>NC_142488.1:127251487-132251487 GCF_049115385.1 Moschus berezovskii | reverse complement strand
CAGAGCAACCTAGAGCCTGTGCAGTGTAGACTGAGACAGCACACATGCCGTGAGTGGGGGCAAACCCAGTGTGCCCAAGACACTGCAAGCACTCCCCACAGACACCAGAGATTTTTGTTTGCAGCGTTGCTCCCTTCCCAGAACAGGACTGAACAAGTGAGCCTTAAAAAGTGTCCACCACCGCCCCCTAGAGTCAGGGCGGAAATCAGACACTGAAGAGACCAGCAAACAGAAGCTAAAACAGAGGGAACCACCTTGGAAGTGACAGATAGAGAAGTCTAGACGCTACTTCAAGAATAAGACTGAAAAGCAGAGGCACGGGAATTAAGTCCGAATCGTGAGAATACCAGAGAACTCCTTACTCCAGGGAACATTAATTGATAGGAGCTCATCAAATGCCTCCATACCCACACTGAAACCAAGTACCACCCAAGGGTGAACAAGTTCCAGAGCAAGACATACCACACAAATTCTCCAGCAACATAGAAACATAGCCCTGAACTTCAAAATACAGGTTGCCCAAAGTCACTCCAAATCCACTGACATCTCATAACTCATTACTGGACACTTAATTGCACTCCAGAGAGAAGAAATCCAGCTCCACCCACCAGAACACTGACACAAGCTTCCCTCACCAGGGAACCTTGACAAGCCACCCGTCCAACCTCACCCATAGTGAGGAAACTCCACAATAAAGAGAACTCCACAAATTGTCAGAAGACGGAAAGGCCACCCCAAACACAGCAATATAAGCAAGATGAAGAGGCAGAGAAATACCCAGCAAATAAAGGAACAGGATAAATGCCTACCAACCCAAACAAAAGAGGAAGAGATAGGGAATCTACCTGATAAAGAATTCTGAATAATGATAGCGAAATTGATCCAAAATCTTGAAAACAAATTGGAGTTACAGATAAACAGCCTGGAGATGAGGATTGAGAAAATACAAGAAAGGTTTAACAAGGATCTAGAAGAAATAAAAAGAGTCAATATACAATGAATAATGCAATAGGTGAGCTAAAAAAACACTCTGGAGGGAACTAACAGTAGAATAATGGAGGCAGAAGATAGAATAAGTGAGTTAGAAGATAGAATGGTAGAAATAAATGAAGCAGAGAGGAAAAAAGAAAAACGAATTAAAAGAAATGAGGACAATCTCAGAGACCGCTGGGACAATTTTAAACGCCCCAACATACGAATCATAGGAATCCCAGAAGAAGAAGACAAAAAGAAAGACCATGAGAAAATACTTGAGGAGATAATAGTTGAAAATTTCTCTAAAATGGGGAAGGAAATAATCATCCAAGTCCAAGAATCCCAGAGAGTACCAAACAGGATAAACCCAAGGCGAAATACTTCAAGACTCATACTAATCAAATTAACACAGATCAAACACAAAGAACAAATATTAAAAGCAGCAAGGGAAAAGCAACAAATAAAGCATGAGGGGATCCCAATAAGGATAACAGCTGATCTTTCGATAGAAACTCTTCAGGCCAAGAGGGAATGGTAGGGCATACATAAAGTGATGAAAGAAAATAACCTACAGCCCAGATGACTGTACCCAGTAAGGATCTCAATCAAATATGAAGGAGAAACCAAAAGCTTTACAGACAAGCAAAAGCTAAGAGAATTCAGCATCAACAAACCAGCTCTCCAACAAATGCTAAAGGACCTTCTCTAGACAGGAAACACAGAATGAGTGCATAAACTCAAACCCAAAACAATAAAGAAAATGGCAACAGGATCATACTTATCAATAATTTCCTTAAATGTAAATGGGTTGAATGCCCAAACCAAAAGAAAAAGGCTGGCTGAATGGATACAAAAACAAGACCCCCATATATGTTGTCTACAACAGATGCACCTCAGAACGAGGGGCACATACAGATTGAAAGTGAAGAGCTGGAAGAACATATTCCACAAAAATAGAAACCAAAAGAAAGCAGGAGTAGCAATACTCATATCAGATAAAATAGACTTTAAGACAAAGGATGTGCAAGAGACAAAGAAGGATACTACATAATGATCAAAGGATCAATCCAAGAAGAAGATATAACAATTATAAATATATATGCACCAACATAGGAGCACCACAATATGTAAGACGAATGCTAACAAGTATGAAAGAGGAAATCAACATTAACACAATAATAATGGGAGATTTTAATACCCGACTCACAGTTATGGATAGATCAACTAAAAAGAAAATTAACAAGGAAACACAAAACGTTAAATGATATAATAGACCAGTTAGACCTAATAGATCTCTATAGGACATTTCACCCCAAAACAATGAATTTCACCTTCTTCTCAAGCGCACACGGAAACTTCTCCAGGATAGATCACATCCTGGGCCATAAATTAGCCTTGGTAAATTCAAAAAAATTGAAATCATTCCAGGCATCTTTGCTGACCACAATGCAGTAAGACTAGATCTCAATTACAGGAGAAAAACTTTTAAAAATTGCAACATATGGAGGTTGAACAACACGCTACTGAATAACAAACCGTAGAAGAAATAAAAAAGGAAATAAAAATATGCATAGAAAAAAATGAAAATGAAAACATAACAACCCAAAACCTGTGGGACACTGTAAAAGCAGTGCTAAGGGGAAGGTTCATAGCAATACAGGCATGCCTCAAGGAACAAGAAAAAAAAACAACTAAATAACCTAACTCTACACCTAAAGCAACTAGAAAAGGAAGAAATGAAGAACCCCAGGTTGAATAGAAGGAAAGAAATCGTAAAAATTAGGGCAGAAATAAATGCAAAAGAAACAAGGAGACCATAGCAAAAATCAACAAAGCCAAAAGCTGGTTTTTTGAGAGGGTAAATAAAATTGACAAACCACTAGTCAGACTTATCAAGAAACAAAGGGAGAAAAACCAAATCCATAAAATTAGAAATGAAAAGGATCAAAACAGACAACACAGAAATACAAAGGTTCATAAGAGACTACTATAAGCAATTATATGCCAATAAAATGGACAACTTGGAAGAAATGGACAAATTCTTAGAAAAGTACAACTTTCCAAAACTGAACCGGGAAGAAACAGAAAATCTTAACATACCCATCACAAGCATGGAAATTGAAACTGTAATCGGAAATCTTCCAGCAAACAACAGCCCAGGTCCAGACGGTTTCACAGCTGAATTCTACCAACAATTTAGAGAAGAGCTAAAACCTATCCTACTCAAACACTTCCAGAAAATTGCTGAGGAAGGGAAACGTCCAAACTCATTCTATGAGGACACCATCACCCTAATACGAAAACCTGTCAAAGATGCCACAAAAAAAAAAAAAAGAGAGAGAGAATTACAGGCCAATATCACTGATGAACATAGATGCAAAAATCCTTAACAAAATTCTAGCAGTCAGAATTCAACAACACAATAAAAATATCATACACCATGACCAAATGGGCCTTATCCCAGGGATGCAAGGATTCTTCAATATCCACAAATAAACCAATGTAATACACCACAGTAAAAAACTGAAAAATAAAGACCATATGATTATCTCAATAGATGCAGAGAAACCTTTTGACAAAATTGAACATCCATTTATGATCAAAACCATCCAGAAGGCAGGAATAGAAGGAACATTCCTCAACATAATAAAAGCTATATATGACAAACCCGCAGCAAACATTATCCTCAATGATGGAAAATTGAAAGCGCTTCCCCTAATGTCTGGAACAAGACAAGGGTGACCACTCGCACCACTACTATTCAACATAGTTTTGGAAGTTTTGGCCACAGCAATCAGAGCAGAAAAAGACATAAAAGGAATCCAGATTGGAAAAGAAGTAAAACTCTCACTGCTTGCAGATGACATGATCTTCTACACAGAAAACCCTAAAGACTCTACCAGAAAATTGCTAGAGCTAAACAGTGAATGCAGTAAAGTTGCAGGATATAAAATCAACACACAGAAATCCCTTGCATTCCTATACACTAATAATGAGAAAATAGAAAGAGAAAATCAGGAAACAATTCCATTCACCATTGCAACAAAAAGAATACAATACTTAGGAATATATCAACCTAAAGAAACAAAATACCTATATATAGAAAACTATAAAACACTGGTGAAAGTAATCAAAGATGACTCTAATAGATGGAGAACTATACCGTGTCCGTGGATTGGAAGAATAAATATTGTGAAAATGAATATATTACCCAAAGTAATTTATAAGTTCAATGCAATCCCTATCAAGCTACCAACGGTGTTTTTCACAGAGCTAGAACAAATAATTTCACAATTTGTATGGAAATACAATAAAACCCCTGCATAGCCAAAGCAATCTTGAGAAAGAAGAGTGGAACTGGGGGAATCAAGCTGCCGGACTTCAGGCTCTACTACAAAGCCACAGTCATCAAGACAGTATGGTACTGGCATAAAGACAGAAATATAGATCAATGGAACAAAATAGAAAGCCCAGAGATAAATCCAGCCACCTATGGACACCTTGTCTTTGACAAAGGAGGCAGGAATATTCAATGGAGAAAAGACAATCTCTTTAACAAATGGTGCTGGGAAAACTGGTTAACAATTTATAAAAGAATGAAGCTAGAACACTCCCTAACATCATACACAAAAATAAACTCAAAATGGATTAAAGGTCTAAATGTAAGACCAGAAACTATAAAACTCCTAGAGGAGAACATAGGCAAAACACTCTCCGACATAAATCATAGCAGGATCCTTCATGACCCACCTCCCAGAATATTGGAAATAAAAGCAAAAATAAACAAATGGGACCTAATTAAAATTAAAAGCTTCTGAACAGCAAAGGAAACTATAAGAAAGGTGAATAGACAGCCTTCAGAATGGGAGAAAATAATAGCAAATGAAGCAACTGACAAAGGATTAATCTCAAAAATATACAAGCAACCCCTGCAGCTCAATTCCAGATAAATAAATGACCCAATCAAAAAATGGGCCAAAGAACTAAACAAGCATTTCTCCAAAGAAGACATACATATGGCTAACAAACACATGAAAAGATGCTCAACATCACTCATAATCAGAGAAATGCAAATCAAAACCACAGTGAGGTACCATTTCATGCCAGCCAGAATGGATGCTATCCAAATGTCTCCAAGCAATACATGCTGGAGAGGGTGTGGAGAAAAGGGAACCCTCTTACACTGTTGGTGGGAATGCAAACTAGTACAACCACTATGGAGAACAGTGTGGAGATTTCTTAAAAAACTGGAAATAGAACTGCTATACGACCCAGCAATTGCTCTCCTGGGCATACACACCCAGGAAACCAGAATTGAAAGAGACACATGTACTCAAATGTTCATCGCAGCACTGTTTATAATAGCGAAGACATGGAAGCAACCTAGATGTCCATCTGCAGATGAATGGATAAGAAAGCTTGGATATATTTACACAATGGTGTATTACTCAGCAATTAAGAAGAACACATTTGAATCAGCTCTAATGAGGTGGATGAAACTGGAGCCTATTATACAGAGTGAAGTATGCCAGAAAGAAAAACACCAATACAGTACACTAATGCATATATACGGAATTTAGCAAGATGATAACGATAACCCCATATACGAGACAGCAAAAGAAACACAGATGTATAGAACAGTCTTTTGGACTCTGTGGGAGAGGGCGAGGGTGGGGTGATCTGGGAGAATGGCATTGAAACATATATATTTTCATATGTGAAATGAATCGCCAGTCCCATTACGGTGTATGATACAGAATGCTCGGGGCTGGTGAACTGGGATGAATCAGAGGGATGGGAAGGGGAAGGAGGTGGGAGGGGGGTTCAAGATGGGGAACTTATGTACACCCGGGGCAGATTCATACCAATGTGTGGCAAACCAATATAATAATGTAGAGTAATTAGCCTTCAATTAAAATAAATAAATTAAAAAAAAAATAAAAAAGGCTGGATACAAAAAATAAATAAAGTCTACTTTGTCTGATATGAGGATTGCTATTCCAGCTTTCTTTTGCTTTCCATTTGCATGGAATATGTTTTTCCATCCTCTCACTTTCAGTCAATATGTGTCTTTGGGTCTGAAGTGGGTTTCTTGTAGACAGAATACCAGAAAAACAAACAACCAAATCAATAAGTGGGAAAAAGACCTAAACAGACATTTCTCCAAAGAAGACATACAGATGGGCAACAAACAAATGAGAAGATGCTCAACATCGCTCATTATTCAGTTCAGTTCAGTCGCTCAGTCGTGTCTGACTCTTTGCGACCCCATGAATCACAGCCCGCCAGTCCTCCCTGTCCATCACCAACTCCCAGAGTTCACTCAAACTCATGTCTGTTGAGTCGGTGATGCCATCCAGCCATCTCATTCTCTGTCGTCCCCTTCTCCTCTTGCCCCCAATCCCTCCCAGCATCAGAGTCTTTTCCAATGAGTCAGCCCTTCACATCAGGTGACCGAAATATTGGCGCTTCAGCCTCAACATCAGTCCTTCCAATGAACATTCAGGACTGATTTCCTTTAGGATGCACTGGTTGGATCTCCTTGCAGTCGAAGGGAGTCTCAAAAGCCTTCTCCAACACCACAGTTCAAAAGCATCAATTCTTCAGCACTCAAATTTCTTTCTAGTCCAACTCTCACATCCATACATGACCACTGGAAAAACCATAGCCTTGACTAGATGGACCTTTATTGGCAAAGTAATGTCTCTGCTTTTTAATTTTCTATCTAGGTTGGTCATAGCGTTTGTTCCAAGGAGTAAGTGTCTTCTAATTCCATGACTGCAATCACCATCTGCAGTTATTTTGGAGCCCCCCAAAGTAAAGACTGCCACTGTTCCCACTCTTTCTCCATCTATTTCCCATGAAGTGATGGGACCGGATGCAATGATCTTTGTTTTCTGAATGTTGAGCTTTAAGCCAACATTTTCACTCTCCTCCTTCACTTTCATCAAGAGGCTCCTTAGTTCTTCACTTTCTGCCATAAGGTCGGTATCATTTGCACATCTGAGGTTATTGATATTTCTCCCGGCAATCTTGATTCCTGTTCGTGCTTCATCCAGCCCAATGTTCCTCATGATGTACTGTGCATAAGTTAAATAAGCAGGGTGACAATATACAGCCTTGATGTTCTCCTTTCCCTATTTGGAATCAGTCTGTTGTTTCACGTCCCGTTCTACTGTTGCTTCCTGACCTGCATACAGATTTCTCAAGAGGTAGGTCGGGTGGTCTGGTATTCCAATCTGTTTCAGAATTTTCCACAGTTTGTGGTGATCCAAACAGTCAAAGGCTTTGGCATAGAAAATAAAGCAGAAATAGATGTATTTATGGAACCTTCTTTTTCAATGATCCAACGGATGATGGCAATTTGATTTCTGGTTCCTCTGCCTTTGATAAAACAAGCTTGAACCTCTGGAAGTTCATGGTTCACGTATTGTTAATGCCTAGCTTGGAGAATTTTGAGCATTACAAGTTGGAAGCCAGGAAACACTTGGAGTAACAGGCAAATATGACCATGGAGTACAAAATGAAGCAGGGTAATAGAGTTTTGCCAAGAGAATGCACTGGCCATAGCAAACACCCTCTTCTAACAACACAAGAGAAGACTCTAAACATGGACATCACGAGATGGTCAATGCCAAGATCAGATTGATTATATTCTTTGCAGCCAAACATGGAGAAGGTGTGTATCTTAGCAAAAACTGGACAATGAACAGATTGTAGCTCAGATAAAGAACTCCTTATTGCCAAATTCAGACTTAAATTGAAGAAAGTAGTGAAAATCACTAGGCTATTCAGGTATGACCTAACTCAAATCCCTTAGGATTATACAGTGGAAGTGAGAAATAGATTTAAGGGACTTGACCTGATAGACAGAGTGCCAGAATAACTATGGACAGAGGTTCATGACATTGTACAGGAGACAGGGAGCAACACCATTCCCAATTAAAAAAAATACAAAAAAGCAAGATGACTATCTGAGGAGGCCTTACAAATAGTTGTGAAAAGAAGAGAAGGGAAATGCAAGGAAAAAAGGAAAGTTATACCCATTTGAATGCAGAGTTCCAAAGAATAGCAAGGAGAGAGAAGAAAACCTTCCTCAGTGATCAATGCAAAGAAATAGAGGAAAACAGTAGAATGGGAAAGACTAGAGATCACTTCAAGGAAATGAGAGATACCAAGGAAACATTTCATGCAAAGATGTGCCCAATAAAGTACAGAAATACTATGGACCTAACAGAAGCAGAAGATGTTAAGAAGAGGTGGGAAGAATACACAGAAGAGCTATACAAAAAAGATCTTCATGACCCAAATAACCATGATGGTGTGATCACTCACCTAGAGCCAGACATCTTGGAATGCAAAGTCACGTGGGCCTTAGGAAGCATCACTACAGACAAAGCTAGTGGGAGTGATGGAATTCCAGTTGAGCTCTTTCAAATTCTAAAAGACGATGCTGTGAAAGTGTTGCACTCAATATGCCAGCAAATTTGGAAAACTCACCCATGGCCACAGGACTGGAAAAGGTCAGTTTTCATTCCAATCCCAAAGAAAGGTAATGCCAAACAATGCTCAAGCTACCACACTATTGCCCTCATCTCACATGCTAGTAAGGTAATAATTTATATTAAGGAGTTATTATTAATTTTTATATGAGATGATAATATTGTGTTTATGTATTTTTAAAATCTGTGATTTTTTTTTCAGTTTTGTTTCTTTCTTTCTTTATTTATTTTACTTTACAATATTGTATTGGTTTGGCCATACATTGACATGATTCTGCCACGGTTGTACATGTGTTTTCCATCCTGAACCCCCCTCCCACCTCCGTCTCCATCCCATCCCTCTGGGTCATCCCGGTGAACCAGCCCTGAGCACCCTGTATCATGCATCAAACCTGGACTGGCGATTTGTTTCACATGTGGTAATTTACATGTTTCAATGCCATTCTCCCATAGCTTCCCACTCTCAGCCTTTCCCACAGACTCCAAAAGGCTGTTCTATACATCTGGGTCTATTTTGCTGTCTCGTATACAGGGTTATCGTTACCATCTTTCTAAATTCCATATATATGGGTTAGTATACTGTATTGGTGTTTTTCTTTCTGGCTTGCTTCACTCTGTATAATAGGCTCCAGTTTCATCCACCTCATTAGAATTGATTCAAATGCATTTTTTTAATGGCTGAGTAATATTCCATTGTGTATATATACCACTGCTTTCTTATCCATTCGTCTGCTGATTGACATCTAGGTTGCTTCCATGTCCTGGCTATTATGAACAGTGTTGTGGTGAACATTGGAGTACACGTGTCTTTTTCAGTTCTAGTTTCCTCAGTGTGTATGCCCAGCAGGGGGATTTCTTGGTTATATGGCAGTTATATTTCCAGGTTTTATGGACTTTCCACACTGTTCTCCATAGTGGCTGTACTAGTTTGCATTCCCACCAACAGTGTAAGAGGGTTCCCTTTTCTCCACACCCTCTCCAGTATTTATTCCTAGTAGACTTTTGGATAGTAGCCATTCTGTCTGGTGTGAAATGGTACCTCATTGTGTTTTGTTTTGTTTTTTTATTTAATAAACAGTACAAAGCACAATGCCTAAAACATTAACAGCTAAAATTTCACCAAATGAAAAAATACTATAGAATACACAGTTGTAAAAAGCTACATTAAGTAATTTTACAACTGCCTCAAGCTGCAAAAAAAAAAACCCAATGCCATACCTAAGTTATCCCTCTCTCAAAATAATGGCATTTATGTTATAAACCATGAGCACCCCATCAAAAGAAGGGAACTGCTTTTGTTAATTCATATATATATACATACATATATATATATATGTATATATATATGATTGTATACACCTGAAACACAACACTGTAAATAAAATATAGTACAATATAAAATAAAAATAATAACAGACCCTTGGGGCTTGACACCGAGTTAGAGTTCCTATCAGAGGGGTAACAGCACTACAGCCATACTGAATCCTCATGAAGGAGGCACACGAATGACTGGATTACAAGAGTTACAGGAATGAGAACTGCTCACTTCCCAGAAACTACAGCTCACAGAAAACCAACAAAGGCACAAGATACAGACGATTTACTTATGAATGTGTAAAACTTAAGAAGGTCCACATTATTCCTACAAGTTGAAAGTGCTTCAGAATTCACACAATACTAATTTTCTTTTGGTTCTGGTTAAATTATATATACCAGTTTATCACAAATGGTAAACTCTGTTTAAAGTTTTAAAGGATTACTTAAGAATAGTTTCTTGTATTTCTATGCCATCTTTATAGTTCTGGTTTCTCATTTCTTAATTAGTAAATTCAGCGTGCAGTTTCTATCCCAGGCTAATTTATACACTTCCAGAAGGAACGGCCACTTAAATTCACAGAGTGTTGAGGTGGGGAGCCCCTAACCACGTCAGATTCGTTTCACATATGATAATATACATGATTCAATCCATTCTCCCAAATTATCCCACCATCGCCCTCTCCCACAGAGTCCAAAAAACTGCTCCACACATCCGTGTCTCTCCTGCTGCCTCGTATACAAGGTGATCGTTATCCTCTTGCTATATTCCATATATATGTGTTAATAAACTGTATTGGAGGTTTCTTTCTGGCTGACTTCACTCTGTATAATAGGCTCCAGTTTCATCCACCTCATTAGAACTAATTAAAATGCGTTATTTTTAATTAATGAGTAGAACTCCATTGTGTAAATGTACCACAGCTTTCTTATCCATTCGTCTGAAGATGGACATCTATGTTGCTTCCATGTCCTCGCTATAATAAACAGTGCTGCAATGAACATTGGATTACATATGTCTTTCAATTCTGGTTTCCTCGGTGTGTATGCCCAGGAGTGGGATTGCTGGGTCGTATGGCAGTTCTATTTCCAGTTTTTTAAGGAATCTCCACACTGTTCTCCATAGTGGTTGTACTAGTTTGCATTCCCACCAACAGTGTAAGAGGGTTCCCTTTTCTCCACACCCTCTCCAACATTTATTGCTTGTAGACTTTTGGATAGCAGCCATTTTGGCTGGTGCGAAATGGTACCTCATTATAGTTTTGATTTGCATTTCTCTGATTATGAGTGATGTTGAGCATCTTTTCATGTGTTTGTTAGCCATATGTATGTTTTCTCTGTAGAAATATCTGTTTAGTTCTTTGGCCAAATTTTTGATTTGGTCGTTTATTTTTCTGGAATTGAGCTGCAGGAGTTGCTTGTATATTTTTGAGATTAATCCTTTATCAGTTGCTTCATTTGATATTATTTTCTCCCGTTCTGAAGGCTGTATTTTCACCATGCTTATAGTTTCCTTTGCTATGCAGAAGCTTTTAATTTTAATTAGGTCCCATTTGTTTATTTTTGCTTTTATTTCCAATATTCTGGGAGGTGGGTCATGGAGGATCCTGCTATGATTTATGTCGGAGAGTGTTTTGCCTATGTTCTCCTCTAGGAGTTTTATAGTTTCTGGTCTTACATATAGACCTTTAATCCATTTTGAGTTTATTTCTGTGTATGGTGTTAGGGAGTGTTCCAGTTTCATTCTTTTACAAGTGGTTGACCAGTTTTCCCAGCACCATTTGTTAAAGAGATTGTCTATTCTCCTTTGAATATTCTTGCCTCCCTTGTCAAAGATAAGTTGTCCATAGGTGCATGGATTTATCTCTGGGCTTTCTATTTTGTTCCATTGATCTATATTTCTGTATTTATGCCAGTACCATACTGTCTTGATGACTGTAGCTTTGTAGTAGAGCCTGAAGTCCGGCAGGTTGATTCCCCCAGTTCCATTCTTCTTTCTCAAGATTGCTTTGGCTATGTGAGGTTTTATTGTATTTCCATACAAATTGTGAAATTATTTGTTCTAGCTCTGTGAAAAACACCGTTGGTAGCTTGATAGGGATTGCATTGAACTTATAAATTACTTTGGGTAATATATTCATTTTCACAATATTTATTCTTCCAATCCATGAACATGCTATATTTCTCTATCTATTAGTGTCCTCTCTGATTTCTTTCGTCGATGTTTTATAGTTTTCTATATATAGGTATTTTGTTTCTTTAGGTAGATATATTCCTAAGTATTTTATTCTTTTTGTTGTAACGGTGAATGGAATTGTTTCCTTAATTTATCTATTTTCTCATTATTAGTGTATAGGAATGCAAGGGATTTCTGTGTATTGATTTTATATCCTGCAACTTTACCATATTCATTGATTAGCTCTAGTAATTTTCTGGTAGAGTCTTTAGAGTTTGTTGTGTAGAAGATCATGTCATCTGCAAGCAGTGAGAGTTTTACTTCTTCTTTTCCAATCTGGATTCCTTTTATATCTTTTTCTGCTCTGATTGCTGTTACCAAAACTTCCAAAACTATGTTGAATAGTGGTGGTGCGAGTGGGCACCCTTGTCCTGTTCCTCACTTTAGGGAAAACGCTTTCAATTTTTCACCATTGAGGATAATGTTTGCTGTGGGTTTGTCATATATAGCTTTTATTACGTTGTGGAATGTTCCTTCTATTCCCGCTTTCTGGAGGGTTTTGATCATAAATGAATGTTGAATTTTGTGAAAGGCTTTCTCTGCATCTATTGAGATAATCATATAGTTCTTATTTTTCAGTATGTTAATGTGGTGTATTACGTTGATTGATTTGCGGATATTGAATAATCCTTGCATCCCTGGGATAAAGCCCACTTGGTCATGATGAATGATCTTTTTAATGTGTTGTTGGATTCTGATAGCTAGAATTTTGTTAAGGATTTTTTAATCTATGTTCGTCAGTGGCCTGAAGTTTTCTTTTTCTGTGGCTTCTTTGTCAGGTTTTTGTATTATGGTGATGGTGGCCTCATAGAATGAGTTAGGAAGTTTACCTTCCTGTGCAAATTTCTGGATGAGTTTGAGTAGAATAGGTGTTAGCTCTTCTCTAAATTTTTGGTAGAATTCAGCTGTGAGGCCATCTGGACCTGGGCTTTTTTTTGCTGGAAGATTTCTCATTACAGTTTCAATTTCCATGCTTGTGATGGATCTGTTAAGATTTTCTATATCTTCCTGGTTCAGTTTTGGAAAGTTATACTTTTCTAAGAATTTTTCCATTTCTTCCAAGTTGTCCATTTTATTGGCATATAATTGCTGATAATAGTCTCTTATGATCCTTTGTATTTCTGTGTTGTCTGTTGTGATCTCTCCGTTTTCATTTCTAATTTTATTGATTTGGTTTTTCTCCCTTTGTTTCTTGATGAGTCTGGCTTATGGTTTGTCAATTTTGTTTACCCTCTCAAAGAACCAGGTTTTGGCTTTGTTGATTTTTGCTATGGTCTCTTTTGTTTCTTTTGTATTTATTTCTGCCCTAATTTTTAAGATCTCTTTCCTTCTGCTGACCCTAAGGTTCTTCATTTATTCCTTTTCTAGTTGCTTTAGGTGTAGATTTAGGCTATTTAGTTGGCTTTTTTCTTGTTTCTTGAGGTATGCCTGTATTGCTATGAACCTTCCCCTTAGCACTGCTTTTACAGTTTCCCACAGGTTTTGGGTTGTTGTGTTTTCATTTTCATTCATTTCAATGCATATTTTGATTTCTTTTTTGATTTCTTCAATGATTTGTTCATTATTCAGCAGCGTGTTGTTCAGCCTTCATATGATGGAATCTTTAATGTTTTTCTCCTGTATTTGAGATCTAATCTTACTGCATTGTGGTCAGGAAAGATGCTTGGAATGATTTCAATTTTTTTGAATTTACCTAGGCTAAATTTATGGCCCTGGATGTGACCTATCCTGGAGAAGGTTCCGCGTGCACTTGAGAAGAAGGTGAAATTCATTGTTTTGGGGTGAAATCTCCTATAGATATCAATTCAGTCTAATTGGTCTATTGTATCATTTAAAGTTTGTGTTTCCTTGTTAATTTTTTGTTTAGTTGATCTATCCATAGGTGTGAGTGGGGTATTAAAGTTTCACACCATTATTGTGTTATTGTTAATTTCCCCTTGAATACTTGTTAGCATTTGCCTTACATATTGCGATGCTCCTATGTTGGGTGCATATATATTTATAATTGTTATATCTTCTTCTTGGATTGAGTCTTGATCATTATGTATTATCAATCTTAGTCTCTTTTCACAGCCTTTGTTTTAAAGTCTATTTTATCTGATATGAGTATTACTATTCCTACTTCCTTTTGGTCTCTGTTTGCATGGAATATCTTTTGCCATCCCTTCACTTTCAGTGTGTGTGTGTCCCTTGTTTTGAGGTGGGTCTCTTGTAGATAGGATATGTAGTGGCCTTGTTTTTGTATCCATTCAGCCAGTATTTGTCTTTTGGTTGGGGCATTCAACCCATTTGCATTTAAGGTAATTATTGAAAAGTATGATCCCATTGCCATTTACTTTATTGTTTTGGGTTCGGATTTATACACTCTTTCTGTGTTTCCTGTGTAGAGAATATCCTTTTGCATTTGTTGGAGATATGGTTTGGTGATGTTGAATTCTCTCAACTTTTGCTTGTCTGTAAAGCTTTTGATTTCTCCTTCATATTTGAATGAGATCCATGCTGGATACAGTAATCTGGGCTATACCCAGATTTGTATCTTTCAGAGATACAAATGGTAGTGCAATGGATAGAATTTTAAATGAAACAAAGTTGACCATATAGAGATAATTGTTGAATCTCAGCAATGTTTTTATGGGCATTCATTCATACTTCTTGTTCTACTTTTCTGTTTGAATTGTTTTTCATACTAAACCATAAAAATTTGTTCAGAATTTTTGCTTCTATTTGTGAATTTTAAAAAGACCAGGCTAGCCCAGTACAGTTCTAAACCTTTGCAGTTTATCTTTTCAAAAAGGGTAATACCATTCGGAAGTCTTCTGTAGCTCCCACAATACTTTATATATGTATCTTCCAGCTCTTAAAACTTTTATGCATCAGCACCTACTCGTACCATCTGTGAATTTCATGATGACCTTACTGAGCCCGCCAAGATACTACCTGGAGAGGCAGAGGCTGTGCGGAAGTCAGATATGAATGAACACAAGATATCTTTATATGCTTCTGGTAGGTTTGGAGGATGGTCCAGATTGATTAAAACTCAATTAGGGATTTTGTTGACAGCAGTGGACTGGATGATCTGTGAATAAACAGATACCTTAGAAACTGGTAGTGAGAAGGCTGCTACTGCTGCTGCTGCTAAGTCACTTCAGTAGTGTCCGACTCTGTGTGACCCCATTACGGCAGCCCATCAGGCTCCCCCACCCCTGGGATTCTCCAGGCAAGAACACTGGAGTGGGTTGCCATTTCCTTCTCCAGTGTGTGAAAGTGAAAAGGGAAAGTGAAGTCGCTCAGTCATGTCTGACTCCTAGTGACCCCATGGACTGCAGCCTACCAGGCTCCTCCGTCCATGGGATTTTCTAGGCAAGAGTACTGGAGTGGCTTGCCATTGCCTTCTCCGGAGTGAGAAGGCAGTACAGCATAATGAAAATTTGAACCTAAGCCAATCATGGATTCATATCTTGATTCATTCAATTGCTAGATGTGATATTACAGTATTTTTCAGAGCATCAGTTAACTCATATAATACTTCATATAATAGGGGACTGTTGGAGATTAAATAAAACATGTAAAATGTGAGGAAAGTGTTAAGACAGCAGGTCTGTTTGTTTGGTCTTTGTATGTCAAGGGAACTGGAAATTGTAGTTTGACTATTGGACAACCCTGGAGTAATGTTCTAATGTTAATTGGTTGATGATCATGTTTTGTTCACTTGATTGTTTTGCACAAACATCAACATCGATAATGTGCATCTTTTGTCATTGTTGGGATCCTGAGTTTCACTTGCCATGTCTGGTCATAAAACATGATGTACCTATGCTACCCATTCTCAATAAAATCCTCAGATGCTGAGACTTCCCTGGGCAGAGACATGTTGCACACTAATGCAATCTCTAGTTTGTTGCTAGAGAAGAGAGCATGTCCTAGATGGCCCCAGAGGGGCAAGTACTCAAAAGCATGTGTCCAACCTCTCTGTTTCCTCTGAATAGACATCTTTTTCCTGTTGGTCTTGGTTTCTATTTTTTTGCTCTGATAAACCTCAGCCATGAGTATAATCTGCTTTTGAGTCTTGTGAATCTTTTTGCTAAATCAGCAAAATTGAGGGGAAGGTGGCCCTCAGATATCCCGAACATAAAGGGACTAGTACAATGTAAGGCAAGTAGTACACATCCAATATATGCTAGCTATGGAATTTAACTGATCCTGCTGAATGTGACAGGGGATTGACCTCACTGTACTATAGTATAAGCTGGGACTCCAGGATCTTGTCTGCTTTTTTGAACCATGCTCTTGGAAGCGGGAAGGATAACCTCTCATCAGTGGGGAAATTGGAAAATGTAACTACAAGGTTTTCCCCTGGCCTCCCAGCCCTGCTGATTCCAAGTGGGAAGGTACCATGTGAAGATAATGGGTAGATATCCAAATGCAAATTCTTTTTATCATTTTGAAAGATAACAGAAAGAATCAAAACCTTTAGCATCAGTGCTGGAGCCTGCATCCTTATTTTGGTAGCAGTCACCAGAGACAGTGGTATTATGAATGACTATTGGGACTTCCCTAGTGGTCCAGGGGCTAAAACTCCACACTCCCAAAGCAGGGGGCCTAGGTTCTAGCCCTGGTCAGGGAACTAGATCGGTCAGGGAACTAGATCTCACATACCACAACTAAAGAGTTTGCATGCCACAAATAAGAACTGGTATGGTCAAATAAATATTTTTTAAAAAAGGAAATGACCATCAGGGATTTCCACAATGCACCAGAACGAAGCACACAGAGCCATTTCTGCCACTCACTGGGCACCACAGAAAGACAGTCTTAAACTGTGAGAACTGTATGTCAACATTAAAAAAAAAAAAAAGCTAATTGGGTTGAGACTTCAAGTGAGGGCTAATCCAAGGAAAAGAGGAGCCCAGGGTACCCATCTTGCAATACCTTTCTATATCGGTGTGTGTGTGATTATGGTTCCCGTCCAGGTGGTTGCCTGTGTCCAACTCTTTTCGACCCCATGGACTGTAGCCCTTCAGGCTCCTCTGTCCATGGGATTTCCCAGGCAAGAATACTGGAGTGGGTTGCTATTTCCTCCTCCAAAGGATTGTCCTGACCCAGGGATCGAACCCACGTCTCCTGCATTGGTAAAAGGATTCTTTACTACTGTGCCACCTGGGAAGCCCATCCAAGTGACCAGATGTAAGTTGAAGTTGTTGTTGTCCAGTCACCAAGTCTTGTCTGACTCTTTGCGACCCCATGGACTGCAGCACAGCAGGCTTCCTTGTCCCTCACCACCTCCTGGACTTTTCCAAGCAGATCTAACATACCTACAAAAGAGATTTATACCTCTAAAATGAAACACTAGTTACAATAAAATCAGTTGTTGTGTCACACATTTATTTACTATTTTTCAAGTAAATTGCCTCGAGATAGATAGGTCTAATCTCAATAGTGATCCCAAGTGGATTGTTCCTCTACCAGGTTCTTAAATATGTTGAGAATATAATAATTGGTAGAAGTTTGGTTCTTCTGCATGGGTAGTCCTTTTTTTTTTTGAGCCCTTAATTATTTTGGGAGGTTTTATAGGTGGCTTCCTTGCATTTAATATTACACATAATGCTCATCTCCCCATCACTCTCACTATCACTGTTATATGTTGACAAATGGCTATCATTCATGTTGCCATACAGTGCGTTGTCTTTTGGCTCTGTCTTGTAAGATGACCTGTAAAAGCACTTCAGTTTGCATGAAGAAAGTGGAACTGTAACATGCTTCATATTCTCTTCTGAAATATGAGTGATGAATGGCTCAGTAACAGCACTGCAAACAAGGCAATTTTCCTTATAGCACTGACAAAACTTAACTGGTTGAGGCTTAGATAATATTTCTGCCCTACCTTCACTAGTCAGTCTTTTTAGTTTAAAATGTCTCCAGAGTTTGTTCAGTTTCACTATACTTGATTGCTCAGGGACACTTTGACTCTTTAGATAGGGTGGAGACATTTTGGTTGGCTTGATCGGACATTGTAGACTTGATAGCCAAGTAGGCTTGATGCTTTTCTTTGGATAGGATGGACTGACCTGACCGACTAGCTTATGGGCATGAGCCCTCCTATGTGCCTTTTTTGGACTGTGTGTTCTATGCAACTTTTCCTGGGGAAGTGATCCTAACACATTTTTGGGAGCTGATGGCTTGGATGGGTTTTGTTGACTCGAGGGCCTGACTAACTTTTCTGCACTTGAAGGTACAGAGATATTTTGTCGGCTTGATGGCCTAGATGACTTATCTATACTGGATAGCACTGATTGTTTTTCTGGATTGCCTGGGCCAGCAGTCGGTGACTTGGATTCAGTGAATATTTTAGATGATGTGGATGCTTTGGTGGTGTCTTCTTTCTTGAACCTGAAAATACAAAAGATCTGGAGTATGACAATTTAAATCAGAAGAGTACTCTTGCTATCACTGGAAAACATGGGCTATTGTGTCAGTTTCGACTTCTGGTCTTTTTTGGTCTCTAGCAGGAAAATTGAACACAGTAAGAACTGGAGAGTGGTGGAAACCATGACTCAGGTTACAGATTTGAACTCGTGTTGAATGTTTTTTTTCTTTTTCTTAGCTTTACTATTTCAACCACAATAGATAACCCTATAGTCATGTACGGAATGACACAAATTTGTTTAAAATCTACCATTGAGAGGGAGAGAGAGAATTTTATCTATTCCAGAAATTGAGATTTGTATTAAAAAAGTCACAAGTTGATATGCAAATGAGGCACAAATGTCACAACTTGTCACATAAAAGTCTTTAGATCAGATTCATTATTTTTCTATCATATTTACACCATCAAATTTTGTATCCATGTATGTTTATACTCAAGATTACTATAAAACCAAAGGAATAGAACAGTGATATATTTCAGTCACCAGTCCTTGGATTGGGAAATTTTTAGGGACCCAGTATGTCAGAGCCAGCTTGACCCTCCTATATAAAAGGCAGGGACTGGGATAACTGAACACAATAATTTTTCATGTTATTACATCTTAACATAGTGGATTATACAAAATGCGTTACTATCTTTGGAATGCAGAGACCCAACTCCTTGTCTCTCCCCTGAGAAGATTTTGATTCTGTCTTATTTAGATGGTCATCCCCTCTTTTCCTAGATTCAATTTATAATGAAATTAGCAACCTGGGGTTCAACTGAACCCTGAGTAGGAGATAGTTTTGGCTAAAGTTGATCATTTAAGAATTTCATTTAAGTGAACATATCCAACCCACAAGATGTTGGTAGCTCTTTTGACGTCTAAAGTTAACCTTAAGTAACCATAACAACAGTGAACCCATCTATGTTTGTGTGCATGCATGCATTCCCCCCTCTGCCCCTTGTATTTTTAATTAATAGGTGTAAGACTTATGTTGCTGTTTTGGGGGCTTCCTCGCTCTCACAGTTATAGAGTTACAGTGAAGAACGCACACACACCCCCCACCCCTTTTATTTTTAATTCAAAGGTGTAAGACTTACTTTGCTTCTTTATAGGCTTCCTTGCCCATACAGCTATAGTGAATAAAACAATAACATCTTAAAATAAAGCCGATGATGAGGATAACAGTCATGAAAATGAGTAGCCATTGCTGTACTCCTTCGATTCTTCTCTGCCTGGATTCAACACGTGTAGCTACTGTGAAAGAAAATATGTCATCAGAACATGTGCTAGGTAACCAAGTCTGCTTCCATTTTGATGGGAGCAAATCTCATCATTAAATCTCATCATCAATTGTTTCTTTAAGCGTGATAAGTGTTCCACTGTCATTTTCTTTGCTCTATCATGTCCCCAGCCAGCCACAGTCTAGGCCAAGTCTGGGAGCTATCTCTGGCTAATCAGTAGAATTACCTACGCTACCCCACATCGTGGTTTGTTCAACCCATTACCTAGGTTTTTGAGTGTGTGAATGTACTTGAGTGTTGATGTGTGTGTGTGAATGTGTGTGGTGGGAAAAGGGATGGGGCAAGAAAAAACCATTCTTGAAATCCACTTTGTGTTAGGTACCATACTAGATTCATTAATTCACATAGAATTTTCTAGTTTGGCTGGCGGGAGGAGGAGGCAGGGGTTGGTGGCTTGGGTGGGGAAGGGGAATGAAAGGGGACAGTATGGCTGTACTCTACATGTTTGTTTCTATGTTGTTTGGAATTTTTACATGGAAGTATAACTTTCAGATTTCCTAGAAATTCTTGAAGACCTACTCACAGTAAGGTAGAAGAAACAGCAGATTTCTTAAACACAGCTAGCTTGTCTTATTAAGTACTTGAATGTATTTAAATTAACAGATTATAGTTTCTAGCATTTAAGGTTAGGCACATACCTGCAGTATCAGATCCATTGCTTTTGTGTCTATCTAAACAACTATTTGTCCAAATTGATAAAAGGAGGACATAAATGAAGAGATTCATGTCCAGGACCTTGTTGAAGGTTTCCTCTGCCAGGGAAACAGATTCAACATGGCTCAACTTGCTTTGGGGGCTATGACATCATAATCATTCTATGTCATATCCTGACAGTATAATCTCACCATGGAGAGGCATGAGCTCCTGTGTACAAATATTATGAAAAGACTCTTAATCATTTATTTCTCCATTACATCAAATATTCTATCAAATCTGAATAAAAAATTTTGAGACATTATTAAGCACAGAAAGCAGAGAAAATGGGTTAGGTCTAGATACTTTATTAAATGTTAAGGAGGCACCTTACAACCCTATAGTAGTTCTTGTGTTATAGAGGTTAAATCATCCTGGGGAATGATTGTAGAAATTTTTATTACTAAAATTACGATTTTCAATAGCCCTCAAGCTTTCTAATGAGGTGCTGTTAATGGGTACCATTAAAGCCTTTCTGGCTAGAGAGTGACATGATGAGATCTCCGTTTTAGAAAAACCCCTCTAGCTATTGTATGGGAACTATATTGCTGGGATTAAAGTAATTTAGTCAATTGGAAGGCTGTTACATAGGTCCAGCTGATAGAAGATGATGGCTTGAAGCAGAGTGGTAAAGATGGAGAGAAATCAGTGCATTCAAGGAGTATTTTGATGTGGATAGGACTTGAGGGAGGGTAGGCCGTGAAGCATGAAAGAGAGAGAGGTAGCAAGGATGATTCATTGCTTCAACAAAAGCGTGTTGGATTTCTATGGGACAGGAAGATTTCTGTTAAGCATGAGCATTCAAACAAGCAGAGTCCCTGCCTTCAATAACTGGAAAATAATATGAAAGACAGACACATAAATAACCAATCACTAGGTTATGTAATGGGGCTTCCCTGGTAGCTCAGCTGGTAAAGAATCTGCCTGTAATGCAGGAGACCTGGGTTCGATCCCTGGGTTGGGAAGATCACTTGGAGGAGGGTATGGCAACCCACTCTAGTATTCTTGCCTGGAGAATCCCCCTGGACAGAGGAGCCTGGCAGGCTGCAATCCATAGGACACAAAGAGTTGGACTGAGCAACTAAGCAGCAGCACAGCACAGCACGGGATATATAATGGGCTTCCCAGGTGGCGCTAGTGATAAAGAACTCACCTGCCAATGCAAGAGACATGTGTTCAATGCCTAGGTCGGGAAGTTCCCCTGGAGGGAAGGGCATGGCAACTAACCCAAGTAGTCCTGTCTGGAAAATCCCATGGACAGAGGAGCCTGGCAAGCTACAGTCCATACGGTCGCACAGAGTCAGACACGACTGAAGTAACTTAGAATGCACACACACAGGGTGTGTGATGTCATATGCAGGCAGTGATATTGCAGGATACAGTGCCACAAGAGCACACAAAAAGACTATCTCTTCAAAGTGGCGACTTTTGGAGGAGATGACCCTTGAGCTGAGGTGGGGTTGTGTGTGTGTGTGGTTTTTACTTTTATTTATTTTTTATTTTTATTTTTTTTGACTTTAAATCTATCCATATTCTTAATTTTTTAATTTTTTTTTAAATTATGAAAATATGATAATACATTTATAGAAGACTTGGAAATGCAGAACAAAGTTGCATATAGTTCCACTGTTTATTACAATTATTTTTTAAGTAGACAAATAAAGATTTTTATTTTTTATTTTTTTTCCTTTAAAAACTTAATAGCATTTATACATTAAAGGTATTTGATTTTCTTGTAACTAGCACTTCAAATGCAACAAGCATTTGAAGCAACAAGCATTTGACCCAACAAGTAAAACTTTCTACAGTTCATAACTTTTATAAATAAAATAAATTAAATGTACAGTGAATAAGTTCTCTGAAATATTTCAATATTTCTGCAGGTTTAGTAACATCATAAAATACATTTCAACTAAAATTCACAAATCTAAAAACCTGTTAGGCATTTTTAGGCGTTTTAAGTTGGAAATGAAGACCAATGTTACATCGTAATATGCCAATTACAAATAGTACTTCAAATAGCAAATACTACAGTTTGTCCCAAACTTTAAAAACTATTCATGAGCTCGACACTGAACTATTGATGGCTATGAGAATTGTTTCCTAGCCTTTTTGAAAATTTCAACCCATTTACGTTTAAGGTAATTATTGATAAGTACGATCCCGTAGCCATTTTCTTTATTGCTTTGGGTTCAAGTTTATACACTCTTTCTGTGTTTCCTGTCTATAGAAGATCCTTTAGCATTTGTTGGAGAGCTGGTTTGGTGATGCTGAATTCCCTCAGCTTTTGCTTGTCTGTAAAGCTTTTGATTTCTCCTTCATATTTGAATGAGATCCTTGCTGGGTATAGTAATCTGGGCTGTAGGGTATTTTCTTTCATCACTTTAAGTATGTCTTGCCAGTCCCTTCTGGCCTGAAGAGTTTCTGTTGAAAGATCAGCTGTTATCCTTATGGGAATCCCCTTGTGTGTTATTTGCTGCTTTTCCCTTGCTGCTTTTAATATTTGTTCTTTGTGTTTGATCTTTGTTAATTTGATTAATATGTGTCTTGGAGTATTTCGCCTTGGGTTTATCCTGTTGGGGACTCTCTGGGTTTCTTGGACTTGGGTGATTATTTCTTTCCCCATTTTAGGGAAGTTTTCAACTGTTATCTCCTCAAGTATTCTCTCATGGTCTTTCTTTTTGTTTTCTTCTTCTGGGACTCCTATGATTCGAATGTTGGGGCATTTAACATTGTCCCAGAAGTCTCTAATATTGTCCTCATGTCTTTTAATTCGTTTTTCTTTTTTCTTCTCTGTTTCATTTATTTCTACAATTCTATCTTCTAGTTCGTTTATCCTGTCTTCTGCCTCTGTTATTCTACTGTTTGTTCCCTCCAGAGTGTTTCTGATCTCATCTATTGCATTATTCATTGTATATTGACTCTTTTTTATTTCTTCTAAGTCCTTATTAAATCTTTCTTCCATCTTCTCAATCCTTTTCTCCAGGTTATTTATCTGTAACTCCATTTTGCTTTCCAGATTTTGAATCATTTTCACCATCAAAATTTGAAATTTTTTATCAGGTAAATTCTCTATATCTTCTTCTTTTGTTTGTGTTGGTGGGCAATTATCTTGTGCCTTTACTTGCTGGGTATTTCTCTGCCTCTTCATCTTGCTTATATTGCTTTGCTTGGGGTGGCCTTTCCCTCTTCTTGCAGTTTGTGGAGTTCTCTTTATTATGTAGTTTCTTTGCTGTGTGTGGGGTTGGACGGGTGACTTGTCCAGGTTCCCTGGTTAGGGAAGCATGTGTCGGTGTTCTGGTGGGTGGAGGTGGATTTCTTCTCTCTCCTTTAGAAGACAATGGGCTGCTTTTCTGGGAGCCTGATGTCCTCTGCCAGTATTCAGAAGTTGTTTTGTGGACTTTACTCCGCGTTCAAATGTTCTTTTGATGAATTTTTGGGGGAGAAAGTGGTCTCGCTGTCTTATCCCTCCGCCATCTTGTTCCTTCCTCCCCAGAACACTGGATTCTTATATTCCACTTGGTCGTGGAGTATCTCTTCCCAGCTGCTCCAGCAAGGTGCAGCCACTGTACCTTACCTTGGACAAGGGGTATCTCCTCAAGGCCGCCCCTCCTGCTTTGAACGTGGATCAGCTCCTCTCGGCCCTCCGGTGCCCAAGCAGCCACTGCCTCCTGGACGTGGTAGAGCTCCTCTTCGCCACTTCCCTAACCTTGGTTGCGGGGTAGCTCCTCTCAGCCACGATTCTGCACGTGGTTGGTTGCGCCGGAGCCGGGTGTCTCCCGCGTCTGCACCGCCGGAGCCGGGCGTCTCTCGCGTCTGCGCCACCGGAGCCAGGCGTCTCTCCTACTTTTATTTATTTTTTAATTAATTTTAGTTGGAAATAATTACTTTATAATATTATGGCAGTTTTTGCCATACATTGACATGAATCAGCCACAGTTGTACATGTGTCCCCCAATCCTGAACCTCCCGTCCCACCTCCTTCCCCACCCTATCCCTCTGGGTTGTCCCAGAGCAC
The DNA here is from genome assembly GCF_049115385.1 of Moschus berezovskii. Lineage (NCBI taxonomy): Eukaryota > Metazoa > Chordata > Mammalia > Artiodactyla > Moschidae > Moschus > Moschus berezovskii. Next base: position 132,227,038 of record NC_142488.1, on the reverse strand, counting down.
TGGCTTTGAGTACTCTGCTTCATGCATCAAACTTGCACTGGTCATCTATTTTACATATGGTAATATAAATGTTTCAATGATATTCTCTCAAATCATCCCACCCTCACCTTCTCCTACTGAGTCCAAAAGTCTGTTCTTTACATCTGTGTCTCCTTTGCTGCTTTGCACATAGGATCATCGGTACCATCTTTCTAGATTCTGCATGTATGTGTTACTATACAGTATTTGTCTTTCTCTTTCTAACTTATTTCATTCTGTATAATAAGCTCTAGGCTCATCCATCTCATTAAAACTGGCTCAAATGCATTCTTTTTATAGCTGAGTAAAAAGCCTCTTGATGAAAGTGAAAGAGGAGAGTGAAAAGGTTGGCTTGAAGCTCAACATTCAGGAAACAAAGATCATGGCATCTGGTCTCATCACTTCATGGGAAATAGATGGGGAAACAGTGTCAGACTTTATTTTTTTGGGCTCCAAAATCACTGCAGATGCTGATTGCAGCCATGAAATTAAAAGACGCTTACTCCTTGGAAGGAAAGTTATGACCAACCTAGATAGCATATTAAAAAGCAGAGACATTACTTTCCCAACAAAGGTCCGTCTAGTCAAGGCTATGGTTTTTCCCATGGTCATGTATGGATGTGAGAGTTGGACTGTGAAGAAAGCTGATTGCCAAAGAATGTATGCTTTTGAACTGTGGTGCTGAAGAAGACTCTTGAGAGTCCCTTGGACTGCAAGGAGATCCAATGAGTCCATTCTAAAGGAGATCAATCCTGGGTGTTCATTGGAAGGACTGATGCTAAAGCTGAAACTGCAATACTTTGGCCACCACATGCGACGAGTTGACTCACTGGAAAAGACTCTGATTCTGGGAAGGATTGGAGTGGGGAGGAGACAGGGACAATACAGAATGAGATGGCTGGATGGCATCACTGACTCGATGGACATGTGTTTGAGTGAACTCCAGGAGTTGGTGATGGACAGGGAGGCCTGGCATGGTATGGTTCATGGGGTCTCAAAGAGTCGGTCACGACTAAGTGACTGGACTGAACTGAACTGAATATTCCATTGTGTATTTGTACCACAACTGCCTTATCCATTTGTCTGCCAGTGGACATCTAGGTTGTTTGCATGTCCTGGCTATTGTAAACAGTGCTGCAATGAACAATGGGGTATATGTATCTGTTTCAATTCTGGTTTCCTCAATGTGTATGCCCAGCAGTTGGATTTTTAAGATTTTTAAGGAATCTCCTCAGTGTTCTTCATAGTGGCTTCACCAGTTTGCACTCCCACCAACTGTATAAGAGGGTTCCATTTTCTCCACACCCTCTCCAGAATTTATTGTTTGTAAACTTTTTGATAGCAGCTATTCTGACTGGCAAGAGATGATACCTGTTATGGTTTTGATTTGCATTTCTCTAATAATGAGTGATGTTGAGAATCTTTTCATGTGTTTATTAACCCTCGGTATGTCTTCTTTGGAGAGATGTTTACATGTATAGACAATATATTCAAAGAAGCAGTTATCTGGTGAGATTTTGAAATAATGTTATTTTATCCTTTATGTTTTGCTCTGTCTTATTTTTAATAGAGATGTATAGATAGATATGTAGATGGACAGATGGATAGACACAGGGGTGAAAAGCATTGAATCAAGTAGAACACAAGTGCAGAAAATACTTTCCCAAATTGGCTTAATCAAAAAGGAACTTTATTAACTCATTTTACCAAAATATCTGAAGGCAGCATTTTCTTCAATCACCCGGTCCATCAGTCAAAAGCAAGTTATTAAATTCATGATTATATGCCTTTTATATATGCTAAAAGGCACTCTCACTGCTGAGATTACAGCAGTGAAAAAGACAATGACCTTGGCCTATATTATATTCTGAAGAGGTTAGAGAAAAAATAAATACACGAGCATATGTTGAATGCATCTGTATACATTTCAGGTTCTGATAAGCACCACAGAGAAGCTACGTTCAGGAAATGTGATAGAGGGTGGCAGTGAAGGTTTGCTTTGGTTTGAATGATCTGGAAACTCCTTTGAGAAAGTGCTATCATTTCAGTTGAGATTTGAATGACAGGACAGTTCTGCAATGATATCAGGGAGTTCCACGAAGAATAAACAGCAAGGACAAAGACCCCCTGGGCAGAAGTTACAGTTGAATTAAAGTGAATCAGGCAGAGACCAAATAGAGGTGACGTAGGAGAGAAAAGCAAGACCAGATTCTAAAAATCCTAAGGGGTGGTGGTGAGGAAGGAGAGGAGAATCAGGTTTAGTTCTCCCTAATCCAAGGCATCATGCAAGCCTGGGGAAGGAGAGGTGAATTCTGTTTCACATAAATCCTCCCTAGGTTTTCAGGGAATAACTCACATGATACACCTTTATTCTCTAACTCCTGTGCATTCAATTCACCCAATTTCTTGTCTTTCATCTCTCTGCATCAATTCTATCAGGTTAGTCTTACACCTATTTCATAAATAAAGGAATCGTATTATCTTCCTGTTGCTGCTGTAACAAATTACCACAAATTTAGTTGCATAAGTTAACATAAGTGTATTCTTGTATAGTTCTGAAGGTCAGATATCTGCAATGGGTCACATCGGTATGAAACTAAGGTGCTAGCAGGGCTATGTTCCTGCTGGAGGCTCTAGGGAAGAATCCATTTCCTGTGTCTAGAGATTTCTTAGGTTTCTTGGTCCATGATTCTGAATCACTCTGGCCTGTCCCTCCATCTTCAAATCTCCTTCTCTGACTCTGACCTTCCTGCCTCCTTCTTACAGGGACTCTTGTGGTTACATTAGGCACACCTGGATAAATGAGGCCACTCTCCTATCTCAAGATGTTTAACTTAAATCACATCTACAAAGTCTCTTTTACCACATAAGGTAGCATAGTCACAGGTCCCAGGTAATAGGGCATGGACATATTTGGGGAAGGGGAAAGTGGCTTAGCAAATGTCACACTACTCTAATGAGCCAGATACTTTGCCAGACTCAAACTTTGTCTTTAGTTAATGTTCTCAGTGTGAAATTGTTAGTATAGAGCATCCTCAGGACAGGGACACAAGGGTTTGGAAGGAATCTTGGCCTATTGAGACACTAAGTAACGGCACTGATCTGGTGAATACATCAACCTAGGTGTCTCTAGGCTGATTGGCAACATTTCTTAGTGGCTAAGAATCTCAGGAGTCACAATAATCTTGTTTTGATACCCAGCTCTCCCACTTAGTAGCTGTGGAACTTGGGCAAATATTAATACTTTATCACTCTGGATCTTGGTTTCCTCACCTATAAGATAAGTCACCAGGTAATCAGAAAGATTCAGTGAGATAATGCCTAGGCAACATAAAATATGCATATTCAAACAACCACAGCTATTATTATTAGAATATCATTTTGCTTAGCTTCACAGTTATAGATTTTAGGTCAACGTATAAACATTTTTGTAATTTAGTGTGCTGCTTTCACTAAGGAATATACACAATAAAAAATCACATTCATCTAGTCTAATTGAGAGATAGGTTTTTCACTTTTTTAGCCTGAAAAATCACCTTGTTAACAAAGGAGTTCTTTATCACTCCTATAAGTCATGTCGAGAAGATCACAAGGTTGTTTTGTGCAACAAAAATTTAATAAATTGCTCTCAGTTTCTTGGCCTCATATTACTTACATTACTTCAAATCTTGAAGGAAATGACCCAGGCAATGCAACAAGTTACTTATTAAGTCTAAGCAATGTTAATTAGGAGATTTTTAAAATATTCTTAGAGGTCAGGATCCTTCTCTGACTTTACTGGTCTCTCTTTTTAAGTCTCTGTACATACTAGTCTTTGCCAAGAGCTAGAAGAACAATGATTGAAGCCTCTTTGTTCTCCTTATGGTTGCATTATTAGAAAAAAAGTTATATTCAAAGAAATATTTGAATACATTTTATGCTTAAAATAGCCAAGAGCAGGAAGACAGAAACTCTGCTCTGAAAATTGCATTAGAACTCCATCTATCTTCCAGTATGTATGTCCCAAGAGACAAGGGTAGCTTTGATATCTGCACAAGCACAATCAGCTGTATTTTCCACAAGGTAACACAGGACATACACACAGCATAAAATCTGGACTCTCCTTGTATACTCTTACATTTCCCCTTGAATTGTATTAAAGAAAGAAATAATAAAATTAGTGTAATTATTTGAAAATATAATTAAATTTTAAATATAATTCAAAATGTAAGTGTATTGTTTCTTTGGGCTGCTGTAACAAATAAAACAAACTGACTGCCTTAAAACCACAAAAATTTTTTCACTCACATTTATGGAGGCCAGAAGCTCAAAATTCAGATGTTGATAGAGTTGGTTCCTTCTGAGTATTCTGAGGAAAAATCTGTTCCCTGCCATTCTCATAGCTTCTGAATTGCTGGAAAACCTGTACTTTCATTCTCAGTTCCATATTCACCTCATTACTCTCTCACCTTTTAAACCTTTGCAAGAAGCGCATCTCCTTAATGAGGTCTACCAGAACTCTTTCATTAATACTTCAATATTCTGCCCTTTCTTTGTGCACTGCCAGTCATCCCACATTGCTCTAGCTTTTTTTTTTTCTTTTTTAAATAACACTAATCAACCTCTAACATAGTCTATACATTATTTATTACTCTCAGCTATTTATTATGATAGCTTATGGTGAATGATGTCGGATTTGTGATCTCCGAGAAAGAATATTTAGCTTCGGGACCAGGGACCAAGCTTGATCTTTTAAGAGCTTTTGTGTAGCAGTTTTCTTAAAGTAAGAAAAGGGACATAGAAAGCTTCTAACATAGATATCAGAAGGGGGCTGGAGAATGCCACTGTAGCTAGTCTTATCAAAGCTTTATATATTTTTTTCAGACCCACTCCGACAACATAAATCTTGAATAAGATTAGAACTAACAATTGAAAGATCTTACCAGGCCCACTAAGATCATGGCATCTGGTCCCATCACTTCATGGCAAATATATGGGGAAACAGTACAAACAATGTCAGACTCTATTTTTTTGGGCTCCAAAATCACTGCAGATGGTGATTGCAGCCAGGAAATTAAAAGACACTTACTCCTTGAAAGGAAAGTTATGACCAACCTAGACAGCACATTAAAAAGCAGAGACATTACTTTGCCAACAAATGTCCATCTACTGAAGGCTATGGTTTTTCCCGTGGTCATGTATGGATATGGGAGTTGGACTGTGAAGAAAGCTGAGCACTGAAGAAGTGGTGCTTTTGAACTGTGGTGCTGGAGAAGACTCTTGAGAGTCACCTGGACTGCAAGGAGAGCCAACCAGTCCATTCTAAAGGAGATCAGCCCTGGGTGTTCATTGGAAGAATTGATGCTGATGCTGAAACTCCAATACTTGGGCCACCTCATGCGAAGAGTTGACTCACTGGAAAAGACCAGTTGATGCTGGGAAGGATTGGGGGCAGAAGGAGAAGGGGACGACAAAGGATGAGATGGGTGGATGGCATCACTGACTCGATGCACACGAGTTTGGGTGAACTCCAGGAGTTGGTGATGAACAGGGAGGCCTGGTGTGCTGCAATTCATGGGGTCGCAAAGAGTTGGAAACGACTGAGAGACTGAACTGAACTGAACCAGACCCACTCCCATAATATACATTTTAAGATGATAGAGTTAGTCAGAAGGTTTTGTTAAGGAGAAACATGTCCTCCAGCAAGATACATTGTTATTTCCTTCTACTCCTCCTCCTATCATGAATCTTATATTGTAGTGTGGTGAAACAGTCACAAACAGGCAAAGATGGCATAACATCAGGTGGGATAAGTGCTGTGAAGAAGACTTAGCACTCTTTAAGAGTACAGTGATGGGGACTGCTATTTCATATGATAGAAAGGAAAAAGCCTCTTTGAGGAGGTGATATCTGAGTATCAACCAAAACAAATTCAGGGAGTGTAACACAAATGTCTAGAAGAGCAATCCATGCCGAGGGACCAGTATGGACTCTAGTTTGAGAGTAAGTTTGATAAGTTGAAAGAGACATATTGGATTAGGAAGGAAAGAAGAAAGCCTCTATAGCTAGAGCAGAGAGATCAAGGTAAAAAGAGGTAGAAAATGACCTTGGAAAGATAACCAATGGACAGATCACGTACAGTTTTGTGAGAGTCTTTTATTTCATTCTAGTTGTAACAAGCATTCAATGGAGACCTTTGTGCAGAGGAGTAAAATGAGCCAACTCATGATTTAAAAGGATAACTTGACTTCTGTGATGAAAATAGAAAAATTGGTACCAAGAGAAGCAGAGAGACTAAGCTATTGCATAAGGCCATCAAGAAGTGATATTGGCTTGGACTGAAGTGGTAGTGGTGAAAGATTATGACAAATAAGATTTTGGATATAATTTTGGAGATAGTGACAATAGGAATTGTTGATGCAATGGATGTAGGAAGTGACTGGGAAAAAGTAGTCAAAGTTAGGGACTTCCCTCTGAATCCAGTGGTTAAGAATCCGCCTGCCAGTATAAGGGACACAGGTTCGATCTTTGGTCAGGGAAGATCCCACGTGCCATGGAACATCTAAGCCTGTGAGCCACAACTACTAAGGCCGAGTGCCTAGAGCCCATGCTCTGCAACAAGTGAAGCCACTGCAAGGAGAAGTCCATGCCCCAAAATGAAGAGTAGCTCCCACTAACTGCAACTGAAGAAAGCCCACATGCAGGAAGGAAGACCCAGAACAACCAAAAATAAATAAACAAGTTAATTAAATAATTTTTTTAAATGCTGCCTCTAAAAATTCGTTTAAAAATAGTCAACGTTCAATTTTCCTTTGAGTCTAAGCATCTGAGCAATAAATTGATCCATTTTCAATTAATGGAAGCAATGAGAAAGATACAGGTAGGTTTGTTTATTGTTGGAGGATGTGTAGTAATGGAGTTCTATTTCAGAGAATCATAAGAATCTCTTAGTAATCTAAGGGTACATGTAAAATAGGCAGTTAAATATAGATACATACATTGAAGTTTTCAAACTGTGGTGCTGGAGAAGACTCTTGAGAGTCACTTGGACTTCAAGGAGATCAAACAAGTCAATCCTGAAGGAAATCAACCCTGAAAATTCATTGGAAAAACTGATGCTGAAGTTGAAGCTCCAATACTTTGGCTGTCTGATGCAAAAAGCCAACTGATTGGAAAAGACCCTGATGCTGGGAAAGATTGAAGGCAAGAGGACAAGAGGGTGACAGAGGATGAGATGTTTGAATGGCATTGCTGACTCAATGGACATGAGTTTGAGCAAACTCTGGGAGATAGTGAAGGATAGGGAAGTCAGGTTTCAAAGAGTAGGATAAATCTTAGTGACTGAACAACAAAAAGAAGCTACGTCTGCACCAGATTTATAAATTTGGAAGTCATAAATGATCCAACCAGTCCATTCTAAAGGAGATCAGTCCTTGGTGTTCATTGGAAGGACTGATGCTAAAGCTGAAACTCCAATACGTTAGCCACATCATGCGAAGAGTTGACTCACTGGAAAAGACTCTGATGCTGGGAGGGATTAGGGGCAGAAGGAGAAGAGGACGACAGAGAATGAGATGGCTGGATGGCATCACCGACTCGATGGACATGAGTTTGAGTGAAATCCGGGAGTTGGTGATGGACAGGGAGGCCTGGCGTGCTGTGATTCATGGGGTCACAAAGAGTCGGACAGGACTGAGCGACTGAACTGAACTGAACTGAACTGAAACATGTAGATAACATTTAAAGCTTGGAGACTGTATGAGATCACCAAGGGAGTGACTATAGGTGAAGATATCTCCTGAGGAAGTTTTGGTTTCCCAAACATTTGGAGTCTAGATAATGAAGAAGGAACCCAAAAAAGACAGCTAGTAGGGTAGTAGGAAAATGAAGAGGATGAGGTATCTTGGTAGTAAACTAAAAAAGTATTTCAGCCCAAGTTAATGCAACAATATAAGTGGGGAGGGGTGGTCCTAAGATGGCGGAAGAATAGGACAGGGAACTTTCTCCCCCACAAATTCATGAAAAGAACATTTGAACATTGAATTAATTCCACAAAACAACTTCTGAATGCCAGCAGAGAACATCAGGATCCCAGAAAAGCAGCCCATTGTCTTTGAAAGGAGGTAGGAAAAAACACAAAAGATAAAAAGAGAGATAAAAGAGGTAGGGCCAGAGATCTGTCCCGGGAAGGGAGGCTTAAAAAAGAGAGAAGTTTCCAAACTCCAGGAAACAGTCTCACTTGTGAGTTTGTTGTGAGTCTTGGAACCTCAGAGGGCAATATAATTGTGAGGAAAAATAAGTAAATAATTAAAACTCACAGATTACATGCCCAATGGTAACTCCCAGTGGATAAGCAGTGCAAACGCCTGCAACCACCACTAGCAAGCTGGGGCTGGACAGGGAGGTATGGGCTGCATTGCTTAGAGTAAGGACCAGGCCTGAATGCCCTGAATGCAATCTGAGGGAACTAACTTGAGAAAGCAAAGCAGACTATGGGATAGCTACCTGGTGAAAAGCCCTAACCTAAGACTCCACCAATATAGCAGATGACACCACCCTTATGGCAGAAAGTGAAGAGGAACACAAAAGCCTCTTGATGAAAGTGAAAGAGGAGAATGAAAAGGTTGGCTTGAAGCTCAAAATTCAGAAAACAAAGATCATGGCATCTGGTCCCATCACTTCATGGGAAATCGATGGAAAAACAGTGGAAACAGTGTCAGACTTTATTTTTTTGGGCTCCAAAATCACTGCAGATGCTGATTGCAGCCATGAAATTAAAAGACGCTTGCTCCTTGGAAAGAAAGTTATGACCAACCTTGATAGTATATTAAAAAGCAGAGACATTACTTTGCCAACAAAGGTCCGTCTAGTCAAGGCAATGGTTTTTCCCGTGGTCATGTATGGATGTGACAGTTGGACTGTGAAGAAAGCTGATCACCGAAGAATCGATGCTTTTGAACTGTGGTGTTGTAGAAGACTCTTGAGAGTCCCTAATACTGCAAGGAGATCCAACCAGTCCATTCTAGAGGAGATCAATCCTGGGTGTTCATTGGAGGGACTGATGCTAAAACTGAAACTCCAATACTTTGGCCACTTCATGCGACGAGTTGACTCACTGGAAAAGACTCTGATGCTGGGAAAGGTTGGGGGTGGGAGGAGAAGGGGACGACGGAGAATGAGATGGCTGGATGGCATCACCGACTCTGTGGACATGAGTTTGAGTGAACTCCGGGAGTTGGTGATGGACAGGGAGGCCTGGCGTGCTGTGATTCATGGGGTCGAAGAGAGTCGGACACGACTGAGCGACTGAACTGAACTGAACTGAACTGAACTGAAGACTCCACCAGACCTGCTCACAGAAAAAAGGACTGAGCAAAGCTAGCCGACTGCAGGCGGCCCATCCTCCAACAAGACAGGCAGGCGAGGGCAGCCAGAGCCGGAAGGGGGTAATTGCGACGCAGATAGGCATCATCTACCAAACTGCAAGCAGGCTTCTTTGCTAACCAAGACTTCTTAGGATTCTGGCCAGTCAACATCCGCCTGAGAAGGTGCAACGGTTGTACACCCAGAAAACCGAGCGGCATGGACCAGGGAGGTGATAAGTCACAGAGACCTCACTCACCAAACACCTGGTCACCTGAGCTGCTCAGACCTGGGATTGGAACAAAACAAAGGCCCAACCAAGTCTGCACCTTGTGGAGTACCTGAGTACCTGAACCTTAGCGGCTTTGACCTGGAAGTGCATGCAACCCAGGGCCCGCCTCAGACAGTTCCTGGCAGAGCAACCTAGAGCCTGAGCAGTGTAGACAGGGAAAGCACACACGCCGTGAGTGGGGGCAAACCCAGTGTGGCCAAGACACTGTGAGCACTCCCCACAGACGCCAGTGATATTTGTTTGCACTGTTCCTCCCTCCCCACAGCATGACTGAACAAGTGAGCCTAAAAAAGTGACCACCATGGCCCCCTTGTGTCCGGGTGGAAATTAGACACTGAAGAGACCAGCAAACAGAAGAAGCTAAAACAGGGGGAACCACCTTGGAAGTGACAGATGGAGAAGTCTTGAGGCTACTACAAGAATAAGACTGAAAACCAGAGGCAGGAGGCTTAAGTTCAAATCCTGAGAACAGCACAGAACTCCTGACTCCAGGGAACATTAATCAATAGGAGCTCATCAAACTCTTCCATACATACACTGAAACCAAGCACAACCCAAGGGCAAACAAGTTCCAGAGCAAGACATACCACGCAAATTCTCCAGCAACACAGGAACATAACCCTGAGCTTCAATATACAGGCTGCCCAAACTCACTCCAAAGTCATTGACATCTCATAATTCATTACTGGACACTTCATTGCACTCCAGAGAGAAGAAATCCAGCTCCAACCACAGGAACACTGACACAAGCTTCCCGTACCAAGGAACGTTAACAAGCCACCCGTCCAACCCCACACACAGCGAAGAAACTCCACAGTAAAGAGAACACCACAAACTGCCAGGAGACTGAAAGGCCACCCCAAACAAGGCAATATAAGCAAGATGAAGAGGCAGAGAAATACTCAGCAAGTAAAGGAACAGGATAAATGCTCACCAACCCAAACAAAAGAGGAACAGATAGGGAATCTACCTGATAAAGAATACGGAATAATGACAGTGAAAATGATTAAAAATTTGAAAACAAATTGGAGCTACAGATAAATAGCCTGGTTACTAGGATCGAGAAGATGCAAGAAAGGTTTAACAATGATCTAGCATAAATAAAAATGAGTTAAATGCAATGAATAATGCAATAGATGAGCTCAAAAAAAACTCTGGAGGGAAACAGCAATAGAATAACAGAGGCAAAAAATAGGATAAGTGAGATAAAAGATAGAGTGGTAGAAATAAATGAAACAGAGAGGAAAAAAGAAATACAAATTAAAAGAAATGAGGACAATCTCAGAGACCTCTCAGACAATGTAAATTGCACCAACATTCGAATTCTAGGAGTACCAGAAGAGGAAGACAAAAAGAAAGACCATGGGAAAATACTTGAGGAGATAATAGTTGAAAAGTTCCCTATAATGGGGAAGGAAATATCACCCAAGTCCAAGAATCCCAGAGAGTCCCAAACAGGATAAACCCAAGGTGAGACACCCCAGGACACATATTAATTAAATTAACATCGATCAAAGACAAAGAAAAAATATTAAAAGCAGCAAGGGAAAAATAACAAATAACACTCAAGGGGATTCCAACAAGGATAACAGCTGATCTTTCAATAGAAACTCTTCAGGCCAGGAGGGAAGGGCAGGACATACTTAAAGTGATGAAAGAAAGTAGCCTACATCCCAGATTACTGTACTCAGCAAGGATCTCATTCAAATATGAAAGAGGCATCAAAAGCTTTACAGACAAGCAAAAGCTGAGAGAATTCAAACCAAACCAGCTCTCCAACAAATGCTAAAGGACCTTCTATAGACAGGAAGCAGAGAAAGGGGGTATAAACCCGAACCCAAAACAATAAAGTAAATGGCAACGGGATCATATGTATCAATCAGTGCAGTTCAGTTCAGTTGCTCAGTCGTGTCTGACTCTTTGCGACCCCATGAATCACAGCACGCCAGGCCTCCCTGTCCATCACCAATTCCCGGAGTTCACTCAAACTCATGTCCATCGAGTCAGTGATGCCATCCAGCCATCTCATTCTCTGTCGTCCCCGTCTCCTCCCACCCCCAATCCCTTCTAGCATCAGACCCTTTTCCAGTGAGTCAACTCATCGCATGAAGTGGCCAAAGAACTGGAGTTTCAGCTTTAGCATCAGTTCCTCCAATGAACACCCAGGATTGATCTCCTTTAGAATGGACTGGTTGGATCTCCTTGCAGTCCAAGGGACTATCAAGAGTCTTCTTCAGTACCACAGTTCAAAAGCATCAATTCTTCGGTGAAAAGCTTTCTTCACAGTCCAAATCTCACATTCATACATGACCACAGGAAAAACAATAGCCTTGACTAGATGGACCTTGGTTGGCAAAGTAATGTCTCTGCTTTTTAATATGCTATCTAGGTTGGTCATAACTTTCCTTCTAAGGAGTAAGCGTCTTTACATTTCATGGCTGCAATAAGCATCTGCAGTGATTTTTGAGCCGAAAAAAATAAAGTTTGACACTGTTTTCACTGTTTCCCCATCTATTTCCCATGAAGTGATGGGACCAGATATCATGATCGTCGTTCTCGGAATGTTCAGCTTCAAGTCAAACTTTTAATTACCTTAAATGTAAATGGGTTGAATGCCCCAACCAGAAGACAAAGATTGGCTGAATGGATACAAAAGTAAGACCCCTATATATGTTTTCTACAAGAGACTCACCTTGAAACGAGGGACACATACAGACTGAAAGTGAAAGGCTTGAAGAAAGTATTCCACCCAAATAGAGACAAATAGAAAGCAGAAGTAGCAACACTCATATCAGATAAAATAGACTTTAAAACAAAGGCTGTGAAAAGAGACAAAGAAGGACATGACATGATGATCAAAGGATCAATCCAAAAAGAAGATATAACAATTATTAATATATATGCACCCAACATAGGAGCACTGCAATATGTAAGACAAATGTTAATAATTATGAAAGGGGTAATTAACAATAACACCGTAACAGTGGGAGACTTTAACACCCCACTCACACCTATGGATAGATCGACTAAACAGAAAATTAAGAAAGAAACACAAACGTTTTCAATCCCTGGTCAGGGAACTAAGATCTCACAAACCTCATGGTACTACCCACCCAAAAAATTTATCTGTCTGTGGTGATCCTGTTTGTCATATGCACTGGGATTGGGCCACCTCCACTGCCCTGCCCTTGGGAACACACTGCTCCCACCAATTTCTTAGGATAACAGTGGCCTAATTGATATTTGGTCTGTTCCCTCTAAACATTATTTTAATCTTTGGGAGTGCTAGTTGTGGGATTTAGTTGTAACAGCATTTTGTGCCTCCTGCGCACCTTTAGCTGACAGCATAGGCGAGTGATGCAACAAAGCCCATTATGACGTAGGTGGCCAGTAGATGATTTCTGCCTGATTTTCTCAGGGGAAGTATGACATTCACCTTCCCCATGTTGAACCCTATTTCCATCTTGGTTCTGGCAATCTAGACCCTAATGTCATGCCACACCCCAAGCAAAGTCAGTAACAACACACCACTAATCCTTGCCGCTGAGATCAATTGTTAAGCAGGGTCATCCATCTTCAGTGCGGACTCCTGACCCAGTCCAGACCTCTACTCTCTGGCTAACTGGGGACCTGAGGGTCTGTTCCCCAATCTCCCAGGACTCAACACCCCTCCCCACTCAGGTGCCCACCTCTTCTCTTCCTTCCCTCCCTTTCCATCATAAAATTCACACACACACACACACACACACAAGTATCATCTTTTCACCATTTGATGTTTATTTTAATGGCAGCCATCCGTTTTCTATGTTAGTGTGAGAGTCAGTCTTTTCCTGGTTGGTCATTTGTAGGAAAGAAGACCTCTGGAGACCCCTATATATTTTGTCTACAGGAGATCCACCTGGAAATGAGCGACACATACAGACTGAAAGTAAAGGGCTGGAAAAACATAAACCACGCAAATAGAGACCAAAAGACAGCAGGAATAGCAATACTCATATCAGATAAAATAGACTTTAAAAAAAAATCTGTGAAAAGAGACAAAGAAGGACACCACATAATGATCAAGATACAATCCAAAAAGAAGATATAAAAATTATAAATATATATGCCCCAAACTTAGGAGCACCACAATATGTAAGACAAATGCTAACAAGTATTCAAGGGGAAATTAACAATATCACAATAATAGTGGGAGACTTTAATACCACACTCTAACCTATGGATAGATCAACTAAGCAGAAAAGGAACAAGGAAACACAAGCGTTAAATGATACAATAGACCAGTTTGACCTAATTGATATCTAAAGGATATTTCACCCCAAACAAATGAATTTCACCTTTTTATCAAGAACACACAAAACCTTCTCCAGGATAGATCACATCCTGGGCCATGAATCTAGCCTTGCTATATTCAAAAAAAATTGAAATCATTCCACGCATCTTTTCTGACCACAATGCAGTAAGACTAGATGTCAATAACTGGAGAAAAAATATTGAAAATTCCACCATATGGAACTGAAAGACACGCTGCTGAATAACCAACATGTCATAAAAAAATCAAAAAGGTAATCAAAATATGCATAGAAACGAATGAGAAGGAAAACACAACCCAAAAACCTCTGAGACACAGTAAAAGCAGCGCTAATGGGAAGGCTCATAGCAATAAAGGCATACCACAAGAAACAAGAAAAATGTCAACTAAATAACCTAACTCTACATCTAAAGCAACTAGAAAAGGAAGAAATGAAGAACCGCCGAGTTAATAGAGGGGAAAATATCTGAGAAATTACGGAAGAAATAAATGCAAAAGAAACAAAAGAGACCCTAACAAAAATCAATAAAGCAAAAAGTTTGTTCTCTGAGATGGTAAATAAAATTGACATATCACTAGCCAGATTCATCAAGAAACAAAGGGAAAAAAATCAAATCAATAAAATTAGAAATGAAAATGGAGAGATCACAACAGACAACACAGAAATACAAAGGATCATGAGACTGCTATCAGCAATTATATGTCAATAAATTGGACAACTTGGAAGAAATGAACAAATTCTTAGAAAAGTACAACTTTCCAAAACTGAACCAGGAAGAAATAGAAAATCTTAACAGATCCATCACAAGCATGGAAATTGAAAGTGTAATCAGAAATCTTCCAGCAAACAGAAGCACAGGTCGAGATGGCTTCACAGCTGAATTCTACCAAAAATTAAGAGAAGAGCTAACACCTATCCTACTCAAACTCTTCCAGAAGATTGCAGAGGAAGGTAAACTTCCAAACTCATTCTATGAGGACACCATCACCCTAATCCCAAAACCTGACAAAGACGCCACAATAAAGAAAACTTCAGGCCAGTATCAATGGTGAAAATAGATGCCAAAATCCTCAACAAAATTCTAGCAAACAGAATCCAACAACACATTAAAAAGATCACACATCATGACAAAGCGGGCTTTATCCCAAGAATGCAAGGATTCTTCAATATGCGCAAATCAATGTAATACACCACATTAACATATTGAAAAATAAAAGCCATATGATTATCTCAATGGATGCAGAGAAAGTCTTTGACAAAATTCAACATCCATTTACGGTAAAAACCCTCCAGAAAGGAGGAATAGAAGGGACATACCTCAACATAATAAAAGCTATATATGACAAACCCACAGCAACCATTATCCTCAATGGTGAAAAATTGAAAGCGTTTCCCCTAAAGTCAGGAACAAGACAAGGATGCCCAGTCTCACCACTACTATTCAACATAGTTTTGGAAGTTTTAGCCACAGCAATCAGAGCACAAAAAGAAATAAAAGGAATCCAGATTGGAAAACTAGAAGTAAAACTCTCACTGTTTGCAGAAGCGATGATCCTCTACATAGAAAACCCTGAAGTCTCCACTAGAAATTACTAGAGCTAATCAATGAATATAGTAAAGTTGCAGGATATGAAATCAAAACACGGAAATCCCTTGCATTCCTATACACTAATAATGAGAGAATAGAAAGAGAAATTAAGGAAACCATTCCATTCACCATTTCAACGAAAAGAATAAAATACTTAGGAATATATCTACCTAAAGAAACAAAAGACATATATATATATATAACTATAAAACACTGGTGAAAGTAATCAAAGAGAACACTAATAGATGGAGAAATATGCCATATTCAAGGATCAGAAGAATCAGTTTAGTGAAAATGAGTATACTACCCAAAGTAATCTACAGATTCAATGCAATCCCTATCAACTTACCAATGGTATTTTTCACAGAGCTAGAACAAATAATTTCACAGTTTGTGTGGAAATACAAAAAACCTCGAATAACCAAAGAAATCTTGAGAAATAAGAATGGGACTGGAGGAATCAACCTGCCAGATTTCAGGCTCTACTACAAAGCCACAGTCATCAGGATAGTATGATACTGGCACAAAGACAGAAATAGAGATCAGTGGAACAACAACAAAAAGAAAGCCCAGAGATAAATCCATGCACTTATGGACACCATTTCTTTGACAAAGGAGGCAGGAATATTCAATGGAGGAAATACAATCTCTTTAACAAGTGAAAACTGGTCAGCCACTTGTAAAAGAATGAAGCTAGATCACTTTCTAACACCATAGACAAAATAAACTCAAAGTGGATTAAAGATCTAAACGTAAGACGAGACAGCAAAAGAGACACAGGTGTATAGAACAGTCTTTGGGACTCTGTGGGAGAAGGTGAGGGTGGGATAATTTGGGAGAGTGGCATAGAAACATGTATATTATCATATGTGAAATGAATTGCGAGTCCAGGTTCGACGCATGATACAGGATGCTCGAGGCTGGTGCACTGGGATGACCCAGAGGGATGATATGGGGAGGGAGGTGGGAGGGGAATTCAAGATGGGGAACACATGTACACCCGGGGCAGATTCATGTCAATGTATGGCAAAACCAACCAATATAATATTGTAAAGTAATTAGCCTCCAATAAAAAAAAAGTATAGAATGGAAAAAAAAAATAAATTGAACTGAATAATAATAATAAACTCCTAGAGGAGAACATAAGCAAAACACTCTCCAACATAAACCACAGCAGAATCCTCCATGACCCACCTCCCAGAATATTGGATATAAAAGCAAAAATAAGCAAATGGGACCTAATTACAATTAAAAGCTTCTGCACAGCAAAGGAAACCATAAGCAAGGTGAAAAGACAGCCTTCAGAATGGGAGAAAATTATAGCAAATGAAGCAACTATCAAAGGATTTATCTCAAAAATATTCAAACAACTCCTGCAGCTCAATTCCAGAAAAATAAACAACCCAATCAAAAAATGGGCCAAATAACTAAACAGATATCTCCAAAGAGGACATCCAGATGGCTAACAAACACATTAAAAGATGCTCAACATCCCTCATAATCAGAGAAATGCAAATCAAAACCACAATCAGGTACCATTTCACGCCAGCCAGAATGGCTGCTATCCAAAAGTCTCCAAGCAATACATGCTGGAGAGGGTGTGGAGAAAAGGGAACCATCTTACACTGTTGGTGGGAATGCAAACTATTACAGCCACTATGGAGAATAGTGTGGATATTCCTTAAAAAACTGGAAATAGAACTGCCATACGACCCAGAAATCCCACTTCTGGGCATACACACCGAGGAAACCAGAATTGAAAGAGACACATGTACTCCAATATTCATCACAGCACTGTTTATAATAGTCAGGAAATGGAAGCAAACTAGATGTCCATTAGGAGACGAATGGATAAGAAAGCTGTGGTACATATACACAATGGAGTATTACTCAGCCATTAAAAAGAATACATTTGAATCAGTTCTAACGAGGTGGATGAAACTGGAGTCTATCATAGAGAGTGAAGTAAGTCAGAAAGAAAAACACCAATACAGTATACTAACGCATATATACGGAATTTAGAAAGATGGTAATGATAACCCTGTATGTGAGACAGCAAAAGAGACACAGATGCATAGAACAGTCTTTTGGACTCTGCAGGAGAGGGCAAGGGTGGGTGATTGGGAGAATGGCATTGAAACATGTATATTATCATATGTGAAATGAATCGCCAGTACAGGTTCGATGAATGATACAGGATGCTCAGGGCTGGTGAACTGGGATGACCCAAAGGGATGATATAGGGAGGGAGGTGGGAGGGGGCTTCAAGATTGGGAACATATGTACACCCGTGGCGGATTCATATCAATGTATGGCAAAATCAATACAATATTGTAAAGTAATTAGCCTCCAATTAAAATTTAAAAATTAAAAAATAAAACCAATACAATTGAGGGAAATAAACCGTATATAGGTTTTGAAGGAAACATAATACTGTCTTTGTTCACAGAAGACATAATAATTTATGTAAGAAGTCCAAAAGAATCAACAAAAGTTTCCTGGAACTAATAATTGATTTTAGCAAGGTTGCAGGATACAAGTTAATATGCAAAATCAATCACTTACATATATACCATTAATGAAAAATTGGAATTTAAAGTTAGAAACAAAATAGCATTTGCATTAGTACATAGGCATAAATCTAGCAAAATATAAACAAAACCAATAAGGAAAATTACAACAATGAGACAAATGAACCTAAAAAATGGAGAGAGAATCCATCTTCATAGAAATGAAGACTCAACATTGTCAAGATGTCAGGTCTTCCCAGTTCAGCTACAGATTCAGTGCAAATTAATCAAAATTTCAGAAAGTTATTTGGTGGATATTGATAAACTGATTCTAAAGTTTGTATGAACAGGCAGAAGAGCTAGCATAATTAACTTATTATTGAAGGAGAAAAACCAAGTTGGAAGACTGATAATATGGGAGTTCAAGACTTAATATAAAGTTTCAGTTCGGATCAGTTCAGTCGCTAAGTCGTGTCTGACTCTCCGCGACCCCATGAATCACAGCACGCCAGGCCTCCCTGTCCATCACCAACTCCCGGAGTTCACTCGAACTCATGTCCACAGAGTCGGTGATGCCATCTAGCCATCTCATTCTCTGTCGTCTCCTTCTCCTCCCACCCCCAAACTTTCCCAGCATCAGAGTCTTTTCCAGTGAGTCAACTCATCGCATGATTTGAAAAAGTATTGCAGTTTCAGCTTTAGCATCAGTCCTTCCAATGAACACCCAGTATTGATCTCCTTTAGAATGGACTGGTTGGATCTCCTTGCAGTATAAGGGACTCTCAAGAGTCTTCTCCAACACCACAGTGCAAAAGCATCAATTTTTCGGCGATCAGCTTCCTTCACAGTCCAACTCTCACATCCATACATGAGCATGGGAAAATCCATAGCCTTGACTCAACGGAAATTTGTTAGCAAAGTAATGTCTCTGCTTTTTAATATACTATCTAGGTTGGTCATAACTTTCCTTCCAAGGAGTAAGCGTCTTTTAATTTCATGGCTGCAATTAACATCTGCAGTGATTTTGAACCCCAAAATTATAAAGTCTGACACTGTTTCCACTGTTTTTCCATCTATTTCCCATGAAGTGATGGAGCCAGATGCCATGACTTTGTTTTCTGAATGTTGAGCTTCAAGCCAACCTTTTCACTCTCCTCTTTCACTTTCATCAAGAGGCTTTTGAGTTCCTCTTCACTTTCTGCCATAAGGGTAGTGTCATCTGCATATCTGAGGTTATTGATATTTCTCCCGGCAATCTTGATTCCAGCTTGTGCTTCATCCAGCTCAGTGTTCCTCATGATGTACTCTGCATATAAGTTAAATAAGCAAGGTGACAATACACAGCCTTGACGTACTCCTTTTCCTATTTGGAATCAGTCTGTTGTTCCATGGACAGTTCTGACTGTTACTTCCTGACCTGCATACAGGTTTCTCAAGAGACAGGTCAGGTGGTCTGGTATTCCTATCTCTTTCAGGATGTTCCACAGTTTATTGTGATCCACACAGTCAAAGGCTTTGGCATAGTGAATGAAGCAGAAATAGATGTTTTTCTGGAACTCTCTTGCTTTCTCCATGATCCAGCGGATGTTGGCAATTTGATCTCTGGTGCCTCTGCCTTTTCTAAAACCTGCTTGAACATCTGGAATTTCATGGTTCACATATTGCTGAAGCCTGGCTTGGAGAATTTTGAGCATGACTTCACTAGCGTGTGAGTTGAGTGCATTGTGTGATAGTTTGAGCATTCTTTGGCATGCCCATTCTTTGAGATTGGAATGAAGCCTGACGTTTTCCAGTCCCGTGGCCACTGCTGAGTTTTCCAAATTTGCTGGCATATTGAGTGCAGCACTTTCACAGCATCATCTTTCAAGATTTGAAATAGCTCAACTGGAATTCCATCACCTCCACTAGCTTTGTTCGTAGTGATGCTTTCTAAGGCCCACTTGACTTCACATTTCAAGATGTCTGGCTCTAGGTCAGTGATCACGTTATTGTGGCTATCTTGGTCGTGAAGATCTTTTTTGTACAGTTCTTCTGTGTATTCTTGCCACCTCTTCTTAATATCTTCTGCTTCTGTTAGGTCCATACCATTTATGTCCTTTATCGAGCCCATCTTTGCATGAAATGTTCCCTTGATATCTCTAATTTTCTTGAAGAGATCAATTGTTTATCCTATTCTGTTGTTTTCCTCTATTTCTTTGCTTTGATCACTGAGGAAGGCTTTCTTATCTCTCCTTGCTATTCTTTGGAACTCTGCATTCAGATGCTTATATCTTTCTTTTTCTCCTTTGCCTTTCGCTTCTCTTCTTTTCACAGCTATTTGTAAGGCCTCCTCAGACAGCCATTTTGCTTTTTTGCATTTCTTTTCCATGGGGATGGTCTTGGTTCCTGTCTCCTCTACAATGTCATGAACCTCCGTCCATACTTCATCAGGCACTCTATCTATGAGATCTAGTCCCTTAAATCTATTTCTCACATCCACTGTGTAATGATAAGGAATTTGATTTAGGTCATATCTGAATGGTCTAGTGTTTTTCCATACTTTCTTCAATTTTAAGTCTGAATTTGGCAATAAGCAGTTCATGATCTGAAACTATAAAGTTTACTACTTACCATAAAGCTGCAATTGCTGCTGTTGTTCAGCTGTTCAGTTGTGTCCGATTCTTTTTGAACCCAGGGACTGCAACATTCCAGGCTTCCTTTTCCTTCACCATTTCCTAGAGTTTGCTCATACTCATGTCCATTGAGTCAGTGATGCCTTCCATCCATCTCATCCTCTTCCTATTTTGGTTCTCTTCCTACCTTCTATCTTTCCCAGCATCAGGTTCTTTTCTAATGAGTTGGCTATTCTCATCAGGTGGTCAAAATATTGGAGCTTTAGCTTTAGCATTAGTCCTTCCAATGAATTTTCTGGGTTGATTTTCTTTAAGATCGAGTGGTTGGATCTCCTTGCAGTCCAAGTGACTCTCAAGAGTCTTCTCCAACACCACAATCCAGAAGCATCAATTCCTCAGCACTCAGCCTTCTTTATGGTCCAACTGCCACATCCGTATATGACTACTGGAAAAAAACATAGCTTTGACTAGACGGATCTTTGCCAGCACAGTAATGTCTATGCTTTTTAATACACAGTCCAGGTTTGTCATAGCTTTTCTTCCAAGAAGCAAGCATCTTTTAACTTCATGGCTTCAGTCAGCGTCTGCAGTGATTTTGGACCCCAAGAAAATAAAGGCTGTCACTACTTCCATTGTATCTCCATTTATTTGCCAGTAATCAACATAAAGTGGTATTGTCAAATGAATAGATAGACCCACACAGTCAACTGATATTTGGCAAAGGAGCAAAAGTAATACAACAAAGCAAAGATAGTCTTTTCGACAAATCAGGCCAAACAACCCGACATCCATATGTAAAAAAGAAGATACATAGATGATGAATAAGTATATGAAAATATGCTCAATACCATATGTCACTAGGAAATTACAAGTTAAAACAATACCACTACATACCTATTAGAATAGCCAAAATGCAGAACACTGACAACAACAAATGCCCACAAGGACGTAAAGCAACAGGAACTCTAATTCACTGGTGGTGGGGAAGCAAAGTGATACAGCCACTTTGGAAGAAAGTCTGGTGATTTATTACACAACTAAACATACGATGGGTGCATGTGTGCTAATTCACTTCATTCGTGCCTGACTCTTTGTGACCCTATGGACTATACCCTACCAGGCTCCTCTGTCCATGGGATTCTCCAAGCAAAAATACTGGAATGGGTTGCCATGCCCTCCTCCAGGGATCTTTCCAACACAGGGATTGAACCTGCACCTCCTATGGTTCCTGCACTGCAGGCAGGTTCTTTATCACTGAGCCACCAGGGAAGCCCCAAACATACCATAGGATCCAGCAATTGGACTCCTTGGTATTTACCCAAAGGAGTTGATAGCATATATCCACATAAAACCCACACACAAATGTTTGTAGCAGCTTTATTCATAATTGCTACAAACTTGAAGCAACCAAAGTGTTATTTAATAGGTGAATGGATGAAAAAACTGTGGTACACACAGACAGGGAAATATTATTCAGTTCTAAAAAGTTACGAGTTATCACACCATGAAAAGACATGGAAGAAAATTTAATGCACATTATTAAGCAAAAGAAGCCAGTCTGAAAAAGCTACATACTGTATGATTTCAACTATATAACATTCTGGAAAAGTCAAAACTATACAGACAATAAAAAGTTCTGTGGTTACCAAAGATTGGGGAGGAGGAGGGATGAATAGATAGAGCACAGAGAAGTTTTGGGTAATGAAGATACTTTGCATGATGCTATAATGTTGGATATATGCCATATACCTCTGTCCAAACCTATAGAATGAGTGTAAAACTTCAAGAGTAAACACTAACCTAAGCTATGGATTTTTAATTATTATGATGTGTCAGTGTGGAGAAGGAAATGGCAACCCACTCAGTACTCTTGCCTGGAGAATTCCATGGACAGAGGAGCCTGGCAAGCTATAGTCTATGGGGCCACAAAGAGTTGGACAAGACTGAAGTGACTTGCCACGTGCAGGTCCATCATTTATAACAAATTCACTATTCTGATGTCTATAATGGGAGAATCTATCATGTGTGGGATTGAGTGTATTCCTGTGAACCTATAACTGCTCTAACAGGATGAAGTCGTCTTAAAAAAGAAAAGCATTTAAAAAAGGAGAACATGATCGACTGTGTAAAATCTGCTCTTTCAAATAAGAGAGGGACTGATAATTGATCACTTAATTCAGCAATGCAATGCCTACTGGGGGTCTTTGGTAAAAGCTGTTTTGATGGGTGATGGTCATGAGAGAATTGTTGAATGAATTCAAAGGAAAATGAGAAGAGAAGTAGTAGCACTAGAAAGCAGAGAAATGGGGTTATATCTTAAGGGGAGTTGGTAGGTTTGAGAGATGACGCATCAAAGGTGGAAGATATCACAGATATCACATTTCCATACTGATAGGAATGACCTGTAGAGAGGGACAGAATAATAATCCTGAAAAAGGGGGGTATTATCCATGGTGAAAGTGAAGTGTTATTCGCTCAGTCATGTCAGACACCTTGTGACCTCATGGACTGTAGCCTGCCAAATTCCCCTGTCCATGAAATTCTCCAGGCAAGAATACTGCAGTGGGTTACCATGTCCTCCTCCAAGGGATCTTCAAGACCCAGGGATCGAACTCGAGTCTCCTGCATTGCAGTTGGATTCTTTACTGTCTGAACCAACTGGGAAGCATATTATCAATGGCAAAGCTTCTAAATAAAGGTGAGTGGAATTCAGCATACAAGTAGAGGGTGTTCATCTTAGATAGAAATAAATATTGTTCAATCATTTTAAAAGGAAGGAGACAGAATAGATTGATAGAGATTGAGGGAGGTAGTTAGATATGCTGCTGGAGACATGTAGAAGTTCTCTCTTTTTAAAATAGCTTTTTTAAGATATAATGCACATACCATAAAATCAGTTCACTTATAGTGTTCAGTTCAGTGGCTTTTTTTTAATATATATATTCAGAGTTGTGCAACCATCATCACAAAATAACTTCAGAAAATTTTCATCAACCTGAAAACAAAAGCCCATATCCATTGTCAATAACCCCATATCCCCACTCACTGGCCCCTGACAATCACTAATACACTTTCTGTCTCTATGCATTTGTCCATTTTGGACATTACATATACATAAAATCATACATAAGCTTGGTGCTTGACACACGGAAAAACTGGTCATTTTTATTCTGCTCCCTCTATTTTTTAAATTGAGAAATCCAACATCACAGACCACTAATACATTTAATATTATACTAAGCAAAAAAGTGAATAGCATAACAACTGGATAAAAATACAGTAAAATTTTAATGGTAATTATCTTCGAGTTTATGGGTGATTTTATTTTCTTCTCTATACTTTGTGCAATTTGAATGTTTATGTAAGGGACATGTTTTACAAAAAACTGAAGGAATCAAAAGAAATTCAACAAATTTAAAAGGTACAACACATTATGAAAAATCTAGTGAATATTTTAACTGAGTTTGCTTTAGAATTCCATCTCCTTTTCTAAAATTTAATAGACAACAGTGTCTGATTTTTTTCTCAATCCTACTACAGCTCAAAATTGAGTCTGCTTTTTCTACACACTGTTTAATTCTGTAGTGTCTTAAGGTTCATTTAGAGTTAATGGTTGTCTTGTTGTTGAAAGAGTATATACTGTCTTGAGAATACACTGGTGAAGATTGACCTTCAGAAGGTTTTCTGGGAAAAAAAAGTCCCCCCACTGGATATAAGCACTGTTGAAAACATCTTAACAAAGACACGTTTATGCCAAAACCAAAGAAAGGTTATCAGCAGCAAGCAAATGGTATTCTGAGAGAGTTGTCATAATTAAAATAATCTTTCAGGTTCTGATATCTAGAGTAAAATAAGGTCGAACTGCAGGAAAATTCAAGAATTAGACACATCACCTTGAACAGTAGAGCACATTGGTCACTTTATTCATTTAGTCTTGAACTTCCTGGACACAGAAACATATCCTCATCCTTACTCACTGATCTGACCAATTAAAAAATTCTTATTGGATAACAAATAGGGAGGCATATAGTTCTCAAGGTTATTTAATTAGCTGTGACCAATAAAGACACAATCTAAGAGACTGAGAGAAAAGTGTCAATGAAATAATCTTCAAATGAAAAGTTACTCCAGTCATTGGCTTGCTTACCACAGAATGAAACATATCTATAGAGAGATAATTACCATCCTCAACAAAACAAATAAGATATGACCTGAGAAAAATTTGAGGTTGATAAACTTAACTTTCAATCTCAATTAGGATGATTCTATCATTTTCTCATTCAATGCTTTATTATGTTTTTAAAATAATCAACCAGCTTAATATTCTTGGGCAATTAACGTTTAAAAATTATCTCTATGTACTAACTTCTAATTCACCATCCTCCATGTAGTGGTAGCATTTTCATCTATACTTGCTCCCTCATTGCTCTTGCTTGGTTATAAAGATTAAAACTACATGATGTGACTCATGAATCTATACTCTCCATTTTATTACATTTTCTCCACTTCAAATGCTTATCACACCTCCCTAAGACTATATCACTCACATGATTTCCTATTTCTTCTCTCTCTCTAAAACAACCTATCATACATACATACATACTACTCTACCTTCTTCCACAGAAGTGACATTATTCCCATGGAAATCCAAATCTTCCTCATATGCTCTTGAAATTATCCCTTTCAATTTATTATATCTTCATGATGAACATCTTCTCTACTGTAATATTGACATCAGCCTGTAACATGCTCAAATAATCACTGCTTGAACAAATGTTTTTCCTTGACCCAATAACCACCTGCAGATACTATTCCATTTCTCTATTTCCTTAACATGATAGCAATTCCACTAGAAATGTTTTTCATAAATCTTGCAATCTCCATTTTATTATGGTAGGCAACAGAAGAAAGTCACCATGGCCCACACTGATATTGTTTTCTTCCTACCTTATTGATCAGTTTTTTTCCATGTCCATTCCTAGTTTATTGTACCTTACTTGGAAATTTGAAATTCCTAATGGCTTAATTCTCAGCCCTCTTCATTTTCTATATATTAATCACTAATCTCACCAAGAAGCTCACTTAATACCTACTTTCATGTTTATTTCTAAAATATTGACCTCTCCTCAGAGCTTGAGAATCATACAAAAATTTATTTGACATCTTTTTTAATATCTCACAGTTATCTCAAACCTAATATTTGAAAAGCTGAAATATTGATCTTTATATCAAAACTCTCACCCAGTCTTTGCTTTCTCTGTAAATAATGAAATCTTCCAGTCAATTATTCAAGCCAGAGCTATGCATCAGTCTCAATTGTTCCATTTCCTCCACCCAACGTATCCACCTAAATCTATCATCAAGTACTCTTGTGTATAGCACTTGCTCTGCATTAAGCCATCAATGTTTCTTATCTGGAATGCTGAAGTAGCTCATATAAACACACACACACACACAAACACATATATATGTATATACACCCACATATATAAAGATATATATCAGCCCTGACTTCTCTGAGAACTAAACATCAAAATATTTTGGGGTTGCTCATTACTATTTGGATAGAATCACAGAATTCTTTAAATGAGAACATAGCATTGAATCTGTAAATACTGATTATTTTAAGAAAATTAGATTTATGTGCTGTTCAGTAGCATAGCAAAATCATTTAGTAGGTACATATTCATTACTTGTAAACAAAAGAGTAGCTTATAAACTTTTCTGACAAGAAAAAACAGTGAAAAGCTGTGACACTCAGAAAGAAAGTAGTATTCTTAGTGTTTCTAAAACTGCTTACTTATGAACTAATATTTGTATGAGGACCATGAGACCCAATCTACCCTATGATTTGCATGTTCAATGCAAGGTAATTAACTTTCAAATTGACTGGATCTCTATTTTACTGGATCACAGCAATCTTCATCTTTTAATCTTTAATTTAAAAAATTAAACCTAAAATTTTGAGACAACTGTAGACTCACATAGAGTTGTAAACCACAATGCAGAGAGATCAGAGAGATATCATGTACTGTTTAGCAGTTTCCTCCAAAAGTAACATCTTCCAAAACTGTAGTACCATATAACAACCAAGTTATCGACATTAATACAGTCCAGATACAAAATACTTCTACTGCCACAAGGATCTCTCAGTCTGTCTTTTATATCCAGCACCACTTCCCTGCTACTCTTACCCCTTCCTTAAACCATGGCAATAACTAATCTCATCTGTAGTTCTTTAATTTTGACAATTTAAGAATGTTATACAAGGACTACTGTGGAAGTTCAGTGGTTAAGACTCTACCCTTCCACTGCAGGGCGTGCAGGTTTGATCCCTGACTGGGGAACTAAGATCCTTCATACTGTGCTGTGTAGACCAAAAAAGAAAAGGAGAATGTTTCAATAATGAAATTATTTAGTAATCTCTGGCTTTATTTCATTCAGTATTATTTTCTGGAGATTCATTGAGGTTGTTGCATGTATCAGTACTTCACTAATTTTTATTTCTAAATAATATTTCAGTCTATGGATATGCCAGAGTTTATTTAAACCTTTTCCCATTGAAGAACATTTGGTTCCTCCCATGCGCCACCCTGCTCCCCCACGTTACTGGCTATTTTAAAGGAAACATTTTTTAATATTCATGTACATACTTTGTGGGAAGATAATTCTTCATTTTTCTAGAATAAACACTCAAGAGTGACATTGTTGGTTAATATGGTAGTCAACAAGTTTAGTTTTTCCCTCTTTCGTAAAGAAACTGCCGAACTGTTTTCCAGATTATCTGTACCATTTTCCCACCAGCAATGTTTTTCCACATCCTTTACAGCATTTGATGTTGTAACTATTTTTATTTTAGCCATTCTGATAGATGTGTAATGGCATATCATGTGGTTTAATCTTGTCTTTGCCTAATGGCTAATGATGTTGAAAACCTTTTCATGTGCTTACTTGCCATCTGTATTTTTCTCTGTAATTTTGCATTTTCAGTCCTCCTGTGAACAACCTGAGCCTTGCCATATGTCTAGACCTTGAACTTGGATTATAACTTTGGCGAGATTCATAAGGTTTCTAAGAGGCAGTGACTGTTTTCTTTTTTTAGTTCCTTCATTGTAGAGTGGAATGTCATTTTCTCAAGTACTTCAGGTAGATGATACCTCAGTCAAATTAATCTTAGAAAACCTTCATATATGAAAAGTCAGCCCTAAATATCATGTGTGTAGAAAGAAATTCAGATATTATGTGCAAATATTATTTTGCCTTGGAAATAACCTAACTGGACCATCACGAGTCTGAACTGATGGCAGACTGTTGACAAAGTTCAGTGAAAATGGTTTCAAGTAACATGAACCAATGACAGTTCAGAATAGACATAGAAAATAAGTGGCAATTCTTATCTATGAACATGTTGCCTAGAGGATAGCTGATTGAAAAGTTACCAGCACATGCAAGATATATGAGAAATTGATCTTTTGTGGGGAGTTGCTTAATACTCTTGTGTTCTTAGGGACTGGTTGAATGAATACTATGCTTTTAGAAAATAGATTCATCAATTTACCTCATTACACTAATACTACTGTTGTTCAGTTGCTAGGCTGTGTCTGAATCTTTGCAACCACATGGACTGAAGAACACCAGGATTCCCTATCCTTTCCCATCTCCCAGAGTTTGCTAAAACTCACACCCATTGAGTCAGTGATGCCATCCAAATATCTCATCCTCTGTGATGCTCTTCTTGTCTTGCCTACAATCATTCCCAGCATCAGGGTCTTTTCCAATGAGTCAGTTATTCACATCAGGTGGCCAAATTACTGGAGTTTCAGCTTCAGCATCAGTCCTTACAGTCAGGACTGAATTCCTTTAGGATGGACTGGTTGGTACTCTTTGCAGTCCAAGGGACTCTCAAGCATCTTCTCCAACACTACAGTTCAAAAGCAACAAATCTTCAGTGCACAGCTTTCTTTATAGTCCAACTCTCACATCCATAGACGATCACTGCAAAAACAATACCTTTGACTTATATAGACCTTTGTCAGCAAAGTAATGTCTCTGCTTTTTCTTTTTTTAACTTATTTAATTGGAGGCTAATTACAATGTTGTACTGAGTTTTGACATACATTGATATAAATCAGCCATGGGTGTACATGTATTCCCCGTCCTGAACTCCCCACCCACCTCCCTCTCCATCCCATCCCTCTGGGTCATCCCATTGCACCAGCCTTGAACACCCTGTCTCATGCATCGAACCTGGACTGGTGGTCTGTTTCACATATGATAATATACATGTTTCATTTCTATTCTCTCAAATCATCCCACCCTCGCCTTCTCCCACAGATCCCAAAAGACTGTTCTATACATCTGTGTCTCTTTTGCTCTCGTGCATATAGGGTCACTGTTACCATCTTTCTAAATCCCATATAGATACATTAGTGTACTCTATTGGTGTTTCTCTTTCTGGCTTACTTCACTCCGTATAATAGGCTGCAGTTTCATCCACCTCATTAGAACTGATTCAAATGTATTCTTTCTAAAAGCTGAGTCATATTCCATTGTGTATATGTACCACAGCTTTCTTATCCATTCGTGCTGATGGATATCTATGTTGCTTCCATGTCCCGACTATATAAACAGTGCTGTGATGAATACTGGAGTACATGTGTCTCTTTCAATTCTGGTTTCCTCAGTGTGTATGCCCAGAAGTGGGATTGCTGAGTCATAGGGCAGATCTATGTCCAGTTTTTCAAGGACTCACCACACTGTTCTCCATAGTGGCTGTACTAGTTTGCATTCCCACTAACAGTGTGAGAGGGTTCCCTTTACTCCACACCCTCTCCAGCATTGATTGCTTGTAGATTTTTGGATAGCAGCCATTCTGACTGGTGTGAAATGGTACCTCATT
This sequence comes from Moschus berezovskii, assembly GCF_049115385.1. Taxonomy (NCBI): domain Eukaryota; kingdom Metazoa; phylum Chordata; class Mammalia; order Artiodactyla; family Moschidae; genus Moschus; species Moschus berezovskii. The sequence goes on along the minus strand of NC_142488.1, from coordinate 132,197,464 downwards.
GTGGTTTTGATTTGCATTTCTCTGATAATGAGTGATGTTGAGCATCTTTTCATGTGTTTGTTAGCCATCTGTATGTCTTCTTTGGATAAATGTCTGTTTAGTTCTTTGACCCATTTTTTGATTGTGTCATTTATTTGCCTGGAATTGAGCTGCAGGAGTTGCTTCTATATTTTTGAGATTAATTCTTTGTCAGTTGCTTCGTTTGCTATAATTTTCTCCCATTCTGAAGGCTGTCTTTTCACCTTGCTTATAGTTTGCTTCATTGTACAAAAGATTTTAAGTTTAATTAGGTCCCACTTGTATATTTTCTTTTATTTCCATTACTCTGGGAGGTGGGTCATAGAGGATCCTGCTGTGATTTATGTCAGAGAGTGTTTTGCCTATGTTCTCCGCTAGTTTTATAGTTTCTGGTCTTACGTTTAGATCTTTAATCCATTTTGAGTTTATTTTTGGGTATGTGTGGGAAAGGGTTCTACTTTCATTCTTGTACAAGTGGTTGACCATTTTTCCAAGCACCATTTGTTAAAGAGTTTGTCTTTTCTAAAATTGTATATTCTTGCTTCCTTTGTCAAAGATAAGGTGTCCATAGGTGCCTGGATTTATTTCTGTGCTTTCTATTCTGTTCCATTGATCTATATTTCTGTCTTTGTGCCAGTACCATACTGTCTTGATGACGGTAGCTTTGTAGTATAGCCTGAAGTTAAGCAGGTTGATTCCTCCAGCTCCGTTCTTCTTTCTCAAGATTTCTTTGGCTATTCAAGGCTATTTTTGCTATATTTTGCTATATATTGCTTTGACTATTTTTGTGTTTCCATACAAATTGTGAAATTATTTGTTCTAGTTCTTGGAAAAATACTGTTGGTAGCTTGATAGGGATTGCATTGAATCTATAGATTGCTTTGGGTAGTATACACATTTTCACTATATTGATTCTTCCAATCCATGAACATGGTATATTTCTCCATCTATTTCTGTCATCCTTGATATCTATCATCAGTGTTTTATAGTTTTCTATATATACGTCTTTTGTTTTTTAGGTAGATATATGCCTAGGTCCTTTATTCTTTTTGTTGCAATGATGAATGGAATTGTTTCCTTAATTTCTCTGTTTTCTCATTCTTAGTGTATAGGTATGCAAGGAGTTTCTGTGGGTTGATTTTATATCCTGCAAATTTACTATATTAATTGATTAGCTCTAGTAATTTTCTGGCGGAGTCTTTACGGTTTTCTACGTAGAGGATCATGTCATCTGCAAAGAGTGAGAGTTTTACTCTTCTTCTCTGATCTGAACTCCTTTCATTTCTTTTTTTTCCTCCTGATTGCTGTGGCTAAAACTTCCAAAACTATGTTGAATAGTAGTGTTGAGAGTGGGCATCCTTGTCTTGTTCCTGACTTTAAGGGAAATGCTTTCAATTTTTCATCATTGAGGATAATGATTGCTGTGGGTTTATCATATATAATTTTTATTATGTTGAAGTATGTTCCTTCTATGTCCGCTGTCTGGAGGGTTTTTATCATAAATTGGTGTTGAATTTTGTCAAAGGCTTTCTCTGCATCTATTGAGATAATCATATAGTTTTTATCTTTCAATTTGAAAATGTGGTGTATCACATTGTTTCATTTGCGGATATTGAAGAATCCTTGCATCCCTGGGATAAAGCCCACTGGTCATGATGTATGATCTTTTTAATGTGCTGCTGGATTCTGTTTGCTAGAATTTTCTTAAGGATTTTTGCATCTATTTTCAACAGTGATATTGGCCTGTAATTTTCTTTTTTTGTGGCGTCTTTGGTTTTGGTATTAGGGTGATGGTGGCCTCATAGAATGAGTTTGGGGGTTTATCTTCCTCTGCAATTTTCTGGAAGACTTTGAGTAGGATAAGTGTTAGCTCTTCTCTAAATTTTTGGTAGAATTCAGCTGTGAAGCTGTCTTGTCCTGGGCTTTTGTCTGCTGGAAGATTTCTGATTACAGATTCTATTTCCGTGCTTGGAATGGGTCTATTAAGGTTTTGTACTTCTTCCTGGGTCAGTATTGGAAATTTATACTTTTCTAAGATTTTGTCCATTTCTTCCAAGTTGTCCATTTTATTGGTATATAGTTGGTGATAGTAGTCTCTTATGATCTTTTGTATTTCTGTGTTGTCTGTTTTGATTTCTCCATTTCTAATTTTGTTCATTGATTTTTATCCCACTTTTTCTTGATGAGTCTGGCTAATGGCTTGTCAATTTTATTTATCTTTCAAAGAACCAGCTTTTAGCTTTGTTGATTTTTGCTATGGTATCTTTTGTTTCTTTTGCATTTATTTCTACCCTAGTTTTTAAGGTTTCTTTCCTTCTACTAACCCTGTGTTTCTTCATTTCTTCCTTTTCTATTGCTTTAGGTGTGGAGTTTGGTAATTTATTTGACTTTTTTTCTTGAAGTAAGCCTGTATTGCTATGGACTTTCCCCTTAGCACTGCTTTTACAGTGTCCCATAGGTTTTGGGTTGTTGTGTTTTCATTTTCCTTCATTTCTGTGCATATTTTGATTTCTCTATGATTTGTTCGTTATTCAGCAGCGTGTTGTTCAGCCTCCATATGTTGGAATTTTTAATAGCTTTTCTCCTGTAATTGACTTCTAAACTTTCTGTGTTGTGGTCAGAAAAGATGTTTGGAATGATTTAAAATTTTTTGAATTTACCAAGGGTAGATTTATGGTCCAGGATGTGATCTATCCTGGAGAAGGATAAATGTGCACTTGAGAAAAAGGTGAAATTCATTGTTTTCGGGTGAAATGTCCTATAGATATCAATTAGGTCTAACTGGTCCCTTGTATCATTTAAAGTTGATGTTTTCTTGTTAATTTTTTGTTTAGTTGATCTATCCATTGGTGTGAGTGGGGTCTTAAAGTCTCCCACTATTTTGTGTTATTGTTTACTTCCAATTTCATACTTGTTAGCATATTTGTTACATATTGTGGTGCTCCTATGTTGGGTGCATATGCTTTTACTATTGTTATATCTTCTTCTTGGATTGATCCTTTGATCATTATGTAGTGTCCTTCTTTATCTCTTTTCACAGCCTTTATTATAAAGTCTAATTTACTGATATGAATTCTGCTACTCCTGCTTTCTTTTGGTCTCTATTTGAGTGGAATATCTTTTTCCAGCCCTTCACTTTCAGTCTGCATGTGTCCCTCGTTTTGTGGTGGGTCTCTTGTAGACAACATATATAGGGGTCTTGTTTTTTTCCATTCAACCAGTCTTTTTCTTTTGGTTGGGGCATTCAGCCCATTTGCATTTAAGGTAATTATTGATAAGTATGATCTCATTGTCATTTACTTTGTTGTTTTGGGTTCAGGTTTAGGTTTATGCACTCTTTCTGTGCTTCTTGTCTAGAAAAATCCTTTTGCATTTTTTGAAGAACTTGTTTGGTGGTGCTGAATTCTCTCAGCTTTTGCTTGTCTGTGAAGCTTTTCATTTCTCCTTCATATTTGAATGAGACCCTTGCTGGGTACAGTAATCTGGGTTGTAGATTTTTCTCTTTCATCACTTTAAGTATGTCTTGCCATTCCCTTCTGGCCTGAAGACTTTCTGTTGAAAGATCAGCTGTTATCCTTATGGGAATCCCCTTGTGTGCTATTTGTTGTTTTTCCCTTGATGCTTTTAATATTTATTATTTGGGTTTGATCTTCATTAATTTGATTAATATGTGTCTTGTGGTGTTTTACCTTGGGTTTATCCTGTTTGGGACTCTCTGGGTTTCTTGGACTTGGGTGACTATTTTTCCTTCACCATTTTAGAGGAGTTTTCAACTATTATCACCTCAAATATTTTCCCATGGCCTTTCTTTATGTCATCTTCTTCTGGGACTCCTATGATTCAAATGTTGGGGTGTTTAATATTGTCCCAGATATCTCTGAGATTGTCCTTATTTCTTTTAATTCGTTTTTCTTTTTTCCTCTCTCATTTATTTCTACCATTCTATCTTCCACCTCACTTATCCTATCTTCTGTCTCTGTTATTCTACTGTTGGTTCCCTCCAGAGTGTTTTTGGTCTCAGTTATTGCATTTTTTATTATTGACTGGCTCTTTTTTTATTTCTTCCAGGTCCTTGTTAAACATTTATTGCATCTTCTCAACCCTTGTCTCCAGGCTATTAATCTGTAACTCCAGTTTGTTTTCACGATTTTGGATCATTTTTACTATCTTTATTCTGAATTCTTTTTCAGGTAGACTCCCTATCTCCTTCTCTTTTGTTTGGTCTCGTAGGTATTTATCATGTTCCTTTACCTGTTGAGTAATTCTCTACCTTTTCATCTTTTTTGATTGCTGTGTTTCGGGTGGCCTTTCTGTATGCTGAAAGTTTGTGGTTCCTCTTTATTGTCGAGCTTCTTCCCTGTGGGTATGGTTGAACGAGTGGTTCCTCAAGGTTTCTTGGTTAGGGAAGCTTGTGTCAGTGTCCAGGTGGGTGGAGCTGAATTTCTTATTTCTGGAGTGCAATGAAGTGTCCAGTAGTGAGTTTTGAGCTCTCTGTGGGTTTGGTGTGACTTTGGGAAGCCTGTATATTGAAGCTTAGCACTATGTTCCTGTGTTACTGGAGAATTTGTGTGGAATCTCTTGCTCTGGAGCTTGATGGCTCTTCGATGGTGCTTGGTTTCAGTGTAGGTATGGAGGCTTTTGGATGAGCTCTTATTGATTAGTGTTTCCTGCCATCAGGAGTTCTCTGGTGTTCTCAGGTTTTGGACTTAAGCCTCCTGCCACTGGTTTTTCAATCTTATTCTTACACTAGCTTCAAGGCTTTTCTATCTATACAGCACTGATGATAAAACATCTAGGTTAATGGTGAAAAGATTCTCCACAGTAAGGGGAACCCAGAGAGTTTCACAGAGTTACATGGATAAGAGAAGAGGGAGGAGGGAGATAGAGGTGACTAGGAGGAGAAGAGGGGGCATCAAAAGGGGAGATAGCAAGCTAGCCACTAATCAATTACCTATGTGCTCTCCACAGTCGGGGCCTCTCAGAGAGGTCACAGAGTTACGTAGAGAAGAGAAGAGGAAGGAAGGAGATAGAGGTGACCAGGAGGAGAAAATGAATCAAAAGTAGAGAGACAGATCTAGCCAGTAATCTGTTCCTTAAGTGTTCTCCAGAGTCCAGAGCACACAAAGAGATGCACAGAGTTGGGTAGAGAAGAGAAGTGAGAGGGAGGAGATAGAGGTGACCTGGGGGAGCAAAAGGAGAATCAAAAGGTGGAGAGAGTTGCAAAGCCAGTAATCACACTCCTAGGTAAAAGTGGGTACTGAAGATTGGATTCTTGAGGTACAAAATTGAATACAAGTACCAAAATGCAAAGATTAAAAATCTTGAGTAGAGTTTAGACTCTCAAAAATACAATATTAAAAAAAACACAAAAGTAAATCATAAAAACTATAAAAAGATATATATGAAATTTGTTTTAAAAATAAGGTCTTTTTTGCAAGGTAATAGTAGATTATTAAAGTGAAAATTAAAGGAGTGATAGAGGACTTATTTTTTTTTAATTTAAAATTTAAAAAATGATAATAGTAAATATATATCAAGGAATTTCTCTGGAGCTCTTTTGGGAAGTGTGGAGTCAGTTCAGTTTCAGATAGTTCCTTGCTTCAGCTTATACTTCTCAAAATATATAGGCCCCTTCCAATGTAGTTGGTGCTAACTACTGATTGCAGCCATGAAATTAAAAGACGCTTACTCCTTGAAAGGAAAGTTATGACCAACCTAGATAGCATATTAAAAAGCAGAGACATTACTTTGCCAACAAAGGTCCATCTAGTCAAGGCTATGATTTTTCCCGTGGTCATGTATGGATGTGAGAGTTGGACTGTGAAGAAGGCTGATCACTGAAGAATTGATGCTTTTGAACTGTGGTGCTGGAGAAGACTCTTGAGAGTCCCTTGGACTGAAAGGAGATCCAACCAGTCCATTCTAAAGGAGATCAATCCTGGGTGTTCATTGGAAGGACTGATGCTACAGTTGAAACTCCAATACTTTGGCCACCTCATGCGACGAGTTGACTCACTGGAAAAGACTCTGATGCTGGGAGGGATTGGGGGCAGGAGGAGACGGGGACGACAGAGAATGAGATGGATGGATGGATGGCATCACCGACTTGATGGACATGATTTTGAGTGAACTCCTGGAGCTGGTGATGGACAGGGAGGCCTGGTGTGCTGTGATTCATGGGGTCGCAAAGAGTCAAACACGACTGAGCGACTGAACTGAACTGAACAGGGTTTTAATCTGTTGCACTTGTAATTACTTGTAATCTGTAATTACTTCCAAAGCAATTCCCTCTGTTTAGTTTAGCTTCTTCTGTTTACAGGCCTCTTGAGTGTCTAATTTCTTCCCTGACACAAGGGGACGAAGGTGGTCACTTATTTAGGCTCACTTGTTCAGTCATGCTGTGGGGAGGGAGGAACACTGCAAACAAATATCACTGGTGTGTGTGGGGAGTGCTTGCAGTGTCTCAGCTGCACTGGGTTTGCCCCTGCTCATGGTGTGTGTGCTTTCCCGGTCTACACTTCTCAGGTTCTCGGTTGCTTTGCAGGGGAACTGTCTAATGCTGCTCAAGTTCAGGTTCTTGGGTACTCCACAAAGGTGCAGACTCAGTTGGGCGTGCGTTTTGTGCCCTTCCCAGGTCCGAGAAGCTCAGGCGACCAGGTGATTGAGGAGCACACTCTCCCCAGGTGTGTCATATTGCCTCCCCCATCCCAGCCGCTCGGTTTCTTGGGTGGCAGGGGCACACCCATCTCAGGTGTGCCACCGGGTATCTCTTCTGGGGAGCTGATCTCTGGCTGTGGCCCTCCCGGTGGATATCAACCATCCAGAATCACAAGAAATCTTGGTTAGCAACTGGGAACCTGCTTGCAGTTTGGTAGATGATGCAGTCTCTGGGGCCAAGATTGCCCCTTTCTGACTCTGGCTGCCCCCCACCTGCCTCCCTGCATTTGGTGGGGAATGGGCCAGTTTGTAGCCAGCTAGCTCTCCTCTGGTATTACCTCAGTCCTTTGGTCTGTGACTTGGACCTAGCAGTGCCTAGTGAAGTCGCTCAGTTGTTTCTGACTCTTTGCAACCCCATGAACTGTAGCCTACCAGGCTCCTCTGTCCATGGGATTTTCCAGGCAATAGAACTGGAGTGGATTGCCCTTTCCTTCTCCAGGGGATCTTCCCGACCCAGGGATCAAACCTGGGTCTCCCGCATTGTAGACAGATGCTCTACCGTCTGAGCCACCAGGGAAGTCAGGTTAGGGCTTTTCGCAGGATAGTTCTCTCTCTCTCTCTCTCATTCTCTCTCTCTCTCTTGCTATCCCCAGTTTGGATTGCTATCTCAGGTTAGTTCCCTCAGATTGCCCTCAGGGCATTCAGGCCCAGTCCTTACTTTAAGCAATGCAGCCCACGCTTCCCTGCCCAGCCCCTGTTTGCTGGTGGCAGATACGAGCTCCTGGGCTATTTCTCTGTGGGAGCTGCCGTTAGGCATGTAACTGTGGGTTTTATTCATTTATTTTTCCTCCCATTTATGTTGCCGTCTGAGATTCCAAAACTGCTCACAGACCCGCCGGAGAGAGGGTTTCCTGGTCTTTGGAAACTTCTCCTCTTTCAAGATTCTTTTCCCGGGATGTGTCGCTGTCCCTAACTATTTTGTCTATCTTTTTATCTTCTATATTTTTTCCTACCTCCTTTCAAAGACAATGGGCTGCGTATCAGCATGCCTGATGTCCTCTGCCAGCATTCAGAAGTTGTTTTGTGGAATTTGCTCAGTATTCAAATGTTCTTTCAATGAATTTGTGGGGGAGAAAGTTGTCTCCCTGTCCTATTCCTCTGCTTTTTAATATGCTGTCTAAGTTGGTCATAGCTTTTCTTCCAAGGAGTAAATGTCCTTTAACTTCATGGCTTTAATCACCATCTGCAGTGATTTGGGAGCCAAAAAAAATAAAGTTTGTCACTGCTTTCATTGTTTCCCCATCTATTTCCCATGAAGTGTTGGGACCCAATGCCATGATCTTCGTTTATTGAATATTGAGTTTCAAGCCAGCTTGTTCACTCTCCTCTTTCACTTTCATCAAGAGGCTCTTTAGTACCTCTCCACTTTCTGCCATAAGGATGGTGTCATCTGTGTATCTGAGCTTATTAATATTTCTCCTGGCAATCTTGATTCTGACTTGTGCTTCATCCAGCCTATCATTTTGCATGATGTAATCTGCATATAAGTTAGCGAAGCTGGGTGGCAATATACAGCCTTGATGTACTCCTTACCCAATTTGGAATCTGTTGTTCAATGTCTGTTTCTAACTGTTGCTTCTTGACCAGCATACAGATATCTTGGGATACAGATAAGGTGGTCTGGTATTCCCAACTCTTGAAGAATTTTCCATTTCATTATGATGTACACAGTCAAAGATTTTGGTGTAATGAATAAAACAGAAATAGATGTTTTTCTGGAATTTTCTAGCTTTTTCTACAATCAAACGGATGTTTGCAATTTGATCCAATGCTACTAGTGCTACATAAAATAGTAATAAGGAAGAGAGGATGAAGGAAAACAATTTTCATTCTACTTTCTCTATGCTTCAAAATAGAGCATTATACGTCCTCTCTTTTTCAGTCTGCTCCTGAACATCTGTTTTCTAAATCTCCAATTTGAAAACATTAGAATTTTTTTCTTCAGAACACTATTTGTAGCACTACAGAATTCCAAAAAAAGTGAATAAACTAGGTAGTATTCCAATCCCAAAGAAAGGCAATGCCAAAGAATGTTCAAACTACCGCACAATTGCACTCATCTCACACGATAGTAAAGTCATGCTCAAAATTCTCCAAGCCAGGCTTCAGCAATACGTGAACCGTGAACTACCAGATGTTCAAACAGGTTTAGAAAAGGCAGAGGCACCAGAGATCAAATTGCCAAAATCCGCTGGATCATGGAAAAAGCAAGAGAGTTCCAGAAAAACATCTATTTCTGCTTTATTGACTATGCCAAAGCCTTTGACTGTGTGGATCACAGTAGACTGTGGAACATTCTGAAAGAGATGGGAATACCAGACCACCTGACCTGTCTCTTGAGAAACCTGTATGCAGGTCAGGAAGCAACAGTTAGAACTGGACATAGAAAAACAGACTGGTTCCAAATAGGAAAAGGAGTACATCAAGGCTGTATATTGTCACTCTGCTTATTTAATTTATATGCAGAGTACATCATGATTAAAACGCTATGCTGGAGGAAGCACAAGCTGGAATCAAGATTGCCAGGAGAAATATCGATAACCTCAGATATGCAGATGACACCATCCTTATGGCAGAAAGTGAAGAGGAACTAAAGAGCCTCTTGATAAAAGTGAAAGAGGAGAGTGCAAAAGTTGGCTTGAAGGTCAACATTCAGAAAACTAAGATTATGGAATCCAGTCCCATCACTTCATGGGAAATAGATGGGGAGACAGTGGAAACAGTGGCTGACTTAATTTTTCTGGGCTCCAAAATCACTGCAGATTCTGATTGCAGCCATGAAATTAAAAGACGGTTACTCCTTGGAAGGAAAATTATGACCAACCTAGATAGCATATTAAAAAGCAGAGACATTACTTTGCCAACAAAGGTCTATCTAGTCAAGGCTATGGTTTATCCAGTGGTCATGCATGCATGTGAGAGTTGGACTGTGAAGAAAGCTGATCACCAAAGAATGTATGCTTTTGAACTGTGGTGCTGGAGAAGACTCTTGAGAGTTGCTTGGACTGCAAGGTGATCCAACAAGTCCATCCTAAAGGAGATCAGTCCTGGGTGTTCATTGGAAGGACTGATGTTGAAGCTGAAGCTCCAATACTTTGGACACCTGATGCGAAGAGCTGACTCATTGGAAAAGACCCTGATGCTGGGAAAGATTGAGGGCAGGCGGAAAAGGGGACGACAGAGGATAAGATGTTTGTATGGCATCACCAACTCAATGGACATGGGTTTGGGTTGACTCTGGGAGTTGGTGATGAAACGGTAGGCCTGGTGTGCTGCAGTTCATGGGGTCACAGGGTCGGACACGACTGAGCGACTGAACTGAACTGAACCATAATTACATCTGTAAAATCTATTTTACCATGTATGGCAATATATTTATAGGTTCCAGTGTTTAGGGAGGCACTCCACCTCTACATATCATAGATTGTTGTAAGGGTTAAATGAGATTATATAGATTAGATGCTCAATACAACGTATTCAGAGAAGGGCAGCTGTTGCACACTGCTTTTTTGTATTTTGCAGTTTTTGTAGTCTGTGCTTTGCATTGTACTACAGTGCTGCATTATATGCATTAATTCCTCCTTTTTCTGAGCATTACCATCCTCCTTGTATTATACTCATCACACTTACATCAGATTCTCTCTTTCATATTCTAACTGCAAAATCTGTGATCAGCTGGCATCTGAGGTTTCTACTTCTCAAAATCATTATACCCCAAGATGTCCACTATTGTGATCTGATAGGATGAAATTCGAAATAACCACAAAACATCTAAAACTATAGATATGGCTAAAGAAGTGACATATAATATGACATTTGCAGCTTGTCAAATGAGACTGAGAAAGACTTTATGCTATACTATGCTAAGTCGCTTCAGTTGTGTCTGACCCTGTGGGACCCTACGAACTGTAGCCCACTAGGCTTCTCTGTCCATGGGATTCTCCAGGCAAGAATACTGGAGTACGGGTTGCCAAGCCTTTCTTCAGGGGAATCTTCCTGACCCAGGGATCAAAGCTACGTCTCTTATGTCTTCTGCATTGGCAGGCAGGTTCTTTACCTGGGAAGCCCCCATAAAGGCTTTAATGACACAAGAAATAATTTAGTATAATATTATTTGAGAAATTACAAAATAACAAATGTATATAAATATATATTAGAAACTCAAAAAATATGTGTGTAATAATGTATGCATAAAGTCTGTAAGTAAATTTTTAAAATGCAGTTAATTCAAGTCTTCCCTGGAAGTCCAGAGGTTAGGGCTCTGTGCTTCCATTGGAGGAGGCACAGTTCCCCGGTCAGGGAACTAGGATCCTGCAAACTCTGTGGGGACAGCTAAAAAAAAAAAAAATCAAGTAAATATGATGCTCATCTTTGCAGTAGAATTATAGAGCACATGTTATTTTATCCTAAAAACCAGTTGGTGCTTAGCAACAATAGGGTTAAATGTAAAAATTATTATGCAAAATGAAAAAAAACGAGATATGAAAAACTCTGTATCACATGATTCCATTCATATGACATTCTGGAAAAGTTGAACTTATTAGGGACTCAGTAACTATCAGGGACTGGGTGTGGAGAGAGAGGACTGACAACAAAGAGACATGAGGAAACTTTTTGATGTGATGAGCATGTTCTGAAAGTGGACTGTGTGATTCTAAAACTCATCCAACTGTACACTTTTAAAAGGTGAATTTTATTTTATCTAAATTATAACTCAGTAGATTCAACATTAAAACTTTTATTTTGTTTTAAAGGCCCAAATGTAGCCACAGGCTTAAGTACCAAAAGAATATAACATCCCCACTTATAGTTTAAAATACTTTTATTTATTTAATCAGTTTCACTGCAAAACTGTTAGAACTTTTTCATCAATAAGTTTGGTTAAAGTCAAGCAACAGATCAGCCATACAGCTAACAGAAGCAACAGTGCAGCAGAAGAAAATTGCTACCCGTACACCTGAAATTAACACAGTATTGTATATCAACTATGTGAAAGTTAAAGTATTAGTCACTCAGTCATGTCAGTCTCTTTGCAACCCCACGAACTGTTTGTAGCCAACCAGGCTCCTCTATCCCCGGAATTCTCTAGGCAAGAATACTGGAGTGGGTTACCATTCCCTTCTCCAGGGGATTTTCCCAACCCAGGGATCAAACTCAGGCCTCTCCTATTGCAGGCAGATTCTTTAGCATCTGAGCCACCGGGGAATCAACTACACTCCAATATAAAATAAAATTTGAACTAAAGAAAATATAAGAAAGATGTTACCCCTAGGCATTGTCTTTGAAAAACTTGCTTTAACCTTATCTTCTGTTTTATTTCGGCTTTTGCTTATGGATATTCTTTGTCTTCTTACTACATCACCACCTGCATTTTCTTGCTTCTTCTTTTTTTTTTAAATCTTTTAAACATCCTTTATTAAGTCACCCGTTCTATGTGACCATTTGTCACATTGCATTTTATGGGCTCCACTTAGCAGTAATGTATTGTATTCTTAAAATTTTAAGAGAGTAGATTTCATGCTAAATGTTCTTACCATACCAAAAGGTGCAGACACAAGGAAACTTTTGGAGGTATTGTACATATCTATTACCTTGATTGTGGTGATGGCATCACAAGTATTTTAATATGTCCAAATTAATCAAATTGTAACATTAAACATGTGCAATTAATTATATCTCAATAAAACTGTGAAAGAGGAAGCTGTTATATTAATATAACAGATTCAATGTATACACATTTAGACTCCCTAGAGTAAGATTCATCTGTCAATATCTTATCCCCTTGCATAAAGCAACAAACTACAAAGAGAGCAACTCAGAATGTGTGTTATTAGAGTTTTAATGATGTTGAATTAGGAATCAACATTTAGTCTGCTAAAAGGAAGTCAAAGGTTTTTTCCACTGACAACCCAATTGCTTGTCACCACTACATTCTAGTGACTGCATCAAATCGGTCTTCGTTGTTGTATTAAGTGCACGGCAAACTTCAAGGTATTCAAGTTCTCACCATCTGGAGCTAGCAGTGTTTAATGCTCACTGGTAGACTGGCAAGCTTTGAAAGGATAATATCCTAATAAAGAAAAGTAGAAAATGGGTGTGTCCTTAATTTATTATACAACAATGCATAAGGGATAAGCAGTGCATATGTTTCTAATGTGGTTTGTTAATTAAGAAAATGGTAGGGGAAGAGATAAATGACCCTCATATTACATTGCAAATTAAAACTCCAATCTACTGTAAGCATTCATTATCTTGCTTCTTAATTTAACATTGCTTTCTTCTCAAATGGAAACATTACATATATTCCTAATGTCTTAAATTACTTTTGATGATGAATTTCATATTTAGGTCTAAAAATCTATATACCGAACTTATTTTTTTAATCACAAAACTGGATTTTAATGCTTGGCTGAGAATACAAGTTCTAAAAGAGTATTTAACAAAGCCATCGTCTTTTTTCAAGTCAGGAGGAATGCATCCATTTGTATTCCCCCGTGCACAATTCACTGAACTTCATTTGGAAAATGTCAAGGATAAATATTCTTCAGATTCTTCCATTAAACAGACAATAACCATAGCAACAGTGTATGTTGATTTTTACCTATATTTCTGAACTTTCTTCTTAAAAATAAAATCGTATTCAAAATGAGGTTGTATGCTTTTTACACACTGTTCATATAGGGATATTAAAACAAAGATATAATATACCTCCTAATGCATTACATTTAGCAATGCCTTTGTCAAAAAAGCTTTTACAATAACCTATTGTTTTATTGTAGCATGTTCTAACATGAAATCAACCATCTCCTCATTTGAGAATGCAAGAACATAACCCTTCTCTTAACATAAAATATTAGCTATTTCCCTTTTATAAATACATGCCCCTCAAAAAGAGAAGCTGGATTAAAATATGTCTTAGTTCTAAACACATGATGTTGAAGTGGGAAGAGAACTTATAGATCATTGAATCCTACACAGATATTTTTCCAGAATAGGAAAAAAAGCCAGTACCTATTACTGAGCCTAGAGGCAAAAGGTTGCATGCTTGCATGATAAGCCACTTCAGTTATGTCTGACTATTTGCAACCCTATGGACTGTAGCCTGCCAGTCTTCTCTATCTAGGGGATTCTCTAGGCATGAATACTGGAGAGAGTTGTCATGCCCTCCTCCAGGGGATCTTTCTGACCCAGGGATCGAACCCATATCTCCTTCATTGGCAGGCACTTTCTTTACTACGAGTGCCACCTAGGAAGCCCAGAGGCAAAAGGTTATCTTATTTCAAAAAAGAAAGTGACATAAAGAGAGTAATGAGCTATAGCATAATATAAAAACATAAATAAATAAATAAAAAACAAATAAGAAGTGGGCAGAAGATCTTAAATACACAGTTTCTCCAAAGACGACATAAAGATGGACAAAAAGCACACCAAAAGATGCTCAGCATCAGTAATTATTAGTGAAATTCAAGTCAAAACTACAATGAGGTATCACCTCACACTGATCAGAAAGGCCATCATCAAAAAATCTACACATGATAAATGCAGAAGAGGGTGTGGAGAAAAGGACACTCTTTAACACTGTTGGTAGGAATGTAAATTGGTACAGACACTATGGAGAAAAGTATGGAAGTTATTTAAAAATTAAAAGTAAAGGTACCATATGATCCAGCAATCTTAATTCTGCACATATATATGGCAAAAGCCATAATTCGAAAAGATACATGCATCCTAATGTTCATAGTAACACTACTTACAATAACCAGGACATGGAAATAATCTAAATTTACGTAAACAGAGGAATGGATAAAGAAGATATGTTACATATATAAAATGGAATATTCAGTTCAGTTCAGTCGCTCAGTCGTGTCCGACTCTCTGCGACCCCATGAATCACAGCACGCCAGGCCTCCCTGTCCATCACCAACTCCCGGAGTTCACTCAAACTATGTCCATAGAGTCGGTGATGCCATCCAGCCATCAAATTCTCTGTCGTCCCCTTCTCCTCCCGCCCCCAACCTTTCCCAGCATCAGAGTCTTTTCCAGGGAGTCAACTCGTCGCATGAGGTGGCCAAAGTATTGCAGTTTCAGCTTTATCATCAGTCTTTCTGTGAAGAAAGCTGATCGCCGAAGAATTGATGCTTTTGAACTGTGGTGCTGGAGAAGACTCATGAGAGTCCCTTGGACTGCAAGGAGATCCAACCAGTCCATTCTAAGGGAGATCGATCCTGGGTGTTCATTGGAAGGACTGATGCTAAAGCTGAAACTGCAATACTTTGGCCACCTCATGCGACGAGTTGACTCACTGGAAAAGACTCTGATGCTGGAAAAAGGATGGGGGAGGGAGGAGAAGGGGACGACCGAGAATGAGATGGCTGGATGGTATCACTGACTCTGTGGACATGAGTTTGAGTGAACTCCGGGAGTTGGTGATGGACAGGGAGGCATGGCATGCTGTGATTCATGGGGTCACGGAGAGTCGGACACGACTGAGCGACTGAAATGAACTGAACTGAATCAGTCCTTCCAATTAACACCCAGGATTAATTTCCTTTAGAAAGGACTGGTTGGATCTCCTTGAATTCCAAGGGACTCTCAAGATTCTTCTCCAGCACCACAGTTCAAAAGCATCAATTCTTCGGCGATCAGCCTTCTTCACAGTCCAACTCTCACATCCATACATGACCACGGGAAAAACCATAGCCTTAACTAGACTGCCCTTTGTTGGCAAAGTAATGTCTCTGCTTTTTAATATACTATCTAGGTTGGTCATAACTTTCCTTCCAAGGAGTAAGCATTTTTTAATTTCATGGCTGCAATCAGCATCCGCAGTGATTTTGGAGCCCCCAGAAATAAAGTGTGACACTGTCTCCACTGTTTTTCCATCTATTTCTCATGAAGTGATGGGACCAGATGCCAGGATCTTTGTTTTCTGAATGTTGAGCTTCAAGCCAACCTTTACACTCTCCTCTTTCACTTTCATCAAGAGGCTTTTGAGTTCCTCTTCATTTTCTGCCATAAGGGTGGTGTTATCTGCATATCTGAGGTTATTGATATTTCTCCCAGCAATCTTGATTCCAGCTTGTGCTTCTTCCAGACCAGCATTCCTCATGATGTACTCTGCATATAAGTTAAATAAGCAGGGTGACAATATACAGCCTTAACGTACTCCTTTTCCTATTTGGAACCAGTCTGTTGTTCAATGTAGAGTTGTGACTGTTGCTTCCTTACCTGCATACAGGTTTCTCAAGAGGCAGGTCAGGTGGTCTGGGATTCCCATCTCTTTCAGAGTTTTCCACAGTTTATTGTGATCAACACAGTCAAAGGCTTTGGCATAATCAATGAAGCAGAAATAGATGTTTTTCTGGAACTCTCTTGCTTTCTCCATGATCCAGCGGATGTTGGCAATTTGATCTCTGGTGCCTCTGCCTTTTCTAAAACCTGCTTGAACATCTGGAAGTTCACAGTTCACATATTGCTGAAGCCTGGCTTGGAGAATTTTGAGTATGACTTTACTATCGTGTGAGATGAGTGCAATTGTGTGGTAGTTTGAGCATTCTTTGGGATTGGAATGAAGACTGACCTTTTCCAGTCCTGTGGCCACTGCTGAGTTTTCCAAATTTGCTGGCATATTGAGTACAGCACTTTCACAGCATCATCTTTCAAGATTTGAAATAGCTCAACTGGAATTCCATCACCTCCACTAGCTTTCTTCGTAGTGATGCTTTCTAAGGCCCACTTGACTTCACATTCCAAGATGTCTGGCTCTAGGTCAGTGATCACGTTATTGTGACTATCTTGCTCGTGAAGATCTTTTTTGTACAGTTCTTCTGTGTATTCTTGCCACCTCTTCTTAATATCTTCTGCTTCTGTTAGGTCCATACCATTTCTGTCCTTTATCGAGCCCATCTTTGCATGAAACATGCCCTTGGAAACTCTAATTTTCTTGAAGAGATCAATTGTTTTTCCTATTCTGTTGTTTTCCTCTATTTCTTTGTATTGATCACTGAGGAAGGCTTTCTTATT
Source organism: Moschus berezovskii (assembly GCF_049115385.1). NCBI lineage: Eukaryota > Metazoa > Chordata > Mammalia > Artiodactyla > Moschidae > Moschus > Moschus berezovskii. The sequence continues at coordinate 132,180,706 of NC_142488.1, read as the reverse complement.
TCTCTTTGCTATTCTTTACAACTCTGCATTCAGATGTTTATATCTTTTCTTTTCTCCTTTGCTTTTTGCTTCTGTTCTTTTCACAGCTATTTTTAAGGCCTCCTCAGACAGACATTTTGCTTTTATGCGTTTCTTTTCCATGGGGATGTTCTTGGTCCCTGTCTCCTGTACAATGTCATGAACTTCTGTCCAGAGTTCATCAGGCACTCTATCTATCAGATCTAGTCCCTTAAATCTATTTCTCACTTCCACTGTATAATCCTAAGGGATTTGATTTAGGTCATACATGAATGGTCTAGTGGTTTTCCCTACTTTTTTCAATTTAAGTCTGAATTTGGCAATAAGGAGTTCATGATCTGAGCCACAGTCAGCTCCTGGTCTTGTTTTTGCTAACTGTATAGAGCTTCTCCATCTTTGGCTGCAAAGAATATAATCAATCTGATTTCGGTGTTGACCATCTGATGATGTCCATGTGTAGAGTCTTCTCTTGTGTTGTTGGAAGAGGATGTTTGCTATGACCAGTGCATTCTCTTGACAAAATATTACTCAACCATAAAAAGGAACAAAATAATTCCATTTGAAGGATTACGGATTGACCTAGAGGTTGTCATGGGGAAGGCAATGGCAAGCCACTTCAGTACTATTGCCTAGAAAATCCCATGGATGGAGGAGCCTGGTAGGCTGCAGTCCATGGGGTCGCTAAAGGTCGGACACGACTGAGCGACTTCACTTTCACTTTTCACTTTCACACATTGGAGAAGGAAATGGCAACCCACTCGTGTTCTTGCCTGGAAAATCCCAGGGATGGGGGAGCCTGGTGGGCTTCCGTCTATGGGGTCACACAGAGTCAAACACGACTGAAATGACTTAGCAGCAGCAGCAAAGGTTGTCATACTGAGTGAAGTAAGTCAGACAAAGAAGGAAAAATATATCACTTATATGTGGAATTTGAAAAATGGTATAAATGCAATTTACAAAACAGTAATATAGTCACAGATGTAGAAAACACACTTACAGTTACCAGATTGTAAAGGTGGGTGGGGAATTGACTGGGAGACTGGAATCAACATATACACACTACTATATATAAAATAGATGACTAAGAATGACCTACTGAATAGCACAGGGAATTATACTCAATAGTCTGTAATGGCTTATATGGGAAATAATCTAAAAATAGAAAGGATATATATATATATATGTATTACTGATTCACTTTGCTTTACAGCAGAAACTAACACAATATTTTAAATCAACTATACTGCAATAAAAATTTAAAAAAATAGAACAACGAGCAAGCGCATTTGGTGATTATTTCACATTTTAAATCATGTTAATAATACAAAATAAGAAACTGGAAAAAAGTCCATGAAACAAAGTGCTCCTACACTTCTAGAACATTAAAGATGCTGAGGTGAGCCCTTACAAAAAGAGATGTCACTCAGAAGTCATTCCACAAAGCAGCTGGCTCCATTAATCAATATTTTTAATAGTTACTGAAGTCCATTCTCAACCATCAACTGAGAGAATTAGCACATATGGGGAGTATTTTCATTGAGGTCAAGTGTTTTTAATTCCTTCTCCTCAGTCCCCAGTGAAAGTGAAAGTGTTAGTCTCTCAGTCATGTCTGACTCTTTGCAACCCCGTGGACTGTAGCCTGCCAGTCCCAGTATGAAGCTAAAACACTGCTAGATGTGAAATCTGAGAATTCAAATACAAAAGTTTAATTTGCAGAGCTACCAAACAAGACTTCCAAAATCCATGAAAATTTTTTTCTGTGAAAACATTTTATTAAATCAGATGGGATGTAGAACATACGGGAAGGACTACAAGAACCAGCAGTACCAGTAAATGCAGGGTGACAGCTCTCAGATTCAAAACCTTTGTCATTTTAAGAGAAAAATGAAAAAAGTTTTCAACTAAACCGAATCCACCTGGAAGGGAATTGTTATTGTATACAGCCATTTTCTTAACAATTAAATAATCTATCCTGAGGTTTTTTTTTAGACTACATGACATGTCAGCATGGATAAAAGCTCCAATTTTTCAGTACCCAAATTCCATGTTTGGTCATGGGTGGAATCAATTTAACAGTTTTCAATAACTGAACTTTGCCTTTCATAAAGTCTTCACAGAGCACGCAGGAAGCCTGTTATCCTGGGTTCCCAAATGATGACCCAATTAAACTGATAGCTATTACAGAAGCCACGATACTCAAAGTAAAATGTTTTAATTAATTTTCAAAGCAATTGAACACCAAAGTCATTACTTTTGGTGCCATTCCTTGCGACCCGGGGCCAGAATTGTCTTTTTACTTTCACCAATGCAACTAATTGAGAGGAACAAAGGTAAAATACACAGTGACTCTAAGAGAACATACAAAGTGGGTAGAAGTTTCAGTCTTTAAGTGTGGGCTAGTCAACCTAGGGTGTTTAGTTTCTCAACATCATTTTCTGAAATTCCATTTTGCCTTACAGAGTTTTGCGCAAATCTAAAGTCTATATTGCAACTACATTTCAAACTTGCCAGTTTTATTTACTTAATGTTTTCTGTATACAAAGAGTCTGTGTTGAGACTATATTCTCAATTAAACACTTTCTGGAAGAAGGAAATATTGCCACAATATATTCTAAACAATTATTTTAAAATTTGCCATTATAGGTCAAAAAGAGCTTGTGTTTTGATAGTAGCTGATCACCAACAATTCTTACTCCTATAAATGTTCCATATGATTGGGGTTTGGGGTATAAACATTGTGGGGTGGTAAAAAGAACCCTGAGCTCAGATCTCAGAGGCCTGGGGAAGGCTGAGTTTTCTGGGTACTTGCTCTGTAACCCTGGCCAAGTCACTTCTCCTTTCTGAACTGAAGATTACTGATTTGAGAAATGATGGAGTTAGACTATTTTTGAAGGTAGTAATCATCTGATTACAAGAGATCACTCAGAAAACTTGTTAAACCTGAAGATCCATCAGCCCCATCCCTAGAGATTGCTTCAGGTGAGCTGGGCAGTTGACCCAAGAACTTGGATCATAAAAAGAGGCCATCTGAGGCAGATGTGTCCAGACTACATTTTGAAAAAAAAATGTACTAAAAATATTTTGTTGATTAAAAGTTTCATAAGTCTATGAGGGACAGATAAGAAGTAATGACTCAAAGAAGATAGAAAAGAAAAATCATAATTATTGTACTCTGTCATAAATAGCTGGGGAGAAGCAATCATGTACCATGTGCACTTATCTGTAGGATCAAATCCTAATGACAATAGACAATGTATTTATGCAACAATATCCTGATGAATTAAACTGCCACTGCCTTTTTGTCATTGTGCTAAGTTGCTTCAGTTATGTCCAACTCTATGTGACCCTATGGACTGTAGCCCACCAGGCTCCTCTGTTGATGGGATTCTCTAGACAAGAATACTGGAGTGGGTTGCCATGCCATCCTCCAGAGGATCTTCCCTACCCAGGGATTGAACCAGTATCTCCTGCATCTCCTGCATTGCAGGTGGATTGTTTACTGTTGAATCACCAGGAAAATGGACCTATAGCCAGTAAATTCATTGGCTTAAGTCACAGCCTAGGATGCATTGCCATGTCCTTTGGATGTGAGTATTGAGTATTATACTAGACTGCATTCATACTATCCATGTTTTTTGCAGACTTTAAGTTATTTAGCATGAGGTTTGATGACTCCTTCTCTTCATGGGCTTCTACAGTTTGGAGAAGGTCCTGGGTGGTGTGAGTGGTACTTCCCATTACCACAGAACAAAATGGAAGCATCTAACCAGGGAGCTTGAACTTAATAACTCTAAACATGCTAATATTGACTCAACATATACAGGTGATAGTCTCTTTGGAAAAGCATCTTTGTTGATTTATGAAAGAGACCAAGAAGGAACACTTTTCTGCTTACACTCACTAAGGAAAAGAGGACTCACATCATGTTTTATTTTTTTTTTCAAGGTTCTACATTCATATTTTATTTTATTTTTTTAATTTATTTTATTGGAGGCAAATTACCTTACATAAATATATTGGTTGGTTTTGCCATACATTGACACGAATCTGCCCCGGGTGTACAAGTGTTCCCTTTCTTGAACCCCCCTCCCACCTCCCTCTTCCCCATATCCTCCCTCCAGGTCATCCCCGTGCACCAGCCCCAAGCATCCTGTATCATGCGTCGAACCTGGACTGGTGATTCATTTCACATATGATAATATACATGCTACAATACCGTTCTCCCCAATCATCCCACTTTCACCCTCTCCCACGGAGTCCCAAAGACTGTTCTATATACCTATGTCTCCTTTTGCAGTCTCATATACAGGGTTAACGGAAAAGGCAATGGCACCCCCACTCCAGTACTCTTGCCTGGAAAATCCCATGGACTAAGGAGCCTGGTGGGCTGTAGTCCATGGGGTCGCTAAGAGTCGGACACGACTAAGCTACTTCACTTTCACTTTTCACTTTCCTGCATTGGAGAAGGAAATGGCAACCCACTCCAGTGTTCTTGTCTGGAGAATCAAGGTTACCATCTTTCTAAATTCCATAGATATGCGTTAGTATACTGTATTGATGTTTTTCTTTCTGGCTTACTTCACTCTGTATAATAGGCTCCAATTTCATCCACCTCATTAAAACTGATTCAAATGCATTCTTTTTGATGGCTGAAAAATACTCCATTGTGTATATGAACCAAGGCTTTCTTATCCATTCATCTGCAGATGGACATCTAGGTTGCTTCCATGTCCTGGCTATTATAAACAGTGCTGCAATGAACATGGGAGTACATATGTCTCTTTCAATTCTGGTTTCCTCGGTGTGTATGCCCAGGAGTGCAATGGCTGGATCATATGGCGGTTCTATTTCCAGCTTTTTGAGGAATCTCCACACTGTTCTCCATAGTGGCTGTACTAGTTTGCATTCCCACCAACAGTGTAAAAGTGTTCCCTTTCTCCACACCCTCTCCAGCATTTATTGCATGTAGACTTTTGGATAGCAGCCGTTCTGACTGGTGTGAAATGGTATCTCATTGTGGTTTTGATTTGCATTTCTCTGATTATGACGGATATTGAGCATTTTTTTATGTGTTTGTTAGCCATCTTTATGTCTTCTTTGGAGAAATGTCTGTTTAATTCTCTGGCCCATTTTTTGATTGGGTCACTTATTTTTCTGGAATTGAGCTGCAGGAGCTGCTTGCATATTTTGAAGATTAATCCTTTATCAGTTGTTTCATTTGTTATTATTTTCTCCCATTCTGAAGGCTGTCTTTTCACCTTGCTTAGAGTTTCCTTTGCTGTGCAGAAGCTTTTGATTTTAATTAGGTCCCATTTGTTTATTTTTGCTTTTATTTCCAATATTCTGGGAGGTGGGTCTTGGAGGATCCTGCTGTGATTTATGTCGGAGAGTATTTTGCCTACGTTCTCTTCTAGGAATTTTATAGAATCTGGTCTTACATTTAGCTCTCTATTCCATTCTGAGTTTATTTTGGTGTATGGTGTTAGGAAATGTTCTAGTTTCATTCTTTTACAATTGGCTGACCAGTTTTCCGAGCACCACTTGTTAAAGAGACTTTCTTTTCTCCATTTTATATTCTTGCCTCTTTTGTCAAAGATAAGGTGTCCATAGGTGCGTGGATTTATCTCTGGGCTTTCTATTTTGCTCCATTGATCTATATTTCTGTCTTTATGCCAGTACCATACTGTCTTGATGACTGTGGCTTTGTAGTAGAGCCTGACATCCGGCAAGTTAATTCCCCCAGTTCCATTCTTCTTCCTCAAGATTGCTTTGGCTATTCGAGGATTTTTGTATTTCCATACAAATTGTGAGATTATTTGTTCTAGTTCTGTGAAAATATCGTTGGTAGGTTGATAGGGATTGCATTGAATGTATAAATTACTTTGGATAATATACTCATTTTTACAATATTTATTCTTCCAATCCATGAACACGGTATATTTCTCCATCTATTAGTCTCCTCTTTGATTACATTCACTAGTGTTTTATAGTTTTCAATGTACAAGTCTTTTTTTTTCTTAGGTAGATATATTCCTAAGTATTTAATTCTTTTTGTTGCAACAGTGAATGGAATAGTTTCCTTAATTTCTCTTTCTATTTTCTCATAATTAGTGTATAGGAATGCAAGGTATTTCTGTGTGTTGATTTTATACCCTGCAAATTTACGGTATTCATTGATTAGCTCTAGTAGTTTTCTGGTAGAATCTTTAGGGTTTTCTGTGTAGAGGATCATGTCATCAGTGAATAGTGAAAGTTTTATTTCTTCTTTTCCAATTTGTATTCCTTTTATGTCTTTTTCTGCTCTGATTGCTGTAGCCAAAACTTCCAGAACTATGTTGAATAGTAGTGGTGAGAGTGGGCACCCTTGTCTTGGTCATGACTTTCGGGGAAATGCTTTCAGTTTTTCACCATTGAGGATAATGTTTGCTGTGGGTTTGTCAAATATAGGTTTTATTATGTTGAAATATGTTCCTTCTATTCCCAATTTGTGGAGGGTTTGTATCATGAATGGATGTTTTATTTTGTTGAAGGCTTTCTCTGCATCTATTGAGATAATCATATGATTTTTATCTTTCAGTTTGTTAATGTGGTGTATTACGTTGTTTGATTTGCGGATATTGAAGAATCCTTTCATTCCTGGGATAAAGCCCACTTGGTCATGATGTATGATCTTCTTAATATGTTGTTGGATTCTGATTGCTAGAATTTTGTTCAGGATTTTGGCATCTATGTTCATCAGTTATATTGGCCTGTAGTTTTCTTTTTTTGTGGGATCTTTACCAGGTTTTGGGATTTTGGTGTTGGTGCCCTCATAGAATGAGTTTGGAAGTTTCCCTTCCTCAGCAATTTTCTGCAAGAGTTTGAGTAGAATAGGTGTTAGCTCTTCTCTAAATTTTTGGTAGAATTCAGCTGTGAAGCTGTCTGGAGCTGGGCTTTTGTTTGCTGGAAGCTTTCTGATTACTTCCTCTATTTTCGTGCTTGTGATGGGTCTGTTCAGATTTTCTATTTCTTCCTGGTTCAGTTTTGGCAAGGTGTACTTTTCTAGGAACTTGTCCATTTCTTCCAAGTTATTCATTTTATTGCCATATAATTGCTGATAGTATTCTCTAATAATTCTCTGTGTTTCTGTGTTTTCTGTTGTGATCTCTCCATTTTCATTTCTAATTTTATTGATTTGGTTCTTCTCCCTTTGTTTCTTGATGAGCCTGGCTAGTGGTTTGTCAATTTTATTTACCTTTTCAAAGAACCAGCTTTTGGCTTTGTTGATTTTTGCTATGGTCTCTTTTGTTTCTTTTGCATTTATCTCTGCCCTAATTTTTACGATTTCTTTCCTTCTACTAACCCTGGGGTTCTTCATTTCTTCCTTTTCTAGTTTCTTTAGATGTAGAGTTAGTTTATTTAGTTGACTTTTTTCTTGTTTCTTGAGGTGTGCCTGTATTGATATGAACTTCCCCCTTAGCACTGCTTTTACAGTGTCCCAGAGGTTTTGGGTTGTTGTGTTTTCATTTTCATTCATTTCTATGCATAGTTTGATTTTTCTTTTGATTTCTTCTCTGATTTGTTCATTATTCAGCAGCGTGTTGTTCAGCCTCCATATGTTGGCATTTTTAATAATTTTTCTCCTGTAATTGAGCTCTAATCTTACTGCATTGTGGTCAGAAAAGATGCTTGGAATTATTTCAACTTTTTTGAATTTACCAAAGCTAGATTTATGGCCCAGGATGTGATCTATCCTGGAAAAGGTTCCATGTGCACTTGAGAAAAGGTGAAAATCATTGTTTTGGGGTGAAATGTCCTATAGAGACCTATTAGGTCTAACTGGTCTATTGTATCACTCAAAGTTTGTGTTTCCTTGTTAATTTTCTGTTTAGTTGATCTATCCATAGATGTAAGTGGGGTATTAAAGTCTCCCACTATTATTGTGTTATTGTTAATTTCCCCTTTCATACTTGTTATTATTTTTTCTTACATATTGCGGTGCTCCTATGTTGGGTGCATAAATATTTATAATTGTTATATATTCTTCTTGGATTGATCCTTTGATCATTATGTAGTTTCCTTCCTTGTCTCTTTTCACAGCCTTTGTTTTAAAATCTATTTTATCTGATATGAGTATTGCTACTCCTGCTTTCTTTTGGTCTCTATTTGCGTTGAATATCTTTTTCCAGCCCTTCACTTTCAGTCTGTACGTGTCCCTCGTTTTGAGATGGGTCTCTTGTAGACAATACATATGGGTGTCTTGTTTTTGTATCCATTCAACCAGCCTTTTTCTTTTGGATGGGACATTCAACCCATTTACGTTTAAGGTGATTATTGATAAGTATGATCCTGTTGCCATTTTCTTTATTGTTTTGAGTTCGAGTTTATATACCCTTTCTGTGTTTCCTGTCTAGAGAGGATCCTTTAGTATTTGTTGGAGAGCTGGTTTGGTGATTGTGAATTCTCTTAGCTTTTGCTTGTCTGTATAGCTTTTGATTTCTCCTTCATATTTGAATGAGATCCTTGCTGGGTATAGTAATCTGGGCTGTAGGTTACTTTCTTTCATCATTTTAAGTATGTCTTGCCATTCCCTCCTGGCCTGAAGAGTTTCTCCTGAAAGATCAGCTGTTATCCTTATGGGGATCCCTTTGTGTGTTATTTGTTGTTTTTCCCTTGCTGCTTTTAATATTTGTTCTTTGTGTTTAATCTTTGTTAATTTGATTAATATGTGCCTTGGAGTATTTCGTCTTGGGTTTATCCTGTTAGGGACTCTCTGTGTTTCCTGGACTTGGGTGATTATTTCCTTCCCCATTTTAGGGAAATTTTCAACTATTATCTCCTCAAGTATTCTCTCATGGTCTTTCTTTTTGTCTTCTTCTTCTGGGACTCCTATGATTCGAATGTTGGGGCGTTTAACATTGTCCCAGACGTCTCTAATATTGTCCTCATTTCTTTTAATTCGTTTTTCTTTTTCCCTCTCTGTTTCATTTATTTCTACAATTCTATCTTCTAGCTCACTTATCCTGTCTTCTGCCTCCATTATTCTACTGTTTGTTCCCTCCAGAGTGTTTCTAATCTCATCTATTGCATTATTCACTGTATATTGACTCTTTTTTTATTTCGTCTAATTCCTTATTAAGCATTTCTTGCATCTTCTCAATCCTTTTCTCCAGTTTATTTATCTGTAACTCCATTTTGCTTTCCAGATTTTGAATCACTTTCACAATTAAAATTCGAAATTCTTTATCGGGTAGGTTCCCTATACCTTCCTCTTTTGTTTGTGTTGGTGGGCATTTATCCTGTTCCTTTACTTGGGTATTTCTCTGCCTCTTCATCTTGCTTATATTGCTGTGTTTGGGGTGGCCTTTCTGTCTTCTGGCAGTTTGTGGAGTTCTCTTTATTATGTAGTTACCTCGTTGTGTGTGGGGTTGGATGGTGACTTGTCAAGGTTCCCTGGTTAGGGAACCTTGTGTCCATGTTCTGGTGGGTGGAGCTGGATTTCTTCTCTCTGGAGTGCAATGAAGTGTCCAGTAATGAGTTTGAGATGTCAGTGGGTTTGGAGTGGCTTTGGGCAGCCTGTATATTGAAGCTCAGTGCTATTCTCCTGTGTTGCTGGATAGTTTGCGTAGTATGTCTTTCACTGAAACTTGTTGACCCTTGGGTGGTGCCTGGTTTCAGTGTATGTATGGAAGAATTTGATGTGTACCTATCAATTAATGCTCTCTGGAACAGGAGATCTCTGGTGTTCTCAGCATTTGGACTTAAGCCTCTGCCTCTGTTTTTCAGTCTTATTCTTGCAGTAGGCTCAAGGCTTCTCCCTCTGTTACTTCCAAGGCAGTTCCTTCTGTTGAAAAAGCTCTTCTGTTTTCTGGTCTCCTCAGTGTCTAATTCCCGTCCTGACACCAGGATGCGGTAGTGGACACTTTTTTTTTTTTTTCCCAGCTCACCTCTTCGGTCCTGCTGTGGGGAGGGAGGAACACAGTTAACAAATATCCCTGGCGTCTGTGGGGAGTGCTCCCAGTGTTTCGGCTACACTGGGAATGCTCCCGCTCGAGGCGTGTGTTCTGTTCCATTCTATCGCTCAGTCATGTCCGACTCTTTGCGACCCCATGGACTATAGTCTACCAGGCTTCTCCGTCCATGGGATTCTCCAAGCAAGAATACTGGAGTGGATTACCATTTCCTTCTCCAGGGGATCTTCCCGACCCAGGGATCGAACCCAGGTCTCCCTCATTGGAGGCAGACGTTTTAACCTCTGAGCCACCAGGGAAGCTTCCCTGTTTATGCTGCTTAGGCTCTAGGTTGCTCTGCTGGAATTGTCCGTGGCTGGTGCTGGGTTGCATGCACTTCCCAGATCTGAGCGGCTCAGGTTCAGGTCCGCGGTTACTCCACAAAGCGGCAGACTTGGCTGGGCCTGCCTTTTGTGTCTTCCCCGGTCCGAGCAGCTCAGGTGACCAGGCATTTGGCAAGCAGGGGAGCTGCGACTTATCGCCTTCCCAGTCCCTGCTGCTCATTTTTCTGGGAGGACAACTGGCACACTTTCTCAGGCGGATATCGACTGGCCCAAACCCAAGAAGTCCTGGCCAGCAAGGAAGCCTGCCTGCAGCTTGGCACGGGATGCCTCTCTGGGGCCATGGCTGCCCCTTCCCTGGCGCTGACTGCCCTCCCCGCCCGCGTTGGCGGGGGCTAGGGGATGGGCCGCCCGCTGCCAGCTCGCTCTCCTCAGCGCCCTGTTCTGTGGGCGGGTTTGGCGGAGTCCTGGGTTGGGGCTTTTCACAGGCTTTACCTAGCCTTTTCTCCTTTTAGCTGCAGCATCTGCTTTGCTATTTCTGTTTCCGCCCTGTTTGCCCTGGGGCGTTCAAGCCTGGTTCTCCCTCTAAGCACCGCTGCCCGCGACTCCCTGCCCAGCCCCTGCCTGCTAGTGGGGGGTGTGGGTGTCTGCACCTGCTTCTCTGCAGAGAGTTTCCTCTGGGCACTTAGTCTGTGAGTTTTAATTATTTATGTCTTTTGTCTCCCAGTTATGCGGCCCTCTGAGGTTTCACTCGCCATTGTTTCCACGTGTTTGGAAACTTCTCTTTTTATTTTTTTTCTTAAGCCTCCATTCCCGGGACAAAGCTCTGTCCCTCTCTCTTTTTTCTCTCTTTTTATCTTTTATACTATTTCTTACCTCCTTTCGACGACTATGGGTTGCTTTTTTGAGTGCCTGATGTCCTCTGCTGGTATTCAGAAGTTGTTTTGTGGGATTTACTCAGTGTTCAAATGTTCTTTTACTGATTTTGTGGGGGAGAAAGTGGTCGCCCTGTCCTATTCCTCCACCATCTTCCACATCATGTTTTACAGCATGACCTTTATCTGAGTTAAAACAAATCTGATCTTCCTACTTTAATGTCTTCCTCTCCATAGAGAATGCCCTTCCTCACTTTACCATCTGTGTAAACCCATCTTCTCACAGAAGGTGCAGCTACTTAAGGTTCTACTTCAACACCTAAGTATGACCAACCTCTCCTTTATATAAACTTTTGTAGGGTGAAGGTTGCACTTCGAGGAGGTGCTTTAAACCTTTGTGGATCTTAATTTCTTTATCTGTAGAAGACTTTGATGCTGCAACTCTTGCTATTTGTTGTTTTAAGTTAGTTTTCCTTTTATTAATTATACTATAGTTGTAACTGTGTAAGTGTTATGTTTCACTTCCTTCTTTAGATTTTGAGCTCACTAATGGCAGGATTTGTTTTACATTATTTGTCATATCTTCACTATCTTGCTTAGAATCTAGATTATAATAGGTACTTAGCAAATGTGTTTTTAAGAAATGTAGAAATCTTCCTAGAATTTTACTTTGGTTAAAAGTTACCATTGTAACATTTGAATACTTGTCTTCTTAGTCACATGGGATAAAAAACCAGTTCAGACATGAGGCTGTCACAAAGTAAGCATGTCCTTGGTGAAAACAGACCAGGGAATGCCTTACCCTCGTCTGAGTGCTGAAGAGGAGTTGTTATATCAAATGCAAATCTGAGAATATTCTTCAAAGTTAACTGAGCAAGTTGCAGGCAAAACAATTCAACTTTCATTTGACTGCTCTTCAAACTTGCTCCGGAGTGACAGTTCTGTTACATGTTGTGAAGCCTGCAGTGAAAATGCCTACAATTGTCCTTCTTCTGGAGGGGATAAAAGTTAATTTACCTGAGATCCGTTTAACTGCCACACAGGTAAACATTTGACAGCATGGTGCTGGAAAAGCTCTTCAAGTATGCTACTCAATTTCCCTCAAACTTGAGAGAGAACTATTTTGATGCCCAGGGGTACTTTTGTGGTTGTTAAAGAAGAAAATGTTCAAGTATTGTTGTTGTATACATATTAAATATTAATCCACCAGGAATGGTATATTACTGGGTGTGTTCAGTTTTCCTCCCCAAATAACAATCAAAAGTATATGAAGGAACTATAATGAAAAGAAAAATTCCTACCATAAGGCATAATTTTTCTTCTAAAAGGTTTGTTTAATGAAAAAAGCAATCAGATGATCTCAATTTCTTTCTTCTATACACACACACACTCCAAAAAAAGGGACAACTTTCAAACACATAAAATAAAAAATAAATTTGAAGATATTGGCTTGCAATTTACTCTCCAGATTGTCAGTTCAGAAAGAGATTTAAAAATGAAATGTCAATCATTTAACATTTGGAAGAAATTTGTGAACATAAAAACCTGAAAGTTATTCAAAAGTATGCCCTTTAGACATTAAAGATTTGAATACTGTTTTTCATGTCTGTGAACTGGAGATTTTTATAATCTTGTTATTTTACAGAAACTACAGAAACAGTTAAGTCAGAGATGAAATAGATGAAATATAACTTACTGATGTTCTAATTTAGAATATGTGAATACATACCATATATATGTATGCATGGGTATATTACACATATAGTCACACACATACTTTCATGGAAACTTCCCTAAAACACAAAAGTTTTCGCTAATGTTGATAGTCTAAATAGAAGAAATCATCATTTTTCCTTTTAACACTAAATATGATAGGTGATGTTAAAATTCAGAAGATGAGGTCCTATCCCACCGTTGAAATCTAAGCAAATAATTCCCTATATTTGGTCATTAGTAGAAAATAGCTTCTGACATCTGCTAAAATAAATTCAACACGACTTCAATTATGTCTATTCAGTTCTTTAACCCATTTTCTTAAATTGAGGAATTAGATTTCCTTTTACTGAGTTATATAAATTCCTTATACATCTGTGAGATTAATCCTTCATCAGATATATGGTTTGCAAATATTGTCTCCCATTCTGCAAGTTGTATTTTCTCGCTGTGGATAGTTTCTTTGCTGTGCGGAAGCTTTTAAGGCTGATATAATTCCAATGTTTGGGCTATTTTTGCCTATGCTTTTGATGCCATATCCATGAAATTATTGCTAAGATCCATGTCACGAAGTAGCATTCATCATTGAGCTGCTACTGTGCACGTGGTATTTTTGTTTTAAATTTATACTTGCTTGATATTCTCATTTAGATATATTCGATATTATACAAAAAGGAAATATATAAATATATAATCATTCATATATAGTATATAATAAATACAATAAATTGCATATATTATAGATTGTAATATATTATAATAAAATAATCATATTATATAATATGAGATGTATAATATTATATAAAATATCAGTAATATAATTATTTTAGGTGTACTATATACTATGATTATATACTATACGAAAGTGTAATAATTTCAATATAATATGAGAAATATTTATTCTTATCAAATATACAATAATATTTATATGTATTATAGTATAATTATTATGCATATAGTTTATATGCATGCTAATAGTATATGACATATTTAATATTATGATATGAAATTATTTTCCTCAAATATATAATCTAATAAAATTATACATAAACACAGTTCAGTTCAGTTCAGTTCAGTCGCTCAGTCGTGTCCGACTCTCTGCGACCCCATGAATCACAGCACGCCAGGCCTCCCTGTCCATCACCAACTCCCGGAGTACACTCAGACCCACTTCCACAAAGTCGGTGATGCCATCCAGCCATCTCATTCTCGGTCGTCCCCTTCTCCTCCCGCCCCCAACCTTTCCCAGCATCAGAGTCTTTTCCAGTGAGTCAACTCGTCGCATGGAAACAGTGTCAGACTTTATTTTTTTGGGCTCCAAAATCACTGCAGATGCTGCTTGCAGCCATGAAATTAAAAGACGCTTGCTCCTTGGAAGGAAAGTTATGACCAACCTTGATAGTATATTAAAAAGCAGAGACATTACTTTGCCAACCAAGATCCGTCTAGTCAAGGCTATCGTTTTTCCCGTGGTCATGTATGGATGTGAGAGTTGGACTGTGAAGAAAGCTGATCGCTGAAGAATCGATGCTTTTGAATTGTGGTGTTGGAGAAGACTCTTGAGAGTCCCTTATACTGCAAGGAGATCCAACCAGTCCATTCTAAAGGAGATCAATCCTGGGTGTTCATTGGAAGGACTTATGGTAAAACTGAAACTGCAATACATAAACACAAATGTATATAAATGAACATACAATTGTTTGCAGGTATACATATATACACACATGTATACATATGTATGCATGCATACCTGGGTTCGATCCCTGGTTCAGGAACACTGGAGAAGGGAGTGAAAACTCTGTACCACTTCTCTGTACTGTTTGGGTGAGCCCAGAACCAGAAAAAAGGAAATTAGTTGAACTGACAAAAAAATTCAAGCATATCTCCTACTGTTTTGACTGCAAACTCTATTTCGCCTTCCCTAAATTAGCTCAGTGGAGAAGGCCATGGCAAGCCACTCCAGTACTCTTGCCTAGAAAATCCCATCGATGGAGGAGCCTGGTAGGCTGCAGTCCATGGGGTCGCTCCGAGTCAGACATGACTGAGCGACTTCACTTTCACTTTTCACTTTCACACATTGGAGAAGGAAATGGCAACCCACTCCAGTGTTCTTGCCTGGAGAATCCAAGGGATGGGGGAACCTGGTGGGCTGCAGTCTATGGGGTCACACAGAGTCGGACACGACTGAAGTGACATAGCAGCAGCAAATTAGCTCAGAGACTACCATGAACCTAGAACTGAAGATTGTACCCAACACAGAGCTGTCTTTTCAGAACCTGAGAAAGTCAAATGAGCAGCAATGAGGTAGGCCAAAGTAGAAATGAGAAATGACTTCAAGGATAAATTGTGGAGGACTCTAAGTTCTATACCAATGAGTACAGACTAAATTTATAGGCAGGGTAGAGCTATTGAAAAACAAGTCTCAGTTAAGTGGTATGTACAACTCAACCAGAGTCAATTGGGATAGCTTCAAATGTTAGTCAGTGAATACTAGCAAATATGTGGCTGGTGCCTGCAACATTCAAGGTTGTTCATGTAGTATCCCAGCAGTCTAGTAGCAAAATACAGTATTTAAAGGGGGATTAATGTCAGAAGAGAGTATAATTTAAAGAGAGAACCTAATTTCAAGTTGAGTAAAATCTGAATGTAGACGTTAACTTGAGGGAAATCTTATTGGCCCAAAACAATGGCACCATTTGAGCAATAATAATTGCAATGAGCTAAAACACATAAGATGGAGGAAAATACAAAAATTCGCAACATTTATTTACAAACCACTGAAATTTGCTAAAGCAGCAATTCTCTGTACTGAAAAATGATGAATAATATGAGGAATAATCAAGCATTTATTCTTCCTTTCCAGAATATTTCAGGGTAAACAAATAGTTTATGAAGAATAGTGCTTCTTTAAAAAAAAATAGTCACCAGTGATAAACTCGAGGAATATATAATGAGAAAATATTCATTCTGTAACCCCTACAGGAATGATACATCCTGGCAACAATAATCAACTGATGCTATATCATTAGATGACCTGTTGAAACACTTGAGAGAATCAAGCAATATAACCTGAGCCGACACTGACAGTTTGATTACTGAAAGTAGAACAATCAAACAGCATGTGATGCAATAGGAAATAAGCAACACCACTCACTTAATATTCTTGCTGAAAACTGAGCCAAAATACCTTTAAGCCTCTAGATCTACCTACACATTTCTGGGAATTGCCAGGATTAGAAGAACACATTAGAAGATACCATAAGGAAGCAATCTAACAAATTCAGAATGTGGAGCTTTCTATAGGACTTATGACCTCTCTGAATTAATTGCATGATGTGGTTATCCTCAGTGGGGAGGAGGATGATAATAGAATAAAAGTTAATCAGCAAACAAACAAAACATATATTGTTAGATCCTGTTTGGATCCTACTTAAAATCGTCATGGAAATATATATTTGGTAAAGTCAAGAAAATTTGAGTATAGATGGTATTGCTGCTGCTGCTGCTAAGTCACTTCAGTCGTGTCCAACTCTGTGTGACCCCACAGACGGAAGCCCACCAGGCTCCCCCGTCCCTGGGATTCTCCAGGCAAGAACACTGGAGTGGGTTGCCGTTTCCTTCTCCAATGTGTGAAAAGTGAAAGTGAAGTCGCTCAGTCGAGTCCAACCCTTAGCGACCCCACGAACTTCAGCCTACCAGGCTCCTCCATCCATGGGATTTTCTAGGCAAGAGTACTGGAGTGGCTTGCCATTGCCTTCTCCGATAGATGGTATTAGGTGATATTAAAGAATTTAAATAAGTTTCTTGGGTTAGTTTATCAATGTCATTAGGTGTTGCAATGACAGTGATTGTGCAAAACTTATTTTAAACATTCTTATCAGCTAAATATTATTATCATTCTATTGGAGCTGAAACTCCAATACTTTGGCCACCTGATGCAAAGAATTGACTCACTGGAAAAGACCCTGATGCTGGGAAAGATTGACAGCCTGAGGACAAGTGGACTACAGAGGATGAGATGGTTGGATGGCATCACCGACTCGATCAACATGAATTTGAACAAGCTTTGGAAGTTGGTGATGGACAGAGAAGCCTGGCGTTCTGCAGTCCATGGGGTTGCAAAGAGTTGGACATGACTGAGCAACTGAACTGAACTAATCAGCTAAAGATGTATATTTAAATATTTTCTGGTATAATAGCATAATACTAGGATCTATTTTAAACTTCTTTTTATTTAATAAAATAAAAAAGACTAGTGGGGAATCAAAGAATCAAGATTCAAACATAGCGATGGTTGTTGAAGATATGTGATGGGTGCATGGTGATCAGTTTTCTCTTTACTTTTGTGTACATTAAAGTTTTTTCATAATAAAGTATTTTTAAAGTACTGAAAATAAGTACAGATTCAGAAATGGATTAAACTAGAGCATAACAGAAGACATGCTACAGGACAGCAAATCAGAGATGCCTCTTTTAAATGTTTCCATGTGATTCAGTATTTCCTCTGTCATAGCCCTTGTTACTCTATATAATACTCGTCTATTTATATGATAGATTCCATATATTATGTGCTAGTTATTCTCCATTTGTCATTATAGATTGATAAATTTGTTATCCCTCTCCATCTTGTTATGTGTTCCAGAAAATCTGGCTTGGTTGGGATTCCTTGCCCTCTGACTTCAGGTTGGTTCTAATTAAAGGAAGATACTGGCAAGCTATCTGATGGTGGAAGGAGAGAGGTCACAATATTAATTCCTTTCTTTCTCACCCTTCTGTGCTGCAGGTGCTCCAGGCTCCATCCTTTTATTTGTAACAACTCCTCTATTCAAAACTCTCCAAGACAGGGCTTACACTCTTGGTTCTGGAAAGCACTTGCTTACCAGATATGCTTTCCCCTACTTTGCTGTTCTGGACCCCGCCCATATTTTTGTATTTTTGTTCAGCATAATTGCTTGAATGGCCCCTTTTGAATGTACCATCTGTTTCTTGGTAGGACCTTGAATAATACAGGTTATACGCTTCATTGGAGCTTGGAAATGGTCTCTCTCTTTTGTTCATTATGATTGTGATACCTACAATACATGACTGTCTGGCGACTAGTAGACATAAAATAAAACATTAGTTAAAGGAAAATTAAAATGGACAGAATGACATAAATATAATTTAACATTATTTTCTGATTTAAAAAATATAAAATATGTCGGAGAGTGTTTTGCCTACGTTCTCCTCTAGGAGTTTTATAGAATCTGGTCTTAAATTTAGCTCTCTAATCCATTTTGAGTTTATTTTGGTGTATGGTGTTAGGAAGTGTTCTAGTTTCATTTTTTTACAAGTAGCTGACCAGTTTTCCCAGCACCACTTGTTAAAGAGACTTTCTTTTCTCCATTTCATATTCTTGCCTCCTTTGTCAAAGATAAGGTGTCCATAGATGCGTGGATTTATCTCTGGGCTTTCTATTTTGTTCCATTGATCTATATTTCTGTCTTTATGCCAGTACCATACTGTCTTGATGACTGTGGCTTTGTAGTAGAGCCTGAAGTCCGGCAGGTTAATTCCCCCAGTTCCATTCTTCTTCCTCAAGATTGCTTTGGCTATTGGAGGTTTTTTTTATTTCCATACAAATTCTGAGATTATATGTTAGTAAGACAGTGGTCCAGAGACTTTTGCTACTTATAAGGCCTGGTCCAATTTTAGCACACTGAGTGGCCCATCACTTCCCTAGACCTGGGAATGAGCCTTCCCAGCACCGCGGGACACAATGGCCATGAAATGGTGTCACATGGTCAGATATGTGGCTATGAAGGGACCCTGCTGACTGGAAGTTGGTACTTGCCAGCTGCCTCTACGAAGATTACATCATGACCGTTGCAAGCTGCTGACCTTCAACACCCCCTGAAAGAAGTTCAGGGTGAAAATCAGGAATGAGGCACTCTGTGCTCTGAAAAAAAAAAAAAAAAAACTGGCAGAACAGGCCTTCAGATAGTTAGATCTTTTCAGTAAAAGGTTTTATGAGTTCCAATTCTTGCATCTTCTCATACCTAGAGAAACACTGACGTCATTAATGGTGAAATCTGCTTTGGCTATTTAAAAAAAAAAAATTTTTACAGTTAAAAGTCAAAAATAGAGTAGCTATGGTTCAGACATCCTGGGAAATAGCTACTTCCCAGATATCCTGAAAAATGATATTATGGGTGTGATTCCAGATTACACGCTGTGACCTAATGTAGAACTTAATGCTCCTGTAATGCATTTTTGCTTCTGTACTTTGCTTGCTGCTCGTAAAACCAAAGTTACTCCATTTTAAGATAAGGTTGTTTTTAAGTAAAGATTCCTAAAATTGTTTTTGAAAAAAAAAGGGAAAAAAATAAAAAATATAAAATAAGGGATAAAGAAATACATCATATGTTATTTTTCTCTGTCCATTAGCTTCAAGCAGTAAGTTAAAGAATTAGGCATATTTGCATTTAGAATGTCATGAAGAAATGTCAAAAATTGATATTAAAATTGAAAAGGTGGGCTAAAATTTCATTATTTAGAATCATATCCTAAAAAAATTCTAGTATAACAATGTCATCTGTCCCTAAATAAATCAATAAATGCAAAGGAACTCCATTTTATACTTTGACAAAATGATACTAAATTTCACTAAATAATCATATAAAATTAGGTCACAAATTTAAAATTATAAGTGGTAGGGATTTGTGTTACTAGACAATAAAACATACATATACCAAGGCACTTATTAGGAAAATTCCACTTCTGACCGTAGTATGTTAAGTGCTTTGGGACTTTCTTCTAATAACGGCTAGGACTTCTGTGGTGGCTCAGACAGATCAGGAAGATCCTCTGCAGAAAGAAATGGCTACCCACTCCAGTATTCTTGCCTGGAAAAACCCATGGACAGAGAAGCTTGGTAGGTTACAGTCGATGTGGTCGCAAAGAGTTGGACACAACTGAGCAACTAAACTTTCACTTTCACTTTCTAATAACGACTAGAACATCTATCTATGTATGGAGAGAGATAAAGAAACTGAAGTCCAGTTTCCAATCATCATAATCCCTGGTAGTCCATCAGGCATAAATAAATGTTAATTGTCTCTTTTGGAATATATCCTAAACCTTGGCCTCAAAATAATCTCCAAATTCTTCATATACAAGTGAATTACTTAATTAAAAAGCAGACATTACAGGTGACAAGACAGAGATAAATAATAGACAATAGAAACAGACTCATGGAAGATGTAGATAATGCAAACTTTAAAACAAATAAGATTTTAATTAGGTCCCATTTGTTTATTTTTGCTTTTATTTCCAATATTCTGGGAGGTGTATCGTGTAGGATCCTGCTGTGATTTATGTTGGAGACTGTTTTGCCTACGAGGCGTTTTATAGTTTTTGGTCTTATATTTAGCTCTCTAATCCATTTTGAGTTTATTTTTTTGTATAGTGTTAGGAAGTGTTCTAGTTTCATTCTTTTACAAGTGGCTGACCAGTTTACCCAGCATCACTAGTTAAAGAGACTGTCTTTACTCCATTTTATATTTTTGCCTCCTTTGTCAAAGATAAGGTGTCCATAGGGGCGTGGATTAATCTCTGGGCTTTCTTTTTTGTTCCATTGATCTATATTTCTGTCTTTATGCCAGTGCCATATTGTCTTGATGACTGTGGCTTTGTAGTAGAGACTGAAGTCTGGCAGGTTAATTCCCCCAGTTCCATTCTTCTTCCTCAAGATTGCTTTGGCTATTCGAGGTATTTTGTATTTCCATACAAAGCTTCTGCACAGCAAAGGAAACTATAAGCAAGGTGAAAAGACAGCCTTCAGAATGGGAGAAAATAATAGTAAATGAAGCAACTGACAAAGAATTAATCTGTAAAATATACAAGTAGCTCCTGCAGCTCAATTCCAGAAAAATTAACGACCCAATCCAAAAATGGGCCAAAGAACTAAACAGGCATTTCTCCAAAGAAGGCATACAGATGGCTAACAAACACATGAAAAAATGCTCAACATCCCTCATAATCAGAGAAATGCAAATCAAAACCACAATGAGGTACCATTTCACACCAGTCAGAATGGCTACTATCGAAAAGTCTACATGCAATAAATGCTGGAGAGGGTGTGGTGAAAAGGGAACCCTCTTACACTGTTGGTGGGAATGCAAACTAGTACAGCCACTATGGAGAACAGTGTGGAGATATCTCAAAAAGCTGGAAATAGAACTGCCATATGATCCAGCAATCGCACTCCTGGGCATACACACCGAGGAAACCAGAATTGAAAGAAACACATGTACTCCAATGTTCATTGCAGCACTGTTTATAATAGCCAGGACATGGAAGCAACCTAGATGTCCATCTGCAGATGAATGGATAAGAAAGCTTTGGTACATATACACAATGGAGTATTTTTCAGACATCAAAAAGAATGCATTTGAATCAGTTTTAATGAGGTGGATGAAATTGGAGCCTATTATACAAAGGGAAGTAAGCCAGAAAGAAAAACATCAATACAGTATACTAACGCATATCTATGGAATTTAGAAAGATGGTAACCTTAACCCTGTATGCAAGACTGCAAAAGAGACATAGGTGTATAGAACAGTCTTTGGGACTCTGTGGGAGAGGGCGAAGGTGGGATGATTTGGGAGAATGGCATTGTAGCATGTATATTATCATATGTGAAATGAATCACCAGTCCAGGTTCAACGCATGATACAGGATGCTTGGGGCTGGTGCACGGGGGTTCAAGAAAGGGAACATATGTACACCCGGGGCGGATTCGTGTCAATGTATGGCAAAATCAACCAATATATTAATGTAAAATAATTTGCCTCCAATAAGAAAAAATAATAAGATGATCATAATTAAGGAAATTCAACACAAGATTGAAAATGTAAACATAAAAAAGCCTATAATAGAAATTTAAAAGTTTAAAAATTAACAGTCTGAAGTTCAGAGCTCAATGGGTTGATCAAACAGAAGATTAGATGTACCTTAAGACAGAATCAGAGAAGGCAATGGCAAGCCACTCCAGTACTCTTGCCTAGAAAATCCCATGGATGGAGGAGCCTGGTAGGCTGCAGTCCGTGGGGTCGCTAGGGGTCGGACACGACTGAGCGACTTCACTTTCACACATTGGAGAAGGAAATGGCAGCCCACTCCAGTATTCTTGCCTGGAGAATCCCAGGGACGGCGGAGCCTGGTGGGCTTCCGTCTATGGGGTCACACAGAGTCGGACACAACTGAAGTGACTTAGCAGCAGCAGCAGTAGCAGTAAGACAGAATAAGTAAAATGGAAGATGGGTCATTAGGAAGTTACCAGAATCTCTCTCACACACACAAACACACACAAAGACATAAAATACAGAAAAGTTTATAAAATTCACAAGGAAGGAAGTGCTTGTGCTCATTTGTGTCTGACTCTATGTGACCCCATGGAATGCCCCTCACCAGGCTCCTCTGTTCAAGGGCTTTCCCAGGCAAGAATACTGGAGTGGGTTGCCATTTCCTCCTTCAGACCCAGGGATTGACCAATGTATCCTGCATTGCAGGCATATTCTTTACCACTGAGTCACCAGGGAAGCCTTTATAAAACACATAGGGGACTAAGTAAGCAGATCTAATATACACAGAATTGGAGTAATACAAGAACGGAAAAAAAAATGGAGAAGAAACATTTAAAGAGATAACAGCTGAGAGTTTTCTAAAATTGTTTAAAGATATTGGATTACAGAATTAAGAATCAATAACTAATAAGGTGATGCAGAGGTACTTCGTAGTAAAATTTCTGAAGACCAGCACAAAAACAAAATTTTAACAGAAGTCATATGTGGAAAAAAAGATTGCTTTTAAAGGAAAAATTAATGATTGACAGTCAATTTTTCCACACAAGACAATGGTAAACTATCTTAAAATCACTGAAAGGAAATTTACTGCCAATGTATAATTCTATTTCTAAGAAAAACATAGAGGAGAAAGAAGCATTTTAAAATAAGCAAACATAAAGACTTTGTTATAAGTAAATCAGTACTAGAAGAAGCAGTTAAAACATACTTATGTCTGGGGGAAATAATTTGAGATGGAAGTGGAGAAATGAAAAAGGGAATGAAGAGTATCACAAAAGGATAAATATGTGAATAGACCTAAAAATACTAATGATTAAATACTTGTAGTGGTATCAATAATCTCAGATATATGGATGATATCACCCTAACGGCAGAAAGCAAAGAGGAACTAAAGAGCCTCTTGATGAAGGTGAAAGAAGAAAGTGAAAATGCTGGCTTAAAACTCAACATTCAAAAAACTAAGATTATGTCATCCAGTCCCACCACTTCATGGCAAATAGATGGGGAAAAATGGAAACAGTGACAAACTTTACTTTCCTGGGCTCCAAAATCACTGCAGACAGTGACTGTAGCCATGAAATTAATAAAGTCCTTGGAAGAAAAGCTATGACAAACCTAGACAGCGTATTCAAAAGCAGAGACATTGCTTTGCCGACAAAGGTCTGTATAAGTCAAAGCTGTGGCTTTTCCAGTAGTCACATGGATGTGAAAGTTTGACCATAAAGAAAGCTGAGCATTGAAGAACTGATGCTTTTGAACTCTGGCGCTGGAAAAGACTCTTGAGAGTCCCTTGGACAGCAAGGGAATCAAATCTGTGAATCCTAAAGGAAATCAGTCCTGAATATTCATTGGAAGGACTGATGCTGAAGCCAATATTTTGGCCACCTGATAAGAGCCAACTCATTAGAAAAGACCCTGATGCTAGGAAAGATTGAAGGCAGGAGGAGAAGGGGGCAACAAAGAATGAGATGGTTGGATTGTATCATTGACTCAATGAGCATGAATTTGAGCAAACTTCAGGAGATAGTGAACTTCAGGACAGGGAAGCCTGGCATGGGGTCTCAGTCCATGGGGTCTCAAAGAGTTGGATACTATTGAACAACAATGGTATCTTGTGGGATAGAAAACATGATGGATACATGATGGTTTTCTAGGTAGATAAATAATAACAAAAAACATTAGAAATGCCTTCTAGAAGGAGAATACATGGAGTTAAAGTGTGTAAATGTGAAGAATTTCTGTATTATCAAGGAATGTGGAGAAAATTTTGACATATCGGTAATGCATTTTGAAATCTTCAGGGTTGTACCAAAAGTATCATAAAAGGATATGCAAACTAATAAAGAAGGAAAAATTGAACAAAATAAATAAATAATGAAAACAAGAAAATGAGGGGAAAATATAGAATAAGACAAATATAAAGCATATAGTAATTAATCCCAAACATTGAGGTAATTACATCAAATGTAAAGACAATATTTCCACTAAAAGGATAAGATTTTCAGACAGGAAATAAAGAAAAAAAGCAAATCATAACTATATGGTGCCCATAAGTGATATATTTCAAATGTATAAATAGAGAAAGCTCAAAAGTAAAAGGATGAAAAAAATAAACTATAAAAAATCAAGCAAAGGAAAAGTTATACATCGATATTAAAAGAAGCAAACTTTGAGAAAAATTAATTATATAATTCTTAATGTGTCTGAATCTAATACGACACACTAAAATATAAAGACTAAGCATGACATAATTAGAGAACATGACTGGACATGAGTTTGAGCAAGCTCCGGGAGTTGGTGATGGACAGGGAAGCCAGGCTTGCTACAGTCCATGGGGTTGCAAAGAGTCGGACAAGACTGAGCGACTGAATTGAACTGAACTGAAGCATGACATAATTAGAGGACATACAGACAAATACATAACCATATTTTAAATTATTCTCAGTAACTCATTTAAGTATCCCCCAAAAGTCAATTAAGATTATTAAAGATTCGCTCAACTTAATTAACAGTTCATCTAATTACCATATATAAAACAGTGCACCCAACAGTATCAGGATAAATATTCTTTTCAAGTGAATGATAAACATTTTCCGAAAATGTACACATGCTGTTCCACTGGTTGTTTCAACATACTTCAAAGAAATGAAATTTTACAAAATATATTATTAATTTGCCTCCTGTGATATTAAGCAGGAAATAAATAATAAAAAGATAACTATAAAATACCCAAAAGTGTGAAGTTAAAGTAATGGGTTTTTAATTAACCATTATTTGGAGAAGACATTGCAATCAAATTTTAAAGATATTAAATATCTGGAGCTAAATGAAAGTAAAAAATATTATGCATTAAAATCTGACACGAGTTGGAGCAGGTATCTTGTCAACCTCTGCCTTAAATAGTACTTGATAATATTTGTTTTAAAAGGGATGGGAGTCCTCCAGTCAAATGCTTTATTTACCACTTAAAGCCTTTTCATATATATTAACATTGTGACAGCTCAGAAAAGCCCTACAGTGTTTACAAACTTATTTTGCCAGGAAAACTTGTCTTCTATATTATAGTCTTTTTTAAAAATATTAATACTTCTTAGCATTCCATAAAATAAAATCTAAGGAACATCATTTTGAGAATTGCTGAATAAGCTAATCACTAACATTCTTACCCTTTGAGTCATTCATTTATTTATTTTTTGTACTGTAAAGTTACTTCAGGTCATTATCTACTATTATGATATGACTTAAAATAAAATAATTAGCTCAAAGCTTATTTTGCATTGATTTTTTAGCAGGTATACTATTTTAATCAAGAAAATAATCAAGTGACACATGAGTTATTGAAGCCTAACCAGCTACTGAAGCTGGAGCCTATTATACAGAGTGAAGTAAGCCAGAAAGAAAAACACCAATACAGTATACTAACACATATATATGGAGTTTAGAAAAATGGTAATGATAACCGTGTATATGAAACAGGAAAAGAGACCCAGATGTATAGAACAGTCTTTTGGACTCTGTGGGAAAAGGTGAGGGTGGGATGATTTGAGAGAATGGCACTGAAACATGTATATTATCATATGTGAAATGAATCACCAGTCCAGGTTCGACGCATGACACAGGATGCTCGGGGCTGGTGCACGGGGTTGACCCAGAGGGAGAATAAGGGGAGGAGGGAGCTGGGCGAGGCTTCAAGAGGGGGAAAACATGTACACCCGGGGTGGATTCATGTCAGTGTATGGCAAAACCAACCAATATAATATTGTAAAGTAATTCAGTTCAGTTCAGTTCAGTCGCTCAGTCTGTCTGACTCTCCGCAACCACATGAATCACAACACGCCAGGCCTCCCTGTCCATCACCAACTTCCGGAGTACACTCAAACTCATGTCCACAGAGTCGGGGATGCCATCCAGCCATCTCATTCTCTGTCGTCACCTTCTCCTCCCGCCCCCAACCTTTCCCAGCATCAGAGTCTTTTCCAGTGAGTCAACTCGTCACATGAGGTGGCCAAAGTATTGCAGTTTCAACTTTAGCATCAGTCCTTTTAATGAACACCCAGGATTGATCTCCTTTAGAATGGACTAGTTGGATCTCCTTGCAGTACAAGGGACTTCTCAAGAGTCTTCTCCAACACCACAGTTCAAAAGCATCACTTCTTCACAGTCCAACTCTCACATCCATACACGACCACGGGAAAATCCATAGCCTTGAATAGATGGACCTTTGTTGGCAAAGTAATGTCTCTGCTTTTTAATATACTATCAAGGTTGGTCATAACTTTCCTTCCAAGGAGTAAGTGTCTTTTAATTTCCTGGCTGCAATCAGCACCTGCAGTGGTTTTGGAGCCCCCAAAAATAAAGTCTGACACTGTTTCCACTGTTTTTCCATCTATTTCCCATGAAGTGATGGGACCAGATGTCATGATCTTAGTTTTCTGAATGTCGAGCTTCAAGCCAACCTTTTCACTCTCCTCTTTCACTTTCATCAAGAGGCTTTTGAGTTCCTCTTCACTTTCTGCCATAAGGGGAGTGTCATCTGCATATCTGAGGTTATTGATATTTCTCCCGGCAATCTTGATTCCAGCTTGTGCTTCTTCCAGCCCAGCGTTCCTCATGATGTACTCTGCATAGAAGTTAAGCAAGGTGACAATATACAGCCTTGACGTACTGCTTTTCCTATTTGGAACCAGTCTGTTGTTCCATGTCCAGTTCTGACTGTTGCTTCCTGACTTGCATACAGGTTTCTCAAGAGGCAGGTTACATGGTCTGGTATTCCCATCTCTTTCAGCATTTTCCAGTTTCTTGTGATCCACACAGTCAAGGCTTTGGCATAGTCAATGAAGCAGAAATAGTTGTTTTTCTGGAACTCTCTTGCTTTCTCCATGATCCAGCGGATGTTAGCAATTTGATCTCTGGTGCCTCTGCCTTTCCTAAAACCTGCTTGAACATCTTGGAGTTCAATTAGACTCCAATAAAAAAAAAAGCAAATAAAAAAAAAATCTTGGAGAAGTTTGTCAGAAGATAGGACACTGTGGATGGTTCCTTTACCACAAATAGGAAAATATTATAAAATTCAAAATTATTAATATTTCAATATTGAATTGAATTATTGATTAATGAATTAAAATTCAGATGTGCCCTGTTTTAATTATATCAGGAGTGTTTATTTTGATAAACTATTTATAAGATTGGTTCCATGAAAGCTTTGATGGAGGAAGTGATAGAAAATTTTAATTTTTTTTTGCTTATGCCCTTAAGCAATATAAGTTTATGCAATAATTGAAAGAAATTAAATAAAAATATGGAAATTTTATTTTAATTAAGCTAAAAAGCTGGCTTATTGAAACATGTTGCAGAAATGAAATTAGCTACCTCTTTATTTCAACAGTGACTTTGGAAGGAAAGAATTCTGAGGGGGCCACTAGAGGCATCTTACAAAGGAGTCATCCACAAAAATCACCCTTGAAATCTTATTAATTTGATGGCAAGTTCTTTGTAGACAAGTTTCCTGCTTTGTATAGCTTAGTAGTTATACTTGAGTGTCTAGTACAGCAGAAACACAAGGGAAGTACTCAATGTTTGAGTATTTTAAAATATTTAAATTTTGTGTGTATGCCTATACACCTGTGTTTTTTGGTAAGGAAAGATAGAATATACATAGTTAAAGATGATTACTACATTTGACTTTGGTGGAGGGCTTTTTTTCTTGTTACCATATTTTTAAAAATTTGTACAGAAATATTTTTCATGAATTAAAGTATAAATTACATTACTTTATAGAACATTATATAGTTTTAATTGTTCTTTAGTTTTATATTTCAAATAGTAAATTATTTTATAGAAATCACAATGCCATAAGGCTGTTGGCTCTGGTTCCAAAATATTCTATATATGGAATTCTAAATCAATGAGAAAATGAATAACTAAATACTATGTTCATTATGAAAGTTTATTTGCATTAAATCTCTAATCAATATTTTTAGAAGTCTTAGAAGGTAGATGAATAAAAATGTAGTACCTTCACTGTTCCTCTTCAGAGTGTTTTAAAAATAATTTATATAAATAAGTCAGATATCTGTTATGCTATATCTGGAATATCCTCCTTGGAAGCTGTCTACACTAAGGAAAAAATCATTGTTGGCTATAACCAGTAGCACTTACAGGAGTGCTGGACAATGTCTTAATGACAGGGAAATAGTTCACCATTATTATTACTTAATAATATTGGGCAAATAGCTTGAAGTCAAATAATATATGACTCTGAGCTCCATAATAAGCAATTTGGCTTCTATTTTACAAAGTAAGGAGCCATTGACTATTGCGAGTGGCAAAGCGAGATAAATCTAAAATGATAAAAGAAAAGAAACAAAATTATATGTTTTTACTGAAGAAATGCTCAGCAGTGAAGTAAAATTAGTTATCTGTTCTTTAAAACAGTCAACCAGTCTAGACATGAGAAACTCAATTTATCTATTAGAAAAACACATCTCAGCTGTTGCTCAAGTCTCATTTCTTTGTTTCTCAGTTACAATCGGTGTTTATACCAACTTTTGCAACATGCCACTGAAATTTCATTCTTTGTGCATCCTCTGAGGATTCCTTTGTGGGGCCTTTGAGGAAATATGGAAATGCAAATGGAAATATGATGAGGGAAAGAAATTGACGATTAACAGTCAAATAAAAATCAAGTATCCATAGCAACTTTAAGAAACCTCGAGAAATTTATTCCTGTGTCACTGTGACCATGATAAACACCAAAATTAATCATAAGTGCATAATGGGGATTATTTGCTATAATCACTTTTCATTTTGTCTTTAAATTGTAAAAATTATATATTCTGGATAAAAGCACCATATCAGATACATGATTTGTAACTATTTTCTGTCATTTTGCAGGTTGTCTTTACTTTCCTGATGGCATACTTTGCAATGTAAATGTTACTACATTTGGTGAGATTTAATGTATTTATTTATGAAGTTATTCCTTATGTTTTTGATATCATATTAAAAATAAAAACATTGTCTAATCCAGAGTCACAAAGGTTTATGCCTATGTTTTACTCTACAAAAGTTGTATGGGTTTAACTTTTATATTTATTCTATAACCCAATCTGAGTTGTTTTTGTATATCATTTGAGATAGGAGTCTAACTTCATTCTTTTGCAGTAGATATCCAGTGGTCCAAGTAATGTTAGACTTTTTAAATAGTGAAAATGTAAAGAAAACCAATAAAAGAGTAGGACATGACAATGTAATCTAATAGAGCAGGAAAAAGAATAAAGCTCAAAAATCCAAAAGAAAACAGGAAAGGAAAACAAAAGCAACGATGCAGAAGCATGGTAAACACACAAAATACACCAGTGATCTCAATAAACATAAATAAATTAAGCATGCCGGAGACATGAGACATAAGAAATGTGGGTTCGATACCCAGGTCAGAAGATCCTGGAGTAGGAAGTGGCAACCCACTCCAGTATTCCTGCCTGTGAAATCCCATAGACAGAGTAGCCTGGCTGGCTGCAGTCCATGGGGTCGCAAAGAGTCAGACATGATTGAGTGACTGAGTGCACACACTCACCCCATATACACGTTTGGAATACACATATTCAAATCAGAACCAAAATAATCCCTGCTACATACTATTTACAAGATTTGTTTATAATATCTAAACAAAAGGATAGGTTTAAAATAAAAAATTCAAGTAAATTGCTAGCAAAATAAATCAAATCAATAGTAATATTCAGCAAAACAGAGCTGAAGGTGAAAAACATTAATGAGAACAAAGATAAAGATCTCACCCTGATAAAGGAACAATCCACCAAGAAGGTAATAATCATAAGCTGGTATGAAGCAAATAGCACGCTAGTGAACAATATCAAAAGAAAACCAAAAGAAATAAAGAGAAAAGAAGCATCCCCTATTATTTTTCATCTGTTTACAATTCACATAATTTTGCCAAATTGTATATGATTTGGCATCACCTTAGTTTATTGTGGCATTGAGGGATAAAGGTGTGTATGAATAAATACCTATGAGAAATTATAGCACTAACATTATTTTCCACTTTTAAAATTTGTAAATGTCTTCAGAAAAAAATAATATTCAATAGATGCTGACAGCAGTGCCATTTGGAGCCATATTGGAGCCTGAGGAAAAGGAAAAATCTGGTCCTATCAGTATTTAAAATGTTATTTTGTTCACTATGTGGGCTTCCCGAGTAATGCTAGTGGTAAAGAATCTGCCTGCCAGTGTAGGAGACTTAGGGGATCCAGTTGGATCCCTGGGTCATGAAGATCCCTTAGAAGAGAAAATGGCAACTAACTCTAGTATTCTTGTCTGGGAAATCCCATGAACAGAGGAACCTGGTAGGCTGTAATCCATGGGGCCACAAAGTGTTGGACATGGATGTTTGCAATTACTTTTATTTTTTCAAATACTGCATTAAAATATCTTTAACATTTCATGTTCAAAGAGAGTGCCTCATTTTTCTCAGGCTCATACTTAGTATTGGTCTATTTGACATTGTTCATAACCTTTGATCTAATAATTTTACTTCTTGAAAGTGAGACTAATAAATATAAAATAAGAGGGGAGCATGGAAAACTTGCACTATAGATCTTAAACAGTGTTTTATAACAGAAAAGGATAATCAAATCAGCCACATGAAAAGACATGCAATAAAAAGGTGTATTTTCAAATTTGACTAACATGTCTTTGATTTGAAGATTTTTTTTCTTGCTCAGTCGTATCTGACTCTTTCAACCCCATGGACTGTAGCCCACTAGGCTCCTCTGTCCATGGAATTCTCCAGGCAAGAATATTGGAGTGGGTTGCCATTTCCTTCTCTATGGGATCTTCCAGACAAAGGGCTCGAACCCAAGTATCCTGTGTCCCCTGCATTGCCAGGCAGGTTCTTTACCACTGAGCCACATGGGAAGCCTCACCATGTCTATTATAGATTAAATAGTCTCAGGAAATGCTTAAAAAAAGAAGTTCCAAAATTTTGGATTTAGCAGAGGTGGAGGGAGTGGTGGGAGGAGTGAATGAGATTGACTTTGAAAACATATTGCAGGACACTGCAGATTTTATAATATCTACAGGTAAGGCCATGGTATCTGTAATTTCTACAGAAGGTACTTAGCAGTCAACTTAGTACTGGACATTTGGGAACCATGATTTAGAATAAAAATTGATTACATGGACATCACCAGATGGTAAACACCAAAATTAGATTGATTATATTCTTTGAAGCCAAAGATGGAGAAGCTCTATACAGTTAGCAAAAACAAGACCAGGAGTTGACTGTGGCCCAGATCATGAAATCCTTATTGCCAAATTCAGTCTTAAATGGAAGAAAGTAGGGAAAACCATTAGACCATTGAGATATGACCTAAATCAAATCCCTTATGATTATACAGTGGAAGTGAGTAATAGATTTAAGGGACTAGATCTGATAGATAGAGTGCCTGATGAAACATGGACGGAAGTTCGTGACACTGTACAGGAGACAGGGACCAAAATCATCCCCATGGAAAAGAAATGCAAAAAAGCAAAATGGCTGTCTAAGGAGGCCTTAAAAATAGCTGCGAAAAGAAGAGAAGCAAAACACAAAGGAGTAAAGAAAAGATATAAGCATC
Organism: Moschus berezovskii; assembly: GCF_049115385.1. Taxonomy (NCBI): domain Eukaryota; kingdom Metazoa; phylum Chordata; class Mammalia; order Artiodactyla; family Moschidae; genus Moschus; species Moschus berezovskii. Next base: position 132,148,851 of record NC_142488.1, on the reverse strand, counting down.
TGAATGCAGACTTCCAAAGAATAGCAAGGAGAGATAAGAAAGCCTTCCTCAGCGATCAATGCAAAGAAATAGAGGAAAACAACAGAATAAGAAAAACAAGAGATCTCTTCAAGAAAATTAAAGATATCAAGGGAACATTTCATGCAAAGATGGACTCGATAAAGGACAGAAATGTTATGGACCTAACAGAAGCAGAAGAGATTAAGAAGAGGTGGCAAGAATACACAGAAGAACTGTACAAAAAAGATCTTCACGACCAAGATAGTCACGATAACGTGATCACTGACCTAGAGCCAGACATCTTGAAATGTGAAGTCAAGTGGGCCTTAGAAAGCATCACTACGAACAAAGCTAGTGGAGGTGATGGAATTCCAGTTGAGCTATTTCAAATCCTGAAAGATGATGCTGTGAAAGTGCTCCACTCATTATGCAAAAAAATTTGGAAAACTCAGCAGTGGCCACAGGACTGGAAGAGGTCAGTCTTCATTCCAATCCCAAAGAAAGGCAATGCCAAAGAATGCTCAAACTACCGCACAATTGCACTCATCTCACACGCTAGTAAAGTCACTATCAAAATTCCCCAAGCCAGGCTTCAGCAATATGTGAACCGTGAACTTCCAGATGGTCAAGCTGGTTTTAGAAAAGGCAACGGAACCAGAGATCAAATTGCTAACATTCGCTGGATCATGGAAGAAGCAAGAGAGTTCCAGAAAAACATCTATTTCTGCTTCATTGACTATGCCAAAGCCTTTGACTGTGTGGATCACAATAAACTGTGGAACATTCTGAAAGAGACGGGAATCCCAGACCACCTGACCTGCCTCTTGAGAAACCTGTATGCAGGTCAGGAAGCAACAGTTAGAACTGGACATGGAAAAACAGACTGGTTCCAAATAGGAAAAGCAGTACGTCAAGATTGTATATTGTCACCCTGCTTATTTAACTTATATGCAAGGTGTATCATGAGGAACGCTGGGCTGGAAGAAGCACAAGCTGGAATCAAGATTGCTGGGAGAAATATCAATAACCTCAGATATGCAGATGACACCACTCTTATGGCAGAAAGTGAGGAAGAACTAAAAAGCCCCTTGATGAAAGTGAAAGAGGAGAGTGAAAAATTTGGCTAAAAGCTCAACATTCAGAAAACTAAGATCATGGCATCTGGTCCCATCACTTCATGGCAAATGGATGGGAAAATAGTGGAAACAGTGTCAGACTTTATCTTTTTGGGCTCCCAAATCACTGCGGATACTGATTACAGCCATGAAATTAAAACACACTTACTCCTTGGAAGGAAAGTTATGACCAACCTAGATAGTATATTAAAAGGCAGAGACTTTACGTTGCCAACCAAGCTCTGTCCAGTCAAGGCTATGGTTTTTCCCTTGGTCATGTATGGATGTGAGAGTTGGACTGTGAAGAAAGCTGATCGCCGAAGAATTGATGCTTTTGAACTTGGTGTTGGAGAAGACTCTTGAGAGTCCCTTGGACTGCAGGAAGATCCAACCAGTCCATTCTAAAGGAGATCAGTCCTTGGTTACTGGGAGCCAGCGAGGGAAATCCTACCCATGGCAAAGGTCAATTGGGGAAGAGGCCTGATGGGCAAAGCCTAATCAGGACTCGAGGAACCCCCTGAACCTACCCAAGCATCTACCCCAAAGAAAACCAGTGTCTGACTGCCTTACTATCTTACACCTCTTACCAAGTCCTCTAATACTTACGGGGGCTTCCCCCCAACCACCTTTCTCTGAAAACATTAATTCAGAGCTGTAGTTAATAAGTTCTCCTCGGCTTAATAGGAGTGTTCCAATCCAAGCCCCTCTGATAGCTTTCTAACCTGCCTGACAAGTTTGTCTGGGCCCTTACAACTACTAATGTGACTGTTTATAGCCTCCCAGCCATGCAAGGACAGAAAGCCTAATATTATAAAATACAGGAATTTGTTGAAGAAGTTAAAATCATTAGAATAATACTAAAAAAGATTTCATTGTTGAATCAATGCTTGCTACAAAGTTTCCATATTATCTATCTATTATATCCTTGGAAATATATTAATCACATACAGAGAAAATAAGTAGTAGCCTTTGATTTAATGACATCAGATCTTAAGTTAATAAATTCCTTTCTTGTAGCTCACTACACCCTTTCCTTATAGGAATGTAACCTTGTCATGTGTCTTTGGAGAATAGCTCCTGACTTTAGGAAAATCAACTTGAAAGAATATAAGCCTTTTTCTAGCTGACTAACCTTTGTTAGGAGAGAGGGCCATAAACTGTTAGCAGGCCTCCTGGCCAGAAGGTGATGTAAACCACCTAAAACTTTTGTATATCATGAGACATACAAAAATAAGCCCTGATCCTGATAAGGGTCAAGATTGCTGACCCCGCGTGATTTTGGCGTGACTCTATACCCCCCTTTTTCTATTTTTTATGTGCACAACTTAGGGTATAAAAGCAGCACTGGAAAATAAAGTTTTGGGCCTTGATCACTGAAGCTTGGTCTCCCTGTGTCGTTTTTATTCCTTTTCTCTATTCTCCTTTTTCTGGTTGAAATCCTTGAAACGCTGGGCCCTCTGCTTTTACTTATCTGCCTGGGCTTCTAAGACCCACTTGAGGGGGTGCCCTGGTGGGGTGCCTCCAGTGATTCGAGAGGGCACCTGTGGCCTACATAAACAGAGCAAACCCTGTGCTGGGGTTTTATTGATTTCCTGCGTAAACCAAGGAATTATCAGCCTCTGTCTCTCTCTCTCTCTCTCTTTCTCTCTCTCTCTTGCTGATGCCGACGCCGTTCATCCCGAGGATACCTTGGGTCCATATCGAGGCAGGTCCCCGATACTGGGTGTTCATTGGAAGGACTGATGCTAAACCTGAAGCTCCAATACTTTGGCCACCTCATGCGATGAGTTGACTCACTGGAAAAGACTCTGATGTTGGGAGAGATTGGGGGCAGGAAGAGAAGGGGATGACAGAAAATGAGATGGCTGGATGGCATCACTGACTCGATGGAGGTTAGTTTGAGTGAACTCTGCGAGTTGGTGATGGACAGGGAGGCCTGGCGTGCTGTGATTCATGGGATCACAAAGAGTCGGACACGACTGAGCGACTGAACTGAACTGAACTGAAGGCATTAGTTATTTCATAGAAGGTTGTACACTAGAGGAGTTTTTTAAAAAATTATCTTATTTTACAAATGAGAGAATTGAGTACCAGAGTACCAGAGTACATTGCCCAATCTCATAAAGCATACTCAGGGCAGGAATTCAAGATCACTGTCTCTGTGCTGTCTCTATGAGATCTTGCTGGATTTTCCTGAACATGGAGACCAACTCTGCACAGAAAATATAGCAAATCAACAGAGTCTCCATATTCACACAAGTAAATTTTTATCACACACACTGGGGCACACCTATATTGATTTAAATATGCACTCCTTTTTGAGAAACAATTCACAATACTGGCCAGTTTTCCATAAAAATTGTAAAGGAAGTCACTTAAAAATATTTTTCTCCAAAATGTTTATATTCAATAGCTGCTAATAATGCACAGCTTCCTTTGAAACTTTTTATAATGTAAAGCTTTTAAAATGATTAGAATTATCTCTTGATTCAGATGCTAAAAATGAAATTGCAGGATGTTTTCCAGAACATCTGCAAATCACTAGACACACAAATGGAATACTTAAAATGGCTCTTCCGATATTGGTAATTGTACCCACTGTGTGTTCACAATCTGTTTGCTATCTCACTCCATTCCAGCTGTCACCGTACAACTGTCTACTAACTCCTTATCACATCTGATGGTACTCAAGACTGACATATATTTTTTGAACAAAAGACAGAGGATGAATTTCAATGAGAAAATATTCTGACACATGCGAGGCTACACTTATGACTCTGAGAGTCACTTAATAGAAAAAAAAATCTACCTAGAAAGACACATGATAAGTAGTCTGCACTTGTGGCCCCAGGAAAACTTGTTATAAAGCATGAGTATAATTCTGAATCATCAAGGGAAGTTTTTCAAACTACAAGTCTTGCCCCAGATATATACTAGGAGTGTTACCGAACCAAACCTGGGTCCATTGCTGGATATACAGTAAGTACTGATATCAGGCTGCAGTGAAGGAAAGTACAACACATCGCAAGGCCACACATGGAGAATGGGCAACTTATGTTCAAAGACCTGAACTCCCTGAAAGCACTCAGAAAAGTGTTTTTAAAGTCTTCATTAGGGGTGAAGGTTGTAAGGTGCCTAGTCACCTCATGGGCATTCTATTTGATTGGTGGTGAGGTGACAGGGTGGTATTCTGAGGGTCTAGATCATCAACCTTCTGTTTCCAGCTGGTCTGAGGTCTATATGCTTGTGGTCAGCACTCAGTAGTCTTCTTCCACCTGGTGAGGGTTTTATTAAATGTAAAATCTCAAGGATATGGCTCGCAATGTTATCTATGGCCCTTAAATAGGAACTAAAAGTCCTTGATTGTGTAGGGTTTCTTTTAGTATTTTTATTTATTTATTTATTTTTAATTGGAGTATAATTGCTTTACAATGTGTGTTAGTTTCTGCTATACAACAATGTGAATTGGCTATATGTAAGCATATCTCCCCTCCCTCTTGTGCCCCCTTCCACCCCACCCCCCATCCCACCCCTCTAGGTCATCACAGACCATGGAGCTGAGCTCCTTGTGCTATACAGAAGCTTCCCACTAGCTATCTATTTTACTCATGGTAGTGTGTATATATCAGTGCTACTTTCTCAATTCTCCCCACCCTGTCCTTCCCCACTCTGTGTCCGCAAGTCCTTTCTCTACATCTGCATCTTTATACCTGCCCTGCAAATGAGTTTATCAGTACCATTTTCCTAGATTCCATATATACATATATACATTAAAATGATATATTTTTCTCTTTCTGACTTACTTTACTCTGTATGACAGACTCTAGGTTCATCCACATCACTATAAATGGCGAAACTATTATTATTTTTTCTTGCTTGATTGTTTTCCTTTGCTTTGACATTTTCTCGCTACTCTCATTAAATATGATTTTTGGAACTCAGAGAAGGCTTTGGTCACTAAAACTTCTTTACTAACAAGACGTGAGGTGAGTTGGGGGGTTCTGTCACCTAGAAAGGGACAACAGAGGATGAGATGGTTGGATAGCATCACCAATACAATGGACATTTTTTTGAGCAAACTCCAGGAGATAATGAAGGACAGGGAATCTTGGCATGCTACAGTCCATGGGGTTGCAAAGAGTCGGGCATGACTTTTGCAACTGAACGACAACATAAAGCATCTTCGTGTTCATTTAATCCTTTATCAGTGGAAGCTGGGATTTAAGGCATTTTTTAAGTACACGTCTTTTTGTCATGATTATCTATTTTGTGATTTAGGAAATCTTTTTCTTAAGGAGGACTGAAGTGAGGCATGTCTTATAGCAGACATGCCTGCACACTGGAAAACTTAAGAGTTAGGTGATATGAGTTGCAGTCATGGGCTTGTGTTGCTTTGGTGGGAAAAGACGTTTGAAAGAAAATTGTCTAAAAATACTTCTCAGGTGGCGCTAGTGGTAAAGAATCCATGTGCCAATGCAGGAGATGCTGGAGAAGCCAGTTTGATCCCTGGGTCTGAAAGATTCCTGGAAGAGGGCATGGCAACCCATTCAAGTATTCTTGCCTGGGAAAATCCCATAGGCAGAGGAGCCTGGCTGGTTACAGTCCATGGAGTCGCAAAGAGTTGGACACAACTGAGCACAATCATATATTTTACCATTAATTGATCATTTTTAGTGTGTTCTGGAGTATTTTGTCATGATTTTAAATTGTTTTAGTAGAGCCAGGAAAATGTGTTTTTAAAATCCTCACTATTTGCTCTCCATTTCAAAAAGTAAACTGCCTGAGTCCAAAGCTCACTTTCATCATTCACTAGCTGTATGATATTAACCACGTTACATAAATTCAGATTCTCAGTTTCCTGACTTCAAAAATGGCTCTCATAACAGTGCCTACTTCAGAGCCATTGTGAAGACTAATGAAATAATTTCTGAAAACCACTTTGCACAATTATCGCTTCATAGGTGTGATAAATAAATGTTAACTCATTATGAATTATTCGTTTTACTTCTAAATAATTTTTAGTCAATCAAACCTACTTTTGGTAATACTGAAAGTTTGAAACCAAGCTGAATGTCCAGTAAAAGTGATTTAGTTAAATTATTATTTTTTCCCTAAATAATCAAATTATAATATATGTGTTAATTAAAATAATGTGAGGAAAAATATTTAATAACAAAATATTTTGCTTCATTTCTGTCAATTTGGAAGATTTCATGTTTATAGAAAATGAAGATAAAACTAAAAGTACTGAAAAAACAGCATATAATTTGGGATGGTAAAATTGAAATTCAAGCATTCTAAGGTTTTTTTATAGTTTGAGAACAGGAAATGGTATTGATTAATTTTATAATTTGTCACATTACATTTACATTAAATTTTCTAGATGAGCTATTAAAAATAATTAAAACAGAATGTACAAATCCCTAACAGTGTTGTGAAAAATATAACCAGCAGAAAGAATCACAGCCAAAGCAAAAGCAGTCAAGTAAGGAATATAAAAAATAAAACCAACACTTGTAAAAGGGGGAAAAATTGAAAATGCTAAATAAGATGATAGAAATGAATCAAAATACATCAGAAGTTACCATAATACAAGTAAAATTATGCTTGCTCCAGTAAAAGATTTTCAGGTTAGATGATTTTAAAAAATCTACTAACACATTATTTATAAAAGTCACACTTACACATAAGGATACAAAAATATTTGAAGAATAGAAAGTGACACCAAATAAATGTAAACAAAAATATGGCTCAGCTACCTTAATATTAGATAAAATACATTCTACGTAAAATTTTCTGTATGAGTGTTCTTTGAAATCTGTTGAAGTGTTTGTTGTAACATTGAGCAGCTCAAGAGCAGTCAAAGTTTTGGAGAAGCAGCATGTATATTCCTTTTTATTATCATCTCTTTTTTTCCATATATTCACCTTAAATGTATTTACAAATTAGAGAAGGACATTCTTCTTTCATCTCAGCTTGAAAATATGGGATTTTTTGGCAGGCCAACATTTTAACATCTTCTCTATGGCCAATAGCAGTGATAGCCATCGTTTAGGCACAGTTCTAAGGAGTCCTATCTCCTTTGGTTTCTACAAAAGCCTCAGTAAGTGTTTCTGTGCATTTAGGGAATTCAGAATTTTTCACTATGAAAGCCTCAATGCTTCAGGAGAGCAAATCATGCCAATTTTATTTAACAGTGCTGTGGACAAGGTCTACAGAACATTTACTGGAAAAGATCTTTTAATTTTCTTTGGTAAAATGTTTATAAACTAAAACGAATTTGTAATAATTTACTTTTATAGTATCTGCCAAATATGCAGATAGATGAGAAAAGTCTAATTTGCACCTTTTGTTTTATTAAACTCTAGGGAAACAAGAAATCAAGAAATCAGTATGAAACTCTATCTCAAATCAAAATATCTAAGAGCTAGAGAGGACTTGTTGCCATTATTTGAGGTATCAATTGATATGCTAAGAAAATCAGTGCTATACTGTAAAAGACAGACACATCTGTAATCAAACCTCTTTCTTCATTCATAAGACATTTTAGTTGCAACTCTGAATCAGGAAATGTAACTTTATTCAGATTCAAAGAGTAATCAAAAGGACAATAAGATAATGGTTGTTCCTGAATGTGGTACTCCTGGGCTAATTCAGTGGCCTGAATTTTTGACTGTGTATTGGTGAATTTTGGGGAGATGAAAATCTTTATTGATTTAAGAGTGTTTGCTTCTAAGATGTATGAGATCTCCACATATGCTTTCACTTCGCCTTCTCCACTATGCTCAATTCTAAATTAATTTCTGCATACTGCACTGCATGTTGTGTTTTGGTTATCTACCTCCCTAATATTATTGATTGTGTCTTTCTATCAGTCATTAAATCACACAATTGCTTAGTCTTCTGTTTTAGTTATGTCCAGGTTATGCCTGTATTAGCATGGTAATCTCTTTGTCATTATATAAACTCTGATAAAACAGTAATACTATTCACAATTAAAAGTTAAATTAATTTTCATTCCCACCAACAGTGTAAGAGGGTTCCCTTTTCTCCACACCCTCTCCAGCATTTATTGCATGTAGATTTTTGGATAGCAGCCATTTTGACTGGTGTGAAATGTTATCTACTGTTTATAATAGCGAGGACACGGAAGCAAACTAGATGTCCATCTGCAGACGAATGGATAAGAAAGCTTTGTTACATATACACAATGGAGTGTTACTCAGCTATTAAAAAGAATACATTTGAATCAGTTCTAATGAGGTGGATGAAACTGGAGCCTATTATACAGAGTGAAGTAAGCCAGAAAGAAAAACACCAATACAGTATACTACCGCATATATTTGGAATTTAGAAAGATGGTAACCTTAACCCTGTATACAAGACAGCAAAAGAGACACAGGTGTATAGAACAGTCTTTGGGACTCCGTGGGAGAGGGTGAGGGTGGGATGATTTGGGAGAATGGCATTGAAACATGTATATTATCATATGTGAAATGAATTTCCAGTCCAGGTTCGACACATGATACAGGATGCTCAGGGCTGGTGCACGGGAATGTCCCAGAGGGAGGATAAGGGGAGGAAGGAGGTGGTAGGGGGGGTTCAAGAAGGGGAACACATGTACACCTGGGGCGGATTCATGTCAATGTATGGCAAAACCAACCAATATAATATTGCAAAGTAATTAGCCTCCAATAAAAAAAATAAATAAATAAAAGTTAAATTAAGACTATCTTGATACAAAGCACAATAACTAATCCACAGGCAGAGTTAAAAGTGGACTATTCACATAACTACAGAACACCATGATGGTGTGGTTACTTACCTAGAGCCAGACATGCTGGAGTGTGAAGTCAGGTGAGACTGAGGAAGCATTACTACAAACAAATCTAGTGGAGGTGATGAAATTCCAGCTGAGCTATTTCAAATCTTAAAATATGATGCTGTTAAAGTGTTGCGCTCAATATGTCTGCAAATTTGGAAAACTCAGCAGTGGCCACAGGACTGGAAAAGATCAGTTTTTATTCCAGTACCAAATAAAGGCAATGCCAAAAAGTGGTCAAATTACTGGACAATTGCACTCATTTTGCTAAATGCTAAAGCCTTTGACTGCGTGGATCACAGCAAATTGCGGAAAATTCTTGAAGAGATGGGAACACCAAACTTCTTTACCTGTCTCCTGAGTAACCTGCATGTGGGTCAAGAAGCAGCAGTTATAACGTTACATAGAACAACGGACTTGTTCCAAATTGGGAAAGGAGTGTGTCAAGGCTGTATATTGTCATCCTGCTTATTTAACTTCTTTTTTTTGTTGTTGTTATTTTTTTAATTTATTTTATTGGAGGCAAATTACCTTACATTAATATATTGGTTGGTTTTGCCATACATTGACATGAATCCGCCCCGGGTGTACATGTGTTCCCTTTCTTGAACCCCCCTCCCACCTCCCTCTTCCCCATATCCTCCCTCCATGTCATCCCCGTGTACCAGCCCCAAGCATCCTTTATCATGCGTCGAACCTGGACTGGTCACTTATGATAATATACATGCTACAATGCCGTTCTCCCCAATCATCCCACCTTCACCCTCTCCCACAGAGTCCTAAAGACTGTTCTATATGCCTATGTCTCTTTTGCAGTCTCGTATACAGGGTTCAGGTTACCATCTTTCTAAATTCCATAGATATGCGTTAGTATACTGTATTGATGTTTTTCTTTTTGGCTTACTTCACTCTGTATAATTGGCTCCAATTTCATCCACATCATTAAAACTGATTCAAATGCATTCTTTTTGATGGCTGAAAAACACTCCATTATGTATGTGTACCAAAGCTTTCTTATCCATTCATCTGCAGATGGACATCTAGGTTGCTTCCATGTCCTGGCTATTATAAACAGTGCTGAAATGAACATTGGAGCACATGTGTCTCTTTCAATTCTGGTTTCCTTGGTGTGTATGCCCAGGAGTGTGATTGCTGGATCATATGGCGGTTCTATTTCCAGCTTTTTGAGGAATCTCCACACTGTTCTCCATAGTGGCTGTACTAGTTTGCATTCCCACCAACAGTGTAAGAGGGTTCCCTTTTCACCACACCTTCTCCCTAGCACTTATTGCATGTAGACTTTTGGATAGCAGCCATTCTGACTGGTGTGAAATGGTATCTCATTGTGGTTTTGATTTGCATTTCTCTGATTATGAGGAATGTTGAGCATTTTTTCATGTGTTTGTTGGAGCCATTTTTATGTCTTCTTTGGAGAAATGTCTGTTTAGTTCTTTGGCCCATTTTTTGATTGGGTCACTTAGTTTTCTGGAATTGAGCTGCAGGTGCTGCTTGTATATTTTGGAGATTAATCCTTTATCAATTGCTTCATTTGCTATTATTTTCTCTCATTCTGAAGGCTGTCACTAGTGTTTTATAGTTTTCTATGTACAAGTCTTTTGTTTCCTTAGGTAGATATATTCCTAAGTATTTAATTCTTTTCGTTGCAACAGTGAATGGAATAGTTTCCTTAATTTCTCTTTCTATTTTCTCATTATTAGTGTATAGGAATGCAATGGATTTCTGTGTGTTGATTTTATATCCTGCAACTTTACTGTATTCATTGATTAGCTCTAGTAATTTTCTGGTAGAGTCTTTAGGGTTTTCTGTGTAGAGGATCACGTCATCAGCGAACAGTGAAAGTTTTACTTCTTCTTTTCCAGTTTGTATTCCTTTTATGTCTTTTTCTGCTCTGATTGCTGTAGCCAAAACTTCCAGAACTACGTTGAATAGTAGTGGTGAGAGTGGGCACCCTTGTCTTATTCCTGACTTTAGGGGAAATGCTTTCAATTTTTCACCATTGAGGATAATGTTTGCTGTGGGTTTGTCATATATAGCTTTTATTATGTTGAGATATGTCCCTTCTATTCCCACTTTCGGGAGAGTTTTTATCATAAATGGATGTTGTATTTTGTCAAAGACTTTCTCTGTATCTATTGAGATAATCATATGATTTTTATTTTTCAGTTTGTTAATGTGGTGTAATATGTTGATTGATTTGCGGATATTGAAGAATCCTTGCATTCCTGGGATAAAGCCCACTTGGTCATGATGTATGATCTTCTTAATGTGTTGTTGGATTCTGATTGCTAGAATTTTGTTAAGGATTTTTGCATCTATGTTCATCAGTGATATTGGCCTGTAGTTTTCTTTTTTTGTGGGGTCTTTACCAGGTTTTGGGATTTGGGTGATAGAGGCCTCATAGAATGAGTTTGGAAGTTTCCCTTCCTCAGCAATTTTCTGCAAGAGTTTGAGTAGAATAGGTGTTAGCTCTTCACTAAATTTTTGGTAGAATTCAGCTGTGAAGTTGTCTGGAACTGTGCTTTTGTTTGCTGGAAGCTTTCCGATTACTTCCTCTATTTTCGTGCTTGTGATGGGTCTGTTCAGATTTTCTATTTCTTCCTGGTTCAGTTTTGGCAAGGTGTACTTTTCTAGGAATTTGTCCATTTCTTCCAGGTTATTCATTTTATTGCCATATAATTGCTGATAGTATCCTCTAATAATCCTTTGTATTTCTGTGTTGTCAGTTGTGATCTCTCCATTTTCATTTCTAATTTTATTGATTTGGTTCTTCTCCCTTTGTTTCTTGATGAGTCTGGATAGTGGTTTGTCAATTTTAATTACCTTCTCAAAGAACCAGCTTTTGGCTTTGTTGATTTTTGCTATGGTCTCTTTTGCTTTTTTTTGCATTTATCTCTGCCCTAATTTTTACGATTTCTTTCCTTCTGCTAACCCTGGGGTTCTTCATTTCTTCCTTTTCTAGTTTCTTTAGATGTAGAGTTAGTTTATTTAGTTGACTTTTTTCTTGTTTCTTGAGGTGTGCCTGTATTGCTATGAACTTCCCCCTAGCACTGCTTTTACAGTGTCCCAGAGATTTTGGGTTGTTGTGTTTTCATTTTCATTCATTTCTATGCATAGTTTGATTTTTCTTTTGATTTCTTCTCTGATTTGTTCATTATTCAGCAGCGTGTTGTTCAGCCTCCATATGTTGGTATTTTTAATAGTTTTTCTCCTGTAATTGAGCTCTAATCTTACTGCATTGTGGTCAGAAAAGATGCTTGGAATGACTTCAATTTTTTTTTAATTTACCAAAGCTAGATTTATGGCCCAGGATGTGATCTATCCTGGAAAATGTTCCGTGTGCGCTTGAGAAAAAGTTGAAATTCATTGTTTTGGGGTGAAATGTCCTATAGATATCTATTAGGTCTAACTGGTCTATTGTATCATTTAGAATTTGTGTTTCCTTGTTAATTTTCTGTTTAGTTGATCTATCCATAGATGTAAGTGGGGTATTAAAATCTCCCACTATTATTGTGTTATTGTTAATTTCCCCTTTCATACTTGTTAGTAATTGTCTTACATATTGTGGTGCTCCTATGTTGGGTGCATAAATATGTAGAATTGTTATATCTTCTTCTTCGATTGATCCTTTGATCATTATGTAATTTCCTTCTTTGTCTCTTTTCACAGCCTTTGTTTTAAAATCTATTTTATCTGATATGAGTATTGCTAGTCCTGCTTTATTTGGGTCTCTATTTACGTGGAATATCTTTTTCCAACCCTTCACTTTCAGTCTGTATGTGTCCCTCGATTTGAGGTTGGTCTCTTGTAGACAACATATATGGGGGTCTTGTTTTTGTATCCATTCAGCCAGCCTTTGTCTTTTGGTTGGGGCATTCAACCCATTTAGGTTTAAGGTGATTATTGATAAGTATGATCCCGTTCCCATTTTCTTTATTGTTTTGGGTTCGAGTTTATATACCTTTTCTGTGTTTCCTGTCTAGAGAAGATCCTTTAGTATTTGTTGGAGAGCTGGTTTGGTGATGCTAAATTCTCTCAGCTTTTGCTTGTCTGTAAAGCTTTAGATTTCTCCTTCATATTTGAATGAGATCCTTGCTGGGTACAGTAATCTGGGCTGTAGGTTATTTTCTTTCATCACTTTAAGTATGTCTTGCCATTCCCTCCTGGCCTGTAGAGTTTCTCCTGAAAGATCAGCTGTTATCCTTATGGGGATCCCTTTGTGTGTTATTTGTTGTTTTTCCCTTGCTGCTTTTAATATTTTTTCTTTGTGTTTGATCTTTGTTAATTTGATTAATATGTGCCTTGTGGTATTTCGCCTTGGGTTTATCCTGTTAGGGATTCTCTGTGTTTCTTGGACTTGGGTGATTATTTCCTTCCCCATTTTAGGGAAATTTTCAACTATTACCTCCTCAAGTATTCTCTCATGGTCTTTCTTTTTGTCTTCTTCTTCTGGGACTCCTATGATTTGAATGTTGGGGCGTTTAATATTGTCCCATATGTCTCTAATATTGTCCTCATTTTTAAAATTCTTTTTTCTTTTTCTCTCTCTGTTTCATTTATTTCTACAATTCTATCTTCTAGCTCACTTATCCTGTCTTCTGTCTCCGTTATTCTACTGTTTGTGCCCTCGAGAGTGTTTCTGATCTCATCTATTGTATTATTCATTGTATATTGACTCTTTTTTATTTCCTCTAATTCCTTATTGAATATTTCTTCCATCTTCTCAATCCTTTTCTCCAGTTTATTTATCTGTAACTCCATTTTGCTTTCCAGATTTTGAATCATTTTCACAATTAAAATTCGAAATTCTTTATCGGGTAGGTTCCCTATATCTTCCTCTTTTGTTTGTGTTGGTGGGCATTTATCCTGTTCCTTTACTTGTTGGGTATTTCTCTGCCTCTTCATCTTGCTTATATTGCTGTGTTCGGGGTGGCCTTTCCGTCTTCTGACAGTTTGTGGAGTTCTCTTTATTATGTAGTTACCTTGTTGTGTGTGGGGTTGGATGGGTGACTTGTCAAGGTTCCCTGGTTAGGGAAGCTTCAGTCCATGTTCTGGTGGGTGGAGCTGGATTTCTTCTCTCTGGAGTGCAATGAAGTGTCCAGTAATGAGTTTGAAATGTCAGTGGGTTTGAGGTGTCTTTGGGCAGCCTGTATATTGAAGCTCAGTACTATTCTCCTGTGTTGCTGGATAGCTTGTGTAGTGTGACTTTCACTGAAACTTGTTGACCGTTGGGTGGTGCCTAGTTTCAGTGTATGTATGGAGACATTTGATGAGTACCTATCAATTAATGTTCTCTGGAACAGGAGATCTCTGGTGTTCTTAGGATTTGGCCTTAAGCCTCTGCCTCTGGTTTTCAGTCTTATTCTTGTGGGAGGCTCAAAGCTTCTCCCTCTGTTACTTCCTAGGCAGTTCCTTCTGTTGAAAAAGCTCTTCTGTTTTCTGGTCTCCTCGGTGTCTAATTCCCGTCCTGACACCAGGATGCGCTGGTGGACACTATTTTTTTTTTTTTTCCCCGACTCTCCTATTCAGTTCTGCTATGGGGAGGGAGGGACAGCTAACAAATATCCCTGGCGTCTGTGGGGAGTGCTCGTGGTGTCTCAGCTAAACTGGGAATGCTCCCGCTCGAGGCGTGTGTGCTTTCCCTGTTTATGCTGCTTTAGTTTGCTCTGCTGCGAGCTGTCCGCAGCTGGCGCTGGGTTGCATGCACTTCCCAGGTCTGAGCGGCTCAGGTTCAGGTCCTCGGGTACTCGACAAAGGCACAGACTTGGCTGGGACTGCGTTTTGTGCCTTCCCCGGTCCTAGCAGCTCAGGTGACCAGGCGTTTGGCGAGCACGGTCCCTGCGACTTATCGCCTTCCCGGTCCCTGCCGCTCAGTTTTCTGGGAGTACAACCGGCGCACTTTCTCAGGGGGATATCGACTGGCCCGAACCCAAGAAGTCCTGGCCAGCAAGGAAGCCTGCCTGCAGCTTGGCACGGGAAGCCTCTCTGGGGCCGCAGCTGCCCCCGCCCAGGCGCTGGCTACCCTCCCCGCCTGCTTCGGTGGGGGCTGGGGAATGGGCTGCCCGCTGCCGGCTCGCTCCACTCAGCGCCCGGTTCTGTGGGCGGGGCTGGCTTGGGGCTTTTTCACAGGCTTTTTCCAGCCCTCTTGCCCTTCAGCTGCAACCTCTCCTCTGATATCTTAAGTTGGAGCCCTCAATTTGCCCTGGGGCATTCAAGCCTGGTTCTCCCTCTAAGCGCCGCTGCCGGGGTTCTCCCTCTAAGCACAGCTGCTGGTTATCCCTCTAAGCGCACAGCCATTCTCCCTCTAAGGACGCCGCTGGTTCTCCCTCTAAGCACTGCTGCCGGCGCCTCCCTGCCCAGCCCCCACCTGCTAGTGAGGGGCGCCGGCATCTGCGACGCTTCTCCGAGTTTCCTCTGGGCACTTAGTCTGTGAGTTTTAATTATTTATGTCTTTTGTCTCCCAGTTATGTGGCCCTCTGAGGTTCCACTCGCCAGTGTTTCCAGGTGTTTGGAAACTACTCTCTCTTTTTTTTTAAGCCTCCCTTCCCGGGACAGAGCTCTGTCCCTCCCTTTTTTGTCTCTCTTTTTATCTTTTTGTCTATTTCCTACCTCCTTTCGTCGACTATGGGCTGCTTTTCTGAGTGCCTGATGTCCTCTGCCGGTATTCAGAAGTTTTTTTGTGGGATTTACTCAGCGTTCAAATGTTCTTTTGTTGATTTCGTGGGGGAGAAAGTGGCCGCCCCATCCTATTCCTCTGCCATCTTCCCGTGCACCCCTGCTTATTTAACTTCTATGCAGAGAACATCGTGCAAAATGTCCAGCTGGATGAATCACAAGCTGGAATCAAGATTGCCAGGAGAAATGCCAATAACCTCAGATATACAGATAATACCATTCTAATTGCAGAGAGTGAAGAGGAACTAAAGAGCCTCTTGATGAGGGTGAAAGAGGAGAGTGAAAGAGCCGGCTTAAAACTCAACTTTCAAAAAACTAAGATCATGGCAACTGGTTCCATCACTTCATGACAAATAGAAGGGGGAAAAGTGGAAGCAGTGACAGATTTTCTTTTCTTGGCCTCCAAAATCACTGCAGACTGTGACTGCAACAATGAAATTAAAAGATACTTGCTCCTTGGAAGGAAAGCTATGACAAACCTAGGCAGAATATTGAAAAGCAAAGACATACTTTGCTGGCCAGGGTCCATCTAGTCAAAGCTATGGTTTTCCCAGTAGTCTTATATGGATGTGAGATTTGGACCATGAAAAAGGATGAGTGCTGAAGGAATGATGCTTTTGAATTGCGGTGCTAGAGAAGACTCTCGGGCTGTAAAGAGATCAAACCAGTCAATCCTAAAGGAAGTCAATGGTGAATGTTAATTGAAAGGACTGATACTGAAGCTCCAATATTTTGGCCATTTGATGCAAAGAGTCGACTCATTAGAAAAGACCCTGATGCTGGGAAATATTAAGGGCAGGAGAATGGGGCGACAGAGGATGAGGTGGTTAGATAACTTCACTGACTTAGTGGACATGAGTTTGAGCAAACTCCGGGAGATAGTGAAGACAGGCAAGCGTGGTGTGCTGCAGTCCATGGGGTTCCAAAGAAATGGACATGACTTAGCAACTGAACAACAACACAGAATACTTGAGTTGCATATTTAAGTTGCATCACTCAGGCTTCCCTAATGGCTCAGATGGTAAAGAATCTGCCCGCATTGCAGGAGACCTGGGTTTAATACTTTGGTCAGGAAGATCCCCTGGAGAAGGGAATGACAACCCACTCCAGTATTCTTGCCTGGAAAATACCCTGAACAGGAGGAGCCTGGTAAGCTACAGTCCATAGGGTCACACAGAGTCAGACATGACTAAACAACTAACATTTTCACTCAGAATGATGCAATAGTGGACTATCCAGTACTGTGGACCACAGATCATAGTTTCAACATCAGCAATCGGGGTAAAAAGGAGCAACAGCAACCACGGAAGTCACCTAGTCTATGCCTTATCCATTTCACACTGAAAACAGTGTGTCTTTCCGGCCCCCCTGCCTTTTTTTTTTTTTTTTTTGCCTGCCATATCAATTCTGTGCTTTCCCCCATATGTCTTCACCAATAATGGAAATTCAGAAATATTCACGTGACAGGAAAGAAATTTCTAGTAAGCTTGTCTTGTAAGACCAAAACGAAGACAGTGCAGGAGAAAAAGGGTAATATGGTCACTCAAATGATATGTTAAGGTAAACATCATTCAGTTCAACCTCCTTTTTCCAGAGGAGAAAATGAGGCTTAGAAAGAGCAGATCCTTTACAAAGCATATCATTCCAGTTTAACAATCTTCACCCTATATTACAGATTGTCAGTTCAAAGAACTTTCCTGGTGGCTCAGATGGTAAATAATCTGCCTGAAATGTGGGAGACCTGAGTTTGATCCCTGGGTTGGGAAGACCCTAGAAAAGGGAAAAGACACCCACTCCAGTATTCTTGCCTGGAGAATTCCATGGACAGAGTTGCCTGGTGGGCTACAGTCCATGGGGTTGCAAAGAGTCAGACACAACTGAGTGACGAACACTTTCACACTTCCAGTTCAAAGATCTTGCTAGTATGACACTTGGCTTTCATTGATCAGAATCCGACTGACTGATCAAAATTTATGAATAAAGTTAAAAATAATATTCATTTTAGGTTAATAATTGAGATCTGAAGAAGATATTTCTATTCACCTTATAAAGTAGTTAGAATGCATGCATACTGAATCACTTCAGTCATGTCTGACTCTTTGTGACCCTAGGGACCATAGCCCACCAATCCTATGGCTCCTCTGTCCATGGGATTCTTCAGGTAAGAATGCTGCAGTGGGTTGCCATTCTCTCCTCCAGGGCATCTTCCCCACCCAGAGATCAAACCCTTACATCTCCTGCATTGGCAGTCAGTTATTTGAATGGAAAACAATAAGTAATTTCTTATTTCACAGTTATTTTCAGAGGTTTGAAACTTATTCACCAGCAGTTAGTGTAAAAGTTCACTATGTATATAATTTCCATATGTTATGAACTGAATGCTTGTGTTCCTCCAAAATTCATATCTCATGAAAGTGGGGCCCTTATAAAAAGAGATGGGATTAATGCCCCTATAAGAAGAGACATTAGACAGTTTCCTCATTCTCTCTCTTTCTCTGTTTCCCCAGTCAAACAAAAAGGAGGTCCTGAGAACACACAGAGAAATGGCATTTGACTACAAATCAAGAGAAGAAACCTCAAAATAAAACCTGACTTGCTGGCACCTCAATCTTGGACTTTCCTGACTCCAGGTTTGTTAGGAATAAATGTCTGTTATCTATGCCCTTCAATCTATGGTATTTTGGTATAGAAGTGTGAAGCAATTAAGATATCGTTCATATATTTGGAGCAAGATATTACTCTCCTCAAACTATATAATATTAGCTATGTACTAATAGCTGTCAAAAATAACTAAGTTTTATAGAGGAATAAATAATTTATCATATTAGATAACCATTTCCGCTTTGAATAAAAAATAATATTATTTTTTAAAATCACTCAGAAAATGTGGAGTGGGTATTGTGCATTTCTGCATATATGTGTTGATGTATGTGTGTATTTGTGGTATTAGACACACATATCTGGTTTACTTACCGATATGTTTTGGCAGCATTCCTGATCCTTCCAACTCTTACTTGTATCTACCTTGTCACATCAGGCCTTGAGCATCCTACTAATCTGGCTTCAGAAATCCAATTTATTTAGACAGATGAGCTGGGAAGGCCATGCTCCTTTGTCCACACTAATGGAATTCTCCCAGTGCCATATCTTCACACTAATGCACAATCTCAATTTCCCTTTATTGTTTCAGTGGATTATCACTGCACACCCTCCCTAACTTGGCACATGATGACTTAATCCATACTAGACCACACCAGAACATTCCAGAATGTTCTTTTCTGGTCCTATTAGCCTTTCTACACCTTAACCCCCTACAGATGCAAGAGTGCAGTCTTCAAGTTCAGGATTTCACTTCCCTCAACTTATTTGTTCTAACTTAAAGCTATTTTGCCTACCCCCTGCTCTGCCATCCATTCACATTCTCTTTGCTCTTCCAGACCCTCATTTTCCTCTTTTCTAAGTCTTACTAATGTTCAAATTTGTATGCTCTTGGCTAATACCCTGGATTTCTCTGCATTTCAGCTGAGCCACACTCGAGTATATATTATCCTTGGAGCTGTGCATTAATGTGCAGATATGGTACTGTGGGGCATGAGAATTAAGAGTTTAGACAAGACTAGTCACCCTTGCTTGAGTTGAACCCACTTCTTCTACTTCCTAGTTTCATGACCTAGGAGAAGTTACTTAACCTCTCTGTGTGCTTAATTTTTCCTGTTCGTAAAATGACCGTAATGAGAGTAGACTTGTTAAGATATTCCAAGGATTAAATGAGATGATCCATGTAAACAGTTATGAACCTAGCACAAAATAAGTGATGAGTAAATCACAGCTATTAATAATCTGCTCTTTCCACTATTTCCATGTTACAGTACTAGGTGATGCAGGTCAAATTTGTGATTTGAAAGAATTGCATGATTAGGTTACAGCAATTTTGAAGCAAGCTCTAATCTATTTGTTCTCTGGAATACATTACCAAAAATAGTTCTTAAAATGAAATTAATAAGTACAGGTCACATTGATTAAAAGAGTATCAGAAGGGCTAAACTAATACTGGACATTTAAATCTTCATCTTTAGAAATAATTTAGCTGAATCAGTAAGACTTGAGTTCTAGTAACATCATTAATATAGACAGACTAACGTTAATTTCTATATGACCTTGAGCAAGTTACTAAAACAAATTGAGCTTCAATTTCCTTACATGATGAAATAGACAAATTCAATGTTTAAAAATAGATATTTGTTGAGCATCTACTGTCTGCCAATGTGTTCAATAGATGGCTTACATACATTATATCATTTGTCCCTATAGCATACTATGTAATAGGAGTGATTATACTCACTTTGTAGGGAAAAGAAAAAAGAATCTCTCCTTATCTTCTCTCTGGGTTAAGAGGATCAAATGACAAAATTGTATTAGAAACTAGACGAGAAAGCACTTTTCTCAATTTTGTACTACTTTAACGTCTTTGTTTTGACAAAGTACATTTCAGTAATTAAATTCTTGTTTTTCTTCCAGTGTTTTGGTGTGAAACCTGAATCATGAAGACAATTGATTGGTGTTTCTAGATTTGATATAATGACTAAAATAGAAGCATTTCAAGATCATTAATGAAATATTAAATGAAGCTTTGAAAGAAAAATAAGTTTTAGATTGAATAAATGTCACCATATTAAAAATGCATTATGTACAATATTACATATATATATATATATACATATAAACATTTGTGCCACAAACAAAAACAATTAATGTTCTAATATGTTTCAACTTTCAAAGTTGGACTTTTTATTTCAGATACTGAAGAAGAAAGGATTTTTGAGAACTGTGAATTTTTCTCCTTAGAATATTTATTATATCAGGTACCATTTATTTGTTTCTGCATTTCTCTGAGAAATGCAAAATTGAAATGACAGTGTAATAACTGTTGGAAAAAACAGAACATGCCAAAAAAGATTCTTGTAAAACGGCTTTCCTTGTGATAAACTCATACTTCCATTATTTACCATGTGAGGACTTCCTCTTAGAAGTTGATGAAATAGATGTCTTTGCCAAGGATGTCTAGTTATAATATTTTTATTGGACAAGTGTCACTTTTAAAGTTGATGAACAGCAAGTGTGAAGTAATAATATTTAATGTTGAAAAATGAAGCTACCTAAGGAGCAAGAATTGATAGATAACATGGTGCATATTTAGTATCATAAAAAGTTCAAAAATGAGGAATAGTTTTGGTGATGCCTTAGTTTTGATTTGTGGCCTGTAACTCCAGCACACCATTTCAGATTAACCCTTCTTTAGAGATATAATAAAAATAAGATATCTCATTTTATCCTGAAAATACCCAATATAACTATATAAGTATGTATCTGTGGGTGACTGAAGCACATTTCCTACTAGTACTCCATAAACTGTAGGGGTCCTCTGGGAAGTGAGATTTGGCCTGCAGAAATCTGTAATAGCAATTTTAAGCACTTGTAGGGTAATGAGAAATTTTAGGTTTTCTCCATAATATCATTCAATGCAGTGTATTTTCACTTCTTTAATAAAAAAGGAAATTCCTGCTGATCAAGTGTTACATAGCTTAAGGCGCATTTGGGGGGTGATGTAATGGTCAACGCCTAATTTATACTCTTGGGGTTCATTTCAATATTAACCTTTTATGATTCCAAGGGAGTTAGAGGCTTAATAGAAATGAGGTGAAGTTATTAAAACCTGTAACTTTACAATATACACATTTCTCACTGTTCCTCTAGAGTCAGAATGTGTCTTTTCAATCTGAATGAAGCAGGGAATGGTTTATCCATATGTTTTTCCCAGTTCAACTTTATCTTTAACGATAACTTTGCCAATTAGTTTATTTTTGTAATTACTGATACTTTGCTTCTAAAAAAAGAAACTGATGCAAATAAGTAAAAAATAAGAGAGCCTATACACACACGCACACAAACACACAAACAGAGTCCTCACGTGAATGTTGGTGGGTATGTTTCGTATTTCTATGTAGTTTTAGAATCACAAATCATAACTTTCTTTTCCAACATTCATTACTGAAGGAAGTTTTGCAGAAATGCTGCCTAATACTTTCTGAAGGTCAACTGAAAGTGAGTCTGTGGCATGGTCAGATAAGAAAATGCTGCCTAGAGCCCTGCTATTCACATCATTAATCAGAAAGTGAGGAACTTAGAAGTCAGCCTGGAAATATGAGTTATATGGGTTAGAGAAGAATGTATAATCCCGTTCAGTAGAGTGTGAAAGTTTCCATATATCTGCTACTCCTAAATCAATAACAGTTGAGGGTGAAGCTTTATGAGCTTTTTAAATAAAATGGTATTCTTGATAATATATGCCAAATCACTCTGAAGCAGGATCCAAGGCCACAGTAAGTCACTATTCCAAATTGTTTTAGTAAAGACATTATTTTGACTTTTGAGAGAACTATATATGGGTAGCCATGTAAATTTCTTTCAATTTGGATCATTCATGAAATAAGGAAAATAATACCAAATATTTTATGTTCCTCTGAACTTCAAATGAGATCAGACGCGTTCAGGGTGGTATGACTGTAGACTGCTCTTCTGAACTGCAAAACAACTTTAAATATTGCAGTGTTGGGATGATTGGCCAGAAGTGTAGTGGCCAAGAAGAAATATACTGAAGTCATATTATAGGTCGATTGATTTGTATTAATATATTATTTAATTTATTCAGCACAAACACATATGCCCAAACATAGGCATCTATGAGGTAATTATCATTTCCATTTTATGGATGGGAAAATTGAGACTTGACATTACATAATTTGTCTAAGATTCTGAAACCAAATTTTGTAGACATGAATCTGATTACTGCAAAATTAATGTTCTTTTCCCTACAGGAAATGTGTGCCCTGATCTATTTTAAATATAAAAATATTTATCCCAGTGAAACATTTAGCTACTGAACGGACAGCATCGACATTCAGTTGATGTTCACAGCCTCATAACACCTGGCTCAACGCTATGCACCTAGTCACTGCTCAGTGTAGGGGGGTTAGTGGATTGAATTAAAGAATACTGACCTCAAGTTTGGCAATAAAATGTAAATGTAATGTGATACATGAATATATTTTGGAAAATGGTCCTTTGGGTATGAATATGAGGACATAAATAGATTCTTCCATTAGTAGTACATGTAATCTGTTGTATCTTCATCCTGCAGTTGAAAAGAATCTGCAAGGAGTTTCTCATACCAGCACCCCTGGCAACATGGAAAACCAGATTAGGCACATGATATTTACTTAGAGAGCATCACTACGAACAAAGCTAGTGGAGGTGATGGAATTCCAATTGAGCTATTTCAAATCTTGAAAGATGATGCTGTGAAAGTGCTGCACTCAATGTGCCAGCAAATTTGGAAAACTCAGCAGTGGCCACAGGACTGGAAAAGGTCAGTGTTCATTCCAATCCCAAAGAAAGGCAATGCCAAAGAATGCTCAAACTACCACACAATTGCACTCATCTCACACGCTAGTAAAGTCAAGCTCAACATTCTCCAAGCCAGGCTTCAGCAATAAGTGAACCGTGAACTTCCAGATGTTCAAGCAGGTTTTAGAAAAGGCAGAGGAACCAGAGATCAAATTGTCGACATCTGCTGGATCACGGAGAAAGCAAAAGAGTTCCAGAAAAACATCTACTTCTGCTTCATTGATTATGCCAAAGCCTTTGACTGTGTGGATCACAATAAACTGTGGAACATTCTGAAAAAGATGGGAATACCAGACCACTTGACCTGCCTCTAGAGAAACCTGTATGTAGGTCAGGAAGCAACAGTTAGAACTGGACATGGAACAACAGACTGGTTCCAAATAGGAAAAGGAGTACGTCAAGGCTGTATATTGTCACCCTGCTTATTTAACTTATATGCAGAGTACATCATGAGGAATGCTGGGCTGGAAGAAGCACAAGCTGGAATCAAGATTGCTGGGAGAAATATCAATAATCTCAGATATGCAGATGACACCACCCTTATGGCAGAAAGTGAAGAGGGACTAAAAAGCCTCTTGATGAAAGTGAAAGAGGAGAATGAAAAGGTTGGCGTGAAGCTCAACATTCAGAAAACAAGATCATGGCATCTGGTCCCATCACTTCATGGGAAATAGATGGGGAAACAGTGGAAACAGTGTCAGACTTTATTTTTTTGGGCTCCAAAGTCACTGAAGATGCTGACTGCAGCCATGAAATTAAAAGACGCTTACTCCTTGGAAGGAAAGTTATGACCAACCTAGATAGTATATTAAAAACCAGAGACATTATTTTGCCAACAAAGGTCCGTCTAGTCAAGCTTATGGTTTTTCCCGTGGTCACGTATGGATGTGAGAGCTGGACTGTGAAGATAGCTGATCGCCAAAGAATTGATGCTTTTGAACTGTGTTGCTGGATCAGACTCTTGAGAGTCCCCTGGACTGCAAGGAGATCCAACCAGTCCATTCTAAAGGAGATCCAACCAGTCCATTCTAAAGGAGATCAGCCCTGGATGTTCATTGAAAGGACTGATGCTAAAGCTGAAACTGCAATACTTTGGCCACCTCATGCGACGAGTTGACTCACTGGAAAAGACTCTGATGCTTGGAAGGATTGAGGGTGGGAGGAGACGGGGAAGACAGAGAATGAGATGGCTGGATGGCATCACCAACTCTATGGACATGAGTTTAAGTGAACTCTGGGAGTTGGTGATGGACAGGGATGCCTGGAATGCTGAGATTCATGGGGTCTCAAAGAGTCAGGCATGACTGAGAAACTGAACTGAACTGATTTAGTTTGGAAGCAGAGCTAAGCTTCCTGGCCCATTTGAACTTCATGCAGTATAGAAATAAACAGATGCACCAGTGGGAAAAGATAAAACTTCTACTTTCATGATATACTGTGTACTTCTTGAGGACAAGAGAGTTAAATCTTAATTGTCTCTGTATTCCCAGCACCTGGCACAGAATAGGTGTTTATTTATTCCCAAAAATGAAGCAAGAGAGTTATATAATCTCTCTAAGGTCACAGTTTGTTCTCACCTGACGTGACTTTGCACAGGTTCTTCCCTCCACCTGCCATGTGTTTCCTGCTCTCACTTTTTCCTTCTACCTTACCCTCTCCTCATTATTTTCTCATCTCAACTCAAGTATCACCAACTCTGAGTAACTTTCCCTGACCCCTAGGGTAACTACCCCTAGGGTAGTCCCCTTTCCTGATATTCCAGTTGTACTGAAAGATACTTTAAGAGAAGTTTCTATATGTCTAGGGAACAACTGAGCTGTTTTCTTTTTCTTCAAAATGAAATATAGTTGATATACAACATTATATTAGCTTCAGGTATACAACATAGTGATTCAGGATTTTTACAGATTGTAACTCATTATAAGTTATTACAAGATAATGGCTATAATTCCCTGTGCTATACAGTATATCCTTGGTGTTATCAATTTTAAACATGGTAGTGTGTATTTGTCAATCTCATAGTCTTAATGTAGCCCTCTCCTGTTTCCTCTCCCTGTTAGTAACCAGTAGTTTGTTTTCTTTATCTGTGAGTCTGTTTCTATTTTGCATATACATTCATGTGTATTATCTTTTTAAATTTCACACATAAGTGATATCATACAGTGTTCATCTTTCTCTTTCTGAATTATTTCACTAAGCAAAATATTCTCTAGGTCCGTCCATCCCATTGCAAGTGGTAAAATTTTTCTTTTATTTGTTGTTTGTTGTTCAGTCACACAGTGGTCTCTGACTCTCTGTGACCCCATGGACTGCAGCACGCCAGGCTTCCCTGCCCTTTACCAACTCCTGAAGCTTGCTCAAACTCATGTCATTTGAGCCAGTAACGCCATCCAACCATCTCATCCTCTGTTGTCCCCTTCTCCTCCTGCCTTCAATTTTTCCCCAGCATAAGAGGCTTTTCTAATGAATCGTTTCTTTGCATCAGTTGGCCAAAGTACTGGAGCTTCAGATTCAGCATCAGTCCTTCCAATGAATATTCAGGATTGGTTTCCTTTACCACTGACTGGTTTGATCTCCTTGCTGTCCAAGGGACTTTCACGAGTCTTCTCTGTTGCGGTCTTTTTTACAGACCTGGGCCTGGTGGATCGGAGTTGATGAAAAGAAAGCAAAAAAGAGAGAGACTAATATTCCCTGGGTTACGTGGAAAACCAATAAAGCCCTAGAATAGGGCTTGTACCGCTCACAAAGGCACAGGGCATCCTCTCGAGGAGGTCTTGAAAGCCTGGGCAGGAAAGTGAGTTCAGCAGGCCTCCACGCTCCAAAGAACTAGCCAGAGAGGGAAAGAAGGACCCAAATCTCTAGTAGAACAAGGGTGCTTTATTCATGTTTGTGTGAGCTTATATATTGCTATAAAAGGAAGCTTTAGGTAAAAAAATAAAGTTAGGCAAAGAACAAAAAAACAGACGTATAACAACCATTACCAAGGGAATAAAAAGAAATAACAATTGTCACAAGGCCAGAAGACAATCCATATCTTGAGTAAGAGGGTGGTGACTAAACAGTTTTACCTTAGTGCAGAAGGTTACTGAAGGAAATCCATGCATGTGTTCCATTCCATGAACTCAGTCTTGGGAACAGTATGCCACTCCACTCGTTCCTGTCTACCAGGAACTGATAAGGAACAGAGGGTTCATGTGAAACAGAAAACAACATACAGGAATCCTAAAGTTAAACGTTCCTTGACACTTCGCCAACACCACAGCTCAAAGCATCAATTCTTCGGCACTCATTCTTCTTTATGGTTCAACCCTCACATCCATACATGACTACTAGAAAAACCATAACTTTGACTGTACAGACCTTTGTTGGCAAAGTAATGCCTCTATTTTTTAATAAGCTGTCTAGGTTTGCCATAGCTTTTCTTCCAAAGAGCAGGCTTCTTTTAATTTCATGGCTGCAGTGATTTTGGAGCCCAAGGAAATAAAGTCTGTCACTCTTTCCATTGTTTCCCATCTGATAGCCATGAAATGGTGGAACCGGATGCCATGATCTTAGTTTTCTGAATGTTGAGTTTTAAGCCAGCTCCCCTTTTACCTTCATCAAGAGATTCTTTAGTTCTTCTTCACTTTCTGCCATGAGGGTGGTGTCATCTGCATATCTGAGGTTGTTGATATTTCTCCTAGCAATCTTGATTCCAGCTTGTGCTTCATCCAGCCTGGAATTTTACAAGATGTACTCTACATAGAAGTTAAATAAGCAGGGTGACAATATACAGCCTTGACATACTCCTTTTCCAATTTTGAATCAGTCTGTTATTCCATGTCCAGTTTTAGCTGTTTCTTCTTGACCTGCATACAGGTTTCTCAGGAGGCAGGTAAGGTGGTCTGGTATTCCCATCTCTTTAAGGATTTTCCACTGTTTATTGTGATCCACACAGTCAAAGGTTTTAGCATAGTCAATTTTCTGGAAATCTCTTGCTTTTTCTATGATCCAACAGATGTTGGCAATTCGATCTTTGGTTCCTCTGCCTTTTCTAAATCCAGCTTGAACATCTGGAAGTTCTTGGTTCACGTACTGTTGAAGCCTGCCTTGGGGAATTTTGAGCATTACTTTGCTAGCATGTGAAATGAGTGCAGTTGTGTGGTAGTTTGAACATTCTTTGGCATTGCCTTTCTTTGAGATTGGAATGAAAACTGATCTTTTATATGTAATATTTCATGTGTGTGTGTGTATATATGAATATATATATATCAACAGCTCAATAGATAAAGAAGATGTGCATATATATATGTTGATGGGCACTTGGGTTACTTTTATATCTTGACTATCGTAAATAGTTCTACTATGAATATTGGGATGCATATATCTTTTTGAATTAGTATTTTAATATTTTTCTGGATATATGCCCATGAGTGGAAATTCTGGATCATATGGTAGTTCTATTTTTAGGTTTTTGAGACATGTGCATATTGTTTTCTATAGAGACTGCACCAGTTTACATTCCTACTAACACTTTAGGAGAGTTCCCTTTTCTCCAAAACCGAAGCAATATCTGTTATTTGCAAACATTTTGATGATAGCCTTTTGACAGGTGTGAGGTTATATCTCATTGTGGTTTTCACTTGCATTTCTCTAATAATTAGTGATGTTGATCATCTTTTCATGTGCTTATTAGCCATCTGCATGTCTTCACTGGAAAATGTGTATCAGGTCTTCTGATCATTTTTAATAGAGCTGTTTTTTTTTTTTAATATTGAGTTTATATATTTTGGCTATTAACCCCTTGTTGGTCACATCACTGGCAAATATTTTCTCCCACCTTGCATGTATGTTGTCTTTTTATTTTGGCAATGGTTTCCTTTCCTCTGAAAAAAGGTTTTAAGATTAATTAGCTCTTATTCATTCAATTTGGTTTTGTTTCTTTTGCCATAGGAGGTCTAAAAAAAATAAAAAGTGCTACAATTTATGTTAAAAAATATTTTGCCTTTGTTCTCTTCTAGAAGTTTTATGGTTTTGGGTCTTAAATTTATATCTTTAATCCATTTTGGGTTTGTTTCTGTATACAGAGTTAGAGAATGTTCCAATTTCATTCTTCTATGTGTAGATGTCCAGTTTTGCCAGCACCACTACCAGAAGAGACTGTCTTTTCTCCATTTTATATTCTTGTCTCCTTTGTTGTAGATTAATTGAACATAACTGAGTGGATTTTTTTCTGGGATCTCTATTCTATTCCATTGTCTATGTGTCTATCTTTGTGCCAACATCATGCTGTTTGGATTACTATAATTTTGTAGTATTATCTGAAGTCTGAGAGGGTGATACCTTCAGCTTTGTTCTTTTTTCTCCAGATTACTTTGGCAAATTGGTGTCTTTTCTGGTTTCATACAAATTTTAGGATCATTTGTTCTAGTTCTGTGAGACCCAAATAAACAAAACAGGAAATAAAAGAGGAGAAATTACAATCAATGCCACAGATATACAAAAAAAATCATAAGATAATTCTATGAACAGTTATCTGCCAACAAATTGGACAACCTAGAAGACATGGAACAGTTTCTAGAAACATGCAACCTGTCAAGACTGATTCAAAAAGAACAAACAATTTGAATAGACCAATCACTAGTAGTATAACTGATTTTATAATAAAGTCCTAGCCAAAAAAAAAAAAACTCTAGGATCATAGAGTTTCACAGGTGAACTCAATCAAACACTTCAAGAAGAATTAATACCTATCCTTCTCAAACTATTCCAAAAAAGTGAAAAATGTAGAACACTCTCAAATTCATTCTATGAAGCCACCATTACCCTGATACTAAAACAAAAGACTACAAAAAACAAATATTACAGACCAATATCTTTGATGAATATTGATGCAAAAATCCTCCAAAAATATTAGCAAATCAAGTAAAACAAGGTATAAAAAAGGATCATACATTATGAACAAGCCAAATTTATTCTGGAATCACAAAGGTAATTCAACATTCACAAATCAATCCATGTGATATGCCACATTACAAAAGGAAAAATAAAAATCACAAAAGATCTCAATAGCTGCAAACAAAACATCTGACAAAATTCAACGTTCATTCATGATAATAACTATCATCAAAATAGGTATAGAGAGAACATTTCTCAACATTATATAGGACATTTATAAGAAACACAGCCAGCATCATACTCAACAGTGAAAAGCTGAAAGTCT
Organism: Moschus berezovskii; assembly: GCF_049115385.1. Classification (NCBI taxonomy): domain Eukaryota; kingdom Metazoa; phylum Chordata; class Mammalia; order Artiodactyla; family Moschidae; genus Moschus; species Moschus berezovskii. Next base: position 132,119,555 of record NC_142488.1, on the reverse strand, counting down.
TTCCTCTAAATTCAGGAATAAGACAAGGATACTCACTCTTGTCACTTCTATTTAATATAGTATTGGAAGTTCCAGTATCAGCAATCAGACAAGATAAAGAAATATAAAAAGCATCTGAATTAGAAGTAATACTGTGACTATTTGCAGGTGACATGGCACTTTATATAGAAAAATATTAAAGTCTCTACCTGAAAGCTATTATAACTAATAAATGAATACAATAAAGTTTCATTATGCAAGATTGCTTTTCTATACACAAATAGCAAACTATCAGAAAGAAAAAGTATGAAAATAACCCCATTTATAATTGCATCAAAAAGAACAAAATACCTAGGAAGAAGCTTAACCAAGGAGATGAAAGACCTATACTCTGAAAACTGTAAAACACTGATGAAGGCATTTTAAGACAATACAAAAAAAAAAAAAAGAAGATGAAAAGATATCTTGTGCTCCTGGATTAATATTGTTAAAATTGCCATACTACCCAAAGCAACCCACAGATTTAACGCAACATCAAAGCAACTGTGTTGGTTTCAAATTCTGGTTCCACTATTACCACTCAGAAAGGCCTACTCCCCTCTCTATTTCATTCTTGTCAACAGTAAAGAAAGATTTTAGCACAGTTGACCTCTAAGCTGCCAAGTTGAGCAGGGACAAGGTCAAATCATTCATATCCAAAACTCCACTGTTTAAAGTTTTGGTCAAAGAATGACTCGCTTTAAGTTCTATTGATGTGCCTTCTGCCTTAATCTTAGTTCTTTTTCATTTTACTGATGGGAGGTGCCAATGCAGGGCAATTAAGAGATGTGGGCTTGATCCCTGGTCCAGAAAGATCTCCTAGAGGAGGGCGTGGCAACCCACTCCAGTATTCTTGCCTGGAGAATCCCATGAACAGAGGAACCTGGCAGGCTACAGTACATAGGGTCGCAAAGAGTTGGACACAACTGAAATGAGAGCACACACATGAATGGTGCTTTTAAAGATAGAATATTCTCATAACCAAATTAAAATTTAGCCACTCTAACATTTTGTTACCATTTACTGAGAGAACCCTTCCAATTCCCAAGAGGAGAGAAAGCTATTAGATAGAGCAAACAAACAGTAACATTGGGGGTTATTTTCTCCCACTATGGTCAGAACAGTATAGCTTTAGAACAGTAATTAAGCAGAGGAAGTTATCAGATAAATTTGTGGAATCTGAAACACCAGAAACTTTTCTCTACCCTGTCAGGCTGTACCTCTTGCCCCAGATATTTGATAGTTCATATTGCTTTTACATAACTATCTCTTTAGAACAGGTGTGCAGAAGCACATCTCTGTCATCCTTGGGTTCTCTCTCCTTATTTGTAATCAGTTTTGGCATGGCCTTGGGAAAAGCCAACACTCCACAAAGTGATCTGCATGAGATATGGGCATTGTTTTAAAAAATAAAAGCTTTTGTAAGAGGAAAGATATAAGCTAATACAAAAAGAGGCTTCTTAACTCTTTCATAGGATCATAATCAAATAGAACTTTATTTTGATTGTTTCTTATATATTTCCACAACCTGAGAAAGACAAAAAGACATTATAAGGATGCCAGTCTGGGAGAAAGCAGTCCTATTCCTCCACCCTTGGTCTTCCACATGTTCCACCATGACAAACACTATGATAATTGCACAGGAAAAGCATTTACATGTCACTTTGTATGCTAACCTCAAAAAAAAAAAAAAAAAGAAAATCTAAATTAATAGCTGGAACAATTATTTTCAGTCCTACAAATGTATTATAATTATTTGTAGGGCTATATAAAAATACCAGTGACACCTTAGTCCTTACCAATATATCAGAATGTTCAGAGAATTCTTTCCATCTGCAATCTCGAGTCCTTCAGTTTTGGTGCTGTTATTTCTTTGATATTTCCTGACTCTCCATTTTCTATCTTTTCTCCTTTAATGCATTTACTACGTTTTCTCTGGATTTCTGAAACGTTTGATGATCTTTGGATGGCTTGCTCGTAATTAAGAGCTGATTCACTTTGCTATACAGTCAAAACAAACACAACATTGTAAAGCAACTCTACTCCAACAAAAATTAATTTTAAAAACCAAAACCAAAGTTCAGTTCAGTTCAGTCACTCAGTCGTGTCCGACTCTTTGTGACCCCATGGACTGCAGCACGCCAGGCTTCCCTGTCCATCACCAACTCCCAGAGCCTACTCAAACTCATATCCATCGTGTCAGTGATGCAAAGTACATATAAATATTTTTGATCCAAATAAATGCTGCAGAATTTATAAACTATATATAAAAAAGAGTAAAACCACATAATGATTGAGAACTCTGTGTGTAAAGGAGGAACTACATGATAATCATGGGATAAACTGGTTTTCTTTCTGAGGAACCATTGAATATTGGTCTCTCAAGGTTAACTTTATAGGATGAGTCAGTTTCCCAAGAGACTAATGCACCCTTGTTATGCTGGGGTGACACAACTTGGTGTCCTATGAGGAGGAGAGGGGAAAGCCAGCTGGGAGTCTCAGTACGTTCACTTTCACTTTCACTTAATTCTTTTGTTTTCCACTCTGGATCTCACCACTGGCCTCCGTTGTGTTAGGTATCTTAACGTTTGTAGGTTCTCAAGTTCCACTTTCAGACACACAACATTTGGTCTCCTATCTGGGAAGAATAGAAAGTGGGTGATTGCTGTGGAGGGTGGGGTGAAGACCTGGATGTCCACCGGCTCTAAATACAAAATTTCAGCAAGTCCAACTGTTTTCATATCAACTCCTTGCCCCTGTCTTCTGCAATATCTGATACATCCGGATGAGCCATTCTGGGGTTTGTGTGGAAGATCATCTCATCTTTCAATGTCTGCCCCGTGTTGGCATTTTTATATTATTTTATAGTTATAACTTCTTCCATTTTTGTTAGATCAGTCAACTCTTCCATCCACTTTCAGCCTTTTTCTGAAAAGGTATTCCTTCTACTAGAATATAAACCCCATGATGCGGGGATTTTTGTATGTTCTGCTCACTGACTTTTCCCCAGTTCTGAGAACAATGTCTGGCATATAGCAAGCATTGGATACACATTTGTGAAATGAATTGATGTTGAAATATCTTCTTTTTTTTTGCCACTGTTGCTTCTTTTACTTTCTTTGCCCTTAGCTTAATGAAATTTTTATTCCTTTACTTTCATTTCAGTAGTGTCTCTGAAGTGAGAGATGGTAAACATAAGAGTTTAATCCACCATATGAACAAGTGTAATTTTTAAGGTGGTTAATTTAGACTATCTGATTATCCTCTGTGAGATCATAAAAAGGCTTCATTTCTCTGACCCTTTATGAGTTATATCCTTAACCCGATCCAGCCCTTGTTGCTTTCCAAGCCATTCCAGCTTCTATTCTTAATTAATAATTCTGTAATTTGTTTATCCTCTTATCCATTCATTCTTCACATTTATTTATTCATTTATTTATTTTAGAAACACAGAGTATTCATTCTGTCGAATATCCGTGTATCATGCCAGGAATTCAATGAGGTCATCCGGCATAGGCCACACCCTCAAGGTGTTCACATTTCCTGAACAGAGGCCAGCAAAGTGACTGACAGACTCTTCAACTCTGTATTTCTAGCAAGCACACGCCCCTAATGATAGAATTGATGTTTTATGCAGATCCCTTCCACAAGACAACTACCAGTAGTTAAACGTAAAGGAGTCCTCACATAAAAATCTGCCCACAGGCACACACACAAACACAAGGGTCCAAATTACCTAGCCCTCCCACCATTATTCTACATGTAAGCTACTTTCAGACCAAAAAATACTTTTCTTTGAGTTACAGTGCTTCCATCTTCTCTCTCCTACATCTTGACAGAGGAAGACGAAGCAAAGACAATATCAAAAAAGAGATTCAGTACAAATTAACAGATTCAAATCTCTGTAATTTACTTTCTAGAAAATAAATAGTGAGTGATGTTTTCTTGCTGTGCACCCAAATCATCTCCTGTCAGGTTCCCCGGGGAATCCATGAAGGTACACTTTCCAGCAAAGTGACAGAGTTGGACAGAAGAAAACCAACAATTTAGAAAGCATCTTGTTGTTGAACACACTAGAGTACAATGCATAGAAAGCTGAAAAGGAAAGGGGAGAAGTTCTTTTACTTTGGGAGTTTTTCTCAAGATATTAATCTGACTACCTTTAAGCAAGTGGTTGTTGTTGTTTATTCACTCAGCCGTGCCCAACTCTTTTGTGAACCCATGGACTGTAGCCCACCAGGCTCCTCTGTCCATGGAATTCTCCAGGCAAGAATAGTGGAGTGGGTTGCCATTTCTTTCTCCAAGGGATCTTTCTGACTCAAGGATCGAACCATGGTCTCCTGCACTGCATGCAGATTCTTTACCGCTGAACCACCAGGGAAGCCGGTCTTCAAAACAGCCACAACAAACCAAAGGTTGCCTAGACCATGGGTGGTGTATAGTGCAGCAGTAGGATAAAGCAGATGTTTAATACTAAGATAAAATCTACTGGGGGAGCCCCAATCTGAATCCTGCATCATACAAACCAGGAGAACACCAAACAAAAGTCATGAAGAGTAAAAGAAAACACACTGAGTATTTCTGCTATGAACTATTCAATACTTGATATACGTCAACAAAACTTCACGGGTTATTTCATGAGTCTGTGTAGGAAAATGGGGAAAAAGAAGGACTATGGGGTCAAATAAACAGAGATGCAGAGCCTATTAACCCATTTGCTGGCATGTGATTCAAAGGCAAATTTTTGAACTCTCTGAGCCTTGATTATTACCTGTGTTAAAAATAAGATTACAATAGCTTTGCTACTTCATGGTGTTGATATGAAGTTTAAATGAGATAATGTATGGAAAAGTAGGGCAGCAATAAATGAATGTGTAATTGATAGTCTATGTTTATGGCAGCTACAATCAATCTGAAATTACAGTTGAAAATGAAAAAAATTATGTGAAAAAAAATTTAAAAGACATCAATTCAGTTCAGTTAGGTTCAATGACTCAGTCGTGTCCGACCCTTTGCAACCCCATGAATCACAGCACGTCAGGATTCCCTGTCCATCACCAACTCCCGGAGTTCACTCAAACTCATGTCCATTGAGTCAGTGATGCCATCCAGCCATCTCATTCTCTGTCGTCCCTATCTCCTCCAACCCCCAATCCCTCCCAGCATCAGAGTCTTTTCCAGTGAGTCAACTCGTCGCATGAGGTGGCCAAAGTATTGGAGTTTCAGCTTTAGCATCAGTCCTTCCAATGAACACCCAGGATTGATCTCCTTTAGAATGGAATGGTTGGACCTCCTTGCAGTCCAAGGGACTCTCAAGAGTCTTCTCCAGCACCACAGTTCAAAAGCATCAATTCTTCAGCCTTCAGCTTTCTTCACAGTCCAACTCTCACATCCACACATGACCCCTGGAAAAACCATAGCCTTGACTAGACGGACCTTTGTTGGCAAAGTAATGTCTCTGCTTTTTAATATGCTTTCTAGGTTGGTCATAACTTTCCTTCCAAGGAGTAAGCATCTTTTAATTTCATGGCTGCAATCAGCATCCGCAGTGACTTTGGAGCCCCAAAAAATAAAGTCTGACACTGCTTCCACTATTTCCCTACCTATTTCACATGAAGTGATGGGACCAGATCCCATGATATTTGATTTCTGAATGTTGAGCTTCAAGCCAAACTTTTCACTCTCCTCTTTCACTTTCATCAAGAGGCTCTTAAGTTCCTCTTCACTTTCTGCCATAATGGTGGGGTCATCTGCATATCTGAGATTATTGATATTTCTCCCAGCAATCTTGATTCCAGCTTGTGCTTCTTCCAGCTCAGCGTTCCTCATGATGTACTCTGCATATAAGTTAAATAAGCAGGGTGACAATATACAACCTTGACTTACTCCTTTTCCCATTTGGAACAAGTCGGTTGTTCCGTGTCCCGTTCTAATTGTTGCTTCCTGACCGGCATATAGGTTTCTCAAGAGGCAGGTCTTGTGCTCTGGTATTCGCATCTCTTTCAGAATTTTCCCCAGTTTGTTGTGATCCACACAGTCAAAGGGTTTGGCATAGTCAATGAAGCAGAAATAGATGTTTTTCTGGAACTCTCTTGCTTTCTCCATGATCCAGTGGATGTTGGCAATTTGATCTCTGGTGCCTCTGCCTTTTCTAAAACCTGCTTGAACATCTGGAAGTTCACGGTTCACATATTGCTGAAGCCTGGCTTGGGGAATTTTGAGCATGACTTTACTAGCGTGTGAGATGAGTGGAATTGTGTGGTAGTTTGAGCAATCTTTGAAATTGCCTTTCTTTGGGATTGGAATGAAGACTGAACTTTTCCAGATCTGTGGCCACTGCTGAGTTTTCCAAATTTGTTGGCATATTGAGTGCAGCACTTTTACAACATCATCTTTCAGGATTTGAAATAGCTCAATTGGAATTCAATCACTTCCACTAGCTTTGTTCGTGGTGATGCTCTCTAAGGCCCACTTGGCTTCACATTCCAAGATGTCTGGCTTCAGGTGCGTGATCACGCCATAGTGATTATCTTAGTCGTAAAGATCTTTTTTGTACAGTTCTTCTGTGTATTCTTGCCACCTCTTTTTAATATCTTCTGCTTCTGTTAGGTCCATACAATTTCTGTCCTTTATTGAGCCCATCTTTGCATGAAATGTTCCCTTGATATCTCTAATTTTCTTGAAGAGATCTCTTGTTTTGCCTATTCTGTTGTTTTCCTGTATTTCTTTGCATTGATCGCTGAGGAAGGTTTTCTTATCTCTCCTTGCTATTCTTTGGAAGTCTGCATTCAGATGCTTATATCTTTCCTTTTCTCCTTTGCATTTCACTTCTATTCTTTTCACAGCTATTTGGAAGGTCTCCTCAGACAAACATTTTGCTTTTTTGCATTACTTTTCCATGGGGATGGTCTTGGTCCCTGTCTCGTGTACAATGTCATGAACCTCCGTCCATAGTTCATTAGGCACTCTATCTATCAGATCTAGTCCCTTAAATCTATTTCTTATTTCCACTTTATAATAATAAGGGATTTGATTTAAGTCATACCTGCAATGTCTAGTGGTTTTCCCTACTTTCTTCAATTTAAGTCTGAATTTGGCAATAAGGAGTTCATGATCTGAGCCACAGTCAGCTCCTGGTCTTGTTTTTGCTAACTGTATAGAGCTTCTCCATCTTTGGCTGCAAAGAATATAATCAACCTGATTTCGGTGTTGACCATCTGGTGATGTCCATGTATAGAGTATTCCGTTGTGTTGTTGCAAGATTGTTTTTGCTATGACCGTGTGTTCTCTTGGCAAAACTCTATTAGCCTTTTCCCTGCTTCTTTCCGTGCTCCAAGGCCCAATTTGCCTGTTACTCCAGGTGTTTCTTGACTTCCTATTTTTGCATTCCAGTCCCCTATAATGAAAAGGACATCTTTTTTTGGTGTTAGTTCTAAAAGGTCTTCTACATCTTCATAGAACCGTTCAACTTCGGCTTCTTCAGGATTACTGGTTGGGGCATAGGCTTCGATTACTGTAATATTGAATGGTTTGCCTTGGAAACGAACATATATCATTTTGTCGTTAAACACATAGGTCCCATCAAAGCTTCAGGCATAAACCAAAAAAGTGAAGTTGCTGTCTTTACTATATTGGGCTTTGTAGAGCGTACTGCTTTTTTTTTTTTTTTTTCTGACCACGGGAAAAACCATAGCCTTGACTAGGTGGACTTTGGTTGGCAAAGTAATGTCTCTGCATTTTTTTTTAATTGGAGGCTAATTATTTTGCAATATTGTATTTGTTGGTTTTGCCATAAATTGACATGAATCCGCCCTGGGTGTACATGAATTCCCCCTCCCGAACCCCCCTCCCACCTCCCTCCTCCCCTTTTCCTCCCTCTGTGTCATCCCCGCATACCAGCCCCGAGCATCCTGTAACATGCATTGACCCTGAACTGGCGATTCGTTTCACATATGATAATATACATGTTTCAATGCCATTCTCCCAAACCATCCCACCCTCACCCTCTTCCACAGAGTCCCAAAGACTGTTTTATATATCTGTGTCTCTTTTGCTGTCTCGTATACAGGTTTATCAGTTGCATCTTTCTAAATTCCATATATATGTGTTAGTATATTTTATTGGTGATTTTCTTTCTGGCTTGCTTCACTCTGTATAATGAGCTCTACTTTAATCTACCTCATTAGAACTGGTTCAAATGCATTTTTTTAAAAGCTGAGTAATACTCCATTGTGTATATGTACCAAAACTTTCTTATCCATTCGTCTGCAGATGGACATCTAAGTTGCTTCCTTGTCCTGGCTATTATAAACAGTGCTGCAATGGACATTGGAGTACGTGTGTCTCTTTCAATTCTGGTTTCCTCGGTGTGTATGCCCAGGAGTGTGATTGCTGGGTTGTATGGCAGTTATATTTCCAGTTTTCTGAGGAATCTCCACAATGTTCTCCATAGTGGCTGTACTAGTTTGCATTTCCACCAACAGTGTAAGAGGGTTCCCTTCTCTCCACACCTTCTCCAGCATTTATTGCAAGTAGACTTTTGGATAGCAGCCATCTGACTGGTGTGAAATGGTATCTCATTGTGGCTTTAATTTGCATTTCTCTGATTATGAGGGATTTTGAGCATTTTTTCATGTGTTTGTTAGCCATCTTTATGTCTTCTTTGGAGAAATGTCTGTTTAGTTCTTTGGCCCATTTTTTGATTGGGTCACTTAGTTTTCTGGAATTGAGCTTCAGGAGCTGCTTGCATATTTTGGAGATTAATCCTTTATCAGTTGCTTCATTTGCTATTATTTTCTCCTATTCTGAAGGCTGTCTTTTCACCTTGCTTATAGTTGCCTTTGCTGTGCAGAAGCTTTTGATTTTAATTAGGTCCCATTTGTTTATTTTTGCTTTTGTTTCCAATATTCTGTTAGGTGTGTTTTGGAGGATCCTGCTGTGATTTATGTCAGAGATTGTATTGCCTAGGTTCTCCTCTAAGAGTTTTATAGTTTCTAGTCTTAAATTTAGCACTCTAATCCATTTGAGTTTATTTTGGTGTATGGTGTTAGGAAGTGTTCTAGTTTCATTCTTTTACATGTGGCTGACCAGTTTTCCCAGCACCACTTGTTAAAGAGACTCTCTTTTCTCCATTTTATATTCTTGCCTCCTTTGTCAAAGATAAGGTGTACATAGGTGCATGGATTTATTTCTGGGCTTTCTATTTTGTTCCATTGATCTATATTTCTGTCTTTATGCCAGTACCATAATGTCTTGATGACTGCAGCTTTGTAAGAGAGCCTGAAGTCCGGCAGGTTGGTTCCCCCATTTCCATTCTTCTTCCTCAAGATTGCTTTGGCTATTCAAGGTTTTTTGTATTTCCATACAAATTGTGAGATTATTTGTTCTAGTTCTGTGAAAAATATCATTGGTAGCTTGATAGTTATTGCATTGAATGTGTAAATTACTTTGGGTAGTATACTCATTTTTACAATATTTATTCTTCTAATTCACGAACACGGTATATTTCTTCATCTATTAGTGTCCTCTTTGATTACTATCACTAGTGTTTTATAGTTTTCTATGTACAAGTCCTTTGTTTCCTTAGGTATATATATTCCTAAGCATTTAATTATTTTCGTTGCAACAGTGAATGGAATAGTTTCTTTAATTTCTCTTTCTATTTTCTCATTATTAGTGTATAGGAATGCAAGGGACTTCTGTGTGTTGATTTTGTATCCTGCAACTTTACTGTTTTCATTGATTAGCTCTTGTAGTTTTCTGGTAGAATCTTTAGGGTTTTCTGTGTAGAGGATCATGTCATCAGCGAACAGTGAAAGCTTTACTTCTTCTTTTCCAATTTGTATTCCTTTTATGTCTTTTTCTGTGCTGATTGCTGTAGCCAAAACTTCCAGAACTATGTTTAATAGTGATGGTGAGAGTGGGCACCCTTGTCTTGTTCCTGACTTTAGGGGAAATGTTTTCAGTTTTTCACCATTGAGAATAATGTTTGCTGTGGGTTTGCCATATATAGCTTTTATTATGTTGAGATATGTCCGTTCTATTCCCACTTTCTGGAGGGGTTTTTATTATAAATGGATGTTGTATTTTGTCAAAGGCTTTCTCTGCATCTATTGAGATAATCATATGATTTTTATTTTTCAGTTTGTTAATGTAGTGTATTATGTTGATTGATTTGCGGATATTGAAGAATCCTTTCATTCCTGGGAAAAGCCCACGTTGTCATGATGTATGATCTTCTTAATGTGTTGTTGGATTCTGATTGCTAGAATTTTGTTAAGGATTTTTGCATCTATTCATCAGTGATATTGGCCTGTAGTTTTCTTTTTTTTTGTGGGATCTTTACCACGTTTTGGGATTAGGGTGATGGTGGCCTCATAGAATGAGTTTGGAAGTTTCCCTTCCTCAGCAATTTTCTGGAAGAGTTTGAGTAGAATATGTTTTAGCTCTTCTCTAAATTTTTGGTAGAATTCAGCTGTGAAGCCGTCTGGACCTGGGCTTTTGTTTCCTGGAAGATTTCTGATTACAGCCTCTAATTCCCTGCTTGTGATGGGTCTATGTAGATTTTCTATTTCTTCCTGGTTCAGTTTTGGAAGGTTGTACTTTTCTAAGAATTTGTCCATTTCTTCCAGGTTATTCATTGTATTGCCATATAATTGCTGATAGTATTCTCTAATAATCCTTTGTATTTCTGTGTTGTCAGTTGTGATCTCTCCATTTTCATTTCTAATTTTATTTACTTGGTTCTTCTCCCTTTGTTTCTTGAGGAGTCTGGTTAGTGGTTTGTCATTTTTTTTTACTTTCTCAAAGAACCAGCTTTTGGCTTTGTTGATTTTTGCTATGGTCTCTTTTGTTTCTTTTGCATTTATCTCTGCCCTAATTTTTACGATTTCCTTCCTTCTCCATTTCTTCCTTTTCTAGTTTCTTTAGATGTAGGGTTAGGTTATTTAGTTGACTTTTTTCTTGTTTCTTGAGGTGTGCCTGTACTGCTATGATCTTCCCCCTTAGCACTGCTTTTACAGTGTCCCGGAGGTTTTGGGTTTTTGTGTTTTCATTTTCATTCATTTCCAAGAATATTTGGATATCTCTTTTGATTTCTTCTATGATTTGTTCATTATTTAGCAGCGTGTTGTTCAGTCTCCATTTGTTGGCATTTTTAATGGTTTTTCTCCAGTAATTGAGATCTAATCTTACTTCATTGTGGTCAGAAAAGTTACTTGGAATGATTTCAATCTTTTTGAATTTACCAAGGCTAGATTTATGGCTCAGGATGTGATCTATCCTGGAAAATGTTCCATGTGCGCTTGAGAAAAAGGTGAAATTCATTGTTTTGGGGTGAAATGTCCTATAGATATCTATTAGGTCTAACTGGTCTATTGTATCATTTAAACTTTGTGTTTCCTTTTTAATTTTCTGTTTAGTTGATCTATCCATAGATGTAAGTGGGGTATTAAAATCTCCCACTATTATTGCATTTTTGTTGATTTCCCCTTTCATACTTGTTAGTAATTGTCTTACATATTGCGGTGCTCCTATGTTGGGTGCATAAATATGTAGAATTGTTATATCTTCTTCTTCGATTGATCCTTTGATCATTATGTAGTTTCCTTCTTTGTCTCTTTTCAAAGCCTTTGTTTTAAAGTCTATTTTATCTGATATGCGTATTGCTACCCCTCCTATCTTTTGGTCTCTATTTGCCTGGAATAACTTTTTCCAGCCCTTCACTTTCAGTCTGTATGTGTCCCTCGTTTTGACGTGGGTCTCTTGTAGACAACATATATGGGGGTCTTGTTTTTGTATCCATTCAGCCAGCCTTTGTCTTTTGTTTGGGGCAGTCAACCCATTTATGTTTAAGGTAATTATTGATAAGTATGATCCCATTGCCATTTTCTTTATTGCTTTGGGTTCAAGTTTATACACCCTTTCTGTGTTTCCTGTCTAGAGAAGATCCCTTAGCATTTGTTGAAGAGCTGGTTTGGTGATGCTGAATTCTCTCAGCTTTTTCCTTTCTGTAAAGCTTTTGCTTTCTCCTTCATATTTGAATGAGATCCTTGCTGGGTACAGTAATCTGGGCTATAGGTTATTTTCCTTCATCACTTTAAGTATATCTTGCCATTCCCTCCTGGCCTGAAGAGTTTCTGTTGAAAGATCAGCTGTTATCCTTATGGGAATCCCCTTGTGTGTTATTTGCTGCCTTTCCCTTGCTGCTTTAAATATTTGTTCTTTGTGTTTGATCTTTGTTAATTTGATTAATATTTGTCTTGGAGTATTTCCTGGGTTTATCCTTTTGGGGACTCTCTGGGTATCTTGGGCTTGGGTGATTATTTCCTTCCCCATTTTAGGGAAGTTTTCAACTATTATCTCCTCAAGTATTCTCTCATGGTCTTTCTTTTTGTCTTCTTCTTCTGGGACTCCTATGATTCGAATGTTGGGGCATTTAACATTGTCCCAGAGGTCTCTAACATTGTCCTCATTTCTTTTAATTCTTTTTTCTTTTATCCTCTCTGTTTCATTTATTTCTACAATTCTATCTTCTAGCTCGCTTATCCTGTCTTCTGTCTCTGTTATTCTACTGTTTGTTCCTTCCAGAGTGTTTCTGGTCTCATCTATTGCATTATTCATTGTATATTGACTCTTTTTTATTTCCTCTAAGTCCTTATTAAACCTTTCTTCCATCTTTTCAATCCTGTTCTCCAGGTTATTTATCTGTAACTCCCTTTTACTTTCAAGATTTTGAATCATTTTCACCATCAAAATTCGAAATTCTTTATCAGGTAGATTCCCTATATCTTCCTCTTTTGTTTGTGTTGGTGGGCATTTATCCTGTTCCTTTACTTGCTGGGTATTTCTCTGCCTCTTCATCTTGCTTATTTTGTTTTGCTTGGGGTGGCCTTTCCTTCTTCTGGCTGTTCGTGGAGTTCTCTTTATTATGTAGTTTCCTCGCTGTGTGTGGGGTTGGACGGGTGACTTGTCAAGGTTCCTTGGTTACGGAAGCTTGTGTCAGTGTTCTGGTGGGTGGAGCTGGATTTCTTCTCTCTGGAGTGCAATGTAGTGTCCAGTAACGAATTATGAGATGTCAGTGGGTTTGGAGTGACATTGGGCAGCCTGTATATTGAAGCTCAGGGCTATTTTCCTGTGTTGCTGGAGAATTTGCGTGGTATGGCTTGCTCTGGAACTTGTTGACCCTTGGGTGGTGCTTGGTTTTAGTGTAGGTATGGAGGCGTTTGATGAGCTCCTATCGATTAATATTCCCTGGAGTCAGGAGTTCTCTGGTGTTCTCAGGATTCGGGCTTAAGCCTCTTGCCTCTGGTTTTTGGTCTTATTCTTGGAGTAGTCTCTAGACTTCTCTATCTGTCATTTCCAAGGTGGTTCCCTGTGTTTTAGCTTCTGTTTGCTGGTCTCTTCAGTGTCTCATTTCCACCCTGATACTAGGGGGCGGGTGGACACTTTTTAAGGCGCAGTTGTTCAGTCCTGTTCTGGAAAGGGAGGAACGCTACAGACAAATATCTCTGGCATCTGTGGAGAGTGCTCGCAGCGTCTCAGCCACACTGGGTTTGCCCCCACTCACAGAACGTGTGTTGTCCCAATCTACACTGCACAGCCTCTAAGTTGCTCTCCTCAGCACTTTCCAAGGCAGGCACTGGGTTGTTTGCACTTCCCAGGTCTGAGCAGCTCAAGTTCAATTTCTCGGGTACTCCACAATGGCGCAGACTTGGTTGGGTCTGTGTTTTGTGCCTTCCCTGGTACGAGCAGCTCAGGTGACCAGGTGTTTGGCGAGCGCAGTTGCTGCGACTTATCGCCTCCCCAGTCTCTACCACTCAGTTTTCTGGGTATACAACCGTCACACCTTCTCAGGCGGATATCGACTGGCCTGAATCCAAGAAGTCTTGATTAGCAACAAGCCTGCCTGCAGTTTGTATCGGATGCCTTTCTGGGGCCGCGGTTGCCTCCTCCGGCTCTGGCTGACCTCCCTGCCTGTCTCGGCGGGGGATGGGGGATGGGCCGACCGCAGCCGGCTCGCTCTGCTCAGCCCTTTGTTCTGTGAGCGGGGCTGGTGGAGTCATAGGTTAGAGCTTTCCGCCTTTTTGTGGGGAAGCTATCCCAGTCTGCTTTGCTATCTCCAGTTAGTTCTCTCAGATTGTTCTCGTGGCATTCAAGCCCAGTCCCCTCTCTAAACAGTTCAACCGGCTCCTCCCTGCCCAGCCCCTGCTTGCTAATGGCGTATGCAGGTGTCTATGCTGCTTCTAAGCTGGGAGTTACCATTTGGTGGGTAATCTGTGGGTTTTAATTATTTCTTTATTTTTCCTCCCAGTTATGTGGCCCTCTGAGGTTCCAAGGCTCGCCACAAACTAGCCAGTGAGAGTGTTTCCTGTTGTTTGGAAACTTCTTTCTTTTTAAAGCCTCCCTTCCCGGGATGGAGCTCCGTCCTTACCTCTTTTGTCTCTCTTTATATCTTTTATGTTTTTTCCTGTCTCCTTTCGAAGACAATGGGCTGCTTTTCTGGGTTCCTGATGTCCTCTGCCAGCGTTCAGAAGTTGTTGTTTTGTGGTCTTTACTCTGCGTTCAAATGTTCTTTTGATGAATTTGTGGGCAAGAGAGTGGTCTCGCCATCCTATTCCTCCGCCATCTTGTTCCTTCTCAAAATGTACTACTTTTGAGAAGATGATCATTTTTGTCTTATTTTATCATTTGGCGTATAAATGTTATATACTTGTTTGGCATTCAACTCAGCTCTGAACTCTGCTCATTGTTACTCACAAGAATTTCTCACACTTACCGTCACTGATGTCCTATTTACTCTAGGCTCGCAAACTTTGTATATTTATTAGTATTTTATTCCAGTCTTTTTTTTTCCCCCAAAGCCTGGCAGGCTTCATGACAGAAACTAGGCTCAGCAGTCAGTGAAAATAGAAAGCTAAGGGAAGCAGCAATGATCAAGGGATGAGGCCAAAGAGATAAAGGTCAAAAAGGTTACTATCTGCTCTGGGTTAAAGAGAAGCAGAATAAAGGACTGAGAATCAGGAAAAGAATGTAGTAGGCACTGCACTCAATTTATCGAGTACTTGTTAAGTGTAAGGATTATGGGAGGAATTTACTATTATTATCTAAAATAAGACTCACAACTCCTTATGAGAGAAGTACTGGTATTATGTATTTGCAACATTTCCATTTGGAGAATAACTTACTGTAACAGAGTAGCAGTCTTTAGATATATGAAAAGGCAGGACATGGGCAGAAGCAGTGTAATTAAGGACAAAGAACAATGAACTTTTCAGGAGAGCAAACAGATTGGGAAACAGTGGAAAGAGTAGCTGACTTTATTTTTTTGGGCTTCAAAATCACCGCAGATGGCGACTGCAGCCATGAAATTAAAAGACGCTTACTCTTTGGAAGGAAAGCTATGATCAACGTAGACAGCATATTAAAAAGCAGAGACATTACTTTGTCAGCAAAGGTCCATCTACTCAAGGCTATGGTTTTTCCCGTGGTCATGTATGGATGTGAGATTTGGACTGTGAAGAAAGCTGATCGCCGAAGAATTGATGCTTTTGAACCGTGGTGTTGGAGAAGACTCTTGAGAGTCCCTTGGACTGCAAGGAGATCCAACCAGTCCATTCTAAAGGAGATCAATCCTGGGTGTTCATTGGAAGGACTGATGTTAAAGCTGAAGCTCCAATACTTTGGCCACCTGGATGCAAATGGCTAACTCATTTGAAAAGACCCTGATGCTGGGAAAGATTGAGGGCAGGTGGAAGGGGATGACAGAGGATAAGATGGTTGGATGGCATCACCGACTCAAAGGACATGAGTTTGGGTAAGCTCCGGGAGTTGGTGATGGACAGGGAGGCCAGACGTGCTGCGGTTCATGGGGTTGCAAAGAGTCGGACACGACTGAGCGACTGAACTGAACTGAGCTGAACTGAATCTCATTCTCACCTTTGTCAATTTTTGCTGCTACAGTGTCATTCTGGACAAGACTCTCACCTCTCTGAACACTGGGTTCCTCTTCTGGAGAATCTGGATTATTAGCCCTGCTTAAAGCTGAAACTCCAATACTTTGGCCACCTCATGAGACGAGTTGACTCACTGGAAAAGACTCTGATGCTGGGAAAGGTTGGGGGCGGGAGGAGAAGGGGACGACGGAGAATGAGATGGCTGGATGGCATCACCGACTCTGTGGACATGAGTTTGAGTGTACTCCGGGAGTTGGTGATGGACAGGGAGGCCTGGCGTGCTGTGATTCATGGGGTCGCGGAGAGTCGGACACAACTGAGCGACTGAACTGAACTGAACTGAACTGACCTTGCACTGTTGTGGTGGATCACACCCGAGGTGGCATGTTTCCACAGTGGTTAAAGCTTTGCATTCTAGAGTGAGGAGGCTTGACGTTCACATATGAATATCTAACTGTGTTACCTTGGGCAAGTTGTCAGCCCTCTCAGTCCTTTAGTCCCTTGGTCTCTAGAATAAGGATAATAATAGAAGCAACCATTAGGGTTGTAGAAGAATTAAATTAGTTAATACATGAAAAGTGTTTTGGACAGAGTCTAACATATATTGTTTCATGCACTAATGTTATAATAACTCACTCCACTAGCAAGGGAAAGAACATTTTAAACTGTACACAAGTGTTAGGGATGATTTTTATTAAAAATTAAGCTAAACTGCATTTTTCATCCATGGCTGATATTCCTTTCTGTAGGATCTTATGAAAGTGGTTCACATACACAATGATAATTAATTGGCACACTGAGTGATCTAGCGTCCCAACTTCTACATGTGAGAAATATCCCCTACAAATATGAAATTACTCAAATGTGTTATTGGGTAGGTGTAGCTGACACCATTCTATCGTTTTTTCCACCTCGCTGAATCTCCCACCTAGCCTTCAGGACTGAGTGATGTGCTGGGTAGCAGAAAACTAGGAAAGGACAAATCAGGGCCTCAGAGTCTACTCTAGAACTTCTGGAAAAAAATGTTGAAATTATGGCACACTGACAACACCTCTTCTCTGATAGCCACCCAAATGAACAAAACAAGCAAACCTTTACAGAGGCCAGGAAAATTCACATGCTCCATATTACAAACTTCAGATAATAGTGGTCAGGTAAAATACAGTGTAGACTGAGAGGAAGGAGGAGACCACCTTTCAGACTTTCTAGCTCCTGAATGCCGACAATACTCTCATACAGTAAGTAAGTGAAAATTTCCACCGATAGCTCTCAGTTTGGAAAGATGGGGGCTGGAGGCAAGAACGGATCATATAAGACACTGAACACACCCTGTTTACATTGTGTTCCTTTATTTCAGCTCTCTACAGGAGAGGTAGAGATGAAAGACCAACCATATGACTAAACACATCATCATCTTTTTTCCTAACCCAGCTTCCAAACAGAAGTAGTGGAGTCTTGTGACAAACATATCTAGAACTACAAGTCCGAGGCTATTATGTAGAGAAAAATACGTTCTAACTATTAAAACAATTGACAATTAAGTGAGACACACATATACACTTGTCTTCGAAAAATTGGCAATATAATTTATAAACAGTTACAATTACACTGCTATACATAAAACAGGTAACTAATAAGAACCTACTGTACAGCACAGGGAATGCTGCTCAGTACTTTTTAATGACCTTCATGGGAAGATAGCCTAAAAAAAAGTAGATGACTATATGTCTAACTGATTCACACACATGAAATTAAAACAGCATTGTAAATCAAATATACGCCAATAAAAATTAATTTAAAATAATTACAATTAAATACAGTGGGCAAAAATCCCTCAAATTGCAGACTTTTTTAAAAAGTAGGAAAGATTGATGATAAGGAAGTGTGAATATATATGTATGAGAAGCTGTTCTTTTCTCATTTCTTATGATTATAATAGAGCAGCTGCTACTTTTAAGTATGCTTTGCATCCTTTCACCTTACATCTTCAAAGGGAATTAACTTTTAAGATATCCACTCTTTTAATCTCCAGTTTCATTATTGATATGTCACATCTATATTTAAATGTAACATCATTTCCATCTTAACCTTTGCTCTCCTCCAAATACCTCCAGCTACTACCCTTCATCTGTCCTCTGCCTTAGCTGCCAATCACTCCACAGCCAACTTTCCACTGTAATTAGGATTCTGTTCCAACCAGTCATCTGAAATTGCTCTCATAAGTTCATCAATAATCTTTTTATATTTCTTAGAATTCTGATATTCTAATCTATGTTCACTTCTCAGTGTGCTCTGAGCAAATTCATCCACTAAAAATGATTCAATAACCATCAATGAAATCAGGTCTCAATAAGATCCCCTGGGGAATTATCAGGCTATCCAGAAATGCATGGTTGGGGAGAATGTATAGTTTGAAAACACATATTAGAAATGGTAATCATTCTTTAATACAGACTATTGAATATAACCTCTAAAATATTAAATATCAGGGAAATAGAAAAGATGGAAAGCATTTTATTGATGAAAAATATCTAGGCATATCACAGGGAAAATTCATGACATCAAAGACAATGAAAACAAAGAAAAAACACAACTGTCTACAACTTGACTGTAGACTGCTTAACAGTAAGAAAATTGACAGTTTAGTGAAGTTCAGTTCAGTCGCTCAGTCGTGTCCGACTCTTTGCGACCGCATGAATCACAGCACGCCAGGCCTCCCTGTCCATCACCAACTCCCGGAGTTCACTCAAACTCAAGTCCATTGAGTCGGTGATGCCATCCAGCCATCTCATTCTCTGTCGTCCCATCGCTTCCCACCCCCAATCCCTCCCAGCATCAGAGTCTTTTCCAGTGAGTCCACTCATCACATGAGGTGGCCAAAGAATGGCAGTTTCAGCTTCAGCATCAGTCCTTCCAATGAACACCCAGGATTGATCTTCTTTGGAATGGACTGGTTGGATCTCCTTGCAGTCCAAGGGACTCTCAAGAGTCTTCTCCAGCACCACAGTTCAAAAGCATCAATTCTTCGGCAATCAGCTTTCTTCACAGTCCAACTCTCACATCCATGCATGACCACGGGAAAAACCATAGCTTTCACTAGATGGACCTTGGTTGCCAAAGTAAAGTCTCTGCTTTTTAATATGCTATCTAGGTTGATCATAACTTCCCTTCCAAGGAGTAAGTGTCTTTTAATTTCATGACTGCAATCAGCATCTGCAGTGATTTTGGAGCCCAAATAAAATAAAGTCTGACACTGTTTCCACTGTTTCCCCATGTATTTGCCATGAAGTGATGGGACCAGATGCCATGATCTTCGTTTTCTGAATGTTGAGCTTCAAGTCAAATTTTCACTCTCCTCTTTCACTTTCATCAAGAGGCTTTTTAGTTCCTCTTCTCTTTCTGCCATAAGGGTGGTGTCATCTGCATATCTGAGGTTATTGATATTTCTCCCAGCAATCTTGATTCCAGCCTGTGCTTCTTCCAGCCCAGCATTCCTCATGATGTACTCTGCATATAAGTTAAATAAGCAGGTTGACAATATACAGCCTTGACGTACTCCTTTTCCTATTTGGAACCAGTCTGTTGTTCCAAATCCAGTTCTAACTCTCGTTTCTTGACCTGCATACAGGTTTCTCAAGAGGCAGGTCAGGTGGTCTGGTATTCCCATCTCTTTCAGAATGTTCCACAATTTCTTGTGATCCACACAATCAAAGGCTTTGGCATTGTCAATGAAGCAGAAATAGATATTTTTCTGGAGCTCTCTTGCTTTCTCCATGATCCAGCGGATGTTGGCAATTTGATCTCTGGTGCCTCTGTCTTTTCTAAAACCTGCTTGAACATCTGGAAGTTCACGGTTTACATATTGGTGAAGCCTGGCTTGGAGAATTTTGAGCATGACTTTACTAGCGTGTGAGATGAGTGCATTGTGTGGTAGTTTGAGCATTCTTTGGCATTGCCTTACTTTGGGATTGGAATGAAGACTGACCTTTTCCAATCTTGTGGCCACTGCTGAGTTTTCCAAATTTGATGGCATATTGAGTGCCGCACTTTCAAAGCATCATCTTTCAGGATTTGAAATTGAGTTTTGCCAAGAGAACACACTGTTCATAGCAAACCCCCTCTTCCAACAACACAAAATAAGACTCTACACATGGACATCACCAGACGGTCAACACTGAAATCAGATTGATTATATTCTTTGCAGCCAAAGATGGAGAAGCTCCATACAGTTAGCAAAAACGAGACCATGACCTGACTGTGGCTCAGATCATGAACTCCTTATTGCCAAAATCAGACTTAAATTGAAGAAAGTAGGGAAAACCACTAGACCTTTCAGATACGACCTAAATCAAATCCCTTATGATTATACAGTGGAAGTAAGAAATAGATTTAAGGGACTAGATGAGATAGATAGAGTGTCTGTTGAACTCTGGACGGAGGTTCATGACATTGTACAGGAGACAGGGACCAAGACCATCCCCATGGAAAAGAAATGCCAAAAAGCAAAATGGCTGTCTGAGGAGGCCTTACAAATATCTGTGAAAAGAAGAGAAGCGAAAAGCATAGGAGAAAAGGAAAGATATAAGCATCTGAATGCAGAGTTCCAAAGAATAGCAAGGAGAGATAAGAAAGCCTTCCTCAGCGATCAATGCAAAGAAATAGAGGAAAACAACAGAATAAGAAAAACAAGAGATCTTTTCAAGAAAATTAGAAATGTCAAGGGAACATTTCATGCAAAGATGGGCTCGATAAAGAACAGAAATGGTATGGACCTAACAGAAGCAGAAGATATTAAGAAGAGGTGGCAAAAATACACAGAATAACTGTACAAAAAAGATCTTCATGACGAAGATAATCACGATGGCATGATCACTCACCTGGAGCCAGACATCTTGAAATGTGAAGTCAAGTGGGCCTTAGAGAGCATCACGACGAACAAAGCTAGTGGAGGTGATAAAATTCCAATTGAGCTATTTCAAATCCTGAAAGATGATGCTGTGAAAGCAAATTGACAACACACTGCTGCTGCTGCTGCTAAGTCATTTCAATCGTGTCCGACTCTGTGTGACCCATAGACGGAAGCCCACCAGGCTCTCCCGTCCCTGGGATTCTCCAGGCAAGAACACTGGATCGGGTTGCCATTTCCTTCTCCAATGTGTCAAAGTGAAAAGTGAAAGTGAAGTCGCTCAGTCGGGTCCAACTCCTTGCGACTCCACACTACTTAATAGCAAAATTGAAGCCAGAATATAGTAAAATAAAAATTGCCAAATTTTGGAGCTGTAACCCTAAAATTCTATACCTAAGTAAATGATCACTCAAAAGAGAAGGCAAAATAAGAGTGTTCAGACAGTAAATGTCTGGAATCCACTACAACTAAGAGATCATCACTAAAAGAAATACTAAAAGATTCAATTCAGAAAGAGGGAACATTAACTGAGATAGAAAGAATGAGAGAGAAGAAGGAATTGTGAGCAAAACAATTCAAGTGCACATGGGGAATACAAAACAAGAAGGGTTTTAAACAATATCAGTATTAAGAATAATTATATGGAGGAAAAAAGAAGTCTCAAAAATTATTCTTTTGGAAGCAGAAGAAAAACAGGAAATCTGAATAGAGCAAAATTCATGACAGAAACTGACTCAATAGTTAAAAAAATTGTCTCCTACCTCAAAAGCATTTAGAAATTTAAAGGCATGCATTTCCAATTATTCAAGTACTAGATAATCTTTCTTTCCATTCCTTTATAAACTGTTTTAATTTTCCTAATTTGTATTAAGTTATTGGTAAGATAAAAGTTAGTTCAGGAAAATAAAACTTTAGGTCAATGTCACTTATCATTGTAGACAGAAAAACATTAAATACATTTTCTGTTCTGTTCCGTCGCTCAGTCGTGTCTGACTCTATGTGACCCCGTGGACTGTAGCCTACCAGGATTCTCCATCCATGGGATTCTCCAGGAAAGAATACTGGAGTGGGTTACCGTTTCCTTCTCCAGGGGATCTTCCCGACCCATGGATCGAACCCGGGTCTCCCACATTGGAGGCAGAAGCTTTAACCTTTGAGCCACCAGGGAAGCCCATTTTAAGCCAGTCAAATTCAACAATATATGCTGCTGCTACTGCTAAGTCACTTCAGTTGTGTCCGACTCTTGGTGGCCCTATGTACAGAAGCCCATCAGGCTCCTCTGTCCATGGGATTCTCCAGGTTATAATACTGGAGTAGATTAAACGAATCAAATTCAGTCATATACATGTGCACATAAAAATATATGTGCACCGATTTTACATACATTTATGTGTATGTGGGTGCATGTGTTAGAGCAAGAAACTTTTCTCTCAGGAATTTACCCATGATTTAAATTGAATAAATTTATTTAGCCTAACTCATCATTTGAAGATACTGATATTAAAAGAGAACAATCACAGAAACATCTCATTAAGGGCAGAAATAACATTTTGTAAATTTCACGCAAATTCTTGATTTTCAAAAATGCCAAGTAAACTAGGAATATAAGGCAACCTTCCTAACATGATAAAGTATAACCTGCAAAATCCTTTAGCAAACATCATACTTAATGATGGAATGTTTAAAGTCAAGAATAAGAAAAGGTCAGCTGCTGTCACTTTTATATTCAACATTGCATAGGAGGCTATAAGCAGAACCGTAAGATGAGGAAAATAACTAGAATATGTTAGGATTGGAAAGATAGAAATAGAAAAAGAGAAAGAGTGTTTAGTATTCCCAAGCAATATGATTGTTTATATGGAAAACCAAGAAAATCTCCATGCTATGAAATTATTAGAAATAATAAGGAAGTTCTAATGAAAGAGACACAAGAACAACATAATGAAAAATAAACTGCATTGCATTTTTACACAACACTAACAACTAGACAATCACTTTTATAAAATATATTATTTGCACATCATTTAAAAATAACTATAAGATACCTAGGGAAAAGACTAATAGAAAATACACGTTTTTGTTGTGAAATTGATATAATATTGTATGAAGTAATACAGTAAATTTAAGAAAAATGAAATATATACCATGCGTTTGGATGGAAATAGTCCCTGGTGGCTTAGACGGTAAAGAATCTGCCTGCAATGTGGGAGACCTGGGTTCAGCCCCTGGTTTGGGAAGATCCCCTGGAAGAGGGGATAGCAACTCACTACAGTATTCTTGCTTGAAGAATCTCATGGACAGAGGAGTGTGGTGGGCTACAGTCCATGGGAGCTCAAAGAGCCAGACATGATTGAGTGACTAACACATACACACATACACACACACATTCGTATAATAAATATATCAGTTTTCCATTAATATATAAATTCAATGAAATTCTAACCAAAATTATGATAAATTTTTCATGGATTTTGAGAAGTTGATCCTAAAAATGAAATGGAACTGCAAAGAGCCCAGAATAAATCGAATTTTCAAAAGTACTGTAAGGGGTTTTCATTTTTAGGGAGTAAGATTTATTAAAAATTAGAGCTATAGCTATATAGCTGAAACTCCAATACTTTGGCCACCTCATGCAATGAGTTGACTCACTGGAAAAGACTGATCCTGGGAGGGATTGGGGGCGGGAGGAGAAGGGGACGACAGAGAATGAGATGGCTGGATGGCATCAACGACTTGATGGACATGAGTTTGAGTGAACTCCGGAGTTGGTGATAGACAGGGAGGCCTGGCGTGCTGTGATTCATGGGGTCGCAAAGAGGCGGACATGACTGAGTGACTGAATTGAACTGAAGAGAGGAGAAGGGGACGACAGAGGATGAGATGGTTAGATGGCATCACCAACTTAATGGACATGGTTTTGGGTGAACTCATGGACAGGGAGGCCTGGCCTGCTGCAGTTCACGGGGTTGCTGCTGCTGCTGCTGCTAAGTCACTTCAGTCGTGTCCGACTCTGTGTGACCCCATAGATGGAAGCCCACCAGGCTCCCCCGTCCCTGGGATTCTCCAGGCAAGAACACTGGAGTGGGTTGCCATTTCCTTCTCCAGTGTGTGAAAGTGGAAAGTGAAAAGTGAAAGTGAAGTCGCTCAGTCGTGTCCGACCCTTAGCGACCCCACGGACTGCAGCCTACCAGGCTCCTCCATCCATGAGATTTTCTAGGCAATAGTACTGGAGTGGCTTGCCATTGCCTTCTCCGGTTCACGGGGTTACAAAAAGTTAAACACGATTGAGCGACTGAGCTGAACTGAACTGAGAGCTATAGCATCCAAAGCAGTAAGATACTTGAAAGAACAGACAAATAGAGCTCATGATCATAGTATGGAGACTAGAAGCAAACTCACAAAATATGGAACCTTGTTATTTAATATCAGTAATGATATAAATCTGAGGGGAAATGGCAGAGTATTTTAATAAATGGTGCTAATATTGGCTGTCCATGTGGGAAAATAGTTCCCTACCTCCAATCAAACACAGATATCAATTCCTAGCAGATTAAAGACCTACATGTAAAAATCAAAGTATATAATTTAATGAAGTAAACAAAAGACACTAGTATTATGGGTTCAGGTTAGGGAAAGATCTCCTTTTAAAGGTATACAAAGGTGAAATCATGCTACAACATGGATAGACCTTGAAAATATTATGCAAATTGAAAAAAACTAGTCACATAAAATGAAACATCTGGAACAGGGAAATCTAAAGAAACAGGAAGTAGATTAGAAATTGCTTATGGCTTGAGGAATGGGAATTGGGTTAATTTACTAAAAGGTATAGGGTTGCTTTTTAAGGTGATAAAAGTGTTCTAAAACTGACTGCAGTGGCAGTTATATACAGTTGTGAATATACTGAAAAGTACTGAATTTTGCACATTAAATATGTTAATTGTATGATGTGTGAATTATATCTTAAAGCTATGAAAAACAAGGTCAAGTGATTAATGAATAAATTCAGATAGTATTTGACAACATTGAAATTTAAAAACTTATATAGAACAAAATGAAAAACAGACTCAGAGAAGTTATTTCCAGTGGATGTAACTTAAAAGAGCACCACTAAATTTCAATTAACAAAATCCAAGGGGGAAAAAAAAAGACAATGTAAATGTGCTGGTAACCCACTTCAGTATTCTTGCCTGGGAAATCCCATGGACAGAGGAGCCTGGTGGGCTATAGTCCATGGGGTTGCAAGAGTCGGACACAACTTAGTGACTAAATGACAATATGTACTGGTAAATGTCATTTATGCATGGAAAATAGGCATACAGAATGATGCTCAGTTACACCAATAATCATGTGTGCTGAGAGTTTCTCAGTTTTGTCCGATTCTTTGAGACCCTGTGGACTGTAGCTCACCAGGCTCCTCTGTCCATGGGATTCTCCAGGTAAGAATACTGGAGCAGATTGCCATTTTCTTCTCCAGGGAATCTTTCTGACCCAGGGATCAAACCCACTTCTCTTTCATCTCTTACATTGGCAGGCAGATGCTTTACTACCAAGCTACCTAGGAAGCTCACACTAATAATCAGGAAAGTGTAAATTAATACTATGAATAATACTGATAAGATGAGAATTTCTGACAATATTAAGTGTTGGTAGGATGTAGAAACAGGAATTCTTATGTAGTGCTGGCCAAAGTGCAAATTTCTGTAATCATAGAGGAGAGGATTTTAACAAGACCCAATAATTTAAAGATGCATGTGCTCCATAAGCTAATAGTTGCACTCACATAAAATGTTCACAGCGTGAGGTGTCCAATAATGTAGGATCATCATTAACAGTGTAAAATTGGAAACAACACACATGTCCAGTAATAGAAGAAAGGGTAAATTAATTGTGGTTCACTCAGACAGCAAAAAAAATAAGCAGTCCTTAAAATGAAAGAACTATGCATGCAGGTAACACATGGATTAATCTCAAAAACATAGTATCAGATGAGAAAGGCTAGTTGTGGGAGAACATAAGAGTCTTGATAACATTTATGTAGAGATGAAAACATAGTATCTGTTGTTTATGGATGCATTGGTCAAGATAGTTTGAATTGAGTTGTGGTAAAAACAACAAAGGCAATAAAATAATATCAAATTTCAAGCACCAAAGGTTTATTTCTCACTCGTGGTACAAGTCAGTTGAGGGTTTTTAAGGAGTCCAGCCCCACATCATCTTTATTCTGGGGCTCAGGCAATTCAACACCCATTATCTGGAAAATTGTAGGTTGCCATGCAGAATGGACATAAAGCATTTGAGAACCTCAGATGAACAGTTAAATGATCTGGCCTCAACATGGCACATGATATCTCTATTCATAATCTATTGGCTAGAAGGAGCCATAAAGTCCCATCCCACCTCAAGGGCACTGAGAAGTGCCATCCTACTACTATATGCTCAGAAATTCTAAGAATTGAAAATAGTTGGTGAATAGAATTAACCACCAAATTTGGTATGTGTAGACACAAAATTCAAGATAGAATTGAATTAACCACCAAATTTGGTATGTGTAGACACAAAATTCAAGTATGTTCCATACTAGGCAACATGGAATAAGAAGTAAACAAAGGAGGGATACACAAGGAGATTTATTCTATCTTCAATATTTTATTCTTTGCAACTGTAAAGGGAAGCATGCATGACATATGGGAGAATACTGAGATTTGGCACAGCTGAATGTTAGGTACACTAGCATTAATTTTATCATTATATTTAGTTTTCCATTTAATAGAACTACATAATAAGATTTAAAATATGAGAAAAATTAAAAATTAAGAGCTACTTATAGTAAGAAGAAAAGAGAGAAAATATTAAGAAAGACAAACTAACCTCAAGTGCAGAGATCATTTAAGAATGTATTGTACAGTCACAATGTTTTTTTTTTTTTTTTAAATATTTTAGCATGACTGGAATGGGTACTTTCTAGAAAAGTATACATCTCCAAAATGACTCAAGAAGACAAAAAGCAGAAATGGGCTAATAATCATGATAGAAATTGACAAAGATATTGAAGAGCTGTATTTTCTTCTTAACCAAATTTTCAGGAAAAAATGTTTTCACAGGTGAAATTTTCCATATTTTGAGAAATGGATAATAAAATTTTCATTTATTTAATGCCTTGAAAGGCCTATGGTAAGACATCAATGCTGTGAAAGACTGAAGGCAGGAGGAGAAGGGGATAACAGAGCATGAAATAGTTGGATGACATCACTGACTGGATGGGCATGAGTTTGAGCAAGCTCTGGGAGTTGGTGATGGACAAGCAAGCCTGACGTGCTGCAATCCATGGGGTCACAAAGAGTCAGACACGACTGAATGACTGAACTAAAGCATATTCTGGCTTCTCAAGTGGCACTAGTGGTAAAGAACATGCCTGTCAATGCAGGAGACAGAAGAGATGAGGGTTCCACTCCTCAGTTAGGAAGATCCCTTGGAGGAGGAAATGGCAACCCACTCTAGGATTCTTGCCCGGAGAACCCCATGGACAGAAGGATTTGGGGGACTACAATCCATAAGGTCTCAAAGAGTTGGACAAGACTGAAGCAACTTAGCATGCACACAGCACGCACAAGGCATATATGTGTTTTACATTTATTATCTTTTTTTAAGAATAAACGTGGTGTAATTTTATTTTTCTTCCAGTTTTATTGAGATACAATTGGCATATAGTACTATATAAGCTGACTCACTGGAAAAGAGTCTGATGCTGGGAAGGATTGGGGGCAGGAGGAGAAGAGGACAACAGAGAATGAGATGGCTGGATGGCACCACCGACTCGATGGACATGAGTTTGAGTGAACTCCGGGATTTGGTGATGGATAGGGAGACCTGGTGTACTGTGATTCATGGGGTTGCAAAGAGTTGGACACGACTGAGCGACTGAACTGATCTGAAATGAAGATGTACAGCATAATGATTTGAGTTACAAATGTCATGAAATGATGACCACAATAAGTTTAGTGAACATCTACCATCTTGTATAGATACAGAATAAAAGAAAAATGTATTTTTTCTTGGGATGAGAACTCAGGATTTACTCTATTAGCAACTTTCACGTGTATACAGTACTGTTAATCATAGTAATCATGCTGTATATTATATTCGCAGTAATTATTTATTTTACAACTGGAAGTTTGTACCTTTTGACCACCTTCATCTCATCCCCCCCATTCTTATCCCTGCCTCTAATCACCACAAATCTGATCTCTTTTTCTGTGTCTATGTTTGTTTTTGAAGTATAATTTACCTAGAACATTATGCTAATTGCTGTTACACAATATAGTGATTTGATATTTCTATGCATTTCAAAATGGTCACCATGATAAGTCTAGTTACCATCTGTCACAAAGATATTACATAGTTATTGACTAAATGTCCCATACTGTACATTTCATCTCTGTGACTCATTTATGGTGGATGAGTGAAAAAGAAGGAAATTAAGAGGTGCGAGCTTCCAGTTACATTCATTATCTTTTGATGTCTCCTGGACTCATCTGATGAATTTTATTATCATTCTTATTTATAAATGTTGAAACAAAGAAAAAGTATTAGGGCCAGATTTTAAATTCATTCCTCTCTCTGTCTATACAGATCGTTCTTTTAGAAATTATAATTCTATAACATCTATGCATCTGAAACTGCTTTAGAACATGGAGTGACAAGGGAAATTTTCTAATTACCTTTTAAGGCAGCATAATGCTAATACCCAACCTGAACCTGATGAGGGCAACAAATGTGAAGAAAACTACTAAAAAATGTACGTTGTGAGTATTGATGCAAAAATCTGAGAAGAAACATTTGCAAATGTAACCCAACAGTGTATCAACAGAATAAATGAATACTAATGAAGCAGGAGGCACTCTAGGAATGCAAAGAGTTCAATAACAAGAATCCCTTAGGGACTGTATAAGCGTAATTTACCATATTAATAAGTCAAAAAAGATTAAAATACGATCATCCTGGTAAATACCAATAAAGGCTTTATAAAATTCAACCTTAGTTAAAACATGAATGCTTCCCTAAAAAGTGTGATATATAACACAAATTAAAAACCTTATATTTTATTGCAAAAAAAATGAAAATACTGAATGTAAATTCAGGAACAAAATAATGATGCTGCTTTCACCACTATTATTTAAAATTATTTAAAAAGTGCTAGATAATGCACTTTTACATATTTGATATGAAGATAATGCAGAATTCATATAAAGTGATTAATATCTTCCACTTATACTAATAAAAAAAATTTAAATGTAATGGAAAAATTTTAAATAAGCAGTCAAAAATGAAGTGAAAATAAAATACTAAGAAATAAATTTAACAAGCAATGCCTAGGTGCTAAATGAAAAAAACTGCCATATAAAACTTTACTGAGAGAAATTGAAAGAAAAAGACTCGAATAAAAGCAGCAAAATACAAAAAAGACAATAATTTTAAGATGTCAATTCTCCTTGTATCTACAAAATAAAGATTAAAAGTTATTTTTCACCTTTCAGATTGTTAACAAAGAAAAATATTAGCAAAGAGGAAAATACATGAAGAAACCTGCTGGTAGGAAAGGCATGGTATGTGGGCATATTTTGAATAACATTGAAAATGCAAGTTGTTCCAGTTTTTTGGAAAAAGCAATTAGCATTGTGCTTTCTTAACAAATTAAATACACAACTCAAACTCAAAACCACATGTTTAATTGTAAGAAATTAAAAATGACAAAATTAATTCCAAGAACAATAGAAGAATGTTTACTATTATAAAGTTATTTTGAAAGTACTAGGACCTATGTTTTGGAAATATACAGATAGAAGAACACAATAATAGAGAGTTTAAACATATATCTAATCATATACTTTAATTACAAATACAATACAATTTAAATCTTTGGGTAAAAAAGTGGTCTAATCAATAAACCATCTAGGGAAAATATTATCTATTAAGAATAGCAATAGAAATAAGACAGTCCTTCTAATAGTGATTATATTCTTACATGTTCCTGTTTTGCTCTAAGTTCTTGGAATGGATTCTTTCATTTACATCACAAGCCTATGAGTTAGTGAGTATTATTACCCTCTTTTTACAGATGCAGAAACGGACTTCTTCATCTGAGGTTAAGTGTTTTTCTCAAGATCACTTGGGTATTAATTGGTAAAGCCCAGATCCAAGTCTTTCTTATCATAGATCTTAGCATTAGCTGTAAACTTGATTATTACCTCGCTCCAAAGCACTCAAATAAATTACAGATAGATCAAATAACCAAATGCTAAAAACTAAACCTTTGTAGAAGAAGCTATGTATGAATGTTCTTTGTTATGTTGATGAGGGAGTTGTATTTCTAAGCCTCACTGGTAAACCTAGAAGTCATCAAATTTTGATAAATATGATGACATAAAAATATAAAGCCTTTTTTAAGCTAAACATACCATAATAAAAGTGGAGACAATCTGGAAGTATTTGTAGTACATTTGACAGACTAATTTTCTTAATATTTAAAAAGCTTATATAAATCAAAACTAAAAAGATGAAAGAAAAAAAGAAGAAAGTGAAGTCTCTCAGTCATGTCTGACTCTTTGCAACCCCATGGACTGTAGGCTACCAGGCTCCTCCATCCATGGAATTTTCCAAGCAAGAGTACTGGAGTGGGTTGTCATTTCCTTCTCCAGGGGATCTTCCCAAAGCAGGGATCGAACCCAGGTCTCCCACATTGTAGGCACACGTTTTATTGTCTGAGTCACCAGGGAAGTTATTTAAAAACGGGCAAAGAATATGCAAAGACAATTGAAAAAAATGAGTTGAAAATTATTATTAAAAATAAAAAGATGCTCACCTTCACTAGCTATCAAAAATGTTAATGGAAAAGAGACTTTTTCATCCTTCAGATTAATAATGAGGAAAAATATTAACAAAGATGAAAGAACATGAGAAAACCCACTGTCCAGAAAGGCATAGGATGAGGGTATTTTAGTGCATTGATCATGGGAATGCAACTTGTTTCAGCCTTTTTGGAAGGGCAATTAGTGTTGTACATCAAAAATCTTCAATTAAATATTATTTGACTCAGCATATTTTCTGGAATATTTTCAAAGATGATACCCCAAAGATGCATAAACGTGTCTAGACAAACATGATCACCTCTGCATTGTTTTTTATAGGGAGCATTTGGTAACAAACCACTTAAATGTTGATCAAGTGAAGAGTGGCTTAATAAGTTTCTGTAAAGCCAGGAAAGAGAATGCTTAACAGCCATGAAAGCATTGATGCAAATGGACATGAAAAGAAGTCCACGATGCTTTGAAGAGTGAGAAAAGCAACACACCAAATGGCGTGCTGTGCTCAGTTGCTCAGTTGTGTCTGATTCTTTGTGACTATGGACGGTAGCCCGCCAGGCTCCTCTGTCCATGGGATTATCCAGGCAAGAATACTAGAGTGGGTTGTCATGCCCCCCTCCAGGGGATCTTCCCAACCCAGGGATCAAACCCAAGTCTCCTGCATTGCAGGCAGATTCTTTACTCTTTGAGCCAGCAGGAAGCCCAAAAATAGCATGCACAATATAACCGTATTTGTATTAAAGTGTAGGTAGGTGTGTGTGTTTATGTATGCACATTTATGAATGTACGACAAAAAATCTTGACCCCTTGTTCTTTCATTATTTCCACAGCGTGTCTCATTCAGAGAAACAACAGTTGATCATCTCAAATACTCGAAAAACAACTTTGCCCTTTATTTCCTAGTGTTGAAGAGTGCCTTAGTGAAAAATGCATTCCTAAGGCACAACAAAACTTCTTAAGCACCTTCTCCTCTGTCTCCCTCTAAGTCTTCAGCGCTTCATCAATTCATGCAATTGGAAGTACAGTTTGGGAGGTGGGAGCAGGGTTCAAGATGGGGAACACATGTACACCTGGGGCAGATTCATGTCAATGTATGGCAAAACCAATACAATGATGCAAAGTAAAAAATAATAATAAATGTTTCATTAAAAGCAAAAAAAAAAAAAAAAATCTCTCTGGTTTATCAGCCAGAGAGAGAGAGAGAGGATTCTCATTTCCAGTGTCTTTCCTCAAATTTTTAGGGGGACAAGGCTCACACTGAATTAAAACGCAGGATAAACTGGGAGAATGGGATTGGCATATATATACACTCCTGTGTGTAAAATAGCTGGCGGGAACCTGTTGTATAGCACAGGGAGCTTAGCTCAGTGCTCTGTGATGACCTAGATGAGTGGGTCCAAGAAGGAGGGGATATTTATATACTTATAACTGATTCTTTTTGTTGTATAACAGAAGCTAACACAACATTGTAAAGAAATTATATTCCAATTAAAACTGGCAACCTCTCTATTACTCACATAGAAGAGATTAAGGGGTATGGCAGGGTGGATGAGGGAAATTGAAAAATAGAAAAAATGGCCTGGGGTAGAAACAACAATAAAGATAACTGCAAAGATAAGTATATATTATTAATCAAGGCTTACTGGTTATTTTTCCAATTAAAGCTAGGTTGACTTTTTGCATTGCAAAGTTGCCCGCTTTACAATGTTCTTGATAAAAAAAAATTCATTCTATACCATTCAAAACAATTTCTAGCACTTCCTGTGAGTCTTTCATATGAGCACTGTAAAGGCTCATAGCATGTTAAAGATCTGTAACTTCAGATGTAATTTATTGAATTGTACATTGACATTTCTACATGTTTTAAGACCAGAATTCCTCAACCTCAGAGTTATTGACAATTTGGGCAGAATTAATCATTTTCCTTGAATGGAGGTGGGAAAATTGACCTGTATATTATAGAATTGTTAGTAACATCTTTGGCTTCTAACCACTAAATGTCCTATTTACCCCCTCCCCATGTGTGACTATCAGATATATGTTCAAAAATTGCCAACTGTGCCATAGGGGTCAAAAATGTACCTCATTGAGAACCATAGGAATTGACACAGATCTTTTTGGGGGGCATAAGAGTGTTCATAGTTATATACACACATATATCTGTGTGTACATCTGTTTTTTATATATAAAATCATTTTTTCATCATGATAAACTCTGTTTCAAATCTGTAAATTAAGACAATTTAATCATGTCAAAAGTAAGCATCCCAAAATGGTAAAACTCATACAATAAATACATATTTATTTCTAAAATTCATTAAAGGCTGATTAGACAAAAAATAATGAGAAAATGTTATTACAACAGAATGCTATAATGAACCAAAAAAATTCAACTATCAAGGAAGAAAAACCATCAGATTTCAGCCAAAATCTAATTAGAAATATTCTACAGGGAAAACAGAGGGCTACTCAAATTTATTTTTTGATCATTTTATCATGTCTGTCGTTCTTCAAGGCACATCATGCTTTAGCCCATACTGGGATTGTTTCTATATAATTCTCGATTGATGGAATGAGCGAGAGAATTGCATAAACTCCCTGGTGAATTCACCATATGCCCATGTCCTCTGAATATTTTCTATGACTGAACTCATTGAACAAGTGAAGTTCAAGGCTTTGTTGAGTAGAAAGAAAACAATGAGAATACAAAATAAATAGAAACCACAAACGTTAAAACTCTTGCTAGTTTAGAAGCCCAAACTGCAAACTTGCTTTGGTGGAATTTGTCAATGTGCCAATGAGTTTTCCCTTGTTTTCAGAAGAACTTATTACTGTGATGAAAATCTTTGGTGACACATTAGCATCAGATCCATCTTCAGCGCTAAGAGCTACTAGAATTAAACAGTGAAAAACAAAACAAAAAATAAATTGCAGAGTGATGCTTCCATAGGTGCAGCTAGCCAGGCCATCCATAATGAAAGCTTACAGTATACAGAACCAAAGGTAATCGTAGTTCAAATGCTGGTCTTGCAAATGATTGCCAGGGCACTTTCCAGTTTTCACTTTCTCCACTTTTCAGTTGCAGAACATAATCAAATACATCTTAACATACCATTTTTCCATTTACTGTGAGTAGGAATTCATGAGAACTCTTTGTTCTCCTCTCCTTCCCATTCTTTTTAAAATATTTTCCTGTAGGCAATAGGTCTCATTGAAGATCATTGTGCATTTCAGAAAAGCAATGTTATTGGTAACTTTTGATGATTCATGTAAGATACATTAAAATTGGGATAGATAAGAATAATTTTTAAAATCTATATAACTGTTACAGGACTTTTATTCATCAAGGTGTTTGCTGTTTTTGCTCTTTGTGTAACTAAGTGCTGCTCTTAACAAGCTGCTACCAAAACCCAGATTAATAATTTCTCCAAATTCTCAATTTTATACAGTTTTTTTTTTTTAAATTGAAGGACACAGATAAACTCTGCTTCAATAAACAGATATCTTTAGGTTAGAGATGTATAAGATACAGTTCTCAATATGTTAGTTCAAAGAGGAAAGCAAAGAATTGACACACATAAAATCTGTTAATTCTGTATAGATAAGGGTCAGCAAATTAGGTACCTTGGGCTAAAACCAAGCCAACATCTGTTTGTGAGTCGAGTTTTATTGATATTCAGCCAAGCCTGTTCATTTACATAGTGTCTACAGCTGTTTTGGTGCTGTAAAGGCAGAGTTGAATAGTTGTGACAGAGACATCGTTGTGCCCTGCAACATATAAATACTTGCTACCTGACCCTTCACAGAAAATGGTCACCAACTTCTGGCATAAACAACAAAGAGAAGGGACTGTAGAAATAAGCCAATGCTCTCATTTTTCAGAGGGGAAATTAACAGAGGTTTCGAGAAAGTGTGTGGTTTGCCCAAAGTTACAGACTTTATCAGTAGTAAAGTAGTTACTAGAAACCAGCCTTCCTGATGTCCTTTAGGGGAAATGGATACTTCCTCCAAGAATTATAAGGTCTACAGGTTTCCAGAGTTCATATTTCGGCCTATGAGATATCACACAGGTTTGGGGTTTTAGATAGATGAATGAAAAGACAGATCTGTGAGTTAATGCTCCCTTGCTTTTTCCTGGAGATTAAATGAGACAATGGGCATAATGCGTATAGCACAGCACCCAACTTTAGTTAATTTCCTTTCTACCCACATTTTTCTAGATGAGCAAACTGAAACCTCATGGGATTGTTGTGAGCCCATACTTGCAACTGAAGGTAGAAATAACCCTTGGAATTCAGGACTCTAATCCAGCCATCATTCTACCACACCAAATGAACAATTCAAATATAGAGCATCAGAATTTATGAATAAGTTGGGATAAATATCTCTTTGCATCTGTTACTACACTATTTTAAAATAATGAGAGAATAATCATTGTTTCTTTATTGGCCTTGATTAACAGTTTCTTAACTAGGAGAGTGAAAAGTAATCATTTTGCACTGCAAAATCTTGTGGTAAGAAAGAATAAGAAATAGCAATGTACCCATGTGACTGTCAGCTGTGCAGACCATCTACTTTCCTGTACTCTGCATGGTTGTAGTTTCTAAGCAAAATATTTTGTGTGTAAACAATAAAAATAAACAAATGGCTTAAACAAACAAAGCTTATCCTACACAGAAACAAGGAAAAACTTATTTCTTCCTCCATCCTCAGGCTTTATCCAAGGCTCTTTCCTTTTAACATATTCCCCGTGTAATTTTATGCATTTTAGAATGATGAATAACTTTGCCCAAATGTGGGCTGTGGCTTATATGTGGAAGGCAAGATAGCTAGCAAAGATAATACTGCAAATATCTAGTTGAGAGATAATGATCTGATGAATTAAACAAAGATGAAAATAAATGGCCTTGTTTGAATATATTAATCAAGTAAGAATCTTAAATTATTCCTAGAACAACATGGTGGTAGGGGCAGTGATGAATCAACAAACATTAAGGAGATAAAACCCACAAAACTTTTGGTTATGGATTGGGGTAGAGATGATGGAGAGGGAAAAAGAAAAGTAATTATGACTGTATCAGTTTCCTATTGCTGCTGTAACAAATTATTGCCCTGATTTGAATGGCTTAAAGTTACAGAAATTTATCATCTGAAAATTATGAAGGGCAGAATTCTTAAATGGTTATCACTGAGATAAAATCAAGATGTATAGGGCTATGTTCCTTTTGGAGATTCAAGGGAAGAATTTGTTTCCTTATCTCTTTCACTTTCTAAAGTTAGTTCATTTTCCTTATCTCATGGCTCCATTTCTCCATCTTCAAGACCAATAATGTTGGACCAAGGCTGATATCTCTCCACTTTTCTTACTCGGTTGTGTTTTTTCACTTTTAAGCAAATTTCTAATTACATTGGGCAGTCCCAGATAATTGCACTGTCTGCTGATTGAAAGTGAAAGTCACTCAGTTGTGTCCGACTCTTTGTAACCCCATGGACTATACAGTTCATGGAATTCCCCAGACCAGAATACTGGAGTGGGTAGCCTTTTCCTTCTCCAGGGGATGTTCCCAACCCAGGGACTGAACCCAGGTCTCCCGCATTGCAGGCGGATTCTTTATCAGCTAAGCCGCCAAGGAAGTTTGTTGATTAGCCATCTTAATTCTATCTGTACATTTAATTCTCTTTGCCATGTAATGAAATACATTGATGAATTATAGAGATTAAGACATAGATATCTGCATATACCGTAATACTGCTTACAACAGTGACTTTTTGAATTGTTCCTTGAATATCTGAAATATTGAAGAAGTGAAAGATTCTTTACTGTCTGAGCCACCAGGGAAACCCAACTGAAATATAATAGTTTAAAATACACATTTCATGATAAGTAAAATTCAGAGTCCTTACAATATCCTAATAAGGTTCTCTATGTACTTAAGAAATATGGCCCTAGAGATAAACTAAATGAGATATGAATAATGGTTTTGACATTTAATAGTTTTGTAAACACATAAACTGGAGAAGGCATAGGCTGTCCAATCCTGTACTCTTGCCTGGAAAATCCCAGGGATGGGGGAACCTGGTAGGCTGCTGTCCATGGGGACACACATAGACGGACACAACTGAAGTGACTTAGCAGCAACAGCAGTAGCAAACACATAAAAATATATCTCATAGACTAAGTTTCCTCATCTGTAAGATGTAGAAAGAGTTATATCCAATACATAAGGTACAGTGAAGACTGAATAAGACAATGATGATAAAGTCTTAGCACAGTGGCTGACTCAATAAATGTTAGCTAGTATCAAAGGGCAAAGTGATAGGATACTGAATGAGGAATTCCCCAGGTCGGTAGGTGCCCAGTACGCTACTGGAGATTAGCGGAGAAATAACTCTAGAAGGAATGAAGGGATGGAGCCAAAGCAAAACTAATACCCAGTTGTGGATGTGACTGGTGATAGAAGAAAGATCCGATGCTGTAAAGAGCAATATTGCATAGGAACCTGGAATGTTAGGTCCATGAATCAAGGCAAATTGGAAGTGGTCAAACAGGAGATGGCAAGAGTGAACATAGACATTCTAGGAATCAGTGAACTAAAATGGACTGGAATGGGTGAATTTAACTCAAATGACCATTATATTTACTACTGTGGGCAGGAATCCCTCAGAAGAAATGGAGTAGCCATCATGGTCAAGAAAAGATTCCGAAATGCAGTACTTGGATGCAATCTTAAAAATGACAGAATGATTTCTGTTCGTTTCCAAGGCAAACCATTCAATATTACAGTAATCCAGGCCTATGCCCCAACCAGTAACGCTGAAGAAGGCAAAGTTGAATGGTTCTATGAAGACCTACAAGACCTTTTAGAACTAACACCCAAAAAAAAAAGATGACCTTTCATTATAGGGGACTGGAATGCAAAAGTAGGAAGTCAAGAAACACCTGGAGTAACAGGCAAATTTGGCCTTGGAGCATGGAATGAAGCAGGGCAAAGGCTAAAAGAGATTTGCCAAGAGAACGCACTGGTCATAGCAAACACCCTCTTCCAACAACATAAGAGAAGACTCTACACATAGACATCACCAGATGGTCAACGTCGAAATCAGATTGATTATATTCTTTGCAGCCAAAGATGGAGAAGCTCTATACAGTTAGCAAAAACAAGACCAGGAGCTGACTGTGGCTAAGATCATGAACTCAGATTGCCAAATTCAGACTTAAATGGAAGAAAGCAGGGAAAACCACTAGACCATTCAGATATGACCTAAATCAAATCCCTATGATTATACAGTGGAAATGAGAAATGGATTTAAGGGACTAGATGTGATAGATAGAGTGCCTGATGAACTCTGGATGGAGGTTCATAGATAGATAGACTGCCAGATGAACTCTGGACGGTGTTGACCATCTGGTGATGTTCATGTGTAGAGTCTTCTCTTGTGTTTTTGGAAGAGGATGTCTGCTATGATCAGTGCGTTCTCTTGGCAAAACTCTATTAGCTTTTATTCTCCTTCATTCCGTACACTAAGGCCAAATTTGCCTGTTAAGGCCAGGTATTTCTTGACTTTCTACTTTTGCATTTTAGTCCCCTATAATGAAAAGAGCATCTTTTTTGGGTGTTAGTTCTAAAAGGTCTTGCAGGTCTTTATAGAACCATTCAACTTTGGCTTTTTCAGCATTACTGGTTGGGGCATAGGCTTGGGTTACTCTAATATTGAATGGATTGCCTTGGAAATGAACAGAAATAATTCTGTCGCTTTTGAGATTACATCCAAGTACTGCACTTCGGGCTCTTTTGTTGACCATTATGGCTACTCCATTTCTTCTAAGGGATTCCTCCACACAGTAGTAGATATAATGGTCATCTGAGTTAAATTCATCCATTCCAGTCCATTTAAGTTCACTGATTCCTAGAATTTTGACGTTCACTCTTGCCATCTCCTGTTTGAGCAATAACAATTTACCTTGATTCACGGACCTAACATTGTAGGTTCCTTATGTTTATGCATAGGAAGTGAGAAATACATTTAAGAGACTAGATCTGATAGATAGCCTGATGAACTATGAATGGAGGCGCCTGACATTGTACAGGAGACAGGCATCAAGAACATCCCCATGGAAAAGAAATGCAAAAAAGCAAAATGGCTGTCTGGGAAGGCTTTACAAATAGCTGTGAAAAAAAGAGAAGTGAAAAACAAAGGAGTAAAGGAAAGATATAAGCATCTGAATGCAGTGTTCCAAAGAATAGCAAGGAGAGATAAGAAAGCCTTCCTCAGTGATCAAGGCAAAGAAAGAGAGGAAAACAACAGAATAGGAAACACTAGAGATTTCTTCAAGAAAATTAGAGATACCAAGGGAATATTTCATGCAAAGACGGGCTCGATAAAGGACAGAAATGGTAGGGACCTAACAGAAGTAGAAGATATTTAGAAGAAGTGGCAAGAATACACAGAAGAACTGTACAAAAAAGATCTTCACGACCAAGATAATCACAATGGTGTGATCACTGACCTAAAGCCAGACATCTTGGAATGTGAAGTCAAACTGGCCTTAGAAAGCATCACTACAAACAAAGCTAGTGGAGGTGATGGAATTCCAATTGAGCTATTTCAGATCCTGAAAGATGATGCTATGAAAGTGCTGCACTCAATATGCCAGCAAATTTGGAGAACTCAGCAGTGGCCACAGGACTGGAAAAGGTCAGTCTTCATTCCAATCCCAAAGAAAGGCAATGCCAAAGAACGCTCAAACTACCACACAATTGCACTTATCTCACACGCTAGTAAAGTAATGCTCAAAATTCTCCAAGCCAGGCTTCAGCAATACGTGAACTGTGAATTTCCTGATGTTCAAGCTGGTTTTAGATAAGGCAGAGGCACCAGAGATCAAATTGCCAACATCCGCTGGATCATGGAGAAAGCAAGAGAGTTCCAGAAAAACATCTATTTCTGCTTCATTGATTATGCCAAAGTCTTTGACTGTGTGGATCACAATAAACTGTGGAAAACTCTGAGAGTTGTGAATACCAGACCATCTGACCTGCCTCTTGAGAAACCTGTATGCAGGTCAGGAAGCAACAGTTAGAACTGGACATGGAACAACAGACTGGTTCCAAATAGGAAAAGGAGTACGTCAAGGTTGTAATATTGTACCCCAGCTCATTTATCTTGTATGCAGATCACATCATGAGCATCACTGGGCTTGAAGAAGCACAAGCTGGAATCAAGATTGCCAAGAGAAATATCAATAACCTCAGATATGCAGATGACGCCACCCTTATGGCAGAAAGTGAAGAGGAACTCAAAAGCTTCTTGATGAAAGTGAAAGAGGAGAGTGAAAAAGTTGGCTTGAAGCTCAACATTCAGAAAACAAAGATCATGGCATCTGGTCACATCACTTCATGGCAAATAGATGGGGAAACAGTGGATACAGTGTCAGAGTTTATTCTTTTGGGCTCCAAAATCACGGTGAATGCTGATTTCAGCCATTAAATTAAAAGACCCTTTTTCCTCGGAAGGAAAGTTATGACCAACCTAGATCACATATTAAAAAGCAGACACATTACTTTGCCAACCAAGGTCCGTCTAGTCAAGGCTATGGTTTTTCCCGTGGTCATGTATGGATGTGAGAGTTGGACTGTGAAGAAAGCTGATCGCCGAAGAATTGATGCTTTTGAACTGTGGTGCTGGAGAAGACTCTTGAGTTTCCCTTGGATTGCAAGGAGATCCAACCAGTCCATTCTAAAGGAGATCAGTCCTGGGTGTTCTTTGGAAGGACTGACGCTAAAGCTGAAAGGCCAATATTTTGGCCACCTCATGCGACGAGTTGACTCACTGGAAAAGACTCTGATGCTGGGAGGGATTGGGGGCAGGAAGAGAAGGGGACGACAGAAGATGAGACGGCTGGATGGAATCACCGACTCGATGGAGATGGGTTTGAGTGAACTCCAGGAGTTGATGATGGACAGGGAGGCCTGGCATGCTGTAATTCATGTGGTTGCAAAGTTTTGGACACGACTGAGCGATTGAACTGACCTGAACTGAACTGAACTGATATTTGAGGGTGGGTCCTTTGGAAGTTATTAGGTTTAGATGAATTCGTGAGGGTAGGTAGGATCCTCATGATAGGATTGGCATAAGAATAGAAGAGAGCTAGTTCTCTCTTTCTTTGGCTTGTGAGGATATAGCAAGAAGGCAGTCCTCTGAAAGCCAGGAAGAGAGCTCTCGACAGAACCTAACTGTGTTGGGACACTGATCTCAGACTTCCCAGCTTCAAGAGCTGTGAGAAATAACAGGCTTAAGCCACCTAGTCTCTGGCGTTTTGTTATAGCAGCCTGAGAATTCAGGCTTGGAATTTAGAATGCACCTTTTTAAATGTCTTTGCATTGATCACTGAAGAAAATCCTTGCTTTCTTGTCTCTCTTATCTCTTATCTCTCCTTGCTATTCTTTGGAACTCAGCATTCAAATGGGTATATCTTTCCTTTTCTCCTTTGCCTTTCACTTCTCTTCTTTTTTCAGCTATTTTTAAGGCCTACTCAGACAACCATTTTGCCTTTTTGAATTGCTTTTTCTTGGGGATGGTCTTGATGGCCTTTTGTACAATGGCATGAACTTCCATGCATGTTTCTTCAGGCATTCTGTCTATCATATCTAATCCCTTGAATCTATCTGTCACTTCTATTGTATAATCGTAAGGGATTTGATTCAGGTCAAACACGAATGGTCTAGTGGCTTTTCCTACTTTCATGAATTTAAGTATGAATTTGAGTGAATGGCAAAACCAACCAATATAATATTGTAAAATAATTTGCCTCCAATAAAAAATAAATTAATTACTTAAAAAAAAAAAAGAAGTTCATGATCTGAGCCACTGTCAGCTCCCGATCTTGATTTTGCTGACTGTATATAGTTTCTCCATCTTTGGCTGCAAAGGATATAATCAATCTGATTTCACTATTGACCATCTGGTGCGGTCCATGTTTAGAGCCTTCTCTTGTGTTGTTGGAAGAGGGTGTTTGTGATGACCAGTGGCAAAACTCTTGGCAAAACTCTGTTAGCCTTTGACCTGTTTCATTTTGTACTCCAAGGCCAAATTTGCCTCTTAGTCCACGTATCTCTTGACTTCCTACTTTTGCATTCTAGTCCCCTATAACGAAAAGGGCACCTTTTTCCGGTGTTAGTTCTAGAAGGTCTTGTAGGTCGTCACATAACCCTTCAACTTCAGCTTCTTCAGCATTACTGTTTGGGCATAGACTTGGATTACTGTGATATTGAATGGATTGCCTTGGAAATGAACAGAGATCATTCCGTCATTTTTGAGATTGCATGTAGTACTGCATTTTGGACTCTTTTGTTTACTATGATGGCTACTCCATTTCTCTAAGAAGACGGAGTAGCCATCATAGTAAAGATGGACACAATGAAGGACAGCAATGGTATGGGCCTAACAGAAGCAGAAGATACTAAGAAGAGGTGGCAAGAATACACAGAAGAACTGTACAAAAAAGATCTTCATGACCCAGAAACCACAACAGTGTGATCATTCACCTAAAGCCAGACATCATGGAATGCCAAGTCAAGTGGGCCGTAGGAAGCATCACTATGAAAAAAGGTAGTGGAGGTGATGGAATTCCCGTTGAGCTATTTCAAATCCTAAAAGATGATGCTATGAAAGTGCTGTACCCAATATGCCAGCAAATTTGGAAAACTCAGCCGTGGCCACAGGACTGGAAAATTGTCAGTTTTCACTCCAATCCCAAAGAAATTCAATGCCAAAGAATGCTTAAATTACTGCACAATTGCACTCATCTCACACGATAGTAAAGTAATGCTCAAAATTCTCCAAGCCAGGCTTCAACAGTAGGTGAACTGTGAGCTTCCAGATGTTCAAGCTGGTTTTAGAAAAGGCAGAGGAACCAGAGATCAAATTGCCAACATCCATTGGATCATCGAAAAAGCAAGAGTCCCAGAAAAACACCTACTTTTGCTTTATTGACTATGCCAAAGCCTTTGCCTTTGTAGATCAAAACAAACTGGAAAATTCCTCAAGAGATGGAAATACCAGACCACCTGAGAAATCTGTATGCAGGTCAAGAAGCAACAGTTAGAACTGGACATGGAACAACAGACTGGTTCCAAATTGGGAAAGGAGTACTTCAAGGTTGTATATTGTCACCCTGCTTATTTAACTTATATGTAGAGTGCATCATGAGAAATGCCAGGCTGGATAAAGCACAAGCTGGAATCAAGCTTGTTCTGAGAAATATCAATAACCTGAGATATGCAGATGACACCAGCTTTATGGCAGAAATCAAAGAAAATAAAGAGCCCCTTGATGATAGTGAAAGAGGAGAGTGAAAAAGTTGGCTTAAAACTCAGCATTCAGAAAAGTAAGATCATGGCATCTGATTCCGTTTCATCATGGCAAATAAATGGGGAAACAATGGAAACAGTGTCAGACTTTATTTTCTTGGGCTCCAAAATCACTGCAGATTGTGACTGCAGCCATGAAATTAAAAGAAACTTGCTCCTTCGAAGAAAAGCTGTGACCAACCTAGACAACATGTTAAAAAGCAGCAACATTACTTTGCCTACCAAGGTCCGTCTACTCGGTTTTTCCAGTACTCATGTATGGATGTGAGAGTTGGACTGGAAAGAAAGCTGAGCACCCAAATATTGATGCTTTTGAACTGTGGTGTTG
Organism: Moschus berezovskii; assembly: GCF_049115385.1. Classification (NCBI taxonomy): domain Eukaryota; kingdom Metazoa; phylum Chordata; class Mammalia; order Artiodactyla; family Moschidae; genus Moschus; species Moschus berezovskii. The sequence goes on along the minus strand of NC_142488.1, from coordinate 132,076,117 downwards.
GGGAATGATTTTGGGATTGAAAGGAGATCTAACCGGTCAATCCTAGAGGAAATCAGTCTTAAATATTCATTGGAAGGACTGATGCTAAAGCTGAAACTCCAATACTTTGGCCACCTTATGTGAAGAGCTGACTCATTTTAAAAGACCCTGTTGCTGGAAAGATTGAAGGTGGAAGTAGAAAGGGACAGTAGAGGATGAGATGGTTTGTTGGCATCAATGGACATGAGTTTGAGTAAGCTCTGGGTGTTGGTGATGGACACGGAAAACTCGCTTGCTGGGGTCCATGGGGTCACAAAGAGTCAGACACGATTGAGCCCCTGAACTCACTTGTAAATTAGTTTCCCATCATTTTTGTCTTCTAGTCTATTAATTTTTACTTTCCCAGAGGACCATTTCACACTGTCTCTTCTCTCCCCAAACTTTTAACACCTCTTTGCCCTTGCTCACATTCTGCAAATCTAGAAGTCAGGACTTCCCAAAGCTTCCACTTCTTCATCTACACAACCATCTGTACCTGTGGCCATTTATTCTATCTTGTTGCTATGGGTGACTGCTCCTGCCAGCCTGTGACTAAGCCTAAACTCTCCCCAACTTGTGCATTCTCTCCTTTATTGCCTATTCAAGCAATTTCCCCTCTGTCCTCTGCATTTTCAAACCCTCCCCCTTGCCCTTAGCATACAGCTATTTCTAATTCTCATTATAAAAAAAAAGCTCTCTTGACCCCATGTCCCTTTTAACTACTGTTCCATTTTACCCTTCCATTCATAGCAAAGTTTCTTGAAACAGCTCTCTACATTCCTTACCTAAACTTATCTTTTGTTTTTTTTTTCCTTGAACTATTCAAATAAAGTTTTACCTTTTGACTCATCAACAGGATTTAATGCAGCTAATCACTTCTAATTCTGAAATACTCTTAGTATGACTTCTAGGACAATACACGGAGAAGACAATGGCACCCCACGCCAGTACTCTTGCCTTGAAAATCCCATGGACGGTGAAGCCTGGTAGGCTGCAGACCATGGGGACACGACTGAGCGACTTCACTTTCACTTTTCACTTTTCACTTTCATGCATTGGAGAAGGAAATGGCAATCCACTCCAGTGTTCTTGCCTGGAGAATCCCAGGGATGGGGGAGCCTGGTGGGCTTCCGTCTATGGGGTCGCACAGAGTTGGACACGACTGAAGTGGCTTAGCAGCAGCAGCAGCAGCACAATACAGCCATTTTGTGTTCTCTACATTTTTGCCCAATTCTTGCAAATCTCTTTTGTCTATTCTTCATCATATTCTATCCTCCAATATTGGAATACTTCAGGGTTCAGTTTTTGTATCAGTTTGCTTTTCTGTCTACTTTCACTCACAAGGTGATTTTATCCAGTCACATGCTTTAGGCATCTATATGTTGATGACTCACAGATTTATCTAGAGTCTGAACTGACTCCACACTCTTATTTTCAACAGCTTCCCTTGGACTGCAAGGGGATCCAACCAGTCTATTCTAAAGGAGATCAGTCCTGGGTGTTTATTGGAAGGACTGATGCTAAAACTGAAACTCCAATTCTTTGGCCACCTCATGCGAAAAGTTGACTCATTGGAAAAGACCCTGATGTTGAGAGGGATTGGGGACAAGAGGAGAAGGGGACGATAGAGGATGAGATGGCTGGATGACATCACCGACTCGGTAGACGAGTTTGAGTAAACTCTGGGAGTTGGTGATGGACAGGGAGGTCTGGCATGCTGCGGTTCATGGGTTTGCAAAGAGTTGGACACGACTGAGTGACTGAACTGAACTGAACTGAATCTTCATCACCACTTGGGAGTTAAACAAGCATCTTAAAGTATCCAAAGCAGCTCCTGACAATCTCCTCAAATCCTTTATTCCCATAGTCTTTCCTGTCTCAGTGAGTGGCAATTCCACTTGTTCTGTTGCTCAAGGCAAAAGCCTTAGATTTACCCTCAGTTTTACTATTTCTTTCAAAATATACATTTAATCCACCAGTAAGCCTGTGAATTCTAACTTCAAAATATATCCAGAATTTGAAAACTTTTCACTGTCTCCACTCCTATCACCTTTGTCCTAACCACTGTCATCTATTTCTTGGATTATTGCCAGTAGTTTCCTAACTGGTCTCCTTGCTTCCATCTGACAGTCTGTTCTCATCAAGAAAGCCACGCTGATCCCAACAAATCTTCCTAAGTACTAAGTTAAATCATTTTATTTTCTCTCTTGAAAATCCCCTCAATTTCTTCCCATCTCACTATAAATAAAATCCTGAATGCAGTGTCCCAAATCTTCTGTATCAGTGGTATGCTGTCCAGGGTTCATCAACTAGTTCTATAGAAAAATAGTATGTGTGTGTACACATACACATACTATAAATATAATAAAATTTACTGACTTAAAGGATGTCTATCACACAATTTATAAATATTTGTAAAATACAAAATATTCTTTCTTTGGTAAATTCCATACAGCCAGTTGATTTTTATGAAATGCTTCCATTACGTTTTGCCAGACACTTGTATCCATAGGCAAACTATTGTTGGAGATGATGAATGTGTTTAGTTTTCAACATGAATGTTGTTATTTTCATTTACATCAAAAAGTAGCATTTAAGTGAATTAACACAGATATACGTTGGAAACTGATTACCAATGACAGGTTTATCAATGACAGGAATGACAACCTCACTGAATCTGATTATAGTTTTCTAATACTAAAAGAATATCTGCTCAATATTTTTGTACTATTCACAATGTAATGCCTACAAAACAACACCCTTTTAAATGTAATTTTCATTGGTGACATTTTCTATATCACATGCTTAAGTCTAAAAAATCGACAACAATATCAAGTCAACCCTTTTTACAGCATTTTCAAACACCCATGGTGTAAATATCTCCACCAGTGGTGATTTTAAGCTACTAACTTGTTGTCACTGAATGAAGGGATTGTAATATACATTCCTCACACTTCATTGTTTAGCAGTTCCATCAGACAGATAAAATAGACTTATAAAATTGGAGTCGTGATCACAGGTTATAAGATACATGTTCAAGGGCATTATTCTTCTCAAGAGATGGTAAGTGCCTCCATAAAAATGGTGGCAGGATCATAGTTAGAGGTCACATATCCCATTGAGTGTGTCAGCTTCAAGCTAAGATGTACCCATGACTTTGATGGAGAAACTTGAGTCTTAGAGGTATGCTGCTGCTGCTGCTGCTAGGTCACTTCAGTCGTGTCCGACTCTGTGTGACCCCATAGACGGAAGCCCACCAGGCTCCCCCGTCCCTGGTATTCTCCAGGCAAGAACACCGGAGTGGATTGCCATTTCCTTCTCCAATGCATGAAAGTGAAAAGTGAAAGTGAAGTCGCTCAGTCGTGTCTGACCCTTAGCGACCCCACAGACTGCAGCCTACCAGGCTGCTCCATCCATGGGATTTTCTAGGCAAGAGTACTGGAGTGGCTTGCCATTGCCTTCTCCGCTTAGAAGTATGAGTATCTATTAAATAGAACTCAACTGTATGTGTCTGGAATATAATGCCTTTCTGTTTTCTCTAAGCCTTTGGTAAAATCTTGTTAAATTTTACAACCCACCCTCACCTAAATCTTCAGGGAACTAAAGGGAAGGTCATTTTCCATGCTTGTGAGAAAATAGTAAAGGGAAGAATGACAGCTGAGAAATGGAAGCAAGTTAAGAGATGGCTGTAAGTAGACAGCAGTCTGGAATCAGGTAGGTGGATGAGACAGAAAATGAGAAGTGAGTTTGTGTAATATGGATAGATTCTTTTGGCATTTCTAGATATACAGGAGGAGGGGAACTTGGTAGAAGATAGGATTTCTTACTGTTGCATGGGACAACAGATTAGATTTGTGATTTGGAATTTTAAGAAAATGTTCCAGTGAAGAATGGAGAAGCCATTTACATAAATGAAATGAAAAAAAAAGTGTCATCTTATTTTACAAAAATGTAAAAGAGAAATCTGTTATCTCCAGAGATCCTGAAAAGGCATTTGATTTAACATTATTTTATATAAATATATACACACATACAAGAAAAGCATCTAAACCTGGTTAAAATAAAAATTGATGCATACACTCAACATGAAAAATAGTATGGATCAAAAGAGGTGAAAATAACATTCAGGATGAGGAATAGGAAAGGGAGACCACTTTTCCCCCACAAATTCTTCGAAAGATCATTTGAATGCTGAGCAAATACTTCAAATCAACTTCTGAACACTTGTGGAGGACACCAGACACCTAGAAAGGCAGCCCATTGTCTGTGAAAGGAGGTAGGACAACATATAAAAGATAAAAAGAGAGACAAAAAGAGTTAGGGGTTGAGACCCGTCCTGGGGAGGGAGTCGTGAAAGAGGAGAAGTTTCCAAAGACCAGGAAACCCTCTCACCAGCGGGTCTGTGGGGAGTTTTGGAATCTCAGAGGGCAACAAAACTGGGAGGAAAAAATAAATAAATAAAACTGACAGATTACGTGCCTAACTGCAACTCCTAGCAGAGAAGTAGCCCAAACGCCCGAATCCACCACCAACAAGCTGGGGCTGAACAGGGAGGCACGGGCTGCATTGCTTAGGGTAAGGATGGTGCCTGAATGCTCTGAAGGCAATCTGAGGGAGCTAACATGAGATAGGAACACAAACCGTGGGATAGCCAGAGAGGAAATAAAAAGAGGAAAGAGAGAGAGAGAGAACTTTCCATCAGAAAGCTCCAACCTAAGGCACTGCCTGAATTTGGCAATAAGGAGATCATGATCTGAGCCACAATCAGCTCCTGGTCTTGTTTTTGCTAACTGTATAGAGCTTCTCCATCTTTGGCTGCAAAGAATATAATCAATCTAATTTCGGTGTTGACCATCTGGTGATGTCCATGTGTAGTCTTCTCTTGTGTTGTTGGAAGAGGGGGTTTGCTATGACCAGTGTGTTCTCTTGGCAAAACTCTATTAGCCTTTGCCCTACTTCATTTTGTGCTCCAAGGCCAAATTTGCCTATTACTCCAGGTGTTTCTTGACTTCCTACTTTTGCATTCCAGTCCCATTTAATGAAAAGGGCATTTTTTTGGGTGTTAGTTCTAAAAGGTCTTGCAGGTCTTCATAGAACCATTCAACTTCGGTTTCTTCAGCGTTACTGGTTGAGGCATAGACTTGGATTACTGTAATATTCAATGGTTTGCCTTGGAAACAAACAGAAGTCATTCTGTCATTTTTAAGATTGCATCTAAGTACTGCATTTCGGAATCTTCTGTTGACCATGATGGCTACTCCATTTCTTCTAAGGGATTCCTGTCCACAGTAGTAGATATAATGGTCATCTGAGTTAAATTCACCCATTCCAGTCCATTTTAGTTCACTGATTCCTAGAATTTCGACGTTCACTCTTGCCAACTCCTGTTTGACCACTTTCAATTTGCCTTGATTCATGGACCTAACATTCCAGGTTCCTATGCAATATTGCTCTTTACAGCATCGGACCTTTCTTCTATCACCAGTCACATCCACAACTGGGTATTTGTTTTGCTTTGGCTCCATCCCTTCATTCTTTCTGGAGTTATTTCTCCACTGATCTCTAGTAGGATACTGGGCACCTACCGACCTGGGGAATTCCTTATTCAGTATCCTATCATTTTGCCTTTTGATACTGTTCATGGGGTTCTCAAGGCAAGCCTACTGAAGTGGTTTACCATTCCCTTCTTCAGTGGACCACATTCTGTCAGACCTCTCCACCATGACCCCTCCGTTTTGGGTGGCCCCACACGGCATGGCTGAGTTTCATTCAGTTAGACAGGGCTGTGGTCCATACGATCAGATCAACTCGTTTTTTGTGATTATGATTTCTATTGCCAAATTCAGACTTAAATTGAAGAAAGAAGGGCTGTCTGAGGAGGCCTTACAAATAGCTGTGAAAAGAAGAGAAGTGAAAAGCAAAGGACAAAAGGAAAGATATAAGCATCTGAATGCAGAGTTCCAAAGAATAACAAGGAGAGATAAGAAAGCCTTCCTCGGCGATCAATGCAAAGAAATAGAGGAAAACAACAGAATAGGAAAAACAAGAGATCTTTTCAAGAAAATTAGAGATATCAAGGGAATATTTCATGCAAAGATGGGCTCGATAAAGGACAGAAGTGGTATGGACCTAACAGAAGCAGAAGATATTAAGAAGAGGTGGCAAGAATACACAGAAGAACTGTATGAAAGAGATCTTCACGACGAAGATGATCACGATGGTGTGATCACTCACCTGGAACCAGACATCTTGGAATGTGAAGTCAAGTGGGCCTTAGAGAGCATCACGATGAACAAAGCTAGTGGAGGTGATGGAATTCCAATAGAGCTATTTCAATTCCTGAAAGGTGATGCTGTGAAAGTGCTGAACTCAATATGCCAGCAAATTTGGAAAACTCAGCAATGGCCACAGGACTGGAAAAGGTCAGTCTTCATTCCAATCCCAAAGAAAGGGAATGCCAAAGAATGCTCAATTACACTCATCGCACAATTGCACTCATCTCACACACTAGTAAAGTCATGCTCAAAATATGCCCAGCCAGGCATCAGCAATATGTGAACTGTGGGCTTCCAGATGTGTAAGCAGGTTTAGAAAAGGCAGAGGTACCAGAGATCAAATTGCCAACATCCGCTGGATCATGGAGAAAGCAAGAGAGTTCCAGAAAAACATCTATTTCTGCTTCATTGGCTATGCCAAAGCCTTTGACTGTGTGGATCACAATAAACTGTGGAAAATTCTGAAAGAGATGGGAATCCCAGACCACCTGACCTGCCTCTTGAGAAACCTGTATGTAGGTCAGGAAGCAACAGTTAGAACTGGTCATGGAACAACGGACTGGTTCCAAATAGGAAAAGGAGTACGTCAAGGTTGTATATTGTCACCCTGCTTTTTTAACTTATATGCAGAGTACATCATGAGGAACGCCGGGCTGGAAGAAGCACAAGATGGAATCAAGATTGCTGGGAGAAATATCAATAACCTCAGATATGCAGATGACACCACCCTTATAGCAGAAAGTGTAGAGGAACTCAAAGTCCTCTTGGTGAAAGTGAAAGAGGAGAGTGAAAAGTTTGGCTTGAAGCTCAACATTCAGAAAACGAAGATCATGGCATCTGGTCCCATCACTTCATGGGAAATAGAGGGGGAAACAGTGGAAACAGTGTCAGATTAATTTTTTGGGGCTCCAAAATCAGTGCAGATGCTGATTGTAGCCATGAAATTAAAAGATGCTTACTCCTTGGAAGGGAAGTTATGACCAACCTAGGTAGCATATTAAAAAGCAGAGACATTACTTTGCCAACCAAGGTCCATCCAGTCAAGGCTATGGTTTTTCCCGTGGTCATGTATGGATGTGAGAGTTGGACTGTGAAGAAAGCTGATGGCCGAAGAATTGATGGTTTTGAACTGTGGTGCTGGAGAAGACTCTTGAGAGTTCCTTGGACTGCAAGGAGATCCAACCAGTCAATTCTAAAGGAGATCAATCCTGGGTGTTCATTGGAAATACTGATGCTAAAGCTGAAACTGAAATACTTTGGCCACCTCATGCGACGAGTGGACTCACTGTAAAAGACTCTGATGCTGAGAGGGATTGGGGGTAGGAGGAGACGGGTACGACATAGAATGACATGGCTGGATGGCATCACCGACTCGATGGACATGAGTTTGAGTGAACTCCGGGAGTTGGTGATGGACAGGGAGGCCTGGCATGCTGTGATTCATGGGGTCGCAAAGAGTCGGACACCACTGAGCGACTCAACTAACTACCTGAACTAAGGCACTGCCTGGCCTGCTCATAGAACCAAGGGCTGAGTGAATACCAGAGGAGAACTAGCTGTCTGAGGACTGGCTCTTCCCTTGCTGGAGGCAAAGAGGCAAGCAGGCGACACCCAGAGCCTGAAGGCAAGGGGCAAACTCGGCCCTAGAGATGGCATCCCCTACCAAACTGCGAGCAAGCTCCCAGTTGCTAACCAAGTCTTCCTGGGATCCTGGACAGTTAACGTGACCCAGGAAGGTCGTAAACAGAGATCAGCTCCCCACAGGAGATACATGGCACCCCTGAGAGGGCACTCCCGTTGTGCACTCAGGAAACTGAGTAGCTGGGACCGGGGAGGTGATAAGACGCACTGCACCTGGGGAGAGTGTGCTTGCCAAGCACCTGGTCGCCTGAGCTGCTCGGACCTGGGAATGTCAAAAAACACAAGCCCAACCAAGACTGTGCCTTTGTGCAGTACCCAAGAACCTCAACTTGCATGGCATCGACCTGGGAAGTGCATGCAACCCAGGGCTTGCCTTAGACAGTTCCCTGGCAGAGCAACCTGGAACCTGAGCAGTGTAGACTGGGAAAGCACACACACTGTGAGCGGGGGCAACCTCAGTGTGGCCCAGACACTGCGATTACTCCCCACACATGCCAGTGTTATTTGTTTGCGGTGTTCCTCTCTCCCCGCAGCACAATTGAACAAGTGAGCCTAAATAAATTATCAACTTCCCCACCTTGTGTCAGGGTGGAAGTTAGATACTGGGGAGACTTGCAAACAGAGGAAGCCAAAATAAACAAAGAAGAGGGAACTGCTTTGGAAGCGACAGGTGCAACAGATTAAACCCTTGTAGTTAGTACTGGCTACATTAGAAGGGACCTATTGAACTTGAAAAGAAGTATAAGCTGGAATAAGTAACTTTCTGAAACTGAACTGACTCCACACTGCACTCAACAGCGCCAGAGAAATTCCTAGATATATTTTACTATTATCATTTCTTTAATATTTTTAATTTTTTAAATTTTTGTTTATTTTTACTCCTTTCTCATTTTTGAAACCTACTATTACCTTGAAGAAAAAAAAAGACCCTATTTTTAAAGCAAATTTCATATATATATATTTATAACTTTTGTAATTTTTTTTAATATTGTATTTTTGAGAGTCTAACCTCTACTCTAGATTTTTAATTTTTGTTTTTCAGTATTTGTTATAAATTCTGTACCTTTAAGAAACCAATATTCAGTACCCATTTTTACTTAGGATTGTGATTACTGGCTTGATTGCTCTCGCCCCTTTTGACTGTCTGAATTCTCCCCTAGGTCATCTCTATCTCCTCCCTCCACCTTCTCTTCTCTGCTTAACTCTGTGACCCTCTTTGGGTGTTCTGTGCTGTGGAGAACACTTAGAGAACTGATCACAGGCTAGATTGGTCTCTCTAATTTTGACTCGCCCTCCTCTCCTCCTGGTCACCTCTATCTCCTTCCTTGATCTTCTCTTCACTAAGGAACTCTGTGAACCTCTCTGAGAGGTCCAGACGGTGGAGAGCACATAGGAAATTGATTACTGGCTAGATTGCTCTCTCCCCTTTTGATTCTCCCTTTTCTCCTCCTGATCACCCTATCTCCCTCTTCCCTCTTCTCTCTTCTCTTCTTCGTGTAACTCTGCGAACCTCTTTGGGTGTCCCCCACTGTGGAGAATCTTTTCAACATTAACCTAGATGTTCTCTCATCAGTGCAGTATGGATAAAGAAGTCTTGAGGCTACTGTAAGAATAAGACTGAAAGCCAGAGGCAGCAGGATTAAATCCCAAACTTGAGAACACCAAGAAGCTCCTGACTCCAGGGAACATTAATCAACAAGATCTGATTCAAAAGCCTCCATATCTACACTGAAACCAAGCTCCACTCAAGAGCCAACAAGTTTTAGAGCAAGACATACCAAACTAATTCTCCAACAGAGCAGGAACATAAACCTGAGTACAAAAATATAGGCAGCCAAAAGTCACACAAAACCCATAGGCACCTCAAAACTCACTACTGGACACTTCATCGAACTCCAGAGAGAAGAGATAAAACTCCACTCAACAGAACACTGATGCAAGCTTCCCTAAACAGGAAACCTTGACAAGCCATTTGTCCAACCCCACCCACAGGGAGGAACCTCCACAATAAAGAGGAACGACAAAATTCTAGCATACAGAAAGGCCACCCCAAACACAGAAACCTAAACAAGATGACAAGACAGACAAATAAACAGCAGGTAAGTTCAGTTCAGTTCAGTCGTTCAGTCATCAGACTCTTTGAGACCCCATGAATTGCAGCATTCCAGGTCTTCCTGTCGATCACCAATTCCCAGAGTTCAAACAAACACATGTGCATTGATTCGGTGATACCATCCAGCCATTTCATCCTCCATCGTCCCCTTCTCCTCCTGCCTCCAAATCCCTCTCATCATTAGGGTCTTTTCCAATGAGTCAACTATTCGCATCAGGTGGCCAAAGTATTGGAGTTTCAGCATCACCATCAGTCCTTCCAATGAAGGACTGGTCTCCTTTAAGATGGACTGGTTGGATCTCCTTGCAGTCCAAGGGAATCACAAGAGTCTTCTCCAGTACCACAGTTGAAAAGCACCAATTCTTTGGCACTCAGCATTCTTCACACTCCAACTCACACCCATACATGACCACTGGATAAACAATAGCCTTGATTAGATGGACCTTGGTTGGCAAAGTAATATCTCTGCTTTTTAATAAGCTGTCTATTTTGGTCATAACTTCCCTTCCAAGGAGTAAGCATCTTTTAATTTCATGGCTGCAATCAGCATCTGCAGTGATTTTTGAGCCACCCCAAAAATAATGTCTGACACTGCTTCCACTGTTTCCCCATCTATTTCCCGTGAAGTCTTGGGACGGTACCAGAAGTCATGATCTTAGTTTTCTGAATGTTGAGCTTTAAGAAAACTTTTTCACTCTCCTCTTTCACTTTCATCAAGAGGCTTTTGAGTTCCTCTTCACTTTCTGCCATAAGGGTGGTGTCATCTGCATATCTGAGGTTATTGATATTTCTCCCGGCAATCTTGATTCCAGCTTGTGCTTCTTCCAGCCAGGATTCCTCATGAGGTACTCTGTATATAAGTTAAATAAGCATGGTGACAATATACAACCTTGACGTACTCCTTTTCCTATTTGGAACCAGTCTGTTTTTCTCAAGAGGCAGGTCAGGTGGTCTGATATTCCCATCTCTTTCAGACTTCTCCACAGTTTATTGTGATCCACATAGTCAAAGTCTTTGGCATAGTCAATAAAGCCGAAAAACTTTTTTTAAAATTCTCTTGCTTTTTCCATGATCCAACGGATGTTAGCAATTTGATATCTGGTTCCTCTGTCTTTTCTAAAGCAAGATTGAATATCTGGAAGTTCACGGTTCATGTATTGCTGAAGCCTGGCTTGGGGAATTTTGAGGATGACTTTACTAGTGTGTGAAATGAGTACACTTGTGCGGTAGTTTGAGCACTCTTGGGCATTGCCTTTCTTTGGGATTGGAATGAAGACTATCTTTTCCAGTCCTGTGGCCACTGCTGAGTTTTCCAAATTTACTGGCATATTGAGTGCAGCACTTTCACAGCATCATCATTCAGGATTTGTAATAACTCAACTGGAATTCCATAACCTACACTAGCTTTGTTTGTAGTGTTGCTTTCTAATGTCCACTTGACTTCACATTCCAGAATGTCTGGCTCTAGGTGAGTGATCACACCATTGTGGTTATCTGGGTCATGAAGATCTTTTTTGTACAGTTCTTGTGTGTATTCTTGCCACCTCTTCTTAACATCTTCTGCTTCTGTTAGGTCCATACCATTTCTGTCCTTTATCGAGCCCATCTTTGCATGAAATATTCCCTTGGTATCTCTAATTTTCTTGAAGAGATCTCTAGTCTTTTCCATTCTGTTGTTTTCCTCTATTTCTTTGCAATGATCGCTAGGAAAGGCTTTCTTATCTCTCCTTGCTATTCTTTGGAACTCTGCATTCAGATGCTTATATCTTTCCTTTACTCCTTTGCTTTTCACTTCCCTTCTTTTCACAGTTATTTGTAAGGCCTCTTCAGGCAGCCATTTTGCTTTGTTGCATTTCTTTTCCATGGGGATGGTCTTGATCCCTGTCTTCTGTACAATGTCACGGACATCTGGAGATAGTTCATCTGGCATTCTGTATATCAGATCTAGTCCCTTAAATCTATTTCTCACTTCCACTATATAATCATAAGCGATTTGATTTAGGTCATACCTGAATGGTCTAGTGGTTTTCCCTACTTTCTTCAATTTAAGTCTGAATTTGGCAATAAGGAGTTCATGATCTGAGCCAGAGTCAGTTCCCAGTCTTGTTTTTGCTGACTGTATAGAGCTTCTCCATCCCGGCTGCAAAGAATATAATCAATCTGATTTTGGTGTTGACCATCTGGTGATGTCCATTTGTAGAGTCATATCTTGTGTTGTTGGAAGAGGGCGTTTGCTATTACCAGTGAGTTCTTTTGTCAAAACTCTATTAGCCTTTGCTTAATTCTGTATTCCAAGACCAAATTTGCCTGTTACTCCAAGTGTTTCTTGACTTCTTACTTTTGCATTCCAGTCCCCTATCTTTATCAGCAGGTAAAGTAACATGACAAATTCCCACTAAACCAAACCAAAAAGAGTTAGAGAATCTAACTGAAAAACAATTCAGAATATTGATAGTAAAAATGATTCAAAATTTTGAAAGCATAATGGAGTTACAGATAAAAAGTCTTGAGACAAGGATTGAGAAGTTACAAGAAAAGTTTATCAAGGACCTAGAAGAAATAAAAAAGAGACAATCAATAATTAATAATGCAATAACTGAGATTAAAAAAAATCTCTGAAGGGAACCAAGAATAGAATAAATGAAGCAGAAGATAGGATAAGTGAGGTGGAAGATAGAGTGGTAGAAATAAATGAAGCAGAGAGCAAAAAAAAAAAAAAAATTAAAAGAAGTGAGGGCAACCTCAAAGACCTCTAGTACAATGTTTTACGCCCCAACATTCAAATCATAGGAGTCTCAGAAGAAGACAAAAAGAAAACACATGAGAAAATACATGAAGAGATAATAGTTGAAAACTTCCCCAAAATGGGGAAGGAAATAATCCCCCAATTCCAAGAAACGCAGAGAGTCTGAAACAGGATAAACCCAATGCAATACACCAAGGCACATATTATTCAAAGTAATGAAGATTAAACACAATGAACAAATATTAAAAGCAGCAAGGGAAAAATAAGAATAAGGATAACAGTTGATCTTTCAACAGAAACTCTTCAGGCCAGAAGGGAATGGCAGGACATACATAAAGTGATGAAAGAGAAAAACCTACAACCCAGATTACTGTAGCCAGCAAGGATCTCATTCAAATATGAAGAAGAAATGAAAAGCTTTGCAGAAAAGCAAAAGCTCAGAGAATTCAGCATCACTAAACCAGCTGTCCAACAAATGATAAAGGATATTCTCTAGACAGGAAAAACAGAAAATGTGTATAAACTCAAACCCAAAACAACAAAGTAAATGGCAAAGGGATCATACTTATCTATAATTACCTTAAACGTAAATGGGTTGAATGCCCCAACCAAAAGACAAAGACTGGCTGAATGGATAAAAATCAAGACCCCCTATATATGCTGTCTACAAGAGACCCACGTCAAACCCAGAGGCACATACAGACTAAAAGTGAAGGGCTGGAAAAAGATATTTCACGCAAATGGAGACCAAAAGAAAGCAGGAGTAGCAATACTCATATCAGATAAAATACACTTAGAAGTAAAGGCTGTGAAAAGAGACAAAGAAGAACACTACATAATGATCAATGGGTCAATCAAAGAAGAATAAAACAATTATAAATAACAATTATAAATATATATGCACCCAACATAGGAGCAACACAATATGTAAGACAAACGCTAAGAAATATGAAAGGGGAAATAAACAGTAACACAATAATAGGGGGAGACTTGAATACCCCACTGACACCTATGGATAGTTCAACTAAACAGAAAATTAACAGGGAAACACAAACTTTAAATGATACAATGGACCAGTTAGACCTAATTGATACCTATAGGACATTATGCCCCAAAACAATGAATGTCACCTTTTTATCATGTGCACACAGAACACAGGATTGATCACATTCTGGGCCATAAATCTAGCCTTGGTAAATTCAAAAATATTGAAATCATCTCAAACATTCTTTCTAATCACTATGCGGTAAGATTAGATATCAACAACAGGGGAAAAAAAAACTATCAAAAATAAAAACATATGGAGGGTAAACAACACACTTCTGAATAATCAAAAAATCACAGAAGAAATCAAAATATGCATAGAAGCGAAAACACAATAACCCAAAACCTTTGGGATTCAGTAAAAGCAGTGCTAAGGGGAAAGTTCAGAGCAATACAAGCCTACCTCAAGAAACGGGAGAGAAATCAAATAAATAACCTAACTTTACACCTACAGCAACTAGAAAAGAAAGAAATGAAGAAACCCAGGGTTAGTAGAAGGAAAGAAATCATAAAAATCCAGACAAAAATAAATGAAAAAGAAAGCAATGAAACCATAGCAAAAATCAGCAAGTTAAAACCTGGTTATTTGAGAAGATTAATAAAGTAGACAAACTATTATCTAGACTCATCAAGACAAAAAAGGGAGAAGAAGCAAATCAACAAAATTAGAAGTGAAAATGGAGAAACCACAACAGGCAACATAGAAATACAAAGAATCATAAGTGACTACTGTTAGCAACTATATGCCAATAAAATGGACAACCTGGAAGAAACGGACAAATAATTAGAAAAGCATAACTTCCAAAAACTGAACCAGGAAGAAATAGAAAATCTTAACAGACTCATCGTAAGCACAGAAATCGAAAATGTAATCAGAAATCTTCTAGCAGACAAAAGCCCAGGACCAGACGGCTTCACAGCTGAATTCTACCAAAAATTAAGAGAAGAGCTAACACCTATCCTCCTCAAACTCTTCCAGAAAATTTCGGAGGAAGGTAAACTTCCAGACTCAATCTATAAGGTCACCATCACCTTAATACCAAACCTGACAAAGATGCCACACACAAAAAAGAATACTACAGGCCAATATCACTGATGAACATAGATGCAAAAATCCTTAAGATGATTCTAGCAAGCAGAATCCAACAACATATTTAAAAGATCATACATCATGACCAAGTGGGCTTTATCCCAGGGATGCAAGGATTCTTCAATATTCGCAAATCAATCAACGTGATACACCACATGAACAAATTGAATGATAAAAACCATATGATTATCTCAATAGATGAAGAGAAAGCCTTTGACAAAATTCAACATCCATTTATGATAAAAACCCTCCGAAAGCAGGCATAGAAGGAAACACCTCAACATATATAAGACATAAATGATAAACCCACAGCAAACATTATCCTCAATGCTGAAAAACTGAAACCATTTCCCCTAAAGTCAGGTACAGAACAAGGATGCACACTCTAAACACTACTATTCAACATAGTTTTGGAAGTTTTCTCCACAGCAATCAGAGCAGAAAAAAAATCAATAAAAGAAATCCAGATTAGAAAAGAAGAAGTAAAACTCTCACTGTTTGTAGATGACATGATCTTCTACACAGAAAACCCTAAAGACTCCACCAGAAAATTACTAGAGCTAACTAATGAATATAGTAAAGTTGCAGGATATAAAATCAACACACAGAAATCCCTCTCATTCCTATACACTATTAATGAGAAAACAGAAAGTGAAATTAAGGAAACAATTCCATTCACCATTGCAACGTAAAGAATAAAATACTTAGGATTATATCTACCTAAAGAAACAAAAGACCTATATATAGAAAACTATAAAACACTGGTGAAATAAATCAAAGAGGACACAAATAAGTGGAGAAACATATGGCGTTCATGGGTCGGAAGACTCAATATAGTGAAAATGAGTATACTAACCAAAGCAATCTATAGATTCAATGAAAACCCTATCAAGTTACCAACGGTACTTTTCAGAGAACTACTATAAATCATTTCACAATTTCTGTGGAAATACAAAAAACCTCGAATCAGTAAAACAATCTTGAAAAAGATGAATGGAACTGGAGGAATCAATATGCCTAACTTCAGGCTATACCGCAAAGCAACAGTCATCAAGACAGTATGGTACTGGCACGAAAGACAGAAATATAGATCAATGGAACAAAATAGAAAGCCCAGAGATAAATCCGGGCACCTATGGACACCTTATCTTTGACAAAGAAGGCAAGAATATACAATGGAGAAAAGACAATCTGTTTAACAAGTGGTGCTGGGAAAACTGGTGAACCATTTGTAAAAGAATGAAACTAGAATACTTTCTAACACCATGCACAAAAATAAACTCAAAATGGATTAAAGATCTAAACATAAGACCAGAAACTATAAAACTCCTAGAGGAAAACATAGGCAAAACACTCTGACATAGTTCACAGTAGAATCCTCTATGAACCACTTCCAAGAATATTGGAAATAAAAGCAAAAATATACAAGTGGGACCTAATTAAAATTAAAAGCTTTTACACAACGAAACTATAAGCAATGTGAAAAGGCAGCCTTCAGAATCAGAGAAAATAATAGCAAATGAAGCAACTGAGAAATAATTAATCTCAAAAATATACAAGCAACACCTGCAGCTCAATTCCAGAAAAATAAATGACCCAATCAAAAAATGGGCCAAAGAACTAAACAGACATTTCTCCAAAGAAGACATACAGATTGCTAACAAACACATGAAAAGATGCTCAACATCACTCATAATAAGAGAAACGCAAATCAAAACCACAATGACGTACCATCTCACACCATTCAGAATGGCTGCTATCCAAAGTGTACAAACAATAAATGCTGGAGAGGGTGTGGAGAAAAGGGAACCCTCTTACACTGTTGGTGGGAATGCAAAGTAGTACAGCCACTATGGAGTAAAGTGTGGAGAATCCTTAAAATACCTGGAAATAGAACTGCCATACGACCCAGCAATCCCACTGTTGGGCATACACACATAGGAAACTAGAATTGAAAGAGACATATGTACCCCAAAGTTTATCACAGCACTGTTTATGATAGCCAGCACATGGAAGCAACCTAGATGTCCATCTGCAGACGAATGGATAAGAAAGCTGTGGTACGTATACACAATGGAATATTACTCAGCTATTAAAAATAATGCATTTGAATCAGTTCTAATGAGATGGATGAAACTGGAGCCTATTATACAGAGTGAAGTATGTCAGAAAAAAAAAAAACACCAATACAGTATATTAATGCATATATAATGGGATTTATATATATGGGAATAGTGACCCTATATGCAAGACATCAAAAGAGACACAGATGTAAAGAACAGACTTTTGGACTCTGTGGGAGAGGGCGAGGCTGGGATGATCTGAAAGAATAGCATTGAAATACGTATATTATCATATGTGAAACAGGTCCCCAATCCAGGTTCAGTGCATGAGACAGGGTGCTCAAGGCTGGTGCACTGTGATGACCCTGATGGATTTGATGGGCAGGGAGGTGGGTGGGAGGGTTAGGATGGGGAAGACATGTACACCTTTGGCTGACTAATACGAATGTATGGCAAAAACAACCACAATATTATAAAGTAATTAGCTTCCAATTAAAAAAAATGGTGTTTTAAAAAAAGGTTCTTATTGATATATGTGCACTACTATATATAAAACAGATAACTAATAAAGACCTACTCTATAGCAGAGAATTCTACTTAATACCCTGTAATGACCTACACGGGAAAGAAATCTTAAAAAGAGGGGACTATGTGTATGTATAACTGATTCACTTTGCTGTACACCGAAACTAACACGACATTGTAAATCAACTATATTCCAATAAAATTTAAAAAAAAAAAGACTATAAGAAGGCAGGAAAATGCCTAGAGAATAAAGTATGATTAAGAAAAGTGAAAAAAAAAATAACATTCAGGACAAAAAAGTGATTGCTAAATAGTCTCACCTTAGAAGCAAAAATAAAACTCTGTCTCTGCATTCTTAAAATAAATTTAGAACAATTAGGTTTTTTAATAAATGAATAAATAAATCAACAAATAAAAACTATAAAATTTCCAGATGTAAAATCTGGCAAACAAAAAATAGTAGTGTGTGAATTATAAACTGTTACAGACACTATGGAAAATAGTATGGTGGTTCCTCAAACTAAAAATAGTACTACCCTATAAAAATCTGATAGTGTGGGATAATTTTCATGTAGTTCAGAAACTACAGGAAAAAACAAAAAGACTAATAAAAGTAAATGCATAAATTTAGCTCTCTCTCATATATATGAAGAGAGATTGCATTTATTTTCTTAAAAAAATAGAACTCATGTTGCAACGGGATAATATTCTTAATATATAAAGTACTTTTACAAATAAAATAAGTTAATTAAAAGACCAACATAATAAAAAAATATCTAAAAGTGATGTAAATGATATTTAATAAAGAAATAAAATGCTTGTTATAAATATGTGAATTTAATTTCAATGGAACAAAACATCATATTGTACCTATCAAATGTCAAATATAAAGTTTGATACAGTATTGTCAAGGTTGCAAGAAATTAGGCTCTCCCTTTCACTTTGGTATTGTTGTTGTTGTTCAGTCACTAAGTCATATCCAACTCTTAGCAATGCCACAGGCTGTAGCACACCAGGCCTCCCTGTCTCTCAGCATCTCCCAGAGTTTGCCCAGGTTCATGTCCATAGAATCGGTGATGCCATCCAACCACCTCATCCTCTGTTGCCCTATAGACAGTTAATTTGGCACGTTCTATCAAAATTTTAAGGGAATTTGATCTTTTATCCAATGATTCTACTTTTAAAATTATGCTCAGAATGTAAAGCAATTTGCCTCCAATAAAAAAGAAAAAAAAATCTAAAAAAAAAAATATGCTCAGATAGACTTATATTTTACAGTAATGTATGGCTACAGTGATGTTCACAATGGCATGATTTATGATCTCGTGCATGCATGCAAGTGTACTTACTTGTGTCCAACTCTTTTTGACCCCATGATTGTAACCCACCAGACTCTTCTGTCCATGAAATTTTCCAGGCAAGAACACTGGAGTGGGTGGCTATGCTCTCCTCCAGGGGATCTTCCCAACCCAGGGATTGAACTCACCTCTCCTTCATCTCCTGCATTGGTAGGTGGATTCTTACCACTGAGCCACCTGGGAAGCCCATTTATGACCTAAATACCTGGAAAAAGCCTGAATGTCCACCTATGGGAAATTGGTAAAGCAACTTATACAATAACCATAAAATAGAATAATATGCCACTATTTAAATGAATATAGTCGATTTTTATGTGCTGATATGGATTGACCTCAAATTTCATTAAGTATGAGAAACAATGTGCTATGCTGTATGTATATTATTTTTCTTTTGTTATGGTCTGAATTGTATCTCTTCAAAATTCTTATGTTGAAGTCATAACACCCAATACCTCAGAATATGGCCAACTGTATTTGGAGATAGTGTCTTCAATGAGGTAATTAAGAGAAAATGAAGTCATCTGGATGGACTTTACTGTTGTCCTTATGAGAGGAGGAGATTAGGATATAGACACACATGGAGGGAAAGCCATGTGAAGATAGAGCGAGAAGGTGGTTATTTACAAGTCAAGAAGAGAGACCTCAGAAGAAACAAACCCAGGCCACACCTTGATCTGAACTTCTATCCTCTAAACCTGTGACAAAATAAATAGATTTATATTTTTAAGCCACCCAGTTTGTGGGATTTTGTTATGATAGTCCTAGCAAACTAACACAGGATATATACATATATATACCTATATGAGTGCGGAAATATAAGTATGGTAACTTTCTGGAAGGGCACACAGTAAAATGTTGATTATTATAAGATTTAGACACTGAAGATACAGTTCTGTTTGTTGGAAGGAGGCTAACTTTCTATTATGTCATACCATTTTTACCATGTGTATGTATAATTTTATTTATTTTTATTTATTTTAATTTTTTAAATTTTTATTGGAGGCTATTATTTTACAATATTATATGGGTTGGTTTTGCCATACATTGACATGAATCTGCCCCGGTGTACACCAGTTCCCCCTTCCAAACCCCCCTCCCACTTCCCTCCTCCCTTATCCTCCTTCTGGGTCATCCCCGCATACCAGCCCCGAGCATCCTGTAACATGCATCGACCCTGAACTGGCGACTCATTTCACATATGATAATATACATGTTTCAATGCCATTCTCCCAAACCATCCCACCCTCACCCTCTCCCACAGAGTCCCAAAGACTGTTCTATACATCTGTGTCTCTTTTGCTGTCTCGTATACAGGGTTATCATTTGCATCTTTCTAAATTCCATATATATGCGTTAGTATATTGTATTTGTGTTTTACTTTCTGGCTTACTTCACTCTGTATAATAGGCTCTAGTTTCATCCACCGCATTAAAACTGGTTCAAATGTGTTCTTTTTAATGGCTGAGTAATACTCCATTGTGTATATGTACCAAAGCTTTTTATCCATTCATCTGCAGATGGACATCTAGGTTGCTTCCATGTCCTGACTATTATAAACAGTGCTGCAATGAACATTGGAGTACATGTGTCTCTTTCAATTCTGGTTTCCTCGGTGTGTATGCCCAGGAGTGTGATTGCTGGATCATATGGCAGTTCTATTCCAGTTTTTTGAGGAATCTCCACACTTTTCTCCAGAGTGGCTGTACTAGTTTGCATTCCCACCAACAGTGTAAGAGGGTTCCCTTCTCTCCACACCCTCTCCAGCATTTATTGCATGTAGACTTTTGAAAAGCAGCCATTCTGACTCGTGTGAAATGGTATCTCATTGTGGTTTTGATTTGCATTTCTCTGATTATGAGGGATGTTGAGCATTTTTTCATGTGTTTGTTAGCCATCTGTATGTCATCTTTGGAGAAATGTCTGTTTAGTTCTTTGGCCCATTTTTTGATTGGGTCATTTATTTTTCTGGATTTGAGCTTCAGGAGCTGATTGTATATTTTGGAGATTAATCCTTTATCAGTTGCTTCATTTGCTATTATTTTCTCCCATTCTGAAGGCTGTCTTTTCACCTTGCTTATAGTTTCCTTTGCTGTGCAGAAGCTTTTGATTTTAATTAGGTCCCATTTGTTTATTTTTGCTTTTTAAAAGCTTTTATAAATCTGTAAAAAAAAATCAACATGTTAGTAAAGATTAAAGCTCATGACAAGAGGGGAAATGTAAAGAATCACTGGATATTTGAAAGAAAAAAAATAAGCTTATAATAATCAAGGGTACCAATAAAATCATTTTGCCCATCAAAGTGGCAATTTTTAACACACCAATACAAACTGAAAATCTTGGGCTCTGTAATGAAAATCACCAGAATTCTGCTCATTACTAGCTTTGAAAGTAATTACTAGCTGGAAAGGAAACTAGCCTTAGTTTCCTCATCTGTAAGTGAGAATAAGAATACCTAACTCTCAGAGTTATTTTAAAGAATAAATGAGGTAAAACATGTGTAGTGACTGGCTCACAGTAAAGTGTTAATAAATATTAACTATATTATCTTGTGATGATAATGGTGCAGGAAATTGGTAGATTTGAATATCTCTGGTAAGAGTTAAGTTCACAGAATCTTTGAGAGAGCAACTGATAATATTTTTCAAGAGCTTGACTCAGTAATTTCACTTATGGTAATGCATTATAAAGGAATAGCCAGAAATATACACAAGGATTTATGCACAGTATTGGTAATAACAGCACTATTTACAAGCACAAAAACATGGAACAATCTAAATGTCATGCAGATGAGGCTGTTCAAATAAGATAAGACATATCCATGTAATCAAATTCTATGTAGGTATTATAAATCATATCTTTAAAGTATACTTCAGGGTAAGAGGAAATTACAAAAATATAATGAAAATTACCAAAAGTTAGATATAAAATTTCACAAACACCATGACTCTCATTTTGTTTAAAAACAATAATGATAACAAAATAAAATGTTAGTACTGGCTGCATTTTGATGGTGATTTTTAGTTTTTTTTGTATTTTTTAAGTGTGTCTAAAATAATATATCTTACCTTTTTGTCATGATCATTTTTTTTAACTTAGTATTTAAAACCATGTGTGTACAAAAATGAGCACATAAGTGTTCATCTTGATGAAGTTTCATAGATTGAATGCATCCTGTGTTACTTGTACCATACTCAAAAATCAGAAATCACCTAATCATCCTGCTCTGCCTTGAGGTCTCCTTGACTCACTAGCCACTTCTCTACTCTCCACCCAGGGCTACCATTTTCCTGACTTGTAACAGCTAATATTACTTTTGCCTGGTTTTACAGTTTACATAAATGGAGGCACATATCATCTATCTTTGTGTTTGACTACTTTTGCTCAACAATTTAAACTCTGTGTTTTATTTATGTTCCAATACCCAAAAAGGAAAAATTCAAGTGGAATACAACAATTTACCCTTCTTGTATGATACAATGTTCTTTGGAAGTGAGTAAATGAACTCCCCATTAAGTTCTTCTGTTAGAAATGTCAGACTTGTGTTTATTCTAGTCAAGTTGATAAATTAAAGTAATACAAATCCTAATGAAAAATAATAAAAATTGTAATAAGTAAACTATAAAATCTTAAAAAGGAAAATGTCAATCTTTGAAAATTTATTTTAAATATGTAGATTACAATATAAGTGAATATAAATTGGTTGAGAATAAAGCAAGTTAATATATTTTACTTAGTAACTACCACTTGCATACACCTATTATATACTTAGAGCTTCCCTGGGGCTCGATGGAAAGAATTTGCCTGCAGTGCAAGAGCCGCAGGAGACGTGGTTTCAATCCCTGGGTCAGGAAGATTCCCTGGAGGAGGGCATGGCAACCCACTTCAGTATTCTTGCCTGGAAAATTGCATGGACAGAGGAACCCTGTGGACTACAGTTCATGGGATTGCAAAGAGTCAGACATGACTGAAGCGACCTAGCATGCATGCATGCATTATATACTTGGGATTGTACATATACGGTCTCATTACTCAATCTTCACAATAAATCTATGAAGTAGATGCTGTTATTGTTAGTCACTCGGTTGTATCCGACTCTTTGTGACCCTATGGATTGTAGCCCGCCAAGCTCCTCTGTCCATGGAATTCTCCAGGCAAGAATACTAGAAAGTCTAGCCATTTCCTTCTCCAGAGGATATTATCAACCCAGGGATTGAACCCAGGTCTCCTGAATTGCAGGCAGATTCTTCATCATCTGAGCCACCAGGGAAAGCATGATGCTATAATTACCATAGCACAGATATAAAAGCTGGGGCTCTGGGAGATTTTCTGTCAAGGATCTCTCAGATAATAAATAGAGGGTTCAGAAATCTAATCCACATTTGTCTGATTTCAAAGCCAGACCTCTTACTACTATGATGCTTACTGTTAGGTCTGTCAGGAAAATTTTTTGTTTCACTGCCCTTTTGATTCTCATAGTAGCATCTGATTTTAGTTCAGGGTGGGGACTGTCCAGAGAACTTTTAGCAGTAAGAAAGGAGAGATTGCCCTGAGGCCTGTGTATTTTGGCCTACTTTAAGTAACACATTAATTATATATCCATATCCACTGAGAATGCAATGTGAACTTGTTAAGCATTCAAAGGAAAATGAATGTATAGACTTTTCATCTAGGTTTGGCAATATACATACGTGTGTGTGTGTGTGTATATATATATATATATATATATAGAGAGAGAGAGAGAGAGAGACAGAGACAGAGACAGAGACAGAGAAATGAGAGAGACAGAGAGAGGACAGAGAGTGAGGAAACGAGTTAACAGTGCTCAAAGTCATTGCAATGACTCTTCATTACATCAGAAATCCCCGGTAGTGGTCATCATTTGTAACACTCAATGAATAACACACCTTTTGGGGCAGTCCTAAGATGGTGGAGGAATAGGACAGGGAGACCACTTTCTCCCCCACAAATTCATTGAAGGAACATTTGAACTATGAGCCAATTACACAAAACAACTTCTGAATGCTGACAGAGGACATCAGGCACACAGAAAGGCAGCCCACTGTCTTTGAAAGGAGGTAGGAAAAAAAATGTAAAGGATAGAAAGAGAGGCAAAAGAGGGAGAGATGGTTATCCATCCCGGGAAAGGAGGCTTAGAAAAGAGAGAAGTTTCCAAACACCAGGAAACACTCTCACCAGTGAATCTGTGGCGAGCCTTGGAACCTCAGAGGGCAACATTACCAGGAGGAAAGATAAATAATTAAAACCCACAGATTACCTGCCTAAGGCAACTCCCAGTGGAGAAGCAGCACAGACTCTTGCATCCACCACTAGTAAGCGGGGACTAGGCAGGGAGGCATGGGCTGCATTTCTTGGAGTAAGGACCAAGCCGGAATGCCCCAAGCGCAATCTGAGGGAACAATCTTGAGATAGCAAAGTAGACTGTGGGATATTTATCCCACGAAAGTCAGTTCAGTTCAGTTCAGTCACTCAGTCGTGTTCGACTCTTTCCAACCCCATGAATCGCAGCACGCCAGGCCTCCCTGTCCATCACCAACTCCCAGTGTTCACTCAACCTCATGTCCATCGAGTCAGTGATGACATCCAGCCATCTCATTCTCTGTCGTCCCCTTCTCCTCCTGCCGCCAATCCTTCCCAGCATCAGAGTCTTTTCCAATGAGTCAACTCTTCACATGAAGTGGCCAAAGTATTGGAGCTTCAATTTTAGCATCAGTTCTTCGAATGAACACCAAGGACTGATCTCTTTTATTTATTTTTTTTTCATTTAAATTTATTTATTTATTTTTCTCTCATTACATAATTTCTTCTTTTTTATTTTTTTATTGGAGGCTAATTACTTAACAATATTATATTGGTTGTTTTTGCCATACATTGACATGAATCCACCCTGGGTGTACATATGTTTCCCCTCTTGCTCCTTGCAGTCAAAGGGGCTCTCAAGAGATTTCTCCAACACCACAATTCAAAAGCATCAATTCTTCAGTGCTCAGGTTTCTTCACAATCCAACTCTCACATCCATACATGACCACGGGAAAAAACATAGCCTTGACTAGATGGACCTTTGTTGGCAAAGTAACGTCTCTGCTTTTTAATATGCTATCTAGGAAGGAATATAACTTTCCTTCCAAGGATTAAGTGTCTTTCAATTTCAAGGCTGCAATCACCATCTGCACTGATTTTGGAGCCCCCAAAAATAAAGTCTGACACTGTCTCCACTGTTTCTCCATCTATTTTCCATGAAGTGATGAGAACAGATGCCATGATCTTTGTTTTCTGAATGTTGAGCCTTAAGCCAGCTTTTTCACTCTCCTCTTTCACTTTCATCAAGAGGCTTTTGAGTTCCTCTTCACTCTCTGCCATAAGGGTGGTGTCATCTGCATATCTAAGGTTATTGATATTTCTCCAGGCAGTCTTGATTCCAGCTTGTGCTTTTTCCAGACCAGCATTCCTCATGATGTACTCTGCACAGAAGTTAAATTAGCAGGGTGACAATATACAACCTTGACGTACTCCTTTTCATATATGGAACAAGTTCGTTGTTCCATGTCCAGTCCTAACAGTTGCCTCCTGACATGCATACAGGTTTCTCAAGAGGCAGGTCAGGTGGTCCGGTATTCCCATCTCTTTCAGAATGTTCCACAGTTTATTTTGATCCACACAGTCAAAGACTTTGGCATAGTCAATGAAGCAGAAATAGATGTTTTTCTGGAACTCTCTTGCTTTTTCGATGATCCAACTGATGTTGGAAATTTGATCTCTGGTTACTCTGTCTTTTCTAAAATGAGCTTGAATATCTGGATGTTCACGATTCACGTATTGCTGAAGCCTGGCTTGGAGAATTTTGAGCATGACTTTACTAGCGTGTGAGATGAGTGCAACTGTGCGGTAGTTTGAGCATTCTTTGGCATTGCCTTTCTTTGGGATTTGAATGAAGACTGACCTTTTCCAGTCCTGTGGCCACGGCTGAGTTTTCCAAACTTGCTGGAACATTGAGTGCAGCACTTTCACAGCATCATCTTTCAGGATTTGAAATAGCTCACCTGGAATTCCATCACCTCCACTAGCTTTGTTCAAGTGATGCTTTCCAAGGCCAATTTGACTTTACATTCCAAGATGTCTGGCTCTAAGTGAGTCATCACACCATCGTGATTATCTTGGTCATGAATATCTTTTTTGTACGGTTCTTCTGTGTATTCTTACCACCTCTTCTTAATATCTTCTGCTTCTGTTAAGTCCATGCCATTTCTGTCCTTTATAGAGCCCATCTTTGCATGAAATATTCCCTTGGTATCTCTAACGTTCTTGAAGAGATCTCTAGCCTTTTATATTCTGTTGTTTCCCTCTATTTCTTTGCATTGATCACTGAGGAGGTCTTTCTTATCTCTCCTTGCTATTCTTTGGAACTCTGCATTCAGATGCTTATATCTTTCCTTTTCTCCTTTGCTTTTCGCTTCTCTTCTTTTCACAGCTATTTGTAAGGCCTCCTCAGACAGCTACTTTGCTTTTTTGCATTTCTTTTCCAGTGAGATGGGCTTGATCCCTGTCTCCTGTATAATGTCATGAACCTCTGTCCATAGTTCATCAGGCACTCTATCAGATCTAGTCCCTTAAATCTATTTCTCACTTCCACTGTATAATCATAAGGGATTTCATTCAGGTCACATCTGAATGGTCTCTTGCTTTTCCCTACTTTCTTCAGTTTTAGTCTGAATTTGGCAATAATTATTTCATGATCTGAGCCACAGTCAGCTACCTATCCTGTTTTTGCTAACTGTATAGAGCTTCTCCACCTTTGGTTGCAGAGAATATAATCAATCTGATTTCATTGTTGACCATCTGGTGATTCCACGAAAAGTCCTAACCTAAAACACTGCCAGGCCCACTCACAGAACAAAGGACTGAGTAGAGCTAGTTGGCTGCGTACCAGCCCATTCCCCACTAGAGACAGGCAGGCAAGGGAAGCCAGAGCTGGAAGGAGGCAATTTTGGCCCCAGAGAGGCATCATCTACCAAACTGCAAGCAGGCTTCTTTGCTTACCAAGACTCCTTGGAATTCTGGACGGCCAACATACGTCAGGAGGGTTGCAGCCAGAGATCAACTCCCCAGAGGAGACACACAGTACACCTGAGAAGGCGCGCCCCTTGTATACCAAGAAAACCGAGCGACTGGGACTGGGGAGGCTATAAGTCGCAGCTCGCCAAGCACCTGGTCACCTGAGCTGCTCAGACAGGGGAAGGGCACAAAAAGCAGGCCCAATCAAGGCTGCTCCTTTGTGGAGTACCTGAAAACCTGAACCTGAGTGGCTTTGACCTGAGAAGTGCACTCAACCCAGGACCGGTCTCAGACAGTTCCTGGCAGAGCAACATAGAGCTTGAGCAGTGTAGACTGGGAAAGCACATAAGCCGTGAGCACTCCCCACAGACGCCAGTAAAATTTGTTTGCAGTGTTCCTCCCTCCCCACAGCATGACTGAACAAGTGAGCCTAAAAATTGTGACCACAACCGCCCCCTTGTGTCAGGGTGGAAATTAGACACTGAAGAGGCCAGCAAACAGAAGCTAAAATAAACAGAGGGAACCGCTTTGGAAATGACAGTTGCAATAGACTAAAGCCCTGCAGTTAGTACCTGCTACATAGGAATGTGCCTATAGATTTTAGAAGTGTAAGCCGGATCAAGGAACTATTTGAAAATGAACTGACCCCACTCTGTCTACATCAACACCAGAGAAAGTGGTAGATATATTTTTACTATTATCATTTTTTAATTTTTTTAAATTTTTTTAAAATTTTAAGTCCTCTATTACTCCTTTAATTTTCATTTTTATAACCTACTATTATTTTGCAAAAAAAGACCCAATTTTTAAATCAAACTTCATATATATATATATTATATAATTTTTGTGACTTTATTTTTTTTCTTTAATATTGTATTTTTGAGAATCTAACCTCTATTCTAGATTTTTAATCTTTTCTTTTTGGTATTTGTTATCAATTTTGTACCTTTAAGAACCCAATCTTCAATACCGATTTTTTACTTGGAAGCGACATTACTGGCTGCATTGCTCTCTTTCCATTTGGTCTCTCTTTTTTCTCCACCAGGTCGCCTCTGTCTCATCCCTGCCCCTTCTCTTCTCTACCCAAACCTGTGAATCTCTTTGTGTGTTCTGGGCTGTGGAGAAAGCTTAGGGAACTGATTACTGGCTGGATCTGTCTCTCTCCTTTTGATCCCCCTTTTATCCTCCTGGCCACCTCTCTCTCTTTCCTCCCTCTTCTCTTCTCCATGTAACTCTGTGTACCTCTCCAGGTGTCCTTCACTGTGGAAAAACTTTACATTATCAACCTAGGTGTTTTATCATTGGTGCTGTATAGATGGAAAAGTCTTGAGGCTACTGTAAGAATATGACTGAAAACCGGAGACAGTTGGCTTAAGTTCAAATCCTGAGAACAACAGAGAACTCCTGACTCCAGGGAACAATAATTGATAGGAGCTCATCAAACGCCTCCATACCTACACTGAAGCCAAGCACCACGCAAAGGCCAACAAGTTCCAGAGAAAGACATACATACCATGCAAATTATGCAGCAACACCGGAACATAGCCCTGAGTTTCAAGATACAGGCTGCCCAAAGTCACACCAAACCCACTGACATCTGAAAACTCATTACTGGACACTTCAGTGCACTCCAGAGAGAAGAAATTCAGCTCTACCCACCAGAACACTGACAAAAACTTCCCTAACCAGGAAACCTTGGCAAGCCAAACGTCCAACCCCACCCACAGTGAGGAACCGCCACAATAAAGAGGAACCACAAATTGCCAGAATACAGAAAGGCCACCCCAAACACAGCAATATAAACAAGATGAAAAGGCAGAGAAATACCCAGAAGGTAAAGGAACAGGGTAAATGCCCACCAAACCAAACCAAAGAGGAAGAGATAGGGAATCTACCTGATAAAGAATTCTGAATAATGATAGTGAAAATGATCCAAAATCTTGAAAACAAAATAGAGTTACAGATAAATAGCCTGGAGACAAAGATTGAGAAGAAGCAAGAAATGTTTAAAAAGTATCTAGAAGAAATAAAAAAGAGTGAAAATACAATGAATAATCCAATAAATGAGATCAAAAACACTCTGGAGGGAACAAAAAGTAGAATAATGGAGGCAGAAAATAGGATAAGTGAGGTAGAAAGTACAATGGTAGAAATAAATGAAACAGAGAGGAAAAAAGAAATAGAAGAAATGAGAACAGCCTCAGAGACCTCTGGGACAATGTTAAATGCCCCAACATTTGAATCATAGCAGTCCCAGAAGAAGAAGAGAAAAAGAAAGTTCATGAGAAAATACTTGAGGAGATAATAGTTGAAAACTTCCCTAAAATGAGGAAGGAAATAATCACCCAAGTCTAAGAAACCCAGAGAGTCCAAATCAGGATAAACCAAAGGCAAAACACCGAAGACAGATATTAATCAAATTAATAAAGATCAAACATATGGAATTTAGAAAAATGGTAACCTGAACCCTGTATAAGAGACTGCAAAAGAGACATAGGCATTTAGAACAGTCTTTGGGACTCTGTGGGAGAGGGTGAAGGTGGAATGATTGGGGAGAATGGAATTGTAGCTTGTATATTATCATAAGTGACCAGTCCAGGTTCGACGCATACATTTTCCTCTGTTCATTTCTTTGCATTTGTGCTTTTTTAATAAAATTCTTTTTTAGAAATAAAAAAAAAAGATCAAACACAACGAACAAATATTAAAAACAGCAAGGGAAAAACAACAAATAATTTAAGGATAACAGCTGATCTTTCAATAGAAACTCTTCAGGCCAGGAGGCAATGGCAGGGCATATTTAAAGTGTTGAAAGAAAATAACCTACAGCCCAGATTACTGTACCCAGCAAGGATATCATTCAAATATGAAGAAGAAATAAAAAGCTTTATAGACAAGCAAAGTTCGGAGAATTCATCACCACCAAACTAGCTCTCCAACAGATGCTAAAGGATCTTCTCTAGACAGGAAACACATAATGGGTGCATAAACTCGAACCCAAAACAATAAATTAAATGGCAATGGGATCATACTTATCAATATTACCTTAAATGAAAATGGGTTGAATGCCAAAACCAAACGACAAAGACTGGCTGAATGGATACAAAAACAAGACCACTATATATGTTGTCTACAAGAGACCCACCTCGAAACGAGGGACACATACAGACTGAAAGTGAAGGGCTGGAAGAAGATATTCCATGCAAAGAGAGACCAAAAGAAAGCAGGAGTAGCAATATTCAGATAAAATAGACTTTAAAACAAAGGCTGTGAAAAGAGACAAAGAAGGACACTACATAATGATCAAAGGATCAATCCAAGAAGAAGATATAACAATTATAAATATATATGCACCCAACATAGGAGCACCGCAATATGTAAGGCAAATGCTAACAATTATGAAAGGGGAAATTAACAATAACACAATAATAGTGGGAGACTTTAATATCCCCACTCACACCTATGGATAGATCAACTAAACAGAAAATTAACAAGGAAACACAAAGTTTAAATGATACAATAGACCAGTTAGACATAATTGATATCTATAGGACATTTCATCCCCCAAAAATGAATTTCACATTTTTCTTAAGCGCACATGAAACCTTCTCCAGGATAGGTCACATCCTGGGCCATAAATCTAGCCTTGGTAAATTCAAAAAAATTGAAATCATTCCAAGCATCTTTTCTGACCACAGTGCAGTAAGATTAGATGTCAATAACAGGAGAACATCTATGAAAACTTCCAAAATATGGAGGCTGAACAACACGCTGCTGAATAACCAACAAATCACAGAAGGAATAAAAAAGAAATAAAAATATGCATAGAAACGAATGAAAATGAAAACACAACAAGCCAAAAATCTATGGGACACTGTAAAAGCAGTGCTAAGGGAAAGGATCACAGCAATACAGGCTTACCTCAAGAAGCAAAGAAAAAGTCAAATAAATAACCTAACTCTACACCTAAAGCAACTAGAAAAGGAAGAAATGAAGAATGCCAGGGTTAGTAGAAGGAAAGGAAGCTTAAAAATTAGGGCAGAAATAAATGCAAAAGAAACAAAAGAGACCCTGGCAAAAACTAACACAGCCAAAAGCTGGTTCATTGAGAAGTTAAATAAAATTGACAAACCATTAGCCAGACTCATCAAGAAACAAAGGGAGAAAAATCAAATCAATAAAATTAGAAATGAAAATGGAAAGATCACAACAGGCAACACAGAAATACATAGAATTATAAGAGACTACTATCAGCAACTATATTTCAATAAAATGGACAACTTGGAAGAAATGGTCAAGTTCTTAGAAAAGTACAACTTTCCAAAACTGAACCAGGAAGAAATGGAAAATCATAACAGACCCATCACAAGCATGGAAATTGAAACTGTAATCAGAAATCTTCCAGCCAACAAAAGCCCAGGACCAGACGGCTTTACAGCTGAATTCTATAAAAAAATTTGGAGAAGAGCTAACACCTATCCTACTCAAACTCTTCCAGAAAATTGCTGAGGAAGGGAAACTTCCAAACTCATTCTAAAAGTCCACCATTATCCTAATACCAAAACTTGACAAAGATGCCACAAAAAAAAAAAAAGAAAACTAAAGGCCAATATCACTGATGACCATAGATGCAAAAATCCTTAACAAAATTTTAGCAAACAAAATCCAACAACATATTAAGAAGATCATATATCATGACCAAGTGGCCTTTATCCCAGGGATGCAAGGATTCTTCAATATCTACAAATCAGCCCATGTAATACACCACATTAACAAATTGAGAGATAAAAAACATATGATTATCTCAATAGATGCAGAGAATGCCTTTGACAAAATTCAACATCCATTTGTGATAAAAACCCTCAAGGAAGCAGGAATAGAAGGAACATACCTCAAATTAATAGAAGGTATATATGACAAAACCACAGCAAATATTATCCTCAATGGTGAAAAATTGAAAGCATTTCCCCTAAAGTAAAGAACAAGACATAGTTTTGGAAGTTTTGGCCTCAGAAATCAGAGCAGAAAAAGAAACAAAAGGAATCCAGATTGGAAAAGAAGAAGTAAAACTCTCACTGCAGAGGACATGATCCTCTACAAAAAAAAAAAAAACCTTAAAGACTTCAACAGAAAATTACTAGAGCCAATTAATGAATATTTTAAAGTTGTGGGATATAAAACCAACACACAGACATCCCTTGAATACCTATACACTAACAATGAGAAAAAAGAAAGAGAAATTAAGGAAACTATTCAACTCACCGTTGCAATGAAAATAATAAAATACTCAGGAATATATCTACCTAAAGAAACAAAAGACCAATATATAGAAAACTATAAAACACTGCTGAAAGAAATCAAAAAGACACTAATAGATGGAGAAATATACTTTGTTCATGGATTGGAAGAATCAATATAGTGAAAATGAGTATACTACCCAAAGTAATCTATAGATTCAATGCAATCCCTATCAAGCTACCAACAGTGTTTTTCACAGAACTAAAACAAATAATTTCACAATTTGTATGGAAATACAAAAAACCTCGAATAGCCAAAGCAATCTTGAGAAAGAATGGAACTGGAGGAATCAAGCTGCCTGACTTCAGGCTCTTCTACAAAGTCACAGTCATCAAGACAGTATGATACTGGCATAAAGACAGAAATATAGATAAAAGGAACAAAATAGAAAGCCCAGAGATAAATCCATGCACCTATGGACACCTTATCTTTGACAAAGTAGGCAAGAATATTCAATGGAGAAAAGACAATCTCTTTAGCAAGTGGTGCTAGGAAAACTGGTTAACAACTTGTAAAAGAATGAAGCTAGAACACTCCCTAACACCATACACAAAAATAAACTCAAAGTGGATTAAAGATCTAAATGTAAGACGAGAAACTATAAAAACTCCTATAGGAGAACAAAGGCAAAACATTCTCCGACATAAATCACAGCAGGATCCTCCATGACCCACCTCCCAGAATATTGAAAATAAAAGCAAAAATAAACAAATGGGACCTAATTAAGATTAAAACCTTCTGCCAAGCAAGGGAAACTATAAGCGAGGTGAAAAGGCAGCCTTCAGAATCAGAGAAAATAATAGCAAATGAAGCAACTGAGAAATAATTAATCTCAAAAATATACAAAAAACTCCTGCAACTCAATTCCAGAAAAATAAACGGCACAATCAAAAAATGGGCCAAAGAGCTAAAGAGACATTTCTCCAAAGAAGACATGCAGATATATAACGAACACATGAAAAGATGCTCAACATCACTCATAATCAGAGAAACGCAAATAAAAACCACAATGAGGTACCATTTCACGCCAGTCAGAAAGGCTGCTATCCAAAAGTCTACAAGCAATAAATGCTGGAGAGGGTGTGGAGAAAAGGGAACCCTCTTACACTGTTGGAGGGAATGAAAACTAGTACAGCCACTATGGAAACAGGGTGGAGATTCCTTTAAAAACTGGAACTAGAACTGCCATATGACCCAGCAATCGCACTCCTGGGCATACACACCGAGGAACCCAGAATTAAAAGAGACACATGTACTCCAATGTTCATTGCAGCACTGTTTATAATAGCCAGGATATGGAAGCCACCTAGATGTCCATCTGTAGATGAATGGATAAGAAAACTGTGGTACATATACACAATGGAGTATTCTGTTCAGTTCAGTTCAGTCGCTCAGTCGTGTCCGACTCTTTGTGACCCCATGAATCACAGCACACCAGTCCTCCCTGCCCATCACCAATTCCCGGCATTCACTCAAACTCATGTCCATCGAGTCGGTGATGCCATCCAGCCATCTCATTCTCTGTCGTCCCCTTCTCCTCCTGCCCCCAATCCCTCCCAGGATCAGAGTCTTTTCCAGTGAGTCAACTCGTCGCATGAGGTTGTCAAAGTATTGGAATTTCAGCTTTAGCATCAGTCCTTCCAATGAACACCCAGGATTGATCTCCTTTAGGATGGACTGGTTGGATCTCCTTGCAGTCCAAGGGACTCTCAAGAGTGTTCTCCAGCACCACAGTTAAATTACTCAGCAATTAAAAATAATACATTTGAATCAGTTCTAATGAGGTGGATGAAACTGGAACCTATTATACAGAGTGAAGTAAGACAGAAAGAAAAACACCAATACAGTATACTAACACATGTATACGGAATTTAGAAAGATGGTAATGATTACCCTGTATGCGAGACAGCGAAAGAGACACAGATGTATAGAACAGTCTTTTGGACTCTGTGGGAGAGGGAGAGGGTGGGATGATTGTGGAGAATGGCATTGAAACATGTATATTATCATATGTGAAATGAATCGCTAGTCCAGGTTATATGCTCGGGGCTGGTGCACTGGGATGAACCAGAGGGATGGGATGGGGAGGGAGTGGGAAGGGGGTTCAAGAATGGGAACACATGTACACCCGGGTCAGATTCATGTCAATATATGGCAAAACCAATACAATATTGTAAAGTAATTAGCCTCCTATTAAAATAAATAAACAAATATAAATAAATAAATAATAATAAAAAAGAAAGAAAAAAAAAAAAGAACTGCCATATGATCCATCAATCCAACTGCTGGGCATACACACTGCAGAAACCAGAATTGAAAGAGACACATGTACCCCAAAGTTCATCACAGCACTGTTTATGATAGCCAGGGTATGGAAGCAATCTAGATGTCCATCAGAAGTTGAATGGATAAGAAAGCTGTGGTACATATACACAATGGAATATTACTCGGCCATTAGAAAGAATGCATTTGAATCAGTTCTAATGAGGTGAATGAAACTGGAGTCTATTATACAGAGTGAACTAAGCCAGAACGAAAAACACCAATACAGTATACTAATGCATATATAGGGAATTTAGAAATATAGTAATGATAACCCTGTATGCGAGACAGCAAAAGAGACCCAGATGTATAGAGCAGTCTTTCGGACTGTGTTGGGAAGAGAGAGGGTGGGATGGTTTGGGAGAATTGCATTGAAACCTGTATATTATCCTATGTGAAATGGATCACCAGTTCAGGTTCAATGCATAAGACAAGGTGCTCGGGGCTAGTGCACAGGGATGACCCAGAGGAATGGGATGGGGAGGGAGGTGGGAGGGGGTTCAAGACGGGGAACATATGTACACCCATGGTGGATTCATTTCAATGTATTTCATGAATTGCATATTTACAATATTGTATAATAGTTAGCCTCCAAAAAATAAATAATAAATAAATAAATAAATAAATTTTTAAATAAATAAATAAATTTTTAAAAAGATAGAATGCAGACAAAGTAACTAAAAAAAAAAAAAAAGAATAACACACCTTTTCACCTTTGTCATCACACCTAACAATCTGCCTTTGACACATGATGTCCTAGGCATGAAATGATGCTTGCCTGTCTAAAACTGGGAAGCAGTATTTGCCCAATATATCCAAACACTCTTTATCAACACCAGTAAAAATCACCCTCATAGTCAGGGACACATCACAGCCTGTTTGCAATATTTATTTATTACTACAATAGGTAATATCAATATGTTTGAAAATATGAGACATTTCATCTCTTCTTGGTGAGTTATATGATATGCAATAAAATGAGAAAGGTAGTTATCAAATCCAAACTCTCTAAGCAGAGGAATGTAGATGTTATGTGTCCTAGGTGAACATAGGATTAAAACTACAAACCTAGAGTAGTATTTCTCAAAATCTGATCCAGGGACCCCTTGCATCAGAATCACTAGCCTTGCTGGGTAAGCATACAGAGTTCTGAACTATGAAATTAGAATCCTGTATGGTGAGGTATCTCCATTATAAAGGAGTTCTCTAAAGTCTAGAGCAGAGTTATTCTACCTTGGTACTATTAATATTCTAGACTGGATAATTATTTATTATAGGAGATACCCCATGCATTATAAAAAGTTCAGCATCATTCCTGCCCTCTACGCATTAGGTGCCAGCAGCAAAGTCCTTTTCCCCTTGTGTGGCAATCAAAACGTCCTCGGGGGCATGGCAAAATCAACCACAGCTGATAACCACATCTTTGAAGCAAGGATTTCTATAGTTAGGCAATAAAAACAGACACAGGAACTAAGTGATTAGTGAAATGATGAGCTTCACTTGCCGACTGAGTAAACCTGGGCAACTCTCAATGAAGTATGGTAGGAGAGAGGAGATGCTCCAGATAAACCAAGACAGTGACAAATGTACTATCTATTCCAATATCCAGAAAGCATTTATTGTTCTCCTCTTAAAAGAATGCTACCTTCTTTCCTGAATTATTTTATGATTTCCAATGTTTAGCCTTTGAAGGTGAACCACTTGACGGGAGGGTAGAAAAGTGAATGTGGTGCTGCTGACCCATTGGTACTATCTTTATTTAAGGAGTTTCATCTTAACTTCAAGTAACACTCTTTCACTTCAATGAATAGCCCTAATTTGAAGACAAGTCCATGCCATGCAGATAGAATTAACAGTGACCATTTATTTTGCCGGCACCTGTCCATACTACAATCAGACCCACTCACACACTAAGACAGTGGAATGTTGGGGAAGGTGAGGATTGTATGTGTTAATACATATCAAGTGTTGAGCATAGTGGTTGGCTCATAAGAAGTGCTCAATAAACTCTGGCTATTGTTGAATTTTCACAAAGTGGTGTCAGTGAACTCTCTTCTCTCTTTCACTCTGATATGTCACACCGAGGACAGTTGCTCTGAACCCTTGAGTAGGCATTCTGGCACAGAAAGCAATGGGACAAGTGAGTATGTAATGGGCCCAAAAAGAACTTCCATATATATTTAAAAGCATAGACCCTCTGAAGACTGCAGTGTTCCTCGCTTTTCATCTGCAAGTCAAAAGCTTAATCAATTAGTATAAAAAGCAGTAAGCCCACAAATCTAGATAACATGGCAGCCTTGGAATCCTATAGGAAATGAGGAATCAAATTCTGATTCATCATTCAATGGCTGCCATGACTACTATGCTCAAGTATGCTTTTTTGAGAAACAGAAATTCATCAGAGTTGTTGGGCCACTGACTAGCATGCTGGCCTTTTGTAAATATATCTCACATATTACTTGTTTACAGGTTCTATAGCAAACCCATCCACATAAAGGTAACACCTTCCTCAATATCACCAATTTTTGAATCCACAGTCTCGGTGGTTCAGCCTAGCTCACCCCATGAATCTGTTTCCCCTTTGTTCTTAAAATAACTTGCCCTTATCAACAAAAAGCTGAAGCAATATAATGAAGGAAACATGAAACCAGTTGAATGATATATTGAACTCAATATATTGGCCTGCAAATGGTCTTTGTTATTTGTAATATGTTGCTTAGTTTGCTAGCCCCTTTGATTTGTTTGTTTGTTTATGGAATGAAGGTGGGGGCAGAATCTTTATTATAGATAAATTGTCACATTGTCTTTTAAGTGGCATCGGTAGCCCATTTCTATGATGAAGAAATGGAGGTGCCCCCAGTTTTTTAATATTATTTATTTTGATCAAGTTATTTTGCTTTCCAAGAATAGCCAATTATCCTATGACCAGCCTGCTTGTTCCACGCGGGTCAAGCTAGCAAAACCTGCAAGCACACCTCCCAGCACGCTACCTGCATTTTGACTAACTGATTTACCAGAAGCCTAACTTGTCCAAGAATTCCATTTTGCTTCCATTGTAACAGTCCTAGACCACTAAGTCATGTGACCACTAGTTATCTTTCCTTGTCACTAGTAGCTCTTCAGTCAACTCTATCGCAACACGTCTTTAGTGACAAAAAGGAAATCCAGTGTGCTTTCCAGAGCTGAGCTGATAAAGCTCATCGTGTTTGGTACATGAATGACTGGCAAGATTTAATGTATTAGTCTTTGTGATAATTTACCAAAAATATCTATTTATGTTTAAGTTTCAGTGTTATTTTTGGAGAATCATTTAACAGATGATTAACCCTGTTTCTGTTAGGGAATCATCCATTCAGAACACATTTTGTATATCCTGGGTGCCTTAGACCTCTTCACTAATAGATAAGATTTCAACATTAGTTTTCCCATGAAGCCAAGAGAGTTTGACTCTAAAGTTAGTTTTGACAGAACCCCTCAGGTCAGGCCAGGGTCTAGTGAGGAGATGTCCCAGTAGACTGTCTACAGGCTGACTTCCTGGGTCATCAGAAGACTGCATTTTGGTGTGCCCTGCCATGGCACTCTCCCAGCACCATGAGAACGTGACCGATTCCTCAGCTTCCACTAGCCATGCAACTATATAAGTATCAAAGAATTCTACACTCGCTTAACTTTGGAGGCCTAACATAGTTAGCACCTGTCACTTTTCTTAAAGTGGAAGCAGAAACAAACAGGTAAGAGCCAGAGGAGGGAAAAATAATGACAAGGGAGAGAAACTCAAAGTCAGGTGCCATTAGGTGTCTCCTTTCAGGGAGGAAGGGCTTAGAGAGCTTGAAGATGCCAGGAGAGAAGAGAACTTGTTAATGGTTATAGTTCTGGGGCTTCCTTTATGATAATGATGCTTGTTACTATATGTCACATTTGCTCCTTAGCGGTGGCTTCCCATGAGCCCCTACTGCAGCGGGTGATCATTCCTGCAAGTTTTGCTTCCTTCTCTTTCCCTCACAGCAATGTAGGAGGGAGAGGGGTTCTGCTTCATTTTTCTTAGACCTGTCACCTGATTCTCCTGGCCTTTAATCTCAGACCAGTATCCCCCGTGTTTCCCACTTATATTTCAGTGTCCTACAAACCCCGAGGCAAGTTATCCTACCACTCCATACCAGCCTAAGTCCAGTCAAGTTTCAGCTGGCACAAGAGTTTCCATTCTCAGCACTACTGACATTTAGGGTGAGATAATCCTTTATTGTCGGGGGCTGTCTTGTGCAACGTAATGTGTTTAGTCACATCATAGGCCTTTACTTATTCATACCAGTAGGAAATGGCTCTAGGTAATGACAAATGTCCCCTGGAGGATAAAATCACTCCCAGGCTGAGAAGTGCCTCCATTGATGAGAAGTCACAGAGATGTGGTGAGAGAGCAAGGTGTGGGGAAGAGGAGCTTTTGTCCTCCCCGCTCAAGGAGGGGAAGAGGCTGAGCTGTGGCCTGGGCTTTCTGGAGTGCTTGGCCCCCACGAAATCAGACATGGCATAAAGGGGCAGCTGCTGATAAACCTAGAGACACATTAAGAGGCTCCTCTGATCCCTCCACGTTTCCCAATTAGTTTCTGCCCTCTTGTCAAAACTATAAAATATGTTCCCAGTGAGGTAATCTGGCAAACAATGAAACTTTTACATTAAGTTGATTTCAGTTGACAAATTGTGTTATATGCATTTTTAGGCAAAATAGTCATGTCCCTAGGTGTTCCCTAGGCAAAATAGTCATGCTCCCCATAGACAAGCAAGAAGGCCTATTTTTAATATGACTAAATCAGAAATCATCTGTTATCTTCATGGAATAATTACTGGAACTTAGGTCTCTCCCAACATCCCATAGAGGGGAAAGAACAAATGGCTTGGGGCACCAGGCCTCTTAGCAGAATGTTTCCTCTCTCAGTGGCCAGAGGCAGCTCAGACCATTATCCTTACATAAATATCACCATCCCTTTTTGTTGTAGATCCCAGACCATTGTTCTAGCATTCTTTCAAAGCATCCAGGACTGTATTAATAATTATTTCTAGAGAAACAAAATCAAGGGGAGGCATAGGGGAGTTTATTCAGAGAAATCATATTACAAAACCTTGATCTGCGTCTCAGCTATTTTTTTAAACTGTGTTACCTTGAACAAATCTCTTATTCCTCTTTGAGCTTTATTGTGCTCATCTACAAATGTGTATGACTATATATGCAGTATCCATGTCACAGGATTTCCATAAACAGCAAATGAAATTCTTCTATGTGGCAAAGCTCTAAGCAATTTTCATTAATTATCAGTACTCTGAAGCATTCTGACTGATGTGTGGGGGGTAAGAAAATAAAATGCAAACCTGAGAGAGGGCTTTCCCTCTCTGTGAACATCTATAAATATAGGAAGCATTCTGATTTTACTCCAAAAAACTATGATCATCTCAACCACATTAAAGCTTAGCTTTTCAGGTCATTGAAAAATTATAAAATGTGGTAATTGAGAGGTCATCCAATCCAATACTTTAATTTTATGCAAGATATAAAACTCATAAAAAGCAAATAATATCTTTAAGATCACACACAATTATTGGCAGATGAAGTATGGGAACAAGTCCAATGTACTGTCTACCAAGGTCAAGCTTGGTGTGATTATTTTAAGTCATTTCCTCATCTACTTGAAAAGAAAAGGGAAATATATGGCTTATAAATATAATCACCCTCTTGAAGTATAGAGAAGACTAAGCACTCAATTCAATTTTTTGGCTTGAATGGGCTTCTATGGTAATGCCTTGGAATTTTAGATGGCACAACTTCTAGCCCACTGGATGGAAACTGACCTGAGAGCCTTTTAAGCATCCTTGCTAATTTTCTTCTTTGGGATTAGTTAGGATTTGTGTGATGGTGGAGTCACTCACCATGGTTTAGGAAGCCTAAATATTCATTTAATATTGGCTCTCCTTCCAGTTTCCCAAATAATTTTGAGTCTTGTTTGGCTAAAATCTATTTCTGAAGCACAAAAGAAGGCTGTTGCTGCACAAACATTCAAACAGTGATCTCACCGATATCCTATGACTTCTCTGGTTTCAAGCTTCTCCATTCTAGAGTAAACTGAATTTTATTATTGCCCTTGATTTAAAAATGAGCAAATTAAAGTTTAGTTCAGTTAAGTTCAGTTCAGTCTCTCAGTCGTGTCCGACTCTTCGCCACCCCATGAACGCCAGGCCTCCCTGTCCATCACCAACTCCTGGAGTTCACTCAAACTCACCTCCATCGAGTTGGTGATGCCATCAAGAAAGGCTAAGTAACCTCCTAAGGTCGCATAGCTAGAAACTGACAAGGAGTCAAACCCAGATGTCCCTGACTCTAGAGCCAGAGAGCTAGACAGATGATAAATAGCCAGATATAAAGATATATTGATATGAAGCTATACATATAATTCTTACATGCTCAAACTGTGAAGTCTACAAGGACCTGGAAAAGAAAAAAAAAAAAAGGAAGTCAAATGATCCAAGCAAAAGAAAGAATATGTGAAAGGGCACAAGGACAGAAATGCACTCTCATAATTCTCAAGATGATTGGGAAGGTGGAATAGAAAAGCGAATTTTGGAGTCACTCTCAAATCCATCATTTACCAATAGTATCTTGGTAATACTTGGTACCAATAGTTTCACCACTTTGAGCCTTGGTTTTCTTATATGTAATATAATAATAATAAAAATGATAATAATAATAATAATAGTATCTGCTTCTGAGGTTTGTTGTGAGTTGTTAGATCTTGGCTGCATATTAAAATCCACCAGGAATTATTTTTATAAATACCTATGCTATTGCCTCTGGGCCAGAAAGCCTGATTTAATTGGACTAGAATGACTTTTCTGAGAAGGCAATGGCAACACACTCCAATACTCTTGCCTGGGAAATCTCATGGACGGAGGAGCCTGGTAGGCTGCAGTCCATGGGTCTCGAAGAATCGGACACGACTGAGCGACTTCACTTTCACTATTCACTTTTGTGCACTGGAGAAGGAAATGGCAACCCACTCCAGTGTTCTTGCCTGGAGAATCCCAGGGACGGGGGAGCCTGATGGGCTGCCGTCTATCGGGTCGCATAGAGTCAGACACGATTGACGCGACTTAGCAGCAGCAGTAGCAGAATGTCTTGTTACTATTCCGAAATAAAATCCATAAACTACTTACACATACAGTTTCAAAAGATCAACACAGTATATTAAGTATAAGATAAAGGGAGACCTTTGAAAAAGTTATTTGCTTTTAAAATGCTTTTAAATATGTAAGTGTGAAAGCTTGACCACACTAGAAAATGAAACACAACATCACATTTCCGAAAATATGTCTACAGAAAAGAACCACAGTTCTACATCAGTTCTCTGTGCTTATGGGCCTCAGATATATTCAAGGATTTGAGACTAGAAATGACGCTCATTCTCTAAATCATCAGGTTATTCCACTTTAATGTAACATTTCCATCAGCAAGAAAGCATTTCTTCTATCTTAACGGAAAACAAAAACAACAAACCTCTAAGTTCATTGCACATTTCCTTTGGCATCTATAGCAGGAGGATTTCTGAAAAGAGCTTTCTATACTCATTGTGTCCAATTATCCTCTTTTATTTTTCTTCTGGAACTTATTTCCTCTCCCAAGGACCTTTCTCGTGGCTCAGACAGTAAAGAATCTGCCTACAATGTGGGAGACCTGGGTTTGATGCCTGGGTCAGGAAGATCCCCTGAAAAGGGAATGGCTACATACTTCAGTACTCTTGCCTGGAGAATTCCATGGACAGAGGAGCCTGGGGGTTACAGTCCATGGGGTCACAAAGAGTCGGACATGACTGGATGAATAACACTTTCATTTTCACTTTCCTGTCCCATAGAAACTGCTCTCTTCAAGGTTAAATCTAGGCTAAATCTACTGTTCAATTCACAAACCTCATCTTACTTGATATATCGATATCTTTTGACCCAGTTGATCACCCACTTATCCTTGAAATATATTCACTTGGCTCTCAAGACACCACACACTTGCGGATGTTCCCCCACCTCTTTGGTTATTTCTTTGCAGTTTCCTTTGCTGATACCTCCTTATCTTCCAGAACTACACATGTTTAGTTTCCTGCGGTTGTCTTAGACTTCTTGTCTACTCAATGTATAATCACTCCCTCAGTTCAGTTCAGTCGCTCAGTCGTGTCTGACTCTTTGCAACCCCATAGACTGCAGCATGCCAGGCTTCCCTGTCCATCAACTCCCACAGCCTACTCAAACTCATGTCCATCGTGTTGGTGATGCCATCCAACTGTCTCATCCTCTGTCATCCTCCCACCTTCAATCACTCCCTAGGTGATTTCATTCTGTCTCAGGCCATACTGACACCCACATCAGTATATCCAGTCATCCATCTTTCCAGTTAGTCCAACCCAAAGCCTTGGAAACATCTAACAATGATGTAGTAGCTAAAATCATGGGCTCTGAAGCCAGATTGTCTGTCTTTGATTTCTGGGTCCACTACCTACCTATGTGTTCAGTTCAGTTCAGTTCAGTCGCTCAGTCGTGTCCGACTCTCCACGACCCCATGAACTACAGCACGCCAGGCTTCACTGTCCATCACCAACTTCCGGAGTACACTCAAACTCATGTCCACAGAGTCGGTGATGCCATCCAGCCATCTCATTCTCTGTCGTCCCCTTCTCCTCCCGCCCCCAACCTTTCCCAGCATCAGAGTCTTTTCCAGTGAGTCAACTCGTCGCATGAGGTGGCCAAACTATTGCAGTTTCAGCTTTAGCATCAGTCCTTCCAATGAACACCCAGGATTGATCTCCTCTAGAATGGACCGGTTGGATCTCCTTGCAGTATAAGGGACTCTCAAGAGTCTTCTCCAACACCACAGTTCAAAAGCATCGATTCTTCAGC
This sequence comes from Moschus berezovskii, assembly GCF_049115385.1. Lineage (NCBI taxonomy): Eukaryota > Metazoa > Chordata > Mammalia > Artiodactyla > Moschidae > Moschus > Moschus berezovskii. The sequence goes on along the minus strand of NC_142488.1, from coordinate 132,032,628 downwards.
GATCAGCTTTCATCACAGTCCAACTCTCACATCCATACATGACCACGGGAAAAACCATTCCCTTGACTAGACGGACCTTGGTTGGCAAATTAATGTCTCTGCTTTTAAATATACTATCAAGGTTGGTCATAACTTTCCTTCCAAGGAGCAAGCGTCTTTTAATTTCATGGCTGCAATCAGCATCTGCAGTGATTTTGGAGCCCAAAAAAACAAAGTCTGACACTGTTTCCACTGTTTTTCCATCTATTTCCCATGAAGGGATGGGATCAGATGCCATGATATTTGTTTTCTGAATGTTGAGCTTCAAGCCAACCTTTTCACTCTCCTCTTTCACTTTCATCAAGAGGCTTTTGAGTTCCTCTTCACTTTCTGCCATAAGGGTGGTGTCATCTGCATATCTGAGGTTATTGATATTTCTCCCAGCAATCTTGATTCCAGCTTGTGCTTCTTCCAGACCAGCGTTCCTCATGATGTACTCTGCATATAAGTTAAATAAGCAAGGTGACAATATACAACCTTGACGTACACCTTTTCCTATTTGGAACCAGTCCGTTGTTCCATGTCCGGTTCTAACTGTTGCTTCCTGACCTGCATACAGGTTTCTCAAGAGGCAGGTCAGGTGGTCTGGGATTCCCATCTCTTTCATAATGTTCCACAGTTTATTGTGATCGACACAGTCAAAGGCTTTGGCATAGTCAATGAAGCAGAAATAGATGTTTTTCTGAAACTCCCTTGCTTTCCCCATGATCCAGCGGATGTTGGCAATTTGATCTCTGGTACCTCTGCCTTTTCTAAAACCTGCTTGAACATCTGGGAGTTCATGTGTAGCCTATACTATAGGTACTATACTGATGTACCTATATGTACTGATAACTGTTTCCTCACCTTTTCTGAGAAATAAGTGAGTTAATATTTATAACAAATTCTTCTAGATATATAAGTTCAATATGCATTATCCATTACATTATAACTCTTTTTTTACTTTATTTTTTAATTGGAGGAACACTGCTTTACAATGTTCTGTTGGTATCTGCCATACAACACCCTGCATGAGATATAATGAAACATCTATCCCTTCCCTCTTGAACCTCCTTAACCTCTCACCATCCCACCTCACAGGTCATCACAGAGCTCCAGGCTGGGCTCCCTGTGTTATATAACATCTTCTCACTAGCTATCTGTTTGACACATGACAGTGTATATATCATTATTAATATGGTGACCCCAAGCACTATAGCCCACCAGGCTCCTCTGTCCATGGAATCCTCCAGGCAAGAATACTAGCTTAGGTACTCATTCCCTTCTCCAGGGTATTTTTTCCATCCAGGGAGAGAACCCCTGTGTCCTGCATTGCAGTCAGGTCTTACCATCTGAGCCACAAGGGAAGCCTCTTTTTCTTTTCATATCATACTCCAAATCCAATTAATTAGAACATTCTGTAGGCTCTTCAAAATACTTTCAGAACTGGCCTATTTCTCACCACCTCTACCATGGTAGTCAGTTCAGTCACTCAGTCGGGTCCAACCCTTTGTGACCCCATGAACTGCAGCACGCCAGGCCTCCCTGTCCATCACCGACTCCTGGAGCTTGCTCAAACTCATGTCCATTGAGTCAGTGATGCCATCCAACCATCTCATCCGCTGTTGTTCCCTTCTCCTACTGCCCTCAATCTTTCCCAGCATCAGGGTCTTTTCAAATGAGTTAGCTCTTCTCATCAGGTCGCCAAAGTTTTTCTGGAGTTTCAGCTTCCACATCAGTCCTTCCAATGAACACCAAGGACTCATTTCCTTTAGTATGGACTGGTTGGATCTCCTTGTAGTCCAAGGGATTCTCAAGAGTCTTGTCCAACATCACAGTTCAAAAGCATCAATTTTTTTGGCTTTCAGCTTTCTTTATAGTCCAACTCTCTCTCATGGTAACTCTGTCCAAATAATCATCTTCTCTCACCTAGATTGTTGAAAGAGACTCCTGTTTGATGGATCTGCCACAACCCCTACCTATCTATAGATTATTATGCACACATCTTTTAGAATGATCATTTTAAAGTTCCTCACAGCATTTACTCAAAACTAGCAATGGCTTTCCAGCTCTCTCAAAGCACAGTCTGTGTCATCTGCACCCTCCTATCTCTGTGACCAGAGCCTCCACTGCTGTGTCTCTTTCTCACTCTTCTCCAGTCAATATGACCTCTTAGTGGTTCTTTGTGTAAAACACATTTGTGCCTCACTATCTCTGTACTTCTGGTTCATTTGTGTGTTAGTCGCTCTATTGTGTCTGACTCTTTGCGAGGCCATGGACTGCAGCCAACCAGGCTGCTCTGTCCATGGGATTCTCCAGGCAAGAATACTGAAGTGGATTGTCGTTTTCTGATCCAGGGGATCTTCCTGTCCCAGAGATTGAACTCGGGTCTCCTGCATTGGGGAAAGACTCTTTACCATCTGAGCCACCAGGGAAACCACTGGTTCATTTATGGACTGCTTTTTCCTCAAATATCCATAACACCTGTTCCCTCACATTTTCTATTTTTTTCTCAAATTTCACCTTTCCCCTCACTAGAGTGTAAGCTACATGATAGCAGACAGACAAAGAATTTAGTCTGTTTGTGTACTGCTCTATCTCTAAGGTCTAGAAGGGTGCCTGATACAAAATCGGTGCTCAATAATAATCTGTTGAATGAATAAATGAACAAATAAATAAAATGTAAAAATCACTTAAATTGTGCCTCAAAAATAGTAAAGAAATGTGAGACAATAGAAATATTAGTAACTGTTGTATTAATGTACCTGGAGCATGGGATATATGAGTGAGCTGAGTAAATAATAATTAAAGTAGAGTGAGCCGGCACCGCTGGGAAGCGCGGAGGGCCGGGAAGTGGCTGATGTTTGCTGGGTTGAAGACTGGAAGACTAGGGCCAAAAAGAGACTGGACAGAACCTGAGAGGAGACGCCCGGCTCTGGCGGTGCAGACGCGAGAGGAGACGCCCGGCTCTGGCGGCGCAGACGCGAGAGGAGACGCCCGGCTCTGGCGCAACTGACCACGTGCAGAATCGTGGCTGAGAGGAGCTACCCCACGCCCAAGGTTAGGGCGGTGGCCGAGAGGAGCTGTACCACGTCCAACAGGCGGTGGCTGCTTGGGCACCGGAGGGCCGAGAGGAGCTGCTCCACATTCAAAGCAGGAGGGGCAGCCTTGAGGAGATACCCCTCGTCCGAGGTAAGGTACAGCGGCTGCACCTTGCTGGAGCAGCTGGGAAGAGTTACCCCACGACCAAGTGGAATATAAGAATCCAGTGTTTTGGGGAGGAAGGAACAAGGTGGTGGAGGGATAAGACGGCGAGACCACTCTCTCCCTCACAAATTCATCAAAAGAACATTTGATCGCGGAGTAAAGCCCACAAAACAACTTCTGAATACTAGCAGAGGACATCAGGCACCCAGAAAAGCAGCCCATTGTCTTCTAAAGGAGAGAGAAGAAATCCAGCTCCACCCACCAGAACACTGACACGTGCTTCCCTAACCAGGGAACCCGGACAAGTCACCCGTCCAACCCCACACACAGCGAAGAAACTACTTAATAAAGAGAACTCCACAAACTGCAAGAAGAGGGAAAGGCCACCCCAAGCAAAGCAATATAAGCAAGATGAAGAGGTGGAGAAATACCCAGCAAGTAAAGGAACAGGATAATTGCCCACCAACACAAACAAAAGAAGAAGATATAGGGAATCTACCTGATAAAGAATTTCGAATTTTGATGGTAAAAATGATTCAAAATCTTGAAAGCAAAATGGAGTTACAGATAAATAACCTGGAGAAAAGGATTGAGAAGATGGAAGAAGGTTTAATAAGGACTTAGAAGAAATAAAAAAGAGTCAATATACAATGAATAATGCAATAGATGAGATCAGAAACACTCTGGAGGGAACAAACAGTAGAATAACAGAGGCAGAAGACAGGATAAGCGAACTAGAAGATAGAATTGTAGAAATAAATGAAACAGAGAGGAAAAAAGAAAAACGAATTAAAAGAAATGAGGACAATATTAGAGACCTCTGGGACAATGTTAAACGCTCCAACATTCGAATCATAGGAGTCCCAGAAGAAGAAGATAAAAAGAAACACCATGAGAGAATACTTGAGGAGATAATAGTTGAAAACTTCCCTAAAATAGGGAAAGAAATAATCACCCAAGTCCAAGAAACCCAGAGAGTCCCCAACAGGATAAACCCAAGGCGAAATACTCCAAGACACATATTAATCAAATTAACAAAAGCAAACACAAAGAACAAATATTAAAAGCAGCAAGGGAAAAGCAGCAAATAACACACAAGGGGATTCCCATAAGGATAACAGCTGATCTTTCAACAGAAACTCTTCAGGCCAGAAGGGAATGGCAAGACATACTTAAAGTGATGAAAGAAAATAACCTACAGCCCAGATTACTATACCCAGCAAGGATCTCATTCAAATATGAAGGAGAAATCAAAAGCTTTACAGACAAGCAAAAGCTGAGGGAATTCAGCATCACCAAACCAGTTCTCCAACAAATGCTAAAGGATCTTCTCTAGACAGAAAACACAGAAAGAGTGTATAAACTTGAACCCAAAGCAATAAAGAAAATGGCTATGGGATCGTACTTGTCAATAATTACCTTAAAGGTAAATGGGTTGAATACCCCAACCAAAAGACAAAGGCTGGCTGAATGGCTACAAAAACAAAACCCCCATATATGTTGTCTACAAGAGACCCACCTCAAAACGAGGGACGCATACAGACTGAAAGTGAAGGGCTGGAAAAAGATATTCCATGCAAATAGAGACCAAATAAAGCAGGAGTAGCAATACTCATATCAGATAACATGGACTTTAAAACAAAGGCTGTCAAAAGAGACAAAGAAGGAAACTACATAATGATCAAAGGATCAATCCAAGATGAAGATATAACAATTATAAATATTTATGCACCCAACATAAACATAGGAGCGCCGCAATATATAAGACAATTACTAACAAGTATGAAAGGGGAAATTAACAATAACACAATAATAGTGGGAGATTTTAATACCCCACTTACATCTATGGATAGATCAACTAAACAGAAAATTAACAAGGAAAGACAACCTTTAAATGATACAATAGACCAGTTAGACCTAATAGATATCTATAGGACATTTCACCCCAAAACAATGAATTTCACCTTTTTCTCAAGCGCACACGAAACCTTTTCCAGGATAGATCACATCCTGGGCCATAAATCTAGCCTAGGAAAATTCAAAAAAATTGAAATCATTCCAAGCATCTTTTCTGACCACAATGCAGTAAGATTAGATCTCAATTACAGGAGAATAACTATTGAAAAAACAAAATATGGAAACTGAACAACACGCTACTGAATAATGAACAAATCATAGAAGAAATCAAAAGAGAAATAAAAATATGCATAGAAATGAATGAAAATGAAAACACAACAACCCAAAACCTCTGGGACACTGCAAAAGCAGTGCTAAGGGGGAAGTTCATAGCAATACAGGCACACCTCAAGAAACAAGAAAAAAGTCAACTAAATAACCTAACTCTACATCTAAAGCAACTAGAAAAGGAAGAAATGAAGAACCCCAGGGTCAGTAGAAGGAAAGAAATCATAAAAATTAGGGCAGAGATAAATGCAAAAGAAACAAAAGAGACCATAGCAAAAATCAACAAAGCCAAAAGCTGGTTCTTTGAGAGGGTAAATAAAATTGACAAACCACTAGCCAGACTCATCAAGAAACAAATGGAGAAGAACCAAATCAATAAAATTAGAAATGAAAATGGAGAGATCACAACTGACAACACAGAAATACAAAGGATTATTAGAGAATACTATCAGCAATTATGTGGCAATAAAATGAATAACCTGGAAGAAATGGACAAATTCATAGAAAAGTACAACTTTCCAAAACTGAACCAGGAAGAAATAGAAAATCTGAACAGACCCATCACAAGCACGGAAATTGAAACTGTAATCAAAAATCTCCCAGCAAACAAAAGCCCAGGTCCAGACGGCTTCACAGCTGAATTCTACCAAAAATTTAGAGAAGAGCTAACACCTATTCTACTCAAACTCTCCCAGAAAATAGCTGAGGAAGGGAAACTTCCAAACTCATTCTATGAGACCACCATCACCCTAATCCCAAAACCTGGTAAAGACCCCACAAAAAAAAATAAACTACAGGCCAATATCACTGATGAACATAGATGCAAAAATCCTTAACAAAAGTGTATCAATCAGAATCGAACAACACATTAAAAAGATCATACATCATGACCAAGTGGGCTTTATCCCAGGAATGCAAGGATTCTTCAATATCCGCAAATCAATCAACGTAATACACCATATTAACAAACTGAAAAATAAAAATCATATGATTATCTCAATAGATGCAGAGAAAGCCTTTGACAAAATTCAACATCCATTTATAATAAAAACCCTCCAGAAAGTGGGAATAGAAGGGGCATACCTCAACATAATAAAAGCTATATATGACAAACCCACAGCAAACATTATCCTCAATGGTGAAAAACTGAAAGCATTTCCCCTAAAGTCAGGAATAAGACAAGGGTGCCCACTCTCACTACTACTCTTCAACATAGTTCTGGAAGTTTGGCCACAGCAATCAGAGCAGAAAAAGACATAAAAGGAATCCAAATTGGAAAAGAAGTAAAGCTTTCACTGTTCGCTGATGACATGATCCTCTACACAGAAAACCCTAAAGACTCTACCAGAAAACTACTAGAGCTAATCAGTGATTACAGTAAAGTTGCAGGATATAAAATCAAAACACAGAAATCCCTTGCATTCCTATACACTAATAATGAGAAAATAGAAAGAGAAATTAAGGAAACTATTTCATTCACTGTTGCAACGAAAAGAATTAAATACTTAGGAATATATCTACCTAAGGAAACAAAAGACTTGTACATAGAAAACTATAAAACACTACTGAAAGTAATCAAAGAGGACACTAATAGATGGAGAAATATACCTTGTTCATGGATTGGAAGAATAAATATTGTGAAAATGAGTATACTACCCAAAGTAATTTATACATTCAATGCAATCCCTATCAAGCCACCAACAATATTTTTCACAGAACTGAACAAATAATCTCACAATTTGTATGGAAATACAAAAATCCTCGAATAGCCAAAGCAATCTTGAGGAAGAAGAATAGAACTGGGGGAATTAACCTGCCGGACTTCAGGCTCTACTACAAAGCCACAGTCATCAAGACAGTATGGTACTGGCATAAAGACAGAAATATAGATCAATGGAACAAAATAGAAAGCCCAGAGATAAATCCACGCACCTATGGACACCTTATCTTTGACAAAGGAGGCAAGAATGTACAATGGAGAAAAGACAGTCTCTTTAACAAGTGGTGCTGGGAAAACTGGTCAGCCACTTGTAAAAGAATGAAACTAGAACACTTCCTAACACCATACACCAAAATAAAGTCAAAATGGATTAGAGAGCTAAATATAAGACCAGAAACTATAAAACTCCTAGAGGAGAACATAGGCAAAACACTCTCCGACATAAATCACAGCAGGATCCTCCAAGACCCACCTCCCAGAATATTGGAAATAAAAGCAAAAATAAACGAATGGGACCTAATTAAAATCAAAAGCTTCTGCACAGCAAAGGAAACTATAAGTAAGGTGAAAAGACAGCCTTCAGAATGGGAGAAAAATTATAGCAAATGAAGCAACTGATAAAGGATCAATCTCCAAAATATACAAGCAGCTCCTGTAGCTCAATTCCAGAAAAATAAATGACCCAATCAAAAAATGGGCCAAAGAACTAAATAGACATTTCTCCAAAGAAGACATAAATATGGCTAACAAACACATGAAAAAATGCTCAACATCCCTCATAATCAGAGAAATGCAAATCAAAACCACAATGAGATACCATTTCACACCAGTCAGAATGGCTGCTATACAAAAGTCTACATGCAATAAATGCTGGAGAGGGTGTGGAGAAAAGGGAACCCTCTTACACTGTTGGTGGGAATGCAAACTAGTACAGCCACTTTGGAGAACAGTGTGGAGATTCCTCAAAAAACTGGAAAGAGAACTGCCATATCATCCAGCAATCGCACTTCTAGGCATACAAACCGAGGAAACCAGAATTGAAAGAGACACATGTACTCCAATGTTCATCACAGCACTGTTTATAATAGCCAGGACATGGAAGCAACCTAGATGTCCATCTGCAGACGAATGGATAAGAAAGCTTTGGTACATATACACAATGGAGTATTACTCAGCTATTAAAAAGAATGCATTTGAATCAGTTCTAATGAGATGGATGAAACTGGAGCCTATTACACAGAGTGAAGTAAGACAGAAAGAAACGCACCAATACAGTATACTAACACATATATATGGAATTTAGAAAGATCGAAATATAACCCTGTATACGAGACAGCAAAAGAGACACAGTTGTATCAAACAGTCTTTGGGACTTTGTGGGAGAGGGTGAGGGTGGGATGATTTGAGAGAATGACATTGAAACATGTATGTTGTCATGTGTGAAGCGAATCAGCAGTTTAGGGTCAAATCATGTTACAGGATACTCGGGGCTGGTGTGCGGGGATGACCCAGAGGGAGGATTAAGGGAGGAGGGAGGTGAGAGGGGGGTTCAGGAGGGGGAACTCATGTACACCTGGGGCGAATTCATGTCAATGTATGGCAAAACCAACCAATATAATATTGTAAAATAAAAAAATAAATAAATTAAAATAGGACAGAACCAATTATGTTAGTCAAGAATACACAAAACTTTTATGGAGAAATTTTGAAACTCTAATGAAGGACAAAATAGATGATCTGAATAATGGAAAGACATCACATGCTCTCAGGGAATAATTTACTGTATTAAAAATGTCAATTCTCAAAAAAAAAATAATTAAAGTAGAGGAAATATATGACAAAATTTGATCTTTATAAATCTGTCATCTTGTTTAATCTTTGAAGCAGAAAAATGAGATATTAATCCTGTTACTAATTCACAGATGAAAAAAAATGAGAATCAGAAGGTTAAAGTAAGTGGCAGAGATAGAATTTTAATTTCAGAAGTTTGAATTTACAACCCCTGTGTTTAACTACTGTATGTTATACTGACCCAGAAATTTAGCTTCAGTACCAGTTTGGAAGATATGTAATTGAAGACAGAATAACATAAATTAGTCTATCTTTGAAATTATACTTATTTGAGAAATAATTTACTCTTTTGAACATCTAATACTGACCAGGTTCTGTATGTATCTGAACATGCGGATGAATAGAGCACATTTACAGCCCTTCTGACCCACAGTTTAGCATAGGAAACAAACACATAATTTGTGATAATCCACCTGATAAACTCTGTTTTATACATATGTACTTGAATCTACAAAAATATAAAGAAGGGAGTACTCAGTCAGTTCCCAGGCAAGTTAAGATGAGTGTTCTAAAGGAGATGGCATTTAAGCTGCCTTTAGAGGAGAATTAGGAGCTCATATTGACTAAGAGGGAGAGTTCCACACAAAAGACCAATAGCATGTGCAAGCAATGAACACGAAAAAGAGCATCAGCTCAGTTCAGTTCAGTAGCTCAGACATGTCCAACTCTTTGCAACCTCCATGGACTGCAGCACGCCAGGCTTCCCTGTCCATCACCGACTCCTGGAGCTTGCTCAAACTCATGTCCATTGAGTCGGTGATGCCAACCAGCCTTCTCATCCTCTTTTTTCCTGTTCTTGTCCTGCCTTCAAATAAAGAGCATGGCATACCCCAAAACTTTAAGGGTTCAGCTTTGTTAAATAACAAGGTTTTCTGGGGAAGGAAGCAACGGACAAAGGCATAAAGGGAAGCAAAGCATAAATCATGAAGAAAATTATACATATTTTAAGGTTTTGGAATTTTTGTGAAGATCATGTAAAGGAAAAAATTTACATAGAAAAGTAACACCATCAGATTTCAAACTTTGGAAGGTCTTGATGGATTTAACATTGTGTTTATTTTGGAGGAAAGCAAGGCCAGACACATGGTACCACTTAAAAGACTTGCTATAGTCCTAGAAAAGAAAATATGAAGTCAGAATTGTGTCAGTAGCAGATGGGATGTAGAGCAGGGATCGGATTAGAGAAATATGAAGAAAGTTGCATTCATATGATTTGGTGACTGATTGGGCAGGTGAATGTGGAGAAAGAAGGAATAATAGGTGATGCCAAAGGTCTTAGTTTGGATAATTACATGGATGGTATTGCTATTCCCTGAGGCTGAAATGAAGATCAAATTTAGGTATGGAGAAAGATACACTTATTTTGGATATATTGAAGTTGAAATGTCTGTGAGATTGCTTGGTAGAGATATCCTGAAAGTGGTTTTAGTAATGCAAAATGTATTTACATTTAATACGTTTAATTTATATCACAAATCAATAATCAATATCATTGGCAAGTGGAACACACTAAAGGGAAAATGGTAGAGTTAGAAAATCACCCTTACCCCCAAAGGAGATACTCGATTCAGGCAGGGGTAATTAGTAGATGCTAAAATGATTAGGCAAAAAGTTGATAGGGATCTGAACATGTTTATGGTGCCCACACCATAAAAGGAAAAATATCGTTTTACAGTGGAGGGATCAGGCTATGATGACTCTAAACTTAGCAAGTCTAACAGTGGGAAAAAGAGGTAGCACCTGCCTTCTGGTATGATATGTGGTAGCCAGGGGAGTGCGCTGCTCAGATCTTCTCTTAGTAGAGATCCTCCTGTAGGAATGTAATGAGCTAGACAGATTCCAGCTGCCATACTTTCAAGATCCAATACAATATTCCCATCGAGGCCATGTTCATCCTGGGCTGCTTCCAATCGATAACTTAGCACAGCAGGAATACTAGAGCCAAGCCACATCAGCACACCATGAGGATCCCATATTGGGCCATCTTGCCCTGTGTTTCTCTAATGTCCTGGCACATGTTCTCAGAGTTGTGTTGCAGTCTGAGATGCTTCCTACCCAGTCCTCCTTTCTGCCTTCTCTCCTTTCAGAAAGGGAAGTCAGATCTGCATGGGGGTCTGAGGTTCTCAGCCTCCTCTTGTTCCCTCTCACCTCAATCCTTCATGGTCTTTCTCCAATAAATCGTTTGCACTTCTATTTCTTCTTTGACATCTGCTTCCAAGGGGACCAAAATGACCTATAATGCAATAGAAAGTACTCTTACTCAAAATGTTTATAACTGGAATACCATCAAGGCTGTACGATGAACTTCCAGTTTACAGAAAACACAGAAAGTATAGAAACAAGTTAAGTGACGCCATAAGTAAACCATCAGACAAAGGCAGAAAGTGGGACATTTTTCTAACGTCATTAAACCAAAAATAGAGACTCTTCCAGACTGAGTCTTGAGAGACATAAAAACTAAATGCGCTGCCTAATTCTGGATGAGATGTCAATTTCAACAAACCAGCAGAAAACCAAAAAGCTTTCAGGTGTTAGCTATCTTAATAGCAGTATTGTGGTATGTATAAAAATATACATAGATACTAACAAAATAAAGTAAAAATGCCCAAAGGTCTATAATAATCTTTAAAATATTTGATAATATAAAAATATAGAGGAATCAAAGAGAGGGGAAAAAAATCTCCAGGGGTACTATCCTTAAAGTAAGAGGCAAAACAAAGATGCTAATTTTCTACAGTTTTTCCAGTAGTCATGTACAGATGTGAGGGTTGGACCATAAAGAAGACTGAGCTCCAGAAAACTGATACCTTCAAACTGTCATGCTAGAGAAGACTCCTGAGAGTTCCTTGGACTGCAAGGAGCTCAAATGAGTCAATCCTAAAGGAAATCAACCCTGAATAATTATTGGGAGGTCTGACGCAGAAGCTGAAACTTCAATATTTTGGCCACGTGATATGAAGAGCTGACTCACTGAAAAAGACCCTGATGCTGGGAAAGATTGAAGGCAGGAGGAGAAGGGGACAAAAGAGGATGAGATGGTTAGATAGCATCACCAACCCAATGGACATGAACCTGAGCAAATTCTGGTAGATAGTGAAGCACAGGGAAGCCTGGAATGCTGCAGTTCACGAGTTCACAAAGAGTCAGACATGACTTAGTGACTGAAAAACAACAACAAAATTGTGCCACCATTATTTAGCTTTTCTTTAAAACTTGTAGCTAATAAAATAATACCAAGAATAGTTAGTGTGCAGCAGCAACAAAACTTTTATAATGCTTACTATATGCCAGGCATTGATTTAAGGATTTTGCATAAACTAACATATTTGATTTTCCAAACCACCTTATCAGGTAAGTTAGGGTTAGTCAATTTTCCAGAAAGCTGAAGTAAATAAGTGTAAATTAACTATGGATAACAAATGAAGCATAGGACATAAGTGGTGAATCCACATCGATATCATGTATTCTGCCTCCAATAAACAAAAAAATACACATTTATATGTGTTAGAAAGATAATGATGCTTTTAATTTGAATTAGGTCCCATTTGTTTAGTTTTGCTTTTATTTCCAATATTCTGGGTGGTGGGTCATGGAGGACCTGCTGTGATTTATGTCACAGAGTGTTTTGCCTATGTTTTCACCTAGGAGTTTTATAGTTTCTGGTCTTACATTTAGATCTTTAATCCATTTTGAGTTTATTTTTGTGTATGGTGTTAGGAAGTGATCTAGTTTCATTCTTTTACAAGAGGCTTACCAGTTTTCCCAGCACCAGTTGTTAAAGCCATTGTCTTCTCTCCATTTTATATTCTTGCCTCCTTTGTCAAAGATAAGGTGTACATAGGTGCGTGGATTTATCTCTGCTGCTGCTAAGTCACTTCAGTCGTGTCCGACTCTGTGTGACCCCATAGATGGAAGCCCACCAAAAGCTTCCTATTTTGTTCCATTGATCTATATTTCTGTATTGATGCCAATGCCACACCGTCCTGATGACTGTGGCTTTGTAGTAGAGCCTGAAGTCTGGCAGGTTGATTCCCCCAGTTCCATTCTTCTTCTTCAAGATTGCTTTGTCTATTCGAGGTTTTTTGAATTTCCATAAAAATTGTGAGCTTATTTGTTCAGTTCTGTGAAAAACATTGTTGGTAGCTTGATAGGGATTGCATTGAATTATAAATTACTTTGGGTAGTATACTCATTTTCACAATATTTATTCTTCCAGTCCACGAACACGGTATATCTCTCCATCTATCAATGTACTCTTTGATTACTTTCAGCAGTGTTTTACAGTTTTCTATGTACAGGTCTTTTGTTTCCTTAGGTAGATATAAACTTAAGTATTTAATTCTTTTCTTAGCAACAGTGAATGGTATCAGTTCAGTTCAGTTGCTCAGTCGTGTCCGACTCTTTGCGACTCCATGAATCACAGCATGCTAGGCCTCCCTGTCCATCACCAACTCCCGGAGTTCACTCAAACTCATGTCCACAGAGTCGGTGATGCCATCCAGCCATCTCATTCTCTGTTGTCCCTGTCTCCTCCCACCCCCAATCCCTCCTAACATCAAACTCTTTTCCAGTGAGTCAACTCGTCGCATGTGGTGGCCAAAGTATTGCAGTTTCAGCTTTAGCATTAGTCCTTCCAATGAACACCCAGGATTGATCTTCTTTAGAATGGACTGCTTGGATCTCCTTGCAGTCCAAGGAACTCTCAAGAGTCTTCTCCAGCACCACAGTTCAAAAGCATCAATTCTTCGGTGATCAGCTTTCTTCACAGTCAAACTCTCACATCCATACATGACCACGGGAAAAACCATTCCCTTGACTAGACGGACCTTGGTTGGTAAAGTAATGTCTCTGCCTTGTAATATGCTATCTAAGTTGGTCATAAATTTCCTTCCGAGGAGTAAGCGTCTTTTAATTTCCTGGCTGCAATCAGCATCTGCACTGATTTTGGAGCCCAAAAAAATAAAGTCTGACACTGTTTCCACTGTTTCCCCATCTATTTCCCATGAAGTGATGGGACCAGATGCCATGATCTTCGTTTTCTGAATGTTGAGCTTCAAGCCAACCTTTTCACTCTCCTCTTTCACTTTCATCAATAGGCTTTTGAGTTCCTCTTCATTCTCTGCCATAAGGGTGGTGTCATCTGCATATCTGAGGTTATTGATATTTCTCCCAGCAATCTTGATTCCAGCTTGTGCTTCTTCCAGCCCAGAATTTCTCCTGATGTACTCTGCATATAAGTTAAATAAGCAGGGTGACAATATACAACCTTGACGTACTCCTTTTCCTATTTGGAACCAGTCTGTTCTTCCATGTCCAGTTCTAACTGTTGCTTCCTGACCTTCATACAGGTGTCTCAAGAAGCAGGTCAGGTAGTCTGGTATTCCCATCTCTTTCAGAATATTCCACAGTGTATTGTAATCCACACAGTCAAAGGCGGCAGCACAGACCCGAGAGATGCTGGCTCCGGTGGCGCAGACATGAGAGATGCCGGCTCGGCGCAACCAACCACATGCAGAAGCGTGGCTGAGAGGAGCTCCCCCACGCCCAAGGTCAGGTCAGTGGCTGAGAGGAGCTGTCCCACTTCCAAGAGGCAGTGGCTGCGCAGGCACATGAGAGCCGAGAGGAGCTACTCCACGTTCAAGGTCAGGAGAGGCGGCATTGAGGAGATACCCATCACCCAAGGTAAGGTACAGTGGCTGTACTTTGCTGGAGAAGCTGTGAAGAGATTTTCCATGACCAATGTAAGAGAAACCCAAATAAGACAGTAGGTATTGAGAGGGGGCATCAGAGGGCAGACACACTGAAATCATAATCACAGAAAACTAGTTGATCTGATCATATGGACCACAGACGTGTCAGACTAAATGAAACTAAGCCATGTCGTGTGGGGACAACCAAAACGGACGGGTCATGGTGGAGAGGTCTGACAGAATGTGGTCCACTAGAGAAGGGAATGGCAAACCATTTCAGTATACTTGCCTTGAGAACCCCATGAACAGTATCAAAAGGCAAAATGATAGGATACTGAATGAGGAATTCCCCAGGTTGGTAGGTGCCCAATATGCTACTGGAGATCAGTGGAGAAATAACTCCAGAATGAATGAAGGGATGGAGCCAAAGCAAAACAAACACCCAGTTGTGGATATGACTGGTGATAGAAGCAAGGTCCGATGCTGTAAAGAGCAATATTGCATAGGAACCTGGAATGTTAGGTCCATGAATCAAGGCAAATTGGAAGTGGTCAAACAGGAGCTGGCAAGAGTAAACATAGACATTCTAGGAATCAGTGAACTAAAATGAACTTGAATGGGTGAATTTAACTGAGATTACCATTATATTTCCTACTGTGGACAGGAATCCCTTAGAAGAAATGGAGTAGCCATAATGGTCAACAAAAGAGTCCGAAATGCAGTACTTGGATGCAATCTCAAAAACGACAGAATGATCTTCGTTCGTTTCCAAGGCAAAACATTCAATATTACAGTAATCCAAATCTATGCCCCAATGCTGAAGAAGCCGATTTTGAACGGTTCTATGAAGACCTACAAGACCTTTCAGAACTAACACCGAAAAATGATGTCCTTTTCATTATAGGGGACTGGAATGCAAAAGTAGGAATTTAAGAAACACCTGGAGTAACAGGCAAATTTGGCCTTGGAGCACGGAATGAAGCAGGGCAAAAGTTAATAGAGTTTTGCAAAGTGAACGCACTTGTCATTGCAAACACCCTCTACCAAGAACACAAGAGGAGACTCTATACATGGACAGCACCAGATGGTCAACACCGAAATCAGACTGATTATATTCTTTGTAGCCAAAAATGGAGAAGCTCTATACACTTTGCAGAAACAAGACCAGGAGCTGACTGTGGCTCAGATCATGAACTCCTTATTGCCAAGTTCAGACTTAAGTGGAAGAAAGTAGGGAAAACCACTAGACCATTCAGATATGACCTAAATCAAATCCCTTCTCATTATACAGTGGAAGTAAGAAATAGATTTAGGGGACTAGATCTGATTGATAGAGTGCCTGATGAACTCTGGACGGAGGTTCATGACATTGTACAGGAGACAGGGACCAAGACCATCCCCATGGAATAGAAATGCAACAAAGGAAAATGGCTGTCTGAGGAGGCCTTACAAATAGCTGTGAAAAGAAGAGAAGCGAAAAGCAAAGGAGAAAAGGAAAGATATAAGCATCTGAATGCAGAGTTTCAAAGAATAGAAAGGAGAGATAAGAAAGCCTTCCTCAGTGATCAATGCAAAGAAATAGAGGAAAACAACAGAATAGGAAAAACAAGAGATCTTTTCAAGAAAAATAAAGATATCAAGGGAAGATTTCATGGAAAAATGGGCTCAATAAAGGACACAAATGGTATGGACCTAATAGAAGCAGAAGATATTAAGAAGAGGTGGCAAGAATACACAGAAGAACTGTACGAAAAAGATCTTCATGACCAAGATAGTCACAATGGGGTGATCACTCACCTGGAGCCAGACATCTTGGAATGTGAAGTCAAGTGGGCCTTAGAGAGCATCACTACGAACAAAGCTAGTGGAGGTGATGGAATTCCAATTGAGCTATTTCAAATCCTGAAAGTTGATGCTGTGAAAGTGCTGCACTCAATATGCCAGCAAATTTGGAAAACTCAGCAGTGGCCACAGGACTGGAAAAGGTCAGTCTTCATTCAAATCCCAAAGAAAGGCAATGCCAAAGAATGCTCACACTCCTGCACAATTTCAGTCATCTCACACGCTAGTAAAGTCTTGCTCAAAATTCTCCAAGCCAGGCTTTAGCAATAAGTGAACCGTCAACTTACAGATGTTCAAGCAGGTTTTAGAAAAGGTAGAGGAACCAGAGATCAAATTGCCAATATCCACAGGATTATGGAGAAAGCAAGAGAGTCCCAGAAAAACATCTATTTCTGCTTCATTGACTATGCCAAATCCTTTGACTGTGTGAATGGTATAGTTTCCTTAATTTCTCTTTCTATATTCTCATTATTAGTGTATAGGAATTCAAGGGATTTCTGATTGTTGATTTTATATCCTGCAACTTTACTGTATTCATTGATTAGCTCTAGTAGTTTTCTGCTAGAGTCTTTAGAGTTTTCTGTGTATAGGATCATGTCACCAGCAAACAGTGAAAGTTTTACTTCTTCTTTCCCAATATGGATTCCATTTAAATCTTTTTCTGCTCTGATTGCTCTGGCAAAGACTTCCAAAACTATGTTGAACAGTAGTGGTGAGAGTGGGAACCCTTGTCTTGTTCCTGACTTTAGGGGAAATGCTTTCAGTTTTTCACCATTGAGGATAATGTTTGCTGTGGGTTTGTCATATATAGCTTTTATTATGTTGAGGTATGTCCCTTCTATTTCCATCTTCTAGAGGGTTTTTTTTTTATCATAAATGGATATTGAATTTTGTCAAAGGCTTTCTCTGCATCTATTGAGATAATCATATGATTTTTATTTTTCAGTTTGTTAATGTAGTGTATTACATTGATTGATTTGTGGATATTGAAGAATCCTTGCATTCCTGGGATAAAGCCCACTTGGTCATGATGTATGATCTTCTTAATGTGTTGTTGGATTCTGATTGCTGGAATTTTGCTAAGGATTTTTGCATCTATGTTCATCAGTGATATTGGCCTGTAGTTTTCCTTTATTGTGGGATCTTTACCAGGTTTTGGAATTAGGGTGATAGTGGCCTCATAGAATGAGTTTGGAAGTTTACCTTCCTCAGCAATATTCTGGAAGAGTTTGAGTAGAGTAGGTATTAGCTCTTCTCTAAATGTTTAGAAGAATTCAGCTGTGAAGCTCTCTGGACCTGGGCTTTGTTTGCTGGAAGATTTCTGATGACAGTTTCAATTTCCATGCTTGTGATGGGTTTGTTAAGATTTTCTATTTCTTCCTGGTTCAGTTTTGGAAAGTTGTACTTTTCTAAGTACTTGTCCATTTCTTCCAAGTTATGCATTTTATGTCTGGCTAGGGGTTTGTCAATTTTATTTACCCTCTCAAAGAACCAGCTTTTGGCTTTGTTGATTTTTGCTATGGTCTCTTTTGTTTCTTTTGTATTTATTTCTGCCCTAATTTTTAAGATTTCTTTCCTTCTACTTACCCTGGGGTTCTTCATTTCTTCCTTTTCTAGTTTCTTTAGATGTAGACTTAGGTTATTTAATTGACTTTTTTCTTGTTTCTTGAGGTATGCCTGTATTGCTCTAAACCTTCCCCTTAGCCCTGCTTTTACAGTGTCTTAGAGGTTTGGGGTTGTTGTGTTTTCATTTTCATTCATTTCTATGCATATTTTTATTTCTCTTTTGATTTCTTCTATGATTTGTTCATTATTCAGTAGCGTGTTGTTCAGTTTCCATATTTTGTTTTTTTAATAGTTTTTCTCCTGTAATTGAGATCTAATATTACTGCACTGTGGTCAGAAAAGATGCTTGGAATGATTTCATTTTTTTTTAATTTACCAAGGCTAGATTTATGGCCCAGGATGTGATCTATCCTGGAAAATGTTTCGTGTGCACTTGAGAAAAAGTTGACATTCATTGTTTTGGGGTGAAATGTCCTATAGAGATCTATTAGGTCTAACTGGTCTATTGTATCATTTAAAGTTTGTCTTTCCTTGTTAATTTTCTGTTTAGTTGATCTATCCATAGGTGTGAGTGGGGCATTAAAGTCTCCCACTATTATTGCATTGTTGTTAATTTCCCCTTTCATATTTGTTAGTAAATGTCTTACATATTGCGGTGCTCCTATGTTGGGTGCATAAATATTTATAATTGTTATATCTTCTTCTTGGATTGAGCTTTTGATCATTATGTAGTTTCCTTCTTTGTCTCTTTTCACAGCCTTTGTTTGAAAGTCTTTTTATCTGATATGAGTATTGCTACTCCTGCTTTCTTTTCGTCTCTCTTTGCTTGGAATATCTTTTTCCAGCCCTTCACTGCAGCCTGCATGTGTTCCTCGTTTTGAGGTGGGTCTCTTGTAGACAACATGTATGAGGTTCTTGTTTTTGTATCCATTCAGCCAGCCTTTGTCTTTTGGTTGAGGCATTCAGCCCATTTACGTTTAAGGTGATTATTGATAAGTATGATCCCGTTGCCATTTTCTTTATTTCTTTGGGTTCGAGTTTATACACCCTTTCTGTGTTTCCTGTCTAGAGAAGATCCTTTCGTATTTGTTGGAGAGCTGGTTTGGTGATGCTGAATTCTCTCAGCTTTTCCTTATCTGTAAAACTTTTGATTTCTCCTTCATATTTGAATGAGATCTTTGCTGCGTATAGTAATCTGGGCTATAGGTTATTTTCTTTCATCAGTTTAAGTATGTCTTGCCATTCCCTCCTGGCCTGAAGAGTTTCTGTTGAAAGATCACCTGTTATCCTTATGGGAATCCCCTTGTGTGTTATTTGTTGCTTTTCCCTTGCTGCTTTTAATATTTGTTCTTTGTTTTTCACCTTTGTTAATTTGATTAATATGTATCTTGGAGTATTTTGCCTTGAGTTTATCCTGTTAGGGACTCTCCGGGTTTCTTGTGCTTGGGTGATTATTTCCTTCCCCATTTTAGGAAAGTTTTCAACTATTATCTCCTCAAGTATTCTCTCATGGTCTTTCTTTTTATATTCTTCTTCTGGGACTCCTATGATTCGAATGTTGGGGCGTTTATCATTGTCGCAGATATCTCTAATATTGTCCTCATTTCTTTTAATTCGTTTTTCTTTTTCCCTCTCTGTTTCATTTATTTCTACAATTCTATCTTCTAGCTCACTTATCCTGTCTTCTGCCTCCGTTATTCTACTGTTTATTCCCTCGAGAGTATTTCTGATCTCATCTATTGCATTATTTGTATATTGACTTATTTTTTATTTCCTCTAAATCCTTATTAAAACTTTCTCGCATCTTCTCAATCTTTTTCTCCAAGTTATTTATCTGTAACTCCATTTTGCTTTCCAGATTTTGAAACATTTTCACTATTAAAATTCTAAATTCTTTGTCAGGTAGATTCCCTATATCTTCCTCTTTTGTTTGTGTTGGTGGGTATTTATCCTGTTCCTTTACTTGCTGGGTATTTCCCTGCCTCTTCATCTTACTTATACTGCTGTGCTTGGGGTGGCCTTTCTGTCTTCTGACAGTTTGTGGAGTTTTCTTAATTATGTAGTTTCCTCTCTGTGTGTGGGGTTGAACGGGTGGCTTGTCAAGTTTCCCTGGTTAGGGAAGCTTTTGTCGGTGTTCTAGTGTCTGGAGATGGATTTCTTCTCTCTCTTCAGTCATGCTGTGGGGAGGGAGGGACACTGCTAGCAAATATCCCTGGCATCTGTGGGGAGTGCATGCAGTGTCTTGGCTACACTTGTCTTTCCCCCGCTCGCAGCGTGTGTGCTTTCCCTGTTTATGCTGCTCAGGCTTTAGGTTGCTCTGTCGGTAACTGTCCGCGGCCGGCGCTGGGTTGTATGCACTTCCCAGGTTTGAGTGGCTCAGGTTCAGGTCCTAGGGTACTCCACAAAGGCGCAGACTTGGCTGTGCCTGCGTTTTGTGCCTTCCCCGGTCCGAGCATCTCAGGTGACCAGGTGTTTGGCGAGAGCGGTTGCTGCAACTTAATGCCTCCCTGGTCCCTGCCACTCGGTTTTCTGGGTGTACAACCAGCACACCTTCTCAGGGGGATATCGACTGGCCCCAACCCAAGTCTCAGTTAGCAACGTAGCCTGCCTGCTGCTTGGTATCGGAGGCCTCTCTGGGGCTGCGGTTGCCCCTTCTGGCTTTGGTTGCCCTCCCTGTCTGTGTCGGTGGGGGATGGGGGATGGGTTGACCTCAGCTGGCTCACTCTGCTCAGTCCTTTGTTCTGTGAACAGGGCTGGCAGAGTCTTAGGTTGAGGCTTTTCAACTTTTGCAGGCTTTTTGCCTTTCTGTGGGGTCGCTATCCCACAGTCTGCTTAGCTATCTCCCATTAATGCCCTCAGCTTGCCCTCGGGGTGTTCAGGCCCAGTCCTCTCTCTAAGCGCTGCCACCACGCATTCCTGCCCAGCCCCCACTTGCTAGTGGTGGGTGCAGGCTGTTGCACCGCTTCTCTGCGGAGAGTTTCCTCTGGGAATTTAGTCTGCGGGTTTTAATTATTTATTTATTTTTTCTCCAGGTTATGTGGCCGTCTGAGTTTCCAAGGCTCGCCACAGACTCACCTATGAGTGTTTTCAAGTGTTTGGAAACTTTTCTCTTTTTTTTTTTTTTTAAAGCCTCCCTTCCCTGGACGGAGCTCCGTCCCTCCCTCTTTTGTTTCTCTTTTTATCTTTTATACTCTTTCCTACCTCCTTTCGAAGACAATGGGCTTCTTTTCTGGGTGCCTGATGTCCTCTGCCGGCATTCAGAAGTTGTTTTGTGGGATTTACTCAGCGTTCAAATGTTCTTTTGCTGAATTTGTGGGTGAGAAAGTGGTCGCCCCATCCTATTCCTCCGCCATTTTCCAAAACAATCTACCCTTTACTCCTTTTCTTTTCACTTCTTTTCTTTTCACAGCTATCTGTAAGTCCTCCTCAGACAGCCATTTTGCTTTTTTAATTTCTTTTTCTTGCACATGGTCTTGATCCCTGTCTCTTGTACAACTATCGTTTACTTGAAATTTCCTAAGACAGGAAATCTTGTTTTCTTACCACAAAAAAAAATGGTAGCTATGTGAGGTGAGGGACATGATAATTAACTTCACAATAGTAATAATTTCAAATGTACTAATATATGTACATTAAACTACCATAAAACTATCGTAAAATCTTTAAAAATTACATTGTGCAACCTAAATATACATATTTTTGAAACTGCATCTCAATAAACCTGGAAAAAATTCAAATATTATCCTTGCATTGAATCATTCCATCAATCAATATCCCAATGTAAGTATTTCTCCCCACAGCATCCTACTTAATTTCCTTTCTAACAAACATTTCTATGTTAGTTTATCTCACTCATTTATTTTTTTCTTCTGAAGTTTCCAAAGACTAAGATTCCTTTCAGTTTTATGAGCTGGTTCTTAAAATAAGTAGGAAGAGGAAACCTGGAGAAGGTAAGCTAGGGTAGTTCAGTTCAGTTCAGTTCAACCGCTCAGTCGTGTCTGACTCTCCGTGAACCCATGAACCACAGCACGCCCGGCCTCCCTGTCCATCACCAACTCCTGGAGTTCACTCAAACTCATGTCCATCGAGTCGCTGATGCCATCCAGCCATCTCATTCTCTGCCGTCCCCGTCTCCTCCTACCCCCAATCCCTCTTAGTATCAGACTCTTTTCCAGTGAGTCAACTCGTCGCATGAGGTGGCCAAAATATTGGAGTTTCAGCTTTAGCATAAGTCCTTCCAATGAAGACCCAGGATTGATCTCTTTTAGAATTGACTGGTTGGATCTCCTTGCAGTCCAAGGGACTCTCAAGAGTCTTCTCCAGCAACACAGTTCAAAAGCATCAAATCTTCGGCGATCAGCTTTCTTCACAGTCCAACTCTCACATCCATACATGACCACGGGAAAAACAATAGCCTTGACTAGATGGACCTTTGTTGGCAAAGTAATGTCTCTGTTTTTTAATATGCTATCTAGGCTGGTCATATCTTTCCTTCAAAGGAGCAAGCATCTTTTGATTTCATGGCTACAATCAGCATCTGCAGTGATTTTGGAGCCCAAAAAAATAAAGTCTGACACTGTTTTCACTGTTTCCCCATCAATTTCCCATGAAGTGATAGGACCAGATGCCATGATCTTTGTTTTCTGAATGTTGAGCTTCAAGCCAACCTTTTCACTCTCCTCTTTCACTTTCATCAAAAGGCCTTTGAGTTCCTCTTCACTTTCTGCCATAAGGCTGGTGTCATCTGCATATCTGAGGTTATTGATATTTCTCCCAGCAATCTTGATTCCAGCTTGTGCTTCTTCCAGCCCAGCGTTCCTCATGATGTACTCTGCATATAAGTTAAATAAGCAGGGTGACAATATACAAACTTGACGTACTCCTTTTCCTATTTGGAACCAGTCTGTTGTTCCATGTCCAGTTCTAACTGTTGCTTCCTGACCTGCATACAGGTTTCTCAAGAGGCAGGTCAGGTGGTCTGGGATTCCCATCTCTTTCAGAATGTTCCACAGTTTATTGTGATCGACACAGTCAAAGGCTTTGGCATAGTCAATGAAGCAGAAATAGATGTTTTTTTCTGGAACTCTCTTGCTTTCTCCATGATCCAGCGGATGTTGGCAATTTGATCTCTGGTGCCTCTGCCTTTACTAAACCTGTTTGAACATCTGGAAGTTCATGATTCACATATTGCTGAAAACAAGCTTGGGGAATTTTGAGCATGTCTTTACTAGCGTGTGAGATGAGTGCAATTGTGCGGTAGTTTGAGCATTCTTGGGCATTGCCTTTCTTTGGGATTGGAATGAAGATTGACCTTTTCCAGTCCTGTGGCCTTTGCTGAGTTTTCCAAATTTGCTGGCATATTGAGTGCAGCATTTTCACAGCATCATCTTTCAGGATCTGAAATAGCTCAATTGGAATTCCATCATCTCCACTAGCTTTGTTCGTAGTGATGCTTTCTAAGGCCCACTTGACTTCACATTCCAAGATGTCTGGTTCCAGGTGAGTGATCACGCCATTGTGATTATCTTCATCGTGAAGATCATTTTTGTACAATTCTTCTGTGTATTCTTGCCACCTCTTCTTAATATCTTCTGCTTCTGTTAGATTCCCTGTCTCCTATACAATGTCACGAACCTCCATCCAGAGTTCATCAGGCACTCTATCTATCAGATCTAGACCCTTAAATCTATTTCTCATTTGCACTGTATAATGAGAAGGGATTTGATTTAGGTCATATTTGAATGGTCTAATGATTTTCCCTACTTTCTTCAATTTAAGTCTGTATTTGGCAATAAGGCGTTCATGATCTGAGCCACAGTCAGCTCCTGGTCTTATTTTTGCTAACTGTATAGAACTTCTCCATCTTTGGCTGCAAAGAATATAATCAATCTGATTTCAGTGTTGACCATCTGGTGGTGTCCATGTGTAGAGTCTCCTCTTGTGTTGTTGGAAGAGGGTGTTTGCTATGACCAGTGCGTTCTCTTGGCAAAACTCTATTAGCCTTTGCCCTGCTTCATTCCCTGCTCCAAGGCCAAATTCGCCTGTTACTCCAGGTGTTTCTTGACTTCCTACTTTTGCATTCTAGTCCCCTATGATGAAAAGGACATCTTTTTTGGCTGTTAGTTCTAAAAGGTCTTGTAGTTCTTCATAGAACTGTTCAACTTCGGCTTCTTCAGCATTACTGGTTGGGGCATAGACTTGGATTACTGTAATATTGAAAGGTTTGCCTTGGAAACGAACAGAAATCATTCTGTCGTTTTTAAGATTGCATCTAAGTACTGCATTTCGGACTCTTTTGTTGACCATTATGGCTACTCCATTTCTTCTAAGGGATTCCTGCCCACAGTTGTAGATATAATGGTCATCAGAGTTAAATTCACCCATTCCAGTCCATTTGAGTTCACTGATTCCTAGAATGTCGACCTTCACTCTTGCCATCTCCTGTTTGACCACTTCCAGTTTGTCTTGATTCATGGACCTAACATTCCAGGTTCCTATGCAATATTGCTCTTTATAGCATCAGACCTTGCTTCTATCACCAGTCACATCCACAACTGGGTATTTGTTTCGCTTTGGCTCCATCCCTTCATTCTTTCTGGAGTTATTTCTCCACTGATATCCAGTAGCATACTGGGCAACTACCGACCTGGGGAATTCCTCATTCAGTATCCTATCATTTTGCCTTTTGATACTGTTCATGCGGTTCTCAAGGCAAGTATACTGCTCTGCCATTCCCTTCTCCAGTGGACTACATTCTGTCAGACCTCTCCACCATGACCCTTCCGTCTTGGGTGGCCCCACATGGCATGGCTTAGTTTCATTGAGTTAGACAGGGCTGTGGTCCATATGATCAGATCAGCTAGTTTTTTGTGATTTTGATTTCAGTGTGTCTGCCCTCTAATACCCCTCCCAATACCTACCGTCTTATCTGGGTTTCTCTTACCTTGGTCGTGGAGTATCTCTTCACAGCTGCTCCAAGAAAGCGCAGCTGCTGTACCTTACCTTGGACGAGGGTATTTCCTCAAGGCCGCCCCTCCTGACCTTGAATATGGAGCAGCTCCTCTCGGCCCTCCTGTGCCCGCGCAGCCACCACCTCCTGGACATGGGACAGCTCTTCTCGGCCACCGCCCTGACCTTGGGCGTGTGCATGGTTGGTTGTGCCGAGCCGGCATCTCTCGCGTCTGCACCGCTGGAGCCAGGTAAGGTTTGCCTAAATGTCTATTACATGCCCATTAAGAGAGTACCTACAAAATGAAAAGCACTGGCATTCTCTCTGCAAAGGAAATATTTCCATAAAATGAATAAAATATTAGAGAAAAGATATATTTTCAGATGATATGTGTAATTTTTTATACATTAGCCTCTCTCTTCTGTCTGATTTAGTCAAATACTAGCTATCTAAGAAACAATTCCAAACACTTATGGGGAATTTTTAGCATTATCTAAAGAGTCAGACCTGCAAGACCTATTAGAAAACAAACGTCTCCGTGGTTGTATATGAAGTCACGTGGCAACATTCTTCAATTTAATTTTTTTAAAGTGTATTAGTGATAGACACCTAGAGTTTTGTCTGATGGAACTAGAATAAAATATGAAAATTTTCTATGGAAACCTCAGGGAATGAACATGGGGTATGTGATTCCACTATGTTAGCAAATGGAAATGCACTGGAGTGATGACTAATGTTATTTTCTGTGTTCCTGGGAGATAACACAATTGCATTCCAGGGGCTTTTAATGAGTTTTTGCTTGTGATACACTGGATACATTTACATGTCAACTAACGGAGACCAAAAATATATTTTATGTCATCACTGTGGAAGAAATCATTTCTGTGCTGTATAAAGTAGAAGGAAAATAAGTTTCTGGACTGCCTTCCACATTAAAGAGAAATAATTGAGTTCAGTAAGCATATTCTGAGAACCTGAGAAGGAAAAATGTGAGTCCACTGTCTCCCATTTTACAACTTTTTTTTTCTTCACTAAGATGATCTAACGTTAAGAATGATGACTGAAACATATTTCATGAGCTTATGGAGAGAAACAAGTGGTAAACTATTTATATTTAGTGACTTTACTTGATATCATATTCAAACACATGCAAATTTATCCATGTTTTGTTTCAAATGATGGTTTTGAAAGTTACCATACATGTTTCCTTTTGAATGGCTTTTCAGAGTTTCATTGGCGTTCAATAGAAATTTTGCCTCAGCTAAAAGCTTGAAAGGAATAAGAGTATGATGGTATCAAGCGTAAACACTTAAGCTACAATGGCAGAGTCAATAAGAAAAACTAAAAGATGTATATGGCATTCTGTAAGTCTTTGCAATAGCTTTGGAAATGCAAGCCTCAAACTACATTTGAATACTAATCTCTGTAAACTTCCTAAATAGAAAGCACAAAGTCATCATAATTTGAATATAAACCTGGTATTCTCATGGCACAGAAATCAGAATAGGATGAGATTTTGGATTTAATATAAGAGGATTTAATTATTCAAGCATCATGAGGTTTTTCTGTTACTGTTTTCTTTCACCTGTCAGATGATCTTACAGCAAGGATCCCAAGGTCACTGTTAAAGTGAGACTCTGGTATATTATGAGAACATAGCTGTGTCATCTTCAGTTTTCTCTTTAAATATTAGATATGTCCAGCAATGCATTTCAGCAACATAGTCAATTTGTGTCAGATTTACACATTTGGCTCAAATAAGCAAGCAGTCCTTGGTTTAGATAATGGAAGTAATTCTGGAAAATATTATGATGATTTATTATAAATAAAATTATATGTGATATTACACCAGGGAAGATCTCAGTTTCAATGAACAATCTTTCCTTAAAGTGGTGAATTATTTATCTGTTTATTCATGTATTTAATTTTAGTTTGCATTTGGGTTCACTAGATTTTCCTAAAACATGACTTCTATAAAATGTTGCAAATAGCCTTCTGTTCTCTAATTTAGTAATTATATTTGTAATTATGTCTAGCAATTTTATCACTTCCCTGATTGAATTTTTCCCATGCCAGTGTCTCTATCCCAGCCATGACCCCCTGTGCCACCATCATAAAAATGGTGTCATAAGAGGAAGTCAAATCTCTAAGATCTTTCCTGAACTGCTGAGTGCACACATTTCTGGCCTTATCTCTTGCCGCTTCTCTGAGAACTTCACCAACTCCAGTCATATTAAGTTACTGCCCAATTCTTGGGAACTCTCAAGGTAGTTTATTTATGTGTCTCTTCCTTTAACCAAATTTCTTCCCTTGCTTAGAGACCCAGCTCAAATGTCATCCCCTCAATGAAAACTTCCCTACCAAATATCTATCTGTATCATTATCGCGCAGCATTAGTTCTTCCTTCTAATGTTTCTAGAAATGTTCCATAGATCTCTAATACATTTCTCAAATTATACTTTTTAAGTTGGTACCCCAAACAAAATGTATAAACATTAAATTTCAGGCAAGAGACGAACATATCTTAGCATCTTTCTATCCCTTAATGTGACTGGTACGCAAGTGATTAGATTGAATGAATGAATGAACACTGTTACTTAACCCATTGTAATCAGAAGAGTAGGCCCCAGGGGTGGGTTGGTGGAGGAAACTGAGGAATTGCCTGTGGAAACTGATAGATGTAATTTATTTTATTTTATCTGATGGAAATAAGAGACAGGAAAAATAAAAATGCCTTGGGAAAAAAGGAAAGAATACATTTATAAATCTGCAAATGATATGCTCCCTGACTTCATGATAACTTCCTCAATATACACCAAGGTCTATGAACTTTGGAGAACTATAGTGTTAACACCTTAAAACAAAAGTTTTCTCAACTTGCCACCAAATTTCTATCACCACTTCACTTCAGTTTTTGTCTCTGTTTCAGTGGATGACTATAATCCTCTGCATTTCTAGAGCACTTTGGGATAGACCTGCTATCTTACTGCTCATATTCGCCCATAGATTAGAAATATATATATATTGAACTGAATGTGGGTCTGCTCGCCCTCTGTGCAGCAAAGCCAACCTACTGAAATGAAATAAAAAGAGAAGTATCTCAGTCGTGTCTTACTCTTTGTGACCCCATGAACTATAGTTGACCAGGTTCCTCCATCCATGGGATTTTCCAGGCAAGAATACTGGGGTGGGTCGCCATTTCCTTCTCCAGGGGATCTTCCTAATCCAGAGATCGAATACAGGTATCCAGCACTGCAGGCAGACTCTTTACCATCTGAGCCACCAGGGAAGCCCATACATTTATTTGAACAAAGCAAGGGGAAAGAGCAGTGAGTGCTCAAAAGACCTGAACTCCTCAATGTCTTTCAGGGCAGGGTTTTTTAAGGCAACATTGTTGCAGCTTGTGGACTCTGCTCTGATTGGTTGGTGATAAGGTAGCTGGGTGATGTTTCCATAAAGTTAATCATCAACCTTCTGGTTCCAACCACACTGGGGTCTATGCGCGGTCAACAAGTAGTCACCATCCTCCTCCTGGGGTGAGGGGGTCTTGGTTTCTGCAGAACCACTCAAAGATATGTGTCAGATTGTTGTTTTTTTTTTAATGTAGTTAATTTATTTTTTATTGGAGGCAAATTATTTTACAATATTATATTGGTTGGTTTTGCCATACATTGATATGAATTCGCCCCGGGTTTACATAAGTTCCCCCTCCTGAACCCCCCTCCCACCTCCCTCCTCCCTTTATCCTCCCTCTGGGTCATCCCCGCATGCCAGCCCCGAGCATCCTATAACATGCATCGACCCTGAACTAGTGATTCGTTTCACATATGACAACATACGTGTTTCAATGCAATTCTCCCAAATCATCCCACCCTCACCCTCTCCCATAGAGTCCCAAAGACTGTTCTATACATCTGTGTCTCTTTTGCTGTCTCGTATACAGGGTTATCATTTGCATCTTTCTAAATTCCATATATATGTGTTAGTATACTGTATTGGTGTTTTTCTTTCTGGCTTACTTCACTCTGTATAATAGGCTCCAGTTTCATCCACCTCATTAGAACTGATTCAAATGTATTCTTTTTAATGGCTGAATAATACTCCATTGTGTATATGTACCAAAGCTTTCTTATCCATTCGTCTGCAGATGGATATCTAGGTTGCTTCCATGTTCTGGCTATTATAAACAGTGCTGCAATGAACATTGGAGTACACGTGTCTCTTTCAATTCTGGTTTCCTCGGTGTGTATGCCCAGGAGTGCGATTGCTGGATCATATGGCAGTTCTATTTCCAATTTTTTGAGGAATCTCCACACTTTTCTCCATAGTGGCTGTACTAGTTTGCATTCCCACCAACAGTGTAAGAGGGTTCCTTTCTCTTCATATCCTCTCCAGCATTTATTGCATGTAGATTTTTGGATAGCAGCCATTCTGACTGGTGTGAAATGGTATCTCATTGTGGTTTTGATTTGCATCTCTCTGATTATGAGGGATGTTGAGCATTTTTTCATGTGTTTGTTAGCCATCTTTATGTCTTCTTTGGAGAAATTTCTGTTTAGTTCTTTGGCCCATTTTTTGATTGGGTCATTTATTTTTCTGAAATTGAGCTGTAGGAGCTGCTTGTATAATTTGGAGATTAATCCTTTATCAGTTGCTTCATTTGCTATTATTTTCTCCCATTCTGAAGGCTGTCTTTTCACCTTACTTATAGTTTCCTTTGCTGTGCAGAAGCTTTTGATTTTAACTCGGTCCCATTTGTTTATTTTTGATTTAATTTCCAATATTCTGTGAGGTGGGTCATGGAGGATCCTGCTGTGATTTATGTCGGAGAGTGTTTTGGCTACGTTCTCCTCTAGGAGTTTTATAGTTTCTGGTCTTACATTTAGCTCTCTAATCCATTTTGAGTTTATTTTGGTGTATGGTGTTAGGAAGTGTTCTAGTTTCATTCTTTTACAAGTGGCTGACCAGTTTTCCCAGCACCACTTGTTAAAGAGACTGTCTTTTCTCCATTTTATATTCTTGCCTCCTTTGTCAAAGATGAGGTGTCCATAGATGCGTGGATTTATCTCTGGGCTTTCTATTTTGTTCCATTGATCTATATTTCTGTCTTTATGCCAGTACCATACTGTCTTGATGACTGTGGCTTTGTAGGAGAGCCTGAAGTCCGGCAGGTTAATTCCCCCAGTTCCATTTTTCTTCCTCAAGATTGCTTTGGCTATTCGAGGTTTTTTGTATTTCCATACAAATTGTGAGATTATTTGCTCTAGTTCTGTGAAAAATATCTTTGGTAGCTTGATAGGGATTGCATTGAATGTATAAATTATTTTGGGTAGTATACTCATTTTTACAATATTTATTCTTCCAATCCATGAACATGGTATATTTCTCCATCTATTAGTGTCCTCTTTGATTGCTTTCAGTAGTGTTTTATAGTTTTCTATGTACAAGTGTTTTGTTTCCTTAGGTAGATATATTCCTAAGTATTTAATTCTTTTCGTTGCAACAGTGAATGGAATAGTTTCCTTAATTTCTCTTTCTATTTTCTCATTATTAGTGTATAGGAATGCAAGGGATTTCTATGTGTTGATTTTATATCCTGCAACGTTACTGTAATCATTGATTAGCTCTAGTAGTTTTCTGGTAGAGTCTCTAGGGTTTTCTGTGTAGAGGATCATGTCATCAGCGAACAGTGAAAATTTTACTTCTTCTTTTCCAATTTGTATTCCTTTTATGTCTTTTTCTTCTCTGATTGCTGTAGCCAAAACTTCCAGAACTATGTTGAATAGTAGTGGTGAGAGTGGGCACCCTTGTCTTGTTCCTGACTTTAGGGGAAATGTTTTCAGTTTTTCACCATTGAGGATAATGTTTGCTGTGGGTTTGTCATATATAGCTTTTATTATGTTGAGGTATGTCCCTTCTATTCCCACTTTCTGGAGGGTTTTTATCATTAATGGATGTTGAATTTTGTCGAAGGCTTTCTCTGCATCTATTGAGATAATCATATGATTTTTATTTTTCAGTTTGTTAATGTGGTGTATTATGTTGACTGATTTGCGGATATTGAAGAATCCTTGCATTCCTGGGATAAAGCCCACTTGGTCATGATATATGATCTTCTTAATATGCTGTTGGATTCTGATTGCTAGAATTTTGTTAAGGATTTTTGCATCTATGTTCATCAATGATATTGGCCTGTAGTTTTCTTTTTTTGTGGGGTCTTTACCAGGTTTTGGGATTAGGGTGATGGTGGCCTCATAGAATGAGTTTGGAAGTTTCCCTTCCTCAGCAATTTTCTGGGAGAGTTTGAGTAGAATAGGTGTTAGCTCTTCTCTAAATTTTTAGTAGAATTCAGCTGTGAAGCCGTCTGGACCTGGGCTTCTGTTTGCTGAGAGATTTTTTATTACAGTTTCAATTTCCGTGCTTGTGATGGGTCTGTTCAGATTTTCTATTTCTTCCTGGTTCAGTTTTGGAAAGTTGTATTTTTCTAGGAATTTGTCCATTTCTTCCAGGTTATTCATTTTATTGCCATATAATTCCTGATAGTATTCTCTAATAATCCTTTGTATTTCTGTGTTGTCAGTTGTGATCTCTCCATTTTCATTTCTAATTTTATTGATTTGGTTCTTCTCCCTTTGTTTCTTGATAAGTCTGGCTAGTGGTTTGTCAATTTTATTTACCTTCTCAAAGAACCAGCTTTTGGATTTGTTGATTTTTGCTATAGTCTCTTTTGTTTCTTTTGCATTTATCTCTGCCCTAACTTTTACAATTTCTTTCCTTCTACTGACCCTGGGGTTCTTCATTTCTTCCTTTTCTAGTTGCTTTAGATGTAGAGTTAGGTTATTTAGTTGACTTTTTTCTTGTTTCTTGAGGTGTGCCTGTATTGCTATGAACTTCCCCCTTAGCACTGCTTTTGCAGTGTCCCAGAGGTTTTGGGTTGTTGTGTTTTCATTTTCATTCATTTCTATGCATATTTTGATTTCTCTTTTGATTTCTTCTATGATTTGTTCGTTGTTCAGCAGCGTGTTGTTCAGCCTCCATATGTTGCCATGTTTAATAGTTTTTCTCCCATAATTGAGATCTAATTTTACTGCATTGTGGTCAGAAAAGATGCATGGAATGATTTCAACTTTTTTGAATTTACCAAGGCTAGATTTATGGCCCAGGATGTGATCTATCCTGGAAAAGGTTCCATGTGCAGTTGTGAAAAAGATGAAATTCATTGTTTTGGGGTGAAATGTCCTATAGATATCAATTAGGTCTAACTGGTCTATTGTATCATTTAAAGATTGTGTTTCCTTGTTAATTTTCTGTTTAGTTGATCTATCCATAGATGTGAGTGGGGTATTAAAATCTCCCACTATTATTGCATTATTGTTAATTTCCCCTTTCATACTTGTTAGTAATTGTCTTACATATTGCGGTGCTCCTCTGCTGGGTGCATAAATATTTATAATTGTTATATCTTCATCTTGTATTGATCCTTTGATCATTATGTAGTTTCCTTCTTTGTCTCTTTTCACAGCCTTTGTTTTAAAGTCTATTTTATCTGATATGAGTATTGCTACTCCTGCTTTCTTTTGGTCTCTATTTGCATGGAATATCTTTTTCCAGCCCTTCACTTTCAGTCTGTATGTGTCCCTCGTTTTGAGGTGGGTCTCTTGCAGACAACATATATGGGGGTCTTGTTTTTTTATCCATTCAGCCAGCCTTTGTCTTTTGGTTGGGGCATTCAACCCATTTACGTTTAAGGTAATTATTGATAAGTACGATCCCGTAGCCATTTTCTTTTTTGCTTTGGGTTCGAGTTTATACACCCTTTCTGTGTTTCCTGTCTAGAAAAGATCCTTTAGCATTTGTTGGAGAGCTGGTTTGGTGATGCTGAATTCTCTCAGCTTATGCTTGTCTGTAAAGCTTTTGATTTCTCCTTCATATTTGAATGAGATCCTTGCTGGGTACAGTAGTCTGGGCTGTAGGTTATTTTCTTTCATCACTTTAAGTATGTCTTGCCATTCCCTCCTGGCCTGAAGAGTTTCTGTTGAAAGATCAGCTGTTATCCTTATGGGAATCCCCTTGTGTGTTATTTGCTGTTTTTCCCTTGCTGCTTTTAATATTTGTTCTTTGTGTTTGATTTTGTTAATTTGATTAATATGTGTCTAGGAGTATTTCGCCTTGGGTTTATCCTGTTGGGGACTCTCTGGGTTTCTTGGACTTGGGTGATTATTTCTTTCCCCATTTTAGGGAAGTTTTCAACTATTATCTCCTCAAGTATTCTCTCATGGTCTTTCTTTTTGTCTTCTTCTTCTGGGATTCCTATGATTCGAATGTTGGAGCGTTTAACATTGTCCCAGAGGTCTCTAATATTGTTCTCATTTCTTTTAATTTGTTTTTCTTTTTTCCTCTCTGTTTCATTTATTTCTACAATTCTATCTTCTAGCTCGCTTATCCTGTCTTCTGCCTCTGTTATTCTACTGTTTGTTCCCTCCAGAGTGTTTCTGATCTCATCTATTGCATTATTCATTGTATATTGACTCTTTTTTATTTCCTCTAAGTCCTTATTAAACCTTTCTTCCATCTTCTCTATCCTTTTCTCCAGGTTATTTATCTGTAACTCCATTTTGCTTTCAAGATTTTGAATCATTTTCACCACCAAAATTCGAAATTCTTTTTCATGTAGATTCCCTATATCTTCCTCTTTTGTTTGTGTTGGTGGGCATTTATCTTGTTCTTTTACTTGCTGGGTATTTCTCTGCTTCTTCATCTTGCTTATAATGCTTTGCTTGGGGTGGCCTTTCCCTCTTCTGGCCGTTTGTGGAGTTCTCTTTATTATGTAGTTTCCTTGCTGTGTGTGGGGTTGGACAGGTGACTTGTCAAGGTTCCCGGGTTATGGAAGCCTGTGTCGGTGTTCTGGTGGGTGGAGCTGGATTTGTTCTCTCTGGAGTGCAATGAAGTGTCCAGTAATGAATTATGAGATGTCAGTGGGTTTGGAGTGACTTTGGGCAATCTGTATATTGAAGCTCAGGGCTAGTTTCCTGTGTTACTGGAGAATTTGCGTGGTATGTCTTGCTCTGGAACTTGTTGACCCTTGGGTTTAGCGTAGGTATGGAGACGTTTGATGAGCTCCTATCGATTAATGTTCCCTGGAGTCAGGACTTCTCTGGTGTTCTCAGGATTCGGGCTTAAGCCTCTTGCCTCTGGTTTTTGGTCTTATTCTTGGAGTAGTCTCTAGATGTCTCTATCTGTCATTTCCAAGGTGGTTCCCTCTGTTTTAGCTTCTGTCTGCTGGTCTCTTCAGTGTCTAATTTCCGCCCTGATACTAGGGGGTGGGTGGACACTTTTTAAGGCTCAGTTGTTCAGTCCTGTTCTGGGAAGGGAGGAACGCTGCAGTCGATTATCTCTGGCGTCTGTGGGGAGTGCTCGCAGCGTCTCGGCCACACTGGGTTTGCCCCCGCTCACAGCACGTATGCTGTCCCAGTCTATACTGCACAGGCTCTAGGTTGCTCTGCCGGGAACTGTCCGAGGCCGGCGCTGGGTTGAAGGACTTCCCAGGTCTGAGCGGCTCAAGTTCAGGTTCTCAGGTACTCCACAAAGGCGCAGACTTGGTTGGGCCTTCGTTTTGTGCCTTCCCCAGTCTGAGCAGCTCAGTGAACCAGGTGTTTGGCGAGCACGGTCTCTGCGACTTATCGCCTCCCCAGTCCCCGCCACTCAGTTTTCTGGGTGTACAACCGGCGCACCTTCTCAGGGGGATATTGACCGGCCCGAGCCCAAGAAGTCCTGAATAGCAACAAGCCTGCCTTCAGTTTGTATCGGATGCTTTTCTGGGGCCGCGGTTGCCCGCTCCGGCTCTGGCTGCGCTCCCTGCCTGTCTCGGCGGGGAATGGGGGATGGGCCAACCGCAGCCGGCTCGCTCTGCTCAGTCCTTTATTCTGTGAGCGGGGCTGGCCGAGTCATAGGTTAGAGCTTTCCGCCTTTTCGTGGGGAAGCTATCCCCCAGTCTGCTTTGCTCTCCCCTGTTCTCTCAAATTGTTCTCGCGGCATTCAAGCCCAGTCCTCTCTCTAAGCAGTTCAGCCGGCTCCTCCCTGCCCAGCCCCTGTTTGCTAATGGCGTATGCAGGCGTCTGCGCTGCTTCTCTGCTGGGAGTTACCATTTGGCGGGTAATCTGTGGGTTTTAAAAAAATCTTAAAAAAAAAAGAGGGTTATGTGGCCCTCTGAGCTTCCAAGGCTCGCCACAGAATCGCCAGTGAGAATGTTTCCTGGTGTTTGGAAACTTCTCTCTTTTTAAAGCCTCCCTTCCCGGGACGGAGCTCCGTCCTTACTTCTTTTGTCTCGATTTTTATCTTTTATGTTTTTTCCTACCTCCTTTCGAAGACAATGGGCTGATTTTCTGGGTGCCTGACGTCCTCTGCCAGCATTCAGAAGTTGTCTTGTGGACTTTACTCGCGTTCAAAAGTTCTTTTGATGAATTTGTGGAGGAGAGAGTGGTCTCGCCGTCCTATTCCTCCGCCATCTTGTTCCTCCTCTGTGTCAGATTTTTATGCATAGTCCTTGAGGAAGAATTAGGACTCTTTTATCAGTGAACTATTAATATATTTATGCTATTGTTACTCTTCTTTTTTAATTCCTTTTCCTTTGTTTCTTCATTCCTTGACTTCCTTAGTTAGTAATTGCTTGAGTCTGCTCTTTGGCACTCAGGAAAAGCCTTGGAGACTAAAGGTTTTTTTTCTGCAATCAAGAAATGGGGGACATGAAGGAGGTTTTGTACCTGGGAAGGCCCCATAGGATCATGGCCAGTTTCAATTCCCCCTTTTCTTTGATATTCTTCAATCCTGAGGGGAAAAGGGGTGGGACAAGAAAGGGAATGGTGTTTGGACAGAGAGGCTAACCATAAACTCAGCAGGAAAAGTTAGCTCTAGGGGAACTTGGTTTCAAGCTGTTTCTGTAACCCCATGAGTCTGGGACCCTCTTGAAGGTAAGGCTTTCTTTTAATCTCCATTACAGTGCCCCGGGCACGGTGCTATTACACAATATAAGGAGTCATCACATAAATATTTAATTACAGTGAATAGTGTGATCTGGTTCGGAGAAGGCAATGGCAAGCCACTCCAGTACTCTTGCCTAGAAAATCCCATGGACGGAGGAGCCTGGTAGGCTGCGGTCCATGGGGTCGCTAAGGGTCGGATATGACTGAGCGAATTCACTTTCACTTTTCACTTTCACACATTGGAGAAGGAGGTGGCAACCCACTCCAGTGTTCTTGCCTGGAGAATCCCAGGGACGGGGGAGCCTGGTGGGCTTCCGTCTATGGGGTCACACAGAGTCGGACACGACTGAAGTGACTTAGCAGTAGCAGCAGCAGTGTGATCTGGTTAATATGTTAATTAACAGTTTTGTTAAACTCATTTGTGCTAAATTTCACTCTTCTGTGTTACCAAGCAGGAAAATGAGAGACTGTATAGATGGTAGTGAACTATGGCTATGGGAATTACAATGAAACAACCTATTTACATAGATCAATAACGTGGAACTATCCCCTTTGAAAGCAAGTGTATACAAAACAGTAACGATGTGTTAGACATTTGCATGTCACTCAGGAATAAGTAAACCTACACATCCTATTCCTCTGAACAGAATGATTGATACAGGGGTGAGCATATAAACTAGGCTGATACAATCAAATGAACCTTGGGACATTTACTGGAAATGCTTGGATAAAGACTTTTGCTCTTTGCCATTAGGTAGAAACACTGGGGTGCGTAGACCTGGGAATTGCTGGAAGATAGCTTGAAATCATCTGATAATGGAGTTAACACAGAAAAGTGGGTCAGGTGGTGGAAAAATATCCTGAAGACATCGTTTAATTTTCTTTATCTAGGCACAGCAGAAGCAAGATATATCCCTTCATTATTTAGTTTCTTGAGTCAGTAAGTCCCCATCTTTGCTTAAATTTGATAGATTTAAGTCACTTTCAGGAAAGTGAGTCTTAATATAAAATGAAAATAATCAATATTGGCTATCACTGATTGAATACCTGCATATGTAACAATAAGTATAGATATTAATATTTTGCTTTTAACATCTCATTTAATACTAATGACAATCATATGAGTCAAGCTCTAGTCTTCATCTTTTAAAGATGAATGAATGATTTTATGTGTTGTTGCTACTCACAAAAATAGTGGCTATCAATTTATTGAGCCATCGAGTTTTCTAGGTATTTTATACATATGAGAAATATATATTTGTTCACAAGGGCTTCCCTGGTAGCTCAGTGGATAAAGAGTCTGCTTGAAATTCAGGAGAGCTGTGTTTGATCCCTGGCTTGGGAAGATCCCCTGGAGAAGGAAATGGCAACCCACTTGAGTATTCTTGCCTGGAGAATTCCATGGACAGAGGATCCTGGTGGGCTACAGACCATGGGGTCACAAAGAGTCAGACACGACTGAGTGACTAACACACACAGATAACCATAGTTTATTTCCCATGCATTTCTGGTCTTCATCCACAGTTCTTGGCTCATAGCTTGCAAAACTCTTGGAATTTCTTGAGCAGTTAAGAGCAATGGGAACATTTCTACAATTAAATATATATATATATATGTTTATTATTTATTTATTTATTTATTTTTGGTTCTGTTGCATCTTTGTTGTTGCATGCAGACTTTCTCTAGTTGCAGTACCTGGGTTCCTCATCACTGTGGCTTCTCTTGTTGCAGAGTATGGTCTCTAGGGCATGCAGGCTTCAGCAGTTGTGGCAGTCGGGCTCAGTATTCATGGTTTGCGGGCTCTAGAGTGCAGACTCCGTAGTTGTGGTGCATGGGCTTAGTTGCCTCACAGCATATGGATTCTTCCCAGACCAGGGATCCAACCTGTGTCTCCTGCATTAGCAGGTGGATTCTTTACCATTGGACCACCGAGGAAGTCATGGGAATATCTTTTATCATATTTGTTCTCTTGTCCTCAGTTCCTGAAAACTTCAGAGCTAGCTTCAGAGCCATCAAGATGAAATGGGTGTCTTTTTATTCTCAACAAGCCCTTTTGCTCTACAACTGGGTTTGTGTTAATGATATGCCTTTCGGAAACAAGCTGAGGATGAGGGCTGATTGCCTGGTAAGCAACCGTGGAAAAAGGGTTGGAACTTTCAGTCCCACTTCCTGATTTGTGGAGAAAAGAAATGAGCTAAAGTTTAAATCCATCACCAATGGCCAATGATTTACTCAACCATGCCTATGTAATGCATCTTCCATAAACATCCAAAAGGGTGGGGTTCAGAGAACCTTTGGGTTGGTGAACATAAGGAGATTCTGTGAGATTAATGTGCCTGGAAATGGCATGGACGTGGAAGTCCCATACCTTTTTCCCATGCTAAGCCCTATGCATCACTTCCATCTGACTATTTCTGAGTTACATCCTTTTGTATAATAATAATCTGACAATCTGAGATGCCTTGGTGGCATTACCGATTCGATGGACATGAGTTTGGATAAACTCCGGGAGTTGGTGATGGACAGGGAGGCCTGGCGTGCTGAGATTCATGGGGTCACAAAGGGTCGAACATGACAGAGCAACTGAACTGAACTGAACTGACTGAATCTGACAGTCTGGTAAATAAAATATTTCTCTGACTTTTGTGAGTTGCTCTAGCAAATTAATTGAACCCAAGAAGGTTGTGGGAACCTCCAATCTGTAACTGGTTGGTCAGAAACAGAGGTAACAATCTGGATTTGCGATAGGCATCTGAGGTGGGGTGATGGCAGTGATATACGACTGAATCCTTAACCTACGGAATTTGATGCTATTTCTGGATAGATAGTGTCAGAATTGGGTTAAATTGTAGGACACCTAGCTGGTGTCCTGAAGATTTATTTTTTGGTGTGGGGAACCTCCCACACACACTGGAAATTAGAAATCAGAACACCTACTTTAATATATAAAGAACCTATATATATTAGCTACTTTGTAAATATATTTCATTGTATATATGTGTATATATATATATATACTCCATCATAAATATATTTCATCATATTATGTATATGTATATAAATATTCATCACTTAATTCACTGATAAACATTATCATTAGCCTTAAGAAAATTGGAAACTCAGAGAGATTGACTTGTCTAAGGTCACATAGGTAGTATTAGATGGAAAATTGAAATAATGTCCGATTGCCCTTTATTTGAAATCTATTTTCATATTCAACACATTCCATTCATTCATCCAGCTCTTATTAATTTTGCAAGTTGCTTCATTTCTCTGAGCCCTACTTTCTTCACAGTAAAATGAGGATAGTAACTCAATACATGAAGCTCAAATGGGAAACTGAATATAGAAGCAAGGCATAATGCCCCATATGAATGTAAGCTGCTCTAATTATTATAACTTTACAATAAAGAGTCAGACACGACTGAGTGACTGAACTAACTAACAATAAAAATAGATCCCACAATAGGATAAATGAAGTTTACAGGTGACAGGGGACCAATGTGAGGATAATATAATATAATACTGCCCAGAAAGATACACTTTTTATGACATAAAATTATGTCAAATATTTACAACTTGAAGTAAATGAATAAATGGATAAATATCTTCATTAAGAGGCCATGTTTCTCTAAACATCAACTGTTAGCGTCTCAAACAATAGAAGATAGAGTGGAATCTGGAGGTGTGCAACGGGTTTCCAAATATAAAATTTCTTTAAGGGAAAACTTTAGTGAAATCGACATTGTACAGGAGACAGGGACCAAGACCATCCCCATGGAAAAGAAATGCAAAAGAGCGAAATGGCTGTCTGAGGAGGCCTTACAAATAGCTGTGAAAAGAAGAGAGGCGAAAAGCAAAGGAGAAAAGGAAAGATATAAGCATCTGAATGCAGAGTTCCAAAGAATAGCAAGGAGAGATAAGAAAGCCTTCCTCAGTGATCAATGCACAGAAATAGAGGAAAACAACAGAATAGGAAAAACAAGAGACCTCTTCAAGAAAATTAGAGATTCCAAGGGACCATTTCATGCAAAGATGGGCTCGATAAAGGACAGAAATGGTATGGACCTAACAGAAGCAGAAGATATTAAAAAGAGGTGGCAGGAATACACAGAAGAACTGTACAAAAAAGATCTTCACGACCAAGATAGTCACGATAACGTGATCACTGACCTAGAGCCAGACATCTTGGAATGTGAAGTCAAGTGGGCCTTAGAAAGCATCACTACGAACAAAGCTAGTGGAGGTGATGGAATTCCAGTTGAGCTATTTCAAGTCTTGAAAGATGATGCTGTGAAAGTGCTGCACTCAATATGCCAGCAGATTTGGAAAACTCAGCAGTGGCCACAGGACTGGAAGAGGTCAGTCTTCATTCCAATCCCAAAGAAAGGCAATGCCAAAGAATGCTCAAACTACCGCACAATTGCACTCATCTCACACGCTAGTAAAGTCATGCTCAAAATTCTCCAAGCCAGGCTTCAGCAGTATATAAACCGTGAACACCCAGATGTTCAAGCAGGTTTTAGAAAAGGCAGAGGCACCAGAGATCAAATTGCCAACATCCGCTGGATCATGGAGAAAGCAAGAGAGTTTCAGAAAAACATCTATTTCTGCTTTATTGACTATGCCAAAGCCTTTGACTGTGTCGATCACAATAAACTGTGGAACATTCTGAAAGAGATGGGAATCCCAGACCACCTGACCAGCCTCTTGAGAAACCTGTATGCAGGTCAGGAAGCAACTGTTAGAACTGGACATGGAACAACAGACTGGTTCCAAATAGGGAAAGGTGTACGTCAAGGTTGTATATTGTCACCTTGCTTATTTAACTTATATGCAGAGTACATCATGAGGAACGCTGGGCTGGAAGAAGCACAAGCTGGAATCAAGATTGCCGGGAGAAATATCAATAACCTCAGATATGCAGATGACACTACCCTTATGGCAGAAAGTGAAGAGGAACTCAAAAGCCTCTTGATGAAAGTGAAAGAGGAGAGTGAAAAGGTTGGCTTGAAGCTCAACATTCAGAAAACAAAGATCATGGCATCTGGTCCCATCACTTCATGGGAAATAGATGGAAAAACAGTGGAAACAGTGTCAGACTTTGTTTTTTTGGGCTCCAAAATCACTGCAGATGCTGATTGCAGCCATGAAATTAAAAGACGCTTGCTCCTTGGAAGGAAAGTTATGACCAACCTTGATAATATATTAAAAAGCAGAGACATTACTTTGCCAACCAAGGTCCGTCTAGTCAAGGCAATGGTTTTTCCCGTGGTCATGTATGGATGTGAGAGTTGGACTGTGAAGAAGGCTGACCGCCGAAGAATCGATGCTTTTGAACTGTGGTGTTGGAGAAGACTCTTGAGAGTCCCTTATACTGCAAGGAGATCCAACCAGTCCATTCTAGAGGAGATCAATCCTGGATGTTCATTGGAGGGACTGATGCTAAAGCTGAAACTGCAATACTTTGGCCACCTCATGCGACGAGTTGACTCACTGGAAAAGGCTCTGATGCTGGGAAAGGTTGGGGGCGGGAGGAGAAGGGGACGACAGAGAATGAGATGGCTGGATGGCATCACTGACTCTGTGGACATGAGGTTGAGTGAACTCCGGGAGTTGGTGATGGACAGGGAGGCCTGGCGTGCTGTGATTCATGGGGTCGCGGAGAGTTGGACACGACTGAGCGACTGAACTGAACTGAACTGACTGAATATATCACTGGTTCTACAGTATCTGTATATGCACTTCAATTTAATTTGTGTTGTTTTTTTTTTTTTTAATTTTTGTTTTCTTATACTGACTTAGATTTTATCTGGCTGAGGGGAAAAACCCATAACATGTATGAGAGCTTCCTTCCAATGATATATTGACTGCTATTGCACAAGAACAAAGACATTAGTTCTATAAGGTTTCAAGAGGCAAAGCTTGGACATTGGGAGAGAATATATGGAAGCAGATTTTGGTTAATCAAAGGAGAATTTTCTCACAGATATGTCTGTCTCAAGCTTGTCTAGACAACTTTCTGGATATTTTTGGCACCCCTTTCCTGGAAGGTATCAACAGAAGCTACAAGACCAGTTGGCAGGGGTAAAAAAGAAAATGCTTAACATCATTTTTCAGAAACATTCACTGGAGTCGTAATAATACAGTTCACATTATGCATTCTTATTACCAGTTAAACAATATTTTAAACATTTTGCATGCCTTTTTATTTTTTATTCCCTTGGTAACCAAGGGTGGGTGCTTTAAATTATTCCAATTTACAGATGAAGAGATAAAGATAGAGAAAGATTTATAAATTTTCCATGATCAAGTCAGCTCATAGGAGTGTAGTCAGAATCACAACCCCAACATTTTTACTCTAAAATCACTAGGCTTTTGACACTGATGGAATCAGAGGTTTTAATACTTCTATTATAATGATTAATGGGTATGTGATGGGGGAGGACAGAAAGTGATAGATGGAATCAAGTGGCAAAATAGGGACTAAAGTGAAAAGGCCAGAGCTTAAGGAAAGACATTTTCAAATATAGCTAGAGCACCCCAAGGCAAAGAGCAGAGACATGTCTGAGTAGAAAAATGAATACCTTAAATATGGGTCCAAAATGGATTTGAGAGAATACTTGTGAAGGACCTCTGAGCAATCGCAGTTTCTTTCTGATGCCAACTTGAGAACCCAGAGAAAAATACTGAATGATACAAAGCAAACGATAGACACGAGGATGAAACCAGCCTGTAATGCAGCCAGATTACTCATTTCTGCCTCAGTGTTGACTGAGGTGGACATGAGGAGTGCCCCTGCTCCTTGCCTTTGGTAGTGTGCAGATTATGAATTGTAAGGAAATCCTTGTTTTGAATGTTTGAAAATCATGTTCAGTTCAGTCGCTCAGTCGTGTCCTACTCTTTGCGACCCACTGGACTGCAGCACGCCAGGCCTCCCTGTCCATCACCAACTCCTTGAGCTTGCCCAAACTCATGTCCATCAAGTTGGTGATGCCATTCAATCAACTTATCCTCTGTCGTCCTCTTCTCCTGCCTTCAATCTTTCCCAGCATCAGGGTATTTTCTAATAAGTCAGTTCTTCACATCAGGTGGCCAAAGTATTGGCGCTTCAACCTTCAGCATCAGTCCTTCCAGTGAATATTCAGGATTGATTTCTTTTAGAATTGACTGGTTTTATCTCCTTGTAGTCCAAGGGACTCTCAAGAGTCTTTTCCAACACCACAATTCAAAAGCATCAATTCTTTGGCACTCAGCTCTCTTTATGGTCCAGTTCTCACATCCATACATGACTACCAGAAAAACCATAGCATTGACTAGATGGACCTTTGTTGGCAGAGTAACGTTTCTGTCTTTTAATATGCTGTCTAGGTTGATCATAGATTTTCTTCCAAAGAGCAAGTGTCTTTTACTTTCATGGTTACAGTCACCATCTACAGTGATTTTGAAGCCCAAGAAAATAAAAATAATCACAAAATAAAAATCACTAATGATAACTTAGACCACAAAGCTGGGAGAATCCTTTGGTTTTATGAACTGTATAGAAAATTGTGATGAGGAATTCTTAAAGCAACCACAGCTACAGATGGCAGAGTGGCTGGCAGGGGTTTTTCAGGAGCAGTAATCCAGCATGTGCTAGTTGGCCAAACAAGGTTCTCCCACTTAGATACCGTATCCTTTGAGGATGTGAGCTATCTTCAGCTAAACCACCTAAACAACATGGGGTTCTTGCTCCAGCACCTTCTCTGCTGAGAACAAGCAGGACTTCATTGCAGTTAAGGCTTCAAGTAGAGCAGTTAGACTGATAAA
The DNA here is from genome assembly GCF_049115385.1 of Moschus berezovskii. Lineage (NCBI taxonomy): Eukaryota > Metazoa > Chordata > Mammalia > Artiodactyla > Moschidae > Moschus > Moschus berezovskii. The sequence continues at coordinate 131,988,813 of NC_142488.1, read as the reverse complement.
GCTTTCCATGCTTAAAGTGGCAGGGTTTAAGCTGAACTTTGATGTCCCAGCCCTGAAACAGCAGGAACAGTTGGGAAAAGCAAATCAAAAAGCAAATGGAAATTGCAGGACCCTTGTTGAACTGCAAATAAGCAGACTCCCAGGGACAAGAAAAGAGAAGCAGAATAAGATAAGTCACAAAACTGAATGAGCTACCTTGTCATTATAGAAACAGATTGAACTAGGTAGAGTTTTGACCTCAGGTTACACATTTCTATCTCTGGGCCTTGGTTTCATTATCAGTAAAATGATAATAGCACCACTCTTATGTTGGATTATTGTCAGACACAAATGAAAGTGTATGTAAAAACCCTTTAAAAATTTTAAGGTGGTTAACACACTAATGAAAACACTTGATCCTTGTGTTTCTTATCTATTAATTTTTCCTCAGAGTAAGTAATAGTCTTGCTTCTTTTCATCCTACTCTTCCTTCTCCTCCTTCTTCAAGTTGTAATATTTACAGGAGTGCTGAAAACAATTATTTAAGTTTTTTTTAATGTTTGGAAAACTCAGCAAATTTGGGAAAATTCAGCAAATTTGGAAAACAGTGGCCACAGGACTGGAAAAGGGCAGCTTTCATTCCAATCCCAAAGAAAGGCAGTGCCAAAGATTGTTCACACTAGCAGACAATTGGCTCATTTCACATGATAACAAGGTTATGTTCAAAATCCTTCAAGCTAGGCTTCAGCAGTGTGTGAACCAAGAATATCTATAAGTACAAGTTGGGTTTAGAAAAGACAGAGGAACCAGAGATCAAATTGCCAACATCTCCTGGATAATACAAAAAGCAAGAAAATTCCAGAAAAAAAAAAATCTACTTCTGTTTCATTGACTATGCTAACCCCTTGCTTTTGACTGTGTGGATCACAACAAACTGTGGAAAATTCTTAAAGAGATGGAAGTACCAGACCATCTTACCTGTCTCTTGAGAAACCAGTATGCAGGTCAAGAAGCAACAGTAAGAACTGGACATGTAACAACTGATTGGTTCAAAATTTGGGAAAGAGTACTACAAGGCTATATATTGTCACCCAGCTAATTTAACTTATATGCAGAGTACATCACGTGAAATGCTGGGCTGGATGAATCACAAGATGGAATCAAGCTTGCCAGAAGAAACATCAACAACCTCAGATATGCAGATGATACCACACTAATTGTGGAAGGTGAAAGGAACTAAGGAGTCTCTTAACAAGGGTGAAAGAGGAGAGTGAAAAAGCTGGCTTAAAACTCAACATTCAAAAAATGAAGATCATGGCATCCCATAACTTCATAGCAAACAGAAGGGGAAAAAGGCAAAGCAGTGACAGACTTTATTTTCTTGGGCTCTAAAATCACTGCTGAAAGTGACTACAGTAATGAAATTAAAATACACTTGCTCCTTGAAAGGAGAGCTATGACAAAGCTAGACAATGTATTAAAAAGCAGAGACATCACTTTGTTGGCAAAGTTCCATATAGCCAAAGTTATCGTTTTTCCAATAGTCATGTACAAATGTGAGTATTGGATCATAAAGAATGCTGACCACAGAAGAATTGATGCTTTCAAATTGACGTGCTGGAGAAGACTCTTGAGAGTCCCTTGGACTGCAAGGAGATCAAATGAGTCAATCCTAAAGGAAATCAACTCTCAATATGCATTGGAAGAACTGATGCTGAAGCTGAAGCTCCAATACTTTGGCTAGTTGATGTGAAGAGCCAACTCATTGGAAAACACCCTGATGCGGTAAAGATTGAAGGCAAAGGAGAAGTGGGCAGCAGAGGATGAGATGGTTAGTTAGCATCACTGAATAAGTGGATATGAGCTTGAGCAAACTCCAGGAGATATTGAAGGACAGGGAAGCCTGGTGTGCTGCAGTTCGTGGGGTCACAAAGAGTCAAACACAATTTAGTAACTGAACAACAACTTAATATTTGGGCTTCTCTAAATTCAGTAGGGAGGTGGTTACATTTGTAGTTGGAGAGTCACTCTCTGAATGTTCTGTCCTTGGGACCAAGAGAGGGAAAGGGAAAGAAATTAAATATGGAGCAAGACTCAGTTGGACAACCTTTTTGATAAATAAGGAAGTAAAAAAAGTCAGCAAGAGAAACGAGGATACCCATGATGGGATCAGTGCAATAGATTTGCAGAGACTGTATGCCAATCTATTCTACCTAACATAGAATGAAGAAAGCTTAAGTCTGTGAGAAGCCAAAGGTGAAAAACCATGACATCTTCATAGAGCAGTACAAAAGTCCAATTAATCTGGAGTTATCGGTCCATTCAAAACTGAACTCAGGGTCAGAATATCCGGAACAGATCTATACCAGTAATTCATTGTGCTAGGATCAGAACAAGTTTCATGATCTAATTAGTTTAAAAATCATGTTCCCAGGAAAATCTTTCCTGGATTATTGCTCCACCCTATCAGATTCCTTGCAGTCATTGCACCTTTTACTATTGCTTCATATTGTTAATCAAGGGTCATATGATTATTCACTTAATATCTATCCTCTCCCATTATTAACCTGTAAGCACCTCATATTTATTGAACGAGTAAATAGAGTAAATAAAAATTAAAAAAAAAAAAAAAAGACCAAAGACTTATCTCTTTTGAAGTAACAGCTGATGGTTGGCTGAGACTTCCATTAGAATATAGCACAGAGTCTTTAGAAAAGGCACAATGCCATCAAGTGCTAATTACTTGAATTGCAGGCAAAGGAACTGGTCAGAATGAGTATCCAGTTCAGCATTTTCTAAATTTTTCTGAAAATAAAATCACTTAGAGTTACTTATTAAAATACAGATGGCTGAGCCCACAATAGTCTATATCAGAATCTGTACATAAGAGGTTGGAAACCTATGTATTTAACAATGTGGGAGGAGTTCTACCAGAAAAAGAGAGAGAGAGAGGACATGAGATAAAAGTGTATAAGGCCAAATACCTACTGTGTGAATAGTATTATTAATTCCAAAGGGGTGCTTCTGTCAGAAACAAGCCAGTTCTAGGAACATGTTTAAAAGAGCACATTGGCAGGGCCAGGTGAGACATTGAATATGTATTTTTATTGTTTTAACAGTAAGAATTAGGATGGGAGTAAGACAAAATATCTTTCCTTTTCTCCTTTACTTTTCGCTTCTCTTCCTTTCACAGCTATTTGTAAGGTCTCCTCAGACAACCATTTTGCTTTTTTGCATTTCTTTTCCATGGGGATGGTCTCGGTCCCTGTCTACTGTACAATGTCACGAACCTTGGTCCAGAGTTCATCAGGAACTCTATCTATCAGATCTAGTCCCTTAAATCTATTTCTCACATCCACTGTGTAATGATAAGGGATTTGATTTAGGTCATATCTGAATGGTCTAGTGGTTTTCCCTACTTTCTTCAATTTAAGTCTGAATTTGGCAATAAGGAGTTCATGATCTGAGCCACAGTCAGTTCCTCGTCTTGTTTTTGCTAACTGTATAGAGCTTCTCCATCTTTGGCTGCAAAGAATATAATCAATCTGATTTTGGTGTTGACCATCTGGTGATGTCCATGTGTAGAGTCTTCTCTTGTGTTATTGAAAGAGGGTTTTTGCTATGACCAATGAGTTCTCTTGGCCAAACTCTATTAGCCTTTGCCCTGCGTCACTCCATGATCCAAGGCCAAATTTGCCTGTTATTCCAGGTTTTCTTGACTTCCTACTTTTGCATTCCAGTCCCCTATAATGAAAAAGACATCTTTTTTGGGTGTTGATTCTAAAAGGTCTTGTAGGTCTTCATAGAACCGTTCAACTTCGGCTTCTTCAACGATACTGGTTGGGGCATAGGCTTGGATTACTATAATATTGAAGCGAAAAGCAAAGGAGGAAAGGAAAGATATAAGCATCTGAATGCAGAGTTCCAAAGAATAGCAAGGAGAGATAAGAGAGCCTTCCTCAATGATCAATACAAAGAAATAGAGGAAAAAAACGGAATAGGAAAGACAAGAGATCTCTTCAAGAAAATTAGAGATACCATGGGAACATTTCATGCAAAGATGGGCTCGATAAAGGATAGAAATGGTATGGACCTAACAGAAGCAGATGATATCAAGAAAAGGTGGCAAGAATACACAGAAGAACTGTACAAAAAAATATCTTCACGACCAAGATAATGACAATGGTGTGATGATTCACCTAGACCCAGACATCTTGGAATGTGAAGTCAAGTGGGCCTTAGAAAGCATCACAACGAACAAAGCTAGCGGAGGTGATGGGATTCCAGTTGAGCTATTTCAAATCCTGAAAGATGATGCTGTGAAAGTGCGGCACTCAATATGCCAGCAAATTTGGAAAACTCAGCAGTGGCCACAAGACTGGAAAAGGTCAGTCTTCACTCCAATCCAAAAGAAAGGCAATGCCAAAGATTGCTCAAACTACCACACAATTGCACTCATCTCACACACTAGTAAAGTCATGCTCAAAATTCTTCAAGCCAGGCTTCAGCAATACGTGAACCGTGAACTTCCAGATGTTCAAGCTGGTTTTAGAAAAGGCAGAGGAACCAGAGATCGAATTGCCAACATCTGCTGGATCAAGGAAAAAGCAAGAGAGCTCCAGAAAAACATCTATTTCTGCTTCATTGAATATGCCAAAGCCTTTGACTGTGTGGATCACAAGAAACTGTGGAAAATTATGAAAGAGATGGGAATACCAGACCACCTGACCTGCCTCTTGAGAAACCTGTATGCAGGTCAGCAAGCAATAGTTAGAACTGGGCATGGAACAACGGACTGGTTTCAAATAGGAAAAGGAGTATGTCAAAGTTGTATATTGTCACCCTGCTTATTTAACTTATATGCAGAGTACATCATGAGGAACGCTGGGCTGGAAGAAGCACAGGCTGGAATCAAGATTGCTGGGAGAAATATCAATAACCTCAGATATGCAGATGACACCACCCTTCTGGCAGAGTGTGAAGAGGAACTAAAAAGCCTCTTGATGAAAGTGAAACAGGAGAGTGAAAAAGTTGGTTTGAAGCTCAACACTCAGAAAACGAAGATCATGGCATCTAGTCCCATCAGTTCATGGGAAATAGATGGGGAAACAGTGGAAACAGTGTCAGACTTTATTTTTTTGGGGCACTAAAATCATGGTGAATGCTGATTGCAGCCATGAAATTAAAAGATGCTTATTCCTTGGAAGGAAAGTTATGACCAACTTAGATATCATATTAAAAAGCAGAGACATTACTTTTCCAACCAAGGTCTGACTAGTCAAGGCTATGGTTTTTCCAGTGGTCATGTATAGATGTGAGAGTTGGACTGTGAAGAAAGCTGATCACTGAAGAATTGATGGTTTTGAACTGTGGTGTTGGAGAAGACTCTTGAGAGTCCCTTGGACTGCAAGGAGATCCAACTAGTCCATTCTAAAGGAGATCAGTCCTGGGTGTTCATTGGAAGAACTGATGCCAAACCTGAAGCTCCAATACTCTGGCCACCTCATGGGAAGAGTTGCTGCTGCTAAGTAATTTCAGTCGTGCCTGACTCTGTGTGACCCAATAGACGGCGTCCCACCAGGCTCCCCCTTCCCCGGGGTTCTCTAGGCAAGAACAGTGTAGTGGGTTGCCATTTCCTTCTCCAATGAGTGAAAGTGAAAAGTGAAAGTGAAGTCGCTCAGTCGTGTCCGACTTAGCCACCTCATGGACTGCAGCCCACCAGGCTCCTCCGTCCATGGGATTCTCCAGGCAAGAGTACTGGAGTGGGGTGCCATTGCCTTCTTCGTGCGAAGAGTTGACTCACTGGAAAAGACTGATGCTGGGAAGGATTGGTTGCAGGAGGAGAAGGGGACGAAAAAGATTGAGATGGCTGGATGGCATCCCTGACTCGATGGACATGAGTTTGAGTGAACTCCGGGAGTTGGTGATTTACAGGGAAGCCTGGTGTGCTGTGATTCATGGGGTCGCAAAGAGTTGGACATGACTGAGTGACTGATCTGAACTGAACTGAAGACAAAATATGGCTTCCTAGGTGGCACTAGTAGTAAAGAACGCACTTTTAGGAGGCATAAGATACATGAGTTGAATCCTTGTGTTGGGAACATCTCCTGGAGGAGGGCATGGCCACCCACTCCAGTATTCTTGCCTGGAGAATTCCATGGACAGAGGAACCTGGTGGACCACAGTCCATAGGTTCACAAAGAGTCAGACATGACTGAAGTGACTTAGTGCATATCTTATCTTCTATCCCCTTAACTGCTTTGGTTTCTTCATAACATTTATAACTTCCTAGCCTATGATTTACTTATTTGTTTATTGTTTTTCAATCCTAAAAGGCAGGAATTGAAAATTTTCTGTACTTTTTTTCAGTGATATCTTCACTGTGTTAGGAATATAGCCTCTCCAAAAATGTTCGTTAAATGAATGCTTGAATAATCCCCACAAAGTCAAAGAAGGTACCTCACAATTGAGAAAGTAAAATGACTCAAAAGGATTTAAGCAAATAATTATAGGATGCTATAGATTTATTTTTATTTATTCATTTATTTTTATTTGGAAAATTGAATAGTTTCCTTTTATTGGAGTGAAGAAAAAATTATAATGAATTCTGGTTTGGGTATAATTAAAATTTGTAAATTTTATTTTTTAATATAAATTTATTTATTTTAATTGGAGGTTAATTACTTTGCAGTATTGTCTTGGATTTGCCATACATTGACATGAATCCACCATGGGTGTACATATGGTCCCCATCCTGAAACACCCCTCCACCTCCCTCCCCATCCCATCCCATCCCTCTGGGTCATCCCAGTACAAAAGACCTGAGCCCCCTGTATCATGTATCAAACCTGGAAAGGTGAGTCATTTCACAGATGATAATATACACGTTTCAATGCCATTCTCCCAAATCATCCCACCCTCGCCCTCTCCCAGAGTCTAAAAGACTATTCTATACATCTGTGTCTCTTTTGCTGTCTCGTATACAGGGTTATCGTTACCATCTTTCTAAATTCCATATATATATATATATATATATATATATATATATAGTATACTGTATTGGTGTTTTTCTTTCTGGCTTACTTCACTCTGTATAACAGGCTCTAGTTTCATTCACTTCATTAGAAAGGATTCAAATACATTCTTTTTAAATGCTGAGTAATATTCCATTGTATATATATATATATATATACCACAGCTTTCTTATTTATTTGCCTGCAGATGGACATCTAGGTTGCTTCCTTGTCCTGGCTATTATAAACATTGCTGCGATGAACATTGGAGTACATGTGTCTCTTTCAATTCTGATTCCCTCAGTGTGTCCGCCCAGGAGTGCAATTACTGTGTCATATGGCAGTTCTGCTTCCAGTCTTTTTAAGGAATCTCCACACTGTTCTCCATAGTGGCTGTACTAGTTTGCATTCCCACCAACAGTGTAAGAGGGTTCCCTTTTCTCCACACCCACTCCAGCATTTATTGCTTGTAGACTTTTGGATAGCAGCCATTCTGATTGGCATGAAATGGTACCTCATTGTGGCTTTGATTTGCATTTCTCTAATTATGAGTGATGTTGAGCATCTTTCCACGTGGTTGTTAGCCAACTGTATGTCTTCTTTGGGGAAATGTCTGTTTGGTTCTTTGGCCCACTTTTTGATTGGGTCATTTATTTGTCTGGAATTGAGCTGCAGGTGTTGCTTGTATATTTTGAGATAAATTCCTTGTCAGTTGCTTCATTTACTATTATTTTCTCCCATTCTGAAGGCTGCCTTTTCACCTTGCTTATAGTTCCCTTTGCTGTGCAGAAGCTTTTAATTTTAATTAGGTCCAATTTGTTTATTTTTGCTTTTATTTCCAATATTCTGGGAGGTGGGTCATGGAGGATCCTGCTGTGATTTATGTCGGAGAGTGTTTTGCCTATGTTCTCCTCTAGGAGTTTTATAGTTTCTGGTCTTACATTTAGATCTTTAATCCATTTTGAGTTTATTTTTGTCTATGGTGTTAGGGAGTGTTCCAGTTTCATTCGTTCACATGTGGTTGACCAGTTTTCCCAGCACCACTTGTTAAAGAGATTGTCTTTTCTCCATTGAATATTCTTGCCTCCCTTGTCAAAGATAAGTTGTCCATAAGTGCGTGGATTTATCTCTGGGCTTTCTATTTTGTTCCATTGATCTATATTTCTGTCTTTATACCAGTACCGTACTGTCCTGATGACTGTTGCTTTGAAGTAGAGCCTAAAGTCTGGCATGTTGATTCCTTCAGTTCCGTTCTTATTCCTCAAGATTGCTTTGTCTATTCAAGGTTTTTTGTATTTCCATACAAATTGTGAAATTATTTGTTCTAGCTCTGTGAAAAATACCGTTGGTAGCTTGATAGGGATTGCATTGAATCTATAAATTACTTTGGGTAGTATACTCATTTTCACAGTATTTATTCTTCCAATCCAAAACACGGTATATTTCTCCATCTACTAGTGTCCTCTTTGATTTCTTTCACCAGCATTTCATAGTTTTCTATATATAGGTCTTTTGTTTCTTTAGGTAGATATATTCCTAAATATTTTATTCTTTACGTTGCAACAGTGAATGAAATTGTTTCCTAGATTTATATTTCTATTTTCTCATTATTAGTGTATAGGAATACAAGGGATTTCTGTGTGTTGATTTTATATCCTGCAACGTTACTGTAATCACTGATTAGCTCTAGTAATTTTCTAGTAGACTTTTTAGGGTTTTCTGTGTAGAGGATCATGTCATCTGCAAACAGTGAGAGTTTTACTTCTTCTTTTCCAATTTGGATTCCTTTTATGTCTTTTTCTGCTCTGATTCAGTTCAGTTCAGTTCAGTTCAGTCGCTCAGTCGTGTCCGACTCTCCGCGACCCCATGAATCACAGCACGCCAGGCCTCCCTGTCCATCACCAACTCCCGGAGTACACTCAAACTCATGTCCACAGAGTCGGTGATGCCATCCAGCCATCTCATTCTCCATCGTCCCCTTCTCCTCCCGCCCCCAACCTTTCCCAGCATCAGAGTCTTTTCCAGTGAGTCAACTCGTCGCATGAGGTGGCCAAAGTATTGGAGTTTCAGCCCCAGCATCAGTCCCTCCAATGAACATCCAGGATTGGTCTCCTTTAGATTGGACTGGTTGGATCTCCTTGCAGTATAAGGGACTCTCAAGAGTCTTCTCCAACACCACAGTTCAAAAGCATCGATTCTTCTGCGATCAGCTTTCTTCACAGTCCAACTCTCACATCCATACATGACCACGGGAAAAATCATTGCCTTGACTAGACGGACCTTGGTTGGCAAAAAAATGTCTCTGCTTTTTAATATACTATCAAGGTTGGTCACTGTGACCAAAACTTCCAAAACTATGTTGAATAGAAATGGTGAGAGTGGTTACCCTTTTCTTGTTCCTGACTTTAAGTGAAATGCTTTCAATATTTCTCCATTGAGGATAATGTTTGCTGTGGTTTGTCATATATAGCTTTTATTATGGTGAGGTCTGTTCCTTCTGGAGGTTTGTTTTTTTTTTATCATAAATTGATGTTGAATTTTGTCAAAGGCTTTCTCTGCATCTATTGAGATAATCATATGGTTTTTATTTTTATTTTTCATTTTGTTAATGTGGTGTTTCCTTGTTAATTCTCTGTCTAGTTGATCTATCCATAGGTGTGAGTGGGGTCTTAAAGTCTCCCACTATTATTGTGTTATTGTTAATTTCCCCTTTCATACTTGTTAGCAATTGTCTTACATATTGTGGAGCTCCTATGTTGGGTGCATATATATTTATAATTGTTATATCTTCCTCCTGGATTGATTATTTGATCATTATGTAGTGTCCTTGTTTGTCTCTTTTCACAGCCTTTGTTTTCAAGTCTATTTTAACTGATATGAGTATTGCTACTCTTACTTCCTTTCGGTCTCTATTTTCTTGGAATGTCTTTTTCCAGCCCTTCACTTTCAGTCTGTACGTGTCCCTCGTTTTGAGGTAGGCATCTTGTAGACAACATATATACGGGTCTTGTTTTTGTATCCATTCAGCCAGCCTTTGTCTTTTGGTTGGGGCATTCAACCCATTTACATTTAAGTTAATTATTGATAAGTATGATCCCGTTGCCATTTACTTTATTGTTTCGGATTTGAGTTTATACATCCTTTCTGTGTTTCCTCTCTAGAGAAGATCCTTTAGCATTTGTTGGAGAGCTGGTTTGGTGATGCTGAATTCTCTCAGCTTTTGCTTGTCTGTAAAGCTTTTGATTTCTCCTTCATGTTTGAATCAGATCCTTGCTGGGTACAATAATCTGGGCCGTAGGTTAACTTTAAGTATGCCCTGCCATTCCCTCCTGGCCTGAAGAGTTTCTATTGAAAGATCATGTTATCCTTGTGGGAATCCCCTAGTGTGTTATATGTTGTTTTTCCCTTGCTGCTTCTAATATTTGTTCTTTGCGTTTGATCTTTGTTAATTTGAATAATATGTGTCTTGGCGTGTTTCACCTTGGGTTTATCCTGTTTGGGATTCTCTGGGTTTCTTGGACTTGGGTGATTATTTCCTTCCCCGTTTTAGGGAACTTTTCAACTCTTATCTCCACAAGTATTTTCTCATGGTCTTTCTTCTTGTCTTCTTCTGGGACTCATGATTCGAATGTTGGGGGTTTAAAATTGTCCCAGAAGTCTCTGAGATTGTCCTCATTTCTTTTAATTTGTTTTGCTTTTTTCCTCTGTTTCATTTATTTCTACCATTCTATCTTCTAACTCACTTATCCTATATTCTGCCTCCGTTACTCTACTGTTGGTTCCCTCCAGAGTGTTTTTCATCTCATCTATTGCATTATTCATTGTATATTGACTCTTTTTTATTTTTTCTATGTCTTTGTTAAAACTTTCTTGCATCTTCTTAATCCTTGTCTCCAGGTTATTTATCTGTAACTCCAATTTGTTTTCAAGATTTTGTGTCAATTTCACTATCATTATTCAGAATTCTTATCAGGTAGGTTCCCTGTCTCTTCTTCTTTTGTTTGGGTTGATGGGCATTTAACCTGTTGCTGTACTTGCTGGGTATTTCTATGCTTCTTCATCTTGCTTATATTTCTCTGTTTGGGGTGGCCTTTCCATCTTCTGGCAGTTTGTGGAGTTCTCTTTATTGTGGAGTTTTCTGGCTGTGGGTGGTATTGGACGGGTGTCTTGTCAAGGTTCCTTTGTTCGGAACGCTTGTGTCGGTGTTCTGGTGGGTTGAACTGGATTTCTTCTCTCTGGAGTGCAATGAAGTGTCCAGTAATGAGTTACGAGATGTCAGTGGCTTTGGAGTGACTTTGGGCAGCCTGTATATTGAAGCTCAAGCCTATTGTCCTGTTTTGCTGGAGAATTTGTGTCGTATGTCTTGCTCTGGAACTTGTTGACCCTTGGGTGGTGCTTGGTTTCAGTGTAGGTATGGAGGCATTTGATGAGCTCCTATCAATTAATGTTCCCTGGAGTCAGTTCTCTTGTCTTCTCAGGATTTGGACTTAAGCCTCTTCCTCTGGTTTTCAGTCTTGTTCTTGCAGTAGCCTCAAGACTTCTCCATCTGTCACTTCCAAGGTTGGTCCCTCTGTTTTAGCTTCTTCTGTTTGCTGGTCTCTTCAGTGTCTAATTTCCTCCCTGACCCTAGGGGTCGATGGTGGACACTTTTTAAGGCTTACTTGTTCAGTGGCGCTGTGGGGAGTGAGGAATGCTGCAAACAAATAGCACTGGCATCTCTGGGGAGTGCTCACAGTGTCTCGCCCACACTCGGTTTGCCCCCTCTCACCGTGTGTGTGCTTTCCCTGGTTATACTGCTTAGGATCTAGGTTGCTCTGCTGGGAACTCTCCGAGGCCAGTGCTGGGTTGTATGCACTTCCCAGGTCAAAGCCGCTCAGGTTCAGGTACTCGGGTACTTCACAAATGCGCAGACTTGGTTGGGCCTGCATTTTATGCCCTTCCCCGGTCCAAGCAACTCATGTGACCAGGTGTTTGGCGAGCACGGTCGCTGCGACTTATCGTCTCCCGGTCCCACCCACTCAGTTGTGGGTGCACAACCAGCCCATCTTCTCAGGCGGATGTCAACCGGCCAGAATCCCAAGAAGGCTTGGTTAGCATCGAAGCCTGCTTGCAGTTTGGTAGATGATGCCTATCTGGGGCATTGATTGCCCCCTTCTGGGTCTGGCTGGCCCCCTCCCCTCGTCTATCTTGGTGGGGAATTGGCCCTTGCAGCCGGCTCTCTCTGCTCACTCCTTTGTTCTGTGAGTGGATCTGGTGGTGTTTTAGGTTAGGGTTTTTCGCCTTTTTGTGGGGTAGCTATCCCACAGTCTGCCTTGCTATCTCAAGTTAGTTCCCTCAGATTTCCCTTGGGGCATTCAGGCCCGGTCCTTACTCTAAGCAATGCAGCCTGCTACTTCCTGCCCGTAGCTTCCCTGGGAGCTTGGATGGTAAAGCCTCTGCCTACAATGTGGGAGACCTGGGTTCGATCCCTGGGTCAGGAAGATACCCTGGAGAAGGAAATGGCAGCCCACTCCAGTATTCATGCCTGGAAAATCCCATGGACCAAGGAGCCTGGTGGGCTACAGTCCATGGAGTTGCCAAGAATCCAACAGGACTGAGAAACTTCTCTTTTTCTTCTCTCTTCCTCCCTGCCCAGCCCCCACTTGCTAGTAGGGGATGTGGGTTTCTGCACTGTTTCTCCACTGGGAGTTATTGTTAGGCACGTAATCTGTGGGGTTTAATTATTTATTTATTTTTCCTCCCAGTTACGTTGCCCTCTGAGGTTCAAAGGCTCGTCACAGACTAGCCAGTGAGTCTTTCCTGGTGTTTGGAAGCTTCTCTCCTTTTTAAGCCTCTCTTCCTGGGATGGATCTCCGTCCCTACCTCTTTTGTCTCTCTTTTTATCTTTTATATTATTTCCTACTTCATTTCGAAGACAATGGACTGCTTTTCTGGGTGTCTGATGTCCTCTGCCGGCATTCAGAAGATGTTTTGTGGAATTTACTCAGCGTTCAAATGTTCTTTTGATGAATTTGTGGGGGAGAAAGTGATCTCCCTGTCTTATTCTTCCACCATCTTCCTCCCTCAGTACCACAGCTTTCTGATCCATTCGTCTGCTGATGGACATCTAGGTTGCTTCCATGTCCTGGCTATCATAAACAGTGCTGTGATGAACATTGGAGTACATGTGTCTCTCAATTCTGGTTTCCTCAGTGTGCATGTCCAGCAGTGGGATTGCTGCATCATATGGCAGTTGTATTTCCAGTTTTTTAAGGAATCTCCACAATGTTCTCCATAGTGACTGTTCAGTTCAGTTCAGTCGCTCAGTCGTGTCCGACTCTTTGCGACCCCATGAATCACAGCACGCCAGGCCTCCCTGTCCATCACCAACTCCCGGAGTTCACTCAAACTCATGTCCATAGAGTCGGTGATGCCATCCAGCCATCTCATTCTCTGTCGTCCCCTTCTCCTCCTGCCCCCAACCTTTCCCGGCATCAGAGTCTTTTCCAGTGAGTCAACTCGTCGCATGAGGTGTATAGTGGCTGTACTACTTTGCATTTCCACCAACAGTGTAAGAGGGTTCCCTTTTCTCCACAACCTTTCCAGCATTTATTGTTTGTAGACTTTTAGATAGCAGCCATTCTGACCAGCATGAGTTTTCATTCGCATTTCTCTCATAATGAGTGATGTGGAGTATCTTTTCATGTGTTTGCTAGCCATCTGTGTGTCTTCTTTGGAGAAATGTCTGTTTAGTTTTTTGGCACATATTTTGATTGGGTCCTTTATTTTTCTGGAATTGAGCTACAGCAGTTGCTTATATATTTTTGAGATTAATTCCTTGTCAATTGCTTCGTTTGCTATTATTTTCTCCCAGTCTGAATGTTGTCTTTTCACCTTGCTTGTATTTTCCTTTGTTGTGTAAAAGCTTTTAATTTTAATTAGGTCCTATTTGTTTATTTTTGCTTCTAATTCCAACATTCTGGGAGGTGGGTCATGGAGGATCCTGCTGTGATTTATGTCAGAGAATGTTTTGCCTATTTTTTCCTCTAGGAGTTTTATAATTTCTGGTCTTACATTTAGATATTTAATCCATTTGGAGTTCATTTTTGTGTATGGTGTTAGAGTGTTCTAGTTTCATTCTTTTACAACTGGTTGACCACTTTTTCCAGCACCACATGTTAAAGTGATTACCTTTTCTCCATTGTATATTCTTGCCTCCTTTTGCAAAGATAAAGTGCCCATAGGTGCGTGGATTTATCTCTGAGCTTTCTATTTTGTTCCACTGATCTATGTTTCTGTCTTTGTGCCAGTACCATTCTGTCTTGATGACTGTGGCTTTTCAGTAGAGCCTGAAGTCAGGCAGGTTGATTCCTCCAGTTCTAGTCTTCATTCTCAGGATTGCTTTGTCTATTCAAGGTTTTTTGTATTTCCATACAAATTGTGAAATTATTTGCTCTAGTTCTCTGAAAAAATCTGTTGGTAACTTGATAGGGATTGCATTGAATCTATAGATTGTTTTGGTTAGTATACTCATTTTCACTATAGTGCTTCTTCCGATCCATGAACTTGGTATATTTCTCCATGTATTTTTGTCCTTTTTGATTTCTTTCACCAGTGTTTTATAGTTTTCTATGTATAGGTCTTTTGTTTCTTTAGGTCAGCTTATTCCTAAGTATTTTATTCTTTTCATTGCAACGGTGAATGGAATTTCTTCCTTAATTTCTCTTTCTGTTTTCTCATTGTTAGTGTACAGGAATGCAAGGGATTTCTGCATGATGCTATAGATTTAATTGATCAATTGTTAAGCACATCAAAAATTTTAGAGAATCCAAGGGTGAAACTGTGGAACTATTAGGCACAAATATAAATTCATAAATTCTGAAAGAATGACATTGACTTCAAAAGAAAAAGAAGTTCTAGTGGACATTTTCACAGTTAAAAATCTACAAATTTCACCTGCATATCAGGCGAATTAATTGAAGGTTAGATAAATATATGGATGAATGAGTTACTCAAGAAAGTATAACATATTCATTAAAAGGAAATATGGGTTTTAAAAGAGCAATAATGTTCTGCTAATCAGATTGAGTTATTCGTGGATAACTAATAATATGAACAAAATGGAACAAACAGATATGTTATATTCATTTTCAAAGTGCATTTACATAATCTTCCACCAGAATAACCATGAAGTTGAGAAGATTATTTTCATCATGAATAGAGAATTGCTTTACAGACAAGAAACTAAGAGTAGGGGAAAATTGCTCTGGAGAGAAGCTACAAATGGAGATATCTCCCAGGGGTCAGCATGGTCCCATGGTTTTTATAAGTGATCTGAAGGAAAGAATGAAATTGACACTAAGCTCTTTTGCAGATAGTGAGATACCAAACTGGCAGAGACAAAGTGCAAGAAAATAACATAAGGCCATATGAAATGGGAGAAAATATGTATGTAAGGACAAGGAAAAAATATATTTAATTTTAAGGTACTAATATAAGGCAAATTATTACTATAAGAAGACTTATGGGTCTTTGGGCCTGCTCCTTATAACCAAAATCTATCTAGAAAATATTAAGCTTCATTAGACAATTGGAATATTGGAATAAAACAAAACCCAACCTTCAATTGCCATACAGCATTGTAGTATGCTCACCCCAGGAGTATTGTGGTATCACATCTAAAACAAGACGTAAAAGAGCTGAAGAAAATCCAGGGGGAAGCAACAGAAATAATCAGTGAAAAGAAGGAACTGCCATATAAGAAAAAAAAAAAAATCAAAAGATTATCTTTCTTCAACCTGAAAGAGAAAAATAAGGAAAGCATATTATTGAAGTCTATAAGATCTTGAAGGTGAGGGAACAATAGAGAAAGACAATGTGGCCATGCCTGTTGCATTGTAGTTTATCAAAACTAGAGGGGCAAATAAAGAGAAATTCTTTCTCTTTTTCTCTCTCTAGATAGTGGATACAAAATCAATTCATCTATTTCAAGATTTGATGAGCACCTGTCATAGCCCAGAAACCCCAAGTTATGAAAAAATAAATCATTTTTCATTAAACATTCCCAGCCGGGAGTAGAAACAGAGATGAACAAGATTTAGTCCATCCCTTCAATGGGCTCCAGGTTGTAAGGGGATAAACACAAGTAAATGTCTAATTATAATTTTATCCTATCAGATAAACCTGCAGATATTTATTTAATACATTCATTTCTATTGTCACTATCCTGGTCTAAACCACCTTCCATTCTTTGCTTGGATCACTTAAAAAGGTTCTTATGAAAAAAATCACCCTTCAACTCATTCCTTATTCTAATCTATTCTCTTTACAATGTCCAAAACCATTTTAATAATTAAGTCATATCCCGGGACATTTCTGTATGCAAGATTTCAATATTATTCCACCTCTACATGTGGCCTCTAAGGATATGCATCATTCAGCCTCCTGTCCTTCTTTCCAGTCTCATCTTATGCTATTCTCTCATTGTTTAACCATTGGCCTTTTTTTTTCTGTTCCTATAACAAACCAGTCTCTTTTCCACCTTAGGGAATTGACATGTGTTTTTTCCTGAAAGGAATTTTCTTTCTTCTGCTGTTTGAATGGCTAGCTCCTTCTCATCCTTCTTCGCTCAGTTTAAATATCACCTTTTCAAAGAGCAATTCTCTGTCCACCAGTCTAAACTAGCTATCCTGTCCCTGTCTGTCTCCATCACAGTGCTATATTTCCTTCTTTCATTGCTCTTAATAAAACAACATGTCCATTTTTTTGTAACTGGACCATGAGTTACATTGGGGCAGATACCAATGTAAATGTCTTTGTTTACATTGTTTGTCTTTTTTTGTCTTTGTGTTGCAAAGGTATAGGTCCATTACCTGGCACATAGTAACCACTTCTTAAATTGCAATGAGAAAATGAATAAATGAATATGATAACTCCAATAAAAATGATGTAGGGCAGTTCAACTACTTAGGAAAGAGTATAATTCATGGTGTACATTTTATATATTTATAAATTTTGAATAGCATTTCACATAATTTAGTCTTAAAGAGGGGAGTTCAGAAGAAAAAGGAAATTGACAATCTCATGAACTTCATTAACTTAAGAGGTGACAAAGATTATAAAACTGCTTAGCTAACTCCATGATTAAGCGACTACAATGGATTATTAACTAAAACTGGGATGTTTCGAGATGACATCCTAGCACTTAAGATTGGTAGGAAGAAGAAAGTTGTACTCTTAAATATCATCCACCCCTTAGTTTTGCACAGATTGACCCAGGCAGGAGGAGCTCTTTCTATGATCTTACTCTCTTATGGTGTTTATCAAATTTCCTTTCAAATTTTCATAATTGTTGACATATCCTTAAACATTTGCATCTACAATAAAGAACAAGTTTATTTCAAGACAACTGATAAGTCAAGAGTGTAAGGTTAAAAATCTAGTTAGCATCATTGTTTTTAATGATTAGAGTCGTATTAAAACCTTAAAAATGCTGTTTCAATATTGCACTAAAGCAGAAAAGCCTTCCTCTACATTCAAGCCACTATCTCTCTGAGTTAAAAGGAAACTCTCACTTTTGTGAGTTCTCAGAGCATTTGAGTGTCCGTATACTATGAAATGGAGAAGGCAATGGCAACCCACTCCAGTACTCTTGCCTAGAAAATCCCATGGGCTGAGGAGTCTGGTAGGCTGCAGTCCATGGGGTCTCAAAGAGTCAGACACGACTGAACGACTTCATTTTCACTTTTCACTTTCCTGCATTGGAGAAGGAAATGGCAACCCACTCCAATGTTCTTGCCTGGAAAATCCCAGGGACTGGAGAGCCTGGTGGGCTGCTATCTATGGGGTCATACAGAGTCGGACATGACTGAAGCGACTTAGTAGCAGCAGAAGCATACTATGAAATGGGCTTCCCAGTTGGGGCTGGTGGTAAAGAACCTGCCTGCCAATGCAAGAGACATAAGGCACTCGGGTCCAATCCCTGGGTGGGGAAAAGGAAATGGCAACCAACTCTTATATTCTTTCCTAGAGTATCCCTTGGAAACTTGGTAGGCTACACTTCATAGGTCCAAAGAGTCAGACACAGACTGAAGCACTTAGCATTCACATATTATGAAATACACTTGTTCATGAATTCAATAAATAAATATGTATTATCTATTTAATATATAGACTTAATATGTCTAACATGCCTAGTTCTATGTGGCCAGATCCAGTACTGGACACACCACAGTGTATGTGGACAGTCTACCTCTGCAACTGGTCTCCATGAGCGTAAATCATGTAACTGATTCTTTCCTGCATTTCTACCTGACAGGACTCCTAACTCAGTGCTTGACATGTATGAAGTGACTGATAAAGGAGAAATGATTAAATCAAAGCAGTCCCTTTAAGACACCACCCGTGGATTTTGATTTCTGCAACACTGGATCAATATTTGAACTTCAAAAATCATCCCCAAAACATATAAACCTACCACTGATGAGCACTAAGCCTCACATTCTCCTCTTTAATAAAACAAATCTAGAAGCGGATTTACTGAATATGGAATCCTCAAATTGACACTGCAAATTAGTAATTCTGCCAAGAAAATCTTTATGAAGCTTTATAAAACTCTTATTCTAGCCCAGTAAAATTTTTATTCTGAATACTTCTTTCTTAACCAAACAAATGGGTTTGACCACATTATACTATATTGCAACAAGTTAAAATGGCAGAAAAAAATTTTTTAACAATTCCTGATCACCAAAGAATTGATGCTTTTGAATTGTGGTGTTGGAGAAGACTCTTGAGAGTCCGTTGGACTGCAAGGAGATCCAACCAGTCCATTCTGAAGGAGATCAGTCCTGGGTGTTCACTGGAAGGACTGATGCTAAAGCTGAAACTCCAATACTTTGGCCACCTCATGCGACGAGTTGACTCACGGGAAAAGACTCTGATGCTGGGAGGGATTAGGGGCAGGAAAAGAAGGGGACAACAGAGAATGTGATGGCTGGATAGCATCACCGACTCGATGGACATGAGTTTGAGTGAACTCCGGGATTTGGTGATGGACAGGGAGGCCTGGCGCGCTGTGATTCATGGGGTTGCAAAGTGTCGCACGCGGCTGAGCGACTGAACCGAACTGAACTGAATACATATTTGCATTATGGAAAATATGGCAGAAAGCAAAGAAGAACTAAAGAGCCTCTTGATGAAAGTGAAAGAGGAGTGTGAAAATGTTAGCTTAAAACTCAACATTCACAAAACTAAGATCATGGAATCTGGTCCCATCACTTCATGGCAAATAGATGGAGTAACAGAGGAAACAATGACAGACTTTATTTTGGGGGGCTCTAAAATCACTGCAGATGGTGACTGCAGCCATGAAATTGAAAGACGCTTACTCCTTGGGAGGAAAGTTATGACCAATTTGACAGCATATTAAAAAGCAAGACATTACTCTGCCAACAAAGGTCTGTCTTGTCAAGGCTCTGGTTTTTCCAGTGGTCATGTATGGATGTGAGAGTTGGGCTATAAAGAAAGCTGAGCACTGAAGACCTGATGCTTTTGAACTGTGGTGTTGGAGACGACTTTTGAGAGTCCCTTGGACTGCAAGGAGATCCAACCAGTCCATCCTGAAGGAGACCAGTCCGGGGTGTTCATTGGAAGGACTGATGCTGAGGCTGAAACTCCAATACTTTGACCACCTGATGCGAAGAACTGACTCATTTGAAAAGACCCTCATGCTGGGAAAAATTGAAAGCGAGAGGAGAAGGGTATGACAGAGGATGAGATGGTTGGGTGGCATCACCGACTCAATGGACATGAGTTTGAGTAGACTCCGGGAGTTGGTGATGGACAGGGAGGCCCGGCGTGCTGAAGTCCACAGGGTCACAAAGAGTCGGACATGACTGAGCAACTAAACTGAACTGAAATGAATACATGGTCGTATGATAGCAGTTAATAGCTCCTGAGATACTGCCAGAGACTTTCAAACACACACTTTGAAATGACCCAAAATTTGGATTTACATGACGCTGCCGTTCATGGGGTCACAAAGCGTCGGACATGACTGAACAATTGAACTGAACTGATACTTTTTTATCAAGTTATGTGGAAATTAAAACCCAGAAGGTAAACTATAAGCAGCTTTACAATTCTCTTTTTACATGTTCATTAAAAGGCCAGACAGGCACTTTATTAATGACATGATGATTTGGATAACCATGTACTGTTTAAGAAGTACACCTTACTTGTTCAATGGCTGCTATCATCTTTTACAATTTTAATTTCACAAAAAAATAAAGGATGATTCTCAAAGTATTGTAAAACTACATAGCGGCCCTAGTTTTGGCAAATCAGATGAACAGTTTCCAATCATCAGTCACAGAGATGTGTTATAAAAGGAAACAAACGTGGTATTTTTCTTTCCCTTTACCATGAAAAAAGTATGTATAATTGCCTGTTTGCAGAAATGATTTTAGCTAAATTATGGTAACCAGAAATGTAGGCATACAAAGATTCAAAGC
This sequence comes from Moschus berezovskii, assembly GCF_049115385.1. Classification (NCBI taxonomy): domain Eukaryota; kingdom Metazoa; phylum Chordata; class Mammalia; order Artiodactyla; family Moschidae; genus Moschus; species Moschus berezovskii. The sequence continues at coordinate 131,968,331 of NC_142488.1, read as the reverse complement.
ATTAATGTTATGTAGAGAGAGATGGTTTTTATTTAGGTTATCTATCTTTCTCCTTGATTTTCATTATCTGGAACGCTTTATCACAGCTATAAAGTGGAGTGTTCATACTTTTTCCCCTCAAGAGCTATCTGTTTTCTTTTCTTAATATAACCATGAAAAATCCAGCTGTGTTGAAAAGACAGCATGCTTCATCTTATATTTTCTGTTTGAAGGGTTATCATTCAAAATTAATTTATCTACTTTGAATAGAATTCAGCATCAATTAACTAGGTAATGAGGTGAAGCATCCTTCTGTTTTAATTACACAATTTCTAGGTAGTTAATATTAAACCAACCACTTTCCAAATCACTGTGAGTCAGAGCACCCATCTCTATAGAGAAGCAGCCTGCTTAGAAATATTAAATAGCCAAGAATTATAACACATGGCATGCACTTTAAAACATTCTACTAGGTCTGTTCAGAGAAATTTACATCTCTTAATGACAGAAGGATTTTTTTTTTAATTTGAGTAAGAGCACTTAACATGAGACCTCCCATATTAACAAGATTTAAGTGCATCACACAGTATCGCTAACCATATAAGCACAATGTCCAGTCCAGCAGATCTCTAGAATATGTTCATTTCATAGAACTGAAACATTATAGTTGTTTACACTATCCACTTCCCCCTTTTGATAGCCCCTCTCAACCAGCACTGCATTCTCTGTTCCTATGAGTCTGACTTATTTAGACTCCTCGCATAAGTGGAATCATGTAGTGCTTGTCCTCTGTGATTGGCTAATTTGACTTCGCAAAATGACTTGGCTCCATCTTTTTAATAAAAGTTCAGTTTCTCAGTCAGTTCTGACCCTTTTCGACCCCATAGACTGCAGCATGCCAGGCTTCCCTGTCCATCACCAACTCCTGGAACTTATTCAAACTCATGTCCATTGAGTTGGTAATGTCATCCAACCATCTCGTCCTGTCGTCCCCTTCTCCTGCCTTCAATCTTCCCCAGCATCAGGGTCTTTTCCAATGAGTCAGTTCTTCACATCAGGTGGCCAAAGTATTGGAGCTTCAGCTTCAACATCAGCCCTTCCAATGAATATTCAGGATTGATTTCCTTTAGGACTGACTGGTTGGATCTCCTTGCAGTCCAACGGACTCTCAAGAGTCTTTTCCAAAGCCACAGTTCAGAAGCATCCATTCTTCAGTGATCAAGTTTCTTTATAGTCCAACTCTCACATTCATACATGACTACTGGAAAAACCATAGCTTTGACTAGACGGACCTTTCTTGGCAAAGAAATGTCAACAAAGTTATGTCTCTGTTAAAAGGCAGAGACACTACTTTGCCAACATTGCTTTTAATAAAAGTTGTTACACAAAGGATTGTTTTCCCAAGTCCACTGACCAAACAATAACATTGTCCACAGTTACTATTGTAGACTTGGGAAGATACCTCCTTGTAAGTTTCATGCGCAGTTCAGTTCAGTCTCTCAGTAGTGTCCAACTATTTGTGACCCCATGAACTGCAGCACGCCAGGCCTCCCTGTCCATTACCAACTACTGGAGTTCACCCAAACCCATGTTCATTGAGTTGGTGATGCCATTCAACTATCTCATCCTCTGTCGTCCCCTTCGCCTCCTGCCCTCAACCTTTCCCAACATCAAGGTCTTTTCAAATGAGTCAGCTCTTCCCATCAGGTGGCCAAAGTTTTGGGGTTTCAACTTCAACATCAGTCCTACCAATGAACACCCAGGACTAATCTCCTTTAAGATGGACTGATTGGATCTCCTTGCAGTCCAAGGGACTCTCAAGAGTCTTCTCCAACACCACAGTTCAAAAGCATCAGTTCTTCGGTGCTCAGCTTTCTCTATAGTCCAACTCTCACATCCATACCTGACCATGGGAAAAAACATAGCCTTGACTAGATGGACCTTTGTTGGCAAAGTAATGTCTCTGCTTTTTAATATGCTGTCTAGTTTGGTCATAATTTTCCTTCTAAGGAGTATGCGTCTTTTAATTTCATGGCTTAAATCAGCATCTACAGTGATTTTGGAGCCCAGAAAAATAAAGTCAACCACTGTTTCCACTGTTTCCCCAACTATTTGCCATAAAGTGATGGGACCGGATGCCATGATTTTAGTTTTCTGAATGTTGAGCTTTAAGCCAACTTTTTCACTCTCCTCTTTTACTTTCATCAAGAGGCTCTTTATTTCTTTTTCGCTTTCTGCCTTAAGGGTGATGTCTTCTGCATATCTGATGTTATTGATATTTGTCTCGGCAATCTTGATTCCAAATTTCACGCTGAGGCTGGTTAAAAATCAATTCTCTCTATAGAAGCTTTGCAAAGAAAACTTTCTCAAATGCTCAAGGAATGATTCTTGGGTGGAAAGAAATGTCCTCTCAAGAAATCGCTCTGATGAGCTTGTAGTCAGGCCAGAATATCCTAGACTACATTTCTAAACAGTCCTGATTAGTTTCTTAGATTAAAGTATGAGGTCATCACCTCATGGAAATTTTTCATCTGTCTTCTCTTAAAGTTTCATTTCTTGAGTGTACACCATGGAGGCTTATCTTTCTCTAATCATCCATTTTTGTTTTTGGTAACTGTGATTTGAAAGTGATAGCCAAACGAATGTCTCTGTTTTCTCTTTCCCTCCTACAATCCCCATCTGTTTGCTTTTATTCTTCTCCTAGCCCTTTTCTCTAGCCACTGCCTCTTTACTGAAAAGATAAAGTCACCCAGTCATGTGAGACTCTTTGCAATCCCATAGACTGTAGTCCATGGAATTTTCCAGGCTAGAATAGTGGAGTGGGTAGCCTTTCCCTTCTCCAGGCAATCTTACCAACCCATGGATTGAACCCCGGTCTCCCGCATTGCAGGCAGATTCTTTACCAGCTGAGCCACAAGGGAAGCCAGAGAATACTGGAGTGGGTTCAGGTATGTCAAAATCCCTTAGATAACAGAAGGAAGCCACCAGTGTTCCTGATGTAGATTAAATGATGCTGCTCTGAAGTGAAATGCAGGAATGTAGCACAACTCTTTCCATAACATGTCCATACAACGTAGACATACCACACCCATGCATTCCATATATGTCTTACCTCTTATGACACCTACAAAAGCAAGCCCTAGTCAGACCAGACAAATTTAATGATCTGCAAGTAATCAGCAAATATGGGAGACAAGAGAAATTAAATGTTGAATAATGCATACATATTCCACAGAAGTGGGGACAATTACGGACAACCTGAAAATAAAATAACATCAGAGAATTAGAATGAATGAAAGTGAGAAATGACTTTTAATATAATACATCCAAAATAACTTTAGAATTATATAATGTGAAAGACTGGGCTGGATGAATGCTGAGTTCCCTTTCATCTTTTTCATTTTGCAGATGAGGTCCTAAGAGATGCTTACACCAATGTTTAAACTATGTGACTTTGCTCGGGGCTGGCATGAGGGGATGACCCAGAGGGAGGATAAGGGAGGAGGGAGGTGGGAGGGGGGTTCAGGAGGGGGAACTTATGTAAACCTGGGGCGAATTCATATCAATGTATGGCAAAACCAACCAATATAATATTGTAAAATAATTTGCCTCCAATAAAAAATAAATTAATTACTAAAAAAAAAAAACAAAAACTATGTGACTTTGATCAAATGACTTGATCTCTCTAGACCTTCAGTTTCAGATTCATAAATGGGGAGAACTGTTGGGAAAAATGAATGATAAATTCCAGTGCTTCATAAGTTGTGTCCTGGTGTTGGTGACTGAATGATCAGTTCATAAATAGGAGGAGGCTTCATGCCTTGATAAATTACCACTTCATGCATTCAAGGGCAATGATAATGAATAAAAAATAAATAAATTCATTTAAATTATGCACACTTGTCTTCTAATGCTAGTCACTTACTGAGTTATTGAAATATAAAGATGGATAAAATATAATCTCAGTCCTTATCTGAGTCATGCACAGCTCTGTGTCCTGATTCACATATTTGTACTTTACTCTCACCTATTTGTGTCTTCATTTGCTGCTGTGCAACATTTTAGTTTTCTCAAATCCTTGCTGAAAATAAATAAAAAAAAAAAAGGTTCAGTATGAGTAAATAAGGAAATTATTTAGTCTGTATGCTTGCACACACAAACTAGCCCTTCCTTTGTAGAACATTTTTGGGGACTCACATCCCTAAATAATTGCAACACAACATGATATACACTGCAATGGAGGTATGGTACCAGGAAGCAGAGAGGAAGATTAGCTCATTTTGCAATTAGAGGTTGTCTGTTGGAGACTTCCCCAAAGAGGTAACATTTGAATAAAGCCTTGGGTAAGTGTCTATCAGGAGGAGAAAAATATGCTCCCTCAGGAAACAAAAGTGAAGAAGCAGGAAAGTGTCCAGGGAATGAAGAATAGTGTGGTAAAACTACGCTAAAAAAGAATAGTGTGGTAAAATTTTCTAGTGTGGTAAAACACAGTTAGCAGGGCTCTAAAGGGTGGTAGTCTGATGGTTAAGGCATGGTGAGTGGTGAGGGGAGAGAATACAGGATAAAATCATTAATCAAAGGAAAGCACACCATAGTTTTGAGACAATAAACTCAGAGCCATTTATCTCGAGTTGTCATTAGGTGTATTCCAGCAGCCTTGCTATGTCCACCTGGAGTTGTGCACCAAGAAAGCACAGTCTTCATCAAAGTAATTATTTAAAGTGCCAAGTCCTTTTGCTGTTTAAGCATGAAACACCTGGACTTCCAACAAAATTTAGAGATTTCCAACTGAAATAAATTTTCATAGGAAAATAGCTAAAAGCTTTGATTTATTGACCTTAAATGAGGGCATTTTAAAGAAGCCTGGGCCTAGTTAGAAGCATGTATGTTCTGACAACTTTCAGTCAGTTGAGATGCGAGAATTTCCTCTCACCACACAGAGCTGAACAAAAGGCTGTCATATTCTGAAAAAGCTTGCTTTGTTGCATGCTGCTCACATGTTTATTTGCATTTTAAAGAAAAATGATCTTTCAGCCCCTCAAATGTCCAGGTCTGAGTCAACCAGAGAAGCTTAGCATATTTTCTTTTCTTTTCTGCATGTATTACTAACGATTCTCACACAAATCTCACCCACAGAGGGCATTAGAGTTGATCAGATAGTGAGTGCCTACTCTAGAGCCTCAGGTCATCAATGGACTGAACTTTGAGTTCATAACCAATAGGATAGTTAATCTCTAGTGACTTACATTTAAAGTGAAACTCAAGCTATATCAGGAAAATTTCTGGTTCACCTGCCAGACTATTGAAGTTGCTTGCCAAAGTGATGACCAACAAAGTTTCTGGTAAAACTTCTGGGCGCTGAATGACCAGTAAGAGTTTCCTGGAATCCAAATGGACTCCTCTTATATTTAGATGATTTATATAAGAACAAGTGTATTTCTTCAGCAAATAATGATATAAGAATAAACACCAGGGAGGCTATCAAAAATAAGTATATAGTCAGTTAACTAACGGTGATTTGATTCCTACCTGTTTGAGCTTAAGCAAGAGAAAGATACTCCATAATGATCAAGGGATCAGTCCAAGAAGATATAATACTTGTAAATATATATTTGCCCAACATAGGAGCACACAAACATATAAGGCACATATTAATGGACATAAAAGGAGAAATCAACAATAACACAATAACAATAGAGGATTTTGACAACCCTCTTACATCATATAGATCATCCATATAGAAAATCAATCAGAAAACACTGGCCTTAAATGATACATTAGACCAAATTGGCTTACTTGATATATTATGTGTGTATACATATTTGTGTGTGTGTGTATATATATATATGTATATGAACATTTCACTCGAAAACAGAATATACTTTCATTTCAACTGCATCTGGAACACCATCCAGGAGAAATTCCATACTAGGTTACAAAAGAAACCTTGATAAATGTAAGAAAATTTAAATACTTTTAAGCACCTTTCCCAACAATGTGATGAGACTTGAAATAAACTGAAAGAAAAAAAAACTTCAGAAATTTTCTTTAAATATCACAGAAAATCTAGACAGTAGGATACTAAACAACCAATGGATCACTGAAGAAATCAAAGAGGAAATAAAAAATTGCCTACAGACAAATGAAAATGGAAACATGATGATCCAAAACCAGTGGTTTGCAGCAAAGGCAGTTTTAAGGGGAAAGTTTACAAATTTACCTCAGGAAACAAGAAAAAAATCTCAAACAACCTGAACTTACATCTAAAGAAATGAAAGAACAAAAAGTAGAAGGGAAGGAATCATAAACATCAGAAATAGAAACTTAAAGTACACAAGATCAATGGAACTAAAAGCTGATTCTTTGAAAAGATAAAGTTGATAATCTTTTAGCCAGACTCATCAAGAAAAAAACAGAAGTGATCTAAATCAGTAAAATTAGAAATGCTAAAGTGGAAGTTATCACTGACACCGTAGAAGTACAAAAGATCAAAAGAGGCTACTGGGAACAACTGTGTGCCAATAAAATGGACTGCCTAATCTTGGACTGCAAGGAGAGCCAACCAGTCCATTGTAAAGGAGATCAATCCTGGGTGTTCATTGGAAGGACTGATGCTAAAGCTGAAACTCCAATACTTTGGCCATCTCATGCGACAAGTTGACTCATTGGAAATGACTCTGATGCTAGGAGGGATTGGGGGTGGGAGGAGACGGGGATGACAGAGAATGAGATGGCTGGATGGCATCACCGACTCGATGGACATGAGTTTGAGTGAACTCCAGGAGTTGGTGATGGACAGGGAGGCCTGGCGTGCTGTAATTCATGGGGTCGCAAAGAGTCGGACACGACTGAGTGACTGAACTGAACTGAACTAAACTGAAGTTATTAACCTATTTATGTCTGAGTTTTCCCATATGTGAAATGAATATAATAATAGGTGTCGGTAGGATTTTATAAGGTAATCCAGGAAAACAGTACTATGCCTAAGCATGTGTCACTTAGCGTGTGTCACATGGCACTTAGCATGTGTCATAATCACTATGATTGTTATCTAGCATGACTGTACTGAATCACCAGAAACAAAGTCACTTGAACTACGTAAAAATTAAGAGCCACAACAAGCTAAAGTTTTTAATATTATTTAATTCAGTACATATTTACTGTGTTTGGAATATGTGGTAAAGACAAATGATGCAGAAAATCTCTTTTCCCACAGAGCTTAAAATCTAAAGGTAAAAAGAAAAACATATATAAACAATTTGATACAAGATTGTGAAGGATGCTACAGTAGATATGGAGAAGGGATCTGAGGAATTTAAGAGCTACAGGGCTTGACTCTGATGCCATATAGGGTGTAGCCTTGGAAGAAACATTTATTGAAAACCTTCTTTGAGACAGGTTCTGTACTAGGCACTGGTCATAAACAACTGAAAACAAGACAGACATGCTCACTGCCGTCATTGGATGTATACTAAAATCCAAGAGGATTTGGTTTCATGGGGGGAGAGGAACTCAGTTTTAAATATTTTTAATGTAAGCTTACTATGGAACATTTAGGCATAGATATTCGCTTTGGACTTAGGATGGTGGAGATGGAGTTCAAAAGAGAGATTGTTGTTGTTGTTCAATCGCTAAGTCATGTATGACTCTTTGTGACCCCAAGGACATGGCACACCAGGCTCCTCTGTCCTCCACTATCTCCAGGAGTTTGTTCAAATTCAAGTCCATTGAGTAACTGATGCTCTCCAACCAACTCATCCTCTGCCACTCCCTTATCCTTTTGTCTTCAATCTTTCCCAACATCAGGGTGTTTAACAGTGAGTCGTCTCTTTACATATCAGGTGGCCTAGGTATTGGACCTTCAGCTTCAAAGTCAGTCCTTCCAATGAATATTGAGGGTTCATTCCCTTTTTGATTGACTGGTTTGATCTCCTTGCTGTCCAAGGGACTTTCAAGAGTCTTCTCTAACATCACAGTTCAAAAGCATCAATTATTTTGTGCTCAACCTTATTTATAGTCCAATTCTCACATCTGTCCATGACTACTGGAAAAATCACAGCTTTGACTATATGGATCTTTGTCAGCAAAGTGATATCTCTTCTTTTTTAAGATGCTGTCTAGGTTTGTCATAGCTTTTCTTCCACGGAGCAAGTGTTTTTTAATTTCACGGCTTTAGTCACCATCCGCAGTGATTTTGGAGCCCAAGAAAATAAAATCTGTCACCGCTTCCACTTTTCCTCCTTCTACTTGGAATGAAATGATGGGACCAGAGGGCTTTCCTGGTGGCTCAAATCAACCTGCAATGCGGGAGACCTGGGTTCGATCTTTGGGTTGGGAAGATGCCCTCGAGGAAGGCATGGAAACCCACTGCAGTATTCTTGCCTGGAGAATCCCATGGACACAGTCCATGAGGTCGCAAAGAGTCAGACATTACTGAGTGGCTAAGCACAAGCACAAGCTGATACTGGACGGTCTTAGTTAATTTTAAGGTTGAGTTTCAAAAGAAACTTTGGGCTTTTCTGGTGGCTCACAGGCTAAAGCGTCTGCCTGAAAAGCAGGAAACCTGGGTTTGATTCCCGGGTCAAGAAGATCCCCTGGAGGAGGAAATGGCAACCTACTCCAGTATTTCTAGCCTGGAAAATTCCATGGACAGAGGGAGCCTGGTGGGCTACAGTCCATGGAATCTCAAATAATCAGACATGACTGAGCACTCAATATGTATGTATACTTACTTTTAGATTTGCATTTTTCTGAATTAATGTTAGCAATTTTGGAAGATCATACTAATCTACATTTTCTTATTTATTTAGTAGTTAACTAACTTTGCCAAGCACCACTGTAACTGCTGAGACTGTGATGGCAAATTATCTGCCTGTCTTAAAGAAGCTTGCAGTTCTCAAGACACATAGCTGACATCAAAGGCAAGCTGGTTCAGTTCAGTTCGAATCAGTTGCTCATTCGTGTTCAACTCTTTGCGAACTTATGGATTGCAGCAAGTAAGGATTCCTTGTCCATCACCAATTCCTGGAGCTTGCTCAAACTCATGTCCATTGAGTCGATGATGCCATCCAACCATCTCATCTTCTGTCATCCCCTTCTCCTCCTGCCTTCAATCTTTCCCAGCATCAGGGTCTTTTCAAATAAGTCAGTTCACATCAGGTGGGAAAATATTGTAGCTTCAGCTTCAGTCTCAGTCCTTCTAGTGAATATTGAAGGTTGATTTCCTTTAGGAAAGAATAGTTTGATCTTCTTGCAGTCCAAGAGACTCTCAAGAGTCTTCTCCAACACCACAGTTCAAAAGCATCAGGTCTTCAGAACTCAGCTTTCTTTATAGTCCAACTCTGACATCCATACATGACTACCAGAAAAACTATCGCTTTGACTATACAGAATTTTGTTGGTAAAGTGATGTCTCTGCTTTTAAATATGTTGTCTAAGTTTGTGATAACTTTCCTTCCAAGGAGTAAGCGTCTTTTAATTTCAAGGCTGCAGTCACCAACTGCAGTGATTTTGGAGCCCAAGAAAGTAAAGTCTGTCACTATTTCCATTTTTTCCCCATCTATTTGCCATGAAGTGATGGGACCCAATGTCATGATCTCCCTTTTCTGAATGTTGACTTTTAAATCAGCTTTTTCACTCTCCTCTTTCACTTTCATCAAGAGGCTCTTTAGTTGCTCTTTGCTTTCTGCCATAATGGTGGTGTCATCTGCATATCTGAGGTTATTGAGGGTGACATATCCTGCATATCTGAGGTTACTGAAGTTGAAACATAGCTTGGAGAATTTTGAGCATTACTTTGCTATAGTGTGGATGAATACAATTCTGTGGTAGTTTGGACATTCTTTGGCATAGCCTTTATTTGGGATTGGAATGAAAACTGACCTTTCCAGTTGTGGCAATGCTGAGTTTTCCAAATTTGCTGCATATTGATTTCAGCACTGGAACAGCATCACCTTTTAGGATTTGAAATAGCTCAGTTGAAATTCCATCACCTCCACTAGCTTCGTTTGTAGTGATGCTTCCTAAGTCCCACTTGACTTTGCACTCCAAGATGTCTGGATCTGGGTGAGTGATCACACTATCATTTTTATCTGGGTCGTTAATTTTTTTTGCATAGCTCTGTGCATTTTTTCCACCTCTTCTTAATATCTTCTTCTTCTGTTAGGTCCATACCGTTTCTGTCCTTTACTATCCCCATCTTTGCATGACATATTCCCTTGGTATCTCTAGTTTTCTTAAAGAGATCTCTAGTCTTTCCCATTCATTTATTTTCCTCTATTTCTTTGCACTGATCACTGAGGAAGGCTTTCTTATCTCCCCTTGTTATTCTTTGGAACTCTGCATTCAGATGGATATATCTTTCTTCTTTTCCTTTTCCTTTTGCTTCTTTTCTTTACTCAGTTATCTGGAAGGCCTCCTCAGACAACCATTTTGCCTTTTTGCATCTTCTTCTTGGGGATGGTTTTGATCACCATCTCCTGTACAGTGTTATGAACCTCCAACCATAGTTCTTCAGGCACTCTATCCATCAGATATAATCCCATGAATCTATCTGTCACTTCCACTGTATAATCATAAGGAAATTGTTTTAGGTCAGGACTGCAAGGAGATCCAACCAGTCCACTTTAAGGGAGATCGGTCCTGGGTGTTCATTGAAAGGACTGATGCTAAAGCTGAAACTCCAATACTTTGGCCACCTCATGCGAAGAGTGGACTCACTGGAAAAGATTCTGATGCTGGGAGGGATTGGGAGCAGGAGGAGATGGGGACGACAGAGAATGAGATGGCTGGATGGCATCGCTGACTCGATGGACATGAGTTTGTGTGAACTCCAGGAGTTGGTGATGGACAGGGAGGCCTGGCGTGCTGTGATTCATGGGGTCGCAAAGAGTCAGACACAACTGAGCAGCTGAACGGAACTGAACTGAACTGAACTGAATGGTCTAGTGGTTTTCCCCACTTTCTTCAAATATGTCTAAATTTGGCAGTGAGTTCATGATCTGAGCCACAGTCAGATCTTGATCTTGTTTTTGCTGACTATATAGAGCTTCTCCATCTTCGGCTGCAAAGAATATAATCAATTTGATTTCAGCATTGATCATCTGGTGATGTCCATGTGTAGAGTCGTCTCTTGTGTTGTTGGAACAGGATGTTTGCTATGACCAGTGCATTCTCTTGGCAAAAGTCTGTTAGCCTTTGACCTGTTTCGTTTTGTACTCCAAGGCCAAAGTTGCTTGCTACTCCACTTATCTCTTGACATCTTTTTTTGATATTAGTTCTAGAAGGTCTTGTATGTCTTCAAATAACCATTCAACTTCAACTTCTTTGGCAATAGTGGTTGGGGCATAGACTTGGATTACTGTGATATTGAATGGTTTGACTTGGTAACGAAGAGAGATCATTCTGTCATTTCTGAGATTGCACTCAATGCATTTCGGACTCTTCTTTTTTTTAACAATGAGGTGAGGCTGTGGAATTCTCATTGCAGTAACTTCTCTTGTTGCAGAGCACAGGCTTTAGGGCACACAGTTCAGTTCAGTTCAGTCTCTCAGTCATGTCCGACTCTTTGCGACCCCATGAATCACAGCACGCCAGGCCTCCCTGTCCATCACCAACTCCCGGAGTTCACTCAAACTCATGTCCATCGAGTCGGTGATGCCATCCAGCCATCTCATTCCCTGTCGTCTCCGTCTCCTCCCACCCCCAATCCCTCCTAGCATCAGACTCTTTTCCAGTGAGTCAACTCGTTGTATGAGGTGGCCAAAGTATTGCAGTTTCAGCTTTAGCATCAGTTCCTCCAATGAACACCCAGGATTGATCTCCTTTAGAATGGACTGGTTGGATCTCCTTGCAGTACAAGGGACTCTCAAGAGTCTTCTCCAGCACCGCAGTTCAAAAGCATCAATTCTTTGGCGATCAGATTTCTTCACAGTCCAACTCTCACATGTATACATGACCACGGGTAAAACCATAGCCTTGACTAGATGGACCTTGGTTGGCAAAGTAATATCTCTGCTTTTTAATACAGGCTTCATTATTTGCAACATGAGGGCTCTGTAGTTGCAGCTTCCAGGCTGTAGAGCACAGGTTCAATAGTTGTGGCTTAGTTGCTCCATGGTATGTGGGATATTCCTGGATCAGAGATTGACCCATGTCTCCTGCATTGGCAGGCAATTTTTTTAAACCACGAATCGCCAGTCCAGGTTCGATGCATGATACAGGATGCTCGGGGCTGGTGCACTGGAATGAACCAGAGGGATGGGATGGGGAGGGAGGTGGGGGGGGGGTTCAAGATGGGGAACACATGTACACCCGGGGCAGATTCATGTCAGTGTATGGCAAAACCAATACAATAATGTAAAGTAATTAGCCTCTAATTAAAATAAATAAATTTTAAAAAAAACAACACATAAATAGACTCTGAAGATAGAAAATAATTTATTCATGATCACCCAAATGCCTAGTAGTAAATTCAAAGCAAAATCCAGATCTCAACAATCAGGAATGTGCTAGTTATTCCTTTATAAATCTGCATGTTAGGCTTTGTGTAGCTTCTGCCATGAGTGGAGATGTGAAGGCATCTGATAGAGGGCTTAAGACACCATAATATTCATTAGATTCCCCAACAAATGCCTCTATAAAGAAACATATGCAGCTAAGAAACAGTGAGATTGCTGTGCAAATTCAGCCCAGGATAAGTCATTAAACCATTCTCCTCCCTTCCCTCAATCATTGCTGATGCCAGACCCCACCAATATATAAAATCTAGAGCTGCAACTGTCTCTATTGATGTCACTAATATGCATGGAATAGAGATTTCAATCTAATTTCATGAGTAAATCTTTTATGGAATTTTTTACAATTTGTGAGTCACATAGGATTTTGAAAATTCGACTGGAAATGAAATGCTAGTGATGCATTCCTATGAGTGGGAAAATGATGTCAGAGCTGTAGCGTGATTTATATGCCATTTCCATCTCTAAGTGATAGTTAAGAGTGAGATTGCAGCCAATTCAGGCCTCAGGTCCCTAGAAATAAGAGATTATAGTCTCATTATCAGTTTATTCCAAAACTTCAATATATCAAACACATATATATGTACATCAAACTATCACACTCTACACTTTAAATATCTTACATTTGGTCAAGTATGCCTCAATAAAGCTGGGAGGGATGGGCAAAAAATTTGAACAGAATAATAGAAATTTGAATAAAAGAGTGAATAAAGTGAGGTATATCCACAATATAGAAAAATAAGCACTCGCTAGTCAAAAATCAGTTCAGTTCAGTCGCTACTGACTTACATATACTAACATGTTTTGTTACCAAAGATATATGATAATATTGTGCTTTTAAGTAAAAGAACCCAAGGAAACGCTATATATTTTCTAAATTGTATGTGTGTGTCCACATTGGTCTATATTTTCTTCTTTGAACAAACCAATAAAATGCTTTTGCTATTCTTGTGGTTCTTACTTCCTGGAATAATTTTAACCCACTCATTCATCTTTCAGTCCTTACTCAAACCCACCTCAATCAGAAGGCCTTCCTTGGCAACATCAAGTAGGATTCTACTTTCTACCATCATTTTCTAGCCTTTTGCTTTTTGATATTTATAGTACTAACAAGTAGGATTTTAAATCATTTGCTTTCTTTCTTTATGTGTTTTTCCTAAGTGAAAGGTAATGGAAATGGACAACTGTATTCGTCACTGAAAACATTGAGCAATCCTGCACATAGCTAGACTTCAGAAGACAAGTTCCACATCCCTTTTAGTCCTCCCCCTACAGATTAGACAGTGTTTAATCATTTCTGACAAATGGTTCTACACTAAAGAGTCCTTAATTTTCATTAGTCTTCTTAAACATTTTTACTCTCCTCCCCAAGCTGAGTAGATTTCTAATTACTGTTGAGCAGAATGAAGTTACCATCTCTCTCATTTTAGACAAAGTACTCTTTTTCATGCAGCCAAAGATGGCATGTGTTCTTTGGAAAATGACATGAATTACACAGTGACTCATACTGAGTTTATAATACTAAAACCAGATGATTCTACAAGTGTTGCTACAAAATTATGCATCCCAACTTGGATGTGTGCACTGGGTTTTGATCCCAAGAGTGTGTATGTATATCGATTTTTATGAAAATTAATTTTGATATATTTGGTCCACTATCTCAGTCTTTCAATCAATGTTTGGATTCTAATTCATTTATCTAAACTACTTGCCCCTTACAGCTTTGTAACTTCCATTAATTTGATAAGGAAATACTCAACTACTTTATTGAAATACTCTACTACTTTATTGGTGAATAGTAATGAAGCACCACTATGAACAAAGTTAGTGTAGGTGATGGAATTCCAGCTGAGCTATTACAAATCCTAGAGATGCTGCTGCTAAAGTGCTGCATTCAATATGGCAGCAAATTTGGAAAACTCAACAGTGGCCACAGGACTGGAAAAGGTGTTTCCATTCCATTCCCAAAGAAAGGCAATGACAAAGAATGTTCAAACTACTGCAAAATTGCACTCATCTAACATGCTGGCAAAGTAATGCTGAAAATTCTACAAACTAGGCATGAATAGTATGTGAACGAAGAACTTTCAGATGTTCAAGCTGGGTTTAGAAAAGCCAGAGGAACCAAAGATCAAATTGACAACATCCATTGGATCATAGAAAAAGCAAGAGCGTTCCAGAAAAACTATATCTGCTTTATTGACTACTTGAAAGCCATTGACTGTGTGGATCACAACAAACTGTGGACAATTCTGAAAGAGATATGGATAGCAGACCACCTGAGAAATTTGTAGGCAGGTCAAGAAGCATCAGTTAGAACCAGACATGGACAACTGACTGTTTCCAATTTGGGAAAGGTTTACATCAAGGCTGTATACTTGGAGCCTGTATATTTAATTTATATGCTGAGAATATTACAAAAAAATATGTTCACGACCAAGATAATCACGATGGTGTGATCACTCACCTAGAGCCAGACATCCTGGAATGTGAAGTCAAGTGGGCCTGAAGAAAGCATCACTACGAACAAAGCTACTGGAGGTGATGGAATTCCAGTTGAGCTATTTCAAATCCTGAAAGGTGATGCTATGAAAGTGCGGCACTAAATATGCCAGCAAATTTGGAAAACTCAACAGTGGCCACAGGACTAGAAAAGGTCAGTTTTCATTCCAATCCCAAAGAAAGGCAGTGCCAAAAAATGCTCAAACTACCGCACAATTGCACTCATCTCACACACTAGTAAAGTCATGCTCAAAATTCTCCAAGCCAGGCTTCAGCAATAAGTGAACCATGAACTTCCAGATGTTCAAACAGGTTTTAGAAAAGGCAGAGGCACCAGAGATCAAATTGCCAATATCCGCTGGATCATTGAAAAAGCAAGAAAGTTCCAGAAAAAAGTCTATTTCTGCTTTATTTACTATGCCAAAACCTTTGACTATGTGGATGACAAAATAATGTGGAAAATTCTGAAAGAGATGGGAATACCAGACGACCTGACCTGCCTCTTGAGAAGCCTGTATTTAGGTCAGGAAGCAACAGTTAGAACTGGACATGGAACAGCAGACTGGTTCCAAATAAGAAAAGGAGTCCATCAAGGTTGTATATGGTCATCCTGCTTACATAACTTATATGCAGAGTACATCATGAGGAACGCTGGTCTGGAAGAAGCACAAGCTGGAATCAAGATTGTCGGGAGAAATGTCAATAACCTCATATATACAGATGACACCACCCTTATGGCAGAAAGTGAAGGGGGACTTAAAAGACTCTTGATGACAGTGAAAGAGGATAGTGAAAAAAGTTGGCCTGAAGCTCAACATTCAGAAAACTAAAATCATGGAATCTGGTCCCATCACTTCATGGGAAATAGATGGGTAAACAATGGAAACAGTGTCAGAGTTTATATTTTGGGATCCAAAATCACTGCAGATGCTGATTGCAGCCATGAAATTAAAAGACGCTTACTCCTTGGAAGGAAATTTATGACTAACCTAGATATCATATTAAAAAGCAAAGACATTACTTTGTCAACAAAGGTCAGTCTAGTCAAGGCTATGGTTTTTCCCATGGTCATGTATGGATGTGAGAGTTGGGCTGTGAAGAAAACTGATCGCTGAAGAATTGATGCTTTTGAAATATGGTGTTGGAGAAGACTCTCAAGAGTCCCTTGGACTGCAAGGAGATCCAACCAGTCCATTCTAAAGGAGATTAGTCCTGGGTGTTCATTGGAAGGACTGATGCTAAAGCTGAAACTGCAATACTTTGGCCACCTCATGCGAAGAGTTGACTCACTGGAAAAAAGTCTGATGCTGGGAAGGATTGGGGATGGGAGGAGACGTTGACGACAGAGAATGAGATAGCTGGATGGCATCAGCGACTCGATGGACATGAGTTTGAGTGAACTCCGGGAGTTGGTGATGGACAGGGAGGCCTGGCATGCTGTGATTCATGGGGTCGCAAAGAGTCAGACACGACTGAGCACAGAGCACAGTGAAGTCTAAGACTGAATGCTTCAGAGTTAGATTGGACTGATAGTTATTTATCCTCTCTCTACCTCTCTTTTTCCATTTGCGAAATGGAGATAGTAATCATGTAGTAGCTACCTTATTAGGCTGTTGTAGAATTAAATTCACTAATCCATATCAAGTATCTGGCACCAAGCAAGCCAAGAAAATAGCTTAACATGAATATCATTTTCTGTGTGTAAATATCATTTATTTGTTATATGAATTTGAAAAAAGTTTCATTTTAAATAATTTGCAATGTTTTTGCTATTCATTTATATGTTTTTTTCCCTGAATTACCTTTTTATGACCTTTGCCTGATTGTTCATTTGTTTTTGGTTTCAATCCTGATTTGCAGAAATTTATGTGTATATGTGGGCTTCCCTGGCGGCTCAGAAGTTAAAGCGTCTGCCTGCAATGTGGAAGACCTGGGTTCGATCCCTGGGTCAGGAAGATCCCCTGGAGAAGGAAATGGCAACCTACTCCAGTATTCTTGCCTGGAGAATCCCATGGACGGAGGAGCCTGGTGGGCTACAGTCCATGGGGTTGCAAAGAGTTGGACACGACTGAGTGATGTGTATATGTATATATATATATTATATACATATATGTACACATATATATCCTGAATGTTTGTGCCCCCAAAATTCATATGAGGTAGCCCTATTTCCAATTGTGTCTGTATTTGGAGATAGGACCTTTAAGGAAATAATTCAGATGAAATATGATCATAAGGGTTGGGCCACGATTCCTTAGGATTGGTGTCCTTAGAAGAAACACCAGAGAGCTCACACTCTGAATCTCATGCAAGGACACAGCAAGGAGTTAACCATCTGCAAGAAGTTAGGAAGAGAGCTCTCTGAGTCATGTTAGTATCCTAACCTCAGACTTCCAGCCTACAGAAACTTGAGAAAATGAATTTTGTTGTTTAAGTCATCCAGTCAGTGATATCATGTTATGGTAGCCCAAGCAGAGATGAACATGTGTCTATACACATTAATACATTCTATCAATACAATTTTATTAAATATTATTGAATTGAAAATACCTTTTTACTAAATTTATAGTAACTCTGTATTTATTAAACTTTCTAATAGTATTTTGTGATCTACATGTGTGTGTGTGTGTCTGTGCCTGTGGGTTTATGTGTGTGCATGTGTCTGTGTGTTTAATGAAGATAATCTATCAGTTTTTTCCTTATGACTCCTGAGATTTTTGTCTTGGGAATGTCAAAAGTGATAACTTTCATAGCCTAGATCTCCCTCTAGTACCTTATTTTCTTTTTAATTTTCATGATTTCAAGTTTAATTTATCTGGAATATATTTTCTATATATTGTGAGTTATTATCATATGTTTACTATCATATGGAAGCCAATTATCCCAGTGCAGTTTACTAAACAGATCATTGTTTCACCACTGATTTGAAAATTCAACTTTCGTGTAAAATAAACATACCAAAGTTTCTATTGAAATTCTCAGATATACCAGATAGATCTTTTTTCTCTGATAGCAGATAATCTTATACTGCTCTAATTGGATACAACAAGATCCCATGTAACTTCTCAGCCTATGCGAGTCTGATGTATTTATTATTTCAGATGAACATAATGTTTGGTTTATTCATTTTTCTTGGATGTTTTATAATACTCATTTTAAAATTATTAAGACTCTTGTACTAAATTGGCAAGTGAAACATAGTTAAAATATTGCCTTCATCTCTTTAGCATTTATTTAGAGCCATGTACAGAAATAGTTGTAACAAGTGTGACTATCACAGGGTGTTTACCGTTTAGTGTTTAGGGTTTTGTGTTTTGTTTTTTTTTTTAACTTTCATCCTTGTACTTTGAGTTTTTAACAATAAACATGTTAAATTTTTATTTAGCAAATATTATAAAGCAAAGGACATGATCTAGGATATGCAGAATGATTTGAGTATTCACTCCTCTAGCAGCTCAGCAAACATGCATTGAGCAGTGGCCATAATATTGTGTCTCATGTGTTCAAGTGGTTGTGATTACAGATATGAATTAAATATGCTTGTCTTTGATGTATATTGTATATTGAGGAAGACAAATAGATACATGAAAAATTCTAATACAAAGTGGCAATTGTTTTAATGTAAGTTTCTGTAGGACCACAGGAATAATGAACTCTGCTGGCATTGGTGGCAGAGAGGTTTCAGAGAGGAAGCACCATTTGTGTTGAGCCTTAAAGAATGAGGACACGTTCATCACTTGGCAGCTCTAGGTGGGGAAGGGAAAGCAATTCCATCAAAGAGGAAGGAAATATCTAGTCCTATTTCATTATGTGGAGAAGGCAGTAAACAGCTTATTACTCACACCCTTAAATGATGCTAATGTGGAAAGATGGGCAAATATCAGAGACCAAAAAAAGAAAGTAAAAGCATCAAGGGAACAAGGTACTTTGGAAGAGTCCTGATCAGAAAATAAGCAAATGAGAACCTGCTTTGAAAAATGCAAGCAGATTTTTCTGAGGAAAGAAAAACTCAAAACAATTTAATGGAAGGAAGCAACTGTCAAAACAGTCTGACTAACATCAGCATGTTATGTTTGCAGCTAAGGAAGAAATATGGGTTGCTGTTCATTTAGGACCCATGGAAGAGGTTGGAGAAAGGGGATAGGCATTCAAGAAATGATTCATTAGGTAGGAAGAGAAGGTTAGAAATCAGATACTACTGCCACTTATCAAATAAATTAATCATAAGCCATATACAGACACTCATTACCTAAAGGTACCAGAATGCCTAACCACTGAGGGAAGACACCTCCAAATACTGTGTCTTCAAGGAAAAAAATAAAAGGACTCGTTACTCATGAATTAATAGCAGCTGATACAGGACATGCTAGGTTTGGGGTGGGTAGGGGAGAAAGAAGCAGGAAGTATGTATGTATGTACATATATTATCAATAAAAACAGCTGTTTAATTGTATGCTTACTATTGTTCTGATATAATGTCAAGTGTTTTACATAAATTTTTCCATTCAATCGCAGAGTGACTCTAAGATATAGATACATGCTTTCATCATTCCCATTTTACAGATGAGAAAATTAACTCTTACAGAAGTTAAGAAACTAACAGAAGGTCAAATAGCTTTTAGGTGGTGAAGCTATAAATTGAGATTGGACTTGAAATCCTGTGGTCCCAACTACTCAACTAGATACTGTTATATTCCCTCTGCTACAACCCTAGTCTCAGTCATCATCAGATCATACCTGTATTGTGCCAGGAGCCTGACACTCCTCTGATCCTACACAGCTGACAACATTCAGTGAACTTTCTAAAACAGAAATCAGACTATATCACTTTCCTTTATCAAACCATCTAGCAGCTCTCCACTGCACATAAGATAAAATCCAGGTTCTCACCCCACAAGTCCCTACAAGACCTCATCTCTGCCTCTCCAGTCTCAGTCATCTCTCTCAGCTCTGCCCCTCTCTGACTGTGTTCCAGTTACACTTAACCTTTTACACTTCCTCAACACCCTGTTCTTGTTCTTGCCTCATAACATGGCTACTTGCTATTCAACCTAAAATACTCTTCTTCAAAATATTCCCACAACTGATTGTATCTCATTATTCATATCTTGATGCAAATATCAGCTCCTCTGAGGTTTTCCTAAACCCATTAGCCAAAGCAGCTCTCCTCTGCCCCACACCAATACCATGAACCACTACCTAGCCCATGAGAATAGAAATTACTTGATAACAGGAGCTATTGA
This sequence comes from Moschus berezovskii, assembly GCF_049115385.1. Classification (NCBI taxonomy): domain Eukaryota; kingdom Metazoa; phylum Chordata; class Mammalia; order Artiodactyla; family Moschidae; genus Moschus; species Moschus berezovskii. The sequence goes on along the minus strand of NC_142488.1, from coordinate 131,948,092 downwards.
CTTTATGTCCTTCTCAGCAAGTCCAGAACCAAGAAGAGTATTTGACATATACTAGGCACTCAAGACATATTTGTTTCCTGAAATACTGGAATCTTTCTTAATCTGTCATACTCATGTGTGTGTATATATACATATATATATGCATATATATTCCTTTCATGGGGTTCTCAAGGCAAGAAGTGGTTTGCCGTTCCCTTCTACAGTGGACCACATTCTGTCAGCACTCTCCACCATGACCCATTCATCTTGGGTGGCCCTACAGGGCATGGCTCATAGTTACATTGAGTTAGACAAGGCTGTGGTCCGTGTGATAAGATTGGTTAGTTTTCTGTGATTGTGGTTTTCAGGCTGTCTGCCCTCTGATGGACAAGAATAAGAGGCTTATGGAACGTTCCTGATGGGAGAGACTGACTGACGGGGAAACTAGGTCTTGTTCTGGTGGGCAGGGCCATGCTCAGCAATTCCTTAATTCAATTTTCTTTGGATGGGTGGGCTGTGTTCCCTTCCTGCTATATCAGATCAGTTCAGTCGTGTCCGACTCTGCCACCCCATGAATCACAGCACAACAGGCCTCCCTGTCCATCACCAACTCCCGGAGTTCACTCAAACTCATGTCCATCAAATCGGTGATGCCATGCAGCCATCTCATTTTCTGTCATCCCCTTCTCTTCCTGCCCCCAATCCCTCCAAGCATCAGAGTCTTTTCCAGTGAGTCAACTTGATGCATGAGGTGGCCAAAGTATTGGAGTTTCAGCTTTAGCATCAGTCCTTCCAATGCACACCCAGGACTGATCTCCTTTAAAATGGACTGGTTGGATGTCCTTGCAGTTCAAGGGACTCTCAAGAGTCTTCTCCAGCACCACAGTTCAAAAGCATCAATTCTTCGGCGATCAACTTTCTTCACAGTCCAACTCTCACATCCATACATGACCATGGGAAAAACCATAGCCTTGACTAGACGGACCTTTGTTGGTAAAGTAATGTCACTGCTTTTTAATATGCTATTTGGGTTGTTCATAACTTTCCTTCCAAGGAATAAGCGTCTTTTAATTTCATGTCTGCAATCAGCATCCGCAGTGATTTGGGAGCCGAAAAAAATAAAGTCTGACACTGTTTCCACTGTTTCTCCATCTATTTCCCATGAAGTGATGGGACCAGATGCCATGATCTTTGTTTTCTGAATGTTGAGCTTCAAACCAACTTTTTCACTCTCCTCTTTAACTTTCATCAAGAGGCTTTTGAGTTCCTCTTCACTTTCTGCCATAAGGGTGGTATCATCTGCATATCTGAGATTATTGATATTTCTCCCGGCAATCTTGATTCCACCTTGTGCTTCTTCCAGACCAGCGTTCCTCATGTTGTACTCTGCATATAAGTTACATAAGCAGGGTGACAATGTATAACTTTGACGTACTCCTTTTCCTATTTGGAACCAGTCTGTTGTTCCATGTCCAGTTCTAACTGTTGCTTCCTGACCTAAATACAGGTTTCTCAAGAGGCAGGTCAGGTGGTCTGGTATTCCCATCACTTTCAGAATTTTCCACAGTTTATTGTGATCCACACATTCAAAGGCTTTGGCATAGTCAATAAAGCAGAAATAAATATTTTTCTGGAACTCTCTTGCTTTTTCAATGATCCAGCTGATGTTGGCAATTTGATCTCTAGTTCCTGTGCCTTTTCTAAAACCTGCTTGAACATCTGGAAGTTCACAGTTCACGTATTGCTGAAGCCTGGCTTGGAGAATTTTGAGCATGACTTTACTAGAGTGTGAGATGAGTGCAATTGTGTGGTCATTTGAGCATTTTTTGGCACTGCCTTTAATCTGACCTTTTCTAGTCCTGTGGCCACTGCTGAGTTTTCCAAATTTGCTGGCATATTGAGTGCAGCACTTTCACAGCATCATCTTTCAGGATTTGAAATAGCTCAACTGGAATTCTATCACCTCCACTAACTTTGTTCGTAGTGATGCTTTCTTCAGGCCCACTTGACTTCACATTCCACGATGTCTGACTCTAGGTGAGTGATCACACCATCGTGATTATCTTGGTCTTGAAGATCTTTTTTGTACAGTTCTTCTGTGTATTCTTGCCACCTCTTCTTAATATCTTCTGCTTCTGTTAGGTCCATACCATTTCTGTCCTTTATCGAGCCCATCTTTGCATGAAATGTTCCCTTGGAATCTCTAATTTTCTTGAAGAGATCTCTTGTCTTTCCTATTCTGTTGTTTTCCTGTATTTCTTTGCATTGATCGCTGAGGAAGGCTTTCTTATCTCTCCCTGCTATTCTTTGGAACTCTGCATTCAGATGCTCATATCTTTCCTTTTCTCCTTTGCTTTTCGCTTCTCTTCTTTTCACAGCTATTTGTAAGGCCTCCTCAGACAGCCATTTTGCTTTTTTCCATTTTTTTTTCCATGGGGATGGTCTTGGTCCCTGTCTCCTCTACAGTGTCACGAACTTCCGTCCATAGTTCATCAGGCACTCTATCTATCAGATCTAGTCCTTTAAATCTATTTCTCACTTCCACTGTATAATCATAAGGGGTTTGATTTAGGTCATATCTGAATGGTCTAGTCGTTTTCCCTACTTTCTTCCATTGAAGTATGTATTTGGCAATAAGGAGTTCATGATCTGAGCCACAGTCAGCTCCTAGTCTTGTTTTTGCTAAATGTATAGAGCTTCTCCATCTTTGGCTGCAAAGAATATAATCAATCTGATTTCGGTGTTAACCATCTGGTGATGTCCATGTGTAGAGTCTTCTCTTGTGTTGTTGGAAGAGGGTGTTTGCTATGACTAGTGCGTTCCCTTGGCAAAACTCTATTAGCCTTTGCTCTGCTTCATTCCGTGGTCCAAAGCCAAATTTGCCTGTTACTCCAGGTGTTTCTTGACTTCCTACTTTTGCATTTCAGTCCCCTTTAATGAAAAGGACATCTTTTGGGGGCGTTAGTTCTAAAAGGTCTGGGGCCAAACTATGGTGGAAGTAATGAACATAATGGTGACCTCCCTCAAAAGTTTCCATTCATGTACTGCTAAACTTAGTGCCCACAATGCTGTAGCAGGCCACCACTGACCCACACCTCTGCTGGAGTCTCCTGCACACCCACAGGCAAATCCAGGGCAATCTCTTGTGGGGTCACTGCTCCTTTCTTCTGGGTCCTGGTGCACAAGGTTCTGTTGTGCCCTCTGAGAGTCTATTCCCCAGTCCTGTGTAAGTTCTTACAGCTCTGTGGTGGGGTTAGTGGCGACCTCCTCCAAGAGGGCTTATGCCATACCCAAGTCTGCTGCACCCTGAGCCTCTGTCCCCGTGGCAGACCACCACCGACCTGTATCTCCACAGGAGACACTCAAACACAGTTCTGTCTCAGTCTCTTTGGGTCCCTGGATCCTGGTGCACACAAGGTTTGTTTGAACTCTCTGAGCGTCTCTGGTGGGAATAGGGTTTGATGCAGCCAGTCAATCCTAAAGGAAATCAGTCCTGAATATTCGCTGGAAGGACTGATGTTGAAGCTGAAACTCCAATACTTTGACCCCATGATGCGAAGAGCTGACTCATTTGAAGAGACCCTGATGCTGGGAAAGATTGAAGGCGGGAGAAGAAGGTGACAACAGAGGATGAGATGAATGGATGGCATCACTGATGCAATGGACATGACTTTGAGTACGCTCTGGGAGTTGGTGATGGATAGGGAGGTCTGGCGTGCTGCACTCTATAGGGTCAGAAAGAGTCGGACACGACTGAGCCACTGAACTGAAATGAACTGATACATATGTTTTGTGAAATATGTGAGCTTGTTGTCATCTCATTAAAGTGTAATGTACACCAACCACGCCAAATTGCATCTCATTGTCAAGATTAATGATGCCATACATACACCAAGAAGATATGAAAAGAATTACACACGTAATATTATGCATCAAAAATAGAATTAGACTTCTCAAAAGGAGAAAATAATTGTAACTTTGACGGGATGGGTAATTAGATGATTGTTCTTCTTTCTTCTATAGATTGATATAGATATAGATACATTCAAAACATCAAGTTCTATACCAAAAACATATATAATTTTCATTTGTCCATTACATCTCAATAAAACTGAATAAAAATGGGATCAATCTCTATTACAATTTACCCATGATGCTTGTCTGATAACTGGTTAATTCAATTTGGACTTGTTGCTGTAAGCCATTATGACACCTGCAGCATGATACCAGTAAAGGAGGTGAGTGTTCCATTCTATGTCTTGTTCAGGAGCTGGTATTGTGTATTCTGAAAAGTAAAATGAGTGTCTTGGTTTCTATCAATGTGTAGAATTTCAAAGAGGATAAGGTGTGCCATTTGTGAGACATCGTATTGTGGTTTTAATATGTGCAGGAAATTGGTTTTTATGTGACCTTGATTTTTATTTTGGGTATAGTCTCTTGGGAGGCAAAAGATTCCATGAGTTCTTTACTCTAAATGAGACAAGTTTGGTTAGGAATTGTTTGACTTGGCCAGAACATATGGCAGTGGCCCAAAGATCTACAAAGATGTGAAGATGAGGCCAAATGTTGGCCAAGATATTCTCTCTTAAGGTAATTGCCTAAAGTTTGGCTGTTTTAGCTGATCTGTGGGTCTTGTCCTTTATCAGGAACATTCTGATTAAGAGATGAAAAGCAGAAACTCTCAAGCAAGCTCCATCAAGTGTGATAGTGACAATTAAATTGATTATGTGAAGGAAATCCCTTTGATTTTCACTGTGTTAATCGTAAGGGGCTCCCCAGGTGTCCAAGGTTTCTAAGAGATGAACTTTCTTAGCAGTGTGACATCTGACATGGGACTGAGAAAAGGGGACATTATCTTCTCTTGAAGATAGGGTATGCAGAGGGCCCAGGCTCAGCTCCATCCTGTAGCAATGAGGGCTCAGTGGCTATGCTGAGCTTTAAGAGTGCTACTTCCATAATCAAAGGCCAAATGAGCAGCTGAATGTGGAGGGTCATAGGTTCAAGATGTGAGATTGGAAAGTCCAGCATGTACCCACAATTGCTACACTAAGGGCATACAATATTGGTCCAAGGTGGACAGTTCCTTCTATCAGAAACCCATGAAACCAATGACCATCACTGATAGCACAGGGACTCCAAGATACATGAGAGAAGGTTGCTAAAGCTTGCACAGTGAAGGAGACTCGGGGGGCCCTAATAGGATTGCCTGTTCTATGGAAACTTAGGCAAATTCTAGAATTCTTTGACACAGGGAGTCTTATTCAAGGTGGGCCTATTTGGAAGTCACAGAGCAAAAAAAAAAAAAAAAGTGTATATGAGGAAATGTTGCGTCCAGAATCTAAAAATGTCTAAAATATGTTGGGCTTGTTTTAATAATATGGGTCTTAAGAAGACTAAAACTGTTTCTCGACACTGTCAAGATTGGAGCAGTCTTCCACTTATGAAAGAATTTTCAGTAACTTAACTGAAATGGTGGTACTGTGTACTATGTGTGTCATAGGACTCTCCTCTAAGGAGGATGTCATCAGTGGGAAGTCATAATTGTGTACCTAGAAAAAGCTAGAGCTGGTGAAAATATTTCCTGCAAAGACTATGTGAGACGGCAGGTTTGGACACTGGACCCATTGAGTAGCCAGGTGAAGGTCTATCATGTCCCTTTTAAGGTGAAGGTAAAGTGTAACTGAGAGGTTGTTGAAGTAGGCACTAAAAAGAGCCTACTAGCCAAATGATTTGCTATGACTACAAAGTATTTACCAGGTATTCAGTGGAAACAGTAGTTTCAATAATATCCATGGAGCCCTTATGAGTGGGGACATGACACTGAGGGTACAAGTTCACACTTAGGCACTGTTCTTATTTCCCAGGTTTAAGATCAACTAAAATTTGTCTGTTAAGTGCAGCAGGAGTGGGGATAATCACACCTTCTCTAAATAGGTCTCCTATCATGGGTTTCAATCTGTGAAGACCCTGCTTTCATCTAAATGAACCTTTTGTTAAAACATCTGAGGTGAAATGTGTTACTTTAACTAAGAGGAAAGGTCCATATGGTCTCATATTTTAAAAGATGATTATAAGGGGCAAAGAATTTTATTTATTGGGTCAGATCATCCACGTGCACTAAAGGATCTTTTGGGATAGTGGATGTTTTGGCTATGGGAAATGCAGGCATGGCAATAATTCCAATGGTTAAGGTTAGGTATATCTCTATTGTATGTTGCTTTACTCCCTGGCCGTTTTTATCAGCTTGCCCAAACGTGGGCCAGAAGAGGAACATAAATTGATGAGGCTTAAAATTTCAATTGTCAAACATCAAAAGTTGAATTTGATTATTACACATAGCTACCACCCCTACATCACCCCGCTCCCAAGTTGGGGCCTCCCAGACACAGAAATACCAAGTCCTTTTCCTCCTGACCAGTGGGGTAAAGTGTTCAGGAAGAAATCTTCTATGCTCAGAAATCTTCAGTCTTTAGTGCTCAGTCTTCATCCTGTCCTCATTTCCGGTGTCTGGCTAAATATGGACTGGCTGGTCTGGGCCCCAAACAAGAAGGATTCCACCTCCCTCCCTTCTCAGACACCTGACACTTCCCTTCCTCCCCTCCACATCATAAAAAAACAGATACACATACATCTTTTTACAGTTTGTTGATATTTTAATCATCAACATCTGAGTACCTGGTCTCTACAGAGGTGACAATTGCTGTACGTTTGATCCCTTCTTAAACGACTATTCTCCAAGTTATTTTCCTGGAGGGACAGCATATTGCTCAAGTTTGCAGACTCCAGATGGGTCCAGGCAGGTACTTGGAGAATTGTTGGGAGAACTGTTGGAAGAATCCTCCAGGATTTGTTCATTCGCCATTGGTTGACTCCTTCTTCTTTTTATTCTGTGGGTGGTGGTAGAAGTCTAGTATCTTCAATTTCTTCCCTTTCTTACTCTTCTCCACGTTCTGCTGAAGAGTTTATTTTACTTCCTCATGAGCTTTCGGTTATCTGGTAAGAAAGCAAAGTAATCCAAAAAGACATTAGTGAAGGAGGATGGGAAGGAGAATTTTGAGAGAAAGGGTGTGCATTGAGGAAGGGCTTTGTGCCAGGCAAGGGCAGGGTAAGTCTAGGTTGGGGGATGAAGAAGAGGAACATGGGTAGGGAAATCTGACCTTCTCACTGTCTAAGCCATTGGATTGACCAGACATCTCTCTCTTCCTTCCTTTAGTGCTTGACACTTGTTGCTCCAAATTTACTGTGTCTATTTCAATCTCTGACTCTTCCTCCTTCACTTCCTTCATGATTTCGGCCATGTTGTAAGAATAGTGTTCAACACCAAGGCGCCTGGTCTCTCTATATATACCTTCCCAGGAAAATGAAGGGCCACACCCATCAGCTTTGATTGATCAGCAGGAAAGTCCTCCAGTCAATGGTAGCCCTGAAATGGCTTGACATCACAAAGCACCACACTTGAAAATCCATGGGGGAAGAGAAGCATACAGAGGAGTGGAGGAGTCTAGGTGCTCTGGTTTGAGAAAGTGTGTGCTTCCTCAATACCCACTAAAGAGCTTTCCCATGTTGACTTTCCTCGTCTTGTCTGGTTAAATTCTTGTGGTGTACATGTTAGGGAGCAAGTGTTCCCTCCAAACCATTCCTCATGGTCACCCCCAACAGTGTTTAATTCTGTTGTCTTCTGGATCTCATCACCTAGTATTTTGTGGTTTTTTAAAAAACTTTTTGTTTAAGAAGTTGTAGATTTACAGAATTGTAAAGAGTATATTCATATACCCCACATTCAATTCCCTTTATTAACACTGTACATTAGTATGGAACATTTGCTCAACTTAGTGAACCAACACTGAAACAGTACTATTAACTGAAGTCTGGACTTTATCAGATTTCCTTGTTTTATACCTAATATCTTTTTGCTGTGCTAGTATCTCATCCAGGATACTACTTTAAATTTAGTCATTACAGGTTACAACTTCTTAGGTTCCTCTTTGCTGTGACAAGTTTTTAGATTTCTTGTTTCTGACGTTCTTGACAATTTGGAGTTTTGTGTCGTGATTTTTGCATTAGATCCTGAGATGTTATTTACCTTATAGTGAAACATTTTTATAAGTTTTTTCTTCCAGAGAACCTCAAATCAAGTTAGTACTATCATGGCATGGTCCCCATGGCAATGGTTGAATTAATCTCTTGGCTTTGTCACAGAGGTGACATACATGTTTCTCTCTAGAGCCCAGAGGATCCAGAACCTTTATATTTATAAGGCCTAGGTGGCAGCAGCAAGAGCATTTTGTAAGGTACTAGTGCATCCACGTGCCAACGCAGAAGATGAAGGTTGGATCCCCTGGAGGAGGAAATGGCAACCCACTCCAATATTCTTGCCTGGAAAATTCCACTGACAGAGGAGGCTGGCTGGCTACAGTTCATGAGTTCACAAAGAGTCAGACATGACTGACCATACACATATGCACGTGCATGCATGTGCGTGCGCGCGCACACACACACACACACAGAGTGTCATTTACTTTTAGAAGTATGACTTCAGCATCCCACATAGTAACTGTTCTTCCTTCATATAAGCGACCATCCTGTATATTGAACAGACTATCAGTTTTTCTCCTGAGTTCTATGTAGGAAGGGGGCCAACATATGGTTGATACACAACCAGTGTTCACAAAGTAGGCATCATTTCTTTGAGGTTAGTATCAGCGATGAGTTATTTTGGAATTGATACACATGATTCAACCTGAGATTCACAAATAAATCCAGATTATTGAAATACACAATTCAGAACTGCTTTATGGAAGACCCCAATCCAATAATCCTTTCACTATATGCCAACCAGCTATAGGCTATACCGATTTATGTTAGTCAAAGTTATAGCAGGCACTCACACATACAGAACAAAGAAGCAATGTCAAAGCACAAGCTAGCCAGATGGTTGTAGTTCAAAGTTTATGTTCACCAGCATACAGCAGAGTCAGTTCAAAAGCCAAAGAAGAGAGAAAAAACACTTGCTGGTAAGGGACAGCATCTCAGTTTTCTGCTCTTGGGGCCAGTTGCTGCCACCACACCACAGGGACAGAATGGACCCTTCAACCAAAATTTGGTTTGGATGTCAAGACTGATGACACATATACCCAGAAAGTATGAAAAATTCCATTACTGACATAATAAGATTTTGGGGGGAGAAAAGACAACTCTCAGGCAGGTTCAAGAATGGCTGAAGAGAGCAGAGGAAGAAGACTGGCTTGGTTTCTATGGTAGCAAGTGGGGATAAAGCTGGAGATTTCCACTCATATATCAGGGTTTGGATGGTCTGAACTTTCTTTTGGCTACAGAAGAGAATATCAGATATAGGTAAGTAGGAGGAGAGATGTGGTAGCTCTCTTTTATAGAAAAAATGTTATGTGAATACAAGGTGTTTAGCACAGTTTAGCATTCCCATAAACATAACAAAGCTTTTCATATTGTTTTTAGTTAAACTGCTTTTCACTAGATTAGCATTTCCCAATTTATGGACCTTCAACTATTATTAAATATGGCTTAGAATTCTCTCAGTTCATCAACAAAGAAACTGTGTAAAAAGAGAAAAGACTGTTGAATCAGCAAGTGTGACACACTGACCACAAAACATCAGACTTAGTTGTACTATCTCTTGAATTATGAGAGATTGTGTATATTTTTTCCCATCCTGGATGATTACTGTAATGTACAAAGACTGTAATAACAATTATAGGATATAAAACATTTATTGACCACTAGCTCTATGTAGGAAATATGCTAAATATTCATATATGTAGTTAATCCTCATCATAACTCTATCAGATAAATGACAAAATAGCACTTTCTGTCATCTCTGCCAGGACATCTCCATTCCAATTTTAGAAGCAGAAAAAAAGCATACAGGAGTACACATGGAAATATTTATGGGCCATGCTCAAAAGAAGCATGTAGTACTCCTGCTTGCATTTCATTGGAAAAAAACGCACATAGGCACAATTACTCCTGCTTGCATTTCTTTGGAAAAAAAACTCACATAGCCACAACTAATTGCAAAAGAAAATGAGAAATGTAGTCTACCTTGTATAAGTGAAAGTGTTAGTCACTCAGTCATGTCTGACTCTTTCGACCCCATGGACTGTAGCCTCACTGGTTCCTTTGTTCATGGATTCTCCAGGAATGAATACTGGAGGGGGTAGCCATTCCCTTCTCCAGGGAATCTTCCCAACCCAGGGATCAAACCTGTGTATCCCATATTGCAAGCAGATTCTTTACCATCTGAGCCACCAAAGAAGCCCAATTTAGTCCATGTGTGTGCTATGCTTAGTCACTTTAGTCATGTCTGTCTCTTTGGCACCTCATGGACTGTAGCCCACGAGGCTCCTCTGTCCATGGGATTCTCCAGGCAAGAATACTGGAATGGGTTGCCATGCCCTTCTCCAGGGGATCTTCTTGATCCAGGGACTGAACCCACGGCTCCTGTGTCTCTGCCTAGTGGGCAAATTTTTTACACACTGAGCCACCAGTGAGGGTTCCCAAAACTCATGCTCCCATTTTATGAGTGAGCCTAGTGGCTCAGATGGTAAAGAATCTCCCTACAATGTGATAGACCCAGGCTCGATCCCTGGGTTGGGAAGATCCCTGGAAGAAGGCAACGGCTACCAACTCTAGTTTTCGTGGAGCTTCCCTGGTGGCCAGGGAAATAGTAGGGTGGGAAAGTGAATAGAGAGATGAAGGTTTATGAAGGTAAGTGATACTAATGATAAATTAGTAAGGAATGAGGAAATGAAAATTGAGAAGTATGGCTGATAGTGAAAAGCAGTAGAGTTCACAGAATGGAGTTCAAAACTGATGAATTTTTAGAGTTTTGTGTGTGTGTGTGTGTGTGTGTGCATGCATGTGAGAGAGGTATTAATATTTTGCAGGAAGAATAATCAGTTGTAGGCCAAAAAATGTATGTTTTAACATCAAGACTTCAGAGTTGTTATAATTTTTGAGACTATCAATGTCTAGAGCGTGAGCATTAAAGTGAGTGGCTCACTGTGCAAAGATACCGGAATTTATCTGTTTTTCTGTTGATGAGCATTTGAGATGTTTCAAGTTTGGTCTACCATAAATTATGTTTCTTTGAAAAAAAAAGAATAGAAGGAAACTATCATTAGAATTGAGGGCATGAATAATTTATAAAGCCAAAAATGCTGGATGAATATCCACATAGATGACAGATGTTGACATTGCCAAAATTGTGGCTGTACTAAAAGTGGACAAGAAGAAAGTGACTCAGGAAAGTGTCTAATGAATAATGGTAAAAAAAAAAAAAAAAAGATGGGACAACACATGACAGTATTCAATAGCAAGAACTGCAAATGAGCTGTGAATTTTGTAGATAAAGGAGCAGAAGTGGTTTGAAAGTGACAATGAAGAGCAGCCATCCAGTTCACCTCAACTTTTTGGGGTATGTAAGGAAAGCAACTTTTCACTTAAGAGGACTGCAGAGGAAGTGATTTCCTCAAGCCATAGTCATATTCCAGTTATAAAACAGAGATTAATAGAAGATTGAGAGAAGAATTTGGAGCTAATGGGGAGTTTCTTAATAACAGACTGAATTTCAGAGGACAGGAAAGAAGGGCTTCTGAAGAAAGGGAGAGAGTTGGGTCCAATTTTGTCAAGTGTAGAACAGTATATGAATAAGGGTCTAGGTAGTGATGGATAATCTGCAGGGCGGTGACTTAAAAGTTATAAGACAAGATGGACCTTGTTTTGCATGGAAGATTGGGAGGTGAGTAAAGCCCTCCAGACTGGAGATTGTTTAATCTGAGATTGTTTAATCTAAACTTATTTAGAACCAAAAAGAATCCAGAAACATCAATTGAAACATGTTTCCTCTAAATATCATGTATCCTGCATGATGATCCAAGCTTTCAAATATAGTTTAGTAAGGACATCCAAGATGGTAGATTTGAAAAGAGAGAAGGGTGTTTGCTCAAGAGGGTAAGTGTGTATGAAAAATATCAACAGCAAATTCTAACATCAGAGGATTGCTACTAGAGGCATATGGAGCTGTGCACTATCCTTTTACAACCCAAGATGCCTGCACACATGTGGCCCAGATGTCAGCACCAACACTTACTGAGCACCTATAAAGCCAAAGCTGAGGAAGCAGAGAGGCCAAGGGGAAGTGGTATTATCTCAGTACAGAAATGCATTTACTTGGGCTTCCTAAATGTCAGGTGGAAAAAAATGGTAGAAAAGGAAAGTAAGTTTTTTTCCCCCTAACATCTCTCTTCAGGAAGAAGTACTTGGAGTTATATTTACTACATAAATTCACCTGCTAAAACTCCAGGGAGCTCATCAGTGGGCAGATGTTCCCACCTCAGTCTGGTTACCAGCAAACATTTAATCAAAATCATGGCTGCATGTGAATCACATTAAAAGGTTTCTCTTTGCAATTGTCTTTTAAAAGAACAATTCCCCATGCTTATATATTGAGACTCAGAACATCAACTCAACGTACTTCAGGAGCTTTGTGGCTACACCTTCCTGTTGGCACTTACCACAGTCCCCAGAGAATCAATTTGAGGAGTATTGCCAAAGTGTTTTCCTTCTCAGTGTTTATCCACCGAAATGTCTAGGAGTGAAGCATAGACAGGGCAATGCAATCCTAAGATTCTATTTCTTTCATCAAATACATACAGTGTATATGAGAATCAAGACAAGAGGGTAAAGAGCTTTAATTGAAATTCCAATAAAGTTCTAAGTGCAAATATTGGAACCATCCCATTTGAGCATTGTGAGTTAGACTAGGTACTTAACCAGTCTGAGCCTGCTTTCTGATCACAAAAAAAGGAAGGATGATCTCTCATATGGCTTTTGTAAAGATCCAATTACATAATTCATGTAATAAATATACCACAACAACTTACAGAATGGAAGAAAATATTTTCAAGTCATGTATCTGATAAGGGATTTGTATTCAGAATATATAAAGAACCCTTACACATCAACAATAAGAAGATGAATAGCCCAGTTTTCTAAATCTTTTTTGGCAGAAGATCTAAAATGGCCTTTTCTACAAGGAAGATATATAAATGCTCAACAAGCACATTAGAGATACTTGACATCGTTATTCATCAGGAAAATACAAATCAAAACCACATAAAGGTACCATTTCATACCTGCTAGGATAGCCAGAATCAAAAATTCAGATAATCATAAGCGTTGGTGAGGATTTAGACAAAACAGAAACCTCATATACTGTTAGTGAGAATGTACAATGGTATAGCTGCTTTGGAAAAATTTGGCAGTTTCTCAAAAAGTGAAGCAGTGTTACTATATGACACAACAATCCCACTTGTAGGTATATTCCCAAGAGACATGAAAGCACATATCCACACAAAAATTTGTACACGAATGTTCATAGCAGCAATATTCATAATACCCAAAGATGTAAACAACGTAAATGCCCATCAACTGATGAATTGATAAACAAAATATGGCATACCCACACAAGGGAATAGTATTCAGTCATCAAAAAGAATGAAGTATTGATATAAGAAAGAACTGGGATGAACCTTGAAAATGTATGCTAAATGAAATATCAGTCACAAAAGACTACACGTTATGTTTTTCTATTCATATGAAATGCTCAGAACAGACGTATCTATAGAGACAAGATAGATCAGTAATTGCTTAAGACTGAGGCAGAAGTTGTTGGGAACATATGGGAATAATGGCTACAAGGTACAAGGGTTTCCTTCTGAGGTGTTGAAAATGTTCTAAAAGAGACCGTGGTGATAGTTGTATGTATCTATGAATATACTAAACATATTGAACTATACACTTTAAAAGTGTGAATTACATATAATGCAAATTAGGTCTCAATAAAGTTGTTTAAAAAGCTTCTGTAGTAGGTAGAAAAAAAATAGTACAGCACATTACCTAGAAGATAGTAAATGATTATTAATATTCCATAATTATTTACTACATTTTTATGAAAAATTAGGTTCAAAATCAATCTATGCCAAATAACTAAATTACTAGGAAAGAACTGAATTAGACCCATAAATCCTAATGATTGAGAGAATGATCTTTGGAGCTAGAAAAGCATAGATATACCATCACTAATATATGATCCAAAACATATAAATTTATCAGTGTCCTCATCTGTAAGATTCTAGTAATAATAGCAACTGTTTAACATACTATAAATATTATTAGGAGTAAATGAAATAAGGTATGTGCTTACGACAACTGATAGTGATTAGAACATAATCATTCAGTTCAGTTCAGTCCCTAAGTTGTGTCCAACTCTTTGTGACCCCATGAATCATAGCACGCCAGGCCTCCCTGTCCATCACCAACACCCGGAGTTCACTCAAACTCATGTCCATAGAACTGGTCATGCCATCCAGCCATCTCAATCTCTGTCGTCCCCGTCTGATCCTGCCCCCAATCCATCCCAGCATCAGAGTCTTTTCCAGTGATTCAACTCGTCACATGAGGTGGCCAAAGTATTGGAGTTTCAGCTGTAGCATCAGTCCTTCCAATGAACACCCAGGATTGATCTCCTTTAGAATGGACTGGTTGGATCTCCTTGCAGTCCAAGGGACTCTCAAGAGTCTTCTCCAGCACCACAGTTCAAAAGCATCAATTCTTCAGCGATCAGCTTTCTTCAAAGTCCAACTCACACATCCATACATGACCATGGGAAAAACCATAGCCTTAACTAGACAGACCTTGGTTGGCAAAGTAATGTCTCTGCTTTTTAATATGTTATCTAGGTTGGTCATAACTTTCGTCCAAGGAGTAAGTATCTTTTAATTTCATGTCTGCAATCAGCATCTGCAGTGATTTTGGAGCCCCAAAAAATAAAGTCTGACACTGTTTCCACTGTTTCCCCATCTGTTTCCCATGAAGTGATGGGACCAGATGCCATGATCTTTGTTTTCTGAATGTTGAGCTTCAAGCCAACCTTTTCACTCTCCTCTTTCACGTTCATCAAGAGGCTTTTGAGTTCCTCTTCACTTTCTGCCATAAGGGTGGTGTCATCTGCATATCTGAGGTTATTGATATTTCTCCCAGCAATCTTGATTCCAGCTTGTGCTTCTTCCAGCCCGGCGTTCCTCATGATGTACTCTGCATATAAGTTAAATAAGCAGGGTGACAATATACAACCATGACGTATTCCTTTTCCTATTTGGAACCAGTCTGTTGTTCCATGTCCCGTTCTAACTGTTGCTTCCTGACCTGCATACAGGTTTCTCAAGAGGCAGGTCAGGTGGTCTGGTATTCCCATCTCTTTCAGAATGTTCCACGGTTTATTGTGATCGACACAGTCAAAGGCTTTGGCATAGTCAATGAAGCAGAAATGCATGTTTTTCTGGAACTCTCTTGTTTTCTCCATATCCAGCGGATGTTGGCAGTTTGATCTCTGTTTCTTCTGCCTTTTCTAAAACCTGCATGAACATCTGTAAGTTCACAGTTCACATATTGCTGAAGCCTGTCTTGGAGAATTTTGAGCATGACTTTACTAGCGTGTGAGATGAGTGCAATTGTGCAGTAGTTTGAGCATTCTTTGGCATTGCCTTTCTTTGGGATTGGAATGAAGACTGAACTTTTGCAGTCCTGTGGCCACTGCTGAGTTTTCCAAATTTGCTGGCATATTGTGTGCCCCACTTTCACAGTATCATCTGTCAGGATTTGAAATAGCTCAATTGGAATTCCATCACCTCCACTAGCTTTGTTCATAGTGATGCTCTCTAAGGCCCACTTGACTTCACATTCCAAGATGTCTGGCTCTAGGTAAGTGATCACGCCATTGTGATTATCTTGGCCGTTATCTCTCCTTGCTATTCTTTGGATTCTGCATTCAGATGCTTATATCTTTCCTTATTTTTCTCCTTTGCTTTTCGCTTCTCTTCTTTTCACAGCTATTTGTAAGGCCTCTTCTGACAGCCATTTTGCTTTTTTGCTTTTTTTTTTTTTTTCCCCCATGGGGATGGTCTTGGTCCCTGTCTCCTGTATAATGTCACGAACTTCCATCCATAGTTCATCAAGCACTCTATCTATCAGATCTAGTCCCTTAAATCTAGTTCTTACTTCCACTGTATAATCATAAGTGATTTGATTTAGGTCATATCTGAATGGTCTAGTGGTTTTTCCTACTTTCCTCAATTTAAGTCTGAATTTGGCAATAAGGAGTTCATGATCTGAGCCACAGTCAGCTCCTTGTCTTGTTTTTGCTAACTGTATACAGCTTCTCCATCTTTGGCTGCAAATAATATAATCAATCTATAGATCTCAGCAAAAATTAGATTTTCTTCTTTTGTGCCAATTTTCCACATGTTCTATTCCCCTCAAATAGTCTCTTCAATATTTATATGCTAACAACTTTTATTTTAAGTGTGAAACATTTCCTGAAATATGCTTCCAATAATGGTTCACTATTTGAATAGTGTCAGCTGTCAAAATGTCAGTTACTCCAAAAGGCTACATTCTTAATCTCGTTGTGCTCTACTGATAACTTGTCACTGATGCTGGTTGAGTTAGAGGTATTCTTCATTTTAATCAGTCACTGGTGCATCTTTGCCATTCTCTTGGCTATCAGTAAGAAAACCATTCACTGAAAAGTCAAAGAAATAATAAATGTGATTCAATGAATATGGCTGCCAATATTTGAAATGAAAACTACATCAGCTGATTCGAGAGTGTGCTAATTGAAGTCTTGCACAATCAAGGTTTTTTTTTTTTATATTTACTCTAAATCAGTGACCTGAAATAACTTAAAAAAAATAAAACAAGATGTTAAAGAACATGTCAAGATGTGCTTTGAAATCAATACACAGTTCCTCTTAGTACAAAGAAAGGAAGACAAAACCACAACAAAATTCCTACTGGAAGAAATCATGTTCTTTGCTCCAGGGATTAAAGACAAGAGCAACTTTATCAAAACCATGTGTCATCCGTCCAGACGTTTTTTTTTTTTTTTTTCAAGTTTATGAAACCTGCAAATTTCATTCTGTAAACCAGAATCATATTCATTGAATTTAAAGATAACCATATGTACTTTCACAATCAAGCTTAAATTATACTACATTGGAATAAAACACATTTTTATACCTTATAACTTCATTCAGAAATTCAGCATAGGAACTGGCTATAAAAGTCTCAGGCTTCATAAATAGATTCCAAAATTTTGCTTTGGCTCTGGAATTTTAAGTGTTTTAAACTAACTTAACAGAAAGACTAGCAAAAGAAAAACATACATTATAGGCTATTTCAGGAAAAGCTGGGTCCTGTAGCAAGACACTAGACAGGGAATGGCAGATATCAAGTTTATTGTCTTTTTGCCAACGTGTGGGCAAGGATGTGACAGGCCAGTGTGAAAATTTAAATCCTTAGAAGATATGTCATGATGTTGCTTCTGAGAACAAGATGACCTGAAGGTCATAGATATTGTTCTTGAGAGTAAAATCTCTTCAAAGTTTCAATCTAGGCTGCGTGGGTTTGTTATTCAGTCACTCAGTCATGGCCAACTCCTCATGACCCCATGGACTGCAACACACCATGCTTCCCTGTCCTTCACTATCTTCCAGAGTTTGCTCAAATTCTTGTCCGTTGAGTCCATGATGCCATCCAACCATCTCATCCTCTGTTGTCCCCTTCTCCCAGCTTTAATCTTTCTCAGTATCAAGGTCTTTTCTGTGAATCGGCTCTTCACATCAGTTTCAGCATCAGTCCTTCCAATGAATATTCAGGGTTGATTTCCTTTAGGATTGACTGGTTTTATCTTTTTGCTGTCCAAGGGACTCTCAAGAGTCTTCTCCAACACCACAATTCAAAAACATCAATTCTTTGGCCCTCAGTCTTCTTTATGGTCCAACTCTCACATCCATACATGACTACTGAAAAAACCATAGCTTTGATTATACGGAACTTTGTCAGCAAAGTTATTTCTCTGATTTTTAATACACTGTCTAGGTTTATCATTGTTTTTCTTCCAAGTAGCAAGTTTCTTTTAATTTCATGGCTGCACTCACCATCCACAATGATTTTGAAGCCCAAGAAAATAACCTGCACATGTTAGTAGCCTTATTTCCATCCATTTTCCCATCCTCAGCTGTAATTCACTGGGCCATGCTCATAGCCTCAGATTTACTCTGCTTCCTCCTTGGCTTTGTGTTTTTTTGAGATGCCTCTGTCTGTTTTCTTGCTGGGCCATGCCAATGGCACTGACTATGTAGATGCCTCTGTTACAGAGTCCCCAGGTTTATGTCATCCTGCCTTACCACCATGACCTTATCTTAAGCACTTTCTTCATGTTAATAGGTCATCAGAGCTTTCACCATGTGCCAGACACTGTTGTACACACTTCACATGCATTACCTTAACTGAGCCAGCAATCTTAAGAGTAGATTTTCTTTTTTAAAAAATTTATTTAAACTGGAAGCTAATTACTTTACATTATTGTATTGCTTTTGCCATACATTGACATGAATCTGCCCCGGGTGTACATGTGTTCCCCATCTTGAACCCCCCTCCCACCTCCCTCCCATATCATCCCTCTGGTTCATCCCAGTGCACCAGCCCCAAGCATCCTGTATCATGCATCGAACCTGGACTGGCAATTAGTTTCACATATGATAATATATATGTTTCAATGCCATTCTCCCAAATCATCCCACCCTCGCCCTTTCCCACAGAGTCCAAAAGACTGTTCTATACATCTTTGTCTCTTTTGCTGTCTCATAATTTAGAAAGAGTAGATTTTCTTAGTAGCTCCATTTTGCCAATAAGGAAACTGAGGATCAGAAAAGATATAGGTTTATATAATATAGGATATACGATATTTGCCAAAGGACCCAAAAGGTAGCAGATTTGGTATTCGTAGCTATAACTTATGATTCAAAATGTTAGGTAATACTGTCTCATTCATTTTCCATCCTTTGCTAAATTATAGATGAAAAACATAGCATCAATTTGCATTTCTCAATTTCTACCGCAGCAGAAACAGAATTCTCCAGGCAATAGGGGATATAAGATATATTGCACATGTTTTATTTGATTTATTCTTTATAACAATAAAACCAAAATAATAATATTAAAATTTAACATTAGAATAAATAAAGGAGATATTGTTGGACAATGTGGGCAATCTTGATAAATTAGTAGCATGGCATTTCTTGCTCCCCAGTGGCACTATTGAATTGTAGTCCTCAGTGATTTTTCAATGGGCTATAGCAATCTCCTCCCCATCGATGATTCTCAGGCTATTAGAGGTGAGCCCCCCAATCACTACCACTGCTCTGTAAACTGCAGCTCTAAGGATCCTACCTCCTCCACGGAGTCATTGGTATCCAAGGTCCTGCCACCTCAAGGCAGAGCTTTTAAGGGCAATACAAATCTCTGACATCAGCAGAACCCAAGAAGATCCCTTGTCTTTTCTCCTCATGTGAAACAGTCAACCTTCTCTTCTTGAGCCGGATAGCCCCCAAATCTCCTGTGGGTCAGGCTAATCTTAATTTTTAGGCCTAGACTAGATGTTGTAAACTTAAGTTCTATAAGTCACATATAGAACTTCCAGTCAAATTTTAGTTCTAGAAGCCAAATGAAGATGCCTCTTTGAAATACCACACATTGTTCTTTTCTTATTAATGTTAGTTTCCAACAATTAAAAACTGAAAGTATTAATGTGAAAACCCAGACTTACTTCCTCTTCCCACCCTCAAAGATCTGAGAACATTAATCCACATTTTTTGCAAGGAAAGATCTCTTCAATTCAATAGAAACTGCTTTATTTAGACAAACCATGCAACTCTTCACTTCCTCATGTTTCTGAAGTAAACTGCCTGACCTGACCTCTACATGTATTTGAGTTCATGACTTTGAATCTAAAATTTTTAAACCACAGTCTGTTTAGGATTGATTTCTGGCTACCTGGAAATTCTCATTTTTTGTTTTTTTGCAGGAGTGGGGGTGGTTACTAAAACATAAAAGATATATAAAATATGCCTCTACCCAAGGATAAGCTTACATAATAGGAACAAAGACCTGGTTAACTTTTCTGGGTGGGGGAGGGGTTGAATATGCAGTATCTAGCACATAGTAGGTGACCAGTAAATATTTGGTGAATACTTGGAAATGTTTCTCTTTTCATTACTGTCAAATGAGATGAGAAAAAATATGTCAAGTCAGTTCAGTTCAGTTCTGTCACTCAGTCGTGTCCTACTTTTTGCGACCCCATGAATCGCAGCATGCCAGGCCTCCCTGTCCATCACAAATTGCTGGAATCCACCCAAACTCAAGTTCATCGAGTCAGTGATGCCATCCAGCCATCTCATCCTCTGTCATCCCCTTCTCATCCTGCCCCCAATCCCTCCCAGTATCAGGATCTTTTCCAATGAGTCAACTCTTCCCATGACGTGGCCAAAGTATTGGAGTTTCAGCCTCAGCATCAGTCCTTCCAATGAACACCCAGAACTGGTCTCCTTTAGAATGAACTGGTTTGATCTCCTTGCAGTCCAAGGGACTCTCAAGAGTCTTCTCCAGCACCACAGTTCAAAAGCATCAATTCTTCTACACTCAGCTTTCTTTATAGTCTAACTCTCACATCCATACATGACCATGGAAAAACCATAGCCTTGACTAGATGTACATTTGTTGGCAAAGTAATGGCTCTGCTTTTTAATATGCTGTCTAGGTTGGTCATAACCTTCCTTCCAAGGAGTAAGCGTCTTTTAATTTCATGGCTGCAATCAGCATCTGCAGTGATTTTGGAGCCCAGAAAAATAAAGTCAGTCACTGTTTCCACTGTTTACTCATCTATTTGCCATGAAGTGATGGGACCAGACACCATGATCTTTGTTTACTGAATGTTGAGCCTTAAGCCAACTTTTTCACTCTCCTCCTTCACTTTCATCAAGAGGCCCTTTAGTTCTTCTTCACTTTCTGCCATAAGGGTGGTGTCATCTGCATATCTGAGGTTTTTTATATTTCTCCTGGGAATCTTGATTCTAGCTTGTGCTTCCTCCAGCCCGGCGTTTCTCATTATGTACTCTGCATATATGTTAAATAAGTATGGTGACAGTATACAGCCTTTACATACGTCTTTTCCTATTTGGAACCAGTCTGTTGTTCCATGTCCAGTTCTAACTGTTGCTTCCTGACATGCATACGGATTTCTCAAGAGGCAGGTCAGGTGGTCTGGTATTCCCATCTCTTAGGGTTAAAAATAGGGAATACATGTACACCCAGGGTGGATTCATGTCATTTTATGACAAAACCAATGCAATGTTGTAAAGTAATCAACCTCTAGTTAAAATAAATAAATTTAAAAAATAAATAAAATGCCTTAAAAAAAAGAATTTTCCACAGTTTATTTTGATCCACTCAGTCAAAGGCTTTGGCATAGTCAATAAAGCAGAAATAGATATTTTTCTGGAACGCTCCTACTTTTTCAATGAACCAGCAGATGTTGGCAATTTGATCTCTGATTCCTATGCTTTTTCTAAAACCAGCTTGAACATCTGGAATTTCACAGTTCATGTATTGCTGAAGCCTGGCTTGGAGAATTTTGAGCGTGACCTTACTAGCTTGTGAGATGAGTGCAATTGTGCAGTAGTTTGAGCATTCTTTGGCATTGCTTTTCTTTGAAATTGGAATGAAAGCTGACCTTTTCTAGTCCTGTGGCCACTGCTGAGTTTTCCAAATTTTCTGGCATATTGAGTGCCCCACTTTCACAGCATCATCTTTCAGGTTTGAAATAGCTCAACTGGAATTCTATCACCTCCACTAGCTTTATTCGTAGTGATGTTTTCTAAGGCCCACTTGACTTCATATTCCAGGATGTCTGGCTCTAGGTGAGTGATCACACCATCGTGATTATCTAGGTCATGAAGTTCTTTTTCGTACAGTTCATCTGTGTATTCTTGCCACCTCTTCTTAACAATTTCTGCCTCTGTTAGGTTGATACCATTACTTTCCTTTATCTAACCCATCTTTGCATGAAATGTTCCCTTTGTCTCTCTAATTTTCTTGAAGAGATGTCTCGTCTTTCCCATTCTGCTGTTTTCCTCTATATCTTTGCACTGATTCCTGAGGAAGGCTTTCTTATCTTTCCTTGCTATTCTTTGGAACTCTGCATTCAGATGCTTATATCTTTCCTTTTTTCCTTTGCTGTTCACTTCTCTTCTTTTCATAGCTATTTGTAAGGCCTCCTCAAACAGCCATTTTGCATTTTTGCATTTCTTTTCCATGGGGATGATCTTGATCCCTGTCTCCTGTACAATGTCACAATCTCCATCCGTAGTTCATTGGGCTCTCTATCTATCAGATCTAGTCCCTTAAATCTATTTCTCACTTCCACTGTATAATCATAAGGGATTTGATTTAGGTCATACCTGAGTGGTCTAGTAATTTGTCAGTAATCAATCCAACTAAAACCAGTAAAACTACAACATCTGTTTAAAGTTAAATGACCATTTATATTTTTCTTTAGGGAGTTATTTAACTAAATATTTGCCCATTTTCCTATTGGAACATTTATATTTACCTTATTGTTTTCTAAAAAGTCTTTAATAATTATTGTGTAATATATGCATCCCTTTTTTCTGGATATGTACCTTTTCATTTTATATATGAATTTATAGAGATATATTTTTATTCAATTTTATGCAGGAAAAGCCTTGTAAATTTGAAGCACACTTAATCCACAATGAAAATAATAATTATAATAACAATAGTAAAAATAGATTTCTGCATTCCTGTTTTACTTTCACTACTGTTATCGACAAATGGAAATGGTAGAACAACAATCTAAGTTGTTCTACTTAGAACAACTTAGATTACAAAAATTATATGATTCAGACTACAAGAATTATATGATTAATTACCCATCAATTTACATAGGGCACTAAGAAAGTGAATTTCTGCCTTTTCCCAGTTCAAGGTTCCTTACATGGATTGATGTCAAAACTAGAGCAGGTGAGAAAATATATATTTCTAACTAGATAATATTTGCACTACCTTAAACTAAGTCTGTGGAACAAGAATAAGATAAGCAATGCCCAGATTCTTCTGAAATCAGCAGACTTAAATTACCTCTTTTATATGGAACACCAGTTGTGTACCTGATGGCCTCATTGTTTTGTCAATGGCATAAATTCCTTCCGATATCTTTCCTCTAAGTGGGATTAACTTGATCACGTGCTGCTCTGCTTCTAATAATTCTTTATTTCTAGGAGAAGCAAAACTTTCTGTAGAAGAACAGATAGTAAACAGTTTAGTCTTTGCAAGTCATATGGTTTTTGTCACATCTCCTCATTCTACTCCTCTTTTTCTTCTTCGAAGCACATTTTTCTTTATGTAATGTAGTTAGCTTGGAGATGGAGCATGACTAAGAATATAAACATTATTTTTATTTGGCCATTTACGTTTACCTCAGGATCACCTACCTGCTCACTTCTTTTATAGGTAGCCCTGATTGTGTATAATTTATTGACCCATAGGTAGTGGTATGCTGGAGCTGGCATAAACCAGTTTGACAGAGTTAATTGGCTATGTCTCTTCATAACTTTGTGTTTGGTTATAGTATATCAGTAGGCTGATATCAGCCATAGTGAGAGTATTTGCTCCATGAATATAGGCAAATGCTACAAATGAGGTTTGCTAAGGCTGTGATAATGATTACCAAAAATTGGGTGATTTAATCAACAGAAATTGATTCTTTAATAGTTCCGGAGGCTAGAAGTCTGAAATCAAGACTGACAGAGTTGGGTCCTTCTGGAGCTATGAGAGAAGGATCTGTTTCAGGCCTCTCTCCGTGGCTTGTAGATGGCTATCTCCTTCCAGTATTTCTTCACATTATCTTCCCTCTATGTGTGTATCTTTCCCTCCATATAACATTTTTTAATTAAAACCACATTGGATTGAGGGCCCAATCTACTCCAGTATAACCTTAGCGTAGTAATTATATCTTCAAAGTCAATACTTAGAAATAAGATCACATCCTGAGGTACTGGACACTAGAAATTCAGCATATGAATTTTGGGAAGATACATTCTATCCTTAAAAATGGGCCTTGATGTTTTTTCAGAGAACCAGTTATTAAACATTTATCTTCCCTAATGGCTCAGCTGGTAAAGCATCCATCTGCAATGCAAGAGACACAGGAGATGTGGGTTCGGTGCCTGGGTTGGGAAGATCTCCTGGAAGAGGGCATTGAAACCCACTCCAGTATTCTTCCTGGAAAAATCCATGGACTGAGGAGCCTGGCAGTATACAGTCCAAATGGTCACAAAGAGTCAGACACAACTGAGTGACCGAGAATGCAAACACAGAACACCACTGCCTACAGGCCTGAGATTGCTCTGTTTCTCAATTAGGAATCCACAGAGGGCAAAAGGGCAAGCAATTTAATAGAAAGAATACCTAATGACCATAAATAACCAATGAGAACTAGTGGTGCTATGAACCCAGTATTTCTCTTTCTTGAAATAAAGTACTAAAGAAAATGTAGAAACTTGAAACCATAAAGGTCCTAGAAGAAAACATAGGGGAAAATATCCTTGACATTTGTCTGGACATGATTTTCTTGACAAAAGTAGCAAAAATAAAAATAAACAAGTGTACCTAATTAAACTTAAAAGGTTTTACACATAAAAGGAAATTATAAACAAGAAGAAAACACAGCCCTCAGAATGGGAGAAAATAAAGCAAATGAAACAACTGACAAAAGATTAGTTTCCAAAATATACAAGCAGCTCATACAACTCAATACCAGAAAAACAACCCAATCAAAAGTGGGAAAAAGACCTAAACAGACATTTCACTGAAGAAGACATACAGATAGCTAATAAGCACATAAAAAGATTCTCAACATCACTCACTGTCAGAGAAATGTAAATCAAAACTACAATGAGATATCACCTCACACTACTCAGAATGGCCATCATCATAAAGTCTACAAACAATAAATGCTGGAGAGGGTGTGGAGAAAAGGGAACCCTCTTGCACTGTTGGTGTGAATGTAAATTGATACAGCCACTATAGAAGATGGTTTGGAGATACCTTAAAAAACTAGGAATAAAACCACCATATGACTCAACAATCTCACTACTAAGCATATACCCTGAGCAAACCAAAACTTAAAAAGACACATGTACCCCAATATTCATTACAGAATTATTTACAATATCTCAAACATGGAAGTAGCCTAGATTTTCATCAACAGATGAATGAATAAAGAAGCTGTGGTACATATAAACAATGGAATATTACTCAGGCATAAAAAGCAATGCATCTGAGTCAGTTCTAATGAGGTGGTTGAAACTATAACCTTATACAGAGTAAAGAAAGACAGAAAAAGAAAAACAAATATTGTATACTAACACACACACACATATATATTTATATGAAATTTAGGTCAATGGTACTGATGAAATTATTTGCAGGGTAGCAATGGAGACACAGACATAGAGAACCAACTTATGGACACAGTGGAGAGGGAGGAAGGAAAGGGTGGGATGTATGGAGAGAGTAACATGGAAACATACATTGCCATATGTAAAATAGAGAGTCAATGGGAATCTGCTATATGACTCAAAGAACACAAACTGGGGCCCTGTGACTACCTAGAGGGATGGGATAGAGATGGATTTGGGAGGCAGGTTCAAGGAGAAGGGGACATATGTATACCTATGGCTGATTCATGTTGATGTTTGGCAGAAACCAACACAATCCTGTAAAGTAAGTATCCCTCAATTAAAAATAAATTTAAAAAAATAAACGTGGGACTACATCAAAATAAAAAGCTTTTGCATAGAAAAGTAAACAATAAACAAAATGAAAAGGCAACTTACAGAATGGGAGAAAATATTTGTAAATTTTATGTTCAATAAGGGATTAACATCCAAGATATATGAGGAACTTACATAACTCAATGGCTAAAATAATAATAACCTGATTTTAAAATTGCAAAGGATCTGAGTAGACATTCCCAACGAAGACATACAATTGACTAAATGTATATGAAAAGATGTTCAACATCACTAGTCATCAGGAAAATAAAAATCAAAACTAAAATGTGATATTACCCCAAATCTAGAAGGATAACTATTATCAAAAAGTCAAAAAACAATAGGATGTGCAGGTGTTTTGGTGAGGGATGTGTTTGAGAGGTTGCACAGAAAAGGGAACTGTCCTAACCTGTTGGTGAGAAATTGGCACAGCCACAAGGGAGAACAGTATGGATGTTTTTCAAATAATGAAAACAGAACTGCTATACAATCTAGCAATTCCACTTCTGGGTATACATATACGAAATCAGTATCTTGAAGAGGTATATGAACTCCATAGCTAAGATATGGAGGCCGTCTTAAGTGTCTGTTGATAGATGAATACAGAAAAAATGACATATATATAATTATATATATATACACACACACACAATATGTAATATTAATATCATTCAGCCTTAAAAAAAGAAATCCTGCCTTTTGCAACAACATAGACGAATTGGAGGAATTTAAATGAAATAAGTCAGATAGATTAAAATGAATACTTTAAGATCTCATGTATATAAGAAAACTAAAAAAGTCAAATTTACAGTAACAGAGAGTAAAAGGGCAATTGCTAGGAGCTGGGGGAGTGGGAGATATCAGGACCTGTTGGTCAAAGGGCACAAAATTTCAATCATAATATGAATAAGTTCTGGAGATACAATGTGCAGCACTTTGCCTATAGTTAATAATATCACTTCATGCGTGTCTGACACTTTTGAGACCCTATGAAGTGTACAGGCTGGATAGGCTCCTCAGTCCATGGGATTCTCCTGGCAAGAATACTGGAGTGGCTTGCCATTTTCTATTCCAAAGGTCTTCCCTACCAAGGGATCAAACCCGAGTCTCCTGCAGTTCCTGCATTGCAGACAGATTATTTACTGCTGAGCCAATTGGGATGTCCTAATAATATCATATTGTATACTTAAAATTTGCTAAGAGAATAGATCTCAAGTGTCCTCATCACAAGAAGAAATGGTAAATATGTGGAGTGATGAATAGATTAATTAGTTTGATTGTGACAATCACTTCACAAAATGTATATGTATATATATATATATATATATATCTCACTATCAGTTCAGTTCAGTTCAGTTCAGTCGCTCAGTCCTGTCCGACTCTTTGCGACCACATGAATCACAGCACGCCAGGCCTCCCTGTCCATCACCAACTCCCAGAGTTCACTCAAACTCATCTCCATTGAGTCGGTGATGCCATCCAGCCATCTCATTCTCTGTCGTCCCATCTCCTCCCACCCCCAATCGTTCCCAGCACCAGAGTCTTTTCCAGTGAGTCAACTCGTCGCATGAGGTGGCCAAAGTATTGCAGTTTCAGTTTTAGCATCAGTCCTTCCAATGAACACCCAGGATTGATCTCCTTTAGAATGGACTGGTTGGATCTCCTTGCAGTCCAAGGGACTCTCAGGAGTCTTCTCTAGCACCACAGTTCAGAAGCATCAATTCTTCAGCGATCAGCTTTCTTCACAGTCCAACTCTCTAATCCATACCTGACCATGGGAAAAACCATAGCTTTGACTAGATGGACCTTGGTTGGCAAAGTGTTGTCTCTGCTTTTTAATATGCTATCTAGTTTGGTCATAACTTTCCTTCCAAGGAGTAAGCGTCTTTTAATTTCATGGCTGCAATCAGCATCTGCAGTGATTTTGGAGCCCAAAAAAAAGAAAGTCTGTCACTGTTTCCACTGTTTTTCCATCTATTTCCCATGAAATGATGGGACCAGATGCCATGATCTTTGTTTTCTGATTGTTCAGCTTCAAGCCAACCTTTTCACTCTACTCTTTCACTTTCATCAAGAGGCTTTTGAGTTCCTCTTCACTTTCTGCCATAAGGGTGGTGTCATCTGCATATCTGAGGTTATCGATATTTCTCCGAGCAATGTTGAGATATATATATATATACATACATACATCGTATTGCATATCTTATATGTATAAAATTTTGTCGATAATGCCACAATAAAGCAGAAAAAGTTCATAGTTTTTCAGTATAAGTGAAATAACTCCTAAGAAATAAAATGTAGAAGTATTTGATAAATCTCTTCCCACAAATTTAGGAAGGATTGCTGAAGAATAAATTGTATATATCTCATTAAAAGGTATCAGAAAGAGCACAGTGTCTGTGAGAATAAAGCAGTTGATACTTCACACATACCTGACTTCAGTTTAGAATGTACAAAAACTTAATATTATTCAGTTATCATTAAGCTGATTTTATTAAATATGAATAGCAATAATGACATGACAGGAGTATATTCACCTGAGTCTAAAACAGATCAAATCTATGAGCTTAAATGAATTCAGAAAAAAAATCAGTGAAAATGGTAAATTAGTCCCTATCTATGGAATTTTCTACTTTTCAACCAATTACTTTGATATCACATGAGTCACAAGCAAGGCTCTAACATATGCTAGCTGAGCAGATTGAAATGGGGGGGGGGTTAGCAGGGGAGAGGCATGGGCAGACCTCACTCAGAGCTACATTGATTATTTTAGAAATGGTAACTGAGAAAAGTCATGTATGTTTGCTATGGCAACAGAGAGTCTAAAATACGAGGGTGGGATGGTTTGGGAGAATGGCATTGAAACATGTATATTACATTATGTGAATCAAATCGCCAGTCCAGGTTCGATGAATGATACAGGATGCTCGGGGCTGGTGCACTGGGATAAACCAGAGGTATGGGATGGGGAGGGAGGTGGGAGGGGGGTTCAAAATAGGGAACACATGTACACCCTGGGTGGATTCATGTCAATATATGGCAAAACCAATACAATATTGTAAAGTAATTATCCTCCAATTAAAAATAAAAGAATTCCTGTATGAAATAAGAAGAGCTGCTTATCTCACGTAGTCTGCCTTGCCCTTTCTATTTCTTATGTTCAAAGATGCAGATTTCCACAGAGCAATTCATTCACATCATTATCACATCTTAAGATGGTCTCATAAGCAAGACAGAAGAATTAGTAAGCCAATGATGTCCAATATTCAGAGTACTCTGGTAATGAATATCCTACTCTGGGTTATTCAATGTAACAACCCAGATGATGTCAAGAGAAAAAATAAAATCAGAACTCATGTTAACTTCAAAAAAATAAATAAATAAAATAACTTTGCCTGAATTAAATGAGGTCTTTGGTTTGCCCCTCCAGAGTCATAGGGCATTTCATTACTGAAAGCAGTCCCTTAGGTATGACCTGGATACTATGTGAAAGTTCTGGAGTCGTATTCAGGTAACTAACAGCATTTCACCTTTTCTTTGCGTTGCTTAGAAACACATGGTGATTCACATTTCTCCTGCAATGCCATTTGTTTGACCCACTAATCATTAACATATTTTAGGAAAATTATTTTTCTTGCATGAAAAGTTAAGACAAGAACTCTCATAGCCAGATAGATGAACTAGTTGGTTATAAAATCTAGCTGACCACATACAGCTTGGCTATGCTCTTTAACAAAACAAGACTGCGCATGCATGTTATATTTTTTCATGATATTGGAATTGACACTTAGTATATGGGCCAAAATGCCTTACCAACGCTTTAGTCATCTTGGTCATTAAGAATGACCACTAAAGAATTTCCTGGAATCTGTTTTTCTGAGGACTGTAAGTCTCACAAATAAGCAAAAAAGGATTATGCCTGTTTTCTCTCTGACTCTTCCTTTCTAACAAAGTTTTTGGCAGTTAATTGATAATCAATATAAGTTTTGAATAAATGAATAAGTCAAGCAAACATTCAATAATCATTGAATGCTTGCTTTGGTGCTGTCTTCATGGGAAAGCTCTCTGTCATCCTTGGAGTCACCCTTACACTATAGATTTTTCTTAATTTAAAAATGTTGCAGCTTTATTGAGGTATAATTGATATGCAAAGTCTGCACATATTTAAAGTATAAAATTTTATAAAATTGGACAAACACACACCCAGGATGCCATTGCTATGATCAAAGTGGGGGTCCAGTGATCATACAGATGAGACAAAAGACAAAAGCAAAGAGGTAGGTATTAACCTTAACGTAGAGGCATTAAGTCTAACAAAGTAAATTATAATGTAAACTCAGAAATTGTCTATTGTTATATATTTGGTGAATCAAAAAATACACAATAAGGTAATTTTTAAAAAGTTAAACTGTAAAGTATTTACAGATAAGATTAAATGCAGTTTCTTTTTTTATTTATTTTTAATTGAAGGATAATTGCTTTACAGGATTCTGTTGTTTTCTGTCAAACCTCAACATGAATCAGCCACATTTATGCATATATCCCCTCCCTATTGAACATCCCTCCCATCGCCCTCCCCATCCCACCCCCCTAGGTTGATAGAGAGTCCCTGTTTGAGTTTCCTGAGACATACAGTGAATTCTTACTTGTTATCTATTTTACATATGGTAATGTAAGTTTCCATGTTACTCTCTCCACACATCTCACCCTCTCCTCCTCATGTCGATAAGTCTGTTCTCTATGTCTGTGTCTCCACTGTTTCTCTGCAAATAAATTCTTTGGTACCATATTTCTAGATTCCATATATATGCATTAGTATATGATATTTATCTTTCTCTTTCTGACTTACTTCACTCTGTGTAATAGGCTCTAGGTTCGTGCAACCGACCATGCAAAGAGGCGCGGCCGAGAGGAGCTAACCCACGCCTGAGGCCAGGGCTGGCGGCCGAGAGGAGCTACCCCACGTTCAAGGTCAGTATTGAGGAGATAACCCTCATCCAAGGTAAGGTGCAGCAGCTACGCTTTCTTGGAGCAGCTGTGAAGAGATATCCCATGCCCAAGGTAAGAGAAACGCAAATAAGATAGTAGGTATTGGGAGGGGGCATCAGAGGGCAGACACACTGAAATCATAATGACAGGAAACTAGTCGATCTGATCACATGGACCACAGCCGAATGTGGTCCACTGGAGAAGGGAATGGCAAACCACACCAGTATACTTGCCTTGAGAACCCCATGAACAGAATCAAAGGGTAAAATGATAGGATACTGAATGAGGAACCCCCCAGGTTGGTAGGTGCCCAGTATGCTACTGGAGATCAGTGGAGAAATAACTTTTGAAGGAATGAAGGGATGGAACAAAAGCAAAACGAATACCCAGTTATGGATGTGACTGGTGATAGAAGCAAGGTCCGGTGCTGTAAAGAGCAATATTGCATAGGAATCTGGAATGTTAGGTCCATGAATCAAGGCAAATTGGAAGCGGTCAAACAGGAGATGGCAAGAGTGAACGTCGACATTCTAGGAATCAGTGAACTAAAATGGACTGGAATGGGTGAATTTAACTCAGATGACCATTATATTTACTACTGTGGGCAGGAATCCCTTAGAAGAAATGGAGTAGCCATCATGGTCAACAAAAGAGTCCAAAATGCATTACTTGGATGCAATCTTAAAAACGGCAGAATGATTTCTGTTGGTTTCCAAGGCAAACCGTTCAATATTACAGTAATCCAGGCCTATGCCCCAACCAGTAATGCTGAAGAAGCCAAAGTTGAACAGTTTTACGAAGACCTACAAGACCTTTTAGAATTAACACCTCAAAAGATGTCCTTTTCATTATAGGGGACTGGAATGCAAAAGTAGGAAGTCAAGAAACACCCGGAGTAACAGGCAAATTTGGCCTTGGAGCACGGAATGAAGCAGGGCTAAACTAATAGAGTTTGGTCAAGAGAATGCACTTGTCGTAGCAAACACCCTCTTCCAACAACCAAGAGAAGACTCTACCCATGGACATCAGCAGATTGTCAACACTGAAATCAGATTGATTATATTCTTTGCAGCCAAAGATGGAGAAGCTGTATACAGTTAGCAAAAACAAGACCAGGAGTTGACTGTGGCTCAGATCATGAACTCCTTATTGTCAAATTCAGAGTGAAATTGAAGAAAGTAGGGAAAACCACTAGACCATTCAGATATGACCTAAATCAAATCCCTTATGATTTTACAGTGAAAGTGAGAAATAGATTTAAAGGACTAGAGCTGATAGATAGAGTGCCTGATAAACTCTGGATGAAGGTTCGTGACATTGTACAGGAGAAAGGGACCAAGACCATCCCCATGGAAAAGAAATGCAAAAAAGCAAAATGGCTGTCTGAGGAGGCCTTAAAAATAGCTGTGAAAAGACGAGAAGCGAAAAGCAAAGGAGAAAAGGAAAGATATAAGCATCTGAATGCAGAGTTCCAAAGAATAGCAAGGAGAGATAAGAAAGCCTTCCTCAGTGATCAATGCAAAGAAATAGAGGAAAACAACAGAGTAGGAAAAATAAGAGATCTTTTCAAGAAAATTAACGATTCCAAGGGAACATTTCATGCAAAGATGGGCTCGATAAAGGACAGAAATGGTATGGACCTAACAGAAGCAGAAGATATTAAGAAGAGGTGGCAAGAATACACAGAAGAACAGTACAAAAAAGATCTTCACGACCAAGATAGTCACGATAACGTGATCACTGACCTAGAGCCAGACATATTGGAATGAGAAGTCAAATGGGCCTTAGAAAGCATCACTACTAACAAAGCTAGTGGAGGTGGTGGACTTCCAGTTGAGCTATTTCAAATCTTGAAAGATGATGCTGTGAAAGTGCTGCAGTCAATACGCCAGTAAATTTGGAAAACTCAGCAGTGGCCACAGGACTGGAAAAGATCAGTCTTCATTCCAATCCCAAAGAAAGGCAATGCCAAAGAATGCTCAAACTACTGCACAATTTCACTCATCTCACACGCTGGTAATGTCATGCTCAAAATTCTCCAAGCCAGGCTTCAGCAATATGTGAACCATGAACTCCCAGATGTTCAAGCAGGTTTTAGAAAAGGCAGAGGCACCAGAGATCAAATTGCCAACATCCTCTGGATCATGGAGAAAGCAAGAGAGTTCCAGAAAAACAACTATTTCTACTTCATTGACTATGCCAACCCTTTGACTGTGTGGATCAAAAGAAACTGTAGAAAATTCTGAAAGAGATGGGAATCCCAGACCACTTGACCTGCCTCTTGAGAAATCTGTATGCAGGTCAGCAAGCAACAGTTAGAACTTGACATGGAATAACAGACTGGTTCCAAATAGGAAAAGGAGTACGTCAAGGTTGTATATTGTCACCCTGCTTATTTAACTTATATGCAGAGTACATCATGAGGAATGCTGGGCTGGAAGAAGCACAAGCTGAAATCAAGATTGCTCGGAGAAATATCAATAACCTCAGATATGCAGATGACACCACCCTTATGGCAGAAAGTGAAGAGGAACTAAAAAGCCTCTTGATGAGGGTGAAATAGAGTGAAAAGGTTGGCTTGAAGCTCAACATTCAGAAAGCAAAGATCATGGCATCTGGTCCCATCACTTCATAGGAAATAGATGGAAAAACAGTGGAAACAGTGTCAGACTTTATTTTTTGGGGCTCCAAAATCACTGCAGATGCTGATTGCAGCCATGAAATTAAAAGACACTTACTCCTTGGAAGGAAAGTTATGACCAACCTTGATAGTATATTTAAAAGCAGAGACATTACTTTGCCAACCAAGGTCCGTCTAGTCAAGGCTATGGTTTTTCCCGTGGTCATGTATGGATGTGAGAGTTGGACTGTGAAGAAAGCTGATCGCCAAAAAATTGATGCTTTTGAACTGTGGTGCTGGAGAAGTCTCTTGAGAGTCCCTTGGACTGCAAGGAGATCCAACCAGTCCATTCTAAAGGAGATCGATCCTGGATGTTCTTTGGAAGGACTGATGCTAAAGCTGAAACTGCAATACTTTGGCCACCTCATGCGACGAGTTGACTCACTGGAAAAGACTCTGATGCTGGGAAAGGTTGGGGGCGGGAGGAGAAGGGGACGACAGAGAATGAGATGGCTGGATGGCATCTCCGACTCTGTGGACATGAGTTCGAATGAACTCCGGTAGTTGGTGATGGTCAGGGAGGCCTGGGGTGCTGTGATTCATGGGGTCGTTGAGATATGGACACAACTGAGCGACTGAACTGAACTGAACTGAACTGTACTGAACTGAATCCTTTGCAGTTGCTATTATTTTCTCCCATTCTGAGGGTTGTCTTTTCACCTTGCTTTTAGTGTCCTTTGCTGTGCAAAAGCTTTTAAGTTTAATCAGGTCCCACTTGTTTACTTTGTTTTTGTTTCCATTGCTCTTGGAGGTGGGTCATAGAGGATCTTTCTTTGATTTATGTCATCCAGTGTTCTGCTTATGTTTTCCTCTAAGAGTTTCATATTTTCTAGTCTTACATCCCAGGGACAGGGGAGCCTGGTGGGCTTCCGTCTATGGGGTCACACAGAGTCGGACACGACTGAAGTGACTTAGCAGCAGCAGCAGCAGTCTTACATTTAGATCTTTTATCCATTTTAAGTTTATATTTGTGTATGTTGTTAGGAAGTGTTCTAATTTAATTATTTTACATGTATTGCCCTTTTTCTCATCACCGCTTAATGAAGAGGCTGTCTGCCCCATTGTTTGTTCTTGCCTTCTTTTTAAAAAATAAGGTACCCCTAGGTGCATGGGTTTATTTGTGGGCTTTGTAACATATTACATTGGTCTATATTTCTGTTTCTATGCCAGTACTATACTGTCTTGAAGACTGTAGCTTTGTATTATAATCTGAAGTCAGGAAGGTTGACTCCTCCAGCTCCATTCTTCTTTTGAAAGACTGCTTTGGCTCTTTCAGGTCTTTTGTGTTTCCATAGGAATTGTGAAATTTTTGTTCTAGCTTCTGTGAAAATTGCCATTCGTAATTTGATAAGGATCACATTGAGTCTGTAGACTGCAGTTGGTAGTATAGTTACCTTCACAGTATTGATTCTTCCTACCCAGTGACATGGAATATATCCCCATCTATTTATGTCGCCTTTGATTTCTTTCATCAGTGTCATAATTTTCTGTGTATAGTTCTTTTGCCTCCTTAGGAGTTTCTCTATTTGATAGGATGAATTAATAAGGTAATGTTTTGTTCAATTTTTTTTGTGTTCATTTAGATCTTCTTGATAAGCAATTCCAACTTCCATCTCCAAAAAGATTAATCATATTTAATGTGTTCATTGGCACAGTGGCACGCCTAAAGCAAGTAGGTGGAAACTGATTTTGCCAATGTCATTGGGATGTGTTTTTGCCAAGCTCTGAATGATATTACTTAATGGCCATCCCAAGACAGATGATATATGTGTTTCAGCTGAGAGAATTTCTTTTACTTAAACTAATTAAATATGTAGATGTGTTGTCAAGTCTATTTTCCTATACATATACAAAGTACGTTCCTTGAAACTCTGTGTCTACTCTGAATGCAGGCACACTCTGCAACATTTTTTTCAATGTTGGAAAAGCAGATGTGTGACTTCAATAGTTGTGTTATCCCAATTCCCTATTAGTAACTATAGTAGAGAGAAAAATGCTTGTGCAAAGATTTCCATGTCCCAATTCCCAGAAACTGTGAATACCTTGCTTTACATCACAAAAGAGACTTTTCTGGTAAGGCCTTTGAGATGGGGAGATTATCCTAGAATATTCAGGTGCAACTGATATAACTGTAAGGGCCCCTACATGACAACCAGCATGGCAGAAGAGTCAGAACCAGGGAGATGGTGTCATGAGAAAGCCTCCACTGCCTGTCGCTGGCTTTGTGTGATGGCCACAAGTCAAGAAATGTGAAAAGTCTTTAGGATCTGGAAAAAGCAAGAAAAACAGATTTTGCCTTAGAAAGGAACGTAGGCTTGCCGACACTTTGTTTTTAGCCCAGTTGAGACCCATTTTGGACTTTTGAACTTTACAATTGAAGATAACAAATTTGTATTGTGTTAAGCCACCTAATTTGTGATCATTTGTTATGGTAGCCATAAGAAACTAATACAGGGAGACTCCTAGATTCACAGGGAGAGTGTCGATAGAAAGAAGAAAAAGGACATGCTACACATTTTCTGTAACAAGTCCTAAGACACAAAATTGTCAACGAACTAGGGGTGCTATTTTCAGGTATCAAAAGAGAGAACAAAGTACTGAGAATATGTTAAATCTTATTAGTTAAGAATAAATTCTAAAACATTGTTTCTGACTAGATTGGGGGAAGCAATTAGTTTGAAGTGCAGTAAAGTTCAGAGAAGGAAATGGCAACCCACTCCAGTAATCTTGCCTGGAAACTCCCATGGAAGGAGGACCCTGGTAGGCTGCAGTTCATGGGGTCGCTAAGAGCCAGACAGGACTGAGCGACTTCACTTTCACTTTTCACTTTCATGCATTGGAGAAGGAAATGGCAGCCCACTCCAGTGTTCTTGCCTGGAGAATTCCAGGGATGGGGGAGCCTGGTGGGCTGCCATCTACGGGGTCACATAGAGTCGGACACGACTGAAGCAACTTAGCAGCAGCAGCAGTAAAGTGAGACTTTAGTTAATCTGCACCTAAATAATACTTTTAACGGAACATTTTCCTGCAAAAGAAAAATAAACTTTGTGGAAAAAGCTTCTGAAGAAGCAGTAGTATATTGTCAGGAACTTGACAACTCAGATCAGCTGAATTCAGCTCAAATTGCATGCAAACAATTGCTTGGAAATCAAGCATAATATAATTCTAACGCAATCATTATATTCCTTTTTTAACGATGAAAAAAATAGTGGATATGAAAACAGGCATATATATGCCCAGTCTGAGGCATACATGAAATCATCTTCTCATGCGATGCATTGAAGAAGGCTTTGTGTAGCAAGGAAGGATAATCCAGTGGACTAAAAGCAGAGTATCATAACCATTAAACATGGGACCTGACATGGTCACCGAGACAGCAATGAAATCAGTTCAATTCAGTCGTTCAGTCGTGTCCGACTTTTGCGACCCCATGGACTGCAGGACGCCAGTCCTCCCTGCTCATCACCAACTCCAGGAGTTTACTCAAACTCATGTCCATTGAGTTGGTAATGTCATCCAACCATCTCTTCCTCTGTCGTCCCCTTCTCCCCCTGCCTTTAATCTTTCCCAGCATCAGGGTCTTTTCAAATGAGTCAGCTCTTTGCATCAGGTGACCAAAGTATTGGAGTTTCAGCTTCAACATCAATCCTTCCAATGAATATTCAGGACTGATTTTCTTTAGGATGGACTGGGTGTATATCCTTGCAGTCCAAGGGACTCTCAAGAGTCTTCCCAAACACCACCGTTCAAAAACATCAATTATTTGGTGCTCCGCTTTCTTTAGAGTCCAACTCTCACAACCATACTCGACTACTGGAAAAACCATAGGCTTGACTAAAATGAACCTTTGTTGGCAAAGTAATGTCTCTGCTTTTCAATATGCTGTCTAGGTTGGTCATAACTTTCCTTCCAAGGAGTAAGCATCTTTTAATTTCATGGCTGGAGTCACTATCTGCTGTGATTTTGGAGCCCAAAAAAATAAAGTCTGCCACTGTTTCCCCTTCTACTTGCCATGAAATGATGGGACCGGATGCCATGATCTTAGTGTTTTGAATGTTGAGCTTTAAGCCAACTTTTTCACTCTCCTCTTTCACTTTCATCAAGAGTCTCTTTAGTTCTTCACTTTCTGCAAAAAGGGTGCTGTTATCTGCGTATCTGAGGTTATTAATATTTCTCCCAGCAATCTTGATTCCAGCTTATGATTCACCCAGCCCAGTATTTCTTGTGATGTATTTTCCGTATAAGTTTAATAAGCAGGATGGCAATACACAGCCTTGATGTACTCCTTTTGCTATTTGGAACCAGTCTATTGTTCTATGTCCAGTTCTAACTCTTGCTTTCTTGCCTGCATACATATTTCTCAAGAGGCAGGTCAGTTGGTCTGGTATTCCCATCTCTTTAAGAACTTTCCAGTTTGTTGTGATCCACACAGTCAAAGGCTTTAGCATAGTCAATAAAGCAGAAATATGAAACTATGAGCCAATTCGTGTAGGGCAACCCAAGATGGATGGGTCACGGTGGGAGGTTCTGACAAAATGTGGTCCACTGGAGAAGGGAATCGCAAACCACTTCAGTATTCTTCCTTGAGGACCTCATGAACAGTATGAAATGACAAAAAGATAGGACACTGAAAGATGAATTCCCCAGGTCGGTAGGTGTCCAATACGCTTCTGGAGATCAGTGGAGAAATAACTCCAAAAAGAATGAAGAGATGGAGCCAAAGCAAAAAAAACACCCAGCTGTGGACATGACTAGGGATAGAAGCAAAGTCCAATGATATAAAGAGCAATATTGCATTGGAACCTGGAATGTTAGGTCCATGAATCAAGGCAAATTGGAAGTGGTCAAACAGGAGATGGCAAGAGTGAATGTCGACGTTTTAGAAATCAGTGAACTAAAATGGACTGGAATGGGTGAAGTTAACTCAGATGACCATTATATCTACTACTTTGCACAAGAATCCCTTAGAAGAAAGGGAGTAGCCATCATAGTTAACAAAAGAGTCTGAAATGCAGTACTTGGATGCAATCTCAAAAATGACAGAATGATCTCTGTTCACTTCAAAGGCAAATCATTCAATATCACGGTAATCCAAATCTATGCCCTGACCAGTAATGCTGAAAAAGCTGAAGTTGAAGGGTTCTATGAATACCTACAAACTTTTTAGAACTAACACCCAAAAAAAGATATCCTTTTCATTATAGGGGACTGGGATGCAAAAGTAGGAAGTCAAGAAACACCTGGAGTAACAGGAAAATTTGGCCTTGGAGTACATAAAGAAGTACGGCAAAGGTTCATAGAGTTTTGCCAAGAGAACACACTGATCATAGCAAACACCCTCTTCCAACAACACAAGAGAAGACTCTAAACATGGATATCACCAGATGATCAATACCGAAATCAGATTGTTTATATTCTTTGTAGCCAAAGATGGAGAAAATATATACAGTCAGCAAAAACAAAACCAGGAGCTGACTGTGGCTCAGATCATGAACTCCTTATTGCCAAATTCAGACTTAAAGTGAAGAAAGTAGGGAAAACTACTAGACTATTCATGTTTTACCTAAATTAAATCCCTTATGATTATACAGTGGAAGTGAAAAACAGATTTAAGGGACTAGATTTGATAGACAGAGTGCCTGATGAACTATGGACGGAGGCTCATGACATTGTACAGGAGAAAGGGATCAAGACCATTTCCAAGAAAAAGAAATGCAAAAAAGCAAAATGGCTGTCTGATGAGGCCTTACAAATAACTGTGAAAAGAAGAGAAGCGAAAAGCAAAGGAGAAAAGGAAAGATATTCCCATTTGAATGCAGAGTTCTAAAGAATAGCAAGGAGAGATAAGAAACCCTTCCTCACTGATCAGTGCAAAGAAATAGAGGAAAACAATAGAATGGGAAAGACTAGAGATATCTTTGAGAAAATTTGAGATACCAAGGGAACATTTCATGCAAATATGGGCTCGATAAAGGACAGAAATGGTATGGACCTAACAGAAGCAGAAGGTATTAAGAAGAGGTGGTAAGAATACACAGAATACAAAAATATCTTCATGACCCAGATAATCACAATGGTGTGATCACTCACCCAGATCCAGACATTCTGAAATGTGAGGTCAAGCAGGCCTTAGGAAGCATCACTATGAATGAAGCTAGTGGAGGTGATGGAATTCCAGTTGTGCAAAGAAAGGTTTACCATCAAAAATGAGAAGAGGCAAATAAACTCTCAGGTGTGAAGAGTGAGCTTATTTGTGTTTATGAAATAACATAAATAGGAAAAAAGTACAATAGCTTCTTTTCATAGAATCTGTTCAAATGTTCTAAATCTATGATAAGAAGCCATTGCGCTTTAGGGCCTGGATACCATTGAGGTCACATTCAAGGCAATCCTAAGAGAGAGAGAGAGAGATCAACTTGGAAAAACACATGTGTGCTGAATTTCACCATCTGAATGAGGAGCTGCATCTCAATCCCCTTCTCAATATAAATATTTATTTTTAACTTATTCTTAAATTAACAGAGATATCCAATTTGTTCAGATGGTAAAGAGTCTGCCTGAAATGCAGGAGACCTGGGTTTGATCCCTGGGTCAGGAAGATCCTATGGAGAAGAGAATGGAAACTCACTCCAGTATTCTTGCCTTTAACATTCCATGGACAGAGGAACTTGGTGGACTCCTCTGTGGGATCGCAAAGAATCAGACATGACTGAGCAAATTTCATACATACATCCAATAGTGTAGTTGAAGAAATAAACTTTAGCTCTTCCTTTAATGAATTCCTCTGAGCTATTCCCCAAAGACAACTTTAAGGAATTTTCAGAGCTCACTGGTAGCAAACACGTTCAAAATGTCAAAAGAGACAACTTTATGTGCTTGGATCTTTGTGCAAAGCAGGAAAGTTTCTGTCTGGAGACAGTGACGCTAAATGGAAAGAGCATCAGGCTAGGATAGAGGAAACCTGGGTTTTAGTTCTGACACTGCCATCACCTGGCTATGAAATCTTCAGGAAGTCATTTCTCCTCTCTGGGTCTCAGTTTATGTATCTTGAAATTGAGGGATGTTTACATAAATTGAGCAAAGGTAGGTTTGGGGAAAACATGATTCTATCTGCAACAGCAGATACTTATAATGAATCATGTCGCCATTTTCCCTGAACCTGGATACAGCCTCACAATCCTCAACTCAGCAATCCAGGCAGCTGTTAGCAAACCATCAGAGCCGACAAGCAAGGTGAATCTTATTCCACTTCCTTGGCAATGATCTCTAAACTCCCTTCCAGATCCAAGAACTTATGTTCTTGTGGTTCTTTTTTTTTTTTTTTAATGATCCCTGTCGTAGCTATTTAAAAATAG
Source organism: Moschus berezovskii (assembly GCF_049115385.1). Taxonomy (NCBI): domain Eukaryota; kingdom Metazoa; phylum Chordata; class Mammalia; order Artiodactyla; family Moschidae; genus Moschus; species Moschus berezovskii. The sequence goes on along the minus strand of NC_142488.1, from coordinate 131,907,299 downwards.
ACGTGATAAGCATGGATCTTATTCTGCAATTTCATTGACTCACTTTTCTTCTGAGTTCCTTTACAAGCTCTCATGAAATTCGCGAGCAGAGAAAGATTTTTGTATCATTTTGATCATGGCTTATAGGGTATTTTTCTTGTGATAAGAAAAAAGACAACTTTGGAGAATTATGGGACAGGGGATTACTTGACATTGATGCACCTGGTTTTAATATGTGTTTGTTGTTCTACTGAAAGTATACAACAATTCTATTATAAACATAATGGTGACCCGAGAATGAAACAAAACGTGTCTGAAAAGTTAAAATTTAGTTTAACTATAAAGCTAAATAGAAGCAGGAAAACAAGATGCCCATAGAGTCCTATGTGGTGAAAAGAGCATAGGTGCTGTAATCAGGCAGATGTAGGTTCAAGAAACAGCACTGTCAGTTGAGCACTGTGCAACCTTAAGCAAATCACCAAACTTCAATAGGTGTGTCTGTCTTCACATGCAAAAGTGGACATAATAACTATTTCATGGGGACAATTTCAGGGGGTTGCCATGAAAACTAAAAAGATGGGTTGAGTAAGGTCAGTGAGAATATTTTGCATATCACATGATACGTAGTAAGTGGTCAATAAATGTCAGTTTCCTCCCTTCTTTCCTTCCTTCCATCCGTCTAAACAGAAAACATGATTTGAAGAACCTTTCCTTATGCAAAAGCCTATATATATAAAGATTGCTGCAGTCTTATTTCCTGAGGTGAATTTTTAAATTTAGAAATAATTTTTAAAAACTAATTTTGATGTAAAGAAACCACTGACAGATTAACTGCTGCCTATAGAGCCTTTCTGCATATTTATCTCAAGGTGGAGATTAAAAATTGGAATAAGAGGACATTTTGTAGCTCAGCGCTGAGAAAGTCTGATTGAACTGGGATTTTCTGATTAGAATGGAAACATAAAAATGTTATTTGGTAGAATACAAAATCACTGGTAGTAATTCTACATCAAGCTTGAATTTAAAAGGCAAATAATAGTATATATTAACCAACTCAGCTGGGGCAGAGGTTTGAAAAATGTGGCTTGCTGGCTTTATGGGTCAGATGGTAGGGGGAAGGAACGAGGCAGAGCAGTCACTCCTAGATAAGTAGCCTTGTCACAAGATACCCTGCAGTGATGTCAGCAAGACTATGGAAGCTTCCAGGATACACCTTGCTGTCTATAAGGCGCAGAAACATAAGAATATAAAATAATGCAATATCATGAAATCCTTCACCTCTTGAAAGAAATGGGAATGAAAATATGCACTACTGTAACTGTTGAATCCCATGAACATGCACTCCCCAGTGCAGTGCAGCCTGTACTGAATATATATCATAGGGGTTCCCTGGTGGCTCAGCTGGTAAAGAATCTGCCTGCAATGCGGGAAATCTGGGTTTGATCCCTGGGTTGGGAAGACCCCCTGGAGAAGGGAACAACTACCCTCTCCAGATTCTTGCCTGGAGAATCCCATGGACAGAGGAACCTGGAAAGCTACAGTTCATGGGGTCACAAGAGTTGGACACAACTTAGCGACTAAACCACCACCGTATATAACTTAAAAATCTTTTGCTTTTTTTGCTTTCCTTGACTTAGGCTAAAGCCCAACTAGCTCAGGCTAAGGAAGCTGCAGGGGCCAAATGGTTGGCTGGAGTGTTTTTTTTTTTTTTTTTAGATGGCTTTTTTTTTTTTTTTTTTGAGGAATGTGACAGCTTATTTATTTATTACTTTACATTATTGTATCGGTTTTGCCATACATTGACATGAATATGCCCCGGGTGTACATGTGTTCCCCATCTTGAACCCCCCTCCTACATCCCTCCCCATCCCATCCCTCTGGTTCATCCAAGTACACCACTTGCAAGCAGCAAGTTAATACTGGGGCCCATGGAAACAGGATAGGGGATGTGCTCGGTGCCAGAGAAAGTAACTAGAGATGGAAAACCTGAGGCTAAGATGGTAGTTAAGGCCTCTCTTTGGTTATTGTTGTAGCCTGTCACTTCACTCCTGCCGGCTTTATACAGCCTCTCCCCAGCACAAACACATTACAAAGGGTGGCTCCACTTAGGTCTTCAGTCAATCATCTCTGAGTCTGTCAGTATTTTCTAACCTCAGGTCAACAATCCCAACTGCTCTTATTACTTCATGGCTCACAAATTCTAACTGGGCCTGGTTCACCACCTTCCCAAACAATCCTTCAGAGCTTAAGCCTGAGTCTAGAGAGGATCACTAGGGATGTGGTAACAGAGCTGAGCATGGGGCAGAGGGTCTTTCCTCTGCACTCAGGTCACCAGGCTTCCCTGTGCAGATACTGGGTGCAGCATGCCCAGAGCACTTAGCAATGACTGCAACTCAGGCAAGTTGTTGAGAAGTGGCTGAATTGTGGCCTGGGCTTTCTTGAATGCTTGACCCCCACAAAGCACAAATATGACATAAAGGAATAGAAGCTGCTAAACCTAGAAACATATAAGTTGCTTCTCAGATCACTCCATATCTACTAAATAATATCTCCCCAGTTATATCAAAAGAGTAATATTTCTCTGTGAGGTTCATGTCAGCTGAAAAGTTGTACTATCCTCTTTCAAGGAAAACAGCTCTATATATAGGTGTGTATGAAGTATCCACTCAGTCGTGTCTGACTCTTTGTGACCCCATGAACTGTAGCCTGTCAGGGTAGTCTGTCCATGGGATTTTCCAGGCAAGAAAACTGGAGGGGGTTGTTAACCCCGTCTCAGAATCTAAAAGGCCTTACTTAGCATAAATCAATGAGATCATGGTTTTGATTTAATCAGTAAAATCAAGACTTGTATACATAAAACAATACACTCAAGAAGTTTAAAATATAACCAAGTCCAATATCTCTCAGAATAGGGGAAAATAATAGCAAAGAAAACAACTGACAAAGGATTTATCTCCAAAATATACAAGGAGCTCATTCAGCTCAATACCATAAAAATAAACAACCCAATCAAAAAGCAGGCAGAAGACCTGTACGGATATTTCTCCAAAGAAGACATACAGATGGCTAAGAAGCACATGAAAAGATGCTCAACATTGCTCATTATTAGAAACATGAAGATCAAAACTGTAACAGCAGGAAGAGCACAGCCCTTAGCAGGCAGCCATTGCTGTGCCTCATTATACTGACACCCTGTTTCTAGGCAACAGGTCTGGCTCAGCCATCGATTGGTGCCTCAGTGGGCTCCACGCAGAAGCAACCAACTGTCAATGAACAACCATTGGTTGTCCTGCTCAGCTAATGATCAGTGCCGCAGTGGGCCCTGCCCCATAAGTAACTGTCAATGAGGGATGATGGGAGAAGCAATTCAGTCAAAGGGTTGGTGGTGTGGTGGCCACCAGATGGAGAGTGAGTTAAAAGGCAGATTCAGGCTTTCTCCTGGAGGCCCTCCAGCTCACTTAGTCTTGGGCCAACAGGTGAGATGGAAAGTCCAGGAAACAGACTTGGGACTATGTCCCAAGGGCTCCAGAGCCCTCACTAAGGCTCTTCACTATCCTTGGCCCAGGCCCTGAGGAACGGTGAACCTCTCCCCCGTCCCTGTCTCTGCAAACTACTAGCAGTGGCTGTCTTTCCGATCACAGTCTATGAGATCTAAATTCCACATTTGGGCAGCCTCAGGAGAATGAGGGCCAGTTGGTTTGGGTGCCTGGCTCCCTCAGGGATGACCGCTGGGCAGGGTATGGGAACCTGGCCCTGAAGGAGCTGCCAACTGAGATCTGCCTCCTATTAACCAGGACTGGGATTTTGGAGGGTGAATGTTGTGCCTTTGGACTTTGCCCTTTCTTGTCAAGACAGAGAATATAACATTCATCTGGTAGAGATTCACAGGAACATCATTACCTGATCTCAAGAACAAAGGATCTGACACCAAGAAGTCTGCAACAACTAACCACACCCCTCCTCCACCTTATGCATTTAAAGGGGCTTGCTGAAACCTTTCAGTAACTTTGGTGATCTTAGGGCATGAGCCACCCATCTCCTTGTACAATTATGTAATAAACCTTTCTTTGTTCCAAACTCTAATGTTTTAGAATTGATGAGCCTTACTGTGCATCAGGTACATAGATTTGTGATTCAGTAACAAAACTACAGTGAGGTATCACCTAGCTCTGGTCACAATAGCCATCATCAAAAAATCTACAAGCAATAAATGCTCGAGAGAGTGTGGGAAAAAGAGAACCCTCTTGCACTGTTGGTGAGAATATAAATTGATACAGCCACTATGGAAGACAGTATGGAGATACCTTAAAAGACTAGGAATAAAACCACCATCAGTTCAGTTCAGTTGCTCAGTTGTGTCCAACTCTTTGGGACCCCATGGACTGCAGCACAACAGGCCTCCCTGCTGCTGCTGTCACTGCTAAGTCGTTTCAGTCATGTCCGACTTTCTGCGACCCCATGGACTGCAGCCTACCAGGCTCCTCCGCCCATGTGATTTTCCAGGCAAGAGTACTGGAGGGGTTACTCTTGCCTTCTCCACCAGGCCTCCCTATCTATCATGAACTCCAAGAGTTTACTCAAACTCATGTCCATTGAGGCGGTGATGCCATACATCCATCTCATCCTCTGCACCCTCTTCTCCTCCCATCTTCAACCTTTCCTAGCAGCACTGCAGATGTAGCTCTTGACATCAGGTGGCCAAAGTATTGGAGTTTCAGCTTCAGTGTCAGTCCTTCCAATGAATATTCAGGACTGATTTCCTTTAGGATGGACTGGGTGGGTCTCCTTGCAGTCCAAGGGACTCTAAGAGTCTCCTCCAACTCCACAGTTCAAAAGCATCAATTCTTGGGACTCAGCTTTCTTTATAGTCCAACTCTCTCATCCATACATGACTACTGGGAAAACCATAGCTTTGATTAGACCGAGATTTGTTGGCCAAGTAATGTCTTTGCTTTTTAATATGCTATCTAGTTTGGTCTTAGTTTTTCTTCTAAGGAGCAAGCGTCTTTTAATTTCATGACTGCAGTCACCATCTGCAGTGATTTTGGAACCCAAGAAAATAAAGTTTGTCACTGTTTCCATTGTTTCCCCATCTATTTGACTTGAAGTGATGGGACTGGATGCCATGATCTCAGTTTTCTGAATGTTGAGCTTTAAGCTAACTTTTTCACTCTCCTCTTTCACTTTCATCAAGAGGCTCTTTAGTTTTCCATTGCTTTGGGCCATAAAGGTGGTGTCATCTGCATATCTTCTGCTGCTGCTGCTTAGTCGCTTCAGGCGTGTCTGACCCTGTGTGACCCCATAGATGGAAGCCCACCAATCTTCCCCATCCCTGGGATTCTCCAGGCATATCTGAGGTTATTGGTATTTTTCTGGCAATCTTGATTCCAACTTGTGCTTCATCCAGCCCAGCATTTCTCATGATGTACTCTGCATATAAGTTAAATAAGCAGGGTGACAATATACAGCCTTGATGTACTCCTTTCCCTATTTGGAACCAGTCTGTTGTTCCATGTCCAGTTCTAACTGTTGCTTCCTGACTTGCATACAGATTTCTCAAGAGGCAGGTCAGGTGGCCTGGTATTTCCATCTCTTGAAGGATTTTCCATAGTTTGTTATGATCCACACATCAAAGGCTTTGGCATAGTCAACAAAGCAGAAATAGATGTTTTTCTGGAACCCTCTTGCTTTTTTGATGAGCCAACGGATTTTGCAAATTGATCTCAATCCCACTCCTAGGCATATACCCTGAGGAAACCAAAATTGAAAAATACATATTTACACCAATGTTCTTTGCAGCATTATTTATAATAGCTAGAACATGGAATCAACCTGGATGTCCTTTGACAGATGAATGGATAAAGAAGCTGTGGTACATATACACAATGGAATATTACTCAGCCATATAAAGGAACACATTTGAGTCAATTCTAAAGAGGTGGATGAATCTGGAGCCTATTATACAGAGTGAAGTAAGTCAGAAAAAAAAACACAAATATTGTATACTAATGTGTATATATATGAAATCTAGAATGATGATACTGAAGAAATTATTTGCAAGGCAGCAATGGAAACACAAAACTAGAGAACAGACTTATGGACACATAGGGGGAGGAGGGAGGAAGGAGAGGGTGGAATTTATGGAGAAAGAAACATGAAAACTTACATTACCAAATGTAAAATAAATATCCAATGGAAACTTGCTGTATGACTCAGGGAACTAAAAAATCCAGGTCTCTGTAACAACCGAGGGGTGGGATGGGGAGATGGTGGGAGAGAGTTTCAAGAGCTGGGGACATATGTATACCTATGGCTAATTCATGTTGATGTTTGACAGAAACCAACACAATTCTATAAAGCAATTATCCTTCAATTTAAAAAAGTATTTGAAAAAGAAAAAAGAAAAGGATAATTGAAAAAGTCACATGTACCCCAATGCAAATATTATTTACAATAGCTAGAATATGGAAGTAAACTAAGATGTCCATCAACAGATAAATGGATAAAGAAATTGTGGTACATGTATACAATGGATTATTGCTCAGCTATAAAAAATAACACATTTGACTCAGTTCTAATAAGATGCATGAACCTAGAGCCTATTATACAGAGTAAAGTAAGTCAGAAAGAGAAAGATAAATATTGTATATTAACACATAAATGTGGAATCAAGAAAAATGGTAGTGATGAATATATCTGCAGGACTGCAATGGAAACGCATAGAGAACAGACTTGTGGACCCCGTTGGGGAAGGAGAGGGTGGGACGAATTGAGAGAGTAGCATTGAAACCTATACATTGCCATATGTAAAATTTGATATCCAGTGGAAATTTACTGTATGATATAGAGAGCTATATCTTATAAGTTGGCTTGAAACTCAAAAATCTAAGATCATGGCATTGGGTCACATTACTTCATGGCAAATAGATATGGAAACAGTGACAGAATTTATTTTGGGGGGCTCCAAAATCACTGCAGATGGTGACTGCAGCAGTAGAATTAAAAGATGCTTGCTCCTTGGAAGAAAAACTATGACCAACGTAGACAGCATGTTAAACAGCAGAGACATTGCTTGGCCGACAAAGGTCTATCTAGTCAAAGCTATTGCTTTCCCAGTAGTGTATGTATGTGAGAGTTGAACTATAAAGAAAGCTGAGTGCCAAAGAATTGATGCTTTTGAACTGTGGTGTTGAAGAAGACTCTTGAGAGTTCCTTGGACTGCAAGGAGATCAAACCAGTTAATTCTGAAGGAAATCAAACCTGAATATTCATTGGAAAGACTGATGCTGAAGCTGAAACTCCAATACTTTGGCCACCTCATGCAAAGAACGGCATCACTTGAAAAGACGTTGATGCTTGGAAAGATTGAAGGCCGGAGGATAAGGGGATGACAGAGTATAAGATATTTGGTTGGCATCACTGACTCAATAGACATGAGTTTAAACAAGCTCCTGGAGTTGGTGATGGGCAGGAAATCCTGGTGTGCTGCAGTCCATGGGGTCGCAAAGAGTCAGACACAACTGAGTGACTGAAATGAACTGATAGAGAGATCACATCTGGTGTTCCGTGACAATCTGGAAGAGTGGGATGGGGTGGGAGATGGGAGGGAGGCTCAAGAGGGAAGGGACATATATATACCTAATGCAGATTCATGTTGATGTATGATAAAAGTCACCACAATATTGTAAAGCAATTGTCTTCCAATGAAAAATAAAAATATTTAAAAATATATATTTAACCAAACCCAAAGAAACAATTCTAGCCTCCAAATACTGTCATTAAACAAGAGCATTTGTAGCACATGCTTGTTTAGTGATTGCATCAACTAAACATTATGCATCTTCTCAGTAAATCCAAGAGCATAGTTTAGGCATCCTAGCTTTTCCCCAGAATTGCAATTACTTGGTCAAGAAAATAGAAGACACAGGGGATGGTGTAATAGCAGAAAAGAATTTCTCCTCGATAAATGGTGCTAGGAAGACTAGTTAGGAAAATCTTTTAGGAAAGAAGTGCTATCTCACTCCAAATACAAAGCTCAACTCAAAATGGATTAGACTTAACTGTAAGATTTGAAACCACAAAACTAGAAACTTACGTTAGGGGAAAAAAAAGGGGGGGTAGGGAAAAAGCTTTTTGACATAGGTCCATGTAATGATTTTTTTTTATATGTCCCCAAAAGCACAGGCAATAGAAACAAAAATAAACAAATTGGATTGTATTTGTTTTAAATCTTCCACACAGAAAAAGAAACAATCAGTAGAGCAAAGAGATAATCTACAAAATGGGAGAAAATAATTGAAAAACATACATCCAATAATACGTTAATATCTAAAATATACAAAAAACTCAAACAACTCAACAGCAACTCTCCCCAAATGGGCAAAGGACCTGAATAAACAAGGCATAAAAATTGCCAACAGATACATGAAAAAGTGCTCAACATCACTAATGATCATGGAGATGAAAATCAAAATCAGAGGAGAGGAACAAGATGGCGGAAGAATAGGACAGCAAGACCACTCTCTCCCACACAAATTCATCAAAATGACATTGGAATGCGGAGTAAAGTCCACAAAACAACTTCTGAATGCTGGCAGAAGACATCAGGCACCCAGAAAAGCAGCCCATTGTCTTCGAAAGGAGGTAGGAAAAAACATAAAAGATAAAAAGAGAGACAAAAGAGGTAAGGAGGGAGCTCCGTCCCAGGAAGGGAGGCTTTAAAAAGAGAGAAGTTTCCAAACACCAGGAAACACTCTCACTGACCAGTCTGTGGGGAGCCTTGGAACCTCAGAGGGCCACATAACCAGGAGGAAAAAGAAAGAAATAATTAAAACCCACAGATTACCCGCCAAACAGTAACTCCCAGCGGAGAAGCAGCGCAGATGCCTGCATATGCCATCAGCAAGCGGGAGCTGGGCAGGGAGGAGACGGCTGAACTGCTTAGAGAGAAGACTGGGCTTGAATGTCGTGAGAACAATCTGAGAGAACTGGGGATAGCAAAGCAGACTGGGATAGCTTCCCCACGAAAAGGCGGAAAGCTCTAACCGAAGACTCCTCCAGCTCTGCTCACGGAACAAAGGGCTGAGCGGAGTGAGCCGGCTGCGGTTGTCCCATCCCCCATCCCATGCCGAGACAGGCAGGGAGGGCAGCCAGAGCTGGAGGGGGCAACCGCGGCCCCAGAAAGGCATCCGATACGAACTGCAGGCAGGCTTGTTGCTAATCAAGACTTCTTGGACTCGGGCCAGTCGATATCCGCCTGAGAAGGTGTGCCGGTTGTACACCCAGAAAACCGAGTGGCAGGGACCAGGGAGGCAACAAGTCAAAGCGAGCGCGCTCACCACACACATGGTCACCTGAGCTGCTTGGACCGGGGAAGGCACAAAACGCAGGCCCAACTAAGTCTGCGCCTTTGTGGAGTAACCAAGAAACTGAACTTGAGCCGCTCAGACCTGGGAAGTGCATATAACCCAGCGCCGGCCTCGGACAGTTCCCGGCAGAGCCACCTAGACCTGTGCAGTGTAGACTGGGACAAAACACGAGCTGTGAGCGGGGACAAACCCAGTGTGGCCGAGACACTGCGAGCACTCCCCACAGACGCCAGAGATATTTGCCTGCAGCGTTCCTCCCTTCCCAGAACAGGACTGAACAACTGAGCCTTAAAAAGTGTTCACCCACCCCCTAGTATCAGGGCAGAAATTAGACACTGAAGAGACCAGCAAACAGAAGCTGAGAACCACCTTGGAAATGACAGATAGAGAAGTCTAGAGACTACTCCAAGAATAAGACCAAAAACCAGAGGCAAGAGGCTTAAGCCTGAATCCTGAGAACACCAGAGAAGTCCTGACTCCAGGGAACATTAAGCAATAGGAGCTCATCAAATGCTTCCATACCTACACTAAAACCAAGCACCACCCACGGGTCAACAAGTTCCAGAATAAGACATACCACGCAAATTCTCCAGCAACACAGGAAAATAGACCTGAGCTTCAATATACAGGCTACCCAAAGTCACTCCAAACCCACTGACATCTCATAACTCATTACTGGACACTTCATTGCACTCCAGAGAGAAGAAATCCAGCTCCACCCACCAGGACACCGACACAAGCTTCCCTAACCAGGGAACCTTGGCAAGTCACCCGCCCAACCCCACACACAGCGAGGGAACTACATAATAAAGAGAACTCCACAAACTGCCAGAAGAGGGAAAGGCCACCCCAAGCAAAGCAATGTAAGCAAGATGAAGAGGCAGAGAAATACCCAGCAAGTAAAGGAACAAGATAAATGCCCACCAACACAAACAACAGAGGAAGATATAGGGAATCTACTGATAAAGAATTTCGAATTTTGATGGTGAAAATGATTCAAAATCTTGAAAGCAAAATGGAGTTACAGATAAATAACCTGGAGAAAAGGATTGAGAAGATGGAAGAAAGGTTTAATAAGGACTTAGAGGAGATCAATCCTGGGTGTTCATTGGAAGGACTGATGCTAAAGCTGAAACTCCAATACTTTGGCCACCTCATGCAACGAGTTGACTCACTGGAAAAGAGTCTGATGCTAGGAGGGATTGGGGGTTGGAGGAGACGGGGAAGACAGAGAATGAGATGGCTAGATGGCATCACCGACTCTGTGGACATGAGTTTAAGTGAACTCCGGGAGTTAGTGATGGACAGGGAGGCCTGGTGTGCTGTGATTCATGGGGTGGCAAAGAGTCGGACATGACTGAGCGATTGAACTGAACTGAGAGGAAATAAAAAAGAGTCAATATACAATGAATAATGCAATGGATGAGATCAGAAACACTCCGGAGGGAACAAACAGTAAAATAACAGAGGCAGAAGACAGGATAAGCGAGCTAGAAGATAGAATTGTAGAAATAAATAAAACAGAGAGGAAAAAAGAAAAACGAATTAAAAGAAATGAGGACAATATTAGAGACCTCTGGGACAATGTTAAACGCTCCAACATTCGAATCATAGGAGTCCCAGAAGAAGAAGACAAAAAGACCATGAGAGAATACTTGAGGAGATAATAGTTGAAAACTTCCCTAAAATGGGGAAGGAAATAATCACCCAAGTCCAAGAAACCCAGAGAGTCCCTAACAGGATAAACCCAAGGCAAAATACTCCAAGACACATATTAATCAAATTAACAAAGATCAAACACAAAGAACAAATATTAAAAGCAACAAGGGAAAAGCAGCAAATAACACACAAGGGGATTCTGATAAGGATAACAGCTGATCTTTCAACAGAAACTCTTCAGGCCAGGAGGGAATGGCAAGACATACTTAAAGTGAGGAAAGAAAATAACCTACAGCTCAGATTACTGTACGCAGCAAGGATCGCATTCAAATATGAAGGAGAAATAAAAAGCTTTACAAACAAGCAAAAGCTGAGAGAATTCAACATCACCAAACCAGCTCTCCAACAAATGCTAAAGCATGTTCTCTAGACAGGAAACACAGAAAGGGTGTATAAACTCGAACCCAAAGCAATAAAGAAAATGGCAATGGGATCATACTTATCAATAATTACCTTAAACGTAATCGGGTTGAATGTCCCAACCAAAAGACAAAGGCTTGCTTTATGGATACAAAAACAAGAACCCCATATATTTTGTCTACAAGAGACCCACCTCAAAATGAGGGACACATACAGACTAAAAGCGAAGGGCTTGAAAAAGTTATTCCATGCAAATAGAGACCAAAAGAAAGCAGGGGGAGCAATACTCATATCAGATAGCATAGACTTTAAAACAGAGGCTATGAAAAGAGACAAAGAAGGAAAATACATAATGATCAAAGGATCAATCGAAGAAGAAGATATAACAATTATAAATATTTATGCACCCAACATAGGAGCACCGCAATATGTAAGACATTTACTAACAAATATGAAAGGGGAAATTAACAACAATGCAATAATAGCAGGAGATTTTAATACCCCACTTACATCTATGGATAGATGAACTAAACAGAAAATTAAACACAAACTTTAAATGATACAATAGACCAGTTAGACCTAATAGATCTCTGTAAGACATTTCACCCCAAAACAATGAACTTCACCTTTTTCTCAAGCGCACACGGAACCTTTTCCAGGATAGATCACATCCTGAGCCATAAATCTAGCCTTGGTAAATTCAAAAAAATCGAAATCATTCCAAGCATTTTTTCTGACCACAATGCAGTAAGATTAGATCTCAATTATAAAAGAAAAACTATTAAAAATGCCAACATATGGACGCTGAACAACACGTGCTGAATAATGAACAAATCATAGAAGAAATCAAAGAGAAATCAAAATATGCATAGAAATGAACGAAAATGAAAACACAACAACCCAAAACCTGTGGGACACTGTAAAAGCAGTGCTAAAGTGGAAGTTCATAACAATATATGCACACCTCAAGAAACAAGAAAAAGTCAACTAAGTAACCTAACTTTACATCTAAAGCAACTAGAAAAGGAAGAAATGAAGAACCCCAGGGTCAGTAGAAGGAAAGATATAGTAAAAATTAGGGCAGAGATAAATGCAAAAGAAACAAAAGAGACCATAGCAAAAATCAACAAAGCCAAAAGCTGGTTCTTTGAGAAGGTAAATAAAATTGACAAACCACTAGCCAGACTCATCAAGAAACAAAGGGAGAAGAACCAAATCAATAAAATTAGAAATGAAAATGGAGAGATCACAACTGACAACACAGAAATACAAAGGATTATTAGAGAATACTATCAGCAATTATATGGCAATAAATTTAATAACCTGAAAGAAATGGACAAATGCCTAGAGAAGTACAACTTTCCAAAACTGAACCAGGAAGAAATAGAAAATCTGAACAGACCCATCACAAGCACGGAAATAGAGGAAATAATCAGAAATCTTCCAGCAAACAAAAGCCCAGGTCCAGACAGCCTCACAGCGGAATTCAACCAAAAATTTAGAGAACTAACGCCTATTCTACTCAAACTCTTCCAGAAAATTGCTGAGGAAGGGAAACTTCCAAACTCATTCTATGAGGCCACCATCACCCTAATCCCAAAACCTGGTAAAGATCCCACAAATAAAGAAAACTACAGGCCAATATCACTGATGAACATAGATGCAAAAATCCTTAACAAAATTCTAGCAATCAGAATCCAACAACACATTAAGAAGATCATACATCATGACCAAGTGGGCTTTATCTCAGGAATGCAAGGATTCTTCAGTATCCACAAATCAATCAAGGTAATACTCCACATTAACAAATTGAAAATTAAAAACCATATGATTATCTCAATAGATGCAGAGAAAGCCTTCAACAAAATTCAACATCCATTTATGATAAAAACCTTCCAGAAAGTAGAAATAGAAGGGACATATCTCAACATAATAAAAGCTATATATGACAAATCCACAGCAAACATTATCCTCAATGGTGAAAAACTGAAAGCATTTCCCCTAAAGTCAGGAACAAGACAAGGATGCCCACTCTCACCACTACTATTCAACATAGTTCTGGAAGTTTTGACTACAGCAATCAGAGCAGAAAAAGACATAAAACGAATACAAATTGGAAAAGAAGAAGTAAAACATTCACTGTTCGCTGATGACATGATCCTCTACACAGAAAACCCTAAAGACTCTACCAGAAAACTACTAGAGCTAATCAATGAATACCATAAAGTTGCAGGATATAAAATCAACACAGAGAAATCCATTGCATTCCGATACACTAATAATGAGAAAATTGAAAGAGAAATTAAAGAAACTATTTCAATCACTGTTGCAATGAAACGAATTAAATACTTAGGAATATATCTATCTAAGGAAACAAAAGACCTGTACATAGAAAACTATAAAACAATAGTGATAGTAATCAAAGAGGACACTAATAGATGGAGAAATATACCGTGTTAGTGGTTTTAAGAATAAATATTGTGAAAATGAGTATACTACCCAAAGTAATTTATACACTCAGTGCAATCCCTATCAAGCTACCAATGATATTTTTCACAGAACTAGAACAAATAATCTCACAATTTGTATGGAAATACAAAAAACCTCTAATAGCCAAAGCAATCTTGAGGAAGAAGAATGGAACTGGGGGGATTAACCTGCCGGACTTCAGGATCTACTACAAAGCCACAGTCATCAAGACAGTGTGGTACTGGCATAAAGACAGAAACATAGATCAATGGAACAAAATAGAAAGCCCAGAGATAAATCCACGCACCTATGGACACCTTATCTTTGACAAAGGAGGCAAGAATATAAAATGGAGAAAAGACAGTCTCTTTAATGAGTGGTGCTGGGAAAACTGGTCAGCCACTTGTAAAAGAATGAAACTAGAACACTTCCTAACACCATACACCAAAATAAACTCAAAATGGCTTAGAGAGCTAAATGTAAGACCAGATTCTATAAAACTCCTAGAGAAGAACGTAGGCAAAGAACTCTCTGACATAAATCACAGCAGGATCCTCCAAGACCCACCTCCCAGAATATTGGAAATAAAAGCAAAAATAAACAAATGGGACCGAATTAAAATCAAAAGCTTCTGCACAGCAAAGGAAACTATAAGTAAGGTGAAAAGACAGCCTTCAGAATGGGAGAAAATAATAGCAAATAAAGCAACTGATAAAGAATTAATCTCCAAAATATACAAGCAGCTCCTGCAGCTCAATTCCAGAAAAATAAATGACCCAATCAAAAAATGGGCCAAAGAACTAAACAGACATTTCTCCAAAGATGACATACAGATGGCTAACAAACACATGAAAAAATGCTCAACGTCCTCATAATCAGAGTAATGCAAATCAAACCACAATGAGATACCATTTCACACCAGTCAGAATGGCTGCTATCCAAAAGTCTACATGCAGTAAATGATGGAAAGGGTGTGGAGAAAAGGTAACCCTCTTACAATGTTGGTGGGAATGCAAACTAGTACAGCCACTATGGAGAACAGTATGGAGATTCCTCAAAAAACTGGAAATAGAACTGCCATATGATCCAGCAATCGCACTCCTGGGCATACACACTGAGGAAACCAGAATTGAAAGAGATATATGTACTCCAATGTTCATTGCAGCACTGTTTATAATAGCCAGGACAAGGAAGCAACCTAGATGTCCATCTGCAGAAGAATGGATAAGAAATCTTTGGTACATATACACAATGGAGCACTACTCAGCCATCAAAAATAATGCATTTGAACCAATTCTAATGAGGTGGATGAAACTGGAGCCTATTATACAGAGTGAAGTAAGCCAGAAAGAAAAACACCAATACAGTATAATAACGCATATATATGGAATTTAGAAAGATGCAAATGATAACCCTGTATACGAGACAGCAAAAGAGACACAGATGTATAGAACAGTCTTTGGGACTCTGTGGGAGAAGGTGAGGGTGGGATGATTTGGGAGAATGGCACTGAAACATGTATGTTGTCATATGTGAAACGAATCGCCAGTTCAGGGTCGATGCATGTTACAGAATGCTCGGGGCTGGTGTGCGGGGATGACCCAGAGGGAGGATAAAGGGAGGAGAGAGGTGGGAGGGGGCGTTCAGGAAGGGGAACTCATGTACACCAGGGCCAGATTCATGTCAATGTATGGCAAAACCAACCAATATAATATTATAAAATAATTAGCCTCCAATAAAAAAAAGAAATACATCAATGCTAAGTAGTTTGATATTATTATTTTCTAGGGAGCTTATTTACCACAGATAAAGAAATATTTCATTGAAATGAAAAAAAAAAATTCAACATTCAAAAACCTAGGATCATGGCACTCAGTCCCATCATTTCTTGGCAAACAGATAGGGTGAAAAAGGAAACAGTAGTAGACTTTATTATCTTGGACTCTAAAATCAATGAAGATGATGACTGCAGCCATGAAATTAAAAGATTTTTGCTCCTTGGAAGAAAAGCTATGACCAAACTGGAGAAGATATTAAAAAGCATAGACATTACTCTGCTGACAAAGGTCTGTCTAGTAAAGCAATGGTTTTCCAGTAGACATATGGATGTTATAGTTGGACCATAAAGAAAGTAGAGCATTGAAGAACTGATGTCATTGAACTGTGGTGCTTCAGAAGACCAGAGACTCTTGAGAGCCCCCTGGAGATCAAACCAGTCAATCCTAAAGGAAAGTAACCCTGAATATTCATTGGAAGTATTGATGCTGAAGCTGAACCGCCAAAACTTTGGCCATCAGAGGCGAAAAACCGACTCATTGGAAAAGACCATCACGCTGAGAAAGATGGAAGGCAGGAGGAGAAAGAGATGACAGAGAATTAGATGGTTGGATGACATCATCGAATCAAAGATCATGAGGTTGAGCAAATTCCAGGAGATGGTGAAGAAGAGGGAATCCTGGTGTGCTGCAATCCATGGGTTCGCAGAGTTGGATATGACTGAGCGATCAAACAACAACAAATCTAGCGAAAAGAACTTTAAGTAAAAATTCTGTGAGCCAAAATGAAGTTAAGACCTGACCTATTTGTGGAACTCTCCAGCTTTATCTTCTTTAACCACCATAAAAGCCAAGCCAGTCTCCTTCCTCTGCTCTCTTAAAACATTCTTGAACCTGTTTGAGAGCTTGTTCTGCTCTCCCCAGAAAAACTCATTATATGATTAATGAATTTTTTAATACTCTCTTGGTGTATGTGTCATCAGTCTCGACATCCAAATCAAATTTTGGTTGAACGATCCATTCTGTCTCTGTGGAATGATGGCAGCAATTGGCCCCAAGAGTAGAAGACTGAGATGCTGTTCCTTACCACCAGGTGTATTTTCTCTCTACTTTGGCTTTCGAAATGGCTCTGCCATATACTGGTGAACAGGTAATTTGAGCTACTGCTGTCTGGCTAACTTGTTCTTTGACTTTGTTTCTTTGTGCTGGATTTCTGAGCACCTGCTGAACCTTTGACCACCATAAATCAGTTTAGCTAGTTGTCATGTAGGAAAATGATTATTGGATTGGGACCTTCCTTACAGCAGTTCTGAACTGTGTCTCTCAACCTGGTCTTATGTGTGAGTCTCAGGTAGAATTTGTGTATCAATTCCAAAATAATTCGTGACTGATACTAACCTCAGAAAAATGATGCTTACCTTGGGAACACTGGGTGTATCTCAATCATATGTTGGCCCTCTTTCTATAAGGAACTGAGGAGAAAATCTGATAGTCTGTTCAATATACAGGATGGTCACTCATATGGAGGAAGAGCAGTTACTATGTGGTAGGCTGAAGTCATACTTCTAAAAGTAAATGACTCATTGTGTATTTCTGTGTGTGTATCTGTGTATATGTGGTCAGTCATGTCTCACTCTTTGTGACACTGTGGACTGTAGTCAGCCAATCTCTTCTGTCCATGGTATTTCCCAGGCAAGGATACTGGAGGGGGTTGCCATTTCCTCCTCCACTGGCAGGTGGATTCACTAGTAACTTACAAAATGCCCCTTCTGCTGCCACCTAGGCCTCAAAAATAGAAATGATCTTGATCCTTTGTGCTCTAGAGAGAAACATCTGTGTCACTTCATGACAGGGCCAAGAGATTAATTCAACCATTGCCATGGGGAAGTCCACAACACTGATAGTACTAACTTGATTTGAGGTCCTCTGGAAAAAGAAACTTATAAAAACTTTTAATTATAAGATCAATAACATCTTAGGATCTAATGTAAAAACCAAGACAAAACACCAAATTGTCAATGTCCTCAGAAATGAGAAATCTAGAAACTTGTCACAGCAAAGAGGAACTAAGAAGGCATAATATGGATAGACTGAATTTAATGTAGTATCCTGAATGGGATACTGAGACAGCAAAAGGACATCAGGCAAAAACCAAAGAAAGTTGATAAAGTTCAGACTTTGGTTAACAAAACTGTTGCAGAGTTGGTTCATTAAGTTGAATCAATGCTCCATGTTAATGTACAATGTTAATAAGGGTAATTAGTTGTGGAGTATACCAATATATTCTTCATAAATATTCCATTGGAGAAGGAAATGGCCACCCACTCCAGTGTTCTTGCTTGGAGAATTCCCTGGAAAGATGAGCCTTGAGGGCTGCAGTCCATGAGGTCACAAGGAGTTAGACACGACTGAGAGACTAAGTACAATTATCCTGCAATTCTAAAACTTTTAAAATAAAAAAGTTTTTTTTTTTTTATAAAACCACAAAATACTAGATCTGGAAGACAACAGAATTAAGCACTGAATGGGGCTGACCGTGAGGAATGGTTTGGAGGGAACACTTGCTCCATAACATGTACACCACAAGAACTGAACCAGAGAACATGAAGAAGAGTGGAAAGTCAACTTGGGAAGGCTCTTTAATGGGTGTTGAGAAAGCACACACTTTCCCAAACCAGAGGACCTAGACTCCTCTGCTCCCTTCCAGTCCTCCATGGATTTTCAAGGTTAGTGATTTAGATGTCAAGCCATTTCAGGTCTACCATTTGAAGGAGGAATCGCTTGCTGACCAGTCAAAGCTAATGGTTGTGGCTCTTCATTGTCCTAGGAAGAGCCTTGGTGTAGGCCACTGTTGCTATATGACAGAAGTAACTGAGGAAGTAAGGGCGGAGTCATCAGAGACTGAGATACAACGCGTAAGTTTGGAGCAACAAACGTCAAGCGCTAAAGGAAGGAAAAGAAAAACCTTTGAACAATCCAATGACAGGGATACTGAGAAGGTCAGATTACCCTACCCATGCTCCTCCTCTTCATCCCCCACCTGAAACTTACCCTGCCCTTGCCTGGCAAAAACACACACACACACACACACACACACACACACACACACACTTCAATCCTCACCCATTCTCTCAAATGCTCCTTCCCATCCTCCTTCACTAATGTCTTTCTGTGTGACATTGTTTTCTTACCAGATACGAGCTAACATTAGGAAGTTAAAATTAGCACCTCAGCAGAAGGCGGAAAGAAATAAGAAAGGGACGATGTCAGTGATACTTGTCTTCTACCACCACCAGCAGAAGAAAAAGAAGGATGAAAATCAGCCAATGGTGGATGAAGAAATCCCGGAGAATTCTTCGGACACTTCTCCCAACAATTCACCAAGTACCCCCATGTGCCCACCTGGTGCCCAAGACCTTGCAATATCTGCAATCACTCCAGGAAAAGCCCTGGGAGAATAGTCGTTTGTGAAGGGTCAATGTATAGCGATGGTCACCTCTGTAGAGATCAAAGTACTCAGATGGTGATGATTAAAATATCAACAAACTGTAAAAAAATGTGTGTGTATCTGCTTTTTGATGATGGGGAGGGGAGGAAGGGAAGGGTCAGGTGTGTGAGAAGAGAGGGAGGTGGAATCCTTTCAGTTTGGGGTCCAGACCAGCCAGTCCATAGTTAGCCAGACACTGGGAAAGAGGACAGGATGAAGACTGAGCACTGAAGACTGAAGATTTCTGAGCACGGAAGGCGCATAATAATCAGATGTTTGACAACTGAGTTTTTAAGCCTCATCAGTTTCTGTTCCTCTTCTGGCCCACACTTGGGCAAGCTGATAGAAACAGCCAGAGAGTAAAGGAACATACAAAAGAAACAGATATACCTAACCTTAGCCATTGGAATTATTGCTTTGCCTATATTTCCCATAGCAAAAACATGCATTACCCCAAAATATCCTCCAGTGTGCATGGATATTCTGACCTCATGAATAACAAAATTAAGTCTTTGATGCCTACAATCATCTTTAAAAATATGACACCCTATAGACCTTTCCACTTAGTTAAAATAACACTTTTCCCCTCAGTTGTTGTTTTTGTTTTTACTTATTTTGATTGTTGGCTAATTACTTTACAATATTGTCATGATTTTTACCATACGTCAACATGAATAAGCCATATGTGCACATGTATCCCCCAATCCTGAACCTCCCTCCCATCTCCCTCCCCACACCATCCCTCTGGGTTGGCCCAGAGCACCAGCTTTGAGTGCCCTATTTCATGCATCAAACTTGCACTGGTCATTTTTTTTACACATGGTAATATACATGCTTCAATGCTGTTCTCTCAAATCATCCCACCCTTATTTCTCCCACATAGTCCAAAAGTCTGTTCTTTACATCTGTGTCTCTTGCTCTCTCACATATAGGGTCGTTGTTACCATCTTTCTAAATTTCATGTATATACGTTAATATACTGCATTAGTGTTTCACTTTCTGACTTACTTCACTCTGTATAATAGGCTCCAGTTTTGTCAATCTCATTAGAACTGACTCAAATGAATTCTTTCTTTATAGCTGAGTAATATTCCACTGTGTATATGTAACAAAACTTCCCTACCCATTCATCTGCTGATGGACATCTAGGTTGCTTCCAGGTCCTAGCTATTGTAAACAGTGCTGCAATGAACATTGGGGTACATGTGTCCCTTTCAATTTTGGTTTCCTCAGAGTTTATGTCCAGCAGATGGGATTACTGGTCCATATGGCAGTTGTTTTTGTTTCGTTTTTGTCATTTACATATTTTTCTCTTTTTTTAAATTTATTTATTTTAATTGGAGGCTAATTACTTTACATTATTGTATTGGTTTTGACATACATTGACATGAATCTGCTCCTGGTATACATGTGTTGCCCATCTTGAACCCCGCTCCCACCTCCCTCCCCATCCCATCCCTCTGGTTCATCCCAGTACACGAGCCTGTATCCTGCGTCGAACCTGGACTGGCGATTTTTTTAACATATGATAATATATATGCTTCAAGGCCATTCTCCCAAATCATCCCATACTCGCCCTCTCCCACAGAGTCCAAAAGACTGTTCTATACATCTGTGTCTCTTTTATTGTCTCATATACAGGGTTATTGTTATCATCTTTCTAAATTACATATATATGCATTAGTGTACTGTATTGGTATTTTTCTTTCTTGCTTATTTAACTCTGTATAATAGGCTCCAGTTTCATCCACCTCATTAGAACTGATTCAAATGTATTCTTTTTAATTGCTGAGTAATGATGCTGGGAAAGGTTGGGGGCGGGAGGAGAAGGGGATGACGGAGAATGAGATGGCTGGATGGCATCACCGACTCTGTGGACATGAGTTTGAGTGTACTCCGGGAGTTGGTGATGGACAGGGAGGCCTGGCGTGCTGTAATTCATGGGGTCGCGGAGAGTCGGACACGACTGAGCGACTGAACTGAACTGAACTGAATACTCCATTGTGTATATGTAACACAGCTTGCTTATCCATTCATCAGCAGATGGACGTCTAGGTTGCTTCCATGTCCTGGCTATTATAAACAGTGCTGCAATGAACATTGGAGTACATGTGTCTCTTTCAATTCTGGTTTCCTTAGTGTGTATGCCCAGGAGTGCGATTGCTGGATCATATGGCAGTTCTATTTCCAGTTTTTTAAGGAATCTCCTTATGATTATACAGTGGAAGCGAGAAATAGATTTAAGGGACTAGATCTGATTGATAGAGTGCCTGATGAACTCTGGACGGAGGTTCGTGACATTGTACAGGAGACACGGACCAAGACCATCCCCATGGAAAAGAAATGCAGAAAAGCGAAATGGCTGTCTGAGGAGGCCTTACAAATAGCTGTGAAAAGAAGAGAGGCGAAAAGCAAAGGAGAAAAGGAAAGATATAAGCATCTGAATGCAGAGTTCCAAAGAATAGCAAGGAGAGATAAGAAAGACTTCCTCAGCGATCAATGAAAAGAAACAGAGGAAAACAACAGAATAGGAAAAACAAGAGACCTCTTCAAGAAAATTAGAGATTCCATGCAAAGATGGGCTCGATAAAGGACAGAAATGGTATGGACGTAACAGAAGCAGAAGATATTAAGAAGAGGTGGCAAGAATACACAGAAGAACTGTACAAAAAAGATCTTCACGACCAAGATAGTCACGATAACGTGATCACTGACCTAGAGCCAGACATCTTGGAATGTGAAGTCAAGTGGGCCTTAGAAAGCATCACTACTAACAAAGCTAGTGGAGGTGATGGAATTCCAGTTGAGCTATTTCAAGTCTTGAAAGATGATTCTGTGAAAGTGCTACACTCAATATGCCAGCAAATTTGGAAAACTCAGCAGTGGCCACAGGACTGGAAGAGGTCAGTCTTCATTCCAATCCCAAAGAAAGGCAATGCCAAAGAATGCTCAAACTATTGCACAATTGCACTCATCTCACACGCTAGTAAAGTCATGTTGAAAATTCTCCAAGCCAGGCTTCAGCAGTATGTAAACCGTGAATTCCCAGATGTTCAAGCAGGTTTTAGAAAAGGCAGAGGCACCAGAGATCAAATTGCCAACATCCGCTGGATCATGGAGAAAGCAAGAGAGTTCCAGAAAAACATCTATTTCTGCTTCACTGACTATGCCAAAGCCTTTGACTGTGTCGATCACAATAAACTGTGGAAAATTCTGAAAGAGATGGGAATCCCAGACCACCTGACCTGCCTCTTGAGAAACTTGTATGCAGGACAGGAAGCAACAGTTAGAACTGGACATGGAACAACAGACTGGTTCCAAATAGGAAACGGAGTGCGTCAAGGTTGTATATTGTCACCTTGCTTATTTAACTTATATGCAGAGTACATCATGAGGAACGCCGGGCTGGAAGAAGCACAAGCTGGAATCAAGATTGATGGGAGAAATATCAATAACCTCAGATATGCAGATGACACTACCCTTATGGCAGAAAGTGAAGAGGAACTCAAAAGCCTCTTGATGAAAGTGAAAGAGGAGAGTGAAAAGGTTGGCTTGAAGCTCAACATTCAGAAAACAAAGATCATGGCATCTGGTCCCATCACTTCATGGGAAATAGATGGAAAAACAGTGGAAACAGTGTCAGACTTTATTTTTTTGGGCTCCCAAATCACTGCAGATGCTGATTGCAGCCATGAAATTAAAAGATGCTTGCTCCTTGGAAGGAAAGTTATGACCAACCTAGATAGTATATTAAAAAGCAGAGACATTACTTTGCCAACCAAGGTCCGTCTAGTCAAGGCAATGGTTTTTCCCGTGGTCATGTATGGATGTGAGAGTTGGACTGTGAAGAAAGCTGATCGCCGAAGAATGGATGCTTTTGAACTGTGGTGTTGGAGAAGACTCTTGAGATTCCCTTATACTGCAAGGAGATACAACCAGTCCATTCTAAAGGAGATCAATCCTGGATGTTCATTGGAGGGACTGATGCTAAAGCTGAAACTCCAATACTTTGGCCACCTCATGCAACGAGTTGAGTCACTGGAAAAGACTCTGATGATGGGAAAGGTTGGGGGCGGGAGGAGAAGGGGACAACGGAGAATGAGATGGCTGGATGGCATCACCGACTCTGTGGACATGAGTTTGAGTGTACTCCGGGAGTTGGTGATGGACAGGGAGGCCTGGCGTGCTGTAATTCATGGGGTCGCGGAGAGTCGGACACGACTGAGCGACTGAACTGAACTGAACTGAATGAATCTCCACACTGTTCTCCATAGTGGTTGTAATAGTTTGCATTCCCACCAACCATGTAACAGTGTTCCCTTTTCTCCACACCCTCTCCAACATTTATTGCTTGTAGACTTTTGGATAGTAGCCATTCTGACTGGTGTGAAATGGTATGTTATTGTAGTTGTGATTTGCAATTCTCTGATAATGAATGATGTTGAGCATCTTCTCATGTGTTTGTTAGCCATCTGTATGTCTTCTTTGGAGAAATGTTTGTTTGGTTCTTTGGCCCATTTTTTGATTGGGTCGTTTATTTTTCTGGAATTGAGCTGCAGGAGTTGCTTGTATATTTTTGAGATTAATTCTTTGTCAGTTGCTTCATTAGTTCTAATTCCAGGTTTTTAAGGAATCTCCCCCCTGTTCTCCATAGCGGCTATATGAGTTTCCATTCCCAACATCAATGTAAGAGGGTTCCCTGTTCTACACACCCTCTCTAGCATTTATTGTTTGTAGGCTTTTTGATGGCAGCCATTCCGACTGGTGTGAGATAGTACCTCATTTTGGTTTTGATTTACATTTCTCTGATAATGAGTGGAAACTGAGCATCTTTTCCTGTTTATTTAGCCAACTATATGTCTTCTTAGGAGAAATATCTGTTTAGTTCTTTGGCTCACTTTTTAATTTGGTCATTTATTTTTCTGGTATTGAGCTTCATGAGCTGCTTGTATATTTTACAGATTAATTATTTGTCAGTTATTTCATTTGCTATTATATTCTCCCATTCTGAAGGCTGTCTTTTCACCTTGCTTATACTTTCCTTCGTTGTGCAATAGCTTTTAAGTTTAATTAGGTCCAATTTGTTTATTTTTGTTTTTATTTCCATTACTCTGGCAGGTGGGTCATAGAGGATCTTGCTGTGAGTTATGTCAAAGAGAGTTCTGCCTATGGTTTCCTCTCAGAACGTTATAGTTTCTGGCCTTACATTTAGATCTTCAATCCATTTTGAGTTTTGTTTTTTTTTTAATATGGTGTTAGAAAGTGTTCTAGTTTCATTCTTTTCCAGATGGTTGACCAGTCTTCCCAGCACCACTTGTTAAATAAATTGTCTTTTCTCCTTTGTACATTTTTGCCTCCGTTGTCAAAGATAAGTTGGCTAAAGGCATTTTGATTTATCTTTGGGCTTGCTTTTTTTTTATCCCACTGATCTATATTTCTGTCTTTGTTCCAGTACCATACTGTCTTGATGACAGTAGCTTTGTAGTGTAGTCTGAAGTCAGGCAGGTTAAGTCCTCCAGTTCCGTTCTTGTTTCTCAAGATTTTTTTGGCTATTTGAGGCTTTTTGTGTTTCCATAGAAATTGTGAAATTATTTGTTCTAGTTCTGTGAAAAATACTGTTGGTAGCTTTAGAGAGTGCATTGAATCTGTAGATTGCTTTGGGTAGTGTGCCCATTTTCACTACATTGGTTCTTCCAATCCATGACCATGGGATATTTCTCCATCTATTTGTGTCATCTTTGATTTCTTTCATCAGGTTTTATACTTTTCTATAATAGGTCTTCTGTTTCATTAGGTAAATTTATAGTTAATTATTTTATTCTTTTCATTGCAATGGTGAATGGATTTTTGAAGTTTCAGTCTAAATGAAAGAAGTGTCTTCACAGATTGAAACACATTATAGGAGACTTATTTAGAGATGCTGTGATTATCCTCACCCCTGATGCACTTAACAGAAAAATTTTACTTTAACTTAAACCTGGAAAATACGACCAGTGCCTCAGTGTGAGCATGTATCCTTGGTGTCATGGCCCCACTCACTAAGGCTCCATGTATTAGTGAAAATACTGCTTCCACCGAATAACTGGTAGATACTTTGTAGTCTTAGCAAAGGATTTGTCTAGCATGCTCTTTCCAGTGCCTATTTAAACAACCTCTTAGCTACACTTAACCTTAACCTTAAAAGAGACATGAAACACCTTCCCCTGGCTGCTCAGTGGGCCCAGTGTCCACATCTACTATCTCATATAGTATTTGCAGGCAATTTTTTCACCAGCTCTAGCATTTTCCAGTATACAATTATGACCTCACACTGATGACATCCTCCTTTGAGGAGATTCCTATGACACACATAGTACACAGTCCCACCACTTCAGTTAAGATCCTGAAAAATTCTTTGGTAAGTGCAGGACTGCCCCAATATTGACAGTGTTGAGAAACAGCTTTTAGTCTTCTTAGTATCCATATTGTTAAAACAAGTCCAACTGTTTTAGACATCTTTCGATTCTGGAAGGAACATTTCCTCATATACACTTTTTTTTTTTTAATCTGTAATTTCCAAATAGGTTCACCTTGAATGGAACTCCCTGTGTCAAAAGATTCTAAAATCTGCCTAAATTGACATAGAACAGGCACTCTAATTAGGGGCCCCTAAAACGCCTTCACTGCCCAAGCTTTAGTAACCTTCTCTCATGTGTCTTGAAGTTCTTGTACCATCAATGATGGTCGTTGGTTTCATGGGCTTCTGATACAAGGAACTGCCCACCTTGGACCATTGATGTATGCCCTCAGTGTAGCAATTGTGGGTACATTTGGACCTCTCTGGAAATATAGACTATCTCACACCTTGAACCTATGACCCTCCATATCTAGCTGTCCATTTGGCCTTTGATTACAGAAGCAGCAGTCTGCAAGATCAGCATAGATAGTATGGTCTTCTTGCTACAGAATGGAGCTGAACCTGGGCCTTCTGCATACCCTATATTCAGGAGAGACTAACTTTCCCTGTGCTCAGTCCCCTGTTAGATTCCACAATGCTAGAAGAGTTCATCTCTTAGAACCCTTGAATACCTGGGGAGCCCCTTAGGATCAACATAGTGAAAACCAAAGGGATTTCCTTCACATAATCAATTTAATTGTCACTATCACACTTGATGGAGCTTGCTTAAGGGTTGCTGCTTTTCATCTCTTAATCAGAATGTTTTTGATAAAGGACAGGACCCAAAGGTCAGCTCAAATGGCCAAACATTAGGCAGTTATCTTAGCAGAGAATGTCTTGGCCAACAATGGACCTCACCTTCACACCTTTATAGATCTTTGGGCCACTGCCTATGGACTGACCGCCTGTTCTGGTCAAGTCAAACAATTCCTAACCAAGTTTGTCTCATTTAGGGTAAAGAACTCATGGAATCTCTTGCTTCCCAAGAGATTATATCCAAGATGTAAAGCAAGGTGACACATTTTCTGCACATGGTAAAGACACAATACAATGTCTCACCATGGCACACCTTATCCTCTTTGTTGTTCTGCACATTAATACAAACCAAGACACTCATTTCACTTTTCAGAGTACACAGTTACAACTTCTGAACAAGATACACAATGGAACCCGCACCTCTTTTACTGGTCTCATGTTTCAGGTGCCATAATTGTTTACAAAAACAAGCCCAAATTAAATTAAACGTGCAATGTCTTAGTTATCAGACAAACACCATTGGTAAATTGTAATACGTATTGATCCCATTTTTTATTCAGTTTTATTCAAGTATAACTGACAAGTAAAAATTGCATATGGTTAAGGTGTAGAACTTGATGTTTTAATGGTGTCTTTATCTATACATATATCTATAGAATGAAAGAATCACAATCATTTAATAACCCATCAACACACAGTTACTATTTCTTTCTCCTTCTTTTTTTTTTTTTTTGGCTTAACTCTATTTCTGATGCATAACTCATTATGTGAGTAATAATCCTTTTCATACATTTTGGTGTATGTGTGCAATCATTAGTCTTGATATTGAAATGAAATTTGGGTTGGGGGTTGTACATTCCACTTCCATGACATGACAACAAGCTCACACATTTCTAAAAGCATAAATATGTATATATATGTGCGTGTGTATATATGTATATATATATATACGAGTATGATATTTTATCTTGAGATAAAAATATGATATCTTGAGAGTCCCTTGGACAGCAAGGCAATTCAACCAGTCTAAAGGAAATCAGCCCTGAATATTCATTGGAAGGACTGATGTTGAAGCTGAAACTCCAATACTTTGGCCACCTGATGCAAACAACTGACACATTTGAAAAGACACTGATGGTGGGAAGGACTGAAGGTGGGAGGAAAAGGGGATGACAGAGGATGAGATGGTAGGATGACATCACCAACTCAATGAACATAAGTTTGAGTAAGCTTCGGGAGTTGGTGATGGACAGGGAAACCTGGCGTACTGCAGTCCATGGGTCACAAAGAATTGGACACAACTGAGTGACTGAACTGAACTGAACTGATGATATTTTAAGAAAGAAACCAGTATTTCAGGAAACAAATATATGTTGAGTGCCTAGCATATATCAGATATTGTTTTTAATTCTGGACTTGCAGTAAAGGACATAAAGTCAATAGCTCCTGTCATCAAGTAATTTTTATTTTCATGGGTGTGGGGGTAGTTCATGGTATTGGTGTGGGGGCACAGGAGAGCTGCTTTGGCTAAAAAGTGTCGGGACACCTTCTCTGAGGAGTTGATATTTGCATCAATATTTGAATAATGGGATACAGTCAGTTGTGTGAAGATTTTGAAGGAAAGCATTTTAGGTAGAAGAGCAAGCAGCCGTATCATGAGAACAGAACAAGTACAGGGTGTTGAGGAAATGCAAAAGGTTGAGTGTAACTGGCGTACAGTCAGACAGGGGCAGAGCTGAGAGAGATGACTGAGACTGGAGAGGCAGAGATCAGGTCTTGTAGGGACTTGCAGGGTAAGAACCTGGGTTTTATCTTATGTGCAGTGGAGAGCTGCTAGATGGTTTAATAAAGGAAAGTGATATAGTCTGATTTCTGTTTTAGAAACTTCACTGAATGTTGTGAACTGTGTAGGATCAGAGGAGTGTCAGGCTCCTGGCACAATACAGATATGATCTGATGATGACTGAGACTAGGGTTGTAGCAGAGGGAATATAACAGTATCCTTGAGCAGTTAGAATCACTGGATTTCAAGTCCAATCTCAAATTATAGCTTCAAGGCCTAAATGCTATTTGACCTTGAGTTTGTTTCTTAACTTCTGTAACACTTAAGTTTTCTTCCCTGTAAAATGGGAATGATGACAGCATGTATTTATCTCTTAGAGTCATTCTGGGATTGAATGGAACAATTTATGTGCAAAACCTGACATTATATTAGAACAATAATAAACATATAGTTAAATGGCTTCTGTTTTTATCAATGATACAAATATGTACATACATACATATGTGCATAACTCTAGCTTATTTTTTCCCTAACCCAGAATCTAGCATTTCCTGTGTTAGCTGATGTTAGTTCATATGCAATGTGCCTTTTTTTCCCCTTGAAGACACAGTATTTGGGTGTGTCTTTGCTCAGTGTTTAGCCATTCTGGTACTTTTAGATAATGTGTCCATATATGGCTTATGATTAATTTATTTAATAAGTGTCAGTAGTATCTGACTTCTAACCTTCTCTTTCTACCTAATGAATCATTTCTGGAATACTTACCCCCTTTTCTCCAACCTCTACCATGGGTCCCAAATGAACAGCAACCAATATTTTTTCCCTAGCTGCAAACAGAACATGCCAAGCTTAGTCAGGCTGCTTTGACAGTTGTTTCCTTCCATTAAATGCAACTTTGAGTTCATCTTTCCTCAGAAAAACCTGCTCGCATTTTTCAAAGCAGGTTCTCATTTGCTTACTTCCTTAGAAGGGACTCTTACAAAGTCCCTTGTTCCCCTGATGCTTCTACTTTCTATTTTTGGTCTCTGATATTTGCCCATCTTTCCACATTAGCATCATTTAAGACTGGGAGTAATAAGCTGTTTACTGCCTTCTCCACATAACCAACTAGGACTAGATATTTCCTTCCACTTGAAGGAATTGCTTTCCTTTCCCCAACCAGCACTGCCAAGTTACCTCATTTTTTAAGGCTCAACACAAATGGTACTTCCGCTCTGAGGTCTGTCAGCTACCAATGCCAGCAGAGTCCATTACTCCTGCTCTACTTATAAGAACTTATATTAAAGCAATTGCCACTTTGTATTAAAATAATTCATGTACCTATTTGTCTTCCCCAGTATACAATATACAACAAGGACAAGCATATTTCATTCATCTCTGTAATCCCAACCACCTGAACACACGAGACACAATATTATGGTCACTGCTCAATGCATGTTTTATGATCTTCTGGAGGAGTGAACACGTAAATCATTCTGCATAAACTAGATCATGTCCCCCACTTTATAATGTTTGTTTTAGAAAATGTTAAACTTAAAATCATTTAAAACTTTTACTGTTAAATATTCAAAGAACAAGGATGAAAGTTATAAAATAACCTTAAGCACTAAAAACTGAACTCTGTGATATGTACACTATTACAACTATCTTTCCATACATGGCTCTAAATAGATTCTTAAGAGACGAAGGCAATATTTTAACTATTTTTCGCTTGCTAATTTAGACCAAGAGTTTTCATAGCTTTAAAATTCATTGAGTATTTTAAAAGAGCCAATGAAAAATTCATAAACTAGACATTATGTTCATCCAAAAGAATAAGCACATCAGACTAGGATAGATTGAGAAGTTTACATGGGATCTTGTTGTATCCAATTACAGTAGTATAAGATTATCTGCTATCAGAGAAAATAGATCTATCTGGTATAGCTGAGAATTCAAATAGAAACTTTGGTATGTTTATTTTACATGAAAGTTGAATTTTCAAAACAGTGGTGAAACAATGATCTGTTTAGTAAACTGTGCTGGGATAATTAGTTTTTCATAAGATGCTTAACAGTCAGCTTCCAATCTGACTGTGGATGAGATCATGAACTCCTTATTGCAAAATTCAGACTTAAATTGAAGGAAGTGACCATTCAGGTATGACCTAAATCAAATCCCTTGTGATTATACAGTGGGAGTGACAAATGATTCAAGGAATGAGATCTGATAGACAGAGTGCCTGAAGAACTATGGATAGAGGTTCATGACATTGTACAGGAGGCAGTGATCAAGACCATTCCGAAGAAAATGATGTGCAAAAAGGTAAAAGGACTGTCTGAGGAGGCCTTAGAAATAGCAGAGAAAAGAAGAGAAGCTAAAGGCAAAGGGAAAAAGGAAAGATATACCTATCTGAATACAGAGTCCCAAAGAGTAGCAAGAAGAAATAAGAAAGACTTCCTCAGTGATTAATGCAAAGAAATAGGGCAAAACAATAGAATGGGAAAGACTAGAGATTTTTCAAGAAAATTAGAGATACCAAGGGAATATTTCATGCAAACATAGGCACAATAAAGGACAGAAATGATACAGACCTAACAGAAGCAGGAGATAATCAGAAGTGGTGGAAAGAATACACGGAAAAACTATGCAAAAAAAGATGGTAATGACCCAGATAACCACCATGTTGTAATCTCTAATCTAGAGCCAGACATCCTGAAAGGCAAAGTCAAGTGGGCCTTAGGAAGAATCACTACAAACAAAGCTAGTACAGGTGATAGAATTCCAGTTGAGCTATTTCAAATCCTAAAAGATGATGCTGTTCAAGTGCTGCAATCAATATGCCAGTAAATTTGGAAAACTCAGCAGTGGCAAAAGGACTGGAAAAGGTCACTTTTCATTCCAATCCCAAAGAAAGGTAATGCCAAAGATTGCTCAAGCTATCAAACAATTGCACTCATCTCACACGCTAGGAAAGTAATGCTGAAAATTCACCAAGATAGGCTTCAGCAGTATGTGAACAGAGAATCTCCCGATGTTCAAGCTGGATTTAGAAAAGTCAGAGGAACCAGAGCTAGAATTGCCAACACACATTGGAATGTAGAAAAAGAAAGACAATTGTAGAAAAACATCTACTTATGTTTTATTGATTGCCAAAGATTTTGACTCTGTGGATCACAACAAATATGGAAAATTCTTAAAGAGATAGGAATACCAGACCACCTTACCTGCCTCCTGAGAAATCTGTATGGAGGTCAAGAAGCAACAATTAAAACCAGTCATGGAACAATGGACTGGTTCCAAATTGGGAAAGGAGTACATCAAGTCTGTATACTCTCACCCTGCTTATTTAAATTCTATGCAGAATACCTCATGCAAAATGCTGGGCTGGATGAAGCACAAGCTGGAATCAAGATTCCCATTAAAAATAGCAATAACTTCAGATATTCAGATGACACCACCCTTATGGCAGAAAGTGAAGAGAAACTGAAGAGTCTTTTGATGAAAATGAAAGAGGAGAGTGAAGTAGCTGGCTTAAAACTCAACATTCCAAAAACTAAGATAATTGCATCCAGTCCCATCACTTCATGGCAAACAAATGGGGGATCAAAGGAAACAGTAACAGACTTTATTTTCTTGGGCTCCAAAATCACTGCAGACGGTGACTGCAGTCATGTAATTTAAAGATGCTCACTTCTTCGAAGAAGAGCTCTGACAAACCTAGATAACACATTAAAGAGCAGAGACATTACTTTGCCAACAGTGGTTCATTTAGTCAAAGCTATTGTTTTTCCACTAATCATGTATGGATGTGAGAGTTGGACCATAAAGAAAGCTGAGCGCTGAAGAATTGGTACTTTTGAACTGTGGGGTTGAAGAAGACCCTTGAGAGTCCCTTGGACTGCAAGGAGATCCAACCAGTCAATGGTAAAGGAAACCAGTCCTGGATATTCATTGGAAGGACTGAGGCTGAAGCTGAAGCTCCAAGACTTTAGCCACCTAATGTGAAGAATTGACTCATTGAAGAGACTCTGAGGCTGTGAAATAGTGAAGGAATAAGAAGGAGACAACTGAGGATGATTTGGCTGGATGGCATCACCAACTCGATGGACATGAGTTTGAGCAAGCTCCGGGAATTAGTGATGGACACGGAAGCCTGGAGTGCTGCAGTTCATGGGGTCACAAAAAATCAGACATGACTTAGTGACTGAACTAGTGCAGAAAGTTCCACCCTATGGCAGAAATCAAGGAGGAAATAAAGAGCCTCTTGATGAAGGTGAAAGACGCAAGTGAAAAAGCTGACTTAAAACTCAACACTCAAAACACTAAGATCATAGCAACTGGTACCATCACTTCATGGCAAATAGATGGGGAAACAATGGAAACAGTGACAGACTTTACTTTCTTCGGCTCCAAAATCAGTGTGAACAGTGACTGCAGCCATAAAATTAATAGACATTTCCTCCTTGGAAGAAAAGCAATGAAAAACCTAGAGATCGTATTGAAAAGGAGAGATAGTACTTTGCCTACAAAGGTCTGTATAGTCAAAGTAACGGTTTTTCCAGTGGTCATGAATGAATGGGAGAGCAGGACAATAAAAAAGGCTGAGAGCCAAAAGATTGATTCCTTGAACTGTGGGCCTGGAGAAGACTCTTGAGAGTCCCTTGGACTGCAAGGAGATCCAACCTGTCCATCATAAAGGAAATCAGTCCCAAATATTCATTGGAAGGACTGACGCTGAAGCTGAAACTCCAAATCGTTGGCCACCTGAGGCATAGCTGATTCATTAGAAAAATACCCTGATGCTGGAAAGATGGAAGGCAGGAGGAGAAGGGGACAAAAGAGGATGAGATGGTTGAATGGCATACCCAACTCAATGGACATAAATTTGATCAAGCTTCAGGAGATGGTGAAGGACAGGGAAGCCTAGTGTGCTGCAATCCATGGGGTTGCAAAGAGTTGTAAATGACTGAGAAACTGAACAACAACAACAAATCTAATGAAGAGCACTTTAACTGAAAACAATATGAGAAGCTTGGTCATAATGGTTGTGAGAATTCAAAACTGCTAAACACCT
Source organism: Moschus berezovskii (assembly GCF_049115385.1). Lineage (NCBI taxonomy): Eukaryota > Metazoa > Chordata > Mammalia > Artiodactyla > Moschidae > Moschus > Moschus berezovskii. Next base: position 131,874,111 of record NC_142488.1, on the reverse strand, counting down.
TGAATTCCCATAACATTTTTCTATCAAAGAGCCCTACCACACCTCTTCCCATATTTATCTATATCTGATAAGAAAGCCCAAGTACTCTCTTCTCTGGGCCAAAATGAAGGTTAGACCATCCAAGCCCTGACCTATGTGTGGAACTCTCCAACTTTATCCCCTTCAACCAGCATAAAAGCCAGGCCAGTCTCCTTCCTCTGCTCTCATAAGCCATTCTTGAATCTGCTTGAAAGCTTACTCTGCTCTCCTCAGAAAAACTCAATATTTGAATAATATTTTTTTTTTTCATTCTCTGGATGTTTGTGTCATCAGTCTTGACTTCCAAACCAAATTTTGGTTGAAGTGTCCATCCTGTCTCTATGGTGTGATGACAGCAACTGGTCCCAAGAGCAGAAGACTGAGAGGATGTCCCTTGCCACCAGGTTTCTTTTCTACTTTGGTTTTTGAGCTGGTTCTACTGTATGATGGTGAACAAGCACTTTGAGCTATTGCCATCTGGCTAGCTTGTGCTTTGACCTTGCTTCTCTGTGTTGCATTTGTGAGCACCCACTAAAGCTTTGACTAACATAAATCAGTTTAGCCAGTTGGCATATAGTGAAAGGATTATTGGATTGGAACTCTCTTTAAAGCAGTTCTGAATTGTGTCTCTCAACCTAGACTTATGTGTGTGTCTCAGGTTGAATCATGTGTATCAGTTCCAAAATAACTCATGACTGATACTAACCTCAGAGAAATGATGCTTACCTTGTGAACACTGGTTGTGTCTCAACCGTATTTTGGCTCCCTTTCTATATAGAACTGAGGAGAAAAACTGATAGTCGGTTCAATATACAGGATGGTCACTCATGGAGGAAGAGCAGTACTATGCAGGATGCTGAAGTCATACTTCTCAAAGTAAATGACTTTGTGTGTGTGTGTAGGGGGTGTCTGTGTGTGTGTCTCTGTGTGGTCAGTCATGTCTCACTCTTTGTGACTCCATGGACTGCAGCTGGCCAGGCTCCTCTGTCCATGGGATTTCCTAGGCAAGAATACTGGAGTGGGTTGCCATTTCCTCCTCCAGGGTATTCAAACTGGGTCTCCTGCATTGGCAGGTAGATTCACAAATACCTTACAAAATGCTCCTGCTCCTGCCACCTAGGCCTCAAAAATAGAAATGATCTTGATCCTCTGGGCTCTAGAAAGAAACACGTGTTTTACCTCTGAGACAAAGTCAAGAGATTAATTCAACCATTGCCATGGGGAAGTCCACAACACTGATAGTACTAACTTGATTTGAGGTCCTCTGGAAAAAGAAAAAAAAAAAAACTTGTAAAAACTTTTAACCAAAAGATCAATAGCACCATAGGATATAATATTAAATCCACAAAACAAGACTCCAAATTGTTAAGTTTCTCAAAAATAAGAAATCTAAATATTGTCATCGCAAAGAGGAACCTAAGAAGGCATAACATGGACTGGCTAATTGCAATGTAGTATCCTGAAAGGGATATGGGACAGCAAATGGACATTAGATAAAAATCAACGAAATCTGATAAAATCCAGACTTTAGTTAATAATACTGCATCAGTGTTGGTTCACTAAGTTGAATAAATGTTCCACTAAAGTACAATGTTATTAAGAGGAATTGGTTGTGTGGTATACAAATATACTCTTCACAATTACTCTGTACATCTAAAACTTCTAAAATAATTAAAAACACACACACAAAATACGAGGTAATGAAATCTGAAAGATAACAGAATTAAACACTGAATGTGGGTGGCCATGAGGAGTGGTTTGGAGGGAACACTTGCTACCTAACATGTACACTACAGGAACTGAACCAGAGAACATGATGAAGCATGGAAAGTCAACTTAGGAAGGCTCTTTAGTGGGTGTTGAGGAAGCACTCCCTTTTCCTAACCAGAGGGCCTAGACTCCTCTGCACCCTTCCCATCACCCATAAATTTTTAAAGGTTGTGCTTTGTGATGTCAAGCCATTTCAAGGCTACCATTGGCTGGAGAACTTTCTTGCTGACCAATAAAAGTTGATGATTGTGGCTCTTCATTGTCCTGGGAACGTATATAGAGAGGCCAGGAGCCTTGGTGTAGGCCATTGTTGCTACAACATGGCAGAAGTAACTGAGGGAGTGAGGGAGGAGGAGTCAGAGATTGAAATAGACAATGTAAATTTGGAGCAACAAGAATCAAGCGCTAATGGAAGGAAAAGAAAGAAGTCCTATCAATTCAACATATTGGACAGTGAGAAGGTCAGATTAACCTACTCATGTTCCTCATCCTCATACCCCACCTGAAACTTACCCTGCCTTTCCCTGGCAAAAAACCCCTCCTCAATCCACACCCGTTCACTCAAAGTTTTCCTTCCCATCCTCCCTCACTAATTTCCTGTATGAATTTGTTTTCTTACCAGATATGTGAGAACATTAGGAAGTTAAAATTAGCCCTTCAGAAGAATGGGGAAAGGAATAAGAAATTGAAGACATCAATTATGTTAGTCTTCCACCACCACCAGCAGAAGAAAAAGAAGAATGAAAATCAGCCCATGACAGATGAACAAATCCCGGAGGATTCTTCCAACAGTTTTCCCAACAATTCTCCAAGTACCGCCATGTGTCCACCTGGAGCCCGAGATCTTGAGCAATCTGCAGTCCCCCCAGGAAAAGAACTGGTAGAATAGTCGTTTGTGAAGGGATCAAGCATACAGAAATGTTCACCTCTGTAGAGACCAGGTACTCAGATGTTGATAATTAAAATATCAACTAGCTATAAAAAGATATGTGTATCTGTTTTTTGATGATGGGGAGGGGAGGAAGGAAAGTGTTAGAAAGGTGAGAAAGGAGAGAGGTGGAATCCTTTAAGTTTGAGGCCCAGACCAGCCAGTTCATAGTTAGCCAGACACTGGGAATGAGGACAGGATGAAGACTGAGCACTGAAGACTTCTTCCTGAACACTTTATTCCACTGGTGAGGAGGAAAAGGATTTGGTATTTCTGTGTGTCTGGGTGGTCTCAGCTGGGGAGAGGGGTGATGTTGGGGTGGTGGCATTGTGTAATAATCAAATTCCACTTTTGATGTTAGACAATTGAATTTTTAAACCTCATTGATTTATGTTCCTCTTCTGGCCCAAATTTGGGCAAGCTGATAAAAACAGCTAGGGAGGAAAGGAACATACAATAGAAACAGATATACCTAAATTTAACCATTGGAATTGTTGCCTTGTCTACATTTCCCATAGCCAAAATATCCATTAATCCAAAATATCCTCTAGTGCATATGGATAATCTTGCCCAAGAGTTAATAAAATTAAGTCTTTGCCCCCTATAATCACCTTTAAAAATATGAGATCCTATGGACCTTCCCCTTAGTTAAAATAGCATTTTCACCTCTTTTTTTTTAATTCAATCTAAATGAAAGCAGGGTCTTCACAGATTGAAGCTCATTATAGGAGACCTATTAGAGAAGGTGTGATTATCCCCACTTCTGCTACACTTAACAGACAAATTTTACTTGATCTTAAACCTGGAAAACAAGAACAGTGCCTCAGTGTGAACTTGTACCCTTCGTGTCATGGCCCTGCTCACTAGAGCTCCATGTATATTATTGAAAGTACTGCTTTCTCTGAACAACTGGTTGATACTTTGTAGTCATAGCAAAGCGTTTGTCTAGAATGATCTATCCAGTGCCTATTTCAACAACCTCTCAGTAACACTTAACCTTCACATTAAAAGGAACACCTTCACCTGGCGACTCACTGGGCCTAGTGTCCACACCTGCCATCTCACACAGTGTTTACAGACAATATTTTCACCAGCTCTAGCTTTTTCCAGGTACACAATTATGACTTCACACTGATGACATCCTCCTTTGAGGAGATTCCTATGACATACATAGTACACAGTCCCACCACTTCAGTTAAGATCCTGAAAATTCTTTGGTAAGTGGAGGACTGATCCAATCTTGACAGTGTTGAGAAACAGCTTTTAGTCTTCTTAGTACTTATATTGTGAAACAAGCCCAACATGTTTTAGACATTTTTAGATTCTAGAGGCAACATTTTCTCATATACACATTTGTTTGCTCTGCAACTTCCAAATAGACCCTCCTTGAACGAGACTCCCTCTGTCAAAGATTCTAGAATCTGCTTAAATTGCCATAGAACAAGCACTGCTATTAGGGCCCCCTGAGACTCCTTCACTGTGCAAGCTTTAGTAACCTTCTCTCATGTGTCTTGGAGTCCCTGTACCATCAGTGATCACCACCGGTGTCATGGGATTCTGATACAAGGAACTGCCCACCTTGGACCAATATCGTATGCCCTTAGTGTAGCAATTATGGGTACATTTGGACTTTCCTGGAAAAGTAGACTCTCTCAGGTCTTGAACCTATGACCCTCCATATCCAGCTGCCCATTTGGCCTTTGATTATGGAAGCAGCACTCTGAAAGCTGAGCTTAACTAGTGAGGCCCCCTTGCTACAGGGTGGAGCTTAATCTGGGCCTTCTGCATACCCTATATTTAGGAAAGACTAACTTCCCCTATGCTCAGTCCCCTGTTAGATTTCACACTGCTAGAAAAGTTCATCTCTCAGAACACTTGGACACCTGGGGAGCTCCTTAGGATCAACACAGAAAAAACCAAAGGGAGTTCATTCACTTAACCAATGGTATCATCACTATCACACTTGATGGAGCTTGCTTGAGAGTTGCTGCTTTTCATCTCTTAATGAGAATATTCCTGATAAAGGACATGACCCAAAAGTCAGCTCAAATAGCCAAACTTTAGGCAGCTATTTTAGCAGAGAATGTCTTGGCCAACAACTGGCCTCATCATCACACGTTTATAGATCTTTGGGCCACTGCCAATGGGCTGACCGTCTGTTCTGGCCAAGTCAAACAATTCCTAACCAAGTTTGTCTCATTTAGGGTAAAGAACTCATGGAATCGCTTGCCTCCCAAGAGATTATACCCAAGATGTAAAGCAAGGTGACATATTTTCTGCACAAGTTAAAGCCACAATACAATGTCTCACCATGGTATTCCTTATCCTCTTTGGAGTTCTACACATTGCTAGAAACGAAGACACTCATTTGCCTTTCAGAATACAAAACAGCAGATCCTGAACAAGGCATACAATGGAATTGTCATTCCTTTCCTGGTCTTATGCTGCAGGTGCCATATGGCTTACATAAATATGCCCACATTAAATTAAACATGCAACATTTTAGTTATCAATTGACCATCATGGGTAAATTTTAACAGAGACTGATCCCATTTTTTATTCAGTTTTATTGAGGTATAATGGACAAATAAAAATTGTATGTGCTTAAGGCATAGGATTTGGTGTTTTGATTGTATCTATATCTATACATATATCTATAGAATGAATGAATCACAATCATCTAATTAACCATCACTACATAGTTACTGATTTTTTTCTAATTTTTTTTTTGGCCTAACTCTATTTTTGATGCATAACTCATTATGTGAGTAATAATCCTTTTCATACCTTCTTGGTGTATGTGTGACATCATTAGTCTTGACACTGGGATGAAATTTGGTGTGATGGGTGTACATTCCACTTCTATGAGAGGACAAATGCTTACATATTTCACAAAGGCATACATATGTATATATATATGTGTGTGTGTGTGTGTATGTATATATATACATATAGTATGATACTTTAAGAAAGACACCAGTATTTCAGGAAACAAATATGCCTTTAGTGCCTAGTATGTGCCAGATATTGTTCTTAGTTCTGCACTTATGGTGAAGGACATAAAGTGAATAATTCCTGTCAGCAAGTAATTTCTATTTTCATGAGTGAAGAGGTGGTTCATGGTATTGGTGTGGGGAAGAGGAGAGCTGCTTTGGCTAAAGTGGGTGAGGAAACCTTCTCTGACAAGTTGATATTTGAATCAAGATTTAAACAATGAGATATAGTCAATTGTGTGAAGATTTTGAAGAAAAGCATTTTAGGTGAAATAGCGGGTAGCCATGTCATGAGGCAAGAGCAACAGAGCCCCAAATACAAGAAACAAAAACTGACAGAATTGAAAATAGGTACAGATAACTCAGTTTTAAAAATTGGAAATGCCTATATACTACTTGCAATAATGAATAGAATAAACTATACAGAAGCTGAACAAAGAAATAGAGAACTTGGACAACACTATAAACCAACTAGACCTGACAAATATATCAAACACTCCGTACAGCATTAGGAAAGTACACATTTCTCTCAGGTGTACATGGAACACACTTTAGGACAAATCATATTTTAAGCTATAAAGCAAATCTCAGTAAATTTTCCTACAGTATACATTCTCTGACCAGAAAATAATAAAATTAGAAATCAATAAAAAAACAAAATTTGGAAAATTTGTTTAAATTAAACAATACACTTCCAAGTAACCAGTGGATCAAAGGATAAATCATGGGTAAATCACAGGATGCTCAGGGCTGGTATACTGGGATGACCCAGAGGGATGATATGGGGAGGGAGGTAGGAGGGGTGTTCAAGATGAGGAACACATGTACATCCAGGGCAGATTCATGTCAATGTATGGCAAAACCAATACAATATTGTAAAGTAGAAAAAAAAAGAAGAAAAAGAAACACTATGAGATGAATTTTTTCCATTATTTATTTTATATTTGAAAGTTTGTACCTTTTGACCCCTTTCACCTGTTTTCTGTCCCCTACCCTTTCACTATATATATATATATATATATATATATATTTAATAAGGGAATAAAGCCCAAAAAACTCAAATCAATAACCTATCCTACCACCTTAAGAACTTATAAAAGAAGAACAATGTAAACCCAAATCAAGTAGAAGGAAGAAAATAATGAAGTCTAAAAAAAAAAAAAATACAGATTAGAAGAACAGGAAAAATCAAAAACAAAAGCTGGTTCTTTTAAAAGATTAACAAAATCAACTAATCTTTAGCTAGACTGACCAAAACAGAGAGAGGATTCAAATTACTAAGTTCAGGAAAGAGAGGAAATGAAACATTTGTTCACACAAAACTGTATACCCAAGTGCTCACAGCAGCATTACTCATAATAACCAAAAGCAAGAACCACCCAAATATTCATCAACTGCAGAATGGATAAACAAAATATGATGTATCCACACAATGGAATACTCAGTTCAATCGCTCAGTCACGTCCAACTCTTTGCGACCCCATGGCCTGCAGCACACTAGGCTTCCCTGTCCATCACCAACTCCCAGAGCTTGCTCAAACTCATGTCATCAAAAAAGGTTTGATTCTTTTAAAAACAGAATACTATTCAGCTATAAAAAGAAAAGAAGTTCTGACACATGCCACAACACATATGAACCTTGAAAAGATTAAATCAGAGAAGCTATACACAACTGGCCACATATTATATAATCGTATTTATACAAAATGTCAACAGGCAAATTAGTAGAAACAGAAAGCAGATTGGCAGTTGCCACACCTGAGGAAAAGGAAAAAATAAAGTGACCACTAATGTGTGGAAGGTCTCTTTTTGGGTGATGAAAATATTCTGCAATCACATAGTTCTGTTGATTGTACATCTTTACATATACTAACCATCTCGTTGGAGAAGACTCTTGAGAGTCCCTTATACTGCAAGGAGATCCAACCAGTCCATTCTAAAGGAGATCAATCCTGGATGTTCATTGGAAGGACTGATGCTGAAGCTGAAACTGCAATACTTTGGACACCTCATGCGACGAGTTGACTCACTGGAAAAGACTCATGATGGGAAAGGTTGGGGGCGGGAGGAGAAGGGGACGACGGAGAATGAGATGGCTGGATGGCATCACCGACTCTGTGGACATGAGTTTGAGTGTACTCCGGGAGTTGGTGATGGCCAGGGAGGCCTGGCGTGCTGTGATTCATGGGGTCGCGGAGAGTCGGACACGACTGAGCAACTGAACTGAACTGAACTGCACTGAACTGAAGTGTTATATTATGTGTAAAATAGTGATAAATAGTAAATAAAATAAACACATAAAATTTATTATAGTTGTATGCTATATTCAGTTATTATTTTAAAAATTCAATTTCCACAATTAAAAACAATTTCCACAATTAGTCACTCCAACCTCTGTTTCCATGACACTTATTATATTCTATTTCTCCATGATAGCACATACCACCTCCATTGCAACTGTCAACATTCTTGTCTTTCTCCCCTACTATCTCTCATCAAACCACATCTCTTCAAGAACAGAGAATGATTCTTTCTTTTCTGTGTATCCAGAGAACCTATACAGTATCTGACATATAGCAGATCTTCAGAAATGCTGTAAAATGGATGGATAACTTTTATGACATAAATTTATTAGCATCACTATTCTGGGTATATCACTAAAGATCAGCCATATAAATTCTACTTTATACTTACTTCCAAAAATAGAACCGGTAAAAATCATGAGAAACAAACAATATTTGTATTAGATTCCTAGAATAGTAGCAGTTCTTGCATAGAATTAAACATTATTGTTACTATTAACATTATAATTTTATGTTATAAAACATACATTTTGCTTTGAGACTTTTCCAAGTCCTATTTCCTAATTTTTCTTTCTGTGATTACTTTCTCATAGATTTAGCATTGTCATGATTTAAAGAGTAATTGGAAGAACTTATCACTTTTTCTATAGAAGACAGGAATAAATAAGGAAGGAGAACATTAATTTGGTCTCATTCGAGATCTTCTAAATAGGAGTAATTGAAGCAGTCAAAGGCATGAACTTCCTAGAGCCGATTCATCACGTCTACCCACCCAACTGCCTCTGTACCATATACCACTCTCCTTTGACCTTGACTACTCTGGATGAATCATTCTTACTTCTAGTTAGGGCCATTTTCTTCAATGAAACTTTAGATGCCATCTTCTCTTGCCAATTGAAGGATGCTGCTTTAGCAATTATCCCCTTATTTCAAGTATCATAGGATTCTCCCTCTCCATTGCATTATTTACATCAAAATAAAAACACACTCTTCCAATATTTTCTATCAACAAACAGAATACCATTTAAAAAAAACCTTCCTTAACTCTGCTTCCTTTTACTCTCTGTCTATTCTCAAGTAAACCTACTCCAATCAGAATTTCACCTTTATCAGTCCATCCAAACTGTTTTTATTTCCCAGGTGGTGCTAGTGGTAAAGAACCCACATGCAGTACAGGAGAGGAAAGAGATGAGGATTCAATCCCTGGGTCAGGAAGATCTTCTGGAGGAGGACATGACAACCCAATCCAGGATTCTTGCCTGGAGAACCCCATAGACTGAGTAGATAGGTGGGCTACGGCCCATAGGATTGCAAAGAGTCAGACGGGACTGAAGTGACTCAGCACACACAGGAATATCCACATTGCTAAAATTCCTATTTCAACTCTCAGTTCTCATATTATTCAATTTCTGTTCTGCATTTGACCCAATTGTTTATTCACTCCTTTTTGGAAAACCTTTTTCACTTGGGTTTCAAGACAACTTAAGTCTCTTTGTCAATGCTTTCTTTATAAGTGATCTTCTTCATTCATATGACTTTAGATACCATCTTGATGGCAATGACTTCCATATTTATTTCTCTAGCGTAGACCTTTCACCTGAACTCAACATTCATATCCCTAACACAAATTAACACAAGCTCCAAGCCAAGATTGCATTTTTCTGCCAACACCTGCTCTACTGTCTTCTTCATCTCAAAATATCAACATCTTTCCAGTTACTCAGGATGCAAATATCAGAGCTACATTTGAGTCCTCTCATTCTCTCACTCCTTACATCTAATTGGTCAGAAAACCCTGTTGATTCTACCTTCAAAATTAATCTGCAATTCATCCACTTATCATTATTCCAGTTGCCAATATCTTGATCCAAGTCACCATCAACTCTTGTTTAGATTATTGCAATAGCCTCTTCTTGATTCCTGGTTTCAGCCATGCCCATCCTTCAATCTATCCTCAACCCAGAAATCACATTGGTCCTTATACATTTCAATCCAATCAAGTCATTCTTTTCCTCAAAACACTCATCCTCAGAATTAAAGCCAAAGCCAAAATGCTTTTGTGATGTCCCCACACCAGCCCTTTTTATTCACCTCCAGTTACCTCTGTGAACTCATCTCTTACTACTTTCCTCATTCTCTCTACTCCAGTTTCACTTTAGGCCACCTAAATTTCTTTGTATACTTTCAGCACATTCTCATTTCAGTGTCTTTGAAGTCATTTTTCCCTTTTCTGGAGTTATCCTTTGAATGTTTCTCAAATTTACATATTCATCTCTTCACCAGCTTTGTACTTTAGTCCCTAGCACAGATTTACTGATTTTTTTTGTGTGATTTCTTTTTGAATAATAAAACATTTTAAATGGATGACAAGATCATCAGCAACTCAGCAGTCCTGGCAAATGCCAATTTTCCCAAGCATTTTCTTGGTCAAGTTTTCCATTACACTTAATGGTGCTGTCATCCTCCCATGGGTCTAGGTTCCCAATGTGACTGTCATTGCTGATGTGCCCTAGCTGATAGACCTGTTCTTTCCCCTCTGTTCCATTCCACATCTGCCGATTGAAAGTATGATTATCACCTAAGTCCCAATTGAAATGCTTCCTCTTCCATGAAACATGGCCAAAACCTTCAACTGTAGATTGACTTACCTCTTTTAAACTCTTATATTACATTGTTACTCTCTTGCAATATTTCACTATGAAGTACAGAGAGGAAATTGTGGTGGAAATGGCATTTAGACTTAGAAAATGCAGACCAGGGATTCACATTCCACTTCTGTGATTTACCAAACCTGTGACCTTTGGCATCAAATATGTCTATATGGGCCTCCTTCTCCACATCCACAAAACGTGAGTGATAACCACTAAGTGGAGTTGTTTTGGAGATTTCATTAGCTAATATATGGAGAAATATGTAACACACAACTTGAAATGCATCAGATAAATATTAAAACACAAGACATATATTTTATCAAATAGAAAATCTCTTGATAACCAGGGTTATGCTCTGTTCAACTCTGCTTCACACAACCCCATCTCAGATCTAGTTAGCATATTGCTCGGTTTGTGGTAGTTACTCAATGTTTAAATAATTAATTTTTAAAAATTGTTGTCTAATACTGAAGACATGTTACCCTGTGGCTTATTCGCAAATCTTTAGTTTGCCACATTAGAATAAAGGTGACTTATCACGTATATTGTCTTTGATTTTGCTTGTAAAAGATGTATTTTTCAGGAATAGATTGTATTGACTTTTCCTACAAGATCATGGCATGTGATGATGATATATCTCATGTGTTAAAGGACTCTAAGCAGGACCTCGCACCTTTGATCACACAATTTATTTTCCATTTACACTATTGCTTTCAGAGGTACCCTGAAGGGAGTAGTAAGATAGATATTTAACAAACCAGAAATAAGCTTTATTTAGAATATAAGTTGGCTAATTCCTCAATGCAATTTTTTTCTTTCTCTGTGATAACTGTATTCTTATTTATAATAAGAAAAACTTAAACTTTTCTACCTGAAACAAGATTGAAATGAAAGGAATAATATGAAAAATGTAATTATAATGTGCCAAAATAGGATCACTGCAAGTTGTTCACTTTTTCAGAATTTCTTTTGGATGACATTTAAATTGAATTGAATTTTAATTCAAATACAAAGAAGGAAACCCACATTATTAAGTAACTTTGCCAATCAACCTGTCAATATACTAATTATGAAAAACTTTAGCAAAAAAGAATTGCCCCCTTGCAATTCTTGTACCTTGGCCCCAGACACAAAGACAATTACATTGTTCAAATTGTCACCTTGTGACTCAAGTTTAAAATGCACTCCCCCACAGTGTTAATATGTCCTATCCATGAAAAAAAAACATAAATTTTGTTACCCATAAAAGCATTTCTTAACTGTAATAGATTCAAAACCTTCAAAAGAACAATATTATGTACCCCTAAACCAGCCCTGTGCATAACTGCAAAAAAGAAACTAAACATGTAAACCAATCATAATAGCTGTCATTTATTAGGCATCTACCCATTTTAGATTTCTAAGTGATATCTTTAATTTCCAGAAAGAATTAAGTGATTGAGTCAAAGAAGTAATTATGCTTAGTTGTGGATGCATTAGGTGGTGAAAATAAAGTTCAATGATGTAAAGAACAATATTTAATAAGAACCTGGAATGTCAGGTATGTGAATTAAAGTAAATTGGATGTGCTCAAGCAGGAGATGGCAAGAGTGAACACTGACACTTTAGAAATCAGTAAACTGGAATGGGCAAATTTAATTCAGATGAACATTATATCTAATACTGTGTGCAAGAATCCATCAGAAGAATGGTGTAGCCCTCATAGTCAACAAAAGTCTGCAATGCAGTAATTGGGTAAAATCACAAAAATGACAAAATCATCTCAGTTTCTTTCCAAGGCAAATCTTTCAACATCATAGTAATCCAAGTCTATGCTCCAATCACTAATGCTGAAGAAGTTGAAGTTCAAAAGTTCTATGAAGACCAACAAGACCTTACAGAACTAACACCAAAAAAAAAAAAAAAAAGATGTCCTTTTCATCAGAAGGGGTTGGAATGAAAAAGTAGGAAGTCAAGTTGCTTGAATAACAAGCAACTTTGGCCTTGGAGTACAAAATGAAAAAGGGCAAAAGTTAACAGCTTTGCCAAAAGAACACACTGGTCATATCAAACACCCTCTTCCAACAACACAAGAGATAACTGTTCACATGGACATCACCAGATGGTCAATAATGAAATAAGATTGATCATATTATTTGCAACCAAAGATGAAGAAGCTCTATACAGTCAGCAAACAAAACCTGGAGCTTACTGTGGCTCAGATCACTAGCTCCCAACTGCAAAATTCAAGCTTAAACTTAAGAAATTAGGGAAAACCACTAGACCATTCAGGTATGACCTAAATCCAATCCTTTATGATATTACAGTGGATGTGACAAATAGAATCAAAGGATAAGAACTGGTAGACAGAGTGCATGAAGAACTATGGATGGAGATCTATAACATTGTATAGGAAGTGGTGACCAAAACTATTCCAAAAAATAAAAGCAAGAAGGTAAAATGGTTGTCTGAGGAGGCCATACAAATAGCTGAAAAATGAGAAGTGAAAGGCAAAGGAGAAAGGCAAAGATATACCCAACTGAATGCAGAGTTCCAGAGAGCCATAAGAAAACCTTCTTAAGTGAGCAATGAGAAGAAATAAAAGAAAACAATAGAATGAGAAAGACTAGTGATCTCTTCAAGAAAATTAGAGATACCAAGGGAACATTTCATGCAAAGATATGCACAATAAATGACAGAAACAACAAGGACCTAACAGAAGTAGAAGAGATGAACAAGATGTGGATTAAAGCCAGAGGAACCAGAGATCAAATTGCCAATATCCATTGGATCATAGAAAAGGTAAGAGAGTTCCAGAAAAGCATCTACTTCTGCTTTAGTGACTATGTCAAAGCCTTTTACTGCGTGGATCACAACACACTGTGGAAAATTCTTAGAGATAGGAATGCCAGAGAACTTCACCTGCCTCCTGAGAAATCTGTATGCAAGTCAAGAAGCAACAGTTAGAACTGGACATGGAACAACAGAATGGTTCCAAATCAGGAAAGGAGTACGTCAAAGCTGTATATTGTCACCCTGCTTATTTAACTTATATGCAGAGTACATCATACAAAATGCCAGGCTGGATGAAGGACAAGCTGGAATCAAGATTGCTGGGAGAAATATCAATAACCTCAGATATGCAAACAATACCACCTTTATGGCAGAAAATGAAGAAGAACTAAAGACCTCTGTGATGAAAATGAAAGAGGAGAGTGAAAAAGCTAGCTTAAAACTCAACATTCAGAAAACTAAAATCATAACATCCAGTCCCATCACTTCATGGCAAATAGATGGGGAAACAAGGTAAGTAGTGAGAAACTTTATTTTCTTGGGCTCCAAAATCACTGCAGATGGTGACTACAGCCATGAAATTAAAAGACACTTGCTCTTTGGAAAAAAAGCTATGACCAACCTGGACAGCATACTAAAAAGCAGGGACATTACTTTGCCAACAAATGTCTGTATAATCAAAGCTGTGATTTTTCTGATAGACATGTATGGATGTGAGAGTTTGACTATAAAGAAAGCTGAGCACTGAAGAATTGGTGCTTTTGAACTGTAGTATTGGAGAAGACTCTTGAGAGTCCCTTGGACTGCAAGGAGATCCAAGTAGTCTATCCTAAAAGAAATCAGTCCTGAATATTCATTGGAAGGACTGATGCTAAAGCTGAAACTCCAATACTTTGGCCACCTGATGCAAAGAGCTGACCCTTTTGAAAAGACCCTGATGCTGGGAAAGATTGAAGGTAGGAGGAGAAGGGGATAACAGAGGATGAGATTGTTGGATGGCATCACCGACTCAATGGGGATGAGTTTGAGTAAACTCTGGGAGTTGGTGATGGACAGGGAGGCTTGATATGCCTCCATGGGGATCGCAAAGAGTCAGACACCATTGAGCAACTGAAATGAATTGAACTGAACTGAAGCAGAAGAGATTAAGAAGAGGTGGGAAGAATATACAGAATAGTTATATAAAAATGTCTTAAGGACCCAGTTATACAAACAATGGTAATGGAGGTGATGGGATTTCAGCTGAGCTATTTGAAATTCTTAAAGATGATGATGATGCTATTAAAGTGCTGCACTCAGTATGTCAGCAAATTTGGAAAGCTCAGCAGTGGCCACAGGATTGGAAAAGGTCAGTTTTCATTCCAATTCCAAAGCAGGGCAAGGTCAAAGAATCTTCAAACTACTGTACAATTGTGCTCATTTCACAGGCTAGCAAGGTAATACTCAAAATCCTTCAAACTAGGCTTCAGCAGTACATGAACCAAGAATTTACAGATGTAGAAACTAGAATTAGAAAAGGCAGAGGACAAGAGATCAAATTGCCAACATCCATTGGATCATAGAAACAGAACGGAATTCGAGAATATCATCTACTGCTGCTTCATTAACTACATGAAACCCTTTGACTCAGTGGATCACAACAAAGTGTGGAAAATTCTTAAAGAAATGGGAATACCAGGCCATGTTACTTGCCTCCTGATAAACCTGTATGAAAGACAAGAAAGAACAGTTAGAACCAGACATGGAATGATGGACTGGTTCAAAATTGGGAAAGGAGTACATCAAGGCTGTATATTGTCACCCTGCTTATGTAACTTATAAGCAGAGTGTGTGTATGCTTGTGTGCTTAATCACTCAATCATGTCCGACTCTTTGCAACCCCATGGACTATAGCCCACCAGGTTCCTCTGCCCATGAGAATTCTCCAGGAAAGTATATTGGATTGGGTTGCCATGTCCTCCTCCAGGAGATCTTCCCAACTCAGGTATCAAATCCAGGTCTCCTGCATTTCAGGCGGATTCTTTACCATCTGAGCCACCAAGGTACATTATGCAAAATTCAGGGATGGATGAATCACAATCGGGAATCAAGATTGTTGGAAGAAATATCAACAACCTCAGATATGCAGATGATACCACTCTAATGGCAGAAGGTAAAGAGGAATTAAAGAGTCTCTTGAAGAGGGTGAAAGTGAAAAACCTGGGTTGAAACTCAATATTCAAAAAAACTAAGATCATGGCATCCAGTCCCATCACTTCTTTGCAAATAGATGTGGAAATAGTGACAGATTTTCTTTTCTTGGGCTCCAAAATCAGTGCAGATGGTGATTGCAGCCATAAAATTAAAAGATGCTTTCTCCTTGGAAGCAAAGTGATGTCAAACCTAGACATCATGTTTAAAAGCAGAGACATCACTTTGCCGATGAGGAAGACTTTTAAATGCTGAATGTTCCAAAGTTAAGTGCTTCAAGGAAAAGTTTACATTATAACTTCATTCCAGGAATTATTTTTTCTTCATAGCTATTTCTTTTTAAGGGATTTTGACCAGAATTATTTATTCTGTTTTCATGATCATGGTAAAGCAAGAAGGATACTGGATGATCTCAACTCCTTAGTGCTAAATATTTTGTATCATGGTTAAAACATTGTGACTTTTTCTTCCTTTTCTTTAATAACACAATTTTAATGGGAGGTATATGGAAAGCATAATTAGATGTATTTATGTAGTACAAATGGGAAAACAGTGTTAGTATTATATTTATTTTTTTTAATCTTCTTTTTTTTAATTTTAGTTGGAGGCTAATTACTTTGCATTATTGTATTGGTTTTGCCATACATTGACATGAATCTGCCCCGGATGTACATGTGTTCTCCATCTTGAACCCACCTCCCACCTCCCTCCCCATATCATCCCTCTGGTTCATCCCAGTGCACCAGCCCCATTTAAAAGGAAATTACATTCAGCTTTTTTAGCATATATGAATTGTACATTTGTATACAATATAGGTACACAATGTCAACTTATTATAATTCTCTATATTTAAGTATTATGACTTTCATGATAATTGTGTATTTCATTTAAGCTGCAAATGTATGGTCATAAAGTTGTTTGAAATGTATATTATTTATGAAAGAACTATGGGATATATAGTGATATCTCCTGTTTCATTCCTGATATTGGTCATTTGTGTCTCCTATCTTTTTATCTTAACTGACGAAAAAAATCTTTAAAACTCATCATAAACACTCATCATTTTAAACCCTATTCTTTGTAAAAATCCGAACTTCGTTGTCATATATTTCATTTTTCTTTAACCTGAAGAACTTCCTATAACATTTTAATACTTCAGGACTGCTTGAAATATTCTCTCTGCTTCGTTTTGTTCTGAAAATTTCTATAATTCTTCATTTCTATATATTTTGACTGGATATAGACATCTAGGTTCCTAGAGAAGGGAATGGCAACCAACTCCAATATCCTTCCTTGGAGAATTCCGTGGACAGACCATGGTGTTGCAAAGAATCAGACATGACTGAGTGATTTTTAAAAAAGACATCCAGTTTATCAGTTTTGTTTGTTGTAGCCCGTTAAAAATTTTGCCACAGTGTCTTCTGGCTTTCATAATTTCTTACAAGCAGTCTGTAATAAGTCTTTGTATTCACTTACAGGTAACATGTTCTTTTTTTCCCCTCAAGCCTTTAATTTTATTTCTCTACTTGTTTAAATATTTGATTGTGATGACTTCAGCTTGGTCTTCTTTGTATTTATCCTCCTGTGGTTAACTGAATTCCTTGGTTCTATGAATTCACAATATTTTTAGTCAAATGTACTAAATTATATCCATTTATCCTCAAATGATTTTTTCTATTACCATCTTTCTCCCTTTTCTTTCTTAGATTCCTAATATACACATATTGCATGATATAGCATCATGCACTTATTCCCAGTGCTCTGAAGAGTTTTTAATACAATTTTTAGTATAGTTTTTGATTTATTGTAAAGATGTGAAAATTGTATAGCAAGTTCACATACAAGAAAATCCCATACCTAGCTCCCCTAGTGTTAACATCTTACACTAGTATAGTGTATATAACATAAGAAATGAGCCAACATTGATTTATTTTTATTAACTAAAGTTCATACTTCATTCAGTATTCCTGTTGTTCTTTATATGTGCCAGGATCTTATGCAGAGCACCGTATTATATTTGGTAATTTGTTTCCTTAGTTTCCTCTTAGCTATTTCTCAAACTTTCCTTGTTTCGGACGACCTTAACAGCTGTGAGAATTACTCATGAAGTATTTTTTAGAATATCCCTCAGCTGGGAGCTGTCAGATGTTTTCTCATTATTAAACTGAAGCTGTAAGTTTTAGGGAAGAATATTACAGAGATGAACTCTTTCATTCTCACATCAAATCAGGGCTACATGATATCACATGATATATTACATTTACTTTAAACACCTAGCAAAAATAGCGTATGCCATGTTCTCCACAGTACACTTACCCTTCCCTTTCCATACACTATTTTTCTAAAGCATATAAGTGAATGTTTCCAATACTCAATGAAAAGGAGACTTAAGCTCCACCTCTTGAGTATAGCATGATCAGCATAAATTATTTGGAATTCTTCTGTTTAGGAGGTTTGTCTCTTGTCTTCAATTTATTTATTTACTCAGTAATTTATTTATATCATATATTTACTATATAGATTGCATTACAGCTAAATACTGTTTTATTAATTTTGTTTTTCATATTATTCCAGGTTGGACCACTAGGGGCTCTTTTTGCTGGTTTCTGTGACCTTTGGACAATCCCCCATTCTTTCACTTTAGATCACTTTGTGGTATTACAAGACACTTCAGGCTCATATTATATATTTCCTGCCCCAGTCCTAGAATCAGCCATTTCTTCAAGAAGCCCTAATTTATTTTTTAAAAAGAATGATATTAGAAATCAAATTCTGAACCCTAGGTATGTTGGTTGCTAGTTAGTAGTCATCAATTCTAGGCCCTCTCAACTGATACAATGAGTGAGTATATGTACATACACACAATTTTGTATATACCCGTACCTATAAATATTTCTATATGTAGCCATCTGTATCTATATTAAGCTAAGTATGATTTTATACTGATATTTTCAACTTAACCCATCAACATGTTTATCATTCTAGCCTTTTTTCTTGCTTGCCTAACTTCTACATTCCAAAAGTGAATAACTGAGTTTCCACAATCCATCATATGTTTACTTAGGTATCCAGTTCCAGTATACATGTTGAGTTGTTTTAGAATTGTTAGCCTAACACCAATGGAAAACTGTGTCATCCAACAGTCTGCAGTGTTTATGTAAATTCTTTTGCTTTTACTCTCATAGTCTCCATTCATATTCACCTTCATGCCCACCCTCCTCATTGAGATTATTTAATACATTTGCCGTTCAGTTTGTTTTGTTAGAAAGTTAAATGAAGATTTAGGGGTTTTGATTTTAAAGATTTCTTATTCGATTTTTTTGCATGGTGATTAAGTTTTGGACTTTGATTTTAAGGTTTGTTTTGAAGCTTTAAGAGGTTGAGTCTAGAGTAGCATGTACTCTTGGACAAGTCCACTGATTGCTTAAAGTATTAGGGTGAGGATTTTGAAGATATTTCATCCTTGTGTGTGGGGGAAAAAAAAAACAACAACAAAGAAACGGTTCTTGACATCTGGGAATTTCTCTGACTCTTATAACTAGGTTTCAGTGCTGTTAGAAGTTGGCCTGGCACTCAGCTAAGCCATATTCTAAGCCATATTCTCTAGTTGGACATAAACAATCTCACAGAACATCAATTTCAGGCAATGATAACATGAAATAAAACAAGGCCATTTTATGTTTGTCTAAGCACAAAATAAGATCACTGTGTAACCATGAAATATTAATATCGCCTTCTCTCTGCTAATAGGAGCAAATGCTGCTTTTCTAATTATAACTTTATATTTGCCCTAGTCTGCCCCCCTATATAAGATTTATTTTGATATCCACTCCTAGTACTGCCTCTGTTTTCTAACAGCAATAAATCAAGAGCAAAGCATTACTTTCTTAGACTCTTTTTCAAGTCACCCAACCAAAGCCTAACCCCTATAATAGGTTCCTTCCAACACCCTCTTACTAAAATGCCCTGGTGTTCATTAGCCCTCAATGAGATGAGTAATAAACTTGACTTCTTCATTTACTCGTGTGTTCCTGGAGGGCAGTGGCAGTGAGTTCTGGAAAATTTTTCAACTTATGACTCATAAGCAATCATTCTTTCTTGGATGTCACAAAATTCATCCTGCAAATGTGTTAATTAGTAGTCAGACAAATATTCAAAAGGCCCCCATGAAGATATCTGGAGTTCTTTTTCTGAACAGCTCCTTCCTCTCCATTATTCTGCTATGTAAATTTCAATTATTTCAACCTACCTGAATTCCAATTTCTACTTTTCAACTTATTGAAACAATAGTGGTTTACTTGAATTCTTCTTTCCTTTGCCACGGTACAAATTTACCTCTGGGGGAGGGAGCTGAAATGATTGTAGAGCTCACCTTGTTTATTTCCCTTCTCTTAGTGGTCACAGTCCTGCACTGACCATGGTAGTGATCTCTGAAAAAAGATTGTTTCAAATGTTTATTTTCTAATTTTTGTATTGGGAGGGAAAGTGCTAAATTGGTTATTCCTTCATGGGCAGAAATGAAAGCTCTTTCATTGTTTTTTTAAAATTGAATCATACCATATATTTATTTGCTATTTGCTGTCCCCACTTCAACCCTTTGAAAACATATAAAAGATACATTGTGAATTAAAATCTTTCACTTTAATATTTTGTTAATATTTTATAAAATATAAGGACTATTATGTTTGTCATATGGTATGTTTTTACCTGTACAAACAATATTGCATTATTCTACTTATTTTGACATCCATATACTCAACAAACATTCATTGAGATGTAACTATGTGCCAGACAGTAAGCATTAAAATGATCGTGGTTCCTACTGCTAAAACTATGAAAGGGAAAAAAACATCATTGGCTATTTCTGAGAAATGTATTTTAATTTTCCAGGGTAAACTTTCTGTAACATCTATCAGAATTTTAGTGAATCCACTTTAAATTTCTCCACAGTATTTATCTCATAAATGCATTTTGAAGCAATGAGTTTATACATAAGTTGTGATTGTACACATCTAACTTCAAATTGCCTTTTTGGATAGTCTGTAATTGGAAGTCATATCTATTTGCTCCATTCATTTCATTTTCTAATAACTTATTTAGAGTACTGACAGAAGCAATGGGCTCTAGGTAATATGGGGAAGTAGGTAGTATGTGGTAAAATAAAACAAATGAAGAAAAAGAAAAGCAAAAATCCTTGAAACTTTTGACTGAAGAAACACAATCGCAGAGTTTCACACTAGCCAACAGCTTTGCACTGTGGGATGAGAATGGCATATAAAGAAGCAGAAAAGAATTATAGCCTTTTCTTCCCTCTTGGTAATTTCTTCTCTGTGCTACCTAAGTCAAAAGGAAAACTAACACTTTTGATTAGTGGGAAACAGTTATTTCTCACTGGAAAATGAAGAACAAAGGAAAAGGTGTTTAATGTGAAACTGGCTTTGAAACATAAACCACAGTCATAATCACCATTCACTATATTTAAAATGTTTCTCTATGACTTCTAACATTACTCATTACAGTTTATGTTTATTGTGTTAATGAAAAATTAGAAGTTTTTAGAAAACACTTAAAGAATATTTGAGTTGCTCTTTGGTCGCTACGTCATGTCTGACACTTTTGTAACCTGGAGTGGCTTACCATTCTCCTCTCCAGGGGATTTTCGTGACCCAGGAATCAAACCTGCATCTCCTGAATTGGTAGGTGGATCCTTTCCCACATGGTCTAAGGATAGGCAGCTAATACAAGGTAAAGTCAGGTTTCAAACCCAGGTCTGTGTGAATATGTCATTTTAATTCTTTCCTCCCATGTTTTATTGCCTCTACATGGTGTCTGTGTAAAATTATTAGTCTCTTTAAAGGGAATGACTCTTTCTGGGAGTTGGTGATGGACAGGGAGGCCTGGCGTGCTGTGATTCATGGGGTCGCAAAGAGTCGGACACGACTGAGCGACTGAACTGAACTGATGGTTAATTTCCACTGAATATTCTCAGAAGAAACATTTTACATAATATGTATGACTTCTGGTCCTAAGACTAGGGTTAATACCATTAATTTGGATGTTCATTTCCCTAATTCTATTCTTCTATTTGAAGGTTAATGTAGTGAGATGAGGCAAGGTTCTCCTTAATGTCAGCTCTGCCTCCACTTGTTCTGGTGCTATTGATTGATACTTGACTTTACTACCCAGGGGCAGGAAAAATGTTTACTATTCTACTAAGATCAATAATAAGACCTTTCCCAACATCCCATCATTTCCATGGGTTTCACTCTCTTCCACTTTAAAGGAGAGGGAACATATTTTATTTTAGTTATTTTTTTTCTTGCTTTAAAAAAGCAAATTTATTATCTTATGGTTTTAGAAGTCAGAAGTCTGAAATGAGTCTCACTGGACTAAAATCAAGGTGTCAGCAGGGGTTTCTGGACGATCTAAGTAAGAATCCATTTCCTTGCCTTTTCAGCTATTTTTATTTAACATATTTTCTTTTTGTTGTTCAGTCGCTCAGTTGTTACCAACTCTTTGCAACTTCATGGACTGCAATACCACAAACTTCCCTGTCTTTCACCATCTCCCGGAGTTTGCTCAAACTCATCATGTCCGTTGAGTCAGTGATGTCATCCAACCATCTCATCCTCTGTTGTCCCCTTCTCCTTCTGCCTTTAATCTTTCCCAGAATCAGGGTCTTTTCTAGTCAGTCGGCTCTTTGCATCAGGTGGACAAATTATTGGAGCTTCAGCTTTAACATCAGTCATTCCAATGAATATTCAGGGTTGATTTCCTTTAGGATTGACTGGTTTGGTCTCCTTGCTGTCCAAGGGACTCTCAAGAGTCTTCTCCAACACCACAGTTCAAAAGCATCAATTATTTAACACTCAGCCTTTTTTATTATCCAGCTCGCTCTCACATCCATACATGACTACTGGAATAACCATAGCTTTGACTATAAGGACTTTTGTCAACAAAGTAATATCTCTGCTTTTTAATATGTTGTCTAGGTTTGTCATTGCATTTCTTCCAAGGAGCAAGCGTCTTTTAAATTCAAGGCTGCAGTGACTGTCCACAGTGATTTTGGAGCAAAGAAAATAAAGTCTGTCACTGTTTCCTTGTTTCCTCATCTATTTGCAAGGAAGTGATGGGACTGGATGCCATGATCTTCATTTTTTGAATGTTGAGTTTTAAGCCAGCTTTTTCACTCTCCTCTTTCACCTTCATCAAGATGCTCCTTAATTCCTCTTTGCTTTCTGCTCTAAGGGTGGCATCATCTGCATATCTGAGGTTATTGATATTTCTCCCAGCAATCTTGATTCCAGCTTGTGTTTCATCCAGCCCAGCATTTCACATGTTGTACCCTGCACGGAAGTTAAATAAGCAGGGTGACAGTATACAGCCTTGACGTACTCCTTTCCCAATTTGGAACCAGTCTGTTGTTCCAAGTCCAGTTCTAACTGTTGCTTCTTGACCTGCATGCAGATTTTTCAGGAGACAGGTAAGGTGGTCTGGTATTCCCATCTCTTTAAGAATTTTTCACAGTTTGTTGTGATCTACACAGACAAAGGCTTCAGCATAGTCAATGAAACAAAGGTTTTTTGTTTTTCTGGGATAATTTAGCTTTTTCTATGATTCAAAGGATGTTGGCAATTGTGCCAAATGCTATGTAGGTCAAGTGATACTAAAACATATATGACCCTGTGCCTTTTCCTAGAGAGTAGTTCATAGTCCACTTGAATAAACAGACACTGAAACAAATAATTAAAGTTTATGTGTCATGGCCTAAAAAACACAAAATTTTAGTACAATTCAGAATAGAGAATGAGTAGTATTTTTAAAAAGAAATCAAAGACAGCTTCAAGTAAAAAGTGACATTCGATCTAGGTCTTAAAGGATGCTAGTGGTAATAATAGTAAAACATTTGCTGAGTGGTTTCTACACATAAAACACTCTGGTAAATTCTTTATATACATTATTTTCTTTAATTCTCCCAGCAAAACTGTAAGTCAATTACTATTATGACTGTCATTTTATAGAGTCAAAGTCACACTCTCAGTAAGGGCAAAATTGCAATTCAACCCCATGACTCCTCATAAATAAATAAATAAATATTATTTTAGTAGCTGTTCTAGATTGGTTGTTCTCAAACAAGGCTACTTTTGCCCCCTAGAGGATGTTTGACAAAATCTTGGGATATTTTGGGCTATCTCAGCTGAGATGTATTACAGGTATATAGTGATTACAGACTAGTGATACTACTAAACAAACTACAATGCATAGGATAGACATCCACAATAAACAATTATCTGGAAAAAAATGTCAATAGTTGGTTAACAAATCCTGCTGATGTTGAAAAGTCCTGTTTTAAATGTTTAGTGTACAGTAGGAAGTAAATGTCCCTAAAATCAATCATCTTGTACTCTTTAGGTACAGAGAGAAGAGAAACAAAATTGACAAAACTATATATAATATAATGTCAGGTTGTAAAAAGTGCTATGAAGAAATATAAAGCAGAGTATCAAAATGTGGAAAATATATACTAGTTTAGAAAGAAAATATCTCTGTGAAAGTGCACTAAAGCAGAATGGAATAAAGGAAAAGTCCCTGTGGATATCTAGGGAATAGACAGTGCAAAGGCCCTGAAGCAAGAGCATGCTTGGCATATTCCAGGATTAGCAAGGAGCCAGTGGGTGTACAAAGAGGTGAATGGTGCAGAGAATGCTAGATTATGACAAGAAGGCAGTGGAAGGCCAGATCATTTGAGACTTTGTAATCCATGATAAATAGATTGAAATTTATTCTAAGTATAAAAGATAAATAACATAATGAGATTTGCACTTTTTAAAGCAGAACATGGTAGCTTGCATGGGGAGGACAGGCCATCTGAGAGACTCCTATTTCCATTAGTATGTCTGGCTGAGAATCCAAACCAAAATCTTACTAAAAACAGATTAAAATATTGAATTAAAAACTTAAACTTTAAACTTAATGCTTCTTAAAAGCATTGGAAAACTAGAAAGCTAGTAAGAATTTATCATGGAAAAATATATATGAAGACAGGATTTCTGAAAGCAATGAAACTAATTTTGTTGCCAAACCTAGAAGTTGAGCTTTGAGGCTGCAGGGAAGAAAAGTAATGCCTAAACTTTCACAAGACGGAGAATTTAATTGGAGACCCTACTTTCACAAATTAAAACTTCATAAGCTCACAATTTCAGTGTAAAGATGAACTAGAAGTAAAACTCACTGCTCCACATATATCCATAATGGACAGCAAGGGACATTACCTTAGAAATGCGTAGAGATGAAGCAGGGAGACACACAGATTTTGCAGCTTACAGCTGTTCAATCCTGTTCTTGAATGCATTACTGCAATTTTACAATGGATTCCTGCTGGGTCCTCCTGTCTTTATGGATTGGGAGGTCTGACAGGATCGATCTCCTAATGTGCAGGTCTGTCTCTGTGATCATTCAAGTCCCATGCTTAGATATTCTAACTCTACCATCCAGTAGAGTAGAACAGCAGGAGCTGCTTTTCAAATGCTTTATAATTCTCTGTTGCAGCCAGTACAGACTTGAGATTAGCATCTGAGTGGAGAGCCATAGTATTCACTATACTGGCCAATTGTGAGTGAGAGAACTGTGCTAATTGGAGATAATGTCTGCAAATCATGCCATGATATTTCAGATCTTTCAAATTTGCAGCTTCCCATTAGAGATCCATTGCAACCCTAAAACAATCTAACAAATTCCATTTCACTAACCGTCTAATCTATGATCAATTCAAATGAGATTACTTCCTGTTCTATTAACTTGGCTCCTACTTTTGCCTTTCTTACATTGTTCCTCCTTCCTTTAATCCTTTACTCTCCCACATTCTCCCCATGTTTAATTGTCACCAATCCATAAAAGGTCAGCATAAATATTCCCAAGGCCCTACTTAATTCTTCTAAATTGTCTTCTCTGAATTCTAATGGCACTCCAATTTATGTGTTCCTTGTTTTAGAGTTATTTGTATCTATATATGACATCTACCATACAGCAAGGTCTTTGGTGGAAGTATCTAAGTTTGACAAAGCCACAGAATTATTCAGTACACAGAAACAAGCAATTTACACTCCCTGAATAGCTGTAAATTCTCGGAAGTATTTCTTGCCCTCTCCATTATCAAGGTAAATATATGGGAAAACAGGGCTATGAGGAATAGGTATGAACCAATGCAAACAGTAAAACTTGAAGCATAGATAGAAAGAAACAAAAGGTTCTAAATGGACTCAGGGGAAATTTTTTTTTTTTTTCTCAGCACATATAGAGAGTATTATCAACTGGATTCTATGGAGTAATAAACTAAGGCACCAAGTGGTGACAGATTCTCTGTGTCATCCAGTAAGGCATCACTATGCCTCAAAGTCCAAATGTGCTCATATGGGCTGAGCAATTAGGCATATTCTAATGCAAAATAAAAGTTAAAATTCCATCAGGGCTAATAATGAAAGTATTGAACTTTACAGAGGGTAAAGAGAGAGATGAGGGGAAATATTTCACTTTCCAGTTAAGGATCACAGAAGGGTGTACAGGTTCCAGAACCTCATTATGTTAACATATTCAAGAAAAAAGAAATAATCAGTCTAAGGGGACAGACACATGCAAACTAAATTCATCTTCATTAGAACAGAAACTTCTGTGCCTCTTTAGAAACTAGCACTATGGAGTCACATAATAGAACCACAGTATGTCTGAACTGAAAATTATTTAGCCAGCATATTAAATTCCCTCATTTTACATATAAAAAAACTGAGACAGTTAAAAGGGATATGATTTGTGCAAGGTCACAGAGCTAGTTTATGGCGGAGCTGGAGACAAAACTCAAAAATTCCTAATTCATAATCCAGTCATTATCAATTCACACATATATGTGGAATACCTGATATGGGCCAGACACAGTAAGCCACAAGCCCCAAAATATAATGTGAGGGACTGACTAAAGCACACTGACACTGTCCTTTTCTTCATGAAGGACCAGCAGCTGACTAGCTTTTCTGAGTAGCTAAGTCCTACTTGAAATTCTTTCCAACAGGGATAATAACAGCAAAAGCTTTTTATCAACTTCTCTTTAAATCATTTAAAAATCTCTCTTCATGTGAAATGAATTGCCAGTCCAGGTTCGATGCATAATACAGAATTCTCGGGGCTGGTGTACTGGGTGAACCAGAGGAATGGGATGGGGAGGGAAGTGGGACGGGAGTTCAAGACGGGGAACACATGTACACCCAGGGCAGATTCATGTCAATGTATGGCAAAACTAATACAATAATGTAAAGTAATTAGCCTCCAATTAAAATCAATAAATTAAAAAAAAATCTCTCTTCACTACAAGTGTTGAACAATAGAAATGCATGTTAAAACTTTTCAATAACCACAATACAAACATTTAAATATTGAAATTAATTTTAAAAGTAGATTTGATTTAACCCAATAAAGCTAAATTATTATTTCAACATATAAAAATTTTAATAGCATATTACACATTATCTTTTGAAATCTAGTGTGTATTTTATACTTGCAGCACATCTCCACTTGAACTGACTACAAGCGAAGTGTGCAATAACCACATGTGGCTAGTTCTAGCTGGTTGCTACTGTACTAGACAGCACGACTCCATAACATATACTAGAAAAACCAGCCCCTGAAGCAATTCAGAAAAATAATTAAAATACAATCAAAACATATTACATTTAGTAATCCAATAAATTACAAAAAGCTTAAAACACTTTTTCAGTTGGAGTACTATGAACTTCAATTAACTGTCCTACTTCCCTTGGTTATTCTATACCATGCCTGAGCACACTAGGTCACTGAAAAAGTTAAATGAAAAGTAGCAAAAAGAACATGAAAATAAAATGTTATATTGAACCCAATAGGTTTTTAATGATTTCTGGCCTTCATTTATTCCAAGTCTTTATAATTGGGATTAAATATTATTTTCACAGTTGCAAGTCAGAACAGATAACAACAGGAACAGAACAACTTTTCTGGTAAGGCATTAGGGACTAAACCATCAATTCTGAATTACAGTTTCTTTTTTCCCAATATCAAGACTGTCAAGACTAGTTTTCATAAAACGAAGATCACTTTCACTTTACATGGAAAGAATTGTTAAGTAGTCTAGAGGTTCCAAATCTATTACCTATTCATCATCTCGTTAATAGATATTCATCCTCTATAGCCTTGGAGAAATTCTCCCACAAAATCCAAATGCAACATACAACTCATATTTCTGAGCCCAGTGTTGCAAAATATGGCTTGACAGTATTACAAGAACTTTCAAAGGAGAACATTCTAGAAATTCCAGAATTTACGGTCACAGTAATTATAAATCAATGAAATACTACAACAAATTTTGGATCCTAGGAAGATATGACCTAATGTTATAGTAACTGGCCTGGAGATGGTGGTTTCTCTAAAATCATTAAAAACTATCCTCTTAGGAGTGTGTGTTGTGCTAAGTCACTTCAGTATGTCCGACCCTTTCAACCCTGTGGACTGTAGCCCACCAGGCTACTGCATCCATGCAATTCTCCAGGCAAGAACACTGGAGTGGGTGCCATTTCCTTCTCCAGGGCATCTTCCCAACCTAGGGATAGACCCCATGTCTCTTATGTCTCCTGCATTGGCAGGTGGATTCTTTACCACTAGCATCACCTGGGCAGAGATTTCCTATTACTCTAAACAGTGAATATTGTAGGGAAAATGAGATACAAATATTGGGTGCTTCTCAAATTTTTTTTCATGTATCTTGCTGGAAGAAATGTCATTTTCCTGAAAACCTTTAAAGCATGTGATTTCATTTCTAGGTCTCTGGAGGGAAAATCTTTATTTCTCATTTGCCACTAATTTTAAAATGTGCTGCTCTAATTACTAAGAAGATAAACAATGTAAGTTTACATGCCATATGGTTTTAAATGACTAAAAGATTATGTGTTTAAAGTAAATCTCAGAAGTTTTATTTTCTTAGGAGTTTACTTTCAAGTGGGGATAGCTCCAGTTTTGCAAATTGAAGTGTCCCTAATTCTTTAGGGGCAGTAATCTGCTGATGATTGTGTTGCTCATTGTGTAAATTCTTGTTTTGCTGAAAGTTTTCGCTTTCATCTCAGGTTCAAAAGATTTGTTAGCAAAATAAGCCACTCATTATATACTAAAGAATAATATAAATATTTATTACAGAATTACCTAGCTTAGTTCAACATACTAACATTAAAAAAGAAAGACATAGAAAGTGCAGAGAATACATCACCAAGAGTCCCTTATACTGCAAGGAGATCCAACCAGTCCATTCTAAAGGAGATCAATCCTGGGTGTTCATTGGAGGGACTGATGCTAAAGCTGAAACTGCAATACTTTGGCCACCTCATGCGGCGAGTTGACTCACTGGAAAAGACTCTGATGCTGGGAAAGGTTGGGGGCGGGAGGAGAAGGGGACGATGGAGAATGAGATGGCTGGATGGCATCACCGACTCTGTGGACATGAGTTTGAGTGTACTCCAGGAGTTGGTGATGGACAGGGAGGCCTGGCATGCTGTGATTCATGGGGTCGCAGAGAGTCAGACACGACTGAGCAACTGAACTGAACTGAACTGAACTGGGAAGCCCCATGTCACGGTACATCTGGAGTCCCAATAGGGAAAGGTCCCAGGTGGCAGTGTCCACTCTGTGGGTGAGACTTCAGACTGCAGTTTTGTTCCCGCTTATATAATCCCAGGATGGATGCAAACTGATTATCACCATCAATCTGTGATCAAATTGCAAGCTTAGTTTCATGTTAATAATGTTTGTTTTGAAAAACTGGAATGCTGCTAAGCCTAAGAAGGCCCCCTTCAGGGGTTCAACAATCTCAAGATTCCTCCCCCATCTTATCTAAGGTGCTGCAAGTCTTGAACTCACAGCAGGCAGTCACTTAGAGTTACTCCCAGCCACGGCAGTGTCCAGGAAGGTTAGAAGCAAGGTCAGAGGCCAGCTATGCTTTGTCTCTGAAGCCTAAATAAAACTATTTCTTTTTAAATTTCCCTACCAATTCTGCAATAGTCAGTACAAGTATCTTGGAGTATTTGAAAACTAGAGGGTAGCCTAATGAATGTGACCAGGATGTTATGTTCAGTTCAGTTCAGTCACTCAGTCACGTCCAATTCTTTGTGACCCCATGGACTACAGCACGCCAGGCTTCCCTGTCCATCACCAACTCCTGGAGCTTGCTCAAACTCATGTCCATTGAGTTGGTGATGCTATCCAGCCATCTCATCCTCTGTCGTCCCCTTCTCCTCCCGCCTTCAGTCTTTCCCAGCATCAGAGTCTTTTCTACTGAGTCAGTACTTCACATCAGGTGGCCAAAGTATTGGAGCTTCAGTTTTAGCATCGGTCCTTCCAATGAATATTCAGGACTTATTTCTTTTAGGATAGACTGGTTGGATGTTATATAAGGAGAATCAAATCTTGTCATGTGAGGAATGGTCAAGTGAAATGGAGAAAGACTGTGGAAGATCCCAATTTTAACATTCATCTCTCACCTCCAATTCTAATCCAACTACCAGTTTACTCTCCTTACCAGCCTAGTGGCTGAGGTAAAAAAAAAAAACCTATGGAGCCCCAAGACTATAAAAACCAAACCTCAGCTCTGCTGCAGTCCTCACAATGAAAATTAGAGGATGAATTTGCTCCTCTGTGACTCAAGCTAGAGCTTGGTGAATTGCTGCAGAGCTCAGGAATGAGGAGCTGCTGGGAAGAGTTTGGCAAGAGGAGATCTACAAATCTTCTTAGAAGATGAGTAGCAGTCTCCCTAGCTCACCCTTTGCTATGGAAAGATTTTAAGAAGTTATTTGAGTCTTCTATCCCCTAAGAGATGGAGTGGACATGTTTCCAACTCTAAGGAGACCATAGAACAGAAATACTTCCTGCTGGTACCTTGACAGGAAGCTGATGACTTGCTAGGTGGTACATCACCAACCTACTAGGACAGAAACTACCATGCTACCTGACACAGGCAAGACCAACAGTGTCTAGTGAACCTTAACAGCTTGTTTTAAGCTCTGAGAGTAAATAGATAGATGAGCAAGTAAAGGAAAATAACTAATTTAAGATGATTCATTGGCAAGAAAACTACCAGACAGAACAAAGTAACAGGAGGTTACTAGTACAAGGAAGCTGCTAGAGGAGATGGATGACAACAACTTTAATAGAAACACTTAAAAACATTCAATTATTGCATGAAAAGACTATGGAATGACAAGAAATATGTGTTTTGAAGTTAAATTTTCTGTTGATAAGATGGAGAGGATGATATTATTGAAATCAAATGAAATGCTTGAAGGACCTAGTAGGAAAAAAAAAATACCTCAAAACACAAGGCACAAATAAAGAGATGTAAATCTGAACTGAAATTCAAAGAAACAGATCATAGAAACGAATAGGAGGTCCAGAAAGAGAAAATTCAACAGAAGTAATCATTAATCAAGTAATTGAAAAGATGTGAATGAATCTATTGAAAAGACTGAAGAATTTACAGAAAGGACTCATTAAGGAATATACAATTAGGCATATGTGTGCGCCTGTTAAGTTGCTTCAGTCGTGTCCAACTCTTTGCAACCCCATGGAATGTAGCCCACCAGGCACCTCTGTCCATGAAATTCTCCAGGCAAGAATACTGGAGTGGGTTGCCATGCCCTCCTCTGGGGGATCTTCCCAATCCAGGGAGAGAATTCACGTCTCTTACATTGGCAGGTGGGTTCTTTACCACTAGCACCACCTGGGAAGCCCTACAACTAGGCGTATATTCATTTTAAAATTATCCCAAACTACAAAATAAATAGAAAACAAGCATCTGGACAGAAGAAAGTAATATTTTAAAAATCAGACAAATATGAAGCTTATCATGTCTAATGCCAGCAACTAGAAATATTATACTATTAGGGACAAAGTACTGGAAAAAAAAACTGTGATTACCAAATATAGGCAAGATATAAATCACCCATCAGATAATATATCAACCACAACCCTGTCTGAGTGATATTTTCAAGAAAGGATTATGGGACTCTAGTCAAACATCAAATGAACTAAAAAAGAAGCCTTAAGAGAGGAAACAATGATAATGAAAGAAAGGAAATGAGGTGGCAATAAATATTTCAATATATATAGGTAAATTATAAATGAAATATTCCAGAGTTACTGGCAATATGTAGCATACACAAACTAGGAATATATATAATAAAAAAATGTTTGGCTTTGGTTGGTTCTGTCTTGGTATCATTTTTTAAAAAATCATTGCAAAGACCAATGTCAAGCAGCTTTTCCCCTATGTTTTATTCTACATTTTATAGTTTAAGGTCTTGTATTTAAGCTTTAATCCATTTTGAGTTAATTTTTGTGAGTGGTGTAAACAGGAGTCCAGTTTCATTCATCTGCATTGTGGTTGTCCAGTTTTCTTGACACTACTTATTTAAAAAAAAACTACCCTTTCTGAATCATCAAATATTGGATGATGTATATGCATGGGCTTATTTTAGGGCTCTCAATTCTTTTCCATTGGTCTGTCTGGTTTTTTTGTCAGTTACATGCTATTTTGATTACTATAACTTTATAGTATAGCTTGAAATTACAAACTGCAACATGTCCACCTTGGTTATCCTTTCTCAAGATTGCTTTGCTTTGGCTATTTGTAGTTATTTGTGGCTCCATACAACTTTCAGCATTTTTTCTGCAAAAATGTGTCAATGTAATTTTGATAAGGAATGCATAGAACCTATAGATCGCTTTGTATGGAATAAATTTTATAACAATACTAGTATTTCCAACTCATGAGCAAGGGATATTTTTCCATTTATTTGCATCTTCCTCAATTTCTTGCATCACCATTTTACAATTTTTAGTATACAGTTCACTCATGAAATTTACATTAAATACACAGGTCTTCAACTTTATTCCTAAGTATTTTTGATGCTATTGTAAATTGAACCATTTTCTTAATCTCTCTTTTCAATAGTCTGTTGTTAGTTACATAAACACAACTGATTATTGTATATTGACTTATTTTTGGTTGATTAATAGATTATTATTTCTTTAGTGTTGCCATGCTTACTTGACTTCTTATGTTTCTTGATGTATTACACCATTGTCTTCACATTTGAAGAAGCAGTCACATCCTCCAGTCTTTATTCACTGCTTTGGAGACAAAAATACCTTCTTTTAGTCGTTCTAGAGATTCTGAGGCTTTGTTAGACCTTTTTTTATGAATACACTGGTTCCATACTTCTTGTTTCCTCTTATTGTGTGTGATCAGGAAAATAAATTCCTAAAACTGTATGCCTTCTCTCAATCTTGCAAAGCCAGGCTGAGTGCTGACAGCCTCCTATTTGCTTTCCAGTCGGACACAACTGAGCGACTGAAATGAACTGAACTGAACTGATGGTGATGCTAACTCTCAAGTTTGTGTGCTTTCTTTAAATCCTGCAGAATCAGGCCAGTTTTCTGAGTAACCTCTCTAGAAAGTGAAGTCGCTCAGTCATGTCTGACTCTCTGCGACCCCATGGACTGTAACCTACCAGGCTCCTCCATCCACGGAATTTTCTAGGCAAGAGTACTGAAGTGGGTTGCCATTTCCTTCTCCAGGGTATCTTCCCAACCCAGGGATTGAACCCGGGTCAACTGCATTGCAGGTAGATGCTTTACCGTCTGAGCCACCAGGGAATCCCTCCAGTAACCTCAGGAGACATATACAAAAGCTTACACTCAAAGTCTTCCAGCGCATTCATGGGAGCTAGATGTGCAGACAAGTGAGTCATCCCCTGTGACTTGCGGGCAGGCTTTCTGATGAATTCGTCAAAGCTCTTATGATCCACACTTTGATGTTCTTGGAGAGCCCTGGTTACTGTTTTACCAGCCCCTCCATGCCCTCCAGTTGTGCAGCACATCTCTTTTTTCTGGATACGGTGAAAAAGAAATGAGCCTCTTTAGTAGCATCATGCACAGCTAGGGAAGCTGTTTTACTGGGTTTTTTTTATTATTATTTTAATTGGAGGCTAATTGCTTTACATTATTGTATTGGTTTTGACAAGCTCTCACTTTCCCTTGTGTCAGAAACTGCAGGCCAAGATGTTCTCTCTTGACATTAAATATGGTAGAAAATTCTTATTGTGCCATTTTGCTGTTGTTACTCAAGGATTTGGAAGTTTAAAGTTAAGTCTTATAATGGTGCTTCTTGAGTAGAAAAATAATGTCTTTGGAGATACTTCTGGTAGACATAAGAATAAAAGCCTATGTATGAGCTCATTTTCTCAAGACTCAATGGATTTAACAGATTCTTGCATTCCTCATCACTTTGGGATTGACCTCCAAATGAACTGAAAGGAGACATTCAGAAACTGTCCTACTTCATCTGTCTCCTATGCCTATCCTATCCTTCTATCATTTCTATCTTAATAATACTTATAAGTAGAAACAATAGGTGTCCCTAAATTTATCTTCAACCTTCCTTAAACCTGCTTTGGTCTTCTTTAACCAGAGCCTAAGGCATCATTACATAGAAAATGATGGAGCTGTTAAGAATGTAGTTATATATGTAAAATAGATAACCAATGGGAATTTGCTATATAGCTCAGGAAACTTAAACAGGGGCTCTGTATCAACCTAGAGGGGTGGGATGCAGAAGGAGGTGGAAGGGGGGTCAAGAGGGAGGGGATATATGTATACATATGGCTGATTCATCTTGAGATTTGACAGAAAACAAAATTCAGTAAAGCAATTATCTTTCAGTTAAAAATAAATAAATTAAAAAAAAAAGAATCTTAAAATCTTATAGCAAAATTTTATGATATATCATATCCAAAAAGCAATCACTAAAGAGCGTCATGGAGAAGGCAATGGCACCCCACTCCAGTATGGAGGAGCCTGGTAGGCTGCGGTCCATGGGGTCACTAAGAGTCGGACACGACTGAGCAACTTCACTTTCACTTTTCATTTTCATGCATTGGAGAAGGAAATGGCAACCCACTTCAGTATTCTTGCCTGGAGAATCCCAGGGATGGGGGAGCCTGGTGGGCTGCCATCTATGGGGTCACACAGAGTCGGACATGACCGAACCGATTTAGCAGCAGCAGCAACAGCAAACAGAATCATTGACTAAGATTTTATTAAATAATGACTATATATTTAGATATATACGTAGAAACAAAGGGTAGAAAAATAAATGCCAGCTTGATCACAGGTCTCATCTCTAAGAAGTAGAATTATTTTTATTTCCCCTCTTTGTAGTTTTATGCATTTGCTACACTTAGAGCAATTAACATGTATTATTTTGGTAATCAAATAAAAATGCTATTTCACAAATACAATTAAATAAAGTGAATGCTATAAAATTATTTCCTATGGTAGTTCTTAATTAGCCCACTTTTTTTCAGTAGTATGTTGGATATTCTCACTAGATTTGATGAGAATGATAAACACCTGTGGGGGAGGGGAAGCACTGATTCATTTCTGTTTTTAATAATGGTGTCATGGATAATTTCTAATTTCTGATTATAAAGCTAAAAAGTTGAATTTAGGCATACCATTCATATGTGAGTTTTAATGCATAAAATTAAAGCTATCATTTTAAACATATAAATAATTTAAATTAAAATAATTCAAGGCAGTTAATTTAAATCCTTAAGATTAAGCCTCTTAGTTTAAATGAAGAAAATATATTATTTTCATTAAAATATTGTCTACTTGTAAAATATATCATAGCTCCTACCACAGGAAAAAATATAGACTGATAACCTGAATCTGCTAAATATCTCACTGTGAATTGGACAAGTAAGATTTATCTCTATACTCTATACCTAAATATGATCAGAAGTTTATATAGATAATACACATTTCTACAGAACAGCCTTCTAAAATACCTCACCATTTCAAAGTTTTTTCCCTGAGCAAGACATATTTTCCTTATGTATGCAATGAGTAAGTTGGAAAACGTGACCTATGACAAGCCTTTAAAAGGGCAACTGTCACCCTAACCACCTTACACCAGCTCCATGAAGCAAATTGCATTAACGTAAAGTCACGCTGGTCTTACACAGGTTTGAAAATACTGACTTAAGAATATACCTGTCCCTTTGAAGGAATACTCTTCACCAATCTGATCCAATGACCATATTGAAATATCCCTGAAATTTTAAAGCACATTGATTTAACCCACTGGATTAGCTCTAGCTCCATAGAGGGTGAAATTATCTTCTGAAAAAACTCCCACCATTTGCAATCATGCCAACACTTGAAAGAGTTCTTCAGGCACCATATCTTTAAGGAGCCTTCGATACATTTAGGCGTATTAATTCACATCATCTTCCTATATTTTATAAGAATATCAGAAGGAAATTTATAGGAATAGTATAGGAAAATGTATATAGAAGACTCACTTGCAAGTAGATTACATTCTACTCTTTTAGAGAGGTATCTAAAGGCTGTCCCATTTACCGCTTTACACATATCAAAATATGCTGTGCTCAGTTTTCATTCTGCAAAGTGAAACTAACTGAAATCCACAAAAATACAGTTCAAGAAATTTAAATTGCATTAAAATTCCTTTTTACATCTAGGTGAAAAATATCATCATTAATTCTATAATATAATTGTGACACCAGTAAAATTAACATTTTCCATTTAAAATGTTTCCCCAGAACAAGAGGCCAATGCTTTTGAGTATATTTTATTAATTATTTCAAAAATTAAATTAAAATGTCTAACACTGCATCTCATAGTCACATTATTATTTAGTGAATCCATTATGAATAATATCACCATTTTGACTATCAAGGGAACTAATAAATGACTACTTCTTTAGCATTTTACCAATGAAAGCTAAAATGTACAGTTTTATCACTTTTGCATGTGATTTTTCTCTTTAGCTCATCCCCATAAATGAAGTCTTAAATCTACCATTGTTTGACACATAGTTTAAATTGGGTAATATATTTATCTTTCTTTATCACACAACTCTTACTACCCCATTATGTCTTAAACTATACCATCAAATGCAATCAACTTATTAAAAGAGGTAAATGTTATTATAATGGTAAAAATAGTTACTTCACTATTGGATGTTTTTCTGTCAGTTAAGTAAAACATCTCTTGATTGCTACACTTAATTATAGTAGGCATGTATATTTGTTTGGTCTAATAAATCTCCTGTGATGATGTGCCCCTACCTGCCTAAGTCTAAGGGGCCCAACAGTAATGACAGCTTTAAGGGTAAGGATACCCATTCTAAGATGTCAGGGCTCATGGAACCCTTCCTCAGTTTCCCCAGAAACTGTTATAGTGAGGGGCCTGGAGCATGGGCCATGACACTAGGTTTGAGTGTGTGTTAAATGCTGCTTCACTGAGAA
Source organism: Moschus berezovskii (assembly GCF_049115385.1). Lineage (NCBI taxonomy): Eukaryota > Metazoa > Chordata > Mammalia > Artiodactyla > Moschidae > Moschus > Moschus berezovskii. The sequence continues at coordinate 131,837,088 of NC_142488.1, read as the reverse complement.
GAAAGCCTGTGCAAGGCTGAGGTTCCTTCCTTACAGAGATCCTACCCATCTATCATAAGGCATGGATGTATAATACTACTGCAGGTGACTAAATAATTAAAACTAGTCATTTAATCTATGACATCTTCTACATATTAAGTGCTGTTACAAGCACTGAGGATACAGCAGTGTTTGAAACAGACAAACACACTGTACTGTACTTCTGGATTTTAAATTGCAATGTTGGGGGGGTGCATTTGGGCATGAATATGATGTTAGAATCATAAATGAATTTATAAAATATTATGCAATGGCAAAATTTTTAATGATAGGATCTCATTGGTGGATGGATGGGTGTTCAGTCTAAATCCCTTTCCATTATGCTATGTGTTTGAAAATTATCACAGTGAAATGTTAGAAAAAGTAAATCCAGCTAAGTAGTTTTATAGGGTGGTATGTAGTTGTGATATTTTGGATAGGGAACTCAGTGAAGTGTTTGTGAGGGGCTTACATTTGAGTAGAGACCTGTCTCATATAATGGATGAGTCAAAGTAGAAATCTGGGGGGAAAACACTCCAAAAAGATATAACAGCACATTGAAAGGGCTTTAGAATCAGAAATGACTTACTTTGTTCTAGAAAAGCTAACAGGGCTTAGAAGAGTGGTAGTTAATGACCTCAGAGTTAGATAGCAACCTGATCACATAGGGCTTTGTGGCTATAGCTAAAGACTTTCCACTTTATTTTAAATATCATGAGGAACGTTACAATATTATCATATAAACAGATAATGAGCATATGTGAACTTTTTATTAACTTCATTAATAAAGGAATAAATAAGAAAGAAATAAGAGCTGGTTCAAAGACTGACAAATATGGATTTGTATAGACAGAAAAGAAATGCCTAAGGCTGCTAAGTTAGATACAGGAAAGTAAAATCAAAACTGTGGATAACTTTTCCAGCAGGCTTTGTCATCAACTTGCCAGTTCTACAGCTTAGCCTTGAAACTTTCAGAACTCTAAATCGATTTCATCATTAAATGCTGCAGATGATTGTTAATCAGATTTGTTGTTGTGGCTTTGTTGCTAAGTTGTGTCCGACTCTTTTGCAACCCCATGGATTTTAGCCCATCAGGCTCTTCTGTCCATGAGATTTCCTAGGCAAGAATATGTGGGAGGGCTGCCATTTCCTTCTCCAGGGGATCTGCCTGACCCAGGGATCCAACCCAAGTCTTCTGCTTGGCAGGGAGATTCTTTATCACTGAGCCACCAGAAAAGTCCACTAATCAGAATAAACTGTGACAATAAGGCAACACTCATATGACAATGTATGTCAAATGAGAATGAAGCAAGCTTCTTAGAACATGTGTTAGCATGATACTGACATGGTGGTGGTGGTTGTCACTAAATCATGTCCAACTCTTGCAATCCCATGGACTCTAGCCCAACAGGCTCCTCTGTCCTTGGGATTTCCCAGGCAAGAATACTGGAGTGGGTTGTTATCCTCCTCCAGGGAACCTCCCCAACCCGGGGTGGCAGAGGTCGAACCTGCATCTCCTGTGTCTCCTGCATTGGCAAGCAGATTCTTTACCACTGAGCGTTTGGAAAACCCTGATACTGACATATCAAACAGTTAACATTTTGTGATTTTCCAAGTTGGTATAATATTTTCATTCACAACAGTCCTTGGAGGAAGTAGAATGTTGATATTACATGACTTCCGTTCAAAAGGATTTCTCTTCACATTGTGTGGAGAAGAGACTGCAAGAGGCAACAATCAAAGTAGGATGACCATTAGAAGCCCATTACTGTGCTTCTGATGAGAGGCAATAGGGACTTGGACTAAGATGGGATCAGTGCAGATGGAAAAAAAAAGTACAGGAATTCATAATATAATTTTGTTGTTGAGTTTTCAGGAACTGCTGATATGAGCTTTTATCAACATATGCCCTTTTAAAACCATGACCATTAGCGGCTTCCAAGGTTTATCAGTGTGAGGAATGAAGCCACCCCCTTCCCTGATTTGTTCAGAAATGTTACTGGCAATTTATCTCCCTCTCTATGTGATATCAAAGTCAGCACCCAATTTTATCTATTATATAGTTGAAGCTCTCAGAGATAATGAAAAGTAATGTATTTTCCCACCCAGTAATGTTGAGAAACTGGCCTTAATTATATCAGTCCAATAATTCTCTCTCTCCAGCATCATCACATTTCCTTCACTCTTGGATCAATATCATCAGATACAAATATTTCTACCATCCTAAGTAAAAACTTTTCTTGGCTCCTTTTCCTTGTTTAGCTTCATGCCCATTTCTAGAAATACAGCAAAACTCCTAAAAAGAATTGCCTATACTCTTTCTACTTCTTCTTGAACCAGAATAAAGCTTATTCTCCTACCACCAAAATAAAACTGCTCTTGTCAAGGTCACAAATAAATTGAATTAAATAGAATTGAAGCCACTACTTATTTCTGAGGCCTCATCTCATGTAGTTTCTTTCTTAGTTTCCAGAATACCACACATTGTTTCCTCTGACTTCTCTGACCACTCCTTTTCCATCTCCTTTTCAATTCTTCATTTTCCAAACTTTTAAAAGGTACAGTGTGTCCCAGTGCCCTTGAATAGTTTACCTACACTCATATCTTTGCTATTCTCCTTGTCTACTGGCTTAAGTGCCATCTATTGCCTATGACTACAAAATTTGTCTCAAACCTACATCCTCTTGTGAACTTTAGACTTAAATAGCCAGTAGCATAGTTGACAGCTCAACTGGAATGTCTAATAGTAAGAATAAATAATAGTAATGATAATAATAACAATAATAGAAAACTAATGCTTATATGGACTTCTCTGGTAGCTCAGATGGTAAAGAATCTGCTGCAATTGCAGGAGACTGGGGTTCAATCCCTCACAAGCCCCTCCAGTGATCTTGCCTGGAGAATTCCACAGATGCCTAGTGGGCTACAGTCCATGGGGTTACAAAGAGTCAGACACAACTGAACTCATATAGTGTTTATTCTTTTCTAGACCTCATTTTAAGCAGTTTCTCTAAACATTAACATATTTAATCCTTAAAACAACTGTATGAAGTATGTTCTAATATCACTCCCATTCTAAGATGAGAAAATAGGGACACACTTATCAAGTAATTTACTCAAGGTCACATGGCTGCTGAATGGTGGAAAGATAATTTAAATTCAGATAGTTTAGCTCTTGAATGTGTGCTCTTAATGATATACCATCACTGCCATCAGCTACTAGGCATCTCAAACTTACCACGTATCAAACTGAGTTCCTGTTCCCCATCACCACCACCACCAAATTTGTCCTTCCACAGTGTTCTCCATGTGAAAATTTGTAACTCCAGGTGCTTAGGGAAAAAATAATGGAGCCATTCTTAATTCTCCAATATATCACACAACCCACATCTGGTTCATCAGTAAATCCTGTTGCAAATCCATCAGTAAAAATTCAAATTATATCGAGACTCTGATATCTTCTCCACAAACTCCATTGCTACTACTTTAATCCAAAACACCATTATCTTTCCCCTGGAATGCTACAATAGCGTCCTCATTGGACCTCTTGCTTCTGTATTTGCCTCCCCTGATTCAAACTCAGTGATGGATTCCCATATCACTGAAAAAGCCAGAGTTTGTATAATGGTCTATAAGATTCTGCATGACCATCGCCTATATCTTTTGACCTGACCTCAGACTATGCTCCTGTTCACTCATTCTGACCCAGCTACACTGTCCTCTTAGCTATTGCTAGAAAATATGAGGCTTCTTCCTGCTTCAGGGCCTCTGTAATTGCTGTTCCATCTGCCTAGTATGCTCTTCTTCAGATATCTGCATGGTTTACTCCTTTACTTCCTTCAGATCTCTACTAAAATACCATTTTCTTGGTGAGGTCTTTCTGGTGACCATATCTAACTTAAACCATACTCAACTACTACACAATCCTTCCTGCATGCCTATATCCTCCTATCAGAATTTACCTTCTATGAGATTAGAAATGTGCTTGTTTTCTTTAATGCTGTAAGCTCACTGTCTAGAAAACTGCTTGGCAAATGGTGGCCGTTCGATCAATATTTGTTGAAAAATAAATGAATTTGGCCCAATAACTAATTGTAACAGTGGGATACCAGCACAAAAACAGGTATGATAGATTTTCCCCTTGATTAAGTGGTAACAAGTACCTCTAAGTGATCTCCTTTCCCCAGATTCTTCTGATTTCAGCCTTATAAATTGCATTGCTATAGACACTCACTAACCTAGGACTAAACTCATAAGCAGATTGATGTCTTCTACAGGCTAGATTTGACCCACATAGAACTAACAGGAATATCAAGCATAGATATTCAAAAGTTTTGCAAAACCGTGTTAATAGTGACTTTCTTAACCGATATTCCTGTGGATCCTAAATTGCCTTGAATACTTGTCAATGAACTGCTTGTACCCTGCTGTCATCTTTTTAAACTCACACTCAACCAGGAGATAATGTACACTGAGGCAGAAGATTCTTTCTCTTCCACAGTTTCTAAACCTGTGAGTTGTAAAGAGATTAACTGGAGGGAAAACCCCTCATTAAACCTTAGTTATTAACATTGAGTACTGATATTTAAAAAAGGAACTAAAAATCCATCCTTTTGATCTCTTAATTCTAAGAAGAGATTTCCAGCTGAAACCCTTTCTGGACTTAAGCTGCATGAGTACAGGAATTTTAATTGAATTCCCTCAAAGACAGAGCTTCTATGTAAAGTATGAATAGTCTTTGCACACATCTTCATAAATCTCTTGCTTAATAGTACTTATCTTAATAGAGGCATTCAAATATTACATTTGCCACCAACGTCATTGAAACTGAGTTAAACTTTTAAATAAATATATGTCATAGAGCACCAAGTTTAGATAGCAGCTGGCGTGAAAAAAAAAATCTGTTGCAATTTTAAGACCAGTGAATCTAAGCATTTTATAAAAATCTCTTTATTAAGTCACTCCACTGCCCTATTATTTAAGCTGGCATTTTGGTCTTACCTTGAGGACGCATAACTGACCCAGAAACCATTTTGTGATTATCAGATAGTGACTGCTGTAAAACAGTAAGTGAGGTTTTTTTTTTTCTTTCTTTTTTTTCCTCTGCTCCAGGGTTATTAGCCTTATACAGCTCAAGTACAGCAGTAACCGCTGATCCAGCAAGTCAAGTATGAAGGGAAATGAAGCCTGTGGTCTCTGGGAGATTCTGATTCTTCCATTACCTTCCATTAGCAAAAGTAAGTTTTATTAAGTCTAGATTTGTTTAGTCAATTGGAGATTAATGGTGGGCTGTAGAGCTGCTTCTAAGGAGTGCTTAGACTGGTTATTGATTTCAAAGTAAGTGAAGAGAACCAAGAGGAAAATTGCACTGCATTAACTTTTTTTCTCTATATATATGACTTTGGATAGACTGGGCATATTTTTTTGGACATATATAGATTTGCAATATTCTAACCTTAGAGTTCCTAACTCGGACACACATGGTTCAAAAGGACAAAATGAGGCCCAGAGAAGTTAACTGACTTTCCCAGTTAGTGAGATATACAGCTATGATAGAACCTAGATCTCTAGACTCTAGTTTTCTTTCCATTAGTCAATTTACTAAAAATGTATTGAACATAAATGATGTATCAGGCATTGTGTTAGACATGTATGGGAATACAAAACTGACCATTATGCTTCCTGTCTTCTAGTTGTTTCTGAAAGCAAGGTGTGCCCTAATCATACTATGTCACTCATAGATTACATTAAAAATCCATAATGATTGTTATACAAAGAAGAGAGGGTGAGATTCAATTAAAAATGCTTCTAGGAGTTCATATTCATAGCTTCCCACCCCATAAATAACAGTATGGAGATTCTTTTAAAAATTAGGAAGAAAATTACCATGGCACACAGTGCATGCATGTTCAGTCATGTCCAACTCTTTGCAACTCCATAGACTATAGCCTGCCAGGCTCCTCGGTCCATGGGATTCTCCAGGTAAGAATACTGGAGTGGGTAGCCATTCTTCCGGGGATCTTCCCAATCCAGGAATCGAACCTGGATTTCCTGCATTGCAAGCAGATTCTTTACCATTTGAACTACCAGGGAAGCCCCAAACCACCATATGACCCAGCAATTCCACTACTGGGCATATGCACTGAGTAAACAAAAATCCAAGGCACGTGTACCCCAGGGTTCATTGCAGCACTATTTTTATAATAGCCAGGACATGGACACAACGTAGATATTCATCAACAGAGGAATGGATAAAGAAGCTTGGTACATATATACAATGGTATATTACTCAGCCATAAAAAGGAGCAAATGTGAATCAGCTGAACTGAGGTATAAGAATCAAAAGCCTGTTATACAGAATGAAGTAAGTTAGAAAGAGAAAAGCAAATATCATGCTGGAGAAGACTCTTGAGAGTCCCTTGGACTGCAAGGAGATCCAACCAGTCCATTCTAAAGGAGATCAATCCTGGGTGTTCATTGGAAAGACTGATGCTAAAGCTGAAACTCCAATACTTTGGCCACCTCATGTGAAGAGTTGACTCACTGGAAAAGACTCTGATGCTGGGAGGGATTGGGGGCAGGAGGAGAAGGGGACGACAGAGAATGAGATGGCTGGATGGCATCACTGACTCGACGGACATGAGTTTGAGTGAACTCCGGGAGTTGGTGATGGATGGGGAGGCCTGGCGTGCTGTGATTCATGGGGGCTCAAAGAGTCGGACACGACTGAGCGACTGAACTGAACTGAACACATATATATGGAATTTAGAAAAACAGTATTGATGAACCTATTTATTTGCAGGGAAGGAATGGAGACATAGACATAGAGAATGAACTTGTGGACACAGAGGGGGAAGGAGGGGATGGAATGAATTGAGAAAGTAGTTTTAACATATATACACTACAATGTGTAAAATATCTAGTGGGAAGCTGCTATATAACACAAGGAGCCCAGCCTGGTGCTCTGTCACCACTTAGAAGGGTGGGATGTGGGGAGTGACATGGAGATTCAAGAGGGAGGAGATATATATATATAACTTATTTGTGATGTTGTATAGCAGAAAACAACACAACACTGCAAAGCAATTATCCTCCAATTAAACATTAATCTAAAAAAACAAAGCTTCCCACTTCAATTCTCACATACAAATGAATGAGTTTTTATTTTAAGTAAAAAGACATAATTGGCTTTTAAAATAAATAAATCTGTGTACCACAAATGGAACAGAAATATAGAGTGAGTATACTAGCTTGCTAGGGCTGCCATAACAGACTATGACAAACTAGATGGCTTAAAACAGTAGATGTTTATTACCTCACCATTCTGGAGGCTAGATGTTTAAGATCAAGAAGTTAGGAAAGTGGTTCCTTCTAAAGGCCTCTCTTCTTGGCTTGTTAATAGCCATCATCTTCTGTCTTCACATGGTCTTCTCTAGGTACCTATCGGTATCTTAATCTCTTCTTTTGCTTTCAAGGATGCCAAGCATAGTGGATTAAGTCCTGGCCATTACCTAATTTTATCTTAATTATCTCTTTTAAAGACAGCATCTCCACAAACAGTCATATTCCAAGGTATTAGGATTGGGGGGTTAGGATTTCACGTATGAATTTACAGAAAACACAATTCAGCCCCATAACAATGGGGATGTGCAACTGAAGTCACAGAACAGAAAGTAGAGACTCATTTGATTTCCTTGAGGTAAAAAGAAAAACCCTACAAATCAGAACTACCTCACTGAATGAAGCTGGATCTGAGAGGGATCCCTTGCTCCAAGCAATTTGCATGCGAAAAACTATACCTAGTACCCAGCAAAGAACACAGAGTCTATTCATGCTGAAAGGAAGAATTAAGTTTTAGACAATAAATAGGGACACAGGCCATGGGGATTCAGGTTTTCCTGATAGCTCAGTTGATAAAGCATCTGCCTGCAATGCAGAAGACCCTAGTTCAATTCCTGGGTCAGGAAGATCTGCTGGAGAAGTTATAGGCTACCCACTCTAATATTCTTGGGTTTTTCTTATAGCTCAGCTGGTAAAGAATCCCCCTGCAATTTGGGAGACTTGGGTTTGATCCCAGAGTTGGGAAGATTCCCTGGAGAAAAGAAAGACTACTCACTCCAGTATTCTTGCCTGGAGAACTCCATGGACTGTATAGTCCATGGGGTTGCAAAGAGTAGGACATGACTGAGCAACTTTCACTTCATGTGGGGATTCAATGATTTGGAGAACATTCTAAGATCTTTGTCTTGCATTGTAGGAGACTAGAGATATTGAACAACTTTGAAACTTGTTATAAAAATTGTATATGTTACTGTGGATATTAAAAATTTAAAGAAAACCCACCAGAAATACAGACATACAAGCTATAGTTCCTAAGGGAAAACAAAATTTTTTTAAAAAAGCTTGATAAAAGCTTCAACATAAATCAAGACAGTTGGAAAAATCAAATAAAATGCATGATAAGCAGAAAACATAAAATAAAAAGATGTAAATATTTCCAAATATACAATATAATGCTAATTAATATTGATTAAATCTATTGATTTGATAAGAAAGATAATTATATTTGAATCTAAAAATCCAGCTCTTTACTGTTTACAAGAAATGCACTTATAAGCAAAATAGTAAACAGGAGAAAATTTGAAATTATTAAGTATATAAAAAGATACGCAAGGAAAATACTAACCAAATTAAGCTAGTGTACCATACTAATACTAGAATATATAGAATTTAAAGTATAAAACCTTGATAAACATAAAGTATATTTCAACATGATAAAAATCATAATCTACCTAAATTTAACTTTTAGGAACAAGACAATGTAGCCTGAAAATATATGAAGCCAAATTTGATGACAACACAAAGATAAATCAATAGGGTAGTTTTTATAAAATGTGTTTCTCTTCAAAGCTGAAAAATATAAAAATCAAATGACAAAAATTTTTGAACAATTCCATTACTATTCTCGATTGAATGTGTGTGTGTGTGTGTGTGTGTGTGTGTGTAAATAGAGACAGAAGGGCAAGAGAGAAAAAAGGGAAGCAAGAGACTTTTTACTTGCACACAATGACCGTTTACAAATATCAACTATGTTCTAGGTCAGGGGTCTGTAAACTTTCTGCAAAAAGCCAGATATCTTGTAAATATTTAAAGCTTTGTGAGTTATTAGGTCTCTTTCACAAGCATTCAACTCTGGCTTGGTAGTACAAAAGCAGTCATAGATAATACCTAAATGAACAAACATGGCTGTGTGCCAAAAAAAAAAACCTTTACTTAAAAAAAAACAAGCAGCTAGGTGAATTTACTCTACAAGTCAACTTGTCAACTTAACCCTTATTTCAGGTCATAAAGAAAATTTCAATAAGTTTTTAAGAATTGACGTTTTACAAACCTCATTGCAAAAAAAAAAAAAGCTAAAGTAGAAATCAGAAATTAAGACTATTTTAAAAGTTTGGAATGTAGAAACCCTGCTCTCACATGACTCATATATTAGAACAATAGCCATGATACTGGAATTTACAAAATGTTTAGATTGAATAACAAATCTATACATGTAAAAAAATGGATCTCTGCTTTCACTTAGCAAAGAGTTTGAAAAAAGGTGCTTTGAAAAGATTAATAAACTTGATATATCCCTAGTAAAATAGGAATCGGAAGAGAAAATATAAGTTTCCTGTGTCAGGAAAGAGGTGAGCAACATTATAGGTCCTACTGACAGTAAAATGCTATTGAAGGAATATAAATCTAACTTCATGTCAATAAATTTGAAAATAGATTAAATGAACAAATTGATGGAAAGACCCAACTTATAAAAACTTACATAAGAAGTAAGTGAAACATATATAGATGTAGATGTTTATATAGATATATAGATGGAGACATATTATCTCACATATATTAAAAATTGATTTTGAAAATAAACAATATATGTATAACTTTTTTTTGGTTCTGCATGAAATTTATAGCTCCATTTGATGAGAATTGACATTTTTAATACAATAAATTATTCCCTGAGAGCATGTGATGTCTTTCCATTATTCAGATCATCTATTTTGTCCTTCATTAGAGTTTCAAAATTTCTCCATAAAAGTTTTGTGTATTCTTGACTAACATAATGGGTTCTGTCCTATTTTAATTTATTTATTTTTTTATTTTACAATATTATATTGGTTGGTTTTGCCATACATTGACATGAATTCGCCCCAGGTGTACATGAGTTCCCCCTCCTGAACCCCCCTCTCACCTCCCTCCTCCCTTAATCCTCCCTCTGGGTCATCCCCGCACACCAGCCCCGAGTATCCTGTAACATGCATTGACCCTAAACTGCTGATTCGCTTCACACATGACAACATACATGTTTCAATGTCATTCTCTCAAATCATCCCACCCTCACCCTCTCCCACAAAGTCCTAAAGACTGTTCGATACAACTGTGTCTCTTTTGCTGTCTCGTATACAGGGTTATATTTCCATCTTTCTAAATTCCATATATATGTGTTAGTATACTGTATTGGTGCATTTCTTTCTGTCTTACTTCACTCTGTATAACTTTTTAAAACACCTCTTCTACACACACACACACACACACACACACACACACACACACACTTACTCAGGCTGTGATGTCTTCACTGGTGAATTTTATGAAACATTTAAAAAAGGAATAGTACCCAATTTATACATATTATTTTAAAAAAAGAGGATGGACTACTTCTCAACTCATTTTACAAGAACAGCATATCCCTAATTTCAAAATCTATCAAGACTATCACTAAAAAACTATAGATCTATATCCCTCATGAACATAGGCACAAACACAGGCACAGGATACAAAGCAAAGTCAGCAAAGGAGAGTCACATGGGGCAAAGTACAGACAAAATCCGGGACAACCTTCGGAGAATCCTCTTCTACTAAAGTCATGTAGGATATGCTTATTTTCTACAACAAGATGAAACAAAATGTGTGAAATGCTGTAAAAAAGGAAATCTCACTAAAGACTCAATTTCAAGGGATTTTTGTTTGTTAGTTAGTTTGCTTTTACTGTGGGTTGATTTTCTAGGCATTGTCTGTCTAGCACATACATTCTGGACTCCAAAAAGGAAAGCAGATGTTCAGCATAACCACATTGTTTGCAGAAACAATTTAAGCACAGTAAGCCATCCTTATCAGTTGGAGTGGAGAGAGCTCTCCCAAAATCCAAGTTGCCAAACACCAGCCAAAAGCAAACTGTGCAAGTAAGCCTTTCCAATGACAGCAGTCTCTGACTGCAATGTTAACTCTTTTCTGATAAATGACCAAGTAAGATATATCCAAGGAATAAAAAGGTGATTTATTTTATTAAAAATCAACCAATACAATTTACCATGTTAACAAACTAAAATTTAAAAAGAACATATAATAATTTAGATAGATTCAGTAAAAATATTTCACAAAATTAAATATGCATTCATGGAAAAACCTCTTACAAAGCTGGACATAAATGGGAATTCTTCATACACTTGCACCAAAAAAAAAATAAAAGCATGTATAAACTATAGGTGAAACCTATGGTTTCACACTTAACTCTGAATTATTGAACATATTCCATAATACTTCCAAGGCCCTAGCCAGTGAAATATAGCAAGAATATTTTTTTAAAAGTTTTGCATTTAGGAATAGAAGAAGTAAAGCTCTATTAGAAGACAACATGATGGTTTGCATAGAAAATTCTGAGTTATCTATAAAGCAACTAGTAAAATGGACAAGTAAATTAACAAATTTACAGAAAAGCAAGTCAATATTAAAATGTAGTTGTTAATCTACTAGCAACCAAAATTACAAAATAAACTTTAAAATACGATTTCCAGCAGGATTGGATAGCAGGAAATACTAGAATAACTTGAATGAAAAATTTGTAGACTCCCTACAAACATTGAGGGAGGTGACATAAGCAAAATGGTAGAATAGGAGATCCTCTACTCATAACCCCTCTCAGCAACAATAATTTTATGGCAACCAGAGGACACAAGTGCTGTTATGGGAGCTTTGAGATTTGGGTAAGAGACTGTTTGCAGGAATTAAAATTTGAGTAGCCATTATGGCAGACAATATGGAGGGTACTCAAAAAAATTAGAAATAAAACAGCAATCTCATTTATGGGTATATACCCAAAGGAAATAAAACTGTTATCTCAAAGAGCTATTTGCACCTCCATGTGTACTGCAATATTATTCACAATAGCCAAGATATGGAAACAACCTAAATGTCCACCAAGGGATGAATGGATAATAAAAACTATAGAGAGAGAGGGGAAGTGGGAGGGAGGCTCAAGAGGGAGGGGATATATATATACATATTCCTGGTAGCTCAGATGGTAAAGAATATGCTTGCAATGCAGGAGAGTTGGGAATTTCTCCTGGAGAAAGGATAGGCTTACCCACTCCAGTATTCTTGGGCTTCACTGGCAGCTCAGATGGTAAAGAATCAACCTGAAATATGGGAGACCTGGGTTTGATCCCTGGGTTGGTAAGATCCCCTGGAGGAGGGCATAGCAACCCATTACAGTATTCTTGCCTGGAGAATCCCCATGGACAGAGGAGCCTAGTGGGCTACAGTTCATGGGGTCACAAAGCGTTGAAGATTATTGAGCAACTAAGTACAGCACAGTACATATACATATATTCATATACTTATGGCTGATTCATGTAGTTGTACAGAAGAAACCAACATATTATAATGCAGTTATCTTCCAATTTAAATAACTATATATATACATATTTATGTAAATAAATATATATATAATATATTTTATTAAATGAAAGATTCTTTACATTCTATAGAGTTTTCAATTTTCAAATTTCACACAAATGATTCCATATATTGTCAAAGGAACCCTGGTATTAACCTACTATCCCCTACCTCTGTATTGCTGCTCTCTACTTCCCTCTCCTCATAGGTAACAATTAATTTGTTCTCTATATCTGTGAGTCTGCTTCTTTTTTGTTTTATTTACTCTTTTGCTGTATTTTTTAGAATCCACAAGTAAGTGACATCAAACAACATTTGTCTTTCTCTGCCTGAATTATTTCACTTAGCATAATCCCTCCAAGTCCATTCATGTTGCTGCCAATGGAAAAATATCATCATTTTTTTATGGCCAAGCAGTGTTCCATTGTGTGTGTGTGTGTGTGTATACACACAAATACATGTATATATACAAATACATATATATACACATGTTTATATATATATATGTATGTATATAAAGATGGTTGCTGGATACAAGATACATGCGCCCTAAAGTTCATTGCAGCATTATTTACAATAGCCAGGACATGAAAACAGACTAAGTGTCCATAAACAGATAAATGGATAAATAGAACACAACTCAGTGTGCCACTGTATATATATACATACATATGTATGCATATGTGTACATATTAATATATCTATATGCACAATGGAACACTACTTGCTCTCTATATTTATATACCACAGCTTCTTTATCCATTTATATGTTGATGGACACAGGTTGTTTTCCTCTCCTGGCTACTGTAAATAATGCTGCTATGAACATTGGGGTGCATGTATCTTGTATCCAATAAATAGTCTGCCACAGACATAAATAAGCCCAAGTGGAAAAGAGGAATTAACCAAACAAATTCATCCAAAATAATCCAAATCGTAAAAGTGACATTTATATTAACAGTTATTTTGTAATACCATTGTATTATGAGGTAGCTTTGTTGTGCCACACAATTGTGTCAATAGACAAATGAGACAGAAATTGGTATCAAAGTGATATACCGGTACCATATAATGAAACTTAAAATAAGGGGTTGTCAGTGAAAACAGAGATATGATCTCTGAAACTTATGTCTTCCATAAAAACAACAAAAATGCTGACATTATCAAAATCAGTGTTTACAAAACTATGTAAATTAATCAAGGCTTGTAGAATTGAGTATTCATTGAGGAAAAATAACCAAATCAGGAAATTAACAGTTAGTTTCTGCATTATAACTTTCTGTATCGCCACATCCTCTGTTTCAACTCCATGATATTCACAGAAAATGCAAATCCATAACCACAGTGAAAATGAGCATCCTAGCAGTCACTGGAGAGAACAGAGCTAGAGATCCGTTATGAACTGAAGGGCTTCCTTTGTGGCTTAGCTGGTAAAGAATCTGCCTTCAATGTGGGAGACCTGGGTTTGATTCCTGGGTTGGGAAGATCCTGTCGAGAAGGGAAAGGCTACCCACTCCAGTATTCTGGCCTGGAGAATCCCATGGGGTCGCAAAGAGTCGGACACGACCAAGCAACTTTCACTTTTCACTATGGACTGAAGGAATTAAAATCTGTACACTAGAAAATATCTACCTATCACAAAAGAAAGCAGTAACGGGAGAACAGAAGAACAGAATTCAAATTACATAAACAAAACAAACAGAAACATGGCAGACTAAATCCTATCTTATTAGTGATTGCTGTAAATATAGATTAAACACATTAAGTACATGGCAGAAGTTGGAAGAAATAAATTTTAAAAACCCATAACTGAATTATTTACTGTCTACAAAAGACACACATTAAATGCAAAGATACAAAATTGAGTTTAATGTAAAAGTGAAAATATACACAATGCAAAAAATGACCAAAAGAGAGCTAGAGAATATATACCAATGTCAGACAAAATAGACTCTAGAGAAATAAACTGCTACTGAAGATAAAAATGGACATTTTATAAAGCTATAAGTGTCAACTTGTGAAGAAGATATAAAGATTAAAATATATATGCACCAAAAAAAGTCTGATAATAGATAAAGCAAAAACCAACACAACTGAAGACATAAACAACACAGCAATAGTAGTTAGATAGCAACGTCCTTTATAAACATAGCACTCTCCCCCAAATCTTCAACAAAAAGTTCAAACCAAACCTATAAAATGATTATGCACCATGACCAACTGAGATCTATCCCAGGAAAGAAAAGGTAGTTAAACATGAAAACCAATGAGTTAAAATTAAAAAAAAAAAGAAAAGAAAAGATTACCATCAAATAAGGCAGTTTTACATTTGGTAAAACTCGATACCCCTTTATAGAATGCTATTCAACAAACTAGGGATAAAAGTGAACTTCTTCAACCTGATTAAAGGCATCTGTGAAAATCTCACAGCTAACTACAATCATATTTACTGACAAAATCCTGAAAAATTTCCCTCTAAGATTAGAAACAAAGCAAGGATGTTTGCTCTTCCATTTCTATTCAGCACTGTAATAGAGCTTCTAGGCAGGGCAAATATGCAAGTAAAAGAAATAAAGGCATCAGATTTTTTTAAATTAAAATGTCCTCTATTTGCATATACATTGTGCATATAGAACAGTCTAAGAAGCCTGAAAAGAAACTATTATAGCTATGAATTTCAGCAAGATATCAAGGTACAAGATCCATGTACAAAAATCAGTTATATTTCTACACATCAGCAGTGAGCAACCTGAAATGAAAATAAGAAAACAATTTACATATGATAGCATGAAACAGAATAAGACATTTAGGAATAAATTTAACAAAAGTATAACACTTATACACTGAAAACTATAAAATATTTTGAAATAAATTACACGCAAAAACAAATGGAAATGAATCCTGTGTTCAGAAGTTTGAAAAGTAATCATTAAGATGTCAATACTTCAAAAGTTGATCTACAGATTCACTGCAGTTCCTATCAAAATTTCAGGTATCTTTTCAACAGAAACTGATAAAGTGATTGTAAAGTTCTTATGGAAAGGCAAAGGGCCCTTCAACATCCTTCTAGGGATTTCATTTGTCTCTCTCCTGCACTGTATCTTTTTTTGCATCCCACATCTTCCTTTTCTCTTGGTTTACTTCTTACTTTGGGTGGAGAAAAATCTCCAATAGCTTCCTGACAAAACTGCATGGGAAGATTAAATTTTTGAGAGCTCATAAGTCTGAGAGTATCATTTACTTATACATTTAGCTTGTATATGTCTAGAATCATTTTCCTTACAAATTTTCAAAGCTTCATTCCATTGCCTTCTGTTTTATATTGATGATATTGAAAGTTCTTAAGCCATTCTGTTTCTATTTTTTAATCCTCTGGAAACCTGATGGTTAAATTTCTCTTTGTTCCCAGTATTCTGAAATTTCACCCTGATGTATCTTGGCATGAGTCTATTTTCATCAATTTTTGTGGGTGTTAGTCTTCTAAAATGTAAATAAACAACTTTACATTTTGCAAATTTTTCTTGAATTATTTTGCTGACAATTTTTCCCTCCATTTTATGTATTTTTATCTATTTCTAGAACTCATATCATTAAATATTAAAGAAATTTTTCTTGGAGCAGATGAGATAGACATAGTGATTCCGAGCTTCAATACTCTACCTAGCTATAGACAAATGAACATATATGTAAAGAACTTTGGGATTAAAGATGAATAGACCATTGTTCCTGCTTTCAATGAGCTCCAAGTTCAAAGGGATAGAAGTAAAAATTGTATAGAAACAGAGTATATAAAGTGCTATGGATTTCCCACTCCAGTACTCTGGCCTGGAGAATTCCATGGACTGTATAGTCCATGGGGTCACACAGAGTTGGACACGAGTGAGCAACATTCACTTTCATTTTCATGGGAACACACATGAAGATAGAGTAACTGTGACAGGAAACTCAGTTAGGGCAGTTGGAGACTAGGAAATCTCAGAATGTGCTTCTACTGTGTCACATCTGACCAAAAGCGAGAGGAATGGATTTTAATCTTTATGAGGTCACAATCCTTTGGGGGGACATAGTGAAATCTATGACACTTCTTCCAATAAAAATGCATGTAACAAACATACACACACACACGTATATTTTTCTTTCTAACTCAGAACATGCACAGTTAACTCTTGGTGTTGAAGGGTGAGTAGGACATTTTTAGGCAGACAAAAAGAAGAGTCCAAGCAGAGGAAACATCATATCAACACCCTATAGAAGTAAAAAGCCTTTTCATTATTGGAGTGAAGAAAACTGTTAAATAATTGAGTAAGATAGGAGCGTAAGTAGGAAAGAGAATCAGGCATGCTATTAGATGAAAGGAGAATATAAGAAGATAGAGAGGGATAAAGCATGAAGTATCTCAAATGTCAGTCATCCACTTTGTTTACTCATAGACTATATCATGATGGATAGAGCTTACACATTGTATGTCAATCCTCTCTTAACTGCTAAAAAATATAACTGGAACTAGTGCCCAATGGAATACTAATTGATATTCTGTGACTGTGAAGTTTCACTCGCATTCACTGTAGGTGTTGAGTGTGCAGTACTCACATCTCAAGTTTACAGCTTTATGAGAGAAAAAAAAATACTGTAGTGAAACCAAAAGACCATGAATATCAATTATCTTACTCCTTAATAACCTACAGAGAAAGGTCAGTCCTCAATGAGTTATAATGCTTCTCAACACTGGCAACAAATTAGATTTATGTGGGGAACTTCCTCACCAAAATGACCTGCCCATCTTGGGTAGTCCCACACAGAATGTGGTCCACTGGAGAAGGGAATGGCAAAACACTTCAGTATACTTGCCTTGAGAACCCCATAAACAGTATGAAAAGGCAAAATGATAGGATACTGAATGAGGAATTCCCCAGGTTGGTAGGTGCCCAGTATATTACTGGAGATCAGTGGAGAAATAACTCTAAAAAGAATGAAGGGATAGAGCCAAAGCAAAAACAATACCCAGGTGTGGATGTGACTGGTGATAGAAGCAAGGTTCAGTGCTGTAAAGAACAATATTGCATAGGAACCTGGAATGTTAGGTCCATGTACCAAGGCAAATTGGAAGTGGTCAAACAGGAGATGGCAAGAGTGAACATAGATATTCTAGGAATCAGTGAACTAAAATGGACTGGAATGGGTGAATTTAATTCAGATGAATATTATATCTACTAATGTGGGCTGGAATCCCTTAGAAGAAAAGGAGTAGCCATCATGGTCAACAAGATTCCAAAATGCAGCACTTGGATGCAATC
This sequence comes from Moschus berezovskii, assembly GCF_049115385.1. NCBI lineage: Eukaryota > Metazoa > Chordata > Mammalia > Artiodactyla > Moschidae > Moschus > Moschus berezovskii. The sequence goes on along the minus strand of NC_142488.1, from coordinate 131,819,050 downwards.
TCAAAAATGACAGAAGGATCTCTGTTCATTTCCAAGGGAAACCATTCAATGTTACAGTAATCCAAGCCTATGCCCCAACCAGTAATGCTGAAGAAGCTGAAGTTGAACGGTTCTATGAAGACCTACAAGACTTTTTAGAACTAACACCCAAAAAAGATGTCCTTTTCATTATATGGGACTGGAATGCAAAAGTAGGAAGTCAAGAAACACATGGAATAACAGGCACATTTGGCCTTGGAGCAAGGAAGGAAGCAGGGCAAAGGCTAACAGAGTTTTGCCAAGAGAACGCACTGGTCATAGCAAACAGCCTCTTCCAACAACACAAGAGAAGACTCTACACATGGACATCACCAGATGGTCAACACTGAAATCAGATTGATTATATTCTTTGCAGCCAAAGATGGAGAAGCTTTATACAGTTAGCAAAAACAAGACCAGGAGCTGACCGTGGCTCAGATCATGAATTTCTTATTGCCAAATTCAGACTGAAATTGAAGAAAGTAGGGAAAAGCACTAGACCATTCAGGTATGACCTAAATCAAACCCATTATGATTATAGAGTAAAAGTGAGAAATAGATTTAAGGGACTAGATCTGATAGATAAAATGCATGATGAACTATGGAAGGAGGTCTGTGACATTGTACAGGAGACAGGGACCAAGACCATCCCCATGAAAAAGAAATGCAAAAAAGCAAAATGGCTGTCTGAGGAGGTCTTACAAATAGCTGTGAAAAGAAGAGAAGCGAAAAGCAAAGGAGTAAAGAAAAGATATAAGCATCTGAATGCAGAGTTTAAAAGAATAGCAAGGAGAGATAAGAAAGCCTTCCTCAGCGATCAATGCAAAGAAATAGAGGAAAACAACAGAATAGGAAAGGCAAGAGATCTCTTCAAGAAAATTAGAGATACCAAGGGAACATTTCATGCAAAGACGGGCTTAATAACGGACAGAAATGGTATGGACATAACAGAAGCAGAAGATAAGAAGAGGTGGCAAGAATACACAGAAGAACTGTACAAAAAAGATCTTCACGACCAGGATAATCACGATGGTGTGATCACTCACCTAGAGTCAGACATTTTGGAACGTGAAGTCAAGTGGGCCTTAGAAAGCATTGCTATGAACAAAACTACTGGAGTTGATGGAATTCCAGTTGAGCTATTTCAAATACTGAAAGATGATGCTGTGAAAGTGCGGCACTCAATATGCCAGCAAATCTGGAAAACTCAGCAGTGGCCACAGGCCTGGATAAGGTCAGTTTTCATTCCAATCCCAAAGAAAAGCAATGCCAAAGAATGCTCAAACTACTGCACAATTGCACTCATCTCACACGCTACTAAAGTCATGCTTAAAATTCTCCAAGCCAGTCTTCAGCAATATGTGAATCGTGAACTTTCAGATGTTCAAGCTGGTTTCAGAAAAAGCAGCAGAAACAGATTAAATTGCCAACATCCGCTGGATCATGGAAAAAGCAAGAGAGTTCCAGAAAAACATTTATTTCTGCTTCTTTGACTATGCCAAAACCTTTGACTGTGTGGATCACAACAAACTGTGGAAAATTCTGAAAGAGATAGGAATACCAGACCACCTGACCTGCCTCTTGAGAAACCTGTATGCAGGTCAGGAAGCAAGAGTTAGAACTGGACATGGAACAACAGACTGGTTCCAAATAGGAAAAGGAGTACGTCAAGGTTGTATATTGTCACCCTGCTTATTTAACTTACATGCAGAGTACATCATGAGGAACGCTGGTCTGGAAGAAGCACAACCTGAAATCAAAATTGCCAGGAGAAATATCAATAACCTCAGATATGCAGATGACACCACCCTTATGGAAGAAAGTGAAGAGGAACTCAAAAGCCTCTTGATGAAAGTGAAAGAGGAGAGTGAAAAGGTTGGCTTGAAGCTCAACATTCAGAAAACTAAGATCATGGCATCTAGTACCATCACTTCATGGGAAATAGGTGAGGAAACACTGGAAACAGTGTCAGACTCCAAAATCACTGCAGATGCTGATTGCAGCCATGAAATTAAAAGACTGTTACTCCTTGGAAGGAAAGTTATGACCAACCTAGATAGTATATTAAAAAGCAGAGACATTACTTGGCCAACCAAGGTCCGTCTAGTCAAGGCTATGGTTTTTCCAGTGGTCACGTATGGATGTGACAGTTGGACTGTGAAGAAAGCTGATTGCCGAAGAATTGATGCTTTTGAACTGTGGTGCTGGAGAAGACTCTTTTTTTTTTTTTTGAACAGAGGAAAATTTATGCGTCGAACCTGGACTGGTCACTTATGATAATATACATGCTACAATTCCATTTTCTCCAATCATTCCACCTTCACCCTCTCCCACAGAGTCCAAAAGACTGTTCTAAATGCCTATGTCTCTTTTGCAGTCTCTTATACAGGGTTCAGGTTACCATTTTTCTAAATTCCATATATATGCGTTAATATACGGTATTGATGTTCTTCTTTCTGGCTTACTTCACTCTGTATAATTGGCTCCAATTTCATCCACCTCATTAAAACTGATTCAAATGCATTCTTTTTGATGGCTGAGAAATACTCCATTGTGTATATGTACCAAAGCTTTCTTATCCATTCATCTGCAGATGGACATCTAGGTTGCTTCCATGTCCTGGCTATTATAAACAGTGCTGCAATGAACATTGGAGTACATGTGTCTCTTTCAATTCTGGTTTCCTCGGTGTGTATGCCCAGGAGTGCGATCGCTGGATCATATGGCAGTTCTATTTCCAGTTTTCTGAGGAATCTCCACACTGTTCTCCATAGTGGCTGTACTAGTTTGCATTCCCACCAACAGTGTAAGAGGGTTCCCTTCTCTCCACACCCTCTCCAGCACTTATTGCATGTAGACTTTTGGATAACAGCCATTCTGACTGGTGTGAAATGGTATCTCATTGTGGTTTTGATTTGCATTTCTCTGATGATGAGGGATGTTGAGCATTTTTTCATGTGTTTATTAGCCATCTTTGTGTCTTCTTTGGAGAAATGTCTGTTTAGTTCTTTGGCCCATTTTTTGATTGGGTCACCTAGTTTTCTGGAATTAAGCTGCAGGAGCTGCTTGTATAATTTGGAGATTAATCCTTTATCAGTTGCTTCATTTGCTATTATTGTCTCCCATTCTGAAGGCTGTCTTCTCACCTTGCTTAGAGTTTCCTTTGCTGTGCAGAAGCTTTTGATTTTAATTAGGTCCCATTTGTTTATTTTTGCTTTTATTTCCAATATTCTGGGAGGTGGGTCTTGGAGGATCCTGCTGTGATTTATGTCGGAGAGTGTTTTGCCTACGTTCTCATCTAGGAGTTTTATAGTTTCTGGTCTTACATTTAGATCTTTAATCCATTTTGAGTTTATTTTGGTGTATGGTGTTAGGAAGTGTTCTAGTTTCATTCTTTTACAAGTGGCTGACCAGTTTTCCCAGCACCACTTGTTAAAGAGACTGTCTTTTCTCCATTTTATATTCTTGCCTCCTTTGTCGAAGATAAGGTGTCCATAGGAGCGTGGGTTTATCTCTGGACTTTCTATTTTGTTCCATTGATCTATATTTCTGTCTTTATGCCAGTACCATACTGTCTTGATGACTGTGGCTTTGTAATAGAGCCTGAAGTCCGGCAGGTTAATTCCCCCAGTTCCATTCTTCTTCCTCAAGATTGCTTTGGCTATTCGAGGTTTTTTGTATTTCCATACAAATTGTGAGTGGAGAAGACTCTTGAGAGTCCCATGTACAGCAAGGATATCCAACCAGTCCATTCTAAAGGAGTTCAATCCTGGTTGTTCATTGGAAGGACTGATGCTAAAGTTGAAGCTCCAGTACTTTGGCCACCTCATGCGAAGTATTGACTCACTGGAAAAGACTCTGATGCTGGGAGGGATTGGGGGCAGGAGGAGAAGGGAATGACAGAGGATGAGATGGCTGGATGGCATCACCGACTCGATGGAGGTGAGTTTGAGTGAACTCCAGGAGTTGGTGATGGACAAGGAGGCCTGGCGTGCTGTGATTCATGGGGTCGCAAAAAGTCGGAAACGACTGAGTGACTGAACTGAACTGAACTGAATTGGGGAACTTGAGACTCCCTTGTACTGCAAGGATATCCAACCAGTCCATTCTAAAGGAGTTCAATCCTGGTTGTTCATTGGAAGGACTGATGCTAAAGTTGAAGCTCCAGTACTTTGGCCACCTCATGCGAAGTATTGACTCACTGGAAAAGACTCTGATGCTGGGAGGGATTGGGGGCAGGAGGAGAAGGGAATGACAGAGGATGAGATGGCTGGATGGCATCACCGACTCGATGGAGGTGAGTTTGAGTGAACTCCAGGAGTTGGTGATGGACAAGGAGGCCTGGCGTGCTGTGATTCATGGGGTCGCAAAAAGTCGGACACAACTGAGCGACTGAACTGAACTGAACTGAATTGGGGAACTTCCAGATTTAAACTGGACTTAGAAAAGGCAGAGGAACCAGAGATCAAATTGCCAACATCCACTGGATCATCGTAAAAGCACGAGAGTTCCAGAAAAAAATGTTTACTTCTTCTTTGTCGACTATGCCAAAGCCTTTGACTGTGTTCAGTTCAGTTCAGTTCAGTTGCTCAGTAGTGTCCGACTCTTTGCAACCCCGTGGACTGCAGTATGCCAGGCGTCCCTGTCCATCACCAACTCCCGGATCCTACTCACACTCATGTCCAATGCGTCAGTGATACCTTCCAACGATCTCATCCTCTGTTTTCCCCTTATCCTTCTGCCTTCAATCTATCCCAGCATCTGGGTCTTTTCCAATGACTCAGCTCTTCGCATCAGGTGGCCAAAGTATTGGAGTTTCAGGTTCAACAGTAGTCATTCCAATGAATATTCAGGACTGATTTCCTTTAGGATGGACTGGTTGGATCTCCTTGCAGTCCAAGCAACTCTCAATTGTCTTCTCCAACACCACTGTTCAAAAGCAGTATTTCTTCAGTGCCCAGCTTTCCTTATAGTCCAACACTCACATCCATACATAATACTGGAAAAACCGTAGCTTCAACTAGACAGACCTTTGTTGTTAAAGTAATGTCTGTACTTTTTAATATGCTGTCTAGGTTGGTCATAGCTTTTTTTCCAAGGAGAAAACATCTTTTATTTCATGGCTGCAGTCTCCATCTGCAGTGATTTTGGAACCCCCACAAAAAAAGTCTGTCACTGTTTCCATTGTTTCCCATCTATTTTCCATGAAATGATGGGACTGGATGCCACGATCTTTGTGTTCTGAATGTTGAATTTTAAGCCAACTTTTTCACTCTCCTCTTTCACTTTCATCAAGAGGCTCTTTAGTTCTTCACTTCCTGCCATGAGAGTGGTGTTATCTGCATATCTGAGGTTATTGATATGTCTCCTGTCAATCTTGATTCTAGATGAAATGCTTCATCCAGCCCGGTACTTTGAATGATGTACTCTGCATATAAGTTTTGACTCTCTGGATCACAACAAACTATGGAACATTCTTAAAGAAATGGGAATGCCAGACCACCTGACCTGCCTCCTGAGAAATCTGTATGCAGGTCAAGAAGCAACAGTTAGAACTGGACATGGAACAACAGACTGGTTCCAAATTAGGAAAGGAGTATGTCAGGCTGTATATTGTCACCCTGATTATTTAATTTCTATGCAGAGTACATCATACGATATATCAGGTTGGATGAAACACAAGCTGTAATCAAGATTTCCAGGAGAAATATCAATAATCTTTGACATGCAGATGACACCACCCTTATGGCAGAAAGTGAAGAAATAAAGCACCTCTGATGAAAGTGAACGAAGAGAATGAAAAAGCTGACTTAAGGCTCAACGTTCATAAAACTAAGATCATGGAATCCTGTCCCATCACTTCATGCATATAGATAGGGAAATAGTGGAAACAATGAGGAACTTTATAATGTTGGGCTCCAAAATCACTGTAGATGGTGACTGCAGCCATGAGATTAAACGACTCTTGCTCCTTGGAAGAAAAAGATGACCAACCTAGACAGCATATTAAAAAGTAGAGACATCACTTTGCCAACAGAAGTCCATCTAGTCAAAGCTATGGTTTTTTTCAGTAGTCATGTATAGATGTGAGAGTTGGACCGTAAAGAAATCTGAACGTCAAAGAATAGATGCTTTTGAACTGTGGTGTTTGAGAAAACTCTTGAGAGTTCCTTGGACTGCAAGGAGGTCAAAGCAGTCAATCCAAAAAGAAATCAGTCCTGAATATTCTTTGGAAGGACTATTGTTGAAGCTGAAACTCCAAAACTTTGGCCACCAGATGTGAAGAACCAACTCATTGGAAAAGACCTGGATGCCGCTGCTGCTGCTAAGTCACTTCAGTCGTGTCTGACTCTGTGTGACCCCAAAGGTGGAAGCCCACCAGGCTTCCCCATCCCTGGGATTCTCCAGGCAAGAACACTGGGGTGAGTTGCCATTTCCTTCTCCAATGTGTGAAAGTGAAAAGTGAAAGTGAAGTCACTCAGTAGTGTCCGACCCTTAGCGACCCCACGGACTGCAGCCTACCAGGCTCCTCCATCCATGGGATTTTTTAGGCAAGAGTACTGGAGTGGCTTGCCATTGCCTTCTCCGGACCTGGATACTAGGAAAGATTAAAGACAGGAGGAGAAGGGGATGATAGAGGATGAGATGGTTGGATGGCATCACGAATTCAATGGACATGAGTTTGATCAAGCTCCAGGAGTTGGTGATGGATAGGGAAGCCTGGCATGCTGCAGTCCATGGGGTCACAAAGAGTCAGATATGACTGAGCGGCTGAACTGAACTGTACTGGGGAACTTTCAAAAACCATACCATGCCTGAGATCCACCGCAAACCAAATAAATTAGAATATGTAGAGTGGATCCTGGACCTCTGCATTTTTGGAGCTCTCCAGATAAATTTAATGTGCAACTATAATTGAGAAATATCATGTTTAAAAATACCCCATAGAAGCAAATTCCTACCTGCTAGTCTAGCCTCAATTCTATTACATCATTTCCATTCAATTCCAAAATAATATTTAAAAAAATTTAAGTGTGTGTTTGGCCAATTGAATTCCTTTGCTAACTTACTAAGAAAATCACCTGAGGTCATGAAGAGAGTCTGAACAGTGTGCTTAGGTAGCAACACGAGGTCCTCCAAGCTGTCAATCTCTGCTGCAAATGTTCACAGTGGGCTTTTCCACATTTTACTGTGTCATCTCTTAGTGTGTTGCCTGAGGCTATAGCTTTCTTCATAACTTGCAGTTCTGTCTGCCAAAAGGCTATATGCATCAAAAGTTTTTGCTAAGGGTCTTGTGATTAAGTGGATGGCCTTTTAGTTGGACAGCTTCCAAGGAAAATATTTTTTTTTCCTATTTTGGCTCAGGAAACCACAAGGATTAGTTGTGCAGAAATAGTTAACATTACCAGAGCCAATAAGTCATCCATTGCCTTCAACAACATTTATAACATCAAATATTTTCATCTTAGTTATACTTAAACATTTTATGGATTTGTAATCAATCAGTTCTTATATTCTGTACCTTGTTTGATCCTGAACATAGAACTGTAAGAAAAAGGTCATGCAATAATTTATATAACAAATATTTATAGACCTTACACAGGTGGCTCAGTGGTAAAGAATCTGCCTGCCAAGCAAGAGATGTGGGTTCAATCTTTAGGTTGGGAAGATCCCTTGAAGAAGGAAATGGCAACTCACTCCAGTATTCTTGCCTGGAAAATTCCATGGACAGAGGAGCCTGGCTGGCTGTAGTCCATTGGGTCATAAAAAGAGTTGGACATGACTTAGTGAATAAACCACCATATATCAAGAACTGTGCTGAATAATGAGATTTTTTTCGAATTCTACTATAACTGCATTTAACTCCACAATGAGTCATAAAAGTTCCATAAGAGAGGAACATCAAAAAAATAAAATGTTGAATTCATGAGATATCATGATCCCTTACAGCTGAGAGGGGTTAGATCAAGATCTTCAAGGGTCATAAATATCAGGATAGAAAGTTTAGTAAAGTTTAGTAAAGAACCCTCTAGAAAAAAGGGGAGGTTTTGTTTTTGGTGGTTCTTGTGAAGGTTTTTTTGTTTATTCTTGTAATTGTATTGAAAAACAATAAAGCCTGAGACTTGGGAAGATTATAAAGTTAGCTGCAATGTACAGAATAGATTGCAGAGTTATGGGTTTTATTAAATGGTTAAAATAAGAGGTGATGTTGAGTTAAGCAAGGGAAATAGAAGCAAGGATTGAAAGGGACAGATGCTAGAATCGTTATAGAGATGAAATATAAAGGACTTAGCATGCATTTTCAATTTGAGGTTACTAAGTAAATTATGGGACAATTAGCATTCATCTACACATTAAATCACTCAACAACTCCTTATTAGATAACTACTTCTGCACCAAGCACTGTTGTATTCTGGAGGTACAGCAATGAATATAGCAATGAATGGTCCTTGCCTTCATATGTTAATAACTTCATGTAATAGGAGAGACAAATAAGTAAAACACACAGTAATTTACAGTTAGTTATAAGTACTGTGAAGGAAGTTTTGAGATGCTGGAAGAGAATATCAGGCAATAGTGGTTCATGGTTAGGGTGATGGACATAACTACCTTATATTGGGCATTAATGGAAGCCTTCTCTAAGGAAATGTTATTTCAGAGGAGGTCTGAAGTGTAATATCAGAAAGAGCAAGCATTGAAGAAGCAGGGAAATTAAATGCAAGGCTCTGAAAAGGGACAATCTTGTTATATTTCTGTGTTTGAAGAGGAAACTGCTACTGTGTTTAATGAGGCTGATAACTTGAGTAAGGTGAAAATGGTAAATTGACCATTGTCTTAGTAGCACAAATGCTGCTGTTGACCTTGGTGAAAGCAGTTCCAGCTGACTAAGGGAAAAAAAAACAAAAACAAAAACAAATTGGAGTGAATTGAAAAGTGAGTGGGAAGAAATGAGGGAAGTGGATTGAGTATGTTTAGTAGACAAAAGAAATGAGAGGGTAGCTGGAGAGCAATGAAGAACAGAAGAAATCCAAGTTCCATGAAGTGATAAAAGAATTTATATCTCATCTATATACTGAGCTCGTAGAGAGGGAGGGAAAGAAAACTTGGAGCAGGGGATGATGCCTTGTACACCTCCACTTTACCCTCACCTTGTATCTGAGTTGGATAAATTACTTAAAGTTGATTCTTTCCAAAGCTGGGCTCTATTGAGAGAAAGATGAAGTAGGGAAGAGAAGGACACAATAGACTGCACAGGGAAGTAAAGGAATTCAGCACGACAGAGGAAGGGAAGGGTGGGGCAAAACAGATCTGGATCATCTAACCACAGTGAAGCTTCATGTCAGAACTGCTCCAAATTCCAAAAGAACAGAGATAGTTTCATTTGCGCTAACAAAGTACTAAGTGGAAAGGTGCAGCACATACTTTTCTCTCTCCTTTAAAAGTCAGTTTAGTGCTCCCAGAATGCAAGTGGGTTGGTCAAAAAGTTTGTTCAAGTTATTATAACATATTATGGAAAAACCCAAATGAATCTTTCAGTAAACCCAATATTTCATCATCAAATACAATTTATAAAATATGCTGGACATATGGACATGAATTTGCACTAACTCCAGGAGATAGTGGAGGGCAGAGGACCTTAGCATGCTGCAGGCCATGGGGTCGCAAAGAATAGGACACGGCCTAGCAACTGTATAAAAACAATAACATAAAATACGTTGTGGAACCATCAATGTTTTATTTTATCAACCAAGGACATTTTAGACATCCCACCTTGTACATCCATCATCTCATAGAAGAAATAATATCTTAGGATCAAAAAGTAGAAGAATCATAATATTTGGATTAAAAACAAGAAATGCCACTTCATAGAAAACTTCTCTACACTGTTTTCTTATTTTATTTAAAAGTGTGTCATGGATTGGTGAAAATACCATCCGAGCCTGGTGTCAGTATGGAAATTAGCATTAGGAAATCACTGAACCAGATGACATAAAATCCCTTCCAATTCAAATTCTGATTCAGTTAATAGTATTGGAAAATTATTATATTTGAAGTAAAATAGTTTCTTTTTCATGTTCTATTCAGTGATCTGATAAATAACTTTTCCCAAGTCACCTTTGCAGTTGTCCCAGCCTTATGATACTAAAATAATGCTCTACCCCTTCTACAACAACCACTCTGCCCAGCACAAAACATAAAAGCAGTTTCTACTGCTTTCTCTTAGTTTGAATGTTAAGACCTCAGTAATCACACTCCATTCTATATCAACCGAAAATCAAAACACAGATTAATTTTCAAAAACAGAAATAAAGAACTGAAAGTAAAAAGCTAAAAAAAGATAAAGCTTCCTTGCTGAAAGAAAGCCAGCGGAGGAAAAAAAAAAAAGCTTACTGCCTAGCTTATTTGGATATTTTTGTTTCAAATTGTTCAAGTGTCCTAGTATTTACAAGCACTCTTAAAGTGACATGTTAAAATATTATATCAAGCAGGATATTTTACAAGATGACTGAAAAAAAAAAAAACCACACACACCCTTAATTTATTTCAAGCTCAAAATACTAGAATTGTCACTCACCTAATGAGAGTTCTGTTCTTTGGGCATGTGCCTGATGATGCCTTTCTAATTCCATTGCAGGATCTGCTTTATTGAATTCCCTGCCTGCACTAATTCTATATATTTCCAATTAGCTCACCTTTAAAGCTGACATTGAAGGAAGGGAATTGTTTTCTGACAAGCTAATATTTTAAGGCTAACAGTTTTTAATAAGCAATTGGGTTTGCAGCATTCAGCTCTTGTTATGTTTTATTGGTTTTGAGCTTTAATTTTGTTTGTGTGTTTTGGCATGATTCCATGGCAGGTGCAATTTAAAAAATGGGATCAATAAGATTCACTGTGATGTATAATATGAGATTTCCAAGCTTAACTTTCAATACAAAATCCTAGACTTGGTTCTTTTCAGAGCCCTGCAAAGAAAATGTGTTGATTCCTTGGGGGTTTCCTCACTGTAGCTTTTTGAAATCTTGTTCACACTCCTCAAGCATCCAAGTATGTTCTCCTTTAAACAGCTCTCACTCAGAAACTATGACCTCATCTACTCATTCTTGAAGAGATAGGCTTACCTAGCAACACAGCTTATGTACAGCTTTTCCTCTTTAAAACCTCTCTATTGCTTTCTAGAGTGTTGCTAATTAGTAGGGACTTAATAAATCTTTGTTAAATGACTGGTTGAATTAATTTTTCCCCTTTACTTCTTCTCTGACTAAAAGGAAGAGAAATGCTTCCTTTCCATGACTAACATCTCTTAATCATACAGAGTTTATCTGATTACAGCCCCTCCTGCCTTCTTCAAGACCTTGCTTCATCATGTATTCCTAGTCTAAGTGTCTTTGACCTTGATTTCTCTGTTGGTCAACTAGAGGCTGCCTGTAAGATAGACAGTTGTCTCAAATTTGGTAACATACAGTCTGAGGGAGAAAGGGAGTGGTAACTGGGACAGAGAACATGCCAGGGGTACTGTGTTGGGTGGCAATATTCTATTGCTTGATATCTGGGTGGTAGAGATGAAAACCATATACTACTACACACAGTTTTTGTGCACTTTCTGTATTTATGTTCTATTTAACAATGAAAAGCTTAAAAAAAAAAAGAAAAGAAAAAATCATCACAAGGGCAAGAGAAAAATAATTAGAACTACTGATAATCAGCTTGAGAAAGTGAGCAATTCTAATGTTGTTGTTGTTCAGCCACTAAGTCGTGTCCATCTCTTTACGACCCCGTGGACTGTAGCATGCCAGGCTCCTCTCTCCTTCATGATCTCCGAGAGTTTGCTCAGACTCAGGTCCAGCAAGTCGGTGATGCTATCTAAACATCTCATCCTCTGTCACTCACTTCTCCCGCCCTCAGTCTATCCCAGTATCAGGAGTCAATGAGTCAGCTCTTTGGAACAGGTGATCAAAGTATTGGAGCGTCAGCTTCAGCATCAGTCCTTCCAATGAATATTCAGGATTGATTTCCTTTAAGGTTGACTAGCTTGATCTCCTTGTAGTTCAAGGGACTCTAAGAGTCTTCTCCAACACCACAGTTTGAAAAGCATCAATTCTTCGGTGCTCGGATTTCTTTATGGTCCAGCTCTCATATCTGTACATGACTACTGGAAAAACCGTAACTTTGACTATACGGACCTTTGTCAGCAAAGTGAAGGCTATTCTTTTTATTTATTTGTTTATTTATTTATTTAATGGCTATGCTTTTTAATACACTGTCTAGATTTTTCATAGCTTTCCTTCCAAGGAGCAAGCATCTTTTAATTTTATGACTTCAGTCACCATCTGCAGTGGTTTTGGAGCCCAAGAAATAAAATATGCCACTGTTTCCACTTTTTTCCTCTTCTATTTGCCATGAAGTGATGGGACCAGATGACATGATCTTAGTTTTTTGAGTGTTAAGTTTCAAGCCAGCTTTTCCACTCTCCTCTTTCAACTTCATCAAGTAGCTTTTTAATTCCTCTTCACTTTTTGCCATTAGACTGCTATCATCTGCGTACTTGAGGTTGTTGATATTTTTCCCTGCAATCTTGATTCCAGCTTGTGATTCATCCAGCCCATCATTTTCCCTGATATACTTTGCATATAAGTTAAATAAAACGGTGGAAATATACAGTCTTGTCCTACTCCTTTCCCAATTTTAGCCAGTCCGTTGTTTCATGTCCTGTTCTAACTGTTGCTTCTTTACCAGCATACAGGCTTCTTAGGAGACAGGTAAGGTGGTCTGGTGTTCCCACCTCTTAAAGAATTTTCCATAGTTTGCTGTGATCCACATAGTCAAAGGCTTTAGTGTAGTCAATGAAGCAGAAGTTTCCTGGAACCCCCTTGTTTTTTCCATGATCCAACAAACATTGGACTGTCATTGGGGTTCTCCAGGCAAGAATACTGGAGTGGGTTGCCGTTTCCTTCTCCAGTGGACCACGTTTTGTCAGAACTCTTCACTATGACCCATGCATTATGGGTGGCCCTGAACAACTCTAATAGCAAATCATATTGCAAGCCAGCTAATTTCTAATGCTTTGATTTTAACAAAATTGAAGAATGATTTATAGTTGTCTTATAATTATATAATATATAATTTAAATATATTACATATAAAGTAAACAATTTTGAGTAGATAACTCACAAACAGTATTTTTAAAGAGAAGAGAAATTTCCATAAAAGAAAAACCTCTACCATTCGATAAAAATATTTATGAGAACAGCATTTTTTAACACTTTCATCCATATAAACAAAAAAGATAGAATTGATAATGAATTCTCATTCTGGCAATGAGTAATAATCATCTATGTTTGCAGGAATGAATGGAGGGGGGTAGAAAAATTCCATGCATCTCATTAAGAAATGCATTTTCAATAAATGTTAACATTTTATGTTTGGTAATTTAAAAATTAATATATTATTCATAATCTATTGTATGCTAGTATTAATTATAATTCTAAGCAAAGAGTCGGTCATGACTGAGCGACTGAACTGAATTGAAGGGAATTCAAGAAATTTAACATTAGAACTTTATGTTCACTTGATATTAATAAAAAACAATGTGCATATTTTTTCTGAAATTATCAAGTGATCCATAAAATGGATTTAAACTTTTAGAAAACAATGCTTTAAACATTGTTTTAGAAAACAATATTTTCTGATGAATGAAGCTGATAAATAGAATGTTAAGCGGAAGAAAAGCAAATCACAAAGTGTATACACTTCTCTTTATATAAAGTTGAAACACAGGCAAAACAAAACTATGTCAGGAATTGCCAAACCTTTCCTATTAAGGATTAGATAGTAAATATTTTCGATCTTCTGGGCCACACGGTCTCTGTCCCAACAAATCAATTCAGGCATTGTGACAAGAAAAACACCAGATACAGTACATAATAGAAGGGTGTGGTTGTGTTCCAGTAAAACTGTTTTTTAAAAAATGGCAGGTCAGATTTGGCCTATGAGCTGTAGTGTAATGACCATTGATCTATATTGTTTAGAGGTACATACACACAGGTATCCGGGCTTTCTAGGTGAAGCCTGCCAAGCAGGAGACGTAGGTTCAGTCCTTCAGTCAGGAAGATGCCCTGGAGAAGGAAATGGAAACTCACTCCAGCATTCTTGCCTGGGGAATCCCATGGACAGATCAGCTTGGCCAGCTACGGTCCATAGGATCGCAAAGAGTCGTACACAGCTTAGAGACTTAGAAGGCACACACACACACACGTAGCAGTATAGTGGAATGATGATACTGTTGAGGGAGAGGCAGAGCTATAACTGGCTTAAAGTACAGAAGGAAGGTCAAGAGAGACAGTAATATTTTGTTTCTTGACTTTAGTCTGTTATTACAGTGTTACTCACTATACAAACATTTGCTAAATGTCACACACATGTTTATGCCTTTTCCTATGTATTACACTTCACAGTACAACTTTAAAATAATTCTTCCATTTCATTACATACTGTTAAATGGCACTATAAAAATTATATTAACTTGTTTTATGCCAATAATGAAGCTTTTAAAAAATCTCTTCTTTACACACTCAACAAATCACTGTTGTTCAATTGCTAAGTCGTATCCGATTCTTTGTGATCCCATTGGACTGCAGCAAGTCAGGCTTCCCTGTCCTTCACTATCTACAAGAGTTTGTTCAATTTCATGTCCATCGAGTCTGTGATGCCATCCAACCATCTTATCCTGTGTCACCCTGTTCTCCTCTTGTCCTCAGTCTTTCCCGGCATCAAAGTCTTTTCCAATGAGTGGACTTCTCACATCAGGTGGCCAAAATATTGGAGCTTCAGCTTCAGCATCAGTCCTTCCAATGAATATTCAGGGTTGATTTCTTTTAGGATTGACTGTCTTGATCTCTTTGCAGTCCAAAGGACTCTCAAACATCTTCTCCACAACTTGAAAACATCAACTCTCAGCCCTCTTTTTATGGTTCAACTGTCACATTTGTACATGAATACTAGTGGCTCAGACTGTAAAGCATCTGTCTGCAATTCAGGAGACCGGGGTTCGATCCCTGGGTTGGGAAGATCCCCTGCAGAAGGAAATGGCAACCCACTCCAGTATTTTTGACTGGAAAATCCCATGGATTGTGGAGCCTGGTATGCTACTGTCCATGGGGTTGCAAAGAGTTGAACATGACTGAGCGACTTCACTTCACTTCACTTCACTTCATTGGTAAAACCATAGATTTGACTAGATGAATCTTTGCCAGTAAAGTGATGTTTCTGCTTTTTAACATGCTGACTAGGTTTGTCATGGTTTTCCTTCCAAGGAGCAAGTGTCTTTTAATTCCATGGCTGCAGTCACCATCCACACTTATTTTGGAGCCCAAGAAAATAAAATCTGTCACTGTTTCCTTGTTCCCCATGCTATTCCCTATGAAGTAATGGGATGAGATGTCATGATCTTAGTTTTTTGAATGTTAAGTTTTAAGCCAGTTTGTTTACTCTCCTCTTTCATGCTTATCAAGAGGCTGCTAGTTCCTCTTCGCTTCCTGCCATTAGAGTGGTATCGTCTACATATCTGAGGTTGTTGATATTTCTCCCAGAAATCTTGATTCCAGCTTGTGCTTCATCCAGCCCAGCATTTCACATGATGTACTCTGCATGGAAGTTAAATAAGCAGGGTGAGAATATGTAGCCTTGACCTTCCCAATTTTGAACCAGTTCGTTGTTCTATGTTCAGTTCTAATTGTTGTTTCTTGACCAGCATGCAGGTTTCTCAGAAGACATGTAAGGTGGTCTAGTATTTGCATCTCTGAGAATTTTGCAGTTTGTTATGACCCACACAGTCAAAGGCTTTAGCCTAGTCAATGAAGCAGATGTAGACATTTTTGGGAATTCCCTTGCTTTTTCTATGATCCATTGGATATTGGCAATTTGGCCCATAATTTCCTTGAGCAAGAAAGCATATTGGTAGTCTTTGACCTAAAAATCTCAACTCTAGGAATTTATCCCCAGAAACTCATTGAGTGGTGTAAAATATATGTACAGTGGTCGCCCATTATCTATGGTGGATGCATTCCAGGACTTCCAGTGGATGCCTGAAACTACAGATGGTCAGTCAGTCAGTTCAGTCGCTCAGTCGTGTTCGACTCTTTGCGACCCCATGAATCACAGCACGCCAGGTCTCCCTGTCCATCAACAACTCAAAGAGTTCACTCAAACTCATCTCCATAGAGTCGGTGATGCCATCCAGCTATCTCATTCTCTGTCATCCCCGTCTCCTCCCGCCCCCAATCACTCCCAGCATCAGCATTATATGACCTACTTTCCTATACATGGACACCTATAACAAAGTTTAATTTATAAATTAGGGACTATAAAAGAATATCTGAATTGCCAGTATCACTACTTATCCACTCTGGGGCCATTACTAAGTGATATAAAGATTACCTGGGCACAAGTACTGTTGATACTGCTCCAGTCAATCTGAAATCCAAGT
The DNA here is from genome assembly GCF_049115385.1 of Moschus berezovskii. Lineage (NCBI taxonomy): Eukaryota > Metazoa > Chordata > Mammalia > Artiodactyla > Moschidae > Moschus > Moschus berezovskii. The sequence continues at coordinate 131,802,548 of NC_142488.1, read as the reverse complement.
CAACTACCAAGTGACTAATAAGCAGGATCCACTGGACAAAGTGATGATTCATGTCCAGGGCAAGACTGAGCAGGATGGTATGAGATTTCATCTTGCTGCTCAGTATGGTACACAATTTAAAACATTTGGATTTTATTTCTGAAATTTTCCATGTAATATTATCTGACTGCAATTAAATACAGGTAATTGACACCATATAAAGCAAAACAGGGTATATGGTGGACTACTGTATGCATAAGGAAATTTCCCGCAGTGTCTCTTGTGTTGATAATATCCAAGAAACTTGAAACAACCACTAATAAAAGGTTTATGAAGTGAATTATCAGGAGAGGACGGAAGATGGCGGAGGAATAGGATAGGGAGACCACTTTCTCCCCCACAAATTCATCAAAAGAACATTTGAACGCTGAGTAAATTCCACAAAACAACTTGTGAATGCGGGCAAAGGACATCAAGCACCCATAAAAGCAGCACATTGGCTTCAGAAGGAGGTAGGAAATAATATAAAAGATAAAAAGAGAGACAAAAGAGGTAAGGATGGAGATCCATCCCGGAAAGGGAGGCTTAAAAAAAAAGAGAAATTTTCAAACACCAGGAAACACTCTCAATGGCGAGTCTGTGGCGAGCCTTCGAAACTCAGAGGGCAACATAATCAGGGAGAAAATTAAATAAACAATCAAAACCCACAGATTAGGTATCCAATGGTAACGCCCAGCAGAGAAGGAGTGCAGACCTCCGCATCTGCCACTAGCAAGCGGGGGCTGGGCAGGGAGGCGTGGGCTGCATTACTTAGAGTGAGTACCGGGTCTGAATACCCTGAGGGCAATCTGAGGGAGCTAACTTGAGATAGCAAAGCAGACTGTGGGATAGCTATCCCACGAAAAGGTGAAAAGCCCTAACCTAAGACTCCACCAGACCCACTCACAGAACAAAAGGCTGACTAGAGCTAGCCGGCTGTGAACAGCCCATCCCCAATCCCCCACCAAGACAGGCAGGGGAGGGTAGCCAGAGACCGAAGGTGGAAATCACAGCCCCAGAGAGGCATCCGATACCAAACTGCAAGCAGGCTTCGTTGCTAACCAAGACTTCTTGGGTTTCTGGCTGGTCGACATCCACCTGAGAAGGTGCACCAGTTGTACACCCAGAAAACCAAGCTGAAGGGACTAGGGAGGCGATAAGACGCAGGGACCATGTTCGCCAAACACCTGGTCACCTGAGCTGCCCGGACCAGGGAAAGTCACAAAACGCAGGACCAACCAAGTCTGCGCCTTTGTCGAGTACCCAAGTACCTGAACCTGAGCTGCTTAGACCTAGGAAGTGCATACAACCCAGTGCAGGCCTCAGAGAGTTCCCAGTAGAGCAACATAGAGCCTGTGCAGGGTAGACTGGGAAAGCACACACGCCGTGAGTGGGGTCACACCCAGTGTGGCCGAGACACTGTGAGCATTCCCCACAAACGCCAGTGATATATGTTTACAGTGTTCCTCCCCCCCCACCCCCACCCCACAGCACGACTGAACAAGTGAGCCTTAAAAAGTGTCCACGACCACCACCTACTATCAGGGCGGAAATTGGAAACTGAAGAGACCAGCAAACAGAAGAAGGTAAAACAGAGGGAACCACCTTGGAAGTGACAGATGGAGAAGTCTTGAGGCTACCATAAGAATAAGACTGAAAACAAGAGGCAGGAGGCTTAAGTTCAAATCCTGAGAACAAAAGAGAACAATAGACTCCAGGGAACATTAATCGATAGGAGCTCATCAAACGCATCCATACCTACAATGAAACCAAGCACCACCCAAGGGTCAACAAGTTCCAGAGCAAGACTTACCATGCAAATTCTCCAGCAACACAGGAACATATCCCTGAGCTTCAATATACAGGATGCCCAAAGTCATTCCAAACCCATTGACATCTCATAACTCATTACTAGACATTACATTGCACTCCAGAGAGAAGAAATCCAGCTCCACCCACCAGAACACCGACAGAAGCTTCCCTAACCAGGGAACCTTGACAAGCCACCCGTCCAATCCCACACACAATGAAGAAATTCCACAATAAAGAGAACTCCACAAACTGCCAGAAGACGGAAAGGCCACCACAAACACAGCAATATAAGCAAGATGAAGAGGCAGAGTGATACCCAGCAAGTAAAGGAACAGGATAAATGCCCACCAAACCAAACAAAAGAGAAGTGATTGGGAACACACCTGATAAAGAATTCTGAAAAATGATAGTGAAAATGATCCAAAATCTTGAAAACAAATTGGAGTTACAGATAAATAACTTGGAGACAAGGATCGAGAAGATGCAAGAAAGGTTTACCAAGGACCTAGAAGAAGTAAAAAAGAGTCAATATACAATGAATAACACAATAGAAGAGATCAAAAACACTCTGGAGGGAACCAACAGTAGAATAACGGAGGCAGAAGATAGAATACGTGAGTTAGAAGATAGAATGGTAGAAATAAATGAAACAGAGAGGAAAAAAGAAAAAGGAGTTAAAAGATATGAGAATCTCAGAAACCTCTGGGACAATGTTAAACGCCCAAACGTTTGAATCATAGGAGTCCCAGAAGAAGAAGACAAAAAGAAAGACCATGAGAAAATACTTGAGGAGATAATAGTTGAAAACTTCCCTAAAATGGGGAAGGAAATAATCACCCAAGTCCAAGAAACCCAGAGAGTCCCAAATAGGATAAACCCAAGGCGAAATACTGCAAGATACATATTAACCAAATTAACAAAGATCAAACACAAAGAACAAACATTAAAAGCAACTAGGGAAGAACAACAAATAACACACAAGGGGATTCCCGAAAGGATAACAGCTGATCTTTCAACAGAAACTCTTCAGGCCAGGAGGGAATGGCAGGACACACTTAAAGTGATGAAAGAAAATAACCTACGGCCCAGATTACTGTACCCAGCAAGGATCTCATTCAAATATGAAGGAGATATCAAAAGCTTTACAGACAAGCAAAAGCTGAGAGAATTCAGCATAACCAAACCAGCTCTCCAACAAATGCTAAAGGACCTTCTTTAGACAGGAAACACAGAAAGAGTGTATAAACTCGAACCCACAACAATAAAGTAAATGGCAACGGGATCACACTTGTTAATAATTACCTTAAATGTAAATGGGTTGAATGCCGAAACCAAAAGACAAAGACTGGCTGAATGGATACAAAAACAAGAGCACTATATATGTTGTCTATAAGAAACCCACCTCAAAACGAGGGACCCATACAGACTGAAAGTGAAGGGCTGGAGAAAGATATTCCATGCAAATAGAGACCAAAAGAAAGCAGGAGGAGCAATATTCATACCAGATAAAATAGACTTTAAACAAAGGCTGTGAAAAGAGATAAAGAAGGACAGTAGATAATGATCAAAGGATCAATCCAAGAAGAAGATATAACAATTAAAAATATATATGCACCCAACATAGGAGCAATTCAATATGTAAGACAAATGCTAACAGGAAGGAAAGGGGAAACTAACAACAACACAATAATGGAGGGAGACTTTAAGACCCCACTCACACCTATGGATAGATCAACTAAACAGGAAATTAACAAGGAAACACAAACGTTAAATAATACAATAGGCCAGTTAGACCTAATTGATATCTATAGGACATTTCACCCCAAAACAATGAACCTCACCTTCTGCCCAAGCACACATGGAACCTTCTCCAGGATAGGTCACATCCTGGGCCATAAATCTAGACTTTATAAACTCAAATTTAGAAAGCATTCCAAGCATCTTTTCTGACCACAAGGCAGTAAGATTAGATCTCAATTACAGGAGGAAAAAGATTAAAAATTCCAACATATGGAGGCTGAAGAACACACCGCTGAAAACTAACAAATCATAGAAGAAATCAAAAGAGAAATCAAAATATGCATAGAAATGAATGAAAATGAAAACACAACAACCCAAAACCTGTGGGACACTGTAAAAGCAGTGCTAAGGAGAAGGTTCATAGAAATACAGGCATACCTCAAGAAACAAGAAAAAAGTCAACTAAATAACCTAAATATACACTTATGCAACTAGAAAAGGAAGAAGTGAAGAATTCCAGGGTTAGTAGAAGGAAAGAAATCTTAAAAATTAGGGCAGCAATAAAAGCAAAAGAAACAAAGGAGACCATAGCAAAAATCAACAAAACTAAAGCTGATTCTTTGAGAGGGTAAATAAAATTGACAAACCACTAGCCAGACTCATCAAGAAACAAAGAAATAAAAACCAAATCAGTAAAAATAGAAATGAAAATGAAGAGATCAAAACAGACAACAGAGAAATACAAAGGATCATAAGAAACTACTGTAAGCAATTATATGCCAATAAAATGGACAACTTGCAAGAAATGGACAAATTCTTAGAAAAGTACAACTTTCCAAAACTGAACCAGGAAGAAATAGAAAATCTTAATAGATCCATCACAAGCACAGAAATTGAACCTGTAATCAGAAATCTTCCAGCAACAAAAGCCCAGGTCCAGACGGCTGCACAGATGAATTCTACCACAAATTTAGAGAAGAGCTAACACCTATCCTACTCAAACTCTTCCAGAAAATTGCAGAGGCAGGTAAACTTCCAAACTCATTCTATGAGGCCACCATCACCCTAATACCAAAACCTGACAAAGATGCCACAAAAAAAAAAAAAAAAAGAGAGAATGACAGGCCAATATCACTGATGAACATAGATGCAAAGATCTTTAACAAAATTTTAGCAATCAGAATGTAACAACATATCCAAAAGACCATACATCACGACCAAGTGGGCTTTATCCCAGGAATGCAAGGATTCTTCAAGATCCACAAATAAATCAATCTAATACATTAACAAAATGAAAAATAAAAGCCATATGATTATCTCAATAGATGCAGAGAAAACCTTTGACAAAATTCAACATCCATTTATAAAAAAACCCCAGAAGGTGGGAATAGAAGGAATATTCTTCAATATAATAAAAGTTCTATATGACAAACCCACAGCAAACATTTTTCTCAATGGTGAAAAATTGAAAGCGTTTCCCTAAAGTCAGGAACAAGACAAAGGTGCCCACACTCACTACTATTCAACATAGTTTTGGAAGTTTTGGCCACAACAATCAGAGCAGAAAAAGACATGAAAGGAATCCAGATTGGAAAAGAAGAAGTAAAACTCTCAGTGATTGCAGATGACATGATCCTCTACATAGAAATCCCTAAAGACTCTACCAGAAAATTACTAGAGCTAATCAATGAATATAGTAAAGTTGCAGGATATAAAATCAACACAGAGAAATCCCTTGCATTTCTATACACTAATAATGAGAAAATAGAAACAGAAATTAAGGAAAGAATTCCACTCATTGTTGCAAAGAAAAGAATAAAACACTCAGGAATATATCTACCTAAAGAAACAAAAGACATGTATATAGAAAACTATAAAACACTGGTGAAAGAAATTAGAGAAGACACTAATAGAAGGAGAAATATACCATGTTCGTGGATTGGAAAAATAAATATTGTGAGAATGAGTATATTACCCAAAGTAATTTATAGGTTCAATGCAATCCCTATCAAGCTACCAATGGTATTCTTCACAGAGCTAGAACAAATAATTTCACAATTTGTATGGAAATAAAAAACACCTCGAATAGCCAAAGCAGTCTTGAGAAAGAAGAATGGAACTGGAGGAATCAACCTGCCTGACTTCAGGCTCTACTACAAAGCCACAGTCATCAAGACAGTATGGTACTGGCATAAGGACAGAAATATAGATCAATGGAACAAAATAAAAAGCCCAGAGATAAATCCATACACCTATGGACACCTTATTTCTGACAAAGGAGGCAAGATTATTCAAGGAAGAAAAGGCAATCTCTTTAACAAGTGGTGCTGGGAAAACTGATCAACCACTTGTGAAACAATGAAACTAGAACAATCCCTAACACCATACACAAAAATAAACTCAAAATGGATTAAAGATCTAAATGTTTGCTAGCCATATGTATGTCTTCTTTGGAGAAATGTCTGTTTAGTTCTTTGGCCCATTTTTTGATTGGGTCGTTTATTTTTCTGGAATTGGGCTGCAGGAGTTGATTGTATATTTTTGAGATTAATCCTTTGTCAGTTGCTTCAGTTGCTATTATTTTCTCCCATTCTGAAGGCTGTCTTTTCACCTTGCTTATAGTTTCCTTTGCTGTGCAGAAGCTTTTAATTTTAATTAGGTCCCATTTGTTTATTTTTGCTTTTATTTCCAATATTCTGGTAGGTGGGTCATGGAGGATCCTTCTGTGATTAATGTTGGAGTGTGTTTTGCCTACGTTCTCCTCTAGGACACATGAAAAGATGCTCAACATCACTCATAATCAGAGAAATTCAAATCAAAACCACAATGAGGTACCATTACACCCGAGTCAGAATGGCTGCTATCCAAACATCTACAAGCAATAAATGCTGGAGAGGGTGTGGAGAAAAGGGAACCCTCTTACACTGATGGTGGGAATGCAAACTAGTACAACCACTATGGAGAACAGTGTGGAGATTCCTTAAAAAAACTGGAAATAGAATTGCCATACGACCCAACAATCCCAGTGCTGGGCATACACACTGAGGAAACCAGAATTGAAAGAGACACATGTACTCCAATGTTCATTGCAGCACTGTTTATAATAGCCAGGACATGGAAACAATCTAGATGTCCATCTGCAGATGAATGGATAAGAAAGCTGTGGTACATTTACACAATGGAGTATTACTCAGCAATTAAAAAGAATACATTTGATTCAGTTCTAAATAGGTGGATGAAACTGGAGCCTATTATACAGAGTGAAGTCAGCCAGAAAGAAAATCAACAATACAGTATACTAATGCATATATATGGAATTTGGAAAGAGGATAATGATAACCGTTTATACAAGACAACAAAAAAGACACAGATGTATAGAACAGTGTTTTGGACTCTGTAGGAGAGGGCGAGGATGGGATGATTTGGGAGAATGGTATCAAAACTTGTACATTATCATATGTGAAACGAATCGCCAGTCCAAGTTCAATGAATGATACAGGATGCTCGGGGCTGGTGTACTGGGATGAACCAGAGGGATGGGATGGGATGGGGTGGGAGGTGGGAGGGGGGTTCAAGATGGGGAACATATGTACATCCGGGGCAGATCCATGTCAGTGTATGGCAAAACTAATACAATACTGTAAAGTAATTAGTCTCCAATTAAAGTAAATAAATTTTAAAAATGAAGTGAATTATTGAATATACACTGCCATTATAAGTGATAATATAAATCTGTATTTATTAACATGTGGATATATCATGCAATGAAAAGCAGTTTACCAAATAATATATACTATTATTCAACATATGCAATAATTTATGAATATGTGCATATAGGAAATCTTCCTTAAATTTCTGTAATTATCTCACCCTCAAGGATTGGAATGAAAACTATGATACAAGTTCCAACCTATACAGGAGTTTCTCTTTGTGTAGATGTATTTTTTCTTCATTCCAACACAATCAATTTCAAGTGTTTAGACAGCAACAGTGATTTGGCTAATTGTACATCATGAATCAAGATATTTCATTGTACTTGGTCCACAAGACCCTACCATAAGAAAATCCAATTTGTTATATTTGTCTCCCTAAGAATGATAAAGTAGCTAAATCAATAGTTTTAGACACCCTCTGCTCTGACTCATAAGAGCAAATAAGGCAGTAAGACACAACAGCCCTACTTCTGATGTGGTCGTCTTAAGGAAAGAGCCCATTGACAGGTGTGGCTCTACTCTGAGTACATGAATATAATCCAGCTTCCCATTGGGAGAACTGGTATACATGTTTTGAGCCCTAGTTATACTCTGAATTTGAAAATACACCCTTGACCTCAGAATGAACCAAACAGTACTCCTCTTGATCACTATGAGACAGAAAAGAAAGATTAGTAATTGAGATCAATACAACTGAACCATGTTCCAGAGTTAGACATTGATTTTGTACTAACAATAAATAATAATCCCACTAAGAAGGATTTTCAATTCATGAGTTTTCTATCAAGGACCAGTGTGTAGCGAGGAAGAATTGGTAGTGTGTGACTGATACTGTTTCTATCTTTTCTTTTTCTCCATATGCATAACAAATAGGGTCACTTTCTAATGTCTGGTATTAAGATTTGAACCTTACAGATGAGATATGGAGAACTAAAACAAAATGAAACCCCCCGCCAAAAATTAAACTCTATGAATACAAGCATAGATAACTGTTTCCAAGTATGTGTATCAAAACAATAATAGTTATTTTTCTGTATTGTTGCTTTTATCTGTTTTTCCTTCTTTTCTGTACTTTTATATATTTTTAATCTTTATAATAATTCTGTATAATTTTCGCACAAAATAAAACATAAAATATTAAAGCTATTTTTTAAAAGTTTTTCCTGAAAATGCCACCACCTAGATCTACTTTTTTTCTTTATTTTTCTCATTCTTTTCCTCAATATTGACTCATTGTTTTTCCATAAGACTCCCACTCCTACCACTCCACTGAAAATATACTCTCCAAGGTCAACCTTTTCATTGCAAAATCATCAGTCCATATTTTCTTTGATAGCTCTCTCCAGCCTTCAGCATAGTCAACTATTCCCAGCTTTGAAAAAAGTTTCCTTGGCTATTCATTCTCTTATTTTCCCCCTAACTTTATGTCTGCATCTCATCTGTCTCTTTGAATTGGCTTTACTTCCTCTGCTGGTTGTGAAATGTAATCTTCAGGCTCAAACCTGCTCCTAGCTATGTGTCAGAGCCATTGTAGCCTGGTGAATGACTGTCCAGACTGCACTCACAATTTCAAGTGTTCCTTGAGCTCAGGCTCCATCTCTGCAACTGCCATTTCCACAGGGATATCTTGACATCACCTTAAACCCAAGATGACTGAAACTATATCTGTTGGCCCAAATCAGTTTTCCATCTAGACCTTCGTCTTTCTGCCCACAGAAATAGGTCATAATTTCATTGCTTTGCAACAGACTTTGGCCAAACAGAAAGAAAAAGCACACAGTGATCTTTACTTACAGTAGAAAGAGCAAACAGAACAAATACTCTGAATACAAGAAAACTTTTTTTTTCTGCCGCAGGTGTTCATATGTTCCCCATCTTGAACCCTCCTCCCCCCTCTCTCCCCATCCCATACCTCTGGGTCATCCCAGTACACCAGCCCCGACCATCTTGTATCATGCATCGAACCTGGACTGGCGATTCATTTTACATATGATAATATACATGTTTGAACGTCATTCTCCCAAATCATCCCAACCTCGCCCTCTCCCACAGAGTCCAACAGACAGTTCTATATATCTCTGTCTCTTTTGCTGTCTCGTATACAGGGTTATTGTTATCATCTTTCTAAATTCCATATATATGCCTTAGTATACTGTATTGGTATTTTTAACTCTGACTTACTTTGGTCTTTATAAGAGGCTCCAGTTTCATCCACCTCATTAGAACGGATTCAAATGTTTTTTTAATGGCTGAGTAATATTCCATTGTGTACATGTACCACTGCTTTTTTATCCATTCGACTGCAGATGGACATCTAGGTTGCTTCCAGCTCCTGACTATTATAAACAGTGCTGCGATGAACACTGCAGTACATGTGTCTCTTTCGATTCTGCTTTCCTCGGTGTGTATGCCCAGGAGTGCAATGGCTGGGTCGTATGGCAGTTCTATTTCCAGTATTTTAAGGAATCTCCACACTGTTCTCCATAGTGGTTGTACTAGTTTGCATTCCCACCAACAATGTAAGAGGGTTCCCTTTTCTCCACACCCTCTCCAGCATTTATTGCTTGTAGACTGTTGGATAGCAGCCATTCTGACTGGTGTGAAATGCTACCTCATTGTGGTTTTGATTTGCATTTCTCTGATTATGAGTGATGTTGAGCAGTTTTCATGTGTTTGTTAGCCATCTATAAGTCTTCCTTGGAAAAAATGTCTGTTTAGTTCTTTGGCCAATTTTTTGATTGGGTCGTTTATTTTTCTGGTATTGAGCTGCAGTGGTTGCTTGCATATATTTTTTAGATTAATTCTTTGTCCGTTGCTTCATTTGCTATTTTTTTCTCCCATTCTGAAGGCTGCCTTTTCACCTTATTTATAGTTTCCTTTGCTGGGCAGAAGCTTTTAATTTTAATTAGGTCCCATTTGTTTATTTTTTATTTTATTTCCAATATTCTGGGAGGCGTGTCATGGAGGATCCTGCTGTGATTTATGTCAGAGAGTGTTTTGCCTTTGTTCTCCTCTAGGAGTTATATAGTTTCTGGTCTTACATGTAGATCTTTAATCCATTTTGAGTTTATTTTTGTGTATGGTGTTAGGGAGTGTTCTAGTTTCATTCTTTCACAAGTGGTTGACCAGTTTTCCCAGCACCACTTGTTAAAGGGATTGTCTTTTCTCCATTGAATAATCTTGCCTCCTTTGTCAGAAATAAGGTGTCCATAGGTGCATGGATTTATCTCTGGGCTTTCTATTTTGTTCCATTGATTTATACATCTGTCTTTATGCCAGTACCGTACTGTCTTGATTACTGTGGCTCTGTAGTAGAGCCTGAAGTCAGGCAGATTCATTCCTCCAGTCCATTCTTCTTTCTCAAGACTGCTTTGACTATTCGAGGTGTTTTTTATTTCCATACAAATTGTGAAATTATTTGTTCTAGCTCTGTGAAGAATACCATTGGTAGCTTGATAGGGATTGCATTGAACCTATAAATTACTTTGGGTAATATACTCATTTTCACAATATTTATTCTTTCAATCCATGAACACAGTATATTTCTCCATCTATTATTGTCCTCTCTGATTTCTTTCACCAGTGTTTTATAGTTTTCTATATATAGATCTTTTGTTTCTTTAGGTAGATATATTTCTAAGTATTTTATTCTTTTCTTTGCAATGCTGAATATAATTGTTTCCTTAGTTTCTTTTTCTGTTTTCTTATTATTAGTGTATAGGAATGCAAGGGATTTCTGTGTGTTGATTTTATATACTGCAACATTACTATATTCATTGATTAGCTCTAGTAATTTTATGGTAGAATCTTTAGGGTTTTCTGTGAGGATGATCATGTCATCTGCAAACAGTGAGAGTTTTACTTCTTCATTATCAATTTGGATTCATTTTATGTCTTTTTGTGCTCTGATTGCTGTGGCCAAAACTTCCAAAACTATGTTGAATAGTAGTAGTGAGAGTGGGCACCCTTGTCTTCTTCCTGACTTTAGGGGAAATGCTTTTAATTTTTCACCATTGAGAATAACGTTTGCTGTGGGTTTGTCATATATAGCTTTTATTATGTTGAAGAATGTTCCTTCTATAACCGCCTTCTGGAGGGTTTTTATAAATGGATGTTGAATTTTGTCAAAGGCATTCTCTGCATCTATTGAGATAATCATATGGTTTTTATTTTTAATTTTGTTACTGTCGTGTATTGCATTTATTGATTTGCAGATATTGAAGCATTCTGGCATCCCTGGGATAAAGCCCACTTGGTCATGATGTATGATTTTTTTAATATGTCGTTGGCTTCTGATTGCTAGAATTTTGTTAAGGATTTTTGCATCTATGTTCATCAGTGATATTGGCCTGTCATTCTCTTTTTTTGTGGCGTCTTTGTCAGGTTTTGGTATTAGGGTAATGGTGTCCTCATAGAATGAGTTTGGAAGTTTGCCTTCTTCTGCAATTTTTTGGAAAATTCTGAGTAGGATAGGTTTTAGCTCTTCTCTAAATTTTTGGTAGAATTCAGCTGTGCAGCCATCTGGACCTGGGCTTTTGCTTGCTGGAAGATTTCTGATTACAGGTTCAATTTCCGTGCTTGTGTTGAATCTGTTCAGTTAAGTTCAGTTCTTAGCGAACCTATGAATCAGAGTATGCCCGGCCTCCCTGTCCATCACCAACTCCAGGAGTTCACTCAAACTCACCTCCATCAAGTAGGTGATGCCATCCAGCCATCTCATTCTCTGCCGTCTCCTTCTCCTCCTGCCACCAACACTCCCAGCATCAGAGTCTTTTCTAATGAGTCAACTCTTCATATGAGGTGGCCAAATTATTGGAGCTTCAGCTTTAGCATCAGTCCTTCCAGTGAACACCCAGGATTGATCTCCTTTAGAATGGACTGGTTGGATCTCCTTGCAGTCCAAGGGACTCTCAAGAGTTTTCTCCAGCACCACAGTTCAAAAGCATCAATTCTTCGGCGATCAGCTTTCTTCACAGTCCAACTCTCACATCCATACATGACCACGGGAAAAACCATATCCTTCACTAGACAGATCTTGGTTGGCCAAGTAATGTCTCTGCTTTTTAATATGCTGTCTAGGTTGGTCATAACTTTCCTTCCAAGGAGTAAGTGTCTTTTAATTTCATGGCTGCAATCAGCATCCGCAGTGATTTTGGAGCCCAAAAAATAAATTCTGACACTGTTTCCACTGTTTCCCCATCTATTTCCCATGAAGTGATGGGTCCAGATGCCATGATCTTAGTTTAAGATTATATATTTCTTCCTGGTTCAGTTTGGGCAAGTTGTACTTTTCTACGAATTTGTCCATTTCTTCCAAGTTGTCCATTTTATTGGCATATAATTGCTTATAGTAGTCTCTTATGATCCTTTGTATTTCTGTGTTGTCTGTTGTGATCTCTCCATTTTCATTTCTAATTTTATTGATTTGGTTTTTCTCCCTTTGTTTCTTGATGAGTCTGGCTAGTTGTTTGTCAATTTTATTTACCCTCTCAAAGAACCAACTTTTGGCTTTGTTGATTTTTGCTATGGTCTCGTTTGTTTCTTTTGCGTTTTTTCTGCCCTAATTTTTAAGATTCCTTTCCTTCTACTCACCGTGGGGTTCTTCATTTCTTCCTTTTGAATACAAGAAAACTTTTAAAGAAATGATTTCATAAAATAAATCATTCCAATGCATCATCAGGCCAATTTAAGTGTAGCCGAAGGAGTAAATTTAACTCCAGATTTGGAGTCAGTAACTCCCTAGAGAGAAATACACTCATTGCCAATATCAACACCTTATCCTCTAAGCCCTGTGGTCTGAGAATCAGGAGGAAGCACTACTGTTCTCCATCAGCTGTTTTCTAGTCTTTTTTCAGTGTCCTGCTTTGTCTGTTACCTTGTCATGCTCACAAAATATCTATTTCAGGTCTTTCTCTTCTTATATCAAGATATTACAATGTTCAAATTTGTAACTTCATGACTGATACACTTTGCCTCCCATATTCTGTTCCTGTTTTCAAAAATTTAACCTCTAAAAATTTATCTTTGGCACTTTGTTGACTACAAGATAGTCAGCAAAGCTGAGTATATAAGGTCTATAAAATCTGATGAAAAACTGCCTTTGTGATATTCAGTTCAGTTTAGTCGCTCAGTCACGTCCAACTCTTTGCAACCCCATGAATCGCAACATGTCGGGCCTCCCTGTCCATCACCAACTCCCAGAGTTCACCCAAACTCATATGCATGGAGTCGGTGATGCCATCCAGCCATCTCATCCTCTGTAGTCCCCTTCTCCTTCTGCCCCCAATCCCTCCCAGCATCAGAGTCTTTTCCAATGAGTCAACTCTTCTCATGTGATGGCCAAAGTACTGGAGTTTCAGCTTTAGCATCAGTCCTTCCAATGAACACCCAGGACTGATCTCCTTTAGGATGGACTGGTGGGATCTCCTTCCAGTTCAAGGACTCTCAAGAGTCTTCTCCAACACCATCTTATCCACCACTAAATTCCTTCACAAACTATATCTTATCAGTTTTTGATAAATGTTCTGTATGAAAGAAATAAAAGCAGTGAATGGATAGAGGGAAAAAGAAAAACTTAGGAAGCAGGGAATGTGTTAGTCATTCAATTTTGTCTGACTCTTTGCGACCCCTTGCACCGCCCCAGCCCACCAGGCTCCTCTGTCCCTGGAATTCTCCTGTCAAGAATACTGGAGTGGGTTGCCATTTCCTTCTTCAGGGGATCTTTCCGACCCAGGGATCAAACCCAGGTCTCCTGCATTGCAGGCTGAGTCTTTACTATCTGGGCCACCAGTGAAGCACCAAGCAGGGATTGGGTGGGATCTAATGAGTGTAGAAAAAGAGTAAAGAGCCTAGAACAAGGTTTCAGGGTTCGATAAAGTAGGAGCCAAAGAAGGAGCATAAGAAAAAAAAGTCAGTGATGTAGATAAAAAACTGGATCAAATGTGAAATTACAAAAGAAAAGAGGGAAAGATTTTAAAACAAAGATGGAATGACCAACTACATAAGATAAAGAATGATGGTGGATCATTAAGTTAGGAATGGGGAAGTCAATGCCAAAAGCAAAATCAGCGGATTGGACGAATGAAGTCTAGAGGAGGATAAGAAGAGATAGGAATTTGGGGAAGAAGAAACGGTAAAGCGTCCAGAGCTCTTATATCTTATTGCAGTAAGGATGGCAGAGAAATTGGATTATAGACAGATAAGTAACGTGAAGATGGAATATTATAGTATGCTTGTATACTAAGAGAAATGATCCAATTAAAGAGAAACTAATGTTGCAGGACAAAAAGGCTGTAACTGAAAGAGCAAAACACTTAGGCAGATGAAAGAGAGTGGGACTTTCTGCAATTGTGGAGGGACTGCCCTTTGATAGTAGCAGAGGTACTTCTTTGGTTGTAAGAGGAAACAGAAGCTATGAAAACATGGGGTGTGGAGATCGTGCACTCAAAATTTAGAGCCAGCTCCTCTCCATATCTTCCATGTTCTCAGTCAGGTAGGTATAGGACTTGGATTAAGGGAGTGAGTGGGGGAAGTATACAAAGTTTAACAAGAGAGAAAGTATGCAAATAAGATTTTAGAAAGTGAAAAAAATTAGCTTGCTAAGAAACAACCAAAATTCCAGGCAGTACTGAGATCTAATAGAGTTTTGAAAGCATTCCTTTTTATTTGGCCTTATAGCACAGCTGAGTCTTAGTTTCCCAATCAGGGATGAAAGCTGGGGCCCCAGCAGTGAAAGTTCAGAGTCCTAACCACTGGACCCCCAGGGAATTTTGGAGAGCATTACTTTAAAATTAAACTCACTTTAACTTAAAGTGAAACCAGGGTGCCTGAAGGGTTAATGTTTTCCAGGTATGAAAGTGAAGGTAACTCAGTCATGTCCTATTCTTTAACTCTCCAGGCCAGAATACTGGGGCGTGTATCCTTTTCCTTCTCCAGGGGATCTTCCCAACCCAGGGATCGAAACCAAGTCTCCTGAATTGCAGGTAGATTCTTTATCAACTGAGCCACAAGGTAAGCCCACGTATGAGGCAGGGGTAATTAATACACAGGGCAGAAATTGGACTCACCCTCATGATTCATTACTCTAAAACGAATATTCTTTCCACTAAATTATTTTTCTAATAGTGTTTTTCATATTTTCCTCTAGAAAAATAATAGGTCAGGTTATAATTGAATAAGTTATTATTTTTGAATTATAAACAACTCTGAAAGAATGGTAAGCAACAATATCTATGGGTAGAAATTAAAGAGGTTTCCAACATGAAACCATTTGTAACCTGTTTGCCAATCAGCGTCCTTTTCCCCTGTAAATATTGCAAAACGTCCATATGCTCACACTGCAAAAGCCCCCTTGGAGCCTTGTAATCAGGCCAGTGGACCATATTGTTATGCACAATCTAACCTCTTTCCTTCTTGGGCTCCCAACAAAGGACAGCAGGTTGATAGAACTAGAGCTAATTAGCACCCTGTTCATCTTGCCTTATGCTTAGACTGCATAAAGGAAGCATTTTTTTTTTTTTCCTTCTGGCTGATGATAAAACAGAATCAGTATCTTTGCTCTCTGAGCTGAGTCATTTATCAATCGTAATTCTGCAGACACACTGAAAATTAAAGAAGATATAGGTATACACACACATACACACATTCTTATGTGTAAAATGTTTTATGGTATGTGTGTGTGCATTTGTACATATGTGTATTTAGCACCATGGTATAAAACAGAGGGGTGGGGGAAGTGGGCATAAATGGGGAGAGGTTGAAGGAAGAAAAGTCTGGAAACTGAGTACAGCTATTCCTGGAGAAGCAGGGTGGAGTAGAGTTAAAAACAGACCCCCAACTCAAACTTCCAGGTCAAATCCTGGCTCTGACACTTATTAGGCACATGGCCCTGGGGAAGTAAATTGTCTTTTCTGGACTTCAGTTACCTTTCTTGTAAAAGAGGAATAATGATAGTAACTAAATCAAAAGGTTATTGGGAGAATTAAATGAGTTATTATTTGTAGCTCTGCCACTTGGTAGCTGGTGAGCCTAGAGATATCATTTAACAATTTGAGATTCAGTTTCCCTATCAATAAAATTTATTTCGTTTTGTAAATTTTTTCCTCTCACAGGAGTCTACATTTTCTAGTATTTTAGTAATGCATTTTATCAAATTTGTGAGGAAATAAAGCTTATATTAGCTACAAACCTTCTTCAAAATAATCTGTTACCAATGCCTGTATTAACGTCAGTGGCCAAACAAAAACAAATCTATCATTTATTTTTGATTCAGGGATGTCATATGTGAACCTAGAAAGCATAAATGTCTTCCTAAAAATGTATCTACACTAATATTTAAGTTCTGTGAGGCCTTTAGCCAAGGAGGTGCACAACTGATGAAGCTCAGCCTGCAAAATAGACTGCATAGCAGATGCCTCACCAACACAGCTGAGAAAAGTTCTAGAACGGTCACTACCAAGAGAGCACTTAGTCTCCTTCCTTTGTGTCTTCTGCCTCTTGCTTCATTAAGAAGCTTTGCTGTAGCTCTATAAGGGCAAACCTATGTTTTACTTACTCTCTATTCTCCTGGTGAGAACAGAGACAGGCCCAAAATAAGTCTCCAGAATGTGTAAAAAGTGAGTTAGGAAGGGAATTAAAAGGTTCATTTGATTATTTGTCTCATTTTTCATCTTCCTTGAGGTCAGTTCCCATAGTCTAAATCCTTTGGGTACAGCTATAGTAAATATTCTTTCTAATGTGATAGAAATATATAATATATATGTTTGCATAATCAAGTCCTAAGAAGTGTTTAGAAAGTTCACAAGAAATTCCTGATTATTTCCAATGCCTACATAACCATCTTTGCATATAGCATAATACATTGCTTCTTATAATTTTGGTACACCCCCGCCACAGGCAGACAGACACACACACACAATCTCTTTTTCCAAATGAACACTCCATTATGTCAATGATTAAAAAGACACACTCAAAATGCTAAGAGGGAAAGCAGGACAACAAAATTCTGGTTTGTACTTAAGGCCTTGGGCTTTATTGTTCCATATGGCTACTGAGCTTGCAACATAGCAAATACAGATTTCAAAAGATCATTTTTATTCCTCTGTTTTGTGATTTATGCAGTCAAGCATGTTAGAAAGAATAAGTAACCAGAACAAAAAGCTGACCAGCAAATAGATAGCAATTTGTAATCAGTGAAGATAATACTTTCCCCAGGTTCCAAGATTATCTGCTTTTTTTTTTTTTCTTTTCTAAGCTCTGTTCTGCAGGCCAGAGCAAACACAATTGTATAGCACCCAATTATAACCAAGTGAAACCACTATCAAATAAGACTCTGAATCTTGGCTAGAAGAAGATGGTCAATGTATCAAAAAAAGAAAGAAAAAAAGAAAACGAAAATAGTAATTCCACAATAATCATTTAGATATAAAATGTTTGGTAATTATTTTTCAAATACATTTCTGTAGCTTAACTGTAATCTCATAAAGTCTTTAATGTTGCATATTGTTTGGGGATTCAGAGAACTTAATTTCTGAAAGATATTGTGATCTATCAAAGATCATTTAATAGAATGACTTTTATTACAGTGAAGCAGATAAAGAGTAAAGGAGAAAAGATATCTAATGCAATAGAAAGGATGTGAGACTAAGGATCGCAAGATCTGAAATGTAATCTTTTATTTTTTTTCCTATTTTTAATAGCTTTGTTGAAATGTAATTGACTATAATTCACTCATTTAAAGTGTACTACTATTCAATGGCTTTTATATATTCACAGAGTTGTGCAACCATGACCACAATCAATTTTAGAACATTTCATCACCTCAAAAAGAAACCTCACATCTCTTAACTGTCACTTCCCAAATGTTCCCACCTACCCTCACAGCCCCAGGCAACCAGTAATCAACTTCTGTCTCTGCTATTGTTGTTGTTCAGTCACTAAGTCCTATCCTACTCTGTGATTCCACAGACTGCAGCATGCCAGGCTTCCCTGTCCCTCACTATCTTTTGAGGTTTGCTCCAATTCATGCCCATTGAGTTGGTGATGCTACCTAATCATCTCATCCTCTGCCACCCCCTTTTTCTTTTTCTTTCTCTTTTTTTTTTAGGTCACAATTGATGTGTTTGTTTATTGTTTTCTATTTATTTATTTATTTGGAGGCTAATTACTTTACAATATTGTATTGGTTTTGCCATACATTGACATGAACCCACCATGGATGTATATGTGTCCCCCATCCTTAACCTCCCTCCCACCTCCTTCCCAATCCCATCCCTCTCTGTCTTCCCATGGCACCAGCCCCGAGCACTCTGTATCATGCATCAAACCTGTATTGGTTATCCATTTCACATATGAAAATATACATGTCTCAATGCCATTCTCCCAAACCATCCCACCCTCACCCTCTCCCACAGAGTCAAAAGACTGTTCTATACATCTGTGTCTCTTTTGCTGTCTCCCATGCAGGGTTATCATTACCATCTTTCTAAACTCCATATATATGCATTAGCATACTGTATTGGTGTTTTTCTTTCTGGCTTACTTCACTCTGTATAATAGGTTCCAGTTTCATCCACCTCATTAGAACTGATTCAAATGTATTATTTTAAATGGCTGAGTAATATTCCATTGTGTATATCTACCAGAGCTTTCTGATCTACTAGTCTGCTGATGGACATCTAGGTTGCTTCCATGTCCTGGCTATTATAAACAGTGCTGCGATGAATATTGGGGTACATGTGTCTCCTTCAATTTTGGTTTCCTCGGTGTGTATGCCCAGCAGTGGGATTCCTGGGTCATATGGCAGTTCAGTTTCCAGTTTTTTAAAGAATCTCCACACTGTTCTCCATAGTAGCTCTACTAGTTTGCATTCAAACCAACACTGTAAGAGGGTTCCCTTTTCTCCGCACCCACTCAAGCATTTATTCCTTGTAGAATTTTGGATAGCAGCCATTCTGACTGGTGTGAAATGGTACCTCTTTGTGGTTTTGATTTGCACTTCTCTGATTATGAGAGATGGTGAGCATCTTTTCACGTGTTTGTTAACCATCTGTATGTCTTCTTTGGAGAAATGTCTGTTTAGTTCTTTGGCCCATTTTTTGATATGGGTCATTTATTTTCCTGGAATGAAGCTGCAGGATTTGCTTGTATGTTTTTGAGATTAATTATTTGTCTGTTGCTTCATTTGCTATTATTTTCTCCCATTCTGAAGGCTGTCTTTTCACCTTCCTTATGGTTTCCTTTGTTGTGCAAAAACTTTTAATTTTAATTAGGTCCTATTTGTCTATTTTTGCTTTTATTTCCAACATTCTGGGAGGTGGGTCATAGAGGATCCTGATGTGATATGTCGGAGAGTGTTTTGCCTATGTCTTCCTCTAAGAGTTTTATAGTTTCTGACATTATGTTTATATCTTTAATTCATTTTGAGTTTATTTTTTTATGTTGTTAGAAAATGTTCATTTCATTCTTTTACAAATGGTTGACCAGTTTCCCAGCACCATTTTTAAAGAGATTGTCTTTTCTCCATTGTATATTCTTGTCTACTTTGTCAAAGATAAGGTGTCCATAGGTGCATGGATTTATCTCTGGGCTTTCTATTTTGTTCCATTGATCTATATTTATGTCTTTGTGCCAGTACCACACTGCCTTGATGACTGTGGCTTTGTAGTAGAGCCTGAAGTCTGGCAGGTTGATTCCTCCAGTTCCATTCTTCTTTCTCAAGATTGCTTTGGCTATTCGAGGTGTTTTTTATTTCCATACAAATTGTGAAATTATTTTTTCTAGCTCTGCGAAAAATACCATTGGTAGCTTGATAGGAATGGCGTTGAATCTATAGATTGCTTTGCGTAGTATACTCATTTTCACTATATTGATTCTTCGAATCCATAAACATGGTATATTTCTCCATCTATTTGGTCCCCTTTGATTTCTTTCGCCAGTGTTGTATAGTTTTATATATATAAGTCTTTTGTTTCTTTAGGTAGATATATTCCTAAGTATTTTATTCTTTTTGTTGTAATGGTGAATAGAATTCTTCCCTTAATTTCTCTATTTTCCCAGTGTTAGTGTACTGCAATGCAAGGAATTTCTGTGTGTTAACATTATATCCTGCAACTTTTCTATATTCATTGATTAGCTCTAGTAATTTTCTGTTAGAGTCTTTAGGGATTTCTGTGTAGAGGATCATGTCATCTGCAAACAGTGAGAGTTTATATTTTGGATTCCTTTTATGTCTTTTTCTG
Source organism: Moschus berezovskii (assembly GCF_049115385.1). Taxonomy (NCBI): domain Eukaryota; kingdom Metazoa; phylum Chordata; class Mammalia; order Artiodactyla; family Moschidae; genus Moschus; species Moschus berezovskii. Next base: position 131,782,027 of record NC_142488.1, on the reverse strand, counting down.
CTTTGATTGCTGTGGCCAAAACTTCCAAAACTATGTTGAATAGTAGTGGTGAGAGTGGGCACCCTTGGCTTGTTCCTGACTTTAGGGGAAATGCTTTCAATTTTTCACCATTGAGGATAATGTTTGCTGTCTTTTTGTCATATATAACTTTTATTATAGTGAGGTATCTTCCTTCTATGCCTGTTTTCTGGAGGAATTTTATCATAAATGGATGTTGAATTTTGTCAAAGGCTTTCTCTGCATCTATTGAAATAATCATATGGCTTTTATTTTTCATTTTGTTAATATGGTGTATTACATTGATTGATTTGCAGATATTGAAGCATTCTTGCATCCCTGGGATAAAGCCCACTTGGTAATGATGTATGATCCTTTTAATATGTTGTTGGATTCTGTTTGCTAAAATTTTCTTAAGGATTTTTGCATCTATGTTCATCAGTGATATTGACCTGTAGTTTTCTTTTTTGTGTGTGTGCCATCTTTGTCAGGTTTTGGTATTAGAGTGATGGTGGCCTCATAGAATGAGTTTGGAAGTTTACCTTCCTCTTCAATTTTCTGGAAGAGTTTGAGTAGGATAGGTGTTACCTTTTCTCTAAATTGTTGGTAGAATTCAGCTGTGAAGCCATCTGGTCCTGGGCTTTCGTTTGCTGGAAGATTTCTGATTACAGTTTCAATTTCCCTGCTTGTGATATGTCTATTAAGATTATCTATTTCTTCCTGTTTCTGTTTTGAAAAATTGTACTTTACTAAGAATTTGTCCATTTCTTCCATGTTGTCCATTTTATTTGCATGTAGCTGCTGATAATAGTCTCTCATGATCCTTTGTATTACTTTGTTGCCTCTTGTGATCTCTCCATTTTCATATTTAATTTTGTTGATTTCATTTTTCTCCCTTTGTTTGTTGATGAGTCTGGATAATGGTTTGTCAATTTTATTTACCCTCTCAAAGAACCATCTTTTGGCTTTGTCGATTTTGGCTACGGTCACTTTTGTTTCTTTTGCATTTATTTCTGCCCTAATTTTTAAGACTTCTTTACTCATACTAACCCCGGGGTTTTTCATTTCTTTTTTTTCTAGTTGCTTTAGGTATGGAGTTAGGTTATTTAGTTGAATTTTTTCTTGTTTCTTGTGGTAAGCATCTATTACTATGAACCTTCCCCTTAGCACTGCTTTTACAGTGTCCCACAGGTTTTGGGTTGTTGTGTTTTCATTTTCATTCGTTTCTATGCGTATTTTGATTTCTTTTTTGATTTCTTCTATGATTAGTTGGTCGTTAAGCAGCGGGTTGTTCAGCCTCCATATGTTGGAATTTTTAATAGTTTTTCTCCTGTAATGACATCTCATCTTACTGCGTTGTGATCAGAAAAGTTGCAGGAATGATTTCAATTTTTTTGAATGTACCAAGGCTAGATTTATGGCCCAGGGTGTGATCTATCCCAGAGAAGGTTCCATGTGTGCTTGAGAAAAAGGTGAAATTCATTGTTTTGGGGTGAAATGTCCTAGAGATATCAGTTAGGTCTAACTGGTCTAGTGTATCATTTAAAGTTTGTGTTTCCTTGCTAATTTTCTGTTTAGTTTATCTATCCATAGGTGTGTGTAGGTTATTAAAGTCTCCCATTGTTATTGTATTATCATTAATTTCCCTTTCATACTTGTTAACATTTGTCTTACATATTGTCTTACATACATGGTGGGTGCATATATATTTATAATTCTTATGTCTTCTTCTTGGATTGTTCCTTTGATCATTATGTAGTGTCCTTCTTTGTCTCTTTTCACAGCCTTTGTTTTAACGTTTATTTTATCTGATACGATTATTGCTACTCCTGCTTTCTTTTGATCTCTATTTGGGTGGAATATCTTTTTCTAGCCCTTCACTTTCACTCTGTATGTGTCCCTTGTTTCGAGGTGGGTCTCTTGTAGACAACATATATAGGTGTCTTATTTTTGTATTCATTCAGCTAGTCTTTGTCTTATGGTTGGGGAATTAAATGCATTTACACTTAAGGTAATTATTGGTAAGTATGATCCCATTGCCATTTACTTTATTGTTTTGGGTTCAAGTTTATACACCCTTTCTGTGTTTCCTGTCTAGAGAAGATCCTTTAGCATTTGTTGGAGAACTGGTTTGGTGATGCTGAATTCTCTGTTTTTCCTTGTCTGTAAAGCTTTTGAGTTCTCCTTCATATTTGAATGAGAACCTTGCTGGGTACAGTAATCTGGGCTGTAGGTTATTTTCTTTCATTACTATAAGTATGTCTTGCCATTCCCTCCTGGCCTGAAGAGTTTCTATTGAAAGATCAGCTGTCATCCTGATGGAAATCCCCTTGTGTGTTATTTGTTGTTTTTCCCTTGCTGCTTTTAATATTTGTTCTTTGTGTTTGATCTTTGTCAATTTGATTAACATGTGTCTTGGGGTGTTTTGTCTTGGGTTTATCCTGTTTGGAACTCTCTGTGATTCATGGACTTGGGTGACTATTTCCTTCCCCATTTTAGGTAAATTTCCAATTATTATCTCCTGAAGTATTTTCTCATGGACTTTCTTTTTGTCTTCTTCTTCTGGGACTCCTATGATTCGAATGTTGGGGCGTTTAACATTGTCCCAGAGATCTCTGAGATTGTCCTCATTTCTTTTTAATTTGTGTTTTCTTTTATCCTCTGTTTCATTTATTTCTACCATGCTTTCTTCTACCTCACTAATCCTATCTTCTGTCTCCATTAATCTACTCTTTGTTCCCTCCAGAGTGTTTTTTTTAATCTCATTTATTGCATTATTTATTATATATTGGTGCTTTTTAATTTCTTCTAGGTCCTTGTTAAACACTTCTTGCATCTTCTCGATCCTTGTCTCCAGATTATTTATCTGTAACTCCAATTTGTTTTCAAGATTTTGGATCATTTTCACTATCATTATTCAGAATTCTTTATCAGGTAGATTCCCTATCTCTTCGTCTTTTGTTTGATTTGGTGGGCATTTATCCTGTTCCTTCACCTGCTGGGTATTTCTCTGCCTTTCCATCTTGTTTATATTGCTGTGTTTGTGGTGGCCTTTCTGTATTCTGGCAGTTGGTGGTTCCTCTTTATTGTGGAGGTTCCTAACTGGGTGGGGTTGGACGGGTGGCTTGTCAATGTTCCCTGCTTAGGGAAGCTTGTGTCGGTGTTCTGGTGGGTGGAGCTGAATTTCTTCTCTCTGGAGTGCAATGAAGTGTCCAGTAATGAGTTCTGATACGTCAATGGTTTTGATGTAACTTTGGGCAGCCTGTATATTGAAGCTCAGGGCTATGTTCCTGTGTTACTGGAGAATTTGCGTGGTATGTCTTGCTTTGGAACTTGTTGGCCCTTGGGTGGTGCTTGATTTCAGTGTAGGTATGGAGGTGTTTGATGAGCTCCTATTGATTAATGTTCCCTGTAGTCAGGAGTACCCTGGTGTTCTCAGGATTTGGACTTAAGCCTCTTGCCTCTTGTTTTCAGTCTTATTCTTACAGTAGCCTCAAGACTTTGCCATCTATACAGCACTGATGATAAAATGTCTAGGTTAATGATGAAAAGTTTCTCCACAGTGAGGGACCCCTGGAGAGGTACACAGAGTTACATTGAAAAGAGAAGAGGGAGAATGGAGATAGAGGCGACCAGGAGAAGAGGGGAAATCAAAAGCGGAGAGAGCAAGCTAGTCATTAATCACTTCCCTGTGTGCTCTCAACTGTCTGGATCCCTCAGAGATGTTCATGGAGTTTTACAGAGAAGAGACAAGGGAGGAATGAGACAAAGGTGGCCAGGAGGAGAAAAGGGGAAATCAAAAGGAGAGAGACAGATCCAGCCAGTAATCAGTTCCCTAAGTGTTCTCCACAGCCCAGAATACACAGAGATTCACAGAGTTGGGTAGAGAAAAGAAGGGGGAGGGAGGAGAGAGAGGCCACCTGGTGGAGAAAAAGGAGAGTCCAAAGAGGGAGAGAGCAATCCAGCCAGTAATCTTGCTCCCAAGTAAAAATGGGTACTGAAGATTGGGTTCTTAAAGGTACAAAATTGATAACAAATACCAAAAAGCAAAGATTAAAAATGTAGAGTAGAGGTTAGATTCTCAAAAATACAATATTAAAAAAAAAAACAAAGTCATAAAAATTATAAAATATATATATATATATGACATTTGCTTTAAAAAGAGGGTCTTTTTTTTTGCAAAGTAGTAGTAGGCTATAAAAATGAAAATTAAAGGAGTAATAGAGGACTTAAATTTTTTTTAAAAAAATGTTTAAATTAAAAATATGATAATAGTAGAATTATATCTAGGACTTTCTCTGGTATTGTTGTGGATAGTGTGGTGTCAGTTCATTTTCAGATGGTTGTTTGATCCGGCTTACACTTCTCAAGATCTATAGGCCCCTTCCTATGTAGTCGGTGCTAACTGCAGGGTTTTAATCTATTGCACCTGTCAATTCCAAAGTGGTTCCCTCTGTTTATTTTAGCTTCTTCTGTTTGCTGGCCTCTTCAGTGTCCAATTTTAGCCCTGACACAAGGGGGCGGTGGTGGTCACTTTTTTTAGGCTCACTTGTTCAGTCATGCTGTGGGGAGGGGGGAACACTGTGAACAAATATCACTGGTGTCTGTGGGAAGTGCTCCCAGTTTCTCTGCCACAATGGGTTTGCCCCCACTCACGGTGAGTGTGCTTTCCCAGTCTACACTGCTCAGCCTCTAGGTTGCTCTGCCAGGAACTGTCTGAGGCGGACCCTGGGTTGAGTGCACTTCCCAGGTCTAAGCCGCTCAGGTTCAGGTTCTCGGTACTCGCCAAAGGTGCAGACTTGATTGAGCCTGCATTTTGTGCTCTTCCCCAGTCTGAGCAGCTCAGGTGACCAGGTGCTTGGCGGGCACAGTCACCTCCAGTTGGAGCTGTGACTTATTGCCTACCCTGTCCCTGCTGCTCGGTTTTCTGGGTACACAACCAGCGCGCCTTCTCAGGTGTGCCGTGTGTCTCTTCTGGGGAGCTGATCTCTGGCTGCGACCCTCCTGGCAGATGACGACCATCCAGAATCCCAAGCAGTCTTAGTTAGCAACAAAGCCTACTTGCGGTTTGGTAGATGATGCCTCTTTGGGGCCATGATAGCCCCTTTCTGGCTCTGGCTGCCCTCACCTGCCTGTTTCCGGTGGGGGATGGGCTAGTCTGCAGCTGGCTAGCTCTGCTCAGTCCTTTGTTCTGTGAGCAGGTCTGGTGGTGTCTTAGGTTAGGGCTTTTCACAGGATAGGTATCCCACAGTCTGGGCTTTTATCTCTAGTTAGTTCCCTTAAATTGCCCTTGGGACATTCAGGCCTGGTCCTTACCCTAATTAATGCAGCCCACGCCTCCCTGTCCAGTCCCTGCTTGCTAGTGGTGGATGCAAGTGTCTGCGCTGGGAGTTGCCTTTAGGCACTGTAATCTGTGGGATTTAATTATTTATTTATTTTTCCTCCCAGTTATGTTGCCCTCAGAGGTTCCAAGGCTCACCACAGACTCGCTAGTGAGAGTGTTTCCTGTTGTTTAGAAACTTCTCTCTTTTTTAAGACTCCCTTCCTGGGACGGATCTCCATCCCTACCTCCTTTGTCTCTCTTTTTATCTTTTATATTTTTTCCTACCTCCTTTTGAAGACAATGGGCTGCTTTTCTGGGTGCCTGATGTCCTCTGCCAACATTCAGAAGTTGTTTTGTGGAATTTACTCAGCGTTCAAATGTTCGTTCGATGACTTTGTGGGGGAGAAAGTGGTCTCTCCGTCCTATTCCTCCACCATCTTAGGACCACCGTCTGAAATGTAATCTTGAGTCAACCTCCTAAGCCACTTTAGGATCTAAGGCACACCAATTCTTCTGTTTTGTCCCCCTTGAATAGAATGAGGTGATGAAAGGGAGTGTGTATTCAACCAGTTTCTTTCCAGCTTTAAAATTATTTTTTTAAGACTTTCAAATTTACAGAACAGGTTGGTAGTTTACAAAAGGTTCCATGTACATTACATCATTGATATTCATAACAACTTTGTAAGATCAGTTCTGTTCAGTTCAGTCACTCAGTCATGTCCAAGTACTTGCAACCGCATGGAATGCAGCATGCCAGACTTCCCTGTCCATCACAAACTCCCAGAGTTTACTCAAACTCATGTGCATCGAGTCAGTGATATCATCCAACCAGTTCATCCTCTGTCATCCCCTTCTCCTCTTGCCTTCCATCTTTCCCAGCATCATGGTCTTTTCCAATGAGTCAGTTCCTCACGTCAGGTGGCCAAAATGTTGAAGCTTCAGCTTCAGCTCAGTCCTTCCAATGAATATTCAGGGTTGATTTCCTTTGGGATTGACTGTTTTGATCTCCTTGCAGTATAAGGGATTCTCAAGAATCTCCTCCAACACCACAGTTCAAAAGCATCAGTTCTTCAGTGCTCAACTTTCTTCGTCCAACTCTCAAATCCACACATGACTACTGGAAAAAACACAAATTTGACTAGACAGTTTTGTCAGCAAAGTAATGTCTTTGCTTTTCAATATGCTATCTAAGCTTGTCATAACTTTTCTTCCAAGGAGCAAGCATCTTTTAATTTCATGGCTGCAGTCACCATCCGCAGTGATTTTGGAGCCCAAGAAAAGAAAGTCTCTCACTGTTTTCTTTGTTTTCCCATCTATTTGCCATGAAGTGATGGGACCACATGACATGATTTTCGTTTTTTGAATGTTGAGTTTTAAGCCAACTTTTTCTCCTCTTTCACTTTCATCAAGAGGCTCTTCAGTTCCTCTTCACTTTCTGCCATAAGGGTGGTGTCATCTGCATGTCTGATATTATTGATATTTCTTCCAGCAACCTTGATTCCAGCTTGTGCTTCACCCAGCCCAAAATTTCACAGGATGTACTCTGCACAGAAGTTAAAAAGGCAGAGTGACAATATACAGCATTTATGTACTCCTTTCCCAATTTGGAACCAGTCTGTTGTTGCATGTCCAGTTCTAACTGTTCCTTCTTGATCTTCACACAGATTTCTCAGGAGGCATGTAAGGTGGTCTGGTATTCCCATCTCTTGAAGAATGTTCCACAGTTTGTTGTGGTCCACATAGTCAAAGGCTTTGATGTAGTCAATAAAGCAGAAGTAGATGTTTTTCTGGAACTCTCTTCCCTTTTTGATGATCCAACAGATGTTGGCAATTTGATCTCTGGTTCCTCTGCCTTTTCTATATCCAGCTTGAACATATGGAAGTTCTCAGTTCATGTACTTTTGAAGTCTTGCTTGGAGAATTTAGAGCATTACTTTGCTAGCATGTGAGATAAGAATTATTATCTCCATTTATAGATGATGAAATCAAAGCTTGGAGAGATTAACTCATTCCTTCAAAACTATCCTGCTACTATGTTCCAAATTCAAATTTCTTCCCATCAAACGCAGTGTTTTTTCAAATATAGTACACTGACTCCCCAATACTATTTACCCTAAAGTACAAAGTATCTCTCAAAAGTCAGATTTTTGTATGACACACATATGGTAATGCAATAAAGTAGTAAAGAACTTCATGGGACTGGATATGACCTTTTCTATTAAAACGTAAAGCAGTTTGACTGTGAGCCACAGCAAGTTCATATTATTCTTTCAAAGTCCTCTAGCCAAAGATCGATAGGAACACACAATAGTTAAACAACTAGGATTTACCATTCTTTGCAGTGAGAGGCAACACACACCATAGGAACCATGGGACAACTCAGTAAGAAGATAACAGAAGGGGCTTATTAGAGGATTTGGGTATATATATGATGACTGGGGGAAAGTGTCAAAGAAGCAGTTTTGTTCTGAATCAGATACTGTCAGGAAGTGGGGTTGTTGTTCTTCAGTCAATCAGTCGTGTAGACTTTTTGCAACACCATGGACTGTATCACACCAGGCTCCTCTGTCTTTCACTATCTCCTGGAGTTTTCTCAAACTCTTGTCCATTGAGTTGGTGATGCCATCCAACTATCTCGTCTTGTCTCACCCCCTTCTCTTCCTGCCCTCAATTTTTCCTCCCCAGTGGTCAGATGGTGAAGACCATCTGCAGGTCATTCTGCAATGCAGGAGACCCAGGTTTGATCCCTAGATCGGGAAGATCCCCTGGAGAAGGGAATGACTACTTACTCCAGTATTTTTGCCTGGAAAATTCCACAGACCGAGGAACCTGGTAGGCTACTGTCCATAGGGATGCACAGAGTTGCACACGCCTGAAGCAACTTAGCACTCAGGCTTTGAGAGGCCAATCTAAAATAAAGGTAAGGCTGTAACAGGTAAAGAAACAACAGTAGCATTAGCCAGGATAGAGGAATATGTGATCATTTTTTATAATTTGCACAGTGTTCATCTTTGTCTACATTCAGATGTGATTATGGCATGGACTTGGTTTTTTCCCTAATCCATTGTGGTCACAGGGGCACCTTGTATGATGATGTTCTTTGAATGTGCTTATGTTCAACAAGAGAATACCAACCTATGAGTGTCAGACAAGCTTGTAGAAACACTCAGGCAGAGCTCCTGAATGTCAGAGGCACCTGTTCTCTTTTTCAAATCCACTTAACCATTGTATTGTTTGGCCTTGCTGGTGATGGAGGAGTGAGAATCTTAGAAAATGAGAAAGAGTCTATTCTTTCTGAGAAAACACTTTTTCAATCGCTACTTCTATGGCAAATAGTATACAAAGTTAAAACATAAAGAAGAGACTGGGAGAAAATAATTGCAATGTGTATGATAGGAAATATAAAGCTAACATATAAACCAAAAAGAAAAGCAAATAAACCAACTGAAAAAGACAGTGAACAAAGATAGGGGTATGGGATTAAGAGATAAAAAATGCTTTGTACAAAATAGATAAGCAATAAGGTCATACTGCATAGCCCAAGGAAATATAACCATCTCTTTGCAATAGGTTTAAATGGAGCATAATGTATAAAAGTATTGAATCAAAGAAAAAGAAAGAAAGAAAGGGAGGAAGGAAGGAAGGAATGGTGGACAGAAATAAGCAATTTGCTGAACTGCTTGATTGTGTAACAACAGATATTCAACTTCACTATTCAAGAGGTTAATATAAATTAAAACAAAAGGGCAATTTGTTTCCATCTGATTCACACACACAAAAAAGAAAATGGCGTAAGAGTAGGAAATGCTCCCACACTGTTGGTCAGGAGTATACAAAATACAATTTGTTTGCAGGATATTTTGGCAATTCCTGCCAAACTTTAATATACACATTATACTTTTAGGAAGTTTCACTATAGAAATGGGGCTTCCCAGATGGCACTAGTGGTAAAGAACCTTTCTGCCAATACAGGAGACAGAAGACTCAGAATGGATCCCTGGATTGGGAAAATCTCCTGAAGGTGGGTGTGGCAACCCACTCCAGTATCCTCGCCTAGAGAATTCCATGGACAGAGGAGCCTGGTGGGCTACAGTCCATAGGGTCACAGAGTCGGACATGCCTAAAGCAACTGAAAAACAGCAACAAATGTCTGCTAAACTGCTTCAGAAAATTAAACTAATTAGATGGGTCTATATGTCTATTTCAAATTTTTTTATGATGCTGTGAAAGTGCTATACTCAGTATGCCAGCAAATTTGAAAAACTCAGCGGTAGCCACAAAACTGGAAAAGGTCAGTTTTCATTCCAATCCTGAAGAAAGGCAATGTCAAAGAATGTCTAAACTACTGCACAATTGCAGTCATCTCACAAGCTAGCAAAGTAATGCTCAAAATTCTCCAAGCGAGGCTTGGAGTACATGAACAGTACATGAACCGAGATGTTCCAGATGTTCAAGCTGGATTTAGAAAAGGCAGAGGAACCAGAGATCAAATTGCCAACATCAGTTGGATCATAGAAAAAGCAAGAGAGTTCCAGAAAAACATCTACTTCTACTTTATTGACTACTTCAAAGACTTTGTGTGGATCACAAGAAATTGTGGAACATTCTTCAAGAGCAAACCACCTTACCTGCCTCCTGAGAAATCTGTATGCAAGTCAAGAAACACCAGTTAGAGCTGGACATGGAAAAATGGACTAGTTCCCAATTGGGAAAGAAGTATATCAAGGCTGTATATTTTCACCCTACCTATTTAATATGCAGAGTACATCATGTGAAATCCTGGGCTAGATGAACCACAAGCTGGAATCAAGGTTGCTTGGAGAAATATCAATAATCTCAGACATGAAGATGACACCACCCTTATGACAGAAAGTAAAGAGGAACTGAAGAGTCTCTTGATGAAATTGAAAGAGGAGAGTGAAAAAGCTGGCTTAAAACTCGACATTCAAAAAACTAAGATCATGGCATCTGGTCCCATAACTTCATGGCAAATGTATGGGGATACAATGGAAACAGTGAGAGATTTTCTTTTCTTGGGCTCCAAAATCACTGCAGATGGTGACTGCAGCCATGAAATTAAAAGACACTTGTTCCTTGGAAGAAAAGCTATAACAAACCTAGACAGCATATTAAAAAGTGGAGATGTTACTTTGCCGACAAATGTCTGTCTAGTCAAAGCTATGGCTTTTCCAGTAGTCATGTATGGATGTGAGTTGGACCATAAAGAAAGCTAAGCACCAAAAAATTGATGATTTTGAACCGTGGTGTTGGAGAAGACTTGAGAGTCCCTTGGACTGCAAGGAGATCAAACCAGTCAATCCTAAAAGAAATCAGTCTTAAATATTCATTGGAAGGACTGAGGCTGAAGCTGAAGCTCCAATACTTTGGCCACATGATGCGAAGAACAGACTCATTGGAAAAGACCCTGATGCTGGAAAAGATTGAAGGCTGGTGGAGAAGGGGATGACAGAGGATAAGATGGTTGGATGGTATCCCCGACTCAATGGACATGAGTTTGAGCAAGCTCCGGGAGTTTGTGATGGACAGGGATGCCTGGCATGCTGCATTCCATGGGGTCGTAAAGAGTCAGACATGACTGAGGGACTGTAAAGAAGCAAACTGATATGGCATATAGTAGAATTAATCAAAGATACAGAACAAGAAAAGTAACTTATTAAATAATATACAATAACTCATTGTGGTTAAAGTATTTACATATACATAAGATTTGCATATATGTGTGTCCTACATATATATGATATATGCATGCATATATTTAAATAAATATAAAACTTTCTATATATGAACATACCAATTGCAAACTGTTTCCTCTAAAGACTTCCTTGGTGGCTCAGACGGTAAAGCGTTTGCCTACAATGCGGGAGGCCTGGGTTCGATCCCTGGGTCAGGAAGATCCCCTGGAGAAGGAAATGGCAATCCACTCCAGTACTCTTGCCTGGAAAATCGTGTGGGCGGTGGAGCCTAGTAGGCTACAGTCCATCAGGTCTCAAAGAGTCGGAGATGACTGAGCGACTTCATTTCATTTTTTTTTCTCCTCTAAAGATCATGGGTGCAGTTGAATTTGGGAGAATATAGGGTGGACAGCATGGTGAGAAGTCTAATTTTTCTGTGTACATGTCTATTTTGGTTGAAATTTTTATAAGAAAATATTATTCTCATAATAAAAAGCTAAATAATAAAATAATATCTTAGGAAACATCGAGCTGAGATGGAGTAACAGGCAATGAAGCTATCTTCCTGGCAGAAACCACTAAAAACACTGGATAATAATTATGAAACAATGGTTTTCACATGTTGGACATAAGGTCCAGCAAAAGAGGAAACAAAATGAAACCTTAATTCCTGGATGGGAGATTTCAGGCTGCATCACAGAGAGAGAGAATATAAGTGGAACTCAGTGGCTTCACTAAGCTAAGAGAGAGCTGAGAACCTAAATATGGAAAGCAGTGAGAATTTTGAAGACAGAATACAAGAGAAAAAATACACAAAAAGAAGACTGCAGAGATATGTAGAGGGTCTCTTCAACTCCTTATCTGAGCACTGACCAGTGCATGAATATGAGAATATTACCTGAGGCTGGAGAAAGACTTACTAGAAAAGAGCAGAAAGAACAGTTCTTGGAGCTTCCACAGGACAGGAAACATTTCTTATTCCCACAACTCAGAGTGAAATACCTTGTGTTTCAGATGGCATAAGGTAGTGTCCCCAGAGGGCATTGCCTCTGTATTGGACAAAAATCAGTCCTAGATTAATAGCTTGTCTGGTCCTGTCTAATGAATCTTACAAACAAGCCTCAAAAGAATAAAATTGTTTCCAAGCAAATTTAAAGCAACTCAGATTTAATTTTGAGAATTATTTTAGGGGACAAAATACAGCATAAAAAAAAAAAAAAAACTACATTGTCTGGCATCAAATAAAAACCTACCAGGAATTTAGTTACTCAGGGAAGTAGGACAAGTAATGAAGATAAAAGCCATTCAACAGAAACAGACCAGAAAATGGCACATGTGATCAAATGGTTAGACAAGAACATGAGAACATCTATTGCAACTATATTCCATGTGCTCAAGTCACAAGAGGAAAGGCTGAACATGTTAAGTACACATATAAAATAAATCTAACTTCTAGCAATTTAAACTAAAGGTCTGAGATTAAAAATCAAAGCTCACACAAAAATAAATAGATAACTTGAACAGCACTATATCTATAAAAAGAAATGGTAGTTTTAGATAAAACTTTCATGCAAAGAAAATTCCTGAACAAAAGACTTCTCAAGGGTATTCTGACAAGTATCCAAACAATAAGTAATACAAATTTTACACAAACCCTTCCAGAAAATTTACAGGGGGAAAAAAAATCATTCCTCATTATATAAGTCCAACATTACCTCAATACAAAAGAAAGACAATAGCATTACAAGAAAAGAAAACTGCAGACCAATGTCCTTTATAAGAATAAACTCAAAAAATATTAACCAATTTTCAAATAAATTTAAAAATATGAAAAATATATAATATACCATGACCAAGTGAATTTTATGTAATATTGGATTAACATTAGAGAAATAATGTTATTCAACAATTAATATACCAGAAAAGAGCAAAACATATGATCATCTCCTCAGATGCAGAAAAAGCACTTGACAAAAGCCAATATCCACTCTTGATAATAGAATTAGAAAAGGACTTCCCCATCTGATAAAAGATATCTATTAAAAAAGCTAAAACTAACATGAAAATGATCAAATGCTTTCCTTCTAAAATAAGGAAAAGATAATTAATGCAGACCACCTCTTTTCAACATTGTATGAGTGTTTCTAGTCAGTGCAATAAGGGAAGAAAAATAAATAAAATTCATCCATAATGAAAAGGAAGGGATCACACTGTTGATTAAGAGGCAACCATATTACCTAGGTAGAAAAATCTTAAAATCTGCAAAAAATTTATATAATGAGTGAGTTTTGCAATATTGTGAAATGCAAGATCCATATACAATAATCCATGATATTTCTATGGTAAAATGGTGAAAATTAGAAACTAGTAACTAATAACACTAATTATTAGAAGCTAATTAGAAACTGCTGCTAAGTCGCTTCAGTCGTGTCCGACTCTGTGCGACCCCACAGATGGAAGCCCACCAGGCTCCCCCGTCCCTGGGATTCTCCAGGCAAGAACAGTGGAGTGGGTTGCCATTTCCTTCTCCAAATAGAAACTAATAACACTAAAAATATGAAGTACATAGGAATCAGGAAGCTACAGTTAGAACTGGTTGTGGAACAACAGACTGGTTCCAAATAGGAAAAGGAGTGCGTCAAGGTTGTATATTGTCACCCTGCTTATTTAACTTATATGCAGAGTACATCAAGAGGAATGCTGGGCTGGAAGAAGCACAAGCTGGAATCAAGGTTGCCAGGAGAAATATCAATAACCTCAGATATGCAAATGATACCACCCTTATGGCAGAAAGGGAAGAGGAACTCAAAAGCCTCTTGATGAAAGTGAAAGTGGAGAGTGAAAAGGTTGGCTTGAAGCTCAACATTCAGAAAACGAAGATCATGGCATCTGGTCCCATCACTTCATGGGAAATAGATAGGGAAACAGTGGAGGCAGTGTCAGACTTTATTTTTTGGGGCTCCCGAATCACTGCAGATGCTGATTGCAGCTAGGAAATTAAAAGATGCTTACTCCTTGGAAGGAAAGTTATGACAAACCTAGATAGTATATTAAAAACCAGAGACATTACTTTGCCAACCAAGGTCCATCTAGTCAAGGCTATGGTTTTACCCGTGGTCATGTATGGATGTGAGAGTTGGACTGTGAAGAAAGCTGATCGCTGAAGAATTGATGCTTTTGAACTGTGGTGTTGGAGAAGACTCTTGAGAGTCCCTTGGACTGCAAGGAGATCCAACCAGTCCATTCTAAAGGAGATCAGTCCTGGGTGTTCATTGGAAGGATTGATGCTAAAGCTGAAACTGCAATACTTTGGCCACCTCATGCGACGAGTTGACTCACTGGAAAAGACTCTGATGCTGGGAGGGATTGAGGGCTGGAGGAGACGGGGACGACAGAGAATGAGATGGCTGGATGGCATCACCAACTCGATGGACGTGAGTTTGAGTGTACTCCGGTAGTTGGTGATGGACAGGGATGCCTGGCGTGCTGTGATTCATGGGTTTGCAAAGAGTCAGACACGACTGAGCGACTGAACTGAACTGAAGTGACTGAAACGTGAAAAAGAATACAAAAAACCTGAAATTAATGAAAATTTGAAAAGCTGAGATACATATTATATGCATGGGTTGGAAGAATCGATATTGTTATGATTTCATTCCTTCCCCAAATTATCTACAGAATCAGTGCAATCTCAATAAGTTTTTTTCAAATTAAATGAACAAGCTAACCCCAAAAGTTACATGAAAAATCAAAAGACCTAGAATACTCATTAAAACTTTTAAAAAGAAGACCAAAATTGGACAACTAACACTATCTGATTTACAGATTTATTATAAAGTTAAGGTAACCAAGATGGTTTGTTATTGTCGTTAAGATATACACATAAATCAAAACAGAAGAATATGAAGTCCAGAAATTGACCCACACAAAATGGTCAGTTGATTTTGACAGTTTCTTAAAGATAATTCAGTGGAGAAAGAATAGTCTTCTCAACAAAAACACTAAAAAAACCTAGGTATCCATATGCAAAACAATAATAGTAGCAATAATAAACAACTTTAATCCATACTTCACACCATATACAAACATTTACTCAAAATACATCATAGATCAACATATTAAATATCCAACATAAAATTTCTGGAAGAAAGTGTAGGGCAATATCTTTGGAAACCTATTTTTGGCAAAGATTTCTTAAATATAACACAAAGGCTTGAAATGTAAAAGAAAAAATCAATAGCTTGTACTTCACGGCGATAAAAATTTTTCTTCCAAACTGGTTGTTAAGAGAACAAAAAGGCAAGTGAAAGATTTGAGAAACTATTTGCAAATATCTCAAAGAGTTCCCTGACTCCTTTGCCATGTGAAGACACAGCCAAAAGGCATCAGTTCTGAACCAGGAAGTTGGTCCTCACCAGCCACAACATGAAATTTACTGATGTGATGATCCTGAACTTCTCAGTCTTCACATGTGTCAAAAATAATTCTGCTGTTTATAAGCTACATTGTCTGGTATTTTGTGTTTTTTCATTATCATTTTTATTCTAAAGCTATTGATTATTCAAAAAAATGTCAGCACTTGGGCTAATACCATCATTTAATGACTGTTTTTATGACTTTGCTATATAGCATATTTTCAAAATGCTCTTAAATTTAGCTATAGCATCCTGAACAGACTTGTCCTTGTTCAGTCACTAAGTCTTGTCCAACTCTTTGGGATTCCATGGACTGCAGCATGCCAGGATCCCCTGTTCTTCACTATCTTCCAGAGTTTGCTCAAATTCATGTCCACTGAGTTGGTGATGCCATCTAACCATCTCATCCTTTCATCCTCTTCTCCTCCCACCTTCAATCTTCCCCAGCATCAGGATCTTTTCCCATGAATCAACTCTTCACATCAGATATTGGAGCTTTAGCTTCATCATCAGTGCTTCCAATGAATATTCAGGATTTATTTTCTTTAGGATTGACTGATTTGATGTTTTTGCAGTCCAAGGGATGCTCAAGAGTCTTATTCAGCACCACAATTTGAAAGCAACACAGTAAATGTATTTTGTAGACATTAAACACCATAATCAGTAAGCTTTATGTAAGGGACATTATTTTAGATCATCTGAGTAGGAATGACTTATACAATTTAAAGGCGAGTTGGTGATGGACAGGGAGGCCTGGTGTGCTGTGATTCATGGGGCCGCAAAGAGTCGGACACGACTAAGCTACTGAACTGAACTGAACTGAACTGAATGAAGAGCAGAACTGAAGTTTTCTTGAAGAAGGAAATTTGCCTGTGAATTTTACCTTCAACGCAAGCCCAAGAGTTGAAGCCTGAACTTCCTGATGGGCTGCCTTATGGATTTCAGATGTGCCTAGCAAGCCCCCAAAATCAAGCAAGGCAATTTCTTCCAATAAAATTCTTTAGACTGATAGATGATAGATACATTGATAGATGAATGATAGAAGCATTAAATACATAGACACATACGTGAATATAGATATATCCTACCATATTTATATTATAGTATAGATTTAGATCTGATTTTTTGGTGAAACAATTTGTGCACTCAAAAATAAAGTATAGAAATAAAGAAATAGAAACTTTAAAAAGAACTAAATAAAAGTTATGCAGATGAAAAGAACAATAGCTGAAAAACTTAAAAATTACTAGAGGGGGTTAAAGCAGATCAGAAATATTCACACTGGTTCCAATAAAATAAATAAAATGCAAATAGAGGTATAAAAAGGAAAGAGATTGAATTAGTAATCAAAAACCTTCCCACAAAGAAAAACTGAAGTACAGATGACTTCTCTGATGAATTTTGTCTAACTTTTAATGATAAATAACATTAACCTTCACAAACTTTTCCCAAAAATATGAGGATGAATTACATCCCAACTCATTCAGTAAGTCCAGTATTATCCTAAATCCAAAATAAGACAGTTACTTGTCTTATGAAACCACAGACCACGAATTCTCATGAATATACAAGCAAAAGTCACTAGCAAAGTATTTTCAAACTCACACAGCAATATTTGAAAATTATTATACACCATGAGCAAGTCAGATTTATCCAAGGAATACAAGGTTGGTTTTCACATGTGAAAATTAATATAACATACTATATTAACAGAATCAAGACCCCAAACCACATCTCAATAGACATAGAAAAAGCTTTTGTCAAGCCAATATACTTTCATGATAAAAAAAAAAAAACTAAGAAATTTTGCCAAGAGGAAATGAAGATGACCAATAGACACATGAAAAGATGCTCAACATTGCTAATCATCAGAGAAATGCAAATCAAAACCACAATGATCTCACATATTTAAGAATGGTTATCATGCAAAAGAACACAAATAATAAGTGTTGATGAGAATTCAGAGAAAATGGAACCATTATACACTGTTGGTGAGAATTAAATTGAGGCAACCACTGTGGAAAACAATATTGAGATACCTCAAAAAACTAAAAATAGAACTACCATATGATCCAGCAATTCCACTCCTAGGTATTTGTCCAAAAAAAACACAAAAATGCTAATTTGAAAAGATACATGCATCCCAGTGTTCATAGTGGCATTATTTAGAATTGAAAAGATATGGAAGCAACCTAAGGGTCCATCAACAGATGAATGCATAGAAAGATGAATTTGATACACACAGACATACCACACACACAATGGAATAGTACAGTCATGAAAACATTAAGTTTTTGCCTTTTGCAGCAACATAGATAGACTTGGAGGGCATTATGCTAAGCAAAATAAGTCAAATAGAAAAAGATAAATACTGTATGATATCACTTAAATGTGGACTCTAAAAAATACAACAAAACGGTAACCCACTCTGGTATTCTTGCCTGGAGAATCCCATGGACGGAGAAGCCTGGTAGGCTACAGTCCACGGGGTCGCAAAGAGTCGGACACGACTGAGCGACGGAATGGAACGGAACGAATATAACAAAAAAGAAGCAGATTCACAAATATAGAGAACATACTGGTGGTTACCATTGGGAAGAAGCAAGTGGAAGGCAGCAAAATAGGGGTGGGGTTAAGAGGTATAAAATTTTATATTAAGAAGTTACAAATACATATTGTACAAAATGTGGATCATAGCCAATATTTTATATCTATAAATGAAGTATAACTTTTAAAAATTGTGATTCACTATATTTTATACTGGTTACTTATATAATATTGTACATAAACTATGCTTTGATTTAAAACAAATGAGTCTTTTGCATCCAGTATATTATGGCTAGAAAGATGTGTAAATATTTCCCTTAAGAAAGAATGGGGAATGGGAAAGTGATGCAATAAGTAAATATATCCTATACATACAGTTATTATATATAATTACTGTTATGTCTTAATTTGCTCTGATATGCCTAAGATTCCTATTCACCGTTAGTTTACTTCTGAGTTATCAGTATATTGGATATTTGAATTGTTCTGATATCTTTATTTACTATTAATCATTTCATTTAATACAATATATTATATATATATTTCTGCTGAATTTATGTCCAATTTTAACAATAATTTGTCCACTTATTTATTAAGTAATCACTATTCTGAGAAAAATAGAATTAAAATATTTAAGTCAACACATATATTTAAGTATTCTAAGTATTTTAAGTGGATCATCTTATTCTCTCCAAAGAGGTTTTTTCCCCAGAAGTCACAAGGACAAATAAGCAGATTTTTAAAAAATTTTTTTCAATGTTGTACATTGCTGGCATTTATTTGATTCTCTTACAAAGAAATATTGAGGGAAATTACTACTCACTATTAAGTTATACATATTTTAACAGATAAATGTACCTATAGACTAAATGGAAAGAAACAAAATCCAAAAACACTCCAAAACAGTAAATTATTCCCTCAGTAAAATACATTCTTAGCATAAACAAAGAGAAACTTTTTAAAAAGCCAAAAACTCACAAATAGGATAGATTTTTAAAATCCATGTAAATAAAGTGTATCCTCACTAATACCTTCATTTATACCATAAGGTTATGACAAAGTCATTTCAAAATCTATATTGCATTAAAGAAATCAGGCAATTCAGCCTGCCTTCTTTTCATCACTGTACATATACTCACAAATAGATTTGTGACACTTCCCAGATGTTTTTCATGTGATACGTTTTTTAGACACAGAAAGCAAATGAGCATTTTCACATAAACTTGATTTTAATAAGTTGGTGGCTGATGGTGCAGGTGTCTGAAGGAATTTCAAGAGGATCCCAGCATTCCTTGGGGCTTGTCTACCTAGGGATCTATTATAGGACACAAGCACAGGACTGGGGCCTCTGACTCCCATTTCAATACCAAAAACTGAAAGAGCAGCTCTGATTTTCCTACAGTCAGATATACAAGGACTTAAGCTATAAAAAAAAAAATTCCAAATTATCCAACTGTGATTACTATTTTTGTCAGAACCAGCTCTAAGTAATGCTCAGAATATTTTGTACTCCAAATTTTAATAGGTCATGTTTCTCCTAAACAAAGCCCCAGAATACTTTTTATATGAAGCTTGAGTAGAGGTTTATAAATTACCCATATAAGGCTGTTTCAATATTTTGGAAGATTATGAAATATTATAACAATTGTATTGAATTCAAGGTAATTTTGAGTGGTGGGGGATATTATCTCATTTATTCCAATCACCTCATTTTACAGATTTTACATCCCAGAAAAGAAATGACTTCTGGCAACTTATATGGCCAAACAGTGAGAGAACTAATATTAGAAACCAGATCTCCTGCCTACAATGTCACTAATCCCTTATTCCTTGATCTTTCCACTATACCACCTCATCTACTGTTGAGTTCAAGAAAAAAAAAATGGCTAAAATATGTCCAAAATAGTTTCTTAATTTTTGAACTAATTTTTCAATTCAAGCTTCCAAAGAGTATAACAAAGGGCATTTTATTTTATAGCTAATAAACTAATTTTTTTTCTCAAATAGAAAGGCAGAAACTAAGTTAACCAGTCTTGTTCACAGTATCATTTTCAAGCACATCCTTGATTGGGGAAAAAAAATCTGAAAGAAACATGAACAACACAGACTGTTACATGAAGCATAAGACAAGCTGATAAGTGCTTTCAATCCTTCAAGTAGGAAGGAAAAATGGAGTAAATGATCTCTATAAAACTGTAGAATACTACCCATACCCTCCACCCTGGGAACCTACCTTCTGCATGCAAACAGAAAAGGAAATCAAAATAAAGTAAGCACTTCAGTCATGTATAACTAAACTGAAAATATGTAGTATATGGTGCTGTACATGAGAGTGTCAAGTGTGAAGCCAATCACCACAATGAGAGAGCCAGCTAACTAAATCAGGGAGAAAAATGGGATTACAAAACGATCTTGAATAGCACTTTGGGCAACCAATTACAATAGACTAAGTGAGGTAATATACAGGTTCACAAAGACAAACATAAAGCAGTCCACAATGGAAAGCAATACCTTAACCTAGTCCGTTCAAATAAGATTTGGGATTTTAGTTGACAGTTAATATGAATTGATTAGCAGTTAAAAAAAGAAAAATCAACTAGGGGCTTCCCTGGTGGCTCAGTGGTAAAGAATCCACCTGCCAATTCAGGAGACACAAGTTTGATTCCTGGTCTGGGAAGATTCCACGTTTTTCAGAGAAACTAAATCTGGGAGGAGCAAGTACTGAGACCAAGTGCCACAGCTACTGAAGCCTGTGCACTCTAGAGCCTGTGCTTCACAACAAGAGAAGTCACCACAATAAGAAGCCCACACACTGCAACTAGAGAGTAGCCCCCATTCACCACAACTAGAGAAAAGCCCGTGCAGCAACTAAGATTTAGCACAGCCAAAAGTAACAAACTAAAAAATAAAAATAAAAATTATAAAATAAAACTAATGTGATCTTAGGCACATACATTGAAATATGATATCCATAATAGGAGAAAGACTAGTTTCACTCTGTTTAACACAACCTTGAGTAACTTATTTAATTTCCATGTGCCTCAGTATCCACATTGGCCAAATGAGAAAAAATATGCCAAACTCCTACTACTGTTGTAAGGACTAAATGAATTAACACGTGTAAAGTGCTCCACATAGTACTTGATGCTCAATAAAATATATCTTCTTTTTTTTATGAAAATAATTTATTTTGGCTTATCTGTTCTGTTTTTTTTTTTTTAGGTAATTAATTTATTTTTTATTGGAGGCAAATTATTTTACAATATTATATTGGTTGGTTTTGCCATACATTGATATGAATTTGCCCCGGGTTTACATAAGTTCCCCCTCCTGAACCCCCCTCCCACCTCCCTCCTCCCTTTATCCTCCCTCTGGGTCATCCCCGCATGCCAGCCCCGAGCATCCTATAACATGCATTGACCCTGAACTAGTGATTCGTTTCACATATGACAACATACGTGTTTCAATGCCATTCTCCCAAATCATCCCACCCTCACCCTCTCCCATAGATTCCCAAAGACTGTTCTATACATCTGTGTCTCTTTTGCTGTCTCGTATACAGGGTTATCATTTGCATCTTTCTAAATTGCATATATATGTGTTAGTATACTGTATTGGTGTTTTTCTTTCTGGCTTACTTCACTCTGTATAATAGGCTCCAGTTTCATCCACCTCATTAGAACTGATTCAAATGTATTCTTTTTAATGGCTGAATAATACTCCATTGTGTATATGTACCAAAGCTTTCTTATCCATTCGTCTGCAGATGGACATCTAGGTTGCTTCCATGTCCTGGCTATTATAAACAGTGCTGCAATGAATTATTATGATCATTATTTATTATTATTGTTAAGTACATTACAAAGTATTGACTTCAGTAACACATTTAAGAAAAAAAAGTGGGGGGCACATATCAACTGGGAACTGTTCTGTAGAAAGTAAAGAAGGTGAAGGGGGAAAAAACCTTAAAACCACATCAAATAAGGATCATATGTGAACCAGCACATTTAACATGGAGAAAAAATGATTTTGAGTACTGTAGAAACTGTCACCACATATCAGAAGGGCTATCATGTGTAAGAGGAAGCAAATTTATTCTCCAAATCTCAAGACAGTGGGTAGAACTACAGGAAGACAAGATCTGTTTTAATATCTTAAAGACTGTTCTAATCAACAGAACTGTCCACAGATGTAGTGGGCCACCTTAAGAAGCAGAGTTCAAGCATCATTTGCATGCTTGTTTGGCTAGGATTTTAAAGACAGAGTTTGTATATCAGATGGTTGGGTAGGCCTAAATGACAACTAAAATTCAGTTCTTTCCAGACATGAGGTTCTGTAACTTTATGTCGATTCTCCAAACACACTTTGGTAGACAAGCCAGTACAGTGGGATGCAGCCCAAAAATTTTATGAGAGAAGAGGATTCCTATTATCATACCACTAGTAAAATTCTCCAATGCAACAATAAGACCATGGTTAACCAGATGAACCACATAGCCTGATAATTAGAGCTGCAAAACTTGGTAATCCACAGGGGGGAAAATCATAAATATATGAAAAGCTGCTCAAGCTCTCCAAAATCACAGAACAATGCATTATTTAAACTGTTCTTTAATTGTTAGGATCATTAAAGCTTAATGATATTAAGGGCTGGAAACGGATGCAGAGAAATAGGAACCCTCACGTACTGCTAATGGGAAAAGGTGGCATTCCTCAGTATCTATCCTAGAATACATAAAAAGCAAATGCAGACATTCCATAGCAGTCTTGTTTGTCATAATGAAAAACTACAAGATATCCAGATAACCATCAAAATGTTAAGGATTAATAAAATATTAATAAAATATTAATTTTATTAATAAAATAAAAATCAATATACCACGGAAAATTAAAAAGAAGGAAGTAGATCTATATACACTAACTTGGACAATTTACAAGGCTCATATAATAATGAAAAATGAAAGTAGGCTGCACAACAATGCATACAATATGAGACAATTTAAGTTAAAACTACAGAAAAAGACAAAAAGAAAATAAAATATTTCTAGAGAAACATCCATATTTATGTAAAGGCATAGAAAAATTCCTAAAAGAAAAATTAAACTGATTGAAAAGGAAAAGGCACTAACCCAGTGGTCAAAGGTACTTTAGTATAATATGTAATGCTTAGAATTTTTACAATGAGAACTTTTCATGGCTTGTTTGTTTAATTAAAAATAAATATTTAAATTGGAAAATAGAAAACTAAGGCTGGTAAAGACACTAGAACCCATTGATCTAGCTAATTCATTTTACAAATGAAGAAAATTGAGACTTAGACTTGGTAAGAAGTTTATTCAAAACCCTACAGGTATTTAATGGTAGAGTCAGAACTACAGAACATTGTTATAGGCTTGAGTCAAGAAGTTTGGATCTGGGTCTTAACTCTACATATTAGATACATGACCTTGGGAAACCCCTTTGTATGATTCTTAGATTCCTCTTGTATACACTGAGGGTTGCTTATTCAGGATTCATTCAGCTACAAAGAACAGAAGCCCAACTTGAACTAATGGAGGCAAACATGTCATCTTAAAAAGAGAAGAGTGGAGCAGATCTCAAGCATCACTGCATTAAGGCATGTAAATAATGTCCCCCAGTACCCTTCTCCAAACTTCACTACTCATGTGGCTACGGTGGGATTGTCAATCATAGGAACGTGCATCCCTCTGTGTGCTAGGGAGGGGCTATTTCCCCCCACCCCCAAAAAAGAGATGTCACAATGAAAAAATGGAGAAGAAATTTGAATGGTTATAAACAGGAAAGATTATTTGCTGAAGAAGCTGAAGCTGAACAGTTCTATGAAGACCTACAAGACCATTTAGAACTAACACCCAAAAAAGATGTCCTTTTCATTATAGGGGACTGGAATGCAAAAGTGGGAAGTCAAGAAACACCTGGAGTAACAGGCAAATTTGGCCTTGGAGCACGGAATGTAGCAGGGCAACGGCTAATAGAGTTTTGCCAAGAGAACGCACTGGTCATAGCAAACACCCTCTTCCAACAACACAAGAGAAGACTCTACACATGGACATCACCAGATGGTCAACACCGAAATCAGATTGATTATATTCTTTGCAGCCAAAGATGGAGAAGCTCTATACAGTCAGCAAAAACAAGACAAGGAGCTGACTGTGGCTCAGATCATGAACTCCTTATTGTCAAATTCAGGCTGAAATTGAAGTAGGGGAAACCACTAGACGATTCAGGTATGACATAAATCAAACTCCTTATGCTTATACAGTGGAAGTGAGAAATAGATTTAAGGGACTAGACCTGCTATATAGAGTGCCTGATGAACTATGGACGGAGATTCATGGCATTGTCCAGGAGACAGGGACCAAGACCATCCCCATGGAAAAGAAATGCAAAAAACAAAAATGGCTGTCTGAGGAGGCCTTACAAATAGCTGTGAAAAGAAGAGAAGTGAAAAGCAAAAGAGAAAAGGAAAGATATAAGCATCTGAATGCAGAGTTCCAAAGAATAGCAAGGAGAGATAAGAAAGCCTTCCTCAGCGATCAATGCAAAGAAATAGAGGAAAACAACAGAATGGGAAAGACAAGAGATCTCTTCAAGAAAATTAGAGATATCAAGGAAACATTTCATGCAAAGATGGGCTCGATAAAGGACAGAAATGGTATGGACCCAACAGAAGCAGAAGATATTAAGAAGATGTGGCACGAATACACAGAAGAACTGTACAAAACAGAGCTTCATGACCCAGATAATCACGATGGTGTTATCACTCACCTAGAGCCAGACATCTTGGAATATGAAGTCAAGTGGGCCTTAGAGAGCATCATTAAAAACAAAGCTAGGGGAAGTGATGGAATTCCAATTGAGTTATTTCAAATCCTGAAAGATGATGCTGTGAAAGGGCGGTACTCAATATGCTAGCAAATTTGGAAAACTCAGCAGTGGCCACAGGACTGGAAAAGGTCAGTCTTCATTCCAATCCCAAAGAAAGGCAATGCCAAAGAATTCTCAAACTACCGCACAATTGCACTCATCTCATACGCTAGGAAAGTCATGCTCAAATTTCTCCGAGCCAGGCTTCAGCAATACGTGAAGCGTGAACTTCCAGGTGTTCAAGCTGGTTTTAGAAGAGGCAGAGGAACCAGAAATCAAATTGCTAACATCCACTGGATCATCGAAAAAGCAAGAGAGTTCCAGAAAGACATCTATTTCTGCTTCATTGACTATGCCAAAGCCTTTGACTGTGTGGATCACAATAAACTGTGGAAAATTCTTCAAGGGATGAGAATACAAGACCACCTGACCTGCGTCTTGAGAAATCTCTATGCAGGGCAGGAAGCAACAGTTCGAACTGGACATGGAACAGCAGACTGGTTCGAAATAGGAAAAGGAGTAAGTCAAGTCTGTATATTGTCACCGTGCTTATTTAATTAAATGCAGACTACATCATGAGAAACACTGGGCTGGAAGAAACACAAGCTGGAATCAAGATTGCTGGGAGAAATATCAATAACCTCAGATATGCAGATGACACCACCCTTATGGCAGAAAGTGAAGAGGTACTAAAATGCCTCTTGATGAAAGTGAAAGAGGAGAGTGAAAAAGTTGGCTTGAAGCTCAACATTCAGAAAACAAAGATCATGGCATCTGGTCCCATCACTTCATGGGAAATAGATGGGGAAACAGTGGAAGCAGTGTCAGACTTTATTTTTTTGGGCTCCAAAATCACTGCAGATGTTGATTGCAACCATGAAATTAAAAGACGCTTACTCCTTGGAAGGAAAGCTATGACCAACCTAGATAGCATATTAAAAAGCAGAGACATTACTTTACCAACCAAAGTCATCTAGTCAAGGCTATGGTTTTTCCCATGGTCATGTATGGATGTGAGAGTTGGACTATGAAGAAAGCTGGTTGCCGAAGAATTGAAGCTTTTGAACTGTGGTGCTGGAGAAGACTCTCGAGAGTCCCTTGGACTGCAAGGAGATCCAACCAGTCGATCCTAGAGGAGATCAGACCTGGGTGTTCATTGGAAGGACTGATGCTAAAGCTGAAGCTCCAATACTTTGGCCACCTCATGCGAAGAGTTGACTCACTGGAAAAGACTCTGATGCTGGGAGGGTTTGGGGGCACGAGAAGGGGACGACAGAGGATGAAATGGCTGGATGGCATCACCGACTCGATGGAGGTGGATTTGAGTGAACTCCGGGAGTTGGTGATGGATAAGGAGGCCTGTCATGCTGCGATTCATGTGGTCACAAAGTGTCAGACACTACTGTGCGACTGAACTGAACTGAACCTTATAGTATTGATGAAAGGAGCAAACAAAATTTAAGGGATGGAAGAGCCTGGCAGGCTTCATTCCATAGGGTCACAAAGAGTCAGACATGACTGAAGTGACTGTGCACACAGCATATTGCACACACTGTATAGTGCTACACAAACAAGAAAAGTTATTAAACCATATGTCTAAACCCCTAGCAGCCTATAATTTCCACCCTCCCATATTGTATCTTTACCAATAATTTCACAGTGGTCCTCTTTCTTCCTGATGTTTCTGTCATACACTCCCTTCTTTGTCAATGTTCCGTAAGATCCATTGTATTTTTATTAAAATAATTAGAAAATGTTCACTATAAAAATATTCTTATTTCAAACATTGGAAGTAAAGGAGTGAAAATCATGCACATTTTGTAGATATTAACAACAACATTGACAGAAATTATCAGTTGTTGTTCAGTCACTCAGTCTTGTCTGACTCTTGCAACCCAATGGACTACAGCACGCCAGGATTCCCTGTTCTTCACCATCTCCCTGATCTTGCTCAAACTCTTGTCCATTGAATCGGTGATGCCATCCAACAATCTCGGTCTCTGTCGCCCCTTTCTCCTCCTGCCTTCTATCTTTCCCAACATCAGAGTCTTTTTCAATGAGTCGGCTCTTCACATCAGGTGTCCAAAGTATTGGAGCTTCAGCTTCAGCCTCAGTCCTTCCAATGAATATTCAGGATTGAGTTCTTTTAGGATTGACTCGTTTGATCTTGCATCCCAAGAGACTCTCAAGAGTCTTCTCCAACACCACAGTTCAAAAACATCAATTTTTTGGCACTCAACCTTCTTTATGGTCCAACTTTCACATCCATGCATGACTACTAGAAAAATCGTAGCTTAGAATAGACAAACTCTGGTCGACAAAGTGATGTCTTTGCTTTTAAATAAACTGTCTAGATTTGTCATGGCTTTCCTTCCAAGGAGCAAATATCTTTTAATTTCATGACCACAGTGATCTTGGAACCCAAGAAAAGAAAATCTTCCACTGCTTCTAATTTTCCCCTTCTATTTGCCATGATATGATGGGGCATGATGTCATGATCTTTGCTTTTTGAATGTTGAATTTTAACCCAGCTTTTTCACTCTCTTCTTTCTTGATGAGCCTGCCTCAATAAGAGGCTCTTTAGTTTCTCTTCTCTGCTGCCATTAGAGTAGTATCATCTGCCTTTCTGAGGTTGTTGATATTTTTCCTGGAAACCTTGATTCCAGCTTGTGAGTCATCCAGCCCAGCATTTCATATGATGTACTCTGCATAGAAGCTAAATAAACAGGATGACAATATACTGCCTTGTCATACACTTTCCCCAATTTTAAACTAGTCAGTTGTTCCATGTAAGGTTCTAATTGTTGCTTTTTGACTGCATACAGGTTTCTCAGGAGACAGGTAAAGTGAAAGTGAGAGTTACTCAGTTATGTCCGAGTCTTTGAGACCCCATTGACTATAAAGTACATGGAATTCTCCAGGCCAAAATACTGGAATGGGTAGCCTTTCACTTCTCCAGGGGATCTTCCCAAACCAGGGATCAAACCCAGGTCTCCCACATTTCAGGCAGACTCTTTACCAGCTGATCCACAAGGGAAGCCCAAGAATGCTAGAGTGGGTAGCCTATCCCTTCTCCAGCAGATCTTCCTGACCCAGGAATCAAACCAGGGTCTCCCACATTGCAGGCAGATTCTTTATCAACTGAATTATCACGGGAAGGCAGAGACAGTTAAGGTGGTCTGGTATTTCCATCACTTTAAGAATTTTCCACAGTTTGCTGTGATCCACACAAAGGTTTTAGCATAGTCAATGAAGCAGAAATAAATGTTTTCCTGGAACTCCCTTGCTATCTCCATGATCCAACAGATGTTGGCAATTTGATCTCTGGTTCCTCTGCCTTTTTTAAATCCAACTTGAACATATGGAAGTTCTTGGCTCAGAGACTGCTGAAAACTACCTTGAAGGATTTTGAGCAAAACCTTGCTAGCATGTGTAATAAGCACAATTGTCTGGTAGTCTGAACATTCTTTGGCACTGCCCTTCTTTGGGATTGGAAAGAAAACTGACCTTTCCAGTTTTGTGGCTACTGTTGAGTTTTCCAAACTGGATGGCATATTGAGTGCAGCACTTTAACAGCATCATCTCTTAGGATTTGAAATAGCTCAGCTGGATTTCCATCATCTCCACTAGCTTTGTTTGTAGCAATGCTTCCTAAGGCTCAGTTGACTTCACACTCCAGGATGTCTGGCTCTAGGTAAATGACCACACCATCATGGTTATCCCAATCATTTAGACCTTTATTGTATAGTTCTTCTGTGTATTCTTGACACCTCTTCTTAATCTCTTCTGCTTCTGTTAAGTCCTTACTATTTTTTGTCCTTTACCAAGTCCATCCTTGCATGATAGATGCAAAATTAGAGATACCATATTGTTCATAGTTTCACTCCAATATCACCATAGCTTCCACTATGTGGAGGAAATGTCATGTCATTTTTATGTCTTTTCATGTGTGCACTAAACACAAGAAAAGTTTTGAGGCATTCACCTATATTTTTCAAGTCATTTCCTTCCTACCTGATGTTTCTTAGCTCCTTGTATTTTGAGGGAATACAAGGACGGAGATAGAGGCCTAAAAAATGTCCCTGTATAAATCTGACAACTCTTGGAAGTTGCAAACACTATCGTTTTTTCAAGAAACACTGTAGCAGATTAAACTGTTGGTTCAGTTCAGTTCAGTCGCTCAGTCGTGTCCGACTCTTAGCAACCCCATGAACCACAGCACGCCAGGCCTCCCTGTCCATCACCAACTCCCGGAGTTCACTCAAACTCATGTCCACAGAGTCGGTGATGCCATCCAGCCATCTCATTCTCTGTCGTCCCCGTCTTCTCCTACCCCCAATCACTCCCAGCATCAGAGTCTTTTCCAGTGAGTCAACTCGTCGCATGAGGTGGCCAAAGTATAGCAGTTTCAGTTTTAGCATAAGTCCTTCCAATGAACATCCAGGATTGATCTCCTTTAGAATGGACTGGTTGGATCTCCTTGCAGTCCAAGGGATTCTCAAGAGTCTTCTCCAGCACCACAGTTCAAAAGCATCAATTCTTAGGCGATCAGCTTTCTTCACAGTCCAACTCTCACATCCATACATGACCACTGGAAAAACCATAGCCTTGACTAGACGTACCTTGGTTCGCAAAGTAATGTCTCTGCTTTTTAATATGCTATCTAGGTTGGTGATAACTTTCCTTCCAAAGAGTAAGCGTCTTTTAATTTCATGGCTGCAGTCAGAATCTGCAGTGATTTTGGAGCCCCCCCCCCAGAAAAAAAAAAGTCTGACACTGTTTCCACTGTTTCCCCATCTATTTCCCATGAAGTGATGGGACCAGATGCCATGATCTTCGTTTTCTGAATGTGGAGCTTCAAGCCAACATTTTCACTCTCCTCTTTCACTTTCATTAAGAGGCCTCTGAGTTCCTCTTCACTTTCTGCCATAAGGGTGGTGTCATCTGAATATCTGAGGTTATTGATATTTCTCCCAGCAATCTTGATTCCAGCTCGTGCTTCTTCCAGCCCAGCGTTCCTCATGTTGTACTCTGCATATAAGTTAAATAAGCAGGGTGACAATATACAACCTTGACGCACTCCTTTTCCTATTTGGAACCAGTCTGTTCTTCCATGTCCAGTTCTAACTCTTGCTTCCTGACCTGCATACATGTTTCTCAAGAGGCAGGTCAGGTGGTCTGGGATTCCCATCTCTTTCATAATCTTCCACAGTTTATTGTGATCCACACAGTCAAAGGCCTTGGCATAGTCAATGAAGCAGAAATAGATGTTTTTCTGGAACTCTCTTGCTTTCTCCATAATCTAGTGGATGTTGGCAATTTGATCTCTGGTGCCTCTGCCTTTTCTAAAACCTGCTTGAACATCTGGAAGTTCACGATTCACATATTGCTGAAGCCTAGCTTGGAGAATTTTGAGCATGACTTTACTAGCATGTGAGATGGTGCAATTGTGCGGTAGTTTGAGCATTTTTTAGGATTGCCTTTCTTTGGGATTGGAATGAAGACTGAACTTTTCCAGTCCTGTGGCCATTGCTGAGTTTTCCAAATTTGCTGGCATATTGAGTGCAGCACTTTCACAGCATCATCTTTCAGGATTTGAAATAGCTCAATTGGAATTCCATCACCTCCACTAGCTTTGTTCGTCATGATGCTCTCTAAGGCCCACCTCACTTCACATTCCAAGATGTCTGGTTCCAGGTCAGTGATCACAGCATAATGATTATCTTCGTCGTGAAGATCTTTTTTGTACAGTTCTTCTGTGTAATCTTGCCACCTCTTCTTAATATCTTCTGCTTCTGTTCGGTCCATACCATTTCTATCCTTTATCGAGCCCATCTTTGCATGAAATATTCCCTTGATATCTCTAATTTTCTTGAAAAGATCTCTTGTTTTTCCTGTTCTGTTGTTTTCCTCTATTTCTTTGCATTGATTGCTGAGAAAGGCTTTCTTATCTCTCCTTGCTATTCTTTGGAAGTCTGCATTCAGATGCTTATATCTTTCCTTTCCTCCTTTACTTTTCGCTTCTCTTCTTTTCACAGCTATTTGTAAGGTCTCCTCATACAGCCATTTTGCTTTTTTGCATTTCTTTTCCATGGGGATGGTCTTGGTTCCTGTCTCCTGTACAATGTCACGAATCTCCATCCAGAGTTCGTCACGCACTCTATCTATCAGATCTAGACCCTTAAATCTATTTCTTACTTCCACTGTATAATCATAAGGGATTTGATTTAGGTCATATCTGAATGGTCTAGTGCTTTTCCCTACTTTCTTCAATCTAAGTCTGAAATTGGCAATAAGGAGTTCATCTGAGCCACAGTCAGCTCCTGGTCTTGTTTTTGCTAACTGTATACAGCTTCTCCATCTTTGGCTGCAAAGAATATAATCAATCTGATTTCGGTGTTGACCATCTGGTGATGTCCATGTGTAGAGTCTTCTCTTTTGTTGTTGGAAGAGGGTGTTTGCTATGACCAGTGTGTTCTCTTGGCAAGACTCTATTAGCCGTTGCCCTGCTTCATTCCGTGCTCCAAAGCCAAATTTGCCTGTACTCCAGGTGTTTCTTGACTTCCTACTGTTGCATTCCAGTCCCCTATAATGAAAAGGACATCTTTTTTGGGTGTTAGTTCTAAAAGGTCTTGTAGGTCTTCATAGAACCGTTCAACTTCGGCTCCTTCAGCATTACTGGTTGGGGCATAGACTTGGATTACTGTGATATTGAATGGTTTGCCTTGGAAACGAACAGAAATCATTCTGTCTTTTTTAAGATTGCATCCAAGTACTGCATTTCGGACTCTTTTGTTGACCATGATGGCTACTCCAGTCACTATTAGGATAGCATATTGAAAATACAACAACAAATTGAAGACAACTCAAAAGACAGCAACCAGAATGAATGAAATTTCAAAGCTAACATACTAACTTTAATTTCTTAACCTCAGCCTCATTTCCCATTTTTTGCTACTTGTTCCCCTCCCAAGTTAAAAATTACATTCTAGTGCTTACCTGAACAGTCAACAATGGCTATTAACAAGAATGAGAAAAATTTCTGAGACTTGTACCTTAAAAAGCATTTATATCCCATTAACTCATTGATCTTCATAGCAAGATTTAGTGAATTAGTGAGGTAGGGAATACTGTTGCTGTTTTGAGATGAGAAAGTTGAGACTCATATACATGAAAGGACTTGTGCAAAGTGACAGGGGTAGTAAATGCAAAAGACACACCTTGGCTTCCAATCTAGTACAATTTCTATGACATCATCATGACATTCAACAGACATTTGGGCACCTATTGTGCATAAAACATTGAGAAGAATAAATGGTATAGAGTATATGAGGAATTGCCATATATTCCTTAGCACTTAAGCAGACAGGGTTTAAATAATAGAACATTCTGAAAAATTAGCAAAGGACATCTTGGTTTATCTTATTCACTACAGTATGCCCAGTGCCTACAATATGCCTGGCATACAGCAGGTGCTCTACAAATATTTACAAAATATATGAATAAATTAGTGAATAAAAAACCATAAAAAGGTCAAAGTAACAGTGAGTATAAATATAGTGTCAAGTATACATCAGTAAGTGCTTGGAAGATTATCATTCTTCAAAATCTTCTTTAAAATAGACTATGCATTATAACACTTAGAAAGATTAAACCTGGGTCCCGTAAAATGTCACTTAAGATCTGTAGGGCCTTGGGAAATTTATTTAATCTCTGGAACAATTCATTCCTTAATTCAATAGTTATTTATTGGAAATTCATTATATGATACATGGTCACAGATTAAAATAATACAATAACAATAAGCTCAAAGAGCTATTATGATGATAAATTAAAAGAAGACATAAAGAGTGACTAGCACATAGTAAGAACTAAATATATGGTAGATTTTATTTTTATTATCATATCTTCCAATAATCACATTTGAGAAATACCTTAGACAACTGAACACTGAGGAGACAGAATGAGAATACTGTCTCCCAATTACAGAGCAAAATAAAAACCATGATCAAAGAGTCCACACAGATTTGCACTTGGATCCAATAAACCAGTTCTACTGGTATAGGATGGGGGTCATCCAACCTGACAGCACCCACTACTACTGGAGGAGACAAATTATTACAACAGAATGTTATAGGTAAAATGAATCAAACATTTCTAGGAGGAAAAGTTTGGCCAGAACTGGGGATATTTAAATTAGAGAAGAGGAGACAGGAATGTGAAAGTGGGGAGACACTGAAGAGCACAGAAAACTTGGCATGTGAGCTGTTTCCAAAAGCATTAAGAGGAAAAGGACCTAAAGTTGTGCATGATTACAAGGAAGGAGGGCAGACCTCGGTGACAGTTTGATGGATGGAAAGTTGTTTTCATAAAATATGAAGTGACTGAAATTTCAAGCAGATATATTAGGAAAAACGAGGGCCAGAAGGGCGGTCAGAGTGGCCCACCAAAAAAGCTCAGATGTCCTTTGAGTAGTACTCATGCAGATGATAAAACCCTTATGGGAGAAAGTGAAGAAGAACTAAAGAGCATCTTGAGGAAAGTGAAAGAGGAGAGTAAAAATGTTGGCTGAAAACTCAGCATTCAGAAAACAAAGATCATGGCATCTGGTCTCATCACTTCATGGCAAATAGATGGGGAAACAGTAGAAACTGACAGACTTTATTTTGGGGGGCTCCAAAATCACAGCATATGGTTACTGCAGTCATGAAATTGAAAGACGTTTGCTCCTTAGAAGAAAAACTAGGACAAACCTAGACAGCATATTAAAAAACAGAGACATTACTTTGCCAACTGGTTTGCAACTACCAGTTGCCAACTGGTTTTTCCAGTAGTCATGTATGGATGTGAGAGTTGGACTGTAAAGAAAGCTGAGCACCAAAAATTCATGCTTTTGAACTGTGGTGTTGGAGAAGACTCTTGAGAGTCCCTTGGACAGCAAGGAGATACAAGCAGTCAATCCTAAAGGAAATTAGTCCTGAATATTCATTGAAAGGACTGCTGCTGAAGCTCCAATAATTTGGCCACCTGATGTGAAGAACTGACTCATTGGAAAAGACCTGGGTGATGGGAAAGATTGAAGGCAGGAGGAGAAGGGCATGCCAGAGGATGAGGTGGTTGGATGGCATCATCGACTGGATGGACATGAGTTTGAGTAAGCTCCAGGTGTTGGTGATGGACAGGGAAGCCTGGCATGCTGCAGTCCATGGGGTCGCAAAGAGTCGGACATGACTGAGTGACTGAATTGAGCTGAACTGAAGTGGTATTAGAGTGCAGGTGCCTTAGGCTGAATTCAACATTTGGGATCTGTCCTGGGTCACATTTAAGTTGTAACATACACATTAATAGGAACACGTGACTGACATAAACATATTTTATTTTTTGGCCACGCTGCAAGACTTATAGGATTTTTAGTTCTCCAAGCAGGGATTGAACCCATGCCCCCTGGAAGCACAGAGTCTTAAGCACTGAACTGCCAGGGAAGTCTCTGACATAAAACAATTTTAGAAACTGAAGTTGGGTGCTGCTTGAAGAGAAATTATAAAAATCCAATAATAAAAATCCATGGAATTCAAAATCTATTGTCTGTCTTGTCTTAATTTGGAGTCAGTCTCTTGACTTGGGAAAGGAGGTGTGGTAAGTTCTTTGAAAGCAGTTCGACATAGGAAATAGCTTAATGATAATAGGGGCTTCCCTGCTGGCTCAGCAAGTAAAGAATCTGCCTCCGATGCAGTAGACCAGGGTTTGATCCCTGAGTCGGGAAGACCCCATGGAGAAGGGAATGGCAACCCACTCCAGCATTCTTGCCTGGAGAATCCCATGGACAGAGGAGCCTGGTGGGCTACGGTCCGTGTGGTCGCAAAGAGTTAAACACACTTCCACTTTAATAATGATAATTATGATGCCTCTCAGTCATGGCACTCGACAGTTTTCTGCATTTCACATATATCTTCTCATTCAGCCTACAGCAAAATAGTTACCTTGTAAATATTATTTAATATTAAATGTAATTGCTGTACAAATCTGCTTTTATTAAGCAATCTGTAACTGCAATTCAATTATTCTTTTTAGCTGCTCCATTAATCCTTCTCTTCCCCACCAGGAGAGCAGACAGGTAAAAGTTTTTTTTTCCGTGCTGCTGTAGAAAGATTTTTCTATGTATTGCCAAATCTTATCTGAGCATCTCTGTCCTTGGGAATAGGGGCATCATGAAATCACCTATAGAAAATTAACTGCTTTAGAAAACTCTAGGGGAAATAAAATATGAAGGAAAGATAAGTTAATACCCTCTAATACTGACAAGCATGTCATAAACAAGCCAAATCAATAATCCTCATTAATCAATGAGAAAGGGCAAATGCCTGTTTAAAATGCAGCAGGAAACATTGCTTTTTAAAATGACTTTCAAGCATATTTTACTTCATAAATGTGTTCATGATATCAAAAGGGCCATGGGCTATATATGACACTCAATGAGAAGATAAGAACAATTGAAAATGTGTTTTGGTGGAAATAAAAATCTCAGATTAATCACACTCTATAAAGGCATCTTTCCCAAAACTCTTTGATTCTATTGATATAAAAAGAATTTACTTTGATAATAGTAATGTTTCATGTGAAATCCAAGTCCTCAAGATTCCAACTTGGAATCTTATGCCAGATATCACCATATCAAATGCATACATTAATCTCGAGTGTATTTTTTACAGGCAAAAATAAGGGCGAACATGAAAAATTCTTATGTCAATAAAATATTTTAAGATTATAATCTTATATAACCACAGGTCCATTTTTTGGCTTTATTAATCTCAGCACATATTTGTTGAATTCAAAGGAAACATTAAGGAAGTGGCCTTGCACTTAGCACCAAACATCAAATAGAGGTGAAGAATTCATATGCCCACCCCTTGAGGAGTGCTTTGTTGTTGCTGTTCAGTCGCTAAGTCATGCCCAACTCTTTGTGACCCCATGGACTGCAGCATGCCAGGCCTCCCTGTCCCTTACTATCTCCTGGAGTTTGTCCAAGTTCATGGCCATTGACTCATTGATACTATCCAACCATCTTATCCTCTGTCCCCCCTTTCTCCTCCTGCCCTCAGTTTTTCTCAGCATCAGAGTCTTCCAATGAGTCAGCTCTTTGCATCAGGTGGCCGAAGAATTGGAGTTTCAGCTTCAGCATCAGTCTTTCCAATGAATATCCAGGGTCAGTTTCCTTTAGGATTGACTGATTTTATCTCCTTGAAGTCCAAGGTGCTAGTGTAATGTAAAACTAGCACATATTGAGAACAGATGTACTATGGTGAGTTTCATAATATAAATACAATGAATTTATACCTGTCAAATATCAAATGAAGGTAAAGACAAATTATAAACCAATAATTGTGTGTATAAGTTGATGAAGATCTTGACAAGATATATTGTGCTAAGAAAAGCAGAGGTTAAAATGAAGCATAGTTACTTACATTTTAGCTTTGACATCCCAGTTACTTAGAGAAATCAAGTGACTGACTTTCTTAAAAATTACATCAACCACACATTTGTTAGGTTTGGAATATTTAAGAAGATAAATGTCACACAATTACTGGAATCTCTGTTACACATATTTCCAAAATATAAAATAAAATCATCTTTGCTTTCAGTCATGGATCATTTGTCTAATGAGGATCATCATTAAAGGTGGATGTTATCACATTACATGCACTACCAAGAGAATCAAAGGAATACTTGAACAGTCCAAGGACAGATATTCTGAAACGAAACCTAAGATAAAATTATGGGCAATTACTAAAAAGAATATCTTGTCATTTAAGTCTTCTTTGATTTTTCTGGATATCACGTCATTTCTCTCCAGAACTGCAATACCCATTTCGCTTGAACCATGAGAGACAATTGAGGATAGTGCATATAAGAATTGATTTTGGAAATGACAATCCAAGGTTCCAGTCCAGATTCAGATATTTATCCCCTATGTGACCAGTGGAAAAAGACTAGTTTTCAGAGCTTCATTTCCTTATCTTTATTTTCTGGATGTTTTGTAGTTCACTTATTCCTTAATTCCTCTCTTTCTGTCTTAGTTTGTGAATTAGATATTATCCATAGTGGTATATTTAGATTGCCTTCCAGTTATCTTTTCTGAACCTACTGCTGCTTTTGTTCTGCTGCTACCATGTGGTTTAACTAAAACTTCTATATATATATATATATAATAGTCTATTTTGCACTGATAGAAATTTAATTTGGATTGCATTCAAAACCTATACTTTTATACTCGCCTCCTTTTATGTTTTTGATGTTGCAATTTACATCTTTTTTATATTGTATATCTGTATCTGTTTAGAAATTATTCTAGCTGTAGCTATTTCAATATTGCTTTAACTTTCATATTAGAATTAAGTAGTGAGCACATCATCATATTGTAATTTGATAGTATTCTGAATCAGACACTATGCTTACTTTTATCAGCGTATTGTATATCTTCAAATGTTTTTGTGTTAATATTTAGCACTTTTCATTTCAGCTTGAAGAAATCCTTTCAGCATTTTTTGTAAGGCAGGTCTAATGGTGATAAACTCACTCATCTTTTTTTTATTTGGAAAGAAATATCTCTTCTTCATTTCTGAAGGACAATTTTTCTGGGTAAAGTATTCTTGGGTGGGAATTGTTTGCTGTCAGAAATTTTAATATATCATTTTACTTCTCCTGGCCTGTAAGGTCACTCTTGACAAAAAATTTTCCACTGCCTGCTTTTAGAACTTTTTATTTTTTGTTTATTTATTTATTTTTTTAGTTTTTGAACTGTTTTTGATATAATTCATCTCAGAGAAGATCACTATGGTTTGAAATTTTAGGGTGACTTATTAGCTTCATGAACTTGGATGCCCAAATTACTCCTCAAGTTTAGGAAATTCTCAGCCATTATTTCTGTAAATAAGCTTTCTACATCTTCTCCCTTTCTTCTTCTTCTGGGTCTCCAATAATGCAAACAATGTCATGGGTTAGCCAAAAAGTTTGTTAGGTGTTTTTCCATACGATGACTCTTGTAGCACTTAGTTGTCTTAAACTTCATTCAAAAAAATTTGTTAGATTGTATTGTGACAGCTGTCACATCATGTGCAATTAAAAGAATGATCAAAATTGGTGATTTTTGTGTAGCTATTTTAATATTGAAGATGGAAGAAAAAAGCAACATTTTAGGCATATTATGCTTTATTATTTCAAGAAAGTTAAAACTGAAGCTCCAATACACAAATAAAGATTTGTTCAGTGTATGGAGAAGGTACTGTGATTGATGGAACACTGCAAAAGTGGTTTCTGAAGTTTCATGCTGGTCACCTATTTCAGTATATAAGGAAAAAGCAGAAGAGGTCTACTAAACACCAGACACCATGTAAATTTATCATTAGTCTTTTTTTCTTTTTTAATTTATTTTATTGGAGGCAAATTACCTTGCATTATATATTGGTTGGTTTGGCCATACATTGACTCGAATCCGCCCTGGGTGTACATGTGTTCCCTTTCTTGAACCCCCCTCCCACCTCCCTCTTCCCCATATCCTCCCTCCAGGTCATCCCCGTGCACCAGCCCCAAGCATCCTGTATCATGCATCGAAACTGGACTGGTGATTCTTTTCACATATGATAATATACATGCTATAATGCCATTCTCCCCAATCATCCCACCTTCACCCTCTCCCACAGAGTCCCAAAGACTGTTCTATATACCTATGTCTCTTTTGAAGTCTCATATACAGGGTTAAGGTTACCATCTTTCTAAATTCCACATATACGCGTTAGTATACTGTATTGATGTTTTTCTTTCTGGCTTACTTCACTCTGTATAATACGCTCCAGTTTCATCCACCTCATTAGAATTGATTCAAATGCATTTTTTTGATGGCTGAAAAATACTCCATTGTGTATATGTACCAAAGCTTTCTTATCCATTCATCTGCAGATGGACATCTAGGTTGCTTCCATGTGCTGGCTATTATAAACAGTGCTGCAATGAACATTGGAGTACATATGTCTCTTTCAGTTCTGGTTTCCTCGGAGTGTATGCCCAGGAGTGCGATGGCTGGATCATATGGCAGTTCTATTTCCAGTTTTTTGAGGAATCTCCACACTGTTCTCCATAGTGGCTGTACTAGCTTGCATTTCCACCAACAGTGTAAGAGGGTTCCCTTTTCTCCACACCCTCTCCAGCATTTATTGCATGTAGACTTTTGGATAGCAGCCATTCTGACTGGTGTGAAATGGTATCTCATTGTGGTTTTGATTTGCATTTCTCTGATTATGAGGAATGTTGAGCATTTTTTCATGTGTTTGTTAGCCATCTGTATGTCTTCTTTGGAGAAATGTCTGTTTATTTCTTTGGCCCATTTTTTGATTGGGTCACTTATTTTTCTGGAATTGAGCTACAGGAGCTGCTTGTATATTTGTAGATTAATCCTTTAACGGTTGCTTCATTTGCTATTATTTTCTCCCATTCTGCAGGCTGTCTTTTCACCTTGCTTAGAGTTTCCTTTGCTGTGCAGAAGCTTTGGATTTGAATTAGGTCCCATTTGTTTATTTTTGCTTTTATTTCCAATATTCTGGGAGGTGGCTCTTGGTGGATCCTGCTGTAATTTATGTCGGAGAGTGTTTTGCCTACGTTCTCTTCTAGGAGTTTTGTAGAATCTGGTCTTACATTTAGCTCTCTAATCCATTTTGAGTTTATTTTGGTGTATGGTGTTAGGAAGTGTTCTAGTTTCATTCTTTTACAAGTGGCTGACCAGTTTTCCCAGCACCACTTGTTAAAGAGACTGTCTTTTCTCCATTTCATATTCTTGCCTCCTTTGTCAAAGATAAGGTGTCCATAGGTGCATGGATTTATCTCTGGGCTTTCTATTTTGTTCCACTGGTCTATATTTCTGTCTTTATGCCAGTACCATACTGTCTTGATGACTGTGGCTTTGTAGTAGAGCCTGAAGTCCGGCAGGTTAATTCCTCTAGTTCCATTCTTCTTCTTCAAGATTGCTTTGGCTATTCGAGGTTTTTTGTATTTCCATACAAATTGTGAGATTATTTGTTCTAGTTCTGTGAAAAATATCGTTGGTAGCTTGATAGGGACTGCATTGAATGTATAAATTACTTTGGGTAGTATACTCATTTTCACAGTATTTATTCTTCCAATCCAAAACACGGTATATTTCTCCATCTACTAGTGTCCTCTTTGATTAATTTCACTAGTGTTTTATAGTTTTCTATGTACAAGTCTTTTGTTTCCTTAGGTAGATATATTTGTAAGTATTTAATTCTTTTCATTGCAACAGTGAATGGAATAGTTTCCTTAATTTCTGTTTCTATTTTCTCATTATTAGTGTATAGGAATGCAAGGGATTTCTGTGTGTTGATTTTATATCCTGCAACTTTACTGTATTCGTTGATTAGCTCTAGTAGTTTTCTGGTAGAGTCTTTAGGGTTTTCTGTGTAGAGGATCATGTCATCAGTGAACAGTGAAAGTTTTACTTCTTCTTTTCCAATTTGTATTCCTTTTATGTCTTTTTCTGCTCTGATTGCTGTAGCCAAAACTTCCAGAACTATGTTGAATAGTAGTGGTGAGAATGGAACCCTTGTCTTCTTCCTGACTTTCGGGTAAATGCTTTCAGTTTTTCACCATTGAGGATAATGTTTCCTGTGGGTTTGTCGTATATAGCTTTTATTATGTTGAGATATGTCCCTTCTATTCCCACTTTCTGGAGGGGTTTTATGATAAATGGATGTTGAATTTTGTCTAAGGCTTTCTCTGCATCTATTGAGATAAGCATATGATTTTTATTTTTCAGTTTGTTAATGTGGTGTATTATGTTGATTGATTTGCGGATATTGAAGAATCCCTCCCTTCCTGGTATAAAGCGCACTTGGTCATGATGTATGATCTTCTTAATGTGTTGTTGGATTCTGATTGCTAGAATTTTGTTACGGATTTTTGCATCTATGTTCATCAGTGATATTGGCCTGTAGTTTTCTTTTTTTGTGGGATCTTTACCAGGTTTTGGGATTAGGGTGATGGTGGCCTCATAGAATGAGTTTGGAAGTTTCCCTTCCTCAGCAAGTTTCTGGAAGAGTTTGAGTAGAATAGGCGTTAGCTCTTCTCTAAATTTTTGGTAGAATTCAGCTGTGAAGCCGTCTGGACCTGGGCTTTTGTTTGCTGGAAGATTTCTGATCATATCCTCTAGTTCCGTGCTTGTGATGGGTCTGTTCAGATTTTCTATTTCTTCCTGGTTCAGTTTTGGCAAGGTGTACTTTTCTAGGAATTTATCCATTTCTTCGAAGTTATTCATTTTATTGCCATATAATCGCTGATAGTATTCTCTAATAATCCTTTGTATTTCTGTGTTGTCGGTTGTGATCTCTCCATTTTCATTTCTAATTTTATTGATTTGGTTCTTCTCCCTTTATTTCTTGATGAGTCTGGCTAGTGGTTTGTCAATTTTATTTACCTTCTCAAAGAACCAGCTTTTGGCTTTGTTGATTTTTGCTGTGCTCTCTTTTGTTTCTTTTGCATTTATCTCTGCCCTAATTTTTACGATTTCTTTTCTTCTACTAACCCTGGGGTTCTTAATTTCTTCCTTTACTAGTTTCTTTAGATGTAGAGTTAGGTTATTTAGTTGACTTTCTTCTTGTTTCTTGAGGTGTGCCTGTATTGCTATGAACTTCCCCTTGAGCACTGCTTTTACAGTGTCCCAGAGGTTTTGGGTTGTTGTGTTTTCATTTTCATTCATTTCTATGCATATTTTGTTTTCTCTTTTGATTTCTTCTATGATTTGTTCATTATTCAGCAGCGTGTTGTTCAGCCTCCATATGTTGGCATTTTTAATAGTATGGAGAAGGTACTGTGATTGATGGAACACTCAAAAGTGGTTTCTGAAGTTTCATGCTGGTCACCTATTTGAGTACATAAGGAAAAAACAGAATAGGTCTACTATACACCAGACACTATGTAAATTTATCATTAGTCTTTGTGTCTCTGTCTCCCTGTTTCTTTATCTCAACCCAGTCTGTGTGCACGTGTATTTTTTTCAATCTTTACAAATAAAACCTAGTTCAAAATATTAAATGAATATAAATATATTAAATAAGCATGCAATTAAACCTCAAATTTTATTCAGAAGCTTTAGAAACTATTACTTATAAAAATAGTTTTTCACAGTAACTTCTAGAAGAAATTAAAGTAAATAGAACTATATTTTTCTGTATAAAATTCGTTACCACAACAATATCTACATTATATACCAGGAACTATATCAACTGCTTTATATGCATTAGTTCACTGAATCTTCACAACTCTACTTTGGAGATATTATGAACACATTTTGCAGATGAGTAAACAAAAATTCATAGTGATGATGTGACTTGAGAAAGGTCACTTTGATGTGACCGTTGGGGCAGAACTTGAAGACATACCTGCCTAAATTTAATGCCTAAGGTCTTAATTCTTTACCAGAGTTTCTCAAAGAGTAATACAAGGGATGACTATGAATATCAGTTTGAACATTCTTTGGCATTGCCTTCCTTTGGGATTGAAATGAAAATTGACCTTTTCCAGTCCTATGGCCACTGCTGAGTTTTCCAAATTGGCTGGCTTATTTAGTGCAGCACTTAAACAGTATTATCTTTTAGGATTTGAAATAGCTCAACTGGAATTTCATCACCACCAATAGCTTTGTTCATAGTGATACTTCCTAAGGCCCTCTTGACTTTGCATTCCAGAATGTCTGGCTATAGGTGAGTGATCAATCCATTGTGGTTATCTGGGTCATGAATATCTTTTTTGTATTCTTCTGTGTATTCTTGCCACCTCTTGGCTATAGGTGAGTGATCGCACCATTGTGGTTATCTGGGTCATGAAGATCTTTTTTGTATTCTGTGTATTCTTTCCACCTCTTCTTAATATCTTCTGCTTCTGTTAGGTCCATACAATTTTGGTACTTTTTTGTGCCCATTTTTTTATGAAATCTTTCCTTGGTATCTCTAATTTTCTTGAAGATATCTCTAGTCTTCCCCATTCTATTGTTTTCCTCTATTTCTTTGCATTGACCGCTGAGGAAGTCTTTCTAATCTCTCCTTGCTATTCTTTGGAACTCTGCATTCAAACAGGTATGTCTTTCCTTTTCTCCTTTGACTTTAGCTTCTCTTCTTTTTGCAGCTATTTGTAATGCCTTCTCAGGCAGCCATTTTGCCTTTTTGCATTTATTTTCCTTGGGGAAAGTTTTGATCCCTGCCTCCTGTACAATGTCACGAACCTCCATCCATACTTCTTTAGGCACTCTGTCTATCAGATCTAATTCCTTGAATCTATTTGTCATTTTCACTGCATAATCGTAAGGAACTTAATTTAGGTCATGCCTGAATGATCTAGTGGTTTTCCCTACTTCCTTCAATTTAAGTCTGAATTTGGCAATAAGGAGTTCATGATCTGAGTCACAGTCAGCCCCCAGTCTTGTTTCTGCTGACTGTATAGAGCTTTGCCATCTTTGGCTGCAAGGAATATAATCAATCTGATTTCGGTATTGATCATCTGGTGATGTCCATGTGTAGAGTCTTCTCTTGTGGTGTTGGAAAGGATGTTTGCTATGATCAGTGCGTTCTCTTGGTAAAACTCTGTTAGCCTTTGACCTGCTTCGTTTTGAACTCCAAGGCCAGATTTGCCTATTACTCCAGATATCCTTTGACTTCCTACTTTTGCATTCCAGTCCACTATACTGAAAAGGACATCTTTTTGGGATGTTCATTCTAGAATGTCTTGTATGTCTTCATAGAACTGTTTAACTTCAGCTTCTTCAGCTTTACTGATCGGGACATAGACTTGGATTACTGTGATATTGAATGGTTTGCCTTGGAAATGAACAGAGATCATTCTGTCATTTTTGAGATTGCATTCAAGTACTGCATTTCAAACTCTTTTGTTGACTATGATGGCTACTCCATTTCTTCTAAGAGATTCTTGCCCACAGTAGTATGCATAATGGTCATCTGAGTTAAATTCACCAATTC
This sequence comes from Moschus berezovskii, assembly GCF_049115385.1. NCBI lineage: Eukaryota > Metazoa > Chordata > Mammalia > Artiodactyla > Moschidae > Moschus > Moschus berezovskii. The sequence goes on along the minus strand of NC_142488.1, from coordinate 131,738,131 downwards.
CAGTCCATTTTAGTTCGCTGATTCCTAAAATGTCAATGTTCACTCTTGCCATCTCCTGTTTGACCACTTCCAATTTGCCTTAATTCATTCATGGACCTAATATTCCAAGTTCCTATGCAATATTGCTGTCCACTGCATTGGACTTTACTTCCATCTCCAGTCACATCCACAATTGTGTGTTGTTTTTTGCACTCAACTCACATGCTAGCAAAGTAATGCTGAAAATTCTCCAAGTCAGGCTTCAGCAGTACATGAACCGTGAACTTCCAGATGTTCAAGCTGGATTTACAAAAAGCAGAGGAACCAGAGATCAAATTGTTGACATCCATTGGATCATCGAAACAGCTAGAGAGTTCCAGAAATATATCTACTTCTGCTTTATTGACTATGCTAAAGCCTTTGACTGTGTGGATCACAACAAACTGTGGAACATTCTGTTCTGGAATACCAGACCACCTTACCTGCTTCCTGAGAAATATGCACACAGGTCAAGAAGCAACAGTTAGAACTGGACATGGAAAAAAAAACTGTTGCAAAATTGGGAAAGGAGTACGTTAAGGCTGTATATTGCCACCCTGCTCATTTAACTTCTATGCTGAATACATCATGTGAAATGCCTGGCTGGATGAAGCACAAGCTGGAATTAAGATTGCCGGGAGAAATATCAATAACCTCAGATATGCAGATGATACCACCCTTATGGCAGAAAGTGAAGAGAATCTAAAAAGCATCTTTTTGAAAGTGAGAGAGTGAAAAAGTTGTCTTAAAACTTAAAATGTTCAGAAAACTAAGTTCTTGGCATCAGGTCCCATCACATAATGGCAAAAAGAATGGTAACAGTGACAGACTTTATTTGGGGGGGGCACAAAAATTACTGCAAATGGTGATTGCAGCCATGAAATTAAGACTCTTGCTCCTTAGAAGAAAAGCTATGGCAAAACTAGACAGCATATTAAAAAGCAGAGACATTACTTTGTCAACAAAGGTCCATCTAGTCAAAGCTATGGTTTTTCCACTAGTTACATATGGATGTAAGAGTTGGACTTTAAAGAAAGCTTAACACTGAAGAATTGATGCTTTTGAACTGTGGTGTTGGAGAAGACTCTTATGAGTCCCTTGGACTGCAAGGAGTTCCAACTAGCCCATCCTAAAGAAAATCAGTCCTGAATATTCATTGGAAGGAATGATGCTGAAGCTGAAACTCCAATATTTTGCCACCCGATGCAAAAAACTGACTCATTAGAAAAGACCATGATGCTGGGAAAGATTGAAAGTGGGAGGAAAAGGGGACGACAGAGAATGAGATGGTTGGATGACATCACTGACACGATATACGTGAGTTTGAGCAAGCTCCAGGAGTTAGTGATGGACAGGGAAGCCTAGAGTGCTGCAGTCCATGGGGTTGCAAACATTCGGACACAACTGAGCGACTGAACTGAACTGAACTGACAACAGATATCATACCAAAGAAAATAAGCATATGAAAAGATTTAGAATGAGATTTTTCATTAGAAAAATATAAAATACAGTGAAAACAATGAGATCCCACTGCACAGCTATTGAAATGTATAAAAGCTAATCATTGCGGCTCCAGCGGCGCAGACGCGGGAGACGCCAGGCTCCGGCGCAACCGACCACGTGCAGAATCGTGGCTGAGATGAGCTACCCCACGCCCAGGGTTAGGGCGGTGGCCGAGAGGAGCTGTACCACGTTCAGGAGGCGGTGGCTGCTTGGGCACCGGAGGGCCGAGAGGAGCTGATCTACATTCAAAGCAGGAGGCGCGGCCTTGAGGAGATACCCCTCGTCCAAGGTAAGGTACAGCGGCTGCGCCTTGCTGGAGCAGCTGGGAAGAGATACTCCATGACCAAGTGGAATATAAGAATCCAGTGTTCTGGGGAGGAAGGAACAAGATGGCGGATGGATAAGATGGCAAGACCACTTTTTCCCCCACAAATTCATCAAAAGAACATTTGAACGTGGAGTAAAGTCCACAAAACAACTTCTGAATACTGGCAGAGGATATTAGGCTCCCAGAAAAGCAGCCCATTGTCTTCTAAAGGAGAGAGAAGAAATCCACCTCCACCCACCAGAACACCTACACATGCTTCCCTAACCAGGGAATCCGGACAAGTCACCCGTCCAACCGCACACACAGCGAAGAAACTACGTAATAAAGAGAACTCCACAAACTGCAAGAAGAGGGAAAGGCCACCCCAAGCAAAGCAATATAAGCAAGATGAAGAGGCAGAGAAATACCCAGCAAGTAAAGGAACAAGACAATTGCCCACCAACACAAACAAAAGAAGAAGATATAGGGAATTTACCTGATAAAGAGTTTCAAATTTTGATGGTGAAAATGATTCAAAATCTTGAAAGCAAAATGGAGTTACAGATAAATAACCTGGAGAAAAGGATTGAGAAGATGGAAGAAATATTTAATAAGGACTTAGAAGAAATAAAAAAGAGTCAATATACAATGAATAATGCAATAGATGAGATCAGAAACACTCTGGAGGGAACAAACAGTAGAATAACAAAGGAAGAAGACAGGATAAGTGAGCTAGAAGATAAAATTGTAGAAATAAATGAAGCAGAGAGGAAAAAAGAAAAACGAATTAAAAGACATGAGGACAATATTAGAGACCTCTGGGACAATGTTAAACGCTCCAACATTCGAATCATAGGAGTCCCAGAAGAAGAAGACAAAAAGAAAGACCATGAGAGAATACTTGAGGAGATAATAGTTGAAAACTTCCCTAAAATGGGGAAAGAAATAATCACCCAAGTCCAAGAAACCCAGAGAGTCCCCAACAGGATAAACCCAAGGCGAAATACTCCAAGACACATATTAATCAAATTAACAAAATCAAACACAAAGAACAAATATTAAAAGCAGCAAGGGAAAAGCAGCAAATAACACATAAGGGGATTCCCATAAGGATAACAGCTGATCTTTCAACAGAAACTCTTCAGGCCAGAAGGGAGTGGCAAGACATACTTAAAGTGATGAAAGAAAATACCCTACAGCCCAGATTACTATAGCCAGCAAGGATCTCATTCAAATATGAAGGAGAAATCAAAAGCTTTACAGACAAGCAAAAGCTGAGGGAATTCAGCATCACCAAACCAGCTCTCCAACAAATGCTAAAGGATCTTCTATAGACAGGAAACACAGAAAGAGTGTATAAACTTGAACCCAAAGCAATAAAGAAAATGGCTACGGGATCGTACTTATCAATAAGTACCTTAAACGTAAATGGGTTGAAATTTTCAAAAAGGCTAGGAAACAATTCTCATAGCCATCAATAGTTCAGTGTTGAGTTCATGAATAGTTTTTAAAGTTTGGGACAAACTGTAGTATTTGCTATTTGAAGTACTGTTTGTAATTGCATATTACGATGTAACATTGGTCTTCATTTCCATCTTAAAACGCCTAAAAATGCCTAACAGGTTTTTAGATTTGTGAATTTTAGTTGAAATGTATTTTACGATGTTACTAAACCTGCAGAAATATTGAAATATTTCAGAGAACTTATTCACTGTACATTTAATTTATTTTATTTATAAAAGTTATGAACTGTAGAAAGTTTTACTTGTTGGGTCAAATGCTTGTTGCATTTGAAGTGCTAGTTACAAGAAAATCAAATACCTTCAATGTATAAATGCTATTAAGTTTTTAAATGACTCTGGAGTATAAGTAAGTTTGTTTAAAGAAATTTAGTCTGTTCAACTTGAAAAAAATAAATAAATAAAATTGGAAAAAAAAAACCTAATCATTTACAATATAAATTGTTGGAGAGGATATGGAGTAATAGGAACTCTCATTCATCGCTGATGTGAATGCAAAATGGTAGTGTTACTTTTTCTGAAAGACAGTTTGGCAATCTAAAGATAATTTCACCATATGAACAAAAGCTAATTTTAACATATGATCCAGTGATTGTAGTCCTACATACTTACTCAGTTGATTTGAAAACCTGTGTTCAAATAAAAATTCGAATGGGAACGTCCACAGCAGCTGTATTCATAATGCACCAAAACTGAAAACAAATATGATGTCCTTTAATAGGCAAATTGAAAGAAAAAGTAACTACAGCATATGTATACAATGAAATGCTATTCTGTAATAAAAATAAATGAGATACCATGTCATGAAAAGACACAAAAGAATCTAGGAAGCATATTGCTAAGTGATAGAAGGCAGTCAGGAAGGACTACATACTGTATGGTATAAATTATATGACATTCTGGGAAAGGCAAAGCAATAGGGATGGTAAAAAAAAAAAAAAAAAAAGTGTGGTTGCCAGAGGATTGTAGGGGACAAAAGGGTAGAAGTTTTAATGGCCAAAGCACTGGATTATTTTAAGGGTGGTGAATCTGTTCTGTATAATACTAAATTTATTGATCCATGGCAATATGCATATGAGAAAATCCATGTAATCTTACAGCATAAAGCGCTAACCTTAAATTATGAAAAATTTTTAAAATAATTAATAAAATTGAGGGATCCTAGGATGGAATGATACAGACACTGACAAAAAAAAAAAAGTCATCTAACTGTATTTCAAGAGTATGAGACAACTTCACTGAATAGGATGGGAGAGAAGATACTGATCTAAGTAACTTTGAAAATGAATGGCTATTGTATGCGTAAAGGCAAAAGGAACTGTACATAAAAGTGTTGTACTTATTTGGCAAAGTAATTTTCCATGAGGATACTGGTTAATAATTGTGAAACCACCAAGCATGTTTACCAAAAGGAAAATTTTAGTAAATGTAACGCAGGATCCAGGATGGCCTTCTACAAGAAAAAGAACACGAAGTAACAACAAAAATAATCTGAATAAAGTATGGACCTTAGTAATTTTTTGATGTTCGACTATAGGTTTTGTTTTGTTCTGTTTTTCTGCTCCTATATACCCTGGCTCTTCCCTTACCCCTTTGAAGCAGTTCCTCAGAGCCATCTGAGAGGCTGTTTCCTGGATTAAGTCCTCCGTAAGAAATAGATGGAAAAACAGTGGAAACAGTGTCAGACTTTATTTTGGGGGGCTCCAAAGTCACTGCAGGTGCTGATTGCAGCCAGGAAATTAAAAGACGCTTACTCTTTCAAGGAAAGTTATGACCAACCTTGATAGTATATTAAAAAGCAGAGACATTATTTTGCCAACAAAGGTCCGTCCAGTAAAGGCTATGGTTTTTCCCATGGTCATGTATGGATGTGAGAGTTGGACTGTGAAGAAAGCTGATCGCCTAAGAATTGATGCTTTTGAACTGTGGTGCTGGAGAAGACTCTTGAGAGTTCCTCGTACTGCAAGGAGATCCAACCAGTCCATTCTAAAGGAGATCAATCCTGGGTGTTCATTGGAAGGACTATGCTAAAGCTGAAACTGCAATACTTTGGCCACTTCATGCAACGAGTTGACTCACTGGAAAAGTCTCTGGTGCTGGGAAAGGTTGGGGCAGGAGGAGAAGGGGATTACAGAGAATGAGATGGCTGGATGGCATCACCGATTCTGTGGACATGAGTTTGAGTGAACTCTGGGAATTGGTGATGGACAAGGAGGCCTGGAGTGCTGTGATTCATGGGGTCGCGGAGAGTCAGACACGACTGAGCGACTGAACTGAAGTTCACCAAATGAAACATAATTCTCAACTTTTAGGTTGTGCATTTTTTTCAGGTGACAAGGCTAATGTCAATTGTTAATAACAGGAAATTAAACAGGTTGCTTGAACTATAAGAAGTCTGTTATATCTTTGCAAGTTTTATGTTTATCCAAAATGATCCTAAAATTATATATTTATATATAAAAAGATATCTGACGTCTAGCCCAGACAACCTAATCAGAGTTTTCAGAGTGGTAATGTGCATGTTAAAAATTACTCCTAGGAGAGTGTTGTTGCTGTTCAGTTATTAGCTGGTGTCTGACCCCGTGGACTGAAGCATACCAGGCTCCTCTGTCCTCCATTATCTCCTGGAGTTTGCTCAGATTCATGCCCACTGAGTCAGTGATGCTACCTAGGTGAGTTTTATGCATACTTAAATTTGAGAATCACTACTCCAAATATATATCTATCTCCCAAAGATAATGGCTAATAATTTTAAAAGCAAAATACTAGATTTTAAGGAGAAAATACTCAGGGAAAAGGGGGAGAGTAGCTTGGAAGTCATTCTGCATGCAAGGAGCTGGGAACATCACATGCCAGGAGTTTTCCCTGTGGTTCAGGAAAGAAATGTGGCAATGTGGTGTCCAGAGAGCAGGAAATACAGTGCACTGTGTTCAGTGTGGTCTACCACACAGATTGGTATGGACCTATGGTGCAAACCCAGGCAGTAGGCTTTTCATTTTGCAATGTAAGTGCTTAGCTAAGTTTTGAATGCTGAGGCATCCCTCTAGTTCAGAGGTAGCTTTCAAAGATAGCTATCTCAAATGAACACATTGCCCATTGCCACCCATATGACTAGATAAAGAGCCAGGCTGCCATCATTCTCTACCACCTCCCCATTTCCTCAGCCCTACACACCTCCCTTCTCCCACCCAAGAGGCTGTTTCGCTTTAGGGATCTCGTTTAATTTAAATAACCGACCATTTGGGCCTTTTGTCTTTTCTCTTCTGCTTTAATTTCCCACTCTTATGTATTAAATTCACCAATAAAGACTGAGCCCAAGGAACCACAGGCCCTCATCCTCAACCCCAATAAAAGCAGAACCCTAGGTCTACATGTTTTATCTCTGTAAAGTATAGTTCGGGCTGAGGCAGAAAAAGGAAAGACGACCTCAACAGAAGTAGGTTACCTTTATTCAGGCAAGGAGGGGGTGACAGTCGGCCTAACGATCAGGCTGAGTGCCGAGAGGGATCAGGGAGGCTCCATATTTATAGGGAGATTTGTGGAAGTGATAAGGGAAACGTTAATCAGGTTTGGGTATTCTTTAGTTGAGATGGCATTTGCAGTTGGGCAGGGGATGATAAGTCTTTTGGGCAGGTGTAGGCAATGGAAGGAGAAGGCAATGGCACCCCACTCCAGTACTCTTGCCTGGAAAATCCCATGGATGGAGGAGCCTGGTAGGCTGCAGTCCATGGGGTTGCTAAGAGTTCGACATGACTGAGGAACTTCATTTTCACTTTTCACTTCCATGCATTGGAGAAGGAAATGGCAGCCCACTCCAGTGTTCTTGCCTGGAGAATCTCAGGGATGGGGGAGCCTGGTGGGCTGCCATCTATGGGGTAGCACAGAGTCGGATAAAACTGAAGCTACTTAGCAGCAGCAGCAGGGATTGGGAAGTTTTTGGGCAGGGGGTGATAAGTTATCAGGGCAGATGTAGCGGTGGAAGGTTTCTGGACAGGGGGTGATAAATCCCAGGTAGAGGCAACCAGCCTGGAGAATCAGGGTGGGACCTAGAGTTCTGTTTTGTTTTCTCCAAAGTTAGATGATTCAGCAAGGGCCTTTGAGACTGTTGTTTTCTTTTCTAAGCCCAAAAGACTCCTTCAATCTCTCTAATCTTGACTTCACTGTGTGGCCCCAGATATGCCATGGAATTTCCAGGACCTGTAAGTAATAAGCCAGTAATAAGTATTTTATTTATTTTTTTTAACCAGTTTCCTGATGGTTACTGTTGAAGGCATCTTGCAATGAAAAAAAGGAACATCAGTGGGAGAAAGTGAGAGTGGAGTGATTTGAGAGAATAGTACTGAATCATGTATATTCAGTTCAGTCACTCAGTCGTGCCCGACTCTTTGTGACCCCATGAATCTCAGCATGTCAGGCCTCCCTGTCCATCACGAGCTCCCAGAGTTCACCCAAACTCATGTGCATCGAGTCGGTGATGTCATCCAGCCATCTCATCCTCTGTCGTCCCTTTCTCCTCCTGACCCCAATCCCTCCCAGCATCAGGGTCTTTTCCAATGAGTATATTACCATATGAAAAATAGATGACCAGTGCAAGTTCAATGCATGAAGCAGAGCACCCAAAGCTAGTGCTCTGGGAAAACCCAGAGAGATAGTGGGGAGGGAGCTTGTCAGGGGGATTCAGGATGAGGGGACTCATGTATACCTGTGGCTGATCATGTTGATGTATGGCAAAAACCATCACAACATTGTAAAGTAATTATCCTCCAACTAAAATAAATTAATTAACTGAGCAACAACAACAGCAACAAAGACAAAAAAACAGAGCTACAACGTCCAGTCCAGCACTAACAGTGGCTATCCATAGGCTGAGACAAGCACACAACAGGGCCACATTAACTAAAAAGGCTCTTGATGTAAGTGAAAGAGGAGAGTGAAAAGGTTGGCTTGAAGCTCAACATTAAGAAAACGAAGATCATGGCATCTGGTCCCATCACTTCATGGGAAATAGATGGGGAAACAGTGTCAGACTTTATTTTTTGGGTTTCAAAATCACTGCAGATGCTGATTGCAGCCATGAAATTAAAAGACGCTTACTCCTTGGAAGGAAGTTTATGACCAACCTAGATAGTATATTAAAAAGCAGAGACATTGCCAACCAAGGTCCGTCTAGTCAAGGCTATGGTTTTTCCCGTGGTCATGTATGGATGTGAGAGTTGGACTGTGAAGAAAGCTGATCGCTGAAGAATTGATGCTTTTGAACTGTGGTGTTGGAGAAGACTCTTGAGAGTCCCTTGGACTGAAAGGAGATCCAACCATTGCATTCTAAAGGAGATCAATCCTTGGTGTTCATTGGAAGGACTGATGCTAAAGCTGAAACTCCAATACTTTGGCCACCTCATGTGACGAGTTGACTCACTGGATAAGACTCTGATGCTGGGAGGGATTGGGGGCGGGAGGAGAAGGGGACGACAGGGAATGAGATGGCTGGATGGCATCACCGACTTGATGGACATGAGTTTGAGTGAACTCCAGGAGTTGGTGATGGACAGGGAGGCCTGGCATGCTGTGATTCATGGGGTTGCAGAGTCAGACACGACTGAGCAACTGAACTGAACTGAACTGATAACAGCCTAAACCAGAAGTTCTTCATCTGAAATTGTTACCAAACACAAGTTCATGCAGTGAGGCCAAAGAAACTCAAATGTTGGAGTTTGGAGCAGAGAACATGTTTATTGAAGAGCCAAGCAAAAGGAAATGGTGCCTTATATTCAAAACCCCCTAGTTTCCTGATAGTTTTGGGAATGAATTTTACAGGTAAAATTTGGGGTGAGGGCTGTAGGGGACGTGACTTTCTTCCGACTGGGTTGATGGTAAGGTGCACCACTAATCTTGGTCTCAGCCTGAAGTTGGGCTTCCAGGTGGTGCTAGTGGTAAAGAACCCAACTGCTAATGGAGGCAATGCAATAGATGAAGGTTCAATCGCTAGGTCAGGAAGGTCCTTCTGGAGAAGGGCATGGCAACCAACTCCAGTATTCTTGCCTGGAGAACCTCATGGACAGAGAAGCCTGGCGGGCTACAGTCCACAGGGTCGCAAAGAGTCGGGATGCGACTGAGGAGATTTAACATGAACACAGGCAGGCAGCCTGAAGGAATCCTTCCCCTTAGCGGGGGAGGGGGATTGCAGTTTTAGTTCCTGTGGAAGAACTCAACATATTGTTAAGTATATCCCTCGAAGGGGAGCCAGTCTTAATGGCTGCACTATTGTTTCTTGACTGCTCCTCCTTTGATTCTTCATTCCCTTACTTCCCTGACTAGTAACGGTTTCAATCAGCCCTTTGATACTCTTGGAAGTTTCAAGCAGCTGAAGTCTTTTCATCCTGCAAATAAAAAATGAGGGAACCAGAAAAAGCTTTTGTGCTCAGGAGGGTTCCAAGAGATCCTACTCACTTTCACAATCTACAAATATACTTCAAGAGGATCATCAATAACTTGAAAATTTCTGCAAATTTAATGTTTCTATCCATATGTTGATTTTACTTAGAGACAAATTCCTTACACGTCCTCAGATCTTCAAAGAATCTCATTACTCTCATGCTAGTTAAGAACCACTGGTCTATTCTGTGTCTTAAATAGTGCACTTAAGACAACGTGAAGATCTTTAGTCAACAATAGGATGCATGCTCTTGCTATGTGCATTCTACCTTTGTAGGAACTCTAGGTAATATCTGAGAGCATCAAATCCATATCAGACATTACTCTGCCATTACAGATATTTACCATGCATATAACAGAAATAAAAATAGACCAGCCAGGAAAAATTATCTGTCAAAAATATTCACTAAAAATGCAATACTTTTTTTTTTTTATTATGAAAAAACGATCTAGTGTTTCACTAATTTGCTTGGTCCTTATAAGCATTATTATTACAGAGAGGAAGCCAATTCTGATTCCATGTTGAAACTGTTTCTTTGACTTGCTTTTCGTTGCTTTTGTTATTATAATCATACATTGTGGTTTGCCTCAGAGAATCCTGCACCTCTGCCTGACTGTTAAACTAAAGAACCTTTGTTCAGAACCCTGTCCACCTGTGGATGGCAGGAAAGAAGACATTAACACTTTCCCTGCCTGAGGCTTGCCCTTCTAAGAGATGTTTTCAAGATTAATGGCCTTTTTACTTTGCTTCCTCACCTCCCCTCATCTCTGATCTATAAAATAACCTGGCATCCAGACCCCAATCAGATGGTTATTTTGAGGCACTAGCTTGCCATCTTCTCAGTCTGCCAACTCCCTGATTAAAGTCTCTTCCTTGCCTCAACACCTTATCTCTCGGATTCATTGGCTTGTGGTGAGCAAGCTGGGACTCAGAAACATTATGATCCTCACCTTCCCAGAAAGTTAATACAAATGATTATGAGGTTCTGGGATTTGTTTTGCACTTTCAGAGCTAGGCGATGGATACCACAGATGCCGGTGGGAATGTAAATTGACAAACACTTTTAAAAGCACTTTGACAGTATGTATCAAGAACCTGAAAAAAAAAAAAAAAAAAGGCTTTCTCTGCTGGGAATCTATCCTAAGGGCTGGATAAGTTTATCATCAAATTATTGGCTATAATTTTTTAAAAACCAAAGAAAGAAAAGAAATCACTTCACAAAATAAGTTTTCCTGGATTGATGGTATTTACAAAACTGACAAATCCACTTGATGGAAACATATGTTGTCATTAAAATGTTTAAAAAGCATTTAGGAGCATTAAGAAAAGAAAAAGGCAGATACAAATTTATATATAGTACATTATTATAATTATGCAAGAATAATACATAATATAAAGACTGGAAGGATATACACCAAGAATATTTATAAGAGTTGTCTTTCTAGTTTTTTATACTTTCCACAATGTTCTAGAGTCAGCATGTGATTATGGCTAAAGAACATCAGATTTAACTGTCTTCCTCTAGGGCTATCCATGAGTGATAAGTCACTTCAGTCATGTCCAAGTCTTTGCGACCCTATGGGCTGCAGCCTGCCAGGCTCCTCTGTCCATGGGATTCTCCAGGAAAGAATACTGGAGTGGATTACCATGACCTCTTCTAGGGGATCTTCCTGACCCAGGGATCAAACCTGTGTCTCTTGCATCTCCTGGACTGGCAGGCAGGTCTTTACCACGAGCGCCACCTGGGAAGCCCTCCCCTAGGGCCACCACCACAATAATGGAGAGCCCAAGAGCTTACCAGGAGATATGACTGAGAAAGTATTTTATCAATGTTGCCGATGGTGTAAAACTTTTATGGGCAAACCACCTCTGAACTGCTTTTGTATCATGGAAACAATGTTGAGAACAATATTGGTTTGATTGTTTAGTTGCACTTTACTCTTATTGTTCCTGAATGTTAAATGGCTTAGTATTTCGTCAAGTAGGCTGACAGATTTTGCTGGTAAGGGACAATGGAGCCAGATAGACTGAAAAAGTTTGCTACTTACCCAGCCAGCAAAAGTAAGACCAACATGGTGCCATCTTCATCATCATTTGACTTATAGGACAACAAATCAATGACAACCAGGTAGAAGACAACGTAAGCAGTAGGTTGCTTGGTTGCTGAGAAGCCCATCCAGACTTCAGTTAAGTAGTTTTATAGTCTGCAACTGTGTTTTAAGAAGAGGGAGTGAGGTGGAAAAGTCCACACCTCATAGGAACCAAAGAGGCAGATAAGAAACTGCCTCTCAGCATCCTCTTGCAAGGTGGGGAGTCCAGTGAGAAATGACTTGTGACAGCTCTTCACAAGGCTTCCATTTTTGCCCTTCTCCTAGGAGGTTAGCAGGGCATTTTCACTAAGACTTAGGCCAGTCTGTTTGAGTCTTGCCTATGTGGAGCCATTCAAGGTTGTCAGAATCCCAACATGGAGCTGCTGCCCTACATATTTGTCCTACCCTCTTTCACTCTTAAAAGTGCCCTGGATTCTTGCCTGGAGAATCCCAGGGACAGAGAAGCCTGGTGGGCTACCATCCACAGGGTCACAAAGAGTCAGACACAACTGAAGTGACTTAGCGCACACGTTGGACTTTAAATTGTAAGATCACATTACATACCTAAAGAAGATAATCATCTACCTCTTTTACAAAAACCACAAAACACTGCATACATAAATACACTGACTTATAGGTAGGGAGTTAAAATAATGGAGGAGGAGTGAAAGGTCATCTCTAACGTATTTGTTAATGTGGTTTTCAGAACCTAACAAAAATAATTTTGAATTTTACATACAATAACAGATGAACAAAGTTAGCTAAGCAAAGCAAAAAAGGGACTCATATTAATATGTATTATAAAGCAACAGTAATTTAAAAGTTTCACTCTGATAAAGGATTAGGTAGACAAACAATTGGAACAAAATGGAGAAATCAAGAGACGTTGCTGCATTTCTACGTTTATACACAGGAGTACGTATGAAACTGGCACAACAAACAGTGGCAGAATGATGTATTACTCAAATAAATAGTATTGCAACAACTTGCTAAGTGTTTGAAAAGACAGAGGGATTAGGTTCGTGCTTCACACAAGAGCAAAATAAATTTCAAGAAGATTTAAGAGATAAATGTAAAAAGAAAAATGATAAAAGTACTATAAAAGACAAGTTGGGTAAGTACTTATTTATCTAATCAGGCATTGTCCTACAACACATTAAATAAAGAACATTGTAAAAGAAGAAAACCTGATAGGTTTGGCTATATGAATATGAAAAAAAGTATGTCATAATAATAATAATGCCAAATTCACAGCATTATTATTCCTATTTGTCAGGTGAGAGAATTGACACTCAGGTTAAATTACTACAACCTTAGTACCCTGGCACCAATCTGAGGTATAGCAATGTGTCTTTCAATAAATAGCATGTCCTAACTTGGCCATGTGTGCAGAGATTATATTTTCTCCAGGGGTCCCCATATATCTAAATTCATGCTTTTCTTACAACTCTGTAAGTGAGCTTAGCTAATGACCATAGGTGACCGAGGTCTTAATTAAAATTCCAGGAAGGTATGCTACAGCCAGGATGTATCCCATAGAGAATCTGTGGGAAAAAGAAGCAACAAGCATATGTAGTTTTTGTTGTTGGCCTACAGATGGGTTATGACCTAAATGCAGAGAAAATGGATTATTTCTAGTCTTGATCTTATATTGCTTATCTCAATCATGTAGGTTACTGCAACTAGTACCATTACTAATTACAAGGGAAAAATTTAGCAGCAAAGAAATTATGCAGGACAGTCTGGGTGGAAAGTTTACTTTTATCAAGTTTAAGTGCATCATCTGATATTACTCCTTTGCAAAAACAAACAATTGAATCTCAAAGCAAGAGATTATGGCTTTGAAGAAATGACTAGGCTAACTTAAGGTGTTATTCATAAAACACTTTCTCCTAACCAGTGAAAACTAAGCAATTTAGAGATAAATACGTAGAATATTATATTTTCTAACAAGAAAAAAAAACAGACTTGCAAATGCAGGCTGTCATTTTCATAAAGTACAATTTCCAACTGCTAAGTGTTTTCAAAACTCTTAGTGATCCAGGTCCTTCTCAATGTAATGGTTCTGGCTTCAAGACACTTAGAAATATGAATAATATAAGAAATATGAAGATCAGCTGATACAACTTTATTTTGCAGATAGAGATTTTAAGGTCAAGATTTTGAAAACCAGTAAGAAAAAGATGGATGGAGCATCATAACATTGTCAAAGAACACGAATAAGAAATTCCTGCAAAAATAAATAATAATGGAAAAATAAAGAACTAAAAAGTCTATATTTTCCAAGCAATCTAAGTTAAAATAATAGACAATATTTAACATTTATTGAACATTCTTGACTATGAAATAGGTACTAATTTCATCCACATTTATACATGATCTTTTAGGTTGGCCTGTGTTGTCTATAGGAAAACATGTAAGGTTGTCAGGGTTCAGATGAAACAGCTCATCACACTCTTGTCCTGCCTCTGTTCACTCTCCAAATACCCTGGTTAGGATACTCACCATCCTCCTCTTTCCAACCTCTAAATGTAAGGAAGTACTATGGTTTTAAATATTTTCATGTCTCAAATGTTACCCCTACAGGAAGAACTTTCCTGAATACCCAATAGAAAGCAGATCATCCTGTTATTATTTATCAAAGTACCATATCTATTCTTCCATAGCATTAACCACATCCTACAATTTGTTTAGTCATCTGTTATTCATGCCCTGTTTCTCTTTGTATGTCCAACTCTTTCACAGGATAGAAAACATCTCAGTTATTTATCATAGCACCTATAACACACAGCATGACACAATAGCAGCTTAAAATAACTTTTCTCAGATTTCAGTGCTTCCATGAGAAGGAAATGGCAACCCACTCCATTGTTCTTGCCTGGAGAATCCCAGGGACGGGGTCCCTGGTGGGCTTCTGTCTATTGGGTCACACAGAGTCGGACACGACTGAAGTGACGCAGCAGCAGCAACAGCAGCAGCAGCAGCATGCTATTCAATATGTCATGGGTGGATAACAGGAATGTGTATTTTTGAAAAAAGCATCCTAGCAATTCTGATGTAGGTGCTTTGCAAATTACCCTTTGAGAAACATGAGTGAAAGAAATTGAATTGTTTTTAATGAATACTTCTTTATTTATTCAAAATTTACTGAGGGCCTGTACTGTACCAGATACTATGCTAGGACTAAGCCAAAGAACCATTTGATAAGTCTTCAAGAAGGCTGGAAAAAGAAATAAACCTTACAAATACAAAGGAAGAAAACACTCTAAATCACATAAAGCAGAAAAAGCAATATGATAAAGTAAACAGTGCATAAGAACACAGAAAACCTTTTTAACACTTTATTTTTACTGGTAACATAATGAAAAAGTGAAAAACAGCTTTCATATTTACATTTCATAGCAGGTTTCATGGACTTTAATAAGAAACAATGAAGCTTTGGGAGGCTTTATTTAGACACCGGGCAATTATAATACCATGTGTACTTCAAAATGAATGCTTTCAAACTCTACAGGATGCAGAAATATCATGTTGATAAAAAGAAGTTTTTAAAATGTCCTGTTTCAGCAGGTGATATCATAATATCTTAGCTTTTAGAATGCCTCCTCTTATTTCCTCACTCATTGGAGAGTGCAATCTTCCACACACATGGTGCTCAATGTCCTTTTTTAGGTAAGGAAAATTCAAGAAACTATTCAATTTATACCCAAATGAAAGCCATTAAAACAAGTGGATTTTTTAAACATAAAAACTGTAAGGCATCACAGTCAGAAATCAGTAATTATAGGACCTGACTTTTATCCATGATTCTCTAGATTTTCTTCCTTTGAATTCAAATAACTTTTGAGAGTTTTTTTTTTTAATCATAACTTTCTCCTCTGTGCGGTGCTGTTTAGAGAAAAATGATACAGTTTTGTGTTATTAATATAATTTGGTCATTCATTAACTTACTTAACAAATACTCATGGAACCCCAGATGTGTACCAAGTCCTGTGTTAGAAGTTAGGTAAAAAAACAGACAGAAATACAGGCCATCAAGGAGTTTCCATTAAAGTGTGAGTGGTAAGGAGGTACAGTAAGTAAAGCACAGTTTGAGTGCTATGGGGGAAAGTAGGTCACATGAACAATAGTATTGCAGATAGTGTAAAAGGATGGTCAAGGAAGACATAACTGAGAAGTGATGTTTGAGCAGATTCTTGAAAGAAGTTAGGGAGAGAGACATGCAGATAGCTGGGTAAGGGCCATTCCAGGCAAAATGAAGCAAATGTAAATATACCCAGGTAGGAGCATGTCTTCTGGCAAATTTTAAAAAGATCAGAAAGATCAATACAAGTGAATATAGTGGCTAAGGGGAGAGCCAGAGGAGAAGTTAGAGAGATGGGCAGGAGTAAAATCATAAAGACCTTATAGTAAAGTTTTTATCTTGGTAAAGGGATGAATCACTGGTTTTAAGCAGAGAAATAACATACTTCTTCAGAAATATCACTGTGGCTACAGTGTGGAGGACAGAGTGCAAACAATCAAATGTAGAAGTGGTGAAGAAGATAATTGTTATAATCCAGGCTAGGAATCATACCTTGGACAAGAGAGGTAGTAATGGGAGTGATGGATAATGAATGCATAGGGGGGTACAAGGACTGAGCCCTAGAGTTGTTCAAAGTTTAAAATTGGGAAAGTGGATGAGCGGTTGATCAAAGCAACTGAGAAGGAGAAACCAATGAGGCATAAGGAAAATCTAGAGATTGTAATATCCTTGAAACAAACTGGAGATATCGTATCAAGGAGGAAGTGATTACCTATGTCAGAATTCGAATAAAAACCGAGTTATGTGAAGACGGAGAATGGGCTTTAAGATTTAGCAACATGGGACAGAGGGAGGAAGATGGCGGAGGAATAGGATGAGGAGACCACTTTCTACGCCACAAATTCATCAAAAGA
This sequence comes from Moschus berezovskii, assembly GCF_049115385.1. Taxonomy (NCBI): domain Eukaryota; kingdom Metazoa; phylum Chordata; class Mammalia; order Artiodactyla; family Moschidae; genus Moschus; species Moschus berezovskii. The sequence continues at coordinate 131,721,322 of NC_142488.1, read as the reverse complement.
ACATTTGAACGCTGAGTAAATTCCACAAATCAACTTCTGAATGCCGGCAGAGGACATCAGGCACCCAGAAAAGCAGCCCATCATCTTTGAAAGGAGGTAGGAAATAATATAAAGGATAAAAAGAGAGACAAAAGAGGTAAGGATTGAGATCCTTCTCGGGAAGGGAGGTTTAAAAAAGAGAGGTTTCCAAACACCAGGAAACACTATCACTGGTGAGCCTTGGAACCTCAGAGGGCAACATAACCAGGAGGAAAAATAAATAAATAATTAAAACCAACATGTTACGTGCCTAATGGTAACTCCAAGCGGAGAAACAGCACAGACGCCCGCATCCCCTTGGGCAGGGAGGAGTGGGCTGCATTGCTTAGAGTAAGGACCGGGCCTGAATGCCCCAAGGGCAATCTGAGGGAACTAACTTGAGATAGCAAAGAAGACTGTGGAATAGCTACCCCGCGAAAAGGTGAAAAGCCCTAACTTAAGACACTGCCAGACCAGCTCACAGAACAAAAGGCTGACTAGAGCTAGCTGGTTACGGATGGCCCATCCCACATCCCCCACCGAGACAGGCAAGGAAGGACAGCCAGAGCCAGAAGGGGGCAATCGCAGCACCAGAGAGACATCATCTGCCAAACTGCAAGCAAGTTTTATTGCAAACCAACACTTCTTGGAATTCTAGACGGTAAACATCTGCCTGAGAAGGTGCGCTGGTTGTACACCCAGAAAACCAAGCAGCAGGGACTGGGGAGGCAATAAGTAGCAGCGAACATGATCGCCAAACACCTGGTCACCTGAGCTGCTCGGAACGGGGAATGGCACAAAATGCAGGCCCAACCAAGTCTGCGCCTTTGTAGAATACCTGAGTATCTGAACCTGAGTGGCTTTGACCTGGGAAGTGCATACGACACAGCACTGGCATCAGACAATTCCCGGCAGAGCAACCTAGAGCCTAAGCAATATAAACAGGGAAAGCACACATGCCATGAGCAGGGGCAAACCCGGTGTGGCCGAGACACTGTGAGCACTCCCCACAGATGCCAGTGATATTTGTTTGCAGCGTTCCTCCCTCCCCACAACACGACAGAACACGTGAGCCTAAAAAAGTGACGATCACTGTCCCCTTTTGTCAGGGCGGAAATTAGAAACTGAAGAGACCAGCAAACATGAGAAACTACAACAGTGGGAACCATCTTGGAAGTGACAGATGGAGAAGTCTTGAGGCTACTGAAAGAATAAGACTGAAAATCAGAGGCAGGAGGCTTAAGTCCAAATCCTGAGAACACCAAAGAACTCCTGACACCAGGGAACATTAATCGATAGGAGCTGATCAAACGCCTTCATGCCTACACTGAAACCAAGCCCCACCCAAGGGCCAACAGGTTCCAGAGCAAGACATACGATGTCACTCCAAAGCCACTGACATCTCATAACTCATTACTGCATACTTCATTGCACTCCAGAGAGAAGAAATCCGGCTCCACCCACCAGAACACCGACACAAGCTTCCCTAACCAGGAAACCCTGACAAGTCACCCGTCCAACCCCAACCACAACGAGGAAACTCCACAATAAAGAGAACTCCACAAACTGCCAGAAGACGGAAAGGCCACCCCAAACACAACAATACAAGCAAGATGAAGAGGCAGAGAAATACTCAGCAAGTAAAGGAACAGGATAAATGTCCATCAACCTAAATAAAAGAGGAATAGATAGGGAATGTACCTGATAAGAATTCCAAACAGTGATAGAGAAAATGATCCAAAATCTTGAAAAAATATTGGAGTTACAGATAAATAACCTGGAGACAAGGATTGAGAAGATGCAAGAAAGGTTTAACAAGGATCAAGAAGAAATAAAAAAGAGTCAATATACAATGAATAATGCAATAAATAAGATCAAAAACACTCTGGAGGGAACCAATAGTAGAATAACATAGGCAGAAGATAGGTTTAGTGAGGTAGATGATAGAATGGTAGAAATAAATGAAACAGAGAGGAAAAAAGAAAAATGAATTAAAAGAAATGAGGACAATCTCAGAGACTTCTGGGACAATGTTAAACGCCCCAACATTCAAATCATAGGAGTTCTAGGAAAAGAAAACAAAAAGAAAGACCATGAGAAAATACTTGAGGAGATAATAGTTGGAAACTTCCCTAAAATGGGGAAGGAAATAGTCAACCAAGTCCATGAAACACAGAGAGTTCCAAACAGGATAAACCCAAGACAAAACACCCCAAGACACATATTAATCAAATTAACAAAGATCAAACACAAAGAACAAATATTAAAGGCAGCAAGGGAAAAACAACAAATAACACACAAGGGGATTCCCACAAGGATAACAGCTGATCTTTCAATAGAAACTCTTCAGGCCAAGAGGGAATGGCAGGACATACTTAAAGTGATGAAAGAAAACAGCCTATAGCTCAGATTATTGTAGCCAGCAAGGGTCTCATTCAAATATGAAGGAGAAATCAAAAGCGTTACAGACAAGCAAAAGCTGAGATAATTCAGCATCACTAAACCAGCTCTCCAACAAATGCTAAAGGACCTTGTCTAGAGAGGAAACACAGAAAGGGTGTATAAACTCGAAGCCAAAACAATAAAGTAAATGGCAATGGGATCCTACTTATACATAATTACCTTAAATGTAAATGGGTTGAATGCCCCAACCAAACGACAAAGACTGGCTGAATGGATACAAAAACAAGACCCCTATATATGTTGTCTACAAGAGACCCACCTCAAAACGAGGGACACATACAGACTGAAAGTGAAGGGCTGGAGAAAGACATTCCATGCAAATAGAGACCAAAAGAAAGCAGGAGGAGCAATACTCATATCAGATAAAATAGACTTTAAAACAAAGGCTCTGAAAAGAGACAAAGAAGGACACTACATAATGATCAAAGGATCAATCCAAGAAGAAGATATAACAACTATAAATATATATGCACCCAACATAGGAGCACCACAATATGTAAGACAATTGCTAACAAGTATGAAAGGGGAAATTAACAACAACACAACAATAGTGGGAGACTTTAATACCCGACTCACACCTTTTGATAGATCAACAAAATAGAAAATTAACAAGGAAACACAAACGTTAAATGATACAATAAACCAGTTAGACCTAATTGATATCTCTAGGACATTTCACCCCAAAACAATGAATTTCACCTTTTTCTCAAGTGCACACGGAATCTTCTCCAGGATTGATCACACCTTGGGCCATAAATCTGGCCTTGGTAAATTCAAAAAAAATTAAATCATTCCAAACATCATTTCTCACCACAATGCAGTAAGATTAGATCGCAATTACAGGAGAAAAGCTATTAAAAATGCCAACATATGGAGGCTGAACAACACGCTGCTGAATAACCAACAAATCATAGAATAAATTAAAAAAGAAATAAAAATATGCACATAAATGAATGAAAATGAAAACACAACAACTCAAAACCTGTGGAACACTGTAAAAGCAGTGCTAAGGGGAAGGTTCATATCAATACAGGCATACCTCAAGAAACAAGAAAAAAGTCAACTAATTAACCTAACTCTACACCTAAAGCAACTAGAAGAGGAAGAAATGAAGAACCTCGAGGTTAGTAGAAGGAAAGAAATCTTTAAAAATAGGGCAGAAAACAATGCAAAAGAAACAAAAAAGACCATAGCAAAAATCAACAAAGAAAAAAGCTGATTATTTGAGAAGGCAAATAAAATTGACAAACCATTAGCCAGACTCATTAAGAAACAAAGGGAGAAAAACCAAATCAATAAAATTAGAAATGAAAAGGGAGAGATCACAACAGACAACACAGAAATACAAAGGATCATAAGAGACTACTATCAGCAAATATATGCCAAAAAAAAGGACAAATTGGAAGAAATGGACAAATTCTTAGAAAAGTACAACTTTCCAAAACTGAAACAGGAAGAAATAGAAAATCTTAACAGACCCATCACAAGCACAGAAATTGAAACTGTAATCAGAAATCTTTCAGCAAACTAAAGCCCAGCTCCAGACGGCTTCACAATTGAATTCTACCAAAAATTTAGAGAATAGTTAACACCTATTCTACTCAAACTCTTGCAGAAAATTGCAGAGGAATATAAACTTCCTAACTCATTCAATGAGGCCACCATCACCCTAATACCAAAATCTGACAAGATGACACAAACAAAAAAAAACTACAGGCCAATGTTCACTGATGAACATAGATGCAAAAATCCTTAACAAAATTCTAGCAATCAGAATCCAACAACACATTAAAAAGATCATACATCATGACCAAGTGGGCTTTATGCCAGGAATGCAAGGATTCTTCAATATCCACAAATCAATCAGTGAAATACAGCACATTAACAAATTAAAAAATAAACACTATATGATTATCTCAATAGATGCAGAGAAAGCCTTTGACAAAATTCAACATCCATTTATGATAAAAACTCTCCAGAAGACAGGAATAGAAGTAACATACCTCAACATAATAAAAGCTACATATGACCAACCCACAGCAAACATTATCCTCAATGGTGAAAAATTGAAAGCATTTCCCCTAAAGACAGGAACAAGACAAGGCTGCCCACTCTCAACACTACCATTCAACATAGTTTTGGAAGCTTTGGCCACATCAATCAGAGCAGAAAAAGACATAAAATGAATCCAAATTGGAAAAGAAGAAATAAAACTCTCACTGTTTGCAGATGACATGATCCTCTACACAGAAAACCCTAAAGACTCTACAAGAAAATTACTAGAGCTAATCAATTAATATAGTAAAGTTGTATGACATAAAATCAACACACAGAAATCCCTTGCATTCCTATACATTAATAATGAGAAAATAGAAAGAGAAATTAAGGAAATAATTCCATTCACCGTTGCAACGAAAAGAATAAAATACTTAGGAATGTATCTACCTAAAGAAACAAAAGACCTATATATAGAAAACTATAAAACACTGGTTAAAGAAATCAAAGAAGACACTAATACATGGAGAATTATACCATTTTATTGGATTGGAAGAATAAATATTGTGAAAATGAGTATAATATCTAAAGTAATCTATAGATTCAATGCAATCCCTATCAAGCTACCAATGGTGTTTTTCACAGAGCTAGAAGAAATATTTTCACAATTTGTATGGAAATACAAAAAACCTCAAATATCCAAAGCCATTTTGAGAAAGAAGAATGGAACTGGAAGAATCAACCTGCCAGACTTCAGGCTCTACTACAAAGCCACAGTCATCAAGACAGTATGGTACTGTCATAAAGACAGAAATATATATCAATGAAACAAAATAGGAAGCCCAGAGATAAATCCATGCCCCTATGGACACCTTACCTTTGACAAAGGAAGCAGGAATATTCAATGGAGGAAAGACAATCTCTTTAACAAGTGGTGCTGGGAAAACTGGTCAACCACTTGTAAAAGAATGAAACTAGAACACTCCCTAATACCATACACAAAACTAAACTCAAAATGGATTAAAGATCTAAATGTAAGAGAGAAAATATACAACTCCTAGAGGAGAACATAGGCAAAACACTCTCCGACATACATCACATCAGCATCCTCCATGACCCAACACCCAGAATATTGTAAATAAAAGCAAAAACAAACAAATGGGACTTAATTAAAATTAAAAGCTTCTGCACAGCAAAGGAAACTATAAGCAACGTGAAAAGGCAGCCTTCAAATAGGAGAAAATATTAGGAACTGAAGCAACTGACAAAGAATTATTCTCAGAAATATACAAGCAACGCCTGCAGCTCAATTCCAGAAAAATAAATGACCCAATCAAAAAAAGGGTCAAAGAACTAAACAGACATTTCTCCAAAGAAGACATACAGATGGCTAATAAACACATGCAAAGATGCTCAGCATCACTCATAATCAGAGAAATGCAAATCAAAACCACAAAGAGGTACAATTTCAAGCCAGTTACAATGGCTGCTATCCAAAATTCTACAAGCAATAAATGCTAGAGAGGGTGTGGAGAAAAGGGAACCCTCTTACACTGTTGGTGGGAATGCAAACTAGTTCGGCCACTCTGAGAACAGTGTGGAGATTCCTTAAAAAACTGGAAATAGAACTGCCATATGACCCAGCAATCCCACTGCTGGGCATACATACCATGGAATCCAGAACTGAAAGAGACACATGTAGCCCAATGTTCATCGCAGCACTGTTTATAGCAGCCAGGGCATGGAAGCAACCTAGATGTCCATCAGCAGATAAATGGATAAGAAAGCAGTGGTATATATACACAATGGAGTGTTGCTGCTGCTGCTAAGTCACTTCAGTTGTGTCTGACACTGTGCGACCCCTTAGACAACAGCCCACCAGGCTCCACCATCCCTGGCATTCTCCAGGTAAGAACACTGGAGTGGGTTACCATTTCCTTTTCCAATGCATGAAAGGGAAAATTGAAAGTGAAGTAGCTCAGTCGTGTCCGACTCTTAGCGACCCCATGGACTGCAGCCTACCAGACTCCTCCGTCCATGAGATTTTCCAGGCAAGAGTACTGGAGTGGGTTGGCATTGCCTTCTCCGAATGGAGTATTTCTCAGCTATTGAAAAGAATACATTGAATCAGTTCTAATGAGGTGGATAAAACTGGAGCCTATTATACAGAGTGAAATAAGCCAGAAAGAAAAACACCAATACAGTATATTAACGCATATATATGGAATTTAGAAAGATGGTAAAGATAACCCTGTATCTGGGACAGCTAAAGAGACACAGATGTATAGAACAGTCTTTTGGACTCTGTGGGAGAGCATGAGGGTGGGATGATTTGGGAGAATGGCATTGAAACATGTATATTATCATATGTGAAATGAATCGCCAGTCCAGGTTTGATGCATGATACAGGATGCTTGGGGCTGGTGCACTGGGATGACCCAGAGGGATGATATGGGGAGGGAGGTGGGATGGGGGTTCAAGATGGGGAACACATGTACACCCAGGGCAGATTCATGTCAATGTATGGCAAAACCAATACAATATTGAAAAGTAATTTGCCTCCAATTAAAATTAATTAAAATAAAAGAGCAACATGGATATGACTGGCAACTTTATTAGGCAATGAGGGCTGCTATAACAAAATACCATAGACTGGATGGCTTAGACAACAGAGATTTATTTGTTCACATTTCTGGAGGCTACTGTCCATGATCAAGGTGCTCGCAGGTTTGATTTCTTCTGAGGCCTTTCTCCTTGGCTTGCAGACTCTTGCTTTGCCCTTACATGGCCTCTCCTCTGAAGCATGTGTCCTCATTTCCTCTTCTTATAAAGACCCCAGTTCTATTGGATTAAGGCTCAATCAGTGACCTCATTTTAATTCAATTATTTCTGAGGTACTGGAGTTTAGGACTTCAACAGATGAATCTGGGGAGACACAATTCAGTCCACAAAGCAACCTTTATAAAATCAATTGCGTACAGAATGGTAGTACTACTGAAAGTCTCAATAACAAGTTGCAGAAGAACCAAAGATAGCAAGTATAGATTATTCCTTCAAGGACTCTTGCTATCAAGGGGAAGGAGAAGTGGGGCAGCAGCCAGAGAGGAAAATGAAATCAAGAGAGCTATTTATTTTCTTGTTTTAGAATGGGAGAAACATTAGTATGCTATGTTTAGTATGAAAGGTCAAGGGTGGGAAAAGATATAGGAAAGGAAGAAGAGAATTGTAAGATGGATATTTTGGAGTTGGTGAGCAGGGTTAGGATTAAGTGCAATGGTTTCATCTGGGAGTACAGGCTTCATAGCAACAGGAACAAAGGTTGAGTGCTTGAGCACAGAAGCTGGCTGGTGGGAAGATGCGGTGATATTAATAGTAGTTTGAGGAAATTTTCTTCTGATTACCCCTACTCTCTCACTTAAACAGGAAGCAAGTGGAGGGAGTAGGTGCTTCATTTTTTGTAAAAGGAGAGGCATGAAATAGTCATCGAGGGTTTTAATGGAAATGGCTATTACAGAATGATAGCTACATAGATTTAAGGATCCATTTGAGGCTGGTGATCTTGGATTTAGTGAGACCACTTGGCATGATTCCATGAGTTTCTTCAACCATGTTTGATTTAACCAGGCTTGCTGCTGCTGCTAAGTCACTTCAGTCACGCTTGGGATTTTGTCAAATGTGTATGATTAAGAAGGGAGAGGTAACAAAGTTGAAGGTAATAATGGACTATGGACACTAAGACAATGTAGATGGAAGTGAGGATATATACATGGGTGCAGTGGGGTGGGGAAGGGGATAGAGTTGATAGACAAGATTTAGCAGAATCACTATACTGGGGGTCCCAGTGAGATAAAATAGTTGTTATCAGGGTAGGAGAGGGAGTGAGTTAGTAGTCAATTGTGATGCTTGACACTGATATTGTGGAGGGTTTGGAGTTATTGATAATAACAAGATAAGATATGGCCATGGGAACAAGTAGCAAAATTGGGAAAGAAAATGAAACTAAAGAACAGGTCATGAAACAGAGGCCATGGTGTTGGAATACATGAATACTGAAATCACCAAGGATTAAAACAGGAATGATATTGACAAGAGTGATAGTGTGCCAGAAGGTAAAATGTCTTTAATGCCTGTAGAGAAGTAAACTGGAAGTCAATAGATGGCTAAAATATAGAAGCATGTGTTAGCCAGGGTTCTCCAGAGAAATATAACCAATAAAATTTAAAGATATTTGTTATGAGGAATTGGCTCACATGATTATGGAGGCTGAGAAGTCCCAAGACTTGGAGTTAGCAAGGTAGAGACACAGGAGGGCCAGTGATATAGTCCCAGTCCAAGTTCCAAGGCCTGAGAACCAGGAGAGCTTATGGTATAATTTTCAGTTCAAGTCCAAAGGAAAAAAAAAAAAAAAACAATGTCCCAGCTCAAGGACAGTTATGCAGGGGCATTCCCTCCGCATATTGAGGAAAGTCAGCCTTTTGCTTCTATTCAGGCCTTTGACAGATTAGATGAGACCCACCCACATAAGGGAGAGCAATCTGCTTTACTCCGTCTATCAATTTTAAAGTTAAATTCATCTAAAAGCACCTTCACAGACACAGCCAGAATAATGTTTGCCCAAATATCTGGATATCCTGTGGCCTGGTAATATTAACACATAAAATTAACCATCACAAGGGATAACAGGAGATATATAATAAAATAACGTAAGATTCCAAGCTGGGAGGAGGAGGAAGAGAGAACAGTCTGTCATCAGCAAGAAGGAGCAATAAAAATACCTATCCTAACTCCAGGATCAATAGTAATTGGGGTGTGTTAGAGAAAAAGAAACCTATCATTTAAAAAGGCTACAGTGAGAGTCATTAGTGTAGAGCCAAGTTTCATTTAGAATAAGGAGGTAAAGAAATATTAAGAGAAGCTACTGAAAATAAAGATTTTACTAAACACCGTCTCTCATATCTAGAATGAGTTGATAAAGTCTTTTTTTTTTAAGATGACTATGGAGACAAGGAGAGCTGGGATTACCTATGGACCTGTTATATAAAATATAAAAGAACAAGATGAGATTAGTCCTCAGTTCAGTTCAGTTCAGTTCAGTTCAGTTGCTCAGTCGTGTCCGACTCTTTGTGACCCCATGAATCACAGCACGCCAGGCCTCCCTGTCCATCACCAACTCCCAGAGTTCACTCAAACTCATGTCCATTGACTCAGTGATGCCATCCAGCCATCTCATTCTCTGTCGTCCCCTTCTCCTCCTGCCCCCAATCCCTCCCAGCATCAGAGTCTTTTCCAGTGAGTCAACTCATCGCATGAGGTGGCCAAAGTATTGGAGTTTCAGCTTTAGCATCAGTCCTTCCAATGAACACCCAGGACTGATCTCCTTTAGAATGGACTGGTTGGATCTCCTTGCAGTCCAAGGGACTCTCAAGAGTCTTCTCCAGCACCACAGTTCAAAAGCATCAATTCTTCAGCAATCAGCTTTCTTCACAGTCCAACTCTCACATCCATACATGACCACGGGAAAATCCATAGCCTTGACTAGACGGACCTTGGTTGGCAAAGTAATGTCTCTGCTTTTTAATATGCTATCTAGGTTGGTCATAACTTTCCTTCCAAGGAGTAAGCGTCTGTTAATTTCATGGTTGCAATCAACATCTGCAGTGATTTTGGAGCCCAAAAAAATAAAGTCTGACACTGTTTCCACTGTTTCCCCATCTATTTCCCATGACGTAATGGGACCAGATGCCATGATCTTCCTTTTCTGAATGTTGAGCTTCAAGCCAAACTTTTCACTCTCCTCTTTCACTTTCATCAAGAGGCTTTTTAGTTCCTCTTCACTTTAATGACTCCAAATCAAAATAGTGGTCAACGGACTCTGACTGTTGCTAAGCAGCGAGGAAGGGTGGGTAGTTTTGTCTTGAGAGCAGGGCTGTTCAGTTTTATTCTGCTCTTCATAGTCTTTCCCCAAAATGGGAGATTTCATCCCTTAACATTTATTTTTTTGCTGTGGATTTTTATGAAAAAAATCATCCAGTATCTGATAAACTGTTATAATAGGCCCTTGCTTTACTCAATAAACTGTCATAGTGCTTAAAATGTAATTCCCTTGAAGACAGAGTCTACCAGGTGAATATTCACTCCAAAACTAGTTTATCCTATAGAATCTTTTAACTTTTCTATCAGTGACTTTATATTGTCTGGTTTCTGCCCATAGGGATAACCTGTTATATTGCTTCAATGCACTCCTTGTCTATTCAACTTATTAGGCCTATCCATCTCTTTAGGCCTTTGAGAATGGTCTGACAATTCCATCTCCCCCAGGAATCCACAATTGGGGAAGGGAGGGGAAACTAAACATTATTTCTAAAAGGCAGCAAAAGACACATGGATGTAAAGAACAGACTTTTGGACTATGTGGGTGAAGGTGAGGGTGGGATTATTTAAGAGAATAGCATGTATATTACCATATACAAAACAGATGACCAGTGCAAGTTTGATGCATGAAGCAGGGCACTCAAAGCTGATGCACTGAGACAACCCAGAGGGATGGGGTGGAGAGCAGGGTTCAGGATGGGGAGGACACATGTGCACCCTTGACTGATTCATGTCGATGTATGGTTTGCCACCATAATATTATAAAGTAATTATCCTCCAATTAAAATAAATAAATAAATTTTTTTTAATAAAAGGGGTATTTGCAGATGTAATCAAGTTAAGGATCTTGAGATAAGGCTATCATTCTTGCTTACAAGGATGATCCCTAAATCCAATGACAAGTGTCCTTTTAAGAGTGAGACTGAAGGAGATTTGACAGACAGAAGAGGAGGAGGCAAAATGACTGTTCGAGGAGCAATTAGAGTGATACAGGACATCATAAGCTGAAAAGATCAAGACTCTCTCCTTGAGCCGCCAATGGGAGTGTGGACCTCCATACACCTTAATTTCAGACTTCTGGACTCAAAAACTTTGAAGGCACAAATTTATACTATTTTAAGTCACCAAGTTTGTAGTAATTTGTTTCAATAGCCACGAGAAACTTCAGAGACTCACCCTTCAAATATTACTCTTCTCATGTAATTAGATTAATTAATTCTCATGTATTACTCCTCTATTATATGTTTATTTGATGCATTTGATTATTCAAACAGAATCATAGTGTATTTGTACCTTTGGGATCACATAGACCTGAATTTGAATCTCAGCTCGTAAAATTTGGACAAGTTTTATATCTCATGGAACATCAATTTCTTGTTAAACAGAAGAATAATATTTTGAAAAATAAATAAATCATAATAAACGTTAGAGATCATGATATGTTATGCTTATCAGATAGTTGGCATAATGTACATATTCAGAAATATTATTATATTCAGTATTCCATGAGAACACATTAATGATGCCTAACATTAAAATGTCCAAGAGATTGAGAGTCATATCTACATAAGCAAATCCACCAAAGACCCAGGATACGTCGCCCCTTCCTGCAAACTGCTTCCATGTACACTTTTCCTTATCAATATTTCTTAACAAAGCAGCACCCAGGAATTCTAAAATCTTAATTTTCAGGCAGGTTTGTGAGGGTAATCCTGGGTACCTCCATTTCTACCTCAATTTCAGTGTCTACAAAAAGACTTAACATGCCTCCTAAGATACACAAAGACCTATAAAAGCCCATAAACATTTTCATCCTTGATGTGAACTCTATTACCATAGGGCCATTAACATCATTGACACTGGACCTCCATTTAAGCAGTTACTTTTTGCAAAACAGAATCATAAATGCCAGGGATTTAAAAGCAGCAAATCATTGTGTCAGGAAAACCAAGGTCATATATTTTAGGTCCTCTTTCCTGAGATACCTCTGCAAGAGAAATTTCGCATAGTGTATAGTCAGATATATAGTCAGAAGCCAAAGAAGGTTTCAGTATTTTGTTATCTCTTCCAAGTACAGTTGTAGATATTTTTAAATTAATTAAATTTAATTAAAATAGCTTACTATTCAATGATTTTGAGGAGTTTATTTACACTCTATGAGCTTTTTTCAAATTCTATCTAGCAATATCTTGATATAAAAAGACATCCAGATATTATTCTTGATGTTCGATGCATGATACAGGATGCTCAGGGCTGGGGCACAGGGATGACACAGAGGGAGGATAAGGGGAGGAGGGAGGTGGGAGGGGGGTTCAGGAAGGGGAACTCATGTACACCCGCGGTGGATTCATGTCAATGTATGGCAAAACCAACCAATATAATATTGTAAAATAATTAGCCTCCAATAAAAAACTTTAAAAAAAGACATCAAGATATTATTCTGAGATGACTACCGTGGAGGAAATTTTCCAGCTTTATGTTAGCTTCAGAAATACATGTCCGTGAAATAGTCTCTCTCAGGGTCAGGGCTCTGGTGTTGATATTATTAGCAAAGAGCAAAGTAAAGCTCAGTAAATAGATACTGTCTTCCCTTTTTGCTCTTTAACTCCTAAAAATGTGGGGACTGCCCTGCAACTGATCAAAACATTTTCCTCAGTTTTTGTGGAATAATCCAGTGTAAGTGCTAAAGGAGTATAAAGCAATGGCAAGATTGAGTCTATGCATGTATATTTGAGTCAAGGGAAGTAAGCTGAGACAGACCTACTTCATTGAAGAAGTAAACATCTGAACCAAAGCACCAACTACCACAGATCAAAATGTTATGCAAATACTAGATACTGAATAAATGTTTCTAGCACGATTTCAAAAATTACTACCGATGTTGTTTATATTCTCCATGTGCAATTCCTCCAAAAGAAAGTTTGAAAATGACCAAAAATTAATACACAATGCTTATACAACAAGAACATTGAAAGTAGTCTCTCAAATTCCATTGACCCATTCATATGTATGAGGGTAGCTACCACCACAGAGGCATTTATACCAAGCTTACCACAGAGTGGAACATGGTGTCCAGAATTCTTTTTATTGCATTGTTAGCAATTTTTGACTTAAAGATATATAAACTGAGTTTACTTATATACACTGTGTTAATTATTCCATGGTTGACTGAAAATGTGGAAAAGGTGAAAGTGTTATTCACTCAGTTGTATCCAACTCTCCAACCCCAAGGACTGTAGCTAGTCAGGTTCCTCTGCCCATGTAATTATCAAGCAAGAATATTGGAGTGAGCTGCCAATCCCTTCTCCAGCAGATCCTCCTGACCCAAGGATGGAACCCGGGTCTCCTGCATTGCAGGCAGATTCTTTACCATCTGAGCCATCAGAGGGAAACTGAAAAGGAGAAGTATAGAAAAAAGAAAAGGACTTGGAAGTAAGGAGGTATGTAAGAAGAAAAATAACTTCACAACAGTCAACTACTGCATGTAGATAAACATGGCTTCTGTGATGATATCTTTCAAAACCCACTATTTTTTGTTCTCAAAAAGCATCCTTTAACCTCAAACTTAGATCTCTGGCATGTCCTAATTTCCCTAGGGTGGCAACATGAATCCAGTGTTTTCAATGATAATGAAAATTTTTTCAAATACTCCTATCTCTAGCAGAGCATAAGACTTTAATGTCACCTTTGAAAATAAAGTAATATACTATGGAAAGCAGATGCTGTGTACATTGTTAGTAATCCTCAGAAAGATTTCCACTCTCAGTTATCCTTGATTACTACTTTTTTTTGGTAAATTAAATAAGGAGATAATAATGGCTCATAAAGTGCAGAAAACACTTTACAAAAAGTGCTCCATGCCATCCTTCTTTTGCAGAAAGGTGTACTTTCCTTCTTAGGGCATGCTCATTGAAGTCTCTCTTTGCTTTATTTACTAAGGTAATGAGGCCTGAATTTTCTGATATCCCCCAAACTCCAGTTATCTCATGCACAAACCTCTTTCACGATGCTTGTTTAAAGTCACTCATTCATTCACTCAACCAAATATTTACTAGTGTATACCAGGTGCTCAAGATTGTTTTAGATACTATTGTACAGTGGGGAATTAGACAAGCAAGAACCTGAACCTCAAAGAGCTTGCATTCTAATAGGAGACAAAAAAATTACATAAGTGATTCTTTTACAAATGCACCAACAGAGAAGTATAGCATTCAGTTCAGTTCAGTTCAGTCACTCAGTCGTGTCCGACTCTCCGCGAACCCATGAATCACAGCACGCCAGGCCTCCCTGTCCATCATCAACTCCCGGAGTTCACTCAAACTCATGTCCACAGAGTCGGTGATGCCATCCAGCCATCTCATTCTTGGTCGTCCCCGTCTCCTCATACCCCCAACCTTTCCCAGCATCAGAGTCTTTTCCAGTGAGTCAACTCGTCGCATGAGGTGGTCAAAGTATTGCAGTTTCAGCTTTAGCATCAGTCCTTCCAATGAACACCCAGGATTGATCTCCTTTAGAATGGGCTGGTTGAATCTCCTGGCAGGTCAAGGGACTCTCAGGAATCTTCTCCAACACCACAGTTCAAAAGCATCAATTCTTCGGCGGTCAGCTTTCTTCACAGTCCAACTCTCACATCCATACATGACCACGGGAAAAACCATAGCCTTGACTAGACGGACATTTGTTGGCAAGGTAATGTCTCTGCTTTTTAATATACTATCAAAGTTGGTCATAACTTTCCTTCCAAGGAGCAAGCGTCTTTTAATTTCATGGCTGCAATCAGCATCTGCAGTGATTTTGGAGCCCCAAAAAATAAAGTCTGACACTGTTTCCACTGTTACCCCATCTATTTCCCATGAAGTGATGGGACCAGATGCCAGGATCTTTGTTTTCTGAATGTTGAGCTTCAAGCCAACCTTTTCACTCTCCTCTTTCACTTTCATCAAGAGGCTTTTGAGTTCCTCTTCACTTTCTGCCATAAGGGTAGTGTCATCTGCATATCTGAGGTTATTGATATTTCTCCCGGCAATCTTGATTCCAGCTTAGTGAGAGTTTATAACAGTAAACTGGTGTTGCTTAGGAAGGGGAGGTATTAGCCAGGTAAGACCACTCTGAGAAAATCACATTTCAAGTAAGATCAGAGATAGTTGGAGATACCTAGATAAAGAGAGGTGGGGAAAATTGTCCAAGGAAAGAGAAACAGCAGAAATAAACCTATACATCCACGATCAATTGATTTTTTGATAAGAGTGCTAAGTGGTCTTCCCTGGTGGCTCAGAGGTTAAAGCGTCTGCCTGCAATGCAGGAGACCGGGGTTTGATCCCTGGGTCAGGAAAATCTCCTGGAGAAGGAAATGGCAACCCACTCCAGTGTTCTTGCCTGGAGAATCCCATGGACGGAGGAGCCTGGTGGGCTACAGTCCACGGGGTCACAAACAGTCAGACAAGACTGAGCGACTTCACTTTCAAGATAATTTATGGGGTTAAAATAATATTCCTTTCAACAAATGGTGTTGGGACGTTGGATTGTTGTTGTCATTATTGTTTAGTCACTAAGTTGTGTTGACTCTTTGCAACCAAATGGACTATAGCACACCAGACTCTTCTGTCCATGGGATTTCCCAGACAAGAATACTGGAGTGGGTTGCCATTTCCTTCTCCAGGTGATCTTCCCAACCCAGGGATCGAACCCATATCTCCTGCATTGGCAGACAGATTCTTTACCACTGAGCCACCAGGGAAGCCTGAGACACTGGATAGCCACATGCAAAATAATGAATTTAAACCATTGCTTCACACCATATATAAAAGCTAACTCAAAATGAACCAAAGGTCAAAATGAAATATCTAAAATTTAAAACTTTGAGAACTATGAAAGCATAGATATAAAACATTCAGTTCAGTTCAGTTCAGTCACTCAGTCATGTCCAGTTCTTTGTGACCCCATGGACTGCAGCACTTCAGGCTTCTCTATCCATCACCAACTCCTAACGCTTGCTCAAACTCATGTCTATCAAGTTGAACATAGAAACTATAAAAAGGTGTTTATTGTTGTGACTCTGGGTTAGGAAATTGTTTCACAAGTATGACACAAAAAGCACAACTAACCAAAGAGAAAATATATAAATCGGATTTCATGAAAATTAAACACATTTATGCATCAAAAGACACTATCAAAAAGTGAAAAGGCAACCCATCAAATAGATAAAAATATCTGTAAATCATACATCCAATAATAATTAAGCATAGTGTCCAGAACACATATGGAACTCATATAAAAAGATTGCCCAATAAAATGGGCATTTCTCAAAAAAAAAAATATATATATGTATATATATACAAATGATCAATAAGCACAAGAGAAAATACTTGCCATCATTAATCATTAGAGAAAAACAAATCAAAATCACAATGATAGACCACTTAACACCAGTTAGGATGACTATAATTAAAAACGTGGACAGTAACAGATGTTTCTGAGAATGTAGAGAAATTGTAAAACTCACATAATACTAGTGGGAATATAAAATGGTATTGCCACTTTGGAAAACAATCTGGCACTTCTACAAAAAGTTAAGCACAGAATTATATATATCCTAGCAATTCTACTCCTAGATAGAAACCCAAGATAATTGAAAATAGATACTGAAACAAAAGCTTGTACATGAATTTTCATAGCAACATCATTTATAGTAACCACAAATTGAAGACAACCCAAATTTACTTCAGTTGACAAATAGAAAACCAAAATGTGGTATAAAATGTGGTATATCCATACAATAGAATATTATTCAGCCACACTAATACATGCTATAATTGTATGCTAAGAAAAAGAAATCAATCACAAAAGACCATGTATCATATGATTCTATTTGTAAAAAATGTACTGAATAAGCAATCCATAGGGACAGAAATTAGTAATTCCCAAGGATAGGCATCACCGACTCTGTGGACATGAGTTTGAGTGAACTCCGGGAGTTGGTGATGGACAGGGAGGCCTGGCGTGCTGTGATTCATGGGGTCGTGGAGAGTCGGACACGACTAAGCGACTGAATTGAACTAAACTAAACTGAACTGAAGGATAGGGGTGAGGTGGGGGAATGGGGCAATGAGGAGTAACTGCTAATAGGTATGTGATTTCTTTCTGAGATAATGAAAAGTTCCTAGAATTACATAGTGGTGATGGTTACACAGTTTTGTGAATATCGTAAAAGTTCTAAACTGTACGTATAGAAAGGTGAATTTTATGATATATTAATTATAACTCAATAAAAAGATAATTTTAAGAAAGTAATACAGACATAATTGTTATTTTATAGAATTTAAGAACTTTCTGAAGAAATGGGAATCACAGAAAGACTTTGAATGAAAACAGTGGTAAGATTTACATTTCAGAAAGACAACACTAATAGCAATGAAAAGAAAAGCTTAGAAGGAAGAGAGCCTGAAAGAAGAAAAGTCATCTAGAAGTCTATACAAATAAACTTGGCAAGCAATGAGGTTTTATTATACTAAGGAAATCACAGCTGAAAAGAACGGGACAAATTGAAAAGTTATTATAGAATGACCTATTTCTGACAGCACTGACCAGACTTGCTACTGAAATAATTGAGTATAGGATGTTTTCATTGATAAAACAAAGTTTTATTATTGATTGTTTAGTAGAATTAAAGTAATATCATGTATGGATGTGAGAGTTGGACTGTGAAGAAAGCTGATCGCCGAAGAATCGATGCTTTTGAACTGTGGTGTTGGAGAAGATTCCTGAGAGTCCCTTATACTGCAAGGAGATCCAACCAGTCCATTCTAAAGGAGATCAATCCTGGATGTTCATTGGAGGGACTGATGCTAAAGCTGAAACTGCAATACTTTGGCCACCTCATGCGACGAGTTGACACACTGGAAAAGGCTCTGATGCTGGGAAAGGTTGGGGGCGGGAGGAGAAGGGGACGACGGAGAATGAGATGGATGGATTGCATCACCGACTCTGTGGACATGGAGTTTGAGTGTACTCCGGGAGTTGATGATGGACAGGGAGGCCTGGCGTGCTGTGATTCATGGGGTCGCGGAGAGTCGGACACGACTGAGCGACTGAACTGAACTGAACTGAACTGAACCAGGTTTTATAAAAGCAATTGTGTTTATTTTACAACAAACTGTTAATAAGTTTATGTTTCCTAAAATATGAATTATTGTTTTCCAAAAGAGAACTATTTTATAATGTTACCAAGTTGTTGCTTTTTTTAATTTTTGCTAAAACCTATCCAGAATAAGTACTAATTCTATGTTTACACTACATTAGTACTCACTGTATTAAATCTGAACAATATAGAGTAAATGGGCAAATATTCTCTTTCATATTAATCCCATCTAGGGTAAATATTGATAAATTTTTGGCTTTCATCTTCCTCTTCTTTTTTTCCTTTCGTATGTATATGTATACATATACACACACATTTAAAATATTAGTTTTTAAAATATTTAGGTTATAAAATATTAATAAATATCATCATAATTTATATGTATTTATGATGTACTTTTATGCTTAACAATTACTACTGGAACTTCCCTCAAAAATACAAAGAAATCATTATTTTTACCCTTGCAAGGTAGCTCATGGGCTTCCCAGGTGGCGCTCATGGTAAAGAATCTGCCTGTCAATCCTGGAGACATAAGAGACGCATGTTCAATCCCCAGGTCGGGAAGAACCCCTGGATTAGGAAATGGCACCCCACTCCAGTATACTTGCCTGGGAAATTCCATGAGCAGAGGAGCCTGGTGGGCAACAGTCCATAGGATTGCAAAGCATTGGACATGACTGAGTGACTAAGTACAACAACAAAGTAGTTCTCAGGGATGCAATTTATCATTATTTGTCTATCTCCTTTGATGGACATTTAGGTTTGGGGGGTGTTTGGGGGGCTTGTTTTTAAAAAAAATGTGTCACTCCAGCTACTCCAGCGATTGTGGAAAATGGAGATAAAATTACAGGGGTTCAGAGTTGGAGTGGACAGTGACAGTTGCTCATTTTGAGGGATACTTTGTTATTAAATTAGAGAAGAACATGCAGAGTGGCCCACTAATGAAAATACTTCAGATTATAAACAAGGAAATTAAGGTCCATGGGAGACAGACAACCTGAAACAAGGTATTATTTCCAAAATGCACCGTGAAAATGTAAAAAGAGTACAGAACTCAGGTGGGAACTCTGGCTCACATTCTAACTTTTTTAATCATGAACAAGTCCTAGGGCACCTCAGAGACTTAATATTCCAAATGTAAATAAAAATATCTCTTCACTGAGTTGACGTGAATCTCACATAAGAAATTGAATATGAAAGTGACTTTTAAAGTGTCAGATTGTGTTCACACATCAATTAATTCTTAATATCCAACACTTTGATGTGCTGACCACATTTTCTGTTAACACTCCAAATCCCCAAATACAGTGGCTTTCTACCAAAACACACAAATAGCATAACAGCCAACCTTATACCCCTATTTTACTAAATAATACCTATTGAAGAAAAGAATGATGTCAATATTTATTGACTACCAGATAAGATACTAGGCAGTTTTTTCTTATACTAGCCCTAAGATATAATTATTCCCATGACATAGGCACAGAAGTTTAGAACCACAGAAGCCAAGTAAGCTGTTTAGGTTTGGAAGAGTAAATCTAAGGCAAAGCTAAACAAGGATCAACCTTTCTGATTCCCAGTACATTCCCTCACTGAACTCAAACTTTGTGTGAGAAACAATCCATTCTAAACTTGCAACAAACAAAACTTTTCATGTGTGCTTTTTTTTAAAATCCCTTCTAATGTTCATTTTCTGGTGCTAATTTCACCTTCTTCACTTCTTATTCCAATGAACAACAGATTTGTTTTTTTCCCCCACATACATGTTGATGGGATCTGCTACATATGTAGTGCCTCTTCTTCACAGATGGCTAAAATCCTTCCATTTTTCTTCTTGTTACACAGGAGATAAAAAGTTGTTCCAAAAATTGAGACTAAAATTGATCCTAGTTTTGAAACACACACACACAAACACACACACAGCTCTAGTGAGAAAATATTCTAAGTCATTAATTCACTTTTTTTGCTTTTCAGGTTCTGAAAAGCTGAATCTTCTTCAATCCCTCTCAAAGGTTAGCTCCATGTTTCTCAGGGACAGAGATTATCTTGGGTGATTAAGAGATAAGAACTACTGAGCAGCGGAGACAAGAATAGAAAGCACAGAATGTTGACTCTGAAAATAATGTCAGAAACCATCTAGGTACATCCAGGTACAATGAAAACATGAAAGTGCTATGGAAATGTTTTGAAAAGGGAATGGAGAGTCATATTTGTCTCATTTCAGAAAAATGGGAGGTATGTAATGTACAGGTCACTAACACTGAGTTATTTTTGCCAGAGAAAATGCTGTTGAGACTACACTAAAAGAGACAAGAAAGGCTGACTTACAGTTTCTGACTTACTGAGCATGAACAGCGTTATTGGAAAGGAGGCAAGATACTGAAAGGTTCCTAGATGCACTCCCATAGGAGGGAAGAAACAAGGAAAAAAATGGCAAATTACACTCCCAACAAGAAAACTGCCGAGAAAACAGATGTGATTTATATCACCCATCATATCATAACACAGCATATCACCATTAACTTAAAAGATGTAAAGGATTCATAGCTACACAACAAGAGAACAAATAAAAAATATGTGATTCAGGAATATGCACAAGTCAACAGAAACTTAAGCATGAGCTCACAACACTTGGCAAAGAAGTTGGATGAAACAAAACTATCACATATGAAGCCAAACAGGAAACAACACAAAGAATGACAGATACTTCTGAAATCCCTGTAAAGGATAGAAAGAACAGGATGACCGAAGTAAAGAGAATAAAATGTAAATGAAGAAAAAATTTGTAAAAAATCTGAGAAAATTTAGGATATAGAGGGCAGGTAAAAGGGAGTCAACATAAATAAGTATCAGTATGCATTATACATATTTAAATAAATAATTGCAAAAGTTTTGCAGAAAGGAATCAGATCTTGAATCTACATATTAAATGGTCACACCAGGTTACACAAAAACATGACCAAAAAGATGAGCAATACTTAGATATATCTTATTGAAATATAAAGAAAAAATTCTTTGGGAACTCAACAAAAGTATCAAATCAATTGTGAATGAAAAATATCAGGATGGCCTCAGACTTCTAGAAAATAACATTCAATGTTAAAAGAGAGTGGAGCTAGGAAAGAAAAAAAAATCTACCTATAACAAAACTTTCATTCACCATCAAAACCTCAGACTATGTAGTTTCCAGGAGTTTTATAGGGTTCTTTACCTTTTGAGGGCTTCCCTTGTGGCTCAACTGGTAGATAATCTGCCTGCAATGTAGGAGACCTGGGTTCGATCCCTGGGTTGGGAAGATCCCCTGGAGAAGGGAAAGGCTACCCACTTCAGTATTCTGGCCTGGAGAATTCCATGGACTGTATAGTCTATGGAGTCGCAAAGAGTCGGTCACGACTGAGCGACTTTCACTTTTACTTACCTTTTGAAGAAACAAATAAAAATGGAAAAAGAAACTAGCTAACAAAAAGACATTGAACGAAAATTAGACTAAGTAGTTATTATTTAATTCGGTTATCTGATATAGTAAGATTAAAACACATAGAGGATTATGGTCACTGGAATAAGGAACTTCCCTGACGGCCTCAGTGCTTCCACTGCAGGGGGCGCACCTTCAATCCCTCCTCAGGGAACTAAGATCCCACCTGTCATATGGCATGGCCAAAAATTTTTACCACTATAAAAATAAATATTTGCAACATGTATCATCAATCCCTAATGAATAAAGAGCCTCTAAAAAATTGAGAAACACCAACAACCCAAGAGAAACTTGGGCAAGGATATGAAAAAGTTAAGCAGATCTAGAATATAGGGAAATTCCATAGGAAAAATGACCTGGTTTACTTAATAAATAATTTACAGGGGAAAAAAAGATGGAGGGCAATTGTTATTAGTTAAGAGACGGTTTTAGAGATATATAAACCAAAGGCACTGTGTTGACATTTTTGAAACCTAATTCAAACAAATAATTAAAAACACTTTTTAAAGTTACTGTGGATATTTGAATGTGGAGTATTAAATATTAAGGAGTCATTGTATTTTAGTACATGATGGTGATGATATTATGGATTGTTTTTAAAGTCTCATCTGTTAGAGAAACATACTGAAATATTAAAGGGTGAATTAATATGATATCTGAAATTTTATTTTAAATATTCCATAGAAACTATAAGAAAGAAAAGGGATAGGTGAAGCAAAAATGTTGGTAAGTTTTGAATCTGGAGATGGGTCTATGGGAACTCATTATATTATTCTCCCTACTTGTGAACATGTTAAAAAGTTAATTGTGTTCATTCAAATGAGCAGTTCTAAAAGCCCTGTATGGCAGTGCAATTATCTGTGTCTAAAGAACAAATAAATCAGAAATACCCCAATTACTTCAGTTACCACTGAAATACCCTTTGCTTTCCTTTACTGTTATTATTTGTTTTAAATGTAACAATTTTAAGTAAGGAATATAAGAGTCTTGTGACAGTTTTTATCTTGAGCTGACTGACTCTGAACTGACTGGTCATGTTAAGTAGGGACTTTGGCTAAAATGGGCTTCCCTGGTGGCTCACAGGTAATGAATCTGCCTGCAACGTGTGAGACCTGTGTTCGATTCCTGGGTCAGGAAGATCTGGAGAAGGAAATGGCAATCCACTCCAGTATTCTTGCCCAGAAAATTCCATGGACAGAGGGGCCTAGCAGACAGTCCATAGGGTTACAAAGAGTTGGACACAACTAAGTGACTAACACTTGATGAAAATAGAAGAATTACATTATTATAATTCTGCTCATGAAATCCTTTGTCATTTAGGGTGGGGGAAGAAGGTATGCAAATAGTATGGATATTAAGAAAAGTTAATCTGTTATTGATCATAAGTGAGATACCAGGAGGTACATAAATGCTGCTTTCTAACTATTCTGAAACCCCCTTTGCAGCATCTCACCACCACCTCTCCTAACTCATCCATGGGAGGGCTTTTGCTCCTTTAACAAATCTTGCTATGCAGTTCATAATTATTTCAAGCAAGCTATTATCCATCACGGGCTAACTGCATTGTTGTTGTTGTTTTTTAACTCTCTGGACAATACAATATTTGAATATAACAAATAATAACAGAAGCATTTCAAACAAGAAGGGAAAAAGTGCAAGGGGAATGATCAGACGTAGGGGTTCCAGCACTGTCGAAGGACACCAAACAGGTCATAGTTCCTTACATTTAATTTTAGGAATAAGTGGACATAAAACTGTAGGAAATATACTTGAACTACCGAGTAATGCAAACTACCAGACACTTTAATGCTACTTTAGCAAAATTCATGCATGTATGCACACTAAGTTGCTTCAGTCATATCTGACTCTTCACAACCCTATGGACTGTAGCCCACCAGGCTCCTCTGTCCATTGGATTCTCCAGGCAAGAATACTGGAGTGGGTTGCCATGCCCTCCTGCAGAGGATCTTCCAGACCCAGGGATCAAACCTGAGTCTCCTGCATTGGCAGGCAGGTTCTTTACCATAAAGCCCAGCAAAATTCATATTTCAAAGCAAATAAATATATACTTCATACAATTACCCCACATTGATCATCCATCAAGGAAAACATTCTCAGGACCTTGAATTGATACCCCTTTATTAGCTTCATTTTAATTGCTTTAAGAAGTTAAAAATATTTAAATTCATTTATTAAAAAAATAAATATTTCACTAATTTCAAGAAGACATCTCCCTCTACTTCCAAATCACTGTTATAATAACAGAAAATAACCAAACACAATGTGCATAATGTACCTCTAGCTTTACAAACCATCCTGCAAAACACAATAACACAGGATTAATGGATGGCACTGCTTACCTACTCAAGTGATTAGAGAAATTCAATTATACTTTGGAAGATTTAATATGATTCCATGAGTATGATCTACAATATGAGTGATTTCATTAACAGCTTAATTTCAGTGACCTTTTCAAGTTCAATGTGATGGGAATTCAGGAGTCTGAAGTTCATACTTGCCATTTCAACATTTTCACCTACTTTTAATAGTTTCCATCTGAGTGGTGACACACTCTTCAGATGTGCTTATCTCCTTCTCCATTCTTTTCTGCTGTGCTTATGCTACAATCAAACTATCACTAATTCCTCCCATGGTAGTCAGACCCTTGCTAGTATTGATGCTTTTATTGCAGAATCTGCCCCCAAGGTAGCCAGATTCTTAACACTGCTCCTCTCTGCAGCTCACAGCGTAACCTGCTCCTCCATGACACACAAAGGACACTAACACACACACACAAACACACACACAGTCAGCTCACACCCATGCATACATGCCCAGGATGTGTGCATTTCCGATTCCAGAAGCTACTGGCCTAACTGTCATGAGTGCTACTCAGGCACTGTGTTGGCATCTTCACTGATCCCTTAATTCCCCATGAAAAGAAAGGACTCACTTGGTTTGGTGGTAGGGAGGAGATCTCATCTATTCATGCCTTCAACTTCCACCCTGAAAAGGTCACCCTCAAATCTAATCAGTTTGGATTAGATTTCTGGACCTTACCTTGTAGCAAGGTAGCATCCTAATTTTGGCCCAAGGCACCATAAAAGCAAGAAATTGGAATCACCATGAGGCCAAGAACTACCTTTCTTTGACCACCATATCTCTTTCTCCTCTAAGTGTACCCAGGCCACTGATTACTTTGGATGACTGATTTTTGGTTTCACTGGATCTCATTCAGCTCTCAGCTCTTAACCAGCACTTTACCACATCCACCCCCAGGACGGACTTCAACTTCCTCTGCTACATCGTTACTACCCCTGTCACACCCTCCAGAAACAACCTGCTTAGGCTGGAAAAATCACTCCTGCTCTGAACTTTGCCTGTTCACGAAAGTAATTGTAAACTGGCTTATCTGACTTCATGCCAGATCCAAAAGAGTAAACCAAGTCTCATCCTGCTCACATTTCCACTATCTCTGAGCCTACCCTGCTCCTATGGACTCCTGACATTTCCCTACTGAGGCCAAGGTCATAGCAAGAGATCTGTTTCTGGAATGATGCTTCGGTTCCCAGGCCTGAGAGTAAGAGCCCAAGTTTACTGAGTGATCACTGTGTAGCAGGGACAGTTCGAACTATCTCATGGGTGTGATCTCACTGAATCCACACCCATAAAGTACCAAGGAGAATTATCAGGATCTCATTTAACCCACACTGTGAGGTTTACCAGTACAAATAAAAGAACACCTAGTTTCGAAAAGTCTTAAACAACTAGGAAATTCATTACCTAAATTAGAAGTTCTAAGGTAGGGCTGGCTCCAGACATGGTACAATGAAGACATTGGGGCAGATAGACATAAGAAGAACTCAGAACAGCTCAAATCCTCCATGACATGTCCTGGCTGGCAGCGACAGCCCCCACAAACCCCCGGACCAAGTTTCCCTGACTTAACACTGCAGTGACTTAACTAGGTAATTGCCTCACAAAGGTATGCAGTTTCTTCTCAACACTCACCCCACTACCTCTGTGCCTCTGAGCCCTCCGGGCCCACAGAGAGATCTCAGCATAGCTCAGATAGCATTACAAGATCTTGTCAGTTTCTTCAGGCAGGAATCTGGGGCACATGGATGGGTGGGAATTCTAAGGGGATCTGCCTAAGGAAGATGAAACGTTCAAATTGGGCTCCACTTAGTATGTGCACATTTATCCAGGATCTGGGATTTAATGTTAGCTCAAGCACCTAAAAGAAGTTTTAAAACAATGTGCTACACTATATATTGAAGCCTGAAATCAATAGCACCCCACAGGCACTAAGAGTTAAGGGGCAGAACATCTCTGACCATGTTGAGGAAGAACCGCAAAGCTCACGAAGATAGAAATATTGTGTGTCCTGGCTTGTACTTGTTGTTCCAGTCTAATTATTAATAGTGTCCCCTTGAAGCTCTCTCAAAAGTGTCCCAGTTTGGGATGGTGCGCCACCTGCCTGCTCAGCCACCCTACCCATGCCACCTCAGAAGCACCAGAAAACACTCCCTTCACCAGGGCTATAAGAAAGGCGTCGGTGGGGGTAATACCAGTTTTCCCCATAAAGCCCTGTGGTAACTGTCCCCTGGAGCTTAGTCGTGACAGTGGGGAGTACAGAGATTGAAAGTTGAACTAGATTCCCTGATACTAGTGGGGATAATGAGAGTCAGGGTGAAAGTGGCAAAGGCCAAATATAGTCCTTAACCACGAAAAGACACTTTTTGTGTTTTTTTGGTAGTGCTTGAAATTTATTGAAAAGAATGCAAATGCTTTTTCCAGGTAGCATTGAGGAGCTGGGCTGAGTACCTGCTTTTGTTTGTATTGTTCAGTTTTTAGTATTTTTGTCCAAATGCACACCTCGATGGGACTGCTGCAATTTTGAAACAAAGATGACAGGTGTGCAAAACTGGTGCATAGGAGAAATGTTAACAATTGGGTTGCCAGGCACAATGGGCCCCTGCAGCAATCTGGTGGGGCAGGAGGAAGACTCCGAGTTAGCAGGAACAATTAATCAAGTTGAAAGATTAGCCCCTGGGGAGGGGGGTGGAGTTGTTGGTGAGCAGTCCAAATCAGTGTCCCAGGAGGTGGAGCCCACAAAGGCATCTTCTAGGTTGCTCCCGATCTGCAAAGGCCGGGTCTGTCACTGGAATCTGGTGGAGGGTGCTTGGGTGGCAGCACAGTTCGCTGGGAAGAAGTGCAGGCCTGACAGTCGGCAGGGCAGAGTATAGGCTGACCGGTTTGTAAGAGGGGCTTGCCCTATAGAGCTGGGGCTCAGAAAACAGTTCTAATGAGCAGTGAGGGTCGTGGGGCTGGCCAGAGTGGGCGGCAGAGCGCACTTCAGAGACGCTCCAGACTCAGCAGCAGGTGACTGGAGAGCACTATGCCTGGAACAAAGACAAGCACTACAGCAGAGAGTGGAGGGTGAGGAAAACAACTAGAAGGGAGGGAAAGGCCAGGGATCACAGCGTTAGGGGAGCGCCGTGGCTCCGGGCAGGGCGAGACGGGAAGGAGGGGGATGGCGGCGGGCTGTGCCCTACCCCCCTCCTAGGCCCGAGGGTCTCCGGGCCTAGTAATCATCTTCTTCATCGTCGTCTTCGTCTTCTTCGTCGTCATCCCAGCCAAAACATTGTTTCATCTCATCGAGGAAGGCCCGGTAATCGCCCAGGATGGGGCTATCCATCTCAATATAGGGCACCACCCACTCCTCGGCTTCCCCGGTGAGCAGGCTGATCAGGAATGCCACCTTCATGGCGTCGTTGCAGAATCGGTTCTCGTTGACGAGCATGTAAGACGCCGTCTGCACGATAAACTCGGGGAGCCGGGAGCTCTCGCCGTCAAACGTTTCGGGAAAGGGCACAGGGCAGCTCGGCGGACGTACCTGGCGCAGCAGGGTGGCCCTCTCGCACACCAGCAGCCGAAGCTGTTCCATGAGCTGGCTGTTCTCGATGCTAAGGGCGCGGTGCCGCATCAGGAGCGCGTGCAGCAGCAGGACCAGCTCGTCCACCATAGCGAACAGCTTGGAAAGGCAGGGCAGGCTGCAGCTCGATTCGGCTGGGCTAAGGTGCGCTCAGAGGCCTCGCAGGAAGTGCGTATAGGCGGAGACGCGCGGTGGCTAGGGGCGAGGGGCGGTGCGCGCAGGGGTCCCGGCGGCGGCGCAAGCTCCGCCCACACAGCCGAACTGACGGCCCTGCGCCGGCGCCTCCAGGCTGGAGGAGGCGGGGCCGGGGAAGGCAAGGGGCGGGGCCGGGGTGGTGCGGGCAGGGGCTCGGGGTCCGCGCTCGCAGGTCCCAGGGCCGCTGGATAAAGGCGGAGACCCAGCCTTGGATGTGGGTCCGGCCCTAGGCTGGACCGTGCAGGCGCGGAAGATCCATCTCTCAGAGAGGTTCAACCTGCTCAGGTTAGAGGACTCACCACCCTTCAGCCAAGCCGACTCATACATCTCGGTGTTCCTTGGAAGGCCAGTGGCCCCTGGGTTCCCTCTGAGTGGTTTTAACACATTGCTTGGCTTATGAAATCTTCCTCACCCAAAGAACCGTTAGCAGTGCTAGCTGCACGCCAGCGTCACACCCTGTAAGAGTTATGAAAGACCCTCAGAGGTCTTGTCTTTCATGACAAAATAATGACTTTTCTCTGTCTGGAAAATAGTATTGTGTACCTCTATCCCTTTGTTTAAAATTATTTTTGTAAATAGCAAAGTGTAAAAAGTTTTGCAAAATATAGCATCTAATCACGATTTGCAGGAGTCCTGCCTATCTTTGACTCTACTTCTATTCTAATGTCAGTGTTCCTTGACTACTGGGTATTTATTCCCTGCTTAACAATAAACACCTGTGTTTTTAAAATGGTTTTGCTTTTCTACTTTGAATGTGATTATTCAAATAGTTGACAAATGAGTTGGGGAGATAGCCTCCGGGCCACCACATTCTGTTGGAACTCCTTTTAAAATATATTCCCAGTCGAATCACTTCTTGTTACTTCTACCAATACCACCCTTTTCCCAGCCCTCCTTTCTCACACAGGCTGTTACAACTAACTACTTAACTTTCATTCTTCTCTTCTATAGTGAATGTAGGGACAGGACTCCTTTAGAACAAAAGTTAGATCACTTCCCCTCCCTGCTGTAAACCCTGCAATAGTTTTCCCCTCTCAGTCAAAAGAAAAACCGAAGTCTTGGTAATGGCCTACCAGGCCCTGCCTCATCTGTGTCTCATCTCAGTTCCTGCTGTGCTCTAACCACATTGATCTCCCTGCTGATTCTCTCACACAAGTAGCTCTTGCCTCAGGATCTTTGTACTATCCTTTCTACCTTAGAAGGCTCTCTCCTCATTTAACTGCCTGACTCTTTCTCCCTCGGGTTTCAGAGCGGACTTTCCTAACCACTTCACCTATCAGAGCACCCCACTCTCTGCCAGTAATCTCTAACCCCTTGCCTCACTTCATTTTTCTACACAGCATTTATCACACCAGCAGCCATCATATCCTACAGCACTTTGTGTATTTGTCGGCCGCCACTTTAACATGGAAGTCTGTGTGGACAGAGGCTTTGCTTTGTTGGTTGCTCTACCCATAATGCAAGAAAAATGCCTGGCCCACAGCAAAACTCCATAAATATTTGGTGGATGAAAGAATCTCAGGGTTCAGATGTTAAGATAAAATTTACAAGTGGTGGCAGCACAGAGTGTTCAGAAATGCTCAAGTTATCTGGTATGTTCCATCTCTGATCATGAATAGTTTCCATTGTGAAATTATGACTGACGTAATAAAAGCGGCAAAATAAAAATTTTAAACCCTACTCAGTCCTTTTACAATAGAATTCGATGGACATCCATGGAAGTGAGAAGCTGAGAAAGAGGAGAGAAATGAGGCCAAGGTCCAAGGGAAAGGAGGAGGATCTCACTGTGGTGAGGGTGGGCAGGGAAAAGGACAGGCAGGTGGGAATATGAACCCTTGAACTCTCCTGGGATGTGAGCTCCCACACTGGATCAGAAGGCCCTTGAAACCAAGCAGGGACCCTCTCTCATTCATCCTTTCGTCTTCTGCATCTGAAAGCATTAACTAGTTGCTCCATAAGTGTTCAGTGGCTGGAATGAAGGGACAGGAAGTGGTAAAGGTAGGTTTCTGGGCCTCTTGCTCATTCACAGCTCAGGGTGGAAGGTGAACCTGCCTAGGGCCACAGTGAGTATCCATCTCTACTTTCCAGCTCTAGACCCTAATCCTGGAGTAGAGGCCCAGAGTTTTAGTTCCAGTAGCACACATCCTGCGGCAGGCACTGGATCTGGCGATTGACATGTGTTTCTTGTTGACCTTTGCACAAGGACCATACGTGGGGATGGGCCCTCTGGGAGACTGAGACCCAGGAATTAAAGACTTGCCTAAACCCAGGAGAGCAGTATGTTGGTGGTACGATAGATACCACTGTCTCAGCTTCTCTGATTGTTGTGCCCATGCGCTTCCACTGAAAATTATTTCTGCATTGGATTTCTGTGGATTAGGAAGGTCAGTTGAGGACCCAGAGATGATTAGACACTTGCTGTTCTACTCCCATTCCTACAAACCCATGACAGAAGAAGTCAGGGAGGAAACCATAGGAATCAACCACTAGTATTACCTCTGAAAGGGCTCTGGGTACCTAGAGAAAAAGAAATGCCCAGGCCAGAACCGACCACAGAACTGAGCAGGGATTTTGTGAGGTGCTTCCCAACTTGGAGGGAGAAAAAGAGACAGGCAGTTCATCAGTGACTCACGAGGGAAGCAGTTGGGAAGAGGTGGGTAGTATCACTAGATAAATTATATAGAATTGTAATGCTCATGTTAACCAGCTTCTTGGTGCTTGCGAGGCTGTCCCACCAAGGTCAAGGCCTACCAGCCCTTCCTTGCCCATTTATCCTGCTTACGACTGCATGGCTCCTTCCTTCTTCCCCTTTCTCCTCTAAAGTGACCCTTCGATGTTCCTTTATGGCTATGTGAAGATGCTGGCAGAAGTAAGTACACCATATGACTTATCTCAGACTCAGAAACTTTATCAGAACAGCTCTGGCCCAGAACGTTCCAAGGGGGGTTCAAACATCATGCTTTGGTATGAGCACGGGCACAAGGCCAAGGGAGTGAGTGATCCCATGTGCTGATCATTTCTACCTCCTTCCAAGCTCCAAACATTGCCCTGGTATATACCTAGCAGTCAGACTGTAAGATTCCCTTGAAATAAATATGAAAACATCCCTAGATTTTTCATCTTCCAGGGAAATGTGTACAGATTGAGAAATCAAGCTGACACTTGAATATGCAGACAGGAGCAGAAAACAGCTTTGAAAGGAAAATTTGCCAGAGGGTCAAATGGATGCCACTAAGATATGGGCCTTTGCCCATACACACCTCCTCCTCATTCTTCTTAACCAGGTCCACCTGGGGTTGTGTTTTTACATTAACCACACCTGCAGGGATGTGGAGACCTTCAGCCTAAAGAGAAGAATAGGAGGGTACAGCTTTCTTCCTCCTGTCTTCATCCTCCCAGCTCACCAAAGTGCACTGAAACATTTTTACGTGTTTATTCAAGTACTGAAGAAACATATTCTTATGTTAAAAGAAATTAACAAATACTGGCATTCTAAAATAAAAAGGAAATATTTCCAGTACCTTTCCTTCTTCCTGCAAAATCTCACTTAACAGGATTGTTGAAACTCCAAACTTTGGTTTGCCTCCTTCCATTGTATGTGTGTGTGTGTGGGGTAGATATGTGTATATATATATAATATATATGTATATACACACATGCACACACATACATAGTGTTTACAGAATCCTAATACATACAGTTCTGCTAACAAATATATGTCAAACTACCTTACATGTCAGGAGGCACAGAGATATGATGCACAGAGCTGTCTTCTTCATAATTGCACAGTACTCCTGAATTTCTTAGGTACATTCCTGCCTCAGAACCAAAGAGATCCAACATAGCTCAGTTTCTCAGATGATGCGGGAGAAGGATGGCAACAAATACACTCATAGTCCCAAAGATGTAGAACTGGAAAAATAGATTTCTATAACTGAATTATGATTTCTATGAGTTAATGGCTTATTATTAAGTAATCGGTATTCTTCATGTATGTTTTTAGATGGCTGTAATATAGCATTTATTACCCACAGTATATTGCACTAGATTTTTGTTCTCATGGTTTTTCATTCCTAGCTTTTTTTAATATAATTAGTATGTTGAACATGCAAGAATTTATATAGTAGGTTTGTTTCTGACATTTTCACACATTTTAGAAAGTACCTGGCATCATCATAAATTTTTTGTTGTAAGTGTTAAGAGTGTAGCTTGGCATAATTTGTGTCTATTTATTTTAAGTATATATTTTTAAATTTATTAATTTTAATTGGAGGCTAATTACTTTACAATATTGTATTGGTTTTGCCATACACTGACATGAATCTGCCACGGGTGTACATGTGTTCCCCATCTTGAACCCCTCCTCCCACCTCCCTCCCCATATCATCTCTCTGGGCCATCCCAGTGCACCAGCCCCGAGCATCCTGTATCATGCCTCAAACCTGGACTGGCGATTCATTTCACATATGATAATATACATGTTTCAATGCCATTCTCCCAAATCATCCCATCCTCGCCCTCTCCCACAGAGTCCAAAAGACTGTTCTAGATATCTCTGTCTCTTTTGCTGTCTCACATACATGGTTATAGTTACCATCTTTCTAAATTCCATATATATGTGTTAGTATACTTTATTGGTGTTTTTCTTTCTGGCTTACTTCACTCTGTATAATAGGCTCCAGTTTTATCCACCTCATTAGAACTGATTCAAATGTATTCTTTCTAATAGCTGAGTAATACTCCATTGTGTTTATATATCACTGCTTTCTTATCCATTCATCTGCTGATGGCCATCTAGGTTGCTTCCATATCCTGGCTATTATAAACAGTGCTGTGATGAACATTAGAGTACATGTGTCTCTTTCAGTTCTGGTTTCCTCGGTGTGTATGCCCAGGAGTGTGATTGCTGGGTCGTATGGCAGTTCTATTTCCAGTCTTTTTAAGGAATCTCCACACTGTTCTCCAGAGTGGCTGCTCTAGTTTGTTTTTCCACCAACAGTGTAAAAGGTTCCCTTTTCTCCACACTCTCTCCAGTATTTATTGCTTGTAGACTTTTGGATAGCAGCCATTCTGACTGGCGTGAAACGGTACCTCATTGTGACTTTGATTTGCATTTCTCTGATTATGAGGGATGTTGAGCATTTTTTCATGTGTTTTTTAGCCATCTTTATGTCTGCTTTGGAGAAATGTCTGTTTAATTCTTTGGCCCATCTTTTGATTGGGTCATTATTTTCTGGGACTGAGCTGCAGGAGTTGCTTTTATATTTTTGAGATTAATCCTTTGTCAGTTTCTTCATTTGCTATTATTTTCTCCTATTCTGAAGGCTGTCTTTTCACTTTGCTTATAGTTTATGTTGTTGTTCAGAATCTTTTAATTTTAATTAGGTCCAATTTGTTTATTTTTGCTTTTATTTCCAATATTCTGGGAGGAATGTCATGGAGGATCCTGCTGTGATTAATGTCGGAGAGTGTTTTTCCTATGTTCTCTTCTAGGAGTTTTCTAGTTTCTGGTCTTATGTTTAGATCTTTAATCCATTTTGAGTTTATTTTTGAGCATGGTGTTAGAAAGTGTTCTTGTTATATTCTTTTACAAGTGGCTGACCAATTTTCCCAGCACCACTTGTTAAAGAGATAGTCTTTTCTCTATTATATTCTTGCTTCCTTTGTCAAATATAAGGTGTCCATAGGTGTGTGGATTTATCTCTGGGCTTTCTATTTTGTTCCATTAATCTATATTTCTGTCTTTGTGCCACTACCATACTGTCTTGATGACTGTGGCTTTGTAGTAGAGCCTGAAGTCAGGCAGCTTGATTCCCCCATTTCCATTCTTCTTTCTCAAGATTGCTTTGGCTATTCAAGGTTTTTCTGTATTTCCATACAAATCGTGAAATTATTTGTTCTAGCTCTGTGAAAAACACCGTTGGTAGCTTGATAGGGATTGCATTGAATCTATAGATTACTTTGTGTAGTATACTCATTTTCAATATATTGATTCTTCTGATCCACGAACACGGTATATTTCTCCGTGTATTAGTGTCCTCTTTGATTTCTTTCACCAGTGTTTTATAATTTTCTATGTATAGGTCTTTTGTTTCTTTAAGTAGATATATTCCTAAGTATTTTATTCTTTTCATTGTAATGGTGAATGGAATTGTTTGATTCATTTCTCTTTCAATTTTCTCATTATTAGTGTATAGGAATGCAAGGGATTTCTGTGTGCTGATTTTATATCCTGCAACTTTGATTCATTGGTTAGCACTAATAATTTTCTGATGGAGTCTTTAGGGTTTTCTGTGTAGAGGATCATGTCATCTGCAAACAGTGAGACTTTTATTTCTTCTTTTCCAATTTGGATTCATTTTATGTCTTTTTCTTCTCTGATTGCTGTGGCCAAAACTTCCAAACCTATGTTGAATAGTAGTGGTGAGAGTAGGCACCCTTGTCTTGTTCCTGACTTTAGGGAAAATGCTTTCTATTTTTCACCATTGAGGATAATGTTTACTGTGGGTTTGTCATATATAGCTTTTATTATGTTGAGGTATATTTCTTCTATTCCTCCTTTCTGGAGGGATTTTATCTTAAATGGATGTTGAATTTTGTCAAAGGCTTTCTCTGCATCTATTGAGATAATCATATGACTT
This sequence comes from Moschus berezovskii, assembly GCF_049115385.1. Classification (NCBI taxonomy): domain Eukaryota; kingdom Metazoa; phylum Chordata; class Mammalia; order Artiodactyla; family Moschidae; genus Moschus; species Moschus berezovskii. Next base: position 131,686,589 of record NC_142488.1, on the reverse strand, counting down.
TTATTTTTCATTTTGTTAATGTGGTGTATTACATTGATTGATTCGCGGATATTGAAGAATCCTTGCATCCCTGGGATAAAGCCCAACTGGTCATGATGTATGATTTTTTTAATGTGTTGTAGGTTTCTGATTGCTAGAATTTTGTTAAGGATTTTTGCATCTATGTTAATCAGTGATATTGGCCTGTAGTTTTCTTTTTTGTGGCATCTTTGTCAGGTTTTGTTATTAGGGTGATGGTGGCCTCATAGAATGAGTTTGGAAGTTTACCTTCCTCTGAAATTTTCTGGAAGAGATTGAGTAGGATAGGTCTTCTCTAAATTTTTGGTAGAATTCAGCTGTGATTTAGACTAAATTTTTCATGAGGAAGAATGGATGTGGTGAGTTGAAAATAGCCATAAGTTCTTTGCCACTTAACCTATCAAAAGTGAAATCGCTCAGTCGTGTCTGACTTTGCGCCCCCATGGACTATACAGTCCATGGAATTCTCCAGGCCAGAATACTGGAATGTGTAGCCTTTCCCTTCTCCAGGGGATCTTCCCAACACAGGGGTCAAACCCATGTCTCCCACATTACAGGCTGATTCATGACCAGCTGAGCCACAAGCCACAGTTTTTGGCCCATCAAAAGGTAGAAAAAATTCCGTCTGCTCCTTTAACCTGGGCTGGCATTGTGACTTGATTTGACAAATAAATTGGGGTAGAAGCAATTTGTAGCTTATGAGGCAAAGTCTTAAAACCTGAAGTGTCTGCCTATCACTTGGAATGCTCCTTACTGGGTGGGAGCTAGCCACTGTATAAGAAGTCTAACTACCCAGAGACCGTCATGCTACAGGGAAGCTCACTGTAGCCCCATGTAGAAAAGGAGGTCATGTGGAAGAGCCATAAGGAAGCAGAAAAACTTGAGAATGAAGCTCTGCATTGTACACTCCAGCCCAACAGAGCCATGGCCTGAATGCAAATGAGTGAATGACACCAGCTGACTGCAAAGAGAGCCTCATGAATTCCAAAACTACATAAACTCAAAGTTGACAGAATCATTAGCAAATAAAATGGCAGTTGCTTTAAAGCATGGAGTTTTGGCATGGTTTATTTCATGGAAGCAGAGAACTGAAACATGGAAAAACTCAGGATAGGCTGCAGATATTAATAAAAGCATGAACGTCATATCAAAAAACTGATATTATGCTAGGAATCCGTGCATGCATGCTAAGTCTCCTCAATCATGTCTGACTCTGTGTGACCCTATGGACTGTAGCCCACCAGGTTCTTCTGTCCACTGGGATTCTCTAGTCAGGAATACTGGAGTGGGTTGCCATTTCCTTCAAGGGATCTTCCCCACCCAGGGATCAAACCTGCATCTCTAACGTCTCCTGCATTGGCAGGCAGGTTCTTTACCACTAGTGCCACCTGGGAGGACCCAGGAATCTACAGTCTTGTCCTATTTTCTTAATTCTGTATTTGTCTATTTGGTATTCATTAATTACAGGGCCAAACTAACAACAAAGTTGTTTATGTCTCCCCTTCAGTCCAGATCTCAGATTCTGAAACCATCTCCTGTATCTATGTCACACACACCAAGTCAGTATTTCCTCTGGCCTAAATTAACTCAGGGCCAGGTATCAAACATTAGGGATTCCTCAATGTTCACTAGAATTATTTAAACTAGCTAATCCTAAACTGTTTACCTAGCCTTGCCTAGCCTTTCCCATGAAAACTCCAGTAAAGTCTCTCTGGCCTAAGTCTTCACCCTCACTCCTTTCTTCATTTTGACTAAAACCTGGTGCTTTCCAGGTGTCCCTGCTTGGCATGGCATGCCACCTCTTATCAATGGGATTGACCTCTCCATATCCTCTTTCAGTCCATAAATTAAAATTCTGTTGGTACAATTGAGACAAGTCCAAAATAACCATCTCCTGTGGGGAACTGCTCAGAAGTGTGTATGGATATGTTCACATCCATCTCCTTGTGTGTCTGTATCCACGTGGATATATGCATACTGCTGCCCTCTAACACCATGTACCATCTACCACTACATGTACCATCATGGTGCTACTTGTAGTTAGAACTGACAGTGTCACAGTATGACAAAGGTAGAATCAAAACTGACCATGTTTTCCAATGAATATGTGTGCCTACATAAAAACAGTGAAGCGCATTTCAGGGAAGCATTAGGAAAAGAAAAGAATTTTTGAAATTTGGGTTCAAATTCTCATACTCTTACTTTCTGTGACTTGAGCAAGTCTTTTAATTTTTCTGAGTCTCAGACTCCTTTGCAATAAATATTTCTAGTGGTGGTTTAGTCGCTAAGTCGTGTCCAACTCTTGCAACCCCATGGACTGTAGCCTTCCAGGCTCCTCTGTCCATGGGATTCTCCAGCCAAGAATACTGGAGTGAGTTGCCATTTCCTTCTCCAGGGGATCTTCCTGACCCAGGAATTGAACCCAAGTCTTCATTGCAGGCAGATTCTTTACCAACTGAGCTACAAGGGAAGCCCAATATTCCTAATAATAGGATCCAAATCATAAGGTTGCAGTGAAGATCAAATGATAAAATACAAAGGTGTTTGTCAAAAACAAAGCATTACACAGATTGCATATTATTTATCACCAGAGAATTGTGATTTATTAGTCTTACAGTGACTCTACTACTTGTATTTTAAGTTAATGTGTAGTTAAACTTCTCTTATCATGGTATCCATAAATCTAGCTATGATGTTTAACTTTTAAAAATGTTTACTCTTGAATAAGAAGTAGTTGGAAACATAAAATAAGGTTTCATTTTGGTCTTGTTTTCTGTCAGTTCAAAACACGCTGTTCTCATAGATACGAGACGTAAGGTTTCTGATTTTGTTTTTAGGGAAAACCAGTGTCTATTATGACCTTCTGAAGGCCAACCTTTAACATTTTCTATTTCCTCCTTCCACCTTGGGAGAATCTGTGCCACATCTGTGATGTGGACACATAATGCTCTTCCTGAGTAAAGAGGCAATTGTACTTCCAGAAACTTTCTTTCATCACTGTGCCACCATGGTGGTCACCTGGGAGAGGCCAGCAGACTTGGGATATCTGAGAGACTGGAAGCGAGGTTTCTCTGTCTTTGCAGCATATCTGGTCACCCTTTAGCTGAGTCCCATGATCCTCTCCTCTCAGGCTCCCTAGGGTTTTCTAGACCTTCAAGTCCCTTGTCTCCTCCTTATCCACTCAGGGTCTATTTCTCTCAACACAGAAAAATTAGTTCATTAAAAATGAGTTTAAGTGTCCTCCCTAGGGAAGAGGAAGCATGTGATGTAAAAGAGTATCCCCAGTACCTTTCTCAAACCCCATGCTGGTTCCTGCAAGTACACCAGTTGCTATGCAAATTGGCAATAGAAGCCACAGCGTTGGAGGGGACAGTGCAATTTCTCACTTTATGGGCTCCAAAGTTGTTAAATGAGAGAAGAACCTGCAGAGTGCTCCACTAATGAAAGTACTTCAGATTTCAAATGAGGACATGAAGGGCCATGGAAGAAAAGTAATATGCCCAGAGCAAACATAGGACATTATCTTTAAAGGCAGCATGGAATTGTTCAAAGAAGACTGGACTAGGGGTGCAAATACCTGGCACAGCTTTTACATCTGTCATGTTCTCTTTCAGACAAGCCCTTGAGCACCTCTCAGATCCAATTTCCCTATTTATAAAAATGAATAAAAAATGCTTCCTCACAGAGCCAGTGTGAGTCTCAAATGAGAAAATGGATATGAAAGTAAGTTTTAAAGTGTAAAGTGGTTTTCACACATTAATTCTGAATATTCATTCTTTTAAAAGTTGTTTTGAAATAATTTCAAGCATACAAGAAACCTGTATGATTTTTAAAAATCCCTACATGCCCTTCCCCCTGGTGAACCAGCTGTCAACATTTTACCATATTTGGCTTAACTTTTTCTCATAGTCAGTATTTGTATGCTTATCAGTACATTTCTGCATTATATTTTTTCCCTAAACCACTTGAGAGCTGCAAGCATGAAGGCTCATTTCTACATATTATTTCAGTGTGTGTTTGCTATAAACAAGTACACTCATACCCTACTTCATTCCATATATAAAAACCTCAGCCTAACTATCAAAATTAAGGATGCTCATTCTCAGTTGCTTCAGGCCTATCCAACTCTTTGTGATCCTATAGACTATAGCCCACCAGACTCTTCTGTTCATGGGATTCTCCAGACAAGAATACTAGAGTGGGTTGCCACTCCCTTCTCCAGGGAGTCTTCCCAAACCAGGGATCCAAACCTGGGTCTCCTACCTGTGTCTCCTGCATTGGTAGATGGGTTCTTTACCACTGAGACACCTGGGATGCCCCCAAATTAAGGATATAATGTTATCATTTAATTCACTTATCTTATTAAGATTTTCTTTAATTGTCCCCCCCCCAATGAAATGTTAGGTCCAGAATCCAGTCCTGGATCATGTGTTACATTTAGCGATCATGTCACCTCAAGTCTTTCCTTGATGTGACCTTAGCTTTGGAGATTGCAGGCTTTCTAGTAACAAACTGTTCCTCCATTCCTGATAGTTCTCTATTATTAGATTGATACTATGCCTTTGGGGAGTTTTTCTCAGTGCATCATATCAGAAAACACACAATATCCTTTTATTCCATCACATGTGATGATAACTTCTAGCAATTGGTTAATATGGTTTTTGGCAAGTTTCCTACTCTAAAGTTAAGACAATTATCTTGTACTTGTTAAGAAATATTTAATATTAGCTTGCATTCTACTTAAAAAAAAAGATTTTTGCATCCTACTATTCATGTTTATTTTTATCAGTAAGGCCCCTTGGATTCTTATTTTATTTAAAGGTTGTGACACATTACTGTCTATACTCATGTCAAAGCTCGAATTTCCAAAATCCCCCAAGTGGGAACCGTTTTAAGTTGCCTCCTGTGTCCTTTGGATGTACTTACCTTACTCTTGGAGAACTTTCTTTCTTTCATGGATAATAAGCTATTCCAGGGTCATCTTGTACTTTTCTGGCTCCCACTCTGGAAATAGCCATTTCTCTGAGGGAACTTCATTACCTGCAATAGAGAATGGTTTTCAGAAATAAAGATGTCATGGTTAGGAATGCAAGTTGTTATTGGTATTACAGATTTTTCACTTCTGGAACAACTATATAGCCATATGTGAAAACGATGAACCTCATACCCTACTTCATTCCATGTATAAACATTAACTTGAGATAGATCATAGACCAAAAGTAAAACTATGAAGCTTCTATCCAGAAAAGAAAAACACTATAAATTGAACTTTGTAAAAATGAAAAATGTATTGTTTATCAGAAGATGCTCTAGCAATTATGAAGAGACAAGCCACTGAATATATATACACAAATATAGACATCAAGAACTAATACACACAATAAGTAAATAGATTTTAGAATATTTAAGTAGAACATATGAAACAAGAATATATAAATCACTCCTAAAAATTGAACAATAAAAAACACTCTTAGAAGACAGTCTTTTCAGTTTTTTACAAAGCCAAACATACCATACAATCCCGCAATTGCATTGCTTTATATTTACTGAAATAAGTTGAAAATTTACGTCCAAACAAAAGTCTGCACGTGAATGTTTATAGCAGCTTTATTAACAATCGCCAAAACTTGGAAGCAAACAACATGTCTTCAACAGGTCAGTGGATAAATAAACTGCAGTATATCCAGACAATAGAATAACTCAGCAAAAAAAAAGAGCTACCAGGCCAAAAAAGATATTGTAGACTTTAAATGTGTATTGCTAAGTGAAAGAATTGATGCTTTTGAACTGTGGTGTTGGAGAAGACTCTTGACAGTCCTTTGGAATACAAGGAGACCCAACAAGTCCATCCTAAAGGAGATCAGTCCTGAGTGTTCATTGGAAGGACTGATGTTGAAGCTGAAACTCCAATATGACTCATTAGAAAAGACCCTGATGCTGGGAAAGATTGAGGGCAGGAGGAGAAGGGGATGATAGAGGATGAGATAGTTGGATGGCATCACTGATCCAATGGACATGAGTTTGGGTAAACTCCAGGAGTTGGTGATGGACAGGGAGGTCTGCCATGCTGCAGTCCATGAGGTCACAAGAGTTGGACATGACTGAGTAACCGAACTGAAATGAACTGAAGTGAAAGAAGCAATCTGAAAAGGCTACATACTATGTAATTCCAACTATATGACATTCTGGCAAAAGCAAAACTATGGAGACAGTAAAAAGTTTAGTGGTTGCCAGTGGCAGGTTGAGGGATAGAAATGAATAGGCAGAGAAGAGAAGCTTTGTTGGGAATGAAACTCTACTGTATAATAATATAATGCCATTATACATTTCTCAATACCCACGGAATGTACAATTGAAAGAGTGAACTGTAATGTTAACTACAGAATTTAATTAATAATAATGTATCACTATTGGCTCTTGAACTGTGACAAATATACCACATTACTGAAAGATGTAAATAGTAGGAATAATTTGGGAGGGAGCAGGAGGTAGAATTTGGGCACGCTGTATTTTCTGCTCAATTTTTCTGTATACCTAAAATTGCTCTAAAAATAAAACTTATGCATTAAAAACAAAAGGCAAATGACTCAATTTTTTAAAGGGCAAAAGTCTTGAATAAACTAATCTGCAAAAGAAGACATAGGAATGATCAATAGATATACGAAAAGGTGATAAATATCACTAGTATGAAGGAAATACAATAAGAAACTATTTTATTCTCATTTCAGTTCAGTTCAGTTGCTCAGTCGTGTCCAACACTTTGCGACCCCATGAATCAAAGCAGGCCAGGCCTTCCTGTCCATTACCAACTCCCGGAGTTCACAAAAATTCATGTCCATCAAGCTGGTGATGCCATCCAGCCATCTCATTCTCTGTCGTCCCCATCTACTCCCTCCCCCAATCACTCCCAGCATCAGAGTATTTTCCAGTGAGTCAACTCGTCGCATGAGGTGGCCAAAGTATTGGAGTTTCAGCTTCAAAATCAGTCCTTCCAATGAACACATAGGACTGATCTCCTTTACAATGGACTGGTTGGATCTCCTTGCAGTCCAAGGGACTCTCAAGAGTCTTCTCCAACACCACAGTTCAAAAGCATCAATTCTTCGGCGATCAGCTTTCTTCACAGTCCAACTCTCACATCCATCCATGACCACGGGAAAAACCATAGCCTTGACTAGACGGACCTTGGTTGGCAAAGTAATGTCTCTGCTTTTTAATATGCTATCTAGGTTGGTCATGACTTTCCTTCCAAGGAGTAAGTGTCTTTTAATTTCCTGGCTGCAATCACCATCTGCAGTGATTTTGGAGCCCCAAAAGATAAAGTCTGACACTGCTTCCACTGTTTCCCCATCTATTTCCCATGAAGTGATGGGACCAGATGCCATGATCTTCGTTTTCTCACTGGTGAGCTTCAAGCCAACCTTTTCACTCTCCTCTTTCACTTTCATCAAGAGGCTTTTTAGTTCCTCTTCACTTTCTGCCATAAGGGTGGTGTCATCTGCATATCTGAGGTTATTGATATTTCTCCCGGCAATCTTGATTCCACCTTGTGCTTCTTCCAGCCCAGCATTCCTCATGATGTACTCTGCATATAAGTTAAATAAGCAGGATGACAGTATACAACCTTGACGCACTCCTTTTCCTAATTGGAACCAGTCTGTTGTTCCATGTCCAGTTCTAACTGTTGCTTCCTGACCTGCATATAAGTTTCTCAAGAGGCAGGTCAGGTGTTCTGGTATTCCCATCTCTTTCACAATTTTCCACAGTTTATTGTGATCCACACATTCAAAGGTTTTGGCATAGCAATGAAGCAGAAATAGATGTTTTTCTGGAACTCTCTTGCTTTCTCCATGATCCAGCAGAAGTTCACATATTGCTGAAGCCTGGCTTGGAGAATTTTGAGCATGACTTTACTAGCGTGTGAGATGAGTGCATCTGCGGTAGTTTGAGCACTCCATGGGATTGGAATGAAGACTGACCTTTTCCAGTCTTGTGGCCACTGCTGAGTTTTCCAAATTTGCTGGCATATTGAGTGCAGCACTTTCACAGCATCATCTTTCAGGATTTGAAATAGCTCAATTGGAATTCCATCACCTCCATGAGCTTTGTGCGTAGTGATGCTCTCTAAGGCCCACTTGACTTCACATTCCAAGATGTCTGGCTCCAGGTGAGTGATCACACCATCATGATTATCTTGGTCATGAAGATCTTTTTTGTACAGTTCTTCTGTGTATTCTTGCCACCTCTTCTTAATATCTTCTGCTTCTGTTAGGTCCATACCATTTCTGTCCTTTATTGAGCCTATCTTTGCATGAAATGTTCCCTTGATATCTTTAATTTTCTTGAAGAGATCTCTTGTTTTTCCTATTCTGTTGTTTTTCTCTATTTCCTTGCATTGATTGCTGAGGAAGGCCTTCTTATCTCTTCTTTCTATTCTTTGGAACTCTGCATTCAGATGCTTATATCTTTCCTTTTCCCCTTTGCTTTTCCCTTCTCTTCTTTTCACAGTAATTTGTAAGGCCTCCTAAGACAGCCATTTTGCTTTTTTGCATTTCTATTCCATGGGGATGGTCTTGGTTCCTGTCTCCTGTACAATGTCACGAACTTCCATCCATAGTTCATCAGGCACTCTATCTATCAGATCTAGTCCCTTAAATCTATTTTTACTTTCATTGTATAATCATAAGCGATTTAATTTAGGTCATATCTAAATGGTCTAATGGTTTTCCCTACTTTCTTCAATTTAAGTCTGAATTTGGTAATAAGGTGTTCATCTGAGCCACAGTCAGCTCCTGGTCTTGTTTTTGCTGACTGTATAGAGCTTCTCCACCTTTGGCTGCAAAGAATATAATCAATCTGATTTCGGTGTTGACCATCTGGTGATGTCCATGTGTAGAGTCTTCTCTTGTGTTGTTGGAAGAGGGTGTTTGCTATGACCAGTGCATTCTCTTGACAAAACTCTATTAGCTGTTGCCCTGCTTCATTCCGTGCTCCAAGGCCAAATTTGCCTGTTACTCCAGGTGTTTCTTGACTTCCTACTTTTGCATTCCAGTCCCCTATAATGAAAAGGACATCTTTTTTGGGTGTTAGTTCTAAAAGGTCTTGTAGGTCTTCATAGAACTGTTCAACTTCGGCTTCTTCAGCATTACTGGTTGGGGCATAGGCCTGGATTACTCTAATATTGAATGGTTTGCCTTGGAAACGAACAGAAATCATTCTGTCGTTTTTAAGATTGCATCCAAGTAGTGCATTTCGGACTCTTTTGTTGACCATGATGGCTACTCCATGTCTTCTCAGGGATTCCTGCCCACAGTAGTAGATATAATGGTCATCTGAGTTAAATTCACCCATTCCAGTCCATTTTAGTTCGCTGATTCCTAGAATGTCTACGTTCACTCTTGCCATCTCCTGTTTGACCACTTCCAATCTGCTTTGATTCATGGACTTAACATTCCAGGTTCCTATGCAATATTGCTCTTAACAGCATCGGACCTTGCTTCTATCACCGGTCATATCCACAACTGCGTGTTTGTGTTGCTTTGGCTCCATCCCGTCATTCTTTCTGGAGTTGTTTCTCCACTGATCTCCAGTAGCATACTGGGCACCTACCGACCTGGGGAATTCCTCATTCAGTATCCTATCATTTTTCCTTTTGATACTGTTCATGGGGTTCTCAAGGCAAAGATGTGACATGATGTTGAGAATATGAAATGGCTGGAACACTCATACACTGCTGTTAGGAAGTAAAATCTGCTGCCACTCTATAGAGCTGACAGGCAATTTCTTATATGGCTAAACATATATCACCACTTTGACCTAGTGATACTGCTCCTAGAATAAAAACGTATGTTCATGAAATTTTTCTACTAGAATGCTCATAAAGCATTGGAAACAATCCAAATGTCTATCAGCAAAAGAATGAATAGAACAAATTGTGGCACATCCATATAATCAGTCACATTCAGCAAATTACTAATACACACAACTCAAAGATGAATCCCAAAATCATCATTCTGAGTGAAAGAAGCCAGCCATACCTGTATGGCTCAATTTGTATGGAATCCTAAAACAGTCACAATTATATTTTGGCAGTAGAAATCAGAACAAAGGTTGCCTGAGGCTGGATGTGCAAGGGGGATTGATTACAAAGAGACACAAGAGAAATTTTGAGGGTGATGAAAGGGTTCTATATCTTAACTGCAGTGAAGAATGGTTATATGGTTCTGTACAATGTTAAAATTCATCCAATTGAACACTTAAGAACCATATCTTCTAATTTATGTAAATATAATTGATTTTTTTTTAAAAGACTGTGGAGTATTTTCTTTAAAGACCTTAACAAAAGAAAAGCTGATGCAAAATTCTTAGCATAACAAATCTGACATTTGATAATAAAGACACAGAGTCCTTTTAGCATTTGGGAAAATCTAATGAAGCATAACTCCCATGACTCATTTTGGAAGATACTGCTAATTTTCAAATTTTGATGATCTATCTCTCAGGGTCCATTCAGAAGGCACTCTTTTTGTATCATGTGTATTTGTACAAATTTCAGTTACCATGTGTTGTGGCCTGAATTGTGTCCTCACCCCAAAATTAATCTGAAGTTTAACTCTGGGTTTGGAAGATCCACTGGAGAAGGAAATGGCAACCAATTTCAGTATTCTTGCCTGGAAAATTCCATGGACAGAGGAGTCTGGTGGGCTACAGTCCATAGGGCTGCAAAGAGTTGGACACAAGTAAGTGTGTGTACACAACCCCCACTATGTCAGAGTGTGACCATATTCAGAGATGGGGAATTTACAGAGTTGATTAAGTTAAAATGAGTTAAGATGAGCCTTAATCCAATATGTGTATTGTCTTTATAAGATGAGGATATTTGGTCACAGACCTATATAGATGGACAATGATGTCAGTTTAGTTCAGTCTTTCAGTCATGTCTGACTCTTCGTGACCCCACGGAAGATGTAAAGACACACGAAAGAGGGATCCATCTACAAGCCAAGGACAAAAGCCTGGATCACATCTTTCCCTCATGGTTCTCAGAAGGAACCAGCCCTACAGATACCTTCATTTTGGACTTCCAGCCTCCAGAATTATGAAAACATAAATTTCTGTTATTTAAGCTACAAATTTGTGGTACTTTGTTATGGCAGCCTTAGCAAACTAATAAATCATGGTTAAGTTAGCTAACACCACTTCCCAAAACTAGGGTTCAAATGTCAGTTACCACTTGAATAATTGCATAGTGTGTTAGTCATTCAGTCATGTCAACTCTTTGCGACCCCATGGACTGCAGACAACTAAGATCCTCCATCCATGGGATTTTTCAGACAAGAATACTGGAGTGGGTTGCCATTTCCTTCTTCAGGGCATAAGGTACAGATGTTTTCAACTAACTCTTCAGTCCACATGTTACCGTATAAATAACAAATACACATTATGATAAATGACTAATCACATCATTTTTTACACAGTGTCAGTGATTGGTCACTAAACAGCTGATATTCAGTTCAGACACAGACTGCAGAGCACACATGTTAAATGGGTTACATACTTTCCCCCCAGGGAAAAAGCCATGTGACATTTTATAAAAATAGATATTATAAAGATGGTACTGGTCAACAAATGAAGGTATAGCAACGAAACAAAAAAATAAAACCAAGCATGATGTGGTCATAATGGAGAGAATGAAAAAGTCACAGAAGTGACATGTTCAAAAACACATTAATGGACCCATAAAGAAAGTTGACAGTATTAAAAATGCAAGGAAGATGATCTATATCTAGAAACAAGTATGATCATTTGCCAAGGTGTAGAAAAGATGCTTATTTGCTATCATTTGTCCCCTATATGCTGGGAAGCGGTTGTGATTTTCTAGGATCTCAGGGAAGCTCCAAATGTGGTTACAAATCAGATGTCCCTAAGAGCTTACTAGGAATCTCCCGGGAATCTTACATCTGCCTATGCATCTGGCTGCAACTGCTGCTGGAGTGTAATAAATAGACCGATCTGTTCAACCTTCTAGATCTCATGCAAGTTCCTCTTATTTGCAAACTTCAGTCTAGGACCATATAGGAAAGGGGATTCTGAGAAACTATTCTCTAGCTTCTCTTCTGTGATGCAAAAACAAAACAAACAACAACAGCCACAACAACAACCAAAAGCTTAAAATTGTTTGATGGTTGTAGTAGGGAGAATAATGGCCACTGAAAGATGTCCAATCCCTGGAACCTGTGAATGTTACAAGTAAAAAGGAACTCTGCAGATAAAATTGCACATTTTTAAAAGGTGAATTGTACTGTATGTAAATAATCTCAATAAAGTATACATTTAAATCATCTCAATAAATGTATATTTAATAAAGTATACACCTGGGGCTTTCCAGGTGATGCAGTAATAAAGAATCTGCCTGCCAATGCAGAAGACTCAAAAGACACAGGTTCGATTCCTTGGTTGGGAAGATTCCCTGGAGAAGGGAATGGTTACCCACTCCAGTATTCTTGCCCAGAGGATTTTACAGAGAGAGGATCCTGGCAGGCTACAGTCCATAGTGTCGCAAAGAGTAGGACATGACTGAGAACACACACACACATATCGTCTCAATAAAGTATACATATTTATGAAGAAACACTTGTGCTTACACTTAGTAGTGTAGGGTTACACAGTATTGTAGTCCATGCACTCTGTTGCTGATCTACTGTCTTGTCTTACTGATGCAGATATTAGAATCAGGGTTGTAGGCCCCTTGGTCCTGCTGGACCTTCAGCTTCAGTTCCTCTAACTTATGGATGAGACATGTTCAGTTTCCTAATAAAAAACGTTGGCATCTCTTGAGGTTCATCTGTATCACCAAAGAGGTGGTGGGAGATTGATGGGGATATTATCTTATTCTAGTACTTTTCTGGTTTCTCCATCTTACACATGCTTTATCTCCTAACTTCCTGCCCTGCTCTCTTCAGAGCAAACACAATCTCAGAAGCAAAAGTTGTATAGAGATCCTTTTACCAGTTCCCACAATAACACATGATCAAGTAATTCCTATAATAAACGTTGCATTCTTTATCACTTGTAGTGGTTTTGTTACAGTGGCCATACAGGTCTGGTTTCCATACTATCTCCATCTATCTGCTTGGACAATATGATTGCCCACTTTGCTTCCCCATATTGCCAAACTACATAGCAGTTCTCCCAGATAAAAATTCTTTCAGCTTTTATAGTATGACGAAAGTAACAGACTGTGCTTTAGCTGCTCCCCTAATGCCACATTTTGCCATTTCCAGTCTCCATCACAAGCAAACAATATGAAAAAAGACCATTATTTTATCGATATAAATGTGCATCATTGGGGATCATTTTTGTACGCTAGTTATCCTATGCTTTATCATATAAGATCTCCCAATCTGTGAAATTTTTCATCTGAAGTGGGAATTTTTGATACCGATTGATTTTCATTAAAAGACACTAGAGTATGTTCTGAGTCAGGGTAGAGGTGGTGGAATATTAATGTCCACACTGATATAGACTTTCACACCAGTGAAAACCTAAGATTTCTCTGCTAGGTTTGAATATATTTATTTTGGCAGCCTATAATCAACACAAACCTTGGACATGGAAGAAAGTAGAGACAATTCCCTGTGATTTAAGCTAATATCCTGTGAAATATGTTTTCTTTTTTCATTTAAGTTCTGCTATTTTGCCTGGAGAAGACTCTCGAGTCCCTTGGACTGCAAGGAGATCACACCAGTCAATCTTAAAGGAAATAAGTCCTGAATATTCATTGGAAGGACTGAGTCTGAAGCTGAAACTCCAATACTTTGGCTACCTGATGCAAAGAACTGACTCATTGGAAAAGACCCTGATGCTGGGAAAGATTGAAGGCAGGAGGAGAAGTGGACAACAGAGGATGAGATAGTTGGATATGGGTTTGAGCAAGCTCCGGCAGTTGGTAATGGACAGGGAAGCCTGGAATGTTGCAGTCCATGGGGTTGCAAAGAGTCAGACAAGACTGAGCGACTGAACTGACTGATTTTGTCTGGATGCAAAGGTAATAGAAAAATCATAGTTTGAAGAAATATGACCAAAATAAGGCCAAAGGCACTTAGTTCCTTTGTATTAAAAAGCCTGGTCTTACTTTTCCAAAAAGAATGGCCAATAAACCTTTGAAATAGTTTGCCTCATTTTGTGAGCAAAGTGAAACAAAACTGCGATGTTGGTAATATAGCACTACTTGTTCATATAACAAATTAAACAAGGTATACACATTGTTTCAGTGAACAATTGCCTTAAGTGATGCTTCAGAGAACTGTTAATTACAAAGTGATAAAATATGAAAGTAGTAGAAACTGATTTCTCAAAGTAACACCAAATTTTATCAGACTTTCAAAAGAAACTACTGCAAACAGCGATAAATCATAGCTTTGCAACAGTAGGTCCCTAGGCTTATAAGAAAATTGATTGATGCACTAAAGGTAAGATTAAAGTTTGCGTTACCACTAACTTTTAATTAATCAACTCCCTACCTAACTCTGAAAACACAATAGCACTCTCTGGAATCCCATTTTTGATGGACAGTTTCGAGAAAGAAAATCTGTGTTACTTCTGTTGTGAATGAGACCTGTTATCTCCTTATAGTAGCTCAACAACCAAAGGAGCTTTGTGACTAAACTAGAACACTTGCGAGAACTGAGGACAAAGGAATTGAAGGTAACCTGTGTTTCACCAGGGTTCTAATGTCTTTCATTAGAACGCTCTTGGGCATTCAAATAGTTTGGAAATGCGTTGCCTTATTATCTCATGGAAGCCTATAGTTTTTATATTTGACACATAACATTGTATAAATTTCAGGTATGCAACATATTAATTTAATATATTTATATACTGTAATATGATTACCCTTTGTAGTGATCATTAGCACCTCTATGACATAATTACCATTTGTTGTAGTGGGCATAATTAACATCTAGTCTCTTAGCAAGTTGGCTGATTATAATATAATACTGTTGTTTATATTCACTAAACTGTGCCCCAAGACTTATTTTTCTGCTAGTTGCAAATTTGTATCCTTAAACTTGATCTCTCTTATTTCCCTACCCCTCTGATCCTGGAAACCCCTACTGTCTGTTTTCATGAGTTGGGCTTATTTAGATTCTACACATAAGTGAGATCACACAATCTAAGTGCCCATCAATGGATGAATGGATCCGTTCCGTTCCGTTCCGTTCAGTCGCTCAGTCGTGTCCGACTCTATGCGACCCCGTGGACTGTAGCCTACCAGGCTTCTCTGTCCATGGGATTCTCCAGGCAAGAATACTGGAGTGGGTTACCGTTTCCTTCTCCACGGGATCTTCCCGACCCAGGGATCGAACCCGGGTCTCCCGCATTGGAGGCAGACGCTTTAACCTCTGAGCCACCAGGGAATGAAAATATACAAATATGTCAACCGTGAGAAAGAACGAAATCCTGCCATTTGAGACA
The DNA here is from genome assembly GCF_049115385.1 of Moschus berezovskii. Taxonomy (NCBI): domain Eukaryota; kingdom Metazoa; phylum Chordata; class Mammalia; order Artiodactyla; family Moschidae; genus Moschus; species Moschus berezovskii. The sequence goes on along the minus strand of NC_142488.1, from coordinate 131,671,094 downwards.
AATAGATCTCTGAGATATTATGTCAAATGAAATATCAGACAAAGGAAGACAACTCTGAAAATCTATAGTTTTAGATCTAGAATGAACCTTGAAGGTCACTCAGTCCAAGGTCTAGAGTTTGTAAACTTGTTCCATTAACAAATGCAGAGGGTGAAAATTCTTAACAGAGTAAGCAGATGTTGATAGTTGAGGAGATAAACACAGGGCCAAGTGAAGATGATTTGAGGATGGCTTTGAGTTTCAGTACTTTCTGTCCTTGCTCCAACTTACCAGGGAAAGTACAGGGTTGCTTTATGCACTTGGGAGCTAGGCCATCAACGTTATGATCACCCCTTTTCCAATCTGCTCAAGATCTATGTGAAAGGACTTTCAGAATGTAATGGAGGACTTTCTATGCAAGATTCTTATTTTACATATGGGCCTTCTCACCCTATCCTTACCTATTCAGATCAGAAAACTACTTGAGATATGATTATTTTTCTCTTAGTTTGTTTTAGTTTTTCTTTCCCTCTAGTTTCAGTAATTTTTTTTATTTTGAAAATCACAGTTTGTCATACTTTGGCAATAAGGAAAAAAAAAAAGAAAGATAAAGAAATATTGTTGTTGTTTTTTCCTTAGCTACAAAGGAAGTGGCTATAGATTTCTCTTGACATGAGGTTTAATAAGAAAAATTGTAAGAGAGAAATACCAAGGAGAAGGCAAAAACTCGGAGTGAGAGGAGTGTACCTGCCCAACGTCTCCCATGGGCTTGGAGAAATTGTTTCAGGAGCAGTTCAGTGGCAACAACACAGTAATGATAAGAACACTGGGAATAATAATGGGCAGAATTAAGAGCTCTGGCTGTGCCATGTGATTTTAGGTAAGTGACATGACCTCTCAACTATAGCTTCTCCTTCAGAAAAATGTACTGCTAAATTTGAAAAATTATCATGTATATTAAACCGTATAATTGTTGAGTTGCTCTTTGCGATCCTGTGAACTATAGTCCACCAGGCTCCTCTGTCCATGGGATTTCCCAGGCAAGAATACTGGAGTGGGTTGCCATTTCATTCTGCAGGGGATCTTCCTGACCCAGGAATCTAACCTGCTCTCTTGCACTTCATGGGGATTCTGTACCACTGAGCCACTGGGGAAGCCCAAATCAGAAAATAGATATTAATTGAAAGTAATTCGTAGATGATAGGCAATCAGCATACATTTAATATTAAGAATGTTTCTTCCAAATACATTGTGTAGTTTCTTGGGCAGACCACTCCTGACTCACAAATATTTGGATGTTTGGGGGCTTCATAATTTTTTCAATATCCGTTTTGGACATAGCCTTCCATCTGAATTTTGTTTTAACAGAAGTCCATCAGAAATTGTAATGCTCTGTGTTCATTATAATTTGTGGCTACTCTAGAAACATTCATGGTGTAAACGATATGCTTATTACCCAAGAGAAACACACTCAGAACTACCCAGTTGAGCTGGAACTAAATCAACTTTTCCAAAAGTGAATCTTAATCCTCACTAATACACTTTGACTGCTGTTCATTATGCTTGTAATTGTGGCTGATACATTTATTGAAATATTTCCATCTAACTGGACTCTCTCCCAACTAGTTAGCATATGATAGAAACCCCCGCTCCATCAAATCTTCTGATATTGAGCAACAGTGAGGGACTAAATGCCAAGAAACTTCTAGGCTATGGTACTTGCATTTTTTTTTGGTGTGTGTAAACCATGAGAGAAAATTCTCTCATACGAGGAAAAAGGATATTGTCTATCACTTTTTAAAATTAACATTTTATATTTTAGAGCAGTTTTAGGTTTACAGAAAAATTAAGCAAAGACTACTTCCCTCCCATTTTTCTGTGTTGTGAAAACTTGTTGACACATTTCAGGTGAGAAGTTTATTTTCTGCTCCTTTCACTCCTGAAGAATTAAATTTTAATAGCAAATCTGCTACAAAATGAAATGTTATTCAATAATCATATATTTCTTCCTATTATGAGCTCATCAAAAGTGTAACTTTCTACTACTGATAACCATTTGCAAAGGATAAGGGGGAAAAATGTAGGACTTCCAGTTCTGAATAGAAAAATATCCAAGAGAGATTTTTGTGCAATCTTCCTGTGCCAATAAAAACGCTAGCCTCATTTCAGGGAACATAACTGGCTCTGTGAGCTGAAAAAGTCAGTTTACTTGGCTAAGTATTCCACTTTCCTTAGCTGCAAAATGAAGAAGTGAGACCAGCTAAGAGGTTCTCAATGTTGGCTGCTGCATACTGTAACTTTCTGAGAGGCTTTACAATCTTACTGAGGACAGGCCTCAAGAATAGTTTGTATAATATAGGAATGATCTTGTCCTTAAAGATTTGGCAGAATTTGACCATAAAACTACCTGGATGGGATGTGTGCATATGGGTTTATGTGTGTGTGCAGTTTACCCAGGCAGATTTTACCCTACAGATTACATTTCTTTAGTGGTCATGTATGTGCTGTGTGCTCAGTCGTGTCCGACTCTGTGACCCCGTGGACCGTAGCCCTCCAGGCTCCTCTGTCCATGGGATTCTCCAGGCAAGAATACTGGAGTGGGTTGCCATTACCTTCTCCATTTGTGGTTATAGGTTTATTCAGATTTTCAATGTTTTTGTGAAACACTTTTGAGAAGTTTTGTTTTTCTAAGAAATTATCCCTTTCATACATGTTTAAATAATAAAGTCATTCACATTGTTACCTTTTGCCTTTTAAATCTTTTCTAGCTGCAGTTATGTTCAGATTTTCACACTTAATATTGTTTATTTAACACTTGTTTTTCTTTTGGATCCATAATTCCACTTTTATCTATTATATTTTTCTTGCAAACAGAATTTTTATTTCTCTTCTTTGTTTTCTTGTTCCTTTACTTCTGCTTTTATATTTATTTCCTCCTTTTTAAGCTTCTCTGTGCTTTATTTTGCTGTCCTTTTTCTAATTACTTGGGTTGCATATTTTGCTTACTAATTTTAAGCCTTTGAACTTTTCTTATATATCTGTTTCAGTCTACAAATGACTCTCTCATTACTGCTTTGGCTATATGTCAGCACTTTTGATATGAAGTACTTCCATTGTAATTCAGTTAAAAATAAGATTTGATTCTAATTCTGAATATGCTTCTGGCATTATTATAAATATATTCTAATATTTCTAAATATATTAGGAGTTAGTTATTTTTGTTATTTCTGATGTACCATTTTATATTAAAAATATTGTCTGATCCATATGATATTGTTTGATACTTGTTCTGGGCTAAACTGTTGTTGCTGTTCAGTCACTAAGTACTGGCTGACTCTTTGTGACCCCATAGACTGAAGCATGCCAGGCTTCCCTGTCCTTTACTATCTCCCAGAGTTTGCTAAAACTCATGTCCACTGAGTCAGTGATGCCATCCAGTCATCTTGTCCTCTGTCTTCCCCTTTTCCTCCTGCCCTCAATCTTTCACAGCATCAGGGTCTTCTCCAATGAGTCAGTTCTTTGTATCACATGGCCAAAGTATTGGAAATTCAGCTTCAGCATCTGTCCTTCCTTTGAATATTCAGGATTGATTTCCTTTAGGATTGACTGGTTTGATCTCTTTGCTGACCACAGACTCTCAAGAGTCTACTCCAGCACCACAGTTCAAAAGCATCAATTCTCTGATGCTCAGCCTTTTTTATGGTCCAACTCTGACATCCATATGTGACTACTGGAAAAACCATAGCTTTAACTAGATGGATATTTGTCAGCAAAGTGATATCTCTGTTTTTTTTTTTTATACACTGTCTAGGTTTGTCACATATTTCTGTCCAAGGAGCAAACACCTTTTAGTTTCACGGCTGCAGTCTCTGTCCGCAATGATTTTGGAGTACAAGAAAATAAAGTTTGTCTGTGTTCCCTTTGTTTCCCCATCTCTTTGCCATGAAGTGATAGGACTGGATGCCATGAACTTAAATGTTGAATTTTAAACCAACTTTTTCACTCTCCTCTTTCACATTCATCAAGAGACTCTCTAGTTCCTCTTCACTTTCTGACATTAGAGTGGCATCATCTGCATCTATGAGGTTGTTGATAATTCTCCCAGAAATCTAGATTCCAGTTTGTGAGTCATCCAGCCCAGCATTTCTCATGATGTACTCAGCATATAAATTAAGTAAGCAGTGATGTACTCCTTTCCCGATTTGGAACCAGTCCATTGTCCATGTCTGGTTCTAACTGTTACTACTTGACCTGCATACAGATTTCTCAGGAGGCAGGTAAAGAGGTCTGGTATTCTCACCCCTTTAAGAATTTTCCAGAGTTAGCTGTGATCCACACAGTCAAAGGCTTTAGGATAGTCAATGAAGCAGAAGTTTTTCTGGAATTCGCTTTCTTTTTCTAAGATCCAACAGATGTTGGCAATTTGATCTCTGGTTCCTCTGCCTTTTCTAAATCCAGCTTGTACATCTGGAAGTTCTTAATTCATGTACTGTTGAAGCCTAGCTTGAAGGAGTTTAAGCATTACTTTGCTAGCATGGGAAATGAGTGTAATTGTATGGTAGTTTAAACATTCTTTGTCATCACCCATATTTGGGATTGGAATGAAAACTGACCTTTTCCAGTCCTGTTGCCACTGCTGAATTTTCCAAATTGGCTGGCATATTGAGTGTAGCACTTAACAGCATCATCCTTTAGGATTTGAAATAGCTCAGCTGGAATTCCATCATCTCCACTAGCTTTGTTCATAGTGATTCTTTCCAAGGCCCACTTGACTTCGCATTCCAGGATGTCTGGCTCTAGGTGAGTAATCACACCATCATGGTTATCTGGGTTAATAACCCCTTTTTAGTACAGTTCTTCTGTGTATTCTTGCCAACTCTTCTTAATATTTTCTGCTTCTGTTAGGTCCTTACCATTTCTTTCCTTTATTGAGCCCATCTTTGCATGAAATATTCCCTTGGTATCTTTAATTTTCTTGAAGAGATCTCTAGTCTTTCCCATTCTATTGTTTTCCTCGATTTCTTTGCATTGTTCACTTAAGAAGGCTTTCTTATTTCTCCTTTCTCTCCCTTTTTTTTTTTTTTTACAGAATCTCAGTATTTACTTTTACACACTATGGTTTTTTTTCCCCATTTTTATTGAGTTATAGTTGACAAACATTGCATGTATTTAAGGTGTACAACGTGATGATTTGATATACATATACACAATTAGGCCAGTTAACATATCCACAACCTCATAAAATTGCCTTTTTTTTTTTTTTTTACTTTTTTTTCTTTTTAACATGGATAATCTAATGACAGCATGGTGATTATAGTTAACAATACTGTTCATATATATTTGAAATCTGTTAAGAGAATGGATCTTATGTGTTATCACAAGAGATGTATCATTTTTTTTATGAATGTTCCATATATTTTCCGAAAAAAAATTATTCTTTAATATTAATGTTGTTTGTCATTCAGTTGCTAAGTCTTGTCCAACTCCTTGTGATTTCATGAACTGCAACACACCAGGCTTCCCTGTCCTTCACCATTGCCCAGAATTTGCTCAAACTCATCTCCTTTGAGTCAGTGATGCCATGCAACCATCTCACCCTCTGTTGCCCCCTTCTCTAGGTGTGAACATCTATATATGCCCATTAGAGTGCTTGTGTGTGTGCTCAGTCATGTCTGACTTTTTGCAACACTATGGACTATAGCCCACAGGCTTTTCTATCTCAGATATTCTCTAGGTAAGAATACTGGAGTGGGTATCCATTCCATTCTCCAGGGGATCTTCCCAACCCAGAGATCAAACCCAAGTCTCTTGTATTGGAGGGGAATTCTTTACTATCTGAACCACCAGCTGAGCCCATCCATTAGAATAGCATTCCTACTTTTCCTGTACAAATATCCTATAGTCAACACTTTTATAGTTTAATCCATTAGTTTCTGAGAGACAAGTTTGAAAATATTCTACCGTGATCATAAATTTGTGATTTTTCTTTGTACATTTTATGATATTTTTGGTATTATATGTCTTGATTCTGTGTGTTAGGTGATTATAAATCATCAATAATATATATTTAAAGTAACTTTTACCATTATCTTTATTCCTAGTAATCCATTTTTTGCCTTAAAATATATTTCATTTGATATTCATGTATCCATAATACATTATCCCTGGTGGCTCAGACAGTAAAGAATCTGCCTGTCAAGCAGGAGACCTGTGTTCAATCCCTGTGTCAGGAAGATGCCCTGGAGAAGGAAATGGCAACCCACTCCTTTACTCTTGCCTGGAGAATTCCATGGACAGAGGAGCCTGGTGGGCTACATACAGTCCATGAGGTGGCAAAAAGTCGGACACAACTAAGCGACTAACACTTTCAATTTTTCACTTTTATAGCACATTAATCCTATGTGTTTTCTTCCATTCCTTAATCTTTAGTCTCTCTAGGTCTTTGCATTTTAGGCATATATCTTACAAACAATATATGGCTAAATTTGTTGTATGTGCAATATAAGAACCTTGATTTTAAATGACAAATATAGACATATTCATTGTGGTTATGATATATTTGAATATATTTCTATTATTTTCTTTTAGTTATTTTCTATACCCCTTCTTTGTTTTAGTTTACCTTTCTTTCCTCTCTGTATTCTATTCACTAATCCACTCTTCTTTGTTTATCTCTTTCCTCCTTTTGGTATAAAGTATTAATCACTCTGTTGTGTTCAACTCTTTGCAACCCCATGCAAGCCCATCAGGCTCCTCTGTCCACAGAATTCTCCAGGCAAACATACTGGAGTGGTTTGCCATTTCCTTCTCCAGGGGATCTTCTTGACCCAGGGAATCGGACCTGGGTCTCCTGAATTGCAGGCAGATTCTTTACCAACTGTGCCATTAGGAATTTTATTTCTATTATTTTAGTTATTAGACTTAAGATTTTAAATAATTGACTTAAAAACTAAAATTTAGCAGTATCTCAACTCTCGTTTTGAATAATTCAAAACGTTAGAACATTTTTACAGAGGTCATTTTCTTTCACCTTACATCTAATGTTATAACTCCGTTTGGTCTTATGCCCTTCTGAAATTAGCAACAATTATCATTTTATGCACTCCATTCCTGAATGACTCACTTATTAATCACTTTATTAGTTACCATTGCTTTTTAAATCTCACTTTTTTCTTCTGAGTTCAGATTCTATCATTTTGAAATAGTCCCATTAATATTTATTTCAGCAAATGTCTATGACTGGTGAACTCACATTATTTTTTTTTAAAATAATAGTATAGCTTAATTTATTTTTTATTTTTTAAAATTTTAATTGGAGGCTAATTACTTCACAATATTGTATTGGTTTTGCCATACATTGACATAAATCCTGCCTGAGTGTACTTTGGTTCCCCACCTTGAACCCCCTTCCCACCTCCCTCCCCATATCATCCCTCTGGGTCATCTTAGTGCACCAGCCCAGAGCATCCTGTATCATGCATCGAACCTGGACCTGTGATTCATTTCACATATGATAATATACATGTTTCAATGCTATTCTCCCAAATCATCCCAAGCTCGCCCTCTCCCACAGAGTCCAAAAACTGTTCTATACATCTGTGTCTCTTGCTCTCTCACATACATCCTCCTAAATTCCATATATATATATATATATGTGTGTGTGTTAGTATACTTTATTGGTGTTTTACTTTCTGGCTTGCTTTACTCTGTATAATAGGCTCCAGTTTCATCCACCTCATTAGAACTGATTCAAATGTATTATTTTTTGATGGCTGAATAATACTCCATAGTGCATATGTACCACAGCTTTCTTATCCATTCATCTGCAGATGAACATCTAGGTTGCTTCCATGTCCTGGCTATTATAAACAGTGCTGCGATGAACATTGGGGTACACATGTCTCTTTCAATTCTGGTTTCCTCGGTGTGTGTGCCTAGGAGTGGGATTGCTGGGTCATATGGCAATTCTATTTCCAGTGTTTTAAGGAATCTCCACACTGTTCTCCATAGTGACTGTACTAGTTTTCATTCCCACCAACAGTGTAAGAGGGTTCCCTTTTCTCCACATCCTCTCCAGTATTTATTGCTTGTAGACGTTTGGATAGCAGCCATTCTGACTGGCATGAAATGCTATATCATTGTGGTTTTGATTTGCATTTCTCTGATAACGAGGGATGTTGAGAATCTTTCCATGTGTTTGTTAGCCATTTGTATGTCTTCCTTGGAGAAATGTCTGTTAGTTCTTTGGCCCATTTTTTGATTGGGTCATTTATTTTTCTGGACTTGAGCTGCAGGAGTTGCTTGTATATATTTTTTTCTTTTTTCAAAAACAACTTTAGGAATCTTTACTTAAAAACAACCTTATCTTAAAATGGAGTAACTTTGGTTTTACGAGCATCGAGCAAAGTACAGAAGCAAAAATGCATTACAGGAGCATTAAGTTCTACATTAGGTCACAGCGTCTAATCTGAAATCACACCCATAATATCATTTTTCAGGATATCTGGGAAATAGTTATTTCCCAGGATGTCTGAACCATAGCTACTCTATTTTGACTTTTAGTTGTAAAAAAAAAAAAAATTTTTAATAGCCAAAGCAGATTTCACCATTAATGACATCAGTGTTTCTCTAGGTATGAGAAGATGCAAGAATTGGAACTCATAAAACCTTTTTCTGAAAAGATCTAACTATCTGAAGGCCTGTTCTGCCAGTTTATTTTTTTTTTTTTCAGAGCACAGAGTGCCTCATTCCTGATTTTCACCCTGAACTTCTTTCAGGGGGTGTTGAAGGTCAGCAGCTTGCAATGGTCATGATGTAATCTTTGTAGAGGCAGCTGGCAAGTACCAACTTCCAGTCAGCAGGGTCCCTTCATAGCCACATATCTGACCATGTGACACCATTTCATGGCCATTGTGTCACGCGGTGCAGGGAAGGCTCATTCCCAGGTCTAGGAAAGTGATGGGCCATTCAGTGTGCTAAAATTGGACCAGGCCTTGCAAGTAGCAAAAGTCTCTGGACCACTGTCTTACTAGCCTCCTGGTCCAGGAAAATATTTCCTCTTGTTGCTTTTTCCCATACCCAGAGTAACATTATTACAATTATTGATCTCATATGGAACTGTCAGTTCAGCATTATTTCACAGGCTCAGTGAAACAAGTGACATAGAAAATAATATAGCCATAGCTAGCAGTTATTAGTAAAATAAGAATTATAAGTCAAGAACTTTCATTAGATAAAGCCTGGTATACCCCAAGTCACCTGACTTCTTTCGTTAAATTTTTGAGATTAATGCTTTTTCAGTTGCTTCATTTGCTATTATTATCTCCCATTCTGAAGGCTGCCTTTTCACCTTGCTTATGGTTTCCTTTGATGTGCGGAAGCTTTTAATTTTAATTAGGTCCCATTTGTTTGTCTTTGCTTTTATTTCCAATATTCTGGTAGGTGGATCAGGGAGGATCCTCTTGTGATTTATGTCAGAGAGTGTTTTGCCTATGTTCTCCCCTAGGAGATTTATAGTTTCTGGTCTTATGTTTAGATCTTTAATCCATTTTGAGTTAATTTTTGGTATGGTGTTAGAAAGTGTTCTAGTTTCATTCTTTTACAAGTGGTTGACCAGTTTTCCTAGCACGACTTGTTGAAGAGATTGTCTTTTCTCCATTGAATATTGTTGCCTTCTTTGTCAAAGATAAGGTGTCCATAGGTGCATGGATTTATCTCTGGGCTTTCTATTTTCTTCCATTGATCTATATTTCTGTCTTTGTGCCAGTACGATACTGTCTTGATGACTGTGGCTTTGTAGTAGAGCCTGAAGTCCGGCATGTTGATTCTTCCAGTTCCATTCTTCTTTCTCAAGATTGCTTTGGCTATTCCAGTTTTTCTGTATTTCCATACAAATTGTGAAATTATTGGTTCTAGTTCTGTGAAAAATACTGTTGGTAGCTTGATAGGTAATGCATTGAATCTATAGTTTACTTTGTGTAGTATACTCATTTTCACAATATTGATTCTTCCAATCTATGAACACGGTATATTTCTCCACCTATTAGTGTCCTCTTTGATTTCTTTCACAACTGTTTTATATTTTTCTGTATATAGGACTTTTGTTTCTTTAGGTAGATATATTCCTAAGTATTTTATTATTTTCATTGCAACAGTGAATGGAATAGTTTCCTTAATTTCTTTTTCTACTTTCTCATCATTAGTGTATAGGAATGCAAGGGATGTCTGTGTGTTGATTTTATATCCTGCAACTTTGCTATATTCATTGATTCAGTTCAGTTCAGTTCAGTTGCTCAGTCGTGTCCGACTCTCCAAGACCCCATGAATCACAGCACGCCAGGCTTCCCTATCCATCACCAACTCCCGGAGTACACTCAAACTCATGTCCACAGAGTCGGTGATGCCATCCAGCCATCTCATTCTCTGTCGTCCCCTTCTCCTCCCGCCCCCAACCTTTCCTAGCATCAGAGTCTTTCCCAGTGAGTCAACTCGTCGCATGAGGTGGCCAAAGTATTGCAGCTTCAGCTTTAGCATCAGTCCCTCCAATGAACATCCAGGATTGATCTCCTCTAGAATGGACTGGTTGGATCTCCTTGCAGTATAAGGGACTCTCAAGAGTCTTCTCCAGCAACACAGTTCAAAAGCATTGATTCTTCGGCGATCAGCCTTCTTCACAGTCCAACTCTCACATCCATACATGACCACGGGAAAAACCATTGCCTTGACTAGACGGACCTTGGTTGGCAAAGTAATGTCTCTGCTTTTTAATATACTATCAAGATTGGTCATAACTTTCCTTCCAAGGAGCAAGCGTCTTTTAATATTCATTGATTAGCGCTAGTAATTTTCTGGTGGAGTCTTTAGGGTTTTCTGTGTAGAGGATCATGTCTTCTGCAAACAGTGAGAGTTTTACTTCTTTTTTCCACTTTGGATTCCCTTTATGTCTTTTTCTTCTCTGATTGCTGTGGCCAAAACTTGCAAAACTATGTTGAATAGTAGTGATGAGAGTGGGCACCCTTGTCTTATTCCTGACTTTAGGGAAAATGCTTTCATATTCACCATTGAGGAAAATGTTTGCTGTGGGTTTGTCATATAAAGCTGTTATTATGTTTAGGTATGTTCCTTCTCGGAGAAGGCACTGGCAAGCCACTCCAGTACTCTTGCCTAGAAAATCCCATGGATGGAGGAGCCTGGTAGGCTGAGTCCATGGGGTCACTCAGTTGGACATGACTGAGAGACCTCACTTTCACTTTTCACTTTCAGGCATTGGAGAAGGAAATGGCAACCCACTCCAGTGTTCTTGCCTGGAGAATCCCAGGGACGGGGGAACCTGGTGGGCTGCCGTCTTTGGGGTCGCACAGAGTTGGACACGACTGAAGCGACTTAGCAGCAGCAGCAGCAGCATGTTCCTTCTATTCCCACCTTCTGGAGTGTTTTTATCATAAATGGATGTTGAATTTTGTCGAAGGCTTTCTCTGCATCTGTTATTGCAGAGTAAATATAATCGTATGACTTTTATTTTTCAATTTGTTAATGTGGTGTATTACATTGAATGATTTGTGGATCTTGAAGAATACTTACATTACTGGGATAAAGAGCACTTGGTCATCTTTTTAATGTGCTGTTGGATTAAGATTGCTAGAATTTTGTCAAGGATTTTTTCATCTATGTTCATCAGTGATATTGGCCTGTAATTTTCTTTTTTGTGGCATCTTTGTCAGGTTTTCATATTAGGGTGATGGAGGCTCATAAAATGAGTTTGGACGTTTACCTTCCTCTGCAATTTTCTGGAAGAATTTGAGTAGGATAGGTGTTAGCTCTTCTCGAAATTTTTGGTAGAATTCAGCTGTGAAGCCATCTACACCTGGGCCTTTGCTTGCTGAAAGATTTCTGATTACAGTTTCAATTCCCATGCTTGTGATGGGTCTGTTAAATTTTCTATTTCTTCCTGGTTTAGTTTTGGAAAGTTGTACTTTTCTAAGAATTTGTCCATTTTTCCCAAATTATCCATTTTATTGGCATATAATTGCTGATAGTAGTCTCTTATTGTCCTTTGTATTTCCGTGTTGTCTTTTGTTATCTCTCCATTTTCATTTCTAATTTTATTGATTTGGTTTTTCTCCCTTTGTTTCTTGATGAGTCTGGCTAGTGGTTTTTCAATTTTATTTATTTTCTCAAAGAACCAGCCTTTGCCTTTGTTGATTTTTGCTCTGGTCTCTTTTGTTTCTTTTGCATCTATTTTTTGCCCAAATTTTAAGATTTCTCTCCTTCTACTAACCAAGGGGTTCTTCATTTCTTCTTTTTCTAGTTGCTTTAGGTGTAGAGTTAGGTTATTTATTTGACTTTTTTCTTATTTCTTGAGGTATGCCTGTATTGCTATGAACCTTCCCCTTAGCACTGCTTTTACAGTGTCCCACAGGTTTTGGGTTGTTGTGTTTTCATTTTCATTCATTTCTATGTATATTTTGATTTCTCTTTTGATTTCTTCTTTTTTTGTTCATTATTCAGCAGCGTTTTGTTCAGCCTCCATATGTTGGAACTTTTAATACTTTTCCTCCTGTAATTGAGATCTAGTTTTACTGCATTGTGTTCAGAAAAGCTGCTTGAAATGATTTCAATTTTTTTGAATTTAGCAAGGCTAGATTTATGGCCCTGGATGTGATCTATCCTGGAAAAGGTTCCATGTGCACTTGAGAAAAAGGTGAAATTCATTGTTTTGGGGTGAAATGTCCTATAGAGATCAATTAGGTCTAATTGGTCTATTGTATGATTTAACGTTTGTGTTTCCTTGTTAGTTTTCTGTTTAGTTGATCTATCCATAGGTGTGAGTGGGATATGAAAGTCTCCCACTATTATTGTGTTGTTGTTAATTTACCCTTTCATACTTGTTAGCATTTGTCTTACATATTGTGGTGCTTCTATATTGGGTGCATTTATATTTATAATTGTTATATCTTCTTCTTGGATTGATCCTTTGATCATTATGTGGTGTCCTTCTTTGTCTCTTTTCACAGCCTTTGTTTTAAAGTCTATTTTATCTGATATGAGTATTGCTCCTCCTGCTTTCTTTTGGTCTCTATTTGCATGGAATATCTGTTTCCAGCCCTTCACTTTCAATCTGTATGTGTCCCTTGTTTCGAGGTGGGTCTCTTGTAGACAACACATATTAGGGTTTTGTTTTTGTATCCATTCAGCCAGTCTTTGTCTTTTGGCTGGGACATTCAAATCATTTACGTTTAAGGTAATTATTGATAAGTATGATCCCGTTGCCATTTTCTTTATTGTTTTGGGTTCGGGTTTGTACACCCTTTCTGTGTTTCCTGTCTAAAGAAGGTCCTTTAGCATTTGTTGGAGAGCTGGTTTGGTGATGCTGAGTTCTCTCAGCTTTTGCTTGTCTGTAAAGCTTTTGATTTCTCCTTCATATTTGAATGAGATCTCTTCTGGGTACAGTAATCTGAGTTGTAGGTTATTTTCTTTCATCACTTTAATTGTGTCCTGCCATTCCCTCCTGGCCTGAAGAGTTTCTGTTGAAAGATCAGCTGTTATCCTTGTGGGAATCCCCTTGTTTGTTATTTGTTGTTTTTCCCTTCTGCTTTTAATATTTGTTCTTTGTGTTTGATCTTTGTTAATTTGGTTAATATGTATCTTGCAGTATTTCGCCTTGGGTTTATCCTGTTTGGGACTCTCTGTGTTTCTTGGACTTGGGTGATTATTTCCTTTCCCATTTTAGGCAATTTTCAAGTATTATCTCTTCTAGTATTTTCTCATGGTCTTTCTTTTTGTCTTCTTCTTTTGGGACTCCTATGATTTGAATGTTGGGGCATTTAACATTGTCCCAGAGGTCTCTGAGATTGTACTCATTTCTTCAAATTCGTTTTTCTCTTTTCTTCTCTGTTTCATTTATTTCTACCATTCTATCTTCTATCTCACTTATCCTATTTTCTGCCTCCATTATTCTACTGTTGGTTCCCTCCAGAATGTTTTGGATCTCATTTATTGCATTATTCATTATATATTGACTCTTTTTTATTTCTTCTAGGTCCTTGGTAAACCTTTCTTGCATCTTCTCGATCCTTGTCTCCTGTCTATTTCTCTGTAACTCCATTTTGTTTGCAAGATTTTGGATCATTTTCACTATCATTATTCAGAATTCTTTATCAGGTAGATTCTCTGTCTCTTCCTCTTTTATTTAGGTTGCTGGGTATTTATCCTGTTCCTTTACCTGCTGGGTATTTCTCTGCCTCTTCATTTTGCTTATATTGCTGTGTTTGGGGTGGACTTTCCGTCTTCTGGCAGTTTGTAAAGTTCTCTTTATTGTGGAGTTTCCTCGCTGTGAGTGAGGTTGGATGGGTGGCTTGTCAAGGTTCCCTGGTTAGGGAAGCTTGTGTCGGTGTTCTGGTGGGTGGAGCTGGATTTCTTCTTTCTGGAGTGCAATGAAGTGTCCAGAAATTAGTTATGAGATGTCTATGGGTTTTGAGTGACTTTGGGCAGCCTGTATATTGAAGCTCAGGGTTATTTTCCTGTGTTGCTGGAGAATTTGCATTGTATGTCTTGCTCTGGAACCTGTTGGCCCTTGGGTGGTGCTTTGTTTCAGTGTAGGTATGGAGGCGTTTGATGAACTCCTATCGATTAATGTTCCCTAGTGTCAGGAGTTCTCTGGTATTCTCAGGATTTGGACTTAAGCCTCCTGACTCTGTTTTTCAGTCTTATTCTTGCAGTAGCCTCAAGGCTTCTCCATCTGTCACTTCCAAGACAGTTCCCTCTGTTTTCACTTCTTCTGTTTGCTGGTCTCTTCAGTGTCTAGTTTCCACCCTGACACAAGGGAGCAGTGGTGGTCACTCTTTTAATCTCTCTTTTTCAATCTTGCTGTGGAGAGGGAGGAAACCTCCTTCCGAAGGCAATGAGCTGATTTTCTGGGTGCCTGATGTCCTCTGCTGGCATTCAGAAGTTGTTTTGTGTAATTTACTCAGCGTTCAAATGTTCTTTTGATGAATTTGTGGGGGAGAAATTTGTCTCCCAGTCCTATTCCTCCGCCATCTCGGGACCGACAACCTGAACTCTCATTCTTTATTTATTTGAAAGATATATTCATCTTTACCTTACAAAGTAGCTATAGAATTCTAGATTGATAATCATGTTCTTCCATTACCTGAACTAATGATTTTATTTTGTTCTGGCCTCCATCTCTGCTTTTGAGAAGCTTTAGCTTGTCTAATATTCTGTGATTTCCTTACAAGTAATCATCCCTCTCTGGTTACAAAACATTTCCTTTGTTGTTAGTCTGCAGTTACACTATTTATGTCTACAAGAAATCTGTTTTATTTATCTTCCTCTGGTTCATTATCCTTCCAGTGATTGAGGATTCACAATTATAAATTCTAGAAAAAAACTTTGGCTATTGCCTCATTCCTAGTCTAATTTCTTTTTCTGGAACTTCTATTGTATATTGAACTGTATCATTCTATGTGCTATGTCTCCTGATTTATCTTTCGCATTTTCTATTTCTTTATCTTTCTGAAATGAACTCTGGATAATATGTTAAAATCTATTTTTTAGTTCACATGTTCTAAATAGATTATTTACAGCTGTGCCCAATACTGCGATTTTAAGCTCAAAGACCATAGTATTCATTTTTGGATCTGCTAGTTGGTTCTTTTTCAGATATACTCATTCCTTTTATTTTTCATTTGTTTTGTTATCTCATGGGTTTTATTCCCACTAGACCTTTAATTATCACAAACGTTTATTTTATGGTCTATCAGATTATTTTAAGATCTACTGAGTAGAATGTGGGAAGGGTATGAAGCTTCCATTTTCTGTGTTTGCGGTTCTCAATCATGATGAATCATTTCCTTCTTTGTTATTAAATTCTGGATTGTGAGTTATTTCTTTTTTTATAATGAATTTATTTTTGGCTACACTCGGTCTTTGTTACTGAATGTGGGCTTTCTCTAGTTGTGGCATGTAGGGGCTATTCTCTAGTTCTGGTGCACAGGCTTCTCAGTGTGGTGGCTTCTCTTGTTGTGGAGCAGAGACTCTAGAGGACAGACTCAATCGTTGTGGCACACAGACTTAGTTGCCCTGCGACATGTGGGATCTTCCTGGATCAGAGATCAAACCCATGTCTCCTGCATTGGCAGGTGGATTCTTTACCACTGAGCCACCAGGACGCCCGTGAGTTATTTCTGCACAACTGTGTATGGGGGAATTGTGGGTCACCTGGCCTGGAGGTATATCTGTTCTGGGTGATTTCATGTTTGCCAATGTCCAGGGACAGTAGCAACTCACCCACAATCTTATACTCATTTCTTGGCTTGGAATTTCTTGCATCACAGAGGTGGAGTGTATCTTTTAACCCAAATCCACATGTGGTGCAGACCCAGCATTTTGAATTGTTAAGAGATGTATTTTGAAATATATCTTTCTCTTTGTTTCCACCCAAAGACATAGAGATAAAAATTATTCCTTATGATATCCCTGGGCTTTGGGAGTCTTGATTTGTTTTGCATCTTCTTCCCCATAGTTCATCCTTTAGCCCACTGAAGCTTTTCAATGGCCCTAGATTTAGATCAACAGCTTAACTCCAAATTGTTTCCCTTGTGTGATTCCAATGTCTAATCTACTGTCCTTCTGCTGCTAAGTCACTTCAATTGTGTCCAACTCTGTGTGACCCCATAGATGGAAGCCCACCAGGCTCCCCCTTCCCTGGGATTCTCCAGGCAAGAACACTGGAGTGGATAGATGTTAAAACCATTAACCCTTAGATTATTGACACTCATAACTCCTTACCACTCCTGGCTCTATTTTAGTTACAGCATTAAGCCATGTATTTTCCACTCTGGTATTCAGGTTTATCTTCGTTTCTGACACCTGAAACTATGATCAACTATGTATGTGAAAGAGCTCTGCTATATTCAATTAAGCTTTATTAGGTGTTCATTACAGGAGTATTTTCAATTCTCTTTACCATTCTGCTGCAATCAGAAGTGTAATTGTTTCTTTTACCTGTCTGTCTTTCACAGTAGACTGACAGCTTCTCCCAGCTACAACTAGAGTCAAGACTTCATGGAATCTGTGTCAAAGGCATTCAACAGAATGATAACAGAATGTTCAACAGCATGGAATTTTAAAATGTAAGCTGTTTTCTAAGAATAGTCCAGGGTGGTTTATATTTTGGTTATGTGAGGATAGACATAAGAAGCTATGACAGGTGACAAAGATGATGTTCATTTCATGCCACAATGAAGAATTTGGGTTTATCTACCAATAAACTTGAGGACATCAAAGAGATTTAAACAGTGGAATATTATCATTTATTTGTGTTACAGGCTGACAGCTTCAGTTTATCTGGGGCTGGACTGAGCGTGAGAAAAGGTGGATGTGGAGAGACCAATGAGATTACCACCATAGGAAAAGAGTGAATTTTTAAAATCAGCCTCTTTTCAGTGGAATAGTTTGATCTCTAGGTTTCCAGAGAGTAGAAAAATACTTCATAAAAACGTATTGTGCACACATATACCACAAGTTCCTCCAAACTTTAAATAAATCTTGGAATGTTTATGTGCTCAATAGGTCATTAACTGCCTAATTGATTTGTACTAATCCATGGGCTTCCCAGGTGGTGCTAGTGGTAAAGAACACAGATAGACATAAGAGACACAAGTTTGATCCCTGGGTCAGGAAGATCCCCTGGAGGAGGAAATGGCAACCCACTCCTGTATTCTTGCTTGGAGAATCCCATGGACAAAGGAGCCTGTTGGGCTATGGTCCATAGGGTCGCAAACAGTTGGACATGACTGATGTGACTTAGCATGCACACACGCACATACTATTACACAGCCTCACCCCAACTACATCAAGCCCTTATGAATCATATCTTCCCAATTGCATGAAAAGAAACTGAAGTTTAAAATGAACAAAATAATGAAATCCTCAGGACAACCTAAGTCAGAAAAGAGGTTATATGTTTGCTTCTGGAAACGATACTCTATTTTGGAGGCTTTCAACTAAACTGCATAGCTATTTTGGCATATTGTGTCACTAAATCAATTGCCTGTATGGACAATTAACACCATCCATCAGTGGGTTAACATGGTATAAGAGTTCTCCCTCCCATTAAATTACTCTAAGACCTAAAATAAAATCACCTCCTTGTATAAAACTTACTGTCTTCCCTAAGTAACCCACAATGAATTACTCCTGTCGGAGAGTGGCTGACTGTTGAGATCAGTCTGTTTCCTGAAACACCCATCTATCCTCTCGTGAATACCTTTCAGCACATACTCAAGTTTGCCTTTCTCAATCAATTCCCTAGGTTATCTGATGGCACAGAGATCCAGTGGTGTCTACCCTGTTTTAGTCTCTTCAAACAGCTACTGAAGACAGGTGGAGTCAACACTGGTCAACTCAAAAGTAAAAAGATATATAAAAATATACCCAGGTGAGCACAACATGACATTTTCTTTCAAGTATTCTGCACTTGTGGCCTGATAAACATTTCAAGAAAAATTTTCTACCATCTTTGGACAAGGTTCTTTTGAGTAAATGAGCTTCATATAGACAGTGACTAAGATAAAAGATTTGTAAGATATTAATAATTAATTAGCAGGTTACTTATAACATTATAATATATAAATCACATTCTTTGATTCAACTAAGAGTAGTGTGATGATTTTTTTGCAATTTTATGATAAGAATAATATCCTTTCCATCTTCTCATCCTTATTTATCCTTATCATTATTTTTAAGGTTCATGAACAATGCATTACTTTTTTTTAATTAGAGTGATGGCCTTGTTACTTTCAGACAAAGACACTATGTCAGGTACAGGATGGTTTCCTTAAGAACACTCTGCTGGTAATGTGAGCAGCTCTTCCAGGAAAGAAGAACATGGCACACTTAGCTAGTTGTGACAGTCATGAGAAGGATCAGGTGTCTGTGGGTCACCTTTGTGTTGTCAATGTATACAGAGACACTGCCTGCTGGCACAGGGGTCTTTTTAGCCTCTTTTGGCAGGTTGTCTTCCATAAGTGTCGCCCACTTAGCCTACTTGTTCTCTATCATTTGTATATTCATTTAGAAAACCTGGGTTGCAGTCTTAACACTTACCTGGCTTCAGAATCAGTATAGTGTGTTGGTTTGGAGCAAGAGTTCTGGAACTGGACAGTCAGGCTAGGTTCAAACCCTGACTCAGGCAATTATTGCTTTGTGACCTTGAGCAATTTGCTTAATCTTTGTGCCTTGCTCTTTTCACCCCTGAATTGGAGAGTAACTATACTTCTTTGAGTTGTTAGGATGAATCACTTAATACACAGTCTGTGCTTAGAAAAGTATACAGATGCTAAAACACTGCTTATTATTGCCAGACACTGTGTTAATCACTGAGGATGTGGCTGTCAGAGTCCCTGTTCTCAGAGACCTTGAAAGCCTAACAATAAATTATGACAAATGTTGGACTTGGAAACTCAGGGGGTTATGGGAACCCCTATGGAGGGGAGCTAACACACTCCTAGATGAATCACTTTTCATAAGTGCCATTGGAGCTGGTGAAAAAGCCCAGAGGCAGAAGTGTACCTTGCATAATTGTATGAAAGCTAAGGAAAAGAGAACACAATAAGCTAGAAGGTTAGTAGGAGATGAAGCCCAGTGATAACAAGAGGATGTGGAACCTTTGTAGGCTTTTGTAATGCCTTGAAAATATGCTTTGAAGACAGGAGGAACCTTTGAAGGGTTTTGAATATAGCAATGATTGAATCTGACTACATTTCAGCAGACTCATTCTGTCTACTGTGTTAAGAATAGATGGTGTAATGGCCTGTAGCAGGGAAACCAGTGAGAAGACTACTGCAATAATTCAGATGAGAGGTGAAGGTAGCTTGGACCTGGATGGAAGCAGCCATTAGACAGGTCCACCCCTAAAATGTGAGGGGTTCAGGGAAAGAGTGTAGATGGAACACCACTGGTGTGGGTAGCCTTTCCCTTCTCCAGGGGATCTTCCCAACCCAGGGATCGAACCCAGGTCTCCTGCATTTGCGGGCAGATTTTTTACCAGCTGTGCCACAGAGGAAGCCCAAGAATACGGGAGTGGGTAGCCTATCCCTTCTCCAGCAGGTCTTCCCGACCCAGGAATCAAACTGGAGTCTCCTGAATTGCAGGAGGATTCTTTACCAACTGAGCTATCAGGGAAACCCCTAATTCAGTTCAGTTCAGTTCAGTTCAGTCGCTCAGTCGTGTCCAACTCTTTGCGACCCCATGAATCACAGCACGCCAGGCCTCCCTGTCCATCACCAACTCCTGGAGTTCACTCAAACTCATGTCCACAGAGTCGGGAATGCCATCCAGCCATCTCATTCTCGGTCGTCCCCTTCTCCTCCCGCCCCCAACCTTTCCTAGCATCAGAGTCTTTCCCAGTGAGTCAACTCGTCTCATGAGGTGGCCAAAGTACTGCAGTTTCAGCTTTAGCATCAGTCTTTCCAATGAACACCCAGGACTGATCTCCTTTAGAATGGACTGGTTGGATCTCCTTGCAGTACAAGGGACTCAAAAGAGTCTTCTCCAACAGCACAGTTCAAAAGCATCAATTCTTCGGCGATCAGCTTTCTTCACAGTCCAACTCTCACATCCATACATGACCACGGGAAAAACCATAGCCTTGACTAGACGAACCTTGGTTGGCAAAGTAATGTCTCTGCTTCTTAATATACTATCAAGGTTGGTCATAACTTTCCTTCCAAGGAGTAAGCGTCTTTTAATTTCATGGCTGCAATCAGCATCTGTAGTGATTTTAGAGCCCCCAAAAATAAAGTCTGACACTGTTTCCACTGTTTTTCCATCTATTTCCCATGAAGTGATAGAAGCCCACAAATGATAAATATGATATAGTCTACCTCCATATTTTACCATCATTTTGAGAGTTTTTTAAATGTATAAATATATATACTTTTATATTACTAAAAGTTGAATAAATATCAAATTTGACTGAATTTATATATTATTCTATGTTTCTGGATGTTCTGTAGGTGGAATGACAATATAGGCATGATTAATAACATAAAATATATAATTTATAGTTTCCTATATATCTGTTCTATAATTTTTTTCTTGCCTTAATTTCAGTGAAATTATTGTTATTATAATCAAGTTTTTACATAATACTTATTCTTTTCATGACAATGCCAGATTAAATATCCCTTCTTGAGTCATTGTAGTATTAATAGATTTTTTCATAAGTTCAATTTGGTGAGTCTTTGTGAGGCAGCAGGGATTGAAATTGCATATAAAATTACTAAAGGAATATTTAAATTCATAAATGAACCACAAATTTTACTCACCGTGTTCCAATAGTGTTATACAGTGCATTGGACAAGTTTTCATTAATGCAGAAATTATTATAATGTATTTAAATTTTAACACTTAATTTTCCCTTACATATATTAATATAAATTTCACAAAGACTTAAAACAATATATAGATATATACAGTAATTTAGAGAATTGTATCATGTTTCCCATATGTTGTCTTCTCAGGTGACGCTAGTGGTGAATAACTCGCCTGCCAATTAAGAAGACAAGACACAAGAGATGCAGTACGAGAAGACACCAGGAGAAGCGATGTTCTCAGTGGAGATATAGGTTTTAGTTAGAGCGAGGGGGGAGGGAAATTTCAGAAAAGAGATTAAAAATACGGTGGACTTTGGTGATGATGGGAGTGGTGAATTTCAGACAGCTTCTGGAGTGGAAGGTTTTCAGGAGTCAGGGAAAGGTCAGAAAAATGGAAAGGATAGAGGTGGTGGTACATTGGAGAAGGAAATGGCAACCCACTCCGGTGTTCTTGCCTGGAGAATCCCAGGGATGGGGGAGCCTGGTGGGCTTCCGTCTATGGGGTCACACAGAGTCGGACACGACTGAAGTGACTGAGCAGCAGCAGCAGAGGTGGTGGTACAGAATTACATGAGATTAGACTTGCGAGATGAAACCTGGAAATTTGAAGCTATTAGTAGTAACTAACATATCAGCGATGAAATTAAAAGATATTTACTCCTTGGAAGGAAAGTTATGACTAACCTAGATAGTATATTAAAAAGCAGAGACATTACTTTGCCAACCAAGGTCCGTCTAGTCAAGGCTATGGTTTTTCCAGTGGTCATGTATGGATGTGAGAGTTGGACTGTGAAGAAAGCTGATTGCCGAAGAATTGATGCTTTTGAACTGTGGTGATGGAGAAGACTCTTGAGAGTCCCTTGGACTGCAAGGAGATCCAACCAGTCCATTCTAAAGGAGATCAATCCTGGGTGTTCATTGGAAGGACTGATGCTGAAGCTGAAACTCCAATACTTTGGCCACCTCATGTGATGAGTTGACTCACTGGAAGAGACTCTGATGCTGGGAAGGATTGGGTGCGGGAGGAGAAGGGGACGACTGAGAATGAGATGGCTGGATGGCATCCCCGACTCTGTGGACATGAGTTTGAGTGAACTCCAGGAGTTGGTGATGGACAGGGAGACCTGGCGTGCTGTGATTCATGGGGTCGCAGAGAGTCGGACACGACTGAGCGACTGAACTGAACTGAACTGAACTGAACATATCAGACATAAAAGGCTAGTCAGATAGATCCTGTGGTCTCAAGGCAGACTTTGGTGGTGTCCAACTCTTTGCGAGCTCATGTCAACCCCATACTGTAGCCCGCCAGGTTCCTCTGTCCATGGGAATTCCCAGACAAGAATATTGGAGTGGCTAGCCATTTCCTCACCCAGAGGATTTCCTGACTCAGAGATCAAACCTATCTTTCCTGCATTTCCTGCATTGGCAGGCAGATGTTTTACCACTGAGCCCCCTGGGAAGCCCAAGTTGTAGAGTACAGCTCCCATTTGGATCTTAAATTTTTCTAGGGCAAGTACCTTATCTTTGACTTACATTTCCTCTTAGTATTTAGTGATATTTAGTGTAGTTCTCTTCATATATACCATGAATGGCTTTTGACTGCATACATCCATATTCACTTCCAGGCACAAGTGCAAAAGATTTTATCAACATAGTTTTTCCTCCCTAAGAGTTCTGGAATCAACCTGTCAGGCTTCAAAAGAAATTTTCACTTTGACTTTGATTCAACTTAAAATGAATTGAATCCATGGCTTAATTAAAAGGATTATCTTTATAATACAGATTATTCCAATAAAAGAACATGATCTACCCCTGCATTCATGCTTGTCTATGTATACATTTCAAATATTTATTATAGATTTTTGTCTCGAAAAATTTCTATAAAAGTGAATTTAAAGTCATTTTAATCATGTATTCCATGTATTTGTCTTTTTCCAATTTATTTTGCCCTCAGCCAACTGTTGTGATCCACAAAGTCAAAGGCTTTAGCATAGTCAATGAAACACAAGTATATGTCTTTTCGGAATTCCCTTGCTTTTTCTATGATCCAGTGGATGTTGGAAATTTGATCTCTGGTTTCTCTGCTTCTTCTAAATCCAGCTTATACATCTGGAAGTGCTCAGTTCATGTACTGTTGAAGCCTAGCTTGAAGGATTTTGAGCATAATCTTGCTAGCATGTGAAATGAGTGCAATTGTGTGGTACTTTGAACAACAGAGCACTTTTGTTTGTAATGGAGAGTGGAGTAGCAGACGAATTTCTCAAAGAAATGAGTTTTTCTCTAATTTAAAACTGTTTGATCAAAATCCAGGGAGACTCAGGTTTAATTGATTTTCTACTATAACCATTAAGTTTGCATTTTTCTGGATTGGTTATTTTTTCATTACTAATTCCTACTCTACAAAAAACTAAAGTGTGAGTTACCCTCCAACACGTATGAAAACAAGAGAAAAACTATCCCCAATATGTCTTAAATATTATTGGCTTGATTGTTCTTACCCAGCTGCATGGTGAGAGTATTAGGGATGACATCACTATGTATGTAAAACATATTTCAAATCCCCATTTGGAATGCAGTGACAGTCCTAGTGATTAACTAGGAAATTATGAAAAGCAAAATGGAGAGTAAAAGACAACTGCAAAGCACCTATCACAACAAAATAGTCATCTTTTCTAGTTGATTCTGTTTATTTCTCTGTGACTGAAGAAATAAACAATTATGGGCAGATGGCCATTAGCATAATCCATAATGCCAGAAGATAAAACAGTGCTTTGTATCTTTCACCTTTGATTAGTAGCATAATGATTTATCAGGCTCTGTATAAATAACACTGAGTAACAGAATATGGGCTTTGAAAAACCAACAGTTTGTTTTCAATAGTAGCATCTCTGTTAGGAAATAAAAGAAAATATCATCCAAATCTTCATTCAAGGATCAAAGTATGGGATGTTTCTGATTTGCTCGAAACCAGGGTATACACTCAGTATATAGCAATCCACTTACAGAATTAACATTTCCACGAAAATTTTCTTTAACAAGATAAAACAATTTGGACTTTCTAACATAACATTGAAGCAAATGGTATAAGTAATAGATCCATATTCTATGTGTTTGAAGCAAAGTTTATACTTTCAACCTTGGTGAGCTTTGGGATTCCTGTCTTGGATTTCACTTAATAGGCCTTTGACAGCCTCTATTCTGCAAGTTTTTTTTTTTTTTAACCTTCATTGCCCTCCACTCTATTTCCATCAGGAGGGAAAGAAATCAAAGGCCACAGACAGCAAAGCCTAAGGAGCCTCCAGCCCCAGTATTTAAGATGCTCCCATGCTAAGTTTGGATGACTCACAGCTAATAGCAAATTCAGGTGAACATCTTCCATCTCTGTAGGAAGAGTGGGCAAAGGCTATAAAATATGAGACTGAATGTTATTTAATTCTACTCAAGTACAAAAGTTAGAACTTCTTCTATAACCCGTATGAAATAGAGTAAAGCAACACTGAACCTGCAAAGGGACCAATTTTAAATGAACCTATGTCAGCGAAGGAGATAACTTATGGTAAAAAGAGCAGAAGAGGATCTCTAGGGGGGAGTGGACACAGCAATGGAGGAGAGTCTTCTAGGCAATGCTCAGCAGGGATTGATTCTTTCCTGTACCTATATCCAATGAGGTAGCCATTTTGGAAATATATTTTGCCACAAATGTATTTTGCAGATGGCATCAGTAGAACCACTTTGCACTAAAGGAGAGTTGCAGTGTCAGCACTCCACAAATCTTTGAAGACAGCAACTCAAATCATAGACATAACAAGACAGGATATTGAGCAACTGCCATTACACTAAAAGCTCTTTGCAGTTTAATATTTTGGAACTTAATGACTAGAACTTGTAGGCCAACTAAAAAATCTCTCTCACTGTTTGGTAGCAGTAGACAGCAAGGAGATCAAACCAATCAATCCTAAAGGAAATCCACCCTGAATATTCATTGGAAGGTCTAATGCTGAAGTGAAGCGAAGTTGCTCAGTCATGTCCGACTCTTTGCGACCCCATGGACTGTAGCCACCAGGCTCCTCATCCATGGGATTTTCCAGGCAAGGGTACCAGAGTGGGTTGCCATTTCCTTCTCCAGGGGATCTTCCCAACCAAGGCATTGAACCTGGGTCTCCCACATTGCAGGCAGACGCTTTACCCTCTGAGCCCCCAGGGAAGCCCAGTGTTGAAGCTGAAGCTCCAATACATTGGCCACCTGATATAAAGGGTTGACTCATTGGAAAAAACCCCTGATGCAGGAGGGAAACGGGGTGACAGGGGATGAGATGGTTGGATAGCATCACCGGTTCAATGGACATGAGTTTGAGCAAACTCAGGGAGATAGTGAAGGACAGAGAAACCTGGATTACTGCAGTCCATGGGGTCGCAAAGAGCTGGAAACAACTCAGCAACCGAATGCTGCTGCTGCTGCTAAGTCACTTCAGTCATGTCTGACTCTGTGCGACCCCATAGATGGCAGCCCACCAGGCTCGCCTGTCCCTGGGATTCTCCAGGCAAGAACACTGGAGTAAGTTGCCATTTCCTTCTCAAATAACTGAATAACAGCCTCTAAAACATCTGTTTTGCTTTTAATAGTATTTATAGTTTTTTTCTGATCACAAGAAATATACTTGCTCAATATGAGTATTATAAAATACCTAAAAGTATAAAGAAAAGGAAAAAAATTTATCATCCCTTGATAATACAATTTCTAGTGAAAGAGGAGAGTGAAAAGGTTGGCTTGAAGCTCAACATTCAGAAAACAAAGATCATGGCATCTGGTCCCATCACTTCATGGGAAATAAATGGAAAAACAGTGGAAACAGTGTCAGACTATTTTTTTGGGCTCCAAAATCACTGCAGATGCTGATTGCAGCCATAAAATTAAAAGACGCTTGCTCCTTGGAAGGAAAGTTATTACCAACCTTGATAGTATATTAAAAAGCAGAGACATTACTTTGCCAACCAATGTCCGTCTAGTCAAGGCAATGGTTTTTCCCGAGGTCATGTATGGATGTGAGAGTTGGACTGTGAAGAAAGCTGATCGCAGAAGAATCGATGCTTTTGAACTGTGTTGTTGGAGAAGACTGTTGAGAGTCCCTTATACTGCAAGGAGACCAGTCCATTCTAAAGGAGATCAATCCTGGGTGTTCATTGGAGGGACTGATGCTGAAGCTGAAACTCCAATACTTTGGCCACCTCATGCGACGAGTTGACTCACTGGAAAAGACTCTGATGCTGGGAAAGGTTGGGGGCGGGAGGAGAAAGGGACGATGGAGAATGAGATGGCTGGATGGCGCCACCGACTCTGTGGACATGAGTTTGAGTGAACTCTGGGAGCTGGTGATGGACAGGGAGGCCTGGCGTGCTGTAATTCATGGGGTCGCGGAGAGTCGGACACGACTGAGCGACTGATCTGATCTGATCTGATATTGACATATATTTACCCATGCCTTTTTTTTTTAATTTTAAATTCCATTTTAAATGTTAGAATATGTGTGTCTCTGAGTGTCTCTGGGTCTGTGTTTTAAAACTAGATAACATTCCAAAAACAATTCTGTATTTTTTAAAATCAATGCATGAGTATTATTTCCCATGTCATTAAGTATTCTCCAATAATGCCATTTTTAATGACTGTATAGTATTCAGATTTTCTCTAAAACTATTAAACATTAGAATAAATAATATTTTCTTCTATCTGTTTGGAGTCATAGTTAATGAACTAAGATAGCAAAATTAAATATGTGGTATACATTTTAGAACAAAAATAATAATATTTGCAGATGTCATAACTGTGTACCTTGAAAATCCAAAATATTACTTGGGTAAGATTAAGAAAATTTAGGAAGTTGGCTAGAAATAAGTTTTGATTTATGCTAACAAAGAATAATTAGAAATAGAAATTCAAGAAAGAAAAAGAAAACCTATTCACAATTGACACAAATTGTATAAAATACTAAGGAATAAATGTTATAATGAAAAAATATGAAAATATATTAAATCCATAAAAAAGTACCTGAATATATGGATGGATATACAATGATCCTCGGAAATGAAGACCAAACTTTAAACCTGCAATAAATTTCTAAATCTAAAGCTCCTGTTGTTTGGATTGGATTCTCAAAAATATCAAAGAGTACATTTAATATGGCATGAGATAAATTATAGACCATGTGGCTTACATAAAACATATTTTGGAGGGTTCTGGGGGTTACCTCCAAGAATAAAGCAAGTACCCTCCAGAACAGTGGAAACAAGCACAAGATAATCTTTGATCACTTATCAGTAATGACATGTAGGAGGCTACAGATACAGAAAACACACAAGCAGAAATTGCAGAATCAGTTCAGTCAGTTCAGTCACTCAGTCCTGTTTGACTCTTTGCAACCCCATGGACTGCAGCACGCTAGGCTTCCCTGTCCATCACCAACTCCCAGAACTTGCTCAAACTCATGTCCATTGAGTCGGTGGTGCCATCCAACCATCTAATCCTCTGTTGTCCCCTCCTTCTCCCACCTTCAATCTTTCCCAGTATCAGGGTCTTTTCCAATGAGTCAGTTCTTCGCATCAGGTGACTGAAGTATTGGAATTTCAGCTTCAGCATCAGTCCTTCCAATGAATATTCAGGTCTGATTTCTTTAGGATGGGCTGGTTGGATCTATTTGAAGTCCAAGGGACTTGAGGTGGATGAAACTAGAGCCTATTATATAAAGTGAAGTAAGTCAGAAAGAAAAACACCAATACAGTATATTAACACATATATATGGAATATAGCAAGAAGATAACGATAACCCTGTATACGAGACAACAGCAGAGACACAGATGTGTGGAGCAGTCTTTCAGACTCTGTGGGAGAGGGTGAAGGTGGGATGGTTTGGGAGAATGGCATTGAAACATGTATATTATCATATGTGAAACGAATCTCCAGTTCAGGGTCGATGCATGTTACAGGATGCTCGGGGCTGGTATGCGGGGATGACGCAGAGGGAGGATAAGGGGAGGAGGGAGGTCGGAGGTGGTTCGGGAGGGGGAACTCATGTACACCCGGGGTGGGTTCATGTCAATATATGGCAAAACCAACCAATATAATATTGTAAAATAATTAGCCTCCAATCAAAATAAAAATAACAATAAAAAAAAAGAGTCTTCTCCAACACCACAGTTCAAAAGAATCAATTCTTCGGCACTCAACTTTCTTTATAGTCCAACTCTCACATCCATACATGACTACTAGAAAAACTTTGACTAGATGGACATTTGTTGGCAAAGTAATATCTCTGCCTTTTAATATGCTGTCTAGTTTGGTTATAGCTTTTCTTCCAAGGAGCAAGCTTCTTTTAATTTCATGGCTGCAGTCACCATCTTCAGTGATTTTGGAGCCCAAGAAAAGAAAATCTCTCACTGCTTTCATTGTTTCCTCATCTATTTGCCATGAAGTAATGGGACCGGATGCCATGATCTCAGTTTTCTGAATGTTGAGTTTTAAGCCAACTTTTTACTCTCCTCTTTAATTTTCATTAAGAGGCTCTTCAGTTCTTCGCTTTTGCCATAAGTGTGGTGTCATCTGCATATCTGAGGTTATTGATATTTTTCCTGGCAATCTTGATTCCATCTTATGCTGGCATTTTGCATGATGTACTATGCATGTAAATTAAATCATCAGGGTGACAATATACAACCTTGATATACTCCTTTCCCAATTTGGAACCAGTCTGCTGTTCCATGTCCAGTTCTAACTGTTGTTTCTTGACCGGCATACAGATTTCTCAGGAGGCAGGTCAGGTGGTCTGGTATTCCCATCTCTTTCAGAATTTTCCACAGTTTGTTGTGATCCACATAGTCAAAGGCTTTGATGTAGTTAATAAAGCAGAAGTAGATGTTTTTATGGAACTCTCTTGCTTTTTTGATGATCCAGCAGATGTTGGAAATTTGATCTCTGGTTCCTCTGCCTCTTCTAAATCCAGCTTGAACATCTGGAATTCCACGGTTCATGGACTGGTGAAGCCTGGCTTGGAGAATTTTGAGCATTACTTTGCTAGCATGTGAGAAGAGTGCAATTGTGCAGTAATTTAAACATTCTTTGGCATTGCCCTTCTTTGGGATTGGAATGAAAACTGACCTTTTCCAGTCCTGTGGCCACTGCTGAGTTTTCCAAATTTGCTGGCATACTGAGTGCAGCAAGTTTTGCTTAATTTGCAATCAAGATGGTTTTGCCACCTGAGTAGCAGTCTCTATGATTAAAGAGCTAAGGTTTATTTATTTAATGATAGTTGATAATAGCGATACTGGGAAACAGAATTCATTACCATATTAATTATTTTAAATCAAAATATAAGTGGATTTTTCATAGTTATAACAAATTTACAGTTTTATGACAGAAGAAATGTACATGTGCCAAGAAATTTTTGAAGAATAACATGGGAGGAACTGACTTATCTGATCTCAAAATATATTGCAAAGCCAATATAATCAAAGGACTATGGTATTGACAGAAGAATAAACAAATGGACAAGTGGAACAGAAAAGAGAGTCAAAAAAGAGATCCAAATAAATATTGTTGTTGTTCATTCACTGAATCGTGTCCAACTCTTTGTGACCCCATGAACCGTAGCACAGCAGTCTTCCCTATCCTTCCCTATAAATAGGAATGAAACATACTAAAATGGGGTCAATCAAAGAATGAGGGAACAAAGTATTATTCAGTAAATCTAATTAAGTCCATTTGTATCCATATATTTGGAAGAAAATTTAGAGTCTTACATATATTTTTGAATGATTAAAATTAAATGAAAAAATTAGATATAATAAGAGAATAATATTTTATAAATTCAGTATGGGTAAGGATTTCCTAGCAAGGTAAAAAATCTAGAGAGGATAAAATAAAAATGTGATCACTTTAACCACATAAATATTAACATCTTCTATGCAGCAAAAGATGATAAACTCAAATGACAATGATGATAAAGCTTTTAAAAATATAACAGGCAAAACATACACCTCTAGTACACAAAAATCCTGCAAGTCAATAATTAATGATTTATTACAGAAAATATAACTAACGCAATACAAAACAGGCAAAGTTTGTGAATATAATGTTCACAGAATTAAAAAATAATAAATGTACAAAAATATGTGCACCCTCAGTAGTTGTCAAGTAAATAAAAATAGAAATATCAAAGGGATATGATAGTTTTTATAAAAATTTTTATTAGAAAACTGAAATTTACAATGTGTTTATATCACTCACTGAGAACATGGCATTTAAAAACAACATCATTACAGAAAGATAACAAAAATGCAAAGTCATAAAACCTAGAGGATATGGA
This sequence comes from Moschus berezovskii, assembly GCF_049115385.1. Lineage (NCBI taxonomy): Eukaryota > Metazoa > Chordata > Mammalia > Artiodactyla > Moschidae > Moschus > Moschus berezovskii. The sequence goes on along the minus strand of NC_142488.1, from coordinate 131,640,385 downwards.
AAACATTATCTACTGAGGCCTTAAATGTTGTAGACTTTACAAAAAAGGAAAAGCAATGAGTATAAAAGTATACAGCCATTTTAAGAAGTTAGCAAAATAAACAGAATAATCATAAAGAAAAGAAAGCAACTAATACATAACAGATATTAATAAAATAAAAATAAAGATAAAATTGAGAGGCTCAACAGAGTAAAAGCTGCCTTAAAAAGCTTCTCTAAAAAGGGAAGCATCAGGTAAAAATAATCAAGAAGAACAATCTTGCGAATACAGTACTCAAAATGGGAATTACTCATAGAAGCATTAAGAATATAAATAATAGAAACAATTTTATGCCTACACATTTGAAGATTAGTTGTCTCGTATACAGGATTATCGTTACCATCTTTCTAAATTCCATAAATCAGTTCAGTCGCTCTGTCGTGTCAGACTCTTTGCGACCCCATGAATCACAGCACGCCAGGCCTTCCTGTCCATCACCAACTCCCAATTTCACTCAAACTCATGTCCATCAAGTCGGTGATGCCATCCAGCCATCTCATTCTCTGTCGTCCTCTTCTCCTCCTGCCCCCAATCCCTCCCAGCATCAGAGTCTTTTCCAGTGAGTCAACTCGTCGCATGAGGTGGCCAAAGTATTGGAGTTTCAGCTTTAGCATCAGTCCTTCCAATGAACACCCAGGATTGATCTCCTTTAGAATGGACTGGTTGGATCTCCTTGCAGTCCAAGGGACTCTCAAGAGTCTTCTCCAGCACCACAGTTCAAAAGCATCAATTCTTCAGTGATCAGCTTTCTTCACAGTCCAACTCTCACATCCATACATGACCACTGGAAAAAACATTGCCTTGACTAGATGGACCTTGGTTGGCAAAGTAATGTCTCTGCTTTTTAATACGCTATCCAGGTTGGTCATAACCTTCCTTCCAAGGAGTAAGCTTCTTTTCATTTCATGGCTGCAATCAGCATCCGCAGTGATTTTGGAGCCCCCAAAAATAAAGTCTGACACTGTTTCCACTGTTTCCCCGTCTATTTCCCATGAAGTGATGGGACCAGATGCCAATGATCTTTGTTTTCTAAATGTTGAGCTTCAAGCCAACCTTTTCACTCTCCTCTTTCACTTTCATCAAGAGCCTTTTGAGTTCCTCTTCACTTTCTGCCATAAAGCTGGCGTCATCTGCATATCTGAGGTTATTGATATTTCTCCAGGCAATCTTGATTCCATCTTGTGCTTCATCCAGCCCAGCATTCCTGATGATGTACTCTGCATATAAGTGAAATAAGCAGGGTGACAATATACAGCCTTGACATATTCCTTTTCCTGTTTGGAAACAGTCATTTTTTCCATGTCCAGTTCTAACTCTTGCTTCCTGACCTGCATACAGGTTTCTCAAGGGGAAGGTTAGGTGGTCTGGTATTCCCATCTCTTTCAGAATTTTCCACAGTTTATTGTGACCCACAAAGTCAAAGGCTTTGGCATAGTCAATAAAGCAGAAATAGTTGTTTTTCTGGAACTCTCTTGCTTTTTGCATGATCAAGCTGATGTTGGCAATTTGATCTCTGGTTCCTCTGCCTTTCCTAAAACCAGCTTTAGCCTCTGGAAATTCCCTTTTCTCCACACCCTCTCCAGCATTTATTGTTTGTAGCCTTTTGGATAGCAGCCATTCTGGCTGGCGTGAGATGGTACCTCATTGTGGTTTTGATTTGTAATTCTCTGATAATGAATAACGTTGAGCATCTTTTCATGTGTTTGTTAGCCATCTGTATGTCTTCTTTGGAGAAATGTCTGTTTAGTTCTTTGGCCCATTTTTTGATTGGGTCATTTATTTTTCTGAAATTAAGCTGCAGGAGCTGCTTATATATTTTTGAGATTAATTCTTTATTAGTTGCTTTGTTTGCTATTTTTTTCTCCCATTCTGAAGGCTGTCTTTTCACCTTGCTTATAGTTTTCTTCATTGTGCAGAAGCTTCTAATTTTAATTAGGGCCGATTTGTTTATTTTTGCTTTTATTTCTATTACTCTGGGAAGTGGGTCATAGAGGATCCTGCTGTGATTTATTTCAGAGAGTGTTTTGTCTATGTTCTCCTCTAGGAGTTTTATAATTTCTGGTCTTACATTTAGATCTTTAATCCATTTTCAGTTTATTTTTGGAGTACAATGGCAACCCACTTCAGTATTCTTGCCTAGAAAATCCCATGGAAGGAGAAGCCTGGTAGACTATAGTCCTTGGGGTTACAAACAGTCAGATACAACTGAAAGACTTCACTTTTGGAGCACACACCTTCAGATTCAGCTACTTCATTTGTAGAAATCTACCCCACCACTGGTTCCCTGGTGGCTAAGCTGGTAAAGAGTCTGCCTGCAATGCGGGAGACCTGGGTTCGATCCCTGGGTTGGGAAGATCCCCTGGAGAAGGGAAAGGCTACCCACTCCAGTATTCTGGCCTAGAGAATTTCATGGACTGTATAGTCTATGGGGTTGCAAAGAGTCGGACACGACTGAGCAATTTTCACTTTCACCCCACCACTATAAATGGATATATGTACATGGATGTTCATTATGGCACCCCTGAGTTTCCTGGGTGTTGCAAGGATACTTCATTGTCCAAAAACCGTTGAAATAATTTGCTTTTCTGAGACAAGATAATTGACCTTTAATGTTTTACCCAAAAAGGAGACATCTAAATAATGCTATCAGGCTTGCATATTCAACTTATTTGACCAAGGCAATTAATTCTTCTGTAAAATTTACTGAAGTACATTGAACTTCACAAAAACACTTTCTTAAAATCCCAGCAGTAGACATGAGCTTTAGGGGTAGACAAAAAAAAATGTAAATTGTTCATTCTGGTCTGTACTGTTGTTAGATCTTTTATCCAGCTTCATCATTTTAATTCTCTCCCTATATATAAATCTTTAGATGTGGAGTGAAATTCTATTATACTGCATGATATAGTGTGATTCTGGTCTTCCACCACTTTTCTTACTGCCCAGTTAACAAAGCTATAAGATGAGCTCAACTATTAAAGAAGTTCTGTTTCATAATGCTTCTAATAGGTTAGTTTGGATGATTGTTTATATCACAATATCACTAGTATAGGGCTTCCCTGGTATCTCAGCTGGTAAAGATTCTGCCTGCAATGCAGGAGACCTTGGTTTGATCCCTTAGTCAGGAAGATCCCCTGGAGAACCTATAAGCTACCCACTCCAGTATTCGTGGGCTTCGCTGGTGGCTCAGACGGTAAAGAATCACCTGCAATGCGGGAGACCTGGGTTTGATCCTTGGGTTGGGAAGATCCTCTGGGGAAAGGCATGGCAACCCACTCCAGTATTCTTGCCTGGAGAATCCCCATGGACAGAGGTGCCTGGCAAGCTACAATCCACAGGGTCGCAAAGAGTTGGACACAACTGAGTGACTAAGCACAGCACATCATGTCACTAGTATAAATTAGACCTTCAATAAACATTGATTGAAAGAATGAAAAATATCTCTTATTGAGAGGAGGAAAATGTGGAACACGAGAAGGAGAAAGACATAAACCATTCATGCAAGTATTTATTATATGTCCTAAATTCTTATTTTTTCCCAAATATTTATGATGCACATTTTGTGTTAGACATCATTCATCTATTAAACAAATCTTTAAAAATGAATACCTATTATAAGCCAGTGCTGTTCCAGAAACTGAGGACATAACAGTGAATAATATAGAGGATGGAGTTTGCACTGTATCAGAAAATTTTCTAGCCCTTATACACACAATGCCTACCTAAACATTTTCCCAGCATGTTTCAGAAAAGAAAAACAAAATACAAAAGCCTTCCAATAGGGACTATCCTAAAGCTGCAAACTGTATTGTATTTCTTTAATTCATTCATTCAATCAACACATGTTTACTGAATGCCTACCTCTATGAGACATGTTCCAAGAAATGTGAAAACATGAGTAAATGAAAAAGATCAAGTCTTTGCTGTCAAGAGGACTGTGCTCTAAACACAGACAAGATAGTTTCAAATATTAACAAGTGGCTGGAAAAAATAAATAACATGAATAAAATAATGAGGGGGTGGTTTAAAACCAGGGTGGTTTTTAGAGGTAATATCTGATTTAAGACCTAAACGACCTGAAGGAGTCAACCATGGAAAGATAGAGATGAAGAGTTAGAGCTAGACCTCCAGAGAGAATGGCTTCCACCAAAATGAATGAACATTCATTCATTCTGTTTTAGAGACAGAGAGGAACAAAATGATCAATGGAGGGAGTGGTAAGTGATGATTTCAGAGAGATGTCAGGAGGCCGGATCATGTTGGATTTTGTAGGCTAAAAAAAAAAAAAAAGAGTGTGATTTTTACTCTATTATATGATAGAAAATCATTGAAAGGGGTTGAATAGGGGAGTGATGGAATAAGATTTACATTTTTTGATGATCACTCTGGTTGCTCTTTAGAAAACTGGTGATATGGAAGTAAGGGTGGAATCAATATTGCATTATCCCAAACTAGAGACAATAGTAGTTTAGATTGGAGTGGGGGCAGTAAAGATGGTTGAATTGTGGATATATTTTGAAGGTAGATTGTTTCAGGTACCCCAACACAACTTTCAAGTTTGCTAATTCACTATAAGGACTCACAAAACTTAACAGCTTAATCTGAATGGTAAGGTTGATTACAGCAAAGGATACCTAGCAAAAGGAACAGGAAAAGATGTTCAGTGGGCAAAGTCGAGGAGGCTAAACATAGGCTTCATGTCCTTGCCCATCTGGAGCCACATAGGGCAAGCTTTGTGTCTAGCACCAAACTATGGGGACAGGTGTGGAATGTATCAGTCTACGAAAGCACATTTGAGTCTTTGGGACTGAGGCTATAATTAAGAGCTGGCCACATAGGCACATCATTGTACATAACTAGCTGTAGCAATGGAAACTTCAGGATCCCAAAAATGCAACCAGGTGCACATCACTGAACTTCATGTTTATGCAAAGCAAACTGGCCAGCTGGTACAGCAGAGTCCATTGCTCCAAGTGAACACAAACACCATAAAATGATTACTCACTGACATAAATAACATTCTCGAGATCACATTTCCAAAAGTTGACCAAGGATCAATTGTGGCTCCAGGTTCCTTGGACATACAAGACATAAGCAACCAGATCTGCTGTGTTAATTCTTTGCACATACAGAACCAAAAAGATTTCCTAAGGAATGGGGATATGCAATGTGTGATCAAAAGGAGTCAAGGAGGTTTGCAATCTAAGTAACTGAAATAATTGAGTTGGCATTTCTGAGATAGAGGAGAATATGAGAGAGGAAGATTTACTAGAGATGGGGGAGATCAGAAGTTCAGTTTTGGACATGTTAAGTTTGAGATGTTTATTACCATCTAAGCAGTGATGGCAAGTAAGCAGTTGGATATACTAGCTCAAAAGAATGGTCAGAAATGGAGACATAAGTTGGAGAGTCACTGCTATATAGTAGTTATGAAAACCATGGTTCTCAGTGACACTACCTAGGAAGATTGTACAGATGGAGATGGTTATCCAGAATGAAGTCAGCAGAGAAAGGGAAGCCAGGAAATATTGAAAAGGAGATTCCACAAGATAAGAGGAAAAGAAGAAAAGAGAAGCAAAGAAAAAATGTATTATTCTAGAAATAAGTGATCATTTGAGACAAATGATGCTAAGAGGTCAAGTCACTAAAGACAAAAACAGTAATTCTTGTTTTTTGCAAGTGTTGGTCACAGTAACCTTGAATAATAGAAACAAAAGTCTGATATAAAAGGGTTGACAGGATGATGAAAGGTAAGGAATTAAAGTGAGTACATACAAATCTTTTAAGGAATTTTGCTGTGTAGGGGAACCAAAGAAATGAGGAGTTTTCTGGAATATGTCAGATGTCAAGGAAGTTTTCGGGTCTTAACTTTGAAGATACTACAGCATATTTACATGCTGATGAAAATGACCTAGTAAATATTCAAGAAAGAAGGATATATATATATATATTCTTGAAAACAGGTGACAGGGAATAAGATACAAAATTCAAGTGGAGTGTGAAACTTAAGTAAGAGAATGATAATCAAAACAGTATCGTACTGGCATAAAAACAGACACATAGATCAATGGGACAGAATAGACAGCCCAGAAGTAAACATATACATATATGGTTAATTAATTTAGAACAAAAGAGCCAGGAATATACAATGGTGAAAATAAACCTTATTAGATAGGGGACTTTACTGTATGTATGTATAAGAATGAGTTCTGTTCTGAGAGCACACTGGTAAGTTCAATCTATTCTTAAGTCTGACAAAGTTAGACTTGGTACCCAACTAACACAATCAGAGGGCAAGTTGCAATTTCACTCATGCCTGATATTGATGGAATGCATGTTGGCATCTTTGAAAGTCTGTGCCTTGAAAGTTCATATGTAGGGGGACTTTACGTGTGTGTGTTATGTGTATGTGTACACAGTACAACAGAACCGTTTTGCTGTACACCTAAAACTAACATGACATTGTAAATCAACTATATTTCAATTAAAAAAAAAGAAAAATCTACCGTTTCTCTCTTGTCACTGCTTTGTGTTTACTGGACTGATCAGCTGCTTAGCGGAATTAAAGTTTAATATTTGCAAGGTTTGTTGAGCTCTTTGTTTCCTCCTTTCCTTCATTATTTATTAAACGCATGTTTTGTTTCAGGCTCTGTCCTGAGCTCTGCCAATGCAACAGTGGACAAGAGACATAGCACTTGCCCTCATGACACTTACAGTCTATCAGTCCAACAGATATTAATGAAAGTATCATCCAAATTTGATAATGTATACTATCAACAAAATAAGTGCTATGAGTTCCAAGAACTCTGATATAGTCTGAGGAATCAAGGAAAGCTTCCCCGTGGAAATGCCTCTCCAGTTGTGATCTGAAGGATGAATTGAAGATAACAAGACAGAGACAAGCAGTGAGAGAAAGAGTGTATCTTAGACAAAGGAAAAGAAAAAAACCAAAGGTCTTATGATGGTAGGGAGTTAGTGTGTTATTATGTGCCAAGGTTTGTATACACTTGTCATTTTAATTCTCTCAACAATCCTTTCTATAAAGTAGCCAAGCCTCCATTTTAGCAATGAGAATATGGAAGCATAAAGGGTTACTAGCTGCACAACCTGGATTAAGTGAGTTTAAATCCAGTATTGAGTGTCTCTAAGGCAGTGATTCTCATTCTGACTTCTCCCATCCCAGAGCACATTTGGCAATATCTGGAAACAATTTTAGTTGTCACTACTTGAAGGGTGGGTGGGTAAACTATTGGGTTGAGGTGGAGATGATGTGACATATCCTACAATGCACAGGACAGCAATCATAATAAAGTTATCTGGCCCCGAATTTTAATAGTGCCAAAGATAAGAAACCCTAGCACTATTGAAATTTGGGTTGACCTCCAACTCTTGATCCTGCCACAGACTTGTCTCTCTCCCTGGAGGCTTCTTAGTCCTTTGAGCAGATAGACTTCTGGTCAGTCAGCTCCAATTAGCCATACATGTCCAGGAGTGGACATGGATTAGACTTAAGTGAGGGCTTTTGCTACTTGGCAGTTCTTTCAGTGATCCATACCAGTTTTGCATTGTCAGTTCTGCCTCATAGATGAAGAAACAGATGTCACATAAAAACCTTGAGTCTCAGAAGTCACAGTGACAGAGCAATTGAGTCCAGCTCTTTTGAAATTGACTCTGGTTTCATTTTCCTTCATAAGGCAGCCCTTCAAAGGACAAATGTTTACTCTCAGCCTCCTCAGATAAAACTGACAAAGGCTGAAGATGCAGGTATGAATCTGGGTTGCAGGGGTGCTATAAAGAGTTTGTCAAATTTAGTGTCTGCATTATTTTTTTAGGAACTTGAAAATCTGCCCCATGTTATTCAGCTTGAATTCTTCTCTTGCGAGGCTCAAAGCACACCAGACAGACAATCTGTTGTTTGTGTAGAGAATGTGTCAGGAGAGAAACGAATAGCACCCACATGCAAGCATCTGCTCAAAAAATCCATTTCACCATTAACCATACAATTGAATGAGAAAAAACATCTGTGCCTGCTATTGCAGATGTAATCATAAAACCCAAACGGAGCAATGAAACAAACTGGAAGGGGGCAGAGGACAAGAAAAGAGAGAAGCACACAGCTTTATTGTCAGAAAGGAATGGGTCTGTGGCTGGGCTCCTACACTGAATACTCTCGCCTTCACCTTTCAAATATGACACCATCTGTAGGAAACAGCAAGATCGTGAGCAGACAAATTATGCAAGGCAGCTCTCAGGAAGCAATAAACAAGGCAGAGGAATCCTGGAGACTGCAAATCGATAGCAAAAAATGTATCTAAATATATGTTGGTGGCATTTCAACGTTAAGGCAGATGACAGGATTGTGGAAAAAGACACTGTAAAAAATGTCAAAGCTGAAGGGCCCTCAGAAATCAACTAGTTCAATCCCCAATCTTTCTCATGAGGAAACTGAGGCACAGAGATGGATGTGATTGCCTAAGGTCACACAGCTAGTTAGTGGTAGTCGATTCTAGGCAGTTCTGGGAAACACTTTTTTTTTCCCCACACAGGCAAGAGAGAAATATTTTACAAAACTTTACAAATAACTGAGAACACCACCTTGTGTTACAGCAATGTAAATTTATGACTTGATTCGGGGAGCCAAAAGCCAGTGCTGATCATTGCCCAAAGTGGCAAGATGTGATTCTGCCACTCAGGGTAAAACAGAAACACCTGCCAGGTCTCAGTGAGTGACACTGCACTTCTGCTTAGAAAACATAACTTAAATGTAAACGTGGCTCTATTTCTGCTGGACCACCAGTTTTAAAGAACCACACAATTTTAATCTGAAGGTGGGAGGAAAGGGAAACCAACCAGGCCCATGGGGCCCCGGGCCACACCCCTTTCACTGGTCCAAGAAGAATCTGCACCCAGGAAGTCAGGAAGCTGGGCTCTGGCTTCTGATTCTGCCTAGAAGTAGCTGTATGACCACAGGATAAATACAAACCACTGGACTTGAGCCCTCCAAAACCTCTTCTCCTCCAGACAAAGGGATGAGAAGAAGCAAAAGGAAAAGAAAAAATGGAGAAATGTATGGGAACAGATAGTGGAAAGAAGCAGGGTTGCCCTCTCTCCCTGCCTATGCCCTCAATTGCCAGCCCAACTGTTATGGAGTCCATACAATGTGCCTCCTAAATTCAGCCTGGGTTGTTACAAGAATTTGATGGCCATTCATGGCCATCTTCTTTCATGAACTATCTGTTCAAATATTTCCCCCATTTTTATCAGTTATTTTTTTCTCTTTAAGGGATTATAAAAGGCATTTATATATTCTGGATGTAAGTATTTTGTCTGATATAAGTGTTGTGCGTAGTTTCTTCTAATCCAAGGTTTGCCTTTTCATTTTCTAAAAAAAATCTTTTAAAAAAAAAAGCTCTAAATTTTGCTAACATCAAATTTATCATATTTTAAATACATTTGTGCATTTTGTATTCTATGACCTTTTATCTACTCCCAGAGTCCCAAAGATTTTCTCCTATGTTTTCTTCTAGACACTTCAGAGTTTCAAGGTTTACATTTAGTTCCACTTAGAATCCATTTACATTTATTATCCATTTTGGGGTGATTTTTGTGTATGGCCCAAGGTAAAACTTGATGTTCACTTTTTTTCCTGTATTAATGTTCAGTTGATCTAGCACTATTTCTTGTACAAGCTGGATTTAGAAAAGACAGAGGAAGCAGAGATCAAATTGCCAATATTATTTGGATCATGGAGAAAGCAAGGAAATTCCAGAAAAAAATATCTATTTCTGCTCCACTGACTACACTAAAACTTTTGACTATGTGGAACACAACAAACTGTGGAAAATTCTTTTTTTTTTAAAAAAAATTTCAAAATTTTTATTTATTTATTTTTCTACAGTTCATAACTTTTATAAATAAAATAAATTAAATGTACAGTGAATAAGTTCTCTGAAATATTTCAATATTTCTGCAGGTTTAGTAACATCGTAAAATACATTTCAACTAAAATTCACAAATCTAAAAACCTGTTAGGCATTTTTAGGCGTTTTAAGTTGGAAATGAAGACCAATGATACATCGTAATATGCCAATTACAAATAGTACTTCAAATAGCAAATACTACAGTTTGTCCCAAACTTTAAAAACTATTCATGAACTCAACACTGAACTATTGATGGCTATGAGAATTGTTTCCTAGCCTTTTGGAAAATTTCAACCCATTAACGTTTAAGGTAATTAATGATAAGTACGATCCTGTAGCCATTTTCTTTATTGCTTTGGGTTCAAGTTTATACACTCTTTCTGTGTTTCCTGTCTATAGAAGATCCTTTAGCATTTGTTGGAGAGCTGGTTTGGTGATGCTGAATTCCCTCAGCTTTTGCTTGTCTGTAAAGCTTTTGATTTCTCCTTCATATTTGAATGAGATCCTTGCTGGGTATAGTAATCTGGGCTGTAGGGTATTTTCTTTCATCACTTTAAGTATGTCTTGCCACTCCCTTCTGGCCTGAAGAGTTTCTGTTGAAAGATCAGCTGTTATCCTTATGGGAATCCCCTTGTGTGTTATTTGCTGCTTTTCCCTTGCTGCTTTTAATATTTGTTCTTTGTGTTTGATCTTTGTTAATTTGATTAATATGTGTCTTGGAGTATTTCGCCTTGGGTTTATCCTGTTGGGGACTCTCTGGGTTTCTTGGACTTGGGTGATTATTTCTTTCCCCATTTTAGGGAAGTTTTCAACTATTATCTCCTCAAGTATTCTCTCATGGTCTTTCTTTTTGTCTTCTTCTTCTGGGACTCCTATGATTCGAATGTTGGAGCATTTAACATTGTCCTAGAGGTCTCTAATATTGTCCTCATTTCTTTTAATTCGTTTTTCTTTTTTCCTCTCTGTTTCATTTATTTCTACAATTCTATCTTCTAGTTCGCTTATCCTGTCTTCTGCCTCCTTTATTCTACTGTTTGTTCCCTCCAGAGTGTTTCTGATCTCATCCATTGCATTATTCATTGTATATTGACTCTTTTTTATTTCTTCTAAGTCCTTATTAAATCTTTCTTCCATCTTCTCAATCCTTTTCTCCAGGTTATTTATCTGTAACTCCATTTTGCTTTCAAGATTTTGAATCATTTTCACCATCAAAATTTGAAATTCTTTATCAGGTAAATTCCCTATATCTTCTTCTTTTGTTTGTGTTGGTGGGCAATTGTCTTGTTCCTTTACTTGCTGGGTATTTCTCTGCCTCTTCATCTTGCTTATATTGCTTTGCTTGGGGTGGCCTTTCTGTCTTCTGGCAGTTTGTGGAGTTCTCTTTATTATGTAGTTTCTTCGCTGTGTGTGGGGTTGGACGGGTGACTTGTCCGGGTTCCCTGGTTAGGGAAGCATGTGTCAGTGTTCTGGTGGGTGGAGGTGGATTTCTTCTCTCTCCTTTAGAAGACAATGGGCTGCTTTTCTGGGAGGCTGATGTCCTCTGCCAGTATTCAGAAGTTGTTTTATGGACTTTACTCCACGTTCAAATGTTCTTTTGATGAATTTGTGGGGGAGAAAGTGGTCTTGCCTTCTTATCCCTCTGCCATCTTGTTCCTTCCTCCCCAGAACACTGGATTCTTATATTCCACTTGGTCGTGGAGTATCTCTTCCCAGCTGCTCCAGCAAGGTGCAGCCATTGTACCTTACCTTGGACGAGGGGTATCTCCTCAAGGCCACCCCTCCTGCTTTGAATGTGGATCAGCTCCTCTTGGCCCTCCGGTGCCCAAGCAGCCACCGCCTCCTGGACGTGGTACAGCTCCTCTCGGCCACCGCCCTAACCCTGGGCGCAGGGTAGCTCCTCTCAGCCACGATTCTGCACGTGGTCGGTTGCGCCGGAGCTGGGCGCTCTCACATCTGCGCCGCCGGAGCCGGGCGTCTCTCGCGTCTGCCCACACTGTGGTTCTGACAGTGTTTGAGGAATTATAGGAGCAGTTCCTTTTCAGCTCATGGTCTCTGAGGCTTAATAAAAGAGTCCCTGGAAAATTCTTAAAGAGATTGGAGTACCAGATCACCTTACCTGTCTCCTGAGAAAATTATATGGGAGTCAAGAAGCAACAGTTAGAACCTTATATGGAACAATGGACTGGGTTCCAAATTGAGAAAGGAGTACATCAGGGCTGTATATTCTCACCCTGCTTATTTAACTTATATGCAGAGTACATCAAGCAAAATGACAGGCTGGATGAATCACAAGGTGGAATCAAGATTTCCAGGAGAAATATCAACAACCTCAAATATGCAGAGGATAACACTAATGACAGAAAGGAAAGAGGAACTAAAGAGCCACTTGATGAGAGTAAAAGAAGACAGTGAAAATGTTGGCTTGAAACTCAGCACTCAAAAAAATCCACCTGCCAATGCAGAGGACACAAGAGACACAAGTTCAATCTCTGGGTGGGAAAGATCTCCTGGAGAAGGGAATGACTTCCCACTCCAGTATTCTTACCTAGGAAATCCCATGGACAGAGGAGCCTGGTGGGCTACAGTCCATGGGGTTGCAAAGAGTCAGAAGTGTCTGAGGACACACATGCATATGTGCAAAACAATTCATTTTGATAAGCTGATATGACCTAACCTAACAACACAGAAATTAATCAGGATTTTTCTAATAATCCTTCTATGTTTACTTTTTATGGCAATTAAAGATTTTCACCAGTGCTTTTTTATTTGGTATTTTACAACTTTGAAAGATAAGCAGAGGAGATCTTACTATCTCCAATTTACTGATAAAGACATTGAGAATCACATGGAGATAAGTGACTTGTCCAAGTACACAAAGCTAAAATGGGGTGGAGCTAAGATTGAACCCTAGGTCCTCTAATAGCCTGCTACTAAGTCTTGAGAAACCTGTATGCAGGTCAGGAAGCAACAGTTAGAACTGGACATGGAACAACAGACTGGTTCCAAATAGGAAAAGGAGTACATAAAGGTTGTATAGTGTCACCCTGCTTATTTCACTTATATGCAGAGTACATCATGAGGAACGCTGGGCTGGAAGAAGCACAAGCTGGAATCAAGATTGCCAGGAGAAATATCAATAACCTCAGATATGCAGATGACACCACCCTTATGGCAGAAAGTGAAGCGGAACTCAAAGGCCTCTTGATGAAAGTGAAAGAGGAGAGTGAAAAGGTTGGCTTGAAGCTCAACATTCAGAAAACGAAGATCATGGCATCTGGTTCCATCACTTCATGGGAAGTAGATGGGGAAACAGTGGAAACAGTGTCAGACTTTATTTTCTGGGGCTCCAAAATCACTGTGGATGCTGATTGCAGTCATGAAAGTAAAAGTCGCTTACTCCTTGGAAGGAAAGTTATGACCAACCTAGATAGCGTATTGAAAAGCAGAGACATTACTTTGCAAACAAGGTCCATCTAGTCAAGGCTATGGTTTTTCCCGTGGTCATGTATGGATTTTAGAGTTGGACTGTGAAGAAAGCTGATCACTGAAGAATTGATGCTTTTGAACTGTGGTGTTGGAGAAGACTCTTGAGAGTATCTTGGACTGCAAGGAGATCCAACCAGTCCATTCTAAAGGGGATCAGTCCTGGGTGTTCATTGGAAGGACTGATGCTAAAGCTGAAACTCCAATACTTTGGCCACCTCATGAGACGAGTTGACTAACTGGAAAAGACTCTGATGCTGGGAGGGATTGGGGGCAGGAGGAGAAGAGGACGACAAAGAATGAGATGGCTGGATGGCATCACCGACTCTATGGACATGAGTTTGAGTGAACTCCGGGAGTTGGTGATGGACAGGGAGGCCTGGCGTGCTTCATGGGGTCGCAAAATGTCGGACATGACTGAGCGACTGAACTGAACTGAAATTTCAAATTAAAACTCTCTAATATTACAATAATCGTGTCTTAATTTTATGTCTCAGGAAGTTCAGATGGAATATCACCAAGGTCTCTAAATATTTTCTTTAATAATTCTTTTACCAAATTATGAGTGTCCCAGTATCACTCTCTGGACACTAGGACAGAGACAGCTTTTCCCATGAACTTTTGAGTGATGTCACTTTAGAAACCTTTTAAAAGATTGGGCCAAAGAAAAAGATTCCTGAGAGGAAGAACATGTTATCTTGAAGAGTAATCAGTTATGCGAATGGTTTCATTGCCTGTTATACCATGGATTATGCTTTCATTTTTCATATTAATGTTCTTTATGTTTTTCAATTAGTCACAGCAAATTACCTGTCCTTCGCCTTGGCAAGGGCAGCTCAGTGGGTATCAGTGGAGTATTTTCCAAGTTCTGTCTGGTGAATTCTTGGTGAGTTCTTCTTGAGGCATTAACATGTAATTTTTTGAATGAATGAATGTGTTTCATTTGACACCATCTCATTCATGTAGGAAATTACTTATTGAATAAGGAATTGGAAATTTTCTCCTTTCATTTTTTGCAATGGTGCATTGCAAAAAAATTAAATCTTAAATAAAGAATTGGAACATTAAATAAAATTAAAATTTATTAAATATTTCTTAGTCATTCTAACAGGGAAGACTTGTGGCACAGAGCATACAAAATAGCAAATTCTCTAAATCCATGCCCACCTCCATTTTCCCCTGTCCAGTCACAGCAAAATGCTTGCCCCTCCTCTGCACTCCATCCGACTGTCCCAATATTTCCCATGTGAGAATACCTGACTAGCTGTATTCTAACCACCTGTTTACTAGTCAGTCCCCATCCGTCCAACCCAAGTGTGTGAGATCTTCTAGGACAAAAATAATGTCTTAATCAGGACTGAAATAATGTCTTAATCAGGACTTAATTCCTAGTTCTTAACACAATGCACAGCACAGAAGTAAGCACTCAGAAAGTATTGAGTGAATGAAGCCATTTGCCTTTGGAAAACATGAATATATCCTTGTTAGCTACAGCCTTAAATCACAAAGTAGGCTTTATTCAGTCTATAATTTAAGCATTACACTACATTCCCATAATCTTATTTGGGGAGGGAAACCAAGTAACTTCTCTGCCCTTGAAGATCTCAGAGTCTAGCCAAGCTCTGCCAAATGTCAACTTTCTAAAGACGACACGGTAGCCTCCCTTTAGAGTACTTCATCAAGAACTCTCTTTTTCCCTTCCTTTGATGTGTGACATGGTCCTTAAGATTAGCAAGTTCCTTCAAACCCTTTTGAAAGACATCTGAATATATTAGAAATGAGGGGAAACCTCTTGTTCCTCAAAGAGACTGGTGTTATATTTTGCAATTTTTTGGTTAGTGGGGGCACTAGAATTTCCAGCCCAAGGCCTACCCAGAGTTACATCTCTGTTCTTCACCAGAGGATAGTTTAAATTTCTTTGCACTCCAATTCCTTTGTTTCTGTCATTTTATGCCTTTGGGGAGTGGGGGAGAGAACTGTTGTGGACATTCTGTGTCTCTTAACCAATACAATAATGTAAAGTAATTAGCCTCCAACTAAAATAAATAAATTAAAAAAAATAATAAAGAACTGAGTTATTATTAAACCGATACCTCCACTATTGAAATCCCTTGTTGTTATTAATAATCACTGCAATCAACAGGGTGGAGAGCCATAAAAGAAAATGCTCTTATTTATTCAAACTTTATGCTAATTAAGCCCAACAAGTGATATATAAGTAGATTTAAAAATATCTCTACTTTTTATGCATTGTGCAAACAAGTGAATACAGATAATATCTATTGAGGAAATGTTTACTTGACTTGAAATACAACTAAACTACAAAAGACCTGAAAAACAGCCTACAATGTCTCTCTTTCCAGAGAAGTCTTTTAAGTGATACTTGCTGCTAATGGAGTATCATTTGGAAATCATCAGAGGAATAGCATAGTTGAAGGACTGTAAAAGAGCCTGAGAAAATTTCTGTTTCCCTTGACTTGGGTACAATGTAGGATCAGTACAAGTTGGTACAGTATAGAATTATCTGCCCTTCTGTAGAGCTCTCCAGGAAGCACAAATGCCACGTAACCTTCAGTGTCCCATTCTTGTAACTTACCATACCAACAAACAAAAAGTTCCTTCCTGTAACCAAGGAACACTTTTCCTGCTTTGATGTAAATTAAGTTCCTTGTATTGTGATGTTTTGCTGCAAAAAGAACAACTAATACCAATTCCTTTCATACAAATTTTTCATGCCCTTTGAAACCATAAAATGATGACTCCTATCTGCATAATCTCCAGATCAGATGAAACCTAGTTCACCCTGTTCTCAGTCTCTTTAATCTTTCTTCCTCTGATACTGTTTAAGGACCAAAACAGGAGCAGCCTCCAGAATCTTTCTCTATTCCTGGTTCTTAGGGCTACTTGGATATGGATACAAACTGAATTTCAGTCCACCCACAAAGTCATTATATCATGCCCACAAATGCACATAGATAAATGCCTGGCTAAACAAAAAAAAACAAAACAAAACAAAACAACAAAAAAAACAGATAACAAAGAAATCCTGGAGAGATGCAGGCTGTGTATGTGTATGTGTGTGAGTGTTTTTCATTAAGGGTTAAAATTGATGAGACATGCAAATTTTGTAGCAATAACTCTGAGGTAGTCAATTTCAAAAATGAATGAGATATAAAATTTATGTCAAGAAATAAGGTTTTCAAATTCCTAGAGAAAGACAAATCATTATCAGTCAAAATTCCTACCAGACAGAAAGTTCAACAGTATAATGCAGATGTGGTAGAGTAGAAAAGAGGAAATTAAAGTTCATATTTTGTTGAATGTTGGTTAATCTCTTAAATTCTATTATCCTATAGTAAACACTTCTTGGGATTGTGCCCCAGCTTACAATTTTCCTTTCTCTGAGGATGGCCCTCATACGCAGAAGTGATAGGACACAAGTAGTCATGTTAATACTATGAGATCCTGATCCCATGGCCACAGTTATTGATCCAGGGGTCCAACCAGGATCCAAACCAAATAAACAAAATTCTTTCTTTCAGGAATTTAAAATCTGGATCAGAAAAACACAGTGCACTGTAAACAGTTTCATTCTGTCTAGCCCACCTGAAATGAATTCTTTACATTTCTCATTTGACATTCATTTCCTTCAGTGCAGGCTCTTTGTCATTTAGCCCTCTATAGAATAACAGAGGGGCTTCACAGGCGGCTCAGAGGTAAAGAACCTTCCTGTCAGTTCAGGAGATGCAAGAGATGCAGGTTTGATCCCTGGGTAAAGAAGATCCCTTGGAGGAGGGCACAGAAACCCACTCCAGTATTCTTACCTGGAGAATCCTGTGGATAGAGGAGTCTAGTGGGTTCCAGTCCGCAGGGCCACAGATAGTTAGACATGAATGTGTGACTAAGCACAAATGGGGAAAGAAGATGTGAAGACACAGGGAGAAGGTGGTCATGTTCAAGTCATGGAGAGAGGCCCAGAACTGATCCTTCCTTCATGAATCTTAGAAGGAACAAGCCATGCCAGTACCTTAATCTTGGACTTATCTCCTCCAAAGCTCAAAATGATGAGTGCACTGTAACTATTAAAATATAGATATATGTCAACAAACAAAGATGAAAAGCAAATATGCAAAAACAGAATGCACTGACTAGTTATGCAGTGGGTTATGGGTGAGTCCTTCCTCTTGTCAAAGCCAGGAATAGCTACATCTATCTAATTAAAAAATTTGCTACAGTGATGGCAAATTTTGTTGAAATACTGGTTCTAACAGGCCATGAGTAGTACTAGAATGGACTTCCCAGGTGATTCAGTAGTAAAGAATCTGCCTGCCAGTTCAGGAGACACAAGAGATGCAGGTTTCATCCCTGGGTTGGGAAGATCCCCTGAAGTAGGAAATGGCAACCCCCTCCAGTATTCTTGCCTGGGAAATCCCACAGACAGAGGAACCTGGTGGGCTACAGTGCATGGGGTCATTGGACACAACTGAGCAACTAAGCACACTCACAGCTCACATATGGTACTAGAATATTTCTCTAAAAGGGAAGGGGGAAATGTATGTCATAGATTTATTGCTGCAGCATCCTAAAATAAAAATCTGGTGGCGGTAGAATCTGTACCTATAATTAAATGTGTCCTAATTCTCAGTGTCTCTCTCTCCACATTTCACACAATTTCAATAGCTTTGCATGCTGTGCCTGGCATCCTTGTTGTCATAACTGCTACAGTCAATTGTGAGTGGTGATCTATTGAATGACAAAAAATGGTCAATTAACTTGTTGTGGTCTTTTTCTCCTGAAGAGTGAATTTCTAATGACTGGAAACAGTGGAAAATGCATTCTATTGAACCACAGCTCCACAGTTGAGCCTCTATCTCTGCTTAGCAACAGTGTCACCATCTATCCCTACAGATTTCTTACTGGCTCCCAGCTTCTCAGACCCCATCACCTGGGCCTACCAGCTTCTGTTCCTATCTAATCAGCCATTGCAAACCAAATCTGACCTCAAGGAGGGGAATATAAACAAGACTGGAACATTTTGGCAAGGTATCATACACAAGATTGTAAGTGCACAGTGCATATTATATTGTTTCTGTCTCTTGGAGAACCATGACTAATACATCTGTTCACTGACCTAGTGAAGAATCCCTCTACCCACTGGCTTCTGTGCACATTGCCTCATTTCTATAAAGTTCACTCCTTCCACATGAGAAAATTAATGTTATTTTCAAGGTCCCTCCTCTGGTATACAGCTTATCTATTTGCACCTCTATTTCTGTGATTACTATGCTCTGTTTAACATCACAGTTAACTGAGGACCTAGCATCTTACTCCATATTAGCATTACGTGTTCAATGATTGCCATATAGTAGATGCTCAATAATTAGTTACTGAATTAATAACTGGCCATAAATATGGTGTTCTTTTGCAAAGGTCATGAAATCTTTCTTTGATGAGAAACCTAAAAATGGTTTCCTTTATTCAGCAAAAACTGTACATAGTATACGAAATTGATTTCAAAATATTTTGCTTCCCCGTGTCAGTTCTTGATGAGATAGTTCAATGCAATCCATCATTTTAATATTTGACAATTCTCAAAGTAAATTAATTAGTTAGTCCCAAATCTTCATGGTAAACAGGGCAACAAGCAGAAATTACAGATACTCTAATTTGAAAAATAATGCTTTTAGATATGATTTTTGTGCTCTTCAAAGGACCGAGATAAAATATTAAGAATCATTTAACTTGTCTCATACCAAAAGGTGCTTTGGGATGAAAGGAAGAGAGAGTGGGAAGGAAGTCAGTTAGCATTCTTTCCCTGAGATCCTAACACAACAATCTAGACTGTCCTATACAGTCCCTGTGGATGTGATACTAGTCTCCATTTTAGAAATGCAAAAAAAGAAAGCATAGGGATATGAAGTGTATTTTTCACTGTCACTTGACTCAAGTAGAACAGTGAGTGTGTGTGCATGTGTGTTAAGTCGCTTCAGTTGTGTCTGACTCTTTGCGACCCCATGCACTGTAGTCCGCGAGGCTCCTCTGTCCATGTGATTCTACAGGAAAGAATATTGGAATGGGTTGCTGTGCCCTCCTCTAGGGGATCTTCCCAGCCCAGGAATCAAACCTGTGTCTCCTGCATTGGCAGGTAGATTCTTTACCCCTGAGCCACCAGGGGAGCCCCAAGTGGAACAGACAAGACTCAAATAAAATCTGACAGCCACTAAGACTTACAGTAAAGCAATTGCATCACCTGCCTTAGAACTCTTAATCCATTCCCAGTGTCAAGTAAAACAACGAAAATATATTGTGAGATAACATTTTTGCAACAAAGAGATTGATATCAGGTCTTCTTTCAATTTGTACCATATATTCAATAAATAGTACTGACGGGTCTCCATGTATAAGCAATTATGCTGGGAGCCAGGGGTACAGCAGGTTCAGAGGTATCACAGTCCCTGCATTCAAGGAGTATACATTTCAGGGAGAAGAGTTTAAAAAAATAATTATAAAACAACTTATTTATTAGCAGTTTCAGCCAGGGTTACCAGGATGTTCTGGGTCACAGAAAAGTAGACCTGACCTCTGCTGGATATCGGAGATTGTTTCACTGAGGATGTGACTTTTAGAGGTAAAGTTTGGCTTCCCTGGTAGCTCAGATGGTAAACAAAATCCACCTGCAATGCAGGAGGCCCCAGTTCGATTCCTGGGTCAGGAAGATTCCCTGGAGAAGTGTTAGGCTACTCACTCCAGTATTCTTGGGCTTTCCCGGTGGCTCAGACTCTTCCTGCAATACAGGAGACCTGGGTTGGGAAGATCCCCTGGAGGAGGGCATGGCAATCCACTCTAGTATTCTTGCCTGGAGAATCCCCAAGGATAGAGGAGCCTGGTGGGCTACAGTCCATGGAGTTGCAAAGAGTCAGACATTACTGAGCAACTAAGCACAGCCCAGCATAACACATGGAGAGTAACAAAACATTGAACAGGCAAAGGATGGATAGAGAGTTAGAGACAGTTGAAACGGCTTGTGAAGATTCTCTGAGGCAGGAAAGAGCATAGAGTTTTAAAGGAACTGCAAGAAGATAGAAAGGCTGACAAAGTAGGCATAGAATGAAGACTTGTATTCTCAGACTCTGCATTGCTAAGCTCCAAGTCAGCACTGGGTCCAGCCAACAAGGTGAAGAATATGCCCACACTCAGTTGCAAAGAAAACAGAGACAGCTGGTGAGATAAGCAACAAAGTTAGTACATCCCACAGTTAATTTACCCTGGAAAATAAACCAAGATAGCAAAGAATTCCAGGCCTTTCATCTCTGAGTCATCAAAACCATTCTGTGTTCCTGCTGCTGCTGCTGCTAAGTCACTTCAGTCATGTCCGACTCTGTGTGACCCCATAGACGGAAGCCCACCAGGCTCCCCTGTCCGTGGGATCCTCCAGGCAAGAACACTGGAGTGGGTTGCCATTTTCTTCTCCAATGTGTGAAAGTGAAAAGTGAAAGTGAAGTCGTTCAGTCGTGTCCGACCCATAGCGACCCCATGGACTGCAGCCTACCAGGCTACTCCATCCATGGGATTTTCTAGGCAAGAGTACTGGAGTGGCTTGCCATTGCCTTCTCCGTCCTGCGTTCCTAGTAAACATTAAATCCCTGCCCTTATATTTTAGATGAAGCTACCCAATATCCTTCTCATCATATCTATATTTTAATCTATTCTAGGTAACCATCACCTGAACTAAACTCTTCTAAGTCACCCTGTTTAACTTGAAGCTGAATAAACCATTCTTTCAAAGTTTTCTAATCAGTCATAAATGGTGCATTCAATTTCTCAGGGCCACATTTAGTGTGGAAAAGATATAATTCACTGAAGAGCTATATTGTTCTCAGTCTCAGTTACCTGAATAATAGGGATGTCAACACAGTACTTACTGGCTTATGACAATCACAGTATAAACTGAAGGTGTGCTAACCATCAGGGAAGCCATCAAGAAAGAAAGCATTCAGATAAATTAAATTTATAACTCAAGGCCCAACAGTAAAACAAGTTGTGTAGCTTTTCAAGTTAACCAATTCCCAATTTTCATTGTTAAAAAGTAGTGTAAAATGATAATTACAAATGAAAAACATGACATGAGTAATAATTTTTCTTAAAATCCAAGAGGAAAATTAAGTCAAATATTATTTGAAGTGCACAATTAGCAAAGTTTTGGAATGGTCCCAAGTGACAATTTCAATCTTTGCTCTTCAAATAAAAGCTGACATATTTTTAGACAGTAGAACTGACTAAGATGTAAGTGGCTCACAGTTAAAGTAATTGCATTTCTGGTGGTGGTAAGTGAATACAGAAGTGACAAATGCTGTACTTAAATAATTTGAAGCCAGCAACATCTCCAGTCTGCACAGAGCAGATTCAAAAGAGCAGAAGTCAGGAAAACATCTGCCTCATTTATTCTGTTCTTGCCTACATGGCCGAGGCCCAGTTCCTAGTTTGAGCTGGAGTTATTCAAGCACACAATACAGGCATCAGTGCTGTCCAACCAGCATCCTGAAAAGAGAAAATATGTCAAGACTCTGATTTCTAACAAAAGTCAACTTACTTTTCTTAAACGTGAAAAATGATGAAAGTATCTCTAAATGTACATTTAACCTTGACAAAAACCTTTTTTCTAGTTTCAATGAGAAAAGACTCTGCTGTTCAAGGAAGGTGAAGAATACCACTCTGCCTGGAATACCTGTCATTGCCAACTCTTAGACACTGCATCCTTTCTATCCTTCAGTTCAGTCACTCAGTTGTGTCCGACTCTTTGTGACCCCACGAACCGCAGCACGCCAGGCCTCCCTGTCCATAACCAACTCCCGGAGTTTACCCAAACTCACATCCATTGAGTCTGTGATGCCATCCAACCATCTCATCCTTTGTCGTTCCCTTCTCCTCCTGCCCTCAATCTTTCCCAGTATCAGGGTCTTTTCAAGTGAGTTAACTCTTCACATCAGGTGGCCAAAGTATTGGAGTTTCAGCTTCAACATCAGTCCTTCCAATGAACACTTAGGACTGATCTCCTTTACAATGGACTGGTTGGATCTCCTTGCAGTCCAAGGGACTCTCAAGAGTCTTCTCCAACACCACAGTTCAAAATCATCAATTCTTGGGTGCTCAGCTTTCTTTATAGTCCAACTCTCACAACCATACATGACTACAGGAAAATTCTATCATTCAAGGCACACTCAAATTCTACCTTTTCTTTCAAGTCCTGTCACACTCATCCTCTGGTTTCTATAACCCTGGTTTATATTCTGTTGAGTATCATCCTGCATTCTATTTGGTGCTAGTGGTAAAGAAACCACCTGCCAATGCAGGAGACTTAGACTCAGGTTTGATCCCTGGTTTGGGAAGATGCCCTGGAGGAGGCCATGGCAACCCAATACTCCAGTATTCTTGCCTGGAAAATCCCATTTGCAGAGGAGCCACACAGAGACTGACATGACTGAAGAGACTTGGCATGAACTGTATTCTATTAGCTATGCAAGCATTCATCTGTCTTCCTAAATAATTTGCTAAAGTTATATATAAGGTCCTGGAAGATAGATAACACGATCATAATACCACTTTCAATTTCTAAAGTAGTTTTTGGCATATAGTAGTATAATTGAGGCTTCTTAAATTAGATATGTACGTGTGCTAAGTCACTTCAGTCATGTCCAACTCTTTGCAATCTTATGAACCATAGTCCACCAGGCCCCTGTGTCCATGGATTTCTCCAGGCATGAATACTGAGGTGGATTGCTATGCCTTCCTCCAGGGTTTCTTCCTCCACAGATCAAACCCACATCTCCTGCATCTCCTGCATTCACAGGTGGGTTCTTTACCACTGGTGCCACCTGGAAAGTCCATTGAACTATATACCAGAAATTAAAAGTTTCTTTAACCCAATGCCTTGAGATTGTTTAGGTAATACCTTGAAACCTGGCTGCATGAACATATGTAGTGAATAAACTATTCCTGAAAAATTCAGCTGACCTTCTTAGTCAGAAATCAATCAGCCATGGTCTAAGTATGCAGCAATGCAAACAAGGAGTCTATATCCCCGACTCTCTGTCAATCATGTTCTTCTAGAAGATCCCCAGTAACTATGTTTGACAAATTCATGGTTGGATAGGTTTGGGGATGGTTCTGCTGCCCATCCGGTAAACAGAGTTTCTGTGTTAAGAGAAGACAATGTTTAATATCTGGAGACTTTTTCTGGGGGATAGAGGGAGAATTAAATAAAAATTGCAAAAGAAAAATTCTGGTATTTATCTTTTTCAATTCACAAATATATATTTACTTTGAAAATATCAACCTGAATAGCACTAATCATCTCTTCATAATAAATTAAGAATATATATTTTCTTGATATATATTTTTTATGATCATAGTTATTGTACTCGCTCCATTAAAATATGCCACCTGATTATTGATTAAATGTTTGTTTATGCATTCAACTGAGCTAATAATTTATGTGGCTTCATCATCCACTTTGCAGCTGGATCTCCGAAATTGAATTTGGATCAGCATGATATAACTTTTTTGTTAATAAAATATCCAGAAAAAGTAGCAAAGTGTATATCCTGACTATTAAACTTGTACAGTCAATCAGCATAAAAGTGTGATTATGTAAGCACAGGACAGAATAAATGAAATGTGCCACATGAGCCATGCATTTTGCATCATTATTCTCAAATTACATCCTGTTTGTCACTAATTCTATCTGACAGTCTGTTTTAATTGAATTAAAAACAGGAAAAGATACCTGTCCATGTGACTTTCATGCATCTTGCAGAAGAGGAAGTTTTTTCAATCTCATTTCTTTCTTCTTGAGATTTTACATGGAAAAATACAGACACTTAGTGAGATTACCAAAGTTGTATCTAAATATACACAAAATTTAGCTGGAATTAGGCATCAGGATTTTTTTCAATTGATTTCATAGCACTATCTTTTGTTCCCTGCTTCTTTTTTCATCAACACAGATATTTGTAACTAATATTTCCTTCTTTGCATAACTAACAATAAAAGGAGCTAAAACTACCCTAAACATTTCACCTATCATGTTATTGTAGACTAACAATTTATTTCATAATATCAATATTAGAAAGTACCTCTCCCATTTAACTATGTTCTTATAATGTTATTTATTTTTCATAATAACTTTCTCAAAATACCATTTTTAAATTTTCTTTTTGATCAAGGGATGTAGGAGCTTTTCAACTCTCCACTCACATAAATAATTTTTTGATGGTTACTCTGTCAGTCAATCAGAAGGCTTTATTCTAAAAAACTATTCATAAATACGTTATAGATTGTTTTCCTTGAAATTAAGTGATACAGTGGGACCACGGTAACCTAACGTATGCACTGATCTTATTAATTCATGGGATAAACTTGGGAAAAATGAAATTCTTTTCCTTTTTCATCAAAGATATAACTTTCTCTTTAACTTCTACCTTGTACATCACTCAGATGAACACACAGTTGGATGGAAAATCATATGTTTCCCTAGCTTGAGAAAATTTAGGTGTACAAATGAATTCCAGATATCTAGCACTTTCTCCAGCATGGACCATAATATTATACAACATTCTTATCCCAGGATTCATATACTCCTTTTATTTACTTATATATTTTATAACTTTATTGAGATATATTTGGCATACTACATTGTGTAAGTTTAAGATGTAAGACATCTTGATTTGATATATTAATATATTACAATATAGTAATATATTATAAATGATTACAACCATCAGTTTAGGTGCTCAGTCATGTTCGACTCTTTCCGACCCCATGAATCACAGCACGCCTGGCCTTCCTGTCCATCACCAACTCCCGGAGTTCACTCAAACTCATGTCCATCGAGTCGGTGATGCCATCCAGCCATCTCATTCTCTATCATCCTCTTCTCCTCCTGCCTCCAGTCCCTCCCAGCATCAGAGTCTTTTCCAGTGAGACAACTCATAGCATGAGGTGGCCAAAGTATTGGAGTTTCAGCTTTACCATCAGTCCTTCCAATGAACACCCAGGATTGATCTCCTTTAGAAAGGACTGGTTGGATCTCCTTGCAGTCCAAGGGACTCTCAACAGTCTTCTCCAGCACCACAGTTCAAAAGCATCAATTCTTCAGCAATCAGCTTTCTTCACAGTCCAACTCTCACATCCATACATGACCACGGGAAAAACCATAGCCTTAACCAGAAGGACCTTGGTTGGCAAAGTAATGTCTCTGCTTTTTAATATGCTATCTAGGTTGGTCATAACTTTCCTTCCAAGGAGTAAGCATCTTTTAATTTCATGGCTGCAATTATCATTCGCAGTGATTTTGGAGCCTAAAATTGAAGTCTGACACTGTTTCCACTGTTTCCCCATCTATTTCCCGAGAAGTGATGGGACCAGATACCATGATCTTCGTTTTCTGAATGTTGAGCTCCAAGCCCAACCTTTTGTCTCTCCTCTTTCACTTTCATCAAGAGGCTTTTTAGTTCCTCTTCATTTTCTGCCATAAAGGTGGTGTCATCTGCATATCTGAGGTTATTGATATTTCTTCCGGCAATCTTGATTCCAGCTTGTGCTTCATCCAGCCCAGGATTCCTCATGATGTACTTTGCATATAAGTGAAATAAGCAGGGTGACAATATACAACCTTTATGTACTCCTTTTCCTATTTGGAAGCAGTCTGTTGTTCCATGTCCAGTTCTAACTGTTGCTTCCTGACCTGCATATAGGTTTCTCAAGAGGCAGGTCAGGTGGTCTGGGATTCCCATCTCTTTCAGAATGTTCCACAGTTTATTGTGATCCACACAGTCAAAGGCTTTGGCATAGTCAATGAAGCAGAAATGCATGTTTTTCTGGAACTCTCTGGCTTTCTCCATGATCCAGCGGATGTTGGAAATTTGATCTCTGGTGCCTCTGCCTTTTCTAAAACCTGTTGGAACATCTGGGAGTTCACGGTTCACATGTTGCTGAAGCCTGGCTTGGAGAATTTGAGCATGACTTTACTAGCGTGTGAGATGAGTGCAATTGTGTGGTAGTTTGAGCATTCTTTGGTGTTGCCTTTCTTTGGGATTGGAATGAAGACTGACCTTTTCCAATCCTGTGGCCACTGCTGAGTTTTCCAAATTTTCTGGCATATTGAGTGCAGCACTTTCATAGCATCATCTTTCAAGATTTGAAATAGCTCAACTGGACTTCCATCACCTCCACTAGCTTTGTTCATAGTGATGCTCTCTAAGGCCAACTTGACTTCACATTCCAAGATATCTGGCTCTAGGTGAGTGATCACACCATCGTGATTGTCTTGGTCACGAAGATCTTTTCTGTACAGTTCTTCTGTGTATTCTTGCCACCTCTTCTTAATATCTTCTGCTTCTGTTAGGTCCATACCATTTTTGTCCTTTATCGAGTCCATCTTTGCATGAAATGTTCCCTTGATATCTTTAATTTTCTTGAAGAGATCTCTTGTTTTTCCTATTCTGTTGTTTTCCTCTATTTCTTTGCATTGATCGCTCTGGAAGGCTTTCTTATCTCTCCTTGCTAGTCTTTGGATTGCAACCATAGCATTAACTAATACCTCCATCCTATTATACAATTAACATTTCTTATTTTTGTGAGGAAGAACATTTAAGATCTACAGTCTTAGCAATTTTCAAGTATATAATACATTAATATTAGCTGTAATCCTCATGATCTACATTAGACCCTCAACTTGTCAACTTACAACTAGAAGTTTTCATTCCCCAGGTCATGATAACCACCACTCTATTTATATGATTTCAGCATTTTTTGGATTCGACTTTTAGGTGACATCATGCAGCACTTGTTTTTCTCTGCCTGATTTATTTCATTTAGCATAATGCCCTCAGATATTACCCAAGTTGTCACAAATGGCAGTATATCCACTGCCTACACCACCTTCTTTAACCATTCATTGACTTACAGACAAGGTTATTTCCATATCTTGGCTACTGTGAATAGTAAACATTTGTGGCACAGATGACTTTTTGAGATTCTGTTTTCACTTCCTTTCGACATATAACCAGAAATGGGATTGCTGGATCAAAATTTGTTTAATTTTTAATTTTTTGAGGAAATTCCATACTATATTCCATAGTGACTGTACCAATTTACACTTTCCACATCCTCCTCAACACTTGCTATTCTTGTCTTTTATGATGATAGCCTTCTAACAGGAGTGAGATGATTATTTCCTTGTGATTTTCATTTTCCTGATGATTAGTGATGTTGAGTATCTTTACATGTGCCTATTGGCCATGGGTATGTATTCTTTGGAAAAGTGTCTGTTCCATTCCTCTGCCATTTTTTAATCAGTTTTTTGTTTGTTCATTTTTTCTATTGAGTTATATGAGATTTTTATAGATTTTTTTGTATTTTAATACTCTATCAGCTATATGATTGGCAAATGTTTTTCTCCTATTTTGTAGGTTTCTTTTTCATTTTGTTGTTTCTTTTGCTGTGCAAAAGCTTGCTAGTTTGATGTGGTGGTTTAATCACTAAGTAGTGTCCCACTCTTTGAGACCCCATGGACTGTAGCTGGCCAGGTTCCACTGTCCATGGGGTTTCCTAGGCAAGAACACTAGAGTGGGTTGTCATTTCCTTCTCCAGGGTTCTCCTTAACTGAGGGATCAAAACCACATCTCCTGCTTGGCAGGCAGATTCTTTACCACTGATCCACCTGGAAAACCCTAGTGATGTTGTCCCATGTATTTATTTTTGTTCTTGTTATCTGTACTTTTGGTATCATAAACAGAAAACCATTTTCAAGATCAAAGTCAAGAAACTCTTCCCTTATCATTTCTTATAGAAGTTTTATTTTCAAGTATTTAATTCATTTTGAGTTAATTTCTCAAAAAATGCAAGCTAGAGTCCAATTATTTTTGTCTTTTTTTGATAGGCATTAAGAGTCATTGAAGATTTTTATTTTTTAATTATTATTTATTTATTTATTTTTATCCTGCATTTGGTTATCCAGTTTCTCCAACACCTTTTATTGAATGAGAATATCATTTTGAAATGAATATTCCTGAGCTCCATGTCCCGTGTTAGTTGACTGTATATACAATGGCTTATTCGGTTATTTGTTCTTTTCCATTGGTCTATGTGCCTGTTTTTATGCCAGTATCATACCTTTTTGATTACTATAGTTTTGTAGTATAGTTTGAAAGCAGGAAGTATTTTGTCTCTAGTTTGTTCTTTCTCCAGTTTGCTTTTGGTATTCATGGGTTTTTGTGATCTCAAACAAATTTTAGGATTTTTTTTCTATTCATATGAAAAATGTTTTTGAGATTTTAATAGAGATTTTATTGAATCTATAGATGACTTTAGGTAGTACTGACATTTTAATGATATTGTTCTTTTGATCCATGAATACCAGATATTTATTCATTTGTTTGTCTCATTAAATTGCATCAAAATCTTAGAGGTTTTAATGTACAGATCTTTCACCTCCATGATTAAATTTATTTATAAGTATTTTACTTTTTTGATGCTATTGTGAATTAGATTGTTTCATTAATTTCTTTTTCAAAAATTTTGTTATTATTGTATATAAATATAACTAATTTTGTGTATGTTGCTTTTGTATCCTGCAACTATACTGTAATGTTTAGTGGATTTTGGATGAGTTTTAGAATTTTATATATATAAGAAGCTCCAATACTTTGGCCACCTGATGCGAAGAGAAAAAGACTCATTGGAGAAGACCCTGATACTTGGAAAGATTGGAGGCAGGAGGAGAAGGGGACGACAGAGGATGAGATAGTTGGATGGCATCACCAACTCAATGAAGATGAGTTTGGGTAAACTAGGGGAATTGGTGATGGACAGTGAGGCCTGGTGTGCTGCAGTCAACCGGGTTGCAAACAGTTGGACACAACTGAGTGACTGAAATGACTGACTGAAGATCTACTTGAAATACAGGAGACCCCGGTTCGATTTCTGTGTCGGGAAGATTGCTGGAGAAGGGTAGGCTACCCACTCCAGTATTCTTGGGCTTCCCTTGTGATTCAGCTGGTAAAGAATCCGCCTGCAATTCAGGAGACCTGGGTTCGATCTCTGGGTTGGGAAGATCCCCTGGAGAAGGAAAGGAAAGGCTACCAACTCAAGTATTCTTGCCTGGAGAATTCCATGGACTGTATAGTCCATGGGGGTCACAAAGAGTCAGACACAACTGACTGACTTTCACTTTCACTTTTCACTTTCATATATAAGATAATAAAATCTACAAAGAAAAACAATTTTACTTTTTCCTTTCCTGTTTGGATGCCTTTGATATGTAATAATTGCCTAATTGGACTGGCTAGTATTTCCAGTATTATTTTAAACAGGAGTGGTGAGAGTGGACAGTCTTGTCTTGTTCCTGATCTTAGAGGAAAAGATTTCAACTTTTCACCACTGAGTACAATTTTGGCTGTGGGTTTGTCATATATGGCCTTTATCATACTGAAGTATGTTCCTTCTATACGCAATTTGTTGAGCATTTTTATCATGAAAGGATGTTGCAATTTGTCAAATACTTTTTCTGTAGCTATTGAGACGATCATATGATTTCTATCATTCATTCTACTAATGTGGTGACACATTCATTGATTTGCATATATTGATGCATCCTTGATTCATGGATAAGTCTCACTTAATCATGATTTACAATAGTTTTAATGTGCTGCTAAATTCACTTTGCTAACATTTTGTAAAGAATTTTTGCATCTTCATTCATTAGAAATACTGGTCTGTAGTTCTTTTTTTTAGGTTTTAGTATTCATATTTGGGTTTGTTATCAGGCTGATGCTCACTTTATGAAATAAGTTGGAGAGTGAAGTGACCTCTTCTCTTCCATTTTTGGGGAAGAATTATGAAGGATTAGTGTTAGTTCTTCCATAACTTTTGGTACAGCTCACCAGTGAAATCATCTGGTCTTGGGGCTTTTCCATGTTGGGAGGTTTTGATTATTGATTCAATCACCTCACATTGCTCCGTTCATATTTTCTACTTCTGTATCATAGAAAAAACTCATACTGAGTCATATATTTCTAGGAATTTATCTATTTCTTCATTGGTGTATAATTGTTCATAGTGTTTTCTTAGAATCCTTTGTAATTCTGTGCATCAGTTGTAATGTCTCCTCTTTTATTTATGATTTTATTTACTTGAGGTTCTTTCTTTCTTTTCTTATTTGGATTTAATCTAACTAAAGGTTTGTCAATTTTGTTTATTCTTTCATAAAACCAGCTCTTAGTTTTGTTGATCTTATCTATTACTTTTGTGCTCTCTCATTTATTTATGTTCTGATCTTATTTATTTCCTTCTGCTAACTTTTGATTTAGTTTTTGGTTTTTTGTTTGTTTGTTTGTTTGTTTTGTTTTTTAATTTCCTTGAGGTGCAAAGTTGGTTGTTTATTTGAGATCTTTCTTAACATAGGCACTTATTGTTATAAAATCCCCTTTTAGAATTGCTTATGCAGCATTCCATATATTTTGATAGGTTGTGCTTCTATTTTAATTTATTTTAAGATATTTCTTCATTTCCAGTTTGATTTTGTCTTTGACCCTTCGGTTGTTCAGCTGTGTGTTGTTTAATTTCCACATTTTTGTGTATTTTCCAGCTTTCCATATATTGTTGATTTCTAATTTAATACCATTGTGGTTAGAAAACATATTTGGTGTTATTTCAATCCTCTTAAACTTACTAAATCTTGTTTTACGACTTTTCATTGGTCTCTGCTGGAGAATGTTGCATGGGCACTAAAAGGAATGGGCATTTTGCTGCTGTTGAACACAATCTTCTTTATATATCTGTTCCATTTGGTCTTAAGTATGGTTCATATCCAATGTTTCTTTATTGACTTTCTTTCTGGATGATCTATTCATTGTTAAAAGTGGTGTATACTATTACTGTGTTACTGTCTTTTTCTCCCTTTAGATCTGCTACTATTTCGTTTTCTTTATTATTAAGGTGTTCCAATATTGGGTATATGCATATTTGCAATTATTATTTACTACTTACAGATTAAACTAGATTTTTCCCTCCAAATTGATAATAATTACTGTGTAAAGAAGAAATGGAGTAGCCATTATGGTCAACAAAAGAGTCCGAAATGCACTACTTGGATGCAATCTTAAAAAGGACAGAATGATTTCAGTTCGATTCCAAGGCAAACCATTCAATATTACAGTAATCCAGGCCTATGCCTCAACCAGTAATGCTGAAGAAGCCGAAGTCGAATGGTTCTATGAAGACCTACAAGACCTGTTAGAACTAACACCAAAAAAAGATGTCCTTTTCATTATAGGGGACTGGAATGGAAAAGTAGGAAGTCAAGAAACACCTCGAGTAACAGGCAAATTTGGCCTTGGAGCACGGAATGAAGCAGGGCAAAGGCTAATAGAGTTTTGTCAAGAGAATGCACTGGTCATAGCAAACACCCTCTTCCAACAACGCAAGAGAAGACTCTACACATGGATATTACAAGATGGTCAACATCAAAATCAGATTGATTATATTCTTTGCAGCCAAAGATGGAGAAGCTCTATACAGTTAGCGAAAACAAGACCAGGAGCTGACTGTGGCTCAGATCATGAACTCCTTATTGCCAAATTCAGACTTAAAATGAAGAAAGTAGGGAAAACCACTAGACCATTCAGATATGACCTAAATCAAATCACTTATGATTATACACTGGAAGTGAGAAATAGATTTAAGGGACTAGATCTGATAGAGTGCCTGATGAACTCTGGATGGAGGTTCGTGACATTGTAAAGGAGACAGGGACCAAGACCATCCCCATGGAAAAGAAATGCAAAAAAGCAAAATGGCTGTCTGAGGAGGCCTTACAAATAGCTGTGAAAAGAAGAGAAGCAAAAAGCAAAGGGGAAAAGGAAAGATATAAGCATCTGAATGCAGAGTTCTAAAGAATAGAAAGGAGAGTTAAGAAAGCCTTCCTCAGTGATCAATGCAAAAAATAGAGGAAAACAACAGAACAGGAAAAACAAGAGATCTCTACAAGAAAATTAAAGATATCAAGGGAACATTTCATGCAAAGATGGGCTCGATAAAGGACAGAAATGGTATGAACCAAACAGAAGCAGAAGATATTAAGAAGAGGTGGCAAGAATACACAGAAGAACTGTACAAAAAAGATCTTCACGACCAAGATAGTCACGATGACGTGATCACTGACCTAGAGCCAGACATCTTGGAATGTGAAGTCAAGTGGGCCTTAGAAAGCATCACTACTAACAAAGCTAATGGAGGTGATGGAATTCCAGTTGAGCTATTTCAAATCTTGAAAGATGATGCTGTGAAAGTGCTGCACTCAATATGCCAGAAAATTTGGAAAACTCAGCAGTGGCCACAGGACTGGAAAAGTTCAGTCTTCATTGCAATCCCAAAGAAAGGCAATGCCAAAGAATGCTCAAGCTACTGCACAATTACACTCATCTCACACGCTAGTAAAGTCATGCTCAAAATTCTCCAAGCTAGGCTTCAGCAATATGTGAACCATGAACTCCCAGATGTTCAAGCAGGTTTTAGAAAAGGCAGAGGCACCAGAGATCAAATGGCCAACATCCGCTGGATCATGGAGAAAGCAATAGAGTTCCAGAAAAACATCAATTTCTGCATTATTGACTATGCCAAAGCCTTTGACTGTGTGGATCACAATAAACTGTGGAACATTCTGAAAGAGATGGAAATCCCAGACCACCTGACCTGCGTCTTCAGAAACCTGTATGCAGGTCAGGAAGCAACAGTCAGAACAGTACATGGAACAACAGACTGGTTCCAAATAGGAAAAGGAGTGCGTCAAGGCTGTATATTGTCACCTTGCTTATTTAACTTATATGCAGAGTACATCATGAGGAACGCTGGGCTGGAAGAAGCACCAGCTGGAATCAAGATTGCTGGGAGAAATATCAATAATCTCAGATATGCAGATAACACTACCCTTATGGAAGAAAGTGAAGAGGAACTCAAAAGCCTCTTAATGAAAGTGAAAGAGGAGAGTGAAAAGGTTGGCTTGAAGCTCAACATTCAGAAAACAAAGATCAAGGCATCTGGTCCCATCACTTCATGGGAAATAGATGGAAAAACTTTGGAAACAGTGTCAGACTTTATTTTTTGGGGCTCCAAAATCACTGAAGATGCTGATTGCAGCCATGAAATTAAAAGACGCTTACTCCTTGGAAGGAAAGTTATGACCAACCTTGATAATATATTATAAAGCAGAGACATTACTTTGCCGACCAAGGACCGTCTAGTCAAGGCTATGGTTTTTCCCGTGGTCATGTATGGATGTGAGAGTTGGACTGTGAAGAAAGCTGATCGCCGAAGAATTGATGCTTTTGAACTGTGGTGTTGGAGAAGACTCTTGAGAGTCCCTTGTACCGCAAGGAGATCCAACCAGTCCATTCTAAGGGAGATCGATTTGGGTGTTCATTGGAAGGACTGATGCTAAAGCTGAAACTGCAATACTTTGGCCACCTTATGGGACGAGTTGACTCATTGGAAAAGGCTCTGATGCTGGGAAAGGTTGGGGGCGGGAGGAGAAGGAGACAACTGAGAATGAGATGGCTGGATGGCATCACCAACTCTGTGGACATGAGTTTGATTAAACTCGGGAGTTGGTGATGGACAGGGAGGCCTGGCGTGCTGTGATTCATGAGGTCGCGGAGAGTCGGACACGACTGAGCGACTGAACTGAATGGAACTGATAGATGTGGTATTCTTCCCTAGCTAAAAAAATGTTGAATAAAGAAAGGGAATGTTCTACTAATCATTTGTTGTCATGAGATATAGTTGTAAACATATAGGAATCTGTACCTATAATGGCAATGTTGCTGTAACAACATGGGGTAGAACCACAATGAATTCCATTTTGAATTTTTATGTGTTAGTGTTTCATCTATGCTCTGTTATACTTCAATTTTTTTGTTGTTATTTTTTTCTTTTTCTCTCCATTGGATTGGATACATACATCTTTATTGGTATTTGAATAGCACCAGTCTTTTGAAACAGTCTTATATAAAGATTAATTTTAAAGCATGTGTATATTTGTTATTCTAAATTATACTTTGATTTTTCATTGCCTGGAAAGTTGGCACTCCTAACCTTGCGTGTTCAAGAGTCAATTGTACCAGTAGTGCTGTTGATGAAGGTGAATTTACTTTCCAGGGTTTGGGTAAAGTCAGTAAAAACTAGTACATATGGGAGGCTCTTGCATTAGCCCAGGCCTGAAGTGGCTTGGCAATCTTTCAAAATATACAAACAAACAAACCAGAACCTTGAATGTAAGGTAGAATTATTTTAGTTTTAATTAGAAATAAAACTTTGTATTCTTTTTCTACCCAGACTGCTTCTTAAAGCTCTGTAGAATGTCACCATGTGAAGTTTACTTAGACTAGCAAAGAGTTGGGCCTGGTTCCAGATCTTACATCTATGCCGAGAGAAATCAGGATGCACACTTAACCTAGCATTTCTATATTGTTCCACATCCCTTATTGTCTGGACCCTGGTTTTGTCACAGGGAACAAAGAAACAATAGAACAAGAACAAAAGAACAAGAAAAGGCAGTTCCTGGGAGGAATGATCCTTGAACAGGATTTAGGGAGGGGAACAAAGACTCTTAAGTCTGTATGGGCAAGTTTTATTCATTTTTCCGCCATTCCACCCAATGCTCTGTGCATGGGTTGAGAACTGTCACCTTTGCAAATAAGCCACATTTGAAAAGCTCATCTGGGAATTTGTAGAGTCTTTTCACAGTCCTCAAATGAACATCTTGACAGGCCATGAGGAAGCAATAGGACAAAGAGTCACACCTCAGCAGCAAACTTAGTCCAGCATGACCAAAAGTCCCTCAGACACAGTCAAATCACAGAAGCACAGCACTCCAATCAGCAAGACGATCAGCCATCCTGTAACTGTCTCCTCACACTATGTCCAAAAACGTACCTAACAGATGGCTGGTTACTGTATAGATATGGGCACACCTGTCTCCCCGAGTTGCACATAGGAACATGTGCTACTGAATATGCAGAACATTTCAGAGCCAGTCAGCTCCAGGGCCCAGCAGTTGCTTGCTGCATGCAAATTTGAAAGGGCAATTCCAAGAATGAAACCCTTCATTTCATTAATGTTGATGAAGAATCTCCCTGATGCTTCTCTTTATTAATTTTGTATCCCATACCCTCACTGAGGTGGAGACTTTGGCATCACTAGTAGAGATAGGTCCACTTAGAACACTATTTGAAGACCAAATGCCTCCCTGAGAACTGCTTTGCCCTGACCCTGAGACAGTGAAATGGATTACTTGTTTTTTAATTTAAGAAGGTTTTATATATTTTTACCAAGTTCTTTCATGGGTGGCAGTTGGTCTTTGCTTTAATAGATAAGAGGCAAGTAGATAAGTGGCAAGTCTTTGTGTGGTGAATATCAGCATTTATAATTTGGAATCTTAAGACTGAAAAATAGCTTTATCAAACTTCTCTGTCCTGCCACTCAGGGCAGTGTCAAGGGTAGGCAATGTGAGGGGGTCATGGAAAATTGGGAAAAGTATCCCAGCATCTCCAGTCTTAGCCAAAAATGCCTTCACTTTGAAGGTCAGTAGTTTAAATCTAAGCCTCCAAAGAGACAAACATTCATGTTTTTCAGCTCAAAAAACCATCTATAAAACCTAATTTGATAAAACATACAGCATTATGCACCTAAGAAAGCAAAAATCTTAGCATGGTGCTTCTTCCTTCTATTAAGGGCAAAGGGAAGACTTACTTAGATGCTCTAAAAGGAATTGATACAAGTGAATGAGCAAGAAAAATCATACCACACAGTCTAAACACACAAAATTTGCCAAAATCCAACCCAAGATAACTACACAAATCCCTTTTCTTCTCTGTATCACTGACTAAGGATAACAGATTAAAGCCAGACCTCTCATGATTGTATGTCTGGACATGATCTTCAAAGATATACATGGAACAACCTCCTAGAATATGAAATTAACTTGAAAATTTGGAGTGGAAAACAATACTGTATTGTTTTTGCCATACATTGGCATGAATCCTCCATGGGTGTACATGTGTTCCCCATCCTGAAGCCCCCTCCCACCTCCCTCCCCATCCCATCCCTCTGGGTCATCCCAGTGCACCAGTCCGGAATACCCTGTATCGTGCATCAAACCTAGACTGGCAATTCTTCTCACATATGATAATGTACAGGTTTCAATGCCATTCTCCCAAATCATCCTACCCTTGCCCTCTCCCACAGAGTTCAAGAGGCTGTTCTATACATCTGTGTCTCTTTTGCTGTCTCGCATACAGAGTTATCATTATCATCTTTCTAAATTCCATATATATGTGTTAGTAGCCAGGCTTCAGCAATATGTAAACCGTGAACTCCCAGATGTTCAAGCAGGTTTTAGAAAAGGCAGAGGCACCAGAGATCAAATTGCCAACATCCGCTGGATCATGGAGAAAGCAAGAGAGTTTCAGAAAAACATCTATTTATGCTTCATTGACTATGCCAAAGCCTTTGACTGTGTGGATTACAATAAACTGTGGAACATTCTGAAAGAGATGGGAATCCCAGACCACCTGACCTGCCTCTTGAGAAACCTGTATGCAGGTCAGGAAGCAACAGTTAGAACTGGACATGGAACAACAGACTGGTTCCAAATAGGAAAAGGTGTAAGTCAAGGTTGTATATTGTCACCTTGCTTATTTAACTTCTATGCAGAGTACATCATGAGGAACGCTGGGCTGGAAGAAGCACAAGCTGGAATCAAGATTGCTGGGAGAAATATCAATAAACTCAGATATGCAGATGACACTACCCTTATGGCAGAAAGTGAAGAGGAACTCAAAAGCCTCTTGATGAAAGTGAAAGAGGAGAGTGAAAAGGTTGGTTTGAAGCTCAACATTCAGAAAACAAAGATCATGGCATCTGGTCCCATCACTTCATGGGAAATAGATGGAAAAACAGTGGAAACAGTGTCAGACTTTGTTTTTTTGGGCTCCAAAATCACTGCAGATGCTGATTGCAGCCATGAAATTAAAAGACGCTTGCTCCTTGGAAGTAAAGTTATGACCAACCTTGATAGTATATTAAAAAGAAGAGACATTACTTTGCCAACCAAGGTCCGTCTAGTCAAGGCAATGGTTTTTCCCGTGGTCATGTATGGATGTGAGAGTTGGACTGTGAAGAAGGCTGATCGCCGAAGAATCGATGCTTTTGAACTGTGGTGTTGGAGAAGACTCTTGAGAGTCCCTTATACTGCAAGGAGATCCAACCAGTCCATTCTAAAGGAGATCAATCCTGGATGTTCATTGGAGGGACTGATGCTAAAGCTGAAACTCCAATACTTTGGCCACCTCATGCGACGAGTTGACTCACTGGAAAAGACTCTGATGCTGGGAAAGGTTGGGGGCGGGAGGAGAAGCGGACGACGGAGAATGAGATGGCTGGATGGCATCACCGACTCTGTGGACATGAGTTTGAGTGTACTCCGGGAGTTGGTGATGGACAGGGAGGCCTGGCGTGCTGTGATTCATGGGATCGCGGAGAGTTGGACACGACTGAGCGACTGAACTGAACTGATACTGTATTGGTGTTTTTCTTTCTGGCTTACTTCACTTTGTATAATAGGCTCCAGTTTCATCCACCTTATAAGAACTGATCCAAATGTATTCTTTTTAATGGCTGAGTAATATTCCATTGTTTATATGTACCACAGCTTTCTTATCCATTCGTCTGCAGATGGATATCTAGGTTGCTTCCATGTCCTGGCTATTATAAACAGTGCTGCTAAGGGGAAAGTTCATAGCAATACAGGCTTACCTAAAGAAACAAGAAAAAAGTCAACTAAATAACCTAACCTTACACCTAAAGAAACTAGAAAAGGAAGAAATGAAGAACCCCAGGGTTAGTAGAAGCAAAGAAATCTTAAAAACTAGGGCAGAAATAAATGCAAAAGAAAAAAAAAGAGACTAAAGCAAAAATCAACAAATCCAAAAGCTGGTTCTTTGAGAAGATAAATAAAATTGACAAACTTTAGCCAGACTCATCAAGAAACAAAGGGAGAAAAATCAAATCAACAAAATTAGAAATGAAAATGGAGAGATCACACAGACAACACAGAAATACAAAGGATCATAAGAGATTACTAGTAGCAATTATATGCCAAAAAATGGACAAATTGGAAGAAATGGACAAATTCTTAGAAAAGTACAACTTTTCAAAACTGAACCAGGAAGACACATATACACCTGGGGCAGATTCATGTCAGTGTATGGCAAAACCAATACAATAATGTAAAGTAATTAGTCTCCAATTAAAATAAATAAATTTAAAAAAATCTTAACAGACTGATCACAAGCACAGAAATCAAAAGTGTAATCACAAATCTTCCAGCAAACAATAGCCCAGGACCAGACGGCTTCACAGCTGAATTCTACCAAAAATTTAGAGAAGAGGTAACACCTATCCAACTCAAACTCTTCCAGAAAATTGCAGACGAAGGTAAACTTCCAAACTCATTTTATGTGACCACAATCATCCTAATACCAAGACCAGACAAAGATGCCACCAAACAAAGAAAACTACAGGCCAATATCACTGATGAACATAGATGCAAAAATCCTTAACAAAATTCTAGCAAACAGAATCCAACAACATATTAAAATGATCATACATCATGACCAAGTGGGTTTTATCCCAGGAATGCAAGAATTCTTCAATATCCACAAATCAATCAGTGTAATACACCACGTTAACAAATTGAAAAATGAAAACCATATGATAATTTCAATAGATGCAGAGAAAACCTTTGACAAAATTCAACATCCATTTA
This sequence comes from Moschus berezovskii, assembly GCF_049115385.1. Taxonomy (NCBI): domain Eukaryota; kingdom Metazoa; phylum Chordata; class Mammalia; order Artiodactyla; family Moschidae; genus Moschus; species Moschus berezovskii. The sequence continues at coordinate 131,601,063 of NC_142488.1, read as the reverse complement.
TGATTAAAAAAAACCCTCCAGAAAGAAGAAATAGAAGGAACATACCTCAACATAATAAAACCCATATATGACAAACACACAGCAAACATTATCCTCAATGGAGAAAAATTGAAAGTGCTTCCTTTAAAATCAGGAAGAAGAGAAGGATGCCCATTCTCACCAGTATTATTCAACATAGTTTTGGAAGTTTTGGCCACAGCAATCAGAGCAGAAAAAGAAACAAAAGGAACCCAGATTGGAAAAGAAAAAGTAAAACTCTCACTGTTTGCAGATGACATGATCCTCTACACAGAAAACCCTAAATACTCTACCAGAAAATTTCTAAAGCTAATCAATGAATATAGTAACGTTGCAGGATATAAAATCAACACACAGAAATCCCTTACAATCTTATACACTAACAATGAGAAAACAAAGAGAAATTAAGGAAACAATTATATTCTCCATTGTAACGAAAAGAATAAAGTACTTAGGAATATATCTACCCAAAGAAACAAAAGACCTATATATAGAAAACTATAAAACACTGGTGAAAGAAATAAAAGAGGACACAAATAGATGGAGAAATATACCGTGTTCATGTAACGAAAGAATCAATATAGTGAAAATGAGTATACTACCCAAAGTAATTTATAGATTCAATGAAATCCCTATCAAGCTACCAATGATATTTTTCACAGAAGTAGAACAGATGATTTTAAAATTTGTATGGAAATACAAAAAGCCTCGAATAGCCAAAGCAGTCTTGAGAAAGAAGAATGGAATTGGAAGAATCAACCTGCCTGACTTCAGTCTCTACTACAAAGCCACAGTCATCAAGACAGTATGGTACCGGCACAAAGACAGAAATATAGATCAATGGAACAAAATAGAAAGCCCAGAGATAAATCCATACACCTATGGACACCTTATCTTCAATAAAGGAGGCAATAATATACAATGGAGAAAAGACAATCTCTTTAACAAGTCGTGCTGGGAAAACTGGTCAACCTCTTGTAAAAGAATGAAACTAGAACACTTTATAACACCATACACAAAAATAAACTTAAAAAGGATTAACGATCTAAATGTAAGATCAGAAACTATAAAACTCCTAGAGGAGAACGTAGGCAAAACACTCTCTGACATAAATCACAGCAGGATCCTCCATGACCAACCTCCAAGAATATTGGAAATAAAAGCAAAAATAAACAAATGAGACCTAATTACAATTAAAAGCTTCTGCATAGCAAAGGAAACTATAAGCAAGGTGAAAAAACAGCCTTTAGAATGGGAGAAAATAAGAGCAAACGAAGCAACGGACAAAGAACTAATCTCAAAAATATACAAGCAACTCTTGCAGTTCAATTTCAGGAAAATAAACGACCCAATCAAAAAGTAGGCCAAAGAACTAAACTGACATTTCTCCAAAGAAGACACACAGATGACTATCAAACACATGAAAAGATGCTCAACACCACTCATTATCAGAGAAATGCAAATCAAAACCACAATGAGGTACCATTTAATGCCAGTCAGAAAGGCTGCTATCCAAAAGTCTACAAATAATAAATGCTGGAGAGGGTGTGGAGAAAAGGGAACCCTTTTACACTGTTGGTGGGAATGCAAACTAGTACAGCCACTATGGAGAACAGTGTGGAGATTCCTTAAAAAACTGGAAATAGAACTGCCATACAACCCAGCAATCTCACTGCTGGGCATAAACACCGAGGTAACCAGAATTGAGAGAGACACATGTACCCCAATATTTCTATATTAACACAATAATAAGAATATTTTGAAATAGATTTTTTAAAATTATATATATATATATATATATATAATAAAAAGTATTCAAAATGCTTGGGGCTTACACCTGTTGCATCAGGCCATCTGTAAGTCCAACCAAGGTATACAGTCTACTTCCTTTGCTTGGAAAATTTTAAAATCACTACAATGATTATAATTCCCCAGTCCGTGGGGATTCTCTTGTAGCCATAAAAGCTATTTTTATGATCCAACCTTTATTAGACTACCTTTGGGGAAAAAAAGCCTTCTCCAAAATAGGATTTAAACTGGAGAACTTGGAGGGTGAAAACAAAATCCTCCTCAAGCAAGTAAGAGAGTATTTACTCATTATTCTAATTTTACAGATGAGACGACAGAGGCTTAGAGATATAAGATGACTTGCCCAGCTACTAAGCAAAGTAATTGTGACTCAAACCTACATTGTTTCAGGAAAAGTTGTGCCCATAGCATTCTGCTCCATGGGCAACGCACTGCTTCGTATCAAGGCCACAGCTATTCAGGAATCTTTTCAAAAACTCTGTTTTAATCCTCCAGTGAAATGACACATCATGATGCTGCTTCTGGCAACATACTGAACTGAAGGACCCAGAGATTGCCTCTGAGAGTAGTATCTCCTCAAATTTTATCTTATCCTTAGAGAATCGGTACAAAGATAAAATGGCAAAGAAAATTACTTTCCTTAGTAGCTACAGTTTTACCTTAGTTTCACTCAAAGCTTTTGCCTCTTGTTTCTCATTTTAAAAAATCAATTGTTGACTAAAACGATACACAACTTGAGAGTTGCAAGTTAAGTATTATTTGGGGAGAAAAGGACAACAGCCTGGGAGGCAGCATCTCAGATAGCTCTGAGAGAAAGTCCCTCAGTTGTGTCTGACTCTTTGCGACCCCGTGGGCTATAGAGTCCATGGAATTCTCCAGGCCAGAATATTGGAGTGGGTAGCCTTTCCCTCCAGGGGATCTTCCCAACCCAGGGATCAAACCCATCGCTCCTGCATTGCAGGCAGATTCTTTACCACATTAGCCACAAGGGAAGCCCAATAATACTTGAGTTGGTAGCCTATCCCTTCTCCAGCAGATCTTCCCCATTCAAGAATCAAACTGGGGTCTCCTGTATTGCAGGTGGATTTTATACCAACTGAACTATCAGGGAAGCCCAAGCAGCAATGGGGGAAAGTCAATATATAATGTTTTACATATATATAAGGGGAGTTCAAAATCATTCAGTTCAGTTCAATCGCTCAGTTGTGTCTGACTCTTTGCGAACCCATGAATCACAGCACGCCAGGCCTCCCTGTCCATCACCAATTCCCGGAGTTCACTCAGACTCATGTCCATCTAGTCAGTGATGCCATCCAGCCATCTCATTCTCTGTCGTTCTCTTCTGCTCCTGGCCCCAATCCCTCCCAGCATCAGAGTCTTTTCCAGTGAGTCAACACATCGCATGAGGTGGCCAAAGTATGGGAGTTTCAGCTTTAGCATCAGTCCTTCCAATGAACACCCAGGATTGATCTCCTTTAGAATGGACTGGTTGGATCTCCTTGCAGTCCAAGGGACTCTCAAGAGTCTTCTCCAGCACCACAGTTCAAAAGCATCAATTCTTCGGTGATCAGCTTTCTTCACAGTCCAAGTCTCACATCCATACATGACCACGGGAAAAAACATAGCCTGGACTAGACGGACCTTGGTTGGCAAAGTAATGTCTCTGCTTTTTAATATGCTATCTAGGTTGGTCATAAATTTCCTTCCAAGGAGCAAGCGTCTTTTAATTTCATGGCTGCGATCAGCACCTGCAGTGATTCTGCAGCACAAAAAAATAAAGTCTGACACTGTTTCCACTGTTTCCCCATCTATTTCCCATGAAGTGATGGGACGAGATGCCATGATTTTTGTTTCCTGAATGTTGAGCTTCAAGCCAACCTTTTCACTCTCCTCTTTCACTTTCAACAAGAGGCTTTTGAGTTCCTCTTAACTTTCTGCCATAATGGTGGTGTCGTCTGCATATCTGAGGTTACTGATATTTCTCCCGGCAATCTTGATTACAGCTTGTGCTTCTTCCAGCCCAGCGTTTCTCATGATGTACCCTGCATATAAGTTAAATAAGCAGGGTGACAATATACAGCCTTGACGTACTCCTTTTCCTATTTGGAACCAGTCTGTTGTTCCATGTACTGTTCTGACTGTTGCTTCCTGACCTGCATACAGGTTTCTCAAGAGGCAGGTCAGGTGGTCTGGGATTCCCATCTCTTTCAGAATGTTCCACAGTTTATTGTGATCCACACAGTCAAAGGCTTTGGCATAGTCAATGAAGCAGAAATAGATGTTTTTCTGGAACTCTCTTGCTTTCTCCATGATCCAGCGGATGTTGGCCATTTGATCTCTGGTGCCTCTGCCTTTTCTAAAACCTGCTTAAACATCTGGGAGTTCACGGTTCACATATTACTGAAGCCTGGCTTGGAGGATTTTGAGGATGAATTTACTAGTGTGTGAGATGAGTGCAATTGTGCGGTAGTTTGAGCATTCTTTGGCATTGCATTTCTTTGGGATTGGAATGAAGACTGAACTTTTCCAGTCCTGTGGCCACTGCTGAGTTTTCAAAATTTTCTGACATATTGAGTGCAGCACTTACACAGCATCATCTTTCAAGATTTGAAATAGCTCAACTGGAATTCCATCACCTCCAGTAGCTTTGTTCGTAGAGATGCTTTCTAAGCCCCACTTAACTTCACATTCCAAGATGTCTGGCTCTAGGTCAGTGATCACGTCATCGTTACTATCTTGGTCGTGAAGATCTTTTTTGTACAGTTCTTCTGTGTATTCTTGCCACCTCTTCTTAATATCTTCTGCTTCTGTTTGGTTCATACCATTTCTGTCCTTTATCGAGTAAATCTTTGTATGAAATGTTCCCTTGGAATCTCTAATTTTCTTGTAGAGATCTCTTTTTTTTCCTATTCTGTTGTTTTCCTCTATTTCTTTGCATTGATCGCTGAGGAAGGCTTTCTTATCTCTCCTTGCTATTCTTTGGAACTCTGCATTCAGATGCTTATATCTTTCCTTTTCTCCTTTGCTTTTTGCTTCTTGTCTTTTCACAGCTATTTGTAAGGCCTCCTCAGACAGCCATTCAGCTTTTTTGCATTTCTTTTCCATGGGGATGGTCTTGGTCCCTGTCTCCTGTACAATGTCACTAACCTCCGTCCAGAGTTCATCAGGCACTCTATCAGATCTAGTCACTTAAATCTATTTCTCACTTCCACTGTATAATCATAAGGGATTGGATTTAGGTCATATCTGAATGGTCTAGTGGTTTTCCCTACTTTCTTCAATTTCAGTCTGAATTTGGCAATAAGGAGTTCATGATCTGAGCCACAGTCAGCTCCTGGTCTTGTTTCTGCTAAGTGTATAGAGCTTATCCATCTTTGGCTGCAAAGAATATAATCAATCTGATTTCTGACCTAGAGCCATACATCTTGGAATGTGAAGTCAAGTGGGCCTTAGAAAGCATCACTGCGAACAAAGCTACTGGAGGTGATGGAATTCCAGTTGAGCTATTTCAAATCCTGAAAGATGATGCTGTGAAAGTGATGCACTCAATATGCCAGCAAATTTTGAAAACTCAGCAGTGGCCACAGGACTGGAAAAGGTCAGTCTTCATTCCAATCCCAAAGAAAGGCAATGCCAAAGAATGCTCAAACTACCGCACAATTGCACTCATCTCACACACTAGTAAATTCATGCTCAAAATTCTCCAAGCCAGGCTTCAGCAATATGTGAACCATGAACTCCCAGATGTTTAAGCAGGTTTTAGAAAAGGCAGAGGCACCAGAGATCAAATGGCCAACATCCGCTGGATCATGGAGAAAGCAAGAGAGTTCCAGAAAAACATCTATTTCTGCTTCATTGACTATGCCAAAGCCTTTGACTGTGTGGATCACAATAAACTGTGGAACATTCTGAAAGAGATGGGACTACCAGACCACCTGACCTGCCTCTTGAGAAACCTGTATGCAGTTCAGGAAACAACAGTCAGATCTGGACATGGAACAACAGACTGGTTCCAAATAGGAAAAGGAGTACGTCAAGGCTGTATATTGTCACCCTGATTATTTAACTTATATGCAGACTACATCATGAGGAACGCTGGACTGGAAGAAGCACAAGCTGTAATCAAGATTGTCGGGAGAAATATCAGTAACCTCAGATATGCAGATGACACCACCCTTATGGCAAAAAATGAAGAGGAACTCAAAAGCCTCTTGTTGAAAGTGAAAGAGGAGAGTGAAAAGGTTGGCTTGATGCTCAACATTCAGAAAACAAAGATCATGGTATCTGGTTCCATCACATCATGGGAAATAGATGGAAAAACAGTGGAAACAGTGTCAGACTTTATTTTTTTGGGCTCCAAAACCACTGCAGATGCTGATCGCAGCCATGAAATTAAAAGACTCTTACTCCTTGGAAGGAAATTTATGACCAACCTATATAGTATATTAAAAAGCAGAGACATTACTTTGCTAACAAAGGTCCATCCAGTCAAGGCTATGATTTTTCCAGTGGTCATGTATGGATGTGAGCGTTGGACTGTGAAGAAAGCTGATCGCCTAAGAATTGATGCTTTTGAACTGTGGAGTTGGAGAAGACTCTTGAAAGTATCTTGGACTGCAAGGAGATCCAACCAGTCCATCCTAAAGGAGATAAATCTTGGGTGTTCATTGGAAGGACTGATGCTAAAGCTGAAACTCCAATACTTTGGCCACCTCATGCGACGAGTTGACTCACTGGAAAAGAATCTGATGTTGGGAAAGGTTGGGCGCAGGAGGAGAAGGGGACGACCGAGAATGAGATGGCTGGATGGCATCACCGACTCTGTGGACAGGAGTTTGAGTGAACTCCGGGAGTTGGTGATGGACAGGGAGGCCTGGCGTGCTGTGATTCATGGGATCGCGGAGAGTCGGACACGACTGAGAGACTGAACTGAACTGAAATTTTTGGTAGAATTCAGCTGTGAAGCCGTCTGGACCTGGGCTTTTGTTTATGGAAGATTTCTGATTACAGCCTCTAGTTCCGTGCTTGTGATGGGTCTGATCAGATTTTCTATTTCTTCCTGGTTCAGTTTTGGAAAGTTGTACTTAACTAGGTATCTGTCCATTTCTTCCACATTATTCATTTTATTGTCATATAATTGCTGATAGTATTCTCTAATAATCCTTTGTATTTCTGTGTTGTCGTTTGTGATCTCTCCACTTTCATTTCTAATTTTATTGATTTGGTTCTTCTCCCTTTGTTTCTTGATGAGTCTGGCTAGTGCTTTGTCAATATTATTTACCCTCTTAAAGAACCAGCTTTAGGCTTTGTTGATTTTTGCTATGGTCTCTTTTGTTTCTTTTGCATTTATCTCTGCCTTAATTTTTTATGATTTCTTTCCTTCTACTAACCCTGGGGTTCTTCATTTCTTCCTCTTCTAGTTTCTTTAGATGTAGAGTTAGGTTATTTTGTTGAATTTTTTTGTTTCTTGAGGTGTGCCTGAATTGCTTTGAACTTCCCCCTTAGCACTGCTTTTACAGTGTCCCAGAGGTTTTGGGTTGTGTTTTCATTTTCATTCATTTCCAAGAATATTTGCATATCTCTTTTGATTTCTTCTATGATTTGTTCATTATTCAGCAGCATGTGGTTCAGCCTTCATATGTTGGCATTTTTAATGGTTTTTCTCCTGTAATTAAGATCTAATCTTACTTCATTGTGGTCAGAAGAGATGCTTGGAATGATTTCAATATTTTTGAATTTACCAAGGCTCGATTTATGGCCCAGGATGTGATCTATCCTGGAAAAGGGTCCATGTGCGCTTGAGAAAAAGGTGAAATTCATTGTTTTGGGGGAAATTTCCTATAGATATCTATTAGGACTAACTGGCTTATTGTATCATTTAAAGTTTGTGTTTCCTTGTTACTTTTCTCTTTAGTTGATCTATCCATAGGTGTGAGTGGGATAATAAAGTCTCCCACTATTATTGCATTGTTGTTGATTTCCCCTTTCATACTTGTTAGCATTTGTCTTACATATTGTTGTGCTCCTATGTTGGGTGCATAAATATTTATAATTGTTATATCTTCTTCTTGGATTGATCCTTTGATCATTATGTAGTGTCCTTCTTTGTCTCTTTTCACAGCCTTTGTTTTAAAGTCTATTTTGTCTGATATGTGTATTGCTACTCCTGCTTTCTTTTGGTCTCTATTTCCATGGAATATCTTTTTCAAGCCCTTCACTTTCAGTCTGTATGTGTCCCTCGTTTTGAGGTGGGTCTCTTGTAGACAACATATATGGGCTTCTTGTTTTTGTATCCATTCAGCCAACCTTTGTCTTTTCGTTGGGGCATTCAATCCATTTACGTTTAAGGTGATTATTGATAAGTATGATCCCGTTGCAATTTTTTTATTGTTTTGGGTTTGAGTTTATACACCCTTTCTGTGTTTCCTGTCTAGAGAAGATCCTTTAGCATTTGTTGGAGAGCTGGTTTGATGATGCTGAATTCTCTCATCTTTTGCTTGTCTGTAAAGCTTTTGATTTCTCCTTCATATTTGAATGAGATCCTTGCTGGGTACATTAATCTAGGCTGTATGTTATTTTCTTTCATCACTTTAATTGTGTCCTGCTTTCCCTCCTGGACTGAAGAGTTTCTTTTGAAAGATCAGCTGTTATCCTTATGGGAATCCTCTGTGTTTTATTTGCTGCTTTTCCCTTGTTGCTTTTAATATTTGTTCTTTGTGTTTGATCTTTGTTAATTTGATTAATATGTGTCTTGGAGTATTTCGCCTTGGGTTTATCCTGTTAGGGACTCTCTGGGTTTCTTGGACTTGGGTGATTATTTCTTTCCGCATTTTAGGGTAGTTTTCAACTATTATCCCTCAAGTATTCTCTCATGGTCTTTCTTTTTATCCTCTTCTTCTGGGACTCCTATGATTCGAATGTTGGGGCGTTTAACATTGTCCCAGAGGTCTCTAATATTGTCCTCATTTCTTTTAATTCGTTTTTCTTTTTTCCCCTCTGTTTCATTTATTTCTACAATTCTATCTTCTAGCTCGCTTATCCTGCCTTCTGCCTCTGTTATTCTATTGTTTGTTCCCTCCAGGGAGTTTCTGATCTCATCTATTGCATTATTCATTCTATATTGACTCTTCTTGTTTCCTTTAAGTCCTTCTTTAACCTTTCTTCCACCTTGTCATCCTTTTCTCCTGGTTATTTATCTGTAACTCCATTTTGCTTAAAAGATTTTGAATCATTTTCACTATCAAAATTCGAAATTCTTTATCAGGTAGATTCTCTATATCTTCCTCTTTTGTTTGTGTTGGTAGGCATTTATCTTGTTCCTTTACTTGCTGGGTATTTCTCTGCCTCTTCATCTGGGTTATATTTTTTGGTCGTCTGGCAGATTGTGGAGTTCTCTTTATTATGTAGTTTCCTCTCTGTGTGTGGGGTTGGACGGGTGACTTGTCAAGGTTCCCTGGTTAGGGAAGCTTGTGTCGGTGTTCTGGTGGGTGGAGCTGGATTTCTTCTCTTGGGAGTGCAACGAAGTGTCCAGTAATGAGTTATGAGATGTCAGTGGGTTTAGAGTGACTTTGGGCAGCCTGTATATTGAAGCTCAGGGCTATTTTCCTGTGTTGCTGGAGAATTTGCGTGGTATGTCTTGCTCTGGAACTTGTTGATCTTTCGGTGGTGCTTGGTTTTAGTGTAGGTATGGAGGCGTTTGATGAGCTCTTATCGATTAATGTTCCCTGGAGTTAGGAGTTCTCTGGTGTTCTCAGGATTCGGACTTAAGCCTCTTGCCTCTGGTTTTTGGTTTTATTCTTGGAGTAGTCTCTAGATTTCTTTATCTGTCATTTCCAAGGTGGTTCCCTCTGTTTAGGTTCTGTTTTCTGGTCTCTTGAGCGTCTAATTTCTGCCCTGATACTAGGGGGCGGGTGGACACCTTTTAAGGCTCAGTTGTTCAGTCCTGTTCTGGGAAGGGAGGAACGCTGCAGACAAATATCTCTGGTGTCTTTGGGGAGTGCTCGCAGTGTCTCGGCCACACTGGGTTTGTCCCCGCTCACAGCGCAGGTGTTGTCCCAGTCTACACTGCACAGGCTCTAGGTTGCTCTGCTGGGAACTGTCCGAGGCCAGCGCTGGGTTGTATGCACTTCCCAGGTCTGAGCAGCTCAAGTTCAGTTTCTCGGGTACCCAACAATGGCGCAGACTTGGCTGGGTCTGCATTTTGTGCCTTCCCCGGTCGGAGCAGCTCAGGTGACCAGGTGTTCGGCGAGCACGGTCGCTGCGACTTATCACCTTCCCAGTCCCTGCCACTCGGTTTTCTGGGTGTACAACTGGCGCACCTTCTCAGGCGGATATCGACTGGCCTGAGCCCAAGAAGTCTTGTTTAGCAACAAGCCTGCCTGCAGTTTGTATCGGGTACCTTTCTGTGGCTGCGGTTGCCCCCTCCGGCTCTGGCTGCCCTCCCTGCCTGTCTCAGTGGGGGATGGGGGATGGGCCAACCACAGTCAGATCGCTCTGCTCAGCCCTTTGTTCTGTGAGTGGGGCTTGTGGAGTCTTAGGTTAGAGTTTTCTGCCTTTTCGTGGGGAAGCTATCCCAGTCTGCTTTGCTATCCCCAGTTAGTTCTCTCAGATTGTTCTTGCAGCATTCAAGCCCAGTCCTCTCTCTAAGAAGTTCATCCGGCTCCTCCCTGTCCAGCCCCCACTTGCTAATGGCGTATGCAGGCATCTGCGCTGCTTCTCCGCTGGGAGTTACCGTTTGGGGGATAATCTGTGGGTTTTAATTATTTCTTTCTTTTTCCTCCCGGTTATGTGTCCATTTGAGGTACCAAGGCTCACACAGACTCTTCAGTGAGAGTGTTTCCTGGTGTTTGGAAACTTCTCTCTTTTTAAAGCCTCCCTTCCTGGGACGGAGCTCCGTCCTTACCTCTTTTGACTCTCTTTTTACTTTTTATGTTTTTTCCTACCTCCTTTTGAAGACAATGGGCAGCTTTTCTGGGTGTCTGGTGTCCTCTGCCAGCATTCAGAAGTTGTTTTGTGGACTTTACTCCGCGTTCAAATGTTCTTTTGATGAATTTGTGGGGAAGAGAGTGGTCTCGCCATCCTATTCCTCCACCATCTTGTTCTTTCCTCTCAAGGGTTACATTCTTACAAACTTTTATGAAATGTGCTGGTAGGCCATTTATAATACATATATCTGTAGTTAAAAGAGCTGCCGCTTTTCAATAAATAATAGGGCAAACAATTCCACAAGAATGCAAAAAGGCAGATACAGAAAATCATAACTCATAAGAGAAGAAACTCATAGCCAGAAACCTCTATGAGAACCAGAGCAAGAGTAGAAAAATCTAAACTGTGGTTGATAAGTTACTAGAGGCTCTAAATAGACAATTCTGGAACAGGATAAATGCCCATCAAACCAAACAAAAGAGGAAGAGATAGGTAACCTACCTGATAAAGAATTCCGAATAATGATAGTGAAATTGACACAAAATCTTGAAAACAAATTGAAGTTACAGATAAATAACCTGGAGACAAGGATTGAGAAGAAAGATAAATTTAACAAGGATTTAGAAGAAATAAAAAAGAGTCAATATACAATGATAATGCAATAGATGAGATCAAAAACACTCTGGAGGGAACCAACAGTAGAATAATGGAGGCAGAAGATAAAATAAGTGAGTTAAAAGATAGAATGGTAGAATTAAATGAAAGAGAGAGGAAAAAAGAAAAACGAATTAAAAGAAATGAGGACAATCTCAGAGACCTCTGGGCCAATGTTAAACTCCCCAACATTCGAATCTTAGGAGTACGAGAAGAAGAAGACAAAAAGAAAGACCATGAGAAAATACTTGAGGAGATAATAGTTGAAAATTTCTCTAAAATGGGGAAGGAAATAATCACCCAAGTCCAAAAATCCCAGAGAGTCCCAAACAGGATAAACCCAAGGCGAAATACCCCAAGACACATAGTAATCAAATTAACAAAGATCAAAGACAAAGAACAAATATTAAAAGCAGCAAGGGAAAAGCAACAAATAACACACAAGGGGATTCCCATAAGGATAACAGCTAATCTTTCAATAGAAAGTCTTCAGGCCAGGAGGGAATGGCAGGGCATTCTTAAAGTGATGAAAGAAAGTAGCCTACAGCCCAGATTACTATACCCAGAAATGATCTCATTCAAATATGAAGGAGAAATCAAAAGCTTTACAGACAAGCAAAAGCTGAGAGAATTCAGCATCACAAACCAGCTCTCCAACAAATACTAAAGGACCTTCTCTATACAGGAAACACAGAAAGACTGTATAAACTCGAACCCAAAACAATAAAGTAAATGGCAACGAGATCATACTTATCAATAATTACCTTAAATGTAAACGGGTTGAATGCCCTAACATAAAGACAAAGACTGGCTGAATGGATACAAAAACAAGACCCCTATATATGTTGTCTACATAAAACGCACCTCAAAACGAGGGACATATACAGATTGAAAGTGAAGGGCTGGAAACAGATATTCCACGCAAATAGAGACCAAAAAAAAGCAGGAGTAGCAATACTCATATCAGATAAAATAGACTTTAAGATAAAGGCTGTGAAAAGAGACAAAGAAGGACACTACATAATGATCAAAGGATCAGTCCAAGAAGAAGATATAACAATTATAAGTGTATATGCACCCAACATAGGAGCACCACAATATCTAAGACAAATGCTAACAAGTATAAAAGGGAAATTAACAATAACACAGTAATAGTGGAAAACTTTAATATTTCACTCACACCTATGGATAGATCTACTAAAGAGAAAATTAACAAGGAAACACAAACGTTAAATGATACAATAGACCAGTTAGACCCAATAGATATCTATGGGTCATTTCACCCCAAAACAATGATTTCACCTTCCTCTCAAGTGCACACGGAACCTTCTCCAGGATAGGTCACATCCTGGGCCATAATCTAGCCTTGGTAAATTAAAAAAAAAAAAAAAAAACTGAAATCATTCCAAGCATCTTTTCTGACCACAATACAGTAAGATTAGATCTCAATTACAGGAGAAAGACTATTAAAAATTCCAACATATGGAAGCTGAACAACACGCTGCTGAATAACCAACAAATCATAGAAGAAATAAAAATATGCTTAGAAATGAATGAAAAAGAAAACACAACAACCCAAAACCTCTGGGACACTGTAAAAGCAGTGCTAACAGGAAGGTTCATAGCAATACAGGCATACCTCAAGAAACAAGAAAAAAGTCAACTAAATAACCTAACTCTACACCTAAAGAAACTAGAAAAGGAAGATATGAAGAACCCCAGGGTGAGTAGAAGGAAATGAATCTTAAAAATTAGGGCAGAAATAAATGCAAAAGAAACAAAGGAGACCACAGCAAAAATCAACAAAGCCAAAAACTGGTTCTTTGAGAGGGTAAATAAAATTGACAAAGCACTAGCCAGACTCATCAAGAAACAAAGGGAGAAAAACCAAATCAATATAATTAGAAATGATAAAGGAGAGATCACAACAGACAACACAGAAATACAAAGGATCATAAGAGACTACTATAAGCAATTATATGCCAATAAAATGGACAACTTCGAAGAAATGGACAAATTCTTAGAAAAGTACAACTTTTCAAAACTGAACCAGGAAGAAATAGAAAATCTTAACAGATCCATCACAAGCACGGACATTGAAACTCTAATCAGAAATCTTCCAGCAAACAAAAGCCCAGGTCCAGACGGCTTTACAGCTGAATTCTACCAAAATTAAGAGAAGAGCTAACACCTATCCTACTCAAACTCTTCCAGAAAATTGCAGGGGAAGCTAAACTTCCAAACTCATTCTATGCGGCCACCATCACCGTAGTATGAAAACCTGACAAAGATGCCACAGAAAAAAGAGAACTACAGGCGTATATCACTGATGAACATAGATGCAGAAATGCTTAGCAAAATTCTAGCAATCAGAATCCAACAACACATTATAAAGATCATACATCATGACCAAGTGGGCTTTATCCCAGGGATGCAAGGATTCTTCAATATCCGCCAATCAATCAGTGTAATACACCACATTAACAAACTGAAAAATAAAAACCATATGATTATCTCAATAGATGCAGAGAAAGCCTTTGACAAAATTGAACGTCCATTTATGATCAAAACCCTCCAGAAGGCGGGAATAGAAGGAACATTCCTCAACATAATAAAAGCTCTATATGACAAACCCACAGCAAACATCATCCTCAATGGTGAAAAACTGAAAATGTTTCCCCTAAAGTCAGGAACAAGACAAGGTTGCCCACTCTCACCACTACTATTTAAAAAGTTTTGGAAGTTTCGGCCACAGCAATCAGAGAAGAAAAAGACATAAAAGTAATACAGATAGGAAAAGAAGATATAAAATGCTCACTGCTTGCAGATACATGATCCTCTACACAGAAAACCCTAAAGACTCCACCAGAAAATTTCTAGAGCTAATAAATGTATATAGTAAAGTTGCAGGATACAAAATCAACACACAGAAATCCCTTGCATTCCTATACACTAATAATGAGAAAATAGAAAGAGAAATTAAGGAAACAATTCCATTCACTGTTGCAACGAAAAGAATTAAATACTTAGGAATATATCTACCTAAAGAAACAAAAGATCTATATATATAGAAAACTATAAAACACTGGTGAAAGAAATCAGAGAAGACACTAACAGATGGAGAAATATAACGTGTTCATGGATTGGAAGAATAAATATTCTGAAAATGAATATATTACCCATAGTAATTTATAAGTTCAAGGCAATCTCTATCAAGCTACCAACAGTATTTTTCACAGAACTGGAATAAATAGTTTCACAATTTGTATGGAAATACAAAAAACCTCGAATAGCCAAAGCAATCTTGAGAAAGAAGAATGGAACTGGGGGAATCAACCTGCCGGACTTCAGTCTCTACTACAAAGCCACAGTCATCAAGACAGTATGGTACTGGCATAAGGACAGAAATATAGATTAATGGAACAAAATAGAAAGCCCAGAGATAAATCCATGCACCTATGGACACCTTACCTTTGACAAGGGAGGCAAGAATATTCAATGGAGAAAAGACAATCTCTTTAACAAGTGGTGCTGGGAAAACTGGTCAACCTCTTGTAAAAGAATGAAACTAGAACACTCCCTAACACCATACACAAAAATAAACTCAAAATGGATTAAAGATCTAAATGTAAGACCAGAAAATATACAACTCCTAGAGGAGAACATAGGCAAAACCGTCTCCGACATAAATCACAGCAGGATCCTCCATGACCCACCTCCCAGAATACTGGAAATAAAAGCAAAAATAAGCAAACGGGACTTAATTAAGATTAGAAGCTTCTGCACAGCAAAGGAAACTATAAGCAAGGTGAAAAAGTCAGCCTTCAGACTGGGAGAAAATAATAGCAAATGAAGCAATTGACAAAGGGTTAATCTCCAAAATATACAAGCAAGACCTGCAGCTCAATTCTAGAAAAATAAACGACCTAATCAAAAAATGGGCCAAAGAACTAAATAGACATGTATCCAAAGAAGACATACAGATGGCTAACAAACAAATGAAAAGATGCTCAACATCACTCATAATCAGACAAAGGCAAATCAAAACCACAATGAGGTACCATTTCACGCCAGTCAGAATGGTTGCTATCCAAAAGTCTACAAGCAATACATATGGAGACGGTGTGGAGAAAAGGAAACCCTTTTACACTGTTGGTGGAAATGCAAACTAGTACAGCCACTATGGAGAACAGTGTGGAGATTCCTTAAGAAACTGTAAATAGAACTGCCATAAGACTCAGCATGTCACCTTGCTTATTTAACTTCTATGCAGAGTACATCATGAGGAATGCTGGGCTGGAAGAAGCACAAGCTGGAATCAAGATTGCTGGGAGAAATATCAATAACCTCAGATATGCAGATGACACTACCCTTATGGCAGAAAGTGAAGAGGAACTCAAAAGCCTCTTGATGAAAGTGAAAGAGGAGAGTGAAAAGGTTGGTTTGAAGCTCAACATTCAGAAAACAAAGATCATGGCATCTGGTCCCATCACTTCATGGGAAATAGATGGAAAAACAGTGGAAACAGTGTCAGACTTTGTTTTTTTGGGCTCCAAAATCACTGCAGATGCTGATTGCAGCCATGAAATTAAAAGACGCTTGCTCCTTGGAAGGAAAGTTATGACCAACCTTGATAGTATATTAAAAAGCAGAGACATTACTTTGCCAACCAAGGTCCGTCTAGTCAAGGCAATGGTTTTTCCCATGGTCATGTATGGATGTGAGAGTTGGACTGTGAAGAAGGCTGATCGCCGAAGAATCGATGCTTTTGAACTGTGGTGTTGGAGAAGACTCTTGAGAGTCCCTTATACTGCAAGGAGATCCAACCAGTCCATTCTAGAGGAGATCAATCCTGGATGTTCATTGGAGGGACTGATGCTAAAGCTGAAACTGCAATACTTTGGCCACCTCATGCGACGAGTTGACTCACTGGAAAAGACTCTGATGCTGGGAAAGGTTGGGGGCGGGAGGAGAAGCGGACGACGGAGAATGAGATGGCTGGATGGCATCACCGACTCTGTGGACATGAGTTTGAGTGAACTTCGGGAGTTGGTGATGGACAGGGAGGCCTGGCGTGCTGTGATTCATGGGGTCGCGGAGAGTCGGACACGACTGAGCGACTGAACTGAACTGAACTGAACTGAAGACTCAGCAATCACACTCCTGGGCATAAAGAGACACATGTACTCCAATGTTCATCGCAACACTGTTTATAATAGCCAGGTCATGGAAGCAACCTAGATGTCCATCTGCAGATGAATGGATAAGAAAGCAGTGGTACATATACACAATGGAGTATTACTCAGCCATTAAAAAGAATACATTTGAATCAGTTCTAATGAGGTGGATGAAACTGGAGCCTATTATGAAGAGTGAAGTAAGCCAGAAAGAAAAACACCAATACAGTATACTAACACATATATATGGAATTTAGAAAGATGATAACGATAACCCTGTATGTGAGACAGCAAAAGAGACACAGATGTATAGAACAGTCTTTTGGACTCTGTGGGAGAGGGCGAGGGTGGGATGATTTGGGAGAATGGCATTGAGACATGTATATTATCATATGTGAAATGAATCGCCAATCCAGGTTCAATGCATGATGCAGGATGCTCGGGGCTGGTGTACTGGGATGAACCAGAGGGATGGGATGGGGAGGGAGGTGGGATGGGGGTTTAAGATGGGGAACACATGTACACCCTGGGCAGATTCATGTCAATCCATGGCAAAACCAATACAATAATATAAAAGTAATTTTTTTAATAAATAAAAAATATAAAATCACCATTCATATATACACTCATGTTTATATGCATATATGTACATTGCTGCTGTTGCTAAGTCACGTCAGTCATGTCCGACTCTATGCGACCCCATGGACGGCAGCCCACTAGGCTCCGCCATCCCTGGGATTCTCCAGGCAAGAACACTGGAGTGGGTTGCCATTTCCTTCTCCAACGTGTGAAAGTGAAAAGTGAAAGTGAAGTTGCTCAGTCTTGTCCGACTAGTAGAAACCCCATGGACTGTAGCCCACCAGGCTCCTCTGTCCATGGGATTTTCTAGGCAAGAGTACTGGAGTGGCTTGCCATTGCCTTCTACAATATATGTACATTATTTACCATTATCTTTTGTATGGATATTAATGCCATTCAAACTGTTTTTGACAATTAAGTTAAATAAGATCAATATTACAATGAAACTATCAAAAAAAAAAAAATGTACCAGAGCATTCTGTTCTGTTTTTCTTAACAAAGTCTGACTTTTTGAGAAACCATTTTACTAGAACTTAACCTGTTAGGATTTTTCAGAGACTAATCTTCCTAGGAGTAGGGAAACACCGAAAAAGCAGCACTTATGAAGTCCATCATCCAAACCTAAAGGTCCACTGAAAGACTAAGACATAGTCATAGAAAATGTACAATGCTTCCCTTCCTCTACGTCTTACCACCACATTACTAAAGGCCTATTTACAGAAGTCCAGTTTACTTCAGCAGAGAAGGCAATGGCAACCCACTCGTGCCTGGAAAATCTCATGGATGGAGGAGCCTGGTAGGCTACAGCCTATGGGGTCGCAAAGAGTCAGACACGACTGAGCGACTTCACTTACACTTTTCACTTTCATGCACTAGAGGACGAAATGGCAACCCACACAAGTATTCTTGCCTAGAGAATCCCAGGGACAGGGGCCTGGTGGGCTGCCGTCTATGGGTTTGCAGAGTCAGACACGACTGAAGCGACTTAGCAGCAGCAGAAGTTTCAGTTCAGTTCAGTTCAGTCACTTATGTTAAACTTTTTAACATATTGAATTCATGCTTTTGAACTGTGGTGCTGGAGAAGACTCTTGAGAGTCCCTTGGACTGCAAGGAGATCCAACCAGTCCATTCTAAAGGAGATCAATCCTGGGTGTTCATTGGAAGTACTGACGCTAAAGCTGAAACTCCAGTACTTTGGCCACCTCATGCGAAGAGTTGACTCACTGGAAAAAACTCTGATGCTGGGAGGGATTGGGGGCGGGAGGATAAGGGGACAACAGAGAATGAGATGGCTGGATGGCGTCACTGACTCGATGGACATGAGTTTGTATTTTTTTTTTTTTTTGGACATGAGTTTGAGTGAGCTCCGGGAGTTGGTGATGGACAGGGAGGCATGGCGTGCTGTGATTCATGGGGTTGCAAAGAGTCGGACACAACTGAGTGACTGAACTGAACTGAACTGAAAGGAAAAAGAAACATTACTTATTGAAGAGTAATGATAATACTTACACATGACTTCTCCTCAGAAACAATGCAAGTGAGAAGAGTATGAAACAAATTCTGAGATTAAAAAAGAGAAAAAAAAAAAGCCTACAGTTCTGTACCTTGTGAAATTGTCCTTCAAAAGTGAAGGAGAAATAAAGACTTTCTCAGAAAAATGAAAATTGAGGACTTTGTTGCCAGTAGACTGGCCTTGTAAGAAATGTTGAAGTAGTTCTTCAGAGAGCAGAGTTATTTAAGAGAGTTGGATTTACATAAGGAAATGGAGAGAAGGAGACAATGAATAAGCGAAGGCAAAATCACAACTTTTCTTTTTGTTACCTGATCTCAGATAACAGTTTGTTCAAATGATAGCAGCAATGTATTTGAATTTATTTAATTATTTGCCTTTATAAATAAGTGAAATGAATGACAACAATGACACAAGGTAAGGGTAAAGGAGGTAGGAATTAGAATTATTTTGTTACTGTAAGTTACTCACACTAGTCAGGGAGGCCTGGTGTGCTGCAGTCCATGGGATTGTAAAGAGTAAGACACAACTGAGCGACTGAACTGAACTGAGTCATAAAAAGGTAGAGTATTATTTAAAAGTGGACTTGGATTAGTTGTAAATGTATATTTCAAAGTCTATTACAACTATTAATTTTTTTAAAAGAGTATAATTAATATTTAAAGAAAGGAAAGAGAATGGAATTATATTAAATGCTTGATTAAAACCACAAAAAGCAGAGAAAGTATGGAAGACAAAAATAGGAGCAATAATAAGGACAACAAACAGAAACCAGTAAAAACTATGGTACATATTAATCCAACTATATTAGTAATGACTCTAAACATCAATATTTTATATACACAAATTTAAAAAGATTTTCAAAACCGGTCAGAATAGACCAAAAAAAAAAAAAGACTCAGCTAAATACTCTTTACATGAAACCCATTTTAAATATAAAAATACATATGGATTAAATGTAAAGGGGTGATTAAAGATATACAATTTTAACACTAATGAAAAGCAAATAAGAATATCTATATTAATTTCAGGAAGAGCAAACTTCAGAGCAAGGAAAGTTATCAGGAACAAAGAAAAGCTTTGCATAATGATAAATTGGTCAGTTCTCCAAGAAGATATAATAATCCTTAAAGGGTTTGTAGCTAATAGCAGGGCACCATAATACATCAGGCAAAAACAGACAGAGCTATGAGAAATAGATGAATCCACTATTATAGTTGGAGACAGTTTTGCTTCCTGTAAAATAAGAATAATATTAGTGCCTAGTCAATAGGGTGAGTATAAGGATTCAATGAATTAACACATATAAATCCCTTAAAAAAGGTCTGAAACACTGTGAAAATACTAAAAAGTAATAGCTATTATTATTACTATTATCATTAGGCTACCTAAAATCATTATTATTTTCTCTGTTTGACACACAGTTCTTTATGCTAATTTGTCACTTTTCCGTCTCTTCTGGAAACATCACCAGTCCAAGTTTGATGCATGAAACAGGGTGCTCAGGGCTGGTGCACTGGGATGGGGAGAAAGATGGGAGAGGGGTTCAGGATGGGGAACACATGTACACCCATGACTGATTCATGTCAATGTATGGCAAAAACCACTACAATATTGTAAAGTAATTAGACTCCAATTAAAATAAAGTAATTAAAAAAAAACAGAGGAGAATAGAGGAGTATGCTTAGCCACTCAGTCATGTCCAACTCTTTGTGAGCTCTTTGTGAACAGTAACCCACCAGGCTCCTTTGTTTATGGGATTCTCCAGGCAAGAAAACTGGAGTGGGTTGGCATTTTCTCCTCCAATAGAGGTGTATAGAGAAGATATATTTTCCAAAAATAGATCACAGAGTGAAACCATTTATTCTTCTACACTTACTGTGAATATGACCCCTGCTAAACTGAGGGGAGAAAGAAATTTGCTGACAGAACAAATCAATAAAATTTATTCATTCTCAATTTCATCCCCTAATGTTTGAATTCACCCCATAGGCTGGGCATATGGCAGGATTTAGAAGGCAGAAGAGATGGGATCATTTCCTAGTCCCTGAGTCATATTTTCCTTTGTCCAGCCTAGATAGAAATACTGTGAAACAGAAGGGGAAGTCACTAATGAATCGATGGTGGAATTGGAAACAGAATAAAGATACATTTATTCTGGTCCACTGGAGAAGCAAATGGCAAACCACTTCAGTATTCTTGCCTTGATAACTTCATGAGAAGCATGAAAAGGCAAAAATGTAGGACACTGAAAGGTGAACTCTCCAGGTTGGTAGGTGCCCAATATGCCATGGGTGATTAGTGGAGAAATAACTCTGGAAAGAATGAGGAGACACAGACAAAGAAAAAACAACACCTAGTTGTGGATGTGACTGGTGATGGAAGTTGGAAGTGGTCAAACAGGAGATGGCAAGAGTGAACATCGACATTTTAGGAATCAACAAACTAATATGGACTGGAAGGGGTGAATTTAACTCAGATGACCATTATATCTACTACTGTGGACAAGAATCACTTAGAAGAAATGTAGTCGTCATCAGAGTAAAAAAAAAAAAAAAGAGTCTGAAATGCAGTACTTGGATACAATCTCGAAAATGACAGAATGATCTCTGTTCATTTCCAAGACAAACCACTTAATATCACAATAATCCAATTCTATGCCCCGACCAGTAATGCTGAAGAAACTGAAGTCGAATGGTTTTGTGAAGATCTACAATACCTTCTAAAACGAACACCCAAGAAAGATGTCCTTTTCTTTATAGGGAACTGGAATGCAAAAGTGGGAAGTCAAAAGAAACACTTGGAGTAACAGGCAAATTTGGGCTTGGAATACAAAAAGAAGCAGGTCAAAGGCTAACAGAGCTTTGCCAAGAGAATGAACGTGTCATAGCACACACCCTTTTCCAACAACACAAGACAAAACTCTACACATGAACCTCAGCAGATGGTCAATACTAACATGAGGTTGATTATATTCTTTCAAGCCAAAGATGGAGAAGTTCTATACAGTCAGCATAAACAAGACTGGGAGCAGACTGTGGCTCAGATCATGAACTCCTTATTGCCAGATTCAGACTTAAGTTGAAGAAAGTCGGGAAAACCACTAGACCATTCAAGTATGACTTAAATCAAATCCCTTACGATTATACATCAAAAATGACAAATAGATTCAAGATATTAGATCTGATACACAGAGTGCCTAAAGAACTATGGATGGAGGTTCATGACATTGTACAGGAAGCAGTGATCAAGACCCTCCCCAAGAAAAAGAAATGCAAAAAGGCAAAATGGTTGTCTGAGGAGGTCTTGCAAATAGCTGTGAAAAGAAGAAAAGTGAAAGGCAAAGGAGAAAAGGAAGGATATATCCATTTGAATGCAGAGTTCCAAAGAATAGACAAGTAGAGATGAGAAAGCCTTCCTCAGTGATCAATGCAAAGGAATAGAGGAAAATAATAGAAAGGGAAAGACTAGAGATCTCATCAAGAAAATTAGAGATATCAAGGAAACATTTCATGCAAAGATGGGCGCAATAAAATACAGAAATGGTATGGACTTAAAGAAGCAGAAGATATTAAGAACAGATGGAAAGAATACACAGAACTATACAAAAAGGATCTTTATGACTCAGATAATCACGAAGATGTGATCAATCACCTAGAGCCAGATATCCTGGAATGCAAAGTCAAGTGGGTGTTAGGAAGCATCACTATGAGCAAAGCTAGTGGAGGTGATGGAATTCCAGTTGAGTTATTTCAAATCTCAAACAATGATGCTGTGAAAGTGACACAGTCAATATGAGAATAAATTTGGAAAACTCAGCAGTGGCCACAGGACTGGAAAAGGTCAGTTTTCATTCCAATCCCAAAGAAAGGCAATGCCAAAGAATGTTCAAGCTACTACACAATTGCACTCATCTCACACACTAGCAAAGTAATACTCAAAATTCTCCAAGCCGGGCTTCAACAGTACGTGAACTGTGAACTACCAGATGTTCAAGGTGGATTTAGAAAAGGCAGAGGAACCAGAGATCAAATTGTTAACATCCATTGGATCAATGAAAAAGCAAGAGAGTTCCAGAGAAACATCTACTTCTGCTTTATTGACTATGCTGAATCCTTTGACTGTGTGGATCACAAAAATCTGTGGAAAATTCTTAAAGAGATGGGAAAACCAAACCATCTCACCTGCCTCCTGAGAAATCTGTATGCAAATCTGTACATGGAATAATAGACTGCTTCCAAATCGGGAAAGGAGTATGTCAAGGCTGTATATTGTTACCCTGCATATTTAACTTCCATGCAGAGTGCATCATATGAAATGCTGGGCTGGTTGAAGCATAAGCTGGAATCAAGATTGCTGGGAGAAATATCAGTGACCTCAGATATGCAGATGACACTACCCT
Organism: Moschus berezovskii; assembly: GCF_049115385.1. Classification (NCBI taxonomy): domain Eukaryota; kingdom Metazoa; phylum Chordata; class Mammalia; order Artiodactyla; family Moschidae; genus Moschus; species Moschus berezovskii. The sequence goes on along the minus strand of NC_142488.1, from coordinate 131,577,989 downwards.
TATGGCAGAAAATAAAGAAGAACTGAAGAGTTTCTTGATGAAAGTAAAAGAGGAGAGTGAAAAAGTTGGCTTAAAATTCAACATTCAGAAAATGAAGATCATGGCGTCCGATCCCATCAGTTCAGTTCAGTTCAGACGCTCAGATGTATTGGACACTTTCCGACCCCATGGACTGCAGCATGCCACCCCTCCCTGTCCATCCCAACTCCCGCATGTCCATTGAGTCAGTGATGCCATTCAACAATCTCATCCTCTGTCATTGCCTTTTCCTCCTGCCTTCAATCTTTCTCAGCATCAGAGTCTTTCCCAGTGAGTCAGTTCTTCGCATCAAGTAGCCAAAGTATTGGAGTTTCAGCTTCAGTATCAGTTCTTCCAGTGAATATTCAAGACTGAATTCCTTTAAGATTGACTGGTTGGATCTCCTTGCAGTACAAGGGACTCTCAAGAGTCTTCTCCAACACAACAGTTCAAAAGCATCAATTCTTTGGCCCTCAGATTTCTTTATAGTCCAGCTCTCACATCCATACACGACTACAGGGAAAACCATAACTTTGACTAGAGGGACCTTTGTTGGCAAAGTAATGTCTCTGCTTTTCAATATGCTGTCTAGGTTGGTCATAGCTTTTCTTCCAAGGATAAAGTATCTTGTAATTTCATGGCTGCAACCATCATCTGCAGTTATTTTGGAACCCAAAAAAATAAAGTCCCTCATTGTTTCCATTGTTTCCCCACCTATTTCCCATGAAGTTATGGGACCAGATGCCATGATCTTCATTTTCTGAATGTTGAATTTTAAGCCAACTTTTTCACTCTCGTTTTTCACTTTCATCAAGAGGCTCTCTAGTTCTTTGCTTTCTGCTATAAGGGTGGTGTCATCTGTGTATCTGAGGTTATTGATATTTCTGCTGGCAATCTTGATTCCAGCTTGTGGTTTATCCATACCAGAGTTTCTCATGATGTACTCTGACTATAAGTTAAATAAGCAGGGTGACAATATACAGTCTTGGCATACTCTTTTCCAGATTTGGAACCAGTCTCTTGTTCCATGTCCAGTTCTAGCTGCTGCTTCCTGACCTGCATACAGATTTCTCAGTAGGCAGGTTAGGTGGCCTCATATTCCCATCTCATGAAGAATGTTCCACAGTTTGTTGTGATCCACACCGTCAAAGGCTTTGATGTAGTCAATAAAGCAAAAGTAGATGTTTTTCTGGAACTCTCTTACTTTTTCAATGATCCAACGGATGTTGACAATTTGATCTCTGGTGCCTCTACCTTTTCTAAAACCAGCTTGAACATCTGGAAGTTCACAGTTGATGTACTGTTGAAGCCTGGCTTGGAGAATTTTGAGCATTACTTTACTAGCGTGTGAGATGAGTGCAATTGTATGGTACTTTGAACATTCTTTGGCATTGCCTTTCTTTGGGATTGGAATGACAACTGACCTTTTTCAATCCTGAAGCCACTGCTGAGTTTTCCAAATTTACTCTCATATTGACTGCAGCACTTTCATAGCATCATCTTTTAGGATTTGAAATAACGGGAATTCCATCACCTCCACTAGCTTTCTCATAGTGATGTTTCCTAAGGCCCACTTGACTTCACATTCCAGGATGTCAGGCTCTAGGTGATTAATCACATCATCATGATTATCTGGGTCATAAAGATCTTTTTTTTTTTTTTAGTTCTTCTGTGTATTCTTTCCATCTGTTCTTAATATTTTCTCCTTCTGTTAAGTCCATACCATTTCTGTCCTTTATTGAGCCCATCTTTGCATGAAATGTTCCCTTGGTATCTCTAATTTTCTTGAAGAGATCTCTAGTCTTTCCCATTCTATTGTTTTCCTCTATTTCTTTGCATTGATCGCTGAGGAAGGCTTTCTTATCTCTCCTTGCTATTCTTTGGAACTCTGCATTCAAATGGGTATATCCTTCCTTTTCTCCTTTGCCTTTCACTTTTCTTCTTTTCACAGCTATTTCTAAGACCTCCTCAGACAACCATTTTGCCTTTTTCATTTCTTTTTCTTGGGGATGGTCTTGATCACTGCCTCCTGTACAATGTCATGAACCTCTGTCCATAGTTCTTCAGGCACTCTGTTTATCAGATCTAATCTCTTGAATCTGTTTCTTCCTTCGACTGTATAATCATAAGTCTGGTCCCATCATTTCATGGCAAATAGATGGGGAAACAATGGAAAAAGTGTCAAACTTTATTTTCTTGTGCTCCAAAATCACTGCATATGATGATTTCAGCTTTGAAATTAATATACTTGCTCCTTGGAAGAAAATCTATGACCAATCTAGATAGCATATTAAAAAGCAGAGACATTACTTTCCCAACAAAGGTCTGTCTAGTCAAAGCTATGATTTTTCTCATAGTCATTTACGGATATGGAGTTGGACCATAAAGCAAGCTGTGCACCAAAGAACTGATGCTTTTGAACTGTGGTGTTGGAAAAGACTCTTGAGAATCCATTGGACAGCAAGGAGATCCAAACAGTCTATACTAAGAGAAATCAGTCCTGAATATTCGTTGGAAGGACTGATGCTGAAACTGAAACTCCAGTACTTTGGCCATGTGATGAACTGACTCACTGGGAAAGACCCTGATCCTGGGAAAGATTGAAGGTGGGGGAAGAAGGCAACGGTAGAGAATGGCATCACCGACTCGATGGACATGAGTTTGAGTAAACCCCGAAGTTGGTGATGGACAGGGAAGCCTGGCATGCTGCAGGTCCATTGGATGCCAAACAGTCAGACACCACTGAGTGACTGAACCGAACTGCACTAAAAGATACATTTAGAGTAACAAAATGAAAGAGAAGAGAGGGGGGAAATTCACATATTTACATTAAGGCAAGTAGGAAGTATCCTTCTGTTGTTCTTGAAAGAAATATTTGGTACATAACATCTTCTGAAGAATTAGTTTGAAAGAAGCTTGTTTTGCTGTGGTTGTTGTTGTCTTTATTGATTAGTATGTATGCATATAAACGGTAGTGTTCTTGTTATTGGAAGCAAAGGGAGTTAACCTTTTTTGAGTAACTACTATGGGAAAGTTGTCTAAATTTAGAAGTCCCCTGAGAAAACCAGCAATGTAAGTTTTGTCCATTTGAAATGTTAAGTACAGAGAGGTTTAAGTGAATTCACATAGCAAGTCAGTTACATATCTGGATTCAAATCCAAACCTGTCTAGTGGTAAATTCTTTCAAATGCTCTCATACTACCCTCAATTTTTTTTAGAAAAAAATCATACTCAAAGGGAAATTTAGAGTTCCCCTGGAAAGCCAGTATATTATATACAATGACTTTTTCATATGTTTCCAGCCTTAGAATAGAAGTTTTGGTTCCTGGTGAATGGAAATTTTGATTCTAATTCAAGGTCACCTCCATCCAGAATTCTTCAGGTATGTGAAGTTGACTCCTAGACTGTCCTTCTCTGGCATACAGACTTACAGCAAAAAGAACTTGACATTGAAAACAGATAGTCCTGAGTTCTAATATTAGTTTCAGAATTTGTCTATAACATTGGGCAAGTATTTTAGGTTCTCCTGAGCCCCAATGCCCTCCTTTAATTTTCTTTTCTACTTCCTTTCTTCCTAAACTCATTTGGAGTAGATAAGCGGTTTCTGTCATCTTACCTTTGGTCAATCCCTTGGATGTGTTAAATACTGCCACCATAATTATGTGTAACAATCGTTGTCTAAACTTGGTGCCTTAAGGTTATTCCCACAAACCTCTGGGTTGGCTGGGTGTCTCCACTTCAACACTATAGCTGTTGGAGGTGTTCTGCCCCATGTGTTTCCTTCCAGTGCCTACGTTAAAGGGTCAACAGCTATCCTGGGACATTCTCATGGTCATTGTAGACAGAGAGGAAGGCAAGCACAAGCATGTGAGTCCTCTTAAATTATAGGGTCAGAACAGGTGTATTGTTACTTATGTATGTCCAATTCTCTTGGTTAAAGCAAGTTTCAAGGCCAAACCTGGCCAAGTCAAAAATCAAGGTGTGGCAATGTACCTTTTATGTTCATCAATGACATTGAAAATATATGGATGCAGGGGAAAGTGAAGATTTAAGTTGACAAGTCAGTCTGCCACCATCTTTGAAACTATTTGAAACGTTCTTCATCCTTCTCAGCATTACTATTCTACTTCATTAGGAAAAATCTTTCCATTTCCTGACTTTCTACCTACAAGCTGTTAGTATCCACATTTACCAACCACTTTCTCTTTTCTTCCAGTCTCAGGTTAAGATACATCATTCAACCTGTGTTTTGAATTCCATTCCCTTCTCACTCCTCTGGAAACCATTGATTGTCTCTTCCTCTCCCACATACTCAACTTAGACTTTTTCTTTCCTCCTTTTAAAATGGCAGTTTTGCACTCAAAAAAAAAAAAAAGCTAAAGACAAATTTTAAAATTCTTTGACCTAACAGCTTTCATCTAGCAATTTCTCTACCTTTCTCATTCCTTTCTCAGATAAGCTTTCAGTAAGTATTATTCCATTTTTCTCAATTCATGTACTCCTCATCGTATTGAAATCTAACTTCTGCTCCCATCACTCTACTTGTAATGTTCTCTCAAATGTCACTATAGATCATTTATTTCGTGAAATGCTCTTCCTTTTGCTTACATAATATTTATTACTCTCTTCCTCTACTCCTCTTATATCACCATATGCTCTTTCTCAATCTCTTTCACTGATCCTTTCCTTTGCCTTGTTTTTTAAAATGTTTTTTAGATGTTGGACCATAGTCTTCATTTTATTGTTTTTCGTGAATTGCCTATTTCCCAAGTTTTAACTTTATCTTAGTTTAAAATCTCTCTTCTAGACTCCAGATATCTCCAAATGGCTATCACACAGGCAACTGAAACTGTTCAATTCTGAATTCACTGTTTCCTAGATAACACACACTGACTCTTAAAATGCACATAGGTTTAAGGTTGCCAGCTATTCTCACTCCGTCTTCCAAACCAAACCTTTCACCCACCCTTGTTACCTCCTTTTCAATCTCTCTACGTGCAACCAGTCACCAAGTTAGATCAAATTGGAATCAGTTGTTTACTACCATTGCCATAATTTAGAAGATTGTAATTTTGTGTGGATTTTTGTTGTTGCTGTTGCTGCTCTCTGTTGACTTATTGTTTTTGTCAGGGACTATTTCAGTAGTTTCCTAATTGGTCTCTTTCCATCTTGCCTCGAGGGGTAGACTTTTTACCATGAAGCACCAACCAAAATACTCGATATGCATTAGGTACTTAGTCTGAGTTAGATCTGTTCCTCTTCCTTATTCTCAAGGCAAATTCATAGGCCTAGACTTGACCCAAAATGGAATTCACCCTATGACTTAATAACTTGATTCTTCTTTTGAGAAAAAGCTTTTTTTTTTTTTTTGTAAGTAAACATTAGGCTTGTTTCTGGCATCTCTGATCTCCCATTTACTTTTTAGACTTTGTCTCCTTTATTTGGATCTCAATGTACTTACATTTTTCCACTTCTCTTTTTCTATCTAGTCCTTTCCTCAGGATAATATGTAATTAACACTAACAGGATGATAAAGATTAAAGAGAATAGACCTTAAATGTTTTCACCACACGCAAAAAATGGTAAGTATGTGATATGATGGATGTGTTAACTAATCTTATTTTGGTAATTGTTCTGCAATACAAATATATATCAAATAATCACCCAGTATACCTTAAACTTTCACAAGGTTGCATCAGTTATATCTCAGTGAAGCTGGAAAAAATCAATGCTATGCATAGCAGAGGAATGAGCTCTTAGTTTTAGTTGTCAGGGAATATCCTCAAGAAAAAGAAATATATTGAAATACCAAATCATAACTTTTTAGAAAACATAAAGCAGGACTTAATTCAGAAGGATTATTATTTTAAAAGGTTCCAAAATCTTATATTAAAGGAGAAATTCTCTAATAACAGAACTTTAGGACTCAATAATTGGCTAAGGGAGGTATTTTTGAATGGCGTTGGGGAGGTGCCCTGAAAGCATAGTATCTCCATGGCCTACTCCCGTCCTCTTGCTGCCTCTGTACCTTATTACAGGTAATTGCTATAAACAGTGATTGCTTAATACTTTTCTTTTCTGTTCGGAGATGCAAGGTAGATCGCAATGGTAGCTCAAGTACCTTCTGCCATCAGGTTCAGAGAAAGTTCAGTTTTCTCCAGAGGCTACTAAATTGTTATTTTAATTGGTCAATTAATACTCCTATCACTATTGGTGGATTACAATAAACTATCTTGTTGGCTAAATAGTTCTCAAATAAATTGGAATGTGAAGGTGAACTTGATTGTAAAGCTAGACTACATCTGTATTAATTTGTAAAATGATAGAATAGTGTAGTACAGCAGCATCAATTCTGAATATATAATCTGTGAAACTCAATGACCTTGAACAGAGAGGATGTTGGGAAAATTAGGTTACATGGAGAAAAAATAATTGCTAGTGGATGAAATTCATAAGAGATATGTTGCTAATTTGAGTTATTGATTTAAACTTGAAATAGCAGTGAATAGCATTATCATCTTCATTTTGTTTCCTTAAATGAAAGAATAATTGGGAAGTCAGACTGATTTACAAAACATACTGAACTTATGACTAACAGGCTGCTTGTATTGTTTCTTAGAAATCAAAAGAAAAGATCTCTTCTATCTTGACATACTTAAAAATCAATTTGTGCCACCATTCTGTTTGTTTGTTTTTTTTTCTCCCCTGTCAAGTTTTCATGAAAACTTCTTTTCCTTGTTCGATCTTCAGTCCCTTCTTGTTGGCAGAGGTAGAAAAGAAGATCTTTGACTAAGAAAGAAATCTACATGAAAAAGATTCTGGATATAGTCCTAGAGCAAATGCATCCATAGGTTCTTCCCTTTGTTTCAAATGGCTGGAATAATAATTTCAAATTTACTATGTCTGAACTATCATGAACTGAAGATTAACCATCAAAGTGAAGAGTTGTGAGGAATAATATTCAAATCTTAATGTCATTGACTACATAGACTCGATGCTGGTATAGTTTTAAAAAAATGTCTCATTATTTTTATATTTTAGCCATTTAGTCAATAACAATACTCTGTATGTTTAACTTAGTGTACAAAAACAGCATTTGTGAGAATAGATGTGTATGGAAGTTTTCCTATACTGCTATACCTTCTTCTGTAAAGTCTCTGAAGAGAGTCCATAAAGAAACACAGAAGGATTACAGAAGACCCCTTCCTTCTTCCTAGGACAACCAACTCTGAGGCCTGAATAACAGGTCGCCAGCACTTTGAAGTTCAGTAACTCACCTTTTTCAATCTTGCAAATCATAATTCTGAACTGACAGGACTGGGACTGAAACTAAGGCCCTTTAACCCTTTAGTGAAGATGGACCAGTAATTATGTAAGGTGCTGCATGTTCTATTTTTGTTTGCTAAATAATAGAATACTCTGGGGTGTTTCCATAATTACATCATAGTCCCTCATTCAGTGTACTCCACTAGCTACCAACATTGAACATTCTGAGTTGTTTCTTGCCAGGTAAATGAAAATAATGAAAGAAAATAATTACCCTAAATTGTATGAAACCCTTAGGAAAAATTAGTTTTATTAACCTGATGTTTGAGTCCTCATGGGTACTGTTTTTGAAAGATGTCCTGTAATTTGGTTTTAAGAAAGAGCCTTCTTTTTGTTGTTTATTAATTAGCAGCAGGGTAACCAATGTTGTTTAGCAAAAGAATACTGAATAAAGAGATTTGGGGAAAAGAGTACTTTTATGATTAGGCTTTTATTCTTCCTAATCATCTCTTCTATTGATAAAACTCCCAAGGATAGCAATGGCACAGTGAAAGCTGAAAGAAAGTGGCAGTGAAAGCTAAAATCAGCTAAAATAGTAGTTTGCTGCATTTAAGATGCAACAGAGGCAGCAGTGCATTGAGGTTAGTGTGAAGGTGAAAAAGAAAAAAACATAGAATACAACTGAAAAATAGATTTCTTTGTGGATACTACACTGGAATAGGAACAATTACTACCTTGCAAATAGATTTTACCTTATCACTCTGTTCACCTTAGGGGACAATAAAGGCAGGATAACATGGTCCACAGGGCCTCAGGAAAGCATTTACAGTCATGAGATTGCATTTACTTTTATATAATGTAGACTTCACCCTGGATTCAGTTATCTTTACTACAGCTGGGGAAATCTGGAATGTTTCCCTTGCCCTTGTTCTCTTCTTGAACGTTATCACAGTCTTCTATTGGATTTGTACCCCTGTCTGCCTCTCAAGAATAGCTTTACAATTGCTTTCAGAAGTGGCATGGCATATATTTTATAGCTGAAAAATCTTTTAGAATGCTAAAGCAATGTTTTTATGTGCTAATTGTATCCAACAATAAACCATGTTGGAGAAACACCACCCTTAAAAACGGGAACTGATGTTGAACCTAAGGGAGGTATGGATGTTGATGCTGATAAAAGAGTATTATTATAAATAAAGTGACCATCTATATACCTCATTGTACAAGTGAATTGAACTGAAGGCTTTCAGTATACTTTGTCAAGCTGAACTCCAGAAAGACTATATCAATTTTTTGTGCATGCAGTCCTTGAGATGGCTATCTTACTCAACATGTGCCAGCAATATAAATCATCCTTTACAAAATCTTTATCAATTTGAAAGGCAAAAAGATATGTCACTGTCACTGGTGTTGATATGTCTCTTCCATTTGCACTAGTAGAACACTGTTTAAATATTGTCTATTAAAAGTGAATTTTATTATCTAGTTGAATTCCCGAACCCTTGTTCAGTTTAGTTCAGTTCAGTCTCTCAGTCGTGTCCAACTCTCCACGACCCCATGAATCACAGCACGCCAGGCCTCCCTGTCCATCACCAACTCCCGGAGTTCACTCAAACTCATGTCCACAGAGTCAGTGATGCCATCCAGGCATCTCATTCTCTGTCGTCCCCTTCTCCTCCCGACCCCAACCTTTCCCAGCATCAGAGTCTTTTCCAGTGAGTCAACTCATCGCATGAGGTGGCCAAAGTATTGCAGTTTCTCTTTGCTTTAAAAATTATATATAAGTCTTGGCCATTTATTCTGCCAAATCAAATTTTAAAATGTCTACTTCCTTAAACTTACAAACAAACTTGAAAGGAATTAGGCAGACTTACAATACTGAGTCTTACCATCCAGGACCATGTACACATCTCTAATTTTTCACGATGTCTTTTATTTTCCCTAGACAATGTTTGCAGTTCACCTCACATATATCCTGCACATTCTTGTCTTGTTTATTTGTAGGTACTGTATAGTTTTGTTATGGTTGTGAATCAAATACATTTTTAATTAATTTTCAAACTCATTTGTACTGGCAAGTATATATATAGAGAGAGACAGAGTGAGAGAGAGACAGAGAGAGCAGACAGACAGATACAGAGACAGAGAAAGAGAGAGCATGCCATGTTTTCTTATTGTCTGTAAGTTTCCAAATTATTTTCTGAAAACTTATTAGAATCCTGTAGTAGATAATTTTTAGTAGGATGATATTTTTCCAAGTCTTTATCATTAAATCCTGTCTTTTGTCCTTTAATGGCTTTACATGGGCCTGCTATTTTTTCCCTTCATTCATCTCCAAATAAGAAGTGATTCCCTCTAGAATTAGTGTTTCCCAAAACAAAGATCAGAAGCTACTTCCTCTTTGTGCATATCTGTGCTAAGTCACTTAAGTTATGTGCAACTCTTTGCAACCCTATGGACCATAGCCCACCATGCTCCTCTGCCCATGGGATTCTCCAGGCAAGAATACTGGAGTGGGTTGCCATGCCCTTCTCCAGGGGATCTTCTGGCCCCAGGGATTGAACTCATGACTCCTACATCTCCTGCATTGGCAGGCAGGTTCTTTACCACTAGTGCTGCCTGGCAAGCAATTTGAGCTGCTCTATTTCAGGGAAGAAGCATAGGTCACTAGTTGGGTTTCTTCATTCAGATTCACTAATCTTGTAATAATTATGAATTGCATTTTTAAAGAATCATTTATTTTTACTTTTCCTTTTATTTTTAATGCCTTAATATTTTAGTAAGAATTTGGCAGAAATCTTTCAGTGTCCTATCTTCTTGCCTTTTCATACTGTTCATGGAGTTCTCAAGGCAAGAATACTGAAGTGGTTTGCCATTCCCTTCTCCAGTAGACCACATTCTGTCAGACCCATGGCCCATCCATCTTGGGTGGCCCCACACAGCATGGCTTAGTTTCATTGAATTAGACAAACTGTGGTCCATGTTATCAGATTGGCTAGTTGTCTATGATTGTGTTTTCAGTCTGTCTGCCCTCTGATGCACACTCTCAGTGCCCAAGTGTCTTACTTGGGTTTCTCTTACCTTGGACGTGGGGTATCACTTCATGGCTGCTCCAGCAAAGCACAGCCAACTGCTCCTTAACTTGGACATGGGGTAAATCCTCTTGGCCACCGCCCCTGACCTTGGACATGGGGTAGCTTAACATTCAGAAAATTAAGATCAAGGCATCCGGTCCCATCACTTCATGGCCAATAGATGGGGAAACAGGGGAAACAGTGGCTGACTTTATTTTGGGGGGCTCCAAAATCACTGCAGATGGTGATTTTGTCACTGCAGACAAGACGCTTACTCCTGGAAGGAAAGCTATGACCAATCTAGACAGCATATTAAAAAGCAGGAACATACTTTGTCAACAAAGTTCGGTCTAGTCAAGGCTATGGTTTTTCCAGTAGTCATGTATGGATGTGAAAGTTGGACTAGAAAGAAAGCTGAACGCCAAAGAATTGATGCTTTTGAACTGTGGTGTTGGAGAAGACTCGAGAGTCCCTTGGACTGCAAGGACATCCAAACAGTCCATTCTAAAGGAAATTGGCCCTGGGTGTCCATTGGAAGGACTGATGTTAAAGCTGCAATTCCAATATTTTGGCCACCTGATGCGAAGAGCTGATTCATTTTAAAAGACCCTGATGTTGGGAAAGATTGTAGGCAGGAGGAGAAGGGGAAGACAGAGGATAAGAGGGCATCACGGACTCAATGGACATGAGTTTGGGTAAACTCCGGGAATTGGTGATGGATAAGGAGGCCTGGCATGCTGCGGTTCATGGGGTCACAGAGTCGGACATGTCTGAGTGACTGAACTGAACTAAACTGCACTGGCAGAGATACTTTCAAGAATTTTATAATAATATAACATTTTGAACAAAAACTGAGAACTGGAACTGTTAAATGGTTCGCTCCAAATTCTCCCACACTTTATAGATTAAAATGTGGGACTTTGCTTTACCCTTCTCCAAAGAATTCTGAGGAAAAAGAGTGGATACTTTAAAATGTGTGCTGTTGATAAATTTGTAAAAAGGATTAAGAAATACAAAAGAGAAGTGTCAAATGAGATCATCTCATTCTGATTTGCTTCCTAGAAGTATATGAAATCAACTCAGTGGCTTTTTCCATTTGCAAATTCATTGGATTACTTGCAATGACATTCTGCTTCTCACATTCCATTGTAGCAAGAACAAAGGACAAAATGATGACAGCTGTCACAGCTGTCTCAGCTGGCATACTTATAGTTTATAACTTTTGATTATTTCAATTCAATTCAATTTTGCCCATTCTTCTTGCTAGATAAGTAGAGGGCCTACTAAACTAACATACTAATTTGAGTTATATCTGCTTTCACTGAAGAATTCATTTAAGGAACCAACATTTCAGAGTTCAGAGGATTTGGTAGAAAAAATTCAATATGTAACACTAAAAATATAGATATTACACGTGTGTGGTGGATTGAAAATAGCACTGGACTTTTAGTCCTAGGTCTACTCTACTCAGGCTTCCCAGGTAGCTTGTGTGCTTAGTCGCTCAATAGTGTCCAACTCTTTGTGACCCCATGGACTGTATTCCACCAGGCTCCTCTGTCCGTGGAGATTTTCCAGGCAAGAATAATAGAGTGGGTTGCCATGCCCTCCTCCAGGAGATTTTCCCAACCCAGGGATTGATACCAGCTCTCCCACATTGCAGGTGAACTCATTACTGTCTGAGCCACTAGGGACTTAGTGACTTAGTGGTAAAGAATTTGCCTGCCACTGTAGGAGATGGGAGTTCAATCCTTGGGTAGGGAGATCCCCTGGAGGGGAAAATGGCAACCCACTCCAGTATTATTGCCTGGGAAATCCCATGGCAGAGGAGCCTGATGGGCTACAGTCCATAGGGCCACAAAGAATTGGACACAACTGAGTGACTGAGCAAACACAAAAACACTCCTCTACTTGAAGTCTTGGCCTTGGGTGAATTGTCTTCTCCCTCAGAGCTTCAGTTTACTCATCTACAAAGGAAGGTTTGGAGTAGGCAGTCACTAAAGGAAGTGCCTTTGCAATGCTGGCAGCAGATGTTTCTGTGAAATACTTCATCTTAATGTGCAAAGATATATGTAGTTTAGAAACAATAGGATTTTATCCCTGGCTAATTGTGCAGTTACATATGAGAGAATCTTCAGGAGACTAAGTGACTTTTTCATTTCCATTTTTTTCATATTCTTAGGGAAGATTTGGCTCATAACCTACCAAGACATTAAGAAAATGACCCTATTCATTTTGTATATGCCATGAACTTTTAAATAACGATTACTTTCCACTGTTTCATTTTATTGCTAGACAATGTACATTCAATTGCATATTAACTCTTTCTGTCCGTGTAATAATTTTCTCTGTAATATTCCTGGACCATATTATGTGTACTTATGGAACAATAAAATTTTCACGTATTACTTTTCTCAATAAGTTTTGCAAATATGTTTCTTTCGATGTAAATTCTTCCACAAAGGTATTTTTAATGAGCTAAATGCAATTCTTATTTTTAAATCTACAAAAGTAATTTTATGGAATATATCTAGTTCATTCTCATTACCAAGGGTTTCAAAAGAAAGAGCACCATAATGGGGTAACTCCTGTGGTGTGAGGCACTGGGCAGTGAGAAACAAAAGATAAATTTCTTCCTAATAGACACAGAAAATGGAATACTTTCTATTCTGTGTGACTTCAGATAGTGTGCTTCATTTTGAAGGTTAAGAGCAAAATCAGTTTTGCAATCCAGTGATAGTTCAATTCATATTTCTGGGCCCTAATCTGAATCATTTTCAAGTTCTTCCAATAAGGCAGTTATAAAATAAAATGTGTTCCATCACTCATAGTCCCTCTATGTTAGCAACTTAGATTTTTTATCATTTGTGCTGATTTTGTCCTTTAGCAACTGATTTCCAGCATCCATATGCCTATTAGACATCCCTAAAGCATGTCATTTATTCATATTTGTATATCATGTTGTAGTTTTTGTTCAATCACTAAGTAATGTCTGACTTTTTCTATACCATGGACTGCAGCACTCCAGACTTCCCTGTCCTACACTACCTCCCAGAGCTTGTTCAAACTCATGTCCTTTGAATTGGTAATGTCATCCAATCATCCTGTCCTCTATTGCCCCCTTCTCTTTCTGCCTTCAATCTTTCCCAACATCAGGGTTTTCTCCAATGAGTCAGCTCTTTGTATCAAGTGGCCAAAGTATTGGAGCTTCAGCTCCAACATCAGCCCTTCCAGTGAATAATCAGGGTTGATTTCCTTTAGGATTGACTGGTTTGATCTGCTTGCAGTCCAAGGAACTCTCAGAGTCTTCTCTAACACCACAGTTCGAAAGTATCAATTCTTTGGCACTCAGCCATCTTTACGGTCCAATTCTCCCATCTGTACATGCCTATTGGAAAAACTATAGCTTTGACTATACAGATCTTTGTCAACAAAGTGACGTCTCTGCTTTTTTAATACACTGTCCAGGTTTGTCACAACTTTCCTTTCAAGGAGGAAGTGTCTTTGAAAATTATGGTTGCAGTTACCATGTGTAGTGATTTGGGAGCCCAGAAAAAAAAAAAAATCTGCCACTGCTTCCACTTTTTCCTTTCTATTCTCCATGAAGTGATGGGACTGGATGCCATGATCTTAGTCTTTTGAATGTTGAGTTTTAAGCCAGCTTTTTCACTCTCCTCTATCAAGAGGCTCTTTAGTTCCTCCTCACTTTCTGCCATTAGAGTGGTGTGTGTGTGTGTGTGTGTGTGTGCGCGTGCACACTAAGTTGCTTCACTTGTATCCGACGCCGTGTGACGCTATGGACTGCAACCTGCCAGGTTCCTCTGTCCATGAGATTCTCCAGGCAAGAATGATCGAACTCATGTCTCTTATGTCTAACCTGCATTGTCAGGCGGATTCTTTACCACTAGCACCACCCAGGAAGTCCCATTAGAGTGGTACCCTCTGCCTATCTGAGGATTTTGTTATTTCACCCTGCAGTCTTTATTCCAGATTGTGAGTCATCCAACCCAGAATTTTGCATGATATATTCTGCATATAGGTTAAATAAGCAGGGTGACAATTTACAGCCTTGATGTATTCCTTTCCCAGTTTTGAATCAGTCCATTGTCCTATGTTCGATTCTAACTGTTGCTTCTTGACCTGCATACAGGTTTCTCAGGAGACAGATAAGGTGGTCTGGTATTCCCACCTCTTTAAGAATTTTCCACAATTTGTTGTGATCCACACAAAGGCTTTAACATAGTCAATGAAGCAGAAGTAGATATTTTTCTGGAATTCCTTTGCTTTCTCTATGATCCAACAAATGTTTACAATTTGATCTCTGGTTCCTCTGCCTTTTCTAAACCCAGCTTGGTCTATGGCCATATACCCTGAATGTGCCTGATCTCATCTAAATACAGCTTGTACATCTGGAATTTCTCAATTCATGTACTGTTGAAGCCTAGATTATAGGATTTGAGCATTACTTTGCTAGCATGTGAGATGGGCATAGTTGTACAGTAGTTGGAGCATTCTTTGGCATAGCATTTCTTTGGAGTTGGAATGAAAACTGAAATATCAGCTGTGGGTTCACACAAACATAGGCAGGAGTCACACATCCTCCACTGGTTAGTTGCCTAATTTGTGGATGGGTCATTGGACCTCCATAGCCTTCAGTTTTTCTCTTCCCAGCATGAAGAAAGTATGAATTAGTATCTACTGACTTGGACAATATGCAATGATAGAAATGCTGTGCAGAAACAAGAAACACTTTTAAATATATTTAAATTTCATTATATAACAGTGCATATATTTATGAGATACATTATTTGTTCCATTTTAGTTAATACTTGGTATACACATTAATTGTTGGTTCCTTTGCCATAACTTTATGGTCACTTGAGTTCCACAGACAACTTGATGCTGTAACAAGGACTTCCAATTGGCTTCCAATATCCATTCTCACTTTCTTATCAAATAACTTTTAATTGGCCACATAACTGCCTGAAAAATGATTATATTCCATGGTGTCTCATACAACTATCAATGGCCATGCCATAAAGTTATGACTAATGGGGTGTAAGCATAAGTAAAATAGGCAACATATGGGAATGCTGATAAAGAGAAAGCCTGCCCTCTTCTTTATTTATCATCCCTTTTCTGCTGGGTGGAATGCAGAAATTACATCTGAATCTGGATCAGCCATTTGGGTCATGAATTGGAAAACTATGTTGAGAAAGTAGAGCAGTCATCTCGTGAATCTGGACCACTGATTGTTAAGGACCACCCATACTAGGCTGATCCACCAAGCTGGACCTTTATGGAAAGACATCAATTTTTAATCCATTCTTACATTTTTCTTTTATAACAGCTGAATTATATTCTAATGCAGTTGGAAACCACTGAACTAATATATGTGAAAGAGCTGATCAATGTTAGTGATGCCTTATAATACCCTAGGTCATTTCCTCCCTTTCTTGAGCTAACTCCCCTTGAATTTGTCCTATAACTCTATAATACTGTTGGCTTATGGACTTGTGGGCCTCTGCAAGATTGGAAAAATCTCCCTTCCCCTCTGCAACACATCCCCTGCTATATTAGTTATTTTGACCTTTATGAACAGTTATGCATAGCAGTTTTCTGAGATATCCTCTGAATTCTCTGAAGCTATAATATGCAGTACTTTTTATGAGGCACTTTTGATTATTAGCTTCACTGAAAGTAATAGGCAAGCAGATTTGTGGTGCTGTTTCCATGTGTATTCAAGATTGCATTGCTACTTTATAATGCTCCTCATTACTCACAAGCTGATTAGTTGAAATCAAATAGAAAAATGACACGATTTATTACATTTACAGAGTGTATTATAAAAATATAAACAATAAAAATTATTCAGAATTAATAGAATATAAAGTACTAATTCTTCTCCTAGTGAAATTATAGGTGGAGTTGGATCATATCTCGGTAGTAATGAAACATCCTGCTAACTTTCAATTACAGTCCTGAACCGCAGCACTCGCTCACACTCACATGCTCTCTCTTTCTCTCTGATAGATATTATAATTAGGAGTTTAGACCAGAAGATAATCCAATCGACTGAATACTAAATGCATTACGTGATAATAATTGAATTCGCATATTTTAAGAACACATACAATTTAGAAACTCAAAATCATACTGAATCCAGAAAGTTAAATTACTCTAGAAATACACAGATTGGCTGGGCTGTAAACAATGAAATATCACCACACCCCCTTACTTTTTTATGTGATGTATTGTTCCCTTAATGCTGTTAACTGTTGCAATGAGATATTAAGAAGTTTTATTCTTTATTCTGACTGAGGGTATGTACTTACAACCAAATACTTAATGAACTCTATGTTTAATATTCTGCTCCTAACTGCAACAGTGCATCACTATGGCACCACCATTAGCTTGTTCAATATTCCAGAGACTGCTGTGCTTGGCAATTGGAGAGCATCAGAAGATAAGCTCTATAAAAGTCATCTACTCCTTCAAATATAGAGCACATCTGTTGACATCTTAAATGATAATTAATAAATAAGGGACTCAGGCCTCATTCAAAATTGATACAAGATGAATTGTCTCTTTTTTCTTTCTCCAAATGCAGAACTCAAATAGAAACCAAAGCAGAGTTCTCCCTTTGGTAAATTAATTGTGCTTTAAGCTTGAAGAGAGAAAAACAATTCTCAAAGCATAGGTTTACTTTCAGAGAAAGAGAGAGGAAGAAGCTTTTTAAAAAGAAAGGTATTTGGCTATCACTGTTTAAAAAAATGCATGAATGAATTTGTTGGCCATACCAAGAGAAACATAGATACTTGGAGGGCCATATGGACCCTAGTGCTAATTAGGATACTGTCTGTGAGCCATTTCTTACAGATTTCAGGGCCTGTACCAACTAATCCTATCAAAGAATTTTAAAATAAGGTCATTATCATGAACATTATGAAAAATGGATTTATCCTTGAATATCAGCTTGGCTATGGCTTATTAACTTTTATTTTCTTATTTATATACTTTATACTTACAGGTATGTACGGAAAAGATCCTATAAAGTATTTTTAACAGAACATTATACAATTAATAAAAGTAGGAGTCAAATGGTACAAAGTGGCTTTAGGTAGTTATAATTAATGTTGAGGATGAAATCACAAAATAGATTCGACATGATCATTTTCCAGTCTCTGTATCTCATCTTGTCCCACTTGTCCTAGCTGAGATAAAAGTTTGCTATAGGCTTCCCTCTGTGCAGTATTTCTGCCAAGGCCCCACTTCCGCTCTGAATTCTTCAGAGACTGAGTAAGGGTAGGAAGCAAGTGGATAACAACCTGCTGGTCCAGTGCGGCTGCTGCTTCTAAAATGCGGTAAATCTGATAGTCTGCATTCTGTTTTGAAGCAGTTTTAGCTAAAGAAACTTTAAGTTTTCCTATGTGGGAGTGTTGTCTGTGTATGTCTATGCAGGTTTGTACTGATTGATCCATGGGCATTTTATTGTAGTGTGACTTTCTGCCTTACAAGTAATTTATTTATGTTTTTTGTTTCTTTACAAGTTATATTTAATCATGACACTATTTCACATTACCTGGCTGCCCTATGCTGGTTTTGTTACTTGGTTGCTTTCTTGTTTGCTTGTTTTTATTGATTTCTTTTGAGGAATGGTCAGGAGATAGGACTGTATATTTGTTATCCTTTTTTATACTATGTTTGAGGCAAGTTAATAAAATTCTTTCAGAGCACACTTAACTGAATCTGGCTAAGGGATTATACAGTTATATATGTAATTTTTTTTTCACTTGGGTTAACAGTGTTTATACTTGGGATCCAACAGTTGCCAGATGTTTTTCTAGTCATCCTTTCTTTTGGAGTTGTCATATCAAGAGGAGGATAAATAAGAGCCTTTAAAAAGAGAATAAATAATATTCTGGAAATTTTTTAAGGTTACAAATTAACAGAAGAGTTCTGAAAAGTCAGCTGAATTATCTACTTGCTCTTCAACTAGAGCCTCTTATAAACTAGCATCTTACATATTTGCAGGTCACTTTCACTTTTCACTTTCACACATTGGAGAAGGAAATGGCAACCCACTCCAGTGTTCTTGCCTGGAGAATCCCAGGGACGGGGGAGCCTGGTGGGCTTCTGTCTATGGGGTCACACAGAGTCGGACACGACTGAAGTGACGCAGCAGCAGCAGCATGGCTTATTAAAAAAAAATTAAAGGCAGCACTGTTAATAACCAGAAAGACTTCTCCACTTAACCTATGTTATAGAAAATTATTTCATGACAATATATTTTAGTGACACCAGCATATTCCTCTCTTTAGCTTTCTGAGGTGGAGAGAATTGCTGTTCTGAAAAGTAGTAATATCGATATGCACTATTACTGGAACAAAGAGTGTGATTAATCTATATTCTGTAACAGTTCCTCACTAAGCTATATTTAGTATAAAGAGAAAAATGTCTAAGCTTTCCATCCTCATGCAGTTTTAGGTGCTCGATTGTTCTATTTGGAACTGAACCTATAGGCATACTGATGCGTATGTGATAAAGAAAAGGTAATTATATATTTTATTAAATTATATGGTTGTTCGTTCTGATATCTCATTCTGACTCATGCTCTAGCCTTTTTTTCTCTTTTTTGTATGGAAGACTGTAGGGAGGCCTGATTTGTCAGGGATATAGATTTCTGTCTAGTTAAAAGACAGGTGCTGAACAATTGATTTGATTGCTGAGCCATTAGGTCATTAAGTTGCCTGAAATAACCTGGTTCTATATGTTCATTGGTGATCCAATCTGAGACTGCACCAGGGCTTGCTTATTAGTATCTGCGAAAAAATATTAAGTTGAATTTTGCCTTTGTAATTGCGAAAAAAATGTAGTCAGATATAGGTATGCCATCAGAGTAGAAGATGGAGAAGGAAATGGCAACCCACTCCATCCAGTACTGTTGCCTGGAGAATCCCAGGGACAGAGAAGCTTGGTGGGCTACAGTCCATGGGGTTGCAAAGAGTTAGACATGACTGAAGCGACTTAGCAGCAGCAAAGTAGAAGATTTGTGTATGAAACTACTTGTGACTTGAGGATATACGTACATCCCCAACTTTTCAAGCCTTTTCCTATGGCCTGATATTCTACTGCTAGGAATTTATTTTTTACATTCAAATTGTGGCCACCTTGAAGAGTGAGATGACAAAGTTCTGGAATATGAAGGATCAAACCGCATGAACTGCAGTAGTACTAAGCTTGTGAATAAAATGTGAATGCTGAGCACCTGTAGGAACATATTGAGAGAATGAACAGAGAGGTCAGCACCAAGTTTTTCCTTCTTTGGCATTGAAACATCTGTATTATCATATGTGAAACGAATCACCAGTCCAGGTTCGATGCATGATACAGGATGCTCAGGGCTGGTGCACTGGGATGACCCAGAGGGATGATATGGGGAGGGAGGTGGGAGTGGGGTTTCAAGATGCAGAACACATGTACACCCAGGACAGGTTCATGTCAATGTATGGCAAAACTAATACAATATTGTAAAGTAATTAGCCTCCAATTAAAATAAATAAATTAAAAAAAAAACAACTCAACATTAATAAAATGAAAAAAAAAATTTCTAGAAGATTTTTCCAATCCTATTTTACAGAATCCAAAGAAACTTAAATCTTATAAAAAGACGAACACTGGACTTAGAGTCCAGGGTCCTAGACCAAGCTATGTTCATTCATTGCATGCCCTAGGATAAGCCTCTGGAGAAGAAAATGGCAACCTACTCCAGTATTCTTGCCTAGTAAATCCCATGGACAAACTCTAAGCCTGGTGAGCTACAGTCCATGTGGTCACAAAGAGTTGGACACAACTTAGCAACTGAGCAGGACAAGCCTCAGATATGCAGATGACACCACCTTTATGGCAGAAAGCAAAGAGTAACTAAAGAGACTCTTGATGAAAGTGAAAGAGGAGAGTGAAAAAGCTGGCTTAAAATTCAACATTCAGAAAACTAAGATCATGGCATCCAGTCCTGTCACTTCATGGTAAATAGAAGGGGAAAAAATTGAAACAGTGAGAGATTTTATTTTCTTGGGCTCCAAAATCACTGCAGCCATGGTGACTGCATCCATGAAATTAAAAGATGCTTGTTCCTTGGAAGAAAAGCTATGACAAACCTAGACATCATATTAAAAAGCAAAGACATTACTTTGTCAACAAAGGTCCATATAGTCAAAGCTATGGTTTTTCCAGTAGTCACGTATGCATGTGGGAGTTGCACCGACCATAAAGAAAGCTGAGCACCGAAGAACTGATGCTTTTGAGCTATGATGTTGGATAAGACTCTTGCGAGTACCTTGGGCTGCAAGGAGATCAAATCCTAAAGGAAATCAATTCTGAATATTCATTAGAAGGACTGATGTTGATGCTGAAGCTCCAAAAGCTTGATCACCTGATGTGAAGAGCCAGCTCATTAGAAAAGACCCTGAGGCTGGGAAAGATTGAAAGCAGGAGGAGAAGGGGATAACAGAGAATGCAATGGTTAGATGGCATCACCAACACAATGGACATGAGTTTGAGCAAGCTCTGGGAAATGGTGTAGGAAAAGGAAGCCTGGCATGCTGCAGTCCATGGGGTCACAAAGAGTTGGACGTGACAGAGCAACTGAACAAGGACAAGCCAGCGCAATCCTATGAAAAAACTCACGTAAAATATGGTAATTTGAGTTGATGCCCTTGGAACCCTAAGATTCTGAATTTTATAATTTAGGTACCTAAAATTCTGTTTAATATCTAGGGAAGGGCATATTATCTAGCAAACTGACAAATTATGTTTCCATTTCAAATATAATTGTCCAAATTAGTTGTTTAAACCACAGCTTCTTCCTTAATTACAGCTTGTGAGTTATAGTTCTGATTAGAAATTTTGGAAGGGAGATTATTTTTCTACATATGTCATAGTGCAAAAGCAATTTCATTTAAAATTTGTCACTTTCATGAAATTCCACTGTACTCCTTTCAACTTAGTTTCATTATTTCTTAGGTCTTTTATATATTCTATTATATCCTTTTTCAATCACTCCACATGTCAGTCCATCATAGATGTATACATTTTAGTTTTTACATTGTTGTCAGCAAAACAAGAATAATTCTATACGGATGTCACATAATAATGATTTAAAACATTTTTTAAATTAATTTAGCTTCACTTAACTATCTAAACTAACTTCTTGTAGTCCTTAAACTATTTCTGATGTGGCCATCTTTACTAGCTCCCTAAATTAAGAAAGCCTTCCTCAGTGATCAATGCAAAGAAATAGAGGAAAACAACAGAATAGGAAAAACAAGAGATCTCTACAAGAAAATTAGAGATTCCAAGGGAACATTTCATGCAAAGATGGGCTTGATAAAGGACAGAAATGGTATGGACCTAACAGAAGCAGAAGATATTAAGAAGAGGTGGCAAGAATACACAGAAGAACTGTACAAAAGAGATCTTCATGACCAAGATAATCACGATAACATGATCACTGACCTAGAGCCAGACATCTTGGAATGTGAAGTCAAGTGGGCCTTAGAAAGCAACACTACGAACAAAGCTAATGGAGGTGATGGAATTCCAGTTGAGCTATTTCAAATCTTGAAAGATGATGCTGTGAAAGTGCTGCACTCAATATGCCAGCAAATTTGGAAAACTCAGCAGTGGCCACAGGACTGAAAAAGGTCAGTCTTCATCCCAATACCAAAGAAAGGCAATGCCAAAGAATGCTCAAACTACCGCACAATTGCACTCATCTCACACACTAGTAAATTCATGCTCAAAATCCTCCAAGCCAGGCTTCAGAAATATGTGAACCGTGAACTCCCAGATGTTCAAGCAGGTTTTAGAAAAGGCAGAGGCACCAGAGATCAAATTTCCAACATCTGCTGGATCATGGAGAAAGCAAGAGAGTTCCAGAAAAACATCTATTTCTGCTTCATTGACTATGCCAAAGCCTTTGACTGTGTGTATCACAATAAACTGTGGAACATTCTGAAAGAGATGGGAATCCCAGACCACCTGACCTGCCTCTTGAGAAACCTGTATGCAGGTCAGGAAGCAACAGTCAGAACTGGACATGGAACAACAGACTGGTTACAAATAGGAAAATGAGTATGTCAAGGCTCTATATTGTCACCTTGCTTATTTAACTTATATGCAGAGTACATCGTGAGGAACCCTGGGCTGGAAGAAGCACAAGCCGGAATCAAGATTGCCAGAAGAAATATCAATAACCTCAGATATGCAGATGATACCACCCTTATGGCAGAAAGTGAAGAGGAACTCAAGAGCCTCTTAATGAAAGTGAAAGAGGAGAGTGAAAAGGTTGGCTTGGAGCTCAACATTCAGAAAACAAAGATCATGGCATCTGGTCCCATCACTTCATGGGAAATAGATGGGAAAACAGTGGAAACAGTGTCAGACTTTATTTTTGGGGGCTCCACAATCACTGCAGATGCTGACTGCAGCCATGAAATTAAAAGATGCTTACTCCTTAGAAGGAAAGTTATGACCAACCTAGATAGTATATTAAAAAGCAGAGACATTACTTTGCCAACAAAGGTCCATCTAGTCAAGGCAATGGTTTTTCCCGTGGTCATGTATGGATGTGAGAGTCGGACTGTGAAGAAAGCTGATTGCCGAAGAATTGATGTTTTTGAACTGTGGTGTTGGAGAAGACTCTTGAGAGTCCCTTGGACTGCAAGGAGATCCAACCAGTCCATTCTAAAGGAGATCAATCCTGGGTGTTCATTGGAAAGACTGATGCTAAAGCTGAAACTCCAATACTTTGGCCACCTCATGTGACGAGTTGACTCACTGGAAAAGACTCTAATGCTGGGAAAGGTTGGGGGCGGGAGGAGAAGGGGACGACAGAGAATGAGATGGCTGGATGGCATCACCGACTCTGTGGACATGAGTTTGAGTAAACTCTGGGAATTGATGATGGACAGGGAGGCCTGGCATGCTGTGATTCATGGGGTCGTGGAGTCGGACATGGACTGAGCTACTGAACTGACCTGAACTGAAATTCTGTTCATAAACTACTTATTGAGGTTTTATAACTCCTGAGATGAATGTCTAGAGTTTAGATAGTTTAAGTGCCCACATCATATCTTTCTGGTTATTCTTAGTTATTCCCCATGAGTCAACCATTTCAGGCTGTTCATATGTTTCTATATTCTTCCAACTTACATACCCAGAGAATATTATATATATAGATAGATATGGTTTTATATAAATATCTATATCATCCATTCATATATATTTTAGATACACGTATATATATATATATATATATATATATATATATGGATATACAGATGTATGTAAAAGTAATAAAAATTACATGTAGAGATACTTGAAAAACATTGGTCTTAATTTAGATTAATTTAATGTCAATTAACAAACATTTATTGAGCTTCTACTGTGTACCTGGATCTGCTTTAAGATGTGATTCTATACGGAACTTCTTGAACAATAGCAATCACAAAGGATGCCAGAGTGTGGCATCACGTCTGCATTTTTTCCTTGCAGTGAAGCTCACAGGCTAATATTTCAGTTAACATTTAGAATGAATCAAGGTCTCTCATCTTCCAGTCTTCTGGTTCATTTATTTTATTGGTATGTGTGCTTCCCTGGTGGCTCAATGGTAAAGAATCAGCCTGCCAATGAAGGAGACATGAGTTCAATCCCTGGATTGGGAAGATCTCCTGGAGGAGGAAATGGCAACCTGTTCTAGTATGCTTGCCTAGGAAATCCCATAGACAGAAGAGCCTGGTGGGCTACATGGTCACAAAAGAGTGGGACATGACTTAGCAACTAAACAACAACAATGTTTGATGTAACCCGAATCAAATCCAGGTCATTTTGCCTCTTGTCTATGTAATTAGCTAAAACCATATACTGTCTCTGTTTTGTCATTCAAAAGTATAAATGTTGTCCTTAGAATTTATGAAAAGACTTACAAATAAGGAGATTTAGAGTTAGACTAGTATCTCATTTAAGTATTATGAGCTACCTGTAGATATCATTACTTTTTACTCTTAACCAGAGTTTCTAAAAATGCTTTTAAAATTCAAATTTATCATAGATAATGTCCATTTTGGGCACTATGAAATATTTCACAGACATAAAAATATATGCAATGTGTATATGTAAGATACAAGGAATATAATGACCTCTTATGTAGTCACTATCCATCTTAAAGATAGCAACTATCTTGAATTATATTTTAATAAAAATTGTATATATTAAAGCATATAGCATGATGCATGATGTTTTGATATAGATATACTTAGTGAAATGGTTTCTGCGGTCAAGCTAATTAATGTATCCATCTTCTAAACCAATGTGCATGATTTGATAAATTTATACCATCAAATTTTGCTTGATCTGGAGATCTGGTATGTACTTGTTTGACCTCACCTTTTTTCATTCAATGTTATGCTTTGCACAAGACTTTGTGTGAGGAATGAGACTTTCTTGCTTTAAGCCATCAAGATTTTTAAGCTGTATATTATCTAGCATATACTAATAAATATTGTCACTTTCATTTACTTAAGAGCATAGAAAAAAGGGAGCAAAAGTGAAGAATAATGAATTTAAGGCTGAAATTACATGAATAATTGTCTTCATACATGTTAATTATAGTGATGTAACTCCACTAAGTTTAGCATTAATTCTCGTATAAATACATGTTGTCAGATTCACAAGTGAAACTTCTTTGGCTAATGGAAGGCTGTACCTGTAGCTACTTCAGGAAAAGGGACACTCTACAGCTACCTTGATACTAAAGTAGACCAATGAAGAAAAATAGCTTTTAACAATATCAACCTACAATCTTTTAAGGCATTTGGGTAGGATGGCTATCCTGTAAGGCAAATACCACATAGTCTCCTTTCTGTTTCAGTTGGCTACACTGAATTACTGACCAAAACCATCTTGGAGGACCTGTCATAATGCTAAGTTTCCTGAATTCACAAACCATTTCTTTTATGATATGAGGACTCTAGGGAAATCTGGCAGGCATTCCATTTTGTCTCTGATACTGAAGTTGAACATACTGATGCCATATGGCAGCATCTGGTCTATGAAAAACAAAACAAACAAAAACATTATAATTTCATTAAAAGTGTTTAAAAATAAGTTTGAGGGGTTTCCAAAAACTGACTACAATAGCAATATTGAAAGCAGTATTCCAAATTTCTTTGAAATGATTTTAACTTGAAAGTGTTTTTTTTTTTTGTTTTGTTTTGTTTTAATTTTATTTATTTATTTATTTTTTTGCATTACAATAGTTTAATATGAACAATCAGAACTAATTAACAGTATAACAATATTTTACAACTGAAATAATTAAAATAAACTATAAAATTACTACATAAAACAGGTCTGATCTAGCTTATTTACTTTCTATAATTTCTTCAGTGCTGCAAAACCATTTATTTCTTTTTTTTTTTTCATGTTTTAATAAACACTTCGTCTTTTTGTATTGCTTTTTTTTCATCACAATAATAGAAATATAACATCATATATCACTGTAAAACACATTTCCACATAAATGCTGATAAGCACAAAATATTTTTCATCATTTACATTTTAACTGTAATAATATATGGCAGAATTAAAGCTGCATCCATCATGTGTCTAACTCACCTTGCTGTAATGAATTTTTAAATGTAATGGTTTCTGTCGCAAAGTAAAATCGTACATAATTGCATTTCCATTTTCCAAATCCACCCATCCACCAGCGTACTGTGTCACTAGAAAGTGTTTTTTTAAAAGCATATACCACAAAAGAAACAAAATATTCAACAAATTAACAGATTAATGAGTTAATGGGGTTACAGAAAGAGTAGGGTATGAGGGAAATGGGTGTGGTGAGAGTTAATTCTTAGGTAGGTTGATAAGGAGTCCTGGGCCCTTGAGGAGAAAGGGGTCTGGGGCCCTCAAGGAGGAGAAAAGGCACAAACATTTATTCCTACATTGCTCTGTGGGAGTGGGTCTGACAAAAAGAAAGAAAAGTGAAAGTGAAGTCACTCAGTCCTGTTCAACTCTTTTCAACCCCATGGACTGTAGCCTACCAAGCTCCTCCATCCATGGGATTTTCCAGACAACAGTACTGGAGTGGGTTGCCATTTCCTTCTCCAGGGGCTCTTCCCGACCCAGGGATTGAACCCAGGCCTTCTGCATTGCAGGCAGATTCTTTATTGTCTGACCCACCAGGGAAGCCTCTCTTTGTGGTAACAGAAATGTTTTGCTATGTGACTTTATTAATGTCAGTATTTTGGTTTGTGATAATGTAGTATAGTTCTGCAAGACCTTAATATTGAGGTAATAGATAATAAGTAAGTGGGATCTCTGTATTAATGTTACAGTTGTCTATAAATCTACAAGTATCTGAAAATGAAAAGTTTAATTAAAAAAGACAAGCAACAGAAAGGGAGAAAATACTTGCAAAACACATACCTGGTAAAAGACTTATATCTAGAATATATAAAAGAAACTTACTCATTACTAATGAATAAACAATCTTATCAACAAATGGGCAAATGATTTGAAAAGACATTTTACCAAAGAAGATATATGAATGACTGATAAGCATGTGAAAAGAATACTCAAACATCTCTAATTCTTTAGAGAAATGAAGATAAAAATCACACAATAAGACACTCCTTCACACCCACTACAATGGCTATAATCAAAATGATAGTTCAAAAATAAAAAGTGTTCCAGAAATTGGAACTGACATACATTTCTGGTGGGACTATAAAACTGCACAATTTATTTGGAAAAAAAGTTGGCAGTTCCTCAAAAAGTTAAACATAGTGTTACCATATACCCAGACATTCCACTCCTATGTATATACCCAATAAAAGTGAAAATATATTGCACACAAAAACTTGTACACAAATGGTCACAGGAAAATTATTCATAGTAACCAAAGGTGTAAACAATCCAAATGTCCATCAACTTATGAATGACTAAACAAAATATGGTATATCCATCCAATGGAATATTATTTAGCCATTAAAAATGAAGACATGCTACAACACCTCAGAAACTTAGTGAAGAAGCCAGACAAAAAAAGACCATATATTTTATTATCCCCTTTGTATAAAATACCCTCAAAAAAGCAAAGGCAAAAATAGAAAGGAGGTTAGTATTTACCTGGTGTAGTGGTGAAAAAAATGGGACTAGTCACAGGAACTATGAATGTGCAGATAGCTTCATATTATGGTGACAAAAGTGTTATAAAATTGATAAATGGTAATGGCTTAGGTAATTTTAACAAACTTGGTAAATTTCTCCCCAAAATCATTGAATTGTATATATGATAATGGAAAATTATATGATATGCAAAATATGACTCCATAAAATAATTTCAAAACAAGAACACAAAGAATTCTATGTATTATCTCTCACAGGTTACTGGGTAGTGTAGGTTTTACTCTTAAGAAAACTGGTTACTTGAATATTTTCTTCCTCATGATTGTTCTCTTTTTAGAAGTCTCTTGGGAACTCTAATCAGATGCAGAATTGTTATTGTAATGGGTATCTTGACAGTTGTTAGACTATGGGCTATTGCTTCCTTTGGTGTAAATGAAGAAAACAAGGTAAGAATGTATCTCTTGTTTGTTTTATTCTTCAATTCAGTTAAATCACTATGCTGTTTTAATTCCATTCAAAATGACTTAGTACCTTCTTTCTGAGGTGCATTTATCAGGAACTATGTTTACACTATTTGAAGACTTTTGCAGGAAATCTGCAGAACATGAGCAAAAACAATTATTTTTATGTGTCTTAAGTATTTGGAGTATTGCAGTCATTCACCAAAGATGACATTATTTTCTTGATGTATCCATAAACTGGCATTAAAAAATACGAAGGGAATTCATAGTGACAAAAGTACATTATGCAGATAACATCCAAACCTTCAAATATTCATCATTTAATGAAAGATACACATTCCTGCAAAGTCCACTAAGAACTGATTGTGTATCTGTGTGCCTGTGCATACAGATTGGAAAGAGAGAAATAAAATGGTCCCTGTTCATAATCAAACCGATTATCTATGTAGAAAATTTCCAAGAAAACTCAGGAAAATAACTTGTACAAAAATAAGCTTAGCACAATTGCATGATATAAGATCAAATGCAAAAATCAGTCATATTTCTATACACTGGCAATGAACAACTAAAAACTGAAATTTAAAACAATTCAATTTATGATCACCCAAACAAAATTAAATATATATTCATAAATCTAACAATGCATAAATATTTTTAAGTGATAATTATTTTTAAAGTAATTTTAGATTTAAAGGAAAAATGAGTAGAAAGCAAAGATGTCCCTCCCTACTTATATAGTGTTCACTATTACAGTTGGTTCTCCAGCAATTCCACTCCCAGGTATATATCAAGAAAAAAGAAAAATAGTAATTCAAATCGATACATGACCCCAATCTTTAGAGTAGCATCACTATTTACAATAACCAAGATACAGAATTGACCCAAGTATTCAACAATAGATGAACTGATAAAGAAGACGTGCTATGTATGTGTTTGTGTGTGTGTATATATATATATATATACTTAATTATAAATCATGCATGCTAAGTCACTTCAGTAGTGTCAGACTCTGTGTGAACCTATGGAATGTAGCCCCCCACACTCATTTGTCCATGGGATTCTCCAGGCAAGAATATTGGACTGGGTTGCCATAACTTCCTCCAGGGGATCTTCCCAACCCAAGGACTGAGCTCATATCTCTTAAGTCTCCTACATTGGTAGGTGGGTTCTTTACCACTACTGCCAACTGGAAAGCATATATGTGAATATATATATTATATATAATATTATGCATATTATTATAATTACAGTCTATAATAATTATCTAATATCAATTATAAATATATAAAATTATATGAAAGCATAATTAAGATTGAAATGAAAACTGACCTTTCCCAGTCCTGTGGCCCATTTCTTTTATATATAAAAAATATATATTATATCATATATATTATGTGATTATATATTAAAATAGCATATGTTATATTATATTATATGATTATATAAATATATTAAAAATATTTTAATTATATAATTTCATATATATTATAATAAATAAATTCTATTTAATGGAATAATACAATATATATACATTACATAATAGGCAATATATATTATGTATTATATAACATCTAGAGCAAAAATACATGAATAATATGCAATATATATGATATTTATGACAAAATATAACTAACAAAATACACTAAACATAATATAATATATATTGCATAAAATATATAGCATAATAAATATACAACACAATAAATGTTATATGCATATTATATATAATATTGTATATAGTACATATACACTGCAAAATCTATTATAAATGAAATATAATAAAAGTATACATGTATAAGTATATGTGTAACAAATATTGGATACATATAATATACATTTTAGTCTATATTTTACACATAAAAAATCATATAACATGTACTAAAATATATACAATATATAATGTATTCTGTATATTAATATTTAATATTGCCTATTGTATATATACAGTATATATATTGTAGCTCAGTTGGTAAAGAATCTGCCTGCAGTGTAGGAGACCCGGGTTCAATCCCTGGGTCGGGAAGATCGCCTGGAGAAGGAAATGGCAACCCACTCCAGTATGCTTGTCTGGAAAACCTCATGGACAGTGGAGCCTCGTGGGCTGCAGTCCATGGGGTCGCAAACAGTCAGCCATGACTAACACTATGATGGAAACACCTCTTTGAGGGACAGTCCACCCACACAGAGGACGGCCAAGGCGAACTTGACCCCTCTTTCCATGTGTACCTTTTCTTCGGTTATGCTTCCTGACCGTACGTTACATTGAAAAGTGACAGTCTGGTTCGAAATGCAGCAGGGAATTCCCCTGGGGCTTCACAGACAAGCTGACTTGTCTTAGAGTGAAGCTAGACGTGGCTAGTTTGACGTCAGAAGGTTTGTTAAATCTGGTATAGGCGTGAAGCTGTTACGAAGTTTTAAAATTTCGCTGCTCTTTTCAGAAATTTAGTGCAGCGTGTTTCGGAGTAGAGGTAACATTTTTAGAGGGTATTTTGGGCCTTGTCGAATTGGAATATTGAAGGCGAGAAGTTGGAGGAAGCATCCTGAACTCCGTGTATAGAAGAAAACGCTCACTCAAGCCAGTTAGATTGTGCTTATCTTATGAGAAGGTACCCGTAGTGTCCAGAGCATCTGTATCCGAGACAGATACTAATTAAATAATACTGATGTATTTGAAATATAAAATTGGGAAAAAAAAAAGTTTCCAGCAAATTATAGGCATACGTTTTGTGACATTACTCCGTAAGTCTGATTATATTGAAAGACTTTAGATTGGGAACAATTTAGTACAATCAGTCGGAGAAGGCAATGGCAAGCCACTCCAGTACACTTGCCTAGAAAATCCCATGGATGGAGGAGCCTGGTAGGCTGCAGTCCGTGGGGTCGCTAAGGGTCGGACACGACTGAGCGACTTCACTTTCACTTTTCACTTTCACACATTGGAGAAGGAAATGGCAACCCACTCCAGTGTTCTTGCCTGGAGAATCCCAGGGATGGGGAGCCTGGTGGGCTTCCGTCTATGGGGTCACACAGAGTCGGACACGACTGAAGTGACTTAGCAGCATTGTGTATATACAGTTTTATTATACTGGTATATATTGCATATGTTATATAATATTGTATATATAACATATGCAATATATAATGTAGCACATATTGCACATACCTATGTATATTGTCACCCTGCTTATTTAATCTATATGCAGAGTACATCATGAGGAACGCTGGGCTGGAGGAAGCACAAGCTGGCATCAATATTGCCGGGAGAAACATCAATAACCTCAGATATGCAAATGACACCAGCCTTATGGCAGAAAGTGAAAAGGAACTCAAAGGCCTCTTGATGAAAGTGAAAGAGGAGAGCGAAAAGGTTGGCTTGAAGCTCAACATTCAGAAAACGAAGATCATGGCATCTGGTCCCATCACTTCATGGGAAATAGATGGGGAAACAGTGTCAGACTTTATTTTTTTGGGCTCCAAAATCACTGAAGATGCTGATTGTAGCCATGAAATTAAAAGACGCTTACTCCTTGGAAGGAAATTTATGACCAACCTAGATAGCATATTAAAAAGCAGAGACATTACTTTGCCAACCAAGGTCCGTCTAGTCAAGGCTATGGTTTCTCCCGTGGTCATGTATGGATGTGAGAGTTGGACTGTGAAGAAAGCTGATTGCCGAAGAATTGATGCTTTTGAACTGTGGTGCTGGAGAAGACTCTTGAGAGTCCCTTGGACTGCAAGGAGATCCAACCAGTCCATTCTAAAGGAGATCAATCCTAGGTGTGCATTGGAAGGACTGATGCTAAAGCTGAAACTCCAATACTTTGGCCACCTCATGCGACGAGTTGACTCACTGGAAAAGAGTCTGATACTAAGAGGGATTGGGGGTGGGAGGAAACGGGGACGAGAGAGAATGAGATGGATGGATGGAATCACCGACTCGATGGACGTGAGTTTGAGTGAACTCCGGGAGTTGGTGATGGACAGGGAGGCCTGGCGTGCTGTGATTCATGGGGTCGCAAAGAGCCGGACACGACTGAGCGACTGAACTAACTAACTAATGTATATACATATACATATAGGTACATACATACATAAATACATAAACTAAAAGATACATGACATACTATATAAATGTGTATATATAATATAATGTATACAGTATATACAAATAATATACATTGTATAACATTTATGTGGCTATATGACTATATATTTATAACATACATATATATATGTATTGTATATATACTCTGTATTGTATAAAATATATATACAAAAAATACACCATATATAAATAATATATATAATTACTACAGATAATTATATATGATATATATCATAATATAAATTACAGAATATACATAATATATATACATATGTATAGACATATTCATATGTGTATAAAATCTATTTCACATATGTATATATGTACACACATATAGGCACATACATATATGTCTAGAAACATATATGTGATAAAATATGCAAAAGTATACACATTATATGTACATATATGTATGTATATATCTTGTTGCATATGTACACACAGACATAAATATATATCCATATATACATACATATTACATTTTTATACTCTATATTTTATATTATGTAATATATATGTATAAAAAAATCCATATTATATATATAAAAGATATATAAATACCACAGATAACTATGCTTAATATAAGATATATATCTATGCTATATATGATACAGAATATATAAACATATATTATGTCACTATAACATATACATAATATACACATAAATATATATGCTAAAATGTGAACATGCGTACACCTAAATATAAACATGTATATAATGTGGATATATGTATATATATATACATATGAACACACACATATAAATACACATACAAATATACACATTCATGCTTATGAATATATATATAACACATACAAATATAAATGCACACAATATTCAAACATTTATATGCACACATACATAGGTATATGTATACATACATGCATAGAAATATATATACAAAATAAATTAACATATAAAATAAACATACTATATATGCATATTATACATGTACAGTATATATACAATATATTGTATATTGAAATACATATTAGGTTAAAATGTAGTATATTACAATATATTTACTTATTTGATTATATAATGAGTAATATATAAGTACATATTGCTTATCTATAAAATGTACTATAACATATACCTAGCATAATTTACTGTATATATACCATATATAATTTACATTGTGAAATATATATTTTGTATACACAATACATAAAAATATAATATGTAATATATTATCTATACCACAGAAAATATGTTGCTTATATCATATATAATTTAGACTGTACTTCATATAAAATATATACTACTATATCTAACATATATATACAAGATAATATATGTTCTATGTAAACAATAATAGTGTATATACAAAATATATAATATATCATATATTTTATAATATAGATATTTATATTATATATAATATAATATAATAGACAATAAACAATATAAAATATTGTATATACTACATATATAATATGCAGGGCATTTTATATGCTATAATACACATGCATATATATACACATAGGTAATATGATAATTTATATTGTATATATGTAAAATATATTAATATGGTATATACACAATATCTACACACATGAACATATATGTACATATATGTACACATATATGCATCTATACATATAAATAAATGTGCATAGATATACACATGTGCACATGAACATACACATATATGTTATTAATGAATATATACGTATGTGTATACATTTAAATGAAAATTAGATGACATATAAAACATATAATTGTGTATATTATAAAATATACATGTGTAAATACAATATGTGCATACATATTTTTATAATACATATGTGTGTATAAAATATACACTATATATACCTATATATACATACCTATGCATTAAAAATTATACATCATAATATTTATCATATATATTACACATTAGATATATATGATATATATAATGTCAGATATATCATATCACACATATGAATATATTTATATATACATATAATATAGGTATTATGGGTGTATAAATACATAAACAAGAGCCTATATTTCATACATATATGTGTATATGTTTATAAACATTTATATATATAATGAAAAAACACACATTACTTTGTAAAATGTGTAAATTTTTAAATTATAATCATATAATAAAAACATGTAATATATAATAAAACTTATATGCTGTACATATACATATATATTATTGTATATATAAGTATTTATCAATTATGTATATACTATATATGTGATATATAATGTATAGAATATCAGTCAATCACTCAGTTCAGTCTCTGAGTCGTGTCCGACTCTTTGTGACCCCATGAATCACAGCACGCCAGGTCATCACCAACTTCTGGAGTTTACCCAAACTCACGTGCATTGAGTTGGTGATGCCATCCATCCATCTCATCCTCTGTCGTCCACTTCTCCTCCTGCCCCCAATCCCTCCCAGCATCAGGGTCTTTTCCAATGAGTAAACTCTTCACATGAGGTGGCCAAAGTATTGGAGATTCAGCCTCAGCATCAGTCCTTCCAATGAAAACCCAGGACTTGTCTCCTTTAGGATGGACTGGTTGGATCTCCTTGCAGTCCAAGGGACTCTCAAGAGTCTGCCCCGGCACCACAGTTCAAAAGCATCAATACTTCAGCACTCAGTTTTCTTCACAGTCCAACTCTCACATCCATACATGACCACGGGAGAAACCATAGCCTTGACTAGACGGACCTTGGTTGGCAAAGTAATGTCTCTGCTTTTCAATATGCTATCTAGGTTGGTCATAACTTTCCTTCCAAGGAGTAAACGTCTTTTAACTTCATGACTGCAGTCACCATCAGCAGTGATTTTGGAGCCCCAAAAAATAAAGTCTGACACTGCTTCCACTGTTTCCCCATCTATTTCTCATGAAGTGATGGGACCAGATGCCATGATCTTAGTTTTCCGAATGTTGAGCTTCAAGCCAACTTTTTTACTCTCCTCTTTCACTTTCATCAAGAGGCTTTTTAGATCCTCTTCACTTTCTGCCATAAGGGTGGTGTCATCTGCATATCTGAGGTTATTGATATTTATCCTGGCAATCTTCATTCCAGCTTGTACTTCTTCCAGCCCAGCGTTCCTCATGATGTACTCTGCATATAAGTTAAATAAGCAGGGTGACAAAATACAGCCTTGATGTACTCCTTTTCCTATTTGGGACCTGTCTGTTGTTCCATGTCCAGTTCTAACTATTGCTTCCTGACCTGCATACAGGTTTCTCAAGAGGCAGGTCAGGTGTTCTGGTATTCCCATCTCTTTCAGAATGTTCCACAGTTTAATGTGATCCACACAGTCAAAGGCTTTGCATAATCAATAAAGCAGAAATAGATGTTTTTATGGAACTCTTTTGCTTTTTCAATAATCCAGCGGATGTAGGCATTTTGATCTCTGATTCCTCTGCCTTTTCTAAAACCAGCTTAGTTCAGTTCAGTTCAGTCACTCAGTCGTGTCCGACTTTTGCAACCCCATGAATCACAGCACGTCAGGCCTCCCTGTCCATCACCAACTCCCAGAGTTCACTCAAACGCATGTCCGTCGAGTCGGTGATGCCATCCAGTCATCTCATTCTCTGTCGTCCCCGTGTCCTCCCACACCCAATCCCTCCTAACATCAGACTCTTTTCCAGTGAGTCAACTTGTCGCATGAGGTGGCCAAAGTATTGGAGTTTCAGCTTTAGCATCAGTCCTTCCAATGAACACCCAGGGTTGATCTCCTTTAGAATGGACTGATTGAATCTCCTTGCAGTCCAAGGGACTCTCAAGAGTCTTCTCCAGCACCACAGTTCAAAAGCATCACTTCTTCGGAGATCAGCTTTCTTCACAGTCCAACTCTCACATCCATACCTGACCCCGGGAAAAACCATAGCCTTGACTAGACGGACCTTGGTTGGCAAAGTAATGTCTCTGCTTTTCAATATGCTATCTAGGTTGTTCATAACTTTCCTACCAAGGAGTAAGCGTCTTTCAATTTCCTGGCTGCAATCAGCATCTGCAGTGATTTTGGAGCCCCCACAAATAAAGTCTGACACTGTTTCCACTGTTTCCCCATCTATTTTCCATGAAGTGATGGGACCAGATGCCATGATCTTCGTTTTCTGAATGTTGAGCTTCAAGCCAACCTTTTCACTCTCCTCTTTCACTTTCATCAAAAGGCTTTTGATATGTCAAATATATCATATACATTGTATATATATATATTTACATGTGTACACCTACATATATTTATATATATAATACAACTAATATATAAGTATTATACAAATACAGTATATATTACATATTATATAATTATGTATTGTAATATCTTATATCACATATTTAATATATAAATTCTTACATAAAAATATAATACCTTGGTCTATTATGTCAAATATATATAATTAAATCACATGTATATTGCTCTTTATATTTCACATATAATTATATAAGATAACTATTTCTGTATAATATATACTTAAATATCAATATTTTTGTATTGATACTACAAATATAGTATAGATTTATACTATATCTAAGTTTATATATCTATATATTTATCTATCATGTATTTCTATATCAGTACACAAAAATTTATATATATAAAAATAAGAATTTTTTATGTAGTTATACCACATAATATATAGAGTTATTCTTTTACATTATATATTAAAGTATGTGATATACATCATATATAGTATTATGCTGTATATACTAAATATAATATTTAATGCTTATAAGAAATGTATATTTTATATAACTTATGATATAAATATTGTATATAATATAACATATGTAATATATTGGTATTATATTTGGACTAATGCATATATTTAAAACCTTTTAAATACATACATTTATATCTGTGTATATATTTTTGCACATGTACAGTTGTACATGCACATATACATATACACACATACATATTTCAGTTCAGTTCAGTTCAGTCACTCAGTCACGTCCGACTCTCCGCGACCCCATGAATCATGTACATATATGAATACGTATAATAATATATGCATGCATATATTATATACATACATAAAAGTGAAAGTGAAATCTCTGAGTCATGTCCTACTGTTTGTGATCCCATGAGATTTTCAAGGCAAGTGTACTGGACTGGGTTGCCATTTCTTTCAACAGAGGATATACCAACCCAGGTTTTCAGTCTTGCAGGCAGGCTCTTTAGCATCTGAGCAATAAGGGAAGTCCATATACAGATATACACACACATATACATACACACATATGGATATACACATATATACACGTACATATATATTCATAGCATACGCACATATATACATATACACACATATGCATATGTATTTAAACATAAATATGCATACAAATATATAGGTATATGTGTACTTGAACATGCATGTTTATACATGTATGTGCATATGCATATATATGTGTATGTCCATAGGTATACAAATATATATGTGAATATACATATATAAAGTATGCATATACTTGTTTATACACAAACAGGAATATAAATAACCTACATAATATACATATGTGTGTATATGTACTTGCATATGTATATATGCATGCACACATATGTTTATGTGCATAGATTGAATCACCGACTTGATGGTCATGAGTTTGAGTGAACTCCGGGAGTTGGTGTTACACAGGGAGGCCTGGCATGCTGCGATTCATGGGGTCGCAAAGAGTCAGACAAGACTGAGAGACTGAACTCAACTGAAATGAATACATATACATATGTACATATACATTTACAAAAACACTCATATACTTACTCATATGCATACATGAATATATATAAAAATATATATGTATATAATATTGCATATATTACATATATAATATATAGTATATAATGTTGTATATACTGCATATGTAATATACATGTACATATATAGGCAAGTATATATATACTCATGCACATATACATATGTTTACGCATGTATAAACCTATATTTATGAATGTATATACATATTTATGCATGTATGCGTATATGCATGCATGTAAATACACATAACATATGCATAGACGTGTATATGCTTGCTTACATGCATATAGATACATATATAATTATAACTATACATACACATATGTGTGTATATGTATATGCATATATGCATGTATATATATAAGCATGTGTGTACCTGTGTGTATCATATATACAATATATGTATATACATATATGAATGTTATACATATATGTATGCATGTCCACATGTATGTGTATATAAATGTTTGCATATAATGCATGTTTGCAAGATTGAATATACATATAGTTATATCTATACATATAACTGTATGTATATGTGTGTATGAATGTCTATATGTATACATTATATGCTCATGTGTACATGTATATATCACATATACATTTGTATATACTTATGATATGCATATCACAAATGTATGCATATGTATATACATGCACGAATATATATTTTCACATATAATGTATACATACATCAATACATATATGTGTATGGATACAATAATGTAAGTATGTGTATATAATCATATATATATTATATACATCCATATATAATCATATGTATGTATGATATGTATATGTTTACATACACATATGTATGTATGCATACTTGTAGAATATGTGCATATTGGTACATGCACACATGTATTATACACATACACATGTCTTCCTTATAGATAATATATGCAACTTCTGTATACACATATACATACATGTGCATGCATATAGGTGTACATGCAGGTATGCATATGTATATATGCACACAAGTATTTGTGATGCATAAGTAAATATATGTAATGAATATAAATGAGTGTATGTACATGTATAAGTATATGTGCATATGCACATGTGTATATACATATATATGCCTATGAGCTTACACACATATGTTTGCAACTTCTATACATATATATTCGTTATATATTGTATACATATGTACATGCATGTATGCATATAGTCATGTGCATATATATGTATGTGCATGAATATGTATTTTGTATGTATATGTGTGTACATATGTATATATGTATGCATATTTTCCCTATGCTTTTATACATATATATGTATGTATTTATCATTATGTATATATGATATTGATATATATGTGTATATATTGTGTATAATATATGTTTATATCTGTGTATATTTCACATAATATATGTATATAACTTTTATTTTTATATGTTCATGTATAATGACTATGTATATCATATATATAATATAGATATAATGTTCATTTATAATATACAATATATAATATTGAAAGTATAATATTTATGTGTATGTATGCATATATGTGTCCATATGTACATAAGTTACATTTATACATATTTGTGTATATATAATATGTATACATACTAATCTTTATTGCTACTCTGCTGCTGCTAAATCGCTTCAGTTGTGTCCAACTCTGTGCGACCCCATAGAAATCATCCCACAAGGCTCCTCTATCCCTGGGATTCTCCAGGCAAGAATGCTGGAGTAGGTTGCCATTTCCTTCTGCATCATCTTTATTACATATATATACATATGTACGCACATATATACATCTTTGAATTATGTTATTATTACATATGTGTATATGTTTCTACATATTGTATATATATCATATACAATTGTATATAATAATTATATACCTTATGCATATATGACATATAATTATGTATATATAATATATAATTTACAATACACAATATATGTATATACAATACATATGTATATATATGTTATACACAGAATCCAACCAACCTGTCTTAAAGGAAATCAGTATTCAATATTCATTGGAAGGACTGATGCTGAAGCTGAAACTCCAATAGTTTGGCCACCTGATGCAAAGAATTGTCTCATTTGAAAAGACCTTTATTCTGGGAAAGATTGAATGTGGGAGAAGAAGAGGGCAAAAGACCCTTTGGCTGGGAGAAATTGAAGGCACGAGGAGAAAGGGAAGACAGAGGATGAGATGTTTGAATGGCTTCAATGACTTAACGGATATGAATTTTAGTAAACTCCAGGATTTTGTGATGGACAGGGAGGCCTAGAATGCTACAGTCCATGGGGTTGCAAAGAGTTGGACATTACAGAGTGACTGAACTTAACTGAACTATATAGCCATATATGTACATATATATTTTACAATATATATTATTAACATACATTATATACTTTATATTATATTTATAATCATATTATTCCATATATATTATAATATGTGTGTAAATATGTATATATATTCATATACATATAGGTACATGTATAGACATAGATATATACAGCATTTAATATACTATGTATTATATATGAAATATATACAATATCATATACTATATATTAATATCATATATAAAATATATACATATATTATTATATATTATATATATTATATATTTTATTATATATATAATTAAATATAGCTTATATATACAACATATATTATATGTCTCATATATTATATTAAATATTATATGATTTATTAGATGTACAATATGCACATAATTTTATATGCTATACATAATATATATACAATATATGACACATTGTATATATACAGTATATTGCATATTATATATACAATATACACAGAATAAATATATAGTGTGATATCATAAATTATTAAATAATGTAATATTATAATATATTTATTATATAATTTATGTATTATATATACATAGAAAACCTTATATAATATATGTAACATATTTATTATGTCATAGTCATATATAGTATATATAAT
Source organism: Moschus berezovskii (assembly GCF_049115385.1). Taxonomy (NCBI): domain Eukaryota; kingdom Metazoa; phylum Chordata; class Mammalia; order Artiodactyla; family Moschidae; genus Moschus; species Moschus berezovskii. The sequence continues at coordinate 131,537,203 of NC_142488.1, read as the reverse complement.
AGTATATATACATATATATACACACACACATAATGGAGTATTACTTAGGCATTAAAGAATAAAAACTTGCCATTTGCAACAGCATGATTGAACCTCTAGGGTATTATGCTGAATGAAACATGTCAGGCAGAGAAAAAGAAATATTCTATGTTATCATTTATATGTGCAATCTAAAAAATAAGATGAATGAATGTAACAAAAGAGAAACAGACTCACATATATAGAGAAAAATTAGTAATTACCAGTGAGCACAGGAAGGAGGAAGTGCAAGATAGGGATAAGTGGTTAATAGGTACAAAATTGTATGTAGAAAATAAACTATAAGGATGTTATGGTATAACACAAGAGTCAGACATGTCTAAAACAGCTAAGCACTCACACAAGAATCTTATATATGGGATGATAAACAGAAGCCAATATCACTCTCACAGGAAACATATATATTGCCATATGTAAAGTGAATAGGCAGAAGGAATATACTGTAATGACCTATAGGAGTGGGATGGAGAGGGAGATGGGGGCAGTTTACGATGGGAGAGACATATGTATACGTATGAATGATTCATATTGATGTATGGCAGTAAACATCACAATATTGTAGATCAATTATTCTAAAAAAAAATTAAAAAGAAAACAATATCATAGTACTAAAGAGTAAAATGGTGTAGAGGAAAAGCGGCAAAAAGGTGAAATGATTATCTGGGCAGGGCTTACAAATAGCTGAGAAAAGAAGAGAAGCTAAAGGCAAAGGAGTAAGGGAAAGATATACCCATCTGAATGTAGAGTTCCAAAGAAGAGCAAGGAGAAAAAATAAAGGCTTCCTAAGTGAACAATTGGAGAAGGAAATGGCAACCCACTCCAGTGTTCTTGCCTGGAGAATCCCAGGGACGGGGGAGCCTGGTGGGCTGCCGTCTATGGGGTCGCTCAGAGTCAGACACGACTGAAGCGACTTAGCAGCAGCAGCAGCAGCAAGTGAACAATGCAAAGAAAGAGAAGAAAACAATAGAATGGGAAAGACTAGAGATCTCTTCAAGAAAATTAGAGATACCAAGGCAACCAAGGTCCGTCTAGTCAAGGCTATGGTTTTTCCTGTGGTCATGTATGGATGTGAGAGTTGGACTGTGAAGAAAGCTGATCGCAAAGATTTGATGCTTTTGAATTGTGGTGCTGGAGAAGACTGTTGAGAGTCCCTTGGACTGCAAGGAGATCCAACCAGTCCATTCTAAAGGAGATCAATCCTGGGTGTTCACTGGAAGGACTGATGCTAAAGCTGAAACTCCCATACTTTGGCCACCTCATGCGATGAGTTGACTCACTGGAAAAGACTCTGATGCTGGGAAAGGTTGGGGGTGGGAGGAGAAGGGGACGACAGAGAATGAGATGGCTGGATGGCATCACCGACTCTGTGGACATGAGTTTGAGTGAACTCCGGGAGTTGGCGATGGACAGGGAGGCCTGGTGTGCTGTGATTCATGGGGTCGCAGAGAGTCGGACACGACTGAGCAACTGAACTGAACTGAAGGGAACATTTCACACAAAGATAGTCACAGTAAGGGACAGAAATGGTATGGACCTAACAGAGACAAAAGATATTAAGAAGCGGAGGCAATAATACACAGAAGAACTATACAAAAAAGATCTTCATGACCCAGATAACCATGATGGTGTGATCACTCACGTAGAGCTAGACATACTGGAATGTGAAGTCAAGTGGGCCTTAGGAAGCGTCACTGTCAACAAAGCTAGTGGAGGTGATGGAATTCCAGCTTAGCTATTTCAAATCCCAAAAGATGATGCTGTGAAAGTGCAGCACTCAATATGCCAGCAAATTTGGAAAACTTAACAGTGGCCACAGGACTAGAAAAGGTCAGTATTTATTCCAATCCCAAAGAAAGGCAGTGCCAAACAATTTTCAAACTACCACACAATTGCACTCATCTCACATGATAGCAAAGTAATGCTCAAAATTCTCTAAGCTGAGCTTCAACAGTATGTGAACCGATAACTTCCAGATGTTTAAGCTGGATTTAGAAAAGGCAGAGGAACCAGAAATCAAATTGACAACATTTGTTTGGATCGTCAAAAAAGCAAGAGAGTTCCAAAAACACATTTACTTCTGCTTTATTGACAATGCCAAAGCCTTTGACTGTGTGGATAACAACAAACTATGGAAAATTCTTAAAGAAATAGGAATACCAGACCAATTGAAAAACCTGTATATCAGGAAGCAACAGTTAGAACCAGACATGGAACAATGAACTAGTTCAAATTTGGGAAAGGAGTATATCAAGGCTGTATATTGTCACCCTGCTAATTTAACTTAAATACAGGGTGAGTGAAAGTCTCTCAGTCATGTCTCTCTGTGACCCTGTGGACTACACAGTCCATGGAATTCTCTAGGCCAGAGTACTGGAGTGGGTAGCCTTTCTCTTCTCAAGGGCATCTTCCCAACCGAGGGATTGAACCCAGGTCTCCCGCACTGCAGGTGGATTCTTACCAGCTGAGCTAAAATATGCAGGGTACATCATGCAAAATGCCAGGCTGGATGAAGCACAAGCTGGAACCAAGATTGCCGGGAGAAATATCAATAATCTCACATATGCAGATGACACCACCCTTATGGCAGAAGGCAAAGAGGAACTGAAGGGTCTTTTGATACAGGTGAAAGAGGAGAGTGAAAAAGCTGGCTTAAAGCTCAGCATTCAGAAAACTAAGATCATGGCATCTGGTCCCACCACTTCATGGCAAATAGAGGGGAAAACAGTGGAAACAGTGACAGACTTTATTTTCTTGGGCTCCAAAATCACTGCACATGGTAACTGCAGCCATGAAATTAAAAGAAGCTTACTCTTTGTAAGAAAAGTTATGACCTACCTAGACAGCTTATTAAAAAACAGAGACATTACTTTGCTGAAAAAATGTCCATATAGTCACAGCTATGGTTTTTCCAATAGTCATGTATGGATTTGACTGTTGGACTATAAAGAAAGCTGAGCATCCAAGAATTGATGCTTTTGAACTGTTGTGTTGGAGAAGACTCTTGAGGGTCCCTTGGACTGTAAGGAGATCAAACCAGTCAATCCTAAAGGAAATCAATCCTGAATATTCATTAGATGGATTGATGGTGAAGCTGCAGCTCCAATACTTTGGCTACCTGATGTGACGTTCTCACTCATTAGAAAAGCCCTGCTGCTGGGAAAGATTGAAGGCAGGAGGAGAAGGGGATGACAGAGAACAAGATGGTTGGATGGCATCACTGACTCAGTGGACATGACTTTAAGCAAGCTGTGGGAGATGGTAAGGACAGGGAAGCCTGGTGTGCTGCAGTCCATGGGATCACAAAGAGTGGAACATGACTGAACAACAACAAGCTCAATAGGTACAAACTTTCAGTGTAAGGTGACTAAGTTTTGAGCACCTAATATTTAGCATGACTATTATAATTAATAATAAATATTATATATTTGAAATTTGCTGAAAGTAGATTTTAAGCATTCTCACCACACACACAAAAAGACTTAACTATGTGATGTGATGAATGCATTAACATGATCATGCTAATTATTTCACAATGTACATTAATTGATTTTTAAATGATGAATGAGCCTTGTACATTTGGAATAAATCGCATTTGGTTGTGGTATATAATTCTCTTATACATTTTTGCATTTTAATTGTGAATCATTTGTTGAAAATTTTGTTGAAAAACAAGGCGATATATGTTTTGAAAGATACTCATCTGTATTTTTCCTTTCTTGCAATGTCTTTGTCTCGTTCTGGTATTGGGGAGTAAACAGGATCCTGATGCTGAAAACTACCAAAAACAGATGAAGAAAATCAAACAAGATCTTAATTAATCATGTGGTTTTGGATCAGAAGACTCAACATAGTAAAACTGTCAATTTTTTCAAAATTTATCTTACAACTTTAGTGCAATTCTTATCAAAATTTCAGCAGGATTGTTTGTTCAGACAATTTTATTTAAAATGTATAAGGAAAGGCAAAGAAACTATACTGCCCAAAATAATTCTGCAAAATAAGGATAAAGCTAGAGGAACTTTAAGACTTTCTATATAGCTACAGTTACCCATATTAATACTGTGTGGAATCATGGCAGCAATGTAAGTCAAAGGACAGAGTAGACTTTCACAAGTATGACTGACTGAGAGATGATAAACATGCAAATATTATTTGAAGGAGAAAAGACACTTTTTCAACAAGTGGTACTACAATAACTGGACAACCAAATGAAAAAAATGAATCTCAACTTAAACCTCATATCTTATACAAAAATTAACCCAAATTGGATCATAGGCCTAACTGTAAAACTATAAAAGATTTCAAAGGAAAACAGAAGAAATTCTTTGTTTCTGAGGGTGTGATGAAAAGTTTAGATTTGACATCAAAAGCAAGATCCATAGAAAAAATTTATAATGTAGCCTCGTCAAAATTAAAAATGCTTGCTTTGTAAAAGACTCTATTAAAAGAAGGAAAAGATAAGCATACATATCCAACAAAGGACCTGTATCTAGACTATATAAAAAAAATTCTCAAAATGCAATTGTTAAAAATCAAACAACCCAATTAGAAAATGGGAAAAAGACTAGAATATACACTTTACTCAAGAGGGTAAATGGATGGCAAATAAGCACATGAAAAGACATTAAATATTATTTTTCATTAGTGAAAGGCAAATTAAAATCACAATCAGCACACACCTATTAAAGGGATATGATGAAAAATGCTATCACATGCTTATAAGCATGAAGAAAAAATGTACCTTTCATATATTGCTTACAGAAATGAAAATTTTACAATCATTCTGAAAAATGATTTTGTACTTCTGTTAAAGTTAAACACATATTTACCATAAAACCTAGGAATTGGACTCCTGGATATTTGACCTAGAATAAGAAAACTTATTGTATTAGTTTCCTTTGGCTACTGCAAAAACTTACCCCAAACTTAGTGACTCAATAGAAATACATTCCCATACAGATGTGGAGACCATGAATCTGAAATCAGTTTCACTGGATTTAAATCAAGATGTTACCAGGGGGAGACAGGAAGATGGCAGAGGAATAGGATGGGGAGACCACTTTCTCCCCCACAAATTCACCAAAAGAACATTTGAAAGCTGAGTAAATCCCACAAAACAACTTCTGAATGCTGGCAGAGGACATCAGGCACCCAGAAAAGCAGTCCATTGTCTTCGAAAGGAGGTAGGAAATAATTAAAAGATAAAAAGAGAGACAAAAGAGGGAGAGATGGAGATCTGTCCCGGGAAGGGAGGTTTAAAAAAAGAGAGAAGTTTCCAAACACCTGGAAACACTCACTGGTGAGTCTGTGGTGAGCCTTGGAACCTCAGAAGGCAGCATAACAGGGAGAAAAAAGAAATAAATAATTAAAACCCACAGATTACTCCAACGGTAACTCCCAGCGAACCTGCACCCCCCACTAGCAAGGGGGGGCTGGGCAGGGAGGCACGGGCTGCATCGCTTAGAGTAAGGACTGGGCCTGAATGCCCTGAAGGCAATCTGAGGGAGCTAACTGGAGATAGCAAAGCAGACTGTGGGATAGCTACCCCGCGAAAAGGCAAAAAGCCCCAACCTAAGGACTGATGCTAAAGCTGAAACTCCAATACTTTGGCCACCTCATGCGAAGAGTTGACTCACTGGAAAAGACTCTGATGCTGGGAGGGATTGAGGGCAGGAGAAGAAGGGGGCAACAGAGAATGAGGTGGCTGAATGGCATCACCGACTCGATGGATATGAGTTTGAGTGAACTCTGGGAGTTGGTGATGGACAGGGAGGCCTGGTGTGCTGTGATTCATGGGGTCACAAAGAGTTGGACATGACTGAGCGACTGAACTGAACTGAAGACACAGCAAGACCCGCTTACAGAATAAAGGACTGAACAGAGCTAGCCAGTTACAGTTGGCCCATCCACCATCCCCCAATGAGACAGGCAGGGGAGGGCAGCCAGAGACAGAAGCGGGCAATCGTTGCCCCAGAGAGGCATCCAATACCAAGCTGCAAACAGGCTTCCTTGCTAACTAAGACATCTTGGATTTGGGCCGGTCAATATCCTCCTGAGAACGTGCACCAGTTGTATACCCAGAAAACTGAGCGGCAGGGACCGGGGAGGTGATAAGTTGCAGCAACCACACTCTCCAAACACCTGGTCACCTGAGCAGCTCGGACCAGGCAAGGGCACAGAACGCAGTCCCAACCAAGTCTGCGCCTTTGTGGAGTACACGAGTATCTGAACCTGAGCGGCTCAGACCTGGTAATTGCATACATCCCAGCCCCAGCCTCGGACAGTTCCTGGCAAAGCAACCTAGAACCTGAGCAGCATAAACAGGGAAAGCACACACGCCGTGAGCAGGGGCAATCCCAGTGTAGCCGAGACACTGTGATCACTCCCCACAGATGACAGTGATATTTGTTAGCAGTGTTCCACCCTCCCCACAGCATGACTGAACAGGTGAGCTTAAAAAAGTGTCGACCACCCCCTCTTGTGTCAGGACGGGAATTAGAGACCAGCATACAGAAGAAGCTTAAACAGAAGGAACAGTCTTGGAAGTGACAGATGGAGAAGTCTTGACCCTACGGTAAGAACAAGACTGAAAACCAAAAGCAGAGGCTTAAGTCCAAATCCTGAGAACACCAGAGAATTCCTGTTCCAGGGAACATTAATCGATAGGAGCTTATCAAATGTCTCCATACCTACACTGAAACCAAGCACCACCAAAGGGTCAACAAGTTTCATAGAAAGACATACTACACAAATTCTCCAGTAACACAGGAGACTAGCCCTGAGCTTCAATATACAGGCTGCCCAGAGCCTCTCGTCCAACCCCACAAACAGTGAGTAAACTATACAATAAAGAGAACTCCATAAACTGCAAAAAAAGGAAAGGCCACCCCAAACACAGAAATATAAACAAGATGAAGAGGCAGAGAAATACCCAGCAAGTAAAGGAACAGGATAAATGCCCACCAACTCAAACAAAAGAGGAAGATATAGGGAATCTACCTGATAAAGAATTTCGAATTTTGATAGGGAAAATGATTCAAAATCTTGAAAACAAACTGGAGTTACAGATAAATAACCTGAAGACAAGGATTGAGAAGATGCAAGAAAGGTTTAACAAGGATCTAGAGGAAATAAAAAAGAGTCGAAATACAATGAATAATGCAATAAATGAGATCAGAAACACTCTGGAGAGTATAAACAGTAGAATAATGGAGGCAGAAGACAGGATAAGCGAGCTAGAAGATAGAATTGTAGAAATAAATGAAACAGAGAGGAAAAAAGAAAAAAGAATTAAAAGAAATGAGGACAATCTCAGAGATCACTGGGACAATGTTAAATGCCCCAACGTTCGAATGATAGGCGTTCCAGAAGAAAAAGACAAAAAGAAAGACCATGAGAGAATACTTGTGGAGATGATAGTTGAAAACTTCCTTAAAATGGGGAAGGAAATAATCACCCAAGGCCAAGAAACCCAGAGAGTCCCTAACAGGATAAACCCAAGGTGAAACACCACAAGACACATATTAATCAAATTAACAAAGATCAAACACAAAGAACAAATATTAAAAGCAGCAAGGGAAAAGCAACAGATAACACACAAGGGGATTCCCATAAGGATAACAGCTGGTTCTTTCAACAGAAACTCTTCAAGCCAGGAGGGAATGGCAAGACATACTTAAAGTGATGAATGAAAATAATCCACAGCCCAGATTACTATACCCAGCAAGGATCTCTTTCAAATATGAAGGAGAAATCAAAAGCTTTACAGACAAACAAAAGCTGAGAGAATTCAGCATCATCAAACAAGCTCTCCAACAAATGATAAAGGATCTTCTCTAGACAGGAAACACAGAAAGGGTGTATAAACTCGAACCCAAAACAATAAATAAAATGGCAACAGGATCATACTTATCAATAATTACCTTAAATGTAAATGGGCTGAATGCCCCAACCAAAAGAAGAAGACTGGCTGAATGGATACAAAAATAAGACCCCTATATATGTTGTCTGCAAGAGACCCACCTCAAAACGAGGGACACATACAGACTGAAAGTGAAGGGCTAGAAAAAGATATTCCACGCAAATAGAGACCAAAAGAAAGCAGGAGGAGCAATACTCATATCAGATAAAATAAACTTTAATACAAAGGCTGTGAAAGAGACAAAGAGGAAACTACATAAATATCAAAGGATCAATCCAAGAAGACAATACAACAATTATAAATATTTATGCACCCAACATAGGAGCACCGCAATATGTAAGACAATTACTAACAAGTATGAAAGGGGAAATTAACAACAACTCAATAATAGTGGGAGACTTTAATACCCCCACTCACACCTATGGATAGATCAACTAAACAGAAAATTAATAAGGAAGCACAAACTTTATATGATACAATAGACCATTTAGACCTAACAGGTATCTATAGGATATTTCACCCCAAAACAAAGAATTTCACCTTTTTCTCAAGCACACACAGAACCTTTTCCAGGATAGATCACATCCTGGGCCATAAATCTAGCCTTGGTAAATTCAAAAAATTTGAAATCATTCCAAGCATCTTTTCTGACCACAATGCAGTAAGAGTAGATCTCAATTACAGGAGAAAAACTATTAAAAATCCTAACATATGGAGGCTGAACAACATGCTGCTGAATAACCAACAAATCATAGAAGAAACAAAAATATGCATAGAAATGAAGGAAAATGAAAACACAACAACCCAAAATCTCTGGGACACTGTAAAAGCAGGGCTAAGGGGAAGGTTCATAGCAATACAGGCATACCTCAAGAAACAAGAAAAAAGTCAACTAAATAACCTAACTCTACACCTAAAGAAACTATAAAAGTAAGAAATTAAGAACGCCAGGGTGAGTAGAAGGAAAGAAATCTAAAAAATTAAGGCAGAAAAAAATGCAAAATAAATAAAAGAGATCATAGCAAAAATCAACAAAGCCAAAAGCTGGTTCTTTGAGAGGGTAAATAAAATTGACAAACCACTAGCCAGACTCACCAAGAAACAAAGGGAGAAAAATCAAATCAATAAAATTAGAAATGAAAAGGGAGAGATCCCAACAGACAACACAGAAATACAAAAGATCATAAGAGACTACTATCAGCAATTATATGCCAATAAAATGGACAAGAAATAAAATGGAAAAAATGGACAAATTCTCAGAAAAGTACAACTTTCCAAAACTGAACCAGGAAGAAATAGAAAATCTTAATAGACCCATCACAAGCACGGAAATTGACACTATAATCAGAAATCTTCCAGCCAACAAAAGCCCAGGTCCAGACGGCTTCACAGCTGAATTCTACCAAAAATTTAGAGAAGAGCTAACACCTATTCTACTCAAACTCTTCCAGAAAATTGCTGAGGAAGGGAAATTTCCAAACTCATTCTATGAGGCCACCATCACCCTAATCCCAAAGCCTGGCAAAGATCCCCTCCTCCAAAAAAGAAAACTACAGGCCAATATCACTGATGAACATAGATGCAAAAATCCTTAACAAAATTCTAGCAATCAGAATCCAACAACACATTAAGAAGATCATACATCATGACCAAATGGGCTTTATCCCAGGAATGCAACGATTCTTCAATATCCGCAAATCAATCAATGTAATACACCACATTAACAAACTGAAAAATAAAAACGATATGATTATCTCAATTGATGAAGAGAAAGCCTTCAACAAAATTCAACATCCATTTATGATAAAAACCCTCCAGAAGGTGGGAATAGAAGGAACATACCTCAACATAATAAAAGCTATATATGACAAACCCACAGCAAACATTATCCTCAATGGTGAAAAACTGAAAGCATTTCCCCTAAAGTCAGGAACAAGACAAGGGTGCCCACTCTCACCACTACTATTCAACATAGTTCTGGAAGTTTTGGCTACAGCAATCAAAGCAATAAAAGACATAAAAGGAATACAAATTGGAAAAGAAGTAAAACTTTCACTGTTCGCTGATGACATGATCCTCTACACAGAAAACCCTAAAGACTCTACCAGAAAACTACCAGAGCTAATCAATGAATACAGTAAAATTGCAGGATATAAAATCAACACACAGAAATCCCTTACATTCCTATACTCTAATAATGAGAAAATAGAGGAATTAAGGAAACTATTCCATTCACTGTTGCAACGAAAAGAATAAAATACTTAGGAATATATCTACCGAAAGAAACAAGAGACCTATATATAGAAAACTATAAAACACTGGTGAAAGAAATCAGACAGGACACTAATAGATGGAGAAATATACCGTGTTCATGGATTGGAAGAATAAATATTGTGAAAATGAGTATACTACCCAAAGTAATTTATACATTCAATGCAAACCCTATCAAGCTACCAAAGGTATTTTTCACAGAGCTAGAACAAATAATCTCACAATTTGTATCGAAATACAAAATACCTTGAATAGCCAAAGAAATATTGAGGAAGAAGTATGGAACTGGGGGAATCAACCTGTCGGACTTCAGGCTCTACTACAAAGCCACAGTCATCATGACAGTATGTTACTGGCATAAAAACAGAAATATAGATCAATGGAACAAAATATAAAGCCCAGAGGTAAATCCACACACCTATGGACACCTTAACTTTGACAAAGGGACAAGAATATAAAATGGAGAAAAGACTATCTCTTTAACAAGTGGTGCTGGGAAAACTGGTCAGCCACTTGTAAAAGAATGAAACTAGAACACTTCCTAACACCATATACAAGAATAAGCTCAAAATGGATTAAAGACCTAAATGTAAGACCAGAAACTATAAAACTCCTAGGGAGAACATGGGAAAAACAGTCTCTGACATAAATCACAGCAGGATCCTCCAAGACCCACCTCCCAGAATATTGGAAATAAAAGCAAAAATAAACAGATGGTACCTAATTAAAATTAAAAGTTTCTGCACAACGAAGAAAACTGTAAGCAAGGTGAAAAGGCAGCCTTCAGAATGGGAGAAAATAATAGCAAATGAAGCAATTGACAAAGGGTTAATCTCCAAAATATACAAGCAGCTCCTGCAGCTCAATTTCAGAAAAATAAACAACCCAATCAAAAAATGGGCCAAAGAACTAAGCAGACATTTATCCAAAGAAGACATACAGATGGCTATCAAACACATGAAAAAGATGCTCAACATCCCTTATAATCAGAGAAATCCAAATCAAAACCACAATGAGGTACCATTTCACACCAGTCAGAATGGCTGCTATCCAAATGTCTACAAGCAATACATGCTGGAGAGGGTGTGGAGAAAAAGGAACCCTCTTACACTGTTGGGGGGAATGCAAACTAGTACAGCTACTATGGAGAACAGTGTGGAGATTCCTTAAAAAACTGGAAATAGAACTGCCATACGACCCAGCAACTGCACTCCTGGGCATACACACCAAGGAACCCAGAATTGAAAGAGACACGTACTCCAATATTCACTGCAGCACTGTTTATAATAGCCAGGACCTGGAAGCAACTTAGATGTCCATCTGCAGACGAATGGATAAGAAAACTTTGGTACATATACACAATGGAGTATTACTCAGCCATTAAAAAGAATACATTTGAATCAGTTCTAATGAGGTGGATGAAACTGGAGCCTATTATACAGAGTGAAGTAAGCCAGAAAGAAAATCACCACTACAGTATACTAATGCATATATATGGAATTTAGAAAGATGATAATGATAACCCTGTATACGAGACAGAAAAAGAAACACAGGTTATAGATCAGTCTTTTGGACTCTGTAGGAGAGGGCAAGGGTGGGATGATTTGGGAGAATGACATTGGAATATATATATTATCATATGTGAAATGAATCACCAGTCCAGGTTCGACACATGATACAGGATGCCTGGGGCTGGGGCACGCGGATGACCCGGAGGGAGGATAAGTGGAAGAGGAAGGTGGGAAGGGGGTTCCAGAAGGGGAACACATGTACACCTGGGTGGATTCATGTCAATGTATGGCAAAACCAATATAATATTGTAAAGCAATTAGCCTCCAATTTAAAAAAAAAAGATGTTAGCAGGAGACAATTCCCTATGGAAGATCTACAGGAGAATCTGTCCCCTGTTCCTTTTATGTCCTGGTGGTTACTTGTGTTCTTTGGCTTATAGCCACATCATTCAAACATCTGCCTCTGTAATCACATTGCCTTTTCTTCTCTTTGGGGCAAATCCCCCTTTGCTTCTCTCTTACAAGACACTTGTGATTGTATTTAGGACCTGTCAGGACAGTCCAAGATAATATTCCCATCTCAAGATAATTAATCACATTTGCAAAGCGTATTTTGCCACAAGGCAATATATTCACAGTTTTCAGGGATTAAAAAGTGGACATCTCTGGAGAACTTTGCTCACCCTACCACACATGTGTTCACACAGAGGCTTGTGTATGAAAGTTCTTAGCAACTTTTTTCATAGTAATCCCAAAGTGGAAACAATCCAAATGTCCTTCAATGCATAGCTGAATAACTGTAGTATATCTTCACAATGGAATTATTTTCAGTAATAAAAGAAATAAACTATTGATTCACACAATTTGGATTAATCTCAAAGCATTGTGTCAAATAAAATAGCTCGGTTTCAAAATATACACTATTGTGTGATTCCAGTTACACAGTACTCTGGAAAAGGCAAGACTATGTAACAGAGAACAGATCAGTGATTTTACAGGAGTTAGAGTTTTGCAGAGGATATGATTCTAAAGAGACAGCACTAGGAGTTTGGGAGTGATGAAACTGTTCTGATTACGGTGGTTGTTACACGAATATATACATGAGTTGAAATTCGTAGAGCTATACAGCAAATACAACCAATTTTACCTTAATTTTATTAAAAAATCTGAAGAAGAAATTTCTTCATAGAGATTATGTATACAAAGGTCTGGAGGTAAGGGAACATTGTATTGTGCGTGCATGCGTGCTAAGTCGCTTCAGTCGTGTCTGACTCTTTGCGACCCTATGGATTGTATCCCTCCAGGCTCATCTGTCCACGTGGATTCTCCAGGCAAGAATACTGGAGTGCTCTGCCATGCTCTCCTCTGGGAGATCTTCTCCACCCAGGGATTGAACCTGCATCTCATGTTTCCTTCGTTGTCAAGTGGGTTCTTTACCACTAGTGTCACCTGGGAAGCCCCAGAATTATTGCATATCTGCTCAACTGTAGTGACTGTTTTTACTATTGATTGGCAGAGGCTTAGAGCACAGGGATGTGGATGGCCAGAGAGAAAAAAGTGCTGGGACTTCAATGGCTTTTCAATAATCCTGAAATTAAGAACACTGACTTTAAAACTGTCTCTGGGAAATCTAATGCCAGACCATAATGAATGAGTGTTCTCATCTCACGTGCTGAATTTCTCATATAACTGAAAGGTGATGTCTGTAACAGGGACAAATTGAACATCAAAATAGTGATGACTGAATCTAGGAAAAGACTAAAATTTTTCTAACAGAATTCAGTTACTAGTATTTTAATTTTAATTCATTCTCTTGATTTGTGAATGATCTACCTAAGGAAATGAATAGTTCTTCTGCCTCTACCATACCAGAATTAACAGAATCACTCAATGTGTCCTCTTCTTGAACTTCCCACACATCTATTGCTTATCTTTTTTAACAATTCATCTGTAATTAACTTTATTATCATTTGCTTAGGGCCAACTTTTTTCTTTTCACAGAAGTTTGCATGGAAAAATAAATTCAGGATATAACTGTAGTAAGCAGAATTATTGACAAGACATGTGAAGTTGTCATGCCTTGCAGTAATAAGGAACACGTGCATGAAATAGCAAAAAAAAAAAAGTTCAGGTTGCACATATTCCTTTGATACCTTGTATTCATAAAACATGGACCAGCTACCATTTGGTTTGGGGGACACAAACCATATTCCACTCATTCATTTAAAAAATCTACTTTACTTTTTCATTTTACTTTTAACTAGAGACTACTTGCCAACCATAAAGAATGTTGAGTGCAAAAGTCTGAGGGCAGGAGGAGAAGGGAGCAGCAAAGGATGGGATAGTTAGATAGCATCAGGGACTCAATGGTCATGAATTTCAGAAAACTCTGGGAGATAGTGGAGGACAGAGGAGACTGGTGTGTTGCAGTCCATGGGATCACAAAGAATCCGACATGAGTTAGCAACTAAACAACAACAACAAAGTAGCTAACCTTATATTTATCACAAAAGTTGAAAACATCTCATTCTGTCACAACTTTCTCCTTTAAATTACTCTCATATTTCTAAATGTCAATTAGAATTTAATAAAACATTAAGTTTACACTGCACTGTAGCTTTCAGCAAAATTCTCTGACTTTGGAGAAAATATGTTTTTGGTGGTGTTTCTTTCTTGATTCCTATATTGAAATAAAAGAGTATACTGAAAACACTTGATGCACTGTGAATAGCTTATATCTTTTCTCCAGATATTATTACAAATACATTTTTATTTGACATTTCTATTAAATCGTGTTTGTACTGCCAATAAAAACATAGTTCCATTTCTTAAGAATCAGGTACTAGGAAGAATGAAGCATATAAATTAATATAAAATATACTCTTTACAATAGGTTACAGTCCAAAGGAAATAAAACAGGTGTGTGTGCATGTGCACACACATGTATTAACACACATATATGGAGTTAAATAGCAAAACAAAGCATGATAATCAGTGGCCAAACCTAGAATTTTCAGTGGGAAGAGTTAAATTTGATATTTGAATCTGCCTCTTTCTATGTGACTCTGAGAAAGTTACCTGAAACTGTCAGGTTTTAGATGTTTCATCTTAAAAACAGAAGCAATAATGCACAGAGATATTGTGAAGTTTTACTGAATACTGAATATGAAAGTGTACAGGGTCTCACATCCAAAATAGATAAAGTCGATTGAGCACCAGGGCAGTGACTGTACCCAATGCAGGGACCTCCAGGTCAGATACCTTTTTATAGTAATTAAAGGAGCCCTGCTACTCTGGAAAGAATATGGACTTTGGAATCAGGTATGCTAGGTTTTAAATTATGGTTTGGGCAATTCATGATTGGGTAAAACATTGTGCAAGTGAATTAACCTTTCTGATTCTTATTTTCATTATTTTCAACGGGCATATTATTAACCACTTACCTCAGAGAGTTATTGTGAAGATTAAAATAATATTACTATTTAATTTAACAACGGGTGCCTAGACAGAATATTAAAAAGGAGAGACAGACATTACTTTGTTAACAAAGGTCTGTGTAGTCAAAGCTATGGTTTTTCCAGTAGTCATATACGGTTGTGAGAACTGGACCATAAAGAAAGCTGAGTGTTAAGAAATGGATGCTTTTGAACTGTGGTATTGGAGAAGACTCTTGAGAGTCCCTTGGACTGCAAGGAGATCCAACCAGTCCATCCTAAAGGAAATTAGTCCTGAATATTCATTGGAAGGACTGATGCTGAAGTTGAAACTCCAATACTTTGGCCACCTGATGCAAAGAACTGACTCATTAGAAAAGACCCCGATGCTGGGAAAGATGGAAGGCACGAGGAGAAGGGGACGACAGACGATGATATGGTCGGATAGAATCACCGACTCGATGCACATGAGTTTGAGCAAGCTTCAGGAGTTGGTGATGGACAGGGAAGCCTGGCATGCTGCAGTCCATGGGGTTGCAAAGAGTCAGACACGACTGAGCAACTGAACTGCCCAATATACAGTGGAATACAAATTTACTAAAGTGAATCTTCCTCTCAGCTTTACAAAGATGACAGGAAGTTAAACAGAGAAGAGTGAAACCCACATATTAAAACAGATTATGAAACTAACACCAATACAGTATCAGTTCAGTTCAGTTCAGTCGCTCAGTCGTGTCTGACTCTCCGCGACCCCATGAATCACAGCACGCCAGGACTCCCTGTCCATCACCAACTCCCGGAGTACACTCAAACTCATGTCCACAGAGTCGGTGAGGCCATCCAGCCATCTCATTCTCTGTCGTCCCCTTCTCCTTCCGCCCCCAACCTTTCCCAGCATCAGAGTCTTTTCCAGTGAATCAACTCTTTGCATGAGGTGGCCAAAGTATTGTAGTTTCAGCTTTAGCATCAGTCCCTCCAAAGAACATCCAGGGTTGATCTCCTTTAGAATGGACTGGTTGGATCTCCTTGCAGTATAAGGGACTCTCAAGAGTCTTCTCCAACACCATAGTTCAAAAGCACCGATTCTTCAGCGATCAGCTTTCTTCACAGTCCAACTCTCACATCCATACATGACCACGGGAAAAACCATTGCCTTGACTAGACGGACCTTGGTTGGCAAAGTAATGTCTCTGCTTTTCAATATACTATCAAGGTTGGTCATAACTTTCCTTCCAAGGAGCAAGCGTCTTTTAATTTCATGGCTGCAATCAGCATCTGCAGTGATTTTTGAGCCCATAAAAATAAAGTCTGACACTGTTTCCACTGTTTTTCCATCTATTTCCCATGAAGTGATGGGACCAGATGCCATGATCTTTGTTTTCTGAATGTTGAGCTTCAAGCCAACCTTTTCACTCTCCTCTTTCACTTTCATCAAGAGGCTTTTTAGTTCCTCTTCACTTTCTATACTAACGCATATATACGGAATTTAGAAAGATGGTAATAATAACCCTGTATGCGAGACAGCAAAAGAGACACAGATGTATAGAGCAGTCTTTTGGACTCTGTGGGAGAGGGAGAGGGTGGGATGATTTGGGAGAATGGCATTGAAACATGTATATTATCATATGTGAAACGAATCGCCAGTCCAGATTCAATGCATGATACAGGATGCTCGGGGCTGGTGCACTGGGATGACCCAGAGGGATGATATGGGGAGGAAGGTGGGAGAGGGGTTCAAGATGGGGAACACATGTATACCCATGGTGGATTCATGTCAATGTATGGCGAAACCAGTACAATATTGTAAAGTAATTAGCTTTAAAAAAAAATTTTTTTTAAAGGAGGCTTTGAAGAGAGGTAGGACATAAAAACAGACATAAACATAAAAACAGATATAAAAAAATAAGTAAATTTTGTAGTGATCACTATTGGGAGGTGATGAGCAAAGTAAGGGAAATTTGGGGTGCAGTTTAAAGCAAGGTGGTCAGGTGAGGCTTCCCTGAGAAGGTGACTGTTGGGCAGCCTGCACACTAAGGGAGTGGGGCCTGAGGCTACCTGGAGAAACAGTGGTCCTTTGGTAGCAAGCTGGCAGCTTCACCTGTTCATTAAGCCATTCCAGTCCTACCCACCGTACTCAACACCCACACTCAACTTAGTTTTTTTTCAGGAAAGGGGGGTGACTGGAAACCAGAAGAGGCGAAATTCCCCACCTCTCAAGCCATCTGCAGCTGCTGCTTCTGTGTGCCCCTCCCCAAGCAGAGCCTGAACCCCTTGCTCCTCCCCTACATACTCAGGGCATCCTCAAGCCCAGACCTCACTGATGCTGCCCTTCTGCAGGAAGACTTTTGGAGGACTTCTGCTTCATTCTTGAGACCCTTCCCCACCCCATGGTCCATTCTGGATGACTTTATTCCTTATAACTAATGTTTGGTGATTGACCTGGTATCCCCCACACCCTCGATGACCCAGATAATGCCATGGTACTCTCAGCCTCCAGCCTACCACATGTCAACTGATGGGGACCAACCTTTCTCTGGGGACTGGGCCCCCGGCCTAAGGTCTGGGGAACCTTCTGGAGGCTACTTCCAGTTTGCTGAACTGGACTTTCTTCCACTACACCTCCTAATTTATTTCTGTTCTTACTAGGCTATATCACTTTACTTCACTATGAATTTCTGTTTCTGATGCTATCCCAGAAAGGCCAATGACAAAGTTGGGGGGACAGGGTGTGAAATGTATCAGGGCCAGAGTCTACTTGCCAGCACTGACCACGGTCTGGCTTTCACATACTTTGGCCTTCAGGTCCACCTAAGATAAGCTCGAGGGGCACTGGCCAAGGTGAATCTCAGACGTAAGATTAACAGGATGTCTACCTGATAAAGTGGACCCAAAATACTCCATATCTACACTCTTGGCAGAATTCTGTTTCAAATATTTTTGCTGCAGTTAATATATAGAAATCATTATTTTTTTAAAATTCCCAAACATGTTTACTATATTTAAAAATTTAATACAGAGTGAACTAAGTCAGAAAGAGAAAAACAAATATTGTATATTAACGCATCTATATGGAATCCAGAAATATGGTGCTGATGAACCTATTCGCAGGTCAACAGTGGAGACACAGATATAGAGAACAGAGTTATGGACAAGGGTGGGAAGAGTAAGGAGAGAGTGAGATGACTGGAGAGAGTAGCATGGATGCATATACACTGCCATATGTAAAACAGATAGCCAATGCAAATCCACTATATGATTCAGGGAACTCAAACTGGGGCTTTATAACAACCTAGAGGGGTGGGAAAGGGTGGGAGGGAGGTTCAAGTGGGAGGGGACATATGCACACCTATGGCTAATTCATGTTGATGTGTGGCAGAAATCAAACCAATGTTGTAAAGCAATCATCAATCTATTAAAAATAAATAAATATAATAAAAATAGAAAAACTTTTAAAAAATAGATTATGAAACACTAGTGAGTTTATACATATATGTTAGAGTGTATGTGCTATTATAAACTAATCTGTGGAAAATCTCAAGAATACAAAAGCATAACCACAGTGCCCTTTTGTTGTTAGTCAACAATACCTACTCATTAGAGAAGAGAGTGTATGGAGAGAGTGTCCACTTGTCCCTACCCAAATCTCACTGTTAGATCATAGTGACAGTGACTGTGGCAGACAGACTGATGGCAGAAGAGAAAATCATCTGTGAAAGGAGTCATTTGATGGTCTTGTTTGTCTATTCCTAAGTCAAGGTGTTCCCTATAATTTGTTCAAAAGAATATTTAAAAGTCAGTGGCTTCTTATAATTCTAATCTATTACTTTATCATTTTGAGCTGAACTCCAGTAACTTTTGCTACTGTTTTTATCTATATCTTACTTCCACTGTTTATAGATTAGAAATATTTCTAAATATTTTTGTAAGATAAAGGACAAAATGTCAATGACTAATGTTGTACTGCATTTGTTATGCAAACACTTTGGCAAGCACTTACTAATGAAAGAGAAAGGCACCTGCAAGCACAACTGTAGTTCTTGTTTGGTTGCCGAATCTTGTCTGACTCTTTGAGACCCCATGGTCTGTAGCCCACCAGGCGGTTCTGTTCATGGAATTTCCCAGGCAAGAATACTTGGTTGCCATTTATTTATCCAGGGGATCGCCCTGACCTGGGGATTGAACCTGTGTCTCCTGAATTGGCAGGCAGATTATTTACCACTGAGCCACCAGGGAAATCCCAAACACAGCTCTATTGGATGTATTAATGCTAGAGTTGTCATGGTTTTAATTTGATTGTTATTTATTGAGCAGTCAAAATGTGTTAGGCTGCATAAAGAACACACTGAAAGCATGATCTGGATATTAAGGATTTTATACTCTAAAAAAGGAAATCCATTAACTCAACTACAGAATGTATTCATTTATGTAATCATTTGTGAAATCTTGATTAGGTAACTCATTTAGCTATTCTTATACTTAGTGGGTATCTTATATCTTTCTATTTAAAAATCATGTTGCTTCAAATAACATTTCAAGATATTTTAATGTGATATTGCTCACATGTATGAAATTATTCCTCCCCACTTGTAAGCTAATTAACAAATATCTCATCAAGAGCAAAAACCTCAGCAGATATGGACGAACCGGAAAAAACTGAGTCCTCAGAGAATAGCCATTTTCATTTTACATAAGTTTTCAGAAAATGATCATACAAGGAGAACGGATGCCCTCAGAATAACAAAGCAGTTGTTGTGGGACAAAGAATTCAATGTTATACTGCAGCTTGATTCATAGGAATGTGAGATTGTCCATTTCTCACTCCACCAATCCCTTGTGAGCATTCATAGTGTCCCAAGTCCCTTGCAAAACATTGGAGATACAATGATGAAAACGGACATGGTTTTTGCCTTTTGAGACATTTGCAATCTAGCTCCAGAGATGGGGAAATTTTCATTTGTCCAACAAATATTTATTGAGTGCTTTCTTCAGGCTAGACAATTTTCCTAGAGCTGGGGAGACAGAATAAAGAAGAGAGACAGAAATCTCTGTCCTCTTGAGCATATTAAAATTGGGGTAGGCTGATGACAAATCTATGTGTGTGTGTGTATGTGTGTGTACACATATCCTTTATAGATAGATATAGATAGACCTATATGTGTATATCTACATATATGTCTATACTCAGATGATGGTATATGCTGTAGAGAACTATAAATTAGCAGAGACGGAGAGGGTGTGTTGGGTGATATAGGAAAGGTTTGGGGAAACCTCAGTAGTAAGGTAATATATTAGTAGAGATTTCATAAAGTGAGGGAGTAAGACAAGACTTGTAGAAAGGGGGTGGGCTGGGAGAGCATTCCAGGCAGAATAGAAAGGCCAAAGACTTAAACAAAATGGGTACTTAACAGAGTATGCAGGTATAGCAAAGAGTCAGTGGATCTGACTAGAGCATTCTGAAGCATGGTTAATATTTATAGACGCCAACACTTCTGAATCATATAGCCCCATTCACTTTTCATCCTTACTCATTAATCCAGTGTCTTTTTCTTTCATCTGTATCCTGCCTATCCTCCTCTGTCACTTCAGCACCTGGACATGTGATTTAACCTCTCCTGACTTGTGGCCTTGACTTTCTCCTGGTCCCCTCTGGAATGTCCTCCTTGACTTGGGGTGCTTCCAGAGGGTATTTGGCTTTATGAATCTTCGTGGCCTCCTGCCCCTCTGTACCTTATCCACAGCCTTCATGGAGGGTCTCAGTATATGTCTCATGAGTTTAATGTGAGGGACAAAGAGATAAGTATGAGTAAGCATCCCATAAACTTTTAAGTGTTTTATACTTGTAATGAAATCTTTAGTTCTAAGGCTAAGAGACCCCAAAGGAAAAGATGATACCAACAGTAAAGGCATTTTCAATACCAAATCTAAGCAAAGCAGGCAACCGGGAAAAGAACAGCTAGGCAGGAAGCCTATCTCTGTCAGGGTAAGATGAATCACCAGCAAGAAATAGAGTGGCCTTTGGAAGAGTCAGGGCAGCTGGTTTGACTCGTCCCCATCAGTCTAGCAGAGAGTGCTGCATAACTCAGCTTCCTTTCTGCCCCTCTATTTCAAACAATTTATAGATGCATCTTTATTTTTCCTCTTGCCAGATATTTTTCTTTATGCTAGATTCTTTTCTCCTGTTTTCTCAAGACATTATATCTTTTTGTTTCTTGTTATTACTTTTCTGCTTTCTCTGCCTTATTATCTTATAGTTCTTGCTCCTTCACCTTGAAAATGTTTTGCTATGGTCCCTGGGGAAGTTGCCATACAGTTTCAGTATATGTGATGTTAGGAGTCAACCTGGCCACTTTGTCTCTCTGAGAAGACTGTTGCTACACTGAAGTGATTCCTGGAGAGAGGGAAGCAGCATGGTAGCATGGTGAAGAGAGTGATGCATAAGGAATCAGTAAGTCTAGATTGTACCACTAACATGCTGGGTTAACTTTGGCAAGTCTCTAGGTTAATGTAGGTCTCAATTTACCTAATATAAACAGTAAAGTTGCTGAACTAAGTAATCGCTAGGAGTTTTGGATTCTGAAAAAGCTATGTTAATGTGAAACACAAAAATAATTGTTTGGTTTTGTCAATAGAGAATAGTAGGACCAGAGCTGGTGATTGAACTGTTGGAATAACAGCTCTTGTTTTCTGATATATTGCATCATGTCACGATCCTCAGGGTGTCTAATGAATGCCCAAAGTACAGACTGAAGACCATGCCTCCCCAGTAAATTTTCCACTGTGCTCTCATGTAGTGTCTGCTTACTGAAAATAACTGAATATATTATGGGGTGACATATTTTGGGAAAAAAAAAAAACCTCTTTATTTCCAAAAGATTACATTGACAGATTGCTCAGAATGTGACAAAAGAGGGTAAAGCAACACTGGAGGAAGCCCCTAGAGAGAGTTCTTACAGAAGGGAAGTGATGAGGTGAACAAAGCTTCCAGGTTGCTTCGCTAAATGGCCTTGGAGCTCTACAGTCAACTAACCCCTTGACTGGTCAGGATCAAACATTGATTCTACCTTCAACTTCACCAAGAATTAAGGGAGTCGTGCCTCTGAAACAATCAATTTTTTAACTTCCACACTAAAAATAAAATTCGGAATCACTTTTGTGAAATTAGCTTGTGAAATTAGGACAAGTCATCTTTCTGACTTGATTCCCCTAGTACCCATATTTGGAAGATTATAAAGAATAAACTGTGTAGGAGTATAGGTAGCAATGGGATGGTTAGTACGGAGTTATAACCAGGAAGGTCAAGTACAGGGAATGCTTGAATTTGTAGAAATGATTACAATTATCTTCCATACCCCTAAATCCATTTTCTTGGTGCAGCTAAATCACAAATTTTTACCTCTTTCCAAACCTAAACCCCCAAACACACTGCGTCTCTATCCACCTCATCTGTACCCTTCTCACCTTCTTGAGGTATCACTCCAGCAATGACTGCTATTCCCTTCTCTCTCCTATATCAAACATTAAAAAAAATATTTAAAATCTCTAGTGTCTCTTACATTAAAAACAAAAGTAAATATTTTTCTTACCCTACATCACCTTCTGGGCTTCCTGGGTGGCTCAGACAGCAATGAATCTGCCTGTAATTTGGGAGACCTGGGTTCAATCTCTGGGTTGGGAAGATCCCCTGGAGGATGACAATGGCAACCCACTCTAGTATTCTTGCCTGGAGAATCCCCATGGACAGAGGAACCCGGCGGGTTACAGTCCATGGGTTCACAAAGAGTTGGACACGACTGAGTGACTAAGCACAGAACATCATCTTCTAGCTACAACCCCATTTCTATGTTCCTTTTCTTAAAAAGCAGTACTTCTTAGAAGATGTATCTTTTCATCCTTAAATATTTCTACCCCCTTTTAGAAGGTTTATTTCATTTTTAGAAACATTTTTCTTTCTCTTTGCTTCAAAGATGAAACACTCTCTTGTTTATTCCTATAATAAGAGGCACTCTGTCTCAGTCACCTTTGATTATCGTACTTGCTTCTTCATTGCATAAACTAAAAATACTGGAGTATTTGCAATATTTCCACTATTCTTCTACCCACCTACATTCTTCCCTGAGAAATTTCAAATCTGTCTATGACTCTACATAGTACCCCAAGCACTGATCTCTATTTCCAGTTTTGTACTAAGGTATGACTACCTAATCGTCCTCTCTACTTAGACATTTAATAGGAACCTCAAACCTAAAATGCTGCAAACAGAACACTTAACCTATGGCTGCTCCACAATCAACCTGATCTTCCACAGCCTTTTCCTTTACATTACCATCCATTCAGCTCCCCGGATCAAACAACCAGAAGTTACCCTTCCTCTTTTCTATCTTCCTCATTCCCCATAGCCAATCCATCAGCAAGCCCAATAGACTCTAAAATATCTCCAGAATTCAACCACTTTTTTCTGTGGTATACTATTAATACAAACCTAGTTCAAACCACCCTCATTGGCTGTCTTCTGCACTCTTGTAATAGCCTCTGAATTGATCTCCCTGCTCCTCTCCTTTCTCCTTTTCAGCTTATTAGCCACCCAGGAGACAAAATAATCCTTTCAAAAGTTGGTCAGACTATGTCATTCTCCTGTGCAAAATGCTCCCATGGCTTTCCACTAACCTTAAGATAAAATCTAGACTCCTTCCCTACAAAACTGGCCTCTGGCAGCCTCTTTTATCTCATCTTCCACCCCATGCCTGCTGTTGTTTGGCCACACCATATTTTTTTCTCAAATATACCAAACTTGTTGCCATCCTAGGACGTTTGCATTGGCTGTTTATTTTTATATTTGACATCTGTTTTTATCGGTCTTAGCCGCAGTATCTGTGGGGGTAGAGCTATAATTTACACATGATATTCAATGAGATCAAAATATAGACATTGCAGTTGCAGTACAAAAGATGCACATAGTGAGACTTGGGAAGAAAATCAGATACATTAAACTGCAAATTCACTCATAAATAATCCAGTACTCTCCTAGTAGTCTTTTATTGAAGAGAAGCTTCTTGAATTATATGTTACCCTTAGTTTTCTATCATACTGTTATTTTAGGAAAGAACTGTACTATAATTTAAAGCATGGTCAAAGTTATAATGTTTTTGAAAAATAGTTTCCTTGCCATTATGATATGTATGCTGACTTTTATTCAACAGAACTGACATAATTAATGTTTTATTTGACTCTTAAATAAAATTTAAAAAGATATCAGATAAGAAAGGAAAAGCAATAAGGAAGCCATTTTTCCATAATTTGGGGAATACTTTGTTTTATAAAACTTTTTGTTCACTATTCCTGGGTTAGAATTGATAGTCATGAAAACTGATTTACTTGCTTCACAAAAAATCTATTTACCAAGAATAACCAATTTTTTTTCTTTTCTTTTCTATCAGAATCAATTGAATTGAGACCATTCATTTGAGATGACACTATTAAGCAAGGAATGAGCCCATCTGTGTGACTAAATTGCGACCACTGCAATCAATACATTCAGTGACCTTTCTTAATTCTTTTATTTGAAACGATTTTCTTAATATAGTTTATAACAAGAACTTAAAATCTCAAGATCACTTTTTAAAAAATTATCCTTTAAGAAAGCTCCAATATCAGTTGACATTGGGTTCTCCAGTATGATAATGAAGTAATAAGTCAAATATCTTAAAATTAGATTTATCCAGGAGACTTTGGGGGACTATATTTAGGATCTGAAATAAAAGTTGATTCATAATCATATGGGTCATATATTATTGATTTTTATTTAGAAAAAATCAACAGTTGTAAAATTACTTTATTCAAATATTCTAAATATAATTTTCTTTTGTAGGAAGAAAGGAAATTTCCCAGAACATTTACATACCTCTTGTCCTTTACAAAAGCAGTTCACACACTAAGACAAACTATCTGTTACCCCTCTAGTTTTGCCATGATGAAAACTATTATAATGAGACTAACTTTTTAAAACATATATTATATATATATGAAGACAAATGTGGACAGTGAGATAAACTTTAGAAATTTGTTTCTAACTTTTGAGGTTGATGTGAATATCCTGAAAAACAGGCCGTTTTCTACTGATTATCAAGGTGTAGGCTTGGTAGGTTTCAGTCTTGTTAATAGCTGGGTTTCAGTCGCTGTTATCAAAAAATTGCTGAACTTTGCATTGTGAAGTTGAGGTTGAAATGGAAGGAACACAAAAATCTCAGGAAAATATGTGCATATTTTTAGCCTAACAACTCTTGTAACAAGAATTGATAAAGTGAGTGAGTCTTGAGCCAGAATAGGATGAAAATAAGTCAAATAGAGTGTGAGTTTAAAGAAAAACTAAAACCATACTATAGTGTATCATATGCAAAAAATGTTATGGAAACAAGGAACATATTAAGTGCAGTTGCCTTAAACAGTATTTTTAAAACTGAATCTTGGTTTTAATTAAAATTTTCTCCAAGTTACGTGATCATTGGGCAAAAAAAAAAAAAGTCTGAAATGAATTTATTTTTATAAATCATTCAAGAAACTAAGAACACCAAAACAACAATTGCACTTAATTAAAACTTTTAAACTTTTAACTATTTGCTCTTTCTCCCTTCTTGTTCCCCCTCTGTCAAAATCTATCCCTTACATATAAAAATAACACTAACATAGCAATGCCTGGCTAGTTTCCTCTTCGTTTTATCTTCACTTGTGTTGACAGCTATAGGACTAAGCTATTTACAGTACATATTTTAAGTGACAGTGTGAAATTGAAACCAAATCCAGGTTCAAATACTATCTTTATAACATTGGGTAACTTACCTAACTTATTTGAATTTTCTTTTCTTTTCACCAAAGGAAAGGGACCATAAGTTCTACCTGATAGGAATGATGAGTTGAATGAGAAAATGCATAGGAAGCACCTGATTTGTAGTGACAGTCAATAAATGATCATTTCCCTCCCTCACATATTTGTCTTGAACAGTGAAATAGTTATATGTTATATGTATTACTGTCTGGCATTTTGTACAGGTCTTCTTATCAACATAGAGGTTTTTATCCTGCCAAATCATACCTTGCTGTAAATACTTTTATAAAACTGACAAATAACTAATTTATCAATGTTAGTCATGTTTCCAATTACCATATCTATCCTAGTCTTATTACATATATTTTTAATATTTTTACTTGATGTTATCAAGTGTTGAAGCTAAATTCTAATCAGTCTTTTGAATACATTAGGATTTTTTTTAAGTGATAGGGAATTGCAAGAATTTATCTTGCTACCTTCATGTTATAGTTGTCACGTATATGGTACCTACAATGCACTGGAAACATCACCAGATAATATACTTTTGGCTTTCAGCAGAGATATACATGTTAAAGAACTTTAAGAGGACAAAAATAGTCTGCTATATTTATGCAGATAGTGGCCATTTCTTTTGTTCTTCCTTCATTCCTGAAGTTCCAAATTTTTGCCTTGTATCATTCCCCTTTAATCTAAACTACTTAAATTAACATATTTTTAGAGAAGATCTGGTAGCAATGAAGTCTCTTCATTTTTCTTCAACTAGGAATGTCTTTAATTTGCTTTCATTTCTAATGAATGTTTTCACTGGATATGGAATTCTAGCCTGGCAGTTTTAATATTCTTTTTTTTCCTTAGAGCACTTTAAAGATGTTTCATGTCTTCTGATCAACAGGGTTTCTGAGGGAAAATATTCAGTCACTTGAACTGCTGTTTCTATTTAGGTGATGTGTCATTTTTATTTAGCTGCTTTCAATAATTTTTTAAATTTATCTTTGGTTTTCAATGCTTTGTTTATGATGAATCTAACTTTGGCTTTCTTTAAGTTCATCTAACGTCCCTTGGACTTCAAGGAGATCCAACCAGTCCACTCTAAAGGAGATCAGTCCTGGGTGTTCATTGGAAGGACTGATGCTAAAGCTGAAACTCCAATACTTTGGTCACCTCATGCGAAGAGTTGACTCACTGGAAAAGACTCTGATGATGGAAGGGACTGGGGACAGGAGGAGAAGGGGACAACAGAGAATGAGATGGCTGGCTGGCATCACCGACTCAATGGACGTAAGTTTGAGTGAACTCCGGGAGTTGGTGATGGACAGGGAGGCCTTGCATGCTGTGATTCATGGGGTCGCAAAAAGTCGGACACGACTGAGTGACTGAACTGAACTGAACTTTCATTTTGCTGAGTTTCTTGAATGTGTAATTTTATGTCTCTGAACAATTTGATACATTATTAGCAATTATTTCTTCAAAATTCTGTGTATCAATATATTTTTCTTATATTTTTGAGACTCTAATCACATGACTATGACCTCTAATGAGACTGTTCCACATTCTCTTTTTTCCCACTCTCTTCTTCAGATTGAATGATTCCTATTGATCACTCTCCAAGTTAACTGAATCCTTCCTCCGTCATCTTCACTCTGTTTCTAAGTACACTAATGAGGTATTTTATTTGTTTGTTTTTACTTCAGACACTTTATATTTTGGTTCTAAAATTTCCATTGGGTTTCTTTTCAGTTTCTTTCTCTTCTCAGAACTATCTTTCCATTAATTCTAAGAGTTCACTTTACCTCAGATAACATGTCTTTAACAACTGCTTTAAAATATTTTTTCATTCTAACATCTGTGTCTTCTCAATATTGTCACATGGTGATTGTATTTTTCTTTGAGAATTGGTATGACTTTCCCAGCTATTTGCATTTTGAGTAATTTTAGACCATATCCTGAACGTCGTGAATATTATGTTGTAAGAATCTGTGACCTGTTAAAATCCTCTGCAGTGTGTAGATTTTTTGTTTATTTTATTTAAGAGCCAATCGACATGATTAGGTTCAAATCACAAACTGTGCCTCAACTTTTGTGAGCACTGGTTACAGTATCAGTTCAGGTTTCAGTCTTTGCTATGGTATTCAGGTCTGCCCCAGGTTATGTGCCACTCAGGAATTAAACTTAGGTGGAGATTTATGTTACAGTTCAGTTCTCAAACGAGGCTTCGTTGTTTCTATTTCACGTGTGTGCTGCTCAGGAGCAAGCCCAAGATATGCATTGGTTCATACACTGATTTAGGAGGTCCTTTTCTCTAGCATTCTCTTCTCAAGGATTGCACCCATACTTGATGGCTCTCAGGGGCCTTTATTTCTGCTTTTTTGGGCCAGAATGTTAGGCTTATCTTTGAGTTTTAGTCCCCTTAAGGCTCTCTTGCAGGTAGGGCTTCCCTTACGGCAGGAAAAATTCTTTACAATTTTTTAGTATTCATTTTCACTGTGTACCTCTGTGACATGTTCCAGCCTTGGGTCAAAACCCATTACAACGGAGAAAAATAAAATCAAGAAATTCAGCACCATTTTAGTCATTCTTCAAGTTTTGACTTTTCTTTCTAATCTTCCTGCTGTTATTTACTTTTAAGAGTCCTCAGGCAGTTCCTTCATGTACTCTTTCCACAATTTTTAGCTATAATCAATGGGAGAGTAGGCTATAATGGGCTTACTCTATTTTGGTCAGTATTGGAAGTCCTTTTCATTTTCCAAGAGCATTTTGACTTTCAGTTATTTGGATAACTGAACTTACAGCTATATTGCTGTCCTTTACACACATATCCTGCATTGAGTATTTCCCTGAGGATGGATAAGGGAACATCACTCAAATATCAAAATACTGTTGCCTAAACCAACTGAAAATAAGTCATTTAAGTTATACAGCAGCTTTTCTGTCTATTAACACAAAGGAGTTCTGCCCACAGGATGGTCTCTTGTAACAGTGAGCCATCATGAATATCTTTTGGTCGGTGGAACCTACCAGTCTGTGACACTCACTATCAATTAGCATCTTTTAGATGCCAGCTTAAGTGGAACAAGAAGCACTGTCTCTCATTAGAAGGAGGTATAATTTCTGAGGTTATTTCTCTGTAGATATGGGTTAGCACTAACCATCTTTTTTTCTACTCTCATTCTTACATTTTGGTTGGAGTTGGAAATGGATTTTATGGCTATATATCCAATGAAATTAATTTGCTTTAATAATGTTCTTTGTCCAACACAGTTTTCCACAAATGTTTCAGGCTTTGATTTGCTTTTGCAGAGTGGTGACTTCTTTATATTTTCCTACTTACTTGATTGAGGAGAATAAATTAGTGTTGTATCAGAAATGAACAACAAAGTCACTCATTCAACAATTATTTCTTGAATTCTTAACATGTATTACACAAGGTGGGGAATGCGGTCACTAGCTGGGCAGATAGCTACTCAAGAATAAAAGAATGGGGTGGGGAGGGATGTGGGGGTGTTCAGGATGGCGGGGACACATTATATCCATGGCCGATTCATGTTGATGTATGGCAAAATCCATCACAATATTGTAAAGCAATTATCCTCCAATTAAATAAGTTATTTTTAAAAAAGAATAATGAATTCATGGAGAACTGCTAACTTTCTGAAAAAGCGAAACTCAGGCCCTGATATGACTGTGCCTACTTAGCCAACACTTTGCTGCTGTCTTTTAATGTCTTTTAAAATTTTATTTATTGTCCACTATCACTGGCAGATTTACTGTGAAACCACTGAAGCTTGAGCTTTCACATAACCCTACTTTTACAGGCACACCCAACCTAGTTCCAGGCAAGCACTGATCTACTTTGTGTCAAAATGATCCTTTTTTGTTTGTTCAATAATTTCATATAAAATGGGATCTCACAGTAAGTGTTCTGTTTCTGGCTTCTTTTGCTCAGAGTAATGTTTTTGAGATTCATCCATGTTTTTGCATGTATCAGTTGTTTATTCATTTTTATTGCTGAGTATTCTTCCATTGTATAAATATATTTCAATTTGTTCATCTATTATCTGCTGTTGAATATTTGCCCTGTTTCCAGTTTGGGGCTCTTTTTCATACAGCTGCTATGAATGTTTGTATGCCAGTCCTTTGTGAAGGCATGTATTTTCATTTCTCATTGGGTAAATATTTAAGAGTGAACTTACTAGATCAGAGTATAAGTTCAAGTTTAGCTTTAAAGAAATTATTATACTGTCTTCCAAAGTAGTTGTTACATTTTAGATTCCCATAAGCAATGTATGAGAGTTTGCACTGCTGACCATATTTGCCAATAGTTGATATTGTTAGTCTTTATACAAGAAGTATATAGTGTTATCTCATTTTGGCTTCATTTTGTACTTCTCTGGTAACTAATTGTTTTACCGTATTTTCAAATACTTGAGGGCCATTCACCTATCAACTTTTGTGACATGTCCAGCACAATTTTATTGGGTTGTATGCCGTCCATGGGGTCACAAAGACACGACTGAGCATCTGAACTGACTGACTGACTGATTGGGTTGTCTCATTATTGTAATTTTCTGTATGTATTCTAGACACACGTTCTTTTGAAGAGATTATTAGTAAGAAATTTTCTCTCTGAATCTTATATTGTAATTTTCTAAATATTTTTATTGTTAATAAATTGTTTAACAGCAATTTTTAATTAGATGAAGCACAATTTATGAATTTTTAAAGCT
Organism: Moschus berezovskii; assembly: GCF_049115385.1. NCBI lineage: Eukaryota > Metazoa > Chordata > Mammalia > Artiodactyla > Moschidae > Moschus > Moschus berezovskii. The sequence goes on along the minus strand of NC_142488.1, from coordinate 131,506,481 downwards.
CTTCATTGTATAACATAAAAATATTTAATATCCCAAGATACTCTAGAAGTTTCAGAGTCTAAGTTCTACATTCAAGTGTATGATATATTGAGTTAAATTCTATACAGTGAGTGAAGAGTTGAAGTCTATTTTTTTCCATATTCATATCATGTTGTTTCAGTGACATTTGAGGAAAGAGCAATCCTTTCCTCCCACTGAATCACTTTTGCATTTTTGTCAAAAATTAATGATCATATCTTGACTCTCATTTCTTTTCACTTTTTTTATGTATCTCTCCTAAAATAAGTATCACAATGTCTCTTGAACTCAAGTATTGAGAGGGTAACAGTCAGGAAGGCTAGGGGTCCCCAAGCGGAGGAAATAGGCTGCAAGTGTCAGACTTTTTTTTCCTATTCTATATAAAATTAAAAGGAGGTTTCTTTTAAAACTCTGTATTGCCATGACAAAACCTTTTTCCACCTGAACTTAACTTTTCTCAAACTTTGAGCTAACCAATGTGGTTTTTCTTATGGAAATGTTTTTCTTAAGCTGTATTAATGAACTATGTACTTACCTTAGAATCTGCCTTTCTTCAAGATTCATGTCAATTGTTTTCTGGCCCAGGATGACTCACTTTGTGCCAATGCTATCTCAAAATGCATGTTGTGGGTAATGGGCCTGGTGCCACTCTCTGTTTAGAGACATTTCCTTTCTCTAATTATCAGCTTACTAATAGATATATTGGAGAAGGAAATGGCAACCCACTCCAGTGTTCTTGCCTGGAGAATCCCAGGGACGGGGGAACCTGGTGGGCTCGCACAGAGTCGGACACGACTGAAGCGACTTAGCAGCAGCAGCAGCAATAGGTATATAGAAGAAGAAGTGAAGTCATTTAGTCGTTTCTGACTCTTTGTGACCCCATGGACTGTAGCCTGCCAGGCTCCTCTGTCCATGGGATTTTCCAGCTAAGAATACTGGAGTGGGTTGCCATTTCCTTCTCCAGGGGATCTTCCCAACCCAGGGATCAAACCCAGGTCTCCTACATTGCAGGCAGGCTCGTTAACCAGCTGAGCCCCAAGGGAACCATAGGTATATAATAGGTATATAACTCCTTGCTAAAAGCTAGCAAGGGGGCAGAGTGTCCTCTTCTGATGTCTATGTCAGAAGATTTCTCTATATCTTTTATACTTTAATAAAATTTTATTACACAAAGGCTCTGAGCAATCAAACTTCGTCACTGGCCCCAGATCAAATTCATCTTCTCCAGACGCCAAGAATCCCAGCGTCTTTCATGGCTCATAGCAGCAACATTTCAGTATTATCTGTCTTCACACTTTGCTCCTCTTTTCAAAATATTTTACTATACCAAGTCTTTCATTTTCAATAAAACTTTTTATATCAGCTTGTCATTTCTACAAAATGAGCCTTTTGTCATTTTGATTGTAATTGCATTGAATCAATTTGGGAGAATGAACATCTCAACAATATTCAATCTTTTAATCTATGAACATAGCATATCTCTCCTTTTTTTAGGACTACTTTTATTTATTTCAGGTATGTGTTATATTTGTGAACACACAATTCTTATATACATTTTTGCAGATTCATTTATAAAGCTTCATATATTTAATGCTATCATAGGTAATAATTTTCCATTTCCTTTTCTAATTTTTCATTGCTAGTATATACAAAAGCAAGTGAATTTTCATATTGATTTTGGATATTGCAACCTTGCTAAATTTGATTATTATTTCTAGTACTTTTCTGGATTTATTGGAATTTTCTTTGTACATAAGCATATAATCTTCAAATAAAGGAAATTTTACCTCTTTTTGCCTATTTGATTGACATTTCTTACCTTATTCATTGGCAAGAATAGCTAATAAAAATGTGATTAAATATGGTAAGAGATGACATATTTAATTTGTCTCCAATCTTATTTTATTTTATTTTTTAAATTTTTTTAAATTTACTTATTTTAACTGGAGGCTAATTATTTTACATTATTCTATTGGTTTTGCCATACACTGACATGAATCTACCTCGGGTGTACATGTGTTGCCCATGTAGAACCTCCCTCCCACCTCCCTCCTCATCCCATCCCTATTCGTGGGATGCACTAGTTCATCCCAGTGCACCAGCCCCGAGCATCGTGTATCATGCATCGAACCTGGACTGGCAATTCGTTTAACATATGATAATATACATATTTCAATGCCATTCTCCCAAATCACCCCACCCTTGCCCTCTCCCACAGAGTCCTAAAGACTGTTCTATACATCTGTGTCTCTTTTGCGGTCTCGAGAAGACTCTTGAGAGTCCCTTATAGTGCAAGGAGATCCAACCAGTCCATTCTAAAGGAGATCAATCCTGGATGTTCTTTGGAGGGACTGATGCTAAAGCTGAAACTGCAATACTTTGGCCACCTCATGCGACGGGTTGACTCACTGGAAAAGACTCTGATGCTGGGAAGGGTTGGGGGCGGGAGGAGAAGGGGACGACCGAGAATGAGATGGCTGGATGGCATCACCGACTCTGTGGACATGGGTTTGAGTGTACTCCGGGAGTTGGTGATGGACAGGGAGGCCTGGCGTGCTGTGATTCATGGGGTCGCGGAGAGTCGGAAACAACGGAGCGACTGAACTGAACTGAACTGATACAGAGTTATCGTTATCATATTTCTAAATTCCATATATATGAGTTAGTATACTGTATTGGTATTTTTCTTTCTGGCTTACTTCACTCTGCATTATAGGCTCCAGTTTCATCTACCTCATTACAACTGATTCAAATACATTCTGAGTTAACTCAAATTGCTGAGTTAATACTCCATTGTGTATATGTACCACAGCTTTCTTACCCATTCATCTGCAGATGGACATGTACGTTTCTTCCATGTCCTGGCTATTATAAACAGTGTTGCGATGAACATTGGAGTACTTGTGTCTCTTTCAATTCTGGTTTCCTCGGTGTATATGCCCAGCAGTAGGATTGCTGGGTCGTATGGCAGTTCTATTTCCAGTCTTCTAAGGAACCTCCACACTGTTCTCCATAGTGGTTGTATTAGTTTGCTTTACCACCAACAGTGTAAGAGGGTTCCCTTTTCTCCACACCCTTTCCAGCATTTATTGCTTGTAGACTTTTGGATAGCAGCCATTCTGACTGGCATGAAATGGGACCTCATTGTGGTTTTGATTTGCATTTCTCTGATTATGAGTGATGTTGAGCATATTTTCATGTGTTTGTTAGCCATATGCATGTCTTATTTGGAGAAATGTCAGTTTAGTTCTTTGGCCCATTTTTTGATTGGGTCATTTATTTTTCTGGAATTGAGCTTCAGGTCTTGCTTGTATATTTTGGAGACTAATCCTTTGTCAGTTGCTTCATTTGTTATTATTTTCTCCCATTCTGAAGGCTGTCTTTTCACCTTGCTTATAGTTTCCTTTGCTGTGCAGAAGCTTTTAATTTTAATTAGGTCCCATTTGTTTATTTTTGCTTTTATTTCCAATATTCTGGGAGGTGTGTCATGGAGGATCCTGCTGTGATTTATGTCGGAGAGTGTTTTGCTTATGTTCTCCTCTAGGAGTTTTATAGTTTCTGGTCTTACATTTAGATCTTTAATCCATTTTGAGCTTATTCTTGTGCAAGGTGTTAGGGAGTGTTCTAGTTTCATTCTTTTACAAGAGGTTGACCAGTTTTCCCAGGACCACTTGTTAAAGAGATTGTCTTTTCTCCGTTGAACATTCTTGCCTCCTTTGTCAAAGATAAGGTGTCCATAGGTGCATGGATTTATCTCCGGGCTTTCTATTTGGTTCCATTGATCCATATTTCTGTTTTTGTGCCAGTACCATACTGTCATGATGACTGTGGCTTTGTAGTAGAGCCTGAAATTCGGCAGGTTGATTCCCCCAGTTCCATTCTTCTTCCTCAAGATTGCTTTGGCTATTCAAGGTTTTTTGTATTTCCATACAAATTGTGAAATTATTTGTTCTAGCTCTGTGAAAAATACTGTTAGTAGTTTGATAGGGATTGCATTGAACTTATAAATTACTTTGTGTAATATACTCATTTTCACAATATTTATTCTTCCAATCCATAAACACGGTATATTTCTCCATCTTTTAGAGTCCTCTCTGATTTCTTTCACCAGTGTTTTATAGTTTTCTATATATAAGACTTTTGTTTCTTTAGGTAGATATATCCCTAAGTATTTTATTCTTTTCATTGCAACGGTGAGTGGAATTGTTTCCTTAATTTCTCTTTCTATTTTTTCATTATTAGTGTATAGGGATGCAAAGGATTTCTGTGTGTTGATTTTATATCCTGCAACTTTACTGTATTCACTGATTAGCTCTAGTAATTTTCTGGTACAGTCTTTAGGGTTTTCTGTGTAGAGGATCATGTCATCTGCCAACAGTGAGAGTTTTACTTCTTCTTTTCCAATTTGGATTCCTTTGTCTCCAATCTTAAAGAGAAAGTATTCAGTCTTTCATCATTAATGATGCTAGGTGTTGATTTTCCATAGATGACGATATGTAAAAATTAACTCAAAAGAGATGATACATTCCACTATTGGAAATGATTAATAATGGCTTTAAATTCCCTTTTTCTCTTTTTGCATATAGTCAATTTTTCTAGCACCACTTCTTGAGAAGACTATCTTGCCATCTTTTTCAAAAAAAAAAAAAAAGATTCGATCACCTTATGTACTTCATTCTGTTCCACTGATTTATGTAATAATACAAATCTATATTTGTACAAATATTTCTCTGTACTGATGATCAGCATTATAATCAAGCTATGTAAATGTTTCAATTTTGTTCTCATTTTTCAAACTTATAGCTACTCTAGGTTCTTTCAATTGTCATACAAATTTAATAAACAGTCTGTCAATTTCTTCAAAGTGTCTTCTGGAATTTCAACAGAGATTGCATTAACTGTATAGATCAATTAGGAAATAGTGGACTTTTCAACTTTCAAACCATGAACCTGTTACACAGATTCTTGTATTTAGATATTCTTTACTTTTTCTTAGCCATGTTTTGTGGGGTTTTTAGTGTACAGTTTTAGACATATTGTTGAATATATCTACAAGTAGCTCATATTTTTTATGTTACTGTTGACTAAATTCATTTAATTTTAATTTTTGTTGCTATATAAAAATAAAACTTATTTACATATTTGAAATTTGTGTCCTGAAACCTTATTATAATTGATTATTAGTCCTTACCATTTTCTACACAATGATCATATTACCTGCAAATAAAGACAGTTTCACATGGTTTTGCCAATCTATATGCCATTTTTTTCTTGCCTTAATACACTATCTATTTTAAAGAGAAAGTATTCATCCCTCTACCATTGAGCATGCGATTATCTGTAAGATTTTTATAGATTTTCTTAGTCATATTTCCATTCCTATTTATTGTGAATTTTAAGCATTAATGGATGTTAAATTTTGTCAGATGTAGGGGGGTGCATCTGTTGAGATGATCATTTTTGCTTATTCACATGGTGAATTACACCAAATAATTTTCAAATACAAAAACAATCTTAAACTCTTGGGACAAATTCTACTTTCATCAAGTAATCTGTTTTTTATTATTGCAGAATTACATTTGCTAAAATTGTGTGAAGGTTTTTGCATCTATGTTCACAAGGGATACTTGTCTAGTTTTCTTTGGCAATGTTTTAGTAGAGATTTGGTATTCAAGTCATGTTGGCCACAGAAATTAGTTAAGAAGTGATCACTCCTTTTTCACTTACTGTAAGAGCTTGTGTTGGATTGGCACTGTTTATTCCTTAAATGTTTGGTAAAATTGACCAGTGTAGCCAGAGTTTTCTTTGTGGTCAGATTTAATTTCCAAATATTTGAGGGTTTTTCAGATATCTTTTTATTACTCATTTTTTAATGCAATCTTACCCTTTTCATACAACACATGATCTATGACATTATTCCTTTAAAATGTAGTGAGTCTTATTTATGGATTATCTGGTTTAATGTTGTAGTGTGCCTTTTAAACAAATGTATATTCTTATTTTTTGGTAGTGCATGCACGTTCAGTAGCTCAGTCATGTCCAACTCTTTGCAACCCCGTGGACTGCAGACAGCCATGCTCTTTTGTCCATGAAGTTTTTGAAGCAAGAATATTGCAGTGGGTTGCCATTTCTTACTCCAGGGGATCTTCCCAACCCAGGGATTGAACCCATGTCTCCTGCATCTCCTGCTTTGGCAGGTGGATTCTTTACCACTGAGCAATCTGGGAAGCCTTGTTGCCGGTGGTGGTGGTGGTGGTTGTTCAGTCACTCAGTCGTGTCTGACTCTGTATGACACCATAAACTGTGGCACACCAGGCTTCCTTGTCCTTCACTATCACCTGGAGTTTGCTCAAACTCATGTCCTTTGAGTCCATGATGCTATCCAACTGTCTCATTCTCCTCCTGCCCTCAATCTTTCCCAGCATCAGGGTTTTTTCCAATGAGTCAGCTCTTCACATCAGGTGGCCAAAATATTGGAGCTTCAGCTTCAGTATCAGTCTTTCCAATAATTATTCAGGGTTGATTTCCTTTAGGACTGACTGGTTTGATCTCCTTGTTGTCCAAAGGACTCTCAAGAGTCTTCTTCAGCAACACCATTCAAAAGCATCATTTCTTCAGTGCTCACCCTTTTTTATGGTCCAACTCTCACATCCATACATGACTACTGGAAAAACTACAGCTTTGACTATACAGATTTTTGTTGGCAAAGTGATGTTTCTGCTTTTTAATTCACCAATTTTGTCATAGCTTTTCTTCCAAGGAGCAAGTGTCTTTCAATTCTGTAGCTGCAGTCACTACATAGTCACTGTGCAGTGATGTTGGAGCCCGAGAAAATAAACTTTGTCACTGTTTCCATTGTTTCCCCATCTGTTTGCCAAGAAGTGATGGGACTGGATGCCATGATCTTAGTGTTTTGAATGTTGAGTTTTAAGCCAGTTTTTTCACTCTCCTCTCACCTTCATCAAGAAGCTCTTTAGTCTCTCTTTGTTTTCTGCCAGTAGGGTGGTGTCATCTGCATATCTGAGGTCATTGATATTTCTCCCTATAATCTTGATTCCAGCCTGTGATTCATCCAGCCCAGCATTTCATATGATGTACTTTGCATAGAAGTTAAATAAGCAGAGTGACAATATACAACCTTGCCATAGTTGTTTTCCAATTTTTAACCAGTCCATTGTTCCATGTTCAGTTCTAACTGTTGCTTCTTGACCTGCATACAGGTTTCTCAGGACCCAGGGATTAAACTGTGATCTCCTGCATTGCAGGCAAATTATTTACTATCTGAGCATTGGTGGTGAAGAGTTCTGCATATGTTAATTAGGCTAAGTTGCTTGATGGTGCTTTTTTAGTGTTCTATATATTTACAAATTTTGTGTCTTTCTCTTCTGTCAATTAGTGAAGTAAAAGTTGTGACATCTGCAACTATTAATATGGGATTGGTCAGTTTCTAAGTTCTGTCTGTTTTAACTTAAACTGTTTTGATGTCCATAAGAATTTGAATGCTATGCCATTTAAAGAATCAATACTTATCACCAAGAACTATCCCTTTTAATCTATAATAGCTTTTATCATCCTGAAGCTTATTTCTCTGTTATTACTATAGGCACTTGAGTTTTCTTATAATTGAGTTTATATGATATATATATTTCTATCCTTTCAGCTTTTACATATTTATATATTTGTATTTGATGTCTGAAGATTAGTTTATGTCCTCTGAGAATAAAAAGTCAAAGGAGGATTAGACATACAGGAAAGGTATTAGGTGAAACACCTGTGAAGGGAAATTGTAAGAGCATAACGCAAGTCTGACTTTTGCTCAGATGCCAAATGGGAAAAAAGCTGACAACAATACTTTTAATAATCCCTTCAGTTATATTTGGGCTTCCTTTGTGATTAAGCTGGTAAAGAATCCACCTGCAGTGCGGGAAACCTGGGTTCATTCCCTGAGTTGGGAAGACCCCCTGGAGAAGGGAAAGGCTACCCACTCCAATATTATGGCCTAGAGAATTCCATGGACTCTATAGTCCATGGGGTCACAAAGAGTCGGACACGACTGACAACTTTTACTTTCAGTTATATTTGCTATCTTATCATTATCCATTATTCATAAATATTGTATTTATTTAGTAATTTTCTTTATAATCTTCCCCATTTGAAATTTATTTTAAAGGAAATATACCAAGTATAGATAAAAGAGCTTCTCCTAATGTTTCCCCAAGCCAACTTTATCTATAATTACATTTAAGTAGGCTGAAAACCGGAGAAGGCAACTGCACCCCACTCCAGTACTCTTGCTTGGAAAATCCCATGGACAGAGGAGCCTGGTGGGCTGCAGTCCATGCGGTCGTTAAGAGTCGGACACGACTGAGTGAATTCACTTTCACTTTTCACTTTCATGCACTGGAGAAGGAAATGGCAACCCACTCCAGCATTCTTGCCTGGAGAATCCCAGGGACAGCAGAGCCTGGTGGGCTGCCGTCTATGGGGTCGCACAGAGTCAGACACGACTGAAGCAACTTAGCAGCAGCAGCAGGCTGAAAACTGGGGCTCCTCAAAACTCAGTGATGGGCACCAGGAAGAGGTGCATTCACATTGGAAGAGGTATGTACCGAATCAACAATTTACTCAATTGCACTTTCTACTCTCTCCTCTTAACCAGTTCTTTCTTCCTTCTTTCCTACACCAAACCCAAGGGCTATGGATGCTCCACGTTTAAGCCCTGTCAGCTACCCTAGCACTGGTCAAGTACCAACTACTCCTGGATTGTGCTGCCTGACCTGTTTGGGCAGAGGACTGTGTACATAATTCTGAAATAATTTTGCATATGACAAATAGTAATTTTTCCACATCCTGGGAAGCTGTATGTAGTAATGTCTCTTCTTTAATTTTATCTTTTCACACATGGTTTCTCATCGAATACTGCAATACATCAGGCATATGGGGAGACTTTTCATCACTGGATTCTAATCTTGATACTCATTGTACCAAAATTTGTTACTACTTGTGATACCATCTTCATCAGTTTATTTTTATAAACTCAGTTTGTGCTGTGCTGTGCTTAGTCGCTCAGTCATGCCTGATTCTTTGCAACCCCATGGACTGTAGCCCACCAGGCTCCTCTGTCCATTCTCAGGTGGGAATGAGTTTGAACTTGCTTGAAAAAAAGGAAAAAGGGCAGTGAAGCATAAGCAGAGTAGGCAAGGAAGAAAATGAAAGAAGGTGAGTTTCAGGAAGTCAGCAGAGGCCAGATCATAAGGGGCCCATAGCAGTGATTGCAAGGGTTGTGAGTTTCATTCCACATTCATGAGAAACCACTGGAGAGTTTTTAAGCAGAGGCATAATATAATCTGATTTTTGGTTTTATACAGGTTGATTCCCTTGGGAATCCTTCAAGACCCACAGCTGTCTGTGTGATTAGTCGTTCAGTTGTATCCAACTCTTTGCGATCCCATGGACTGTAGCCCACCAGGCTCCTATGTCCATGGGGATTCTCCAGACAAGAATAATGGAGTGGGTTTCTGTGCCTGCCCTTCTCCAGGGAATCTTCCCAACCCAGGGATCAATCCTAGGTCTCCCGCATTGCAGGCAGATTCTTTACTCTCTGAGCCACCAGGGAATATCCAAGTCTCCAACAAGCAGTAGAAGAGAAGGAAGAAAACACTGCTTGTGTAACCAAGTCTTTCAGTTTCTTATCTAAGTTTGATGGTTCTTTGGACACCATGGGAATAAACAGAAGAGAGTGCTGGAAACATTCTGTGCCCTTCATCTATGATATATGCTCCAGAATGATAGCACAGCTTCCTACAAGAATGCAAGTCTGTCTTGATCCTAATCAAAAGAGGTATGTTCTGAGGAATGCTAGGCAGATTCACAGCATACAAGCTGAGTACAGAGTTTCAGAGATTTAGTGGAAAAGATCACTTATTCAAGAAAACAAATCAAAATGTGTACTATAATGTCACCTCCAGTTTGTTTGGCTTCTGCGGCACTGACCACTGTTGTTTTCTGCTATTTCTCTTTTGTTCTGAAGTTTGTGTTTCTAAAATGGCAACTTGAGTTTCAGACAACCTGTAATTTAGAAATGTTCTATGTTCTAATTTATACTTTGCTTTCAGGAAAAGCATTTATGTGTCAAGTAGCAAAACAAGAATGAAATGATAGAAGATGAAGTTCTCCATTAAAGAAAGAAAAATTGGGTAGAGACCTGTTAATGTATACTGTAGAAAATAAAAGGTGTGGAGATATGAACATGCCTATCAACTTACTTGTATAATACAGTGATTTTCAAATGTTAGAGGAGCATTTTTGAGTCTGTGTTATCATAGTGGAATAGTGCCTGCTGCTGCTGCTAAGTCACTTCAGTCGTGTCCGACTCTGTGTGACCCCATAGACGGAAGCCCACTAGGCTCCCCTGTCCTTAGGATTCTCCAGGCAAGAACAGTGGAGTAGGTTGCCATTTCCTTCTCCAATGTGTGAAAGTGAAAAGTGAAAGTGAATTCGCTCAGTCGTGTCCGACCCTTAGCGACCACAAGGACTGCAGCCTACCAGGCTGCTCCATCCATGGGATTTTCTAGGCAAGAGTACTGGAGTGGCTTGCCATTGCCTTCTCCGGGAATAGTGCCTGAGGATGCTGTTTTCAGAAGGTCAGAGTTCCACAGCTGCTCAATCACTATGTTGAGAATTGGTCTTTGATCTTCTGGCTTCATTGTAGTTCTAACATCATGTCTTTTCTGTTTTGCTATTATGGAAATACGCATTGGGCTAATAATTTTGCTTGTTGTACTGTGTGGCATTTACCCTCTCTTCTTTATAACAACAACAATAATAATAATAACATCAAAAGCTATGATTTATAGAGTGGTAGGTACTTTTCTAAGAGTCCTGGAAGTCAGGAATTGGGTCCAATTTCCAGATGAAAAAAATAAGACTACTTTCACGGACATGATGGTAGGGCCATACTCAGGGAAAGGTCAGAAGATGGGGACCTTTAGGACAGCACTGTTCCCTCCATTTCGGTGTCACAGAGCTAGCCAAGTGAGCACAGCTTGGCAGCCTCTACAGGAGCTTTGCTGGTATTGAACAGAAAATTCAGTTCTCACTGTCATTTTGAAGTAGGGACCTTTACACTTTCTGATCCTATTTATCCTGCTATAGACTTTCAGTCTAATAAGAAATAGATTCTTCCAGTGTTCAGATGGTCTATATATAAAAGCTGTCCTATGAACAAAATATGTATAACACCTAAGTATTGCCCCAAAACTATAATTTGCATAGAATAATATAGTATATTAAGTTCTTTTGTGTTGCCTCCTACTATATTAAACTCAAATCGAAGGTTGCATATCTGGTAAAAATGACAGCTTTTCTTTTCGTGTAAATGGTTGGTGCCCAAGCACTTATTAAAACTAGAATTCCTAAGAGGCACATTTGAAAAGAGAGAAGTTCAGTTGTTTCACTAATGGGAAGGAAGCTGTGCTTTTATCCTCACGTTCTTTTCATTTAAATAGAGGACTGAGAGGATGGAAAGTGTGCAAATCTTCTTTTATTTCTGTTTCATTAGAAGATATGAGAACCACCATAACTGGGTGCTTGGAACCAGTTGCAGCTCCATTCTATTACAGACACTTGTAACTGCATAAAAAATGCCAATACCTTCACTCTCAAGATAAGATCAACTGCCTTCAGTTTAATCCTGACTATTTTAAGAAGTGTCAGAAAAACAATTTGTCTCTGTTCTGTGTGAGAAAATGTACATGCTAACAGTGGGAGGTCTGTTTAAACTATTTATTTGAAAACCGCCAGCCTTAGCACAGCCTCTGCTGTCAATTGAATCAGTTTCTTCATTCTTACTGACACACAGTATCTTCCCTTTGATCTCGCTAGATAGCAGCTGTTTATTACAAACTGTACATCTTGTCTATGTGTCCTAAAGTTTATAAAGTGATTTTTCCAAAGTAACCACGGAGATTTATACTTATGTTTCAAACTCTGGATAGAGTGTTGGGCGTATTCAGCAACATTATAGCATGGAATAAATTATATTATGAGAGACTTCTCAGGATTCATTCATCTGTTAAACATTATAGTCATTACACAGAACTAACATGACACTGTGACTCCAAGATGTGTTAAGACTCTTTGATGCTGAAGATTGCATTTGCAAGAGTGGTTGCTGTAAGTGACTGCATTGCTCTGAGCTGATGCGGTGTCCAACTCTCAAAGGACAAATAGTACAATACCTTTGAAGTTATTACTCAGGCCATCCCTGCCCATGGCTTACTTCTGGCCTCAGAGATAGCAAGCCCTAGTGTCTATCTTTCCCATTCAATAGCTTCCCAGCTTTCTTTTTGCTACTTCAACTGCAGAGGTGGACTTGCAGCCAAGAGTCTGACCAAAAACTATCCGGTAAATTATGTGGCCAAGTGTCTGCTAGGGAAGCAAATGGTAGTCTTACCTGAATGAGGAGACAGAAAGTGCTATGGGGGAAAAAAAAAGTGTGCTTTGTTACCAGTTCAGTTCAGTTCAGTGACTCAGTCGTGTTCGACTCTTTGTGACCCCATGAATCTAGGCCGGGGTTCAAATCGCAGCTCTGCTACAGATTGGCTGGATGGGTCTATTAACTTATCTACTTCTCAGTGTCCTCATTTATGAATTATGCATAATTCCCCGTACCTTTTGGAGTTATAAGAATTAAGGGCTATAACAGGCAAAAGTACTTCACATGGCACCCAGAATATAATAGATACTAATACATGTTCATCTATTCTCCTCACTCATGAATTGAGGAAAATATTATTTGTCCTGATTATCTCAAACCAAATAACCCACTGTTTTCTAAGCTTTCTTGTGGACAGAGCCTTCAATTTTTCCCACGATGTGTGCTTACATGGAAACATGAACAGTAAAACAAATTTACCTAAGGCTCTTGGGCCCACCCTGTTGTTCTTTCACTGATTTCCCTCAGTGGTCTCTGAGATATTTCCAGGTAACCCAGTTTAAAACTCACTGCAGTAAGGTGGTACTGTAGACTGAGTGTGTGCCCCTGAAAGCATATATTGAAGCTCTAGTCCCTGAAGTGATGGCATCTGGAGGCAAGGTCTTTGGGAAGTCATAGGGTTTGAATAAGGTCATAAGGATAGAGCCCCCATGATAGGATAAGCCAGAGGAGACAAACAAGTAACAAAAGCTATTAGTTGTTATTTTTGTCATAGGTTAAGGTGAACTTTAGAAGCAGGAAAGGTGGTAGTAAGGGAATAGGAAGGTTCTGAGAAGCAAACTGGTTTGATCTGAGCCAGTCAAGCATGCTATGAGCAGGGCCAACATGGTGGGTAGTTTCATAGGTCACAATGCTCAGTAAGGCCTCACATTCTTTTGAATATGTTACTACTTCCATCTTGAAATTTTAGTATTTTGTGAACAAGATGTCCTACATTTTCATTTAGCACTGGGCCGTACAAATTATGTATCTGGTCCGTTACATAGGAATGTAAGTTTTACAGAATTCTAACCACTTCTTGCTTCCTTCTCTCATGGGAATGTGGCATTGTATAGCAGCTGGAAACTACCTTAAATCTATTCCTTTTTCTTCTCCCTTGAAGCGGATGGTCTTTTTATGTTAGTCTTGAGTCTCTCCTGCTGCTTGTTCCACTAGCAGTCATAGTAGATCTAAGTCTAAACTTCATCAAAATCATTCATCACTAAGTGTGAGAAAAATTAGTAGTACACAGAGACACTGGAATAGACATGTTGGTTGTACTCATCAGCATTTTTCCTTTGTGAAATTAGGGAGGTGGGGGTTATCTCTAATCTGTGTCACAGAACCATCTGGAAACAGTCAGAGATGCATAAGATTTTTAATGCTTCTGTTATATCCATGAAACTGCAAAGTGCTTCTTAGAGGCATAAGGTTTTGTTTTGTTTTGTTTTTTCTGGATCTTGATCATCAAGAGTCATCATACAAGTATTCATCCAAAGAAAGTTTGAAAATGCGTGCTATGTCTGATAATGAATAATTATATCACCTCAGGAATTGTAAAACTGAACTGTCTTAGTCTAGGATTCTGCTCACTTTATTAATCTCCAGTGGGTCATTTTTCCCCTCTAGGTTTGTGCAGATAGAAAATGGTGCTGTCGTTGTTCAGTTGCTAAGTTGTGTCCAACTTTTTGTAACCCCATGGACTACAGCACGCCAGGCTTTCCTTCCTTCACCATCTCCTGGAGTTTGCTCAAACTCATATCCATTGAGTTGGTGATACCATCCAACCATCTCATCCTCTGTTGACCCCTTCTAATCCTGCCCTCAATCTTTCCCAGCATCAGGGTCTTTTTCAATGAGTCAGCTCTTCGCAACATGTAGCCAAAGTATTGGAGTTTTAGCTTTAGCATCCATCCTTCCAATGAATAGTCAGGACTAATTTCCTTTAGGATTGACTGGTTTGATCTCCTTGCAGTCCAAGGGACTCTCAAGAGTCTTCTCCAACACCACAGTTCAAAAGCATCAATTCTTCAGTGCTCAGCCTTCTTTATGGTCCAGCTCTCACATCTGTACATGACTAGTGGAAAAACCATAGCATTGATCATACAGAACTTTGTCAGCAAAGTGATATCTCTTCTTTTTAATTCTCTGTCTAGGTTTGTCATAGCTTTTCTTCTAAGAATCAAGCATCTTTTAATTTCATGGCTGTAATCACTGTCCACAGTGACTTTAGAGCCCTAGAAACTAAAGTCTGTCACTGTTCCCAATTTTTACCCATCTGTTTGCCATGATGGAGAAGGGAATGGAAATCCACTCCAGTATTCTTCCCTGGAGAATCCCATGGACAGAGAAGCCTGGTGGGCTACAGTCTGTGGGATCACTAAGAGTAGGACATGACTGAGTAACTAACACACACAATTTGCCATGAAGGGACTGGATGCCATGATTTAGTTTTTTGAACGTTGAGTTTTAAGCCAACTTTTTCACTCTCCTCTTTCACCTTCATCAAGAGGCCCTTTAGCTCCTCTTCACTTTCTTCTATTAGGGTGGTATCATCTACATATCTGAGGCTGTTGATCTTTCTCCAGCCTGTGATTTATCCTGCCTGGCATTTTGCATGATATATTCTGTATATGGGCTTCCCTGGTGGCTCAGATGGTAAAGAATCAGCCTGCAGTGTGGGAAGTGCACGAGACCTGGGAAATCCTATGGACAGAGAAGCCCCACATTCAAATAGGTTTCCCTGGTGGATCAGTCGGTAAAGAATCCACCTGCAGTGCAAGAGACCTGGGATCTATGCCTGGATTGGGAGGATCCCCTGGAGAAGGGAATGGCAAGCAACTCCAATGTTCTTGCCTGGGAAATCCAATGGACAGAGGAGCCTGATGGGCTACAGTCCATGGGGTCGCAGAGAGTCAGACATGACTGAGCGACTAGCATCTCCCACCATCACTGTGTGTATAAGTTAAATAAGCAGGGTGACAATAAGAGAGCTCTCCTGTGGCTCAGAAAATCGTATAGTTGGTTTGAAATGTTCTCTGGAATCTGGACTCAATTATCAAAGCAAAAAGAGCAGCAGTCATTTAAGGTGAGGAAGATTGTGAATAGGGCTTCCCTGGTGGCTCAGATGGTAAAGAATCTGCCTGCAATGCAGGAGACCCAGGTTTGATCCCTGGATCGGGAAGATCCCCTAGAGAAGGGAATGGCTACTCACTCTAGTATTCTTGCCTGGAGAATTCCAAGGACAGAGGAGGCTGGCGGGCTACAGTCATGGGGTTGCGAAGGGTCAGACAAAACTGAGCCACTAACGCTTTCACTTTCAGATTGCGAATATAGCCTGAAACCTCAACCTTTATTTAGTTTTTTCTGCAGCAATCTATGCTGGTACTTACACCACAGGCTTCTTCCTAGAGACACTGACATGCCTGGGTCTTAATGTATCTATATTCTGATTTGTCAGAACAATGAGTTAACAAGTGCACTGGACCACATGAAAACATGGACTGATGGACATACCCATCCTCTTTAATATATATCATATAGTATGACACTGTTAATGTAACACTCTTTCCTTCAGAGGTGTTTGCTATGAGAGTGATGAGTGTTAAGATTTCTTTCATCCTCTGCACGGTGCCTCGCAGCAGTGACTGCTACTCCCTAGGGCAGGCTCTCTTGGTCCCTTGCCTAGAGTACCACAGCAACGGGATGTCCTCTTCCCTCCTGCTTCTCTCCAATGCACCCCTAACTCTATGGCCTTTGTGATTTTTCTGAAACAAAAGCCAGTCCACCTCAAGTCTTAGTTACAAACTCTTTAGTGATTTCCCATTGCTCTTAGGATGAAGCCTAAGCTTTTTGACGTGGCTGGTAAGGATTTCTGTGATTAGGCAGAAATATAGGTTCTGTATAGATGAATCGATGTGGACAAAGATGAGAGTGATAGAGTGAACACAGGATAGGGTGAGGTCAAATTTTAGCTGTATTATGGATGCTCTCTCCGGTGCCTTCTTGTCTTCCCCCTCTTTTTTTTTCTGGACTGTTTAGGCTCACTTACCTTTTCTGCTACCAAGGGCACTGTCCTTGAGTTTTCTTTGAAAACTTACAACAGCTGAGTATGCTCAGAAGGCAATGACAGATTTTGTCTCTGAATCTGGTTTCTCATTTTAAAACACTAAGGCTTCATTCTGAGGGATGGACAATGCCCTCTTCACAATGTGGATCAGTGAGATCCATCAAGTGACCAAGAAAGGACCAAGATTTCCATTATCACAATTGCACAAGTGTTATGTTGAAAGGGCTTTCATAAGCAGTATAAGAAGAAGGATATGGCAACTCACTCCAGTATTCTTGCCTGGAGAATCCCATGGACAGAGGAGCCTGGCAGGCCATGGTCCATAGGGTTGCAGAGAGTCAGACATGACTCAAGCAACTAAGCAAGCAGTACAAAATGTAAAATGAGTTGGATAGTGTCACTGGATTTCCCATTTTATTCTAAAAATTAGCCGAGGCCTTGATTACCTGTCAGCTGGCCACATCTCTGACCTTGTTCTGACTCTTTCACTCTTTCCTTTCTATGGTGGTCCAAAAAATGTCCTCCTGTAAATATATACATGTCAAATCCCTGAAACCTGTGAGTGGTGCCTTCTATGGCAAAAGATATGATTTTGCGAAGAGTTTATCCTGGATTATCCAAATGGGCCCAATATTATCACAGCGGTCTTTATATTGGAGAGGCAGAGAGAGACACACAAAGAAGTCGCAAAGAGGAGGAGAAATGAAGGAAGAGGTAGATGTCAGAGTTATGCTGCAACAAGGCAAGGAGTATAGACAGTCACAAGCTGGAAAACCAACGAATAGATACTCCTCTCGAGCCTCTGCAGGGAGCATTTCCCTGTAGACACCTTGATTTTGGACTTCTAGCCTCCAGAGCTATGAAAGAATAAATGATTTAAGCTACCCAGTATATGGACGCATTTGATAAATATTTGTTAAATGAAAAATCATCTAATATCAGAGATAGAAACAGGTAGTGATAAAAGAAGTATTTTATAACTTACCAGTCATGCTTCCTAAACTGTCCTAATCATTAACTACACAACCTCCCTAACCCCAACAAATCACTTACTTTCCCATTTTCAAATACTGGAGTTTAAGGAAAGACTTTGAGAAATTCATGTATTACTGTTGAATATAACTTTTTTTTCAATCATATAGTCAACAATTTTTAAAAATCAAACTGATGTTATCAAGTATTTTCTTCTGTATCATGTTGAAATACTAAGCATAAGATTTCTTAGTTAAACAAACATTTTGTAGATATGACCAAAAATGGTGAGTATATTTATTCTGAAGGCCTGTATCTCTTTTTTTGGTGGATGTCGGCAAGGATACAATCCATGTGCTTTTGTCTTGCTGAGTCCATATGACACAGGTTAATTAAAGGGCTGTTTATGGTTCGGGTAGATAAAGAGAAAAGATACAAAGACATAGTGTCTACACTGCAGCCAGCATAATATGCATGTAGAGGTGAGCCAGAGGCAAATTTCCTGAGGGAACAAGGATGGAGAATTCAACAATTACAGATTTTAATCTGAAAATAAAGTATGATATTGTTTGAGTTCTTTGGTTCCATTTTGTGGAGGAAATGTGCAGAGAGATCCCAGAAGGGAGTTGGAAGATGCCTAAGGAAGAATTCCAAGACTGTAAACTGCACTCCAGCCTAAGCCTATATGCTGTCAATGCTAAGAATTTCCTGATGAAGATCACAGTACTTAGCATTGCTATCATACAATGTCAAATGAAAGGCTCAGAGACAGGTTCTTGATGACTTGGAAGCTTGCTTTGTTGAAATAAACCTTCTCTTAAACTGAAAAGCAATGTCTACTCCACAGTGAAGAGAGATGAAATAATATGCATAATTCTCATATTTTGATGTTGCAAAAGTTTATATAAATCTCTGTCTTAAGCATTGGAAGAATGCTTAGAATATTTGCAACCAATTTCTATAAATATTTATGAGATTAGACTGATTTGGGGAAAGAAAATGATGGAAATAATTATTTTCATTGTTGAACCATTATTCTTTTTAAAGTAAAATTGGTTAATTGACAAAAAAATGACATACATTCAAAAGTAACACATATCGTAATTGTACAGATTGATGCTTTTTCCCACAGTGAAATTATCCTGTAACTACCACTCAGATCAGAAACAGAACACTAACAATATCCTGAGAAGTCCCCCTAGTGTCCCCTACTAGTTACTACCCTCCCTTTCACTCCAAAGGTAGCTTCCATACTAAGTTATTATTACAACAAAATACTTACATTTCATTTCATATCTATTATTTAAAGTTCAACAGACATTGATGCTACAATTTAACCTCACCAACCGTCAAATTTTATGTCTTTCTTTTCTGTTCTTCTCAAAAAATATCAAAGAGAGCTATAAATTTTGATCTGAGACAACCTCTCCTTTCCCCATTCCTGCTTATGTATATGTTCTAATAGATGCTTTTGAATAAAAATCCATACTCTCATTTCTCAAATTAAAAATGTGCTAGTAGCGAAGCACTACAAAGCAAGGCAGACCATACACGCACATACACACCAAAATAAATGTATTTTAGTTTAGGATTATGGTTTTAGTTTCAAGCTTGAATAAAATAATTTAAAGATACTTTCAAAAAGATAAAAATACCTTAACTGTGTTCTTTTAAATAAGGGCACACTCAGAAGTTAAAGAGCTTCCCTTGCAGCTCAGCTGGTAAAGAATCTGCTCACAATGCTAGAGACCTGGGTTCGATCCCTGGGTTGGGAAGATCCCCTGGAGAAGGGAACGGCTACCCACTCCAGTATTCTGGCCTGGAGAATTCCATGTACTGTATAGTCCATGGAGTTGCAAAGAGTCAGACACGACTGAGCGACTTTCACTTCAGAAGTTTAAACCCTTGAATTCCAAAGCTCTTTTCCCCTTAACTGTTAAACTTGATGATGAAAAAATTTTAAAAATAATAAAAAATGTAAAGGGTAGATGCGACATAGCACTGAAACATCATCTACCTGTCATGGGTACATTTCAGTTATATCCATCATGGCCTCCTAGGAGCCCCAGGAAGGTTCTGGTAGGACCTGTTAAGGGGTTTGCTCTATGGGTAGTAGCTTATCAATGTGAGGACATATCCTGAGTCGCTTTATGGAAGGATGAACATCCAGCAAGTTCCAGCCCAAAGTGAATCTTGGAAAGTCAACAAGTACATAATTTTCTTGGAATCTATGAGATTCTGCTGCTGAGACAGAACATGAATACATATGCATGAATAAAAGAAAAACATGGAAGTGCCATGTCCAGACTATAACTTCTATGAATAGCAAAAGTTTCAACTGGTAAAGATTTATCTTGCAGAAGGATTCAACTGAAAAGGCCTTAGGGACAAGGCCTTGAGAGGGCCAGAATCATCTTTCATCCTTTTAAATGGCTCTGACTTTCCTGATATAGTCACAGAGCAGCTGCCAGATGTCTATTTCTAAGTACTGAAACACTGTAAAATAAAATCATCTTAAAGAAGCCTGGTGTGCTGCAATCAATGGGGTCACAAAGAGTCGGACACAACTTAGCGAACTAAGCAACAAAGAGATTAAATAGCCATATTCTAAAGATAGTTGTCACTGAGTAAGTCTGATGGTTGTGCCAGTATTGGTTTATATGATGAGAAAATTCAGGCATCTCCACAGGTGCTGATGTACAGTTTTGTCTGATTTCCTTTAGCTTAAACCCTCCTTGTTCTGGTTTCTGAAAATGGATCTTCTTTAATCATCTCTGTTATTTAAGTAAAGCTCAAGGTGTATTTAACAAAATCTAAACAAAGATCTCTGCAATATAATTTCTGAATGACAGACATTTAATGTAAGGCCACAATCACTCATGAATTTGCCATTATTGTATTTTGTTTCTGTTATAAATCCTTATCACTTTGGCATCTTTCACGTCTGTGCCTATTTTCCTGACAATTCCAGCAAGAACTTTTCTTTGTATGTGAGGGTAAGAGAAGTCAGTCAGATTATCAAATTTATCCAGAACCAAACACAACAGCATCCACCAATACTCATGTTTTCTTCATCTTTATATCCATGGCAAGATACTTTTCAGGATTTCTTGTTTGGCAGAGACTATTTCTGTCTTGAATTTTGTTTAATTTTTTCTGTTTGCTCTCATCCCAGGGCAAAGCTTCCTTAGGTGCAAGCAGAACCAAGATAATAGCTCAGTAGAACTGATATAATAACAAGTGCTATGAACTTCGTCAGAGTGATTTTTTTCAAACACTTCTTAGGCTCTCCATGTCCAGCTTGAGAGACTTCACTCTCAGCTATAGCTTCCCTGTGTTGATCCAGGAGGCTCTCATGTGGTTCAGTGGTAAAGTATCCACTTGCCAATGCAGGAGACCCAGGTTCGATGCCTGAGTCAGGAGAATCTCCTGGAGAAGGAAATGGCTCTCTACTCTAGTATTCTTGCCTGGGAAATCCCATGGATAGAGGAGCCTGACAGGGTAGAGTCCATGGGGTCGCAAAAGAGTAGGACAGGACTTACCAACTAAACAACAACAACCCAACATATTGATCCAGGACTTAGCTACCACAGCCATCTCAGAACCTCCTATCTTAACTTCTTTCTCACTAGTTTTGTCTGATTCTGACTTGTATATAAGTGAAGATTTACATTACGTTCACTTAACTAATTTTTTCCCATTAAATTTATGTTTTTAAAATTCATCCATGTTGCTGCCTGTGATAGCAGTTCGTCACTTTTCACTGCTGTTTTAATAATATACCACAATGTATTCAACCATTTTAATATTTATGGTAATTTGAGTTGTTTCCAGTGTGGGGACGCTACAAATAGTGCTACTATGAACATTTTTATCCTTGTGTTTAAATAAACATGTATACATATATGTTGAGTATGCGTATATACTCATAGTATATTGGAATGAAATTGAAATAGCTGAGCTACAGCATAAGTACACTCAGCTTTGATAAAGACTGCCAATATGGTTATATCAATTTTCATACAAACTAGCAGTGGATGAGATCTCCAGTTGCTCTATATCTTTTTAACACTTTGCATTATCATTTGTTTTCATCTGAGCCATTCTGGTATACATATAGTGGTATATCACTGTGATTTTGTTTCCATTTCTCTCATGACAAATCATGCTGAGCATTTTTTTAATGTGCTTACTTTTTTCATTTGCTTATGTGCTTTGCTGACAATCTGGATATTCTGTTTTTTTAACCAAAGAGAGGAAAGACCTATATGCTGAAAACTATAAAATACCACTAAAGAAAACGGAAGACAATTCAAAGAAATGGAAAGATATCTTTTGCTCTTAAATTAGAAGATTAAATATTGTTTAAATGGCCATACATCCCAAATCAATCTAAGATTTAATGTATTCCTCATGAAAATGCCTGTGAAAATTTTCACATAACTAGAAGAAATAATCCTAAAATTTATATGGAACCACAATAGACCCCAAACTCCCAACGCAATTCTGAGAAAAAAAGAATGAAGCTGGAGATAAAACCCTTTCAGACTGAAGACTGCACTACAAAGATACAGCAATCAAAACACCATGGTATTGGCACAAAAACAGACACATAGATCAATGGAACAGAACAAAGAACCTAGAAATAAATTCACATACCTACAGTCAATTAATCTATGACAAAGGAGGTAATGGAGAAAAGGCAGTATCTTCAAAAAATATGTTGGGAAAAGTGGACAGCTACACATAAGAGATAAAGTGAAAATATCTCCTTTTATGGTGGCTTTTAAAAAAATCAGATTTATTAAGGAATATTTTCATACCATAAAATTCACCCATTGAAAGCATATGCATTGAATGTTTTCCAGTAATTTGTGCAACATTCACCAAAATTCAATTCTAGAGAATTTCCACAATCCTTAAAGGATCCTTCATGTCTGTTTGCAGTTAATTCCCATTATTACCCCTAACCATAGGCAACCACTGATCTCATATTTTCTTATATACTTTGACTTTTTGAGAATGTCAAGAAAATGGAACATGCATTATGTAGGGTTTTTTTCTGACTTTCTTCACTTAACATGGTGATTTTGAGTTGAGTTGAGTTCAGTTGCTCAGTCATGTCTGACTCTTTGCAACCTCATGGACTGCAGCATGCCAGGCCTCCATGTCCATCACCAACTCCTGCAGCTTGCACAAACTCATGTCCATCTAGTTGGTAATGCCATTCAACCAACTTATCCTCTGTTGTCCTTTTCGCCTCCTGCCTTCAATATTCCCAGCATCAGGGTCTTTTCCAATGAGTCAGATCTTCACATCAGGTGGCCAAAGTATTGGAGTGTCAGCTTCAGCATCAGTCCTTCCAATGAATATTAAGGACTGATTTCCCTTAAGATTGACTGATTTGATCTCCTTGCAGTCCAAGGGACTCTCAATAGTCTTCTCCAACACCACAGTTCATTCTTCTGCACTCAGCTTTCTTTATAGTACAACTCTCACATCCATACATGACTACTGGAAAAACCATGCTGCTGCTGCTGCTAAGTCACGTCAGCCATGTCCGACTCTGTGCAACCCCATAGACAGCAGCCCAACAGGCTCCTCTGTCCCTGGGATACTCCAGGCAAGAATACTGGAGTGGGTTGCCATTTCCTTCTCCAACTGGAAAAACCACAGTTTTGACTATATGGATATTTGCTGGCAAAGTAATGTCTCTGCTTTTAAATATGCTGTCTAGATTGGTCATAGCTTTTCTTCCAAGAAGCAAGTATCTTTTAATTTCATGGCTGCAGTCACCATCTGCAGTGATTTTGGAGCCCAAGAAAATAAAGTCTGACACTTTTTCCATTGTTTCCCCATCTATTTGCCATGAAGTGATGGGACTGGATGCTATGATCTTAGTTTTTTTAATGTTGAGCCTTTTCACTCTCCTCTTTCACCTTCATCAAGAGTCACTTTAGTTCCTCTTCACTTTCTGCCATAATGGTGGTGTCATCTGCATATCTGATGCCACCAATCTAACATCTAATACTATGCTATAAATTTCTCTCTAAGTTCTGCTTTAGCAGCATCCCTCAAATTTTGACATATTTCCATCTTCCTTTTTATAAAAAATATTTTCCAATTTCCCTTATAATTTCTTCTTTGACCCATGGATTATTTAGACACTTGTTTTTAATTTCAAAATATTTGGAGATTTTCCTGATATCTTTCTTTAATTTATTTCTAATTCAACTACTTTGTGATCCAGAAACACACTTTTGTTTTTCTTTAAAGTTCAAAACTACAATGAAATACCATCTTACACTGGTCAGAAAGGCAATCAACAGAAATTCTACAAACAATATTTATTGTTTAGAGAGGGTATAGAGAAAGGGCATCCTCTTACACTGTTGGTGGGAATGCCAATTGATACAATCATTATGGAGAACAGTATGGAGATTCCTTAAAAAGCTAGGAATTAAGCTACCACATGACTCAGAAATCCCACTACTGGGCCTATACCCTGAGGAAACCAGAATTGAAACACACACATACACACACACACACACACACACACACACACGTACTCAATATTCATTGCAGCACTATTTACAATAGCTACCACATAGAAGCAATATGGAAGTAGATGTTCATCGACAGATGAATGAATAAGGAAACTGTGGTACATATACACAATGGAATATATTACTAACCTATGAAAAATAACACATTTGAGTCAGTTCTAATGAGATGGATGAACCTACAGCCTATTATATAGAGTGAAGTAAGTCAGAAAGAGAAAGACAAATATCTCATATTAACACATATATATGGAATCTAGAAAGATAGCACTGACAATCCTACTTGCAGAGCAGCATAGGAGACACAGACATTTGGAGAACAGTGGGGGAAGGAGAGGGTCAGATTATATGAGAGAATAACACTGAAACATATACATACAGTTCAGTTCGGTTCAATCGCTCTGTCATGTCCGACTTTTTGCGACCCCATGAATCACAGCACGCCAGGCCTCCCTGTCCATCACCAGCTCCCGGAGTTCACTCAAACTAATGTCCATCGAGTTGGTGATGCCATCCAGCCATCTCATTCTCTGTCATCCCCTTCTCCTTCTGCCCCCAATCCCTCCCAGCATCAGAGTCTTTTCCACTGAGTCAATTCTTTGCATGAGGTGGCCAAAGCATTGGAGTTTCATTACCCATGGACAAAACATATAATTCCACATCTATCCTCTTCTTACAATTTATGCTAGATTAATAATTTTAATTAAACTTTGATGAAATAATTTATGAGCTAGAAAACAAATTTTGATTCCAACATTGTCTATTGAGTTTGTATGTAACACTTTTCATTGTGATATTTCTGGCTGCTCTGGGTCTTTGCTGCTGTGAGCAGGGCTTTCGCTAGTTGTGGTGCACTGGCTTGGTTGTCCCCAAGGCATGTGAGATCTTAGTTCCCCAACCAGGGCTCAGAGGCCCAACCCCTGCATTGGAAGATGGATTTCTAACCACTGGACCACCAGGGAAATCCCTTCACTGTGACTCTAAATAACCTTAAACTTTCACAAATCATTTATTCTTTATGCAAAATAAATGGACTACCTTTGTCCAGAACATGGATCACTTACCTACTAATTCAGCATCCGTTTGGAGCAAAATTATTTCACTAAATACCATGAATATTTTTTAAAAGTGTCCCATGTTCTTGAGAAGATTGCAATCTAATGTAAACAAAAATGTGGAAATAAGCATAAACTGTAATAGAAAGGAGAGTAAAGCAGTAGTCATGAACAGAATTGGATAGAGCAGAGAGGCAGGAAATAGTGCTATAGCCTCAATGGAAAAAACTCAGCAAAATGACTTTGTCAGGTTGTAAAGTTATTTTGAGCATTCCTTAGGATTGCCTTTCTTTGGGATTGGAATGAAAACTGAACTTTTCCACTCCTGTGGCCACTGCTGAGTTTTCCGAATTTGCTGACATTCACAGCATCATCTTTCAGGATTTGAAATAGCGAAACTGGAATTCCATCACCTCCACTAATTTTGTTCATAGTGATGCTTCCTAAGGCCCACTTGACTTCACATTCCAGGATGTTTGGCTCTAGGTAGTGATCACACCATCGTGATTATCTGGATCTTGAAGCTCTTTTTTGTACAGTTGTCCTGTGTATTCTTGCCACCTCTTCTTAATATATTCTGCTTCTATTAAGTCCATACCATTTCTGTCCTTTATCGAGCCCATCTTTGCATGAAATGTTCCCTTGGTATCTCTAATTTTCTTGAGGAGATCTCTAGTATTTTCTGTTCTATTTTATTTCTTTGCATTGATCACTGAGGAAGGCTTTCTTATCTCTCCTTGCTATTCTTTGGAACTCTGCATTCAAATGCTTATATCTTTCCTTTTCTCCATTGCTTTTCGCTTCTCTTCTTTTCACAGCTGTCACTAAGGCTTCCTCAGACAGCCATTTTGTTTTTTTGCATTTCTTTTCCATGGGGATGGTCTTGATCCCTGTCTGCTGTACACTGTCAGGAACCATATTTCATCAGGCAATATATCAGATCTAGTAAAGTAATGCTCAAAATTCTCCAAGACAGGCTTCAAAAATACATGAACCATGAAATTCCAGATGTTCAAGCTGGTTTTAGAAAAGGCAAAGGAACGAGAGATCAAATTGCCAACATCTGCTGGATCATCGAAAAAGCAAGAAAGTTCGAGAAAGACATCTATTTTTGCTTCATTGACTATGCCAAACCTTTGACTGTGTAGATCACAAAAAACTGTGGAAAATTCTTAAAGAGATGGGAATATCAGACCACCTGACATGCCTCTTGAGAAACCTATATACAGGTCAGGAAGCAACAGTTAGAACTGGACATGGAACAACAGACTGCTTCCAAATAGGAAAAGGAGTACGTCAAGGTTGCATATTGTCACCCTGCTTATTTAACTTATATGCAGAGTACATCATGAGGAACCCTGGGCTAGAAGAAGCACAAGCTGGAATCAAGATTACCGGGAGAAATATCAATAAGCTCAGATATGCAGATGATATCACCCTTCTGGAAGAAAGTGAAGAGGAACTAAAAAGCCTCTTGATGAAAGTGAAAGAGGAGAGTGAAAAAGTTGGCTTAGAGCTCAACATTCAGAAAAGGAAGATCATGGCATCTGGTCCCATCACTTCATGGGAAATAGATGGGGAAACAGTGGAAACAGTGGTTGACTTTATTTTTTGGGCTCCAAAATCACTGCAGATGGTGATTGCAGCTATGAAATTAAAAGATGCTTACTCCTTGGAAGGAAAGTTATGACCAACCTAGACAGCATATTAAAAAGCAGAGACAATACTTTGCCAACCAAGGTCTGTCTAGTCAAGGCTATGGTTTTTCCAGTGGTCATGTATGGATGTGAGAGGTGGACTGTGCAGAAAGCTGAGTGTCGAAGAATTGATGCACTTGAACTGTGTTGCTGGAGAAGACTGTTGAGAGTCCCTTGGACTGCAAGGAGGTCGAACCAGTACATCCTAAACGAGATCAGTACTGGGTGTTCATTGGAAGAATTGATGCTGAAGCTGAGACTCCAATACTTTGGCGACCTCATGCAAAGTGGTGAGTCATTGAAAAAGACCCGGATGCTGGGAGGGATTGGGGACAGGAGGTGAAGGGGACGACAGAGGATGAGATGGCTTGATGGAATCACTGACTCGATGGACATGAGTTTGAGTGAACTCCAGGAACTGGTGATGGACAGGAGGCCTGGTGTTCTGTGATTCACGGGGTTTCAAAGAGTCGGACATGACTGAAAGACTGAACTGAACTGAACTGAAAGTTGTTTTTGTGATCTATCAGTTCCAGGATTCTAAGAATCAAGAGCAAACAAAATCAGAATGCATTCAGTTCAGTTCAGTCGCTCAGTCATGTCCGGCTCTTTGCGACCCCATGAATCGCAGGACGCCAGGCCTCCCTGTCCATCACCAACTCCCGGAGTCTACCCAAACTCATGTCTGTCGAGTCGGTGATGCCATCCAGCCATCTCATCCTCTGTCATCCCCTTCTCCTCCTGCCCCCAATCCCTCCCAGCATCAGGGTCTTTTCCAATGACTCAACTCTTCACATGAGATGGCCAAAATATTGGAGTTTCAGCTTCAGCACCAACCCTTCCAATGAACACCCAGGATTGATCTCCTGTAGGATGGACTGGTTGGATCTCCTTGCAGTCCAAGGGACTCTCAAGAGTCTTCTCCAGCACCACAGTTCAAAAGCATCAATTCTTCAATGCTCAGCTTTCTGTACAGTCCACCTCTCACATCCATAGATGACGACGGGAAAAACCATAGCCTTGACTAGTTGGACCTTGGTTGGCAAGTAATGTCTCTGCTTTTTAATATGCTATCTAGGCTGGTCATAACTTTCCTTCCAAGGAGTAAGCGTCTTTTAATTTCACGGCTTCAAGCACCATCTGCGGTGATTTTGGAGCCCAAAAAATAAAGTCAACCACTGTTTCCACTGTTTCCCCATCTATTTCCCGTGAAGTGATGGGACCAGATGCCATGATCTTCGTTTTCTGAATGCTGAGCTTTAAGCCAACTTTTTTACTCTCCTCTTTTACTTTCATCAAGATGCTTTTTAGTTCCTCTTCACTTTCTGCCATAAAGGTGGTGTCATCTGCATATCTGAGGTTATTGATATTTCTCCCGGCAATCTTGATTCCAGCTTGTGCTTCTTCCAGCCCGGCGTTTCTCATGATGTTCTCTGCATATAAGTTAAATAAGCAGGGTGACAATATGCATCCTTGGCGTATTCCTTTTCTTATTAAGGTTGTCTATAAATGTCAGTAACCACAGCATCAAAGAATATAATAATTGGATTTGGGGAAACTGATCTTAAATATCTATCCATGGCAGAATAACTTGCATGTTGGGTGACTACAATTTTTAGGAGTTTTGAACGGAATTTCTACTTAACATTCTTGTTCATAAATGAATTTGGCTTAGATTCTAATCTGTATTAAAGCAGAATAAATATTGTTTTAAATTATGTATTTGGAGAATAATTTATTCATATGAAATCCAGAACCAAATAACAAATTTAGCACAATAACTAAGAATAAAAATCCAAAGAACCTCATGCTTCAAGCATTTAGTATCTGATATAGCTTTGCATAGTTATAAGGTACACTGTAATAACTCTGAAAACAAAGTGAGTGGGTACAGTCTGTAATTAAAAGGAACAGATTTATGAAAGTATTACTAAAATAGTTTGAAGAAGAAACTGATCTTTTAAATGCTTATTTTGGAATTTTGTGTCTTTCAATTTTTTCAACAATGATTTTATTGACTTCATAACATGAGATTATCCATCTGTCAAATGAGGTATTTATACATTGTATTATAATTAAATTGTGGTCTCTAGGGCTCAGTGTCAAAGCATAAGAATGGTAGGCTACCCATTCACAATAAAGGAAAAGTGGAGTGTGAACCTGTGTCTGTGTATGCACACACATGCACACAATGAGCTTTGATAAATACATAATGTATTGCATGCACCACTGTAGTATCATAAAAAATAGTTTTCACTACCCTAAAAATCCTTTGTACTCTGCATATTCATCTCGCCCACCACCCTAACCCCCTGGCTATCACTGATCATTATACTGTCTCCATAATTTTGTCTATTCCAGAGTGTCATTTAGATGGAATAGATAGCCTTTTCAGAATTTGTTTTTTCATTTAGTAATATGAATTTAAGTTTCTTTTATGTGTTTTCATGGCTTGAGAGCCCACTTCTTTATGGCACTAAATAATATTTTGTCTGGACACTACAGTTTTTCTATCCATT
The DNA here is from genome assembly GCF_049115385.1 of Moschus berezovskii. NCBI lineage: Eukaryota > Metazoa > Chordata > Mammalia > Artiodactyla > Moschidae > Moschus > Moschus berezovskii. The sequence goes on along the minus strand of NC_142488.1, from coordinate 131,477,113 downwards.
AAACTACTGAAGGATAACTTTATTGCTTTCAAGTTTTGGCTATTTTGAGTGAAACTGCTAAAAACATCTGCATGCAGATTTTGTGTGGACATTAGTTTTCAAAACACTGACACAAATACCAAGGAGTGTGATTGCTGTGTTGCATGGTAAGAACATGTTTAGTTTCATAAGAAATTTCCAAATGGTCTTCCAAAGTAACTGTGTCACTTTGCATTCCCATCAACAATAAAGTCTGTACAGCTTCACATCCTCATCAGCATTTGGTGTTGTCAGTGTTTGGGGTTTTAGCCCTTCTAACAGGTGTTCACTGGTTTCTCATTGTTGTTTTAATTTGCAATTCTTGGATAATATATGATGTCAAACATATTTTCCAACGTTTACTTGTTTTTTATATATATTCTTCAGTAAGGTATCTGTTAGGTCTTTTTCCTATTTTTTACACAAGTTGTTCCTTTTCTTATAATTGTATTTTAAGAGGTTTTTTAAATATATATTATAGACAATAGTCCTTTATCAGATATGTACTTTGCAAATATTTTTCCCAATTTGTCACTTGTCTTCATTCTGTCAATGCTGTCTTTTAAAATGTACAAGTTTTTAATTTTAATGAAATCCAGCTTACAAATGATTTCTTTCACAGATCTTGCCTTTGGTGTTGTATCTAAAAACTCATCACAGTGGTATATAAAACTATTGAATCATTATGTTGTACACCTGAAGCTAATGCAATCTTAAAAATCAACTATAATTTCTTGAAATTTTTTAATTAAACAAATAAAAAGTCATTGGCACACCCAAGTATAGGGCACATGGCTAAAAAAAGGACACATGACAAAGGTGCACCCATAAAGATGGCGCCTGACGGATGTCAGGAGGGTATGGCCCCAGATAATCACAAAAAATTGTGATTGGCCCCTGAACACTTCCCCTTGCATGAACAGTGCATGATCACCCTAGACCTCTGTTGTGACATCAGCGCGTGATGACCTGACCTTTAATACGATTGGAGCCGACAGCAGAGTCCCTTGCAAAACCCCCACGCTTGCCTTTATATACGGAGAGCTTGTAACAATAAAGCAGAACTGCCTTGACAGAACCCCCGCTGCGTCTGAGTGTCCTTCTCCGGGCGAGGAGGGCTTTGGGGCAGGCAGCCAGCTCCCCCTCCCCCTGGGGTTTCCTCCCCACAGCTCTGGTGTGGGGAGGCAAAACAGGGTCCGCATCTGAGGCCTTGCTCTCCCCCGTGGTGTCACCGGGGGAGAAACAAGGGGACCCTACATCTGGCGCTGTGACTCGGATCCCCTCGGAGAAAGAGAGCCCTCATCGCACAGTCTTGAAAGAGAGACGACGAAAAGTTTCCACGAGCCTCTGTGCGACGCTCCCATCGAGGAGTGCAACCCCAAGGCAAGTGTATTAAGGTTGAAAAGAAACCTTCAAGGGTGAGCACTATAATCCTTCCCTCCTATCCTCCCCTTCTCTCTCTCTCTCTTACTCAAGGAGTTCAGTGAACGGCAATCGCTCGCAGGCATAATTGAGGCTACCTGCCCAGGGCACTCCCTGGGGGAAGCCAAAGATCCCTCGAGCTGAGAACATAGTAACGGGAGCCCAACTGGGTGAACCCCCCCTTTTGTTTCCCTTTCTTTCTCTCACTTCTTGCTGAGAGTGAGGCCAGAACCCCTGTGGGCACGGGACGGGCACTTAAAAGCCGATAGGGCGCCCGCCACTTGAAGACTCCCGTGACAGGATAAGGGGGTCACGGAACGGGCTAGAGGCCCCTAGGGCGCCCGTCCCCATCAAGAAAATTTCCGTGCAACGAAAAAGGCACACAGTTCCATAAGCATCGCACAGGCCCAATCACTTGGCCACCACCGGTCCCCATAGGACCTTTCTTAGTGGACACTTTCGGCAAACGTGCCTTCCTCTGTCTTCTCACCATGGGGACTGCCATTAGCAAAACCGATGAGCCCGCTCTGAAGGCTCTGAAGTACATGCTTAAAAGTAGAGGACTCGAAATCTCCGACACCCAGGCCATCAAAGTCTGGGGGGCTATTACCAGATTGACCCCATGGATAGATTCGGCCAGCCTATTCTCATGGGATACCTGGGATAGGGTCCAAACCCTAGCTAGAAAAAGGGAAATCCAAGACGGAGAGGAGCCACCCTTGGTGTTCTACCCCACAATCTCTGCCCTTAATACCTGTTTCACCCCCGAAAAGGGACAGGTAAACGAGGGAGAGATTACCATCCATAACGCTGAAAAACAATGGGAACAATTTGACTATGAACGAGCCACCATAAATTCTGGGGAGGAAGAAGGAAAAACCACTATAGCCAATAATTTATGGCCTCCCTCAGGGGAAGAAAAATGGTCCAACCAGACTGAAGACTTCCTTAGCACTCCCAGCGCCCCAGAGGCCCCAACTTATAAGTCTAACTTGTATCCTCCTCTAGCCCTCCCTTTCAAGGGGGGACTCAATAACGCTTCCCCCTGGAGACTGGAGGAATCCCCATGGAGAGGAAGGACCTACCCTGAAGACCCTTGGGGGACAAGATGACTATTTAATGCAGATTCAATACAGGCCTTTCCCTTAAATGTAAACCCTGGGGGGAACCGGCCAGCGGCCTGGTACCCTTGGGAAGCCCAAGACCTAAAAGAGCTCAAGAAGGTGGTGGCAGAAGATGGCCCCAATTCTCCATGGGCGGAGACTATTCTCCAGGGTCTAGCTCATCAGCCTTGCACGACCCAAGACTGGAAAATGCTATGTAAGGCGGTACTCCCCAGTAACACTTACATTAAGTGGTGTGCTTTTTTCAAGAAGGAATGTCATGCCCAAGCAGAAGGAAACCAAGCTGCTAACCCCGTCATCCCTGTTACTTTCGGGATGTTATCTGGGACGGCAGATCAATGGAGCACGGGACCCCAACAGGCCACTATCCCTGCTCCTTATACAGACCAGGTGCGAGCCATATGCCTAGCCGCCTGGAGAAAATTAGCTGAAGGTCCCAGCGAACCCCCCATATCCTTCATTACCCAAAAAAATAACGAGGACCTCTCCAGCTTCATAGATAGAGTAGAAAAAAGCATGCAAAGAAAATTCCCCCCAGGTCCCTTAAGAGATCAATTTGTCAAAATGCTGGTATGGGAAGGGATGAATTCCGACCGCAAGGTGGCCTGTGCAGGGCAGAAAGATCGATCCATGGAACGATGGCGGGTAGCCACCAAAGATATTGGGACACAGCACCACCAAACTCAAGCAATGGTGGCTGCGATGGAGGCTCAAACCAGGGCGATAGCTGACACCCTCGCCTCTGCCTTCAGCAAGGTGTCCATGGCCCAAGATGCCTCCCCTGAAGGGGCCCTCAAAAATCAAAAAACAGGCAATTGTTTTCAATGTGGAAAGGAAGGGCACTTTCTAAGGTCGGGGAGAATTGGAAATAGAGGGCCACCTACAACCCCCTGTCCACGTTGTAAAAAGGGATACCACTGGAAAATAGATTGTAGGTCCAAATTTAATAAAGACGGGAAACCTTTAAACTAAATGAGGGGCACTCCCCAGCCCCGTCATCCCAAGGGGAAACCCCAAGCCCTCTTCCAGGGGTATGCCAGCCTGAGGTTATTGAACTCTCCCAAGAGATGTCTGATAAATTAGAAAAGCCCTTACCCGGGTGCAATTCTACTAGAAGGCCCCCTTACCAACTAATGGGCATTAATAAGCCCCGACCTACCAGGCAAGAGATCAAATGGACTGTCCCTATAGTACCAGGGCTGAGACCAAAAATGGATATAACAATAGGAGGAAAAAGATTTAGATGTCTAGTAGACACCGGGGCAGACAGAACTATACTGATGCAAGAAGAGGTTCCTCCCACGTGGCCCATGGCCAAGGGACCTCAACTAACGGGCGTCGGGGGCGTAACATCCTCCAAGGAATCCTCCAGTTGGCTCAAATGGGAGGATCCTGATGTCTCCGAGGGCTTAGTTAAGCCCCTAATCGCCACAGGACTCAATGTCAACCTATTGGGGCAAGACATTCTAAGGCAAGCTGATGCCTATATAACCACTAACTATCGGGGTTTTTACCAAGATTTATTAGATGAAGAAGAATATCAACAGCAATTTCAACCTCCCGGAATCCCCAACTACTGGGGGGATCCAGAATTTGAAAAGATAAGGAAGGGAGAACCACTGACTCGATGGAAGCCTTACCCCCAATCCTAAAGGCCACTGCTCCCTCTGCGCCCCCTATCGTTTGGACGCCGGGACCCCCTATATGGGTGGAGCAGTGGCCACTTCCCCTTCCCAAACTCCAGGCATTACAATCTTTAGTAGAGGAACAACTTAAATTGGGACATATCCGACCATCTAACAGGCCCTGGAATACCCCTGTCTTTGTTATCAAAAAGGCCTCTGGAAAATGGCGCCTCTTGCAAGACCTCAGAAAGGTTAATGAAAGGATGAAAATTCAAGGGACACCCCTAAGAGGGATGCCCTGGGTCCCAGCCATTCCCGTCGCCCTGCACCTCCTGATAATAGATATTAAAAATTGCTTCTTTTCGATACCTCTGGACCCACAAGATTATGAGAAATTTGCCTTTCGGTACCTTCTGTTAATTATGAAGGTTCGGAAAAACGATATGAATGGGTCGTCCTACCTCAAGGGATGGCTAATAGTCCATCCTTCTGTCAACAATATGTGGCTAATCTTACTCAGCCCGTCCGACTGCTATCTAACATCTTATTATACTTATATATGTATGATATCATTCTTGGGGCACCCGATACCACCGAGCTTGCACAGGCCTCCAAATTACTATTTGATTGTCTTGCCCGGGGGCAACTCATAATCTCTCCTGACAAAATCCAGCATGTCCCGCCTTTCAAAGTTATGGGGACCCAACTTACCCTTGAGGTGGTCTCCCCCCTTAAGCCACAGATAACTATCAAAAAAAACTTATTCTTTGGTTGAGCTCCAAAACCTTCTGGGGGAAATCAACTGGCTACGGCCCTGGATCCCCATATCCACAGGGGACCTAATACCCCTCTTTAATTTCCTAAAGGACAGACTCCCCCACGAAAAAATCACCCTGTCCCCGCCCCATAAGCAGGTTATTAAAAGGGTTCAACAGGCTCTCGATACTGCTCAACTTTCTTGCTACGACCCCACTCAAGAGCTTCAATTATGGATCTTGGCCTCCCCAGAAACACTCCTGTCCGTGCTAATACAAACAGACAAACCCTTACAATGGATCCATGTCTCTCTGGGGTGAGGATCCCGAGTCTACACCAGCCTAGACCAGATGGCTGATTTGATACAAAAGGGAAGGGACACTTCAATCAGGTGCTTTGCCCGTGAACCCGATAAGATTGTTGTCCCCTACAGATTGGCTGACTTCCAATGGATCCAGAGGAACAACAACCGAATGGCCTTAGCTTTCGAAGGGTTCTTGGGAAAGATTAACTGTCACTATGGGCCTCACAAATGGGTTGCCCCCTTTTGCCGGTTACCCTGGAGGGCACCTCAATTATTTCCTTCCAAGCCCATAATAGATGCCTCCAACGTCTTTACAGACGGAGGAAAGCACGGCACAGCCATTGTCATCTTTGAACCCTCCTCAGCCCCTACCGGCACCCTCCACCGACACCATTGCCCATGCCAGGGCTCAGCACAATACAAAGAACTCTTCACCGTCATTCTAGCGCTCTCTAAGGTCCCAGGTCCCATGAATCTTTTTACCGACAGTCTCTATGGGAAAAATCTGCTCCCTGGGCTTCCCCAATCTCATATTCGGTTAGATGATATCCTATTACCCCTCTTATGATACAGGCATGCACGCTCCTTCAGGCAAGGGATCAACCTATCTATTTACATCACCTCAGAGGCCACCAAAACCTGCCTGGAATGCCATCATTAGGGAATTCCATGGCAGATCTGCTGGCATCTACCCATGTATACACACTCCAACAGGCACAGGATCTCCACAACCTAACCCATATTAATTGGAGAGGCCTGCACCAAAGGTTCCCACAAATACCTATCAAGGATCTAAAGAAGATCATACATACCTGCCAGTCCTGTATTCCATTCTAGCAGGTTCCGCCATTGTAATCACCAGGGGTTAACCCTCGAGGACTAAAACCTAACGTACTATGGCAAACAGATGTCACTCACTACGCCCCCTTTGGTTAATTAAAATATATCTTTGTATCTGTAGATACATATTTCCATGCCTGCTGGGCCACTGCCTATACAGGAGAGAAGGCACAACATGCCAAGAGTCACTTTCTCCAATGTTTTGCTACTCTGGGCCTCCCAGCCCAAGTAAAAATAGATAATGGCCCTTGCTTCGTAAGCAAATATTTGCAAGATTTTTTTAAACAATGGAACATCCAACACACTACAGGCATACCCCATAATCCTCAAGGGCAGGCTATAATAGAACGCCAAAACAAAACTTTAAAACTTCAACTACAAAAAAAAAGGGGGGGGATAAACCCTTATCAACAGTTAGGAATAGCTCTTTTTACTCTAAATATTTTAAATTTTTCAAAGAATGAACCACTCACCCCATTCCAGAGACACTGGTCCAACCAAGAGCCAAGACCAAAGATAACAGTTAGATGGAAAGATCCCCTTACAGGGTTATGGAGAGGGCCAGACCCACTCTTAACATCAAGAAGAGGGTTTGGATGCGTGTTTCCCACAGGAGAAACAAGACCCATCTGGATACCAGCAAGGAATCTTAAATATCTACATGATAACCACTAATCAGCCCAAGAACCATGAAAGTTCATGAGGCCGCCTTCTACTTTTGATCTCTTACAGATTGGCAACTAAGAGGCCTTGTCAAAGGCATAGATGAACTCTCCCCTTGCCACCTGCAATCCCAGGATCGTCGGCCTAACTGTGACCTGCCCTCGGACCCCATAGCTGATTTCACGCGGACAACGAAATGACCATTGTGTTTGTATTAGCTGCACTATTAAGTGTGCTCTTTGCTATAGGCCTTGCATCTGTTGCCCCAGAGGAGTGGCCTCCTGCATTCCACTTCTCTCTGGCGCTAGGATATCTTGCCTGTTGCGGCTTACTATCAATAGCTTATTCCTTTGTAACAGCCTATCACTCTCGCTTTCTGACCCGCCCACTGGCATAACGGTTTAGTCATGATCTTCTTGTGCCTTACCCTGATGGCACTCCCCGGGCTTTTAGACACTGCTTCCTGTCCCTGCTCAGAAATTTATAGCTATGTCCATTCCTCATTCTACCGCAAGAGCCCTAAGCCATGCACCATGCGCATCAACAACAAACAGACCAAGTCCTTACTTACTGTTAAGGTGCAAAAGACAGGGAGCCAAACGAGCAACTGCTATAAGCCAAATAGTAAAAACATATGTTTTTACCCCCGCACTCACATTGGATACTCAGATGGACGTGGGATACAAGATACTAACAGACATAAGGCACAACAGCAATACATAAATAATATAATTACCCAACTAAAGGTGACTCCTGAACCTTACAAACGAATAGACCTACTCACTCAGCTGAGGCCTCTCCTGCATCCCCCCCTGACGATCTACATGTCACCCTCCTCCTCAACTCCTCCTTCCAATTTTTTCAGAGTTCACAAAAAAAGCCCTCCGAGGCATGCTGGATATGCATGTCACTAACACCCTAACCACATATCACAGTCCGTTTACCCGACACCTGGGTATCAGCAGGCAATTACACTCTCAAAACCAACAATACCACCGAAAGTATCACACAACTTATTGGGCCAGTCGCTGATGATGTCTTGCTTGCTGCCTCCTCAAATCTAACTTGCCTTCTTAATACCTCATCCTCTAATGATTCCTATTATAACGACACCCACTCTTGCATCTCATGGGTCCCATGGAACAGTACAAACAACTGCACCAGCCCTGGGATCTTTCTCCTCTGTGGGACCTATGCATATTCCTGCCTCCCTCCAGACCCTACAGGGTGCATCTTGGTTTTCTTAGCCCCAAGACTAATCTTTATCAATGAACAGGATATGGATCAAATCGTTGATCATCATGAGGGGTTACCAACAAAGCCTCCTCATGGAGGACGGCGGGCTATTGTTGCTCCTATCCTAATCGGGACTGGCATAGTGACGGCCCTAGGTGCTGGGATCGGGGGCATTTCAACTTCTGCTCACTTTCATTACAAATTGTCTCAGGAACTTAATGAAGACATGGAACAAGTGGTAGAGTCCCTTGTATCCATTCAGAGACATTAATTCACTGGCCGCAGTAGCCCTACAAAATAGACAGGCCCTTGACCTCATCACTGTGGAAAAGGGGGGAACCTGTCTCTTCTTGGGGGAAGATTGTTGTTACTTTGTTAATGAAACGGGCATAGTCCAGGGAAAGGTAAAAGAGTTAAGAGATAAAATTGAACGCCAGAAAAAGGAATTGCAAAACTTTCACAACACCCAAGGACTATGGCATCAATTCCTCCCCTGGCTGCTCCCCTTCCTGGGACCAATAATGATCATTGTTATACTTCTTTTAGTTGGACCCTGCCTTGTCAACCTTTTCCAGAAGTTCCTGCAGGAGCAGATTCAGACCATTTCCCGGGAACAAGTGAAGACCATTCTCCTCGCTCAAATATGGGCGACACACCCAAAGTCCCTAAAGATCCCTGACAACTGTCTGCCAATAGGTTACAAGCCTAAGATGGGGGGCACTCCAGCTGCCCCAATGAGCCAATCTACTCGCCTGGGACATAAAGGGCCCAAGAACCTCAACACACAACGGGTCTAGCGGTCCAATGGCTCTTGCGCAAGGCCCTTTACTAGTCCTACCCCTGTCCGATACAATATAGCTCCATCCAATGCCATCCCGAAGATTGGTTATAGGCCAAGCCCCTCACCACAAAACCTAAGTCCGGCCTGCCCTCCAAAAGACATTCAGCCAGGTCTTAAGCCGCCGGGGCCTATGCTTGACTGGATAGCCAATGACAGGTAAGATCCCCAGAGGGGGACAACCTAAGACAGGCACAGTCACTGAGTCTCCAGCGAGGCCATGCGGGTGGCCCCCGATGACTCCCCCAAAAAAGACCCCATAAACAAATAAAAAAGGGGGATATATAGGGCACATGGCTGAAAAAAGGACACATGACAAAGGTGCACCCATAAAGATGGCGCCTGATGGATGTCAGGAGGGCACAGCCCCAGATAATCACAAAAAATTGTGATTGGCCCCTGAACACTTCCCCTTGCATGAACAGTGCATGATCACCCTAGACCTCTGTTGTGACGTCAGCACGTGATGACCTGACCTTTAATATGATTGGAGCCGACAGCAGAGTCCCTTGCAAAACCCCCACGCTTGCCTTTATATACGGAGAGCTTGTAACAATAAAGCAGGACTGCCTTGACAGAACCCCTGCTGCGTCTGAGTGTCCTTCTCCGGGCGAGGAGGGCTTCGGGGCAGGCAGCCAGCTCCCCCTCCCCCTGGGGTTTCCTCCTCACCTCTCTGGTGTGGGGAGGCAAAACGGGCTCCGCATCCGAGGCCGAGGACTCGCCAATGCCTTGCTCTCCCCTGTGGCGCCACCGGGGGAGAAACAAGGGGACCCTACACCCAAGGTCAATTAGTTCTTCTCCTTTGTCGTCTTCAAAGAGTTTTATAATTTAATGCTTTACATTTAGGTGTACGACTCACTTTGAGTCAATTTCTGTGAAGGGTGTACTAGATTCATTTTTCTTGCATGAGGATGCCATTTTGTTTCAGCACAATTTGTTAAAAAGACAACATTAGCTCTGTGATCTTGTAACAGGTTCCACAACTGTCTGAGCCTTACTTCATCAACTATAAGAAAATGAATTAATAATACTACCTCTCTCATAGGGCTGTTGAGAGGATTAGAATATGACAGGTGCTCAGTAAACAAATGTTAACAGTTAATTGTTACGATTATCATCAGAGTGTCCAACAAGTCTGAGACAGGTCAGATCAGAAGTTGTCTCCATGGAGTCAGCATATGAGAGAGAGCACTTGGGTATGGATAAAGCCTAAAGAGTTACAGCCTAAGGTATTTTATTAAACTACAATAGAGAGAAGAGTGTTATCATGCAGAAAGCCTGGATCATAAGCAAAAGAGAGAACAAAATATGTATAGAGTTAAATGGGCAAGGACAAAACATCAGGTGGCACAATGGTAAAGAATCCTCCTGCCGATGCTGGAGACAGGAGATTCAGGTCCGATCCTTCACTCAAGGTGATCCTCTGAAGAAGGAAATGGCAACCCACTTCAGTATTCTTGCCTGGAAAATTCCATGGACAGAGAAGTCTGGCAGGCTACAGTCCGTGGGGTCGCAGAGTCAGACACGACTGAGCGACTGAGAAAAACACAGCACAAAAACATCATGATAAGAACAAGTTGAAGATTCAAAGCCAGGAGGAGCAAGAATTAGTTAAATGTGGAGTATGACTCCTGGTACAGAGAAGAGATCTCATCTCCAACATTGGGCACATAGCAAGAGTTTGCTTTCATGCATTGGCTGACCTGACCAGAACAAATAGACCTCCTTTAAGGCACTGTATGTACGGGCTCCACTTCAAACCCTCCCCCTCCAGAACCAGGGTTTGGTGAGCCCCCAAACACGTCAATCCATGTTTCTACTGTGTACTTTAATTCTTCCCAGGATCAAGCACATAAAGTAGTGTTTCACTGGGTGCAAGAAGAGTAATTTAGTTCCAACTTCCACACATTTGCCCTTTTCTTTCTGCTTTGGTATGCATGAGTCCTGACCATCATTAAACAGAAATATTATGTTGGATGTGCAATTCAAGGAAATAATTTTTTTCAATCCATTGGACCAAAAAATATTATCATTCTAAAGGATAGAATTGTAGCCCCCATAGTTTAGCCTCTTGCATTAATACTCCCTATGGGTTAATGCGCTATTAATATGGCAAAAAAAGAAAGAAAACCCTTTAAATAGCAACTCGTGCTTCTTTTTTATTTCTCTTCTGCAAAAGTTGATTTACTGTGTGTTTCTTCCATCTGGCAGGAAGCTAATCTGAATATGAATCAATCCTTGCAAAAATAACTGCAGGAAATTTTAGACATTCACAACTTTCCAAACTTTTTTTTTCCTCTTTAGCAATAGCATTTTTGTCATTCTTTCAGTTGAGCAAAGTTTTTCAATTGAAGTGAAATTGACTATTTAAAGACTGCGCCACTTCATCCTGAATGCCTCCTTTACTGTTACAGATTCACATTGTTCATATTCAAGATAGATGTACATAAATGAGTAATTGTTGTCATCCCAAAAAGTTTTAATCATGAGAGGTAAACAGATTAATGTAATGTTCACAACCTGATAAGCAACACGATCAAAAAATTATTCTAAAATATCTGATTCATCTTTCCATGAAGTATCTTTTGTAATAATGCTGGTTTCTTCTAACATTGACTTTACCAACTAATATTTCTGGTGCTTGAGGAAAAACATCCCTCTACCTCATGAAACAAGACTTGATTTTTTAGCAAGTAACTCCTGGCTATTTTCAAAATCAGTGCTTCCAGGCCATTCCCATATCACAGCATACCAAGAAAATTATAATGTTTACCCTGGGATAAATGGAGAAGTCTGCTTGAGCAGGAAGTTAACCAGCCCAGAAACTCCCGGTGCCTCAGGCCCCATCAGGTCACCCAAAGATTGAGGGAATAAATATGCCCTCATACCTGTAACCTATTTTTCAGCACATAGCTCTGCTTAAGGAAATCTGTTTCTCAGAGCTGTGTATTGGGAAAAGAAAATGTGCATCATGTGAAAATGGAAGTAATATCATCTAGACTAATACATAAGTGTCTTTGGCAGAATTTCCACACAAGAAATATATGGCTAAGTCAATCTATTCTAATCTGATCTATCAAGTGTGAATGATTAACACAGTGTTTTCCAAATTGCATTCCACAGAATTCTAGTCTTCCATGAGGTATTAATAGATACTGAAGTGAAAACCCCCTATCACCGTGATAAAATACTTTTGAAAGTTAAAGGGTTAACTGGATTTCATTAATACAGAACTTCCTAAGCTTTTTCATATACTAATCTGATTTGCTATGAACAGTGCATTCTCTTGGCAAAACTCTATTAGCCTTTGCCCTGCTTCATTCCGTGCTCCAAGGTCAAATTTGCCTGTTACTCCAGGTGTTTCTTGACACCGCACTTTTGCATTCCAGTCCACTATAATGAAAAGGACATCTTTTTTGGGTGTTAGTTCTAAAAGGTCTTGTAGGTCTTCATAGAACCGTTCAACTTCGGCTTCTTCATCACTACTGGTTGGGGTATAGGCTTGGATTACTGTAATATTGAATGGCTTGCCTTGGAAATGAACAGAAATCATTCTGTTGTTTTTGAGATTGCATCCAAGTACTGCATTTCGCACTCTTTTGTTGACCATGATGGCTACTCCATTTCTTCTAAGGGATTCCTGCCCACAGTAGTAGATATAATGGTCATCTCAGTTAAATTCACCCATTCCAGTCCATTTGAGTTCACTGCTTCCTAGAATGTCTATGTTCATTCTTGCCATCTCCTGTTTGACCACTTCCAATTTGCCTTGATTCGTGGACCTAACATTTCAGGTTCCTATGCAATATTGCTCTTTACAGCATCGGAACTTGCTTCTATCACCAGTCACATCAACAACTGGGTATTGTTTTTGCTTTGGCTCCATCCTTTCATTCTTTCTGGAGTTCTTTCTCCAGTCATCTCCAAGTGCATACTAGGCACCTACAGACCTGGGGAATTCCTCATTCAGTATCCTATCATTTTGCCTTTTGATACTGTTCAAGGCATTCTCAAGGCAAGTATACTGAACTGGTTTGCCATTCCCTTCTCCAGTGGACCACATTCTGTCAGACTTCTCCACCATAGCCCGCCCGTCTTGGGTGGCGCCACACAACATGGCTTAGTTTCATTGAGTTAGACAGGGCTGTGGTCCATGTGATCAGATCGACTAGTTTTCTGTGATTATGATTTAAGTGTGTCTGCCCTTTGATGCCCCCTCGCAATACCTACCGTCTTATTTGGGTTTCTCTTACCTTTTTCGTGGGATATCTCTTCACAGCTGCTCCAACAAAGTGCAGCCTCTGCACCTTACCGTAGACAAAGGGTATGTCAAGGTCGCCCATCCTGACCTTGAATATGGAGTAGCTTCTCTCGGCCCTCCGGCGCCTCAACAGCCACCACCTCTTGGACGTGGGGTAGCTCCTCTCAGCCACTGTCCCTGACCTCAGTGATGGGTAGATCCTCTCGGCCATCACCGCTGTCTTCAGGCATGGGGTAGCAATTCTCGGCAACGCTTCTGTGTGTGGTCGGATGCGCTGAAGCCGGCATCTCGAGTCTGCACCGCCAGAAAAGCAGGAAGTCAAGAAACACCTGGAGTAACAGGCAAATTTGGCCATGGAGCACTGAATGAAGCAGGGCAAAGACTAATAGAGTTTTGCCAAGTGAACGCACTGGTCATAGCAAACACCCTCTTCCAACAACACAAGAGAAGACTCTATACATGGACATCACCAGATGGTCAACACCGAAATCAGATTGATTATATTCTTTATAGCCAAAGATGAAGAAGCTGTATACAGTTAGCAAAAACAAGACAAGGAGCTGACTGTGGCTCAGATCATGAAACCCTTATTGCCAAGTTCAGACTAAATTGAAGAAAGTAGGGAAAACGACTAGATCATTCAGATATGACCTAAATCAAATCCCTTATGATTATACAGTGGAAGTGAGAAAGAGGTTTAAGGGACTAGATCTGATAGATACAGTGCCTGATGAATTATGGACGGACGTTCATTGCATTGTAGAGGAGACAGGGACCAAGACCATCCCCATGGAAAAGAAATGCAATAAAGCAAAATGGCTGTCTGAGGAGGCCTTACAAATAGCTGTGAAAAGAAGAGAAGCAAAAAGCAAAGGAGAAAAGGAAAGATATAAGCATCTGAATGCAGAGTTCAAAAGAATAGCAAAGAGAAATAAGAAAGCCTTCCTCAGCGATCAATGCAAAGAAATAGAGGAAAACAACAGATTAAGAAAGACAAGAGATCTCTTCAAGAAAATTAGAGATACCAAGGGAACATTTCATGCAAAGATGGGCTGGATAAAGGACAGAAATGGTATGGACCTAACAGAAGCAGAAGATATTAAGAAGATGTGGCAAGAATACACAGAAGAACTGTACAAAACAGAGCTTCATGACCCAGATAATCACGATGGTGTTATCACTCACCTAGAGCCAGACATCTTGGAATATGAAGTCAAGTGGGCCTTAGAGAGCATCATTAAAAACAAAGCTAGTGGAGGTGATGGAATTCCAATTGAGTTATTTCAAATCCTGAAAGATGATGCTGTGAAAGTGCTGCACTCAATATGCCAGCAAATATGGAAAACTCAGCAGTGGCCACAGGACTGGAAAAGGTCAGTCATCATTCCAATCCCAAAGAAAGGCAATGCCAAAATTGCTCACACTACCGCACATTTGCACTCATCTCACACGCCAGTAAAGTCATGCTCAATATTTTCCAAGCCAGGCCTCAGAAATATGTGAACCGTGAACTCCCAGATGTCCAAGCAGGTTTTCAAAAAGGCAGAGGAACCAGAGATTAAATTGCAACATCCGCTGGATCATGGAGAAAGCAAGAGAGTTCCAGAAAAACGTCTATTTCTGCTTCATTGACTATGCCAAAGCCTTTGAGTGTGTCGATCACAATAAACTGTGGAACATTCTGAAAGACATGGGAATACCAGACCACCTGACCTGCCTCTTGAGAAACCTGTATGCAGGTCAGGAAGCAACAGTTAGAATTGGACATGGAACAACAGACTGGTTCCAAATAGGAAAAAGAGTACGTCAAGGTTGCATATTGTCACCCTGCTTATTTAACTTATATGCAGAGTACATCATGAGGAACGCTGGGCTGGAAAAAGCACCAGCTGGAATCAAGATTGCCGGGAGAAATGTCAATAACCTTAGATATGCAGATGGCATCACCCCTCTGGAAGAAAGTGAAGAGGAACTAAAAAGCCTCTTGATGAAAGTGAAAGAGGAGAGTGAAAAGGTTGGCTTGAAGGTCAACATTCAGAAAATGTAGATCATGGCATCTGGTCCCATCACTTCATGGGAAATAGATGGGGAAACAGTGTCAGACTTTATTTTTTGGGGCTCCAAAATCACTGCAGATGCTGATTGCAGCCATGAAATTAAAAGATGCTTACTCCTTGGAAGGAAAGTTATGGCCAACCTAGAATGTATATTAAAAAGCAGAGACATTACTTTGCCAACAGTGGTCCGTCTAGTCAAGGCTATGGTTTTTCCCGTGGTCATGTATGGATGTGGGACTTGGACTGTGCAAGAAGCTGATTGCCGAAGAATTGATGCTTTTGAACTGTGGTGCTAGAGAAGACTCTTGAGAGTCCCTTGGACTGCAAGGAGATTCAACTAGTCCATTCTAAAGGAGATCAATCCTGTTTGTTCAATGGAAGGACTGATGCTAAAGCTGAAACTCCAATACTTTGGCTACTTTATGCGACGAGTTGACTCACTGGAAAAGACTCTGATGCTGGAGGGATTGGGGGCAGGGAGAGAAGGGGACGACAGAGAATGAGATGGCTGGATGGCATCACTGACTCGATGGACATGAGTTTGCGTGAACTCCGGGAGTTGGTGATGGACAGGGAGGCCTGGAGTGCTGTGATTCATGAGGTCTCAAAAGTCAGACACAACTGAGTGACTGAACTGAATTGAATGTGATTTGCAAATCTCCAAGAGGTGCTGTGTAACAAATGGTGGTGCATATTGTGCACTGCACGACATTAGAGGTCGCTATTCTTATTGTAACTTCTTCAGTTCAGTTCAGTTCAGTTCGGTCGCTCAGTCGTGTTCGACTCTCCGCGACCCCATGAATCACAGCACGCCAGGCCTCCCTATCCATCACCAACTCCCGGAGTACACTCAAACTCATGTCCACAGAGTCGGTGATGCCATCCAGCCATCTCATTCTCTGTCGTCCCCTTCTCCTCCCGCCCCCAACCTTTCCCAGCATCAGAGTCTTTTCCAGTGAGTCAACTCGTCGCATGAGGTGGCCAAAGTATTGGAGTTTCAGCTTTAGCATCAGTCCCTCCAATGAACATCCAGGATTGATCTCCTCTAGAATGGACTGGTTGGATCTCCTTGCAGTATAAGGGACTCTCAAGAGTCTTCTCCAGCACCACAGTTCAAAAGCATCAATTCTTCGGCGATCAGCCTTCTTCACAGTCCAACTCTCACATCCATACATGACCACGGGAAAAACCATAGCCTTGACTAGACGGACCTTGGTTGGCAAAGTAATGTCTCTGCTTTTTAATATACTATCAAGGTTGGTCATAACTTTCCTTCCAAGGAGCAAGCGTCTTTTAATTTCATGGCTGCAATCAGCATCTGCAGTGATTTTGGAGCCCAAAAAAACAAAGTCTGACACTGTTTCCACTGTTTTTCCATCTATTTCCCATGAAGTGATGGGACCAGATGTCATGATCTTTGTTTTCTGAATGTTGAGCTTCAAGCCAACCTTTTCACTCTCCTCTTTCACTTTCATCAAGAGGTTTTTGAGTTCCTCTTCACTTTCTGCCATAAGGGTAGTGTCATCTGCATATCTGAGGTTGATATTTCTCCAAGCAATCTTGATTCCAGCTTGTGCTTCTTCCAGCCCAGCGTTCCTCATGATGTACTCTGCATATAAGTTAAATAAGCAAGGTGACAATATACAACCTTGACGTACACCTTTTCCTATTTGGAACCAGTCTGTTGTTCCATGTCCAGTTCTAACAGTTGCTTCCTGACCTGCATACAGGTTTCTCAAGAGGCAGGTCAGGTGGTCTGGGATTCCCATCTCTTTCAGAATGTTCCACAGTTTATTGTGATCGACACACTCAAAGGCTTTGGCATAGTCAATGAAGCAGAAATAGATGGTTTTCTGAAACTCTCTTGCTTTCTCCATGATCCAGCGAATGTTGGCCATTTGATCTCTGGTGCCTCTGCCTTTTCTAAAACCTGCTTGAACATCTGGGAGTTCACGGTTTACATACTGCTGAAGCCTGGCTTGGATAATTTTGAGCATGACTTTACTAGCGTTTGAAATGAGTGCAATTGTGCGGTAGTTTAACTTCTTCAGTTCAGTTCAGTTCAGTTCAGTCGCTCAGTCGTGTCCGACTCTCCGCGACCCCATGAATCACAGCACGCCAGGCCTCCCTGTCCATCACCAACTCCCGGAGTACACTCAAACTCATGTCCACAGAGTCGGTGATGCCATCCAGCCATCTCATTCTCCGTCGTCCCCTTCTCCTCCCGCCCCCAACCTTTCCCAGCATCAGAGTCTTTTCCAGTGAGTCAACTCGTCTCATGAGGTGGCCAAAGTATTGGAGTTTCAGCTTTAGCATCAGTCCCTCCAATGAACATCCAGGATTGATCTCCTTTAGAATGGAGGCACTAATTGAAGCAATATACAATCCATACATTGCTCAGTTTCCCTGGTAGCGCTAGTGGTATTGAACCTGCCTGCCAATGAAGGAGATGTAACAGAGTCAATTTTGACCCCTGGGTAGGGAAGATCCCCTGCAGGAGGGCATGGCAATCCACTCCAGTATTCTTGCCTGGAGAATTCCATGGACAGAGTTGTCTGGTGGGCTACCATCCATAGGGTCACATAGAGTCAGACACAACTTAAGTGACTTAGCACACATGCACAACCTATATATGGCCGTCCTAGGATATAGCATGCAGCATTTTCCATACATATTTGTCTATAGAACATTGCCCAGGATACTTGTTAATATCTAGTATAACATGGTTAGATCTTTATGGATTCCACTGATTATCTTGTCCTTTACGCTATATTTCAGGGATATCATGTTCTGAGTAACTCTATTCTTTCTTGTTCCCAGACTGTGAATTTTCCTGCCTCTGAGAGGAAAGAACATGGACTTTGGTGTCGTATTGATCTAGGTTCAATATCAGTTCTGCCACTTGTTTTACCAGCTCTGAACTTTCATATCTGTTAAATGGAAATAGTACCATGCACATTACAGGTTGATTGCACAGAATAAAAGAGCAAGTGTATAGAAAGTTTTAGTGTACTACCTGACCCACAGTAGTATATAGCAAATTGCTTTCTTCTCCCTTGTTGCTTTGCTCATGTTTCCCCTGTCTGAAATGACTTTCTATTTTCAGTCTGCCTTTCAAGGATTACTTCATTTACAAAGCCTTCCCTAATGCAAAAGCTCCCTCCCTCAAACCTCTGCAGCACCTTGTGGCTCTTTCCTAATTTTAGTACATTCTTCTGATACTAGAATAATTATGACCAATTCTTCCTCTCCCCTGCTTAATTATGACATCTTGAGGGCATCTGCATTGTCTAACTCATCTTGTTCCTCAACAAAACCTGCACAATCTTAAGCATTCAATAAATATTTTTAAAATCTAATAGAATCGAAATGGTAAAGTGGCTGGCAGGTACCCACAATATACTTTTCACTAAGGAGGTGATAATAGCAGCTCTTTTGGACTGACTGAATGCACATTATAGTCTGAAAAAATCTGTCTATTGGTATGCAGAGACAGTCACATAAAGCCTTGAAAATATATTTTACTTAGCACAAGGAAAATATTCTGAGGTTTAAGTTGTACAAATTGGTAGTATAATCAACATCTTCTGTAAAATAAAGGTCTTTAAGCATAGGGATGGTGGTGGATAGTCTAATAATTGATTGCAAACTCAAAAGTAAAGCAAATATTTTATAACAGAGTCCCAGACTCAAATATCAATATGTATAAAATGTTTGTTCATTAGTTCTCTTCAAGTACAAATCTATACAAAACACAAAGCTAAACCACATTTTACATATTTATTAAAATAATGCATTTCATTATAATATACATTTTGAGTATATTTAAATTTTTGCATTAATAAAATATGCATGCTCTACACTCAGGATTATATTTTATTCAAGTTCTCTTGCTAAAGTATTTTAAAATGAGATATATGTACAAAATAAATTATACATTAGTTTTTCAAGTAAGAATTTTGTTATGAAAATTTGACAAATGCCAACAAACTTCTGCAGTCGAGTTACATTTATCAATAGGAATTAGACACTTTAGGAAGAAAATCCAGCAATAAAAACCTCTTTTTAAAACAATGTTGGAACAAAAGGATTTTTTAATGAATATCTAGTTAAGACATATGGTTCGATTCTTTATTAGGTCCTTTGGTTCTTGACATGTTATTTAAAGTATGATTTATCCGAACAGCAGAAAACTGTAATTGTTGAAGTTTTCATAATGATCATAGCAACTGATTAACTTCTATAACAATATGATACCCAGTATTCCAATATAAAGTGCTAATAATAATAATCAGTTATAAGCATTTGACTTGTCTACAATTCTAAAAAGTCAGGGCTTTAGATAATATAGCAGTTATACTTGGAAATTTCTAGAGTATATGGATACAACCATTAAAGCAAGCTAGAAATGGATTACTAATTGATAATCTCTTAATCTTTTCAGAACAAATATCAATGATACTATTGTAATTGTTGTTGTTTTTATCTTTATTTGCCAACGTTTTATAGGCTCTTCCTATTTGTCAGTCACTATGTTAAGTAGTTTACATGCATTATCTCTACACTTAGAAAGCAAACAAATGTTGGCCAGCAAAAGGGAAAAAAAGAAAGTGAGCTAACATTTTTAAAAGACAAGATGGAAAAGGAAAGTCAGATAAAAGTAATATGGCTAGCTGGTGAAAGAAACCAAGGTGATTCTGACCGTGAATTTACTATGGTCTTGGGTCTGGACTTTAGCTTTGAAAGCCCAGAAATTTTGACCCATATATTCCTTCATTGAAGGCAGACCTATCTAGGGAGCCAAATTCTAATCAGAGGGCTACATTTGGTGAACCTGGAAACAGAGCAAAGGAAAAGGAGTCTTTAGCAATACTTTATCCAGGCCACAGGGAAGCCTAGAAAATAGAATAGGTCAGGGCATCTAGGACAGAGAGAACAGTATGTGCAAAAGGAAAGAGAAGTAAAAAAAAAAAGTACAATGTGTTTCTGGAAAATATTATAAGAGCTTAGATTGGCTGGAGCAGGGGATCCTGAAGCAGAGATGTGATAGAAAACAGGGCTACAATAGTAGGCAAGGCCAAAAGGCAAAGGATCTAGGACCTTGATTGTAAGGAGGAGCTATTTACGACTCGTCAGAATCCTCAGGAGTCTGTTTGGAGGGAACAGATAATGAATGTAAGGAAAACGGAATGCTGTTGTAAATGGCTCAGGTGAGATGTTATGCAGATCTAAATTAAGATATGATTCAAGAGATCAATTCTTTTTCAGCTGTTTCGTTTGCTGTTATTTTCTCCCACTCAGAGTTGTCTTTTCACCTTGTTTATAGTTTCCTTCCTTGTGCAAAAGGAAGTTTCATTAGTTAAGTTTAAACTAATTAAATTAATTAAGTTTAATTAGTTCTCATTTGTTCATTTTTGTTTTTATTTCCACTACTCTTAGGAGGTGGGTCATAGAGGATCTTGCTGTGATTTATGTCAGAGAGTGTTCTGCCTGTTTTCCTCTAAGAGTTTCATAGTTTCTAGTCTTACATTTATGTCTTTAATCCATTTTAAGTTTATTTTTGTGTATGGTATTAGGAAGTGTCCTAATTTCATTCTTTTAGAGACCAAGCAATTCCGCTACTGGGCATATACCCTGAGGAAACCATAATAGAAAAAGACACATGTACTGTGGTGCTGGAGAAGACTCTTGAGAGTCCCTTGGACTGCAAGGAGATCCAATCAGTCCATTCTAGAGGAGATCAATCCTGGATATTCATTGGAAGGACTGATGCTAAAGCTGAAACTGCAATACTTTGGCCACCTCATGTGACGAGTTGACTCACTGGAAAAGACTCTGATGCTGGGAAAGGTTGGGGGTGGGAGGAGAAGGGGATGACAGAGAATGAGATGGCTGGATGGCATCACCGACTCTATGGACATGAACAGGAGTTGGTGATGGACAGGGAGGCCTGGCTTGCTGTGATTCATGGGGTCGCAGAGAGTCGGACACGACTGAGCGACTGAACAGAACTGAACTGAAAGATTTTGATTTCTCCTTCATATTTGAATGAGATCCTTGCTGGGTATAGTAATCTGGGCTGTAGGTTATTTTCTTTCATCACTTTAATTATGTCTTGCCATTCGATCCTGGCCTGAAGAGTTTCTGTTGAAAGATCACCTGTTATCCTTATGGGGATCCCCTTGTGTGTTATATATTGTTTTTCCCTTGCTGCTTTTAATATTTGTTCTTTGTGTTTGATCTTTGTTAATTTGATTAATATGTGTCTTGGAGTATTTCGCCTTGGGTTTATCCTGTTAGGGACTCTCTGTGTTTCTTGGACTTGGGTGATTATTTATTTCCCCATTTTAGGGAAATTTTCAACTATTATCTCCTCAAGTATTCTCTCATGGTCTTTCTTTATGTTTTCTTCTTCTGGGACTCCTATGATTCAAATGTTGAGGCGTTTAATATTGTCCCATAGATCTCTAATATTGTCCTCATTTCTGTAATTCGTTTTTCTTTTTCCATCTCTATTTCATTTATTTCTACAATTCTATCTTCTAGCTCACTTATCCTGTCTTCTGCCTCCATTATTCTACTGTTTGTTCCCTCGAGCGTGTTTCTGATCTCATCTATTGCATTACTCATTATATATTGACTCTTTTTTATTTCCTCGAATTCCTTATTAAACATTTCTTGCGTCTTCTCAAACCTTTTTCTCCAGTTTATTTATCTGTAACTCCATTTTGCTTTCCAGATTTTGAATCATTTCCACAATTAAAATTCGAAATTCTTTGTCAGGTAGGTTTCCTATATCTTCCTCTTTTGTTTGAGTTGGTGGGCATTTATATTGTTCCTTTACTTGCTGCGTATTTCTCTGCCTCTTCATCTTGCTTATATTGCTGTGTTTGGAGTGGCCTTTCCGTCTTCTGGCAGTTTGTGGAGTTCTCTTTATTATGTAGTCACCTCGTTGTGTGTGGGGTTGGATGGGTGACTTGTCAAGGTTCCCTGGTTAGGGAAGCTTGTGTCGATGTTCTGGTGGGTGGAGCTGGATTTCTTCTCCCTTGAGTGCAATGAAGTATCCAGTAATGAGTTTGAGATGTCAGTGGGTTTGGAGTGGCTTTGGGAAGCCTGTATATTGAAGCTCAGTGCTATTCTCCTGTGTTGCTGGAGAGTTTGCATAGTATGTCTTTCACTGAAACTTGTTGACCCTTGGGTGGTGCCTGGTTTCAGTGTATGTATGGAGGCATTTGATGAGTACCTATCAATTAACGTTCTCTGGAAGAGGAGATCTCTGGTGTTCTCAGGATTTGGACTTAAGCCTCTGCTTCTGGTTTTCAGTCTTATTCTTGCAGTAGGCTCAAGGCTTCTCTGTTACTTCCAAGGCAGTTCCTTCTGTTGAAAAATCTCTTCTTTTTTCTGATCTCCTCAGTGTCTAATTCCCGTGCTGACAGCAGTGGGTGTTGGTGGACACTTTTTTTTTTTCTTCCTGGCTCATCTGTTCAGTCCTGCTGTGGGAGGGAGGAACGCTGCTAACAAATATCCCTGGTGTCTGTGGGGAGTGCTCACAGTGTCTCGGCTACACTGGGAATGCTCCCACTCGCGGTGTGTGTGCTTTCCCTGTTTTTGCTGCTCAGGCACTAGGTTGCACTGCCAGGAGCTCTCCGTGGCCGGCACTGGGTTGCATGCACTTCCCAGGTCTGAGTGGCTCAGGTTCAGGTTCTTGGGTACTCCACAAAGGTACAGACTTGGCTGGGCCTGCGTTTTGTGCCTTCCCCGGTCCGAACAGTTCAGGTGACCAGGCATTTGGCAAGCGTGGTCGCAGTGACTTAGCACCTTTCCAGTCCCTGCCGCTCGGTTTTCTGGGTGTACAACCGGCGCACTTTCTCAGGCGGATATCTACCAGCCCAAACCCAAGAAGTCTTGGTTAACAAGGAAGCCTGCTTGTAGCTTGGTTTGGGAAGCCTCTCTGGCGCTGCGGCTGCTCCTTCCGGCACTGGCTGCCCTCCCTGCCTGTGTTGGCGGGAGTTGGGGGATGGGTCGCCCGCTGCTGGCTTGCTCTGCTGCAGCGTCGGTTTCGCTATCTTAAGTTTGCGCCCTCAGTTTGCCCTGGGGCGTTCAAGCCCAGTTCTCCATCTAAGCGCCGCAGCCCCTGCTTCCCTGCCCAGCCCCCGCCTGCTAGTGGGGGGTGCGGGAGTCTGTGCCACTTCTCCACTGAGAGTTTCCTCTAGGCACTTAGTCTGTGGGTTTTAATTATTTATGTCTTTTGTCTCCCAGTTATGTGGCCCTCTGAGGTTCCAAGGCTGTCCACAGACTCGCCAGTGTTTCCAGGTGTTTGGAAACTTCTCCTTTTTTTTATTTTTTAAGCCTCCCTTCACGGGATGGAGCTCTGTCCCTCCCTCTTTTGTCTCTCTTTTTATCTTTTATACTATTTCCTACCTCCTTTTGAAGACTGTGGGCTGATTTTCTGGGTGCCTGATGTGCTCTGCTGGTATTCAGAAGTTGTTTTGTGGGATTTACTCAGCGTTCAAATGTTCTTTTGCTGATTTTGTGGGGGAGAAAGTGGTCGCCCCATCCTATTCCTCAGCCATCTTCCCGTGCTCCTAGAAACTATTTTAAAATGTGAGTGAGTGAAATTATTTTTATAAACTTTGATTAAACACCATGGGTCTCATCCCAACAATTAAAAAAAAAAGACAAGATTTCCAATTTTTATTTAATTTGGCAATTAATTTCATTTAATTGCCAAATAAAAATGTTTGAGCACTTACTATATTAATCAAAATTTTAAAGCCATCATTTTCAAATATTTGAAGCAATCATTATCAATATTTCTCAATAGAAAAACACTGAAATTAATATTTTAGAGTAAATCGCATATAATGCATGCTGTTTACAATTGTATGAGTATTAGAAGCATTAAAAGAAAAAATGAAGAAAAGAAAGTTTCCAATGTATGTGTCTGTTGATACTTGTTTTGTATGTTTTCTTAACAGGAGAAATATAAAATTAAAACAAATGAGAAGTAACATCAAATTGAGGCACTGTCTACACATACACATACACATCAATTTGTGAGGGGGAGTATTGATCAAAGTACCATTGATTTATTCAACTGCTTTCAACTTGCCTGATCAGCAAACATAGATAAATTTTGTATTTCAATTTTAAAATAGGAATAATGCGTTCTGTGTCAGAACAGGTTTCTTCAATTTTCATTTCTCGTTCACAGGCAAAATGTTTTAAGAAAGCACACACAGGCATGGAGATTTGACCTTTCTTTAAAACCGAGGCAAATTATATAAGAAGGTTCATATTAGCATTATTCAAAATAGCCCCAACTGGAAATAGCCAAGGTGTTCACTCATGACATATCCATAGAATGGAACACTCAATTCAGTTCAGTTCAGTTCAGTTCAGATCAGTCACTCAGTCGTGTCCGACTCTTTGCGACTCCATGAATCGCAGCACGCCAGACCTCCCCGTCCATCACCAACTCCCGGAGTTCACTCAAACTCATGTCTATTGAGTCGGTGATGCCATCCAGCCATCTCATCCTCTGTCATCCCCCTCTCTTCCTGCCCCAAATCCCTCCCAGCATCAGGGTCTTTTACAGTGAGTCAACACTTCGCATGAGGTGGCCAAAATAGTGGAGGTTCAGCTTTAGCATCAGTCCTTCCAGTGAACACCCAGGACTGATCTCCTTTAGAATGGACTGGTTGGATCTCCTTGCAGTCCAAGGGACTCTCAAGAGTCTTCTCCAACACAGCAGTTCAAAAGTATCAATTCTTTGGCGCTCAGCATTCTTCACAGTCCAACTCTCACATCCATGTATGACCACTAGATAAACCAGAGCTTGACTAGACGGAACTTTGTTGGCAAAGTAATGTCTCTGCTTTTTAATATGCTATCTAGTTTGGTCATAACTTTCCTTCCAAGGAGTAAGCGTCTATTAATTTCAGGGCTGCAATCACCATCTGTCGTGATTTTGGAGATCAAAAAAATAAATAGAGAAATAAAGTCAACCACTGTTTCCACTGTTTCCCCATCTATTTCCCGTGAAGTGATGGGACCAGATGCCATGATCTTAGTTTTTTTTCACTCTCCTATTTCACTTTCATCAGGACGCTTTCTAGTTCCTCTTCACTTTCTGCCATAAGACTGGTGTCATCTGCATATCCGAGGTTATTGATATTTCTCCCGGCAATCTTGATTCCAGCTTTCGTTTCTACCAGGCCAGCATTCCTCATGCATGTACTCTGCATATAAGTTAAATAAACAGAGTGACAATATACACCCTTGACATACTCTTTTTCCTATTTGGAACCAGTCTTTGTTCAATGTCCAGTTCTAACTGTTGCATCCTCACCTGCATATAGGTTTCTCAAGAGGTAGGTGAGGTGTTCTGGTATTCCCATCTCTTTCAGAATTTTCCACAGTTTATTGTGATCCACACAATCAAAGGATTTGGCATAGTCAGTAAAAAAATAGATGTTTCTCTGGAACTCTCTTCCTTTTTCCATGATCCAGCGGATGTTGGCAATTTGATCTCTGGTGTCTCTGCCTTTTCTAAAACCAGCTTGAACATCTGGAAGTTCACGGTTCACATACTGCTGAAGCCTGGCTTGGAGAATTTTGAGCATGACTTCACTAGTGTGTGACATGAGTGCAATTGTGCGGTAGTGTGAGCATTTTTTGGCATTGCCTTTCTTTGGGATTGGAATGAAAACTGACCTTTTCCAGTCCTGTAGCCACTGCTGAGTCTCCAAATTTGCTGGCATATTGAGTGCAGCACTTTCACAGCATCAACTTTCAGGATTTGAAAAAGCTCAACTGGAATTCCATCACCTCCACTAGCTTTGTTCGTAGTGATGCTTCCTAAGACCCACTTGACTTCACATTCCAGGATGTCTGGCTCTAGGTGAGTGATCACACCGTTGTGATTATCTTGTTCTTGAAGATCTTTCTTGTACAGTTCTTCTGTGTATTCTTGCCACCTCTTCTTCATATCTACTGCTTCTGTTAGGTCCATACCATTTCTATCCTTTATCGAGCCCATCTTTGCATGAAATGTTCCCTCGGTATCTCTAGTTTTCTTGAAGGGGTCTCTAGTCTTTCCCACTTGATTGTTTTCCTCTATTTCTTTACATTGATCGCTGAGGAAGACTTATCTCTCCCTGCTATTCTTTGAAACTCTGCATTCAGATGCTTATATCTTTCCTTTTCTCCTTTGCTTTTTGCTTCTCTTCTTTTCAGAGCTATTTGTAAGGCCTCCCCGACAGCCATTTTGCTTTTTTGCATTTCTTTTCCATGGGGATGGTCTTGGTCCCTGTCTCCAGTACAATGTCACAAACCTCCATCCATAGCTCATCAGGCACTCTATCTATCAGATCTAGTCCCTTAAATCTATTTCTCACTTCCATTGTATAATCATAAGAGATTTGATTTAGGTCATATCTGAATGGTCTAGTGGTTTTCCCTACTTTCTTCAATTTAAGTCTGAATTTGGCAATAAGGAGTTCATGATCTGAACCACAGTCAGCTCCTGGTCTTGTTTTTGCTAACTGTATACAGCTTCTCCATCTTTGGCTGCAAAGAATATAATCAATGTGATTTCGGTGTTGACCATCTGGTCAAGTCCATGTGTAGCATCTTCTCTTGTGTTGTTGGAAGAGGGTGTTTGCTATGATCAGTGCATTCTCCTGGCAAAACTCTATTCGCCTTTGCCCTGCTTCATTCCGTGCTCCAAGGCCAAATTTGCCTGTTACTCCAGGTGTTTCTTGACTTCCTACTCTTGCATTCTAGTCCCCTATAATGAAAAAGACGTCTTTTTTGGGTGTTAGTTCTAGAAGGTCTTGTAGGTCTTCATAGAACGGTTCAAGTTCAGCTTCTTCAGCATTACTGGTTGGGCCAAGGTTTGGATTTCTGTGATATTGAATGGTTTGCCTTGGAAACGAACAGAGACCATTTTGTTATTTTTGAGATTGCATCCAAGTACTGCATTTCAGACTCTTTTGTTGACCATGATGGTTACTCCATTTCTCCTAAGAGATTCCTGCCAACAGTAGTAGATATAACATTCATCTGATTTAAATTCACCCATTCCAGTCCATTTGAGTTCACTGCTTCCTAGAATGTTGACGTTCACTCTTGCCATCTCCTGTTTGACCACTTCCAATTTGCCTTGATTCCTGGACCTAACATTCCAGGTTCCTATGCAATATTGCTCTTTACAGCATCAGACCTTCCTTCTGTCACCAGTCACATCCACAACTGGGTATTTGTTTTGCTTTGGCTCCATCCCTTCATTCTTTCTGGAGTTACTTCTCCACTCATCTCCAGTAGCACATTGGGCACCTGCTGACCTGGGAGTTCCTCATTCAGTATCCTATCATTTTGCCTTTTGATACTGTTCAAGGCGTTCTCAAGGCAAGTATACTGAAGTGGTTTGCCATTCTCTTCTCCAGTGGACCACATTCTGTCAGACCTCTCCACCATGACCCATCCATCCTGGGTGGTCCCACACGACATGGCTTAGTTTCATTGAATTAGACAAGGCTGTGGTCTGTGTGATCAGATTGACTAGTTTTCTGTGATTATGATTTCCGTGTGTCTGTCTCTGATGCCCTCTTGCAACACCTACCATCTTACTTGGGTTTCTCTTACCTTGGACAAGGGGTATCTCCTCACAGCCGCCCCTCTTGACCTTAACTATGGGATCTCAAATGCAGCCTATGTCTGTAAGTGTTCACTATGTGCCAAGCTGTTCTTGGTAGCCTCCAACAACTTTATTCATCACCACAATGACAGGCTGCTTTTATGGTTTGGGGATGCCCTTTTCTTTACTCACAGCAGTAGAAATTATGCTCCTTTTTGAAGTCACAAATCCTGTTACCTGAATCGCTACCTTGGGGAGAACTTACTTTAAGTTCTCTTAGAACTTAAACAAAGGTCTTGTGATCAATTTTCCTTCAGTCCTAAAGTGGTAGCTTCTTTCAGTTAACATTTCAGCTATACATTAGAATTCTCTTTAATCTGTATGAGTAGAGACAGCTTTTACTTTTTGTGTCTGTGACCTACCACAATTTGGTTAAATAACTGCCAGCTCCCCAACAACACATTTTGAATTTTTGTTACAAGGGTATACTAACTGTGAATAATTGCATAAAGCACAAAATTTTCAGGCTGCTCTTCAGTCCACAAATCACTGTACAAATCATAGATGCATGTTATGATCACTAACAAATCATGTTATTTATTTCAAAGTCTTCTGTTTGTTGGTCACCTCACGTGACATTCAGTTCGTGTATAGACAGCAAAGCATATATGTGTGCTTGTTTCCCAGTGATAAATCCATGTGATATTTTACAAAAAAATGGATAATTGAAAAGGAATTGCCAACAAAGATGAAAGAGGAGCAAAGAAACAAAAAGAACAAAATTGATGATGTTGGAAGTGAAAATAAAATCAAGCATAGGTGAAGTTATAGAAGAAATAGCTCACTCTGGAAATGCTGGCATTGTTGCCAAGTGACTTTAGAAGTGAAGCCAGAAGAACACAATGAGGGTCAAATTATTGACATATAAGTGTGGAGATATTGCAATTCAAAAGATGAAGGTACCCCCAAATAAGAGATTCCAGCAAAAAATTACACATTAAAGAAAATCTTAGTGATATTTTACAACATTGAAAGTGCAAAGAATAAAATGTTGGACGCTAACCCAAACAGGACTATGACAATTTGCCAAGGCTCGTTTCATGCCTTAAGTTGTATGCCAAGAAGAAACAGGCAAATACTATTCAAACTACTTCTGATAAATCTTTACAAAGAAATAAAACACTGTAACACTCAAAGTTTCTAACATTTAAGTTAAAGTATACTAAATACACATAACTTTTGCTGCTTTTTAGTCCCCTACATATTAAAAACTGTAAGAGAATACTTCAGTATTTTGACAAAAAAATTAAATGCAATCAATTCTCCCACATTGATTGCTGAGATCATTTTGCAAAGTTTCAACTTGTTCTGTCATTTTTAAAGTTCTGCACTAATGTGAGAAATGATGACTGTCTGTAATTAACTAGCTTTTACTTGGTCAGCAATTCTTTACATTTAATTTACCCACTCAAAATTTTGATATGGTTTCTGCCTCTTGACTGAGCATTGACTGACTGATCAAATGAGTATGAAAGTGTTCACTGTAAAGTTCTTTCATCTTCACTGTATGTTTGGAAAATATTTTAAATAAAATGATGGAAAAATCAGACAAATATTGCCTTATACTTCTTGATAATTAAGAAGAATGAAGGAAAATTATCTTATGCAATGAAAAACAACATTATTTTTAAACAATAAAAATACAAAGAGTGGTAAGTTTATCAGAAACAAATTAATATAAGGCTATAACCTCATGCCAAAACATTCAAAAAGTCATGGCCAATGGAGGGGGAAAGATCCTGATATTCTATGATGATGTAGCAAGGGATTACACCCAACCACTACATGCAGAGTTATTTCTCATGGAAAGGTATTAATAAAAGCTTGACAAGTGTTTCTAATACCTATCATCTGGTCAGAATCAGACTGATGAGATGAATAGAGAGCACAGAGGAAAGTCAAGATTGAACTCTTCCGAGCAGAAGCCATTATTTACTGCCTTCAGGAATTCTTCAGTCATTCAGACAAGGGGGAAAAGGGCACTTAAAAGAGGAAGAAATACATCAGACTGCCTTTAGATTTCTCTATAGCAGTGAACAATATGAAGGGGTCTTATAAAAATGACTCAATGATGAAATCTTGCCAGAAAAAATAAGGTACAAAATGGAGTACAAAATGAAGCAGGGCAAAGGCTAATAGAGTTCTGCCATGAGAATGCACTGGTCATAACAAACACCCTCTTCCAACAAGTGACTACTCTACATGTGGAAATCATCAAAATGGTCAATACCAAAATCAGACTGATTATATTTTTTGCAGCTGAAGATGGAGAAACTCTGGACAGTCAGGAAAAGCAAGACTGGGAGCTGACTGTGGCTCAGATCATGAACTTCTTACTGCAAACTTCAAACTTATACTGAATAAACTACGGAAAACCACCAGACCATTCAGATATGACCTAAATTAAATCACTTATGATTATACAGTGGAAGTGACAAATAGATTCAAGTGATTAGATTTGATAGAGTGCCTGAAAAATTATGGACGGAGGTTTGTGGAACTATACAGGAGTCAGTGATCAAGACCATACCCAAGAAAAAGAAATCCAAAAAGGCAAAATGGTTGTCTGAGGAGGCCTTACAAATAGCTGAGAAGAGAAGAGAAGATAAAGGCAAAGAAGAAAAGAAAATATATCTCTTAATCAAATCCTAGGAAACAGAACCCAACAACATGTTAAAAAATATCATACATCATGAGCAAGTGGGCTTTATCCCAGGAATGCAAGGATTCTTTAATACCCACAAATCATTCAATATAATACACCACATTAAAAATTGAAAGTTAAAAACCATATGATTATCTCAATAGATGCAGACAAAGACTTTGACATAATTCAACATCCATGTAAGAAAAAAACTCTTCAGAAAGCAGGAATAGAAGAAACATACCTCAACATAATAAAAGTCATATATAATAAACCCACAGCAAACACTATCCTCAAATGGTGAAAAATTCAAAGCATTTCCCCTAGAGTCAGGAACAAGACAAGGGCGCCCACTCTCACCAGCTATTCAACATAGTTTTGGAAGTTTTAGCTGCAACAATCGAAGAAGAAAAAAAATAAAAGGAATCCAGATTGGAAAGGAAGAAACAAAACGCTCACTGTTTGCAGATGACATAATCTTCTACATAGAAAACCTTAGACTCCACCAGAAAATTACTAGAGCTAATCACTGAATATAGTAAAGTTGCAGGATATAAAATTAACACACAGAAATCCCTTGCATTGCTATACACTAACAATGAGAAAACCTAAAGAGAAATTAAGGAAACAATTCCATTCACCATTGCAACAATAAGAATAAAATACTTAGGAATATGTCTACCTAAAGAAACAAGAGACCTATATATTGAAAACTATAAAACACTGATGAAGGAAATCAAAGAGGACACAAATAGATGGAGAAATATACCATGTTCATAGATTGGAAAAATCAATATAGTGAAAAGTGAGTACACTACCCAAAACAATCTATAGATTCAATGCAATCCCTATCAAGCTACCAATGGTATTTTTCAGAGAACTAGAACAAATGATTTCACAATTTGTATGGAAATACAAAAAACCTCGAATATCCAAAGCAATCTTGAGAAAGAAGCTTGGACCTGGAGAAATCAACTTGCCTGACTTCAGGTTATACTACAAAGCTACAGTCATCAAGACAGTATAGTACTGGCACAAAGACAGAAACATTGACCAATGGAATGAAATTGAAAGCCCAGAGATAAATCCACACACCAATGAACACCTTATCTTTGACAAAGGAGGCAAAGATATACAGTGGAGAAAAGATAACCTCTTTAACAAGCGGTGCTGGGAAAATCGGTCAACCACTTGTAAAAGAATGAAACTGGAACACTTTCTAACACCATACACAAAAAGAAGCTCAAAATGGATTTAAGATCTAAATGTAAGACCAGAAACTATAAAACTCCTAGAGGAAAACAGGCAAAACACTCTCCAACATAAATCACAGAAGGATCCTCTATGACCCACCTCCCAAAGTAATGTAAATAAAAGCAAAAATAAACAAACGGGACCTAATTAAACTTAAAAGATTTTACACAATGAAGGAAATTATAGCAAGGTGAAAAGACAGACTTCAGAATGGGAGAAAATAAGAGCAAACAAAGCAACTGACAAAGAATTAACCTCAAAAATATACAAACAACTCCTGCAGCTCAATTCCAGAAAAATAAATGACCTAATTAAAAAAATGGGCCAAAGAACTAAACAGACATTTCTCCAAAGAAGACATACAGATGGCTAACAAACACATGAAAAGATGCTCAACATCACTCATTATCAGAGAAATGCAAATCAAAGCCACAATGAGGTACCATCTCATGCTGGTCAGAATGGCTACTATTACTATCCAAAAGTCTACAAACAATAAATGCTTGAGAGGGTGTGGAGAAAAGGGAACCCTCTTACAGTGTTGGTGGGAATGAAAACTAGTACAGTCACTTTATAGAACAGTGTGGAGTTTCCTTCAAAAACCAGAAGTAGGACTGCCATATGACCCAGCAATCCCACTGCTGGGCATACACACCGAGGAAACCAAAATTGAAAGAGACACATGTACCCCAATGTTCATGACACACTATTTATAATAGCCAGGACATGGAAGCAACCTAGATGTCCATTAGCAGATGAATGGATAAGAAAGCTGTGGTACATATACACAACGAAGTATTACTCAACCATTAAAAAGGATACATTTGAATCAGCTCTAATGAGGTGGATGAAACTGGAGCTTATTATACAGAGTGAAGTAAGCCAGACAGAAAAACACCAATACAGTATACTAATGCATATATATGTAATTTAGAAAGATGGTAACGATGACCCTATATGGGAGACAGGAAAAGAGACACAGATATATAGAACAGTCTTTTGGACTCTGTGGGAGAAGGCGAGGTTGGGGTGATCTGATAGAATAGCATTGAAACATGTATATTATCATATGTGAAACAAATCGCCAGTCCAGGTTCAATGCATGAGATAGGGTGCTCAGGGCTTGTGCACTGGGATGACCCAGAGGAATGGGATGGGGAGGGATGGGGGGTGGTTTGGGATGGGGAACATATACACACCCATGGATTATTCATGTAAATGTATGGTAAAAAACCACTACAATATTGTAAATTAATTAGCCTCCAATTAAAATAAATGAATTTTAAAAAAGATATCTCCATTGAATGCAAAGTTCCAAAGAATAGCAGGAGAGATAAGAAAGTCTTCCTAAGTGATCAATGCAAAGCAATAGAGGAAAAAAATAGAGTGGGAAAGACTATAGATCTCTTCAAGAAAATTAGAGAAACTAAGGGAATATTTCATACACAGATGGGCACAATAAAGGACAGAAATGGTATAGACCTAACAGAAGCAGAAGATGTTAAGAAAAGGTGGGAAAAATACACAAAAGAACTATGCCAAAAAGACCTTAATGACCCAGATAACCACGATGGTGTGATCACCCACCTATAGAGCCAGACATCCTGAAAAGTGAAGTCAAGTGGGCCTTAGGAAGCATCACTACAAACAAAGCTAGTAGAGGTAATGGAATTCCAGCTGAACTATTTCAAATCCTAAAAGATGATGCTGTTAAAATGCTTCACTCTATATGCCAGCAAATTTGGATAACTCAGCAGTGGTCAAGGATTGGGAAAGATGAGTTTTCATTTCAATCCCAAAGAAAAGCAATGCCAAAAAATGTTCAAACTACTGCACAATTGAACTCATCTCACACACTAGCAAAGTAATGCTCAATATACTCCAAGTGAGGATTCAAGGGTACATGAACCAAGAACTTCCAGATGTTCAAGTTGGATTTACAAAAGGCAGAGGAACCAGAGCTCAAATTGCCAAAGTCCGTTGGATCATAGAAAAAGCAACAGAGTTCCAGAAAAACATCTACTTCTGCTTTATTGACTAGGCCAAAACCTTTATTGTTTGGAACATAACAAACTGTGGAAAATTCTTAAAGAGATAGAATATTAGACCACCTGACCTGCCTCCTGAGAAATCTATATGCAGGTCAAGAAGCAACAGTGACACCCAGACATGGAACAGCAGACTAGTTCCATGTTGAGAAAAGAGTATGTTTAGGCTGTATGTAGTCACCCAGTTTATTTAACTTATAAGCAGAGTACATCATGCAAAATGCCAGGCTGGATGAAGCACAGCTGGAATCAAGATTGCTGGGAGAAATATCAATAACCTCAGATAATCAGATGACACCACCCTTACGGCAGAAAGTGAAGAGGAACTAAAATCCTCTTGATGAAAGTGAAAGAGGAGAGAGAAAAAACTGCCTTAAAACTCAACATTCAGAAAACTAAGATCATGGCATTCAGTACCACCTTCATGTAAAATAGATGGGAAAACAATGGAAACACAGACAGACTTTATTTTCTTGGGCTCCAAAATCACTGCAGATTGTGACTGCAGCCATGAAATTAAAAGACACCTGCTCCTTAGAAGAAAAGCTATTACAAATCTAGACAGCATGTTAAAAATCAGAGACATTACTTTGCTGACAAGGTCTATATAGTCAAAGCTATGGTTTTTCTCACATCCGTGTATGGATGTGAGATTCGAACCATAAAGAAAGCTGAGCACTGAAGAATTGATGCTTTTGAACTGTGGTGCTGGGGAAAACTCTTGAGAGTCCCTTGGACAGCAAGGAGATCAAACCAGTCTATCTTAAAGGAAATCAGTCCTGAATATTCATTGGAGGGACTGGTGCTGATGTCAAAGCTCCCATACTTTGGCCACCTGGTGTGAAGAACTGACTCATTGGAAAAGACCCTGATACTGGGAAAGATTGAATGCAGGAGGAGAAGGGAACAACAGAGGATGAAATGATTGGATGGCATCACCAAATCAATGGACATGAGTTTGAGCATGCTCCAGGAATTGGTGATGGACAGTGAATCCTGGTGTGCTGTAGTCCACGGGGTCATAAAGATTCAGACACAAATGAGCAACTGAAATGACCTAAACTAAACCAGACAACTGATGTTGTGAGAGAAATTGTGGTAAAAGGAAGCATAACAGTCAATTCAAGATGATAGTATAATCATTTCTGCAATCCTGAGAAGGGGGACAAATTGCATATGATTTTATAAGCCATAAAGTTGCCCTTTGTATATAAAGGTAAAAGTCTTCTTCAAGCATTTACACATTCAAGGACCACCATGAGCCCTACCTGAACACATTACTTCATAATGCAGTCAACTAAGAGATTAATCCAAATATAGAACTTAGGGATAGAAAAGCTTTGGCCAAAAAACTAATGGTAAGCACTGAATGCTTTTAAATATAGAATTAAAACTAAACTGTTATGGGAATTAAGATTTTAGAAGTCAATTTAAATGCTAATAGCCTTGAAAAAATAAGTAACAAGTACTGTCTAAAAATCTCCCATGGAGCTTAAAAAAGTTAAAACTGCTTGAATATTTTTTTTGCTTAACCTTGACAATTTTTTCAATTTTCCTCTGACTTCTACTAAATTCAAGTTGACTTCAATGTACTCTTTCTCATAAATTTTTATTTTATATTGGAGCATAGTTGATTAACAATGTTGTGTTAGTTTCAGGTATACAGCAAAATGATTCAGTTATACATATACATATATCTATTCTTTTTCAAATTATTTTCCCATTTAGGTTAATAAAGAATATTGAGCAGATTTGTCTGTGCTATACAGTAGGCATTTGTTGGCTATTTTTTTAAAACATAGTAGTGTGTCAATGTACAACTTTAAATTTAAAATGAATACAACATAATCCCATTTTTATAAAACTACTTCATGAATCTATCCAGCTGTTCAGCCACTTGTACATTTGCATAAAGAAAGATATGGAATGATATTCACTAACATTACCAATGGTTGCCTCTGGGTAATAGACTTTGAGGTGACTTCTCCCTTTGTTGTACTTCTGCATTGCTTGATTTATTTTAAATAAACAAGTGTTTACTGTAAAACTAGTTATTTGAAAGTAAAATCATAGGGTTCGGATTGCTAACCTGCTAAAATATCAATAGATAACAGTAAAGAGGAATGTTTAAACTTCAGAAAACCTAGTACAATCAAGCATCAAAAAACAATTCAGGTATGGATTATAAACCATTCTCATCAACTCACAAAAAAATTATTGAACCCTACAGACAAGGTAATAGTTGGCCAATGTAGCCATTAGATGTGAAAAAGTAAAGAAATTCAATTTCTCTTTAAACTATCTTATAAATTAGAATTTTAGAAAATTTAAAATTTTCCTCATCCAAATTAGTAAAATCTTATTTTATTGTTGTTATATTTATGTAGTTAAAGAATGTCATTAATCAACATTTGCAATTTATAATTGTTAACAAATTCTAGTCAAAATGGCAAATGGATTCTAAAGCTTTCAGTTCAGTTCAGTTCAGTTCAGTTCAATCACTCAGTCTTGTCCGACTCTTTGCGACCCCATGAATCACAGCATGCCAGGCCTCCCTGTCCATCATCAACTCCCGGAGTTCACTCAGACTCATGACCATTGAGTCGGTGATGCCATCCAGTTATCTCATCCTCTGTCGTCCCCTTCTCCTCCTGCCCCCAATCCCTCCCAGTATCAGAGTCTTTTCCAGTGAGTCAACTCGTTGCATGAGGTGGCCAAAGAATTGGAGTTTCAGCTTTAGCATTAGTC
The DNA here is from genome assembly GCF_049115385.1 of Moschus berezovskii. NCBI lineage: Eukaryota > Metazoa > Chordata > Mammalia > Artiodactyla > Moschidae > Moschus > Moschus berezovskii. The sequence goes on along the minus strand of NC_142488.1, from coordinate 131,440,575 downwards.
CTCCCAATGAACACCCAGGACTGACCTCCCTTAGAATGGACTGGTTGGATCTCCTTGCAGTCCAAGGGACTCTCAAGAGTCTTCTTCAACACCACAGTTTAAAACATCAATTCTTTGGCGATCAGCTTTCTTCACAGTCCAACTCTAAAGCTTTAATATATCTTATTTTGCTCTGTAACAGTATTTTATATTCAATCAAGCAAAATATGTTAGCTTACTTCCGATCAGTTTTCAAGAAAAATCTTACTTTATATCATTAAAGATCTGTGACCATCAGTGTTAATGTCATGCATTTCCATGCCCACAGACTTTTATCTATGTGTTTTTATTCATTCATTTGCTAAATAATTTCTGTGGAGTCATCTAAATTTGGGCAAATCAGAAAACTTTAGTTCAGGGCATGATTATGCCCAGTTTCAGTAAATTACTTTTGGCAAATGGTGGTGGTTTTCACAATAGTTTTCAAACATCTAGTAAGTAATTGCTTGTAACTGTGTCATTGTGTGACAGTGAAATGAAAGAACAGGCACTGCAGTACTGCTGAACCCCTCCATTTGTATTGTACTGAAAAGCTTTCCAGCCACATAATTCCTCTTGACTGTCATGCTGTGGAAATTACAGGGGGTTGCTCTAATAAAGGCTTTTAACTTATAAGAAAGAACCAAGAGGATAAAAGTAATGAAATTATACAAATTAGCCTGTCAGCCAAATTCTGTTTCTCCTTTTCCCTGACAAGATCTGATTATGGAAGGGTCCACCACCTTTTTTAGCATCTTAATTACTTAGATGCCATAATTTCAATCTCCTCAAGTTGTACACTATTAAAAGAGTCTCTCACCTCTATCAGTAATCACTAAGTTCAAAAGCTACTGTGCCTTCCTGATTCTTTTCAAGAAATAGATGTAAAACAAACCATCTGAAAAGGTGATTTTTCAAGCCATGCACTCTGGATCATCTGTTCAGTCACTGATAAAATATTTATTGAGCACCTACTATATATACAAGTACTGGTTTAGTCATTAGGGATATAAGGATAGAGAAGATAGATAAGGGTCTTACTTTCAAAAAACCTACATTTGGCTGCTGCTGCTGCTGCTAAGTCACTTCAGTCGTGTCCGACTCTGTGTGAACCCATAGACGGAAGCCCACCAGGCTCCCCCGTCCCTGGGATTTTCCAGGCAAGAACACTGGAGTGGGTTGCCATTTCCTTCTCCAATGTGTGAAAGTGAAAAGTGAAAGTGAAGTCGCTCAGTCATGTCCGACCCCTAGCGACCCCATGGACTGCAGCCCACCAGACTCCTCCATCCATGGGATTTTCCAGGCAAGAGTACTGGAGTGGCTTGCCATTGCAGGGGTATGTAAACAATTGACTATATAACATGTCAGATTATATTTAATATTATGAAAAATAAGGCAGGATAAGGGGCCTAGAGAAGGACCAATGTGTGGACAGAGGAACTTCAGAGATATGCCAAATATGGAAAGGACAACAAAAGCAGTTTATTGCAAACTATTTTAAAATCTTTCTTAACGACATACTGGAAATCGTCCTCTGTTAAGACAACAAGACCTTCCAATCATATTCCTTCCATGTTCTCTTTATTCAAAGTGATCTCTCTCCTCAGAATTGGCATGATCATTCACTTAGAAGCTTTGACTGGTGTTTTATAGAACAGTTATTTCTGTACAGCTAATCTCCCCTGGCTAATAGTAATCAATCTTACATCAAGGTATGTGTTTTATTCATCTGGGAATCTGTTAGGGGTTGCATCATATCCCCTAAAACATATGCTGAACTTTTAACTCCTCCTTGGACATGGGGTAGATCCTCTCGGCCACCGCCCCTGGCCTTGGGCAAGGGGTAGCTATCTCGGCTCCCAGGTCAGGGTGGCAGCCAAAAGGAGCTACATCATGCCCCAGGTCAGGGCGGTGGCTGAGAGGAGCAACCCCACGTTCATGGTCAGGAGGGGCGTCCGTGGGGAGTTATCCCTCATCCAAGGTAGGGAGCAGTGGCTGTGCTTTCCAGGAGCCACTGTGAGGAGATGACCCACGACCAAGGTAAGAGAAGCCCAAGTAGGATGGTAGGTATTGCGAGAGGGCATCAGAGGGCAGACACACTGAAATCATAATCAAAAAAACTAGTTGATCTAATCAAACAGACCACAGCCTTGTCTAACTCAATGAAACTAAGCCATGCTGTGTGGGGTCACCCAAGATAGGCGGGTCATGGTGGAGAGGTCTGACAGAATGTGGTCCACTGGAGAAGGGAATGGCAAACCAGTTCAGTATACTTGCCTTGAGAATGCCTTGAACAGTATCAAAAGGCAAAATGATAGGATACTGAATGAGGAACTCCCCAGGTCGGTGGGTGCCCAATATGCTACTGAAGATCAGTGGAGAAATAACTCCAGAAAGAATGAAGGGATAGAGCCAAAGCAAAACAAATACCCAGTTGTGGATGTGACCTGATAGAAGCAAGGTCCAGTTCTGTAAAGACAAATATTGCATAAGAACCTGGAATGCTATGTCCACGAATCAAGGCAATTTCAAAGTGGTCAAACAGGAGATGGCAGCAGTGAACGTCAACATTCCAGGAATCAGTGATCTCAACTGGACTGGAATGGGTGAATTTAAATCAGATGACCATTATATCTACTAAGAAGAAATGGAGCAGCCAACATGGTCAACAAAAGAGTCCGAAATGCAGTACTTGGATGCAATCTCAAAAACAACACAAGGATCTCTGTTCATTCCCAAAGCAAACCATTCAATGTTACAGTAATCCAAGCCTATGCCCCAACCAGTAATGCTAAAGAAATCAAAGTTGAATGGTTGTATGAAGACCTACAAGACCTTTTAGAACTAACACCTAAAAAAGATGTCCTTTTCATTATAGGGGACTGGAATGCAAAAGTAGGAAGTCAAGAAACACCTGGAGTAACAGGCAAATTTGGCCTTGGAGCATGAAATGAAGCAGGGCAAAGGCGAATAAAGTTTTGCCAGGAGAATGCACTGATCATAGCAAACACCCTCTTCCAACAACACAAGAGAAGACGCTACACATGGACTTGACCAGATGGTCAACACCGAAATCAGATTGATTATATTCTTTGCAGCCAAAGGTGGAGAGGCTCTATACAGTTAGCAAAAACAAGAACACGAGCTGACTGTGTCTCAGATCATGAACTCCTTATTGCCAAATTCAGATTAAATTGAAAAAAGTAGGGAAAACCACTAGACCATTCAAATATGACCTAAATCAAATCCCTTATGATTATACAGTGGAAGTGAGAAATAGATTTAAGGGACTAGATCTGATAGATAGAGTGCCTGATGAACTCTGGACGGAGGTTAGTGACATTGTACAGGAGACAGGGATCAAGACCATCTTCATGGAAAAGAAGTGCAAAAAAGCAAAATGGCTGTTTGAGGAGGCCTTACAAATAGCTGTGAAAAGAAGAGAAGTAAAAAGCAAAGGAGAAGAGGAAAGATATAAGCATTTGAATGCAGAGTTCCAAAGAATAACAAAGAGAGATAAGAAAGTCTTCCTCGGTGATCAATGCAAAGAAATAGAGGAAAACAACAGAATAGAAAAAACTAGAGACCTCTTTAAGAAATTTAGAGATACCAAGGGAACATTTCACGCAAAGATGGGTTCGATAAAGGACAGAAATGGTATGGACCTAGCAGAAGCAGAAGATACTAAGGAGAGGTGGCAAGAATACACAGAAAAACTATACAAAAAAGATCGTCAAGACCAAGATAATCACGATGGCATGATCACTCACCTGGAGCCAGACATCTTGGAATGTGAAATCTAGTGAGCCTTAGAGAGCATCACTACGAACAAAGCTAGTGGAGTTGATGGAAGTCCAGTTGAGCTATTTCAAATCCTGAAAGACGATGCTGTGAAAGTGCTGCACTCAATATGCCAGCAAATTTGGAAAACTCAGCAGTGGCCACCGGACTGGAAAAGGTCAGTCTTCATTCCGTTCCCAAAGAAAGGGAATGCCGAAGAATGGTCAAACTACAGCACAATTGCACTCATCTCACATGCTAGTAAAGTCATGCTCAAAATTCTCCAAGCCAGACTTCAGTAATATGTGAACATAACCTTCCAGATGTTCACGCAGGTTTTAGAAAGGACAGAGGCACCAGAGATCAAATTGCCAACATCCGCTGGATCATGGAGAAAGCAAGAGAGTTCCAGAAAAAACATTTATATCTGCTTCATTGACTATGCCAAAGCCTTTTACTGTGTAGATCACAATAAACTCTGGAAATCACAATAAACTGTGGAAAATTCTGAAAGAGATGGGAATACCAGACCACTTGACATGCCTCTTGAGAAACCTGTATGCAGGTCAGGAAACAACAGTCAGAACTGGCCATGGAACAACAGACTGCTTCCAAATAGGAAAAGGAGTACATCAAGGTTGTATATAGTCACCCTGCTTATTTAACTTATATGCAGAGTACATCATGAGGAATGCTGGGCTGGAAGTAGCACAAGCTGGAATCAAGATTGCTGGGAGAAATATCAATAACCTCAGATATGCAGATGACACCACCCTTCTGGCAGAAAGTGAAGAGGAACTCAAAAGCCTCTTGATGAAAGTGAAAGAGGAGAGTGAAAAGTTTGGCTTGAAGCTCAACATTCAGAAAACAAAGATCATGGCATCTGGTCCCATCACTTCATGGGAAATAGATGGGGAAACAGTGGAAACCGTGTCAGACTTTATATTTTTGGACTCCAAAATCACTGCAGATGTTGATTGCAGCCAGGAAATGAAAAGACGCTTACTCCTTGGAAGGAAAGTTATGACCAGCCTAGATAGCATATTAAAAAGCAGAGACATTACTTTGCCAACCAAGGTCTGTCTAGTCAAGGCTATGGTTTTTCCTGTGGTTATGTATGGATGTGAGTGTTGGACTGTAAAGAAAGTTGATCGCTGAAGAATAGATGCTTTTGAACTGTGGTGCTGGAGAAGACTCTTGAGAGTCCCTTGGACTGCAAGGAGATCCAACCAGTTCATTCTAGAGGAGATCGATCCTGGGTGTTCATTGGAAGTACTGATGCTAAAGCTGAAACTCCAATACTTTGGCCACCTCATGCGACGAGTTGACTCACTGGAAAAGACTTTGATGCTGGGAAGGATTGGGGGCGGGAGGAGAAGGGGATAACGGAGAATGAGATGGCTGGATGGCATCACCGACTCGATGGGGGTGAGTGTGAGTAAAATCCGGGATTTGGTGATGGACAGGGAGGCCTAAAGTGCTGTGATTCATGAGGTCGCAAAGAGTCGGACATGACTGAGCGACTGAACTGAAGGTTTTGTGATAGAGTTCCTTTTCCTTAATAAACACCATTCCTTTAATTTTCTATAGTTTAGTGCAACAAAGGGTATGTGTGTAAGAGCTCTACCTTGCTAAAGGAGAATAAATAGAAATCAAAAATCACAGTTGATTACTTGGAAATCACTTCACAAGTCAGGTCACAAAGAGAATCAAGCCTCAGAGCCTCACTGAAAGTGTAATACTACAAACTGATTTTGCATGCTAGAACACATAGGTGCAAAAACCAAGCCCTTCCCAAAGTAGATTATGAGTAATTCTGTTTCAATCATTTACCCAAAATCAAATGACTTGGAATGAACCCTATTCTGAATCTGAGTATTGTGCTTCTCAAAAAAGGCAAACAACTGATTCATCCAACCCTAGCACCACTTAGATCATGCTTAGAATCTAGAATTAGTAAATCAACACAAGTCCAAATGACATCAGAGAGTTAATGTTATCATTCGGTTCCTAAGTCCTGTCACACTCTGCGACTTCATGGACTGCAGCATTCCAGGCTTTCCTGTCCTTCACTATCTCCTGAGTTTGCTCAAACTCGTGTCCATTGAGTTGGTGATGTCATCCAACCATCTTATCCTCTGTTGTCCACTACTCCTCCTACCCTAGATCTTTCCCAGCATCAGGGTCTTTTCAGATGAGTTGACTCTCCACATCAAGTGGCCAAAATATTGGAACTTCAGCTTCAGCATCAGTCCTCCCAATGAATATTCATGACTGATTTCATTTAGGGTTAACTAGTTTGATCTCCTTACAGTTCAAGGGACTCTCAAGAGTCTTCTCCAGCACCACAATTAGAAAGCATCAATTCTTTGGCACTCAACCTTCTTTATGGTCCAACTGTCACATCTATATATGACTGCTGGAAAAATATAACTTTGACTACACAGATATTTGTTAGCAAAGTGATGTCTGTGCTCTTTAATTCACTGCCTAGGTTTGTCATAACTTTTCTTCCAAGGAGCAAGTGTCTTTTAATCTTGTGACTACAGTCACCATCCACAGTGATTTTTGAGCCCAAGAAAATAAAATCTGTCACTGTTTCTATTGTTTCCCCATCTATTTGCCATGAATTAATGGGACTGGATGCCATGATCTTAGTTTTTTGAATGTTGTTTTAAACCAGCTTTTTCACTCTTCTCTTTCACCCTCACCAGGAGGCTCTTTAGTTCTTTACTTTCTGCCATTAGAGTGGTATCATCTGCCTATCTGAGGTTGTTGATATTTCTTCCAGCAATCTTGATTCCAGCTTGTGAGTCATCCAGCCCAACATTTTACATGATGTACTCTGCATAGAAATTAAACAAGGGGTGTGACAATATATAACCTTGACGTATTCCTTTCCCAATTTGGAACCAGTCTGTTGCTCCATGTCCAGTTCTGTTGCTTTTTGACCTGCATACATGTTTCTCAGGAGTCAGGTAAGGTGGTCTGGTATTCTAATCTCTTGAAGAATTTTCCACAGTGTGTTGTGATCCACATTGTCAAAGGTTTTAGCCTAGTCAATGAAGCAGAGGTAGATGCTTTTCTGGAATTATCTTGCTTTCTCTGTGATCCAACGGATGTTGGCAATTTGATCTCTGGTTCCTCTGCCTTTTCTAAATCCAGCTTGTACATCTGGAAGTTCTCAGTTCACATAATGTTGAAGCCTAGGTCTTGAAAGACTTTGAGCAATATCTGGCTAGAATGTGAAATAAGTGCAATTGTACCATAGTGTGAACATTCTTTGGCATTACCTTTCTTTGGGAAGTCAATATACTGTAATACTAAAAATTATGGAATTTAGGGGTTTTCCCAGCTTTATTAAGATATAATTGACAAATAAATTTATTCATATTAAAGATATACAACTTGATATTTTAACATCCAAACACATTGTTAATGTTCGCCACAATCAAGCTAATTTGCATATTGCTAACTACAGTCACCATGCTGTACATGAAATCTCCAAAACTTATTTATCCTACATATTTCAAACTTTGTACTATTTGATCAACATTTCTCCATATTCCCTTCCCTTAGCCCCATGTAACCACCATTTTATGTTTCTAAGGATCCAGCTTTTCAGATTCCACATTTAAGGTGATCAAGTAGTATTTGTCTTTCTGTGTCTGCCTTATTTCACTTAGCTTATTATTCTTCAGATTTATCCATGTTGGCACAAATGGCAGGATCTCCTTTATCTTTATGACTAATATTCCATTGTATAGCTATGCTACTTTTCTATTCTCAATTTATCCATTCATGGACATTTAGGTTACTTCTATGTTTTGGTTATTGTGAATAATGTTGACATGAACATGGGAATGCCAGATATCTCTTTGAGACATGAACTTCGCTTCCTTTGGGTGTACACCCAGAAGTGAGATTGCAGATCATATAAAATTTCTATTTTTAGTTTTATGAGAAACTCCCACACTATTTTCCATGTCTGTTCCAATATATAGGCTTCCCTGGTCACTTCATGGGAAATAGACGGAAAAACAGTGGAAACAGTGTCAGACTTTATTTTTTTGGGATCCAAAATCACTGCAGATGCTGATTGCAGCCATGAAATTAAAAGACGCTTACTCCTTGGAAGGAAAGTTATGACCAACCTTGATAATATATTAAAAAGCAGAGACATTACTTTGCCAACAAAGGTCCGTCTAGTCAAGGCTATGGTTTTTCCAGTGGTCATGTATGGATGTGAGAGTTGGACTGTGAAGAAAGCTGATAGCCAAAGAATTGATGCTTTTGAACTGTGGTGTTGGAGAAGACTCTTGAGAGTCCCTTGTACCGCAAGGAGATACAACCAATCCATTCTAAGGGAGATCGATCCTGGGTGTTCATTGGAAGGACTGATGCTAAAGCTGAAACTGCAATACTTTGGCCACCTCATGCGACGAGTTGACTCACTGGAAAAGACTCTGATGCTGGGAAAGGTTGGGGGTGGGAGGAGAAGGGGACGACCAAGAATGAGATGGCTGGATGGCATCACCAACTCTGTGGACATGAGTTTGAGTGAACTCCGGGAGTTGGTGATGGACAGGGAGGCCTGGCGTGCGGAGAGTCGGACACGGGGTCGCGGAGAGTCGGACACGACTGAGCAACTGAACTGAACTGAACTGAGCTGGTTGCACAGTGGTAAAGAATCCACTTGCCAATGTAAGAGACATGGGTTTGTGCCCTGGGTCAGGGAGTTCTCCCAAATAAAAAAATGGCAACCCACTCCAGTATTCTTGCCTGGGAAATCCCTTGCACAGAGGAGCCTGGCAGACTACAGGCCATAGGGTCACATAGAGTTGGTCACAACTTAAAGACTAAACAATAACAACAACAACAACAATCAATTTACATTCTCACTAATGGTGTACAAGAATTCCCTTTCTCCATAGCCTTGACAACAAGTATCTTCTGTCTTTTAGATAATAGCCATTCTAAAAGACATGAGGTGATATCTCAATGTGGTTTTAATTTGCATTTCTCAGGTGATTAAGGATGCTTGGCCATTTGTATATCTTCTGTAGAAATGTCTATTCAGGTTCTTCACTCATTTTTGAAATGAGGTTTTTTCTTTTGGGAAGAATGGATGGGTATTGAGTTGTATGAATTCCTTATATATATTTATACTAACCCCTTATCATTTATATAGTTTTTGAATATTTTCTCCCATTCCTTAGGTTGTTTTTTCACTCTATTAATTGTTTCATTTGCTCTGCAAAAGCATTTTGTGTTAAGTCACTTCAATCATGTCCAACTCCTCATGATCCTATGGATTGTAGCCCTCCAGGCTCTTCTGTCCATGGGGTTCTCCAGGAAAGAATACTGGAGTGGGTTGTCATTTCCTTCTCCAAAAGCTTTTTCAGTTCAATACAATTTCATTTGTCTGTTTCTGTATTTGTTGCCTATGCTTTTGGTGTCATATTCAAAAATTAGCACACAGACAGTGTCTAGAAACGTTTCCAGAGGGCAGTCCTAAGATGGCAGAGGAATAGGAAGGGGAAACCACTTTCTCCCCTACAAATTCATCAAAAGAACATTTGAATGCTGAGCAAATTCCACAAAACAACTGCTGAGCACTGGCAGAGGACATCAGGCACCTAGAAAAGCACCCCATTGGCTTCAAAAGGAGGTAGGAAAAAATATAAAAGATAAAAAGAGAGGAAAAAAGTTAGGGACAGAGATCCGTCCCAGGAAGGGAGTATTAAAAGAAGAGAAGTTTCCAAACACCAGGAAACCCTCTCACTGGCGGGTCTGTGGGGGGGTTTTGGAATCTCAGAGGGCAACATAACCAGGAGGAAAAATAAATAAATAAAAACTGCAAACTGTGCCTAATGGCCACTCCCATCAGAGGAGTACCACAGATGCTCGCATACCCCACCAGCAAGGTTGAACAGGGAGGAGTGGGCTGCATTGCTTAGGGTAAGGACTAGGCCTGAATGCCCTGAGGGCAATCTGAGGGAGCTAACATGAGATAGCAACCTAAACTGTGGGATAGCCAGAGAGAGAGAGAGGGGAAAAAAGAGAGAGAGAGAACTATCCCGCAAAAAGTCCTAACCTAAGGTAGTGCCAGCCAGCTCACAGAACAAAGAACTGCTTGATTAGCAGAAGAGAGCTAGCAGGCTGTGAACCGGCCCATCACCCGGGTGAGGCAGGGGCCAGGCGGCCACCAGCCAGAATTGAAAAGGGGCAAATTCAGCCCCAGAGATGGCTTCCCCTACCAAACTTCAAACAGTCTTCCAGTTTCTAACCAAGACTTCCTAGGATTCTGGAAGGTTGACATCCACCAGGAGGGTCACAGCCAGAGATCAGCACCCCAGAAGAGAGACACAGCACACTGGAGATGGGCATGCCCCCTGCAACCCGGGAATCCTAGTGGCTGGGACCAGGGAGGTGATAAGACGCACTTGCCACATGCGGAGGGTGCGCTCACCAAACCCCAGGGTTAGTAGCAGGAAAAAAAAATTTAAAAAGTAGGGCAGAAATATATGCAAAAGAAACAAAAGAGACCATAGCAAAAATCAGCAAAGCTAAAAGCTAGTTATTTGAGAAAATAAATAAAATTGACAAACCATTAGCCAGACTCATCAAGAAACAAAGGGAGAAGAAACAAATCAACAAAATTAGAGATGAAAATGGATAAATCAAAACAGACAACACAGAAATACAAAGGATCATAAGAAATGACTACCAGCAACTATATGACAATAAAATGGGCAACTTGGAAGAAATGGACAAATTCTTAGAAAATTATAACTTTCCAAAACTGAACCAGGAAGAAATAGACAATCTTAAAAGATCAGTCACAAGCATGGAAATCAAAACTGTAATCAGAAATCTAGCAAACAAAAGCCCAGGACCAGAAGGCTCCACAGCTGAATTCTACCAAAAATTTAGAGAAGAGCTAACACCTATCTTATTAAAGAACTTCCAGAAAATTGCAGAGGAATGTAAACTTCCAAACTCATTCTATGAGGCCACAATAACGCCAATACGAAAACCAGAAAATTATGCCACACACAAAAAAGAAAAGAAAACTACAGGCCAATATCACTGATGAACATAGAAGAAAAAATCCTTAACAAAATTCTAGCAAACAGAATCTAACAACATATTAAAAAAATCATACATCATGGCCAAGTGGGTTTTATCCCAGGGATGCAAGGATTCTTCAAAATCTGCAAATCAATCAACTTAATACACGATATTAACAAATTGAAAGATAAAAATCATATGGTTATCTCAATAGATGCAGGAAAAGCCTTTGACAAAATTCAACATCCATTTATGATAAAAACCCTCCAGAAAGTAGACGTAAAAGGAACATATCCCAACATAATAAAAGCTATATATGACAAACCAGGAGCAAACAGTATCCTCAATGGTGAAAAATTGAAAGCATTTCCCCTAAAGTCAGGAACAAGACAAGGGTGCCCACTCTCACCACTACTATTCAACAGAGTTCTGGGAGGTTTGGCCACAGCAATCACAGCAGAAAAAGAAATAAAAGGAATCCAGATTGGAAAAGAAGAAGTAAAACTCTCACTGTTTGCAGATGACATGATCCTATACATAGAAAAACCTAAAGACTCCACCAGAAAATTACTAGAGCTAATCAAAGAATATAATAAAGTTGCAGGATATAAAATTAACACACAGAAATCCCTTGCATTCCTATACACTAACAATGAGAAAACCGAAAGAGAAATTAAAGAAACAATTCCATTCACCATTGCAACGAAAATAATGAAATACTTAATATATCTACGTGAAGTAACAAAAGACCTATATATTGTAAACTATAAAACACTGATGAAGGAAACCAAAGAGGACACAAATAGATGAAGAAATATACCATGCTCATGGATTAGAAGAATATAGTGAAAATGAGTATACTACCCAAAGCAATCTATGGATTCAATGCAATCCCGATCAAACTACCAACGGTATTTTTCACAGAGCTAGAACAAATGATTTCACAATCTGTATGGAAATACAAAAAACCTCGAATAGCCAAAACAATCTTGATAAAGCAGAATGGACCTGGAGGAATCAACCTGCCTGATTTCAGGTTATACTACAAAGCTACAGTCATCAAGATAGTATGGTACTGGCATAAAGACAGAAATATACATCAGTGCAACAAAATAGAAAGCCCAGATATAAATCCACGCACCTATGGACACCTTATCTTTGACAAAGGAGGCAAAAATATACAATGGAGAAAAGGCAATCTCTTTAACAAGTGGTGCTGGGAAACTGGTCAACCACTTGTAAAAGAATGAAACTAGAACACTCCTTAACACCATAAACAAAAAGAAACTCAAAATGGATTTAAGATCTAAATGTAAGACCAAAAACTATAAAACTCCTAGTGAAAAACATAGGCAAAAAACTCTCCAGCATAAATCACAGTAACATTCTCTATGAGTCACCTCACAGAGTAATGGAAATAAAAGCAAAAAAAAAAAAAAAGGGACCTAATTAAATTTACTAGCTTTTGCACAACGAAGGAAACTATAAGCAAGGTGAAAAGACAACCGTCAGAATGGGAGAAAATAAGAGCAAATGAAGCAACTGCTAAAGGATTAATCTCCAAAATATAAAAGCAACTCCTGCAGCTCAATTCCAGAAAAATAAATGACCCAATCAAAAAATGGGCCAAAGAACTAAACAGACATTTCTCCAAAGAAGACATTCAGATGGCTAACAAACAAATGAAAAGATGCTCAACATCACTCATAATCAGAGAAATGCAAATCAAAACCACAATAAGGTCCCATTTCATGCCAGTCAGAATGGCTGCTATCCAAAAGTCTACAATCAATAAATGCTGGGAGGGTGTGTAGAGAAGGGAACCCTCTTACACTGTTGATTGGAATGCAAACTAGTACAGCCACTATGGAGAACAGTGTGGAGATTCCTCAAAAAACTGGAAATAGAACTGCCATATGACCCAGCAATCCCATTGCTGGGCATACACACCGAGGAAACCAGAATGGAAAGAGACATATGTACCCCAATGTTCATTGCAGCACTGTTTATAATAGCCAGGACATGGAAGCAGACTAGATGTCCATCACCAGATAAATGGATAAGAAAGCTTGGTACATACACGCAATGGAATTTTACTCAGACATTAAAAAGAATACATTTGAATCATTTCTCATGAGGTGGATGAAACTGGAGCCTATTATACAGAGTGAAGTAAGCCAGAAAGAAAAACACCAATACAGAATACTAACGCATATATATGGAACTTCTGTAGATGGCAATGATAACCTTATATGCAAAATAGTAAAAGAGACACAGACATATAGAACAGTCTTTTGGACTCTGTGGGAGAAGGCGAGGTTGGGATGATCTGAGAGAATAGCATTGAAACATGTATATTATCATATGTGAAACAGATCACCAGTAAAGGTTCGACACATGAAACAGGGTGCTTGGGGCTGGTGCACTGGGATGACCCAGAGCAATGGGATGGGGAGGAAAGTGGGAGGGGCGTTCAGGATGTGGCACACATGTAAACCCATGGCTGATTCATGTCAATGTATGGTAAAACCACAACAATATTGTAATTTACCTCCAATTAAAATAAATAAATTTTAAAAATATAAAAAATAAAAGAAAGAAACATTTCCTCTACATTTTTTTCTAGTAGCTTTACAGTTTCAGGTCTTATACTTAAGTTTTTATTCCATTTTTACTTCATTTTGTATGCAATGTATTATAAGGGTCCAATTTCATCTTTATTCATATGGATATACAAGTTTACCAAACTATTTATTGAAGAGATATCCTTTCCCCATTGTGTGTTCTTGGTACCTTTGTTGAAGAGCCATTGATTGAAAATATATGGATGCAATTCTGGTCTTTTTATTTTGTTCTTTGGTCTATATGTTCATTTTTTATACCAGTACCATGCTGTCTAATTTAATGTAACTTTGTAGTATATTTAAATATCAAGCAGTGTGATACCTCTTCATTCCAATCCCAAAGAAAGGGAATGCCAAAGAATGCTCAAACTACTGCACAATTGCACTCATCTCACATGCTAATAAAGTCATGCTCAAAATTATCCAAGCTAGTCTTCAGCAATATGTGAACCATGAACTTCCATATGTTCAAGCAGGTTTTAGAAAAGGCACAGGAACCAGAGATCAAATAGCCAATATCCGCTGGATCATGGCTAAAACAAGAGCGTTCCAGAAAAACATCTAATTCTGCTTCATTGACTATGCCAAAGCGTTTGACTGTGTGGATCACAATAAACTGTGGAACATTCTGAAAGACATGGGAATACCAGACCACCTGACCTGCCTCTTGAGAAACCTGTATGCAGGTCAGGAAGCAACAGTTAGAACTGGACATGGAACAACAGACTGGTTCCAAATAGGAAAAGGAGTACATCAAGATTGTATATTGTCACCCTGCTTATTTAACTTATATGCAGAGTACATCATGAGGAAATCTGGAGTGGAAGAAGCACCAGCTGGAATCAAGATTGCTGGGAGAAATATCAATAACCTCAGATATGCAGATGACACCACCCTTATGGCAGAAAGTGAAGAGGAACTCAAAAGCCTCTTGATGAAAGTGAAAGAGGAGAGTGAAAATGTTGGCTTGAAGCTCAACATTCAGAAAACGAAGATCATGGCATCTGGTCCCATCACTTCATGGGAAAGAGATGGGGAAACAGTGGAAACAGTGTCAGACTTTATTTTTGGGGGCTCCAAAATCACTGCAGATGCTGACTGCAGCCATGAAATTATTTTTTTTTATTTTTATTAATTTATTTTTTTTTCAATTTATTTTATTGGAGGCAAATTACCTTACATTAATATATTCGTTGGTTTTGCCATACATTGACATGAATCCGCCCCGGGTGTACATGTGTTCTCTTTCTTGAACCCCCTCCCACCTCCCTCTTCCCCATATCCTCCCTCCATATTATCCCCGTGCACCAGCCCCAAGCATCCTGTATCATGCGTCGAACCTAGACTGGTCACTTATGATAATATGCATACTACAATGCCGTTCTCGCCAATCATCCCACCTTCACCCTCTCCCACAGAGTCCCAAAGACTGTTCTATATGCCTATGTCTCTTTCACAGTCTCGTATACAGGGTTCCGGTTACCATCTTTCTAAATTCCATTTATATGTGTTACTATACTGTATTGATGTTTTTCTTTCTGGCTTACTTCACTCTGTATAATTGGCTCCAATTTCATCCACCTCATGAGAAATGATTCAAATGCATTCTTTTTGATAGCTGAAAAATACTCCATTGTGTATATGTACCAAAGCTTTCTTATCCATTCATCAGCAGATGGACATCTAGGTTGCTTCCATGTCCTGGCTATTATAAACAGTGCTGCAATGAACATTGGAGTACATATGTCTCTTTCAATTCTGGTTTCCTCAGTGTGTATGCCCAGGAGTGTGATTGCTGGATCATATGGCAGTTCTATTTCCAGTTTTTTGAGGAATCTCCACACTGTTCTCCATAGTGGTTGTACTAGTTTGCATTCCCACCAACAGTGTAAGAGGGTTCCCTTCTCTCCACAACCTCTCCAGCATTTATTGCGTGTAGACTTTTGGATAGCAGCCATTCTGACTGATGTGAAGTGGTATCTCATTGTGGTGTTGAATTGCATTTCTCTGATTATGAGGGATGTTGAGCATTTTTTCATGTGTTTGTTAGCCATCTTTATGTCTTCTTTGGAGAAATGTCTGTTTAGTTCTTCGGCCCATTTTTCGATTGGGTCACTTATTTTTCTGGAATTGAGCTGCAGGAGGTGCTTGTATATTTTGGAGATTAATCCTTTATCAGTTGCTTCATTTGCTATTATTTTCTCCCACTCTGCAGGCTGTCTTTTCACCTTGCTTAGAGTTTCCTTTGCTGTGCAGAAGCTTTGGATTTGAATTAGGTCCCATTTGTTTATTTTTGCTTTTATTTCCAATATTCTGGGAGGTGGGTCTTGGAGGATCCTGGGGTGATTTATGTCGGAGAGTGTTTTGCCTACGTTCTCCTCTAGGAGTTTTATAGTATCTGGTCTTACATTTAGCTCTCTAATCCATTTTGAGTTTATTTTAGTGTATGGTGTTAGGAAGTGTTCTAGTTTCATTCTTTTACAAGTGGCTGACCAGTTTTCCCAGCACCACTTGTTAAAGAGACTGTCTTTTTTCCATTTTATATTCTTGCCTCCTTTGTCAAAGATAAGGTGTCCATAGGTGCGTGGGTTTATCTCTGGGCTTTCTATTTTGTTCCATTGATCTATATTTCTGTCTTTATGCCAGTACCATACTGTCTTGATGACTGTGGCTTTGTAGTAGAGCCTGAAGTCCAGCAGGTTAATTCTTCCAGTTTCATTTTTCTTCTTCAAGATTGCTTTGGCTATTCGAGGTTTTCTGTATTTCCATACAAATTGTGAGATTATTTGTTCTAGTTCTGTGAAAAATATCGTTGGTAGCTTGATAGGGACTGCATTGAATGTATAAATTACTTTGGGTAGTATACTCATTTTCACAATATTTATTCTTCCAATCCATGAACACGGTATATTTCTCCATCTATTAGTGTCCTCTTTGATTATTTTCACTAGTGTTTTATAGTTTTCTATGTACAAGTCTTTTGTTTCCTTAGGTAGATATATTCCTAAGTATTTAATTCTTTTCGTTGCAACAGTGAATGGAATACTTTCCTTAATTTCTCTTTCTATTTTCTCATTATTAGTGTATAGGAATGCAAGGGATTTCTGTGTGTTGATTTTATATCCTGCAACTTTACTCTATTCATTGACTAGCTCTAGTAGTTTTCTGGTAGAGTCTTTAGGGTTTTCTGTGTAGAGGATCATGTCATCAGCCAACAGTGAAAGTTTTACTTCTTCTTTTCCAATTTGTATTCCTTTTATGTCTTTTTCTGCTCTGATTGCTGTAGCCAAAACTTCCAGAACTATGTTGAATAGTAGTGGTGAGAGTGGGCACCCTTGTCTTCTTCCTGACTTTAGGGGAAATGCTTTCAGTTTTTCAACATTAATGATAATGTTTACTGTGGGTTTGTCGTATATAGCTTTTATTATGTTGAGATATGTCCCTTCTATTCCCACTTTCTGGAGGGTTTTTATCATAAATGGATGCTGTATTTTGTCAAAGGCTTTCTCTGCATCTATTGAGATAATCATATGATTTTTATTTTTCAGTTTGTTAATGTGGTGTATTACATTGATTGATTTGCGGATATTGAAGAATCCTTGCATTCCTGGGATAAAGCCCACATGGTCATGATGTATGATCTTCTTAATGTGCTGTTGGATTCTGATTGCTAGAATTTCGTTAAGGATTTTTGCATCTATGTTCATCAGTGATATTGGCCTGTAGTTTTCTTTTTTTGTGGGATCTTTACCAGGTTTTGGGATTAGGGCGATAGTGGCCTCATAGAATGAGTTTGGAAGTTTTCCTTCCTCAGCAATTTTCTGGAAGAGTTTGAGTAGAATAGGTATTAGTTCTTCACTAAATTTTTGGTAGAAATCAGCTGTGAAGCCGTCTGGACCTGGGCTTTTGTTTGCTGGAAGCTTTCCGATTACTTCCTCTATTTTCGTGCTTGTGATGGGTCTGTTTAGATTTTCTATTTCTTCCTGGTTCAGTTTTGGCAAGGTGTATTTTCTAGGAATTTGTCCATTTCTTCCAAGTTATTCATTTTATTGCCCTATATTTGCTGATAGTATTCTCTAATAATCCTTTGTATTTCTGTGTTGTCAGTTGTGATCTCTCCATTTTCATTTCTAATTTTATTGATTTGGTTCTTCTCCCTTTGTTTCTTGATGAGTCTGGCTAGTGGTTTGTCAATTTTATTTACCTTCTCAAAGAACCAGCTTTTGGCTTTGTTGGTTTTTACTATGGTCTTCTTTGTTTCTTTTGCATTTATTTCTGCCCTAATTTTTACGATTTATTTCCTTCTATAACCCTGGGGTTCTTCATTTCTTCCTTTTCTAGTTTCTTTATATGTAGAGTTAGGTTATTTAGTTGACTTTTTCTTGTTTCTTGAGGTGTGCCTGTATTGCTATGAACTTCCCCCTTAGCACTGCTTTTACAGTGTCCCAGAGGTTTTGGGTTGTTGTGTTTTCATTTTCATTCATTTCTATGCATATTTTGATTTCTCTTTTGATTTCTTTTATAATTTGTTCATTATTCAGCAGCATGTTGTTCAGTCTCCATATGTTGGCATTTTTAATAATTATTCTCCTGTAATTGAGATCTAATCTTACTGCATTGTGGTCAGAAAAGATACTTGGAATGATTTCAATTTTTTTGAATTTACCAAGGCTAGATTTATGGCCCAGGATGTGATCTATCCTGGAAAAGGTTCCGTGTGCGCTTGAGAAAAAGGTGAAATTCATTGTTTTGGGGTGAAATGTCCTATAGAGATCTATTAGGTCTAACTGGTCTATTGTATCATTTAAAGTTTGTGTTTCCTTGTTAATTTTCTGTTTAGTTGATCTATCCATAGATGTAAGTGGGGTATTAAAGTCTCCCACTATTATTGTGTTATTGTTAATTTCCCCTTTCATACTTGTTAGTAATTGTCTTACATATTGTGGTGCTCCTATGTTGGGTGCATAAATATTTATAATTGTTATATCTTCTTCTTGGATTGATCCTTTGATCATTATGTAATTTCCTTCTTTGTCTCTTTTCACAGCCTTTGTTTTAAAGTCTATTTTATCTGATATGAGTATTGCTACTCCTGCTTTCTTTTGGTCTCTATTTGCATGGAATATCATTTTCCAACCCTTCACTTTCAGTCTGTATGTGTCCCTCGATTTGAGGTGGGTCTCTTGTAGACAACATATATGGGAGTCTTGTTTTTGTATCCATTCAGCCAGCCTTTGTCTTTTGGTTGGGGCATTCAACCCATTTACGTTTAAGGTGATTATTGATAAGTATGATCCCGTTGCCATTTTCTTTATTGCTTTGGATTCAAGTTTATATTCCCTTTCTGTGTTCCAGTCTAGAGAAGATCCTTTAGCATTTGTTGGAGAGCTGGTTTGGTGATGCTGAATTCTCTCAGCTTTTGCTTGTCTGTAAAGCTTTTGATTTCTCCTTCATATTTGAATGAGATCCTTGCTTGGTACAGTAATCTGGGCTGTAGGTTGTTTTCTTTCATCACTTTAAGTATGTCTTGCCATTCCCTCCTGGCCTGTAGACTTTCTATTGAAAGATCAGCTGTTATCCTCATGGGAATCCCCTTCTGTGTTATTTGTTGTTTTTCCCTTGCTGCTTTTAATATTTTTTCTTTGTGTTTGATCTTTGTTAATTTGATTAATATGTGCCTTGGGGTATTTCACCTTGGGTTTATCCTGTTAGGGACTCTCTGTGTTTCTTGGACTTGGGTGATTATTTCCTTCCCCATTTTAGGGAAATTTTCAACTATTATCTCCTCAAGTATTCTTTCATGGTCCTTCTTTTTGTCTTCTTCTCCTGGGACTCCTATGATTCGAATGTTGGGGCGTTTAATATTGTCCCATATGTCTCTAATATTGTCCTCATTTTTTTTAAATTCTTTTTTCTTTTTCTGTCACTGTTTCACTTATTTCTACAATTCTATCTTCTAACTCACTTATCCTGTCTTCTGCCTCCGTTATTCTACTGTTTGTGCCCTCGAGAGTGTTTCTGATCTCATCTATTGTATTATTCATTGTATATTGACTCTTTTTTATTTTCTCTAATTCCTTATTGTACATTTCTTCCATCTTCTCAATCCTTTTCTCCAGTTTATTTATCTGCAACTCCATTTTGCTTTCCAGATTTTGAATCATTTTCACAATTAAAATTCGAAATTCTTTATCGGGTAGGTTCCCTATATCTTCCTCTTTTGTTTGTGTTGGTGGGCATTTATCCTGTTCCTTTACTTGTTGGGTATTTCTCTGCCTCTTCATCTCGCTTATATTGCTGTGTTCAGGGTGGCCTTTCCGTCTTCTGACAGTTTGTGGAGTTCTTTTTATTATGTAGTTACCTCATTGTGTGTGGGGTTGGATGGGTGACTTGTCAAGGTTCCCTGGTTAGGGAACCTTGAGTCGATGTTCTGGTGGGTGGAGCTGGATTTCTTCTCTCTGGAGTGCCATGAAGTATCCAGTAATGAGTTTGAGATGTCAGTGGGTTTGGGGTGGCTTTGGGCAGCCTGTATATTGAAGCTCAGTGCTATTCTCCTGTGTTGCTGGATAGCTTGCGTAGTATGTCTTTCACTGAAACTTGTTGACCCTTGGGTGGTGCCTGGTTTCAGTGTATGAATGGAGGCATTTGATGAGTACCTATTAATTAATGTTCTCTGGAAGAGGAGATCTCTGGTGTTCTCAGGATTTGGCCTTAAACCTCTGCCTCTGGTTTTCAGTCTTATTCTTGCAGGAGGCTCAAGGCTTCTCCCTCTGTTACTTCCAAGGCAGTTCCTTCTGTTGAAAAAGCTCTTCTGTTTTCTGGTCTCCTCAGTGTCTAATTCCCGTCCTGACACCAGGATGCGGTGGTGGACACTTTTTTTTTTCCCCCGGCTCTCCTATTTAGTCCTGCTATGTGTAGGGAGGAACAGCTAACAAATATCCCTGGCATCTGTGGGGAGTACTCGCGGTGTCTCGGCTACACTGGGAATGCTCCCGCTCGAGGTGTGTGTGCTTTCCCTTTTTATGCTGCTTAGGCTTTAGTTTGCTCTGCTGCAAGCTGTCCGTGGCTGGCGCTGGGTTGCATGCACTTCCCAGGTCTGAGCGGCTCAGGTTCAGGTCCTTGGGTACTCGACAAAGGCGCAGACTTGGCTGGGCTTGCGTTTTGTGCCTTCCTCAGTCCTAGCAGCTCAGGTGACCAGGCGTTTGGCGAGCGCGGTCACTGTGACTTATTGCCTTCCCGGTCCCTGCCGCTCGGTTTCCTGGGAGTACAACTGACGCACTTTCTCAGGCGGATATCTACCGGCCCGAACCCAAGAAGTCCTGGGCAGCAAGGAAGCCTGCCTGCAGCTTGGCACGGGAGGCCTCTCTGGGGCAGCGGCTGCCCCCGCCCAGGAGCGGGCTGCCCTCCCCACCAGTGTCGGTGGGGGCTGGGGGATGGGCCGCCTGCTGCCGGCTCGCTCTGCTCTGCGCTCGGTTCTGTGGGCGGGGCTGGCTTGGGGCTTTTCGCAGGCTTTTCCCAGCCCTCTCGCCCTTCAGCTGCAACCTCTGCTCTGGTATCTTAAGTTTGAGCCCTCAGTTTGCCCTGGGCCGTTCAAGCCCGGTTCTCCCTCTAAGCACAGCCACCAGTTCTCCCTCTAAGCGCACAGCCATTCTCCCTCTAAGCGCTGCTGCCGGCGCCTCCCTGCCCAGCCCCCGCCCGCTAGTGAGGGGCGCTGGCGTCTGCGCCGCTTCTCCGCTGAGAGTTTCCTCTGGGCACTTAGTCTGTGAGTTTTAATTACATATGTCTTTTGTCTCCCAGTTATGCGGCCCTCTGAGGTTCCACTCGCCAGTGTTTCCAGGTGTTTGGAAACTTCTCTTTTTTTTTTTTTTTTAAGCCTCCCTTCCCGGGACAGAGCTCCGTCCCTCCCTCTTTTGTCTCTCTTTTTAACTTTTTATCTATTTCCTACCTCCTTTCGTCGACTATGGGCTGCTTTTCTGAGTGCCTGATGTCCTCTGCCAGTATTCAGAAGTTTTTTGTGTGTGTGTGGGATTTACTCAGCGTTCAAATGTTCTTTTGTTGATTTTGTGGGGGAGAAAGTGGTCGCCCTGTCCTATTCCTCCGCCATCTTCCCATCTGATTGCAGCCATGAAATTAAAAAATGCTTACTCCTTGGAAGGAAAGTTATGACCAACCTAGATAGCATATTAAAAACCAGAGACATTACTTTGCCAACCAAGGTCCGTCTAGTCAAGGCTATGGTTTTTCCCGTGGTTATGTATGGATGTGAGAGTTGGACTATGAAGAAAGCTGATTGCCGAAGAATTGATGCCTTTGAACTGTGGTGCTGGAGAAGACTCTTGAGAGTCCCTTGGACTGCAAGGAGATCCAACCAGTCAATTCTAGAGGAGATCAATCCTGGGTGTTCATTGGAAGGACTGATGCTGAAGCTGAAACTCCAATACTTTGGCCACCTCATGCGATGAGTTGACTCACTGGAAAAGAGTCTGATGCTAGGAGGGATTGGGGGTTGGAGGAGACGGGGACGACAGAGAATGAGATGACTGGATGGCATCACCGACTCGATGGCCATGAGTTTTAGTGAACTCCGGGAGTTGGTGATGGACAGGGAGGCCTGGCGTGTTGTGATTCATGGGTTCGCAAAGAGTCGGACACGACTGAGCGACTGAACTGAACTGAACTGTGATACCTCTAGCTTTGTTCTTCTTTATCAAGTTTCTTTTGCCTAATCAGGGTCTTCTGTGGTTCCATAAGAATTTTAGGATTATTTTATCTAGTTCTATGAAAAATGTCATTGTAATTTGGATATGGATTGCATTGAATCTATTTATTTCTTTGGGTAGAATGATCATATTAAAATATTAATTCTTCTAGTCCATGTGCATGGTGTGTGTTTCCATTTATTTACATCTTCTTCAGTTTCTTTCATTAATGTGTCATAATTATTAGTGTTCATATCTTTCACTTCCTTGGTTAAACTTACTCCTGTTATTTTATTGGTTTTGATGCTATAGTAATATGATTATGTTCTTAATTTCTTTTTTGGATAGTTCATTGATAACACAGAAGTGCAACTCATTTTTGTAAGCTGATTTTGTATCTTGCAAATTTACCAAATTCATTTATTAATTCTAAAATTCTGGTGGTGTCTTTTGAGTTATTGTAAGATTATGTCATGTGCAAACAGAGATAATTTAATTCTTCCTGTCTGATTTGGAGGCCTTATATTTCTTTTTCCTCTGTAACTGATCTGACTAGGACTCCTAGTACCATGTTGAGTAGAAGTGGCAAGAATAGGCATTAGTGTCTTGTTCCTGATTTTACAGGAAAAGATGCAAGTATTTCAGCATTGAGCATCATGTTAGCTGTGACTTGTCATATGTGGCCTTCATTATGTTGAGTTACATTCCTTCTCTACCTAATTTGTTGAGTCTTATAATGATTGGTCGGTCAGTCAGTTGTTCAGTCATGTCTGACTCTGCAACCCCATGACTCCTGAAGCTTGGTCAAACTCATGTCCACGGAGTCAGTGATGCCATCCAACCATCTCATCCTCTGTCATCCCCTTCTCCTGCCGTCAACCTTTCCCAGCATCAGGGTCTTTTCAAGTGAGTCAGTTCTAAGCATCAGGAGGCCAAAGTATTGGAGCATCAGCTTCAGTATCAGTCCTTCCAATAAATACTTAGGACTGATCTCCTTTAGGATTGACTGGTTGGCTCTCCTTGCAGGCCAAGAGATTCTCAAGAGTCTTCTCCAATACCACAGTTCAAAATCATCAATTCTTTAGCACTCAGCTTTCTTTATGGTCCAACTCTCACATCCATACATGACTGTTGAGGTCCTTTAATGGACCGGAACCTGGTGGTCCAGAGTCGATGATAAGAAAGTAAAACAGAGAGAGAAAGAGGCTGATATTCCTTAGTTTACGCAGAAAACCAATAAAGCCCTTACACACAGGGAGAAGGCAATGGCCAGCCACTCCAGTACTCTTGCCTAGAAAACCCCATGGATGGAGGAGCCTGGTAGGCTGCAGTCCATGGGGTCGTTAAGGGTTGAACACGACTGAGCGACTTCACTTTCACTTTTCACTTTCACACATTGGAGAAGGAAATGGCAACCCACTCCAGTGTTCTTGCCTGGAGAATCCCAGGGACAGGGGACCCTGGTGGGCTTCTGTCTATGGGGTCACACAGTGTCAGACACTACTGAAGTGATGCAGCAGCAGCAGCAACATAGGGATTGCTTCGCTCACGAAGGCACCTGGCTCCCTCTTTAAGGGGTGAAGGCACAGTACGCCTTCACCAGAGGGTCTTAGAAGCCTGGGCAGGAGAATGAGCACGACAGGTCTCTGTGCTCCAAAGAATTAGCCTGAGAGAGAGAAAAAAAAAAAAAAAGAAGAAAGAAAGAAAGACATGGGGACCAAAGCTCTGATGGAGCAAAGGTGTTTTAACCAACATGGTGTAGGCATATATAGTGTCTTACAAGGTAGCTATTCTCAGCAAAGATAAAGATTAAAATTCCAGACTTACAAAACACAGGTGATCCATATTAAGGAGAGAGAGAGTTGTAAACAATCACTTTTACCATATGGTTCATAAGAAGGAAGAGGGTACTTATCACCATATTGAAAAACCAACGAAGGAAATGCAGGGATTCCTCAGCCCCAGGAGAGACTTGCCTCTCCTCTTAATTCCTGAATATTCAGGGATTAATAAGGAACAGAGGATTCCTAACAGATCCAAAACAGCACACAGGAAGTCTCCTGTTAAATGCTTCCTGACACATGAGACGCCGGCTCCGGTGGCGCAGACGTGAGACTCGGGCTCTAGCACAACCAACCACGCACAGAAGCATGGCTGAGAAGAGCTACCCCATGCCCTAGGCCAGGGGCAGCGGCCTAGAGGAGCTACCCCACATCCAAGAGGCGGTGGCTGCGCGGGCGCAGGAGGGCCGAGAGGAGCTACTCCACGTTCACGGTCAGGAGGTGCGGCCTTGAGGAGATACCCCTTGTCCAAGGTAAGGTGCAGAGGCTGCACTTTCCTGGAGCAGCTGTGAAGAGATATTACACGACCAAGGTAAGAGAAACCCAAATAAGACAGAGGGTATTGGGAGGGGGCATCAAAGGTAGACACATTGAAATCATAATCAGAAAACTAGTTGATATAATCACATGGACCACAGCCCTGTCTAACTCAGTGAAACTAAGCCATGCCGTGAGGGGCCACCCAAGACTGGCAGGTCATGGTGGAGAGGTCTGATAGAATATGGTCCACTGGAGAAGGGAATGGCAAACCACTTCAGTAAACTTGCCTTGAGAACCCCACGAACAGTATCAAAAGACAAAATGATAGGATAATGAATGAGGAATTCCCCAGGTCAGAAGGTGCCCAGTATGCTACTGGAGATCAGTGGTGAAATAACTCCAGAAAGAATGAAGGGATTGAGGCAAAGCAAAACCAATACACAGTTGTGGATGTGACTGGTGATAGAAGTAAGGTCCAATGCTGTCAAGAGCAATATTGCATAGGAACCTGGAATGTTAGGTCCATGAATTGCAAGTGGTCAAACAGGAGATGGCAAGAGTGAACGTCGAAATTCCAGGAATCAGTGAACTCAAATGGACTGGAATGGGTGAATTTAACTCAGATGACCATTATATCTACTACTGTGGGTAGGAATCCCTTAGAAGAAATGGAGTAGCCATCATGGTCATCAAAAGAGTCCGAAATGCAGTACTTGGATGAAATCTTAAAAACAATAGAATGATTTCTGTTCATTTCCAAGGCAAACCATTCAATATTACAGTAATCCAAGCCTATGCCCCAACCAGTAATGCTGAAGAAGCCAAACTTGAATGGTTCTATGAAGACCTATAAGACCTTTAAGAACTAACACCCAAAAAAGATGTCTTTTTCATTGTAGGGGACTGGAATGTAAAAGCAGGAAGTGAGGAAACACCTGGAGTAACAGCCAAATTTGGCCTTGGAGCACGGAATAAAGCAAGGCAAATGCTAATAAAGTTTTGCCAAGAGACCGCACTGCTCATAGCAAACACCCACTTCCAAAAACACAAGAGAAGGCTCTCCACATGGACATCACCAGATGGTCAACACCAAAATCAGATTGATTATATTCTTTGCAGCCAAAGATGGAGAAACTCTATACAGTTAGCAAAAAAAAGACCAGGAGCGGACTGTGTCTCAGATCATGAAATCCTTATTGCCAAATTCAGACTTAAAATGAAGAAAGTAGGGAAACCACTAGACCATTCAGATATGAATGGTTTATGATATAAATCAAATCCCTTAGGATTATACAGTGGAAGTGAGAAAGAGATTTAAGGGACTAGATCTGATAGATAGAGTGCCTGATGAACTCTGGACGGAGGTTCGTGACATTGTACAGGAGACAGGGACCAAGACCATCCCCATGGAAAAGAAATGCAAAAAAGCAAAATGGCTGTCTGAGGAGGCCTTACAAATAGCTGTGAAAAGAAAAGAGGCGAAAAGCAAAGGAAAAAAGGAAAGATATAAGCATCTGAATGCAGAGTTCCAAAGAATAGCAAGGAGAGATAAGAAAGCCTTCCTCAGTGATCTGTGCAAAGAAATAGAGGAAAAAAACAGAATAGGAAAGACAAGAGATCTCTTCAAGAAAATTAGAGATACCAAGGGAACATTTCATGCAAAGACGGGCTTGATAAAGGACAGAAATGATATGGACCTAACAGAAGCAGAAGATGTTAAGAAGAGGTGGCAAGAATACACAGAAGAACTGTACAAAAAAGATCTTCACGACCAAGATAATCACGATGGCGTCATCACTCACCTAGAGCCAGATATCTTGGAATGTGAAGTCAAGTGGGCCTTAGAAAGCATCACTATGAACAAAGCTAGTGGAGGTGATGGAATTTCAGTTGAGCTATTTCAAATCCTGAAAGATGATGCTGTGAAAGTGCTGCACTCAATATGCCAGCAAATTTGGAAAACTCAGCAGTGGCCACACGACTGGAAAAGGTCAGTCTTCGTTCCAATCCCAAAGAAAGGCAATGTCAAAGATTACTCAAACTACTGCACAATTGCACTCATCTCACACACTAGTAAAGTCATGCACAAAATTCTCCAAGCCAGGCTTCAGCAATACGTGAACCGAGAACTTCCAGATGTTCAAGCAGGTTTTAGAAAAGGCAGAGGCACCAGAGATCAAATTGGCAACATCCACTGGATCATGGGAAAAGCAAGAGAGTTCCAGAAAAACATCTATTTCTGCTTCATTGACTATGCCAAAGCCTTTGACTGTGTGGATCACAACAAACTGCGAAAAATTCTGAAAGAAATGGGAATACCAGACCACTTGACCTGCCTCTTGAGAAACCTGTATGCAAGTCAGGAAGCAACAGTTAGAACAACAGACTGCTTCCAAATAGGAAAAGGAGTACGTCGAGGTTGTATACTCTTACCCTCCTTATGTAACTTATATGCAGAGTACATCATGAGGAACGCTGGGCTGGAAGAAGCACAGGCTGGAATCAAGATTGCTGGGAGAAATATCAATAACCTCAGATATGCAGATGACATCACTCTTACGGCAGAAAGTGAAGAGGAACTCAAAAGCCTCTTGATGAAAGTGAAATAGGAGAGTGAAAAGGTTGACTTGAAGCTCAACATTCAGAAAGCAAAGATCTTGGCATCTGGTCCCATCACTTCATGGGAAATAGATGGGGAAACAGTGGAAACAGTGTCAGACTTTATTTTTTGGGGCTCCAAAGTCACTGCGGATGCTGATTGCAGCCATGAAATTAAAAGATGCTTGCTCCTTGGAAGGAAAGTTATGACAAACCTAGATAGTATATTAAAAAGCCGAGACAGCACTTTGCCAACAAAGGTCCGTCTATTCAAGGCTATGGTTTTTCCTGTGGTCATGTATGGATGTGAGAGTTGGACTGTGAAGAAAGCTGATCATTGAAGAATTGATGCTTTTGAACTGTGGTGCTGGAGAAGACTCTTGAGAGTCGCTTGGACTGCAAGGAGATCCAACCAGTCCATTCTAAAGGAGATCAATCCTGGGTGTTCATTGGAAGGACTGATGCTAAAACTGAAACTCCAATACTTTGGCCACCTCATGCAACGAGTTGACTCACTTGAAAGGACTCCGATGCTGGGAAGGATTGGGGGAAGTAGGAGAAGGGGATGACAGAGGATGAGATGGCTGGATGGCATTACTGACTCGATGAACATGAGTTTGAGTGAACTCCAGGAGTTGGTGATGGACAGGGAGGCCTGGCTTGCTGTGATTCATGGAGTCGCAAAGAGTCGGACATGACTGAGCAACTGAATTGAACTGACAAATGACTACTGGAAAAATCACAGCTTTGACCAGACTGACCTTTGTTGGCAAAGTAATGTTTCTGCTTTTTAATATGCTGTCTAGGTTGACAGTAGCTTTTCTTTCAAGGACCAAGCGTCCTTTAATTTCATGGCTTCAGTCACCATCTGCAGTGATTTTGGAGCCCAAGAAAATATAGTTTGTCACTGTTTCCATTGTTTCCCCATCTATATGCCATGAAGTGATGGGACCAGATGCCATGATCTTAGTTTTCTGAGCTTTTAGCCAGATTTTTCACTCTCCTCTTTCACTTTCATCTAGAAGCTCTTCAGTTTCTCTTCACTCTCTGCCATAAGGGTGATGTCATCTGTGCATCTGAGATTACTGATGTTTCTCCTGGCAACCTTGATTCCAATTTGTGCTTCATCCAGCCCGACATTTCATATGATGTACTCTAAATATAAGTTAAATAATCAGGATGACAATATACAGCCTTGATGTACTCCTTTCCATATTTGGAAACAGTCCATTGTTCCATGTCTGGGACTAACTGTTGCTTCTTGACCTGCACACAGATTTCTCAGGAGGCAGATAGGGTGGTCTGGTATTTCCATCTCTTGAAGAATTTTCCACTGTTTGTTGTTATCCACATAGTCAAAGGCTTTGGCATAGTCAATAAAGCAGAAATAGGTGCTTTACTGGAACTTTCTTGCTTTTTCTATGATCCAAAGATGTTGGCAATCTGATCTCTGGTTCCTCTGCCTTTTGTAAATACAACTTGAACATCTGGAATTTCACAACTCACAGTTCAGTCTCCTCAAGCACCCTATAGGAGCACAGATCAATAACTTATGAGGAGACTGAATCAATAGTCAGATACTTCCAGGGCCAGAGGACTTCCCTGGTGAATTCTACTAAAGATTTAAGGGAGTATTAATGTCAGTCCTTCTCAAACTCATCCATAAAGTTAAGGGGATGTTTCAAAATTCATTTTATGAGATCAACATTACCTTCATACAAGGCACCATAGTGATAAGAAAATTACAGACCAGTATCTCTGATGAACATGCATTCAAATATCAACAAAATATTAGCAAGCTGAATTCAACAGCATAGTAAAAGAATCGTAAACTATGATTAAATGAAACTCCAATACTTTGGCCACCTCGTGCAAAGAGTTGACTCATTGGAAAAGACACTGATGCTTGGAGAGATTGGGGGCAGGAGGAGAAGGGGACGACAGAGGACGAGATGTCTGGATGGCATCACTGACTCGATGGACATGAGTTTGGGTGAACTACGGGAGTTGGTGATGGACATGAAGGCCTGGCGTGCTGCGATTCATGGGACTGCAAAGAGTCAGACACGACTGAGTGACTGAACTGAACTGAACTGAACTGAGGGTGCTTCTACCTCTTAGCTATTTTTAATATTTTTTAAAGATATTTTGATACCAATATTGTGGAGGAATACGGACTTCCTACTCTGCCATCTTACTGATATTAGATCTCAAATATCATGGGATTTGGAGGAAGAAAGGGCTGAGATTGAATCTGGCTTCACAAGTTAATCATTGTGTGATTTTAGGCAAGTTACTAACTCTTCTCTCGGTTTCTGCTTTTTTATAAATAGTGAAAATTGTTATCAAATATATAATAAACAATGGGCTGTCCTAAGCTATTTTACCTTGAAAAATTATTAACAGCAATACCATCTGCGCTACCTAAAACATCTCTCTGAATCTTGGTTTTCATAGTCATTAAGGTAATGCTTGCTAGATGATCTAAAAATAACCCTAAAATTTCATAGGGTTAACATAATAGTTATTTTTTATTCATTTCACAGTTGAATGTGGGTTGGAGGTTCCTCAGGAAGCTGTTGACTTCTACTTATGGTGCTGTCATTTTAAACCCTGGCCTCTGAGGTCTTATGGGCTTCCTTGGTGTCTCAGACAGTAAAGAATCTGCTTGCAATGCAGGATACCTGGGTTTGGTCCCTGGGTTGGGAAGATCCCATGGAGAAGGGAATGACTACCCACTCCAGTATTATGGCCTGGAGAATTCCATGGACAGTGGAGCCTTGTGGGCTACAGTCCCTGGGGTCACAAAGAGTTGGACATGACTGAGCAATTTCCACTTTCTGAGGTCTTCAGGGAAAGAGAAGGGAGATTGTGGGTGATCCAAAAGGGTTTTATGGCTAGTTTTAGAAGTGACATGTTTCAATTCTGCACATATCCCATTGGCTAAATCAAGTTATATAGTCCAATAGAGCAGTAAGGGAAAATGAGAAATGTAGTCTTCCTGTGTAGACAGCAAATGAGATTAGTGAGCACCTAGACTCTCTCTCCAACAGTCTTTTTTCACATAAAGAGATTTTAAGGTTTAGACTCTGTCCATATCAGTTTTATTTCTAACTTGACAAGTACATATAATTTTTGGAAAATTTTTATACTTTCCTCTGAGAAAGGAGTTTTCTTTTTTCTAGGGAGCTGACCACTGGAAATGGTGGGGAAAATCTCAGTGATAAAATAGAACATGTTTGATAAACATAGCACAATGAAATATAATCCAGGTGGGTACTGTCAAGGATTAGAGCTCTCCCATTCAAGGAGAGCAGGGTACATATACTTAAAACTGTACTATAAGTGAGCACTTGGTCCCCAGGAAGAGTACTAGCAAGGGTAAGAACTGTCCATATGATAAAAGTCATAAAATAGTTGAAGAAGAAAGAAACTTTAGAGGCTGCAAAGGGTATGTAGCAGGGAAAATATTTAATGCTGTTTCATAAGAAACGTCACGGAATACATATATTGTCATCTTCGGTTTGTACCTTAATCAAGAAGGATGCTACTTTTCATAGACAAAGGAGATAGGCCATTTCTCCCTTCACTGTAATAATGTAGGCAAAAAATCTAAAGAAAAGAATTAGTAGAGGGCAAGACTCAAGATACTGAATGTCAGACTTGACTAGGCAAGATGAAGATTACAAACTGACACAAAAAAGAGAGAAGGCATTTTCTAGTAAGCAGTAATTCAAGCAGGCTGTTTTTTGCTGCCTATATTTGGTGGGGTAGGGGAGCTCTGTTAACAATGCAGTGACAAACACTCTGTATCAAAAGTGAGCTTCTATAAAGGTAAATCTTAAAACATCCTAGAAGAAACATGCATAGAACTATCTTGATAAATAGTCAATGAAAGAATGAATGAGGGAGAAGTGGGAATACTTAGGTAGCACCCATGGGGGAGTTCAGAAGAACAGAAGCAAGAGAAATGAGGTGGGAGGAGACACATAGGGTTCACTTGTTAAGTGCCTCAGAGTGCTACATTTTTTTCAGTTTATTAACTTTTAAAAATTTATTTATTTTAATTGGAAGCTAATCATATTAAAATATTGTAGTAGTTTTCCCATACATTGACATGAAGCAGCCAAGGGTGTACATGTGTTCCACATCCTGAACACACTCCCACCTCCCTCCCCATCCCATCCCTCTAGGTCATCCCAGTGCACCAGCCCCGAGCACCCTATCTCATGCATCGAAACTTGATGGGTGATTTGTCTCACATATGACATTTTACACATTTCAATGCTATTCTCCCATATCATCCCACCCTCGCCCTCTCCCACAGAGTCCAAAAGACTGTTCTATACATCTGTGTCTCTTTTGCTGTCTCGCATACAGGGTTACCATCATCATCTTTCTAAATTCCATATATATGAGTTAGTACACTGTATTGGTGTTTTTATTTCTGGTTTACTTCACTCTGTATAATAGGCTCCAATTTCATCCACCTCATTAGAACTGATTCAAATGTATTCTTTTTAATGTTTGAGTAATATTCCATTGTGTATATGTACCACAGCTTTCCTATCCATTCATCTGCTGATAGACATCTAGGTTGCTTCCATGTCCTGGCTATTATGAATAGTGCTGCAATGATCATTGGGGTACACGTGTCTCATTCAATTCTGGTTTCCTCGGTGTGTATGCCCAGCAGTGGGATTGCTGGATCATATGGCAGTTATATTTCCAGGTTTTTGAGGAATCTCCACACTCTTCTCCATAGTGGCTGTACTAGGTTGCATTCCCACCAACAGTGTGAGAGGATACCCTTTTCTCCACACTCTCTTCAGCATGTATTGTTTGTAGACTTTTGGATAGCAGCCATTCTGACTGGTGTGAAATGGTACCTCATTGCGGGTTTGATTTGCATTTCTATGATAATGAGTGATGTTGAGCATCTTTTCATGTGTTTGTTAGCCAGCTGTATGTCTTCTTTGTAGAAATGTCTGTTTAGTTCTTTGGCCCATTTTTTGATTGGGTCATTTATTTTTCTGGAATTGAGCTGCAGGAGTTGCTTGTATATGTTTGAGATTAATCCTTTGTCAGTTGCTTCATTTGCTATTATTTTTTCCCATTCTGAAGGCTGTCTTTTCACCTTGCTTATAGTTTCTTTCATGTGTAAAAGCTTTTAAGTTTAATGAGGTCCCGTTTGTTTATTTTTGCTTTTATTTCCATTACTCTGGGAGGTGGCTCATAGAGGATTTATGTCGGAGAGTGTTTTGTCTATGCTTTCTTCTAGGAGTTTTATAGTTTCTGGTCTTACATTTAGATCTTTAATCCATTTTGAGTTTCTTCTGGTGTATGGTGTTAGAAAGTGTTCTAGTTTCATTCTTTTACAAGTGGTTGACCAGTTTCCCAACACCACTTGTTAAAGAGATTGTCTTTTCAGCATTATATATTCTTGCCATCTTTGTCAAAGATAAGATGTACATAGATGCATGGATTTATATCTGGGCTTTCTATTTTGTTGCACTGATCTATATTTCTGTCTTTATGCCAGTACCGTACTATCTTGATGATTGTACCTTTGTAGTATAGCCTGAAATCAGGCACGTCGATTCCTCCAGGTCGATTCTTCTTTCTCATGATTGCTTTGGTTATTCGAGGTTTTTTGTAATTCCATACAAATTGTGAAATTATTTGTTCTAATTCTCTGAAAATTACCGTTGGTAGCTTGATAGGGATTGCATTGAATCCATAGATTGCTTTGGGTAGTGTACTCCTTTTCACCATATTGATTCTTCCAATCAATGAGCATGGTATATTTCTCCATCTGTTTGTGTCCTCTTTGATTTCCTTCATCAGTGTTTTATAGTTTTCACTATATAGGTCTTTTGTTTCTTTAGGCAGATATATTCCCAAGTATTTTATTCTTTTCGTTGCAATGGTGAATGGAATTGTTTCCTTAATTTCTCTTTCAGTTTTCTCATTGTTAGTGTATAGGAATGCAAGGGATTTCTGTGTGTTGATCTTATATCCTGCAAGTTTACTATATTCATTGATTAGCTCTAGTAATTTTCTGGTAGAGTCTTTAGGGTTTTCTGTGTAGAGGATCATGTCATCTGAAAACAGTGAAAGTTTTACTTCTTCTTTTCCAATTTGGATTCCTTTTATGTCTTTTTCTGCTCTGATTGCTGTGGCCAAAACTTCCAAAACTATGTTGAATAGTAGTGGTGAGAGTGGGCACCCTTGTCTTGTTCCTGACTTTAGGGGAAATGATTTCAGTTTTTCACCATTGAGAGTAATGTTTGCTGTGGGTTTGTCATATATAGCTTTTATTATGTTGAGGTATGTTCCTTTTATTCCCACCTTCTGGAGGGTTTTTTTCATAAATGGATATTGAATTTTGTCAAAGTCCTTCTCTGCATCTATTGAGATAATCATATGGTTTTTATCTTTCAACTTGTTAATGTGGTGTATTAAGTTGATTGATTTGCGGATATTGAAGAATCCTTGCATCCCTGGGATAAAGCCCACTTGG
Source organism: Moschus berezovskii (assembly GCF_049115385.1). Classification (NCBI taxonomy): domain Eukaryota; kingdom Metazoa; phylum Chordata; class Mammalia; order Artiodactyla; family Moschidae; genus Moschus; species Moschus berezovskii. The sequence continues at coordinate 131,406,938 of NC_142488.1, read as the reverse complement.
CCATGATATAAGATCTTTTTAATATGTTGTTGGATTCTGGTTGCTAGAATTTTGTTAAGGATTTTTGCATCTATGTTCATCAGTGATATTGGCCTGTAGTTTTCTTTTTTTTGTGACATCGTTTTCTGGTTTTGGTATTAGGGTGATTTTGGCCTCAGAAGTGCTACTTTTAAAAATTTATTTGTATGCTGGCTTTCAGGCTTGAGTCTCCCTCAAAAAGGCATACCTTGTGTAGGGTATGTAGATTATCTGGTAACAACATTCCATATGCCCTTTTCACACAACTTTCCAAGCAGTATTAAAGGGATGCTTCAGCCTCAGGGTCAACTCTCTTAGCCCAGATTTAAGGAATCTTGAATAAACAAAGTCAGTGAGCAAACTTTCCACACAACATCAGTCAAATATTACTGACTTTCAAGAAAGACCAGTTAACTTGTTTTCCCCTTTTTCACTATGACTAAGAGTGGAACTGGTCATCTATCATGAGAAAGCCTATTCTAAAGTACAGCCAGCCAGATTATAAATGGCTTGCAATTTACTAGATTGTCTGTTTTTCAAGAAACTGTCTCCAAAATTGAGTATGAATGTACTTTTTGATCAAGAGAGCATACTTCCAGGAAATACATGTTGGTAAACACATAAATAAAATGCAAGGCTGTTTATCAAAGCATTATTTATAATATAGCAAAAGTTTTCATGCAACCCAAATGTCCATAGCACGCTGTATGAAAAAATTATATTACATTCTTATAAGGTGAAAACTGCATATTATGCTACTGTTTAAGAAAGGAGGGAACAAGGACATCTTGTCATACCAGAAATCATGGAAGCTATCAAAGACCACTGAGGTTGTACCCAAAAAACTCTGTTGCCAACTTAAAGAGACTTTTACTGACCAAAAATTTAAAAAATGTGGCCATCTAGTAAAACAAAATTTTGATAGATTAAAACACATAAAACATGTTTAAACCCATGGCTTCATTGTGGTATGTTAAAAAGTCATGGTTTATTTTTGGAGGACACTAAGGTTGGAGCTAACTCATACATACTGGTTTATTTTTAAAATGAGAGGATAAAACAAAACCTCAAAACATGTTTGTGGAAGGAAGGGATAGGACAGAGGATAGAGGAACAGGTACTATATTTCTTTGAATATACCTTGGACTGCAAGGAGATCCAACCAGTCCATTCTAAAGGAGATCAGTCCTCGGTGTTCATTGGAAGGACTGATGCTAAAGCTGAAACTCCAATACTTTGGCCACCTCATGCGATGAGTTGACTCACTGGAAAAGACTCTGATGCTGGGAGGGATTAGGGGCAGGAGGAGAAGGGGACGATAGAGAATGAGATGGCTGGATGGCATCACCGACTCGATGGACATGAGTCTGAGTGAACTCTGGGTGTTGGTGATGGACAGGGAGGCCTGGAGTGCTGTGATTCATGGGGTCGCAAAGAGTCAGACACGACTGAGTGACTGAACTGAACTGAACTGAACTGACTTATAGATTTCACTTTACATAATTTTAAAATTTAAATCCAAATAAGGCAGTCTCTAAAGTTTGAAAGCAAAACCAAATATAAGAATCTAGCTATGTATCAGGTAGTGGCAAAATAACACATCATTATTGCAGGAGAATTTTAAGAAAATTATTTCAAAAGAACAACAGTATAAAATTAAACAAAAAATGACATTTATGGTGGTAGATCCAGATTGTTATTCTGAGACCATGATGTGTGTGTTGTAGGACAAAATAAACAAATGTGTCAGTGTTACTGGGAAGCAGAATTTTCAAAATGAAAGAAAAGAGACAGATCAAAGAGATTAACTAAAAATTTATACTCTTGAATTTGAATTGTAACATCAGTGTGAACTCATGATGTGATTTACCTTGAAGAAAAATATTCCTTAGCTCTGTCCACTGAAATGTCCTAGAAATAAAGACCTCAAGCATCCAGACAGACTGTGGTCTTTAAGCACTGCTGCTGCTGCTGCTGCTAAGTCACTTCAGTCATGTCCGACTCTGTGTGACCCCATAGACGGCAGCCCACCAGGCTCCCCCATCCCTGGGATTCTCCAGGCATGAACACTGGAGTGGGTTGCCATCTTCTTCTCCAATGTATGAAAGTGAAAAGTGAAAGTGAAGTCGCTCAGTCGCATCCGACCCTTAGCGACCCCACGGACTGCAGCCTACCAGGCTCCTCCACCCATGGGATTTTCCAGGCAAGAGTACCAGAGTGGCTTGCCTATAAGCACTATTTCCCACTAAAGGAAAGCAGAGATCCTGGGAAAGATAGAATATTATAGATCTAGAAATGGAAGTAAACAAACTGAGTGAGCCTGAGACTCATCATTATATAAAAAGTTAAAGAAGCTATTAAAGGTGTCTGGGATTTTGTAAAAAAAAAAAAAAAAAAAAACTCAGGTACCTATTGAAGAGGTTCTATCAGCCAAAGGTAGGACAAACAAAAGAATAATCATTTCAATGAGTTAAAATGTGTTTAATCCAAATGTTTAAATCCACATATTCAGTGTGATGCTAAAAAAAATATGTGCTGGTAGACTTTCAAGGATGCTAGAGATCTAACCCCTTATTCTGAAAACTGTTAAAGAAAGAGAAAGCAGTGAACCATTAAACCTCTCCTTTCCTAAATGAATTGTATCATGGGTAACCAAATAGTTGTTGAGGGGACAGTTTCCCCTCATAGATGTGTTCCAATCAATAAATGAAGAAAGAATTATAAAATTAGAATATCATTTTTCAGTTCTACAGTAAAATAACTGATATAAAATCACCAACAGATGTGGGCATCACAAAAAGAGAAACAACCTGGCAAAGTATAAGATGGCATACCCTACAGTCCCAAATTATAATCCTAGATTTATACCAGATTAATTTTTGCATATGTGTACCAGGAGACATTATAAGAATGTTCATAGCAGTACTGTTCCTATGAAAATATGGATGACAATCTAGATATCCATAAATAGTATAAAGGATAAATGAATAGTGTTATAGACATACAATGAAATACAATATCACAGCAAAAATAAATGAACTACAACCGTACTTGACATAGAATTAAGAAGGAAGGAAAAAAAAAAAAAAGACAGAACACAGTGGGAGACCTAGGTCCAATCCCTGGGTTGCAAAGATCCCCTGAAGAAGGGACCGGCCACCCACTCCAGTATTCTGGCCTGGAGAATCCCATGGACTGTATAGTAGTCCATGGGGTTGCAAAGAGTCAGACATGACTGAGTGACTTTCACTTTCAAGATTACATTAATATAAAAGTCAATAAACAGACAACTTTAAATAATGCATTGTTTCAGGATACAGACATTTATGGTATGGCTATTAAATAATGTAAGAATATAATTAATACAAAATTCAGAATAATATCTCAGGGTGGTTGTTGGGGGCATATGGGATTAGAAACAGACACGCAAGAGGTTTCAAATGCACTGGTAATATTTTATTTCTTAAATTGGATGGTAGACATAGTTGTTTCCATTTCATTATTATTGGTTAAATACTATTTGTGTGTACTATATATGTGATAAATGTGCCTGTGTATAAATGCATATATGGTTGTGCATATGTGTATATGTTGTTGTTGTAGCTTAGTCACTAAGTCATGTCTGACTCTTTGTGACCCCATGGACTATAACCCACCAGGCTCCTCTGTCCATGAGATTTCCCAGGCAAGAATACTGGAATGGGTTGCAATTTCCTTCTCCAGGGTATCTTCCAGATCCAGGGATCAAAGCCAGGTCTTCTGCATTGGCAGGTGGATTCTTTACCACTAGCGCCATCTGGGAAACCCTGTCTTTATATAGGCACAGCTACAAAAGGGGTTTGTATAATGGCTGAGACATAGCACATGTAGAATAAAAATCTGAAAGCAAAGAATTTGGCTATAAATAAGTAATGCATATAGAAGTAAATAATTGAGTTATTATAACACTGCAATGAAAATGAAGTTATTTAACTTTGAGCTCTATAGGAGTGATTCATTCATCAAATATGTTTAAGTCCCTGTGTCATAAATACTGTACTATATGATAGGCATGCGGTGACAAACAAAAAATATGCAATCCTTGCTCTTTAGTAGGGGAAAGAACCACTAAACAAGTAAATGACCCATAAATGTGTACTTACAAACTGCAATGAAGATATTAGTATTACGACCAATGTTTATTGAGTAGGTTTGGGTCAGGAAGTTTTGTAAAAGGTAGATAATCATTCCACAGAGGAGAAAACTGCTGTACACCTATGTTGGGCAATCAGTTCAAGGTCAAATAGCTTACAAGAGGAGCAGCTGCAAATCATACTCAGGCAGTCTGACTACAGAGCACAAGCTCGTATGCTACACTGAGTAGGAAAAACACTTGAGTTATCAGGAAAACACTATGGATCACTTTAGCTTTTACTGGTCAGGGGAAGACTCTCTGAGCACCAATATTTATGCTATAAATACAGCATTAGGAAAAGCTAATGATCTCTTGTGTGTTTTAAATGGTATAAGTGATAGGAAGCCTAGAGGACAGGTGGACAAAAGGAGAATACTGAAGAGGGAAGTCATAACGAAAAGCTTTTCTCCTTCAGCCCTTCTGATCATCTTCTTAGAGCTCAGGGGAGCATGTAACAATGGGGACTGTAGTGAAATGTCTGCCCAGAGCATGGCACTGGGGAGTAAGGAGCTAGAAACGAGCATCAGTTGCCACTTTGACTCCAGTAAATCTCTATTTTGACTTTCTCTTGAGTCTCTCTGGGGCTCCAGATAATCTCCAAAGACCTGAGTGGCTGCTTCTCAGTGTCTTTCTTTAGTGCTGTTTGCCCCACTGAGGCCTGTCCCACATGATCCTTAGGACCAGCCCAGTGATCAACAGTACCTCAACTCAGGCTACTACTTCAAGGCTGCTGTACCCTGAACAAATGGAAGCCTCTGGACTGAGCAGGAGACCAGTTGCCCCTCAAAAAAAAAATACAGTAGAGTATGAGAAGATGATCACTGTTCACGTCAAAAAATCACTCCAGACAGTGTCTATTAAACAATCATCTGAGAAGGTGGTACCACCTAGCATGCAAGCCAGAAAAACTTGTCAAAGGCAATGCAATCAGTGTTTGACTTGGGGAGAACAGATTTTGCCAGTGCTCAGCAAGACAGGCTACAGGCTAATAAAGACCATGTTAATAAAATGCTAGATGATTTTTTTTAATAATGACAAATTTTGAAATCAGAGTTGAAATCACAATTTGCTGAGAATTAACTGGCCTAGTGATGTGAAGAACTGACTCCTTAGAAAAGACCCTGATGCTGGGAAAAATCTAAACAGGAGACGGGAACAAGAGAGGATGAGATGGTTGGATGGCATCACCGACCTGATGGACATGAGTTTGAGTAGGTTCCGGGAATTGGTGATGGATAGGGAAGCCTGGCATGCTGCAGTCCATGGGGTCGCAAAATATCAGGCATGACTGAGCAACTGAACTGAACTGAACTGAATGATGGTTCTATTATTGCTTTCATAAGAAAAAACAGTCAAAATTACTTTGGCTTTAGAAAAATTATTCTAGTGCTCTTAAACCCCATTTGTAACTAAAATCTTCAGGCGTTTCTGATGTAGATTTTTCCATAAAATACAAAATCAAAAAGAGTATTTTCCTTTCTCATAAGCATATGCCCTTAACCTGAAGAATTAGACCAATAGGAAACATATTTGGTTAACCTGATTAAAAGGAATAACCCTAAATTATGACTGAAAATGTAGAGAATAGAACTTTTAAAGAGAATTTCAAACACTTATGAATATTACACATCAACACTGTCTTATCTAGAGCTCCTTTTCACATAAATATTACAAATTCAAAACCATTGGACGGTCAAAGTAATAATCAGCTGAATGTTTCACAAATGTGTTAGTTATCTCACTGTAAGGATGATGCTATGAAAAATAAGAAGGATAATAATGATTTAAAAGTCAGAAATATTAACAATAGATTTCCAAAACATTTATTAGGATAAGCATATTTTTAAAAGCCTTCCTATTTAAAAATTCAATTAAAGGAGTCAAGTGTATTGGGAATAGAAGTAGCCAAATGTAAGAGAAAAATAATCCTAGCAACAGCCACTCTCCCCTTTGGAATTTCCAGCCATCATGAAGTATGCTTATGGCTGTAGGATCTTTACAAGATGTTTGATGTTGTGAATGGATAACATGTCCCTTACAAATTCCTTTTGAAGTTGTAAGACAGAAGGAATGATATTTGTGTATGAAGCTCTGCTGAATTTAATGACAGACAAGGAATTTGGGAGAGTATTACTAGTGAAGAATCTGCTTGCTATAAGACCTGTGAGTCCATTTTGAAATGAGAGAAGAAACAAGAAAATAATCAGGGGAAAGATTACTTCCTATTGTGAACATTTGAAGCTTTCTCTGGAACTTCAATAAAATAGTTGTTTTATTTTTGTGTTTATTTCTTTCTCTTAACATTGCATGTAGCCATTGCTCATTCTGTGCCACATAATTTGTCAAAGCTCCCCTTAAGATTTCTGAAGACTACCAAAAGAAACTACAAAGAAGAATTCAAAATTCAAAGCTAAAAGAGTGAAACACAACAAAGGAAACCATAAACAAAATGAAAAGACAATCTACGGACTGGAAGAAAATATTGGCAAATGATGCAATCAACAATGAATTAATTTCCAAAATATGAATAGCATATACAATTCAATAACAAAAAATCAAACCACCCAATCAAAAAACTGGCAGAAAATCTAAATAGACATTTCTTTAAAGAAAACATGCACGTAGCCAAAACGCACATTGAAAGGTGCTCACCATTGCTAATTATCAGGGAAATGTAGATCAAAACTACAGTAAAGTATCACCTCTAACCTGTCAGACTGGCCATCATTTAAAGTCTACATATAATAAATGCTGGAGAAGGTGTAGAGAGAAGGAAACCCCCTTAGACCATTGGTGGCAATGTCAATTGGTGCAGTTACTATGGAAAACAGTATGGAGGTTCCTCAAAAAACTAAAAATACAGTTACCATATGATCCAGTAATACTGGGTATATCCCCAGACAAAACTATAATTCAAAAAGATATATGTACCCCTATGTTCATAGCAGCACTATTTACAAAAGCCAAGACATGGAAACAATCTAAATGTCCATCAACAGATAAATAGATAAAGGAGATGTGGCATGAACGTTGCCATAAAAAGAATGAAATAATGTCATTTGCAGCAACGTAGATTGACCTAGAGATTATCGTAGTAAGTAGCTCAGAAAGAGAAATGCCATATGATATTACTTATATGTGGAATCTAAAATACAGGATCCAGGAGATGCAGGTTCATTCCCTGAATCAAGAAGATCCCCTGGAGGAGGAAATATTTTTATACACTTTTTAAAATGTATTCTATAAAGTATTCGTATATGTCAACAGTTTAGAATACTGCTCATATACATTGGAGAGTGAATGTGTTTTAAATGCAATTTGCTTTCAGTTGTGATATTCTATTTATCATGGCCAATTTAAAGAAATACTTAAAATAACAAATAATTCAATAATTATAACCTATTGTTTACTTTGAAGCGACGAGAAAGTCATTCAGTAGTGTCTGACACTTTTCAACCCCATGCACTATACAGTCCATGAAATTCTCTAGGCCAGAATACTGGAGTGGGTAGACTTTCCCTTCTCCAGGGGATCTTCCCAACCCAGGGATTGAACCCAGGTCTCCCACATTGTAGGTGGGTTCTTTACCAGCTGAGCAACCAGGGAAGCAAAAAGTAAATTTTATGCACTCCTGTATTTTCTATGCCTAAGTGACTGTTATAAAATTCAGATTTCTTGTTCTCTCCTTGTAATCTCTAATATTTCATTCATCCTTAAAGAAAAAAAAAAGATGGCTATGTTCTCTGCAGTCATGCATATATATATGACTTGCTATAAATATATATAATATGTATATTCAGAGATGTTTTTCATTTTATCTATAATGGCAAGGAAGAACAGAAAGAATAAGGAAGAAGATGAGGAAGAGGGGGAAAGAAGGAGGAAAAGAGAGGAGGAGGAGGAAGTAGGTGGATAGAGGAAGAGGAGAAAAAAGGGAAGAAGAGGAGAGAGGAGAGGAAAAGAGGAGCAGAGACTATTAATAATTAGGAAACAGCTAAGTATATCGTCTGAGCTACCAGAGAACATATCCCATCCATTCCATGGAATTTTCAGTTATTAAATATAGCTGTGATGACTAACAGTTTGCCAAATGCTTAAACACAATGCAGGGGAGATGGGAAGATGGCAGAGGAATAAGATGGGGAGACCACTTTCTCTCCCACAAATTCAACAAAAGAACATTTGTACACTGAGTAAATCCCACAAAACAACTTCTGAATGCCGGCAGAGGACATCAGGCACCCAGAAAAGCAGCCCATTGTCTTTGAAAGGAGGTAGGAAATAATATAAAAGATAAAAAGAGAGACAAAAGAGGGAGGGACAGATATCCATCCTGGGAAGGGAGGCTTAAAAAAAGAGAGAAGTTTCCAAACACCTGGAAACACTCACTGGCGAGTCTGTGGCAAACCTTGGAACATCAGAGGGCAACATAACCGGGAGGAAAAATAAATAAATAATTAAAATGCACAGACTAAGTGTCCAGTGGGAACTCTCAGCGGAGAAGCATTGCAACTGCCCGCACCCCCCACTAGCAAGCGGGGACTGGGCAGGGAGGCGCGGGCTGCATCGCTTAGAGTAAGAACCGGGTCTGAATGCCCCAAGGGCAATCTGTGGGAGCTAACTGGAGACAGCGGGGCAGACTGTGGGATAGCTACCCCGCGAAAAGGCAAAAAGCCCCAACCTAAGACACCGCCAGACTCGCTCACAGAACAAAGAGCTGAACAGAGCTGCGGACGGCCTATCCCCCACTGAGACAGGCAGGGGAGGGCAGCCAGAGCTGGAAGCGGGCTATCGATGCCCCAGAGAGGCATCCAATACGAAGCTGCAAGCAGGCTTCCTTGCTAACCAACACTTCTTGGGTTCTGGCCAGTTGATATCCGCCTGAGAAGGTGCACTTGTTGTACACCCAGAAAACAGAGCAGCAGGGACTGGGGAGGTGATAAGTTGCAGCGACCACACTCGCTGAACACTTGGTCACCCGAGTTTCTCAGACCAGGGAGGGCACAAAACGCAGGCTCAACCAATTCTGTGCCTTTGTGGAGTACCCAAGTAGCTGCAGCTTAGCGGCTCAGACCTGGTAAGTGCATACAACCCAGCGCCAGCCTTGGACATTTCCCGGCAGAGCAACCTAGAGCCTGAGCAGCATAAACAGGGAAAGCACACAAACCGTGAGTGAGGGCAATCCCAGTGTAGCTGAGATACTGCGAGCACTCCCCACAGATGCCAGTGATATTTGTTAGCAGCTTCCTCCCTCCCCACAGCACGACTGAACAGGTGAGCTTAAAAAAGTGTCCACCACCGCCCCCTTGTGTCAGGACGGGAATTAGACACTGAAGAGACCAGCAAACAGAAGACCTTAAACAGAAGAAACTGCCTTGGAAGTGACTGATGGAGAAGTCTTGAGCCTACTGCAAAAATAAGACTGAAAACCAGAGGCAGAGGCTTAAGTCCAAATCCCGAAAACACCAAAGAACAGGGAACATTAATGGATAGGAGCTCATCAAATGCCTCCATACCTACACTGAAACCAGGCACCATCCAACAGTCAACAAGTTTCAGAGAAAGACATACCACACAAATTTTCCATCAACACAGGAGAATAGCCCTGAGCTTCAACATACAGGCTGCCCAAAGCCACTCCAAACCCAATGACATCTCATAACTCATTACTAGACACTTCATTGCACTCCAGAGAGAAGAAATCCAGCTCCACCCATCAGAACACCGACACAAGCTTCCCTAACCAGGGAACCTTGAGAAGCCACCCGTGCAACCCAACACACAGCAAGGAAACTACACAATAAAGGGAACTCCACAAACTGCCAGAAGACGAAAAGGCCACCTCAGACACAGCAATATAAGCAAGATGAAGAGTCAGAGAAATACCCAGCAAGTAAAGGAACAGGATAAATGCCCACCAACCCAAACAAAAAAGGAAGATATAGGGAATCTACCTGATAAAGAATTTCGATTATTGATAGTGAAAATGTATCAAAATCTTGAAAACAAACTGGAGTTACAGATAAATAACCTGGAGACAAGGATTGAGAAGATGAAAGAAAGGTTTAATAAGGATCTAGAGGAAATAAAAAAGAGTCAATATACAATCAATAATGCAATAGATGAGATCAGAAACATTCTGGAGGAAACAAACAGTAGAATAACGGAGGCAGAAGACAGGATAAGCAAGCTAGAACATAGAATTGAAGAAATAAATAAAACAGAGAGGAAAAAAGAATTAAAAGAAATGAAGACAATATTAGAGATCTATGGGACAATGTTAAACGCCCCAACATTCGAATCATAGGAGTCCCAGAAGAAGACAAAAAGATAGACCATGAGAGAATACTTGAGGAGATAATAGTTGAAAATTTCCCTAAAATGGGGGAGGAAATAATCACCCAAGTCCAAGAAACCCAGAGAGTCCCTAACAGGATAAACCCACGGTGAAATACTCCAAGATACATATTAATCAAATTAACAAAGATCAAACACAAAGAACAAATATTAAGACATTTATAAAGTGATGAAAGAAAATAACCTACAGCCCAGATTACTATACCCAGCAAGGATCGAATTCGAACATGAAGGAGAAATCAAAAGCTTTACAGACAAGCAAAAGCTGAGAGAATTCAACATCACCAAACCAGCTCTCCAACAAGTGCTAAAGGATCTTCTCTAGACAGGAAACACAGAAAAGATGCATAAATTCGAACCTAAAACAATAAAGAAAATGGCAATGGGATCATACATATCAATAATTACCTTAAATGCAAATGGGCTGAATGCCCCAACCAAAAGACAAAGACTGGCTGAATGGATACAAAAACAAAATCCCTGTATATGTTGTCTGCAAGAGACCCACCTCAAAACGAGGGACACATACAGACTGAAAGTGGACGGCTGGAAACAGATATTCCACGCAAATAGAGACCAGAAAAAGCAGGAGGAGCAATACTTATGTCAGATAAAATAGACTTTAAAACAAAGGTTGTGAAAAGAGACAAAGAAGGACACTACATAATGATCAAAAGGTCAATCCAAGAAGAAGATATAACAATTATAAATATTTATGCAGCCAACATAGGATACCACAATATGTAAGACAATTACTAACAAGTATGGAAGGGGAAATTAACAAAAACGCAACAATAGTGTGAGACTTTAATACCGCACAATTATGGACAGATCAATTAAAGAGAAAATTAACAAGGAAACACAAACTTTAAATTATACAATAGACTAGTTAGAACTAATAGATATCAATAGGACATTTCACCCCAAAACAATGAATTTCACCTTCTCAACCACACACAGAAACTTTTCCAGGATAGATCACATCCTGGGCCATAAATCTAGCTTTGGTAAATTCAAAAAAATTGAAATCATTCCAAGCATCTTTTCTGACCACAATGCAGTAAGATTAGATCTCAATTACAGGAGAAAATTATTAACAATGCCAACATATGGAGGCCGAACAACACGCTGCTGAATAACGAACAAATCATAGAAGAAATCAAAAAAGAAATCAAAATATGCATAGAAATGAATGAAAATAAAAACACAACAACCCAAAGCCTCTGGGACACTGTAAAAGCAGTGCTAAGGGGAACGTTCATAGCAATAAAAGCATACCTCAAGAAACAAGAAAAAAGTCAACTAAATAATCTAACTCTACACATAAAGAAACTAGAAAAGGAAGAAATGAAGAACCCTAGGGTTAGTAGAAGGAAAGAAATCTTAAAAGTTAGGGCAGAAATAAATGCAAAAGAAGCAAAAGAGACCATAGCAAAAATCAACAAAGCCAAAAGCTGGTTCATTGAGAGGTTAAATAAAACTGACAAACCACTAGCTAGACTCATCAAGAAACAAAGTGAGAAGAACCAAATCAATAAAATTAGAAATGAAAATAGAGAGATCACAACAGACAACACAGAAATACAATGGATCATAAGAGATTACTATCAGCAATTATATGCCAAGAAAATGGACAACTTCGAAGAAATGGACAAATTCTTAGAAAAGTACAACTTTCCAAAACTGAACCAGGAAGAAATAGAAAATCATAACAGACCCATCACAAGCACAGAAATGGAAACTGTAATCGGAAATATTCCAGCAAACAAAAGTCCAGGTCCAGATGGCTTCACAGCTGAATTCTACCAAAAATTTAGAGAAGAGCTAACACCTATTCTACTCAAACTCTTCCAGAAAATTGCTGAGGAAGGGAAACTTCTAAACTCATTCTATGAGGCCAACATCACCCTAATCACAAAACTTGGCAAAGATTAAAAAAAAAAAAAGCTACAGGCCAATATCACTGATGAGCATAGATGCAAAAATCCTTAACAAAATTCTAGAAATCAGAATCCAACAACACATTAAGAAGATTATACATCATGACCAAGTGGGCTTTATCCCAGGAATGCAAGGATTCTTCAATATCCGCAAATCAATCAATGTAATACACCACATTAACAAACTGAAAAATAAAATCCATATGATTATCTCAATTGATGCAGAGAAAGCCTTCGACAAAATACAACATCCATTTATGAAAAAAACCCTCCAGAAGGTGGGAATAGAAGGAACATACCTCAACATAATAAAAGCTATATAGGACAAACCCATAGCAAACGTTATTTTCAATGGTGAAAAACTGAAATCATTTCCCCTAAAGTCAGGAACAAGACAAGGGTGCCCACTCTCACCACTACTATTCAACATAGTTCTGGAAGTTTTGGCCACAGCAATCAGAGCAGAAAAAGACATAAAAGGAATACAAACTGGAAAAGAAGAAGTAAAACTTTCACTGTTCGCTGATTACATGATCCTCTACACAGAAAACCCAAAAGACTCTACCAGAAAACTACTAGAACTAATCAATTAATACAGTAAAGTTGCAGGATATAAAATCAGCACACAGAATTCTCTTTCATTCCTATACACTAATACTGAGAAAATAGAAAGAGAAATTAAGGAAACTATTCCATTCACTGTTGCAACGAAAAGAATAAAATACTTAGGGATATATTTAACTAAAGAAACAAAAGACATATATATAAAACTATAAAACATTGGTGAAAAAAATCAAAGAGGACGCTAATAGTTGGAGAAATATACCGTGTTCCTGGATTAGAAGAATAAATACAGTGAAAATGAGTATACTACCCAAAATAATTTATACATTCAATGCAATCTCTACCAAGCTACCAATGGTATTGTTCACAGAGCTAGAACAAATAATCTCACAATTTGTATGGAAATACAAAAAAATCTCGAATAGCCAAAGCAATCTTGAGGAGGAAGAATGGAACTGGGGGAATCAACCTGCCTGATTTCAGGCTCGACTACAAAGGTACAGTCATCAAGATTGTATCGTACTGGCATAAAGACAGAAATATAGATCAGTGCAACAGAATAGAAAGCCCAGATATAAATCCACGAACCTATGGACACCTTATCTTTGACAAAGATGGCAAGAATATATAATGCTGAAAAGACAATCTCTTTAACAAGTGGTGCTGGGAAACTGGTCAACCACTTGTAAAAGAATGAAACTAGAACACTTTCTAACACCATACGCAAGAAGAAACTCAAAATGGATTAAAGTTCTAAACGTAAGACCAGAAACTATAAAACTCTTAGAGGAGAACATAGGCAAAACACTCTCCGACATAAATCACAGTAGGCTCCTCCATGACCCACCTACCAGAATATTGGAAATAAAAGAAAAATAAACAGATGGGACATAATTAAAATTAAAAGCTTCTGCACAGCAAAGGAAACTATAAGCAAGTTGAAAAGATAGCCTTCAGAATGGGAGAAAACAATAGCAAATGAAGCAACTGACAAAGAATGAAACTCCAAAATATACAAGCAACTCCTGCAGCTCAATTCCAGAAAAATAACCGACCCAATGAAAACATGGGTCAAATCAAACAGACATTTCTCCAAAGAAGACATAAAGATGGCTAAAAAACACATGTAAAGATGCTCAACATCCCTCATAATCAGAGGAATGTAAATCAAAACCACAATGAGGTACCATTTCACACCAGTAAGAATGGCTGCTATCCAACAGTCTATAAGCAATAAATGCTGGAGAGGGTGTGGAGAAAAGGGAACCCTCTTACACTGTTGGTGGGAATAAAACTAGTACAGCCACTATGGAGAACAGTGTGAAGATTCCTTAAAAAGCTGGAAATAGAACTGCCATACGACCCAACAATCGCATTCTTGGGCATACACACCGAGGAAACCAGAATTGAAAGAGACACATGTACTCCAATGTTCATTGCAGCACAGTTTATAATAGCAAGGACATGGAAGCAACCTTGATGTCAATCTGCAGACGAATGGATAAGAAAGCTTTGGTACATATACACAATGGAGTATTACTCAGCCATTAAAAAGAATACATTTGAATCAGTTATAATGAGGTGGATGAAACTGGAGCCTATTATACAGAGTGAAGTTAGTCAGAAAGAAAAACACCGATACATTATACTAACGCATATATGTGGAATTTAGATAGATGGTAACGATAACCCTGTATAGGAGACAGCAAAAGAGACACAGGTGTATAGAACAGTCTTTTGGACTCTGTGGGGGAAGTGAGGGTGGGATGATTTGGGAGAATGGCATTGAAACATGTATATTATCATATGTGAAACGAATCGCAAGTCCAGGTTTGATGCATGATACAGGATGCTCGGGGCTGGGGCATGGGGATGACCTGGAGGGAGAATAAAGGGAGGAGGGAGGAGGGAGGAGGGAGGTGGGAGCGGGTTTCAAGAAGGGGAACACATGTACACCCAGGGCAGATTCATGTCAATGTATGCAAAACCAACCAATATAATATTGTAAAGTAATTAGCCTCCAATAAAAGAAAAATAAATAAATAAAACACAATGCATATCATAAAAAGCAGAATACACGGTTGCATGCACACAATGATTTACAATTATACAAAAATGCTTGTGCTTGTCGGCGTTACTCAGAAGAGAACATGCAAAAAAAAAATTGTTTTGGAACCATGGGATTAAGAATTTAAGGTTAATGATTTTCCTTTTCAGAATTTTTTACTGCTGTTATATTGTTTTTGCTATAAAATAAAATTAAGTAAGGAAATGGATCATTATAGTTAACTAATCAACATGGTTATGGTAAAGAACCAAAGATTTATCTGAGAATGATGTTTCAGCTAAAAAATAAATTCCCTATTATTTGTCATTTGAAGCACGGATCTTCTCGCCCCCGCATACAATTTAGTGGCAAGGTAAGTGAGCATATCTGGCTTCCCTGATAGCTCAGTTGGTAAAGAATCCACTTGCAATGCAGGAGACCCCGATTTGATTCCTGGTTCGGGAAGATCTGCTGGAGAAGGGATAGGCTACTCATTCCAGTATTCTTGGGCTTCCCTTGTGGCTCAGCTAGTAAAGAATCCGCCTGCAATGCGGGAGACCTGGGTTGGATCCCTGGATTGGGAAGATCCCCTGGAGAAGGGAAAGGCTACCCACTCCAGTATTCTGGCCTGGAGAATCCCATGTACTGTATATTCCGTGGAGTCGCAGAGTCGGACGTGACTAAGAAACTTTCACTTTCACTTTTCAAACCAGCATAAGGAAATGAAAAGCAGTCATAAAATATGGGCAGGCCCTACTGAGGAAGAGAAGCTACCAAAAGAGGCTTAAGCGTGCATCTTAAGAGTACCGGACTGTGCAGCTGGAAAACAGCATTTCCCTCCAAGTCTCCTATGAAAATGCAATCAGAATTGGAAGATAAGGTGTGTGGAATATAAAATAAAATACATAAGCATCTTCCTTAAAGTCCCTAGACTTTCCTTTTGGTGTACTAGTTTTGAATGAATGTATCCCGAAAATGATTAAACACCTAAAATTAGCATTGTCTATTTTTCAGCTGAGTCCCTTGCACAAAGATTAGGAATGCAGCATAAGCTAGAATTTTGCAACAGGGTCTGAGGGTCTATTCTTGACCAGATGCTACCCACTGGTCACACGTGGAAAAGGCTATAATGGCACTTTCTTTTCTGGCTATTACTATTCTTAGCATAATTCCTCTGGCTTCAGTGGCGATAAATGCCTCCAGAAGGAATAAAAGGCCTGAGACCTAGAGGCAAGTGATTGTTCACCTGGAATACACTGCAAGGTTGGTGAGAACAGGGTAATTATCTTTAGCAATGATATTCTCTTTTGATAAGACTGTGGGGGAGGGGCAATGTGAAGGAATAAATAGGTCAGTTCATTTTTTTCAGCTTCCCTTAGTCAGCAGCCCTTTGGCTGCTCTAAACAGGGAGGAAAGGGAGCCCAGACAACTCATCTGTAAGCAGAGCACATGCTGCTTAAATGAAATCTATCAATGCATTGAGATATGGCTGGTCTCCCAAAAACCTCTCTTCCCTACAAAAATGCCAACAGCTCAGCTCCCACCCCTCGGCTGCTCTACATCTCAGTATCAGCCTTTCACTGACTAAACACTTTATTTTTCAGAGCTGATATATAGAAGCTGTTCAGTTCAGTTCAGTCGCTCAGTCGTGTCTGACTCTCCGCGACCCCATGAATCACAGCACGCCAGGCCTCCCTATCCATCACCAACTCCCGGAGTTCACTCAAACTCATGTCCACAGAGTCGGTGATGCCATCCAGCCATCCCATTCTCCGTCGTCCCCTTCTCCTCCCGCCCCCAACCTTTCCCAGCATCAGAGTCTTTTCCAGTGAGTCAACTCGTCGCATGAGGTAGCCAAAGTATTGCAGTTTCAGCTTTAGCATCAGTCCTTCCAATGAACACCCAGGATCGATCTCCCTTAGAATGGACTGGTTGGATCTCCTTGCGGTACAAGGGACTCTCAAGAGTCTTCTCCAATACCACAGTTCAAGAGCATCAATTCTTCGGTGATCAGCTTTCTTCACAGTCCAACTCTCACATCCATATCCTTGATAAAACTGCACCTCTCCCTGAGCCACGAATAATTTTCAAGCACTGGTTGAAATTAGAGAATGAAGACTGTTAAAATTGCAAGCTTCCCATAGAACTGTAGTCACTGATCTGGACTGTAACAAAGTCTGATGACTTGGAAAGAGTCAAGCAAATCTCCCACAAGCTTATTGACATTCAGAATAAAGCAAACTGGCAGGATATCCTAGCTCATCCATTGTCCTTTCGTCTAGGAAGGCCATCATCCTTGGAGAAAGTCTTCAATCATTTCTCACTTGACTACCACGCTCGAGTCCCAGCTCCAGAAATGGGACTGCATCATCTGCAAGCTGGAATTCCATATCAAGAGGAGTTTCAAAGTCATACTCTGTGCAACAAATCCCACCCAACCCATCCCCTTCCAAATACACTCACAGTCTCTAGACATCCAGACACTAATGCGAAACATCATGATTTCTAACACATTTCTAATTCACCACACATCAAAGTTTTGTCTGTGCTACTGACTCATCCCATCAAGACACACAATAAGTTATAAATCACCCCTGTAACAAAAGGAAAAGAAAGAGCAAATGAACATTATGCTAACTGAGATAAGCCAGAATCCAAAAGACAAACACTGCATGATCTGACTTTCATCTAAAAAAGTCAAACTCACAGAAGCAGAGAGAAGAGTGGTGGCTGCAGGGACCTGGGGGGGGGGGGAAGAATGTGGGAGATGTTGGTCAAAGTATTCGAAGTTTCAATTACAAGAAAAATAAGTTCTATAGACCTAATGCACGGTATTACAACTATAGTTAAGAATGCATGCATGTATGCATGCTCAGTTGTTCAGTCGTGTCTGACTCTTTGTGACCCCAAGGGCTGTAGCCTGCCAGGCTCCTCTGTCCATGGGATTCTCCAGGCAAGAATACTGGAATGGGTTGCCATGCCCTCCTCCAGGGGATTTTCCCCACCCTGGGATCAAATCCCCATCTCCAGCGATGAAGTCCGGTCCAGAAAGGTAGATTCATCTAAATGAGATGAAGAATTTGGCATGTCAATGCCCAGGTCGAGTTTTAAATCCTGATAGCCAGTCCAAAAAGTGTCTGCAAGAGCACCGGGGGGTATGCTGACCTTCTGGGGGTGTCCCCCATCCCCATCTGGGTGGTGGCTCCAAGTCGTTGTTCAGTGGCTCAGTCGTGTCGGATTCTGTGCGGCCCCATGGACTATAGCCCACCAGGTTTTTCTGTCCATGGGATTCTCCAGCCAAGAATACTGGAGTGGGTTGCCATTTCCTCCTCCAGGGGATCCTCCCAACCCAGGGATTGAACTCATGTCTCCTGCGACCCCTCAATTGACAGGTGGATTCTTTTACCACTGAGCTGCCTGGGAAGCCCCATAGTTAATAATACTGATATATACTTGAAATTTGTTGAGAGTTGATTTCTTTTTAACAACTATCTTTTTCACATGTGCCTTTAAACACTTTTCTACAGACATGACAGAAAAGGCAACATGTTCATTCACAGATACAACAATGTTAAGAGATTTGAACTTTTAAGTGTTCTCTGTATAGAAAGAAATGATAACTATGTGAGCTGAATAATGTTTACTAGCTTGATTCTGCTACTCATTTCACAATGATATGCATATCAAAACATCACACTGTATGCCTTAAATATATACAATTTTTATTTGTTAATTATATTTCAATAAAAGCTGGAAAATAGAGTAAAGTGAGGAAGAGGGCAAGATAAAAGTAGATGCTTTTACAATACAGTTTTGGAAGAGAAAGTGAAACTTCGAATGGCACTCATGGATCTCTTCACGGAGAGGACATATCAGCTTCATGGAGATTGGAATTCATCATGAGTAGAATCAAGACTCTCTCCCTGGAGAAATGAAAGTGAAAAGTGAAAGTTGCTCAGTCATGTTTAACTCTTTGTGACCCCATGGACTATACAGTCTATGGAATTTTCTAGGCCAGAATACTGGAGTGGGTAGCCTTTCCCTTCTCCAGGGGATCTTCCCAACCCTGGGATCAAACCCAGGTCTCCCGCATTGCAGGAGGATTCTTTACCTGCTGAGGCACAAGGGAAGCCCTGGAGAAATGAAGAGGAAGACAAAGGACAAGCAAAAGACAAATAGAAAGAGGAGTCTCTCAGAGAGCTGTGAATCAAGTATATTAAGTAAAGTTTCTTCATGTGCTTTCATCTAACAATAACATTTAGTGAAAACTATTAATATTTCAGACATGCTCCAATTCTTTCTACATGCACCAATGATTAAATCATCATAGCACTCTAAAAGATAGGTAATATTATATCCCCATTGACATATGAGGAAACTGAGGTACAAGTCTCTTTATTGTTGCACTATAATCAGTATCAGAAGTTAGCAAACTTTTTCTGCAAAGCCAAATAGTAAATATGTTTGACATTGTAAGTCACAAACCACATCTGTCTCAACCACTCAACTTTATCATTGTAGTATAAAAGCTGAAATAGACAGTGAATGTCTATAAAATAGCTATGTTTGGATAGAATGTAAATGAACAGCTATGATCATGCACATATGAAACTTTCTTTACCAATAAAGTAAATAAAGGTAGCAGGGCAGATTTGAGGCAAAGTATGTAGACCTCTAATCTACATTTCTGGGGCCATAGGAGCAATTGGTCAGAGACATGTAGCATCAGAACAGAAACCTGTTGCTTGTAGGTAGTGGGATTTTTCATTTTCTGTCAGGCATTTTTGTCTTGTGGATCTGCATCACTGAGGCAGTTTGCTTTAGGTGTGCAATGTGTCCAAGGGATATAACTGCCATTTATGAGCCAAAAAGACTCTGTCTCCAAATGAAGCCATTAAGAGAGGATCTCAAGCATAACTCACATTAGGGGAGGAGAGAAAGTAAAGGTTTGGCATCTTTAGACATATTCTTAGACTCCTACCCCACAATTATAAAGGCCAGAGACAATCAGAAGCACCCATTCTAAAAGCAAGCTCATTTCACAAGGTATTCAAGCAAAGGAGGAGAGAAAAAATGTCCCTGTATTTTTGTAATCTAATTTTGGAAATTTTGTCATAGTCAGCTAGCTAGTTCTGTTGCTCAGTCATGTCTGATTCTTTGCAAACCCATGGACTCCAGCAAGTCACAATTTCCTGTCCATCACCAACTCCCAGAGCTTGCTCAAACTCATGTCCATTGAGTCTGTAATGCCATCCAACCATCTCATCCACTGCCATCCCCTCCTCCTCCTGCCTTCAATCTCTCCCAGCATCAGGGTCTTTTCTAATGAGTCAGTTCTTCGTATCAGGAGTATTGGAGCTTCAGCATCTGTCCTTCCAATGAAAATTCAGAAATGATTTCATTTAGGATTGACTGGTTGGATCTCCTTTCCATCCAAGGGACTATCAAGAGTCTTCGCCGACACCACAGTTCAAAAGCATCAGTTCTTTGGCACTCAACTTTCTTTATACTCCAACTCTCACATCCATACAGGAGAAGGCATTGGCAACCGACTCCAGTACTCTTGCCTAGAAAATCCCATGGGCTGAGGAGCCTGGTAGGTTGCAGTCCATGGGGTCGCAAAGAGTCAGACACGACTGAGCGACTTCACTTTCACTTTTCACTTTCATGCATTGGAGAAGGAAATGACAACCCACTCCAGTGTTCTTGCCTGGAGAATCCCAGGGACGGCGGAGTCTGGTGGGCCACTGTCTCTGGGGTCGCACAGAGTCGTGCACGACTGAGGCGACTTAGCAGCAGCAGCAGCAGCAGCACATCCATACATGACTACTGGAAAAACCACAGCTTTGACTACATGGACATTTGTTGGCAAAGTAATGTCTCTGCTTTTTAATAATCTATCTAGGTTGGTCATACCTTTTCTTCAAAGGAGCAAGCATCTTTTATTTTCAAGGCTGCAGTCACCATCTGCAGTGATTTTGAAGCCCAAGAAAATAAAGTCGGTCATTGTTTCCACTGTTTCCCCATCTATTAGCTATGAAGTGATGGGACCAGATGCCATGATTTAGTTGTTTGAATGCTGAGTTTGAAGCCAGATTTTTCACTCTCTTCTTTCACCTTCATCAAAAGACTCTTTCGTTCCTCTTGGCTTTCTTCCATAAGGGTGGTATCATATGCATATATGAGGTTATTGATATTTCTGTTGGCAGTCTTGATTCCAGCTTGTGCTTCATCCAGCCTGGCATTTCGCATGATGTGCTCGGCATATACAGCCTTCACGTACTCCTTCCCTGATTTGGAATCAGTCAATTTTTCCATGTCTGGTTTTAATTTTTGCTTCTTGATCTGGATACAGATTTCTCAGGAGGCAGGAAAGGTGGTCTGGTATCACCATTTCTTGAAGAATTTTCCACAGTGTGTTGTGATCCACACAGTCAAAGACTTTAGTGTAGTCAATGAGGCAGATGTTTTTCTGAAATTATCTTTCTTTTTCTATGATCTAACGGATGTTTGCAATTTGATCTTTGGTTCCTCTGCCTTTTCTAAATCCAACTTGAACATCTGGAAGCTCTCAGTCACATACTATTGAAGCCTGGCTTGGAGAATTGTGAGCAATAATTTGCTAGGGTGTGAGATGAGTGCAACTGTGTGGTAGTTTGAAAATTCTTTGACATTGCCTTTCTTTGGTATAGGAATGAAAACTGACCTATTCTGGTCCTGTGGACACTGCTGAGTTTTCAAATTTGCCAGTATATTGAGTGCAGCACTTTCACAGCATAATCTCTGAAGATTTGAAAAAGCTCGACTGGAATTCCATCACCTCTGCTAACTTTGTTCGTAGTGATGCTTCCTAAGGCCCACTTGACTCGCACTCCAGGATGTCTGGCTCTAGGTGAGTGATCACACCATTGTGATTATCTGGGTCATGAAAATCTTTTTTGTATTCTGTGTATTCTAGTCACGTCTTCTTAATATCTTCTGCTTATGTTATGTCCATGCCATTTCTGTCCTTTATTGTGCTCATCTTTGTGTGAGATGTTCCCTTGGTATCTCTAATTTTCTTGAAGAGATCTCTAGTCTTTCCCATTCTATTGTTTTCCTCTATTTCTTTGCATTGATCACTTAGCAAGGCTTTCTTATCTCTCCTGGCTATTCTTTCAAACTATTCATTCAGATGGATATATCTTTCCTTTTCTCTTTGCCTTTCACTCCTCTTCTTTTCTCAGCTATTTGTAAGGCCTCCTCAGATAACCATTTTGCCTTTTTGCATTTCTTCTTCTTGGGGATGGTTTTGATCACTACCTCCTATACAATGTCATGAACTTCTGCCCACAGTTCTTCAGGCACCCTGTCTCTCAGATCTAATCCCTTGAATCTATTTCTCACTTCCACTGTATAATCATTAGGGATTTTATTTAGGTCGTACCTGAATGGTCTAGTAGTTTTCCCTACTTTCTTCAGTTTAAGTCTGAATTTTGCAATAAGGACTTCATGATATGATCCATGGTCTGCTCCCGGTCTTGTTTTTGCTGACTGTATAGAGCTTCTCCATCTTTGGTTGAAGAGAATATAATCAATCTGATTTTGTATTGACCATCTGGTGATGTCCATGTGTAGAGTCTTCTCTTGTGTTGTTGGAAGAGAATGTTTGCTATGACCAATGTGTTCTCTTGGCAAAACTCTATTAGCCTTTGCTGCTGCTGCTGCTGCTAAGTCACTTCAGTCGTGTCTGATTCTTTGAGACCCCATAGACTGCAGCCCACCAGGCTCCCCCGTCCCTGGGATTCTCCAGGCAAGAACACTGTAGTGGGTTGCCATTTCCTTCTCCAATGCATGAAAGTGAAAGTGAAGTCACTCAGTCGTGTCCGTCTCTTAGCGACCCCATGAACTGCAGCCTACCAGACTCCTCATCATGGGATTTTCTAGGCAAGAGTACTGGAGTGGCTTGCCATTGCCTTCTCCACTGTTAGCCTTTACCCTGCTTTATTTTGTTCCAAGGTCAAAGTTGCCTGTTATTCCAGGCATAGACAATGTGTAAATTAACCCTTTCACACATCCTAGGTTCTGATAGCTAATTTGAAGTGCTTATTCAGAAACACATAATCCAGAGTTACTAAGCACCTGAAGGGCCCTATTTCAGAGGTCCTCACTCCCTGTGGAACAACTACAAATGATTCAAATACAGGCATCCAAATCTGTACCAGAGGCTTGATTAGTTAGTGTGAGGATATGTGTTTGTCTAGAAGGTTTATATCATGTCTTTCCTGAATGAGATAGAATATTCTGTCAAGGCCAGCAGCTTTATACATTTGAAGTAGCACCTGAGATCCAGAACACTGTACTTTTGGATCTATGGGCTTCCCAGGTGGGTTAGTGTTAAAGAACCCACCTGCCAATGTAGGAGGCATAAGAGATGCAGGTTCAATCCCTGTGTCAGGAAGATACCCTGAAGGAGGGCATGGCAAACCCCTCCAGTATTCTTGCCTGTAAAATCCCGTGGACAGAGGAGCCTGCCGGGCTATAATCCATGGGTTTGCAAGGAGTCAGACATGACTGAAGTGACTTAGCATGCACACATTGACATTAAATAAGGAATTCTGTCACCTGAGCCTATGAATGTGGTAGCCAACTCTGTCTTCATAATAGTATCTTTGCCTCATAAAGAATTCTTTCTTCCATGTGAAGTGCTTTGACTAAGTGCCTAGAGGCCCTAAGGAGACAGAGACTAGGAACCGGTCCCAGAAATAGGTTGTGCAACTGTGTTTGTGCCTGCTCATTAATAAATATTTGCGAGTATGCTGGAGTGTAGACAAATGCTTGCTTTCAATTATAACATACCACCTGGTATCAAGGTTATAGGGGAGAAGATACATAGCTCCCTTGCACCTTTCATTTTCTGAAGCTACTCATATTGAGAGTGTTAATAGCCTTGGTAGGGAGGCCAGAGGTCTCCAAGTGGCAGGAAGAAATAAAACTGCAAGTGGCAGACTTTTTTTTTTTTTCTTCTAATCCTGTGTTGTCATGGTGACACCTGGTTCTGCCTGAACTCAACCACTGCATATTTCTTATGGAAATATCTTCCTTTCTTTTTTTTTTTATTGGAGGCTAATTATTTTACAATACTATATTGGTTGGTTTTGCCATATATTGACATGAATCCGCCCCAGGTGTACATGAGTTCCCCTTCCTGAATCCCCCTCCCACCTCCCTCCTCCCTTTATCTTCCCTCTGGGTCATCCCCACACACCAGCCCCGAGCATCCTGTAACATGCAACGATCCTGAACTGGCGATTCGTTTCACATATGACAACATAAACGTTTCAATGCCATTCTCCCAAATCATCAAACCCTCACCCTCTCCCACAGAGTCATAAGGACTGTTCTATACATCTGTGTCTCTTTTGCTATCTAGTATACAGGGTTATCATTTGCATCTTTCTAAATTCCATATATCGGAGAAGGCAATGGCAAGCCACTCCAGTACTATTGCCTAGAAAATCCCATGGATGGAGGAGCCTGGTAGGCTGAAGTCCGTGGGGTCGCTAAAGGTCTGACGCGACTGAGTGACTTCACTTTCACTTTTCCCTTTCACACATTGGAGAAGGAAATGGCAACCCACTCCAGTGTTCTTGCCTGGAGAATCCCAGGGACAGGGGAGCCTGGTGGGCTTCCGTCTATGGGGTCACACAGAGTCGGACACGACTGAAGTGACTTTGCAGCAGCAGCAGCAGCAAATTCCATATATATGCGTTAGTATACTGTATTGGTGTTTTCCTTTCTGGCTTACTTCACTCTGTATAATAGGTTATAGTTTCATCCACCTCATTAGAACTGATTCAAATGCATTCTTTTTAATGGCTGAGTATACTCCATTGTGTATATGTATCAAAGCTTTCTTATCCATTCGTCTGCAGATGGACATCTAGCTTGCTTCCATGTCCTGGCTATAATAAACAGTGCTGCAATGAACATTGGAGTACATGTGTCTCTTTCAATTCTGGTTTCCTTGGTGTGTACGCCCAGGAGTGTGATTGCTGGATCATATGGCAGTTCTATTTCCAGTTTTTTGAGGAATCTCCACACTGTTCTCCATAGTGGTTGTACTAGTTTGCATTCCCACCAACAGTGTAAGAGGGTTCCCTTCTCTCCACAACCTCTCCAGCATTTATTGCATGTAGACTTTTAGATAGCAGCCATTCTGACTGGTGTGAAGTGGTATCTCATTGTGGTTTTGATTTGCATTTCTCTGACTATGAGGGATGTTGAGCATTTTTTCATGTGTTTGTTAGCCATCTTTATGTCTTCTTTGGAGAAATGTCTGTTTAGTTCTTTGGCCCATTTTTTGATTGGGTCACTTATTTTTCTGGAATTGAGCTGCAGGAACTGCTTGTATATTTGGAGATTAATCCTTTATCAGTTGCTTCATTTGCTATTATTTTCTCCCATTCTTAAGGCTGTTTTTTCACCTTGCCTATAGTTTCCTTAGCTGTGCAGAAGCTTTTGATTTTAATTAGGTCCCCTTTGTTTATTTTCGCTTTTATTTCCAATATTCTGGGAGGTGGGTCTTGGAGGATCCTGCTGTGATTTATGTCGGAGAGTGTTTTGCCTACGTTCTCCTCTTGGAGTTTTATAGAATTGGTCTTACATTTCTCTCTCTAATCCATTTTGAGTTTATTTTGGTGTATGGTGTTAGGAAGTGTTCTAGTTTCATTCTTTTACCAGTGGCTGACCAGTTTTCCCAGCACCACTTTTTACAGAGACTGTCTTTTCTCCATTTTATATTCTTGCCTCCTTTGTCAAAGATAAGGTGTCCATAGGTGCGTGGATTTATCTCTGGGCTTTCTATTTTGTTCCATTGATCTATATTTCTGTCTTTATGCCAGTACCGTACTGTCTTGATGACTATGGCTTTGTAGTAGAGCCTGAAGTCCGGCAGGTTAATTGCCCCAGTTCCATTCTTCTTCCTCAAGATTGCTTTGGCTATTCGAGGTTTTTGTATTTCCATACAAATTATGAGATTATTTGTTCTAGTTCTGTGAAAAATATCATTGGTAGCTTGATAGGGATTGCACTGAGTGTATAGATTACTTTGGGTAGTATACTCATTTTTAGCTGTATATGACAAACCCACAGCAAACATTATCCTCAATGGTGAAAAACTGAAATCATTTCCCCTAAAGTCAGGAGCAAGACAAGGGTGCCCACTCTCATCACTACTATTCAACATAGTTCTGGAAGTTTTGGCTACAGCAATCAGAGCAGAAAAAGACATAAAAGGAATACAAATTGGAAAAGAAGAAGTAAAACTTTCACTGTTGGCTGATGACATGATCCTCTACATAGAAAACCCTAAAGACTCTACCAGAAAACTACTAGAGCTAATCAATGAATACAGTAAAGTTGCAGGATATAAAATCAACACACAGAAATCCCTTGCATTCCTATACACTAATAATGAGAAAATAGAGAAATTAAGGAAACTATTCCATTCACTGTTGCAATGAAAACAATTAAATACTTAGGAATATATCTACCTAAGGAAACAAAAAACTTATATATATAAAACTATAAAACATTGGTGAAAGAAATCAAAGAGGACACTAATAGATGGAGAAATATACCGTGTTCCTGGATTGGTGGAAATGTCTTCCTTAAGCTATGTTAATGAACTCTGTATTTGCTTGGAAATCTGCCTTTGTTCAAGATTCATGTTAATTATTTTATGGCCTGGGATGACTCACCTTGTGCCAAAGCTATCTTAAAATGCATGTTGTGGGTAAGGGGCCTGGTGCAACTCTCTCAGTTTTGAAGTGTTTCTCTAATTAGTGGCTTGCTAATTAGAGAATTGCTTGCTAATTAGGTGAAAAGTGAAAATCGCTCAGTCGAGTCCAACTCTTTACAACCGCACGGACTATACAGTCCATGGAATTCTCCAGGCCAGAATACTGGAGTGGGTAGCCTTTCCCTTCTCCACGGGATCTTCCCAAACCAGAGACTGAACCCAAATCTCCCACATTGCAGGCTGATTCTTTACCAGCTGAGCTATCAGTTCAGATCAATTCAGTGACTCAGTCGTGGCTGGCTCTTTGAGATGCCGTGAACTGTAGCACACCTGGCCTGCCTGTTCATTACCAACTCCCGGAGCTTATGAAAACTCATGTCCATCGAGTCGGTGATGCAATCCAACCATCTCATCCTCTGTCATCCCCTTCTCCTTCTACCTTCAATCTTTCCCAGGGTCTTTTCCAATGAGTTAGTTCTTTGCATCAGATGGCCAAAGTATTGGAGCTTCAGCTTCAGCATCAGTGCTTCCAATGAATATTCAGGACTAATTTCCTTTATGATGGACTGGTTGGATCTCCTTGGATCTCCAAGGAGAGTCTTCTCCAACACCACAGTTCAAAAGCATCAATTCTTTGGCACTCAGCTTTCTTTATAGTCCAACTCTCACATCCATACATGACTACTAGAAAAACCATAGCTTTGGCTATATGGACCTTTGTTGGCAAATTAATGTCTCTGCTCTTTAATATGCTATCTAGGTTGGTCATTGATGCTTTTGAACTGTGGTGCTAGAGAAGACTCTTGAGAGTCCCTTGGACTGCAAGGAGATCCAACCAGTCCATTCTAAAGGAAATCAACCCTGGGTGTTCATTGGAAGGACTGATGCTAAAGCTGAAACTGCAATACTTTGGCCACCTCATGCGATGAGTTGACTCACTGGAAAAGACTCTGATGCTGGGAAAGGTTGGGGGCAGGAGGAGAAGGGGACGACAGAGAATGAGATGGCAGGATGGCATCACCGACTCTGTGGACATGAGTTTGAGTGAACTCCGGGAGTTGGTGATGGACAGGGAGGCCTGGCGTGCTGTGATTCATGGGGTCGCAGAGAGTCGGACACGACTGAGTGACTGAACTGAACTGAACTGAACTGAGGTTGGTCATACCTTTTCTTCAAAGGGGCAAGTATCTTTTAATTTCATGACTACAATCACCATCTGCAGTGATTTTGGAACCCCCCCAAAAAATAAAGTCTGACACTGTTTCCCCTGTTTCCCATGATGTGATGGGACCAGATGCCATGGTCTTAGTTTTCTGAATGTTGAATTTTAAGCCAACTTTTTCACTTTCCTCTTTCACACTCATCAAGAGGCTCTTTATTTCTTCTTCACTTTCTTCCATAAGGATGGGGTCATCTGCATATCTGAGGTTATTTATATTTCCCTCAGCAATCTTGATTCCAGCTTGTGCTTCATCCAGCCTGGCATTTTGCATGATGTACTCTGCATATAAGTTAAATAAGCAGGGTGACAATATACAGCCTTGACGTACTCCTTTTCCTATTTGGAACCTGTCTGTTGTTACGTGTCCAGTTCTAACTGTTGCTTCTTGACCTGCATACAGATTTCTCAGGAAGCAGGTCAGGAAGTATCTGGGAAGCCCCTATAGGTATATAATTCCTTGCTAAAAACTAGCAAGGGGGCACTCTTTCTGTCCCCTTCTCATGTCTATATCAGAAGCTTTCTCTATCTCTTTTATACTTTAATAAAACTTTATTACACAAAAACCTCTGAGCAATCAAGGCTTGTCACTGGCACTGGATCAAATTCTTCTCCTCCAGAGGCCACAAATTCCAGTGTCTTTCATGGCTCATAGCAGCAAACTTCCAGTATCTGCTAAGAAACCCTAACAATTGTTTGACTGATTGATTGACTTAGGTCAGGTTACACAGATGAGTTCATTTGCTTATGCAGAGTATCTTTTGTGCAAATTGTTTTATTCAGTGCCATGGTAGGTACCAAAGATACAGAAAATATGGACCTTATCCTCCAGGAAATCACAGTTTGGTATTATAGGGAAAAGAAAAGGTAGTGAGTATATTTTGATATTTTTGAAGGATTGCTATGTTTGGATTTTTCATTGGATTTTAACTCAATTTATAGAGCTTTATCAGCCACATTGATATACATGCATTCTTACCAATCTAGTTTTACTGCTGGGGAAACTGGAAAATGAAAAGTTATAAGTAAAGCTCATCTAAAATCTGATATTTTCCTAAAACCGTCAAGAATTTATTAGTAAGAATGATTAAAGATGTAAGTGGAAGGGCACATGGAGAACTGCAAGCAAATTGTAGTTTAATGACAGACTAGAGAAGTCATTCAAAGAGCCAGATTCTTAACCAAATTGAGCTTGAAATCTCTACTACATAACAAATCACAGACAAAAATGTGTTCAAATGCACTGAGTCAATTCTCTCCAAAGAAAACCCACTCAAGTACAGAGTGCAAACTGTAAACATTTGAGCTGCCACAATAAATCTGTCTCTCGAGATTTTTGCACGAGTATACACATCTGTCTTCATGTAGCACATACTGAAACCAGAAATGTTTTACTAGAATCATATTTGTAATTATGTTTCTGAAATCAATAGTGTAATTCAAATGGATTTTAATTCTAAGCTTAGTCTTGCATTTTAATCCAATCTTGGCTTGTTCTGAAAGGACCACAGTGGCCACCAGTAATCGAGTTATAGATGCAATGACCAGATATCACAGCAAAAGATATCTAGTCTTTGTTTTCTCTCTGCTAGCTGGAATATAGGACATGTTAACTTTAAGCAGTATCCCCAGAATCAGCTGCACTCATTAAAACACACTCGGGGAAGATACTGGCATTGATTACACGGTGATACTAATGCTGTAATTCTCCAGATCCTTTGAAAGAGTGAAGAAGGTACAGTTGCCCAGCTTTGACACAGCCCTCCTATCTTAATGGAAATAAAATCTTAGCAGCTCTGCCATGGTGGCCATTATGCTCAGGAAGAATCTCACTCTCTTCCTAAGTCTTGAAAAAGAAAGCTAACTCTCCAGTTTCACACACATACAAAAAGATTTCCAACTATGGAGTTGGATTTTGGAGTCACATGATGATTTCCACCAAGTAAACAAAGTCACAGACTAGAGTCTGGAAGTCAGGGTTTCAACTACTAAAATGCCAGTAGATCTCAAAGGTAGCTCTGCCAACCAGTGGTGACACCTTATCTTCTTCACTTGGGCTTTCAAGAATCCCTAGCTGTTGGACAGCAACTGCAGAGGTATCTTCTCCCTGTCCCCACTCTGACCCTGGGATCAGCAGCCTTTCCACCTGCCCCCTTATTGCCTCCTGCATCCAGAACCTGAATATACACCCCCTTCTCCTCCATTCCTCTATCCTCACACCCTGACACACACAGGCATACTCTCCTGTGATCTCACAGCTTCTAAGGAAAGTCATTTCTTCCCATAAAAATCGGAGAACCCCTTGGGAAGAATAAAAATATACTATAGAAGAAATATAGACACACACTTCCATGAATCAATATAAAAGAATATACTCACTAGTAGATTCAATCGAATTATAAGACAATTGTTATTTGAAATTCTTCAAATAATTTTGAATTATAATTTGAGGCCCACTGAATATGAAACTTAAGAGTGAACGGTGAGGTTAGCAGGGGGGTGAGAAGGCAGGGGCTGAATTATATTCAATGCACACCTACACCCTCTCACTTAAACAATCAAACAGGCTGAGGGGGGAATGAAGACAGTCACAGAAAAGACAAGAATAAAAAGCAAGGAACAACAAGTATTGACTTGAGAGCTTGTTCAAGTCACAGGTGGGAAATTATGCACCCAGATAACAAACCAGAAAGAAAGCAAAGAGATCTATTAAACAGATAGCCTTCTACCTAATATATTAGTCAAAGTAGACAAAAAGCTTCCATATTGTGGTTCTGTACTCATGGACAAATAAATTAATATTTTTTACTCAGAGGTGGTTAAACAGATTCTTTGTATTGCAGAGATGAAGTATGGAATAGCTGAATGCATGAGGTCTTAGAATGAAATTCCTATTCCTAAAAAGAAGACATTGTCAACCCTGTTGAATACTAGAATCACCTCAGTTCAGTTCAGTCGCTCAGTCGTGTCCGACTCTTTGCGACCCCATGAAACAGGGAGGCAACACACCAAGCCCCCCTGTCCATCACCAACTTCCAGAGTTCACTCAAACTCATGTCCATCGAGTCGGTGATGCCATCCAGCCATCTCATCCTCTGCCGTCCCTTTCTCCTCCTGCCCCCAATCCCTCCCAGCATCAGAGTCTTTTCCAATTAGTCAACACTTCTCATGAGGTGGCCAAAGTATTGCAGTTTCAGCTTTAGCATCAGTCATTCCAATGAACACCCAGGACTGATCTCCTTTAGAATGGACTGGCTGGATCTCCTTGCAGTCCAAGGAACTCTCAAGAGTCTTCTCCAGCACCACAGTTCAAAAGCATCAGTTCTTCAGCGATCAGCTTTCTTCACAGTCCAACTCTCACATCCATACAAGACCACTGGAAAAGCCATAGCTTTGACTAGACGAACCAATGTTGACAAAGTAATGTCCCTGTTTTTTAATACACTCTCTAGGTTGGTCAAAACTTTCCTTCCAAGGAGTAAGTGTCTTTTCATTTCATGGCTGCAATCACCACCTGCAGTGATTTTGGAGCCCAGAAAACTAAGGTCAGCAACTGTTTTCACTGTTTCACCATCTATTTCTCATGAAGTGATGGGACCAGATGCCATGATCTTAGTTTTTTGAATGTTGAGCTTTAAGCCAACTTTTTCACTCTCCTCTTTCATTTTCATCAAGAAGCTTTCTGCCATAAGGGTGGTGTCATCTGCATAGCTGAGGTTACTGATATTTCTCCCGGCAATCTTGATTCCAGCTTGTGCTTCATCCAGGCCAGTGTTTCTCCTCATGTACTCTGCATATAAGTTAAATAAGCAGAGTGACAATGCACAACTTTGATGTACTCCTTTCCTATTTGGAACCAGTCTGTTATTCCATGTCCAGTTCTGTGTTTCTCAACAGGCAGGTCAGGTGGTCTGGTATTCCCATCTCGCTCAGAATTTTCTACAGTTTGTGGTGATCCACACAGTCAAAGGTTTGGCAAAGTCAATAAAGCAGAAAGAGATGTTTTTCTGGAAGTCTCTTGCTTTTTCGATGATCCAGCAGATGTTGGAAATTTGATCTTTGGTTCCTCTGCCTTTTCTAAAACCAGTTTGAACATCTGGAATTTCAGTTCACATATTGCTGAATCCTGGCTTGGAGAATTTTGAGCATGACTTTACTAGTGTGTGAGATGAGTGCAATTGTGTGGTAGTGTGAGCATTCTTTGCCATTGCCTTTCTTTGGTTTGAAATAAAAACACCTTTTCCAGTCCTGTGGCCACTGCTGAGTTTTCCAAATTTGCTGGCATATTGAATGCCTCACTTTCACAGCATCATCTTCCAGGATTTGAAATAGCTCCACTGGAATTCCATCACCTCCACTAGCTTTGTTCATAGTGATGCTTCCTAAGGCCCATTTGACTTCACATTCCAAGATGTCTGGCTCTAGGTGAGTGATCACGCCATCGTGATTATCTGGGTTGTGCAGATTTATTTTGTACAGTTCTTCTGTGTATTCTTGCCACCTCTTCTTAATATCTTCTGCTTCTGTTAGGTCCCTTCCATTTCTGTCCTTTATTGAGCCCATCTTTGCATGAAAAGTTCCCTTTGTATCTCTAATTTTCTTGAAGAGATCTCGTCTTTCCTAGTCTGTTGTTTTCCTCTATTTCTTTGCATTGATTGCTGAGGAAGGCTTTCTTATCTCTCCTTGCTATTCTTTGGAACTCTGCATTCAGATGCTTATATCTTTCCTTTTCGCCTTGGCTTTGCACTTCTCTTCTTTTCACAGCTATTTGTAAGGCCTCCTCAGACAGCCATTTTGCTTTTTTGGGTTTCTTTCATATGGGGATGGTCTTGGTCCCTGTCTCCTGTACAATGTTACGAACCTCCATCCATAGTTCATCAGGCACTCTGTCTATCAGATATAGTCCCATAAATATATTTCTCACTTCCTCTGTATAGTCATAAGGGATTTGATTTAGGTCATACCTGAATGGTCTAGTGGTTTTCTCCACTTTCTTCAATTTCAGTCTGAATTTGGCAATAAGGGGTTCATGATCTGAACCACTTTTAGCTCCCAGTCTTGCTTTTGCTAACTGTATAGATCTTCTCCATCTTTGGCTGCAAAGAATATAATCAATCTGATTTGGGTGTCAACCATCTGGTGATGTCCATGTGCAGCATCTTCTCTTGTGTTGTTGGAACAAAATTCACCTGTTCTTATTTAGGGGTGGGTGTGGAGAGTGGGAATTAACCATGATAGTGAAGAAGAACTAGGGAAATTCATCGATAAAGGTACAATAACAGATGGAGGGGAACTCTGCCACTGCACAGCTTTTACATTATCTATAATTTACATTAAACTACTTTTGTATAGACAGTTGACATACGCATGTGACTTCATTTTAATCTATACCCTTAGGTGGAGTTAATTAATATTTGAAATGCCCTAATCAAAAAAGCACACTATCTGTAGCTGGCTTTGAAAGGCTCTAATCAGGATGAATCATCACTTCTTATTTTAAATAAGAGGCTTGGTTCATTAGCTTAAGGGGCATTAGAAATAAGTTTTTGTAGTTAATTTAGTTATATTTAATGCATGTGGAATGGCTAGAAAAATTGCAATGGAAATATTGCGATGGCACCTCCATTCTTGCACTAACTGGGTGCACTAACTGGTGAGCACAACATTCTAGTATCCTTCCACATTGCTCTCTATGTCTAAGGATTATTTTCTGTTGCATATCTCGCTTCTTTGTGGAGAAACCTTGTCATTAAATCCAAGTAGAAGATTGATAGAATTACATCTTATTACAGCAACTGCCTGGAGTGAAGCATTCATGCAAGTTTCTTGTCTAGATGTGAAAAGGACAATATGCTGGAATTTCATGAAGAATGGGGTCAAGCTTGTTAATGAATGTTTGTTCATTGGCTGAATTTGGTATGCAAGCTATTTTATTGAAATATACTAATAGAATCAAGAACAAATTTATGGATTGGCCCTACTCAATAACTGAAAGCTACCTATGAACTTTGACAATTAAGAATGGACAAATTGCTTTAATTTTACCATAAGTTCCACTTCCTACATGGAGGAGTAAACATGTAACAAACTGTCCCTCCTGAAGATAATGATGACAGTTCAGTTCAGTTCAGTTCAGTCGCTCAGTCGTGTCCTACTCTCCGCGACCCCATGAATCACAGCACGCCAGGTCTCCCTGTCCATCACCAATTCCCGGAGTTCACTTAAATTCATGTCCACAGAATCGGTGATGCCATCCAGCCATCTCATTCTCCGTCGTCCCCTTCTCCTCCCGCCCCCAACCTTTCCCAGCATCAGAGTCTTTTCCAGTGAGTCAACTTGTTGCATGAGGTGGCCAAAGTATTGCAGTTTCAACATTACCATCAGTCCTTCCAATGAACACCCAGGATCGATCTCCCCTAGAATGGACTGGTTGGATCTCCTTGCGGTACAAGGGACTCTCAAGAGTCTTCTCTAACACCACAGTTCAAAAGCATAAATTCTTCGGCGATCAGCCTTCTTCACAGTCCAGCTCTCACATCCATACATGACCACGGGAAAAACCATAGCCTTGACTAGACGGACCTTGGTTGGCAAAGCAATGTCTCTGCTTTTTAATATATTATCAAGGTTGGTCATAACTTTCCTTCCAAGGAGTAAGCGTCTTTTAATTTCATGGCTGCAGTCAGCGTCTGCAGTGATTTTGGAGCCCCCAAAATAAAGTCTGACACTGTTTCCACTCTTTTTCCATCTATTTCCCATGAGGTGATGGGACCAGATGCCATGATCTTTATTTTCTGAATGTTGAGCTTCAAGCCAACCTTTTCACTCTCCTCTTTCACTTTCATCAAGAGGCTTTTGAGTTCCTCTTCACTTTCTGCCATAAGGGTAGTGTCATCTGCATATCTGAGGTTATTGATATTTCTCCCAGCAATCTTGATTCCAGCTGGTGCTTCTTCCAGCCCAGCATTCCGCATGATGTACTCTGCATATAAGTTAAATAAACAAGGTGACAATATACAGCCTTGACATACTCCTTTTCCTATTTGGAACCAGTCTGCTGTTGCATGTACCGTTCTGACTGTTGCTACCTGACCTGCATACAGGTTTCTCAAGAGGCAGGTCAGGTGGTCTGGTATTCCCATCTCTTTCAGAATGTTCCACAGTTTATTGTGATCCACACAGTCAAAGGCTTCGGCATACTCAATGAAGCAGAAATAGATGCTTTTCTGGAACGCTCTTGTTTTCTCCATGATCCAGCGGATGTTGGCAATTTGATCTCTGGTGCCTCTGCCTTTTCTGAAACCTGCTTGAACATCTGGAAGTTCATGGTTCACATATTGCTGAAGCCTGGTTTGGAGAATTTTGAGCATGAATTTACTAGCGTGTGAGATGAGTGCAATTTTGTGATAGTTTGAGCATTCGTTGGCATTGCCTTTCTTTGGGATTGGAATGAAGACTGACCTTTTCCAGTCCTGTGGCCACTGCTGAGTTTTCCAAATTTTCTGGCATATTGAGTGCAGCACTTTCATAGCATCATCTTTCAAGATTTGAAATAGATCAACTGGAATTCCATCACCTCCACTAGCTTTGTTCGTAGTGATGCGTTCTAAGGCCCACTTGACTTCACATTCCAAGATGTCTGGCTCTATGTCAGTGATCACGTTATCGTGACTATCTTGGTCGTGAAGATCGTTTTTGTACAGTTCTTCTGTGTATTCCTGCCACTTCTTCTTAATATCTTCTGCTTCTGTTAGGTCCATACCATTTCTGTCCTTTATCGAGCCCATCTTTGCATGAAATGGTCCCTTGGAATCTCTAATTTTCTTGAAGAGATCTCTTTTTTTTTTTCCTATTCTGTTGTTTTCCTCTATTTCTTTGCGTTGATCACTGAGGAAAACTTTCTTATCTCTCCTTGCTATTCTTTGGAACTCTGCATTCAGATGCTTATATCTTTCCTTTTCTCCTTTGCTTTTCGCCTCTCTTCTTTTCACAGCTATTTGTAAGGCCTCCTCAGATAGCCATTTTGCTTTTTTGCATTTCTTTTCCATGGGGATGGTCTTGGTCCCTGTCTCCTTTACAATGTCACGAACCTCCGACCAGAGTTCACCAGGCACTCTATCTGTCAGATCTAGTCCCTTAAATCTATTCCTCACTTCTACTGTATAATCATAAGTGATTTGATTTAGGTCATATCTGAATGGTCTAGTGGTTTTCCCTACTTTTTTCAATTTCAGTCTGAATTTGGCAATAAGGAGTTCATGATCTGAGCCACAGTCAGCTCCTGGTCTTGTTTTTGCTAACTATATAGAGCTTCTCCATCTTTGGCTGCAAAGAATCTAATCAATCTGATTTCGGTGTTGACCATCTGGTGATGTCCATGTGTAGAGTCTTCTCTTGTGTTGTTGGAAAAGGGTGTTTGCTATGACCAGTGCATTCTCTTGACAAAACTCTATTAGCCTTTGCCCTGCTTCACACACTGTATGTACAGTAACAAATGTTTTCCTAGCCACAATCTTTTCAGAAAACAAGTGGCCCAGGAGACTGTATCTTTACAGAATATCTTTAATTTGCCAGGGAAAAAAAGTGGAAAAACTATCTACCCAGAATTCTATATCCAACAAAATAATCTTCAAGTGTGAAAGCAAGGCAATGAGACTTTCAAGTAAAGAAGCACTAAGAGAATTTGTTGCCATTCTAAAAGAAAAGAGATAACAGAAGAATAAAACCACAATAGAAATAATAAAAAATATAATGAAATGGCAGCTGTAAATACAGCCATTTATTATTTACATTAAATATGAATAGATCAACCATTCCAGTTAAGTGGTCAAGCTTATCAGAATAAATGAAAAAATAAAGACTCAATCATGAGCTATTCACAAGAGACACATGTTAAACATAAAGACAAAGATAGGTTGAAAAATGGATGGAATAAGACACACTATTCAAGTATTATGTGTAAAAATAAAGAGTGGCTATATTAATATCAGATAAAATATATTTTAAGAAAACAAGTATTAACAGATCTAAAAAGGAAAGAGCATCACTGATTCAATGGACATGAGTTTGAGCAAACTCCAGGAGTTGGTGATGGACAGGGAGGCCTGGCGTGCTGCAGTCCGTGGGTTCACAAAGAGTTGGATGTAACTGAGTGGCTGAACTGAACTGAAAAAATAAATGAGGAAAACATGATAATTTTAATTTTAAATAGTTATATGAGAAAAGAAGAAAGACCTAATTATCAATGAATTAAGGTGCTCATCATGAATCTAGATAAAGGAGAACAAAGTAGACCCAAATAGTTAGAAGGGAAAATAAATATAAGAGCAGAAATCAACAAAATAGAAAACAAGCAAGCACAGCATAACATTAACAAAACCAAAAGCTAGTTATTTGAAGAAATAAAGAAAATTGATAAATCTCTTACTGGTGAGAAATACAAAATGCAAAGAAACAATTTTCATGAGAGGAACCATCAGTACAGTCTATACTGACAATAAAGATTTATCATTTTGAATAAAAATATACCAATGACATGAAACAGGCAAATTTAACAAATATAAGTTAATATCCTAATATCTTAATATTATTTATGTCTATTAAATAATTTTTTTTATCAGAGATTCTCTCACTAGGAAACTCCATGCTCACATGGTTTCACTGGTTAATTCTATCAACCTTCCAACGAGAAAATAAGTCGTATATAAAGTTCTTCAGAAAACAGAGGGAAAAGAAACATTTACTAAAGTATTTTACTAAGCTGACACAACCCTGATATCAAAACCTAACAAAAATATGACACAAAAAATACGTGACAATGCAAATTAAAACCACAATGAGGTACCATTTCACGCCAGTCAGAATGGTTGCTATCCAAAAGTCTAAAAGCAATAAATGCTGGAGAGAGTGTGGAGAAAAGGGAATCCTCTTACACTGTTGGTGGGAATGCAAACTAGTACAACCACTATGGAGAACAGTGTGGAGATTCCTCAAAAAACTGGAAATAGAACTGCCATACGACCCAGAAATCGCACTCCTGGGCATACACACAAAGGAACCAGAATTGAAAGAGACACATGTACTCCAATGTTCATTGCAGCACTGTTTATTATAGCCAGGACATGGAAGCAACCTAGATGTCCATCTGTGATGAATGGATAAGAAAGCTGTGGTACATTTACACAATAGAGTACTACTCAGCAATTAAAAAGAATACATTTGAATTAATTCTAACGAGGTGCATGAAACTGGAGCCTATTATACAGAGTGAAGTAAGACAGAAAGAAAAACACCAATACAGTATATTAACACATATATATGGAATATAGCCGGAGAAGGCAATGGCAAGCCACTCCAGTACTCTTGCCTAGAAAATCCCATGGACGGAGGAGTCTGGTAGGCTGCAGTCCATGGGGTCACTATGAGTCAGACATGACTGAGCGACTTCACTTTCCCTTTTCACTTTCACACATTGGAGAAGGAAATGGCAACCCACTCCAGTGTTCTTGCCTGGAGAATCCCATGGACAGGGGAGCCTGATGGGCTGCCGTCTATGGGGTCGCACAGAGTCGGACACGACTGAAGTGATTTAGCAGCAGCAGCATGGAATATAGCAAGAGGATAACGATAACCCTGTATACGAGACAACAGCAGAGACACAGATGTGTGGAGCAGTCTTTAGGACTCTGTGGGAGAGGGCGAGGGTGCGATAATTTGGGAGAATGGATTGAAACATGTATATTATCATATGTGAAATGAATCTGATGTGGTTGGGGGCTCCCCACCTCAACACTCTGTGGATTTAAGAGGCCATTCCTTCCGGAAGTGTATAAATTAGCCTGGGATAGAACCTGCATGCTGAGTTTACTAATTAAGAAATGAGAAACCAGAACTATAAAGGTGGCATAGAAATACAAGAAACTATTCTTAAGTAATCTTTTAAAACTTTGAACAGAGTTACAGATTTTACCATTTGTTATAAACTGGTATATATAATTTAACCAGAACCAAAAGAAAATTAGTATTGTGTGAATTCTGAAGCACTTTCAACATGTTGTAAAAATAATGTGGACTTTCTTGAGTTTTACACATTCATAAGTAAATGGTCTGTATCTCGTGCTTTTGTTGGATTTCTGTGAGCTGTAGTTTCTGGGAAGTGAGCAGCTCTCATTCCTGTAACTCTTGTAATCCAGTCATTCGTGTGCCTCCTTTATGAGGATTCAGTACGGCTATGGTGCTGTTATCCCTCTGATAGGAGCTCTAACCCGGTGTAAAGCCCCAAAGGTCTGTTACTTATTTTTATTTTATATTGTACTATATTTTATTTACAGTGTTGTGTTTGTTTCAGGTGTATAGCAAAGTGATACAGTCATATATATATATATGCTAATAAAAGCAGTTCCCGTCTTTTGATGGGGTGCTCATGGTTTATAACATAAATGGCATTATTTTGAGAGAGGGATAACTTAGGTATAGCATTGGGTTTTTTTTTTTCTTTTTGCAGCTTGAGGCAGTTGTAAAATAACTTAATGTAGCTTTTTACAACTGTGTATTCTATAGTATTTTTTCATTTGGTGAAATTTTAACTGTTAATGTTTTTGGCATTATGCTTTGTACCATTTATTAAATTAAAAAAACTGACAAAATTCAATACTAATTAATTATAAAAATACTTCACCAAATAAACATAAAACGGAACTTCTTCAACATGATAAAGGTAACTGTGAAGCCTCTTCAGTAAGCATAATATTTAACTGATAAGATATTGAATGCTTCCCCTAATATGAGGAACAATGCAAATGTGTCTAATCTCACCATTTCTATTCAGCATGATATTGGAAGTCCTAGCCAGGGCATTAAAGTAAGAAGAAAAAAAAAAAGCATAAGGACTGGAAATAAAGAAAATTACTTCTGTAGGCAGATGATGTGATTATTTACATAGAAAATCCCAATGATGCAACAAAATAATTACTAGAAGTAATAAACTTTAGAAAAACTAGAGGGTATAAAATTAATGTACAAAAAGTAATTCTCTCTCTTATACTAGCATCTAGCCTCTAGAAAATTATTTTTTTTAATTTCACTTATAATAACATTAAAAATCATAAAATAATTAGAATTAAGCTTAATAAAAGATGTGCAAACCTTTCAGTGAAAACATTACTGAGAGATGCTTTTAGAAAATCTAAATAAATAGAGAGATATACCTTGTTCATGGATTGGAAGACTCAGTACTGTTACAATGCCACTCCACCCACAAATTAATCTATAAGTTCAAAGCAAACTTACTCAAGATATCAGCAGGTTTTTCTGCAGGAAATAACAAGATGTTTGTAAAATTGATACAAAAATTGAAACCTAAAATAGCCAAAGCAATTTTTAAAAAGAACACAGTGGGAGTAGTTCCACTATCTGATTTTGAGACTTACTATAAAATTATAATAAACAAAACAGAATGATTTTAGTAAAAGGACAAACAGGTCCATTAATAAAACAGAACAGAGATGCAAGAAAAAATTGCAGAAAACAATAGATAGTCTTAAAAGGTTGAAGGCAATCAAATGGGGAAAGCAGAGTCTTTTCAAAATATGGTTAAATATTTGTATATCTGTTTCATATAAAAGAACATTGTCTCTTACTTATTTGAAATGAATCATAGACCTATATATAAAACCTCAAGCTATAAAACTTCTACAATAAAACTTGGTAGAAAATCTTTGCAACCATGAGGTCAGCCTAAATTTCTTAGGACATAAGAATTATGAAAAAATAAAAAATAATTAATAAAGTTAACTTCGTCAAAATTAAAAACTTTTCCCTGGTGGCTCAGAGATTAAAGCATCTGCCTCCAATGCTGGAGACCCGGGTTCGATCCCTGGGTCAGGAAGATCCCCTGGAGAAGGAAACGGTAACCCACTCCAGTATTCTTGCCTGGAGAATCCCATGGACGGAGAAGCCTGGTAGGCTACAGTCCACGGGGTCGCAAAGAGTCGGACACGACTGAGCGACAGAACGGAACGGAACTCTTGAAATACATCATGAAGAAAACAAAGCTACAAGCCAGAGAATGGTAGAAAATATTCACAATGCATATACTGACAAATTATTTGTATCTAGATTTTATAAAGAATTCTTACAAATAATAACCAAACTAACCAATAAAAAATGAGCAAAAGATTTGTACAGACACCAAGAAAATATACAAATGGTAAGTCAATTCATGAAGATAATCAATATCATTAGTCATAAGAAGAAATGCAAATTAAAATCACAATGCAATACCACTGTACATGCATTCAGTTCAGTTCAGTTCAGTCGCTCCGTTGTGTCCGACTCTCCGCGACCCCATGAATCACAGCACGCCAGGCCTCCCTGTCCATCACCAACTCCCGGAGTTCACTCAAACTCATGTCCACAGAGTCGGTGATGCCATCCAGCAATCTCATTCTCGGTCGTCCCCTTCTCCTCCCGCCCCCAACCTTTCCCAGCATCAGAGATTTTTCCAGTGAGTCAACTCGTCGCATGAGGTGGCCAAAATATTGCTGTTTCAGCCCCAGCATCAGTCCCCCCAATGAACACCCAGGATTGATCTCCTTTAGATTATTACATGCATTAGAAAGATCAAATTAAAAAGACTGACCTTAACAAATATTGGTAGGTTTTGGAGCAACTGGAAATTTCACACACTGCTGATGGAGCTTTAACATGGTATAGTCCAAGCATTTGTCAGTTTCTTAAAAATTTGGACATATGCCTTCCATAAAATTTAGTATTCCACTCTTAGGTGTTTACTCAAGAGAAATGAAAATATATGTCTTTACAAATGTTCATAACAATTTCATTCACTTGAGCCATATCTAGAAGCAATCCTTATGTTCATCAGTTTATAAATGAACAAATAAAACTGAATATTCATACAATGAAATACTAATCAGCAATTTTAAAAACAATGTACTGATACATGCAACAGCATGGATGAATCTCAGGGATGGGATGGGGAGGGAGGTGGGAGGGGGGTTCAAGATGGGGAACATATGTACACCCAGGGCAGATTCATGTCAATGTATGGCGAAACCAATACAATAATGTAAAGTAAAAAAATAAAGAAAGAAAGAAAAAGAAAAAATAAATAAATAACTGTGCTTATTGAAGAAGCCATACAAAAAGAGTACATACTGTATAATTCCATTTATATAAAACTCTAGAAAACACAAACTAATCTCTAGTGAAAAAATACAGACATTTGTTGTCCAGGGCTAGAGGCAGAGGGAGGGACAAACTGCACAAATTTCCATGAAGAATATTTTCTGGAATGATGGAAATGTTCTGTACTTCGATCGTGGTGATGGTTTTACGTGTATACACGACTATCAAATTCAACAAACTGTACAATTTACACTGATGCAGTTTATTGTATATCAATTATATCTAAATAAATATAATTACCCCTAAATAAATTAGATATTTTTAAGTCCATTTTAATAGTACAGCATAAATAATCCACCTTAGCAGGGCCCAAGTGAATAGGTTTGTCTACTCGCTGGTCAAATGCATATGGTAACTGCTCTGATGTAAACCTGTCCCAGGGCTCAAGATTCTTTAAACTAGAACCTGAAGCAAGATCATCTGGCCCAGGTTTCTCCGTATACAGAGGATGAACTGAAACCCAATAAGATGAAAGGACTTACTCCAAATCACAAATCCAGTCACTAGCTGAGCCAGCACAATAATTTGGATAGCACACTATCAAGTGCTTTCTGCTATAATATAGAAACTGCTCACAAAGTTATTTTTCTTTCTTTGTTTTAGTATTTATTATTCCACTTAATTGAAATAGAAGATTTAGGATCATTACTAGTACTCTTGCCTGGAAAATCCCATGGACAGAAGAGCCTGGTAGTCTGCGGTCCATGGGGTCACTAAAGGTCGGACACGACTGAGCGACTTCACTTTCACTTTTAACTTTCATGCATTGGAAAAGGAAATGGCAACCCACTCCAGTGTTCTTGCCTGGAGAATCCCAGGGACAGTGGAGCCTGGTGGGCTGCCGTCTATGGGGTCGCACAGAGTCGGACACGACTGAAGCAACTTAGCAGCAGCAACCATGTTATATGTATACAATAATCTGTCTAGGTAGATATTTTATTAGCACAGAGCATAAGGAGAAATATACTGTGTGAGTTTGTATTAGTTTTTTATTGCTGTGTAAAAAATTACTCCCCCTAATTTTGTGGCTTAAAATAGCATTTATCTCACAGTTTCTGTAGTTTAGGAATTTCAGAGCTGCCTAACTGGGTCGTTCTGGCTTAGAATTTCTCATGGGATTATAGTCAAGATTTCACTTGGAGTTACAGTCATCTGAAGACTTGACTGGGCATGTAAAATCTGCTTCCAAAATGGTTTATTTGAAAGCAAGGAAGGATGATGGGAAGCATATAGGAATCTCTGGTCCATAGTAATTCTAAAATCTAGCAGAGGCAAGATTGAAAGTTTCTTGATTAGCACTCAAAGCCTGCGAGTAATTTTCCATGGTTCTTGGCTCTGTCCTCTGGATGCCTAGTCCAGTTTCCTAATAGGTAGCACTTGTGGAACTTTCTCAGGTTGCGTCCTTCTAGTAAAAATTTGGAGATTCAAAGGCCTCTTAATTTTGTACTGTCTCTGCCCATTTTAGTTGTAGCTGTCTGTGGTGTTTTTCCTCATCTAATTCTCATAAATATTTGTGGATCTCTTGTGAATCTTATTTGAGGTTCATTCCGTTAGACACTAGCCATGTCCACAAATCTTTTGGAGGTAAGTTCTTCTCTAATTTTGGCTTCTGCTGAGATGTGTAAAGATAGTTCCTTAATCTTCTTAGAAGATCTGTTGTTTGAGAGGGAATTTAAGAGACATCTTTAAAATGATTAGAGTACCATCTGACTGAATGGTACTCCGAGGCACCACTTTTTTTTTTTCCACCAAAATTATTTTAATTCTCCAGACATGAGGTTTTGGGACAAGAGAGCCAGTACATGGCGCTGTGTTTGGGACAGAAGTGGAGACACTCTAGAAAAGCTAGATCGTATGCATCTTCTTATATCCTACCCGCTCAGCATAGAAACATGTTTCTCACACTCTTCCTGGGATATGTTCTTTTGCTTGTTTTAGAAAGTAAACAAGTTGCGGTATTTCTCAGCCCTTAAAGCCGTTGCGTGAGTTCCAGAGGCCAGAGCAGCCTTATCTAAGTTCAACGTTGGGGAGCCTCCTGGAAAGACTGTGGGTCTCTTCTTTCCACTGGTCCCGGTGTAATAAATCTATGAGAGTTCTCTTCCAAGTAGAGAGTTTTCCTGAGTTCTGAGTCATTCTAGCAGATTATCAAATCTGAGGTAGTGGTAGCCCTACAGTCTGCAGTCAGTCAGAAGCCCGGCATGGCTGGTGTCTGAAGGGAGGCGGTTTTGCTGGGGACTGTGTCCTTTACCTTGTGGGGACCTAGTGGTGTTGCAATACACCCAGTTGATGTTGGAATTGCCAGTTCTCCGAAGTGGGTGTACCCATCCACACCCTCGCCAGCAGGGCATGCCTCCACATTCTTGCTGTTTTTGTGTATTGCAGCCATTTTGGTGACCATGAAGTAGTGTCTCCTGTTTCCAGTTGCTGTTT
Source organism: Moschus berezovskii (assembly GCF_049115385.1). Taxonomy (NCBI): domain Eukaryota; kingdom Metazoa; phylum Chordata; class Mammalia; order Artiodactyla; family Moschidae; genus Moschus; species Moschus berezovskii. The sequence continues at coordinate 131,362,202 of NC_142488.1, read as the reverse complement.
CTTGGCTACTAAATGGGCAAAGGGCCTGTCACATACATGGCACTTGGGATACTCTCTCCTTTGTAAAATGCCCCTTCGAGTCCTTGTTATGTGTTTTGGTTGATCTCTTTTTATTGATTTGCTAGTGCTCTTTACATATGAAGGTATGAGCCCTTTGTTACATATTCACATATAAGCAGTAACTTTTAATTATTAAATGTACTCCAATGATTATCTTTTTTTTTACATAATAACGGAGCCATAAGAAAACCCTCTTAAGAAATCTCACTAACCCTAAGGGAATAAATACATCCTCCTATCTCTGGAACAGCAGTCAGCAAACTTTTTCTAGTGTGGTGGGCCTTAGGGTCTCTGTCACAACGGCTTGCTCTGCAGCTGTCTCTTGAAAGTGGTCACAGAAACAAATGAGCATCACTGTCCCAATGAGATGTTTCATCTGGACACAAATTTGAATTGCATATTATTTTCACTTGTCGTAAAGCATTGTCCTTTTTTTTCAACCATTTAAAAATGTAAAAACCACCCTTATCTTGTAGGCTGTGCTGACAGTTGTGATTAGGCCCCTGGGACTTGATTGGTTCAGTCTGTTCTAGAAGCTTTACTCCTCTGTCTTATCCACTTAGGTCTAGAACCCCCTCACCTAAACTACTTGGTATGTAGTGAGGTAGGCATCAAGTGTTCTTGTTCTTTTACTATCCAGTGACCCACACCATTTATTGAAAAGACTATCCTTCTCCCTTGCATCACAACAGCCACCTTTGTTCTAACTCAGGTGTTCATTTATGCAGGTCTTTAAATTTTATGTATTTATTGGCGGTGCTTGGATCCTGGTTGCTGCGCTCAGACTCTCTCTGGTTGTGTGAGCAGGGCTACTCTTCGTTGCGGTGCAGACTTCTCATTGCGGTAGCTTCTCTTGTTGCAGAGCCCAGGCTATAGGCACATGGGCTTCAGTAGTTGTGGTTAAGTGGATTCAGCTGCCCCATGGCATGTGGAATCTTCCCACAGCAGGTATCAAATCCCTGTCCTCTGCATTGGCAGGAAGATTCTTAACCACTTAACCACTGGACCACCAAGGAAGTCCTATGTAGATCTTTAATTTCTTTTTAATAATATTTTATGATTTTCTACGAGACGAGGGTGATACCTTAAAAATGGTATCTTTATATTTTTATATGGTTCATATTTTTGATACTAGAATAACTAGCACAAACTTTTTAAATGTCCTTGTTTTTTCAAATTGATGAAAAGAAATACAAAGTAACACGAAGAATAAAAACTCTAATCCCACCAACCAGACAGCAGCCACTTTCAGCGTTTCAGTGTTCTACTTGTCCCTGTATGCCTGCGTTTGCTGGTGGTGGGGGCGGCAAGGGGGACAGTCAGGCACGTAGAGATGGGGGGGTGACAGCCTCCCGACTCAATCCCTGAGGGTGGACAGGCTTATCTAACCTCTCCTCAGTCGTGGATGTGTGGACCATTTCTGACCTTTCATACAGAGAGTTTAAAGGGGTTCCTCATGTGTAAATATTTGTGTCTCTCTCTTCATCTCAGGAAATCAGGGTTTGAGCTCTTAGGAAATGGCAACCCACTCCAGTGTTCTTGCCTGGAGAATCCCACGGACAGCGGAGCCTGGTCGGCTGCCGTCTATGGGGTCGCACAGAGTCGGACACGACTGAAGCGACTTAGCAGCAGCAGCAGCAAGGCAGCTTATACACACTGCCTGCATGTGTTCTGGAAGCCTCTGCCTCGGCCGTGTGTAGGGTCCACACAGGGTGCTGACCTGCCTGCCTCGGTCCTTCTTCCTCACTCCCCTCTTGGTCCTTGGGCTCCCCCAGGGTTAGAGCCACCCGGGGAGACCACCCTGCACTGTGTGTGCTGGAAGTGTCAGTCAGACAGTGTTGCTGTTACAAAACACCACAGGCTAATAGCTTAAACAGCAGACGTCCATCCTCTAGGTTCCAGAGGCCTCGGAGTCTGAGTCAGGTGTCAGCAGGTCTCTTCCCCATGAGGGCTGTGGAGAGGATCTGTTGCAGTCTCCCTCCTGGCTCCAGGGGCTTCAGGCGCTCCCTTGGCTGGTGGTGGCCTCACTTAGTCATCACATGGTCTTCTCCTGGTCTTCACATTAGCCTCCTGATTTGGGAAGCTTGGGTCCAAATCTTCCTTTTCATAAGGACGCTGTGATAGTGGAGTAGAGCCCACTCAGTAACTGTCTAACCTCAGCCAGGCTGTCTGCAGAGACCCCCTTTCCAAATGAGGTCACACCCATATGTACCACAGCTTTCTGATCCATTCGTCTGCTGATGGACATCTAGGTTGCTTCCATGTCCAGGCTATTATAAACAGTGCTGCTAGCAACCTAGATGTCCATTGGCAGACGAGTGGATCAGAAAGCTCTGGTACATATACACAATGGAGTATTACTCAGCTATTAAAAAGAATGCATTTGAATCAGTTCTAATGAGGTGGCTAAAACTGGAGCCTGTTATACAGAGTGAAGTAAGCCAGAAAGAAAAGCACCAATACATTATAATAACGCATATATATGGAATTTAGAAAGATGCTAACAATAACCCTGTATGCGAGACAGCAAAAGAGACACAGATGTATAGAACAGTCTTTTGGACTCTGTGGGAGAGGACAAAGGTGGGATGATTTGAGAGAATGGCATTGAAACATGTATACTATCATATGTGAAATGAATCTCCAGTCCAGGTTCGATGTATGATACAGGATGCTTGGGGCTGGTGCACTGGGATAACCCAGAGGCATGATATGGGGAGGGAGGTGGGGGTACAAGATGGGGAATACATGTACACCCATGGCAGACTCATGTCAACGTATGGCACAACCAAAACAATATTGTAAAGTAATTAGCCTCCAATTAAAATAAATATTTTTTTAAAAAAAAGAAAAAATATAAACAGTGCTGTGATGAACATTGGGGTACACGTGTCTCTTTCAATTCTGGTTTCCTCGGTGTGTATACCCAGCAGTGGGATTGGTGGGTTGTATGGCAGTTCTATGTCCAGGTTTTTAAGGAATCTCCACACTGTTTTCCATAGTGGCTGTACTAGTTTGCATTCCCACCAACAGTGTAAGAGGGTTCCCTTTTCTCCACACCCTCTCCAGCATTTATTGCTTTTAGACTTTTGGATAGCAGCCATTCTGACTGGTGTGAAATGGTATCTCATTATGGTTTTGATTTGCATTTCTCTGACTATGAGGAATGTTAAGCATTTTTTCATGTGTTTGTTAGCCATCTTTATGTCTTCTTTGGAGAAATGTCTGTTTAGTTCTTTGGCCCATTTTTTGATTGGGTCGCTTATTTTTCAGGAATTGAGCTATAAGAGCTGCTTGTATATTTTTTAGATTAATTTTTTTGTCAGTTGCTTCATTTGCTATTATTTTCTCCCATTCTGAAGGCTGTCTTTTCACCTTGCTTATAGTTTCCTAATTGAAAACACTTCCTCTAAATTCAGGAACAAGACAAGGATACCCACTCTCACCACTACTATTCAACATAGTTTTGGGAGTTTTGCTCACAGCAATCAGAGCAGAAAAAGAAATAAAAGGAATCCAGATTGGAAAAGAACAAGCAAAACTCTCACTGTTTGTAGATGACATGATCCTGTACATAGAAAACCCTAAAGACTCCACCAGAAAATTACTAGAGCTAATTAAAGAATACAGTAAAGTTTCAGGATATAAAATTAACACACAGAAATCTCTTGCATTCCTATACATTAACAATGAGAAAACAGAGAGAGAAATTAAGGAAACAATTCCATTCACCATTGCAATGAAAATAAAATACTTAGGAATATATCTACCTAAAGAAACAAAAGACCTATATATAGAAAACTATAAAACACTGATGAAGGAAATCAAAGATGAAACAAATAGATGGAGAAACATACCATGTTCATGGATCGGAAGAATCAATATAGTGAAAATGAGTATACTACCCAAAGCAATCTATAGAGTCAATGCACTCCCTATCAAGCTACCAACGGTATTTTTCAGAGAATTAGAACAAATAATTTCACAATTTGTATAGAATTACATAAAACCTCGAATAGCCAAAGCAATCTTGAGAAAGAAGAATGGAACTGGAGGAATCAATCTGCCTGACTTCAGGCTATACTAAATAGCAACAGTCATCAAGACAGTATGGTACTGGCAGCAAGACAGAAATATAGATCAATGGAACAAAATAAAAAGCCCAGAAATAAATCCGTGTACCTATGGACAACTTATCTTTGACAAAGGAGACATAAATATACAATGGAGGAAAGATAATCTCTTTAACAAGTCATGCTGGGAAAACTGGTCAACCACTTGTAAAAGACTGAAACTAGAACAGTTTCTAACACCATACACAAAAATAAACTCAAAATGGATTAAATATCTAAATGTAAGACCAGAAACCATAAAACTCCTAGAGGAGAACATAGGCAAAACACTCTCTGACATAAATCACAGCAGGATCCTTTATGACCCACCTCCCATGGTAATGGAAATAAAAGCAAAAATAAACAAATGGGACCTAATTAAACTTAAAAGCTCACAAAATTTTGAGTTAGCCAACTGTATAGATTCCAAGAATTCATAAGCTAGAACAAATGACCAACACTACATTCCACCAATTAACTTCTTAGCAGTCATTTTTATAGTGCAACTTAGAAGCAAATGGCCTTGCGAAGAGCCTTTAGGAACCTGGAACATAACCGGTTCATAAGTAGAATATCTTCTGTGTATTCTATATGATAGATAATTGTAGTTCTTGCTCCAGTGTGTTCAACTCCCAAGACCCATGATGGCAATGATAATTAAACACATAACTCGTGCATATATCAGGGGCACAGCCAAGTGTTCATAATGTTAATCTTGAAAATCAATTTGTTAAAATAAGAAAATTAGTTACTAAGGAAGCAAAAGTAATTGACTGCAAGAATTCACCATTAAAATAGATTTTCTTCTATGTGATATTATCAGCCCTGACAGTTATCACATGGAACCTAGGCCTTTATATTACTTTGGACAAGAAAAATTTGCCTAGTGGCATTTCAAGCAGTCACTCCAGATCTTCCATTTCATGTTACGATATTTAAACCTACGTCACGTTTTCCTATATTCTATTAGGATGTCTAATATTTTGCTTGGGCTGAGGCAACCTTTGCAAAAACCTTTAGGACATTTCATCATGTATTTCCTTTAAAATAAAAATTGAAATATCTTTTCACATAATAATCTTCCCTTAGCCTCAATTTTTGTCTTTCCTGTTCTGTAGCAGTAACCCAAGCAGTGTTTTTCAAGGTGAATAGGTTTTAGGTAGGCCAAATGTGCTTCATCCCCACAAAGGAAACTCAACATAATATCTGACTTCTTGTCATTGGATAGGTGGAAAATTACTCCTGCTGTTGCTTCCAGAAGCTGCCTCTTCCCCCACCCACCCCTTTTTTTTTTTTTTTTTTTGAGTTGTACTCCCTCTCCTGCGAAGGCTGATCTTGGCTGATAAGAAGCTGTGGAAACCGTTTCAGAGCAGATTTGACCAGGAAACTCATTATTACTAACCTTCTCAGAAGAGTTTCTGGATGGTAAGCTTCAACTACAGTATGTCTGGCTCTTGCTGCCTTTTTGGGAAAGAGTTAAGGCACAAAATGAGAAAAGTTCCAAATCTAAGAACAATCCATTTAACTACTTAAATTCTCTCTCAGATTATCCCTCTAAGTTATTCTCTTGTCGACAAATACATGGGAAAACACTCACTGACATCTACTTATATGAAATACATGTATACTGAGAATAAACTATTCTTATGACAAGTCCAGACTTATTTACATGCCTATGCTCTTCTCCCAGGAACACTGCTGCTTTTTAATAAAGAAATAATTCAGATATTTAAATATAGCCAAAGCATCCAGACAAATGTCCCTATTTCCAAAATACAAGATGAAAGAATTTGACAAGGTAATGCAACCCTGCTTTCCATAATACTTTAAAACCGAATACAGATTTCTATTTTTTTTTCTCAAAGGCATGAAGAATAGGCAAAATATCAAATCAACATGGTGAGGGCGAATGTGTTGCCTTCTTCTCTCTGCTCCAGCAACTTTTACCATTCCCTGCAGAGAATATGTAGAAAAAGGGCAACACAAGGTTGAACTCAGGATAGCTATTTGAGAGAGGAGTCCATAAAATAAGAGTCTTATAATGAATATTTGGTGCTGAAGTCAGATTTCTCAGAATATTTCCTGCTGGAGGAATGAAGGTGGGATCACATTGGGAGGAGAATCACATACAGCAGAATTTCGGTAGAATATAAAATAAGCCATTTTATCTGAAGGCCTAGAATAACACAGCCCCTTCATTTTGACCTAAGCAGTCTTATGATATTTAAGCATGAAATTTCGCTAAAGATAGAAGTTGCTTGTTATTATTGTTTGGTTGTAAGAAGCCATGCTTAGTGGCTTCTAGGACAGCTGCATCAAGCAACAGATTCACGGGGGTATGAGAAAGCAAGCACAAGCAAGTACAGGGAACTAGGTGATAGGTAGACTTTGAGAAGCTTCTATAAAAAAATACATGCGTTCTAGCCCTGACAGCCACTTATCTATTGCATCTTAAACTCCAACTTCTTCAGGTATAAAACTGGCCTACCTATATACGGCTTGAGGTAACTGTAAGATCAAACAATAAATTCTATACGGAAGACATTTTTGATAAATGTCTTTGTAAACTTTGTGTTAGTTACTCATCATATCCAACTCTTTGCGACCCCATGGACTATAGCCCACCAGGCTTCTCCGTCCTCAGGATTTTCCAGGCAAGAATACTGGAGTGGGTTGCCTTTTCCTCCTCCAGGGAATCTTCAGGACCCAGGCATCAAATCCAGGTCTCCTACATTGACAGGAAAATTCTTTACCACTAGTGCAACCTAAGAGTCCCCAAAAAGATATTTTTTAAATGTTATGTGTTATTATAATGATTGTATTATTAAACTTACCATGACCAGCAAAGCCCATTGGGTTACGGGAGAAATAAGCTGGAATCAAGGTGATAAGCTCAGATCTAACTGTTTCCTTTTTGCTTAGTTTAGTTTCACTTGCCCATAGGGGGCCATGTGCAGAGGGGTCACATCTAACATGTCAGGTTAGAGGTTCTAGTGCAGAACTGCTTCTCTAGACACGCCAACTTGGCGAGCCTTGCAGAAAAGTGCTCTGCCAAAACCTCAGTCCAAAAAAGCGGCAGCAGGCTGCATCCGGAGAACTCCACTCCTTCCCCAATGCTGAGAACCCTATAAAGCAGCCCCGCCCACCGCCTATCAGGCAGGACCAATGCCCTGGAGTGGAAGCTCCTACCTCTCCATTCTCTGCCCAAAAATAAAACGTTTCCTTCTGAAACAAAATTCCATCTCATTCTATTGACTTGAGCCACACCACCCAGAAGGACCCTAGTTGGGGCCTGGCTTGAAAGGTTCAGTAACACTACTGTTTTAGTTCTATTTAATTTTTCTCAAATTCCCGAGTAGGTGATATCAACACTTGCAAGGTCTATGACTTATTTCTGAAGTTTCTCAAAGTGTGACATAAATAAAATATTAAGGTGCAATATTCAGCATCATGTGTATTATCTTATACTATTTATTTCTATCTTTCAGTTTCAATTAGAAAGAGGCCTTCTGAAACTATTCTTGAACTTTAAGTGCACTTAATGAATTATCTTTTCAGTTCAGTTCAGTTCAGTCGTTCAGTCGTGTCCGACTCTTTCAAAACCCACGAATCACAGCACGCCAAGCCTCCCTGTCCATCAGCAATTCCCAGAGTTCACTCAAACTCATGCCCATCGAGTCGGTGATGCCATCCAGCCATCTCATTCTCTGTCGTCCCCTTCTCCTCCCGCACCCAATCCTTCCCAGCATCAGAGACTTTTCCAGTGACTCAACTCGTCGCATGAAGTGGCCAAAGTATTGGAGTTTCAGCTTTAGCATCAGTCCTTCCAGTGAACACCTAGGATTGAGCTCCTTTAGAATGGACAGGTTGGATCTCCTTGCAGTCCAAGGGACTCTCAGTCTTCTCCAGCACCACAGTTCAAAAGCATCAGTTCTTCGGCAATCAGCTTTCTTCACAGCATACTTATCAATAATTACCTTAAACACAAATGGGTTGAATGCCCCAACCAAAAGACAAAGGCTGGCTGAATGGATACAAAAATAAGACCCCCATATATGCTGTCTACAAGAGATCCACCTCAAAAGGAGAGACACATACAGACTGAAAGTGAAGGGCTGGAAAAAGTTATTCCACGCAAATAGAGATCAAAAGAAAGCAGGAGGAGCATTACTCATATGAGATAAAATAGACTTTAATATAAAGGCTGTGAAAAGAGACAAAGAGGGAAACCACATAATGATCAAAGGATCAATCCAAGAAGAAGATATAACAATTATAAATATATATGCACCCAAAATCAGTTCAGTTCAGTTCAGTCGCTTAGTCGTTTCCGACTCTCTGTGACCCCATGAACCACAGCACGCCAGGCCTCCCTGTCCATCACCAAATCCCACAGTTCACTCAAACTCATGTCCATCGAGTCGGTGATGCCATCCAGCCACCTCATTCTCTGTCGTCACCGTCTGCTCCTACCCCCAATCCCACCTAGCATCAGACTCTTTTCCAGTGAGTCAACTCGTCGCATGAGGTGGCCAAAGAATTGCAGTTTCACCTTTAGCATCAGTCCCTCCAATGAACACCCAGGATTGAGCTCCTTTAGAATGGACTGGTTTGATCTCCCTGCAGTCCAAGGGACTCTCAAGAGTCTTCTCCAGCACCACAGTTCAAAAGCATCAATTCTTCGGCAATCAGCTTTCTTCACAGTCCAACTCTCACATCCATACATGACCACTGGAAAAACCATAGCCTTGACTAGACGGACCTTGGTTGGCAAAGTAATGTCTCTGCTTTTTAATATGCTATCTAGGCTGGTCATAACCTTCCTTCCAAGGAGTAAGCGTCTTTTAATTTCATGGCTGCAATCAGCATCTGCAGTGATTTTGGAACCCAAAAAAAGTCTGACACTGTTTCCACTGTTTCCCCATCTATTTCCCATGAAGTGATGGGACCAGATGCCATGATCTTCGTTTTCTGAATGTTGAGCTTCAAGCCAACCTTTTCCCTCTCGTCTTTCACTTTCATCAAGAGGCTTTTGAGTTCCTCTCCACTTTCTGGCATAAGGGTGGTGTCATCTGCATATCTGAGGTTATTAATATTTCTCTCAGCAATCCTGATTGCATCTTGTGCTTCTTCCAGCCCAGCGTTCCTCATGATGTACTCTGCATATAAGTTGAATAAGCAGGGTGACAATATACAACCTTGACGTACTCCTTTTCCTATTTGGAACCAGTCTGTTGTTCCATGTCCAGTTCTAACTGTTGCTTCCTGACCTGCATACAGGTTTGTCAAGAGGCAGGTCAGGTGGTCTGGTATTTCCATCTCTTTCAGAATTGTCCACAGTTTATTGTGATCCACACAGTTAAAGGCTTCGGCATAGTCAATGAAGCAGAAATAGATGTTTTCTGGAACTCTCTTGCTTTCTCCATGATCCAACGGATGTTGGCAATTTGATCTCTGGTGCCGCTGCCTTTTCTAAAACCTGCTTGAACATCTGGAAGTTCACAGTTCACATATTACTGAAGCCTAGCTTGGAGAATTTTGAGCATGAGTTTGCTAGCATGTGAGATGAGTGCAATTGTGCGGTAGTTTGAGCATTCTTTGGCATTGCCTTTCTTTGGGATTGGAATTAAGACTGACCTTTTCCAGTCCTGTGGCCACTGCTGAGTTTTCCAAATTTGCTGGCATATTGAGTGCAGCACTTTCACAGCATCATCTTTCAGGAGTTGAAATAGCTCAATTGGAATTCCATCACCTCCACTAGCTTTGTTCGTCGTGATGCTCTCTAAGGCCCACTTGACTTCACATTCCAAGATGTCTGGTTCCAGGTGAGTGATCATGCCATCGTGATTATCTTCATCGTGAAGATATTTTTTGAACAGTTCTTCTGTGTATTCTTGCCACCTCTTCTTAATATCTTCTGCTTCTGTTAGGTCCATACCATCTCTGTCCTTTATCGAGCCCATCTTTGCATGAAATGTTCCCTTGATATCTCTAATTTTCTTGAAAAGATCTCTTGTTTTTCCTATTCTGTTGTTTTCCTCTATTTCTTTGCATTGATCGCTGAGGAAGGCTTTCTTATCTCTCCTTGCTATTCTTTGGAACTCTGCATTCAGATGCTTATATCTTTCCTTTCCTCCTTTGCTTTTTGCTTCTCTTCTTTTCACAGATATTTGTAAGGCTTCCTCAGACAGCCATTTTACTTTTTTGCATTTCTTTTTCATGGGGATGGTCTTGGTCCCTGATTCCTCTACAATGTCACGAACCTCCGTTCATAGTTCATCAGGCACTATATTTATCAGATGTAGTCCCTTAAATCTATTTCTCACTTTCACTGTATATTCATAAGGGATTTGATTTAGGTCATATCTGAATGGTCTAGTGGTTTTCCCTACTTTCTTCAATTGAAATCTGAATTTGACAATAGGGAGTTCATGATCTGAGCCACAGTCAGCTCCTGGTCTTGTTTTTGCTAACTGTATAGAGCTTCTCCCTCTTTGGCTGCAAAGAATATAATCAATCTGATTTCGGTGTTGACCATCTGGTGATGTCCATGTGTAGAGTCTTCTCTTTTGTTGTTGGAAGAGGTTGTTTGCTATGACCAGTGCGTTCTCTTGGCAAAACTCTATTAGCCTTTGCCCTGCTTCATTGGAGCACCGAAATATGTAAGACAATTACTAACAAGTATGAAAGGGGAAATTAAAAACAATGCAATAAAAGTGGGAGACTTAAATACCCACCTCAAACCTATGGATAGATCAACTAAACAGAAAATTATCAAGGAAACACAAACGTTAAATGATACAATAGAGGAGTTAGACCTAATAGATCTCTATAGGACATTTAACCCCAAAACAATGAATTTCACCTTTGTCTCAAGCGCACAAGGAACCTTTTCCAGGATTGATCACATCCTGGGCCATAAATCTGCTGCTGCTACTGCTGCTAAGTCACTTCAGTCGTGTCCGACTCTGTGTGACCCCATAGACGGAAGCCCACCAGGCTCCCCCGTCCCTGGGATTCTCCAGGCAAGAACACTGGAGTGGGTTGCCATTTCCTTCTCCAACGTGTGAAAGTGAAGTCGCTCAGTCGTGTCCGACCTTTAGCGACCCCACGGACTGCAGCCTACCAGGCTCCTTTGGTAAATTCGAAAAAATTTGAAATCATTCCAAGCATCTTTTCTGACCACAATGCAGTAAGATTAGATCTCAATTACAGGAGAAAAACTATTAAAAATGCCAACATATGGAGGCCGAACAATGCGCTGCTAAATAAAGATCAAATCATGTAAGAAATCAAAAGAGAAATCAAAATATGCATAGAAGTGAATGAAAATGAAAACACAGCAACCGAAATTCTCTGGGACACTGTAAAAGCAGCGCTAAGGGGAAGGTTCATAGCAATACAAGCACACCTCAAGAAACAAGAAAAAAGTCAACTAAATAACCTAACTCTACATCTAAAGAAACTAGAAAAGGAAGAAATGAAGAAACCCAGGTTTAGGAGAAGGAAAGAAATCTTAAAAATTAAGGCAGAAATAAATGCAAAAGAAAGAAAAGAGACCATAACAAAAATCAACAAAGCGAAAAGCTGGTTCTTTGAGAGGGTAAATAAAATTGACAAACCACAAGCCAGACTCATTAAGAAACAAAAGGAGAAGAACCAAATCAATAAAATTAGAAATGAAAATGGAGAGATCACAACTGACAACACAGAAATACAAAGGATCATTAGAGAATATTATCAGCAATTATATGGCAATAAAATGAATAACTTGGAAGAAATGGACAAATTCTTAGAAAAGTACAACCTTCCAAAACTGAACCAGGAAGAAATAGAAAATCTGAACAGACCAATCACAAGCACGGAAATAGAAGGTGTAATCAGAAATATTCCAGCAAACAAAAGCCCAGGTCCAGACGGCTTCACAGCTGAATTCTACCAAGAATTTAGAGAAGAGCTAACACTTATTCTACTCAAACTCTTCCAGAAAATTGCTGAGGAAGGGAAACTTCCAAACTCATTCTATGAGGCCACCATCACCCTAATCCAAAACCTGGTAAAGATCCCAGAAAAAAAGAAAACTACAGGCCAATATCACTGATGAACATAGATGCAAAAATCCTTAACGAAATTCTAGCAATCAGAATCCAACAACACATTGAAAAGATCATACATCATGACCAAGTAGGCTTTATCCCAGGAATGCAAGGATTCATCAATATCCGCAAATCAATCAATGTGATACACCACATTAGCAAACTGAAAAATAAAATCATATGATTAATTCAATAGATGCAGAGAAAGCCTTCGACAAAATTCAACATCCATATATGATAAAACCCCTCCAGAAGGTGGGAATAGAAGGAACATACCTCAACATAATAAAAGCTATATGGGACAAACCCACAGTAAACATTACCCTCAATGGTGTAGTACTGAAAGCATTTCGCCTAAAGTCAGGAACAAGACAAGGGTGTCCACTCTCATCACTACTATTCAACATAGTTCTGGAAGTTTTGGCCACAACAATCAGAGCAGAAAAAGACATAAAAGAATCCAAATTGGAAAAGGAGAAGTAAAACTCTCACTGTTTGCTGATGACATGATCCTCTACACAGAAAACCCTAAAGACTCTACCAGAAAACTACTAGAGCTAATCAATGAATACAGTAAAGTTGCAGGATATAAAATCAACACACAGAATTCCCTTGCATTCCCATACACTAATAATGAGAAAATAGAAAGAGAAATTAAGGAAACTATTCCATTCACTGCTGCAATGAAAATAATAAAATACTTAGGAATATATACCTACATATGTTGAGAAGGATTGGGGGCGGGAGGAGAAGGGGACGACAGAGAATGAGATGGCTGGATGGTATCACCAACTCGATGGACATGAGTTTGAGTGAACTCAAGGAATTGGTGATAGACAGGAGGCCTGGCGTGCTGTGATTCATGGGGTCTTAAAGAGTTGGACACGACTGACGGACTGAACTGAACTGAACTGAAAGAAACAAAAGACCTGTACATAGAAAACTATAAAACACTGGTGAAAGTAATCAGAGGACACTAATAGATGGAGAAATATACCGTGTTCGTGGTTTGGAAGAATAAATATTGTGAAAATGTGTATACTACCCAAAGTAATTTATACATTCAATGCAATCCCTATCAAGCTACCAACGATATTTTTCACAGTGGTAGAACAAATAATCTCACAGTTTGTATGGAAATACAAAAAAAAAAAAAAAACCTCAAATAGACAAAGCAATCTTGAGAAAGAAGAATGGAACTGGGGAATCAACCTATCAGACTTCAGGCTCTACTACAAAGCCACAGTCATCATGACAGTATGGTACTGGCATAAAGACAGAAATATAGATCAATGGAACAAAATAGAAAGCCCAGAGATAAATCCACGCACCTGTGGACACCGTATCTTTGACAAAGTAGGCAAGAATATAAAATGGAGAAAAGACCGTCTCTTTAACAAGTGGTACTGGGAAAACTGGTCAGCCACTTGTAAAAGAATGAAACTAGAACACTTCCTAACACCATACACAAAAATAAACTCAAAATGGATTAAAGATCTAAATGTAAGACCAGAAACTATAAAACTCCTAGAGGAGAGCATAGGCAAAACACTCTCTGACAAAAATCACAGCAGGATCCTCCATGACCCACCTCCCAGAATATTGGAGATAAAAGCGAAAACAAACAAATGGGACCTAATTAAAATTAAAAGCTCTGTACAACAAAGGAAATTATAAGCAAGGTGAAAAGACAGACTTCAGAATGGGAGAAAATAATAGCAAATTAAACAACTGACAAAGAATTAATCTCCAAAATATATAAGCAGTTCCTACAGCTCAATTCCAGAAAAATAAAAACCCATTCAAAAAATGGGCCAAAGAACTAAACAGAGATTTCTCCAAAGAAGACATAAAGATGGCTAACAAACACATGAAAAAATGCTTAACATCCCTAATAATCAGAGAGATGCAAATCAAAACCACAATGAGATACCATTTCACACCAGTCAGAATGGCTGCTATCCAAAAGTCTACAAGCAATAAATGCTGGAGAGGGTGTGGAGAAAAGGGAACCATCTCACACTGTTGGTGGGAATGCAAACTAGTACAGCCACTATGAAAACAGTGTGGAGATTCCTTAAAAAACTGGAAATAGAACTGCCATTTGATCTGGCAATCGCACGCCTGGTCATACACACCGAGGAAACCAGAATTGAAAGAGACACATGTACTCCAATGTTCATTGGAGCATTGTGTATAATAGCCAGGACATGGAAGCAACCTAGATGTCCATCACCAGATAAATGGATAAGAAAGCTTTGGTACATATACAGAATGGAGTATTACTCAGCCATTAAAAAGAATACATTTGAATCAGTTCTAATGAGTTGGATGAAACTGGAGCCTATTATACAGAGTGAAGTAAGCCAGAAATAAAAACATCAATAGAGTATACTAACGCATATATATGGAATTTAGAAAGAGGGTACCTTAATCCTGTATACGAGACAACAAAGAGACACAGGTGTATAGAACAGTCTTTGGGACTATGTGGGAGAGGACGAGGGTGGGATTATTTGGGAGAATGGCATTAAAACATGTGTATTATCATATGTGAAACGAATCACTAGTCCAGGTTCGAAACATGATACAGGATGCTTGGGGCTGGTGCATGGGGATGACCCAGAGGGAGGATAAGGGGAGAAGGGAGGTGGGAGGGGGGTTCAGGAGGGGGAACACATGTACACCCGGGGTGGATTCATGTCATTGTATGGCAAAACCAATCAATATAATATTGTAAAGTAATTAGCCTCCAATTAAAAAAAAAATAGTAACTGTAAAGTCACACAAGAAAAAGGATTTGGGGATTAGCAGATAGAAACTAGTATATATGAAATAAACAAGGTCTTGCTGTATAGCACAGGGAACAATATTCAATATTCTATAATAAACCGTGAAAGTGAAAAGGAACACACACACTGGTACTATGCTGTACACCACAAATTAATACAAAATTTTAATCCACAATACTGCAAAATAAATAAAGCAGACTCTTTTAGAAGAAAAAATAAATAAATAAAATTTAGCATTCTTATTTTCTGGTAAAAATTACTTTAAGTGCTTAAAAAATATACAGGTGACCAAGTTTCTTCCTGGAAAATCTGAGTCGGCTTGAGTTAGTGTTGAGGAATTTGTGTTTATAATAGGTACCATGGGGGACTGTTATCATGAACACAATTCTTATATCACACTTTGAGAAACACTGGTATGGAAACCATTGTTCATTCCAAAAGTAAGTGCACCATTTGGGATCCTTTGCAGCATTAACCTTTACTAAACAGAGTCAGTAGAACTATTTATTAGCATGACTTTTACAAAGGGTTGTTTAAGAAGAAATAATTTTAGTGAAATGCTGCTTGCCCAATGAATGACACTTTATATTTAACAGTGGATGATATAAAAACTGGGATTAGATTCTGTTATCAACTTTAGACGACTCTGTCTTACACCAGCATTTTACCTGATAGTATCTTTTCTACTGCAGGTAGATGCATTCTAATTTTTATTTATCCCTTTACGAAACCTCACAAGTTCTAGTCTGATTTTCAATCCTTGCTTCACAAGAAAGGTTACATTTTACTTCCATTTAAATTAGAAACTTTGTGAGGTTCATAGCAGCTTTGGGTTTTTTTTTTTTTTAATGAATCAGGTATGAAAAATGGTTAAGCAATAAGAATCTCTTTAAGTGCTGTGAGCTGGGTGATAAAGAAAGAAATCTATAAAAGAATTTCAGCTGCTTCAGCAGAGGAGGAGGCACTGTTGAAGGGAACTGTAACTCTGAGTCATAGAATGGCTAAATATATATTTTGTGCTGCAGGAGAATGAAATGTCTCTCTAAATGGTATGAAAAGACTCTGATTGGCATAAAAAGACAGTGTACATTGTAGGATCATGGCTCCAACAAATGTTTAAAGCATATGAGAATAAAAGTAATGTATGAACATCTCTAAACAGTTGTTTTGTGGATGCCTTCTCAAAAGCCATCATTCCCTTCTATATTTATTGCTTTTACCAAACCCTCCTACACCTCGGCAGGATTAGTGAGTTATCCTTGACCATGTTATCAACAGAGGTTGTTTCAGGTATGCTCTGCACCAGAGAGGGAGCCAAATCAAATGGGAAAAGTCACAGCCAGAAGAAAAATTGCAAAGCTTCAGTTGACACTATAGGTCTTATTCTTATCTCCAGAGATAGTACTGATTCCTAAAGAACTGAAAATTGTAAATGGGTCAGTTGACAGATAACAGCTGATAGGCTAACTCCTGCAGAATAGCAAATCATGACACAGCCTAATATTTTAATCCTTCTCCTTCCTTGATACATATCTTATATTACTTTGTCACACTAGGGAAGAAACATGTGAGCACTCTAAGAAATTTGGAAATAGATTGGGAGGAAAATAACACCACTGTAATCATCCATTTTAGACAAATTGCTAAAAAAATAACTGTTCAGTGAAGTGACATGAGAAAGAGCCACCACATTCTGAGAGCTGGAGGAAGGAATGGAGATTGAGAGGCAGTCTGAAAGGGTAAAGAAAGTCTGTGTTCGTATATCTGTATTTCTCTTTTCAACTTCCCTGATCAATCAAACTTTCATGCCTCTATTCCCAGCCCCCAAGCCTTTCACTAAATCCTTTGGAATACCCAGTCTATGGTAAGCAACTATGATCCATATGCTCAGTTGCTCAGTCATGTCCGACTCTTTGTGACCCTATGGATTGCAGCTCACCAGGCTCCTCTGTCCAAGGATTTTCACAGGCAAGAATACTGGAGTGGATTGCCACTCCCTTCTCCAGGGGATCATGCCAAACCAGGGATAGAACCCGCGTATCTTGTGTCTCCTGCATTGCCAGGTGAACTCTTTAGCACTAGCACCACCTGGGAAGCCCTAAAGTGAAAATGTTAGTCACTCTTTGTTAGTGTCTGACTCTTTGCTACCCTATGGACCATAGGCCACCAGGCTTCTCTGTCCGTGGGATGCCACAGGCAAGAATACTGGAGTAGATAACCATTCCCTTCTCCAGGGGATCTTCCCAACCCAAGGATCAAATTGGAGTCTCCTGCATTACAGATAGATTCTTTATTTTCTGAGCCACCAATTCATTTTTTTATTATTATTAATTTAATAAATTTGTTTATTTTACTTTAAAATATTGTATTGGTTTTGCCATACATTGACTTGAATCTGCCATGAGTGTACATGTGTTCCCCATCCTAAACCTCCCGACCACATTCCTCCCTGTCCCATCCCTCTGGGTCATCCCAGTGCACCAGCCCCAAACACCCGATATCATGCATCAATCCTGCACTACCGATTCATTGCACAGATGATATTTTAGATGTTTCAATGTCATTCTCCCATATCATCCCACCCTCGCTGTCTCCCATAGAGTACAAAAGACTGTTAAATACATCTGTGTCTCTTTTGCTGTCTCGCATACAGGGTTATTGTCATCTTCTTTCTAAATTCCATATATATGTGTTACTATACTGTATTGGCTTTCTTATTTCTCCTTGCTCTTCTTTGGAACTCTGCACTCAGATGCTTGTATTTTTCCTTTTCTCTTTTGCTTTTCGCTTCTCTTCTTTTCACAGCTATTTGTAAGGCCTCCTCAGACAGTCATTTTGCTTTTTTGCATTTCTTTTCCATGGGGATGGTCTTGGTCCCTGTATCCTGTACAATGTCACGAACCTCCGTCCAGAGTTCATCAGGCACTCTATCTATCAGATCTAGACCCTAAAATTTATTTCTTACTTCCACTGTGTAATCATAAGGGATTTGATTTAGGTCATATCTGAATGGTCTAGTGGTTTTCCCTACTTTCTTCAATTTAAGTCTGAATTTGGCAATAAGGAGTTCATGATCTGAGACACAGTCAGCTCCTGGTCTTGTTTTTGCTAACTGTATAGATCTTCTCCATATTTGGCTGCAAAGAATATAATCAATCTGATTTTGGTGTTGACCATCTGGTGATGCCCATGTCTTCTCTTGTGTTGTTGGAAGAGGGTGTTTGCTATGACCAGTGCGTTCTCTTGACAAAACTTTATTAGCCTTTGCCCTGCTTCATTCCGTGCTCCAAGGCCAAATTTGCCTGTTACTCCAGGTGTTTCTTGACTTCCTACTTTTGCATTCCAGTCCCCTATAATGAAAAGGAAATCTTTTTTGGGTGTTAGTTTTAAAAGGTCTTGCAGGTCTTCATAGAACTGTTCAACTTCGGCTTCTTCAGCATTACTGGTTGGGGCATAGACTTGGATTACTGTAATATTGAATGGTTTGCCAAGAAATAGAGGAAAACAACAGAATAGGAAAAACAAGAGATCTCTTCAAGAAAATTAGAGATATCAATAGAACATTTCATGCAAAGATGGGCTCGATAAAGGACAGAAATGGTATGGACCTAAACAGAAGCAGAAGATATTAAGAAGAGGTGGCAAGAATACACAGAAGAACTGTACAAAAAAGATCTTCACGATGAAGATAATCACGATGGCGTGATCACTCACCTGGAACCACACATCTTGGAATGTGAAGTCAAGTGGGCCTTAGAGAGCATCACGACGAACAAAGCTAGTGGAGGTGATGGAATTCCAATTGAGCTATTTCAACTCCTGAAAGATGATGCTGTGAAAGTGCTGCACTCAATATGCCAGAAAATTTGGAAAACTCAGCAATGGCCACAGGACTGGAAAAGGTTAGTCTTCATTCCAAACCCAAAGAAAGGGAATGCCAAAGAATGCTCAAACTACTGCACAATTGCACTCATCTCACACGCTAGTAAAGGCATGCTCAAAATTCTCCAAGCTAGGCTTCAGCAATATGTGAATCGTGAACTTCCAGATGCTCAAGCAGGTTTTAGAAAAGGCAGAGGCACCAGAGATCAAATTGCCAACATCCGCTGGATTATAGAGAAAACAAGAGAGTTCCAGAAAAACATCTATTTCTGCTTCATTGACTATGCCAAGGCCTTTGACTGTGTGGATCACAATAAACTGTGAAACATTCTGAAAGAGATGGGAATACCAGACCACCTGACCTGCCTTTTGAGAAACCTGTATGCAGGTCAGGAAGCAACAGTTAGAACTGGACATCGAACTACAGACTGGTTCCAAATAGGAAAGGGAGTACGTCAAGGTTGTATATTGTCACTCTGCTTATTTAACTTATATGCAGAGTACATCATGAGGAACGCTGGGCTGGAAGAAGCACAAGCTGGAATCAAGATGGCTGGGAGAAATATCAATAAACTCAGATATGCAGATGACACCACCCTTATGGCAAAAAGTGAAGAGGAACTCAAAGGCCTCTTGATGAAAATGAAAGAGGAGAGTGAAAATGTTGGCTTAAAGCTCAACATTCAGAAAAGAAAGATCATGGCATCTGGTCCCATCACTTCATGGGAAATAGATGGGGAAACAGTGGAAACCGTGTCAGACTTTATTTTTTTGGGCTCCAAAATCACTGTGCATGCTGATTGCAGCCATGAAATTAAAAGATGCTTGCTCCTTGGAAGGAAAGTTATGACCAGCCTAGATAGCATATTAAAGAGCAGGGACATTACTTTGCCAACCAAGGTCCGTCTAGTCAAGGCTATGGTTTTTCCCGTGGTCATGTATGGATGTGAGAGTTGGACTGTGAAGAAAGCTGATCACCGAAGATTTGATGCTTTTGAACTGTGGTGCTGGAGAAGACTCTTGAGAGTCCCTTGGACTGCAAGGAGATCCAACCAGTCCATTCTAGAGTAGATCAATCCTGGGTGTTCATTGGAAGAACTTATGCTAAAGCTGAAACTACAATACTTTGGCCACCTCATGTGACGAGTTGACTCATTGGAAAAGACTCTGATGCTGGGAGCGATTGGGGGTAGGAGGAGACGGGGAAGACAGAGAATGAGGTGGCTGGATGGCATCACCGACTCGGTGGACAGGAGTTTGAGTGAACTCCGGGAGTTGGTGATGGACAGGGAGGCCTGGCGTGCTGTGATTCATGGGGTCGCTAAGAGTCAGACACGACTGAGCGACTGAACTGAACTGAACTGAACTGATACTGTATTGGTATTTTTCTTTTTGGCTTACTTCACTCTGTTTAATAGGCTCCAGTTTCATCCACCTCATTAGAACTGATTCAAAGGTATTCCTTTTAATGGCTGAGTAATATTCCATTGTGTATATGTACCAGTGCTTTCTTATCCATTTATCTGGTGATGGACATCTAGGTTGCTTCCATGTCCTGGCTATTATAAACAGTGCTGTGATGAACATTGGGGTACACATGTCTCTTTCAATTCTGGTTTCCTTGGTGTGTATGCCCAGCAGTGGGATTTCTGGGTCGTATAGCAGTTTTATTTCCAGTATTCTAAGGAATCTCCACACTGTGGCTGTACTCCAAAGTGGCTGTACTAGTCTGCATTCCCACCAACAGTGTAAGAGGGTTGCCTTTCCTCCACACCTTCTCCAGCATTTATTTCTTGTAGACTTTTGGATAGCAGCCATTCTGACTGGCATGAAATGGGACCTCATTGTTGTTTTGGTTTGCATTTCTCTGATTATGAGTGATGTTGAGCATTTTTTCATGTTTGTTAACCATCTGTATGTCCTCTTTGGAGAAATATCTGTTTAGTTCTTTGGCCCATTTTTTGATTGGGTTGTTTATTTTTCTGGAAATGAGCTACAGGAGTTGCTTGTATATTTTTGAGATTAATTCTTTGTCAGTTGCTTCATTTGCTATTATTTTCTCCCATTCTGAAGGCTGTCTTTTCACCTTGCTTATAGTTTACTTTGTTGTGCAGAAGCTTTTGATTTTAATTAGGTCCCATTTGTTTATTTTTGCTTTTTTATCCAATATTCTGGGAGGTGGGTTAGGGAGGATCCTGCTATGATTTATGTCGTAGAGTGTTTTGCCTATAGGAGTTCCGTAGTTTCTGGTCTTAGGTTTAGATCTTTAATCCATTTTGAGTTTCTTCTTGTGTATGGTGTTAGAAAGTGTTCCAGTTTCATTCTTTTACAAATAGCTGAACAGTTCTCTGAGCACCACTTGTTAAAGAGATTGTATTTTCTCCGTTGAACATTCTTGCCTCCTTTGGCAAAGATAAGGTGTCCATAGGTGCGTTGGCAAAGATAAGGTGTCCATAGGTGCATGGATTTATCTCTGGGTTTTCTATTTTGTTCAATTGATCTATATTTATTTCTCTGTGTCAGTATCATACTGTCTTGATGACTGTGGCTTTGTAGTAAAGACTGAAGTCAGGAAGGTTGATTCCTCCAGTTCCATTCTTCTTTCTCAAGATTGCTTTAGCTATTCGAGGTTTTTTGTATTTCCATTCAAACTGTGAAATTATTTTTTCTAGTTCTCTGAAAAACACCGTTGGTAGCTTGATAGGGATTGCATTGAATCTCTAGATTGCTTTGGGTAGTATACTCATTTTCACTATATTGATTCTTCTGATCCAAAAACAGGGTATATTTCAACATCTATTAGTGTCCTATTTGATTTCTTTCACCAATGTTTTATAGTTTCCTATATATAGGTCTTTTGTTTCTTTCGGTAGATATATTCCTAAGTATTTTATTCTTTTCATTGCAATGGTGAATGGAAATGTTTCCCTAATTTCTCTTTGTTTTCTCATTGTTAGTGCATAGGAATGCAAGGGATTTCTGTGTATTAATTTTATATCCTGCAACTTTACTATATAGGTTTATTAGCTCTAGTAATTTTTTGGTGGAGTCTTTAGGGTTTTCCATGTACAGGATCATGTCATCTACAAACAGTGAGAGTTTTGCTTCTTCTTTTCCAATCTGGATTCATTTTATTTCTTTTTCTGCTCTGATTGCTGTGGCCAAAACTTCCAAAACTATGTTGAATAACAGTGGCAAGAATGGGCAGCCTTGTCTTGTTCCTGACTTTAGGGGAAATGCTTTCAATTTTTCACCGTTGAGGATAATGTTTGCTGTGGGTTTGTCATATATAGCTTTTATTTTGTTGAGGTATGTTCCCTCTATTCCTGCTTTCTGGAGGGTTTTCGTCATAAATGGATGTTGAATTTTCTCAAAGGCTTTCTCTGCATCTATTGAGATAATCACATGATTTTATTTTTCAGTTTGTTAATGTGGTGTATTACATTGATTGATTTGTGGATAATGAAGAATATTTGCATCCCTGGGATAAAGCCCACTTGGTCATGATATATGATTTTTTTAATGTATTGTTGGATTTTGATTGCTAGTATTTTGTTAAGGATTTTTGCATCTACGTTCATCAGTGATATTGGCCTGTAGTTCTCTTTTATTGTGGCATCTTTGTCAGGTTTTGTTATTAGGGTGATGGTGTCCTCATAGAATGAGTTTGGTAGTTTACTTTCCTCTGCAATTTTTTGGAAGAGTTTGAGTGGGATAGGTGTTAGTTCTCTAAATTTTTGGTAGAATTCAGCTGTGAAGCCATGTGGTCCTGGGCTTTTGTTTGTTGGAGTACTTCTAACTATATTTTCAACTTCTGTGCTTGTGATGGGTCTGTTAAGATTGTCTATTTCTTCCTGGCTCAATTTTGCAAATTTTGCACTTTTCTAAGAATTTGTCCATTTCTTCCAAGTAGTCCATTTTATTGGCAGAGAATCCCAGGGATGCGGGAGCCTGGTGGGCTGCCATCTATAGGGTCACACAGAGTCGGACACGACTGAAGTGACTTAGCAGCAGCAGCAGCAACTGTTGATAGTAGTCTCTTATAACCCTTTGTATTTCTGTGTTGTCTGTTGTCATCTCTTCATTTTCATTTCTAATTTTGTTGATTTCATTTTTTCCCTTACTTTCTTGATGAGCCTGGCTTATGGTTTGTCAATTTTATTTACCCTCTCAAAAAACCACCTTTTGGTTTTGGTGATTTTTGCTATGGTCTGTTTTGTTTCTTTTGCATTTATTTCTGCCTTAAATTTTAACATAACTTTCCTTCTACTATCCCTGGGGTTCTTAATTTCTTCCTCTTATAGTTGCTTTAGGTGTTCAGTTCAGTTCAGTTTAGTCGCTCAGTCGTGTCCGACTCTTTGTGACCCCATGAATCACAGCACGCCAGGCCTCCCTGTCCATCACCAACTCCAGGAGTTTACTTAAACTCATGTTCATCAGGTCGGTGATGCAGTCCAGCCATCTCATTCTCCGTCGTCCCCATCTCCTACCGCTCCCAATCCCTCCCAAAATCAGAGTCTTTTCCAATGAGTCAACTCGTCGCATGAGGAGGCCAAAGTATTGTAGTTTCAGCTTTAGCATCAGACCTTCCAATGAACACCCAGGACTGATCTCCTTTAGAATGGACTGGTTGGATCTCCTTGCAGTCCAAGGGACTCTCAAGAATCTTCTCCAACACCACAGTTCAAAAGCACCAATTATTCGGTGATCAGCTTTCTTCACAGTCCAACTCTCACATCCATACATGACCACTGGAAAAACAATAGCCTTGACTAGACGGACCTTTGTTGGTAAAGTAATGTCTCTGATTTTTAATATGCAATCTAGGTTGGTAATAACTTTCCTTCCAAGGAGTAAGCGTCTTTCATGGCTGCAATCAGCATCTGCAATGATTTTGGAGCCCAAAAAAATAAAGTCTGACACTGTTTCCACTGTTTTTCCATCTATTTCCCATGAAGTGATGGGACCAGATGCCATGATCTTTGTTTTCTGAACGTTGAAATTCAAGCCAATTCACTCTTCTCTCTCACTTTCATCAAGAAGCTTTTGAGTTCCTCTTCACTTTTTGCCAGAAGGGTGGTGTCGTCTGCATATCTGAGGTTATTGACATTTCTCCCGGCAATCTTGATTCCAGCTTGTGCTTCTTCCAGCCCAGCGTTCCTCATGATGTACTCTGCATATAAGTTAAATAAGCAGGGTGACAATATACAACCTTGACTCACTCCTTTTAATATTTGGAACTAGTCTGTTGTTCCATGTCCATTTCCAACTGTTGCTTCCCGACCTGCATGTAGGTTTCTCAAGAGGCAGGTCAGGTGTTCTGCTATTCCCATCTCTTTCAGATTTTTCCACAGTTTATTGTGATCCACACAGTCAAAGGCTTTGTCATAGTCAATGAAGCAGAAATAGATGTTTTTCTGGAACACTCTTGCTTTTTCCATGATCCAGTGGATGTTGGCAGTTTGATCTCTGGTTCCTCTGCCTTTTCTAAAACCTGCTTGAACATCTGGAAATTCACGGTTCATGTATTGCTGAAGCCTGGCTTAGAGAATTTTGAGCATGACTTTACTGGCGTGTGAGATGATTGCAATTGTGCAGTAGTTTGAGCATTCTTTGGCATTGCCATTCTTTGGGATTGGAATGAAGGCTGATCTTTTCCAGTCCTGTGGCCACTGTTTGGTTTTCCAAATTTGTTTGCATAATGAGTGCTGCACTCTCACAGCATCATCTTTCAGGATTTGAAATAGCTCAACTGGAATTCCATCACCTCCACTAGCTTTGCTCGTAGTGATGCTTTCTAAGGCCCACTTGACTTCACATTCCAAGATGTCTGGCTCCAGGTGAGTGATCACGCCATCGTGATTATCTTGGTCATGAAGATCTTTTTTGTACAGTTCTTCCGTGTATTCTTGCCACCTCTTCTTAATATCTTCTGCTTCTGTTAGGTCCATACCATTTCTGTCCTTTATCGAGCCCATCTTTGCATGAAATGTTTCCTTGGTATCTCTAATTTATTGAAGAGATCTCTTGTCTTTCCTATTTTGTTGTTTGAGTTAGGTTATTTAGTTGACTTTTTTCTTGTTTCTTGGGGTATGTCTGTATTGCTATGAACCTTCCCCTTAGCACTGCTTTTGCAGTGTCCCACAGGTTTTGGGTTGTTATGTTTTCATTTTCACTTTTTTCTATGCATATTTTGATTTCTTTTTTTATTTATTCTGTAGTTTGTTGGTTATTCAGCAGCGTTTTGTTCAGCCTCCATATGTGGGGATTTTTAATAGTTTTTGTCCTGTGATTGACATCTAATCTTACTGCATGTGGTCAGTAAAGATGCTTGAAATGATTTCAATTTTTGAATTTACAAGGCTAGATTTATGGCCCAGTATGTGATCTATCCTAGAGAAAGTTCTGTGTACACTTGAGAAAGATGAAATTCATTGTCTTGGGGTGAAATATCCTATAGATATCAATTAGGTCTAACTATTCTATTGTATCATTCAAAGTTTGTGTTTTCTTTTTAATTTTCTGTTTAGTTGATCTATCCTTAGGTGTGGGTGGGGTATTAAAGTTTCCCACTGTTATTGCGTTTTTGTTAATTTCCCCTTTCATACTTGTTAGTAATTGTCTTATATTGCGGTGCTCCTATGTTAGGTGCGTAAATATTTATTATTGTTATATCGTCTTCTTGGATTCATCCTTTGATCATTATGTAGTTTCCTTCTTTGTCTCTTTTCACAGCCTTTGTTTTAAAGTCTATTTTATCTGATATGAGTATTGCTCCTCCTGCTTTCTTTTGGTCTCTATTTGCGTGGAATATCTTTTTAGAGTCCTTCACTTTCAATCTGCATGTGTCCCTCATTTTGAGATGGGTCTCTTGTAGACAGCATATATAGGTGTCTTGTTTTTTTATCCATTCAGCCAGTCTTTGTCTTTTGGTTGGGGCGTTCAAACCATTTACATTTAAGGTAACTATTGATAAGTATGATCCCATTGCCATTTACTTTATTCTTTTGTGTTTGAGTTTATACACCCTTTCTGTGTTTCCTGTCTAGAGAAGATCCTTTTAGCATTTGTTGGAGAGTTTGTTTGGTGGCGCTGTATTCTCTCAGCTTTTGCTTGTCTGTAAAGCTTTTGATTTCTCCTTCATATTTGAATGAGATCCTTGCTGGGTACAGTAATCTGGACTGTAGGTTATTTTCTTTCATCACTTTAATTATTCCCTGCCATTCCCTTCTGGCCTGAAGAGTTTCTATTGAAAGATCAGCTGTTATCCTTATGGGAATCCCCTTGTGTGTTATTTATTGTTTTCCCCTTGTTGCTTTTAATATTTGTTCTTTGTGTTTGCTCTTTGGTAATTTGATTAATATGTGTCTTGGGGTGTTTCACCTTGGGTTTATCCTGTTTGGGACTCTCTGGGTTTCTTTGACTTGGGTGATTATTTCCTTCCCCATTTTAGGGAAGTTTTCAACTATTATCTCCTCAAGTATTTTCTCATGGT
Source organism: Moschus berezovskii (assembly GCF_049115385.1). NCBI lineage: Eukaryota > Metazoa > Chordata > Mammalia > Artiodactyla > Moschidae > Moschus > Moschus berezovskii. The sequence continues at coordinate 131,335,765 of NC_142488.1, read as the reverse complement.
CTTTCTTTTTGTCTTCTTCTGGAACTCATATGATTCGAATGTTGGGATGTTTAACATTGTCCCAGAGGTCTCTAATATTGTCCTCATTTCTTTTAATTCGTTTTTCTTTTTTCCTCTCTATTTCATTTATTCCTACCATTATATCTTATACCTCACTTATCCTATCTTCTGCCTCCGTTATTCTACTGTTGGTTTCCTCCAGAGTGTTTTTTATCTCATTTATTGCATTATTCATTATATATTGACTCTTTTATTTCTTCTAGGTCCTTCTTAAACGTTTCTTGCATCTTCTTGATCCTTGTCTCCAGGGTATTTATCTGTAACTCCAGTCTTTTTTTCAAGATTTTGTATCATTTTCACTGTCATTATTTTGAATTCTTTATCAGGTAGATTACCCATCTCTTCCTCTTTAGTTTGGTTTGGTGGGCATTTATCCTGTTCCTTACCTGCTGGGTATTTCTGTGTCTTTTCTTCTTGTTTATATTGCTGTGTTTGGGGTGGCTTTCCTGTATTCTGGAAGTTGGTGATTCCTGATTATTGTGGAGGCTCTTCACTGTGGGTGGGGTTGGATGGGTGGCTTGTCAAGATTTCCTGGTTAGGGAAGCTTGTGTCGGTGTTTTGGTGCGTGGAGCTGGATTTCTTCTTTCTGGAGTGCAATGAAGTGATCAGTAATATGTTTTGAGATGTTAGTGGGTTTGGTGTGACTTTGTTCAGCCTGTGTATTGAGTCTCAGTGTTATATTCCTCTGTTGCTGGAGAATTTGCATGGTATGTCTTGCCCTGGAGCTTGTTGGCTCTTGGGTGGTGCTTGGTTTCAGTGTAGGTATGAAGGCGTTTGATGAGCTCCTATCAATTAATGTTCCCTGGTGTCAAGAGTTCTCTGGTATTCTCAGGATTTGGACTTAAGCCTCCTGCCTCTGGTTGTCAGTCTTATTCTTACAGTAGCCTCAAGACTTCTCCATCTATACAGCACCAATGATAAAACATCTAGCTTAATGATGAAAAGTTTCTCCACAGTGAGGGACACCCGGAGAGGTACACAGGGTTACATGGAGAAGAGAAGAGGGAGGAGGGAGATAGAGGTGACCAGGAGGAAAAGAGGGGGACTCAAAAGGGGAAAGAGCAAGCTAGCCAGTAATCACTTCCATATGTTCTCTCCACAGTCTGGATCCCTCAGAGATGTACACAGAGTTACACAGAAAAGAAAAGAGGGAGGAAGGAGACAGAGATGGCCAGGAGGATAAAAGGGGGAATCAAAAGGAGAGAGACAGATCCAGCCAGTAATTAGTTCAATAAGTGTTCTCCACAGACTGGAACACACAAAGAGATTCACTGAGTTAGGTAGAGAAGAAAAGGGGGAGGGGGGAGATAGAGGATACCTGGTGGAGAAAAAGGAAAGTAAAAAAGGGGAGAGAGCATTCAGGCCAGTGATCTCACTCCCAAGTAAAAAATGGGTACTGAATATTGGATTCTTAAAGGTACAAAGTTGATAACCAATACCAAAAAGCAAAGATTAAAAATCTTGAGTAGAGGTTAGATTCTCATTTTGAATACAATGGGCTGCTTTTCTGGGTGCCTGATGTCCTCTGCTAGCATTCAGAAGTTGTTCTGCGGAATTTGCTCAGCGCTCATATATTCTTTCAATGAATTTGTGGGGGAGAAAGTGGTCTCCCAGTCCGATTCCTCCGCCATCTTAGGACCACCTCCCCAATTCACTTTTTTCACTTTCTATGGTCAGCAAGCTCCTCTAGATCCTCAGCTAGTGCTTTATCAGTATTAACGTACATTTGAATCACCTGGGCATATTGTTAAACTGAAGATTCTGATACAGTAGGTCTGGAGTGGGACTTGAGATTCTGTCCTTCTAACAAGCACCTGGCTGATGATGATGCTGGTCAGTGTGACAAATTTTGAGTAAAAAGTCCTAAACCACTTGTCAATTGATCATCTCATCATGTAAACATCATTTGAATCTAGTTGTTCTCTGAAGACACTGCCTTCCCTTCAGTCTACTAAGGGGAAGGAATTTTGCCTCTCACACCCCACTTAACCATTTCTAAAGTATGCCTTAGGATAGTATTTTCATCGACTTCTTTTGTGGGAAAAAAAGTGCAGTTTCTTTGGGATTCATGTCATCCAGTCATTCTAGCCCCTCCCAATCTTCATGGCAACCACTCACCAACTCCTTCTCATTCTTCCTCATCGATTCATGATATTGACATACAAAACATGCAGTAGAGATAAACACACAGAGGAATTTTGTAAGAAGAGATGAGAGTTGCTGAAAAAATTCACAAAATCTGCCTGTCAGATGTATATCATTATCAATTTCTAGTCATTGTGTAAGAGATATATAGTTGTTCACCAAAATTTGTTCTGCCCTTTGTAGTATACAGTTTAAGAGAAAAGCAGCACTGATGTCAGAGAGCTGGACTGGGGCTATCACTGGGTCTGCGTGTTGTTAGGAGCTGGCCTGACACTCACAGAAAGGTCTTCATGGTTTCCTGTTGAATATCAACAATTTCACAGAACATTAACATCACATAAGGCTACTCTGTGACCATGATGTATCAAGATAAAAAGAAAATCTACTCAATAATCAGGTGAACACTGACAAAAAATAAACATTGCACAAACACAAAAATGATCAAATATTCTTAACTTTGCTAACATGACTGCTGCTTCTATGCCAATTACAGCTTTTTGCATGTAGCAGCTTTCATTCCTCTTGGATATGATTTACCAAGATGCCCAATCGTTAAAATCACCTGCCATCACCAAATCTAGAGCAAAGCCCTACTTTCTTCAACCCTCCCATAAATCACCTACCTTAATCCCATAGCCCAAAATAAGCCAGATCAAACACATCTTCCTGAGAAGCCTCAATGTTCCCCAAGTTGCATGTTCTCCCCTGCCACATGAATCATAAGTAAACCCAACTCATTCAATTTATCTTATACCGTATACAAAAATCAACTCAAAATAGATTAAACAGTTAAAAGCTATTGTACTACTAGAAGAAAATATAGGGGGAAATCTTCATGACATTGGCCTTGTCAATAATTTCTTGGATATGACACTAAAAATACAGTGAAAAAAAGCAAAAATGGAGAAGTGGGATTTCATTACACTGAAAAGATTCTGAACAGCAGAGGAAACACTTAACAGAGTGAAAAGTCAACCTACAGAACAGAAAAAATATTTGCAAAGCATATACCTGATAAGAAGTTAATATACTGAAGAAGGAATTCATAGGGCCTGGACTCCATCTTAGGCCTGTTCATGTTGACCATGCTTGACCACCTTTCCAATGGACTCTGAACTCTGTGTTTAGTGCCTATGAAACAAAAACAGAAGGATAAGACCCCCTCCAGACAGGGGAACATTGAAGATTGTATCTGGTTACTCATTGCCTAAGAGAAAACATACAGTAATCACCGCTTCCTCCAGACAGGCCATAAATTTTTCTGTATATATTCGAGTGTAACCTCGGGCTTATTGATTATTGGCTAACTGTTTGACTGTTTGAGCACATGTGCACATGAGCACACGAGCACATAGCACGTGAATGATGGGGTTACTGGGGTTGTATTTTCCTTGGTTTATGTAACTCTCAAGGAATTTGGAGTCGTGGGTTCAGACACGTATCCATGGGGTATAAAAGATTTTCACAAATGTTGGTCAGGGTCCTTGGCTAAGAGGAGACTCTGCCTTGGGCTCACCGGTGTAATAAACTGTACTTCATTATCTGCATTGTCCTCCTGAGTGAATTTGTTTCCTGGAACGTGTGGCTACAACATACAAAATAAAAAAAGGAACTCTTAAAACTCAATAGCAAAACAAAACAAAAAAAAAATTAAATGATTTAAAAGTGGGCAAAGCACTGGAATAGACATTTTTCCAAAGAAAACATACAGATGGCCAACAGATGTATGAAAAAATGCTCAACATCACTAGCCATCAGAGAAATGCAAATCAAAAGCACAATGAGATATCACCTCACACCTGTCAGAGTGGATATTATCAAAAAGACAAGAAATAAGTGTTGGCAAGGATGTGGAGAAAAGGGAACCCTTGTGCATCATCGATGAGAATGAGAAGCATATGTAGGTTCCTTTAAAAATAAAAAATGGAACTACCACGTGATCTAGCAATCCCACATCTTGTATACATCCTAAGGAAATGAAATCAGTATCTTGAAGAGTTATCTACACTCCCATGATTATTTCAGCATTATTCACTATTGCTAAGATAAGAAAACAACCTGTGTCTGTTTGTGATAACAGGGTTGAGCCAAGAGCACATTATGCAAAGTGAAATAAACCAGAAACAGAAAGACAAATATTATATGATAGCACTGGTATGTGGAATCTAAAAATGTCAGCCTCATAAGATGGTGTTGCAGCGGCTGAAGTTGGGGGAAATGGGAAAATATTGGTCAAAGATACAAACTTAGTTACAAGTTGAATAAGTTCTGGGGGTCTTATGTATACATGATGACTATAATTAATTGAAATTTGCAAAGAGAGTAAATCTTAAGTGTTCTCACTGCACATACACACAAATTAGTAACTATATGAAGTGATGGATGTGTTGATCAGCTTGACTGTGGTCATCATTGAGAGGGTATCAGGCAGGAAGGCTAGGGGTCCCCAAGTGGAGGAAATAGACTGCAAGTGTCAGATTTTTCCTTCTCTATACAAAATTAAAAGGAGGTTTCTTTTAAAACTATGTTGCTATGACAACATCTGGTTCCACCTGAACATAACTTTTCTCAAACCTTGAGCTAACTAATGCATTTTCCTTATGGAAATGTTTTTCTTAAGCTATGTTAATGACTATGTATTTACCTTGAATTTGTCTTTCTTCAAGTTGGTTATACCTAAGATTCAGAACTGATAATGGCTCAACAAACCAGTATGTTTTACTCATGAAAATGTTCTCTTAAGCTATGTTAATGGAACTATGTATTTACCTTAGAATCTGCCTTTCTTCAAGATTCACGTCAATTGTTTTATGGCCCAGATGACTCACCTTGTGCCAATGTTATCTCAAAATGCATGTTGTGGGTGAGGGGCCTGGTACCGCTCTCTGAGTTTTGAAACATTTCCTTTCTCTAATTAGCAGCTTGCTAATAGGTATATAACTTCTTGCTAAAAATTAGCAAGGGGCACTCTTTCTGCCCCCTTCTCAAGTCTATGTCAGAAGCTTTCTCTATCTCTTTTATACTTTAATAAAACTTTATTACACAAAAGCCCTGGGCAATCAAGCCTCATCACTGACCCCGGATCGAATTCCTCTCCTCCAGAGACCAAGAATCCTGGCGTCATTCCTGGCCCTTAGTGGCAACCTTTCATCATTTTATGATGTATACATACATCAAGTCATCACACTATACATTTTAAATATAAACTTTTTAATTGTCAGTTATGCCTCAATAAGGTAGGAAAGATACGAATAATAAAACTTACAGAAGGAAACACAGAAAACTATTTTTGTGACTCCTGAGTAGATAACGATTTGTTGAAACACACACACACAAGCCATAAAATAGAACTTTGAAAAAGTTAACTACCATAGTGTTGATAACTTCTGATCATCGAGCTAGCCAGGATAAGGAAAGTGAAAAAGTAAGGAACAAACTGAAAAAAATCTCTATTAGTATAGAAATATATAAAGAACTCAAAATCAATGACACAAATGGAAATAATTTTATTTTTAATGAGTAGAAACCAAACAGATATTCCACAAAAGAGAGAGGGAATATAACCAATCCTGAAAACCACTGAACTTCATTATTGATCATGGGAATGCAAACTAAGCTCAAAATGAGATAGCATTATATCCACATGATACAAGCAAACATTTAGAGTCTGACAACACCAATTGCAGGTGAAGATGTGAAACAAAAGGAATAATACAATCCTGGTGCGTGCTAAGACTCTTCAATCTTGTCCAACTCTGTTCGACCCTATGGGCTGCAGCCTGCCAGACTCCTCTGTCCATGGGATTCTCCAGGCAAGAATACTGGAGTGGGCTTTCATGCCCTCCTCCAGGTGTCTTCCTGATTCAGGGATTGAACCCAAGTCTTTTACATCTCCTGCACTGGCAGACGGGTTCTTTACCACTAGCACCACCACTAGCATAATACTTCTAGAAGTGCTAAATGAAAACAATATGCATTATATTACAAAGCTAAATATGCACCCAGAATATGACCTAGTAATTCTGTTCCTAAATATATACCCTAGAAACTCTCTAATATTTAATCAAGAGACACATATGAGAAAATTATTAACAATAAAATCTTGTAAACATCTCAAATGCCCATCAACAGTAAAATAAACCAATTGTGAGATACTTACACTACAAAATATTGGTGGAAATGCATGACTGCTGCTAAATTATCAACATGAATACATCCTGCAAATATAATGGTGAGTTTTTTAAAAATGAGTTGTGTATATCGTGTGATGTTGCTTTTATGAAATTCAAAAACAAAAAACTCTATACTGTTTAGAGGTTATATTTATATGGTAAAACTACCTGTCAAAAGGAAAAAGCAAAGAATGATAAAAACAAAATTTTGAGTAGTAATATGGGGATATTCTGGTCTTCACAGTTGTGCTAGTGGTAAAGAATCTGCCTGTCAACACAGGATACACAAGAGGCATGGGTTCAATCTTTGGGTCAGGGAGATCCCCTGGAGAAGGAAACGGTAACCCTTTCCAGTATTCTTGAATGGAAAATTTCATGGACAGAGGGGCCTGGCAGGCTACCCTTCATGGGGCCGCAAAGAGCTGGACATGACTGAGTGACTGAGCACTGAACATGGGGATACGACAGAGGAAGGGCACTGGGCAAGGATTCATAGGCAATATAAAAAATAAAGGTACTGGTCATCCTTTACATCCAGAATCGGGTAGTAGGTTCAGAGGTATTCATTATTCATTTTATTATTCCAAACTTACATATATGACACAAATTTTTAGATATAATAAATAAATGATAGTAAGATTTAAAAGTTTATGTACAGAATGTGCATATATACATATAAATTTGGACCAATATGTCACTTCTCTACTTGAAAGATGTAATGGCTTCTATTTGGTCTACATAGCCCTGAATTGTCTAGCTATAGAACCCCCTCCTTTATTTCAAGCTTCATCTCATTATCCCTACCTATGAAGTACACACTAGCCGTCCAGACTTTATTCTGTCTTGAAATAGACAAACTCTATGCTGCCTCAGAGATGTTGATCTTACTATTCCCACTTCATGGAAGACTTTTCCCTGCCATACACTCACATTATGCTTAGGTTTCAATTTAAAGTTCTTTTTTTGTAAAGAGGTCTTCTCTGATCAGTCCCTTCTATCTCCATTTGGGGATTTATATTAAGTCCTTTGTTATTTTCTCTTGTTATGTTGAATTTATGTATTTATGTGATAATTTCTTTGATGTTTTTCTCCTCCATCAGACTTAAGCTCTATGAGGAGAGCAGCCACGATAATTTTTGTTCACCTTTGTGTTCACCAGCACACAGAACTACATTCTTTCTAGAGTCGGCACCCCCCAAAATTTGTTTTATAAATAAGTAAATGAATGGAAGAATTAATACATATGAATAAATAGCATGAAAACTTACTCACAAAATAGGAGAAAGATAGAATCATATAGCCATTATATGTGTGTACGTGTGTGTGTGTGTGTGTGTGTGTGTATAGCATTACTAAAATGACTATTAAAATATGAACTTAAGGTTTAAGGAAAATGATTACAGAAAATCTCAGATATAGGAAAATACAGAGGACAATTGTTAAACCTGAGATCAATCTAAATGAACATTATATAAAATAATAACAAAGAATAAATTCATAGTGCAAAGTAAAAGATGGAATAGAAATACAAAATATTGGCAAACAGTGGCATCAAGCTTTATATATACAAAATTTTAAAATGGGAGAATATGGGCCTGATTTTATCAATGCAGCAAAGTCATTAACCTTTCTGAGCTCTATCTGTAAGCACTCAAGAAATGTTTGTTGAAAAATAATCTCTAACAGGGACACAGAAACTGCCCATTCCAGGTCTAATGCTCTATGCTTTCTTAAATGAGAACAAATCATTGGAAATTCTTGTCACATGGACAATATGTTTCAAGATTTTCTAATCATCCTTATAAAAGTATTTTTCAATATTATTTTTTCAAAGTATATAAAAGCATGAAAAACCCCGTGAGAGGAAAAAAGAACTGTAGAAAAGCATCAGCATAAAAAATGGAAAAAGATAGTGGGTAATAGAGCATCACATCCTTCAAAAGTAAAATCTGTGCAAATTTTAAAAGCATTTTTCATCTTTAAGGAATCACCAAATTGTTCCCTTAATGAAGAGTGGTAGGCCCCTGGATGTTACACCAACTGCCACTTGCAATCATTTCTCTCTCCCTTTATTTCCTATGGCTAGACACTAAGCAGCATTACCAGGATGCAAGCCTCAGAACTGCTTAGTGAGCTCATGTACCGTATTCTCAGCCTAGGGTAACTTCCAATCTATGGCCGTCTTTCATAATTACCATCCCTTCTGACCAATCTGTCAGGAGTACCACTGCTTACTCCCCAGGCAGCCCTGGCCTCAGCAAAAATACACAATTTTTTTTGTTTTGCGTATTTTACTTACTATTCTCTGTGGTTAAAGACTATTATACTATTATCAGTTCAGTTCAGTCGCTCAGTTGTGTCCGAATCTTTGCGACCCCATGAATCACAGCACACCAGGCCTCCCTGTCCATCATCAACTCCCAGAGTTCACTCAAACTCATGTGATGGCTGGTGATGCCATCCAGCCATCTCATTCTCTGTCGTCCCTGTCTCCTCCCACCTGCAATCCCTCCCAGCATCAGAGTCTTTTCCAGTGAATCAGCTCTTCGCATGAGGTGGCCAAAGTATTGGAGTTTCAGCTTTAGCATCAGTCCTTCCAAGCAACACCCAGGATTGATCTCCTTTAGCATGGACTTGTTGGATCTCCTTGAAGTCCAAGGGACTCTCAAGAATCTTCTCCAGCACCACAGTTCAAAAGCATCAATTCTTCGGCGATCAGCTTTCTTCACAGTCCAACTCTCACATCCATACATGACCACGGGAATAACCATAGCCTTGACTAGACGGACCTTGGTTGGCAAAGTAATGTTTCTGCTTTTTAATATGCTATCTAGCCTGGTCATAACTTCCCTTCCAAGGAGTAAGTGTCTTTTAATTTCATGGCTGCAATCAGCATCTGCAGTGATAAATAAAATCTGATACTGTTTCCACTGTTTCCCCATCTATTTGCCATGAAGTGATGGGACCAGATGCCATGATCTTTGTTTTCTGAATGTTGAGCTTCAAGCCAACCTTTTCACTCTCCTCTTTCACTTTCATCAAGAGGCTTTTGAGTTCCTCTTCACTTTCTGCCATAAGGGTGGTGTCATTTGCATATCTGAGGTTATTGATATTTCTCCCAGCAATCTTGATTCCAGCATGCTATTATAGTGTCTGACAAATATAACCCAGCAGGTATCATGACACCACTTGGAGATGAACATTTTTGAAGGACTTATTTCATAAGGATACACAGTAACAAATATAGCTGAACAGATGGATCCTGAACACAGATTCAGAAATGTTGAACACAGCAAGTAGTAAAGATTTATACCTACCTACAAAGCAGCAATCTGGACTCAGAGAACAGCAGGCTGCCATAGATATATGGCATATTTATTGAAGCATTAAAAGAGTTTCACAGTCCTCCTAATTATTATACCTACCTCTGGTTACATAGAGCTAGTCTATAGTGAGTTTTTCACTGATTTATTTAACTCTTAAATACGATAAACTCCTAAGCAATACCTATGTTCACGCAGAAGTAATAAATTTTCTGCTATGCTTTTAAACATTGTTTGCACTTTCAAAATGTCAGTGATATTTGCAGATATAAACACTGTGTTTCATGCCATTTCAAAGATGCAGTTGTTAGAGCCAAAAATATTCATGTTTTAAAATCCTCTCTCGTATAAATGGCTCAGGGTCAAAAGACATGAAAAATCTGTTTCATCTTAAGTCTGCTCAAATGCCTTATATAAAAGAATGTCAGGAAGAAAATAAATCCTGGAAGATTCTCCTGGTTTGCAAAATGAAAGAAAGCCTTAGATTCATCTCAATTCCCATTTACAGTTTGCAAAAGTGTTTCTCAACTAACAAGTTTTAATACATCAGTAAAATCACTCCATTCAATGTAGCTAAACACTGAAAATAACACTGTGTTTTTGATTGATAGCAATAGGAAAATTTCCTTTTCCCTGGAAACAGAAGCTGTCACATTTTGTGTATGCTAAGACAGGGCCTCACCTCCTGAATTTCATGTCTTTCACTTGCATTCCACCACCTTTAAAGAACAAGATCAAAATTAAAACTGATCAACAAGTCTAAGAATCCAGCATGATGAACAGAAGCCCTACTGCCAAGCTCATGCATTCAAGAGATGCCAAGCCATTGGAGTCTAGCCTCTTGTTAATGTTTACTATATTTAGCAGTAATAACAAAATAGTAATTAACAAAATAATTAAAATAATTAAGGACATTGATCCATTCATTCAATATCTTTTGCATGTTAAATATGATTATATTATTATAAAATACATTTACCTATGACTATGCACATTGAGTCACTTTTTTAAGACAAAGGATATAAAGCAAAATTCAATATTTTTAAAAAATTTATTTTGTATTGGAGTATAGTTGATTTACAATGTTGTGTTAGTTTCAGGTATACAGCAAAGTGATTCAGTTATACATATACATATGTCTATTCTTTTTCATTCAATAATTTTAGCAGCTACTCATTGTCAAATAGAGCATTAGGCCTGGGAGAGAGAGCTATGAAGAGACCATAATGTCCCCCAAAACTTCCTCTTAGCAGAATGAGTCACAGGCTACAATTTGCTTCCAGGAAGGCAAGGAAAGTAACATTTTGGGTATTCCATCTTCTTGCATGGGAGATTGGCAAGGAAGATGGAGTTGAGAATGGCATCTTGAGTGAGCAGCCTTCAATTTCTGCCAATACTAGTCTGATTCTTGATACAAGATATGTACAGTGCTCCTGGAAGTTGTGACTGAGATGGCCTGTGGGTGAATGACTAGGTTCCATCACTGAATTTTTGATATCTAAGAGGGACCTTTTGTGTTCAGGAAACACGATTTGTCATTCTTTGGTCTGATATTAATTTGTTAAAATTACAAAATAAAAAGTAGATAAAAATTATAGTCTATTCCATAAATCTAGTACACTTTGTCAATCACTTGCAAGAGAGCCTTCAATAAATATTAGATCAACTCAGGCTGAACAGACTAAATTCTGCTTAATCCTGTTTGTAAACTTAGTTGCCTCAATTCTCTTCAACATTTCAAAGTGCATATATAAATCAAATATATCTGATTTTCTTTTTAAGCACTTCACATACCTGACTAGGTATACTGATCCCCAAAATCAAAACCTTACTACTTGCTTGAACAACTGTTACATATTTAATAAGCCAAATTTATAAATATAAAGAATATAAAATTATCTTAAATATTCTAGTGCATTAATAATATGTGCTAGTGCTAAGTCACTTTCAGTCGTGTCCGACTCTTTGCAACCCCATGGTTACAAAAATAGCCCATCATGCTCCCCCATCTTAAATGTTTTCAAAATTTCTTACATACTTTAATAAAAATCACAAATCGATGAAATTCTAAAATTGGAATCTGTTCAAACTGTCACTCTAAAATATGCCATGTTCTCTTCAACATCATAAACAAATTAAATATCAACTGCTACTCACATTATTCTAAACTTCACATACTGGTATTAATACTATGGATTTGATTCACTTCACTATCCCTCTGTTTTATTCCAATCCTCCCTAAGATTTTAAAGATACTGTGCTCACTTATGGGCTTCCCAGATGGCACTAGTGGTAAAGAGTCCACCTGCAAATGCAGGTAGATGTAAGAGACACAGGTTCCATCCCTGGGTCGGGAAGATGCCCTAGGGGTGGGCATAGCAACCCACTCCAGTATTCTTGCCTGGTGGATCCCATGGACAGAGGAGCCTGGAGGTCTACAGTCCATAGGGTCACACAGAGTTGGACATCACTGAAGTGACTTAGTGTACACACACACAAATGTGCTCATTTATGAGCCACAGGTGTGAAAGTGGGATGGAGTAACAGGCAACAACATTGTAGCGAGACTCTATTTGTGTGCAACTGCATAAACTGGAGTATTTTTTTTTAAAACATAACTATGGCTCCAGGGAACTCTGGATCCAATCCTTCAACTAGGGTTGGTTTCTAATAAGTTCAAGTAGCATCCTTACAACATTTTCCATCATCATTATCTAATTTGAATAGACGAAAGTCTTCAAAATGCTTCATCTCTCAAGTTCATTGCTAAACTACTTGAACTGATTTCTACCACTTGAGTTAATTCAGGATTCTTCTTGTATGTTTTCATCTTAGCCATCATTCTTATAGTGTAATGACATCTGACTATATTCTGTACACTTCTCATATGGTGTCTCCAAGATCTAAACTGCATATGACGATTCTTACTGTGGCACATGGCCACTACATAACTGTAACTTCTCCTGATTCTAGACAGGGGAGTCTTGGATCATGGAGTGGGCAGAGCGGCCCTGTATTTTCATCATAGCCCTGGAACACTAGGCATATCAACTAGTTTTCTCTGCCCACTTTTATTCCCCACTGGGTACCCATGGAAACATTGGAGTTGAAAAAGTTCCATGAACATTGTTTTTAACTTTTTATTTTATACTGGGGCAGAGTCAATGTTGTGATAGTTTCAGGTGAACAGCAAAGGGACTCAGCCAAACATATACTTGTATCCATTCTCCCCAAGCTCCTCTCCCATCCAGGTTGCCACATAACACTGAGCAGAGTTCCATGAGTTGCATGAGTCTTCTTCAGTTCAGTTCAGCTGCTCAGTTGTATCCGACTCTTTGCAGCCCCATGGACTGCAGGACGCCAGGCTTCCCTGTCCATCACCAACTCCCAGAGCTTACTCAAACTCACGTCTATTGAGTTGGTGATGCCATCCAACCATCTCTGTCATCCCCTTCTTAAACCCTCTTTTTGTCTATGTTGCCCATGAGGGTGTTATCATTTGTACTTTGTCACATCAGGATGGTACTTTCCCCAATGCTCATGCTTCTGTCCATTCCCATCCCAGTTCTATGAAGAATGGTGACAAATCTTTGGCTTTCTACTCTCCTTGGTTCAAAGAGTTTTTCTGGTGAGTTTGAAGGGTAAAGAGGACAAGTTGTCCCCGTGTGTGCTTGAATCTTGAATCATTATACTTGAATGCTTGCTTTTTGAACTTAGAGGCAAGACATTTGGGCTCCTTTGTTTCTTTGGGCCAATAGGTCAACTTTTTCCTGGGTTCAATTTAGCTGCTTTTCTTTGAGCTGAAATAGAAGTGGTCACATGGAAGAAGAATAAGACTTATCAGTTAAGACACAAATAATTATTTGGCTAGCCTTGGTATCTTACCTGGGGCATGGAAGAATTTATGTTACCACCTATTCTAAGCAGGCCTCTGGTTTAATAGCTAGAACAGATACAGTCTAGGATGAGAGTAGGTTGCAGATTTATTGGAGCCAATGGCCAATAGAGAAGGCCAATGACTTCTCTAAACATGACTGATTTCTATTTGTTCTTGAGCTCTCCATTTAAGTGTCACCTCATTGAGAAGGTCTTCTCTGACCTCTCAGGCCTGCCAAGGCCTCCCTATTACATATTCTCAAAGTAATCTTGTTTCTCTTTAAGCATAAATCTCATTTGACATTTTGGTTTAATATTTACCTTAACCTGTAGACTGAGCACTCTGTGGGTCCTGGGACCTTTATCTTCGTCAACATAGCTCTCTCTCCAGTGCTGTATTTGGTACTGAGCAACTGCTGAAAAAATAATGGATGGATGAATCATTGTTTCAAATTATTTTAGTTAATGAAATACAGTAAACATTAACAAAGGGCTTCCCCAGTGGCACAGCAGAAAAAAATCCGCCTGCAGTACAGGAGACACAGGTTTGATCACTGGGTCGGGAAGATCCCCTGGAGAAGGAATATTTCAGTATTCTTGCCTGGAAATTTCCATGAACAGAGGAGACTGGTGGGCTACAGTTCACAGGGTCGCAGAGTCAGACATGACTTAGCAACTAAACAATAAAAAAACATTAACAAGAAGCTAGGCTCCAAAGACTTGATATCTCTTCAGTGCATGAGCTTGGGCAGTGGGGCTTCTAGTCACCACACTGAATTCTTGGACTGGATTACCAGCTTTAATTTTCACCAAGTTCTTTAAAGGTCATGGACTATAAATAAAAGACGTGAGATTCGTGACTTTAGGGCCATATAGCAGCTTCATACGGAGAAGGCAATGGCACCCCACATCAGTATACTTGCCTGGAAAATCACATGGACGGAAGAACCTGGTAGGCTGCAGTCCAAAGTCTGGAGTCCTGGTAGGCTGGGGTCGCAAAGAATTGGACACAACTAAGTGACTTCACTTTCACTTTTCACTTTCATGCACTGCAGAAGGAAATGGCAACCCACTCCAGTGTTCTTGCCTGGAGAATCCCAGGGATGGGGTAGCCTGGTGGGCTGCTGTCTATGGGGTCACACAGAGTTGGACATGACTGAAGTGACTTAGCAGCAGCAGCTTCATAAAGCTAAATTCCCACAAACAGAACCACCAGGCTCAAAAGCTTAAAAGAAACAGCAAGGAGATGGAGGTAACAGAGAAAACATGAGAAGATGTTTTAAATCTGAATGCTGGCTGATTTATTCATTTGTATTAACTAAGACATCACAGTTTTGCCAAGAGAATGCACTGGTCATAGAAAACACCCTCTTCCAACAACACAAGAGAAGACCCTACACATGGACATTACCAGATGGTCAACACCGAAATCAGATTGATTATATTCTTTGCAGCCAAAGATGGAGAAGCTCTATACAGTTAGCAAAAACAAGACAAGGAGCTGACTGTGGCTCAGATCATGAACTCCTTATTGCCAAATTCAGACTTCAATTGAAGAAAGTAGGGAAAACCACTAGACCATTCAGATATGACCTAAATCAAATCCCTTATGAATATACAGTGAAAGTGAGAAATAGATTTAAGGGACTACATCTGATAAATATAGTGCCTGATGAACTATGAACGGAGGTTCGTGACATTGTACAGGAGACAGGGACCAAGACCATCCCCATGGAAAAGAAATGCAAAAAAGCAAAATGGCTGTCTGAGGAGGCCTTACAAATAGCTGTGAAAAGAAGAGAAGCGAAAAGCAAAGGAGAAAAGGAAAGATATAAGCATCTGCATGCAGAGTTCCAAAGAATAGCAAGGAGAGATAAGAAAGTCTTCCTCGGTGATCAATGCAAAGAAATAGAGGAAAACAACAGAATAGGATAAACAAGACATTTTTTCAAGAAAATTAGAGATATCAAGGGAACATTTCATGCAAAGATGGGCTCGATAAAGGACAGAAATGGTATGGACCTAAGAGAAGCAGAAGATATTAAGAAGAGGTGGCAAGAATACACAGAAGAACTGTATAAATAGATCTGCACGACCAAGATAATCACGATGGCGTGATTACTCACCTAGAGCCAGACATCTGGGAATGTGAAGTCAAGTGGGCTTTAAAAAGCATCACTACGAACAAAGCTAGTGGAGATGATTGAATTCCAGTTGAGCTATTTCAAATCTTGAAAGATGATGCTGTAAAAGTGCTGCACTCAATATGCCAGCAAATTTGGAGAACTCAGCAGTGGCCACAGGACTGGAAAAGGTCAGTCTTCATTCCAATACCAAAGAAAGGCAATGCCAATGAATGCTCAAACCACAGCACAATTGCACTCCGCTCACACACTGGTAAAGTCATGCTCAAAATTCTCCAAGCCAGGCTTCAGCAATATGTGAAACGTGAACTCCCAGATGTTCAAGCAGGTTTTAGAAAAGGCAGAGGCACCAGAGATCAAATTGCCAACATCCGCTGGATCATGGAGAAAGCAAGAGCGTTCCAGAAAAGCATCTATTTCTGCTTCATTGACTATGCCAAAGCCTTTGACTGTGTCGATCACAATAAACTGTGGAACATTCTGAAAGAGATGGGAATACCAGACCACCTGACCTGCCTCTTGAGAAACCTGTATGCAGGTCAGGAAGCAACAGTCAGAACTGGACATGGAACAACAGACTGGTTCCAAATAGGAAAAGGAGTACATCAAGGTTGTATATTGTCACCTTACTTGTTTCACTTATATGCAGAGTACATCATGAGGAACGCTGGGCTGGAAGAAGCACAAGCTGGAATCAAGATTGCTGGGAGAAATATCAATAACCTCAGATATGCAGATGACACTACCCTTATGGCAGAAAGTGAAGAGGAACTCAAAAGCCTCTTGATGAAAGTGAAAGAGGAGAGTGAAAAGGTTGGCTTGAAGCTCAACATTCAGAAAACAAAGATCGTGGCATCTGGTCCCATCACTTCATGGGAAATAGATGGGGAAACAGTGGAAACAGTGTCAGACTTTATTTTTTGGGGCTCCCAAATCACTGCGGATGCTGATTGCAGCCATGAAATTAAAAGACGCTTACTCCTTGGGAGGAAAGTTATGACCAACTTAGATAGTATATTAAAAAGCCCAGACATTACTTTGCCAACCGAGGTCCGTCTAGTCAAGGCTATGGTTTTTCCAGTGGTCATGTATGGATGTGAGAGTTGAACTGTGAAGAAAGAGCTAATCGCCGAAGAATTGATGCTTTTGAACTGTGGTGCTAGAGAAGACTCTTGAGAGACCCTTGGACTGCAAGAAGATCCAACCAGTCCATTCTAAATGAGATCAATCCTGGGTTTTCATTGGAAGGACTGATGCTAAAGCTGAAGCCCCATTGTTTTGGCCACCTCATGCGACGAGTTGACTCACTGGAAAAGACTCTGATGCTGGGAAAGGTTGGGGGCGGGAGGAGAAGGGGACGACAGAGAATGAGATGGCTGGATGGCATCACCGACTCGATGGACATGAGTTTGGGTGAACTCTGGGAGTTGGTGATGGACAGGGAGGCCTGGCGTGCTGTTATTCTTTGAGTCACAAAGAGTCGGACACGACTGAGTGACTGAACTGAACTGAAGACATCACAGATTTGAACTGAGTTTACCTGGAGACCTGGGTTCATCACTGGGTTGGGAAGATCCCTTGGAGAAGGAAATGGCATCCCACTCCAGTATTCTTGCCTGGAGAATTCCATGGACAGAGGAACCTGGCAGGCTACATTCCAAATGGTCACAAAGAGTTGGAGACGACTGAGTGACTAACACTACCTGGAAATAACTAGGTTAAGATTTTTATTGTTGTTGTTATGGTTGTGGTTTTTGCATTCTACTCCTATAAATTAAACTAGGCACTTGAGAAAGAGAACGAATTTACTAACAGTAAAATGAAGTAAATTTTGTTTCTGTATATTTGAGTGCGTGACTATGAAATTCATACGTTTATATCTCCTCTCCAGCTGCTCAAATCTTAGGGGGTTACCTGGCATCACACAGGAGAGATGAGATAAATATGCTTACAGAAGACATCAATCAGTCCACATTAAATTAACACATTTATTGATTTCCTACTATATGCTCAGCTCTGCTCAAGCTTGCTTTTTCTAATTTAAGCACCTTCTAGGATTTAAAGTAATCAGTTGACTTTGCAAGCCTGGGTAATACAAACCACAAAAGCTGAGTAGGAGTATGAACCAGAGGCTTCCTAAGGCTATCGGAAGGCTGAAAACTCTGAAAAGAACTCAAGGACTTTTGTAAAAGGAAAGTGGAAAAACTAATGTTCTCCCTCCTCTCTTTTCCACTGCTGAAATTGTAAAGGTTTTACCTCTTTCCATATTGATCATGACTCTGATTTCTTAAATGCCTGAAGAGAAGATTAAATGCTAAAATGTCTTTTTTCATAACCCAACTGAACCCAAAGAACTTTTCTGACTATGTTCTGTGACACACACTTGGAGTATAAAAAAGGCACTATGGATGGAAAAGGTATTCAGGTATTATGGAGTGGAGAGCATGAGAAGTCAACACAACCAAATTCAATTTACCAAAAGGGAGAGGAAGATGGAAGCCCAACAAGGCCTTATTGCTTTTTGTTTAATTGTTTTCAAATTTGGCTAAAAGGAAATGATCTAGGTTAATCATCATCATCATCAATACCATCAACTAAGAGAAAAAGCATGAAAGCTTACCTGTTGATTTTGCTTTGGCTTTACAAGTAAATTGCACACTCTTATTCATCTAAGCAATTCCAAAACTATGGAATAAGCAAAATGGAATATAAACCATTTCACGTTTGGATTCAGTTCATTAACTTTGATAAGAGCACATTGTAGTTTCATTTCTGCCAGAAATTTATTCAAGAGCAGGTCAATAAAGAGAGCAGATCGAGCAATGAATGGATGAAGAGCATTGTAAAAGTAAATAAACGGCTATTTCCAATTGTTGGCCAGGCGCTTTCTACAGCCTGCATTGGTTTAATCACATTTCAATCATTAATCAAATTATGTCCTTATCAGACATCACTTCTGGGCTTAGCTACTCAACTTTGCAGCTCACTCCACTCCATTCAGGCTTCCTATCCACTCCCCAATTAATAGGTGGTGTACTTTATCTTCTGTAGGGATGGAAGTTTCCTTGGCTTTTACTGCATAGCCTCATATATGTGTGCTTAGTTGTGTCCAACTCTTTGCGACCCCATGGACTGTAGCCTGTCAGGCTCCTCTGTCCATGGAATTTTCTAGGCAAGAATACTGTCATAGGTCACCATTTCCTACTCCAGGGGATCTTCCCAACCTGGGATTGAACCCGTGTCTCTTGCATCTCCTACATTGGCAGGCAGATTCTTTACCACTAGCACCATCTGGGAAGGAAAGCAGCCTCATATATGCATCAAACTAATTTTCAGTCAAGCCACACCAACAACTCCTTGACATGCCTGTCAGGATCTGTATCTGTAAGTCCTCATCAGAGAGATGTGCTCTCTGGGGGAAGAAATATTTTTAATGAACAGCACCTTTCAACCCACTTTAAATACTTTACCCTATATCATGTTTATTTTCAAGTCACTCTTGAGTATTTTAAAGTACATGTAAAAATATATGACAAAACTTTTCTTTTACTCTATCCTATATGCAGAGTACATCATGAAAAACACTGGACTGGAGGAAGCACAAGCTGGAATCAAGACTGCTGGGAGAAATATCAATAACCACAGATATGCAAATGACACCACCCTTATGGCAGAAAGTGGGACAGAATGAGCCTCTTGATGAAAGTGAAAGAGGAGAGTGAAAAAGTTGGCTTGAAGCTCAACATTCAGAAAACTAAGATCATGGCATCTGGTCCCATCACTTCATGGCAAATAAATGAGGAAAACAGTGGAAACAGCGTCAGACTTTATTTTGGGGAGCTCCAAAATCACCGCAGATGCTGATTGCAGCCATGAAATTAAAAGACGCTTACTCCTTGGAAGGAAAGTTATGACCAACCTAGATAGCATATTAAAAAGCAGAGGTATTAGTTTGCCAACAAAAGTCCATCTAGTCAAGGCTATGGTTTTTCCAGTTGTCCAATACTTTGACCACCTCATGTGAAGAGCTGATTCATTGGAAAAGACCCTGATGCTGGGAGGGATTGGGGGCAAGAGGAGAAGGGGACAACAGAGGAAGAGATGGCTGGATGGCATCACCAACTCAGTGGACATGAGTTCGGTGATGGACAAGGAGGCCTGGCGTGCTGCGATTCATTGGGCCGCAAAGAGTCGGACATGACTGAGCAACTGAACTGAACTGACTGAAGGAATAAAAGGGAGAAGGGAATGGCACCCCACTCCAGTACTCTTGCCTGGAAAATCCCATGGATAGAGTATCCTGGTAGGCTGGTAGTGAGTGACTTCACTTTCACTTTTCAGTTTAATGCATTGGAGAAGAAAATGGCAACCCACTCCAGTATTCTTGCCTGGAGAATCCCAGGGACGGGAGAGCCTGGTGGGCTGCCGTCTGTAGGGTCGCACAGAGTCAGACATGACTGAAGTAACTTAGCAGCAGCAGCAGCAAGGAATAAAAGGGATAAAGTGGTAAGAACTTGCTGCTATTAAATATACATTTAGTATGTAGATGGAAGTATATATGTATTTCACATAATATATGTATCTATATATAAAGAGAAAGACAGACTGAGTAAAATGAATAGCTAAGATACATGTCTATAGTGCCTTATATCTTATAGACATATTTCATATGTAATATTCATTCATTTGTTCAAAGATATGTACTGGTATCCTAGTATGTCAGGTACTGTTATTGACATATAAAATAAGCAAACAACAAAACGGCCAGAGGTCCCTATCCTTGTGAAATCCAGCAGTCCCAGTTTATACCTGCTGTCCTGGTGTCAATGTAATAGCACTCACTTCCACTCTCAAAAATTTTTCAGTTGATACAAAATTATATGGTCTCTGTATAAAGTATGTATTATATTAAACAATAAGTAGTGCTATGGAAACTGCTGCTGCTAACTGTTAAGTCGCTTCAGTCGTGTCCAGCTCTGTGTGACCACATAGACAGCAGCCCACCAGGCTCCCCCATCCCTGGGATTCTCCAGGCAAGAACACTGGAGTGGGTTGCTGTGGAAGAGGCAAAGGCAAAAGTAGAGCAGAGTAAGTGGATCTGAGATGTGAGGAAGGTGGTTTCCATTTTAAATAGGAAGGTCATAGAGGCTCTACTAGGGCTTCCCTGGTGCCTCAGACAGTAAAAAATCTGCCTGCAATGTGGGAGACCCGGATTCGATCCCCAGGTCAAGAAGATCCCCTGGAGAAGGGCTTGGCTACCCGCTCCAGTATTCTTGCCTGGGGAATCCCATGGACAGAGGAGCCTGGTGAGCTACAGTCCATGGGTTGCACAGATGAACACAACTGAGTAACTTAACACTTTCACTTTCAGAGGCTTCGTTAAGAAGGTGGCATTTGGGCAGAGACTTGAGGGAAGTGTGAATGTTACCCATGTAGCTCTCTGCCCAAATAGTGTACCTGGAAGAGACAAGAGCAAGCAAAGACCTCTGGGTTGAGATCATGCTTGAGGAATAACAAGAAAACCACTGAGGCCGGAGCAGAGTGAATGAGCGCACACTGGATGAGGAGGTAAGACCAGAGTGGTAATGTAGGTGGGCAGATCATGAATGGACATTTAGGAGTTTGGTTTTAATTTTGTTGTTGTTCAGACATGATTTATCATGTCCAGTTCTTTGCAACCCCTTGGACTGCAACATACTGGGTGCTTCCCTGTCCTTCTCTTTCTCCTGGAGTTTGCTCAAATTCATGTCCCTTGAGTCAGTGATGCCATCCAACCATCTCATCCTCTGTTGTCCCCTTCTCCTCCTACCTTCAATCTTTCCCAGATTGGTTTTAATTACAAGTGAATTAATGAGCCACTGGAAGATTTAGAACACAATAGGAATTCCCAATAAGATCTGATGCTTTTATCAGGATTACCCTTGTTTCTCCATTCAGAATTGAGTGAGCAGGTGGTGTGTCAAGTGTGAAACTGGGAGACCAGTTTGTCTGCAATAGTAACCATCCAGGAAAGAAGTATTCATGGTTGTACCAGTAAAGATAGTGAGAAATTCATGGATTCTGGGTGTTTTGAAGGTAGGGACATTTAAATTGGATATTCACAACTCTGAGAGGTAGACAAGAAAGATAGAATTATGCCATTTTGTGAATCAAGAAACTGGAACTCAGAGAGGTTGTAGGTTGCCTAAATTTACACAACTAATTGAATGGAACAAGGAGCACAGAACCTGTCTCTTATCTGTCTCGGACTTTATGTATGGTTTACAACCTTTCCAAGCATACTGCAGACTATAAAGTAAGCACGCACTTTCCTCATACCAGGCTCAAAGGAGTATCCTCCAGCACAAAAAAGTGAGAATGCCTTTGTCATCATTAGTCTGGGATTCTCTCCAGGATACATGTTAAGGAGTATGTCCATTCTCAGATGTGACAATTTTGACTGAAATGATTAAATGACTTGTGCATGTATGGAACAGCCTAATACCTCCTAAAGGAACAATATCATGTAATGGGAAAAGGACAGGGATAGATAGACTTGGGTTTAAAATCCTGGCTTCCCAGGGGGTGCTAGTGGTAAAGAACTTGTCTGCCAATGCAGGAGACATAAGAGATGCAAGTTCAGTCCCTGGTTTGGGAAGATTCCCTGGAGAAGGGCATGGCAACCCACTCCAGTCTTCTTGCCTGGAGAATCCCACAGACAGAGGAGTCTGGCAGGCTACAGTCCATAGGGTCACAAAGAGTCGGACACGACTGAATCAACTTAAATCTTACCCTGACATGTATAAGCTGTGTATTTAGCAAAAAGTTACCTGGTATATGCATCTTGAGGCTGTTGAGAACATTTAATAAAATCTAAAAGACACACCAGATGAGCCCACTGCCTAAAAGTCTCCCCCAGATATTAATCTGACTGAATTATATTTGCTTAAATGGCACCACCTCAGAGAAGATTCCCTGACAGTCCAGCATCATCTTCCAAGCACCCATTACTAGAAGACATTAAATTAATATAGAGTTATGCACTTACAGTCTCCATGAGGTCAGGAATTTTATTTTTCATGATTCTATCTGCAGTACCCACCACAGTGCCTCATACATAGTGGTTCCCCCAGAATAGTTGATGAAGATATGAATCTTGTATCCCTACCCCACTCACTTCCTCCATCTTTGAGTGACACTGGTCTGCTTTCAAGGTTCTGGGCTCTTTTCCATTTCAAGGGCTTTGCATCTAAAGTCCTCTCCCTGTATGCTCTTCCTCCCACTCTGTCTAGTGAAACTCTACTCATTTCTCCAATCTCGGTCCAAATGGACACTTCCTTACAGTAGGCTTCCCTGATCCTGGACTAGGTCAGTTATCCCTATTGTAAGCTCTAACAGCCCAAGGTACTTTTCCGTTATAGCACTTACCACAGTTCTTTAGTATTTATTTGTGTGTGTGCTCAGTCACTCAGTCATGTCCAACTCTTTTGTGACCCCATAGACTTTAATCCACCAGGCTCCTCTGTTCATGTAATTTTCCAGGCAAGAATACTGGAGGGGGTTGTCATTTCTTTCTCCAGAAGATCTTCCTGATCCAGGGATCGAACCTGAGTCTTCTGTGTGTCCTGCATTGGGAAGTGGATTCTTTACCACTGAGCCACCAGGGTCAATTTACTAGGATGATTATTTATTTAAGGTCTATCCCCTCCACTGGAATGTAAATTCTGTGAGTTCACTACTGTTTCTATCTAGCACCTAACACAGTCGATGCTCAATAAGTATATGCTAAATGGATAAAGGAAGAAATGTTTCTGTGTGCAGAAAACTCCACACACACTATAGAGCCTTTGCATGTTTCTTAAAGGCCAAAAGAGTTTGGAGGGAAAAAAGGATCAATTTCAGTAATAATGTAAATTGTGAAAATATAAATTGCAGCCATGCTTCCCCTTGCACAAGCAGGAAAGATTTACTGACAAGAAGGCAAAGGTGTTCCAGTCACTTGAGTAAGTGGATAATCCAAAGACCACTTCCAAATATTGTTCAATGGGCACACAATTTCTCCTGAAATTGTTTTTCCTGTTGATCCTATTCTCTTTTGAAAAATTCACCAAGAGGGCTTGCACTCTCTATGTAACTTCTTATAAACAAGTATGTGGTTCATCGACTCCAACTCTGAAAACTGTTTCAATTTCATTGTGAGGCTGCACAGTGAATACAATAACTGGCTAGATAGCTATGCCTCCAGCACAAGAACAAACTCCACTAAGAATCAGAATCCTTGAGTCATGGGTCTTTCATATGGTGCCTTCTACAGTTCAGTAGGAGAGGATACAAGTATCTACATAGTTCATTTGATATTTGTATGTACACTTGACACTTGTAAGTACACTTGACTTTTAAAATTAAAACCTGGTCATTGGCACTAAATTGACTTAAAATTAAGAGATACTGAGAGAGGGGAACATTTTTCCTCAGTAAGGCGAGAGTCAACACAGTCAGATTTTATAATCTAAATGCTTGCTTTCATCAGCAGAAAAAGAACATAACTGAGTATTTGCTGGAGTCTGAACTCCATGGCCAATAGTGATGGAGGCACCATATATCCATTTTGTCCTGGTCAAGTAATTTGTTACCTCTGTCAGAGAATAAAAAGTAAAACTCTTGGATAAATCATACCTATGTATTATACATGAGTCAAGTTACACCAAATTATCCTATTTTCTTCAAGCATTCCAGGTCCCCTAATCTATGACCACCCAATCTCCAATTTTTTTCCTCTCTCACACAGGATCCTATGGCATCTTAGCACAGTAGAGAACATCAGGGAGACAAAGCAAAGACACTAGCAAGTCAGGATCATTGAAACTGTAGAGGAGACAATGGTTTGTACAGCTATTATATAACCATCTGACCAGATTTAATGACTGTTCTTTATTATTGATTTTTATAGCATATTAATGAAATTGAGCTAATTAGTTGAGTTTATTTCTTGTCCTGTAGACTAAGGGTGAACAAACTACAACCTACTCATTGGCCAAATCTGGCCCTCCAGCTGTTTTTGTCAATAAAGTTTATTGGAACACAGCAATACTCATTCATTTATTCAGTTTCTATGGCTGCTTTTATGATATGATGGTAGAGTTGAATAGTTGCAACAGAGACCATCTGGCCCACAAAGCCTAAAATATTTCATATCTGGCTCTTCACAGAAAAACTTTACTGATACTTTTACACTGTGATTATCTGACAATTGAAAAAAACCTGGACAACTTAAAACAGTAAACTGTGTTAAACAATGACATAGTAATGTCTTCTTTATGTTGTTTCATCTTTCAACAACAAAAGCCTTTACATTTAAGCAACAAGTTGTTTTCGTTTCTGCTTTAAGTCATAAAATTTAACCAGATTGCCCTCACTCCATTCTAAAATACATTATACATTAAACAGAAGATACTGAGCATGATTTAATAATGCCATATAATAGAATAAGCTTGGGCTTTGGAGTCTTACCAGAGACTTGACAAGACTTATGATAATTCCATTAATAAACAACCCAGTGGGCATTTCAGTTCAGTTCTATTCAGTCACTCAGTCATGTCCAACTCCCTGCGACCCCATGGACTGCAGCACGCCAGGCCTCCTTGTCCATTATCAACACCTGGAGCTTACTCAGACTAATGTGTATTGAGTCAGTGATGCCATCCAACAATCTCATACTCTATCGTCCCCTTCTCCTCCTGCCCTCAACCTTTTCCAGCATCAGGGACTTTTCAAATGAGTCAGCTATTCACATCAGGTGGCCAAATTACTGGAGTTTCAGCTTCAACATTAGTCCTTCCAATGAATATTCAGTACGGATTTCCATTAGGATTGACTGGTTGGATCTTCTTGAAGTCCAAGGGACTCTCAAGAGTTTTCTCCAACACCATAGTTCAAAAGCATCAATTCTTTGGCTCTCAGCTTTCTTTATAGTCCAACTCTCACATCCATACATGACTACTGGAAAAAACATAGCCTTGACTATATAGACCTTTGTTGGCAAAGTAACGTCTCTGCTTTTTAATATGCTATCTAGGTTGGTCATAATTTTTCTCCCAAGGAGAAAGCGTCTTTTAATGTCATGGCTGCAGTCACCATCTACAGTGATTTTGGAGCCCAGAAAAAAAAAGTCTGCCACTCTTTCCACTGTTTCTCCATCTATTTCCCATGAAGTGATGGGACGAGATGCCATCATCTTAGTTTTCTGAATTTTGAACTTTAAGCCAACTTTTCACTCTCCTCTTTCACTTTCATCAAGAGGCTCTTTCATTCTTATGTGCTTTTTGCCATAAGGGTGGTGTCATCTGCATATCTGAGGTTATTGATATTTCTCCTGGCAATCTTGATTCCAGCTTGTGCTTCATCCAGTCCAGTGTTTCTCATGACGTACTCTGCATATAAGTTAAATAAGCAAGGTGACAATACACAGCCTTGACCTACTCCTTTCCTATTTGGAACCAGTCTGTTGTTCCATGTCCAGTTCCAACTGTTGCTTCATAACCTGCATACAGATTTCTCAAGAAGCAGATCAGGTGGTCTGGTATTTCCATCTCGTTCAGAATTTTCCACAGTTTATCGTGATCCACACAATCAAAGGCTTTGGCATAGTCAATAAAGCAGAAACAGATGTTTTTCGGGAACTCCCTTGCTTTTTCGATGATCCAGTGGATGTTGGCAATTTGATCTCTGGTTCCTCTGCCTTTTCTAAAACCTGCTTGAACATCTGGAAGTTCACGGTTCACATATTGCTGAAGTCTGGCTTGGAGAATTTTGAGCATGACTTTACTAGCGTGTGAGATGAGTGCAATTGTGTGGTAGTTTGAGCATTCTTTGGCATTGCCTTTCTTTGGGATTGGAATGAAAACTGACCTTTTAGATAAGGATTTATGAGTTCCAGATCCTGTCAGATATTTCCTTTTTGTATTCCTTTATTTTGAACAACTGGTATGTTCCCAAGAACTTGTTCCCAAGCCATGGATCCTTCCTGCAAAAAGGAAAAATTGAGGTCACATCCTCCACTAGGTGGCAATCTGCTCGCCTAATCTGCTGACCTCTCATCATGTTCTCCATGCTCACCAGCACTGTCTTACTCTAAATCAAACTTTCTGGCTGCTAATAAAAGCTGCTGCTGCTGCTTCTGCTGCTGCTAAGTCGCTTCAGTCGTATCCGACTCTGTGCGACCCCATAGACGGCAGCTCACCAGGCTCCGCCGTCCCTGGGATTCTCCAGGCAGGAACACTGGAGTGGGTTGCCATTTCCTTCCCCAATGCATGAAAGTGAAAAGTGAAAGTGAAGTCGCTCAGTCGTGTCCGACTCTTAGTGACCCCATGGACTGCAGCCGACCAGGGTCCTCCATCCATGGGATTTTCCAGGCAAGAGTAATAAAAGCTAATCAACATCAAAACTATAAGTATTGCTTGTGCTCTGAACAATAGTAGTCCAGAAACAGAAGTTGCAAGAGACACAACAAAAAACTAAATAGTGATTATAAACTGACAGCAGTACTTTTACCAATTTACCTAGCAATCTTTGGTAATGACTCTTTATAACAATGAAACATCTAGAGTGTGGCTATTTACTATAGGAATTAGAAGGGTCAGAAGATAGAGTTTTGTCTCGCTGGGATTTTGCAAATGATGATAAATGAGATCTTTTACTTTAGGCACAAAAGAGGGATCCTTCACTCCTAGATTTCCTAAAACAGCTTGAATGAATGGCCCCAGCACATTCGAAAAGATTTTCTGATTTTTCTGTCCTGTGCTGTTTCTTTCCTCATCTTCCTTTGGGGAGAGGGGGATAGAGCAAATTTTGGTAAGGGTTCATCTCTCTGCTGACTTGAGTATTTAGAATATATTTGGTTTTTCTGTCATCTATGCAAAACCAATAAAAATGTGAATACTCATAGCAATTTCTCAGTTCTCCTGAAAAAAAATATTCCTCTGCAGAAAGAGTCTGTACACCCACTGGGTCCATATCTATTGAGATTATACCCATTACCCATTCAACCACACCAGGCCCAAGAATTCTCTACATCAGACCCTGGCCTGGGAGCAGTTCCTTTGAAACCTTACACATCAGAAAAGCAGCTGTCTCCTCTTCCCTTCCAAAAAACGCCCAAAGAATTATTATTATTATGGAAGCAATGCTGTCTGAGTTATAAAAGTCTACTAGAGACCCTCCTGGCTTGGTCCTGAGAAGATTTGGAATTGAAAACCTAAAGGGAATTCCCTGGCAGTCCAGTGGTTAGGACTCTGCACTTTGACTGCAGCAGGTCTGGATTTGATCCCTGATCAGGAAACTGAGATAACAAGCAATGTGGTCAAAACAAAATAAACAACAGCAACAAAAACCTAACACCTGCCCCTCTGTGCCACAGGGTGATTCTCTAGGGAACCTGGACCTGTCTGAGTTCCTATGGAACCAGCCAATATATTAATGCAGAAGCTTTCATCACCTTGTTTTCCAGAAGCTGAGCCTAGAATAAGGTTTTGCTATATTCTTTCCCTATAGACAAATATGCAACAGGACCTCCACATTGCATTGCTATGCAGATCTCAATCCATGTGAGTAGCATCCCCTTGGAACTGTGTTATACACAATTTGTACAACCACACCGTGGTAGGCAGACCAATGGTCCCAAAGCTATATATGGCCTAATCCTTGGAAATGACAGTATGTTAGGGTTTGTGACAAGGGAAAATTAAAATTGAAGATGGAAACAAGGCTGCTAGTGCACTGACCTTGAGAGAGGGACATTATTCTGTGTGATGGTTAATGTTATGTGGCAATCTGGCTGGGTTGCAGGACCTAGTTATTTCATCAAACATTTAGTTTTTGGATGTTTTTGTAATGGCATTTATGGATGAGATGACCATTTAAATCAATGGACTGACTTTGAGTGAGTCAGATTGCCCTCCACAATGTGAGTGGGCCTCATCCAATCAGTTGAAGGCCTGAAGAAAACAAAATATTGACTGTTCCCAAGCAAAAAGGAATTCTCTAGCAGATGATATTCAGACTTAAAGTAAAACATTTGTGCTTAGTATCCAGCCTGTTGGTCCACCCTGTATATTTTGAGCTTGCAAGTCTCTGTGTTTTCATAAGCCAATTCCTTACATCAGTCTCTCTCTTTCTCCCTTTCCCTCTCTCTCATGCACTCTCTCTCCCCCCCCCCCCTCTCTCTGAACTGGCCCATGCAAATATAGAAGCTGGCAAGGGGAACTTCAATGTATACACACAGACACACACACATACAACGTATAGGTTCTGTTTCTCTAGAGAACCCTGGCTATGACATCCTAGTTTATCTTGTTAGACCCAATGTAATCACGAGAGCTCTTTAAACATGGGAAAGAATAGTAGAAGAGAAGGTCAAAGTGATATGATGTAACAAGAACTTAACCTGCTATTGCTGGCTTTAAAGACAGGAAAAGGATCTATGAGCCAAGGAATGCGAGCAGTCTCAAGTAACTGTACGAGGGAAGGAAACACATCATTCCCTGGTCTCCAAAAGAAACATATTCCTACTGACACCATGATTTCAGCCAAGGGAGATCCATTTTAGACTTCCAATTCCCAGAACCTTAAGAGAAAGCATTTGCGTTGCTGAGCTTTTAAATTTGCGACACCTTGTTCAGCAGCAATGTGCAGTTGATACAAAAAGGAAGTGGCCCATCTCTGGAGTCTGACACATCTGGGTTCTCACTGGTCTCTATTACCTACCACAAGCTTGTAACTCCTTATCTAAAATTACAAATCTAAAAAGTTTTGAAAAATAAAGATGTTTTGTAAATTATTTGGGAGCAACACGTGACTTGATTTGGACAAATATGGATCTACCTATAGTCTTTATCTCGTTAGGTGTGAATATTCATATTTTTCAATGCATAAAGATTAAAAGCATTTGACTATGTGGTGTTACTACTGATCCTGTTGCTAATCTTATGTAATATATGGCATATATCTTTCTAAAAATCCAATCCAGCAGTTTCTGAATCTTGAAACATATCTGACTTTAGACAAAAGATTGTGGCTCTCTCTGAGTATGACTTTGGATAATTTACTTACTTCTTTAAGCCTCAAATTCCTCATCTTCATGTACTAACCATTCAATAATTGCAATAAATGTAAAAAACTCTTATTACCCCTTTCTCTCTTTGCCTCATTCCATGTACTGGCTCCTTCTTCTCTTCCTCAGTGCTTATACTGAAATAACTCCCTCACAGATAACCGTAAAGAACTCTGGTCAAAATTGTCTGCAACAGACAATCTCTGAACCTGACAGACAAATGTCATTGAGGAAAATACTGGTGAAAGGATCAGCGGATAAGTAGGAAGGAGAAACTTGTTCTTGTCTGCTTAGCAGAGGCAAGCAAAAATCACTTAATAAAAAACCTTGTGCATACTGTAGAGCTGAGAACAAAGAATCTCAGGGACATGGCCCTCAGTCTTAGGAGGATATAAAACAAGTCCATCTAAAATAGAGCAGGGACCTCAAAATAACCCTAGAATGTCATTGAGAAGATAAACTTTTTAAAATATCAGTTGTCTCAAATTATTCAATAAGTGTTTCTTAATCACTTATTAAGTGCCAGGACTTTCACATACATTATTTCATTTAATGCTCAAATGAATATGACATAGTTTTCTATGTCAATATTTGATAAGAAACTCTGGTGTAGAGATAAAGTGACTTGCTCAAGGTGATTCAAAGGCAGAGTCAGGATTGGAAACTTGTCTACACAAGCCAACTCCTGTTCTTCACATGCCTATTCTATGTTGCTGCTTACCTTTTTGTTTGGTTTTGTTGCTCTTGTTTTTGGCCAAGCAGCTCAGCTTACAGAATTGTCGCTAACCAGGGAGTGAACCCAGGCCCCCAGCAGTAGAAGCACGGAAACCTAACCACTGGACCACCAAGGAATTTCCACTGCTGCTTATTTTTTTTTAAAATGCCTCTTGATTTAGATAAATTGGCTGAAATACTCAATTTGAGAAAACAAAGATTTCCATAGGAAGGATTAGAGAAAAGCTCAAAACTCAAAACACTGTTAAATTCTTTTCATTTTCTGTGGTCTTACTGTGGCATGCTTCACTTAGCTAAGGGTTACAAGATACTATGACTCAAATTTTTTAAAAAAGCATGTTTATCATCTAATTCTTAGAAAGAAAACCCTTGCTATCCTGGGGCCAAAATGCACATTGTTAGAAGACATTATTTTTAACCTTTGAACAATTGAAATACATGCAAAAGCTCCTTTTCTTTGAGGTTTTCTCCCCTCTCTTTACACATGCAAGTCACACTCTTTTGAGATGCTGATCTTTTCCCATGATGCACTTGGCTGACAGAAAGACAAGCTTACTGAACTGAAATGCCAGTTGAGTTGACAAGCACACTCCATCAGTATGCAGTGTTTACACAGTACAGTTTAGCATCAGCAGTTCACACAGTCTGCTGTCTTGGATCAGAATTCTAATTAAGCCTTAAATCTTCTGAGTTCAAATTAATTCTTATCAGTGAGGTCTTACACTTTTGTTGTAGAAATCTGAAGCTTTGTTTGCAAAGAAAACAGAATATAATGCATTACTAGCTTGGTCTGAGTAGTTGTGTATAAATATCCTCAAAAATACTATTTGAGAAATGAATGCAATTCATTTTGGTCCATCTAGATTCTTTTTCCCATTAATTACCACCTTCAGTGGTTGCTGAGCACTAGAGAACTGTTCTTTTTTGGAGCTGCCTATCCTCCAACCAATACACAAAATAAGTGGGTTTGTGAAACAAACTTCAGTTGTTGGCAACAATGACTATTGAACTCCAGCTACAAGCACCTCTATAGCACATCAAAAAAGGACTGTGTTGGTAAGCTTACAGAAAATACTATCTAAATTCAGACAGTTTCTACCTATTAAAACTTCTGAAGTATACTTCAAAAGAGACAGCTGGAAAGCCAAGTGCCAATTCCATTTCTTTGAGCTTTTATCTCTTCAACAAATCTCACTACCTCTGTCACAAAGGCACAAATGAAACTTATGAAATACCAGTTAC
This sequence comes from Moschus berezovskii, assembly GCF_049115385.1. Lineage (NCBI taxonomy): Eukaryota > Metazoa > Chordata > Mammalia > Artiodactyla > Moschidae > Moschus > Moschus berezovskii. The sequence continues at coordinate 131,303,982 of NC_142488.1, read as the reverse complement.
TGTGGAGCAGACCTATTGAAGTTTTCCCCACCCTTAGTTCGGACTACATATCATCAACATTATCATTTAAGATGCTTTATTGGATATTTAAAAAAAAGTGATTAGCACTAATCCTTTTCTAGAATTAGAAGTGGCAGAACATAACAAACTTTAAAACTTCACTCTTAAAAAACAATATTGTTTCCATCGCTATTCCTGAACATTGCACTCTAATGACAGTTCAAAAGGCATGGGGAGGGGGGCAGGGAAGGAGGTAACTATACAGCTAACAAAAGACTTGTGATTCTCTCTGAGACCAAAATGAAGGATTTCAAAGTTTTAGCCATGTGCAGGACTTGGATACTATTATAGCCAGAGATGGCCCACCCAACAGGTTTTCACAAGGTGTACAGGGCATTCTTCAATTTGTGATCTAACTGAGTGATATTGGTATGAGATAGGCATCCCACTGAAGGGAAGCTGAAATGCTAGCTTGGAGGGGAGCAGCAATCAGCAAGTGAGTGGGGAACGAGTGTTGTGCCCCAGCATTATGCTGAGGGTGTCAGACAGAGTCATAATTGCTTTTCTGCAAACACTGAGTTAAGAGAAAATTTCAGAATCATTCTCATTTTGTTGGATATAGCCATGCATTTCATACCTAAGCAAAAATTAGCTTGGATTGCACAGAGTTCAAGTGTGGAGACAATTATTCCAAAGTTATTTTAAAAGGCCTTTCAAAGGTTCTGAACTTGGGGGCTAGTTGCACAACTCAGGTGAGGGGTGGAGAGAGGAGAGAGGAGAGAGAAGAGCTTCCTGTACCACCAAACAGATAGTGGGTAGTGAACCATCACTGCCCCTCCCTGCTTAGCACAGGCCATGGCTCACAACAGGAAGGAAATAAATACCTGGTAGATTGAAGTAAAGGTTTTTTTTTTTTTTTTATCAGATAAGTATAGTAATAAGAAATGGCTTTAGGAAAAGTCAATGAGTAAGTAGCACTGTGTAGGATGACCCAGATCTGGAAGAAACTAGAGGAAGGAATGGGCTTCCCAGATGGTATTAGTGGTAAAGACCCCACCTACCAATGCAGGAGACGTAAGAGATGCATGCTCATTCCCTGGGTCAGGAAGATACCCTGGAGGAGGACATGGAAACTCACTCCAGTGTTCTTGCCTAAAGAATCCCATGGACAGAGGAGCCTGGCAGGGTCGCAAAGAGTTTGCCACGACTGAAGCAATGTAGCATGCATGCACTCACAGAGAACAATCAGGAGGTAGAATGACACAGAATGGAAAATACAAATTTTTAAAAAGCAACAGGCAAACTTCATTAGTAATCAGGAAAATACAAATTAAAATAATAATAACATAAATTTCTCCTGTCAAATTTGCAATAAATAAGAAGTCTAGCAATAGTAAGTCCTAGCAAGGATGTGAGGAAAGAGGCCATTCAGAGAACTTGACAGTATCTCTTAAGATTTAAAATGTGAAAATCTTTTGACCTATGAATTGCAACCATAGAAATAATATCACTTGGACACAAAAAGACATCTGTATGATTCATTACAGTATGGTTTATAATCAAATAAACACAACAAAAATAACCACCAAAAACCCTGGGAAAACAACCTAAATGTGTATCAGTAAAAGACAGCCATTTTGCTTTTTTGCATTTCTTTTTCATGGGGATGGTCTTGGTCCCTGTATCCTGTACAATGTCATGGACTTCCGTCCAGAGTTCATCAGGCACTCTGTCTATTAGATCTAGTCCCTTAAATCTATTTCTTACTTCCACTGTAGAATCATAAGCGATTTGATTTAGGTCATATCTGAATGGTCTAATGGTTTTCCCTACTTTCTTCAATTGAAGTCTGAATTTGGCAATAAGGAGTTCATGATCTGAGCCACAGTCAGCTCCTGGTCTTGTTTTTGCTAACTGTATAGAGCTTCTCCATCTTTGGCTGCAAAGAATATAATCAATCTGATTTCGGTGTTGACCATCTGGTGATGTCCATGTGTAGAGTCTTCTCTTGTGTTGTTGGAAGAGGGTGTTTGCTATGACCAGTGCGTTATCTTGGCAAAACTCTATTAGCCTTTGTCCTGCTCCATTCCGTGCTCCAAGGCCAAATTTGCCTGTTACTCCAGGTGTTTCTTGACTTCCTACTTTTGCAAAATCACTGCAGATGCTGATTGCAGCCAGGAAATTAAAAGACGCTTACTCCTTGGAAGGAAAGTTATGACCAACCTAGATAGCATATTAAAAAGCAGAGACATTACTTTGCCAACCAAGGTCCGTCTAGTCAAGGCTATGGTTTTTCCCTTGGTCATGTATGGATGTGAGTGTTGGACTGTGAAGAAAGTTGATCGCCAAAGAATTGATGCTTTTGAACTGTGTTGCTGGAGAAGAATCTTGAGAGCCCCTTGGACTGCAAGGAGATCCAACCAGTCCATTCTAAAGGAGATCAATCCTGGGTGTTCATTGGAGGGACTGATGCTAAAGCTGAAACTGCAATACTTTGTCCACCTTATGCGACGAGTTGACTCACTGGAAAAGACTCTGATGCTGGGAGGGATTGGGGGTGGGAGCATATGGGGACGACAGAGAATGAGATGGCTGGATGGCATCACCGACTCGATGGACATGAGTTTGAGTGAACTCCAGGATTTGGTGATGGACAGGGAGGCTTGGCGTGCTGTGATTCATGGGGTCGCAAAGAGTCAGACACGACTGAGTGACTGGACTGAACTGAGTATGTTCCAGCTGCAGTCCATGGGGTCGCGAAGAGTCGGACACTACTGAACGACTTCACTTTCACTTTTCTCTTTCATGCATTGGAGAAGGAAATGGCAACGCACTCCATTGTTCTTGCCTGGAGAATCCCAGGGACGGGGGAGCCTGGTGGGCTTCCATCTATGGGGTCGCACAGAGTCAGACACGACTGAAGCAACTTAGCAGTAGCAGCAGCAGCAGTATGTTCCAGGGACTGTGTCAGGTACTGAAATGCAGTGTTCTCTGTGAATGGTAGTACTGGTGATAAATGCTGAGATGGTAGAAAATGTATCTTTCCTGCTTTCACTGCTGTCAGAGATGTTGACACCTAACTAGCTTGTCTTAGCTTCCCTGCCATCCATTCATTCATCAACACATGTACATATTGAGCTTTAGGCATTGCATTAGGCATTAGCATTGTAACTGTGAGTAAAATGAAACAAAGTTCCAGCCTGGAGTGCTGTGCAGTGGAACAAACAGCTATTGATTAGATAATCATACAAGCAGTATAAAATTCCAACAGTAACAAGTATACCAAGTGTCACTCATCTCTGTTCCCCAACTTCATAAAGTGCAATTCAAGCACCTGCACTTTGATCCATCTGATATAGTGGACTTCCAGGTAAGATTTTATTTGGTGGGGTGGAGAGGGATGGGATTTGATTGTTTAAAGTTGGAAATTTTACTTTGAATTACTACATTGGCTATGACATTTCTTACTACTGGAACTTTACAAATATATATCACAAATCTGAGAAGTTCCTTTACAGTTATTTCTTAATCTTGCTGACAGCTTCTTATTTCCCTATGGTCTCACAGGCCCTCATTTTATAATCATTTCCTCTGAGATTTTCATCTATTTTTACATCTCAAATCAATTATCAGTGAACAAAAATCAAGCAAGAAGGAATGCACCTTGGTGACTAGGCTACTTCATATACAAGGAGCTTGTCTCTGATGCAAACTCAATTCATTCTTAGCAATGGATATAACCTGTTAAACTGATTTAAAAGCAGACACTAAAATTGCATGACCACCCCAACTAAGTGCAAACCTGTTTGATTTGTTGAATAAAAATATCCTTACCTTCTACTTCAGTTCAGTCAGTTCAGTCACTCAGTCATGTCCGACTCTTTGCGACCCCATGAATCACAGCACGCCAGGCCTCCCTGTCCATCACCAACTCCCGGAGTTCACTCAAACTCATGTCCATCGAGTCGGTGATGCCAACCAGCAATCTCACTCTCTGTCGTCCCCGTCTCCTCCCACCCCCAATCCCTCCCAGCATCAGAGTCTTTTCTAGTGAGTCAACTCGTCGCATGAGGTAGCCAAAGTATTGGAGTTTCAGTTTTAGCATCAGTCCTTCCAATGAACACCCAGGATTGATCTCCTCTAGAATGGACTGGTTGGATCTCCTTGCAGTCCAAGGGACTCTCAAGAGTCTTCTCCAGCACCGCAATTCAAAAGCATCATTTCTTCGGCGATCAGCTTTCTTCACAGTCCAACACTCACATCCATACATGACCAAGGGAAAAACCATAGCCTTGACTAGACGGACCTTGGTTGACAAAGTAATGTCTCTGCTTTTTAATATGCTATCTAAGTTGGTCATAACTTTCTTTCCAATGAGCAAGCGTCTTTTAATTTCATGGCTGCAATCAGCATCTGCACTGATTTTGGAGCCCCCCCCCCCAAATAAAGTCTGACACTGCTTCCACTGTTTCCCCATCCATTTCCCATGAAGTGATGGGACCAGATGCCATGATCTTTGTTTTCTGAATGTTGAGCTTCAAGTCAACCTTTTCAATCACCTCTTTCACTTTCATCAAGAGGCTTTTGAGTTCCTCTTCACTTTCTGCCATAAGGGTGGTGTCATCTGCATATCTGAGATTACTTTTATTTCTCCCGGCAATCTGGATTCAAGTTTGTGCTTCTTCCAGCCCAGCGTTCCTCATGATGTACTCTGCATATAAGTTAAAAAAGCAGGGTGACAATATACAACATTGACGCACTCATTTTCCTATTTGGAACCATTCTGTTGTTCCATGTCAAGTTCTAACTGTTGCTTCCTGACCTTCATACAGGTTTCTCAAGAGGCAGGTCAGGTGGTCTGTTATTCCCATCTCTTTCAGAATTTTCCACAGTTTATTGTGATGCACACAGTCAAAAGCTTTGGCATAGTCAATGACGCAGAAATAGATGTTTTTCAGGAACTCTCTTGCTTTCTCCATGATCCAGCGGATGTTGCCAATTTGATCTCTGGTTCCTCTTCCTTTTCTAAAACCTGCTTGAACATCTGATTCACATTTTGCTGAAGCCTGGCTTGGAAAATTTTGAGCATGACTTTACTAGCATGTGAGATGAGTGCAATTGTATGGTAGTTTGAGCATTCTTTGGCATTGCCTTTCTTTGATGTTGGAATGAAGACTGACCTTTTCCAGTCCTGTGGCCACTGCTGAGTTTTCCAAATTTGCTGGCATACTGAATGCAGCACTTTCACAGCATCATCTTTCAGGATTTGAAATAGCTCAATTGGAATTCCATCACCACCACTAGCTTTGTTCGTAGTGATGCCCTCTAAGGCCCACTTGACTTCACATTCCAAGATGTCTGGCTCCAGGTGAGTGATCACGCCATCGTGATTATCTTGCTCGTGAAGATCCTTTTGGTACAGTTCTTCTGTGTATTCTTGCCACCTCTTCTTAATATCTTCTGCTTCTGTTAAGTCCATACCATTTCTGTCCTTTATTTAGCCTATCTTTGCATGAAATGTTCCCTTGATATCTCTAATTTTCTTGAAGAGATCTCTTGTTTTTCCTATTCTGTTGTTTTCCTCTATTTCTTTGCATTGATCGCTGAGGAAGTCTTTCTTATCCCTCCTTGCTCTTCTTTGGAACTCTGCATTCAGATGCTTATATCTTTCCTTTTCGCCTTTGCTTTTCCCTTCTCTTCTTTTCACAGCTATTTGTAAGGCCTTCTCAGACAGCCATTTTGCTTTTTTGCATTTCTTTTCCATGGGGATGGTCTTCGTCCCTGTATCCTGTACAATGTCACGAACCTCCATCCAGAGTTCATCAGGCACTCTGTCTATCAGATCTAGTCCCTTAAATCTATTTCTTCCTTCCACTGTGTAATCATAAGGGATTTGATTTAGGTCATATCTGAATGGTCTAGTGGTTTTCCCTACTTTCTTCAATTGAAGTCTGAATTTAGCAATAAGGAGTTCATGATCTGAGCCATAGTCAGCTCCTGGTCTTGTTTTTGCTAACTGTATAGAGCTTCTCCATCTTTGGCTGCAAAGAATATAATCAATCTGATTTCGGTGTTGACCATCTGGTGATGTCCATGTGTAGAGTCTTCTCTTGTGTTGTTGGAAGAGGGTGTTTGCTATGACCAGTGGTTTCTCTTTGCAATACTCTGTTAGCCTTTGCCCTACTTCATTTCGTGCTCCAAGGCCAAATTTGCCTGTTACTCCAGGTGTTTCTTGACTTCCTAATTTAGCCAACATATTGTGATGGTGATCAATCATATCACACTTGTTACTATCTCCCTCACAAATAGCAAAGTAATTCTCTACACTAGCACAATGCAGTTTATAGACAACTTAAAATGCATCACCTCATTTGATTCTTAAACAACTCAGTAACTTACAGGTTATAATCCAGACAGCATATTAAGAAGCAGAGACATTACTTTACCAACAAAGGTCCATCTAGTCAAAGATACGTTTTCTCCAGTAGTCATGTATGAATGTGAGAGTTGGACTATAAAGAAAGCTGAGCACCAAAGAATTGATGCTTTTGAACTGTGGTGTTGGAGATGACTCTTGAGAGGCCCTTGGACTGCAAGAAGATCCAACCAGTCCATTCTAAAGGAAATCAGTCCTGAATATTCACTGGAAGGACTGATGCTGAAGCCGAAACTCCCATATTTTGGCCACCTGATATGAAGAACTGACTCATTGGAAAAGACCCTGATGCTGGGAAAGATTGAGGCAGGAGGAGAAGGGGACAACAGAAGATGAGATGGCTGGATGGCATCACCGACTCAATGGATATGAGTTTGAGTAGGCTCTGGGAGTTGGTGATGGACAGGGAAGCCTGGCGTGCTACAGTCCATGGGGTCACAAAGAGTCGGACACCACTGAGTGACTGAACTGAACTTACAAGTAAGTACGTACGTGAAAACTGCTCAGTGTGTCTGACTGTTTATAACCCCATGGACTAAGAAGTCCATGGAATTCTCCAGGGCAGAATGGTGCAGTGGGGAGCCTTTTCCTTCTCCAGGGGATCTTCCCAACCCAGGGATCAAACCCAGGCCTCCCGCACTGCAACATTGCAGGTAGATTCTTTACCAGCTGAGTCACAAGGGAAGCTCAACTTACAAACAGCATTTGAAAATGGCACAATGCAACTAAGCAGCTACATTTATCAATGCCTTGATTTGAGTTTTAGGAATGCCTGCTTTCGAGTGGTATTATTCATGTTTATAAAATTCTGAACTACTAGCAAACAAAAAAAAAAAGAGGAAGAAGCATTTATGCATTTCCTGTTTTATGAGATTTCATTTATGTCCTGACCTCTAATTTTCCATTTATTAGGTTGTCAGGAAATGAGATTTATACTGGTTACAGGCAAACCTTAAGGATGTGGAAACTGATTGGTTAAATGTTGTATTTTGGCCAAACATGGGTTAAACATGCTACACCCATGTTTTCAATATACAAATAAGATATTGAGGTAAATATGTGCTCCTCCTAATTGTTTTAAAATTTTCTGAGCACATAATACAGACTGAACTCCACTGAAAATGGAGCGACCTCCCAAAAGATATGTCCACATCAAAATACCTGGAAACTGTGCATGTTACTTTCTTTGAAAAAAAATGTTTTTTTTTAGATGTAATGAAGTTAAGGATGTTGAGATGAAATCATCTTGGATTATCCATGTGGACCCAAATCCAATGACAAATGTTCTTATAAGAAACAGAACAAGAGAAGACACAAACATACAGAGGAAGAGATAATATAAAAAACAGAGATAGAGATTGGAGTGATGTTGTCACAGCCAAGGAATGTCTGGAGCCACCAGAAACTGGAAGATTAAAGAAATCAATTCCTATAGAGACCCAGAGTGGGTGTGGCCCTGCAGACACCATGATTTAAGCCTTCAAACCTGCAGAGCTGTGAGGAAATAAATTTCTATTGGTTAAAGCCACCTGATTTGTTATAGCAGCCACTGGAAACTAATACGCTAACCAAGTGAATTCTTCAAGTCATTACTTGTAGCCATTCTTCACATTAAAGTCTGCACATTCACTCTGTTCTTATTCAGTCAGATTCCTTGAAAAGCTAGTGAGTTTTTATCAACATTGAGCAAAGTTACACTTTTAGCCTTTTTAAAGTTGTAATTCTACTTCAGAAGCCTTTTTAAAGTTAATAAATATTTTTAAATTCCAGGAAAAAAAGAGCTGAATTTCCCACTATGAAATCACCACAAATAAATTACTTATTTCAAAGCACTTGATTAAACATTGTTATTTTGATCTGTTATTGTGGAAATCATAAAATGCTATGGCAATAAACAAAGAAAATCCTTACATCAAATCTTGGTGCAATATGATTTATGTAGGCTTTGGAAGTATTCTTTATTTAATCTGATTAGCTTTTATTACTCCAGTTCAGTTAGCTATAGAGTATTTTATATCTAGAAACTCTGTGCATGTGTGTGCATAGTACTGGGGTAGGTTGTTTCGATAAACCACTAAGCTATTCAGTTTATATGCTTCTGGTCCAGCTGATATGATATGATATTATTTACTTTATTCTATGTACATTAGGTAAAATAACAGAGAAAAGAGAAAAAAAATTTACTGAGCATTACTAACATAAACTAAAAATAAACAGGAAATCTCTCAAGGTTTACTAAACATTAAGCCTCTAATCACATTTGTGCCATAAAACACTTACTCCAAGGGGAAAAAATGCTGTATTTATAACTCAGATAGTATAAAACATTTCTCTTGGGAAGAAATACAAATGTAAACTTTATCTACATAAAAATTTCAGATTATTATTTCTCTTCAAAACTTCCACATAACATTATGTAACAATTTTTACTTAGAAAAGATACAACAGATTTATTTGGACTCATTATTTGCTTTGATCTTTCTTAGTTTTGTCAGCCTGCAGTTGTAGAAAGACCGCTGAAGCTGATGTTAGAAGACCTAAGTGTTTTTTTCTTCTCTGACACCTTGTGAGCTTAGGCTCTCAAAATCCCTGATTCTTAATCCAAAACCATGAAGATAAAAGCATCCGAGTCACCTACCTCAGAGTTGTTGCCAGCATCTCTGTTGAAATTTCACTCATCTTTCAGCAATGAGACCATCATACCTGCCTATAAAGCAACGGTTCCCATAGCTGCACATCAAACCACGTGAGCAGCTGAATCCACTCTCAGAGATCTTGAATTGACTGGTTTAGTGTGGGGCTTGCGTATTAGAACATTCTTAAAGCCCCTCAAGGTGATTTTAATGTACAGCCTTTAGAACCACTGCTGTAGAGCCTTTTTCAATCCATAGCAGTAGAATTCATCCCTATCTTGATGATAATCTTAACCTAATCAAACTCTAAGCGACTTGCCCAAACAACTGAAATGCTCCCTACCCTCTGCAGAAAATTCTGTCTAGTACCCTCAGGAAATTCACAGCTGATAGGTTACTATCTGAAAAATAGCAATAATAGCTGAAATTAATGTAAGTTACTGCTCTAAGTATTCTATTAGTACTCATATAGTCCTCACAATAACACTATTATTACCCCATTTTGTTGATGAGAAAACTGCAGCAGAGAGAATGAAGTAAATTGTCCACAATCACATAATATGCAAGGTGTTGGGTTGAGATTTGAACCCAAGCCACTCATGAGGAAACACTGAAGCACAGTGGAGTGACTGCTCACTTTTGCTCCCACTGAATGGGTTATCTGTGTAAGGAAAATCACTCTGGTTTGTTCTCACACCTGTTTATGCCTGGTGTATTATTATTTCATAATTTAGTTAAAATATTATATAACCCTCCCCAAAAAAAGAGAGTATAAAAAGAAAGAGTTGCTATTTCTATGAAACTGAAATGATTGCTTTAGAAGGGAACTCACTAAAAAACAAACAAACAAACAAACAACTGCTGTCAAGTGAAGAGTGGGAGAGGCAAATCTAAAGTATTTGTGGAAAATCATTAAAAACTAGGATTCTGTGCTATGATTGCTTTGTATATTTTTAAATTTTAATTTTATGGTACAGTTTAAAGAAACTGACACTGAAAATCATTAGTAAAATGTTATGAATGTGGTTATGCAAGAAAGAGGAGGGAAATCACTCAGCCGACCCATATTCAGGGAAAAGACCTTAGACCTGCATCAAAATATGGGCAAGTATATAAACTTACATATTCAAATCCTAGCAAAAGATTTCAGGCATGTATATAGCATTTCTTGTCTTTCTCCAATTTAATCAATTTTAAAATAACTGACCAACCACTAATCACATCATGCTGGAGAAAAGTCTAAAGAACTATTACAGAATACTCTTTATTGTTTGGCATTATGAACTTCTATTTACAAATCTGTTTCAATCACCTCATTATGAGTGCCTTGAGAACAGAGATACTGTTTTATTCATCATTTCATGTTCAGGCCTAAAATAGTGCCTGGCACAGAAGAGAAATTCAATTAATGTAAAAGTTAATGACATTATATGCATGAAAGTATTTGGAAGCTGGAAAGTCCTGTGAAGATAAAGGCTGTGCTTTGTCTGGGCACACATCTCAGTGTCCCGTGGTTTCTCAAGGTATAAATTCAGGAATATAAGCACTTCCAGTATGTTTTTTTTTCAAGCACTCCCAGTATTAATCAGTAACATTGGTAGAGCTGGGTGTTTAAGCATGAGTCAAAGAATCAGACAGACCTGGTTTGGATCCTGGCTTTACAATATACTAGATGGGTTACCCTGGGCAAGATACCTAACTGATCTGTATCTCAGTTTGTCCATTTATGAAATTGAAATATTATAAAAATACCTATCAGTTGAGTGTTGATATTGAAATATAGGGCTTTCCAGGTAGTGCTAGAAGTAAAGAACCCGCCTGCCAATGCAGGATATGTAAGAAACTCAGGTTTGATCCCTGCATCAGGAAGATCCCCTGGAGAAGGGCAAGAAACTGACTCCAGTATTCTTGCCTAGAGAATCCATGAACAGAGGAGCCTGGAGGACTACAGTCCATAGGGTTACAAGCAATCACACACAACTGAAGTGACTTAGCAGAGCAAAGCACACATAGAAATATAAAACATGTAAATGTCTATCAATCGAGTGTTTATATAATAAGCACTAAGCTAAATTGTTAGATTTTAAAAAAGAGGAGGTAGATAAGAAACTACTTACAGTAGTTTCTTATTACTGTAAAAAAAAAAAAGGAATATCAACACAAGCTTCAATATGCACAAGAAACTTCTAGAAGAATACAAAATAAACCATTAAAAGTGGCTGTATCTGTGGAGTGGCCCCAGAGAGTAGTAAAAATTTGGAGAGGTAAAGCCAGGCTTCAGCAATACGTGAACCGTGAAATTCCAGATATTCAAGCTGGTTTTAGAAAAAGCAGAGGAATGAGAGATCAAATTGCCAACATCTGCTGGATCATGGAAAAAGCAAGAGAGTTCCAGAAAAACATCTATTTCTGCTTCATTGACTATGCCAAAGCCTTTGACTGTGTGGATCACAATAAACTGTGGAACATTCTTCAAGAGATGGGAATACCAGACCACCTGACCTGCCTTTTGAGAAACCTGTATGCAGGTCAGGAAGCAACAGTTACAACTTGACATGGAACAACAGAATGGTTCCAAATAGGAAAAGGAGTGCGTCAAGATTGTATATTGTCACCCTGCTTATTTAACCTATATGCAGAGTACATCATGAGGAATGCTGGGCTGGAAGAAGCACAAGCTGGAATCAAGATGGCTGGGAGAAATATCAATAACCTCAGATATGCAGATGACACCACCCTTCTGGCAGAAAGTGAAGAGGAACTCAAAAGCCTCTTGATGAAAGTGAAAGACGAGATTGAAAAGTTTGGCTTGAAGCTCAACATTCAGAAAACAAAGATCATGGCATCTGGTCCCATCACTTCATGGGAAATAGATTGGGAAACAGTGGAAGCAATGTCAGACTTTATTTTGGGGGGCTCCAAAATCACTGCAGATGCTGATTGCAGCCATGAAATTAAAAGACACTTCTTGGGAGGAAAGTTATGACCAATCTAGGCAGCATATTAAAAAGCAGAGGTATTACTTTGCCAACCAAGGTCCGTCTAGTCAAGGCTATGGTTTTTCCCGTGGCCATGTATGGATGTGAGAGTCAGACTGTGAAAAAAGCTGATCGCCGAAGAATTGATGCTTTTGAACTGTGGTATTGGAGAAGACTCTTGAGAGTCCCCTGGACTGCAAGGAGATCCAACCAGTCCATTCTAAAGGAGATCGATCCTGGGTGTTCATTGGAAGGACTGATGCTAAAGCTGAAGCTCCAATACTTTGGCCTCCTCATCCGAAGAGTTGACTCACTGGAAAAGACTCTGATGCTGGGAGGAATGGGGGCAGGAGGAGAAGGGGATGACAGAGAATGAGATGGCTGGATGGCATCACCAACTCGATGGACACGAGTTTGAGTGAATTCCAGGCGTTGGTGATGGACAGGGAGGCCAAGCATGCTGTAATTCATGGGGTCATAAAGAGTCGGACAAGACTGAGCGACTGAACTGAACTGAACTGACTGAAAGGTTTTTTGCACAAGAGGGTTGCTAACAAAAAAATTCTATTGCATTAAAAAAAAAAAAAGAAGAAAATCCAGAGCAGTTAGCTTTGGTCAGCATGCTGCTAGAGTTTTAAGGTGAGAAAGCAATCCAAGCTAAGCCTTAGAGCAGGGATGTCAAATTCAGAGCACACAGCCTCTTCTCCCTCCAAAGCGTATGAATCAGGATGTTCTTCTCCACTGAGCCTGGGAAAGGCCTCAGGAATATTCTCAAGTCAGTGATTCAGTCATCAACAGACTACAATTGGCCAAAGGGATAAAACTATTTGCCATCCAGAATTAGAGACACAAAATGGGTCGAGAAGATTCTTAAAGGAAAGGAATATCTATCTGACTTACAGTCACTGAGCCTGAAGGGAGAAAAGTTGGTAAGTAAATTAAAAATGGCTTCAAAGAATATAAGAAACTCTTAAATGGAAGATGCTTAGCACTAAAAGGTTAGCGCTCAGAGTACCTTCAAGTTCTTCTAAGAAAACCAAAAGAGTTACAGCCCCTTTCCTATCTGAAATTAAAATCTCCACAGGATTAGCCATTACAATGCACATTTCCACTTAATAAGTTGCCGTCACTTTAACACTTCGACAATCAACACATTTTCATGTAAATAGTGATCGCTTCGTCCTCAACATCTTATGAGCTAAGTAGTGCAGATTATTCGATTCTACTATGTTGATCAACACTTTTGGCTGCTGAACAATAAGAAGCTTGCTTGGGATCACATAACAGGCCAGTGGTAGAAATGAATCCGGGGTTTCTGACAATCAAATGGAGTCTATCTCCCTGAATGTCAACTTAAGGGAAGGTGGGTTGATTGGTGAGCCAGCTGGGGGGCAAAGAATGAATGGTATGTAGGTTATTATACTAAATGTGATGTATTTTGCAAATATAGGCTGATGAATTCTGGGGGTCATCTAGATCTGTTATAATAATAATTGATCAGGCAGCAAGTATGGGCCAGGCACTGTGCTGAGCACTTGGTGTTTATTGTCCCATTGAAGCTTCCTATTGCTCAGGCCCCAAAATGTGGAGTCTCCTCAACTCCATGCTTTCTCTCATACCCCACATCTAGTCTGTCAGAAAATCCTGTCATCCCTGCCATCAAAATGTATCCAGGGTATGCCTACTTTTCACCCTCTCTGATACTATTCCTCACCATCTCTTGCTCAAACTAAGGCAACCACTTCCTCACTAGCCTCCCTTCTTCCAATCTTTCCCTGCCCTAGTTTATTCTCAACACAACAGCCAGAGTGATCCTTTGGAAACTCAAATCACAGTGTGTCACTACCCTGCTCAAAACTCTGCTATGGCTCCCAATTTCACTTGCCCTCAGAATAAAAGCCAAAGTCTTGACAGGAGGCTATAAGGCCTATATGATCTACCAGACTGCCTTTTTGTGTGGTTTCCTTCCTCCCTCTGGTCTTTTTCACTTGCTGTGCTGTCTCATTGGGATGCTCTTTTCCAAGAATCTGCATGGCCTCTTCCTTCACGTCCTCCAGTGTGTTGTACTTTGTGCTTAGTCATTCAGTCATGTCCGACTCTTTCCAACCCCTTGGACTACAGCCCACCAGGCTCCTCTGTCCATGGGGATTCTCCAGGCAAGAATATATGAGTGGGCTGCCATGCCCTCTTCCAGGGGATCTTCCCAAACCAGGGATCACACCCAGGTCTCCCACATTGCAGGCGGATTCCATGTCCTCCAAATCTCTGCTCAAATGCTATATCATCAGAGTAGCCTTTCCTGGTCACTTGAGTTCTTTACATGGCCTTCCTCCCCAAACTCCAATCCTCTTTCCCCTTCCCGCCTTTTTCCCCACAGGACTTACCCCCTATGATATAGTAAATATTTTCTCACATATTTTGTTCATTCTGTGTGTTTCCTTACAAGAATAAAGTTCTATAAGGGAACTACTCTTGTATATCCAGCACCTAAAACAGTGACAGATACAGAGTAGGTACTTAAGAAGTATTCATTAATACAAAAAAAGAGTTGTTAAATTTTTAGTTATTCCCATTTTACAGATAAGGAAACATAGGGTCACAGAGTGTAAGTGATTTGCTTAGGGTTACTCAATAAGAGAGGAGTCAGGAGTTGAACATAAGTTTTCTAAACGCAACATTCTCTCTCTTTCTCACCTATTGTAATGAAGAGTCAAATCTTTTTAGAAACATTTTTCCATGAGAATCATCAGCTCTAGATGCACTAAAATTTATATGTGGAAAAAATGTATTATAATCGTATCTCCATGTTGTCACAGCCTATAAAATATTCTTAAAAGTAACAGTTGTATCCTTTCTCAAAATTAAAAAAAATATCAAAACATATTTGGGATCTTGCATTTGCCAAGAGCAGCTGATGGTCCTTTTGGCTATCTAAATTGAAAATAGACTTACTATAAACTTAAATCAACAAATGAACTAGAAGAAAAGTGAAACAGAAGTCTTGTGACCCAGCAAGACATTGCATTAATAACATCATTTATATATTTATAAAATTATGACAAAAAGTATTATTCTTTGCGTTTTATAAGATTATATTCTTACACATCACTATTACTACTTTTAGATTGAGGACAGAAGAGAAGGGAGTACAGAGGATAAGATGGTTGGATGGCATCACCGACAATACTTTTAAAGGGAAAAACTTTATATTTTTTTGTACTTAATGTCTAATGTCTTAATGTCACTTTTTCCTTCTTTTTGAACAAGGAGCCTTGCATTTTCATTTTGCACCGGGTATTGCAAAAGAAATACACAGAGATAATACTTTTAAAAGCTATTCCCTCTTCTGAGTTTGACAGGAAGCCTGCCCAGTTTTAGAACTGTGCCATCTCCCCTGGTCCCTACTCCATTCCCCTTCCACATACACACAGCTAATAAAGTAACTTATCCTTATCTTATGCATAATTTGATCAGGGCCTAGCATTAGCCAGGATCTAATTACCTGATTCATGTTGAAATGCTCTAAATTGATAGTAAACATAGTCTCCATCCCCCATAACATATAGATTTTAATTTTTTTTTATTTGGTGCTGTTTTTATTAATAAAGATGTCAGATTTAAATGTCAAGAAAGTTGATATAAATTTTCTTACATAAGCAATTCCTTTAAAAGAGCAAATATTTGATTGCACTTCCCTTGAACTCAGAGCAATGTTTAGCTTCTTAGCAGGAACTCTGCTGATTTAAAATGCGATTCTTGGACTTCCTGGGTGATGCAATGGAAAAGAATCTGCAACATATAGATTTTAATAGGGGTAAAACTGATAACTCTCAAGGGACTAATTCATCTGGATCTCTAGTTCTTAGCACAGATCCTGGCACAGAAGTAACACTTGATAAATATCTGCTAAACTAAGTGCATAATAGAGAATATCAGGACTCCCTAGCAGGGTGTTAGTGGTGATATTCTTACTCAAGGGTACCCTGGGTGTTTCTTTGCCAGTCCGTCTGAAATGGGGATATGTAGGTCAAAGTAAAATTACTTTCTATTGTCTGTGAAGACAGGAACTGCTTGTCTCATTTTCCCTTGAACCTAGAACAGTACCTGGCACCCAACCAACAATTGTTGTGTGATAAGTGACTAAGTGGAGTATATGCAGATCCCTGCTCCAAAGGTCTTACCTGGGCTTTTCTGTGCAGATTGGAGCTTAGTGTAGGAGATAACTTGGGTTTCTAGTCCAAGAACATCTTACCACAAGTAAGGAATGGCCTTCCTTTTTTAAAAAAAAGCATGGATATGTCCCTGAATTTCAAAACAAGAGACCCTAGAGAATTCCCATGATGAAAGGGTGGGCTCAACTGTCAGTCCCAAACGCCATCCTTCTTGTTTTAATTTCCCAACAAGGGTTTCTCATTCTGGTTCTTACCATCATTACTACCAGACTCCATCATGAAAACATCAGTCTAAGTTCAGACAAGAATTCATTTTGGAGAGCTGAGCAGGGTGGCCTATTATTATTCAAGATAAAGATAAGCATAGATCAAGTGTTAGTTGTGCAGTTGTGTCCAGCTCTTTGCAACCCCATGGACTGTAGCCCACTATGCTCCTCCATCCATGGGGTTAACAAAGCAAGAAGAGTGAAGTGAGTTGCCATTCCTATCTCCAGGAGATCTCAAGAGTTTTACTAAATCCCATGGAGATATAAAAATTAAATTAATATAAAAATATAGTAAATACACAAATAAGGAAAAATAAGATTTCCTAAGTACAGATATTTAATTCTGAGAATGTCAATAAACAAATCAACTATTAAAATTACATATTCCTCTTCACATCAGCAATGAACCTATTTCCCTTCCAGCACCATGCCTATCTCTCAGCTTTCATGAGCCACATTGTGAATAAAACCTAAGAGCCTCACCCTAACTTTCACCACCAAAGCATACCAAACCCTTGGGTGCTCTCCAGTCCTTTCTAGAGCTAGAGATCAGCTAGATTACTGATTGGATGCAAAACATTACTACTTTGCCAATTTTTGCTGGATTGTGTGTTTGTCCTAGTTTTTTTTTTTTTAAATTGGAGGCTATTGACATGAATCCACCCCGGGTGTACATGTGTTCCCCATCTTGAACCCCCCTCCCACCTCGCTCCCCATATCATCCCTCTGGGCCATCCAAGTGCACCAGCCCTGAGCATCCTCATTGAACCTGAACTGGCGATTCATTTCACATATGATAATATACATGTTTCAATGCCATTCTCCCAAATCATCCTACCCTTGCCCTCTCCCACAGAGTTCAAAAGACTGTTCTATATATATTTGTCTCTTTTGCTGTCTCACATACAGGGTTATCATTACCATCTTTCTAAATTCCATATATATGCTTTAGTATACCATATTTTTTCTTTCTGGCTTACTTCACTCTGTATAATAGGCTCCAGTCCATCCACCTCATTAGAACTGATTCAAATGTATTCTTTTTAATGGCTGATTAATATTCCATTGTGTATATGTACCACAGCTTTCTTATCCATTCATCTGCTGATGGACATCTAGGTTGCTTCCATGTCCTGGCTATTATAAACAGTGCTGCGATGAACATTGGAGTACACGTGTCTCTTTCAATTCTGGTTTCCTTGGTGTGAATGCCCAGAAGTGGGATTGCTGGGTGTTTGTCCTAGTTTTAAACTCCATTCTATCACTCAGATACAATTAATTTTGCTAAAGCCCATTAGCTTTTTCCAAAATTCTATAACAGCCCTTAAAATATATAGCACTTGAAATACAAATTTATACAGAAAACAGCACATGTATAGAAGTGAGTGGGGATGTCAGGAATAAGATGACTAAGATCATGGTACTTAAGGGGTTCCAAGGTATGATGAAACAAATCACTGTTATGAATCTCTTCTAATATCCAGAGAGAGAGAGAGAGATCTGTGTCTGTGATACTCCATGGCTCACACTTTGTTGCATCTCTCATGGAAACAGCACCTGGCATGTATCTTCAACAATGGAATGTTCTACCAAAAAAAAAAAAAGAAAAAAAAAAAAGTCTCATAAGTGATTGCTTGCTGGTCCTTCTACAGAGGAAAAAAGAAATCATTTTCTGGCGAGCTTTGTATTCAAGACCCAAATCAGACAAGCTAGATTATTTTTCTTCAAAAAATGGTTATTATTTGCCCTGTTGTAAATAAATACAGAATGTTATGTCATCAAGGAAACATTTTTGGATCCAGGGGTACATAGTCAAAAGCAATACATTGGAAAAAATACCCTAAGATATTCGTCCCTCCAAATATGAAAAATGACTATTTTAACAAAAGCTTATGAAATGCAACTGCTGTATGGATGAGACATTTCCATGTCAAGTTCTAGCCAGTCGCCAACATTTCCAATGCAATGTTAACAATTCAGAATATATTAGAATAATTTAATAAGTTAATACTATAGCTTTGAAAAGCTCAACCCCATAATCATTCTCCTCTGGAAACACTTCATTCCATCTTATTTTTATAAGCACTTTATATGGAAATATGATACTTTGTTCCTGTTAAGAAAACCAGTTTAGCAGGCAATAAATGGATTTATTAAATAATTAGCATGCAGATAGAGGAAAGCTATGTGCCTTGCAGAAGAAAATCTAAAATGGTTATCGGGAGCAAAGTGATATTCACATTTTTTAAAACTATATCAGAAATTGCAGATGCCAGGCACATTCACATTAACAGTACAGTTCAGTCATGGATTAGATATTGTGCTAGCATTTTAACATGGGAATAATTTCAATGATATAAATGTGAGCAAAGTTATGAGGATTTAGAAAGGCCAGATAATGTGTAAAATACATCCTGGCTGTGGCAGGGTAGTAGAGTCATTCTAGGAAAAGGATATATAATGTAGATTATTCATGACCTAAGACAAGACATAGTGACACACAGAAGACACTTGCTAATAAAAATGGAGATGATGATACACACAACTATTAAATACCCAGAGGATAGCAAGTATGATATTGGAAATACAAAAAGGCCAAGTGGTTCTCTCTCAGCACTACAAAAGAAATATCAGGATGTCCCCAAAGATAGATAAAACATAAACCAGTGGGTTTTGTTTTAATAAAAGGTATGGTTGGCAAAGACAATGGAAATTCATGGCCATGTAAGTTAGTGACCAAATTCACTCCTCTGCTATAACCATAGCCAAACTTAATTTCTCTGTCAAAGAAAAGCAAACAAAAAGGAAATCCTGTAGATTTGGGATGACAACTAAGTTATTCTTTGCTTATATTCTCCTTCAGAATAGCTATGATGGAGGAAACATGAAAATATCAATATGACTGTAAGTTGAAGTTTTAGAGATGGAGATAATTACATTAAAGTGCTTTGTAGGTAGTAAAGTACTATATGAAAGATAGTTATGATTATAATTCAGCCTTGCAACTTCCCATACACTCAGATTCCTGCTCTGATTTGAGCCACTTGTTTTTGCATATCTACTGTTTCCTTTCATACTCAAAATGTCAATCATTCTCTAGGTAAACAGAGATTACAAAAAAATAAAGTGACTTGCCTCTGGTTAGGTGAATCTGGGAGTCAAACTCAGATGCACTGATTCCTCATCCAGAAACACAGCTATCAGAGTTTTGTGTAGTTCTTAATCAGTCTCTCTCTTCTTATTGAGGTGTCACCATTTGCTCAAGATAGAAGCCACCTCATGTGAATATTCTCCCAGAATGTAAACACTAACTTGAGACACCTTTTTTTTATATATATATTCCTCTCACAAGTCATTCTGCCCCTTTGAATTAATTTTTTGCCCTTATTCCAAATAGTCCAAATTCCTTTTCTCACAAGAACAATCACTCAATAACTTTGGTTCAGATTCTGTCTTAAAAATCCAGTATCATTTCAGCCAATACAACAAACAGAAACTAGCTGACTTATTGAGATGATGTGCAGCTCATATTTCTCCCCTGAGGATTCAGAATTGCTCAAGGTAGAAACCAATGCAAATAAAAATGCCTCTAAGAAAAGGAGCTGTTTGGGGAGGGAGGTTCAAACGGGAGGGGATATATGTATACCTATGGCTGATTCATGTTGAGGTTTGACAGAAAATAATAAAATCCTGTAAAGCAATTATCCTTCAGTAAAAAGTAAATTAATTAAAAAAAAATAAAACTTGACATCTGCCTAAGGTTTAGGAAGAAGGTGATCTTCTTCCTTCCTCACTTTTTCTTTGATTATGAAAATGTAGCCCTCTCTGTTCTTGGGGCTGTGCTCCCCTGCCTGCCCATTTGAATCTCCCACAAGCTTCCTATGCTAATTAACTTACTCTTCACCTAAAAAATAAAGAAAAGAAAAAGAGCTGTTTGACTTTATTGAGCATATGCCATATTACATAAAACTGTGACTTTAACGATAACAACTGTTAATCAGATCATTCCTTCAAGTAATTTAAATGTATCTAATTCTTCAACTTAAATTTTGTTATTGCCTGATTTGCCAGTTCCTACATTTCACGTTCAATTTAGTACAAAATATTTCCTATATGCAGATAGGAAAAGAGGTAAATTATCATTTTAAGGCTTTTGGATATGCCATTAAAGTTTGGAAATATGCTAATTAACATAAAAGACAATTCTCGGAGTAGCTGAAAGTATGAGGTATATAGAAATATATCTCCTAGCACTGCTTAGAATAAGACCCAGTAAAGCTTGAAGATTTCCCACAGGTTGGTCTTGGCATTCAGAAACAGTCTGGGGATGAGCAAGTGACAAGTAGGACAAAAGGGGAATTTTATCCTCCTTCACTGAGACACAGGAAGCTGAACTTCTCGAAAGTTTGTTTATGTTAACAAATTAAATGTCTATAATAACAAATCTAAATCATTGACCCCCTATTCCTTCTTCTTGTTATTGTTACAAAACAACTCCATAAAAGACAGCATAGAGAAATGAGATGCAAACATAAGCATAGCTTTATCAGATCTTCTATGGGAAAGTAAAAAAGAAACAGAAGATAAAAGAGATAGAAAATAAGTCTGAACAAAGTCTTGTGGTATGAACTATGAAATTATAACAAACACTTCAAAATGCTTGTGTCATAGCTTGACAGATCATTCAGTTGTTTCCTTGTGCTGCTCAAAGTGAAGATCCTGGCTTCTGTCTCCACGTGGGCTAAATAGCTTTTACTCACCTCCCAGCTCTCTAACTGTGCCTCTATCCCCAGGCAACCCTCTGACAAAGGTGTGCCTGTGGCCAAAGAGGCTGAGTAATACTGTGAAGCCAACACTTCCCATGAGAAGAACAATCAGAAGCAAGTTACCCTCTATTTAACCAAATTACCATGGTGGAGCAGAGCCTACAGAAAACTGTTCTTCCCTAAGATCTCTTAGAAGGATGCTGGAGGAGATAACATAAGTTTGAAGCACAAAGGGTGGAACCTTAAAAAGACTCGGCGCAATTGGATTTCAGAGAATAAAAAGATCAGGGCATGCCACACTTGTCAAGAAAGTCCACATGGAGAACAAGGGTATTGAGTTGTATCTTAAATGCGGGATAGGTCTTGACTGGGTAGAGAATAACAGTATCCATGGCTTGAAAATGTATTCTGTGCCAGACACTGACTTAGGGCCATGATATATTGATATATCATCTCACTGACTACTTTTATTACCCGCATGTACAAAACAGAAAACAGGCTCAGGAAGACTGACTTTCCCAAGGTCAGACTGCTAGAAAGTGTCTTCAGGAGAATGTCATAACTTACAAGGGTTTTGCATAGTTGACTCCTGTTTGCCTCTCCAACCTCATCTCATACCACTCACCTGCTCATTCAACATACTCCAACCATAAATGAACCAGTCTCTTTCATCTCAGGATGTTCACATTTTGTGTTCTTGCTGCTTGCCTAAATCTGCCTTTTTTCCCTGCAAAACTTTTATGAATCGAGCAGATTTTTTAAAGTTACGTATTTAAAAAGGCATTCTCTGAATGCTGATCTCAATTAGGTTCCTGATTAGACTCCGTTACAGACATACTACTCATAACACTTATCATAGTTTCTATCTAAGTAATTACACACATGTTGTATTAGGTAACAGTTCTCCAGGTTGGCAAACTGAAATTTCAGGTAATAGTTGGTAATGGGGTCTTGAATCTAAATTCTGCAGTCTGGAAATAAGACAAGATGCTTATGCTGCAGTCTTGAGGATAATTCCTTCTCCTTAGGGACACACCAGTCTTTGCTCTTGTAAGGCCTTCAACTGATTGGATGAGCTCTCCCCTGAACATACACACAGAGTATGGAGGGCATTTTGCTTTGCTCATAGTGTACTGAGTGAAATGTTAGTCACATCTTTAAAAAACAGTTTCAGAACAACATCTTGACTGGTGTTTGACCGAACAATAATGCACCACAGCCTAACTAAGCTGACAAAATTAACCATCATACATGTCTATTTAAGGACTATTTTCCCTACTTGACTATCAACTCTAGGAGGGTAGAGACTTGGTCCATTTTTTCACAGCTGTATCCACAGTGCATAGAATAGCAGCTGGCATAAAATATTGCTCAAAAATTATTTACTGCTGGATGAAAGGACTATCTGCCAGGTCTTGATGGTAGGTTAATCTAGCACTGGCAGAAAATGTAAAATAGGAAACAGTAACTGACTACAGGACAGTAAGCATTTCTAGCCAGTAAGGTTTAATTCAGTTTAACCAACAATTATGAACTGGTTTCCATCAACTCAAAACTATCCTGGGTGTATGTGTTGCTTGCTAATTTGCTTTGGCCATGTCCAAATCTTTGTAACCCTATGGACAGCAGCCCATCAGGTTCTTCTGTCCATGGGATTCTCCAGGCAAGAATACTGGAGTGAATTGCCATGCCCTCCTCCAGGGGATCTTCCCTACCCAGGGATCAAACCCATATCTCTTACGTCTACCCACACTGGCGGGTCGGTTCTTTACCACAAGTGCCACCTGGAAAGCCTATCCTAGGTATACAGGGGATACCAAAATGAATATAATAAGAGTCATACAAAGGTCATGATACAAAGGTGCTTGTTGCAGAAGTATTTACAGCATCAAAATTTGAAAACAATCTGTATCCCCAACAGTAGGTAACTGAATGGACAGTTATTGGTGTTGGACTGAGCTCTGATAGCTAGGTTTGAAGAGTTTATGTCCAGTACACATTTTTTCACTATTGTTGTTGTTCAGTCGCTCAATCGTATCCGACTCTTTGTGACCCCATGGACTGCAGCATGCCAGGCCCCCTGTCCTTCACCATCTCCTGGAGTTTGCTCAAACTCATGTCCATTGAGTTGGTGATACAGTTCAACCGTCTCAACCATCTCATCCCCTTCTCCTCCTGCCTTCTGTCTTTCCCAGCATCAGGGTATTTTCCAATGAGTCAGCTCTTCATACCAGGTTGCCAAAGTATATGGACTGATAATAACTCATTCATTTATATACAAAACTGTTATATAAAAAATAAGTGTCATGAAGCAGCACCGGATGGCAGTTCTAGTAGACCATTATATCACTGTTCTTTGCTAGCCTGGCTTCACTTACAGAGAAAAGATTCTCCAACAAGGTGGCCCCATCTTCACATACTGAGTATTTACTATATGCCTGTCACTGTTCTAGGTCTTAGAGATAAAGTGATGAACAAAACAGGCAAATAACCACGCACTCATGAAGCTTGCAGTCTACAAATAATAGACAAATAATTGACACTAATAAGAAAAATAAAGCAGATAAAGGAAAGACAAAGTGTCTGGAATGGGCATTAACATTTTAGATAGGAACTCCAAGGAAGCCTTCACAGAAGGTGACAATTAAGTAAAAACTTTAAAGAAGTGAGGGAGGAACTGTTTGTACATCTGGAAGAAGAGAATTCCATGCAGAAGGAACAGTATGTGCAAAGACCTGAGATGGGAGTTATCCTGGCATGTCTGAGTTTGGAGCAGAGTGAGAAACAGGGAGAGAAGCAAGGAATGAGATCAGGGATGCAATGGTAGTGGTAAGGGAGAGACTAGTGGGAGACACAGTATCATGTGTGAATGTGAGAAAAGACATAAATTTGGAACATGTTTTTTCAAGTATAAGATGGGTTCAGTTCAGTTCAGTTCAGTTCAGTTCAGTCGCTCAGTCGTGTCCGACTCTCCGCGATCCCATGAATCACAGCACGCCAGGCCTCCCTATCCATCACCAACTCCCTGAGTTCACTCAAACTCATGTCCACAGAGTCGGTGATACCATCCAGCCATCTCATTAGAATATTAAATCCAAATATAATTTCTATGCCTACTAAACACAAAGGAAGACCTTCTCCCTGCAAGAAGTGTATGTAGAGCCTATTCAAACCTGCAAACCTTAGTAATTAGCTGTATAACATTTTAAACCAGACTATAAAAACTTAGACAATTCTTGTAGTGAGACATCATTTTAATATCCACACCTAAACATACCCCAATAAAGACTGGTGTGCCTATCAATCAATGTGATACACCATATTAACAAATTGAAAGATAAAAACCATACAATAGTTTCAGTGGATGCAGAGAAAGCTTTTGACAAAATTCAGCACTCATCTATGGTTTAAAAAACTCTTCAAAAAATGGGCATAGAAGGAACCTACCTCAACATAATAAAGGCCATATACAACAAACCCACAGCAAAGATAATCTTCAATGGTGGAAAACTGAAAGCATCCCTCTAGGATCAGGAACAAGACAAGGGTGCCCACTCTCACCACTATTATTCAACATAGTTTCAGAAGTCCTAACTACAGTGATCAGGGGAGAAAAAGAAATAAGAGGAATCCAGATAAGAAAAAAGATGTAAAACTCTCACTGTTTGCAATTGAGATGATGCTATATACAGAAAACCCTAAAGATACTATCACAAAATTACTGGAGTTAATCAGTGAATTTACTAAAGTCAGAAGATACAAAGTCAATATACAGAAATCACTTTCATATATATACCTTAACAACAAAAAAATCAGAAAGAGAAATTAAGGAATCAATCCCATTTACCATTGCAACAAAAAGAATGAAATACCTAGGAATAAACCTACCTAAGGAGACAAAAGAGCTGTATACAGAAAACTGTAAGACACTGATGAAAGAAATCAAAGACAGAATAAACAGATGGAGAGACATTACATGCTCCTGGGTTGGAAGAATCAATACTGTGAAAACTATTGTACTACCAAATGCAATCTACAGATTCAGTGCAATCCCTATCAAATTACCAATGGCATTTTTCATAGAACTAGAACAAAAAATTTCACAATTTGCATGAAAGCACAGAAGACCCCAAATGGCCAGGGAAGTCCTGAGAAAGAAGAATGGAGCTGGAGCAATCAAACTTCCTGACTTCAGACTGTACTGGAGGGCTGCACTCATCAGGACAGTATGGTACTTTCACAAAACCAGAAATATAGACCGCTAGAACAAGATAGAAGCCCCAGAGATAAACCCATGCACCTATGGGTGCCTTATCTTTGATGGAGGAGGCAAGAGTATGCAATGGGGAAGGGATAGTCTCTTCAATGGGTGGTGCTGGGAGAACTGGACAGCTACATGCAAAAGAATGAAACGAAAACATTTTCTAACACCATACACAAAGATAAACTCAAAATGGATTGAAGACCTAAATGTAAGACCAGAAACTATAAAACTATTAGAAGAAAATATAGACAGGATACTGTATGACATAAACCACAGCAAAATCCTCTATGACCCGCCTCCTAGAGTAGTGGAAATAAAAAACAAAAATAAACAAGTGGGAACTAATTAATCTTAAAAGCTTTTGCACAGCAAAGGAAACTATAAACAAGGTGAACATGGACTTCTAGCTTGCTTCCATTGCAACCCAGAATAAGAGAAAATAATAGCAAATGAAACAACTGA
The DNA here is from genome assembly GCF_049115385.1 of Moschus berezovskii. Taxonomy (NCBI): domain Eukaryota; kingdom Metazoa; phylum Chordata; class Mammalia; order Artiodactyla; family Moschidae; genus Moschus; species Moschus berezovskii. Next base: position 131,278,005 of record NC_142488.1, on the reverse strand, counting down.
CAAAGGATAAATATCTAAAACATATAAGCAGCTCAGCTATACAACTCAATACCAGAAAAACAAACAACCCAATCAAAAAGTGAGCAAAAGACCTAAACAGACATTTCTCCAAAGACAAACAGATGGCTAATAAACTCATGAAAATATGCTCAACATTGCTCATTATTCAGTTCAGTCACTCAGTCGTGTCCGACTCTCCGCGACCCCATGAATCACAGGACTCCAGGCCTCCCTGTCCATCACCAACTCCCAGAGCTCACTCAGACTCAAGTCCACAGAGTCGGTGATGCCATCCAGCCATCTCATTCTCGGTCGTCCCCTTCTCCTCCTGCGCCCAACCTTTCCCAGCATCAGAGTCTTTTCCATTGAGTCAACTCGTCGCATGAGGTGGCCAAAGTATTGCAGTTTCAGCTTTAGCATCAGTCCTTCCAGTGAACACCCAGGATGGATCTCCCTTAGAATGGACTGGTTGGATCTCCTTGTGGTACAAGGAACTCTCAAGAGTCTTCTCCAACACCACAGCTCATTATTAGAGAAATGCAAATGAAAGTTACAATGAGATATCACCTCATACCAGTCAGAATGGCCATCATCAAAAAATCTACAAAAAATAAATCCTGGAGAGGGTGTGGAGAAAAGGGAACTCTCTTGCACTGTTGGTGGGAACGTAAATTGATAACAGCCACTATGGAAGACAGTATGGAGATTCCTGAAAAGAAAAAAAAAAAAAGCTAGGAATAAAACCACCATATGATCCAGCAATCCCACTACTAGGCATACACCTTGAAGGAAATCACAACTGAAAAAGATACATGCACCCCAATGTTCATTGCTGCTCTGTTTACAGAAGCTAGAACATGGAAGCAATCTAGATGTCCATCGACAGGTAAACGGATAAAGAAGCTGTGGTACATATATACAATGGAATATTACTCAGTCTTAAAAAAGAATGAATTTGAGTCAGTTCTAATGAGGTGGATGAACCTAAAGTCTATTATACAGAATGAAGTAAGTCAGAAAGAGAAAAAAAATACTGTATATTAACACATATATATGGAATCCTGAAAGACGGTGCTCATGAACCTATTTGCAGTGCAGCAATGGAGATGCAGACATAGAGAACAGAGTTATGGACATGAGGGTAGGGGAATGAGGGAGAGGGTGGGACAAATGGAGAAAGTAACATGGAAACATATACACTACAATATGTAAAATAGATAGCCAGCAGGAATTTGCTATATGACTCAGGAAACTCAAACCATGGCTCTCTAACAACCTAGAAAGGTGGGAAGAAAGGTCAAGAGGGAGAGGACATATGTATACTTATGGCTGATTCATGTTAATGTAAGGCAGAAACCAACCCAATATTGTAAAGCAATTATGCTTCAATTAAAAATAAATCAAATTTCTAAAAAATAAAAAATCAAATTTTTAAAAAGACTAGCATGCACCCTTTCCTGCCCAAGTGCTGTGGAGGAAATTTAGTTTATCTTTACATTTTCTGTAACTGGATCCACTGAAATTGAGAAAGAATATTAATTTGGGTTGCTGGATAAACTGCTTTAAATATCCAAAATCAAGGAGTTAATAATATAGTCTTACTTCCAATAAGGAGACTCCAAATTAAGCCCAATGAGAATACTGGGAATGGATAATAGAGCCTTCCTGATTCATATATGCTATGAATGTCACCAGAACTACATCACCAGATTTACTCTCCATTTTATGATGATCTATTAATAGCAGGACCTTTAGTTGCCTATGCTTCCCCTTAGATAAATGCAAGTGAAAAAGAGGCCAGTCTTACACATATATAATTGGGCTGAAGGATCAGCTCCAAGAAAGTTATTCTGATTGACTGTTTTCAGAAGTTGAAAATAATACAGCCAGTCCACTACACTGCCAATCAAGACGCAGTCCTGTTGCACAATTTGGACATTCCAAGCAGTTAAGATAACCTTCTGAACAAAGGAAAAATATTTTGCATTTGATATCAGAGCAAGTAGAATTAATACCAGCCTAAACATTAAGACTTTATTTTGGGGGGGGGCTCCAAAATCACTGCAGATGGTGATTGCAGCCATGAAATTAAAAGATGCTTACTCCTTGGAAGGAAAGTTATGACCAACCTAGATAACATATTAAAAAGCAGAGACATTACTTTGCCAACCAAAGTCTGTCTAGTCAAGGCTATGGTTTTTTCAGTGGCCACTTACGGATGTGAGAGTTGGACTGTGAAGAAAGCTGATCGCTGAAGAATTGATGCTTTTGAATTGTGGTATTGGAGAAGACTCTTGAGAGTCCCTTGGACTGCAAAGAGGTCCAACCAATCCATCCTAAAAGAGATCAGTCCTGGGTGTCCATTGGAAGGACTGATGCTAAAGCTGAAACTTCAATACTGTGGCCACCTCATGCGACGAGTTGATTCACTGGAAAAGACTCTGATGCTGGGAGGGATTGGGGGCAGGAGGAGAAGGGGACGACAGAGAATGAGATGGTTGGATGGCATCACCGACTCGATGGGCATGAGTTTGAGTAAACTCCGGGAGTTGGTGATGGACAGGGAGGCCTGGCGTGCTGCAATTCATGGGGTCGCAGATTTGGACATAACTGAATGACTGAACTGAAACATTAAGAGTGTAAAATTCAGGATAGCAGCTACTTCAGTAGAGGGGTGTAATGACAGGGAAGGACCATGAAGAGGAAATGAGGGGTGTTTTGGTATGACTGATGCATAAATAGATATATTTCTATTGTAAAAATGCATTGAATTACATGTTTTGACTTGTGCAGCTTTCTTTATTCATGCCTACTTCAATAAGAAGTATACTTAAGTAAATGTCAGACTGGAAAGCAGGGGTAGAACTGTCAAAATTCTACCTTGAATCATTACAGGAATCAGGAAATGGCTGTTCAACAGTTGGTAAAGAAATGTCCAATCCTGCCCTAGGAAACCAGGCAGACTTCAAAGAAAGCACATCTAACATGGCCTCAAAAGGAAGCCCTTCCCAGTTTTAGGGGAAGAATGTGAGGCTAAGCTTAGGATGGGAAGATAGAGAAGAATGTGGACGGCAGGCACCCTAGAATGGGAGGTAGAAATCCTCCCACTGTGAAGGGGTAAAAAAGAAGATAATAAAGGCTTCCTCAGTGATCAATGCAAAGAAACAGAAGAAAACAGTAGAATGGGAAAGACTAGAGATTTCTTCAAGAAAATCAGAGATACCAAGGGAACATTTCTTGCAAAGCTGGGCACAATAAAGGACAGAAATGGTATGGACCTAACAGAGGGAGAAGATATTAAGAAGAGGATGCAAGAATACACAGAAGTAGTATACAAAAAAATCTTCATGACCCAGATAACCACGGTGGTGTTATCACTCACCTAGAGACAGATATCCTGGAATGCAAAGTCAAGTGGGCCTTAGGAAGCATCACTATGAACAAAGCTAGTGGAGGTGATGGAATTCCAGTTTAGCTATTTCAAATCCTAAAACATATATAAAATATGATGCTGTTAAAGTGTTGCACTTAACATGCCAGCAAATTTGAAAAACTCAGCAGTGGCCATAGGATTGAAAAAGGTCAGTTTTCATTCCAATCCCAAAGAAGGGCAATGTCAAAGAATGCTCAAACTACTGCACAATTGTTCTCATCTCACATGTTAGTAAAGTAATGCTCAAAATTCTCCAAGCCAGGCTTGAAGGCAGGAGGAGAAGGGGACGACAGAGGATGAGATGGTTGGATGGCATCACTGACTCAATGGACATGAGTTTGTGCAAGCTCTGGGAGTTGGTGATGAACAGGGAAGCCTGGTGTGCTGCAGTCCACGGAGTTGCAAAGAGTTGGATATGACTGAGTGACTGAACTGACTGATGAAGGGGCAGGAATCCTCCCAATATGGCAACTGCCTTCCATCCAGCCATGATGATGGAAGGTAAGAAGCAAGGTTCCTTTCTTGTAAATCTACAGCAAGACTTATGTGTCCTTGCAGTATACTTCTAAACCAGCAATCAAAACTCTACCTGAGCAGGGTTTGGCTCTATTTCTGAAGGATTAGGGTCAGTGCTGAACACAGAACATTTACCTGGTATTTCTTTGGCTTAGGATGGATAATATATTCCTCAGCAGAAAACACATTCCAAGTGGTCAGAAGCTGCACATTATGCAGAGATCAGTGGCACTAAATTAAATACCGCCATTTCTCCAGACTTATAAGCACAAAGGGAAATCTGCTCCACTCCTGGTTTTTTTAGAGGTTCAAATATTTCTTTAAGGGGAGATGGTGCCCATCACATGGCCTCCTGCCCTGCATAACTACTACATGGTAAGCTGCTCACAAGCCACAAGGTGATCAGATCTCATCACATTCTTGGTGAGAACACACCTAAACCCCCAACTTCTTGCCATTCACATGCACAACCAACAAATCATTGAACTAAATACGGTATTTGGGTCTATAATTTGAATGCATTTCCCACCTGACCATACATACTCTTTGCCTCACTCATCTAGACTTTCCTCCCTATACTGCTCTCCATATTCCTTAATTTGACTCATTCACGAACTGAATCCTTTAAATTCTTCGGAACATGTTCCCTATTCAATCTATTCTCCTATATCTTCAACCTCTTCAACCTCTCTCCATCTCCTCACCTTAATCAAGACCTGACTGTCCCATGAGGACATGAAGATGTCAAAGGTGGATATTTTTCTCTCTTAATCTTTGAATCTCAGAGCCAGAGGCAGTCTTATTCCTCACCACTACTTCAAAATCATTTATTTTATTCAAAAAAATCTCAAGACCCTATAAAACTCATACCATTATCTATAAAACAATGCTACCTTTCCTAGTTGCTACCAACAACCAACCTCCCAGGTGGTACTAGTAGTAAAGAACCTGCCTGCCAGTGCAGGAGATGGAAGAGACATGGGTTTGATCCCTGGGTCAGGAAGATCCTCTGCAGGAGGGCATGGCAATCATTCCAGTATTCTTGCCTGGATAATCCCATGGATAGAGGAGCCTGGCGCGCCACGGCCCATAGGGTCACAAAGAGTTAGACGCCACTTAGCATGCACCCAGCACCGACCTCCCAGTGCCTCTTCTTCATTCATTAAAGGCTTTGGCTATGGCTCTCTGACATCATTTCCATTTCTATTCAGGTCATAATGTTTAGGGATGTCAATAATCACATGCATGGAATGTCTAATACTCTAGATCCACAGCTTTTTAATATCTTCCGGTTTTCTCTCCCTCTGCCTCATCTAAGTCACTCGCTCCCATGTGCATGCACTCAAGTTTGACATTACCAGTAACTGTATCACTTCTGAAATCTTGATTCCAACCTCTTATTCTTTCTCTTACTCCCACTCAAACAATCTTTCAGCAAACTTGTCATCTCCAATCCATTAACCCCATCACCATTTCCATGTCCTCACTTCTTTACCCAAACTAGATCCCATTATCCAGCATTGCAATCATTCTCTTTCTTATACACTAACCCTTCTATCCCTCTGAGCAAGGAGTAACATCTCAACCTTGGTTGAACCCAAGTGTATCATTTTCTCACATGTAAAACTTAGCAGTTGAATATTACTTGAGGAAAAGTCTTATTTAAATCCATAGTCACAAACCTCACATAGGCATTCTATAGTACCAGGAAATCCTACATTCTCCTGATAAATTTGCTTTTACCATATCCATTTTGCAACTTTTCCATCTTTCCTCAAACATGCCATAGCCTCACTTACATACTCTTAGCAGTTGGACTTAGCACATTCCTTTTGAAAAATTAGAAGCAACTGACTTGAATTCTCTAATCTTCTTCAAAGGATAACTAATGATCCCCCATGTTTGCAAATCCAGTGGACCCCTCTCAGTCTTAAACACTGTCTCTTTAAACACTCCCATCTCTAGGTACTCAGGGTATTACACTCTCCTGACTGTCTTCATACACAATTGGTCAATCATTCTCAGTCGTCTTTGCTGTATCATCTTCCTCTTCTTGGCCTTTCATTGTTGAAGAGTCCCCATATTGAGGGGCACTCTTCTCTAAAAATAGTTTGTCTGTCAAAAAAATCTCACCCTGAGATATAATTTGAACTATCACTTATATGCCAAGTTTATAGTTTCAGCTTTAACCTCTTCTGTGAACTTCAAATTGTTATATTCTCAACACCTTCATTTAGTTCTCTATTAAAGTTCAAACTTAATATGACCCAGCATCCAGATATCACAACCAAGGCCAGCTCACTCCACAGTCTTTCCTTTCCCAGTAAATAGCATTATCATTCACCCAGTTGCTCAGACCAAAAATCAAGAGGCCTTCATTCTTCCCACTCTCTCATCATTTATATTCAATCCAACACACGTTTTGTTAACTTATCTTCAAAATATATCCCCGAATCCATATACCTCTTTCCATCCACTACGGTCAGGATAAACCAAATCACAATTGCCTCTCACCAGCTGGCTAATTGGTATTTCTGCTTTCAGTCTTGCCCTTTATACCTAAGAGTCTACTAAACTCCAAACAGCAGTTGATTCTCAAGCATAAAGCATATTGTCATTTTCCTGCTTAAATCCCAACAGTGGCTTCCCACCACACTCAGAATACAATTCCCAGTCCTTCTTATAGGTTATACAGCCTCGGAGGATCTGACCCCTGCCAATGTTTTAATCTCTTCCTATACCTGTCTTCTCACCTTAAGTGCACGAGCCTCCTTTCTATTCCTCAAAAAAGGAATCCTCTTTCTCACTTCAGCATCTGTGTGTTTGCTGATTTCTCTGCCTGGAGTACTTTTTCTCAGCTCCTCATGTAGTTGGCCTTTTTCAGAATATGCCAATCTCAGGACAAACATCATGTCTTCAGAGAGGTCTTTCCTGAGAAGTCATTCCAAGGCAACCAACCTTTTCCCTACCACACCCTAACACACTGTTTTGCTCATTACTTTCATATCAAAACAACCTGTAATTATAGTTTTGTTTGTTTGCTGGGTTATTTTCTCTTTTTTTATTGGATTATTTTCTTATTATCTGTCTACAATAGAAGCTTTTTCAGTGCAGGGGCCTTGTCTTTTATACTGTGGGGCATATGATCTATCTAAGCTTACATGGCTTTGTGAGTCCTCATTCAATGCTCTAAGAATCACTCATCTATTTAGAGATCCCAATTTATGAACTGAGGAATCTCTGGCCTCTTCTCTAATTGCTGGGACCGTCTATATTATGGGGCAGTTTTACATATTGTCCTGCTAGTGTATGAGGGTTGGAATAGAAGTTTCTGACAAACTATCCTCTTGCTTTGATGTAATCAATTGCACATCAGGGAGTTGTACTTCTTCTGACATTTGACCCTTTAAAAACAACACTGTGAGTACTTGATCCTTTGATAGCTAGGAAGATAAATGATTTCTACTAAGTTATATACTGTGGGGCATATGACTGTATGATCCAGTGAGGTGTAAGGAGCGTACCCCAACCAGAAGCAACTCAACTGGAGAAACAATCCTTACTTTTCTTTTCCTTTTAGGGTAACTAGAAGCATTGCCGGGAACCAGCGAGGGAAATCCTACCCATGGCAAAGGTCAATTGGGGAAGAGGCCTGACGGGCAAAGGCTAATCAGGACTCAAGGAGCCCCCTGGACTTACCTGAGCATCTACCCCAAAGAAAACCGGAATCTGACTGCTCTACTATCTTACGCCTCTTACCAAGTCCTCTAATACTTACAGGGGCTTCCCCCCAACCATCTTTCTCTGAAAACATTAATTCAGAGCTGTAGTTTAAAAGTTCTCCTCGGCTTAATAGGAGTGTTCCAATCCAAGCCCCTCTGATAGCTTTCTAACTTGCATGACAAGTTTGTCCGGGCTCCTAAAATACAGGAATCTGTTGAAGAAGTTAAAATCACTAGAATAGTACTAGAAAAGATTTCATTGTTAAATCAATGCTTGCTGCCGTTTCCTCTATCTATTGTATCCTTGGAAATATATTAATCCTTTGACTTAACCACATCAGATCTTAAGTTAATAAGTTCCTTTCTTGCAGCTCACTACACCGGTGCCTTATAGGAATGTAACTTTGTTATGTGTCTAGCACCTAACTTTAGGAAAGTCACCTTAAAAGAAAAGTCTTTTACTTGCTAACTAACCTATTGTTAGGAGAGAGGGCCATAAACTGTTAGCAGGCCCCCTGGCCAGAAGATGATGTAAACCACCTAAAAACTTTTATCACACAAAAATAAGCCCTGATCCTGATAAGGGTCAAGACTGCTGACCCCACGTGATTTTGGTGTGAATCTATACCTCCCTTTCTTTGTTTCTTATGCGCATAACTTAGGGTATAAAAGCAGCACAGGAAAATAAAGTTTTGGGCCTTGCTCACTGAAGCTTGGTCTCCCCGTGTCGTTCTTTCTCTTTTTCCATCCTTTTCTCTATTCTCCGTTTTCTGGTTGAGATCCTTGGAGCGCTGGGCCCTCTGAGTTTACTTATCTGCCTGGGCTTCTAAGACCCACTCGAGGGGGTGCCCTGGTGGGGTGCCTCAAGTGATTCGAGAGGGCGCCTGCGGCCTACGTAAACAGAGCAAGCCCCATGCTGGGGTTTTATTGGTTTCCAGCGTAAACCAAGGAATAATCAGCCCCTCTCTCTCTCTTTCTCTCTCTCTCTCTGACGCCGACGCCGTTCATCCCGAGGATACCCTGGGTCATATCGGGGCTGGACCCCGATAAATCATAGCTTGGAGGTATCTACAATCCAAGTTCTGTACTACCCTCTGCTTAACTATTCAGAACCAAGTCTCATAATGAAAATAACCTGAAAGGATATTTTGTTGCTGCTCATATCAAGAACCAAAAAGGATATTTTGTTGCTGCTCATATCAAGAACCAAAAAAAAAAAAAAACACCATTCTTCAATTCTATTAACCAAATATTTATTCAGTGCCCAATTTTGTTCTAGGTAGGCCTTCTCTCAACATAGATGATACAGTGATCAATAATATAGAAATCCTATTCTCAAGAAGCACACAGCCTGGTGTGAAAAGGATGGCAGAAGCTTTGAAACATAAATATCTCTACTTTAACTCTTTTACAATGCAGTGAGAAGTGCTGACCTAAAGGTGCAAAAAGAAGTCAGAACATAAAGGAGGTGGGATTTATGAAGGCTTTTTCCAAAATGAGACTCACTTAGACTACTATTTGAAGCCAATATCACTGGAGCAAAGACATCAATCATACACAAACTAACCCAGAGTGTATCTGGAGGTTTCAGGAATGGAAATGGAACACACTAGCTGTGGCATTTTCTATACCTGTTAGCAAGATGAACACTAACTCTGATGTCCCTAGACTGTATGTTTGAAAGCCTCACACATCAGAAGTGCTTCTGTGTCCTTGAACTTTCTATGCAGTCAGAACTATGGAGTGACAGGGCAGGAGAATAACTTAGTGGAAATCATTTATCTGCCTAGCTATCAAAGAATCGAGTACTCACAGTGTCGTTTTTAAAGGGTCAAATGTCAGAAAAAGTACAGCTCCCTGATGTGCAATTGATTACATCAAAGCAAGAGGATAGTTTGTCAGAAACTTCTATTCCAACCCTCATACACTAGCAGGACAATATGTAAAACTGCCCCATAATATAGACGGTCCCAGCAATTAGAGAAGAGGCCAGAGACTCCTCAGTTCATAAATTGGGATCTCTAAATAGATGAGTGATTCTTAGAGCATTGAATGAGGACTCACAAAGCCATGTAAGCTTAGGTAGAACATTCTGCTTTCTGAAGTCCAATTTTCTCCTCGTATGTAAAAGAATTTAGTAATTCCAACATCCGTGAGCTATCCTAAGCACCAAATGAGAAAACGGGTGCTTTGCAATATCACCTACGCATTTAGAAGTACAATATTACATCTGTACCATACCACCTCCCCCCAAATTTGGCAGTTTCCTCTCTTTTGACCCAGAGGGCAGACTTTACTATTGACTCTTGTCTCACTAAGAAACATCAACAAATTTACCCTGGTTCCTTAACCAACAACGGAACCCCCTCCAAGAAATGTTGGAGTCCCTTTCAATAATCAGTCTCATATCATTCAGTAATATCTAGAAACCTTGCCAATGTATTGTTGAAAATTAATCCCAGAACTCTGAATATTAATATTTTTACTTAAAAATAAAAGTAAGACCTAGCCAGTGCAATAAGGCAATAGAAATAAAATACATACATGGTAGAAAGGAATTATTAAAACTATCTCTATTCACAGATAAACTGATTGTCTATACAGAAAATTCCAAAGAAATTTTAAAAAAAATATCTAGAACTAAGTGAGTTTAGCAAAGTTGTGGCTTCCCTGATAGCTCAGTGGGTAAAGAATCCGCCTGCAATGCAGGCGACCAGGGTTCAATTCCCGGGTTGGGAAGATCTGCTGAAGAAGGGATAGGCTACCCACTCCAGTATGCTTGGGAAAAGTTGTGGGATACAAATTAGTGCAAAGACAATATAGGAAGGTCAATGGCATTTCTGTCAATGGCATTTCTATATACAAGCAATGAAACTGGAAATTAAATTTTTAGATTAAAAAAAAAATGTCATTTACAGTACCACCCAAAAGTAAAGTGTTTATATGTAAATCTAACAAAATCAGGCAGGGTCTGTATGTAGTAATATACAAAGCACTGATGAAAGAAATTTAAAAGCAAACCACATAAGTAGAAATATAGTTCATATTCACGGGGTTGGAAGACTCAGTATGTTGATTCTTCCTAACTTTATCTATAGATTTAATTCAAACCCAAACTCCCAGTAAACATTTTGTAGCTCCTGACGGTTTGACTATAAAATTCACGTGGAAATGCGAAGGATTTAGAATAGCCAATCAAAACAACTTTGAAAGAGAAGAATAAAGTTGCAAAACATTGCCTGATATTAAGATTTATTACAAAATTACATTAAGCAATAAAGCATGGCATTGTCATGTGCCTGAGTGCTAAGTCACTTCAGTTGTGTCAGACTCTGCGACCCCATGGACTGAAGCCCACCAGGTTCCTCTGTCCATGGGGATTCTCCAGGCAAGAATACTCCAGGGTTTTGCCATACCCTCCTCCAGGGGATCTTCCGGACCCAAGAATCAAACCAGCGTCTCTAAGGTCTCCTGCATTGGTAGGCGGGTTCTCTACCGCTAGCGCCACTCGGGAAGCGCCCCCCAAGAGAAAAAACTCCCTACGGCTGCGGCTGCGGCAGAGGTGACTGTGCGAGGGGCGGCGTCCCAGCCCCTGGGGGCGGTGCAGTCTGGGGGAGACGGAAGGGTGAGCCCGACCTCCCAGACCCCAAGGTAGACCGGCGACACCGCCCGCCCCCACCCAGGGGTCTTGAAACCTCCGCACCGGGACTCCCTAGGTACCTGGAAAGGGGCAGGTGGGCGAGGCGGGGGCGGGGTGCCCAGACCCTGACCACCGCGGCCGCCCGCGGGCCTCGGCGCTATCAGCCCCTGACGCGGGGCCTGCCGGGCGCGGGCCAACAGCCGCCTGGAATCCCTGCAGCCGTCGCTGCCACCCTACGACGACTCCCCCATTTCCCCCGAAAAGGAGTCGAACACCCCTCGCGCCCAGACGGCACCCTCCTCTTCCCCCGCCGCCGCGGCCCCTCCCAGCACCCAAGTCCCAGGCACCCTTCCCCAGCCACCGAGGGCAGAGGGACGTTCGGACGGGAAGCGTGGCGCAGTCGGGCAGGGGCGCGACAGAGAAAGGGCGCCAGAGAGCCGGCCGGTCGGAGGGCCGTCCCCAGGCTCGGTGGGCGGGGAGAGGCGCCTGGCGACCTGGCGGAGAGCAGAGCAAAGGACAAGCGACGGCCGGCCGGGCAGACCGGTCCAGGACAGGCGGCGAGCGGCAGGCGAGAGGCCCCGACCCGCCGCGCAGCCCGCGAGATGCACCGGAGGCTCCGGACTGTGCGGTCGCGACCGGGGGCAGTCGTTGCCACCGCCAGAGGCGACGGTGCGTAGCGGGGGGAACCTCGGCCCCCCAACCTCGAGGTATGTAGCCGAGAGGTCGGGCGGGAGAGAGACGCCGCCGGAGAGGACGACCTGGGGCCGGGGGCCGTGGGGGTGGGGCGCGGGTGGAGTGGCGGGACGGGCTGGGAGGGGGCAACCGGACAGGGGCAGCGGGAGGCGAGGAGCCGCCTTCCCGCCCGAAGACCCTTTTCACACCGGCCCCACCTTCTCGCTCTCCTTCCCCTATCGGAAAGACCACTGGACCCGACCACCCGCCGCCGGGCAGACCCTGTCCCCGCGCGCGGAGGGACAGGCCTCCGGATGTCTGCCTCCCTCCGTCCCATCCCACACCGCACGCGTGGAGGAAGCTCCTGAGCTGGCGGGCGAGGCCACTGCGCTACTACCTAACAAATTGACATCAGGATAGACAAATCCTCCAATGGAAGAAAATACAGAGTCCAGAAAAGAAAGTAGAAAATATTTGGATTTATCATGCATCGCACTTGGACTGGCGATTCATTTCACATATAATAATATACATGTTTCAGTGCCATTCTCCCAAATCATCCCACCCTCGCCCTCTCCTGCAGAGTCCAAAAGACTTTTCTTTTGGACATCTGTGACTCTTTTGCTGTCTCATATACAGGGTTATCGTTATCATCTTTCTAAATTCCATATATATGTGTTAGTATACTGTATTGGTGTTTTTCTTTCTGGCTTACTTCACTCTGTATAATAGGCTCCAGTTTCATCCACTTCATTAACACTGATTCAAACGTATTCTTTTTAATTGCTGAGTAATACTCCATTGTGTATATGTACCACAACTTTCTTATCCATTCATCTGCAGATGGACATCTAGGTTGCTTCCATGTCCTGGCTATTATAAACAGTGCTGTGATGAACGTTGGAGTACATGTGTCTCTTTCAAATCTGGTTTCCTTGGTGTGTATGCTCAGGAGTGTGATTGCTGGGTCGTATGGCAGTTCTATTTCCAGTTTTTTAAGGAATTTCCACACTGTTCTCCATAGTGGTTGTACTAGTTTGCATTCCCACCAACAGTGTAAGAGGGTTCCCTTTTCTCCACACCGTCTCCAGCATTTATTGCTAGTAGACTTTTGGATAGCTGCCATTCTGACTGGCGTGAAATGGTACCTCATTGTGGTTTTGATTTGCATTTCTCTGATTATGAGTGATGCTATGCATCTTTTCATGAACCAGAGGGATGGGATGGGGAGGGAAGTGGGAGGGGGGGTTCAAGATGGGGAACATATGTGCACCTGGGGCACATTCATGTCAATGCATGGCAAAACCAATGCAATAATGTAAAGTAAAAAATAAATATATAAAATTAAAAAGTAAAAAAAAAAAAAGAAAATACTTGGATTTATACCTCATACCACATACAAAATTTAATTCAAAATGACACACTGACCTAAATGTAAATCTTGAAACTATGCAACTTCTAAAACCAAGCTTGAAAGAGAAATTTGGGGGGTCCTAACTCTGGGAGTTGATGATGGACAGGAAGGCCTGGCGTTCTGTGCTTCATGGGGTCTCAACGATTCGGACACGACTGAGCAACTGAACTGAACTGAAGTGAAGCCTGACTACCGGCTCCCCAGGTGGCACTAGCGGTAAAGAACCGGCCTGCCAATACAGGAGACATAAAAGATGCAGGTTTAATCCCTGGGTAGGGAAGATGCCCAGGAGGAGGGCATGGCAACTCACTCCAGTGTTCCTCCCTGGAGAATCCTATGAACAGAGGAGCCTGGTAGGCTACCGTCCACAGGATCGCAAAGAGTCAAATGCAACTGAAGCGACTTAGCGCACACGGCAGGCCAGACAACAATTTGTTAGACATAATACCAAAACACCAAATCCATTATAAAAAAAAATGGATAGGATTGGCTTCAATAAGAACAAAACTTCTCTCCAAAACATTGTTAAGAGAATGAAAATAAGAGAAAATATTAGAAAATCATGTGTTCAATGGAAGGCTTGTATCCAGTGTATGTAGAAAACTCTCAAAATTCAATAATAAGAAAACAGCGCAATAAAAAAAAATTAACAGACGTATCAGCAAATAATTTATGTGAATGGACAATAAGCACATGAAAAGATTCTCAACATAGTAACTTGGAATAGGCAGATAAAAACCACAATGATGTGCCATTACATACTTGTTAAATGACTGAAATTATTAAGGTTATCCAAACTAAGTGTTCGTGAGTATACGCTAATATTTCGACTCTTCCATTCCCACTACTGCTTTAGTTCAGATTCTTATGAACTATTATACTGTATCTCTTTACTGTTTAAATATTTCCTCGAAAACTCCCCATTTTTACTCCTGCCACCCTCCAAATGTTCTCCATATTGTAAATAGCATGTTATGGTCTGAATGTCTGCATCCCAAAATTCACATGTTGAAATTTTGATGCCTAATGTGATGATATTAGTAGGTGAGGCCTTTTGGAGGTGATGAGTCTATGAGAGCAGAGCCCTCATGAATGAAATTAATGATCTTATAAAAGAGACCCAAGAGAGCCTCCTTGCCCTTTTTCAGCTTGTGAGGATATAAGAAGTCTGTAACTTAGAAGAGGGCATTCTGTTGAAACCTGATCTCATACTTCTAGCTTCCAGAAGAACTATGACAGATGAATTTCTGTTGTTTATAAGCCATCCAGTCTGTGATATTCTATTATAGCAGACAGAACAGACTAAGATAGAAAATTGGTACTGGAAGTGTGATTGCTGCTGTAACAAATAAAAAAAAAAAATGAGGCAGCTTTTAACTGAGTAATGGGCAGAGGCTGGAAGAGTCTGGAGGTGCATGCTAGAAAAAGTCTTCCTTGCCAGTGAATGGACTGTTAAGAGCTACTTTTGTGAGGGCTCAGAAGTAGACGAGGAGAACTATTGAGAATGCCTCACTTTTACCTTGTACCTCTCTCTTGTTTCATCAATATGCTCTACTTTACAATGTCTTCTCTTTTAAAAAATCTTATGCTCCTTCCTCTTATGTATTTTATGCATCCTACCAGACAAAACCATGTTATTTTTCCTGAACACATTATTTTATTTCAGACTTCTGTGCCCTTTACAAATCTACTATTTTCTTTGTCTAGAATGTCCTCACTTCTCTTGTCCAACTTATAATCATTTGTCAAGATTCTGCAACAGCATCATTTTTTCTGTGACTCAGTGCTCCAAACATTAGCTCTTCTGTACCCATAACACTATGTTTCTTCAGTCAATAACAACTCTCTCAGTGTACTATAAGAACTAATTTATATATCTGCCTCTTCTACTCTACAGTGAACCCTTTAATGGTATGAATTGTAACTGTACATGTAATGCCTATACATTTTTTTGACTACACACCTTTTTTGTGAATTGTAACTGCACATTTAGCTATGATTAGTGCCTAATTCCTGGTATGTGCTCAGTAGATGTGTAAGAAAGAGGCATTGAAAATAATTTAATTTACAACTACTCTAAAACATTGTTTTATGCCTAGGCCCTCCTTAGGGTCTAGAAATGATTTTCAATTTAGAGAGATACTTGCCTGAAATAAAAGTTTAAATCATTTTTTTAGGGGGGTCTACTAATAGGATAGGATCATTGTCATTTGGGACTTCCATATTGCTGTCTCTTGGTACCAACCAAGATGGTTCTTTTCAAAAATTGTAATTTAATGAAAACAAATGAGCTGTCATATCTGTAGAAGAGATTCCTGACTCGGAGCTCTTTTCCACAGGAAAAGTGAAAGTATTAGTTGCACAGTAATGTCCAACTCTGCAACCCCATGGACTGCTTCCACAGGAAGAGAAAGGCAAACCCAGTGATTGTTTCAAGGTGACGTTTTTACAATTTTTGTTTCTCCTTTTTTCCTTTTGATTTAAATTGATTTATTTTTTGGTACTTTCTAACATCATCACAGGCAGTTTTGCACAGGAAAAAATGAAAGATTTAGACCACCTTTTGCCTTATGTGGGGGTGTTCATGGGGTCCTGGCTTTCAGTTTCTCTTGCTGTCTGTTTTGAATGCCTCAGCCATTTACAAAATTTCTGAACATTTATTTGGAGGAAGTTACATAAGAAGGGATGCTAGGTGCTGCAAATCCAAGAAAAATTTTTTTAGACACAGCATGGTATTATAAAATATTTATATCTTTGCTGTGGCCCTAACTGATTGTTGTTTTCTCCAGGAGACTCCTGAGTTTTTTTGTCATGGTCATATATTTTCTTCAAACCACTACGGACACAGCATGGTATTATAAAATATTTATATCTTTGCTGTGGCCCTAACTGATTGTTGTTTTCTCCAGGAGACTCCTGAGTTTTTTTGTCATGGTCATATATTTTCTTCAAACCACTACCTTAGTAGTCCCCAGAGGAGCTTCACCTTACTCTCTCTAACATGTTTGGAGAGTTGGTTACAGCTGTGTGATTTGTGTTGTTAACATAAATTTGGCCCCTGAAGCATTGTGTTTTGGACTTTCCTGCCATGATAGATGGTTTCCCCAGAAGTTTCTATCATTAACCTCATTGTTCCAGATGCTCCTCCCAACCACCTTGGGAGCTTCCTTTTTGTTGGAGATGGTTACAAGAACTGTGGCCCAACCCTAAATCAATTAAGCAATAATTATGTGACCCATGGCTAAACATACCATTTCTTTCATGCCCCTCGGGGACACTTTTAAAATTCTTCTTTGAAATATATATTAAAGTTTAGCTTTAGGTATGTCAGGAGCTTTGGTGACAGGAATATCATCTTGTTTGTTCCTAGTAATTCTGATATGGGTAGAAAACTGGGTCTAGGGGCAAAGTTAAGAGTGAAGTTAACTTTGGCTCAATGTCTGAACTGGACTGAGGCCTAGTATGCTTTCTCAAGAATAATGACAGTTTCATAATTTTCATCTAGGAGAGATTTAGAGATGGAACACTAGTCACAAGTGGATCCTAAATGACTGAATTGGAAGCTACATTTGCAGAGCAATTTATATAAGATTGTGAAAACATCATTTGTCCACATCAATGAATTGAGGTAAAGGGATAGATACTTGGAGGAAAGCTAAAGGAAAACTTGTGTTCGTCAAGGAACACAAACCACTTCTGCTGCTGCTGCTGTTCAGGAAAGAGTGCACTCTACATAATGGAAAGTGTTTGGCTTCTTGGTGCAATTATTGGAAAGAGGAGTCTTTTGGGAGAAGGCTGTTTTTGTTTTGTTTGGGGCCAAAATGCACAGGTTATAGGATCTTAGTTTAGTTTCCCAACTAGGGATTGAACCTGGGTCTTCATCAGTGAAAGAGTGGAGTCCTAACCAGTGGACCACCAGGGCATTCCAGAAAGGGGATTCTTGCTGACAGTAGATTCTATTTTTCTCTATTTCCATGAATTGACTTTTATAGAAACCAAATTGATCTCTGCTACTTCATGATATAAATCCTACGTATGATTCTTAAATAATTCTGCTCCTTTCAGTTCAGTTCAGTTCAGTTTCTCAGTCGTATCTGATTCTTTGTGACCCCATGAACTATCCAATTTGTTGTTTATCAATAGTTCATTCTTTTATTTTGCTTTGTAGTGTTCCATGGTACAGATATACGACAGTTTGTTTAGCTAATCTAGAATATCTAAATTGTTCCCTGATTTTGAGTCCTTTTAATATCATCTATTTCTTTGCTAAAACTTTATATATCTCTTCTGCAGATATTTTTTCATTTGTTTTAATCATGTCCATAATTGCTCACTGAAACATTTTTATGATGACTGCTTTGAAGTCTATTAGATAATTCTAACATTTCTACTACCTAGTAGCTAGCCTCTGTGCATTGTGTTTCTCATTCAATTTGAGGTCTTTTTAGTTCTTGGTATGATGATTTTCAGTTGAAATTTGGACATTTTGTGTATTGTGAGACCCTGAATCTTGCTTAAAGTTTTGTTTTATCTGGATTTCTCTGACTCTGGCACAGGAAGGAGGAGTGACACCACCTTGTTACTGACAGGTGGAGGTAGAAGTTCAGATTCCCAATTTGGCTTTCATTGACATCTGAGCATTGGAGGTTCCCCTGAGGGAATATGAATTCTCTACCCTGGATGGGGTAAAATTCCAGGCCCATAAGTGGTCTCTTGCTGTCCAGTGGTGATGACAGTCCCCAGTTTCCTTTTGCCCTTCTCTGACATCACCCTGGCAAGGGAGTTGGTGCTGCCTTGTTACAGCCCTGTGAAGATAGAAGCCTATGCTCCCCACTCAGCCTCGACTGTTGTGTGCAGGGATGACGCCACAGTTACTTGTGCCGTGTTTGGCTGGAATAGAGCAGTTACTGTCTAAAAGGTTTCTGTCTTACTAAGCTGCCTCTTTCTTTGTCCTTAGGCTAGAGAAAGCAGGATTTTGCTGCGACTTTTCTTTTTGTCTGCATCTATTGGTATTTCTGATTGCTGGTTTCTTCAGCTCCATGACTGGGACTTACGAAGCAAGAAAAAAAGAAACTCTGTGAACTCACCTCTTTGCATTCCTCAGACTCCTAGGCCCTTAGCCAGTCTGGCTGATTCTTTTCATCGTTCAGAGTGCTTTTATATATTTTTTTAATATAATGTCTAGGATGTTTAGTTGTTCACAGCAGGAATAATAAGAAAAAATATATATATTCAATGTTGTCAGAAGTGGAAGTCTTCAGAATAGATATTGATGATTAGATAAGGTCAGCGTATTTTCCCTCTACTTTTCAGATCAGTAAATTCTATTTTTCTCTTTTCAAGTTCACTGATTCTATCTTCTGTCATCTCCAGTCTACTATTGAGCCTATCCAACAAGATTTTTATATCAGCTATTATTTTTTTCAGCTTTATATTTTCTGTTTCTTTTTTATAATTTCTATCTCATTTTTGACAATTTTTTCCTCTCTTTATAGAGAATTTGTAGTTACTTGTTGAACCTGTTTTCTAATGGCTGCTTTAAATTCTTGTTAGATAATGCCAACATTTTATTCACCTTAGTGTTGGCATCTGCTGATTGTCTTTGCTCTCTCTTTCTAATTTTTTTTTATTTCTATTTTTTTTCAGTTTTATTTATTTTTTTTTTTTAAATTTATTTTCTTGGAGGCAAATTACCTTGCATTAATATATTGGTTGGTTTTGCCATACATTGACATGAATCCGCCCCGGGTATACATGTGTTCCCTTTCTTGAACCCCCCTTCCACCTCGTCTTTGCTCTCTCAAATTGTGCTTTACTTTGTTCTGGGTATGAAAGCTGTTTTTCAATTGTATCCTGCACATTTTGGACGTTATATTATGAATTCTAGATCCTATTCCTTTTTTCTTCCTCTTTTTAGCAGACAGTTCCCCTGTTGAGATACATGACGGATCCATGTTCAACTTTCCTCTGGTCCCCACCAACATCTTTTCAGTAAAACCAAAGTGCTGACTCACATAGCATTATTATAGACAGAGTGGAAGCTCAGCTCCCTCTTTCACTGAACTGACACTGTGCTGGCAAACATAAAAAACTAACTCATACTTCCTGGGTATCTCCCAGCCACAGTGTAAACTTGTCTTTCTGCTGAGTAACATGGTTACTCACCAGTATGAGTGGGAAAGAGGGATGACTCAGACTGCTTCTATTATCCTCTTGTTAGCCTTTGTGCATTGTCTTTCTCATCAGTTTCAGATCTTTTTAGTTCTTGGTACCTAACCTATAGGGCAGGGTAGATTGTTAGCTCACCACTGGCACAGTATCACTGTGATACTAGGAAAGTGGAAAGGAGGTATGCCATATAGCTCTGCTTCAGAGCTATGTCATAGCTCTGTATGGCCCAATGTCATGAGGGAAAAGAGGCTGGATCCTGATCACATTATCTTTGAGGGGGAGTCAGAGCACCTCCTACTGTGCCATCTGGAAGACTTGGGAGACCAGCTCTCTTCTCTGCCCCCAACACACACACACACCATATTGGAGGGGAATAAAGATGTTGTGTGTTTCTGCCAGGCAGGAAATATGAAAGCAAATACCTTGTTAAGCCTTGCCAACATTACCCTGCTAGGGGAATTCTGGCACTACCACCTTCAGCCTTAGAAATGGAAAATCAGTTCCCCACTTCTTCCTAATAACCTTTTAGTGTGCCGATGGTGTGTGGATGTTGTAGTTTGTCTGTTAGTGTTTGGTGAGCATGAGGCAAGTATTGCTAAAATATTTTCTCTTGGTAGGCCAAATTTTCCTGGTTTTTGGCTAGGAAAGAACTTGCATTTTCTTTTTTGGAGGCAAATTACTTTACATTAAAATATTGGTCATACCTGAATGGTCAAGTGGTTTTCCCTACTTTCTTCAATTTAAGTCTGAATTTGGCAATAAGTAGTTCATGATCTGAGCCACAGTCAGCTCCTGGTCTTGTTTTTGCTAACTGTATACAGCTTCTCCATCTTTGACTGCAAAGAATATAATCAATCTGATTTCGGTGTTGACCATCTGGTGATGTCCATGTGTAGAGTCTTCTTTTGTGTTGTTGGAAGAGGGTGTTTGCTATGACCAGTGCGTTCTCTTGACAAAACTCTATTAGACTTTGCCCTGCTTCATTCCGTGCTCCAAGGCTAAATCTGCCTGTTACTCCAGGTGTTTCTTGACTTCCTACTTTTGCATTCCAGTCCCCTATAATGAAAAGGACATCTTTTTTGGGTGTTAGTTCTAAAAGGTCTTGTAGGTCTTCATAGAACCGTTCAACTTCAGCTTCTTCAGCATTACTGGTTGGGGCATAGGCCTGGATTACTGTAATATTGAATGGTTTGCCTTGGAAATGAACAGAAATCATTCTGTCGTTTTTAAGATTGCATCCAAGTAGTACATTTCAGACTCTTTTGTTGACCATGATCGCCACTCCATTTCTTCTAAGGGATTCCTGCCCACAGTAGTAGATATAATGGTCATCTGAGTTAAATTCACCCATTCCAGTCCATTTTAATTCACTGATTCCTAGAAAGTCTACGTTCACTCTTGCCATCTCCTGTTTGACCACTTCCAATTTGCCTTGATTCATGGACCTAACATTCCAGGTTCCTATGCAATATTGCTCTTTACAACATCGGAACTTGCTTCTATCATCGGTCACATCCACAACTGGGTATTGGTTTTGCCTTTGCTCCATCACTTTATTCCTTCTAGAGTTACTTCTCCACTGATCTCCAGTAGCATACTGGGCACCTACCGACCTGGGGAATTCCTCATTCAGTATCCTATTATTTTGCCCTTTGATATTGTTCATGGGGTTCTCAAGGCAAGTATACTGAAGTGGTTTGCCATTCCCTTCTCCAGTGGACCACGTTCGGCTGTGGTCCATGTGATCAGATCAACTAGTTTCCTGTGATTATGATTTCAGTGTGTCTGCCCTCTGATGCCCCCTCGCAATACCTACCGTCTTATTTGGGTTTCTCTTACCTTGGTCGTGGAAAATCTCTTCACAGCCGCTCCAGCAAAGTGCAGCCGCTGTACCTTACTTTGGACGAGGGGTATCTTCTCAAGGCCACCCCTCCTGACCTTGAACGTGGAGTAGATCCTCTCGGCCCTCCTGTGCCCGCACAGCCACCCCCTGTTGGACTTGGGGCAACTCCTCTCAGCCGCTTGGCCTGGCCTCAGGCGTGGGGTAGCATCTCTCGGCTGCGCCTCTTTGCCTGGTCGGTTGGTGAGAGACGCCGGCCCCAGCGGCACAGACGCGAGAGACAGTGGCCCCGGCGGTGCAGATGCGAGAGACGCCGGACTAGATCTGATAGATAGAGTGCCTGATGAACTCTGGACAGAGGTTCGTGACATTGTACAGGAGACAGGGACCAAGACCATCCCCATGGAAAAGAAATGCAAATAAGCAAAATGGCTGTCTGAGGAGGCCTTAAAAATAGCTGTGAAAAGAAGAGAAGCGGAAAGCAAAGGAGAAAAGGAAAGATATAAGCATCTGAACGCAGAGTTCCAAAGAAGAGCAAGGAGAGATAAGAAAGCCTTCCTCAGTGATCAATGCAAAGAAATAGAGGAAAACAACAGAATAGGAAAAACAAGAGATCTTTTCAAGAAAATTAGAGATTCCAAGGGAACATTTCATGCAAAGATGGGCTCGATAAAGGACAGAAATGGTAGGGACCTAACAGAAGCAGAAGATATTAAGAAGAGGTGGCAAGAATACACAGAAGAACTGTACAAAAAAGATCTTCACGAGCAAGATAGTCACGATAACGTGATCACTGACCTAGAGCCAGACATCTTGGAATGTGAAGTCAAGTGGGCCTTAGAAAGCATCACTACGAGCAAAGCTAGTGGTGGTGATGGAATCCCAGTTGAGCTATTTCAAATCCTGAAAGCTGATGCTGTGAAAGTGCTGCACTCAATATGCCAGCAAATTTGGAAAACTCAGCAGTGGCCACAGGACTGGAAAAGGTCAGTCTTCATTCCAATCCCACAGAAAGGCAATGCCAAAGAATGCTCAAACTACCACACAATTACACTCATCTCACACGCTATTAAAGTCATGCTCAAAATTCTCCAAGCCAGGCTTCAGCAGTATGTGAACCGTGACCTCCCAGATGTTCAAGCAGGTTTTAGGAAAGGCAGAGGCACCAGAGATCAAATTGCCAACATCCGCTGGATCATGGAGAAAGCAAGAGAGTTCCAAAAAAACATCTATTTCTGCTTCAATGACAAAGCCTTTGACTGTGTGGATCACAATAAACTGTGGAACATTCTGAAAGAGATGGGAATACCAGACCACCTGACCTGCCTCTTGAGAAACCTGTATGCAGGTCAGGAAGCAACAGTCAGAACTTTACATGGAACAACCGACTGGTTCCAAATAGGGAAAGGAGTGCATCAAGGCTGTATATTGTCACCTTGCTTATTTAACTTATATGCAGAGTACATCATGAGAAACGCTGGGCAGGAAGAAGCACAAGCTGAAATCAAGATTGCTGGGAGAAATATCAATAATCTCAGATATGCAGATGACACTACACTTATGGCAGAATGTGAAGAGGAACTCAAAAGCCTCTTGATGAAAGTGAAAGAGGAGAGTGAAAAGGTTGGCTTGAAGCTCAACATTCAGAAAACAAGATCATGGCATCTGGTCCCATCACTTCACGGGCAATAGATGGAAAAACAATGGAAGCAGTGTCAGACTTTATTTTTTGGGGCTCCAAAATCACTGCAGACGCTGATTGCAGCCATGAAATTAAAAGACTCTTACTCCTTGGAAGGAAAGTTATGACCAACCTTGATAGTATATTAAAAAGCAGAGACATTACTTTGTCAACCAAGGTCCGTCTAGTCAAGGCTATGGTTTTTCCCGTGGTCGTGTATGGGTGTGAGAGCTGGACTGTGAAGAAAGCTGATCGCTGAAGAATTGATGCTTTTGAACTGTGGTGTTGGAGAAGACTCTTGAGAGTCCCTTGGACCGCAAGGAGATCCAACCAGTCCATTCTAAGGGAGATCGATCCTGGGTGTTCGTTGGAAGGACTGATGCTAAAGCTGAAACTGCAGTACTTTGGCCACCTCATGCGACGAGTTGACTCACTGGAAAAGACTCTGATGCTGGGAAAGGTTGGGGTCGGGAGGAGAAGAGGACGACCGAGAATGAGATGGCTGGATGGCATCACCGACTCTGTGGACATGAGTTTGAGTGAACTCCGGGAGTTGGTGATGGATAGGGAGGTCTGGCGTGCTGTGATTCATGGGGTCGCGGAGAGTTGGACACGACTGAGCAACTGAACTGAACTGAACGGAACTGAATATGTTGGTTGGTTTTGCCATACATTGACACGAATCTGCCCCGGGTGTACATGTGTTTCCCCTCTTGAACCCCCCTCCCACCTCCCTCTTCCCCATATCCTCCTTCCAGGTCATCCCCGTGCACCAGTCCCAAGCATTCTGTATCATGCATCGAACCTGGACTGGTGATTCATTTCACATATGATAATATACATGATACAATGCCATTCTCTCAAATCATCCCACCTTCACCCTCTCCCACAGAGTCCCAAAGACTGTTCTATACACCTATGTCTCTTTTGCTGCCTCGTATACAGGGTTAAGGTTACCATCCTTCTAAATTCCATATATATGTGTTAGTATGCTGTATTGATGTTTTTTTTCAGGCTGTCTTCACTTTGTATAATAGGCTTCAATTTCATCCACCTCATTAGAACTGAGTCGAATATATTCTTTTTGATGGCTGAAAAATACTCCATTGTGTATATGTATCAAATCTTTCTTATCCATTCATCTGCAGATGGACATCTAGGTTGCTTCCATGTCCTCGCTATTATAAACAGTGCTGCAATGAACATTGGAGTACATGTGTCTCTTTCAATTCTTGTTTCCTCGGTGTGTACGCCCAGGAGTGCGATTGCTGGATCATATGGCAGTTCTATTTCCAGTTTTTTGAGGAATCTCCACACTGTTCTCCATAGTGGCTGTACTAGTTTGCATTCCCATCAGCAGTGTAAGAGTGTTCCCTTCTCTCCACACCCTCTCCAGCATTTATTTCATGTAGACTTTGGATAGCAGCCATTTTGACTGGTGTGAAATGGTATCTCATTGTGGTTTTGATTTGCATTTCTCTGATTATGAGGGATGTTGAGCATTTTTTCATGTGTTTGTTAGCCATCTGTATGTCTTCTTTGGAGAAATGTCTGTTTAGTTCTTTGGCCCATTTTTTGATTGGGTCACTTATTTTTGGGAATTGAGCTGCAGGTGCTGCTTGTATATTTTGGAGATTAATCCTTTATCAGTTGCTTCATTTGCTATTATTTTCTCCCATTCTGAAGGCTGTCTTTTCACCTTGCTTATAGTTTCCTTTGCTGTGCAGAAGCTTTTGATTTTAATTAGGTCCCATTTGTTAATTTTTGCTTTTATTTCCAATATTATGGGAGGTGGGTCTTGGAGGATCCTGCTGTGATTTATGTCGGAGAGTGTTTTGCCTATGTTCTCCTCTAGCAGTTTTATACTTTCTGGTCTTACATTTAGTTCTTTAATCCGTTTTGAATTTATTTTCGTGTATGGTGTTAGGAAGTGATCTAGTTTCATTCTTTTATGAGTGGCTGACCAGTTTTCCCAGCACCACTTGTTGAAGAGACTTTCTTTTCTCCGTTTTATATTCTTGCCTCCTTTGTCAAAGATAAGGTGTCCATAGGTGGGTGGAATTATCTCTGGGCTATCTATTTTGTTCCATTGATCTATATTTCTGTCTTTATGCCAGTACCATACTGTCTTGATGACTGTGTCTTTGTAGTAGAGCCTGAAGTCCGGCAGGTTAATTCCCCCAGTTCCATTCTTCTTCCTCAAGATTGTTTTGGCTATTCGAGATTTTTTGTATTTCCATACAAATTGTGAGATTATTTGTTCTAGTTCTGTGAAAAATATCATTGGTAGCTTGATAGGGATTGCATTGAATATATAAATTACTTCGGGTAGTATGCTCATTTTTACAATATTTATTCTTCCAATCCATGAACACGGTATATTTCTCCATCTATTTGTGTCCTCTTTGATTACTTTCACAAATGTTTTATAGTTTTCTATGTACAAGTATTTTGTTTCCTTAGATAGATATATTCCTAAGTATTTAATTCTTTTCGTTGCAACAGTGAATGGAATAGTTTCCTTAATTTCTCTTTCTATTTTCTCATTATTTGTGTATAGGAATACAAGGGATTTCTGTGTGTTGATTTGATATCCTGCAACTTTACTGTATTCATTGACTAGCTCTAGTAGTTTTCTGGTAGAGTCTTTAGGGTTTTCTGTGTAGAGGATCATGTCATCAGCGAACAGTGAAAGTTTTACTTCTTCTTTTCCAATTTGTATTCCTTTTATGTCTTTTCCTTCTCTGATTGCTGTAGCCAAAACTTCCAGAACTATGTTGAATAGTAGTGGTGAGAGTGGGCACCCTTGTCTTGTTCCTGACTTTAGGGGAAATGCTTTCAGTTTTTCACCATTGAGGATAATGTTTGCTGTGGGTTTGTCATATATAGCTTTTATTATGTTGATATATGTCCCTTCTATTCCCACCTTCTGGAGGGTTTTTATCATAAATGGAAGTTGAATTTTGTCGAAGGCTTTCTCTGCATCCATTGAGATAATCATATCATTTTTATTTGTCAGTTTGTTAATGTGTGTATTACGTTGATGGATTTGCGGATATTGAAGAATCCTTGCATTCCTGGGATAAAGCCCACTTGGTCATGATGTATGATCTTCTTAATGTGTTGTTGGATTCTGATTGCTAGAATTTTGTTAAGGATTTTTGCATCTATGTTCATCAGTGATATTGGCCTGTAGTTTTCTTTTTTTGTGGGATCTTTACCAGGTTTTGGGATTAGGGTGATGATGGCCTCATAGAATGAGTTTGGAAGTTTCCCTTCCTCAGCAAGTTTCTGGAAGAGTTTGAGTAGAATAGGTGTTAGCTCTTCTCTAAATTTTTGGTAGAATTCAGCTGTGAGGCTGTCTGGACCTGGGCTTTTGTTTGCTGAAAGATTTCTAATTACAGCCTCTAATTCCGTGCCTGTGATGTGTCTGTTCAGATTTTCTATTTCTTCCTGGTTCAGTTTCAGAAGGTTGTACTTTTCTAAGAATTTGCCCATTTTTTCCAAGTTATTCATTTTTTTGCCATATAATTGCTGATAGTATTCTCTAATAATCCTTTGTATTTCTATGTTGTCAGTTTTTATCTCTCCATTTTCCTTTCTAATTTTATTGATTTGGTTCTTCTCCCTTTGTTTCTTGATGAGTCTGGCTAGTGGTTTGTCGATTTTATTTACCTTCTCAAAGAACCAGCTTTTGGCTTTGTTGATTTTTGCTATGGTCTCTTTTATTTCATTTGCATTTATCTCTGCCCTAATTTTTACGATTTCTTTCCTTCTACTAACCCTGGGGTTCTTCATTTCTTCCTTTTCTAGTTTCTTTAGATGTAGAGTTAGGTTATTTAGTTGACTTTTTTCTTGTTTCTTGAGGTATGCCTCTATTGCTATGAACTTTCCCCTTAACACTGCTTTTACAGTGTCCGAGAGGTTTTGGGTTGTTGTGTTTTCATTTTCATTCATTTCTATGCATATTTTTATTTCTCTTTTGATTTCTTCTATGATTTGTTCATTATTCAGCAGCGTGTTGTTCAGCCTCCATTTGTTGGCATTTTTAATAGTTTTTCTCCTGTAATTGAGATCTAATCTTACTGCATTGTTGTCAGAAAAGATGCTTGGAATTATTTCAATTTTTTTTTAAATTTACCAAGGCTAGATTTATGGCCCAGAATGTGATCTATCCTGGAAAAGTTTCCATGTGTGCTTGAGAAAAAGGTGAAATTCATTGTTTTGGAGTGAAATGTCCTTTAGAGATCTATTAGGTCTAACTGGTCTATTGTATCATTTAAAGTTTGTGTTTCCTTGTTAATTTTCTGTTTAGTTGATCTATCCATAGGTGTAAGTGGGGTATTAAAGTCTCCCACTATTATTGTGTTACTGTTAATTTCCCCTTTCATACTTGTTAATAATTGTCTTACATATTGTGGTGCTTCTATGTTGGGTGCATAAATATTTATAATTGTTATATCTTCTTCTTGGATTGATCCCTTGATCATTATGTAGTTCCTTCTTTGTCTCTTTTCACAACCTTTGTTTTAAAATCTATTTTATCTGATATGAGTATTGCTCCTCCTGCTTTCTTTTGGTCTCTATTTGCAGGGAATGTCTTTTTCCAGCCCTTCACTTTCAGTCTGTATGTGTCCCTCGTTTTGAGGTGGGTCTCTTGTAAACAACATATACGGGGGTCTTGTTTTTGTATCCATTCAGCCAGCCTTTGTCTTTTGGTTGGGGCATTCAACCCATTTACGTTTAAGGTGATTATTGATAAGTATGATCCCGTTGCCATTTTCTTTATTGTTTTGGGTTTGAGTTTATACACCCTTTCTGTGTTTCCTGTCTAGAGAAGATCCTTTCGTATTTGTTGGAGAGCTGGTTTGGTGATGCTGAATTCTCTCAGCTTTTGCTTGTCTGTAAAGCTTTTGATTTCTCCTTCATATTTGAATGAGATCATTGCTGGGTACAGTAATCTGGGCTGTAGGTTACTTTCTTTCATCACTTTAAGTATGTCTTGCCATTCCCTCCTGGCCTGTAGAGTTTCTATCGAAAGATCAGCTCTTATCCTTAGGGGGATCCCCTTGTGTGTTATTTGTTGTTTTCCCCTTGCTGCTTTTAATATTTGTTCTTTGTGTTTGATCTTTGTTAATTTGATTAATACGTGCCTTGGGGTATTTCGCCTTGGGTTTATCCTGTTAGGAACTCTGTGTTTCTTGGACTTGGGTGATTATTTCCTTCTCCATTTTAGGGAAATTTTCAACTATTATCTCCTCAAGTATTCTCTCATGGTCTTTTTGTCTTCTTCTTCTGGGACTCCTATGATTTGAATGTTGGGGCATTTAACATTGTCCCAGAGGTCTCTAATATTGTCCTCATTTCTTTTAATTCGTTTTTCTTTTTCCCTCTCTGTTTCATTTATTTCTACAATTCTATCTTCTAGCTTGCTTATCCTGTCTTCTGCCTCCGTTATTCTACAATTTGTTCCCTCGAGAGTGTTTCTGATCTCATCTATTGCATTATTCATTGTATATTGAGTCTTTTTTATTTCCTCGAATTCCTTATTAAACATTTCTTGCATCTTCTCAATCCTTTTCTCCACTTTATTTATCTGTAACTCCATTTTGCTTTCCAGATTTTGAATCATTTTCACAATTAAAATTCGAAATTCTTTATCGGGTAGGTTCCCTATGTCTTCCTCTTTTGTTTGTGTTGGTGGGCATTTATCCTGTTCCTTTACTTGCTGGGTATTTCTCTGCCTGTTCATCTTGCTTATATTGCTGTGCTTGGGCCTTTCCGTCCTCTGGCAGTTTGTGGAGTTCTCTTTATTATGTAGTTACCTCGTTGTGTATGGGGTTGGATGGGTGACTTGTCAAGGTTCCCTGATTTGGGAAGCTTGTGTTGGTGTTCTGGTGGGTGGAGCTGGATTTCTTCTCTCTGTTCCATCCTGCTGTGGGGAGGGAGGAACGTTGCTAACAAATATCACTGGCATCAGTGGGGAGTGCTCACAGTGTCTCAACTACTGTGGCAATGCTCCCGCTCGCGGCATGTGTGTTTTCGCTGTTTATGCTGCTTAGGCTCTGGGTTGCTCTGCTGGGAGCTGTCCGTGGCTGGCACTGGGTTGCATGACTTCCCAGGTCTGAGCGGCTCAGGTTCAGGTCCTCAGGTACTCCACAAAGGCACAGACTTGGCTGGGCCTGCGTTTTGTGCCTTCCCTGGTCTGAGCAGCTCAAGTGACCAGGTGTTTGGCGAACGTGGTCGCTGGGACTTATCGCATCCCTGGTCCCTGCCACTCGGTTTTCTGGGTGTATAACCGGTGCACTTTCTCAGGCAGATATCGACCAGCCCAAACCCGAGAAGTCTTGGTTAGCAAGGAAGCCTGCCTGCAGCTTGGCACGGGAAGCCTCTCTGGGAAGCTGCCCCTTCCTGCACTGGCCGCACTCCCTGCCTGTGTCGGCAGGGGCTGGGGGATGGGCTTCCCGCAGCCGGCTTGCTCTGCTCAGTCCTTTGTTCTGTGAGCGGGGCTGGCTGAGTCTAAGTTTGGGGCTTTTTGCTGCATAGTCTGCTTCGCTTGCTCCCATTAGCACACTCAGCTTGCCCTCAGGGCGTTCGTTCCTCTCTCTAAGCGCTGCTCCCTGCCCGGCCCCCGCCTGCTAGTGGGGGGTGCGGGCGTCTGTGCCGCTTCTCCGCTGAGAGTTTCCTCTGGGCACTTAGTCTGTGGGTTTTAATTATTTATGTCTTTTTTCTCCCAGTTATGTGGCCCTCTGAGGTTCCAAGGCTATCTACAGACTTGCCCGTGTTTCCAGGTGTTTGGAAATTTCTCTTTTTTTTTTTTTTTTAAGCCTCCCTTCCCGGGACGGAGCTCTGTCCCTCCCTCTTTTGCCTCTCTTTTTATCACTTATACTATTTCCTACCTCCTTTCAAAGACTATGGGCTGCTTTTCTGGGTGCCTGATGTCTTCTGCCGGTGTTCAGAAGTTGTTTTGTGGGATTTACTCAGCTTTCAAATATTCTTTTGCTGATTTTGTGGGGGAGAAAGTGGTTGCCCCATCCTATTCCTCCGCCATCTTCCCATCTGATCCCTGCATTTTCTTTATTAAATGGCAAAGGTAAGTGGGAGGTTAATATATACATAATTACCAAGTATGTTAAAAGAAAAACAATATATATTTTAATACATGTATTTATGGAAAAGCCTAGAATAACCTTTAAAATAATACACACCAGTTTTTTATTTGTAGTTACCTCTGAGGATGATGCTGTTATAGTGCTGCACTCAATAGGTCAGCAAATTTAGAAAACCCAGCAGTGGCCACAGGACTGGAAAAGGCCAATCCTCATCTCAATTCCCAAGAAGGGCAGTACTAAAGAATGTTCAAACCACTGGACAATTGCACTCATCTCCCATGCTAGTAAGGTTATGCTCAAAATCTTCCAGGCTAAGCTTCAGAATTACGTGAACTTACAGCTGTTCAAGTTGGGCTTAGAAAAGGCAGAGGAACCAGAGACTAAATTGCAAAATTTCACTGGATCATAGAGAAAGCAAGAAAATTCCAGAAAAACATCTAACTCTGTTTCATTGATTATGCTCAAGCCTTTGACTGTGTGGATCATAACAAACTATGGAAAACTCTTAAAGAGATGGGAATAGCAGACCATCTTGCCTGTCTCCTGAGAAACCTATTTGCGGGTCAAGAAGCAACAGTTAGAACTCTGTGTGGAGCAACTGACTGGTTCAGGATTGAAAAAGGAGTACAATAAGGTTGTTTATTGTCACCCTGTTTGTTTAACTTATACACGAAGCACATCATGTAAAATGCCGGGCTGGATGAGTTACAAGCTGGAATCAAGAGTGTGGGGGAGAAATAGCAGAAACCTCAGATATGCAGATGATACCATTCTAATGGCAGAAAGTGAAGAGGAACTACAGAGCCTCTTGATGAGGGTGAAGGAGGAAAGTGGGGGAAAAAAAAGTGGTTTAAATCTCAATATTAAAAAAACTAAGATCATGGCAAATAGAAGGGGAAAATGTGGAAGCAGTGACAGATTTCCTCTTCTTGGGCTCTAAAAGCACTGCAGATGGTGGCTGAAGCCATGAAATTAGAAGATGATTGCTTCTTGGCAGGAAAGCTATGACAAACTTAAGACAGTGGGTTAAAAAGCAAAGATATCACTTAGCCAACAAAGGTCCATATAGTCAAAGCTATGGTTTTTCCAGTAGTCATGTATGGATGTGAGAGTTGGACCATAAAGTAGGCTGAGCACTGAAGAATTGATGCTTTTGAACTGTGGCTCTGGAGAAGACTCTTGAGAGTCTTTCGGACAGCAAGGAGATCAAACCAGTCAGTCCTAAAGGAAATCAGTCCTGATTATTCATTGGAAGGACTGATGCTGAAGCTGAAGCTCCAATACTTTGGCCACCTGATGCAACAGCTGATTCATTGGAAAAGACCCTGATGCTGGGAAAGATTGAAGGCACAAGGAGAAGAGGGCGACAGAGGATGAGATGGTTGGATGGCATCATGAATTCAATGGACATTAACTTGGGCAAACTCTGGGAGATGGTGAGGGACAGGGAAGCCTGGTGTGCTGCCGTCCATGGGGTCGCCATGAGTAGGACACAACTTGGTGACTGAACAACTGAGAAGGGGTATGGATTTTGAAGGAACTTTGTAAAGGGGAAAATTGTGATTGGTTTTTATTTTTAGAAAAATTTTACAATATATGAACTACTAGCTTTTTAAGTAAAATATTTAAGTAGGCCTAAAACCAGAAATAGGTACTGTGTGTTAATCAGTAAATTAACTGCTTGCTTAAGCCTGGCTTGGAGAATTTTGAGCATGACTTGACTAGCGTGTGTGATGAGTGCAATTATGCGGTAGTTTGAGCATTCTTTGGCATTGCCTTTCTTTGGGATTGGAATGAAAACTGACCTTTTCCAGTCCTGTAGCCACTGAGTCTCTTGGATTGAAAGGAGATCCAACCAGTCCATTCTAAAGGAGATCAGTCCTGGGTGTTCATTGGAAGGACTGATGCTAAAGTTGAAACTCCAATACTTTGGCTACCTCATGCGACGAGTTGACTCACTGGAAAAGACTCTGATGCTGAGAGGGATTGGGGGCAGGAGGAGAAGGGGACGACAGAGAATGAGATGACTGGATGGCATCACCAACTCGATGGACATGAGTTTGAGTGAACTCCAGGAGTTGGTGATGGACAGCGAGGCCTGGCGTGCTGTGATTCATGGGGTCACAAATAGTTGGACACGATTAAGCAGCTGAACTGAACTGAACTGAACTGAATGCTGATGCAGTAGACAAAAACCTGACATATGAGTGACTTAACATAATTGTTATTGTTGGTCACATAAACTCTGATTTGTGTTGGCAGGGACTTTCTGCTTTCGGGTGACTCAAGGATACAGGCTGCTTCCATCTTGTAGCACCACTATTCAACATGAGGGTCTCCATGTTTGCTGCTGAATGGCAGAGGAAACATGGAAAGGGCATACTGGCTCCTGCCTAACTACCATTGGACCACCCAGAAGGTGAGGAAGACAAAATGTGGAAGAGTTCTTGTAGTCTATTCCATAAGCCTTCACATACTCTCCCATGAGCTGTCACATAGTAGGTGCTCAATAAAAAGCAGCGATTGTAATTTGTTATGACAATTCTCTTCATTTCTTGAAGGGAGTTTCTGAGAAAATCCAATTTACCTTTAGATTCACCAACTTTTCAGGAACCTACTATGTGACAGGTGTTTTCTAATATAAGACCACACCTAGTTGTCAAAGGATTCTATAATCTCGGCAGGGAGAACTCACCCTTCTTTACCCAATAACACTTTACTTCACTACTCTTTGCAATAATGTTTCTAATTTCAGCAGACTGAGAATTTTCTCCTTCCTTGTGATACATGGCCAGAAACTTTTACGAGCCTCTGCTACCTTCTAGATGACTGAACATTCCTGTACATGTAGGTGTCTTTTGGCACACTGCAAACCAGGACTTTCTTGTACAGCTGGTACACAGACAAGGGTCAGTGGAAGGATGGTTGTTTTAGTCAGCTCAGTCTGTTTTAACAAGATACCATCAACTTAGTGGTTTAAACAACAGAAATGTATATGTCTTCTGGGGGTCCGTGAAGTCCAAGATCAGGCTGCTGATGGACTTGGTGTCTGGAGAAGACCTTCTTCTTGGCTTGAAGACAGTTATCTTCTCATTCTGTTGTTACATGGCCAAGAGAAATCTCTAGCCTATTTTTCTCTTCTTATAAAGGCACTACTCTCATCATAGAGGTTCCACCATCATGACCTCATCAAAACCTAATTACCTGCCAAATACTCCACTTCCTAATACTGCCACAATGGGGGTTATGTTTTCAACATATGAATTTGTGGGGGACATAAACATACAGTTCACAACAAAGATTTTTTTGTTTGTTTTTAAACAGAGCTAGCATGTATGCTAAGGAACCATTTTCATCTCCCAGAAAGACTACAGAGATTTTAAGAATTTAGCCTCTGTAGACGTTAGATTACATACAGATTTCTATGGTCTTTCCTCATCTATTATTTACGAGGAAGGCTTTGGTTTTTAACTAGAGAGATAAGCACATCCATCTATGTATGTGTTCAGTGGTCAATTATGAAAAGACACCCCATTAAAGTCCTACTTCAAATATTATGGTGGTTTCAAAAATAGTGTATCTAACTTCAGAGTTATATTCCAATAGCCAGTAGATTATGTGCCAAATCACACTCTACTAACAAGCACATTTGGAAAACACTTTGATATTCTGTTAAATATACCTGGGGGAATGTACATGTGTTAGCTTCCCAGGGCTATCTGTAAATCTTAATGAAAATTCCATCTCATGGTCCTCTTCTGCCTTCTGATTATCACCAGCAATCCTTGGTATTCCTTGCATTATAAATGCATTACTCCAATCTCTGCCTGAATCCTTCGTATCACCGTCTTCTCTGTGATTTTGTGTGTGTCAAATCTCCCTTTCCTTTTTCTTATTTGTACACCATTCATTGTATTTATGGCCTACCCTAAATCCAAGATAATCTCAAGATTCCTAACATAATTACATCTGCAAAGACTATTTCCAAATAAGGTCACATACGCAGATACTGGAAATTAGGACTTGGATATATCTATCTGCTGCTGCTGCTGCTATATATATATCTTAAATACATATCTTTTGGGGGTCACCATTTAACTCACTACAGATCAGTATAATCTACACTGTCTATTTGAACTTTCCAAACTGAACTTCTAAGTTGAAGGGGCTGTTGCTATCAGGTCTCCAGAGTGAAGATGAAACAACCAGGGTACTTTTACAGGGAGTAGGAATGTTCTCTGTTAGGGGGAAGGCAGTGGTGGTGCTGGGTCGTCCACTGGGAACCGGGCACAGCTTTCAGATGAGGAGACAGTGAGGAGCTGTCCAGCAGACCAGGTTCCAGAACTGGACAAGAGGGCACACTGGGGAAGATAAGGGGAAGTGTACTGTAATTCAGCATATTGTGAAGACTAGACACAAATGCCAGCACCTGGGTAGAATTAATTATGAAGGTATCCCAGGTCTCTAAGCAAGAGGATCCTAGATAAAGCTCAGACAATCCCCAAATTATGTTTTATTCTCATTTTCTCTTCCTTTATTTTTAGTACCTTGTCATGTGGTCCTTCTTTTTGTCACCTGAGAGGTTACACAGTACTCAGAGGAGAATGGAATAAAAGATAGACCTTCCATAAGCTAGGAGGTTATGGGCCCTAGATGAATTCAGACCATAGTCTAGTCTCAGCCCTATCACTTACTAGCAGTATAATCTTGGGGAAATTAACAACACTATGAGCCTTGGATGCATCCTCTATAAAATGGGTTTGATAAGCCCTCTTATGGGACTGTGGGAATGTATGGAAAATAAGAAAAGCATCTAGCACAGTGGCACTTATTAGGTCTTTAATGAATGGCAATTATTTCTAGTATTATTTTGTCCCCAGACCTTACTACCCTCTCTTCTGGGATTTTGTTTTTATCCAGGATGTCCCAAATAATATACAGATAATTAAATGAGGCAAAAATGCAGCTTCACAAAACTCACTAAATTTTTCCTCTTCAGTTCAGTTCAGTCGCTCAGTCGTGTCTGACTCTCCGCGACCCCATGAATCACAGCACACCAGGCCTCCCTGTCCCTCACCAACTCTCGGAGTTCACTCAAACTCATGTCCACAGAGTCAGTGATGCCATCCAGCCATCTCATTCTCAATCGTCCCCTTCTTCTCCCGCCCCCAACCTTTCCCAGCATCAGAGTCTTTTCCAGTGAGTCAACTCGTCGCATGAGGTGGCCAAAGTATTGCAGTTTCAGCTTTAGCATCAGTCCTTCCAATGAACACCCAGGATTGATCTCCTTTAGAATGGACTGGTTGGATCTCCTTGCAGTACAAGGGACTCTCAAGAGTCTTCTCCAACACCACAGTTCAAAAGCATCAATTCTTCAGCGATCAGCTTTCTTCACAGTCCAACACTCACATCCATACATGACCACGGGAAAAACCATAACCTTGACTAGACGGACCTTTGTTGGCAAAGTAATGTCTCTGCTTTTTAATATACTATCTAAGTTGGTCATAACTTTCCTTCCAAGGAGTAGGCGTCTTTTAATTTCATGGCTGCAATCAGCATCTGCAGGGATTTTGGAGCCCAAAAATATAAAGTCTGACACTGTTTAGTATGAGTAAATTTCCCCAGCTTATATAACTCAAAGCTCCTAGAATTTAAGTCAAATTCTTTCCCTCTCTCCCAGCTACTCATCCATCCAAAATGCAATTTTCATTCATTGCACTGCCACCAAAGTCTAAACCTTGCTTAGATTTGGTCTAATTACACTCAAGATGGGATGGACTTCCCTCCTGGCTCAGACATTAAAGAATCTGCCTGCACTGTGGGAAACCTGGGTTTGATCCCTGGGTCTGGAAGATCCCCTGGAGAAGGAATATGTTTACCCACTCCAATATTCTTGCCTGGTGAATTTCATGCACTGAGGAGCCTAGCAGGCTATAGCCCATGGGGCTGCAGAGAGTTGAACACGGCTGAGGGGCTAACACTTTCACACTCAAGCTTCCCAGGTGGGGCTAGTGGTAAAGAACCTACCTGCCAATGGAGGAGATGTAAGAGACGAGGGTGGAATCTGCCTGCAATGTGGGAGACCTGGGTTTGATCCCTGGGTAGTGAAGATCCCCTGGAGGAAGGCATGGCAACCCACTCCAGTATTCTTGCCTGGAGAATCCCATGGACAGAGGGGCCTGGCGGGCTGCAGTCCATAGGGTCAGAAAGAGTCAGACACGACTGAAGCGACTTAGTATGCATGCACACTCAAGATAACCTATCTTTAACGGGATCTTAACAGAGTTGGCTCTGACTCTCTTAGGCCAGGGACAGGAATGCCAGCCTAGTGGCTTCTGGGTATCACCTCAAGAGAGTATCACCCTATTCTCAAGAAATCACTGCAGATGATATATATATATATAGAATACCTTCAAGCACTGTATTAACTGCACTGGAACAAGAGTTCAGGGTACCTCTCATACCTGCCACAGGTAAGGATTTCCCTCTGGTTTATCCCTGATGCAAAAGTAACTACTAAGCATTTTCCATTCCATGCTCTTCTCTCACCTTTATAACACACAGTCTGAGAGTCTGCCCTCTGCCATCACCCATAGCTTAACTAATAATTGACTCTTATAGAAGGAAATGCAGTTTCCAAAAGCCCCAAACTGCCCTAGCTCAGGGCATTTCCACTTGACTGCTCGCATCTGGAGTCCTACCTCCTTACTCTTTTATCCAACTGTTGTTTAGGTAATGGAGGACATCTTACTTTCTTCCTGATATTATTGCTCCACCTAACCTCTTCCGGAGAAGGCAATGGCAAGCCACTCCAGTACTCTTGCCTAGAAAATCCCATGGATGGAGGAGCCTGGTGGGCTGCAGTCCGTGGGGTCGCTAAGGGTCGGACACAACTGAGAGACTTCACTTTCACTTTTCACTTTCACACATTGGAGAAGGAAATGGCAACCCACTCCAGTGTTCTTGCCTGGAGAATCCCAGGGAAGGGGGAGCCTGGTGGGCTTCTGTCTATGGGGTCACACAGAGTTGGACACGACTGAAGTGACGCAGCAGCAGCAACCTCTTCCTTTCTCTGGGCAGGAGTATGTCTTGCTTATCCTCAGATTTCTATTGTTATCACAGTGCTTTCTAAAGAAAATATATCCAGTTAATGTTTGATGAATAAATGAGTCAGTCAGTAGTTTTTTATTTAATAAGATTAAGATCACTCTTTTCTGAATAAGCCAAGCAAATTCAAGTATATATCATTTAATTTTACTGAACAATAGACTAAAATAGCTTAAAGGAATTCAAAAATTAAGATTTGTTAAGATTATGCCTATTTTCTTGAATAGGCCAAGCAAGTACAGGTATATATTTTAATATTACAGAATAATACACTAAAATGTTTAAGAGAATACAAAAAGTAGGGTTTGTTTAGATTACTCTTACTTTCTTAAATAAGCCATAAAAATCCAGGTATACATATCTTAAATTTTACCGAACAATAAACTAAAGTGGTATGGGAATCCAAAAATGAACCACGCTTTATTTTTTTTTTCTCTATTGCCTGCTGAGTTTTTCCACATTTCCAAGAAAATCCCAATATAATGTTATCTTGTTCCAGGTCACAAAATACAATGGAAGGTTCCCCAATTTGTTTTGCAAAATATCAAAACTCTTATTCTTAAATCTGATAAATATTTAGCAATAAATGTGATCAACATCATTCATAAATGTATTCTAAAGTCAATAAACCTATTAAAAGGAAGAGCATTTAAAAAAAATATTGAAAAGGAAGAAAAAACAATAAACTTTAAAGTCACCCACACAGAACAAGAAAACAAAGTTGTTGCACAGAGTGTTCTTCCCAGCCTGAACCCAACTCTCCTCTACTTAGGAACCTGACTGCCCTCTTCAAACACAGTACATTCTTCAGTTGGGTCAGGAATTACTGGCAAATGCTACACAATAAACATGGCAGTATTACTATCCATGGAGTTATTTCTGGCTCCAGTTCTCTCTTCCTCATCTCTTAAAGCCTCCTCACACCAGCCTGAGAAGAAAATGGGGTCAATTCCTTTGATCTTGGACAAAAATTCCAAAACTTTCAGCTTGCTGGTTTCAGCATAGGCCCTGGGACCCCACAGAATTCATACCGTGAAGGATCACTATTTAGGCATCATCCAGTACTCTATATAATTCTCCTGCACCCAGTTTCTGGTGATGAACTTCCTAGGCTACCCATAAATGAAGTGCTTCCTCCCAGCATGGTTGCCTATCATATTCAAGAAATCCCAGATGTTTTCCTCAGGGACACAGTTGCCCTCTATGAATATCACACCCAGGATGATTATCAGAAGGCCATTTGTAGGCATGCTCTGATCATCACTAACTATCTTATCATGGGTGAGGCCTAATGAGTTGACAAGGACGTAGGAATGGGTTTAGGGTCCACTTCCTTCACATCAATGGCAGAGATCACCTCTAGGCACTTAGAAGCTTTCTCAAAGATCACAGGAAATTGTTTGTTATCCCTTTCTATGACAACTTTTAGCATTTCTGCCTTTGTGATGGGCTCCTTCTGTTGATATTTGAGGATCATTAAATGCACCAAATTAGCCACCTTCTCATTTAGCAGGTCTCTGGGCAAGGATTTGGTGTCTTCTGAGGCCTGGAGAGAGCCTGTGCCCTCTTCTTCTTGGCTGCTGGAGTCTTCATCTGATGTGCTCCATGACATGGAAGAGAAGAAGCTCCTGGGACTCTCCAGAGTCTCCTGCTCCTCCTCCTCCTGCTCCTCCTCCTGCTGCTCCTTCTCCACCTCCTGATGCTTCTCCTCCTGCTCCATCTCCTCCTCCTGCTGCTGCTCTTTCTCTTCCTCCTCCTCCTTCTCCTTCTCCTCCTGCTCTTTTTTTCCTCCTTCAGCTCCTTCTCCTCCTCCTGCTCCCCATCCTGCTCCCATTCCATCTCTTCCTCCTCCTGCTCCTTCTCCTCCTCCTGCTCCTCATCCTCCTGCTGCTCCTTCTCCTCCCGCTTTTTCTCCTCCTGCAGCTGCTTCTCCTCTGGTGTGCCCAATATCAGAGGAGAGGAAGGGGGGAAAGAGGGGGATAGAAGAATGTGAAAGAGCAAGAAGAAATGGAGAAGGCCTCCTTCTCCTCCTCCTCAGGTATGGAATCCTGAACCATCAGCAGCCCTTGTATCTCACTTCGGGTCTGAAATCCTGACTCAAATGGAGGCGTTGATGCTTTGGAGAGTAAGGCATGATAACTCTTGTTGGAGGGAGCAGGTGGAAGTGTTAGCAGGATGGTGGAAGATGGGATCCCACAGGCCTGAGGGAGAGAGAAAGTGGGTCAGCAGCCTCATCAGAGAAATGTACCCTTGGCAGCTCTGACAAAGGCCGGTTTCCAGATTTCCTCTTTAGGGAGTTCTCTAGGGCCTTACAGGGTTCCTGTCTCCCTGGACAGTTTGTCCCCTGGGAACCTGTAAGAGGATGTTAGAAAGCTCCTCAGAGTGCAGCCAACCAGCACAACCCAAGGCTTCCAGCGATGACTGTTGCAGGTAGGGTCAGGCACTGTGAGGTCCCTTCTGTTCTGGAATAGGTGGGGTCCTTGGTAGACATTCAGAGTATGCACCTCACCTTGACTTCCCAGCACTGCCTGGGCTTCCTCTGCCCTGCTGACCTGAGGACATGTCCCTCACACCAAGGCCCTTACCTCATAGTTCCTGGAGCCCCTGACAAGGGAGGAGGGGTGGAGTTCTGTGAGGTCATTGCTGTTCTGGAGTGGATGATCCCCTCCATGCTAAAGTTCTTACCTTTGCTCTAACAAGGCTTGTGCCCCCTCTTTCCCTGTCTATGCTAGCTTTAGACAACAGCTTACATTCCTGAGACAGATGAGAAGTGAAGGGGCAACAGTTTCGGCCACACCTGCCCAGGGCCTCCCAGGGTGACAGCAGGAGCTGGACGAAGTTTGTGGGTTCCCCCTCTCTCCTAGCTGAGGGTTACCCTCATTCCTCATGCTGCTGGTTGGTTCTGGGACTCTCTCTGCTGTCCTGAGTCTGGCCCCTTCAGAACAAGCCCTCACCTGCCTGATACCACCAAGAAGGAAGTAAGGGTACACCATCTGACCGCTGTGCCCAGGGTCCCCCAGGGCTGACAACAGAGGCAGGGCAGAGCTGGGTATGCCTTCGGTCCTCAGGTGAGGGTGTGCCCTCAGTCCTCACCCAGAGTCCCTACCTTACCTTAAACTCTGGCAGAGTCCAGGACTCTTCCCTCTGCTGACCTGATGTAGCTTCCCCGCAGACTGCCACTTCCTCAGAACAAGGACTTCACCTCCCTGAAAAACCCATGGACAAAAATGAGGCACTACATCTTAACACACTTGCTAGGTCCTTCCAGTGCTAAAAAGCAAGTGCTGGGCCCCATGTATCCTCTGGTAGGGCTATCTTCAGTCCTCCCTCATGGTATCCATTTTTACCTCAACAGGGCTTAGACCACCCCCTGCTGACTGGACATTACGGCCTCGGACCATGACCTCACCTTTCTGAGACAACTCTCTCACCCTTGGATAAAGTAGGGGCATATCATATACAACCGACCCTGCCTGAATCCTTCCAGGCCTGAGGACAAGAGATAGCTAGACTCCATGGGGTCTCTTCTTTCTGGGATTGAAAGTGCCTTTGGTCCTCACCAAGTGTCCTTACCTTGGCTCTGGTAGAGTCTAGGACTTTTCCTTCCTCTGATCTGATGTGACTCCTTCAGCTGACCTGTCTTCTCACTCACACAAAGGTCTTCACCTCAAGACCTAAACACCCTCAAGACAAAAGTAAAGAGACATTACATCCAACCACCCCTGGTTGGGGGTCTCCCATGGCTGGCAGCAGGGGCTGGGCTTCCTCTTCTGAGATAGGTAATTCCCTCTGTCTTCCCTCAATGTACTCTTTACTCCTGGAGTGCCTTGCCCACTTTAGGTGGTGACCTGAAATCATCCTTCTCAGACCAAGATTTTATCTCCCAGGGACACCTCCACATACCCCTTACAGGGAGTGAGGGTACACCACATCTGAACATTCCTACCTAGATCCTTCCAGGG
Source organism: Moschus berezovskii (assembly GCF_049115385.1). Classification (NCBI taxonomy): domain Eukaryota; kingdom Metazoa; phylum Chordata; class Mammalia; order Artiodactyla; family Moschidae; genus Moschus; species Moschus berezovskii. Next base: position 131,236,732 of record NC_142488.1, on the reverse strand, counting down.
TGGATAGTGGGGACAGGGTGGAGTTTCTATGAGACCCCTTCTGTCTGTGCTATGGAGTAACTTTAGTCCTCCTTCAAGGCCTTTATCTTACCTTGACTCCTCAGATTCTGGAACTTCCCCCTTGGCTGATGTCATCAGCTCAGACTAAAGTGTTCATCTCCCTGGGACACCCCATACAAAGTAAAAAGACACCAAGTCCAGCCACCCCTGCCTGGGGTCTGTTCTGGCATGGGGAATGTACTCAATCCTCGCACAAAGTATTCATCTCTACTCCTGGCAAGACTTGTCCTACCCTCCGCTGACCTGAAGTTTTCTGCTCCAACCCAGACCTCACCTCCCTGAGACATCTATCCCCTGGACTCCTGGTAGAGCTTGTGGCAGAAGTGAGAGTTCCTCCCCTCTGTTCACCCCTACTTGGATCCTTCCAAGTTCCTAGAAGCAAGGTCCGATGTTGTAAAGAGCAATATTGCATAGGAACCTGGAGTCTTAGGTCCAGGAATCAAGGCAAATTGGAAGTGGTCAAACAGGAGATGGCAAGAGTGAACATAGACATTCTAGGAATCAGTGATCTCAAATGGACTGGAATGGGTGATTTTAACTCACATGACCATTATATCTACTGCCAAGGGCAGGAATCTCTTAGAAGAAATGGAGTAGTCATCATGGTCAACAAAAGAGTCCAAAATGCAGTACTTGGATGCAATCTCAAAAATGACAGAATGATCTTTGTTCGTTTCCAAGGCAAACCATTCAATATTACAGTAATCCAAGTCTATGCCCCAACCAGTAATGCTGAAGAAGCCGAAGTTGAATGGTTTTATGAAGACCTACAAGACCTTTTAGAACTAACACCCAAAAATGATGTCCTTTTCATTATAGGGGACTGTAATGCAAAAGCGGGAAGTCAAGAAACACCTGGAGGAACAGGTAAATTTGGCCTTGGAGGACGGAATGAAGCAGGGCAAAGGCTAATAGAATTTTGCCAACAGAACGCACTGGTCATAGGAAACACCCTCTTCCAACAACACAAGAGAAGACTCTATACATGGACATCACCAGATGGTCAACACTGAAATCAGATTGATTATATTCTTTGTAGCCAAAGATGGAGAACCTCTATACAGTCAGCAACAACAAGACCAGGAGCTGATTGGGGCTCAGATCACGAACTCCTTATTGCCAAATTCAGACTTCAATTGAAGAAAGTAGGGAAAACCCCTAGACTGTTCAGATATGACCTAAATCAAATCCCTTATGATTATACAGTGGAAGTAAGAAATAGATTTAAGGGACTACATCTGATAGCTAGAGTGCCTGATGAACTCTGGACGGAGGTTCGTGACATCGTACAGGAGACAGGGACCAAGACCATCCCCATGGAAAAGAAATGCAAAAAAGCAAAACGGCTGTCTGAGGAGGCCTTACAAATAGCTCTGATAAGAAGAAAAGCAAAAAGCAAAGGAGAAAAGGAAAGATATAAGCATCTGAATGCAGAGTTCCAAAGAATAGCAAGGAGAGATAAGAAAGCCTTCCTCAGCGATCAATGCAAAGAAATAGAGGAAAACAACAGCACTGGAAAAAACAACAGATCTTTTCAAGAAAATTAAAGATATCAAGGGAACATTTCATGCAAAGATGGGCTCGATAAAGGACAGAAATGGTATGGACCCAACAGAAGCAGAAGATATTAAGGAGAGGTGGCAAGAATACATAGAAGAACTGTACAAAAAAAGATCTTCACGACTAAGATAATCACGATGGCGTGATCACTCACCTGGAGCCAGACATCTTGGAATGTGAAGTCAAGTGGGCCTTAGAGAGAATCACTACGAACAAAGCTAGTGGAGGTGATGGAATTCCAATTGAGCTATTTCAAATCCTGAAAGATGATGCTGTGAAAGTGCTGCACTCAATATGCCAGCAAATTTGGAAAACTCAGCAGTGGCCACAAGACTGGAAAAGGTCAGTCTTCATTCCAATCCCAAAGAAAGGGAATGCCAAAGAATTCTCAAACTACCGCACAATTGCACTCATCTCACACGCTAGTAACGTCATGCTCAAAATTCTCCAAGCCAGGCTTCAGCAATATGTGAACCATGAACTTCCAGATGTTCAAGCAGGTTTTAGAAAAGGCAGAGGAACCAGAGATCAAATTGCCAACATCCGCTGGATCATGGAGAAAACAAGAGAGTTCCAGAAAAACATCTATTTCTGCTTCATTGACTATGCCAAAGCCTTTGACTGTATGGATCACAATAAACTGTGGAACATTCTGAAAGAGATGGGAATACCAGACCACCTGACCTGCCTCTTGAGAAACCTGTATTCAGGTCAGGAAGCAACAGTTAGAATTGGACATGAAACAACAGACTGGTTCCAAATAGGAAAAGGAGTACATCAAGGTTGTATATTGTCACCCTGCTTATTTAACTTATATGCAGAGTACAACATGAGGAATGCTGGGCTGGAAGAAGCACAAGCTGGAATCAAGATTGCTGGGAGAAATATCAATAACCTCAGATATGCAGATGACACCACCCTTATGGCAGAAAGTGAAGAGGAACTCAAAAGCCTCTTGATGAAAGTGAAAGAGGAGAGTGAAAAGGATGGCTTGTAGCTCAACATTCAGAAAACGAAGATCATGGCATCTGGTCCCATCACTTCATGGAAAATAGATGGAAAAACAGTGGCAACAGTGTCAGACTTTATTTTTTGGGGCTCCAAAATCACTGCAGATGCTGATTGCAGCCATGAAATTAAAAGACGCTTACTCCTTGGAAGGAAAGTTCTGACCAACCTATATAGCATATTGAAAAGCAGAGACATTACTTTGCCAACAAAGGTCCGTCTAGTCAAGGCTATGGTTTTTCCCGTGGTCATGTATGGATGTGAGAGTTGGACTGTGAAGAAAGCTGATCGCCGAAGAATTGATGCTTTTGAACTGTGGTGTTGGAGAAGACTCTTGAGAGTCCCTTGTACTGCAAGGAGATCCAACCAGTCCATTTTAAAGGAGGTCAGTCCTGGGTGTTCATTGGAAGGACTGATGCTAAAGCTGAAACTCTAATACTTTGGCCACCTCATGCAATGAGTTGACTCACTGGAAAAGAGTCTGATGCTAGGAGGGATTGGGGGTGGGAGGAGACAGGGACGACAGAGAATGAGATGGCTGGATGGCATCACCGACTCTGTGGACATGAGTTTGAGTGAACTCTAGGAGTTGGTGATGGACAGGGAGGCCTGGTGTGCTGCAATTCATGGGGTCGCAAAGAATCGGACACGACTGAGTGACTGAACTGAACTGAACTGATGCAATATTGCTCTTTACAGCATCGGACCTTTTCTGTCACCAGTCACATCCACAACTGGGTATTTGTTTCATTTTGGCTCCATCCCTTCATTTGTTCTGGAGTAATTTCTCCAGTGATCTCCAGTAGCATACTGGGCACCTACCGACCTGGGGAATTCCTCATTCTGTATCCTATCATTTTGCCTTTTGATACTGTTCATGGGGTTCTCAAGGCAAGTATACTGAAGTGGTTTGCCATTCCCTTCTCCAGTGGACCACATTCTGTCAGACCTCTCCACCATGACCCATCCGTCTTGGGTGGCCCCACACATAATGTCTTAGTTTCATTGAGTTAGACAGGGCTGTGGTCCATATGATCAGATCAACTAGTTCTCTGTGATTATGATTTCCTTGTGTCTGCCCTCTGATTCCCCCTCGCACAGGCAAGGCCAAATCTATCTGGGGAGGGAGGCCCTCTCAACCTTCCTTCACAGTCATCTCTGTTATCCAGAGGTCTACCCCTCAGAAAAAGTATCACCTCCCTGAGACTCCCAGAGTGGAAATCAATAAAGCCACATTTAGCATCCCTGCTACATAGCCTCGCAGGGCTGACAGCAGGGGCAGGTTTCTGGGAGACCCCTCTTCATAGGGTGGGAGGTCCTGTAGATCTTCCCTCAGAGTACTTATCTTGATGCTTGACAGCATGTGACTCTCCTCCCTCTGCTGATCTCAGACACACCCACCAGACCCATGTCTTCCATCCTGGGAAGCCCCCAGGGAAAAAAGGTAGTCAGGGCCCAAATCCAGTAAGCATCCTTGGCTCTCCTGTGTTGATGGCAAGGGCAGAGAACTGCTGGGTCCCATATGTTCTGGTGTAGCGGCTGCCCTCAGTCCTTTATCTGACCCTGGGGAAGGCCACAATTTCCTCCTCTACCAAACTGTCCCTGCTCCTTCAGACTTGGTCTTCACTCCCCTGAGAACATCCAGATAAATGTAAAGAGAGGTCACACACACCCCAACCCCTCCGCCCAGCACCTCTGAGGGCTGAAAGTAGGGGCTGACCAGCATGTCTCCTGCAGCAGGGAGCTCTGGCCCCGCTTAGGGTATTCCCATCACCCCGCAGGCAAAGGCCTCTCTCCCCGGAGACCAGCCCCACCACGTCCCAAAGGAGCGAGGGCCACCACTCCTGAGCCCCGCGGCCGAGTCCTCCAGGTGACTGGGGCAGCAGAGCGGGATTGGTGGGGAAGTTCTCCCCAACCTTCAGAGTTTCACATTCATGCCCCAAGGGCCAGCCTCCCATCCTTCTCTTGACCTGAGGCCGTTCCCTCACCCTACAACCACCATCACCATGAGGCATCAGACAGAAGTCAGAAGACAAAGATGGGTGCAGCGCCCCCTTGCCCCCCTCAGGTAGCTTCAGGGCTGAGAGCAGGCGGGGAGGGCGTCATGGGCCCCTGGGTCCCCAGGGGGACCCCTCAGCCTCACAGGGTGGAGCGGGAGCCTTCCTCTGCATCCTCATCGCCATGTTTCCCACCCTGAGTCCTCCACCGATGCCTCAGTGCCCCAGTCCCCTGGGCGCAAGTCAGGACACATCACACTCGTGACCCCTGCCTGAGACCTCCTGGGAAGCATGGCTGAGGCATAGCATGCCAGAGGGTCCTGTCCACGGGGGCTAAGGAGGCTGCTTTTCCCTGCTCTGGGTCCTCGCCTCAAGGGCTGCTGGGGCCTGGGAGTGGTGGTTGCCCACCACTCGTTCCTTGATGCCCCAAGTCCAGCCTCCTCTAACATGCCTCACCGCATTTCTAGGAAGCCTACTGTGGGTTCTGAAAGCTGAAAGCAAGCACACGTTGGGGCTCCCTCCACCTGACCTGCAGTGGGCTTCTCCCACTTCTGGGTCCTCACCTGATAGGCAACAGCTAGACTCCTTCTTCCCCAGCTTCTCAGAGCAGCCTCGTGTCCCTCAGACTCCAGAAGAAATGGTCCCGACACACCACCTCTAGGAGTCCTACGTATGGTCTCCCAGGGATGACTGCAAGGCTAAGGCGGGGCCAGGTTTCCCCGCCCCATCCACGAGGTGGATTTTCGGCTCTACCTATCAGACACGGCCAGCGTTCCCACTCATTCTGTGGGGCAGGGCTGGATTTCCAGCTCTACCTTAGGAGACACAACAAGGGTTACCGTTCCTTCTGTGGGTCAGCACCCAGTTTCATCACTGGCTGTGCGGCAGGACGGGGTTTCCAGCTCTACTATGAGAAGTGGCCAGGTTTTTCCACCCCATCTGTGAGGCGATGCCAGAGTTCCCACTCTTTCTGAGAGGCAGGGCCGGATTTGCAACTCTACCTTAGGAGACACGGCCAGGTTTCTCTGTCCCATCGGTGAGGCAAAGCCAGGGTTCCCGCTCTTTCTGAGAGACAGGATTTCCAGCTCCACCTGTGAGACATGGCCAGGGTTCCCGCTCTTTCTGCGGGGCAGGGCCCAGTTTCATGGCTCTGTCTGTGCAGCAGGGTGGGGTTTCCAGCTCTACTGTGAGACGTGGCCAGGTTTCCTTGCCCCATCTATGAGGCAGAGACAGAGTTCCTACTCTTTTCGCAGGACACTGACAGGATTCCAGCTCTGGTGTGGAAAAGCCATGCAGTCCTAGTTCAGAGTCCTCACCTTGACTCTGGGCTCTGCCTGGGCTGCTTCCCTCACGATCTCCAGAACAAGCTCCTACTCCTGGAAAACATCAAGGCATGAGTGCCATGGCTATGGAAGGTTGACAGCAGAGGAAGGGAAAGCTACTGGCCCGCCCTGAGATTGCAGGCATGCCCTCAGACTTGTCCAAAATAGTATTTATATTTACTCCTGACAAGGCTTGTATGCCCCTCCTTTTTGCTGACGTGATGATGCACCCTTTGGTCCAAAGTCGCCATTTCCCTAAGCACCTCTCCAAAGAGGGCATGGGGGAGGGGCACTCTATCTGACTGGACTACCCAGGACATCCCATGCTGATTGCATGGGCAGCTTTCTGTGGTTCCCCCGCTGTCTGGGAACAGGCTCACCACAGTCCTTCCTAAAGATACTCCTCTGGATGCCTGGCAAGGCCTGGGTCCCCTCCCCTCTCCTGACATGAAACAGGCTTCCTCAGAGCAAGGTCCTCAACTCTTTCTGATGCCTTAGTGAGAAGTCAGGGAACCCCACACCCAGCCATCATGCTTTAGGACCTCCTAGAGTTGAAAGCAAATAAAGGGATGGATTCTGTAGTACCTCCTCTGTCTGGGGCAGGCTTCTAATTGCTTCTCCCTCAGGGTCCTCACCTTGATGTCTGTTGGTGATCAGATGATGACAGTGTTACCTGTCCCTCCCTTCTGACCACATCCAGTGACCACACCCTGAGGTTTCCCAGGGCTGACCACAGAAAGATGGCAGGGCTAGGGCCCAGTTCTTCAGTCCCTCAGACCCTCTTTTAAGTCCTCACCTTGACAACTAGCAATATCTAGACTCCTCCCGCTGCTGACCTATGTTTGCCACCTTCAGACCAAGGCCTCTACCCTCCTGAGACCCCCCAAGCCAGAAATGAAGGGGGCTACTCAGCCTGAGATCTATGCCTGAAGTCTCCCAGGACTGACATCAGCAGTGAAGCAGGGTTCTGTGGGGTACCCTCTGTTCTGGTATGGGTGCACCCCTCAATCCTCTCTGAGAGTCCTCATCTGGGTTCAACTAAATATAAAATGGAAAATTATCCCTTCCTGCCATCTCTGGCCATTTGCTCAAGTGCACCTCCTAAAGAGAATGGTTTTAGGTTCCAGGCTAGATGCTGTGTAAGAGAGTAGCAGCATCCATGAGAGAGATGAAGCCCAACTTCCTAATGGGTCTTTTCACTAGCCAGACTTAGGTTTTAGAAACTTTTGTTCTAAAAAAATGTATTTTCTACATGGAAGAAGCTGAACAGTTGTGATTATGGGATATCCTGCCTCTTTTGAGCTTATCAAACTCTGCATTGTCCAATGAGGTGATTTTCTTTTTTATAACCCTCATTCTTAGAAATATATTGTACATTGTGTGTCTCTACCAAATATATATGTAGAATATATGTGTGTGTGTGTTTGTGTGTATTTCATGACTATCTACCCTTACTGTGGGTGATTCATTGTGATACTCACTATTCCATTTTTAGTCCATTTTTTATAGTCTGCTAAAATAGTACATTTTTTTTAAAAAAAGACCAGTCTTTACCCACTAAAGGGGTTTTGACTGATTATTAGCAGACTCAAGTTATACTGGTTAAATCAACCCATATTTTCCTGCTGTCCTCAAGGATACTGGCATCTGGGGTCTGAGGTGCAGCCTCAGATTAATATATTGAAGTAGGAGCAGAAGCTTTTAAACTTTACTCCTCCCTATACTGTCATCTTCCTTCTATTATAATCTGTAACCTCTCTCCAACCTCTCTTAGGTCCAGGACTTCCTCATCACAAACACAAGTTCAACACAGTCCTCAGTCTTCCCCAGGGGTTTCTCATGTTTTGTTGCTTAGATTTTATTATGTGAGATTTATTTTATTCTACTTCTATGGTTTTCCAGGATTGATTTTGGGAGAAGACAATGGGCCAAGTTTGACTGTCATCTTTGCAGCTACAAGTAAGGCATGAAATCTGTAAATGAGAATTGACATCTTTACAATGATGTATATCCCATCAGTAAGTATGATATACTGCCCTATTTATCTGAGACTTACTTTACCTGAATCTATCAGTAAACTTTTATATTTGCCTCCATAAAGATCTAAAATGTTTCTGTGATGATTCTTTTAAGGTACTTTTTGGATTTTATTGCTGTTGTGAATGGGGTATTTTCAATTACATGTTCTAATCAGTTACTGCTTTTATATGACAAGCCTCTGGCTTTTGCTATAGTGAATTTATACTTTCTGAGGTTTCTTGTTCATCTGAATATTCCACATGCTTATTCTTTAGAATTCTCTACACAGGTGATATCACCAAATAGTATAACTTTCTTTTCAATATTCATACCTCTTATTTATTTTGATATCCAAAGTTCTGACTTTGTGTTCCAGTATCATTTTAAATGATAAAGATGATAGCATGTATCTATTTATTTTCCCTGACTTTAATGGAAATGCTTCTACTATTTCACATTAAAGCACATTTGTTGTAGATCTGGTGGGATGCAAGTTCCCTTGTAACCTTAGTTTGATAAAAGAATTCCCATGAACTTGTATTGAAATTTTCTAAGATTTTCTTTAATGTACCCATTGAAGTAATGAAATGGCTTTCTTTTGTTATGGGCTTAATTGTGTACCCCAGAATTCATATGTTGAAGTCCTAAACCTCAGAAACTCAGAATGTGAATTTGGAGATAGGGCCTTTAAAGAGATAACTGAGGTAAAATGAGGTCATAAGGATGGGGCCTAATCCAATGACTGAAGTTCTTATAAGAAGAAGGGATGGGGAAACAGATACACATAAAGATCATATGAAGACAGAAAGAGAAGACAGTCATCTACAAGCCAAAGAAAGTGACCACAGGAGAAACCAATCCTGCCAACATATGGATTGTAGACTTGTAGCCTCCAGAATTATAAGGAAATAAATTTCCATTGTTTAAGCCATGTGGTGTCTGGTATTTTTGTATGGCAGTCCTAGCAAACTAACACACTCCTTTAATTTGTTCATGTAAGGAATTATAAGTGAAAGTATTTCCTAATGTTAAATCATGTTTTTATTTCTCAGACACTATCTCTTTGTTCATTTAATTCACTGCTGTGCTGAATATGCTATTAATCTATTTAAGGTATTTACAGCCATGTGAGTGAGTTTTTCTCAAGTGTTATTTTCATGGGGAGTCCTCATCTCGTTTTTGAATTAAGGAGAGCTAGTCTGGGAAAAATAGTTGAAAACCTGCCCACCATTTTATATGCTTTAGAAGAGGTTACATGACATGGTGATTTGGCTTTCTCTAACCATTTGATTAGAGAAGGCAGTGGCACCCCAATCCAGTAATCTTGCCTGGAAAATCCAATGGACGGAGGTGCCTGGTAGGCTGCAGTCCATGGAGTCTTGAAGAGTCAGATGTGACTGAGCGACTTCACTTTCACTTTTCACTTTCATGCATTGGAGAAGGAAATGACAACCCACTCCAGTGTTCTTGCCTGGAGAATCCCAGGGACGGTGGAGCCTGGTGGGCTGCCATCTATGGGGTCGCACAAAGTCGGACACGACAAGAGACTTAAAAATTCGGGAGGGGGAACTCATGTACACCCGGGGCGGATTCATGTCAATGTATGGCAAAACCAACCAATATAATATTGTAAAATAATTCAGTTCAGTTCAGTCAGTCGCTCAGTCGTGTCCGACTCCCCACGACCCCATGAATCACAGCACGCCAGGCCTCCCTGTCCATCACCAACTCCCGGAGATCACTCAAACTCATGTCCACAGAGTCGGTGATGCCATCCAGCCATCTCATTTTCTGTCGTCCCCTTCTCCTCCCGCCCCCAACCTTTCCCAGCATCAGAGTCTTTTCCAGTGAGTCAACTCGTCGCATGAGGTGGCCAAAGTATTAGAGTTTCAGCTTTAGCATCAGTCCTTCCAATGAACACCCAGGATTGATCTCCTTTAGAATGGACTGGTTGGATCTCCTTGAAGTACAAGGGACTCTCAAGAGTCTTCTCTAAGACCACAGTTCAAAAGCATCACTTCTTCGGCGATCAGCTTTCTTCACAGTCCAACTCTCACATCCATACATGACCACGGGAAAAACCATAGCCTTGACTAGACGGACCTTTGCTGGCAGAGTAATGTCTCTGCTTTTTAATATACTATCAAGGTTGGTCATAACTTTCCTTCCAAGGAGTAGGCGTCTTTTAATTTCATGGCTGCAATCAGCATCTGCAGTGATTTTGGAGCCCAAAAAAATAAAGTCTGACACTGTTTCCACTGTTTTTCCATCTATTTCCCATGAAGTGATGGGACCAGATGCCATGATCTTCGTTTCCTGAATGTTGAGCTTCAATCCATCCTTTTCACTCTCCTCTTTCACTTTCATCAAGAGGTTTTTGAGTTCCTCTTCACTTTCTGCCATAAGGGTGGTGTCATCTGCATATCTGAGGTTATGGATATTTCTCCCAGCAATCTTGACTCCAGCTTGTGCTTCTTCCAGCCCAGCGTTCCTCATGATGTACTCTGCATATAAGTTAAATAAGCACGGTGACAATATACAGCCTTGACGTACTCCTTTTCCTATTTGGAACCAGTCTGTTGTTCCATGTACAGTTCTGACTGTTGCTTCCTGACCTGCATACAGGTTTCTCAAGAGGCAGGTCAGGTGGTCTGGTATTCCCATCTCTTTCAGAATTTTCCACAGTTTATTTTGATCCACACAGTCAAAGGCTTTGGCATAGTCAATGAAGCAGAAATAGATGTTTTTCTGGAACTCTCTTGCTTTCTCCATGATCCAGCAGATGTTGGCAATTTGATCTCTGGTGACTCTCCAATAAAAAAAGAAATTGACCTTCAAACTGCTTGTTCTAGAGCATATAACGATGGCTTAAACTTTGAAAATAGTTTCAATTTGTATTGTTCAGTTGGAAGTTTCTATTTCTTTATGAGGCAATTTTGTCTTTCTTTTCCTAAAAAGTCATTGCTTTCACTTAGGATTTCATATTTAATGACATGATATTTATAATAAAATTTGTATTACAGAAATCCTAAAACATACACAACAGTAAAGAGAATAGTATAATGAACCCAATATACCTGATACTCAACATCAACAATCATTAGTGCATGGCCAACATGGTTTAAAAACCGTACCCCCATCTATTACCACCACCAATCTTTGCTTCTTGAATAATGTGAAACAAATTTAAGATATCATGCTGTTTTATCTCTAAATATTTCAGTATGCATTTTAAAAGATAATGACTCATAAAATATGAACTCAATACAATTATAAACCCTAAAGATTTCTACTTATTTTTAATCTACAGTTTTCCCCACACACACATAACATTTTTCCGTTGCAATTATTTTTTGTTATATAATGAAACACATACATATGTCTTGTGTTCTGTCTTGTTTCCCATAGTCTGGATTTTGAAGATTGCAACACTTTAGTGTCTTTTAACATGTTCTTCAGTCTTCTGTACTTTTCATTGCTAGTTAGAGGTAGAGACTTGATCAGTTGTTTTTTTTTTTAATTTTGTTTTCCAAGACTACACCATAGGTGATGCTGTGTACTTCCAATGGTGGGTTAGTCACCAAGTCATGTCTGACTCTTTGTGACCCCATGGACTGTTGCCTGTCAAGCTCCTCTGTCCATGGGATTTTCCAGACTAAAATACTGGAATATTTTGCCATTTCCTTCCCAGGGGATCTTCCCCACCCAGGGATCAAACGTGGGTCTCATGCATTGCAGGTGAATTCTTTGTCAACTGAGCTACCAGGAAAGCCCAAGTACTTCCAGTGGGAGGGTACATAATGTCTGGTTATCTCTCTTTGTGCTGATGCTAGCAGTCACTGATGACAATTATCCATTAATCCCTTAAGACTTGAAGAATGATAATTTCTTATTCGCTCATTCCATTTTAATTTATTAGCTGAAATACCCATATACTATATGTAGAAATTATTCTTTGTCCATCATTTGTTTGTCCTGAGGGAAAGATGTAATATTTACTGTGTTCTCTTATAACATTTAAATCTCTTCTGCATAAATATTTTGTATAATGTTATTTAAGTTATATTATTTCTGATTTTCTATTCAGTTCAGTTCAGTCGCTCAGTCATGCCCAACTCTTTGCGACCCCATGAACCACAGTTTGCCAGGCCTCCCTGTCCATCACCAACTCCCAGAGTCTACCCAAACCCATGTCCATTGAGTTGGTGATGCCATCCAACCATCTCATCCTCTGTCATCCCCTTCTCTTCCTGCCCTCAATCTTTCCCAGCATCAGGGTCTTTTCAAATGAGTCAGCTCTTCACATCAGGTGGCCAAAGTATTGGAGTTTCAGCTTTAGCATCAGTCCTTCCAATGAACACCCAGGACTGATCTCCTTTAGAATGGACTGGTTGGATCTCCTTGCAGTCCAAGGGACTCTCAAGAGCCTTCTCCAACACCACAGTTCAAAAGCATCAATACTTCTGCACTCAGCTATATTCAGTAATCATATTTTAAAATTTTGTCTGTTTTATAAGATTTTCAAAGAACAGGCTTTTGTTATTTGGCTCTACTCTTTTCCATTTCTTTATTTCTGCATTTACTTTCTTTATTTCCAACTTTATACTTCCTAAGGTTTAACATGCTATTTATTCCCTAGTTTCTTGAATGGCTTGGATGTTTCAGACGTTTCTTATTTTTTAAATACATCTATTTAAGGCTATATATTTCCCTCTGAGTAGCACCTGGGTTGCATCACACAGTTAAAGTTAAATATATCATCTGATTACTTACATTATTAGAATTTTTCAAAATATATATAAAAACTAGAAGTGAAAAAATATTTTTAATTAAAAGATGGAGAATATGAGAGATATATAGTGCTATATAGAGAAGGTTTCAGGATCCAGGGGTATTTATGTTTTTTCTTTTATTAATTATAAAAGTGGGTAGCCTTTCCCTTCTCCAGGGGAATCTTCCCAACCCAGGAAACAAACTGGGATCTCCTGCATTTCAGGCCTATTCTTTACCAACTGAGCTTTCAGGGAAGCCCTTATTAACTATAGAAGAAACTTAAACCTATTTAATTGCTGGTGACAGATTTGGGTTTATCCCAGGAATGTGATGAAGTTTAATACCAGAAAATCTGTCACTATTATTGGCCACACAGGTAATTGTCAGAGATTGTCCAGGAAAATAGAAACCATGATAAATATTTAAAGCAGAAAATTGGTGACAAAAATGACATAGAAGCTAAACAGGGGACAGTTAGTGAATCCAATAATTAGCAACATAAAGAAATGTTAGGTTCAATAGGATCTGGAACCATGGTGGATCAATCTGATAGGGCTGGAACCATGGGAAATATGTAGCTGTTAAAGGGAAACCAGTTGATTCAGAGGAAGGAGAAAAACTGGCTTTCTTTCTCCTGGGTTTAATATCTTGCTGGTTTGCCTGTTGGCAGAACTCAGATGGAAGCAAAATGTTAGCCAGCCTAAGAATTGCAGACTGTAGGATTCAGCCCATATATATTATAAGGCAGAGAGAAGGACAAGTGAGGGGTGAATCTGAGGGCAGTTAAGCTCAGGAAAAGCATACAATGTTGACAGATTAAATGAGAAAGATAATATCTAAATTGATACAGAATCAATAATGTATTTTGTCCTCATTCCACACCTTCCCAAGTCCAGGCTAGATTAAATGTTCTTTTCTCTGTTCCCATACCCCTTATATGCTTCTCGTCTCATCATCAAATTAATTTCCAAGATGTGATTAACAGTGTGCCTATCTCCGTAGATTATGCCATGTCTCCCACTGAATCCACAGTGTCTTTATATTGCTTCAATCAGAGTGTGCACTGTAAATATTTGTTTTTGAATCATTTGATTTGCCATTACATTTGAATTTTTAAATAAAATACATAATTATTTTAACTTCATAATTTTTCCTAGGTTGAGTATCACACAAAAGACATGATTGCACAAATGTAAACACAGAAATTAAGGTAACTGCTTCCATCTAGTCAGATGTAAGTCTACTCTTACCTGAAGTAATTAGCATCAACCATTATCAAACCTAAGAACTGCATCGTTCTCAACGTTTACCTGTCAATATTTTAGAGACATAATCTTAGAAATCTATAAAGCTGGAAAACGAAGGAATCATGAAACATATGGTGATAACCTCAAAAAAATGTCTTGAAAAGTCAGTTTTCTTTTTTTCACAAATTACTTTAGTAACAGAATTTTCTCAAAAATATTGAGTAGAAAATAGAACAATTAATCTCAGAGATTGACAGAATATACTTCAGTTCAGTTCAGTTCAGTTCAGTCGCTCAGTCATGTCCGACTCTTAGCGACACGATGAACCACAGCACGCCAGGCCTCCCTGTCCATCACCAACTCCCGGAGTTCACTCAAACTCATGTCCATCGAGTCGGTGATGCCAGCCAGCCACCTCATTCTCTGTCGTCCCCGTCTCCTCCTACCCTCAATCGCTCCCAGCATCAGAGTCTTTTCCAGTGAGTCAACTCGTCGCATGAGGTGGCCAAAGTATTGGAGTTTCAGTTTTAGCATCAGTCCTTCCAATGAACACCCAGGATTGATCTCCTCTAGAATGGACTGGTTGGATCTCCTTGCAGTCCAAGGGACTCTCAAGAGTCTTCTCCAGCACCACAGTTCAAAAGCATCACTTCTTCGGTGATCAGCTTTCTTCACAGTCCAACTCTCACATCCATACATGACCACGGGAAAAACCATAGCCTTGACTAGACGGACCTTGGTTGGCAAAGTAATGTCTCTGCTTTTTAATATGCTATCTAGGCTGGTCATAACTTTCCTTCCAAGGAGTAAGCATCTTTTAATTTCATGGCTGCAATAAGCATCCGCAGTGATTTTGGAGCCCAAAAAAATAAAGTCTGACACTGTTTCCACTGTTTTTCCATCTATTTCCCATGAAGTGATGGGACCAGATGCCATGATCTTCGTTTTCTGAATGTTGAGCTTCAAGCCAACCTTTTCCCTCTCGTCTTTCACTTTCATCAAGAGGCTTTTGAGTTCCTCTTCACTTTCTGCCATAAGGGTGGTGTCATCTGCATATCTGAGGTTATTGATATTTCTCCCATCAATCTTGATTCCAGCTTGTGCTTCTTCCAGCCCAGCGTTCCTCATGATGTACTCTGCATATAAGTTAAATAAGCAGGGTGACAATATACAACCTTGACGTACTCCTTTTCCTAATTGGAACCAGTCGGTTGTTTCACCCAGGATTTAATCAAAACATAGACAAGGCCACCTTGCCTGGGTGTCTTAAATGACCTTTGTATTATATGGCTATTTAGCTGGAAAGAAATTCTCTCTATAGTATACCATTCAGTTCAGTTCAGTTCAGTTCAGTTCAGTCGCTCAGTCGTGTCCGACTCTCCGCGACCCCATGAATCACAGCACGCCAGGCCTCCCTGTCCATCACCAACTCCCGGAGTACACTCAAACTGATGTCCACAGAGTCGGTGATGCCATCCAGCCATCTCATTCTCCGTTGTCCCCTTCTCCTCCCGCCCCCAACCTTTCCCAGCATCAGAGTCTTTTCCAGTGAGTCAACTCGTCGCATGAGGTGGCCAAAGTATTGCAGTTTCAGCTTTAGCATCAGTCCCTCCAATGAACATCCAGGATTGATCTCCTTTAGAATGGACTGGTTGGATCTCCTTGCAGTATAAGGGACTCTCAAGAGTCTTCTCCAACACCACAGTTCAAAAGCATCGATTCTTCGGCGATCAGCCTTCTTCACAGTCCAACTCTCACAACCATACATGACCACGGGAAAAACATTTACCAACATTTAAATCATACAATCACTGATTCACAGTACAGAAAAAGGACCTTGAGGGACATTTAGTCTATTCATCCATTGAAGTTTTAGATATACTACTTTTTACTAAGTTCCTTACATAAAGTCCATAATTGGTACCTCTGTAACTGATTATTCATTAGTTCTGATTCTGCTTTGTGGAATCACAATAAATGTTTCTAAACAAGCACATGGCAATCCTTCAGATGTTTGAAAATAGCCAACATGTTCTGCTCAAGTCTTTTACACGCTAAGTCACTTCAGTTGTGTCTGACTTTGTGTGACCCTATGAACTGTATTTAGCCCACCAGGCTTCTCTGTCCATGGGATTCTCCAGGCAAAAATACTGGAGTGGGTTGGCAGGCCCTCCTCCAGGGAATCTTCCTAACTCAGGGATCGAACCCAGTCTATGTGTCTCCTGCATTGTCAGGTAGGTTCTTTACCATTAGTGCCACCTGTGAAGCTGAAGTCTTACTAGTCCAAAATAACATACTTATTTATTTCAGGAGATTCCCATATATCACAGTGTCTACTAAACACTAAACTTTGCTGTCTACTAAACAGTTGTAGTTAGAGGTAAATTAACTAAAATTAAATATTTACATCTTTAGTCATAATAGCCATGCTTCAGATATTCAGGGTGGCAGAGGATGAGATGGTTGGATGGCATCACCAACTCAAAGGACATGAGTTTGAGCAAACCCCAGGAGATGGTAAAGGACAGGGAAGCCTGGTGTGCTATGGTCCATGCTATCACAAAGAGTCGAACATGATTAACAACTGAACAACAACATGTAGCTGGTAGCTAGTGAACTGGAAAGCACTGATAGAGAGCATTTCCATCATCATTATCACAAAAGTACTGTTATTGTTCAGTGCTGGTCTCTACCTATATTTTTTGTAGGTTAAAAATGATTTATGAATGGTGAATTATAAGTTAGGCTCAGTTGTTGGTGTTTTGCTTTTTTTTTGTTTTTGTATCTTTCATTATCTGGTATCTTCCTTCTAGAAGCACTACACTTCTGAGACTCTCCTCATAGAACATTATATTCAGTTCAGTTCAGTTCAGTTCAGTCGCTCAGTCGTGTCCAACTCTCCGCGACCCCATGAATCACAGCACGCCAGGCCTCCCTGTCCATCACCAACTCCCGGAGTTCACTCAAACTCATGTCCACAGATTCGGTGATGCCATCCAGCCATCTCATTCTCTGTCGTCCCCTTCTCCTCCCGCCCCCAACCTTTCCCAGCATCAGAGTCTTTTCCAGTGAGTCAACTCATCGCATGAGGTGGCCAAAGTATTGCAGCTTCAGCTTTAGCATCAGTCCCTCCAATGAACATCCAGGATTGATCTCCTCTAGAATGGACTGGTTGGATCTCCTTGCAGTATAAGGGACTCTCAAGAGTCTTCTCCAGCACCACAGTTCAAAAGCATCGATTCTTCGGCGATCAGCTTTCTTCACAGTCCAACTCTCACATCCATACATGACCACGGGAAAAACCATTGCCTTGACTAGACGGACCTTGGTTGGCAAAGTAATGTCTCTGCTTTTTAAAATACTATCAAGGTTGGTCATAACTTTTATATTACTCACGTTCAATTAAAAAAGCAGAAACACTAAGATCCAAGACTTCATCTGAAAATAATGTTCTTTTCTGTGAAATGTGATGATCTATAACTCTGACTTTTCTGTCTAAGCCTATGGATATTTGCTTTGTAATGCTGCAGCAGTTTTCAAAGTCAGAAATTCTAAACACTTTGAAGAATTCTAATAACTCCCTGAAATGGTTAGTACAATGTTCGAGAATATGTTTTTATTTTTATAATAATTTACTAACCAATTTACTGCTTGAGCATAGCCTGAACTTGTCCTGGCATTCAGGCCAAAGAGTTAATGTTTGTACAAACACTACAAGGACAGGTTCTGCGGACTGATTAGAAAGACAGTGTCCCACCTTGGGTCCCAGCAGTTACTGCACGTGAAGTATGACTTCTGCCCCTGATCCACAGATGATGCCATCATCACTATTACTGCTTTAGCTGTCACAATCACTGCCCCCAATCTGGGCCAATATTCCAGTATCACTTTCCTGTTAGGGACCTGTGGTACCTGGGACCTGCAATAAAATGAAATACAATTAAATATTCACTTCCTCCATGAACAAAGGGAGGCTTGCCAGGAAGCTACCTTAACAGTTGATGTAAGAGGTCATAAGAATATTAACTAGAGTAGTTGTGGTAGGAATGGAAAAGAGTGAACAGATAGAGTGTTTTCTTTGAGACTCTTCCCTTAAGTAATAGAAACAACTCGAATCTTATACAAAAATGGAATGTTAATGTTTCACATAACCAAACCAAAGGGTGAGTCTGTCTTCAAAACAGTTGGAACTGAGAACTCAACTACCACCTGGCCGCCCACTCTGCTGTTTCCATGCTCTATAGTATGCCTATCTTTGTAACCAAGGACACCTGGATACTCTACTAAAACAACTTTGTTTGATTGAGAGGAAGAAGCAATTTCCTTCCAAGAAGATAGTGATGCTCCCTAGAGGGAAGAGACAATAAGACAATAAACCAGACAATGTAAACTTCAAAGATGTAGTCTCAAAAAAAATGACAGATTTCCCTAACATTTTATAAATGTAAATGGAGGCTACAGAGGGCAGTACCTTATTCCTCCTAAGTGGAAGAAGGCAAATTTTTATCCTGGCTTTTCCTATCCTCGGGTCATTCTTCTGATATGAGGAAGGGATGTGTCAAGAAAGATACTTGAACTCAGAATAACAGAGGGGTGTAATTATCTGTCTTTTTGGGCTTTCCAACTTTTGTTCACATCCATTAGATCTAATAATAAAGAGCTAATTATAGATGCCAAAAAAATCCAAATACAAGCAAAAAAGCTGTAGAAACTCCATACTCAGGAAACCCATGTATCAGCATTACACTTTTAATAATTCTTTACACTTTCTTAATATATTTATACATAAGGAAGGTAAAGGCTGGAACAAGAAACTTTGATATTCCTAATTTTTTTTAACATGACTTGCTTGTATTTTTCTTCTTGATTCCATAGGAAGATCCAGGTAAGTGAGAATCTGAAGAATGTCCTAATGTGAGCCTCTTATCAAAGATTGGAAGCTAGACAGAAAAGAATTAAGTGTTATAACTTTTCTACTCATTTGGAGAGTAAGCCAATGGAGGCATATTAGGGTGCAGGGTGTGATAGGGTGGGAGGGTTAACAGGAAAATGTGGTTTCTCAAGTTGAGCCCTTTCCCCAGCGCACCCTACTCTTAAGAGCAGAGCACTCTTTCTAAAGTGGTTCTTATTAGCTCTAACCTTAATTCAAAAATCAATCTTCTTGGTCTGGTTTAATAAGCCTCAGAAAAACATCAGTTCAGTTGAGTCACTCAGTCGTGTCTGACTCTTTGTGACCCCATGAACCGCAACAAGTCAGGCCTTGCTGTTCATCACCAACTCTCAGAGTCCATCCAAACCCATGTCCATTGAGTCAGTGATGACATCGAAACATCTTATCCTCTGTCATCGCCTTCTCTTCTTGCCCTCAATCTTTGGCAGCATCAGGGTCTTTTCAAATGAGTCAGATCTTCGCACCAGGTGGCCAAAGTATTGGAGTTTCAGCTTTAGCATCAGTTTTTCCAATGAACACCCAGGATTGATCTTCAGGATGAACTGGTTGGATCTCCTTGCAGTTCAAGGGACTCTCAAGAGTCTTCTCCAACACCACAGTTCAAAAGCATCAATTCTTCAGCACTCAGCTTTCTTTATAGCCCAACTCTCACATCCATACATGACCACTGGAAAAACCATAGCCTTGACCTTTGTTGGGAAAGTAACGTCTCTGCTTTTTAATAAGCTGTCTAGGTTTGTCATATCTTTCCTTCCAAGGAGTAAGCATCTTTTAATTTCATGGCTGCAATCATATCTGCCGTGATTTTGGAGCGCAGAAAAATAAAGTCTGACACTGTTTCCACTGTTTGCCCATTTATTGGCCATGAAGTGATGGGACCGGATGCCATGACCTTAGTTTTCTGAATGTTGAGCTTTACGTCAGTATTTTCACTCTCCTCTTTCACTTTCATCAAGAGGCTCTTTAGTTCTTCTTCACTTTCAGACATAAGACTGGTGTCATCTGCATATCTGAGGTTATTGGTATTTCTCCCAGCAATCTTGATTCCAGCTTGTGCTTCCTCCAGCCCAGTGTTTCTCATGATGTACTCTGCATATAAGTTAAATAAGCAGGGTGACAATATACAACCTTGATGTACTCCTTTTCCTATTTGGAACCAATCTGTTGTTCCATGTCCAGTTCTAACTCTTGCTTCCTGACCTGCATACAGGTTTCTCAAGAGGCAGTCAGGTGGTCTGGTATTCCCATCTCTTTCAGAATGTTCCACAGTTTATTGTGATCCACAGAGTCAAAGGCTTTGGCATAGTCAATGAAGCAGAAATAGATGTTTTTCTAGAACTCTCTTGCATTTTTCCATTTTCCAATGGATGTTGGCAATTTGATCTCTGGTTCTTCTGGCTTTTCTAAAACCAGCTTGAACATCTGGGAGTTCACAGTTCACGTATTGCTGAAGCCTGGCTTGGCGGATTTTGAGCATGACTTTACTAGCGTGTGAGATGAGTGCAATTGTGCAGTAGTCTGAGCATGCACTCTTTGGCATTCCTTTTCTTTGGGATTGGAATGAAGACTGACCTTTTCCAGTCCTGTGGCTACTGCTGAGTTTTCCAAATTTGCTGGCATATTGAGTGCAGCACTTTCACAGCATCATCTTTCAGGATTTGAAATAGCTCAACTGGAATTCCATCACCTCCACTAGCTTTGTTCGTAATGATGCTTTCTAAGGCCCACTTGACTTCACATTCCAGGATGTCTGGCTCTAGGTGAGTGATCACACCATCGTGATTATCTGGGTCGTGAAGATCTTTTTTGTACAGTTCTTCTGTGTATTCTTGCCACCTCTTCTTAATATCTTCTGCTTCTGTTAGGTTCATACCATTTCTGTCCTTTATTGAGCCCATCTTTGCATGAAATGTTCCCTTGGTATCTCTAATTTTCTTGAAGAGATCTCTAGCTTTCCCATTCTATTGTTTTCCTCTGTTTCTATGCATTGATCACTCAGGAAGGCTTTCTTATCTCTCCTTGCTATTTTTGGAACTCTTCATTCAAATGGGTATCTCTTTCCTTTTCTCCTTTGCTTTTCGCTTCCCTTCCTTTCACAGCTATTTTTAAGGTCTCCTCAGACAGCCATTCTGCTTTTTTTGCATTTCTTTTTCTTGGGAATGGTAATGCTTCCTGTCTCCTGTACAATGTCACGAACTTCCATCCATAGCTCATCAGGCACTCTATCAGATCTAGTCCCTTAAATCTATTTCTCACTTCCACTGTATAGTCATAAGGGATTTGATTTAGGTCATACCTGAATGGTCTAGTGGTTTTCTCCACTTTCTTCAATTTCAGTCTGAATTTGGCAATAAGGAGTTCATGATCTGAGCCACAGTTAGCTCCCGGTCTTGTTTTCACTGACTGTATAGAATTTCTCCATCTTTGGTTGAAAATAATATAATCAATCTGATTTCGGTACTGACCATCGGGTGATGTCCATGTGTAGAGTCTTCTCTTGTGTTGTTAGAAGAGGGTGTTTGTTATGCCCAGTGCATTCTCTTGGCATTACTCTTTTAGCCTTTGCCCTGTTTCATTCTGTATTCCAAGGCCAAATTTGCCTGCTACTCCAGGTGTTTCTTGACTTCCTAGTTTTGCATTCCAAATGCCAAACAAAGTGAGCTTCCCACTAGACCCTGAGTGCACATGGTCCTGCAAGTATCAGCTGATAAGCCACTACGTTTTTCTCCATTCTCCAAACTGATTTTCCCTCTTTACTCACACATACTGGCAGTGCTTTGCCTTTCTACTGACAACTACCATTTGTCTGGGCTTGACAGGTTTTATGCAAAAGAGTCTTCCCTTCTAGACTGTTCATTACAGAATTAAATGCACATATTGACACATGACAAGTACTCAGGAGTAGAAATAAGCTGATATGGAGGCTCCAAAGATTGCCTTAAGCATAAGAATACCCATGTCCCTCCTACCCATTCGAATCATAATACTAGAAGCCTAGACCACACAGTGGTAGCCAAAGGTGACTGACTACAGCAGGCCAACTGAGGACAAGACAACTTGAGGATGACCATATGCTGGCTCTGTCACTGACTGGTATTTTATTAGAAACAAATTGGTTCTTAAAAGTTGTATCCACTGGCTATTTCAGCTTTTGAACACGTCATTCCTAAATTTCTCTCTCTACTAAAAATATGGCATTTTCTTTTCCCCTTGGAGCATCTTGTGAAAAATATGCTCTTTTCTCTCTCAAGTTCAGTTTCTGTAGTACATATACACAATTATATTCAATATATTTCACTTGAGTATACTGCTTTCTCCTCTATTTCTGATATTTTGTGGAAAATTACTTAAGTGATGAAACACTCTATTTCCAAGTATATCTTCAGACAAAAGAGGAAGGAGTGGATTTACAGACAGAGCATAAACCCAACGTTATTATTATCTCCCAACAAACTGATATTTACAACAAACAGGCAATTTTTGCCATACGTCCAAGAAGACATAAAATTTTCTAGAATCCATAACACATCATGTAGGCAACAGAAAGGAACTTCAGGCACTTATCTGTTCATGGCAAAATGACAAAGCAACAAACAAAAAACCTTCTGTGATATCTAAGTAGTCACAACAGAATAGGATATTAATTTCAAATATAGTTTTTAAACGTTACAACTGTCAGAATACTAGAAGGATTCTTGAGGTAAATACTAAAGAATTACCCTGCAGTCCAGGCTAGTTTTACTCTTCCACATTATCTTTGATATTTTAAAGATAACCTTGAAATTGTAAACATTTATTATAAAAAAAATACTTAAAAATGGGGAAAAAAAGTAAAGAAAATTTTTAAAAATCCATCTATGATATACCACCCAGGGATGAGGGATTTTAAAATATTGACATACAGTTGAAACCTTGAAAATGAGTTGAACTGCATGGATTTATACGTGGATTTTTTTTTTCAACAAATATGTATAGAACAAATTAATCCACAGTTGGTTGAATCTGCAGATTTGCATATACAGGTATGGAGGGTGAACTATACAGTTAAAAGCAGAATTTCAACTGCGTGTGGGGTCAGTCCCACTAATACCCATGTTGTTCAAGGGGCATCTGTATTTATTCTGTCTTTTTTAATGCAAATATAGAAGACCTCTTATAAATATTGTAAGCAATCTAAAAAGTCAGTTGAAATAAGAATAAAAAATTATGCTAAATATTTTAATAGATTACTTTTTAAAGCATGTGGGGTCTTTTCCCAATGGCTTCTCTCACTTAGTAATATGCACTTCCAGTAAGATTCCACCATCTCTTTCCATGACTGGACAGGTCATTTCTTTTTAGCTCTGAATAATATTCTACTGTCTGAAAGTACCACAGTTTATTTATTCAATCACTTACTGAAAGAAATCATTTGACTTCAGGTTTGGTTAATTATGAATAGAACTGCTATACATACCCAGGTACAGGTTTTTGCATGGACATCAGTTTACAATTCTTTATGAAAATACTAAGGAGTATGATTCCTAGATAATATTAGAGTATGTTTAGTTTTGTAAGAAACTGCCAAACAGTCTTATAAAGTAGCTGTACCATGTAGTTTTTCCACCAGCAATAAATGACAGTTCCTATTACTCCACATCCTCATCAGCATTTGGCATTATCAGGGCTCTGAATTTTGGCTATTCTAATATTTGTGTTCCCTTCATGGATCACAGACTTGTCGTGTCAAAGGGGCTTGCATAACTCGATGAAGCCATGAGCTATTCCATGCCACCAAAGGTGGACAGGACATAGTGAACAGTTCTGACAAAATGTGGTCCACTGGAGGAGGAAATGGCAAACCACTCTATGGTTTGCCTCAAGAATCCCATGAAAAGTACAAAAAGGCAAAAAGATATGACTTTGGAAGATGAACCCCCCAGGGCAGTAGGTGTTCAATATGTTACTGGGGAAGAGCAGAGGGCAGTTACAAATACCTCCAGAAAGAAGGAAGCAGCTGGGACAAAGAAGAAATGATGCTCACTTGTGGATGTGTCTGGTGGTGAAGGTAAAATCCGACACTGTAAAGAACCATACTGCATAGGATCCTGAAATATTAGGTCCATGAATCAAGGTAAATTGGATGTGGTCAAGAAGGATATAGCATGACTGAACATGGACATCTTAGGAATATACAGGAATCAGTTCAGTTCAGTCGTTCAGACGTGTCCGACTCTTTGCGACCCCATGAATCACAGCACGCCAGGCCTCCCTGTCCATCACCAACTCCTAGACCTCACTCAAACTTATGTCCATCGAGTCGGTGATGCCATCCAGCCATCTCATTCTCTGTTGTCCCCTTCTCCTCCCGCCCCCAATCCCTCCCAGCATGAGAGTCTTTTCCAGTGAGTCAACTCGTCACATAAGGTGGCCAAAGTATTGGAGTTTCAGTTTTAGCAATCAGTCCTTCCAATGAATACCCAGGATTGATCTCCCTTAGAATGGACTGGTTGGATCTCCTTGCAGTCCAAGGGACTCTCAAGAGTCTTCTCCAACTCCACAGTTCAAAAGCATCAATTCTTCGGCGATCAGCTTTCTTCACAGTCCAACTCTCACATCCATACATGACCAAATGGGTGAATTTAATTCAGATGACTACTATATCTACTACTGTGGGCAAGAATTCCTTAGAAGAAATGGAATAGCCCTCAGAGTCAACAAAAGAGTCTGAAATGCAGTACTTTGGTGAAATCTCAAAAATGACAGAATGATCTCAACTTGTTTCTGAGCCAAACCATTCAACATCATAGTAATCCAAGTCTATGCACCAACCATTGATGCCAAAGAAACTGAAGTTGACCAGTTCCATGAAGACTTACAACACCTTCTAGAACTAACACCCCCAAAAATGTGTCCTCATCATTACAGGAGAAAGTGAAAGCTGCTCAGTCATGTCTGACTCTTTGTGACCCCATAGACTACAAAGTCCATGGAATTCTCCAGGCCAGAATATTGGAGTGGGTAGCCGTTCCCTTCTTCAGGGGATCTTCCCAATCCAAGGATCAAATCCAGGTCCCCCACATTGATAAGTGGTGCTGGGAAAACTGGACAGCTACATGTAAAAGAATGAAATTAGAACACTTCCTAACACCATATACAAAGTTAAACTCAAAATAGATTAAAAACATAGATGTAAGACCAGAAACTATAAAAGTCTTCAAGGAAAACAGGCAGAACACTTGATGACATAAATCAAAGCAAGATCCTCTATGAACCACCTCCTAGAGTAATGGAAATAAAAATAAAAGTAAACAAGTCGGACCTAATTAAACTTAAAAGCTTATGCACAGCAAAGAAAACAATAAGCAAGGTGAAAAGACAACCCTCAGAATGGTAGAAAATAATAGCAAATGGAACAACTGAGAAAATATTAATCTCCAAAATATATAAGCAGCTCATACAACTCAATACCAGAGAAACAAACAACCCAATCAAAAAGTAGGAAAAAGGCCTAAACAAACATTTCTTCAAAGAATACATGCAGATGGCTAAAAAACACATGAGAAGATGCTCAATATCGCTCATTATTAGGGAAATGCAAATCAAAACTACAGTGAGATATCACCTCTCACCAGTCAGAATGGCCATCATCAAAAATTCTACAAACAATAAATGCTAAAGAGGGTGTGGAGTAAAGGGAAAACTCTTGCATTGTAGGTGGGAATGTAAACTGATACAGCCACTATGGAAGGTCTGGAGATTCCTTAAAAAACTAGGAATAAAATCACCATGTGACCCAGCAATCCCACTCCTAGGCATATACCCAGAAGAAACCAAAATGAAAAAAGAAACATGTACCTCAGTGTTCATTGCAGCACTATTTACAGTAGCTAGAACATGGAAGCAACCTAGATGTCCATCCACAGATGAATGGATAAAGAAGCTGTGGTACATATACACAATGGAATATTCAGTTCAGTCAGTTCAGTTCAGTCGCTCAGTCGTGTCTGACTCTTTGCGACCCCATGGATCACAGCACGCCAGGCCTCCCTGTCCATCACCAACTCCGGGAGTTCACTCAAACTCATGTCCATAGAGTAGTTCTTGCCATCCAGCCATAAAAAGGAACACATTTGGTCAGTTCTAATGAGGTGGATGAACCTAGAGCCTATTACAGAGTGAAGTAAGTCAGAAAGAGAAAGATAAATACTGTACACTAATGCATATATATAGAATCAAGAAAGATGGTACCGAAGAATTTATTTGCAAGGCAACAATGGAGAAACACACAGAGAACAGACTTATGGACATGGGGAGAGGAGAGAAAAGGGTGAGATGTATGGAAAGAGTAACATGGAAACTTACATTATCATAAGTAAAATAGATAGCCAACGGGAGTTTGCTGTGTGGCTCAGGAAACTCAAACAGAGGCTCTGTATCAACCTAGAGGGGTGGGATGGGGAGGAAGATGGGAGGGAGGTTCAAGAGGGAAGGGATATATATATATATCCCTATATACCTATATATATATATATATACCTATGACTGATTCATGTTGAGGTTTTGAAAGAAAACAACAAAATTCTGTAAAGCAATTATGCATCAATTAAAGGGTGAAGGTGGAATGATTGGAGAGAATGGAATTGTAGCATGTATATTATCATAAGTGACCAGTCCAGGTTCGACGCATAAATTTTCCTCTGTTCATTTCTTTGCATTTGTGCTTTTTTAATAAAATTCTTTTTTAGAAATAAAAAAAATAAATAATAAAAAAAAAGTGAATTTCAAAAAAAAAAAATAAATAAAGTTTTTTTAAAAAAGATACCAGAAGAAACAGGTAACTTTGACCTTGGAATACAAAACGAAGTGGGGCAAAGGCTAACAGAGTTTTGTCAAAAGAACAGGTTGGCCATGGCAAACACCATTTTCCAACAACACAAAAGATGACTCTACACATGGACATCACCAGATGGTCAAAACCAAAACATATTCAGATTGATTGTGTTCTTTGCAGCCAAAGAAGAAGCTTTAAACAGTCAGCAGAAATAAGACCTGAGCTGACTGTGGCTCAGATCATCAGCTCCTTAATGCAAAATTCAGATTTAAATTGAAGAAAGCAGGGGAAAGCACTGGATCACTCAAGTAAGACCTAAATCAAATCCCTTGTAATTATATAGTGAAGGTGACAAATAGACTCAAGGGATTCAATCTGTCAGACAGAGTGCCTGGGAAACTACGGTCGGAAGTTCATAACACTGTATAGGAGGCAGTGACCAAAACCATCCCAAAGAAAAAGAAATGCAAGAAGGCAAAGGGGTTGTCTGAGGAGGCTTTACAAATAGCTGAGGAAAGAAGAGAAACAAAAGGCAAGGGAGAAAGGGAAAGATATGCCTAACTGAACACAGAGTTCCAGAGACTAGCAAAGAGATAAGAGATCCTTCTTAAGTGAACAGAGCAAAAGAATTGAGGAAAACCAAAGAATCGGAAAGACTATAGATCTCCAAGAAAATTAGAGATATCAAAGGAACATTTCATGCAAGGATGGACACAATAAAGGACAGAAATGGTAAGGACCGAATAGAAGCAGAAGAGATTAAGAAGAGGTGGCAGGAAAACACAGAAGAACTATACAAAAAAGGTCTTAATGACCCAGATAACCATGATGGTGTGGTCACTCACCTAGAGCCAGACATCCTGGAGTGCGAAATCAAGTGGGCCTTAGGAAGCATAACTATGAACAAAGCTAGTGGAGGTGATGGAACTCCAGCTGAGTTATTTAAAATCCTAAAAGATGATGATGTTAAAGTGTTGCGCTCAATATGCCAACCAACTTGGAAAACTCAGCAGAGGCCACAGGAGTGGAAAAGGTCACTTTTCATTTAAATCCCAAAGAAGGGCAATACCAAAGAATGTTCAGACTACCAGACAATTGTACTTATTTCACATGCCAACAAGGTAATGCTCAAGATCCTTCATGCTAGGTTTCAACAGTATGTGAACCTAGAACTTCGAGATATACAAGCTGGATTTAGAAAAAGCAAAGGAGCCAGAGATCAAATTGCCAATACCTATTGGATCATGGAGAAATCAAGGGAATGCCAGAAAAACATCTACTTCTGCTTGATTGAATACATTTAAACCTGGACTGTGTGGATAATAACAAACTGTGGAAAATTCTTAAAGAGATGGGAGTACCAGACCACCTTACCTGTCCCCTAAGACCTGTATGCAAGTCAAGAAGCAAGTTAGAACTGGAAATGGAACAACAGACTGGATCAAAATTGGGAAAGGAGTATGACACGGCTGTATACTGTCACCGTGCTCATTTAACTTATATGAAGAGTGAATCATGCAAAAGGCCAGGCTGGATGAAGCAAAAGCTAGAATCAAGATTGCCAGGAGAAATACCAACAACCTCAGATATGCAGATGATACCACTCTAATGGCAGAAAGTGAAGCAGACCTAGAGCTTCCTGATGAGGGTGAAAGAGGAGAGTGAAAAAGCTGGCTTGAAACTCAACATTCATAAAACCAAGATCATGGCATTTTCTTCTATCACTTTATGGCAAAAAGAAGGGGGAAATGTGGAAGCAGTGACAGATTTTATTTTCTTGGGTTCCAAAATCACTGCAGATGGTGAGTGCAGCCATGAAATTAAAAGACGCTTGCTCCTTGGAAGAAAAGCTATGACCAACCTAGACAGCATATTGAAAAGCAGATACATTACTTTGCCAACAAAGGTCTATATAGCCAAAGCTATGGTTTTTCCAGTAGTTATGTATGGATGTTAGAGTTGGACAATAAAATAGGCTGAGCACTGAAAAATTGATACCTTCAAACTAGGGAGCTGGAGAAGACTCTTAAGAGTCCCTTGGACTGCAAGGAGATGAAACCAGTCAATCCGAAAGGAAATCAACCCTGAATATTCGTTAGAAGGACTAATGCTGAAGCTGAAGCTCCAATACTTTGGCCACCTGACGCAAACAGCTGATTCATTGGGAAAGACCCTGATACCGGGAAAGATTGAAGGCAAAAGGATAATGGGGCAGCAGAGAATGAGATGGTTAAACAGCATCACTGATTCAACAGGCATGAATTCGAGCAAACTCTGGGAGATAGTAGAGGACAGAGAGCCTAGTTTGCTGCAGTCCACGGGGTGCAAAGAGTTGGACATGACTTAGCAACTGAACAACAATACTTGTGTAGCAATATCTCATTGTGGTTTTAATTTGCAATTCCCTAACAACAGACGCTTACTCCTTGGAAGGAAAATTATGACCAACCTAGATAGCATATTAAAAAGCAGAGACATTACTTTGCCAAAGAAGTTCCGTCTAGTCAAAGCTATGGTTTTTCCAGTGGTCATGTATGGATGTGAGAGTTGGACTGTGAAGAAAGCTGAGTGCCAAAGAATTGATGCTTTTGAACTGTGGTATTGGAGAATACTCTTGAGAGTCCCTTGGACTGCAAGGAGATCCAATCAGTCCATTCTAAAGGAGATCAGTCCTGGGTGTTCATTGGAAGGACTGATGCTAAATCTTAAACTCCAATACTTTGGCCACCTCATGCGAAGAGTTGACTCACTGGAAAAGACCCTGATGCTGGGAGGGGTTGGGGGCAGGAGGAGAAGGGGACGACAGAGGATGAGATGCCTGGATGGCATCACCGATTCGATGGACATGAGTTTGGGTAAACTCCAGAAGTTGGTGATGAACAGGGAGGCCTGGTATGCTGTGATTCTTGGGGTCGCAGAGTCGGACACGACTGAGTGACTGAACTGAACTGAACTGAATGATGTATGTTGTTGAGCATCTTTTCATATGTTCATTCATTATGTATATATCTTCTTTCATGAGGTGTCTCTTCAGGTCTCTTGTCCAATTTTTATTTGGGTTGTTGTTTACTTACTGTTAAGTTTTAAGAGCTTTTATATATTTTGAGCTACCGTCCTTTGTCAGATGTCTTTTGCGAATATCTTCTGCCAGTCTGTGCTTTGTCTTCTCATTCTCTTGACAGTATCTTTTGCAGAACAGAAGTTTATAATTTTAATGAAGTTTAAGTTATCAGTTATTTATATCATGGATCATGCCTTTGGAATAGTATCTAAAAAGTCATTGTTGTACCCAAGGTCATCTACATTTTCCATATTATATTCTATTAATTTTGTAATCCTGCATCCTATGCTTAAGTAGGTGATCTATTTTGAGTTAATTTTTGAGAACAGTCTGTGTCTAGATTCTTTTTTTTTTTTTGGCATGTTACTGTCCAGTCGTTTTATCACTTTTCATTGAAAAGACTATTTTCTCTCCATTGTATTGTCTTTGTTCCTTTGTTAATTGGGTCTATTTCTGGGCTCTCTATTCTATTCCATTGATATTTTTTCTATTCTTTCACTAAAACCACCCTGTCTTAATTAATGTGCCTTCATTGTAAGTCTCGAAATTGGGTAATATCAATCCAACTTTGCCTTCTCCTTCAGGATTGTGTTATGTTAGCTATCCATAGTTACTGCTTTTACTTAAAAACTGTAGAATCACTTTGTCAATGTCCACAATTTCCTGGGATTTTTTTTTACCACAGATAAGATCTTTTATTTGTGACTATTAAATGTCTGCATTTTAAACAGGTTCTTGGACTGGTGGCTCGTATCCATCAGTTCATTCAACTTTAGCACCTGTCTCTTCCCCAGTAGCTTTTCCAGAAATACTAGCTTCACCATGTAGCTCCATGAGTTTTCCCAATTCAAGGCTTCTTCAGCATTTTTACTTTTCTAACGAAGACATCATGGGGCGAATAAATAGATTGGCAAGCCTTTTCTATGTCTTTTCCAATGCTATCTGGAATCAATTTATTGACCACCTCTTTCAAGTCATTTGTCTGCACCTCTCGGGTCATGATTTCCATCATCTTGTGGATCTGGTGCACCTGCTGGTGCTGGGCATAAGAGGTCTTCCGAATCTGATTGCTGGATTTTTTTTAGTAAAACCCACACAGTGTAACCATTGGTAGTCTTGATATCAACGTGAGTTTCAATCATGGTCTGCCATTTTTTGACCATGGAGCACATTTTGTCACGGGTAAGATCCATACCATGAAAATTAGTCAGGCAGTTTTTACCCTGAACATCCTCAATAATTAGCTTGAATTTTCTAAATGCTACTTCATCATTCTGCAGATCAGCAAGACTCACTTCAAAAACACGACCTTTGAGGCCATCAGATGCGATTTTGTTTCCTTGAGTTCTCATGACCAATGTTTTCCCAATATTCCTTATATTGAACATAGCTGATGCTTTTACATCATACTAATCTTTTTTAGAAAATGGGTTAACCACTTTTTCTTCTTGGCTTCCTTTTTGCCTCCTTTCATAAGGTGCTTGTTCTTGCCGACCACCATGGTGCCGCTCAGAGCCAAAAGAGTTTCCTGGGATTTTAACCGGGACTAAATTGAATATATAAAATAAATCGGAAAGAAGTGACATCTTGACAATACTGATTCATCCTATCCATGCATATGGAACATTTCCATTTACTTAGAGCTTTGATTTCTTTCATTAGAGTTTTGTAGTTCTTTTCCATATTTTTAACATAAAACACGAAATTGTATATTCCTTAACTAGTCCTGTAAGGTGAAGCCAAAGTCTTCTCTTGAGATGTATCCAGAGTTCTGTTTCTCATCCTTATGAAATGCATACTAACAGTGAATACTAGTTACACTTTACTTCTAGTTACATTTCTATGCTATTATTATTTTTAGTTACATTTTATTTGCATTGGAGCAATAACTTAAAAATCAACAAACAATCTGAGAGAGGCCTTCTAATTTTTATAATATTTTTACAAATTTTTAATTTTCTTGCTCACTCCAGATTAATACAGATTTATTTTAGAGCTCACCTTTATTGTGTTTTTCCAAGGCTTTTATCTGAGCATTCCTGCATGAAACAACAAACAAAAAACTTTATTTTTATAGTTACATCACATCGGTTTCTTTGACATTTAATTGAATTGTTATTATATCAAGTTTACTTAGCATATAAAAACATTTGAAAATATACAAATGATTCTTGATAAACATACCCCTCAACCAGTAGGAAAAGGACCACATAAGCACACAAGGAGATGCCTACCAGCCATGAGCTTTACATGTGCTACAAGTATTACA
Source organism: Moschus berezovskii (assembly GCF_049115385.1). Taxonomy (NCBI): domain Eukaryota; kingdom Metazoa; phylum Chordata; class Mammalia; order Artiodactyla; family Moschidae; genus Moschus; species Moschus berezovskii. The sequence goes on along the minus strand of NC_142488.1, from coordinate 131,204,652 downwards.
TGTATCATAGAGGACCCAGAAACCACTCAGAGGTCAGCTAACAGAACTTCTACTGTTTATTGTTTATTTATTTTGCTTTATCTTTATGAAACAAAATCACAAAGGAAAAAGGAACAAAAAGCATCTTTAATAACCATTCTATATTTAGAAACTGTCAATAGAATAGGTTTAAAGTATAGAATTTTAAAAGTTTTTGACGGAGTGGGTATTGTGTGTGATGTTTGTGGTGTGCTTTGACAGAATTTTTGCAGTTTGTTCTTTAATTATGAAATATTTTATACAGACTTCTTGATGATGGCTATTTTGACAGGAATGAGGTCATAGCCTCATTGCAGTTTTGACTTGTATTTTTCTAATAATTAGCAATGTTGAGCATCTTTTCATGTGCTTGTTGGCCATCTGCATGCCTTCTTTGGATAAATGTCTATTTAGATCCTCTGCCCAGTTTTTGATTGGGTTGTCTGCTTATTTTCATAGTGAGCTGTTTGCATATTTTTAAAATTAATTCCTTGTCGCTTGCACAATGTGCAAATATTTTCTCCCTTTCTGTAGGTTTTCATTTTGTTTATAGTTTCCTTTGCTGTACAAAAGTTTTTGTGTTTAATTAGGCCCCATTTGTTTATTTTTGTTTTTATTTCCATTACTCTAGGAGACGGTTCCAAAAAATATTGCTGCAATTTATGTCAAAGGGTATACTATGTTTTTCTCTAGGAGTCTTATAGTATCCAGTCTTATATTTAGGTCCTTAATCCAAAAGCATAGAGACTATTATAATGAACACCTATGTGCCAACAACTCAGCATATGAAATAAACATTAAAGATATAAATAAAACCTCCTGTTTATGTATCCATCTGGGTCCCAACAAGAAACATAGTGACACACTCAATGTGAGATCATTCCAAGAGATTTTGATAGAAAAATGACTATACAACAAAGCTGTTACCATCCGTAGGCCCAAAGGGATAAGAAAAGGAGATATGCCTAGAATCCAAAGAATATCATGCAGAATTGGCCTCTTTGATTGTAGCAGAGAGCTCTGGTCAAACATAGGCAGTCTGAGGTGACCTCACAGAGAGGGATCCAGAAGAATGCTCTCCACACTCTTTCTGAATTCCTACTGGCTTCCCCATTGTCCAAATCCTTCCTGAAGCCACAGAACAAGGAGAACCCATTTATGCAGTTGATACAGGTCATCCTACCCTGGCAGAGAGCAGAATGGAGAAGAGAGTTAACTGAAGAGGTAGATATCAGTTATTCAGCTTTCTCAACCCATCCCACTCTCTTCTTCCTCTCATCCAAGAGGTATCACTAATCTGAATTTAGTGTTCAGTATTTCCATTCAGAACTGTGGACTTTTACCATACTTGCATATATCCATCTTCACTACAGAGTACTGTTGAGTCTGGTAGTTACTAGAGTTATCCACCAAACACAATCCTAAAGGAAATCAACACTGAATATTCTCTGGAAGGACTGATGCTGAAGCTGAAACTCCAATACTTTGGCCACCTGATATGAACAGCCGACACATTAGAAAAGACCCTGATACTGGGAAAGATTGAGGTCATGAAGAGAAGGGGTGACAGTGGATGAGAGGGATGGAGGGCATCACCCACTCAATGGACATGAATTTACCAAACTCTGGGAGATAGTGAAGGACAGGGAAGTCTAGTGTGCTGCAATTCATGGGGTTGCAAAGAGTCAGACACAACTTAACAACTAAACAACAACACTCAAATACTTGGCGTGATCTTACACTCACATTGTAAGATTATACTTCCTAGTCCTTTAAAGTTCAGTGTGATTATGTAACTTTCTTTGGAAAATGAAATATGAGGGAAAAGGAAATGTGCCTCTTCCAGGGACAAGCTTTAAGAACTACCATGCAAGTCACTTAGGCATAGTCAATGAAGAAGAAATAGATGTTTTCCTGGAACTCTCTTGCTTTCTCCATGATCCAGCGGATGTTGGCGATTTGATCTCTGGTGCCTCTGCCTTTTCTAAAACCTGCTTGAACATCTGGGAGTTCACGGTTCACATATTGCTGAAGCCTGTCTTCGAGAATTTTGAGCATGACTTTACTAGCATGTGAGATGAGTGCAACTGTGTGGTAGTTTGAGCATTCTTTGGCATTCCCTTTCTTTGGGATTGGAATGAAGACTGACCTCTTCCAGTCCTGTGGCCACTGCTGAGTTTTCAAAATTTGCTGACATATTGAGTGCAGCACTTTCACAGCATCATCTCTCAGGATTTGAAATAGCTTCACTGGAATTTCATCATCTCCACTAGCTTTGTTCGTTGTGATGCTTTCTAAGGCCCACTTGACTTCACATTCCAAGATGTCTGGCTCTAGGTGAGTGATCACGTTATCGTGATTATCTTGGTCGTGAAGATCTTTTTTGTACAGTTCTGTGTATTCTTGCCACCTCTTCTTAAAATCTTCTGCTTCTCTTAGGTCCATACCATTTCTGTCCTGTATCGAGCCCATCTTTGCGTGAAATGTTCCCTTGGAATCTCTAATTTTCTTGAAGAGATCTCTTGTTTTTCCTATTCTGTAGTTTTCCTCTATTTCTTAGCGTTGCTCACTGAGGAAAGCTTTCTTATCTCTCCTTGCTATTCTTTGGAACTCTGCATTCAGATGCTTATATCTTTCCTTTTCTCCTTTGCTTTGTGCTTCTCTTCTTTTCACAGCTATTTGTAAGGCATCCTCAGACAACCATTTGGTTTTTTGCATTTCTTTTCCATGGGGATGGTCTTGGTCCCTGTCTCCTGTACAATGTCACGAACCTCCGTCCAGAGTTCATCAGGCACTCTATCTATCAGATCTAGTCCCTTAAATCTATTCCTCACGTCCAGTATATAATCATAAGCAATTTGATTTAGGTCATATCTGAATGGTCTAGTGGTTTTCGCTGCTTTCTTCAATTGAAGTCTGAATTTGACAATAAGGAGTTCATGATCTGAGCCACAGTCAGCTCCTAGTCTTGCTTTTGCTAACTGTATAGAGCTTCTCCATCTTTGGCTGCAAAGAATATAATCAATCTGATTTCGGTGTTGACCATCTGGTGATGTCCATGTGTAGAGCCTTCTCTTGTGTTGTTGGAAGAGGGTGTTTGCTATGACCAGTGCATTCTCTGGACAAAACTCTATTAGACTTTGCCCTGCTTCATTCCGTGCTCCAAGGCCAGATTTGCCTGTTATTCCAGGTGTTTCTTGACTTCCTACTTTTGCATTCCAGTCCCCTATAATGAAAAGGACATCTTTTTGGGGTGTTAGTTCTATAAGGTCTTGTAGGTCTTCATAGAACCGTTCAACTTCGGCTTCTTCAGTGATACTGGTTGGGGCATAGGCTTAGATTACTCTAATATTGAATGGTTTGCCTTGGAAATGAACAGAAATCATTCTGTCGTGTTTTTTTTTTTTTGCAGTTTGAGAAGTAAGATTTTATTGCTATAGAATGGCAAAAGAATTCTGAACAATTGATCAACCTTTAAAATAAAAACAAGTATCTGTTTTCATTGCTTAATTTTATTACTTGTCATTTTTATCTTAGTCATTCACCTATTTGTGTCCATTTAGATTATTTCCATATTTTCACTACTATAAGCAATGCTTTGCATCCAAGTACTGCATTTGGGACTCTTTTGTTGACCAGGAAGCAACAGTCAGAACTGTACAGGGAACAACAGACTGGTTCCAAATAGGAAAAGGAGTACATCAAGGCTGTATATTGTCACCGTGCTTATTTAACTTATATGCAGAGTACATCATGAGGAACGCTGGGCTGGAAGAAGCACAAGTTGGAATCAAGATTGCCGGGAGAAATATCAATAACCTCAAATATGCAGATGACACCACCCTTATGGCAGAAAGTTAAGAGGAAATCAAAAGCCTCTTGAAAAAGTGAAAGACAGGAGTGAAAATGTTGGCTTGAAGCTCAACATTCAGAAAACAAAGATCATGGCGTCTGGACCCATCACTTCATGGGAAATAGATAGAGAAACCGTGGAAATAGTGTCAGACTTTATGTTTTTGGGCTGCAAAATCACTGCGGATGCTGATTGCAGCCATGAAATTAACAGACTCTTACTCCTTGGAAGGAACCTAGATAGTATATTAAAAAGCAGAGACACTACTTTGCCAACAAAGGTCCGTCTAGTCAAGGCTATGGTTTTTCCAGTGGTCATGTATGGATATGAGAGTTGGAGTGTGAAGAAAGCTGATCGCCAAAGAAGTGATGCTTTTGAACTATGGTGCTGGACAAGACTCTTGGGAGTCCCTTGTACTGCAAGGAGATCCAACCAGTCCATTCGAAAGGAGGTCAGTCCTAAGATAATTACTAACAAGTACAAAAGGGGAAATTAACAACAACGCAATAATAGTGGGAGACTTTAATACCCCACTCACACCTATGGATAGATCAACTAAATAGAAAATTAACAAGGAAACACAAATTTTTAAGGATACAATAGACCAGATAGACTAATAGATCTCTATAGGACATTTCACCCAAAACAATGAATTTCACCTTCTTCTCAAGAACACAAGGAACGTTTTCCAGGATAGATCACATCCTGGGCCATAAATCTAGCCTTGGTAAATTCAAAACAAATGAAATCATTCCAAGCATCTTTTCTGACAACAATGCAGTAAGATTAGATCTCAATTACAGGAGAAAAACTATTAAAAATGTCAACATATGGAGGCTGAGCAACATAATTCTTAATAACAATCAAATCATAGAAGAAATCAAAAGAGAAATCAAAATATGCATAGAAATGAATGAAAATGAAAACACAACAACCCAAAACCTCTGGGACACTGTAAAAGCAGTGCTAAGGGGAAGGTTCATAGCAATAGAGGCATACCTCAAGAAACAAGAAAAAAGTCAACTAAATAACCTAACTCTACACCTAAAGAAACTAGAAAAGGAAGAAATGAAGAACCCCTGGGTTAGTAGAAGGAAAGAAATCTTAAAAATCAGGGCAGAATTAAATGCAAAAGAAACAAAAGAGACCATAGCAAAAATCACCAAAGACAAAAGCTGGTTTTTTGAAGGGGTAAATAAAACTGACAAACCACTAGCCAGACTCATCAAGAAACAAAGGGAGAAGAACCAAATCAATAAAATTAGAAAGGAAAATGGATAGATCACAACTGACAACACAGAAATACAAAGGGTCATTAGCGAATACTATCAGCAATTATATGGCAATAAAATAGACAACTTGGAAGAAATGGACAAATTCTTTAAAAAAGTAAAACTTTCCAAAACTGAACCAGGAAGAAATAGAAAATCTGAATAGACCCATCACAAGCACGGAAATAGAAGCTGTAATGAGAAATCTTCCAGCAAACAAAAGCCCAGGTCCAGACGGCTTCACAACAGAATTCTACCAAAAATTTAGAGAAGAGCTAACACCTATTCTACTCAAACTCTTCCAGAAACTTGCTGAGAAAGGGAAACTTGCAAACTCATTCTATGAGGCCACCATCACCCTAATCCCAAAACCTGACAAAGATCCCACAAAAAAAGAAAACTACAGGCCAATATCACTGATGAACATAGATGCAAAAATCCTTAACAAAATTCTAGCAATCAGAATGCAACAACACATTAAGAAGATCATACATCATGAAGAAGTGGGATTTATCCCAGGAATGCAAGGATTCTTCAATATCCGCAAATCAATCAGTGTAATACACCACATTCAGTTCAGTTCAGTTCAGTCACTCAGTCGTGTCCGACTCTCCCCGAACCCATGAATCACAGTATGCCAGGCCTCCCTGTCCAACACCAACTCCCGGAGTTCACTCAAACTCATGTCCACAAAGTCAGTGATGCCTTCCAGCCATCTCATTCTCTGTCGTCCCCTTCTCCTCCTGCCCCAACCTTTCCCAGCATAAGAGTCTTTTTCAGTGAGTCAACTCGTCGCTTGAGGTGGCCAAAGAATTGCAGCTTCAGCTTTAGCATCAGTATTTTCAATGAAGACCCAGTATTCATCTCCTTTAGAATGGACTGGTTGGATCTCCTTGCAGTTCTAGAGACTCTCAAGAGTCTTCTCCAACACCACAATTCAAAAGCATCAATTCTTCAGCGATCAGCTTTCTTCACAGTCCAACTCTCACATCCATACATGACCACGGGAAAAACCATAGCCTTGACTAGACGGACCTTTGTTGGCAAAGTGATGTCTCTGCTTTTTAATATATTATCAAGGTTGGTCATAACTCTCCTGCCAAGGAGTAAGTGTCTTTTAATTTCATGGCTGCAATAAGCATCTGCAGTGATTTTGGAGCCCAAAAAAATAAAGTCTGACACTGTTTCCACTGTTTTTCCATTTCCCATGAAGTGATGGGACCAGATGCCATGATCTTTGTTTTCTGAATGTTGAGCTTCAAGCCAACTTTTTCACTCTCCTCTTTCACTTTCATCAAGAGGCTTTTGAGTTCCTCTTCACTTTCTGCCATAAAGGTAGTGTCATCTGCATATCTGAGGTTATTGATATTTCTCCCGGCAATCTTGATTCCAGCTTGTGCTTCTTCCAGCCCAGCGTTTCTCATGATGTACTCTGCATATAAGTTAAACAAGCAAGGTGACAATATACAGCCTTGACGTACTACTTTTCCTATTTGGAACCAGTCTGTTGTTCCATATACAGTTCTGACTGTTGCTTCCTGACCTGCATACAGGTTTCTCAAGAGGCAGGTCAGGTGGTCTGGTAGTCCCATCTCTTTCAGAATGTTCCACAGTTTATTGTGATCCACAGAGTCAAAGGCTTTGGCATAGTCAATGAACTGAAAAATAAAATCATAGGATTATCTCAATAGATGCAGAGAAAGCCTTCGACAAAATTCAATATCCATTTATGATAAAAACCCTCCAGAAAGTGGGAATAGAAAGAACATACCTCAATATAATAAAAGCTACATATGAGAAACACAGAGCAAACATTATCCTCAATGGTGAGAAACTGAAAGCATTTCCCCTAAAGTCAGGAACAAGACAAGGGTGTCCACTCTCACCACTACTATTCAACATAGTTCTGGAAGTTTTTGCCACAGCAATCAGTGCTGAAAAAGACATAAAATGAATCCAAACTGGAAAAGAAGAAGTAAAACTTTCACTATTCGTTGATGACATGATCCTCTACACAGAAAACCCTAAAGACTCTACCAGAAAACTACTAGAGTTAATCAATGAAAAAGTCAAGTTGCAGGATATCAAATCAACACACAGAAATCCCTTGCATTCCTATACACTAATAATGAGAAAATAGAAAGAAAAATTAAGGAAACTACTCCATTCACTGTTGCAACGAAAAGAATAAAATACTTAGGGATATATCTACCTAAAGAAACAAAAGACCTGTACATAGAAAAGTATAAAACACTGCTCAAAGTAATCAAAGAAGATACTAATAGATGGAGAAATATACCGTGTTTGTGGATTGGAAAAATAAATATGGTGAAAATGAGTATACTACCCAAAGTAATTTATACATTCAATGCAATCCCTATCAAGCTACCAACCATATTTTTCACAGAACTAGAACAAATAATCTCACAATTTGTATGGAAATACAAAAAATCTCGAATAGCAAAAGCAGTCTTGAGGAAGAAGAATGGAACTGGGGAACCAACATGCCGGACTTCAGGCTCTACTACAAAGCCACAATCAAGACAGTATGGTACTGGCATAAAGACAGAAATATACATCAATGTAACAAAATAGAAATCCCAGAGAAAAATCCACGCACCTATGGACACCTTATCTTTGACAAAGGAGGCAAGAATATTCAGTGGAGAAGAGACAATCTCTTTTAACAAGTGGTGCTGGGAAAACTGATCAGCCACTTATAAAAGAATGAAACTAGATCAATTCCTAACACCATACACAAAAATAAATTCAAAATGGATTAAAGATCTAAATGTAAGACCAGAAACTATAAAACTCCGAGAGGAGAACATAGGCAAAACAATCTCCAATATAAATCACAGCAGGATCCTCCATGACCCACCTCCCAGAATATTGGAAACAAAAGCAAAAATAAACAAATGGGACCTAATTAAAATTAAAAGCTTCTGCACAGCAAAGCAAACTATAAGCACGTGAAAAGACAGCCTTCAGAAAGGGGAAAAAAATAGCAAATGAAGCAACTGACAAAGAATTAATCTCCAAAATATACAAGCATCTCCTGCAGCTTAATTCCAGAAAAATAAATGACCCAATCAAAAAATGGGCCAAAGAACTAAACAGACATTTCTCCAAAGAAGACATAAAGATGGCTAACAAACACATGAAAAAATGCTCAACATCCCTCATAATCAGAGAAATGCAAATCAAAACCACAATGAGATACCATTTCACACCAGTCAGAATGGCTGCTATCCAAAAGGCTACAAGCAATACATGCTGGAGAGGGTGTGGAGAATAGGGAACCCTCTTACACTGTTGGTGGGAATTCAAACTAGTACAGCCACTATGGAGAACAGTGTGGAGATTCCTTAAAAAACTGGAAATAGAACTGCCATATGATCCAGCCATCGCACTCCTGGGCATACACACCGAGGAAACCAGAATTGAAAGAGACACATGTACTCCAATGTTAATTGCAGCACTGTTTATTATATCCAGGACATGGAAACAACCTAGATGTCCATCTGCAGATGAATGGATAAGAAAGCTTTGGTACACATACACAATGGAGTATTACTCAGCCATTAAAATGAATACATTTGAATCAGTTCTAATGAGTTGGTTGAAACTGGAGCCTATTATGCAGAGTGAAGTAAGCCAGAAAGGAAAACACCAATACAGTATACTAACGCATATATATGGAATTTAGAATGATGGTAATGATAATCCTGTATCAGTTCAGTTCAGGTTAGTTTGAATCACAGCACGCCAGGCCTCACTGTCCATCACCAACACCAGGAGTTCACACAAACTCATGTCCATCGAGTCGGTGATGCCATCAAGCCATCTCACCCTCTGTCATCCCCGTCTCCTCCCACCCCCAATCCCTCACAGCATCAGAGTCTTTTCCAGTGAGTCAACTCATCGCATGAGGTGGCCAAAGAATTGCAGTTTCAGCTTTAGCATCAGTCCTTCCAATGTACACCCAGGACTGATCTCCTTTAGAATAGACTGGTTAGATCTCCTTGCAATCCAAGGGACTCTCAAGAGTCTTCTCCAGCACCACAGTTGAAAAGCATCACTTCTTCAGCGATCAGCTTTCTTCACGGTCCAACTCTCACATCCATACATGACCACGGGAAAAACCATAGCCTTGAGTAGACGGACCTTGGTTGGCAAAGTAATGTCTCTGCTTTTTAATACACTATCTAGGTTGGTCATAATTTTTATTCCAAGAGTAAGCGTCTTTTAATTTCATAGCTGCAATCAGCATCTGCAGTGATTTTGGAGCCCAAAAAAATAAAGTCTGACACTGTTTCCACTATTACCCCATCTATTTCCCATGAAGTGATGGGACCAGATGCCATGATCTTCGTTTTCTGAATGTTGAGCTTCAAGCCAACCTTTTCACTCTCCTCTTTCACTTTCATCAAGAGGCTTTTGAGTTCCTCTTCACTTTCTGCCATAAGGGTGGTGTCATTTGCATATCTGAGGTTATTGATATTTCTCCTGTCAATCTTGATTCCAGCTTGTGCTTCTTCCAGCCCAACGTTCCTCTTGATGTACTCTGCATATAAGTTAAATAAGCAGGATGACAATATACAATCTTGATGTACTCTTTTTCCTATTTGGAACCAGGCTGTTTTCCCATGTCCAGTTCTAACTGTTGCTTCCTGACCTGCATACAGGTTTCTCAAGAGGCAGGTCAGGTGGTCTGGTAGTCCCATCTCTTTCAGAATGTTCCACAGTTTATTGAGATCCACACAGTCAGAGGCTTTGGAATAGTCAATGAAGCAGAAATAGATGTTTTTCTGGAACTCCCTAGCTTTCTCCATGATCCAGCGGATGTTGTCAACTTGATCTCTGGTTCCTCTGCCTTTTCTAAAACCTGCTTGAACATCTGGAAGTTCATGGTTCACATATTGCTGAAGCCTAGCTTGGAGAATTTTGAACATGACTTTACTAGCGTGTGAGATAAGTGCAATTGTGCGGTACTTTGAGTATTCTTTGGCATTCCCTTTCTTTGGGATTGGAATGAAGACTGACCTTTTCCAGTCCTGTGGCCACTGTTGAGTTTTCCAAATTTGCTGGCATATTGAGTGCAGCACTTTCACGGCATCATTTTTCAGGATTTGAAATAGCTCAATTGGAATTCCATCACCTCCACTAGCTTTGTTCATAGTGATTCTCTCTAAGAGAATCACTTGACTTCACATTCAAAGATGTCTGGTTCCAGGTGAGTGATCACGCCATCGTGATTATCTTGTTCGTGAAGAACTTTTTTGTACAGTTCTTCTGTGTATTCTTGCCACCTCTTCTTAATATCTTCTTCTTCTGTTAGGTCCATACCAGAGACACTGGCTCTGGCGGCGCAGACGCGAGAGAGGCTGGCTCTGGTGCAACTGACCACGCGCAGAAGCATGGCTGACAGAAGCTACCCCACGCCCAACGTCAGGGCGGTGGCCAAGAGAAGCTGTCCCAAGTCCAAGAGGAGGTGGCTACACGGGCACAGGAGGGACGAGAGGAGCTACTCCACATTCAAGGTCAGGAGGGCGGCCTTGGGGAGATACCCCTCGTCCAAGGTAAGGTACAGCGGCTGCACTTTGCTGGAGCAACTGTGAAGAGATATTCCATGACCAAAGTAAGAGAAACCCAAATAAGACGGTAGGTATCGGAAGGGGGCATTAGAGGGCAGACACACTGAAATCATAATCACAAAAAACTAGTTGATCTGATCATATGCCCTGTCTAACTCAATGAAACTAAGCCTTGCCCTGTGGGGCCCCCAAGATGGACAGGTCATGGTGGAGAGATCTGACAGAATGTGGTCCACTGGAGAAGGGAATGGCAAACCACTTCAGTATACTTGCCTTGAGAACCCCATGAAGAGTATCAAAAGGCAAAATGATAGGATACTGAATGAGGAATTCCCCAGTTCAGTAGGTGCCCAGTATGCTACTGAAGATCAGTGGAGAAATAACTCCAGAAAGAATGAAGGGATGGAGCCAAAGCAAAACCAATACCCAGTTGTGGATGTGACTGGTGATAGAAGCAAAGTCCGATGCTGTAAAAAGCAATATTGCATAGAAACCTGGCATGTTAGGTCTATGAATCAAGGCAAATTGGAAGTGGTCAAACAGGAGATGACAAGAGTTAACGTCAACATTCTAGGAATCAGTGAACTGAAATGGACTGGAATGGTTGAATTTAACTCAGATGACCATTATATCTACTACTGTGGGCAGGAATCCCTGACAGGAAAAGGAATAGCCATCATGGTCAACAAAAGAGTCTGAAATGTAGTACTTGGATGAAATCTTAAAAACGACAGAATGATTTCTGTTCGTTTCCAAGGCAAACCATTCAATATTACAGTAATCCAAGCCTATGCCCCAACCAGTATCGCTGAAGAAGCCGAAGTTGAATGGTTCTATAAAGACCTACAAGCCATTTCAGAACTAACACCCAAAAAAGATGTCATTTTCATTATAGGGGACTGGAATGCAAAGGTCAACACTTGCAGCAAAAGATGGAGAAGCTCTATACAGTTAGCAAAAACAAGACCAGGAGCTGACTGTGGCTCAGATCATGAACCCCTTATTGCCAAATTCAGACTGAAATTGAAGAAAGTAGGGAAAACCACTAGACCATTCAGATATGATCTAAATCAAATCACTTATGATTATACAGTGGAAGTAAGAAATAGATTTAAGGGACTGGATCTGATAGATAGAGTTCCTGATGAACTCTGGATGGAAGTTCATGACATTGTACAGGAGACAGGGACCAAGACCATCCCCATGGTAAAGAAATGCAAAAAAGGAAAATGGCTGCCTGAGGAGGCCTTACAAATAGTTGTGAAAAGAAGAGAAGCAAAAAGCAAAGGAGAAAAGGAAAGATATAAGCATCTGAATGCAGAGTTCCAAAGAATAGCTAGGAGAAATAAGAAAGCCTTCCTCAGAGATCAATGCAAAGAAATAGAGGAAAAAAACAGAATAGGAAAAACAAGAGTTCTTTTCAAGAAAATTAGAGATATCAAGGGAACATTTCATGAAAAGATGGGCTCGATAAAGGACAGAAATGGTATGGACCTAACCCTGTATAGGAGACAGCAAAAGAGACACAGGTGTGTAGAATAGTCTTTGGGACTCTGCGGGAGATGGTGAGGGTGGGATGATTTGGGAGAATGGCATTGAATGGCATTCGTTTCCTATGTGAAACGAATCACCAGTACAGTTCTGAGGTATGATACAGGATGCTTGGGGCTGGTGCTCGCCGATGACCCAGAGGGAGAATAAGGGGAGGAGGGAGGTGGGAGGGGAGTTCAAGAAGGGGAACACATGTACACCCGGGGCGGATTCATGTCAATGTACGGCAAAACCAACCAATATAATATTGTAAAGTAATTAGCCTCCAATAAAAAAAAGATACAATTTTTGCTATGACTCATAAGAAGTATTTTGGTACATGTCTTCTGTGCAGATATGCAAGGATTTCGCTAGGGGATATACTCAGGGGAGGAACAACGTGTTTTTAAACTTTTCAAAGAAAGTAACAGGTTGGGAGGAGACTTTGTTTGTTTGTTTGTTTTCCTCAAGTTTCTTTTTTTTTTTTTCTTTAATAAAAAATAAAAATGGTACAAAGCACAATGCCATAAACATTAACAGTTATGGGAGGAGACTTTGATCATTATGAACCATATTTTCCATCAAAAAGTTTTTCAAAAATCTTTGTCCCTCAGGAGTGTGAAAATTGCCTCTTTCAGAACACTAAAATATAATATTCAAGAAAATTCTATTTTGAAATTGGCCTGACCTTGAGAAGACCAAAATCATCCTTAAAAATTAAAGAGATCCACCTCAGAGAACAAATGGTTACACAAAATAACACCAAGTTACTTTTCTAAAAATCTCTCAGAATAAAAGGCAAATTGATATAAAGGAAAAAAATAGTATAATTTGGAGATGGTTCTTGAAATTTTTTCTTTTTACAAATATACTGAGAAATAAAATTACATAATCAGCCAGTATCTGCTTAAAAGTATTATCAGCAAATACAATTGGTGACTAAACAATGTGCTATCAGTCATGGGTCAGGGAATGATAGTATAGAATTACCCATATTATCTTTCCCATTCTCCGTCTAGGTTACTAATATCAAATAATCACCCTTAAAAAAAAAAAATCTGAAAAACAGGATTGGGTCCCCCACCCCACCCCACCCCACTCCTGCCCAAAGGTGATGAAAAATAGAGAAACATTCTGGAAATATTTGAATGAGAAAGGAAAATGCCTCTGAACATGTCACGTACATTTCTTTGGAATCCACCATACAAAAATATCCTGTAGTATAAAGATATTTGTGTAGGTAACAAATATTGCAGACTATAATATCAAGAACATAAGGTATAGTAATAGTATGTATTTTTATGGTACTCAAGGCCCTAGAAAACAGTTATGAAGATGATTATAAAAGTATGGAAACTTTTGGATGGAGTGGAGCACATATGGAAAGCAGATTATGAAACACACTGGTAATAGCCTAGTTGTTTTCTTTAAATCTGGAGTCTGTCACAATATAGATGAAAATCTCAAGAGCTGTTCTCTAAGCAGTGAGATTGTGGATACTTTTAAATTTCATTTTTTATGTATACATATATCTAATTTTCTACAAAATTAAATATTAAAACATTATATATTACATTTAAATTACTTATATTAAGAATTTGTTAATGGCTGGGAAAAAAGAAACAAAAAATTTTTTTTGCCTCTACATCAGCATTTTTCAACTGCCACTTTCTTGACTTTCAGTGTAGGGCTTTCATTCTGTTTCCTTGTATTCAGACTCAGACCACTGGGATGTGCTCACCTCCAGAGACTAGTGTGATAATAAGAGGAAACACCAAATGAGAACCTTCTTTCCTCATGTCCAGTTACTCTTCTCCCTCCCTCTAGGCCTGTCTGAAACCCAGAATAACAAAGGCTGTTGATAAAAGTACAAACTAGTCTGCAGCTGAGTGGGGGCTCACGTCACAGAGCAAGAGTGCCCAGCCAAGCTCTCAGTTCCTGTTTCACCTACATACCTTTTTCATACCAGTTCTTGCCCTCTACTCCTCCACAACACTTCACCCTATCCAAAGGTCATGTACCCATTCACTCTTAAAAGACTAGAGATAGGGAAACCCACAGTTAAGTTCCCTCATTTTTCAGATGGAGATATTTCCGGAGAGGGAAAGTACCTTCTTTAAGGTCACACAATAATATAGTAAATGTTAGAGCTGACACAAGACCCGTGTCATAGATAAAGGATTAGAAAACTGTAACAGACACAGGTTCAAACCCCAGCTTTTCACTTCCTAAGCCTTTTCTTGCTCAGAAGTAAATGGAGGAACATAAGGTTGAATGAGGACAAATCAGGTCACATGGGTCCATGCTTTAGTGTGCAGGGCCCGGCACATAGTACGCATCAAACAAATGGCAGCTGTATTATTATTATTACTAACACTTACACTAATACAACAGTTCTGTTATATTATGATAGAAATTTCCTGCTTAAAAGCTACATCTGCTTCCTCTAGATCCTTGCCATAAGTCGCCCTTTTCTAAGATGAGCTCACATTTTGGAAGCTTTCTGGTAACTCTGGCCAAATTAAACATCTCTCATTAACCTTAAGTGCCTTTGCAAGACCTGTCACTTTGCAGCTGACATATTGACACTTGCTTTAATTTCAGTTGTGATGCAGCCACTGTTCTTCTTTTTCAAAGCATTTCATTTGAAGTCACTTGAGTGCATTCTGACACCCTGTGATTTTTAAAGTCAAATAAATAATTGCTCCATTTCCTCCTGAGCTTTGATGAAATGTCAAAAACATTATAGAAACTGATGATAATTTTGTGAAGGTCTTGTTAGTAGCCCACTGTATCACCATTATCATCATTCCTAGTCAAACTCTAGGGTCATTTAAAGAGCATATATTGACTTAAATTCAGGTTTTAATTATAATAATCAGGATATAATGTTTTTTCATTGACTGTTTACATTTGTTTGGGATTAATTTTGATGACACAGTCAGTACTAAATTAGGACCCATCAATACTAAATTAGGACCAGGAGGGGGAAAATACCCAGATAATTTTTAAATGAGTTCTTGTCCAATAACTTCAATCTCTTCTCTAAAACATTTTGTGCAGAGTGCTGAAAAAGGATCACATTTTAGGACTAAAATTGGTCACCTTCACTTCTCCTGGCTTGCAAACCTTCTGATCAGAATTCTAGCTCACAGTGACATGTACAAAAAGTGGGCCTTAGCAGATAGGGAAAAGACCAGTCCAACAGAGATACTGGAAAATTCACCATTTCAAAAATTAAGAACTGACTTCACTGAAATGGAGACATCACAAACCAGGCATCACTCTGGGTACATCTTATACTCTAACTACACTCGCTGGTATACTGAGAGAGAAAATAAAGCAGTCAAAGGCACAGGTGAAGTCAGCTGTAGAAAATCAATAATGTCACTCCCAGAAGACTTCTGTGGTTTACAAAGTCAAATCTCTTCTATAACCAGAACTGCATGAACTGAGAGACCAAAGTACCTTTCTGACAGTGCTGCCCAGACTGCAAAAGATCTTATCACAGAGTGAAAAGAGCCACAGACTGCAAGCATGCAGACTTGTGTAATACACGAACTGTGTGGCGTGGGAAAAGTCACATTGTCTTCAAGAATCTCAGTCTGCTGGCATATAAAAACGCATATAATGTATGTGAAAATGCTTTAGCAACAATGAAACACTATGTAAATGTAAATGATAATTACAAAAACAATAACTGCACTAAATATTTATTATGTATGAAGCATTCTCAGTTCAGTTAAGTTCAGTCGCTCAGTCGTGATCGACTCTTTGTGACCCCATGAATCACAGCACGCCAGGCCTCCTGTCCATCACCAACACCCGGAGTTCACTCAAACTCGCCTCCATCGAGTCAGTGATACCATCCAGCCATCTCATTCTCTGTCGTCCCCTTCTCCTCCTGTCCCCAATCCCACCCAGCATCAGAGTCTTTTCCAGTGAGTCAACTCTTCACATGAGGTGGCCAAAGTATTGGAGTTTCAGCTTTAGCATCAGTCCTTCCAATGAACACCCAGGACTGATCTCCTTTAGAATGGACTGGTTGGATCTCCTTGCAGTCCAAGGGACTCTCAAAAGTCTTCTCCAACACCACAGTTCAAAAGCATCAGTTCTTCGGTGATCAGGTTTCTTCACAGTCCAACTCTTACATCCATACATGACCACTGGAAAAACCATAGCCTTGACTAGATGGACCTTGGTTGGCAAAGTAATGTCTCTGCTTTTTAATATGCAATCTAGGTTGGTCGTAACTTTCCTTCCAAGGAGTAAGCATCTTTAAATTCCATGGCTGCAATCAGCATCTGCAATGATTTTGGAGCCCCCCCCCCAAAAAAAAAAGTCTGACACTGTTTCCCCTGTTTCCCATGAAGTGATGGGACCAGATGCCATGATCTTCGTTTTCTGAATATTGAGCTTCAAGCCAACTTTTTTACTACCCTCTTTCACTTTCATCAAGAGGCTCTTTAGTTCCTCTTCACTTTCTGCCATAAGGGTGGTGTCATCTGCATATTTGAGGTTATTGATATTTCTCCAAGCAATCTTGATTCCAGCTTGTGCTTCTTCCAGCCCAGCGTTCCTCATGATGTACTCTGCATGTAAGTTAAATAACCAGGGTGACAATACTCCTTTTCCTATTTGGAACCTGTCTGTTGTTCCATGTCCAGTTCTAACTCTTGCTTCCTGACCTACATACAGGTTTCTCAAGGGGCAGGTCAGGTGGTCTGGTATTCCCATCTCTTTCAGAATTTTCCACAGTTTATTGTGATCCACACAGTCAAAGGCTTTGGCATAGTCAATAAAGCAGAAATAGATGTTATTCTGGAACTCTCTTGCTTTTACCATGATCCAGTGGATGTTAGCAATTTGATCTCTGGTTCCTCTGCCTTTTCTAAAACCAGCTTGAACATCTGGAAGTTCATGGTTCATGTATAGCTGAAGCCTGGCTTGGAGAATTTTGAGCATGACTTTATTAGCGTGTGAGATGAGTGCAATTGTGTGGTAATTTGAGCATTCTTTGGCATTGCCTTTCTTTGGGATTGGAATGAAGACTGACCTTTTCCAGTCCTGTGGCCACTGCTGAGTTTTCCAAATTGCTGGCATGTTGAGTGCAGCACTTTCACAGCATCATCTTTCAGGATTTGAAATAGCTCAATTGGAATTCCATCACCTCCACTAGCTTTGTTTGTAGTGATGCTTTCTAAGGCCTACTTGACTTCACATTCCAAGATGTCTGTCTCCAGGTGAGTGATCACACCATCATGATTATCTTGGTCGTGAAGATCTTTTTTGTACAGTTCTTCTGTATATTCTTGCCACCTCTTCTTAATATCTTCTGCTTCTGTTAGGTCCATACAATTTCTGTCCTTTATCGAGCCCATCTTTGCAAGAAATGCTCCCTTGGATCTCTATTTTTCTTGAAGAGATCTCTTGTCTCTCCTATTCTGTTGTTTTCCTCTATTTCTTTGCACTGATCGCTGAGGAAGGCTTTCTTATCTCTCCTCGCTATTCTTTGTAACTCTGCATTCAGATGCTTATATCTTTCCTTTTTTCCTTTGCTTTTCACCTCTCTTCTTTTCACAGCTATTTGTAAGGCCTCCCCAGACAGCCATTTTGCTTTTTGCATTTCTTTTCCATGGGGATGGTCTTGGTCCCCATCTCCTGTACAATGTCACGAACCTCCGTCCAGAGTTCATCAGGCACTCGATCTATCACATCTAGTCCCTTAAGTCTATTTCTCACTTCCACTGTCGGCCAAGTGGAGCTACCCATGCCCAAGGACAGGGCCGGCAGCCGAGAGGAGATACTCCTCATCCAAAGTAAGGTGCAGAGGCTGCTCTTTGCTGGAGCAGCCATGAAGAGATACCCAACGACCAAGGTAAGAGAAACCCAAATAAGACAGTAGGTATTGCGAGAGGGCATCAGACGGCAGACACACTGAAATCATAATCAAGGAAAACTAGTTGATCTGATCACATGGACCACAGCCTTGTCTAACTAAATGAAACTAAGCCATGCTGTGTGGGGCCACCCAAGACGAGGGGGTCATGGTAGAGAGGTCTGACAGAATGTGGTCCACTGGAGAAGGGAATGGCAAACCACTTCATTATACTTGCCTTGAGAACCCCATGAATAGTATGAAAAAGCAAAGTGATAGGATACTGAATGAGGAATTCCCCAGTTCAGTAGGTGCCCAATATGTTACTGGAGATCAGTGGAGAAATAACTCCAGAAAGAATGAAGGGATGGAGCCAAAGCAAAAACAATACCCAGTTATGGATGTGACTGGTGATGGAAGAAATGTCCGATGCTGTAAACAGCAATATTGCATAGAAACCTGGAATGTTAGGTCCATGAATTAAGGCAAATTGGAAGTGGTCAAACAGGAGATGGCAGGAGATGGCAAGAGTGAACGTCGACATTCTAGGAATCAGTGAACTCAAATGGACTGGAATGGGTGAATTTAACTCAGATGACCATTATATCTACTACTGTGGGCAGGAATCCATTAGAAGAAACGGAGTAACCATCATGGTCAACAAAAGAGTCTGAAATGCAGTACTTGTATGCAATCTCAAAGAGGACAGAATGATTTCTGTTCATTTCCAAGGCAAACCATTCAATATTTCAGTAATCCAGGCCTATGCCCGAACCAGTAAGGCTGAAGAAGCCGAAGTTGAACGGTTCTATGAAGACCTACAAGACCTTTTAGAACTAACACCCAAAAAAGAAGTCCTTTTCATTATAGGGGACTGGAATGCAAAAGTAGGAAGTCAAGAAACACCTGGAGTAACAGGCAAATTTGGCCTTGGAGCACGGAATGAAGCAGGGCAAAGGCTAATAGAGTTTTGTCAAGAGAACACACTGGTCATAGCAAACACCCTCTTTGAACAACACAAGAGAAGACGCTACACATGGACATCACCAGATGGTCAACACTGAAATCAGACTGATTATATTCTTTGCAGCCAAAGATGGAGAAGCGCTATACAGTTAACAAAAACAAGACCAGGAGCTGACTGTGGCTCAGATCATGAACTCCTTATTGCCAAATTCAGACTGAAATTGAAGAAAGTAGGGAAAACTACTAGACCATTCAGGTATGACCTAAATCAAATGAAGCACTCTAAGGAAATAAAAAAATTTCAAATTTGATCTGTATCCTCAAGGTGCTTATGACCCTATCAGGGGGACAAAACTGCTGATGTAAATGAAACAATAAACTTCAATACTAGCATGTAGTTGCTCAATGCTTTGAGTCTCAAAAAAAAAAAAATTTTGTAAGAATCATCTTATTTGGGCTTCCCACGTAGCTCAGTAGTAAAGAATCTGCCTGCCAATGCAAAAGACATGGGTTCAATCCCTGGGTCAGGAAGATTCTCTGGAGAAGAAAATGGCAACCTACTCCTGTATTCTTGCTTGGGAAATCCCGTGGACAGAGGAGCCTGGCAGGCTGTGGGATCACAAAGAGGTGGATACAACTTAGCACCTGAACAAGAATCATCTTATTTGACCCTCATAACAGCCCTATGAGGAAGGTAGAATTATTACTGCTATACCCCTTTAATAGACAGGAATCAAAATAAGTGAGTAACTTGCCCTGTGGGGCACATGGGCACAAACCAAAATCTTTGTCTTTGAACTCCTGATGAAGTACACTTTTTTGAGTCATACCTTTCTGTCTACTTATTAAGCTAGGTTAAGTAGTGTCGGCCCTATAACTTCTGTAGAAGTTCAGAGAAGGGATGAATGGTTGATGAATAAGAAGTAAGAAAGGTCTAAGATGTCTTATGGAGGTACTCCCAAAAGCTCAGTAGGATTTCAGTAGGCTGAGAAGCTATGAGAAATCACTCATATTAAAGTTCCCAGATTTTCAAGCTATACACAAGGCCCTTCACAATTTGATATGGCTCCATTCCCACACTGACTCTGAGAATTACTGCACTGTGATCTGTCATTACTAAGAGGAGTCTTCTACCTCAAATCTGTTAAGGCTGGAATAGGCAAACCACCTAATCAGAGTCCAACTCCCTCAACTGTCTCTCTCACACATTTATCCTTGCCCACAAAATAGGTTCAATGCCCTTTTCTTTTTACAAGAGTACATTTACATGAGCATAAAAAACACTCAATTTCATTGAAAAAATATTTATATAAAGACAAATAAGCATTGGTGACAGATATTTCTGAGAAATTATTTATTCAGTTATTAAATTAATGAAACCAAATGACCTACTTTAATCACATAGCCTTCAACTTGACATTCCAGAATCTCTCCTTACAGATTGATGATAGGCTAACTAGAAAGGCAAAGAATATTAACAACACTATAAAAATTCAAATATTCCTTCAGTTCCCCAACTAAATTTTGATGAACAGAACAATGCATTTAAACTGGAAAGCAAAAGACTATTGCCTTTTTTCCAGGGGCTGTGTATGAGATGGTTGGCAAAATGCACATCCATCTCTGGAACACTGGAGAAAAATTCCCACAGTACCTCATTGCCAGGGCTGGCCAAGCCATAGCTCCCTACCCCACCACAAAGTCATCCCACCTACATTGGAGGTAGCTTAGGGTGAAGCATAGTGCTAGAGGGCCTGGTTTAATTTTATAGAACCCTTGTACTACTTTGAAGTGCTTCAAGGGTACAAATATTTTGAATTAAATCTAATTTTAGAAAACCACCCTAAATTATTTGTTAACCTATGCTGGGTCTGACTCTTCTGAGACCCCGTGGACTGTCGCCCACCAGGCTCCTCTGTCAGTGGAATTTCCTATAGTAAACATAATAAACTCACTCAAATGCACCATGTTTGCCACACTGAAAGCCATAGATATATTTCCTTATGTAGAATAGAACAGGTTTGAGGGCAGATCTCAGAATACAACTCTTCCTACCACCTGTATTATGGGTTTGAGCTTTATGGACATATATCACTGATTAGAGAAGTTATAGGTCTCCACTCATCATTTTATTTCAAGCCTGTGTGGGTTCACTCACACAAAATTGTACAAATAAGAGGAGGATGTACTGGACCCAATTAAATGTAAGACAAGATAGTCATATCATCAGTGCTTGCTCTCACTTTCTGCATAATAGTCAGTTGTGCAATGAAAAACGTACACATAACATGTTGCATTATGAAAGTATTATCACAGTACAGAGGATTGCAGCAGGCTAAAGGCTTCTTGTCAGATTTTTGTATTAACAACATGGTATGGAAGTTAACAGATGTTGTTAGTGATTCAAATTTAAAATAAAGACATCCTTTCCTAATCCTCTTTCATATTTCAGGATCAGTCGAGTTTAAGCATCTTAAGATTGCTGGCACACTATTTAACACCTGTTATTATTTTTAGCTACTATACTTCTTAGGATTCATCTGGATTTTCTCAATACTGGGCATTCAAAACAAAATTCCTTAATAAATTGGATGGCAAGCCTGTCATATGACAGCCACTATCATCTGGACACCTGATGCCTAATTTCTATGCCCATCACAACAATTGTCATCATTGTCAGCGACTGATGGATTTCCCAGGCAAGAGTACTGGAGTGGGTTGCCATGCCCTCCTCCAGGGGATCTTCCCATCCCAGGGATTGAATCCACGTCTCTTATGTCTCCTACACTGCCAGGTGGGTTCTTCACCACAAGCGCCACCTGGGAAGCCCTCTGTTTCCATATCCAAGTGAAAAAAAATTGTTTGAAAGCAAAGCTTTCTGGTACTTGAAGGAAGGAAAGAGAAAAGGAAGGAGAAAATAGGGGAAAGAGGGATGGAGAGAAAGAGATAGAGCAATTTGAATATCATTGGTCAAGTTATAATACTAGAGCCATGAATTCTAGGTGATTCCATCCTGGACATGTTGTGTTCCCTTGACCATTTAAGTCATGTCCGCTCAAAACCTTGGGTTTCCAATCTGTTAAACTTAGGCATTTAACAAGGATTTACTGAGCACTTCTCTAAACTCAAAACTGTGCCTAGTGCAATGGTAGGAGAACAGGTCTGGCTCTGCCCTCATAGGGCTTATCGTGTGATAACTGAGAGAAAACAACCAGGTTAAATAAGCATAGTAACAATAAGAGTACCTGCCTCACGGGAATATTATGAGGATCAAATAAGATGATTCTTGCAAGTATGGTTTGAAAACTCAAAACATTGGCCAACTACGTGCTGTCTAGTATTGAATTCAGTTGTTTCACTGACATTAGCATGTTTGTCTCCCTGACATGGTTATAAGCACCTTAAGGATAGAGATCAATTTTAATGCTTTTTCCGTACCTCATATTTAGAGCGTTGATTGTTTTAGTGTCAATTGACCCATTTCTCCATGAATGTATTCCACATTTTGGCCTCCTTGCAATTCCTGAAAGACACCAGGCTCTTTCCTGCCTTTGAATTTCCTGTCATGGTGTTTCCAAAGCCTGGAATTCCGTTTCTCCCTCTCCCCTCCCCTCTAGCCTTCATTGGCTTGCTCCTCCCTATCCTGTAGATTTAAGCATGAATGTTAAGTTTTTAGTAAGAAATTCCCTCTCATCCATAAGTAGGTGTTCCCCTTGATCATCTATCAAGTCTGTCTCTTGGGCTATTGTTCAAGTCTCATTTAATTTCTTCTCTGCTTCTTTTAACCTTTAGCTCAGCTGCTTGGAGTCTGCCCTGCACACAAGTGATTCAAGTCATCAGCCAGAGCTGCTGAGGCTATGGTTGCCCAGTCTTTGTACTCTAATTATTAAAGCTGGAAAGACTACAGGTTCTTGGTCAGCATTTTAGCCACTTTATGGTGCTGCATTCAGCCTGCTCTGGGGCTGAAACTTGAAAAGGGGACTCTCAGCTCCATCCATTTCTTCTTCTAAGTGCCAACCTCTTCATGTGCCCTCCGGCCTCCACTTTTGTTCACTTTCCTGTGCATTCAGTTTTTTCCAGAGTTTATAGTTGCTATGGAAAGGCAGGTCCAATAGGAACTACTTAGACACAGTAGAAGTCGAACTCCCAGAGTGATTCTTTTAGATATAAATCAAGCCATGTAGTGTGTGCATGTGTGCGTGTGTGCTCAGTCATGTCCAACTCCATGTGACCCCATGGACTGTAGCCCGCCAGTTTCCTCTGTCCATGGGGATTCTCCAGGACACTCACTCCAAGAATACTGGAGTGGGTTGCCATTTCCTTCTCCAGGGGATCTTCCATGTAATACATCTGCTCCAAAAATGTAATAGCTCCCCAAATTACCCAGAATAAAAACCAAGAGACTTATATCACTCTACATGATCTGTCCTCGATTACTAATCTGCCTTCATCTCCTTTTTTTGTTTTGATGTTTTGTTGCTCAGTGGTGTCTGACTTTTTTGCAACCCCCACCAGCCTCCTCTGTCCATGGGATTTCCCAGCAAGAATACTGGAGTGGGTTGCCATTTCCTTCTCCTAGGGATCTTCTTGGATCAGGGATCAAACCTGAGTCTCCTACATTGGCCGGCAGATTCTTTACCAATGAGCCACCAGGGAAGCCCCCTCTTCTCCTTTTACTCTTCCTTTATTCAATCCATTTCATCCTCATTGATTTTGTTGCTCTTTCATATCAAATGTGTTCTTTACTTCTTTTCCCCTCCCTATAGAAGTTACCCCAAATATACAGAAGGCAGACTCTCACTACTTTAAGCCTCAGCTCAAATTGTCACCTTTTCTTTACCACAACTTTCTACCCCCAACCTTCATGGCTCCCATTCCCCTTTCTCTCTTCATCTTTTGTTTTCTTTGTAGCACTTATTATCTTCTGACCTACATATATTATTTATTATGTTTATTTTCTATTGTTCATCTCACCTTATTTTTCTATAAGCTACTTCAAGGCAGACACCTTTGTCTTTTGTTTGTTTGTTTGTTTGTTTAGTCCTGCATCTCCAGCCTCTAGAGGAAATCTACCAGGAGAATAGGTATCAGTATACATTTGTTAAATAACTAGGTGGGTGAATAAATGAATAAATATTACATATTTTATATGGGAAAGTTAAACACATTTCAGGGAAGCAACTATTGCACAAAGTATTTGGGGGGATCTTCAAACACGAGAGACACAGTTTGAATTCCTTTTGTTCTTAAAGATTAATTTACATTTTGGTAACTACCAAAAGTCTTTCAGAGCCAAGGATAGTTAAAACAGAAGGTGAATAAATCAGACATTATCTTTTTAGATTAAAAAATAAATTATGATATTATGAGACAACATTTAATTCTTTGGTTCAAAGGCACTCTATGAAGAAATTTTCAGGAAAGAATTCCAAAAATATTTTATTTGCCTGCCACGTATTTTGAATTAGTATGTGGTTTCCTAATGGGACAGTTTTGAAGTTAAGGTTTCTGTTTGTTTTTTTTTTTAATTTAAGTACCATATTTGTCCTTTGCAATATTGCTAAGAGAAACATTTTCACTGAATTTGTTAATAGTCTAGCAAAGTCCAGCTCTTGATTTCTATCAGATATGAGTAGCAGAGAGCACTTTCTCCTTATTGTGTTTTCAGAAATTGTGGAGCTACTGAGGCTGGTGGAGCTGGAAAAGGCAACTGGGTCTGAAAAATCTTGAGCCCATTGATGTTGATGGTTAGTGACATAGCTATTGTAGATCAATGATGGTAAAGTTTGCTTTATAGGGTTAACATTAAAGGAAACTTTTTTTTTCCTGAATTCTGGTATTCTTTTTTTTTTTTTTTTTCGGCTGTGTAACTTGTGGGATCTTAGTTCTCCAACCAGGGATCAAATCTGGGCCCATGACAGTGAAAGCACAGAGTCCTAAACCCCTGGACCTCCAAGTAATTCCTGGCTTCTGGTACTCTTAATAGTATTTTTTTAATTATTAATTATTTGTATGACAAACCTATAGTGTAATTGAAGTACTGTCTATGCATGCTGTAGTGTTTTATTTTATGCCTGTAATCACCCCTCCCTTCCTCTAAGTGATGAGTAGCCATATAATTTCACTTCCTTGCACTTCTTAATTGGTCACTTTTTCTCAAATGGGATAATAACTTATTGATTAATACTATAGATGCTTATTCAGCAGTCTTTTCTAATACTGGGTGAATCAGAAAAGCACTGCCCTCACTTAGTTAATAACTTATTTTGCTCTCTGCTCTAATGCCCTCATTCTGCATCTATTTTTGTTTGTTTGTTTCCTGGCATTGGAATATGAAGACACAACTGTCTACCCTTATGTTTTTGCTGTCAGCCTACTAAGAAATGAGTGAGCAGGTGATCGGGCTTTCCTATTGTTTCTAATTCCTTTTCCTGATACTAGGAAAATGCAAGACATTAAATAGATTTCATCTCAACTTCCAACTCAAAAAATTTGCAGCTGTGTAACCAGTCTCGCTCAATGGGAAATCATGCCTTAGTTGTTTAGTGCTGATTGCAGCCATAAAATTAAAAGACGCTTATTCCTTGGAAGGAAAGTTATGACCAACCTAGATAGTATATTAAAAAGCAGAGACATTACTTTGCCAACCAAGGTCCGTCTAGTAAAGGCTATGATTTTTCCCGTGGTCATGTATGGATGTGAGAGTTGGACTGTGAAGAAAGCTGATCACCGAAGAATTGATGCTTTTGAACTGTGGTGCTGGAGAAGACTCTTGAGAGTCGCTTGTACCACAAGGAGATCCAACCAGTCCATTCTAAAGGATATCAATCCTGGGTGTTCATTGGAAGGACTGATGCTAAAGCTGAAACTCCAATACTTTGGCCATCTCATGCGACTAGTTGACTCACTGGAAAAGACTCTGATGCTGGGAATGATTGGGGGCGGGATGAGAAGGGGACAACAGAGAATGAGATGGCTGGATGGTATCACCGACTCGATGGACATGAGTTTGAGTGAACTCCGGGAGTTGGTGATGGACAGGGAGGCCTGGCGTGCTGTGAATCATGGGGTCGCAAAGAGTCGGACACGACTGAGCGACTGAACTGAACTGAACCGTCAGCATGTAATAGGAGAGATTCAAGACACAGGCTAACCTCACTACAGGCCATGGGAACAAAAACAGAGACCTCAGGAGATGACTAGAAGGTGGTGATTAAGGGCTGAGAATAGTTGCATTTCCTTAACCTGAGCATTCTGTGTTCGTGAACTTTCAGTTGACTCTGTCCTTTCCCTAACACCACATGGTTCTGAATGCAGTTACAAGAGTTGGGAGCAAGAGTGGAGGAAGGGAAGAAACAGAAGTTTATCTCCTCTTTGGCTGGACGTCTCTCCCTACTTGGAATCCAAATTTATAAGATTTTCCTTTTGTAAAGGGCTTTGATACCTCATGGGTAACACAGTGAAATATAGTCCACCACCAACCAAGGCAAGCTAGTTTGGGATATCACTATTTAAATATGTTATGTTCAATATTATTTGTATCAAATATGCATAAAATATATAATTCATAAGACTTTATAAACACCATTTTTCTGGCACCTATCAATTCTCCTGGTAGGAAGCTGTTTGTTATTTGGGATGCTTACCTGAGTGGTACAATCCAGTTTTCATTCCTGAGGGATCTGAGCTCTCAGTTGCCCTACTTGTATGGTTCTAGTAGTGGACCATCATGCTTTACCTGTGGGCATACTTGTAGAATGACAGAGTAACCCAGGAGATTCCCCAAAATTCCTTTCATGCTCTTCTCTGCCCCACTATGTTGCAGCACCCTTGTTCTTCTACATAATATCAATCTATAGCATTTTTTTTTTGCCTGGTTGTCTAGTGGGCCCCAGATGGTCAAGCACCACACTTAACCTTCAGCCACTAAAGGCAAAAATAAGTTGCATGGGCAGAGTGCTAACTATCTTGATCTGCCTCTTATCATACTACTATCTTTTCTTCAGCCTGTACCTATGATCTCTTGAGGATTTTCCTATGACCAGGTGAGTAAAGGGAAAATTTAAACCTAGGTTGTAGATGCTGGTCCCAGTCAAGATTCTACCTTCCAATGCAGAGGACACATGGGTTTGATCCCTGGTGGGTAAACATGCCATCGGACAACTAAACCCACACACTGCAACTAGAGAGTCTGTGTGCCACAACTAGAGAAGCCCACACACTACCACTGCTGAGCCTGGGCACTCTAGAGCCTGTGATTCCACAACTAGAGAGAGCACACGTGCTGCAATGAAGACACAGTGCAGTCCAAAAAAGTGGTCTCAACAGTATTATAGCCTCACTTGGACCTGCTCCCCTCTTCCTGAGATGTCTCTAGTATTATCTGCATCTCACATGTTACCTCTCCTTCTGGATTTTAGTCTCTGGACTACTGTTCTCAACACATGCTTTTTTTCATTTGTCTTCTATCTCTGCTTCTGACTCCCACCCCTTTCTGGCTTCATTACTTGTGTATGTTTGAAATTTGATTGTAATCATCTTACCCCTGCTGGCTAAAGTACTTTAGCCAGCAAAGTACTTTAAAAACTAACCACAAGGTTGGAAAGGTTTCTTACTGTACAATTCTGGTTCCTAAAAACTATCTCATGACTAATTTAACTGTTTAATGACATCATGGTTATCTTTTATTTTCTATTAATCACTCATCATTTGGGAAGAAAGATTTCAGGTTAAGAGTAACTGTTACTTAAGAATAACTAAATACTTAAGAATTATTCATCATCTATTACCAGTAAGCAATTTACTCTCAAGATGATTTATTAAGGCCTAGACTAGCTATGTAACCAGGCCTGCAAAGAATTTACATGTTAGGAAATCTAAAAGTGTTCTTGTCCTCTTTCCAAATATAAACACTCTTGATAATATGGGCATACATTCTAATTAATTAGTCAAAAGTTGCATTGTATAGAAATAGCAATGCTTTGTATCCCAGAGAAAGTGCTGGGGGTAGTTAATCAATAATAATTATATTCTCATTTTCAGTAATCAGAAAAATAGCTTGAATAGATGAATGGCTTTCTGCAGCTGAATAAAAATCAAAATAATTAGCATATGCTATAAAAGTTCACTTTAGAAGCAAGCTATTCTTAGGACTCTGTCTTTGTAATTATACCAAGATATCCTACACAAAATAAATAAATAAAAGAATGAATGAAAACTGCCATCAAGACCTCCATCTACTTATTCTGAATAAGAGTGGAAAACGCATGGGCTTGGAAAAACAAAGTGAGAAAGAGACCAAAATGTTATTTAAGCCACTGTCCACATAAAGCATAACAGCAAAGTGTACAAACCATAGAGTTGTGTCTTGAAGAGCAGGGATTCCCTAAATTAAAAACAGCATGAGGAAGTACTGGCTAACTGAAAAAGGTACAAGAATTCTTTGCAACACCTAAAAAGAATTGAGTAAAATCTGTTGTCACAGAAAGGATAGAGCTCATTAATTCCCCATCTCCTGAAGGTAGAAGTCAATTGACTGTAAACAGGCCATCCAAGCTCAAAGATTTATTATTTACCTACTTCTTCTAAATAGCTTAGCATCGTTAAACAGAGTAACAAGGCACAAAATTCAAGTCTAAATTAAGTCATACAGACAGTGTTTTTCTGGATATTGGCTTAAATAAAGACACATCCTTCAAATAAATACCAAAAATAGGGATATGACCCTGAATCTATCAATGAAGTGACAATTTTAAAATACTGTCACCAACTAACAAGAGAGTAAAATATTCCAGTTCAGAACAGTTGCTCTAATACTAAAATTGATTTTGGATACTTTGCACATTACAAGTTTCTTTGGAGAAACATGGCCAGGCAGAAAGCCTTTGAAAACACCAACTATAATTATGTTGCTGTGGAAAATTCTGGATTCAATTGCCATAGATGGAAACCAAAGGATGAGCTATAAATGCATTTCCAGATGTTTGCTAACCATCTCTACTTATGTGGCCCATATGTATCTTTAAGATATACCCAGACTGGACTCATTGTTTCTCCCCTCTCTTGCAAAAAGAGAGCAAAAGGAATGAAGAAAAACTTAAAAACAAATGGCTCATCTCCTCCTTACTTGTTTCTTGTCTGGGTGAATAATGTCAATATTCATCGTCACTCATACCAGACACATGGGAATCATGCTTGATACCACCCTGTCTCATACTGCCCATATTCAGTCTATCACCATGTGCTTTGATTCTGCCTCAAATTTGTCCTGTTTCTCTATCAGCATCAACCAAGTTTATCATAATCTCTGAGTTCCTCTGCTGCAAAAGCCTCATAGTCTCCATCACCCACTTCAAACCCCTCCTATTTATTCTCTGTGCAGCAACCAGCGTGATTTTTTTTCCCCAAAAACAAAAATCTGGTCATGTCACACTGCTGCTTAAACTCCTGTCTGGTTCCCCATTGCTTTTATGAGGTGGAGTGGAGGGGGAAGCCACATTATTCCAATGACTTCTAAGGTCTTTCATGGTCAGATTTGGGTCAGAGGCTGGCTGAATTCCATCAACTCAAATGATACAAACAGTTAAAACCAGTTACAATAAAAACTAGATAATGGTGAAACCTAGAAGATACCCAAAAGAATCCATGATGTCCATGGCTACAAAACTATAATCCTAGTTAAAATGCATGGACTTGTGGTCACCACTGACATTGTAGGTCACAGTCAGGTAATTTGAAATATCTCAGTATGTGAAAATGTGACTTGGGTAGAAATATCCATGAAGTAGAACCCAGGTCTCTATAATTTCTGATTAGGATCCCTAATCTGTAACCGTATTATAGTCACAAATCTTTGACCCTGTAACAATATTATGACCACAAATCTCTGACCAAGTAAGTGCAGTCCATCAGAAATGGTCTAACTCTGCTCTCCCACTAGGGTAAGTGATTTTGCAAACCCAGTAGGGCTGCCAGATAAAATATAGGACGTCCATTTTAATTAAAATTCAGTTATTGAAACTATTTGTTGTCCACCTGAAATTCAAACTTAATTAGGTATCTTATTGTTATTAGCTAAACCTGGCAACCCTAATAGCCAGTAAGATACAGAAATAAGTATATAAATATTGAAGCAAACCAAACCCTTAGTAAATAACTCTTCTAATTTTATAAATATGCTTTGTTATTATCTTGATTAGTCTGCAAGTTTACGATTTAAGGTATTTAAGACATTTAACAAAAATTGACCTATTGGAGGTTCTAAAATTATATTTTTACTTTGAAATGTTCAATTTTCATTAAGCTACTAAAATGAGTAAGAGGATTCTGTTACCTGTATATACAAAGTTTGAATGCTCCTCAGAATGTGATTTAGACCATTATCCAGTGAACCAGTGAAGTTGCTCAGTCGTGTCTGACTCTGATCCCATGGACTGCAGCCTACCAGGCTCCTCCATTCACGGAATTTTCCAGGCAAGAGTATTGGATTGGGTTGCCATTTCCTTCTCCAGGGGATCTTCCCAACCCAGGGATCGAACCCAGGTCTCCCACAGTGTAGACAGACGCTTTACCATCTGAGCTACCTTTTGATTAATTAAATTTATCAGCATTACTGTAGGACTTAGAAACATTTTGTTTACTAGGTATGTAAGATTACCCTGGGGGTTTCCCAGGTGGCTCAGTGGTTAAAAAAATAATCCACCTGCCAATGCAGGAGATCCAAGTTCAATCCCCAGGTCAGGAAGATCCCCTGGAGAAGAAAATGGCAATTCACTCCAGTATTCTTGGGCTTCCCTGGTGGCTCACACAGTAAAGAATCCACCTGCAATGCAGGAGACCTGGGTTTGATTCCTGGGTTGGAAAGATTTCCTAGAGAAGGGGATGGCAACCCACTCCAGTATTCTTGCCTGGAGAGTCCCAGGGACAGAGTAGCCTGGTGGGCTATAGTCCATGGGTTCTCAGAGAGTCAGTCATGACTGAGCACCTAAACATGCACACAAGACGACCTTGTCAATTATTTGAAATGTCTATGAGAATCAAATTTATTCAATTTCCAAATGTATTTAAAGTAAAAATTTAAGGGAAAATATATTAACAGTTACTGGAAGAACAAGTGAAAGTATATTTCTTTAAATTTTTGTACAAACATACCAGATTTATGAGTAGAATAACAGCTTTACATTGAACTTAAAGGTTTAAGGAAAAATTTGATTTTAAACATAGAGCTTTAATTAGTTAACATTAATGCAATCACAGCTATGTGTAGTTTCACTCTTCACTACAGTCACACTGGCCTTATTTCAGGCCTCTTTAGACAGATCCCACCACAGGTATTTGCCACAAGTTGTTTCTTCTTCCTTGAGGCTATCTATGCTCCCACCCCGCTGTACCATAATTAATTCCTTTTCACCTTTCAGATTTCAGCTAAAGCTTCCATACTTTCTAAATAGGTCAAATCTCTCAGTACACACTACTCCAGGATAGGAAGAAGAGGCTATTAGCTGTTATGGTTATTATTGCTCTTATTATTGTTTTTATTTTTACCTCTTACTTTTCCTTCTTAGCACTTATCTTAGTCATAACTTTACACTAATTTTTGCCATTAATTGGGGTCTATAAGCTCCCTCATAGCGCAGTCAGTAAAGAATCTGCCTGCAATGCAGGAGACCCAGGTCTCCTAGGTCGGGAAGATCCCCCGGAGAAGGAAATGGCAACCCACTCCAGTATTTCTTGCCTGGAGAATCCCTATGGACAGAGGAGCCTGGCAGGCTACAGTCCATGGGATCACAAGAGTTGGACACAACTTAGCAACTAAACCACCACTACATAAGCTCCAGAAGGGCAAAGACTACATTTGTCTTTATTCACCATTTTATTCTAGGTAGATGCTAGCATCTGCCACATAGTAACCATGCAATAAATACTTGCAGAAAGAAAAGATAGACAAAGATAGGCAAAGACAGATCCTGTTCTGTTTTCCCAAGAGGTGAACTGTGGGATTGAAAACCTGCATAAGAAGCACATCTACTCACCTTTCTCCTTTCCCTCCTTACAAACTCAGACCACCTCTCCTCTATATGAACAGAAGGGAAATTTATCTTTATACTCTGGAGAAATTAAACAATTTAGGGACACCAGGCTGAAAACAAAGGACTTGAGTAAGTCTAAATAATGCAAGGGTATTTCCCTAGTGGTCCAATGGTTAAGACTCTGTGTTCCACTGTAAGGGACACAGATTCAATCCCTGGGCGGGGAACTAAGATCCCACATACCACATGTGTTGGGGGTGGGGATGTTAAGGTCATTAAAGACAAAGAAAGACTTAGGAACTATTAAAGATTAAAGAAGACTGAACAAAAGTAATGAATTATCCTGAGCCAGAAAAATAAAGAAAGAAATGAATGGCAAAGAGCCCCAAGAATCCTCTTTCTCTGCTTGGCTCCCAGAATGCTGTAACCCAAGTTTATATTTCTGACCCAGGAAGAATGGTACATTTCCCTTTGGAGTGGCAGGTACTGATAGCTGGCCCCCTCATAACTGACCTACAATGCAGACTACCCGGCAAAAACAACACTGATCAACAAGGAATTTATCAGCTTTTTGTGCATAGCCATTAAATACAATTAAGAGCAAAAGTAAAGGAAGTCTCCAACATAAAGACCAAGATAAACAAACGATTCAGTGGAACTAGACAATCCAAAAAGTAGGAAAACACATTCAAAAATTTATAATTAAGTAGCCTGAGAGATTAGAAAGAATTGCCAAATCTATGAGAATATTGCATTTGGGATTATTTAAAAAAGAAAAACAACGATGCTTAGAGATTAAGAGCTCTTGGAAACTTAAATTATACCTCCCATATGTTAAAATCCATTACAGGTGGTTAAAGCTAAAGTTGAGAGTATTTCCCCAAAATAGAACTAATGACATATGTAGAATAAAGTGAGTAAATTAAAGAATCAATTGAGAGGAACCCACACCCAAATAATACAAGTTTCAGAAATAGAAGACAAGGAAAACAAAGGGGTAGGATATTGAAGAAATAATGCAAGAAAAATCCCTAGAACAGAAAGATTTGTTTCCATATTAAGTGCCCAGTGTGAGCTATTATTGTTTAGTTGCTCAGTCGTGTCCAACTCCTTGAGACCCCTTGAACTGTAGCCCACCAGGCTCTTCTGTCCATGGAATTTTCTAGATAAGAATACAGGAGCAGGTTGCCATTTCCTTCTCCAGGGGATCTTCCCAACTTAAGGATAGAAACCAGGTCTCCCACATTGCAGGCAGATTCTTTATCTCTGAGCCACCTAAAACTATTATACCAAGTGTTAAATCAGAATACCTTTTCAGAGTTGCAAAGTACTGTATGGGGAAAATTTATCCCCATAAAGTTTCCCAAGTTGGACAAGCTCAATCTCTTCTCTCGTGTTTCTCTTTTACTCACACACTATTACCACACTCACAAAACTTCTGACACCAGGTATTTGGCTTTTCCCCACACCACCAAGCAGTTCTCCCACAGGAGGTAGGTGTTTAATGATTCAACTCAATTCTAACACTATCCACTGGGAGTTAGCATCAGATCCCATAGGTTAAGGGCTCAGTACCATAAGACTGCCCCCCACTTCAGATGCCAAGAACAAATTCAGGTTGTCACCTGTGCTTTTGACTGACACCCTATAAACTGGAGAGTCCAAAGACTTTGGGTTCAACTAATTTGCTAGAGTGGCTCACAGAAGTCAGAGAAACATTTTACAGTAGTTTCCCCCTTATGTGAAGAGGGGATATGTTCTAAGGCCTCACACAATGGATACCTGAAACTGTGGATAGCGCTCAACCCTATATAGACTATTTTTTTCTCATACACCCATACCTGTGATAAAGTCTATTTTGTTAATTAGGAACAGTAAAAGAGTAACAGCAATAACTAATAATAAAATAGAACAATTAGAACAATATATTATAATAAAACATAGTCTCAATGACGCCCAGAGGAAAACTGAGTGGTGGGAAAAACTTTAGGGAAAAAAGGACTTTTATTTTATTTTATAGATATTTTTAATTTGTAAATACAGTAGTCCCACCTACCCATCCCCCAGGGACCCTTAGTGGATATCTGAAACTGTGGATAGTACTGAACCTTACATAGGCTCCTCAGGTGGCTCAGCAGTAAAAAAAAAAAAAAAAAAAAAAATCCTCCTGCCAATGCAGGAGAAGACCTGGTTCGATCCATGGATTGGGAAGATCCCCTGGAGAAGAGAATGGCAACATGCTCCAGTACTTTTGTCTGGGAAATCTCATGGAAAGAGGAGCCTAACAGGTTAAGGTCCGTGGGGTCACAAAAGAGTCAGATGTGATTTAGTGACTAAATAACTGAACCCTATAGAGTGACTGTTTTTTTTTTTTCCCTATACATAAACAACCATGATAAAGTTTAATCTAAAATCAAGCACCATAAGATATTAATGACAATAACGAATAACAGTAAAAGAGAACAATTACAACAATAAACTGTAATAAAGATAGGTTAATAAGGTCTCTCACCAAAAATCTTATTTTTCTATCTTAACTAAGCACTTGCTTCACACTGTGGCCGTACTTTTGCAGTTTGAAGTGTCAGCAAGTCAGCAAGACTAGCATGAATTCCTCTTCTTCACAGTTTCACAGCTAGAACACTAGTTCTTACTGTAGATCTTAACTTCACAAATGATGTTTTTTCTTTCCTTCTTAAGTCAAGAAGTTTTACCTTTTTACATAAAGGAAGCACTTTGCAGCTTCTCTGTGGAGTGTCTGAATTGCCAACATCACTACTCCTGAGCTTTGAGGCCTTTGCCAAGTAAAATAAGGGTTACTTGGATACAAGGCTGTGATACTGAAATAGTTGCTCTGATACCGGAGCCGGCTTCTAACTGAGTAGGGGCCAGAAACTCTAGGTGAAGGGATGATTCACGTTTTGGGCAGGATGAAGTGAGACAACGCAAGATTTCATTGTGCTACTCAGAACAGTGTGCAACTTGAACCTTACAATTATTTATTTCTCGCATTTTTCCGTTTAAGATTTTCAGACTGTGGTTGACCCCAGGTAACTGAAACCACTGAAAGTAAAACCACTTGGGGGGGAGGGTACTGTACTTATTAGATTACTGGTTTATTACAAAGGATATTAGAGGATATGAACAACAGCCAGATGAAGAGATAGTGAAGGCAACATGCAGGATGTTCACCAAACTGGAATCTCTGTAAATCTCATTCTTTTGCATTTTTAAAGAGGCTTCATTACACAGGTGTAATTGATTAAATGATTGGCAATCTTCAGCCCATCTTGCCTTCCCAGAGGTCAGGGGCAGAACTGAAATTTCCAACCCTCTATTCTCAGGGTTGGTTACCCTGGCAACAAGCCCCAACCGTTCTCTGACACAAGGGCTTTCATAAATCACCTTATTAACATAGCAAAACACACTATTGCTGTGAACACTTTGGGAATGCCAAGAGTTTTAGCAGCTCTGTGCCAGAAAAGGGAACGTGAAAGTGGACATCGCTTAGTCCTGTCTCACTCTTTGCGACCCCATGGACCCATGGAATTCTCCAGGCCAGAATACTGGAGTCTTTCTCTTCTCCAGGGGAATCTTCCCAACCCAGGGATCGAACCCAGGTCTCCCTCATTACAGGCGGATTCTTTTCCAGCTAAGCAACAAGAGAAGCCCTCCAGAAAAGGGGATACAGATCAAACATAAATTTATTATAAATCACATGACACCTTCTTAGCAAACTCTTTGAAGATGGGCTGCACTAAAACAAAGAAGTAAACCAAGAAAGAATGAGAAGTAGAGTCCAGAAAACTGAAGATCACCACAAGAAAACTCCCCCATAAAATGGTGAAGGAAAGTTGAGCTTTCCCGGACAGCCATCATGGAACTGGCTTAGATAGCCAGGAGATAATGAAAAGTAGAGAGGAGTGGAGGAAGAGAGATATTGGGCTGCAAGAACACCTGTCATGTGATTATAACAAAGGGTTTTAGCTATCTGGTAGAGAGTCTGGGGATAATGTTGTTGTTTAGTCACTAAGTCATATTTGACACTTTGGAGAACCTGTGGACTGTAGTGCACTAGGTTCCACTGTTCATGGGATTTCCCAGGCAAGAATACTGGAGTGGGTTGCCATGCCCTCCTCCAGGGGATCTTCCCAACCCAGGGATTGATCCCACACCTCCTGCATTACAGGTGGCTTCTTTACCACTGAGCCACCAGGGAAACCC
Organism: Moschus berezovskii; assembly: GCF_049115385.1. Taxonomy (NCBI): domain Eukaryota; kingdom Metazoa; phylum Chordata; class Mammalia; order Artiodactyla; family Moschidae; genus Moschus; species Moschus berezovskii. Next base: position 131,168,287 of record NC_142488.1, on the reverse strand, counting down.
AGAGAAAACATAGGGAGCAGTAAATAAATAAAACAAAGAAAAAGAAAATAAGAGGATTGTTAACTTTACAGAAAGTAAAACTGTACAGTTTTTAATAGTCACAGTACACTGTATGACTCAGCAATGCATAATAATCAAAATAATGTTTGCACAAATATTGATTTTTTATTAATTTTATTGCAGTATAATTGCTTTACAGTGTTGTGCTAGCTTCTGCTGTACATCAGAATGAATCAGCTATATGTACACATATATCCCCTCCCTCTGGAGCCTCCCTCCCACCGCCACCCACCCCACTCCTCTAGGTCATCACAGTCAGATGACTACAATTGCTGTCGTTGATAACATCATTAACATACAGACTTAAGTGGTTTCTCCAGGTCGAGATGAGCTAACAGACCCCACCCCGACCCCAGTCATGGACCACCAAACCAGAGATTTGCAAAGCATAAGCAACTTGACTGCAGAAACTACTTTAAGAAATGTTTACAAGACAATGGTTAACCCCGATTTCTTTGTTTTTCCCCCTTCAGTCAGTTCAGTTCAGTTCAGTCGCTCAGTCGTGTCCGACTCTCCGAGACCCCATGAATCACAGCACGCCAGGCCTCCCGGTCCATCACCAACTCCCGGAGTTCACTCAAACTCATGTCCACAGAGTCGGTGAAGCCATCCAGCCATCTCATTCTCGGTCATCCCCTTCTCCTCCCGCCCCCAACCTCTCCCAGCATCAGAGTCTTTTCCAGTGAGTCAACTCGTCGCATGAGATGGCCAAAGTATTGAAGTTTCAGCTTTAGCATCAGTCCTTCCAATGAACACCCAGGATCGATCTCCCCTAGAATGGACTGGTTGGATCTCCTTGCGGTACAAGGGACTCTCAAGAGTCTTCTCTAACACCACAGTGAATTCAAAAGCATCAATTCTTCGGCGATCAGCTTTCTTCACAGTCCAACTCTCACACCCATACATGACCACGGGAAAAACCATAGCCTTGACTAGACGGACCTTGGTTGGCAAAGTAATGTCTCTGCTTTTTAATATATTATCAAGGTTGGTCATAACTTTCCTTCCAAGGAGTAAGCGTCTTTTAATTTCATGGCTGCAATCAGCATCCACAGTGATTTTGGAGCCCAAAAAAATAAAGTCTGACACTGTTTCCACTGTTTCTCCATCTATTTCCCATGAAGTGATGGGACCAGATGCCATGATCTTTGTTTTCTGAATGTTGAGCTTCAAGCCAACCTTTTCACTCTCCTCTTTCACGTTCATCAAGAGGCTTTTGAGTTCCTCTTCACTTTCTGCCATAAGGGTAGTGTCATCTGCATATCTGAGATTATTGATATTTCTCCCAGCAATCTTGATTCCAGCTTGTGCTTCTTCCAGCCCAGCGTTCCTCATGATGTACTCTGCATATAAGTTAAATAAGCAAGGTGACAATATACAGCCTTGACGTACTACTTTTCCTATTTGGAACCAGTCGGTTGTCCCATGTACAGTTCTGACTGTTGCTTCCTGACCTGCATACAGGTTTCTCAAGAGACAGGTCAGGTGGTCTGGTATTCCCATCTCTTTCAGAATGTTCCACAGTTTACTGTGATCCACACAGTCAAAGGCTTTGGCATAGACAATGAAGCAGAAATAGATGTTTTTCTGGAATTCTCTTGCTTTTTCCATGATCCAGCGGATGTTGGCAATTTGATCTCTGGTGCCTCTGCCTTTTCTAAAACCTGCCTGAACATCTGGGAGTTCACGCTTCACATATTGCTGAAGCCTGGCTTGGAGAATTTTGAGCATGACTTTACTAGCCTGTGAGATGAGTGCAATTGTGCGGTAGTTTGAGCATTCTTTGGCATTGCCTTTCTTTGGGATTGGAATGAAGACTGACCTTTTCCAGTCCTGTGGCCACTGCTGAGTTTTCCAAATTTGCTGGCATATTGAGTGCAGCACTTTCACAGCATCATCTTTCAGGATTTGAAATAGCTCAACTGGAATTCCATCACCACCACTAGCTTTGTTCGTAGTGATGCTTTCTAAGGCCCACTTGACTTCACATTCCAAGATGTCTGGCTCTAGGTCAGTGATCACGTTATTGGGACTATCTTGTTCATGAAGATCTTTTTTGTACAGTTCTTCTGTGTATTCCTGCCACCTCTTCTTAATATCTTCTGCTTCTGTTAGGTCCCTACCATCTCTGTCCTTTATCGAGCCCATCTTTGCATGAAATGTTCCCTTGGAATCTCTAATTTTCTGAAGAGATCTCTTGTTTTTCCTCTTAAAAGCCCCTAATTCAAAGGCCAACTTGGGGTGGATATGAGGCTGTCTCCCAGTCCTTTGCTTGGCACCCTGAAAGTAAGCACTATTCTTTCCTTCATCACAACCTGGTGTCAGTAGACTGGCTCTGGTGTGCGTCCAGCAAGCAAACCTGAGTTTGGCTTCGTAACAACAGAAATATATTCCAGAGCAGGACTAAGGGATTGGGTAAAGGACTGTTTTCAGACTGTAATACAATTTAGCTTAAAAAAAAATTCGAGTATAAAAATTGCTTTCCAATGTTGTGTTAGTTTCTGCTGCACAGCAAAGTCAATCAGCTATATATATATATATACAGACCCTCTTTTTTTAATTTCCTTCCCATTTAGGTCACCACAGACCATTAAGTAGAGTCCCCTGTGCTATAGAGTAGGTTCTCATTAGTTATATATTTTATACATGGTATCAATAGTATATACACGTCAATCCCAGTCTCCCAATTCCTTCGACTGTTCCCACCTTTTCTCCTTGGTTTCCATACGTTTGTTCTCTACATCTGTGTCTCTATTTCTGCTTTGTAAATTGTTGTTGTTCAGTCATTCAGTCATGTCCAACTCTTTGCAACCCAATGGACTGCAGCACACCAGGCTTTCCTGTCCTTCACCAACTTCCAGAGCTTGCTCAAACTCATGTGCATCCAGTCAGTGATGCCATCCAACCATCTCATCCTCTGTCGTCCCCTTTTCCTCCTGCCTTCAATCTTTCCTAGCATCAGGGTCTTTTCCAATGAGTGAGTTCTTCTCATCAGGTGGCCAAAGTATTGGAGCTTCAGCTTCAGCATCAGTCCTTCCAATGAATATTCAGGACTGATTTCCTTTAGGACTGACTGGTTTGATCTCCTTGTTGTCCCAGGGACTCTGAAGAGTCTTCTCCAGCACCACATAAGATCATCTATTCCAATGTTTTCAGATTCTACATATATGCATTAATACACAATATTTGCTTTTCTCTTTCTGACTTGCTTCACTTTGTGTGACAGTCTCTATGTCCATCTATGCCTCTACAAATGACCCAATTTTGTTCCTTTTTATGGATAACATTTCATTGTATATATGTATACCATCTTTATCTATTTCTCTGTTGATGGACATTTAGGCTGTCTCCATATCCTGGCTAATGTAAATAGTGCTGCAATGAACATTGGGGTGCATATATTTTTTGGAATTATGGTTTTCTCAGGATATATGCCCAGGAGTGAGAATGCTGGGTCATAAGGTAGTTTTATTCCTAGTTTTTTAGGGAATCCCCTTACTATTCTCCATAATGGCTGTGCCAAATTTACATTCCTACCAACAATGCAAGAGGGTTCTTTTTTCTCCACACCTTCTCCAGCATTCATTGTTTGTAAATTTTTTTATGATGGTCATTCTGACCAGTGTTAGGTGACATTTCATTGTAGTTTAGATTTAACTTTTTAGATAGTGTAACTGAATATCTGGTTTTTAGAAGAATTTTATATAATAAACTGAGTGCCTAGCACTTTACATAACAACATTTTACGGCATGATGAAAATGGATGCATTTCCCCATTGTAGTGAGCAGCATCCGCATTGACTCTGCTAGGCACTGGCTATGAGACCTCAGGCACTGGACTTCATCTCTCTGAGCCTCAGTTTCTTCAGCTGTAATCATACCACCAGTCTTAAAGGGTTGTTATAAAGAATAAATGAGTCACTAGTGAAAGCAAAAGTAATGATGCTGCATTCCTTCTTCAGTTCAGTCCCTCAGCGTGTCTGACTCTTTGTGACCCCATGGACTGCAGCACACCAGGCTTCCCTGTCCATCACAAACTCCCAGAGCTTACTCAAACTCATGTCCATCGAGTCGGTGATGACATCAAAACATCTCATCCTCTGTCGTCCCCTTCTCCTCCTGCCTTCAGTCTTACCCAGCATCAGGGTCTTTTCAAATGCGTCAGCTCTTTGTAGCAGGTGGCCAAAGTATTGGAGTTTAAGCTTCAGCATCAGTCCTTCCAATGAATATTCAGGATTGATTTCATTTAGGGTTGACTGGTTGGATCTCCTTGCAGTCCAAAGGACTCTCAAGAGTCTTCTCCAACACCACAGTTCAAAAGCATCAATTATTCGGTGCTCAGCTTTCTTTATAGTCCACTCTCACATCCATACATGACTACTGGAAAAACCATAGCTTTGAATAGACAGACCTTTGTTGGCAAAGTAATGTCTTTGCTTTTTAGCATGCTGTCTAGGTTGGTCATAGCTTTTCTTCCAAGGAGAAAATTTCATGGCTGCAGTCACCATCTGCAGTGATTTTGGAGCCCAAAAAAATAGTTTCTCACTGTTTCCACTGTTCACCCATCTATTTGCCATAAAGTGATGGGAAAGGATGCCATGATCTTAGTTTTCTGAATGTTGAGTTTTAAGACAATTTTTTCACTCTCTTCTTTCAGTTTCAACAAGAGGCTCTTTAGTTCTTCTTTGCTTTCTGCCATAATGGTGGCATTCCTTCTTAGAAGACCTCAAAGTTTCCTGTTGCCTTTAAAAAGAAGTCAGACTACTTCAAAAACTCCACAGTCTATACTTCGCTGTCTTTTCTTTATTGTATCTCCCAATACAACCCTGTTACTGGGAAAGATTGAGGGCAGGAAGAGAAGGGGGTGGCAGAGGATGTGATGATTGGATGGCATCATTGACTCAATGAATATGATTTAGAGCAAACTCTGGAAGATAGTGAATGACAGGGAAGCCTGTTGTGCTGCAGTCCGTGGGGTCGCAACAAGTAGGACATGACTGAGCAACTGAACAGCAACAACTACTATAGTACTACAGGCACTTCACAATCTGTTCTTATCAGATTATTTACCATTCCCTAAGTGCTTTCACATATGGACCTTTTTGCTGGCTAACCCTCCACTTGGAATGCTTCCTCCTGCCTCTTTGATTCTCCCTCTCCCCCCACCACCTCGCTGTACCCACCTGTACCCATCCTGCCTTCATTGCTCAGCTCAAACCAGACTTCCTTTTGTAGACTTCCTTAAATTTCACCAGACACAAGTCATTTCCCCATTCCCAATACTCCTGTTAGGCTCTGTATCTCTACTGTTAACCACAATTCTTTGTACTGATACATAACTGCTGCTTCCTCCAGACCAGTGTAGAGTGTGAATTAGAATTACCTGGGTTCTTCATAGCAATTCAGACTCCAGAACTCCACCCCAGCCCTGTAGAATCAAAAGCTCTGCAGAAGAGTGCTGAAAATCTGCATTGTCACAAGCTCTCCAGGTGATTCTTAGGCTTAATAAAGTTCCAGAACATTTGGCCGACACTGAGACACCCCTCAAAAGAATCATGTCTTGGCACTTCCCTGATGGTCTAGTGGCTAAGACTCTATGCTCCCAGTGCAGGACACACGGGTTCTATCCTTGGTCAGGGAACTAGATCTCACATGCCAGAACTAAGTATCTACATGCTGCAAATAAGACCCAGCACAACCGAATAAATAAATAAAAATAAATATTAAAAAAAAGAATTATACTTCATGCTTCTGTGGACTCCTTCTCCCTCCAAATCTGTTGCCCAGTAATTATTATAGTAATAATTCAATAAAAATTTAAATATTAATTTAAGGTGGTCACAAGAGGATTTTGGAATGGAAGTCATCAATGGAAATCCCAAGAATTACGTAACACCTTCTCCAACTTAGTTTTTTCAGCTTAATTTTACTCAACTAATTTTACTCTAAAGGCAAGGGAAAGCATTCAATGTCTTAAGGAAGGATATCAAAATGTATTATTCTGTCTTCTCTCCACATTTCCTAATCCACTATTGAGTTTTCAGAAATGCAAAACAAAAGGTGTAGCTTTTAATATCTATTACAGTAGAAAAAGAACTCTGTGTAGCAATTCTTAATCAGAATGAGAATAATGTTCTTGCCCTTCATCCCTGCAGCTTTTAATATCTTTACACTATATTTAATCATCTGGGCCCCTTAATTTACTGACATTTAAATGATCTCAAATTAGATTTCCTGGAGCACTGTTCCAAATAAGTAACTTTTTAAGATAATGCAAGGTCTTATTAGTTGCAAATCATGCCTCTGGTTGCCACTTGCAGCTTCTACACCTTCTTGAAAAATTACCATATTTAAAGGATTTTTTTTCAATGTGATCAGAGTCTATATAATGATTTAACTATCTGAGTTTTTACATTTTAGCCAGAATAATATCAAAATAGTGCAACACAATAGAAAAGAAGCTTCTTTCTCATTCTTAGTGCAAAACAAGTTTGAACACTTGAAATTACAATTAAATATGTGATAATATTTTTATATTTATGCCATATTATTTTCACATATATCATTACATTTAGTCTTCAAAATATGCTTATGAGGCTAATAGACATGCTATTGCTTTTTATTGAAATATAAAGTTTTCAATTCGAAATGTAAGTTTATTTACAATATTGTATTAGTTTTTAGTATACAGCAAAGTGATTCAGTTACATATCCTTTTTAATATTCTTTTCCATTATGGCTTTTCATATTCTTTTCTATTATGTTTTCTTGCAGGATACTGAACATTGTTCCCTGTGCTATACATTAAGACCCTATTTTTATCCATTTTATGTATTAAAGCTTGCATCTGCTAATCCCAAACTCCCAATTCATCCCTGCCCCATCCGCCTCCCCCTTGGCAACCACCAGTTTGTTCTGTATGTATGTAACTCTGTTTCTGTTTCATAGATAGGTTCATTTGTGTCATATTTCAGATTCTACATATAAGCAATATCATATAATATTTCTCCTTCTCTGTCTGACTTCACGTAGTAAGATAGTCTATAGGTTCATCTGTGTTGTTGCAATGGCATTGTTTCATTCATTTTTATGGCTGAGTAATTTCCTTTGTATGTATTTACCACATCTTCTTTATCCATTCATCTGTCGGTGGACCCTGAGGTTGCTTCCATGTCTTAGCTATTGTAAACAGTGCTACAATGAACACTGTGGTGCATGTATCCTGTCAAACCATGCTTTTTTTCCAGATGTTTTCCTAGGAGTGGAATTGCTAGATCTTAAGGCAATAGGCTTGCTATTATTTTTTTATTTGTTATTATTAATTTCAGTTTATGGATGAGAAAATGGGTTTCAGGAAAGTCATGTGATTTAACCCAAAGCACATCATTACCACTGAAAGCATTAGTGGTTTAGTGGTAGAATTCTTGCCTGCCATGCAGGAGGCCTGGGTTTGATTCCCAGCCAATGCAAGAACACTCATGTTTGGGGCTTCCCTGATGACTGAGACTAAAGAATCTGCCTGCCATACAGGAGATCCAGGTTCAATCCCTGGGTTGGGAAGATCTCCTGGAGAAGGGAATGGTTACCCACTCCAGTATTCTTGCCTGAAGAATCCCATGGACAGAGGAGCCTGGCAGGCTACAGTCCATGGAGTCGTAGAGTCAGACACGACTGAGCAACTAGTACACCATTACAGCACAAACCCAAATCTTCTGACACCACAAAGCACGTTCATTTGACTGTTTTGCAGTTTCTCAAATTTCTTGGACTGTCACAATTAGGACATATATCCCTAAGGTGTAACTACCAATTTGTCTCCACCAATTCATGATACAACTGACCATGTACTGACAAACTGTGGCCATTCCAACCCCCTACAGATACCTTTCAGACATGGCAGGATCACATGATACAGGTGGCACCTACTTCGCATACACACAAAGCCAGGCCAAACTAGACTCCTTATTGGAAAAGGATGGCAGAGTACAAGTCCCGTCTTAGTCACATGCTAAGCCTACAGTCTTATCCCTATTCCTACAAATACAGCACACACTAGCCCTGACCTTCACAGAAGAGGGCTATTGTGGTGCTGGTGCCTCTCCTCTGAGTACATATGGTTTAGAATAGGATGGAACCTATGGCTGAAGTTAAGGATATGCATATATTAGGGAAAGACAATAGACATTGGGGAAAGAGGTGGGACAAGCATGTGATACCTCCATGTAAGTGTGGAGCTTGGAGTTTGAAAATTCTGACATCCAAATAAGAATCATTAAAACAGTTCTGTTTTCCTATACAAAGCAAACAGCATGCATTTATAGAGCAACTATGATGGGCCTGACACTGAGTTTAACACTGCAGGGAATAGAAAAATGAATAAGCCATGGACCATGCCCTTGAAAAACTCACATTGCAGAGAGGGAAGTAGACACATAAACATTTACAGAACAGCATGATATGTGGTCTAATGGCCCTAGAATAGCAGTCATCACTACTATTCCTTACTATTCAGTAAGGAATTAGTGGGGCTATGTTGTAGATACACCATCAACATCACCAATGCATAACCATGAGTGTCCTATTTTGTGTTCCCCATTCCTGTCCTAAATTACCCCTAGATGAACCACTCCTAGACTCTTGAAGTGTTCTGTTTCAATATAGGACTACATTGTTTTACAAAGCAAACTATAATATTAATATTTAAATCTCCACTGTGTATACAAAATTTCATAAGGGACTTCAAAAAATATGCTCTTATATTAGCTAGATATAGAAACTTATGAAACATTAACTACAGGCGAAATGAATAGCTTTTGACAAAGAACAAGAAGAATATGTTTGTTTCTAAAAAAATGTGACAGTATTATGTCAACCCCACCCCCCACCCCGGTCTCTTGGAGATTTCAAAAAGTAGCTAAGGTGTCAAAGTATGCCATTACCTCTTACTTTTTCTGCATTGAGGAAATGAATACAGTGTTTCAATTATATTCTTCCCTCTGGGGCAGGAAAGCTAATGTATTATTTATTTTAAAAGGAATTCAAATTAAGATGCTAGCACATGCATAATTTCATCTAATTTTTCACCAATGAAAATAAAAAATAAAATTTGCAGAAAATGAAACGTGTAGGTCTCAACCACTTGATTGCCTCAATTCTAATATTAAACTTTTGAATAAGACATCCCTTTGGAAAGCTAGCTTGAAATAACAGATGTTTTGCACCATTCCTAAAATCACAATCTTCATCAAAAACCCATGTCTTGAACTTTCTGAAAGATAATTGCTACTGGGTATTTCAACAGATAAATTTGGAAGGAGTGGGATAACCTGAACTCACCTGTAGGGTAGTTGCACACAAGTCTTAATAAATAATTTTACCACAAACTCACTAGGTAGATGTAATGGGCACTGCTTACAAATTCACCTACGTGGCTTTTTTGATATGATACGTAATAACAGTAAAATATACATGAGCCTTATTTCTAAGCCCTCAATATGAAGAAAAATTCACTGAAGAAATCGTCTATTCCTTCCCACACAATTCTAGAGCCCTAGGCTTCCCTAAGGCACTAGTGGTAAAGAATCCACCTAACAATTCAGGAGATGTGGGAGACACAGTTTCAATCCCTGGGTCAGGAAGATCCCCTGGAGGAGGACATGGCAACCCAATCCAATATTCTTCCCTGGAAAATCCCATGGACAGAGGACCCTGGTGGGCTACAGTCCATAGGGTGACAAAGAGTTGGACAAGATTGAGCATCTGAGCACAACTTACAAACTTCCCAAGGCCACACAGCTGTCCAATAGTTTGCAGCGTGGTTTTGAAAGCTGCTTTGAAGCTTGCTTTAAGGGTCATAGCATTGAAGCAATCCATCTCCTACACAACTATACATATGCCTGGCTTGAACAGGCAATGCAAGGGCATATGAAAGGATGATCCACTCCTTCCCAAGGTTTCAGTTGAATACAGCTGATATCTAGCTGTGCAAACCTCCTTTGAGGAATCATGTGCACAGCCTGGCATCAGGCCAACTCTACCCGTACCCACATGTACAGTGGTCCCCCCTTCTTCGTGAAGAACATGTTCCAAGATCCCTAGAGGATGCCTGAAACAGAGGACAGTGCCAAATCTTATATATACTATGTTTTACCTAGGCATACACACCTATGATAAAGTTTAATGTCTAAATTAAACTAAGAGATTAATGGCAATAACTAATAATACAATGATTGCAAGAATTTACTGTAATAAAAATTGTGTGAACGTGGTCTCTCTCAAAATACCTTATTGTATACATTTAATACCTTTTCCATCTTAAGCACTTATCACACACTGTGGCCATAATTTTTCAGTTTGAGGTGTGACAGCAAAACTAGCACAAATTTCTTTTTCCTTCTTCACAAAAGCTGTGTTCTCTTTCTGTATTCGGTTGAGAACTTAGATCTTTTCACTTAAAGGAAGCACTTTACAGCTTCTTTTTGGCATATTTGAACTGCAAGCATCACTACTCTTGTGCTTTGAGGCCATTATTAGGTATAAAGTAACTCCAATACTTTGGCCACCTCATGAACTATGGACGGAAGTTCGTGACATTGTACAGGAGACCAAGACCATCCCCATGGAAAAGAAATGCAAAAAAGCAAAATGGCTGTCTGAGGAGGCCTTACAAAGAGCTGAGAAAAGAAGAGAAGTGAAAAGCAAAGGAGAAAAGGAAAGATATAAGCACCTGAATGCAGAGTTCCAAAGAATAGCAAGGAGAAATAAGAAAGCCTTCCTCAGCGATCAATGCAAAGAAACAGAGGAAAACAACAGAATAGGAAAGACTAGAGAAGGCAATGGCAACCCACTCCAGTACTCTTGCCTTAAAAATCCCATGGACAGAGGAGCCTGGAAGGCTGCAGTCCATGGGGTCACTGAGGGTCGGACACGACTGAACGACTTCACTTTCACTTTTCACTTTCATGCATTGGAGAAGGAAATGGCAAGCCACTCCAGTGTTCTTGCCTGGAGAATCCCAGGGACGGGGGAACCTGGTTGGCTTCCGTCTATGGGGTCACAAAGAGTCGGACACGACTGAAGTGACTTAGCAAGCAAGCAAGAGACCTCTTCAAGAAAACTAGAGATACCAAGGGAACATTTCATGCAAAGATGGGCTCGATAAAGGACAGAAATGGTATGGACCTAACAGAAGCATAAGATATTAAGAAGAGGTGGCAAGAATACACAGAAGAACTGTACAAAAAAGATCTTCACGACCAAGATAATCACAATGGCGTGATCACTCACCTAGAGCCAGACATCTTGGAATCTGAAGTCAAGTGGGCCTTAGAAAGCATCACTATGAACCGAGGCAGCTACTAGGTGACTAATGGGTGGGTTTCTTTGGACAAAGGAGTAATGCATGTCATGGGAGGGATGGAGCTGATGTCATGAGATTTCACTGTGCTACTTAGAAGGGTGCACAACGTAAAATTTGTGTATTGTGTATCCTGGAATTTACTATTTAATATTTTTAGACCATGTTGGACCTCAGGTAACTGAAACCTCAGAAAGCAAAGGCATGGATAAGGAAGACTCCTCTAGGGCATTCTTAACATTTATCCACAGTCTCTGTTCCAATCTGTTTCACAACCTACCTTTTATTCAGTGTCCTAAGTGGTCCTTTTCATCCCAGTTTTGACCTTTGTTATTAATTATGCCATTTACAGCCTCATCTCATACTGGACCAAAAACTTGACACCGTTTTCCCAACTCTGAAGTCTTGCTTTTCTGAACTCTGATTTGGCTATGCCCTCTGATTCTTTACTTCAGAAGCTCTGAGTAAGCACCTGGTCTAATCTTGGCCCCTAAACCATCACATGTGGAGGCTCCACAGGTGAAATATGTGAAAGAACAGAGGGCTGAGGTCCAAATATACAGTTTGTATGTAACATGCATACACCCATGAACACACTTAAATCACGTGCTGGTTCACATGGTGCGAAAGTATGGATTGACCCCAATAAATAGAACACCAGGCCCTTGGAATCTCTCCCTCTTTCCCTCTTTTCCCCTTTCTTCCCACAACCTCACGGTGTGGCCCTAGTAGTGAGACTTAACTTTAGGTAGCGAAAGTCGCTCAGTCGTGTCCGACTCTTTGTCCATGGAATTCCCCAGGCCAGAATACTGGAGTGGGTAGCCTTTCCCTTCTCCAGGGGATTTTCCCAACCCAGGAATCAAACCCAGGTCTCCAGCATGACAGGCAGATTCTTTACCAACTAAGCCACAAGGGAATCCCATGTGGCCCTGGATATGCCATGTAATTTCCAGGATGTTCAATAAATCTTTTACAAATTTTCTCCTGATGGTTATTGCTCAAGTTATCTTTCAATCATAATAAGAACCATAAGGGCCAATATGGCCACCACATTGGTTATTGATCAGCTGAGACCAGCACACAACAGTTATTCTACCATCGAATAATAGCATTGTTTTTCTATATTTAAAAATATGAGCATGTGACACCAGAATTGGAACACATGATATCTCATAACACAAAATAATATGTTGGGAGCCAAACAACAGAATGCTGACTCTGTATATGAACTGTGCAAATGTTTCATTAAAGAAGACTGAAATAAGTTGTCAAGGAAATTGTTCCAATCTGAGACTTACTGGATATATGAATATTGCATTTCTATACCTGCCACATCTCCCTAAATGTAAGCCACACAGCTTCATAGGAACTATACATTTATAAATGTAAGCCACACAGCTTCATAGGAACTATAAATTTATAAAAAGGGAAAAGAGTTGGTCTAGGTCTTTGTAATAGTTAGAAAAAGCATAAACTGAACTATATTTCTTTTTCGATCATTAAAATTAAAACCTGAATTTTTAAGTAGTAACCTGTGTTATTTTTGAAAGTGTAAATACGGCACCATATAATTTACTTCCTCAGTCCACCTTTCATTGTGCATGGTCTTCATTAAATTGCCTAGAGGTAACTAGAGAAATAAATTGAAATTGGAAGACTAAACACCTCCCCCATCCTCCTCACTCTGCTCATATAGCAAGTAAAGGGAATGAGAGCACTAAACTGAGCCCTTATAAGAAGTATGTGATCTCAGAGCTGTAACAGTCTTTAAGAGCTAAGAGAAAGGACGTCAAGACAAATACGGTGGGACTTCCCCGGTGCTCCAGTGGTTAAGAATCTGCCTTGCAATGCATGGGACATGGGTTCAATCCCGGGTTGGTTATCTAAGATCCCATATGCTGAGTGGCAACTAAGCCCACAAGCTGCAACTACTGAACCTGTGCACAGCAGTCAAGATTCTGCACGCCACAACTAAGACACAATGCAGCCAAATAAATAGTTTTAAAAAAGAAAAACATGGCTCAGTGTCGCCTCCTTCTTGCATTCAGTAAAACCCAAAGAGAAATAATATGAACGCTGAGAATGAAGGAAGGCACACTCTTGATGAAATTATTCAAAACACACCAACAGCAATTTAAAATTCAAATGCAAAGGACACGATCATGGTAAATCACAAACCACTGTGGGTTTGCAAATGAGGTGCTGTTAAAATAGTCTTACTGAAAACCAAGAGAACTCCAAGCAGCAAGCTGTGAACAAGCACCATGGGAGCCTTACAACCCTGAATTTGAGTTTTCAGTAAGTTTAAGCAATGCACTGATTTTAGCTTATGAATTTCAAGCTTCAAAAATCTTTAATCACTCTCTTGGTAATTTTTTTAATTGAAGTATAGTTGATTTGTGTTAATTACTGCTGTACAGCAAATTCAACTATCTATATGTATGGGCTTCCCTGGTGGCTTAAATAGTAAAGAAGCTACATGCAATGCAGGAGACTTGGGTTTGATCCCTGGGTCGAAAAGTTCCCCTGGAGAAAGAAATGGCTACCCACTCCAGTATTCTTGCCTGGAGAATTCCGTGGACAGAGTCAGACATGTCTAAGTGGCTAATATACATACACACACACACAAAATATATGTGTGTGTGTATACATTCTTTTTAAATATTCTTTTTCATTATTTTTTGTCATTGGATATGGAATATAGTTCTCTGTGCTATACAGTAAGATCTTAGTTAATAGTATAGAATAACAGTCAAGAGCATGGACTCTGGAGTCAGATTGCTAGATTTAAATCCTAACTTGCCACTTATTGGTTATGTGTCCTTGGGCAAATTATCTAATGTCTTTATGCCTCAGCTTTTCAACCATAAAGTGGGGGCAATAAAATTAACATCTCCCTACAGTGTTGTTTAATCAGTATTTATACATTGCTTAGGGTGGTGCCAGGCATGGAGTAAGCTGTATATGAGTATTTGTTAAGTGAAAAAGCAGGTTCTCCTAGTCATATATAAAATGATAGTCTCTGGGATCATGTGTAATTTGCCTGCAACAGCTGAAGAAATAACTTATACTTTTAGATTCAGCTTCCCTGGTGGCTCAGATGTAAAGAATCTGTCTGCAGTGCAGGAGACCCAGATTTGATTCTTGGGTCGGGAAGATCCCCTGGAGAAGGAAATGGCTGCCTGCTTCAGTATTCTTCCCTGGAGAATCCCACGGACAGAGCAGCCTGGCAGGCTACAGTCCACAGGATCGCAAAGAGTCAGACACGACTGAGTGATTAACTCACACATGATCCATCAGGTGAAAAATTATTGCCCAGCTGCAAGCCTAGGACCATGATTTTAGAATCCCTTAAAGGCCTTTCATCTAGCTATCCATGTTACATTTGAGGAAACAGAGGACTATGGCAGGAAGGGGACTTGCCCAAGGTAGCAGCTGTTAAAATATGGCAGAGTTAGAAATAGAAGCCTAGACATTGTTCTCTCTACCTACCACCTCTCTGCCTTCCTAAGGCTGAGTTGTAAATATATCTTGTGAAAATCTTATTACATATAATCTTACTATACAGGAAAAAATCATACTAGTAAAGATGAGACATGTTTCCCTTCCTATCAGAAAGTAGAACACCACTATGAAATTCTATGTGAGCCACAAAGGCATAAAACAAAGAAGAAATGACCTTAGGACACATCTTGCTAAGGGAGGAACAAAATAAATGGGGACAAAGCACAGATGCCCACAGACGCAATTCAAAGCTATGGTGCCTGATGCTGTTATGCTCTGTAATGACTCAGCTTGCTGCAACACAAAATGCTATTTTTGCTTTTCTCCTTTTTAAGTAAAAGTGAAAATTCTTTTTAGGTTTCTTTCAGTTAGTGCAAACAGGTACTAATGTAGGTCTTTCGTAAAAGCAAAGGGGTATAAAACAAACTTTTGACAAACTGGGGGGTTGGGATGGTACCTGTATTTACACTAACAACATAAATTGTGTGCTTAACACATTAAAGGGCTTCGCAGGTGGCGCTAGTGGTAAAGATGCTGCCTGCAATGCAGGAGACTTATAAGAGACATGGATTTGGAAAGATCCCCTGGAGAAACGCATGACAACCTACTTCAGTATTCTTACCTGAAGAATCCCATGGACAGAGGAGCCTGGTGTGCTACAGTCCCTAGGGTTGCAAAGAGTTGGACATAACTGAAGCAACTTAGCATGCATGCGCACGCAACACCTTAGTATCAGGTTTTTGCATGTGAAACTATGGTTCCCAATGTCAGTGATATTCCTTATTTCAGAAACCTCTTCCCAATATGGTTCTCTCGTAAGTGCATTAAATCACAAGATTGCTGTGTGCTAAGTCGTTTCAGTCATGTCCAACTCTTTGTGACCCCATGTACTGTAGCCTACCATGTTCCCCTGTCCATGATATTCTCCAAGCAAGAATACTGAAGTGGGTTGCCATTTACTCCTCCAGGGGCTCTTCCTGACCCAGGGATCAAACCCGCATCTCTTAATGTCTCGTACATTGGCAGGTGGGTTCTTTACTACTAGCACCACTTGGGAAGCCCAAATCACATTATTTCCTTCTATTATCATCTTAATCTATCTGGGTTGCTATAACAAAATACCAGAGACAAAGTGGCTTATAAATAACGAAAGTTAATTCTCAAGTTCTGGAGGTTGGGAAGTCCATCAGTAGATTTAGTTTCTGGTGAACCCTCACTTCCTAGTTCATAGACTGCAGTCTTTTGGAGGTATCCTCACATGGTGAAAGGGGTGAGGGAACTCTCTGGGATCTCTTTTATAAGGACACTAATCCCATTCATGAGGGCTCCACCCTCAGGACCTAATTACCTCCAAAAGGTCCCACCTACAAATACCATCACATTGGGGATTAGGTTTCAAGATATGAATTTGGGGAGTGGGGGAACACAGATATTCAGTCAATAGCAATTACACATTCAAAAACAATGCCTTTGTAGTCAAATAAACTGAACGTGTTGAAGGAAAACCCCTAAGGCAATTTTATCCCTTACACTAACACTTCAAAAGATCTTTCCCTAATGACTGATTCAGATGATACTCTAATTGCAATTTTTATTTCCCATACCGGGATGTCTGCATCTTTTTAGGTTTATGATACTTCAAATATTAAATTATTAAGAATGTATGCAGCCCAAGAATTAAACATGAAAGCTAGCTCAGAGGTAATGAAGTATAAAACCAGAAATTGCTTCTTAATTCCTTTGTCAATTAAAAATAAATAAAAATAAATAAAGAGCTTGGCATTCCAGTTTTTAAAAAGAGATTTCTGAAAGTCAAGATTGTCAATCCATGTGTTGTATTTCTAATCCCAGGGAGACTTTAGAAGACTCATTTACTGAAAACCAAAGCAGAGATTCTGGTGTACCACCGAAAATGAAAACCCACTACTTTGTAAATTTGCATTTACTTTGATATTTATCAATGATAAAAACCCTCTCAGTTAGCATTTGTTTAATACAAAGTGTCCAAGAGCAAACTCATCAGTTGAAGTCTTTTTACAGTTCCCTTACAGACCATGATTGTTTGGACTAAAGTCCTATTATTTTATCACAACTATCATTGCATCCAAGGAAGTAGTGATTGAGATTTGTCCAAGCATGTGAATTGCAAAATCATATATTTCTTCCTATGCATTTCATTAACCTCGATATTTAGTGCTACTACAGTAATAATCAATTACAACGCAACAATCAGATATCAATAAGGTACTATGTAATAAATATGCTACTACACTAAAGAATTACTGGAAAAAACAAGTTAATGAATCATGGTACATTATGAAAATCATAGATTCCATATGTCAGAATTGGAAGATCTCTTAGAGACTGTGCAGCTAAATCCTCACAAAGGCAAGGAAATGTCGCTTCAGATCAGTGAGTTAGTCTTGGAGTCAATAGTCTTCTGGATCCCTCTCAAGTATACATCCAAGTTTGGGATTTTTTGTGTTTATTTATATGTGTGTGTGTGTGTGTGTGTGTGTGCATTTCAGTAAATATATTCCCTGTTTGAGGTTCATATCAATTTGATTAATTCCAAGATTTTTCTCTAGAGCAAATCATAATCTAACAAAGTTTCACAGCAATAAGTTCCCATTTATGAGTATTTACATTTATAAATATTGGCTCATGTTGGTTCTGCAGCCATAACACATTCATATTTGGAAAAAAGGAAAGATAATCTTAGAGAACTTCCATGTTACAGTTATTTTCCATTATTTAATAAGTGTAATGTTTCATATGTGGCTTCTTATATATATATATATTAAAATGTTACATACTAAGAAATTAGCTACAGAATCCTGTGGTCTTCTGAAGACAATTATACCAGCAAATTTATTTTCAGCAAACTAAGAAACTAGGTAAAGAGAAAAATCATCTTGAATATGGAATTGCACAGCAATGACAAGGGCATGAATCTTTTTAGTGACTTCATAGCAGCCCGCTGCCACAGTATATCCCTTCTAAGTTTCCCTGGTGGCTCAGACAGTAAGGAATCCGCCTGGAATGTGGGAGACCTGGGTTCAATCTCTGGGTTGGAAAGGTCCCCTGGAGAAGGGAACAGCTACCCACTCCAGTATTTTGGCCGCCTTGAGAATTCCACAGACAGAGGAGCCTGGCAGGCCACAGTCCATGGAATTGCAAAGAGTCAACATTACTGAGTGACTTTGACTTCACTTCAAACTCTCAAGAGCAGATAATATAATCCATAGCAATCATTTAAACTTTTCCTGATTTGCGTCCAACAGTTATTCTGACACAAAGATTTTCTTGAAGGACTTCTCAGCCTTGTATAATCAGTCCTTAAAACTTTACATGATGTTCAGTAAACCAAGACCAAGATCCTCACTCATATCATCAGGGCATTTTGCCTGTTAACCTGTCCACTAAACTGTGCAGCTTCTTTGTTTATATCTTCCACTTACTCAAATGGGCTGACTTACCAGATTTTACTTGCCCACTAACTAGATTTTATCTAGATAGTAGAGTTTGGCTTCCCTGGTGGCTCAGAGGTTAAAGCGTCTGCCTCTAATGCGGGAGACCCGGGTTCGATCCCTGGGTCGGGAAAATCCCCTGGAGAAGGAAATGGTAACCCACTCCAGTATTCTTGCCTGGAGAATCCCATGGACGGAGAAGCCTGGTAGGCTACAGTCCACGGGGTCGCAAAGAGTCGGACACGACTGAGCGACTGAACGGAACGGAACAGTAAAGTTTAGAGGGGAGCTCCATGCCCTTAAGGGAGAGCTGCAGGCTTTAAAACGTCTCAGCTGTAGTGTGGAATTGGGCACTCAGCAGCAAGATAATCCACTACTTCTATTGTCTGTCATCTATCCCCTTTTGTTTCAGTGTGCCCCTGTGGCACAAACAATATGGGTAGTGATCTTGCTATAGTGATCTTGCTTTTGTTGACTACATAACACATTGTCTGAATCTATTTGGGATGTTTCTTTTCCAGCAGAATCTGTCATGCTGTCTGACATAGTGTCTATCGGTAAGCACCCCAAGCACCACAGCAAAACAACCTGAGTATAAATCCCAACCCCTTCACTTATAAGCTGCGTGATCTTGGGTAAGATGCATAACCTTTCCGTGTCATGAATTCTTCATATTATGTACTGTCTAAGCCTCCATGACCGGAGAAAGCAATGGCACCCTACTCCAATACTCTTGCCTGGAAAATCCCATGGACGGAGGAGCCTGTAGATTGCGGTCCATAGGGTCACTAAGAGTTGGACACAACTAAGCGTCTTCACTTTCACTTTTCACTTTCATGCATTGGAGAAGGAAATGGCAACCCACTCCATTGTTCTTGCCTGGAGAATCCCAGGGACGAGGGAGCCTGGTGGGCTGCTGTCTCTGGGGTCGCACAGAGTCGGACATGACTGAAGCAACTTAGCAGCCGTAGCAGCAAGCCTCCATGACAGTAAAAGAGCAAGTTTGCTGTGTCAAAGTCCATTCAGTGCCATGAAATGAGCAACACCACTTTTTTCCTTAACCATCACATATTCACTGAATGCCTATGCACTAGAAATTACAGACAACACAACTTTTAAGACATGGAATTTGTCCCTAAGAAACTACTTACTGTGAATTCTGGAATAAAAGACATGTGATTAATGAGTAATATGCAAAATAAGCCCTCCAAGAGAGATAGACCACTTTGACCTGGGACCAGAGTGTGGATCCAATCTAGATATCTTTTCCATTTAATCCCCAACATGTTTTAGCAAAACCATAGTTGTGTTTCTTCACTCTTCCAGAAATTCATCAACCTTTCTTTATTTAAATGATTTTAGGCACCAACATTATAACGATAAACTCAAAACTTGGACAGATAGCTCAGCAGGTAAAGAATCCACCTGCAATGTAGGAGACACAGTTCAATCCCTGGGTTGGGAAGATCCCCTGGAGGAGGAATTGGCAACCCACTCCAGCATTCTTGCCTCGGAAGTCCCATGGATAGAGGAGCCCGGCAGGATACAGTCCATGGGCTCACAAAGAGTTGGACATGACTGAATGACAAAGCAGGCATGCACAAAAGCACAATACATAAAATACATAAGGCCTATGTTTTTGTTCATCATGGGAACTTTATTTCTGTTCAACTGTTCATTATTATCTGCTTAGGAAATATTATATCTCAAGGAAATTATAAAAATACAGAAAACATTTAAAAACCATTTATAACTCTGAGATAACTATCATTGACATTTCGGGATCTTTTCCCCCATTTTTCCTAAGCATATTTACACTATTGAGCTAATGTTACATAATTTGCTTTTTAAATAACTTTTTCCTCTTAGGTTAAAATATATCACAAGAAATAAAAATTCTGTATAATTGTACTACCAGTTAACACCAGATGACATTTTTTTAAAGTTACACATGTAATTTGAAAATTCAAATGTGTAATACTGCATCCTTCCACTGCACAGATATCAATATGTTTGTGATATATGCTGTATAATATGCCAAAAGATCTTCAAATAGGTTTTCAATTATTTGAATTTACAAACAATGCTGTGTTGAATATTTTTATCATCACATATCAAATGAAAATAGCTGGATGAATTTTCAACCAAATTTGCAGGATATGTTTAGAATAGTGTGACTCAAAATATAGGCTATTTGAAATACAGGAGCTTCACTTTTTGTGAAACTCTGCTTCACGAAAACATGCTTCAAAGCAGCTATAGCAGAGTCCTCTGTGACTGCTAATAAGGAAAGCACTGGCATATGCATTAGGATGCCAAGGAGACAAAAATCATACAGTGCTTAAACAGAAGCCCCTTTTTGAAAGCCACAAAGGCAGATACCACAAATTACAAGTACTGATTTTCTATTGAAATGTTTCTCAAACAGATAACTCAATGTTATGTCATCTACAGTAACAACAGGGACAGTATTCATATTATGATCATTGGTAATTAACTTGAGCAGCTCAGAAGAGGGTAACTGAAAAATAATTGCCTGTTGCCTGAAGATAATAAACAGCCTGAAAAAGTGATGTAAAGCTGAAAGAGGAACTCGCTGCAAAGCGTTAATGCAGGAAACAGAAGCAAACTTTAGGGGAAAAAAATCCTCATAGATATTTAAGAAGATTTTGTGCCCATAGAAGAGTTAGGAGGGTATAGTTGTAAAGCAAACAGTTTATAAACATTATAGATACAATTGTCAGATTAAAAAAGAGTATACTGCCTCAAGATAAGGCCTAATAGCAGAAGAGAATGGCAGGGAATCAAATTCCTTTCCGTTCCGTCGCTCAGTCGTGTCCAACTCTTTGCGACCCTGTGGACTGTAGCCTACCAGGCTTCTCCGTCCATGGGATTCTCCAGGCAAGAATACTGGAGTGGGTTACCGTTTCCTTCTCCAGGGGATCTTCCCGACCCAGGGATCGAACCCGGGTCTCCCACATTGGAGGCAGACGCTTTAACCTCTGAGCCACCAGGGAAACCCGGGAATCAAATTAGATGTCTGTAAATCCCATTAAAGAATTTTTTTAGAATATTTGGGGAAGAGTAGAGAGACAGAGAAGAAAGATAAGAAAGAAAAGTTGTGGGGTATGGAGAAGAGATACAGGTGAGTCAAAGTCTGTCTAATAGAAGTTCCAAATGGTGAAGAGGAGAAAGGAGAGATGGGAAAACATAATTTAAGGTGTAACAAAAGATACACTTCCCTGAGCTGAAGACTATTGTTTCAAAGCAAGATACTGAAAAATGGCACACTGTGGTATGTTGTTTTCCAGAAGGACCACTATTTTTTCCCTCCCTCTATCTGTGTCCCTTTGCAATGTGACTTTGAAGTT
This sequence comes from Moschus berezovskii, assembly GCF_049115385.1. Lineage (NCBI taxonomy): Eukaryota > Metazoa > Chordata > Mammalia > Artiodactyla > Moschidae > Moschus > Moschus berezovskii. The sequence continues at coordinate 131,146,526 of NC_142488.1, read as the reverse complement.
CCTCCCATCAAGGAGCCCCTTCGAATCTGACTTGGCTTCATGGCTTGCCAAAGATAGCCAGTGCTCAGTCATTTCAGTCATGCCCGACTCCTTGCAGCCTGCCAGACTCCTCTGTCCATGGAATTTCCCAGGCAAGAATACTGGAGTTGGTTGCCATGCCCTCCTCCAGTGGATCTTCCCAACCCAGGGATTGAACCCATGTCTCATGCATTGCAGGTGGATTCTTTACCACTGACCCACCTGGGAAGTCCAAAGATGGCCCACATTTCACCAATAGAATGTGGTACAAGTAACACTGTGTTAGTTCCAAGCTCTGTCTCAAGAGGCCTCGTGTGCTTCTACATTTGCTTGGAACCATCCCTCTGATTACCATGCAAACAAGCCGAGGCTAGTCTACTAACAGGTAAGAAGTGACATGGAACAGACACAAGCCATTACATCTGAAGCCTTCCTAGCACCCAGCTGACCTACCAGGTTATCACAGACACATGAGATCAGAAGAACTGCCCAGCTGAGCTCAGGACAAATCACCAACTCACAGTCTTGAAAGAGCCAAAAGAGCTACCTCTGCAGATGTCTGGTGGAACAGTATTTTATGCAAAGGGATAGGTATGTGCAAATGCTATGAGGTAAGAGCATGCCTGCCATTTCTGAGGAAAAGAAAGGTCAGTTTGTCTAGAGTGGCGTAAGTGATAGAAGGAAGGGTAGGAGATGAAATGAGAGGAGTGTGGTAAATTGTAAAAACAGCCACACATCATTCTACTTTCTATATCCTTGCCCTTGCAATGTGATATCACAGATCCTTTCCTCAAAAAGTAGACTCTATCTCTGCTCCTTGGATCTGGGTTGGCAATGTGGCTTACTGTGGCCAATGAGATATTAGTAAATATAATACAAACAGAGACTTGAAAAGCACTTGTGCATCAAGGCTTGCTCTCTTGCTGTTCCTGAAGTTCCTGACTGCCATGCAAGAAAATCCAGGTTCTTCCACTGGATTATGACACTCAGTCACTCTTGTCATCTGAGACAACACCTAGTCAGCCCCCAGACATGTGAGACCATTCACTGCACTTGCGAATGCATGAGTGATTCCAGCTTAGATCATAAAAGTTGCTGAGCCAAGCCCAAATCGCCAAACCAGAGCTCAATAAATAATTTAAGCCATAAAATGTTGAACTGTTTTGTTATACAACAAAAGTTAATTGATGCACATGATTTAAGTTATGAGAATAAAGTGAAAATCATGGAAGAATTCAGAAAGAGGGAATAAAAGTTTAGCTGTCTTAGCTGGCATTGAATTCTTTATTCACAGTATGGAATACTATTAGATATTATGATAATGTTTATAGAATTCTGAAGGGAAAGGCTTTTGAACCTATTACTTTACTATTGCAAAGAAATAGGCTTTGGGGATACCAGAAAACTATCACTTAGAAGCAAAGACAATTTCTTTTTTTTCATATTGAGGTATATTCCACAATGCAAAATTGTCTGTATTTAAGATGTACAATTTGATTATTTGATATGCATATACATTGAAAAATAATCACTCTAATAAATCTAATTAACATTTCTATCAACCCAGTAATACTGGAGTGGGTCTATCCCTTCTTCAGGGGATCTTCCCAACCCAGGAATCAAACTAGGGTCTCCTGCATTGCAGGCAGATTCTTTACCAACTGAACTACCAGGGAAGCCTTTTCCCTTCAGATCGCTACTACTTTCTGTTTCCTTCCATTTGTGTGAGTCTGTGTGAGAACACTTAGGATCCACTTTCTTAGAAAAGTCCAAGTATACAGTAAAGTATTGTTAATCATAATCACATTGTTCTATATTATCCCCAGAATTTATTCATCTTGCATAAAACTGCAGCCCTTGACCAAAGTTTCTCCATTTGTCCATCCTCTTGGCCCTCGTAACCACCATTCTACTCTCTGCTTCTATGACTTCAACTATTTCAGACTCCACATATAAGTATTTGTCTTTATCTGGCTTATTTCACTTAGCATAATGTCTTTCAGGTTCATCCAAGTTGTCCCAAATAGTAGAATTTCCTTCTATTTAAAGTATGAATAATATCCCATTGTGTGTATTCAGGCATACTTTGAAGATATTTCAGATTTGGTTCCAGACCATCACAATAAAGTGAATATTGTAATAAAGTGAGTGACATGAATACTGGAGTGGGTAGCCTATCCCTTCTCCAGCAGATATTCCTGACCCAGGAATCAAACCGGGGTCTCCTGCATTGCGGACAGATTCTTTACCATCTAAGCTACCGGGGAAACCCCTTTGATTTCCCAGTTCATATAAGTTATGCTAATACTATAAACTATTAAATGTACAATAGCATTACATCTTAAAAAACAATGTACATGCCTTAATTTAAAAATACTTTGTGGCTAACCATAATCTGAGCCCTCAGCAAATCTTAATATTTTGGCCAGTGGAGGGTCTTACTACAATATTGATGACTGCTAACTGATCAGGTTGCTTAAGGTTAGGGTGGCTGTGGCAATTTCTTAAAATAATACAATGAAGTTTGCTGTACTGATTGACTCTTACTCTCATGAACAATTTCTCTGTAGCATGAAACTATTTGATAGCATTTTATCCAGAGTAGAAATTTTTTCAAAATTGATGTCTGTCTTCTCAAAGCCTGCCACTGTTTTATCAACTAAGTTTATATAATATTCTAAATCCTTTGCTGTCATTTCAATAGTCTTCACAGCATCTTCACCAGGAATATATTCCATTTCCAGAAACTCCTTTCTTTGCTCGTCCATAAGAAGCAACTCCTCAACTGTTAGAATTTTATCATGATGTTGTAGCAATTCAGTCACATCTTCAGGCCCCACTTCTAATTCAAGTTCTCTTGTCATTTCCACCATGTCTGTGGTAACTTCCTCCCCTGAAGTTTTGAACTCCTCAAAGGCACCCATGAGGGTTGGAATTAACTTCCTCCAAACTCCTGTGAATATTAATATTTTGACCTTTTCCCATGAATTAAAAATATTCTTGATGGCGTCTAGAATGGTGAATCCTTTCCAAAATGTTTTCAATTTACCTTGCCCATATCTATCAGAGGAATCACTATATATGATCAGCTATAGCCTTGAAAATGCATTTCTTAAATCATAAGACTTGAAGGTCAAAACTACTTGACACGTAGACTGCAGAATGGATGCTGTATTACCAGGTATAAAAACAATATGAATCTCATTGTACATCTCCATCAGAGCTCTTGGATGGCCAGGTACTTTCTCTCCTTTCTCAGTGTTTTTGAAAGGAATCTTTTATTCTGAGCAACAGATCTCAACAATAAGCTTAAAATATTCAGTAAATCATGTTGTAAACAGATGTGCTGTCATTCATGCTTTATTCTTCCCTTTATACAGCAAAAGAAGAGTAGATTTAGCATAATTCTTAAGGGGCCTAGGATTTTCAGAATAGTAATTGAGCATTGGCTTCAACTGAAAACCACCAGCCACATTCAGTTCGGTCCAAATCAGTTCAGTCACGCAATCATGTCCAACTCTTTGTGACCACATGGACTGCAGCACACCAGGCCTCCCTGTCCATCACCAACTCCCAGAGTTTACTCAAACCATATCCATTGAGTCAGTGATGCCATACAACCATCTCATCCTCTGTCATCCCCTTCTTCTCCTGCCTTCAATCTTTCCCAGCATCAGGGTCTTTTCAAATGAGTCAGTTCTTCGTATCAGTTGCGTTAGCCTCAAACAAGTGAGCCAGCCTGTCCTTTGAAGCTTTAAAATCAGGCCTTGGCTTCTCTTCTCCAGCTATGAAAGTCCTGGATGGCATCTTCTTATAGAAGGCTATTTCATCTACACTGAAAATCTGTTGTTTAGTGTAGCCACCTTCATTAGTTATCTTAGCTAGATCTTCTGGATAACTTCCTGCAGTTTCTGCTTCTGCACTTGCTGATTCAGTTTGCACTTTTATGTTATGGAAACGGTTTCTTCCCTTAAACCTCATGAACTCACCTCTGCCAAATTCAAACTTCTCCTCTGAAGCTTCCTTCACTCTCTCAGCCTTCAGAGAATTGAAGAGAGTTAGGGCCTTGCTCTGGATTAGGTTCTGACTTAAGGGGTGGCTGGTTTCGATCTTCTATCCAGATCCCTAAAACTTTTTTCCTATAATCGATAAAGATATTTTGCTTTCTTGTCACTTCTGTTCACTGGAGTAACACTTTTAATTTCCTCAGAGAACTTTTCTTTGGCGTTCACAACGTGGTAACTGTTTGGTACAAGAGGTCTAGCTTTTGGCCTGTCTCAGCTTTCAACATGTCTTCCTCATTGAGCTTAATCATTTCTAGTTTTTGATTGAAAGGGAAAGACTTATGACTCGTCCTTTCACTTGACTGCTTATAGACCATTGTAGGGTTACTAATTAGCATAATTTTAATATTATGTCTCAGGGAATGGGAAGGCCCGAGAAGAGGGAGTGAGATGAGGGACCAACTTTGTAACAACCAGAACACACATATTTATTGATTAAATTCACTGTCTGTTGGGGGCACAGTTCATGGTGCCCCAAAACAATGACAATAGTAACATCAAAAAACACTGCTCAAAGATTATCATAACAAATAACAATGAAAGAGTTAGAAATATTACAGGAGTTACCAAAATGTGACACAAAGACACAAAGTGAGCAAATGCTGTTGGAAAAATGGCACTGATAGATTTGCTTAGGTGCTCACATACCTTCAATTTGTTTAAAAAAAATACACAATATCTGTGAAGCAAAATAAAGTGAAGCAAAATAAAATGAGGTGTGCTTATTACTACACACACACATACACACTACATTTTCTTTATCCATTTGTTCATCAATGGACACTCAGGTTGTTTCCGTATCTTGGTTATCGTGAATAATGCCAAAATGAATGTGGAAGTGTAGGTACCCCTTTGAGATTCTGATTCTATTTCCCTTGGATATATACCCAGAAGAGGGATTACTAGATCATATGGTGGCTCTATTTCTAATTTTTTGAGAAAACTCCATACTATAGTTGCTGCATCATTTTGCATTCCCACCAGCAGTGTACAAGTGTTCCCTTTTCTCCATATCCCCACCCACACTAGTTGTCTTTTGTCTCTCAGATAGTAGCCACTCTAACAATTGTGAGGTGATATTCCATTATGGTTTTGGTTTCCCTGATGACTAGTGGTGCTGAGAAACTTTTCATGTACTTATGGACCCCTTGTATGTCTTGTTTTGAGAAAGGTCTATTCATGTTTTTGTTCATTTTTTCACTGAGTTTTTTTTTTTTTGTCTTGTTCTCCACCCATTCATCTATTTTTGCTTTTGTTGCCAATGGTTTTTCTGTCATACACAAACTACCATTGCCCATACCAACATCAAGGAGATTTTACCCTAAGTTTTCTTCTAGGACTTTTATAGTTTCTGGTCTTACATTTTAAACTTTAATCCATTTAGAGTTGATTTTTGTATATAGTCTGATATACCAACACATATTCTTCTGCTTTAAATGGAAAGTCTTATATATGTCAGTTAGGTTCTTTTAATCTAGAGTTCAAGTCAGCTATTTCTTTATTGATTTTTCTTACCAGATTTTCTATCCATTATTGTAATTGGGGATACTGAAGTCCTTTTGCTATTATTGATTGCTCTCAATTTTTGCCTTCAAATCTGCCAATATTTGCTTTCTTGATGTTAGGTTTATAATTGTTGTATCTTTCTGTTGAATCACCTTTTATCACTATACAATGACCCTATCTGTCCCTAGAAATAGTTTTAGACTTAAAGTCTATTTTGTATGATGTAAATTTAGCTACCTCTGCTTTCCTATGGCTACCATTTGCATTTCACACATTTCATACCATTCACCATCCCATATCTTTTTCATCCCTTCACTTTCTGCCTTTGTGTTTATTTAATTCTAAAGTGAGTCTCTTGTTTGCCATTCCCTTCTCCAGTGGACCACATTCTATCAGACCTCTACACCATGATCTGTCCACCCGGGGTGGCCCTTCATGGCATGGCTTAGTTTCATTGAGCTGGATCATTGAAAAAACTAGAGAGTTCCCAAAAAAATCTATTTCTGCTTTATTGACTATGCCAAAGCCTTTGACTGTGTGGATCACAAGAAACTGTGGAACATTCTGAAAGAGATGGGAATACCAGACCACCTGACCTGCCTCTTGAGAAACCTGTATGCAGGTCAGGAAGCAACGGTTAAAACTAGACATGGAACAACAGACTGGTTCTAAATAGGAAAAGGAGTATGTCAAGGCTGTATATTGTCACCCTGCTTATTTAACTTATATGCAGAGTACATAATGAGAAATGCTGGGCTGGAAGAAACATAAGCTGGAATCAAGATTGCTGGGAGAAATATCAATAACCTCAGATATGCAGATGACACCAGCCTTATGGCAGAAAGTGAAGAAGAATTAAAGAGCCTTTTGATGAAAGTGAAAGAGGAGAGTGAAAAAGTTGGCTCAAAGTACAACATTCAGAAAACTAAGATCATGGCATCCCGTCCCATCACTTCATGGCAAACATATGGGGAAACAATGGAAACAGTGGCTGACTATTTGGGGGGAGGGGCTCCAAAATCATTGCAGATGGTTATTGCAGCCATGAAATTAAAAGACGCTTACTCCTTGGAAGGAAAGTTATGACCAACTTAGACAGCTTATTAAAAAGCAGAGACATTACTTTGCCAACAAAGGTCCGTCTCGTCAAGGCTATGGTTTTTCCAGTAGTCATGTATGGATGTGAGAGTTGGACCATAAAGAAAGCTAAGCACCAGAAATTTGATGCTTTTGAACTGTGGTGTTGGAGGAAACTCTTGAGAGTCCTTTGAACTGCAAGGGGATCAAACCAGTCCATCCTAAATGAGATCACTCCTGGGTGTTCATTGGAAGGACTGATGTTGAAGCTGAAACTCCAGTACTTTGGCCACCTGATGCAAAGAGCTGACTCATTTGAAAAGACCCCGATGCTGGGAAAGTTTGTGGGCAGGAGAATAAGGGGATGACAGAGGATGAGATGGTTAGATGGCATCACTGAGTCATGGACATGAGTTTGGGTAAACTCCAGGAGTTGGTGATGGATAGGGAGGCCTAGTGTGCTGCAGTTCATGGGGTCACAAAGAGTCAGACATGACTGCGTGACTGAACTGAACTGAAAGTAAGTCTCTTGTAGGTAGCATATGACTCAGTTCAGTTCAGTTCAGTTCAGTCGCTCAATCGTGTCCGACTCTTTGCGACCCCATGAACCACAGCACGCCAGGCCTCCCTGTCCATCACCAACTCCCGGAGTTCACTCAAACTCATGTCCATCGAGTCGGTGATGCCATCCAGCCATCTCATTCTCTGCCATCCCCTTCTCCCACCCCCAATCCCTCCTAGCATCAGACTCTAGATCATGTTTATTTATCCATTTATCCACTGTATGCCTTTTGTTTAGTAAGTTTAATCTATGTACATTTAAGGTAATTATTGATAAGTGAGAACTTAGTATTGCCATTTGGTTCATTGTTTTCTGTTTGTCTTACAGTTGTTTTGTTCCTTTCTTTCAGCTTCTTTATTGGACTTCTTTTTGGTACTCTGGAGCTCTCCAAGGGTTATTCTCAGTGGCATGCAGTTCAGTTTTTGTTGTTTTTTTGTGGGAAGGGTAGGTTTTAGGACCTCCTGGTTTGCCATCTTGCTGACATCAGGGCAGAGACAATTTTCAGTAATTTGGGGATTCTATTGAATATATCCTCTGAAATGGAAACATTCATTCATAAGGGCTTTACCTCATAACCTAGTTACTTCCCAAAGGCCCCACCTCCAAATACTCAACGCTTTGTTATTCTAAGTGAAAGTGAAAGTCACTCAGTCTTGTCTGACTATTTGCAGCCCCATGGACTATACAGCCCATGAAATTCTCCAGGCCAGAACACTGGAGTGGGTAGCCTTTCCCTTCCCCAGTGGATCTTCCCAACCCAGGAATCGAACCAGGGTCTCCTGCATTGTAGGTGGATTCTTTACCAATGGAACTACCAGGGAAGCTAATTCTAACAAATTCCCCAATATGTGAAAGAACTCAGTTTAGTTCGGTTCAGTCACTCAGTTGTGTCCGAATCTTTGCGACCCCATGGACTGCAGCATGCCAGGCTTCCCGGTCCATCACCAACTCCCTTGGCTGAAAGAAATCAGCCAAGATCAAAAAAGCTGCTTCCTAACTTACATATAGCTGACTGCAGACACATAAGTGAGTCTAATGAAGAAGATATGCCCAGCAAATTCATAGGTTCATTATAATAAAAAGATTATCAACTTAAGCCACTGTATTTTGAAGTGGTTTGTTATACCAAAATAGGTAAGCAATACAACCCTATCAACAAAGTAACCTGGAAGAGAGGGACTTTGTGTATCTTTTCTATGGTGATCAAGTTACCACTGAACTCAAAATTGGGTTACTGAAATGATACATCTTAACCCATGTTGATCTTTGCTGTAAAACTTTAAATAACTGTTTTGTCCTTGTTTCAATGTAAAGAATGTCACTACTTGGATTAGTGGGTGTGGGATGAGGGTGAGAAAAAGGAGGGTAAGTAATTGACATGGACATAGAATTCCAATTGAAGTTTGCTATCTTAAATTTCTGGTGTTTCATGTGTTGGTGCTTATGAAACAAACAGAATTGTGAATTATTTAGGCGTAAAATAAACGAGCCCACCTGAAGATTCTGGATAAAATTTTTAAATCTGATGATTTTTTATGTTAGCTACATTTTCTGATAATTGCTGTTTGCAAAGATGAACTGGTACATACTGAGATGACAAATGTCTGAATTTATTCTAAAAGCCTTTAAGAAACTGGAGTTCAAACTGCCTGCAACAATACAAAAGATACTATTTCTCATCTTTAAAAAAACACTAATGATACCTTTTAGAGAACTGCTTGATAATCTATTTGAGCTACTCACATCCCACACTTTTGAATTCCTCTGATGGTGGTGGAGATTTTTCTTTGCAGAACACTGGGGTTTAATGGAGATTGTCTGGAGTGATGCAATTTGTGGCCATTTTAAAGAAATATAAACTAATAGAGAAAAATGGAGGCTGCTAAACTGGGACTGAGGCTGCCAGTGCTATCATTTGAACACATGATATGGCTTTGTAACACCTATCATCATATAATAAAGCCAGTAGAAAAGGAAAAAAGTTAGTAGCATCAAGATACAAATGAAAAATTGGATTAATAAGTCCTCATTAAACCAGAACAACAACAACAAAGTGACTTCAAAGCAATAACATGAATGTGGGTATATTTGGGGGAAAAGTAATCCTTTTGATTCATTATGAAAGTGGAGAGTAGCCACCATGTTACCCTACCCCCAAGCAGTCATGTGAAACTGTTTCCACTCCTAGCATCCTGAGATTGGTCTTTTCAATAAAAAGAAACCGGGGTCCTTAGACAGTGGCATTCTTTAAAATCAACCTGAACATCCTGATCTTGGGAGGAAGCAAGCACACTTTCAAAGGTGTCTGAGTTGTGACACAGGAGTCAGCGTGAAATCACCACTACTGGTCTATGAAAATTTGAACATTAAAAAAGCTGTTTTGGTTTCCTGAAACCAGTGGAGTCTGTGAAAGGCCAAACGTCCATGATGAGGCTCGAGAGGGACAAAATTAAGTAAGCAAGAAACAAGTTGTATAAAATGCATATATGATCGCAGTCCTCAGACAAACTCTGTATTAGGACCATCTGAATCTGGACATTATTATAAAATGAATCTGTGGGCTTTCTCACCTACTGGGAACTTGAGGTCAGACACAGCATGAACACCTGAGCTCGTCCTCATTTTTCATGTTGCTAATGAGGATAGAACCTTTTTGATGCTGAGCTTGGTTCAGAATAGAGACACAAATTTTGGTATGTTTTTCCAGATGAGAAAAGACCCACTATGATCTTCCCTGAGCAAGGAGAATCAGATTGGTAAGGAATGAACAGATACTGGACGCATTTAAATGCTTCTTTTATTACAAAAGTATTAAATGCTCACTTTAAACAATTTTTTTACAATGTAAAAATATATAAAATAAAATATGCATTTAAATATTAGTGCAGCCACTTTTAGAAATGATATTTCAAACTTCTAAACCACTATATTAAAAAAAGAGGAAATGCACTTCAACAAATCTAGCAAGAAAAAAACTAAAACTTTTTAAATGACAGAATCATTACTAATTTGACAGAATTGTGAAAGGTTTAATTATGAATTTAAAGGCAGACATTCTCAGATGAAGTAAAAAAAAATCACATCACATGCTGTTTTGGAAAGATAAACTTAAAAAAGTTGAAAATATTGGAGTGGATAAAGATACACTAGACAAATGCTAACAAAAACCAAGTAGGGGTAGCAAAGAAATGTCAAAGCAAGAAGCATTAAATGGGTTTAAAAAGGTTTCTTTATGTTGTAAATTAACACAATGCAATAAGAAAATCATGAAATTTAACACAATGGAAAAAAAGTTCAAATATGTAAAGCAAAAAAGGTTAAAAAGATATCCCATGCTTTTATCTGAATATTTAGATAAAGCAGTTAAAAAAGGGAAAAACTGAATAACAATGAACAAGTTTAATATGTAGAAATATGATATATTATTACCAAACCAAAAGAAAATACACATTTGCTTTAATTGCCATGATTTGAAAATGTTAAGGAGGCACTACTCCAGGGACTTGTTAAAACAGAGATTTATATTCTAAATGAAATATCAACATAGTCAAAGCATCACTACCAAGTCAGTTTTATTCCAAGAATGCAAGAATAGATCAACATTAGTAAGTCTTAATGTAACTAATACATTAATGGATTAAAGACAATAACCATATTATCACCTTCACAGATACCAGAAAAGGCCTTTGATAACATTCTATATACATTCCTGAAAAAACTATAAGTCAAGATGAAATAATGAAAGGAAGGGCATTTCTATAACTTGAAAAAGGGTATCTATCAGAAACAATGCTAATCATCATATTTTAGAGTGAAACAATGAGTTATTTCTATTAAGGCCCAAAACAAGAGAAGGATACCTGTTCTTTATTAAGTCATATAAGTCTGTGTTGTCCTGGTAAGATCTTTACCAATGTGCTAAAAAGGAAAAATGTTAGATATAAACATCAACAAGGAAAAGACAAAAGTTTCATTATTTACAGCTGACATGATTGTGTATCTCGGAATTCAAGATCACTAACTGGAATAAATTCCCACAGAACTAAGAACAGAGTTTAATATCATGCCTAGATACAAGACAAATGCAAAGCTCTATATTGTAAAGATGTCCATTCTTGACACATCACTCAAAAATTCCAAGGCACTTTGAGGAATTTTTTTTGTTTGTTTCATAGAAGTTGATGAGTTGATTTTAAAATACATCTGGAAAAAGAATATGTACAAAAATAGCCATGTAAATGCTAAAAAAAAGAAAAAGAATAATGAATGGGGAGCAGATTTCAAAACATTATAATGCTACAATAATTAAAGCAGTGAGATACTAGCTCAGTGACAAAAATTGAACAGAAAAGAAACATAAACAACATACCCACAGAGAGAATTCCAAATCAGTGAAGATTTAATTCAATACAATAAATAGATTAGGAAAACTAGCTCTCTTCTGAAAAAGTAAACATAGGTCCCTACTTTTCACTATACACACCACATATGGATTAAGACACTAAGCAGTAATATATCAAATATTATAAAAAATATAGGAGATTATTTTTTGGTCTTGCCATGAGGCATGTGAGATCTTAGTTCCCCAACCAGTGATCGAACCTGTGCACCCTGCATTGGGAGCACTGAGTCTTACCCACTGAACTGCCAGGGAAGTCCCAGGAGAGTATTTTTATAATCTTGGGTTACAGAAGCCTACCTAAATATAAGACAAAACCAAGAAGCTATGAAAGAAAGATTAAAATGTTTGCCTTTTTACATAATCAAAATTTCGCCAAATGCCATCATAAATAAACTTTTAAAAAGACATTAGTAATATATAGCAGACAAAAGGATATCAACTCTAATATCCAGAGACCTCCTACAAATCAAGAAGGAAAAAAAAATAACCGCAAATGATTCAACAGAAAAATAGGCAAAGGATATGAACAAGCAATCTCTAACAGAAGAAATATAAATAGCTAATAAATTTATTAAAAGATGCTTAACTTAATTGGTGATTAGGGGAAAAGAATGAGAATCGGTTTTTCATCCAAAATGCTGACAGAAATTTGAAAGAATAATAGTGTCCGGCATGCCGGGAGGGCAGTTTAGCTCAAACACTTTGATCTAGCAGTTTTATTTCTAAGATATTAGTCTACGAAAATATTTCTACATGTGCAAAAGTTATCTTTTAAAAATGTTTTTATAATATTATTTGTAACAGTTTAAAAAAAAAACTGTTGACAACCTGAAGATCTATCATGTGGAAAAAAATCAAATAAATTACATAGTTCACCTATTATAGAACTCTACTGGCTGTTACAATGATTTGCTATTGATCCCAGGGCTGGGAGGTGTGGGTGGATCAAGTTATAGAATAACAAGTATAGGATAATTTTGCTTTATAAAACACACAAGAACACATAAACAGAAAAAGAACTTGGAGATACAAAGCAAACAAATAATCATGGCTATCTCTGGGCTATGGGACTAGGAGAAGGATATTTTCACCTGTTACCTTATATACCACTGTAATTTTACTTTTATAATAAGCATGCATTATTTTTCTAACAGGAAAAATAACATAAGCTCACTTTATAACATTTGGATTTTTTAAAAAACTATAAGGAAACAGAGAAAAATTGATATGAATTCTCAACACACAGAGGCATTAAATTGTTGCCACTTTTCTTTTCAGTCCTTATTATGCATTTTTAACATATTTGAAATCATAATTTTAGGCTTGCCTTTCAATTAAGATAATTCTGTATTTTCCCTATAAAAATTCAGAGAATAAAGAGACACAAGAGAACAAAAAGCACATGTATTCCCACCACACAGAGATAATTGCCTAAGAAAATATTGTAAAATTCAAGTGCACAGAAATGGATTATGAGTCATAAATTCACACCGTCATAGAACATGCAGACTTGTTCTTTAATTTCATAATAATCACACAATAATTAGTCAATATGTTTTAATTATAGAATGAATACCACCCACTCCCCCATCAAACCTGAGCAGCACTAGAATACTGACAATGACTTCCCTTTACTTCTATTCCAACCACCTTTCCTCAGTCCCAATTGCCATTATCCTGAATTTTTTATTGCCTTTCCTTTACTTTCTAATCCCTAGTATATATGTACACCTAAATAAAACATCCTTCAATTTTAATTGTTTTGAATAATTAATATAAAAAGAATATCCTATAATATGTAGTCTTCTGGGACTTGATGTGCTGTGCTGTGCTTAGTCACTCAGTCATGTCCGCCTCTTTGAGACCCCATGAACTGTAGCCCGCCAGGCTCCTCTGTCCTTGGGGATTCTCTAGGCAAGAATACTGGAGTGGGTTGCCATGCCCTCCTCCAGGGGATCTTCCCAAACAAGGGGTTGAACCCAGGTTTCCTGCATTGCAGGCAGATTCTTTGCCAGCTGAGCTACCAGGGAAGCCTCTGGTCCACCCATATTTATATACATAATATGTTTATCTGTTGTCCACTCATTTCTCTGCTGTATAATACTCCATTGTGTAAATAAAGCACAATGTATTCAGTTTCCTTTGGGGACTTTCTCTACTAATACTTCAGTGTATATTCTATTGGTCTATACATACTTTCATAGACCTATTTCTGTCACTACTGTAGAGTTATGTCCTTCACCTCTGTATGCCAGTTTCCTCATCTGTAAAACAGGGATGATAGTATCTACCTCAATGGGTTCTTATGAAGATTAAATGAGTTGATGCATGTAAGGACCTTAGAACAGTGCCTGGACATAGCAAATGTTATGTTAATGTTGTTGCTGTTATTATTATTTACACCACATAAGATTAAACCACAAAAATTTATGTTATAACAAATGGATAAGTACACTGTATGTTAGCATTATCTAAAATAATAAAGTCTCTAAACAGGAGTTTTTCTCATTAAAATAAGAATTTCACTTGTACCAAATGGAATTGACTATAAAAAATAGGAGCCTTAGTAAATTTGCAAAACTTACCACAGAAATCTTGTGTGTTTATTCTCCAGAAGCAGTTTAATAAACACTATCTTTAAAAGTTGTAAAGAATGAATACACATTTCCTAGTAGCAAAAAACACTACTAGGCTGAACGAATGCCTTATTCAATTTTTTAAAGCTAATTCTATTAGAAGCAGCAATATTTGAGTTGGAAGACTTGTCTATGGAAAAATCTGAACATGAAAAGGCTTGGACTTGGGAAGACTAATTTTGAAAAGATCTGGATCTGGGGAAAGTTTGGAAGACCTGAACTATGGAACATATTAAAATACCTGGATATCGTAGACACTGGAAGACCTGAATGTTAGAAGACCGGTACACCGGAGACGTTGGAAGACGTAGATATTGAGCCTGCTTTGGAAGACTGAATAGTTGTTTGGAAGACATGGAGATACTGGAAGACGTAGAGATGTTGGAAGACGTGGAGATGCTGGAAGACACAGAGATGCTGGAAGACGTGCAGATGCTGGAAGACCTGGAGGTGTAGGAAGACGAGGATTTTCTGGAAGACACAACTTCGTTGGAAGACAAGGATTTCCTGGAAGGCGCACCTTCATTGGAAGACAGGGATTTTCTGGAAGACGTGGATTTCCTGGAAGGCGCACCTTCATGGGAAGACGAGGATTTTCTGGAAGACATCGATTTCCTGGAAGGCGCACCTTCATGGGAAGACAGGGATTTTCTGGAAGACGTGGATTTCCTGGAAGGCGCACCTTCATGGGAAGACAGGGATTTTCTGGAAGACGTGGATTTCCTGGAAGGCGCACCTTCATGGGAAGACGAGGATTTTCTGGAAGACGTGGATTTCCTGGAAGGCGCACCTTCATTGGAAGACAGGGATTTTCTGGAAGACGTGGATTTCCTGGAAGGCGCACCTTCATGGGAAGACGAGGATTTTCTGGAAGACATGGATTTCCTGGAAGGCGCACCTTCATGGGAAGACGAGGATTTTCTGGAAGACATGGATTTCCTGGAAGGCGCACCTTCATTGGAAGACAGGGATTTTCTGGAAGACGTGGATTTCCTGGAAGGCGCACCTTCATGGGAAGACGAGGATTTTCTGGAAGACATGGATTTCCTGGAAGGCGCACCTTCATGGGAAGACGAGGATTTTCTGGAAGACGTGGATTTCCTGGAAGGCGCACCATCATTGGAAGACAGGGATTTTCTGGAAGACGTGGATTTCCTGGAAGGCGCACCTTCAGGGGAAGACGAGGATTTTCTGGAAGACATGGATTTCCTGGAAGGCGCACCTTCATGGGAAGACTAGGATTTTCTGGAAGACGTGGATTTCCTGGAAAGCGCACCTTCATCGGAAGACGAAGATTTTCTGGAAGACGTGGATTTCCTGGAAGGTGCACCTTCATTGGAAGACGAGGATTTTTCCGGAAGATATGGATAGGTTGGAAGACATGAATTTGATGGAAGACACAGTTTTGTTGGAAGACAAATATTTGCTGGAAGACATCGATTTTCTGGAAGTCATGGATTTGATGGAAGACATGGATTTCCTGGAAGACATGGCTTTTTTGGAAGACCCGAATTGTCCGGAAGACCTGGATTATTTAGAAGACATAGATTTGCTGGAAGCCCTGGAAGTTATAGGAAGACATGAATTTTCTGGAAGACGTGGCTTTGCTGGAAGACCTGGATTTAGTGGAAGACATAGATTTTGTCTGGAAGACGTGGATTGACTGGAAGACTAGATTTGATGGAAGACATGGATTGGTTGGAAGACTTGTATTTTTCTGGAAGATCTGGATTTGATGGAAGACATAGATATTTCTGGAAGACATGGACTGAGAGGAAGACCTGGATTTCTTTCTGGAAGACATGGATTGACTGGAAGACTTGCATTTTTCTGGAAGACATAAATTAGCTGGAAGGCTTGGATTTTGTGGAAGACAGATTTTCTGGAAGACATGGGTTGGCTGGAAGACCTTGAAATTGTTGGAAGACATGGATTGACTGGAAGTCATGGATTTTCTGGAAGACTGGTTTAGCTGGAAGACCTTGATGTTTCTGGAAGACTTGGAATTAGTTGGAAGACTTGGAGTTGCTGGAAGATCTAGAGTCACTGGAAGACCTTGACACTGGCGCCACTGGAAACCCTGGACATTGGAGACATTGGAAGCACAGGATGTTGGAGACATTGGAAGTCTTAGATTTTGAGGACATTTGTTATTCTGGACATTGGAGATCTTAGAGGCCCTGAGTGTTGGAGTTAATGGATACTGAAAGCCCTGAAACCTAGAGACACTGCAAGTCCTGTACCTTGGAAGCCCTAAACATTGGAAGATATGGACAATAGAAGACCTAGCCATTTAGAAATCTTAAAATCAGAAGGCCTGGATATTGAGAGACTCTGGAAAACCTAGATATTGAGATATTTATGTTAAAGGACATAGAATTTGGAAGATGTAGTTTTCATGATTTTGTAAGTCAAAGATGTTGGCAGCCATGGACATTAGGACACTTGGACATTAAAAGATCAAGACATTAAGAGACCAAGCTATTCAAACACTGAGGATGTTGGAACACCTGAATGTTAGAAGACCAGGTTCTTGGAGATATTGAAAAGGCTTGGGCATTAGAGGAAATTGTGATGATGAAACATTGTAAAATCAGGATTTAGGAGATACTATAAATAGCAGGAATTGAACTATCTATGTGCTGAAAGATATTAGAAGAGTTAGACTTTTGTACACAATGAAATACATGGATTCTAGAACACCTGTCTAGGAGGCATTGGTGGATTGAGAACAAAGGAAAAAATGGCACTTAGAACTCTGGACCCTGAAAGGCAAGACTTATAATTAGAAGATTAATTTTTGGAGATATTAGAAGACCCTGATATTGAAGAGATTAGAAAACATTGGCAGTGAAGATACTGCAGGCCAGAGAGTAGAAAACATGGAAATTGTAGCCTGTAGAAGATCTAGAAGATCTGGTAACTGGAGATATTAGAAGACACATAGCTCAGAAGACCTGATATCAGAGACACTGAAAAACTAAAACAACTAATCTTAGTCCTTTTTAATCTTAGGGCCATTTGAAGGTCATATTGAAAAATAATTTCATACTAGGACCTGATGTAACATCAAAAGACATAAGACTAACAGTCTTTATGAATATAGCATCTCTTCCACTAAAAAGTAAAACACAGAGAAAGGACCTTTTAGAAAGATGACAAAAAGGAAACAGGCAAATTCAATTAGAAGTAAGTAGTTTCAATGGATTGGAACATAGTTTCAGTAAACTGGGATTCTGGGGGTTTATAGACTGACAGCATGAGAATGAGGAATTATCAAAGGACAAGCAAAGACATGGCCAGGGGAACCACCTGGCTTTAGATCAGGGGTCAGCAAAAATTTTCTGTAAAGGATCAGATAGTAAAATTTGAGGTCTTGCAGGCCACATGGTTTCTGTTGTAACTACTCAATTCTACCATTGTAGTGCTGCCTTAGAAAACACATAAATGAACTGGGCCAGACTTGGTTCAAGGGCCTTAGTTTGCCAGGCCCAGCTCTCGATACCACATCTAAGGTGTGGGAAACTTAAGTGCATTCCAGTCTAGCACTCATGGAAAAGAGTGGATAGAGCAGTTTGAAGCCCAGCGGTAAATAAAGATCCCATGCATGTGATGCTATTCAGGAGACAAAGCTTGCAAGAACCTAAGAATGAAGTTTAGAATTCCGATTAATTGTTTCAGGACCCTCAACAAGGAGATTTGTATTCAGAGCCAAAATTAAGTGGGTGGTATTCAAGGCCCCAGCCTAGGGGGATAGGGTTCAATGAGGATGCCCTAATTTAGTAGGTTGGAAGCTTAAGAAGAAACTCACACAAAAATATTTTTTTAAAAGAAGAAACTCACCACTGCAGACTAGGGTTATCCTGCCAAGATTAAGCATCACCCACCAAAACAGAGAAAATCCCCAGCCCAGGGCAGCCAAGGACCTAGTGACAAAGCCCTCACTCTAAGTCCTGTGTTCTTCTCATCCTACCACTGCCAAATAATCTCTAGGTGTTTGCAGTGATGGCAGAGAACAGGAAGGAGATTATAGCTTGGTAGGCTCATCTCAGGCACTCTGGCTTCAAATAATAAGTTTCTGACTTCTGGTCTTATGCACCAGAGACTGATAAGCTTAAGAGATCAGAATTGAGCTATAGGCTAAAGACAGGGCTGAGGAAGGGAGGGACTATCATTTATACTGCAAAAAAGAAACACTGGCAGACAAAACTGGTTAAGGTACACTGAGATTGGGCCCAGATTTCAAGGTTAAGTGGGTGAATATATAGACAATAAGCAGCCACTGATGATTCTTGAACAAGAAAGTGCCAGAATCAGAGTTTGCACAAGGAAAGTTAGTCAAGCAGCAAGATGTTGAATGCCAAAGACTACTATATATATATATATATATATATATATATATATATATATATAACTAGAACACCAAAGACTCCAAGTTAAAACACTTAAAGGGTTGGATGGGATGTGAGATATGAGACCATTATAGTTGAATTAAGGTTGAGTTAAGTTGAATTACATTTCTGTTGCTCAGCAGACATAGCATCTGTGTTACAATGAATACTTAGCATTCTAAATACTACTATTTCAAACTGCTTGAATGCTATCACAGAATACAAGAAATACAATACAAAGAAGTTCAAAAGCTAGTTATGAGGAACTGTCTTGTTCTCATCTAGTAAGATCACTTAGACATCCAATTTCTCTCAAAGACAGCTGAACTAATACTTTGTGGTTTAAGCACACAAAGGTCTATATAGCTTAAGGTCCCGTATAGCTTTATCTTTGGCTCCTATTAACAGAGTCGCTTAGTTATCTTAAAAGTGGAACCAGGTGGATGGATTATTTTCTAAAGAATAGAAATACATCCATGTGGGAAAAGTCATTACCCTTAATCGCTATATAAATAAATAACCACATTATAAATATATCATATGAAATCACTAAGGTAGAGGTATAACAGGGACTAAGGAATTATTGGCAGGTATCCCTCACAAGCAAACAAACAGAAATATTTACATAATTTTTACTCCTTCTTTCTTCATGAGACCATCATGTATAACTTATTTTGAAGGAAATCAGATAAAATTTGGCAGAGATAGTGAATGATAGTATTCTAGTTCTTTAATGGCTATTCACATTAAAATAATAGTGATAGCAACAACTTATTGAGCATTTACTTTATGCCAGGCACTGTGTTAAACATTTCATACAACCTCATAGCAATCCTATAAGGTAAGTATTTTCAACCCCGTTTTACAGATCAGAAACTGAAGTCTGAAATGGTTTAAAAACATGGCCACAGTTACATAGCTGTTAATTGTCAGGGACAGGATTGCAAGCAGGCAGATACGTGTACCTGATTCCCAAGCCTAAGACCCACGCTAATTTCTCACAGGTCAACAGGCCAAGGGTTATTCTGCCAGGACTAAGTACCACTCACCCAAAGAGAGGGAGTCCTCAATTTAGGGCAGACAAGAAGTCATTGGCAAAGCCCTCAATCTAAGTTCCATGTTCATGCCATTAGGCCACTCATCATAACACTGCCAGTTAATCAAGAACCAACTCTGGGTCTTTGCAATGATAGGTTGATTATATCTTCAGCTTTATGTAGTAATGCAAGAAAAATGGAGTACAACATCTCAAGCACACTAGATTCATATTTAACTACTCTCCATATTTGTTAGTGAAATGTACTATTTATCCTTTCATCTATTTTCTACTTGATTTTATAGTTGCCCACAGCATATACACTCTGTTCATAGCACATATTTATTTCTGAACTCTCATGAAAACAGCCATAACACACTGACATCAAAGGCCATTAAAAGGTAATAAAACCATGTAAAGTTCAGTGAGTAATGTATTTCACAGCATAAACATGACCCATACACTGTTTGAGACTATACACGCTGTTGAAGCCCTTTTTTAGCATTCAGGTGCTGGCAGCTATATAATCCAAATGTGTAGTTTAAAGAGCCTTCTTTGAATTTTGATCTTAAAAGATTTTAAGCACACAAAATACTCTTTTTAAATGTAATGCCAGTTTTCTAATATTTTCTACAAATTTTAGCAACCTAAGCTATCCTTTCTCTCTACCTGCTTTGTCTTTCTTTTCTTTCTTTTTGCCAGTTGTTAAATATGTCTGTAAAGAAAGAAATTTCCATGTACTTCATAAAATCAACCATCAGAATTCATCTGAGCCATTTGAAAACAGAAAGATCCTGTCCATTCAAACTGTATATAAAATATACCAAAAGAAATTTCAGTTCTTCAATTTTAGGAACTAGTCTTAACTTAAAAAATAAAAAAGGAACACCCATGTACATGGTGCTATTATCATTAACTTCTATTTCTACCACTTAGTCTAAACCAACTTTCACATCCTACTGTGTTCTGCAGACTTGTGTGTGCTCAGTCATTCAGTCATGGCCGACTCTTTGTGACCCCACTAGGCTTCTCTGTCCATGGGACTCCCCAGGCAAGAATACTGGAGTGGGTTGCCATTTCCTTCTCCAGGGGATCTTCCAGACCCAGGGATGGAAGACCCATCTCTTGCTTCTCCTGCATTGGCACGCAGGTTCTTTTACCACTGAGCCACCTCGGAAGCCCTGCTGACTTGTTAGACTGAACTGTATTAAAATGGTCTTTTTGGTGATGGACAGGGAGGCCTGGCGTGCTGTGATTCATGGGGTCGCGGAGAGTCGGACACGACTGAGCGACTGAACTGAACTGAACTGAACTGAACCCTCATCAATGATACTTCTTAAATTATTTGAACTGGATATTGCCATAAGCAAGAATTAGATCTACACCAGTATTTTATTTCAAATGGTCTAGGCCCTAGACAAATGTTTCCATATATCAAGCCAAAGTCTAGGCATTCCTACCACCACCAGAATCATATAATAGTCAGTTTCCCATTGTATTATTTTATATTAACAGTTCCTGATGGATGCTATTCAACTTAAAGTTTTATTTCTCTAATTCTGGTCAAATTAAGATAAAAACTTGCCAATGCAATGATCTCAATAAATGATAAAATTATCAAGAAACTACATTCTTTAAAACCATACAGAACTGCTGATTATACTGGTAAAACAAACATTTGCTTAAAAATATTTACCTCTAGGTATGATTAAGAGTACCCCAGTTATCCATGGAACCTTGAAACAGTTAACATATTTCTCTGCTTTGGTTTATGGAAATGAAACAAAATATCTAGTTTTATTGGCAATGTCTATGCATTATATATATAATGCAAACCCTATAACTCAGAGTTGATGTTACATTGGTTTCCCTTTCTTCTATGGCATCTGTGACTAACTCTTTTCTGAGAGGGAGTAAAACATAAGAAAGCCTGAGCCACAAGAATCATTTTTAAAATAACAAGAGTACAAGACAGTAGTATTACTACTTACCTTGGTCTCTATGAAAGGGCTTACGTAGTCTCAGAATCAACCAATGAGGCTGATGCACCTTTCTCTCAAGGTAACAATGTCAGAGATAGAAGGACATCAGAGACCAAGTGTTCCTATTCTCTCCTTGGACAGATAAGGAAAGAGTAGGATGATTTGAATAAGAGCATCCATTGAGCCCGTGGCAGAGCAGAAACTTGGAATCGAGGTTTCCTACCCCCTGGGCTCACTATCATTTGTGTTATATTTTCTATCATAATTATGGTTTTCAACAGCAGTGGTTTTCAACCATGACTCTATTAAAAAAAATTGCTTCAGTAGGTTTCAAAATCAACAGCTGCTGGCCTAATCCCCAATTTAGCACGTCTAGGGACAGATCCCAGATATCTGCTTTTGAAGTTCCCCATAACGATTTTGATGGGCAGCCAGTGTTGAACACCACTGTGACTTAGAGAAAAGTGTAAGCTCCCCCGGCACTATGGTGAGTCCCTAGATCCTATCACCCAGTAATGGGTTTTCAACACTCATCTGCCTCTTTGGAACATGTTGAGGAATGTCTGCCATCCCAACTGTAACTACCCAAGCCAAGACTTTTAACTTTTGTCTTCTTATCCCCTTTCTCTGATCACTGCAAACTCAGATATAGGGGACCTATCTTTCAGGTTTTCCAGGCTAGGGGAAAACTTACTGGATTTCTACCACCTTTAGGGAAGAGGACATTCAACCATTTAAATCACCAGATATGAGAACAGAGAGGATGGACGGCAATGAACTCCAGCAGCCTCTCTTCTTTGATTAGGTACCAAAGTAAGTCCAGGAATCCACTATAAATGTACTGCCTTCCAGGACACATCATGCCTTTCAGTACCTTATACAATTGCTGCAAAACAAATGAACTTATACCAAATGAATTAACAAGGGGATTTGTATCCTTTCTGTTGAAATAGCAAGTTAGGCTTAAACAGAGTTAAAAATAAATTTTAGGGTCAAAAATTTATCCAACTGAGTAGCCCCGTCCTTAGGTCCTAGAGTTGAGTTACTTAAATCCTCATTGTAGGGGAATTTGTGTTGGAGGAATTTATAAGTTTAGGGGGGAAATTGGGGGAGGGAAGGGAGTATTATAAAAGCCCAGAAAATTGGTTTGTTCATCAGAATAAAACACTAAGTAAAGTGAGCCTTGATGGAATTTTACGAATTTTACATTAGCAATCGTGATTGTTGGACAACTAATTTCTATTTCTCTCTGAGCTCAAGGTGAAGAATATCATGCATCACTGAAAAGGCTGATCATCACAGTAGTGACAGGGAAAGAATGGAGAAAACAGGATTTTATCTGCATATGAGTAAGCTTAGTCTCTTGCATGGATCATCACATCATCAAAGCTGTCAGAGTCTGAATCCCAGGGTTCCACTGTCTGTGTGAGGTCTTTCTGTCTGTTATTTGTAGAATGGGTTTGCATGACGCAGTCCAATGGTCCAGCCTCTTCTCCCTGTTGAAGCAAGCAGAGAGAAAATGCTTACTGGCCTTTGTTTGATGCTTTCTTATTCCTGCCTTTATAAGGTTGTGGGTAATCATTTAAGCCTTGCCTGAAAGTCAATAAATATTCCACCGAAGGATCTCTTTTCTCTGAATCATCACGGCAAATTGATTTGTGGAGTGGGTGCTTCAACATTCTTCAAGTTCTAGAATTTAACCTATACTGACCTCTTTCATCAACTTGTGATGTGATCACATCTCTGACAGTTGAAATATTTCTCAACTATCTTCTGATGGTGAGAATCTAACCGTTCAGCAATGTCACTTAATTAACTGTCTTCAAATCCTTCACCACCCAAACATTTTGCAGATGCTACAACGTTTTCAATTTCTTCTGGCACTTGAAGGAAACTTTCAGAATTAGTTACAACCTCATTATGAAATTTCTGCCAGGCTCCACTAAGGGCTGATTGTTTTATTTCTCTCACTGACTCTTCTACTATCTTTAAAGCATTACATATGGAGAAATTTTGCCAAGTTACTTTCACAGTAATTTCAGGTGTCTCATAAGAGTTGCCAGCTAGTCAAATATATTCCCAAGTGCATGGGTTGAAGGAATGGAGTTGTACTGGGGTAAATGGCGATGACATTAACACAAAGATCAGCATTTACTATCACACTTATCAGTGGGAACCGTGTTCAGAATCAGCAACAATTTGAATTCAAGATGTTTTTGGTTTAAATATTGTTTAACCTCAGGAACAAAACACTTCAAAAACCAACACAAAAAGAGTTTCTCAGTGATCCATATCTTATGGTTTCCCTGCATATACACAGAAAAAGGTTTCTGGCATTTTCTTTTAAGAGGGCAAGAATTTTGGAACTTGTGAAGCAAAAGGGGTTTAGTCAGAAAGTCACCAGAAACATTGTAACAAAGAACTTTGGAGCTTATCTTTCCCAGGCTTGAAGCCTCTGGTCTTTGTCTCCTCCTTTGCAATAGATGTGCGAGTAGGCATACGCTTCCAGAACAAGACTGTTTCATCAGCATTGTAGACCTGTTCAGGCATATAGCTATTTTTTTCTATCTGTTCCTTCAATATTCTGCAGTGGCTTCATGATCTGCTTCCTCTGCAAGCCATGTCTTTTCATACAGACCATGGTGGTTCCTAAACCTATCCCACCACTTACTATTCATGATGAATGTTATAATTTTCCATCCAGATCAAAATTTAAATTTGCATGTTTGTGATGCTTGTTAGTAGATTTTACACACAGAAAGAAGTCTATTTAACCTTCTCTGTTTTAGAAGCCACAAATGCAAATCTCTTTCCTTTTTTTCTATTTTGGCATTTTGAGTTGTCTGATTTTCTCAATGATTCTGGTGTGCCCCTGATGCACTGGCCTCAATAGCTTTCTCATTTTTCTTTATTGATCCATTAGCACTGAAAAATGCCTTACAGAGGTCTTGGTTTCACCATTATCAAGCATTTCAAGAATTCTCATTTCGTTTGCCACCTTTTTTGTCCTCTTCACCCTTCTTGCCTCTCTATCATTTACCTTCTTGGTTTTTTGCTTGGATACCATTCTTCTTCAAACTTACACAAAATTACAGCTATTGAAAGTTTTCTGTCACTGAGCAATACACAACATTAACATATCAAGAGCAAATGACAACATTCACCAGACAAATAAAAAGGGTAAAATAGCTTTGGCATGACTATACATGTGTGCGATTGACGGTGGCAGAAGGAACAAAGGGTAGAAGAACCAGGGTACCAGCAAGCAACCCAAATGCTGGTTCTGTCACGTGAGATACTCAGCAAGACAGCATGATGGTAAATGGAATTTGCATATTGTTCCGAAGCTCTCAAAGGTGCAGACCGGGTAAACTCAGATTTCATATAAGAATGACTTACAGTTGTGAAGGGATCACAGAACTCAGGAGTCAAGGTCAGGCTACCATGCTGAGATGAGAATAAGTATCACCACCTAGGAAAAAAAGACACAAAAATGGGAAATGAAGACAGGAACAGAAGCAGTCTGTCCAAGTAGCTTAGAAGCTAGTGAGGAGAACAGAAATGTGGAATAATAATAATATCTGCCAAATTGCCCTTACAAAAGTTAGACCAATTTGCATGCTCCCTAAGAGTGGATAAGAGTTCTTTTCCGCCATATATTCACCAACATAAAATACTATCCACTTCTGCAATCTGTGCCAAGCAGAAGGTGAATCACAAAGTATTTCATTTTTAATTTTCATTTCTTTCATCATCTTTTACGGTAAGTCATTTCTATTTCATCTTTAAATTGTCTGTTCATATCCTCTGCCCACTTTTTAATGTTTTTCTTAATAATTTGTAGGCACTATTAGCATATTGTGTGTGTATGTGTGTGTGCTCAGTTGCTCAGTCGCATCCAATTCTTTGTGACCCCAAGGAATGTAGCACACCAGGCTCCTCTGTCCATTGAATTTTCCAGGCAAGAATACTGGAGCGGGTTGTCATTTCCTTCTCCAGGGGATTTTCCAGACCCAAGGATCTCCTGCATTGGCAGGCAGATTCTTTACCGCTGAGCCACCTGGGAATCCATTAGCATATTAAGGAACTCTTATTTTTAATTCTATATTGTAGACATTTTCTCCAAGCCTGTCATTTATTTTGTCTTTTGCCATAAAGACGTTTCAAATATTTATGTAGTCAAATGTTTCATGATTTGCTTTTAAAAACCTTCCCCTCCCTAAGAGGATTAAAAATCATATAAAACTAAAAACACACAAAATACATTTTATGCATGCAAATAAGAGCATTAAAAACTGAAACTCCAGGTAGGGAGAATGGCATGACTCTATATTTAACTAAATCACTGGGTAAAACTTCATTCAACCAACTTTTCAATGATAGCTATATTTCTAGCCATAAAATTCACTTTGGGTCAGAGTTAATCCTGTGTTCTCTGACTTTGCTAAGGATATGTCACTTTTGCAAGATGCTGGAGCCAAGTTATTGTGAAGAATAAAGACTCTGAGGTAAACTTCCCACAATAGCTTTCAGTTCTGCAAGCTGTACAGACTTGAAGTTTTTAGTGAGAGGGTAACAGGCAGGAAGGCTAGGGGCCCCCAAACAGAGGAAATAGGCTGCAAGTGTCCAATGTTTTTTTTTTTTTTATCTCTCTCTTAAGTGGCAGGAGGAAACAAACTACAAGTGTCAGAATTTTTCCCTTCTCTATGCAAAATTAAAAGGATGCTTCTTTTAAATTCTCTGTTGAAATGAGGACACCTGGTTCCACCTGAACATACCTTGAGCTAACCAATGCATTTTTCTTATGGAAAAGTTTTTCTTAAGCTATGTTAGTGAACTATGTATTTATCTTAGACTCTGTCTTTCTTCAAGTCAGTTTTGACTACGACAGAACCAACTTGACAAACCAGTATGTTTTACTCAACAAACCATTATGTTTTCCTCCTGTAAATGTTCTCATAAGCTATGTTAATGATACTATGTATTTGCTTGAAACCTGCCTTTCTTCAAGATTCATGTCAATCCACTTATGGGCCGGGATGACTCACCTTGTGCCGATGTTTTCTCAAAATGCATGTTGTGGTTGAGGGGCCCGGTACCACTCTCTGAATTTTGAGACATCTCCTTTCTCTAATTAGCAGCCTGCTAGTAGGAAGGACTGATGCTAAAGCTGAAACTCCAATACTTTGGCCACCTCATGTGACGAGCTGACTCACTGGAAAAGAGTCTGATGCTGGGAGGGGTTGGGGGCAGGAGGAGAAGGGGACAACAGAGAATGAGATGGCTGGATGGCATCACCGACTTGATGGACATGAGTTTGAGTGAACTCTGGGATTTGGTGATGGACAGGGAGCCCTGGCGTGCTGTGATTCATGGAGTCGCAAAGAGTCAGACACGACTGAGTGACTGAACTGAACTGACCTGAGTAGGTATATAACTTTCTGCTAAAAAATAGCAAGTAGCAAAGGGGCACTCTTTCTGGCCCCTTCAGATGTCTATGTCAGAAGCTTTCTCTATCTCTTTTATACTTTAATAAAGCTTTATTACACAAAAGCTCTGAGCGATCAAGTCTTATCACTGGCCCCAGATTGAATTCCTCTCCTCTGGAGGCCAAGAATCCCAGCGTCTTTCATGGCTTAACAATAACCTTTCATTCAGTTCGGTTCAGTTCAGTCACTCAGTCATGTCCGACCTTTCATTAGGATGATAATAATTAATGGAATAACCAAGTGCAATTCTTTGCAAGGTATTTTTCCAAAGTACATTTAGCTAGAGAGTGTAACATCTTGCTTCTAGTCCTTGTGAATCTGAGAATGCCTGGCATCCTCTATGAGGAGAAATAGAGCCTGGCTGGTTGAACTCTGTAGTCATGAGCTGGGGCTCACCCTGTTCAAGTGCCCAAAAGGGCAGAAGGATCTCAGGATGTTTTTTCCTGTTACCAATTTCACCAAGAACAAAGAATTTTATAAAACATCACATCCTTTGAGGATTTCTATGAACAAATAAGACTGAGTTCATTACAGCTTCTGTTATGAAAAGACATTTGGTTACAAGGAGTTTGTTTTGTAAAAGTAGTGTAGAACTAGCATCTTTCAAAATCTTCAAAAATCTTAAAACATACACACACGTGCAAGTGGTGAGCTCAAAAAGTATAGACCATCAAAATCACTTAACATTTTAAAGTGTAATACTCATAAATGGTAACCAATGGTGAGGTTTCCATGAGAAATCTTATTTTTTTTCTCAAAATTTATAAACTACAATGCATTTCAGTTCAGTTCAATTCAGTCGCTCAGTCGTGTCCGACTCTTTGCGACCCCATGAATCACAGCACGCCAGGCCTCCCTGTCCATCACCAACTCCCGGAGTTCACTCAAACTCATGTCCATCGAGCTGGTGATGCCATCCAGCCATCTCATTCTCTGTCGTCCCCTTCTCCTCTTGCCCCCAATCCCTCCCAGCATCAGAGTCTTTTCCAGTGAGTCAACTCATCGCATGAGGTGGCCAAAGTATTGGAGTTTCAGTTTTAGCATCAGCCCTTCCAATGAACACCCAGGATTGGTCTCCTCTAGAATGGACTGGTTGGATCTCCTTGCAGTCCAAGGGACTCTCAAGAGTCTTCTCCAGCACCACAGTTCAAAAGCATCAATTCTTCAGCGATCAGCTTTCTTCACAGTCCAACTCTCACATCCATACATGACCACGGGAAAAACCATTGCCTTGACTAGACGGACCTTGGCTGGCAAAGTAATGTCTCTGCTTTTTAATATACTGTCTAGGTTGGTCATAACTTTCCTACCAAGGAGTAAGCGTCTTTTAATTTCATGGCTGCAATCAGCATCCACAGTGATTTTGAAGCCCAAAAAAATAAAGTCTGACACTGTTTCCCCATCTATTTCCCATGAAGTGATGGGACAAGATGCCATGATCTAATACGTTAAACAAAGATGCCATTCAACTGGCTTCTGAGACCAAAGGGCAATAATGGAGCACTTCAAAAGTAGATCCTCATGATCAAAAATTTCAGCTATTCAGTCATTCTCTTCATCAACTTATGCCGACAAAAGTGCTTATCATGGACAAGGTCACGTGACCTGAGGAATAAAGAAATGAATTAAAAAATCTTGATTTCAATTGAACTTCGTCTCCTAGGGAAGATAAATAGAACACACTATAAGGATAGAAAGCCTCATATAAGAGTTACAAACAATGGATTATGGAGGCCTAATCTGCCCCTTTCTGTCCATTTCTTTTATTTTCTTGGCCATGTGGAATCTTACTTACCTGACCAGGGATTGGACCCAAGTCACCACACTGGAAGTGCTGAGTCCTAACCACTAGGCATCCAGGGAATTCCCATGTCCATTCCTACTTTATCTACAGTGGTCCAGGCCCTTCTTATTCCTCATCTGAAGAGTGATATCAATTCCTAAATCTGTCTGCCATTCAACCCTATGGACCACACTACCTCCAGGACAACCTTTCTAAATATGGGATCTGATCCAGTACTTCCTCCACTTTAAATCACTCCCCATGAAAGACGTCCCCATGGCTTATTGAATAAAGCTCAACTTCCTCTGTACAATGACACCTGCCTACTTTCCCCATCTCATCTTTCACTATCTCTTCCCTTCATCCTCTGTAATCTACAAGTGAGCCAGTTAAGGGGCTATTTCAGTCATCCAGATTTCCTTAACCTTTAACCCTAGTTCAAATATCGCCTCTAACAGGAGGCCTTCCCTGATCCCTCCAGCTATCTGAGAAGCACTCACTGACTGTCTGGGAAGCACTGATCAAAGCTCTCAGAGCCTCCCTCCCATGTTTACTCTGGTTACAGCACAAGCAACATTTCCCTGTAGTGACGTTTCCCTGTGTATTCATCATTTGTTAATATATCGACAGTATCTGGAACAGAAGTAGAGATCCTCATTTTATTGCACAAGTACTTACAGTAGAGAGAGTAAGAACTACATGCAACACTCACAAAGGGTCAGCATTTGAATTGGACTTTGAAGAATGGGTAGGATTTCCAGTGTTCACAGAAGGGGCGAGTGAGTGGGAGGTGGGGGTAAAGGAACCACTAGGGAAGTATGGGGATTCAGTTAGATGAGGATGAAACATGGGGAGCTGAAGTGGATGTTGCTGTTGTGTAGTTGCTAAGTGTGTCTGACTCTTTGTGACTCCATGGACTGTAGACCGCCAGGCTCCTCTGTCCATGGGATTTTCCAGGCAAGAATACTGGAGTTGATTGCCATTTCCTCCTCCAAGAGATCTTCCCAACCCGGGGATCAAACCATCATCTCCTGTATTTCAGGCAGATTCTTTACCACTGAGCCACCTGGGACAAGTGGATAGTCAAAACACGAAATTGGAAGTCTGTTGAGGAAAATCATGGAGGGCCTTCAATGACAGGTTTCTTCGGTGAGATGGAGTTGTGTTTAACTGTCCTGACATTAGTGAAAGTGTTTATATTTGCAATGAACAGAAAAGCAGGTGTTTAGGATAAATCAGACCTATTCTTCCCTGATACTAGGTCTCAGCACAAACATTCCTAGGAGAAGTTCTAACTAGTTGTGTTCTAAATAATTTAGGGATATCCTGCTGATATTCGTTATCACATAGCTATTGTGTTCTTGCTATTTCAATCCTTGGTAACAAAGACAGTTATGAAACATCTTCACTTTTCTTTTCTGGTTGGATGGGTTATTAATCAAATAGACATCCATACATTCTTAAATAATCCATTTTCCCCACTAAAATTTTATGGAAAATAGTGCACATTTCTTTCTGGATCCAAGCAATCTTTATAGCTCTGAAAATTCTCCTCCCTACCACTCCCCGATCCCCCAAAAATGTCAAAATGGAGTCTATGTAGTCACAGTACCCTCTGCTGGCTACAGAGAGGAACAGCTAAATCCGGGAGGAGAAGAAATGTAACAGCTCACAGCGCTGCGGTGCCATGCCACCACTTCCCCACTTCTTACTCTTCTATGTTAAGTGGAATGTTGAGTTAATAGCTCCTCAAGGTAATCTCCTCAAGGTAAGCTCCTCAAAGTAAGGGCTTCCCTGGTGACTCAGATGGTAAAGAATCTGCCTGCAATTCAGGAGGCTTGGGTTTGAACCCTAAGTCAGGAAGATCCCCTGGAGGAGGGCATGGCAACCCACTCCAGTATTATTCTTGCCTGGGGAATTCCACAGACAGAGGAGCCTAGCAGGCTGTAGTCCATGGGGTCCCAAAGAGTCGGACATGACTGAGCGACTAACAAACATACACAAGGTAAGCAAACTCATTTTAGCAAGAATCAGGCAAGCGCTCCAACAAATTTCACCTTTTTTCCTGTTCTTTTGGAGGACTGGACACACCCAAAGCTTCCACAGATTTTTTTTTTTTTAAAGAAGAGGCACATAAATATAAAATAGTTTCCCTGTCTCCTCCAGTTGCTTGGCCTCTTGACCTCATTTTCACTGGCTTTCATAAGACAAAAGAAAGCTTTCAGTTAGGGAACTCTTTAAGAAATCCGGCAATCAAGGACCCAGTGGCCAGCCTCATCCCAATCTGGAATACAACCAGGACACCTCCCAAGTTCAGGCTAGATGCACCATTTATCCTCTCTCAACGTTAAGATTCATGCTGAAGCTGAAGCTCCGATACTCTGGCCACCTGATGTGAAGAATTGACTCATTAGAAAAGACCCCGATGCTCAGAAAGATTGAGGGCAAGAGAAGAAGAAGACAACAGAGGACAAGATAGTTCGATGGCATCACAGATTCAACGGACATGAGTTCTGGGAGTTGGTGAAGGACAGGGAAGCCTGGCATGCGGCAGTCCATGGAGTCACAAAGAGTCGGACACGACTGAGCAACTGAACAACAACCTTAAGGACAGAGAACAATAAGGAAAAAAAAAAAAGAAGAAGATCAGCAAAATAAAAAAAAGTTTCAAGGGATAGAGACCATCGAAATGCGATTTTTAGCCAGCTCCTAGCGGAGTCTCTGGCCACCTGTTAGGAGAGTTAAAAGCGATAGGATACGGGGACACGCACTGCAAATTATGGAGTGTGATCTTCATTAAAGGTGTTTTTATCATTGCAATTTCAGACTGAATTGCAATTCCAGGAAACGTTCGTGGCTGGCCCGCGAGGAATAAGGCGTTCCCAAGTTCAGAGACATCCCTTTTTAGGCAAAACCGTTTCAAAAGACCGTCCCAGCCTCTTGTGGGTCCTTTAAGGTATTTATATTCAACCCAGTTTTGAATGGGTTCCTACGCCCTAATTATGGGAACACCGCTTCCTTCTGTGTTTCACCTTCGTGGGGTTTTTTGTTTTGTTTTGGCTTATGCAATGAATGCGGAGTTTTGTACCTGAGGCCCTTAGGTAAGCTTTCACCTTCGTCTCCACGGGCCACACCTTCCTTGCCGCCTCCTTGAGCAAAGCCCGGGTGGGGAAGCTGCAGTCCCTTTGCCTCCCCCGCAGCCAAGGAGTCATAAACTTAAGTTCCAGTTCATTGCAACCGGAAGAGCAAAGAAATAAAAACCACAGAGGGCTAGGGTTAGAACCAAGAGAGCGGTGGGAATCACTGTGAAGTTGCCTTGCCAAGCCGGGGGTTAGGGTGAGGCGAGCAGGGTCAAGTCCCTCCCAAGTAAGGCTCGGATCATGTCTTTATGTCATGTTTTCATACTTTGTTCTTCTTGGAATATTTTTGGCATTAACTTTGCACTTTAAAGATATTACATTAAAACTTTCATCTTCATTCCTAAGTATCTCGTTGCCTCCTGCCCCTTAAATTTTGGGCCTCAACTCAAATCCCCTGGCTATGGGTGGGAGCTGCTAGACGCAGCTCGGGATCTGACGATGCTCCGGATCGCTAATTTGGGGGCAGCCCCCCCGCCCCCCGCCGAGGGCAACCAGTTTGATTTAAGGAGAATACCAAAAGGACGTCGGCTCACTTGGTTTCAGCTGCTCCAGACTCTTCGATCTCTTCTGCTAACAGCCAAGGCCCGCTCTGTTCCCGGTGGGGAGGACTCCTCTCGCGTGTGCAGGGCGCCAGCTCGGAAGCAGCTCCTCTCCGCGACACCGTGCTTATCCGGCGCCTCTCGGGAGAGAACCGCCCCTCAGGGGAGGCCCACTCCCTCGGCGCGTGGCGGGCTCATCCCCCGCACTGATGAGAGGACCGCGTGCTGTCACTTCCTACCCGATCGATGACCGTGGGTCAGAACATCACCTCGATCTCCACACCTCCCGCGCCCTTACTCGGTCCCAGCAGCGGCAGCCGAGAGGCAGTTTTGATTAACTTGGTCTCAAGGCCCAAGGAATTAGAGACTCCAAGAGGGTCTGTAACAGTCTCTTGGGCGGGCGGCAACTCTTAAAGCTGGACCGAGCATCAGATCTGGGTAGGATGTAGCATTCTGTGTCTTTCGTGAAAAGTCACCCAGCAAATGAAATCTGAGCCAACTTGTAGCACCAGGGGTGCCTCCAAACAAATACGCCCTCAAAGCAAACTCCACCAATCGCTGCCTGGGCAGCCTTGAAATCGCCATCAAGAGGCATGAACAAGAGTTTAGAGAAGGGAACGGTTTCTGGTGGGATCTGGCCAAAAATAAGTCCATCCCCTCAGAACACCAGTGTGGGGCGGGGGTGGGGTGGGG
This sequence comes from Moschus berezovskii, assembly GCF_049115385.1. Lineage (NCBI taxonomy): Eukaryota > Metazoa > Chordata > Mammalia > Artiodactyla > Moschidae > Moschus > Moschus berezovskii. Next base: position 131,113,208 of record NC_142488.1, on the reverse strand, counting down.
TGGAGTTTGTTGTTTCCACTCAACTCCTTAATAAGACCCCGAGTTTCTCTGACACTCTCTACAAATGCCTGCCCGCTGATTACTCCAGGCTTCTTACAAAGCTTGTCTGAGACTGGCAGCTAAGAATGCTAAAGAAATACTTCTGGAAAAATGAAAATGGATGTGAAACACGGCTGTTTATGACACACAGTTGTTTTCATGTATTAAGGTGAACATTTCCCTCAAAGCTCCAAAGACATACTTTGCTTCAGGAGGCCTGTCTTAAGATTTTTGGTCATTTTTCAGGCTTTAGTCAATGCATCACAGACAAAGTCCCTAAATACAAGAACCAATGCCAGATTTAGCAAATAAAAACACGGGTCACGCAGTTCAAGGTGAATCTCAGATAAACAGCAAATATTTTTTTCATGCAAGTATGTCCTTTACAGTATGTGGGACACACTTATACTTTCAAAAGTATTCGTTCTTTAACTGAAATGTAAATATAACAGGGTGTCCTGGTTTTTTTATTTTTTGTTGGAAATTTCTAAGAATAATGCAGTGACTACTTGAATTCTTTCGTTTACAATCCAACAAACAAGACACAAGTCTACATGGAGAGGTAGGCAAAAAATATCACAAGGATTCTTAATAATTCATAGGCAAAAAAGAATAGTCACTTTGAAATATTTATTAGGAAAGCAGTAAAAAGCTTATTTATATTAATCGAAGAGCTTGTCCAATCGTGTAGTTAAGGGTGTTCATACAGGGATCTGCAAACTGCCCCCTGGGGGCCGGGTCAGGCCTGCAACCACTTCTTGGGTGCTTTAGAGCTAAGAATAGTTTTCACACTTTTCAATGGTAGAAAAGAATCGAAGGAAGAATAATATTTTGTGGCAAGTGGAAGTTATATGTGTTCCAAATTTCAGTATCCATAACTGAAGTTTTATTGTAACTCAGCCATGCCATTTTTTTTTTTACTGTCTTGGGCTGTTTTCAGGCTATAAAAGCAAACTTGAGTTATTGCAACAGAGATGAATCAGCCCGAAAAACCAGAAATATGTACTATCTGGGCCTTTACAGAAGCCTGTTAACCTCTGATATGGATGAAACCATTGCCTGTAAAGTGGTGATACCAATAATCAGTAACTCTGTGAGCTATAACTCTGACTGTACTAAACATTTTCCTCATTTGCAGAAATTATTTGCTTGGCTGTCCATTTTCTAGTAGTCTAGAAAAAGATCATATTTTCATAGATAGAAGATTTTTGTAAACAGAAATCAATGGCGTTAGAATGAGATTGGTTTTAACAATACCGGCCACCTTTGCTTTTCACAGTTTCTAATTCACTCTTTGTGCGCTGCTGCACCGCCTCACAAACCACAGCAAATCTGTGGTTTTTATAGCCCCAACTTGCTCAGCATTTTATCAAAGCAGTTCGCCTGCCACCTAGTGAGGAAAGGTGGGAGTGTATGGTTATCATTTATTTAAGTAAACTGGCTAGCTTTAAACTATGACCTTGGACAGGGATGATTACAATAGTAATTACATTGGAATGGAAGTTTGTCATTTACAAAGCACTTCCTTGTATAGTATTTTAATTAACCCTCTCTCCAGACAACACAGTGTTATAAGCAGATCTTCTTTGACCTATTTTTCTGTTGACAAACGGAGTCAGGACATTACCTTATTTATTCAAGGTCATACTAATAGGCAAGTGTTTTGTTCACAGACGCCCTCTGAACTTAGGTTCCCTCATTTCTACATTTCTAGCTCTACTCTATCGAAAGCTTCTATGTACCACAAGTATATTTATTTTAGTAAATTTCCAAGGGTAGTCTTTTTAAACAAACATGAGCCATCCAAAATATCCCTTGTCAAGAAAAAATTCTAAGGAATGCAACACGATTTATTCTAGGTAAATGTTTCATTAATGTTTATCAAAACGAAGGTGTAAGTTAAGATCCATTTTCCGAGGGAGGGTGAATAAATTGGGCAGAAGACACTTAAGGTTTAATCCTTGGAGGGCTGTTTGATTACTGGCAGAATACCGTTCCGTTCCGTTCAGTCGCTCAGTCGTGTCCGACTCTTTGCGACCCATGGACTGTAGCCTACCAGGCTTCTCCGTCCATGGGATTCTCCAGGCAAGAATACTGGAGTGGGTTACCATTTCCTTCTCCAGGGGATCTTCCCGACCCAGGGATCGAACCCGAATCTCCCACATTGGAGGCAGACGCTTTAACCTCTGAGCCACCAGGGAAGCAGCCACCTTTAAATCTTTTTTGATTAAGACATATAATAATCATTTTTCCAATGCAATATGATTCCCTTACTTTTAGACCTAAAAAATGATGTTTGAACAGAGCTTTCAGAGTGTAAGACACAGTGGTCTCAAAAGAGATCCATTTTAATTGCTCTGTGTCTCAGGAACTTCCAGAGGCTTGTTGTGAATCTGCAAAGGGATCTTTGAGCTCGCTATGCTAAAGCTCGTTTGAAAAAGGAGATTTGTGGTCTCTTCCAGTGCTTATTAAGGTGCCTCCGTCTTGAACAGCAGCCTGTGTGCTTTAGTGATGACCAAGAACCAGATTAAGTGAGCCAAAGGTTAGGGCAACCCAAAAGAAAAAGACATGTATACAATGACATTTCATTGGCTGAATCTACAGTTGGACACACAATGGGAGTATACTCAATCACGGGCTACCTGCGAAATGCAGTCATACTTGTCGACTGCACCAAAATCACACAAAGGGTCAAATGAGAAAGAACAGTTTCCACAGCTTTGCAGATCATAGTTCTCAGACTGTGCCTGTTTCTTGTGAACACGGCCCCTGTGGGAACACTTTAGTATTACAGTCATCCCTCAGTATCTCTGGAGGGAGGCAGGGAAGTTGGGGGGGAGGAGTCTGGTTCCAGGACCCCACTCCACCTCTCGCAGATAGCAAAATGCACAGATGCTGAAGCTCCTTACATAAAATGGTGTAGTACAGTTGGCCCTCCATATCTGTCAGTTTCACATCTGCTGATTCAACTGAGAATTGAATCTTTCACATTCAATTGGTTGACTCCAAGGAGGTGCAACCAGAAGAGGTTCAACCTGGGGATAGGAGGGCAGACAGTATTTGGAAATAATTGCACTTTCATATTAAAATTACAGCTTGAGGTAAGGGTGTGAAAGCTAAGGCACCTGGGACATGGGAATGAAATTATTTTATTGCCTCACTTTCAGCACAATCTTAAGTTTAACCACAGGTGATGCCTACTGTTTGCAAGCTTTGCTGATGTTATTTGTATTTCTGAAACTCTAACTTGGACATAATCTTGGACCTGTTTTATTGGTTGCCCCCATTGTCTTGACAGCTGACACTGTGTCTGAGCCATTTCTAGCTGCTGAGGCCTGGCCTCGCATGTGGTTAGTACATGGCTCAACTCAGGTGTATCTTCACAATTATGCAAAGAGGGTAGTACTGATCATTTTTAAATAGCCCCTGAGGTTCACTATTGGTTTTCTCAAGCAAGTCAGGTCATCCTAAGTTGTCCCTATAAATTCACAGCACAAAATTTCCCTAAAGTTGCTATTTATTTATATCACAACTAGTATTGTCGCTGCTGCTTCGAGTGCTACCAACGACAACTGACACATATAGTGTTCCCTTTTGCTAGGCACCATCCTAGGAGGTTCATATACATGAACTAAATCAATCCTCAGAGGTTGTACCTGTGGGACACAGTCTATTGTCACCCTCATTTTACAGATGTTAATACCAAGACCCAGAGAGGCTAAGAGACTCACTCAAGTTCACTGATGAATTTGAATATTAGTCTGACTGCAGAACCCTAGCTTTTAATTAATATTGCCTCAATCCCAAAGCACAATCAGAAGAAAAGACACACTGCTTACTCAATGAAGTCCAGCGACCCAGCTTGGCATTGACTACCTTCCATGATCTGGATGCAACTTATGTTTTCCTCACAGTGTGCCACCATTCAGCCAAGTCTACTTCAACCGCTTCAGAGGACTTATTGATACCGAGCAGGACTCTGTGAAGCTCCTGGACACCAAAACCTTTTGTGTCCCCCATTGCTTGACTATAGGAACTAGGCTTCATTCAGCCTCCAAGACCTTCCCTGAGTTCCAATGGGCAGGGTCAAACAGTTGCTGAATTAGGGAAGGGAGGGAATGCAGAGATAAGGGAGGAACAGTCAAAAAGCAGCCTTGGAGCAAGGTCCTGGTTTGCCTGGATACACACAACAGCCTTGCATTGATCTGTTTTGCAAAAAAAAGTTAACGATTAAAGATGGTATGCTGCCCACAAGTATACAGACCCCAGACCAGTTGAGACCTGAATGCTGATGACACTGACTCCTATTACATCACCACTAGCCCATCAGAAGAATGTCCACGAGCTGATCACACTCTCTTTGAACAATTACTATAAAACTTCTCACTACCCGTTCAAAGTTGGGACACACAATTTTGAGGGTATTTAAACTGCTGTGGACCCCTCTGCCTGGCAAAGCAGTAAAGTTATTCTTTTTCACTTCACTCAAAACTCTGTCTCCGAAAATTAATTTGGTATCGGGGTACAGAGACCAGGTTCAGCTTCATTGACAGGAAAAGGTCATACCTTGATTCATGATGTCCCTTCTGTACTATCCCTTCCATCACCCCTTCCCTTGTTGAACTTCTACTCATCCTGTGAGGCCCAGCTCCAGTTTGATCTCTTTGGTAAATACCTGAGGCCCCAACTGGAAGTAAACATATTCACCCCTGAAATCTCCCTCTTAACTTTTTGTCTGAATTTCTCTCAGGTACTTAGCACCTTTTACATGGTATTACAAGCCATTCCAGTACTCTTGCCTAGAAAATCCCATGGAAGGAGGAGCCTGGTAGGCTGCAGTCCGTGGGGTCGCTAAGGGTCGGACACGACTGAACGACTTCACTTTCACGTTTCACTTTCACACATTGGAGAAGGAAATGGCAACCCACTCCAGTGATCTTGCCTGGAGAATCCCAGGGACGGGGGAGCCTGGTGGGCTTCCGTCTATGGGGTCACACAGAGTCGGACACGACTGAAGTGACTTAGCAGCAGCAGCAGAGCTCTTTATGTGCATAGCAGTCACATTCAGTTCAGTTCAGTTCAGTTCAGTTCAGTTCAGTCGCTCAGTCCTGTCCGACTCTTTGCGACCCCATGAATCACAGCACGCCAGGCCTCCCTGTCCATCACAAACTCCCGGATTTCATTCAAACTCATGTCCATCGAGTCAGTGATGCCATCCAGCCATCTCATTCTCTGTCGTCCCTGTCTCCTCCCACCCCCAATCCCTCCCAGCATCAGACTCTTTTCCAGTGAGTCAACTCATCGCATGAGGTGGCCAAAGTATTGGACTTTCAGCTTTAGCATCAGTCCTTCCAATGAACACCCAGGATTGATCTCCTTTAGAATGGACTGGTTGGATCTGCTTGCAGTCCAAGGGACTCTCAAGAGTCTTCTCTAGCACCACAGTTCAAAAGCATCAATTCTTCAGCGATCAGCTTTCTTCACGGTCCAACTCTCACATCCATACATGACCACGGGAAAAACCATAGCCTTGACTAGACCGACCTTGGTTGGCAAAGTAATGTGTCTGCTTTTTAATATGCTATCTAGGTTGGTCATAACTTTCCTTCCAAGGAGTAAACGTCTTTTAATTTCCTGGCTGCAATCAGCATCTGCAGTGATTTGGAGCCCCAAAAAATAAAGTCTGACACGGTTTCCACTGTTTCCCCATCTATTTCCCATGAAGTGATGGGACCAGATGCCATGATCTTCATTTTCTGAATGTTGAGCTTCAAGCCAACCTTTTCACTCTCCTCTTTCACTTTCATCAAGAGGCCTTTGAGTTCCTCTTCACTTTCTGCCATAAGGGTGGTGTCATCTGCATATCTGAGGTTATTGATATTTCTCCTGGCAATCTTGATTTCAGCTTGTAGAAGATAAATTCGCTAAAGAAAACTCAGCTCAAACTCTGCTTCAACCACGAGTCCCTCCTTGGCTTCCCCAATGATATTAACTCCTGTGTGCATGCTAAATCGCTTCAATCATGTCTGATTCTTTGTGACTCCATGGACTGTAGCCTGTCAGGCTCCTCTCTCCATGGGATTCTCCAGGCAAGAATACTGGAGTGGTTGCCATTTCCTTCTCCAGGGGATGTTCCTGATGGAGGAAATGAACCTGTGCCTCCTGCACTGCAGTCAGATTCTTTACCGCTGAGCCACCAGGGAAACCCTTTTAACTTATAAGCTCCCTCACTACTTTGTTCTTACCTTAATTGTCTGTAACACTTAACCTTATCCCACAGGTCTGTCATTAGTTTAGGTATCTGCCTTTTCCTAAGAGGTAAACTCAAGAACCGGAGAAGGCAATGGCAAGCCACTCCAGTACTCTTGCCTAGAAAATCCCATGGATGGAAGAGCCTGGAAGGCTGCAGTCCATGGGGTCGCTAAGGGTCGGACACGACTGAGCGACTTCACTTTCACTTTTCACTTTCACACATTGGAGAAGGAAATGGCAACCCACTACAGTGTTCTTGCCTGGAGAATCCCAGGGACGGGGGAGCCTGGTGGGCTTCCGTCTATGGGGTCACACAGAGTCGGACATGACTAAAGTGACTTAGCAGCAGCAAACTCAAGAACAGAGGTTGTTTTCTTTGGCTTTGTGTCCTCAGCTCAGCATAATCTCTTGTTCATTTTTTGTTGAATGAATGAATGAAGCCTTTCCTGAATTCCTCCTGCTAGAAATAATCACTCCTTTCTCTGAACTGTAATAGCTTCTTGTTCTTCCTTGTCGCACTTTCGTTTCTTACCTTGTATTACAGTTATCCACAGACAAGTCTTAGCTCCTTGTTAGACTATAAACACCTTAAGGTTGGGCAATGCCTTAGGTATCTCTAAGGTTTGATCTTAGAAATAGGTATCTCTATAGTTCCATCATCTGGCTGAATTACTGGTCCAATAAATGGGCTCAGTTAATATTTTTGAGTGATTCATCACAATGAATGCTGCTAAGTCACTTCAGTCGTGTCCGACTCTGTGTGACCCCATAGACGGAAGCCCACCAGGCTCCCCCGTCCCTGGGATTCTCCAGGCAAGAACACTGGAGTGGGTTGCCATTTCCTTCTCCAATGTGTGAAAGTGGAAAGTGAAAAGTGAAAGTGAAGTCGCTCAGTCGTGTCCGACCCTTAGCGACCCCACGGACTGCAGCCTATCAGGCTCCTCCATCCATGGGATTTTCTAGGCAATAGTACTGGAGTGGCTTGCCATTGCCTTCTCCGCATCACAATGAATATAGCCCCTTAATGATGGGCTCATAGGTGTCCTCAAAGAAAAAATGAAAAAAGGCCGAGCAGGGTAGAGATTAGCCATCCAGACTGAGGTGAGCTTTGTGTGATAGAAGGGCTGTGAATACTATGGGACCTGTCACTCACACAGATACAAACAAGTGACCATCACTTATCATTGTGAGAACTGACATTAGAGGCAATTCATTATCCTTTGCTTTGCAACTGCAGAAATTAGAACAAATACCACCATCTTCCAAAACAATAAGACCAAGTGATAAAAGCCTATAAAGAAAAAAATAAGTTTCAGGTTCATACAATAGCTATACATGTTCTAGAAAAAGAACTATGCATTCACTGGCCAGTGCAACTATATCCCATGTAGAACAACACATGTATAATTTAAGGGAAGAAAGGAAAAGAACACTTGCTGAGAACCTACCCCCCGTCGAATACAATCCTCAATGATTTTACCCACATTGTCTAATCCATCCCTCTGAAAAATCATGAGAGGTCACATGAAAAATCATAAGCATCTGAACTGGAACTTGGTCATAGGTCTCATGTGTCCTCCCCTTTATTCTTCCCCTCTTATTAAGAATTCACTGCAAACATAGTTCATTGGAAATCCTCATCAGTACTGTTTAACTTGTACCCTCCCCACCACCAACAGCATTTGAGAGGTTGTCTGGACCAGTTAATTGAATTTCAGAGATTCATTCAACACATTAGCCTGAAGACAGAAAGTCAATTGTGGCAATCCAGATGTACCAATGAATCAATAATCCACTTGGAGTCTGGCTGTCAAAAACCCAACCAACAATCATCAGAAAATATGGAGCCAAATTCTCTAGCCTGCCACTAACTAATTGAGTGGGTCATTTTTCCTTAGCAGTGGTGACAGTCCCTTCCAAGCAATGGTAAGCATGAGAGAAGTATGGGACCAGCAAGCAGACAGAGGACTTACTTGAAGGTATTACAAACAGTTTCAGACTTCGGAAAAGTTTGTGAAAATGTATAACAACAAATTTAAGTAACAGTATTCACAGTTTTGAAAACACTAAGCACTTGCCAAAATGGCAGAGTTAATTTCTTTTAGAATTAAATGAAGGAACAATAATTAGGTGTGTAATTATCCATAACAATGTTTGTAAGATTTGTAATTATAGTTAATTGCTATAAAATATGTTGATTTTAAAAGCTGTTAACGAAATTGAAAATAAAGTAATGGCATTGTAGATGCACATTTCCTTATGTTCGTCCAGGCACATGGGCTAGGGTAAAGCCTCAAATGACGTTGCAACCCAGCTCACTGTAGTAGCTGCTGGGCTGGCTATATATTCAGCTTCCCTTACTTTTGTTGCACCGCTGTTTTTGCTTTCTCACTTTGTCTCTGCACGTGTAACAGGTTCTATTATTCTCTGCCCCCTTTCCCCATTCCATAGAGCTCCTCTGAAGGAGATTCCAAAAGAAACTGATCCATGGATTAAGAAAAAATAAAATGAAGTCATGGAGGTGATCCGGCTTTAAAGTTGGAATACCATTGGATTGGGTTTCCCTGGTGGCTCAAATGGTAAAGAATCTGCCTGCAATGTGGGAGACTGGCTTTGATCCCACAGTTGGGAAGATCCCCTGGAGAAGGAAATGGCTACCCACTCCAATATTCTTGGCTGGAGAGTCCCATGGACAGAGGATTCTGGCAGGCCACAGTCTACAGGGTCAGAGTCGGACATGACTGAGTGACTAACAGTTTCACCACTGGATTATTAATGCCAGGGTTAACTCTCTCTATACTTGACCTGATGGCAAACACTTCACTTTTATTCTCTGCAGCCACAAATATCTCTTAACACAAGAGGTTTCCAATTTCACCCTTTCTAATGTTTTGTTCAAATGTGATTTCAGTTATAGTATAAAGATGGACTTTCAGGGGAAAAAAAGCATGATGTTATCTTTTCAAACTTCACCTTACATTAAAAAATCTAAATTAATGGCTCTGCAATATCTCTTTGTTAAGTTAAATCACCATCCTCTTATGGGCTGTCCTGAAAAAGAAAAAGTTGGGTACTTGTTACTTGTTTGTTCTATTTTTATTGGGGAGAAATTTTATAAGCAGTTCAGAGAATTATTTTTTCTTCAAGCACTTAAAGGTTCATGTTTCAGTTATATATAGCTACTAATCACCTTTCTCAAAGAAGGCAATGGCAAGCCACTCCAATACTCTTGCCTAGAAAATCGCATGGACAGAGGAGCCTGGTGGGCTGCAGTCCATGGGGTCGCTACTAGTCAGACACGACTGAGCGACTTAACATTCACTTTTCACTTTCACACACTGGAGAAGGAAATGGCAATCCACTCCAGTGTTCTTGCCTGGAGAATCCCAGGGACAGCAGAGCCTGGGGGGCTGCCGTCTATGGGGTCGCACAGAGTCGGATACGACTGAAGCGACTTAGCAGCAGCAGCAGCAGCAATCACCTTTCTAACTATTGCTTGTCCATTTTAATAGCTCTTTACTTAGTAGCATTTACTTACATTGGTCTATAAATCACCTGAAATTAACATTTTTCATATTTGAGACCAATTTTATCCCTTAAAATATCTCTGCAACATTAAACGTATACTCTGGACGCTGTGAGAGTCAAAGCCAACTGGAAAAAGATATCTTTAGCTTTCCATCTATGTCTAGTATCTCTTTTGTGAAAATGCATGGGGAGTGAAGGTACCCTGAGTCTAAATATTTGATTAACTAATTAGCCTTTAGCAATTTGCTCCCAATAAAACCCTGGCACTTTCAGACTGATTTGAAAAAGTTGACAATTTCACTGCAATATTAATATTCATTAATTCATTCATCTATTCATCCCATAGACCTTTCCTCAGCTGTTATTCTGGGTACAGCATCACCGTTTAAGGTAATGTGTTTAAGGAGATATGTACAGTAATTCATCACATGTCCTAACAAAGGTATGAGGTAGGTCCTACTGTGATTCCTATTTCACAAGTGGAGCTTTAAAAAGTTACTTGCCCAATGTCACATAGCTAGTAAGCAACAGAGCCACTCCATAATAACTCAGACAACATGACATCTTTTACTGAATCTTTCACTCAGGGAAGTAGTATTTAATCAAAAATGTTGGACAGAGGATTGGAAAAGCCTCGGGGCACTGTGGATGCAGAGGACTATTTACTAGAAAAAAATGTTAGTCACTCATTCATGTCAGACTCTTTGTGACTCCCATGGACTCTCAGGCTTCTCTGTCCATGGGACTTTCCAGGCAAGAATACTGGAGTGGGTTGCCATGCCCTTCTCCAAGGGATCTTCCTGACTCTGGGATTGAAGCTGGGTCTCCTGCATCGCAGGCAAATTCTTTACTGTCTGAGCAACCAGGAAGCCCCTATTTACTGGAACTTTCCCCTTAACTCTCTACTGCCTTGACAAGACATTATCACCACTGTGAACTGAAGTGAAGAAGTGAAGTGAAGTTGCTCAGTTGTGTCTGACTCTTTGTGACCCCATGGACTGTAGCCCACCAGGCTCCTCCATCCATGGAATTTTCCAGGCAAGAGTACTGGAGTGGGTTGCCATTTCCTTCTCCAGGGGATCTTCCTGACCCAGGGATCGACCCTGGGTCTCCTGCATTGCAGGCAGACGCTTTACCATCTGAGCCACCAGGGAAGCCCCTGTCACCACTGTGCTGCTGCTGCTAAGTCACTTCAGTCGTGTCCGACTCTGTGTGACCCCATAGATGGCAGCCCACCAGGCTCCCCCGTCCCTGGGATTCTCCAGGCCAGAACACTGGAGTGGGTTGCCATTTCCTTCTCCAATGCATGAAAGTGAAAACTGAAAGTGAAGTCGCTCCATCGTGTCCAATTCTTAGCGACCCCATGGACTGCAGCCTACCAGGCTCCTCCATCCATGGGATTTTCCAGGCAAGAGTACTGAAGTGGGTGCCATTTCCTTCTCCAGGGGATCTTCCTGACCCAGGGATTACACCTGGGTCTCCTGCATTGTAGGCAGACGCTTTACCATCTGAGCCACCAGGGAAGCCCCTATCACCACTGTAGGTGGCACCAAATTTGGCCATTTATGATCACAATAACTCAGCACCTCTTTTTCAAGCACCCCTACAGTCAGAAAGTGCTTTGACTTCCCAGGATCCCAAGATTCAATTCAGTAGGATCTGATTTAAAAGCCTAGAGTTTGTTGTTATTTTGCCAATCTATTCCAAACTCATTACCAGGTCTCCAGCCTTAGTCATCCATAGAGACTGAGCAGGCACCTGGAGTTCTATGAACTAACAGGACCTTGGAGAAGGTGACTCCCAAAATTTGAGGGTCAGGTTAGAAGATGCAGCCTGTGCCACTAGGAATCAATGTGAACTCGATGACTGCTCACTCTGAAGTAGAGGATGGTCCAGTTCCAATCAAGCTGCTTTTTCTATGTTCCCTTCCTTAGATCCCTTAAAAGTCCCCTTCAAAAAAAACCCCACTAAAACAAAAGCCAAAGAAAATAACACAAATTTGGCAAAAGGAATTCTCTTAATCAAAGAGATGGTCACACTCCTTGACTCCATCTTCCTCTCTGAAAACAGAACAAGTAATACTAAGTATCTCCCTGGGAGGCCAAATGGAATGCAGTAAGCTGATTTTCAGAAGTAGCAGCTAAGACAGAATTAATTCAAGTTAGTATTTCCTGTATGTTTGCTTGATTTTAACAACAGAAGAGCTAAGAAGAAGGTCCGTTCATCCTGGAAAATTAGTTGAGGGTCTGAACTAAGCCTGTTTGAGTGTTGCATGCCCCCTTCATCCAGCAGCTGCCCAAACTGGAGTTATACATGTTTCTGGCATTCATGTCACAGAGTCCTATATCATTACGATCACACCATCTACAGCCTTATGGAAAGAATTCAGAGCACAGAAGAAATTATCACTATGAGTTGCATTAGGTGAATCAAAATCATTAGGAGGAATCAAGTGTTTGTGTTTCCCCATGTGATTCTAAAGTGCTTCCAGGGCTGAGAACTGCAAATTTAGATGGTTCCAACTTTGAGACGTTTCCAAGTAACTGGAACTCAAATCACATGCAAAAGGAGTTACTCTCTAGACCAAGACTATCCAATCAAGATATAACATAGTTCATGGAAAAATTTTTTAAGTTTTCAGATAACACATGGATAAAAGTGAAAAGCAACAGGTAAATTAATTTTACAACACATTTTATATAACCGAATATATCCAAAATATTGATACAAACATTGATCCAGTGTGGACACTTAAACACTGATTCTGTCTTTCGAGAATTCAGTCATTGACTGGCCACCCCCTGGCAGGCACTGTGCTAGACGCTGCAAGGTACACAGAAGTCAAGGAGATTTTCATTATAGGGGACTGGAATGCAAAAGTAGGAAGTCAAGAAATACCTGGAGTAACAGGCAAATTTGGCCTTAGAGTACAAAATGAAGCAGGGCAAAGGCTAACAGAGTTTTGCCAAGAGAACGCACTGGTCATAGCAAACACCCTCTTCCAACAACACAAGAGAAGACTCCACACATGGACATCACCAGATGGTCAATATCGAAATCAGATTGATTATATTCTCTGCAGCCAAAGATGGAGAAGCTCTATACAATCAGCAAAAACAAGACAGGGAGCTGACCGTGGATCAGATCATGGACTCCTTATAGCCAAATTCAGACTTAAATTAAAGAAAGCAGGGGAAACCACTAGACCACTCAAATATGACCCTAAATCAAATCCCTTACTATTATACAGTGGAAGTGAGAAATAGATTCAAGAGATCAGATATGATAGACAGAGTGCCTCAAGAACTATGAACAGAGGTTCGTGACATTGTACAGGAGGCAGTGAAAAAGACCATCTCCAAGAAAAAGAAATGCAAAATGGGAAAATGGTTGTCTGAGGAGGCCTTACAAATAGCTGTGAAAAGAAGAGAAGTGAAAGGCAAAGGAGAAAAGGAAAGACATATCCATTTGAATGCAGAGTTCCAAAGAATAGCAAGGAGAGATAAGAAAGCCTTCCTCAGTGATCAATGCAAACAAATAGAGGAAAACAATAGAATGGGGAATACTAGTGATCTCTTCAAGAAAATTAGAGATACCAAGGGAACATTTCATGCAAAGATGGGCACAATAAAGGACAGAAATGGTATGGACCTAAGAGAAGCAGAAGATATTAAGAAGAGGTGGCAAGAATACACAGAACTATACAAAAAAGATCTTCAGGACCAAGATAATCACAATGGTATGATCACTCACCTAGAGCCAGACATCTTGGAATGTGAAGTCAAGTGGGCCTTAGGAAGCATCACTACGAACAAAGCTAGTAGAGACGATGGAATTCCAGTTGAGCTATTTCAAATCATAAAAGATGGTGCTGTGGAAGTGCTGCACTCAATACGCCAGAAAATTTGGGAAACACAACAGTGGCCACAGGACTGGAACAGGTCAGTCTTCATTCCAATCCTAAAGAAAGGCAATGCCAAAGAATGCTCAAACTATTGCACAATTGCACTCATCTCACACGCTAGCAAAGTGATGCTCAAAATTCTCCAAGCCAGGCTTCAACAGTACATGAACCATGAACTTCCAGATGTTCAAGTTGGTTTTAGAAAAGGCAGAGGAACCAGAGATCAAAGTGCCAACATCCATTGGATCATCGAAAAAGCAAGAGAGTTCCAGAAAAATATCTGCTTTATTGACTATGCCAAAGTCTTTGACTATGTGGATCACAACAAACTTCAAGAGATGGGAGTACCAGACCACTTGACCTGCCTCTTGAGGAATCTGTATGCAGGTAAAGAAACAACAGTTAGAACTGGACATAGAACAACAGACTTGTTTCATATCAGGAAAGGAGTACCTTAAGGCTGTATATTGTCACCCTGCTTATTTAACTTATATACAGAGTACATCATGAGGAATGCTGGACTGGATGAAGTACAAGCTGGAATCAAGATTGCTGGGATTAATATCAATAACCTCAGATATGCAGATGACACCAGCCTTATGGCAGAAAGTGAAGAAGAAATAAAGATCCTCTTGATGAAATTGAAAGAGGAGAGTGAAAAAGTTGTCTTAAAACTCAACATTCAGAAAACTAAGATCATGGCATCTGGTCCCATCACTTCATGGGAAATACAAACAGTGAAAACAGTGACAGGCTTCATTTTCTTGGACTCCAAAATCACTGCAGATGGTGACTGCAGCCATGAAATTAAAAGACGCTTGCTCCTTGGAAGAAAAGTTATGACCAACCTAGACAGCACATTAAAAAGCAGAGACAATACTTTGCCAACAAAGGCCCATCCAGTCAAGGCTATGGTTTTTCCAGTAGTCATGTATGGATGTGAAAGTTGGACTATAAAGAAAGGTGAGCACCAAAGAATTGCTGCTTTCGAACTGTGGTGTTGGAGAAAACTCTTGAGAGTCCCATGGACAGCAAGGAGATCCAACCAGTCCATCCTAAAGGAAACTGGTCCTGAATATTCATTGGAAGGACTGATGCTGAGGCTGGAACTCCAATACTTGGTCACTGATGTGAAGGACTGACTCATCTGAAAAGACCCTGATGCTGGGAAAGATTGAAGGCAGGAGGAGAAAGGGCCAACAGAGGACGAGATGGTTAGATGGCATCAACCACTAAATGGACTTGAGTTTGAGTAAGCTCTGGGAGTTAGTGATGGACAGGGAAGCCTGGCACACTGCAGTCCATGGGGTGGCAAAGACTTGGACACAACTGAGTGACTGAACTGAACTGAACTGATCCTCAGGATGCATAAGGGAACATACAACCAGCTGACATACAACCCCTAAACCTAAGTGTGCAGAGACATGCATATGCAGCACTATGAGAAGTGCATCTTTTTACCACTTCCGACCTGTATGATTTTGTGTCCAGATCATTTTGACCAGATCAGGGTAAGAAAAGGACACAGAGATGAGATGGGCAGAAGAGAGAGGCAGTTTTGACAAACTCCAACACTTGAAATCTGGGCTTGAGGATCAAAGTTACAGTCTTAGTTTATTCTGCTTTAATCACACAGTGGTGAGAAGATCACCATTTACCCAGAAAAGTCATGTATTCTTGCTTGTCCAGCTTTGCCTTACCCCCAAGGAGGTGGGTGTGAATTTTTATCAGAAATGTGAAAGACAGCCTTCCCAATCAAAGATATATTTACAAGACATGAACCTATTTGCCCAGAAGAAGCAAGAGAATCTTCACTATGGGGCTTGTGTAGAGCTCAGTTAATCTGGCAGTGTTCATGAGCCTTATTGGGAAGATACAACCAAACGACCATGCCTGGACGTTGGAGCAATAAACACTGTGCAAGACAGCTGATGTTAGTGTCAGAGACGCTTTTCCCCACAAGAAAGTCTAGGGCCTTGTTCTCTCCACCTCCTTCTCTTGACCTTGGAGCTGATAAGATTTTTAGGTTTTGCCATTGAGTGTGCTGAGTGGGACTACCAGAGGTCATTGAAGATTGGATTTCTTGTTTGAGGTGTAAAGGACAATAGCAACACATTTGAGATGAGCCTTGAAGGATGGGGTGAGTTTGAACAGGCAAACTGAGGAAGAGAAACATTCTAGGTGAAGGCAGTGGCATGCAAAGGGAGAGAGGGAGAAGAGCCTAAAGAACCAAGATGAGCCAGAGCGAGGTGACCCTACGTTTCCAGATCATGAATTCCTACAAGCCCATGAAAGAGGCTGAATCAAAGTTCTCTGCTGGGGCTAAATCTAATGCCATGTCCCTAGAATCATCATCACCCAGCAATCTGGGATATGGGTGAGAGGATGACATGGAAAAGGTGGACAAACAATTGCAAACATCTCTCTTCCCCAGGCCAAGTTCCTCTCTCTCCCAAAGCTGTTTCAACACCTCTGTCTTTCTTAAGCCCCAGTGTAATAATGAGGACTTGGGAGTTAAATGTGCAGAGGGCTTTCTGAGCTCCCACAGGGAACTCAATAATAGAGCTTTACAAACAAGGGGCTTTCAAAGTCCTTAATCCCAAGAAATTTAATAATATTCACAAACACAAGTTTAAATGAAAAACTTGAAAAGCAAAAAATGTCTGCTACATTAATACAGCATTAGTGGACTGTAATAAGGTTTTGATTTAATCTCTTTAGAAAGCCCTTAATACTCTGCATCAAATACAAAGCTAATCTTCTTGTTTCCTCTGAAACTCTACCACAGCAAATTGTTCATCCAGCCATGGCAAGAAATTGGAGCCTCTTCAAAATTTATTCTGCCCATGGGCAAACAAGTGGCATTTCCAGGTATTATTTTATATCACATGCATCTCACTTTGGACTTACAGTGTATTTTGTAGATTAAACAATCCTCTATCAATAGTTATGTTTTTAAGTTGCAAAGCTTAAAAATACTTTCGAAGTAGTTGCACACGAAAAGGAATTTTCATCCTCCTTTGGTCACTCTTTTTTTCTCCTGGTGATCTGTCTTATGTCAATTTTATTATTAAACTGGCCCAAAGAACTCAAGAAAAATTAAAAGGAAATTTCCCCCTCCCGACACTGTTCAACATGCCAATAAATAGGGATGCAGTAAACTCTTAACTCAGAGAAGGCAATGGCAAGCCACTCCAGTACTCTTGCGTAGAAAATCCCATGGAAGGAGGAGCCTGGTAGGCTGCAGTCCATGGGGTTGCAAAGAGTCGGACGCGACTGAGCGACTTCACTTTCATTTTTCACTTTCACACATTGGAGAAGGAAATGGCAACCCACTCCAGTGTTCCTGCCTGGAGAATCCCAGGGACAGGGGAGCCTGGTGGGCTGGTCACACAGAGTCGGACACGACTGAAGTGACTTAGCAGCAGCAGCAGCAAACTCTTTTTTTTTTAATGATAAGATGTTTCATTGCCTGGATCAACTAGATAAAATTTACATCAGAGAACTGACCCTTTTAACTGACTGGGTTGAGGGAAGAAAAAGAGATTGACTAACGCAGAGAAAGAAAGCTGTACCCCTCCCGGATCAAGTGTCCAACGGCTGCCATTAAACTGAAACTCAATGAAATACCTTTGCTGCCTCATGGTTTCATTTCCTCTACCCAGTTTCCTGAATATTTCAATTAAATTTGAAGCTCAAAATTTTAATAAAGTTTTATGAAAATGAACAGTGAGATGGTTTCTTCTAGAGTGAAGGTTAACACTTTACATTATCTCAGTTCTTCATCTGTAAAGGAGCACAGGGTGCCTTTAACTGCATAAGGCGATAGCATCCATCACACACCCTGCTCCTTATTAACAGACTGCTGGCTTGGGAGAGGGAGAACAGAGTTTTGCTGCCCCTGGCCCAGTTCTGCTCTTCTTTAAGGCAGTTGGGCACGGGATCCCTTTCAGGGACCAGAGATCCAAGTCAGGACACCTGGCTTCGCAAGCTCACAATGACTGCAGTCCAGAGTTCCAAACTTCGAAAAAAAAACACAAAACCCAGTGCATCCCACCCTCTACCTAAGTAGACTATTTTTATTTTAATATTGAATTTCTTATTTTTCCTACTAAGGAAACTCCTATGCATTTATGGTGGGCATTTTGAAAATGGATTAATCTTTTGTTTTTCAAATCAATTCAACTTTGCATTTGAAACTTACATGCTGTTTTCTGCAGAAACTAAAGGCAGGGCAAAGGCAAGGAGACAGATTTGAAACCGTGGGGATTCCAGCCCCAAGAAGAGAGATGGGAAGAGCAACAAACGGAGTAAATGCCAAGAGTAAGAGGTATCAGAATACTTAATCATGGACACAGCACAATGCAAGCAAAGTCTTCACCCATGTGACTTTTCTTTCCAAAACATTCCCAGCACCTTAGTCTGTTCTATCTCTATAGCTACATGTACAGCAATCACCACCTTTGCCCTAATTTTAAGTTTAACTCTTGCATGGAGTGTTCATTATATAATTTTAAGTGAGTCATCATCGTGATGTGTGCTGGTTACATAAACACATCAGGAATGTGAACATTCTCATAGATGTAATATCACACTGCATTATGAATCCACCACATCACGTCTTCTTTACATTCTACTGGGGATTATTATTTAGTTAATTATATATGGAATATATCACACTTTTCAGCCCATGTAGTAAATAAACCTTTTAGCTAAAATCTAGAGGAAGAAACAGATTAGATTGCTATATTTTTAAGTGACCAAGTCCTCTTTTCCTCTCCTTGCAGATGATGTTGTATGTTCCTGAGGCTGTGGTAGGGGAGGGGACATGAAGAAAGAAATTTTCAGCTTATTCCCACTTCACTGTGAGCAATGCATATGATGAATATAATTCCTCGATCCCATCTAAGGTTCACTTTTCTGTAATTTCTCAGGTTCCCAGAGTCCATATGAAATGATATGTAAATAAACTAAGGATATGCAGAAGAAAAATAGATACTACAGCTCTCAACAGAAGATAAATTTCTACCCTCCATTTTTGTTCCCCCCTGTACCACCATGAGGCTTCTCAGGTGGCTCAGTGGGTATAGGATCTGCCTGCAATGCAGGAGACATAGATTCAATCCCTGGGTTGGGAAGATCACCTGGGGAAGGGCATGGCAACTCACTCCAGTATTCTTGCCTGGAGAGTCCCATGGACAGAGGAGCCTGGTGGGTTACAGCCCATATGGTCGCAAAGAGTGTGACACAACTGAAGCAACTAAGCATGCATGCACATACCACCATGACTTAACTTTCAGTGAGTAAAATATTTTTGGCTAGAAGCTTTGGTTATCCCTGGGGTTCTTAGTGAAGCAGGTTTAAGGCACCTTGCAGATGCATTTAGACTGTTTGGAAACTCTGGGCGGCTCAACACTGCAATCTGATCATAAATGTCATGCAGTCAATAGATGAATGATATTCAGCTTAAGGAACAAATGGTCCAACTGCACCAGGAATACTGTCCAAACTTTGGGATCCTGGGGACCTGGACCCTCAGGAGGAGGGAAATAAGGGTAAGGGTAACACAGGCTAAACTGTCAAATGGAGAACGGCAGATAGAGACTAAGCTAGGCAAAGAGAAGAGTTAAATGTCTTCAGTAACCAAAAGTGCCACATGTCAGCAGGATGTGACTTGTCCCAGAGTTCAGAATGTGCCTCCCAGGGAGGCAGACTTCAGTCCAGTACAAAGAAGAATTACTGAAGATGGCTAGAGGCTGAATAAACTGCGTCAGGAAACACTGAGCTTCCCATTTCTGGAGGAAAAAACCATTTAGTGGAAGTTTCAAAATTAAGATGTAATGATTGCACTAAATAGCCTTGAAGGGTTCTTTGCAACTCCATAATGATATTGTCATCTTCCTATAAGTGAGGTCATCACTGAGTCTCCAACTTGCCTTCATAAACAGGTGTGGTCTCTCGTGGTTGGTGTGGGAACACACAGTAGGGATTTCAGGCAGTGCTGGAGGCAGCTCAAGAAGGCTCTGATTCCAACCTGAGTGGGGCCTTACCTAAGTCAGGTACAGGCACCTGCACAGATGGACCCTTTCCATCTAGTTCATGAAGTCCCCCAGAGCACCCTCCCCACACCGCATCCTCTTACCTACAGGCATCATTATGCCTGTACTGACCTCTGCGTGCAACAGCCAACTTTCCTTTACAGGTTCTCTTGAGATGAAAGTCTCTCAAAATACATGTGCCCGGTGGCAAGCTAATTAGCACAAAGACAGCTGCTTAATCACCATCCTTATCCCCTATCTCCAATCCTGATCTAAGGTGTCAGGCATCCTCCCCAAGCCAAGTTGCTAGGCAGCTGGCAGTCTCAAATCTGGATCAGTCACAGACCAGATGTTGGCTGCTTGTTATTGGTTTACCAGTTCTGCAACCTTTGTGGCAGACTGAACCTGGAATGCAAACTCTAATGCAAAAACATCAAAATAATGTTCGTATCTCCTGGCTATTTCATCCCCTGTATGGGGACACAACACTGTCCGCTCCTATTTTCTCCTAGATGCTTGCAACCAAACACATTGCATCATCTTAGGCAGGAGATAGTTTCTTCTTGGACATTCATTCCTACAAAACTACACCCCATCTTCGTTTTTGCCACACACAAGAAACAAAAAGTCTTATACCTGATATGTGAACTAAAGGAAACTGTCAATCACCACACCCCATTAGTGACAGAAGACATTACCAAGATATTTCCAATGGCATTTTCTGTGACCTCATTTGAAGTGCTGCTTTCCCCTCTCTCCACTGCATCATAACAAAACGCTGCAGTTGCTTAAATAAGGCTGGCAGGAGGTACCACAAAGTCACTACGGGCATTCTTGCACACTTAAAAGCCATATGGTATTTCCTGGCTTCTTTGAGCTTCCATTATGCCATTTTACATGCCACCCCCCTCCCCACTCGACCATATCAAGGAAAATGAGTTCCTTCACATGATGGAGACAAAAGTCTACTTTTCTTACTCAGATAATGGCAACTCTGAATACAGCTCCATCCTGAGAAATAAGAAAGCTCCTGTGGCCATTTGAAGTGGCTGGCACTTATGGCTGGGTCCTCCTTAACCCCGGATATAGCCCACGGGCTTCCCAAGTGATGCAAGTGGTAAAGAACCCACCTGCCAAGTTCTGGCATAAGAACTCCTTATGCCAGGAGACATAAGAGACACAGGTTCGATCCTTGGGTTGGGAAGATCCCATGGAGGAAGGTATGGCACCCACTCCAATATTCTTGCCTGGAGAATCCCCATGGACTGAGGGGCCTGGCAGGCTACAGTGCATAGAATCGCACAGAGTCAGACACAACTGAAGTGACTTAGCATGCACGCATGCCCTAGAAAAAGTCCCCAGGACTAGGTCCCAGGGAAGCAGAGGATCTTTCCTGGCCACACTTCCTCTCATGTCTTCTTAGTCCTCTAGTCCTGTCTACATAGCAGTGATTTCCAGCCAGGAGCCTTGACCCAGCCATCTTGGCAGCAGTGTGATGTACCTCAGCAGGCTCTTAACACGGCAGGGGTGCTGACTGTCTGGCTCTAGGACCCCCTTGGATATCTGCTGTAAAGTCATGGGGCAGAGCGGCCTCACCGCTGAGTGCCACTCAGGCACCAGGACCCCAGCAGATTGGTGCCGCCCAGACTCCATGCCGGGGAAGGGGCATAAGTCATTTTCTGTATCTGCTTCAGCCTTTAGAGATCACAAGTACTTCCACGGGCATTACAATCTAATTCTAACAATTAACCTTATCTGGGGTTAAGGTGAAATGTCACTGCCATTTACAGATCAGAAAAGAGAGACACAGAAGATGCCCCAGGTCCTATGAATCAGTGGGGAAGTCCACACAAAGTATTGTTTGAGTGATACTACCATTCCTGTGATGTACTTCTACAACTATTATTCCTAACAACAACAGTAGCTTAGGAATACTGTATTTACAAGTACTGACAGAAAGGATTCAGGACACAACATTGGAAAAGCAGCGCTTCTAATTTAATTTGGCAACTTCAGTTCATTATTCTCTGGCAAGTGTCTCCTTTTGAACAAGATTAGCTATATAATTTGTGGGGTTCAGGGTAAAATGAAAATGTGGGACTTCCTTTTTAAAAAGGTATTAAGAAATTCTAGACCATGACAGCAGAGCGTTAAAGCAAGCATGGAGCCCTTCTAAGCTCAGGGTCCAATGAGGCTGCACTGGTCACAAGCTGGTCCCTGCTTCTGAGCCTTCAAGAGACATTTAAGTCTTAGTAAAATTGTAGGGACAAAAGAGGAAACATAGATGGGATTCTCTTACTTTTCTCATTTCCTGAGAACTCTAAAATTTGTTTCCTCTTATAAATATATCATCACGAGTACCATTAGAATCAGAGATTCATACAATTTCTGGATGATAAATCTAGACTGTGTTTTTCCTTCATTGATTGTTGACATAATGGACTTCCTGTGGAGTTTTCACTCATCTTGTTCACCCTTTCAAATACTATGTAAAAGAGAAGGAAATGGCAACCCACTCCGGTGTTCTTGCCTGGAGAATCCCAGGGACGGGGTAGCCTGGTGGGCTTCCGTCCATGGGGTCACACAGAGTCAGACACAACTGAAGTGACTTAGCAGCAGCAAAACAAAAACTAGGAAAGCAATTCTATCTCCATCCCTCCCTCTCTTAGATCCTTCAATCAAGAAAGGATATGGTGAATATGTTGAACTAAGCTAAGAAGGCTGCGAGACGCTGGCACAGAAGCTTGGCCGAGAGGAGCTACTCCACGTCCAAGGTAAGAGAAACCCAAGTAAGATGGTAGGTATTGCAAGAGGGCATCAGAGGGCAGACACACTGAAATCATAATCACAGAAACTAGTGGATCTGATCACATGGAACACAGCCTTGTCTAACTTAATGAGATTAAGCCATGCCATGGGCCGGCCATGGTGGAGAGGTCTGACAGAATGTGTTCCACTGGAGAAGGGAATAGCAAACCACTTCAGTATACTTGCCTTGAGAACCCCATGAACAATATCAAAGGGCAAAATGATAGGATACTGAATGAGGAATTCCCCAGGTCGGTAGGTGCCCAGTATGCTACTGGAGCTCAGTGGAGAAGTAACTCTAGAAGGAATAAAGGGATGGAGCAAAGGCAAAACCAATACCCAGTTGTGGATGTGACTGGTGATAGAAGCAAGGTCTGATGTTGTAAGAGCAATATTGCATAGGAACCTGGAATGTTAGGTCCATGAATCAAGGCAAATTGGAAGTGGTCAAACAGGAGATGGCAAGAGTGAACGTAGACTTTCTAGGAATCAGTGAATTAAAATGGACTGGAATGGGTGAATTTAACTCAGATGACCATTATATCTACTACTGTAGGCAGGAATCCCTTAGAAGAAATGGAGTGGCCATCATGGTCAACAAAAGAGTCCGAAATGCAGTACTTGGATGCAATCTCAAAAACGACAGAATGACCTCTGTTCATTTCCAAGGCAAACCATTCAATATCACAGTAATCCAGGCCTCTGCCCCAACCAGTAACACTGAAGAAGCTGAAGTTGAACGGTTCTATGAAGACCTACAAAACCTTTTAGAAATAACACTCAAAAAAGATGTCCTTTTCATTATAGGGGACTGGAATGCAAGAGTAGGAAGTCAAGAAACACCTGGAATAACAGGCAAATTTGGCCTTGGAGCACGGAATGAAGCAGGGCAAAGGCTAATAGAGTTTTTCAAGAGAACACACTGGTCATAGCAAACACCCTCTTCCAACAACACAAGAGAAGACTCTACACATGAACATCACCAGATGGTCAACACCAAAATCAGATTGATTATATTCTTTGCAGCCAAAGATGGAGAAGCTCTATACAGTTAGCGAAAACAAGACCAGGAGCTGACTGTGGCTCAGATCATGAACTCCTTATTGCCAAATTCAGACTTCAATTGAAGAAAGTAGGGAAAACCACTAGACCATTCAGATATGACCTAAATCAAATACCTTATGATTATATAGTGGACGTGACAAATGGATTTAAGGGACTAGATCTGATAGAGTGCCTGATGAACTATGGATGGAGGGTCGTGACATTGTACAAGAGACAGGGACCAAGACCATCCCCATGGAAAAGAAATGCAAAAAAGCAAAATGGGTGTCTCGGGAGGCCTTACAAATAGCTGTGGAAAGAAGAGAAGCAAAAAGCAAAGGAGAAAAGGAAAGATATGAACATCTGAATGCAGAGTTCCAAAGAATAGCAAGGAGAGATAAGAAAGCCTTCCTCAGCGATCAGTGCAAAGAAATAGAGGAAAACAACAGAATAGGAAAGACTAGAGATCTCTTCAAGAAAATTAGAGATACCAAGGGAACATTTCATGCAAAGATGGGCTCGATAAAGGACAGAAATGGTATGGACCTAACAGAAGCAGAAGATATTAAGAAGAGGTGGCAAGAATACACAGAAGAACTGTACAAAAAAGATCTTCACTACCAAGATAATCACGATGGTGTGGTCACTCACCTAGAGCCAGACATCTTGGAATGTGAAGTCAAGTGGGCCTTAGGAAGCATTACTACAAACAAAGCTAGTGGAGACGATGGAATGCCAGTTGAGCTATTTCAAATCATAAAAGATGATGCTGTGAAAGTGCTGCACTCAATATGCCAGCAAATTGGGAAAACTCAGCAGTGGCCACAGGACTGGAAAAGGGCAGTTTTCATTCCAATCCCAAAGAAAGGCAATGCCAAAGAATTCTCAAACTACCACACAATTGCACTCATCTCACATGCTAGTAAAGTCATGCTCAAAATTCTCCAAGCCAGGCTTCAGCAATATGTGAACTGTGAACTTCCAGATGTTCAAGCTGGTTTTAGAAAAGGCAGAGGAACCAGAGATCAAAATGTCAACATCTGCTGGATCATGGAGAAAGCAAGAGAGTTCCAGAAAAACATCTATTTCTGCTTCATTGACTATGCCAAAGCCTTTGACTGTGTGGATCACAGTAAACTGTGGAAAATTCTTAAAGAGATGGGAATACCAGACCACCTGACCTGCCTGTTGAGAAACCTATATGAAGGTCAGGAAACAACAGTTAGAACTGGACATGGAACAACAGACTGGTTCCAAATAGGGAAAGGAGTATGTCAAAGGTGTATATTGTCACCCTGCTTATTTAACTTATATGCAGAGTATATCATGAGGAACGCTGGGCTGGAACAAGCACAAGCTGGAATCAAGATTGCTGGGAGAAACATCAATAACCTCAGATATGCAGATGACACCACCCTTATGGCAGAAAGTGAAGAGGAACTCAAAAGCCTCTTGATGAAAGTGAAAGAGGAGAGTGAAAAGGTTGGCTTGAAGCTCAACATTCAGAAAATGAAGATCATGGCATCTGGTCCCATCACTTCATGGGAAATAGATGGGAAAACAGTGGAAACAGTGTCAGACTTTATTTTTTGGGGCTCCAAAATCACTGCAGATGCTGATTGCAGCCATGAAATTAAAAGACGCTTACTCCTTGGAAGGAAAGTCATGACCAACCTAGATAGCATATTAAAAAGCAGAGACATTACTTTGCCCATAAAGGTCCATCTAGTCAAGGCTATGGTTTTTCCAGTGGTCATGTATAGATGTGAGAGATGGACTGTGAAGAAAGCTGATTGCCGAAGAATTGATGCTCTTGAACCGTGGTGTTGGAGAAGACTTTTGAGAGTCCCTTGGACTGCAAGGAGATCCAACCAGTCCATTCTTAAGGAGATCAATCCTGGGTGTTCATTGGAAGGAGTGATGCTAAAGCTGAAACTCCAATACTTTGGCCACCTCATGGTAAGAGTTGACTCACTGGAAAAGAGTCTGATGCTGGGAGGAATTGGGGGCAGGAGGAGAAGGGGATGACAGAGAATGAGATGGCTGGATGACATGCAGCCAACTCGATGGACATGAGTTTGAGTGAACTCCGGGAGTTGGCGATGGACAGGGAGGTCTGGCATGCTGTGATTCATGGGGTTGCAAAGAGTCGGACACAATGAGCGACTTAACTGAACTGAAGCTAAACAGGGACAGGCAGAAAGGCTGTGTTGGTTACCCTGCTTACAAGGAACAAACAGTGCCATTGAAGGCACAGCCCCACACAAGGGTGTGCTAAGTGATTCTCACTCCAGAGATGCTAGATATTTTCAGTTTGGAGAAAGCCAGTCTGTGCCCTGTCAAAACCCCACCTATCATGATTCTTCCCTAACTCTCCCACTTCCAAGTTCAATTCAGTTCAGTCACTCAGTCATGTCCAAATCTTTGCGACCCCTTGGACTGCAGCACACCAGGCCTCCCTGTCCATCACCAACTCACGGAGTTTACTCAAACTCGTGTCCATTGAGTCAGTGATGCCATCCAATCATCTCATCCTCTATTGTCCCCTTCTCCTCCACTTCTCCCAATTCCAAGCCAGGAAACAAATAAAAGAAAACTAGGAAAAGCATCAAACAACTAACATGAAATGTTTTTTAAGTGCTCTATGATAAAATTTGAATAAGAGCCACATTTTGGGTTTTGTATATCTGATCACACAGAGAAAAAGTGTTTTCACTGGGCTGATGTCTTGGAGTCTGATTTTCTGTCCTCTGTGATCCTTTCTTTATTGACAAATGACTGACCATATTTAACTGATTCTAAGTTGCATATTTTCTTCACGTTTTCATGTCTCTGAAATCAGAATATGTTATAATCAGTGGCATTTTACAATCCCTGTCAGCCAGGAGGCAGTTGAAAGGGAAATGTTACTGCCATACATACTCAAACTTGGTTGTGGCTATTTTGGTATCATGATATATGATAAAAATATATGTCTATATATGTCAAAATAAAGCTCTTTTGGTAAGTATAAAAATAAAATTTTATGGATATGAAAGCATTACATCACAGTTCATTTGGAAGTATTTTTTTTCTTAGTGTTACATAAAAAAATACTACATAAAAAAATCTCAAATGTGATGAAACACCTCATATCTTCTGTAGAATGCAATATCTGCCACTGACAATTTTGAAGAGCTTGAAAAACTTCACATATATCCACTGAGAAGCCATCCAAAGTTCATTCTGGGAAAATTTCCAGGTACTAATAAAAGACTACTTTTTCAATATCTTTAGTGGAATACTGGTTTGTTTGGGGGTTTTTACTTTTTCCTAAGAAAACAACTACAAATTTCAAGCCTAACAACTAGAAATTCCCCAATTCAGAAACCCAAATACTAGTAAAGGAACTGGTTACATCAGAATATCAACATTAGTAGGCAAATCAATCTTTTCTGTGATCATGCTATTTAGGGGAATTTAGAGAATTTTAATCTGAGCTCTACAGTAGCACTATCATATAAAACATATAATGCAAGCCACCTATATCATTTTAATTTTCATGTTCAGTTCAGTTCAGTCGCTCAGTCATGTCCGACTCTTTGTGACCCCATGAATCACAGCATTCCAGGCCTCCCTGTCCATCACCAACTCCCGGAGTTCATTCAGATCCACCTCCACCGAGTAGGTGATGCCATCTAGCCATCTCATTCTCTGTCGTCCCCGTCTCCTCCTGCCCCCAATCCCTCCCAGCATCAGAGTCTTTTCCAGTGAGTCAACTAGTCGCATGAGGTGGCCAAAGTATTGCAGTTTCAGCTTTAGCATCAGTCCTTCCAATGAACACCGAGGATTGATCTCCTTTAGAATGGACTGGTTGGATCTCCTTGCAGTCCAAGGGACTCTCAAGAGTCTTCTCCAGCACCACAGTTCAAAAGCATCAATTCAATATGTTAAAAAGTTTAAAAACACAGGTGAAATTAATTTTAATAATGTGTGTTGTTTCACTCGATATATCCAAAAATTATCATTTCTACATGTACTCAATATAAAAATATTAATGAAAAATTTCATTTATGTGTGCCCTGTCTTTGAAATCTGCTGTGTTGCATTCTACACTTAGAATATATTGCAGTTGGCACTAGTGTGTGTTTAGTCACTAAGTTGTTTCTGACTCTTTGCAACCCCATGAGCTGTAGCCCACCAGGCTCCTCTGTCCATGAAGTTTCCCAGGTAAGAATACTGGAGTGGGCTACCATTTCCTTCTCCAGGGGATCTTCCTGACCCCTGATCGAACCCTGGTCTCTTGCATCTCCTGCATTGTCAGGCGGATTCTTTACCACTGAGCCACCAGGGAAACCCAGTTTGTACTAACCACATTTCAAATGCTCAATACCCACATGTTGCTAGCAGCTCCAATATCAGACAATGGAGGTCTAGTCAATATACACATTTATCAGCAAAACAAAAGTAATCCCTTTCAGAACCTTTGGCTCAAACATGATCAGTCATAGAAGCAGTTGGCAGAAAATCAAGAGTGTCAGCTACCTCCACTGTACTCCTGTGGCTGTGAACTACAAGAAATTGATTATCCTAACTGACAAAACATTGCTCTGGAGCAATCTTGCTGACAGTTTAGAACAGTGATCTTCAAACTTGGCTACTCATCCACGAATTCTTTTCAGAAAGTATGTGAGGAGGGGTAGTTTTCAGGGAATCCACACTCAGCTTCTCAACATTCATGCCTCTTCCTGCCTAAAACTGATCTGTCCAAGAACAACTTTTCCCACTTGCTTAAAATTAAGCATTATTTTGCAGCTATTCTCAACACTAATCACTTACATCTGTCATTAACTGGAAAGAAAAGCACCTCCTAATAGCTGCATATACTGTCCACGCTGATTCTTTTACACATAATTGGAATGTTTTTTGTATTGCAAAATGTTTACATTGGTAAAACATGTATAGAAATTGTATGTGATTTCTTTCAAATAAGGTACATCATTCAATTAAACTAGCTAAAACATGTTTTCTCAGATTGTATCTTGAAATATCTTTCCCAATGAAAGTCAATCCTCATTTCATTTTATAATTACAGATTTTCTAGTACTTATTATCAGAAAATTAAATATGGTTGATGCCAGACCAGTTATTTTTTCTATATGCTTTTTATAAAATATGATTGAAAAGTTTAATCCTGTGGCCTAAAAAAAATTAATGTTTTTAAAATTTTTTATACATTATTCTTAATTATTTCCAGAAACACAAAATTGGGATATTTGTTTACCAAAAGAAACTATGCATGCCATTCAAATCCTTGCTTTATAACATGTTAGCTACATATTACACTGTTTAATTTTAAATTACATATAAGAAACAAAATTATTATTAAATTTTTATTATTTTTATCATTTTTATCAATAAATTTTATCATTAAAATTATTATTAAATATTAAAATTAAATTTTCTTCATTTTGAAATAAATAAAAATTTCATTTTAATCTTCTATTTACTTTGCTAGTAAAATATTCAACCAGAGGTGCCCCCAAATTGATTTCTCCATGGTTTAAATAATGCTCCTCAAAATGCATATTAATTTATATTCTCCATTGAAAAATGAAACTGGACTCTTTATCTGAAGATAAAGCTGATTTGACTGATTATTTTGATATGAACGATGCCTTTGCCAACTGAGTTATAAATATTTTGTATGAAGTCAGTAATCTAAATCAGTAGCCTCAAAGTTTCATATTTATGGTAAATAACAAACTAAAGGGATTTTATCAAAATTATTATATTAACTAAGTGACACTTATCTAAGTATTTTGATTTTCCCAATCTTTGTAAGTCCACTGAATTAAAAACAATATCTCAAAATGAAAGAATGATATATAATAGTCATTTGCTAAATAAACCTCGGTAATAAGATTATTCGGGTAAACCTCCCAGAAACGCTAAAATTAATGATTCAGCAACAAACCCTTCTATAATTTGGGCTTCTTTTCTTTCAAACAATTAAAGATAGGCTCAGCCAAATTGTCTGTTAAAAATTTAATTTAAAAAGTTTAAGTCATTAAACTTTTTTTTATGACTGGTCACCATGTGATTTTTGACCTGTGACTTGGACACTCATTCCGTTCCCTTCTCCTTATTTTTGGGAATAAAATGTATACTGTACTCTGTCTCATTAGAAATAAGAGTCATCCTCCAAGTCATGAACTAATTTGGGGAAAAATAAACAATCAAATTCACTTAAGAAAAGCATTGTCAACCAAATTCTAGTTTTCAATTTTTACTTTTCAAAATGTGTAATATTTTACACTCTTCTGATTAACTGTGTGCTACTAATAATTTAATAATAAAAGATTTAGTACTTAGAAGCTTAGCATTATAGGAAAATTTGTTTCAACCTATATTTTTGCAGAGATGTATGACTGACCAATGAAAGGTCTTTAAACATAAAAATAAATTGCATTAGGATAAATTATGTGAGGAAAGTTGAATGGAATGGCAATTTCAAGGAAATAATAAAATCATGTAGAATTTCTAACTGTTCATGGTTTTTTCTTATTTGTTTGCTCTTAATTAACAATGATGAGTATCTAGTTAACATGATATTTTTAGCTCATTGGGCTGATTAAGGTGAAAGTGAAAGTCACTCATTCCACTCTTTGCAACCCCATGGTCTATACAGTCCATAGAATTCTCCAGGCCAGAATACTGGAGTGGGTGGCCGTTCCCTTCTCCAGTTAGCATGGTATTTTTAGCTCAGTGGACAGATTAAAATATGATTAAGTCATTAAATCATTTATTAAAAGTATAAATATTTATAATATGCTGCAAATGATAACTGTACAAATAATTAAAATTATGATAAGAAATTTCAGATGCTGACTTCAAGATGTTTGACAGGGTAGATGTTTACAGATGTCTGTAAGCCTCTTTATCTGTGTCTCAGGGCTTCTCTATTCACACAGTTTCTCAAAATTATTTTAGGTAGACTATAATTAGCAAGTTTGAAGACCACCGCTATAAAACATAGTCTCATTGAATCCCAGAGGAAAACTGAGTGAAGGAAAGAATTTTAGAAACAAAGACTTCTTTTTATTTTATGACTTTTTAATTTCTGAATAGCTCCCCCTTTATTCTCAGGGATATGTTCCAGGATCCCCAGTGGATGCCTAAAACTGTGGATAGTACTCAACCCTATATAGACTATGTTTTTTCCTATACATACATACCTATGATAAAGTTTAATTTATAAATTAGGCACAGTAAAAGATTAATGATAATAATGAAAAATAGTAAAATAGAACAAATATACTGTAATAAAAGTTATATGGATGTGGTCTCTCTCAAAAACATCTTATTGTACAATATAATGCCTTTTCCATCATAACTACTCACTGTGGTTGTAATTTTCACAGTTTGAGATGCAATAGCAAATCTGGCACCAATTTCTTTTTCCTTTTTCACAATTTCATGGGTAGAAGATGCATTCTTACCGTAGATCTTAGCAACCTCAGCATACAACGTGGTTTTCTTTATTAACTCAAGAACTTTTAACTTACAGGAGCACTTCATGGCTTCGCTTTGGTGTATCCGAATTGCCAGCATCACCACTCTTGTACTCTGAGGTCATTATTAAGCAAAATGAGTGTGACTTGGACACAAGGCTGTGACAGCTCGTCGGTCGATCTGATTCTAAGTGACTAACGAGTGGGATGTGCAGGACTAAAGGATGCTTCACATCCTGGGTGGGACTGAGCAGGACGGTGCAATATTTCATCATGCTACTCAAAATGGCGTGCAATTTAAAACTTATGAATTGTTTACTTTTAGAAATTTGTATTTAATATTTTCAGACTACAGTTGAGTGCAGGTAACTGAAACATTGGAAATCGAAACAGTAGATAAGGGTGGGGACTATGGTATAGCAGAAACCACTATAATTTGATGTATACCAGCTTATTCAAGGGCAGTTATACAACCTTGCAATGGTGAAATTTGAAGTATTTCTAAGCAATCCACAAATACTGTACTTACTCAAAATGGTCACTAGGTGGCGAAAGACACCCTCTTCCCCGCTTCCACCAGCTTCAATCTTCCTATTTCCTGCAAAAAAAGGAAAAGGATAGGAATAACATAGAACGGTAACAACGACACACAACAATACCAAGAAATATTTTTTTTAGGTGTTTCTATTTCCCAAGGACAGTAATAAGTCCTCTCATCTCTGAAAATTTCAGAAATAGCCTTGTCTGGCAAGGCCATTTATTCTTCATTAATATCACTTCGGAGAAGGCAATGGCAAGCCACTCCAGTACTCTTGCCTAGAAAATCCCATGGACAGAGGAGCCTGGTGGGCTACAGTCCATGGGGTCACTACTAGTCGGACATGACTGAGCGACTTCACTTTCACTTTTCACTTTCACACGTTGGAGAAGGAAATGGCAACCCATTTCAGTGTTCTTGCCTGGAGAATCCCAGGGATGGTGGAGCCTGGTGGGTTGCCGTCTATGGGGTCACACACAGTCGGACAAGACTGAAGTGACTTAGCAGCAGCAATATCACTTTCAAATATTCATGCACTTTGACTGCAAAACTCAAACCCTATTCAGCTAAGTACTTCAGCTCTAGAAAAACCAAAAAGCAGCAGCAGCAGTGGCCTCTGGGGCATTTCAAGCAGGATGTTAAGCCCTTCATTGCACTGAACCTGCAAACAGCTCTAAGAGCTAGGTGTTAATATCACCCCCAGGCTACAGGTGAGAAAGCAGGAAAATGGCTGCAAATCGTTGAGTCAGTAAGTGCCAGATATGGGATGCAAATGCAGGTTTGGTTTTATTCATTTTCAAGTTCAATAGCCACACCCTTAAATATCACACTCTGAGATACTTTGGGATTGTGTGTGTGTAACTGTCTATGGGTCTTTCTATATTTGCCTATTCATATTTATATTTCTGTG
This sequence comes from Moschus berezovskii, assembly GCF_049115385.1. Lineage (NCBI taxonomy): Eukaryota > Metazoa > Chordata > Mammalia > Artiodactyla > Moschidae > Moschus > Moschus berezovskii. The sequence continues at coordinate 131,080,654 of NC_142488.1, read as the reverse complement.
CTTCTGTGTGATTTTATGTCCATGATTCTGTGCAATGTGGAAGTGTGTGTCTGTGTGCACACACACAAACACATGTGCAATCCAGAGCTTTCAGAGATATTTCTGATTATTTCCACATCACTTTATATAGTTTAGCCATCAGAGGGAGCTCACTAATTTTCATTTTCTCTTGAAGAAGCTAAGAAAAAGATACATTAAAAGTCACATTGTTTTATATGTGGCTGAGTCTGTCTTCATATGTTTAAGTCTGCAAGTGTCTCTGTCTATGCATGTGGAAGTCTGTGTTTCTGTCTGTAACATCATTAAGCCCATGGATACACCTATATGCTTACACTGACAGATGTACTAGTGTCTGTGCATTCTTATATTTGATGTACATTTAGACTTAGTGTTATGTGGGCATAGAAGTACATTTGTAGATCATTTGTGCATATGCACACATGAGTAAGAGTCAATGTGTGTATGTACTGACATGTGAGGGTGCATCTCTGTGCATCTGTGTGCCTGTGGGTTTGTCTCTATTTCTATATGTATATGGTAAAGAACCTACCTGCCAGTGCAGGAGACTAAAGAGATGCGGGTTCAATCCCTGGGTTGGGAAGATACCCTGGGGGAGGACATGGCAACCCACTCCAGTATTGCTTGGAGAATCCCACGGACAGAGGAGCCTGGCGGGCTACAGTCCATGAGGTTGCAAAGAGTTGGGAACAACTGAAGTGACTTAGCACACATGCATGCATACGTGTATGTCTCTCACTTTTACAGGCTGAAAATTTTCTGTGTCTGTGTATTCCTGGGTGGGGATGCCTGCCATCTGAGTGCACATTTGCATGTGAATTTGTTTGTCCATATAGGCAAGTGCATTTATAGAGCTCTGTGTGCATGTGCCTGTAAGGGGCTTTGGAGCGTGTCAGCATCTATGTGGTTGAAGTCTTGTCTTCAGTCTGTATATCTCTGAAAGAGACTGTGTGTATAAGATAGCACCCACGCCTGCGTGGACATGTTTAGTCCTCATGTTTACTGTTTGCAAATATTCATCTGTGTGGGCCTCTGCATGTCTGTGCATCTGTGTGTACATGACATAGGTGTGTGTAGGGGTGGGAGTCCATGTGCCTCCATGTGTACATTCTTGTCTGTAAGCCTCTTTATCTGTGTCTCAGGGCTTCTCTATTCACACATGCATGCCTTGGTGTTCATACATCTGTTCCTCCACCTCTGGTTGGATGTGTATGTCTGTGTGACCATTCCTCATGTCTATGGGCACGTGTGTGTGTGTGTCTGCATAAGTCTGTCTGCATGAGAACTACTGTCTTTGGATGACTCTCTGGGTGAATGCATCTGTGTGTCCACATGCAGGTGTTTATGTCACTGTGTGCATTTGAGGACTCTGTGTATGGGAATTTTCCCTATGTGTTCTGCTATGTCTCTGTTCCTCTTTGTTTGTGTATGCCTCTGTAGTACTTATGCCCACTTCTGTTTGCATGCATACATATGACAATGCACACACATGTCTGTGAAACTGTGTGTCTGTGAAGGTGTGCTGGGCTCTTCTAGTGTGGGTTCATACCTTTCTATGTCTGTGTGCAAGACATTCATGCTTGTGTTCCCGTGTGCCTCTGTGTTTGTTCAAGTATATTTGTGGGTCTCCGTGTCCATTTGTACATTCACGTGGAATGTGTTCATGTGTGTAAATATGTATAGATGTACCTGTACCAGCTTTGGTGTCGATACCTTTGTGTGTCTACATGGGTGTGAGTCCATGTATTTCTCTGTCTTTGTCTACATGCCTGTGTCTCTGTGAATCTAACTGAGATTCTGTGCATGAGTGTGACTTTGTATGTTCCTCTTGTGCATCTAAGTGAGTGTGTGTGAGTGCAGATATATTTGACCCACCCTCTGTGTGGGTCTCTAGGCCTGTGTGCCTATATGCCCATATCTGCAGGCATACACTTCTGCATATGAATCAATCTCCCTCTCTCTTCCCTGCATCATTCTCTCCCCTGTATATATATATAGTGCTTATCTCTCTATATATAAAAGTATATGTCTCTATATGTATACAGCACTGTCTCTGTGTATATATGCATGTAGAGATTTCTTTATGGATCATCTCTGTTGTGTCTGTGTGTTCATGGATATGTCTCCATGTATAAGTGCATGTATGTGTGCACACCTGCATGCTTGTGTGTTTCTACATGCACACCTACATGCAGGAACATTCCCATGTGCAACCCCATGGTCATCTCTATACATTTGCATGTGTGCACGTTTATATGTTTTCATGGTGAGCATGAGCATGTAGATTGCATGTACAGGCAGGAACATGTATGTGCAGGTATGTTTTAATAACAACTATGCCTCTGTGTGTAGATTCATGTGATCCTGTGAGCATGAAAATAATAGCAAGTACATATTTAAAACACATGTATCTACCTATGAATAAATCTCCATACTTCAGTGTTTGTGTAAATGTCTCCATGTCTCTGTGTATCAATAAAAACACATACACCTGTGTCTGCATGTGGACAGCTCTGTGCAGTCTGTGGGTGTGTGTGTAGACAGGCCAACACCCATTTAGACACATGGTGAACTTCCATGGGTTTGTCTACGTTTCTGCATAAACATCTGAAGTGTCTGAGAATGGACATGTACCTTGTCAGCCTCTAGAAACATCTATATGTTGTCGTATGTCTGTATGTGTATGCATCTGTGTTTTTGCAACTTTGAGGTTATGAATTAGTAAACACATCCTCTGGATGCCTAGGTTGGCATACATACATATGTCTCTGCATGCTTCTCTGGGCCTGTGTGAGTGTGGAGTGTATATTTCTGACTACATGGTGCTCTGTGTCTACATACAGAACTGTGTACATTTGTATGGATCTGTATGTATGCATATGTGTATCTGTGTAGACATGAGATGATCCCAGTTGGGACTCTGGGTTACTTGTGCAAACACGTCTTTGACTGTGTCTGAAAGAATGTATGATCTATGGGATGATGACACACCTGTAGGTCTATGTCAGTGTGAATATCTGTGGCACTATGCGTGTGCGTGTGTGTTCTGGTGTGTAGGTACTTATCTGTGATGAATGTTATGTATGTTGACATGACTACTTTTACTGGAGAAAGACTTTTCTACTCATTTCTTCAGCTGCCTTTCTACTGATCAGCCAGCAGAGAGGGCTCAAGATTTTCTTCCTGCTCTTGAAATAGCCACAAAAATAAGCATTAAAAGATGGCCTTCTTTGGAAAATGTGGATGATTAAAAGATGGTAATTATGGTATAATAACACAGGCTTTTATAATCTGAAGGCCAAATATGGTGGCTGTTCAGATCTTATAGTCCTGATGCCATCAGGGACCTTTCTGTTGGAGACCCTGGCATGCACCTATCTTCCTTCTCCCCCTGGGCCTAAGCAGGGCCCACCTGCTACAACCTTCTTCCCCATTGTACTGCTTCTCTTTGACTAGAAATGCAGATTAAGATACCTGGTGTCATATAGTCCAACAGTCTAGGAGGCAAGAACCAGCATCATCCACAGTTGACAAACGAAGACTGAGGATCAGAAAATTAAAGCGCATCATGAGTACCATATGGCTAATAAGTGGCAGAGGCAGAATTCAAAACAAGGCCTGACTGACATGAAAGCTTTCCGCCTTCTGCTCTACCCTGAATCACTTCTACTATCAAGTGTGTCCAGTTCCCAGCGCTGGAGACAGGACTGGGAACAGGTACAACTGCATACCCAAGCCTGTGTCCTGAACCTTGATTCTTTCCTGAAACTATCTCATTTCATCCTTGGAACGGCTGAAAAGGAAATATTTCATCCATGTTTACAAATGCTTATACAGAACCAAAGAAATGAAGTCACATGCCAAAATCCTGTGTGAGCATGTAAGTCCTCAGTTCATGTCCTACAGAGTAACAACTTGTTGTTGAGGCTTAAACATGATAGCGTGGATGACTCATGAAGTCAATCGGAATGTTCCAGAGGACACACACTTACTACCCTGCTTTTCTTGTGAGGCCTTCTGAGTATTAAGTAGCAAGTCTGTGTGTTATGAGGGTGTATCTGTGAAGTCTGGGGCCAGGCTGGGTGTTGTGGGATGAATGTGTGTGCTGTGGATCCTGTGTCTCTCGGTATGGCTCTTCTGTGAGGACCGTGGGACAAGTCTGAGTGTCCCAGGGCTAGTTTCTGAGTTTAGGTAGCATGTCTCTTTGTAATTGGAGTGAGGCTGAATGTTGTGTGTTGAGTCTATCTGAAGGAAGGTGGATCTAGCTGTTGTGGGGCAAGTGTGTGTGAAGTATGTAGAGCATTAGTAAATGGTAGGGCCTATGAGTTTCTCGTGGTGTCAGTCATGACTGGTATGATTCACATGTGCACTGTGATGTTGTTCTCTACATTAAGGGAAGAATAGCTATAAGGTATGAGGTGAAGCTGTGGATTATGAATTATTGATATGAATTATGGGTCCTGTGAGGTCTGAGGTTTGGAGTGAGTGTGTTTTGTGGGAGTGATTTGGAGCATTGTGATTTTTATGGCTATGATTTTTTGGATGCGTGTGTGTGTTTAGTCACTCAGTCATCTCTGACTCTGTGTGACCCTGTGGACTGTAGCTCACCAGGCTTTTTGTCTATGGGATTTCCCAGGCAAGAATACTGGAGTGGCTTGCTGTGCCTTCTTCCAGGGCATCTTCCCAAACAAGAGATTGAACCCACGTCTCTTGCATCTCCTGCATTGGCAGGCAGATTCTTTGCCACTAAGCCACCGGGGAGGCCTTTTTTGGATGTACCATCAGGTAAATCTATGGACTGAGGAACATGTCCTCACAATGTAGGGCATGTCTAGCTGTTATGGTATATACACTGCAGTCTGTGTGTTGTGGGATATATGCTTGAGTCACAGGGTGAGACAACATGTCATGGGTTGATTCTGGAGATTCTATAGTAAGTTGTTATGTCATAGGGATAAACTTTGCACTGTAAGATATGTCTGTGCTTCACGGGCAATCTATGTGGTTTCATAAAGAGGGACAGTCCCCTAAATGGAGTTGTGTCTTTACATAGTATGCCATTCCTGGAAGACGTGGTCCGTGCTGCTCACTGTATGATTAGACTCATTCTGGATGGGGTGTTGGGTATACTCTGGTGTTTTAAAGAGAGTGTGTATTATTAGGGGTGAGTCTGGGTGTGCAGGAGCTTGTGTATTTGTGTTAAGATTACCCTGTGTGCTGTAGGCATATCTGCTTTATGAATTAATTCTGTGTTGTAGCATATGCCAGTGTATGACTGAACATGTCTTGAGTTTGGGATCTTTATGCTGGGTAAAGATTTGTTCTGTGAGGTACATTTGTGTGGTAGGTCAGTCTATGCATTATAGGGCATGTCTCTCAGTGGTGTAGGACAAGACTGTGTACTGTGAGGTTTATCTGTAGTATTGTGGATCATGTATTGAATTGTGAGATTTTGTGCAGGTAGGTAAGTCTGAATATTGTGGGGCATGTCAGTGCATTGTGGGGAGAACTTGATCTGGAGTGCGCTTATAAGTTGTGATTTTGTTCTAGGTGTTTCCAAGTGAATTTGCTTTGGGGAGGAAGTCTGAGCCTGATGTGGCCATTCTGGAACTGCTGGGAATGTCCCTGCATTTGCAAGGTGTTTTCTACATTGTAGGATGCACTTTTTCACTGGAGGTTTTGCTAAGGTGTAGGGGTGACAAAGTGCACTAGAGATTGTGTCTAGATTGTAGGTCAAGGGTACCTTGTGGGGCAAGGCTGTGTTGGAAAGTACATCTGGTGAGGAGAACAACTCTGTAATGGGGATCATGTCTTCCTCCTGTGGGGAAAGTCTGTGTGTCCTAGGGCAATTCTGGGGGTTGGGGACACATGTTTTCTTTGTGGGGTATTTGCCTTACAGAGCGATTGTGTGTGTACGTACTGGGGTGAATCTGTGCATCAGAATGCAGTTTTGTGTTTGTGGGAGAAACCTCTGTGTCACAGGATACTCTTGCTCATCATAGGTTAGCTGCAGCTAGGGATTATGGAGCTAGTTTGTATGCTGGAAGACATGTTTGTGTGTTGTGTGGCAAGACTGAATTTGTGTCTTGATATTTTTTAAATCTATTTTTACCATTGGGTAAAATTGGGTGAGTTGATGTTGTAAAGTGAGGCTGTGCAGTATCGGGAGAGTTTGGCTTTGTGGAAGTTATCTGTGGGTTATAGTGTCTTGGTGTGGTGGGCTAAGCCTGGACATGGTGGGGCAAGTCTGTCCATTATAAAGTTATTGTAGATATTGTGAAACATTTGGCAAGTACTGTGGTGCAAGACTGATTCTGAGGCAAATCTAAGTGTTATAGTGATGTTGGATGCCTCAGGGAGCAAGTTTCGGCTTTTTTTGAGAATTTTTGCGTTGTGAAAGAAACCTGTGTGTGGTGACACTGTTCTATGGGCTGCAATGGGAGTCACGTCGTGGAGCATGTGTGATATCATCAGTTGGTCTAGGTTGTTGAGAGCTGAGTTTGGAGTTCTGGGAGAGTTCAGGCACTGTAGGGCTCATATACACATGGCAGAGTGGTTTTTGGAGTTGTGGTGCACATTCTGTGTGTTTGGGGGCATCTGGTGGTTGCAGTGCATAATGGGCTCATTGTTTGCTTTGTAGATGAGTTTCTGCACTGTGGACTTACGCCATGTGTAGGGGGAAAGCCTGTGCATTTTAGGATGAATTTGGAAGTTGTGTAAAATTGTGTATGTATTATCGGGCAGGTAGGTTTTCTGTCACATGTTTTAGAGCTCCCAGACTTTGCTGGTGGGGGAGGGAGTGAGTCTCTGCATTTGAGGATGTGACCAGATATGGTGGAGGAGTCCAGTTGTTATGAAGTGCATGTTTTGAGAAGTGTTTATAAGTTGTTATGCAATTCTGTGTGTTTCTGAGGGGTCTACATCTTTGGGAACATATGTGTGGATTGTGGGATGTATACAGGATGTACAGAACAGCTATGGGGGAAGCTGCCCACTTTGTGTAATTTGGGCTGCTGTGGTGTGAGTCTGGCCAATGTAGCGAGAGCTCGGTGGTGTGACTGGATTCTGTCCATTGTTTTGGCAGTGTCTTAAGTTGTGACTTTTGCTTGTACCTTTTAATGTGTGTACAGGCACTGTGGGACAGATGTGAGTGTGTGTGTCATGCTGGGCTTGATGCAGGGTGGGTTTGTGTATCTGGGGCTAAGTGTGAGTGTTTGGTACAAGTTTGGGAGTCGTGTGGTTAAGTGTGTGGTGGCACGAGTTTGTTCTCTAGGGTAGATCTGTGAGTTGTTGGTTGCAATTGTGCAGTATGATGCAATTCTGTGCATTGTGGGGTGACTCAAAGAATTGTGAGCCAAGCTGGAGTGCTGTTGTTCTTTTCTATCCATTGAAACACAACTATGGGCTTAATGAGTGTGTTTCTATGGGGCCATGCTTTTATGTTTTAATGTGGTTTGGCAATTATTTTTAGAGTCTGTGTGTTGCACTGTGAGTTTGAGACTCCAAGGGGCAAATTTGCATGTTTTGGGACAAGTCTCAAATTTGTGGAGTTAGTGTGGTGTGGGACAAAAGTGTGTGTCGAGCTCATCTCTACCCTGAATAGTGAGCTGATGTGCTGTAATGTAAGTCTGTGAGTTCTGAGAGGAATCTTTATCTTGCATGTGTGAGTATATTGTAGGGTGTTTCTGCATGTTATAGTGCATGTGTGTACACTGCTTGAGCAAATCTTCGCATTATGAGCTAAATGTGTTAACTGTGAGAGGGTTCTACGGATTGTATTCAATAGGTGGTATCCTAACATGCTATTCCATGCCTTGTTGGGAGAGGAGGTTGTGTTGTCATTGACTGCAAATGTTGGTGAGCACTCATTTTGCTGAGGGACATGTGTGTACAAATGCATGTATGTGTGTTTTGTGTCAACTGTGAGTGCTGTGTGACACATCTGTGGGTCTTGAGTTGACCCTCTACAATACCTGGGGAATCTGCCCAATTTGGGCTGGTTGTAGGCTCCTTTGTGTGGGTCTCTGAGTGGGGAGCAGAGTTTCGGCACTGTCTTTGGAGAACATCTAGGAGAGATACATGCTGGGGCACGTTTCTGCGTTATAAGAAGAGTCTTAAGGCATGAGTTGTGACTTGACACTGCACTGTGCGGCATATCAGGGCTTTGTGACACGATTCGGTGCTTTTCGAGAAGAGTCTGGGTTTCGTATTTGTATCTGCCTGTTGGGTTTTTGCAATTCTGTACACTGTGTGCTGAGCTCAGAGTGGCAGGGTGAGTCCTTGTAATGGGTTGTGGATAAGCGTTGCAGGTGTGCCTTTGTGCTGCACATAACAGGTCTTTGTACTTTGTTGCTACTTCTGTTTTCCCTGTAAGCCAGGTGTCTGCCCAGCAAGGTGTTGGGTGTGTGTGTATGTGTTGGGCACCACGTCTTAGTTCTAGGCCACATCTGTGCTATGTTGTACAGCTATGTGCTTTGAAGGCAAATCTGTGCTGTGCATTTCTGTCTGTGTTAAGGATACGGGGTTTAATGGTACTGTGAAGCGAATCTGGGCATTGTGGGGTTATCCTGGATGTTGCAGCCCATGTTTGTGTGCTCTAGGATGTGCCTTTGCGTACGGGGATAAGTGTGTGCTCCGTGGGGTAAGTCTCTGCACTGCAGGGAACCAAGTATGTTATCAGGCATGTTTGCGTTGTATACAAGGTGTTCTACCATCTGTCCAGACTGGTGTGTGATGTATGCCTTGCACGGTTTGGTTGGGCAAGCCTGGTAGGTAAGGGAACATACCTGCATGTTATGGGGCCTCCTCTGTGCTGGGGAAACTCTTTGCAGTGAGCCTGGGTGTTGTGGGTTTAGTGTTTTCATTGTGGAGTGACTGCGGAGCAAACCAGGTTTGGAGAGTGAGGGTGTGCATGGTGATCCCAGCCCATGCACAGTATACCTTTTGTTATGAGGCAGGTCTATGCACTGAGGGGTTTACCTGTGCTTTGTTAGGGTCATTTTTAGGCTGCACTGTGGACATGTGGGATGTTACTTCCCTGACCAGGAATCGAACTTATGCCCTTGCAGTAGAAGTGCAGAGTCTTAACCACTGGACCACCAGGGATGTCCCTTTGTTGGACTTTATACTTGGCATGATGGTGCTATGTGATGAATGTGTATACGATGTGGCAGACAGGTATTTGTGGAGCATGTCTTACACTGTTATCACTCTGTGCATTATGGAGTGGGTAGTGTGGGTTGGGGTTGTGTCTGTACTTCGAGATGAACATCTGTATGTTGTGAGGCATGGTTGTGCAGCATAGCATGCTCTGTCAGCAGTAAGTTCCCTCCAGATGTTCTGATGTGAGTGTGAGTTAGACAGGCAGACATTTGCATTACCAGTCACAGGTTGTATTTGAGGGCTATGGGCCTTGTGTATCTATTGGAGGACTAGGTGGACACAACTAAAGGTGCTTAGGGCCCTTGCACTGTCATGTAATTCTGTTCCTTTGGGGGGGCTGTGGGTTGTGTGGACGTCCATACCCTGTGGAAGACACCCTGGATTTCAGAGACTAGACTGTGCACAGTGGGACAAGATGGTGTGCCATGATGCCATTCTCTACTCTGTAGGAGTAGTCTGCGGTAAAATCAAGTCTGTAGGCTCTAAGGCATGTCGATATGGATCAGCTCTCTGTTAGAGAAGTCTATATGTTATGGATTGTTTCTAGGGATTTTTACAGTGAGTTCTCTGTGTTGCGGGGCCAATGTGTTCTGTGCTATGTGTATTGTAGACCCCGTGTGTGTGTGTGTATATATATATATATATGACAAGGTGCAGTTAGTTCAATGGGATGAGTGTTTGCATGGATGAATTGGTGTATCATGGGTGTATTTGTGCACTGCCATGTGTGTTGTGTGATGCGTCTACATGTTAGAGACTCTGCACAGTAGGTGCTTCCCAGTGTTGTGTGCTAACTGCATTCAATAGAGAAATTGTAAGGAAAGGGTGGTGGGAGTGAGCTGTGATGTGATTCTGGGCTGCATGTTGTGTGTTAATTTGAATTATTTTAGATGGAGTTGTACCACTATGGTCCAGTCACACATGTAGAAACAACAATAACAACAACCAGATCTGCTAACATCCATACCACTAATTCTGTGCCAGGCACTCTTCTAAACGCTTTATAAGCAGTCACACATTTATTCTTCTTGACAGCCCTAATAAGTAGGTACCATTATTACTCCCAATTTATACCTGAGAAGAACAAAGCACAGAGACATTAAGACTCCTTTCTAAAGGAACATGATTAGTTAACAATACACGTGGGTTTGGAAGCCAGGCAGCCTGAATCCTAAGAGTAACTTTTAACCACAATCTACACTGCCCCTTTGTTTGGGGATGTGCATATCTCCAGACCTTGTGGGGTTTGTGTTGGTCTGGTGGATAGCATAGGGTGCAGAGCCCCTACAGAGAGTAGAAATTCATTCAAGTGTGTGAGGCTTCTCCCTGAGTTTTGGGATGGGTCTTGTGCAAAGGGGGCATTGTTTATATCAAGTTTGGAAGCAAAGATGCTAATGGTTTGCCCTGTGTGGCAAGGCTTTCCAATGTGCACTGACTGTGGCCACTGTTCTGAGCTCTTGCTTTAAAGGACAGGTATGTGGTGATGCAATTTTATGAGCTGTCAGAGAATCCTGTGTGTTTGCGGGAGTGTCGATTTGGAAAGGTGTGTTTACATATCATACATCAAGTCCCTGGACGATGGGTATTGCTGCCCTAGACTGAGTCATGTAGGGGAAGTCTGTAATTATGACGCAGTTCTGTGGGTGATGAGGGGACCGCGTGTGCTGTGGGAAATGTGTTTATGTTGCAGGGGTCTGCAGGCTTTCAAATGGTCATTGAGGAGGGAATGTGTGTACCTGTTTAGTTGTGTCTGACTCTTTGTGACCTCATGGACTGTAGCCCACCAGGCTCCTCTGTCCATGGGATTTTCCAGGCCAAAATACTGGAGTGGGTTGCCATTTCTTATTCCAGGGAATCTTCCCAACCCAGGAATCGAACCCCAGTCTCTTCTGTCTCTTGCATTAGTATGCAGATTCTTTACCACTGCGTCACCTGGGAAGCTAATTGAGGAGGGGAGTCTGTGCATTTTAGGATGCCTCTGCATAGGGTGTGTATGTGTGTGTGTGTGTATTGGTGTACAATATCGCTGCACATCTGGGACCTAGCTGTGCTCATGTTACGGGAAGTGTCTTTGTGTTTTTGGGGCATGCTGGTGCCTTGGAGGCAGGTATGCATTTGGGCTGAGGACACCGTGTTGCAGAGTGAGGGTGTGTGTTATGCAATGCTGAACGCTTACACAGTAAGCACCCAAGGGGTCTGGAAGGTGTGACACGATTTATGGAGTGTTCTCCGTGCTTGTGAGGCAAGCTGGATGATGCTGTATGCTGTGGGATGAGTCACAATCAAGGCACAAGACTTATTCATTGAGGAGCATGACCTTAGGAGCATACTTCTGTGCTATATCCACACACAATGGGACAAAATCTGTGCATGGCAAGGTGTGTTCATGTGCCAGAGGGCACATCGCTGAGTTGGAGGGTGCATGTGTGTGTGCATGTGTTGTGCTGTGGGTCTGGATACTGTGGGGGTGACTGTGTGTATTAAGCAGCAAGTCCATGCATCACAGAGCACACTTCTGAACTGTGATGAAGCTCTGTGTGTGGCGAGCAAGATCTGGTTTAGGATCCCGAGTGTGCTCTGCAGGGTGTGTGGCTGTTGTGGCGAAGCATCTGTGTGCTGTAATGTTCCCGGATGTTCTGGGGTTGACCCTTTTCACATTAGCAATGGTGCTATCAATTACATTGTTAATTACATTAACAACTGAAACAGTTCCTGTGTGCCAGGCACTGTATTAAGTGCTTAGCATACCCTAATCCATTCAATACTCACAACAACCCTTTTCAATAGGTACGGCTATTATCTTTGTTTTACAAATGAGCAAACCAAAGAACAGAGATACTTACCAAATGCGCACAATTAGAAAGGGGTGGAACCTGGATTGGAACCCAAGTAGTCTGGGTCCAGAGGCCTTGCTCTTAGCCATTACACAAGTGGTGTGTGTTGAGGGCCAGGGCTGCAGCTCAATGGGATGGTAAAGCACATCTGTAAAGTATGATGGAAATCTTGGCATTGCACAGGTAACAGTGTGTGTTGTGTGTCTACCTATCGGGAAAGGCTCATGTGCTTTATAGGTTTTCTATCTTAGGGTAAATGTGTATTGTGTTGCAATTCTATGCATTGAGGGAGAAATCTATGTGTTCAAACGCATATCTCTGAATTCTAAGTTTTGTGGGTGTGATTATGTCATGGGGCAAATCTATGACTTGAAAGGCTTAACTGAGTATTTGGGGGTGAGGCTCAGGGTTCTGTGGTGTTTGTGTGTGTCGCGGAGCGAGTCTGTTTGTTGATGGGAGAACCTGTGCATCTAGATGAAGTTCTGGGCCTCCTTGGGCTGACTTTGGTGTGAAAGCCATCTGTGTTAGAAGGGTGAATCCAGAGGTTGTAGAGCAAAGGGTGGTGAGTGTTTGGGTGTGTGTGTGTGCACTGGGTAATCACCCTAAGGAGTGTGGTTTGGGTGAAGTGAATCTGCATGACAAGTGTGTCCTGTGACATGACTCTGTGCATCATTGAGTGCAGGGTTGTGCTTTGTCATAGGTTTTATCAAGGTTGTGAGGTGACTGTGCACTGAGGGGTGAATCTGAACATTTCAGGGAAAAGTTAGGTGCTGCCATGGCATGAGCGTGTCTGTTGTGGAACAAGCCTGTGCGCTGTAGGGCCAGTTTGCACACTGGGAAGTAGTGCTGTGAGTTGTAAGGTGTGTCTATGTATCACAGGGTATATCTGAAGAATTTGACAGGGGCTTTCTTGATCCAAGGCCACAGTGTGCCTTATGGAGAAGTGTATATTTGGAGGAGCTCTGGATGCTGTAGGGCACATGAGGGTGCCATAGGGTGAATGTTTGCATTGTGTGGTGACTGTGTTTGTTGTGGAGTTAACTGGTGCATTGGAAGGAAAGATGGTGCGTTGTGCCACAGTCCGAGGGGGTGGGGGATACATGTTAAGATGGTCTTTGCATCTCTCTGTGATGGGGTGAGCTTGGCCGAGTGCAGTGGGGCGAGTCTGTGCTCTGGATTTAATCTTGGTGCCGTGGGCTAAGTCTTGGAGCTGTGGGGAGGGTCTAGGTGGTGACGGCACATCCTTGTGCTGTGGACACAACTGTGTTCCACCGAGAGTCTGTGTGTTCTGAGGCCAGTCCGCTGAATCGGAGAGGGTCTGTGTGCCCGGGGGGAGGGCCTGAGTCCTGGGGAGACAGCTGGGTTTGTAGGGTGAGCCTAGATACTGGAGAGAGTATACTGTGTGCTGTAGGGAGCATCATTCGGCCAAAAGGAGAATGTGTGTGTGTCCAGGAGACTCTGTGTGCTGTCGGCGGGGTGGAGGTAGGGGGTCTGTGTTTCGTGGGGTGAGTCTGTGTGAATTGAGTCACGTCTGTGTCGTCCGGGCCACGTTCGTGTCCGTAGGGACAGGCTTGGGTCCTGTGCTGCTTGTCTGCGTGCTGTGGAGTTCGCCTGTCTGTCAGGGGAGAGTCTGTGTGTCTCTCTGTGCAGGTTTTCAAGCTGTGTGGTGAACTGTGTTCTGGGATGGGGGAGGCTGTGTGCCTGGGCGGGGTGGGGGTGGGGGTCCTGTGCCCGGAGGAGGGCCTGCATGCTCTGCAGGTCGTCTCTGTGCCCCGGGAAAAGTCCTCTCCCTTGGCGAGAGTCCGTGTGCTGGTCAGAAGATGCAAGCGGAGTCTGTGCCCTGCAGAGGACCTCAGCTATGGGTTTAGCGGGTGGGGCATCGGAGAAATCTGGGTGCTTTGGGGACAGCCTTTGCTCTATGGGGCAACTATGTGCCACTGACTGAGTCCCTGCTGTGTGGTGAGAGTGTTGTGTGTTGTGGGGTGTATTGGTGGGTGGGAGGGCGTGTCTATGACCTCTGGAGTGGGTCTTTGGGCCTTGAGAAGATGCTTGGTTTTGGAAGAATCTGAGTTCTGTGGGCTCTACGTGTGCCAGGGAAAGGCTCTGTGTGACGTGGGGACAGTCGGAGGGGCTGTGATGGTCTGTGTGTCTGGGGTAGAGTCTCTCTGTGCCACGGGGGGTGCAGATCTGCATGCTTTAGTGAGACTTTTGGCTACAGGGAAGATATATGTGCCTCTGGGTGAGGCTGGGTGATGTGGTGAAATGTGTGCTGTGGGGCACGTTTGTGGTCCTGGTGCCTATCCGCATGCAAAGCAAAGAGTCTTTGCACTGTAAGGGTAACTGCCTGCTTGTGCTGTTTGGCCATGGTGCCCCACGGGAGAATTTGTACATTGCAGCACAAGTCTGTTCCAGGGCAAGTCTCCTTTAATATCTACAAAGAATAATAACCAACACTTATACACTGATTATCATTACCAGACACTGTTCTAAAGATGCTATTATTACCCCCATTTTCCATCTGAGGAAATTGAGGCACAGAGAGATTAAGTAAAATTGTACCTGTAATCATGCAACTAGCCACAAGTGGAGGTTTGAAACAAAGCTATCTGTTACCTGTGCCAACACCATTATGAATCCCTTGGGGGCCCTGAGGCGTCAATATCCCCTTGTGGGTGAGTGGCCTCAAAGATTGGGAAGACTTGGTGATCTCTGGTGTACATACTGAGAGCAGGTAATATAGGAGGAAGAAAAAGGGAGTGGCTCAAAGCCTTCCGAGGATTAAAAAAAAAATTCAATGCTCTGTATACTATAATGGTGGCATTTCAGCCCAGAAGAACTGACAACAGGACAGCAAAATAACACCTTCAGCGCTGGAGCCCACATGACCCCTCCCTTGCCTCCACAGCCGCATTCTGCCACTGCGGAAGAGCGAATGCGCATGCCCTGGTGAGCTGCCGTTGCCATGGAAACCAACCTCCAGTCACAAACAAATCATAGCCTAATACAGCAGATCTAGAAATGATTGGGGCTGTGGCTGTGAGCCAAAGGAGCCCCTTGCAGTAAGGGCAGGCAAGGCGTCCTCCCACCCACGCCCCCCCCCCTTTTTTCTTCCTGAATCAGTAAAGGCTAGAAGAGAGTCAGAAGTCAATAGAGAAAAAAGACTGTGTTGGGAGTGGGGGTGGCAAGTGGGTGGCAGGTGATTTTAATAGTTAAATATTTCTTTGAGAAACATTTAACCCATCACCCACTAAAAGACTCCATGGTTTATGCTTGAGCCTTTCACCTGCAGTAAAAAGAGGTGAATCACAGGGGTATGTCCCTCTCTACAAGAGATGGTGGCAGTGGTGGCATGGATTGGGACTCATCCTGCCTCCTTTAAATCCCTAGATCAGACTACCGCCAGCAACAGGCTGGCAAACATTATTTTTGTTCCTTATACACTTCTTACATTTTCCACTTCTACCATTCTAGAAAATTCCAGGAACTGAGTCCAGTCAGCTTTAATTCTTCGAGTACCTGAGGAGTAGAAAAAGAGGTTGAAGGAGGAACTTTAGGAATAACGCTAACTCCAAGAGTATTATTTAACTACACAAGTAGGCTGTCAGCTGTGTCTAAGAGGAATAGCACATCTGGAACAGTGGTTTAATATATCAGGATTCCTCTGATTTTCACTTTTAAAGCGCATCTCAGAAAGATAATTTTTTGACTATTTAAAATGCTTAAATCCTGTTTGAAAACCACTGCCCTAAACTGTGTGCCCTGAATTTGTGAAAGGCATCAGCAAGAACATGATGCTATAGTATAGAAGCTATCAGAAGCTGCAAGAAGGTACCAGTGCTATTGTTGGATGTAACCTTCTTGGGTAGAGAGAAAATGGCCGACCTGTGGAAAGCTATACCCTATCTAGTTGGAGGACAGTTCTTGCCATTTCACATCAGTGGAAGAAGGTTGGATTATTCATTAAATGATGCTGAAACAATTGGTGACCTATTTGGAAAAAACACAAAATTAGATCTACTTCATATCATATGCCAAAATGAATTCTAGGCAAATTAGAGTTAATTGCAAAGAATGAAACAAGTGAATGACTAGGGAAAATGCAGGTGAATATACTCATAAAAGAAAGAAATCACAAAATCAAAACTTGATAGCTATGGATGTCTAAAAATGTAAAGCTGCAACACGTTTAAGAAAACTCACCATAAACGACAAAACATAAATAGGCAAATAAACTGGAAAATAATGCTTTTACCACATATGATAAATAAATGAGGCGATATTGTATGGGGTTGGCGGGATAGGGGAGAAACCTTAAACTGGTTCATACCATTTGATCCAGGAATTCCACAGCTATGAATTTATCCTAGGAGAAAAAAAAAAAAAGCTCACAAAAGTTTATATGGAAATATATTCCTTAAATTAGAACAGCAAAAATTGCACGTAGAACTTTCAATAATTAGACATTTAGTTGAACACTTATATGATCGAAAATTAAGCATCCACAAAACATCGCATTCTTGTGGGATATTTTAAAATATGGAGAATTTCTCTCAATATATTGCTTAGTGATTAAAGCAGGTCGAAAAGGATATGTGCGTAGGATCTTCATTTTATATATAAATACATATTTTATGCATAGATTTGTATGTTTCAGAGAAGATGGACTGACTATATTAATAACAATTAGCTCTTGGTTATAGGATTATGGGTAATTTGTATAGGCATCTTTAGGTTTTCCCCAATTTTCTACAACAAATATGTGAATTTTTATAATAAAGGGGAAAGACAGCAAGATATTTTAATAAAATTGATTTTAATAAGGGCTATAAAAGGGATGAGAATATGGAAAAGAAAGTCTGGGATTAGAGACAATAAGAAGCAAAGAGTAAATCTGCCCATGTTTATCAACGATGGAGCAAACCAGATAAACTCAAGATGTGTTATGTAAAGATTATAGTAGTATTTGTATGTTAGTCAGTACAGAATTTCTTATACAAGATGGACTCCTGGAAAATTTTCTTCACTACAGCAGAGTATGGTCACGTGTCCCTGGATGTGTCAGTTATCCTCTTTGCCGCAGTGCTCTGATCGAAGCCCCCCCTCCCTCCTATGGCTTCATCACACTCACCACCACCTCCTGCAAAACATGCCACCAGCAGACATTTTCAGCTTGGAAAAAATGGCCCTTCTTACTAACTTTCTTTAAAGCTATTTCATTCTTATCTTTTCCTCCCTGACTGCTATTTTGGCATCAAACTCAAAAAATCTACTTATCTATCTTTTTCTCCTTTGCTTCCTATTGACAAAGCAATCTAAATTTCAGAGAAATAAAAAACCCAGCACTTCAGCTTTTTTTTTTTCTTTCAGAAACGTATGTACGAAAGCAATTTCCAGGTAAAAGGAGACACTAAAGCATAAACATTTTCAGACACGATTCAGAAACAAATATAAAAGCTTTGTTGATAAGAATTTGCTATTTTTTTCACATCCCTTTCCCAAGAAAGAAGCACTGATCATACTGTCTTTACTGTAAAAATCGATGTCCACAAATACAAATGAATTATTTTCCAAATAAAGGCACAGTCACAACAGTCACTATTTCTCTTTCATGATGTTTCATTCTAAAACCAAATTTAAATCTTTCTCATTCAACACACGTTCATCTTTCATGTGAAGCAATTAATCAGAACATTACAGGGTGCCCTCCTTCTCATTTTCGCTCCTGTACAGACATCCAGTCACATGATTTTCTTAATTAAAAAAAAATGAGGCATGGTATTCTTTTCCCCATTGCAAAATAACATTTTTCTCATGCTCTCTCAATACCGTGAAAGGAAATCAGATCTTAGAACATTGTGAATCGTCATCCATTTCATCACATCTAATGCAAACATCCTAAAGCTGCCATAGCATTCCGAATGCAATTTCTCATTTCAATAACATCTTCATCGAGTCCTCTTTGAAGCACTATCTTAACCAGAATCACAAAAGGGAAGTTTCTATATTTCCTTCTAAAAATTCATTCACTTTTTCAGAAACGAGCTTTAAACTAGGAAAGTGACTGTGGAATGTTTAGAACTGAATTAAGCCATTTTGTCAATGCCATGGATTAAAATCAGAAATTCCTCCACAGTTCTGTATTATTTTGATGCATCAAAACATGTCGCTTGCTATTAAAAAAAAAAGTTTCGGATAGCTATGTTACAAAAGATTTCTCCGCTACTTACCAGCTGCCTTCGCTCTGCCTCTCCACCAGCTCGGAGATTTTCGCACTGAAATGGTGGGGGAAGAGCCGCAGCGGCTGCTGGAAAATGAGCTGTGCTGTGAAGAAGGGATTAGCTGGAGGGAAAGGGAAAAAATGCCTTGGCATTATCCCCCAAATTCCTCTCCAAACATAAAGTCATATTAAACATTACATGCTAAAAAGCGCATGCTCCACAAAGGGAGGAATTTAACAGTGAAGCCGCTGTTCTAAAACATACCTAAATTGCCTTGCTTTCCAGTGAAACCCCTACAAAGCCATGGTCGTTGGCTCTCCCATCTCCTAGCAACAGTCTCATTAATATTTTTCTCTGCAGTGGTCCTACTAGGCATCAGAGGACATTCACAAGGTCTAGTCTCTGGTGGTGAGCATTATCATTTTATTGTTCAAGATGTATGCATTATCCCCAATAAAGGCAAGGCAGGCATTCAGTAACAAGTTCTTCCTGGGAAGATTTCAGATTCCAAAGACATTCGAGGCAAATGACAGAAATTGTTCTTGTCTGGTCCCTGTCCCTTGGTGCAGTGTTGTCACTAGACCCCTGACCTAAAGATGGGCGTTAGCTAAACATGCCTAAACCTTTCCGCAATAACCAAATTACAAATAGCAGCACAGCTATAAATCCAGGCTGTAAATCAGTGTTGCTATCCACTGTGCTCAGAGAAAAAAAATTAATGTACAGAATTCCTTTGTATCCTTTGCCCTGTAACCGTGTTCCCCACCCACCTTCTTGGTTACTGGAGGTACATGTTGCAAAAATAGTGGATGAAATATAACCAGATCAAAAACAACCCACTTATCTATTATTAACATGGAAAATATGTTAAGAAAAAGAGTGTGGGTTACCATACAGTATATATAATATGATAATTTTTATATCTTATATGGCTAGGAATAAGTATACATAAATAAAACTAAAAGGATATTTACCAAAATGTTAGGAATAACTATGCCTGGGTTTTCTATGGATGGCAAATTTGAGGGGTGTTTAGATCATTTTTCTATTTTATTATCTATTTAATAACTTTTCTATAATTAACATATATTCCTTGGGTTATTAAAAGAGAACCATGCATAACAATGTGAACATACTTAATGCCACTGAACTGTTCACCTAAGATAGTTAAAATGATGCATTTTATGTTGTGCATATTTTACTACAGTAAAAGAAGAGAGAAAACCATTCATTCATCCCTCAAACATGTATTGAGTCTCACCACATTCAAAATACTGGGGGTAGAAAGGTACAGTCTCCCTAGACTGAACCAGGAAGAAATAGAAAATATGAACAGCACTGAAATTGAAACCGTGATTGGGGGAGCCTAGTGGGCTTCCGTCTATGGGGTCACACAGAGTCAGACACGACTGAAGTGACGCAGCAGCAGCAGCAGCAGCAACAAACAAAAATCCAGGACCTGACAGCCTCACAAGCAAATTTTATCAAACATTTAGAGAAAAGTTAACACCTGTCCTCCTGAAGTTTCAAAAAGTTGAAGATGAAGGAAAATTTCCAAACTCATTTTTTGAGGCCACCATCACTATGATACCAAAACCAGACAAAGATACCATTAAAAAAAAGGAAATCACAGGCCAATATCAATGATGGACATAGATGCAAAAATCCTAAACAAAATACTAGCAATCCATATCCAGCAATACATTAAAAGGATCATATACCCTGATCAAGTAGGATTCATCATAGGGATGCAAGGATTTTTCAACATTTGCAAATCAATCAATTAAATCAAATCAACCACATCACATGATCATCTCCATAGATGCAGAAAAAGCTTTTGACAAAATCCATCACCCGTTTATGATTTTAAAAACTCTTCAGAAAGTGAGCATAGAGGGTATATACCTCAACATAAAAAAGACCATATAGACAGACCTACAGTTTTCACAGAACTAGAACAAAAAGTCTCAAAATTTGTATGGAGACACAAAAGACCCTGAATAGCCATAGCAACCTTGAAAAAGAAAAACAGAGGTGGAGGACTCAGGATCCCCAACTTCAGATTACACTATAAGACAAAGCTAGTATCATACTAAGTGGTGAAAAGCTGAAAGCCTTCCCTCTAAGATCAGAAACAAGACAAAGATGTTCACTCACACCAATTTTATTCAACATAATTCTGTAAGTCCTAGCTACAGCAATCAGAGAAGAAAAAGAAGTAAAGGGAATCCAAACTGGAAAAGAAGAAATTAAGCTATCACTGTTTGCAGATGACATGATACTATACACAGAAGATTCTAAAGATGCTACCAGGAAACTGCTAGAACTCATCAACTTGGTAAAGTTGCAGGTTACAAAATTAATACAGTGAAATCTGTTGCATTTCTATACACTAACAACGAAAGATCAGAAAGAGAAATTTAAGAAGCAATTCCTTTTATCATAGCATCAAACTACTGGGGGTAGGGAATTATAAAAATGAATAAACACAGTCCATTACCTTTCTAAAAAGCTCATAATCTAACAAAGAGCTACCCCTCAAATTTCTATATGGGTTTTTATTATACATGACATTTAAAATTGCCTCACTTAGAAGTATTTTATTTTTTAAAAAAATGTCATCCATTTGGGATAACATTTATAATTAGGGTTGTTACATTATCTGCCTAAAAATATTGGACACCCAGTGGTGGAGGAAGAAATACATAAGAAATATTTTTTAAAAATATATGTGCATTTTCATATTTGTACAGAATTGCTACATTTTGGAAAAGGAGGGGCAGGAAAACTGTTTTGGATTAAAGAAGATTAAGAAATATGACCGCAAAAAAGAGCTATGACAACCAAATACAGTGTGTGATCTTGGATTGGATCCTCAGTAGAAAATACTATAAGAGACATTTGGGGAAAAATAGGGGCATTTGAATATAGGCTAGATATTAGGTAATATTATTTTTTAAATTTATTTATTTTAATTGGAGTCTAATTACTTTACATTATTGTATTGGTTTTGCCATATATTGACATGAATCTGCTCTGGGTGTACATGTGTTCCCCATCTTGAACCCCCTTCCCACCTCACTCCCCATCCCATCCCTCTGGTTCATCCCAGTACACCAGCCCCGAGCATCCTGTATCATGCATTGAACCTGGACTGGCGATTCATTTCACATATGATAATATACATGTTTCAATGCCATTCTTCCAAATCATCCCACGCTTGCCCTCTCCCACAGAGTCCACAAGACTGTTCTATACATCTGTGTCTCTTTTGCTGTCTCGTATACAGGGTTATCACTATCATCTTTCTAAATTCCATATCTATGCGTTAGTATATTGTATTGGTGTTCTTCTTTCAGGCTTACTTCACTCTGTATAATAGGCTCCAGTTTCATCCACCTCATTAGAACTGATTCAAATGAATTCTTTTTAATTGCTGAGTAATACTCCACTGTGTATATGTACCAAAGCTTTTTCATCCATTCGTCTGCAGATGGACATCTAGGTTGCTTCCATGTCCTGGCTATTATAAACAGTGCTGTGATGAACATTGGAGTACATGTGTCTCTTTCAATTCTGGTTTCCTCGGTGTGTATGCCCAGGAGTCCGATTGCTGGATCATATGGCAGTTCTATTTCCAGTTTTTTTAAGGAATCGCCACACTGTTCTCCATAGTGGTTATGCTAATTTGCATTCCCACCAACAGTGTAAGAGGGTTCCCTTTTCTCCACACCCTCTCCAGCATTCATTGCTTGTAGACTTTTGGATAGCAGCCATTCTGACTGGCATGAAGTGGTACCTCATTGTGGTTTTGATTTGCATTTCTCTGATTATGAGTGATGTTGAGCATCTTTTCATGTGTTTGTTAGCCAACTGTATGTCTTCTTTGGAGAAATGTCTGTTTAGTTCTTTGGCCCATTTTTGATATTAGGTAATATTAGATCAATATAATAGTTGGTATGATAATGTGGGATGATGGATCTGTTCTCATGAGACACATGTTCAGGTATTCAGAGGTGAACTGCCATGACGTCTACAAAGTACTCTAAAATGCTTTAGAAAAAAATCAAAGAAAGGATAGACAGAGCAAATTAGAAATACGCTGGTGGCTCAGTGGTAAAGAATACGCTTGCCAATGCAGGAGATGTGGGTTCAATGCCTGGGTCAGGAAGATCCCCTGGAGAAGGAAATGGCAACCCACTCCAGTATTCTTGCCTGGGAAATCCCATGGACAGAGGAGTCTGGCGGGCTACAGCCCATGGGGGTCTCAAAGAGTCGGACATGACCCAGCGACTAAACAACAACAAGTAATTGGTAAATCTAGATTAAGTACATGCAGGTGTTTACTGCATTGTACTTTGCTCTAAATTTCAGAAAATAAAGAATAAAATGCTTTAACAAAAATCTTCATTGCACAATAATTATATTTAAAGTTATTACAGGCAGATTCTTAACCGTCTGAGCCACCAGGGAAGCTGAAATATATACAAACGTAATGAGAATTACGTTTGTAGTCCCTCCATACTAACCAATTGAATGATGAATATTTGCCATGCGCCATCTAGTGGTAAAATCCTGATTTACCAAGACAGAAGGATTTCTAAAGAACACAATATAATTGACTCATTAAGTATTGTTTTGTCGCTCAGGCGTGTCCCACTCTTTGAGACCCCATAGACTGCAGCATGCCAGGCTTCCCTGTCCTTCACCACCTCCGAGAGCTTGCTCAAACTCATGTCCATTGAGTCAGTGATGCCATCCAACCATCTAGTCTTCTGTCGTCCCCTTCTCCAGGCTTCAAAAGCATCAGGGTCTTTTCAGATGAGTCAGCTCTTCACATAAGGTGGCCAAAGTATTGGAGCTTCAGCTTTAGCATCAGTCCTTCCAATGTATATTCAAGATTTATTTTCTTTACGATGGACTGGTTTGATCTCCTTGCAGTCCAAGGGACTCTTCTCCAACACCACAGTTCAAAAGCATCCATTCTTTGGCACTCATCCATTCTTTTGCCTTCTTTATGGTCCAGCTTTCACATCCATACATGACAACTGGAAAAGCCATAGCTTTAACTCGATGGACCTTTTTGCCAACATAATGTTTCTGCTTTTTAATATGCTGTCTAGGTTGGTCATAGCATTTCTTCCAAGCAGCAAGCGTCTTTTAATTTCATGGCTGCAGTCACCATCTGCAGTGATTTTGGAGCCCAAGAAAATAAAGTCTGTCACTGTTTCCATTGTTTCCCCATCTGTTTCCCATGAAGTTATGGGACCAGATGCCATGGTCATAGTTTTCTGAATGCTGAGTTTCAAGTCAGCTTTTCCACTCTCCTCTTTCACCAAGAGGCTCTTTAGTTCCTGTTTGCTTTCTGCCATAAGGGTGGTGTCATCTGCATATCTGAGGTTATTGATATTTCTCCTGGAAATCTTGATTTCAGCTTGTCATATTAGTACAAATTTATTGTAATAATAAAGCATATTTTTTATTATAGTGTACAAGGTCCGTCTAGTCATGGCTATGGTTTTTCCCGTGGTCATGTATGGATGTGAGAGTTGGACTGTAAAGGAAGCTGATCGCTGAAGAACTGATGCTTTTGAACTGTGGTGCTGGAGAAGACTCTTGAGAGTCCCTTGGACTGCAAGGAGATCCAACCAGTCCATTCAAGAGGAGATCAATCCTGGGTGTTCATTGGAAGGACTGATGCTAAAGCTGAAACTGCAATACTTTGGCCACCTCATGTGACAAGTTGACTCACTGGAAAAGAGTCTGATGCTAGGAGGGATTGGGGGTGGGAGGACACGGGGACGACAGAGAATGAGATGGCTGGATGGCATCACCAGCTCGATGGACATGAGTTTGAGTGAACTCTGGGAGTTGGTGATGGACAGGGAGGCCTGGCGTGCTGTGATTCATGGGGTCGCAAGGAATCAGACACGACTGAGCGACTGAAATGAACTGAACTGAACTGAATACAGTTAAAAGGCTCCCTTAATTTTCAGGATTTGTTCATGGTTGTAGGGGAATGCCTCTGCTCAGGTGTGCTACCAGCCTGCCACCTCTCCACACAGGCAAGGCTCAACCAACAGCAAGTTGACCTAAGTTTTGGTGAAATGCTCTATGATCCTCCCTGGAACATGTCGAGACAAGCAGCCTTGTGAGGACTGTTTCTCACCTCCTCACTGTCTTTTGGAGGCCTTCCAGGAGGCAGCCTCCCCCATTCTAGTGAGGCATGGGATTTTCCGTCTTGCTTCCTCCCTTAGGGTACCACTTCAAGCTATAAAACGAAATAGATGTAATATGAAAATAACTCCTTCATGATTGAGCGACTTGCTGCTCATGTCATCTTGTCCCTGTGGTTCATTGTCATTTTGTGGGACGAGGAACATGAGGAGCTGACACCATGCTTATCTTCTGGTCTTGCTTTTGCTGTCCTTGTATGTGAGACTCCATGCATCCATTTGGCTCATTGATTTCTTTTTTAATATCTGTTTATTTATTTGGCTGTACCAGCTCTTAGTTGCAGCATGATGGATCTTTAGTTGGGGCATGTGGGATCTAGTTCCCTGACAAGGGATCGAATCTGGGCCCCCTGCATTGGGAGAACAGAGTTTTAGCCACCAGGAAAGTCCCTTGGCTCATTGACTTCTTACCCACTGTATATATGACAGGCTAGCAAGCCAAATTTGGAAGCTTTTTTCCTAAAGACCACCACAATGTATCAACAAATTGTATGTGTGTGTGCGTAGAGAGAGTGCACATATTTTGTATGTTCTGTGAAACACTAGAAGCTTTCTTTTTGAAATTGGAAAGAACATTAGTGATACCTGCTTTCACAACTTATATTCAAAACTCTGCCAGAGTGGAGATGTGGTGAAGGGTGGTTCCCAGTGTGGTAAAATTACATAAAGGGGTAAAAGGAACAAAAGGTAATTACGAAAAGATTAACATAGGCACCCAAGTAAGCACTTAGTCATATGTGAAAAAAACAACAAAACGCAGAGAGAAAACTATATGGCTTCATTGTGAGTCCAACACATTACTTTAGGCCAAATAAGTAAAGTTGGCCCTCAGCAACCAGCCCTCTTTTCTTCCAGGCATCTCAGTGCAATGGCTCTTGATTTGAACTGCCAGTTTGGTCGCCTAATGGGAACTTCCAGTCCTATTCAGGAGCCAGCATTAAGGGATTCCTGCTGCTGCTGCTAAGTCACTTCAGTCGTGTCCAACTCTGCGACCCCATAGACAGCAGCCCACCAGGCTCCCCCGTCCCTGGGATTCTCCAGGCAAGAACACTGGAGTGGGTTTCCATTTCCTCCTCCAATGCATGAAAATGGATTCCTAAGGAGCATCAAAAAGCACCTGCAATTACTGCAATGTATTAAATATATAAAAATCATACTTAACTCCCCCATCAAAGTATTGATCACCATTGGTAGTGACTAGGGTAACAACCCCATATTTTGAAAATTGATAAGTAAAGGGAAATACTCAGACATTTACCTCAACTTTCCCGTGCAGGCTATATTTCAACATAGTCAAGTAGCTAACTGGAAGCACTTTAAATTTCCAAATACTACATGCAGAAGAAATGAAAGAAGTAGGAAAAAACCACCATTTTGTAACTCTCAACAAAACAATGTGTCTAGGCAACAATCTTCCATGATTGTAAAAACAATTTAGTGAATGACTGATGAGGAATTTCTTTTCAAACAGCAAAAATAACTTCCCAGGCCCAGCTAACACAATATCTTTTAAAATGTTAGTATAATTTGTGATAGCAACTCTGGTAAAAGATACCAGGAAAAGGGAGAACTGTGATTTTTATCTTAAGTTCTAAAGTGAGTGTTATCATTTCCAAATAATGTATAAATATTTTCATTGGAGAGTTCAGAGAAGAATATTTATACAAAGGATTGACTTTAGTTTAGGCCTGATCTAAATTATTAGGGCTTCCCTGGTGGCTCAGACAGTAAAAAATCTGCCTGCAATGCAGGAAACACAGGAGACCCGGGTTCAATCCCTGGTTCAGGAATATCCCCTAGAGAAGGAAATGGCAACCCACTCCAGCATTCTTGCCTGGGTAATTCCATGGACAGAGGACCCTGGAGGGCTACATGGGGTTGCAAAGAGTTGGACAAGGTTGAGCAACAGACACACACAAATGATTTCCTGATAAAAATGCAATCCACTTGAGATAAAATATTGGAAATGAAACAAACTGTTTAGGGAGACTCCTCAAAGATACTAAATTAGGACTCTAGATTCTTTCAGAGGCCACCATCACCCTGATACCAAAAACAGACAAAGATATCACACAAAAAAGAAAATTACAGGCTAATATTAGAGATCTGGTCCCATCACTTCATGGGAAATAGATGGGGAAACAGTGGAAACAGTGTCAGACTTTATTTTTTGGGGCTCCAAAATCACTGCAGATGCTGATTGCAGCCATGAAATTAAAAGACGCTTACTCCTTGGAAGGAAAGTCATGACCAACCTAGATAGTATATTAAAAAGCAGAGACATTACTTTGCCAACAAAGGTCCATCTAGTCAAGGCTATGGTTTTTCCCGTGGTCATGTATGGATGTGAGAGTTGGACTGTGAAGAAAGCTGATCGCCGAAGAATTGATGCTTTTGAACTGTGGTGCTGGAGAAGACTCTTGAGAGTCCCTTGTACTGCAGGGAGATCCAACCAGTCCATTCTAGAGGAGATCAGTCCTGGATGTTCATTGGAAGGACTGACGCTAAAACTGAAACTCCAATACTTTGGCCACCTCATGTGATGAGTTGACTCACTGGAAAAGACTCTGATGCTAGAAGGGATTGGGGGCGGGAGAAGATGGTGACGACAGAGAATGAGATGGCTGGATGGCATCACCAGCTCGATGGACATGAGTTTGAGTGAACTCCGGGAGTTTGTGATGGACAGGGAGGCCTGGCATGCTGTGATTCATGGGGTCGCAAAGAGTCGGACACAACTGAGCGACTGAACTGAACTGAACTGAATATTAGAGATGGACATAGATGGAGTATAATTGATTTACAATGTTGTGTTAGTTTCAGGTGTACAGTAAAGTGAATCAGTTTTACATATACATATATCCAGTCTTTGTTAGATTCTTTTCCCATATAGGCCATTACAGAGTATTGAGTAGAATTCCCTGTACTATACAGTAGGTAGGACTCTGGATTCTTAAGGCAGGTCATCAACAGCACTGTGTATGTGAGACTTTGGGTCACCATTTTGGAAAAGGAGAACAGCACTGCTGAACCACAGCAGACACTAAACAGATGCAACAACAGAGCCACGCTCGCCACTCCAACTGCAAGGTAAGATCCTCAGGACCCATTTCAGTGGGAAAACAAGAAACAGTCTCTGGCAGAAGGACTGGCAGAATTGGAACCACATTGCACTAAGACTGGTATCCTGAGCTATTGATGTTTCCATGCTTGAAACTGCTATGAAAAATCACCAATTTCTTTTAAATCAGGAGATAAAAGAGAAGATGATAGTGTTTGCAACGTAATGCCCAAGGAACCTGAGAATATAATGCATTTAACTAATTTTCTTTGCATAAAAAGAAAGCCCATGAATTTTTCCAGCCTTTTTTTGCATCTATCAGCACACAGCCTTTAGCAGAGATTGTACTGGTGTCAGTTCAACATAAATACAATCATAGAAGGTCACCTAAGAAACTTGACTTTTCTGCCAAGAATGTGAACTGAAGTGTATTTTCCATCTGAATTCAGAAACTTGGATTATAAGGAGAAAAAAAGGCCCAGAATTTGAGCTTATCTTTAACCCAACAGAAAGCATTAATGACTCAAAACTAGGTAGAAATCCAGAGAGTACAAATGAGCAATAGAGGATGAGCCTTGGTGATGAACCTGAGACGACTCTCTTCAGTCTGTCCTTCTCCAGATGAAACATGGAAATTTCATGACCTACTCCTCATACAATTGAAATTTCAAAACTCTTCACCTTTCTAACTATCCTTCTTTGCAGATTGCCTTTCAGAGAGTAGTGCTACAAACTCATTAAAATAGTCCTGATTTTAGCTGAAGAACACAGAGAAGACTAGTGTTACTTCTTTTATTTTCCCCTCGGAAAAGTTTTTTATATCAGCATACTCAAAGTACATTTTTTGTGAAAATAATATTTAATTGTTTAATATACATTATAAAATCATTAATTTTATAGTTTCCAACTGTCTAAATAACAAAAAAATCTCACATTCTGACAGAAAGAGGAATCATTTTCTATATTACACCAAAATTAAAATTTATCTGGACTCCAACATCAAGAAATGAGATTTTTAAAAAATCAACATTATAAAGTCTACCTAGAAGAGATCAACAATGACTTCATAGACTTACTGCAAATATATATAATATTTTTTATTTTAGTTTTTTGAAACACATGACCTGTCCTATTTTAATGATTCATATATTCAACAGAGGGTTCTAATGTAGAGGTCAGAGAAGAGGATTTGGAAGCTAAAGACCAGTGTTCAATCTAGAACTTTCTAGATTACTGTATTTCTATCCCTTGTGCCAGCTAACACATTATAAATGTCTGAATGAACACAGAAATTACATTAACAATTATTTTGTCATCTATAAATTGGAGATAATACCACCTACTACACAGAATATTTGTAAAGAACAAGTAAAGGAGCTAATGGAAACCATAGCACTTTGTTAACTTTAAGACTCTGAGTTAAAATTATTTTTAAAAACATTTGTGATAGCAGGGTTTGTTGTTTAATATGCTGGGAAAGGTTGGGGGCGGGAGGAGAAGGGGACGACAGAGAATGAGATGGCTGGATGGCATCACCGACTCTGCGGACATGAGTTTGAGTGAACTCCGGGAGTTGATGATGGACAGGGAGGCCTGCCGTGCTGTGATTCATGGGGTCGCAGAGAGTCGGACACAACTGAATGACTGAACTGAACTGAATCTTGGCTTTGATGTAATAGTGTTGTGGAGACTAGCTGGGCAAGTCTGTAGAGCATGCTGACTGGCTGGAAATTCTTGGGCAGGAGCTGATACCACAGTCCAGTGTTACTTCTGATGATCAGAAATACTTCTGGACACTATATAGCCAATCAAGGGGGAAAGAGGAAAAAGCCAATCTTTGTACTAGATGCTGTGGTACAACAATGAATAAGACAGACAAGGTCTATGCTTTAAAAGAGCTTACAAGTTTCAGACAGAAAACAGACCAATATGAGGAATCAAACACATTATAAGACTGTAAGATAATTATGAGTGCTACAAGAAATTAAAACAGAGTTACATGATAGAGTATCTTAGGTCCTCAGGAAAGACCACTCTGAGAGACTGACACTTGAAGCATGATCTCACTGATCAGGAGGAAACCAAGAAACTAAACATAGAAGTGCTTCCTGAGCTGACAGAACAACTAACGTAAAGGTCCTAAGACTGAATAAGCCTGACATGTACAGAGACAAAAACATGGAAATGGGTAGGAGGTAAGGCCATAAAGATTGACAAATGTCAGATCACACAGGGTCCTATTGGAAATGGTAATAAATGTGGATAGCTAATTGCAATGGAAAGCTATTGCAGGGACTTAAGCAGGGAAATTACATGATATAATTTATATTTTAAAATTTTAATTTTGGCTACTGTTTTGAGAACAGACTGTATGTTGGCAGTTGTAAAAGCATAGAGATTTGTGAAGATTGTCTTGTAGAGAGGAGTCCAGGCAAAATATGATGATGGCTCGATTCAGGTAGAAGCAGAGGAGATGGTGAAAAGGGATAAAATTCAGGATGTATTTTGGCGGTGAAGTCAAGAGGGTATATTATTGCTGCTATAACAGAGAAAGAAAATCCAGGTAAGGGAAAAAGTCATTTAGGATGAGTTATTAGTTATTAGATTAGTTATTGACCTAAGTAACTGGATGGATGTATGGTGGTGCCAGGCAATTGATGGAGAGACAGAAGGAGGAAGAGATTCTGGAGTGAGGCTAAGCCTGTTTATGGGAGGTGGTAGCCCAATTGGAAAGAGTGATGGGAAGGAAAAATATATAATGTTATGAAAGAGAATCAACCCCAAAGGGCACCCTTTCTTAGAGAAGCACTTTGAAAGACAAGATGAGTAAGTTTATAGATCTTCTGAAAGATTATGAAAAGAATTTCTTCATCAGTCACACAAGAGGACTAGACCATTTCAACAGTTTCCAAACTGCCTGTGCATCAAAATCACCAGGAAAAATATTTTCAAATGGAAATATTCAGTATCTCCCTAATACAGAATTAGTAGATCTTGGGGCTTGATACCTAAGAACTGGGATTTTCTCGGAGAGTCGGACACGACTGAGCGACTGAACTGAACTGAACTGAACTGAAGGGATTAAGATGTTTAGAAATCACTGAACTGGAAGATTCTCAACATATTATCACCTGAAATGAGCTGTTTAATAAATCACCAATATAGCATTAATTACTTTATCTCAAGCCTAATTATTTACTAAGGGTTTCCAAAGGGATTAGAAGATGAAGGGATAGAATTAAATGGCCCTCTAACCTATATTTCTCTCTACACCTCTGTCAACATAATTCAGGAAGAGCCATGTCCTTGTGGGTGGGTAGCAGGAGCCAGCTGGACTGAGTACATGGCATATTAAAGCCAAGAATAGAGAATAACTGATGTTCATTTGTGTCTGATCCTTTCTGATCTCATGGACTTTAGCCTGCCAGGTTCCTCTGTCCATGGGATTCTCCAGGCAAGAAAACTGGAGTGGGTTGACAGTGGAAGGACCAAGTCTCAGGGGCACTAAATGTTCACTAAAGCTTAAAGGAATTCAGAGAAACTGAGTGTGATGTTTAGTTTTCTTTATGTGTGGCCACATGGCTAGTCTATAGTAGAGTTATCTGATCAAACACTTCTTGGGCTGCTTCTGTGCAGATATTTTGTAGATGATGTTAACCTTTACCATCAGTTCATTTTAAGTAAAGGAGATTATCCTCAATCATGTAGGTGGGCCTCATCCAATCAGCTGAGAGACCTTAAGAGCACAACTGAGATTTTTCTGAAGAAGGAAATCTGCCTATGGATTACAGTATCAGCTTCTGCCCAAGATTTTCTAGCCTGTCAGCATGCCCAAACTTGGCTAACCAGTCTCCAAAACTGTATAAGCCAATTCCTTGATAAATAGAAGGATGGATAGATAGATATAGATAGAGATATCATAGGAGATATATATATATGTGTGATATCTCATATATATATATACATATATAAGATACTTGTGTGTATATGATATAAGTGCTATATATATCTCCTACTGGTTCTGCTTCTCTAGTAGAATCCTGACTTACACACTGATTAAAGCTTCAGTGCCATGGACAGATTGACTGTCCAGAATTGAAACAAAAGAGAGCAAACATCAGGGTTCAAAGACAAACCAATACGGAGGGACTGAGTCAGAGATGAAATCCAGAGAACTCAGAGGAGAGACAGAGTGGGGCTAAGGCCCCACAAGATCATTTGCAATCACAGAATGATGGAAGAAAGACAAGAATGGGGTCTTACAGGAAAAAAGCAAAAACCTGCCATAATCAACTGCTTAGGGATATTAGGTAACTACTAGATGGGCTTTGCAATTATCCAGTTTGTCTCCATAAAGGTAACTCTGGGAGGCAGCCACTTGGGTTTGGGGCTCTGAATAGTATCCCAAAGGTTAGAGGTATACTGAGCTGTTGATTTACTATAGATGTAAATCTGTGGTGTCAGACACTACCATGAACTTTACACTGATGATGTTATTTAACCACCACAATAACTCTGTGAAAGAGGTGTTATTTTCACTCCCATTTTTCAGATAAGGAAATAGCTTCAGAGATCAAGTAGTTTGCTCTACATCAACAACTAGTGAAAGAATAGGATTGGGGTCCAGGCATTTTGATAACCAAATCCTTCCTGTTTATATTCTACTGTCTCCTCTATTTTATTTGTGTGATTAGTATCATCCTGAATTGTCATAAATATCTTGTCCGCCTTCTGTTACTAAACTACAACCTCCCTGAGGGCAGAAATCTAGTCTTAATTCACGCCTATGCCTACACGCCCAGGACTACACTCCACTCTAAGCAGCGCTCTAGGCCCGCCCCTTCATTCTCTTAGTCATCCCATTGGCTGGCTTGATTCTGTGGCGTAATACCATTATGATGATACGTGTGACTTCATATTACTGGCTTCTCTTCAGAGTTGTCAAGCCAGCAGAGGATCTCGGTTCAAAGGCTATAGAAAAGACAGATAATTAGACTTAACTCTTCCTTTTCTTCATATAACGAGAGTTAAAATATTTAGATAATGAACAAAGTTTCAATGTTCTTTCTTCTTTTCATTTTTGTATTTTTAGTGGAATGTCCACTTCATTTGAACATGGTTTATTCAGGTGAGTAAAAGTTAACTGAACAACTGATAGGCTTAAAAAGTTACATTAGCCACAGGAGAAGTAAAACTGTATGCAAGGGTAATTATTTTTCACTGTTAGAGGTTTTCAAGACAGTTAACCGTCTCAAATATTTTGCAGCACCCATAAAATTGAATCAGTCACCGGCCAAACCAAATGAAAACAATAGCGGTCATCAGCATAGCGAATTTCCATCAAAGTACTCAGGTAAATCAATACAATATTTACATTCTGTTAGATTACAGTTATTTCAAAAGAAAATATGGACTAGGGCTTCTTTCACATACTGTATGATTCTGTCTTTGCCTATGTATTGGCTATCAGCACTGTCTATAAAATACAATAAATTATATAATCATTTGCTCATAAATTAAGTACTATAATCTTCCATGTCTTTAAGATGAATATTCTCTTTAAGGATTGTTGCTTTATTTTCTTTGACATTTTTGCTTGGCATACACAAAATCCTCCTTCTTATGACTGTATGACTTTAATTGTAATTTGAGGCACTTGTTTTGGTGATAAAGGGTATTAGTCCAGACACATAATTTTCAAGTGTACAGCTTTCTTTAAAGCTAGTCTCTGTTTTACTTTGGTTTTTATTGTTCAAATGCTAGTGGGAATTCTGTTTATCTCAAATAAGGAGCCAACACCTGAAAAGTTATAGTCAGAAAATGAATATTTGTTGGAGACATATGCTGCATACAATGCATCATTATGCAAAAATGATTCAATTTCTTACAAAGTGAATAATAGCTATATAGCAGAATAATTTATAATATGCTATATATAAATATATAATATCATTTGTGTTAGTCTTAGTTCCTCCCTGGCACTGACTTTCTTATCTTCTGATGAAGAGACTTCCTAACCTGTACTACAGCAAGGCAGATGAGAAACCAAAAGGAATCTTCTATTTTTTTATTTAAAGTATAGCTGATTTTAAATATTGTGTTAGTTTCAAGTATACAGTATAGTGATTCAGTTTTTTGCAGATTATATTCCATTATAGGCTATTATGAGATTAAAAATATGGAATACTTCACAATTTGCATATCATCTTTAGGCAGGTTCCATGGTAATCTCTTTATCAAAATGGAGTCTATTATTAATGTTCCATGTTAATGACAGCACACATTCAGTGTGACTAGTTCCTCATAATTTTGTAAATACAGTAAATTATTCTGCTGGATATGGAGTACATTACATTAATTTTATTAACATTCAGCATTTTGGCTATGGAAAAAACACATTTTCAGCTCCTTTTATAATTCCAAGTTATGTCCTTATCTCCCTAAACCTATCTCTACTCAGTCCCCTCCCTCTTAACTCCTTCCACAGCTGTGTAACTGCTAGCCCTGACTCCAGTCTTTCCACACAATTCTTGGAACTTGAGGGCCTGGGAAGGTGTGTGAGGGCCCACAGCCATTGTCAGAGACATTTTGCTGCACAGCTCTTTTATTCAAGTTAGAGAAAGACACCCCCTCAGGACAGATGGATGTGGAAATGAAGTCCCTCTGGGGTAACAAATTGGTAAAGTTCCCTCCATAGGAGAAATGCAAATCCTCTCTGGGTTTGCATAGCCTGTGGGCTCATGACACAGCAAATAGAATCTGAGGCTGATCTTCCGGCCTTCGTGCTGGCTCTCACCCACCAGGGTCCTCTGTGCAACACATAGATTACATAGTCAGACACAGCAGTCCTGTGCACTTCTGCAAGTTTTTCCTTCAGTCTTGGCTTTCTCTCCTGGAACCTATTAGACCACTTAATTCAGGCTTCTATGAGCCAGAAGGCCACTGCTGTGTTCTGCAAAGCTCTCCCTTCTTTCCTTTCTGCATGTTTGCTAAATGCCAGCTATGAGCAGACCATTGCTCCTCAGTCGTCCTCATCCATCACAAACACATGGACTGATTCATCCTCCAAAAGCTCATGTATGAATGTTTCATCACTTGCCTTCTCCAAGACCATAGAACTTGAGTTCTGGCCAGGACACTGGAAATCCTGGCTTATGGTCCTTATTCTAACCCTCACTTGTTTCTTGTGAGCTTGGACAAAACTCTAAACCTCTTTTAAGATCTTTCCTGCCCCTAAGCTTCTGTGGTCTGGGGCTCTGGGTCTCAGTATAGGTTTAGTCATAGAGATGAAAGAGAATTGTTTACCTCTTAAGATTGAGAGGT
This sequence comes from Moschus berezovskii, assembly GCF_049115385.1. NCBI lineage: Eukaryota > Metazoa > Chordata > Mammalia > Artiodactyla > Moschidae > Moschus > Moschus berezovskii. The sequence continues at coordinate 131,045,802 of NC_142488.1, read as the reverse complement.
AGTTTCCTGGAAAAATCCTGTCACCTTTTGATCATATGAAAAGATGCTTACTTCAGGCATAAGAAGAGATATACAAATAAAAGTACACCAAAATATGGGTTTTCAACTATCATACTGAAAAGAAACCAAAAGGTTTGATAACATACTGTGTTGCCAAAGAAACAGGTAAACAGATAAGCTCATATATCAATTGTAGGTGTACAAATGGGTTTAACATTTGTAGTGGTAAGTTGTCAATATCTATCAAGAGAAAAGAATGTGCGTGTAATTTTTGACCCAGAAACTCAATTTCTAGGACTTGTTTCCTAAAAATTACACTATTCTATTTCCCTAGTCCATTTACTCTCCCATTCTCCTAGAATACAGTCTAATATATTTTCCTGTCCCCTCAAATCCCTAACATTTTCCACAGCCTCACACCCCAGGTGATGATCTCATTTCTTCTTTCACTAAGAAAATAAAAAAGGTCAAAAGAGAAATTTCACCAGCTCCCAGCGCTACTTCCCCCTTCTACCTGCATCTGTAGTCATCTCTGCACTCCTGGCCATTGCTACCATGTTAAGGCCAAGTCCTCCACCTGTGCACAAAATTCTACCCATCACCAACTCAAGGACACCCTCCTGTCCTTGAGGAGGACATTCCCATTTGCATACAAGCACATGTCATTTCTGTCACCATCTCTTTCCCTCAGTCCCCTCCTGCTGCTACTCCATTTACAGTAAATTTGCTGTCCCTTTACAGTAAAGCTCAAAAGAGTGGGCTCAAACTCGCTGTCTCTAGTTCTTTTCCTCCCCTGTCTCTCAAATCCATTCCAACCAGGTTTTCATCCTCACCACTCCACCAAAGCTTCTCTTGCTGAGGTCTCTGATTACCTCCACATTATCATTTTGTGGTCAATTCTCAGGCCTAATCTTACCTAAGCCACTTTTCTTTTGTTACTAACATTTTATCATAAAAATTTTCACATGTACAGAAAAATTGGAAGAATTGAATATTGAACACACCCATCATCTAGATATTAAAATTAAACATTTTACTATACTTGCTTTTCACAGTCTGTGCCATTTTCACCAGGCCACTTTCCCTTTCTATTGGTGACATGAACCTTGGGGCATTTTTCAGCTCTAGTTGGCTAAGCCACCCCATCCTGCACCAGTGAAGGGACAGATAGTGAAGAGGGATAAAGGGACAGTAAAGTCAGGTTGTCAGATTTAAGAAATGAATGAGCAATATGGTGATATCACTTGTTCTTCTCTTATTCAATCTATACCAACAATAATTTCTTTCTTTTTAATTCCAGGCATGATGAGAAATGAAACTGTTGTTCCAGAGAGAAAAAACCAAAAAGATGCTGATATAGCATATGCTATACCTAAACAATACATCAAATGGGATATAGGGAATGTGGACATATAAAATTCACAAATAGTCTTCTAATCAAATCCCTTTAAAATAGTACCACACAAATCAAAACAATAAATGCATCATTTAATCAGCAAAGTATGGCTACTCTTCTTTCAACCAAATAGATTGCAAGTGTCATACTGTGCCAGGAATTCAGATTCTTCACAATGCAGGAGAAAGGTTCTTTGACTAAGCACAGGAGGCAGATGAAATAAGGGAGCCAGGAACTCAGTAGGTATTTAATTTGTACTTGTTTTCACAGATTGTGCCATCTATTCTCAGTTTTGTTTTTTTTTAATTGGCTTAAAATGACATTTCTGATTTCCTTAGACATATCTGATTTTCTTTTCTATTCCTCTATGGGAAAACAATATGATTGACAAATATGTCACTGATACATAAAGTTAAAACACAGTTATCATAACAATTTATTTCTTTCCTTTTCATTTAAAGCAGTGATTCCACGTGGACCAACTCTTGCTAAAGTAATTTTAATTGTATATGTAGTCAGTCTCCTGCATTTCTCTGATAGGTAGAATGACTATTTTTTGTATAAATATTTGTATAAATATATAAGTTTATACGAGACAGCATCCACTACCATTAGAAAAGCTATTGCATATTAAACTAAGGTTTTTTTTTTTGTTTTGTTTTGTTTTTTTTTAGGACCCACTTTTTTTTTTTTTTTTTTGAACAGAGGAAAATTTATGCGTCGAACCTGGACTGGTCACTTATGATAATATACATGCTACAATTCCATTCTCTCCAATCATTCCACCTTCACCCTCTCCCACAGAGTCCCAAAGACTGTTCTAAATGCCTAAACTAAGGTCTTATAGAATGTCAACTAACGATGATGGCGATAAGGACTATTAATTATTATAATGAAATAAATGTTTCATATCAGTGTTTTCCAAAATATGGAGTTGTTTCATGGTACCAATTATTTAAAAATGATTCAGAACATAATGAAACTTAGAATAGAAATATCAGAGTGTGTCACATGTAATAAATGTTTTATGATACTTTTATGCTACACAGGCACACAAAACATAGACACATATAGTGGGTTGTCATGTAAAACGTATTTCATATCATAAGTCATCAAAAAGTTTTGAAAGCCACTGTTTCAGATGCTGGTTATCTTCTCAATAACCTATCCAAAATGTGGTTCCATGAAATGAACATACTATTCCAGTTGAAGTCTTAATGGTGCAGATCAGAAAAGGATGACTACCCTCTTTTTCTTCTAGACACTTATTCTCATCAGCCTAGCCTGTGATAATATTAGAGGTTTGTTGTTGTTGTTTTTTTTAATATAGATCACACTCTTTGCACATATCAAGCTTATGGTCAGCCTCAAGCTCTTTCAAGTGGTATTATCAAATTGAAATTGGTATTAGACAAACTGAGTTGTGATGCATCATATTATTGGCAGGAAGAGGTAGAACTCAGAACAGAACCTACATATTCTGATTCCTACTCCACTATTCAAATATATCACGTCACAAATTTATTTGTTCTACCAAAATTAAGTAGAAATAAAAGGACTATATTTCTATGTAAGTGTAGTTATTTTTTCATATAGCCATTTTAGGACCAATTTGAAATAATCAAATATAGGCAAAATGAAGCAGGAAACAAAATTGTTTAAATTTACTATTGAGAATAAGTAATTGAAATGCTTCTTTCTGGGTAATCGAGTTCAGTCACTTAGATATCTGAGTTATCTCAATCTGAACTGATTCAATTTATTCAAAAGTGTCCACAAATAACAAAACAACTATGTTTTTTTTTTTTAAAGTAATTCTTTACAATTTAAATGGAAAGAACATCCCCTTGACCATTCAGAGAGCTGAAGTATTCTCCCAGTTTCTATATGTGGTTTACCCAATTTCTTAAGGATCTTTAACAGTGTTTAATATAGTCCAAATTCTTCCCATGAACCAGCATGGCCTCTCTCCTCCCTCTCCTGGCCCTTGGAACAAATAAAATGTCAAAAATTAGTTTTAGTACATAAACAGAACTAAGAAAGTCAATATGTAACACAGGACCCCAGTCAAAAGAAGCCAAGTTCATAGAGTCCCGGGTTGGCTTTCTAAAGGCACAGCTGAAGCACTATTTTGGGGACAACACTCTGAAAGGATGTGGTGCCATCCTGAGAGATGTATTGTATGTATTAAAGGCCTCAATATGGTTCTGTGTCCTCACCAGGAAGAACACAGATATCTGAGAACTAAGGAGTGGAAGCAATCGTGGTCCCACTTAACAGTACCCCTATTGACCATCCAGGGATTTTACGCTTTCTGTTCCCTCATCTCTGAGGTCCAACGCATTGTAGGTCTTGTTCCCCAAGGGGAGCACAATCTTTCCAGGGATACAATAAGGGTCCCATTAAACTTTAAATCAGAGCTGATGGAACTATAAGTCAGTACGCTAAATTCCTTGTGCCAAAGGACTAGCAGGCAAGAAGACAAGTCATGATGATGGTAAGAATAATTGACCCTCATCAGCAGAAAGAGGGAGGACTGCTTTTACACCAGGGGTCCAGAAAGAATTAGGTGTGGAGATACACTTGGGTACTCTTGCTTCGTTCTAACTGTGAATGGACAAATGCAGCAAGGCCAGACTGAGAAGAGTGTGATTTCCAAGGGTTCAAAGCATTCAAGAATAAAGATTTGGGTCACACCACCAGGCAAGCCACCAGACCTGCTGAGGATAGACAGTTGAGCATGAGGTGAATTTAGAATGCAGAGTGGATGAGGGAGAGGATGAATGCCAGTTGTGGTCACAAGATCAAAGACAATGGGTAGGGCTGTAAGTCATCCCATTGATCTCCCCCTTCTGAGTTCTCAGAAAAGAGGTCCATAGGAACCATGGGGGCAGTTGCTCCTTGAATTGTGTGGAGAAGTACATCTGTGCAAAGCAATTGAAGCCCTCTGGTGATCATGAAACTACACCGTTCAGATTCTCATCCCCAGACAGTAAAAGGAACCGATGGCCCCAGTTGCTATGCTCTGAATCCATCACTATGTTCAGGCTGAGGCTTCACTCCCAATGACTTAGGGCATCAGGCATAGAAAGACAGATCCATTCCTGGAAGATACAGATCTCTTTGGGCTATTAAGAAAATCCCATGAATAGCTTAGAAAATATTCTAGGTCCCTGAAGTTCAAACTGTTGTGTAGATCCACCATGCTGAGCCAGAATGATAAGTTTTTTAGGGCTCAGAGTTTGGCCAGCTTGAGAAACACCCAGAAATCAGCCCTATTCCTCCCTTCCACCCACTAGAAAACACCACCATCACCCTGACACATACACACGAAAATTCTTCAGAGATGATATCAAAATTATATAGCGAAATTTCCCAGGAATTTAAAACTATGATAATGTTGAGTTCTTTTCTCCTATAACTGTAAAAAGTCAGCAAATGGGACAAATTATAGTAGAAAGAGAAACAGGCAAGAGGTCAGAAAAAAAAAGGATCCCAGCTCTGTTCCTAAGAAGCTGTGTGAGATGGAACAGAGACGACCCAATCTCTGGCACTCACTTTCCTCGTGTGTAAATTAGATTAGATTATCTCTAAGATCCCTCCTTTTAGCTCTAATGATTTATGATTTTGTGGACAATCCATATACTTTCAGTTCAACCAATGGAATTCCAACATCATACATACCCTTACATGACCACAAGGTGTCAGAATGTGTTCATCTAACATTTAAATAGTCCTCAACAATTCTGTTTGCGTCGGACTAGACTAATTTTCATACATCTCACACATTTTAAGAACCTTCATAACAATCCTTTCAAGGAGATAAAGTCAAAGTTTTAGTCGCTTAGTCGTGACTCTGAGACCCCATGTACTGTAGCCCGCCAGGCTCCTCTGTCCATGAAATTTTCCAGTCAAGAACACTGGAGTGGGTTGCCTGCCATTGATGGAGGTAAGGCAAGTATTGTTAGTAAAACTTATCCTACACATAATAGAGAGCCACCCATAAAGTTTTTACCACCCAATAATTAACCCTCATACCTTCTCCCAGACATTACAGCTTATTTTCTTCACTAAGCCCTCAAATGTGCTATTTTTGTTCCCCAAATCCAAATTTCACCTATCCTTCAAAAACTAGCTCTACACATCCACAAGAGGAATGACAATAATCTCTAAAAATAAACCCAACACAAAATGAGTAAGTCCTACATTATGCAACCATCATACTTTACTAAAGCATATGAAAGATGATGAGGATAAATAAAGATATCTACCATGGTCCAGAAAAGTAAATTTTCCACAAATTAATTTTAATTCTATACATTTTTTCCAATTGCATTTGAAACTCTCAGTCTAATTATTCATCCAGAAGAGAAAACTGGCAAGAATGGTCTGGATTTTTCAACCTCTAGAAAATATTAAGGAAAAAGCTGTGTATGCTTTGCAAAATATCAAAAGATTTTAAACTACGGTCATTGACACAGTGAAATTGCACAGGACTAGGAAGACAGAACAATGCATCAGAAAACAGAGTCCAAAGTAGTTCTTATATATATAAGAATTCAGTGTATGATAAAGGTTGTATTTAAAATAAGTGGTAAGAGGGGACTTTCCTGGTGGTCCAGTGGCTAAGACTCTGAGCTCCCAATGCAGGGGGACTGGATTCGATCCCTGGTCAGTGAACTAGATCCTACATGCCACAACTAAAGAGTTGGCATTCTTCAGCTAAATATCCTGCATGCCACAACTAAGACTCAGCACAGCCAAATAAATAAATCATTTTTAAAATAAAAATAAAATAAGTAAAAAGAGGTCATTCCCTGGTGGCCTAGTGGTTAGGATTCTAGGCTTTCATTGCAATGGCACATGTTCAATCTCTGGTGGGTGAACTGAGATCCCATGAGTTATGTGGTATGGCCCCAAAATAAAATAAGTGATAAGAATATTGAGTAAACAGTAACTTTATTTGGAAAATAAGATTAACTGAAGTTCTCACTGGATGCCATGGTGAATTCAAATGAAGTAATGGCCTTTTAAAAAAAATTGCAATAACAGAAAAAACCAAATACCTTCCTTTTATGTGCTTCATTAACCTTTTCTGAAAGAAGAGGTAATACCTACCTGACAGGGCCACTGTGAATGTTTAAAAGGCTGATGAATGGCATACTGATAAGTATTGAATATGTGTTAGCAGTATAACAGAATCACAGTAAGTATTTAGTAATAAATAAATATTTTATTGGAGTGGAAAAATACGGGACTGGAGAAATCACTTGCTCCAAATCACTCACTGTATCAGTTCAGTTCAGTTCAGTCGCTCAGTTGTGTCCGACTCTCTGCGACCCCATGAAGTACAGCACACCAGGCCTCCCTGTCCATCACCAACTCCCGGAGTTCACTCAAACTCATGTCCATCGAGTCGGTGATGCCATCCAGCCATCTCATTCTCTGTCGTCCCCTTCTCCTCCCGCCCCCAACCTTTCCCAGCATCAGAGTCTTTTCCAGTGAGTCAACTCGTCGCATGAGGTGGCCAAAGTATTGCAGTTTCAGTTTTAGCATCAGTCCCTCCAATGAACACCCAGGATTGATCTCCTTTAGAATGGACTGGTTGGATCTCCTTGCAGTATAAGGGACTCTCAAGAGTCTTCTCCAACACCACAGTTCAAAAGCATCGATTCTTCGGTGATCAGCTTTCTTCACAGTCCAACTCTCACATCCATACATGACCACGGGAAAAACCGTAGCTTGACTAGACGGACCTTGGTTGGCAAAGTAATGTCTCTGCTTTTTAATATACTATCAAGGTTGGTTATAACTTTCCTTCCAAGGAGCAAGCGTCTTTTAATTTCATGGCTGCAATCAGCATCTGCAGTGATTTTGGAGCCCCAAAAAAATAAAGTCTGACACTGTTTCCACTGTTTTTCCATATATTTCCCATGACGTGTTGGGACCAGATGCCATGATCTTAGTTTTCTGAATGTTGAGCTTCAAGCCAACCTTTTCACTCTCCTCTTTCACTTTCATCAAGAGGCTTTTTAGTTCCTCTTCACTTTCTGCCATAAGGGTAGTGTCATCTGCATATTTGAGGTTATTGATATTTCTCCCGGCAATCTTGATTCCATGGATCCCAAATTTATAACTGGGCCATGATTAGAAGCTGGGTCCTCTGAGTTCCAATTCACTTCTTTTTGCTATAGATTCTTTTTTTTTATATATTAAGATATCATTCTAACACTGAAATTCATCGTTGTTTTCCACACGGTAGGAGTATACCTGTACATTTAGAAACTTTTAACGGATAAACTGTGACTATCAAGTCAGTATTATCTTTAAATCAACTTGTATTTAGCTAGGTATAACAGTATTCACATAATTTTTAAAAATTGCAGTTTTTAATTTTCTGAGATACTATGTCTCAGAAAATTAAAAACTGCAATTTTTTTTAAAAAAATTATGTGAATACTGTTATACCTAGCTAAATACAAGTTGATTTAAAGATAATACTGACTTGATAGTCACAGTTTATCAGTTAAAAGTTTCTAAATCCACAGTAAATGCCTGGTGTAGCCCATAGGGTAGGAATCACTGAACTATGGACAATGCTGTAGTTTATTACTGAAGAGAAAGTGCTGAATCAGAACAACCAAAAGACTGGTTGCAACCCAGAGGAACAACAGAAGAACCTACAGTTCTGTGTTGCCTCTCAATAGGGACCTTAATCCTACGGGTAGAGAGAAAGCTGTTAGCCATCTGGGAAAAAGGGATCTAGGCTAACAGGTAAATTTAGTTCCACTTATGGCATCAGCACAGCAATTCACTCTAGTTATCAAATGATGCATTTCTCATAGGATAAGCAAGTCTTTTCATTTCGCTACACAAAGAGGAGGAGTATGGGTCCAAACCTGGAAAGGGCATGTCATAACTGTTTGGGTTCTGAGCCGAGGGAAAAGTTGGTGGTGGCTGCCACAGGAGAATCAGGGGAAAGGATGAAAGGCATTGGCCAAGAATTTGCGAACAAAGTCAGAGGGTGGTAAGAAGAGAAAGTATGAAAGGGATGGGGATTCCAGGGTAAAAGATGGTGCTAGTGCAGGATGTGTACTTCAGGGGGATTTCTTATTTCAGAATCCTTCCAGAGCTAAATGCTTTTATGAAGCCTTTGAAATCACAGGTTCTGGTTCTATTCTGTGTCTTTCATGTTTCAATCCAGTGACTTTTATGCATGTCACTAAATTTCTGTACCTGTTTGCTCATCTGTGAAATAAGCAAATACCCATGGCTGCCACCACTTCCCAGGCTATTTCGGAGATGTCAGCATACCTTGGTATTACACAAATAGAAGACACTGCTGTGCTTCAAGTCCTCTGGCCAGCCTGGATTATGCAGAAACAGGAAATAGAGTAACACCTAGTCTCACCCTACCATGGATTATGCTCATAAAGACAAGAAAAATAACAACTCACTTTGGTTCTACTTTTTAGTGTGTAGAAACGTGAGGATACTGACATGATGGGTGCTACAGAGTTCTTCAGAACCTGGTCTCACCTTTCTTCACTCCAATTTATGATCACTTATGAGGTTCACAAGCAGGTAGACTATAGCCAGGAAAAAATTTCACCTGGTGAATTTTAGAGAGAAAGGAGGATGCAATTCCCTAGGGTCGTGAACATAAGGACCTTTTACCTTTGTCAAAGAGAAATTAGAAGTCTCCCTCCTACTCTCGCAGCTACTCTGCAGCCCTATATCCCTAACCATTCTCACAATCTATAATTCCATTTCCAACTCTTTTCTCTGAGCCTTATTTTTACCTGGAGGACCTTCTCATCATAAAACCATCCCAGCACAGATATTATTCTGAACCAAAAAGACATTGGAAATTTTCCTGCCAAAGATTTTGAAACCGTTGCAACAAAAGGATAGCATTGCTTATGTGCAAATTTCTGGCCCCCAATTTTGAATTATATTTGTGAAAGGTGCATGGGCTTTGGCTCTCAGATAAGATACAGGTACAGAGCATGCCCTTCTGCTACTGCGTGTACTTGCTATCCCAAGAGCACTTTCATTTCCATAGCTCAAAACTGTGATCAGCTCTACAGTAGAATGAGACTCTCAACCATGCCTGGAAACAACCTCTCTGCAGAGAGAAAAAGCACCACTGCCTTCTAAAACAGACAGCAGAGGTCAGCAAAACCCAGTACACTCATTTACTCCTGGCAAGCCTCGCAGACTCTGACATTCACTTTGCAAATTTCAAGTCCATTAGCAACCAGACCTCTTTTACAAGGATCCACAAGATAATTGAGAGGTTTCTCCTAGATATACAGTGAACACTAATCGATTCAGTATTGGTGTAATGAGGACGAACAAAGCCACAGCTCTCGCGAATATGCAGTAAACACAAACAATATAGCTGGCTTTGGGAGACATTATTTTCAAATGAATAGACTCCTCTCAGACTTAGTTAGGAGCAGGTGATATAATTTACAAAAACCCACAAAGGATATATATGTATCACACTTGAATAAGAAGACTGCAATTAAGGAAAGCCATTTAAAACTATAATTGATAATTTTTAAGTAAATATACCCTGCACCCTAATGCAGATGGCAAACCCACTATACAGCTGACCCCTGGGCATGAAGAAGAAATAAACAGGAGGTGTATTACATGCTATTAATTATTTTCACTGCTACAGTTTTTTGCTATATAATATAGGTCAAGGGGTTAGCTTGAAGATTCTCCTAATATATTAGTAAATAAATTTGAACAGATTTTAATTTACTAATGGAAAGGTCTGGGCCAGTTGCAAATAAGAGTGAGGCTACTTTGTCTCCCTCATTAGCATGCAACTAGGATTACCCTTTTCATTCATACAAAATGTTACATTTCCATAAAATGTAGTGTAATTTGTCAGAAAAAAAACTCTGTAAACTATATTAGAATAAAGATAAATTTGTATCATGTGGACATCCTCTTCACAGAGTCTTTATGATAATTGCATGTCTAACACCTGCCTCCAAATAATACTGCCTGCCAAATAATACCACTCAATCTTCATAGTATGTAAAAATGACAGGAAATATAATAGCTAGTCCTCTAACTTAAGTCTAAGTAGCTGTACTTATAACTATAGTCTTTTTTTTTTTTTTTTTTGCTGTTCCCTAGTGTATCCCAGGTTTTGTTTTGTTTTTCTCATAGTAGACCCTCCTTGGCAATTTTATCTTTTTTTGACCATACCACGCAGCATGTGGGATCCTAATTCCCCAATCAGGGATTGAACCCATGCCCCCTACAGTGGAAGTGTGGTGTCTTAACCACTGGACTGCCAGGGAAATCCTGGCAATTTTAAATAGTCAACATGGATTTACGATGTTTTCAAAAGCTGAAGTTAAAATCACATAATGAATCATTGTGTGGTATGTAACAAAAGCTGGATTTTGAAGTGATTGCTTCAAAGTTATATGTTGTAGACAATTTATTCCAGTTGTAGTTCATATTTTTTTCACCCGCCACCATCCCCAATCATTTATTTGACATACTGAAAATAAGATGGACATCCCAAATAAGGAAGAGTCAACATGGAAAGTTTAAATCTGAGGAAGTGAATTTTAATTGTCTGTCTCATCTTCATTCTTCCAAGTGTATCCCAAGTGGACTGTCCCTCCCCCTCTGGCTATCCCCTCCTCAGCCACAGCCCTTGTTCTTGAGATGCCTTCAGCTGAGGTGAGATCTCTGCCATTGTTATCCAAGTATGACTGGAGTTTTCTAGATCTCCATCCCCTCTGTAGGGCAGATCTTTCCCTGGTGTCCATAGTTCTGGGCAAATCCTTTCAGGTGTCAGGGCAGAGGAGTCAGCAGCTCTGGTTGGTTCCTCAACTTCCCTTTGGAGGGGCAGGAAGAGATGCCCCATAATAAGAGGATGGAGTGGCGGGACTGAACAGCAGACACTTTTTGAACAGATTAATGTACAGCCTACCTGCCAGGATTTTGGTTCACAAGGAAAGGGTCCAAATTCACCCTCAAAGGCAGAAAATGTTAAAGAAGGTCAACAACAGGAGAAGCACAACTGATACAAGAAAATTTGGATTTACAAAATCTGTTAATTTTAGGAGTTAAACTGTCCCCCAGAAATCTCATAAGAATTCCTGCAGACTTTTATGCCAATGCTTGTATTGATGGCTCAAATCCACATTTCCAGTCCTGAGCTCTCACACAAGTAAGTAACATTGATTTAGGGTTTAGTGGTTTCAGAAAGGGCTTCCCTGATAGCTCAGCTGGTAAAGAATTCACCTGTAATGCAGCAGACCCCAGTTAGAACCCTGGGTCTGGAAGATCCCCTGGAGAAGGGCATGGCAACCCACTCCAGTATTCTTGCCTGAGAATCCCATGGACAGAGGAGCGTAGCAGGTTACAGTCATTGTTGGACTGGATGTTCACCATAACCCTGTGAAACTGGCAGGGCTCAGAGAGGTACCATGCTGCTGCTGCTGCTACTAAGTTGCTTCAATCGTGTCCGACTCTGTGCAACCCCATAGACAGCAGCCCACAAGGTTCTCCCGTCCCTGGGATTCTCCAGGCAAGAACACTGGAATGGGTTGCCATTTCCTTCTCCATGACTTGCTTCAATTTGCACACTGGACACTCAGGTACTGGGCCAGTGACTCCAAATCTCAAGCTATCTCCGCACCCCCATGCTGTTTTCCTCACCCTTAAAGTATCTGAGAACTACACCACATTTTACAACTGCTCAATAACACAGTCCAGGTGATAACAGACTGACATTCTGAAATCCCTCACCACATTTTCCTCACACCTTCCTCCCCTTTTCAGAATCCCTGGCTGAGTCCTGAAACTGCAGAAAAAACTTGGGTGGTCTAGACCAAAGAATGACCTCCCACATCCACCCACTGGCCCTCTTCCTGCAAAGTGGCAAATGCCCTCTCAGCAAGTGGCAAGTGTCTTTTGCACCCGGAATGGGAAGATACACCATAGATCACAGGACTGTTTCAGGAGTAGGTGGGCAGGTAACTGGCTCTGACTCCCTCTCCTCTCAGGCTCTAGAGCTGTCTAGGGCATAGGCCAGCACTCTGGAAGCTGAAGTCAATTTAACCGATTCCTTACTATGGGTGGCAAGACAGACCACAAGATCCTCTGCTCGACCATCAGAGTAACCTACCCCACACCTCCTCTGCAAACTGAAAAAAGGAGATTGTGACTAAAGTCCCCATCGAGAATCTCCTAATGGGATATGAAATTTCTGGACAAGCCATCTCACTCATGTCACCCAACAGTGTTTTGGATTGAATTTGGGTGGGAGAGAAAGGAAAAAAAAATAAGACAAGGGTTATATGTCTTAATTATTGCAATAGAGACAGAAAAAATAAGTCCAGGTAACAAAACACTGTGAGACTGGGAATGCACGGGCCCCATTCATCTCTTGCACGCACGTTAAGTCACTTCAGTCATGTCTGACTGCAACCCAGTGGACCGTAGCCCGCCAGGCTCCTCTGTCCATTCATCTTTTAGTGCTCATCTTTTCACCTGTTACTTCATATGAAAATATAAGACCTTATTTTTAATACTCTCAGTCAATGTCTTTCTGGACCATCATCATCTCCATATTAAAAAACTCTCTTCTTGAAAAAGAAATCACTGCAAGCAGCTATAGCAGAAGGCACCTCTGCTTCTATTACTGAGATCTTCTGAGTGGCAATCCCTTCTCTATTCTAGATTGTCACTCAAAATAAAGTGTATATTAGATTGTTCCGCATACTCTTTCATATTAAAATAATGTAAGAAAATATCTCCACAGTCAAGGTGGGCTCACAGCTCAGATCCAAAAGCAACTGCCTACCTGAATACAACATAGGCTGTATAACTTATCAATGTTAAATTCAATGGCTGTTACCTTTTTGGCAATACTTTCATTTTATTCAGTGCAGAACTTTGGCAATCAGGCACAAGAAATGGCAGGAAGAAGTGTATATGTTAATCCTTACTAATTTCCAACCCTTTTACTTTCTTTTGTGATGGAAAAAAAATCCTATTTGGTAACTGAGAGGAATGGAGGAACACAAAAGTCAGTTCCCTTAATTACAATAATGCCTCAAGAATTTGTCAAACCTAGGCCAAAGTCAGGTAGGTACATTGAATTCTAAATATCTTCCTTTGTGTGTAGTGTAGAAACACTAGCACCTTGCACTTCAAGGCATCATTGTATAGGTTGCTTTAAAATCCTAAGTATCTACTAATTGCATTTTTCCTAGGAATGCAGGCAGTTATTATGAGCTTTGCTGTATTCCCACTATACAGATGAAACACTGAAATACAGCTAGGAAAGACACTGAATTCAGAGAACATAGTTGATACTTTACTTCATAGTGAAGAAATAAACTTGACTTGATCAAGGGAGCCCAGATCATGACACTCAAGGAGGGAAGATAGCAAACCTTTAAACAAAATAATTGACATGAATATGGGACTTTCCCACCTTAGATAGTTGCTTCAACTCTCCACCTCACTTTACTTAGAAAGATAAAAATTATGTGATCATTTTAATAACCAGCATGTGAAATTCTAAATCACCACTCCATTTCTTTGCCTTTATAAAATATGGATTCATTTCCTCTCTTCAATTATCTTCCTTGCCAGAGCTATAGAAAGTTTGGAAATCTGAGAAAACTGGCAACCTGGAAAGAAAAAATAAATCATCACATGGTAAATCTGACATCTTGGTTGGTAGTTTGTTCTCAAATTCTATAAAATTAAAGACAATTAAAATGCAGGTTAAATTGATTTTGCCATTAAGTTTGCCTAATAAAATTCAATAGTGTACAAAAACATAGACTGGGTTATAATTTTGGCTTCCCTGGTGGCTCAGAAGATAAAGAATCAGCTTGCAATGCAGGAGATCTGGGTTTGATCCCTGGGCTGGGAAGATCCCATATAGAAGGAAATGGCAACCCATTTCAGTGTTCTTGCCTGGAGAATCCCATGGACAGAGGAGCCTGGAAGGCTACAGTCCGTGGGGTCACAAAAAGTCGGACATAACTGGGTGCCTAAGTATAGCAGCACAGCACAGGGTTACAATTTAAAATATCACACATAACCAGACTCCATGCCAGGTGCTTTTATTAGGAGGAAGGAAAAAAGCTTGAAAAATCTATTGCTGGAAAAAGTGACAGGATTAAGCCCTCCAAAAGTCACTTTATCAAACCATTCTTCTTACCACTTTCAATTTAAATATTATCTGGCATTTAAAAAGAATGCATCTGAACCAGTTCTAATGAGGTGGATGAAACTAGAGCCTATTATACAGAGTGAAGTAAGCCAGAAAGAAAAACACCAATACAATATACTAGCGCATATATATGGAATTTAGAAAGATGCAAATGATAACCCTGTATACGAGACAGCAAAAGAGACACGGATGTATAAAACAGTCTTTGGGACTCTGTGGGAGAGGGTGAGGGTGGGATGGTTTGGGAGAATGGCATTGAAACATGTATATTATCATATGTGAAACGAGTAGCCAGTTCAGGGTCGATGCATGTTACAGGATGCTCGGGGCTGGTATTCGGGGATGACCCAGAGGGAGGATAAGGGGAGGAGGGAGGTGGGACGGGGGTTCCGGAGGGGAAACTCATGTACACCTGGGGCGGATTCATGTCAATGTATGGCAAAACCAATCAATATAATATTGTAAAATAATTAGCTTCCAATAAAAATTTTAAAAAAAGAACAAAAAAAAAAACTAAAAAATAAATGTTATCTGCCATTTAAATCTGAAGGGTCATATTTGTAACTGTCTTTCCTAGTCTAACACCTATCTGCTAAAAAACAAAGTTTACATTTAAATCTATTACTGACACTGACAAAATCACCAAGGGAAAATTAATGCTTCTTTAATTTTAGTGTAGGATGTCAGATATGGATTTTGCCCAGTTCCTAGATCACTAGCTGTTATCCCACTCTTTATCTCCCCCCACGGTCAGCATTTCAAAAGTGATAACTGTTGACATAATGTGTGAATACCTTTGTGCCTTCTGTAGACATTTTAAACATTTAGCCAATTTGATGAAATGCTTAATGTTTAATGGCATTGTCTCTCTCTCTCTCAACTGCTTTACACTGGGAAAAAATCAGTATATCTTTTTTGTCAAAATGCAAATATTCATCTATAAGCTTCTTTATCAACTAAAACCACAAAAATTATGGTCATTATTTCCACTATTTTTCTAAATCCCTATACCTACTCTTTTTTTTAGGATATGAATATTTTATTTATGTTTTTTAAATTTAATTGGAGGCAAATTAACTTACATTAATATATTGGTTGATTTTGTCATACATTGACACGAATCCGCTCCGGGTGTACATGTGTTCCCTTTCTTGAACCCCCTCCCCACCTCCCTCTTCCCCATATCCTCCCTCCGGGTCATCCCCGTGCACCAGCCCCAAGCATCCTGTGTCATGCATCGAACCTGGACTGGTGATTCATTTCACATATGATAATATACATGCTACATTGCCATTCCCCCAAATCATCCCAACTTCACCCTCTCCCACAGAGTCCCAAAGACTGTTCTATATACCTATATCTCATTTGCAGTCTCGTATACAGGGTTAAGATTACCATCTTTCTAAATTACATATATATGCGTTAGTATACTGTATTGATGTTTTTCTTTCTGGCTTACTTCACTCTGTATAATTGGCTCCAATTTCATCCACCTCATTAGAACTGATTCAAATGCATTCTTTATGATGATTGAAAAATACTCCATTGTGTATATGTACCAAAGCTTTCTTATCCATTCATCTGCAGATGGACATCTAGGTTGCTTCCATGTGCTGGCTATTATAAACAGTGCTGCAATGAAAATTGGAGTACATGTGTCTCTTTCAATTGTGGTTTCCTCGGTGTGTACGCCCAGGAGTGCGATTGCTGGATCATATGGCAGTTCTATTTCCAGTTTTTTTGAGGAATCTCCACACTGTTCTCCATAGTGGCTGTACTAGTTTGCATTCCAACCAATAGTCTAAGAGGGTTCCCTTCTCTCCATACCCTCTCCAGCATTTATTGCATGTAGACTTTTGGATAGCAGCCATTCTGACTGGTGTGAAATGGTATCTCATTGTGGTTTTGATTTGCATTTCTCTGATTATGAGGGATGTTGAGCATCTTTTCATGTGTTTGTTAGCCATCTGTATGTCTTCTTTGGAGAAATGTCTGTTTAGTTCTTTGGCCCATTTTTTTGATTGGGTCATTTATTTTTCTGGAATCGAGCTGCAGGAGATGCTTGTATATTTTGGAGATTAATCCTTTATCAGTTGCTTCATTTGCTACTATTTTCTCCCATTCTGAAGGCTGTCTTTTCACCTTGCTTATAGTTTACTTTGCTGTGCAGAAGCTCTGGATTTTAATTAGGTCCCATTTGTTTATTTTTGCTTTAATTTCCAATATTCTTGGAGGTGGGTCTTGGAGGATCCTGGGGTGATTTATGTCGGAAAGTGTTTTGCCTACGTTCTCCTCTAGGAGTTTTATAGTGTCTGGTCTTACATTTAGCTCTCTAATCCATTTTGAGTTTATTTTGGTCTATGGTGTTAGGAAGTGTTCTAGTTTCATTCTTTTACAAGTGGCTGACCAGTTTTCCCAGCACCACTTCTTAAAGAGACTGTCTTTTCTCCATTTTATATTCTTGCCTCCTTTGTCAAAGATAAGGTGTCCATAGGTACATGGATTAACCTCTGGGCTTTCTATTTTGTCCCACTGATCTATATTTCTGTCTTTATGCCAGTACCATACTGTCTTGATGACTGTGGCTTTGTAGTAGAGCCTGAAGTCCGGCAGGTTAATTCCTTCAGTTCCATTCTTCTTCTTCAAGATTACTTTAGCTATTCGAGGTTTTTTGTATTTCCATACAAATTGTGAGATTATTTGTTCTAGTTCTGTGAAAAATATCGTTGGTAGCTTGATAGGGATTGCATTGAATGTATAAATTACTTTGGGTAGTATACTCATTTTCACAATATTTATTCTTTCAGTCCACAGACATGGTGCATTTCTCCATCTGTTAGTGTCCTCTTTGATTATTTTCACTAGTGTTTTATAGTTTTCTATGTATAAGTCTTTTGTTTCCTTCAGTTCAGTTCAGTTCAGTCGCTCAGTCGTGTCCGACTCTCCGCGACCCCATGAATCACAGCACGCCAGGCCTCCCTGTCCATCACCAACTTAGGTAGATATATTCCTAAGTATTTAATTCTTTTCGTTGCAACAGTGAATGGAATACTTTCCTTAATTTCTCTTTCTATTTTCTCATTATTAGTGTATAGGAATGCAAGGGATTTCTGTGTGTTGATTTTATAACCTGCAACTTTACTGTATTCATTGATTAGCTCTAGTAGTTTTCTGGTAGAGTCTTTAGGGTTTTCTGTGTAGAGGATCATGTCATCAGCAAACAGTGAAAGTTTTACTTCTTCTTTTCCACTTTGGATTCCTTTTATGTCTTTCTCTGCTCTGATTGCTGTAGCCAAAACTTCCAGAACTATGTTGAATAGTAGTGGTGAGAGTGGGCACCCTTGTCTTGTTCCTGGCTTTAGGGGAAATGCTTTCAGTTTTTCACCATTGAGAATAATGTTTGCTGTGAGTTTGTCATATATAGCTTTTAATATGTTGAAATATGTCCCTTCTATTCCCACTTTCTTGAGAGTTTTTATCACAAATGGATGTTGTATTTTGTCAAAGGCTTTCTCTGCATCTATTGAGATAATCATATGATTTTTATTTTTCAGTGTGTTGATGTGGTGTATTACGTTGATTGATTTGCGGATATTGAAGAATCCTTGCATTCCTGGGTAAAGCCCACTTGGTCATGATGTATGATCTTCTTAATGTGTTGTTGGATTCTGATTGCTAGAATTTTGTTAAGGATTTTTGCATCTATGTTCATCAGTGATATTGGCCTGTAGTTTTCTTTTTTTGTGGGATCTTTACCAGGTTTTGGATTAGGGTGATGTTGGCCTCATAGAATGAGTTTGGAAGTTTCCCTTCCTCAGCAAGTTTCTGGAAGAGCTTGAGTAGAATAGGTGTTAGCTCTTCTCTAAATTTTTCGTAGAATTCAGCTGTGAAGCTGTCTGGACCTGGGCTTTTGTTTGCTGAAGATTTCTGATTACAGCCTCTAGTTCCGTGCTTGTGATGGGTCTGTTCAGATTTTCTATTTCTTCCTGGTTTGGTTTTGGCAAGGTGTACTTTTCTAGGAATTTGTCCATTTCTTCCAGGTTATTCATTTTATTGCCATATAATTGCTGATACTATTCTCTAATAATCCTTTGCATTTCTGTGTTGTCTGTGGTGATCTCTTCATTTTCATTTCTAATTTTATTGATTTGGTTCTTCTCCCTTTGTTTCTTGGTGAGTCTGGCTAGTGGTTTGTCAATTTTATTTACCTTCTCAAAGAACCAGCTTTTGGCTTTGTTGATTTTTGCTATGGTCTCTTTTATTTCATTTGCATTTATCTCTGCCCTAATTTTTACGATTTCTTTCCTTCTACTAACCCTGGGGTTCTTCATTTCTTCCTTTTCTAGTTTCTTTAGATGTAGAGTTAGGTTATTTAGTTGACTTTTTTCTTGTTTCTTGAGGTGTTCCTGTATTGCTATGAACTTCCCCCTTAGCACTGCTTTTACAGTGTCCCAGAGGTTTTGGGTTGTTGTGTTTTCATTTTCATTCATTTCTATGCATATTTTGATTTCTCTTTTGATTTCTTCTATGATTTGTTCATTATCCAGCAGCATGTTGTTCAGCCTCCATATGTTGACATTTTTAATAGTTTTTCTCCTGTAACTGAGATCTAATCTTACTGCATTGTGGTCAGAAAAGATGCTTGGAATGATTTCAATTTTTTGAATTTACCAAGGCTAGATTTATGCCCAGGATGTGATCTATCCTGGAAAATGTTCCGTGTGCACTTGAGAAAAAGGTGAAATTCATTGTTTTGGGGTGAAATGTCCTATGGAGATT
This sequence comes from Moschus berezovskii, assembly GCF_049115385.1. Taxonomy (NCBI): domain Eukaryota; kingdom Metazoa; phylum Chordata; class Mammalia; order Artiodactyla; family Moschidae; genus Moschus; species Moschus berezovskii. Next base: position 131,026,393 of record NC_142488.1, on the reverse strand, counting down.
TATTAGGTCTAACTGGTCTATTGTATCATTTAAAGTTTGTGTTTCCTTGTTAATTTTCTGTTTAGTTGATCTATCCATAGGTGTGAGTGGGGTATTAAAGTCTCCCAGTATTATTGTGTTATTGTTAATTTCCCCTTTCATGCTGCTGCTGCTGCTGCTGATAAGTCACTTCAGTCGTGTCCGACTCTGTGTGACCCCACAGACGGAAGACCACCAGGCTCCCCCGTCCCTGGGATTCTCCAGGCAAGAACACTGGAGTGGGTTGCCATTTCCTTCTCCAATGTGTGAAAAGTGAAAGTGAAGTCGCTCAGTCGAGTCCGACCCTTAGCGACCCCACGGACTGCAGCCTACCAGGCTCCTCCATCCATGGGATTTTCTAGGCAAGAGTACTGGAGTGGCTTGCCATTGTGCAGTGCTCCTATGTTGGGTGCATAAATATTTATAATTGTTATATCTTCTTCTTGGGTTGATCCTTTGATCATTATGTAGTTTCCTTCTTTGTTTCTTTTCACAGTCTTTGTTTTAAAATCTATTTTATCTGATATGAGTATTGCTACTCCTGCTTTCTTTTGGTCTCTGTTTGCATGGAATATCTTTTTCCAGCTCTTCACTTTCAGTCTGCATGTGTCCCTCGTTTTGAGGTGGGTCTCTTGTAGACAACATATATGGGGTTCTTGTTTTTGTATCCATTCAGCCAGCCTTTGTCTTAAGGTTGGGTCATTCAACCCATTTACGCTTAAGGTGATCATTAATAAGTATGATCCCGTTGCCATTTTCTTTTTTGTTTTGCATTCGAGTTTATATATCCTTTCTGTGTTTCCTGTCTAGAGAAGATCCTTTAGTATTTGTTGGAGAGCTGGTTTGGTGATGCTGAATTCTCTCAGCTTTTTCTTGTCTGTAAAGCTTTTGATTTCTCCTTCATATTTGAATGAGATCCTTGCTGGGTACAGTAATCTGGGCTGTAGGTTACTTTCTTTCATCACTTTAAGTATGTCTTGCCATTCCCTCCTGGCCTGAAGAGTTTCTGCTGAAAGATCAGCTGTTATCCTTATGGGGATCCCCTTGTGTGTTATTTGTTGTTTTTCCCTTGCTGCTTTTAATATTTGTTCTTTGTGTTTGATCTTTGTTAATTTGATTAATATATGCCTTGGAGTATTTCGCCTTGGGTTTATCCTGTTAGGGACTCTCTGTGTTTCTTGGACTTGGGTGATTATTTCCTTCCCCATTTTAGGGAAGTTTTCAACTATTATCTTCTCAAGTATTCTCTCATGGTCTTTCTTTTTGTCTTCTTCTTCTGGGACTCCTATGTTCGAATGTTGGGGCGTTTAATATTGTCCCATATGTCTCTAATATTGTCCTCATTTCTTTTAATTATTTTTTCTTTTTCTGTCTCTCTTTCATTTATTTCTACAATTCTATCTTCTAGCTCGCTTATCCTGTCTTCTGCCTCCGTTATTCTACTGTTTGTTCCCTCCAGAGTGTTTCTGATCTCATCTATTGCATTATTTGTTATATATTGACTCTTTTTTATTTCCTCTAATTCCTTATTAAACATCTCAATCCTTTTCTCCAGTTTATTTATCTGTAACTCCATTTTGCTTTCCAGATTTTGAATCACTTTCACAATTAAAATTCGAAATTCTTTATCAGGTAGTTTCCCAATATCTTCCTCTTTTGTTTGTGTTGGTGGGCATTTATCCTGTTCCTTTACTTGCTGGGTATTTCTCTGCCTCTTCATCTTGCTTGTATTGCTGTGTTCGGGTTGGCCTTTCCGTCTTCTGGCAGTTTATGGAGTTCTCTTTATTATGTATTTACCTCGTTGTGTGTGGGGTTGGATGGGTGACTTGTCAAGGTTCCCTGGTTAGGGAAGCATGTGTCGATGTTCTGGTGGATGGAGCTGGATTTCTTCTCTCTGGAGTGCCAGTAATGAGTTTGAGATGTCAATGGGTTTGGAGTGGCTCTGGGCAGCCTGTATATTGAAGCTCAGTGCTATTCTCCTGTGTTGCTGGATAGTTTGCGTAGTATGTCTTTCACTGAAACTTGTTGACCCTTGGGTGGTGCCTGGTTTCAGTGTATGTATGGAAGCATTTGATGAGTACCTATCAATTAATGTTCTCTGGAACAGGAGATCTCTGGTGTTCTCAGGAGTTGGCCTTAAGCCTCTGCCTCTGTTTTTCAGTCTTACTCTTGCAGTAGGCTCAAGGCTTCTCCCTCTGTTACTTCCAAGGCAGTTCCTTCTGTTGAAAAAGCTCTTCTGTTTTCTGGTCTCCTTAGTGTCTAATTCCCGTCCTGACACCAGGATGCGGTGGTGGACACTTTTTTTTTTTTTCCCGGCTCACTTGTTCAGTCCTGCTGTGGGGAGGGAGGAACGCAGCTAACAAATATCTCTGGCGTCTGTGGGGAGTGCTCGCGGTGTCTCGGCTACACTGGGAATGCTCCCACTTGATGCGTGTGTGCTTTTCCTGTTTATGCTGCTTAGGCTCTAGGTTGCTCTGCCGGGAGCTTTCTGCAGCCGGCGCTGGGTTGCATGCACTTCCCAGGTCTGAGCGGCTCAGGTTCAGGTCCTCGGGTTCTCCACAAAGGCGCAGACTTGGCTGGGCCTGCGTTTTGTGCCTTCCCCGGTCCAAGCAGCTCAGGTGACCATGCATTTGGTGAGCGCGGTCGCTGCGACTTATCGCCTTCCCAGTCCCTGCTGCTCGGTTTTCTGGGAGTACAACCGGCGCACTTTCTCAGGCGGATATTGACCGGCCTGAACCCGAGAAGTCTTCGTTAGCAAGGAAGCCTGCCTGCAGCTTCGCACGGTAAGCCTCTCTGGGGCCGCGGCTGCCCCTTCCGGAGCTGGCCGCCCTCCCTGCCTGTGTCGGCGGGGACTGGGGGATGGGCCGCCCGCTGCCAGCTCCCTCCGCTCAGCGCCCTGTTCTGTGGGCGGGGCTGGTGGAGTCCCAGATTGCAGCTTTTCGCAGGCTTTTCACAGCCTTTTCGCCTTTTAGCTGCAGCGTCTGCTCGCTATTTTAAGTTTGTGCCCTCAGTTTGCCCTGGGGCGTTCAAGCCCAGTTCTCCCTCTAAGCGCCGCTGCCCGCGCCTCCCTGCCCAGCCCCCGCCGGCTAGTGGGGGGGGTGGGAGTCTGTGCTGCTTCTCCACTGAGAGTTTCCTCTGGGCACTTTGTCTGTGAGTTTTAATTATTTATGTCTTTTGTCTCCCAGTTATGTGGCCCTCTGAGGTTCCACTCGCCAGTGTTTCCAGGTGTTTGGAAACTTCTCTCTCTCTCTTATTTTTTTTTAAGCCTCCCTTCCCGGGACAGAGCTCCATCCCTCCCTCTTTTGTCTCTCTTTTTATCTTTTATACTATTTCCTACCTCCTTTCGAAGACTATGGGCTGCTTTTCTGAGTGCCTGATGTCCTCTGCCGGTATTCAGAAGTTGTTTTGTGGGATTTACTCAGCATTCAAATATTCTTTTGCTGATTTTGTGGGGGAGAAAGTGGTCGCCCCATCCTATTCCTCCGCCATCTTCCCGTGCTCCTATGTTCTGTTCTTTTCAGTCGCTCAGTCGTGTCTGACTCTTTGCGACCCCGTGGACTGTAGCCTACCAGGCTTCTCCATCCATGGGATTCTCCAGGCAAGAATACTGGAGTGGGTTACCATTTCCTTCTCCAGGGGATCTTCTCCAGGCAAGAATACTGGAGTGGGTTACCATTTCCTTCTCCAGGGGATCTTCCTGACCCAGGGATCGAACCCAGGTCTCCAGCATTGGAGGCAGACGCGTTAACCTCTGAGCCACCAGGGAAGCCCCCCGTGCTCCTATACCTACTCTTAAAAGGAAAAACCTGAGGCAGGAGCTAAACCTGCATATCCCTGTAAGCACACCACTTGAATGAAGGTTCAGAAAAACTCCGTCACAGCACTGGACAGGAGAAACAACTCCCTCCTTAGAGATTAATGGTGTTATTGAAATGAAAATTACTTCAAATGACAGCAGCAATTACATCAACACTAGCTATCATTTATTGAGAATGACTAATGTTCACTAGGTGCTTACCAAGTGCCAGGTACTGTGTGAAGCACTGTATACATACTATCTCATTTGAGCCTCTCAATAACACATAAGGAAGGTACTATTATTATCCCTATTTTACAGATGAAGAAACTGAGACCTGAAGTTAAATAACTTCTGCCAAGTGGCCAAAACTGGGTTCAAAGTTGGGTTGTCTGTCTCCAGAGTCTACCTCTTACCCTTTATAGGCTTTCTGATAATACACACACACAGAGCACTTTTTCACTTGTTTTTATACGTTTATCGAGTATTGCACATCCACCCTGTCAATGCTCAAAACGCCTCTGTTGGCCTGCCCAGAGGTAGCAAAGTCTGTCTGAACATTTCTAGGGACACAGAAGCAACCATGACGCATGGGAGAGCCCCTTGAATCTGGGCCTGACACACAGGGCTCACATCCCTGCTCCAAAATTTATTGGCTGTGTGACCATGGGCAAATGATTTAACCTCTCTGAGCTTTATTTTCTTCACCTGCACTAAGGGTTTCATAGTTCAGCCTTGCATTCCCCCTGTGCCACTATTCCTAAGATAATGTATGTAAAGGTGCTTTTGTTAACTGCAAAAGCAGAGGAAATGAGATCCTTAACGTGAGAGCCACAGAAAGGCTGTGGATGATTTGTATGTTTGTATATGCATTTTTATGTGGGGAGACTGATCTTGGTTTTCATCAGATAGCCCCAAATAAGGTGAAAAACTGCTACAGTGTATATTAAATACACTATACTCATTTTGTCTTAAAGTGACTAGAGAAGAAAAGAGTTCCTTTATTGGAGGCCATTCTGTGTCCCTATGGTTTCTTATATACATCTATTGGACGTCATTGTATGAAGACAACCATAGGAAACAAGCATGTTACAACTTCCACATGCCAGCTTTCCCAAGATTTAATAGTTCTCTCTCCTCATCTCTGCTTCCAAGCCTTAGCTTCTCAGTCACTAACTCATTCATTCAAGATGTATTAAATGTCAAATTTAAGCAGAAACACTAGGGACACAGCAGAGAGCAGCACTCTCTACCTCATGAAAGTTGAGTCTAGTAAAGAAGACAGATAAAACTTTGGCCTTAAGAGTGGTAAGCGAGTTCCAGGAATAAAGTGTGGAGTACTACAGAAGCTCAGGTGATTTCTGTATCTTTTTCATATAGAGAATGGTGGAGTCTTCCCCTAGCCTAGTCACTTTTCTCCCAATGCACTTGGTTTGTCTAGATGTTCCTTTTAAAATGAATCAGAAAAAACACAGAGGTATATTATAATCAGCATGGCAAGGAATGTCTCCATCATTACAGACCCTAAACTTCAATTAATATAGGCTAACCTCATGCGACGAGTTGACTCACTGGAAAAGACTCTGATGCTGGGAAAGGTTGGGGGCAGGAGGAGAAGGGGACGACAGAGAATGAGATGGCTGGATGGCATCACCAACTCTGTGGACATGAGTTTGAGTGTACTCCGGGAGTTGGTGATGGACAGGGAGGCCTGGGGTCCTGTGATTCATGGGGTCACGGAGAGTCGGACACGACTGAGCGACTGAACTGAACTGAACTGAACTGAACATCAACTCACTGCATTTCTTCAATTCTGAATTTCATGATTTCTCCATTTTAATATATCTGAAAGTGAGAGAGAACAGCATGCATTCAGTGTGAAGCATTTTATCAGGTCCAACAGAGATCATTTGGGGTCAAGTTGTAAGCTATGGACAGAATCTTTAAATGGTGGAAATATGGCAACCATATCTTGCACTCATGACTCATAGATGATGAAGCATGAACTCTTTAAAATGTTGGACAAGAGTCTCCAATGAATGGGCCTCTGCCCACGGCCTCAGTCTCAATTCTCACCACATACCATCTTGAGTCATATGCGCCAAGTCTTCCAATTGCTTTTAGGTGCCAAATGGGCAGATAGTTTCACATATATAATAACTATCTATTAGCATATCTCTCTCGAACAAACTGTGAGCCTCTCCAGGGCATGGCCAATCCTGATTTGGCTCCATATCTCCATCACCAAGCACAGTTCCCCCAATATAGGTGTGGGAAAGTTTTAAGGAAGACGTTAATTCATAGGCTTACTATGGACTAAAACTCTAGCCCCTTTTCCTTTGGGTTGCTAAAGTCATTTCTTCCATCCTGTAATTGCACAATTAGCTTCAAAATCTAGCTCAAATACAACCCTGTCTACAAATCTTTCCTTAATTATCCCTGACAGAAAGGGCCTCCCTCTTCTCTAAACTGACTCCTGACAGTTTCCATGAGGCTTCAACAAAAACTCATCAGCAAGCAGAAGCAGATTCCACTAGAATTCTGTTTCTCGGGTATTCTGTGGCAAAGCACACTGAGAAACACTATATTTTAGACAGTCCACTTAAAATAATTTAAAATAAATTTAAACCTTCTAAGTATGTTGATGGCAATGGCCTCACAATCAATATTTCTCTGTGTTTAGGAATATATCCACAATTATAGCACACCTATGTGGTTCTTTGAGTGGAACTGTTTACCGTTATACTCTTAAATACTCTCAAAGCCAAATTCTTAAATTTCCTAAGCATCACACTATCGTTCCTTGGTACTGCCATGAAATTACTGTCATGTAACTATAAAGCTATGACAAACCAAGACAGTATATTAGAAAGCAGAGACATCATTTTGCCAACAAATGGCCGTATTGTTAAAACTATGGGTTTTCCAGTAGTCACGGATGAATGTGAGAGTTGGACCATAAAGAAGGCTTAGGGCCAAAGAACTGATGCTTTTGAACTGTGGTGCTGGAGAAGACTGCTAAGAGCCCCTTTGACAGCAAGGAGTTCAAAACAGTCAATCCTAAAGGAAATCAATCCTGAATATTCATTGGGAGGACTGATGCTGAAGCTGAAGCTCCCATACTTTGGCTACCTGATACAAAGAAGTGACTCATTGGAAAAGACCCTGCTGTTGGGAAAGATTGCAGGCAGGAGGAGAAGGGGGAGAAAGAGGATGAGATGGTTGGATGGCATCATCAACTCAATGGACATGAGTTTGAGCAAACTCCAGGAGATAGTGAAGGACAGGGAAACCTGGCAGGCTACAGTCCATGGGGTCACAAAGAGTCAGACACAACCTAGTGACTCCTCCTCTGGATCAGGAGGAGTCGTGAAATATGATCTTCTGAGAGAAACGCTTAGACTCCATACCCTGGGGATGAAGATGTGCCCTGAGAAGTCTTATAATATGGAACAGCAATACCTGCAACTTTGCAGAAAAGCAGTTTCAAATATAAAATTCTCAAATTCCCAGAGTGCTGATTCAGGATGCGGCAGTGAGGGGAGGACCAAGCCCTTGTCCCCAGGCTACCCTTCTTCCCTTCCCATTCCTCCCTGAGCTGCATCATTACATGAGGACCCTCATGTCCTCCCACACGGGGACCCCAGCCTGCATGTTTAAGCTCCAACCATTGTGACCCACCCTGGAGAAGGCAATGGCTACCCACTCCAGTATTCTTGCCTGGAGAATCCCATGGACAGAAGAGTCTGGTGGGCTCCAGTCCATGGGGTCACAAAGAGTCTGACATGACTAAGCACACTGTGCAACTAAGCACATTGTGACCCAGGAATTCTATTCCTAGGCACATACATGAGAGGATCAAAAATGCATGTCCACACAAAAATGTATACGCAAATGTTCACAGCACCATTCACAATAACCAAAAGGTAGAAACAAACCACGTGTCCATCAACTTATGGTTAGATAAAAAAAAAGGTGGTTTATCTATACAACGGAATATTATTTAACTGAGGAAAGGAATGAATTTCTAATACATGCTACAGCATGGATGAACCTTGAAAACATGTTAAATGAAAGAAGCCAGTCACAAAAGAGTGCATATTTTATGATCCCATTTGTATAAAGTATCCAGAATAGGCAAATCCATAGACACACACACCAGATTAGTGGTTATGAAGGATTAGGAACAGGAGGGATTAAGAGGTGATTATTTACTTTGTATGGGTTTCCATTTGTGGTGGTAAAATAGTTCTAGAACTAGATAGCAGTAATGGTTGCACAATCCTATGAATGTACTAAATGCTTATCCTAGTCCATTCAGGCTTCTAAAACCAAATATTACAGACTAGAGAGCCTATGAACAACAGAAATTTATTTCTCACAGTTCTGGAGGCTGGACATTCAAAATCAAACACCATCATGGTCATGTTCTCCTGAGGACTCTTTTTGTGGCTTAATAGACTTTGCTGTCTCACTGAGTCCTCATATGGTGTATAAGCCAAGGGTTTTTAGAACACTAATCCCATTTATGAGAGCTCCCCCTGCCCCACATGGTTTAAGCACTTCCCAAAGACCTCACCTTTTAAGACCATCATATTTGGTGACCAGGATTTCTACACATGAATTTTGAGGGACCCATTTAGACCACAGCAAAACCATTGAATTTCACCTTAAAATGGTTAAAATGGTCATTTTTATGCTATTTGTGTTTTTGTTGTTGCTGTTCAGTCACTAAGTTGTGTCCGACTCTTTGCAACCCCATGGACTGCAGCGCACCAGGCTCCTCTGTTCTCCACTATCTCTTGGAGTTTGCTTAGATTAATCTCCATTGAGTCAGTAATGCTATCTAACCACCTCATCTGCCACCCCCTTCTCCTTTTGCCTTCAATCTTCCCCAGCATCAGGGTCTTTTCCAGTGAGTCAGCTCTTCGCATCAGGTGGCCAAAGTATTGGAGCTTCAGCTTCAGCATCAGTCCTCCCAATGAATATTCACGGTTGACTTCCTTTAGGATTGACTGGTTTGATCTCCTTTCTGTCCAAGGGACTCTCAACAGTCTTCTTCAGCACCACAACTCAAAGGCATCAATGCTTCAGCCCTACGCTTTCTTTATGGTCCAACTCTCACATCTGTTCATGATTATTGGAAAAACCATAGCTTTGACTATACAGAATTTTGTTGGCAAAGTGATGTCTCTGTTTTTTAATAATTGTCTAGGTTTGTCATAGTTTTTCTTCCAAGGAGCAAGTGTCCTTTAATTTTATGGCTACAGTCCGCATCTGCAGTGATTTTGGAGCACAAGAAAATAAAATTTGTCACTGTTTCCACTTTTCCCCTTCTATTTACCATGAAGTGATGGGACCAGATGCCATGATCTTGGTTTTTTGAATTTTAAATTTCAAGCCAGCTTTTTCACTCTCCTCTTCATCAAGACACTCTTTAGTTCCTCTTCACTTTCTGCTATTAGAGTGGTATCATCAGCAAATCTGAGGTTGTTGATACTTCTCCTGGCAATCTTGATTCCAGCTTGTGATTCATCCAGCCTGGCATTTCACGTGATACACTGTGTATGTGTGTTTTACCACAATTTAAAACACAATCTCAAACTCATTTATGCAGATGTAATGATGACTGATAACCAAAAGCTTTTATGTTTAAAATTTTAGCATATGCTGAAAGCAGCTAACATTTCCTGAATTTCAACTATCTATTAATTATTTCACATGTCTACAAACTCTCACAACTACCCTGTAAAGTGGTATTTATACGTCCATTTTAGAGATGAGAAAACTAAAAAGTGAACTGTTTCATCAAAGGTCACACAATTGTAAGTGGAAGCACTAGTATTCAAATCCAGATCAGACTCCTAGGTTTACACTCCTTATTATGCTAAAGAAAGAGGCAGTGTGGTAGAATTTGGGATATCTGCCAGCAGTTAGAAGGTTTGGAAAGCAGTGTGCCTCCCCTATGAGAAAATCAACCCACTTGGACATTCTACAACTGAAACAGTGGTCTCCAAACTTCCATAATCCTTATTTGTGATAAAATATGAACATATGCTCCTAATATGTATGTATTTCATTGTATGTATTAAAGTATATACTTGAACTACTAACAAATTACATACTAGCTATTGCTAAAGATCCATTTATTTCATTTTAGGGTCAGAGTAAATGCAAGTTTTAATATATCCTTTTTACTTCCCAGATGATTCATCTTACACACACAGTTTATGGGGTGTAAATACTCTACTCTGGAGACCACAGCTCTGGAAAAGGCAACTCCTGACTCGAGTCACATGGTAAATGATTTTATTGAAGAACCATTATTGATGACTCACTTAACATAAGGCTGTTCTTGTTATTTAGGCACTAAGTCATGTCCAGCTCTTTTCAACCCTATGGACTGTAGCCCACCATGCTCCTCTGTCCATGGGACTCCCCAGGCAAGAATATTGGATTGGGTTTCCATTTCTTTCTCCAGCAGATCTTCCCAACCCAGGAATCTAACTCATATCACCTGCATTGCAGGCAGATTCTTTACCACTGAGCCACCAGGGAAGCCCAACCTCCATGGATGGTGCATAATAAGCCAAACACTTTCTCTGTTGCTAAGTTACTCACAATCTAGAAAGGAATCAGTCACTTACATGAACTACTCCCATTCAAGGCAGACTGGGCTAAGTATTATAAGAGACACAGATTAAATTCAAAAGGCCTTTAAAACCTGGCCACTAAATATGAAAGATAAGCTTTTATGACAATTTCAGTACTAAGATGTGAAAAAAAAAAAAAAACAGAGATAAGTCAGATGTTGACTTATTCAACCATTCAAATGTACTGATTTGGGGTACACACTGCGTAGAATGAATCTATATGGGTGTGTGTATGTAAAAAAGACTTAATAATGTATATGCCAAGTTTGGGAAAACAATTACAAGTGATTGGATGCATGAACAAGAGAATCTGATTTTAGAAAAGAGTTGTTAGTGTTGATTATGATTTTTATCCTCCAGAGCTTCTGATCAGTAAGCTTATTTGAAATGTGGCTTTTATCTTTGTGTCTCAGCTAACTAAAACTCTTTTTCTAAAACAAATATAATTGGGCAATCACTAATGTATTTTAAGTAAATTAAGCATACTATGTCCCATCATCATAGAGATGATTTGTAAGTCCTTGAAAATTTAGTAAATTTAAAAGAAAAATAACATTTTTCCAAATAAATACTTTCTCTGCTCTGCCTTAAAAATAAACTCCAATATGATTTATGAAATGTTCTTATTTCTGCTAGGTATTGTGATTTCTGAAATAATGAAGTGTAGTACTTGAAAATCACATTTAATTTAGTCTGAAGGAAGCAAGCGAATGCTGTGCAATGTTGCTGGGGAAACAGAAAAGCTTCTTTAGGTCAGTGTTGTAGCAGAGAAGTAAGCTGATATTTCACAATTTATTCATGGTCATAGCTCTAAACTCTTTCCTGATTTTTAACCACATATTCCTAATTTTACATTAAATATTCACATACCCCTTTAATCTGGTCTTATTTTTGGTAGCTGATGGAGATTTGCAAAGCAAAAAAAAAAAAAATTGAGAATTTAAGCTGCTCTTTATCACAACCCCTGTACATTTTAAGTTATTTTCCTAAAGCCCAATTCAATAAAAAATTACATCCGGTTTCAGAACCAGAGAAGCTCATTTTGGGCTATGGGAGCCCATTTATCATTAAACTTCTAGATGAAATAAAATAAGGGCCCTGGGCTTACAATGACTCTAATTATTCAGATAATTCACAAAAGCTCTAATTTATGCTAAATACTTAGCAGCTTTAATTAGCCAGCAGCTACGTAAAGGAAGAGGGGGGTCTTAAGATGAGTGTTGGAAAAAGAACATATGTGTCAGGAGCTATTAGTTGCTTTCCCAACACCCATTTTCCTCCCCTCCACTTTCTCCTATTCAGGCAGAACTAACGCTCACTATTCAGAAGCTGGATATGCTAGATACCCATATTCTAATCCTCTCCTGCTGCTAAGAAGTAAGCATGTGACTATCGCTTATCTAGCCAGTGGAACCCAAGGGAATTTAGCGTTAGAAGATTTTCTTTCATAATTAAAATAAAAAAATAAGAAATGTGCCTTATTCCTCTTCATTGGACATTTTTTCCTGCATAAGAAACCTGGAGCCACTGCAGCAATCTTGCAACCAAGAGGGGAGATACCATCATGCTGGGGCTGCTGAGGATGATAGAATAGAAAGATGGAAGAAACCTAATAGCTCTGATGATATGGTTGAAGCACTGAATTAAGAAACCCTAGAACCAACCTACCTCTGGATGTAAGATAATAAAATGTCCTCATTATTTTAGCCACATTTAGTTGATTATTCTGTTAAGTGCAGTCAAAAGAATCCTAGCTGTTAAAAACATGATTGATTTTTCATGTGTATTCGCCAAAGTCACTAAATTGACTTCTTTTCATTAAAAAAAAAAAGACAGAGTTTGGAAAAACTTTAAAAAATTTATGGATTTTAAAGTTGGCAGGACAATCATCTGTGGCATTTGTTTTCCCAAACTTCACACATTCCAGCTCCACACAGGTAGATAACGGCAACTGTAGTGAGACACTTCGCTGATAAGATCCTACTGTCACTCGAGTGTCTTAGGGAAGAGAGAGACAAAGCAAGAAAGAGACTGAGAGACAGACCTACACTCATATCGTCATTCTACAGATGAGGAAACTAAGGGCCAAGTGGTTTTTAAGGGTCACCTAAAGCAACCCCTAAGAAGGGACGAAGTGCGAAGGGAGCTTTCAAGGAAGGAAAGGGCACATCACTCCAAAGGATGAACAAAACCAAATGACCTGGCAAGCCCTGGATTGGGACCCATTATTGAATTATGAGCCAGAAACATCTACACAGAGGCAGCAGAAAGCCCTGATGGATCCGTTTGTCTGCTTATTAAGTTCAAACTCTCTGCCTGACATCCAAAGCCCTTTGCAGTATGGCAGAGGCCCTCTGAAAGTTTTCCTGAATTTCTCCCTTCTTGCCACCACTCCCTTGTTCTTTACTGTCTCATGAAAATACCAGGCTCATCTGGCCTGCCTCCTCCCCAACCTCAAATGCCCTCTATTTTTATTCATTGGCCTTCCAAATCCTATTCATCTTTCAAGGTGTCATGTAAACATCAGTGCACGTGTCATTTGATGGTGACAGCAACAAATTACTCCTGTAATCTCTGTCTTTACACATGTACAACATGTTATTTGCTCAAAACTTATAATTAAGGTAAATTTTATAAGAAAAATAAAATATAAGCACTATCAAGTAAAACTGAAGCCAATGAAGTCGTTATCAATCTATGTATTGGGTTGGCAAAAAAGTTCGTTTGGGTTACAGAAAAACCCAAACAAATTCTTTGGCCAAAACCAATGATTGTGCAGCATGAAACACTTTATATCTCTCTGACTTTAAGGGCATCTTAAAAGACTCAGAGCAAGCTATTTTGTTTGGTCATATCATATTTCAGTCAAAACCGAGAACAAAATAGTAAGAGGAAATAAAGTAAAAAAATGAAGGATAACAATTAAACTACTGATTTAGAACAACACATAGAATCAGAGCTGAGAACTTTGGGAGATCATTTCACCCACTGCCTCTTCTTACATGAGGGGAAATTGAGGTCAAGGGGGGAAATGTGGTTTCATTTCCTGTCTAGTGACCCTTATTTTTTGTCCCCAAAGGTGGAATTTAGAACCTCCATAATAGCGGCTATCTACAAATCTTAGAAGTTGTCACTGCTCCAACTATCTAAACTCATGTTGTTGTTGCTGTTATTGGACTGTAGCCCACCAGGCTCCTCCATGTGGGGGATTTCCCAGGGAAGAATACTGGAGTGGGGTGACATCTCCTTCTCCAGAAAATCTTCCCAACCCAGGGATCGAACCCGTGTCGGGTGTGGCTCCTGAATTGGCAGGCAGATTCTTTACCACGGAGGCACCTGGGAAGCCCAGAAACTCTTGTTGCCTTTGGCCAAATGCACTGCATCCAGGAGCCTTGATTTTTTTCCTTAAGACTTTTTTTTCCATAAAAATTTCTGCTATCATCTGTTTCTCATACCTTGAACACTAATGGCACAGACATAAAAATAAGACACTACTCTATTGTCACAACAAATAAGATTCCAAGTTAAAAAAAAACAAAAACAGATAATGACCGTGGATAGATAAAACTTCATGCATCCCTAAGTGATATAAAACTCCAAACATTATGAGAGAGAACACGAAGCAGCATTATTCTGATTTTAGTCTTAGAGTGGATACATTTAAATAAAAATACAAATAAAGTCAGTGTCGCTTTGTGGAAACTGCTGTACTAAATGGCAAGAAACTGGTTTAGTTCTGGATTCTGTTTCCAGCTATACTTTTAGGTTGTTTATGACTTTGATGATCAGTTCTGCTTTTGTAAATGAATATTTTTCAAACTAGGCTCTGAAAATGTGTCAGGGGAGATGATTTGTCCATTGCTATTAGAATATTCTAATTTTATATTTTCACTTCTATGATTATTTAAAAGTTTCCAAAGGTATAGTCTTATGATCAAGTGCTGCCATGCTATTTTTCTGCCCACTTATGTGTTTGTGTTAACCAAGTGAATGGAAACCAAGTGTTGTTATAATTGTTAAAAGCCATATATAAAAAAAAAAAAACACTCCACAAAGGTGAACGTGTTAGACAAAAGATGGGTTCTTGCAAAACAAAGACTCTCTATAGGATGCAGGTGTCCTTCTTTGACTAGAAAGGAGATGGAGAAGGGAATAATCACATGTGTTCTATGAATAAGGAGTTTATGCCTAATTTTATGTGTATTACTTAAAATATATATTTATATAGAAATACATATGTTACATTACACACTTCATTTATATTATTACACTCTTGTTTTAATAGCATTCTGAAAATAATTTAAGTCAACACTGGAGATTAGTAAGAATTTTCCCCCTTTAAAAGTGATCTCTACATTACTCAGTTGAGAAAAACAGGCTTAAATGATCTCTCAGCCCCCTGTGGCTGTGACATTCCATGTGTCTATTACAACTGACTCAGAAATCCTATTGACAGAGCCCATGTGAATTGAACTGGGGAATTAAACAATATCCAATGAGTGTTCCCCTTTTTCTAGTCTATCATCCACAAATGCAGACTAGAAAAAAATTGCTTTCCTAAAATTTCCAATTATAGACAATACCCCAAATTGAAAACAAAATTGAGGAAATGAACAGTGTTGTGAATGAGCTGGCTTCTTGGAGTTGGTTGAAATTTCTTTTAGGAATCATCTTGGCGATATTTTTCATGAAGGACAAATGCTTGACACACTGTAGCTGGCACAGAAAGCATTAAAGAGGCTGAGAATGAAGCAAGATATTTCCCTTCCCCATTTCACAATCTGTAATGCTATCTAACAAAGTGTTTTTTTTTTTTTTAATTTAAATGAAAATCTCAATATTAGAAACCATGGGACAAGCGTTGTTTGTGAATTACTCGGTCATTCACAGTAAGAGTGTGTGTCTCCCTTTTCTTCCTCATTCGTCACCCAGAGACCCCCAGTCTGGATACAGTCTTGATGAGTAATATTTTTTATAATGTTCTTATAAGTGATTGCTTGCAGCATCTTATAGTCTTATCTCAGCTTGTGCAGCTTCTCATTAATATTCTGCACATATGGAAGAGTTTTCTATATCATTGTCCATTAACAAGGAGAATAATCACTCATTCAGTTATCAAGCAGTCAGCAAGGACCTGGCCTTGCGCCCTTAGTGCAAAGAATCATGGGATATCAAGAAGGGTAAATGTGGTTGACATTATGATAGTTACATTTTTTATATAATTAGAGTTCTATAACCAAGTTGATCAAAGATAAGCAAAGAAGTATTAAAGTCTTTTAGGACTTAGAGACCATATTAGTGACTCTTTACGTCGTAGTAGTATGACAAAAATCATACTTCAGCCGATACATACCAATGAGCGTTCTTTTATGCAAACAAGAAAAGGTCATAAGTTTACATAGAAATGACACATTATTACAAAATAGCCTTTAAAGAGAAGTGAATTGAGCGATACTAAGAAAATTCAAAATTGAAATAGGACTGGACATAAGGAAAGAAGCATAAAACAGCTAACTGACTAAACTACTCTCAGAGGCAGAAGGTTCTGAATGACTCAGCTCAGAACAAAACTTAGGATGGACATGTGCACACTGCTATACTTAAAATGGATAACCAAAAAGAACCCACTGTACAGCACAGGGAACACTGCTCAATGTTATGTGGCAGCCTGGATAGGAGGAAGTTTGAGGGAGAATAGATGCAAGTATGTATATGGCTGAGTCTCTTCACTGTTCACCTGAAACTATCACAACATTGTTAATTGGCTATACTCCAATAAAAAATAAAAAGTTTAAATAAATAAAGTATTGATACTGTGATTTAAAAAATAAATTAACTTATGTATATAAAAAGACCCTCTACTGCACGTTTGTAGTCAACATTTAGCCATTCAGGCCCTTTTCATTTCTACAATAACAGAATCTCTGTATAGACACCTGGTAAATAATACATATATATATATATATATATATATATATCAGTGTCAGCAATACTAGGGAAGGGAGGGGAAAATTTTGACATGTATGATTCTAAAAGATGATGTGAACTCTTCCACATGTAGTTTTTTACTTCAGAGCAGGATGGTAGCAAATCAATTGTCAATTGTCAAAGTCCTCCCATTCAGGTTACTGTGCCCATCCAGGTGAGGTGATAGAGATCTGTGAAAAGGAGTGGTCACCAGAAATGGATAGGAAGGGACAAATGCAAGAGTTAGATCAAAAAAAGAAATGGTGGGATCTGGAAGCTGATTGGCCATGGGTATGAAGAGAGATTGGCCACAGTGTCCCAGGGTGGGGAAATCATTGAACTTGTAGGTGAAACATGTAGGTTTTTTTCCTCTCTCTTTCTACTTGTGTTATCTCATTGTTGTTCAGCTGTGTCCAACTCTTTTCGACACCATGGACTGCAGCCTGAGCAACTCTTTCCATATGTCGGCAAACTATTTCCTCACATATAAAACTGAGATAACTACGTCACTTCTGGGGCAGGAATCAGATGAGTTTACATGAATTAAATGTTCAGACAGAGGAAGAAAAATACTGTATGATTTCACTTAGATGTGGCATGTAAAGAAACCTAAGCAAAACAAAATGAAAACAGACTTATAGATACAGAGAATGAACAGGTGATTGCCAGTGGGGAAGAGGTGGGGGGGAGGCAAAATAGGTAAGAAAAATTAAGAAGCACAACTCTCCAGTTATGTAATAAATAAGTCACAGGGATGTAATATACAGCATGAAGAATGTGGTCAATAATATTGTAATAACTTCCTATGGAGACAGATGGTTACTACGTTATTGTGGTGAACACAAATGTCAAATCACTACATAGAACATCTGAAACTAACATAATATTGTACAGTAACTGTATTTCAATTTTTATAAAAAGGAAAAGGAAAATATTTTTTCAAGTTCATAGTGTTAAACAATGTAGGGGATAATATTGGCGACACCACAGAGTTTGGCAATGATACAAGCCTTCACCACCACCCAATAGTGCCAGGTAGAGCTGCTGCTGCTGCTGCTAAGTCGCTTCAGTCGTGTCTGACTCTGTGCGACCCCACAGATGGAAGCCCACCAGGCTCCCCCGTCCCTGGGATTCTCCAGGCAAGAACAGTGGAGTGGGTTGCCATTTTCTCCCCCAGGGGATCTTCATGATCCAGGGATCAAACCTGTATCTCCATGCATCCTGCACTGCAGGAGGATTCTTTATTTCTGAGCCACTGGGGAAGCACTATTTATGTTTTAGATAACTATATATTTGAGTTAGAACATATATATGTACATCACAGCACAGAAAAAGTTTCAGCTATGCACATTAAAATGTCACAACTACTGATCTCTGAGCAGGGAAATATTTATGAATATATATATATATGATGATACAATAGACCAGTTAGACCTAATAGATATCTATAGGACATTTCACCACAATACAAAGAAATTAACCTTTTTCTCAAGCACACACGGAACCTTTTCCAGGATAGATCACATCCTGGGCCATAAATTTAGCCTTGGTAAATTCAAAAATATTGAAATCATTCCAAGCATCTTTCTGGACCACAATGCAGTAAGATTAGATCTCAATTACAGGAGAAAAACTATTAAAAATGCCAACATATGGAGGCTGAACAACACGCTGCTGAATAATGAACAAATCATAGAAGAAATCAAAAGAGAAATAAAACTATGCATAGAAATGAATGAAAATGAAAATACAACAACCCAAAATCTCTGGGACACTGTAAAAGCAGTGCTAAGGGGGAAGTTCATATCAATACAGGAACACCTCAAGAAACAAGAAAAAAGTCAACTAACTAACCTAACCCTACATCTAAAGTAACTAGAAAAGGAAGAAAAAAAGAACCCCAGGGTCAGTAGAAGGAAAGAAATTGTAAAAATTAGGGCAGAGATAAATGCAAAAGAAACAAAAGAGACCATAGCAAAAATCAACAAAGTCAAAAGCTGGTTCTTTGAGAAGGTAAATAAAATTGACAAACTACTAGCCAGACTCATCAAGAAACAAAGGGAGAAGTACTAAATCAATAAAATTAGAAATGAAAATGAAGAGATCACAACAGACAACACAGAAATGCAAAGGATTATTAGAGAATACTATCAGCAATTATATGGCAATAAAATGAATAACCTGGAAGAAATGGACAAATTCCTAGAAAAGTACACCTTGCCAAAACTGAACCAGGAAGAAATAGAAAATCTGAATAGACCCATCACAAGCATGGAACTAGAGGCTGTAATCAGAAATCTTCCAGCAAACAAAAGCCAAGGTCCAGACGGCTTCACAGCTGAATTCGACCAAAAATTTAGAGAAGAGATAACACCTAAACTACTCAAACTCTTCCAGAAACTTGCTGAGGAAGGGAAACTTCCAAACTCATTCTATGAGGCCACCATCACCCTAATCCCAAAACCTGGTAAACATCCCACAAAAAAAGAAAACTACAGGCCAATATCACTGAT
This sequence comes from Moschus berezovskii, assembly GCF_049115385.1. Taxonomy (NCBI): domain Eukaryota; kingdom Metazoa; phylum Chordata; class Mammalia; order Artiodactyla; family Moschidae; genus Moschus; species Moschus berezovskii. Next base: position 131,007,446 of record NC_142488.1, on the reverse strand, counting down.
GAACATAGATGCAAAAATCCTTAACAAAATTCTAGCAATCAGAATCCAACAACACATTAAGAAGATCATACATCATGACCAAGTGGGCTTTACCCAGGAATGCAAGGATTCTTCAATATCCGCAAATCAATCAACGTAATACACCACATCAACACACTGAAAAATAAAAATCATGTGATTATCTCAATAGATGCAGAGAAAGCCTTCGACAAAATTCAACATCTATTTATGATAAAAGCCCTCCATAAAGTGGGAATAGAAGGGACATATCTCAACATAATAAAAGCTATATATGACAAACCCACAGCAAACATTATCCTCAATGGTGAAAAATTGAAAGCATTTCCCCTAAAGTCAGGAACAAGACAAGGGTGCCCACTCTCACCACTACTATTCAACATAGTTCTGGAAGTTTTGGCTACAGCAATCAGAGCAGAGATAGACATAAAAGGAATCCAAAGTGGAAAAGAAGAAGTAAAACTTTCACTGTTTGCTGATGACATGATCCTCTACACAGAAAACCCTAAAGACTCTACCAGAAAACTACTAGAGCTAATCAATGAATACAGTAAAGTTGCAGGATATAAAATCAACACACAGAAATCCCTTGCATTCCTATACACTAATAATGAGAAAATAGAAAGAGAAATTAAGGAAACAATTCCATTCACTGTTGCAACGAAAAGAATTAAATACTTAGGAATATATCTACCTAAGGAAACAAAAGACTTGTACATAGAAAACTATAAAACACTAGTGAAAGTAATCAAAGAGGTCACTAATAGATGGAGAAATATATCGTGTTCGTGGATTGGAAGAATAAATATTTTAAAAATGAGTATACTACCCAAAGTAATTTATACATTCAATGCAATCCCTATCAAGCTACCAACGATATTTTTCACAGAACTAGAACAAATAATCTCACAATTTTTATGGAAATACAAAAAACCTCGAATAGCCAAAGCAATCTTGAAGAAGAAGAATGGAACTGGAGGAATTAACCTGCAGGACTTCAGGCTCTACTACAAAGCCACAGTCATCAAGACAGTATGGTACTGGCATAAAGGCAGAAATATAGACCAATGGAACAAAATAGAAAGCCCAGAGGTTAATCCACGCACCTATGGACACCTTATCTTTGACAAAGGAGGCAAGAATATAAAATGGAGAAAAGACAATCTCTTTAACAAGTGGTGCTGGGAAAACTGGTCAGCCACTTGTAAAAGAATGAAACTAGAACACTTCCTAACAACATAGACCAAAATAAACTCAAAATTGATTAGAGAGCTAAATGTAAGACCAGACACTATAAAACTCCTAGAGGAGAACATAGGCAAAACACTCTCTGACATAAATCACAGCAGGATCCTCCAAGATCCACCTCCCAGAATATTGGAAATTAAAGCAAAAATAAATAAATGGGACATAATTAAAATCAAAACTTCTGCACAGCAAAGGAAACTATATGCAAGGTGAAAAGACAGCCTTCAGAATGGGAGAAAATAATAGCAAATGAAGCAACTGATAAAGGATTAATCTCCAAAATATGCAAGCAGCTCCTGCAGCTCAATTCCAGAAAACTAAACGACCCAATCAAAAAACGGGCCAAAGAACTAAACAGACATTTCTCCAAAGAAGACATAAAGATGGCTAACAAACACATAAAAAAATGCCCAACATCCCTCATGATCAGAGAAATGCAAATCAAAACTACAGTGAGACACCATTTCACACCAGTCAGAATGGCTGCTATCCAAAAGTCTACATGCAATAAATGCTGGAGAGGGTGTGGAGAGAAGGGAACCCTCTTACACTGTTGGTGGGAATGCAAACTAGCACAGCCACTATGGAGAACTGTGGAGATTCCTCAAAAAACTGGAATAGAACAGTCATATGATCCAGCAATCCCACTCCTGGGCGTACACACTGAGGAAACCAGAATTGAAAGAGACACATGTACTCCAATGTTCATTGCAGCACTCTTTATAATAGCCAGGACATAGAAGCAACCTAGATGTCCATCTGCAGATGAATGGATAAGAAAGCTTTGGTACATATATACAATGGAGTATTTTTCAGCCATCAAAAAGAATGCATTTGAACCAGTTCTAATGATGTGGATGAAACTAGATCCTATTATACAGAGTGAAGTAAGCCAGAAAGAAAAACATCAGTACAATATACTAACGCATATATATGGAACTTAGAAAGATGCAAATGATAACCCTGTATACGAGACAGCAAAAGAGACACAGATGTATAGAACAGTCTTTGGGACTCTGTGGGAGAGGGTGAGGGTGGGATGGTTTGGGAGAATGGCATTGAAACATGTATATTATCATATGTGAAATGAATCGCCAGTTCAGGGTCGATGCATGTTACAGCATGCTCGGGGCTGGTATTCGGGGATGACCCAGAGGGAGGATAAGGGGAGGAAGGAGGTGGGAGGGGTTTCAGGAGGGGGAACTCATGTACACCCGGGGTGGATTCATGTCAATATATGGCAAAACCAACCAATATAATATTGTAAAATAATTAGCCTCCCATAAAAATTAAAATTAAAAAAAAGAAAAAAAAAAGATATATGGACAAGTAAAGATTGAAAAGTTTTTCCTTATTTTTAAATGTATACATTTATATATTTAAAAAATTAACAACAGTAATGAATCATATGGTATTTCTGTTACAACTATTATAATGACATTCAAAAACATAAAGGAAAACATGAACATAGTGAACAGAGAAATGGTTGATAATCAAATGGAATTTCTTAAGAGGAAGAATAAAATATCTGGGAAACAAAACAATACCCTGGATGGAATACAGCAAATTAGATATCTGAGAAGAAAGAATCAGTAAACTTGAAAACAGGATGATAGAAACTATATGAAAAAAAGCATATTGATTTTAAAAAGACAAATAAAATGAACAGAATATTAGCAACCTACAGGACAAATTCAAGCAGTCATAACATATGTACAATTGTGGTTCCCAAAAGCCAGTATACAGAAAAAAATATTTAAGAAAATAAAGACCCTATAATTTTCAAATGTGGTTAAAAACTATAAATCCACAAGTACAATAAGCTCAATGATTTCAAGCAAGATAAACACAAAGAAATTCATACCAAACACATTATAATTAAATTCCTTTAAGCCAATGATAACAACAACAACAAAAATAAATGCAGGCAGAAAAAAAAGCCATAATAGGTACAGAGAAACAGTTAAGAGTATAAACAATCTTTTCATCATAGAATATTCTACCCAACAACTGCAGAATATATAGCCCTTTCAAATACACCAGGAACATGCATCTAGATAGACCTTATTATAGGTCATAAAACAATCCTAAATATATTTTAAATGATTCAAATCATAGAGTATTTTCTCTGACCAAAATAAATTTAAATTAGAAATCAAAAAGAGAACAACTACGTCAGTTCAGTTCAGTTCAGTCGCTCAGTCGTGTCCGACTCTCCACGACCCCATGAATTACAGCACGCCAGGCCTCCCTGTCCATCACCAACTCCCGGAGTACACTCAAACTCATGTCCACAGAGTCGGTGATGCCATCCAGCCATCTCATTCTCCGTCGTCCCCTTCTCCTCCCGCCCCCAACCTTTCCCAGCATCAGAGTCTTTTCCAGTGAGTCAACTCGTCGCATGAGGTGGCCAAAGTATTGCAGTTTCAGCTTCAGCATCAGTCCCTCCAATGAACACCCAGGATTGATCTCCTTTAGAATGGACTGGTTGGATCTCCTTGCAGTATAAGGGACTCTCAAGAGTCTTCTCCAACACCACAGTTCAAAAGCATCGATTCTTCGGTGATCAGCTTTCTTCACAGTCCAACTCTCTACGTAGACCACTAAAAATTCAGAAATTAAGTAACAGATTTAATAATCCATTGGCCAAAGAGGAAATCACATCACATGTTAGAAAATATTTGAACTGAATGAAAATAAAAGCACAACATATCAAAATTTATTTTTTATTATTTGGTGGCAAACATATAGCTTTAAATGCTGATGTTAGAAAATGTAAAACAGTTTAAAAGTCAATGACATAAGTTTAAACTTTAAGAAACTAGAGAAAAAGAGAAAATTAAATTCTAATTAAGTAAAATTGAGGAGATAATGAGAATAAGTGTATAAACCTATGAAAAAGAAAATCATAAGTAAACAAGGAGAAAATTAAGACAAAAATTTGGTTCTTTTAAAAAAGTAAAATGGATAAGTGTTTAGCAAGAGTGATGAGAATAAAAAAGCAAACACAAACTCCCAATAAAGGAGTAAGACAGGAGACACGACTAGAGAACTTACAGGCATTCAAAAGGTTAATAATTTAATATTATAAATAACTTTAACCCAATAATTACAATAACTTAGAAGAAATTGTAAATTACTTTAAAAACACAACTTCTAAAAGCTAACTCAAGAAAAAATACAAAATCTGAATAATTCTATATCCATGAAAGTGATAGAATTTGTAATAAAAATGTCCCCATAAGAAAAGAGCTCAGGTTCACTGATAAATTTTATCAAACACGTAGGAAGAAATTATATCAATCTTACACAAACTCCAGAAAAGTAAAGGAGGGGGAAACACTTCTGAAGTCACTTAACGAGGCCAGCATAATGCTGATTTCAAAACTTGCCAAAGACATTCCAAGAACGGAAAATTTATCTTATGAAAATAGATGCAAATATCATTATCAAAACATTGCCATATTGCAGAGGTTGGCAAACTTGGCCCACAGGCCAAATCTGGCCTGCCACCTGTTTTTGTGAATACAAGTTTTACCAGAACACAGCCATGTCCATTCAATTACGTATGGTCTCTGACTACAAAGGACAAGTTACACAGTTGCCACAGAGGCCATATGGCCTGTAAAACTGAAAGTATTTAACATCTGGTTCTTTACAGAAAAAAGTCTGCTGACCCATGGCATGTTGAATCCAGTAATACATCATCACCAATTGATGTGTATATGAGGAATTCAAGCTTGGTTTTACCTTCAAAATGAAACAATATAATTCACCATAATAAAGTAGAAAACATATATTCATCTCAACAGATACAGAAAATAATTTGACAAAATTCAATATCCATTAATAATAAACGTCTCAGTAAACTTCGTATTAAAGGACACACCCTCATTTAGATAAGCAATATCAAGAAGTCTTAAAGTATAACATCATATTTAGTGGTAAATATTGAACATCAATTCCCTAATACCAGTAGCAAGATAAGAAGTTATGCTCCCACTACTTGTATCAAAATTATACTGGACCTTCCAGACATTGCAATAAGGCAAGTAAAAGAAATAAACGTCAGACAACATAACTGTTTATGTAGACAACTCTAAGAATTCTAGAGAAAAATAAGGAAATAAATGTATTAATACCATAGTATACCAGGTCAGTATACAAAACTCTGTTATTTTTTCATATAGTAGGAGCACACAATTTGAAAATATATTTGAAAACAATTTTAAAAAATTCATTTAAAAAGCATCAAAATATGGAGGCTGAAACAAGATGGCGGAGGAATAGGATGGCAAGACCACTTTCTCCCCAACAAATTCATCAAAAGAACATTTGAACACTGAGTAAAGTCCACAAAACAACTTCTGAATGTCGGCAGAGGACATCAGACACCCAGAAAAGCAGCCCATTGTCTTCAAAAGGAAGTAGGAAAAAACATAAAAGACAAAAAGAGAGACAAAAGAAGTAGGGACGGAGCTCCATCCCGGGAAGGAAGGCATAAAAAAAGAGAGAAGTTTCTGAACACCAGGAAACACTCTCACAGGCGAGACTGTGGCAAGCCTTGGAACCTCAGAGGGCAACAAAACCTGGAGAAAAAGAAATAAATAATTAAAACGCACAGCTTAAGAGCTCAACGGTAACACCCAGCGGAGAAACAGAGCAGACGCCTGCATCTGCCATTAACAAGCAGGGGCTGGGAAGAGAGGAGCCGCCTGAACTGCTTAGAGAAAGGAATGGGCCTGAATGCCGTGAGGGCAGTCTGAGGGAGCTGACTGGAGATAGCAGAGCAGACTGTGGGGTAGCTACCCCGCGAAAAGGCAAAAAGCCCTAACCTGACTCCACCAGCCCTGCTCACAGGACAAAGGACTAAGCAGAGCTAGCCGGCTGTGGACGGGCCATCCCCCACCGAGACAATAATGGGAGGGCAGCCAGAGACAGAAGGAGGCAATCGCAGCACCAGAGAGGCATCTGATACCAAACTGCAGTCAGGCTTCATTGTTAACCAAGACTTTTTGGGTTTCTGACTGGTTAACATCCGCCTGAGAAGGTGCGCAGGTTGTACATCCAGAAAACCGAGAGGGAGGGACCAGGGAGGCGATAAGTCGCAGCAACTGTGCTCGCGGAACACCTGGTCACTTGAGCTGCTCGGTCCAGGGAAGGCACAAAATGCAGGCCCAACCAAGTCTGCGCCTTTGTGGAGTGTCGAGTACTTGAACCTGAGTGGTTTAGACCTGGGATGTGCATGCAACCCAGCGCCAGCTTCAGACAGTTATCGGCAGAGCAACATAGAGCCTGTGTAGTGTAGACTGGGACAGCACACACGCCGTGAGTGAGGGCAAACCCACTGTGGCTGGGACACTGTGAGCACTCCCCATAGACGCCAGAGATATTTGTCTGCAGTGTTCCTCCCTTCCCAGAACAGGACTGAACAAGTGAGCCTTAAAAAGGGTCCACCACGACCCACTAATGTCAGGGCAGAAATTAGACACTGAAAAGACCAGCAAACAGAAGCTAAAACAGAGGGAAGCACCTTGGAAGTGACAGATAGAGAAGTCTAGAGGCTACTGTAAGAATAAGACTGAAAACCAGCAGCAGGAGAATTAAGTTTGAATCATGAGAACACCAGAGAACTTCTGACTATAGGGAACATTAATCAATAGGAGCTCATCAAACGCCTCCATAAGCACACTAAAACCAAACACCACCAAAGGGTCAACAAGTTCCAGAGCAGGACATACCACGCAAATTCTCCAGCAACACAGGAACATTGCCCTTAGCTTTAATACACAGGTTGTCCAAAGTCACTCCAAACCCATTGACATCTTATAACTCATTACTGGTTACTTCATAGCACTCCAGAGAGAAGAAATCCAGCTCCACCCACCAGAACACTTGACACAAGCTTCCCTAGCCAGGGAACCTTGACAAGCCACCCGTCCAACCTCACTCATAGCGAGGAAACTCCACAATAAAGACAACTCTACAAACTGCCAGAAGATGGAAAGGCCACCTCAAACACAGCAATATAAGCAAGATGAAGAGGCAGAGAAATACCCAGCAAATAAACGAACAGGATAAATGCCCACCAACCCAAACAAAAGAGGAAGAGATAGGGAATCTACCTGATAAAGACAAATAATGATAGTGAAATTGATCCAAAATCTTGAAAGCAAATTGGAATTACAGATAAATAATCTGGAGACGAGGATTGAGAAGATGCAAGAAAGGATTAACAAGGATCTAGAAGAAATTAAAAAAGGGTCAATATACAATGAATAATGCAACAGATGAGATCAAAAACACTCTGGAGGGAACCAATAGTAGAATAACAGAGGCAGAATATAGAATAAGTGAGTCAGAAGATAGAATGATAGAAATAAATGAAGCAGAGAGGAAAAAAGAAAAATGAATTAACAGAAATGAGGACAATCTCAGAGACCTCTGGGACAATTTTAAATGCCCTAATATCCGAATCATAGGAGTCCCAGAAGAAGAAAAGAAGAAAGACCATGAGAAAATACTTGAGGAGATAATAGTTGAAAATTTCCCTAAAATGGGGAAAGAAATAATCACCCAAGTCCAAGAATCCCAGAGAGTCCCAAACAGGATAAACCCAAGGCGAAATACCCCAAGACACATATTAATCAAATTAACAAAGATCAAACACAAAGAACAAATATTAAAAGCAGCAAGGGAAAAGCAACAAATAACACACAAGGGGATCCCCATAAGGATAACAGCTGATCTTTCAATAGAAATTCTTCAGGCCAGGAGGGAATGGCAGGGCATACTTAAAGTGTTGTAAGAAAATAACCCACAGCCCAGATTACTGTACCCAGCAAGGATCTCATTCAAATCTGAAGGCAAAATCAAAAACTTTACAGACAGGCAAAAGCTGAGAGAATTCAGCATTACCAAACCAGCTCTCCAACAAATGCTAAAGGACCTTCTCTAGACAGGAAACACAGAATGAGTGTATAAACTCGAAGCCAAAACCATAAAGTAAATGGCAACAGGATCATACCTATCAATAATTACCTTAAATGTAAATGGGTTGAATGCCCCAACCAAAAGACAAAGACTGGCTGAATGGATACAAAAACAAGACCCCTCTATATTTTGTCTACAAGAGATCCACCTCAAAACGGGGGACACATACAGATTGAAAGTGAAGGGCTGGAAAAAGATATTCCACGAAAATAGAGATCAAAAGAAAGCAGGAGTAGCAATACTCATATCAGATAAAATAGATTTTAAAACAAAGACTGTGAAAAGAAACAAAGAAGGAAACTACATAATGATCAAAGGATCAACCCAAGAAGAAGATATAAAAATTATAAATATATATGCACCCAACATAGGAGCACTACAATATGGAAGACAAATGCTAACAAGTATGAAAGGGGAAATCAACAATAACACAATAATAGTGGCAGACTTTAATATCCCACTATCATCTATGGATAGATCAACTAAACAGAGAATTAACAAGGAAACACAAAAGTTTAAAGATACAATAGACCAGTTAGACCTAATAGATATCTATAGGACATTTCACCCCAAAATAATGAATTTCACCTTCTTCTCAAGCGCACACGGAACCTTCTCCAGGATAGATCACATCCTGGGCCATAAATCTAGCCTTGGTAAATTTTAAAAAATTGAAATCATTCCAAGCATCTTTTCTGACCACAATGCAGTAAGACTAGATCTCAATTACAGGAGAAAAACTATTAAAAACTCCAACATATGGAGGCTGAACAACATGCTGCTGAATAACGAACAAATCATTGAAGAAATCAAAAAAGAAATCAAAATATGCATAGAAATGAATGAAAATGAAAATACAACAACCCAAAACCTGTGGGACACTGTAAAAGCAGTGCTAAGGGGAAGGTTCATATCAATACAGGCATACCTCAAGAAACAAGAAAAAAACCAACTAAATAACCTAACTCTACATCTAAAGCAACTAGAAAGGAAGAAATGAAGAACCCTAGGGTTAGTAGAAGGAAAGAGATCTTAAAAATTAGGGCAAAAATAAATACAAAAGAAACAAAAGAGACCATAGCAAAAATCACCAAAGCCAAAAGCTGGTTCTTTGAGAGGGTAAATAAAACTGACAAACCACTAGCCCAACTCATCAAGAAACAAAAGGAGAAAAACCAAATCAATAAAATTAGAAATGAAAAGGGAGAGATCACAACAGACAACACAGAAATACAAAGGATCGTAAGAGACTACTATCAGCAATTATATGCCAATAAAATGGACAACTTGGCAGAAATGGACAAATTCTTAGAAAAGTACAACTTTCCAAAACTGAACCAGGAAGAAATAGAAAATCTTAACAAACCCATCACAAGAACGGACATTGAAACTCTAATCAGAAATCTTCCAACAAACAAAAGCCCAGGTCCAGATGGCTTCACAGCTGAATTCTACCAAAAATTTAGAGAAGAGCTAACACCTATCCTACTCAAACTCTTCCAGAAAATTGCAGAGGAAGGTCAACTTCCTAACTCATTCTATGAGGTCACCACCACCCTTATACAAAAACCTGACAAAGATGCCACAAAAAAGAGAACTTCAGGCCAATATCACTGATGAACATAGATGCAAAAACCCTTAACAAAATTCTAGCTATCAGAATCCAACAATGCATTAAAAAGATCATACATCATGACCAAGTGGGCTTTATCCCAGGGATGCAAGGATTCTTCAATATCCGCAAATCAATCAATGTAATACACCACGTTAACAAATTGAAAAATAAAGACCATATGATTATCTCAACAGATGCAGAGAAAGCCTTTGACAAAATTCAACATCCATTTATGATCAAAACCCTCCAGTAGGCGGGAATAGAAGGAACATTCCGCAACAAAATAAAAGCTGTATATGACAAACCCACAGCAAACATTATCCTCAATGGTGAAAAACTGAAAGCATTTCCCCTAAAGTCAGGAACAAGACAAGGGTGCCCACTCTCACCACTACTAGTCAACATAGTTTTGGAAGTTTTGACCACAGCAATCAGAGCAGAAAAAGACATAAAAGGAATCCAAATTGGAAAAGAAGAAGTAAAATTCTCACTGTTTGCTGATGACATGATCCTCTACACAGAAAACCCTAAAGACTCTACCAGAAAACTACTAGAGCTAATCAATGAATACAGTAAAGTTGCAAGATATAAAATCAACACACAGAAATCCCTTGCATTCCTATACACTAATAATGAGAAAATAGAAAGAGAAATTAAGGAAACAATTCCATTCTCCGTTGCAATGAAAAGAATAAAATACTTAGGAATATATCTACCTAAAGAAACAAAAGATCTATATATATAGAAAACTATAAAACATTGGTGAAAGAAATCAGAGAGGACACAAATAGATGGAGAAATATACCGTGTTCATGGATTGGAAGAACAAATATTGTGAAAATGAATATATTACCCAAAGTAATTTATAAGTTCAATGCAATCCCTATCTAGCTACCAATGGTGTTTTTCACAGATCTAGAACAAAAAATTTCACAATTTGTATGGAAATACAAAAAACCTCGAATAGCAAAGCAATCTTGAGACAGAAGAATGGAACTGGGGGAATCAACCTGCCGGACTTCAGGCTCTACTACAAAGCCACAGTCATCAAGACAGTATGGTACTGGCATAAAGACAGAAATATAGATCAATGGGACAAAATAGAAATCCCAGAGATAAATCCATACACCCATGGACACCTTATTTTTGACAAGGGAGGCAAGAATATAAAATGGAGAAAAGACAATCTCTTTAACAAGTGGTGCTGGGAAAACTGGCCAGCCACTTGTAAAAGAATGAAACTAGAACACTCCCTAACACCATACACAAAAATAAACTCAAAATGGATTAAAGAGCTAAATGTAAGACCAGAAACTATAAAACTCCTAGAGAAGAACATAGGCAAAACACTCTCGGACATAAACCACAGAAAGATCCTCCATGACCCACCTCCCAGAATATTGGAAATAAAAGCAAAAATAAACAAATGGGACCTAATTACAATTAAAGCTTCTGCACAGCAAAGGAAACTATAAGCAAGGTGAAAAGACAGCCTTCAGAATGGGAGAAAATAATAGCAAATGAAGCAACTGATAAAAGATTAATCTCAAAAATATACAAGCAACTCCTGCAGCTCAATTCCAGAAAAATAAACAACCCAATCAAAAAAATGGGCCAAAGAACTAAACAGACATTTCTCTAAAGAAGACATACAGATGGCTAACAAACACATGAAAAGATGCTCAGCATTGCTCATAATCAGAGAAATTCAAATCAAAACCACAATGAGGTACCATTTCACACCAGTCAGAATGGCTGCTATCCAAAAGTCTACATGCAATAAATGCTGGAGTGGGTGTGGAGAAAAGTGAACCCTCTTACACTGTTGGTGGGAATGCAAACTAGTACAACCACTATGGAGAACAGTGTGGAGATTCCTTAAAAAACTGGAAATAGGCTGCCGCCCAGAGACTGCTGAGTGCCGTCCGTCCGTCGCCACCTACTCCGGCCACAGAACATCCAGTCATGGATAAAAACAAGCTGGTACAGAAGGCCAAACTGGCCGAGCAGGCTGAACGATATGATGACATGGCAGCCTGCATGAAGTCTGTAATTGAACAAGGAGCTGAATTATCCAATGAGGAGAGGAATCTTCTCTCAGTTGCTTATAAAAATGTTGTAGGAGCCTGTAGGTCATCTTGGAGTGTCGTCTCCAGTATTGAGCAAAAGACGGAAGGTGCTGAGAAAAAACAGCAGATGGCTCGAGAATACAGAGAGAAAATAGAGACCGAGCTAAGAGATATCTGCAATGATGTACTGTCTCTTTTGGAAAAGTTCTTGATCCCCAACGCTCCACAAGCAGAGAGCAAAGTCTTCTATTTGAAAATGAAAGGAGACTACTACCGCTACTTGGCTGAAGTTGCGGCTGGTGATGAGAAGAAAGGGATTGTGGATCAGTCACAGCAAGCATACCAAGAAGCTTTTGAAATCAGCAAAAAGGAAATGCAACCAACACATCCTATCAGACTGGGTCTGGCCCTTAACTTCTCTGTGTTCTATTATGAGATTCTGAACTCCCCTGAGAAAGCCTGCTCTCTTGCAAAGACAGCATTTGATGAAGCCATTGCTGAACTTGATACATTAAGTGAAGAGTCATACAAAGACAGCACGCTAATAATGCAGTTACTGAGAGATAACTTGACATTGTGGACATCGGATACCCAAGGAGATGAAGCTGAAGCAGGAGAAGGAGGGGAAAATTAACCGGCCTTCCAACTTATGTCTGCCTCATTCTAAAATTTACACAGTAGATCATTTGTCATCCATGCTGTCCCACAAATAGTTTTTTGTTTACGATTTATGACAGGTTTATGTTACTTCTATTTGAATTTCTATATTTCCCATGTGGTTTTTATGTTTAATATTAGGGGAGTAGAGCCAGTTAACATTTAGGGAGTTATCTGTTTTTCATCTTGAGGTGGCCAATATGGGGATGTGGAATTTTTATACAAGTTATAAATGTTTGGCATAGTACTTTTGGTACATTGTGGCTTCACAAGGGCCAGTGTTAAAACTGCTTCCATGTCTAAGCAAAGAAAACTGCCTGCATATTGGTATGTCCTGGTGGGGAATAAAAGGGATAATTGGTTCCAATCACAAGTGTAGTTGTGGGTACTTTTTAGGTTTGGAGCACTTACAAAGCTGTAGTAGAAATGGATAGCCCATGGATATTGCATGTTAAACCATGTAATATCTGTGGAATACTCAGACTCGGTGTGCACACTGTTGACTTCAGCTATAGAAGTGTTCCTTTAGTTGTGACCCAATTTACTCTGGATAAGGGCAGAAACGGTTCACATTCCATTATTTGTAAAGTTACCTGCTGTTTGCTTTCATTATTTTTGCTACACTCATTTTATTTGTATTTAAATGTTTTAGGCAACCTAAGAACAAATGTACAAGTAAAGATGCAGTAAAAATGAATTGCTTGATATTCATTACTTCATGTATATCAAGCACAGCAGTAAAACAAAAACCCATGTATTTAACTTTTTTTAGTTTTTTTTTTTTTTGCTTTTGTGATTTTTTTTTTTTTTGATACTTGCCTAACATGCATGTGCTGTAAAAAATAGTTAACAGGGAAATAACTTGAGATGATGGCTAGCTTTGTTTAATGTCTTATGAGATTTTCATGAACAATCCAAGCATAATTGTTAAGAACATGTGTATTAAGTTCATGTAAGTGGAATAAAAGTTTTATGAATGGAAAAAAAAAAACTGGAAATAGAACTGCCATATGACCCAGCAATCCCACTCCTGGGCATACACACTGAGGAAATCAGAATTGAAAGAGATACATGTACTCCAGTGTTCATTGCAGCACTGTTTATTATAGCCAGGACATGGAAGCAACCTAGATGTCCATCTGCAAACGAATGGATAAGAAAGCTGTGGTACATTTACACAATGGAGTACTACTCAGCAATTTAAAAGAATACATTTGAATTAGTTCTAATGATGTGGATGAAACTGGAGCCTATTATACAGAGTGAAGTAAGCCAGAAAGAAAAACACCAATACAGTATATTAACACATATATATGGAATATAGCAAGAGGATAACGATAACCCTGTATACGAGACAACAGGAGAGACACGGATGTGTGGAGCAGTCTTTTGGACTCTGTGGGAGAGGGCGAGGGTGGGATGATTTGGGAGAATGCCATTGAAACATGTATATTATCATATGTGAAATGAATCTGACGTGGTTGGGGGCTCCCCACCTCAACACTCTGTGGATTCAAGAGGTCGTTCCTTCTGGAAGTGTATAAATTAGCCTGGGATAGAATCTGCATGCTGAATTTACTAATTAAGAAATGAGAAACCAGAACTATAAAGGTGGCATATAAATACAAGAAACCATTCTTAAGTAATCTTTTAAAACTTTGAACAGAGTTACAGATTTTACCAGTTGTGATAAACTGGTATATATAATTTAACCAGAACCAAAAGAAAATTAGTATTGTGTGAATTCTGAAGCACTTTCAACATGTTGTAGGAATAATGTGGACTTTCTTGAATTTTAAGTAAATGGTCTGTATCTCGTACCTTTTGTTGGCTTTCTGTGAGCTGTAGTTTCTGGGAAGTGAGCAGCTCTCATTCCTGTAACTCTTGTAATCCAGTCATTCGTGTGCCTCCTTCATGAGGATTCAGTACGGCTGTGGTGCTGTTATCCCTCTGATAGGAACTCTAACTCTGTGTAAAGCCCCAAAGGTCTGTTACTTATTTTATTTTATACTATATTTCATTTACAGTAAAAAAAAAAAAAAAGGCATCAAAATATGCATGAGATAGGGTGCTCAGGGCTGATGCATTGGGATGACCCTGAGGGATGGGATGGGGAGGGAGGAACACATGTACACCCATGACTCATTCATGTCAATGTGTGGCAAAAACAACTACAATATTGTAAGGTAATTAGCCTCCAATTAAAATAAATAAATACATTTTTTAAAGCATCAAAATTTTAAATATTTAAGAATAAATTTAACAAAAGATGTGCAAGATCTTTACACTGAAAATTACAAAGATTAAGGTAAATGAATGAAGATTTAAAGCAGTATATACATACCATAGTTATGAATTAGAAGATTCCATATGGTTTGAGGTCAATGCTCCTCAAATTGATCTACAGATTCAATGCAATCTGAATGAAATTTTCACAAAGTTTCTTATAGAAATCAACAAATTGATTATAAAATTTATGTAGAATTGCAAAAGGCCTTCGAGTAGCCAAAACAATCTTGGAGAGGAAAAAATAATAAATTTAAAAGGACTTTACATGATTTCAAATCTTACTGTAAAACTATGGTAATCAGATAGTATGGGAGTAACTTAAGGATCAAAAAGTAGGTCAGTGCAACAGAATAGCAGTCCACAAATAGACCCATGGACATACATTCAATTCATTTTCAACAAGGAGTTCCAAATATTCAATGTGGCAAGTACAGCTTATTTAACAAATTATGCTAGGGAAGCTTGATATCTATATAAAAGCTATAAACTCTAAACTTTACCTCACATTCACATCAAAACTAACTCAAAATGGATGATAGAGTTAAATGTGAAAGTTCAAAATATAAAATATCTTAAAGAAAACAGAGGCAGAAATCTCTGTAATCTTGGTGTAGGCAAAGATTTCTTAGGTAGGACACTATAAAATATAAACTACAAATGGAAATAAAATAAAGTAGACTTTGTCAAAAGATAAATCTTCTGTTCTTAAAAGCACTGTAAAGAAATTGTAAAGGTTAACCACACACTGGGAGAAAATATTTTCAATCCATATATCTAACCAAAGACTTGGATCAAGATGATATAAGAAATACTGTGTCTCAAATATAAAAGACAAACAACCCATTAAGATGTCAAATCTAAATAAATGGAGATACATATAATGTTCATGGATTGGAAAACTCAGCACACTAAAGATATCGACTCTTTAGCATATATAGGCTTAATTCAAGGTGGCACTAGTGGTAAAGAACTCGCCTACCAGTGCAGGAGAAATAAGAGATGTGGGTTTGATCCCTGGGTTGGGAAGATCCCCTGGAGGAGAAAATGGCAACCCACTCCAGTATCTTTGCCTGGAGAATCCCATGGACAGAGGAGCCTGGAAGGCTACAGTCAGTCCATAGGGTCACAAAGAATCAGAAATGACTGAAGTGACTTAGCATGTATGCATAAAAATTTCAGCAATGTTTTTTGTAGATATAGACAAGTTTATTCGAAAATTTATGTGGAAGGGTATCAGTCAGTTCAGTTCAGTTTAGTTCAGTCACTCAGGTGTGTCTAACGCTTTGGGAACCCATGGACTGCAGCACTCCAGACCTCCCTGGCAATCACCAACTCCCAGAGTTTACTCAAACTCATGTCCATTGAGTCGGTGATGTCATCCAACCATCTCATCCTCTGTTGTCCCCTTCTTCTTCCGCCTTCAATCTTTCCCAGCATCAGGGTCTTTTCAAATGAGTCAGTTCATCAGGTGGCCAAAGTATTAGAGGTTCAGCTTCAGCATCAGTCCTTCCAATGAATATTCAGGACTGATTTCCTTTAGGATGGACTGGTTGGATCTCCTTGCAGTCCAAGAGACTCTCAAGAGTCTTCTCCAACACCACAGTTCAAAAGCATCAATTCTTTGGCGCTCAGCTTTCTTTATAGACTAACTCTCACATCCATACATGACTACTGGAAAAACCACCAGTTCAGTTCATTTCACTTTCTCAGTCATGTCTGACTTTATGACCCCATGATCTGCAGTACGCCAGGCCTCCCTGTCCATCACCAACTCCCAGAGTTTACTCAAAACTCATGTCCAGGGGGGTTCAGGAGGGGGAACTCATGTACACCTGGGGCGGATTCATGTCAGTGTATAGCAAAACCAACCAATATAATATTGTAAAATAATTAGCCTCCAATTAAAAAAAAAAAACTCATGTCCATTGAGTCAGTGATGTCATCTAACCATCTCATTCTCTGTCATCCCCTTCTCCTCCTACCTTCAATCTTTTGCAGCATCAGAATCTTTTCCAAAGTAACTTTGACTAGACGGAGCTTTGTTAGCAAAGTAATGCCTCTGCTTTTTAATATGCTTTCTAGGTTGGTCATAACTTTTCTTCCAAGGAGCAAGCATCTTTTAATTTCACGGCTGCAGTCACCATCTGCAGTGATTTTGGAGCCCCCAAAAATAAAGTCTGTCACTGTTTCCCCATCTATTTGCCATAAAGTGATGGGACCAGATGCCATGATCTTAGTTTTCTGAATGCTGAGTTTTAAGCCAACTGTTTCACTGTCCTCTTTCACTTTGATCAAGAGGCTCTTTAGTTCTTCTTCACGTTCTGCCATAAGTGTGATGTTATCTGCATGTCTGAGGTTGATATTTCTCCCAGCAGTCTTGATTCCAGTTTGTGTTTCATCGAGTCCAGCATTTCTCATGATATGCCTTGTGTATAAGTTAAATAAGCAGGGTGACAATATACAGACTTGACATACTCCTTTCCCTATTTGGAACCAGTCTGTTGTTCCATGTCCAGTTTTAACTGTTGCTTCTTGACTTGCATACAGATTTCTCAGGAGACAGGTCAGGTGGTCTGATATTCCCATCTCTTGAAGAATTTTCCACAGTTTGTTGTCATCCACACAGTCAAAGGCTTTGGTGTAGTCAATAAAGCAGAAGCAGATGTTTTTCTGGAACTCTCTTGCTTTCTTGATGTTCCAACAGATGTTGGCAATTTGATCTCTTGTTCCTCTGTCTTTTCTAAATCCAGCTTCAACCTCTGGAAGTTCACACTTCACGTACTGTTGAAGCCTGGCTTGGAGAATTTTAAGGATCACTTTGCTAGCGTGTGAGATGAGTGCAATTGTGCAGGAGTTTGAGCATTCTTTGGCATTGCCTTTCTTTGGAATTAGAAAGAAAACTGACCTTTTCCAGTCCTGTGACCACGCTGAGTTTTCCAAATTTGCTGGCATATTGAGTGCAGCACAATATAGAAGGGTATAGACTTTAGAACAGCTAAAAAATATCTTGAATAATAAAGGAATCATGAAGGAGGAATCATTAAAGAGGAATCGCTCTACCTGATAATAAGGTTTACCTTATAGCTATATTAATCAAGATAGTGTGACATCGATCAACGAAACAGAATAAAGAACTCAGAAATAGACTCACACAATGTGTCCAACTGATTCTTGTCAAAGACTTAATAGGAAGGTTAGGTTTTTCAATAAATGGTGCTGGAGCAATTGGACATCATAGGCTAAATAAATAAATATCATTGACCTAAACCTTACACCTTTACAAGAATTAACTCAGAATGGATCACAGACTTAAATGTAAAGTGTAAAACTACATAACTTTCAGAAATTAAAGAAATGAGAGAAAACCTTTGGGATCTATACCTAAGCAAAGCATTATTACACTTGACACCAAAAGCATGATCTATAAAAAGCAAAAATAATAAGTTAGACTTCATTAAAATTAAGAACTTTTCTCAGTGTAAGCCCAAGTGAAAAGGGTGAATAGACGAGCTACAGAATGGGAAAAAGTATTACAGAAACCTCATAGTGTACAAAGGACTAGAATCTAGAATATATAAAGAACTCTAAAAACTCAGCAGTTAAAAATACCAGACAATCCAACTAGAAAACAGACAAAAGACCTGAGGAGACAGTTCACCAAAGAAGATATCCAAATGACAAATAAGCATATGAATAGATGTTCAACATCATTAGTCTTTAGGGAAATAGTGTGGGGAAAGAAAGGACTCGGTGACAGCTACAGATATAGCCAAAATCACACCATAAGCACAGTATTATAGTATGGACACTGCTGCTGATGTGAGTGATGGACGTCACAGTGAGAATATGGCCATCTGGCTGGCCCAGAGCTCTACTGAAGTCCCCACAACTCTTGGAAGGAGTACTAGGTGAATGAGTGGCTGATCTTTGATGCTCTTAACTTCTATTACAAGAGTCGGTCTCTTAGAAAGGGAATGTCAATGAAGAGCTCCTAAAAAAATGAAGATACTTCATTTAATGTCTAAAGTTCAAGTCATGAGAGATTATATTCCTACTTTATTCTTGATGGTCAGATCACCCCTAGAGTACTGAATTTATCTTTGAGTTTCATTACACAAAGAAGGCAACACAAAACAAGGGAAAACACAGAAGAGAGTGATGATGACATGTTAAGAAAATGGCTTTGAAAACTGAAGGAAAGAAGAGACTTAGAAGGGCTATGAGAGCTGTTTTAAAATGTCTTAGAAGCTACCATGAAAGGGAAATGCTCTACTGTCTGGCTACAGACAATACAAGCTAGGACCAAGTGTTAGAGAAATGGATTTCAGCTTTAAAAAGGGAAATACCTCTAACAATTCAAACTGCTCTATAGCGGAAAGCCCTTCTTTGAAAACTGGTAAAGAGCAGGGCAGAGGACAGAGCACTTTTACAGAGATTCCTGTTTTGGGTTGGTTGTAGAGTCGTATCATCTCAAACTCTATTCTGGAGGCTCCCTCAAGACAAAATTAATGTCAAATCCTTCATGGGGTCTACCATCTGGTATGTGCTTGGGAAACACATGGTGAACAACACACTCTGAGAAAGAGGCATCTAAGGATCAGTAAGACAAAGGTTCCAACTGTGGATGCCACATGGAGTTCCTGAGAGAACCTTAGCCCGAGGAATGGGTTCTTCCATGCCCACACTGAGGATGTTTTAGGGCAGACTTTTTGAACTGTGGTGCTGGAGAATACTCTTGAGAGTCTCTTGGACTGCAAGGAGATCCAACCCGTCCATCCTAAAGGAAATCAGTCCTGAATATTCATTGCTGAAGCTGAAACTTCAATACTTTGGCTAACTGATGTGAATAAATGACTCATCTGAAAAGACCCTGATGCTGGAAAAGATTGAAGGCGGAAGAAGAAGGGGACGACAGAAGATGAGATGGTTGGATGGCATCACTGACTCAAAGGACATAGTTTGAGTAAGCTCTGGGAGTTGGTGATGAACAGGGAAGCCTATCATGCTACAGTCCATGGGGTTGCAAAGAGTTGGACAGGACTGAGTGAACTGAACTGAACTGAAGCAGATAGAGGAGCTAACAGACGTCAAACAGAGAAAGACAAATATTGTATGATCTCACATATATGTGGAATCTAATAAAGATAAACTCACACAAGCAAGAGCAAAATAGTGGTTGCCAGGTCTAGCGGTTGGAGCAAATGGGGATAACTTGGTCAAGGAATGCAAACTTCCAGTCATAAGATGACTAAGCACTGAGGATCTAATAAATAGATGGTGATTATAGTTAATAGCACTCTATTGTACAGTTGAAAATTGCTAAGAAAGTATATCTTAAGTGCTCTCACCACAGGAAAAGTGGCAACTATGTGAGATAAGGGAGATGCTAAGTAACTTCTTGTGGTAAACATTTCACAATGTATGTCTATCAAATCATTACACTGTATACCTTAAACATGCAATGCGATATGTCAATTTGACGTCAATAAAGCTAGGAAAAAAGCCTATTGTTTTACATTATTTAAGAAAGTATTGTTATATTTACATATTTAGTTTTCCAACCTATCACCACAGTATATCAATTTGAATCTTCTTCATTTGAGTGTTAATGAATATACTTTATTAAAGTTTTATATGTTTTTTAATAAGAAGTTGATGGGCCTTTCTTCGCAGCAGTGGTCCAGGGTCTGAGTTTGGCCACTTTAGCCTGTCTAGAGGACCAAGTGAAGGGCCACCAAGATTCTACTGACTTAGATGGTGTAGCATTTGGAAAAGAATACCTCCATTGGATGGAGAGGTAGAGTGCTTCAACTTGGCCCAAGTTTAGTAGGGCAGCTTGGGAAAGGAGGGAAGATATTCTTCTAAGAATATCAGTGTGCCTGTCATTCAGATTATCCCCAGGCTTGGCCCCTGCACACTTGAGTCCTAGAGTGACAAGACCACCACAATAGGAGAAGGAGGAGGAATGGGAGGCAGAAAAAGAAGAGGAAGAGGAGAAAAAGAGGGGGAGACAAGAAGAAAGAGAAATGCTAAAGTCACTGAAACACAGCACAGATGCAGCAACATATGTACAGACCCAAGTCAATCCCCACCCGGAGTGGAGACAGAGCAGAGAAACCATCACTCTTTGTTTAAAAAAAAAAAAATGCCACGAGGTTGTTGGAAGGAATAGTTCATGAGTGCACATCAAACACTCCTTTGATGATTCTTGGAACATTGTAGAAGAAATCCGATGGGGACTGAAAGCCCTTATAAAATGGGCTAAGAACCTAAGCCAAATAAATATTCTATCATTTTCATAATTATAAATAAATCTTTACTTGCAGCCATCATAATGAGAAAGACATGGGATGCTTCAGCAAAAACTCTACATTTATATGACAAAAAGGTTACAAGGCTGTCCATCCCCAGGAAACAAATCACACAAAGTACACAGTCAAAAGCCTCAGGGGAGAAAGGAAGAAAGTGAAAAGTTGCCATCGATTTTAGCTTCTTAGCAGCACACTGCTAAGCGATCATTCTCTCCAGTTCCTCTAAAGACAGAGAACCAGAAACGTAAGGTTTATGGAGTGGCCAGAGAGAGTGTGGTGTCACCATGGTATCAGGCCACAGGAGGGAAAGCTGACTAAATGGTGGTCTGACTTAGTTAATGATGTTGCTAGGAAACACACTTCTGCCAAGGTTCTACCCACTCTGCTTTCTAAGGATGCCCACCACAAAGCACATCAGGTAAATGCTTGCAACCAAGGCATGAGACAGCCTATTGCGGCTTGCTACACACTGCCCATACAGCCAGCTGCCCCTCAAGAGAGCTCAACCCTCCCCCTGGGACACTTACTCCCTAGGCTGCATAGCAGAACTGCTACTTGACCTGCTGTGCTCCAGCTTAGCCCATCTGCACACAAACAGAGGAGGGATCATCCAAAGAGTTACAATGAGAGCCTGGTGGCAACCGAGGTGACAGATAACCATGGATGAAATCTCACCGGGGAACTGGAGGTCATGCAACATTGGGATTCGGACTGCTGTGGACAACTGGAAGCAGGAAATTCAGCCAGAGGTAATCAGTGGTCCCTGCAGTAATGAGCAAACAATTTCTGCAAGATGCTACCCTGGTCAGTGGAGATCAGAGTTAAACTAGAAATAGTATGGGTGGACTCCCCTGGGGGTCCAGTGGTTAAAACCTTGCTCTCTTAATGTCGGAGGCATTTACAGTAGAGTAGAGGGAAAAGACCTATAAATCTAACGAGAAACCAATGTGCGCAATGCTGAAGGGGTGGGGGTGAACCAAATGCTGTCAGGAGACCCAGGAGGGAAATCCACCAATAGTCCAGGAGTGGCCACAGCCCCCTTTACTGCCCATTAGGAGCAAAGGGCTGTGAGAGTCAGCACACCTTACAGGTACAGGAGCAAGGCCGACTAGAAGGAATGGTGAACTGCCTGCTTGAAGCAAAGAGCAAGGAAAGGGGAGGGAATCACTAGCACTAGGGCTAGAGGGATAAGGAAAATCTCATCGACCCCCAAAGTAAGGTGTGAGGTGGATCCAGGAAATGTGCAGCCATGGCTTCTAGGCTAGTGTTGTCCAAATGAATAGAATTCGAGCTCCAAATGGAAGCCACAGAAATGTCTTGAAATTTTCCAGTAGTTGCGTTGAAAATAAAAAGGAAAAGGAACATATGAAGTTAATGGATATGTTTTATTTAATAGAGTATATTAATACCCTATTTATTTATATTTATTATTTAATAGAGTGTATTGAAAAATGATCATTTCAACAAGTATGACATAATCAACATAAACAAATCATTAATATTTATACAAAATTATGCAAAAGGTTGTATAAATTATAATTATGCTATCTTTTATATAATTTCCTTTGCACACGAAGCCTCTCAGTTAGGACCAGTCACATTTTCACAGCAGAGGGAACAATCTGGAGACTGTTATAAAGGGCTTTATTTTCGGGGGGGGGGTCATTTTAGCTAATGCTTTCTATTAAAGAAGCACTCCTACTTTTTAATAAAGCAACCAAGATAGATAAATAAACATTTCACAGCTACCACTAAGAGGGTTTGAGGCCTGGATAATATATTATTTTGATAAAAATGATAATGAGAATGATCGTAAGAACATTCATGATTAATAATAATATCCAGTAGTTGAGTGTTCATGTGCTTAGGCGCTCATTCATGTCCGACTCTTTGTAACCCCATGGACTGTAGCCCACCAGGCTCCTCTGTCCATGGAATCCTCCAGGCAAGAATACTGGGGTGATTTTTTTCATACAATATTATAAAGTAATTATCCTCTACTTAAATGTATATATATTTAATATATATTAACAAAGTTAATATATATATTAATACATTGCTGTGTGTCAAACTCTGTGCTAAGCATTATGAAATTATTTCTTGAGTCCTCATGAGCACATGAATGAGGTACTATTTTATCTCCACTTGATGGATAAAAATACTGAGGCATAGAAATATTCAGAACCTTTCCCAAAGGCAAACACGGTGAAGTTAAGATTTGACTCCAAGCATTCTGATTCCAGATCCTTTGTGAAAATTAGAGGTGGGGAGTGCTGGCACCAGTGAAGCAAATAGCAATTCCTCCCTTCCTGAGTTCTCACCAGTTTTCTCTCCACTGGTGCCAGTACACATGGTAGAAAAATTCCTATGTCTCCCCTAACTCACCCAAACTACAGGAACACAATGGATGTGGCAGTCCCTTGAACACTCCAGTGTTCCTCCCTTCAGGTCTAATTCAGACATTCCCCAGCTCCTGGGAGGTTACTAGAATAGACACACAACTTCATGAGCTTGGCTATATTTTATGGTTAATCCTCATATTTTTCTAAGATTTCATAAATTTCAGGAAAGCTACCATTGAAATCAATACACAAGAAGTTTTTGAGAAGTTAGTGTTTTAGTTTGACTGGGTAACAGTGGAAAAATTATTGTTATTTTCTGGCTGAGTTATCACTAATATGAGATGAGTTGAAATCTCCATTTAATCAGCAGAGAAAACAGAGTAGGATATTCTCTTATAGTCACAGGGAGCAGCAGTGGAAGACAACCTTGGCAGTGACTGGTTGAATAGAAGCCAGATCAGGCATTGATATTGCAGATTTACATTCTGAGTTGAAAAATATGTCTCCTTCTCCTCCTCCTTCAAATAACTCAAACGGCCAAGCTGACATGGGAAAAGGAAAACAACAGAAACATTAAAAATGAAGGGTACTCAAATCCATGTCTTAGGCCCTGCACCTGACCACCTAAGAGCTATGAAAAGTAAGGACGATTATCCCTTCTCAGAAGAATATTCCAAAGCATTCTCTTTCTTCATTTTCCCAGAGAAGTGCAAAGGACCAGCACTACCAGGTTACAGACATCACCCTAGTGTATATTGACTATCTTGATGTGCTAGAAGAAATGTTAGGTTAAGAGTCTGGCCTCAGACTCACAGCAGCAGAAGGCTCCTGCTTGGCCACTTACTGGCTATGTGACTATGGGAAAGCACTTAACCCCTTTAATTCTCATTTGCAAGACATAATAGAGGTACCTACAACCTAGGGGCTCATGATCTGTGCCACAATCAGCTCCAGGTCTTGTTTGCTGCCTGTATAGAGCTTCTCCATCTTCAGCTGCAAAGAATATAATCAATCTGATTTCAATATTGACCATCTAATGAATGTCCATGTGTAGAGTCATCTCTTGTGTTGTTGGAAGAGGATGTTTGCTATGACCAGTGTATTCTCTTGACAAAAGTCTGTTAGCCTTTGCTTTGTTTTGTACTCCAAGGCCATTTTGTACTCCAGATACCTCTTACTCCAGGCATCTCTTCACTTCCTACTTTTGTATTCCAACCCTCTATGATGAAAAGGACATCTTTTTTGGTGTCAGTTCTCGAAGGTCTTACAGGTCTTCATAGAACCATTCAACTTTAGCTTCTTTGGCATTAGTGCTTGGGGCATAGACTTGGATTACTGTGATACTGAATGGTTTTCTTTGGAAATGAACAGAGATCATTCTGTCATTTTTGAGATTATGACAAACCTAGACACATTATTAGAAACCAGAGATATCACTTTGCCAACAAAGGGCCACATAGTCAAAACTATGGCTTTTCCAGTAGTCATGTATGGATGTGAGAGTTGGACCATAAAGAAAGTCTGAAGAATTAATACTTTCAAATTGTGGTGCTGCAGAAGACTCTTGAGGGTCCCTTGGACTGCAAGGAGATCAAACCAGTCAATCCTAAAGGAAATCAACCCTGAATATGTATGGGAAGGACTGATGCTGAAGCTCCAGTACTTTGGCCACCTGATGCGAAGAACTGACTCATTGGAAAAGACCCTGATGCTGGGAAAGATTGAAGGCAAAAGGAGAAGAGGGGTGGCAGAGGATGAAATGGTTAGATAGCATCATCAACTCAACTAACATGAAGCTGAGCAAACTCCAGGATATAATGGAGGACAAAGGAGCCTGACATGCTGCAGTCCATGGGGTCACAAAGAGGTCAGACACGACTTAGTGACTGAACAATGACTTTGGGGAGATGTGAGGATCAAGTGAGATGAAATACAGGAAGATGTTCTATATAGCAAAAAGCAATACACAATGTGTGAATCATTCTATATGATCCTTAAATTTAGCTTTTTGTATGATGGTGGCTGGCTTTAATAGTATTAGCAGAGGCATATATTCTTATAGCACATCTGCATGAAATGTTCCCTTGTATCTCTAATTTTCTTGAAGAGATCTCTTGTCTTGCCTATTCTGTTGTTTTCTCTATTTCTTTGCATTGATTGCTGAGGAAGGCTTTCTTATCTCTCTTTGCTATTCTTTGGAACTCTGCATTCAGATGCCTATATCTTTCCTTTTCTCCTTTGCTTTTCGCTTCTCTTCTTTTCACAGCTATTTGTAAGGCCTCCTCAGACAGCCATTTTGCTTTTTTGCATTTCTTTAACATGGGGATGGTCTTGGTCCCTGTCTCCTGTACAATGTCATGAACCTCCGTCCATAGTTCATCACGCACTCTATCAGATCTAGTCCCTTAAATCTATTTCTCACTTCCGCTGTATAATCATAAGGGATTTGATTTATGTCATATCTGAATGGTCTAGTGGTTTTCCCTACTTTCTTCAATTTAAGTCTGAATCTGGCAATAAGGAGTTCATGATCTGAGCCACAGTCAGCTTCTGGTCTTGTTTTTGCTAACTGTATAGAGCTTCTCCATCTTTGGCTGCAAAGAATATAATCAATCTGATTTCGGTGTTGACCATCAGGTGATATCCATGTGTAGAGTCTTCTCTTATGTTGTTGAAAGAGGGTGTTTGCTATGACCAGTGCGTTCTCTTAGAAAACTCTATATTTCATGCAAAGATGGGCTCGATAAAGGACAGAAATGGTATGGACCTAACAGAAGCAGAAGATATTAAGAAGAGGTGGCAAGAATACATAAAAGAACTGTACAAAAAAGATCTTCACAACCAAGATAATCTCGATGGTGTGATCACTCAACTAGAGCCAGACATCTTGGAATGTGAAGTCAAGTGGCCTTAGAAAATATCACTATGAACAAAGCTAGTGGAGGTGATGGAATTCCAGTTGAGCTATTTCAAATCCTGAAAGATGATGCTGTAAAAGTGCTGCACTCAATATGCCAGCAATTTGGAAAACTCAGCAGTGGCCACAGGACTGGAAAAGGTCAGTCTTCATCCCAATCCCAAATAAAGGCAATGCCAAAGAATGCTCAAACTACCGCACAGTTGCACTCATCTCACAGGCTAGTAAAGTCATACTCAAAATTCTCCAAGCCAGGCTTCAGCAATAGGTGAACCGTGAACTTGCAGATGTTCAAGCTTGTTTTAGAAAAGGCAGAGGAACCAGAGATCAAATTGCCAACATCCGCAGGATCATGGAGAAAGCAAGAGAGTTCCAGAAAAACATCTATTTCTGCTTCATTGACTATGCCAAGCCTTTGACTGTGTGGATCACAATAAACTGTGGAAAATTCTGAAAGAGATGGGAATACCAGACCACCTGACCTGCCTCTTGAGACACCTGTATTCAGGTCAGGAAGCAACAGTTAGAACTGGGCATGGAACAAGAGACTGGTTCCAAATAGGAAAAGGAGTACGTCAATGTTGTATATTGTCACCCTGCTTATTTAACTTATATGCAGAGTACGTCATGAGGAACGCTGGGCTGGAAGAAGCACAAGCTGGAATCCAGATTGCTGGGAGAAATATCAATAACCTCAGATATGCAGATGACACCATCCTTATGGCACAAAGTGAAGAAGAACTCAAAAGCCTCTTGGTGAAAGTGAAAGAGGAGAGTGAAAAAGTTGGCTTGAAGCTCAACATTCGGAAAACGAAGATCATGGCATCTGGTCCCATCACTTCATGGGAAATAGATGGGGAAACAGTGTCAGACTTTATTTTTTTGGCCTCCAAAATCACTGCAGATGCTTATTGCAGCCATGAAATTAAAAGACACTTATTCCAAGGAAAGTTATGACCAACCTAGATAGCATATTAAAAAGCAGAGACATTACTTTGCCAACCAAGGTCCGTCTAGTCAAGGCTATGGTTTTTCCAGTGGTCATGTATGGATGTGAGAGTTGGACTGTGAAGAAAGCTGAGCACCACAGAATTGATGCCTTTGAACTATCGTGTTGGAGAAGAATCTTGAGAGTCCCTTGGACTGCAAGGAGATCCAACCAGTCCATTCTAAAGGAGATCAGCCCTGGTTGTTCATTGGAAGGACTGATGCTAAAGCTGAAACTCCAATACTTTGGCCACCTCATGCGAAGAGTTGACTCACTGGAAAAGACTCTGATGCTGGGAGGGATTGGGGGCAGGAGGAGAAGAGGACGACAGAGAATGAGATGGCTGGATGGCATCACCGACTCGATGGACATGAGTTTGAGTGAACTCCGGGAGTTGGTGATGGACAGGGAGGCCTGGCGTGCTGTGATTCATGGGGTCGCAAAGAGTCAGACATGACTGAGCGACTGAACTGAACTGAATTGATATCTACCTACCTTCCCTGGTGGCTCAGAAGGTAAAGAATCTGCCTGCAATGCAGGAGACCTGGGTTCCATCCCTGGATTGGGAAGATCCCATGGAGGAGGGCATGGCAACCCACTCTAGTACTCTTGCCTGAAAAATTTCATGGACAGAGAACCCCTGTGGGATACAGTCCATGGGGTCGCAGAGAGTCAGACACGACTGAGCTTAAAACTTAACACTTTCACTTTTCACTGTGAGTATAAAGGAAATAGCAGGAAAAGAGGAACAAGTTAAACTGCACCAAAAAGAAACAATTGGTCAAATCCAGAATATGCAACATTCCACAGTTAAAATATACCTGTTTCTTAAGCTAATAAATGACAGGGGTAGGGGAAGATGAAGGTAGAGGTTATTATATATTAAGAAAAATGTAGTGACATAATTTCTAAATACTATGAATAGATCTTGTTTGGATTCTGATTTAAACAAATTATTTCTCAAAAGAAAAACTTCAGACCATCAGAAACATTTTAATAAGGACTGAATATTAGACTGTTCTGTTCTGTTCAGTTGCTCAGTCGTGTCCGACTCTTTGCGACCCCGTGGACTGTAGCCTACCAGGCTTCTCCATCCATGGGATTCTCCAGGCAATAATACTGGAGTGGGTTACCATTTCCTTCTCTAAGGATATTAGACAATATTAGAGCAAATCTCAAGCATCATGTCATTGCACCTGCAAATACATCAATAGATATCTCAACGGACAAACTTTAAAAAAATTATAACCAAGATATCATTATGATATCTAACAAATATCATAATATTGCAATTCATAATGATATCTTGGTTATATTTTTTTAAAAGTTTGTCCGTTGAGATATCTATTGGTGTATTTGCAGGTGCAATGACATGATGCTTGAGATTTGCTCTACATACATAAACAATATTTAGATGGTATGGTGAGAGGCCTAGTAGATAAAACAAAAAATGTGTTATTAATTAATGAGTGCCTAGTAATACATTATACTTTTTATTTCTTTGTATATTTGAAAAATTCCATAATAAATAGCTAAAACAAAAAGAGTGTAAGTTCTTGAGCCAGTCTGCCTGACTCTGAGTGTGATATGTCACTTAACCTCTGTGTCTACTTTTCCTTAGACATCAAGTGAGGATAATAACAGGGCTATGACATAAGATTGCTATGAGGGTTAAATGAGTGTAAAGTGTATGGGACAGTGACACACAGTGCTTAGTATATGATAGCTATATAGTCGTCATTGCCACTGCCAATGAAAGATGAAAAGCAATCATCTGCCCAAGGCTCTCTACTGAATCAGGGGTCTGCAGACTTTTTTCAGCCCTCTGAAAAGCCAGTAGTAAATATTTTAGACTCTTTGGGCCATACGGTCTCTGTTCCAACTACTCAACTCTGCTCTCACATCATGAAAGCAGCCATAGACAATACTTGAATGAATGAGCATGGCTGCCTTCCAATAAAGCTATATTTACAAAATCAGGCAACAGGCCATATTTGGCATGTGAGCTGTAGTTCGACAACCCTTGACATCTATGATGGGAAACAAAGCAAAACTTGTCTTCTGCCTCTAAAGCTGCATTGTCCAATTCTCCTTCAACCAAACCAAGCTATGTCATGAAGGAGATGTGAAAAAAAAAAAAATCATGTCTTTGACAAAGGTTTCTGTCTTTTGCATGTTATAGAGCTAACTTTTGAGTGAGTAGGTATTAGCTTAAAGGTTAGAAACCTGCAGATCATTTTAAAAATAAGAATATGGGAAATAACTTCTTAGAACAAGTTTCTCCACCACACCAGAAAAAGCTCTTTTCTATCCATAGATCCTCCATCATTGCAATGTTACAGAAACTCTTGCTAATTTTTGAAATCATACTATTTTATTCACAGTTGCTCTTCAGCTCAACTATCATTAAAGAAAGAAATTAGCCACTCACCGGAGGTGTCTTTCTTGCTGTTGATGGAGGGCTCTCAGGAATGAAGCAGTATCACCAAGCTCGATGTTATGGAGGGCACACCTAAGGCATGACATTTCTCCACTCCATTATCGGTGTTCCCCGCTCCCAAAACACACCAACACAAACTTTACAGGCACCTCTTACTTTTTCCACTCACTGCATGGGGGTGCTCCCAGTTTTCAGAATGTTATGAAAGCAAGACAATCTGATGGACTAGTCTTCAAATTTGACTTCTGAAATATTAAAAGTTAAGAAACATAATTAAACTGCAAATGCATTAACATTTATATAAAATATAAACCAAATGCTTATCCTGATTCACCAAACAAATTACACTTTGAACATTATAAAAAACCAGCTACTTATCACTGGCACCATTTGAAATTATTGCTAGTACTACAACTCCAAATGCCTAAGATGCCTTAAATACAAACCCTGAACATTTACATACTGATTTCATGAGCAAAGCAAAAGGTATTTGCCGGTAACAGTACAGGACTCAGCAATTTTATTGTCTGAGTAATCCTGGTTCGTTCTGATATGAAAATTCAATTATTTTAGAACGGGCCCTCTCATTAAATTTTGACAAGCAGCACGAGCTTGGTACCAGTTATAGCTCGAAGAAACCGGGGGTGCCTGATAGCCCCACACTGAATTTTAAAATGTAGTATTTTTGCAGGACAAGATAATCTGACAATTTTGTATTAAAAGAAGAAAAAATTAATCAAATACATTGTAATATTCAACATTGGTATATTTGGTCTTCTTTATACAGATATTTTACTAAAATTTGCTGCAAAAAAATGTTTATTGCATGCTTTGCCCCTGATTTCACAATTGAGCAATGTACTAGAAAAATATGTATATGTCGGTAGTGAACAGGAAGTATTTGACTACACATTTTTACCTACTGCTTCCTTTATCAATTGAAATGTATTTGTGGTGCTTATAAACGTGATTTCCAGAAACAGAAATGACTTTATTTGCATATAGCCTGTTTTTTCTTAGGATGCTTAATGCCCAAGGGGGAAAAAAAATACCTATTAAAGAAACTTTTGAGCAAGCCTATTTTGTCTTTTAAAGCAGAGATTACAGCTGATCACAACATGGAAAAAAAAAAAAAAACAATTTCATTTATTCTCCATGAAGTTGAAAGAACAATAACAGAGTCTCTAGTTCTGGGTTTGTTTTGTTTATTTTTGTCTTGCCTTGTTTTTCTCCTGTAACACAGGGGGGATTCCAGGTGCTGAGAGCTCTCTGAAAAAGGTGCTTTTTCCATATTCTAGTGTTTGTCCACACATGGCCTGTCATGAAGAGAGGTGCTCAAATAGTTCCTATGATGTGTTGCTTGAGTGCCCAAACATCCAATACACTGTTGTATTCAACACTGGTATATTCGGTCTTTTTACAGATATTTTATGAAAACGTCTTCCAAAATCTGAATCAGAGAGAAGAACAATAGTAGTAAGGTGAACTGAAGAGCAAAATAATGCAGAAAAGACATCTGGCTCCCTGCAGGGCTGTCTCTGAAATCAAGCATGGAGACCCAAGAGTCAGTTTGATGGTCGGTCTGACCATCACTGATGGTGATGCTCTGGGCAGGTTCCACCTCCCTTCAGCTCAATCTTAATTCTTCTCTCTCCACAACTTTCTCAGTACCTTTCACCTCTCTGAGTCTTAACAACCCAACTTTGTGTCTTCAGTTGTTTGCTAATTTCTCCCCTCACCCACCCCTGCCTTACTATACACACCATTTCTCCACACTCCCCAACCCACAGACACATGAAACAGTATTTAACATATTCTATTGAATTAAGTTTGATTTAGGGAAGTTTTTGAGAACACTGGATTACATACATACTTCCAATGACGTTTCTGGGCCTTGGTGTTTTACTTTTACAATATGAGCTTAGTAACTCATATGCAATTCTTTAGAAGAATAAAATCATTGAAAAATAGTTTCATATTGCTTTTTGGAAATAAGAGGAAGAAGGGATGAAGAAAGAGACACCAGGCAAAGAGTTTAAAATCAAACTGTTGCATGCTTTGGTTGCTGAAGAGAAACATCAACTTAAAGATCAGTTGGACTTTCTCTTCTTTGACCTATAACCCTTATCAGCAGTAACAGTTGAATTAGAAAGTGAAGTTCTGTATTGTAGATTACTCCAGAAAAATTTATTCAGCTTTAAAGAACCATCATAAGATGGCAACCTAAGGAGTGAGCCTAGGAGAAGAGAGTTCAACCAGAGAACCTGGGAGATTTCAGGAGTTAGGGGTCTGTTGGCTACCTCAGAGCCACTGGGGCCAGAACCTAGGCATTAGGTTTACACAACAGATTCAATTAACTCTACTTCCTCTCATACTAGGAATAGAAAGAGCCTAGAGCCCTGAAAGAGTAAAGACAGATGTAGACTTACGTGTTAAGCTAAGCAAAGATGGGCTGTCTAACTAGATTGTGGACAGTAAATTTCTCATACTACAAAGTCAAAACTTAAACTTCTTGAAAAAGAATAAGTTAGTTCATTATTTTTGTCTTCCACCAACAATGGCCATGCTGGTTTGCATAAATATACAAATTAAATTTGAGGGTCCCAAGGGTGGTCAGTATAATAGAGAAATATGTATTAGTTCAGTTCAGTTGCTCAGTCATGTCTGACTCTTTGTGACCCCATGGTCTGCAGCACACCAGGCTTCCCTGTTCATCACCAACTCCCAGAGCTTGCTCAAACTCATGTCCATTGAGTCGGTGATGCCATCGAACCATCTCGTCCTCTGTCGTCCCCTTCTCCTCCTGCCTTCAATCTTTCCCAGCATCAGGATCTTTTCTGATGAGTCAGTTCTTTGCATCAGGTGGCCAAAGTACAGTGGAAGTGACAAATAGATTCAAGGGATTAGATCTGATAGACAAAGTGCCTGAAGAACTATGGACAGAAGTTCATGACATTGTACAGGAGGCAGTGATAAAGACCATCGCCAAGAAAAAGAAATGCAAAAAGGCAAAATGGTTGCTTGAGGAGATCTTACAAATAGCTGAGAAAAGAAGAGAAGCTAAACACAAAGGAGAAAAGGAAAGATATACCTATTTGAATACAGAGTTCCAAAGAATAGCAAGGAGAGATAAGAAAGCCTTCCTCAGTGATCAGTGCAAAGAAATAGAGGAAAACAATAGAATGGGAAATACTAGAGATCTCTTCCAGAAAATTAGAGATACCAAGGGAACATTTCATGCAAAGATGGGCACAATAAAGGACAGAAATGGTAATATCATGTATATAAAACACAAAACAAATTCACATGTGATTTCATAACTGAACACATCATGAAGCAAGATGAAGAACTAAACTCAAGATTTCATGCTCACCCATCTTAGCTACTTTGGGGCATAAATAAATTTGAGTCTTCCAGGTTTAGCTGCAAGGTCCTTAACTCAGTCCTAATACAAGCGCCTACATCTTTAAAAAATACTCAACATTTGAAAAGAGTTAACTGTTTATTACCACACCAGTCTGGAATTTTTGATTATTCAGATAGAGGATTGATTGAGTCTATAAAGACCCCCTACAATCATCACTCTGCTTTGTTTTTATCATAGGAGTTATCAAACTTTGAGTTGTTCTTGTTTATAAGCTTCACTGTTTCTTTTTTTTCAAATTAAAGTAAGTTGATTTACAATGCTTCAGTTGTAGAGCAAAGCAACTCAGTTGTGTGTGTGTGTGTGAGTCACTCAGTTGCTCAGTCATGTCTGACTCTTTGCAACTCCATGAACTCTAGCCCACCAGACTCCTCTGTCCATGACGATTCTCCAGGCAGTACTGGAGTGGGTTGCCATTTCCTTCTCCAGGGGATCTTCCCAATCCAGGGATTGAACCCTGGTCTCCTGCATTGTAGACAGATTCTTTACTGTCTGAGCCACCAGGGAAGCCCCTCAGTTATATATATATATATATATATATATATATATATATATATACACACACACATATTCCTTTCCATATTCTTTCCCATTAATGTTTATTATGGGATATTGAATATAGTTTCCTGTCTTATATGGTAAGACCCTATTGTTTACTTCACTGTTTATTAAGGTTTGAAACTGCTCACTAGAAAGTAAGCTCCAAGGGCAGAGAATATGTCTGTTCTGTTCAACACTCTATCTCTAATGACTATATCAGTGTCTGGCTCATTTTTTTATTGTGCTGTGCTCAGTTGTGTCTGACTCTGTGGCCCCATGGACTGTAGCCTGCCAGGCTCCTCTGCCAATGGAATTTTTCAGGCAAGAATACTGAAGTAGGGTGCCATTACCTATTCCAGGGGATCTTCCTTACTCAGAGATTGAACCAGCGTCTCTTGATTCCCCTGCATTTGCAGGTGGATTCTTCACCACTGAGCCACCTGGGAAGCCCTCCTGGAACACAGTAGGTGCTCAATGAATGTTTCTGAATGAATGAAGATACAGTTCTCACTCCTCTCCTTAGTTCCAGTCTGAACATATTCCAAATAATACCTCTGCATGGGTATCTAAACACCTCAAACTTAAGAAGATGGAAATAAAACTTGATGCTCTATCTAACGTGTTCTTTCCTACATGGCCCTTTCTCAACAAATAATATTACCATCCATTCAGTTACTCAGGCTAAAAATTTAAGAATGTACTCAGTTCAATTTTCCTCAAATCCCACTTTCAACCCATTGGTAAATCCTGATTGGCTCTACCCTCAAAAAATATATATAAAACCTGATTCTTTCTCTACCTCCATTACTACCTGCCTGGCCTGAGCTACTATTTGTTCCTTAGACTACTTTAATAACTTCATAACCTGTCCTCCTATCCCTACTCTTGTTCATCTATAATCCATTTTCCTCATGGCAGGCACAGTGGTCACTGCAAAAGAGAAATGTAATCATGTCACTCATCTACATAAAGCACCTGGTTTTTCATCATACTGAGCATGGAATTTAGACTCCTTACAATGAAGTACAAGTCCCTTTGTGATCTGGCCCACATTTGGAACCACTACCTCATATTGCCTCAATATATATAAGCTTCTTCCAAAAAGTTTAAAATTTTAAACAAATTGAAAATTGCTATGTCTACCACCACCATTCTCTACCCACTCTCCAGGCTTTATTTTTCCCCAGAGTTGTTACTACCATACGACATACTAGGTGCTTCCTCATTTTGGTTTTTGTCTCTCTGCCACCCGACTGCCCAACTAGAATATAAACCCTATGAGGTCAGAGATTTGTGTCTGTTGTGTTCACTGTTGTATTAGAACAATGTTTGGCACAAAGTAGTACTTAATAGAGCACCAAAGAATTGATGCTTTTGAACTGTGGTGTTGGAGAAGACTCTTGAGAGTTACTTGGACTGCAAGATCAAACCAGTCAATCCTAAAGGAAATCAGTCCTGAGTATTCATTGGAAGGACTGATGTTGAAGCTCCAATACTTTGGTCACCTGATGCGAAGAACTGACTCCTTAGAAAAGACCCTGATGCTGGCAAAGATTGAAGTCAGGAGGAGAAGGGGATGACAGGACAAGATGGTTGGATGGCATCACCCACTCAGTGGACATGAGTTTGAGCAAGCTCCGGGCGATGATGATGGAAAGCCTGGCATGCTGCAATCCATGGGGTTGCAAAGAGTTGGACATGACTGAGCGATTGAACAACAACAAAGTGCTTAGCAAACATTTGTTGGGTAGATGGATGACATGAATTATACATCTTCAGGGATTTCAAAGCTATTTGGGAGGTAATACCAGCTGACATACAAAAGGGTGACCATATCCTCTGACAAAAAGCTACTGGAGATCCCTGGCAGAGACTGAATCCTAGGTGTTTGGCCTTGAGAGCAAGGAGTAAACTCCCAAATCATCTAACTGTATCATCATACATCAATTTATCAAGTATGTGCTGTGAGCAGTACAGCCCAGAATCATCACCTATAAACCTGCCCCAGAAAAAGTTTTCAAATGCTCTTTGCTCCAAACTGAACAGTGTGATGGAGAGGTTGGGGGGGAGGTTTATGGCTTTTCTTTTTCGTTAATGTTCAAAAATTGGAGGAGAGTTTAGGTAGCCCAATACTGTTGAATTATGATGAACCAAAAAGGCCTTTTCCTATGCTATAGCATGAAATAAACCCCACATAGCAAAGTCAATTATAACACATTGCTTTGGGGCTATAGAACACAAAATGTCAGTCCAGTAAAAGGAAGCTATCTCCTCCAGTAATTCCACAGCTTATGAGAAATAGAAAGTCCCCCAGAAAATCCCTTGGAATGAAGAGAATACATTCTATATTGAATGAGAAACCAATCTGGTAACAGTTTCTGCAAGGTACAGATTCATAGATGATATGGTCTAACCATTCAATTCAGAGATAGGCCACTGAGTCCTAGGACAGTTAAAGCAACACACTGGCTGCCTCCTAGACTGGATGGTAGTGGGAGGGCTAGATCCTAGGTGCCCCACTGTCCCATACACAGTTCTATCCACTCCACCACAGATGCCATCTAATCCAGGCACCATATGCCATGTGAAGAGATGACATCTTTTAATTTTTTTTTTCCACTGAGCTCCAGAGATCTCCATTTTTAAAGCAAAAGTTCCCCTGAAAGAATCTCAAGCCATTATGTCTTGGTCTGCATGTGTTTCTGTGAAGCCTTGAAAAGGTAAATGTTCATTCTCAACCAGGACTAGAGTTTTAAAGAGGCCACCCTCATGGGGGTGCCAACATTAGTAAAGTATTTTCTTCAAGCAGAAGAGGAAGAAGGCAGAATCTGTGAGAAAGGAAACAGAATCCAGTACCTGCACGTGGAAGTAACATCCAGAGCCTGCTTCCCTCCTTTCTCCCAATCCAGGTCCTCACCTGTGTGGACCTCACACCTCACCTCAACACTTTCTTATAAGCCCACATGTAAGCTGAAAGGTTTATTCCCTAGTCTGTGAATGTCTTTGCATCAGCACACTGTTCAGAGAGCAGAAGCTTGGTCTTCACAATCCTTTTTTCAGAGACCTTCATGCAGCACCATGAGCAACTGACACTTAAGAGATATCTGCAGTGAGGAGCACCATTCCCTTTTGCATAATGTAAAACCACTCTTTTCTCAGAAGATCCTGAACACTGAAGAGCCAGGCACTGTAGATTAATAGAGAGCCAAGCCCCAGGTTATGCCAATGGAGAAGGAATCTTACTGAAGCTTCCAGCTGTCCTCAGCTCAGCTCAGTTAAATCTGGGAGGTAGTCAGTACTTTCCCAATGGTGGGTTGGGTGTAACCTCACCCAGTAGCAGTATCAAGTTCTCAGGTATATTTCTTCATCCTGAAATTCATTCATTCACTCATCCATTCACTTGTTTGCTCAACATTTCCTTTATTTTTTTTAATATTTATTTATTTGACTGTTGTGGCATGCAAGTGCAGCATGTGGGATCTAGTTCCATGACCAAGAATCTAACCCAGACCCTCTGCATGGGAAGCGTGAAGTCTTAACCCCTGGGCCACCAGGGAAGCCCCTCAACATTTCATTTAAATCAGGACCTATGCAGTCTCTATGGAAGATACAGAGCTTATGGTTCTAGTAGTTGAACACAGCAGCTTATGCCACCAGTTTGACAGACTAAAGAGTCCAGTGTCTTGACAGAGTCACAAGCAATGCATTCCAGGGATGCAAGAAAGAGAGAGAGATGGTTATCAACTTGAAGAATCCAATAATATTTAATCCAATGACATTTGGGGTCTGAATTGTTGTTTGAAGAAGAGGAGTATCTGGATATGGAAAGATGGGGGTGGCAGAGGGGTGAGGTAAGGCCTTCCAAGTGTAAGGAGCACCATGGATGCAGAACCATGTAAAACTAAAGCTGAACAATTGGATGAATGACAATGTTGAATAAGATCTGTATTTTCAGTCACAATCAATGCCAAGGACACAGTCTCATCTGCAAACCTATGTGGCCTGCTGCCCTCTAACAAGCAGAACATTTTATTTTAGGCTTCATACTTAGGGGGTGCCCCATCTGGGCCAGAGCCGCTGATGAGACATCACGAAGAGGTGTATCTTCCCTTTATTCCCTCCATTAGAAAAGATTCAAAATGAAACAGATGAGTTGACATAGGTGATCAAAAAGTCTTCTTTCCCCCAAAGTGCCAGAGGAAAATCTCTGCCACTAACAGCCTCTCATCCATTTCCACTCCCACCCCTCTTGCACTCTGCTTGTGTGGGATTTGACTCCCAAATACTCAACTGAATGAATTAAGGTAGAAATCACAGCCATCTGCTTTCCACTCAACTCAGAAAATAGCCCAGTTTTCCAGTGAAGCTTTAAACTCTGAAATCTTCTAGTCAGTTTACAGTAAATATATGTGCAAAAGACTTTGCAAAAATCTCTGCCCTGATTTCTAC
Organism: Moschus berezovskii; assembly: GCF_049115385.1. NCBI lineage: Eukaryota > Metazoa > Chordata > Mammalia > Artiodactyla > Moschidae > Moschus > Moschus berezovskii. The sequence goes on along the minus strand of NC_142488.1, from coordinate 130,969,146 downwards.
ATTTAATATGGGTAAATGATGCAAATCTGAGTTTTAACCGTGTGTGCTTGGTTAGGATAAAATATGTTAAAAAAAAAAAAAAAGAACAAGGAACAAAAGAAAGATAGAACCGCTTAGTGATTTTAATTGGCCTGTGCATAGAATTTAAACAGCATTAGTCTTACGCTACCACACAAAACACTGAGGAAACAAGAGCTGTTTTCCTCCACTTGAGGCCTTTGAGCTGAATCAAGAATGAACAGTTTGCAGGGGTGGTAGTACTTGCTGATTCTTGCTATTAGGCAATTTCCCCCCCCCCTTTGGAATAAAAATGCCAATTAGTCCTTTTGCCAGAGCGCTGCAATAGAGCGTTTTAAGCTACTTCTTTTCCAGAGCTCTTTTGTGCAATCTTCCCCACAGAGATTTGTTGTGTGGGCCCGTCTCCAAATGAGAGGAAAGCTGTGGCCTTGGGGTAGGAACCTTCAGAGTGGACAGAACGTGATAAAGACCTCACCTGAGGAGGGAAAGAAAAGGCCTCAGACAGGGTGTTCTGGTGGGCCTGATGGTGGCTCAGCTGTGTTAGCGTCACTGCCTCCGCTAGCCACAGAAGCAAGATCACATTTCAACTGGTGACTTGCTACTTCATCAGCTCTTTATGAGCAAGCTCGTGGTTTCAGCACACAGCTCCAATCGCCACCTCACCCTGAACAAAACCTGTAAAGTGTCGAGGCTCTTTACTGAGGGTTTAGATTGACATGGAGGTCATGTCGTATAGATATGAGAAGCATGGGTGCTGGAAGCGGGGTGGCCTGGATTCAAGTTCCCATTGTCCTACTTATTGACTGTGTTACCCTCAGTAAAGTTACTTAATGTCTCTGGGCCTCAGATTTCTCTTCAGTAAAATGGAGCTAATAATAGCACCTACCCTCAAGGGTTGCCATGAGAATTACACAAGTTAATACAGAGAAAGTGGGCAGAGCACTGACGGACATGATAGTAGCAGTTATGTTTATAAAAGCATCATTTAAAAAAAAAATAGAAGTCAGAAATAAGAAAATATACTTGCCTTTTCAAGTGCAAACCTCAGTGGAAAGTCATTAATCTGGCAGCCTCAGCAATCCAGAAGATGAACTTCAATCAAAAGAGAAGAAAAGCATAAACTAAATGAAATGGAAGCACTAAATATGATAGAAAAAGTTAAACAAACTAGACAAAAGTAAAAGATCATTATATAGTCCAGTTGTTTTTAAACATGGTTGCTCATTGGAAACACATCTGGAGCTTTGGAGAACAGCAATAGCTGAGCATTTGTATTTTTCAAAAAATTCCAAGATAATTCTGTTATGCATCTGGATTTTAAAAAGTGATTACAAGTTTTTATTTTAAATGGTAATTTTAGTGACATAGAATTCTATTATTTTCCGTTGACCAATTTTTCCATCTCTTTTGTTGTTGTTTGTTCTTTCTCAAGCCTTTATCAAGCATAGTATACGGTAGGGCTTCCCTTGTGGCTTAGATAGTAAAGAATCTGCCTGCAATGCAGGAGATCTAGGTCTGATCCCTGGGTCAGGAAGATCCTCTGGAGAAAAGAATGGCAATATTCCAGTATTCTTGCCTTGAGAATTTCATGGACAGAGGAGCCTGGTGGGCTACAGTTAAAGGGGTCACAAAAAGTCAGACATGATTGAGCAAGTATCACTGACATATATAGTATGTATAATATACATATTTTAGGAAATTTATGAATCTTTGCCTAGCCATAAAAAATTATGACATCTTCATTCCACTTGTTTGACTTAGTATGACAGAATGCTAGATTTCTAATTTATATTCACTCAAAACTATGATATAGTTCCATGTATTTTGGCACCTAGTATGACTGTTAAAAGTCTAGAAAATTTATATTAGTCATTTAAAAAAATTTAAATGAGGCTTGAAACTTCTAATCCAATTCTGAGAATATAAACAAATACTATGTTGTAAAAAAAAAAAAAGCAAACAGGAAATTAACAAGTGATACAGTATTATTAACTAAAGAACAGATTTTGTTCAAATTTCACAATATTTTATGCTGCTGCTGCTAAGTCGCTTCAGTCGTGTCCGACTCTGTGCGACCCCATAGACGGCAGCCCACTAGTCTCCCCCGTCCCTGGGATTCTCCAGGCAAGAACACTGGAGTGGGTTGCCATTTCCTTCTCCAATGCATGAAAGTGAAAAGTGAAAGTGAAGTCACTCAGTCGTGTCCGACTCTTAGCGACCCCATGGACTGCAGCCTACCAGGCTCCTCCATCCATGGGATTTTCCAGGCAAGAGTACTGGAGTGGGGTGCCATTGCCTTCTCCGTATTTTATGCTAGTGTCCATTATTTGTTTTCATACCTTATTCAAGACTCCACATCTTATTTAATTGCATTGAGTAACTTCAGCTGCATGCAACAAATTCTGGTAAATTCTCTTTTCATTTTTATTCTATTACAAATATTTTCTAATTTTCCTTGTTATGACTTCTTAGATACATACATCGTTTAAAAGTGGACATTTAATTTCTAAATGCATGGGATTTTGGACTGATGCTAAAGCTGAAACTCCAATACTTTGGCCACCTTATGCGACGAGTTGACTCACTGGAAAAGACTCTGATGCTGGGAAGGATTGGGGGCGGGAGGAGAAGGGGACGACAGAGAATGAGATGGCTGGATGGCATCACCGACTCGATGGACATGCTGCTGCTGCTGCTGCTAAGTCACTTCAGTCGTGTCTGACTCTGTGCGACCCCATAGACGGCAGCCCACCAGGCTCCCCCATCCCTGGGATTCTCCAGACAAGAACAATGGAGTGGGTTGCCATTTCCTTCTCCAATGTGTGAAAGTGAAAAGTGAAAGTGAAGTTGCTCAGTCTGAGTCTGAGTGAACTCCGGGAATTGGTGATGGACAGGGAGGCCTGGCATGCTGTGATTCATGGGGTTGCAAAGAGTCAGACACGACTGAGCGACTGAACTGAACTGAACTGAACTGAAGGTTAATTTCTCATTTTGATACTAATTTCTCATTTAAATGCTTTCTCCTCTGCAATCACCTTCTCTGTTTTTTTTTTTTTTCAGTCTGACTTTATTGAGGCTTTCAATGTCTAAGTTGAAGATCTCTCTTGGTAAATATCACATTGCACTTGAAAATATATGGGTTATTTTCAAATCTCTTTTGATACTGATTTCTAACATAATTCAACAGTGATAGGAGAACAGACTCTGTATGATTTCAATACCTTTAGACCATGAAGTTTTTGCACCTTGTTTTATGTCCTTGGATATATTCCAGTGTCTCTCAGTTTACAGTCTACAGGAACTTGAGTAGAATTTGTATCTTACTGTTGTGTGAAAATCGTATAAATCTTAATTTTGTTGAATTGGTTCACAGTGCTTTTCAGGTCTACTGTATCCTTCTACTTCTTTGTATATTCATTCTATTAATTTTTGAGAGTTTGATGTTGAAACTCCAACTAAAAATCTTAATTTATCTACTTAAAAAAATAATGGTAATATACATTGGAACTATATGTAACCTTGCTCTGTATTTTCTAAGTCTTCTGTAAATTTATTATCATACTCTCATAATTAAAAAAAATAAAATTACAAAAAGATTAGCTATATCTGGAGAATAGCATTATTGAGGGAAGAGGGGATATTTAAATGGAAATTTAGTAATTTAACATTTAAATGTATTTTAAGTTGACTGACATGGCTTAAAAATTTGCTTTAAAAAATAAATTTGTTTTAACTATAAAAAACAAAAAAGAGAAAGGCCTAAAATGGGATTGCCAAGTTCATGCTTCACATTTCTGCTTGATTCAAGGATGGGGTCTTCCAGCCTTCATGAAAAGCCTGTCCAATAACTTTAAAAACAATTTTAGTTAGATATAATCCATATACTATACAATTAACTCTTTTTTAAGTGTACAGTTCAGTAGGTTTAGTGCATTCATAGTGTTGTGCAACCATTACTACTCTCTTCTTCTAGAATATTTTTATCATCTGAAAAGACATTCTGTACCCATTAAGCAGTTTCTCTCCATTTCTTCTTCCCTCCAGCTGCTGGCAAGACCTAATGTGTATTTTGTGCCTATGTACTTTTTTCTATTCTAGACGTTTCATATGAATAGAATCATACAAGATAATGAATTTTTTTGTCTGTATTCTATTCTTAGCACAATGCTTTTAAGGCTTATTCGTGTTAAAGCACATATCACTATTTCAATCTTTTTATGACTGAATAGTATTCTATCATTTGGATTTACTATATTTTGTATATCTAGACATTTAGGATGTTTCCTTTTTTACTATTATGAATAATGCTTCTATGAACATTTTTGTACCAGCTTCTGTGTGAACATATGTTTTCAGTTCTTTGGGGTATATAACTAGGAGAGGAATTTCTGAGTCATATACTTTGTTTAACCTTTTGAGAAATTACTAGGCCTTCTTCCCAAGAAGGCTGCACTGTTTCACATTCCTTCAATAATATACGAGGGCTCCAATTTCTCCACATCCTTGTCAACATGTTATTGTCTTCTTCGTTTTAGCTATCCTAGTGGCTTATAGTTGTGATCTGCATTTCCCTGATAGCTAATGATGTTGAGCATTTTTTATCTGCTTAATAGATATTTTTTGTTTTCTTTGCAGAAATATATACTCAGATCATTTGCCCATTTTAAAAGTTAGGCTGGATACCCTTTTGACACAATCCAGCAACAAGGTAGGAGAGCTGGTTTGATTGCCCTAACAATTAAAAGTAACACATCAGGGAGAATAAACCGGTGGAGGTTATGGCTACCAGGAGGAAAATATGATGGAGGCAGTGAGGAAAAAAGCAGAAGAAAAAGCAGACTGAAGGCCTAGCAGCCATTAATGGGGGAAGTAAATAGCCTGAAACAATTAAATAGCCCTATAGCCACATCATTTAGCAGTACACCCTTGTGGCTCAGCGGGTAAAGAATCTGCCTGCAATGCGGGAGACCTGGGTTCGATCCCTGGGTTGGGAAGATCCCCTGGAGAAGGGAAAGGCTACCCACTCCAGTATTCTGGCCTGGAGAATTCCATGGACTATCTATGGACTCGCAAAGAGTCGAACACGACTGAGTGACTTTCATTTCATTGGGATTAGAGGTGGGTTTCCCAGGGGGTGCTAGTGGTAAAGAACCTGTCTGCCAATGTCAGAGCTGCAAGAAATGTGGGTTCGATCCCTGGGTCAGGAAGATCCCCTGGAGAAAGAAATGGCAACCCACTCCAGTATTCTTGCCTGGAGAATCGCATGGACAGAGGAGCCTGGCAGGCTATAGTCCATAGGGTTGCAAAGAGTCAGACATGACTGAAGCAACTTAGTAGGCACATTGGGATTCAGTTCAGTTCTGTTCAGTCACTCAGCTGTGTTCAACTCTTTGAGACCCCAGGGACTGCAGCATGCCAGGCCTCCCTGTCCACCACCAACTCCCAGAGTTTACTCAAACTCATGTCCATTGAATCAGTGATGCCATCCAACCATTTCATCCTCTGTCTTCCCCTTCTCCTCCCGCTTTCAATCTTTCCCAGCATCAGGGTCTTTCAAATGAGTCAGTTCTTCGCATCAGGTAACCGAAGTATTGGAGTTTCAACATCAGTCCTTCCAATGAATATTCAGGACTGATTTCCTTTAGGATGGACTGGTTAGATTTCCTTGCACTGGGATTAGAGAGACAAATAAGAAAGGAAACACCACCTCAGGGTGCCCATCTCCCCTCATTTCTCAGTGGGAAACTTGATTTCATAGTTGTAAGGACCCATCGGTGTCTGTGTTACAATAAATATTTGCATTTTTGAGTACCTACTGTACACCAGGTCTTATGCTAAGCATTTTACACGCATTATCTGATCCTTGCAATATTCTTATGAAATGAGTTCCAGTAATATTCTCATTTTCCATTATCTGTAAAGGAAATTGGGCTCAGAAAGGTTAAGTAACTTGCCAAATGTCCCACAGCCAGTAAGTGAAAAAAACAAGAATTAAATGGACATCTGTCTGATTCCAAAGGCAGTCACTGTCCTCAACCCTGTCCACTGATAATAACTAGCAATTATTGGGCCATTACTATTTGCCAAGTATTCCCAACAATCCTATAAGATGGAGTACATATACAGTGGTAGGTGGACGTCAAGGGCCTGAAGCTATGGAAGGCGATCACAGAAGAAGAGTGTTAAGTCTTCACAAAGGTGAAACAATTCAGTTTTGAGCATATATTTTATCTATTTAGTTGTCACACAGACCAGAAAATTAAATGGACAGATACAGATGTGGATTATTTGAGTAGTAGGAGCAGTACTATCTTTTGAGTATCTAATGTATGTGAGGCAGTTTACAAGTATACCATCCAGCCAGCACAGCAACTTTAGCAAATTGGGATGACTATGACCAATTTACAGATGTGGAACCTGAACCTCAAAGGTCACATGAACTGCTTAAGGTCACACACAGCTCTTTTAAAAAACATTTTGGCTGCATTGCACAGTATGTGGGATCCTAGTTCCCCAACCAGGGATTGAACCTGACCCCCCTGCTTTGGAAGTACGGAGTCCAAACCACTGGACCACCAAGGAAGTGCCCACACACAGCTTTATAAGTATAAGAATCATAAACCAAGTTGGGTGACTTCAAAACTTGGGCTCTTAATCACCATATTCAGGATTGCAAAATGGCCCACTCGCTGAAGAATAAGTACACAATGTCAAGGCCAAAAGAAGGTAGTGTCTGAACTAAATGGACTTAAATAATCCTCAAAGTCCATAAATGCCATGATTACAAGGAGAGTTTGCTTTTATCCGGCTCATTATGGCTCCTTGAAGTGGCAGTAGCATGTCCCCAAGGGCAGGAGTAACAACTAAAAGGACTACCATAGACAAGGCTCTGTTGACAAGCTTGATCCCAGATTGATCCCAGACATCCAGAGAGCACCTCTTCCTTGTCTCTCCCTTGAAGCTATTCACTTCATCTCTTGCTACTCAGTCTCCTATGCAAGCCCCTCAGTCTACAGAGTTGACAAAGACTTTGCCTTTCCAGGTGTAATTCTGATGCCTCCTGATTTTCATCTCTTCCTTTGTTTCTGTGCAGTCTCAGCCCACATAAGAGGCAGTTGTCAAACATCATTTTCACAAAGAAGTAGAACCTTTATTTTGTTCCCAAATAAAATCTTATGTGTGACTATAATACAAAAGAAAAAAATACAAATTAAGTTCATTGGTTGGTGGAGGGGGAGGTTCAAGGAAAACAGTTTAAAAACCAACCTCAAGTCTACAAAAGTCCTTGGGAATACTTCAACCTGGATGTGTAGAACTTTGTTCCACTGTCTAGACAAACTCAAGTGTGAGGTTGCATTTCTCTGTCGAGTCAATGATATATCTAAGGAGAGGTGCAAATTCCCCTCAAAATGATTCATTTTCTTTTTTCTTTTTCCGACAAACTATCATTTTACATTGTGATAAAAGTGATTTTTAATGCTTAACTTGGAAAGTCTCATTGATTTGCATTAATTGGCACGTTTTATGTTCCTGTTTGTTTGTTTTATAATTCAGCTTATTCACTGACAACACTCCTTACAGCCTGTGACTCATTCCCAGCTCAGATTCTTGTGTATCCTCCTAGAAATGTACATATTTCATACATAAAAATATATAGGTTGTGCTTTAGTTTGCATTTTAATTATATTTCGTTGACCTTAAGGCAATCCTAAAGGATTTGAACCCTGAATATTCTTTGGAAGGACTGATGCTGAAGCTGAAGCTCTAATACTTTGGCCACCCAATGCTAAGAGCTGACTTGTTGGAAAAGACCCTGATGCTGGGAAAGATTGAAAGCAAAAGGAGAAGAGGGTGACAGAGGATGAGACAGTTGGATGGCATCACTGACTCAGTGAACATGAGTCTGAGCAAACTGTGGGAGACGGTGAAGGTCAGGGAAACATGGGGTTGCAAAGAATTGGACATAAGTGAGCGACTGAACAAAGAAAATGCATCATGGATTATAAAATGCCCCATTATTTCATGTATATTAGGATACACTGATAAACACTGATGCCACAATGTTTTGTTATCAGAATCTTTATTTTATGTTTGTTATAAGAGACTTATTTAGACTTATTAGATGTAGATGCAGACTCTCTCGTGCATTCGTCAAAGGCGAAATGAAATAAATTAGTTGTGGTATTTTTTAGGTTGTACTTATTCAGAATCCAACTTTTCAGAATCACATTTTGACTCCATCATTGACGACTTTGTTTTCCCTCAAAATATTTTTTTTCTGTGCTTACCTGATCTACTGGCATCTTGGATTTTCTTTCATGTGGCTAACATGGATTCTTCAAGCTTTGTTGAACGTATTCAAAGAATACAAATTATAACACAACTGTCACATGATGATAGAATCATTTCAAAGATGCTAAAGAAGATCACAGCGATATTAAAATGAGGAAAATCTTACAAGTGATGAAACGTATTTATCTTTCCATAGCACAAATTACATCATAACTACACACTGTTCTACAACTTTTTTCTCTCTTAATATTTCTTTTAGACAGAATCCATATTCACACACATATATCTACCTCAATTTTAGGTGAACGTATCATAATTTACTAGGAAGTAGTTCGTTTTCCCTAGAATTTTAAATTTTCCAGGACTTAAAAATCTTTACCTATATTCCACTCCCTAATTGTCACCTACATTCCAATCCCTTAATATCTTATCATGGTTTGTGAGCACACCCAAAACATTTTTTTTAATGGGTCAAATTCAAGCAAGCATCTGAAATTCCACTAACTGCTTTCAAGCAGCACTTAATTGACTTCACCTTGTCCCTGAACACAGCCCATTCCGGTCTGGCGCGCCCTATGCACATACGCAGAAAACATCCGGATGTTTTAATTCTTAGGGTAAAATGGTCCTTTACCTCAGGGAAGAGAAGTCTTAAGTCACTGCTGTTAGGGCCAGCTCTACAATCTGTGGGGCATAGGGCAAAATGAAAAAGCAGTAGTCCATCTTCCCTTCCCACCGGTGGTAGCCTCAACTCAAAACAGATGAACAACTGCTAAGGGTTGCAACCTCAGTGACAGACAAAATAGATACCTGACTCAGGAGTGAGTGAGAGGATCACCCCCACTCCAAGCAGCCTTCTGAAAGCTCAATGGCTCTGCTAGCCCAGGGAAAATCTGCTTCAGTCTGGCCCCACCCCAAGATGCCCTGGGGCACATACAGCCAACTGAACTTCCCAGCATGGAGGTCCGGGCCCCCACCCCGAGTGGACCGCAACCAGCAGCAGCAGAACTTGGGCCTCTTCTAGATGCCATGATGCATGTGTTGCCCCAGCCAGCGTTGCGGGGGTGGGGACACAGAGAACAGCAGTAGGCCCTGGGCTGTGGAGTAGGAATTGTGTGAGGAAGAAGCTTGGAGGAACCAGCAGGCAGGGAGCAGAGCAGGAACCTATGGCTGGGATGTGGTGGGAGACAGGAAGGGGCATCCGGGAAAGTCCCAAAGCCCTGGCGCAAAGCTCCATTGTCTTCCTTGGACTTCTTTTACAAAACATACATTCAAAGATAAAATTGAGAATTTCAAGATGGTGGCCACAAAACACTCAACCCAAGTACAGGGCCTTCCTGAACCAAGCCTGGACCATTGTAAAAATAAAGGCCCCCATAACACCTCTCACCTAAATGACAAAGGTAAAGGTCAAATTAATCAAACTGCGAGGACACTGTGCTTGGAAGCTAAGCAATGCGGTCTGAGGAAGATTTCTCGGAAAGCCCAACCAAGCTCCACTGGCAGTTGGAGCTGCAGGGCTCTGAGAATGCTGGGAGTACTCAGGTTTTCTGGGAGTGATAAGGAGCAATCAGAAAGCATTGGTATGCAATCCGTCTGGTAAACTGACTAAAAGAAACTCAGAAAAAGGAAGTCTTATTCAAAATAAATATTCATTTCCATACCTAATTTCAGTGCAATTTTATATTCTTTCCTTTATTCCCCACAAAGGGACCTCAACCGAGTATTAACTCCATTCCTGAAATTATTTTTTTCAAGAGATATCAAGACAGAAGATACAAAGTGTTCTCTACAGCTTTTCAAAGCTGACTTTCAATAAAATACTCTTGGAGAAACTCATGACAATCTATGTGACATGCACTTTAAAAGAGGCTTACAACAATGCAGAGTAGTAACTTTCCCCTTAAAAGAAATCTAAACTGGATTTAATTTGAAAAATAGCTCAGACAGACTCAAAACCTGAAAGAACTGGCAGCCGAATTCAAAAGATTTTAAACAAAAAGAAGACAAGATATATTTTAACATTCATCATTCAAATGTGTTTTTACTTGCTCATCACCTATTGTTTATTAAGTTTCTCTGGACCATGCCAAAAGAGCAGAGAAGAAACTAGTGTACTGTTGTCAATATTAAAATGACACCCCAGGTTAACCTGACCCATAAGACTTGTTAATTTGCCAAGAATAAACTAATATATGAATGTTGGACCTAAACACTGGGCTACAGGAGAATAATGGTTCACGTCCAATTCAGAATTCATTTCTTAATTTATTCTTGCAAATGTAGTATTCCCTAGGTTCAAATTGTAGGAATTTGTGGATACAAAAATTCCTTACTGCCAAATTCAGACTTAAATTGAGGAAAGTAGGGAAAACCAATAGACCATTCAGATATGACCTAAATCAAATCCCTTATGATTATACAATGGAAGTGAGAAAGAGATTCAAGGGACTAGATCTGATAGAGTGCCTGATGAACAATGGACGGAGGGTCATGACACTGTACAGGAGACAGGGACCAAGAATATCCCCATGGAAAAGAAATGAAAAAAAGCAAAATGGCTGCCTGAGGAGGCCTTACAAATAGCTGTGAAAAGAAGAGAAGTGAAAAGCAAAGGAGAAAAGGAAAGATATAAGCATCTGAATGTAGAGTTCCAAAGAGTAGCAAGGAGAGATAAGAAAGCCTTCCTCAGCGATCAATGCAAAGAAATAAAGGAAAACAACAGAATAGGAAAGACTAGAGATCTCTTCAAGGAAATTAGATATACCAAGGGAACATTTCATGCAAAGATGGGCTTGATAAAGGACAGAAATTGTATGGACCTAAAAGAAGCAGAGGTTAAACCGTCTGCCTCCAATGCGGGAGACCCGGGTTCGATCCCTGGGTCGGGAAGATCCCCTGGAGAAGGAAACAGTAACCCACTCCAGTATTCTTGCCTGGAGAATCCCATGGACGGAGAAGCCTGGTAGGCTACAGTCCATGGGGTAACAAAGAGTCGGACATGACTGAGCGACGGAAAGGAACTGAACGGAACGGAAAAGAAGCAGAAGATATTAAGAAGAGGTTGCAAGAATACACAGAGTTCAGTTCAGTTCAGTTCGCTCAGTCGTGTCCGACTCTCCACTACCCCATGAATCACAGCACGCCAGGCCACCCTGTCCATCACCAACTCGCGGAGTTCACTCAAACTCATGTCCATCGAGCTGGTGATGCCATCCAGCCATCTCATTCTCTGTCATCACCATCTTCTCCCACCCCCAATCCCTTCTAGCATCAGAGTCTTTTCCAGTGAGTCAACCAGTCACATGAGGTGGCCAAAGTACTGCAGTTTCAGCTTTAGCATCAGTCCTTCCAATGAACACCCAGGATTGATCTCCTTTAGAATGGACTGGTTGGATCTCCTTGCAGTCCGAGGGACTCTTAAGAGTCTTCTCCAACACCACAGTTCAAAAGCATCAATTCTTCGGCAATCAGCTTTCTTCACAGTCCAACTCTCACATCCATACATGACCACGGGAAAAACCATAGCCTTGACTAGACAAATCTTTGTTGGCAAAGTAATGTCTCTGCTTTTTAATATACTATCAAGGTTGGCCATAACTTTCCTTCCAAGGAGTAAGCGTCTTTTAATTTCATGGCTGCAATCAGCATCTGCAGTGATTCTGGAGCCCAAAAAAATAAAGTCTGACACTGTTTCCACTGTTTTTCCATCTATTTCCCATGAAGTTATGGGACCAGATGCCATGATCTTTGTTTACACAAAAGAACTGTACAAAAAAGATCTTCAAGACCAAGATAATCATGATGGCGTGATCACTCACCTACAGCCAGACATCCTGGAATGTGAAGTCAAGTGGGCCTTAAGAAAGCATCACTACAAATAAAGCTAGTGGAGGTGATGGAATTCCAGTTGAGCTATTTCAAATCCTGAAAGATGATGCTGTGAAAGTGCTGCACTCAATATGCCAGCAAATTTGGAAAACTCAGCAGTGGCCACAGGACTGGAAAAGGTCAGTCTTCATCCCAATCCCAAAGAAAGGCAATGTCAAAGAATGCTCAAACTACCGCACAAATGCACTCATCTCACAAGCTAGTAAAGTCATGCTCAAAATTCTCCAAGCCAGGCTTTAGCAATATGTGAACCGTGAACTTCCAGATGTTCAAGCAGGTATTAGAAAAGGCAGAGGAACCAGAGATCGAATTGCCAACATCTTCTGGATCATGGAAAAAGCAAGAGAGTTCCAGAAAAACATCTGTTTCTGCTCCATTGACTATGCCAAAGCCTTTGACTGTGTGGATCACAATAAACTGTGGAAAATTCTAAAAGAGATGGGAATACCAGACCACCTGACCTGTCTCTTGAAAAACCTGTATGCAGGTCAGGAAGCAAGAGTAAGAACTGGACATGGAACAACAGACTGGTTCCAAATAGGAAAAGGAGTACGCCAAGGCTGTATATTGTCACCTTGCTTATTTAACTTGTATGCCAAGTACATCATGAGGAACGCTGGGCTGGATGAAGCACAAGCTGGAATCAAGATTGCCAGGAGAAATATCAATAACCTTAGATATGCAGATGATAACACCCTTATGGCAGAAAGTGAGGAAGAATGAACCTCTTGATGAAAGTGAAAGTGGAGAGTGAAAAGGTTGGCTTGAAGCTCAACATTCAGAAAACGAAGATCATGGCATCTGGTTCCATCACTTCATGGGAAATAGATGGAGAAATAGTGGAAACAGTGTCAGACTTTATTTTTGGGGGCTCCAAAATCACTGCAGATGCTGATTGCAGCCATGAAATTAAAAGACGCATACTTCTTGGAAGGAAAGTTATGACCAAACTAGATAGCATATTAAAAAGCAGAGATATTACTTTTCCAACAAATGTCCGTCTAGTCAAGGCTATGGTTTTTCCAGTGGACATGTATGGATGTGAGAGTGGGATTGTGAAGAAAACTGAGCGCTGAAGAATTGGTGCTTTTGAACTGTGGTGTTGGAGAAGACTCTTGAGAGTCCCTCGGACTGCAAGGAGATCAGTGCTGGGTGTTCATTGGAAGGACTGATGCTAAAGCTGAAACTCCAATACTTTGGCCACCTCATGCGAAGAGTTGACTGACTGGAAAAGACTCTGATGCTGGGAGGGATTGGGAGCAGGAGCAGAAGGGGATGACAGAGAATGAGATTGCTGGATGGCATCACCGACTCGATGGACATGAGTTTGAGTGAACTCCGGGAGTTGGTGATGGACAAGGGGGGGCTGGCATCCTGCGATTCATGGGGTCGCAAAGAGTCGGACACAACTGAGCGACTGAACTAAACTGAACTGAAACATAAACTGCCAAAGCCTTTGACTATGTGGAACACAATAAACTGTGGAAAGTTCTGAAAAAGATGGGAATATCAGACCACCTGACCTGCCTGTTGAGAATCCTGTATGCAGGTCAGGAAGCAACAGTTAGAACTGGACATGGAATAACAGACTGGTTCCAAATAGGAAAAGGAGTACATCAAGGCTGAATATAGTCACCCTGCTTATTTAACTTATATGCAGTATACATCATGAGAAACGCTGGGCTGGAAGAAGCACAAGCTGGAATCAAGATTGCTGGCAGAAATATCAATAACCTCAGATATGCAGATGACACCAGCATTATGACAGAAAGTGAAGAAGAACTAAAAAGCCTCTTGATGAAAGTGAAAGAGGAGAGTGAAAAGTTGGCTTAAAGCTCAACATTCAGAAAACTAAGGTCATGGCATCCGGTCCCATCATTTCCTGGCAAATAGATGGGGAAACAATGGAAACAGTGGCTGACTTTATTTTTCTTGGCTCCAAAATCACTGCAGATGGTGATTACAGCCATGAAATTAAAAGACGCTTACTCCTTGGAAGGAAAGTTATGACCCACCTAGATAGCATATTAAAAAGCAGAGACATTACTTAGTCAACAAAGTTCCGTCTAGTCAAGACTATGGTTTTTCCCGTGGTCATGTATGGATATGAGAGTTGGACTATAAAGAAAGCTGAGCACAGAAGAATTGATGCTTTTGAACTGTGGTGTTGGAGAAGACTCTGAGAGTCCCTTGGACTGCTAGGAGATCCAACCAGTCCATCCTCAAAGCCATCACTCCTGGGTGTTCCTTGGAAGGACTGAATTTGAAGCTGAAACTCCAATACTTTGACCACCTGATGCGAAGAACTGACTCATTTGAAAAGACCCTGATGCTGGGAAAGATGGAGAGTAGGAGGAGAAGGGGATGACAGAGAATGAGATGGTTGGATGGCATCACTGTCTCAATGGACATGTGTTTGGGTGGACTCCAGGAGTTGGTGATGGATAGGTAGGTCTGGCGTGCTGCGGTTCATGGGGTTGCAAACAGTCAGACACGACTGAGCAACTGAACTGAACTGAAACATAGAGTGATTTGAATATCAAACTAGTTGAATTTAGGGACTAGCAGTTTGGAAACCAAGAGACCTATAAGTGATTAATAACCATATGATTTTCAAAACAAGCACATTAAATCAGTGTTAGTCCAAGATGATGGATTTACTGTGGTGATCATTTTGCATTATATACAAGTATCAAATCACTATGTTGCACCCTGAAATTAATATGTTCTATGTCAATTATACCCCAATTTTTATAATAATAAAATAAAAATAAAAAAAAAACAGGTGCTATTCCATCCACTTTTGAATGTGTTAAAATTTTTACCACTATAAAAAAATGTTTTAAAGACAATACCATATTAAATGTAATTAATTTTTAAGACTACATTGTGCAAAAACTACAGCTCAAACTAAAGCCAAAAGTGCCTGTGTTACTAGCAAATGCTGACAATTTTGTTTATTCATTTATTTTGTAATTGCAGAATAGTTTATTTACAATATTGTGGTAGTTTCAGCTATATAGCAAAGTTATTCAGTTATACATATATATATACATATATATATATATATTCATATACATACATATATATATATATTCATACATACATACATACATACATATATATATATTCATATATACATATATATATACATATATATATATATATTCTTTTCCAGATCATTTTTCATTATAGGTTATTACAAGATGTTGAATATAATTCTTTCTGCTATACAGTATATTCTTGTTTCTTATCTAATTTATTTTTAGTAGCTTGTTATCTGTTATTCTCAATCTCCTAATGTATCCCTCCCCTCCTTCCCTTTCCCTTTTGATAACCATAAGTTTGTTTTCTATGGAGGCTGACGAATTTAGAATGTGGGAAATTCTACAGGACAAATGCTTTTTGAGCAAATAAACTGCAAAAAAACTCCTATAAACTAATGATGAGAAAATAGAAAGAGAAATTAAGGGAAAAATTCCATTCACCATTGCAACGAAAAGAATAAAATACTTAGGAATATATCTACCTAAAGAAACAAAAGACCTACATACAGAAAACTATAAAACACTGGTGAAAGTAATCAGAGCGAACACTAATAGATGGAGAAATATACCATGTTCATGGATTGGAAGAATAAATATTGTGAAAATGAATATATAACCCAAAGTAATTTATAGGTTCAGTGCAATCCCTATCAAGCTACCAACGGTATTTTTCACAGAGCTAGAACAAATAATTTCACAATATGTATGGAAATACAAAAAACCTCAAATAGCCAAAGCAATCTTGAGAAAGAAGAATGGAACTGGGGGAATCAACCTGCCAGACTTCAGGCTCTACTACAAAGCCACAGTCATCAAGGCAATATGCTACTGGCACAAAGACATATATATAGATCAGTGGAACAAAATAGAAAGCCCAGAGATAAATCCATGCACCTTGGACACCTTATCTTTGACAAGGGAGGCAAGAATATTCAATGGAGAAAAGACGATCTCTTTAACAAGTGGTGCTGGGAAAACTGGTCAACCTCTTGTAAAAGAATGAAACTAGAACACTCCCTAACACCTTGCACAAAAATAAACTCAATGGATTAAAGATCTAAATGTAAGACCAGAAACTTTAAAACTCCTAGAGGAGAACATAGGCAAAACACTCTCTGACATAAATCACAGCAGGATCCTCCATGACCCACCTCCCAGAATATTGGAAATAAAAGCAAAAATAAACAAATGGGACCTAATAAAAAAAGCTTCTGCACAACAAAGCAAACTATAAGCAAGGCGAAAAGACACCCTTCAGAATGGGAGAAAATAATAGCAAATGAAGCAACTGACAATTAATCTCAAAAATATACAAGCAACTCCTGCAGCTCAATCCCAGAAAAATAAATGACCCAATCAAAAAATGGGCCAAAGAACTAAACAGACATTTCTCCAAAGAAGACATACAGATGGCTAGCAAACACATGAAAATATGCTCAGCATTGCTCACAATCAGAGAAATGCAAATCAAAACCACAATGAAGTACCATTTCACACCAGTCAGAATGGCTGCTATCCAAAAGCCTACAAGCAATAAATGCTGGAGAGGAAGTGGAGAAAAGGGAACCCTCTTACACTGTTGGTGGGAATGCAAACTAGTACAGTCACTATGGAGAACAATGTGGAAATTCCTTAAAAAACTGGAAATAGGACTGCCATATGATCCAGCAATCGTACTCCTGGGCATATACAACGAGGAAACCAGAAATGAAAGAGACACATGTACTCCAGTGTTCATCGCAGCACTGTTTATAATAGCCAGGACATGGAAGCAACCTAGATGTCCATCTGCAGACGAATGGATAAGAAAGCTTTGGTACATATACACAATGGAGTATTACTCAGCTACTAAAAATTATACAGAGTGAAGTAAGCCAGAAAGAAAAACACTAATACAGTATACTAATGCATATATATGGAATTTAGAAAGATGATAACAATAACCCTGTATACGAGACAGCAAAAGAGACACAGATGTATAGAATAGTCTTTTGGACTCTGTGGGAGAGGGCAAGGGTAGGATGATGTGGGAGAATGGCACTGAAGCATGTATATTATCATATGTGAAACGAATTGCCAGTCCAGGTTCGATGCATGATACAGGATTCTCTGGGCTGGTGTACTGGGATGAACCAGAGGGATGGGATGGGGAGGGAGGTGGGAGAGGGTTTCAAGATAGGGAACACATGTACACCCGGGGCAGATTCATGTCAATGTATGGCAAAACCAATACAATAATGTAAAGTAATTAGCCTCCAATTAAAATAAATTTAAAAATAATAATAAATAGCAAAAAATATAAATAAATAAAAAAGAGGGTAAGAGAACTAATATAGATTTAAAAAGAATAAAGGGACATTTTATTTTCAATGTGTGAATTTAATTGGATATTGATTCAGGGAAAAAAAATTTTTTTTTTTTAATTTGGGGTATCAGCCAGGCTTTTCCCATATAAAGTTCTTTTTCCTCCTTGTAATTAATAAGTATTTAATAGGGAAGGTGCTTTGAAATTATATGAAAAACACTTACGAAACAATTGTGGAAATTTGAATGCTGACTTGTATTAGATATTAAGGAGTCATTAATTTGGGGGAGTAATAATGTTCAGTTCAGTTCAGTTCAGTCACTCAGTCATGTCCGACTCTTTGCGACCCCATGAATCACAGCACGCCAGGCCTCCCTGTCCATCACAAACTCCCGGAGTTCATTCAAACTCATGTCCATCGAGTCGGTGATGCCATTCAGCCATCTCATTCTCTGTCGTCCCCTTCTCCTCCTGCCCCTAATCCCTCCCAGCATCAGAGTCTTCCAGTGAGTCAACTCGTCGCATGAGGTGGCCAAAGTATTGGAGTTTCAGCTTTTGTTATATTTTCAAAAGGAGAATTTACCTATCAGATAAGTATTACTTTAGCACTTGTGGATGAAATGATGTTTGAAACCAATACAATAATGTAAAGTAATTAGCCTCCAATTAAAATAAATAAATTAAAGAAAAAACTGCAGTGATTTAGACATGCAAATGAAACAGATTGGCCAAAGCCAATCGATAACTGTTTAGTACATGGGAGTCCATTATACTGCTCTATGTTTATGTTTAAAAATTTCCATAAAACAACACTGAAATAAAATAAGAAATTAATGAATTAGTAATAACAACAGCAAACTTGATAAATAAAATTGTTTTCCCTATGGAAATATCAATGAAACAGACACTTAGCAAGCTTATCGAAGAAAGAAAATACAAATATTCAACACTGAAATGTAGATTCCATGGGGGCAAATATCTCAGCTGTCTTGTTTGCCACTGAATATGACATGAAAGCCAGAAACTATAGCACAATACCAGCACATAGCAGGTACTCAATAAAAACTAATGGAAGAATGAACAGGAAGAGAGTCAGAAGAGATGAGTTTAAAAGTCAGAGAACAGTATGTACAAGTTTATGCCAACAGGGACTTCCCTGGTGGTCCAGTGACTAGGAATCTGCACTCCCAGTACAGGTAACCCAGGTTCGATCCCTGGTCCAGGAGCTACATCCCACAAGCCACAACTAAAGATCTCACATGCCACAACTAAGATCTCGTGCAGCCAAATAAATAAATAAAAACAAATATTAAGAAAAGTTTATGCCAACAAACTTGAACACCTAAATAAAATGGATATTGTTCCCACCAAAATGGATAATTTTCTATGAAAATACAGTTACTACCAAAAGATGACCAAAATACCTACAATGAATAATCACTAAATATGAAATTAGATATGTTGACAAAGGTCTATTACCCCAAAGGACACTAGGTTCACAATGGTTTATACATAATTTTTGTCATTCTCTCAAGGAACAGATATTTTCTATATCATTTTCACATTTTAACTACATCATATTTAATTATATAATTCTCTGTATCATTGGGGATGGGTGGGTGGGATGCTTAGCAGGTGGCTCAGTTGTAAAGAACTGCCTGCCGATGCAGAACACACAGGTTCAATCGCTGGGTCAGGAAGATCCTCTGGAGAAGGAAATGGCAACCCACTCCAGTATTTTCACCTTGAGAATCCCATGGACAGAGGAGCCTAGTGGGCTGCAGTCTATGGGGTCGCAAAGAGTCAGATACGACTGATAGATTGAGCATGCACAGATGTACATGCACGCTGTATCATTGGGAGCATGAAAACATTCACAATTAATTTCGCAAGGTTTACAAATATCCAATATCAAGACCAACAAAGAACACAAAGAAAGAAAATTATTGTCAGATTAAAGCTCTCTAAGAATATAACATAAAAATCTTAAATAAAACATTAGCAAATATATAATTCAACAACATATTAGAACACTACTAGAATGCATTTTGATCAAGGCAACAACTTGCCCCCAAAACTGGATGGCCCAACATTAGGAAATCTGTTGACATAATTTATTACATAAACTGGTTAAAGGAGAAAAATTATATGATTATCTCAATAGATGGTAAAATAGCATGTGGTAATTCAACACCCATCCCTATTTTGAAAAAAATAATGAACTAGGGATAGAAGAACTCTTCCTAAACATGATGGAATATTTATCAAAAATTACCATCAAGCATACCTAGCAATGAAACACAAGAGCTCTTCTCATTAAAATGAGGACACAATAAGGATATCCATTATCACTGCCATTATATGACATTATCATATAAATTCTAGCCACTGCAACAAGATAAAAGGTATTTCTTTTGAAAAGGAAGAGGCAAAATTATCACTATCTGCAGATGATGATATGACAGCCTGGAAAATTCAAGAGAAAAACTGTTAGAAACAACAACAACAACAAAAAAAACAGTTTTATATATATATATGTATATATATATATATGTATATATATATATATGTATATATATATATATATATATATACACTCAATAGACTTCCTATGCAAGCAATAATACATTAGAAAATGTAGTGAAACAGATGCAAAACACAAAATAATTCATAGGACATAATTTAGAAAGTCAGAGTTCAGAAACAGATCCATGCATATATGGGAATTTATAATAAAAATAGTATTTCAAATCAACAGATGAATGATGGATTATCCACTTAAAAATAAAATTGTATCCGAGTCACCAAATAAAAATATATTCAAATACTTTTACAATTAAAAGAAAAGCAATGGAAGAAAATATAGGAGAATATTTCTATAATCTTGGAGTAATGCCGACCTAAGTATGTCATGAAACTCGGGAACCATAAAGCAAAAGATATGTTTAATTCCATATAAAAAAAAATTAGGTATAGAGAAAAGGAGACCACAGTACAAGCAAAGTTAGTAAACAAATGAAAAACTTAGGAAAATATGTACAAAATAAGATAAAGGATTAATATTGTGACTTTGTGACCAAACAGAATAAACAGTTTCTATAAATCAATAAAAAAAAAACCTCCAACAGAAAAGGTATAAAGTTATAAAGGATACAAACTAGCAATTCACCCATCAAACAGCTGCATAGATGAGCTTAGCAAACCATTGCCTAAGGGCCCTTATTCGATACATATATATATATATATATATTTAAATATAAGCCTACTTCAACTCATGAGAGGCCTGATAAACCCTATCTATAGCCACATATATTCTAAACTTCTTTATCTTCATTTTCAGGGAGTAGAGTGACCTTCCTCCCATTCAAGACCAAACCCTCACATGTTCCCTTAATACCAACCCTTCCTCTTTCAAAAAGAAAAAAACAACTAGCCTGCCCTTGGCATCTAAGCTTTTAACATCTCTTTCATTTTAAAATCCACTACAATATGTTTTTTTCCCTGTACTATACTAGTGAAACTGTTCTCTATATGGAGACTAGTATCTTTTAACTATGAATTCAATAAGCATTTCCCAGCCTTTATCTAACTGGATTTTCTGTTGACACTGACATTCTTCATTACAGTACCTCTTGATGTTCTATTAATGGTCCTTACAAACTAGAAAACTAGAGTCTGGCAACTTGTCATCCAATACTCTTGACTATCCCCAGGGACAAAAATTTCTGAGTTTCCCCTCACTATAGGATCATTGCCGCTCATCATTCTCCAGCATCTAACTCAGAGATGCAAGCCATAAGTTGCCACCTAAACATGTGGTGATCATACATTATAGTTACCATGAGATAATCTCTGTTGATATTGGAATAATTATTAATAGTACTTCTTGCACTAAAGTCTGGATGATAAATTATATCGTCACCTTACAACTTAAGAGAATCCAACAAGAAGAAAGTGAAAGAATAAAATAATGCCTATATGCAGGGCCCCAGTAAAATAGACCTGCTCTGGAGGAGAGAAAAAAATCATTACTTGAACAAAATAAAACATGTACAGCTAAGAAAATCCAATTATAAGTATTTTTTAATTGAGGACAAAAAAATATATTTAAATTTTAAAATTCAGTAAAATAGAAGAAGATAAATTTAGATAAATTGAAAGAAAAGCTGATCATTTATCAAGACAAAAAAAGAGAGGCCTGGAAGAAAAAGTAGAAGAGCTCTTTCAAAAATATATAAAAGGGACTTAGAAAATAAATGAACCCAGAATGTCTAACCTGTGAAGAAAAGGAATTTTAAGAGGAAGAAAATGAACATTTAGGAGGGGCAACAATTAAACAAATAATAGAAGAAACATCTTCCCTTAGTAAATAAAAATAAAGTTTGCAAGTTGAAAAAAGCTCACTGAGTTCCAGGCAGTTTTAATACATGTAATAATACATGTTTTATTGTATTAGAAATATAAATCACATATGGTAAAGCACCTAAATGTACGGCTTTATGAATTTTTACATATGTAATACCTGTGTAACTAGCACCCAGGGTAAAATACAGAATGTTACCATCACCCAAGAGAATTCTTCCAGCTCTTTCAGTGTCAAAATCCACTTCTATCCAGAGTTGGTTATTAACACAATTTTTAAACCCATACATTAGTTTTATCAGTACTTGAACATTCTATCAATGGAATCATACAGTATATACTCTTTTGGTCTCAGTTCTTTGATTCAACATTATGTTTCTGATGCATCGATATTAATGTATCTGTAGTTTGCTTTTATTCTTCTGTAAAATTCCATTTTATGAGCATACCATAATTTATTTCTCTATTTGCCTCTTGATAAATATGTGGGTTGCTTTCAGTTGTTGCTATTATAAATAAATAATCTATGAACATTCTTGAACATACCTTTTGGTGGACATATACACTCATTTCTCTTGAGTGTGTAACTAGGAGTTAAAGTGCTGGGTTATAATGTGTGTGAAGCTCTGGTAGATGCTGGCAAATAGTTTTGCAAAATGATTGAAAATTTTTTAACTTCTACCGGCAAGATATGAGAGTGCCAGGGGTTCCATGTTCTTGCCCCATAATTAGGATTTTCAGTTCTTTATAATTTTAGCCAGAATAAAAAAGATGAGAACATTTCCACCTCGTTTTATGAGGCCATTATTGCTCTGATGCTAAAACCAAAGACATTAAATAAAAACTACATGGAAGTATCTTTCATGGGTACATAAAATTTTAGCAAATCAAATCTAGCAAAAGTTTAATATGTTATGATCAAATAGGGTTTGTCCCAGGAATTCAAGGGAGATTAAACATTTGAATTTTATTCAGTGTAATATGTTATATTAAGAGAATAACAAAGAAGAACTGTATGATCAACCTCAAGAGATATCAGAAAAGATTTATAAAATCAAATCTCATTCATAATGAAAGAAAAAGAAAACTAGGAACAGAAGAAAACATCTTTGAATGGATAAAGGGCTTCTATAAAATTTCCACAATAAATATCACACTAGCAATGAAAGTGTGAATGTCTTCCTCTTCAGATTAAGGAAATGGCAAAGATGACTGCTCTTACTTCCTCTGTTCAACATTGTACTAGCCAAGGTTCTAACCAGGGTATTAGGCAAGAAAATGAAATAAAAGTTGCAGAGACCAGAAAGGAAAAAGCAAAACTCTAATGCAGAGGACATTGTTTGCCAAACTCATGGAACTATGCAGTTAAAATAGATGAGTTTTATTATAAATTATGCTTCAACAAAACTGATGTTTTTAAAAAAGCAAACTCTCCACAGAGAAAAGTCCAGACCCAGGACCAGTGAGTTTCATGGTTTCACTCACTAGCCAATCCTATTAATTATTTAAAGAAGAAATAATATTGCTAAGAGAAGAAGTAAAAGATTTAAATACATGGTGAAATAATAGCAAATTTTAAAATTGGATTGTGCAATATTGTTAAGATGTCTATTTTCCCAAAATTCAGTTAATCACAATCATAATCTGAGCAGAACTTCTGGAAGAAAAAGTGGAAGAATACACACTACTTGCTTTCAGTATTTATTTTAAATCCACAATAATCAAGACAGTGTGCTACTGGCATAGGATAAAAAAATTTAATAACTAGAACAATACAGAACCTAGAAACAAACCCACACAGATACAATTTTTTGATATTTGATAAAGGTCTATGATCCAGCCATTCCACACTTAAGTATGTATCCAAGAGAATGGAAAACGTATGTGTGTACACAAATTTGTACAACAATGATCATAGCAGCATTATTCATAATAGCTAAAAAGTGGAAACAACCTAAATGTCCATTAACTGATGGATAAACAAAGTATATTATACCCATAGAGTGTAATGTTATTCTACCATAAATAGGAATCAAGTACTGCTATATGCTACAATATAGGTGAACTATGAACACGTAACGGAGAAGGCAATGGCAAGCCACTCCAGTACTCTTGCCTATAAAATCCCATGGACAGAGGATCCTGGTAGGCTGCAGTCCATGGGGTAGCTACGAGTCAGACATGACTGAGCGACTTCACTTTCCCTTTTCACTTTCACACATTGGAGAAGGAAATGGCAACCCACTCCAGTGTTCTTGCCTGGAGAATCCCAGGGATGGGGGAGCCTGGTGGGCTGCCATCTATGGGGTCACACAGAGTCGGACACGACTGAAGTGACTTAGCAGCAGCAGCATGAACACGTAATGCTAAATACAAGAAGCCAGACTTCAAAGGTCAGATAATAATAGGATTCCATTTATATGAAACACCTAGAGTAGGCAAATCCATAGAGACCAGAAGTAGATTAATGGTTTCTAGGGGTGAGAGAGGGAAAACGGAAATGATTACTAATAGGTAGAGGGTTTCTTTGGAGAATGATAAAAATGTTCTGGACTTAGTGGTGATGGTTGACAACCTTGTGAATATACTAAAATTTACTGAATTGTACACTTTAAAATGGTGAATTTGTAGTTTGCAAGTTACATCTCAATTTAAAATATTACCTTGAGATGTATCATAGGCCTAAATATAAATGCTAAATCTATAATGCTTCTAAAAAAAAATGGGTATATATCTTGATGACTTTGAAGTAGATAAAGATTCCTTAATAAGAGTACAAAAGGCAGTAAAGAAAGCATTAAAGGAAAAAAAATGATAATTTGAAAGTCACAGAAAATTATAAACATCTATTCTTCCAAAGTACATGGTTAAGAAAATCAACTCTCCCAGAGTGGGTGAAAATATTCTCAGTACATACAACTGACAAAGTACTCCAACAAATCAACAATAAAAAGGCAACTCAACTTAAAAAAAATTGACAAAAGATTTTGAATAGACACTACTCAAGGAAGACATACAAATGGCCAATAAGTACATGAAAAAATGTTCAACAGCATTAGTCATAGTGAAAATGCAATTTAAAACTACAATGACATACCACTTCACACCCACTAGGACGGCTAAAATTAAAAAGACTGGCAGGATGAAATGACCTAGATGTGGAGCAAATGGAATTATTCTATTCTTGCTGGTGGGAGCTTAAAATGGTATAAACCACTTTCTAAAACTTAGGCAGTTTCTTATAAAGTTAAACATAGAGCTGGAGGAACTCCACAGCTAGGAAGTTATCAAAAAGAAATGTAAACATGTATTCATTTTTCAAAAACCATGTAAAAGGTCATTTATAGCAGCTTTATTCATATTAGGCAAATGTCCATCAACAGGTGAATGGATTAATAACCTGTAGTATATTAAATACACAGGAATATCACTCAGTATTCAAAACAATGAACTACTTACACATACAACATGAATGAATCTCACATACATTAAGTTGAGCAAAGGAAATCAAGTGGAAGTGAGAAATGATAGTTCATCAACAATAGCATGTATATTAATATTAGGAATAAACTCAAACTGAGAAGTACAAAAATTAGGTAAAGAAAACAACAATAATTCTATTAAAGGCATAAAATTCAATCTGAAAATATAGAAGAATATACTGTTTTCTTGGATAGGTAGACAATACTATAAAAGTGTCAGTTCTCTTAAAAATAATATATAAATGAATGTAATAACTATTAGAATCCCAATAGGTTTGTGTATTTTTAATTAAATAAAATAGTATCAACATACATGTCTGAGAATATCCAGGAAAATTGAGAAGAACAATGATGAGGTGGAATTTGATTTTTTTCAATATTAAGCTGTAACTAAACAATATAATGTTGGCTTAGAAATAGACAACTAGATGTGGGTACAAACTGCCTAGAAACAGATTCCAGTATTTATGATAGTTTATGATAATGACAATATCTTAATTCAATGGGGGAAAGTTTCTTTACTTAATGTATACACTGATACATATATTTGGCACTCCACTTGGAAGACAATAGAGTCTGCTCCTTCCCTCACACAGCATATAAAAATAAATTGCAAGTGAATTAACTATTTAGTCATAAAATTAAAACAATAAAAATAGTGCAAAAAAATATAAGAAGTCACACAAACAATCCAGACAGAAACTTTTTAACCAAGATCAGAAGAACAGACACTAGAAAAGAAAAACCTGACATATTTGACTATTTTAAAAATTTAATAATTTTTATTGGGTACAGAGTTTCAGTTTGTGATGATGAAAAAGTTCTGGAAATGGATAGTAATCATGGCTGCATAACAATGTAACATACTCACTGTCACTGAACCATATGTTTAATTAGTTTATTATTTTATGTTATGTGTATATTACCCAGTGAAAAAAATGATATTTAAATGACAAAATATATCCTAAACAAATTTAATAGACAACTGATACGCTAGTTAAATATACACATACACCTACATACACATATCTTTTAAACACTTATGAGACTAAAAGGCTTAAAATCTATAATCTTGCATATGGCCAAAGAACATCAAAAGACATTAACAAGAGAAGATATAAGCACATGAGAAGATGCTCAATGTCACTAGTCATCAGAGAAAACCAAGCTAAAACTATAATCAGATACCACTTCATACCCACTAGAAGACTAAAATTAAAATAACTGACAATACAAAGTGTTGGCCAGGGTGTAGGTATTCTTTCAAAAATAACAGAATGAGAGACAGGAATAGAGGGAGAGATAGCGTTAATACAAAAGCAAACAATTCACAGCAGAATAAATCCAAGTAGTTCATTTGAGAAGATGCTTACTAGCAGTTAAGGAAATGCAAATTAAAGTTGCAAGGCACGGTAATCTCATCCATTTGCTATTGGAGGTGGGAACCACTATTTCATTTCTGAAATGTATATCCTTGAAACAAAAAAACCATTCCTAGGAGTTTAGCTCATAGAAGGAAAAACATCAATATATGAAAAAAATATATATAATATTACCCCATTTGACAAAATGTGGTCCACTGGAGAAGGGAATGGCAAACCACTTCAGTATTCTTGCTTTGAGAACCCCATGAACAGTATGACAAGGCAAAAAAATATGACACTGAAAGATGAACTACCCAGGCCAATAGGTGCCCAATATGCTACTGGAGAAGAGTGGAGAAATAACTCCAGAAAGAATGAAGAGATGGAGCCAAAGCAAAAACAATGGCCAGTTGTGGATGTGACTGGTGATGGAAGTAAAGTGTGATGCTGTCAAGAGCAACATTGCACAGGAACCTGGAATGTTAGGTGCATGAATCAAGGTAAATTGGAAATGGTCAAACAGGAAATGGCAAGGGTGAACATCAACATTTTAGGGATCAGTGAACTAAAATGGACTGAAATGGGCAATGACCATTATATCTACTACTGTGGGCAAGAATCCCTTAGAAGAAATGGAGTAGCCCTTGTAGTCAACAAAAGAGTCCAAAATGCAGTACTTGGGTGTAATTTCAAAAATGACAGAATGATCTCTGTTCATTTCCAAGTCTATGCCTGGACCAGTAATACTGAAGAAGCTGAAGTTGAACAGTTCTATGAAGACTTACAGGACCTTCTGGAAGTAACACCCAAAAAGATGTCCTATTCATTATAGGGGACTGGAATGCAAAAGTAGGAAGTCAAGAGATACGTGAAGTAACAGGCAAATTTGGCCTTGGAGTACAAAATGAAACAGGGCAAAGACTAACAGAGTCTTGCCAAGAGAATGCACTGGTCATAGCAAACACCCTCTTCCAACAACACAAGACAAGATTCCACACATGGACATCACCAGATGGTCAATACTGAAATCAGATTGATTATATTCTCTGCAGCCAAAGATGGAAAAGCCCCATACAGTCAGCAAAACCAACACCAGGAGCTGAATGTGGCTCACATCATGAACTCCTTATTGCCAAATCCAGACATAAATAGAAGAAACTAGGGAAAACCACTAGACCATTCAGGTATGACCTAAATCAAATTCCTTACAATTATACAGCAGAAGAGACAAATAGATTCAAGGGATTATATCTGATAGACAGAGTGCCTGAGAAACTATGGATGGAGGTTCATGACATTGTACAGGAGGCAGTGATAAAGACCATCCCCCCAAAATAGAAATGCAAAAATGGAAAATGGCTGTCTGAGGAGGCCTTACAAATAGCTGAGAAAACAAGAGAAGATAAAGGCAAAGGAGAAAAGGAAAGATATACCCACCTGAATGCAGAGTTCCAAAGAAAAGCAAGGAGAGATAAGAAAGCTTTCCTCAGTGATCAATGCAAAGAAATAGAGGGAAATAGTAGAATGGGAAAGACTAGAGATCGCTTCAAGAATATTCGAGATACCAAGGGAACAGTTCATGCAAAGATGGGCACAATAAATGACAGAAATGGCTTGAACCTAACAGAAGCCGAAGATATTAAGAAGAGGTGGCAAGAATACACAGAAAAACTATACAAAAATATCTTCATAACCCAGATAAGCATGATGGTGTCATCACTCACCTAGAGCCAGACATCCTGAAGTACAAAGTCAAGTGGACCTTAGGAAAGATGACTAGGAACAAAATAATGGAGGTGATGGAATTTCAGTTGAGCTATTTCAAATCCTAAAAGATGATGCTGTGAAAGTGCCACACTCAATATGCCAGCAAATTTGGAAAACTCAGCAGTGGCCACAGGACTGGAAAAGGTCAGTTTTCATTCCAATCCCAGAGAAAGGAAATGCCAAAGAATGTTCAAACTACCGCACAATTGCACTCATCTCAGTTCAGTTTGGTCACTCAGTCATGTCTGACTCTTTGCAACACCATGGACTGCAGCATGCCAGGTCTCCCTGTCCATCACCAACTCCGGGAGTTTACTCAAACTCATGTCCACTGAGTCGGTGATGCACCGACTAGTAAAGTCATGCTCAAAATTCTCCAAGCAAAGCTTCTACAGTATGTGAACCGTGAACTTCCAGATGTTCAAGCTGGATTTGGAAAAGGCAGAGGAACCAGAGATCAGATTGCCAACATCTGTTGGATCATCAAAAAAGCAAAAGGGTTCCAGAAAAACATCTATGTCTGCTTTATTGACTATGCCAAAGCCATTGACTGTGTGGATGACAACAAACTGGAAAATTCTGCAAGAGATGGGAATATTAGACCACCTTATCTGCCTCCTGAGAAATTTGTATGCAGGTCAAGAAGCAACAGTTAGAACTGGACATGGAACAACAGACTGGTTTTAAATAGGGAAAGGAGTACATCAAAGCTGTATACTGTCACCATGCTTAGTTAACTTAAATGCAGAGTACATCATGAGAAATGCCAGGCTTGATGAAACACAAACTGGAATCAAGAGAAATATCAATAACCTCAGATATGCAGATGACACCACCCTTATGGCAGAAAGTGAAGAAGAACTAAAGACCCTCTTGATGAAATTGAAAGAGGAGAGTGAGTGAAAAAGTTGGCTTAAAACAAAACATTCAGAAAACTAAGATCAGGGCATCCAGTCCCATCAGTTCAGTTCAGTTCAGTTGCTCAGTCGTGTCTGACTCTTTGTGACCCCATGAACCGCAGTACTCCAGGCCTCCCTGTCCATCACTAACTCCTGGAGTTTACCCAAACCCATGTCCATTGAGTCAGTGATGCCATCCAACCATCTCATCCTCTGTCGTCCCCTTCTCCTCCCACCCTCCATCTTTCCCAGAATCAGGGTCTTTCCAAATGAGTCAGCTCTTCGCATCAGGTGGCCAAAGTACCGGAGTTTCAGGTTCAACATCAGTCCTTCCAATGAACACCCAGGACAGATGGCTTCGAGGATGGACTGGTTGGATCTCCTTGCAGTCCAAGGGACTCTCAAGAGTCTTCTCCAATACCACAGTTCAAAAGCATCAGTTCTTTGGCGCTCAGCTTTCTTTATAGTCCAACTCTCACATCCGTACATGACCACTGGAAGAACCATAGCCCTGACTAGATGGACCTTTGTTGACAAAGTAATGTCTCTGCTTTTTACTATGCTGTCTAGGTAGGTCATAACTTTCCTTCCAATAAGTAAGCATCTTTTAATTTCATGGCTGCAATCACCATCTGCAGTGATTTTGGAGCCAAGAAAAATAAAGTCTGACACTGTTTCCACTGTTTCCCTATATATTTGCCATGAAGTGATAGGACTGGATGCCATGATCTTAGTTTTCTGAATGTTGAGCTTTAAGCCAACTTTCCACTCTCCTCTTTCACTTTCATCAAGAGGCTCTTTAGTTCTTCTTCACTTTCTGCCATAAGGCTGGTGTCATCTGCATATCTGAGGTTATTGATATTTCTCCTGGCAATCTTGATTCCAGCTTGTGCTTCTTCCAGCCCAGTGTTTCTCATGATATATTCTGCATATAAGTTAAACAAGCAGGGTGAGAATATACAGCCTTGACGTACTCTTCTTCTTATTTGGAACCAGTCTGTTGTTCCATGTCCAGTTCTAACTGTTTCTTCCTGACCTGCATACAGGTTTCTCAAGAGGCAAGTCAGGTGGTCTGGTATTCCCATCTCTTTCAGAATTTTCCACAGTTTCTTGTGATCCACACAGTCAAAGGCTTTGGCATAGTCAATGAAGCAGAAATAGATGTTTTTCTGCAACTCTCTTGCTTTTACGATGATCCAGTGGATGTTGGCAACTTGATCTCTGGTTCCTCTGCCTTTTCTAAAACGAGCTGGAACATTTGGAAGTTCATGGTTCATGTATTGCTGAAGCCTGGCTTGGAGAATTTTCAGCATTACTTTACTAGCCTGTGAGATGAGTGCAATTGGGCCGTAGTTTGAACATTCTCTGGCATTGCCTTTCTTTGAGGTTGGAATGAAAACTGACCTTTTCTAGTCCTGTGACCACTGCTGAGTTTTCAAATTTGCTGACATATTGAGTGCAACATTTTAACAGCATCATCTTTTAGGATTTGAAATAGCTCAACTGGAATTCCATCACCTCCATTAGCTTTGTTCCTAGTCATGCTTCCTAAGGCCCAGTTTACTTCACACTTTAGGATGTCTGGTTTTAGGTGAGTGATCACACCATCATGATTATCTTGGTTGTGAAGATCTTTTTGGTATAGTTCTTCTGTGTATTCTTGCCACCTCTTCTTAATATCTTCTGCTTCTTTTAGGTTCAAGCCATTTCTGTCATTTATTGTGCCCATCTTTCCATGAAATATTCCCTTGGTTTCTCTAATTTTCTTAAAGAGATCTCTAGTCTTTCCCATTCTACTGGTTCCCTCTATTTCTTTGCATTGATCACTGAGGAAGGCTTTCTTATCTCTCCTTGGTATTCTTTGGAACTCTGCATTCAAATAGATATATCTTTCCTTTTCTCCTTTGCTTTTCACTTCTCCTCTTTTCACACCTATTTGTAAGGCCTCCTCAAACAACCACTATTCTTTTTTGCATTTCTTTTCTTGGGGATGATCTTGATCCCTGTCTCCTGTAGAATGTCACGAACCTCTGCCCATAGTTCATCAGGCACTCTATTTATCAGATCTAATCCCTTAAACCTATTTCTCACTTCCAGTATATAATCATAAGGGATTCGATTTAGGTCATACCCGAATGGTCTAGTGGTTTTCCCCAGTTTCTTAAATTTAAGTCTGAATTTGGCAATAAGAAGTTCATGATCTGAGCCACAGATAGGTTCTGGTCTTGTTTTTGCTGACTATAGAGCTTCTCCATCTTTGCCTGAAAAGATTATAATCAATCCCATCACTTCATGAAAAATATATGGGGAAACAATAGAAACAGTGAGTGACTATCTTGTGGGGCACCAAAATTACTGCAGATGGTGACTGCAGCCATGAAATTAAAAGATGCTTACTCCTTTGAAGAAAAGCTAAGACCAACCTAGACAGCATATTAAAAAGCAGAGACATTACTTTGCCAACAAAGGTCCATCTAGTCAAAGCTATAGTTTTTCCAGGAGTCATGTATGAATGTGAGAGTTGGACCATAAAGGAAGCTGAGCACCAAAGAATTGATGTTTTTGAACTGTGGTGTTGAAAAAGACTCTTGAGAGTCCCTTGGACTGCAAGGAGATCAAACCAATCAATTCTTAAGGAAATCAGTCTTGAATATTCATTGGAAGGACTGATGCTAAAGTTGAAGCTCCAATACTTTGGCCACCTGATGCAAAGAACAGACTCATTGGAAAAGACCCTGCTGCTAGTAAAGATTGAAGGCAGGAGAAGAAGGGGATGACAAAGAATGAGATGCTTGGATGGCATCACTGACTCAATGGACATGAGTTCGAGCAAGTTCCAGGAGTTGGTGATAGACAGGGAAGCCTGGTGTGCTGCAGGTCATGGGGTCACAAAGAGCTGGACACAACAGAGCGACTGAACTGAATTCCTATTTGTATATTAGAAAATGAACAAATGCTTAAAAAAAAAAACCCTCTGTGTATATATTTGGTTGGTTGGGTTTTTCTGTTAAGCATTACATAAAAACCTAAACAAACGACATGTGGATTGTGGAATGGATAGGCCTAGGAACACCATTCTTTTTACTCTTTCTGGGTGGTCTTACCTGTTTTCAATGGTACAAATTATTATTTCCGATGACTTCCAAATCATTATGTTGAGATTGCAATATTCTCCTGAGCTTTAGTCTGCTAGCTGCACAGTTCCTGCTGAATGTCTCAAGATTAGTACCACGTACATCATTTATGAGGCCTAGAAAAAAGTGAAAATGCAAGGCCCCTGTTCATAAAGCAGGAAAAAAGTGCCATTAAAGGTACTAAGATAAAATATTTTCATTTCAAATAGAGGGCTTCCCTGGTGGCTCAGCGGTAAAGAATTCACCTGCAATGCATAAGACACATGACACGTGGGTTCGATCCTTGCGTCAGGAAGATCCCCTAGAGGAGGAAATGGCAACTTGTTTGGGGAAAATTCCATGGACAGAGGAGCCTGGCAGGTAATAGTCCACGGAGTTGCATAGAGTTGGACATGACTGATCATGGAGCATTTTCAAATATTACATTTTTTATTAAAATGAAGCAAGGGTAATAGTGATAATCCTATTAGTGAAGAAAATTAAAAGTGTCCTACTACTAATGGCTCAGGGGTAAAGAATCTGCCTGTTATTGCAAGAGATGCAGATTTGATTCCTGGGTCGGGAAGGGCCCCTGGAGAAGGAAATGCAACCCAATCCAGTATTCTTGCCTGGGGAATCCCATGGACAGAGGAGCCTGGCAGGCAACTGTCCATGTGGTCGCAAGAGTTAGACATGACTGAGCGACTTAACAACTGCTGTAAAAAAATAACACAAATTTAGTAGCTCAGAGCAACACAAATGTATTATCTCCCAGTTCTGGAGCTCAGAAGTCCTATATTCAAGACATCAGCAGGGCTGCATTCCTCTTGCAGGCTCCACTGGGGAAAAAATTTCATTTCTTGCCTTTTCAGCAACTACCCCTTGGTTTGTGGCCCCTTCCTTCATATACAAAGCCAGCAGCAGCGCATCTTCCAATCCCTTTCTTGTTTTTCCTGCCCTGTCTATTATTCCTCATCTCTACTTCCCTGATCATATCTCTTTCTCCAACTCTCCTTCCTCCCTCTTTCTCTTTTAAAGACTGTTATAATTGCATTGGACCCACCTGATAATCTAACATAATCTCCCCATCATGAGATCTTTGATTTAATCGCAACTAAAAAGGGTTTTTTTACCAAGTAAGGTAACATAACCACAGGTTTCTGGGGATCAGGACAAGGATGTTTGGGGATGGAGTTGGTGGGACATTAATCTGTCTACCACAATGATTAACAACACAAATGTACAAATTGAAAAAAATATTTTTGGTGTCAGAATATTATATAACACAATAAATTTACTAATACTTTAATAATGTGATACCTTGATTGATCATAAGAATTTTCTGGCTCAGTACTCTACAAATTTATGTATAAGGTTATCAAAATTTATACTTTTAGCAACTTCATTCTCAGTTGACATAATTGAAAGTGCCATCAGTCTCTCTTGGCAAATGCAAGATGGCAAATGATTTTTAATAATTTCAAATTTAGAGAAAGAACTTCCTGCTGATGCAACTGTTATGGGAGCAGATATGAGTATTTTATGGCCTATGGCAACTTTGGGTTAATGTATAAATTTTGGTCCATCTAGAATTTAAGACTCTCATGGAACTATTTTTCTAAAAAGATTTAATTCATATAAATCAGCTTTGTGTAAGTCCAAATTTAATTTTAAATGTTTATTTATACAATAATAGTATATTAATTTTTCCTCTAACATTTCCTATAACTTGTGAAGGTTGTTCAGTTCAGTTCAGTCGCTCAGTCGTGTCTGACTCTTTGTGACCCTATGAACCACAGTACTCCAGGCCTCCCTGTCCATCACCAACTCCCGGGTTTCACCCAAACCCACGTCCATTGAGTCGGTGATGCCATCCAACCATCTCGTCCTCTGTTGTCCCCTTCTCCTCCTGCCCTCAATTTTACCAAGCATCAGGGTCTTTTCAAATGAGTCAGCTCTTCGCATCAGGTGGCCAAAGTATTGCAGTTTCAGCTTAAGCATCAGTCCTTCCAATGAACACCCAGGATTGATCTCCTTTAGAATGGACTGGTTGGATCTGCTTGCAGTCCAAGGGACTCTCAAGAGTCTTCTCCAGCACCACAGTTCAAAAGCATCAATTCTTTGGCGATCAGCTTTCTTCATAGTCCAACTCTCACATCCATACATGACCACGGGAAAAACCATAGCCTTGACTAGACGGAACTTTGTTGGCAAAGTAACGTCTCTGCTTTTCAATATGCTATCTAGGTTGGTCGTAACTTTCCTTCCAAGGAGTAAGCGTCTTTTAATTTCATGGCTGCAATCACCATCTGCAGTTATTTGGGGGCCCAGAAAAATAAAGTCAGCCACTGTGAGGGTTGTACAATAAACCAAAAGTGGCTTCATGATGTGTATATAATTCAATTATAAGGAAAATTAATTTAAAATTTCTCTTCCTCATTAATTAGTGGTTCATTTGAGACTGCATATGAAAACAGTGTTCTTTTCTGTTGAATATGATGATCCCTAAATTTCATTTATATGTCTAAACCTCCTGTGGGTATTTACTTTGCAATGTTTCAGCAGTTTTCAAAAGCAGAGAGTCTAAACTCTTAGAAGAATTCTAATAACTCCTTTATATATACATTATTACCATTCCACATGCACACCTTTATTTTGTACTAATTTACTGACAAAGTTTAATGCCTAACTGAGAGCAGTTCTTGTCATGGAACTCAGGATGTCAAGTTCATATTTGTGTAAATCCTACAGGGACGGACAGGCAAGCCCATTTCCCATTATGTGCCCCAGGGTAGAGTCCTTGTTCACTCCTGCACCAACAGCTCCTGCTACCAGGACTGCTGCTTCTGCAGCTGTGACCACCCACCATGAACAGCACCAGTCTGGACCCAGTTCCTGGGCTGACTGCCTTGGGGCCCTATGTGGGCCAGACTATACAAATGGTCTATTTGTGCCCACATAACCTGCCATTCCTGTGAACCTAAGCCCACATGTGCACACGCTACCATCAAGCACATCTCCACTGTTCATGCATGTGCTTCATTATTTCATCAGATTTAATTTACAAAACACAGATCAAAGATAACATTGCTATGAATCTTTAGAAGGCAACAGTAAAGCTTCCCTGGTGGTGGAAAGGTTAGGACTTCGCCTTCCAATGCAGGGGGTACATGTTAAATCCCTAGCTAGAGAGCTAAGATCCTGCATACCAGGAGGTCAAAAAACAAAAACAGAAGCAATATTGCAACAAATTCAATAAAGACATTTAAAATAGTCCACATCAACAAAACAAAACCAAGCCAATTATGGAGTCCTTCTGGGGGTGGGGTCCCTAAGTCAGTGCCCAAGTGGCACACCTAAGATGACCGTGGTGCCAGTTAGGGCATTTGATACTTAACCGATCAGTGAACATACATCCATGCAACAGGTCTGGTGCTCACTCATGGTATCTTTTTCCAGCCTTTCCTAAATGTGCTATAACAAGGAGGAACTTGACAGTTTCTACCACCAAAATAATAACTCAGAAGCCTGTATGCCTTTGTATTTTCATACCCATTATCTCACCAGAGTGCCACAACCCACTGCAGTAGTGAGAAAGGATTATTGGTTCTAATTCGTTAGTCCTCACAACAATCCACGGAAGTTGTGGATTGGAAGTATTTTTGAAGCTGTCTGACAGATGAAGTCAGAAGTAAATTATTTTCCTATCTACCTCACCAGACTGTTTGGATAACTGAAGTTAAAAGTGGTTATGAAAAGTGTTTTGTCAGCAATGAGGTAGACAGCACATATATTACCACTATTCTGGATCCATAGACCCTGATCATGGCAATGACCCTGGGTTACTGGCACTTCCACAGGCTAGCTCATGTAGTCCACCTGCTCCTGGAATGAACAAACTCGAACTATAAGGAGAAGTACAGGATAGGGGACAGTCCCAACTATGACAGAAGCCAGTGGCTAAGTAAAAAATTCAAGCTGGGCCTAGACTTCCCCAATCTGCCCTATTTAATTAATGGGGCTCACAAGCTCACCCAGTGCAAGGCCACACTTGACTCCACTGCTCACAAGCACAACGTGAGTGGTGAAACTGAGAAGATATACATGGCCGTGATGGAGAGCCGAGCTATGGACACTGCTGATGACTTGGCACGAGTCTGCCACCACCATCACTCTGAGAAAATGAAGTTTCAATACCTGAAGGAGATCCCTGAAAATATGAAGCTCTACTCAGAGTTTCTGGAGACGAGGACTTGGTTTGCAGGGGACAAGCTCACCTATGTGGGTTTCCTGGCCTGCACTTTATATTTGACCCCAAGTGCCTGGATGAATTCCTACAACTGAAAGACTTCTTCACCTGCTTTAAGGGCCTAAGGAGGATCTCTGCATACATAAGTTCAGCTGCTTCCTCCCACACCTTTTATGTTCGAGGATAGCTATGTGGGGCAATAAGTAGCACCCTGGAAGGCAGGAGATGGATCCAGGAGCCAGTGCCGCACTTGCTGGACCTCCCTGCATCCCAGGACCTTACTCTCTCCTTTCTTTCCATTTGCCTCCACTTAAGCCTTATTTGGCCCCAACTGTTTCCCAATTCCATTCATCCAGGATCTTTAAAACTCTACAGCAGCATCACACTCTTCTTCAGTGAAGTCATCACCTGACATTATGCTTTCTGCTTCAAAGACAAACAGACCATCCTTACTTTCTGTGTTATTGTTTTTTTCTTTTTTCTGCCATGAGTCACTTCATCAGAACCCTGGCCTGCAGACTTCAAGCCTGATTTCCTCAGTACTGCCCTGAAGACCAGTCCTGGCCTGGTATGCAGACCCTGCTCCCCCAGTGTGCTCCCTACCCAGCCCTGCCTGTTTACCAATAAAGCCTTAACCACACACACACACACAAAATAATAATAATAAGTAAAATAAAATAAAATTTACATGGAAAAATAAAGGTCCACAAATAGCTAACTTTGAAAAATAAGAACTAAAAAGATCACAATGTTCCATTAGATAATGACATACTTAAAATCTGTAGCAATGTTTTTTGAATCTTTGCTAAACAGGGGTTTCCCAGGTGGCTCAGTAGTAAAGAATCTGCCTGCCAATGCAGGAGCCACAGGAAACACGGGTTCCATCCCTGGATCAGGAAGATCCCTTAGAGAAGGAAAAGGCAACCCACTCCATTATTCTTGTCTGGGATATCCCAAAGACAGAGAAGCCTGGTGGGTTACAGTCCATGGGGTTTCAAAGAGTTGGACA
The DNA here is from genome assembly GCF_049115385.1 of Moschus berezovskii. Classification (NCBI taxonomy): domain Eukaryota; kingdom Metazoa; phylum Chordata; class Mammalia; order Artiodactyla; family Moschidae; genus Moschus; species Moschus berezovskii. The sequence goes on along the minus strand of NC_142488.1, from coordinate 130,931,348 downwards.
ACTAACACTTACCCTTACACAGATTGTGGTCCTCAAATACCATTTCCCACTAAACAAAACCAAAGCTACTTAGAGAAATGGCTGATTGCAGTTCTAAGACAGAAAATGTACAAGATAAACCTGGAACACATTGGCTTGCCATATAGGAAGGAGGCAGTACAGAAATCATTAAGTCATGCTGAAAGGACCCACCCAGGAGCCAACTTGAAGAGGCTTCCAAAGACCGAAGGTAATCAAGTTCAGCATCAATAAGAATAATGACTGCCATAGATTGAAGCACATCAATTATGTTTAAATCCATGAGTTTACAATGATACCAAAAACATAAAACAAATTTTTTAAAGACTAATTAGTTACTTTTAAAGATGCCAATAAACCAACTTATTATTTTGAAAATATATAAATAAAGTAGAAGAATCAAGCTCTTACTCTGACTCCTAAATGAATTACACCATTGAATAGTCAAATAGTAGATGGGGGATGTTTTTCTTAATTGAAGCATTCCAACTAAAAATAAGGGAGAAGTGAAAGAATTACAATTTCATTATTTTGCATTCCTCAATGAAATAATGTATCGAGACACTGATCATCACAAAAAGAAAGATAACAAAGCCTCCTAATGGAAGAAAACACCACTGTTTATGAAGTCACCTTCTCAGAAAACCAAACCTGAATCTGATCAAGTCTCCAGATTCCACTATGACTTTATAAGAAATACAGAAAACAGAGGAACATATTGAATAACAGAATAGAAATGCATTCAACAAAATCAAGACTAGGAAGTTTCACAGGAAAAAAGAATCAAATCTCTTCCTTAAATAAAATGCAAAGGGAAAGAGATGAAGGGCAGAACCAGCAAATTAAAATCATTTAAGAGACACATCAATGAAACACAATTTATTTGGATTCTGATTCAAACTGTTAAAAACTATAGACACGTTTATGAAACAATTAGAAATTTAAACGTTGATTAGATATCTGATCGTGTCAATGAGTTATTATTCTTTACTTTTTGTCATAATGTTTTTGCCTTGATTTTGCTTTAATTCTGTATCTTTTAAAGATACATACTGAAATATTTACACATAAAATGACATGTCTTAGTCTGTATTTAAAATAATACAGGTGTGGAGAGTGAGTGGAATATAGATTTTAAATGACTGTGAGTTTATGGTTATGGAGGTTTGGCAATGATAACATGGGAGTTCATTATATTAATAAGTCTAGTTTTGTTTATGTTTGACGTTTCCCTTAATCATGAAATGTTTAAAATAATATGATACTTTCAACAAGACTATATGAATTAATCAATGAAACAAGAGAAAGGTCAGAATCTGGCTCGCTCTATCTATCTATCTATCCAAAAGGATATCAAATATATAAAGGAAAGCTCAAACAGACTGGTGATATAAAGAATGCAAACTAAAAGAAATGTTGAGGTATCACTTTATATCTATTCCTTGACAAAAATTAGGAAACTGGATGCTGCCAATTGTTGGCAGAAATAAGGAAAATTGAGCTATTTATATATTTTCTGAAGGGATCTTAACATGTAGACCTATAGTGTGCTTATAAGTAATTAACAACCAGTTCTGCAGAAAGAGAAAATATATAGCTTTATCATATATATAAAGTGTGTATATATATATAGTATATATGTTTCTGTGTATACATTATATGGGTGAATTTAACTCAGATGACCATTATATCTACTACTGTGGGCAGGAATCCCTTAGAAGAAATGAAGTAGCCATCATGGTCAACAAAAGAGTCCAAAATGCAGTACTTGGGTGCAATCTTAAAAACGACAGAATGATTTCTGTTCATTTACAAGGCAAACCATTCAATATTACAGTAATCCAGGCCTATGCCCCAACCAGTAATGCTGAAGAAGCCGAGGTTGAACGGTTCAGATGTCCTTTTCATTCTAGGGGACTGGAATGCAAAAGTAGGAAGTCAAGAAACACCTGGAGTAACAGGCAAATTTGGCCTTGGGGCACGGAATGAAGCAGGGCAAAGGCTAATAGAGTTTTGTCAAAAGAACACACTGGCCATAGCAAACACCCTCTTCCAACAACACAAGACAAGACTCTACATACGGACATCACCAGATGGTCAACACCGAAATCAGATTGATTATATTCCTTGCAGTCAAAGATGGAGAAGCTCTATACAGTTAGCAAAAACAAGACCAGAAGCTGACTGTGGCTCAGATCATGAACTCCTTATTGCCAAATTCAGACTTAAATTGAAGAAAGTAGGGAAAACCACTAGTCCATTCAGATATGACCTAAATCAAATCCCTTATGATTTATACAGTGGAAGTGAGAAATAGATTTAAGGGACTAGATCTGACAGATACAGTGCCTGATGAACTCTGGACAGAGGTTCGTGACATTGTACAGGAGACAGGGACCAAGACCATCCCCATGGAAAAGAAATGCAAAAAAGCAAAATGGCTGCCTGAGGAGGCCTTACAAATAGCTGTGAAAAGAAGAGAAGCAAAAAGCAAAGGAGAAAAGGAAAGCTATAAGCATCTGAATGCAGAGTTCCAAAGAATAGCAAGGAGAGATAAGAAAGCCTTCCTCAGTGATCAATGCAAAGAAATAGAGGAAAACAACAGAATAGGGAAAACAAGAGATCTCTTCAGGAAAATTAGAGATACAAGGGAACATTTCATGCAAAGATGGGCTCGATAAAGGACAGAAATGGTATGGACCTAAGAGAAGCAGAAGATATTAAGAAGAGGTGGCAAGAATACACAGAAGAACTGTACAAAAAAGATCTTCATGACCAAGATAGTCATGATGACGTGATCACTGACCTAGAGCCAGACATCTTGGAATGTGAAGTCAAGTGGGCCTTAGAAAGCATCACTATGAACAAAGCTAGTTGAGGTGATGGAATTCCAGTTGAGCTATTTCAAATCTTGAAAGATGATGCTGTGAAAGTGCTGCACTCAATATGCCAGCAGATTTGGAAAACTCAGCAGTGGCCACAGGACTGGAAAAGTTCAGTCTTCATTCCAATCCCAAAGAAAGGCAATGCCAAAGAATGCTCAAACTACCACACAATTGCACTCATCTCACACACTAGTAAAGTTATGCTCAAAATTCTCCAAACTAGGCTTCAGTAATATGTGAACCGTAAACTCCAAGATGTTCAAGCAGGTTTTAGAAAAGGCAGAGGCACCAGAGATCAAATTGTCAACATCCGCTGGATCATGGAGAAAGCAAGAGAGTTCCAGAAAAACATCTATTTCTGCTTCATTGACTATGCCAAAGCCTTTGACTGTGTGGATAACAATAAACTGTGGAACATTCTGAAAGAGATGGGAATATCAGACCACCTGACCTGCCTCTTGAGAAACCTGTATGCAGGTCAGGAAGCAACAGTCAGAACTGTACATGGAACAACAGACTGGTTCCAAATAGGAAAACGAGTACGTCAAGGCTGTATATTGTCACCTTGCTTATTTAACTTATATGCAGAGTACATCATGAGGAACGCTGGGCTGGAAGAAGCACAAGCTGGAATCAAGATTGCTGGGAGAAATATCAATAATCTCAGATATGCAGATGACACCACACTTATGGCAGAAAGTGAAGAGGAACTCAAAGACCTCTTGATGAAAGTGAAAGAGGAGAGTGAAAAGGTTGGCTTGAAGCTCAACATTCAGAAAACAAAGATCATGGCATCTGGCCCCATCACTTCATGGGAAATAGATGGAAAAACAGTGGAAACAGTGTCAGACTTTATTTTTTTGGCCTCCAAAATCACTGCAGATGCTGATTGCAGCCATGAAATTAAAAGACGCTTACTCCTTGGAAGGAAAGTTATGACCAACCTTGATTGTATATTAAAAAGCAGAGGCATTACTTTGCCAACAAAGTTCCGTCTAGTCAAGGCTATGGTTTTTCCAGTGGTCATGTATGGATGTGAGAGTTGGACTGTGAAGGAAGCTGATCACCGAAGAATTGATGCTTTTGAACTGTGGTGTTGGAGAAGACTCTTGAGAGTCCCTTGGACTGCAAGGAGATCCTACCAGTCCATTCTAAAGGAGATCAGCCCCGGTTGTTCATTGGAAGGACTGATGCTAAAGCTGAAACTGCAGTACTTTGGCCACCTCATGCGACAAGTTGACTCACTGGAAAAGTCTCTGATGCTGGGAGGGATTGGGGGCGGGAGGAGAAGGGGACGACAGAGAATGAGATGGCTGGATGGCATCACCGACTCTGTGGACATGAGTTTGAGTGAACTCCGGGAGTTGGTGATGGACAGGGAGGCCTGGCGTGCTGTGATTCACGGGGTCGCAGAGAGTCGGACACGACTGAGTGACTGAACTGAACTGATGAACTTTATTGATATCTAGGCATATAGCATACAATTCATAAATAATGATAAACAATACATTTATTGTAACTTTCATAGAATTAATTGATTTTCATAGAATGCTTTTGTTGATTTTTGCCAAAGTGTTTTCCTGTGGATGAAATGCAAGAAGCAGTGCAGATCTGATATGAATGTTGGTTGATATTTTAGTGCATATTAGGAAGACAGCAAGGGCTTCCCCAATGACTTAGTGGTAAAAAATCTGCCTGCAATGCAAGAGATGCGGGTTTGACCCCTGGGTCAGGAAGATTACCTGGAGTAAGAAATGGCAACCTACTCCATTATTCTTGCTTGGAGAATCCCCTGAACAGAGGAGCCTGGAGGGCTGCGGTCCATGGGGTTACAAAGCATTAGACATGACTGAGCAACTGAACAGGCATTAGGAACAAGGCAAAAGTGAAGCAGTGAAGAAAAGCCCAGGACCAGATGGCTTCACAGCTGACTTCTACCAAAAATTTAGAGAAGAGCTAACACCTATCCTACTCACTCTTCCAGAAAATTGCAGAGGAAGGTAAACTTCCAAACTCATCCTATGAGGCCACCATCACCTTAATACCAAAACCTGACAAGGATGCCACAAAAAAAAAAAAAAAAAACTACAGGCCAATATCACTGATGAACATAGACACAAAAATCCTTAACAAAATTCCAGAAATCAGAATCCAACAACATATTAAAAAGATCATACATCATGACCAAGTGGGCTTTATCTTAGGAATGCAATGATTCTTCAATATCTGCAAATCAATCAAAATAATACACCACATTAACAAACTGAAAAATAGAAACCATATGATTATCTCAACAGATGCAGTGAAAGCCTTTGACAAATTAAACATCCATTTATGATAAACAACCCTCCAGAAAGCAGGAATAGAAGGAACATAACTCAATATAATAAAAGCTATATATGACAAAACCTCAGCAAACATTATCCTCAATGGTGAAAAACTGAAAGCATTTCCCCTAAAGTCAGGAACAAGACAAGGGTGCCCACTCTCATCATACTATTCAACATAGTTTTGGAAGTTTTGGCCACAGCAATCAGAGCAGAAAAAGAAATAAAAGGAAACCACTTTGGAAAAGAAGAAATAAAACTCTCACTGTTTGCAGATGACATGATCCTGTACATAGAAAACCCTAAAGACTCCACCGGAAAATTACTAGAGCTAATCAATGAATATAGTAAAGTTGCAGGATATAAAATCAACACACAGAAATCCCTTTCATTCCTATACACTAATAATGAGAAAATAGAAAGAGAAATTAAGGAAACAATTCCATTCACCATTGCAATGAAAAGAATAAAATACTTAGGAATATATCTACCTAAAGAAACAAAAGACCTATATAGAGAAAACTATAAAACACTGGTGAAAGAAATCAAAAAGGACACAAATAGATGGAGAAATATACCGTGTTCATGGATCAGAAGAATCAACATAGCAAAAATGAGTATACTACTCAAAGCAATCTATTGATTCAATGCAATCCCTATCAAGCTACCAAGAGTATTTTTCACAGAAGCAGATCAAATAATTTCACAATTTGTATAGAAATACAAAAAACCTCGAATAGCCAAAGTGATATTGAGAAAGAAGAATGGAACTGGAGGAATCAACCTGCCTGACTTCAGGGTCTACTACAAAGCCACAGTCATCAAGACAGTATGGTACTGGAACAAAGACAGAAATACAGATCAATGGAACAAAATAGAAAGCCCAGAGATAAATCCACACACCTATGGTCACCTTATCTTCAACAAAGGAGGCAAGAATACACAATGGAGAAAAGACAATCTCTTTAACAAGTGGTGCTGGGAAAACTGGTCAACCACTTGTCAAAAAATGAAACTAGAACACTTTCTAACACCATACACAAAAAGAAACTCAAAATGGATTAAAGATCTAAACCTAAGGCCAGAAACTATAAAACTCCTAGAGGAAGATGTAGGCAAAACACTCTCTGACATAAATCACAGCAGGATCCTCTATGACCCACCTCCCAGAATATTGGAAATAAAAGCAAAAATAAACAGATGGGACCTAATTAAAATTAAAAGTTTTGCACAACAAAGGAAACTATAAGCAAGGTGAAAAGACAGACTTCAGTAGGGGAGAAAATAATAGCAAATGAAGCAACTGACAAAGAATTAATCTCAAAAATATACAAGCAACTGCTGCAGCTCAATCCCAGAAATATAAATGATCCAATCAAAAAGTGGGCCAAAGAACTAAACAGACATTTCTCCAAAGAAGACATACAGATGGCTAGCAAACACATGAAAAGATGTTCAACATCCCTCATAATCAGAGAAATGCAAATCAATACCACAATGAGGTACCATTTCACACCAGTCAGAATGGCTGCTATCCAAACGTCTACATGCAATAAATGCTGGAGAGGGTGTGGAGAAAATGGAACCCTCTTACACTGTTGGTGGGAATGCAAACTAGTACAACCACTATGGAGAACAGTGTGGAAATTCCTTTAAAAACTGGAAATAGAACTGCCATACAACCCAGCAATCACACTCCTGGGCATACACACTAAGAAAACCAGAACTGAAAGAGACACGTGTACTTCAATGTTCATCGCAGCACTGTTTATATAGCCAGCACATGGAAGCAACCTAGATGTCCATCTGCAGATGAATGGATAAGCAAGCTGTGGTACATATACACAATGGAGTATCACTCAGCCATTAAAAAGAATGCATTTGAATCAGTTCTAATGAGGTGGATGAAACTGGAGCCTATTATACAGAATGAAGTAAGCCAGAAAGAAAAACACCAATACAGTATGCTGCTGCTGCTGCTAAGTCACTTCAGTCGTATCCGACTCTGTGTGAACCCATAGACGGCAGCCCACCAGGCTCGCCCGTCCCTGGGATTCTCCAGGCAAGAACACTGGAGTGGGTTGCCATTTCCTCCTCCAATGTGTGAAAGTGAAAAGTGAAAGTGAAGTCGCTCAGTCATGTCTGACTCGGAGCGACCCCATGGACTGCAGCCTACCAGGCTCCTCCGTCCATGGGATTTTCTAGGCAAGAGTACTGGAGTGGCTTGCCATTGCCTTCTCCAGCAATACAGTATACTAGTGCATATATATGGAATTTAGAAAGATGATAACAATAACCCTGTATACGAGACAGCAAAAGAGACACAGATGTATAGAATAGTCTTTTGGATTTTGTGGGAGAGGGCGAGGGTTGGATGATGTGGGAGAATGGCACTGAAGCATGTATATTATCATATGTGAAACGAATTGCCAGTCCAGGTTCGATGCATGATACAGAATGCTTGGGGCTGGTGTACTGGGATGAACCAGAGGAATGGGATGGGGAGGGAGGTGAGAGGGGGGTTCAAGATGGGGAACACATGTACACCCGGGGAGGATTCATGTCAGTGTATGGCAAAACCAATACAATAATGTAAAGTAATTAGCCTCCAATTAAAATAAATAAATTTAAAAAAAAGAACAGAGAATATAAAAAATCTCAGCAGAGAAACAGAAAGTGTAAAACTGTGAAAGGGAAGTGTTAGTCACTCAGTTGTGTCTGGCTCTTTGTGACCCCGTGGACCATAGCCCACCAGGCTCCTCTGTCCATAGAATTCTCATGGCAAGAATACTGGAGTGGTTCGCCATTCCCTTCTCCAGGGTAGCTTCCTGACTCAGGGATGGAACCTGGGTCTCCTGCATTGAAGATTCTTTACCATCTGAGCCACCAGGGAACCTAATAAAAGAGAAGCAAATGTAAATTTTAGAACTGAAAATATAACTCTGAAATTTTAAAAAGCACTAGACAGGCTAACAATATAATGGACATAACAGAGGAAAGATTCGGTGAGATTTGAACACAGTTCAACAGGAATTATCAAATCTGAAGAACACAGAGCAAAGATTCTTTTGAATGAAAGGAAATTCAGGGACCTATGTATCAATCTATAAATGTTAAAATCCTACCACAAGTGTAATTGCAGTTCCAAAAGGAGAAAAAAGAGAAAGAATGTGGCACAAAGAACATTAGAAGAATAATGGCCAGAATTCCCCCAAATATAGTAAAGACATACATTTATAGATCTAAGATGCTAAGTGAAATCTAAACAGGATATATATGAAGAAAATTGGATTAGTCTACATTGTAATAGTATTGGTGGCATCATTTTGAAATATTCTAGTCAAAGCTATGGTTTTTCCAGTAGTCATGTATGGATGTGAGAGTTGGACTATGAAGAAAGCTGAGCACTGAAAAATTAATGCTTTTCAACTGTGGTATTGGAGAAGACTCTTGAGAGTCCCTTGGGCTGCAAGGAGATCCAATCAGTCGATGTTAAAGGAAATCAGTCCTGAACAAATATTCATTGGAAGGACTGATGCTAAAGCTTAAAGTTCAATACTTTGGCCACCTGATTCGAAGAACTGACTCATTTGAAAAGATCCTGATGCTGGGAATGATTGAAGGCTGGAGGAGAAGGGGACAATAGAGGATGAAATGGTTGGATGGCATCACTGACTCAATGGACATGAGTTTGGGTGGACTCTGGGATTTGGTGATGGACAGGGAGGCCTGGCGTGCTGCAGTCCATAGGGTCCCAAAGAGTCAGACATGACTGAGCGACTGAACTGAACTGAACCAATATACTCACACATCATATATACTGCCACAGAGAGGATAACAAAGAAATATGAATAAAAATCAAAAGAATTCATTGAAAGCCCTGTAATCTTAATTTGAACTGGAAACACCACTCTGAACTCACAATTCATTTTCTCTTTCTAAAAACCACACAGTTCCTAGTTCTGTTCACTAAAAAGGCCTTTAAAAGTAATGACAACCCAGTAGCAATGAGCACCCCTGACACTCAGATACTGGTCTGAGTAGTCTCAAAGTAAAGCATTTGCCCCCAAAAGGAGCCAAGTCTCCTCAGAGAAATGACTGACCCTGTTAGAACAATAAATATTCAAGATGAGTCTGTAACATCTTGTTTTGTCCATAAGCAAGGAATTTACCAAACAGGAGAGAGATCTGTCAAAATGAACCAAAAGTCAAATTTACGGGGCTCCCACTGGCCAAAAATGAGCTAATATGAGCATTAAAAAAATAAGGACTTCAGTGGATTAAAAGGTAATGATCATTAACAAATCCATGAATCCACAATGCTTCTAAAAAGTTAGGAAATTATTATCACAAATTCTCAAACCATGAGGTGAAATGTTGACAGGAAAATTTATAATTGATAGATTGAGCTGCCAGTACCTACACTCACTGATGAATCTGAATATCACTAAAAGTTGGACAACCAAACAATATGTGTCTCCTAATAACATTATAGGAAATACACAGTAACACCTATGAAGTAATTTTGCTAAATGATAATAATAAGTAATAATCTAATTAAGCCTCTATATCTAACTCTAATTATAGGAAATATGGGATATGGAGGAAATATTACATGACACCAACAGACCAGCCAAATCTCATACGTTGGAAATTCTAAAGAAAAAATAAACTGGTTTCTCCAAAAAATGTCATTAAGAAAAAATAGAATGTGTGCGGAGGGGGAGGTGCTATTGTAATAAAAAAGAGAGAGATTTAAGAGACATAGCAATCAAATACAATGTAGTTTGGATCCTAATTCTAAGAAAGCAAGTGCAAAAACAAAACAAAACATTTTTATACATTCAGGGAAATGTGAACATGGAGTACGTAATACTAAAGAAGTATTATTCTAGTATACATGAGATGATATTATGTCTATGTTTTTTTTAAGTGTCCCTAGTGGTACAGATGACACCACCCTTATGGCAGAAAGTGAAGAGGAACTAAAAAGCCTCTTGATGAAAGTGAAAGAGGAGAGTGAAAACGTTGGCTTAAAGCTCAACATTCAGAAAACTTAGATCATGGCATCTGGTCCCATCACTTCATGGGAAATAGATGGGGAAACAATGGAAACAGTGTCAGACTTTATTTTGGGGGGCTCCAAAATCACTGCAGATGGTGACTACAGCCATGAAATTAAAAGACGCTTACTCCTTGGAAGGAAAGTTATGACCAACCTAGATAGCATATTAAAAAGCAGAGACAATACTTTGCCAACAAAGGTCCATCTAGTCAAGGCTATGGTTTTTCCCGTGGTCATGTATGGATGTTAGAGTTGGACTGTGACGAAAGCTGATCGCAGAAGAATTTATACTTTTGAACTGTGGTGTTGGAGAAGACTCTTGAGAGTCCCTTGGACTGCAAGGAGATCCAACCAGTCCATTCTAAAGGAGATCAGTCCTGGGTGTTCATTGGAAGGACTGATGCTAAAGCTGAAACTCCAATACTTTGGCCACCTCATGGGAAGAGTTGACTCACTGGAAAAGACTCTGATGCTGGGAGGGATTGGGGGCAGGAGGAGAAGGGGACGACAGAGAAGGAGATGGCTTGATGGCATCACCGACTCGATGGACATGAGTTTGAGTGAACTCCAGGAGTTGGTGATGGACAGGAAGGCCTGGCGTGCTGTGATTCATGGGGTCGCAAAGAGTTGGGCACAACTGAGTGACTGAACTGAACTGAACTGACACCATCTTTCCCTGGTAGAACTTATTTTTTTAAAGAAATGAGTTAACCCACTCCTCAGTAAAGATTATCTTTGGCTACTTAAATCTTTCCTTAGATCTTTGTTTAGCTGCTTAATTCTTTGTTAGGGAAGATTATAATGGATGGATCAGGCTGTCACCAAACCAGCTGAGTAATCCTAGCAGCTCTTCTACTCCAGCACCTCCTTAAACACTACCCTCTGGACCATGTAGCTGTTCTTGGTTCAGGTTTCGGGTGGCCAGTGGTCTGCTTCCTAGCCCTGATGCCATATCACTACAACCATCACAGACTCAGCTTCTGCTACCTTGGGAACCGCACAGTTATCCACCAAGGGTTATCTTTCTTCTTGCTCCATGAGGAAGCGATTTTCTCCTTTCTTCTATTACAGCTGTCTCAACTGACCTCCGGAGGGCTGGCTCAAAAATGGCCACAGCCTCTCTAATGCCAGTTCAGATGGAAAATTCTATATGTCAAGGAGGAGGTGACGTCACAAAGCCAGGATAGGAATGTCTACCTCTTTGTACCTCCTCATGGGCTAGGGCATCTCTACTGGTCAGCTCTCTGCCAGGGCACTGAATGGCTCTGGGGCCCTTCAGATTCTCTCCTCTCTATCTGACTTCCTGAAGAACCCTTGACTGGTCCCCACCCCTCCTTTGTGCATGGCAAGAGGAATGGGGTATTAATCTTAGTGTCCTTGGAGCACCATGTTGCTTCCCTCTGAGGGCTCAGGGGTTCTCATCAAAAAGGACCCTAGGAATTGCATCCACATCACAGAATTCCAGAGCTCTGCATGTAGATAGCTCATTCAGGACACTACTACCCAGAGAGAAATGAAAAGCCATCTCTTCCTGGAACAAAAATGAAACACAGGAGGAGGAAACGGCAAGCACAGGCAGCTTTAAGAGTGAAAGGAAAGAGCTGAGCAAGCAAATTAGGCCTTTTCTCTGGAAAGTAAGGCCAGGCAGAGGTACCACAAGGGCTTCTAATGCTCAAGCAGTGATTAACACCCCAAATGGAGACCGAACAAGAGCTGAGCACAGCAGCACAAGATTTCAGTCTCTAATAAAAGTTCAGGGTGACTGAAGGACATTTTTTAGTTCATCCCAGTAAGGAACACCACTTAGACAAGAAAAAATTTCTAAATGCTCACAGTTAAACCATCTAAGTGATTTATTTTGATAGAGAGACTATAGAGACAGACTAAAAATGTAGATACATGTACATTTCTACAGTCTGTCTTTTCATTAAATATACATACATGATATGAAAGCTTGCTTAAAGAGTATCCTTGCTGCCACTTCAGGGGGTGCAGGTTCAATCCCTGGTTGGGAAACTAAGGTCCCACGGTGTGGCAAAAAATAAATAAATGCAGCATATCTGAAGTCTAAAAAATAATAATGTCATGTTGTGTTATTTCTTTGTGAGTTTATTGTTGCTTTTCCAGAAAAAGTTCTGACCAACTAAGTCATGGGCTTGGTTCCTTTGCCTTAGCTGTTATTCAGGAAAAATCCACAGCCCCTAGCCAAAAGGTCCCACTTTCACTGGGTTGTAGATACCCACACTGCAGGTATATGGCCCAGAAAACCACCCAAAATCATACAAAAGCAAATGACCCACACCCACTTTGTCCTCTCCAAAGTTAGACTAGCTCCCCAAGGTACACTCTGGTGTCTTATTCCACCCTACCCACCCCAGAGGTAAGAAAGCATGCATTCATTATCTATTCACATACAAAGTAGAGTTGGGTTTCTTTTTTAATCATTTAGTAAAACTGATGGCGCATACTGTGTGCCAAACACTGCTATGAACCCATCACATAGAAATGCTAACTCCTTTATTTCAACCAGGAACTTGTACGCAGCCACGGTTCTTTATTTCTGTCCACACTGGCCTCTTACACCAAGTTCATGTGTATGTTTCAAGGAGGGCAGGCATGTATATACATTGTCCTTGAAGCAGACCCCCACCTATTTGTAATAAATACTTGCCAGATAGAAAGAAAAATTCTCAAAGGCTATTTATGAAGCTCCCAATTTCCTCGTGGTGCCATGTAGGACACTGTAATTACAAGAAACATTTTCGACTCTGCTTCTCTGACTGCGTGGCTGGGAGGCCCAGGGAGTGGACCATGGTAACCACTCTTCATTTTCCTGGGCCATTGTAACTCTAATGAGATCTGTTTTGATTACAACTAGAACAATGCACAGCAGGTGAAGCCATATGGAACCTGGTCATCTTGAAGCAGAAGCCGAAAGCAGGCTTTTGTCCTACTCAGCTCTGCATGTGCATTTTCTAAAAATCAAGTCCCACCTGGTCCTACCACTGTGACGTAAGAACAGAAATTGTCTGAGGACTGAAGCTTCACTCCATGCCTGCACTGCAAATAGGAAATCAATTGCTGAGTGCCTACTGTGTGCTTGGTTCTGGGCTGGCTTGTTCTTCTGTCTTCTCATCAAACTCACGGTGAGCCAATTATCCTAAGTGATATTCTACTAAAACTAAGGCCCAAAGAGGTCATCAGAACTGCCTTAAGTTGCACAGCTTAAACGTGACAGCACCAAACCTCCTCACCCTAGTGCTTAAATGTTTTCTCTTCCCAGGGACATTGCCATTGAAATCTTAAACTTTCTGTACTTTTTTTCATTGCTTGACTTGGATAAACAGATGGTCATAAAATATTCCGTTCTCCAGAGGGACTCTAAGCTCTTCCTGTGACATACTAAGTGATAACTGACTGTGGGTAGCTGCTGACGAGGCAGAAGCCCTCACAGCCCACCTGTCTCTGATATTTTCCATTCAGAGTGGTGGGGGGAGGGGAACGTGGGGGACAGGAGGGGATGGGTTGGAAATCAGATCCCAGAACCTCACATATCACTGTGAGTCTTACCCTGCTCACCTGGACTACTGCCCTGATATAGGCTGGATAAATTCAGGTATGAAAAATTCTATCATTGAACATAATCGTTTTTTATCAGAATCACAGTACCTCTTTCCTTCCTTTCCTCCCTCTTTTACCTGCCATCCCCACCCCCAACATCTCCCTCCACCATGGCTAACCTAGTCAGTAGCATGGAGAAAGCAAACTTAGAGTCTGCCAGTTCAGGGTCACATTGGTCTATTAAAGCCTAACAAAGAGTAAAGCTTTATGCTGAAGAAAACAGGTTTACCTTGAATTTGTGAATTGAGAGCCTATTGAAGGAGCCAGAGAAAACCTTTAATATTGGGCTAATTATTGACTGCAATAAAATAGTATTTAATTCTAGGCGGCCACGTGGCCTAGCAGACTCACCCTCATATGAATGTGTACTCTACACAGAAAGGAGCTTAGGTTCTTATTAGAGAATTTAAGTATTGGCTATAAACACCCAGAAATAATACAATTATGTATTTGTGTGTAAATATGTCAAATGATTGATGCAAAGATGAATTATTTTCTAAAATAGAACTGACTCTTCTCAAGACCAGTGTGAATTCCTATCATCAAGGGAGTTCAGATCTCTCTCAAACCTCTAGAAAACATGTAACGACTTGCCCTGGGTTCTTCCCGCACAGCCCCCTCCCCAAACCACTGTCCAACATGCAGACTCACCTCTGCTCAAAGCTCTAGCCCAGTGCCACAGCCGCTAGGCACTGTGGTCTTAGGCACGCTACTTGGCATCAGGTCAGCTTTTGCTCCGTCTTACTGTCAATGTGCATGCTCAGTGGCTCAGTTGTGTCCGACTATTTGCGACCCTATGAACTGTAGCCTGCCAGGCTCCTCTGCCCACAGGACTTCCCAGGCAAGAAGACTGCAGTGGGTTGCCATTTCCTTCTCCAGGGGATCTTCCTGACCCAGGGATCGAACCCACTTCTCCTGGGTCTCCTGCATTGGCAGGTGGATTCTTTACCACTGCATTACCTGGGAAGCCCCTTATTGTCAACATGAGACCTCCAATTCCTGCCATGGATCCTCTATTCTGAAACTCTGGTCTTAGTCTCAATCTTGACCTGCTTACAACTTCAGTCTGGAAGCCAGGAGACCCAGGCAGGGCCCAGTGGTTTCTTCCTGAACAAAGAGATGCCTTCCTTCAAACCCCAGCTCGGAGACTAGGTCCCATTTATATGTTGGCAGCCGGTCTTCTTGCAGATGTCACCATGCTTTTCTGATGCCATGCTTTGCTTGGCCCCCAGCCACCTCCACACCGCTGTTCTACTGCTTCACTCACACCAGGTAGTCAGGCTTGGTTCAATGTCAGCAAACTCTTTTGAGGTTGGCCTGGACACTCAGCTCACCTAAACCTCAACTTCCAGTAGAATCTACCTAGCAGTGTTCCAAGTACCACTCTTATGCCTGGCCTCTCACATGACTATGGGCACAGAAGAAAAAACCACAGCCCCATAGACTCAAATACTGAGGGGAAATGAATTGCATTTTCTCTAGCATCCAGCTGAACCAGTGCAACAAAATGGTTTTTGGGGGATTAAAAATGCTTTAGAGAGGGGACAATATTTCACATGCCAACTGCTTTAATAGTCATTCTTGTCTGTGCCCATGAGCTGTGGAGGCCAGAGTGACTGACTAGGAGTACAGGTCAAGAAAGCAATTTGCCTAGCTATCATTTCCATTCCTACTGAGAATACAAAACCATTCAAACATACTTGCCTTTTTTTCCCCCTTAAAACATCTCTTCCTCTATAAAATGAGAAAGTTCTTTATAATAATGTGGAATTTCAAACAGAAGAAAGAGAGAAAAAAAAAAAAAACAGTTGTCCTAATACTCAAAGCCAAGAACGATTTTTTTCTTTTTTTTTACCTTTTTCTTATCTTCAGCAGCTGAAACCCATTTTGGAGCATCTTAATGCCCAATGAATAATGGACTCCTTTTCCCTGTCCCAAATGTCTGTCAGGTATTCTGGGAGCACTGTCCTTCACAAGGGATGTGGCAACCTGCTTCAAGAGGAGGGAATATAACAGCTCTTCTGCCTGTCCTCACCCTACCCCTGTATTCCCCACTACTGGGGACAAAGAACAAGGGCATAAATACACTTTCAAAACACCATCATTTGCTAAGTACTTACAGATCTACCACCTTCAAGAAGTTCTTAGGTTAATTCAAGAAGGGTTAGTATGTATAAAATAGATAACTAATGAGAACATATTGTACAGCACAGGGAACTCTGCTCAATACTCTGTGGTGACCTAAATGTTAATTCCAAAAGGGTGGGGATATATGTATAGCTGACTCACTTTGGTGTACAGTAGCAACTAAATCAACATTGTAAAGCAACTATATTCCAATAAAAATTAATTTAAAAAAATTAAAAGGGACTAAAGTTGAGCAAAAAGAAAGGCAGTGCATCCCTTTCTTTGACAACTGAACATTGTTGAATATCGACGAAGAAAAACCATCAATGGGGGAGGGAGGTGGGCAGTGGGTTCAGGATGGGGAACACATGTACACCCATGGCTGATTCATGTCAATGTGTGGGAAAACCACTACAATATTGTAAAGTAATTAGCCTCCAATTAAAATAAATTAATTAATTTTAAAAAATAAATAAAAAAAAACATCAATGGATGGAGAACCAGGCTCAAATCTCATCTCAGACTCTATGGTTAGAGACAGAGTCTTTGAACCTTTATCTTCTGGGTTAGAGATTCTTCACTTGCAGGGTGAGGGATTTCCAACACTTTCTAGGGGCCTCCCCAGTTCTAGGACTTATTTGAATTCCAAAGGCACCAGAAGAACTGTGTTGGGAGTTGAGAGGAGGGGTCAGGCATGACAACTAATAACCAAGATCTGAGGTGTAAAGTTCCAGGTGTCAATTTTCTGCAGCAAATCATCACCCAGGCTGATGGAACAAATCCTTTGTAATGCTAGCACAGGAAGTCTGGTGCCCCGGTTCCTGGATAATGTCAGAAAACAAGGAAGACCTGGAGAACAGATTGAATCCCATCCCTAAGGGATCACTAATACTTCTTTTCAAAAACGCCTGAGAAACCATAGACACATAGGAATTTCTCATATTTGTTTGGCACAATAAAGTTCTATCACTGACCTATGAAACAAGATCTCAAGTCAAACAATAAGGCAGAAGTTAAACAACAGGAAAATAGTTAAATAAGTAACAGAATATCATTCATCAATTGAAAATGCTTTCAAATAATAGCTGATGAAATAGGAACATTCACAGATTATGTTAAGGAGAAAAAGTAGGATTCAGAAATATACAAATGGTATAATCCCAACTATTTTTAAAGCCAACACATGGATAGAGCAAGGACAAGAAAGAGACATACCAGCAGTGTTACACGGAAGCAGGACCAGTTACATAAATAGCAGGACTCAGTGCAAAATGGAAATGTGAGGCTGCTGTTCAAAACTTAAGAATGTCAAGACAGGGACTTCCCAGGTGGTCCAGTGGTTAGGACTCTGCACTTCCACTGCAGAGGCCACTGGTTCAATTCCTGGTTGGGAAAAAAAGACGCTTCATTAAGGTATTTCTGGGTGTTAATAATATCAGTTAGTTTGTATTTATCTGTATTCACCAGATTCTATTCGTGAACATACACTATCTTTTATTTTGAGAAAATATGAGTGAAGTTTAAAAGAGCCAACAAAAGTTAATGGATATTG
Source organism: Moschus berezovskii (assembly GCF_049115385.1). Taxonomy (NCBI): domain Eukaryota; kingdom Metazoa; phylum Chordata; class Mammalia; order Artiodactyla; family Moschidae; genus Moschus; species Moschus berezovskii. Next base: position 130,913,753 of record NC_142488.1, on the reverse strand, counting down.
ACCTATAATTATAAAGGAGCCTGATTTGGAACACCAGTCATACTATTGCAATACATCACAGACAGATGGAGATTAAATCTGGGATGAAGGGAGAAGTGGCAATCTGGCCAGAGGGGAAAAAGTCAGAAGGTGCCACAAAAAGATAGGGAGAGGGTAAGGGAGCTCTACAAGTGACTGAGTAAACAAGGCCTCAGCTGGCTGCCGAAAAAATAAAAAAAGTCCCTCCCCCAATCTAGGAAGACATGAAAGATGTACAGACAAAAATTATGGTTCTACAGGAGTTATATATATATATATATATATATCTGATTCATTTTGCTGCGCAGTAGAAATACAACATTGGAAAGTAATTATACTCCAATTTAAAAAAAAATATTTTTAAGTAGTGGTCTGCTAAGGAACAAAAGGCACCCAAGTATGGAGGGGCACCCAGACATTTTCCCATGCTAGGTGGCAGAGGCAAGGCCCAGAGGACTCTATGCTAGTATTCAGTATATCTTTGTACCTTCAGGCTCGTATGAAGGGGAACCACATATATTTTACTGATTTATTTAAAGTAATGTTTATTGTCTGTCTCTGCCCAACTAGAGTATAAGGTCATCAAGGACTAGAATTGTTAACTGTTTTGTTCACTATTGTACCCCAGCCCTTAGGAACATGCCTAGCACATGTGAGCTGTTCTTAGTCGCTCAGTCGTATCCGACTCTTTGCAACCCCATGGACTGTAGCCCACCAGGCTCCTCCTCTGTCCATGAGGATTCTCCGGGCAAGAATATTGGAGTGGGTTGCCATGCTCTCCTCCAAGGGATCTTGCCAACCCAGGAATCGAACTCAGGTCTCCTGAATTGCAGGCAGATTCTTTACCATCTGAGCCACCAGGGATAGTAGGCACTCAAAAAAAAAAAAAAAAAAAAAAATCATTGAATGAAGTAATTGTGAGTTTGGTCCAATTCTTATCTCATTACATGTAAAGTGGAGATTAGTAGTAACTAGGCTAGGCCAAGTATCAGGAACAATCCCAATGGAAAAAAAAATAAAATCCTTATTTTTGAATTCCAAAGGGAACATGAGAGATTCCTTCTTAATTATTCACTGCCTTGATTATTCATTGTTCATCCCAGAGGGGATGGGGAAAAAGATATACAACAGGGTCGGGTGTGAGCAATACACTCATCTACATCTCATTAAGATAAATCAATTCCTGGGAATTCCCCAGAAGACAGGCAGTCTCTCTGCTTAGCTTCACGATGTGACCTCAGACCCAACACAATCTCAGGGTCATTCTGAAATTGTATTAAAAATTCCTGCCACCACACTGTCTGTGAACAGGTGGAAGAGAAAAAAAGGAAAGCAATTACTGAGACAGTAGGAGCTGAGAAGGGTTAAATCTGGGCCTGTGAATGAACACAGCCCGCCTCCTTCTCCAACCAGATTGTGCTTGGCCTGTGCCTGGAGCCCCTGATGCAGTCTGGTAATGCTCCCTCACAATGGTGGCCCCCCTAACCCAATTCCAAGAGGCCTCTCCTCCACATTTCTCACCTACTCTCAAGAACTTTGAGAAGGTGAACATAACCACAAAATGCTTTTCCCCCTCTTCTTTTTGGGCCACCCCTCTCCCCAGCATAATAAAGAGGAAATGTCTCCAATGTTCCAACATTATCCACTGCAGGTACTTTTCTGAACCAACAGAGAAATGCAGGCACGTACCTGCCCCTTTCTATTTTCTTTCCCCGAGGCAGCCTTCAGTTCAGTTCAGTTAGGTTCAGTCACTTAGTCGTGTCTGACTCTTTGCGACCCCATGAACCACAGCACGCCAGGCCTCCCTGTCCATCACCAACTCCCAGAGTTCACTCAAACTCATGTCCATCGAGTCGGTGATGCCATCCAGCCATCTCATTCTCTGTCGTCCCCGTCTCCTCCTACCCCCAATCCCTCCTAGAGGCAGCCTTAAAGAATGTAATTACATCAAGTCAAAAAATAACAGCTCAGGAGAATGTTTTCAGCCCCTGTAGAAACACGGGCTGTCTTCCACATTGGCCCACAATGCAGGGTCCGACTAAAGGGTTGAGCTGAGCTCATACTTAACTAAAGAGCGGGAAAGGAGAAGAATGTCCTTTTTGAATCTTTGTTCACAGCTGTGAATTCTAGGCTGTGTGTGGAGACATTCTAAAAGGTCCAGCTATCCACCTTCCTAGCCTGGAGTTAGGACAGAAGTGGGACATTTGAGAGTCTCCTGGTTTAGACGCAAGACTGTGGGGTGCACACAGGGGCTGTAAAGTCCCAAGCCCTGACTTTGCCACAGAACTTGTGGGCAGGATGCAGCTCCTGCAGGAGAAATGAAGTACAGCAGAGCCCTATGGGTAGCCAACTTAGGGATTTAAGACAAAACACAATTTTCCCTAAGAGAGTGCATTCAAACTAGTAGTAGAATAAACCACCTGCTACAAAGGAATTTGAAAAGTTGAATCCAAAAGTGGAAAATAGTCAGGTTTTCTCACTGCAGATGAATGAAAATGTATACTTAAACAGTCTATGCTAGCCAAGATAAACTTGGTAGGACCAGCCTCCTTCACACCAAGAGAATTTGTTCCATGAACTTTGCTAACAGTATATATCAGTAGTGTTTGCGCTCATAAAGCTTCTACTAGCTGGATGACCCCAGGGAAGTTAATAACCTCTTTGTGCCTTGGTTTCTTCATCTATAAGATACAGGCAATAATACCTATCTTAGAAGGACTGTGTAAAAATTAGGAATGATGTGTATAAGGTACCTAGGACATGATAGATAAGATAGCAATGATGTTCCAGTTATTATGTGATAGAAGAAGTGATCAAGAAGATAATTTTCCCTTGTACCTCTGCCTTTGCCCTTAACTGCTACCAGTTTATTGGATATTTAGAAGAAAAAAAGATAAGAAAATTCAAATTATGACCATTCTATAATGATGAAAGCTGCTTCTATGGAAGCAGGTATAATCAAAAATTATAAAACAAATTTCAGAACCTATATGTGAAGTATAGTTGACATGGAGATTATGGTGAGCAATGAGGTAGAAAAACACCAAGGATGGACACTGGTTCACAAGCTGCCCATAACGATTAGCGCATGGCTGATAATGACTCAATATGGCTTTTCTGAAGAAATGAGGGTGAAGAAAGATCACTGGTTTTCTATTAATAGTAACAAGACTACTCAGTGATCTGTAGAGACCATGCCTGCTTCCACCGCTGAGCAGTTGTCTCCATGAAGACCATCTCCATGCTTCCCTGCTTCCTAGTCCATGCCTCTCAGAGCCTCCTTGACATGCTATGTTGTGTTTCTTTTTTGCAGATCCATTTTCCCAGGTGGCACAGTGGTAAAGAATCTGCCTGCCAATGCAGGAGACACAAGAGCTGTGGGTTCAATCCCTGGGTCAGGAAGATCCCCTGGAGTAGGAAATGACACCCAACTCCAGTATCTTTGCCTGTAAAACTCATGGACAGAGTAGCCTGGCAGATTACAGTCCATGGGGTCACAAAGCGTTGGACACAACTGAGCACACACACACAGATTGGTGGCCCATAGTCATAAGTTCCTTTAGAGCAGGATTTGATCTTACACTTCTTTAGGACTGTGTAAAATTGACCAATACAGGAAAAGTCCCTGACACTGCCCAGTATGCTCAGCAAATGTGTTAATGTGATGAAGGGCAGAAGAGCTGTGCCATCCTGGTCTCTGATCACAACATTAACCCCAATTCTCTGGCTGGTTCTTAAAATTCTGTCCTTTCTTCCTCCCTTTGTAGCCCTCACCTTGCTGAACATGGGACCCATCAACAAAGGAGGTCAGCAGATAGGATGAATTAATGAAAGGCATGCTGCCAAGATTGCTGACATCGTACTCTTTCATCACCATACAGAACCAAGCAGCTTGCTGATAAGAGTGTAGGAGGTTACTTGTTGCAAACAGTTCAAAGCAAGCAGGAAATATGCCTCCACTCTTTGTATGTCAGGAGTAGGGAATCGAGAGTCTTCTCCACTGACAAGCTTTAAAAATGGCAGTATTACCAAGTAATGATGAGACAGCCTACAGTATTAGTGTGGGTTAATGAAGTTCAAGAATCGATGCTTTTGAACTGTGGTGTTGGAGAAGACTTTTGAGAGTCCCTTGGACTGTAAGGAGATCCAACCAGTCCATCCCAAAGGAAATCAGTCTTGAATATTCATTGGAAGGACTGATGCTGAAGCTGAAACTCCAATACTTTGGCCACCTGATGCAAAGAACCAACTCATTGGAAAAGACCCTGATGCTGGGAAAGATTGAAGGCGGCAGGAGAAGGGGACGGCAGACGATGAGATGGTTGGGTGGATCACCGACGTAATGGACATGAGTTTGAGTAGGCTCTGGGAATTGGTGATGGACAGGAAAGCCTGGCATGCTGCAGTCCATGGGGTCTCAAAGAGTCAGACTGAGAGACTGAACTGAACTGAACTGAATGAAATTCAATCATAAAAGTCACATTAGTTTGCAACATAATGCCTGGAGAACCATCACCAGTGGTGCCTATGAAATGAGTCCTTCCTGACAAGATGGGAGGCATGGTATGGAAGGTAGCGTCCACTGAGATGCAGAAGTGGGGACACTTGAAGCCTGGAAGAAATTAAGACCTTTAAGCTACTTTCCAAAAAGATAAAACAGTTGAAAGAAGGAAGGAATCAAAAACTTTAAAAAAAAATCTGAGTGTGTGTGTGTGCATGCATGTGCGTGTGTATTTCTGACTAGACTGCCAGTTTTTTTTGAGGACAGGGACAAGATCTGCTTCCTCTGAGCAGTCCAGCCCCTGGTAAATGCCATGTGCCTAGTAGCTGCTCTTGGAATGTTAAGTAAGATTATAAAGTACAGATAAGGGAGCGAAAGAGCTTGGCAAAGATAAAAAGGAGTCTTTATGAGACCCCTGAAAAAGAAAGGTAAAAATCACCCCCACAGCAGAGAGGGCTAATGTAGGATTACACATGTCCCCCTTTCACTTCGATGCTTTCATCTTGAGTCCAAATCCCCACTTGGAGGACAAGTACTTGCTTTTTTTCTTTGCACCTGCCAGCAGACAGAGTGGTTAAGCTACCAGTTGGTCTTCTCCCTGGGGGTTGGTCCCTTTCTCCAACAAAGCACTGTGGACCTCAGACCCTACCTTATCTAAACACAAGGAACTAGATATTTCCACCAGATTTCTAGTAGGACCCACTCTGGTTCAGCACAGCAGGGAGCCTTTGCTATTTCCAGGCCCAGTGGCACATCTACATCTATATTCCCATCTTCCGTTGTTGGTGAAAAGCTGTCAACGCAGGCAGTTTCTACAGAAAGAGTAACCAAACTTCATTTCATCTTAAAATAACTCTTGGAGATAGATATTATTTTTTCCATTCATAGGGGAAAACTAAGACTCAGTAAAGTTTCCTCATTAAGATCAGCTAGCTGGTAAGGAGCAGGCCTGGTACCAGGACTCAGGCCTCCAGAATTCACCCACCTACCTTGGGTGAATTCACGGATGTCCAGGACTAAAAACAAGGATGTGCATGAATGCATAGTTACTTCAGTCGTGTCCGACTCTATGCAACCCTATGAACCATAACCCACCAGGCTCCTCTGTCCATGGGATTCTCCAGGCAAGAATACTGGAGTGGGCTGCCATTTCCTCCTCCAAGGTATCTTCCCCTGACCCGGGGATGGAACCCGCATCTCCTGCATTGGCAGGTGGATTCTTTACCACTAACACCACTGGGAAGCCCCCAAACCAGGAGAGTGTCAGGCAAACAGGGATGAATGCTGACCCTGGCAGAGACAGTGTTACCTTGTTCACTGTTGTATACCTGTGGTGCATTGTGGCTGCTCAACAAAGATTTGCTGAATGAGTCAAGTGAAGTTAAAATGGATGATTTTATGATGGCTCCAGGACACCTTTAGGTGCTCCACTTCCTTTCTGAAAGGCCATTCAAGAAGTCTATTAGCCCCCTTCCCTGTTTCATCAAATAGTAAGTGAGGATCATTGAGTCACCACGCAGAAGAATTTCAATGTGAAAAAGGAAGACGGCAGATATACCCCAACAAGCATCCGAAATTGTGTTCTGCTTGTCTTTGTCGCTTTAGAGGAGGAAAAGAAATGAACGGCCAAGTTGATTCTTATTTTCAAACAAATGAAACATTCATCAATGTGTGTTTGTTGCCTACTTTTAATAGTATGTTTCTTTCTTAAGCCAGACTCCAAGCCAGCCTCCTGTCCAAGTTTTCTGTCATGCCTTATTGTCTAGTCTGTTCAGCTATTTTAAAAGATGTTGAATATCAATAATGGCTTTCAGGCGAGCATTGTCAACTTTTGTATGAAGCAATCTTTGTTGAAAGAGAAGATACCAGAGCTTATAGTCGCAGTCTACTGTGCTGCCCAGGGCTGGGCTTGAATGTGTGTGACTGATAACAGGACACACTTCTACCTTCGTATTACATTCCTGCTCCATAATTCATTGGCCACTCTCCTTTTAGGAAAGATCTTTATGGCAAAGTGGGCAGGACAGCAGGTAAGTGCTCTTAGGAGGAAAGTGTGAAGTCCGGCTGCCTCGTGGGGCCGCCAGGCAGGATGCTCATCTCCCAGGACCCCTGACTGGCCCTGGAGTGGCCCTCCGGGAGGGCTTTCCAACACCAAGCAGTGACCTGCTGCACTAAGAGTTCAGGCTCTATAACAAGGGCATACTTACAAGAGGCTTGCCCCACCTTGGTTTGTTTTTCCTTTGGCCAGGCTAGAATGAAAAATGAATATGCTGTTTTGGAATGCCCTTTCTTCCCCATTGCTGGCTGGTACTCCTCTGGAAGGCTCTCTAGGAGGTGCGGCATATAATTTCCTGCCTTTGCAGAGGGTTCCTAAGCTTCAAAAGAGCCTTTATTTTTTTTCTGTCCTCAGGTAAACAAGGGTCCCAGCAGGGATCAGGCCACTAATCCTAGATAACTTTTATTTAAGATTTCTGTTTCTTCCAGTGAAAGAAATGTATTGAGTTTGACAAACTGCTCTGTGTTCCCTATCAAGATAAATCACGCTTTGAGATTGCATATCTTAGCACTGAAGCCCCCAAAGGATAATTCCTGGGGAAAGCTTTGGGAACGACCGGCTTGCTGCCTAGGTGACTGGCTTAGAAAAGATGACACCAAGTTTCCCCTGAATCCAAATGCATTGATTGCATAAAGGCAGAGACACAGGCCCCAAGTCATTCTGGGCAAAAAACCAAAAGAACACGTTGATAAGTAACCTGAGGAAAACAGAAAGGCCACGAGGGCCCCAGTAGGATGAGGTGAGTGGAAGAAGAAGAATGAGGGCAGGAAGACGTGAGGGAAGACCTCTTCTTATAAACTGCTTCTCTATGACTAAAGCCACATCCTGAAATCTAGGGGATTCTAGCTGGGAAGGGGGAAAGAAGTGAGATATCCCATAGTGTGTTAACTTGGTGATGGAGCCATCCAGACTCCTGAGTCCATTCATGTGTCTGCTGTGGTCCCTTTGTCTCAAACCCAGAACCTTTGTCAAGGTCTCGGTGTGCACATGCTTCACGCTGGACCAGGAAGAAGATGTGCATAGGGCTTTACAATCACTTCCAGTTTCTGAGGAGCAGCACTCCAAAATAGTATTTTAGTTGGCATGTATTTGGCTTTCCAACAAATATGTGAGATACATTAGATTTTGTAAACAAACAAATTAGTGGATGACAGCCTGGCTGGTTTTCCCTTTTTTTTTTTTTTTTTTTTGCTTTCCCAGGTTTAGGTTTACCATCCTCCTGAGGTTTTCTTAGGTTTGCAGGTTTCATGGTGAGAAGTTCTTGGATTTTGCATTTAAGTATACTACTAGCTAGAGTCAGAAAGGCAGATATGCTAGAAACTTCCTTTTTTCCAAAAAGAATGCTATTATAAAAAATACATGTTTGAAAGATTATCTGGGGAATCAGTAGAAAGCCACATAAGTTAATGTTGGCCAATAAGCATCTTGAAAAATGGAAAAATAAAGATTGCATGCCTGCATGCTCAGTTGTGTCTGACTCTTTGCGACCCCATGGACTGTAGCTGGCCAGGCTCCTCTGTCCATGGGATTTCCCAGGTAAGAATATGGGAGTGGGTTGCCATGCCCTCATCCAGAGGACCTTCCTAACCCAGGGATCGAACCCACATGTCTTACATCTCCTGCATCGGCAGGCATATTCTTTACCACTAGTGCCACCTAGGAAAGCCCAAAATAAAGATTACTACTGGCTTCCCTGGTGACTCAGATGGTAAAGAATCCACCTGCAATGTGGGACACCTGGGTTCGGTCCCTGGGCTGGGAAGATACCCTGGAGGAGGGCAGGGCAACCCACTCCAGTATTCTTGCCTGGAGAATTCCATGGACAGAGGAGCCTGGCCAGCTACAGTCCATGGGGTTGCAAAGAGTTAGACACGACTGAAAGTCTAAGCACTGCACTGTTCTGTTAGTAAATAATAGTCATATGTATAATGAATTTAAAAGAATGCAGGCATTCACATTATTTTTCTACTATGATGATTTTTTTTCCTGGTTCAGCCTTAACTTTTATTTTTAATTAATATTTACTGGAGTGTGGTTGCTTTACAATGTGTGTTAGTTTCTACTGTACAGCAAAGTGAATCAGCTATACCTCTACACATATCCTCTCAAATGATACAGATGAACTTATTTGCAAAGCAGAAATAGAGACGTGGATGATTTTTAAACTTGAAGCCCTGGGTCAGGAAGATCCCCTGGAGGAGGGCAGGGCAACCCACTCCAGTATTCTTGCCTGGAAAATCCCATGGACAGAGCCTAATGGGCCACAGTCCATAGGGTCACAGAATCAGACACGACTGAAGCGATTTAGCATGCATGCGTATGAGGCAACAGATTTAGGAAGACTAAAATCCTCACATATTTCATCTGTTGATGAAAAATATGTGAGGATTTTAGTCTTGCTCTGCCACCAACTATGTGCTGTGTGACCTTAGGCAAACAGCTTGCCTTTTCTGTGCTTCAGTTTCTGCCCTTATTTTGAGATAGTCATATCAGATGAGTTCCTTCTAGTGCTCACAGTCCATGATTCTCTTTTATTCAGTCTGGAAATGGGGAGCATGGTCAATGGGAAGGCCTGTAAGGGGACAAGAAACAGGATCAACTGAGAGATGTTTGGAGTAGGTGGGGATAGAGAGCCCGAGGAATAAAATAGCAGCAAAAAGTGAAACAACTCTTTTGGACTCACGCCAGCCATTCAGCTTAAAATAACATGACTTCTGAAGTAAAAGAAGGTTGCAAGGGTGAGTCACCCACACACTGCAAACCAAAGTAGGAGGATGAGTGGTAGGATGATAATCAGAGAAGTTCACTCTCTAAAGAGGAAGGACAATAGTGCTTGGGTCCAGCCAAGAACGCAACATTCACTGAACTATGAACAACTGCTGAGTACCAATGACTGTACTTAATGAGGATGTGTCATAAATATTATGAATGATGAATATGTACTTATTATTGGGCTTCCCTAGGGCTCAGATGGTAAAGAATCTGCCTGCAATACGGGAGACCCAGGTTTGATCCCTGAGTCAGGAAGATCCCGTGGAGGTGGGCATGGCTACCCACTCCAGTATTCTTGCCTGGAGAATTCCATGGACAGAGGAACCTGGCGGGCTATGGTCCCTGGGGTCACAAAGAGTTGGACACAACTGAGCAACTAACACTTTCACTTTTTTCACTCATTATTAACAAGACATTATGCAAAACAGAAATGAAATAAGTCATAGTCCTTTTGCTTAGCATCTAAATAAATCCAATAGATTAGATGCACAAAGGCGGGAGTTGGCCATCTTGTGGAAGAGGAAGACCCCCTGTAAAAGCAGACTCCTGAGGCTTGACCTCAAGTTGTGTGCAAATGAACTAGACAGCCATATTTGAGCTGAGCAAAAGAAAATGGAGAAAGCTCCTGTCAGGGAAGAAAGTCAAGGGCCAGGAAAGAGGGATCAGAGGAGAGGCCAAAGCAGGAGGCTGGAGAGCCAGGAGGTAGGACCCCAAGTCTACAGCAGATATGAGAACCCAAGGTGATGGGAAAATAGGGTCTTTGTGGGAGACACGATGTGGAAGTGTATGTTTGCTCAGTCGTGTCTGACTCAGAGACCCCTTGGACTGTAGCCTCCCAGGCTCCTCTGTCCATGGGATTCTCCAGGCAAGAATACTAGAAGTGGGTTGCCATTCTCTTCTCCAGGGAATCTTCCTGACCCAGGGATCGAACCAGGGTCTCTTGCATTTGCTGCATTGGCAGGTGGATTCTGTGCTACCTGGGAAGCCCCTGACGTGGAAGCGGGACTTGCAAGTACAGAGACAGAAGGAAAGGGAACACGTGAGCCCAGATAGCAGTGTGGGTGGGCCTCAGCAAGGCACTCCTGGAGGCCAGCGACTAAGTCCTGGGCTTCTCTGTCCCCCCACCACCCCACCTCTCTCCAGGCATAGAAATGGAATAGACAACGGAGGTAGCAGGCAGAAGCCATCACCATGGAGGAGGGAAAAGATCTAGGATGCTTTAAAGGTGAATTCCTGAAAGTTCACAGGTTCTGAACACTGAAAAGAAGTGAAATTCCTTAGGATACAAATGACAAGTAGCCATAGCTCAAGCGCCTACAAGGAGCAAGCGGTTGGAGGGGCCTGGAGTTGGTGTGAAGCACAGCCCTTCCTATGCAAAGCGTGCTTCAAGGACCCACAGTGGGTATCACCTGGGAGCTTGTTAGATGCAGACTCTTAGGTCAGGCCCCAGACCCGGTGAATCAGAATCTGCATGTGAAAAAGCTCCCCAGGAGATTCATATGCACATTAAAGTTGAAGAAGCTCTGCACTAAACCGGGGTTAGCAAACTTGCTGTTCAGTTCATTTCAGTCGCTCAGTCGTGTCCGACTCTTTGCTACCCCACGAATCACAGCACACCAGGCCTCCCTGTCCATCACCAACTCCCGGAGTTCACTCAAACTCATGTCCATCGAGTCGGTGATGCCATCCAGCCATCTCATTCTCTGTCGTCCCCGTCTCCTCCTGCCCCCAATCCCTCCCAGCATCAGAGTCTTTTCCAGTGAGTCAACTCGTCGCATGAGGTGGCCAAAGTATTGGAGTTTCAGCTTTAGCATCAATCCTTCCAATGAACACCCAGGATTGATCTCCCCCAGAATGGACTGGTTGGATCTCCTTGCAGTCCAAGGGACTCTCAAGAGTCTTCTCCAGCACCACAGTTCAAAAGCATCAATTCTTCGGTGATCAGCTTTCTTCACAGTCCAACTCTCACATCCATACATGACCACGGGAAAAATCACAGCCTTGACTAGGCGGACCTTGGCTGGCAAAGTAATGTCTCTGCTTTTTAATATGCTATCTAGATTGGTCATAACTTCCCTTCCAAGGAGTAAGTGTCTTTTAATTTCCTGGCTGCAGTCAGCATCTGTAGTGATTTTGGAGCCCCAAAAAATAAAGTCTGACACTGTTTCCACTGTTTTTCCATCTATTTCCCATGAAGTGATGGGACCAGATGCCACGATCTTTGTTTTCTGAATGTTGAGCTTCAAGCCAACTTTTCACTCTCCTCTTTCACTTTCATCAAGAGGCTTTTGAGTTCCTCTTCACTTTCTGCCATAAGGGTGGTGTCATCTGCATATCTGAGGTTATTGATATTTCTCCCAGCAATCTTGATTCCAGCTTGTGCCTCTTCCAGCCCAGCGTTCCTCATGATGTACTCTGCATATAAGTTAAATAAGCAGGGTGACAATATACAACCTTGACGTACTCCTTTTCCTATTTGGAACCAGTCTCTTGTTCCATGTCCAGTTCTAACTTGCTGTTAAGGGCCTCATATGCTAGGCTTTTCAGCCTTCAGTTTTGGTCCCTGCTTCCTCCTCCTCCTTCTTCCTCCTCCTCCTCCTCCTTCTCCTTTACAAGCCTTCAAGTTGAGCCCACAGGCCTGGGTCCCCACCCCGCCACAGGGCCGAGCTCGGGGAGGGTGGTGTCAGGGACTTAAACCAAAGTAAATAGAGTCAAATTCCCCAGGGCGAAGTGTGACCTTCCCACATGTCTTAACGTCTCTATGACCCAGTGTGCTCATGTGTAACACGGGGCTGCTGGGGCTACTAGGAGTACAGCATCTCACAGAGCCCTTGAGGGTAAACAGTAATGGGTGTTAATGGACTTTACAAACTATAAGACTATCATCTTGATCATTTTTGGTTCATTCAAAGTGAAATAAGAGCTGGCTGTCCTGGTCAGACTACAGCTGTTCTCCTTGACCCAGATCACAGATAGGGGGAGCTGGCTTGTCAGCTTGAGATTCAAAAAGCTGAAGCAAAACCAAACAAACAAAACAATTAGACCTGAAGCTCACTTCAGCTACATTTTTTGCTTTGGCATTATCCTCTTTTTTCCCTTCTGGCACATTCTAAAGTTCTTTTAAATTGGCATTTCCCTTGGATTCACCTACAACTAATTCAACTTGGGCCTCAAATCCCCAACCTCCAGGATCTAATGACTGATGATCTGAGATGGAGCTGATATAATAATAAGATAAATAAAGTGCACAATAAATGTAATGTGCTTGAATCATCCTGAAATCATCCCCCACCCTGTTCGTGGGAAAATTGTCTTCCATGAAACCGGTCCCCAGTGCCAAAAAGGTTGGGGACCCCTGCTGTAGACCACAGAATGTCCTGCGTCATGTTTAGGCTTCACCATATACTTTTCACTTGGACTAAATGCTTTATATATATTAAAGTATTATTTTCATAACAACTCTGTTAAGTAGCTATTATCACACATAATATTTTACAGATGAGAAGATAAAGTCAAAGAACTAACTAGTTCAAGGTCACAGGTGAGATTCAAACTCTGCTGTCTAAGTCCAAAGCCCATGATCTTAAGAGCAAAGACTTACAACTAAAGAAGAAAATGAATGTTAGGGTATAAAGATACTAAATAAACATGAGAACAGACTTTAGGGAAGCCTTTTCCAATGCAATGATACCGTCTGCAGATTGTGAGTGGTCATAAAGGTGTCTAGCATTTCTTTTTTTTTTTTTATTGGAGGCTAATTATTTTACAATATTATATTGGTTGGTTTTGCCATACATTGACATGAATCCGCCCCGGGTGTACATGAGTTCCCCCTCCCGAAACCCCCTTCCACCTCCCTCCTCCCCTTATCCTCCCTCTGGGTCATCCCCGCATGCCAGCCCTGAGCATCCTATAACATGCATCGACCCTGAACTGGGGATTTGTTTCACGTATGATAATATACATGTTTCAATGCCATTCTCCCAAACCATCCCACCCTCACCCTCTCCCACAGAGTCCCAAAGACTGTTCTATACATCTGTGTCTCTTTTGCTGTCTTGTATACAGGGTTATCATTTGCATCTTTCTAAATTCCATATATATGTGCTAGTATATTGTATTGGTGTTTTATTTTCTGGCTTACTTCACTCTGTATAATAGGTTCTAGTTTCATCCACCTCATTAGAACTGGTTCAAATGCATTCTTTTTGATAGCTGAAAAATACTCCATTGTGTCTATGTACCAAAGCTTTCTTATCCATTCGTCTGCAGATGGACATCTAGGTTGCTTCCATATCCTCGCTATTATAAACAGTGCTGCAATGAACACTGCAGTACATGTGTCTCTTTCAATTCTGGTTTCCTCGGTGTGTATGCCCAGGAGTGCGATTGCTGGATCATATGGCAGTTCTATTTCCAGTTTTTTGAGGAATCTCCACACTGTTCTCCATAGTGGCTGTACTAGTTTGCATTCCCACCAGCAGTGTAAGAGGGTTCCCTTTTCTCCACACCCTCTCCAGCATTTATTGCATGTAGACTTTTGGATAGCAGCCATTCTGACTGGTGTGAAATGGTATCTAATTGTGGTTTTGATTTGCATTTCTCTGATTATGAGGGATGTTGAGCATCTTTTCATGTGTTTGTTAGCCATCTTTATGTCTTCTTTGGAGAAATGTCTGTTTAGTTCTTTGGCCCATTTTTTTGATTGGGTCATTTATTTTTCTGGAATTGAGGTGCAGGAGCTGCTTGTATATTTTGGAGATTAATCCTTTATCAGTTGCTTCATTTGCTATTATTTTCTCCCATTCTGAAGGCTGTCTTTTCACCTTGCTTAGAGTTTCCTTTGCTGTGCAGAAACTTTGGATTTTAATTAGGTCCCATTTGTTTATTTTTGCTTTTATTTCCAATATTCTGGGAGGTGGGTCTTGGAGGATCCTGCTGTGATTTAAGTCAGAGAGTGTTTTGCCTACATTCACCTCTAGGAGTTTTATAGTTTCTGGTCTTACATTTAGCTCTCTAATCCATTTTGAATTTATTTTGGTGTATGGTGTTAGGAAGTGTTCTAGTTTCATTCTTTTACAAGTGGCTGACCAGTTTTCCCAGCACCACTTGTTAAAGAGACTGTCTTTTCTCCATTTTATATTCTTGCCTCCTTTGTCAAAGATAAGGTGTCCATAGGTGCGTGGATTTATCTCTGGGCTTTCCATTTTGTTCCATTGATCTATATTTCTGTCTTTATGCCAGTACCATACTGTCTTGATGACTGTGGCTTTGTAGTAGAGCCTGAAGTCCTGCAGGTTAATTCCTCCAGTTCCATTCTTCTTCTTCAAGATTACTTTGGCTATTCGAGGTTTTTTGTATTTCCATACAAATTGTGAGATTATTTGTTCTAGTTCTGTGAAAAATATCGTTGGTAGCTTGATAGGGATTGCATTGAATGTATAAATTACTTTGGGTAGTATACTCATTTTTACAATATTTATTCTTCCAATCCACGAACACGGTATATTTCTCCATCTATTAGTGTCCTCTTTGATTACTTTCACTAGTGTTTTATAGTTTTCTATGTACAAGTCTTTTGTTTCCTTAGGTAGATATATTCCTAAATATTTAATTCTTTTCGTTGCAACAGTGAATGGAATAGTTTCCTTAATTTCTCTTTCTATTTTCTCATTATTAGTGTATAGGAATGCAAGGGATTTCTGTGTGTTGATGTTATATCCTGCAACTTTACTGTATTCATTGATTAACTCTAATAGTTTTCTGGTAGAGTCTTTAGGGTTTTCTGTGTAGAGGATCATGTCATCAGCGAACAGTGAAAGTTTTACTTCTTCTTTTCCAATTTGGATTCCTTTTATGTCTTTTTCTGCTCTGATTGCTGTAGCCAAAACTTCCAGAACTATGTTGAATAGTAGCGGTGAGAGTGGGCACCCTTGTCTTGTTCAGTGTTTAGCATTTCTAACGTACATGTGCAGAGGTGACAAAAGGCAGGATGTTTTTGGTTCTTTGGTTTTGTTTTTTTTTGTTTGTTTTTGTTGGTTTTTTTCTTTTTTTTTGTGCCATGCCATGAAGCTTGTGGGATCTTAGTTTCCCTGACCAGGGATTGAACCCAGCTGCCAAGCAGTGGAAGTACAGAGTCCTAACCACTAAATTGCCAGGGAATTCCTACGACTTATAAAAAGGAAAAGGCACAGGTATAATGCATCTCACCTTTCTGCCTATGTGGCCTAAACTTTTCAGGCTCTAGGTGGTACATTTGTTCTGTCTTATATCCATCTCCCCTAGTCTAGGGCACTTGGGTTTTCTTGCCAGAAACTCAGAGGTGGCCAAGGCCCACACATCATGAGGTGTTCACGGCAGCAGGGCCACGGTGGAGAACCAGCAATGCACACCAGGCCCAGGAAGCCACAGCACCCTCTACCCATGGTTGGTCAAGGTTACTATTTTGCCTTTTTGACATACTATCAATTATGCTGCTGATAGTGATACTGGACCTTTAGTTTTCTTATAAAATAAGAAACTGGGTTTAATTAAACCATCAGTAACTTGGACCTAATGATTTCAGACAGTATTTAATTAATGTTTCATGGGTACCTAATGTAATTAAGGTTCCTTTAATAAGACCTTCGGTGACATTAAAATATATGACCTTTATCTTCCTTATCTACCCCATTCCGACAACTGATATTTGTCATTTTCACTAAAAGGTATAGTTTGATTAAATAGAACAGACCATAAAATTAATCTGGCAAATTATACTTGTTTGTTTCTTTTTTTCCTCCCCCCCTCAAGGCCTAATAAGTTAAGTCTTTTAATTAGCTGTGCAGATACAAGTGTTCATGCTACCATTCTACTTTTAATTTGCCAAAGTGTTTCTTTTGTACCTGAATTTTTGTGACCAAAGCAGATAACAACTATCCTTTATTAATCATGGTGAAGGGTTCAATCTTTTAAGATATGAAAAATAATTAGCTGTTCCTTACTTTAACAATGACTGGTGATTGTTTTAAGATGTCCAGCCGTTAATAAAAGGGTTTAATTCCCGATACTAATAAGATACTCTAAATATGAAAACCCCTATTGGCATTGCAAACAATCTGCCTCCTAAAATCTAAGGTGATTCAAAAGGTGCTCATGACCTCAAAAGTCAAAAGATCTTCATTACCCCACGACCAAAATTAGAAAGGTCTCCATGGCCTTCACCCCAAAAGATGCAAATATTCAAGACCCGATTGGGAAAGGGGAACAAGTTAGTCTCACTTTGGTTAAGTATATAATTTGCTAAGAAATTATATTGTTGGACAAAAGTGGGGAAAGGTAGGCTAAGAGAATTATAATTCAGGTGGGGATCCTAATATTGCCTTCCCACTTTCAAGACCACCAAAGACTAGACTCCCTTCTATTTCAGCAACAAAGAAAACAAATGTCTTTTGAAAGACAAGACCTGCACCCAACTTCAAGGAGAAGAGCCAAAGTTAGGAAAGGCAAAAAACAATGAGGCACTGGCTACAGGGTTGCAAAGTAGTAGACATGACGAAGGAAGCGGGAGCCAAGGGCCAGCATCCTCAGAGGTCTTCAGAGTCTGGGCTGCACATCAGTCTGCTAAGTGAGATTCTCAGCACATAGCATGGAGGCCGTCACTGGTCTAGACCATCAGTATCCAATAGATCTTTCTCCAATGACAGAAGTGTTCTATATCTGCTCTGATCAATATGGTTCACTTCAGTTCAGTTCAGTTGCTCAGTCGTGTCCGACTCTCCGCGACCCCATGAATCACAGCACGCCAGGCCTCCCTGTCCATCACCAACTCCCAGAGTTCACTCAAACTCATGTCCATCGAATCGGTGATGCCATCCAACCATCTCATTCTCTGTCATCCCCTTCTCCTCCCGCCCCCAATCCCTCCCAGCATCAGAGTCTTTTCCAGTGAGTCAACTCGCCGCATGAGGTGGCCAAAGTATTGGAGTTTCAGCTTTAACATCAGTCTTTCCAATGAACACCCAGGATTGATCTCCCCCAGAATGGACTGGTTGGATCTCCTTGCAGTCCAAGGGACTCTCAAGAGTCTTCTCCAGCACCACAGCTCAAAAGCATCAATTCTCCGGGGGTCAGCTCTCTTCACAGTCCAACTCTCACATCCATACATGACCAGTGGAAAAATCATAGCCGTGACTAGGCGGACCTTTGTTGGCAAAGTAATGGCTCTGTTTTTTAATAGACTATCTAGTTTGGTCATAACTTTCCTTCCAAGGAGTAAGCGTCTTTTAATTTCATGGCTGCAATCAGCATCCACAGTGATTTTGGAGCCCAAAAAAAATAAAGTCTGACACTGTTTCCACTGTTTTCCCATCTATTTCCCATGAAGTGATGGAACCAGATGCCACGATCTTTGTTTTCTGAATGTTGAGCTTCAAGACAATCTTTTCACTCTCCTCTTTCACTTTCATCAAGAGGCCTTTGAGTTCCTCTTCACTTTCTGCCATAAGGGTGGTGTCATCTGCATATCTGAGGTTCTTGATATTTTCCCGGCAATCTGGATTCCAGCTTGTGCTTCTTCCAGCCCAGCGTTCCTCATGATGTACTCTGCATATAAGTTAAATAAGCAGGGTGACAATATACAACCTTGACATACTCCTTTTCCTATTTGGAACCAGTCTCTTGTTCCATGTCCAGTTCTAACTGTTGCTTCCTGACCTGCATACAGGTTTCTCAAGAGGCAGGTCAGGTGGTCTGGGATTCCCATCTCTTTCAGAATTTTCCACAGTTTATTGTGATCCACACAGTCAAAGGCTTTGGCATAGTCAATGAAGCAGAAATAGATGTTTTTCTGGAACTCTCTTGCTTTCTCCATGATCCAGCGGATGTTGACAATTTGATCTCTGGTGCCTCTGCCTTTTCTAAAACCTGCTTGAACATCTGGAAGTTCACGGTTCACATATTGCTGAAGCCTGGCTTGGAGAATTTTGAGTATGACTTTACTAGCATGTGAGATGAGTGCAATTGTGCGGTGGTTTGAGCATTCTTTGGCATTGCCTTTCTTTGGGATTGGAATGAAGACTGACATTTTCCAGTCCTGTGGCCACTGCTGAGTTTTCCAGATTTGCTGGCATATTGAGTGCAGCACTTTCACAGCATCCTCTTTCAGGATTTGAAATAGCTCAACTGGAATTTCATCACCTCCACTAGCTTTGTTCATAGTGACGCTCTCTAAGGCCCACTTGACTTCACATTCCAGATATCCGGCTCTAAGTGAGTGATCACGCCATTGTGATTATCTTGGTCATGAAGATCTTTTTTGTACAGTTCTTCTGTGTATTCTTGCCACCTCTTCTTAATATCTTCTGCTTCTCTTAGGTCCATACCATTTCTGTCCTTTATCAAGCCCATCTTTGCATGAAATGTTCCCTTGGTATCTCAAATTTTCTTGAAGAGATTTCTTGTTTTTCCTATTCTGTTGTTTTCCTCTATTTCTTTGCATTGATCGCTGAGGAAGGCTTTCTTATCTCTTCTTGCTATTCTTTGGAACTCTGCATTCAGATGCTTATATCTTTCCTTTTCTCCTTTGCTTCTCGCTTCTCTTCTTTTCACAGCTATTTGTACGACCTCCTCAGACAGCCATTTTGCTTTTTTGCATTTCTTTTCCATGGGGATGGTCTTGGTCCCTGTGTCCTGTACAATGTCACAACCCTTGTCCAGAGTTCATCAGGCACTCTATCTCTCAGATCTAGTCCCTTAAATCTCTTTCTCACTTCCACTGTATAATCATAAGGGATTTGATTTAGGACATATCTGAATGGACTAGTGGTTTTCCCTACTTTCTTCAATTTAAGTCTGAATTTGGCAATAAGTAGTTCATGATCTGAGCCACAGTCAGCTCCTGGTCTTCTTTTTGCTAACTGTGTACAGCTTCTCCATCTTTGGCTGCAAAGAATATAATCAATCTGATTTCGGTGTTGACCATCTGGTGATGTCCATGTGTAGAGTCTTCTCTTGTGTTGTTGGAAGAGGGTGTTTGCTATGACTAGTACGTTCTCCTGGCAAAATTCTATTAGCCTTTGCCCTGCTTCATTTGGTGCTCAATAGCCATGGGTTATTGAACACTTAATCTGGGGTTACTGCAACTGAGCAACTGATTTTTCAGTGTGACTTAATTTGAAGTAATTCACACTATAGTCACATGTGACTAGTGGCTACATTATTGGACAGGGTGGCTCCAGATAATCTCCCTCTTGGCCCTGCCCACTCACAGAAGGACAGCCTCCTTTGCTGAACATGGCAATATCTGCAAGTTCAGTTTATTTGCTCAGTTGTGTCTGACTCTTTGCGACCCCTATAGCACATGAGGCTTCCCTGTCCATCACCAACTCCCGGAGCTTGTTCAAACTCGTGTCCATCGAGTTGGGGATTACATCCAACCATCTCATCCTCTGTCATCCCCTTCTCCTCCTGCCTTCAATTTTTACCAGCATCAGGGTCTTTTCTAATGAGTCCATTCTTCACATCAGGTGGCCAAAATTTTGGAGCTTCAGCTTCAGCATCAGTCCTTCCAAAGAATATTCAGGGCTGATTTCCTTTAGGATGGACTGGTTGGTTCTCCTGACTGTCTAAGGGACTCTCAGGAGTCTTCTCCAACACCATGGTTCAAGAGCATCAATTCTTCAGTGCTCAACTTTCTTTATGGTCCAACTCTCACATACATATATGACTACTGGTAAAACCATAGCTTTGACTAGACAGACCTTTGTAGGCAAAGTAATGGCTCTACTTTTTAATATGTTGTCTAGATTGGTCATAGCTTTTCTTGCAAGGAGCAAGCGTCTTTTAATTTCATGGCTGCAGTCACCATCTGCAGTGAGTTTGGAGCCCAAGAAAATAAAGTCTTTCCCTGTTTCCACTGTTTCCCCATCTATTTGGCATGAAATGACGGGACCAGATGACATGATCTTCATTTTTTGAATGTTGAGTTTTAAGCCAGCTTTTTCACTTTGCTCTTTCACTTTCATCAAGAGGCTCTTTAGTTCCTGTTTGCTTTCTGCCATAACAGTGGTGTCATCTGAATATCTGAGGTTATTGATATTTCTCCTGGCAATTGTCTACAAATCAGCTCTCAAATCCCCAGCTACTCTTCTGAGGCTGACTATATTGCCTCACTTTGACACTGCTTCCAGTCCATACTAACCCTTTCCTTTCACAGTGGCTCTGGGATAATGTCTCTATGGAAGGACTTGTCCTCATGCTGCCACTGCCATGTCTCACTGGTTCAACAGATGATCAAACTACTATGCCTTGTGAAAGGGGATGCAGAGAAATAGCAATGCCTAGAAGCCACTCCAGTACTCTTGCCTAGAAAATCCCATGGATGGAGGAGCCTGGTAGGCTGCAGTCCATGGGGTCGCTAAGGGTCGGACACGACTGAGCGACTTCACTTTCACTTTTCACTTTCACACATTGGAGAAGGAAATGGCAACCCACTCCAGTGTTCTTGCCTGGAGAATCCCAGGGATGGGGAGCCTGGTGGGCTTCCGTCTATGGGGTCACACAGAGTCGGACATGACTGAAGTGACTTAGCAGCAGCAGCAGAGGCCACTATCCTGCAGAAAACAAAATATAAAGGGAGAAAGAATAGCATTTTGGAACATGGGGACAAGATTCTGTAGGTTTCCTGCTCTATTAAGTAGTTTGGAGGTCAGACAGATCTAAAGTAAAATTCAAATACCTCCACTTTCTGGCCATGTGATCCTAAGCAAGTCATTTCACTCTCTGAGTTTCTGTACCCTCCTCGGTAAAAGAGAATAGCCCAGGCCTTTCAGAGTGACTACGAAGACTCAAGAAAGTAATGAGGGAGAAAATGCTCTAGAAAATGCTAAAGCATTAAATCAAAGCTACATATGGTTATACCTGCTTCCCTGGTGGCTCAGATGGTAAAGAATCTGCCTGCAATGCAAGAGACCCAGGTTTGATCCCTGGGTCAGGAAGATTCCCTGGAAAAGGAAATGGCAACCCACTCCAATATTCTTGCCTGGGAAATCCCATGGACAGAGGCTTCAGTCCATGGGATGGCAAAGAGTTGGACACAACTGAGCGACTGACACTTTCATTTTGTTAACCAGTTTAACACTGTGCCCAGGATCACGTGTGAAAATGGTTGCTTTTGCTGTTTTCCCAGATCCCGGATTGAAACCTAGAAGGCTGGGCTAAGACCTGGGAATCCTGGCCCTCAGGCTATTGCTCTGCTTAAGGGCAAGTCCTCTGGACTTGGACTCTACAGTCTAAGAGTCAGAGAACAATAGGCTATTTAGGAGCTCTACTTGCTTAAGAAAAGAGACTGCAGAAAAGTCAGAGTAAATCCCAAATATATATATATATATATATATAATTTGCCACCACTCCCACCTGGGTGGTGGCTGCATGTCATTCTTCAGTGGCTCAGTCGCGTCTGACTCTGTGCCAACCAGGTTTTTCTGTCCAGGGGGTTCTCCAGCCAAGAATACTGGAGTGGGTTGCCACTTCCTTCTCCATGGGAATCTTCCCAACTCAGGGATTGAATTGCAGCTCTTGCATTGGCCAGTTCTTTACCACTGAGCCCATCTCCAGGTGGCAGCTGTGAGGGGAGAGATTTGGGGTTTCCTGGGCATCGGATTATTGGAATCCCTGAGGCTTATTGAAAGAGAGTGGACATGTTAAAGATGTGAGAGAGGAAAAGCTAGAACTTTAAGAAATAAAGGGTAAAATTTCTTGCAACTCAGCTCCTGGCTCAAAAAAATAGCTGAAGCCACAATGTTTGAACTCTCTGTAGGTTATCCTCGTAAAGTTGAATTACATACTTAAAAACAGAAAAGGGACAAGAAACATAAAATCATAACAGAGGAACTCTGGTAACGAGTGATGAGTTTTTTTTATTATCGCTGATTGAATTTCCATGAGAATTGTGTTGAAAAATAAGGTAGGGATAGGAAACATAGACTCCTGTGTACGAATTTTTAAAATGTCTAATAGCTACAATGGAATATTTCATCACCAACACAAATCAGGCATCGTTTTAATCAAATTAATTTAACAAAATAGTTATGGGATGAAGCTTACATGTAATAAAGTAGTTCTAAGACTCTGTTATTAAATAGAAAATATTTCCAACATAGAGAACAACTACATTTGGACTTACAAAGTGATCCTTTTCCCATGAATTCCTGAAATCAGAGAATATTTGCCATCTCAGTGGATTACCTCAAGAAACAAACAGCTATTTTTGCTTATAACTTCTTTCTTTAAAAGCTTCTTCATTTTAAGAATGTGGGAGAAGGACCATGATGGAAAACTGATCATCTTAAAAAATAAGGTAAGGATAGGAAACATAGACTCCCGTGTACAAATTAAAAAAAAAATCTAATAGCTACAATGGAATATTTCATCACCAACACAAATCAGGCATCGTTTTAATCAAATTGAATTTAGATTATAGACTTTCATGTAAAACCTAATTTACTTTGAATTCCCCGGTCACGACTTGTGCGCGCCTTACAGGACAAGGTTAAAGAGATTACATCAGGGTTCATGTCAGCAGCATCTGCTGGTTAGTTCTCCGCATGCTGACTTAATGAGAGGTTATGCACAGTCTGTCAGAAGGACTTCTGTTCCAGGCAGGTGCTTGAGAGAAATCTTCACTTCCATTACGATAACTAACAGCCTTTCAGAAATATGAACTGATGCATGCCTGTCCTCTGATGTATAATACAGTATGATATTTGTCACCACTTAGCTAAAACTTACAAGCAGAAATTATGACCAGACCCATTTTTCTTTTGCAGCTCCGAAAGGAAGTAGCATTGTCACTCTGAAATGTAGCTTTTCAGAAAACCGATTTATGCTTATTTTCCTTAAAAAGACAGTCATCCTAAAGAGGTATATTTCTAGGCAACACAATGCTACACATAATTGTATAAATAGTATGCAGATTCTAGAAGGAAACCGTTAAAAACTGCTTATGAGCAGGGAGGGAAAACACAAATCATTCCTCCTGAAATTTCTAATATGAATTTGTAAATATTTTAAATTCATTAAAACATTTTCTATTTCAATTCAGAAGTTCTTCAGAGAAGAGCTTAAAGATGTTTCTGTAATTATTGTAACAGGAAGGGGTTCTAGCCACTAAAATAATCTTTAGTAATCCAATGTGATTCTCCTTATTTATGCAGCACGCTTTTCTGAGTGTGTCTAAGTCCCCTTTTGCCTTTGCTGAAATGGTCACTTCTAAGTGGTGTATCACAAAGAGGTTCAAACTCCAAAATCAATCAAGTCATTTTGCCAAAGAAGAAGGATTTAGAATCCAGTAATCTGTAATCATATGGATGCCTTATAATAATCATCTTCCTTTGGAGCAAATATTTCTGACCAGGGGTGTTAGAAAAAGGGAGGGTGAGGATGGAGGTGGTTCTTGCTATTACATAAGGGTTAGACTGAAAAATCCCAAGCATTTTATCTTTATATTAAAACCCCTTTCTGCATATGCCCTACTCATCTACCATTGTGCCAGCCTAAGGACTGGACATAGCTCTTGACAAATCACAGTTGAATATTCATTTTTAAGTATGCACAAAAATTATAATAAGAAGATGGACAGTTTTCTCAACAGACTTATCATAATCATGAGAAGAACTGATTTTTTGTGGTAGGGGATACAGAATAAACAGGTGTTTGGGCTCAAGAGAATACATTAATTTCTCCAATTTCAACAACTGGGATCTCTTCTAAAGATGAGAGAAGTTTTTTCTGGTGCCTGTGTACTGGACAGAAGCAGGCATGAGCACCCTAGGGTAAACTGGAGTTGTTCTGAGGCAGCTCCACACGTGGGTTTGCATCTGCTTTGGAATGTATTGACCGATGCTTGTTTCCCACTGACTCATTAGTGAGTTGTAAACCTCTTGTCAAGTTCCCCATCTCCAACACAGAGAATGTCGTCAGACTCCTGGTGGCTAATACAAGTGCTGGAGAGAAAATGGAAAGAAAATGGCCTCAGCTGCAAGGAATGTGAAGGATTAGGATGTTTAATGACTTAGAAGCTGAGTGATATTGACAATTCTCCCGGTGTTTAATCACACACTGAAGACAACTTGAAGAGTCAGACAGAGAGTAGTTTAATTTGAGGACAATAAAAGCAAACAAACTGTCTTGTCCAGACAAGTCAATTTGTGGTAAAGTGACAGCACGTCCACGATAGTTTCTCCTACCCCACAGCTACAGTAGTGGATAGATTCAAACAGCCATATGCTCAAATACACATTGGCCGAGTTGATCCCTGTCCAATTTGATAATATATGTAGTGAAAATGAATGACCTTAATGGAGATCTATGACTATCTTTTGGTCCTCATTGGTATGTACATTAACTATTAAGGCAGACTTATGATTATTTACATGTCTAAAATGTATCTTTTGTGATTTTCCTAGTACCTCTCTGGATGCTCACAGGATAAACATGGGTAATAAACTCAATTACAAACAATGTTATGGAAACAAGGCTGAATGACTTTTCTGTATAAGCAAGGATTTCTCAGTTTGGCAGAAGTCTCAGTTCTTTAGTCAGCCTACAGATCCACTGCTTGTTGGAATTCTGACCATTAGGGAAACTACAGGACAAAAATTTTAGATACAGTTTTTCAAAGAAGGTTTCCTCAGCAGTCGTAGAGGTGAGTGGTGTAGGTAAAACCTGGGGTGAGCAACTTAGAATTTGCATGCCAATAGATGAGTTTACCATACATTAACACATTGGCCGGTAATGAACCATTGTTTATGTGTTAATGAAGACATTTTCCCGATGATGGGTATGCATTTTTGCATAACTCTCATGTAGAAAGTTGGTGGAAATTTTGACTTTCCCTCAGCAGTGAGGGACGGAGAAGGCAATGGCAACCCACTCCAGTACTCTTTCCTGGAAAATCCCGTGGGTGGAGGAGCCTGGTAGGCTGCAGTCCATGGGGTCGCTAGGAGTCAGACGCGACTGAGCGACTTCACTTTCACTTTTCACTTTCATGCATTGGAGAAGGAAACGGCAACCCACTCCAGTGTTCTTGCCTGGAGAATCCCAGGACGGGGGAGCCTGGTGGGCTGCCATCTATCGGGTCGCACAGAGTCGGACACAACTGAAGCGACTTAGCATGCATGCGTGCATTCAAGCAGTGAGGGAAAGTAAAATAGTGATTTCCACCAGTAAGGAATTGAAACATACACAGAAGGTGGCCAAAGCAGAATAATCCAGCACGTTAATAACTAAATGGGCTTCTCTGGTAGCTCAGCTGGTAAAGAACCCGCCTGCAATGCAGGAGACCTTGGGGTGATCCCCTAGAGAAGGGAATGGCTACCCACTCCAGTATTCTTGCCTGGAGAATTCCATGGATAGAGGAGCCTGACGGGCTACAGTCCACTGGTCCCAAAGAGTTGGACACGACTGAGCGACTAGTAATTTCACTTTCAATAACTAAAACGTCACTATCAATCAATCAAGCAGAAGGACGGGGGAAAAAATATTTTCTTTGCCTGTGGCATGAAACTGTGGTTTACAAAGTTGAAGAGATTTATCCTTCTCAGCACGAGGTTGTAGATTCAAACATGAATCCAGGCTCTTAGCATGTTAGGAAGACGGCTGCCCGGAAGATACTGTCGCTTCCAGTGACATGCCTTCCTGGCATAGGATGGGGACAGGGGGTGGGGGTGCTGGGGTTGATAAGTAAACTCTTGAGTGAAAGTACCTTGGACAGAGCTTTGAGCTTGTGCTCCAGAAACCCTAGTTCCCCCAAGGCCACATTCACCTAGACCTGAAGTTATGCCCTAAAAGCCTTTTGGGTGAAATGACAACTTCCTTATTACTTCTTCCCTTTCTTTCTGAAATCTAAATAAGCATCTGTTGTCTGCAGGGCCCACGGCCAGGCACTGAGGATACATGTGGTCAGGGCTCACATCCTCAGGGAGGGGAAGAGGGGAGTGCAGGGAGCTGACAAATAGAAAAGGAACAGAAACCACAGCCACAAACCTGGTCTGAGATCAGGGGACTAGACACACCTCTCCGGGTGACTTCATGCTTTGGAAGAGCTAAAATGTTATCCCCTTCAAAGCTGGAAGACATCTAAATTATATATGGGGGAGTTTTCACTCGGCAAGGGAGGTGGGAACAAGTAGGAAAGATGGGAACCAGGTGGAAGGGCGTCCACCCACCTACCCCCAAACTCCCTTCAAAGCCTAAACAGAGTGGTGGGGGCTTAGCAAAGAAACCGACTTTTGCCAAACCAGAAGACAGGGTATCTGTCTCTTTTGTTTAGACTGTTTTAATAGCGCTTTACACAGTATTTCTTTCTTAAAACACGGTATCCAAACATTTGCTTTTTTCTCCCCAGTGGAATCCCTTTGCCTCCCACCCAAACAAAAGCTTCCGTAGAATCCCCAGAATAAAAGAGATGGGCAGGGCTGCTCCTGTAGAAGCCAGGAAAGGAAGAAAGGCACTCCCAGGGCCACTCCTAAGAGTCTGTGGGCTCCACGGCCTGCACGTGACAACTTCTGTCCCCAGCAGTTTCCCAACTACACTGTGAGACCCTCAAAACAGCAGCCATATAATATCTTCCATATGTTCATATTTCCAAAAACGACCACACTGCCCAGTAAATAGCATGAACTGAAGTGAACTGAAGTGAAAAGGAATGCAAGAGAAGGAGAAATAAATGGTGTGTGTCAGGAGACAAGGACGGTAAGTTACTCATCATCCGATGTAGTGAAGAGAGGAAGAAAAGAGTTGAGATACAAAAATGAATAATGCCTGTCTCGGGTAGCTCAAAACACAGTCCAGAGAGAGAAAAGCAAGCAAATGATCGGAGACTCTATAATTACAGCAACATTGTATACAGAATCCACCAAGGCAGGAACATAGAACAACAGCAGGTATGCAGGGGATGGAGGAAGTAAAGCTTGAGCTAAAACGTAAATATCTGCTCACAGGACTGGGAGGGAAGGAAGAAAGAGGCAGGTAGGGACCAGATCAGGAAGACCCTGAAATGCCACATCCATAGGTCTAGCTTTACTCTACAGGAACTGGACAGCCAGTGAGTGATTCAAAACAGGTTAAGTGACAGGGTCACATCTGGATATTAAAAAGCTTAGAGTAAAGAAGGTGGTCAGGCAATGGTTTGGGTATGGAAAGGAGACCATGAATTTAAGAGCTATAAATTGAAAGAGCAGAAGGGCTAGAACTTGATAGTCCTCTCTGGTTATTTTTGGTTTCTGTTAAGCAGAGTGTCATTTCTAGCCAGATCTCCATCTCAGCAATAACTAGACACTCGGTGGCACTGGAGGACAGAGGGAGGAAGGACTGGGTCCAGAACATCTAATCTGCCTTTCTTCTCTGTGCCCAGTTCTACATTTTCCAAGTCCCTGCATCCTCCTCTCCTCCTCCTATGCAATCTGGAGGCTGGGGCTTTCCCTTCTTACTACTTCCAACTTGGACACATGGGATACTTGTTATTAACTTAGTAGCTATAATGGGAACAAGCTAAAAAGTCCAACCACTCTCATAATTTCCTTAACATTGTCCCTCTCTAATGAAGGAGCACATGACTTCACCTTTGAAAACTGAGGGTTTTGGGGGGGGGCACCACCCCATGCAATTTGCAGTTCCCTGACCCAGGGTACCCACCAGACCACCAGGGAATTCCACAAAGCTGAGGACTTTAATACAGGGGCCCCTCCATTATGTATGATAAAGCTTGACCACCAACCACATCACATCGACCTGCCTACTGCAGCAGCTAGTGAGAAACTTCTTGAAAACAGTTGCATTTTGAGGCCACTGGGGACTGCTGATAAAACAATGTAACCAAAGGCAATGGAAGAGGAAACACTGCCAGCACTTGATGACACTGTCAATCGGGAAGACATTAACAATCCTCAACAAGGCCATTTCCCTCCCACTTTTACTTTTCAGAAAGAAGGATTTCCTCAGTCAGACCCATTGCTTACGCTGAGAGTGTGTGTTGAAGACATACATTTTCATTACTGAACTCCTCCTACCACTGGCCCTAGGCTGAAATGTCTGGCAGGAATCTCTTCTGGAATCCACCTTTATTGAAACGTTCTGTTCTTAATGAAAAACAGTTCTTTACTTACAGATAGTATCTGAGAGTTTACAAACAGATCTTCTCTATTAAATCGCTTGATTAACTGAACCATCTGAGAAGGTCATGGTCAACCCCCTTCCAGGGAGGAGCACGCAGGCGCCCACAGAAGGGAAGTGACTTGTCTCTGGACTCAGGCTCAGGTCTCAGGCTTTCGGGTGCAGTACCTCAAGCTTCTCCATACTGCTTCTCTTGTGCACTAAGGATTACCAAGACATTTTCTTTTTTGGACTGGGATCTCAGAAGAATTTTTTAAAAGCCCCAATTTCTCCATTGCAAATTTATAACTGATTTTGGGCATCATTATAATGATTACCGTTTTGTTTAAAAATCACTGTATGTAAATCCTACCTGAGGTGGGCAGAGGGGTGGGGTGGGGTGGGGACCACTGGTGCTTCATTGCACAGAGAACGAACTCAAAGTCTTCTGCCTGGCCTTCAATGTCCTCCACAATTCAAACCTAACTCCTCCCCCACACCTTTACACTGTGCTTCCTTCCAGCTCTAAGCCACATGGATCTTACCATTTCCCAAACACACCTTGCCCTATCATATTTAATGAGCTTTTGTGTTCATTGCTTCCTCATCAAGGATCCTTGCCCATCTGTGTCTTACAGTGCACAGCTCACACACATAGCCCACCTTCTCCAAGAATCTTTCTAAAATACTCCAGACAAAATGGCACCCTCTCTCCCCTCTACTCCTACAGCACTGGACACCTTTGTAAATGCCCTGAGGATACCCTGGCTTTTGTTTCAGTTACTCTTCTGATAGACTGGGTTCCTGGAGGGCAGCATCTGTCTCTTCCACACTGTCCAAGATAGGGTAACTGATCTTTTTAAAATGGTCATTTACACTATGGAGAACAGTGTGGAGATTCCTTAAGAAACTGGAAATAGAACTGCCATATGACCCAGCAATTCCACTGCTGGGCATACACACCGAGGAAACCAGAATTGAAAGAGACACGTGTACCCCAATGTTCATTGCAGCACTGTTTATAATAGTCAGGACATGAAAGCAACCTAGATGTCCATTGGCAGACGAATGGATAAGAAAGCTGTGGAACATATACACAGTGGAATATTACTCAGCCAGTAAAAAGAATGCATTTGAATCAGTTCTAATGAGGTGGATGAAACTGGAGCCTATTATACAGAGTGAAGTAAGTCAGAAAGAAAAACACCAATACAGTATACTAACGCATATATATGGAATTTAGAAAGATGGTAATGATGACCCTATATGCCAGACAGCAAAAGAGACACAGATGTATAGAACAGTCTTTTGGACTCTGTGGGAGAAGACGAGATGGGTATGATTTGAAAGAATAGCATTGAAACATGTATATTATCATATGTGAAACAGATCGCCAGTCCAGGTTCAATGCACGAGATAGGGTGCTCAGGGCTGGTGCACTGGGATGACCCTGAGCAATGGGATGGGGAGGGAGGTAGGAGGGGGGTTAAGGATGGGGAACACATGTACACGCATGGCTGATTCATGTCAATGTATGCAAAAACCACTACAATATTGCAATTAGCCTGCAATTAAAATAAAATAAAATAAAAATGGGCATTTAATAAGACTAAGCATCAGCCTAGCTTCTCGACTTAATACAATTGAAAATGACTGAACAATCATTTATTTTCTTCCTGTCAAAATTTAAGTTTATTGATGTCAGATAATATGCCTAATCTCTACCTGAACTTTGCATATGCCCACCTTTGTTCAATGCCTTGTGGGGCCTCAAAAGTCAGGAGTAACTTTCTAAAATGAGTACAAAAGGTAACCACAAAGCCTCTTAAAATGGTGTTGGCTTTCTCACGTACAGACTTCTTCCTGGAGCCCACTGCTATAACTGCCTCTTTTCAGAGAATAGCATCATGGATTAAAAAAAAAACCTAAATCAAATGAAAATTGTGTCAGGTAGACAATATTAAAGTTCTAATGACATAGACCGGAAGACAAAGCAGGCTATCTGGTCATGGAGTGGAAAGAAAGAAGGAAAGAATGAAGCAAAGAATGAATGAATGAACAACTAACAAACAAAGCAAATAGATAACCTGCATTTTACGGCTGAGGAAACTGAAAACCAGGGGGAAGCAAGTGATACCTCTCAGGCCACAGGCACTTGAGCTGATCAGAAAGAATTTAGCAACCAAAAGAATAAGCATCAATCAGGTACTATCCAGTGTACCAGAGGTTTTCAGAGGTATTTAGCACTCACAAATCTTCTTGGCAGATATAATCAGCAGCCAAGATGACATTCCAATGCACAAATCCACATTGGCACTCCCCCACTAAAAAGTCTTCAGAGAGATTCACAAACTTTGGGAAGTGGCTTGGAGAAGTCTCTCACCTGGAGAGACTTCTATTAAACCAGTCAAAATTAGCAAAGATAAGGATTCAAAAGCTCCAGGAGATGATCAAAGGCTTATAGCAAACTGAGAAGCGTTTATTCAACCTTGGGAATCCAGAGCATTCAAGTAGAGGCTGCCCCCACCCCCTGCCTTCCCCCTTCACACACAGGGCGACTTTACAGATGTGAAAGTCAGATTCATATCATTTAAATGACACCTGAAAGGCCACGTGAGCCCAGAATAACTTGACTCCAATTTTATCACTGCCTCCTCCTGACCCTGGGCATGAATGTTGGTCAGCTGAGAGGAAACAGAGACTGCAGCCTGTATCTCTCTGTATTACTACAGGCACTCTGCCTGCTTTGCATCCTTAGTTTGGACATTCCCCATCTCATCAGCACAGAGAATACCTCTTGTCTATGGGTCCAAAGACTGCTCCCACCTCTTTTGGGCTGGAAAAGTGAAGACAGACCCACAACGACAGTGCCAGGCCTGAAAGCACTAATACACATGGGTACCCACTCTTCTGCACATCCTGGGGTCCAAAACATCGGGGCCACCAATTAGATCATAGGACTCCTCTGTGCCAATCAGAACAAGGCACCTCCTTGCATGCAAGCAGCTTGTAGGTTCACGGCTTAGTGAGTGAAGAATGCCTTCGCAATAGAGGAAGAGAACCTCTCCCTCCACACAGAGGCAGGCCAGTGCCAGGGCACACAGGTCAGCAAGGGGAGCATGGAACATACAGCCATACGTACTCCTGTCCCCTCTCCCACCACCTCCATGGATAAAATTGAGAGGATGGCCATAATACCTGCCACATCAGGTGGGGGAGGAAAATCAGTATCACATTCCTGAAGGTGCCTCTTGCTCCATGCTTTCCCAGTGGTCTCCCACAAGCAATGCCAGAGCTGATTCCCATAGGGCCAGCTACTCCCTACGGAGCTGAGAGCTCATTGGGGACACAATCCAGATTTTTTTTTGGCTCTACAAAATCCCATTTCGGTGTCCACTGTGGGTGGTCCTGATCATATGCTGTTGTCACTTTGTGCCCCCATGGCCCTGGCTCTGAGCTAGGTGCTGAAAAAACCAGAACGAAAGAAGAAAGTCCCTGCCCTTAAGGAGCTCATAGTTAAGGGATGAGGTGAACAGAAAAACCAATGGTGGTTAAACAGTGTGGCAAGAGCTCTGAGAGAATAAACACATTTGGGGCAGGGGGTGAGTCTTGGGAGCAGCCAGCACCCAATCCAGCCTGAACTGTGGGGCTGGAGGAGAATCAGGACAAATGTTCTAAAAAACAGGCAACCTGGGCTGAATCTTGAGGACTGAGTAATATCTAATCATTTAACAGAAGGAGGAGGGGAGGGCAGTTAAGGAAGGAGTTCCAAGCAGACAAAGCAAATCTGTGAAGATGAAAGCCAAAGAGCAGAAACTGATCAAGAACACTAAGGAAGTGATTCCTTACAGTGCATTAGAGGCAAGGCGAGGTGAGTCAAGAAAGATGAGGCTAAAGAGATGAGAAAAGGGCAGGCATGTGACCTCTGGCTTTCTCTGCCTCCTGAAACCCACCCCAAGCTCCTGGAAGGTGTGGTAGGTAACTAGCAGTGGTCACCTTGCTTGGCTCCAGGTCACCTTGTTATCCCTGTACTCTTCTAACCTGTCTTGGTCAGTTGGCAGGCATAACAAAGTACCATAAGAGACTGGGTGACTTAAAAGACAGAAGAGTATTTCTCACAGTTCTGCAGGCTGAGAAGTGCAAGATCAAGGAGCCAGCATGGCTGAGTTCTGCTAAGAGCAGGCTTCCTAGTTGAAGACTGCCCATTTATTGTATCCATTCTCAGTAGAAAGAGAACAGGCTAGCTCTCTGGCCTCTTCTTATAAAGCACTTACTCCCTTCCCCATGAGTGCTCCATGACCTTATCACCTCCCCAAAGCCCCACCTCCAAATGCCGTCACTCAGGGGATTAGGCTTCAACATAGGAATTGGAGAGGGACACAAACATTCAGTAACACAACTACACAGGCTCTCCTCAAGCCCCAGCCCACAGGAGATGGGGCTGCTTTCTCTTGTGGATAAAGCTCTGGAACCTAGCTTCCTCAGCTTGGTTTGCTTCTCCAAGAATTTGCTTGCTGCCAAAGGTGGTGGAGCTGATGGCTTTAACTAGCACATCTAAGAGAACTGCCATTTCAGAAGAAAATCCAAGACCACTTCCATTTACTATTAAAAATGGCATCACATGGAAAGTTTTGGAATCTTCAAAATCTTTCAAGGGAAAGGGCCATGGAAAAGCATCTAGTCCAATGCCCTCATTCCTCACATGGGGCAAATGAGATCCAGGGAGGATATTCTTTGTCTAAAATCACACAGTAAGTGAATCAGGCCTTCCTAGGCAGTGTGGTGGAAAGAACCCATCATTTCAAGATAGAAATGAAATCTTAAAGCTTTGTCACTCTGTAAGGTAGCCTTAAACAGGTTGCTGCTGCTGCTGCTGCTGCTAAGTCACTTCAGTCGTGTTCAACTCTGTGTGACCCCATAGACGGAAGCCCACCAGGCTCCCCCTTTCCTGGGATTCTCCAGGCAAGAACACTGGAGTGGGTTGCCATTTCCTTCTCCAATGTGTGAAAATGAAAAGTGAAAGTGAAGTTGCTCAGTCGTGTCCGACCCTTAGCGACCCCACGGACTGCAGCCTACCAGGCTCCTCCATCCATGGGATTTTCTAGGCAATAGTACTGGAGTGGCTTGCCATTGCCTTATCCGAAACAGGTTGCTAGGATTAAACAAATACCACAACATCTGTAAAGACCATGTACAGTGTCAACCTATAGTGATCACCATCATTACAATTTTCTGGAACCTCTGGCAAACCCACATTTGAATGTGTATGACGTAAGCCAAGAGTTTAACTTGAACCCTGGGAAAAGTGGGAGGTCACTGCTGATTAGTCGGATGCTATATCATCAGATTGCTTTGGTATGGCTTTCAATGTGAGGCCTACCTGACAGGACTGATGAACAAAATACAGAATTGTTTCAATTCCTAAGCACGAAGGGAAATAGGTGTCGCCATGAGAGATTAGGGTGTACTCTCTGAAAAGCTCACACTAGTGTATCGGAGAAGGCAATGGCAAGCCACTCCAGTACTCTTGCCTAGAAAATCCCATGGATGGAGGAGCCTGGTAGGCTGCAGTCCATGGGGTCGCTAAGGGTCGGACACGACTGAGCGACTTCACTTTCTCTTTTCACTTTCACACATTGGAGAAGGAAATGGCAACCCACTCCAGTGTTCTTGCCTGAAGAATCCCAGGGACGGGGGAGCCTGGTGGGCTTCCATCTATGGGGTCACACAGAGTCGGACACGACTGAAGTGACTTAGCAGCAGCAGCAGCAGCAGTGTATCGGTTTATCTCTTTAATCCTGAATCTGACTCAGTGTCAGTTTTAATGTTTCTAATTTGTGTAGTTTGAGAACTGGTGGTGTCTCTCTGAAGCCCTCCTCTGCAGGAACAACCTAGGGCAGGTAGAGTCCCTCTTCATTCTTCCTCTGCCATTTGTCACTGTTCACTAAGACATTTGGACATCATGAGGGGCTTTACTTAAATATAGGAAGAAATTATATCTTTCTTAATATGGTATAATAACAACAGCACTTTTGGCTGTGTACTTTAATGAAAATAATACTCATTGACAAAGTGCAAGCAAACTATAATTTGGTGGATAAATAACTGCATAAGGAGTCAGGAGGGGTCCTTTCTATGGCTGATTTTGGCCACCATATGCTCTGCCATTTTGAACAAGACACTAATCCTTCTAAGCCTATTTCCTCATCTGTTAAAATATAAGTAAGTTGGTCCCCATCCATGTACATAGCTCACAAGGTTGCTGTGATGATGATAAACTAACATTTACTGAATCCTGTGAGAACCCTGTTTGCAGGTCAGGAAGCAACAGTCAGAACTGTACATGGAACAACAGACTGGTTCCAAATAGGAAAACGAGTACGTCAGGGTTGCATATTGTCACCCTGCTTATTTAACTTATATGCAGAGTACATCATGAGGAACGCTGGGCTGGAAGAAGCACAAGCTGGAATCAAGATTGCTGGGAGAAATATAAATAACCTCAGATATGCAGATGACACCACCCTTATGGCAGAAAGTGAAGAGGAACTCAAAAGCCTCTTGATGAAAGTGAAAGAGGAGAGTGAAAAGGTTGGCTTGAAGCTCAACATTCAGAAAACAAAGATCATGGCATCTGGTCCCATCACTTCATGGGAAATAGATGGAAAAACAGTGGAAACAGTGTCAGATTTTATTTTTGGGGGCTCCAAAATCACTGTGGATGCTGATTGCAGCCATGAAATTAAAAGATGCTTACTCCTTGGAAGGAAAGTTATGACCAACCTAGATAGTATATTAAAAAGCAGAGACATTACTTTGCCAACCGAGGTCCGTCTGGTCAAGGCTATGGTTTTTCCCGTGGTCATGTATGGATGTGAGAGTTGGACTGTGAAGAAGGCTGACCGCCGAAGAATTGATGCTTTTGAACTGTGGTGCTGGAGAAGACTCTTGAGAGTCCCTTGGACTGCAAGGAGATCCAACCAGTCCATTTTAGAGGAGATCAATCCTGGGTGTTCATTGGAAGAAGGACTGATGCTAAAGCTGAAACTGCAATACTTTGGCCACCTCATGCGACGAGTTGACTCACTGGGAAAGACTCTGATGCTGCGAAAGGTTGGGGGCGGGAGGAGAAGGGGACGACAGAGAATGAGATGGCTGGATGGCATCACCAACTCGATGGACATGAGTTTGAGTGTACTCTGGGAGTTGGTGATGGACAGGGAGGCCTGGCGTGCTGTGATTCATGGGGTCACAGAGAGTCGGACACTACTGAGCGACTGAACTGAACTGAACTGAACTGTGACCATGTACCCAGGCACTGAGTTTGGTACTTTACTTACATAATCTTGTTTATTTTCCCCAATCATCTTAAGGGGTATCATCAATTCCCATTTTTATAGGTGAAACTGAAGCTCAGAGAAGTTACATAACTTTTAGTAAGGGCCAGGGGCAGGATTCAAACCAGGTCTGGGCTCTTGACCTTTCTTCTGTGTTGTACTTTTATCCAGCAAAGCCCTCCCTAGTCTTTCAGCAAAAGTTGTAACTAGGAGTCAATCAAGGTTTCACGCCAGATCTATTTCTTCAAATGCAATGAATGGCACAGACTAACTATAGAATTACTCTTAGTTTGAACTGAAGTCTCTCCAATTTATTTATTTTTAAAAAGTGGTTTTTGTGATTCTCTAAGTCCTTTTAGAGGCTGCTGTAAGGAATGATAAGACTCTAATCTCGGCAGGTGATTAGAACTACTTTTCTTTCCTTGGCTTGGTCGACTGTGCTTATTTCTGAGACCTCAGAGAAAACATAAAAGCTATGAAATCAGAACAAGGCTCCTGCTTCAACACGACTCCTGATGAAATCTGTAGAAAGAATATCCTTTCTATTGAGCTCTGAAGGAAAAAAAATTAAAACTTACATTTTAGGCAAAAATAAAGGACGTAAGACCCATGTGACACTAATTGTACATTTTTAACAGGAGGCATGTCTCTACTATTAAGGATATTTTGTTATCTCAGAATTAAACACAAGAGGCCCCTCTGTCACAAACCAAAGTCCCCCTCATGTCAGTGAGTGCTCTCTAGATGGCCCTGACAGAAACAATCTCAAGTGATGGGCTGAATGTGGGAGACTGAGATGCCGAATTGGAACCATGGAGTAATTAGTTCATTTTTTTCTCTCATTCAAAGAGGACTTCCTCAAGGACTATGATTCATTCCAGAAACATCTGTGCATAGCCATGTAACGGGGAAGAAAAGTGACATGGGCCCCTTTCCCCCACACTAGAGGAATTTTCAATCCTGTTTCACGGGAATAAGAAAGCCCAGTTGAAAAACAAGATAACTCTTAATTGAGGGTGCTCTGTGCTAAACAGAATGCCAGATGCTTTCAGTTGTATTATCTCACTGAATCTCTACCCTAAGCCACTGAAGAAGGCCTGACTATCCACTTCTTTCAGAAGAAATAATAAACTTGCCCGATACAGTTAATAATACTGTATTGTGTATTTGAAAGTTGCTGAGAATAGATCTTAAAAGTCCCCATCACAAGAAAAAAAAAATGTAGCTATGTATGGGGATGGATATTAACTAAACATACTGCAGTGATCATTTTGCAATACATACACATATTTAATAAATCATGTACAGTGAAACTAATATAATATTATGTCAATTATCTCCCCAAAAAAGAAAAACCAACTTGCCAAACTCATTCAGATAAGTATAAACACCCAGGCTCCACCTCATGTTAACATCCTGAGAAACATTTCTTTCTATATTCCTCTTCTGAATATATTGTCCCATTCCAAAGCTGCTGAAGTTAAACCTTCAGGCCTCTCTGCAGGCAGTTTTTGTACTCTCCCCCAAACTTCAGCTCAACTGCCCACAACATCACACACCTGAATCCTTCTTCAAAATGAAAACCAAGTGTAATATAGAGTTGGACCCAACAAAATAATCATGCAGCTCTCAGTCTGGACAACTTTCAGTTACCGATCTGTGATCACACATTGCTGACCTCTGCCATGAAACCTCACCTTGGCAAGCTGAAGATTTCCAACCAGCTCCTGTGGAATTCTTTCTGAAACAGACACCATCTCATGGTCTCACGGAATCAAGGGACTTCATGGCCAAGAAAGAGTCCCTTCTTCAGCATGCATGCATGCATGCTCAGTGGCTCAGTTGTATCCAACTCTTTGCAATCCCATGAACTGTAGCCAGCCAGGCTCCTCTGTCCATGGGATTTCCCAGGCAAGAATACTGGAGTGGGCTGCCATTTCCTCCTCCAGGGGATCTTCTCAATGACATGGCAACCCCGTGTTCCTTGGCAAAATGCTTTTGGTAACTCTATTCTGACATCCATTTGAACAAAGTAGCAAAGAAGTAAATGCTCAAGAGTCAAAGCAAACATAATAAATAATTTACTTGATACAAAAAAAAATATGGTAGGAAACCATCGAATAGAAGCATACTCAACAAGGAATGCAAGCAGAAACAGGAGCATAAACCATTTGGGTACCATTTTTTGTAGTTGCTCTTTTCCAAAGACACTTTGAATAATCATCCTAGTGTCTCTACTCTTGTCCATTCCTTCCTTCTAAATTTGCAGACTATCTCAAGGTTGTTTAAAGGATAAAGGGAATGCTATCCTTCATGGACAAGTTCATGGTTATTGTGTTATTTTATTTAAATGATTTTACAGTTAGGTAAAAAAAAATATTTCTTTAGTTTTACAGTGAGCAAATCTATCGTCTTCGACTGAATTTTTAAAAATAATTTTAAGTCCTTTTATGAGCACAACACGAATCTGAAAGTTCCCAGACAAACCCTATAGTATTGCCCTATTATTTAGTTCTCCAGGGAATTTACATAGTGACTCACAAAGATCAGATGATAAGTTAAGTATTTTACTTTCAAGGGAATCAAAGCCTTCCCAACCCATGACTCTGTGTTGACGTTTCTAGAACATGTAGCCAAAGGCTTATTAAGACTCTCTGGTATTATTACCAAATATTTTTCTCATATTTTTGGTTTATGTATGTTGAAGATTTTATTTTGTAGCACACCCTACAAATGGGATTTTTTTCTTCCTGCCGGCTAGATAATTTCACCCGAATAGTGAAGACGTCATAATTTTTTAAAATGAAATTATATTTAATGACACCAAACCAATGGGGTTGGCAAATTTCAAAATGCATATTTTAAAAACACAAAGATGTATAAACCAAATTATGGTCTACAGGGCACAGAAAAATGATCTGGAGATGGATTTAGCTCTGTGAACAATTAGAAACGATACTGAAAGCTGCTCATTTATATCCCTCCCCTGTCATCACCTCGTCTGGGTCTTTCAATAATGGTCTAAGAAATATAAGAAAGAAAAAAAAAAACAAAGCAGGGTTTTCAATGTGGTTTTTCTTTGAGGAACAATAAAAACATTAAACTTTATACATTTAAGTGTCTGTGCACCGAATGGTAGCCCTTTCATGGGAGTCCAGCTTGGGTTTTGTCTGGGTGGGGAAGGGGGAAGAGAGTCTGTGAATACCCTCAGAGTCATTTAAAATATATAATATTAGCTAATTGATGAGAGGACTAAAAACAATAGTAAGTAGGCAGCCTGGCCGCATGCCAGGAGCAAGGCTTTATGGTGAAAGCGAGTTTACATTAGAGGCCTGTTTTTCCCCTTTCCTTATATGAAATGAACAGCTGTAATTGAAAAGCAAGGAGCTCTATGGTTTATAGAAATAGGTGTTGTGAAGAGCCTTGGCCGTCTAATTTTCTTCCTATTGCAGGGCAGGCTTCCATTGTCTGTTTTTTCGAGCTAATTTCTTTTCTGATCAAAAGGCCCACGTCGTTGAAAAGGTAGTAATGACTATTCATTTGGCTGAAGCCGCCATTCTCCAGACTGCAAGCTTTATTTAGAAATGGCTATTTCTTTCTAAAAGGAAAAGCTCATTTATGTCCTCTATAATGTCAATTAAAGTAGAATATATTTTAATTATTTATCCTGAGGAGAAACCTTTTAGGAACTTAATTTAGTATGCCTATGCTACGCAGACACTACAATATGTGAATGTGGAATGATATCTAGGCACATGGGTTTTATTTTATTTTACCACTAATGAATAGTTTATTTGCAACTAATTAACAAGTTAAATCGGCACAATTAGTGTCGGATTTCTTTAATAATATAACTCATAAAGGGATAGCCATTGGAACTAGAAAATAAGGTTGGTTGTTGGCTTTGTAAAGAAACCATTCCACAAAAGCTGCAGTTTTTTTTTTTCCCATTAGGGTTATCGGGACGTTCGGCCCGTTGCTTTTTCAAATGCGAGCCGGGCTGGGCTGGGGGAAGAAAGATGTTCGCAAACTAGGGGAGACGGTGTTAATGACACAAACATCACCTTTGCCCAGCCTCAGGGTCGTAACCCGGCGACGCTTTCCCGAGAAATGGAATCGTGGTGACCGCAACCGGGGCGTCAAAACGCCGACACGGCCGGACCTCGCCGCAGACCTCGCCCTGTCGCACCGTCAGACTGCCGACCCGCGCGCCAACTGGGCGGCCCGAGGCTTGGCGGCCTCCGTACCTGGCAGGCGGCGGCCGGCTCGCCTTTCCCGGGCCGCGCGTCCTCCGCCCTGCTCTCCGTCGCCAGCAGCCTCCCCGGAGCCTCGCTCGCCCGCCACTCGGACAGCGGCGCCGGAGCTCCCGGCCCGCGGGCGCTTCTGCGTCGCAGCCGCTTGGGCGGCGCGGCTCGGCGCCGCGCAGGGACAAGCGCGCGCGGGGTGGGACGAGCGTGGCCCCGCGGCGGCCGCGGTCCCCGCTCTCCGGGCGCTCCCCCGGGCCGCAGCCGCTCCTGGCCGAGCGACGCGGAAGTGGGCGGGCGGTGGTCTGCTCCCGCCCCCGGCGGCACCGGGTAGCCCATAGTAGGTGTGCGACCGAGGTTTAGTGCCAAGACAGGGGAAGAGAACGGAGAG
The DNA here is from genome assembly GCF_049115385.1 of Moschus berezovskii. Taxonomy (NCBI): domain Eukaryota; kingdom Metazoa; phylum Chordata; class Mammalia; order Artiodactyla; family Moschidae; genus Moschus; species Moschus berezovskii. Next base: position 130,873,306 of record NC_142488.1, on the reverse strand, counting down.
ATTCCGCGCATCGAATTCCACGGCTCTCCCCTCTCGTGAAAGAGTGAAAAGGCGAAAAAGAAAAGGAAGAAGCGGCAGGAGGGAAAACAGCTGTCTGCTGCCTTGAGATTTAAAATTTGCTCTCCCCAGCCCCCAGCCCCCCCATCCTGCGCCCCCTAGGGCTGGGGCCCACGGGCCGGCCGGGTCCCACGGGAGGTGCCGGGAGGTCCCGTGACCAGACGGGCATCCTTCCCCGGGAAGCGCCGCCCGCCCGATGGAGCCCCGCCATCACCCCCCGCCCCCGCCCCGGGTCTCGATCAGCCTGTCGATGGGATACGGGGAAGTGGAATAACTCCAGCCACTTTCCGCACCGATAACGATTTTTTGATTGTTTCCCCAGGCCCGATTTCTGGCAGGCCACCTCGACGCCGGAGAGGGCCGTGCCTTTGCAGCCACAGAAGGAAGTGAGAAAGGCGACGGGCCCAGCGGGAGGGCAGGGTAGGGTGCTGGGTGCCTCGAGGCTGCTCCGCAGGGGGCGGGTCACTGCAGCTCAGAGGGCTGAGCGTGTGTTGGGGTGAGGGGCGAGGCCGGCAGATCGACGACAGTGACCCGGAAGACGCTCCGCCAGTGGGACCCAGTTCCCGGGCAGATCCTGCTTTCCCCCGGGGGAGGTAGCTGTATTCGGGTGGCGTTTGGCAGTGCTCGGGTTGTGAGGTCGGCAGAGAGGGCGCTGAAGGCAGAGACTGCCAAATTCCTGGCAGTGACTCGACACCTAGGGAAAACGGCTGGCATCCTTGTCACACCCTGCGGGTGGACAGGACTCTGCAACTGAGTGCCAAGGTCTGGGCCAAGGGGATTCCCCGAACCCACCGACCGCAGCTCAGCTAATCCAGGGAAGACAATTCGGACACTCTTTTAATAGTACACCCTCCCTCCTAAAAAGGGCTACATCAAAGTGCGCTAGAATACAGTTGCCCCGCCCAAAGGAGACTTTTTGGTACCCCGAGGACCGTGTCACCGCACACCTCGGTGGCTCCTAGTAAGCTTTCCTTGGAGAGCGTCAACTAGTCTATTACTGCAAACTGCACCGCCAGCCTAGGACCGTCAGCTCCTTCCCAGACTCTGAAGGACGAGAGCTTTATTGGAAGCTGCAGGGGGATGGGTGGGGGATGAGAGATACTGCGGGTATCAGACTGAGACCTCGACAGCTGCGAGGTGCTCGGCTGTCTCTTCGAGCCTCGTTGGATAGCTAGTGACCTTTGCGACCTTTTGCGGGAGATGATTCTACAACAGACCTAAACCCCTGATTTCTTGGTCAAGGCCCTCAATCTGGGGCCTAAATACACCCTCTTGGCCAGGAGCCAGAGTAAATAATCAAGGGTTGTTCTCAAGGAAGAAATAAGAAAAAAAAAAAACTGTCTCTAGATCAGCAAACTTCCCCCACCCCTTGCTGGCAAGCAACGCTTCTCTGAGGGTCGTCGGGATAAGTTTTTCGCACTTCCTCAAAGCCGGACCCCTCGCTGGGCTCGACTGCACTTGAAACAAGGCGAACACTTGACTCTATTGTCAGGCCGCCGCTCCCGGAACGGACACTGATACACACCCATTCCATCCCACCCAGCACGCAAAGGGCACCTCTTCTAAGAGGCGGGGTCCTAATCGAGCCGCAGACTCGGGAAAAAAGCCCCCCTTGAGCAGTGGCGGAGCAGGGTTCCACGGGGGCACCCCCGCGCGAGCCCTGGGACAGCCCCTCCCCTGCTCGACTAGTAGCTCTCAGGCCAAGTGCTAAGGAGTTCACTTTGCAGATACGAGGCTCCCGGGACACTGGATTTCCGCAAACCGCAGGAAGGCAGAGTTGGAAGCGCCCTAGGCACCCGGAGCCTGCCCGGCCACCCACCGCTAGAGCCTACCCCACCCGCCGAGTTTTGCCATCACCCGCCCTCTAAGGAGAGTCCCACTTCTGCCTGCAGCGAAGCAGCTGCCTCTCCTTGGAGGGTTGGGGCGACCTCGAAGCCCCGCAGGGAGAGAAGGGGCGCCTATAGGTGAAGTTTCCAACCGAAGCCAACAAACGGCGCTGTTGCCGCGCCCTGGGTCCTGGAATCCCCAGGGCCAGCCCCAGTCTGAGGGAGCCAGAGCTCTCTCCGGAGGGCGGGGAGAATGGGGACGGGGTGCTTGGCCGAGTTCCCTACCCGCCGTCCGGGGGCTTCTGTTTGCCGCCCAAGGGCTCCCGGAGGCCCCGAGAGAGAGAGAGCTACCGACCACGCTCTCCTCCCGCAAAGAGTGGAAGGGACTCTTCCCAAATCCCGCTGTGTCCCTCTGCTTTCCTCGCGGGGTGCAGGTGCGGGTCGGAGACATCGGTTGGGGCTCCACCGGACGTCTAGCTTCCCCGCGGGCCCCGCCTGGATCGAGCACCCTCGGGCGGTAGTACCTGCCGTGAAGCTTCTCCCGATCCCCGAGGAAAGTCGCGCCGCTCGGCCGGTGCCTGCGCCGGTACTGCTAAGAGAACCGTTTCCTTCTACCTTCCCTCCATCTCCCCACCCCCATGATGGTAATCTCGCCTGATTACTGAAATGGTAGTATGGGCTGAGAACGTGTCCTCGCAAATGTTTCGAAGGTACTTCGGCGTGACTCTTGACTTGGGGCTGGGTAGACCACCCCAGAGCTACCAGGCACAGAGATAGGTTTAATGGTGACCTCCGAAGGAAGCCAGGAGTGTGGAAGAGGGTGTCTGATCCTAGCAAGACCGCCATAAATCTGGCAGAAGGACGTTAATGTGAGAAGGAGCTTACCTAAACCGCAGGATCGGTGTGAGCAAGTGACAAACAGCTGGGAGCAGTGACTAGTTCCCCCATATAACCTGCTGCGGCGAGAAGCGCCGGCCGGGCACCGAACCCCTTGCCTAGGCAAGTATCTAGCCCAGGCGCTGTCACCACAACGGCTTAGTTGGGTCCTAAAACTTGGAAAGAATCCTGACATGTGTCAGGCTACTGGAGGCCAGGCCGCGCGTCGGTTGGGTAATTTCCTAAACGCGCTTCACTTAGCAACAGCCTCAGAGGACCAGAGAACCCGAGAGGGCATCTGGAAAGGCGGCCAGAAGGGCAGGGCTACTGCACACTGACTTCTTGGGGAGAAGGTAGGTTTGCCCAAGAAATTTTGTTTGTGTCACCCAGTCTGGCAAGAAAACAGTTGCAGGTGGAGACTGTTGAATCACTTCTGTTTTCTGAGACATGCCTTCCAATCCATGTCAACTTAAGTGCACATACCCATGCGTACAAACACGCACACACACACACACGACTCATACACAGAACCATTCCACATAGTTTATTTCAAAACCCTAAATGCGTAGAACCATTCAAAGGATCGCAGCAGCCCTTGACTGTGTGTATGTTCGCTTCCTTCCGCCCAAAAGAGCAACAGAACCAAGTGGAACCCAAACTTAAGAGGCAGGTTTCGAGACCCCAAACTTCCTGAAAACGTTGCTGCTGGGAGCCGGGATTCTGGTGATAGCGGTCCGCGGGCCCCAGAGCGGGTTGGCCTGCCCTGCGTCCCCCAAGTCACAGCGGTTTACTTTATAATGTATGCAAGAAACGGGGAAGCAAGCTTCTGTCACGCAGGTTTCCCAGGATCGCTGGGTCTTGCATTAGCACTAAGCAGCTAAAAACCTCGGTTTGAAGCTGTTTGTTTGTTTTTTTTTTTTTTCCACACTTAGGATATACACCTTTCTTTGGGTTCCCCATCTTTCCACGAGGCTATGGGGGGTTGGTGGGCCACACCGTGGGAACACTTTTTTCAGTCTCTGCCACATCTGCCCGGGGTTGGCTTTTCCTTCCCACCGGTCGCCTCGGGCGTCTCCGGGAGTTGCAAACGCTGAGCCACTAGCTTGGGATGGAGGCGACGATAGTCGGGGTGCCAGCTACCCGCAGCCGGGCTTCCCGCGCCGCTATTCTTCCGCAGACAACCCGGACAGGCAGTTGAATGTGGCGCTCCGAGTCTCGAGGCTCCGGTCGGGAAGACTGCTGCTGCTAAGTCGCTTCAGTCGTGTTCGACTCTTAGCGACCACATGGACTGCAGCCTACCAGGCTCCTCCGTCCATGGGATTTTCCAGGCAAGAGTACTGGAGTGGGTTGCCATTGCCTTCTCCGCGGGAAGGCTATAAAACAAAAAACAACAACAAAAAAAAGGAGGACGGAATCCGTTAGCAGCGCCTGCTCCCCCGGGAGGCGGCGCGGCTGCGCGGCAAGAGCAGCGCTCAGTGGTCCCGGCAGGTGCGTGGGCGGTGGAGGGGGAGCCCCAGGACTGCTTCGGCTCCTCTCGGGCCACCGTCCCCCCCCCCGCTTCAAGAAGCTTTTCTTTCACTTGGAGAGGCTCTGTGTTGCCATGAAAACGGATTTTCCAAGGGGCCCGACCCTCCCCCTCAGGGGCATCGGACTGGAAAAACCCAAATGGCCAGAGAGGAGAGACAAAAAGGGGCCGCTAAACTGGGGCCCGGAGAAGAGAGCCGAGGCCGGTTCACCCCTCCGCCCCCTTCCCCCAGACACTCCCCGCACCACCGCGTGGGAGCGTCTCGGCCCGGCTCTGGCGCCGGGCAAACCACCGAAAACTCGCAGCCCCAGTGCGCCCCATGGTCCCGAAGCCTGTCTTCCGAGCCCCGCTCCCTGACCCCCGCTCAGTGCTGGGCGCGCTGGCCCGGGGCTTCCCGGCAGAGGGTCCTACCGGAACGGGGCCGATTCCAGGGAGGGCTTCTCGGAGCCGCAGCACTGGGGTACCTCCACTGCGCCCCGAGTCTCCAAGGCCGCCTGAGTAGCTGGCCATGTCCTGTGTCCCTTAGCGCTGGCAGCAGAAGCGGAGCACCTCCGCGCAGACAGCGGGAAGCTGTGCAGGGTGGCCCCGGGACCGGACGACCCCCGACCTTGACAAAGTTGTTTTCGGAACCCTGTGGAAGCCCCCTTCCCCCTCCCTCCTCCGTCACCTCCTCGAGTTTCGTTCTTTCAAACTTTTTGAGACCCTAATTGGTGGTCTCTGAGCGGCTGTCCGGGACTCCCGCCTCCTGAATAACTCTCATCATGTCACCAGGCACCAGAGAGGCGTGGGGGTGAACGAAAGGACTCCCCGAACTTTTTTTTTTCCCAGCCTGGCCGAACAAGGGCTCCGTGATGATTGGCCAGGGCGCATCACTGCAAGCCTGTCAATCACCGGGCCTCCGGGTGGCGAGGGGCGGACCGAGCCCCAACCCCGGGGGATCCGAGCAGGTATATAAGAGGCCCGGCGACCGACCGACCAGACAGCGAATGCGACCGGCCCGAGACCACGCAGCAGGTGCCAGCAGCCCGCTGGGTCCCGCTGACTTAGCGCGGACCACTGCGGCCAGCCTGCCCTTCCTTCCCGACCCGCGGGCCCAGCGGCCCCCAAGCGCCACTCCGACGGAGTCTCCGGGCCTTTTCACCGTGGCCGCTCCAGAGCCGGGAGCGCCTTCTCCTCCCGCCACCCTGGCGCACCTTCTTCCCGCCCCGGCCATGTACAGCCTGCTGGAGACTGAACTCAAGAACCCCGTGGGGCCACCCACCCCAGCGGCAGGCGCAGGCGGCCCGGCAGCCCCAGGCGGCGGAAGCAAGAGTAGTGCGAACGCCGGCGGCGGCGCGACCGCAGGCGGCGGCAGCAGCGGGGGCGCGAGCGGCGGTGGCGGCGGGGGTGGGGGCAGCGATCAGGACCGCGTGAAGCGGCCCATGAATGCTTTCATGGTGTGGTCCCGCGGGCAGCGGCGCAAGATGGCCCTGGAGAACCCCAAGATGCACAACTCCGAGATCAGTAAGCGCTTGGGCGCCGACTGGAAACTGCTGACGGACGCCGAGAAGCGGCCTTTCATCGACGAGGCCAAGCGGCTGCGCGCGGTGCACATGAAAGAGTACCCGGACTACAAGTACCGGCCTCGCCGCAAGACCAAGACGCTGCTCAAGAAGGACAAGTACTCCCTGCCCGGCGGCCTGCTGCCCCCCGGGGCCGCGGCCGCCGCCGCCGCCGCCGCCGCCAGCAGCCCGGTGGGCGTGGGCCAGCGCCTGGACACGTACACACACGTGAACGGCTGGGCCAACGGCGCGTACTCGCTGGTGCAGGAGCAGCTGGGCTACGCGCCGCCCGCGACCATGAGCAGCCCACCGCCGCCGCCCGCGCTGCCGCAGATGCACCGCTACGACATGGCCGGCCTGCAGTACAGCCACATGATGCCGCCCGGCGCCCAGAGCTACATGAACGCCGCCGCCGCCGCCGCCGCCGCCTCGGGCTACGGGAGCATGGCGCCCTCCGCCGCCGCCGCCGCCGCCTACGGGCAGCAGCCCGCCGCCGCCGCCGCCGCCGCCGCCGCCGCCATGAGCCTGGGCCCTATGGGCACGGTGGTGAAGACGGAGCCCAGCTCTCCGCCGCCCGCCATCTCGTCGCACTCGCAGCGCGCGTGCCTCGGCGACCTGCGCGACATGATCAGCATGTACCTGCCGCCCGGCGGGGACGCGGCGGACGCCGCCTCGCCGCTGCCGGGCGGCCGCCTGCACAGCGTGCACCAGCACTACCAAGGCGCCGGGACTGCCGTCAACGGCACGGTGCCGCTGACCCACATCTGAGCGCTCGCCGCCCCGCCGCCCCAGCCCGCCCCTGCACCCCCGAGCGGGGACGCCTTCTTTTCTAGCTTTGCTTGCCTGGGACTGTTGCATTGTACTGACGATGGGGAGGACGGAAAGTTTGGCTGTGCCCAGTGGGGTTTGTACGAAAGCAGAAAGGAGTCCGGAGCGGCGGGAATGGGACTTTCTCGAGCTCGCCGGCCCCTCGCCCCCTTCCCTCCCTTCCCCTTCCGTAGGCTGGGAATCCGCTGTGTTGTTCGGCAAGAAAAAGCCTCCCCCCACCTCCTTCTCCTCGCGGGTTCCTGGGTTTTTCTGTTGCGTCTGAAAATGTTGTCTCGTTAGTTTGCTGTTAGCCGAGGAGTGAGTCAGTGAGACAAACGGACTCCGGTGAGGCTGGACTGAGAACTGCAACGCCTCCTCCCCAATCGCTTTGCGTCTGTTTTCATGGTGGGCTCGGGGTGGGGGGGTGGGGGTGGGAACTGACCGCCGCGGCGCGGCAGCCAAGGCCGATGTTAATTTATAGCCAGGTGTGCGTGTGTCTCCCGCCTCGCCGCCCCTGGCCGCGGGACAGCTTTCTGTCCAGTCCGAATTTAAGCTGTTGTGTTGGTGATTTCTGCCGTGATCTCTTTGATATTTCGTCGCGCTAATGTATGTGGATTTCGTTTGGGTGGTAGGGCTAAGGGGCTATTTTGTTTCAAGATTTTACTCAGTTCCTGAATGAGAAATCAATAAATATTGTAAACAACATAATGGAGTCCTGGTCATTTTGCGGGTCTGAAACTTTAGGTGCGGGTTAGGGAGGGAACCAGTCCTCGGTACTGCGACCGTGGTCCGGTCCCGGGGCTGGGGGTGGGGGACCTGGGGAAAGGCGAGCGTGATCTGGAACGGTTTCTTCTGTGACTACTGGTGATCGCAAACACAGCGTCTCCCGGTATTTTCAACTGAAACTCCAAGGAGAAAGCGATTTATCTTTCCAGGAGCGAGCACACTCGGGCGGAGGCTAGCACCCCGCGGCCACGCACTTGTTGATCGCGGCAGCGGCCACGCCGGGCGGGGAGGGGCGGCCTCGGAAACTGGCCCCGAAAGGGGACACATTTACCTTTGTGCACTGGGGCGGGAAGACACTCGAGTCAAGCCGAACGATTTACAAAACGAAAACCCTTCGGAAATCTCAGCCTATTAAACAGAAATAGTTCAGGACTCCCTAGCAGGCTTTCTCTTTTTTGCCTTGTCAGCCCCTCCCACTGACTGGTTTTCTAGAAGAGGCTCCCTCTCAACCCAAGCCTCTAGCTAGTTTTCGACTCCTTCCCTCCCCCCACTCTCCCTCCATCCCTGACCCTTGGGCATTCCACTGTGTCCCCCGAAAGGCCTTTGGTTTCGCGCCTGGCCACTCGGCCCCAGTGAATCTGTTTGAGGCCTAGGAAGAAAACAAATAGAACCAGTGTTGTTTTACCCCCTCCTCATGTTTGAGGTGATTTCCTTAATCCCTCTAATCCTGTTACCTCGCTATCCCAGAATAACTAAACTCCGGCTTTCCAGTAAGCGCGGCCTGGTGTAGTGTTTTATCCTCTTCCACTCCTGACCACAGGTTTCTTTGCTTGAGGTCTGCTGGACTCGGGGCGACAGGAACTCCCGTTAAATTGGTCCGAATTCCACATTTCAAGCCGGCTTCCTTTGTGCGGGCTGACCATTCACCTGCGAGCCGGGGCGGGCTTCGCAGGGGGTGGGGGTGGGGGGTGGAGGAGGGGCTGGGGCTTTCTGCGGCTTCGGGGGTCGTGCCCGCTTTTTACACCTCACTGCGGATCCCGGAGACTTAAGCTCACCACGCCCCTCTCGGAGAAAGGTCGGGTCTCCACGGGAAGGCGGCACCACCCCTCCCCCGCAGGCGCTGGCACTGGCCTCCCCCGACGGTACCGCACTGGGTGCGAGGGCTCCCAGTCGTGATGCACCGACCCCGGCGCATCGCTCTCCACCCGGTGCTCCTCCCGGGCGCCTGCTGCGTCCGGTGTGGCGAGGCCTCACTACCGCTCGCTCCCCTTCCCGTCCCACGGATCCCGGGCCCCGCCGAGAGGGTCGGCGCTGCCAGTCCTGCTGCCAGTGAGTAGAGAGCAGTGTCCCAGGCTACCAGGTCCCCCAACACCCGCGCTCTGCGTCCGGGGTGGGGGAGGGAGGCAACTCTCTGGTCATATACACCCCCCATTCGTATCTTTCACAGTGTTTGCACGTCCGTAAAAATACCTGTCCATCGGTTACTCTGGGTTCAAATTGCTTGCAATTGTGGACCCAAGTTTGGTCTGAAAGACTCCGGGCAAGGGAGGGTTGAAAACAAGCAATTCCACCCCACTGAGGGGGCGGTGCCAACGGGGGAATAAACTGACACCGCTTCTTTCCAAGAGTCCATTGTACTGCTGCCTTCTTAGAAGTGCCAGGGTCACCCTTTCAACTGGTCTCACACACTACTGCCCCCCCCCCAAACATCCACGGCTTTGTGCTCTACTTTGTCCGATTCCCAAATTGTCTTTAAGAGGAAGGATTTCATCGATCAGCACATTTGGAGGATTTAAATATAGATGAAAGATAATTGTTTTTTAACTTCAGCCACAGGGAAGAGAACTGCACTGGAGTGCAACTTCCATCCCCTGGGCTAAAGTTTCCAGACTAGCGCAACACCCCCTCCTCTCCCACTCTTCCCCCACGTCTATGGGGAAAGTTGCCCCTCAATCAGTTTTCTAGCTTAGGGTTCTGGTCAAATTTGATTTGAAATAAGGGTTCTGAGATGAAATGGCAACAATAACAAAATCTGGTCAAGCCCCAACTCCTGCCTTTGGGGTCTTGTTTTACACATGAGAAAACTGGCCCCTGCAGGGGAAGTGACAGCGCTCAAGGTTGCTTAGCTGGTCTCTGCCTGCACGGGGGAACCGGACTCCCAGGCCTGGTGAACGCCTGACTGCCACAAGATGGAGAGCAACTGATGAAATTCCAGCTCCAGCTGCCTCTCAAGCCCTTAATCCAGCGGGGTCTCTATAGAAAAGATGTAATTCCTGACATACAGACACCTAGTGGCCAATGCTTGGTGAATGGTGAAGTGATAGGCGCATTGGGTCCTTACAGAGGGAAAAACACAGTCCATCTTTAGCATCTCCTGACAGGAGCAGAGTTATCTTTTAATGGGAATTATCCTACATGGAGATGTTCTTTCCTGGCTTGTCTGTATCTCTCCCCTCATTAATCTCCTGTCTAGAAATCTACAGGGGGAGAGGGCATCCAAAACGCAAGTAAAGATTTATAAACAAAGACGTTCATCACAGACCTGCTTGTGATAGTAAAAGTTATACCCAACCCAACTGTTCAACAGATAGGAAAAGGTTATGTAAAATACCTTTTCTTCCAAAAGACTACTTTGCAGATATTAAAAATTGTGCCAGGAGAGATTATGATGACACAAGAAAACACTTAGATTGAAAAGAGCAAGATGTGCAAAAGTATATTCAGTACGTGTGACCTATTGAAGTATATATGAGTGGGAAAACACAAAAATGCAGGGTAGTATTATGAACGCTGTTTAGTCTTCCTTCTATTTATTCGTACTTCAATTTTCTCTGATAGGACTGTATCCCTGTTATCATCAGAAAAGTCAGCTTTAAAATATATTCTCTCCCAGTCGCAAGTACAGAAGTGTTTCTCCTTGTGAAAGAAGAAAGTTCAAGCTTTCTCTTCATTTGTTTGGGGTAAGGGGTGTCAGGAGCCCCAGCAGCAGTAATTCCCCAGCTCTCCTCCAGGTTGGGGGCTGCAGTGAACACAGCAGAGCAACCCCCTGCCAAGCGCCCTCATCAGTCAGCAGAAGCAGGAGCAGATTAGCGACAGCTCTGTCATTCTTCGGACCCACTCACTGGAGAAAAAGACCTCCTTGGGAGCCAAGCTGAACAGCTTGGACAGCGGGAAGCAGGGGCCATTGAGGAACCAGAAAGCGCATAAACCCAGGAGCCTGACATTCACTGCCCTCTTGGGAGGGGGGGTTTGGAGCAAGCCCTTGGGTTGTGTCCTGGGCCAGGAGAGGAGGGGCTAGGTGAGCACCAAACTGGCACCCACACAGCCAAATGAACAAACATGGTTGGTTCTCCCTGTCACTGCCATCTTCATCCACACCACCATCACTGCCTGCCGGACCATTGCCATGGCCTCCTACCTGTTTTCCCTGCATCCACTCTGCTCCTCACCAATCCACTCTCCCCAGAGTGTCCCGTCGACTTTTCAAACAGAAATACTATCAGTGTCACTTCCTTTCTTCATAACCTTCTGGTGACTTCTTATTGTCTGATCAATGCTGTGTCCTTCTATGCCTCTCTCCTCCAACTCCCACCTCCCCCACTCCCACCTCAGGATCCCCCTGAGAAATGTTTGTTGAATAAATCATGGTTCCTGATGGTTTAATATCTAAATAAATTTTGAAGTCAAGTAATTTTCTCAGATACAGATCATTATGCACTGTGCTGTGCTTAGTTGCTCAGTTGTGTCCAACTCTTTGCAACCCCATGGGCTGTAGCCCACCTGGTTCCTCTGTCCATGGGGATTCTTCAGGCAAGAATACTGGAGTGGGTTGCCATGCCCTCCTCCAGGGGATCTTCCCAACCCAAGTATCAAACCCAGGTCTCCCTTAGTGCAGGCAAATTCTTTACTGTATGAGCCACCAGGGAAGCCCTTACTATGCACAGTGCACTTTTCATCTTGCATTGGCAAGATTCCCCCAAATCTCCATATCAAGCGCAGATTTCTTGACAATTAAAGAAATCTACCAGCAAAAGTACATAAATTCTTTCCTGCCCCAGTGCTTTTGAATGTGCTGTTCCCTTTTCCTGGAATGTTCTGCCCCAAGCTCTTCCCTTAAATGGTCCAATGTTGTCTGCAAGGTCTCAGTTCGAACATCTCTTCTGGTGAAGGTGTCCATGAAGCTCTCCTCCAGAACAAGACAGGTGTCCTGTTTTAAACTCTCAAAACACTGGGCCCTCTTCCCAGCCCTGATACCAGTTGTCATTTTACATTTATTTGTGTGATCCTGCCAATCACTGGTCTCACTCCTAGTCTGTAAGTTCCTTGAGGGCAAAGACAGTGCCCGGTTTGTTCATGAATACTGAGCACGATGCCTATTCCGTATTAGGCTCTCAAAAATACATATGGAGTGTTTACTGTGTATTTAAGGAATAGGGGTTCTGGGGACTTGAAACTAACAGGATGAGTGCAAGCCTGTGAAAATCATCAAGAATGAATCTGTCACCTTGGCTCCACCCCTTACCAGCTGTAGGCTCTTGAGGACACCATTTACATGGAGCTTCAAGTGGGAACAATAATGTCTCTAGTTTGTTCTGTGGGTTAAAAAAAAAGATGCTTTGAGCGCTGAGCACAGTGTCTGGCACTCAGCCTTGTGCAGTACGTGAGTATGTGTTAGTGATGATTATCACCGTCCTTAGGAGCCTCTGTTGACTCTTCAGGGAGGAGCTAGTGCTTTCTGGTCAAATTCTGTATTTCCGACCATCACAAGGGATGTTTCTCATTGCTGAGGCCAGTTCTTGCTATAGAAAGAAGGCAAAATAAAAGATCACCATTAAAAATGAATGGATCCTATGACACCAAAAGCATAAACACAAAAGAAAATAATAAGCTGGACTTCATCATGATTAAACAGTTTTACTTGCAAGGGTACCATCAGCAAAGTGAAGAGAAAACCCATAGAATGGGACGAAATATGTACCAATCACTTATCTGATAAAGAATTATATCTAGACTGTATAAAGACTTAAAACTCGATAATAAAAACAAATTACCCAATTAAAAATGGGCAAAGGAAGTGAATAGTTTTTTTCCATAGGGAATGTACAAAGAGGCAACAAGCACATAGAAAGATGCTCAACATCATTAGTCACTGAGGGCATGAGGGCATCGAATCAAAACCATGATGAGATACTACTTCATGTCAACTAGGATGGCAGTCTTTAAAGATAGGCACTAACAAGTGTTTCCAAGGATGTGGAGAATTTGAATCATTATATAATGCTGTAGGGAATGTAAAGTGGTAAAGCCACTTTGAAAAACAGACTGACAGTTCTTCAAAAAGTTAAACATCAAGTTACAATATGACCCAGAAATTCTACTCCTAGGGCTAACAAAAACATAGGTTCACACAAAAATGTGTGCACTAATGTTCACAGAGGCATTATTCATAATAGCCCCAAAGTGGAAACAACCTAATTGCCTCTGAACTGATTAATGGATGAATAAAATGTAGCATATCTATGCAATGGAATATTATTCTGCAATAAAAAGGAATGGAGTACTGAGACTTCCATGGTGGTTCAGTGGCTATGACTCCATGCTCCCAGTGCAGGGGGGCCGGATTTGGTCTTGGTTAAGAAACTAGATCCCATATACTGCAACTAAGAGTTCGAGTTCCACAACTAAAGATCCCACATGCTGCAACAAAGACCGAGTACAGCCAAATAAATAACAAATAACTATTAGAATTAAAAAAAAAGAAAAAAAAATGAGTACTCATATCAATATATATACAAGGTTAGTATTCACACATGTATTACCTAGCTCTGCCAGCAGTGAGTAGGCCCAGAAACAATGACATCTCAGTAACAACAAACACAGCTAAGTATCCAGGTCTTGGTTTCTAATATCATTCTTCAATGAAAGGAAGCAGGGATCTTTGGGAAAGTGGCTGATTCTAGAACTGGGGCCTGAAATATACAAAGTGAGTCTGGAGCATCCTGCAGTGCCAAAAGGTAAGGAAAGGTTAGAGAGAAGGCAAAGAAGGAAGAAAGAAAGGGAGAAAGGGAAGAAGGAAGGAAAGACGAAGCTCAATAATGGAAGTGAGTCAAAAGGACATATTGTTTGTTTGTTAGCCACTCAGTCATGTCCGACTCTATGAGACCCCATGGATGATAGCCCACCAGGCTCTTCTGTCCATGTGATTTCCCAGGCAAGAATACTGGAATGGATAGCTCTTCCCTTCTCCAGGGGATCTTCCCGACCCGGGCATCGAACCTGGGTCTCCTGGTCTGCATTGCAGGAAGACTCTTTATGGTGTAAGCCATCGAGGAAGCCTCAAAAGGACATAGGAGCCACCTAAAACAGTTTCCAATGACCAAATCTGGACCAGTTTGAGCAACAAAATGAATAAAGTAGTACTGGATTATAACCCAAAGTATACAACAAATAGGTATCACCCACACTGATATAAATAAATAAGCAGGGACTTCCCTGGTGGTTCAGTGGCTAAGATTCCATGCTCCCAATGCAGAGGCCCAGGTTCAGCCCCCGGTCAGGGAACTAGATCCCACATGCTGCAACTAAGGCCTGGCATAGCCAAATAAATAAATATTTTTAAAATAAGTAAATACATGAATGAGGGAAGGGGAAGAGACAAATCTGTGTGTAACTCCCCACTCCTTAAGTGTAGGCTACTCATAGTGACTACCTTCCAAAGAGAACAGTATGGAAAGGGGGAAAAGAGTTAACATTGCAGCTGAGAAATCGAACAAACACTACCTTAGCCAGAAGATTAAAGTCAACATTGGCAATTACAAGTCATGTTGACAGTATGTATCTTGACATGATGTGACAAAAATGGCACTTTTCTGCTGTGGCCCCAAACCCATAATCAATCTAATGATTAGAAAAACATCTGACAAATCCTAACTGATGATGTTATTATTGTTTAGTTGCTCAGTTGCGTCCGACTCTTTTGCAACCCTGTGTATGGTAGCCTGCCAGGCTCCTCTGTCCTTGGGATTTCCCAGGCAAAAATACTGGAGTGGGTTTTCATTTCCTTCTCCAGGGGACCTTCCCGACTCAGGAATTGAACCTGTGTCACCTGCATTGGCAAGCGGATTCTTTACCACTGTGCCACCAGGAAAGTCCCAACTGAGGATACTGTACCATATATCTGACCAGCAATCCTCAAAACTGTCAAGGTCATCAAAAACAAGGAAAGTCTGAGAACCTGTCATAGCCAAGAGTAGCCTAAGGTGACATGACGATTCAGCATAATATATGACGATTCAAAGTAATATAAATGTAATATGGTATTCTGGATAGGATCCTGGAACACTCAAATGACTTTAGGGAAAAGCTGAAGAAATCTTAATAAAGCATGGGTTTATTTAGTAATAATGTATCATTCTTGGTTCATCAATGTCAAGCATGTACCATACTATTGTAAGGTGGTAATAATTGAGGAAACTGGGTATGGCGGTATATGGAGAGTCTCTACTACATCCTCAATTTTTCTGTAAATCTAAAACTGTTCTAAAAGTGAAGTTCATGTTTAAAAAAGAAATGAAGTATTGATACATACTACCACATGGATGAACCCTGAAAACATTATGCTAACTGAAAAAGGCCAGTCAAGAAAAACTACACATTGTATGACTCCATTTATGTGAATATCCAGAATAGGCACAACCATAGAGACAGAAAGTAGATTATGGACTTCCTAGGGTGAACTGTGGTGTTGGAGAAGACTCTTGAGAGTCCCTTGGACTGCAAGGAGATCAAACCAGTCAATCTTAAAGAAAATCAGTCCTGAATATTCATTGGAAGGACTAAAGCTAAAGCTCCAATACTTCTTGGCTACCTGATGTGAAGAGCTGACTCATTGGAAAAGACCTCGATCTTGGGAAAGATTGAGGACAGGAAGAGAAGGGGATGACAGAGGATGAGATGGTTGGATGGCATCACTGACTCGATGGACATGAGTTTGAGCAAACTCTGGGAGATGGTGAAGGACAGGATGGTGAAGGACTCAGCTTGGCATGCTGAGTTCATGGGGTTGCAAAGAGTCAAACATGATTGAGCAACTGAGCAACAACAAGGTCAGGAGGGATTGAGAAGAACTGGGGAGTGACTGTTAATGGGCACAGGGCTTCATTTTGGTGTGATGAAAAAGTTCTAAAATCAACTGTGACGATGGGTGCACAACTCTGAATATACTGAAAACCACTGAATTGTACATTTTGCACAGATGAGTTTTATAGTATTGAATTATTTCTCAATAAAGCAACTGTTTAAAACAACAAAAACAAAATATTCTGGTGGATGACAGTAGGAGAGATGTTTGGTAGGCAGCATGTCCAGTCCTAGGGACTTCCATAAACACCAGGTGTGATCTCAAAGTCAAATGTACTCTCCTAACCTAAGCTGTTAGAGTAGGAAGAGTCCTCAGTCTGGCGTTCTCATTTTATTGCTCTATCAAATTTAATTTCGGTTTATATGGTAATAAAAGCCAATTCCATCTACTAATATTGCTAAAAGAATTCTCTCTGTTTGCTGCTTTATTAATTGCTTAATTAAAATGCCATGGATTATTTCCAAGCACACAGTTTGAAACATTCAGAATTAGCCTGTGCACTCTATTGTAAAGTGATCTCCAAGGTGCCGCCTACCTTTAAGAATCTTGTACAAGCTGCTCAGTGCAGGAACGTGATATCTGTAATGTCAAAAGCCCCAAGCAGCTCAGCAAAATTGGAATGGTAACAAGCTTCTGTGCTCACACCCTGGGTAGGATAGTAGTGTCAACACCTCCAGCAGAGCTGATAGAGCTGTCTTTCAGTCTGTCTGCAGGCTCTGTTTACATTCTGCAGGTTAGCTGGAAACACTCTCACCACCTCCACCCCCTGAAAAAGATTTCTGGGTCAACTTGACATTTCCTAGACACTCCATGTACTATATTTCTTCCTGTAACAAGCCCTCCTGCTATGTTGCTTTATATGATATCTTTGCAAAGAATAAATTAGGCTGAGTGTGTAAACAACATATAAACTCTAGAGATGTTGCCAAAAATTACAAGCAATGGAAATCAACAGCAGATGTGCATAGCAGTCTCTCAACTGGAGCTTGTCCCATTTGGAGGGGCACAGGAACACCTGAAAGGTGGAAGGAGTCACAGACATTTGGAATCTTTAGTGAGGGGAAACTAGGTTGCAAATATGGCTGCAAAGTGAAGAGTAAGGATTTTATTTTATTTTTCTACATCTTGGTGATCACGGTTATTGGAAGCGGTGGAGAAAAATGCCATTTAGCCTAAGAATTTGTGAGTTACCTGCAAATCAATTTTATTTCAGGAGTGGAAGAATTCTTGATTATTCCTTAATATAAAAACGTAGACAGTTTATCTTTTGAATATCTTCTATGTTTAAAACGGCAATCATACAAAATCTCCTGCTTTCCACACTGGATAAATTCTTTGTTTCAGTCAACTCTAAACGGTAGCACCACTAGCACAACACCATCTCCCCAGACAAAGTATATCAGAATATTCCATGTTGTTGATTTATATATCTCTTGAAATGTTTCTCCTTTACTTTCTATAGTTGCCACGGTTTCTTCTGCATTTCCCAATATCGTGCTTAAATATTGATCATAAGCATGTAACCTGCCTCAAAGTTCTCTGTTGTTTCTCATTTTCACGTAGATTCTCTCATCCAGGCTAAGCCTGAGAAGATAAAGGGGCTCTTCTATGGTGTTGGTAGTTTGTTGCCGGTCCATGCGGGCTGCCATGTTTGAAACCCGGAAAAGTATTTTAGAATGAGAGGCAACTGCTTAGGAGAAGATACACATAGACAAAACACATACACAATCACCAACAGTTTTCTGATGATACAGGACAGTCTTTTAAGTGCTGAACATCTCTAGGGTCCTGGCCTTGGTCTCTGCACGTTTAAAAGTCACCTCTCTATTGATCTTCCCAAAATTTCAGTCTGTATGGTTTTCCTGAGCCTCAGATCTTTGGACCCAACTGCCTCTTGACTGTAGTACTGTCCTGCTGCTGCTGCTGCTGCTAAGTCACTTCAGTCGTGTCCGACTCTGTGTGAACCCATAGACGGAAGCCCACCAGGCTCCCCCATCCCTGGGATTCTCCAGGCAAGAACACTGGAGTGGGTTGCCATTTCCTTCTCCAATGTGTGAAAGTGAAAAGTGAAAGTGAAGTCGCTCAGTCGTGTCCGACTAGTAGCGACCCCACGGACTGCAGCCCACCAGGCTCCTCTGTCCATGGGATTTTCTAGGCAAGAGTACTGGAGTGGCTTGCCATTGTCTTCTCCGAGTACTGTCCTACAGTCCATCAAACTTTGACTGGACCAAACTAACTCATCATTTTCCTCCCCAAACCAGCACTTCTCTATTTTCCATCTCGATTAAACAGCACCCCTGTCTGCCTAGACATTTCTTTCCCCCTTATACTCTAATTTGCCACCAGTTCCAGAATCCATCTGTTCTTTATCCTCACTGCCTTAGTTGGGGCTTGGTGTTACTTATCCATTGCTGTGTAAGAAATAACCCCAAATATTAGCAGTATAAAACAACAGATAGTAACTACTCACCATTTCTGTGGCCAGGAATCCAGGCCTGGCTTAGTGGGCTCCAGGTTTCTCACAGGTTGCAGTCAAGGTGGTGGTTGGAAGGAGAGCTGGCTCCAGGCTCCAGTGGGAAAGGATGTGCTTCCAACGTCACTGACTGTTGTTGGCCTGCCTCAGAAGCTCCGCTTCCCAGTTCACTCAAGTGGCTGCACACCAGTCTCTGGTCCCCACTGGCTTTGACCACAGACATCAGTGATTTGCCATCTGGGCCCCTCCATAGGACAGTTCACCACATGGCAACTGGCTTCAGAAGTCACAGTCTTTCTGTAATCTGATCTTGGAAGCAATATCCATCATCTTTGCCATACAGTCGTAATGTGTCTCACTAGGGCCAGCCTGCAACCAAGGGGAGGGATTCCACAGGGCCTGAGTATCAGGAGGTGGACAGCATCATCCACCAGAGGGCCACTGTCCTTTGTCTGGACTCTCCCTTGTGAACAAGCATCCTAACTCCTCTTCAGACCTCTAGGGTCTCCTGCACTAGATCACCCTCCCCATTGAGACCTGGGTGACAGTCCCACAAAAGCCATCTGATTCTGTAATCTCATTTCTAAAGAACCCCTGTTGGCAACCTGTGGACAAAGTCCAAACTCCTTGACCAGCCATGTGAAGCCCTCCATGATCTGTTCTTGGCTTCTTAGCTCCATAGCCTCATTCCTTACCACCACGCACATCCCGACAGGAATACCCAACTTTCTGTGGCTCCCAGGTTCCCGGAAATGAGCCAGGTTCCTTTTGACTCTTTCACAATTTCAAGTGATTCAGAAAAGCGTGTGGGTCTCTCGCTGCCCACTCTTGTTTTCTGCTGCTCATCCTCCTCAGCGCAGCTTCAGAGGTGCCTCCTCTGACACGCCCGCCCTGACTCTCCCTGTCTTTGTGGTCCCCAAGCTCTTTGGCTGTAGCTTTACTTGAGGAACTTGCACAGTGACAGGCACATATGATGGGCACTTGAAGGTCTGTCATTTTCTTCAACGAAATCAAATAACGCTAGAGATGTAAGCACTTTAAAAAGAAAAAAAAGGAAAGAAAAGAGCATATAGCATTGAAGTTCAAATGAGGAAGGACTCGAAGGGCCTAAGAGGGGAAAGGAGAGGGCTTGCCCAAGGCCAAGCAGAGCTGGAATAATCAACTTGCTTAGCCAGACCTGCTCACTTCGACTCGAGGGCATTTCTACATCTCCCAAGTACCTTCACTGTTTTAGGCTCCCTGCTACCACCCAAAATCTCCAATTCTCTGAAGATGTTTAATAATAACTGCAGGTAATACTTCTCCATCCGTCTTTGGGTCCACACACGTCTTAGGGCCGTCTCCAGCTTGTGTGAACATGAACTTTCTTTATAGGAAGAGAGTTAGAATCACATCCTTATCTTGAGTAAAGAAATTTGAGGCAGTTGCATGCTTTTAGTTTTTTAGTGGCAGGGCTGACTTGGTGGCAGTTTATGGGTCCCTAGGACCACACTGGGGCTTCCCTGGTGGTTCAAGCAATGAAGAATCCTCCTGCGATGTGGGAGAGCTGGATTTGATCCCTGGGCCTGGGTTGAGAAGATCCCCTGGAGTAAGGCGTTGCAACCCACTCCAGCATTCTTGACTGCAGAATCCCCATGGACAGAGGAGTCTGGCAGGCTACAGTCCACAGGGTCGCAGAGAGTCAGACACTACTGAGTGACTAAGCACAGCACAGCACAGGACCACGCTGGTCTTCCCTGGTGGCTCAGATGGTATAGAATCTGCCTGAAATGAGGGAGACCTGGGTTCCATCCCTGGGTCCAGAAGATCCCCTGGAGAAGGGAATGGCAACCCACTCCAGCATTTTTGCCTAGAGAATCCCATGGACAGAGGAGCCTGATGGGCTACAGTCCATGTGGTTGCAAAGGGTTGGACATGATTTAGTGACTAAACAACAACAAAGGACCAGGCCTGGGCCTCTCCCAGTGTTGCATTCTTCTCCATTTTCCTTGGGTTTACTCAACACTTTCCTGGCTGGGTATGTGAATTTCCATGTCCAGAGATACCAATGCCAGGATACGCACAAGGAGAAATACGCACACTGGCCACAGAAGGTTCTCAGTTCCTTCTTACTTTTCGACTGAATAAATCCTTAACATACCAGAGAGAGCAGTCCCAGAGATAACAGGGACTTCCAGCATGTGCTGCCTGAGTAGCCACAGCAGCCAGGGCCAGTCCAGTGACAGTCCAGTCCCCGGCATCAGCAAGAATGAGGTATCTGACAGGAGGTGCTGAACAGGAATACGCTGAAACAGCTCAAGAGGTGCTGATGGGGGGAGGGCCAGGGCAGGGCAGCTGGTTGTGTTTTAAAATCCTAAAGATATAGGTAGGTCCTTGCTAGAGATCATGTACTTTCAGTCAGCAGAGGAGAGAACTGAGACTCAAACTACAAATCCAACCAGTTAAGTCTTCCAGAGCTTGTTGTTCTAATCAGACAGACTTCAGAGCTCAGCTCCTCTCCAGGTCCCTACATTACTAAAACTTTCCTCAAAAATGTTGTGTTAACTTCTCTGAGACTCAAGTGACTCATCTGTAAAATGGAGATAAAGCAGTACTTATGTTATAGTATTAAGTTTAACTAGGATAATGCATGTAAAGGGCTTATCATTCAATACATAGAAAATCTGACCTTTATTATTATAGACCTAAGAACCAAAATGTCCACATTCCAAATGAATATTAGACCACACAGCCTCTAATATATCAACTCATGGAGCTTCTCAAGCCAGCTGCTCTACTTATTAGCTTTGTGGCCTTGGGCATGTTTCTTAACCTCTCTGAGCCTCCAATTTCCTTATCTGTATAATGGGAATAATAATGGCATTGACTTTACAGAGTTGTAAAAAGATTCAGTAAAGAACTTAGCACAGTGTCTGGTATATAGCATGAGGATTATTCTATACATAGCCTTTCCACAAGCTTCATCAAACCTGGGTTTATTCTACTGCTGCACATGCTTTATTATCAGGCAGACGTTAAATTTATTTATTTTGTTGTTGCTGTTTGGGTTCTTTCTGGCCATGCCATGTGGCATGTGGGATCTTTGTTACCTGACCAGGGAACAAACCTGTGTCCTCTGCAGTGGACACATGGAGTCTTAATTGCTGGACCATCTGGGAAGTCCCTTTCTGAGATGTTTAGAATGTAGATTCCAGAGCCCCAGAGCCTGGGATTCAATCCCAGCTCCATCACTTACTAGCTGTATAATCTTGGATAGGAACTTTAACTAGAAGTCAAAGATTCATCTCAGTACCTTTGCTTATTAATACATTTCAACTGCACACTCTGGCCATAGAACATTCTTAGGCAGGTCGGAATGAAAATCTTAGCAGTGTGTTTCTTTTCAGGAGAGCTTTCTGTAATTGTGTAAGCTTTTCACAGTCCCTGTGCATGACTTTGACCTCCCTGTTCCTCAGTTTCCTCATCAGTAACATGCTGATTATAACAGCAGACACCTCAGAGTTTTGCTGTGGTCATCTACCCGAAGTTTGGTCCCAATGTCAAGACTGATGCTGCTGAACACACACACAGAGGGTGTGAAAAGGGTTATTAATTACATAATGGGGTTTTTCTAGGGAGAGCAGGACAGGGTTCCCATGCTGGTCCAAACATGGCTTGGGAAAGCAGGGAAAAAAGGGGTTTTATCTCTGATTAGGGGTTTGGCAGAGGTGAAGGTTCCCACAGGTATACAGAGTCTTATGTGATTTGAATCTCCTGCTGGGCAGTAAAGGTCGGGACACCCAAGCTTTCTCATCAGCTTGCCCAGATGTGGGGAACAATGGCAAGGGAAGGAGGCTGAAAAACTGTCAGGCAAGTGAGGGGTCAGACTAGATGTTCTCACAAGCTCCCCATGGGTCTAACAGTGTCTGAGGGCCAGGGCCCACTCATAAAGTGATACTGCTACAGAATGAAGAATCATCTTTATCAGCCCACTTTCTACCATACTCCAGATGTTGTTACACCCCTTGTTATTTGTGCCTTTAAGACAGTTAAACTGACAGGGTGAAAAAATAAACCAAAAATAGAGACTGATAAGACTAATTCCAGCTTAAGTCCCAAAAGATCTACTATTGTTTCTCAACTATCAGAAAAAAATGCTACATGTCACCCTTGTCTGAAGGAACCCAATTTCACCATTTTTACAAAGTATTCTATCTTTACTCTAAAGACATGTCCACTGAAAAAATAATTCATTTGGAATGAAAAAGGATGGAAGAGATGGGAAAAGGAAAGTCCTAGAGTAATAGAAAAATTTAAAAAGCCATCCCCAGAAATTCAACATCACCTGTCATCAGCATAAATGACTATTTCTATCCAAAGAATGTTTCTACTGGTGGGCGAGGTAGCACTACCATATATGGAGGGGGTACCAGTTTGCAGGACAAGACACAAAATGGCAGCAAGTCTTTGATGGCCATTTCTCAGGGACAAATGAGGTTCAAAGACGACTTTCCAGGAGGCTGAAACTTGTTCACTCACCCCAGTTCCTGATGTCTCAACTCTCAGATGTCCGACCCCCCACTCAGCCACGTGGAAGAACATTCTTGTCAACAGTAAGTTTCAATCAACTTTTGGTCACTTTCTGCAACTGCAGTTCATCTGGGGAGGATGAAAAGGCACAGCTGACAAGGAGGTAAGCTGCTCTCAAGAAGGCATCATTTTGGATAGTGCTTGCTAAAGAAATGATGACCATGTGGACTTTACTCAGGGCCACTCTGCCTTCTTTGGATCTGAGATTGTCACAGGATGTCTCTGTATCCTTTGGAGAAGATGTACACTGTACAAGTTTTCCACATTTTTTCTTGAACCTCTCACTTGAGATATATGACTATATATCTACACATCTACAGAGCTGTGTACGGCGCCCTGGACCAGACACTCTACTCTTTCAACATGTTGAAGAGTGTCATGTGTCATGTGACATGTGCCATGGCTCTCAGGGCCCCGTGCATGTGATATTTGAATCCCCTCTTCAGCGTCCCAGCCAAATGGATGGCCAACTTGAATACCTCCGGGAATGAACAGATTGCTATCATGTGGAGCAACCTGTCTTCTCTTTGGAAAGCTCTTACTGTTCTATACTGCACCGTTCATCCACTCCTCCTGGTTGGGCCTTACAAAGGTCACTCCCCATGTGTTCTGGGGAAGCCCTGTGCACCAAGGCTGTTTATCTCCAGGCCACTCACTCTCCTCTCAACTTTTTCTCATTTGGAAGGCTCTAGGTGTTCCTTAGAACTCTTGGCAGAAAATTTTGCAATATGCATTTCTCTGTCCGACAGCCCAGGGTAGCAGCCAGATGCCCCTGGGTAGAGTGTGACTCATTCATGGCAGTGCAGAGCTCACTCACTTCCCCACTCAGAGAGCAAGTTTCACCCGACCGGAAGTCCATGGACATGCTTATTGCACTGTTGACTCACCTTCAACTTCATATTAATTAATTTAGCTACTCAGTCCAGCTTTCATTGTCAGGTCTTGCTTCTGTCACACAGCATAGCCCTCCCAGCTGTTATTCTGTGGAGGTAGCTTTGCCCAACTATATATATATATCATATGTAGAGGATACATATTTATCATAATATGTATCCGTTTATGGGCTTCCCTGGTGGTTCAGCAGTAAAGAATCTGCCTGCCAATGCAGGAGACATAGGAGACTTCGGTTGCTCCTTGGTTCGGGAAGATCCCTTGGAGCAGGGCATGGCAACCCACTCCAATATTCTTGCCTGGAGAATCCCGTGGACAGAGGAGACTGGCAGACTACAGTCCATAGGGTCACGAAGAGTCAGACATGACTGAAGCGACTGAGCACATATGCATGCATGTATACATTTATACATATACATGCATACATGCATATACATATTACACTGAGATTGCCACTTAGAATCAAAGAAAGCTAATTCTGGAACTTCCCTGGTGGTCCAGTGGTTAAGACTCTGCTTTTCAATGCAGAGGTTGTGGGTTCAATCCCTGGTTGGGGAGCAAAGATCCCAAGTGATTCACAGCCAAAAAAACAAAAATAGGGGGAAAAAAGCTATTTCTGGCCCCTGGGTAAGAAGTATCTATTTATATCTTGATTTATCTTATTTTGACAAAGGAGTGAAGGAGACACTGACTTCTAATCAGATTCACCTTTTAAGTTTGTGTATATGTGTAAGCTGCTTCTGGGCCCATCAATTCCTGGCATGTCACCAGGACCCCATCCTTCCCATGCTGTGCTGTGCTGTGCTTAGTCACTCTGTCATGTCCGACTGTTTGTGACCCCATGGACTGTAGCCCTCCAAGCTCCTCTGTCCATGGGATTCTCCAGGCAAGAATACTGGAATGGGTTGTCATGCTCTCCTCTAGGGGATATTCCCAACCCAGGGATCGAACTTAGGTCTCCCGCATTGCAGGCGGATTCTATGCCATCTGAGCCACCAGGGAAACCCAAGAATACTGGAGTGGGTGGCTGATCCCTTCTCCCGGGGATCTTCCCCACCTAGGAGTTGAACAGGGATTTCCTGCATTGCAGGCAGATTCTTTACCAGCTGAGCTACCAGGGAAACCCCACACTTCCCATATCCATACTAAACTCTCCACCTGCAATGAAGTCAAGGGACCACCACACTGGACTCTTATGCCCCAGGCCCAAGGATTTCAGTTTGAATGCTCACCCAGAGGAATTGTGTTGGAGAAGTGACAGGGAGAGTGAGGGCTGTGCAAATTCTCATGCAAGTTCTCTTCAGGTAGGATTCTAGAAGGAAGGAAAGAATCAAATTCTTACACAGACCTAGACCCTAGAGAGCTACTAGAAAATAAGAGAAGAGTAAGAATAATCCTGCCAGCTGTGTTGCCTCTAAGCTGCGACCCCCACCTAGTTCAGAGCCACTGGCCTGTTTAATAACTCAGAGCCAGATTGAAATCATAACAGGCATGGCCACATGTCATAGATTATGATTTTAAAATCTGGCAAACCCATGAAATCCCAGAATCTGATCTTCAGAGGGGCTGTTAAATGGAACAATCTACAATACTCTTGGTCCCAAATATTAGCAACAGCCTCCAGGCTCGAGTAAATAAGGAAACTACTTGCTAAAACCGTTGCTTCTCAGCACATCTTTTGAATCTAACAGTAGCTGCCAAATTCCAAGAGCCTCTACTCTTGTGATTCACTGACCATGTAATTGACCATGGAATTTATTCAGTCTTTTCTTTTACTTGTATCTCAACATATAGGAAAGAATGCTTCTTTAGCCGTGCCCAGATTAAATGTAAGTTTGGCTTATATACTCTGAGCGATAAAGCATTTTTATTTCCCAAAGTAGATAAATAAGATACACACACACATTCATAGGATTCTATGGAAGGGCCAGAGATGTCATATTCTAGTCGTAACCCCTCCTCTTACATGGGAAATACAGTCCCAGCAAGGAAAGGGATTTCATCAAGGCCACACCAGGAGTTGGTGGTAGAATGTGCATGACAATTTAGGGCTTTTAACTGCCAGCTCAGAGTTCTTGCCTCCATACCGTGCTAAAAATTAATTGAAAAATAAATATATCATGTATCTTTGTTGATGACTGAAAGGAACTCTGCTAAGGAATACTGATGCTTCATCCAGAGTAATAAGCACCACTTTCTTTTTCCTTCCTTTCTTTGGGAAAAAACTAAACATTCTTCAGAATTAATTTTGAGATATATTTACTCACTCATGAAAATTAACTCCTAAACATTTTAAAATTAAATATGTGTGCATAGTGGGTGCTCAAGAAACACCACAATATGTACAGAAATATAATAGCATATATAACTCTGATTCTGAGTTCAAATGCTCACTATGCCCGTAAGTACATTTGCATTTGACAGACAGTGAATTCTAACTTTTCCTTCAAATCTGTGGCTATCATTTACATACCTTTATATTATGACTAATATAATCCATATAACATGATAATGTCATCTAGTGGAAATTAAAAGAATTAAAATGCCTGGCCCAGATCGTCATCTTAGCAGAAGTGAGAAGTGGTGTTAAATTCTCTGGTTTTGTTTTCAACTTCTTTCTTTCCATGCTTTTTCTCAATCAAGGGTGTTTACTGACCCCAAATTGGCCCTGAACATCTACCCATATTTTGGCAGAAAGAAATACAAATGACCAGGAAAAGCTTAGCAGACAGCCAGAGGTCCTTCTCATTAGAGAAGTAAGGAAACTAAAAAAGTCATTTTCCCTCATGTTGCTTGGAGAAGGAAATGGAAACCCACTCCAGTATTCTTGCCTGAAAAATCCCATGGACGGAGCAGCCTGGTGGGCTACAGTCCATGGGGTTTCAAAAAATCGGACATGACTGAGTGACTAACACTCATGTTACTTAGTTTCTTATCAGCAGCCACTGAGTACAGTTGAATTCTGATTCCATAACTGCCCATTTTCTAGTTGGACTTTTGTTATTACTGTCATTACTATTATTATTTTGCTGTTGAGTTTTGAGAGTTCTAGATAGTAGTCCTTTGTCAGATATCCGGTTTGCAAATAGCTTCTCTGAGTCTGTAGCTTGTCATTTTATTTTCTAAACTGGGTCTTTCTCAAAGCAGAACTTACTGGTTTTGATGGGGTTCCCTTGGTATCTCAAGTTTTCTTGAAAAGATCTCTAGTCTTTTCCATTCTATCATTTCCCTCTATTTCTTTGCACTAATCACTGAGGAAGACTTTCTTATCTTTCCTTGCTATTTTTTCGAACTCTGCCTTCAGATGAATATATCTTTCCTTTACTCCTTTGCCTTTCTCTTCTCTTCTTTTTTCGGTTATTTGTAAGGCCTCCTCAGACAAGCCATTTCACCCACTGGGCTTCAATTTCTTTATCAGTAGAATGGGCTTAATTACCGTGGGACTGTGTGAGAAAGTATCAGAGAGCTAGCTACATTTCGCATGGAGTGTCAAGGGTTAGGAATTGCTTCCCTCACATTTTCTTATTATTTGAAAAGTTAGTGGGGTCATGAAAGTACTTGTCAGTTTTCAATTTATTCTGCCCATCTTTGTTTAAGATTTCTATTTATCTGGCCATGTAGTCATCAACAATTTAACCAAAAAGGATGTAATTTGGGTGTTAAATGTCTGTAGAGCAATAATTAACTATAATATGAATAGATTTGAAATAAAGAATAGTTGGCCGTTAACAGCTCTCCTCCATCTCTAGATTCTCTCCTCCCAAAAAGATTCAGAAATAATGGGTTTTATAAAAAGAAATGCAGACATCACAAAGAACTCGATGATTGTTCTGTTTTGTTATTGCTTACTTTCCATTCTGGCTATTACAGACATATCCTGGCAACAAGTTATCTGCTGCAACTTAGGTCAGGGTGCATTCGAATGAAAAAAAAAAAAAACAACAAACAAGCAGAGACCGCTCAAGTGGGCTTTCAAAAACCAAACTAATGAGAAATTGCAGATAAAAGATAGTCATTCTCTCTCTCTCTGCTGAAAAATAGCCTCTCAAACAGATCATCATTTTCTGGCATCTAGGGAAAGTGTTCAACGCAGCATAGTAAGGGTGCCTTTGAGCATGAACTCTAAAATCAGAAATAAATGGAACTAAATTCCATACTTCACAGTGCACCATTGATATGACTTGACTTAGGCAGATCTCATATACAAAAATGGAGCTAATGATACTCAGCTCAATGGGTTGTGGTGGGGGTTGCCTGAACTGATATTATCTAGAGCCCAACTCTCTGCTTTAGAAAGGAGGTCATTTAGCTTTCTAAGCCTTCTTTTTATTAACATCTGTTACTAATGTAATACTCTTGCTTGGGTTCTTAGGCCTTCTGCTTCTATGCAACATATATTCTTTCAACTTTGTTTTGGTCATTTCTATACATAGTTTCTTCCAGAGAAAGATCATACACAATTGTACAGACTTGTGAATTACAAGATCATCTGGGCCCACAATCCCAGCCTGAAATCCCCTGGCTTTTGATCAACTTTCTATCCTGCTTAACTTTTCAAAACCTCACCACACAAACACAAGCCCCTGTCCCTACTGCCACGCCTGTGATTCAGGAGCATGAACGCACTCTTCCTTCTGGGGCCTGATGTAGACTGTGCCCAGAGGCCCTCCTTTCCTTGCAGGTAGTGCCATTTCCTGGCAGTAGGTTACAGTTCTCTCAGGCAGGGCATACAGACAAATGCCAAGAGAGATTTGCTATAAACTGAAGTGGAGCTGCCAGGGCAGTTCTCTAAGTTCAAGCAGTTCAAATCTGATCCTTCCTGAGTGGATTCTTAGAACTATGTCCTTATAGTGTGGGCTTTCTCACACAAGGCTTAAGCCAACAGCTCCAATTTGGAGACTGAAGGACAGACCTATTCTCCAGATGGAAGTGGCCATATCCTACTTTAATAAGGGCTTTACCTATTCCTTCAGTGCAAACCAGGAATCCTGCGTTATTTTTTTGGCAAACATTTTCAGGCCTGAGTGAAAAATTTCCCAGCATTTCAGGGTGGCCCAAAAAATCTCTTGGGAAGAATTATAACGGCACCACAGGGCAGAAGGACCTGATTCCTTAGTCCCAGCCAATTCCCTGAGTAAATCTTACTGGAATCAGATCATTTGGGCTGGGGACCAAAACACGCTTTCCCAGTCATTGTGTGCCCTCACTTTAGAAGGAATAAAAACTAAATATTAATTCCTCCAGCTTTCCCTGAAGTTAGGGCGGCCACATACAATTCTAGCCAATGAGTTATAAGTTTCAATCTGCTGGGAGATACTGGGGAAATTTTTGCTTTCCTGAGAGCAATCTCTTTCCCCCTCTAACTTCCTTGAACATGGACGTGATACCAGAGCCATGTGGCCATGTTGGGACTATGAAGCAATAAACATAGAGATGAAAGTCAACAAAATCAGGATGATGACTATAAAGATAGAGCCTGAGCTCCAAGAGCACTGTTGACCTTCTGAACCAAAGTCAGAAACTGCCTTTCTTCAGACTTCTTGTTATATTGAGAAAAAAATATTATTAGCAAATTGTCTGCTAATTATAGCTGATGTATTCCTAACCAGTACTCCTTACATGATTCCCTGTGCCCTCAGGAAAAGATCTACTTCTTAACGTGATAAATAAGACCCCACTTGATTTATTCCCCTGCCTATGTGCCACACCTTGTCCCTCCCACATTTGCCGTTCGGTTATAGGATCTGGTAATACAGGGCTACTTCTGTTGCCCTAAGCATGCCTTGCTGTCTCATGCCTCCTAGCTTTATCTTCGCTGACAGGATAGAAGCAAGAACTGTCTTCCTCATCTGGGGATCCCTAAAGTGTAGCAGTTCAGTTCAGTAGCTCAGTCGTGTCCAACTCTTTGCAACCCCATGAATCACAGCACGCCAGGCCTCCCTGTCCATCACCAACTCCCGGAGTTCACTCAAACTCATGTCCATCGAGTTGGTGATGCCATCCAGCCATCTCATTCTCTGTTGTCCCCGTCTCCTCCTACCCCCAATCCCTCCCAGCATCGGAGTCTTTTCCAGTGAGTCAACTCGTCGCATGAGGTGGCCAAAGTATTGGAGTTTCAGTTTTAGCATCAGTCCTTCCAATGAACACCCAGGATTGATCTCCCCCAGAATGGACTGGTTGGATCTCCTTGCAGTCCAAAGGACTCTCAAGAGTCTTCTCCAGCACCACAGTTCAAAAGCATCAATTTTTCGGCGATCAGCTTTCTTCACAGTCCATCTCTCACATCCATACATGACCACTGGAAAAACCATAGCCTTGACTAGACGGACCTTTGTTGGCAAAGTAATGTCTCTGCTTTTTAATATACTATCTAGGTTGGTCATAACTTTCCTTCCTAGAAGTAAGCGTCTTTTAATTTCATGGCTGCAATCAGCATCTGCAGTGACTTTGGAGCCCAAAAAAATAAAGTCTGACACTGTTTCCCCATCTATTTCCCATGAAGTGATGGGACCAGAAGCCATGATCTTTGTTTTCTGAATGTTGAGCTTCAAGCCAACCTTTTCACTCTCCTCTTTCACTTTCATCAAGAGGCCTTTGAGTTCCTCTTCACTTTCTGCCATAAGGGTGGTGTCATCTGCATATCTGAGATTATTGATATTTCTCCCAGCAATCTTGATTCCAGCTTGTGCTTCTTCCAGCCCAGCGTTCCTCATGATGTACTCTGCATATAAGTTAAATAAGCAGGGTGACAATATACAACCTTGACTTACTCCTTTTCCTATTTGGAACCAGTCTGTTGTTCCATGTCCAGAGTGACATATAATAAAGAACTGCAGGAAAACACTACTACCTGACTCTCTTTTGATAATAAAATAATAACAATGTCATTTGTACATTTTATGCATCATTTAATATTTCCACATCTCTTCATGTATGTAAAGGAGAGTGCCAGGCTGATGTACTGACATCAACAGATCTTACAGCATAGTGTTGTTAATAAAAGAAACCTCAGAAGAACACACCTAGTATGAGCCATCAATGTAAAAAACAAAACCCAATGAAACTATGCTTATCTATCTGTGTAGATGTGTGTATATAATATAGATAGGTAGCTATATGTGTATAGGCCAAGCACAGAATTAGCCTTGGTAATACAGATAACAAAATATTAATAGTGATACGCCTCAGGAGCACCAAAGCCAGGGGAATTACACTAAAAAAGATCATTTATTTATTTTTGGCTACACTGGGTCTTCGTTGCTTTGCACAGGCATTCTCTAATTGTAGAGAGCAGTACCTATTCCTCTTTGTGGTACATGGGCTTCTTCTTGTGGTGACTTCTCTTGTCGTGAAGCACAGGATCTAGGCTTGTGGGCTTTAGTAGTTGCAGCTTGCCGGCTCTATCACACAGGCTCAGTAGTTGTGGTTCACAGACTTACTTGCTCCACAACATGTGGGATCTTCCCAGACCAGGGATCTAACCCGTGTCCCCCACATTGGCAGGTGGATTTTCATCTACTGCACCATCAAGGAAGTCCCCTACAATTTCTACTGTATAAAAATCTTTATGGTTTGCATTTTTACAGCATGGATATGCTCACACACAATTAGTGAAGTTAAAAACATAAATTAGAAAGGCAGGAAGAGGCATACCAAAGAATATGGGAGGCGGAATCGGACAAATTTAGATTCAAATCCCTGCTCTGCCACCAAATAGCTGTGTTGCCTTGAATGATACACTTTACCTCTGTGAGCCTCAGTTTCTCATCTGTGAAATGGTGATTCACTCACTCATTCTTTCATTCACTCAACAAACATTTGTTGAGCACTTACTTACATGACAAGCACTGTTGTGGGCACTGGGGATCCAATGATGAATATATGAATCTCTGTCCTCATGGAGGTACTATTCAGTGGGACAGGTAGAGAGAAATCAAACACTCAGACAAATCAGTGCAAAATTATATGTGTGAAAGGGAAAATTTAGAAAATCCAAATAAGAATTTGATCTAATCCAGAATATCAGAGAAAGGGGTGGTAACTTTTAATAAATGACACATATTGGCTTGAGGTAGGTGAAGAAGGAGATTGCAGGAAAGGGGAAAAGCATGTAAAAAGGCCTTATCATGGCAAGAACACAACTGGCTTAAGATTCTAAAATAAAGCTAGTGTGACTGGTGTGTGTGTATGTGTATGTGTGTTGGGGTGGTAGGGGAGGCAATACCAGTATGAAACAAGACTAGAGAAGGAGGTTGGCATCAGACCATATGGATCGTGAGTTTGGCCTCTAATCTACCAGTAAGAACTTAAGAGTTATGTGATGCCATGGGAAGCTTTAAGCAAGATGAGAACATTCTGAGATTTGAGTTCGAAAAAGGTAACTCTAGGTGCTGTGAGGAGAACAGATTAGATGGGGGCCAGAGCACAAGCAGGGACACCAGTTAGGAGGCCATTGCATTTGTCCAGGTAACAGATGATGTAGGCGTGGACCTCAGTGGCAGTAATGGAGATGGGGAAGCACATGGCCTCATGAATAGGAAATAGGAGACAGATGCAACAGAATCTGGTAATGGATTAGACCTGGTGATAAGGGTGTGGGGAAGGGAGAGAGAGTTCAGAGTCAGGGATGACTCCTATGTTTCTGACTTGCATCTAGTCAATAGATGGTGGGGTCATTTCTTCAGCTTGAGATCACTGGAAAAGGATTAGGTTTTCAGGAGGCAGTCACAGGTTGGGTTTTGAACTTGTTGATCTGGAAGTATTTTAGAGGCCCACCTCTCCTCCCCGACCTCCTTCACCTCCCCAATTCAAACACCATTATCAACAAGCCTTCTCTCTCCCCCCACCACCTAAAAGTTCAGCATCCCTCCAGTATTTGATATCGGACTTCCCTGGTGGCTCAGACAGTAAAGCGTCTACCTACAATGCAGGAGACCCAGGTTCAATCCCTGGGTTGGGAAGATCCTCTGGAGAAGCAAACGGCAACCCACTCCAGTACTCGTGCCTGGAAAATCCCATGCACAGAGGATCCATGGGGTTGCAAAGAGTCGGACACACCTGAGCGATTTCACTTTCACTTTCTGCTTTATTTATTTTTTTTACCTTACCTCTTCTCACTATCTAGATATCTTTCTTTTCTTTCTTACCCACCAGAATGTAAGCTCCAGGAGAAAGGGATTTTTATCTTTTTTATTTTTTTGCTGTGCTGCAAGGCATGGGTGATCTTAGTTCCCCAACAATGGATCAAACTTGTGGCCCCTGCAGTGGAAGCACAGAGTCTTAACTACCAAACTGCTAGGAAAGTCCCTACTTTCTAAATCCTTAGCATCTAGAACAGTACTTAATATATAATAGGTGCTCAACAAATATTTACCAAGTGAACACACGAATAAATTCAAGAAGTCAAGTAGGCAAGTAGAAATCCTGGTCTGGAGTGCCCAGAGAAGTCTGGGCTATGGAAAGATGCTTGTCACCCACTGGAAGAGAGGTCCTACCTTCAGCTATGGGTGTGACTGAGATTACACAGCACAGGGAATGAAGTAAGGGAGCAGAAGAGTACCTGCCTCAGAGGATTATTGTGAGGATAAAATGAAATAATGAAAGTCAAGGATTTAACGTGGTGCCTGGCACCTGGAGGGCTTCACTGGTGACTCAGATGGTAAAGAATCTGGCTGCAATGCGGGAGACCTGGGTTCGATCCCAGGGGTGGGGAGATCCCCTGAAGAAGGCAATGGCAACCCACTCCAGTACCCTTGCCTGGAGAATTCCATGGACAGAGGAGCCTGACGGGCTACAGTCCATAGAGTTGCAAAGGGTCAGAAATGACTGAGTGACTAACACACACACACTGGCCCCTGGAAGGTGGGCAATCATTACTATCTCTTCTTAGTTTTGTTATTACAGAACTACGGACTTGAAGGGTGGCAGACTGAGAAGGTGGCAGGATGTGGCCTCTAACATTCTCACCTGTGAGCTCTCTATTTTGCTAAGTGGGAGTCAAACGAGTCCCATCTGGGGAAGAATTCAGGTTCTGTTACTTGCTCTGCTGTATGAGTCCATCAAATTACCTAAGCTTTGTGAGCCTCGGATTCCTCACGGTTAGATGACTCCTCACAGGGCTGAGAGAATGTGTGTGGCACCAGGTCAATTCCCAGTCCCCAGTGCCTTGCCCAATGTCACTGACACAGTCCAGGCTCAACAGGTCACCACTGGTGGAAAGTGCACTGGGCTTGGAGTCAGAAGATACTTTAAAGCTCTTTGATTTTGCCCAAGCCACATACTCTCTGAAGGACATCATATCTAAGGAATGTTGTGAGCATCAAATGAGGTTGGTGTATTTTTTAAAATATTATTTATTTATACTGTACATCATTCGGAAAAAAAAGATTTGTGGTGGCTCACAGGTATAGGAACTTCAACAGGAGGGGGAAAAAATGGATGAGAAAGCCGAGGCAGACATAAAACAAGTGTGGGGAAGTAAGAAGAAATCAGAGCTAAGAACAATATACAAAGTCTATTCCAGGGGAGTTCAAGTCTAATAAAATCACGTGATGAGTCACAGTCCATGGC
Organism: Moschus berezovskii; assembly: GCF_049115385.1. Lineage (NCBI taxonomy): Eukaryota > Metazoa > Chordata > Mammalia > Artiodactyla > Moschidae > Moschus > Moschus berezovskii. The sequence continues at coordinate 130,839,306 of NC_142488.1, read as the reverse complement.
AGTGGCTGTTCCTCACCTGTTTACCTCCCCCCACTCAATACAGACCCGCTGGAGAGACTCAGGTGGTGTTTAAAATAAACCCACCTTAGCCCCACCCCGTTTCTTGCCAAGATCCCTGAGGGTTTTCAGCAGAAGGCTAGGGTTGCCCCTCCATGTCCGCCCTCTCCCTAGTGGCTCCTTAGGCTGTTCCCAGCAGATATCAGTGGCCCACTTCCTCTCTCACATCTGCTTGATGTCTGGAGTGTGCCTTTAACCAGCTCCTGCACGTGTCACGTGACTGCTTTCTTACCCTAGCTATTCCACTAGTTTCACTAGTTTTAACACGAAGGATACCACCCCTGAAAAAAAGCCCCTTTCAAACATACACCCACCACAGCTCAACCCTCGAGGGGGAGCCCCAACTCAAGGGGATGTTTGGTAAGAGTAGACCTTGTAGGGTCTGAAGCTGTTAGGGCGTTGTTGCAACTGAGATCGGCACCCTGAACTCTGGAGCACCCACAATGGCCCCAGGATCTTCGAGGCAAGGATTCAAGACAGTCTGATCCAACTTCATTGAGCGCTTGCCGTGTGCTCATCATTAAAATGAAACGACGCAATACCAAGATTAACTATACTCCCTGGCCTGCCATAGCTCACAACCTAGGGTGTTACAAAAAGAATTATAATTTACTGAGTGCTTACGATGTGTCAGGCACTATGCTTTCCGTGGATTGTCTCATATCATCCTAGAAATAACTCTGTCAAGCAGATGCTATTATTATTTCCAGTATAGAGATGATGAACCTAAGGTTCAAAGGGTGAGTAACTTTGCCTAAGCTCACAGAGGTGGTACGTTTTTCTCAGTTTGGTCTCCTAACTCCCCCAAAGTGTCCTGGGAATAAAGGGAAAGGAGAGATCTAGTCTCTCTGGTGGTATGGAGATAATGACAGTGGACATGCCCCAGGGCTCAGGTTTATTGCAGGAATGCTTTGACCCTTACCAGTTGATTGGACTAGGTCAAAGGCAGACCTGAGGAAGGTCCCTGTGGAGGGTGGTACTGCTCCTGGAAAGGCACAGAGGCAGGAAAATATGGGGCATGTGTAGTGAAGCGGGTGGAGAGCAAGACGGAAACTAGGGAAAGCAAGCAGATAATGGCAGTGACATTGGAAAGGGACACTGGGACCAGACGTGAGAGAGGGTGTCCTTTTCTTGAATGCCCCAAGTTAAAAATGATGAACACTAACTGCCCTAGGCCTCAAAGAAGACACTCACCTGGCTGACTGCCTCGCACAGACAAGGCCCCTCCTGGCATCGAGACAGGTCTGGGTTGCCATAGCCAAGTGCTTTCTCTTGGGCCACCTATTTCAGGGCCTGTGCCCTGGGCAAGCTCCTTGACTTCCTTCAGAAGCCAGATGGCGCCTCCAGTGGTGAGGAGAGCCGCTCACACCCAATGGGTACTGCTGCTGTTCCTTTTGAACCATCCTCTGAGCTACCCACTCTAGTATTCTTGGTTTTCCCTTGTAGCTCAGCAAATAAAGAATCTGCCTGCAACGCAGGAGACCTAGGTTCGATCCTGGGTTGGGAAGATTCTGTGGAGAAGGGAAAGGCTACCCACTCCAATATTCTGGCCTGGAGAATTCCATGGACTTTACAGTCCATGGGGTTGCAGAGTCAGACACGACTGAGCGACTTTCACTTTCACTTTCTGAGCACTGGACATTCTGACTGCCTGGCACGCCCAGTGCCTCCCCTCACTGTTTCTCCAGGGCAGGGTCCCGGGTGCATTGATCTCTGCATCCCAAGAGCCCAGCACACTTGCAGGTTCAACACCCTGCTCTGGAAGGACGGAACACATGGGAAATTCTCTCACCCTGATAACCTCTTTACCATGACTCAAAACAGTGAAGATCACAGGGGCACGTGGCCATCCTCCTGCCTCTGCACCCTCTGTGTTTCATTAACAACATCCCCAACAATCAAACCCACTTCAATTCAATGAGAAGTTCCAGGCTGATATAGGGCTGGACAGACGCAATTTGGGCCTGGGTGGGGGAGGTGGGCGGTGGTAGAGGGACACAGCACTCATCCCAGTAGACTCTGGGGATCAGATACATGTAAGGCTGTGAAAAACTGGGCTCTCCGGCTGCCAGTGCCCAGCTGGCTCACGCTGGACAGCTTGGCCTTGCCCTCGTCTCTGTTCCCTACTCTCTGTGGGCAGCCACGCACACTTGTGGGGCACAGCGACTGTTCGAGTGGCAGTAGGCAGGCGGGGCGTGCCTTCCCTCCCACATGTGTTCCAGCAACACAAAGAGAATTGGTGATGACTCATTCCCTCTTTTCCTTGACCCTTCTTCCCAGCCTTTCACAGCTCAGAAACAAGGACCAGGAAAGGTGGTTGCAGTCAGAGGGGTGCCACTCCCCCCTCCTCCCTCATGACTCTGCCCCCCAAAGGGGAGGCTCAGAGCTGAGGTTGAAGTATGACACACAAGTCCTTGGAGTTCTCACAGTACATTTGCCTGGGCTAAAGCATTCTCCCTGCTTCAGAGGGGGAGGAAACAGAGCTTCAGAAAGAGGAAGGTCATCCGTTACGTGAGGTAGGATTTGAACTTGCCAGGCTCCCAGCTCCAGCAGTGCGGCCTAAAGCCTCCGTCTATACCCCTGGCCATAACTGCAGGCTCACCGGTTGCTCTCCACTGTACTCTGAGGTCCAGTACCCACACTGGTGAGGAAGCCGAGGGCCAGCCCATCGACTAACCTGCTCTAAGAGGGGAGAATGGCCTATAGAAGATGAGGAACTTGATTCTGTTCCCATTCTATTCTCATAGTCATTGCCTGAACCCCACTCTCCCCTGCCAGCCCACTCAGGACCCTGTCCCCCACCCGGGAGTACTGAAAATGACGGGCAGCAGGTTTCAGTCAGAAGGGCACGGCCTTATTTTCACCTTGATTTTTTCAAAGTTAAAATGGCTTTTTTCCTCGGATGATTCAAGACACGCACTTAGTTGTAAAAACACACGAACAAAAAACTATAGAAGATGACAGAACAACAACAAAAATCCCTCCTAAGCTCACCGTTCATGGCCACTGTCAACATTTTGGGCTATACTTTCACGGGCATTTTTCCTTTTTTAAAAAATATAAATATATTTATTTTAATTGGAGGCTAATTATAATATTGTATTGACTTTGCATACATCGACATGAATCCGCCCCGGGTGTACATGTGCCCCCCATCCGGAAACCCCCTCCCACCTCCCTCCCCATATCATCCCTCTGGGTCATCCCAGTGCACCAGCCCCAAGCATCCTGAATCATGCATCGAACCTGGACTGGCGATTCATTTCACATATGATAATATACAGGTTTCAATGCCATTCTCCCAAATCATCCCACCCTCGCCCTCTCCCACAGAGTCCAAAAGACTGTTCCATACATCTGTGTCTCTTTTGCTGTCTCGTATACAGGGTTATCATTACCATCTTTCTAAATTCCATATATATGCACTAGTATACTGTATTGGCAGAGAAGGCAATGGCAAGCCACTCCAGTACTCTTGCCTAGAAAATCCCATGGACGGAGGAGCCTGGTAGACTGCAGTCCGTGGGGTCGCTAAGGGTCAGACACGACTGAGCGACTACACTTTCACTTTTCACTTTCACACATTGGAGAAGGAAATGGCAACCCACTCCAGTGTTCTTGCCTGGAGAATCCCAGGGACGGGGGAGCCTGGTGGGCTTCCATCTATGGGGTCACACAGAGTCGGACACGACTGAAGTAACTTAGCAGCAGCAGCAGCATACTGTATTGGTGTCTTTCTTTCTGGCTTACTTCACTCTTCACAGGCATTTTTCTAAACACAATAACATGTTTGCAAAAATGGAGTTATACCATTCATAACATTTTGTAGCTTGCCTCATCAAAAATTTCACAATACACATATTATTTCATCTATTCCTTACAATAACTCTGTGTGGTGGGTATCACTATCCTCCTTATTAACTCAAAGGGACTTTAGGCCTGGAGAAGTCATGCAACTGCTACCTGGTACAGCTAGAATTTGAACTCTCTGCCTACTCCTAAAACCCATTTTCTCATTCATTAAAAAGTACAGTTTAGCAAATATTACAACCCTGAAATGATTAAAACACGGTGGCGCAGGTGTCAGAGTCACCAGAATTCTTCCAGTCATTTGTCATGTCTGATTCTTTGTGACCCCATGGACTGTAGCCTACCAGGCTCCTCTGTCCATGGGATTTTCCAGGCAAGAGTACTGGAGTGGGTTGCCACTTTTCCTTCTCCAATTGTATCCTAGGAATGGTTATTGTGGAGAAGGCAATGGCAAGCCACTCCAGTACTCTTGCCTAGAAAATCCCATGGACAGAGGAGCCTGGTAGGCTACAGTCCATGGGGTCACTCAGTCAGACACGACTGAGCGACCTCACTTTCACTTTTCACTTTCACGCACTGGAGAAGGAAATGGCAACCCACTCCAGTGTTCTTGCCTGGAGAATCCCAGGGACGGGGGAGCCTGGTGGGCTTCCATCTGCGGGGTCGCACAGAGTCGGACACGACTGAAGCGACTTAGCAGCAGCAGCAGCAGTGCTGTGAAGACAAATACAACATGACTGTTGCCCCTGCCCAGCTCACTGGGGGGAGACAAGACCGGCCATGCCACAAGGGCCAGCTAAGACCACTTCTATACCAGGAGTGCTGGAAACTTCAGAAAAGAGTGCTTCCTTTTGCCTGGGGTCCAAGGTGAGGGAAGCCTTCACACGGGAGGCTGGATTCGGGTAGAATCCTGAAGGCCGCACAGGAGATGGGCAGGAAGGAAATGAGGAGGTGGATCCAGGTAGAGGGTTTGAATCAGCAAAGGCTCAGAGGGACACACTCCCTGGCTCACCTTTCAGGGTTATGCCCAATCTGGTCAGTTTGACTATAAGCAAACAATCAAGTCAGCCAATCTACTGACTTTATTTTCCTCTCCTGCCCAGGGACTTTAAACGTGGTAGAACGCTTTAAATCACAAACTACCAGCTAGTGCAAGGGTTGGCAAACTTCTCCTGTAAAGGGCTAGATAATAAATATGTGAGGCTTTGTGGGCCATATGGCCTCTTTTGCAACTACTCTGCCATTGTAGTGGGAAAGCAGTTGAGGGAGCTACGTAGTGAATGGGCATGGCTGTGTTCCAATAAAACTTCAATTACCAAATCAGGCGCTGGGCCAGCTTTGGTCCAGGGGCTGTAGTCTGGCAACCCCTGAGCTGTGTTCAATGTCCCAAGCCCTTACACCACAGGTACCTGTTGAAGGGACGGGTGGCCTGACCTACAGTCATTCATTCTGAGGAGCAGACAGTTATCAATTCCTTCTGGAGGTTACTGATGCCACTCAATCAGTGTTAAAGATAAAGGTGCAAATGGGGGTATTTTATGCCAAAGAGGATGTTAATGCTTATATCAGGAGACCAGAATGAGGTACTGGCCCTAAGAACCACATCTCAAATAAACTAACCATTATTGTCAGGTAGATGAATCAGGAGGTAAAAGGCACATACTTCTCCCTTGATATTTAATCTGAAATCTACATACAGCTCTGACAATATCTTTCTGTCTCTCTGTCTCTATTTTAAAGTTTCAGTATAATTTCAAAGAAATTTCTTAAAGTACGGTATTGAAATACTCCAGTAACTGCCTATCTATCTATCCAATTCATTTTTCAACTATTAAGGAAGACAGAAGAAAGAAATATTTATAGAGCAATGCTGATTTCAGAGCACTAATCTTTGTAATCCCCAACATGATCATAACTAATCCAGTTCTGCTCACGAAAAAGGCAGGCTCTGCAAAAGCCAGACCTTGCTCTTGAAATAGACTGTTAGCTTCCATACTGGGCCACGTATTGATTAGTTGCCACAGTTTATTTGTCATTTTCCTTTTAATTTCATCCTAGGGCATCACCCTTGGCTAAATGTCTTGAATGGCATCACTTGATCAGACATGCTGTCAGTTCCAAGATTTCCAGGGACTTGATGCCCAGAACAACGGATTTGTCTTTTCTCACATTGGTCATGTTGATGACCAATGGCTTTGCATTGGAGACATTTTCTTCACGGTCTTACCACAATGCCTCTCTGAGGAAAGGACAGCTATTTTTGAGGAAATCTGAAAGAATTCATTTGGGGCAGAATGAGAACTTTCACACAAGGACAAAGCTCCAAACTGATGTCATCATCTTTATCATCACTCTCACTTATAGGTGCTTGTTCTGTGCCAAGCATGGCTCTACGTGTCTTCATATCTTTCCATTCATTAAAGGCTTACAACAACCCAGAAGGTATTAACGTCATTCTACTGAGACACAAAAAGGTTATGTGATTTGCCCATGCTCTGACAGCTCAAAGGTGGTTGCCAGGCTCCGAACCCAAGCAGTCAGGCACAAGTCCATGCACTTCACTGCTAAACCAACCAACACTGCCTTTGGTTGAGTTTTAGAGAGGATAAACCTTAGTTTTGATTTATTAGTCAAACTTATAACAAAAATAATGTTATTAAGTTCATTGTGATGTCTTGAAGATTTTCACATAGTTAAACTCAGTTAGGCAAAAAGCAGCTTTTCTTTTTTCCTAAGGGAGAGGTATACCATCTCTATAATATTTCGAGACATCCCCTAGATTTCCAGGTCTAATTTCTCATAAATTCTATGAAGAGTTTTCATGTAAGTTCTCTCAGTTGATACAGACCATATGTAGGTGAGGTAACTGATGCCCAGAGCAATTAAATAACTTGACCATAATCACAAGTCAGTAGGTAACCAGGTCACACTTTTCCTTCTTGACTGGCTCTCTCCTTGGGCTCAAGTTGATTTAGAATGTACCAGAAGTGTCCTTTTCAAGTGATTGGACTTGATTGATTTTACTATATTTGTGAAAATTACAGTGCTGGTATCTTTGAAAAAGACTATAGTTTTAAATGTGTAAAATTATCCCAAATTACTGTAGGATTCAATGATTATTTATGCTTCAGTGCATAAAGGGGATCATCATCCAGGTTGGAACTTGGTCATCTGTGAGATCACATCTTGTGTTTTCCAGGAACCATGAAAACCAATGTAGCCTGAATGGGTTTTTAATTTATTAAACATTTTATTATGGAAAATTTCAAACAAAACTACAGAAAAGAGTCTAATTGAATCCCCTTAATCACCTAGTATAATAATTGTCAAAATTTTTTCAATGTTGTTTTATTTACATGTCCCTTCACTTGTTTATATGCTAGTATTTATTTCTTATCGAAGTATAGTTGACATAGAATATTATGTTACTTTATCCATTATTCTCTTTTCAAATTTTATTTATTTTTAATTTAAAAAATTAAGATGATTAACATATAACATTATATTAGTTTCCAGTGTACAACATATTGATTCAATTTTGTATACATTGTGAAATGATCACCTTAATAAGCCTAATTAACATCCATCACCACACACAGTTACACATTTTTTTTTCTTGTGATGAGAACTTTTAAGATGAACTCTCGGACCTCCCTTGTTGTCCAGTGGTAAAGAATCTGCCTGCCAATACAGGGGACATGGGTTCGATCCCTGGTCCTAGATGATTTCATATGCCACAGGGCAACTAAGCCAGTACATCACAGCTACTGAACCCAAGCTCTAGAGCACATGGTTTGCAACAAGAGAAGCTACCGCAGTGAGAAGCCAGCACACTGCAACTAGAGAGGAGCCTCTGTTCTCCAAAACTAGAGAAAGCCTGCAATGGGGAACCCAGTAGAGTCAAAAATAATTAATTAAATCATAAAATCTACTCTTTTAGTAAGTTTCAAACATGCAGTACAGTATTAACTGTGGTCACTATGCTGTATATTACATCCCCATGACTTATTTATTTTATAACTGGAAATTTGTATGTTTTAATCACCTCCCCCCATTTTGCTCACCCTCTGCCTCTGACAGTCACTGATCTCTTCGCTATTCTATGAGTTTTGTTTGTTGGTTTGTCTTAAAATTCCACATATAAGTGAGATCATATGGTATTTGTCTTTCTCTGTCTGACTTGTTTCACTTACCATAAGGCCTTCAAAGTTCATCCATGTTGTCACAAATGGAAAGGTTTTCTTCTTTTTTATGGTCAATAATATTCCTGTGGAGAATATTTTTTCTTTTTTTTTAACATCTGAAACTTATATATATTGTACATCAGCTATATTGCAAGTAAAAAGCAAACAAAAGAATAGCCTCTTATATAATCATAGTAAAATAATTAAATTTCAGGAAATTTAATACCCATACAATGCTTTTATCAAACTTACAATCCACAATCCAATTTCATCAATCGTCCTGTAAAGTTCTTCATAGCATTATTTCCCCTCCAGCACAGAGTCACTACTGAATTCTGTTGTCATACCTCCTTAGTTCCCTTTCATCCAGAACACTTCCTCTGACTTTGTCTTTCATGACACTGAGATTTTTGAAGAATACTGGTCATTATTTTACATATAGACCCTGAATTTGGATTTGTTGATATTTCCTCATGATTGTTGTTGTTGTTGTTTAGTCATTAAGTCATGTCTGACTCTTTTGCAACCCCATGGACTGTAGCCTGTCAGACTCCTCTGTTCAGGGGATTTCCCAGGGAAGAACACTGGAGTGGGTTGCCATTTCCTCCTCTAGGGGATCTTCCTGACCCAGGGATTTAACCTGTGCCTCCTACATTGGCAGATGGGTTCTTTACCACTGAGCCACCTGGGAAGCCCCTCCTCATGATTACATAAAGGTTATATATCTTTGGCAGGAACGCCACAAAAGCATTGCAGTGTTCTCCTCAGCCAATCATACCTGGAGTCGCATGATATTGGTGTGTTCCTCATGGTGATATCTGTTTTGATCACCCTCTCAAGATGCTGTCTGGTTTCCCCATCATTCTAGGGGCCATAAAAATGCACAACTCAGATCTCTGGATGGGAGGAACCTAACTGAGGACTGTCCTGCCTGTTGTGCTCAGAATCCATTTGCATGGAGACCTCATTGACTGCTCTAGCCAATGAGTGAACACAGCAATGATCATAAGGCAGGCTCATTCCTGCTAGTCTGGCAGCCCTCTGATGGAGTCCCATCAGCCTGGCTGAATTCCTCTTAGAACTGGTCTACATCTAAGACTCCCCTACCTAACACTTTGTCTTCTCCCCGCTTCATGAGGTCAGACCGGCATTGTCTGATAGCCCTCCCTGCCTCTTCTGGCTCACTCCCCTTTTTCCCTCACAGAAGCCCCCTCTCACCTCAGATTCTCTTGCATTTCCCTTCTTGTCTTTGCACCTGCCTCTTGGAGGGTCTGAACTAACATAAAGAGATATTGAAATAAGTGGTTGAAAACAGGTGGTAAGATGAACTGGTTAACTCATCACTGGTGAAAGAGGATACCATCCTGAGTGGTAGGTGGGACATATGGTCTCTGATACAAGGTGGTGGCCCAGTTGACAAAGATTTTACTGTCAGTGACCTGGGTATCCGTCCTGACCACATTTTCTTTATCCATTCATCCACCAATGGGCACTGAGGCAGCTTCCATGTCTTGGCTATCATATTAATAAATAATACTGTGGTGAACATGGGAATGCAGATGTTTTTTCAAGCTAGTGTTTTGTTTCCTTTGGATAAATACCCAGAATTGAAATTGTTGGAGCATATGATAATTATATTCTGAATTTTTCTGAGGAACATCCATACTGTGTTTCATGGTGGTTACACCAACTATGGACAAGGGTTCCCTTTTCTCCATAGCATCCCCAGTACATGTTATTTCTTGTCTTTTTGATGATGGCCATTCTGAGAGGTTTGAGTTGATATCTCACTGTTGTTTTGATTTGCATTTGCCTGATGATTAGGGGTACTGAGCACCTTTTCATGTGCCTGTTGGCTATCTGTATGTCTTCTTGGGAAAAATGTCTATTCAAATGCTCAGATTATTTGTTTTTCTGCTATTGAGTTGTATGAGCCCTTTACATATTTTGGAGAGAATGCTAGGGTCCTGATCACTTTCACCCACTACCAGCTACCCCTCTACCTGTAGGGCACAGGTTACACACTGGGAGGGGGATACCAAGAAGACTTGGTGGTGGGGGGGGTCGGTCCAAAAGAACACATAGCTCTGAAGTACCCCCCAAAGGACTGCCTCGTTCTTCTACCCCATAGTACTACCAGATGGAGCACGAACACACTGGCTTTGTCACTCCAGCAGAAGTCTCCTGAATACAAACTCAAGCCCAGAGAAATGGAGGAGCCTGCTAGCAGTGATCACCAGCTTAGCTCGGACTAGAAGTGTAGTACTCAGCTTTCAATATTGTCCATCTGTCACCACTGAAAGCTCTTGGAAGGGATTTTCTTCCTTGGCAATGAATGAAGAATTAGGAGTAAAGATAGAATCTAGATGAGAAAGTCAAACTGTTTCAGAGGGCTGTGCCGAGAACTGGACTAGTCAATGCAGGATCGCCATCAATTGTAACCAACTTCACTTTAAACACAGAATTTTAAAGGAGCATCTCTGTGGTCAAATAAAGATTAAACCTCAGAATCTTGATATAGCACCTGCATCTAGGTATTGATAAAGTGTAAAAATGCCTCCTGTCTTGCATCCCTTCTTTCACACATGCCTCTCTCCTTCTCTGTTAAGACTGGAGTTTTCAGACCACAAGCACCAGCAGAATTATAGGTGTCCCTTTGAAAAACCAATGGAAAAAAGGTTGACCACTTTTGGTCAACTGCTAGTGTGAAGATACAAAGACTTACTGAAATAGTTGTCAGTGTGGGGTTAGGTGGGTCTGCCCACACAAAGGTAGGCACACTTGGTCATTCCTCACCAATGAGCCAATGGCCAAGGGAAACATTACTTATTTGAGCAGGCCCATGTTACTGTCACTATGACCAAAAGATGCTGTCCAATGTCTCAGTGCAGACCATTACTGAAAAAAAAATCTCTGCCAGAGAATAAACTCCTTTGTAGTTTGGATTCTGGGATGCTGGAATTGATTATTCATCTATCCTATCACTCACCTTCTCCATGTTCTAGTATTGATTTCTAAAGTGAAGGTTGAATAAAATTATTTTTGTTTGGGAACTTTCTTGAGATTTCCTATGATGATCACTGATACTGTAAAGTTGGGTGGAGTCCTGATCTGGGTTTCACTTTTTTGGAAGAAGGGAAAGTGTGCAAATGTTTGCTGACTGTCCCCATGTGAATCAGAAGCTGAGCTATGCACTTTATATGGGCTCTTTCCATTAAACCTTGAAATAACCCTGTTTTCCAAATAAAGCCATCAAGGCTCCAGAAGAGTCACATGGTCACCAGACCATCACTGATAGAACTAGAATGCAGTCCCAGCTCTGTCTGGTTCACCCTAAAAGCACATGCCCTTTCTCACTATCCCACCACACTGTTCTCTTAGTGACTAGATGCTTAAGAGAAACAAATCTAGCCAAAGGTGGCCTGTGGCTTCTCCAGGTCGATATTCTGGAAGGTCATCAATTCAGGAAGCAATTGTTTCAAAACAGCTTTAATATTTGCAATGCAGTTGTAACTGGATTTCCCACTAACCAGAAAAGAACGGCACATTAAATGCACTACTTTAATTATCACAATGCGTGAAGTAAATACTACATAATTTCAACACCTTTCCTTCTATCTCAAAACAGAGAGATGGTGATGCACTAATGGAGTATATTACACGAAGGCCCATTTAAGCTTTTACCAAATTCATTGAATTACAAGTCAAACACTGAATGGAAGGACTTATTAGGGAAACACAGTTAAAATGCATAGCTTTCCTGACAGGTGGATGTTCATAAGTATATATGCAGGTGCTATTAATTTTTAATTTATCATCTACAGAGTTTGTACCTCCAAAGAACATTTTTGGGGTCTCTAATTGGGAAGTGTTCCAGGATGAGTATCGATGTGAGATATATATTCCAATCCCACACCTGTTCAGATAAATGGAAATATCATTAGTAACAAGAAGTAAGCGATCATGGCTTCTCTCATGTTGTTTTTTTTTTTTTTTTATACAAATTACACTAAATAACCATAATGCTGCAATTTAGTGGTCCAAAGTTCATTCTATTCAGCAGGCCACCCACAGTCAACAGTTTAAAGAAAAGGAACCTGATGAGAAAATCGTGGTCTAATCAGATGCCTGAAAATCGAGCTGATGAGATGAGTCCCATTTCTTTTTTTGTAAGGGGATTCTAATGAAGCAATGCCTGAAGGTGATTCATAACTTTGGGCCCCCTGTTTCATTATTCAGGTCAGCTGCACCCAGTTCCAAATGAAGCTAGAGAATCTTAATTCCACAGACAATTCGTAGATCTGCTGGCTTGTGCAGGCGACTTGCTGCAGCTGCTGCTGCTGCTAAGTCGCTTCAGTCGTGGCCGACTCTGTGCGACCCCATAGACGGAAGCCCACCAGGCTCCCCCGTCCCTGGGATTCTCCAGGCAAGAACACTGGAGTGGGTTGCCATTTCCTTCTCCAATGCATGAAAGTGAAGTCGCTCAGTCTTGTCCGACTCTTAGAGACCCCATGGACTGCAGCCTACCAGGCTCCTCCGTCCATGTGATTTTCCAGGAAAGAGTACTGGAGTGGGTTGCCATTGCCTTCTCTGACCTACTGTGCTAGGTGCTTTTCAAACACCTTTCATTTTACTTTCTTAATAGCTATCCTCAGGGTTTTGACTGATGAGTGAATGGAGAACTGGGGAGGATAAACAACTCGATCATCATCTCGCTGCTGGGGGGTCATGGAGACCATGTCTGCTCACTTTCAGAGTGCCTCTGTCTCTCTTTATCAGCTACACTGTGCTTACTAATTAGTATGTAAATTATCTCAGGCAATTCTGAGGTCTTATTTCATTTATGGGTTTTTCAGTGAGGGAAAAATTATCACAAGGAAATGTTCTTGCCCTCTTTCCTACTAAAGCCGAAACAATTTTTCATCAAAATGGATGGGTTAAATCAGGATGGATTTGCGTGGTGGATTTTTAAGGAAAATATTTTAAGTGAGGTTTAAGAATTCCACAAAACCACATGTAAGAACTAAATTGAAAAATAAAGTGGTAGATTTATATGCATTATTATGATAGATGTTTCAAAATAATATTGGCAAAGGTTACTTTCAAGCAATCCTCATAAAGACCTTTTTTAAGGAATTGCAAGAAATTATGGTGCAAACCTGTTTTAAGGCTTTCACATAAAATGGCTTAAACAATACTGACTTAACCTCAAAAAGTATACTCTTACTTAATTACTTGGCCTGATAACCTCCGTACACTTCAAATCATGGCAAAGTTTCAAGTATTTTGTATCAATCCCAATTTAAAAGTCACCGAAAGCAGCTATTGATGGGGAAATTCTTCTTCTGGGTAAGAACCGCTTTGCTTGGATCTGGACTGTTTATACTCACAAATCACAGTGTCGTTCAGACACGGCCTAAGATTTTCCTTGGCAATAATGCTTAAGTCGGCCCTAAGAGAATGCAGAAACCCCGCCCCAGAAAGCCGTTTCATTAGCAGACTGGCTCTTCCTGGTAGTAGAGCTGCGTTTCCCAAGGCTCTCTGTGGTCGCAAACCACGTTTCTAATGCAACTAAAAGATTCCTCTTCACGGACACTTAATGATGCCGAGTGTGTCGTTACTACAAAAACAAACAAAACCTTGTGTCTTCAGAAAGGAAATCTAGGGCCTCATAGTCCAGCAATGAACACAGAGGAGTGAAATGAAATAGCCCGTGTTTGAAGAAGCCCTTCAGGATTCTATGGGGCGTAGGAGAAGGAGGCCCCGCATTTGCATTTGGCAGAGTTCAGTCCTGGCAGCGCGACGCTCAGCCCCTCTGAACCTCAGCCACTTCATTTGCTCAGTGGCACGGGATGCCACCAGCGCCACATCCAGCCATGTATTTACTCAACTCCGTGTGACAGGTCCTGTGCCCAGCTCCCACGCGGTGAACGATGCGTGGGAGCTGGGCGTGGGAGAACGGTGGGCTACTGGGATCTCGTGAGACTCGCATCAGTATTACGGTGTCACCGTCTCAGAGTCTGTTTCATTGCTATTGTGAACCGTGTTTGTTGAGAGTTTCCCTAATAACAGAAATGATTTGTGACCGTGTTCAATGATCTAGAAAACACCCCCGAAACAAAGGGAAAATATAAAAACACCCATCGTCATGTTCAAATGAGACCACGCCACCCGGTCCAATGGATTCCTTGGACGAGAACTAATGAAGCCGAAACCCAGCGGGCTGAGCCACCAGTGTCTGTAAACGTCCTTGCCACCGTCGCTCCGATCCACGATGCCGGCCCCCGCGTCGGTGCTAGGCACCCCGCATCCCCTGGCCTACTGGATGCAGGGGGCAGGCGGGGTGGAGTGGGGGCGGCCGATCAGGGACCGCCCGGGCGCCCCTCCGTCTTTGCCAGCAGAGGCAGAGAGGACGGCTTTGTCGCGGCCGCTCCCCACGGGGGACATTCCTCGGCCGGCCCCTCGGCTTCCAGGGCACACTCCACGTGGAGGGCCGCAGCTCGCTCGGGCCGGGAGGGCTTGCCTCCCCGGCCCCCGCCGGCCCCCGCCCCTCGGCAGCTTCGCGCTCGGCCGCTCGGGGGCGGGATCAATGAGGCGAGGCGCTCGCGGCCGGGCCTGCGTGCCCTGAGCGCACCCAGCCCGGGGCCTCGGGGGCCGAGCGTCTCAATTCAGGCCCACTGAACTGTATTTCCCCGGCCCGGCCCTCCCCTGGCCTTTGTGCCGCGCCCGGCCCGCCCCCTTTGCTCACTCTCCCTTCATGCTTTGTTTGGCAAACACAAAACGCCCGGCCCGGCGGCGGGCCCTTTTCAAGCTTCGCAGGCAGCCCTTGAACACGCCGCGAGGCTCGGGTACCTGGGAACACCTCCAGGGGCCGGGCCGGGTGGACGCCGAGGGGCCCCGGCCCCGCCGCGGGCGGCCCCCCACACCCAGACGGCGGGGCTTCCCCAGCGCGCCACCCCGGATGCCCCGGGCACTGCGACTTCTTACAGGCGCCGGCGTTCCTTTTGAAAAATCCGGGGCACTTCGGGGCGGGGTGGGGGTGGGGGCTTCGCCTCGCCTTTGTGTTTTAAATGGCCCAGAATTTCACTTGACACAGCATTTAGAAGCCTGAGAACCGGTTTGGAGGCTGCAGCCGGGGCTGTAACCTCTGCAGCCTGCACAGGTCACCGAGGACTGCAGAGGCTCTGGCTGGATAATCAGTAAGAACAGCAGAGACTAAGAGCAGCTACCGTTTACTGAGCGCTTATTCTGTGCCAGGCGCCAAGCTGAACGCTTCCCAAGCTTGATGACAGTTAGACTTCCTTTACAACCTGGGGATGTGAAGATTGGGGCTTCTGGCACTGACTAGGAAGCTAGGGATCAGAGGGGCTGAGAAGCGCCCTCCTGAACTCCCAACGCATACTTCCTCAGTATACTGTTCTTTTTCCTTCCCTGGTGGCTCAGTGGTAAAGAATCTGCCTGCAGTGCAGGAGAGCCAGGTTCGATCCCTGGGTCGGGAAGATCCCCTGGAGGAGGGCATGGCAACCCACTCCAGTATTCTTGTCTGGAGAATCCCCAAGGACAGAGGAGCCTGGCGGACTACAGTCCATGGGGTCACAAAGAGTTGGATACAACTGAGCGACTAACACTTTCACTATTTTCACTTTCACACCCCAGTACCGGCATACTTCCTCAGTCTATTCTCTTTACTTAAATAGTGGAATCTATTGACATCTTTTGGCTCCCAAGGAGAAATTATTTTTTCCCTTCCTGAACATACCATGCTCTATTGTGTTTTTGCCAGTTGCCTTCGTAGCCTGAGTTGAAGAAAGTTTTTACGTGTTGTCATTACCAGGGTGACCACACTTCGCTGAAGATTTCTGGTGTGCCAGGTACTTAACTAAGTGATTAAATACACCCTATCATTGGATCCTCACAACCATTATCTGGAGTGGGTTCTGCTAGTTTCTCCCTTTTACAGAAGGGAAAATCAGTAAACTGAAGTAACTTAGCCATGGTCACACAGCCAGTGAGGACCCAGCAGAACCAAGGCTTGTCTGAAGCGAATGCTTGTTCTCTAAATCATTATATGACCTTGTCTTCAACTACTACTAGTTATGTTTTGATTTCCACAGTTCTTCAAAAGATAGCCTTTTGTTTTCCAAAACTTGCCTTTCTAGTAAATTAATCAGCACTCAGTTGCTTCATGTTACTTTATGTCTCTTTGGAATTAGTTTTTCCTTGACGAGACTAACATAACTTCAAAATGGAATAACACTGGAGGGAAGAAAGACTTTGGGGCTTCTTACTTGGGTAAGTGCAGCCATCAACAGGTGTCTGCTGGAGGCATGCCAAACTCAAAAGTGTTAGAACTTACCATCTCGTTTTTAGAGCTGAAACAGTCTCAATAAAAATGGTCGTGCTAGCCACCTGCCTCTCAGAATTATCTACCACTGGAAGAAACTTCAGAGATCAGCTGGTTCAACTCTTTCATTGTACCAATGGGGAAACTGGAACTCAGAGAGGAGTGGGACTTTCTCAAGCTTAAAGAGGCCCCACTGGAATTCAGATACACTGACTCCTTGATATATTAATTCCTGCATGGAGTCACCAGGTATTAATGAAGTGCTTATAGTGTACCAGGTACCAAGGTAAGGCAAAGAGTGTTTAACAAGATCCCCACCCTCACAGAACTTCCATTCTAGTGAAAGAGACAGACAATAAATAAAGAAAATAAATCAGTAGCAAATCACAGTTCTCAGTGTGGAGAACTTATTGGGAAGCCTAGTAGATTAGTAGATTGCAAACAACTGATAAACTATTGTAGTTGTCCAAGCAAGAGACTAAGGATGGTGACAGTGATTTTCCACCAACTTGTTTGCCCAGGGGCTGCCCATGTAACTTCTGGGGTCCTCAGTCTCTTCAGCTGCCTACCTCAGAGAGGTGTTATGAGGGTCAATCAAGAAAGCACTATCCAGGGCTTCCCTGGTGGCTCATTGGTAAGGAATCTGTCTGCCAATGCAGGAGACTCAGGTTCCATCCCTGATCTGAGAAGATCCCACATGCCACGGGGCAGCTGAGTCTGTGCTCTAGAGCCTGGGAGCTGCAACTACTGAGCCCACATGCCACAATTACTGAAGCCCACACTCCCTAGAGCCTGTGCTCTGCAACAAGTGAAGCCACTGCAATGAGAAGCCTGTACACCTCAACTAGAGAAAAGCCCGTGCAGCAATGAAGACTGAGCAGAGCCAATAAACTAAAAAGAAAGCACTATGCAAACACACTTGGGCTTCCCAGGTGGCGCTAGTGGTAAAGAACCCGCCTGGCAATGCGGGAGAGCCGGGTTAGATCCCTGGGTTGGGAAGATGCCCTGGAGGAGGACATGAAAACCCACTCTAGTATTCTTGCCTCGAGAATCCCATGGACAGAGGAGCCTGGGGGGCTACAGTCCATGGGGTCACAAAGAGTCAGACAGGACTGACGCAACTTAGCACACACACATACAAATGCAAGCCATCCATTTGCTTTAACAATAATTCAGGTTTAGTGAGTTTCAATCTTAATGAAATAATATCCAGCACTTTTAATCATCATGTGATGACAAGGCAGAGCTGTGCCTTTTTTTTTTTTCTGG
This sequence comes from Moschus berezovskii, assembly GCF_049115385.1. Taxonomy (NCBI): domain Eukaryota; kingdom Metazoa; phylum Chordata; class Mammalia; order Artiodactyla; family Moschidae; genus Moschus; species Moschus berezovskii. Next base: position 130,821,642 of record NC_142488.1, on the reverse strand, counting down.
CTAAGTGTTAAATATACAAGGAACACCTGAAAAAGTTCTCCCTGTAAAGACTCAAACCATTCTAGATAAGGCTAAAGTCTCCTTTGACTTCCATCCTGTATCCTGGTTCCTTCTTCTCTCCTCACAGGAATGTTTAAAGTGATTGAAATTTGAACTTCAGAGATACAGAATGATAATGCAGACCAGTCATTTGTAGCTGAATGCATCTAGAAGCATAATGTTGGAGTCACCTGGCAACACCTAAACAAAGGCCTCTCTCTATTGGGGGCACCAACTTTGTAATGGACACTTGTGTTCACACTTCCTCTATCCCTCTGTGGTCAAAGGTCAGGTGAATCTCTGCAGGGTGGAATGTCCCCAACTTGTACTTTAAAACAAGATGACTTTTTTTTATATGTCATATATCACTGCAAAGATGGTTGTTGTGTTCAAGTACAAATATTCTGTGTCTTGAACTCGATCGTGCACTGAAATCAACACCCAAGTCAAAGCCAGGGATTCTCTGGTGGCTCAGCTGGTAAAGAATCCACCTGCAATTCAGGAGACCTGGGTTCAGTCCCTAGGTTGGGGAGATTCCCTGGAGAAGGGAAAGGCTACCCACTCCTGTATTCTGACCTGGAGAATTCCATGGACTGTATAGACCGTGGGGTCGCAAAGAGTTGGACACGACTGAGCAACTTTCACTACCAGCAGCTCCAAAGCCTTCTCTGTGACTACTCCTCCCCCAAGGAAACCACTGTCCTGACTTCTACCAGCATAGATTACTATTGCCTGTTTTAGAACTTTATATAAATGAAATAATACAAGATGACCTTTTTGTGTCTGGTTTCTTTTGCTGAACATTAGGCTTGGGAGATCCATCCATGTTCTCTGCACATGGCAGTAATTCATTTGTTAACCATGTCCTATAGTGTTCTGCTGTGCAAATATACCTCAGTCTGTATCCATTCCATTGTTGATGGACATTTTGGTTGTTTTCAATTTTGGGTCACTTGGTTCTACTTTATATATATAATTTTTAAATTATATCTGAACAGGGTTTTCAGCTTTAAACTTATACTGACATGTGAATGGTATACTCACAAAACACAGCTGATCATTCCACCCTCTGAAAATAAAATTTCTATGCGCAATGCCGCCCACCCCCAACACCCGGCCCTCCAGGTTCCTTCCCTCAAAATAAAACCTGAATTTCTCAGGACATCATTCAAGACCTCACCACCTGTATCCCAAACTAAATCTTGAGCCTCCCCTCAGACACCCCCGCCCTCTCCTGATCCCTGGGCTCCTGTTCTTCCTGGCATGTGGGTGCTTTCTTCTATATCTGGAAACCTTGGACTGTTCCTTCAAGATTCTGCTCCAATTAATTGGTAGGATTGAATGTCACCTTTCTCTGGGTTCACCACTACAATAAATCCCCATATTGATTTTGTTCTAATTTAACAAACACATAGTATTTAGTGTCTGCCAGCCACTATTCTAAGCACTAAAAATACTAACTCAGTGATTCCTCCAAACGACACCTATGAGATACGTACTATCAAAAATATACTCTCTCTCTATGAGGAAATTGAGACAGAGAGGGTAAAAAATGGGAGGTGGCTGTAGATGTAGAAAGTCCCAGAGCCTAGATCCGATCCCAGTCCAGCCCCAGAGCCCACAACCTCCCCCACTCTGTCACCCTGCCAGGGTTACTGAGGTGGCACCACACACCCTGGGCAGGGACAGACCCACTGGTGGACACACATCAACTCTGTCCGTCCTGTGCAAGTTGCTGCCTCCTTCTCCTCCGTGTCCTGAGACTTGCCGAGAGTGCCCAATAAAATGAATTATTTCCAGAACACAAATAATTTAATAATTAATAGAACAGAATGTGTTCTATTATAGAAAGAGAAACAAACTTAAAAATCATTTCCAAAAAGAAACAGTATGGTTGGTTTCATGAAGATGAGTGGTTCAAAAGAAACTGGGGATTGCTAGGGGTGAAATGCAAATAGGTTTACCAAGTAGTTAACTCAAGAACACGTTAACCCAGGTATAAGGGTTAAAGGCTTACACAAGATAATGGGTGTAAAGCGATTAACATAATGCCTGGAACATGGCAAGTGCATGTAAATGTTACTTGGCACCACACTAACAATAACAACAGCTCACTTTTAACAAGCAGTTACCACTTACTTGCTGCTTTAAGTGGTTTAACTCATTTAATCCTCATGATAATACTATAAGTTCTATTGTCCCCACTGCATCAGTCAGGGTCTAAGCTGTAAAATGGAAACCACTTTAAGTGCAAACAATGGGGAATTTAGTGGAAGGAACTGGTGACACAGGTGAGTGATGATCTAAGGAACCAAAAGGATGAAGAAGCAGGCTGGGCCTCAGCAAGGAAGCTGAAGGGACCGAGGGAAGGGACAGGGCTTCGGAGCCAAGGTCACCCAGTAGAAGCTGGGACCACAGTGGCTGTCTCTGGGACTGGGAAGGGAGGGGCCCTCCAGCAAGAACTGGAGCCACAGAAGAGAGAAACTGCTTGAAGCAGAGATGGAGGGACCAGCCATCCTGGGTTTCCCAGAAATGCAGGGTTTACTGAGACGCCGGACTTTCAGCGCTGAAACCAGCAGAGATCTGGACAAATTGGGACCAGCTGGTTACCCTGGGACATGGAGAAAAAGGCAGCAGAAATTTCTTGACTTCTCCCTTCCTCTTTCTTCTCTGTCTCCAGCCAGTACCACCCACTGGCTGGAGCAGGTAGGAGGTCATTTTGGGAAATATCCAGCAGGGGCCAGACCCACTGCCGGACAAAGCAAAGCAAGCAAAAAGCTAGAGATGGACTTGTGGGTTGGTGGGCCCAGGAATGGCACAACCATGTTACAGGTGGAAAAACTTGGGTAAAAGGGCAACAAACCATCACAACCTGGCTCTTTGAGTAGCCCTGATCTCCAGGGTGGTGCCTGGGCAGCCAAGAACTAGCTTGGGCTGCAGAAGGCCATTTTCAACCCAAAAGGCTGTGACTATTCTGTGACTGTCTTACTTGTGACTCCAGCCTCTATTGCTACACAGTCCTCTTGCCCTGGAGGCTCAGCTCGGTCCTGCATTTCTGCTGCTGCTGCTAAGTCGCTTCAGTCGTGTCCGACTCTGTGTGACCCCATAGATGGAAGCCCACCAGGCTCCCCCATCCCTGGGATTCTCCAGGCAAGAACACTGGAGTGGGTTGCCATTTCCTTCTCCAATGCGTGAAAGTGAAAAGTGAAAGTGAAGTCGCTCAGTCGTGTCTGACTCTTCGCGACCCCATGGATTGCAGCCTACCAGGCTTCTCCATCCACGGGAGTTTCCAGGCAAGAGTACTGGAGTGGGTTGCCATTGCCTTCTCCACGGTCCTGCATTAGGTCTAGCCTTATGCTGAACAGCCATGAGAACCAGGGCTGCTGGGCACAGGGATGGCACTGAGTTAGAGAGTTTGTGCCAGTGTGAATCGATGGCATCACTAAGCATGCTGATAATTTATTTGCATAGCAAGACCATTTCAATGAAGCAAGCAGCACGCTGATTTCCATTCTGGCACTAGCTCCTTATCTTGTCATGGACCCGTGACAAAGAGTTCCAGGACCCGACTGCCACCAGTCCTTGGGCCACCCTATTGGTGGTGTCCTCTTTGGAGAAGCAATGTAGTATAAAAGTAGAGAATAAAAATCACTGGATCAGGGCTTGATATCTACTTTTCTCTCTGTGTGGGTAAATCACTTACCTGCTCTCTTAGATCAGTTTCCTCCTCTGAAATGTACCAACCCAAGCTGCCCTGTTGGCCACACCAAGCAATTTTGAGGCACTCAGACAATGCATCCTACACATCTGAAGGTTGTTTCCTTTATGGTAGGGCTGAATCCATGATTGGTTGGGAGAGGGGCAATTGTATCCTAAATCTGCCATGATGGCTTGGAGTGGGGAGGCACAGGACTACAGGGGCACCGCTAAGCTCAGTGACAGAGGGCACTGAGGAATAGAAATAGCTATCAAAGAGATGTCACAAAATACAACCCAGCAGCACTGGTCTTATGACAAGTTGAGTGAGTGTGTGTGCATGTACATGTAAGTGGGTGAATGTACTGGGAGACCAGCAGTAGGGTCATGTGCAGAGGGAAGAGGAGAGGACTGGAGAGATGGGAGTGGGCTGCTGTGCCTGGGAGAGCTGTCTGAGGGGAGGAACGAACAGATGATGCGAGTACAAGGGGAAGGGTTCAACAGTCCTTGAGAACTGCCTCTGTGGGTGGGCGTACCAACAGGTGGATGCCATGTGTAAGCCACGGGTGTGTCATGCCAAGGGTTCAGTGGAAGGGGTGGGAAGGCAGTGCCTGCCGGGGCTCACATCCTAGAAGAGGCACAAGGTCGGGAGCCGGACTGGCATGCCCTCCAAAAATGTGGGCAGGGCCACTGGGGCCTGGTGTGCAGCCCTCACCTCGGCCAGGAGTGCAGATGAGGGGCCGAGCCCCACCGCCATGTGCACCTGTGCATTTGCTCATGACAGCTGGGCCACCCCTTTAAGGGCAGCCTTGTATTCCTCTGGTCAGAGGCCAATCTGCCAGCTGCTCTGCTGGGAAGGGACTTAAGCCATTCGTTAGGACAGAAGGAGACAAAGAGGGCCCTCTTGTGTCTCCAGCTCCTGTGGCTCCCTAGCTGTTCCGATGGGCACAGATGTCTGCAGGCTCTGTGAACCTTGTCTGATAGCCAAGGAGGGCAGTGGGCCAGGTCAGGGAACTGGGACTCCAGCCAGCACTGTCTGCTCTGGACGACTGCCCAGTCTGGGTCCTTTCTGCCAGAATCCACACCAAGGGAATGTCCAGTGGCAGATTCAAGGATCTCAGGCTCTCCAGGCCCATGATGTCTTCATAGAAAAAAACACTATGTCTATTTTAAGAGGGCCTGGTATCTTGTACTAAGGCCAGATGTTAGAAGCTGGCATCTGGAAGCTGCGGCTAGAGAATAGTGTGCCTGGGGAGCCCAGAGCCCATCTGGGGACAAGGAACATACTTAAAGCCCTGGGGAGTTCTGGGGACAGCTCCAGGCTTAACCAAGTGTGACTGGGCAGCTCCCGGGAAGAACAGTGAGGTATGAGGGGCATAGACCCTGGAATCGCAAAGGAGTCTGGGTATACCACTTACTACTTTGGGCAGGTCATGCAAACTATCAATATTTAACTCTAAGGTTCTTCAGCTGTTATGTAGAGACACAAATAGTACCCATCTCATAGGATTATTGTGAAAAAAGCATGAGAAAATGAAAGTGTTAGTCGCTCAGTCATTTCCGACTCTACTCCCACCAGGCTCTACTATCCATGGGGATTCCCCAGGCAAGAATACTGGATTGAGTCGCCATTTCCTTCTCCAGGGGATCCTCCCATCTCATAGGATTATTGTGAAAACTGCATGAGAATAAGCAGGTAAAATGTTTACTTAACCCAGTGCCTGGCACATTAAAAGCACACAGTAAGGGATAGCTATTATTACTATTATTGCTGAGGTTGTATTAATACATGTATAGCTCTACAAACTTACATTAAGTTTTGTCTTCTGATGAACCTTTGCTTGAATGCCCTAATTGAATGATTTTTCTTTCCTCCTGCGTCCAAACGCTGACAATTATATGTTGTCTTCTGAGTTGTTTCAGGTGTGTGTCCCCTTTTCCCCAGGTGACTGAAAGTTCTATGAAAACATGGGTTATGTCATTATTTGACTATAACTTGCACAGCACATAAACACAATGTAGGCCTTTTGCAAGTGCTGAGTTATTGTTAACTAATTGATTGACTTAGATCAGCAGGGATTCAGGGGGGATGAGGAGTGTTCATCTGTGTGTCCAGCCTTTGAATTATCTCAACTTACAGGATTGATTTTTAATTAATTTATTTAATTGGAGGCTAATTACTTTACAATAATGTAGTGGTTTTTGCCACGCACTGACATGAATCAGTTATGGGTGTACATGTGTCCCCCATCCCGAACCCCCCTCCCACCTCCCTCTCCATCCCATCCCTCAGGGTTGTCCCAGTGCACCGGTTTTGAGTGCCTTGTTTCATGCATCAAACTTGGACTGGTGATCTATTTCACATATGGTAATATACATGTTTCAATGCTATTCTCTGAAATCATCCCACCCTCGCCTTCTCCCACAGAGATCTAGCTATATGCTTGGTATCACTTTTCAAAAGCAATAGTGTGGGGACTTCCCTGGTGGTCCAGTGGCTAAGATTCCATGCTCCAAGTAAAGGGGACCAGGGTTCAATCCCTGGTCAGGGAACTAGGTCCCACATACCACAGCTAAGACTCGAGGCCGTCAAATGAATAAACAAATAAATAAATATTTTTTAAAAGCAATAGTGTTCCATTGAGTATTGTTTAGGGCTTCACTGGTGGCTGAAATGGTAAAGAATCCACCTGCAATGCAGGAGACCTGGGTTCTATCCCTGAGTTGGGAAGATCCTCTGGAGAAGGGAATGGTTACCCACTCCAGTATTCTTGCCTGGAGAATTTAAATCATCTAACTACCACACTATGTACACACACTGCAGTAAATAACTTTCTATTGCAAAGGGGTTAGATTAGATCATATTTAAGTGTTAAACTGATTCTGAAGATTAAAACATGTCCTGAGTGGGTGGATAGGAGAAACGAACTCAAAGGTGCATTTAGAATCAGACTGTGAAGGGAACTGTGGTCAGTTCTTGCTAAGGAGTTGAGACTAAGTCTCATAGGCCTGGGGGGCTCCCAATAGAAGCCAGAAGATTCTGCTGCTCCTGCAGCCTCTCCAGTGAGTTCACTTTCCCAGCCTCATTAGTAGAGGGCCTGTAGGCAGCATCCTTTTTCTAGCTGTTAATTGCTGGTTCCAACCACTACTCTACCCTGCCATTTTACTTTCATCAGTCAACCTCTTGGTTACTCTTCAACAGCATGGAAGATTGTAAGCCCTGATCCTTTGGTGACAACCCACCCACCTATGCTTCTCATTCTCCTGACATACAGGGGCCTTTCCTCCCCTCCACCCAAGCCATGCACCCACCTATGGCCACAGCTTAGTCTGTGGGCTTAGTTTACTTTTTTTTCCCTAGTTCTTTGAGATGTAAAATCAGGTTGCCTGAGCTCTTTCTTTTTTCTTCATATGGGCATTTATTGCTATAAACTTCCCATATAGAACTGCTTTTGCTGTATCCCATAATTTTTGGTATGTTATACTTACATTTTCAGTTGTCTCAAGATATTTTTAATTTCCCTTTTGATTCATGCTTTGATCCATTGGTTGTTCAGGGAGTGTGTAAATTTTTGTGAATTTTACAAATTTCCTTCTCTTGATTTCTAGTTTCTTACTGTTGTGGTCATAAAAATTACTTGCTATATACTTTCTACTTTCTTGAAATTATTGAGACTTGTTTTGCAGTCCAACATATGATCTATGTTGGAGAATGTCCCGGAAAATGTCCCATTACACTTTAGAAGAATGTGTAGATTCTGCTGCTGTTGGATAGATTTTTCTTTATATTTCTGTTAGGCCCAGTTTGTATAAAGCATATTTAAAGTCCAATGTTTCCTTATTGGTTCTTATTGTCTGGATGATCTATCCATTGTTGAAAGTAGGGTATTGAATTCCCCTATTATTATTGTAATTTGTCTACTTCTCACTTCAAATTTGTTAGTGTTTCCTTAGTATACTTAGGTGCTCTGATGTAGTATGCATATGTATTTACAATTGTTATATCCTTTGGATGAATTGATACTTTTATCATTAAATAATGACCTTTTGTCTTCTGTTAGTTTTTGACTTAAAGCCTATTTTGTCTGATGTAAGTATAGCTGCCCCTACTCTCTTTTGGTTTCCATTTGTGTAGAATATCATTTTCTATCCTTTCAGTATCAGCCTGTATGTTCTTAGAGCTGAAGTGAGGCTCTTGTATATCATATAGTTGAGTCTTGTTTTCTTGTTTTTTTTTTTTTTTGATCCATTCAACCACTGCATGCCTTTTGATTGGAGAATGTAATCCATTTACATTTAAAGTACTTATCAATAGGTAAGGACTTACCAATGCCATCTTATTGTTTTATAACCTGTTAATATTTCCTTTGTTCCTTTCTTCCCCTCTTGCTGTCTTCCATTGTGAATTGATGATTTTGCACAGTGGTATGCTTTGATTCCCTTCTCTTTATCTTTTCCATATCTACTGTAGATTTCTGCTTTGTGGTTATAATGAAGCTCACATAAAATATAACATTCTATTTTAAGCAAATAACAATATAACTTCAATCACATACAAAAACTCCATGTTCTTACTTCCCCCTACCACACATTTGGCTTCCCTGATAGCTCAGTTGGTAAAGAATCCGCCTGCAATGCAGGAGACCCCAGTTCAATTCCGGGGTTGGGAAAATCCACTGGAGAAAGGATAGGCTTCACTTGTGGCTCAGCTGGTAAAGAATCTGCCTGCAACACGGGAGACCTGAGTTTAATCCCTAGGTTGGGAAGATCCCCTGGAGTAGTGAAAGGCTACCCACTCCAATATTCTGGCCTGGAGAATTCCATGTACTGTATAGTCCGTGGGGTCGCAAAGAGTCGGACACGACTGAACAGCTTTCACAGCCACACATTTTATGGTGTTGATGTCACATTTTACATCTTTTTATATTGTGTATCCATTGACAAATTATTGTTTTAATACTTAACGTCTTTTAACCTTTATACTAGAGTTAAAAGTGATTTACATACCACCATCATAGTATTAAGTTTCTGGATTTGACTAATCTACTTACCTTTATCAATGACTTTTATACTTTCATATTTTTTCATGTTATTGCTTAGCATTCTTTTGTTTCAAATAGAACTCCTCTAGCATTTCTTGCATGCCAGGTCTAGTGTCGATGAACTCCCTTAGCTTTTTGTTTTCTGGAAATATCTTTATCTCTCCATTTCTGAAGAACAGCTTTGCTGGTTGGTTGGTAGTTTTAGCACTTTGAATATATCATTCCACTACCTCTTGGCTTGCAAGGTTTCTGTTTAGAAATCCACAGATAGATTTATGAGGATTCCCTTGTAAATGATGAGTTGCTTTTCCCTTGCTAGTTTGAAAATTCTCTCCTTTTCTTCGACTTTTGACAATTTGATTATAATGAATCTCAGGGCTAGTTCAAGATCTGCAGTCAGATAGAGATCAGTACATCTGCTTTGAGGGCACTGATGTATGTGTCTCCTGTTCAGACACTGGATGGGCAGGACTGCACCTGGACTGCAGCTGGGAGGGGCTAGAACTGAATTACAGGGTCTTGTGGGGGAACTTCAGTGGTGCAGAAGTTAGCAGGTATACCTCCAGGGGCTTGGAGAGACATGACTCTTGGTGGTTTCCTGGGAGGGGAAGACTACTTTCAATCTGCAGCTGAATTCCTCAAAGCTCTCACAAAGGCACTTTTGTCCATGTATGCTGCCAAATTCTTGTCACTGAACAAGAAGATGAACAGGGGACCTCCTATTTTGCCATCTTGATGACTACCTCTCAGCATTTTACTTATGACTACTATTACCTCCACTATCATTCTCCCTCACCCTCAGTTCAGTTCAGTTCAGTCACTCAGTCGTGTCTGACTCTTTGTGACCCCATGAATCACAGCACGCGAGACCTCCCTGTCCATCACCAACTCCCGGAGTTCACTCAAACTCATGTCCATTGAGTCAGTGATACCATCCAGCCATCTCATCCTCTGTCATCCCCTTCTCCTCCTGCCCCCAATCCCTCCCAGCATCAGAGTCTTTTCCAATGAGTCAACTCTTCACATGAATTGGCCAAAATATTGGAGTTTCAGCTTTAGCATCAGTCCTTCCAATGAACACCCAGGACTGATCTCCTTTAGAATGGACTGGTTGGATCTCCTTGCAGTCCAAGGGACTCTCAAGAGTCTTCTCCAATATGAGAGTTCAAAAGCATCAATTCTTTGGCGATCAGCTTTCTTCGCAGTCCAACCCTCACATCCATACATGTCCACTGGAAAAACCATAGCCTTGACTAGACGGACTTTGGTTAGCAAAGTAATGTCTCTGCTTTTTAAAATGCTATCTAGGTTGGTCATAACTTTCCTTCCAAGGAGTAAGCATCTTTTAATTTCATGGCTGCAATCACCATCTGCAGTGATCTTGGAGCCCAAAAAAATAAAGTCTGACACTGTTTCCACTGTTTCCCCATCTATTTCCCATGAAGTGATGGGACCAGATGCCATGATCTTCGTTTTCTGAATGTTGAGCTTCAAGCCAACCTTTTCACTCTCCTCTTTCACTTTCATCAAGAGGCTTTTGAGTTCCTCTTCACTTTCTGCCATAAGGGTGGTGTCATCTGCATATCTGAGGTTATTGATATTTCTCCCGGCAAACTTGATTCCAGCTTGTGCTTCTTCCAGCCCAGCATTCCTCATGATGTACTCAGCATACAAGTTAAATAAGCAGGGTGACAATATACAGCCTTGACGTACCCCTTTTCCTATTTGGAATCAGCTTTCTTGTTAGTCAACTAGTATTCCTGGCAGACTCTTGCCATCAATAGTTCAGTTAAAGAACCATTTTCTGAATGCATAGTACATGTCAGGCATGATTTGTAGATTCTCTCTCACAGTTTTGTGATCTGTACTATGAAAATAATTTTCATGGCCTCTTTCTGGTCAGTGTATAATAATACAAGGATAATAATAGCTTTACCAGATGATCCTAATACCTTGCAGCATATCTATTTATCTAACTTGAACATGTAGGAGAATTAGTGCCCTTGTAGGATGGGAACCAGGTATATAAATGTCCCATCCTCCCTGTGCTCTGATGGGACATTTCAAAGGCATGTCACATTAGCCTTCTCAAAGGGAATTCCCAAATAGGATTCTGCCCCACTTGTCCACAGTAGTAACCTGCCCATTAATGCACATATTATTGTTTTTTTCCCTTCCTGCCTCACTACTACCAACTCATTGCCAATGCTATCTCTCAAATAAATCACCTGCAATATTCTTGCCTGGAGAATCCCTACTACTGCTACCTAGTAGTCCTGATTTTAGGCAGAGCACAACCTGAAAGAGTGACTAACACTAAATGAGCACTTACTATGAGTCAGGTATTATAATATTCCCTTCACATTCCTTAAGATAGTAGTTGGGAGTGAGATTAAAGTAGTTAAAATATATAAAATGCTTATAATAGGACCTAGCAGACAGTAGTTAATCAATAAACATTATATAGTATACAATACTATATAGTATATCAGCCAGGGTCCAGTCAGAGACAGAGACCACACCAGTTTTACAGAGAATTTAGTATAAAGAATTGATAACTAGGGATGATAAAGTTATTTCTTAGGTAACTGAAAAGGTTAAAAAAAAAAGAACTCTAAAGTATCAAAAAGATAGCAACTTCAGAAAGTAGCAACTACCCCTGGGAAGACAGAGAAGAGGTTGAAATGATTAAAACTTAAGAGTCTTGGAGCAGGGCCCCCTTGGAACTGAAACTCAGACCTCTGAGTGGGGAGCACTGCTCGGATGGGGCTGCTGACTTCAAGTTTGGAGGACCAACCCAGTGAAGCTGGGACACAGAGCTCCAACGAGGCTAGAGTTGGTATCTCTGAGAGGAGTGTGATAAGGCTGGTTCTACAAGTGCTAGAAAAATGAAAAAACTAGTTCAGCTACTGCTTCTGGTAGGAACTGCAGCTGCTGTAATGAAGAAGAGTTGTTGGAATAATAAATTATGAAGAAGGTGTGGAGAAAAGGAAACCCTCCTACACTGTTGGTGGGAATGTAAATTGGTGCAGCCACTATGGAAAACAGTACGCAGGTTCCTCAAAAAACTAAAAATACAGTTGCCATTTGATCCAGCAATCCCACTTCTGGTCATATACCCAGACAAAACTCTAAAAAAGATATGTGCACCCCAATGTGCATAGAAAGACTATTGATAATAACCAGGACATGGAAACAACCTATATATTCATAAATACATGAATGGATACACACATACAAAGGAATATTACTCAGCCATAAAAGGAAAGAAATAATGCCCTTTGCAGCAACATCGATGAACCTAGATAGAGATTATCATATTAAGCAAAGTAAGTTAGAAAGAGAAAGACAAATATCGTATGATATCACTTACATGTGGAATATAAAATATGACACAAATGAACATATCTATGAATCAGAAACAGACTCACAGACATAGAGAACAGGCTGGTGGTTGTCAAAGAGGAGGAGAGTGGAGGAGGGAATAATTGGAATTTTGGAATCAGCAGATGCAAACTATTATATAGAGGATGGATAAACAGCAAGGTCCTACTGTATAGCAGTGAAAGAAAGTGAAAGTGAAAGTTGCTCAGTTGTGTCCGACTCTTTGTGACCCCATGGACTTTACAGTCCGTGGAATTCTCCAGGCCAGAATACTGGAGTGGGTAGCTTTTCCCTTCTCCAGGGGATCTTCCCAACCCAGGGATCGAACCCAGGTCTCCTGTATTGCAGGAGGATTCTTTACCAGCTAAGCCACAAGGGAAGCCCAAGAATACTGGAGTGGGTAGCCTATCCCTTCTCCAGGATATCTTCCTGACCCAGGAATCTAACTGGGGTCTCCTGCATTGCAGGCGGATTCTTTACCAACTGAGCTATTAGGGAAGCCACTGTATAGCAAAGGGAACTATATTCAATATCCTCTGATAAATCATAATGGGAAAGAATATGAAAACGAATATACACATGGATAACTGAGTTACTTTGCTGTACAGCAGAAATTAACACAACACTGTAAATCAACTATACTTCAATAAAATTGGGGAAAAAAGTGCTGTTAGGGTGAAATATATATATGAAACCTACAGGAAGCACCAAGGTAGAAGCAAGTCCCTTCTTCCTCCTTCAGTCCTGCAGTCAGTCTTCCTCTAGTGTCTCCATTGGCAGAGCCTAACAGGAAGCCAGCTGGCAGAAGAGAAATGCAGTTTGTGAGTCCCTATTCCAGTATCACAAAACAGACTATGGATGGATGGGTTTCAAGCTGCGAGAAAATAGCTGAATAACTGACTTGTGTGGTCTCCACAACAATACTTTGAAGATATCCTTGAGTTTAGCTATTAATAGTTTTTATTTTTTAGAGCAAAATTGCATGGAGAGTTATTATTCCTGAGTTTTGATGAGGAAACTTGGACTAAGAGTTACTGGTCCAAGATCATACAGCTGGTCAGTGGTGACATCAGGATGACAGTCCAGTACCTCAGCTTCCAGAGCCCACACTCATACCCACTCCCCACCTAAACAAATCTTCATTTCTTTCTCCTTTCATCCAATCTCATATACTCTTCAATATCATTCAAGTATTCTAGAACTTTAACCTTTCATTCATTTAGTTAGGACAACCCTCTCTTCCCTCCCCATCTTTTTCTAAGTTAGTGGCTGTTTTCTACACTCTGGGATCACAGCAAATGAGGTGTTTATCAGGACAATACTCAGAACATCAAATAGTTTTGATGACCTTGGTGTTCTGTTGGTTCTATTGACAAGCACGACAAACTGGTGATACTGTTTAAATATTTGTTGCACCCAGTTGGCACTTTCCCTAATGTAGTAGGCAGAAGATGGAATTAATGATCATGCAATGTTGCTTGCAACATCTGGTAAGGAGGAACAATCCAGACATATCTAGTTTTCACCCCTGAGATAGATACCAGCTGATTTTCCTTCTTGGACCAAGCTCCCTCATGACAATCAGCTTGTACTCTGCTGATACTATCTTTCTCTAGATCCAATTTCTCCTCATCATGCCTAGTCATTATGCTAGGTTCAGAAACACTGGGACTGAGTTTGAAGGGTAGGTGTGAGGTCACCAGAGGGTCACTAATACCTCTCAGCAAGTTGGGGAATTTTGAGACAAGTGATTGTCCAATTGTGAAACCAACACCTGATAGCCTTCATGCTAGAGGGTAGAGATCTCTACAAGGAAAACTTCAGCTGGAATCCTTCTCAGGGGCTGCCCTTCAACAGGAAGTCTGGTTTCACTCAGCATAGCAGTGTTGACTCTTGTCTGGACAACTCATGTGTGACCACATTTTAGAGACGACAGTTATCACCATTGTCTAAAGTTGTGATATTTCATGGTGCAGAAGTTCTTCCTTCCTTCCTAACAGGTAGGAAGCTTTCTACTTGCCCAAATCCCCAAGGAAGAAATTTCTAGTGATACAGTATGGACAGTCTTAAGCTTGGCATGATACAGACTTTGCTTTGAGGATGTGCTTTGTAAGGAGAGAGCCTAGATGTCATAATTAAGGTTGTTCAGAGATACTCAGTGATATGTGACTGACATTCTAAGTTTCCTAATTGGGATGAGGATTTAATGAAATTTATGTCTAGGACAATGTTTTCCCATCATGGTAATTCAGCAAGCTGGGCCATCCAGACCTGCTCAAGCTGTGGCCACTAGTCAACTACAGACATTTCAAGGCGATGGCTCCCATCTTTAGCAGCCCACTATTAGTGCAATGTAGTTATGTAGACTGATGATTTATGAGCAAGAGAAGTGAACGATAAACCCGCACACCTATGGTCACCTAATCTATGACAAAGAAGGCAAGAATATACAATGGAGAAAAGACAGTCAGTAAGTGGTGCTGGGAAAACTGGACAGCTTCATGTAAAAGAATGAATTAGAACACTGCCTAACACCATACACAAAAATAAACTCAAAATGGATCAAAGACCTAAATGTAAAACCGGATACTACAACACCCTTAGAGGGAAACATAAGCAGAATGCTCTTTGACATAGATCACAGCAAGATCTTTTTGAATCCACTTCCTAGAGTAATGAAAATAAAAACAAAAATAAACAAATGGGGCTTTATTAAACTGGAAAACCTTTGCACAGCAAAGGAAACCATAAACTAGATGAAAAAACAACCTTCAGAATGGGAGAATATATTTGCAAATGAAATGACTGACAAGGGATTAATCCTCCAAATATACGAAGAACTCATGAAGTTCAGTATCAAAGAAACAAACAACCCAATCCAAAAACAGAGGATCTAAAGGGACGTTTCTCCAAAGATGACACAGATGGCCAAAAAACATGTGAAAAAAATGCTCAATATCACTAATTATTAGAGAAATGCAAACCAAAACTACAACTCACACCAGTCAGAATGGCCATCATCAAAAAGCCTACAAATGATAAATATTGGAGAGGGTGTGGAGAAAAGGGTCCCTCCTACACTGTTGGTGGGAATATAAGTTGGTACAGTCACTACGGAGAACACTATGGAGGATCCTCAAGAAACTAAAGACAGAGCTACCACGTGATCCAGTAATCCCACTCCTGGGCATATATCTGGAGAAAACCATAATTCAAAAAGATACATGTACTCCAGTATTCATTGCAACACAATTCACAATAGCCCTGACATGGAAGCAACCTAAATGTCCATTGACAGATGAATGGATAAAGAAGATGTGGTATACAAATACAATAGAATATCACTCAGCAATAAAAAGAATGAAATAATGCCATTTGTAGCAACACGGATAGACCCAGAGATTGTCATACTGAGTGAAGCAAGTCAGACAGAGAAGGAGAAGTATCACATGATATCACTTATATGTAGAATCTAAAAAATGGTGCAATGAACTTAAGTACAAAGCAGAAATAGAGTTACAGAGGTAGAACACAAACTTATGGTTACCAGGGGGTTGGGGGGAGGGAAGGATAAATTGGGAGATTAGCATTGACATATACACATTCAGTTCAGTTCAGTTCAGTTCAGTCGCTCAGACAACTAATAAGGACCTACTTCCCTGGTAGCTCAGCGGTAAAGAATCTGCCTGCTATGCAAGAGACCCGGCTTTGATCCCCGGGTCAGGAAGATCCCCTAGAGAATGGAATGGCAACCCACTCCAGTATTCTTGCCTGAAGAATTCCATGGACAGAGGAGACAGGTGGGTTCCAAACCACGGGGTGGCAAAGAATCAGACACGACTGAGTGACTAACACTATATAGCAGAGGGATTTCTATCCAATACTCTGTAATGACCGATATGGGAAAAGAATCTGAAAAAGAGTGAATGAATATATGTATGATTCACTTTGCTGTACACCTGAAACTAACACAACACTGTAAATCAACTCTACTCCAATAAAAATTAAAAAAAAAAATAAAAGGAATGAACAATTTGTATTCTCTGCCACTATGAGGAGAATATCAGGTCCCAGTACCTTTTATCCCTTCTCAATATTCTCCCAAATCCTAACTCACTTGACTAAGATTTAATCTTTCAGCTCACCTCCAGATGGAAACTTCTGGAGCACCACACAATTCCTGATATGTTAACAGGACCTAGATATATCACAGGACCTAGGTGGACTCATGCCACAGTTTCAATTCCAGGGTTCAAAACTGGGGAAGAACACCCTATTCATGAAATCCAGGAACAGAAAAAAGAGGATGACTGCAAACTACAGCCATTAGAGAGCATCAGGAGCCAGGAGCTAGGAGGAACTTGAACAGAACAGAAGCTAAGTGGGGAATCAAGTCAGGAGAATCAGGAGATGGTACAAAACAGATCTAAAGTATCTGCATTTATGTGCCACTGTCTGAACATGGCATGGATAGGGTGGGCTGGCTTAAGGTATAGAGTCAGAGCAAGTAGCAGTGAACATGTAGGAGTGAGGAATTTTGATTAATATGGCCCATATGGTTCTTTTAATCCATAGGCTGCTCATTTGTAGGCTGAAGTTTGAAAACATAATATAGAGCAGCCTCTAGGTTGTATCATGAATGAATTTACTGATGACACTGATGTCTTCTCTGAAATAAGGACATTATTTCATTAATTTTAGTGAAGTTTTACAGGTGGCAGCAGGAGGAACAGGTGTTCCACAGAGGCGTTGGTTCCACCAGAGTCTTTCACAGATGGAGTGGGAATAACTTTCATCTGCATTGCCAACCTCCTTGACCAACACCAACAACATCAACCTTGAAAGATTCAGCATCCCTCTGAAATTCTAACACTCTTGCTCTATTTGTTGTTGTTGTGACTTTGGTATTCCGAATATAGTCCTTCAGAAGGTAGCTTTTGTAATGGCATACTTCCTAGGTTAATCCCTTACCACAGAAATGGTAGAAACTAATATTCAATTGTCGCTTTATTGCCACTGAAGGTTTGTAATGATATGTTACTCTTGGAAAGAAAATAAAAGATGTTCTCACAAAGACTGGGTATTTTATTTCAGTGAGAGAGGAACATAAAGTATCTTCTCAACTTTACCTGTTTGACTATAGTTGACTGAAGTAGTATAAAATATTTACCAAAGTTCTACCATTACTGAGGAATATAAAATCACTATTATACGTACAACAGGCAGTTTGTAGTAAGGAGGTCCAGCAATTACAGTCTCTCCTTTCATCCATAGATATTTGATTTGAATTGCTGTAGTTGTAGGTGTATCCTAGTTGTAACACACCTCCATATCTAGGTCACTTTTTAAACTCTGACTTAGCAGCCACAAGGTATTTCTTGGAAAGAAAAATAAATCTCAAATATTTAGAAGCCATTGAGTAAAAAAGAGAGTTTACCCTCAGTTGGTTTCTACAGTTTGGCTAATTACTCTAAAAAAATTAGTTTATTTTTTTAAATTAACACTTTAAATGTATTATGTGACATAACATGACATGACTATCATGCTTGAAATATTATACCATTTTCATCCTAAAATCTGAAGATGCCTGACCAGCAATACATAATTGCTTAGGCAAATTTCCAAGTGCACTGCAGAGATGAATAATAATAAGTAACATTTAGTGAATATTTAGATACAAGTATTATCATCCCATTCTACAGATAAAGGCATGAACCTATAGAGATGTTAAAACATCATTACAAGGCACACATGTACAAATAACACAGCTGAGCTTCAAATCCAAGGCTAAATGGAAACCCACTCCAGTATTCTTGCCTGGAGAATCCCATGGACAGATGAGCCTGGTGGGCTACAGTCCATGGGGTCGCAAAGAGTCGGACACGACTGAGCGACTTCACTTTAGACAAAGCCTATGACTTTAACCATGCTATAGAACTGTAAATTGCATTTTGATCTTGATCAAAGTCATCTCACACTTTGAAATTACAGGTCTAGAAATCCTTTCAATAATTTAGATATCTACTCCAATATTCGTGTCTTGGCTCAGACAGTAAAGAATCCACCTGCAACGTGGGAGGCCTGGATTCTATTCCTGGGTTGGGAAGATCCCTTTGAGAGTGAAATGGCAACCCACTCCAGTATTCTTGCCTGGAGAATCCCCAAGGATAGAGAAGCCTGGTGGGCTACAGTGCATGGGGTCGCAAAGAGTTGGACACGACTGAGCAACTAAGCACAGCACTTTGTACAGCTAGTTTATGAAACAAGTAAAAAGTGTCTCTATCAACCAATATTTACTGAGTGCTTCCTCTTAATCTTCTATGTTTCAAACTCAAGAGATCACCATATACGAAGTACTTTTCAACACATGTTTTCTCATTGTACATCCAGACTACTTGATCCCAGTGTGGCATCAAGGCAGTTTCTAGGCTTATCCTCTGTCAGTAAGTTAAGAAAAAGAGAGCTGAGATAACTCTCTCGAGGTACCACAAGCAGTGAAGGGCTAAGCCAAGACTGGAAGCCAGCTCCCCCAGTTCTGAATCCTGGGCTCTGCCCTCAGCCCAGTGAGAACACGCTGCAGATCCTTTGACTTCTTGCCTGGAAAGGTATGTACGTGCAACAACTTAGTCTAGTCTATGCCACAAAAGAACCTTTCTGGGTTGCATTATGACTTTCATGCTTCCTAGGCATTTTCACCTTTGTGGGTGCCTTTTTCCATAAAAAAAAAAAAACATCAAAACATATTTTACTACTGCACTGATGTCAAAATGAATATGTTACAGTATTTTTTTGCTTAATAGTTCAATTTTCTTCTGATTTGAGAAATTGAAGACATTATCCTCGGGCTTCTGAAAGTACTGTAGATGCCCAGGCTCCATGCCTCCTGGGCCTAATGGAGATGATGGCCCTGGATGTGTTTCTGGGGAATGAGAGGAAGCAAGAGGAAGACTTCCTAGACTAGGAGTTCTTAATCTGAGGTAAATGGACTTCTGTAACTGAACCCAATTAAGTGACACAGCAAATTCTGGACATATGTAAAAGCATGCACTTTTCTGAGGAAGGGGTGCAGAGTTTACATTAGATTCTCAAGGGGATCTGTGATCCAAAGACAGATTCAGAAGGTGACTGCCCATTGTAATGAAGGTGCATGGAAGAATCCATTGCAAGGCTGTCTTGAGAGAATCTCTATATGTCTGAGGATTACAGAAGCAGTTGCATAGGTTTTGATGCTCCTTGACTCAAGCATATGTACCACCCCTTTCCCCATGACACACAGTCGTGGTCAAATCTGGAACTCTGTACTAAGACAGCTCTGAGGGAATGGTCAGGTGAGAACTCTAGCATCTGAAGCTGGCCTCCAGGATCCCAGGATTAAACCTCAAGTCTACTTGCTCTTCCACCAACTTCTGAGGACAGTACTGTGAGTCAGGAGGACATTTACCCTGAAGCGAGAAAGATCCAAAGGCTGTGAGCTTTGGCTGGGGGACAGTGGCTGATCGTTGGCAGAGTAAGACGTCAGGTGGTGTCACTGGAATGCCCTCAAGCCAGCCCTTGGCAACAGGTCCCAAATTCCTCAACAGAAGCCTCCGTCAACTAAAGGAGTCACAAAACCCTTTAGGAAGCTAATAAAGAGCCGCAAATATTGGCAGAGAGGGAACTCACCCACACATTGGCAAGAGCCACAGCCGTGGCCAGGAAAGGCCTACAAAGGCTGATGAGCAGGAACACAGATGTGGCAGCTGTTAGTCAGGGCCAGCAAGAGGCTGATGGAAGTGACTTCAGTGCTGGCTGCAGAAGAAGGCAAGAATGCCCACCGTTACAAGACAAGGGGACAGGCCGGAGAGCCTGGGGGCTCCCAACTCTCTGAAGATGTGAGGGCTCAGAGCCCCACCCACCACCTCTACCACAGGGGACTACCCAAGTGGAGCAGGCAGGGTGGGAGTGGGCAACCCCACAGGAAGAAGCATTTCCTCAGTGACATTCCCTAGAATGACCAAGACACAATGAACATGAAAAGCAGACCCACTTTTCCTCAGTTTTATGATTGCTTTTGAATTCACCACAGGCAGTGTACCCCGTCTTCCCGTTACTACCAGTTCACCACCCCTCCCCCTTTGGTACACCACTGTCCCAGTCCCTGAGGCTGAACAAGAATGAGGATGAAATGAGCCTACTACTCTTGAGGAACTGCGAAAGAACTCTGACTCTCCCAGAGGGAAGGCCCGGCCATTTGTAGTTCCTCCCATGTTAGGTCACAGGAGGTGAGTGGGCAGAGGCAGAACATGCTAGGTCAAGCCCTGGCTGGAACCATGGCAGCCAGCAGCCCACAGACAGGGAGAGCTCCTTTCTGCTCCCTTCTCATCACTCACTTCAGACACAAAGGACATCAATCCATGTGGCTTGCAGAAAACACTCACATTCGGGCACAGTACTGGATGCTTGGTTCTTCGAGGGCTTACACTGAATGGAAAAATGCAAGCAGACTTTTCATCAAGTCCCATTCCAATCATCTCGCCATTGGTGGGGGGGCAGGTAAAATTTGTCTTCTTAGCATCATAATAAAGATCTCCTGTAGAAGTTTCTTCTAACGACTGGAAGAAGTATCTGCCTACTTTCTTTGCATTTTTGTATTCCCCTCTGTTTTTATACTGTTTTTCTCCTCTATCCTCTCCTTGGATATACAAGTTTCCATTGGAGTGTCTATTTAAATGGATGCTGTATCTCTTTAACTCATACACTAGAAACTTAGAAATCTGTTTTTTTTTTTTTTCATCCAGGAGGCTATTTTGGGAGGAGTGGCAGGGGTGGGGGGAGGAGGATGTTTATTCACTTGTCAGTCAAATGTGTATTTGCAAATACTTGGTTCACATCAAACAGTACAGACTTGGATGGGAAACAAATGCATTATACTCATTAATTTTTTTTTTTACAAAAAGATGTGCCAGAGAAAACATATACATTCATGTGTGTTCAACTACTTTTATTTTTATGATTTGATTTATTCTTTTTTTTTGAAAAAATATCCTTTACCTTCAAGCTTATAAAAATAATAAATTATTTCTTTCCATGTCCAAGTTGATTCCCTACTGTTTGATTACTGTTACACAAAAAGGAAAATAAATACAATGTGTGTCATTAAAGTAATTCAGTGCAAATTGGGCATAACACAAAATTACATTATTAACAGCTGTTAAAGGACTATAAAATGTAATTAGACACACTCAATTCACTACTCATGGACCTGATTTCTAAAATATCAATTTAGAACTTTGATGATTCACGACAAAAGAGAACATATTCAGATTCTAGGTTTAAATTCCTGGTAATGGATGTATCCCCCTAAGACCTTTATTGTGATTCCAAATAGGAGGAGGAAACAGTTTTTGAGCACAGAAAGAAGGGGATGTTGAGTTATCACAGAGGTTCTTGCCGAGTTCCCACTGAATGCCTGCCAGCTGCAGTGAGGCATGAGTTCCTTGGTTAAATTTTAACTTTCGGCTTACAAAGAAGCAACAAAGCCCAGTACAGAGACTTCTCCTATAGCTGTTTATGACCATTGCTCCTCTCAGCTTCCTCACTTTCTTGGCTGCCTTTTCAAGCCATTTTGTTCATCTGTTTAATACAAAATAATATAATAAAATAAAAATAAAGTAAAAGAAAGCCAGCAAAACAATATGGAGATGTTCAAATCTGCCCTTTGCTTCTTTAAGGCAGAATGAAAGCAGGGTGATGGGATGTCTAATAAATGCTTTGGGATCTTCAAGTGAAACATAGTGGGTGCTCATTCAGAACTCCTTACTCAGTCATCCTGGCCCCTTGTATTCTGTCCCCGATCTATCTTCTCAGTCTGATCTCCAGCTTATCCTCTCCACAACCAGGATGCCTGCTGTTTAACCAGATGTTCCTGGGCTCGATAACTCTTCCCTTTTCAGAGTTCACTCTTCCCTTCAAGGTACAGTTCCACCTGCATCTACCTTGCCTCCTTAGAGCTTGACTAAATCCCCCGCCAGAGGTCTGCTTTTCCTCCTCAAATTCCTTGTAGCCCTCAGTCTGGGTTTCTTTTATGATCACTGTGATACTGTGTTCTTGGATGAGACAGTAGGATGGTTCAGTGGTTAAGGGCATGGACTCTGGAGTCAAGACAAAACTGCTTTTCAATCCTGTTGCTTCCCATTCCTGTTGGTGAAATTACAGGAAAGTTGCATCCCTTTTCTGAGCTTCACTCTCAGTGTTTATAAAATGGACACTGTCATGGTATAGTTTCCTTATCCCTAAATCCTGATGTCATGAGTTTTGGAATTCAGAAATTTGGGGATTTTAAAAAGTATGCTGCAATGGTATCTCATTGTGGTTTTGATATGCATTTCTCTGATTATGAGGGATGTTGAGCATTTTTTCGTGTGTTTGTTAGCCATCTTTATGTCTTCTTTGGAGAAATGTCTGTTTAGTTCTTTGGCCCGTTTTTTGATTGGGTCGTTTATTTTTCTGCAATTGAGCTTGTATATTTTGGAGATTAATTATTTGTCAGTTGTTTCATTTGCTATTATTTTCTCCCATTCTGAAGGCTGTCTTTTAACCTTGCTTATGGTTTCCTTTGCTGTGCAGAAGCTTTGGATTTTAATTAGGTCCCATTTTTTTATTTTTGTTTTTATTTCCAATATTCTGGGAGGTGGGTCTTGGAGGATCCTGCTGTGATTTATGTCAGAGAGTGTTTTGCCTATGTTCTCCTCTAGGAGTTTTATAGTTTCTGGTCTTACATTTAGCTCTCTAAGCCATTTTGAGTTTATTTTGGTGTATGGTGTTAGGAAGTGTTCTAGTTTCATTCTTTTACAAGTGGCTGACCAGTTTTCCCAGAACCACCTGTTAAAGAGACTGTCTTTCCTCCATTTTATATTCTTGCCTCCTTTGTCAAAACCACAATGAGATACCATTTCACACCAGTCAGAATGGCTGCTATCCAAAAGTCTACATGCAATAAATGCTGGAGAGGGTGTGGAGAAAAGGGAACCCTCTTACACTGTTGGTGGGAATGCAAACTAGTACAGCCACTATGGAGAACAGTGTGGAGATTCCTCAAAAAACTGGAAATAGAACTGCCACATGATCCAGCAATCGCACTCCTGGGCATACACACCGACGAAACCAGAATTGAAAGAAACACATGTACTCCAATGTTCATTGCAGCACTGTTTATAATAGTGAGGACGTGGATGCAACCTAGACGTCCATCTGCAGACGAATGGATAAGGAAGCTTTGGTACATATACACAATGGAGTATTATTCAGCCATCAAAAAGAATACATTTGAATCAGTTCTAATGAGGTGGATGAAATTGGAGCCTACTATTGCCTAGAAAATCCCATGAATGGAGGAGCCTGGTAGGCTACAGTCCGTGGGGTCGCTAAGGGTTGGACACGACTGAGCAACTTCACTTTCAGTTTTCACTTTTACACATTGGAGAAGGAAATGGCAACCCACTCCAGTGTTCTTGCCTGGAGAATCCCAGGGACGGGGGAGCCTGGTGGGCTTCCATCTATGGGGTCATACAGAGTCGGACACGACTGAAGTGACTTAGCAGCAGCATACAGAGTGAAGTAAGCCAGAAAGAAAAATATCGATACAGTATACTAATGCATATATATGGAATTTAGAAAGATGGTAACCTTAACCCTGTATACAAGACAGCAAAAGAGACACAGGTGTATAGAACAGTCTTTGGGACTCTGTGGGAGAGGGCAAGGTTGGGATGATTTGGGAGAATGGCATTGAAACATGTATATTATCATATGTGAAACGAATCACCAGTCCAGGTTCAATGCATGATACAGGATGCTCGGGGATGGTGCACAGGGATGACCCGGAGGGAGGATATGGGGAGGAGGGAGGTGGGAGGGGGGGTTCAAGAAGGGGAACACATGTACACCCGGGGTGGATTCATGTCAATGTATGGCCAACCAATATAATATTGTAAAGTAATTAGCCTCCAATAAAAAAAATAAAAAAACAAAAAACTATGGTGCACACTTTGTGTCCTACAAAACACCCCCCACCATGGGTTCTGGGGTAGGGCTTAAAAGCAAACATCTTAGTATTTTAGCAGTGAAACAAATGAATAATTACACAAAGTGGGAAAAAATGACAAATAGCCTCATGTCAGTTCATGAAAATGTTCAGGTCTGCTTTTGCTGTCAAATTAGGTATGAAAAAATCATATGACTCAACTCTGGGTTTTTAAAGCTTTGTATTTTAGATTTGAGGATAAAGGACTGTGGACCCAAGAGGATTAAATGAAATATGTATAACATCATGGCACCGGCATGTACTAAAGGCTATGTGAAAGTCACCTATCATTAGCAATCATTCACGTACTTGGTTTTAACACCTTACTGGCAGTGAGGTCTTGGAGAGGCAGAGGTTGTGTTTCAAATATCCAGTACTTCACACTGCACTGTAGTTTGTACGAGCTTAATAAATGACGTCTGACTGCATGAAAGACATCCCCTCAGTGCTTGAATACATTTCTGGTCACAGAAATGTCTAACTTTATACAACAATGAACAATTTAAAGACTAGGCCCAAATTCCTTCAAATGAAGTTGACAGTTTGGATCACCAAACAGTGAAAGAGAGCAAAATGAAGCCACATGGATTTTTTTCCAAGAAAGGCTGGATTGCATCATTTGTCATGACATCAAAACACATGACCAGCTTTCACACAGAGTGGGAAAAGAATGCCATTGGGATGAAGGGCATGATCCACACCCTGGCAGGGGAATGAAAGCCAGGGCTGGAGAGAGGCATTTGACCGGGGTCATGTGAAGCCGGGGTGAGAACTGAGAGGGAAAGCAGCTGACTCCTGGGTGGGATGAGCGCTTCAGTGGCACGAGTTGGTGGTCTGAGGGCAGTCCCCCTCTAAAGGCAGCCGGCACAATCCAGACTAATTGGTCTTTGTTGGCAGCCTCAATGCAGGCCCTCCATTTGAATAGGCCTCCTTCTCTCAGGCTGACACCCCTAAGAGGATTCAGTACTTGTGAGTAAGTTGACCAAGCTTAACTTGAAGCAATAAAAGCTTCGGAGCCCTTCCAAGATCTTCTTTCCATAAGGAGGAAAGATCTTGCCAACAGGCTAGAGGGGTCTGTCTTCCCTCCACAGGGGGAAAGGCCTCAGTGAACCATATGTGAGATATTCATACAGAGGAAGGAAGAAGGGATCCCTGTGGAGAAAAATGAGCTGGTTTCTATATCAGCTGATATATGGCTTATTGAATGGCAGGTCACTTCGCCTGGATGATTAGCCATTTGTCATATGTGACTAGAGGCCCCTGGGAATCAGGGCCTGGGACTATGAAAGGAAGCAACGGGAGCTCTGGCCCAGGGAAACCTTTTCCAGCACAAGTTCATTCATTAATTCCTCAAAAGTCTGCTTTTGTCTTCTAACCTCAAGGCCGCTTCTGAGTTCAAGATGGCCCCAAAATGTGAACTAGTCCTATTAACAGGACAAAGGCCTATCAAGAGCTAGCTAGTAGAGGGTCATTGCTCCTACAGTACTCTGCACAAAAGTAGTCAAATCAAATAGATGAAAAGCAAGTAAATAGATACTATAAGTTGTGATGAGGTCTGTGAAGAAAACAGCTAAGAGGCTGAGATAGAGAATAAGGGTGCCTAATTTTTAGGCTTCTCTAAAGCTGATAGGCTGAAAGGACAGACATACAAAGCACAAAAATAAAGAGCATTCCAGACAAAGACAGTAGTGTTTGCAAAGGCCCTGAGGCAGGAAAGAGCTTGGCATGTTAAATGGACAGCAAAAAGGTCAATATTATGCGAATATGGTAAATAAAAGGAAGCAGTGGCACAAGATAAGGCGGAAGGGAAAGTTAGAAGCAGATTATGTAGAATTTTCTAAAGTGGTAAAGACTGATTTCTATCTCAGATGAAATAGGGAGCCATAGGAGAGTTTGGGGCAGAGGGATGACATGATATGATATTCACTGAAAACAAGTTACTGGCTGAAGTTGTGGAAACGGAATTGGACAGAAGCAAGAGTGGAAGTGGGAAGCCCTTCATTGCACGTGTAAAGGAAAGTGATCCTTGTAACTTGGACTAGGGGGATCACAGTAGATATGGAGAAAGGGGGATGGATTGGGGAATAAATTTAGAAAAGGATGCAATGGACTTCCTAATGAAATGGATGTAGGGCCTAAGGGAAAGAGGCTTGCATGACTTGGTGAACGAATGGTAGTGCCATCCACCGAGGCAGTAAAGACTGGAAAAGGAGCAACAGTAAGCTGAGGGAAAATCAACACTTCACTCTCAGACTTGCTATGTTTCCAAAGGCTTTTAAATATCTACATGGAAATGCCAGTTAGGCAGTTGAAGATGTGAATCTAGCCTAAAAATATAAATTTGGGAATCATCAGCATATGTTATTGTCTATAATCATGGGACTTGATGAGATTACCTAGGAAGAGTGTGTACACAGTAAAAGGAAGATTGAAACTGACCAAACCTAGAGGGTTTCCAACTTTAAGAGGCTGAGCAGAGGAAGGGAGTCAGCAAAGGAGACTGGGATCACAAAGGAGACTGGGAAGAGGAAAGAGCCTTAATTTCTAACCTCCTAAACTCTAGGACTCCAGAATTCTAGGATAAGGGGGATGGGAGCTGTTACCTACCCTAATAGCACATGGACCTCAATGGTTCCTATAAAGTAACAGTGCCTGGTTTTCGTGCTTGATAACCAGTACTGGGTCCTGGCCTCAAACTACTGTTTCTTGGGGTCAGCTCCTCTGCCAAAAATTCTGAGAAGCTCTCTGTACAGTTAGTGTACTTTTCTGGTGCCTTGAGCGTTAGTGAGCCAGGGCAGGAAGCGGCTCACAGGCAACACTGTTAGGTATTGCCAAAGCCACGGCTTTGGGACTTACAAGCACCCACAGGGAGGTAGCACAGAACGTGAATAGTCAAAAGATCTAACAAGAACTTGTCCTCTAATGTCCTTAAAAATTCCTCATGCCCACTGGCTGCATCTGCTGGTTGAGAGTCCCTGCCCCATACAGGCTGGGCTGATTGTGAAGTGGGGAAGGAGCACGAGAGACTAAGACAAGCCCATCCTAATGTTCACAGCCAAGTGTGAATACAAGTGCTGGACTAGTGTCTAACATTGGCAAACTTGGCCTTGGGCCATGTGGGTGTACAAGCTGACCTCTCCAGAACTGTGTTATATTCACTTATTGTCTGTCTCATATACTAAACACGTCCCCTTGAAGCAGGAATTGTGTTCTGACGTGTTCCCCACTTTACCCCCCGTACCTAGCACAGGGCCTGCTCGTGCTGATGACGTTACTTATGATGTGACTCCCACTTATCGCATCAGTGGGGGCTCGGAGTGGGTTGATAGTTAGGCCTGATGGAGAAGGAGGTCATGTCTATAAATTCCTGGCTTCCCAGAGACCACTAATATTAGGGTTCTTTAGGTGGGCACCAGCTCCAGCGGCTCTACAGGCAGCCCGAACACATTTATTCACAATGTTTAGTGAAAGGGAGGTGAAGCTATAGACCTGAGATTGGGGGCTGTCCCGTGACCATGAGGCCTGAGTGTTTTCCAGTGGGGGGGAGTCAGCCTGTACACCCACTCAGCCTGAGGCCAAGTTTGCAAATGTTAGACACTAGTCTAGTGCTTATATTCACACTTGGGTGTGAACGTTAGAATGGGCTTGTCTTAGTTGCTTGTGCTCCTTCCCTGCTTCACAATCAGCCCAGCCTGTATGGGGCAGGGCCTGTCAACCAGCAGATGTGGTCAGCAGGCAACCCGCTTGGGATACATGGACAGTAGGCCACAAGTTAGCCTTGGATGCCTCTCTGTTAAAGGAGAACAGCTCCTCCCAAAGTAGGGACTGCATGGGGCCCATCTCAAAGCAAGGGGCTCTGACTAAGAGGATCCACAAAACATCCTTATTCCAGGCCCAGGCTCTACTTGAAAATCCGGGGCTAACCTCTTCCTGGCGGAGGGGTCAGCAGCTCCTAGAGGTCAGCAGCTCCTAGAGGTCAGCAGCTCCTAGGGGTCAGCAACTTATACACCATGAGAGAGAGCTGCATGCCTATTGGGCTTTCCTGAGGGCACTACCTGGCAGCCTATGTGGAATTCCTTTTCTCCACGGCTACAGTCACTTAAGAAGCTGAAAGTGCCATTCGATCCACCTAACACAAGAATAACCAGTCGCTGTGGTCATCAGTTCAGTTCAGTTGCTCATTCGTTATCTGACTCTTTGTGACTCCATGAATCACAGCACGCCAGGCCTCCCTGTCCATCACCAACTCCCGGAGTTCACTCAAACTCATGTCCATCGAGTCGGTGATGCTATCCAGCCATCTCATCCTCTGTCGTCCCCTTCTCCTCCTGCCCCCAATCCCTCCCAGCATCACAGTCTTTTCCAGTGAGTCAACCCTTCGCATGAGGTGGCCAAAGTATTGCAGTTTCAGCTTTAGCATCAGTCCTTCCAGTTCAAAAGCATCAATTCTTCAGTGATCAGCTTTCTTCACAGTCCAACTCTCACATCCATACATGACCACTGGAAAAACCATAACCTTGACTAGATGTACCTTTGTTGGCAAAGTAATGTCTCTGCTTTTTAATATGCTATCTAGGTTGGTCATAACTTTCCTTCCAAGGAGAAAGCGTCGTTTAATTTCACGGCTGAAATCAGCATCTGCAGTGATTTTGGAGTCCAAAAAAATAAAGTCTGACACTGTTCCACTGTTTCCCCATCTATTTCCCATGAAGTGATGGAACCAGATGCCATGATCTTAGTTTTCCGAATGTTGAGTTTTAAGCTAGCTTATTCACTCTCCTCTTTCACTTTCTTCAAGAGGCTTTTTAGTTCCTCTTCACTTTCTGCCATGAGGGTGGTGTCATCTGCATATCTGAGGTTATAGATATTTCTCCTGGCAATCCTGATTCCAGCTTGTGCGCTGTGGTCATAATAGTGTCTAAATATGTGAAGAAGTTAGATAGCAGCACCAGTTAATAATAGCATGGGCTTTGGAGCCAGATAGAACTGGGTTCAAATCTCAATTCTACTATTAGTCAGACTCTGAGCTACTTATTTTATAGCATTTCTACTTTCAATGACCATGGGGGGACAACAGGAGCAGGGACCTCCCAATGTTGTTGGGAAGTTGAATGTCATAACGTACATACAGCACTTTACCTGCCACACAGTAAATGCTGTAAAAACTTTAGCTATGATGATCACTATTATAAAAGCAGCAATAGGCATAATGGTCAGCAGTCAGTCCAGCACCAGTCTAACCCAGAATGAAATCCTGGCTCTGCTTTTTTTTTTCACTAGATGATCTTGGGCAAGTCATTTAGCCTCTCTGAGACTCGGTTTTCCTATCTATAAAGTAAGGGTAATAAATGTTCTTATCTCAAGGGTTCAACTGTTCTATGCAAATTTAAATATTAATAGGTATGGATGGGTTGGGGGAAAACAAAAGAAAAAAAAAACAGAAAAAGGAAAATAAGTTTTGAAATTACTGTATACTATTCATCCCTAGTATATTAAAAAGCAGAGACATTACTTTGCCAACCAAGGTCCGTCTAGTCAAGGCTATGGTTTTTCCCGTGGTCATGTATGGATGGGAGAGTTGGACTATGAAGAAGGCTGATCACAGGAGAATTGATGCTTTTGAACTGTGGTGCTGGAGAAGACTCTTGAGAGTCCCTTGGACTGCAAGGAGATCCAACCGGTCCATTCTAGAGGAGATCAATCCTGGGTGTTCATTGGAAGGACTGATGCTAAAGCTCAAATCCCAATACTTTGGCCACATCATGCGACGAGTTGACTCACTGGAAAAGACTCTGATGCTGGGAAAGGTTGGGGGCGGGAGGAGAAGGGGTCGACAGAGAATGAGGTGGCTGGATGGCATCACCGACTCGATGTACATGAGTTTGAGTGAACTCCGGGAGTTGGTGATGGACAGGGAGGCCTGGCGTGCTGTGATTCATGGGGTCGCAGAGAGTTGGACACGACTGAGCGACTGAACTGAACTGAATTGATTCATCCCTAGAGAGTTGCAATACACCTAACAAAGGACTAAGGGCTCTTAACAAGTCCTGCAGCGAAGCAAGCCTTTTAATGTTACATAACTCCCATGTTTCTCCAAATTATGTGATCTAGAACCCCTTTTCATGACACGTATATTAATGCCTGGTAGACTAATACCCAGAGACTACTTAGAAAAATACCCATTACCAAGTAATGTTTCAATACATGTTAACAAACAATATTTAATAATATGCATTAATTCACTTGGAATTAATGTGGTGCCACCAATGTGGTGGGTGGCAGAGTCTTTGATTTTCTCAGCTTGGGTTTTCTTTAGTAGGTAGGCATCTCCAAGGTGCGTGGGGAGGGTCGGTGGGTCTCGAAATTGCTTATCCTTGTAGTCACTGGAGTGAACACTTTGTGGACCACCACATAAGTCAGGAATAAATCAGAGGCCTTAGAAGCTTATGCCTCTTTTCCTTAACTCTCTATTATCTAGGGTTTGAAGCACCAGTAACTCTCACCCAAGGTCAATGGAAAAGATACCAAGGCTAGCAGTGTACCCACCTCACATTCCTACTTGAGGGTTGTTGTTACTCAGTTGCTCAGTCATGTCCAACTCCTTGCGACCCCATGAACTTCAGCATGCCAGCCTTCCCTGTTGTTCACCATCTCCCAGAGCTTGCTCAAACTCATGTCCATTGAGTCGGTGATGCCATTTGACCATCTCATTCTCTGTCACCCCCTTCTCCTCCTGCCCTCAAATCTTTCCTGGCATCCGGGTCTTTTCCAGTGAATCAGTTCTTTGCATCAGATGGCCAAAGGGCTCAACTGTTATTCCCTTACCCCCACCCACCCGATCCAGCCACACAAAGTGTGCAGTCACCCCATATCCTTATCCCAGCAGGACAGCCAGTGAATACCGAGTAGAGGGTACCTGTACCCAACTACTGGCCTGGGAGTTGGGAGACGAGGCTTTTCTTCTGGTGTGGCCACTAATTGACCCCGTAACCTTAGAAAAAAACCCTAGCAGAGCCCACATCTCTAGGCTTAGACTCCAGACCAGCAAAGTTGACACGTTGACTTAGATAGTTTCAAAACTTCTGTGTATCTTCAGCCTTAGCATTCAAGATGAGCAAAGACTTTCACACTATGTTTTAGAACAGGAAACAGGTACAGACAAGTTAATGGCTTCCTTAAGATCACACTAATAGTCAGTGGCAGATCTAAAAGCAGACGTGTCTTTACTGCCTGTCTTCCCTACCAGAGAGCTCTCCCAATACCCTCTGTATTTCAGGAATGCCAGACATCAAGTAAAAGGTCATTAAAACAAAACAACAACAACAAAAAAAAAACAAATTGAAGCCAAAAAATCAGAACATACACTCTGCCTTAAGACATCCTCCAAACAGGTTAATGTCCTGGTCTGAATTTATCCTTTATGTTGTTCATCGTTTTCTATGTTGGGTCCTTCCTTATTTTCTTCCTTTTTCTTAATAGGCACTGTATGTTTTTCTCACCTATTACCTAATTCCCCCTTCCTTTCAAGACCACAAAAAAAAAAAAACAAAAAAAAACCTCCATGCTGTTACAAGGTGGGTCTTTGGCTTGGGTTTCACACCTGAAATTGAACAGATTTCCTTTCTGGTCCTTTGACTAGGAGCCTCAATTTCTCTAAGGTAGTGGTTCTGTAACTTGAGTGTGCATTCACAATCACCTGGAAGACTTAGTGGAAAACATTACTGGGCCCTACCCCACAGTTCCCGATTTTTACAAGCTCCAAGGTGATGCTACTACTGATGGTCTAGGGTCTACTCTTTAAGAACCCCTCTAATGAAAGAGTTCCAACTACCACCTTGATGTTCTCACCATCACAGCTTAGTGTCTATGGAAAGTGGGCCTCAGCTCTAAAGAAGCCTGTCGATTTGAATCAGAAATAACAACCAAAAATGCCATTTATTTGGAGGAACCTCATCCAAAAGTGATGTTGATCATGCTGATTGACAGGCAATGTTTTCATGGCACACTACCAATTCCAAAGCTAATGAGTACACTGGAGTACCAGTAATGAGACATTGATGGGTGTGAATAAGCAAAGCCTTGCTTTTGCAGATGACACCTAGGAAAGTTTCCTGTGGCATTTTTCTATTCTCTGATCAAGAATATGCCTTGTTGTCTGGTTTGTGGTTTGCTTTCAAATCACTGAGGACAAAAGTGCATGGAGAGGAAGTGTGTGAGGTATGTGCTAGGGAGGAGGTCTAGGGATTTGCAGAAGCCAAGTTTCAGTCCTGGCTCTGCCAGTATTCAGCTACAGGAATGTGGCCAGTCCTTTCATATCTCTGGGCCATGCTCTTCCAGCTGTGCAATGAACTCATCGGAAGCATATATTCCATGTAGATTTTAAGAAGTGTGGTGAGTTTTGGGAGAAAAAACATAACAAAACAATTCAGTAATTAAGATATGTTTGAGACTCACTTCATTTTCTATGCCCTTCTTAGAATGTCACCGTGGACCTTGACATAGTAAAGGTTCTGAGAATTTATGAAGGAACTTAACCCTTTAATGCTGTTTAACTTGACATGTCTTCTAAATATGAGCTCCCAAAGTGACTCAGTTGTAAAGAATCACCCGCTAATGCAGGAGATTCAAGTTCAGTCCCTGGGTCGGGAGGATCCCCTGGAGGAGGAAATGGCAGCCCACTCCAGTATTCTTACCTGGAGAATCCCATGGACAGAGCAGCCTGGTGGGCTATAGTCCATGGGGTTGCAAAGAGTCAATCATGACTGAGTGACTAAGCATGCACGCACATCCTCTAAACATATGACCATAACACACCTTTTCATGTTATTAACATGTAGTATATCAGCAGTCAAAAGGTACCAGTATACTCTAGGTTCATCCACCTCATTAACACTCAAAAGCATTCCTTTTTATGGCCGAGTAATATTCCATTCTATATATGTACCACAGCTTCAGAGTGAAGTAAGTCAGAAAGAGAACAACAAATATCGTATATTAATGCACATATATATATGGAATCTAGAAAGATGGTGCTGATGATCCTATCTGCAGGGCAGCAGTGGAGACACAGACATAGAGAACAGACTTGTGGACACAGTGGGGGAAGGAGAGGGTGGAACGACTGGATAGAGTAGCATGGAAACAAACACTCCCATATGTAAAACAGATAGCCAGTGGGAATTTGCTATATGACTCAGGGACATCAAACTGGGGCTCTGTGACAATGTAGAGGGGTGGGATGGGGTGGGAGGTGGGAGGGAGGTTCGGGGAGACATGTGTATACCTATGGCTGATTCATGTTGATGTACGGCAGAAACCAGCACAATATTGTAAAGCAATTATCATTCAATTAAAAATAATTTTTAAAAAAATGTTATGGTAAGGGAAACCAAAAAGAAAAAAACAAAAGGGCACCAGTAATCTCTGGGTTATCTCCCAACTTGAAAATGCATGGGGTCGAGGAGCTGGCTCTCAAGAATTGCAGCTGACATCACAGAGATTGGGGAATGCCTGTGACAGCAGGGGCTCATACCACTCCAGGCAGGGTTCTCTCAGTCTCTGCAACTTAGACAAGGCCTTCTGTAGGTGTGCCCTTCCTCACAGTGAGGACTATGCCCATGGAGGCCTAGATCCCACATGGTGAGATGTGGCAGTAGCTTTCTGGGGTTTTAGAAAGGGCCTCAGACTCACACTTACACCTGGTGCTAAAGAGGCATGGGGGTGCCTCCTGCTGGTAGACGACCCTTCATTGAAACCTCATCTATTGCACCTGGGGTCTTCTCACTCACTCTGTACCTTGGCTGTGGTGTCTGCCCATTTCTCACAGACCCGTCAACTCTATGCAGTCTCAGTGTTCTTCACCCCTCCAGCATGCCTGACTTCGCTATTTCATCCAGCTGATCTCTTAGAAGCATCACTGTGTCCATAGGCAAAAACCAGACATTTTCTTCTCCACAAAAGTAAGTGTGTAGTTTGGGACACATGCTATTGTAGTTAGTTGAGTATTCATCTCCTCCTAACAAGCTGTAGCAGTCCTGAGGATTGAGAGCATATTTTATCCATTTTCTTAGGAAGACTATTCTGGACTAGGCCCTGTGGAGACTGCAAGTAAAAAGATGAGGAATATGCAGAATATAAAAAGTGGTACAAATGAACTTATTTACAAAACAGAAATAGAAGTCACAGATGTAAAAACAAAACTATGGTTATGGGGAGGGAAGCAGCAGAAAGATAAACGGGGAGATTGGGATTGACATATACACACTGCTGCTGCTGCTAAGTCACTTCAGTCGTGTCCGACTCTGTGTGACCCCATAGACGGAAGCCCTCCAGGACCCCCGTCCCTGGGATTCTCCAGGCAAGAACACTGGAGTGGGTTGCCATTTCCTTCTCCAATGTGTGAAAGTGAAAAGTGAAAGTGAAGTCGCTCAGTCGTGTCTGACCCTTAGCCACCCCACGGACGGCGGCCTACCAGGCTCCTCCATCCATGGGATTTTCTAGGCAAGAGTACTGGAGTGGCTTGCCATTGCCTTCTCCGGCATATACACACTACTATATATAAAATGGTAGCTTGGTGGCAAAGAATCTGCCTGCCAATGTAGGAGACACAGGAAATGCTGGTTTGATCCCTGGGTCAGGAAGATTCCCCCAGAGCAGGAAATAGCAACCCACTCCAGTATTCTTGCCTAGAGAATCTCATTGACAGAAGAGCCTGGGGGGCTACATTCCATGGGGTTACAAAAAGTCAGACATGACTGAGCATACACGCATCCATGAAGGACTTATTATAGCACAAGGAACTCTACTCAACCCTCTGTAATGGCCTATGTGGGAAAAGAATCTAGAAGAGAGTGTGTATATATATCACCTGAACTAACATTTTAAATCAACTAAAACACAATAAAAATTCATTAAAGAAAAAGACGAGAAAGACAGTCAAGAGAGAAATCTGGAGCAGTAAGGAGACAATCACAATGCAGTGTGACATGGATTGGGCAAGAGGGAAGCACACACTGCCATTGGAATTAGAGAATTTGATTGTTATGGGGTGAGTGGAGAGGTGTTAGGAGTTAGGGAAGGCTTTGCAGAGGATGTTCTGTTTGCATTAGAAGCATCTGTACTGGATGTAGGGAGGACAAATGGCAATAATATTCTAGTAGAAGCAAAGGTCCAGAGGTCTGTAAGTGGAGAGTATGTAGCTGGAGGGGATCTCAGCCTAAGCACAAATGGAAATAAAAAGGTAAATAGCAAAACTTCAAATTTTATGACACATGCTAATTCCACTAGTGATTTCCTGGAGTGCTGTGCAATTGATGATTGTTCAAAATTGAGATATAATTCATATACCATAAAATTCACCATTTTGAAGTGTGCAATATGCATAGTGCTACTGTATTCACAGAGTTGTGCATCTATTACCAGGATCTAATTTTAGGAAATTTTAACCACCACCGCCCCCTCCAAAACCCCCTATTCATTAAGTAGTTACTCCCCATTCTCGTCTCATCCCAGCTCCTGGCAACCACTAGTGCCCCTTCTGAATCTATGGGCTTGCCTATTCTAGACATTTCACGTAGACAAACTCACACACTATGTGATCTGTCTCTGACTTCTTTCACTCAGTGTAATGTTCTCAGGGTTCATCCATGCTGTAGGATGTATTGGTACTTCACTACTTTTTATGGCTGAATGATATTCCATTGTGTGGGTGTACCACATTTTGTTTATTCATCATCAATTCTGAGGAGGATCTGAGGCCAACTCAAGAGCAGCAGGGAACAGAGCTGTGGCTGTGGATGTCTGCCAAGGCGCTGGGTGAAAGAGGGCAACAGGCCTTCCCGCGGGCCACAGATTTTTATCATCCTGCTTTCAGGGACGGGGGAGCCTGGTGGGCTTCCGTCTATGGGGTCGCACAGAGTCGGACACGACTAAAGTGACTTAGCAGCAGCAGCAGCAACAGAGGATTGGTTTATTTGCAACTACTGCCTAATACCCAGTGTGATTCAAGAAGTCTAACAAACTGATAAAATTGCATGCTTTAGGAAACATGGTACTGAATAGAATATCTTCGAAGAGATGTCCAGATATGTGCAAGGTCCTAAGAAGTCAGAGTTAGAAGAGAAAGGTGGCCAGGGATCATCTGAGCTCTCCTCTTTGCTTGCTTTTTAAAATAAAGTAATCAGGGGTCTTCCCTGGTGTTCCAGTGGCTAAGACTCCGCACTCCCAATGCAGGGGGCCCAGGTTTGATCCCTGGTCAGAGAAATAGATCCCACACGCCGCCACTAAGAGTTCACATGCCACAACTAAAAAATCTTATGTGCTGCAACTAAGACCTGGTGCAGCCAAATACATTAATAAATAGAAAGAAACATATTTTTTAGGAGTTTAAAAAATAAATAAAAATAAATACAATTTTTAATAGCAACAATGCCACCAATAGCCTTTCTAAAATGACATCATTTCTGTTTTACATAATAGCCTGGAGACTGGAGACTTCTGAACACAGACAGACATTTTAAACAAACCAGGGGAGAATGCCTAAAAGACTCTATGACAAGTAGAGATCCAAGTAGA
The DNA here is from genome assembly GCF_049115385.1 of Moschus berezovskii. NCBI lineage: Eukaryota > Metazoa > Chordata > Mammalia > Artiodactyla > Moschidae > Moschus > Moschus berezovskii. The sequence continues at coordinate 130,784,847 of NC_142488.1, read as the reverse complement.
TGTGCCAGGAAACGCCAAGGCAAGACAACAGCAAAAGAAGGATGGCCTGGCTTCCTGGTGGCTCTTCACTTCCTGTCCCAGAGTTCTGTGAGGCTCCTGCAACCCTTACAATGCTAACTCACAAGTGTTTCTATTATTTGCAGCAAGATGTCCGAAACTCCTGGGAAAGTTTCTCCAGCCCACATTATTCGGGCTGTGGAAAGCTCTGTAGACTCAAGCCTGTGTTCATGCAAATGACCCCCGGGGACCAGGATTCAAATACAAATTCAGAGATGCTTGTTTATCAGTGGTATGTAGAGAATGCTATTCCCCACTTACAAGATCCAGAAATCCTGCTTAAAGATCCACGTACCCATCACTGAACATCCTTAACCTTTTCTTGAAGGGATCATGATGAATAGACATTTTATAATACTTGGATGGAGGAAAGTGAGAATAATACAAACTTGTTGTTTGAAGAGCTAAAATACAAGTTAATCCAAAGATGAAAATGATATACAGATTTGGAAATGCAAAATACTAAACAACCAGGAAAACAGTGAGAAAAGTAATCTCCATGCAAAAAGCCTCAAAAGAAAACCCTATAAAATGATCCTGGTTGTGTGCCTCAAGCCAGAATGTAAATAAAGACACATAGAAACATACATTGGCTTCTTAAAAACAGACTGAATGTGGTGAAAAGAAAACTACATTAAAAAGAAATAATCTATTTTTAGTGCCAATAAACAGTTTTATTTTACCCGCAGCATTTCCAAATGAGGGTGGGAGTAGGGTAAAACCTAGGTGAACTTTCTCAAAAGCAAAACATGCAGAGGCCTTCTCTTCTTTGAAAGAAGAATCAGTGCTGATTCTATGCAGTCATCTGCTACCTGGCACTCAGCCAACTTGCTAACCAATGCTGTGTTTCAGTCTAATTAGCCAAGCATGTATCATCCAGAAGGCATTAATTATTCCTGGTGATTTTGCAGAGTATCTGACGGGATTATTCAAGGAAAGGTGAACATAACCTTCTTTCACAAGGATCTTTACTAAGGAAACCCCTTGTATGCATTCTTGAAAATCCCAGGTGCATCCGTACAAATACATAATGTACATTTACGGAACTTTATGGATGTCAGATGCATATTTATCAAACTCTGGAAGGAACCTTCGAGAGTCTCATTACCCATGCCCCTCATCAAGGGGAGAAACCAGGGTGCTCCACAAAGCTTCTAACAAGCTATGAGTAGAGAGAAGATAAATGTAAAAATGAAAATCGTTTAAATGAAGTTATTATTTCAGACACACTGCAAGGATGGAAGATACTTGTTATGGAATTTTTGAAAATTAAGTGATAAGAACTCACTACTTTAGTACTGGATACAAAATGTCAGAATTAGAGGGAACAGAAACTGATAGTGTCAAATCCTTGCCTGCCATTCCTTCTTAGAATCATTCTTGTGCCTCAGTGTCTCCATCTGTAAAGTGGGCAGCAGGGAACATTGTGAGTGTGATACGAGGTCATCATGATTACAAACATAGGAGCTCTCAATCTCTTTGCTTTGGATATGAAGGTACATTTAGTAGGAGCACGTGGCTGGCTTTTTCCAATGTCAAGGCCCAAAGATTAGTAATGTGCTTCATATTTGCCTAATTTTCCTTCCTAACATAAAGGGGGGAGAAGGCAATGGCAAGCCACTCCAGTACTCTTGCCTAGAAAATCCCATGGATGGAGGAGCCTGGTAGGCTGCAGTCCGTGGGGTCGCTAAGGGTCGGACACAACTGAGCGACTTCACTTTCACTTTTCTCTTTCACACATTGGAGAAGGAAATGGCAACCCACTCCAGTGTTCTTGCCTGGAGAATCCCAGGGAAGGGGGAGCCTGGTGGGCTTCTGTCTATGGGGTCACACAGAGTCGGACACGACTGAAGTGACTTAGCAGCAGCAGCAACATAAAGGGATCAAATATTAAATAACTACAGACAAACAATTAGAAAAAACAAGCACAATATTTTACTCTGATTTTCTTTTCTAAATATTAATACTGGTTGTTATTTATTGAGCACCTATAAGTAAAAGATAATGAGTGAAGCACATTCCCTACTTTATTTCATTGATCCTCCCAGCCACCCAATCGGGTAAATTCTAGAATGATTTCTATCTTACAGATGAAGAAAGAGGTAAAATGACTTGCCCAGGGCCACACATCTGAGTGGTAGAACTGGCTGAACTTTTTCCAAAACTTACAATTTGTTGTTCTGGATTTAATGTGAGATCTCTAAAATATAACATTTAATTATAAGGCATAACACAGAATATTAGTTCAGCAAAATTCAGAATATCTGGAATGTTACCATTACTTCCCAAACTAGATTAAAGGTATATATTGAGGTTCAGGGCTTATATACAATGAAGAAAAAAAATGAGTCTCCCATTTATTTATTCCTTAGGTATTAGGCTCCCCTTCATGGACCACAGCCTTGTCATGGTAAAGGGACTTTCATAACTTAATGAAGCCATGAGCCATGCTGTGAAAAGCCACCCAAGATAGACAGGTCATAGTGAAGAGCTCTGACAAACCATGGTCCACTGGAGGAGGGAATGGCAAACCACTCCAGTATTCTTGCCTCCAGAATCCCATGAACAGTATGAAAATGCAAAAAGATATGACACCAGAAGATGAGCCCCCCAGGTTAGAAGGTGTCCAATATGCTACTGGGGAAGAGGAGAGGGCAATTACTAATAGCTCTATAACTTATATGGAGAGTTGCTGCTAAGCTGCTAAGTCACGGAGAAAGCAAAGGCACCCCACTCCAGTTCTCTTGCCTGGAAAATCCCATGGATGGAGGAGCCTGGTGGGCTGCAGTCCATGGGGTCGCTAAGAGTCGGACACGACTGAGTGACTTCACTTTCAGTTTTCACTTTCATGCATTGGAGAAGGAAATGGAGAGTACATCTTGTGAAATGCTTGGCTGGATGAATCACAAGCCACAATCAAGATTGCTGGGAGAAATATCAACAATCTTAGATGTGCAAATGATACCACTCTAATGGCAGAAAGCAAAGAGGAACTAAAGAGCCTCTTGATGAGAGTGAAGGAGGAGAGTGAACAGCTGACTTAAAACTCAACATTCAAAAATTTGTGATCCTGGCATCTGGTCCCATCACTTCATGGCAAATAGAAGGGGAAAAAGTGGAAGCAAAGACAAATTTTATTTTCTTGGTCTCCAAAATCACAGCAGATGGTGACTGCAGCCATGAAATTAAAAGACATTTGCTCCTTGGAAGGAAAGCTATGACGAACCTAGACAGTGTATTAAAAAGCAGAGACATCACTTAGCCAACAAAGGTCCATCTAATCAAAGCTATGGTTTTTCCAGTAGTCATGTACAGATGTGAGAGCTGGATCATAAAGAAGGCGGAGTGCCAAGAATTGATGCTTTTGAACTGTGTTGCTGGAAGACTCTTGAGAGTCCCTTGGACTGCAAGGAGGTCCAACCAGTCTATCCTAAAGGAAATCAACCCTGAATACTCGGAAACTCCAATACTTGGCCACCTGATATGAAGAGCCAACTCATTGGAAAAGACCCTGATGTTGGGAAAGATTGAGGGCAGGAGGAGAAGAGGGTGTCAGAGGATGAGATGGCTGGATGGCATCACCAATGCAATGGACATGAACTTGGGCAAACTCTGGGAGATAGTGAAGGACAAGGAATCCTTTTGTGCTGCAGTTCATGGGGTCGCAAAGAGTCAGACAGGATTTGAACAAGAACAATAGCTAGGCTACAGGCATGCCCCCAGGAGATTTGAGAGGCTCTCATGTCCATTATCTCACTTAGTTACCAGGAGAATCATAAAAAGTGTCATGATTTATATGCTGCAGATGAAGAAACAGGATAAGAAAGTTCAAGTAACCTGTCTGAGGTCACACACCAAGTAAAAGGCCGAGTGGTGACTGGAACCCAGATTTGTGATTCCAAGTTCATGTTCTTTCCATGATACCATGTTGCCTTTTCATACACTCATATGAACCCCACGTAATGTACCATATGCACTGAAGCATTGCCTACACAGACTAGGTATTTAATACAGTGGCTGCTTGAATACAGCAATGAACAATTACTATGACATAGGGAGTGTTTTAAGTACTTTACAGGTGTCAAACACTTTAAGTCTCACAACAGTCCTGTGAGGTTGGTTCTATTACTTTAATTTTACAAATGAGGGAAAGAAGGCTTACAGTGGATGAACAACTTCACCAAGGTCATTCAAATAGGAATTTGTTTATCTTCTTCCAAATCCTGATTCTTAATTTTTGGTAATCTCTGCAGGTAATGATAAGGAGTCTCTTTTCCTTTGGCATCCTGCTGATGGTCAGAAGGAAGACAAGAAGAACGAGGAACCAGTAAATACAAAAGGCGTAGTTCTGCTCTTAATGGAATGGAGGGTGGGGGTGGAGAGGGGTGGAAGGAGAGGACACTCAGTACCTAGAAGTCAAGTCAGTCAAACCAAAGTTTCATAGAGAGCACCTCAGTAGCACACTAGAGACTGTGCAAACTTTCACCACCCACAGATGGTGGTCTTGTCCAACTGTACCCTTTTTTGCGGCAGTCACTACTAACTTTAGCAAAGAGAAATTAGGAAAGCGGAGGGTCTGTTCCTTCAAGTCAATCTGGATTCCAGCAAAAGTCATATGTGAAGTGCCTTCCCAGGTAGTAGATTTGTTACATCAAGTGCCCATGATTCAAAAACTCACTCATTCTTTTAAAGTTATGCCCCTCGACATTCTTATCACTTCCTTCAATTCCATTCTTGTCCTTCTACAATTTCCATAGAAAATTCTGTTGCCAATGAGAGTCAGTGTGATGGGAGAAGAGAATTGCTCTACAGATCTTGAAGACAGCAGAAAACACTGTGCTTGTCAAACTGATCAAAATGTTAGATTTAATTATACAAATGTAACAACTTAGTGGCCTTTCATAGTACTCTCCCCAAGGACCGTTGGGTCGGAGCGCTAATTCATTCTGTCAGCTTGATTGCTTTCAACTATTAGAAACGGTTCCCTTGGGAAGAGCAGGAAATCAGTTATGATCATTTGTCTCTCATCTGAGGTCCCAGAAAGTCACTATTCTAGTGACTGAGCCACAGATTTCCCCCTGATTTCACTCTCAATTCCTCAATTAGGTAGCTATTACCCATGAAAGCTGCTGAGACTTAACAGATGGAGGCTGTCCTCAGAAGTGGCTGAGGGACCACGGAGGCTCGTAAATGATGGCACTGCCCCCATAACATCTGGATGAGCAGTTAGCTCCTAATTCTTATCATGAAGCAGCTCCCCCTTGGCTCTCTGGCCAGGAACCAACGTGAGAGTGTGACTTCTGGAAAAACAGAGATGCTCATTGGACTCTAATAACTCTCTCCCAATGGCTAGTCATGGACACTTCTGTTTCCCCATCTACAAAGATGACAGCCACCTCTTGCATAATGAACCATCCCCACTGTGTGCCCAATTCATACATAGCTCTGCAGATGTGATCCACTTGTGCCCACTATCCAAATGGGGCTAAGGTCACCGAGGAAATGAACAGACATCCTTTTTTGCCCCTAGAGACCAGGCATGCAGTCTGAGAACTGCATGGTTTTGGGGGAAGAGCAGGCGAGGCTGCACAAGAGGCAGGATTCTTTTCTCTATGTGTCTCATATTCCTCCATGGGAGAGCAGAAGGCTCGTTTCTTTTAAATTTTTTTTTTTAACTTTCGTGTATCCTTCAGTGATGTTTCATACATTGACAGGGTTGTACAATCATCACCACAATTCAAGAACCGTGTGTCACCCTCAAAATATCTCTTACTCCCATTTTCCCTATTCCCACTCCTTGCTTCTTGCGACAGATTTGCTGTTTCTAAACATTTCACCAGATGGTCAACACCGAAATCAGATTGATTATATTCTTTGCAGCCAAAGATGGAGAAGCTGTATACAGTTAGCAAAAACAAGACAAGGAGCTGACTGTGGCTCAGATCATGAACTCCTTATTGTCAAATTCAGACTCAAATTGAAGAAAGTAGGGAAAACCACTCGGAGAAGGCAATGGCAAGCCACTCCAGTACTCTTGCCTAGAAACTCGTATGGACAGAGGAGCCCAGTGGGCTGCAGTCCATGTGGTCGCTACTAGTTGGACACCACTGAGCGACTTCACTTTCACTTTTCACTTTCACACATTGGAGAAGGAAATGGCAACCCACTCCAGTGTTCTTGCCTGGAGAATCCCAGGGATGGGGGAGCATGGTGGACTGCCATCTATCAGGTCGCATGGAGTCGGACACGACTGAAGTGACTTAGCAGCAGCAGCAGCGGCGGGGAAAAACACTAGACCATTCAGATATGACCTAAATCAAATCCCTTATGATTATACAGTGGAAGTGAGAAATAGATTTAAGGGACTAGATCTGATAGAGAGAGAGCCTGATCAACTATGGATGGAGGTTCATGACATTGTACAGGAGATAGGGATCAAGATGATCCAGATGGAAAAGAAATGCAAAAAAACAAAATGGCTGTCTGAGGAGGCCTTACAAATAGCTGTGAAAAGAAGAGAAGCGAAAAACAAAGGATAAAAGGAAAGATATAAACATCTGAATGCAGAGTTCCAAAGAATAGCAAGGAGAGATAAGAAAGCCTTCCTCAGAGATCAGTGCAAAGAAATAGAGGAAAACAACAGAATAGGAAAGAGAAGAGATCTCTTCAAGAAAACTAGAGATACCAAGGGAATATTTCATGCAAGGATGGGCTCAATAAAGGACAGAAATGGTATGGACCAACAGAAGAAGATATTAAGAAGAAGGGGCAAGAATACACAGAAGAACTGTACAAAAAAGATCTTCACGACCAAGATAATCACGATGGTGTGATCACTCACCTAGAGCCAAACATCCTGAAGTCCAAAGTCAAGTGTGCCTTAGAAAGCATCACTATGAACAAAGCTAGTGGAGATGATGGAGTTCCAGTCGAGCTATTTCAAATCCTGAAAGATGATGCGGTGAAAGTGCTGCACTCAATATGCCAGCAAATCTGGAAAACTCAGCAGTGGCCACAGGACTGGAAAAGGTCAGTTTTCATTCTAATCCCAAAGAAAGGCAATGCCAAAGAATGCTCAAACTACCACACAATTGCACTCACCTCACACTCTAGTAAAGTCATACTCAAAATTCTCCAAGCCAGGCTTCAGCAATACGTGAACCGTGAGCTTCCAGATGTTCAAGCTGGCTTTAGAAAAGTCAGAGGAACCAGAGATCAAATTGCAAACATCCGCTGGATCATGGAAAAAGCAAGAGAGCTCCAGAAAAACATCTATTTCTGCTTTATTGACTATGCCAAAGCCTTTGACTGTGTGGATCACAATAAACTGTGGAAAATTCTGAAAGAGATGGGAATACCAGACCACTTAACCTGCCTTTTGAGAAACCTGTATGCAGGTCAGGAAGCAACAGTTAGAACTGGACATGGAACAATAGACTGGTTCCAAATAGGAAAAGGAGTACATCAAGGCTGTATATTGTCACCCTGCTTATTTAACTTATATGCAGAGTACATCATGAGGAACGCTGGGCTGGAAGAAGCACAAGCTGGAATCAAGATTGCTGGGAGAAATATCAATAACCTCAGATATGCAGATGACACCACCCTTATGGCAGAAAGTGAAGAGGAACTCAAAGGCCTCTTGATGAAAGTGAAAGAGGAGAGTGAAAATGTTGGCTTGAAGCTCAACATTCAGAAAACAAAGATCATGGCATCTGGTCCCATCACTTCATGGGAAATAGATGGGGAAACAGTGGAAACAGTGTCAGACTTTATTTTTTTGGGCTCCAAAATCACTGTGGATGCTGATTGCAGCCATGAAATTAAAAGACGCTTACTCCTTGGAAGGAAAGTTATGACCAACCTAGATAGCATATTAAAAAGCAGAGACATTACTTAGTCAACAAAGTTCCGTCTACTCAAGGCTATGGTTTTTCCAGTGGTCATGTATGGATGTGAGAGTTGGACTGTGAAGAAAGCTGATCGCCGAAGAATTGATGCTTTTGAACTGTGGTGTTGGAGAAGACTCTTGAGAGTCCCTTGGACTGCAGGGAGATCCAACCAGTCCATTCTAAAGGAGATCAGTACTGGGTGTTCACTGGAAGGACTGATGCTAAAGCTGAAACTGCAATACTTTGGCCACCTCATGCAAAGAGTTGACTCACTGGAAAATTCTCTGATGCTGGGAGGGATTGGGGGCAGGAGTTGAAGGGGACTACAGAGGATGCGATGGCTTGATGGCATCACCGACTCGATGGACATGAGTTTGTGTGAACTCCGGGAGTTGGTGATGAACAGGGAGGCCTGGCGTGTTGTGATTCATGGGGTCACAAAAGTTGGATATGACTGAGCGACTGAACTGAACTGAACTGAATTGAATCATTTCACATAAATAGAATCACAAAACATGTGGTCTTTCCTCACTGGATTTCTTCCCTTAGTACAATATGTTAAGGTTGTAACATATATATAAGTGGTTCATTTCTTTTAACCGCCGAGCAGTCTTTGAAAACTATTTCTTAGCACTTTCACCCTCAATTTCCTCAGTTAAACAAGGCTCAGAGGTGCGGCCCTGGACAATCCAGCTGCTGCTCACTTCTTCAGATTCATCTCTCACCACTCCCACTCCCCATGCCACAAGCATGTGCTGTGTGTGCTGTACTTAATCACTCAGTCATGTCCGACTCTTTGTGACCCCAAGCACTGTAACCCACCAGGCTTCTCTGTCCATGGGGATTCTGCAGGCATGAATACTGGAGTGGGTTGCCATGTCCTCCTCCAGGGGATCTTCCCAACCCAGGTATTGAACCCAAGTTTCCCACATTGCAGCCAGATCCTTTACCGTCTGAGCCACCAGGGAAGCCACAAGCATCACAGCCCTCTTTTAGGTCCTCACACGTGCCATGTCTAGTCTACTGCAGGACTATGGGAAATGTAGTCCCATTTCCCTAAACACTAGCCCCTCCAACATGCACACACACACCTCACATGATTAATTCCTACTCATCCTTCGGATCTCTGTTTAAAATGTATTCCCTCAGAATATCCTGCCCTGACCCTTCAGCCTGGGTCTGACTTTTTCATGCTTTCTTAGCATCTCCATCAGAGCTCTTATTTTCTGTGTACTTGGTTCACGGCATGTGTAATTACTTCTTTAAGTCCTGTCCCGTACTCCCCCTACATCTCCTGCACTTCCACTCAAGTCCCCCTCCCCCTCCACCGAGCTATAAACGTAACCAGGACTGGCATCACATCTGCTTTGGTTACCACCAGCCCAAGACCAGACACACAGCTGGTGTGCTGTAAATGTTCTCTCTTGTCTGCCTGCCTGAGTCTTTGCCTTTGGCGCTGCAGATACTAAATCTTCTCTCTTCGCATCTAATTCTCTCATCACAGCAGGAGGAATCCGTACTTTATAAGCCACAGAGTTCCTAAATGTGTCAGTCTATAAAGATGGGCTGTTTTGGACGGGTACCATCAACAGGCAGAAGATAAAGTCAACCTGACAGCTAGAATGTAGTCGGTACAAAGTGTCCCAGAGGCCCGCTGCCCACTGTGGAATGGAGGGAATGTCCCCAAGTGATGAGAACTCCTGAACACTTCTCAGCTTTTCAAGTAGCTCCCGGGGAAGACCCGGGGGGCAGCCTTGTTCTGCAAGCCGCTCACTCAGGCTTTCATGTAAGGCCCATTCCAGCGCACCAAGCGGCACTTTGACTGGCTGTCTGTTTGACTCTGCTTTCAACACCTCTCTCCAAAATATGACATATGTCAGAATGAATCCAAGTAGCCTTCCAGCGGCTTTTGAGGCCACACAAAGCTCTCCACCCATTGGACACTCTGAAAGACACTTGATGCTGTTTGAGAACACTCCTCTTAATCTGCTGATAACCTTTACTGTCTGGTTGGCCAGACCTAAGAAAACGTGGCTTTTCATTTGGGCTGATTTAAAATAAAACCACCCCGAACCATCAAATGCTAAAAAACGTGTCTTTGTACTTGGGCGCCTTTGCTTTTGAGTCTTGGCAGGAGATTCTTAAGGGGCAAATGGATTAAATAAATAAATGCCAATCACAACAACAGCAGCGGAGAGTAATAATTCAATTCAACCAGCAGTTACTGAGTCCTTACCATGTGCGGGGCCCTGCACGCAGTCCCTGGGGGATAGAAATGAATAAACTGTGCTTTCTGCCCTCCAGGAGCTCGTGATCTGGAAGAGAGGACAGGAGTGCCTATAAATAATGCTAATAAGGATGGTGCTTGGGAACACTGGCAGAGAAGTGCAAGCAAGGGATTCTGGGAGTGTGAGGAGGGAAAATTAATTTCAACTGAGACCAGGAGAGCTTTCTTGGCAGAGGAAGGAATAAATATGACACACTGTTTTATTCTCACAACGTGAGAAGTAAAGAGTTTAAACTATTCTGCTTGGATCTAGATAGGGCCCCTGGACTGCCTTCGAAGTGCGAGTTCCACTTGAATGCAGTTCATTGGTTCCAGGGGAGGAAGGTAGAAAGCATCTCCCTGACCATCAGACCCCAGAAGAAGCAGTTCTGCTTTACCCATCAGCACAAAGATCCTGCCCCAACTCACTGATGCCCTGTCACCAGCCACAAAGGCACACAGCCTTCTAAACGTGACTCTGGTCCCTTGTTGCTGAACTGAAGTCACCTCCTCTGTGTAAACTGCCTTAGTCCCACTTGATGGCAGGGATGCACACCAGTGAAGGAGCAGGCAGTCCTGGCAGGATCAACCTGCTTCCAGGGTTCCTGTGGTCTCTGGTACAAATAGGACATCACTCCCTATGTATACCTTTCCTATCAAAAGTTCAGACACTCAAATCCCCTAGGCTTGCAAAGATCTGACAGCATCGATGTTAGGGGCAGCTGCATTTCAACAGGAATCTAAGCCTTTACCACTGGGAGCATGGGGACCTGACAGACTGGGCTTTCCCTAAACCTGGGTTGACTCTGCTTATCTGACCTGAGGGTAGAAAATAGTTTGCAGCTTGGTGTGAAACAGTGGGTGCCCTATTTAGGGGAAAAAAAAAAAACTTTCAAGGTTTAAGGATGAAAGCATTTGACAAGCTGGGAACAATAGCTAATCAACATTTCAAAGAGGTGAGTAACAGGTAATAAATACTGTGAAACCCAGAGCCCTAGAATGTGGCCTCTAATGAACACTCTCCACTTGACCTTGTCAGGGCAGCAGAGGGATACAGGGTCACAAGGGTTGGGAGTCCAGGTGGACTCCAGGTGGAAGGAACTGGCTACACAATCCGCCAACTAAAGAGCTGATTCTGGGCAAGTGACTTCAACCCTTTGAGCCTCACACTTTTCACCTGGAAACTGGGTCCAGTGATTGCTCCCTCACAGAATTGTGGGAAGGTTCATTATTGAGCTGATGATGTTGTATATACAGCCTAGCACAGTGCTTGGTATACAGTAGGAGTATAAAGAGTACCCACCTTTTCTTCTGCTTCTCCTACCCTCTTGTCTCTTTCCCCTCTAAAACCAGCCATTAGATGCTAGTGAAGCAGAATCTTAACATTTTCTGTGGTTATTCACTGACGTTAGACAGTTAGTTGAATAGTTCAGTTTCTCTAAGGTGCTTTTCTGTGAGGTGGGCTGCAGAGTGTTCCCTCTAGACGTCATGAGTCCTCAACAACAAACAAAAGAGCTCCCCACTCCCTGCTGAATTAAGGGAATGATTGGGCAATTTCACCAGAAGCTAAGGGAGTTCCTATATGTTGGTGGTAAGAGATTTTCTCAGGACCTCAGAATTCATCCCTTGGAAGAAGTGGCTGCTTGCTCTAGCTGTGTTCAATACCACAGTCTTTTGGATTTTGTCCGATGAAGGTCAAAGGAGTAGAAATATTCTGCTCTGAAGGCCAGAGGTCTCTGAGCAGAGCAGATTGAAAAGGTACAATGAGACATGGCCAAGTGATGAGTTAGGCCTGTGGTCCAGGTGCAAGGGACGCACATGGGAGGCAGGCAGGCGACCAGGAAGGGGAATGGGGGTGGAAGAAAAGCCTAATTAACAGCCCTGTTCACTTGTTTCTCTAGTCCTCTGGATTGAAATACCATCTATATGCTGAGAACTCCAAAATTTTATGTCTAACCAAGACTATACCCTAAATTTCACACACGTATATACCTCCAACAGAACATCTCCACTTGTATAGCTAACAGCTACCTTAAACTCAGGATGTCCAAAACTTCATGTTAAACTCCGCCCTCCAAGACATGTTCCTCCCCCAACTGTTCCCATCTCCATAAATGGGATCAACATTCATCTACTTGCTCAGACCAAACATCTTCAGGTTACCCCTGACTTTTCCCTTTTTTTCTAACATCTTTCATCTCAGTTCAGTTTAGTTCAGTCACTCAGTCGTGTTCAACTCTTTGTGACTCCATGGACCGCAGCACGCCAGGCCTCCCTGTCCATCACCAACTCCCGGATCCTACTCAAACTCATGTCCATTGCATCAGTGATGCCATCCAACTATCTCATCCTCTGTTGTTCCCTTCTCCCATTTTCAGTCTTTCCCAGCATCAGGATATTTTCAAATGAGTCTTTTCTTCACTTTAGGTGGCCAAAGTATTGGAGTTTCAGCTTCAGCATCAGTCCTTCCAATGAATATTCAGGACTGATTTCCTTTAGGATGGACTGGTTGGATCTCCTTGCAGTCCAAGGGACTCTCAAGAGTCTTCTCCAACACTACAGTTCAAAAGCATCAACTCTTTGGCACTCAGTGGTCAACACCGAAATGAGATGGATTATATTCTTTGCAGCCAAAGATGGAGAAGCTCTATACAGTTAGCAAAAACAAGACCAGGAGCTGACTGTGGCTCAGATCATGAACTGCTTATTGCCAAATTCAGACTTAAATTGAAGAAATAGGGAAAACCACTAGACCATTCAGATATGACCTAAATCAAATCCCTTATGAGTATACAGTGGAAGAGAGAAATAGATTTAAGGGACTAGATCTGATAGAGTGCCTGATGAACTCTGGACGGAGGTTTGTGACATTGTACAAGAGACAGGGACCAAGACCATCCCCATGGAAAAGAAATGCAAAAAAGCAAAATGGCTGTCTGAGTAGGCCTTACAAATAGCTGTGAAAAGAAGAGAAGCGAAAAGCAAAGGAGAAAAGGAAAGATATAAGCATCTGAATGCAGAGTTCCAAAGAATAGCAAGGAGAGATAAGAAAGCCTTCCTCAGTGATCAATGCAAAGAAATAGAAGAAAACAACAGAATAGGAAAAACAAGAGATCTCTTCAAGAAACTTAGAGATTCCAAGGGAACATTTCATGCAAAGATGGGCTTGATAAAGGACAGAAATGGTATGGACCTAACAGAAGCAGAAGATATTAAGAAGAGGTGGCAGGAATACACAGAAGAACTGTACAAAAAAGATCTTCACTACCAAGATAGTCACGATAACGTGATCACTCACCTAGAGCCAGACATCTTGGAATGTGAAGCCAAGTGGGCCTTAGAAAGCATCACTACGAACAAAGCTAGTGGTGGTGATGGAATTCCAGTTGAGCTATTTCAAGTCTTGAAAGATGATGCTGTGAAAGTGCTGCACTCAATATGCCAGCAAATTTGGAAAACTCAGCAGTGGCCACAGGACTGGAAAAGGTCAGTCTTCATTCCAATCCCAAAGAAAGGGAATGCCAAAGAATGCTCAAACTACCGCACAATTGCACTCATCTCACACGCTAGTAAAGTAATGCTCAAAATTCTCCAAGCCAGGCTTTAGCAATATGTGAACCGTGAACTCCCAGATGTTCAAGCAGGTTTTAGAAAAGGCAGAGGCACCAGAGATCAAATTGCCAATAGCCGCTGGATCATGGAGAAAGCAAGAGAGTTCCAGAAAAACATCTTCATTGACTATGCCAAAGCCTATGACTGTGTGGATCACAATAAACTGTGGAAAATTCTGAAAGAGATGGGAATCCCAGACCACCTGACCTGCCTCTTGAGAAACCTGTATGCAGGTCAGGAAGCAACAGTCAGAACTGGGCATGGAACAACAGACTGGTTCCAAATTGGAAAAGGAGTACGTCAAGGCTGTATATTGTCACCTTGCTTATTTAACTTATATGCAGAGTACATCATGAGGAACGCTGGGCTGGAAGAAGCACCAGCTGGAATCAAGATTGCTGGGAGAAATATCAATAACCTCAGATATGCAGATGATACCACCCTTATGGCAGAAAGTGAAGAGGAACTATAAAGCCTCTTGATGAACGTGAAAGAGGAGAGTGAAAAGATTGGCTTGAAGCTCAACTTTCAGAAAACAAAGATCATGGCATCTGGTCCCATCACTTCATGGGAAATAGATGGGGAAACAGTGGAAACAGTGTCAGACTTAATTTTTTTGGGCTCCAAAATCACTGCAGATGCTGATTGCAGCCATGAAATTAAAAGACGCTTACTCCTTGGAAGGAAAGTTATGACCAACCTAGACAGTATATTAAAAAACAGAGACATTACTTTGCCAATAAAGGTCCATCTACTCAAGGCTATGGTTTTTCCAGTGGTCATGTATGGATGTGAGAGTTGGACTGTGAAGAAAGCTGATCCTCGAAGAATTGATGCTTTTGAACTGTGGTGTTGGAGAAGACTCTTGAGAGGCCCTTGGACTGCAAGGAGATCCAACCAGTCCATTCTAAAGGAGATCAATCCTGGGTGTTCATTGGAAGGACTGATGCTAAAGCTGAAACTGCAATACTTTGGCCACCTCATGCGACGAGTTGACTCACTGGAAAAGACTCTGATGCTGAGAAAGTTTGGGGGCGGGAGGAGAATGGGACGACCGAGAATGAGATGGCTGGATGGCATCACCAACTCTGTGGACATGAGTTTGAGTGAACTCCGGGAGTTGGTGATGGACAGGGAGGCCTGGCGTGCTGTGATTCATGGGGTCGCGGAGACTCGGACACGACTGAGTGACTGAACTGAACTGAACTGAACTGACTGAACTGTTCTTTATAGTACAACTCTCATATCCATACATGACTACTTTCCTTCTAGCCCATCAGAAATCTTATCGCTTCTTCCTTCAGCATACATTCACAATGTAACCCTGTCTCCCTAGCCCTGTCACTGGCCCTCCAGTCTAAACGACTCACATCTCTTACCTGTATTTCTGGACTAACCTCCAAAAATATCCCTCTTGCTTATTCCTGGTCCTCATGTTGTCTGCTCAACATGGTAGCCGGAATGGTCCTGAGTAGTGGTCAGTTCATTCCACGCCTCTGCTCGAAACCTCTCCTTAACGATCCATCTCAGAATAAAATTCAAAGTTTTGGTTAGAGCCATGAGGCCCTCTATGATTGGACTCCCCTCTATCTTTTTGAGTTCATATCCCACCGCTCCTCCCACACTAGGAACCAGCTCCATTCACTTCCCTGCTGTTCCTTAAAGATGCCTAGCATATTTCCACATCAGAGCCTTGGGATTTTCAGAACTGCCTGCCTGGAATGCCCAGGTATTTGCAGATCTTGTCCTCACACTTGATTTAGATCTCTTCCCAATCGTCCTTTTGGCACCATAACAAAAGAATGCACACACACAGTCACTCCTGTTGGTTACTATCTACCCCTGACCCTGCTTTGATCTTCTTATCAACTATGACCATCTGACATTTCTTTGGTTACCATCTCCCCTCCCTGCACTAGACAAAAAGCTTCTTTCACTTCAAAATTCACATTTTAAAATCTGAGCTTCTCTGTGATTTCCCTGTACAAGTTCTCTGGCTTCCTTAAGGATCCTCCCATGTATTCCTCCACCTAGATCATTTGTAATGGCAGTCAGAGTGGCATTTCAGAGAGCTTCCCAACACTCTCGAATTGTCTTCTCTTGTAGAGTTTCATGCTATGGACTTGGACTTCAGACTTGCCTCAGCCATCCACCTTCCAGAGGGCAAAGACTGTTTTTTTTTACTCACTCCTTCTTTAGGGTTTTATCACTTCTGCCTTCCAAATGATTCCTTCTGTTGGTCAGAATTAGGTTTAAAGCCACAGTCCCTCTAGTTGTTTTCTCTAGGAAACTGTCAGCACAATTTTGATAACTTTTCAGCTGCTCCATTGTCAGGTGCACTATAACACCCCCCATCCGTTCCGTTCCTGTTCCGTTCAGTCGCTCAGTCATGTCTGACTCTTTGCGACCCCGTGGACTGTAGCCTACCAGGCTTCTCCATCCATGGGATTCTCCAGGCAAGAATACTGGAGTGGGTTACCATTTCCTTCTCCAGGGGATCTTCCTGACCCAGGGATCGAACCCGGGTTTCCCGCACTGGAGGCAGACGCTTTAACCTCTGAAACACCCCCCATAGAGTACCTATAATATCTACGATCAAAGAATTGAAAACCCATGCATTCTTTACAAACAATAGCATGCACATGGTATAAAATCAACTAGTATAAACACAAAATGCATGAAGACTAACTATCCCTCCTTCTTTACAAGTTCGCTAGTTACTCTCCATGGCAACCACTTCCCCCAGATCCCTGTGGACCCTTTGAAAGAGGACTCCATTATTTTGTGGAAATGATCTATACTCATTGTTTTAAAGGAAAATCAAATCTTTCAGAAAGAGTTCATAGCAGCACTAATTACAATAGCCAAGACATGGAAACACCCTAAATATCAATCGACAGAGGAATGGATAAAGAAGATGTTGTACATATATACAATGGAATATTGCTGTTTAGTTTCTAAGTCATGTCTGACTCCTGCATTAAAGGTGAATTCTTTGCCACTAAGCCACCTGGGAACTCCACAATGGAATATTACTCAGCCATAAAAAAGAATGAAATAACGCTATTTGCAGCAACATGGATAGATCTAGAGATTGTCATATTAAGTGAAGTAGGTCAGACAAAGACAAATATCATATATGATATAGCTTAAACATGGACTGTAAAAAATGATACAAATGAGCTTATCTATGAAAGAGACTCATAGACAGAATAGATTCTATAGAACAAACTTGTGGTTGTCAAGGGGGAGGGGATGGGGGAAGGAATTGAGTAGGGATTTGGACTTAGCAAGTGCAAACTATCATGTATTGGAAGGATAAACAACAAGGTCCTACTGTAGAGCACGGGGAAATATATTCAATATCCTGTGACATAAATTTGGTATAAAAACCAACAGAAGGTTTTTTTTATCATTTCTACTTCCTGTGATAAACCATAATGAAAAAGAATATGAAAAAGAATACGTGTATATAACTGAATCATTTTGCTGTACAGCAGAAATTAATACATTGTAAGTCAACTATACTTCAAGAAAATAAATTTTAAAAAATCACTCAGAAACAAAAAGACTTTAAAAAATCATCTAGATTAAAATGACACTATTCAGAGAAAACAATATTAATATTTTAATATATCCCATTATACTCTCTCTCCCCACATCCTCTAACAGCATATAAGTGGAACCACAGTGTACATGTTACATATTTTCTACCTTTTTCACTTAACATAATGTCACAGACTACTTTCCATATCAACACCTGTATATCTAAGTGAATGTCAGTTCAAGTATACTGTATGACTTCACCCTCTCTCCTAGCAGATAAGCTCCTTTGAGATAGGGCAGTCCCTTCTGCCTCCCACTGAATTCAGGCTAGTCTCACTGAATTACAGTGAGTACTGTGATCCCACACATGTTGTCCTGCATTAGACCTTTAGGCTGGCTTTGCATATCACATAGATCAAGTCATAAAAATTCCAGAATCTAAATTTTATTTTCCAGTCGCTTTCTAATCACTGTTCTCATGGCAGTATTACTTGTTGTTAGGACCTTCAGAGTCATTTTCAAGGTCAAAAAATTACATGTAGGTCTCATGGGACAGTGTTCTAAGAAAACTATGTAAGTAAGTAAGTGTTAGTCACTCAGTCATGCCCGACTCTTTGTGACTCCATGGACTGCAGCCCACCAGGCTCCTCTGTTCGAGAGATTTTCCAGGCAAGGATACTGGAGTTGAAGAAGGAAGTTATAGGGCCTGGACTCCATCTTAGGCCTGTTCATGCTGATCATGCTCGGACAGCTTTCCAATGGACTCTGAACTCTGTGTTTAGTGCCTATGAAAATGACAACAGAAGGATAAGACCCCCTCCAGACAGGGGAACCTTGAAGATCGTATCTAGGTTACTCATCCCCTAAGAGAAAACATACACTAATTACCCCTTCCTCCAGACAGGCCGTAAATTTTTCTGTATCTATCGGAGTGTAACCTCAGGCTTATTGATTATTGGCTAACTGTTTGACTGTTTGAGCACATGTGCACATGAGCACATAGCACGTGAATGATGGGGTTACTGGGGTTGTATTTTCCTTGGTTTATGTAAGTCTCAAGTAATTTAGAGTGGTGGGTTCAGACACGTACACATGGGGTATAAAAGATTTTCACAAATGTTGGTCGGGGTCCTTGGCTAAGAGGAGACTCTGCCTTGGGCCCACCAGTGTAATAAACTGCACTTCACTATCTGCATTGTCCTTCTGAATGAGTTTGTTTCCCAGAATGCGTGGCTACAACAGAGTGGGTTGCCATTTCCTTCTCCAAGGGATCTTCCCAACCCAGGACTCGAACCCGGGTCTCCTGCACTGCAGGCAGATTTTTACCACCTGAGCTACAAGGGAAGCCCCAAGAAAACTATGTAGCCATCATTAATTTTTAACAACTGTCATTGTTATTAATAACTGTTAGGAGCCCTAACATCTGAGTAGCCAGGATAGGCCTGAGACCTTGCTTAGGCCTAAGTTTCGATTTCCTGGAGACAGGGTGGAGGCTAAGTTCACAGAAACTCCTCCCTAAGAAGATCCTGCCGGCGCCAAAATTAAGAAATTCCTCCCTAGAAAAGTCCGCCCCTCCCCCCCCCCGTGCCAAAAATCAGGCCAATCAGAGGAAAAAGGGAAATCCCCCAGAAAAACCCCGCACATGCATAAACTGGCCAATGAGCTTCTGCCAGCTTGATCTTTTGAACAAAAATAGGTGCTTATGTAATCTGAGACTATAAAAACTGCTGTGACCTGGGCTCGGGGCTCTTGTCTGCACTCCACTGCGCTGGAGGAGGCATGAGCCCTAGCTCGAGCTAGAAATAAACCCCATTCTTGCTTTTGCATTGCTGCGAGTGTCTTATTCTACCAGTATGGGGGGACCGGACTCAGGGCATAACAATAACAATATTCACTGAGCATTCATTCTGTAACAAGCATCGTTGTAGCAATAAACAAAAGCAAAAATTCTTGTCCTTGTGCAACTTATTTTCTAGTGGGACAAGACAGAAAGTAACCAAAACAATATATCAGATGGTGATAATTGTTGAGAAGAAAAACAGAGCAAGGTAAGGGGCAGTAAGTGACCACAGGGGTGGGTATGTGTGTGTTGCTGCACCCACAGAACCAGTGATGACTTCTCTGATGAGGAGACAATTGGGAAGAGATGCATATGAAATGAGAGGCAAGTTCTGCAAATATCTGGGTAAAGAGCATTCCTGGCTGAAGGTTCAGGAAATGCCAAGGCCCTAATTTGAGGATATGCTTTGCATCTTTAAGGAACAGCATGAGGCTTCATTCTGTTCTGAGTAAGAACAAAGTCAGGGGAGAGGTATGCTGCTAGGGACTGAAGGAGCAATGCTGATGGAATTCAAGAACAGTAGAACTCCAAATGTTTTGTTTTCTCTGAAAAAGGCAATGAGCTTCAGCTGAAGGTTAGAAAATAACTTTAGTTAAGAGTCAGCGGAAGACCAAAATTGAGATGAGAGTGTAAGAGAACACAGAGGAGTTATAGAAATGAGTTTAAAAGTCCTTACTCAGATGACAGTGTCCCCACTAGAGAGAGCTCAGAAAAAAAGAAAACACAGACACATATACACATGCGCGCGCGCACACACACACACACACACAGAATGCTATTATGCTATCATGCCAGAGTTTGAGGAATCAGAGAAAATAGGAGAGGATTTGAAATCAAGAAAATAGATACCTATTCTGATTTTCGAAAGTGGCAAAGATGAGATGATTCTGGACATTACAAATTTACAAGTCTGATGTTACTATTGAATAAAGTGAACCAAATGGAATGTTAAATGTATGGTTTAGGTATATCTAATAGAATTTGTAGTGGTTGCCAAGGCCATAAATGATTATTGGGACCCAAAACAAGTTCACTAGGAATAAGACATATCTGATTAACATTAACTCCTTCCTTGGCAGGGTTTCCAGACTGGTAACCCTGGAAACATGGTAGGCAGAAAATTTGGAAGCATCAAGGCATCTGAAAGTACTGTTATTTGGGTACTGAGCCAGAAGTAATCTGCTGGTGGTGTGCTATTGAGGCCTGTCTTGGTCAGTGATTTTTTCTTTTTTGCTGTACTGGGTCCTCATTGTTGTGCACACGCTCTCCATTGCAGTGAACAGACTTCTCTAGTTGTGGTGTGTAAGCTTAGTTGCCCCCTGGCATTCAGGATCTTAGTTCCCCAACCAGAGATCAAACCCACTTCCCCTGCATTGGAAGGTGGATTCTTAACTACTGGGTCACCAAGGAAGTCCCCGTGATCAGTGACTTTATTGAAAACTTGCATCAATAGAAGGCCACTTAATAGATCTGGATATGACACAAAGCTAGAAATGCTAGTAAATATCTTGGTTGACTGAAAGGGGATCCCAAAATAATGCAGTTTAGAAGAATGATGGACAGAATTTAGACCAATGAAATTTAATAGATTAAATACACAATTTTGCATTTGAGCACAAAAAGCACTCATGATAAGAGCTTCAAGTTTTTTTAAATTAATTTATTTATTTTAATTGGAGGCTAATTACAATAGTGTGGTGGTTTTTGCCATACATTGACATGAATCAGCCACGAGTGTACATGTGTCCCCCCATCCTGAAGCCCCCTCCCAACTCCCTCCCCATCCCATCCCTCTGGGTTGTCCCAGTGCACCAACTTTGGGTGCCCTGTTTCATGCATCAAACTTGGACTGATCATCTATTTCACCTATGGTAATATACATGTCTCAATGCTAGTCTCTCAAATTATCCTGCTCTTGCCTTCTCCCACAGAGTCCAAAAGTCTGATTTTATATCTGTGTCTCTTTTGTTGTCTCGCATATAGGGTCATTATTACCATCTTTCTAAATTCCATATATATATATATGTTAATATACTGTATTGGTGTTTTTCTTTCTGACTTATTTCATTCTGTATAATAGGCTCCAGGTTCATTCACCTCATTAGAACTGACTCAAATGTGTTCTTTTTAATAGCCGAGTAATATTCCATTGTGTATATGTACCACAACTTTCTTATCCATTCAGCTGCCGATGGACATCTAGGTTGCTTCTGTGTCCTATCTATTGTAAACAGTGCTGCGATGAACATTGGGGTACACGTATCTCTTTCAATTCCGGTTTCCTCAGTGTGTATGCCCAGCAGTGGCATTGCTGGGTCATATGGCAGTTTTATTTCCAGTTTTTTAAGGAATCTCCACACTGTTCTCTATAGTGGCTGTACTAGTTTGCATTCCCACCAACAGTGTAAGAGGGTTCCCTTTACTCCAGCATTTATTGTTTGTAAGCTTTTTGATAGCAGACATTCTGACTGGTGTGAGATGGTACCTCACTGTGGTTTTGGTTTGCATTTCTCTGATAATGAGTGATGTTGAGCATCTTTTCATGTGTTTGTTAGAAGAGCATCAAGTTTTTACTGACTGTAAATTCTTTGCTGTGATATGTAATATGGCTACAAAAGAGTAAATGTTACCTTAAGGCTTCATAATCCTAGCAGGACATCTTTAAGATACTGGACAATGAGTTCTCTGGATGCAGGGACCATGTTGAGCTTGTTCATGGTCAAAGCTATGGTTTTTCCAGTAGTTATGTATGGATGTGACAGTTGGACCATAAAGAAAACTGAGCGTCAAAGAATTGATGCTTTCAAACTGTGGTGTTGGAGAAGATTCTTGAGTCTCTTGGACTTCAAGGAGATCAAACCAGTCAGTCCTAAAGGAAATCAATCCTGAATATTCATTAGAAAGACTGATGCTGAAGCTGAAGCTCCAATACTTTGGCCACCTGATGCAGAGAACTGACTCATTAGAAAAGACCCTGGTGCTGCAAAAGATTGAAGGCAGGAGGAGAAGGGGACTAGGATGAGATGGTTGGATGGCATCACCAATGCAATGGACATGAGTTTGAGCAAACTCCAGGAGATGGTGAAGGACAGGGAAGCCTGGCGTGCTGCAGTCCACGGGTCTCAAAGAGTCAGACAAGATTGAGCGACTGAACAACAATACTTTCATGACCTAGCATGATAGCTGATGCACAATATATACTCACTGACTGAATAATAAGCTGGTCCTGCTTTATTCTGCCTTGGTCACCTCATGGCTCAATTTCCACTGTCAGTTCTGTCTACTGCATTTTGATGGGGATACTGACAACCTGCTAAGAAATGAGTAGGATGGTGAAAGGAATAAAAACCATAGCTGGAGCTTCCCTGGTGGTCCAGTAGCTAAGATTCCATGTTCCCGATGCAAGGGGCCGAGGTTTCATCCCTGGTTAAGGAACCATATCCCACATGCTGCAACTAAAGGATCCTGCATGCCACAACTAAGACCCGATGTAGCCAGAGAAATAAATATTTTTTAAAAACCCACCATATCCTATTGAGTCAATCAATGACTATATACTAAGTGCTAGATAAAACATGCCCAGTCCCTGCACTCATGGTTCTTACATTTAATGGGAGAGACAGATAAACTTATAAACAGACACCTAATCATTTTGGGGGGAGTGATATGTGCTATGAAGAAAAATATATTGGGGGGGAGATCATGATCGAGATGGGAACGGGGTTTCTTTTTGAGATGATGGTCAGGGAAGACCCCTCTGAGGAGTTGATATTTAGGCAAAATGAAAGAAGTAAACAAACCTGGCTGCTACCTGAGGGAGGAGCATTTACGGTAGCAGGAAGAAAAAGTATAAAGGCACTGAGACAATAAAATGCTGTACATGTTTCAGGGACAGAAGGAAGCCATGTGGCATGGGCAAAGAGCAAGAGATTAGGCTACAGGAGAAGCCAGGGTCTCCTCCCAAGAAAAGTCACAAAAGCTGGGAACATTCAGACTGAATGGTAGGGGAGGGGAAGAGGGGTATAGCTACAGAAAGGGAACAGGCTATCTTCAAATATATACAGATCTGTCGTGTGTAAGAGAGATCAAATGTGTTCTGGAAGGCACCACTGTACTCTCATTGGATAAATGGGTTGAATCTACTAGGAGAAAAATTTCTCTTCAACTACAAGAACTTTGTATCTGGGTTCTTCTCAGATGGATTGGGCTATTTCATAGAACAGTGATCACCATGTCACTGGAGAGATCTCCAGTTGAATTGAATTGAGCCGAGGCAACCTACCCACTTGGAGGGGCAGGAGGAGACCTGGAAGGGATATTCAAGGCTCAGATGGGATTAGATTCAATTCACTTTAAGGCCTGAGAGCCTAGGAGTCTAAATCTGTTTCCTGAAAAAACACTCCCTGGATATGGATTATGGTTGAGGTAAACACTTGCTTGCCAATGGAGCCAAGATTACACACAATGCTTAAGCTGCATTTAAGACTTAAATCACTGAATCAAAATGTCAGAAAGCATTTGCTGGTCTTTTATTGCAATACATAAGTGAAAAGGATCTAGAATGGGCCAGATTTACTGAAATTAATACTCACTATGTTTGACCATAGAAATGTCCTTAAGCCGAGGTTACTGGTGATAACTAAGGACAGGGTAGTCCCCTCCACCCCATGTCTCTTTTCCTTGGACAACTAAAATACCATTTAGGAGAAATGGAACTAAACTAAATGGTCACTAAGCCAGACTTAATCAGTTTGGGCTGGCCCTTCTGCTGCTCAACAATTAGCATGTTACTGGTGTAAAGGAAAAATGGAAACAAGGATGCTTGCTGCTGCTGCTGCTAAGTCACTTCAGTCGTGTCCGACTCTGTGCGACCCCATAGATGGCAGCCCACCAGGCTCCCCCATCCCTGGGATTCTCCAGGCAAGAACACTGGAGCGGGCTGCCATTTCCTTCTCCAATGTGTGAAAGTGAAAAGTGAAAGTGAAGTCGCTCAGTCGTGTCCGACTAGTAGCGACCCCATGTACTGCAGCCCACCAGGCTCCTCTGACCATACGATTTTCTAGGCAAGAGTACTGGAGTGGCTTGCCATTGCCTTCTCCGACAAGGATGCTTAGGAAAGGCTAAACATTGTCACCCTGGACTCTGCAACGGTCACCCTCAGCTCCAATTGCAGGAGCATCTCTAGCCATTCTTGCTTAGATTCCCTGGATGACAGCATTGTAAATAATTATCACTGTTTGTCTCTGTTTCAAAACATGTCCTCCTCACCATTTCAAAACGCATTCTTCTTCAGCCCCTACAGGGGTTGTGCAATTATGAGCTCATTCTGAAAGAATTCTGAAATAAACAAAAAAATTGCATCTGCCTCTGCCTGAATGGTTAGAATGGGTGGTTAGAATGGGCCTGAATATATCAAATAACTGCAATTCTCCACTCCCTTCTGGATTGACCTCAAAGGCGGCTTTTTTTTTAAAACTATAGAACCAGAACTACTGAGTTAAATTTTCAAAGTTTAGACTTCAGTGACTTAAACAAATGAACAAGAGGTCCATGATGAATTTGAAGTCATCAAATAGCATCTCCTAATTGGAGAAGTCAAGGGAATGAAAGGAGAATCATTTTAATTCTAAGGGGCAATGGCACCCCACTCCGAATACTAAGGCTGTCATTACAAAAAATTAGATCTACATTACTGACATACAAGGACGTCCACAAAATATTTTTCTGTGTGGTGTAAGGGAGGGAACGCACATTTTTAAGGCTTTTGTTCTCTGTTGCCACACTTATTTTTACTTTTTCTAAAAAGATGTCCTTTCAGGAACCTCAAATGGCAAGCCACTCCAGTACACTCGCCTAGAAAATCCCATGGATGGAGGAGCCTGGTAGGCTGCAGTCTGTGGGGTCGCTAAGGGTCGGACACGACTGAGTGACCTCACTTTCACTTTCACACATTGGAGAAGGAAATGGCAACCCACTCCAGTGTTCTTGCCTGGAGAATCCCAAGGACGGGGGAGCCTGGTGGGCTTCCGTCTGTGGGGTCACACAGAGTCGGACACGACTGAAGTGACTTAGCAGCAGCAGCAGCAATGTCCCTTTATTTTTTACTTTTTCTAAAAAGATGCCTTTTTCTGAAGTTTGGATCAGCTTACACCATTTTATCCCTTATACTTTCATTATTGTGAAATATCTCTAAGAGTTCCTTCAGTGTAAACTTTTTGCTGGTGTCACTCCCTCGGGGATATCTATTCTTTATGTTACAGTTTTCCTCATTTGTATTAAGAAGTTCACCTGCACCGAGTTTCCCTGGCTGCATAGCGTGGGCCTGTGAAATGGGGGCAGTGTCAAAATGGTTACTGCTTTTTTTTTTTTTTTAATTATTTGTTTTTGGATGTGCTGGGTCTTCATTGTTGCTCAGGTTTTTCTCTAGTTACAGAGAGCAGGGGCTTCCCTTCCTTGTTGTGCTTGGGCTTCTCATTGAAGTGGCTTTTCTTGTTGTGGAGCCTGGGCTCTAGGGTGCACGGGTTTCAGTAGTTGCAGCACATCATCTCTTGAGCACTAGCTCAGTAGTTGTGGCACATGGGCTTAGCTGCTTCATGGCATATGGGATCTTCCTGGACAAGGAAGATCCAGGAAGAAACCTGTGTACTTTCAGCTCTATAATTTTTCATTTTTTTGCTGCACTTTGACTTTGTTGACTGATTTCTGCTTTTTTGATGATTTGTTTTGGTAAAATGTCATCTGGGTTGACCATTGTGAATCAAGGTGACACAAGTACGCAGCTTGCTGTCTATGCATAAACTGAATAACATGTATCACCAGTATCAACAACAGACTTTATTTATATATTTATTTTTTAATTGGAGGTTAATTACTTTATAATAATATATTGGTTGGTTTTGCCATACATTGACATGAATCCGCCCTGGGTGTACATGTGTTCCCCTTCTTGAACCCCCCTCCCACCTTCCTCCTCCCCATATCCTCCCTCCAGATCATCCCCGTGCACCAGTCCCGAGCATCCTGTATCATCCCCGTGCACCAGCCCCGAGCATCCTGTATAATGCGTTGAACCTGGACTGGTGATTCGTTTCACATATGATAATATACATGTTTCAATGCCATTCTCCCAAATCATCCCACCTTCACCCTCTCCCACAGAGTCCCAAAGACTGTTCTATACACCTATGTCTCTTTTGCTGTCTCGTATACCGGGTTAAGGTTACCATCTTTCTAAATTCCATATACATGCGTTAGTGTACTGTATTGGTGTTTTTCTTTCTGGCTTACTTCACTCTGTATAATAGGCTCCAATTTCATCCACCTCATTAGAACTGATTCAAATGCATTCTTTTTGATGGCTGAAAAATACTCCAGTGTGTATATGTACCAAAGCTTTCTTATCCATTCGTCTGCAGATGGACATCTAGGTTGCTTCCATGTCCTCGCTATTATAAACAGTGCTGCAATGAACATTGGAGTACATGTGTCTCCTTCAATTCTGGTTTCCTCGGTGCGTACGCCCAGGAGTGCGATTGCTAGATCACATGGCAGTTCTATTTCCAGTTTTTTGAGGAATCTCCACATTGTTCTCCACTGTGGCTATACTAGTTTGCATTCCCACCAACAGTGTAAGAGGGTTCCCTTTTCTACACACCCTCTCCAGCATTTATTGCATGTAGACTTTTAGATCGGAGAAGGCAATGGCAAGCCACTCCAGTACTCTTGCCTAGAAAATCCCATGGACGGAGGAACCTGGTAGGCTGCAGTCCATGGCGTCGCTACGAGTCAGACATGACCGAGTGACTTCACTTTCCACTTTCACACATTGGAGAAGGAAATGGCAACCCACTCCAGTGTTCTTGCCTGGAGAATCCCAGGGACGAGGGAGCCTGTTGGGTTGCCGTCTATGGGGTCACACAGAGTCGGACACGACTGAGGTGACTCAGCAGCAGCAGACTTTTAGATAGCAGCCATTCTGACTGGTGTGAAATGGTATCTCATTGTGGTTTTGATTTGCATTTCTCTGATTTTGAGGGATGTGGAGCATTTTTTCATGTGTTTGTTAGCCATCTGTATGTCTTCTTTGGAGAAATGTCTGTTTAGCTCTTTGGCCCATTTTTTGATTGGGTCATTTATTTTTCTGGAATTGAGCTGCAGGAGCTACTTGTATATTTTGGAGATTAATTGTCAGTTGTTTCATTTGCTATTATTTTCTCCCATTCTGAAGGCTGTCTTTTCACCTTGCTTATAGTTTCCTTTGTTGTGCAGAAGCTTTTGGTTTTAATTAGGTCTCATTTGTTTATTTTTGCTTTTATTTCCAATATTCTGGGAGGTGGTCTTGGAGGATCCTGCTGTGATTTATGTCAGAGAGTGTTTTGCCTATGTTCTCCTCTAGGAGTTTTATAGTTTCTGGTCTTACATTTAGTTCTCTAATCCATTTTGAGTTTATTTTTGTGTATGGTGTTAGGAAGTGTTCTAGTTTCATTCTTTGACAAGTGGCTGACCAGTTTTCCCAGCACTACTTGCTAAAGAGACTGTCTTTACTCCATTTTATATTCTTGCCTCCTTTGTCAAAGATAAGGTGCCCATAGGTGCGTGGATTTATCTCTGGGCTTTCTATTTTGTTCCATTGATCTATATTTCTGTCTTTATGCCAGTACCATAGTGTCTTGATGACTAACAACAGACTTTAAAAGAAGTCAAATGATAGCTCACTGGTGGTGGTGCACATCTGTTATTTATGTAGTAATTTGTGGACTGTAAAGAGCAACCACCACAATCTACTTTATGAAATTACTCAGTCAATATGTGCTGATAACTGAAATGTGAAGTACGTTATTAGGGATGCTATTATTTAACTAACCTTTGGTAATCACATTTGTGGATATCAGAGCCATGCACCCCAGAACCATGCATGTTTATTTTAAACATGTTAGACAGAGAAATCTTGTAAAAGCAACAATCAGATCTGGCCCTCTCCTCTACTACTCTTTTTCTGGTGGGGGCGAGGGCAGAGGCTGGGGGAAGGTTGTGCCCTATGGCATGTGGGATCCTTAGTTCCCTGACCAAGAATCGAAGCCTCGTCCCCTGTAGTAGAAGCACAAAGTCTTTAACCACTGGACCGCCAGGGAAGTACCCTCTTCTACTACTCTTAATCTCACTTCCTCATCTCCAATTACAGTGGCCTCCTTGCTGTTCTTTGCATTCAAAGCATTTTTCTGCCTCACTGCCTTTCCATTGACTGTCCCCTTGGCCTAGGACTCTCTCCCCCAAGATGTCCACCTGGGTAACTTCCTGACTTCTTTTAAGTCTTTGAACAAAATTTACTTTTTCGTAGAAGCCCATGCTAACCATCCTACTTAATCCTGCAACCTGCTTCCTACTCCCGGATCCAGGTTGCTCAGTTCACCTTGCCTGGGTCTGCCTTTTCTTTTTCCAATAGCACCTATTACCATCTAACGGGGATCCCTGGTAACTCAGCTGGTAAAGAATCCACCTGCAATGAGGGAGTCCTGGGTTCAATCCCTGGGTTGGGGAGATCCTCTGGAGAAGGGAAAGGCTCAGTTCAGTTCAGTTCAGTCGCTCAGTCATGTTCGACTCTTTGCGACCCACGGACTGCAGCACACCAGGCTTCCCTGTCCATCACCAACTCCAGGAGCTTGCTCAAACTCATCTCCATCACGTCAGTGATGCCATCCAACCATCTCATCCTCTGTCATCCCCTTCTCCTCCTACCTTCAACCTTTCCCAGCATCAGGGTATTTTCAAATGAGTTGGTTCTTTGCATCAGGTGGCCAAAATATTAGAGTTTCAGCTTCAGCATCAGTCCTTCCAATGAACATTCAGGACTTATTTCCTTTAGGATGGACTGGTTGGATCTCCTTGCAGTCCAAGGGACTCTCAAGAGTCTTCTAAAATACCATAGTTCAAAAGCATCAATTCCACTCCAGTATTCTGGCCTGGAGAATTCCATGGACTGTATAGTCCATGGGGTTGCAAAGAGCTGGACACGACTGAGCGACTTTCAATTTCACCATCTAATGTATGACGCGAGAGACGCCGGCCCCGGCGGCGCAGACGCGACGCGAGAGATGCCGGCCCCGGCGCAACGAACCACGCAAAGAGGTGCGGCCGTGCGGAGCTACCCCACTCCTGAGGCCAAGGCTGGCGGCCGAGAGGAGCTACCCCACGTCCAACAGGCGGTGGCTGCGCGGGCGCAGGAGGGCCGAGAGGAGCTACTCCGCATTCAAGGTCAGGAGGGGCGGCCTTGAGGAGATACCCCTCGTCCAAGGTAAGGTACAGCGGCTGCACTTTGCTGGAGCGGCTGTGAAGAGATTTTCCACGACCAAGGTAAGAGAAACCCAAATAAGACGGTAGGTATTGCTAGGGGGCATCAGAGGGCAGACACACTGAAATCATAATCACAGGAAACTAGCCGATCTGATCACATGGACCACAGCCGAATGTGGTCCACTGGAGAAGGGAATGGCAAACCACTTCAGTATACTTGCCTTGAGAACCCCATGAACAGTAACAAAGGGCAAAATGATAGGATACTGAATGAGGAATTCCCCAGGTCGGTAGGTGCCCAGTATGCTACTGGAGCTCAGTGGAGAAATAACTATAGAAGGAATAAAGGGATGGAGCAAAAGCAAAACCAATACCCAGTTGTGGATGTGACCAGTGATAGAAGAAGGTCCGGTGCTGTAAAGAGCAATATTGCATAGGAACCTGGAATGTTAGGTCCATGAATCAAGGCAAATTGGAAGTGGTCAACAGCAGATGGCAAGAGTGAACGTCGACATTCTGGGAATCAGTGAATTAAAATGGACTGGAATGGGTGAATTTAATTCGGATGACCATTATATCTACTACTGTGGGCAGGAATCCCTTAGAAGAAATGGAATAGCCATCATGGTCAACAAAAGAGTCCGAAATGCAGTACTTGGATGCAATCTTAAAAATGACAGAATGATTTCTGTTTGTTTCCAAGGCAAACCATTCAATATTACAGTAATCCAGGCCTATGCCCCAACCAGTAATGCTGAAGAAGCCGAAGTTAATCAGTTCTATGAAGACCTACAAGACCTTTTAGAACTAACACCCAAAAAAGATGTCCTTTTCATTCTAGGGGACTGGAATGCAAAAGTAGGAAGTCAAGAAACACCTGGAATAACAGGCAAATTTGGCCTTGGAGCACGGAATGAAGCAGGGCAAAGGCTAATAGAGTTTTGTCAAGAGAACGCACTGGTCATAGCAAACACCCTCTTCCAACAACACAAGAGAAGACTCTACACATGGACATCACCAGATGGTCAACACTGAAATCAGATTGATTATATTCTTTGCAACCAAAGATGGAGAAGCTGTATACAGTTTGCGAAAACAAGACCAGGAGCTGACTGTGGCTCAGATCATGAACTCCTTATTGCGAAATTCAGACTTAAATTGAAGAAAGTAGGGAAAATCACTAGACCATTCAGATATGACCTCAATCAAATCCCTTATGATTATACAGTGGAAGTAAGAAATAGATTTAAGGGACTAGATCTGATTGATAGAGTGCCTGATGAACTCTGGATGGAGGTTCGTGACATTGTACAGGAGACAGGGACCAAGACCATCCCCATGGAAAAGAAATGCAGAAGAGTGAAATGGCTGTCTGAGGAGGCCTTACAAATAGCTGTGAAAAGAAGAGAGGCGAAAAGCAAAGGAGAAAAGGAAAGATATAAGCATCTGAATTCAGAGTTCCAAAGAATAGCAAGGAGAGATAAGAAAGCCTTCCTCAGTGATCAATGCAAAGAAATAGAGGAAAACAACAGAATAGGAAAAACAAGAGACCTCTTCAAGAAAATTAGAGATTCCAAGGGAAAATTTCATGCAAAAATGGGCTCGATAAAGGACAGAAATGGTATGGACCTAACAGAAGCAGAAGATATTAAGAAGAGGTGGCAGGAATACACAGAAGAACTATACAAAAAAGATCTTCACGACCAAGATAGTCACGATAACATGATCACTGACCTAGAGCCAGACATCTTGGAATGTGAAGTCAAGTGGGCCTTAGAAAACATCACTACGAACAAAGCTAATGGAGGTGATGGAATTCCAGTTGAGCTATTTCAAGTCTTGAAAGATGATGCTGTGAAAGTGCTGCACTCAATATGCCAGCAGATTTGGAAAACTCAGCAGTGGCCACAGGACTGGAAGAGGTCAGTCTTCATTCCAATCCCAAAGAAAGGCAATGCCAAAGAATGCTCAAACTACCACACAATTGCACTCATCTCACACGCTAGTAAAGTAATGCTCAAAATTCTCCAAGCCAGGCTTCAGCAGTATGTAAACCGTGAACTCCCAGATGTTCAAGCAGGTTTTAGAAAAGGCAGAGGCACCAGAGATCAAATCGCCAACATCCGCTGGATCATGGAGAAAGCAAGAGAGTTTCAGAAAAACATCTATTTCTGCTTCATTGACTATGCCAAAGCCTTTGACTGTGTGGATCACAATAAACTATGGAACATTCTGAAAGAGATGGGAATCCCAGATCACCTGACCTGCCTCTTGAGAAACCTGTATGCAGGTCAGGAAGCAACAGTTAGAACTGGACATGGAACAACAGACTGGTTCCAAATAGGAAAAGGTGTACGTCAAGGTTGTATATTGTCACCTTGCTTATTTAACTTATATGCAGAGTACATCATGAGGAACGCTGGGCTGGAAGAAGCACAAGCTGGAATCAAGATTGCTGGGAGAAATATCAATAACCTCAGATATGCAGATGACACTACCCTTATGGCAGAAAGTGAAGAGGAACTCAAAAGCCTCTTGATGAAAGTGAAAGAGGAGAGTGAAAAGGTTGGCTTGAAGCTCAACATTCAGAAAACAAAGATCATGGCATCTGGTCCCATCACTTCATGGGAAATAGATGGAAAAACAGTGGAAACAGTGTCAGACTTTATTTTTTGGGGCTCCAAAATCACTGCAGATGCTGACTGCAGCCATGAAATTAAAAGACGCTTGCTCCTTGGAAGGAAAGTTATGACCAACCTGGATAATATATTAAAAAGCAGAGACATTACTTTGCCAACCAAGGTCCGTCTAGTCAAGGCAATGGTTTTTCCCGTGGTCATGTATGGATGTGAGAGTTGGACTGTGAAGAAGGCTGATCGCCAAAGAATCGATGCTTTTGAACTGCGGTGCTGGAGAAGACTCTTTAGAATCCCTTATACTGCAAGGAGATCCAACCAGTCCATTCTAAAGGAGATCAATCCTGGGTGTTCATTGGAGGGACTGATGCTAAAGCTGAAACTGCAATACTTTGGCCACCTCATGCAACGAGTTGACTCACTGGAAAAGACTCTGATGCTGGGAAAGGTTGGGGGCGGGAGGAGAAGGGGACGACTGAGAATGAGATGGCTGGATGGCATCACCGACTCTGTGGACATGAGTTTGAGTGTACTCCGGCAGTTGGTGATGGACAGGGAAGCCTGGCGTGCTGTGATTCATGGGGTCGCGGAGAGTCGGACGCGACTGAGCGACTGAACTGAACTGAACTGAACTGAATGTATTATACAATTTACTTTTTTTTTAAAAAAAAATTATTTTTTCTTTTGACTCCACCGGGTCTTATTTGTTGCATACAGGATCTTTTTAGCTGTGCATGAAAACTCTTAGTTGCGACATGTAGGATCTAGTTCCCTGACCAGGGATCGAACCCAGGCCCTGTGCACTGGGAGTTTGGAGTCTTAGCCACTGGACCACCAGGGAAGTGACTACTTACTTTAAAATATCTATTGTTTATATTCTCTTTCCCCTCACAATAATGTAAGCTCCATGAAGGCAGGGAACTCCATATGTTTGATTCACTGTTGTTTTCCAAGTAGTTAGAATAGTGTTGGCTTAGATTAGGTACAGAGTGAATAACTGTTGGATGAATAAATGGAATAATCCATACCACTATTCCTGAATGTGTTCTTCTCAAACCAGATGTTACAAATCTTTTTCAGAAAATAAGGTCACTCTAGGAATAAGTCGGAGAAGGCAATGGCAAGTCATTCCAGTACTCTTGCCTAGAAAATCGCATGGTCAGAGGAGCCTGGTGGGCTGCGGTACAAGGGGTCGCTACTACTCGGACACGACTGAGCGACTTCACTTTCACTTTTCACTTTCACACATTGGAGAAGGAAATGGCAGCCTGCTCCAGTGTTCTTGCCTGGAGAATCCCAGGGATGGGGGAGCCTGGTGGGCTGCCATCTATGGGGTCGCACAGAGTCGGACATGACTGAGGCAACTTAGCAGCAGCAGCAGGAATATGGCACAAGGGTTGATTTGGGAGAAAAATCCCAAACAGACAAAATGTCAAGCTGTGTATCTTGCAGAAAAGCCTGAGAAGGTTAATCCTACGCAACTCATTCAATTAGGTGAGAACATGAAACTTACTACAGTTTATTTTCAGTTCAGTTCAGTTCAGTCGCTCAGTTGTGTCCGACTCTTAGCGACCCCATGAACCACAGCACGCCAGGCCTCCCTGTCCATCACCAACTCCCGGAGTTCACACAAACTCATGTCCATCGAGTCGGTGATGCCATCCAGCCATCTCATTCTCTGTCGTCCCCGTCTCCTGCTACCCTCAATCACACCCAACATCAGAGTCTTTTCCAGTGAGTCAACTCGTCGCATGAGGTGGCCAAAGTATTGGAGTTTCAGCTTTAGCTTCAGTCCTTCCAATGAACACCCAGGATTGATCTCCTCTAGAATGGACTGGTTGGATCTCCTTGCAGTCCAAGGGACTCTCAAGAGTCTTCTCCAGCACCACAGTTCAAAAGCATCAATTCTTCGGCAATCAGCTTTCTTCACAGTCCAACTCTCACATCCATACATGACCACGGGAAAAACCATAACCTTGAATAGACGGACCTTGGTTGGCAAAGTAATGTCTCTGCTTTTTAATATGCTATATAGGCTAGTCATAACTTTCCTTCCAAGGAGTAAGCGTCTTTTAATTTCATGGCTGCAATCAGCATCTTCAGTGATTTTCAGCCCAAAAATATAAAGTCTGACATGGTTTCCACTGTTTCCCCATCTATTTCCCAAGAAGTGATGGGACCAGACGCCATGATCTTCATTTTCTGAATGTTGAGCTTCAAGCCAACCTTTTCACTCTCCTCTTTCACTTTCATCAAGAGGCCTTTGAGTTCCTCTTCACTTTCTGCCATAAGGGTGGTGTCATCTGCATATCTGAGGTTATTGATATTTCTCCCGGCAATCTTCTTCCAGCCCAGCCTTCCTCATGATGTACTCTGCATATAAGTTAAATAAGCAGGGTGACAATATACAGCCTTGACGTACTCCTTTTCCTATTTGGAACCAGTCTGTTGTTCCATGTCCAGTTCTAACTGTTGCTTCCTGACCTGCATACAGGTTTCTCAAGAGGCAGGTCAGGTGGTCTGGTATTCCCATCTCTTGAAGAATGTTCCACAGTTTATTGTGATCAACACAGTTAAAGGCCTTGGCATAGTCAATGAAGCAGAAATAGATGTTTTTCTGGAACTCTTGCTTTCTCCATAATCCAGCGGATGTTGGCAATTTGATCTCTGGTTCCTCTGCCTTTTCTAAAACCTGCATGAACATCTTGAAGTTCACAATTCACATATTGCTGAAGCCTAGCTTGGAGAACTTTGAGCATGACTTTACTAGCGTGAAGTTGCTTTTCAGAGTATACCAAAGAGTAGAGCTCAGCCTCTTAGAAGATTTATATTTAGAATATTTATATATTTATACTTAGAAGATTATATTTCCTGAGGGAATATACCTGTAATTTAAATCTTTCACCAGTTAAAACAGATTCAGGGAAGAGATTTGAATCATTTCTTAAGCTTTATCTAGGAGTCAAATCCCCAAAGGCATCTACAGTTCTGTTCCAGTTGACCTTAGCCCTTAGTGAAGGCCACAGACACTACCAAGATGTTTAAAAAGAAGATTCTTTGATTATCACTCTCCTTCCACACATAAACAGGTTCCTTTTTCACCTTAAACAAAGGGAATTGTAATCGTCTTCCATTGCTTAATGTTCTAATTGTCAGAGACCGTGTCCTCAGTCACCATCTACCTGCGAGTGAAGGTCACTTATTTTCTCTTCCTCGTACAGAGATGAACTGATCTTCATCTTGATTCATACATTCAACTCTAATTCATTCTTTCATCCTCAAACTGAATAACACCAATCCACTTCACTTGTTATGAAGAACAAATAGGTCTTATTTTCTAGCCCTTTCAAATGTTTTATTTTTATTTTAATTTTTATTTTACAATATTATATTGGTTGGTTTTGCCATACATTGACATGAATTCGCCCCAGGTGTACATGAGTTCCCCCTCCTGAACCCCCCTCTCACCTCCCTCCTCCCTTTATCCTCCCTCTTGGTCATCCCCGCACACCAGCCCCGAGTATCCTGTAACATGCATTGACCCTGAACTGCTGATTCGTTTCACATATGACAACATACACGTTTCAATGTCATTCTCTCAAATCATCCCACCCTCAACCTCTCCCACAAAGTACCAAAGCCTGTTCGATACAACTGTGTCTCTTTTGCTGTCTCGTATACAGGGTTATATTTCCATCTTTCTAAATTCCATATATATGCGTTAGTATACTGTATTGGTGCGTTTCTTTCTGTCTTACTTCACTCTGTATAATAGGCTCCAGTTTCATCCACCTCATTAGAACTGATTCAAATGCATTCTTTTTAATGGCTGAGTAATACTCCATTGTGTATATGTACCAAAGCTTTCTTATCCATTCATCTGCAGATGGACATCTAGGTTGCTTCCATGTCCTGGCTGTTATAAACAGTGCTGCAATGAACATTGGAGTACATGTGTCTCTTTCAATTCTGGTTTCCTCGGTGTGTATGCCCAGAAGTGCGATTGCTGGATCATATGGCAGTTCTATTTCCAGTTTTTTGAGGAATCTCCACACTGTTCTCCATAGTGGCTGTACTAGTTTGCATTCCCACCAACAGTGTAAGAGGGTTCCCTTCTCTCCACACCCTCTCCAGCATTTATTGCATGTAGACTTTTGGATAGCAGCCATTCTGACTGGTGTGAAATGGTATCTCATTGT
Source organism: Moschus berezovskii (assembly GCF_049115385.1). Classification (NCBI taxonomy): domain Eukaryota; kingdom Metazoa; phylum Chordata; class Mammalia; order Artiodactyla; family Moschidae; genus Moschus; species Moschus berezovskii. The sequence goes on along the minus strand of NC_142488.1, from coordinate 130,748,509 downwards.
GGTTTTGATTTGCATTTCTCTGATTTTGAGGGATGTGGAGCATCTTTTCATGTATTTGTTAGCCATCTGTATGTCTTCTTTGGAGAAATGTCTGTTTAGTTCTTTGGCCCATTTTTTGATTGGGTCATTTATTTTTCTGGAATTGAGCTACAGAAGCTGCTTGTATATTTTTGAGATTAATCCTTTATCAGTTGCTTCATTTGCTATTATTTTCTCCCATTCTGAAGGCTGTCTTTTCACCTTACTTATAGTTTCCTTTGCTGTGCAGAAGCTTTTGGTTTTAATTAGGTCTCATTTGTTTATTTTTGCTTTTATTTCCAATATTCTGGGAGGTGGGTCTTGGAGGATCCTGCTGTGATTTATGTCAGAGAGTGTTTTGCCTACGTTCTCCTCTAGGAGTTTTATAGTTTCTGGTCTTACATTTAACTCTCTAATCCATTTTGAGTTTATTTTGGTGTATGGTGTTAGGAAGTGTTCTAGTTTTATTCTTTGACAAGTGGCTGACCAGTTTTCCCAGCACCACTTGTTAAAGAGACTTTCTTTTCTCCATTGAATATTCTTGCCTCCTTTGTCAAAGATAAGCTGTCCATAGGTGCGTGGATTTATCTCTGGGCTTTCTATTTTATTCCATTGATCTATATTTCTGTCTTTATGCCAGTACCATACTGTCTTGATGACTGTGGCTTTGTAGTAGAGCCTGAAGTCTGGCAGGTTAATTCCCCCAGTTCCATTCTTCTTCCTCAAGATTGCTTTGGCTATTCGAGGTTTTTTGTATTTCCATACGTGAGATTATTTGTTCTAGTTCTGTGTAAAATATTGTTGGTAGCTTGATAGGGATTGCATTGAATGCATAAATTACTTTGGGTAGTATACTCATTTTTCCAATATTTATTCTTCCAATCCACGAACACGGTTTATTTCTCCATCTATTAGTGTCCTCTTTGATTACTTTCACTAGTGTTTTATAGTTTTCTATGTACAAGTCTTTTGTTTCCTTAGGTAGATATATTCCTAAGTATTTAATTCTTTTCGTTGCAACAGTGAATGGAATAGTTTCCTTAATTTCTCTTTCTATTTTCTAATTATTAGTGTATAGGAATGCAAGGGATTTCTGTGTGTTGATTTTATATCCTGCAACTTTACTGTATTCATTGATTAGCTCTAGTAGTTTTCTGGTAGAGTCTTTAGGGTTTTCTGTGTAGAGGATCATGTCATCAGCGAACAGTGAAAGCTTTACTTCTTCTTTTCCAATTTGGATTCCTTTTATGTCTTTTTCTGCTCTGATTGCTATAGCCAAAACTTCCAGAACTATGTTGAATAGTAGTGGTGAGAGTGGGCACCCTTGTCTTGCTCCTGACTTTAGGGGAAATGCTTTCAGTTTTTCACCATTGAGGATAATGTTTGCTGTGGGTTTGTCATATATAGCTTTTATTATGTTGAGGTATGTCCCTTCTATTCCCACTTTCTGGAGGGTTTTTTTCATAAATGGATGTTGAATTTTGTCGAAGACTTTCTCTGCATCTATTGAGATAATCATATGATTTTTATTTTTCAGTTTGTTAATGTGGTGTATTACGTTGATTGATTTGCGGATATTGAAGAATCCTTGCATTCCTGGGATAAAGCCCACTTGGTCATGATGTATGATCTTCTTAATGTGTTGTTGGATTCTGATTGCTAGAATTTTGTTAAGGATTTTTGCGTCTATGTTCATCAGTGATATTGGCCTGTAGTTTTCTTTTTTTGTGGGGTCTTTACCAGGTTTTGGGATTAGGGTGATGGTGGCCTCATAGAATGAGTTTGGAAGTTTTCCTTCCTCATCAATTTTCTGGAAGAGTTTGAGTAGAATAGGTGTTAGCTCTTCTCTAAATTTTTGGTAGAATTCAGCTCTGAAGCCGTCTGGACCTGGGCAATTATATGGCAATAAAATGAATAACCTGGAAGAAATGGAAAAATTCCTAGAAAAGTACAACTTTCCAAAACTGAACCAGGAAGAAATAGGAAATCTGAACAAACCCATCACAAGCACGGAAATTAAAACTGTAATCAAAAATCTCCCAGCAAACAAATGTTTTTTTTAAAACGGCTCCATACACTGGGCAGGATGACCTCTTTGATGCAGGCCAGGCCAAGTGTTCCACTCACTAAGCTGATTTCTGACAGTAGTAGTACTTCCCAGCTTACTCAAGTACTGTGATGCAGACTGTCTCTACTTCCTGGGCAACAGTCTGGTCATTCTTCAGGAATGCCTATTTTATCTTGGATCATTCTTAGATTCACTGTGTTAGACTCCTAGTTTTACACCTAAATTATAGCCTGGAAACATATATACTGAAGTACAGTGTTTGCCCCACTTGTGATTCCAAAAATGATCCTGGGAGAATATGAGGGCTCCATGGGAATATTTTAATCTTTGTGCTTTTATTTTGATGTTTATCTTAAAAAGACCTTTATGGAGGCATGCTATGAATCATCTGGATTGCCACCTTACAACAGAGGATTGGTATATAATTCCTGGGGTTTTTTTTAACGTAGACTGTTTAAAAGTCTTTATTGAATTTGTTACAATCTTGCTTCTGTTTTAAACAGGGGGTTTTGGCCATGAGGTATGTGGGATCTTAGTTTCCTGACCAGGGGTTGAACTCACACCTCCTGCATTAGAAGGTGAAGTCCTAACCACTGGACCACCAAGGAAGGCCCTGGTTCCTGGGTTTGACTTAGCTTTTGATTTAAGATCAAGGAGGTTCTAAGCAGTGGTACCTGAACTGTAATTGGCTAATTGGTAAGGATGAGAAGCAGAGGCCAGAAGTGTGCTGTAAAAGAAAAAGTTTCACCATCTGTCTTGAAAAATATATATTCAGTATATGTTGAATTTTTACAGATAATAAGGTGATCAGCTAGATATCCCATAAATTGGACATGTATGTTTGAATAACAGCCTGTGAAATTTGACTTTAGTCTATGGAATTCTATGGTGCTAAGATAATTTGCCCATTGGTATACAATTATTCTTTGAGCAATTGACCTTGTGCATTTATTATAAAGAACAAAGAACACATCAGGTAACTAAATTCTAATTAAAAAATTTTAAAAACCTTAGACCAGCAGAAAAACATCAAAAGTTTCACAGTAGTTAAAATGGAATTAAAGGAGGGAAGACTGAGTCACCTCTTCATAGTATAAACATCCCTTTTATTATCCTGCCACTTAATAACCACAGGAGTCTAGATGATTGCAAGTTCTAAATAAAATGTGTAAAAGTTTAGAAATAGACCCCAAAATAGTAAAGACTGGAAATCATTCAATGGTTTATCAGACACAATGTGTGGGCTTCCTTGGTGGCTCAGTGGTAAAGAATCCGCCTGCCAATGCAGGAAACACAGGTTCGACCCCTGATCCGGGAAGATTCCACATGTCATAGAGCAACTAAGCCCAAGCACCATAACTATTGAGTCTGTGCTCTAGAGCCCAGGAACCACAACTACTGAGCCTGTGTGTCCTAAAGACCGTGCTCCACAACAAGAGAAGCCACCACAATGAGAACCCCAGACACTGCAACTGGAGAGTAGCCCCCACTCACCACAATGAAAGAAAAGCCCACACAGCAACAAAGACCCCGCACAACCAAAAATAAATGAAAATTAAAAAAAATAAAAATGTGTCAAATAAACAATGACAGGTACATTCCCACTGTAGGGCTATCTCATCCTCTGATACACTGATATAGAATGAGCTCCAGGATATACTGTAAGTGAAAAGTGCATGGTACAAAGTAGTATGTATATTATATTGCCATTTGTACAAGAAAGTGGTCAAAATGTAGATATTTGCTTTTGTTTTCATAAAAAAAAAAATCACTATCTATAGGGTTTAGGGCAGGTAAATGGTACTATATATGAGAGTAAGACTCTCCTGTGGATTCTTTGTTATATTAGTTTGACTTCTGAACTATGTAAATGTGCTACCTATTCCCCAAACCCAGATTCCCAGGTGGTGCTAGTGGTAAACCCACTGGCCAATACAGGTGATATAAGAAACACAGGTTGGATCCCTGGATTGGGAAGATCCCCTGGAAAAGGAAATGGCAATCCACTCCAGCATTCTTGCCTGGGAAACCCCACAGACAGAGGAGCCTGGTGGGTTACAGTCCATGGGATCACAAATAGTCAGACACGACTGAGGCGACTGAGCACACACACGCAGGTGCTATTCAAAACCATAATAACAGCAAATATATCTACAGATTATTAGTGGGAGGCATCTGTTTCCAGTGAGCTAAGAAATATAACCCCTCATTAAACTTTTCCCTTAGACATTCTCCTCTATGATCTATTTCTAGCATTTGATACTTTTTCCCTTTACAACTGAACACAGCTATTCACCTGAGAATGCCCAGAGCAGCTGGTAGTCTCAGCAAACTTGTCTCTTTGAACTGTTTGAGTAAATCCAACCAGAAAGTCAATTATGAATGTTTTTGAACTTCCATTGGAATTAGAGTGAATTGGAGCATTTAGATAAAATTTGAATCCTATTAGTCCAAAAGAAAAAAAAATTACATTTTATTATTCTACTAACTTCTCACTGAAATGAAGCAGTGCCTTTTTGTTATAGTGTAAACAACAGAATGAAGCAACATCAATAGCAGCTATGACCTTGACATCAATACAAATCAGATATGCTCATATCACATTACAATTATTGTAAATATCTCAAAATATAATCATGCTCATCACTACTCTAAAGTTATAATGGTTATTAAATCCACCACTGTGCTTTGTGCTTAGTCTCTCAGTCGTGTCCAACTCTTTGCGACCTCATGGACTGTAACCCACCAGTCTCCTCTGTCCATGGACTTCTCCAGGCAAGAATACTGGAGTGGGTTGCCATACCCTGCTCCAGAGGATTTTCCTAACCCAGAGATTGAACCCATGTCCCTGCATTGCAGGCAGATTCTTTGCCATCTGAACTACCAGGGAAACTCACCACTAGATCTTATTATTTCTAAGTTTGTAAAGATATACCTATGTCTATATCTATCTATGTAAAACTATATTACTGTTTTTGTTCAGTAGCTAAGTCATATCAGACTCTTTGTGACCCCATTACAAACTTTCAAATAGTTAGATAACTTTTTCCATGTGATTGGTTTCTTGGTAATCCTATATATTTTAGTTTTGAGGTGCTAAAACTATAAAACTCTTAGAAGAAAAAACACAGTTGTCAATCTCCATTTGCTATTTGCTACATGCTACTTGCCATTTGCTAGGATCTTCTCGATCCAGGGATGGAACTCATGTTTCTTGTGTCTCCTGCATTGGCAGGTGGATTCTTTACTGCTAGCACCACCTGGGATGCCTAAGGGAAACTCAAATCAAAACCACAATGAGATACTGCTTTACACACACTAGGATGACCATAATTTTTTTAAAAAATTAATAGCAAGTGTTGGTAAGGTAAGGATGATAAAAATTGGAAGCTTCCCACATTGTTGGTGGAGGCCACTCTGGAAAAGAGTTGGACAGTTCCTCAAAAGGTTAAACATAGTGTTACCATGTAACCTAGCAATTTCACTCCTATGCATATGTCCAAAAGGAATGAAAACAGGCCTATACAAAAAGTTGCACACCAATGTTCATGACAGTATTATTCATAATAACCAAAAGGAAAAATCAATTCAAATATTCATCAACTGGTGAACAGGTAAACAAATTGTGCTATATCTATGCACTAAAATATGATTCAGTCAAGTAAGCCAGACACAAAAAGATAAATTTGTATGGTTGCGTTTATGTGAGGTAACTACAACTGTTCTGTCTATGATAGTGTCTGTCATAGAGACAGAAAGTAGAATAGTGGTTTCCAGGGACTGGGGGCCAAGGAATGGGGCATTATTATTTAACAGAAACAGATAATGACAAATTCTAGAGATGGATAGTAGTGATGGTAGCACACCAAAGTGAATGCACTTAGTGCCACTGAACTGTACACTTTAAAATGGTTAAGGACATCCCTGGTGGTCCAGTGGTTAAGACTCTGCACTTCCACTGCAGGGGCCAAAGTTTTGATCCCTGATTTTACCTACTAAATCAATTCAGTTTTGTCCAACTCTGTGTGACTCTGTGGACTATAGACTGCTAGGTTCCTATGTCCATAGGACTCTCCAGGCAATAAAACTGGAGTGAGTTTCCATGCCCTTCTCCAGGGGATCTTCCCAACCCAGCGGTCAAACCCATATCTCACATCTCCTGCATTGGCAGGTGGGTTTTTTTGTTTGTTTGTTTGTTTTACTGCTAGAACCACCTGGATCCCTGGTTGGAAAGTCCGAAATGCTGCTAAGTGCAACAACAAAAAAAGAATTCAAAGGCCAGTTTTAAGTTTATACATATTTTACCACATTAAAAGAATGAATTATTGGTATGTACTGTCGCATGGATGAACCTTGAAAGCATTTTGTTAAGTGAAAGAAACCAGACATGAAACCCACATATCCTATCACCGCCTTGCAGGTTATATACACACAGAACAATAAAAAGTAGATTACTGGTTGCCCAGGGTTGGGAGAGAAGGGGAGGATGGAGATTTACTGCTAATGGGTACAAGATTTCCTTTGGGAATCATGATAATATTTTAGAATTCAATGTTGTTGATTCTCTCTCTCTCTTTTTTTTTTTTTTTTTTTGCTGTGGTACATAGCATAAAGGATCTTAGCTCCCCCACCAGGGATTAAACCTGTGCTTCCGCAGTGGAAGTACAGAGTTCTAACCACTGGACTGCCAGGGAATTCCCAATATTGTCAATTCTTGCACAGCGCTGTAAATATACCCAAAACCCATTGATTATATATTATAAATGGGTAAGATTTATGGTAAATAAAATATATCTAAACAAAATTGTTCAAAAAACTGGAAAGATGCAAAATTATCATTATTTGTAGATTCTTTGATTATATACCAGGCAAGTCCAGCAAAATGAACAGAAAAACCACTATAAACAATAAGATGCAGTAGAGTGAATGGATAGCAAAATTACATAAAAACACATTTCCATGTGTAAGCCACAACTACTTAGCATAAAGGAAAGACAGACCCCATTTACAAGAGAAAAATGGTATATGACCTTGTATAAAGTTATCAAGCAAAATACAACATGTAGATGAAAAATTGTAAATGCAACTAAGGCACATAACGGAATAATTATAATAGAAAGGCATACTTTATGCCTGCTAAGAAACACTCAATATTATAAAGATATCAATTTTCCCTAAATTAATCACTGCATTTAACATGGTTGCAATAAACATACAAACGATTTGAGGGCAAGAACAAATAAACTGAGTCAAAGATTCTTATGGAAAGATACAATAATAGCCAGAAGAACTCTGAAGGAGAAAAGCAATGAGAGGGGATAGACTTAATTCATATACAACACATTATGAAAACTTCATTAATTAAGGCCATTTGGAACAGGCCCACAGTCAGACAGAAAAATCAATGGAAAACAGATCCAAGTACACATATGGGAATTTAGTATATGATAAACTTGGTATTTTAAATTAGTAAGGAAACACTCTATTTCAAATGGTAGTAGGATGACTCTAACAAGGCCTTTCAAAACTTGACATAAACCCCAAAGTCATAAAAAAGATTTATAGATCTCATTACATAAGAGTAAAAATTTCTGCATAGAGAAAAAAATAATGAAAGACAAACACTAATGCCCTACAGAATCTAGCCTTAGGCTCTGTGTACTTGCTATTCCATCTCACCCAAGTATTTTTTTCCCCAATGGATACAGGCACATTCTCTCTTTACCTCTGCGAGTGCTCCTTCTTAGTTTCCCTTACTGCCTCTTCTTCATCTCTTAACCCCCAGATCTCAGGCTCTAGATTCTCTATCTTCAGTATCTACATTCACTACTCCTTTAGTGATTCCATCTTGTCTCATAGCTTTAAATTGCAAAATTGAATTTGTTTGTAGTCAAACCAAATATATATATATATATATATATATCCCAGACCTCTCTTGAGAACACCAGTCTAGAACGCATCCAACTTCCCACTTGACACCATCACTTAGTTGTCCAGTAAACAGCTTACGTGCCCAACTGAATTCTTGATCTTCCCACACCCTTCCAAAACTTCTTTAATCACAAACTTTCCCATCTCAGTTGATGGCAACTCCATCATTTCAGTGTTAGGGCCAAAAATCTTGGAGTCATCCTTGACTCCTCTCCTGTCATACCCTACATTCAATATTTCAGGAAATGCTTTTCTCTCGGCCTTTAAAATATTACCAGGGTACTTCCTTGGTGGCATGGTGGTAAAGAGTCCCCCTGCCAATACAGGGGATGTGGGTTCAATTTCTGGTCCAGGAGGATTCCACATGCTGTGGAACAACTAAAACCATGTACCACAACTGCTGAGCCTGTGCTCTCAAGCCCGCACAATGCAACTACTGAGCCTGTGTGTCACAACTACTGAAACCCGAATGCTCTAGAGCCAGCAAGTCACAACTACTGAAAGCCATGTGCCTAGAGACTTTGCTCCACAATGAGAGAAACCACTGCAATAAGAAGCTCACACACTGCAACGAGAGAGTAGCTCCTACTGTCCACAACTCGAGAAAATTTGTATGAAGCAACAAAGACCCAAGCACAGCCAAAAATAAATAAATAAAGCAGTGTGTACATGTCCAAAAAAATAGTTAAAATATAACCAGAATTCAATCACTGTCATCCTCACCGTTACTGACACCCTGTTGCGAGTCACCATCATCCCTTGACTGGGTGATGACAATAGCCTTTCAGTGATTCTCTTTACGTTTATTTTTGCTCCATAAAGTTAATTTTCAATACAGCAGTCGGATTGATCCTTCAAAAATGAAATTATGTCACATCACTGTTCCATACAAAACTCTCCAGTGGCTCCCATCCATTTCAGAGTAAAAGTCAAAATCCATTCAATGGTCGACAAGGCCCTTCATGATCTAGACCTTCTTTACCCCCATGATGTCATCTATTTAAACTTGAAAACTCTGGATCTGGCATTCTTGATCCCTCTAAGCCTACTCTACTTTTTCTTTTATCCATAGCACATATCACCTACTAACCTAGTACACAATTAATTTCTTACTACCTTTATTGCTGGCTTCTGTCTTCTTCCACTTGATTGTGTGAACCACAGGGGCAAGAATTTTTTTTTGTCTGTCTTGTTTGCTGCTGTAACCCAAGAGTCTAGCTAGAACTGTGCTTGGCACTGAGTAAGCACTTCAGTTCAGTTCAGTTCAGTCGCTTAGTTGTGTCCAACTCTTTGTGACCCCATGGACTGCAGCATGCCAGGCTTCCCTGTCCATCACCAACTCCTGGAGCTTGCTCAAACTCATGTCCATCTAGTCGGTACTTAATAAATATTTTTGAAATGAATGAACATCTACAAGTCTTACCTCCTAATTTCCTTCAGGTTTCTGCCTAAATATCACGTTATAAGAAAGCACTTCCCTGACTGTATAAAATAGCAACTCCACCGTGTCAGGCATTTCTTCGTTATTTTAATTAATTAATTAATTTTTAATTTATTTTATTGGAGGCAAATTACCTTACATTAATATATTGGTTGGTTTTGCCATACATTGACATGAATCCGCCCCTGGTGTACATGTGTTCCCTTTCTTGAACCCCCTCCCACCTCCCTCTTTCCCATATCCTCCCTCCAGGTCATCCCCGTGCACCAGCCCCAAGCATCCTGTATCATGCGTCGTACCTGGACTGGTGATTCATTTCACATATGATAATATACATTCTACAATGCCGTTCTCCCCAATCATCCCACCTTCACCCTCTCCCACAAAGTACCAAAGACTATTCTATATACCTATGTCTCTATTGCAGTCTTGTATACCGGGTTAAGGTTACCATCTTTCTAAATTCCATATATATACATTACTATACTGTATTGATGTTTTTCTTTCTGGCTTACTTCATTCTCTATAATAGGCTCCAATTTCATCCACCTCATAAGAACTGAGTCAAATGCATTCTTTTTGATGGCTGAAAAATACTCCATTGTGTATATGTACCAAAGCTTTCTTATCCATTCATCTGCAGATAGACATCTAGGTTGCTTCCATGTCCTCGCTGTTATAAACAGTGCTACAATGAACATTGGAGTACATCTGTCTCTTTCAATTCTGGTTTCCTCGGTGTGTATGCCCAGGAGTGCGATTGCTGGATTACATGGCAGTTCTATTTCCAGTTTTTTGAGGAATCTCCACATTGTTCTCCATAGTGGCTGTACTAGTTTGCATTCCCACCAACAGTATAAGAGGGTTCCCTTTTCTACACACCCCCTCCAGCATTTACTGTATGTAAACTTTTGGATAGCAGCCATTCTGACTGGTGTGAAATGGTATCTCATTGTGGTTTTGACTTCCATTTCTCTGATTATGAGGGATGTTCAGCATTTTTTTTTATGTGTTTGTTAGCCATCTTTATGTCTTCTTTGGAGAAATGTCTGTTTAGTTCTTTGGCCCATTTTTTGATTGGGTCATTTATTTTTCTGGAATTGAGCTGCAGGAACTGCTTGTATATTTTGGAAATTAATCCTTTATCAGTTGCTTCATTTGCGATTATTTTCTGCCATTCTGAAGGCTGTCTTTTCACGTTGCTTATAGTTTCCTTTGCTGTGCAGAAGCTTTGGATTTGAATTAGGTCCCATTTGTTTATTTTTGCTTTTATTTCCAATATTCTGGGAGGTGGGTCTTGGAGGATCCTGCTGTGATTTATGTCAGAGAGTGTTTTGCCTATATTCTTCTCTAGGAGTTTTATAGTTTCTGGTCTTACATTTAACTCTCTAATCCATTTTGAGTTTATTTTGGTGTATGGTGTTAGGAAGTGTTCTAGTTTCATTCTTTGACAAGTGGCTGACCAGTTTTCCCAGCACCACTTGTTAAAGAGACTGTCTTTTCTACATTGAATATTCTTGCCTCCTTTGTCAAAGATAAGGTGTCCATAGGTGCGTGGATTTATCTCTGGGCTTTCTATTTTATTCCATTGATCTATATTTCTGTCTTTATGCCAGTACCATACTGTCTTGATGACTGTGGCTTTGTAGTAGAGCCTGAAGTCTGGCAGGTTAATTCCCCCAGTTCCATTCTTCTTCCTCAAGATTGCTTTGGCTATTCGAGGTTTTTTGTATTTCCATACAAATTGTGAGATTATTTGTTCTAGTTCTGTGAAAAATATTGTTGGTAGCTTGATAGGGATTGCATTGAATGTATAAATTACTTTGGGTAGTATACTCATTTTTCCAATATTTATTCTTCCAATCCACGAACACGGTATATTTCTCCATCTATTAGTGTCCTCTTTGATTACTTTCACTAGTGTTTTATAGTTTTCTATGTACAAGTCTTTTGTTTCCTTAGGTAGATATATTCTTAAGTATTTGATTCTTTTCGTTGCAACAGTGAATGGAATAGTTTCCTTAATTTCTCTTTCTATTTTCTAATTATTAGTGTATAGGAATGCAAGGGATTTCTGTGTGTTGATTTTATATCCTGCAACTTTACTGTATTCATTGATTAGCTCTAGTAGTTTTCTGGTAGAGTCCTTAGGGGTTTCTGTGTAGAGGATCATGTCATCAGTGAATAGTGAGAGTTTTACTTCTTCTTTTCCAATTTGTATTCCTTTTTTGTCTTTTTCTCCTCTGATTGTTGTGACCAAAACTTCCAGAACCATGTTGAATAGTAGTGGTGAGAGTGGGCACCCTTGTCTTGCTCCTGACTTTAGGGGAAATGCTTTCAGTTTTTCACCATTGAGGATAACGTTTGCTGTGGGTTTGTCGTATATAGCTTTTATTATGTTGAGATATGTCCCTTCTATTCCCACTTTCTGGAGAGTTTTTATCATAAATGGATGTTGTATTTTGTCAAAGGCTTTCTCTGCATTTATTGAGATAATCATATGATTTTTATTTTTCAGTTTGTTAATGTGGTGTATTACATTGATTGATTTGCGGATATTGAAGAATCCTTGCATTCCTGGGATAAAACCCACTTGGTCATGATGTATGATCTTCTTAATGTGTTGTTGGATTCTGATTGCTAGAATTTTGTTAAGGATTTTTGCATCTATGTTCATCAGTGATATTGGCCTGTAGTTTTCTTTTTTTGTGGGATCTTTACCAGGTTTTGGGATTAGGGTGTTAGTGGCCTCATAGAATGAGTTTGGAAGTTTTCCTTCCTCAGCAATTTTCTGGAAGAGTTTGAGTAGAACAGGTGTTAGCTCTTCACTAAATTTTTAGTAGAATTCAGCTGTGAAGCCATCTGGACCTGGGCTTTTGTTTGCTGGAAGCTTTCCAATTACTTCCTCTAGTTCAGTGCTTGTGATGGGTCTATTCAGATTTTCTATTTCTTCCTGGTTCAGTTTTGGCAAGGTGTACTTTTCTAGGAGTTTGTCCATTTCTTCCAAGTTATTCATTTTATTGCCATATAATTGCTGATAGTTCTCTAATAACCCTTTGTATTTCTGAGTTGTCGGTTGTGATCTCTCCATTTCTGTTTCTAATTTTATTTATTTGGTTCTTCTCCCTTAGTTTCTTGATGAGTGTGGCTAGTGGTTTGTCAATTTTATTTACCTTCTCAAAGAACCAGCTTTTGGCTTTGTTGAGTTTTGCTATGGTCTCTTTTGTTTCTTTTGCATTTATCTCTGCCCTAATTTTTATGATTTCTTTCCTTCCACTGACACTGGGGTTCTTCATTTCTTCCTTTTCTAGTTTCTTTAGATGTAGAGTTAGGTTATTTAGTTGACTTTTTTCTTGTTTCTTGAGGTGTGCCTGTATTGCTATGAACTTCCCCTTAGCACTGCTTTTACAGTGTCCCAGAGGTTTTGGCTTGTTCTGTTTTCATTTTCATTTATTTCTATGCATATTTTGATTTATCTTTTGATTTCTCCTATGATTTGTTCATTATTCAGCAGCGTGTTGTTCAGCCTCCATATGTTGGCATTTTTAAAAGTTTTTCTCCTGTAATTGAGATCTAATCTTACTGCATTGTGGTCAGAAAAGATGCTTGGAATGATTTCAATTTTTTTTTTAATTTACCAAGGCTAAATTTATGGCCCAGGATGTGATCCATCCTCGAAAAGGTTCCGTGTGCACTTGAGAGAAAGGTGAAATTCATTGCTTTGGGGTGAAATGTCCTATAGATATCTATTAGGTCTAACTGGTCTATTGTATCATTTAAAGTTTGTGTTTCCTTGTTAATTTTCTGTTTAGTTGATCTACCCATAGGTGTGAGTGGGGTATTAAAGTCTCCCACTATTATTGTGTTATTGTTAATTTCCCCTTGAATACTTGTTAGTAATTGTCTTACATATTGCGGTGCTCCTATGTTGGGTGCATAAGTATTTATAATTGTTATATCTTCTTCTTGGATTGAGCCTTTGATCATTATGTAGTTTCCTTCTTTGTCTCTTTTCACAGCCTTTGTTTTAAAATCTATTTTATCTGATATGAGTATTGCTACTCCTGCTTTCTTTTGGTCTCTGTTTGCATGGAATATCTTTTTCCAGCCCTTCACTTTCAGTCTGTATGTGTCCCTCGTTTTGAGGCGGGTCTCTTGTAGACAACATATATGGGGGTCTTGTTTTTGTATCCATTCAGACAGTCTTTGTCTTTTGGTTGGGGCATTCAACCCATTTACATTTAAGGTGATTATTGATAAGTATGATCCCTTTGCCATTTTCTTTATTGTTTTGGGTTCGAGTTTATATACCCTTTCTGTGTTTCCTGTCTAGAGAAGATCCTTTAGTATTTGTTGGAGAGCTGGTTTGGTGATGCTGAATTTTCTCAGCCTTTGCTTGTCTGTAAAGCTTTTGATTTCTCCTTCATACTTGAATGAGATCCTTGCTGGGTATAGTAATCTGGGCTGTAGTTTACTTTCTTTCATCACTTTAAGTATGTCTTGCCATTCTTCCTGGCCTGAAGAGTTTCTGTTGAAAGATCAGCTGTTATCCTTATGGGGATCCTCTTGAGTGTTATTTGTTGTTTTTCCTTTGCTGCTTTTAATATTTGTTCTTTGTGTTTGATCTTTGTTAATTTGATTAATATGTGCCTTGGGGTATTTCGCCTTGGGTTTATCCTGTTTGGGACTCTCTGGGATTCTTGGACTTGGGTGATTATTTCCTTCCCCATTTTAGGGAAATTTTCAACTATTATCTCCTCAAGTATTCTCTCATGGTCTTTCTTTTTGTCTTCTTATTCTGGGACTCCTATGATTCAAATGTTGGGGCGTTTAATATTGTCCCATATGTCTCTAATATTGTGTTCATTTCTTTTAATTCTTTTTTCTTTTTCCATCTCTGTTTCATTTATTTCTACAATTCTATCTTCTAGCTCGCTTATCCTGTCTTCTGCCTCCGTTATTCTACTGTTTGTTCCCTCAAGAGTGTTTCTGATCTCATCTATTTCATTATTCATTGTATATTGACTCTTTTTTATTTCCTCTAATTCCTTATTAAATATTTCTTGCCTCTTCTCAATCCTTTCCTCCAGTTTATTTATCTGTAACTCCATTTTGCTTTCCAGATTTTGAATCATTTTCACAATTAAAATTCAAAATTCTTTATCAGGTAAGTTCCCTATATCTTCCTCTTTTGTTTGTGTTGGTGGGCATTTATCCTGTTCCTTTACTTGCTGGGTATTTCTCTGCCTCTTCATCTTGCTTATATTGCTGTGTTCGGGGTGGCCTTTCCATCTTCTGGCAGTTTGTGGATTTCTCTTTATTATGTAGTTACCTCGTTTTGTGTGGGGTTGGATGGGTGACCTGTCAAGGTTCCCTGGTTAGGGAAGCTTGTGTCAATGTTCTGGTGGGTGGAGCTGGATTTCTTCTCTCTGGAGTGCAATGAAGTGTCCAGTAATGAGTTTGAGATGTCAGTGGGTTTGGAGTTGCTTTGGGCAGTTTGTATATTGAAACTCAGTGCTATTCTCCTGTGTTGCTGTATAGTTTGTGTAGTATGTCTTTCACTGAAACTTGTTGACCCTTGGGTGGTGCCTGGTTTCAGTGTATGTATGGAGGCATTTGATGAGTACCTATCAATTAATGTTGTCTGGAACAGGAGATCTCTGGTGTTCTCAGGAGTTGGCCTTAAGCCTCTGACTCTGGTTTTCAGTCTTACTCTTGCAGTAGGCTCAAGGCTTCTCCCTCTGTTACTTCCAAGGCAGTTCCTTCTGTTGAAAAAGCTCTTCTGTTTTCTGGTCTCCTCAGTGTCTAATTCCCGTCCTGACACCAGGATGTGGTGGTGGACACTTTTTGTTTTTTCCTGGCTCACCTGTTCAGTCCTGCTGTGAGGAGGGAGGAACGCAACTAACAAATATCCCTGGCGTCTGTGGGGAGTGCTCGCAGTGTCTCGGCTACAGTGGGAATGCTCCCGCTCAAGGCGTGTGTGCTTTCTCTGTTTATGCTGCTTAGGCTCTAGGATGCTCTGCTGGGAGCTGTCCACGGCCGGTAATGGATTGCATGCACTTCCCAGGTCTGAGCGGTCAGGTTCAGGTCCTCGGGTACTCCAAAAAGGCACAGTCTTGGCTGGGCCTGCGTTTTGTGCCTTCCCCAGTTCGAGCAGCTCAGATATCCAGGCATTTGGCAAGTGTGGTTGCTGTGACTTATTGCCTTCCCAGTCCCTGCTGCTCGGTTTTCTGGGAGTACAACCAGCGCACGTTCTCAGACGGATATCAACCTGCCTGAACCCAAGAAATCCTGGCTAGCAAGGAAGCCTGCCTGCAGCTTGGCACGGGAAGCCTCTCTGGGGCCACGGCTGCCCCACCCCGGCGCTGGCTGCCCTCCCCACCCATGTCATTGGGTGCTGGGGGATGGGCCGCCTGCTGCAGGCTCGCTCCACTCAGTATCCTGTTCTGTGGGCGGGGCTCACAGAGTCCTGGGTTGGGGCTTTTCACAGGCTTTCTGTAGCCTTTTTGCCTTTTAGCTGCAGTGTCTGCTTCGCTATTTTAAGTTGGCGCCCTCAGTTTGCCCTGGGGCTTTCAAGCCTGGTTCTCCCTCTAAGCGCCGCTGCCCACACCTCCCTGCCCAGCCTGCGCCTGCTAGTGTGGGGCATGGGCGTCTGCTCTGTTTCTCCGCTGAGAGTTTCCTCTGGGCACTTAGTCTGTGCGTTTTAATTATTTATGTCTTTTGTCTCCCAGTTATGTGGCCCTCTGAGGTTCCACTCGCCAGTGTTTCCAGGTGTTTGGAAGCTTCTCTTTTTTTTTTTAAGCCTCCCTTCCTGGGACGGGGCTCTGTCCCTCCCTCTTTTGTCTCTCTTTTTATCTTTTATACTATTTCCTAACTCCTTTCGAAGACTATGGGCTGCCTTTCTGAGTGCCTGATGTCCTCTGCCGGTATTCAGAAGTTCTTTTGTTGGATTTACTCAGCGTTCAAATGTTCTTTTGCTGATTTTGTGGGGGAGAAAGTGGTCGCCCCATCCTATTCCGCTGCCATCTTCCCGTGCTCCCCCAGTTATTTTAAATGCTTTATTATTTTATTCTACTTAGCATCACCTGGCATATTATTTTTTTTATTGCATGTCTCTCTCTCCATTAAAACATAAGGTTTATGAGGTCAGGGGCTTTGCTTTGTTCACTGCTGTTCCTACTTGATAGTAGGCACTCAGTAAACATCTAATGAAAGACTGAACAGACACAATAGATAAATGAGGGGATTTTGTTAATATTAATTAAAGAATATTTCCCTCCTTTGACAAAGGAGGGAAGAATATACAATGGGAAAAAATAGTCTCTTCAGTGAATGGTATTGGGGAAGCTGGACAGTTGCATATAAATCAATGAAGTTAGAACACACCCTCCACACCATACACAACAATAAACTCAAACTGGTTTAAAAACTTACTAACACATGACACCATAAAACTCCTAGAAGAAAATATAAGAAAGAATATTCTGTGACATAAATCAAAGCAACTTTTCCTTAGGTCAGACTCCCAAAGCAATAGAAATAAAAGCAAAAATAAACAAATGGGATGTAATCAAACATATAAAGCAAAGGAAACCATAAAGAAAACAAAAAGATAATCTATAATCTATGTAATGGGAGAAAATATCTGCAAATGATGTGACCAATAAGGACTTAGTTTGCAAAATATACAAACAGCTGATACAACTCAATATAAAAAAAAAAAAAATTAAAATATTGGCAAAAGACCTAAACAGGCGTTTCTCCAAAGAAGACATACAGATGGCCAATAAGCACATGAAAAGATGCTCAACATCACTAATTATCAGAGAAACGCAAATCCAAACTACAGTGAGGTATCATCTCACTCCCATCAGAATGTGTGCATGCATTCTAAGTTTCCTCAGTGATGTCTGACTCTTTGTGACCCAGTGGACTGCAGCCTGCCAGGCTCTTCTGTCCATGGGATTCTCCAGACAAGAATACTTGAGTGGGTTGCCATGCCCTCCTCCAGGGGATCTTCTTCTCTATTGGCAGGTGGTTCTCTACCCTGATTGCCACCTGGGGGCCCTCCCATCAGAATGCCCAACATCAAAAAGTCTACAAACAGTAAATGCTGGAGAAGGTGTGAAGCAAATGGAGCCCTCCCACACTGCTGGTGGGAATATTCACTGGTGTAGCCACTATGGAGGTTTCTTTAAAAGCTAAAAATAATACTACCACATGATTCAGCAGTTCCACTCCTGGTCATATATGCTGCTGCTGCTGCTAAGTCACTTCAGTTGGGTCCGACTCTGTGTGACCCCATAGACAGAAGCCCACCAGGCTCCCCCTTCCCTGGGATTCTCCAGGCAAGAACACTGGAGTGGGTTGCCATTTCCTTCTCCAATGTGTGAAAGTGGAAAGTGAAAAGTGAAAGTGAAATCGCTCAGTCGTGTCAGACCCTTAGCGACCCCACGGACTGCAGCCTACCAGGCTCCTCCATCCATGGGATTTTCTAGGTAAGAGTACTGGAGTGGCTTGCCATTGCCTTCTCCGGGTCATATATGCAGATGAAACTATAATTGGAAAAGATACACGCACACCTATGTTCATAGCAGCGCCATTTACAATAGCCAGGACATGGAAGCAACCTAAATGCCCATTGATAGATAAATGGATAAAGAAAACATGGTACATATATATTATAGAACACTCCTCAGCCATAAAAACGAATGAAACAATGTCATTTGCAGCAACACATGGAGCCAGAGATTGCCATACTGAGTGAAGTAAGTCAGACAGAGAAGGAAAAATATATGACACCGCTTCTACTTGGAATCTAACTTTTTTAAAGTGATATAAATGAACTTATTTACAAAACAGAAACAAAATCACAGATTTCAAAAATCAGCTTATGTTTACCAAAGAGGAAATATGTGTGTTGGAGGGACAAATTAGGAGCCTGGGATGAACATACAAATACCACTATATATAAAATAGATAACCAATAAGGAATTATATTCAATATCTTGTAATAACTGATAATGGAAAATAACTTATAAAATAATATATATAATATATACAAAATCATTTTACACCTTAAACTAACACAATACTGTAAATCAACTATACCTCAATTTTTTTAAAAAAGAAATAATACCTTCAAGTTTAATGCATAGTCATAAATAGAATTTCCTTCTTTATAATGGTTGAATGATATTCTATTTTATATATACTACATTTCCTTTATCCATTCATCTGTTGAGGGACACTTAAATTGTTTCAATGTCTTGGCTATATACTTCAGTGAACATTGGGGTGCCACTACCTTGATTTCAATTCCTTTGAATATACACCCAAAGTAGTAAATGGTGGTATCTGGAGACTGTAATAAGTCACAAAAGTATATTGTAATATCCAGAGTGACCACTAAGAAAAGTACAAAAAGAGATAGGTTCCAAAAAACTTTAAATGTATCAATAAATAATCCTAAAAAGTGTTCAAGAATCTCACAAAAAGTTAAGAAAAGAGAAGAAGAACAAGAACCAGAGGAAACAAACCAAAAGGGACAGCATTCTAACATATCAATAGTTACCTTAGAGTAGTGAAAAACGGAATGGAGTCTTACTACCACAGTCATAGGGTGCTCCAGCTCATGGTATGTGGAGAGATTTGCTGCGTTTCTAAAGTATCTCAGAAAACAGCTGCATTTCAGAACCTAAACCAGTATTTGCTTTTCTTCACTCTGAAGGAGCACACAGGTCATAAGATCTATAGTCCACATATAGCAGGTGTGTTATAAATTCCTGTTGAATGAATGAATGAATGCAGATGGCAGTGCCTGGCATCAGATCGATTAAGCCCTGAGCCTTTGGAGTTGGAGCACTGACTCCAACACCCTAGATTACCAGAGAACTAACCCTAGGGAGTATCAAATAGTGAGAACTTACACAAAGGAAACCACTTGATTACAAGACCCAGCATCACCCAATCATCAGTAGCACCCTGTGCAGGACACCTCATCTAAACAACAAACAAGCCAAAAGTACAAACCCAGTCATCAGCAGACAGGATTACCATCTCACTCAGCCTTGCCCATCAGAGGAAAAACAAACAAACAAAAACTCAGCACAAATCTTACACTATACAAAGCTTACACAAACCACTGGACCAACCTTAGGAGTGCAGAAACCAAAAAGAAGAAAGAATTCAACTTTGAAGCCTGGGAAAAGAAGACCTCAAACACAATAAGTTAAAAAAATTCTTTTTGGAAAGTAATTCTCTGAAACAGCAGAGAATTACTACACAAATGAAGGAACAAACTAGAAACATGGAAGTCCAAATAAATGAAGAGGAAATAGGCAACTACCTGAAAAAGAATTCAGAATAATGATAGTAAAGATCATCAGATGCCATGAAAACAAAATGGAGAAAATACAAGAATCAAATAACAAAGACCTAGAAGAATTAAAGAAAAACCTACGCAGACAAACAACACAATTACTGAAACTAAAAATGCTCTAGAAGGATTCAATCACAGAATATCTGAAGCAGAAGAATGAATCAGTGAGCTGAAAGATAAAATGGTAGAAATAACTTCTAAAGAGCAGAATAAAGTAAAAAGAATGAAAAGAACTGAGGATAGTCTCAGAGACCTCTGGGACAATATAAAATACACCAACATTGAATTATAGGGGTCCCAGAAGAAGAAGTGAAAAAGAAAGGGTATGAGAAAATTTTTGAAGAGATTACAGTTGAAAATTGCCCCAACATGGTAAAGGAAATAGTCAATCAAGCTCAAGAGGGACAAAGAGTCCCATACAGGATAAACCCAAGGAGAAACGCACCAAGACACATACTAACCAAACTAACAAAGACTAAACATAAAGAAAGAATATTAAAAGCAACAAGGGAGAAGCAACAAGTAACATACAAGGGACATCCCATACATTTAACAATTGATTTTTCAGCAGGAACTCGCAGGTCAGAAGGGAATGGCAGGATATATTTAAAGTACTGAAAGGGAAAAATCTAAAACCAAGATTACTGTACCTGGCAAGGATCTCATTCAAAATTGATGGAGAAATAAAAAGTTTTTCAGACAAGCAAAAGTTAAGAGAATTCAGTACTACCAAACCAGCTTTACAACAAATGTTCAGTTCAGTTCAGTTCAGTCGCTCAGTCGTGTCTGACTCTTTGCGACCCCATGAATCACAGCACGCCAGGCCTCCCTGTCCATCACCAACTCCCGGAGTTCACTCAAACTCAGGTCCATCGAGTCGGTGATGACATCCAGCCATCTCATTCTCTGTCGTCCCCTTCTACTCCTGCTAGAGGGACTTATATAGTCAAAAAATACAAGAGAAGAAAAAACATCTACAAAATCAACTCCAAACAATTAAGAAAATGGCAATAAGAATATATATATCAATAATTACTTTAAATATAAATGGATTAAATGCTCCAACCAAAAGACACAGACTGGCTGAATGGATACAAAAACAAGACTCATATATATTCTGTCTACAAGAAACCCACTTCAGACCTAAAGACACACAAAGACAGAAAATGAGAGGATGGAAAAATATATTCCATGAAGATGGGAAGCAAAAGGAAGCTGGAGTAGCAACCCTCATATCAGACAAAACAAACCTTAAAATAAACAGTATTATAAGAGATAAGGAAGGACACTACATAATCAAGGGATCAATCCAAGAGGAAGACATAACAATTGTAAATATCTATGCACTCAACATAGGACCACCTCAATACATAAGACAAACACTAACAGACATAAAAAGAGAAAATGACAGTAACACAACAATAGTAGGAGACTTTAACACCCCACTCACACCAATTGACAGATCATCAAAACAGAAAATTAATAAGGAAACACAAGTCTTAAATGATACATTAGATGAGATGGATCCCATTGATATCTTCAGGACATTCCATCCAAATGGAAAAGAATACACCTTCTTCTCAAGTGCACGTGGAACATTCTCCAGGTTAGACCACATGCTGAGTAACAAATCAAACCTCAGTAAATTTAAGAAAATTGAAATCATATCAAGCATCTTCTCCAACCACAATGCTATGAGACTAGATATCAATTACAAGAAAAAAACTATAAGAAACACAAACACAAGGAGATTAAGCAACACATTTCTAAATAACCAACAGGTTACTGAAGAAATCAAAATGGAAATAAAAAAATTTCTAGAAACAAATGACAATGAAAACATGACAACTCAAAACCCAAGGGATGCAGCAAAAGCAACTCTAAGAGGAAAGTTTATAGCAATACAATCCTACCTCAAGAAACAAGAAAAACATTGAATAGACAACCTAACTTTACACCTAAAACAACTGGAAAAAGAAGAACAAAAAACCCCCAAAATTAGTAGAAGGAAAGAAATCATAAAGACCTAAGCAGAAATAAATGAAAAAGAAATGAAAGAAGCAATAGTAAAGATTAACAAAATTAAAGCTGGTTCTTTGAGAAGATAAACAAAATTGACAAGTCTTTAGCCAGACTCATCAAGAAAAAAAGAGAGAAGAATCAAATCAACAACAAAGGATTATAAGAGACTATTATGAACAACTAAGAAGCTCTATACAGTTATCAAAAACAAGACCAGGAGCTGACTGTGGCTCAGATCATGAACTCCTTATTGCCAAATTCAGACTTAAATTGAAGAAAGTAGGGAAAACCACTAGACCATTCAGATATGACCTAAATCAAATCCCTTATGATTATACAGTGGAAGTGAGAAAGAGAATTAAGGGACTAGATTTGATTGATAGAGTGCCTGACGAACTGTGGACGGAGGTTCGTGACATTGTACAAGAGACAGGGACCAAGACCATCCCCACGGAAAATAATGCAAAAAACAAAATGGCTGTCTGAGGAGGCCTTACAAATAGCTGTGAAAAGAAGAGAAGCGAAAAGCAAAGAAGAACAGGAAAGATATAAACATCTGAATGCAGAGTTCCAAAGAATAGCAAGGAGAGATAAGAAAGCATTCCTTAGCGATCAATGCAAAGAAATAGAGGAAAACAACAGAATAGGAAAGACAAGAGATGTCTTCAAGAAAATTAGAGATACCAAGGGAACATTTCGTGCAAAGATGGGCTCGATAAAGGACAGAAATGGTATGGACCTAACAGAAGCAGAAGATATTAAGAAGAGGTGGCAAGAATACACAGAAGAACTGTACAAAAAAGATCTTCAAGACCAAGATAATCACGATGGTGTGATCACTCACCTGGAGCCAGACATCTTGGAATGTGAAGTCAAGTGGGCCTTAGAGAGCATCACTACGAACAAAGCTAGTGGAGGTGATGGAATTCCAATTGAGCTATTTCAAATCCTGAAAGATGATGCTGTGAAAGTGCTGCACTCAATATGCCAGCAAATTTGGAAAACTCAGCAGTGGCCACAGGACTGGAAAAGGTCAGTCTTCATTCCAATCCCAAAGAAAGGCAATACCAACGAATGCTCAAACCACAGCACAATTGCACTCCACTCACAAACTGGTAAAGTCATGCTCAAAATTCTCCAAGCCAGGCTTCAGCAATACGTGAACCGTGAACTTCCAGATGTTCAAGCTGGTTTTAGAAAAGGCAGAGGAAGCAGAAATAAAACTGCCAACATCTGCTGGATCATGGAGAAAGCAAGAGAGTTCCAGAAAAACATCTATTTCTGCTTCATTGACTATGCCAAAGCCTTTGACTGTGTGGATCACAATAAACTGTGGAACAGTCTGAAAGAGATGGGAATACCAGACCACCTGACCTGCCTCTTGAGAAACCTGTATGCAGGTCAGGAAGCAACAGTTAGAACTGGACATGGAACAACAGACTGTTTCCAAATAGGAAAAGGAGTACGTCAAGGTTGTATATTGTCACCCTGCTTATTTAACTTATATGCAGAGTACATCATGAGGAACGCTGGGCTGGAAGAAGCACAAGCTGGAATCAAGATTGCCAGGAGAAATATCAATAATCTCAGATATGCAGATGACACCACCCTTATGGCAGAAAGTGAAGAGGAACTCAAAAGCCTCTTGATGAAAGTGAAATAGGAGAGTGAAAAGGTTGGCTTGAAGCTCAACATTCAGAAGACAAAGGTCATGGCATCTGGTCCCATTACTTCATGGGAAATAGATGGGGAAGCAGTGGAAACAGTGTCAGACTTTATCTTTTTGGGCTCCAAAATCACTGCAGATGGTAATTGCAGCCATGAAATTAAAAAACGCTTACTCCTTGGAAGGAAAGTTATGACCAATCTAGATAGCATATTAAAAAGCAGAGACATTACTTTGCCAACAAAGGTCCGTCTAGTCAAGGCTATAGTTTTTCCAGTGGTCATATATGGATGTGAGAGTTGGACTGTGAAGAAAGTTGATCACGGAAGAATTGATGCTTTTGAACTGTGGTGCTGGAGAAGACTCTTGAGAATCCCTTGGACTGCAAGGAGATCCACCCAGTCCATTCTAGAGATCAGTCCTGGGTGTTCATTGGAAGGACTGATGCTAAAGCTCAAACCCCAATACTTTGGCCACCTCATGCGACAAGTTGACTCCCTGGAAAAGACTCTGATGCTGGGAGGGATTGCGGGCAGGAGGAGAAGGGCACGACAGAGAATGAGATGTCTGGATGGCATCACCGACTCGATGGACATGAGTTTGAGTGAACTCTGGGAGTTGGTGATGGACAGGGAGGCTTGGTGTGCTGTGATTCATGGGGTTGCAAAGATCGGACACGACTGAGCGACTGAAGTGAACTGAACTGATATGGTAATAAAATGGATAACCTGGAAGAAATGGACAGATTCTTAGAAAAGTTCAATCTTCCAAGACTGAACCAGGAAGAAATAGAAATTATGAACAAACAAATTACAAGCACTGTAATTGAAGCTGTGATCAAAAATCTCCCAAAACCACAGAAGCCCAGGACCAGATGGCTTCACAAGAGAATTCTATCTAACATTTAGAGAAGAGCTAATGCCTTGGAGAAGGAAATGACAACCCACTCCAGTATTCTTGCTTGGAGAATCCTGTGAATGGAGCAGCCTGGTGAGGTGCTGTCCATGGGGTCGCACAGAGTCGGACATGACTGAAGCGACTTAGCAGCAGCAGCAGTAATGCCTATCCTGCTAAAACTCTTTCAAAAAATTGAAGAGGAAGGAACACTTCCAAAGATATTCTACAAGGCCACCATCATCCTGATACCAAAACCAGAGAAAAACAATACAAAAAAAGAAAAATACAGGCCAATAACACTGATGAATATAGATGCTAATATCCCCAACAAAATTTTAGCAAATGGAATTCAGCAACCATCAAGTGTTGATCAACCATAATCAAGTTGGGTTTATTCCAGGAATGCAGAGATTCTTCACTATATGTAAATCAATCAATCAATGTGATATATATTAATATATTGAAAGATAAAAACCATATGATATTCTCAATAGCCGCAGAAAAAGCCTTTGACAAAACTCAGCACCCATTTAATAAAACTCTTCAAAAAATGAGCATAGAAGAAAACTACCTCAACATAGTAAAAGCCATATATGATAAGCCTACAGCAAACATTATTCTCAGTGGTGAAAAACTGAAAGCATTCCCCCTAAGATCAGGAACAAGACAAGGGTGTCCACGTTAGCCACTGTTATTCAACATAGTTCTGGAAGTCCTAGCTACAGCAATCAGAAAAGAAAAGGAAATAAAAGGAATCCAGATCGGAAAAGAAGAAATAAAACTCTCACCACTGTTTGCAGATGACATGATACTATACACAGAAAAACCTAAAGACAATCAGAAAATTTCTAGAGCTAATGAGTGAATTTAGCAAAGTTGCAGGATACAAAATCAATACACAGAAATCACGTGCATGTCTATATACTAACAATGAAAATCAGAAAGAGAAATTAAGGAATAAATCCCATTCACCACTGCAACAAAAAGAATTAAATATTTAGGAATAAGCTTACCTAAGGAGACAAACGGAGAAGGCAATGGCAAGACACTCCAGTACTCTTGCCTAGAAAATCCCATGGATGGAGTAGTCTGGTAGGCTGCAGTCCATGGGGTCACTAAGGGTCGGACACGACTGAGCGACTTCACTTTCACATTTTACTTTCACACATTGGAGAAGGAAATGGCAACCCACTCCAGTGTTCTTGCCTGGAGAATCTCAGGGACGGGGGAGCCTGGTGGGCTTCTGTCTGTGGGATCACACAGAGTCGGACACGACTGAAGTGACTTAGCAGCAGTAGCAGTAAGGAGACAAAAGAACTGTACACAGAAAATTATAAGACACTAATAAAAGAAATCAAAGATGATATAAACAGAGAGAGAGATATTCCATGTTCCTAGGTAGGAAGAATCAATATTGTGAAAATGACTATATTACCAAATGCAATCTACAGATCAATGCGATCCCTATCAAATTACCAAAGGCATTTTCCATAGAACTAGAAACAAACAAACAAACACGGAGTAGCCATCATAGTCAACAGAAGAGTCCAAAATGCAGTATTTGGATGCAATCTCAAAAACGACAGAATGATCTCTGTTTGTTTCCAAAGCAAATCATTCAATATCACAGTAATCCAAGTCTGAAGTAATCCAGTCTGAAGACTGACAAGACCTTCTAGAACTAACACCCAAAAAGATGTCCTTTTCTTATAGGGGACTGGAATGCAAAAGTAGGAAGTCAAGAAACACCTGGAGTAACAGGCAAATTTGGCCTTGGAGTAAAGAATGAAGCAGGCAAAGGCTAATAGAGTTTTGCCAATAGAATGCACTGGTCATAGCATACACCCTTTTCCAACGACACAAGAGAAGACTCTACACATGGACATCACCAGATGGTCAACACTGAAATCAGATTGATTACATTATTTGAAGCCAAAGATGGAGAAGTTTCATACAGTCAGTAAAGACAAGACTGGGAGATGACTGTGGCTCAGATCATGAACTCCTTATTGCCAAATTCAGACTTAAATTGAAGAAAGTAGAGAAAGCCACTAGACCATTCAGGTATGACCTAAATCAAATCCCTTTCGATTATACAGCGGAAGTGGCAAAAAGATTCAAGGGATTAGATCTGATAGTCAGAGTGTTTGAAGAACTATGGATGGAGGTTCTTGACATTGTACAGGAGACAGGGATCAAGACCATCCCCAAGAAAAAGAAATGAAAAAAGGCAAAATGGTTGTCTGAGAAGGTATTACAAATGGCTGTGAAAAGAAGAGAAGCAAAAGGCAAAGGAGAAAAGGAAAGATATACCCATTTGAATGAATAGTTCCAAAGAATAGCAAGGAGAGATAAGAAAGCCTTCCTCAGTGAGCAGTGCAAAGAAATAGAGGAAAACAATAGAATGGGAAAAACTAGAGATGTCTTCAAGAAAATTAGAGACACCAAGGGAACATTTCGTGCAAAGATGGGCTCAATAAAGGACAGAAATGGTATGGACCTAACAGAAGCAGAAGATATTAAGAAGAGGTGGCAAGAATACACAGAAGAACTGTACAAAAAAGGTCTTCAAGACCAAGATAATCACGATGGCGTGATCACTCACCTAGAACCAGACATCTTGGAATGTGAAGTCAAGTGGGCCTTAGAAAGCATCACTGAGAACAAAGCTAGTGGAGGTGATGGAATTCCAATTGAGCTATTTCAAACCCTGAAAGATGATGCTGTGAAAGTGCTGTACTCAATATACCAGAAAATTTGGAAAACTCAGCAGTGGACACAGGACTGTAAAAGGTCAGTCTTCATTCGAATCCCAAAGAAAGTCAATGTTACACAATGATCAAGCTACCACACAATTCCACTTATCTCACATGCTAGCAAAGACATGCTCAAAATTCTCCAAGCCAGGCTTCAACAATACATGAACTGTGAATTTCCACATGTTCAAGCTGGTTTTAGAAAAGGCAGAGGAACCAGAGATCAAATGCCAACATCCACTGGATCATCGAAAAAGCAAGAGAGTTCCAGAAAGAGCATCTATTTCTGCTTTATTGACTATGCCAAAGACTTTGACTGGATCACAACAAACTGGAAAATTCTGAAAGAGATGGGAATACCAGACCACCTGACCTGTCCCTTGAGAAATCTGTCTGCAGATCAAAAAACAATAGTTAGAACTGGACATGAAACAACAGACTGGTTCCAAATCGGGGAAAGGAGTATGTCAAGGCTGTATAATGTCAACCTGCTTATTTAAGTTATATACAGAATACATCATGAGAAATGCTGGATTGGATGAAGCACAAGCTGGAATCAAGATTGCCAGGAGAAATATCAATAACCTCAGATATGCAGATGACACCACCCTTATGGCAGAAAACAAAGAAGAACTAAAGAGCCTCTTGATGAAAGTGAAAGAGGAGAATGAAAAATTTGGCTTAAAACTCAACATTCAGAAAACTAAGATCATGGCATCTGGTCCCATCATTCATGGAAAATAGATGGGGAAACAGTGTCAGACTTTATTTTTTGGGGCTCCAAAACCACTGCAGATCCTGATTGCAGCCATGGAATTAAAAGATGCTTGCTACTTGGAAGAAAAGTTATGATCAACCTAGACAGCATATCAAAAAGCAGAGACATTACTTTTCAACTAATGGCCGTCTAGTCAAAGCTGTGGTTTTTCCAGTAGTCATGTATGGCTGTGAGAGTTGGACTATAAAGATAGCTGAACACTGAAGAATTGATGCATTTGAACTGTAGTTTTGGAGAAGACTCTTGAGAGTCCCTTGGACAGCAAGGAATTTCAACCATCCCATCCTACAGGAAATCAATTCTGAATATTCATTGGAAAGACTGATGCTGAAGCTGAAACTCCTATACTTTGGCCACCTGATGTGAAGAACTGAATCACCAGAAAAGATCCTTATGCTGGGAAGGATTGAAGGCAGAAGAAGGGGCTGACAGAGGATGAGATGGTTGTATGGCATCACCAACTCAGTGGACATGAGTTTGAGTAAGCTCCAGGAGTTGGTGGTGGACAGGAAGTCTGGCGTGCTGCCATCTATGGGGTCACAAAGCGTCAGACGTGCCTGAGTGACTGAACTGAACTGAGAACAAAATATTTCATAATTTATATGGGTACACAAAAGACCCCAAATAGCCAAAGCAGTCTTGAGAAAGAATGGAGCTGGAGGAATCAACCTTCCTGACTTCAGATTATACTACAAAGCTACAGTCTTCAGGACAGTATGGTACAGGCACAAAAACAGAAATATAGACCAATGGAATAAGATAGAAAGCTCAGAAATAAGCTCATGCACCTATGGGTACATTATTTTTGACAAAGGAGGCAAAAGCATCCGATGTGGCCAAGACAGCTTCTTCAATAAATGGTGTTGGGAAAACGTGACAGCTACCTGTAAAAGAATGGAATTAGAATGCTTCCTAACACCACATACAAAGATAAATTCAAAATAGACTGAAGACCTAAATGTAAGACCAGAAACTATAAAACTCTTAGAGGGAAACATAGGCAGAACACTCCATGACATAAATCAAAGCAAGATCCTCTATGAGAGGAATGGAAATAAAAACAAAAGTAAATAAGTGGAACCTGATTAAACTTAAAAGCTTTTACAAAGCAAAGGAAACTAAAAGCAAGGTAAAAAGACAACCCTCAGAATGGGAGAAAATAATAGAAAATGAAACAACTGACAAAAAATTAATTTCCAAAATATAAAAGCAGCTCAGACAACTCAATATCAGAAAAACAAACAACCCAATCAAAAAGTGGGAAAAAGACCTAAACAGACATTTCTCCAAAGAAGACATACAGATGGCTAACAAACATGAAAAGATGCTCAACATCGCTCATTATTTGAGAAATGCAAATCAAAACCAAAATGAGATATCACACCTCACACAAGTCAGAATGGCCATCATCAAAAAGTCTACAAACAATAAATGCTGGAGAGGGTGTGGAAAAAAAGGAACACTCTTGCACTGTTGGTAGAAATGTAAACTGATACAGCCACTATGGACAATGGTATGGGGATTCCTTAAAAAGCCAGGAATAAAACCACTATATGACCAACAATCCCACTCCTAGGCATATACCCTGAGGAAACCAAAATTGAAAAAGACACATGTATCCCATTGTTCAACACAGCACTATTCAAAATAGCTAGAATATGGAAGCAAGCTAGATGTCCATAGACAGATGAATGAATAAAGAAGTTGTGGTATATACACACAATGGAATGTTACTCAGCCACAAAAAGGAACATATTTGAGGCAGTTCTGACGATCTGGATAAATCTAGAACCTATTATACAGAGTGAAGTGAGTCAGAAAGAGAAAGATAAATATTGTTTTCTAACACATGGCATCTGGTCCCATCACTTCATGGGAAATAGATGGGAAAACAGTGGAAACAGTGTCAGACGTTATTTTTTGGGGCTCCAAAATCACTGCGGATGCTGATTGCAGCCATGATATTAAAAGATGCTTACTCCTTGGAAAGAAAGTTATGACCAGCCTAGATAGCATATTAAAAAGCAGAGACATTACTTTGCCAACCAAGGTCCGTCTAGTCAAGGCTATGGTTTCTCCAGTGGTCATGTATGGATGTGAGAGTTGGACTGTGAAGAAAGCTGATCACCGAAGAATTGATGCTTTTGAACTGTGGTGTTGGAGAAGACTCTTGAGAATCCCTTGGACTGCAGGGAGATCCAACCAGTCCATTCTAAAGGAGATCAATCCTGGGTGTTCATTGGAAGGACTGATGCTAAAGTTGAAACTCCAATACTCTGGCCACCTCATGCGATGAGTTGACTCACTGAAAAAGACTCTGATGCTGGG
Source organism: Moschus berezovskii (assembly GCF_049115385.1). NCBI lineage: Eukaryota > Metazoa > Chordata > Mammalia > Artiodactyla > Moschidae > Moschus > Moschus berezovskii. The sequence goes on along the minus strand of NC_142488.1, from coordinate 130,718,223 downwards.
AGGATTGGGGGTGGGAGGAGAAGGGGACGACAGAGAATGAGATGGTTGGATGGCATCACCGACTCGATGGACATGAGTTTGAGTGAACTCCGGGAGTTGGTGATGGACAGGGAGGCCTGGTGTGCTGTGATTCATGGGGTCGCAAAGAGTCAGACACGACTGAGCGACTGAACTGAATTGAACACATATTTACAGAATCTAGAGAAATGGTACTGATAATTTATTTACAGGGCAGCAATGGAGAAACAGACATAGAGAATAGATTTATGGACGTGGGGAGAAGGGAGGAGAGGGTGAGATGTATGGAAAGAGTAACATGGAAACTTACATTACCATATGTCAAATAGATAGCCAATGGGAATTTGCTGTATGGCTCAGGAAACTCAAACAGGGGCTCTGTATCAATCTAGAGGGGTGGGATGTGGCAGGAGATGAGAGGGTGGTTCAAAAGGGAGGGGATATATGTATACCTATGACTGATTCATGTTGATGTTTGACAGAAAAGAACAAAATTCTGTAAGCAATTATCCTTCAATAATAAAAAAAAATTTAAAAAAATAGTTACCTTAAATTTAAATGGTTCAAATATACCACCTAAAAGACAAAAATTGTCCTGGATACTGGTCTGGCACATACAAAGCTTGAGGGCTACCACTCTGTCCTAATGATAAGTAAAAAGCTGAACAAACTGAAAAATCAACAACTCTTTTTAGATCTGTAAGATAAGTGAGGGAATGGGGCAAATCACTGCCCCCAATCTGGAGAGACCAACAGGTGAATGCAGAAACTCACAACTTACTGGAGAAGAAACCTCCACGAAAACTAATGTGGAGTAAGAAAATTTGAACTGTAACTGACGGATTGCTGGAGGCTCAATGTGAACAAGTCTGTGAGTTAAGAACTCCAGGGTACCCAGGCGTGAGTGCATGCAGGGCGGGTGGAATTCCCACACTTTCAGGAGTTTTACCTCCTAGAGCTGATCTAGGCTCTCACAGTTGAGTACTGAAGTAAAAATCCCCTCATGTTTCCCAGGATTTTCTCCAGGGCCAGTATAGCTTATTTTTCAGCCAGCATTTAGTCAGAGACTGTGCTTAATCCTCTAGTACTAATGAGGCTTCCACTCTAGGTGGATGGGTCTTTCTGCAACTTGGGGAATGTTTCAAGTCTGCTTCGGCCTAGTGCATACTTTCAGCCTTTTGGTCCTCCAGGACTCTTATTATCTCTCTCCTTGATTCTGTGTTTAAGTTCTAGTTAGTTTCAATTGCTGCTTAGTTCAGTTGAGTTCAGTCGCTCAATCGTATCCGACTCTTTGCAACCCCATGAATCACAGCACGCCAGGCCTCCCTGTCCATCACCAACTCCCGGAGTTCACTCAAACTCATGTCCATCGAGTCGGTGAAGCCATCCAGCCATCTCATTCTCTGTCGTCCCCTTCTCCTCCCACCCCAAATCCTTCCCAGCATCAGAGTCTTTTCCAGTGAGTCAACTCATCGCATGAGGTGGCCAGAGTATTGGAGTTTCAACTTTAGCATCAGTCCTTCCAATGAACACCAGGATTGATCTCCCCCAGAATGGACTGGTTGGATCTCCCTGCAGTCCAAGGGATTCTCAAGAGTCTTCTCCAACACCACAGTTCAAAAGCATCAATTCTTCGGTGATCAGCTTTCTTCACAGTCCAACTCTCACATCCATACATGACCACTGGAGAAACCATAGCCTTGACTAGACGGACCTTGGTTGGCAAAGTAATGTCTCTGCTTTTTAATATGCTATCTAGGCTGGTCATAACTTTCTTTCCAAGGAGTAAGCATCTTCTAATTTCATGGCTGCAATCAGCATCCGCAGTGATTTTGGAGCCTAAAAAATTAAAGTTTGACACTGTTTCCACTGTTTCCCCATATATTTTCCATGAAATGATGGGACCAGATGCCATGATCTTAGTTTTCTGAATGTTGAGATTTAAGCCAACTTTTTCACTCTCCTCTTTCACTTTCATGAAGAGGCTTTTTAGTTCTTCTTCACTTTCTGCCATAAGGGTGGTGTCATCTGCATATCTGAGGTTATTGATATTTCTCCCGGCAATCTGGATTCCAGCTTGTGCTTCTTCCAGCCCAGCGTTCCTCATGATATACTCTGCATATAAGTTAAATAAGCAGGGTGACAATATACAGCCTTGACGTACTCCTTTTCCTATTTGGAACCAGTCTGTTGTTCCATGTCCAGTTCTAACTGTAGCTTCCTGACCTGCATACAGGTTTCTCAAGAGGCAGATCAGGTGGTCCGGTATTCCCATATCTTTCAGAATTTTCCACAGTTCTAATCTCATATAGCTACCAGCCCTCTTAAGAACTTGCCAGCAAGATTTTTGTTGTTTTAAATAACACCTTCTGTCAGAGTTTCAGAATCCTTCATCTCTACAGTCCACCTCTCTCTATGGGCAGAATCTCCACACTCTCATCCTGGAGCCTGGGGGTGGATCAGTGGTCTGTATCTCTGAGTGACACTCACTTTCTACAAACAGGTGGTGTAGGGGAGATCAATGTCCCTGATTGTTTTGCCTTTGCCCTCCAAGCATGGAACCTGTGACCTCTGAGTGAGCTGGGTCAGTAGAGATTGGTACTTCAATATTCTCCACCTGTCAAGATTGCGACAGAGATCTTGCCCTACAAATGGCAGCTGATTAGAGGCAAGGAACACTTGTCCTCATGGCTGTACTTCCCCAAATAGTAGTTCTGCAGAATGGAATCAGGGGAATGAAGGATGGTTCCTGCCTGCCTATTCAATTGTGAAACAGTAGCCCTAGACTAGGAACCAGAAGCAGAGGAGCCCTTTTCTTAGCCACAACTGGCTGGAATAGAACTCCTATCACTGACCTGGGGTAGGATGGGGGTTGGGAGTATGTTTGGCTTACATGCCACAGACTCTGATTGTCTTACCAAAATTTAGTAGGTTTTCTTGAATAAATGCTCCTCCATGTTCTTTATGTCTTGAGTCAATTTCCAGAGACTTGAAAGATTTGTGTGTTTTTTCAAGACAATTTTTGCCCATTAAATGGTTGTTTTCAAAACAATTTTCACCCATAAAATGGTGGTTTTTCAAGACAATTTTCACCATTGAATGGTTGTTTTGCTGGGGAGAATGTCTGCCAAGCTCTTCATACTGCCATTCCAGAAGTCTCTCTTCCAATTTTTTTAATCTCTTATTTTTCTCTTGTTTAATTATATTAGCCTGTGTATATTTGGAATAATGTCAAATAGGAATAGTGGACCTCCAGGTCTTTTTCTATACTTTAAAAAGAATAGGAGGTTTAATTTTAATGACTGTTAAGTCATTAAGTCCTAATTATATAAAAAAGTCCTAAGGGACAGAATTTTAAACGCCCTGCCTTGAAGAACCACACTCAGAGCTGAGAGTCTCTAAATTAGGTCTTGTATCACACACACACACACACACAGAAGATTATCTCCTTACTTGGGGTAGTTTGTTCACAAGGATAGGCAAACAGCTCCAATAGGATTGCTGGCTTCTAGTTTGACCTCAGGTGACTTCTTTCAAGCATTAGGTCATCCCCAAATGTATCTTTAGAGTGACCATAGACTAGGGCTGCATCCGTTCCGTTCCGTTCTGTCGCTCAGTCGTGTCCGACTCTTTGCGACCCCGTGGACTGTAGCCTACCAGGCTTCTCCGTCCATGGGATTCTCCAGGCAAGAATACTGGAGTGGGTTACCATTTCCTTCTCCAGGGGATCTTCCCGACCCAGGGATCGAACCCGGGTCTCCCGCATTGGAGGCAGACACTTTAACCTCTGAGCCACCAGGGCTGCATAGGCATAGCTTAACAGAGACTCCTTTACAAATGTGACCTCTCTCTTCTGCATTATCAGTCTATTCCTCTCCACTGGAATTATTCCCATGGCATACATCATGCTCAGGTTTTAAGTAGCCTGAAATAATCTTCCCTTATAGAAGTTATTCTTCTGGGTTACTGTCACCTCTACCTTTCTTTTTGCACAGCCCATGTTGAAAGACTTTTCTTTACTGTTTCTGCTGCTCCACTTTCTTATTTAATTCATTTCTAATGCTCTTCTGTCTGTAATAGTGACTTTCAAAATGGGCTCGTCTCTGTCTTCATTTTCTAGATCTTTTTACTGGATTTGACCCATGAACCAAACTTCCCACTTTCAAATTATTTTGCCTCCCTTGGCTTCATTGACAGTGTGTTCTCTATCTCCTCTGCCCATTCCTGCAAGTTCTTTTGCTGGAGTCCTTCCCAAATTCTCAGTAAGTGTGGCTTCTCCTGTATTTTGCTCTTCATCCTCCCAGAAACCCTGGGAAAGTATTATCAGTGTTTTACAGTTAAATCCTAAAAATATAGCTTGGGATCTTTCATCTCTTGGTCTTCCCTTATAGCTCAGTTGGTAAAGAATCTGCCTGCAATGCAGCAGACCCAGGTTCGATTCCTGGGTCAGGAAGATCCCCTGGGGAAATGGCAACCCACTCCAGTATTCTTGCCTGGAGAATCCCATGGACAGAGGAGCCTGGCAGGCTATAGTCCGGGGAGTCAGTCATGACTTAGTGACTAAACCACCCACTGACATCACTCCTGAATTCTTCTTTATTTCTTAACTGTCTCTTCTTAAACATTTCTATCTCTATGCTTCCTCCAGGGAAGAGTAATAAGTACTTGCCAATTGCTAGATAGTATGCTGCTGCTGCTAAGTCACTCCAGTCGTGTCCGACTCTGTGTGACCCCATAGATGGCAGCCCACCAGGCTCCCCCGTCCCTGAGATTCTCCAGGCAAGAACACTGGAGTGGGTTGCCATTTCCTTCTCCAATATGTGAGGTACTTTATATACATCCTCCCATTTAATCTTCTCACTAAAAGGCAGATACCATCACCTCAGATCTACAGATGTGGAAACTGAGAGTCAAAGGAAAAATTCCTTACCAAAAGCCACACAGTATAAAGGAGTTAGTATTTAAGGCCAAGGGTTTCTAATTTCTATTGTCATTCTCTTTTTTAATATACAACACTACAAGTTACAGTTAAAATGTCTAGACCCAAACTTATGATTCCGCTCTACTTCAAAACCAATTCTTCCTCCAGACTTCTATATTTCTGCTATATTATATGCCATCATTGCCCCATTCAGGCACACTGAGGATTTCAGACTCATCTTCAACTTTTCCTTCTTCTCTGCCCACATGCAACCAATGGTCCTGTCTGGCACTGCCTTTTCATTCTCTCCCATCTGCCATTCTCCCTTGTAGATCAGTTTTTACCACCCTAATTTAGGCACCTTGATTTGTTACTGAACTTGTTTTGTGGTCTCTAGTCTTACCCAACTTCCACAGATACTGTCCAATCAGTTTATCCATCTTCCTCTAAGGCAAGTTCCATCCCTCTCTAGCCTCATTTTCCCTATCTGTAAATGAAATGACTGGCTGGATTATAATAAAGGCTCCTGTTTCACCATGCATGACCCCTTTTTTTCATTTTTAACCTATGTAGCCCATGATTAGAATTTTTTTTCTAATGTTAAAATTTTCATGTGTTAAGAAACAATTATCTTATTTCCCCACTTAAAAAAAATTGATCAGAATTTCATAACTGCCCATTAGTGCTTCTGATCAATGTCCCAGTTTGATTGATTCCAGCCTACAACAAATAATATTGACTTTGTAGTTCACCTGCACAGCTTTATTATGGAGAAGTACACAGTTCCCTTTAATCTTTCTGAAATCTTTTTTTAATTTTATTTTTTACTGAAGAATGGTTGATTTACAATGTTGTGTTAGTTTCAGGTGTACAACAAAGTGATTCAGTTATGCATATATATATTTTTTTTTCAGATTCTTTTCCTTTATAGGTTATTACAAAATATTGAGTGTAGTTATCTGTAATCTTGACAATCACTCCAGAACTTCCAGTGTAGTTGCCAGTGCATCCTGGTTGGCGACCATTGGGTGATTAATCTCTAAGGAATATTCCAGCCCTGGCAGTCTGTTATTCCTAAAGTACAGCACTGATCATGTATCTTCCCTGTTGATTATTCTGGAAGGGCTCCCCATTGCCTCCTAAATTAACTACAAACTACTTAGCCTGGAATTCAAAGCCTGCCACGCTCCAGCCTTTAACACAATGTTTTTTTCAAATCGTGAGCTGACAGCCGTGCTTGCATGAGCAACAAACTATTAAGCACTAGCATACATGCAGAGTTTACTGTTCTAATCACAAATAAAACTGACAACGAAGTTAATCTGACACATATTTAATGATATACCTAATGGTTATTGTGTTGGGTGGTAATTAGTCATAAATGGTAAGCAGTTCGCATAAATGATTGTAATTAGTATTACTTTTCCACACTCAGACCAATTTTTCCAGTTTCCTTCCATACTATTAGTTCTTCAGCATCCCTAATCAGTATCCATGCTAACAATTTTCGCTGATACCATGTACCGTTTAATCATCATCATCACATACATACACACACTCTTCCATACATTATAAGACAAAAGGTCCTGGCTGTTGCTCTCCAGCAGCTGAGGTTTTGCTGTGCCCCCAGCCCGCTGCCTCCCACCACCTGGGACTGAGGTCCCTCTGTGACACGGTTACTGCTTTGTCTCTTTCTTTCTGCCCAGCCCCCAATCCCAAGTCCAAAGCCTCTTCTACTCATCCTTGTACTTGGGATGCTCTGAGTGGCTCATTTCCATTTCAATGCCAGAAGGCTTCAGGCGGCAGAAATTCAGTCCCTTAACACTATATTGCTTCAGAGAGAGAAGGAGGAGCTACAGCAAGTTCTGGGGTTGTGTCAGTGGAAGGAGGAAGGCCAATAAAAGAAGAGCCTTTCCAGGTTGTCAGTACTAGATAGAAAGCACTCTAAAGGGAGGTGGCAGACACTGGGGGCTCAGAGAGGAGAGATATATTTACATCAGAATATGCAAACCTGCATGAAAAATTGCTTCGGTCGTGTCTGATTCTTTGAGACCCTGTGGACTATATTCTTCCAGGCTTTTGTGTCCATGGGATTCTCCAGGCCAGAATACTGGAGTAGGTTGCCATGCCCTCTTCCAGGGGATCTTCCCGACTCATGGATCGAACCCACGTCTCCTGCATTGGCAGGCGACATTAGACTATGATCATGGCTAAAACTTTATACTTCTAACCACAGGTATTAAAATGAGGGCAAATAATGCAACTACAGATTGTCATACTAAGTGAAGTAAGTCAGAAAGAGAAAGACAAATATCATACAATATCACTTATATATGGACTCTAAAACAGGGCACAAATGAACCTGTCTACAAAACAGAAACAGACTCAAAGACTTGTGGTTGCCAAGAAGGGGAAGTAGAGGGATGGACTGGGAGTTGAGGGTTGGTAGATAAAAATCAGGTCCTATTGTATAGCACAGGGAACTATATAGAATCTCCTGGGATAAGTCATAATGGAAAAGAATATTAAAAAGGAATGTATATATGTGTATAACTGAGTCACTTTGCTGTACAGCAGAGATTGGCACAACTCTGTACATCAACTATACTTCAGTTAAAAATTAATAAAATGAAGGCAAACAAGAAACCAATTACAGAGGTTTGCTTGGTGGTCCAGTGGCTGAGACTCCACACTTACAATGCAGGGAGTCTGGGTTCCATCCCAGGTCAAGGAACTAGATCCCACTTGCCGAGATGACATTCACACGCCACAACAAAAAGATTCTGCATGCCACAACAAAGACAGAAGATCCTGTGTGCCACAACTAAGATCTAGCACAGCCAGATAAATAAATATTTTAAAAGACAGACTAAATCATATGCATTTTTTTAAAAAAAGGAAACCAATTATGCAGTTATTTGAAAACATTCAAGTGATTTAAATTACTACTCGTATTTGCTGTATCATATGTAAAGTAAGGACAGCAGGAAAGCAGCACTGGCATATTTCCCTTACTGGCTCACTATGTGACAGCAGGCAAGCCAATGGCATCCAGTTTTGTATCTGTAAAATAGACTTTAATCCCAATGGTGTTGTGGTATGCCTTGGCATGCAGCCTCCAAACCTTGGAGATGTCTTCAATGTCTGTCATACACTCTTCATCTTGCTGGCTACCAAGTCATATGCATCAGTCAGTTCAGTCTCTCAGTCATGTCTGACTCTGCGACCCCATGGACTGCAGCACGCCAGCCCTCCTTGTCCATCACCAACTCCCAGAGTTTACCCAAACTCACGTCCATTGAGTTGGTGATGCCACCCAACCATCTCATCCTCTGTGGTCCCCTTCTCTTCCTGCCTTCAATCTTTCCCAGCATCAGGGTCTTTTCAAATAAGTCAGCTCTTTGCATTAGGTGGCCAAAGTATCGGAGTTTGAGCTTCAAAATCAGTCCTTCCAATGAATATTCAGGACTGATCTCCTTTAGGATGGACTAGTTGAATCTCCTTGCAGTCCAAAGTACTCTCAAGAGTCTTCTCCAACACCACAGGTCAAAAACATGAATTCTACGGTGCTCAGCTTTCTTTATAGTTCAGCTCTCACATCCATACATGACTACTGGAAAAACCATAACTTTGATTAGACGGACCTTTGTTGGCAAAGTAATGTCTCTGCTTTTTAATATGCTGTCTAGGTTGGTCATAACTTTCCTTCCAAGAAGTAACCGTATTTTAATTTCATGGCTTCAGTCACCATCTGCAGTGACTTTGGAGACCAAAATAATAAAGTCTGACACTGTCTCCCCATCTATTTGCCATGAAGTAATGGGACCAGATACCCTGATCTTAGTTTTCTGAATGTTGAGCTTTAAGCCAACTTTTTCACTCTCTTCTTTCACTTTCATGAAGAGGATCTTTTGTTCCTCTTCACTTTCTGCTATAAGGGTGGTGTCATCTGCATATCTGAGGTTATTGATATTTCTCTTGGCAATCTTAATTCCAGCTTGTGCTTCTTCCAGTCCAGCTTTTCTCATGATGTACTCTGCATAGAAGTTAAATAAGCAGGGTGACAACATACAACCTTGACACACTCCTTTTCCTATTTGGAACCAGTCTGTTGTTCATGTCCATTTCTAACTGTTTTTCCTGACCTGCATACAGATTTCTCAAGGGACAGGTCAGGTGGTCTGGTATTTCCATCTCTTTCAGAATGTTCCACAGTTTATTGTAATCCACACAGTCAAAGGCTTTGGCATAGTCAATAAAGCAGAAATAGATATTTTTCTGGAACTCGCATGTGTTTTTTATGATCCAGTGGATGTTGGCAATCTGATCTTTGGTTCCTCTGACTTTTCTAGAACCAGCCTGAACATCTGGAAGTTCACAGTTCATGTATTGTTGAAAACTGGATTGGAGAATTCTGAATACTACTTTACTAGAGTGTGAGATGAGTGCAATTGTGTGGTAGTTTGAGCATTCTTTGGCACTGCCTTTCTTTGGGATTGGAATGAAGACTGACCTTTTCCAGTCCTGTGGCCACTGCTGAGTTTTCCAAATTTGCTGACAAATGAGTGTAGCACTTTCACAGCATCATCTTTTAGGATTTGAAATAGTTCAACTGGAATTCCATCACCTCCACTAGCTTTGTTCATAGTAATGCTTCCTAAGACCCACTAGACTTCACATTCCAAGATGTCTGGTTCTACGTAAGTGATCACACCATCATGATTATCTGGGTTGCAAGATCTTTTTTGTACAGTTTTTCTGTGTATTCTTGCCACCTCTTCTTAATATCTTCTGCTTCTGTTAGGTCCATACCATTTCTGTCTTTATTGTGCCCATCTTTGTTTGTGCCCTCCAAGTGTCTATTTCCCAGTCCTGTGTAAGTTCTGGCAGCTCTGTGGTGGGGTTAATGGCCACCTCCTCCTTGAGGGCTTATGCCATACCAAAGTCTGCTGCACCCAGAGCCCCTGTCCTTGTGCAGTCCACTGCTGACCCATACCTCCACTCAAACACAGTTTTTTCTCAGTCTCTGTGGGATCCCTGGGTCCTGGTGCACACAAGGTTTGTTTGAGCCCTTTGAGCATCTCTGACGTGAAAGGGATTTGATTCTAAATGTGAATTTGCACCTCCTACCATCTTGCTGGGGCTTCTCCTTTGTCCTTGGACGTGGGGTATCTCCTCACAGCCACTGCTCCTGACCTTGGACATGGCATACTTGTTCCTAAATAACTAAAATTAATTTGCCTCTCTCCATCCTTACTGCTAGCACCTTAATTAAGGCCACTTTCATCTCTCATCTGGACCACTGTGATAGCCTCTGTCTCATCTCCATTCATGCTATTTTTAAATCCAGTCTCTTCATAACAGCTAGAGTGATCACTTTTTAAATTTATGTGAAAATTGTATAACATAAAATTAAACACTTTAAGTGTACAATTCAAAGATGTTCAGTACATTCTCAATATTGTGCAACCATCATCTCTACCAAAATATTTTCATCTTTCCAAAAGAAAGATCCATATCCATTGAGCAGTCACCACCCAACCTCCCTCCCCCATCCCCTAGAAATAATTAGATCTGCTAATTCTAGATATTTCATATAAATTGAATCACATATGAGTTTTTGCAAGGTGGGGGAAGGGGAGTAAGAGGGTTTCTTGCTTCTTGTTTTCGTTCACTTAGTGTAATATTTTTGAGTGTCATCCATGTTGTAAATCACTTCATGGATCATAGCCTTGTCATAGTGAAGGGGTTTGCATAACTCAATAAAGCCATGAGCCATGCCTTGCAGGACCACCCAAGATGGATGGGTCATAATGAAAAGTTCTGACAAAAATGTGGCCCATTGGAGGAGGGAATGGCAAACCACTCCAATATTCTTGCCATGAGAACTCCATGAAGAGTATGAATACTATAAAAAGGCAAACAGTGATGACACTGGAAGATGAGCCCTCCAGGTTGGAAGGTGTCCAATACACTACCGGGGGAAACCGGAGAGCAATTACTAATAGCTCCAGAAAGAACAAAGCCATTAGGCCAAAGAAGAAACGACACTCTATTGTAGATATGTCTGGTGGTGAAAGTAAAATCTGATGCTGTAAGAACAATGCTGCATCAGTTCAGTTCAGTTCAGTTCAGTCGCTCAGTCGTGTCCAACTCTCTGCGACCCCATGAATCACAGCACGCCAGGCCTCCCTGTCCATCACCAGCTCCCGGAGTTCACTCAAACTCATGTCCACAGAGTCGGTGATGCCATCCAGCCATCTCATTCTCAGTCGTCCCCTTCTCCTCCCGCCCCCAACCTTTCCCAGCATCAGAGTCTTTTCCAGTGAGTCAAATCGTCGCATGAGGTGGCCAAAGTATTAGAATTTCAGCTTTAGCATCAGTCCTTCCAATGAACACCCAGGATCGATCTCCCCTAGAATGGACTGGTTGGATCTCCTTGCGGTACAAGGGACTCTCAAGAGTCTTCTCCAGCACCACAGTTTAAAAACATCAATTCTTCGGCGATCAGCTTTCTTCGCAGTCCAACTCTCACATCCATACATGACCATTGGAAAAATCATAGCCTTGAGTATATGGACCTTTGTTGGCAAAGTAATGTCTCTGCTTTTTAATATATTATCAAGGTTGGTCATAACTTTCCTTCCAAGGAGTAAGCGTCTTTTAATTTCATGGCTGCAATTAGCATCCGCAGTGATTTTGGAGCCCCCAAAAATAAAGTCTGACACTGTTTCCACTGTTTTTCCATCTATTTCCCATGAAGTGATGGGACCAGATGCCATGATCTTTGTTTTCTGAATGTTGAGCTTCAAGCCAACCTTTTCACTCTCCTCTTTCACTTTCATCAAGAGGCATTTGAGCTCCTCTTTACTTTCTGCCATAAGGGTAGTGTCATCTGCATATCTGAGGTTATTGATATTTCTCCCAGCAATCTTGATTCCAGCTTGTGCTTCTTCCAGCCCAGCGTTCCTCATGATGTACTCTGCATATAATTTAAATAAACAAGGTGACAATATACAGCCTTGACGCACTCCTTTTCCTATTTGGAACCAGTCTGTTTTTCCATGTACAGTTCTGACTGTAGCTTCCTGACCTGCATACAGGTTTCTCAAGAGGCAGGTCAGGTGGTCTGGGATTCCCATCTCTTTCAGAATTTTCCACAGTTTATTGTGATCCACACAGTCAAAGGCTTTGGCATAGTCAATGAAGCAGAAATAGATGCTCTTCTGGAACTCTCTTGCTTTCTCCATGATCCAGCGGATATTGGCAATTTGATCTCTGATTCCTCTGCCTTTTCTAAAACCAGCTTGAACATACGGTAGTTCATGGTTCACGTATTGCTGAAGCGTGGCTTGGAGAATTTTGAGCATGACTTTACTAGCGTGTGAGATGAGTGCAATTGTGCGGTAGTTTGAGCATTCTTTGGCATTGCCTTTCTTTGGTATTGGAATGAAGACTGACCTTTTCCAGTCCTGTGGCCACTGCTGAGTTTTCCAAATTTGCTGACATATTGAGTGCAGCACTTTCACAGCATCATCTTTCAAGATTTGAAATAGCTCAACTGGAATTCCATCACCACCACTAAATTTGTTCCTAGTGATGCTTTCTAAGGCCCACTTGACTTCACATTCCAAGATGTCTGGTTTGGCCTTGGAGCACAGAATGAAGTAGGGCAAAGGCTAATAGAGTTTTGTCAAGAGAATGCACTAGTCATAGCAAACACCCTCTTCCAACAACACAAGAGAAGACTCTACACGTGAACATCACCAGATGGTCAACACCGAAATCAGATTGATTACATTCTTTGCAGCCAAAGATGGAGAAGCTGTATACAGTTAGCAAAAACAAGACCAGGAGATGACTGTGGCTCAGATCATGAACTCCTTATTGCCAAATTCAGACTTAAATTGAAGAAAGTAGGGAAAACCACTAGACCATTCAGATATGACCTCAATCAAATCCCTTATGATTATACAGTGGAATTGAGAAATAGATTTAAGGGACTAGATCTGATAGATAGAGTGCCTGATGAACTCTGGATGGAGGTTTGTGACATTGTAAAGGAGACAGGGACCAAGACCATCCCCATGGAAAAGAAATGCAAAAAAGCAAAATGGCTGTCTGAGGAGGCCTTACAAATAGCTGTGAAAAGAAGAGAAGTGAAAAGCAAAGGAGAAAAGGAAAGATATAAGCATCTGAATGCAGAGTTCCAAAGAATAGCAAGGAGAGATAAGAAAGCCTTCCTCAACGATCAATGCAAAGAAACAGAGGAAAACAATAGAATAGGAAAAACAAGAGATCTCTTCAAGAAAATTAGAGATTCCAAGGGAACATTTCATGCAAAGATGGGCTCGATAAAGGACAGAAATGGTATGGACCTAAGAGAAGCAGAAGATATTAAGAAGAGGTGGCAAGAATACACAGAAGAACTGTACAAAAAATATCTTCACGACCAAGATAGTCACGATAACATGATCACTGACCTAGAGCCAGACAATGCTGCATAGGAACCTGGAATATCAGGTCCATGAATCAAGGTAAATTGGACATAGGTAAGCAGGAGATGGCAAGAGTGAACATAGACATTTTAGGAATCGTTGAACTAAATGGGTGGGAATGGGTGAATTTAATTCAGATGACTACCATATCTACTACTGTGGGCAAGAATCCCTCAGAAGAAATGCGGTACTTGGGTGCGATCTCAAAAACAACAGAATGATCTTGGTTCATTTCCAAGACAAACCATTCAATATCACAGTAATCCAAGTCTATGCCCCAACCTCTGATGCCTAAGAAGTTGAAATTGACCAGTTCCATGAAGACCGACAAGATCTTCTAGAACTAACACCAAAAAGATGTCCTTTTCATCATAGGGGACTGAAATGCAAAAATAGAAAGTCAAGAGATACCTGGAGTAACAGGCAAGTTTGGCCTTGGAATACAAAATGAAGCAGGACAAAGGCTCACAGACTTCTGTCAAGAGAATACAGTGGTAGCAGCAAATAGCCTTTTCCAAAACCCAGACATGATAAAGGACAGAAATGGCAAGAACCGAACAGAAGCAGAAGAGATATAGAAAAGATGGCAAGAATACACAGAAAAACTATACAAAAAAGGTCTTAATGATCTGGATAACCACAGTGGTGTGATCACTCACCTAGAGCCAGATATCCTGGATTGCAAAGTCAAGTGGGCCTTAGGAAAGGTTACTACGAACAAAGCTAGAGGTGATGAAATTCCAGATAAGCTATTTAAAATCCTAAAGATGATGCTGTTAAAGTGTTGCACTCAATATGTCAACAAATTTGGAAAACTCAGCGGTGGGGCCACAGAACTGAAAAAGGTCTGTTTTCATTCCATTCCCAAAGAAGTACAATGCCATAGAATGTTCTAATTACTGTACAGTCCTGTTTATTTCACATGCTAGTAAGATTATGCTCAAAATCCTTCAAGCTAGGCTTCAGCTATATGTGAACTGAGAACTTCAAGATATATATACAAGTTGGGTTTAGAAAAGTCAGAGGAACCAGAGATCAAATTGCCAGCATTCACTGGATCATAGAGAAAGCAAGGGAATTCCAGAAAAAAAATCTACTTCTGCCTCATTGACTATGCTAAAGCCTTTGACTGTGTGGATCACAACAAACTGGAAGATTCTTAAAGAGGTGGGACTACCAGACCACCTTTCCTGCCTCCTGAGAAACCTGCATGTAGGTCAAGAAGCAACAGTTAGAACTGGACATAGAACAACGGACTGGTTCAAAATATGGAAAGGAGTACAACAAGGCTGTATATTGTCATCCTGATTATTTAACTTCTATGAAGACTGCTGCTGCTAAGTCACTTCTGTCTTGTCTGACTCTGTGCGACCCCATAGACGGCAGCCCACCAGGCTCCCCCATCCCTGGAATTCTCCAGGCAAGAACACTGGAGTGGGTTGCCATTTCCTTCTCCAATCCTTGAAAGTGAAAAGTGAAAATGAAGTCGCTCAGCCGTGTCTGACTCTTAGTGACCCCATGGGCTACAGACCACCTGGCTCCTCCATCCATGGGATTTTCCTGGCAAGAGTACTGGAGTGGGGTGCCATTGCCTTCTCCATAGACAACAGATAATGCTACATAAAAATTTACACTTTTTGTACATCCGTCATTTTACTAAAAATGACAATTCATCTAATCCATCATGTGAAATGCTGGGCTGGATGAAGCGAAAGCTGGAATCAAGATTGCTGGGGGAAATATTAATGACCTCAGATATGCAGATGACACCACCCTAAAATTTGATTCAAAAAACTAAGGTCATGGCATCCGATTCCATCACTTCATGGTAAATAGAAGAGTAAAAAGTGGAAGCAGTGACCGATTTTATTTTCTTGGGCTCCAAAATCACTGTGGACGGTGACTGCAGCCATGAAATTAAAGGACGCTTGCTCCTTGGACAAAAAGCTATGACAAACCTAGACCGCATATTAAAAAGCAGAGACATCACTTTACCGACAAAGGTCCATCTAGTCAAAGCTATGGTTTTTCCAGTAGTCATGTACAGATGTGAGAGTCGGATCATAAAGAAGGCTGAGCACCAAAGAATTGATGCTTTCGAACTGTGATATTGGAAGAAGACTCTTGAGTCCCTTGGACTGCAAGGAGATCAAACCATTCAATCCTAAAGGAAATCAACCCTGAATACTCATTGGAAGGACCGATGCCAAAGCTGAAGTTTTAACACTTTGGCCACCTGATGTGAACCTAATTTGCCTCTAATTTGTTGTCATACAAATATTCATAGTATTCTCTTATAATCCTATTTCTGAAAGTTCTAAAGTAATAATGCCACTTTCATTTATGATTTTAGTAATTTGATTCTTCTCTTTTTTTTCCTGGTTAGCCAACTCATTGGAAAAAATCCTGATGTTGAAAAAGACTGAAGGCAGAATGAGAAGAGGGCGACAGAGGATTAGATGGTCGGATGGCATCACTGATTCAGTGGACCTGAACTTGGGCAAACTCCAGGAAATGGTGAGGGACAGAGAGGCCTGGCATGTCGCAGTCCATGGGACACAACGTGGCGACAGACATACACACAGCATGAGTTTTTTCATATAAGGCCATTACCATGTTGATGAACTTCTCTTTATTTCTTATTTGTGTTTTATCATGGAATAATAATGGGTTTTATAAAATGATTGTTCTATGTTGAGACATGAGGTTTTTTCTCTGTCTATTAATGTGCTGTATTATATTGAATGATTTTCATATATTGAAGCATCTTTGCATTTTTAAGCTAAATCCCATCTGGTTATGGTGTATAATCTTTTCAAGATGCTGATGGATTCAGTTTTCTGGTATTGAGAATTTTTACATTTATATACAAATGAGGTATTGGTGTATTCCTATTCTTATGCAGTCTTTGTATGGTTTTGGTATCAGGGTAATGCTGGCTTTATAGAATGAGTTAGGAAGTTTTAGCCTCTCACCTAAAGAGTTGAGAAGCACTGATGTAAATTTTTCTTTCAATATTTGGTAGAATTCACCAAAAGTCTTTTGGTCCTGGGCCCTTCTTTGTTGAGATGGTTACCGATTCAATCTCCTTACTCATTATGTCTTTCACATTTTGTATTTATTCTGAAGTCAGTTTGGTAGTTTGTGTGCAACTAGCAACTTGTACATTTCATATAGGTTATATAATTTGTTGGCATACAAGTGTTCATAGTATTCTCTTATAATCCTTTCTGTTTCTGTAAGGTCTAAAGTAATAATGCCACTTTCATTTATGATTTTAGTAATTTGAGTCTTACCTCATTTCCTGGTTAGTTTTGCTAAACATTTTTCAGTTTTGGTTTCACTTATTCTTTCTATTGTTTTTATATTCTCTATTATAATTATCTCCACTCTAATCTTTACTATTTATTTCCTTTAGTAGCTTTTTATTTAGCTTGCTCTTCTTTATCTCATTCCTTGAGGTGAAAAGTTAAGTTATTAATTTGGGATCTTTCTTTCTTTATAATACAAAAATTCATAGCTATAATTATCCTTCTGAGCACTATTTTCCTGCACCTCATACATGTCAGTATGTTATATTTTGTTCTCATTCATGTCAAAGTATTTTCTAATTTCACTTGCAATTTTTTTCTTCAACTTGGTTGTTTAACCATGTACTATTTAATTTTAGTATTAAAAATTTGTGTATTCCTCCTGTTATTGACTTCCAGTTTCATTTCATTATGATTAGATTCTTTATATGATTTAAATTTTGAAAAAATTTTTGAAACTTGTTTTGTGGCTTAACATATGGTCTGTCCTACAGAATGTTTCATTCACATTTGAGAAGAAATCACATTTTGTTCTTAGGTGATATGTTTTGTATCTCCCTTAAGTCTAATTTGTTTTTCTTTTTTTTTTTTTTATATAGTGCTGTTCAAGTCCCCTAATTCTTTATTCATCTTCTATCTACTTATTTTATCCATTATTTGAAATGAGATATTTAAGACTTTAACTATTATTTCACAAATGTCTACTTCTCCCTTCAGTTCTGGCAGTTTTCCATGTATTTTGGGACTCTGTTATTAAATTCATATATCTTTATAATTCTCATATCTTCCTGATGGATTATTCCTTTGATCAATATATAATGTCATCCTTTATCTCTTGTAACAATTTTTTTTGTCTTAAAATCTATTTTGTCTGATATTACTATAGTCATATCAGCTTTTTGGGCTACTATTTGCATAGAATATTTTTTCCCTTCTTTTACTTTCAAGCTATTTGTGTATTTGGATCTAAATTTCAGTTCAGTACAGTCGCTCAGTCGTGTCCGACTCTTTGCGACACCATGAATCACAGCACGTCAGGCCTCCCTGTCCATCACCAACTCCTGGAGTTCACCCAAACTCATGTCCATAGAGTCGGTGATGCCATCAAGCCATCTCATTCTCTTTCGTCCCCTTTTCCTCCCGCCCCCAATCCTTCCCAGCATCACAGTCTTTTCCAGTGAGTCAACTCGTCGCATGAGGTGGCCAAAGTATTGCAGTTTCAGCTTTAGCATCAGTCCTTCCAATGAACACCCAGGATTGATCTCACCTAGAATGGACTGGTTGGATTTCCCTACAGTCCAAGGGATTCTCAAGAGTCTTCTCCAACACCACAGTTCAAAAGCATCAATTCTTCGGTGATCAGCTTTCATCACAGTCCAACTCTCACATCCATACATGACCACGGGAAAAACCATAGCCTTGACTAAACGGACTTTTGTTGGCAAAGTAATGTCTCTGCTTTTTAAAATGCTATCTAGGTTGGTCATAATTTTCCTTCCAAGGAATAAGCGTCTTTTAATTTCATGGCTGGAATCAGCATCTGCAGTGATTTTGGAGCCCCAAAAAATAAAGTCTGACACTGTTTCCACTGTTTCCCCATCTATTTCCCATGAAGTGATGGGACCAGATGCCATGATCTTTGTTTTCTGAATGTTGAGCTTCAAGCCAACCTTTTCACTCTCCTCTTTCACTTTCATCAAGAGGCTTTTGAGTTCCTCTTCACTTTCTGCCATAAGGGTGGTGTCATCTGCATATTTGAGGTTATTGATATTTCTTCCGGCAATCTTGATTTCAGCTTGTGCTTCTTCCAGCCCAGCATTCCTCATGATGTACTCTGCATATAAGTTAAATAAGCAAGGTGACAATATACAGCCTTGTCGTACTCCTTTTCCTATTTGGAACCAGTCTGTTGTTCCATGTCCAGTTCTGACTGTTGCTTCCTGACCTGAATACAGGTTTCTCAAGAGGCAGGTCAGGTGGTCTGGGATTCCCATCTCTTTCAGAATGTTCCACAGTTTATTGTGATCCACACAGTCAAAGGCTTTGGCATAGTCAATGAAGCAGAAATAGATGTTTTTCTGGAACTCTCTTGCTTTCTCCATGAGCCAGTGGATGTTGACGATTTGATCTCTGGTGCCTCTGCCTTCTCTAAAACCTGCTTGAACATCTGAGAGTTCACGGTTCACATATTGCTGAAACTTGGCTTGGAGAATTTTGAGCATGATTTTACCAGCATGTGAGATGAATGCAATTGTGCGGTAGTTTGAGCATTCTTTGGCATTGCCTTTCTTTGGGATTGGAATGAAGACTGACCTTTTCCAGTCCTGTGGCCACTACTGAGTTTTCCAAATTTGCTGGCATATTGAAAGCAGCACTTTCACAGCATCATCTTTCAGGATTTGAAATAGCTCAACTGGAATTCCATCACCTCCACTAGCTTTGTTCGTAGTGATGCTCTCTAAGGCCCACTTGACTTCACATTCCAAGATGTCTGGCTCTAGGTCAGTGATCACACCATAGTGATTTTCTTGGTCGTGAAGAACTTTTTTGTACAGTTCTTCTGTGTATTCCTGCCACCTCTTCTTAATATCTTGTGCTTCTGTAGGTCCATACCATTTCTGTCCTTTATCGAGCCCATTTTTGCATGAAATGTTCCCTTGGAATCGCTAATTTTCTTGAAGAGAGCTCTTGTTTTTCCTATTCTGTTGTTTTCCTCTATTTTTTGCATTGATCACTGAGGAAGGCTTTCTTATCGCTCCTTGCTATTCTTTGGAACTCTGCATTCAGATGCTTATATCTTTCCTTTTCTCCTTTGCTTTTCGCTTCTCTTCTTTTCACAGCTATTTGTAAGGCCTCCTCAGACAGCCATTTTGCTTTTTTGCATTGCTTTTCCATGGGGATGGTCTTGGGCCCTGTCTCTTGTACAATGTCTCGAGCCTCCGTCCATAGTTCATCAGGCACTCTATCAGATATAGTCCCTTAAGTCTCTTTCTCACTTCCACTGTATAATCATAAGGGATTTGATTTGGGTCATATCTGAATGGTTAGTGGTTTTCCCTACTTTCTTCAATTTAAATCTGAATTTGGCCATAAGGAGTTCATGATCTGAGCCACAGTCAGCCTCTGGTCTTGTTTTTGCTAACTGTATAGAGCTTCTCCATCTTTGACTGCAAAGAATATAATCAATCTGATTTCGGTGTTGACCGTCTGTTGATGTCCACGTGTAGAGTCTTCTCTTGTGTTGTTGGAAGAGGGTGTTTGCTATGACCAGTGCATTCTCTTGACAAAACTCTATTAGCCTTTGCCCTGCTTCATTCCATGTGCCAAGGCCAAATTTGCCTGTTACTCCAGGGGTTTCTTGACTTCCTACTTTTGCATTCCAGTCCCCTATAATGAAAAATACATCTTTTTTGGGTGTTAGTTCTAAAAGGTCTTGTAGGTCTTCATACAACCATTCAACTTCGCTTCTTCAGCGTTACTCATTGGGGCATAGGCCTGAATTACTGTAATATTGAATGGTTTGCCTTGGAAATGAACAGAAATCATTCTCTCGTTTTTAAGATTGCATCCAAGCACTGCATTTCAGACTCTTTTGTTGACCATGATGGCTACTCCATTTCTTCTAAGGGATTCCTGCCCACAGTAGTAGATATAATGGTCATCTGAGTTAAATTCACCCATTCCAGTCCATTTTAGTTCACAGATTCCTAGAATATCTATGTTCACTATTGCCATCTCCTGTTTGACCACTTCCAATTTGCCTTGATTCATGGACCTAACATTCCAGGTTCCTATGCAATATTTCTCTTTAGAACATCGGACCTTGCTTCTATCACCAGTCACATACACAACTGGGTATTGGTTTTGCTTTGGCTCCATTTCTTCATTCTTTCTGGAGTTACTTCTCCACTGATCTCAAGTAGCATACTGGGCACCTACCGACCTGGGGAATTCCTCATTCAGTATCCTATCATTTTGCCCTTTGATACTGTTCATGGAGTTCTCAAGGCAAGTATACTGAAGTGGTTTGCCATTCCCTTCTCCAGTGCACCACATTTGGCTGTGGTCCATGTGATCAGATCGACTAGTTTCCTGTGATTATGATTTCAGTGTGTCTGCCCTCTGATGCCTCCTCACAATACCTAACGTCTTATTTGAGTTTCTCTTACCTTGGGCATGGGATAACTCTTCATGGCTGCTCCAGCAAAGCGCAACCACTGCACCTTACTTTGGACGAGGTGTATCTCCTCAAGGCCGCCCCTCCTGACCTTGTACGTGGAGTAGCTCCTCTCAGCCCTCCAGCGCCCGCGCAGCCACCGCCTATTGGACATGGGGTAGCTCCTCTCGGCCGTCCGCCCTGGCCTCAGGAGTGGGGTAGCTCCTCTCGGCTGCGCTTCTTTGCGCGGTGGGTTGCACTGGGGCCGCCATCTCTCGCGTCTGCGCCACCGGGGCCTTTAGTCTTCTGTAAATGGATTGTTGAACCATGTGTACTTATTCATTTTGCCAATATCTGCCTTTTAATTAGAGAATTTAAAAATCATTTTATCTAAAGTAATTACTAATAGGGAAGAAGTTAAGTTTTGCCATTTTATGAACTGTTTTTCATATGTCTTATACCTTTTTTCACACCTTTACTTTCTCCATTACTGCTTTCTGTTATGAATAATTTTTTTCTACTGTACCACTTTGATTTCCCTCTCAGTTATTTTCTTGTATATATATTTTTTAGGTTTTTTCCTTTATAGCTACCCTAGAGATTATAAATAATATTACAGAGAATGAGATGGCTGGATGGCATCACCGACTTGATGGACATGAGTTTGAGTGAACTCTGGGAGCTGGTAATGGACAGGGAGGCCTGGCATGCTGTGATTCATGGGGTCGCAAAGAGTCAGACATGACTGAGCGACTGAACTGAACTGAACTTTATAACAAGTGAATTTAAATTAAGAACATCTTCCTTTCAATATATGCAAAATTGTGCCCCTTTATAGCACCTTCCACCTTTTATATTGTTATTGTCACAAATTGAATCTATATAAAAGTATGTCCATAGACAAAAACACATAATTTATCATTTTAAGCATTTATCTTTTAGATCACATAGAAAAAAATGAGGATAAATGTAATAGAGAGTGAAAAAAACAATAGGAAAGATCAATGAAACTAAAAGCTGGTTCTTTGAAAAGATAAACAAAATTTATAAAATAAAAAATCTTTTTAGCTAAAATCGTCAAGAAAAAAAGGGAGAGGGCCCAAATCAATAAAATTAGAAATGAAAAAGAAGTTACAACTGACACCACAGAAATACAAAGAATTATAAGAGACTAGGAGCAACCATAAGCCAATAAAACGGACAACCTAGAAGAAATGGACAAATTCTCAGAAAGGTACAATTTCTCAAGACTGAACCAAGAAGAAATAGAAATAAGAACAGATCAATTACCAGCACTGAAATTGAGTCAGTAATTTAAAATCTCCCAAAAGGCCAAAGTCTATGAACAGTTGGCTTCACGGGTGAATTCTACCAAACACTTAAAGAAGGATTAACACCTATACTTCCCAAACGCAGAGGAAGAGATACCTCTAAACTCATTCTATGAAGCCACCATCATCCTGGTACCAGAACCAGACAAAGGGAGCACACAAAAAAGAACATTACAGGCCAATATCACTGAAAAACATAGATGCAAAATTCCTCAACAAAATACTAGCAAATTGAATCCAACAATACATTAAAAGGATCATACAACATGATCAAGGAGGATTTATCCCAGGGATGGAAGGATTTCACAATATCCATAAATCAATCAGTGTGATACAGCTCATTGACAAAATGAAGAATAAAAACCATATGATCATCTCAATAGAGGCAGAAAAGGTTTCTGATAAGATTAAATATCCATTTATGATAAAAAATAACTCTCAAGAAAGTGGGCATATTAAAGGGCATATATGCGACAAACCCACAGATAACATCATACACAACAGTAAAAACCCAAAAGCATTTCCTCCAAGATAAGCAATAAGAGAATGTTGCTCACTCTTGCTGCTTTCATTCAATATAGGTTTGGAAACCCTAGCCATAGCAGACAAGAAAAATAAATAAAAGGAATTTAAATTAAAAACAAAGTTGCAAAACTGGCTGTTTGCAGATGATATGATGCGAAAAACTTAAAGATTCTATTAGAAAACTACTAGAGTTCATCAAGAAATTTGGAATGTTTTGCATTTCTATACACCAACAACAAACTATCAGAGAAATTAAGAAAACAATCCTATTTACAATCAGCTCAAAAAGAATAAAATACCAAGGGATAAATCTAATGAAGGAGTGACAAGACCCGTACTAAGAAAACTGTAAGACACTGATGAAAGAAACTGAAAATGATACAAAGAGATAGAAAAATATATTGTGTTCTTGTATTGGAAAGATCAATATGGTTAAAATGACCATACTACCCAGGGTAAATTACAGATTCAAAGCAATCCATATCAAATCACCAATGGCATTTTTCACAGAACCATAACAAAAATTTTTAAATTTTTATGGAAATTCCAAAAAACAAATAGTCAAAAGAGAGGGAAGAACAGAACAGAAAGAATCACGTTCCCTGATTTCAGACAGTACTACAAATCTGCAGTAACCGAAAAAATATGGTACTGGCACAAAAAAAGATACATAAATCAATGGAACAAGATAAAAACCCCAGAGATAAACCCACAAACTTATGGTCAGTTAATCTACAACAAAGAAGGCAAGAATATACGATGGAGAAAAGATAGTCTCTTCAATAAGTGGTTCTGGGAAAACTGGACAGCAACTTGTACAAGAATGAAATTAAAACATTTTCTAATAGCACATGCAAAAATAAACTCTTAGAGGAAAATCTAGGCAAAACACTCTTTGACATAAATCACAGCAATATTGTTTTGGATCTGTCTCTTAGAGTAATGGAAATAAAAACAAAAATAAATAGGGCTCAATTAAACTTAACATCTTTTGCACAGTTAAAGGAAACCATAAACAAGACAAAAAGAACCCATTTACAAACGATGTGACTGACAAGGGAGTAAGTTCTGAAATATACAAATAGCTCATACAGTTTAGTGTCAAAAAGAAACAAACAACCCAATAAAAAAAAATAATGGACAGAAGACCTAGATATTTCTCTGAAGAAGACATACAGATGGCCAACAGGCACACGATGCTTAATATTGCTGATTATTAGAGAAATGCAAATCAAAACTACAATGAGGTATCACCTCACACCAGTCAGAAAGGCTATCATTAAAAAGTCTACAAATAATAAATGCTGGAAAGGTTGTGGAAAAAAGGGAACCCTCTTACACTGTTGGTGAGAATGCTAATTGGTACCAGACCACCTGACCTGCCTCTTGAGAAACTTGTATGCAGGTCAGGAAGCAAGTCAGAACTGGACATGGAACAACAGACTGGTTCCAAATAGGAAAAGGAGTATGTCAATGTTGTATACTGTCACCCTGCTTATTTAACTTATATGCAGAGTACATCATGAGGAATGCTGGGCTGGAAGAAGCACAAGCTGGAATCAAGATTGCTGGGAGAAATATCAATAACCTCAGATATGCAGATGACACCACCCTTATGGCAGAAAGTGAAGAGGAACTCAAAAGCCTCTTGATGAAAGTGAAAGAGGAGAGTGAAAAAGTTGGCTTAAAGCTCAACATTCAGAAAACTAAGATCATGGCATTTGGTCCCATTATTTCATGGGAAATAGATGGGGAAACAGTGGAAACAGTGTCAGACTTTATTTTGGGGGCTCCAAAATCACTGCAGATGCTGATTGCAGCCATGAAATTAAAAGACGCTTACTCCTTGGAAGGAAAGTTATGACCAACCTAGACAGCATATTAAAAAGCAGAGACATTACTTTGCCAACCAAAGTCCATCTAGTCAAGGCTATGGTTTTTCCCGTGGTCATGTATGGATGTGAGAGTTGGACTGTGAAGAAAGTTGATCGCCGAAGAATTGATGCTTTTGAACCGTGGTGCTGGAGAAGACTCTTGAGAGTCACTTGGACTGCAGGGAGATCCAACCAGTCCATTCTAAAGGAGATCAGTCCTGGGTGTTCATTGGAAGGACTGATGCTAAAGCTGAAACTCCAATACTTTGGCCACCTCATGCGACGAGTTGACTCACTGGAAAAGACTCTGATGCTAGGAGGAATTGGGGGCGGGAGGAGAAGGGGATGACAGAGAATGAGATGGATGGATGGCATCACTGACTCGATGGACATGAGTTTGATTGAACTCTGGGAGTTGGTGATGGACAGGGAGGCCTGGCGTGCTCTGATTCATGGGGTCGCAAAGAGTCAGACATGACTGAGCGACTGAACTGAACTGAACAACCACTATGGAGGTTCCTTAAAAGGCTAAAAATAGAACTAACATATGATTCAATAATCCTAGTCCTGGACGTATACACAGACACAACTTTAATTAGAAAAGATACATGTACCCCCTACCTTCATAAAAGCAGCCTAAATGTCCACTGACAGATGAATGGATAAAGACGATGTGGTATACAGACACTCACTCACACACACACACACACACATATATATATATACAGTGGAATATTAGTCATAAAAAGAAGGAAATATGCCATTTGCAGCAACATGGAAGGACCTAGAGATCATCATATTAAGGGAAGTAAGGAAGATAAGGAAAATATCATACGGTATCACACATATCACATATTGGAGTTTAAAAATGATACAAATGAACTTATTTACAAAACAAAAATAGACTCATAGAAGCAAATTTATGGTTATCAAAGAGGATAGCAGGGTGGAGGGGGGAGAGAGAAATTAGGAGTTTCAGATTAACATATATTCACTACTATATATAAAATAGGTAAACAACAAGGACCTACTGTATAGCACAGGGAACTATACTCAATATCTTGTAATACCTATAATGGAAGAGAATTTGATAAACAATATATACCTATTATATAAAAGGATATATATATATGTAACAGAATCTCTGTGCTGTACACTTGAAATTAATACATTATAAATTAACAATACTTCAATAAAAAACAGTGCTTAGAAAAAAGAAAAGAAAAAAGATTTGCAATTCTATTAATCAATGCAATATACCACATTAACAAATTGAAAAATAAAGACCATATGATTATCTCAATAAATGCAGAGAAAGCCTTTGACAAAATTTGACATCCATTTATGATAAAAAACCCTCCAAAAAGCAGGAATAGAAGGAACATACCTCAACATAATAAAGCTATATATGACAAACCCACAGCAAACATTATCCTCAATGGTGAAAAATTGAAAGCGTTTCCCCTAAAGTCAGGAACAAGACAAGGGTGCTCACTCTCACCACTACTAGTCAACATAGTTTTGGAAGTTTTGGCCAGAGCAATCAGAGCAGAAAAAGAAATAAAAGGAATCCAGATTGGAAAAGAAGAAGTAAAACTCTCACTGTTTGCAGATGACATGATCCTCTACATAGAAAACCCTAAAGACTCCACCAGAAAATTACTAGAGCTAATTAATTAATATAGTAAAGTTGCAGGATATAAAATCAACATACAGAAATCCCTTGCATTCCTATACACTAACAATGAAAAAACAGAAGGAGAAATTAAGGAAACAATCCCATTCACCATTGCAAGGAAAAGAACAAAATACTTAGGAATATATCTACCTAAAGAAACAAAAGACCTATATATAGAAAACTATAAAACACTGGTGAAAGAAATCAAAGAGGACACAAATAGATGGAGAAATATACCGTGTTCATGGATCAGAAGAATCAATATAGTGAAAATGAGTATACTTCCCCAAATAATCTATAGATTCAATGCAATCCCTATCAAGCTACCAACGATATTTTTCACAGAACTAGATCAAATGATTTCACAATACGTATGGAAATATAAAAAACTTTGAATAGCCAAAACGATCTTGAGAAAGAAGAATGAAACCTGCCCGACTTCAGGCTCCACTACAAAGCCACAGTCATCAAGACAGTACGGTACTGACACAAAGACAGAAATATAGATCAATGGAACAAAATAGAAAGCCCAGAGATAAATCCACACACCAATCGTCACCTTATCTTCAACAAAGGAGGCAAGAATATACAATGGAGAAAAGACAATCTCTTTAACAAGTGGTGCTGGGAAAACTGGTCAACCACTTGTCAAAGAATGAAACTAGAACACTTTTTCACACCATACACAAAAATTAACTCAAAATGGATTAAAGATCTAAACCTAAGGCCAGAAACTATAAAACTCCTAGAGGAAGACATAGGCAAAACACTCTCCAACATAATTCACAGCAGGATCCTCTATGACCCATCTCCCAGAATATTGGAAATAAAAGCAAAAATAAACAAATGGGACCTAATGAAAATTAAAAGCTTCTGCACAGCAAAGGAAACTATAAGCAAGGTGAAAAGACAACCTGCAGAATGGGAGAAAACAATAGCAAATGAAGCAACTGACAAAGAGTTAATCTCCTGCAGCTCAACTCCAGAAAAATAAATGACCCAATCAAAAAATGGGCCAAAGAACTAAACAGACATTTCTCCAAAGAAGACATACAGATGGCTAGCAAACACATGAAAAGATGCTCAACATCACTCATAATCAGAGAAATGAAAATCAAAACCACAATGAGGTACCATTTCATGCCAGTCAGAATGGCTGCTATCCAAAAGTCTCCTAGCAATAAATGCTGGAGAGGGTGTGGAGAAAAGGGATCCCTCTTACACTGTTGGTGGGAATGCAAAGTAGTACAGCCACTATGGAGAACAGTGTGGAGATTCCTTAAAAAACTGGAAATAGAACCCAGCAATCCCACTGCTGGGCATACACACTGAGGAAATCAGAATAGAAAGAGACAGTGTACCCCAATGTTCATCACAGCACTGTTTATAATAACCAGGACACAGAAGCAACCTAGATGCCCATCAGCAGACGAATGGATAAGAAAGCTGTGGTACGTATACACAATGGAGTATTATTCAGCAATTAAAAACAATGCATTTGAATCAGTTCTAATGAGGTGGATGAAACTGGAGCCTATTATACAGAGTGAAGTAAGCCAGAAAGAAAAACACCAATACAGTATACTAACACATATATATGGAATTTAGAAAGATGGTAACAATAACCCTGTATGCGAGACAGCAAAAGAGACACACGTGTACAGAACAGTCTTTTGGACTCTGTGGGAGAAGACGAGGTAGGCATGATTTGGGAGAATGACATTGAAACATGTATATTATCATACGAGAAACGGATCGCCAGTCCAGATTCGATGCATGATACAGGGTGCTCTGGGCTCGTGCACTGCAATGAGCCAGAGGGATGGGATGAGGAGGGAGGTGGGAGGGGGGTTCAGGATGGGGAGCACATGTGCACCTTTGGCGGATTCATGTCAATGTATGGAAAAACTAGTACAATATTGTAAATTAATTAGCCTCCAAAAAATAACTAAATAAAAATTTAAAAATAAATTAATTTAATATATATATACATACAAAAAAGATTTGCAATTCTATTTTAGGACATTTGATACCAGATGTCACTAATTTTGGCTTGTCCAATATTAACATTAGTGGGCGTGTGAACAATTAACTTCATTCAATACAAGCAAATATTTATAATGTTCACCAAGGTGCGAAATTTCATTGAAGTCTATTTCCTAACTGCTGAAAAACTGTCTATTGAAAAACACTAGGATCTACTGGATTGCAGGGTTGAGATCTGAAGAAATCAATGATAAGTTATACTTTCATATCATTGAAGAGAATACCAAATTCGGTTAAAAAAAATAGCAAAACTAATATACATTTACCCATATGGTGACCAAGGAAGCTAGGGGCTTCCTTGATAGCACAGTTGGTCAAGAATCTGTCTGCAGTGCAGGAGACCCCGGTTCAATTCCTGGGTCTAGAAGATCCGCTGGAGAAGGGATAGGCTACCCACTCCTATTCTTGGGCTTCCCTTGTTGCTCAGCTGGTAAAGAATCTGCCCACAATGAGGGAGACCTGGGTTCAGTCCCTGGGTTGGGAAGATACCCTGGAAAAGGGAAAGGCTACCCAACTCCAGTATTCTGGCTTAAAGTATTCCATGAACTGTATATAGTCCATGGGGTGGCAAAGAGGTAGACATGACTGAGTGACTTTCATGGTGACTAAACAGACGTGGTGACTACCTATGATCAGTGAATCTGTATTCCCTGAATACACCCTGACTGAGGGTAATGAGACATAATTGAGAGAAACCAATGTGGAATTACATCCAACCTCAGAAACCCCATATAACTTGCTTGGAATTACTTGTTCAGTGATTGCTTTCTCCACTAGGAGGCTCATTTGCCATTGGATCCCAACCACTAGTCTGGTCCCTGGCACATAGCATATGCCCAATAAATATCTGTTAATGGAATGAGCTATTGAATAAACATAGAACTCAGACCTACCCATAAAGATTTTACATATTGTCAGTAAGGTAGACTGGTAGATGGTAGTGAAGCTGGTATGAAGAAGGGATACTTTTTCAATATTGTTTAATTACTGTCACATAGAATTCACAGCACAGAAGTCTACCCACAGTGACCATGCCATTCAATGGACAACAATGGCTTTCAATTTATACACAAATTGTTTATGGTTAAATGTCACTTCTGGAGTATGTGAACAATTTATTCTTTAAGGTGAAACTCATCTTATACCATCCAACCATACCATTTCTCTAAAAGAAACTGTCAAACTAGTAAGTTGTTTGCTTGGTAAACTGTGGTTCACAGTGAGAGCAAAGGGAACAGTGAACCCAATCCCTAAATGATCACAAAGCTCATATTAATGAGGTCAAATGATTGAGGTTTGCCTAACTTGAAAGGGGGTGGCTACAAGGTTCTGGCAAACGACCTAGGTGGCAGTGGAGAAAGGAGGAGATGCCAGTGGGCAGTACTCTCCGAGGAGCCTCTGGCAGGATGGATTTGACATGGTGAGGCTGCAGGGCACAAAACTAGGATGACAGTTCCTACAATGAGATAAATGAAGACACCCACGCAAGAGGCAACAACAATGGCCCCTGCCTGGGGTGGCTGCAGCCTGCCCACTGGCCAGGAGGAGTGTCTGACTAATTGCATCACTGTCAGTCTCTATATAGCACTGTTTTTTTTTTTTATTGAAGGTCCTTTTCTTTGTCCTGAACAAATTGACCCATTTGCTTCACTTTGCGCATTTAATTTTCATCTGTACATTTGCAAAATACCCCATTGCTGTTCATTATGGTAAATTAATATTGGTGTTTCTGTAAGACAACCATCAGCCATCATTTTCACTAACTCTTTCCTACCTCTCGGTGCACCCCCTCCCCGTCCCTTGACTAATAGATACCATTTCAACAGTTTGACTAACTGCCACGTTATAGAAAAGGCCGTAATTTATACTGATGTAATGGCCGTGATAAAAATCATTTGTGTGCTGATTTTATAAATTAGGGTGGAAATGTGAGTGCCTCTGAAAAATGAACTGCTACCACACAGATTCCACTGTTGCTAATGCTTCATACCCTTCTGCTTCATTAAACCAATTTCACGGGGAGATGAGTTAGAGGAAGAAGCTGTGCTACTTATGAGATGCAACAATGGCTTATTGAAAGAAATGGGGCTAAGATTAAATTAAGTGCTACTCGAGAAATATGGAAATACAAAAATATTCAGGCCTGTAGATGAGGCCTTTCATCCTCCCCAAACTGGCTCATCATAATTGCACAGAACTGAATTCACAGCCTACTAATTAATATTGAAGAGCTCCTTGAAACCACCTTTATGAGTGGGAGAACCCAAGAATGAACTTACTCCCTTCCCATTTTGAAATCACGTCAACTCAAAATTTTATTTTGGGCCAATTGCGATAGAGTTTGATCTTTGAACGTTTCCTCAATGGTTACTCATTCTGGAGAGGTAAATGCCAATTTTAGATAAAAGAGGAGAGAGCGAAGTGAAGGCACATAGCAGAGCAGAAGCCATTCATGGACAATTGGCAATTACCAAGCCTCACTAGTTGTTCTGTTCCCTTGTCTCCTGATTTCAGGTGAGTATCTAACCAACTGAATACAGATTTATGCTGAGAAGCATCTTGTTACCCCTTTATGGATAATGCCCTAAACGGAAGGTGGAGAACACTGAAAAATAAAGTATTGGTTGGCATGTCCTTAGGAGCAGGTACCAAGAAAAGGGATGGAGCCATTTTCACTGTTTTCATCTAAATTGCCTCCTATTTCCCCCATTCTGAGGAGCTTGAAGTTTTCACTTTCTAGCAACTAAACCCTATTTGTTCCCTGAGTTGTGAGGGATGTAAACACAAAGGGATTCATTGATTAAATAAGAAGCTTATGAATACTTAGCGTTTTTTTTAATGCAGAATTTCAAAGTGCAGCTGAGGAGCAGTCATTTTCCTCTCCCCTCACAATGAGATCTCTGTGTGTAAGTGACCCAAGTCCTGCGGTTGAGTCCAGCTCTCAGATTAGCACAGAAAACATGTACAGATGCAACTTTCAACCCGCCCCCTCCCAATTATGATAAAAAGAGTTACCCAAAAAGTGTGCCTCTGGTATGGGAGAAAAGGATGTCGAGATGACAGTCCTGAGGACCATGTGCCAAGAGTCAGAGCCACATCCCCACTCAAATGGGAATGTCATCCATGTGGTGTCTGTTGCTACCATTCTAGAGATTGGAGTTCAACCAATTGGAGGCTTGGTTCAGACAGCTAATGTAGCATGTCCACAGTGATAGCGAACACTGTTCATCATACTGTTGGAGAGGGATCACAGGCAATTCCCTTCCGAGACACATCATTGCTACTAGCTAATGGGCATGTTCACTATCACCAGGAAGGGAAGCTTGCAGCCCAAATGCCCCTCAATCTGATGGAGACTTGCAAAGCCAGTATCACTGTTTTGAGCATTTCAAAAGGTATATACAGCTGATAATGTTGGGAATTTTACTATGGAACAAGAAAGGTGCCTGAGACATTAATCTAAACAACTATGTAACCCCTTGCTATTTAATGTATGGTCTCTGGCTGGCAGCATTAGCATCACCTGGGAACATTTTAGAAACACAGGTGCTTGGGCCCATCCCAGACCTGCTGACTTCTCAGGTGATTTGTATGGTATTTAAAATCTAAGAAGCGCTGCTGCTGCTAAGTAGCATCAGTCGTGTCCGACTCTGTGCGACCTGATAGATGGCAGCCCACCAGGCTCCCCCATCCCTGAGATTCTCCAGGCAAGAACACTGGAGTGGGTTGCCATTTCCTTCTCCAATGCATGAAAGTGAAAAGTGAAAGTGAAGTCGCTCAGTCGTATGTCTGACTCTTGGCGACCCCACGGACTGCAGCCTACCAGGTTCCTCCGTCATGGGATTTTCTAGGCAAGAGTACTGGAGTGGCTTGCCATTGCCTTCTCCGAAGAAGCGCTAGTCTGCTCCTTTAGCTCCTGAAAAAAGAGTTCTCACTTAACCAGAGTTGTTGGATCCAGCAAACAAAAACGTAGGATGCTCAGTTAAATTTGAATATCAGATAAATAATATTTAATATAGGTCTTTCCCACACAGTATTGGCACCTCGCATTTTATTTGGCAAACTTCCAGTTGCTTGGACTCAATGGTTGATACTACAAAGATACTTATATCAGTTTTCCTTTGGGACCACAACCCTTTTTCTCTTGCATTTCATGTACTCCAAGACATTCCACATAGCTAGTCTGGTACAGACTGGGTACTGGGTCCCAAGCCCTACACAGGCCCTTGAGGTCAAGCAGTCATTCTAGGCTCACTCAAGCCTCACAAACACCTACTGGTTAGCCCTAATGTCATCTCCAATACTTCCTATCTTTGGAGTTGTGCTATGCCTTAGCCAAATGTGGCTAAAGAAATTGCATCCCTTTCAGTTCTGCCTAACTCTTTTATTACCTGGGTTCTCAGTCACTCGTTGAGTTTCTTCTATACTCCTTAAAACGTGTGGCTTGGTCCAGACCAATATGATAGTATCAAGACCACTGCATTGTTTGGAGACTTATACATTTATTGCAGAGATTTCACAGTTTCTATGTTCTCAGTCATTCCAGCTAAGAATCTTCTTAGTTCTTAAGCAGTCATTCCATCTAAGAATCATCTTAGTTCTGCAAAGCTAGCTGTCCCAGTTCCCAATTGGCTAGTGTTACAGACCTGTTCAAAATAGAACCTTAAAGAAGACTTCCATCTGTGAAATGCCAGAAGCTTCCTATCTGGGTATACACACACACACACACACACATTCTCTCTCATGAACATGCTTCTTGGTATGCTCGATGCAGGTAGGAAGTAACATATAGGCCATTCAAGTCTGTGGATAAGAGAAGAAACATTCTCCAAGTTGGCTACACCTGACAAAGCCACTTCAGTAGGCAGTCAGTGTCTGTGCTATTTTCTAGAGCATAAAGTCAGATATTCGCATTTCATTTCTTCATCCATTTAGCTAGACAGTTCCAAACATCTTTTGGAAGGAGATGATATGCCTCCCTCCCCCAAATATACCTTCCCATATGCCAGATGCCCAGATGGCTCAGTGGTAAAGATTCTATCTGCCAAGCAAGAGACTTGGGTTCGATTCCTGAGTTACGAAGATCCCTTGGATAAGAGAATGGCAACCCACTTCAGTATTCTTGCCTGGAGAATTCCATGGACAGAGGAGCCTGGTGGGTTATAGTCCATGGGGTCCCAAAGTCAGACTCGACTTAGTGAGTAAACAACAACATTGTTTATATACAATTTCAGAGAACCCTGAAGTCTATCCACGAGGTCCATGGTGTCCTGGTCAAAAACATTGTTCTCCATGATGGACAGGGACCGTGGTTCCTAGGAAACACTAGTATCATTTCATTTATCATAGTAATATAATAATTCCATCTGTTTGTATAATGCTCGATGGTGAAAACACTTTCAGATCCATTATCTCAGTGCCATGACAAATCTTTTGGGGTAGATATTTTCATCACTCTTGTACCTTGTACAGATATATTAATGGCATAGGTCTATGTTAAGTGACTTAGCCATTATTAGTTTACTATTCCATAAACTTAGGTCAAGAAATGAAGCTTTAGTCAAACAAATTATTTGACATTGTGTGGCTGAGAAAATCCATATTATCTGAATTAAGACTTTAAAAATTAAATGTCAAATAGATGTAGGTACATAAACACTATCATAGAAGAGCAGTGGCAAGAGAAGTATTGGATAACTGGTTGCTTTTCTAGGACACAGTCCCATACTATGCTCCATTCCTCAGGTCCTTATCAGTTTTCTCACTTGTGACTCTAGTGGAAAGAGTTTTGGAAATGGAAGGACTCAGATTCAAATCCTCCCTGAGCTAAGTGAAATCAGGCAAGTCACTTAAACTCTCTGGGCTTGGGTTATTTAAACTGAAGTTTATAATAGCAGCAGCCACAAAGGGTTATTGAGAGGATTAGATGAAATTATGTATATAAAGCAATCAGTGAGGGTGTGAGTGAGCAGCAAGTATTCAAGAATTGATAACCACCTGTGCCCCAACAAAAGAACTGTGCATCTCTTTATGAAGTACTCTGCTCCCCAAATGCCTCAAATATAGAAAAATACTATCTCACTCAGTTTTCAAACAGTATGAGCTATTTAAAAGAATTGAAATCATTCAGAGTATGTTCTCTGACTGCAATGGGATCTAACTAGAAATCAATAATAAAAAGATAACTGAAAATCTCTAAACATTAGGAAATTAAACAATACACTTAATCCATGGATCAAAGAAGAAGTCTCAAATGTTTTAAAATATAGAGAACTGGAAGAAAATGAAAATACACCTGGCAAAATCTGTGGGATTCAGCCACAGAAGTGTGAAAAGGGAAATTTATAGCACTAAATGCTAACATTAGGAAAGAAGAAAAATCTAAAATCAATAATCTAAGTTCCTACCTCAAGAAATTAGAAACAGAAAAGCAAAATAAACCCAAAGCAAGGAGGATGAAGGAAGGAAATTATAAAGGTGCAAGCAGAAATCAATAAAACTGGAAAAAAAGAAAAGCAGTAGAGAAAAAAAATCAATGAAAAAAGCACTGGTTCCTTGAAAAAAATCAATGGAAGACTGACAACGATAAAAAGAAAGAAGACACAAATAACATTAGGCATGAAGCAGTGGATATTACTTGCAGATCACACATCCATTAGAAGAAAAATAGAACACTACAAGCAACTCGAGGCTCGTAAATCTTACAACTTAGAAGAAATAGAAACAATTCCTTGAAAACCACAAACTACCAAAACTCAACCAAATTGAGACAGGCACCCCAAAAGGTCTTATACCATTAAAGAAATTGAATTTGCAATTAAAACTCCTCCCAAAAGAAATTATCCAGGCTCAGATGGCTTCATTGGAGAATTTTACCAAACATTATAAAATTAACACCAGTCTTGTGTAAATTCTTTCAAAAAATACAAGAGGAAACTCTTCCCAACTCATTTTCTGGGGGAAGTAGTACCTTGATACCACAATCTGACACAGTATCCAAAAAAAATAAAAAATGGAAAACAAAAAAAAAGGACAAAAAGGAAACTGCAGAATCTTAAGAACTTTGAACTTAAGTACTCAAGGACTTTGATTAAAATCCTCAAAAAATTAGCCACTCAAATATAGCAATGCATAAAAAGAATTATAAACAATGAACAAGTGGGATTTAGCTAAGGACTTAGCTAAGGCTGGTTCAATATTCAAAAATCAATCAATTAAAAACCAATCAATGTAACCTTCATATCAACAGGTAAAAGAAGAAAACTAATATGATCATGTTCATTCAGAAAAAGGATTAACAAAACTCAGCAACCATTCATAATTTAAAACAAAAGCTCTCAGAAAATTAATAAAAAAAATACCTCACCTTGATAAAGAGCTTCTACATGTAGCATGTATATTATCATAAGTGACCAGTCCAGGTTCGACGCATAAATTTTCCTCTGTTCATTTCTTTGCATTTGTGCTTTTTTAATAAAATTCTTTAAAAATAAATAAATAAATCCAGCTGGAACATCTGGAAAAAAAAAAACTACACCTAAAATCATTCATAATGGTGAAAAGCTGAATTCTTTTCCCCTAAAATCCAAAACAAAGCAATGACGGCAGCTTTCACTACTTTTATTCAACATAGTACTGGATGTTCTAGCCTTGAAACAGGAAAGAAAAAGCAATACATGACCTATGGATTGGAAAGGAAGAAATAAAACCGTCCCTATCTGCTGACAAAATGACTGTAGAATTAGAAAATCCCAAGGAATTTACAGGAAAACTCCTACATACAAAAGAATTCATCAAGGTCTTAGGATATAAGATAAATACATAAATATCTATTGCATTCCTTATACTAACAATGAACATCTGGAAATCAAATTAAAGCCAATGTAATTTACAATCACTTTAAGGAAAATGAAATAGGTTCAAACCTAGCAAAACATGTACAGGACTTATGTGCTTAGAATCACCAAACATTGATGAAAGAAATTAAACAACAACTAAATAAATGGAAGAATGTATTGTGTTCACTGACTGAACTCATCATAGTCAAGATGTCAATTCTTCCTCAACTGATCTATAGGTTTAATGCAATTCCTATCAAAATGCCAGGAAAATTTTAGATATAAACAAGTTAATTCTAAAATTTATATAGAAAGTTATAGACCCTAAAGTAGTTAAAACAATATTGAAGAAAAAAGAAAAAAATGGGAGGAATCATGCCACTTGATTGTAAGGTCGGACCCTGGTGGCCTTCTTGGCTTCCCCTTCCCGGTGGCCATCTTGGCTCCTTCTTCCCCTCTTCATCTCCCACCGGAGGTAAAAAGTCCCACCAAACTGCTGAGGAATCTTTGATGTAATAACCCTCTGCCAAGATCTACCCTCCTTCCTGACCTCCAGAGCGACCAACCCAGTCTCACCACCTCGAGTAGCTGACCATTCACAATCTCGCGTTCCTGAGCTTTGCCTTATGTAGGCCTGTCCAGGTTATATGATGTCACTTCCTGCCCCAAAGACATTAAAATCGCACTCTGCCTTTGTTCGGGGCAGAACTCTTCGTGGCCATTCTTGCGATCAGTGGGTTCTGCCCGGGAGCACACTGCCAATAAAGCCTGTTACTTTCCCTTGGTGTCTGGGTTATTTCCTTACAGCTTGAGATGCCCGTTTTCGCGACCTTACATTTGGCGCCCAACGTGGGGCCTGAGGAGAGAGCCCTCCCCGCTGGCTACGGGGCTTGCAGCTCCCTCGGGCCCGGCCCGCACCCTGGGTTGATCCACCGCCTCACTGAGACTGTTCAACTGTTCAACAGGATACGGGGTAAGTTCCCTGAGTTAGGTCCCGGAGTAGCTCTCCCCCTTTGCGAGTAATCCGTGGGAGTCCAGTCCTTGTGGGCCAGGCCTGTCACGAAAATCACAGCGCTGTGTCTGGCTCCCTCCACCGGAGACATCTGCCTCAGCTGCAATAGCCCCTCCACAGGCCAGGTCCTGCTTCCTGGGCACCAGTCAATCTCGGAGACATCCATTTTGACTGCGGTTAGCCCTTCCTCTGGGGTGCTAAATCTTTTGGGGACGCCTGATTGATTTGCCCCTAAGCCTATATTCTGTCACTCGCCAATGGGGACCACTGCTTCCAAGCCTGACCAGGGTTGGTCAACGCTTTAGATTGCCTTCTGGCTAATCTTAAAACTCTGCATCTTTCAAATGACATACGACACAAAAAAATTGATTTTTCTCTGTTCTGAGGCCTGGCCCCAATATTCTTTTGACAATGGCTCAAAATGGCCCTCAGTGGGAACTTTCGATTTTGATATCCTCCGTGATTTAGATAATTACTGTCGAAGGATGGGAAAATGGTCTGAGGTACCATATGTGCAGGCTTTTTGGCTGTTGCGCTCCCGTCCCGCCCTCTGTACTAACTGTTCTCCTTCTCAGATCCTACTAACAATGCCTCCACCTGTGCCTCCGCCAGATGCCTCCCCCTCAGTAACCGTCTCTCCTACAGCTCCAAACTCTCTCTCTGCTGATAACATCCGAGGTCAAACGCCGCAACCCATGGACGAAAATTCTGCTTTCACAGTCCCTCCGGAAGACTTGGTGGCCCCTCCTCCTCCATAGGCTGCGGCCGCCCCTGCTATGGCGGCCCCAACTCCTCCTCCTCTATCACCTCCTACCTCTCCAATTCCACCAGATCCTCCTACAATTGCTGCTCCCACTCCTCGATCTCCCTCTCCAGAAAAAGCAGATCAGAGACCCCCGTCCGTTCCCTCCCTCTATCCACCTCTTCCAAAAACACCTCCTCCCATGGATTTGCCTGTTAGTTCCCATACTAGGTCTCAAACTCTATCTGCCATATCTGCTCCTATACCACCCACACCGCCTGCTTTCATGTTTCCGCTTTGGCAGGTCGTCAGACCTGAAGGGCTAGCCTTCATCCATGTTCCTTTTTCGCTGCAAGATCTGTCACATATTGAACAAAAACTGGGCTCCTACTCGGCAAATCCTTCTAACTACATAAAAAATTTCACTTAATTGTCTCGCTCTTATGCTCTCACTTGGCAGGATGTCTATGTAATTCTAGGCTCCACAACCACTCCTGAAGAACGGCAGACCATCTGGGCGGCGGCCAGGATGGTAGCTGACCAGTGCCATCTAGCAAATCCAGCTGATCCTGATCGGCCCCCAGATGCTGCCGCTATTCCAGATAGGGATCCAGGTTGGGACTACCAGTATGGAAGGCGGGGAAAGGCAAATATTCGGCACCTGATAGAATGTTTATTAGAGGGAATGGAAAACACCTCTCTTAAAGTTGTTAATATGTTAAAACTGGATGAGGTAACTCAGGGGCCTGATGAAAATCCGGCAGCTTTCCTTAATTGACGAATGGAGGCCCTACTTACTTATACTCGGATTGCCCCTGATTCCCCGATGGGAGTCGCCACTTTGGCTAATTGTTTCATTTCTCAATCAGCTCCAGATATTAAAAAAAAAAAAGCTATCCAAAGCAGAGGACGGACAACCAACCCCCATCCAAGGCCTGGTAAAAATGGCCTTTAAGGTATATAATGCACGGGAAGAAGTGGCTGAGGCCAGCTGCAAGGCAAGGCT
The DNA here is from genome assembly GCF_049115385.1 of Moschus berezovskii. Classification (NCBI taxonomy): domain Eukaryota; kingdom Metazoa; phylum Chordata; class Mammalia; order Artiodactyla; family Moschidae; genus Moschus; species Moschus berezovskii. Next base: position 130,679,267 of record NC_142488.1, on the reverse strand, counting down.
TAAACAGAAGGCCGAACTTCAGGTTAGTCTCTTAAAAGAACATACCCAGTCAATGGTAGCAGTTCTAGTGCCGGCTACACGGCCTCAGGGGTGCCCCCAGAAGATACCACCAGGAAAATGTTTTAAATGTGGACAGGAAGGGCATTGGTCACTCTTCTGTCCTAATCCTAGGCCTCAGACTAAGCCATGCCCACGCTGTGGAAAACAGGGACACTGGTCGAGTGACTGTCTGCAGGGGTCTTGGACTACGGCCCTTCCAGGCTGAGTCCAAAACCCCAAAAAGGTGGTCCAGCTCTCGTCCCCTGCTCTAGAACTTCTCTATCTCAATGAAGACTGACGATGCTCAGACTCGGGGACCCCCATCACTCAAGCCGAGCCTAGGGTAATGCTTCAAGTGGCAGGTAAGTCTATCAATTTGTTGATAGATACAGGGGCTACTTATTCCATGCTTCCTTCTTATGGAGGACTTTTAATTCTTTCCCAGATCTCAGTGGTGGGTATTGACGGCAAGCCTTCCCACCCACTTCAGACAGGACCTCAATTATGCCAAATTGATGATCATTTATTCACACATTACTTCCTGGTTCTCCCTTCCTGCCCAACTCCTCTGTTGGGACGGGATGTTTTAAACAAACTAAAGGTAACTATACACCTGCCTACCTCAAATTCAGGCAATAACTCATCCTCTTCCATACCACTACTTCTCCTATGTACCTCTAATTCAGTTTCGATAGATCCTATAATCTGGGACACAGAAATACCTATAGCAGCTACTCACCATACTCCGATCCTTATCAAACTCAAAGATCCTACCCACTTCCCCAGCCGTCCTCAATTCCCTATCTTATAAGTGCACCTGCAAGGTCTTAAACCGATCATAGACCGCCTTATGGGCCAAGGACTTCTCAGCAGGTCCTCAATTACTCCCAATAGCATTCATCTCAAAACAATTAGACCCTACTGCTAGGGGATGGTTCCCATGTTTACGGGCACTGGCAGCAGCGGCAACCCTCTATGTTGACGAAAAAAAAACTAACATTAAGACAACCTTTAACCCTTTTTTCTCCTCATCATCTGGCTGACTTGCTAGCCTCCAGGTTTCTTGCAGACCTTAATGACTCCAGACTCCAACAATTTCATTTAACTTTCCTAGACAACCCACACATTTCAATAAAATGAAGCCCTCCAGCCATCTCACAACCTGCCCATGTTGCCATCATACATTGTAAGGGACACCAGATGTCCTCTGATCCTGTATCCATGGGAAAAAATAAGGCCGATCAAATAGCCAAACACTTGGCTCTAAGCCAAGTACCTTCATCCATATTATTCCTAAAAACTTCTCTCACTCCACAGTATTCCAGTGATGAAACCAGAAGCCTTTTATCTCAAGAGAGGTCCTCCCAGCATCCCTCAGGCTGGATTATGTTACATGACAAACTAGTTTTACCAAAGAGACAAGCTTTAAAGATTATTACAGAAATTCATAACTCTCTTCACATTGGCCCAAAAGCCCTTCTGACTTTCCTAAGTCCTCTTTTCTCTCCCTTGCATCTCCAGCAGGTAATTCAAACAGCATATGACCAATGCCTGATCTGTGCAAAGACCTCCCCTCAACGAGGTTTCCGACCACCTCATAAGATTCATCAGCTAAGGGGCCATCTTCCTGGCCAGGACTGGCAAGTTGATTTTACCCACATGCCTCGACATAGGTCTTTTCGATTCCTTCTGGTCTTCATTGATACCTTCTTGGGTTGGGTAGAGGCATTCCCCACAGTGTCAGAAACTGCCAGCACGGTCGCAGACAAACTTCTAAATCATGTTATTCCCAGGTTTGGCCTGCCCACTTCTATGCAGTCTGACAACGGTCCAGCCTTTGTCTCTCAAATAACCCAGCAAGTGGCTAAAGCCCTAAGTATCTATTGGCATCTGCATATTCCTTACAAGCCTCAATCATCCAGCAAGGTTGAATGGGCCAACGGCATTCTCATGAACCATTTGACAAAACTCTCCATCGAATTACACTTGTCCTGGGTCGAACTTCTGCCAGCGGCACTTACTCGGATCTGGACTACTCCACACTCAAAAACAGGCTTAACCCCCTTTGAGCTGTTATACGGTAGGCCGTATCTACTCACCAACCTCCCAGACCCTCCTTTGCCTCCTCTCGAAAACTACCTACCTTATTTTACATTGCTCCGATCTCTCTTACGTGAACACGCAGATCGATCCCTGCTTCAACCAGAAAACGACCAATCTCAGGACCCCTCTCTAAATGCTGTGGCCCCCGGTGATCAAGTGCTCTTAAAAAATATGACTCCCACCCCTCTTCAACCTAGATGGACGGGCCCCTTTACTGTTATCCTTACAACTCCCACAGCAGCTAAACTCTTGGGACACGAGTCCTGGTATCATTTGACCCGACTGAAGCCAGCACCCTTGCATGAGTTGCCTCCCCAGCCTTCTACTCCAACATACTCATATACTTCAAAATGTGTAACCCCTACTAAACTTATTATCTCCAAAACCCCATTACCACCCATTGCTGAATCTGAGTAATGATTCTTCAGCTTACTGGGTGGGATTTAGCTCTTTTATCCCTATAAGATGGCTCTAGACATCCTTACAGCGGCCCAAGGGTGAACATGTGTTATTATAAAGGTTGAATGCTATGTATATATTCCTGATTTATCAAATAATGTGTCATCTGCCCTAAAAGATATGCAAACTCAAATCCAAGCTATGTCTAATGTTCAACCCCCATTTTGGGCCTCAGTTCTGGCCTGGATAAAAGGCGACTAGTGGAAATCGATTTAAATCATTCTTATTTTCATAATAGTACTCTTACTGTTCGGACCTTGCATCCTACAATGTATTGCTCAAAGGATTCAGACGATGGTCCAAGCTGCCACTGGAAAAATGATGTTGCTAGCTACATATTCCAGAGTCCCCTGTCAAAGACCCAACAAGACCATAAGACCTCAAATAGAGTCAAGACCACATAGAGTCCGACCATGACCCCTTACCACGACGCCCCTGTTCAGCAGGAAGCAGCCAGAGACGACTATGTCGCCCCTTATCCTATCAAAAGGGTCAGAATGTAAGGTCAGACCCTGGTGGCCTTCTTGGCTTCCTCTTCCCGGTGGCCATCTTGGCTCCTTCTTCCCCTCTTCATCTCCCACCGGAGGTAAAAAGTCCCACCAAACCGCTGAGGAATCTCTGACGTAATAACCCTCTGCCGAGATCTACCCTCCTTCCTGATCTCCAGAGCGACCAACCCAGTCTCGCCACCTTGAGTGGCTGACCATTCACAAAGTTCCCGAGCTTTGCCTTATTTAGGCCTGTCCAGGTTATATGATGTCACTTCCTGCCCCAAAGACATAAAAATCGCACTCTGCCTTTGTTCAGGGCAGAACTCCTCGTGGCCATTCTTGCGATCAGTGGGTTCTGCCCGGGAGCGCACTGCCAATAAAGCCTGTTACTTTCCCTTGGTGTCTGGGTTATTTCCTTACAGCTTGAGATGCCCGTTTTCACAACCTTACATTGATATTACGGGTTACTCTACCTACAGTACTCAAGACAGTGTAATACTGGCTGAAAGACAGACACATAGATCAGTGGAATGGAAAAGAGAATTCAGGAACAGATTCACACCAATATGCCCAACTCATGTTTCTCAAAGGTGCAAAAGCAGTTCAATGGAGGTATTGATAATACGGTCTTTTCAACAAGTGATGCTGGAGCACCTAGACATTTGTAGGCAAAAGAATGAACCTGGACCTGAGTCTCATACCTTATACAAAGTGAAAGTGAAGTGAAAGTGAAAGTCACTCAGTCGTGTCTGACTCTTTGTGACCCCAGGACTATACAGTCCGTGGAATTCTCCAGGCTAGGATACTGGAGTGGGTAGCCTTTCCCTTCTCCAGGGCATCTTCCCAACCCAGGAATCGAACCCAGGTCTCCTGCATTGTGGGCAGCTTTTTTACCAGCTGAGCCACAAGGGAAAAAACTAACTCAAAATGAGTCACAGACTTAAATGTAAAATACATGACTTTCAGGGGAAAAAAAAAACACATGGGAAAAATCTTTGAGATCAGGGGTTTTTATATTTAACACTGGAAACACAAACCATAAAAGAAAAAAAATGAAAAACGGGACTTTGCTGGGATTAAAGATACCTTGCTCTCAAAATGATATGCTACTGCTGCTGCTAAGTCGCTTCAGTCGTGTCCAACTCTGTGCGACCCAATAGAAGGCAGCCCACCAGGCTCCCCCATCCCTGGGATTCTTCAGGCAAGAACATTGAAGTGGGTTGCCATTTCCTTCTCCAATGCATGAAAGTGAAAGTGAAGTTGTTCAATCGTGTCCTACTCTTAGCGACCCCATGGACTGCAGCCTCCCAGGCTCCTCCGCCCATGGGATTTTCCAGGCAAGAGTACTGGAGTGGGGTGCCATTGCCTTCTCCGCTCAAAATGATATGAGCTAGGTTAAAACATGATTCTCATGTTAAAAAGTAATCAAAATGTGAATGTGATCAAATGTTTCCAGGTGCAGTGAATAGAAACTTCAGTTCCTGTGGAGTGGTGAGTCCACTGGCCAACGTTCTTCGGAGGCTAAGTGTGCAGGAGATGTGCTATTGTAGGGCCTGAGTCACCTCCAGGGCGTGCATTTCCTGTGGCTGTGACTTTTCTAAAGGGTAAGTCAGCTGGAAACAACATATAATGAACATGCACATAGAGTGCCCGTCTTCGCAAAAGAAATGCATTTGGGTAAAAGTAAAGAACTTTACAGCAGCCTCACTTCACAATACTGACCATAGAGTTGGTTGCAATTTTTAAAACAAATATAAAAAAGTTCCTGTGTATTTAAAACCCACTGATATAAAGAAAGAGCTGACTTCAATTTCAACTGCACAGAAATCTCCTGTTGCACTCAGGGAGGGGAGCAACACAGTGGCCCAATTTGAAACCCAAGGCTGGCCTCTTTATGATAGACAAATTTGATTGCAGTGAACATTCCTGGCACCAGCTCAAAAAGTTTTGAGTTTCTAGATCCTGAAAGGGAAATTCTCTTAGGAGCCCTTCAGCCTTTTGGATCACTGATGAGATGGGGGTGCAGTGCAGTGGGGGACACTAAGGGGAGAGGAGCTGCTGCCTCTGGAGTTGGTCATAACTAGCACCGATTAAATCTCTGATAGCAGGTGTGTTGACTAGTTTTCTTAAGAGTAAACGCACAATGATAAGTTGAAATTCAGAGAAGGGAACTCACACCTAGTGAGTGTTTATTAAATGTACCGGGCACTCTGCTATGCACTTTATTCCTCAGAACAACACTGTAAGACAGATACTATGATCAGTGCCATTTTACAGATGAAATTGCAGAAACTTAGAAGTGTGAAGACACTTGCTGTCTCTTCTGTCAGTCCTATATAGCCCCACCTCAGGTTCTCTCTCATTCTGTGTGTGTGTGTGTGAGTGAGTGTGTGATGCATCCTGCAATCCAAGTACCCCTCGATACAAATATTCCCCAAGAATCAACATATTGTGGTTGAAAAAAAGGCTGAGCAGCTATGAAATATCCACCAAGGGCAACGGCTAGAATTGGTGGTGGTCCCAGGAGGCCCGGCGACAGGGCTTGCCGGAGCAGGGAAAGAAGCGTCAGACTGGCATGGTGTCAAGGGTGATGGAAAGGAGGACAGAACCCAAACCCTAACTGGCATTTTTGGTGCCTGGGGCAAGCAGCGGGAAACTTGCCTTCTCTTCAATGGAAGTTGCTCTTGGGAGGGGGAGGGGTATCTGTTCACAAAAGGTCCCCTGGCTGGTGCGCTCCCAGCCCTTGACCTCGGGCCTCTCACTCCATCCATCTCTGCGACTGCCAAGGGGGCTGGCCTGGGGCCAGGGCAAGGCTTCCAAAAGAGACCAGAGAGGTGGTGGGAGAAAAATGTGGTGCCCTCTAAATTTCTGTGCCCCGGTGACCCCACCCTAGCCAGGGCTCTGGAAAGAACAGAACAGAATGTTGAGCTAGGAAGGGAGGTGAGGGGAGTCAGAAGGGAACTGACTGCAACAATAGGGAGAGGTCAGGGGGCCATCAGTCACGGCGAAAGATGGAAAGTTTTGGTAACTGGAAGGCATTTCAGAGTTCAAGATCTAAGAGGTGGAGCAGTGATAGCAGTGACTGATGAAGTTGACCAAAGGCTCCAGTCACAAGGTCAAGGGGGTCAATGAAATGGAAGAGCTAGTATTTGATGCCACAAGCTTTGACTGAGCACCTACTATGTGTCAGACTCTGGGTTAGGCACTTGGGATACAGAAGTGAACAAGACACTGGTTTTCATGGTTCTTCTTCAATTTTGGTGTGCTGATGGGGGGATGGGTGAATGAGAAGCAGACAAATACAATGTATGTGGAGGTTCTCTAGGGCCTATGAGATGCCTATGACATGGCTCTTGTGCTTGAGAAACTTTTGGTTTACAGAGATCTGCTTTACTTCCAAGAGGAAAGATAATGTAAGGGCACTAGTACAAGCAAGTATATTTGGAACACGGAAGAAGAAAAGATTCACTCCAGTTTCTGAGGAAGAGGGCGGGAAAACAAAAATCAAGAAGGGTTTCATGAAGGCATGACACGTGACTATAAGCCGGGTGTTTATTTTTTTAATTTATTTTTTTCAAATCTATTTAATTGGAGGCTAATTACAATATTGTAGTGGTTTTGCCATACATTGACATGAATCAGCCATGGGTGTACATGTGTTCCCCACCCTGAGCCCCCTTCCCACCTCCCTCCCAATCCCATCCCTCTGGGTCATCCCAGTGCACCAGCCCTGAGCACCCTGTCTCATGCATCTAACCTGGACTGGCGATCAGTTTCACACATGATAATATACATGTTTCAATGTTATTCTCTCAAATCACCCTACCCTTGCCTTTTCCCACAGAGTCCAAAAGACTGTTCTATACATCTGTGTCTCTTTTGCTGTCTCACATATATGGTTATTGTCATCATCTTTCTAAATTCCATATATATGCATTAGTATACTGTATTGGTGTTTTTCTTTCTGGCTTACTTCACTCTGTATAATAAGCTCCAATTTCGTCCACCTCATTGGAACTGATTCAAATGTATTCTTTTTAATGGCTGAATAATATTCCAAAGCAGGGTGTTTAAAGATGGACGTGGGATGAGGAGAGAATTGTAGGCTGGAGGAACAATGTGAGTACACGTGGAAACAGAAAATCAGAGAATATATCTGGGGAATGGGGGAGTAATTGGGTGTGTTTAGGGGTGAAGCTGGTAATGGTGTTAGCGATGTGAGAAGGTGTGGTAAGAAAGTGGGAGAGTTGAGCATTGATAGTGACTAGAAATGTGACTAGAAGGGTCCCTTGTGATCAGAGGATAGAGTCTTGAATTAGTCTTCAGTGTTCGGTCAGGATTCTTTAAGCAATAAACACACAAACAAGATTTTTCGTTTCTAAAGAAGAAAATGACATGATTTCTCTTCCTTGTGGTTTAAAAGGAATTTCCTGATGCAAGGTCTAGGTAATGGCAGTGGGAGTTCAGTTCAGTCGCTCAGTCGTGTCCGACTCTTTGCGACCCCATGAATCACAGCATGCCAGGCCTCCCTGTCCATCACCAACTCCCGGAGTTCACCCAAACTCATGTCCATAGAGTCGGTGATGCCATCCAGCTGTCTCATTCTCTATCGTCCCCGTCTCCTCCCACCCCCAATCCTTGCTAGCATCAGAGTCTTTTCCAGTGAGTCAACTCGTCACATGAGGTGGCCAAAGTATTGGAGTTTCAGCTTTAGCATCAGTCCTTCCAATGAACACCCAGGACTGATCTCCTTTGGAATGGACTGGTTGGATCTCCTTGCAGTCCAAGGGACTCTAAAGAGTCTTCTCCAACACCACAGTTCAAAAGCATCAATTCTTCGGCGATCAGCTTTCATCACAGTCCAATTCTCACATCCTTACATGACCACTGGAAAAACCATAGCCTTGACTAGACGTCTCTGCTTTTTAATATGCTATCTAGGTTGGTCATAACTTTCCTTCCAAGGAGTAAGCGTCTTTTAATTTCATGGCTGCAATCAACATCTGCAGTGACTTTGGAGCCCAAAAAAATAAAGTCTGACACTGTTTCCACTGTTTCCCCATCTATTTCCCATGAAGTGTTGGGACCAGATGCCATGATCTTCATTTTCAGAATGTTGAGCTTCAAGCCATACTTTTTCACTCTCCTCTTTCACTTTCTTCAAGAGGTTTTTTAGTTCCTCTTCACTTTCTGCCATAAGGGTGGTGTCATCTGCATATCTGAGGTTATTGATATTTCTCCCAGCAATCTTGATTCCCTCTTGTGCTTCTTCCAGCCCAGCGTTTCTCATGATGTACTCCGCATATAAGTTAAATAAGCAAGGTGACAATATACAACCTTGTCGTACTCCTTTTCCTCTTTGGAACCAGTCTGTTGTTCCATGTCCAGTTCTAACTGTTGCTTCCTGACCTGCATACAGGTTTCTCAAGAGGCAAGTCAGGTGGTCTGGTATTCCCATCTCTTTCAGAATGTTCCACAGTTTATTATGATCCACACAGTCAAAGGCTTTGGCATAGTCAATAAAGAGGTGCAGTAAGACTGAAAACCAGCAACTTAGACCAAACATCGTTCCAGGGAGTCTAGTATATGGTTTAGTGATTATAGTTAATGATGCTGATTGTATATTTGAAAGCTGAGAGTAGATCTTAAAAGAGCTCATCACAAGGAAAAATTTTTATAAGCATGTGTGGTAATGAACAACTTATGGTGGATCATTTTGCAATATACACATGTATTTGAAATCACATTCTACATCTGAAACTAATATACTTTATATGTCAATAATCTCTCAATAAAAATATCACAAAATAACAATGACATACTAATACTTGATATATATACTTGACATAGCTTGTTCTTTGTGCTAACTCTCAGGGAGGTGTTTGTTATGCAATATCTCACTTAATGGTCTTCCCTAGTTGCTCAGTGGTAAAGAATCCATGTGAAATGCAGGAGACCCAGGCTCGACACCTGGGTCAGGAAGATACCCTGGAGGGGGGAATGGCAACCCACTCCAGTATTCTTGCCTGCAGAATTCCATGTCAGAGGAGGCTGGCAGGCTATATATAGTCCGTGGAGTCACAGAGAGTCGGACACCCATGCAGGCATCTCACTTAATCCTTCTAATAATTTCATGTGGCAGATACTATTGTTTCCACTTCCCAAGGAGAAAACAGGCTCAGTGAGGTTTATATCACACAGTGAGTATATGGCTATTGGAGATTAGAACTCTGAGTGATATGCTATGCCACCAAGATAGGTTTTGGAAACAAGCCTATTGAGCTGTGACGTCAGAAATAAGGACCCATCTCCAAAGCAGAAGAGGACAAGCAACTCTCTGAGTTAGTCAGAGCTTTTTTCCACACTGCCTGAGCCACAATTCCCAGAGATGGGCACCAAATGAATAGAAAATCTGTTAGAAATAGTAAGAACTTAAAGTATTCAGATCCCAAGTAAAAGTACAAAAAGCAAGAGCTTCCTTATCTATCAGAAGTATCCTCCTAGAAAATAATAGAAATGAATCTCATTCCCAGCAGTGACAATAAATTTAGAACATCTAAGAATAATTTTAAGAAATGTATGTCTGAGATGGGCTATATGAAGAAAATTATAATACAAGCAAGGTAGTGCACAGCTGTAAAGAAGACCAGAAATGCTGGAATTACATAAACCAATCAACGGGGGAAATTATGATTGTTCTGTGACCTTTAAAATTTTTTTGTCAAAAGACTAAAAATTATCTTAGTGTCCTTTCCCTTATAAATACACAAGAGAATGAAAAATTATAAAATTATTATCTATTTAATACACTCATTTACATTAGAAACATTGAAAATTAAAGTGTGTCGGACTTCCCTGGTGATACACGACATGGGAATCCGCCTGCCAGTGCGGGGGACTCAGGTTTGATCCCTGGTTCTGGAAGATCCCACATGCCATGGAGTAACTAATCCCGTGCACCACAACTACTGAGCCCATTTGCTGCAACTACTGAAGCCAGTGTGCTTAGAGCCCATACTCCACAACAAGAGAGGCCACTGCAATGAGAAGCCTGTGCACCACAACTAGAGAGTAGCCTCTGCTCGCTGCAACTAGAGAAAACCTGTGTGCACCAATGAAGACCCAGTGCAGCCAAAAAAAAGGTGCTGTATTACTTTGTAAAAAATATCCATGTTGGTTTTAACAGTGCTTGCCTTCTTCTCCTCATATCACTTACAATACATGCAAGCATATTTTCTATGCTTTGACAAATTATCATACTCCTTTTAAAGTGCTGGATCAGCATTCAAATTTTTTTCCTTTGCATTTTCAATGTCATGAAATAACTCCAAGAGTCTCTTCACTGGGTAGGTTTTTGCTGGCATTGCTGTCTCTGAGGCATCTTCATCCTTTTCATCAGAACAAGTTTTCATAACGACATTTAGGTCGATAATTTCACCCTCACTAAATTCCTTTGACCACATTTCTAGGATGTCTAGAATTGCAGCAGTGACAAAATCCCCACAGTTAGCTATTTCTGTCTCCTTTTTTGTAAGTTGAACATGAACATCATAATAATATAAATTACACACATCATGAAATGGTTACCATAATAAGTTCAGTGAACAACAACATCTCATAGATATGACATTAAAGAAAAAAAAATGTTCTCCTTGTGATGAGAACTAAGAATTTACTGTCTTAACAACTTTCACAGATAACATACAGAAGGGTTCATTATATTAATAATGTTGTACATTACATCCCTAGTACTTCTCTTCTAACTGGAAGTTTATACGTTTGACTGCCTTCATCCAATTTCCTCTCTCCCCATCCCCACATCTGGTAAACACAAATACTATTTCTTTTTCTAAAACAGTGTTTTTGAAGTTTAGTTCAGTTCAGTTCAGTCGCTCAGTTGTGTTCGACTCTTTGCGACCCCATGAACTGCAGCCCGCCAGGCCTCCCTGTCCATCACCAACTCCCCGAGTTTACTCGAACTCATGTCCATTGAGTCGGTGGTGCCATCCAACCATGTCATTCTCTGTTGTCCCCTTCTCCTCCCACCTTCAATCTTTCCCAGCATCAAGGTCTTTTCAAATAATCTCTGGAGTCAATAAGGCAAGGTTGCAAGCTCCAGTTCTGCTCCTTGTTAGATGTGTGACTTTGAGCTGGTTACTTAATCTCTCTGAGACTCCGTTTCCTCCTCTGTCTTGTAGGGTTGTTGCAAGGATGCAGTGAGATCAGCCACATAAAGCAGTGAGTCCACTGCCTTGTACAGAGGAAGTAATCAGTATTGGCTCGTGCTGCATCATTATTCATGGTGAGAGTACTAAGAGAAATTTGATGTGAATTCATTGTCTGGAACAGTCTTGATTGTTTAATGGAGAAAGTCTACCACTAGAGCCTGTATTTGGGGTCCTCCATATTCTATTTTTCCTCTTCTTCCCTCTTGAACCCTCCATGCAATCCCATTCACAGATCCTTCCTTCATACTCAGATATAAAGGGTCAACAGCATAGGACTTTTCTCTCATTGGGTTCTGTGTTTTCCAAGGGAGCAAAATCCTAAGCTGGAAGAAGAAAGCCCTAATGGTACAGCCATGACAAACAGCAGTGTTTTTTAGTCTCAGCAGTCTTAAAATTTGGGGTTGGATAATTATGGTGGGGGGCTTTCCTGTGCATAGTAGCATGTTTAATAGCATCTCTGGCTTCAACCCATTGGATAACAGTAGTGGAACAAGCCCCTTCTTAGTTATGATGACTAAACACATCTGTAGGCATTGCCAAACGTCCCCTGGGAAGAAAAATTGCCCGTAATTAAGAATTCTTGGTTTGGGGATTCTGCGGAGGAGGTGAGGTCTTTTCAGTTCGGTTCAGTTCAGTTGCTCAGTTGTGTCCGACTCTTTGCAACCCCATGGACTGCAGCACACCAGGTCTCCCTGTCCATCACCAACTCCCAGAGTTTACTCAAACTTATGTCCATTGAGTCGGTGATGCCATCCAACATCTCATCTTCTGTCATCCCCTTCTCCTCCAGCCTTCAATCTTTCCCAGCATCAGGGTCTATTCAAATGAGTCAGTTCTTTGCATCAGGTGGCCAAAGTATTGGAGTTTCAGCTTCAGTGCCAGTCCTTCCAATGAATATTCAGGACTGATTTCCTTTAGAATGGACTGGTTGGATCTCCTTGCAGTCCACGGGACTCTCAAGAGTCTTCTCCAGCACCGCAGTTCAAAAGCATCAATTCTTCGGTGCTCAGCTTTCTTTATAGTCCAAATCTCATATCCATACATGACTACTGGAAAAACCATAGCTTTGACTAGACAGACTTTTGTTGGCAAAGTAATGCCTCTGCTTTTTAATATGCTGTCTAGGTTGGTCATAACTTTCTTTCCAAGGACCAAGCATCTTTTAATTTCATGGCTGCAGTCACCATCTGCAGTGATTTTGGAGCCCAAGAAAATAAAGTCTGTCACTGTTTCCATTGTCTCTCCATCTATTTACCATGAAGTGATGGGACCAGATGCCATGATCTTAGTTTTCTGAATGTTGAGTTTTAAGCAATCTTTTTTCTTTCCTCTTTCACTTTCGTCATTTTTGAAGTATCATTGACCTATTCCATGGTTAGCTATTTCTTTAACTTCATTTATATTTAATTCCAACTTCACTTCTAGCAATATCACTTTTTGTTACTTTGCTGCACTTTCATTTTTGTTGGCCAATTCACTCTTTGGATTATCTGTTTCTGTAACATGTTATGGAGTTTATCACTGACAGACAAATGGGCAGCACAAATACACATTTTGCACAGTGGCTGATCACCAACAGATGTTGAAAGAAGTGATGTGTTTGTTCACTAGTCACTTGGTGTTTCCATAATTTAGGGAGTAAATTTGTGGATGAAAGAGATAGCATCAAAATTTGTACTTTATGCAATTACTCATACTTATAGGAATTATTCATAATATACCATGGTGACTGAAATTCCAGCTGTGTCGTTGGAGGAATGGCGTTATCTACTAAATCACAGAAACTCATGAATATTGGAACCATGCAAAGAGAGGACTGCCCATTCTTTACTTTATGCAGGGCCCTAACCTACTTTAATTAATATAAAGATACCAAACTTAACTTTTACTTAGTGCTTACTATGTTTCATATGCTGTTCTAAGTTCCTCTTTACATGGATTAATGTACTTAATCTATACACAAACCCTATGAAGTAGGTATTATTAGTATTTCCATTTAACAGATAGAGAAATAGGGGCACAGAAAGATTAAGTAACTTTCTAAAAGTCACACAGCTAGGAAGTACCAATGCCAGAAACTGAACTCAAGCACTCTCAAGGCTGAGCGCTTTGCCAAAACTGTGTGCTGCCTCATATACCAGCCTGCCAAGATATTTATATTCCCATAGTAAGTTACAAGTTTAGTGCTATTCCCATAACCATTCCAGCAGAACTTTTGAAAATAGAAAGGAGAGGTTCTGAGTTCATGTACAAAGCAATGGACTAGATAAACTAATAATTATATTAAAATATAATTTAAAGCTACAGTAATTAAAACAATGCAGTTTTAGAAGTAGAGTTGAAAGACAGATCATAGTAATGCAGTAAGTAGCCCAGAAAAAAATTGTCATTATCTTTAATTTTTTTTTTTTTAGTATAAATTGTACTCCAAATCAGAGAGAAAATGAAATGTAGTGTGCAAATGGTGTTGGGTAATTTGGTTAACTCTGGTAAAATACAGTTGGATCCTTTCTTCGTATTTTTCACCAAAATAAAATTTTGTGATTTAGAGAGATAGTGGAGAAAAGGAAAACATAAATACATAGATTAAAATAAAGTGAAAATTTAAAATATCTTGGTGCTGGAGAAAGACTTTATAAACATAAAATCAATAGAAACAAAAAAGAGAGAGAAACATTATAGAGTCAACCATATTCAAATTGAAAATTTTGTAGGTGAAACCTGCAACGAACAAAATCAAAAGACCAACCAAAAACGAAGATTTTTGTTTTGAAACAATACAGCGAAGTGTTGATAGGTATTCTGATTTTGTAAAAGTGAAAGTTGCGTCCAACTCTTTGCTACCCCATGGACTATACAGTCCATGGAATTCTCCAGGCCAGAATACTGAGGTGGGTAGCCTTTCCCTTCTCCAGGGGATCTTACCAACCCAGGGATCGATCCCAGGTTTCCCGCATTGCAGGGAGATTCTTTACCACCTGAGCCACTAGGGAAGCCCAAGATTACTGGAGTGGGTAGCCTACTGCTTTTCCAGCAGATCTTCCTGATCCAGGAATAGAACTGGGGTCTCCTGCATTGCAGGCAAATGCTTTACCAACTGAGCTATTAGGGAAGCCCCCTGATTATGTAAGGAGATTGTAAAAAAAGTAGGGAAAATGTCCAACCCACTAGAAAAAACATGTAAAAGACCATACATATAGATAACTTATGAGAACCCACTGTATAGCACAGGGAACTCTACTCAGTGCTTTGTGGTGACCTAGATGGGAAGAAAACCTAAAAAAGAGGGGATATATGTATAACTGATTCACTTTGCTATACAACAGAAATTAACAGAATATTTTGTGTTAAATATTTTGAGTAAAGCAACTATACTCCAATAAAAATTAATTTTATTTTTTTTTAATTTATTTTATTGGAGGCAAATTACCTTACATTAATATATTGGTTGGTTTTGCCATACATTGACATGAATCCAACCCGAGTGTACAGGTGTTCTCTTTCTTGAACCCCCCTCCCACCTCCCTCTTCCCCATATCCTCCCTCCATGTCATCCCCGTGCACCAGCCACAAGCATCCTGTATCATGCGTCAAACCTGGACTGGTCACTTATGATAATATACATGCTACAATGCCGTTCTCCCCAATCATCCCACTTTCACCCTCTCCCACAGAGTCCCAAAGACTGTTCTATATGCCTATGTCTCTTTTGCAGTCTCGGATACAGGGTTCAGGTTATCATCTTTCTAAATTCCATATATATGCGTTAGAATACTGTATTGATGTTTTTCTTTCTGGCTTACTTCACTCTGTATCAGTTCAGTTCAGTTCAGTCGCTCAGTGGTGTCCAGCTCTCCGCGACCCCATGAATCACAGCACGCCAGGCCTCCCTGTCCATCACCAACTCCCGGAGTTCACTCAAACTCATGTCCACAGAGTCGGTGATGCCATCCAGCCATCTCATTCTCCGTCATCCCCTTCTCCTCCCGCCTCCAACCTTTCCCAGCATCAGAGACTTTTCCAGTGAGTCAACTCGTCGCATGAGGTGGCCAAAGTATTGCAGTTTCAGCTTCAGCATCAGTCCCTCCAATGAACACCCAGGATTGATCTCCCTTAGAATGGACTGGTTTGATCTCTTTGCAGTACAAGGGACTCTCAAGAGTCTTCTCCAACACCACAGTTCAAAAGCATCGATTCTTCGGCGATCAGCTTTCTTCACAGTCCAACTGTCACATCCATACATGACCACGGGAAAAACCATTGCCTTGACTAGACGGACCTTTGTTGGCAAAGTAATGTCTCTGCTTTTTAATATACTATCAAGGTTGGTCATAACTTTCCTTCCAAGGAGCAAGCGTCTTTTAATTTCATGGCAGCAATCAGTATCTGCAGTGATTTTGGAGACCAAAAAATAAAGTCTGACACTGTTTCCACTGTTTTTCCATCTATTTCCACTACTGTGGGCAGGAATCCCTTAGAAGAAATGGAGTAGCCATCATGGTCAACAAAAGGGTCCGAAATGCAGTACTTGGATGTAATCTTAAAAATGACAGAATGATTTCTGTTCATTTCCAAGGCAAACGATTCAATATTAGAGTAATCCAGGCCTATGCCCCAAACAGTAATGCTGAAGAAACCAAAGTTAATCGGTTCTATGAAGACCTACAAGACCTTTTAGAACTAACACCCAAAAAAGATGTCCTTTTCATTATAGGGGACTGGAATGCAAAAGTAGGAAGTCAAAAAACACCTGGAGTAACAGGCAAATTTGGCCTTGGGGCACGGAATGAAGCAGGGCAAAGGTTAATAGAGTTTTGTCAAGAGAATGCACTGGTCATAGCAAACACCCTCTTCCACAACACAAGAGAAGACTCTACACATGGACATCACCAGATGGTCAACACCGAAATCAGATTGATTATATTCTTTGCAACCAAAGATGGAGAAGCTGTATACAGTTAGCGAAAACAAGATCAGGAGCTGACTGTGGCTCAGATCATGAAATCCTTATTGTCAAATTCAGACTTAAATTGAAGAAAGTAGGGAAAACCACTAGACCATTCAGATATGACCTCAATCAAATCCCTTATGATTATACAGTGGAAGTGAGAGATAGATTTAAGGGACTAGATCTGATTGATAGAGTGCCTGATGAACTCTGGACGGAGGTTCGTGACACTGTACAGGAGACAGGGACCAAGACCATCCCCATGGAAAAGAAATGCAAAAGAGCAAAATGGCTGTCTGAGGAGGCCTTACAACTAGCTGTGAAAAGAAGAGAGGCGAAAAGCAAAGGAGAAAAGGAAAGATATAAGCATCTGAATTCAGAGTTCCAAAGAATAGCAAGGAGAGATAAGAAAGACTTCCTCAGTGATCAATGCAAAGAAATAGAGGAAAACAACAGAATAGGAAAAACAAGAGATATCTTCAAGAAAATTAGAGATTCCAAGGGAACATTTCATGCAAAGATGGGCTCGATAAAGGACAGAAATGGTATGGACCTAAGAGAAGCAGAAGATATTAAGAAGAGGTGGCAAGAATACACAGAAGAACTGTACAAAAAAGATCTTCACGACCAAGATAGTCACGATAACGTGATCACTGACCTAGAGCCAGACATCTTGGAATGTGAAGTCAAGTGGGCCTTAGAAAGCATCACTACGAACAAAGCTAGTGGTGGTGATGGAATTCCAGTTGAGCTATTTCAAGTCTTGAAAGATGATGCTGTGAAAGTGCTGCACTCAATATGCCAGCAGATTTGGAAAACTCACTCTGCATAATTGGCTCCAATTTCATCCACCTCATTAAAACTGATTCAAATGCATTCTTTTTGATGGCTGAAAAATACTCCATTGTGTATATGTACCAAAGCTTTCTTATCCATTCGTCTGCAGATGGACATCTAGGTTGCTTCCATGTCCTGGCTATTATAAACACTGCTGCAATGAACATTGGACATATATGTGTCTCTTTCAATTCTGGTTTCCTCGGTGTGTATGCCCAGGAGTGCGATGGCTGGATCATATGGCAGTTCTATTCCCAGTTGTTTGAGGAATCTCCACACTGTTCTCCATAGTGACTGTACTAGTTTGCATTCCCACCAACAGTGTAAGAGGGTTCCCTTTTCTCCACACCCTCTCCAGCATTTATTGCATGTAGACTTTTGGATAGCAGCCATTCTGACTGGTGTGAAATGGTATCTCCTTGTGGTTTTGATTTGCATTTCTCTGATTATGAGGGATGTTGAGCATTTTTTCATGTGTTTGTTAGCCATCTTTATGTCTTGTTTGGAGAAATGTCTGTTTAGTTCTTTGGCCCATTTTTTGATTGGGTCACTTAGTTTTCTGGAATTGAGCTGCAGGAGCTGTTTGTATATTTTGGAGATTAATCCTTTATCAGTTGCTTCATTTACTATTATTTTCTCCCATTCTGCAGGCTGTCTTTCCACCTTGCTTATAGTTTCCTTTGCAGAAGCTTTTGATTTTAATTAGGTCCCATTTGTTTATTTTTGCTTTTATTTCCAATATTCTGGGAGGTGGGTCTTGGAGGATACTGCTGTGACTGATGTCCTAGAGTGTTTTGCCTACGTTCTCCTCTAGGAGTTTTATAGTTTCTGGTCTTACATTTAGCTCTCTAATCCATTTTGAGTTTATTTTGGAGTATGGTGTTAGGAAGTGTTCTAGTTTCATTCTTTTACAAGTGGCTGACCAGTTTTCCCAGCACCACTTCTTAAAGAGACTGTCTTTTCTCCATTTTATATTCTTGCCTCCTTTGTCAAAGATAAGGTGTCCATAGGTGCGTGGGTTTATCTCTGGGCTTTCTATTTTGTTCCATTGATCTATATTTCTGTCTTTATGCCAGTACCATACTGTCTTGATGACTGTGGCTTTGTAGTAGAGCCTGAAGCCTGGCAGGTTAATTCCTCCAGTTCCATTTTTCTTCTTCAAGATTGCTTTGGTTATTCGAGGTTTTTTGTATTTCCATACAAATTGTGAGATTATTTGTTCTAGTTCTGTGAAAAATATCGTTGGTAGCTTGATAGGGATTGCATTGAATGTATAAATTACTTTGGGTAATATACTCATTTTCACAATATTTATTCTTCCAATCAACGAACACGGTATATTTCTCCATCTATTAGTGTCCTCTTTGATTACTTTCACAAGTGTTTTATAGTTTTCTATGTACAAGTCTTTTGTTTCCTTAGGTAGATATATTCCTAAGTATTTAATTATTTTCGTTGCAACAGTGAATGGAATAGTTTCCTTAATTTCTCTTTCTATTCTCTCATTATTATTGTATAGTAATGCAAGGGATTTCTGTGTGTTGATTTTATATCCTGCAACTTTAATGTATTCATTGATTTAGCTCTAGTAGTTTTCTGGTAGAGTCTTTAGGGTTTTCTGTGTAGAGGATCATGTCATCAGGGAACAGTGAAAGTTTTACTTCTTCTTTTCCAATTTATATTCCTTTTATGTCTTTTTCTGCTCTGATTGCTATAGCCAAAACTTCCAGAACTATGTTGAATAGTAGTGGTGAGAGTGGGCACCCTTGTCTTGTTCCTGACTTTAGGGGAAATGCTTTCAGTTTTTCACCATTGAGGATAACGTTTGCTGTGGGTCTGTCATATATAGCTTTTATTATGTTGAGATATGTCCCTTCTATTCCCACTTTCTGGAGAGTTTTTATCATAAATGGATGTTGTATTTTGTCAAAGGCTTTCTCTGCATCTATTGAGATAATCATTGATTTTTATTTTTCAGTTTGTTAATGTGGTGTATTACATTGATTGATTTGCGGATATTGAAGAATCCTTGCATTCCTGGGATAAAGCCCACTTGGTCATGATATATGATCTTCTGAATGTGTTGTTGGATTCTGATTGCTAGAGTTTTGTTAAGGATTTTTGCATCTATGTTCATCAGTGATATTGGCCTGTAGTTTTCTTTTTTTGTGGGATCTTTACCAGGTTTTTGGATTAGGGTGATAGTGGCCTCATAGAATGAGTTTGGAAGTTTTCCTTCCTCAGCAGTTTTCTGGAAGAGTTTGAGTAGAACAGGTGTTAGCTCTTCACTAAATTTTTAGTAGAATTCAGCTGTGAAGCCATCTGGACCTGGGCTTTTGTTTGCTGGAAGCTTTCCGATTACTTTCTCTAGTTCATTGCTTGTGATGGGTCTGTTCAGATTTTCTTTTTCTTCCTGGTTCTGTTTTGGCAAGGTGTACTTTTCTAGGAATTTGTCCATTTCTTCCAAGTTATTCATTTTATTGCCATATAATTGCTGATAGTATTCTCTAATAATCCTTTGTATTTCTGTGTTGTCAGTTGTGATCTCTCCATTTTCATTTCTAATTTTATTCATTTGGTTCTTCTCCCTTTCTTTCTTGATGAGTGTGGCTAGTGGTTTGTCAATTTTATTTACCTTCTCAAAGAACCAGCTTTTGGCTTTGTTGATTTTTGCTATGGTCTCTTTTGTTTCTTTTGCATTTATCTCTGCCCTAATCTTTATGATTTCTTTCTTTCTGCTAACCCTGGGGTTCTTCATTTCTTCCTTTTCTAGTTTCTTTAGATGTAGAGTTAGGTTATTTAGTTGACTTTTTTCTTGTTTCTTGAGGTGTGCCTGTATTGCTATGAACTTCCCCTTAGCACTGCTTTTACAGTGTCCCAGAGTTTTGGGTTGTCGTGTTTTCATTTTCATTCATTGCTATGCATATTTTTATTTCTCTTTTGATTTCTTCTATGATTTGTTCATTATTCAGCAGCGTGTTGTTCAGCCTCCATATGTTGGCATTTTTAATAGTTTTTCTCCCGTAATTGAGATCTAATCTTACTGCATTGTGGTCAGAAAAGATGCTTGGAATGATTTCAATTTTTTTGAATTTACCAAGGCTAGATTTATGGCCCAGGATGTGATCTATCCTGGAAAAGGTTCCGTGTGCGCTTGAGAAAAAGGTGAAATTCATTTTTTTGGGGTGAAATGTCCTATAGAGATCTATTAGGTCTAAGTGGTCTATTGTGTCATTTAAAGTTTGTGTTTCCTTGTTAATTTTCTGTTTAGTTGATCTATCCATAGATGTAAGTAGGGTATTAAAGTCTCCCACTATTATTGTGTTATTGTTAATTTCCCCTTTCATACTTGTTAGTAATTGTCTTACATATTGCGGTGCTCCTATGTTAGGTGCATAAATATTTATAATTGTTATATCTTCTTCTTGGATTGATCCTTTGATCATTATGTAGTTTCCTTCTTTGTCTCTTTTCACAGCCTTTGTTTTAAAATCTATTTTATCTGATATGAGTATTGCTACTCCTGCTTTCTTTTGGTCTCTGTTTGCGTGGAATATCTTTTTCCAGCCCTTCACTTTCAGTCTGTATGTTTCCCTCGATTTGAGGTGAGTCTCTTGTAGACAACATATATGGGGGTCTTGCTTTTGTATCCATTCAGCCAGCCTTTGTCTTTTGGTTGGGGCATTCAACCCATTTACGTTTAAGGTGATTATTGATAAGTATGATCCCGTTGCCATTTTCTTTATTGTTTTGGGTTCGAGTTTATATACCCTTTCTGTGTTTCCTGTCTGGAGAAGATCCTTTAGTATTTGTTGGAGAGCTGATTTGGTGATGCTGAATTCTCTCAGCTTTTGCTTGTCTGTAAAGCTTTTGATTTCTCCTTCATATTTGAATGAGATCCTTGCTGGGTACAGTAATCTGGGCTGTAGGTTATTTTCTTTCATCACTTTAAGTATGTCTTGCCATTCCCTCCTGGCCTGTAGAGTTTCTGCTGAAAGATCAGCTGTTATCCTTATGGGGATCCCCTTGTGTGTTATTTGTTGTTTTTCCCTTGCTGCTTTTAATATTTGTTCTTTGTGTTTGATCTTTGTTAATTTGATTAATATGTGCCTTGGGGTATTTCACCTTGGGTTTATCCTGTTAGGGACTCTCTGTGTTTCTTGGACTTGGGTGATTATTTCCTTCCCCATTTTAGGGAAATTTTCAACTATTATCTCCTCAAGTATTCTCTCATGGTCTTTCTTTTTGTCTTCTTCTTCTGGGACTTCTATGATTCGAATGTTGGGGCGTTTAATATTGTCCCATATGTCTTTATTATTGTCCTCATTTTTTTATTCTTTTTTCTTTTTCCATCTCTGTTTCATTTATTTTTACAATTCTATCTTCTAGCTCACTTATCCTGTCTTCTGCCTCCGTTATTCTACTGTTTGTACCCTCCAGAGTGTTTCTGATCTCATCTATTGTATTATTCATTGTATATTGACTCTTTTTTATTTCCTCTAATTCCTTATTGAACATTTCTTCCATCTTCTCAATCTTTTTCTCCAGTTTATTTATCTGTAACTCCATTTTGCTTTCCAGATTTTGAATCATTTTCACAATTAAAATTCGAAATTCTTTATCGGGTAGGTTCCCTATATCTTCCTCTTTTGTTTGTGTTGGTGGGCACTTATCCTGTTCCTTTATTTGTTGGGTATTTCTCTGCCTCTTCATCTTGCTTATTTTGCTGTGTTCAGGGTGGCCTTTCCGTCTTCTGACAGTTTGTGGAGTTCTCTTTATTATGTAGTTACCTCGTTGTGTGTGGGGTTGGATGGTTCCCTGGTTAGGGAAGCTTGAGTCGATGTTCTGGTGGGTGGAGCTGGATTTCTTCTCTCTGGAGTGCAATGAAGTGTCCGGTAATGGGTTTGAGATGTCAGTGGGTTTTGGGTGGCTTTGGGCAGCCTGTATATTGAAGCTCAGTGCTATTCTCCTGTGTTGCTGGATAGCTTGCGTAGTATGTCTTTCACTGAAACTTGTTGACCCTTGGGTGGTGCCTGGTTTCAGTGTATGTATGGAGGCATTTGATGAGTACCTATCAATTAATGTTCTCTGGCACAGGAGATCTCTGGTGTTCTCAGGATTTGGCCTTAAGCCTCTGCCTCTGGTTTTCAGTCTTATTCTTGCAGGAGGCTCAAGGCTTCTCCCTCTGTTACTTCCAAGGCAGTTCCTTCTGTTGAAAAATCTCTTTTGTTTTCTGGTCTCCTTAGTGTCTAATTCCCGTCCTGACACCAGGATGCGGTGGTGGACACTTCCCCCCCCCCCCCGGCTCTCCTATTCAGTCCTGCTATGGGGAGGGAGGAACAGCTAACAAATATCCCTGGCGTCTGTGGGGAGTGTTCGCGGTGTCTCGGCTACACTGGGAATGCTCCCGCTCGAGGCGTGTGTGCTTTCCCTGTTTATGCTGCTTAGGCTTTAGTTTGCTCTGCTGCAAGCTGTCCGCAGCTGGCGCTGGGTTGCATGCACTTCCCAGGTCTGAGCGGCTCAGGTTCAGGTCCTCGGGTACTCGACAAAGGCACAGACTTGGCTGGGCCTGAGTTTTGTGCCTTCCCCGGTCCTAGCAGCTCAGGTGACCAGGCGTTTGGCGAGTGCAGTCGCTGCGACTTATCGCCTTCCCGGTCCCTGCCGCTCGGTTTTCTGGGAGTACAACCAGCGCACTTTCTCAGGCGGATATCGACTGGCCCAAACCCAAGAAGTCCTGGCCAGCAAGGAAGCCTGCCTGCAGCTAGGCACGGGAAGCCTCTCTGGGGCCGCGGCTGCCCCCGCCCCAGCGCTGGCTGCCCTCCCCGCCCACTTCGGTGGGGGCTGGGGGAAGGGCCGCCCGCTGCGGGCTCACTCAGCTCAGCGCCCGGTTCTGTGGGCAGGGCTGGCTTGGGGCTTTTCGCAGGCTTTTCCCAGCCCTCTCACCCTTCAGCTGCAACCTCTACTCTGGTATCTTAAATTCGAGCCCTAAGTTTGCCCTGTGAAGAAAGCTGATCGCCGAAGAATCGATGCTTTTGAACTGTGGTGTTGGAGAAGACTCTTGAGAGTCCCTTATACTGCAAGGAGGTCCAACCAGTCCATTCTAAAGGAGATCAATCCTGGGTGTTCATTGGAAGGACTGATGCTGAAGCTGAAACTGCAATACTTTGGCCACCTCATGCGACGAGTTGACTCACTGGAAAAGACTCTGATGCTGGGAAAAGTTGGGGGCGGGAGGAGAAGGGGATGACAGAGAATGAGATGGCTGGGTGGCATCACCGACTCTGTGGACACGAGTTTGAGTGTACTCCGGGAGTTGGTGATGGACAGGGAGCCCTGGCGTGCTGTGATTCATGGGGTCGCGGAGAGTCGGACACGACTGAGGGACTGAACTGAACTGAACTGAAGTTTGCCCTGGGGCATTCAAGCCTGGTTCTCCCTCTAAGCGCAGCCGCCGGTTCGCCCTCTAAGCGCACAGCTGTTCTCCCTCTAAGCGCAGCCACCAGTTCTCCCTCTAAGCGCCGCTGCCGGCGCCTCCCTGCCCAGCCCCCGCCTGCTAGTGAGGGGCGCGGGCGTCTGCGCTGCTCCTCCGCTGAGAGTTTCCTCTGGGCACTTAGTCTGTGAGTTTTAATTATTTATGTCTTTTGTCTCCCAGTTATGCGGCCCTCTGAGGTTCCACTCGCCAGTGTTTCCAGGTGTTTGGAAACTTCTCTCTTTTTTTTTTTTTTTTTAAGCCTCCCTTCCCGGGATGGAGCTCCGTCCCTCCCTCTTTTGTCTCTCTTTTTATCTTTTTATCTATTTCCTACCTCCTTTCGTCGACTATGGGCTGCTTTTCTGAGTGCCTGATGTCCTCTGCCGGTATTCAGAAGTTTTTTTGTGGGATTTACTCAGCTTTCAAATGTTCTTTTGTTGATTTTGTGGGGGAGAAAGTGGCCGCCCCGTCCTATTCCTCCACCATCTTCCCGTGCTCCCTCTAAAAATTAATTTTAAATAAGACATAAATAGATCATATACAAATGAAATATAAAACCTAATCAAGATATTTAAAATGCTAAACACTATATGTAATAATAGGAATACAAATTAAAATAATATATGTTTTTGGCTTAGTAATCAGAAAGACTTTTGTGTGCATGTTTTATTACAGTGTCCACATTTGGTGAAGATGGAATGAAACAGTGACCCTTCATCCTACTGGGAATATACGTTGATACACTTTTCCAGGGAAGCCATCTATTGAGTATTTTTGATTCACAATTTTACTTGCTAATGTATCTTCTGGGAATTCTTCTTAAGAATACTACTGTTGCTTATAATATTGACAAACAACTCACAACAGGACTGCTCACTAAGACAAACAGAGGTAAACAAAACATGCCATGGCCTTTCAGTTGTGCCAGTTAATAGTGGTGTTTTCCAAGAATATCTCTGGGAATGGGGAAGGGCTCAAGTACATTAAGCAAAAATCAAAGCAAGGCCATTCAGATTTATTCAGTATGATCCCAATTTTTCAGATAACAGTAAATACTTGCATAGAAAAAAATAACAGATGGAAATATATCTAAATGTTATCTCTGGTGACAGAAGGACAGGTTACTTTCATCTTCTTTTTAACTTTCTGCACTTTCCAACTTCTCTACCACAGACATGTATCATGTTCATAATCTAAAATAATCATGGACATACTTCCAATGTTTCTGTTGGCATCCATCCATCAACCCCTCCACTACCTACTCATTCCTTTTTTCTTCTCTTTCTTTCAAAAATACCTGTATTCCTGCTCGTGTCCTAGGTTTCCTTCCACTGTTGCAAGGTCAATTACAGTGGACATTTGAATAGCATAGGTTTGAACTGCGCAGGTCCACTTATACACTTTTTTCTATGAATTCATCCTACAGTACCACACAATCCATGGTCGGTTGACACCATAGATGTGAAAACACAGATAGGAGGGTCCACTGTAAAGTTATATGTGGATTTTTGACTGTGCAGGGCTCAGTACCCCTAACCTCCGGCCTTGTTCAAGAGCCAACAGTAATTATCTCCTTTGAAAGCTCTGTTTCTCTCCCTTCTCATGGGCTCTTTTATCTCTGCCCTTACACACGATCACATGCTTACTGGCTCCATCACTTTCACTGAACCTTGCACTCCTGCTACTCCTGCCCTCCTTCCACCAAGAGCATCTTCCAAGTGTGGTCTACATTTCCTTCCTCTGCCTCTTTACCGACTACTCCTTAAACCTTCACCTTAAATCTGCCTTGGAAATCAACCCTGCCACCACTTCCAATTGCCTACTCCAAGTACTTCCTGCCAGTCCTTAACATCTCCACACCCCAGGCAGTATGTGCCAGGGCCCATCAAGCTCTATCATGAAACCATAGCTGTAACAGACATTGCCCCATCCTAATTCCAGCTTCCCTCCCTGATCTCTCCCAACACCTTTATCTTTTTCTGGCCCTCCTTCCTCCACCTGTCTTAGACCTCACCTCTCTCCTAAATTCACATCTCAAACCTCCAAGTCCCCACCCAACTTTGACATCCCTATGCCTAGCCTGGGACACCTGTGCACCTCTTACCTCCCCAAACCTACTCTTCTTACAGACTTGCCTGTTTCTATACATAGTACTACCTATGTATAGAAACCTGTGTGTGTGTGTGTGTGTGTGTGTGTGTGTGTGTGTGTGTGTCTGCACTTAGTCACTCAGTCATGTCCAACACTTTGTGACCCCATGAAGCTCTCCAGGCTCCTCTGTCCATGGAATTTCCCAGGCAAAAATACTGGAGTGGGTTGCTGTTTCCTTCTCCAGGGGATCTTCCTGACCCTGGGATCACACTCACATCTCCTGAGTCTCCTGCACTGCAGGCAGATTCTTTACCCACTGAGCCACTGATTAAAGACAGTACCACCTAAGTTCCACCTAATACTCAGGTGACTTTGAGAAGTAGACTGTCTTTTCCATACCCATTGTCAAAGCCTCAGCTCAGACTCTGTCATTTTTTTTTTTTCTTTTGGCCTCGAGAGATGAAGAAGGCTGCACTGTACATCGTTGCATCGGATTGATTTTTTGGTGGGATGAGCCTCCTCCTTGGCTATAGGAAACAGGAGTGGGAAGTTTCCCTTTAACTACAGCAAGCCCCTTATTAACAAAGCAGCACAGATATCATAGAACTCTTGCAGGGTATATTGTCTTACTTTCAGTTCAGTTCAGTCTCTCAGTTGTGTCCGACTCTTTGCGACCCCATGAATCACAGCGCGCCAGGCCTCCCTGTCCATCACCAACTCCCAGAGTTCACTCAAACTAATGTCCATCGAGTCGGTGATGCCATCAAGCCATCTCATTCTCTGTTGTCCCCTTCTCCTCCCGCCCCCAATCCTTCCCAGCATCAGTCTTTTCCAGTGAGTCAACTCGTCACACGAGGTGGCCAAAGTATTGGAGTTTCAGCTTTAACATCAGTCCTTCCAATGAAAACCCAGGATTGATCTCCTTTAGAATGGACTGGTTGGATCTCCTTGCAGTCCAAGGGACTCTAAAGAGTCTTCTCCAGCACCGCAGTTCAAAAGCATCAATTCTTTGGCGATTAGCCTTCTTCACAGTCCAACTCTCACATCCATACATGACCACTGGAAAAACCATAACCTTGACTAGACGGAACTTGGTTGGCAAAATAATGTCTCTGCTTTTTAATATACTATCTAGGTTGGTCATAACTTTCCTTCCAAGGAGTAAGTGTCTTTTAATTTCATGGCTGCAATCAGCATCCACAGTGATTTTGGAGCCCCAAAAAACAAAGTCTGACACTGTTTCCACATCTATTTCCCATGAAGTCTTACTTTAGTTTTATTTAAAAGACAGCCTACACAGTTTCCAGAAGCCTATCGTTAACCAGAGGAAATTTGAGGAAACAGATTGCTAGGGGTCAGAGTAATTCTGGCACAGAGGCAGAGAGGAACAACCCTCAAATCAGTTTCATAATTCATGAGGTGAACCAGAGATGGGTTATACTGCAGTGAGTAAAAGGACATCAGGAGAGCATCCCACTTTAGCTATCAAGTCTTGCTAACTAGGAGTTAAACTTTGAAAGCATTACTATTAATTTTAAATTGTGGCTGAGCACTGGGTCTTGGTTGCAACACTTTGGCTTCTTTTGTTGTTCTACAGCATGTGGCTCAGTAGTTTTGGTGCATGGGCTTTGTTGCCCCACAGCATGTGGGATCTTAGTTCCCTAACCAGGGCTCGAACCTGAGTCCCCTGCATTGGGCACAGAAGGTGGATTCTTAACCACTGGACCATCAGGGAAGTCCACGAAAAGCATTATGTAAGGTTGATGCACCCTCTGACTTTTAGTGGTCTCACGTAAAAGCATAGTCTTAGCACTCTAGTGAAGGTTCCACTTCGCAGCAATCGGAATGCTGTTTCTCAGCAAGGGTGCTTGTCTTGCACACATACTGACAGCCGCAGTCACCTGCAATAGACCTAACAATGATAATTCCCTTGTTTAGGACTCCACAGAAAAGAAGTTGCAGGGGAAAATTCCTAGATTTTTCTTAAAGGAGAACACACACATATGTGAAGTTTCTGTTTGGTGCAGTCTTTATATTTCCCCCTTTTTACATGACTCACTCCTCTCCCCACATCTTTTATCCCCTGTCTCTCTCTCTCTATTCTAACCTTCTAACCTGTACCAACAACTCTATATGTGTCATTTCATATTTTTCTTCATGACCAAATAATTATATACATATTACACACACTAGAATACATATTTTATTAAAAATGATTTATTTAACACATCTTTCTGCATCTTATTTTCATACTAAACAATTTTTCATGGAAATCCTTCCAAATCCCCTGGTAGATTTTCCTTTCATTCTTTTTGACTTCTGCATACTACTCCAATGCCTTGATGCACTACCAGTTTATTCAAGTATCCTCCCATTTACATCATTCTCTTTGTTTTCATCTCACTCTGTGCATGTGTGTGCTGAAGTATACATACTTGTATATAGACTCTTGTGTATTGCACTTTTATTTCCATGGGACATATTCTCAGGAGCAGGATTGCTGAAGTAAAGTACCTTGAAGGATCTTTCAATATCTGCTCAGGAAGATGTAGTATCACTTTATAAAAAATTTGCCTGTTTGATGGGTATAAGCTATAATCACTTTATTACTTTAGCTTGAGCTTCCTTGACCACTACTGAATTTGAGCATCTTGTCATAAGTTTGCTTAGCTTTTTGCATTCCCATTCTGTGAGTGTGTCTCTTCACATTCTTTGCTGATTTTTCTTGAAGGGTATTTGTCTATTTAATTTGGAAGAGTTCTTTGTGTATTGCACCTATACCTTCTCTCTGTCCTTTGCATTATAAAAAATTTCCAAGTCTATTATTTGTCTGTGGACTTCGTTTTTGGTTTCTATTGCCATAAAGACGTTTTTAATTAATATAATGTCCAGTTAGCCCCTCTTTTTTTTAAATAGAATCTGAGAGCGTCCAGTCTGGTCCCCTGTCTTATATGTGTAGTCTTCAGGATTTTCCTGAAAGATGTTTACTATTTTGTTTATATTTAAGTCTTCATCATAATTTATTTTAGTATATGATGCAAGATAGTTTCCATGCAATGCAATTTTCCTCTTGAAAGATGTTAGATGTATTAGCATTTATTAAACCATCTTTTTCCTCAATAAGTAAAATTATCATTTTTTTGTACCAGATATCCAAACACTTTATTCTTCAGTTTTATTTCTTTTTTACTTTAAAATATTGTATTGATTTTGCCATACATTGACATGAATCCTCCATGAGTGTACACGTGTTCCCCATCCTGAACCCCCCTCCCACCTCCCTCCCAATCCCATCCCTCTGGGTCATCCCAGTGCACCAGCCCCGAGCACCCTGTATCATGCATTGAATCTGTACTGGCGATTCATTTCACATGTGATAATTTACATGTTTCAGTGCCATTCTCCCATATCATCCCGCCCTTGCCCTCTCCCACAGAGTCCAAAAGACTGTTCTATACATCTGTGTCTCTTTTGCTGTCTCGCATACAGGGTTATTGTCACCATCTTTCTAAATTCCATATATATGTGTTAGTATAATGTATTGGTGGTTTTCTTTCTGGCTTACTTCACTCTGGCTCCAGTTTCATCCACCTCATTAGAACTGATTCAAATGTATTCTTTTTAATGGCTGAGTAATATTCCATTATGTATATGTACCACAGCTTTCTTATCCATTCGTCTGCTGATGGACATCTAGGTCACTTCCATGTCCTGGCTATTATAAACAGTGCTGCAGTGAACATTGGAGTACATGTGTCTCTTTCAATTCTGGTTTCCTCGGTGTGTATGCCCAGCAGTGGGATTGCTGGATCATATGGCAGTTCTATTTTCCAGTTTTATAAGGAATCTCCACACCCACACTGTTCTCCATAGTGGTTGTACTAGTTTGCATTCTCACCAACAGTGTAAGAGGGTTCCCTTTTCTCCACACCCTCTCCAGCATTTATTGCTTGAAAACTTTTGGCCAGATATCCAAACACTTTAAAAAGCCACTGCACTCTAATTAAATCAACATACTATTATCATTGGACTAGACAAATTAGATAAGTGGTACAGAAAAGAGAATCATATACTTGCTGCATTGAAAGAATGATTTTTCTTTCTGTCCTTTGAGACCCTCAAGAAGAAGAACATGGGTAACTTCAAAAGGATATTGTGAGGGTAACACACTACTATATATAAAATAGAGAATCAACAAGGACCTACTGTATACATATAGCACAGGGAACTCTACTCAATACTCAGTAATAACTCATATGGGAAAAGAATCTGAAAAAGAATCAATACATGTATATGCATAACTGAATTACTTTGCTGTACTACTGAAACTAATGCTGTGACTGCTGCTTAGTCTCTCAGTCGTGTCCAACTCTTTGTGACCCCATGGACTGCAGCCTGCCAGGTTCCTCTGTCCATGGGATTCTCCAGGCAAGAGTACTGTAATGGGTTGCCATGCTCTCGCTCCAGGGGATCTTCCTGACTCAGGGACTGAACCCATATCTCTTACCTCTCCTGCATTGACAGGCTGATTCTTTACCACTAGCAACACCTGGGAAATCAACTATGCTCCAATATAAAATAAAAATTAAAATTTAAAAAAAGATACTGTGGGGATACAGGAAACAAGGCATGGAAAGCACTTAGCATAGTGCCTGGCACATAGCACACCTATTATTAAAAGGTAGCTGCTGTTTCATCTGCTCTCTTGCTGCTTATCTTTCTGCCATGTATGTGCTGTGTGAACCTTCTCTGACCCTACTGTGAGCTCCTGGAGGGCAGTAACAGTGCCTCAGCTCCCTCAGTACCTAGATGGCCCTTAATAAAGGGTTAACCAGAATTCATCCTTATAGACAATAGCCTTGTGCTTTGGCAGTTCTAAGTTGTTTTACTTTGCAAAATCTAGGCTGAGTCTTCGGTCTTCCAGGATGGACCCCCTATTACTGATTGCAAGGGGCTGGTCCTGTGTGTCTCTTCTTTGCCAGGACACAGCTATTATTCACTGAGTATCTTGCACTGGGCACTTTCATGGATACATTCACCTCTGCTTTGTCTCTCTTAACGCTTAGCAGTCTTTAGCACAGTACTGGACACATAGCGAATTATTCTAAGTAACTTTTCTTTATTACATCAGTCTATTACTGGAATAGTAGTATTTATGAGCTATTTCAAGATTACTTTTAAATAGGTTAGTATTTTTAATTATTATCACAAAATTTGAAAAATATCTACCCTGTGCCACTGGTTGAACAAAAGAAAAGTGGACTTCTCTAAATTAATTGACAAACTTCATCTTACATGGGAAAGTAAAACTTTAATTCATTTGAACTCTAATAACTAAGCCTTTGATGAATCAATTTCTCTCTGTTCTAAACTTTGGAGGTGAGGGGGAAGTAGAAAAGAGCAAACATCAAAAACCTCAAGGTCATGTCAAGAATTCCTTTAAAAGTAGGGCTTCCAGATATAATATAGAATTTCCAGCTAATTGGAATGTCAGATACACAATGAGTATTTTTAGTGTATGTCCCCAATATTGTATGAAGCATACTTAAATAATTTATTTTTCCAAACTTATATTAAACTATTTGCCTTGTGTTTTTATATGCTAAATCTGGCAACCCTATTAAAATGTATGTTTAGCATGTCACTTGGGGAATCAAGCCAAAACCTTAAGGATTTCCTGTATACACAGTTGGTGCTCAATAAATGTTTGTTGAACTGATTACATAACGGTGATTATTAATAGTTACTTTTCGGTCATTGAGTTGTTTAAATGCATGAATAAGGGCTAATGTAAACTTAGAAAGAATTTTGACAATAAGGCAGCTACAAAAAGGGAGATTTTGATTAACCCTTTAGTAGCCAAACTGGGAGAGCACGTCATGGTGTTGCTGAAAGAAGGTGCTTAAAAATTATCCTGACTTACATACAAAAGGTTTCTAATGTTTTGGCTTGGTGCTTGAATATTACCACTTGTGTGTGTGTGCGTCTGTCTGTCTGTGTGCACGTGTACCCATGTGTGGGGGGATGGTTAGAGGCAGAGGGCAGGAGAGGCAAGACAAGAAATGTAAAGCCAATGAATGGAACACAAAACACTTGAAAACTTTTCTTCCTGCTCCATTTCATGGAGAGTTAATGGCTTTTTTAAAGTACTTTCAAAATCAGAATTAGTCAGTGCAGAGTAGCAGGCACAAATATGGCCTCTGGTGTTCTATTAATGATGGGATCAAACGAAGAAGCTCTTCTACATGCTCTTTATGAAAGAGCAGGAGAACCAATGTGATGTTTAGTTTCTTGGAGGAAGCCGAAAAAAAAAATAATAATCCCATATTACCACAATACAGCATGAGTTCAATGCAAATGGGAAAGACTGGTGGCTTATTAATAGGCTCTCCCAGTAGCAAGCTGGCCTTCCCAGCTTCAGTTTGAAATTGATTATTTTAATACAGAATTCCTGAATGAAAGAGGTTCTTGGCCTTTTCCTGGGCTGTTGAATAATGTATGTGGGAGAAAGCAAATAGCAGCAGAGGGTCTCAGCTGCGGGAACAATGGCGCACACCCAGAGCTGAGGGGGCACGTTAGTTTATCATCGCCTTGTCAATCCTCCTAGCCTGGGAATCGCAGGGCAGCCTGGAAAGCAGCAGCTGCCCGACGTGTGGTGAACTGACCGGGGCACTTTAAAGAGACGACTCCATTTACCCATCTGAAAACAAGATATTGATTTTCCTCCAACTCTGGAGAGAAAAGAGCCGTCCTGAAAATATATGGAGACCACCATTTACCCAGGCTCCTCCCCCAACAATCACACCACCCCAACTGTTTTCTTGGCTTCCTCTCCACAAAGTTCCATTTTGTCCTTCCTCACCTGGGGTGAGAAGAAAGCCACCCCCCTTTTCTACCTTCTGTGAATACACTGCTCAGAGTACTTTTATGCCGAAACTGGAAAAGTACATAATGACTGGCATCTGGGGATACACTTTATGAATTAGAAATCAATTTTTTCCATCCACATGGAAATAATATATTACAGTCAACTTCAGACTGGCACTTTACAGCTCTCCCATCTCAAGCTGTGTGCATCTTAAGTCGTTAGGGCAAACCTTGTAGCATCCTAGAACAATGACAACCTTCCACTCCTTAGATGTACTTAGTATGAATTTTTTTTTCTTCATGCATAAAAACCCAGAAGATCTTAGGATACAGATCAGATGGGGAAAAATGCAACTTGTTTTGCCATAAGAAGCATCCATAAGTACTTCTGAGACCAGCAGGAATTTAAAATCAACGTGCTAAGAGCATTAGGAGAAGTGTAGCACAGAATTGAGGCAGCCAGAAGGCCAAGCTCCTGGGAGGTGACTTGAACTACTCCACAGGTTTTGGGAGACTGGAAATGTGCTATTTGAGGTCAATCTCAATTTCTTTAATGGCTCATATCCTCACATGCTCAAAGTCTTACCACACTTACGAGACTGGATGGTCAAGGCAGCATACTTTCCTGCTGATCCAAAGGATTGGGTCAGTGAGAGGTGACCCTCCAGTTTTCACCAAGAATCAGTTACCAAAAACTGAGATTAGCCCGGACTCCCAATCCTGGATTTTCAAGGTGGCACTTTATTTCTGGAAAATTTCTTGTCCCTATCACCACCGAGGGAAGTCTTATAGAAATCTAGGGAGGCCCAAGGGAAAGGACGAGTGGGGAAGGAATAAAGGGGGAAAGGAAAAGCCACACTTGAAAAGCAAAAAGGAAAACCCATCCCTAATTGCTGTGAAGGTAGGTCAGAGATGGCAAGTACTGGCCTTAACCCTCTGTGTTTACCCCACCAGGATCCAGAAACGCAAGCTGAACCCTGTGAGCGGCCCCAGTGGTTGAGCTCTCTGTTATGCTAAACAAGCACCGAAGGTGGACTGGCCCAACCATCTGCTCGAGACACGCATAAATCGAGGGAATGTAGAGCAGTACAGTGTGTCTATAATGCGGAGTACATGGGAAAAGGCAAAAGCACGTCATTAAAAAGCAGCAGAAAGCAACTGGAGAACAGAACACGGTGGGCAGAGATTAGTGTTCCAATTATGATGAATGTTAATAACCACATGCAGGGAACTCCAGGTTCTCTGGAGGACACCTCCGACAGCGCGGGGATGGGGAGGGCTAGCTTAGCCACAGGAATCTGTATTTGTGATTTCTTTTCACGACACCTTCCCCACCTGGACAAGTCCCACATGGCCTCGAGCCCTCCTCTCAAGTGTTGACTTTTCCAAGTATAACTGTAACCTTTTGTTTCATGTGGGAAAGCAAAAATGGTGAAGGAAAAATCCACTCAGACACAATCCCCATTTACATTTTGATTTCTTGTTTTTCTGGTGTCCTTTGGGGGATTTTCTTTTCTGCCCTTATGATTCTTGCATGGTATTTTCCTTTCCACTTAACATTGTCCTTTCCACTTAACATACTGGCAGTTTCAAATCACTGAATAGTGTGTGGAATTTGTCCATTCCAAAGTTATAGTGGAATTTAAAATTATTTTTATGTTTTGGGATGACTTAATACACCTTGGGGCTTCCCAGGCAGCTCAGCAGTAAAGAATCTGTCTGACAATGCAGGAGTTGCAGAAGATGCAGGTTCAATCCCTGGGTCAGGAAGATCCCCTGGAGGAGGGCATGGCAACCCACTCCAGTATTCTTGCCTGGAGAATCCCATGGACAGAGGAGCCTGTCAGGCTATAATCACAAAGAGTTAGACACCACTGAAGCGACTTAGCATGCATACAATATGCCTTGACGACTTCGGGGACATCCCTATTTTGAAGGCAGGAAAGGGAGGAGGGAAAGAGCAGAAATTGAGGTGGGGAGTAAAGAGCCTGAAAGAAGAGCACATAAGCCATCTTGAGAGACAGCCTGCATCTGGAACTTCAACCTGAGAGCCGACTATAATGATCACTTGTACTTCCTCTGGCTCACAGAGAGCTTCTTGTGCCTTCTGAATGCCTTTGGATATGTCATACACTCCTCAATTTGCCACAGCACCACTGTTCCTTATTGTATTTTACTCCCTTGATTTTCTTTCCATCTCTGCTTGGCCCTGGAAGGCATTTACACTTACGACCCCTAGTATGATTTTATACGATATCCTAAAAGGCCACGCGAAAGAAGCTCAAACTACCGCACTCATCTCACATGCTAGTACAGTAATGCTCAATATTCTCCAAGCCAGGCTTCAACAGTATGTGAACCGTGAGCTTCCAGATGTTCAAGCTGGATTTAGAAGAGGCAGAGGAACGAGAGATCAAATTGCCAACATCCTCTGGATCATCAAAAAAGCAAAAGAGTTGCAGAAAAACATACATTTCTACTTTATTGACTATGTGTTTGACTGTGTGGATCACAACAAAACTGTGGAAAATTCTTAAAGAAATGGGAATACCAGACCACCTGACCTGCCTCTTGAGAAAGCTGCATGCAGGTCAGGAAGCAACAGTTAGAACTGAACATGGAACAACAGACTGGTTCCAAATAGGGAAAAAAGTAATTCAAGGCTGTATATTGTGGCCCTGGTTATTTAACTTATATGCAGAGTATATCATGAGAAACGCTGGGCTGGAGGAAGCACAAGATGGAATCAAGATTGCTGGGAGAAATATTAATAACCTCAGATATGCAGATGACACCACGCTTACGGCAGAAAGCAAAGAACTAAAGAGCATCTTGATGAAAGTGAAAGAGGAGAGTGAAAAAGTTGGCTTAAACCTCAACATTCAGAAAACTAAGGCGGCGCAGACGCGAGAGACGCCCGGCTCCCGGCGGCGCAGACGCGAGAGACGCCCGGCTCCCGGCGGCGCAGACGCGAGAGACGCCCGGCTCCCGGCGGCGCAGACGCGAGAGACGCCCGGCTCCCGGCGCAACCGACCACGTGCAGAATCGTGGCTGAGAGGAGCTGCCCCGCGCCCAGGGTTAGGGCGGTGGCCGAGAGGAGCTGTACCACGTCCAGGAGGCGGTGGCTGCTTGGGCACCGGAGGGCCGGGAGGAGCTGATCCACATTCAAAGCGGGAGGGGCGGCCTTGAGGCTATACCCCTCGTCCAAGGTAGGGTGCAGCGGCTGCGCCTTGCTGGAGCAGCTGGGAAGAGATACTCCACGACCAAGTGGAATATAAGAATCCAGTGTTCTGGGGAGGAAGGAACAAGACGGCGAGACCACTTTCTTCCCCACAAATTCATCAGAAGAACATTTGAACGTGGAGTAAAGTCCACAAAACAACTTTTGAATACTGGCAGAGGACATCAGGCTCCCAGAAAAGTAGCCCATTGTCTTCTAAAGGAAAGAGAAGAAATCCAGCTCCACCCACCAGAACACTGACACATGCTTCCCTAACCAGGGAACCCGGACAAGTCACCTGTCCAACCCCACACACAGCGAAGAAACTACATAATAAAGAGAACTCCACAAACTGCAAGAAGAGGGAAAGGACACCCCAAGCAAAGCAATATAAGCAAGATGAAGAGGCAGAGAAATACCCAGCAAGTAAAGGAACAAGATAATTGCCCACCAACACAAACAAAAGAAGAAGATATAGGGAATCTACCTGATAAAGAATTTCGAATTTTGATGGTGAAAATGATTCAAAATCTTGAAAGTAAAATGGAGTTACAGATAAATAACCTGGAGAAAAGGATTGAGAAGATGGAAGAAAGATTTAATAAGGACTTAGAGGAAATAAAAAAGAGTCAATATACAATGAATAATGCAATAGATGAGATCAGAAACACTCTGGAGGGAATAAACAGTAGAATAACAGAGGCAGAAGACAGGATAAGCGAACTAGAAGATAGAATTGTAGAAATAAATGAAACAGAGAGGAAAAAAGAAAAACGAATTAAAAGAAATGAGGACAATATTAGAGACCTCTGGGACAATGTTAAACGCTCCAACATTCGAATCATAGGAGTCCCAGAAGAAGAAGACAAAAAGAAAGACCATGAGAGAATACTTGAGGAGATAATAGTTGAAAACTTCCCTAAAATAGGGAAAGAAATAATCACCCAAGTCCAAGAAACCCAGAGAGTCCCCAACAGGATAAACCCAAGGCGAAATACTCCAAGACACATATTAATCAAATTAACAAAGATCAAACACAAAGAACAAATATTAAAAGTAGCAAGGGAAAAGCAGCAAATAACACTCAAGGGGATTCCCATAAGGATAACAGCTGATCTTTCAACAGAAACTCTTCAGGCCAGAAGGGAGTGGCAAGATATACTTAAAGTGATGAAAGAAAATAACCTACAGCCCAGATTATTATATCCAGCAAGGATCTCATTCAAATATGAAGGAGAAATCAAAAGCTTTACAGACAAGCAAAAGCTGAGGGAATTCAGCATCACCAAACCAGCTCTCCAACAAATGCTAAAGGATCTTCTATAGACAGGAATCACAGAAAGAGTGTATAAACTTGAACCCAAAGCAATAAAGAAAATGGCTACGGGATCCTACTTTTCAATAATTACCTTAAACGTAAATGGGTTGAATGCCCCAACCAAAAGACAAAGGCTGGCTGAATGGATACAAAAACAAAACCCCCATATATGTTGTCTACAAGAGACCCACCTCAAAACAAGGGACGCATACAGACTGAAAGTGAAGGGCTGGAAAAAGATAGTCCATGCAAATAGAGACCAAAAGAAAGCAGGAGTAGCAATACTCATATCAGATAAAATAGACTTTAAAGCAAAGGCTGTGAAACGAGACAAAGAAGGAAACTACATAATGATCAAAGGATCAATCCAAGAAGAAGATATAACAATTATAAATATTTATGCACCTAACATAGGAGCACCGCAATATGTAAGACAATTACTAACAAGTATGAAAGGGGAAATTAACAATAACACAATAATAGTGGGAGATTTTAACACCCCACTTACATCTATGGATAGATCAACTAAACAGAAAATTAACAAGGAAACACAATCTTTAAATGATATAATAGAAGAGTTAGACCTAATAGATCTCTATAGGACATTTCACCCCAAAACAATGAATTTCACCTTTTTCTCAAGCGCACACGGAACCTTTTCCAGGATAGATCATATCCTGGGACATAAATCTAGCCTTGGTAAATTCAAAAAAATTGAAATCATTCCAAGCATCTTTTCTGACCACAATGCAGTAAGATTAGATCTCAATTACAGGAGAATAACTGTTAAAAGTGCCAACATATGGAGACTGAACAACACGCTGCTGAATAATGAACTAATCATAGAAGAAATCAAAAGAGACATTAAAATATGCACAGAAATGAATGAAAATGAAA
The DNA here is from genome assembly GCF_049115385.1 of Moschus berezovskii. Lineage (NCBI taxonomy): Eukaryota > Metazoa > Chordata > Mammalia > Artiodactyla > Moschidae > Moschus > Moschus berezovskii. Next base: position 130,641,300 of record NC_142488.1, on the reverse strand, counting down.
ACACAACAACCCAAAACCTCTGGGACACTGTAAAAGCAGTGCTAAGGGGGAAGTTCATAACAATACAGGCATACCTCAAGAAACAAGAAAAAAGTCAACTAAATAACCTAACTCTACATCTAAAGCAATTAGAAAAGGAAGAAATGAAGAATCCCAGGGTCAGTAGAAGGAAAGAAATCATAAAAATTAGGGCAGAGATAAATGCAAAAGAAACAAAAGAGACCATAGCAAAAATCAACAAAGCCAAAAGCTGGTTCTTTGAGAAGGTGAATAAAATTGACAAACCACTAGCCAGACTCATCAAGAAACAAAGGGAGAAGAACCAAATCAATAAAATTAGAAATGAAAATGGAGAGATCACAACTGACAACACAGAAATACAAAGGATTATTAGAGAATACTATCAGCAATTATATGGCAATAAAATGAATAACCTGGAAGAAATGGACAAATTCCTAGAAAAGTACAACTTTCCAAAACTGAACCAGGAAGAAATAGAAAATCTGAACAAACCCATCACAAGCACGGAAATTGAAACTGTAATCAAAAATCTCCCAGCAAACAAAAGCCCAGGTCCAGACGGCTTCACAGCTGAATTCTACCAAAAATTTAGAGAAGAGCTAACACCTATTCTACTCAAACTCTTCCAGAAAATAGCTGAGGAAGGGAAACTTCCAAACTCATTCTATGAGGCCACCATCACCCTAATCCCAAAACCTGGTAAAGACCCCACAAAAAAAGAAAACTATAGGCCAATATCACTGATGAACATAGATGCAAAAATCCTTAACAACATTCTAGCAATCAGAATCCAACAACACGTTAAGAAGATCATACATCATGACCAAGTGGGCTTTATCCCAGGAATGCAAGGATTCTTCAATATCCGCAAATCAATCAATGTAATACACCACATTAACAAACTGAAAAATAAAAATCATATGATTATCTCAATAGATGCAGAGTAAGCCTTCGACAAAATTCAACATCCATTTTTGATAAAAACTCTCCAGAAAGTGGGAATTGAAGGGACATACCTCAACATAATAAAAGCTATATATGACAAACCCACAGCAAACGTTATCCTCAATGGTGAAAAACTGAAAGCATTTCCCCTAAAGTCAGGAACAAGACAAGGGTGCCCACTCTCACCACTACTATTCAACATAGTTCTGGAAGTTTTGGCTATAGCAATCAGAGCAGAAAAAGACATAAAAGGAATACAAATTGGAAAAGAAGAAGTAAAGCTTTCACTGTTCGCAGATGACATGATCCTCTACACAGAAAACCCTAAAGACTCTACCAGAAAACTACTAGAGCTAATCAATGATTACAGCAAAGTTGCAGGATATAAAATCAACACACAGTAATCCCTTGCATTCCTATACACTAATAATGAGAAAATAGAAAGAGAAATTAAGGAAACTATTCCATTCACTGTTGCAATGAAAACAATTAAATACTTAGGAATATATCTACCTAAGGAAACAAAAGACTTGTACATAGAAAACTATAAAACACTAGTGAAAGTAATCAAAGAGGACACGAATAGATGGAGAAATATACCGTGTTCGTGGATTGGAAGAATAAATATTGTAAAAATGAGTATACTACCCAAAGTAATTTATACATTCAATGCAATCCCTATCAAGCTACCAACAATATTTTTCACAGAACTAGAACAAATAATCTCACAATTTGTATGGAAATACAAAAAACCTCGAATAGCCACAGCAATCTTGAGGAAGAAGAATGGAACTGGGGGAATTAACCTGCCGGACTTCAGGCTCTATTACAAAGCCACAGTCATCAAGACAGTATGGTACTGGCATAAAGACAGAAATATAGATCAATGGAACAAAATAGAAAGCCCAGAGATAAACCCACGCTCCTATGGACACCTTATCTTCGACAAAGGAGGCAAGAATATAAAATGGAGAAAAGACAGTCTCTTTAACAAGTGGTGCTGGGAAAACTGGTCAGCCACTTGTAAAAGAATGAAACTAGAATACTTCCGAACACCATACACCAAAATAAACTCAAAATGGATTAAAGATCTAAATGTAAGACCAGAAACTATAAAACTCCTAGAGGAGAACGTAGGCAAAACACTCTCCGACATAAATCACAGCAGGATCCTCCAAGACCCACCTCCCAGAATATTGGAAATAAAAGCAAAAATAAACAAATGGGACCTAATTAAAATCAAAAGCTTCTGCACAGCAAAGGAAACTCTAAGCAAGGTGAGAAGACAGCCTTCAGAATGGGAGAAAATAATAGCAAATGAAGCAACTGATAAAGGATTAATCTCCAAATTATACAAGCAGCTCCTGCAGCTTAATTCCAGAAAACTAAGTGACCCAATCAAAAAATGGGCCAAAGAACTAAACAGACATTTCTCCAAAGAAGACATAAAGATGGCTAATAAACACATGAAAAAATGCTCAACATCCCTCATCATCAGAGAACTGCAAATCAAAACCACAATGAGATACCATTTCACACCAGTCAGAATGGCTGCTATCCAAAAGTCTACATGCAATAAGTGCTGGAGAGGGTGTGGAGAGAAGGGAACCCTCTTACACTGTTGGTGGGAATGCAAACTAGTACAGCCACTATGGAGAACAGTGTGGAGATTCCTCAGAAAACTGGAAATAGAACTGCCATATGATCCAGTGATCGCACTCCTGGGCATACACACCGAGGAAACCAGAATTGAAAGAGACACATGTACTCCAATGTTCATTGCAGCAGTGTTTATAATAGCCAGGACATGGAAGCAACCTAGATGTCCATCTGCAGATGAATGGATAAGAATGCTTTGGTACATATACACAATGGAGTATTTCTCAGCCATCAAAAAGAATGCATTTGAATCAGTTTTAATGAGGTGGATGAAATTGGAGCCAATTATACAGAGTGAAGTAAGCCAGAAAGAAGAACATCAATACCATATATTAACGCATATATATGGAATTTAGAAAAATGGTAACCTGAACCCTGTATAAGAGACTGCAAAAGAGACATAGGCATTTAGAACAGTCTTTGGGACTCTGTGGGAGAGGGTGACGGTGGAATGATTGGGGAGAATGGAATTGTAGCATGTATATTACCATAAGTGACCAGTCCAGGTTCGACGCATAAATTTTCCTCTGTTCATTTCTTTGCATTTGTGCTTTTTTAATAAAATTCTTTTTTAGAAATAAAAAAAAAAAAAAGAAAACTAAGATCATGGCATCTGGTCCCATCACTTCATGGTAAATAGATGGAAAGACAGTGGAAACAGTGACAGACTTTATTTTCTTGGGCTCCAAAATCACTACAGATGGTGACAGCAGCCATGAAATTAAAAGACGCTTGCTCCTTGGAAGAAAAGTTATGACCAACCTAGATAGAATGTTAAAAAGCAGAAGCATTACTTTGCCAACAAAGGTCCATCTCGTCAAAGCTATGGTTTTTCCAGTAGTCATGTATGGATGTGAGAGTTGGACTATAAAGAAAGCTGAGCTCTGAAGAATTGATGCTTTTGAACTGTGGTGTTGGAGAAGACTCTTGAGAGTCCCATAGATTGCAAGGAGATCCAACCAGTCCATTCTAAAGGAAATCAGTCCTGAATATTCATTGGAAGGACTGACGCTGAAGCTGAAACTCCAATACTTTGGCCACCTGATGCGAAGAACCGACTCATTTGAAAAGACCCTGATGCTGGGAAAGATTTAAGGTTGGAGGAGAAGGGGATGACAGAAGATGAGATGGTTGGAAGTCATCTCCGACTCAATAGACATAAGTTTGAGTAAACTCTGGGAGTTGGTGATGGACAGGGAGGTCTGGCGTGCTGCGGTTCATGGGGTCGCAAAGAGTCAGACACGACTGAGCAACTGATCTGAACTGAACTAAACTGAACATATATTTTTAGTCATCATAACTAAGAAAGAGCTTGTTCTGCTACTGTTATCCAGTGGGTTGAAGCCAGAGATGCTATTAAAAATGCTACTGTGCACAGTTCTATGAAGACATACAACACCTTTTAGAACTAACACCAAGAAAAGTTGTCCTTTCCATCATAGAGGATTGGAATATAAAACTAGGAAGTCAAAAGATACCTGGAGTAACAGGCAAGTTTGGCCTTGGAGTACAAAATGAAGCAGGGCAAAGGCTGAGTTTTGTCAAGAGAACACACTGATCATAGCAAACACCCTCTTCCAACAAGAGATGACACTACACATAGACAACACCAGATGGCCCCTACTAAACTCAGATTGATTATGTTCTTTGCAGCCAAAGATAGAGAAGCTCTATATAGTCAGTAAAAACAAGACCTGGAGCTGACTGTGGCTCAGATCATGAACTCTTTATTGCAAAACTGAGGTTTAAATTAAAGAAAGTAGGGAAAAACACTAGGTCATTCAGTTCAGTCGCTCAGTCTTGTCTGACTCTTTGCGACCCCATGAATCGCAGCGTGCCAGGCCTCCCTGTCCATCACCAACTCCCGGAGTTCATTCAAATGTCCATCGAGTCGGTGATGCCATCCAGCCATCTCATTCTCTGTCGTCCCCTTCTCCTCCTGCCCCCAATCACTCCCACCATAATGGTCTTTCCAATGAGTCAACTCTTCACATCAGGTGGCCAAAGTATTGGAGTTTCAGCTTTAGCATCAGTCCTTCCAATGAATACCCAGGATTGATCTCCTTTAGGATGGACTGGTTGGATCTCCTTGCAGTCCAAGGGACTCTCAAGAGTCTTCTACAACACCACAGTTCAAAAGCATCAATTCTTCAGCAGTCAGCTTTCTTCACAGTCCAACTCTCACATCCATACATGACCACTGGAAAAACCATAGCCTGGACTAGACGGACCTTGGTTGGCAAAGTAATATCTCTGCTCTTTAATATACTATCTAGGTATGACCAAAATCAAATCCCTTATGATTATACAGTGGAGGTGACGAATAGATTCAAAACATTAGATATCATAGACATAAAGAACTATGGATGGAAGTTCGTAACATTGTACAGGAAGCAGTGACCAAAATCATCTCAAGAAAAAGAAACACAAGAGGGCAAAGTGTTTGTCTGAATAGGCTTTACAAATAGCTGAGGAAAGAAGAGAGGGAAAAAAGAGAAAGATATACCCAATTGAATGCAGAATTCCAGAGAATAGCAAGGAGAGATAAGAAGGCCCACTTAAATGAACAATGCAAAAAATAGAGGAAAATAATAGAATGAGAAGGATGAGAGTTCTTTTCAAGAAAATTGGAGATATGAAAGGAACATTTTATGCAAGCATGGGCACGATAAAGGACAGAAATGGTAAGGATCTAACAGAAGCAGAAGAGATTAAAAAGAGGTGGCAAGAATACACAGAAGAACTGCACAATAAAGGGCTTAATAAGCCAGATAACCACGATGGTGTGGTCACTCACCTAGACCCAGACATCCTGGAGTGTGAAGTCAAGTGGGCCTTAGGAAGCATTACTATGAACAAAGCTAGTACAGGTGATGGAATTCAAGTTGAGCTATTTAAAAATCCTAAAATATGATGCTGTTAAAGTGTTGTGCTCAATATGTCAGCAAATTTTGAAAACTCAGCAGTGGCCACAGGACTGGAAAACATCAGTTTTCATTACAATCCCAAAGAAGGGCAATGCCAAAGAATGCTCAAATTACTGTACAGCTGTGCTCATTTCACATGCTAGCAACACTATGCTCAAATTTCAAGTTAGGCTTAAGCAGTATATAAACTGAGAAATTCCAGGTTTACAAGTTGGGTTTCAAAGAGGCAGAGGAACCAGAGATCAAATTGCCAACATTCACTGGATCATGAAGAAAGCAAGGGAATTCCAGAAAAACATCTACTTCTGCTTCATTGACTATGCTAAAGCCTTTGACTGTATGAATCACAACAAACTGAAAAATTCTTAAAGAGATGGGAATACCAGACTACCTTGCCTGCCTCCTGAGAAACCTATATGTATTTCAAGAAGCAACAGTTAGAACCTTATATGGAACAATGGGCTTGTTCAAAATTGGAAAAGGAGTACAACAAGGCTGTATATTGTCACCCTGCTTATTTAATTTCTATGCAGAGTGAATGCATGCATGCTAAGTCGCTTCAGCTGTGTTTGACTCTTTGTAACAGTATGGATATGTAGTCCTCCAGGTTCCTCTGTCCATGGAAATATCCAGGCAACAGTACCGGAGTGGGTTGCCATGCCCTTTTCCAGGGGATAATACCAACCCAGGGGTTGAACCTGAGTCTCTTAAGTCTCCTGCATTTTCAGACATGTTCTTTACCACTAGCACCACCTGGGAAGCCCTTCTATGCAGAGTACAGCATACAAAATGCTGGGCTAGATAAATCACAAGCTGGAATCAAGATTACCAGCAGAAATATCAATAAATACAGATATGTAGATGACACCACTCTAATGGCAGAAAGTGAAGAGGAACTAAAGAGCCTCTTGATGAAGGTGAAAGAGGAGAGTGTAAAAGCTGGCTTAAAATTTAACATTCAAAAAATGAAGATTATGGCGTCCGGTCCCATCACTTCAGGCCAAGTAGATGGGGAAAAATTGGTAACAGTGACAGACGTTATTTTCTTGGGCTCCAAAATCGCTGTGGACGGTGACTGAAGCCATGAAATTAAAAGATGCTTGCTCCTTGGAAGGAAAGGTATGACAAACCTTAAGACAGTGTGTTAAAAAGCAGAGACATCACTTTGCTGACAAAGGTCTGTATAGTCAAAGTTGTGTTTTTTCCAGTAGTCATGTATGGATATGAGAGGTGGACCATAAAGAAAGCTGATCACTGAAGAATTGATGCTTTCAAATTGTGGTGCTGGAGAAGACTCTTGAGAGTCCCTTGGACTGCAAGGAGATCAGACCAATTAATCCTAAAGGAAATTAACCCTGAATATTCATTGGAAGAACTGTTGCTGAAGCTGAAGCTCCAATACTTTGGCCACCTGATGCAAAGAGCCAACTCGTTGGAAAAGACAAAGATGCTGGGAAAGACTGAAGGCAAAAGGAGAAGGAGGTGCAGAGGATAAAGTGATTAGGTAGTATTACCAACTCAATACAGATGAAATTGAGCAAATTCCAGGAGATAGTGGAGGACAGAGAAGCCTGACATGCTGCAGTCCATGGGTCACAAAGAATTGGACATGGTTTAGTGACTGAACAACAACAATAAACCATCAGTCAGTCAGTTCAGCCACTCAAAGAAAACCTTGTGTGCACCAGGACCCAAAGATCCCACACAGACTGAGCCAGACCTTTGTGTGTCTCCTGCGGAGGTACAGGTCAGCAGTGTGAATCATCCAGCTTGATATTATGCGTGATGTACTCTGCATATAAGTTAAATAATCAAGGTGACAATACACAGCCTTGATGTACTCCTTTCCCAATTTGGAGCCAGTCCATTGTTCCATGTATGGTTCAAACTATTGCTTCTTGACCTGAATACAGGTTTCTCAGGAGGCAGGTAAGGTGGTCTGCTATTCCCATCTCTTTAAGAATTTTCCACAGTTTGTTGTGATCCACACAGTCAAAGGCTTTAGTGTAGTCAATGAAGCAGAAGTACCTGTTTTTCTGGAATTCTCTTGCTTTTTCCATGATCCAACAAATGTTGGCAATTTGCTCTCTGTTCCTCTGCCATTTCTAAATCCAGCTTGGCCATCTGGAAGTTCTTAGTTCATGTACTATTGAAGCCTGACTTGGAGAATTTTGAGCATTACTTTCCTATCATGTGAAATGAGTGCACTTGTGTGGTAGTTTGAACATTCTTTGACATTCAGGACTTCACTGGTGGCTCATATGGTAAAGAATCTGCCTGTAATGTGGGAGACCTGGATTCTATCCCTGGGTTGGGAAAATCCCCTGGAGAAGGGAATAGCTGCCCACTCCAGTATTCTGATGTGGAGAATTCCATTGACAGAGGAGCCTGGCAGGCTATAGTCCATGGACTTACAAAGAGTTGGACACAACTGAGCAACTTTCACTTCACTTCACATAGGCAAATGAAGCAAATTAGAAAGGTGAAAAAGTTTGATAAGTTGGTGTCTCATGAGCTGACCAAAAATCAAAAAAATCATTGTTTTGAAGTGTCATCTTCTCTTATTCTGTGCAACAATAATGAACAATTTCTCAATCAGATTGTGATGTGCGACAAAAAGTGAATTTTATACGATGACCAGCAATGACCAGCTCAGTGGTTGGACTGAGAAGAAGCTCCAAAGCACTTCCCCAAGTCAAACTTACACCAAAAAAAAAAGGTCTTGGTCACTGTCCAGTGGCCTGATGCTTGTCTAATCCACTACAGCCTTATGAATCCCAGTGAAACCATTACATCTGAGAAGTATGCTCAGCCTGCTCAGCAATGAGTATACTTCGATGAGATAAACCAAAAACTGCAACACCTGCAGCCAGCATTGGTCAACAGAATGGGCCCGATTCTTCCCCATGAAAACACCCAACTGTGCAGCACACAACCAATGCTTCAAAAGTAGAACAAATTGGGCTACAAAGTTTTGCCTCATCTGCTATATTCACCTGACCTCTTGCCAACCAACTACCACTTCTTCAAGCATCTTGACCACGTTTTGTAGGGAAAACACTTCCACAACCAGCAGGAGGCAGAAAATGCTTTCCAAGAATTCATTGAATCCCGAAGCACAGATTTTTATGCTACAGAAATAAACAAACTTCTTTCTCATTGGCAAAAATATGTTGGTTGTAATGGTTCCTACTTTGATTAATAAAGGTGTGTTTGAGCCTATTTATGATGATTTAAAATTCACAATCTGAAACCGCAATTACGTTTGCACCAACCTAATACATGACTATGTGAGTGGCCTAGAATAGCCAAAATGGGTCATGTAGAAAAAGAGTAAAATTAATCTACTGGCTTAGTTTAGGACTTATAAAATTTCAATAATCAAGATAGTGTGGTATTGGCATAAAGACAGGCAAGCAGATCGAACAGAACAGTGGAGGAGTTGACAATTTTTTTCTGTTAAGGAACAGATAATAGTTTATGTGTTGCTGGCTGTACAGTCTTTTACTTATTTATTTTGATTAATTTTTTTATTGAAAGATAATTGCTTTACAGAATTTTGCTGTTTTTTGTGAAACCTCAACATGAATCAGCCATAGATATACATATATCCCCTCCCTTTTGGAACTCCCTCCCATCTCCCTCCCCATCCCACCCCTCTAGTTTGATACAGAGCCCCTGTTTGAGTTTACTGAGCCATACAGCAAATTCCCATTGGCTATCTATTTGACATATGGTAATGTAAGTTTCCATGTAACTCTTTCCATACATCTCACCCTCTCCTCCCCTCCCCCTACATCCATAAGTCTATTCTCTATGTCTTTTTCTCCATTGCCACCCTGTAAATAAAATTTTCAGTACCATTTTTCTAGGTTTCATATATATGTGTTAGAATATGCTATTTATCTTTCTTTTTCTGACTCACTTCACTGTGTATAATATGTTCTAGGTTTATCCAGATCATCAGAACTGACTCAAATATGTTCCTTTTTATGGCTGAGTAACATTCCATTGTGTGTTTATACCACAACTTCTTTATCCATTCATCTGTCAATGGACATCTAGGTTGATTCCATGTTCTAGCTATTGCAAATAGTGTTGCAATGAACAATGGAATACATGTGTCTCTTTCAATTATGGTTTCCTCAGGTTATATGCCTAGGAGTGGGATTGCTGGGTCATCTGGTGATTTTATTCCTGGTTTTTAAAGGAATCTCCATGCCGGTTTCCACAGTGGTTGTATCAATTTACATTCCCACCAACAGTGTAATAGCGTTCTCTTTTCTCCACACCTTCTCCAGCATCTATTGTTTGTAGACTTTTTGATGACGGCCATTCTGACTGGTGTGAGGTGATATCTCATTGTGGTTTTGATTTGCATTTCTCTAATAATGAGCGATGATGAGCATCTTTTCATGTTTGTTAGCCAACTGTATGTCTTCTTTGGAGAAATGTCTGTTTAGGTCTTTTCCCCACTTTTTGATTGGGCTGTTTGTTTTTCTGGTATTGAGTTGTATGAGCAGCTTGTATATTTTAGAAATTAATACTTTGTCAGTTGTTTCATTTGCTATTATTTTCTCCCATTCTGAGGGTTGTCATTTTACCTTGCTTATAGTTTCCTTTCTGTACAAAAGCTTTTAAGTTTAATCAGGTACCACTTGTTTACTTTTGTTTTTATTTCCGTTACTCTAGGAGGTGGGTCATAGAGGATCTTGCTTTGATTTATGTCATGGAGTGTTCTGCCTATGTTTCCCTCTAAGAGTTTTATAGTTTCTGGTCTTACATTTAGGTCTTTAATCCATTTCGAGTTTATCTTTCTGTATGGTGTTAGAAAGTGTTTTAATTTCATTATTTTACATATCGCTGTCCAGTTTCCCCAGCACCATTGATTGAAGAGGATGTCTTTGCCCCATTGTATATTCTTGCTGCCTTTGTCAAAAATAAGGTACCAATAGGTGCATGGGTTTATTTCTGGGCTTTCTATCTTGTTCAATTGGTCTATATTTCTGTTTTTGTGCCTGTACCATACTGTCTTGATGACTGTAGCTTTGTAGTATAACCTGAGGTCAGGAAGGTTGATTTCTCCAGCTCCATTCTTCTTTCTCAAGACTGCTTTGGCTATTCGGGGTCTTTTGTGTTTCCATATGAATTATGAATTTTTTTTGTTCTAGTTCTGTGAAAACTGCCATCGGTAATTTGATAGGGATTGCATTAAATCTGTATATTGCATTTTCACAATATTGGTTCTTCCTTCCTAGGAACATGGACTATCTCTCCACCTGTTTATGTCATTTTTCATTTCTTTCACTAGTGTCTTATAATTTTCTGTGTACAATTCTTTTGTCTCCTTAGGTAAGTTTATTCCTAGATATTGAATTCTTTTTGTTGCAATGGTGAATGGGATTTATTCCTTAATTGCTCTTTCTGAATTTCATTGTTAGTATGTAGAAATGCAAGTGATTTCTGTGTATTGATTTTGTATCCTGCAATTTTGCTAAATTCACTGATTAGCTCTATACTTTTCTGATACTATCTTTAGGGTTTTCTATGTATAGTATAATGTCATCTGCAAACAGTGAGAGCTATTCTTCTTCTTTTCTGATCTGGGTTCCTTTTATTATTTTTTTTTTCTTCTCTGATTGCTATAGCTAGGACTTCCAGAACTATGTTGAATAATAGTGGCAAAAGTGGACACCCTTATCTTGTTCCTGATCTTAAGGGGAATGCTTTCAGTTTTCCACCATTGAGAATAACGTTTGCTATCTGTTCAGTTCAGTTCAGTCGCTCAGTCGTCTCCGACTCTCTGCGACCCCATGAATCACAGCACACCAGGCCTCCCTGTCTATCACCAACTCCCGGAGTTCACTCAAACTCATGTCCATCGAGTCGGTGATGCCATCCAACCATCTCATTCTCTGTCCTCCCCTTCTCCTCCCGCCCCCAATCCTTCCCAGCATCAGAGTCTTTTTCAGTGAGTCAACTCGTCGCATGAGGTGGCCAAAGTATTGCAGTTTCAGCTTTAGCATCAGTCCTTCCAATGAACACCCAGGATTGATCTCCTTTAGAATGGACTGGTTGGATCTCCTTGCAGTCCAAGGGACTCTCAAGAGTCTTCTCCAGCACCACAGTTCAAAAGCATCAATTCTTCGGCGATCAGCTTCCTTCACAGTCCAACTCTCACATCCATACATGACCACGGGAAAAACCATAGCCTTGACTAGACGGACCTTTGTTGGCAAAGTAATGTCTCTGCTTTTTAATATACTATCTAGGTTGGTTAAAACTTTTCTTCCAAGGAGTAAGCGCCTTTTAATTTCATGGCTGCAATCAGCATCTGCAGTGATTTTGGACCCCCAAAAAATAAAGTCTGACACTGTTTCCACTGTTTCCCCATCTATTTCCCATAAAGTGATGGGACCAGATGCCATGATCTTCGTTTTCAGAAAGTTGAGCTTCAAGCCAACTTTTTCACTCTCCTCTTTCACTTTCATCAAGAGGCTTTTAGTTCCTCTTCACTTTCTTCCAGAAGGGTGGTGTCATCTGCATATCTGAGGTTAATGATATTTCTCCCGGCAATCTTGATTCAAGCTTGTGTTTCTTCCAGCCCAGCACTGGAAAAGACTCTGATGCTGGGAAGGGTTGGGGGCGGGAGGAGAAGGGGACGACGGAGAATGAGATGGCTGGATGGCATCACCGACTCTGTGGACATGAGTTTGAGTGAACTCCGGGAGTTGGTGATGGACAGGGAGGCCTGGCGTGCTGTGATTCATGGGGTCGCGGAGAGTCAGACACGACTGAGCGACTGAACTGAACTGAACTGAACTGAACTGAACTGAATCTGCATATAAGTTAAATAATCAGGGTGACAATATACAACCTTGACATACTCCTTTTCCTATTTGGAACCAGTCTGTTGTTCCATGTCCAGTTCTAACTGTTGCTTCCTGACCTGCATACAGGTTTCTCAAGAGGCAGGTCAGGTGGTCTGGTATTCCTATCTCTTTCAGAATTTTCCACAGTTTATTGTGATCCACACAGTCAAAGGCTTTGGCATAGTCAATGAAGCAGAAATAGATGTTTTTCTGAAACTCTCTTGCTTTCTCCATCATCCAGCGGATGTTGGCATTTTTATCTCTTGTGCCTGCCTTTTCTAAAACCAGCTTGAACATCTGGAAGTTCACGGCTCACATATTGCTGAAGCCTGGCTTGGAGAATTTTGAGCAAGATTTTACTAGCGTGTGAGATGAGTGCAATTCTGTGGTAGTTTGAGCATTCTTTGGCATTGCCTTTCTTTGGGATTGGAATGAAGACTGACCCTTTCCAGTCCTGTGGCCAGTGCTGAGTTTTCCAAATTTGCTGGCATATTGAGTGCAGCACTTTCACAGCATCATCTTTCAGGATTTGAAATAGCTCAATTGGAATTCCATCACCTCCACTAGCTTTGGTCATAGTGATGCTTTCTAAGGCCCACTTGACTTCACATTCCAAGATGTCTGGCTCTAGGTGAGTGATCACGCCATCATGATTATCTGGGTCATGAAGATCTTTTTTGTACAGTTTTTCTGTGTATTCTTGCCACCTCTTCTTAATATCTTCTGCTTCTGTTAGGTCCATACCATTTCTGTCCTTTATCAAGCCCATCTTTTCATGAAATATTCCCTTGATATCTCTAATTTTCTTGAAGAGATCTCTTGTCTTTCCTATTCTGTTGTTTTCCTCTATTTCTTTGCATTGATTGCTGAGGAAGGTTTTCTTATCTCTCCTTGTTATTCTTTGGAAATCTGCTTATCAAAATGAAAGGCAATGCCAGAGAATGCTCAAACTACTGCACAGTTGCCATCATCTCACACACTAGTAAAGTGATGCTTAAAATTCTCCAAGTCACGCTTCAGCAATGCGTGAACCGTGAACTTCCAGATGTTCAAGCTGGTTTAGAAAAGGCAGAGGAGTCAGAGATCAAATTGCCAACATCTGCTGGATCATCAAAAAAGCAAGAAAGTTTCAGAAAAATATCAACTTCTGCTTCATTGACTATGCCAAAGCCTTTGACTGTGTGGATCACAATAAACTGTGGAACATTCTGAAAGAGATGGAAATACCAGACCACCTGATCTGCCTCTTGAGGAATCTGTATGCAGGTCGGGAAACAACAGTTAGAACTGGACATGGAACAACAGACTGGTTCCAAATAGGAAAAGGAGTACGTCAAGGCTGTATATTGTCACCTTGCTTATTTAACTTATATGCGGAGTACATCATGAGAAACGCTGGGCTGGAAGAAGCACAAGCTGGAATCAAGATTGCCAGGAGAAATATCCATAACCTCAGATATGCAGATGACACTACCCATATGGCACAAAGTGAAGAATAACTAAAGAGCCTCTTGACGAAAGTGAAAGAGGAGAGTGAAAAAGGTGGCTTAAACCTCAACATTCAGAAAACTAAGATCATGGCATCCGGTCCCATCACTTTATGGCAAATAGATGGGGAAACAGTGGCTGACTTTATTTTTCTGGGCTCCAAAATCACTGCAGATAGTGATTGTAGCCATAAAATTAAAAGACGCTTACTCCTTGGAAGGAAAATTATGGCCAACCTAGACAGGATATTAAAAAGCAGAGATGCTGCTTTGCCAACAAAGGTCCATCTAGTCAAGGCTATGGTTTTTTCCAGTGGTCATGTATGGATGTGATAGTTGGACTGTAAAGAAAGCTGAGTGAAGAAGAATTGATGCTTTTGAACTGTGGTGCTGAAGAATACTCTTGAGAGTCCCTTGGACTGCAAGGAGATCCAACCAGTCCATTCTAAAGAAGATCAATCCTGGGTGTTCATTGGAAGGACTGATGTTGAAGGTGAAACTCCAACACTTTGGCCACCTGATTGGGAAGAACCAAGTCATTTGAAAAGACCCTGATGCTCGCAAAGATTGAGGGCAGGAGGAGAAGGGGACAACAGAGGATGAAATGGTTGGATAGCATCACTGCCTCAAAGGGCATGTATTTGTGTGAATTCCGGGAGTTGGTGATGGACAGGGAGGCCTGGAGTGCTGTGGTTCATGGGTCGCAAAGAGTGGGACATGACTGAGTGACTGAACTGAACTGAACTGGTAGACTTATCATATATAGCGTTTAGTATGTTGAAGTAGATTCCTTCTATATCCATTTTTTTAAGAGTTTTAATCATTAATAGGTGGCGAATTTTCCCAAAGGCTTTTTCTGTATCTATTGAGATGATCATATGGTTTTTATCTTTCAATTTATTAGTATGGTGTATCACGTTGATTGATTTCTATATATTGAAGAATCCTTGCACCCCTGGAATAAATCCAACTTGATCATGGTATATGTGCTTTTGATGTGTTGCTGAAGGAAAACTCTGCAGTACTGCAGAAGCCCAATGTAGAGGGAGAGGTTTATAACAATAATAGAAAGTGTGACTGAATATACACATATACATATACACCCATAAGCAAAATCAAAACAGTCCAACAAAAATTAAGTACAATAAATTGACCCAGAGAACAAAGGAAACTAAAAATTATATCTACCAGAACAAAATTGATTAAAGCACAAACTGGAAAACAAAACTAAAGCATGGTGCCAGTTGGGGAATAATGCAATGAAAATAAAACTAGCAATAGCTAGGACATGGAAGGAACCTAGATGTCCACTGGCAGATGAATGGATAAGAAAGCTGTAGTACATATACAGAATGGAATATTACTCAGCTATCAAACAGTGCATTTCAATCAGTTCTAATGAGGTGGATGAAAGTGGGGCCTATTATACAGAGTGAAGTAAGTCAGAAAGAAAAACACTAATACAGCATGTTAATGCATACATATGGAATTTAGAAAGATGGTAATGATGACCCTATATGTAAGACAGTAAAAGAGACACATATGTAAAGAACAGACTTTTGGATGCTGTGGGAGAAGGTGAGGGTGGGATGATGTGAGAGAATAGCATTGAAACGTGTATAATACCATATGTGAAATAGATCGCCAGTCCAGGTTCAATGCATGAGACAGGGTGCTCAGAGCTGGTGCTCTGGGCTGACCCTGAGGGATGGGATGGGGAGGGAGGTGGGAGGAGGGTCAGGATGGGGGACACATGTACACACATGCCTGATTCATGTCAATGTAGTGAAAACCACTACAATATTGTAAAGTAATTAGCCTCCAATTAAAATAAATTAATTAATTAAAAAATATTTTGAAGAAAAAGCTAACAAATATGTTGAGAGGAAAGGAGAGAAAGAAAAGAAAGAAAGAATAGATATGCAAAGCTAAATAGAGGTAGATAAAGAAAATTTATATATATTAAAGATTAATTGCAAGGGGAAAAGAATTGTAGGAAAAACAAAGGAATAAATGTAGAAAAAATAATAGGTTTAAAAAATTAAAATTAAAAAAAAAAAAAAACTCCACAGAACTGCAAAAGCCCAACATAGAGGGAGAGGTTTATAACAACAATAAAAAATGTGACTGAGGAAGAAGAAAAAAAAAATCAAAAGCTTAATTGGATTTCTTCCGTTACGTTCCGTCGCTCAGTCGTGTCTGACTCTTTGCGACCCCGTGGGCTGTAGCCTACCAGTCTTCTCCATCCATGGGATTCTCCAGGCAAGAATACTGAAGTGGGTTACCGTTTCCTTCTCCAGGGGATCTTCCCAACCCAGGGATCGAACCCGGGTCTCCCGCATTGGAGGCAGACGCTTTAACCTCTGAGCCACCAGGGATTTCATAGTACCAGTAAAACCAACAACTACAACAGGCGGGTGGGGGGAGGGGAAAAATCCAAAAGAATCTACAGAACAAGTCAAAAAATAAGAATAATAAATGTTTTTCTTGTGTCACTGCTGTCAGAGTCCTTTCCTGTCCTGGGAATCACAGTTCACCTTACCTCCCTAGGATGCCCTCCAATACTGTACTGATCTCTGGACCTGCTGTGGTGGCTGCTCAGATTCTAATCTGGTCCTATTCCTGTGTGTTCTTGCCTCCAATGGCCACAGCTATCAGAGTTAGTGTGTTTTCTTTTGTGGGAGCTCTCAATGGCCTTTTATATATTCCATAGACACAGAGTCCGCTTAGTTGATCGTGTGGATTTAATCTGCCGCTTGTATGGCTGGTGGGAGGGTTTTGGGTCTTCTTTCTTAGCCACACTGCCGCTGGGTTTCAATTGTGGTTTTATTTCCACCTCTACATGTGGGTCGTCCACCGGGGTTTAGTTCCTGAGACTGCCCTGGAGGGTTTGGGTTTGCCCCTGTGAGGTTCAGGTGTGGAAGTGGTGCAGCTGCTTGGGTCGCAGGGGTTCTGGCAGCACCAGGTAGTGAGGGGTGTTGGTGGCTAGGGAAGCAGGAAATACAGTGTTCTAGAAGGATATGGCAACCAGTATAGGCCAATACGCTCCAGTATTCTTGCCTGGAGAACCCCTTCTCTGACAGAGAAGTCCGGCAGGCCAGAGTCTACATGGTCACAAAGAGTCCGAAAGGTCCGTAGCGGCTCTGTGCGCATAAACACAAGACTTTTTTTTTTTTTTTTGCCTGTGGCAGCTCTGCCCAGTGTGAGTTGAGAGTGAAGGTGGTGCAACTGCTTGGCTTGCAGGGACCCTGGTGGCACCAAGTGTTCAGGGACACAAACTGCCTCTGCAGCAGGAGTTATGGCCCTATCAGAGTCTTTTTCAAGCCTCTTGTAGCTGGTGATCAGAAAACCTCTTTGGCCAGTCTTTCTCTGTAGCTCCCCCCATTCAGGCACTTAAGAGGGATCCTATGCCTGGGGTCCTTCCCTATTGTTCTGCGAGTCAGGCACATAGAGGGGACCCCCTGACTGGGGTCCTACTCTGTAGATCGGCACATCAGGCACTTAAAGGGGTACCCTGGGTGGGGTCCTACTCTATAGTTCAGTGTGTCAGGTGTTTGATGGGCCAGCCTCTCTAATATTCAGCTTCTGATGCTGGCCTGTGGAGAGAGAGAGGCTATGGTGATGGGTCCACCACCTACGCATGACTCAGCAGTATCGCCTTGCTTCCATGGCTGCCTGGCTTTCCTCCACAGGCATTTCCCACCACAATCTCCTACTTCACATCCCCTCGAACCGTCCCTCAACAGTCAACAGCAGCCGACGCACTGGGATTGCTCCACAATCCCTAAACTCCAGCTCCCAGCCACTGCACCTTCCAGGAGATCTGCATTCCTGACCAGCATATCTATGTGGCTGCCGCAAGGACTGTCTGATTCTCATTCCATTTAGGCTGCCACAGATCAGCTGTTTCACGCTCAGCCTTAAATGTTTCTCCTCTGACTCGGACAATTGCCCCGCTCTGGGGATCAGGCCCCTGCTTCAGTTTCCCCACCTGCTGAGGGTATGTCCAGCCCTACTAATACTCCTGTTTTTCACCCTAGTTCCTTTGTCCTACCGAGTTATGTGTGGTTCTATATATTCTTCTCCACTGGTCAGGTAATCCTGTCTGCTCTCAGCCGGTGTTCTGCATGCACTTCTGTGTCTGAAGGTGTATTCCTGATGTATCCATGGAGAGAGATGTACTCCACGTCCACCTACTCCTCCGCCATCTTGTTTGGCAGTACAGTCTTTATCACAGCTCAAATCTGTGGTAGGTGAAAACAAACAGAAAATACTTAAATGAATGAGTGTATCTATATTCTAATACAACTTTTATGGACACTAAAATGTGTACTTCATGTAATTTTCATGTCATGAAATATTCTTCAATCTTTGTCTCAATCATTTAAAGATATAGAGGGACTTCCCTGGTGGTCCAGTGGCTAAGACTCTGCACTCGCAATGCAGGGGGCCTGGGTTTGATCCCTGGTCAGGGGACAAGATCCCGCATGTTGCAACTAAAGATATCACATGCTGCAAGGAAGATTGAATATCCCGCATGCTGCAACTAAGACAGTGCACCAAATGCAGTGCAGCCAAATAAGTATTTATAAATAAATAAAGATGTAGAAGCAAACAACAAAAACTTTCTTCCTTCATGGGCCATACAAACAGAGGCACAAGAGGGAACTTTGCTGGAGGGAAGTGGAATCATTTGCATATCCCTGGAGAATTAAATAAGGTCACATTATGTTGGAGGGATTTTAGGTTAAGACGTCCATGATGATAGCATATAGTTAATGATTGCAGAGAACAGAATGAACCGCTGAATGGGAGTGACTGTGTGGAAATGTCTTGGAGAAAACACTCTCTCCTTTCCATGAGACCCACCATAAATGAAGATGGGGAAATGAGGAGGGGTAGCAAGTCACATTGGCATGGATCTTTAGAGGGTACTGAGGAAATATCCCTTTTTTTCCAACCACAGCATCTTATCCTCCCCGCCTGCACAGCAGTGTCAGGAGTGGGGCTTTGTGAGGTACAAGCCACCTCAAGGCTATTATTAGCTAGGAGAGTCCATTGATGAGCAAACAAAGCTGAAGGGTGTGTCTGCCCTTTGCCCAGGGGAGGGTATATATAGAGAGCGGTCAGGAGCCCTGGGATAGACACCACTAGAGGCTTAACTATGGCTGATGAGATCTGCACACCAGAGGAGGCTAACATAAATGCAGAAAACACAAACACAGAACAGCTAGCCCCAAGAATCAAAAAGAAGGAACAATGGACTTCTCATCAATCAAAGGCCAAGGTAAGATGACCCTGCCCATACTCCTCTCCTCCCCATAGACTCCTATCCTACCCTTGCCAGGCACAAATGCCTGCCTCAAGTCACATCTCTACCCATGAAGCCCCCTTTCCTATAACATTCCCGTCCTCCTTTCCCAAACCAAAGTCCTGCTGACTCGACCTGTTGCCTTTCCAGGTGCAGAAAAACATGAGCGTAAGAAGGACCCTTCAAAATAAATCAAGAAAAAAATCTCAATCATTCCCCTCTTATCCAAGAGTATCTAACAGAAGGATAAGGCCTACAACATTCATCTGTTACCACAAACTGAAAAACAAATCATATAAGCACAAGCTGAGTAGTTATAAGAAGCAATGGAAAATCCAACCATTCAAAGTCACTTCCTGTGCAAACAGTAAATGCAGAGCCTGGGCCAGAGCACTAGAACGAGCTGTTTCTATGGAAGCAGCTATGAAGAAACGGTCAAAGACATAGGGACAATTCTGAGACTGTCATGGTGTATGGATGCTGAATACAATAAAATCAGCAAATTGGAAAAAGGAGATGTGTGTGTCTGTGGGCGGGAGGAAAGAAAGGAAGGGAAGAGGTAGGCATGTGAGGAGGGAGGTGAGGTCCTGGAGGGATGGGGGCCAGACTGGCAGGATAGCCAGACATTGGAGGATAAGGACAGCTGAGGACTAAGAAATGAAGATCAGCTTCCTCAACACTTTGTCCCAAGGACAAGAAGATAAAGGGTTTTTTCCATGTGTGTTTGGGGTGAAGGGGGAGAGCAATTTCAGAGCTGAGTTTGCCAGACTCTATATGGGAGGAGGGTTTAATGGGTGATGGGTGATAATGACACCCCCCACACACACCCTGACCAAAAGGCAGGTGACAAAACCAACACCTCCAGCTCACCTATGTCATTGTGATGTACACTGTACCCCACCCAATACTGTAAGCAACTAAAGGCCTCCAGAAGGGCAAAAAGGCTCACCCTAAAGAAAGTCACCAACAGCAATTAATACTAAAATAATGGTGTTTGGAGGCCACAAACTCAATATCAATTAGGCCTCTTGTTAAGAAGCTTGCAGTGGGGTATACACACTGCTATATTCAAAATGGATAACTGACAAGGTTCTACTGTACAGCACAGGGAACTCTGCTCAATACTCTGTACTAACCTATGGATACCGGGGGGGAAGGATGGGGGAAGGATTAGTTAGGGAGTTTGGGATGGACAAGTACACACTGCTGTATTTAAAATGCATAACCAATAATTTACTACTGTATAGTACAGGGAACAATGCTCAATGTCATGAGGCAGCCTGGATGGAAGGGAAATTTGGAGGAGAATGGATACATGTATATGTATGGCTGAGTCCCTTTGCTGTCCACCTGAAACCATCACAGCATTGTTTATGGCCTCTACCCCAATACAAAATTTAAAAGTTTTTTTTTTAATAAGAAGTTTGCAGTATAGCAGTAACCTACCCAGGGTGGAGTGGTGGAGGTACTCTGCCCAACCTGTAGCAATAAAGGAATACAGTATCAGCAGAGAATTTTGATATAAGAACAATAAAACCCAGTAAAAGTCAGTCTTGTTTTTATTAGTACCATAAAAAAGCATTTCTAAATTTTCTCCTCAAAATTTTCTTCTTTGGTCTAAGTTCTAAAAGACCGCTGTGATTAAATCTTGAAGAAGAAGAATGGAACTGGAGGAATTAACCTGCCAGACTTCAGGCTCTACTACAAAGCCACAGTCATCAAGACAGTATGGTACTGGCATAAAGACAGAAATGTAGATCAATGGAATAAAATAGAAAGCCCAGAGATAAATCCATGCATCTATGGACACCTTATCTTTGACAAAGGAGGCAAGAATATAAAATGGAGAAAAGACAGTCTCTTTAACAAGTGGTGCTGGGAAAACTGGTCAGCCACTTGTAAAAGAATGAAACTAGAACAATTCTTAACACCATACACCAAAATAAACTCAAAATGGATTAGAGAGCTAAATGTAAGACCAGATTCTATAAAACTCCTAGAGGAGAACGTAGGCAAAACACTCTAGGACATCAGTCACAGCAGGATCCTCCAAGACCCACCTCCCAGAATATTGGAAATAAAAGCAAAAATAAGCAAATGGGACCTAATTAAAATCAAAAGCTTCTGCACAGCAAAGGAAACTATAAGCAAGGTGAAAAGACAGCCTGCAGAATGGGAGAAAATAATAGCAAATGAAGCAACTGATAAAGGATTAATCTCCAAAATATACAAGCAGCTCCTGCAGCTCAATTCCAGAAAAATAAGTGACCCAATCAAAAAAATGGACCAAAGAACTAAACAGACATTTCTCCAAAGAAGACATAAAGATGGCTAACAAACACATGAAAAAATGCTCAACATCCCTCATAATCAGAGAAATACAAATCAAAACCACAATGAGATACCATTTCACACCAGTCAGAATGGCTGCTATCCAAAAGTCTACATGCAATAAATGCTGGAGAGGGTGTGGAGAGAAGGGAACCCTCTTACACTGTTGGTGGGAATGCAAACTAGTACAGCCACTATGGAGAACAGTGTGGAGATTCCTCAAAAAACTGGAAATAGAACTGCCATATGATCCAGCAATCGCACTCCTGGGCGTACACACCGAGGAAACCAGAATTGAAAGAGACACATGTACTCCAATGTTCATTGCAGCACTGTTTATAATAGCCATGACATGGAAGCAACCTAGATGTCCATCTGCAGATGAATGGATAAGAAAGCTTTGGTACAGATACACTATGGAGTATTTTTCAGCCATCAAAAAGAATGCATTTGAATCAGTTTTAATGAGGTGGATGAAACTGGAGCCTATTATACAGAGTGTAGTAAGCCAGAAAGAAAAACACCAATACAGTATACTAACGCATATATATGGAATTTAGAAAGATGGTAACCTTAACCCTGTATACGAGACTGCAAAAGAGACATAGGTGTATAGAACTGTCTTTGGGACTCTGTGGGAGAGGGTGAGGGTGTGATGATTGGGGAGAATGGCATTGTAGCATGCATATTATCATATGTGAAATGAATCACCAGTTCCGGTTCGATGCATGATACAGGATGCTTGGGGCTGGTGCACGGGGATGACCTGGAGGGAGGATATGGGGAAGAGGGAGGTGGGAGGGGTCTTTCAAGAAAGGGAACACATGTACACCCGGGGCGGATTCGTGTCAATGCATGCAAAACCAACCAATATATTAATGTAAAGTAATTTGCCTCCAATAAAATAAATTTTAAAAAAAATAAATAAAAAATAAAAGACTGGTGTGATTAATGTTAAGTTGTAATATATAGTGAGTGAGTTGTAATATATAGTGAGTGAGTGAAAGTCGTGTCCGACTCTTTTCGACCCCGTGGACTATACAGTCATGGCCAATTCTCCAGGCCAGAATACTGGTGTGGGTAGCCTTTCCCTTCTCTAAGGAATCTTCCCAACCCAGGGATCAAACCCAGGTTTCACTCATTGCAGGTGGATTCTTTACCAGCTGAACCACAAGGGAAGCCCTGTAATATATAGGTAATGTCAAAATTGGCCATCTTTTAGTATTCGTGTTTTATTTTATTCTACAGGGAAGTTAATTTAGATAGATTCTTTTAAAATAGTTGGCCCCAGACTCAGGCTGTTCTTTTCTAAACAATTTAGAATTGTTTGAGTTTGCTTTGAGCACACTTTTGGACTGCAATCCTTGTGGCAATATACAATAAACATACTCCATGTTTAAAAAATAGATTCTAATTTAAAATTGTAGCACAGTGATTATAAAGACAAGGAACAACTTGAGTTACTTCAGCTCTGATTCTACATCATTACTTGTTTGCATTAATGTCTGAAACCAAGTAGGCAATTTGAAGGGTAGAATTTGGGGTATAGTGAAACCTTTACTACATGTGAAAATAAATATTTTCACTGAATTTGAGCAATACCTTTAAACATGAAATGTATCATTTAATTCTTCATCATTTTAATACTACATAAATATCAAAATAACAAAATAACTGGTATTACACAGTTGTATAACTGTTCCTTGCCTAAACTGTACCTTTTGCACATGCTTTGGTCTTCTTAAAATTTCCTTATAATTTTTTACTGTGGTAATTGTACAAAAAATGTTGTATCAAAGAAAATTACACTGCATTTTCTTTCAGATTAATTACTCATTTTAATTCATGCATATTCTATTAATAAAAATACAACTCAGTGAGTACATTAAAAGTCATTGAATTATGCACATTAAATGGTTAATTGGATATTAAGTGGTTGAATTGCATGGCGTGTAGATAATATCTTAATACAACTGTTTTAAAAAAATTATGCCTCAGACTTCCCTGGTCATACAGTGGTTAAGAATCTGCCTGCCAATGCAGAGCATGTGGTTCAGTCCCTTCAGTCCCTGGTCTGGGATGATTCCACATGCTGAGGGGCAACTAAGCCCACAAGCCACAACTACTAACCCCGCGTGCCTAGAGCCCCATATGCTGCAACCAGAGAAGCCACCACAGTGAGAAGCCCATTCACTGCAGTGAAAAGTAGCCCCCATTTGCTGCAACTAGAGAAAGCCTTTGCACAGCCTTAAAGACCCACTGTGGCCTAAATAAACAAACAAATAAAAAATTTTAGAATATTATGCCCCTCCAGGTTTCAAATATACTAACTAGCTGTGCCATGGGAGGAAGACATTTTATCGTCTAAAATCCTTTATAATTTGGACCTAGTCTTTGGGCCTTTTGTTTCTATTTTTGCTTTGAACAGCTTTACTAAGGTACATTGACTCACAACAAGCCACCCATGTTTAAAGTTTGCAATTTGATAAGTTTTAACATACATAAACATCTGGTATACCATAAATTCTAATCCAAATAGTGAACGTATCCATTCACAATCTCTTCATGCTTCCTTATTCCCTTGGTAATCCCTCCTTCCTCTCCCTTGCCATTTCCAAGCAACCACTAAACTGTATTCTGTCACTTATAGGTTACTTTACATTTTCTACAGTTTTATATAAATGGAATCCCAGGTCATATACTCTTCTGTGTCTACCTTTCACTGATCTAGTTATTTTGAGAGTCATTCATGTAGTGTTTATCAGCAGCTCATTCCTTTTTATTGCTGAGTAGTATTCCATAATTTTTTTTCCATAAACTACTGGCCCATTCACTTGTTGAAACACAGCAGTTGCTTCCTTTCACTATTACAAATAAAGGTGCTAGAAACATTCATGCACAAGTCTTTGTAAGGACACATGCTTTCTTTTCTCCTAGATAAATCCTTAGGCATGGAATTGTTAGCACACATGTAGCTGAGTGTTTAACTTTTTAAGAGACTGCAAAGGACTGCTGCTGAAGCTGAAGCTCCAATACACTAGCCACCTGATGTGAAGAGCCAGCTCATTGGAAAAGACCCTGATGCTGGGAAAGATTGAGGGCAGGAGGAGAAGCAGGCAACAGAGGATGCGATGGTTGAATAGTATAACTGATGCAATGGACGTGAGTTTAAGAAAACTCTGGAAGATAGTGAAAGACAGGGAAGCCTGGCATGCTACAGTCCATGGGGTCACAAAGAATCAGACATGACTTAGCAACTGAACAACAAACCACTATTTACAAAGGCCAGAACATGGAAGCAATCTAGATGTACATTGACAGATGAATGGATAAAGAAGCTGTGGTACATATATACAATGGAATATCACTCAGTCATAAAACTGAATGAAATTGAGTCAGTTGAAGTGAAGTGAATGAAGCTAGAGTTTGTTATGCAGAGTGAAGTAAGTCAGAAAGAGAAAAACAAATATTGCATATTAACACATATATATGGAATCTAGAAATATGGCACTGATGAACATACTTGTAGGGTGGGAATAGAGACACAGAGAATGGACTTTTGGACACAGTGGGGGAAGGAGAGGGTAGAACAAATTGAGAGAGTAGCATTGACATATATACATTCCATGTGTAAAATAGATAGCTAGTGGGAAGCTGCTGTATAACATGGGGAGCTCAACTCAGTGCTCTGTGATGACATAGAGGGGTGGGATTGGGGGTGGGTGGGAGGGGTTAGGAGGGAGGGGATATATATATATATATATATATATATGTATATATACTTATAGCTGATTCACGTTCATGTACAAAAGAAACCAACACAACAATGTAGAACAGTTATCCTCTAATTAAAAATAAAGTTAATAAATAAAGAAAAAAATGCAAACCTTTTTTTCCAAAGTGATTGTTCTGCCAACATTATATGAGAGTGCCAGTTCCTCTACCTTCTCACCACTTGAGATGACCAATCTTTTAAAATTTTACCCATATTAATGTATGTGCCATGGTGTCCCATTGTGGTTTTAACTTACATTTCTATAATGGCTAATATGCTTATTTGCCATACATGGCATGGCAACCCACTCCAGTATTCCTGCCTGAAGAACCCCCATGGACAGAGGAGCCTGGCAGGCTGCAGTCCATGGGGTCACAGTCTGAAACGACTGAGGACTAAGCATGCATATGTTCTTTCATAAAGTTTCTCTTCAAATCTTTTGCCCTTTTTATAAAATTGGCTTGTTTCCTTATTATTTGGTTTTAAAGAGTTCTTTAACTCTTAAAGAGAAAAGTTATGACCAACCTAGACAGCATATTAAAAAGCAGAGCTGTTACTTTGCCAACAAAGTTCCATCTAGTCAAGGCTATGGTTTTCCCAGTAGTCATGTATGGATGTGAGAGTTGGACTATAAACAAAACTGAACGCAGAAGAATTGATGCTTTTGAACTATGGTGTTGGAGAAGATTCTTGAGAGTCCCTTGGACTTCAAGGAGATCCAACCAGTCCATCCTAAAGGAAATCAGTCCTGAATATTCATTGGAAGGACTGATGTTGAAGGTGAGACTCCAATACTTTGGCCACCTGATGCAAAGAGCTGACTCATTTGAAAAGACCCTGATGCTGGGAAAGATTGAAGGCGGGAGAAGAAGGGGACGACAGAGGATGAGATGGTTGGATGGCATCACTGACTCAATGGACATGAGTTTCTGTAAATTCCGGGAGTTGGTAACGGACAGGGAGGCCTGGCATGCTGCAGTCCATGGGGTTGCAAAGAGTCGGACACAACTGAGTGACTGAACTGAAGAGTTCTTTACATATACTGGCTACAAGTTCTTTGTTGGATATATGACTTGCAAATATTTTCTCCCAGGCTGTAGTGTCTTTCTCATAGCCAACATTTTTAACTTTGATGAAGCCTAATTTATCATTTTTTTAATTTTAAGAATAATCCTAGAGGTTCTCTGAATTTTTATAATCTCTTGGTTTATGTCTTTCATCAAATTTGGAATGTTTTCAGTCACTATTTCTTCAAATATGTTTGCTGCCTCACATATTCCTCACCTCTTGGGACTCATATTACATAAATATTAAACTTTTTGGCATTGGTCCACAAATCCCTGAAGCCTCGTTCATTTTTCTTAAAATCTTTTTTTCCCTCTGTTGCACAGAGTATTATTCCTATTGATTTTTCTTCAAGAACACTGACTCTTTACTCCATTCATCTCCATTCTCTTCAGTCCAGGCAGTGAATTTTTAAATTTTGGTAATTGTATTCTTCATCTTAATATTTCCATTTGTAAAATTAATTAATTAATCTCCCATTTACTTCTCCTTTACATTTTCTCTTTTCTTTCCTGAGAGTTTTTTTCTTCCCATTTATTTCAAAAACACCTGCCCTTACTTTTCAGAGCATTTTAAAGCTGCTTTAAAACTGTCATCAGAATATAAATAAATAAATAAATAAAACTGTCATCAGATAATTTCACCACCTACATCATCTTGCATTTGGCATCTGTTGATCTTTTCTCATGTAAGTTCAGGATTTTTCTGATTCTTAACACGCTGAATGATTTTGGAATCTCTTCTGGAAAATTATACCAATTGATTGTTCCTGTTTTGAAGAGAGATATGCTAAAGTCTCTCACTGTAACTATGGATTTGCTAAATTCCCCCTGTATATCTAGCAGTTTTACTTTACCCATTTCAAGGTTATGTTGTTAGGGGCATACAAATCCATGATTATTATATCTAATTGCTGTGTTTTAATGCAACATTCCTCTATATATTTATTAACATATTTTCTCTCAGATTCTATTTTATTTTATTTGATATGGCTTTGCTTCACTAGCCTTTTTTTGGTTAGAATTAACATGGCATATTTTTGTTTTATTGATCTAATTTCAATATTCTGTTGATTTGGTTTTAGGTACATATCTTGTAAACAGCATATTAGCTTGATTTTTTTTTTTTTTTTTGATAAATAATCTGACAATCTCTTCTTCCACTTAGCTAAAATGAATCTGTTCACATGGTGATTACTGACATTTTTAGAAATATTTTTGTCATCTTTTTCTGTGATTTCTGGTCAGCACCATTTTCTTTGTTTCAGTTTTCTCCTTTTCCGCTTTCAGTTGAAGTTACAAAATTTTCTATTTTTCTTTGCATATTTTTTAGCTATACACACTACTTTTAGCTTTTTAAAACCAGTTACCCTTAATATTTTAAAAACACAGAAAACTACCTTTTTCTGATAGTCTACAATTACTTAAAATTTTAAATCACTTACTCAATATGACACAGGTTTTAGCATAACTACAAATTGAATACTCCCAACATTACAGATTTTGTCTACAGCATGTTTAATTTTACATTTCCTTAACCAACTCTGGGAGTTGGTGATAGACAGGGAGGCCTGGCGTGCTGTGATTCATGGGGTCACAAAGAGTCGGACACGACTGAGCGACTGAACTGAACTGAACCATCAAAAGCAGTTTTTACATCCAATTAATTAAATATATCAATGTTGTTGTTTTAGTTGCTAAGTTGCAAATTTTTGCAACCCCATGAAGTGTAGCCCACCAGGGTCCTCTCCATGGAATTCTCCAGGCAAGAATACTGGAGTGGGTTGCCACTCCAGGGGATCTTCTTGACCCAGGAACTGAACCCATGTCTCCTGTAGTGGCACACAGATTTTTTTTACCACTGAGCCACCTGAGAAGTCCAAATTTATCAATCAGTTCAGCTCAGTTCAGTCACTCAGTCGTGTCCATCTCTTTGCGACCCCATGAATCACAGCACGCCAGGCCTCCCTGTCCATCACCAAATCCAGGAGTTCACTCAAACTCATGTCCATCGAGTCGGTGATGCCATCCAGACATCTCATTCTCTGTCGTCCTCTTCTCCTTCCGCCCCCAATCCTTCCCAGCATCAGAGTCTTTTCCAGCAAGTCATCTCGTCGCATGAGGTGGCCAAAGTGTTGCAGTTTCAGCTTTAGCATCAGTCCTTCCAATGAACACCCAGAACTGATCTCCTTTAGAATGGACTGGTTGGATCTCCTTGCAGTCCAAGGGACTCTCAAGAGTCTTCTCCAGCACCACAGTTCAAAAGCATTAATACATGTTACCTATTTCTGTTTTAACCATTTTCCTGTATCTTAAATTTTCCCTTTCTTCCTAGTAAGTATATCTTCTAAGAGTTTCTTTAGTGAGATGATTGTTTCTTGTTTCTAAACTTGCCGAGTCTTTGTATACCTAAAAATTATTTTATTCTACCCTTACCCATGAGAATTACTTTTTTTAGCACTTTGAAGGTAATGCCTTTTTTTTTTTTAACCATGAGTTTAATTGCGGTTACTTCAAAAGTAATCAATATTTTCTTTCTGGTAGTTTTTAAAGTGTTAATCATTTATGTTCTACAGAGTTATTTTGATGTGTCTAGCTATGTATTTATTTTTCTTTTATACTGCTTAATACCTGAAGTATACTCCAAAACTGAGGACTCAGATGTTTCTTCAGCACTGGAACTTTTGTGTTATTGTATCAGCAAATAGATTATTTTTCAGAAATCCTTTCACCAACTCACAAAATCCTGCGTATTTGTTGAAGTCTTTCAATCTCTCTTCATTGTTATGTTTTTAAAATATCCTCTCTTTTCACATTACATTTATAATTCCTCAGTACAGTCTTTCACTTTGTTATTTTCTCTGTGTCCAATCCCAAGTTTATACTCTCCTTATTTTATTTCTTAAGTTTTTTTATTTCTTAAGTTTTAAAATAGATTTTTATTAAAGTATAGTCGATTTACAAATTTGTGCTATTTTCAGGTGTACAGCAAAGTGAATCAATTATACATATACATATATCCCCTCTTTTTTAGATTCTTTTTCCATATAGATCATTACAGAGTACTGGGTAGAGTTCCCTGTGCTATACAATACGTTCTTATTAATTAAATGACTATTCTTCTTTCCACAATTTCCAATTGGTTCTTTCATATCCACTGGGTCTCATTTTCACTTATTTGATTTCTTCTTGTTCCATAATTTTCTGCTATTTTTGATTAAAATTGTATAGTCCTACGAGCATCATCAACACACTTAAAAAATCTTTGACATGCCTTTTCATTAAATCATTTCCTCCTGGATGCATTCATATTGATTGTTTATTTCCATTGTGTTATTACTTAGTGTAGATTTTTTTCATGTGTTTTGAAATTTTGGTGTGGAGGCTCATTTTGAATAGAATATAATTTTATTCCTCTCCCACACTCTTTAGGTTCCATATTGCCTTTTATTGATAGTTTGTGTTGATTCTACAGGGTTCCCAAGATTGTAGTCCAGAACCAGGTCTTACTACAGATTCTAAAGATTTCTGTTATTTAGTGATATTGAACATATAGCACAGTCAGAAGCAGCTTGATTTAGTTCCTCATAACAAAAGTTGATCGTTGGTCCTTCTACCACCCTAGACTAATAGCTTCCTATAATGTTCTAGCCACTAGCACTGAGAGAAATTATAGCAGTTAAATTTTCCTGAGCTCTAGATTCATATATCCAACTACCTAACTGACCTCTCCTCGGTTATATTTGATAAGCATTTCAAACTATGTGCCTAACATTAAACCCTTGATTTTTTTTTATTCTTACTTCAAATCTTCCCCCAGTGTTCCTCATCACAATAAATGGCACCATCGTTTACCCAGTTGCTCGGGCAAAAAAGGCTTGGAGCCATCTTAAAACTTAAACCATCTTTAACCATGTGCCACCCTACATCCAATCCAAGAGCCAAGAGCTGTCAACCCTTTCTTCTTCATAATATGCACAGAATCTAGGCACTTCTTACCACTCCCATCATTATCATTTCTGGATCATTTCAATAACCTCCTTACTGATTTCCATGCTTCTGCTCCTAACCCTGTTCTGTCAATACTCTATTGGTCAACCAGAGGATTTGCATTATGGTGTAAATCAGACTGCATCATTCTTTGGCTCCAAACCCTCCAATGACATCCTTTAATATTCAGAATAAAATCTAAATTCCTGCTATGGCCAACAAGTTTCTACCTGATCTGGTTCTTGTTTATTTCTTCAAATCATCTTTTATCACTCTCCACCAATCTTACAATGTTTGGTGAAGAATAAATGTTCTCATGTCTGTAACGTGTCTACCATAGACTTTGACACGTGTTCATTGCCCAACATATGCCTAACAATGGTCACAGTTGTCCGATGATGTTGAGAATTGGGCCTAGCCTAGAATTGGGAAATGAGCAGAGAACAATATAAGTAAAATCACAGAAGGCAGGACACAGTGAGATAATGTTTGGAGGATCTAAGAAGAGGTCAGTAAAGGAATTTGCTGCAGTTACTTTCCATTCCTTGTTGTCAAACACACACACACACACACACAACTAATTTTCAGTAAATTTGTAACCCATTTTAGTCATGTGGGTTGAGAAACCTTTTTGTCAGCCAATTCATGTAAGAATCAACTGTTAGCCTGCAGATGCTTACAGATTTTTATGCCTTATATAAAAAGTTAGTTTTCTCTGTATTTCTATAAGGTCAAATAATGATGGCCAGTTGCAAAACACAGCCAACCCTTATACCAATCTATTTCCTTCAACTGAAGTTATTTCATAGAGGAGTTTAAATGTAACTTTGAAGGCAAAATACTGGAGGTGGATTCCTCCCCTGTAACAATAAGTCCTGTCATGACGAAGTTACTGAGTACCAGTCAAGAAACATGGGTTCTATCCTTGTGTCAGGAAGAACTCCTGGAAGAGAGCATGGCAACCCAGTATTCTTGCCTGGAGAATCCACATTGACAGAAGAGCCTGGTGGGCTACAGTCCATAAGGTCCCATAGAGTTGGACACAATTGAAGCAACTTAGCACACACACACACACAGAGTCATTTATCAGCAACTCACTGGTATTCTCAAGTATACTGCTGATTTTGGTATGTAATTTATAGATTTATAAACCCTTCAGAAGAGAGTTCTCTCTGTTTTTTTTTTTTAATTTATGAATAGATTTAATTTTCATTTCAATGGACTTGAATCATATATTTTTTATTGAAAGAAAGTTTCTTTTCACTTGTTACTGCTTTAGAATTTTTAAAAATTTTATGCATGAGATTTCAAATAATCCCATAGTAACCCTTTTATCCCCTAAACTATATTGCCATCCCGCATCCCTCTCCCCACTGGTTTGTTCTCTGTATCTCTGAGTCTGCTTATTTTTTGCTCTATTCACTAGTTTGTTGTATTTTTTAGATTCTGTGTATATTAATAAGTGATATCATACACTGTTTGTCTTTCTCTGACTTATTCCACTTAGCATAATGCCCTCCAAGTCCATCTGTGCTACTGCAAATGGCAAAATTTCCTTATTTTTTATGACTGAGTTAGTATTGCATTGTACATATATACCACATCTTCTTTATCCACTCGTATGCCAATAGACACTTAGGTTTCTTCCATACCTTGGCAATTGTTAATAGTGCTGCTATGAACATTGGGGTACATGTATCTTTTCAAATTAGAGTTTTTGTTTTTGGATATATACCCAGAAGTGGAATTGCTGGGTCATTTGGTAGTTATATTTTTAGATTTTTGAGAGACCTCCATACTGTTTTCCACAGTGGATGTACTAATGTACATTCCCACAGGGTTCCCTTTTCTCCACATCCTTCCCAACACTTGTTATTTGTGTTCTTTTTGATGACAGCCATTCTGACAGGTGTGAGGGGATATTCACTGTAGTTTTGATTTGCATTCCCTTGATTATTCGTGGTGTTGAGCATCTTTTCATGTCCCTATTAGCCATCTGCATATCCTCTTTGGAAAAATGCCTATTTAGGTCTTCTGTCCATTTTTTAATTGGGTCATTGTGTTTTTGATATTGTGCTGTATGAGCTGTTTATATACATTGAAATATTAACCCCTTATCATTTGAAATATTGTTTGCAAATATCTTCTACCATTCAATAGGTTGTCTTTTCATCTTGTTAATGGTTTCCTTTGCTGTGTAAAAGCTTTTAAGTTTAATTAGGTCCCATTTGTTTATTTTTGCTTTTGTTTTGTTTGCTTTAGGAGAAAGATCACCCTAATACCAAAACCAGACAAAGAAATCACACAAAAAGGAAATGACGGTCCAATACAACTGATGACTGTACATGCAAAAATCCTCAATGAAATATTAACAAACCCAATTCAACATTACGTTAAAAGGATCATATAGCAGGATTAAGTGGGATCTAGAGAAGGAAATGGCAACCCACTCCAGTGTTCTTGCCTGGAGAATCCCAGGGACGGGGGAGCCTGGTGGGCTGTCGTCTATGGGGTCGCCACAGGGTCGGACACGACTGAAGCAACTTAACAGCAGCATCCCAGGGATGCAAGGATATATGCAAATCAATCAATGTGATACACCACATTAACAAATTGAAGAATAAAAATAATCTGATCATCTCAATGGAGGCAGAAAAAGCTTTTCATAAAGTTTACCATTAATTTACGGAGAAGGCAATGGCAAGCCACTCTAGTACTCTTGCCTGAAAAATCCCATGGATGGAGGAGCCTGGTAGGCTGCAGTCCATGGGGTCGCTAAGTGTCGGACATGACTGAGCGACTTCACTTTCACTTTTCACTTTCACACTGGCAACCCACTCCAGTGTTCTTGCCTGGAGAATCCCAGGGATGGAGGAACCTGGTGGACTTCCATCTATGGGGTCACACAGAGTCAGACACGACTGAAGTGACTTAGCAGCAGCAACATTAATTTATGATCAATTGATACTCCAGAAAGTGGGTACAGTGGGAACATAACTCAACATAATAAAGGCCATTTAATTACAAACCCATGACTAATATCATACTCAGTGGTGAAAAACTGAAAGCATTTCCTCTAAGATCAGGAGAGTTTTCTTTTGATTCTACTAAAAATAAGAACAAAATGATTCTTGCTCATTAGTACTATTGACTCCTACATAGCAATCTATTGTTCATCAGTTCTTATAAAAGAAGTTTTATACAGAGAACTGTCAATCTAGAGCAAAATCTGTTGGTATTATTTGATTTCTGAAGCCTTTCACATTATAAATTGGCCACATCAATTATGTAAGAGGCAATTCTCCAAAAAAGCAGGTTTTCAAAACACTCTTCTCAGTATTATTCCTGGAAGCATAAGCATCAGGGTTTAAAAAGTTCTAATATATTTTGGCTTGAAAAACTATAATAATGTCAAGCTAACTTGGAGAGAAATATTTGCCAGCATTTTTAGAGAGGATGTTGTTGTAAGAAAGTGAGCAAGTATCAAAGTCCCTGACTCAGTTCACCCCCAGACATATCATTAAAGCAGATAATTGCACAGCCTGCTTCACTGGAGTGAAAAAGCCTTAGAACAGAATCCTTCCAACCAAAAATGACTGCTTGGAGACATCTCCTATTTTGTCTACTCAACATTCAGCATGACAAGTAAGAGAACATTGCTGCATTGTTGTTGCTCAGTCACTAAGTCATGCCTGACTCTTTGCAACCCCATGGACTGCAGTACACCAGGCTTCCCTGTCTTTCACTATCTCCCAGAGTTTGTTCAAACTCATGTCCATTGAGTTGGTGATGCCATCCAACCATTTCATCCTCTCTCATCCCCTTCTCCTCCTGCCTTCTGTGTTTTCCAGCATCAGGGTCTTTTCCAATGAGCTGGCTGTTTGCATCAGGTGTCCAACATATTGGAGCTTCAGCATCAGTCCTTCCATTGAATATGCAGGGTTGATTTCCTTTAGGACTGACTGATTTGATCTCCTTGAGGTCCAAGTGACAAGTCTTCTCCAGCAGTACAGTTTAAAATCATCAGGTTTTCAGCACAGCCTTCTTTACGGTCCAACTCTCACATCCATACATGACTACTGGAAAAACCAAAGCTTTGACTATACATAGGAAGAAGCATAGCTTTGTTGCTGTATTAATATGGTATTAATCTTTACAAAACTGATTAAAATTAAAGAAAAAATGCTAAGCTCGATTTCCATGGAGACATAAAAAGGGCACAGTTAGTGGGACTCCTTGCAAAGCTGGACTCTGGGAGTTTGTGGAAAGAGGGTAAGGACCTTTTAGGTTTTTTTGATAGTAACAAGGCAAAGACTTCTTTCTCTAAGACCTAGGAGAGGGTAATATTTAGGGCTGACTGCTGAGGTCAGGGAGGAGCTAGTTTGTTTGTTGGTTAGCTAAATATGTAGAAGAGCATGAGAAGGAAGAGAAACTGGGATACTATTCAATGGGTTGTTGCTCTCAAAATTTTAAGTTTACATTGCCTCTGCTGATATTGAAAGCCACGATTCTCTAATTTGATTCCAGTTAAGCAATGCCCAGGTGGCACTAGTGGTAAAGAAGTCGCTTGCTGATTCAGGAGATGTAAGAAATATGGGTTTGATTGCTGGGTAGGGAAGATCCCCTGGAGGAGGGCATCATTACCCACTCTGATATTTTTGCCTGGGGAATCCCTTGGGCAGAGGAGCTTGGCGGGCTACAGTCCATAAGGTGCCAAAGAGTCGGACACGACTGAAGCGACTTAGCACAAGCAATGCCCAAATAATTCTCCACCTCAGATTTTTAAATATAGGAACCATTTGCTTCAAATAAATACAATTCCTTGCTTGAAGGAATCAATCAATCCATTAAAAATAATAATAACCACACTTGGGTCGTGTATGGGTTCACCTTTCTTTGTGTGACATGGTGAACACACAAGTCCTGAGACAAATGCAACATACATCATAATCGATCAGAGCCATTTCCTTCCCACAAGGAGCTCAAAAGATATTGAGGAGAGGGACAGTGTCATTTAAATAATGCACAATAGTGCAGTGATAAAGGAATGCACATATGCGTGGAAGCACAAATGAAGATCATGTAACCTAGACTGGAGATGTCAGGGAATATTTCCTAGAGGGGGCAAATCAGAGTAACAGCATAAACCAGGGCCCTAAGGTGACAACCAGCAGGGTTAAGTTTATGGTGAGATCAGAGCAGTCTGATGTTCCCAAAGTACAAATTTTAGCAGGAAGTGGGCCTTCCTGACCAGGGAGACTGGCTAGAGATGCTGGGCAACTGCAGAGCTCATCATATAGACCCACCTGGGCAGAGAGCCAAGCCAAAAGCCCTAAAGAACTGCATATCATAAGCTCTCACCCATCCTGAGCAGAAAGCCCAAAGAATGACCCTAGGCAGCTTCAGAGCCCAGCCTACAGGCCCATCTAGCAACAAAACTTGATCAATTGCTGAGCAAAGCCCATGCCCTCACCTAACCAGGAAGCCTGGGAAGCAGCCCCACCCAACCATGAAACAGACTCTCCAGTGGCACCCAACTTCTAGGTACAATTGGAGACCCCATCTAACCAGGAAACTCAGACTTCAAACTCAATCAGCAGTGGAGCATGGACAGCTACCTGCATAACTGCAGAGCCCAGTCTGCAGACCCGCCCAAATTCAGGGCACAGCCTGTGGCCCTGCTTGATTGCATATCACAGACTGAGACCCCATCCAATCACAGAATCCTGTCTGCAGCCCCATCTGGCCATGCTGCCAGTAGAACTACCCTGTCAGGAAACACAGCCTGCAACCCCAGCTGATCAAATGTGATTGCAGAGCTCAAATAGTTGCCCTGCATGACTGCAGAGCCCAGCCAGTAACCAGACCCCACCAGGGAAACCAGCAAGCAGCTCCATTTGAAGGCAAAGCCCAACCAGCAGGAGTGTGTGACCATGGAGCCCAACAGCAGCCACCACCTGACCTCAGAACACAGGCAGCAGCCTCATACAATTAGAGACCTGGACAGAAAACCCCACCAGATGACCCAGGCAGAACTGAAGGTAAGCTGACTGCTGAAGTTATTTCCCTACTGAAATGATCCTGTTAACACCTGGAAGAAAAGACCACCATCCTCAGATGCACAGACACCAATGTAAGGATAACAAGGATCATGAAAAATCAGGTAAACCAAAGGAAATAGTAAATCAGATTATTTATAAATAAAAATCAGATACCACCAAAGGAAACTAATAAAGAGCCAATAATTGACCCTGAAGAAGTGAAGATCTATAAATTGTGTGACAAAGAATTAAGAATAATCCTCCTCAACTTAAAGAAGTTTAGCAAATTACAAGAACACAAAAGATAACTAAAAAAAATTAGGAAAACAATGCATGAACAAATGATAATCCATCAAGAAGTAGAAACTATTAAAAAAAAAAAAAACGGAAAACTTAGACCTGAAGAATTGAAGAATACAATGACTGAACAGAAAAATTTGAGACCTTCAACAGCAGACTCGACCAAGCAGAAGAAAGAATCAATGGACTCAAAAATAGGTCATCTGAAATTATTCAGAGGAACAAAAAATAAGAAGAATGAAAAAGAGTGAAGAAACCTTATGGGACTTATGGGACAGCATCAAGAGAAACATGAATTTTGGGAATCCTGGAAAAGAAGAAGAGAGAGAGAAAAGAACAGAAAGACTATTTTTAAAAATAGGGATATAACATACAACATGATAAATATAGTTAACACTGATACATGTTAATTATTTTTAATTTTTGGGCTGCACCAAGTGGCATGTGGGATCTTAATTCCCTACCAGAGATTGAATCTGTGCCCTCTGCATTGGGAGTGCACAGTCTTAACCACTGGACTGCCAGGGAAACGCCTGGTGTACTTTATATAAGAAAGTTGTGGAGAGAGTAAATTCTAAGAGTTTTCTTCCTTCCTGATATTCTGAAATACTTTCTTTTATCATCTCTTTCTGTTTAGAAAACTTTCTTTAGCCATTCTTTTAAAGGATATGCTGGCTCACTATACAGTGAGGAGTATGAATTACATCTCAATAAAACTGGAAGGGAAAAGATGGCAGCAGACTGGCTTTAGCTGAAGTCCAGGAATCGAGAGACCACATGACATGATACCCCAGTCCAGGGCAGAGTGACTCCCAAGAAAATCAGCCAGGAGGAGTCCCATGAAGCCAGTTTACCAGGCAATGTTTCCAAAATGCCACACTGAGGAGCCAAGCACTGGCCAGGTCCTCATTCAGCCCAAAATAAGGAGGCAGGAAGTCAGGATCTTTGGAGAAGCCTCAATAATGATCCCTGGGGAAGAGTTCTACTTGGGTCTCTCAGCCAGCCCCACCAGAGCCTACAGCCAGACAGTCTCGTGAGGACTAAGGCATCAGTCACAGGATGGGGAATGTCCCAGATTTTCCAGGATGGTCCAATAGCAAATATCCTCTCCTGCATTCACCTCAGACCTCTTCTGGATTCAGAAACGACATCCCCATATGATAAAGCTAACAAATCGAACAGACCTTAAATGGGCCAGCTCTAGAAAGAAGCAAATCCAGGCCTTGATGCCAGGGCCAGGCAGTTCCCAGTGAGGAGCCAGGATGACTGCCTGGGGCACATGAGCAGGAAAAATAAAATAAAGGATATGCTGGCAACAAATTTTCTTAGTTTTCCTTCATCTGACAATGTCTTGATTTCCCATTCATTCATGAAGGATACTAATTCTCAATGCAAATCCTTGATCGACAGTATGTTTCTTTCAGCTCTGAAAAATGCAATCTTACATCCTTTTGTCCTCCAGAGTTGAGATAAGAAATCCACTGTTATTAAAGTTGCTTTCCCTTATAGTGAACATAGATTTTTTTTTTCTCTCAATGCTTTCAAGATACTTTGTCTTTAGTTTTCAGAAATTTGACTATAATATATCTTGGTGTCAATTTCATTGGACTTATCTTGTTTGGGACTTACATCTCGAATCTATCATTTTATTTTTGAAACTGAAATTATGATATTGGTAAACACAAGTGTGAGAGAGAGAGAGAAAGGAGAGAAAAAGGGGGGCTCTCTGTCTTCTTATAAAGGCACTAATCCCATTGTGAGGATCCCACCCTCATGACCTCATTTAGTCCTAGGCTTGCCTCCAAATACCATCACATTGGAGATTAGGGCTACAACATATTTAGGAGTGGCCCAAATTCAACAGTTTAGAAGAGACACAAATATTCAGTCCATAACAGTGCCCATCAGTCTCTTAGGATCTGCCATACCTGTCTACCATTAAAATAAACTAGGAAATTTTTTTAAAATTCTGAGACCCCAGGTCAATTAAATCAAATTCTCCAAGGGAGAGAACAAGGCCCATTTAACTCAACTGTAAATGGGCTCAACAATGGCATCTACCTCATTAGGATTATGGTAAGTTCCAATGAGATAATGTATACAAATCACCTTTCACTTAATGGGAGAAGGCAATGGCACCCCACTCCAGTACTCTTGCCTGGAAAATCCCATGGACGGAGGAGCCTGGTAGGCTGCAGTCCACGGGGTTGCTAAGAGTCGGACACAACTGAGCAACTTCACTTTCACTTTCATGCATTGGAGAAGGAAATGGTAACTCACTCCAGTGTTCTTGCCTGGAGAATCCCAGGGATGGTGGAGCTTGGTGGGCTGCTGTCTATGGGGTCACACAGAGTCAGACACGACTGAGGCGACTTAGCAGTAGCAGTGAATAATAGCTTGTTCTCAAAGTTTCCCACGTGATTCAAGTATTCAGTCAGGTCTGAATACAGTTAATTACTCTAAATGGCAGGCATTTCACGCAGAATAGGCAAGGAGAACTAGAGCTCAGTAGGCAGAAGAGGCTGAGGTTACGTCTCACTTTAA
This sequence comes from Moschus berezovskii, assembly GCF_049115385.1. Lineage (NCBI taxonomy): Eukaryota > Metazoa > Chordata > Mammalia > Artiodactyla > Moschidae > Moschus > Moschus berezovskii. The sequence continues at coordinate 130,602,033 of NC_142488.1, read as the reverse complement.
AAGCAAAATTTGGGGGCCTTAGCCCTTGACTCTAATATGAAAAAGACTAATTGAGGACATGTGTATTCACACTCTGATCAGTCTTACATTCTTGTGATCTCATAAAGGTTTTGCATCTTCTTTTATGCAAAGGCACACAGTTGACAAGTGGGAGAGCTGGAACTTCTAGAGATTGTGTTTTGAAATTTTTCTTCCCACCACTACAATGCAAATTATTCCATGGTCATTACTGCTTTACACCACAGAAAGAATCTCCCTTGAGTACTTTCAACAGATCTCAGTCTAATTTCTATAAAGTTCCTTAGGGCTTACAGACAAGATGTAGTGGCTAAGTATGCTTTATACTTCAAAAGACTCAGATACAAAACCCATCTGTGATGAACTACATGAAAGCAGTCGTCTTTGTAAATAAAATGAAGCAAACAGTTTTGTTCCATAGAGGGAAACTTTACTTTTAGAGATGGAATTCAGTTCAGTTTAGTTCAGTCGCTCAGTCGTGTCCGACTCTCCGTGACCCCATGAATCACGGCACGCCAGGCCTCCCTGTCCATCACCAACTCCAGGAATTTACCCAAACTCATGTCCATCGAGTCGGTGATGCCATCCAACCATCTCATCCTTTGTCATTCCCTTCTCCTCCTGCCCTCAATCTTTCCCAGCATCAGGGTCTTCTCCAAGGAGTCAGCTCTTTGCATCAGGTGGCCAAAGTATTGGAGTTTCAGCTTCAGCATCAGTCCTGCCAATGAACACCCAGGACTGGTCTCCTTTAGGATGGACTGGTTGAATCTCCTTGCAGTCCAAGGGACTCTCGAGTCTTCTCCAGCACCACAGTTCAAAAGCATCAATTCTTCAGCACTCAGCTTTCTTTATAGTCCAACTCTCACATCCATACATGACCACTGGAAAAACCATAGCCTTGACTAGACAGACCTTTGTTGATAAAGTAATGCCTCTGCTTTTTAACATGCTGTCTAGGTTGGGCATAACTTTCCTTCCAAAGAGTAAGTGTCTTTTAATTTCATGGTTGTAATCACCATCTGCAGTGATTTTGGAGCCCCCCAAAAATAAAGTCAGCCACTGTTTCTGCTGCTTCCCCATCTATTTACCATGAAGTGATGGGACCAGATGCCATGATCTTAGTTTTCTGAATGTTGAGCTTTAAGCCAACTTTTTCACTCTCCTCTTTCACTTTCAACAAGAGGCTCCTTAGTTCCTCTTCACTTTCTGCCAGAAAGCTGGTGTCATCTGCATATCTGAGGTTATTGATATTTCTCCTGCCAATCTTGATTCCAGATTGTGCTTCATCCAGCCCAACATTTCTCATGATGTAGTCTGCATATAAGTTAAATAAGCAGGGTGACAATATACAGCCTTGACGTACTCTTTTTCCTATTTGGAACCAGTCTGTTGTTTCATGTCCAGTTCTAACTGTTGCTTCCTGACCTGCATATAGGTTTCTCAACAGGCAGGTCAGGTGGTCTGGTATTTCCGTCTGGGAGTAGTGAAGAACAAAGAACAAAAAGCACAGGTTTTGGAGTCATGCAGACTGAATAGGATAGATATGAAGTGCCTAGCTCATCACAAGTCTTAAATATATGGAAACTGTTGTCATTATGAATGCCTGATGATGTTTGGACACAGTTGTCCAAGATAAGGGATGCCTCCATAAGCCTGAGCAAGTTAGGGGGGAGGGGTAGACTAAGGATGGCTAAGACACTCATGGTTTCCAATCTCAGCTTCTACTGCTTACTCACTATAAGATCTTAGAAGAAAGCCACTTAACCTCCCCAAGTCCTAACTGATTCATCTGCAAAATGGGCACAGTAATGGTACCTACCTCTTTAGGGTTGTGGTAAAAATCAAATGAGGTAATGTTTGTGGATCAACTGCCATTTACTGGGTACTCAACAAATAAATGATTGTTACTTTGGTTACCCTTTCTTGGTGAAACAATTTCCAGCCAAAGCATTAATATCAGTGATTCTCTTTGTTTGATGACCAATCTGCATCTGATTAACTCTTTATATGTATCTCTTGGGGTAGAACTGTAATGTGTCCTTCACTATCTCTCATGAGGAGTATTTGGTTGAGATTCTGTGCCAAGGAAATAATGGTCTCTGTGAATCTATTTGTGTAAGTATTTGTGCTATCATGGTGACATTAAAGAATGCATCATGATCTGGTTTTGATGGCACAGAAACAGAACTGTAGGGATGAAAACGTACTCAAAGTTTGGAGATTGGTTGCTCCAAGACTTTTTCCCCAGAAGTCTGCCTTGTTTTGCTAAGATAGGCTCAAAAAATTCAGGCAACAACATGGCCAGGAAGAAAGAGCACCTAAGGAAAGATCTCCAGTTTCTGAATGACAGAAATTCTGCCCAGGGACAGGAGATAAAAATCCAGCCTCCCGATTCCTGCTGCACCCTTTGACTCCAGCCTCGCATCCTGGGACCATGATCTCCCTAGGCTGGGGGATACTCTGTGCCCCTGAGGAGGGGCTTTACCTTCTCACAGTCAGCAATACAGAGCAATACACATCCAGTTGCCCCAGTGCAAACATGGGGTAACTGAGACCTTGGATGTATCCCCAGTTCACTCTTCACTGTGTTATAAAGAGCAAAAGAACACCCCTACAAATATCAGACCTAGCTTCAAGCTCCAATAGCCCAAAAGTATGCACACCAAAGTCTAGTGACACCATAGTTGAGAGTCCCATGCTGCACTTAGATGTATTTTGTCACCTCCTGGTTGTATAACCTTTTGTATGTTTCTCAACTGTTCTGTGTTTAAATCTCTTCATTCGTAAAATGGAAGGAATAAGTGTTCCCCAATAGTTCTAAGGTTTAAATTAGTGTTAAGTTAAAGCTGGATGCCACGGAAGCTCTTAGCAACTGGTAGCTATCATGTTGATGACTACTCCAAGCTCCACAAAGGTAAAATGGATAAAATCAAAGCAATTTTCTACACAGGGCTTTGACTTAGAAGTTGAGTCTACTTGAATATTTTCTGCGTTCAAAATATCTCAAAATCTGAGCCAACAAATAGCTGATAACAAATTGAAGGATCATCCTAAATTTGTTTTTTACCAAAGTGAATGCTGAAATGCTGGAGAAAGTGTACTCTTTTATATTGCTGGTGGAAAAATGAATCCTTACAGCTCATCTGGAGGAGAATTGGTATTATCTACTAAAATTAAAAATATAGATACATTTGAACCCAGCAACACCACTCTTGGTGATCTAGTCTACAGGAATAAAAGCATTGGAAATGGAAGGAATGTTTGTGAATTGTACATCCAAAGCATGGCCTTTTATACCAACACTTAACGGAATGAGGTGGTTTCCATGGTGTATTGTTAAGTAAGAAAAGCAAGATGTAGTAGCACATATACTAGGATGCCACTGTTATAATGTAAAATGTCTAAAACTATCCTTTATGTGTGTGGAATGCAAATTCTAGATAACTAGGCAAGCATGGAGGGAGGCATTGAAAAGTATGTACTGTGTTGTTCAAATCGGTTACCTTTGTGGGGGTGGTATGGCATGTAAAAAAACAAGCTGTACATTTTTCAATTAAAAGTGTCCACAGTGGAAACTTGCATTCTATAGTCTCATTTAGGTAAAATGGCGTACACAAAGAAGTAAGATAAGATGGTCAGTAAGATGTTTACTGGAGTATATATCAAGGGGAGTGAAAAGTAGAAAACCATTTATTTGTTTACTTATTTATTATGCATTTATTTTGTACAAGCAGAACCTGAAAACTTCCTGCAGGAGGAAATGTTTGCCTAAGAACAAGTGGCAAAAGGAAGAGAACTGGGTTGGCAGCCGCACAATTGAGTGGTAGGAGGAGGGATAAATTAGGACTTTGGGATTAACAGATAGTAGTATTATATATATAATAGATAAACAAGGTCCTACTGTATTTCTTCTGATAAACCATAATGGAAAAGAATAAATATATGTATAGCTGAATCAATCACTTTGCTGTACACCAGAAATGAACACAATGTTGTAAATAAACTGTACATCAATAAAAGCTTTAATTTTAAAATAAAATATTAAAATAAAAAGGCATCTTCATATTCACAAATTATGAATGACCAGTGTAATAAAGTTCGGAAGTTCCAATACAGCCTCTCTCTTTCTCTCCCCCATACACACACATACACACACAGAGGTGAGCATCTGGCATGTATTAGCAAGCAGGAACACTCCTTATGACAGAGAACGGCTGCAAACTTAACACCCCTGCTCCCATCTCTCAAAGCTAGCTAGGAGCGAGGGGAAAGGAAGACCACCAGCCCTGCATGCACACTGTGGGTTAGTATCTGATCCAGTTTGCAAAACTGCCCTGCTGCATGGAATAGGGAGATGCCCCACTTTTTAGCCTGGGGAATGAGGGAGGGGCCTAGGATTCACAGCTGTGTGCTTGGTTCCCTGGTGACTCTGCAGGGCCTACAGAAGGAATGCATAGTTCAGTCTCTGCCCTCAGAGAGCCTGCAACATAGCTGGGAGTCATGACTTGCTCATAGGAGAAATACAGCTGATTTCATTTATCTGGACTGGCAGCAGAAGCAGAACTTCCATATGAATTAATTGTCCGATTAACTGATATTTTCAGTGAAGTGTTCATCCTGTTTGTTCAGATCATCCTCACTGGAAAGTCTTCTACGTGGATTACAAATTTGTTTTATTCAGTGGAACATTGTGGGCATAATTTAACCTTTCCCCGATGACTCAGGTTCATCAATATGAAGATCCTTCATTGTACCTCGCCTGCTTTTGTATTATTCCGGATTCTCTTTCTTTGCACATCTGGCTGTCAGATGTCACTGCTCACCCACAGTTAATGAGCTTGTCTCTTCCAACCCTCTCCGCTCTCGACTAATCACTGATAATTACAGCAAAAACTGTATTGATCCCCTGCTCATGCCAGGCCCCACGCTAAGTGTTTTGCATGGGTTAATTAATCAAATTCCCAGAGCAACCCTTGAGGCAGGTACAATTATTATCCCCAAATTACAGATGGGGTAACCAAGGCCCAGAAGGGTCAAGTCATTTGCTGAAGGTTACTCAGCAAGCCTGTAGCAGAACCTGGACACCACCACATCAGTGCCTTTCAAATATTTTGTATAGTGAGACATAATCAGAAATATATTTTTATCCAGTAGACACAAACATATATAGTAAAATCAAAACTGCCAACAGCAACACATTACATGGAACACATTCTGATATTCTATTCCATCATCATCATCATAGCACCATGACTAATATTGTTTGTGGCCCACTGAAATGATTTCCCAACTCATTCGTGGGTCACAGCTCATGATTTGAAAAATACTGCAGCACAACTTATGGTTAGTTGGCGATGGATACAGGGCCACCCCTGGCCAGATGCCACCTTGGTGTAAGCTAGAAAAAGATGCCTCTTCCTCAAGATGCTTAATCCTATTTGTTAAAAAATAGTCAAGATAAGTTGAGCTTGTTAGAGTAAGACACTGCACTGCTATCTGCTAGGAAATGGTTATTTATAAATCTTAATGTCAACAGAGTGTATGGTGCCCCCAAGACAAAACAATGCTGGGAACGCCCAGTACACAAGTGTACACATTGGCCCTGGAATCTGAGAAACCAAATGACAAGGTGGGTTAAGAAGTACTGGTTAAATGAGTCAATTGTCTTAGAGTATTTGCATGCCCATGATTTGTCACAGTTGTTTTGCCCTCTCGACTTCCCTGGTGGCTTAGACGGTAAAGCATCTGCCTACAATGCAAGACACCCAGGTTCAATCTGTAGGTCAGGAAGATCCTCTGGAGAAAGAAATGACAACCCACTCCAGTATTCTTGCCTGGAAAATCCCATGGATGGAGGAGCCTAGTAGGCTACAGTCCATGGGGTCGCAGAGTCAGACATGACTGAGCGACCTCACTTTCACTTTCACTTTTTGCCCTCTCAGGGCCTTTCATCTCAATTTCCAATTAGGGTTGCCAAATAAATATGGGACACTCACGGAAATGGGAATTCCAGAAAAACAATAAATAATTCTCAAGTATAAGTACATACAGTATGTGGGATATTGTTGTTTTCTTTCAGTCGCTAAGCCATGTCCGACTCTTTGTGACCCCGTGGACTGCAGCACACCAGGCTTCCCTGTCCTTCACCATCTCCTGGAGTTTGTTCAAACTCAAGTCCATTGAGTTGGTGATGCCATCCAACCATCTCATCCTCTGTCGTCCCTTTCTCTTCCTGCCTTCAATCTTTCCCGGAATCAAGGTCTTTTCCAATGAGTCAGCTCCTTGCACCAGGGGGATAAAGTATTGGAGCTTCAGCTTCAGCATCAGTCCTTCAAATGAATATGCAGGGTTGATTTCCTTTAGGATTGACTGGTTTGATCTGAGAGTTGGACTGTAAAGAAGGCTGAGTGCAAAGAATTGATGCTTTCGAATTGTGGTGCTGGAGGAGACTCTTGAGATGTGGGTTATACACACACTAAAATATTATTTGTTGCTTGTGTGAAATGCAAATTTAACTTGGAATCCTGTATTCTCATTCACTAAATCTGGCAAACCAATTGCTGTAGGCCTTGCTGCTGTCTTAGGAATCTGGAGCACTTATCACAAGACACAGGGGTTAGATGGCAATTCTATTGTAACAGCTTTAGATTTGTCACAGTTTAGGGCCAAGTGAATGATCCAAGGAGAAACAGGAGTTGAATTGCTGCAGAACATCAGCTATGTGGGTGTTCACAAGCCCTGTAGGCTGGGGTGATCAGGGAAGGCTCCCTAGAGAAGACAGGCTGGGAAGGACAAGGATGGAGAAAAACTTCAGAAGCTGTTTCATGAGAAAGTGCTGAAGCTGAGATGAACTAGACAGTGTGTATTGTGTTCAGCGGATGAGTTTTTATCAGAATAGGACCATTTTAAAGATCACTCCAAGAGGAGCACATGAGAGTAGACAGGGGGTCCTTTTGAAAGCACTTCTGTAAAATTTCCAGAGAGAACTAGACCAATCCAGGAAAATCAGGATGATACCAACCTTACTCTAAGTGCCAGGCAGTGCAAGATGCATTTCATAGGTATCATCCCAATTGATGTTCACAACAAAACCCCGAATCAGGCACATCATCGTTCGCATCTTACAGCTGGAGGAATGGAGGCAAGGGAATGGATTTTATGAAACATGCCCAGGATCACATAGTGTGTGAGTAGCAGTGATGGGCTTTGAACCCAGACAGACCTGTCAGACTTGAAAACCAACACTCATGACCACCAGGATCTGTCAGACTCTGGAGCCTACACTCTTCACCACCAACATTATGGGGCTAAACATGATGCATGGGGGGAAAAGAACATGGTTGAGCACAGTTTCTGAGGCATTTAAGGCATGGTGTGGTGTCAGGGACAGAGACAGGAATGGATGTGAGTAGCCACCCTCAGATGAATGCAGTGTCCTACACTCTCTGTCCTTGTTACTTTGTCAAGGCAGAAAGCAAAACATGCTGTAGCAAAATGATGTGTCTACGCCATCCCTAAGGGTCCTAAATCCTGTATTTCTTTGGCCCTCTTTTTCACTCTTTTCCAAAACTTCAGAGAGTGACCAACTCTACTCTGACTAGGGAAGAAAAATCTAGACATGCCACCCCTAATTGTTGGCATTGCACCCACAGGTTTAAAGTCTCATGATAAACAGAATAAACAAGGGGCTCAGAAGAGACATTCTACTGGCAGGCATTCCTTCTCTGACAGAAGCAACAAAAATCCCTGAAAAGCCAAAGAACCCACTGGGGACTTTTGAGCCTCTTCTTATTGCCGGCTTTGATACCATCTGTAATCTATTCAATCTGAAACTTGTTTCTAGGTTAACAGATAGTTCAGTTCAGTTCAGTCACTCAGTCGTGTCCGACTCTTTGTGACCCCATGGACTGCAGCACGCCAGGCCTCCCTTTCCATCACCAACTCCCAGAGTTTACTCAAACTCATGTCCATTGAGTCAGTGATGCCATCCAACCATTTCATCCTCTGTTATCCCCTTCTCCTCCCTTTAAATAAATGAAATAAATTCTCCTTTAAATAAATTAAAGCTGTGTTATTCAGGTTAACAGATAACACAGCTTTAATTTATTTGCCAAAACATTTGACTTCTAAAATATTATTATTATTTATTTACCCATCATTGTTCAGAAACAATGTCTGCACTTTGTGATAGGAGCATTAGTCACAAATGGATCTGTGTTATCAGCCTTTGAGGACTGGTTGTTAACTGATGATTTGTTGTCAGTTTGTTTTCTCCCTTCCATCCCCATTCATTGGGCCAGCTGAACCAGGCCAAGTGAAGCCAGGGAGTGAGCTGAGGAGCTCTGTGTGATATGCTAGTAAGCCAGCTCTCTAGGAGAGAGAGAAAAGAAAACAAAACATCCCCTAGATGGAATGTTTGCCAATTTCCATGGTGTAAATACACACACCACGCCTGATTTTGAGGTACCCATGTGACCCCACTGAATGTGAATTTGGGAAGAGATATTAACAATAGCTCTCCAGACCCAGCACAAGCCAAACAGGAAAATCTGTACAGAGCAACAAAAAGGAATTGGGCCTGTCAAGAGAGGAGTGGCCCAGTGGCTAATATTCCATGCTTTTTATGCAGGGGGCCCAGGTTCAATCCCTGGTCATGGAAATAGATCCTATATGGTACAACTAAAGAGCCCACGTGTCACAGCTGAGACCTGGAGCAGCCAAATAAATAAATACATAATTTTAAAAATAGAGAGAGGAGCAGTTAAACAAATTACAGTTTACCCATACAATGGGCTACAAAGCTGTTGTCAAAAATACTGACATGGATCGATGATTATTTACTCATAAATTTTCTTCTCTTTTAAAATAGATCTATATTTATTGACATGGAAAATATCTGCAATATGCTATTAAGATTTTTAAAGTCATAAAACAACATTAGTATCATCCCACTATAATTTTTAAAAGGTGTGTGTACATTCACAAGCACAGAAAAATTATTTAAGCATATTCACCAAAATATTAGCAGTAGTTATCTATGGATAGTAGAATTATGGACAAATTTTACTTTCTTTTCAATACTTCTGTGTCACAATTTTTTTTTAAAAAAAACAAGCACCTATTACTTCTATATTCATATATATATATATATATATATACACACACACACACATGTCTGTGTATATACATATATGCATGTTTCAATTTTTAATTTGAAAAACAGGAACTTGAATACCTGCTATTTCTCAAGCCCTCTTCCATTCCTTCATCCCCTTCTCCAGGTAACACTGGTGCATCCAGGATGGGGCAGGACATCAGATGGAATAAAAGCAAGGCCATCAGCACATCCTCCCATGGGTCTGACTCCACTTTCCTGAGAGCCTCTCATGTAAAGAACCTCACTGGTCCAATATGATAGAGCCAATGAGTGATAGTGTCCTGGCCATAGAATGCTCAAGGTCAGAGGTTGAGGCCAGGTCTTCTCACAGCAGCTGTCTCACTGATGACACAACACCAGGTTATTCCAGCTTAGTCCTTTACAAATGAGGAATGATAGGGGCAAATCAGATTTGCAGAATTTGCTACTAGGTAGATTGAATTCCGCAATCTAAATCATAGCACCCACCTCAATTCCTTACCAGTATCTTCTGAGAAATATGGGTCTCACTCTTCCATCTGATTTGTTACACTATCAACACTGTTTCCTGTCAATTACACCATAATTTACACATACTTGAAGCCTCATGTGAAGAGTTGACTCACTGGAAAAGACTCTGATGCTGGGAGGGATTGGGGGCAGGAGGAGAAGGGGATGACAGAGAATGAGATGGCTGGATGGCATCACCAACTCGAAGGACATGAGTTTGAGTGAACTCCAGGAGTTGGTGATAGACAGGGAGGCACGCCAGGCCTCCCTGTCTATTCATGGGGTCACAAAGAGTCGGACACGACAGAGCGACTGAACTGAACTGAACTGAACTGAACTGAACTGAAGCCAACTCATGGTGTCATTGATGAGCTAGCCCAAGAAACTAACCATCATAAATTACATTGCTTCTATGGGAAAACATGCTCCAGGTTCCCAACTGCCTTACATACTAATGTCTGGAACATGACATGATTCACCTATAAATTGGGGGCTGCCAACTGGGGACCAGGTGGTCTGATCTAAACAGATCAAAGCCTTATGCTTCTCATATGGAAATGTCTTTACAGATGTGCTATTGTGATCAATGAATAATTGTGAAGCATTTGGGAGATGTTTATTATTGATCTTTGCTTACTTGACCAAAGCAGGGTCTACAAAATGCCACACGAATTCAACCTGCATCACCAAATAACCCTGCTTGTTGTCCTTTCTCTGTCTGGTTTAGTCACAGTGTCAGGTTGATTCAAGGAGAGCTCAGATAAAATTGGGAATCAAATGTTATTAATCAGAATATGTATCAGTTCAGTTCAGTCACTCAGTTGTGTCTGACTCTTCGCAACCCCATGGACAGCAGCACACCAGGCTTCCCTATCACTGTCTTCCAGAGCTTTCTCAAACTCATTTCCATTGAGTCGGTGATGCCATCCAACCATCTCATCCTCTGTCATCCCCTTCTCCTGCTTTCAATTTTTCCCAGCATCAAGGTCTTTTCCAACAAGTCACTTCTTCACATCAGGTGGCCAAATTATTGGAGCTTCAGCCTCAGCATCAGTCCATCCAATGAATATTCAGGACTGATTTCCTTTAGCATTGACTGGTTTGATCTCCTTGCAGTCCAAGGGACTCTCAAGAGTCTTCTCCAACACCACAGTTCAAAAGCATCAATTCCTCATTGCTCAGCTTTCTTTATGGTCCAACTCTCACATCCATATATGACCACTGGAAAAACTATGGCTCTGACTAGACGCACCTTTGTCGGCAAAGTAATGTCTCTGCTTTTTAATATGTTGTCGAAGTTGGTCATAACTTTTCTTCCAAGGAGCAAGAGTCTTTTAATTTCATGGTTGTAGTCACCATCAGCAGTGATTTTGGTACCCAAGAAAATAAAGTCTGTCACTGTTTCCATTGTTTCCCCATCTATTTCCCATGACGTGATGGGACTGGATGCCATGATCTTTGTTTTTTGAATATTGAGTTTTAAGCCAGTTTTTTCACTCTCCTCTTTCAGTTTCATCAAGAGGTTCTTTAGTTCTTCTTCGCTTTCTGCCATAAGGGTGGTGTCATCTGCATGTCTGAGCTTATTGATATTTCTCCTGGCAATCTTGATTCCAGCTTGTGCTTTCTCCAGTCCAGCATTTCTCATGATGTACTCTGCATATAAGTTAAATAAGCAGGGTGACAATTTACAGCCTTGACATACTCCTTTTCCTATTTGGAACCAGTCGGTTGTTCCATGTCCAGTAATAATTAATAAAAGCTTTAAAATAAAATAGATAACCAATAAAAACTACTATATAGCACAGGAAACTATATTCAATATATTTTAATAACCAAGAATGGAAAATATCTGAAAAATACATTTGTATGTATAACCAATTCACTTTGCTATACAGCTGAAACTATACAACACTGTAAATCAACTATACTCCAATAAAAACTTTAAAAGAAAAAAAAAAGATGTTTCCCTGGGAGTCATAACAAACCAGCAACTGCTTTGCTTTGGTGGGGAGGGATTTTCATTCTAATTAATGCTGCAAATATATGTCTTTGGCTATGAAAGCTCTCTAACCAGAAAGATTGTGTAATTTATTTCATGACTCTCACCAGGCATGCTTCTGCCCTTGGTAACTGATGGTTACATTCTGTTACACTCTGTTAGAGTCTATTCTTGACTCAAGAATAGACTGTGAGGATCTACACCAAGTCTGAAGGTAGTACAAAGCTTCACAGTACGAGTCCAAGACTTTGAGTCTAGTGATCAGAAGACCCAGGTTGTGGTCTTGCCTCTAACAAATAACTAGCCAGCTGTGTTTTCTATAGTAAGTCCCTTCCCTTCTCTGAGCCTCAGTTGATTGCCTCATCCAGAAAATGAGAGTTCTTCCAACTCCGTGGAATTTCACCAAGATGAGGAAAGAAGACAGGAGCCAGCACACCATGAATGTAACCTCATGGGAAGACCATCCGGTGAAGCGAGATTATCCATCAAGAGGCTCATGTTCCCACCTGACGGCAGGTGACAAAAGGGGGCATCCAGTTCCTTCTGGAAGGGAAGGGAGCCCAGAGGGTGCTAACACACTGAGCTCAGAGGTAAAGTAGAAAAGAGAGAAGAGATCCCTGCCCTCATTTTGTAAAAGAGAAAACTTCTGGTCATTTCTGAATTGGGGAAGGGATGGATGGAAATGGAATCATTTTTTTTGTTTGTTTGTTTTTCTTCTTGTTTCAGGTTGTGTTGGAACAGATTTAATCTCTGGATTTTTTCCAAGTCTTTGAGAGGATGACTTTATCCAAATTTTGTTTTACCAACCTTTCTCCTAGGCCAAATGACAGTCCTTAAGGGTAAGAGTAAATGCTCTAGAGTAGATGCTCTAAAAAGGGTTTGCTAAATAAATTACTGAGTAGCACATTGCCAGCAAAATTAAAATCTGATCTTAACTGAAAATTAATTAACACAAAAATTGACAAAGTACCTGAAATCCTTTCTGGAATGATGTAGAAAATAAAATTAATAAAATTGATGAGATTAATTTCTTCTCAACAGTCTCTTGATTCTTAAAGTATCAATATAATATCCTTAAACTGATCTTATACTGAAAGTGAGTTCTGAAAACCTGAGGCAGGATTTTCCATTATTACTAACCTGTGATGTTTAACTAACCTGTGAAAGCATGACCTGTAATCTGAGATACTTCTGCATGAAGTTAGCCATTTATAAAAGGAATTCAGCAGAGTCATTAGGAACTTCAACCTAAGTTAGAATTCTAGCTCTGTCAAGTAACTTTGTGTAAATTATAAAACCTCTAAGACTGACCATCTTAAAAATGAGAATAACTGTGAAGCCTCATGGAGCCAATCTGAAGAGTCAATGCAAAAAGATACTAAAAGTACAGAGCCTGTGCCTGTTGGCCTACTGTACTCAATATCTTGTAATAACCTAAATGGGAAAAGAATCTGAAAAAGAATATATATACATATTAGTTAATGTTAAAAAGTGAAAGACACCCATTACAAGAACGCAGTGGATATTTTTAAGGATTATTACATTCATTCTGAATGTAATTTAGATGTGGAAATCTTATTATTTTTAAAAGCACAATTACTAAAAGGACTAATGCATGTATCATTCCTTGTTCCCCCCTAGTAGTATTAATAGAACACAAAGAGCTAACTCCTGTTGCAGTCTCAAGAACTTGAGTAAGCATAAGGTTTATAAGTTTCTTCTCCTATTTAGGAACTTGTAGGTACCTGAAATAAAACTGAAAGAAGTTCCAGCTGACCATGGGAGAGGTTCAGTCAGAATTTTTTTGAGGTGGTGGTGGTAGTAATCCAATTGATGTTGACTTGTTTCTATCTAGAATCAAGACAAGGCATTCAACACTATGATGCATATGTTATATAATAATTGTCATGATTATACCTGTGGACAAATTGCAGATCTTAGAATTATATTTGATTTGGCTTCTTGACTTTCATCCCCAAAAGAAGAGTAAGAAACTTGAGTGTGTAGAGAAAAGGGAACCCTTATACACTATTGGTAGGAATGTAGATTGGCGCAGCCACTATAGAAAATAGTATGGAGGTTCCTTCAAAAATAAAAATAGAGCTACCATGTGATCCATGAATCCCAATCCTGGATATATATCTGGAAAAGATGAAAACTCAAATTTGAAAAGATACATGCACCCTAATGTTCATTGCAACACTATTTACAATAGCCAAGACATGGAAGCAACTTAAGTGTCCATTGACAGATGAATGAATAAAGAAGATGTGGTACATATATACAATGGAATATTTGTTGCTGTTGTTCAGTCACTGTCGGACATGTAGCATACCAGGCTCCTTTGTTCTCCACTATCTCCCAGAGTTTGCTCAAATTCATGTCCACTGTGTTGGTGATGCTATCTAACCATCTCATCCTCTGCCACTCCATTTTCCTTTTGCCTTCAATCTTTCCCAGCATCAGGGTCTTTTCCAATGAGCTGGCTCTTTGAATCAGTTGGCCAAAGTATTGCAGCTTCAGTTTCAGCATCAGTCCTTCCAATGAATATTCAGGGTTAATTTCCTTTAGAATGGACTGGTTTGATCTCCTTGCTCTCTAAGGGACTCTCAGGAGTCTTCTGCAACACCACAGTTCAAAAGCATCAATTCTTCAGTGCTCAGCCTTCTTTATGGCCCAACTCTAACATCTGCACATGACTACTGGAAAAACCATAGCTGTTTTGGACCTTTGTCAGCAAAGTAATGTCTCTGATTTTTAATATGTTGTCTAGGTATGTCATAGCTTTCCTTCCAAAGGGTAAGCTTCTTTTAATTTCATGGTTGCTATCACTGTCTGCAGTGATTTTGGAGCCCAAGAAAAGAAAATCTGTCACTGCTTCCACTTTTCCCCCTTCTATTTGCTATGAAGTGATCCGACCAGATGCCATGATCTTTGTTTTTTGAATGTTGAGGTTTAAGCCAGCTTTTTCACTCCCTTCTGTCATATTACAATGGAATATTATTCATCCATAAAAAAGAATGAAACAATGCCATTTTCAGAAACATGGATAGACCTATAGAGCAGCATATTAAGTGAAGTAAGCCAAAGACAAATATCATATGATATCACTTATATGTGGAATATAAAATATGATACAACTGCATTTATATACAAAATAGAAATAGACTCACAGATACGGAAAACAAACTTATGGTTACCAAAGGGGAAAGGGTTGGGGCATGAGATAAATTAGGATTTGGGATCAACAGATATACACTATTATGTAAGACAGTTGAACAGCAAAGACCTACTGTATAGCACAGGGAAATATATTCAATATCCTGTAATAACTTATAACGGAAAAGTATATATATATTTATGAATCATTTTGCTGTATAACTGGAACACTGTTAAAGTAAACATACTTCAATTTAAAAGAGAAAAGTTTTAAAAGAAACTTGAATACATGTATTTTAACGTGCTTCTTAGTTTTTGTAACCACTTTCTTAATTATCTGTTAGATTGTCTTACTTGCCTCCCCTCTGTCTTCCTTTCCTGGGTACTGCCCCCCCCTCCTCAGTCCACATGATTATAGGGGTGGCTACTGGCAGCTGTGTATAGTTTGTACAATGTGACGCTCACTTCTTTGACCACAGGTGAGTCCAGGGGTGAGCAACCGTCCATGAATTTGGAATTGAGACTAGGAGAAAATTGGTCTCACTCTGGTTCAATTCAGTTCAGTTGCTCAGTCATGTCCTACTCTCCGTGACCCCATGAATCACACCACGCCAGGCCTCCCTGTCCATCACCAACTCCCGGAGTTCACCCAAACTCATGTCCACAGAGTCGGTGATGCCATCCAGCCATCTCATTTTCTGTCGTTCCCGTCTCCTCCCGCCCCCAACCTTTCCCAGCATCAGAGTCTTTTCCAGTGAGTCAACTCGTCGCATGAGGTGGCCAAAGTATTGCAGTTTCAGCTTTAGCATCAATCCTTCCAATGGACACCCAGGATTGATCTCCTTTAGAATGGACTGGTTGGATCTCTTTGCAGTACAAGGGACTCCCAAGAGTCTTCTCCAACACCACAGTTCAAAAGCATCAATTCTTCAGCGATCAGCTTTCTTCACACTCTGGTTAGCTGGTCCTATAATACAAATGCAGGTGGGAGGAATAGTCATCTACTATCTGAAGACCAGGGAGCAGAGAAAGAAAGTTTCAAGCTGACATGAAAAGATAGGCAGAGACAAGGAGTGAAGAAAACTCCTCACTGCTAACCCAGTGCCTGGTCCCAGGTCATTCCTGAAGCCTGGCTACATTCTTATCCCTGGGTTCCTTGACAACCTCAAGGTCTGTAGAATAAATTCCTCCTTTTTGCCTAAACCAGCTAAAGTAGGTTTCTAGTCCTTACAAGCAAGAGTCCAAATGACTGCACTTTCAAACTTTAATTTTGGCATTCTTCACTTTTGAAAGAGATATACTTACCCTAAAGCAAAAATAATTTGCACTCAAAGGTCCACCTACGCAGGAATGATCCTGGCACACCACAGCATCTGGCATATACTTTGTAGTAGGTCCTCATAAAATGTGTGCTATGGATAGAGGCATTTGTTCCAAATTACCATGCATGAGCTCTAGCTGAGTTTCAGATAAGGCTCAGTACCCAAGAATTTATGACTCTCCATTTTCTAAATCTTACTGCTCAAAATAATAATAATAATAATAAAACAGCTACACTTAACCATTATCCTACTACTTTCAAAGCTAGATGAAAGGCAGAAGTGCATGGTGCATGCGTGCTAAGTTGTGTCCAACTCTTTGCAACCCCATGGACTACAGCCCGCCAGGCTCCTCTGTCCATGGTGATTTTCCAGGCAAGAATATTAGAATGGATTGCCATTTCCTTCTCCAGGGGATGTTTCTGACCCACAGATTGAGCCTGTGTCCCCTGCATCTCCTGCATTGGCAAGCAGATTCTTTACCACCGAGCAATGTGGGAAGCCCAGAACTGCATGGTAGTTACAAACAATGGTACTGGAATCATATTGATTATATTTGAAACACAGCCCTGCCCACAGGCCTTTCTAGGTCTCAGTTTCCTCATCTATAAAATGGGTTTAGGAGAAGTATATATCAGACATTTGTAGGATTACAGAAGGTTGTCTATGAACTATGGTATACAGTGTTCAATAAATGTGAATGACTTATGATGATCTGGGGGCAACTTTAAAAAAATAAGAGCAATCTGTAGGAATTTCACTTAGTACACTCATTTTGATGAGCTGCTATTCTTATCACAGATCCAACTCTTGTTTCTGACTTTCTGCAAGACAGCTTGGTGGTAGGCTTCTTCAGGCATACCCATCTAGGTACCAGCATCTTTGCCTCATCTAGTGACAATTCTCTGAGGACTCCCAAACATGCTGCTCTCTTCAGGCCCCTCTCATAAATTTTTCAGGTTTTTAAAGTCTATGATGTAAAAAATGTGATATTTTCTCCCATCACAGGATTTTCTGCCATTCTCCAAATCTATTTAAAATGTTCTTGAAATCATGTTCCTTATGTGTGTTTTTTAGTCTTTACCTACTAAAGTATGTAGGGATAAAATAAGTTATCGTAGGTTTGCTTTAAAATAATAGTGAAGGAAGGTGAGTTAGGGTAGAGATGAACAGGCATGGTCATGAAAACTAGGTGACTGGTACCTGAGGATTCATTATATTAACCTGGTTTTCACACGTTGGAAATTTTCTGAGATAAAAATGATGCCTAAAAATGTTCTTAATCCTTCCCTCCGACACTTCTTCAGCCTGAACTGTGTATAACTTTATCATACAAAATGTAGGGTTTTTTTTCATGTATGTTGCTGCCAGAAACGCCTTGAAATCACAAACTGCCTTCAAAAGAGCAGACACATACAGTGTTTGAGTACAATTTAGATGCTAGCTTTGAAAAGATTTAAACTGGTTTCATTCCCATTTTGATACTAATGAAGGAAATAGGTTTAAAAATGAAGGAGGAACTGCCTCTTTATTGGGGACTTTGGCAGGTCATTTTCTGTTTACAAACAAAATGCTAAAATAAAGTATGTACTGCTCTTAACACAGGTGCAATGGGTTAGTGAAAGTAAAAGTGGCTCAGTCGTGTCTGACTCTTTGCAACCCCATGGATTATACAGTCCATGGAATTTTCCAGGCCAGAATACTGGAGTGGGTAGCCATTCCCTTCTCCAGGGGATCTTCCCAACCCAGGGATCAAACCCAGGTCTCGCAGGCAGATTCTTTACCAGCTGAGCCACAAAGGAAGCCCAAGAATACTGGAGTAGGTAGCCTATCCCTTCTCCAGGGGATCTTCCCGACCCAGGAATCGAACCAGGGTCTCCTGCATTGCAGGTGGATTTTTTACCAGCTGAGCTATCAGGGAAGACCAATGGGTTAGTGAATGCCCATTAAAAGACCCACATGCAACATAAGTTAATCAAAAGCCATAGGAAAGACTGTCTCTACCTTTGATCAGGAAGATTTTTCATTTATGCCTTATTGTCATTGCCCGGAGAAAGGAATGGCAATCCACTCCAGTATTCTTGCCTGGAGAATTCCATGGACAGGGGAGCCAGGTAGGCTACAGCCCATGGGGTCACAAAGAGTCTGACACGACTGAGAAACTAACACTACAGTCAATGAGCCAAATGTATAATAGCAACAGTAATGGGATGTTACTAACAAGAGCCTTCTCCCAATGTTTAACCTTGGTTGCAAGCTTTGCAGAAGGTTCCTGCCGTGGCACTGCTGACAATAGCAGGCATCAGTTATGTGGCCTTAAATGACCAAGGACCAAGTTAGAGCATCAGGAAGTGGCTGCCACTCTCTAATGAGGGCATTCAGGAAGAGGGGATAAATTAGAAAATAATTATAAACTGGACTGTGATCCGTACCTTTATATAGCCATAAATGCTAATCATTTGTCTTCAGGGCCCGGTGGAATTGGGGAATTGTTTTCATGGGCATTGCTTTTTATCCAAAGACACAGGCTTTCAGCTATATTGCTGGTCATGAGGTTCCACAGCCACCCTCTCCTTCTCACCCGCCTCCCCAGTCCCTTGGAGCAAACCCATAGTGGAAAACCAGCTGGTAGGGTTGAAAAAGCAGGGTAGGGCCAAAGAAGGGGCAAAGCTAACTGCTCCCCATGGGATCCAGCCCTGACCTTGGCCTCATTAGCTCTGTGTTCCGACTGAACTAAATCAGCCCAGATGGCTTTAGGAATAAGGTAAAGATTTTTTCAGGAAAAAATGGAGAAATAAATTAACAGCTTGCTAGCCTTAAAGTGATTGGGAGGTATGGTAAGGAAGACATTCTAGTGGATTTTCATAGTGAAAACCTTCCAGAACATTTCAAGTTCCATATGTTTTACTGTTATTACTATTATTTTCAACTAAAGATGTGAAATTTAACTTATTTTCCCCAAAGAGAAGTACTAAAATTCTAATTTTAGAATTTTAAATTTTTAAAATCTAAGACCACTGAGGCCTTTCCTTTGAATAAAATGCATTTGTCCTGATACACTTTTCAAGGGAAGAAATAGAACTAATATCCATTGAGTATGTTCCCACTATCACCTTGCATTCTCATGCTAATGTCTCAACCAGCAAGGTGTTATTATTGTCGGCCTTGAAACCTGAGGTCAAGAGAGGTTAACTAATTTGCCCAAGGTCATACATATATCTATTAATAGTGGAGGAGGAATTTGAACTTCCTTCTGTCTGCCCTTGAAGCCCCCCAGCTCTCTGCACTACCAAATCATTTACCATTGGGAGTACATAAAATAATTACAGGGAGTATTTGTTAAGAATGTCTGTGTGGTTCAAAACTAAGTCAATAGTCCTTATCAAATTATTAACTTATACCAGAAAAGATCCTCTGGAGTACTTGTATGGCAACAGCTGGTTTGTGTCTTCCCGCAGCTCCCATAGTTATATTAGTGAAAATCTTGAGCAAAATGGCTCCCACATTTATTAGAAGAAAACGTGAAACATAGTTTTGATGTTGGAGGAAACAAAATACATTGTATATGGATAGTTGGAGCATTATGGTACAGTGTTTTCTGTGACCCTATGCAAGTGCAGTTCAATGACCTAATTAATGGCTAGAATATGGCTTGGATGCTGGAGGGCAGGGCAGCATAGTGGTTCCCAGGCTGGGTTTGGCAAAAAGATAGATCAACACCTGGGGCTCCTCTGGTGGCACAGTTTCCAGGTGGTAAAGTATCTGCCTGCCAATGCAGGAGACACAGAAGAAGCAAGTTTGATCCCTGGGTCGGATGATCCCCTGGAGAAGGAAATGGAAACCTACTCCAGTATTCTTGTCTGGAGAATTCCAGGGACAGGTGAGCCTGGCAGGCTACAGTCCATGGGGTCTCAAAGAGTTGGACACAACTGAGCACACACACATACACACACAGATTAAGACCTGTGTAAGACAACACATATTTAGCAGCACCTGGATTAGAGTACCAGCTTAGTATAGAGTTAGAAAAGGGTGTTTGCTATGACCAGTGCATTCTCTTGGCAATTTGCCCTGGCAATTCTGAGGCCTTTGCCCTGATTCATCTGTACTCCAAGGCCAAATTTGCCTGTTACTTCAGGTATTTCTTCACTTCCTACTTTTGCATTCCAGTCCCATATAATGAAAACATCCTTTTTGGGTGTTAGTTCTAGAAGGTCTTGTAGGTCTTCATAGAACCATTCAACTTTTTGGGTGTTAGTTCTAGAAGGTCTTGTAGGTCTTCATAGAACCATTCAACTTCAGCTTCTTCAGCATTACTGGTCATGGCATAGACTTGAATTACAGTGATATTGAATGGTTTGCCTTGGAAACAAACAGAGATCATTCTGTCGTTTTTGAGACTGCATCAGAGTACTGCATTTTGGACTCTTTTGTTGACTATGATGGATACTCCATTTATTCTAAGGGATTCTTGCCCACAGTAATAGATATAATGGTCATCTGAGTTAAATTCACCCATTCCAGTCCATTTTAGTTCACTGATTCCTAAAATGTCGATGTTCACTCTTGCCATCTCCTATTTGACCACTTCCAATTTGCCTTGATTCATGGACCTAACATTCTAGGTTCCTATGCAATATTGCTCTTTACAACATCGGACCTCGCTTCCATCACCAGTCACATCCACAACGGGGTGTTGTTTTAGCTTTGGCTCCATTTCTTCATTCTTTCTGGAGTTACTTCTCCACTGATCTCCAGTGGCATATTGGGCACCTACTGACCTGGGGAGTTCATCTTTCAGTGTACTATCTTTTTGCCTTTTCATACTGTTCATGGAGTTCTCAAGGCAAGAATACTGAAGTGGTTTGCCATTCCCTTCTTCAGTGGACCATTTTTTGTCAGAACTCTCCACCATGACCCATCCATCTTGGGTGGCCTTACATGGCATGGATCATATTTTCTTTGAGTTAGACAAGGCTGTGATCCATGTGATTAGATTGGTTGGTTTTTTGTGATTGTGGTTTTCAGTCTGATGGTTATCCCTCTGAAGAGAAGAATAAGAGGCTTATGGAAGCTTCCTGATGGGAGAGACTGACTGAGGGGAAACTGGGTCTTGCTCTGATGGACGGGGCCACACTCAGTAAATCTTTAATCCAATTTTCTGTTGATGGGTGGAGCTGTATTCCCTCCCTGCTATTTACCTGGGGCCAAACTATGGTGGAAGTAATGAAGATAATGGTGATCTCCTTCAAAAGATCCCATGAATGTACTACTTCACTCAATGCCCCCAACCCTGCAGCAGGCCACCACCCATCCACGCCTCTGCTGGAGACTCCTGGACTCACAGGCAAGTCTGGGCAAGTCTCTTGCGGGGTCCCTGCTCCTATCTCCTGGGCCCTGGTGCACAAGTTTCTGTTTGTGCCCTCCAAGATTCTATTTCCCAGTCCTGTGTAAGTTCTGGCAGCTCTGTGGTGGGTTTAATGGCCACTTCTTCCAAAAGGGCTTATGCCAAACCCAAGTCTGCTGCACCCAGAGCCCCTGTCCCTGCGGCAGTCCACTGCTGACCCATACCACCACAGGAGATGATCAAACACAGTTCTTTCTCAGTCTCTGTGGGGTCCCTGGGTCCTGGTGCACACAAGGTTTGTTTGAGCCCTCTGAGTGTCTCTGGCGGGAATGGGGTTTGATTCTAAATGCAAATTTACCCTCCTATCGTCTTGCTGGGGTTTCTCCTCTGACCGTGAACTTGTCATAGCAAACACCCTATTCCAAAAACACAAGAGAAGACTCTACACATGGACATCACCAGATGATCAACATCAAAATCAGACTGATTATATTCTTAGCAGCCAAAGATGCAGAAGCTCTATACAGTTAGAAAAAAAAAGACTGGGAGCTGACTATGACTCAGACCATGAAAACTTTACTGCAAAATTCAGACTTAAATTGAAGAAAGTAGGGAAAGCCACTAGACCATTCAGGTATGACTTAAATTAAATCCCTTACGATTATACAATGGAAGTGAGAAATAGATTTAAGGGACTAGATTTGATATACAGAGTGCCTGATGAACTATGGACAGAAGTTTGTGACATTGTACAGGAGACAGGGATCAAGACCATCCCCAAGAAAAAGAAATGCAAAAGAACAAAACGGATGTCTGAGGAGACCTTACAAACAGCTGTGAAAAGCAGAAAAGCTAAAAGGAAAGGAGAAAAGGAAAGATATAAGCATCTGAATGCAGAGTTCCAAAGAATAGCAAGGAGAGATAAGAAAGCCTTCCTCAGTGATCAGTGCAAAGAAATAGAGGAAAACAATAGAATGGGAAAGAGTAGAGATCTCTTCAAGAAAATTAGAGATGCTAAGGCAAAATTTCATGCAAAGATGGGCTCAATAAAGGACAGAAATGGTACAGACCTAACAGAAGTAGAAGATATTAAGAAGAGGTGGCAAGAATACACAGAAGAACAGTACAAAAAACATCTTCATGATCCAGATAATCATGATGGTGTATTCACTCACCTAGAGCCAGACATCCTGGAATGTAAAATCAAGTGGGCCTTAGGAAGCATCACTATGAACAAAGCTAGTGGAGGTGACAGAATTCCAGTTGAGCTATTTCAAATCCTAAAAGATGATGCAGTGAAAGAGCTGCAATCAATGTGCCAGCAAATTAGGAAAACTCAGCAGTGGCCACAGGACTGGAAAAGGTCAGTTTTCATTCCAATCCCAAAGAAAGGCAATGCCAAAGAGTGTTCACATTACCACACAGTTGCACTCATCTCATACGCTAGTAAAGTCATGCTCAAAATTCTCCAAGCCACGCTTCAGCAATACGTGAACCATGAACTACCGTATGTTCAAGCTGGTTTTAGAAAAGGCAGAGGAACCAGGGATCAAATTGCCAACATCCACTGGATCATGGAAAAAGCAAGAGAGTTCCAGAAAAACATCTATTTCTGCTTTATTGACTATGCCAAAGCCTTTGATTTTGTGGATCACAATAAACTGTGGACAACTCTGAAAGAGATGGGAATACCAGACCACCTGACTTGCCTCTTGAGAAATCTGAATGCAGGTCAGGAAGCAACAGTTAGAACTGGACATGGAACAACAGACTGGTTCCAAATAGGAAAAGGAGTATGTAAAGTCGTTTTATTGTCACCCTACTTATTTAACTTATATGCAGAGTACATCATGAGAAATGCTGGGCTGGATGAAGCACAAGCTAGAATCAAGATTGCTAGGAGAAATATCAATAAACTCAGATATGCAGATGACACCACCCTTATGGCAGAAAGTGAAGAAGAACTAAAGATCCTTGTGATGAAAGTCAAAGAGGTGAGTGAAAATGTTGGCTTAAAGCTCAACATTCAGAAAACTAAGATCATGGCATCTGGTCCCATCACTTCATGGCAAATAGATAGGGAAATGGTGGAAACAGTGGCTGTCTTTATTTTTCTTGGCTCCAAAATCACTGCAGATGGTGATTGCAGCCATATTAAAAGACACTTACTCCTTGGAAGGAAAGTTATGGCCAACGTAGACAGCATATTGAAAAGCAGAGACATTACTTTGTCAACAAAGGTCCCTCTAGTCAAGGTTGTGGTTTTTCCAGTGGTCATGTGTGGATGTGAGAGTTGGACTATAAAGAAAGCTATGTGCTGAGGAATTGATGTTTTTGAACTGTGTTGTTGGAGAAGACTCTTGAGAGTCCCTTGGACTGCTAGGAGATTCAACCAATCTATCCTAAAGGAGATCAGTCTTGGATGTTCATTGCTAGGACTGATGTTGAAGCTGAAACTCCAATACTTTGGACACCTGATGCGAAGAGCTGACTCATTTGAAAAGAGCCTGATGCTGGGAAAGATTGAGGGCAGGAGGAGAAGGGGACAACAGAGGATGAGATGCTTGGATGTCATCACTGACTCAATGGACATGGGTTTGGGTTAACTCCGGGAGTTGATGATAGACAGGGAGGCCTGGTGTGCTGCGGTTCATGGGGTTGCAAAGAGTCGGACACAACTGAGCGGCTGAACTGAACTGAATTGATGTATGGATGTGAGAGTTGGACCATAAAGGAAGCTGAGATCCAAAGAATTAATGTTTTTGAACCGTGGTGTTGGAGAAGACTCTTGAGAGTCCCTTGGACTGCGAGGAGATCGAACAAGTCAATCCTAAAAGAAATCAGTCCTGAATATTCATTGGAAGGACTGATGTTGAAGCTGAAGCTCCAATATTTTGGCCACCTAATGCGAAAAGCCAACTCATTGGAAACGACCCTGATGCTGGGAAAGATTGAAGGCAGGAGGAGAAATGGATGACAGAGGATGAGATGATTGGATGTCATCCCCAACTCGATGGACATGAGTTTGAGCAAGGTACAGGAGTTGGTGATGGATAGGGAAGCCTGGCATGCTGTAGTCCATGGGGTTGCAAAGAGTTTCGGACATGACTGAGCGACTAAAATGAGAACTGAGTGGATATAAGGGAATCTCTCATTGTGGTTTAGATTTGTATTTCCCCTACGACTAATGATGCTGAAAATATTTTCATATGCTTCTTGGACATTTGCATGTCTTCCTTGGAGAAGTCATGGTTTCATTTTGATTCTCCAAGAGGCGTGGGAAGCATTGTGTGGCAGGTAGGGCCATCTGGAATAGAAATAGTAACCCTGATAACGTCGATATTAAATATCCACCAAGCCCTTTGACCACATTACAGAATTAAATAGCTTAATTTATAGGAAAAAGGAAAAAGAAAATCCACTTTTCTAATGGCAACAAAAATTGTTCTCTTCATGTGGCCTTAGCTGAGAATTAACATGAACTATATAATGGGGGAAGTTTGTTTAAAAGGAAGAACAACTTACTCATCCCTAAGTGTCAAAATTCCAGAACATCTTATTGGAACCCAGATTCTCCCAGGATCATTGGTGTGCACCCTTGTGTACGTTGGAATAACAGAAAAAGTCTATCATAAATGTGCTCCTTATTTCTTTATTCTCAACTTAATTGGGTGCATTCCACTGTGCTTTAGTTAACCTTAGTGAAACTTTTTCCTCTGTGTTTGGAAAAAATTCACATATTTCTCTTCACTAAAAATGAACTCTTATCAGAGAATAGTTTGAATGTACATTCCTTTTATATTGGATTACTGCATCAGGATTCCCTTAGGAGGATCTGCAGTTTTGCTATCAGAGGCCTAAGTTTGAGATGACTACCCGTCTCTTGAAGGTCTCTGGATAACCTGATAAATTCAGACATTTGGAAATACTTTGTCAGCAGTCTGTTACAAACAGGGAAGGCAAAGGAAAACAGAACTCCAAAAGTCATCAATCTAAATTAATTAACCTAGTGACATTGTCATAGAATTTTAGCCCCACTGCAGAAACAAAGTGAATTCAGGTAGGTAAGCTTTTTTTGTTGTGGGATGTTTATTTACAATGAACTTCAGAAGAGGGTTAATCTAATGGGATGCAGGACTGCATTGGAGGTGAAATGCTTTGTGGCCAACATCCATTTGAGGTATCAATTAACTTTTAATTCTCAGAAGGAAACAAAAGCAGCCCTGCACAAAGACTAAATTGGGGGTGGTATAAGGGGCCCAGAGCTCATGGAAACTCAGGCCTCCTACCTTTTTGTAGCAGGGAAAGGCCTCCTTATCTAACACAAAGGGACTGAAGAGTAGGGAGGGAGAAGAGTGAATTGGTGTGTGGCCTGTTAACTCAATGATGTTTCTAAAGCCTGAATGGAAGAGTCAAAGCCACCCAAGTCAAAACAGCCCTAAGTCAATAGCTTGGCCGAGACATCATGACCTGAATGGAAATGCAAATGGTTCAGTCCAGTAATGGCTTTGGGTGTCACTTGGTCCACCAGCTCTTGCTTCCGTGGACCCTTTTCTGCTGCCCACAGAAGAGCAAATCACCTTTCTAAATCCTGGATCCCAACTCCAGGGAAAACACAGTATGTGCCAAACCAAATTAAGAGAGCACAAAAATTATAGGGTAGTAATTTCCAATTAAAAACAGAATATTTACGGCACTTAAGGTTTCCCTAAAGAGTCCTTTTAAGCCACGAGCCATGTGGCTTTGAAAAAGTGCCAGCTATGGCCCTACAGAGGCATCTCACATCCAACAGGGAAGAAAATTCTCTCCATGAAGTACTGTTGCAGGCATATTCGTCTTCCAACCACCAGACAACACGGACGTATATAATTAGTTTTCCAAAGAGGGAGCCACCTCATGCTTTTCTTCAAATTCAATCAAAACATACATGTTCTAAATAGAAACACGTTTATCCAAAACCCCTTTGCCTGAGCAGCTGTCTGGGCCAGGCCTGGTCAAAGAGTCTCATTGTATTCATCTCTGTGCTCCAGCCAGTAAATGCTCAGCTTTGTTCCCCCCACCAGCGGAGGCAGTCAGGCTGTGTCAATGGGCTCAGGGGCCCTCATGATGGAAGGCAGGTGTCCTCAGAGGCTGCCCAGGTAAGGGGGTCAGCCTGGGTACCGTGACTCTCTCACTTGTCCTCAGTTTACAAAGCTGTCTTCCCCACCAGCCCCCAGTCAATAAATTACTGCCATCAGTGTGTTCACCGCTCACAAGTGAAAGGAGTATACTCAGGCCTGCTTGGGACTTTTGCAACTATTCAAGAGCTATGAAGACAACTGAGAACCACTATTTTCCAAAGGAGGCGGGGTGGTGAAGCCCTCTCCAGCAACTGTACAACATGAAATCATAACAATATGAAAAAAATAAGCAGCTGCTCATGCCTTAAGAAGTAGTTGCTGACAGCAACAAGGTGGCCTCTGGGCAAATGCCCATCAGGACGAACAGACTCATATTCTCAAATTCCCCAAAAAGAGGAGAAGGCCGTGTTCTTGTCCTTAGTTAATTTAAAAATGTCTGTGCAGGAGATGAGCCAAGTGGACAGATTAAGAATCACCCCTTATGCTTGTGCATTCTCAAGACCCCAATCTGCACCTCCTCTCATTTTGTCTTCCACAGTCCAGGGAGGTAGGCAAGGTGAGAAACCACAGCCTCGCATAACAGAATAGGAAAGCAAGTTCAGAGAGGTTAAGGGATGTGCCCATAGTCACACAGCTAATCAGCACAGGAGCCAGGGCCAGAACCCAGGCATAAAAGCAAATAGAGCTGAAGCCGAAGCTACAGTTGGAGTTGCAGAGGTGGTCTCGCAATGTCCAGGGGAGTGCAGCTTGGTTAGGCAGGGTAAGCTCTGCTGGGAAGGAAACTGGCTTCTCATGGCCTGGAAGGGACACTGAGTTCTTCTGTACAAAGAGCTCACCACTGACATTGGAACCCAATCTGTGATGCTCTGTTTATTCTGCCTACACAGGATTTTAGTGTTTCTAAAAAAAGACCTCGCAGGACCCCAGAGGTTCTCCTGTATGCAGAGATTCTGCCTAATAACAGTTTCTGAACTCCTGCACAGGGAGCCCTCTCTTTAAGAGTCACCAAATATGACCTTTTTGCTGGCCTCAGGGTCCATTTGAATAAGCATTATATTATTATAACCTGCTTTAACTCTAGGAGGCTGAATTTAGTGTCCAGGCAATCTTGCCTAATGTGGGATCATTTTATTTTAGGTTCTCTCTCTCTCTTTTTTTTTTGTCTGTGCTGGGGCATGCAGGATCTTAGTTCCCTGACCAGGGATCAAACCTGCACTCCCTGCAGAGGAAACACAGAGTCTTAACTACTGGACTACCAGAGAAGTTCCAGGTGAGATCATTTTTCACCAAAGTGGCATCTGCCCAAGACACTGAGAGGAAAACAGCTGTCTCTCTGCAGCTTAATGACCAAGAGTCAGTCAGTTTCTGGGTTCAAATCCCAGCTTGACCATTCACCATCTGTGTGACCTGGGACCAATGACTTAAATCTCTCTAAGGCTCAGTTGACTGATCTGTATAAGGTTGAAAGTGTTAGTCACTCAGTTGTGTCCAGCTCTTTGTGACCCCATGGAATATAGCCTGCCAGGCTCCTCTGTCATGGAATTCCCCAGGCAAGAATACTGAAGTGGGTATCTTTTCCCTCCTCCAGGGGATCATCTTCCCAACCCAAGGGTCTAACCCAGCTCTCTCACATTGCCAGCAGATTCTTTACCATCTGAGCCACTAGGGAAGTATGAAAGTGAAAGTCATTCAGTCGTGTCCAACTCTTTGCGACCCCATGGACTATACAGTCCATGATATTCTCCAAGCCAGAATACTGGAGTGGGTAGCCGTCCCCTTCTCCAGGGGATCTTCCCAACGCAGGGATCAAACCCAGGTCTCCTCCATTGCAGGCAGATTCTTTGCCAGCTGAGCCACAAGGGAAGCCCCTGTTGGGGTTAATAATGAAGATTAAGTTAGATCATGCACAAAAACCACTCAGTCTAGTGCCTGGTGTACAAGGTGTACTTATTATATTTCAGCTGTTAAAATTATTATTTTTCTTGCTTTGACATTTAAATGTACTATCAACTGTTAAATGGTGAACACAGTGTCTGACACAAGGTAAGTGCTATGCTATTGTTACCTTCCATAATCATAATGTAGTATTATTATATGTAATACATTATATTATGTAGTAATAGCATTATTAGTGTCTTACTCTGCTCCCCTCCTCATATCTTATCCTGCAATCAAACTCATCTCCCACTTCTGTGCCTTTGCATATGCTTTTCCCTTTAATTGGACCAAACTCCCATTTTTGGTTTTGTCTAATAACTTAGTTTCTCTTTCAAGACTGAAATCAGGAGGCATGTCTTCCAGGAACTTTCTGAAAACTCCCAAAGATGAGATTGCTGCCCCATGACACTCTGTGTGCTTCCCCCACAACAGCACCCACCACATTCTCATAACCCCTGGTCTACACTAGACTGTGTGCTCTTTGGGGACCAGCACTCTTTTTTATCTCCTGCATCCCTCTCTGCCTAACACCTAACAGAGAGTACACCTAGATACATTTGTTGAAGAAATGATTCATGACAGCAGTGACAATTGTGATTATAATTACCAATAACAATGCAGCCTATGAAGAATCTGTGAAAACAAATCTTTAAAGGTAGCAGTACCATGTCTGTAAATACCATCTTATGCTGGATGAAGGTTCTGTTGTGGTGCTGTGGAGGGTGTGCGTGAAGAGCTCTACCTGTTCTGGAACTCCCCCGCTCCTGTGACCCATAGCTCCTCTCAAGCTACCTGAACAAAATCTGAACACAACCAAGGATGACTGACTGAAGCAAGACCCAAGGGGCCACCCTCCAGTACATCCCTTTTCCCCTATGGTATTTCCACATGGAACATCCTTTCTGTTACAGGAATATTCCTGAATCACATACTCCACAGGCAGCTATGATCCTGTGGAAGACCACTGCCTTTGGAGTCAGAAGCCCTGGATTCAAAGCACTGCTCTGCCTCTTACCTGGGGGCACTTACTAACATATGGCAGGGGGCATCCTCCTCTATAGGCTGGAGATCATATCCTGGCTTTAACAGTGCTGTGGTCACAATGATTTAACTTGTAAACTAGTGAACTAGTTTGTAAAAAATAAATATAAATAACAATGCATCCCACCATTTTGTCTGGGAAAAAAATACTCAAGGACACCAAGATAAAGGTTATACAGTGACAGACTTTATTTTCTTGGGCTCCAAAATCACAGCAGATGGTGACCACAGCCACAAAATTAAAAGAAGCTTGCTCCTCGGAAGAAAAGCTATGATGAAGCTAAATAGTGTATTAAAAAGCAGAGACAGGAGGACAGAAGATGGTGGAGGAATAGGACGGGGCGACCACTTTATCTCCCACAAATTCAGCAAAAGAACATTTGAACGCTGAGTAAATTCCACAAAACAACTTCTGAATGCTGGCAGAGGACATCAGGCACCCAGAAAAGCAGCCAATTGTCTTTGAAAGGAGGTAGGAAAGAGTATAAAAGATAAAAAAGAGGGAAGGACAGAACTCCGTCCCCAGAAAGGAGGCTTAAAAAAAAGAGAGAAGAGAGAGACGTTACCCAACGCCTAGAAACAGTCACTGGCGAGTCTGTGGCCAGCCTTGGAACCTCAGAGGGGCATATAACCGGGAGAGAAAAGAAATAAATAATTAAAACCCACAGACTAAGTGCTCAGAGGAAACTCTCAGCGGAGAAGCGACGGAACCGCCCACACCCACCACTAGCAAGTGGGGGCTGGGCAGGGAGATGCCACGGCAGCGCTTAGAGAGAGGACCAGGTCTGAACGCCCCAAGGGCAAGCTGAGGGTGCTAATGGGAGATAGCTAAGCAGACTGTGCAGCTAAAAGGCGAAAAGCCTGCGAAAAGGCGAAAAGCCCCAACCTAAGACTCCACCAGCCCCGCTCACAGACCAAAGGACTGAGCAGAGTGAGCCGGCTGCAATCAGCCCATCCCCCAGCCCCTGCCGGGACAGGCAGGGAGGGCGGCCAGCACTGGAAGGGGCAGCCGCAGCCCCAGAGAGGTTTACCATACCAAGCTGCAGGCAGGCTTCCTTGCTAACCAAGACTTCTTGGGTTCGGGCTGGTCAATATCTGCCGGAGAAGGTGCAGCGGTTGTACACCCAGAAAACCAAGCAGCAGGGACTGGGGAGGCGGTAAGTTGCAGCGACCACGCTCGCCAAACGCCTGGTCACCTGAGCTGCTCAAACCGGGGAAGGCACAAAACACAGGCCCAGCCAAGTCTGCGCCTTTGTGGAGTACCTGAGGACCTGAACCTGAGCCGCTCAGACCTGAGAAGTGCATGCAATCCAGCGCCGGCCTCGGACAGTTCCCGATAGAGCAACCTAGAGCCTGAGCAGCATAAACAGGGAAAGCACACACGCCGCGAGTGGGGGCAATCCCAGTGTAGCCGAGACACTGCACGCAATCCCCACAAATGCCAGGGATATTTGCTAGCAGCGTCCCTCCCTCCCCACAGCACGTCTGAACAGGTGAACCTATTAAAATGTCCACCACCGCCCCCGAGTATCAGGGCAGGAATTAGACACGGAAGAGACTAGCAAACAGAAGAACTTAAACAGAAAAAACTGCCTTGGATGTGACAGATGGAGAAGTCTAGAGTCTACTGCAAGAATAAGACTGAAAACCAGAGGGAGAGGCTTAACTCCAAATCCCGAGAACACCAGAGATCTCCTGTTTCAGGGAACATTAACTGATAGGAACTAATCAAATGCCTTCATAAATACACTGAAACCAGGGACCACCCAAGAGTCAACAAGTTTCAGAGAAAGATATACCAGGCAAATTTGCCAGCAACACAGGAGAATAGCCCTGAACTTCAGTATATAGGCTGCCCAAAGCCACTCCAAACCCATTGACATCTCAAACTCATTACTGGAGACTTTATTGCACTACAGAGAGAAGAAATCCAGCTCCACCCACCAGAACACTGAAACAAGCTTCCTTAACCAGGGAACCTTGACAAGCCACCGTCCAAACCCACACACAGCGAGGAAACTATATAATTAAGAGAACTCCACCAACTGACAGAAGACAAAAGGCCACCCTAAGCACAGCAATATAAGCAAGATGAAGAGGCAGAGAAATACCCAGCAAGTAAACGAACAGGATAAATGCCCACCAACACAAACAAAAGAGGAAGATATAGGGAATCTACCTGACAAAGAATTTCGAATTTTAATTGTGAAAATGATTCAAAATCTGGAAAGGAAAATGGAGTTACAGATAAATCACTTGGAGAAAACGATTGAGAAGATGCGAGAAAGTTTTAATAAGGATTTAGAGGAAATAAAAAAGAGTCAATATACAATGAATAATGCAATAGATGAGATCAGAAACACTCTCGAGGGAACAAACGGTTGAATAACGGAGGCAGAAGACAGGATAAGCGAGCTAGAAGATAGAATTGTAGAAATCAATGAAACAGAGAGGGAAAAAGAAAAACGAATTAAAAGAAATGAGGACAATATTAGAGACCTCTGGGACAATGTTAAATGCCCCAACATTCGAATCATAGGAGTCCCAGAAGAAGAAGACAAAAAGAAAGACCATGAGAGAATACTTGAGGAGATAATAGTTGAAAATTTCCCTAAAATGAGGAAGGAAATAATCACCCAAGTCCAAGAAACCCAGAGAGTCCCTAACAGGATAAACCCAAGGCAAAATACTCCAAGACACATATTAATCAAATTATCAAAGATCAAACACAAAGAACAAATATTAAAAGCAGCAAGGGAAAAACAATAAATAACACACAAGGGGATTCCCATAAGGATAACAGCTGATCTTTCAACAGAAACACTTCAGGCCAGGAGGGAATGGCAAGACATACTTAAAGTGATGAAAGAAAGTAACCTACAGCCCAGATTACTATACCCAGCAAGGGTCTCATTCAAATATGAAGGAGAAATCAAAAGATTTACAGACAAGCAAAAGCTGAGAGAATTCAGCATCACCAAACCAGCTCTCCAACAAATACGAGAGGACCTTCTCTAGACAGGAAACACAGGAAGAATGTATTAACTCGAACCCAAAGCAATAAAGAAAATGGCAACGGGATCATCCTTATCAATAATCACCTTAAACGTAAATGGGTTGAATGCCCCAACCAAAAGACAAAGGCTGGCTGAATGGATACAAAAACAAGACCCCCATATATGTTGTCTACAGGAGACCCACCTCAAAACGAGGGACACATACAGACTGAAAGTGAAGGGCTGGAAAAAGATATTCCACGCAAACAGAGACCAAAAGAAAGCAGGAGTAGCAATACTCATATCAGATAAAATAGACTTTAAAACAAAGGCTGTGAAAAGAGACAAAGAAGGAAACTACATAATGATCAAAGGCTCAATCTAAGAAGAAGATATAACAATTATAAATATCTATGCACCCAACATAGGAGCACTGCAATATGTAAGACAATTACTAACAAATATGAAAGGGGAAGTTAACAACACAATAATACTGGGAGACTTGAATACCCCAGTCACACCTATGGATAGATTAACTAAACAGAAAATTAACAAGGAAACACAAACTTTAAATGATACAATAGACCAGTTAGACCTAATAGATCTCTATAGGACATTTCACCCCAAAACAATGAATTTCACCTTTTTCTCAAGCGCACATGGACCCTTTTCCAGGATAGATCACATCCTGGGCCATAAATCTAGCCTTGGTAAATTCAAAAAAATTGAAATCATTCCAAGCTACTTTTCTGACCACAATGTAGTAAGATTAGATCTCAGTTACATGAGAAAAACTATTAAAAATGCCAACATATGAAGGATGAACAACACGCTGCTGAATAATGAACAAATCATAGAAGAAATCAAAAGAGAAATCAAAATATGCATACAAATGAATGAAAATGAAAACACAACAACCCAAAACCTCTGGGACACTGTAAAAGCAGTGCTAAGGGGAAAATTCATAGCAATACAGGCACACCTCAAGAAACAAGAAGAAAGTCAAATAAATAACTTAACTCTACATCTAAAGCAACTAGAAAAGGAAGAAATGAAGAATCCCAGGGTAAGTAGAAGGAAAGAAATCTTAAAAATTAGGGCAGAAATAAATGCAAAAGAAACAATAGAGCCCATAGCAAAAATCAACAAAGCCAAAAGCTGGTTCTTTGAGAAGGTAAATAAAATTGACAAACCACTAGCCAGACTCATCAAGAAACAAAGGGAGAAGAACCAAATCAATAAAATTAGAAATGAAAATGGAGAGATCACAACAGACAACACAGAAATACAAAGGATTATTAAAAAATACTATCAGCAATTATATGGCAATAAAACGGATAAATTGGAAGAAATGTACAAATTCTTAGAAAAGTACAACTTTCCAAAACTGAACCAGGAAGAAGTAGAAAATCTTAACAGACCCATCACAAGCATGGAAATAAATGATGTAATCAGAAATCTTCCAGCAAATAAAAGCCCAGGTCCAGATGGCTTCACAGCTGAATTCTACCAAAAATTTAGAGAAGAGCTAACACCTATTCTACTCAAACTCTTCCAGAAAATTGCTGAGGAAGGGAAACTTCCTAACTCATTCTATGAGGCCACCATCACCCTAATCCCAAAACCTGGTAAAGATCCCACAAAAAAAGAAAACTACAGGCCAATATCACTGATGAACATAGATGCAAAAATCCTTAACAAAATTCTAGCAATCAGAATCCAACAACACATTAAGAAGATCATACATCATGACCAAGTGGGCTTTATCCCAGGAATGCAAGGATCCTTCAATATCCGCAAATCAATCAACATAATACACCACATTAAAAAACTGAAAAATAAAAATTATATGATTATCTCAATAGATGCAGAGAAAGCCTTTGACAAAATAACAACATCCATTTATGATAAAAACTCTCCAGAAAGTGGGAATAGAAGGGACATATCTCAACATAATAAAAGCTATATATGACAGACCCACAGCAAACGTTATCCTCAATGGTGAAAAACTGAAAGCATTTCCCCTAAAGTCAGGAACAAGACAAGGGTGCCCACTCTCACCACTACTGTTCAACATAGTTCTGGAAGTTTTGGCCACAGCAATCAGAGCAGAAAAAGACATAAAAGGAATTCAAATTGGAAAAGAAGAAGTAAAACTTTCACTGTTCGCTGATGACATGATCCTATACACAGAAAACCCTAAAGACTCTACCAGAAAACTACTAGAGCTAATCAATGAATACAGTAAAGTTGCAGGATATAAAATCAACACACAGAAATCCCTTGCATTCCTATACACTAAAAATGAGAAAATAGAACTAGAAATTAAGGAAACTATATCATTCACTATTGCAACGAAAAGAATTAAATACTTAGGAATATATCTACCTAACGAAACAAAAGACCTGTACATAGAAAACTATAAAACACTGCTGAACGTAATCAAAGAGGACACTGATAGATGGAGAAATATACCGTGTTCATGGATTGGAAGAATAAATATTGTGAAAATGAGTATACTACCCAAGGTAATTTATACATTCAATTCTATCCCTATCAAGCTACCAACGATATTTTTCACAGAGCTAGAACAAATAATCTCACAATTTGTATGGAAATACAAAAAACCTCAAATAGCCAAAGCAATCTTGAGGAAGAAGAATGGAATTGGGGGAATCAACGTGCCGGATTTCAGGCTCTACTACAAAGCCACAGTCATCAAGACAGTATGGTACTGGCATAAAGACAGAAATATAGATCAGTGGAACAAAGTAGAAAGCCCAGAGATAAATCCATGCACCTATGGACACCTTATCTTTGACAAAGGAGAATAGAATATTCAATGGAGAAACAACAATCTCTTTAACAAGTGGTGCTGGGAAAACTGGTCAACTACTTGTAAAAGAATGAAACTAGAACACTTCCTAACACCATACACAAAAATAAACTCAAAATGGATTAGAGAGTTAAATGTAAGACCAGAAACTATAAAACTCCTAGAGGAGAACGTAGGCAAAACACTCTCTGACATAAATCACAGCAGGATCCTCCAAGACCCACCTCCCAGAATATTGGAAATAAAAACAAAAATAAACAAATGGGACCTAATTAAAATCAAAAGCTTCTGCACAGCAAAGGAAACTCTAAGCAAGGTGAAAAGACAGCCTGCAGAATGGGAGAAAATAATAGCAAATGAAACAACTGACAAAGAATTAATCTCAAAAATATACAAGCAGCTCCTGCAGCTCAATTCCAGAAAAATAAATGACCCAATCAAAAAATGGGCCAAAGAACTAAACAGACATTTCTCCAAAGAAGACATAAAGATGGCTAACAAACACATGAAAAAATGCTCAACGTCCCTCGTAATCAGAGAAATGCAAATCAAAACCACAATGAGATACCATTTCACACCAGTCAGAATGGTTGCTATCCAAAAGTCTACATGCAATAAATGCTGGAGAGGGTGTGGAGAAAAGGGAACCCTCTTACACTGTTGGTGGGAATGAAAACTATTACAGCCACTATGGAGAACAGTGTGGAGAGTCCTTAAAAACCTGGAAATAGAACTGCCATATGACCCAGCAATCGCATTCCTGGGCATACACACTGAAAAAAACAGAATTGAAAGAAACACATGTACTCCAATGTTCATTGCAGCACTGTTTATAAAAGCGAGGACATGGAAGAAACATAGATGTCCATCTGCAGACGAATAGATAAGAAAGCTTTGGTACATATACATAATGGAGTATTATTTAGCCATTAAAAAGAATACATTTGAATCAATTCTAATGAGGTGGATGAAACTGGAGCCTATTATACAGAGTGAAGTAAGCCAGAAAGAAAAACACCAATACAGTATACTAATGCATATATATGGAATTTAGAAAGATGATAACGATAACCCTGTATATGAGTCAGCAAAAGAGACACAGGTGTATAGAACAGTCTTTTGGACTCTGTGGGAGAGGGCGAGGGTGGGATGATTTGGGAGAATGGCATTGAAATATGTATATTATCATATGTGAAATGAATCACCAGTCCAGGTTCGATGCATGAGACAGGATGCTCGGGGCTGGTGCACTGGGATGACCCAGAGGGATGGGGTGGGGAGGGAGGTAGGAGGGGGGTTCAAGAAGGGGAACACATGTACACCCGGGGCGGATTCATGTCAATGTATGGCAAAACCAACCAATATAATATTGCAAAGTAATTCACCTCCAATAAAAAATAAACAATTATATAAAAAAAAAAAAACGCAGAGACATCATTTTGCCAAAAAGAGTCCATATGTTCAAAGCTATAGTTTTTCCAGTAGTCATGTACGGATGTGAGAGTTGGTCCATAAAGAAGGCTGAGTACTGAAGAATTGATGCTTTCGAACTGTGGTGTTGGAAAAGACTCTTGACAGTCCCTTGGACTGCAAGGAAATCAAATCAGTCCATCCTAAAGGAAATCAACCCTGAATATTCATTGGAAGGAAGCTGAAGCTTCAATACTTTGGCCACCTGATGCGAAGAGCCGACTCATCGGAAAAGACCCTGCTGCTGGAAAAGATTGAGGGCAGGAGAAGGGGGCGACAGAGGATGAGATGTCTGGATGGCACCACCGACTCAATGGACATGAGTTTGAGCAAATTCTGGGAGATAGTGAAGGACAAGTAAGCTTGGCGCACTGCAGTCCATGGGATCACAAAGGGTCAGACATGACTAAGCGACTGAATTACAGCAACAACAAAGTCCAGCTCTGGAAGGGAAAAGGGTGCACATGTTTACTTCCTGACTTCTTAGCATGTACTCCACCTGTCTCCTCCCCTGGCAACAGCATTGTTAAAACCTAACCTGTTACCCTGGATTAAGGGACTGGTGAACTAAATCAAAGAGGTCTCCAGAACAACAGAGCCACATGATCTTAAAGTTAGCTGAACTTGGGTAGCCCAGTTGACCAGAGTCAGGCAGTCACCACTCTGAGATTCAAGGATTAAGAATGACTTCAGCACTCCTGGCAGTCAGCTGGAGTCATGCCTCCTGAGTCTGGAGCTCTTTCCCCTGCCCCTGGAAAATTATCTCAGCAAACCTTTCTTTTTTTTTTTTTTTTTCCAACAGTGCCTTAGAGCATGTGGGATCTTACTTCCCTGACCAGGGATTGAACCTGTGCCTCCTGCATTGGGAACCTGGAACCTTAATCAGTGGACCACCAGGGAAGGCCCCCAGCAAGCACTTCTTGAGGCCTACTAATCTGAACCTCAGCAGCAATCATTTGCCAAGTGCCAAGAACTCTACACAGCTCTCATCCTTATAACCCATTCTTACTCTTCATCTTATGAATGAGGTCGCTAAGACTTAGGTTAAGTAACTTTCCCAAGGTCACAGAGCCAGTCAAAGTCAAGGAGAGATTTCCAAGCTGAAGCTACTGAAGCCGGGAGTCAGCCTTACTGATGTTAAAGCCCCCATTTGTAGCTGTGCAACCATACTATCAGCTAAGTCCCTAAGTATCAAAGACTGGAAAGGCTACACACATGAATGAGGCTGTGGATTTTTTTCTGCAAGAGCTCCTGGTCTAAAAGGACATATAGACACATTCAAAGATAACAGTGATCAATGCTAGGATAGAGTTCATAAATCAGGATCTGATCCCAGAGAACGGAACGATGAAGTGCAGCTGGCAGGAATTTAGAAAGTCTCAAAAGCTGTCCTTCTCCTTGAGACTTTGCAAATCCAACTGATTTCATTCTTATTCAACCTCTTTCCCCACTTGATTTCTCTCCCTTCCTTTGGCATCTGTCCTTCCTGAAGTTGAATGAAGTGGGCATAAAATCCTTAAGCCACGTATCCCCTCACCATTGTCCCTGGCACTTTCCCTGCTACATTCCACTCATTGTTGGTGAGCAGATTTGAAAAAGATGATTTTTAAGATTCCTTCCAATCCTTAGAGTTGAAGATTCTCTGAGCAACATGCTCAGAAGCAGAGATTCTCAAGAGCCAACTGCAGAAATTAGCAAAGATCTACTCAACACAACCATGAATTCACCTTGAAAAATTCTGAATTGCTTCCCTATTTATATACTGTGGGATCCCCAGCTAGAGTTGCCAACAGCTTTCTCTTGGTTCTTAAACTGGATTCAACCACTTTCACAATTTAAAATCTGGGAGAACCCTCGAAGGGGCCGCCAACCAAACCACCTCACGAACAGCAGACAGCAGCCCTGACCAGAAAGGAGGGAGGGACAGACATGGCGGCAGCCAAGCCTGACAACCTCTAGTTGGTGGTGCACGGACCTCAATGTTTCACCATTGAGGGTAATGTTTGCTGTGGGTTTGTCATATATAGCTTTTATTATGTTGAGAAATGTTACTTCTATTCCCGCCTTCTGGTGGGTTTTATCATAAATGGATGTTGTATTTTTCAAACACTTTCTCTGCACATATTTAGATAATCATATAGTTTTATTTTTCATTTTGTTAATGTGGTGTATTACATTGATTGATTTGCGGATATTGAAGAATCCTTGCATCCCTGGGATAAAGCCCACTTGGTTATGATGTTTGATCTTTTTAATGTGCTGTTGGATTCTGATTGCTAGAATTTTGTTAAGGATTTTTGCATTTATATTCATCAGTGATATTGGCCTGTAATTCTCTTTTTATTGGCATCTTTGTCAGGTTTTGTTATTAGGGTGATGGTGGCCTCATAGAATAAGTTTGGAAGTTTACCTTCCTCTGCAATTTTCTGGAAGAGTTTGAGTACAATAAGTGTTAACTCTTCCCTAAATTTTTGGTAGAATTCAGCTGTGAAGCCATCTGGACCTGGGCTTTTGTTTGCTGGAAGATTTCTGATTAGAGTTTCAATGTCCGTGCTTGTGATGGGTCTATTAACATTTTCTATTTCTTCCTGGTTCAGTTTTGGAAAGTTGTACTTTTCTAAGAATTTGTCCATTTCTGCCAAGTTGTCCATTTTATTGGCATATAATTGCTGATAGTAGTCTCTTATGATCCTTTGTATTTCTGTGTTGTCTGCTGTGATCTCTCCATTTTCATTTCTAATTTTATTGAATTGGTTTTTCTCCCTTCGTTTCTTGATGAGTCTTGCTAGTGGTTTGTCAATTTTATTTACCCTCTCAAAGAACCAGCCTTTGGCTTTGTTGATTTTTGCTATGGTCTCTTTTGTTTCTTTTGCATTTATTTCTGCCCTAATTTTTAAGATTTCTTTCCTTCTAGTAACCCTGGGGTTCTTCATTTCTTCCTTTTCTAATTGCTTTGGTGTTGTAAGGTTATTTAGTTGACTTTCTTCTTGTTTCTTAAGGTATGCCTGTATTTTTATGAACCTTCCCCTTAGCACTGCTTTTACAGTGTCCCATAGCTTTTGGGTTGTTGTGTTTTCATTTTCATTCGTTTCTATGCATATTTTGATTTCTTTTTTGATTTCTTCCATGATTTGTTGGTTATTCAGCAGCATGTTGCTCAGCCTCCATATTTTGGAAGTTTTAATACTTTTTCTCCTGTAATTGAGATCTCGTCTTACTGCATTGTGGTCAGAAAAGATGCTTGGAAAGATTTCTATTTTTTTTGAATTTGCCAAGGCTAGATTTATGGCTCAGGATGTGATCTATCCTGGAGAAGGTTCCGTGTGCGCTTGAGAAAAAGGTGAAATTCATTGTTTTGGGGTGAAATGTCCTATAGATATCAATTAGGTCTAACTGGTCTATTGTATCATTTAACGTTTGTGTTTCCTTGTTAATTTTCTGTTTAGTTGATCTATCCATAGG
Source organism: Moschus berezovskii (assembly GCF_049115385.1). NCBI lineage: Eukaryota > Metazoa > Chordata > Mammalia > Artiodactyla > Moschidae > Moschus > Moschus berezovskii. Next base: position 130,561,682 of record NC_142488.1, on the reverse strand, counting down.
TGCGAGTGGGGTATAAAAGTCTCCCACTATTATTGTGCTATTGTTAATTTCCCCTTTCATACTTGTTAGCATTTGTCTTACATATTGCGGTGCTCCTATGTTGGGTTCATATATATTTATAACTGCTGTATCTTCTTCTTGGATTGATCCTTTGATCATTATATAGTGTCCTTCTTTGTCTGTTTTCACAGCCTTATGAGTATTTTTACTCCTGCTTTCTTTTGGTCTCTATTTTCATGGAATATCTTTTTCCAGCTTTTCACTTTCAATCTGTATGTGTCCCTCATTTCGAGGTGGATCTCTTGTAGACAACATATATAGGGGTCTTGTTTTTGTATCCATTTAGCCAACCTTTTTCTTTTGGTTGGGGCATTCAACCCATTTACATTTAAGGTAATTATTGATAAGTATGATCCTGTTGCCATTTACTTTATTGGTTTGAGTTGGGGTTTATACCCCCTTTCTCTGCTTCCTGTCTAGAGAAGGTCCTTTAGCATTTGTTGGAGAGCTGATTTGGTGATGCTGAATTCTCTCAGCTTTTGCTTCTCTGTAAAGCTTTTTATTTCTCCTTCATATTTGAATGATATCTTTGCTGGGTACAGTAATCTGGACTGTAGGCTATTTTCTTACAACACTTTAAGTATGCTCTGCCATTCCCTCTTGACATGAAGAGTTTCTATTGAAAGATCAGTTGTTATCCTTATGGGAATCCCCTTCTGTTTGTTCTTTTAATATTTGTTAATTTGATATTTGTTCTCTGTGTTTGATCTTTGTTAATTTGATTAATATGTGTCTTGGGGTATTTCGCTTTGGGTTTATCCTGTTTGGGACTCTCTGGGTTTCTTGGACTTGGGTGATTATTTCCTTCCCCATTTTAGGGAAATTTTCAACTATTATCTCCTCAAGTATTTTCTCATGGTCTTCCTTTTTTCTTCTTCTCTGGGACTCCTATGATTTGAATGTTGGGGCATTTAACATTGTCCCAGAGGTCTCTGAGATTGTCCTCATTTCCTTGAATTCATTTTTCTTTTTCCCTCTTTGTTTCACTTATTTCTACCATTCTATCTTCTAGCTCACTTATTCTATCTTCTGCCTCATTTATTCTACTGTTGGTTCCCTCCAGAGTGCTTTTGATCTCATCTATTGAATTATTCATTGTATATTGACTCTTTTTATTTCTTCTAGAACCTTATTAAACCTTTCTTGCATCTTCTCGATCCTTGTCTCCAAGTTATTTATCTGTAACTCCAATTTGTTTTCAAGATTTTGTATCATTTTCACTATCATTCGGAATTCTTTATCAGGTTGATTCCCTATCTCTTCCTCTTTTGTTTGGGTTGGTGGGCATTATCCTGTTCCTTTACTTGCTGGGTATTTCTCTGCCTCTTCATCTTGCTTATATTGCTGTTTTTGGGGTGGCCTTTCAGTCTTCTGGCAGTTTGTGGCGTTCTCTTTACTGTGGAGTTTCTTCGCTGTGTGTGGGGTTGGACGGGTGGCTTGTTAACGTTTCCTGGTAAGGGAAGCTTGTGTCAGTGTTCCTGTGGTTGGAGCTGGATTCCTTCTCTCTGGAGTGCAATGAAGTGTCCAGTAATGAGTTATGAGATGTCAGTGGGTTTGGAGTGGCTTTGGGCATCCTGTATATTGAAGCTCAGGGCTATTTTCCTGTGTTGCTGGAGAATTTGCGTGGTATGTCTGGCTCTGGAAATTGTTGACCCTTGGGTGGTGCTTGGTTTCAGTGTAGGTATGGAGGCATTTGATGAGCTCCTATCGATTGATGTTCCCTGGAGTCAGGAGTTCTCTGGTGTTCTCAGGATTTGGATTTAAGTCTCCTGCCTCTGGTTTTCTGTCTTATTCTTGCAGTAGGCTCAAGACTTCTCCATCTGTCACTTCCAAGGTGGTTCCCTCTGTTTTAGCTTCTTCTGTTTGCTGGTCTCTTCAGTGTCTGTCTAATTTCTGCCCTGATGCCAGGGGGCGGTGGTGGACTCTTTTTAAGGCTCACTTGTTCAGTCGTGCTGTGTGGAAGGAGGAACACTGCAGACAAATATCACTGACGTCTTTGGGGAGTGGCAGCAATGTCTCGGCCACACTGGGTTTGCCCCCACTCACGGTGTGTGTGCTGTCCCAGTCTATACTGCACAGGCTCTAGGTTGCTCTGCTGGGAACTGTCTGAGGCCGGCACTGGGTTGCATGCACATCCCAGGTCTAAGCTGCTCAGGTTCAGCTTCTTGGGTACTCCACAAAGGCACAGGCTTGGTTGGGTCTGCATTTTGTGCTGTTCCCCAGTCTCAGAAGCTCAGGTGACAAGGTGTTTGGCAAGCGCAGTCGCTGTGACTTATCGCCTACCCAGTCCCTCCCACTCGGTTCTCTGGGTGTACAACCGGTGCACCTTCTCAAGCGGATGTCGACCGGCCAGAAACCCAAGAAGTCTTCGTTAACAATGAAGCCTGCTTGCAGTTTGGTATTGGATGCCTCTCTGGGGCCGCGATTGCCCCCTTCCGGCTCTGGCTACCCTCCCCTGCCTGTCTTGGCGGGGGCTGGGGCATGAGCCCTCTGCAGCCGTCTAGCTCTGTTCAGTCCTTTGTTCTGTGAGAGGGTCTTGCAGAGTCTTAGGTTAGGGCTTTACACCTTTTCACGGGTAGCTATCCCACACTCTGCTTTGCTATCTCCAGTTACCTCTCTCATATTGCCCTCGTGGCATTCAGGCCCGGTCCTCACTCTAAGCAGTGCAGCCCGCTCCTCCCTGCCCAGCCCCCACTTGCTAGAGGCAGATGCGGGCCTCTGCACTGCTTCTCCACTGGGGGTTACCGATGGGCCTGTAATCTGTGGGTTTTAATTATTTATTTCTTTTTCTCCTGGTTATGTTGCCCTCTGAGTTTCCAAGGCTCACCACAGACTCGCCAGTGAGAGTGTTTCCCGGTGTTTGGAAACTTCTCTCTTTTTTAAGCCTCCCTTCCCGGGATGGAGCTCCAGCCTTACCTCTTTTGTCTCTCTTTTTATCTTTTATGTTTTTTCTTACCTCCTTTTGAAGACAATGGGCTGCTTTTCTGGGTGCCTGATGTCCTCTGCCAGCATTCAGAAGTTGTTTTGTGGAATTTACTCAGCATTCAAATGTTCTTTTGATGAATTTGTGGGGGAGAAAGTGGTCTCCCCATCCTATTCCTCCGCCATCTTTCTCCCTCCAAATTGACGATATTTTAAAAAATCTTATCCAAGGCTAACTGTTTTGCTAGTTTTTTCCCTCTAAATGTTATCTTTCCTGCTGGCAGAAACAAGCATTAACCATACATGCTATTTGTCTTTTTTGCTGCCTTCGCAACCAAGGTTCTGCTTTCTTGAGCTGTCATCTCACCAGCATTAGCAGCTTCAGTCTGTGCAACAGTGTTCTACAAGTCAGCCTCCCACTCTTAAAAATGCATGAACCAACCCCTGTCAGCACAGAACTTGTTATCCTTTGATTCTGTGTGACTAGTCATTTCAGAAGATTGAAAAGCCTCAAATCTCTGGCTTCCTGATAGCCGATGTTAAAGGTACACCAGCCCATCTCTGAGCCCAGAACCACAACGTGAAAACTGTCTACATTGGCCTTGTAATGGAAGATTGCAGCCAGCATTAAAGCCCTGCTCTTTTTTCCCTTTTATCATCAGTTAAAAATTGAATATTCAATGATAATGAAATAATAGGACTAATGCTTGTAAAAACAAACATAGCAGACCCCACTCCTCCAAATGCTGATACCATTATATCTGAAATCCAACAGAAGTAATACCAGCTGTATCTCTGATGATCTACCTTTGACTAATACCACATGTAAAGCACTAAAGTATGAGTTAAAAAAAACCTATGTATCCTAGTTGACATATTTATGGAATGCAAAATAATGTTTTCTATATACTTATGGAATGCAAAATAATGTTTTCTGTACATCTTATATTACATAACGTGTGTGTGTTAGTCGCTCAGTCATGTCTGACTCTTTGTGACCACATAGACTGTAGCCCACCAGGTTCCTCTGTCCGTGGGATTTCCCAGGCAAGAATACTGGAGTGGGTTGTCATTTCCTTCTCCAGGGGACCTTCCCAACCCAGGGATCGAACCCAGGTTTCCCACATTGCAGGCAGATTCTTTACCAACTGAGTCACCAGGGAAGCCCTGTGTTATGTAATATATAAGGTTAAATACATAAGACTTAAAATGGAGAGCACAGGAAGATGGCGGAGGAATAGGATGGGGCGACCACTTTCTCCCCCACAAAATCAGCAAAAGAACATTTGAACGCTGAGTAAATCCCACAAAACAACTTCTGAATACTGGCAGAGGACATCAGGCACCCAGAAAAGCAGCCCATAGTCTTTGAAAGGAGGTAGGAAATAGTATAAAAGATAAAAAGAGAGACAAAAGAGGGAGGGACAGAGCTCCGTCCCTGGAAGGGAGGCTTAAAAAAAAAGAGATGTTTCCAAACACCTGGAAAAACGGGCGAGTCTCTGGCGAGACTTGGAACCTCAGAGGGCCACATAACTGGGAGAAAAAAGACATAAATAATTAAAACCCACAGACTAAGTGCCCAGAGGAAACTCTCAGTGGAGAAGCGGCGCAGACACCTGCACCCCCCACTAGCAGGCGGGGGTTGGGCAGGGAGGCACGGTGGCAGTGCTTAGAGAGAGGACTGGGCCTGAACGCCCCGAGGGCAAGCTGAGGGCGATAACGGGAGGCAGCTAAGCAGACTGTGCAGCGAAAAGCCCCAACCTAAGACTCCGCTAACCCCGCTCACAGAACAAAGGACTGAGCAGAGCGAGCCAGTTGCTGGCGGCCCATCCCCCAGTCCCCGCTGGGACAGGCAGGGTGGGTGGCCAGCGCCAGAAGGGGCAACTGTGGCCCCAGAGAGGCTTCCCATACCAAGCTGCAGGCAGGCTTCATTGCTAACCAAGACTTCTTGGGTTTGGGCTGATCGATATCCGCCTGAGAAGGTGCACTGGTTGTACACACAGAAAACCAAGCAGCAGGGACCGGGGAGGTGATAAGTCGCAGCAACCGTGCTCGCCAAACGCCTGGTCACTTGAGCTGCTCGGACCGGGGAAGGCACAAAACGCAGGCCCAACAAAGTCTGCTCCTTTGTGGAGTACCTGAGGACCTGAACCTCAGCTGCTCAGACGTGGGAAGTGCATGCAACCCAGTGCCGGCTGCGGACAGCCTCTGGCAGAGCAACCTAGAACCTGAGCAGCATAAACAGAGAAAGCACACACGCCACGAGCGGGAGCATTCCCAGAGTAGTCAAGACACTGCAAGCACTCCCCACAGATGCCAGTGATATTTGTTAGCAGCATTCCTCCCTCCCCACAGCACGCCTGAACAGGTGAGCTGGAAAAAAAGTGTCCACCACTGCCCCTAGTGTCAGGATGGGAATTAGACACTGAAGAGACCAGCAAAAAGAAGAGCTTTTACAACAGAAGGAAATGCCTTGGAAGTAACGGAGGGAGAAGTCTAGAACCTACTGCAAGAATAAGACTGAAAACCAGAGGCAGAGGCTTAAGTCCAAATCCAGAGAACACCAGACATCTCCTGTTCCAGGGAACATTAATTGATACTGCTACTGCTGCTAAGTCACTTCAGTCATGTCCGACTCTGTGTGACCCCATAGACGGAAGCCCACCAATTAATTGATAGGTGCTCATCAAATGCCTCCGTATATACACTGAAACCAGGCACCACCCAAGTATCAACAAATTTCAGTGAAAGACATACCACGCAAATTCTCCAGCAACACAGAAGAATAGCACTGAGCTTCAATATACAGGCTGCCCAAAGCCACTCCAAACTCATTGATATCTCAGACTCATTACTGGACACTTCATTACACTACAGAGAGAAGAAATCCAGCTCCACCAACCAGAACACCGACACAAGCTTCCCTAACCAGGGAACCTTGACAAGTCACCCATCCAACCCCACACACAACGAGGTAACTACATAATAAAGAGAACTCCACAAGTTGACAGAAGACGGAAAGGTCACCTCAAGCACATCAATATAAGCAAGATGAAGAGGCAGAGAAATACCCAGCAAGTAAACGAACAGGATAAATGTCCACCAACACAAACAAAAGAGGAAGACAAAGGGAACCTACCTGATAAAGAATTTCGAATTTTAATTGTGAAAATGATTCAAAATCTGGAAAGCAAAATAGAGTCACAGATAAATAAACTGGAGAAAAGGATTGAGAAGATGCAAGAAATGTTTAATAAGGATTTAGAGGAAATAAAAAAGAGTCAATATACAATGAATAATGCAATAGATGAGATCAGAAACACTCTCGAGGGAACAAACAGTTGAATAATGGAGGCAGAAGACAGGATAAGCGAGCTAGAAGATAGAATTGTAGAAATAAATGAAACAGAGAGGGAAAAAGAAAAACGAATTAAAGAAATGAGGACAATGTTAGAGACGTCTGGGACAATGTTAAATGCCCCAACATTCGAATCATAGGAGTCCCAGAAGAAGAAGACAAAAAGAAAGACCATGAGAGAATACTTGAGGAGATAATAGTTGAAAATTTCCCTAAAATGGGGAAGGAAATAATCACCCAAGTCCAAGAAACACAGAGAGTTCCTAACAGGGTAAACCCAAGGCGAAATACTCCAAGACACATATTAATCAAATTAACAAACATCAAACACAAAGAACAAATATTAAAAGCAGCAAGGGAAAAGCAACAAATAACACACAAGGGGATTCGTATAAGGATAACAGCTGATCTTTCAGCAGAAACTCTTCAGGCCAGGAGGGAATGGCAAGACATACTTAAAGTGATGAAAGAAAGTAACCTACAGCCCAGATTACTATACCCAGCAAGGATCTCATTCAAATATGAAGGAGAAATCAAAAGCTTTACAGACAAGCAAAAGCTGAGAGAATTCAGCATCACCAAACCAGCTCTCCAACAAATACGAAAGGACCTTCTCTAGACAGGAAACACAGAAAGGGTATATAAACTCGAACCCAAAACAATAAAGAAAATGGCAATGGGATCATACTTATCAATAATCACCTTAAACGTAAATGGGTTGAATGCCCCAACCAAAAGACAAAGACTGTCTGAATGGATACAAAAACAAGACCCCCATATATGTTGTCTACAAGAGACCCATCTCAAAACGGGGGACACATACAGACTGAAAGTGAAGGGCTCTAAACAGATATTCCACCAAATAGAGACCAAAAGAAAGCAGGAGTAGGAATACTCATATCAGATAAAATAGATTTTAAAACAAAGGCTGTGAAAAGAGACAAAGAAGGAAACTACATAATGATCAAAGGCTCAATCCAAGAAGAAGATATAACAATTATAAATATTTATGCACCCAACATACGAGCACCACAATATGTAAGACAATTATTAACAAGTATGGAAGGGGAAATTAACAACACAATAATAGTGGGAGACTTTAATACCCCAGTCACACCTATGGATAGATCAACTAAACAGAAAATTAACAAGGAAACACAAACTTTAAATGATACAATAGACCAATTAGACCTAACAGATCTTTATAGGACATTTCACTCCAAAACAATGAATTTCACCTATTTCTCAAGTGCACATGGAACCTTTTCCAGGATAGATCACATCCTGGGCCATAAATCTAGCCTTGGTAAATTCAAAAAAATTGAAATCATTCCAAGAATCGTTTCTGACCACAATGCAGTAAGATTAGAGCTCAATTACAGGAGGAAAACTATTAAAACTGACAGCATATGGAGGCTGAACAACATGCTGCTGAATAATGAACAAATCATAGAAGAAATCAAAAGAGAAATCAAAATATGCATAGAAATGAATGAAAATGAGAACACGACAACCCCAAACCTCTGGGACACTGTAAAAGCAGTACTAAGGGGAAAATTCATAGCAATACAGGCACACCTCAAGAAACAAGAAGAAAGTCAAATAAATAACCTAACTCTACATCTAAAGAAACTAGAAAAGGAAGAAATGAAGAACCCCAGGGTTAGTAGAAGGAAAGAAATCGGAAAAATTAGGGCAGAGATAAATGCAAAAGAAAAGAGACCATAGCAAAAATCAACAAAGCCAAAAGCTAGTTCTTTGAGAAGGTAAATAAAATTGACAAACCACTAGCCAGACTCATCAAGAAAAGGGAGAAGAACCAAATCAATAAAATTAGAAATGAAAATGGAGAGATCACAATTGACAACACAGAAATACAAAGGATTATTAGAGAATACTATCAGCAATTATATGGCAATAAAATGAATAACTTGGAAGAAATGGACAAATTCTTAGAAAAGTACAACTTTCCAAAACTGAACCAGGAAGAAATAGAAAATCTGAACAGACCCAACACAAGCATGGAACTAGAGGCTGTAATCAGAAATCTTCCAGCAAACAAAAGCCCAGGTCCAGACAGCTTCACAGCTGAATTCTACCAAAAATTTAGAGAAGAGCTAACACCTATTCTACTCAAACTCTTCCAGAAAATAGCTGAGGAAGGGAAACTTCCAAACTCATTCTATGAGGCCACTATCACCCTAATCCCAAAACCTGGTAAAGATGCCACAAAAAAAGAAAACTACAGGCCAATATCAATGATGAAAATAGATGCAAAAATCCTTAACAAAATTCTAGCAATCAGAATCCAACAACACATTAAGAAGATCATACATCATGACCAAGTGGGCTTTATCCCAGGAATGCAAGGATTCTTCAATATCCGCAAATCAATCAACGTAATACACCACATTAACAAACTGAAAAATAAAAATCATATGATTATCTCAATAGATGCAGAGAAAGCCTTTGACAAAATACAACATCCATTTATGATAAAAACCCTCCAGAAAGTGGGAATAGAAGGGACATATCTCAACATAATAAAAGCTATATATGACAAACCCACAGCAAACGTTATCCTCAATGGTGAAAAACTGAAAGCATTTCCCCTTAAGTCAGGAACAAGACAAGGGTGCCCACTCTCATTACTACATAGTTCTGGAAGTTTTGGCAACAGCAATCAGAGCAGAAAAAGACAAAAAAGGAATACAAATTGGAAAAGAAGAAGTAAAACTTTCACTGTTCGCTGATGACATGATCCTATACACAGAAAACCCTAAGGACTCTACCAGAAAACTACTAGAGCTAATCAATGAATACAGTAAAGTTGCAGGATATGAAATCAACACACAGAAATCCCTTGCATTCTTATACACTAATGAGAAAGTAGAAAGAGAAATTAAGGAAACTATTCCATTCACTGTTGCAACGAAAATAATTACATACTTAGGAATATATCTACCTAACGAAACAAAAGACCTATATATAGAAAACTATAAAACACTTGTGAAAGTAATCAAAGAGGACACTAATAGATGGAGAAATATACCGTGTTCATGGATTGGAAGAATAAATATTGTAAAAATGAGTATACTACCCAAAGTAATTTATACATTCAATGCAATCCCTATCAAGCTACCAATGATATTTTTCACAGAGCTAGAACAAATAATCTCACAATTTGTATGGAAATACAAAAAACTTCGAATAGCCAAAGCAATCTTGAGGAAGAAGAATGGAACTGGGGGAATCAACCTGCCAGACTTCAGGCTCTACTACAAAGCCACAGTCATCAAGACAGTATGGTACTGGCATAAAGACAGAAATATAGATCAGTGGAACAAAGTAGAAAGCCCAGAGATAAATCTATGCACCTATGGACACCTTACCTTTGACAAAGGAGGCAAGAATATTCAATGGAGAAAAGACAATCTCTTTAACATGTGGTGCTGGGAAAACTGGTCAACTACTTGTAAAAGAATGAAACTAGAACACTTCCTAACACCATACACAAAAATAAACTCAAAATGGATTAGAGAGTTAAATGTAAGACCAGAAACTATAAAACTCCTAGAGAAGAATCTAGGCAAAACACCCTCCAACATAAATCACAGCAGGATCCTCCAAGACCCACCTCCCAGAATATTGGAATTAAAAACAAAAATAAGCAAATGGGACCTAATTAAAATCAAAAGCTTCTGCACAGCAAAAGAAACTATAAGCAAGGTGAAAAGACAGCCTGCAGAATGGGAGAAAATAATAGCAAATGAAACAACTGACAAAGAATTAATCTCAAAAATATACAAGCAGCTCCTGCAGCTCAATTCCAGAAAAATAAATGACCCAATCAAAAAATGGGCCAAAGAACTAAACAGTCATTTCTCCAAAGAAGACATAAAGATGGCTAATAAACACATGTAAAGATGCTCAACATCCCTCATAATCAGAGAAATGCAAATCAAAACCACAATGAGATACCATTTCACACCAGTCAGAATAGCTGCTATCCAAAAGTCTACATGCAATAAATGCTGGAGAGGGTGTGGAGAAAAGGGAACCCTCTTACACTGTTGGTGGGAATGCAAACTAGTATAGCCACTATGGAGAACAGTGTGGAGATTCCTCAAAAAAACTGGAAATAGAACTGCCATATGACCCAGCAATCGCACACACACTGAGGAAACCAGAACTGAAAGAGTCACATGTACTCCAATGTTCATTGCAGCACTGTTTATAATAGCCAGGACATGGAAGCAACCTAGATGTCCATCTGCAGATGAATGGATATGAAAGCTTTGGTACATATACATAATGGAGTATTTTTTAGCCATCAAAAAGAATGCATTTGAATCAGTTCTAATGAGGTGGATGAAATTGGAGCCTATTATGCAGAGTGAAGTCAGCCAGAAAGGAAAACATCAATACAGTATATTAACGCATATATATGGAATTTAAAAAGATGGTAACCTTAACCCTGTATATGAGACAGCAAAAGAGACATAGGTGTATAGAACAGTCTTTGGGACTCTGTGGGAGAGGGTGAAGGTGGGATGATTTGGGAGAATGGCATTGTAGCATGTATATTATCATATGTGAAATGAATCACAGGTCCTGGTTCAACGCATGATACAGGATACTTGGGGCTGGTGCACGGGGATGACCTGGAGGAAGGATATGGGGAAGAGGGAGGTGGGAGGGGGGTTCAAGAAGGGGAACATATGTACACCCGGGGCGGATTCGTGTCAATGTATGGCAAAACCAACCAATATAATATTTTAAAATAATTAGCCTCCAATAAAAATAAAAATAAAATCAACCAATATATTAATGTAAAGTAATTTGTCTCCAATAAAATAAAATACAAAAAAAGACTTAAAATGCTTTCATATTACTCCAAATCAAATTTCTCCCTTGAGAGTACTATGGCATCTGATTACAGTGTCTTCTTTCTATCTTACTATGCTTGTTGGTTAGCTACTGAAGCATGTCCACATAACCATGATCTCTTATAAGTCAGAGGGAAGGTAGTTCTGAATTTCTCACATTTCCCTGCTCTTCTCTATGTTGCTTTCCCTTGAATTTGGCCCAATATACTTTCAAAACCTCTTTCAGTTATTTCCCCTCAAGTATTGTCCTTTACAAAGGGTAATATTGCTATGAATCCAAACAAAATTTCCTAATGTTTGTTTCCTCAGTTGATTTTAGAGAACAGATGCTAGCGAGCATTCATCTCTTCTGCTTTCTACCATAAGCAGGCCTTAGTACCGAGTCTAAAGGTTTTTTAATTGTTTTCATATTTTGAGGTATTAACTGTGCAGAAGACGATGTTTCTGCCTCTTTTTCCTTCAAATGATGGAGAAAGGACCAAAGGAAGCTTAGAATGGCTATATTTGCTTAAGAAATCAGGCAAGCACATCATGCCAGGATGACATAAATCAACTAGGTCTGGATTTGTGAAGTATCTCAAGTTACTATCTAAAGAGGTCAACTTTGAAAAACCAAAGAATATATTTTGTTAGGAATCTTTCCCTTGGTTTCCTAAACCTTAACATGATTCTGATTTATCTCTGGCCCTTTATTTAACAATCCAGTAAGTAGTAAGTGAGGGCTTCCTACGTGTGAATCACTGTGGGGGACACAGATAACGAAAATGTGAGCCCTGCCCCTAGAAAGTTTGGTGTAAAGAATAGGTACAGAGAGGGTTAAATAAGTTTATATTGCAATGGTTCCTGGCACTTACTAGGGGTTGGATACATGTTTCTATATGTTTTTTTTTTAAGAATAAATAAAGATAAAAATAACTAATACAAAGCAAACTTTGCTAAACAGAGACACACATTATCCACGGAGAACTGGAAAAGAACTCATTCTGGCTGGCTCTTTCTGGTAAGGCACTGTGCATGTTTTAGCGGAGCTTTAGAGTGTATGTAGGACTTCCTTTGAAATCCATGTTGGAAGGGGGGAGAATAGGACTCAGTATTGATGACACAACGTGACTGAGAGGGTGAAGCTGAGCCAGAAATGCTTTAACTTTGCTCTCCCACACCTCTGACCCACCTACTGCAACTCCAGGAGCCCTACTTCAGCTATTGTAGTTACTGAGGTTCCAACCAAGTTCTCCTTTGCATCAAAGGTTATGCTGTTAGACTCACAGACACAAGAGATCAGACTTACGGTTGCCAAGGGGGAAAGGGAGAGGGAGAGGGATAGACTAGGAGTTTAGGGTTGGTGGACACAGACTATTATATGTAAAATGGATAAACAACAAGGTCCTACTGTATAGCATAGAAAACTATGTCTAATCTCCTGGGATAAACCATAAGGGAAAAGAACCCTTAAAAATAGAATATATATATATATATAAAACTGAGTCACTTTGCTGTATAGCATAGATTTGCACAACATTGTAAATCAACTATACTTCAACCTTAAAAATTAAGATTAAAAAACAATGTTCTGCATTAAAATTAAAAAAAATGAAGTTTGAAACCCACTGGATAAGATTATCTTAAAGGTCCTTTCCAGCACTAAACTTCAATAGCTCACAGAAGAGATGAGACTTGCCTATAAAAAGAAAGACTTTGCTTGACCAAATTTATCAGCAGAAGGGGAGAGCATAGGAAACTAACATGTACTGAGCATTTACTACATACTTATGGTATGGCACGTATTACTATTGAATACAAAAAGCAAATATGTATTATTGTCATTTTATAAGCAAGAAAACTGAGATTAGAGCAGTCAAATAACTTTCCCAAAGGTGTGCAACAAACAAAGAGGCTCAGAAAGGATTCAAACCCAGGGAGTATAATGCAAAAGGGCAAATTCCTATTAACCATTCTATGTCCCACCAAGGCACATCAGAGTTCACTTGTTCAGGGAAAGGCTGAAAACAGACACACCTGTGCCAAATCAGGTTGTCAACAGCAATTTTGGGAACACTTATTTTAGAACCAGGCTTCCCAGGTGACAACAATGATTAAGAACCCGCCTGCCAATGCAGGAGACATAGGAGATGTGGGTTTGATCCCTGGGTCGGGAAGATCCCTTGGAGGAGGGCATGGCAACCCACTCCAGTATTCTTGCCTGCATCTTCCCAACCTAAGGATTGAACTCGAGTCTCCTATGGCTCCTGCATTGCAGACAGATTCTTTACCGTTGTGCCCCCTTAGCTGTCAGAGGTTGGTGATTTTTGAAAACAGACAAAAGTTGACCGGGAGTCAGGTCTAGTGAAAAAGTACATGATCAAACTTGGCAATGCCAAGCTGGTCAACAGTATGTTGTGAATAAGGAGGGAGGCACTATATGAGTCAGCTCCGAGGTAGGGTTCCAAAGACAACAAAAGCCACACTGTTGGAAAGCACATCTGGGCACCAAAGGTGATTATTTTGAAAGATGAAACTCTTGCTGTGTGAATTCTACTGTGTGCTTCTATTTTGTTTTGTTTTGTTTTTAAGTTTTCAATAGCGTTCCACGAAGGAACAAACATACCGAGAGACCTGTTTTCACTTTTCCGCTCAGCTTCTCAGCCACTGAATAGCCACGGTCAAGTCCCCTAAGACAGCCAAACATCAATTTTCTATAAAACAGAAACAGTAAAACCCAATGTAAAAGGCTGTTTTCGGGACAAGAAAAAAAAAAAGTATAAAGGAGTTAGTACTATTCCTGAACCCAAATGGGCATCCCACAAAGGGCAGCTATTATTGTTTTTAATCATGGATTAAATATTCTCTGCAGATTGGGGAGTTTGAATGGCTTAGTTCAAAACAGATGTATTTTCGAGTTTTTCCCAAAGTGCCTGAGCTGAGTAGCATATTCGAGCATGACGTCACATGTTGAGGCACGGAGAGTTTAAGAAATGAGGACATTTCGAAAACTACTCAAGCCCCTCAAAAACATTTCTTGCAGATGCAATCCACCACCACAGTATTTAACTCATATGAGCTGCTAATAACCACTTTTCTAGTAGCTTTGAAACCATGGTTTAGAGAGAAGTTTTCTGACCACAATAATTGCATGTTTTTCCTAGCAATTGTCTCTCAAAAAAATATTACAAAGTTTCTATGTTGCTGAGAAAGCAGGTGAACAGGGAAAGAAATGTAAAGCTTTGTGCCCACAGCTTGCTTTCCATGACATGGGAGGTCTGCTTTTGAAAGCAAGCAAAGTGTTCATTTATTAAGAAAAACCAGCTCTTTGGGCTCCTGCTAAGTGTTTGGGGGCTCAGCAATTATCCAAAAAACTCCGATTACAGATTCAAAGCTCCCTCCCATCCACTACCCCACCTCCCTGAAAAACAGGAAATCTGCCTGTGCTGGCATGATGCCTTCATCACCGCAACCTTGCTGCAAGTGGGGCCGAATATTATGGGAAATAAGTCACAAAAGAGAAAAGCTGAAGGCAGGTGCAGGAACAAGACGCCACACTCCTTGGAGAGGACCTTAGGTAAGTAGCTACAAGAGTTGTACATGCCAATCAAAGACGGGCAAGGGTCAAGCTCCCTTTTGTGCATAAACAAAGGCTATTGCATGTTCATAGCTGTAGAGTCTGCAGGCACTAATTCGAGAGAGGAACTATAAAAACCTTGGACTCCCGCCTCCCAACAGCAGCCAAGGGGAAGCAGAGGGCTCGAAGAGCCCAGTGGCTGTCAACCAGCTGGGCTTCTCCACAGCAACTGGGGGCTCCCACGTGGCGGCCATTTCAGAAACGAAAATAAGCCATTTTGTGGAAACTGAAAGGATAGCTGTGTGTATATAACGCCAAGCCAATGAGCAGCAATGGAAAAGGCTCCGAGCCACTTACCTTCCTTTGAAGCACAATGCCCAATACTGTCGGCCTTGCTTTTTCATTGAATCGACCAAATTAGGGGGCTGTTTTGACATCTCGTAGACACGACTGGTCAGTGCAAGTTGTCCTTTTCTTATGTTCGAAAAAAAAGGTCTCTTAAGGTAGTTTGGTCCTGTGAGGAACCATTTTGAATCAGGTCACTACTAAGGCCAAGTGTCTGGAGCAGCCGGTTTTTTAATTTATTATTAAGAGTAGCTTACATTCATAGAACACGGCCGCATCTCCCAAAGACTTTCATTCAGTCAGTCACTGAACATTGATGGGTACTCCTACTGCAAGCAAGGTGGTGTGCTCGGCTCTCCAGAGAACAGAAACA
This sequence comes from Moschus berezovskii, assembly GCF_049115385.1. Classification (NCBI taxonomy): domain Eukaryota; kingdom Metazoa; phylum Chordata; class Mammalia; order Artiodactyla; family Moschidae; genus Moschus; species Moschus berezovskii. The sequence continues at coordinate 130,546,179 of NC_142488.1, read as the reverse complement.
CATGAACCAAACAGGAACCCTGTTCATTAAGCAGAGCAGACCTGATTGAACCCATTCCACAACCCAAGAGACTCAGAACTGAAGACTGTCAGTGACAAAGCCAGGAGAAAATAGAGGCCCTTGGGCCCCTGCATAGTGTGAAGCCCACTGCACCCCCCGGCCTTTCCATTGGCAGGTATAAGGAACTGAGGAGGGCAGTCAGTGTATAGAGTCCAGGGGTCTCCAAGCCTGTACTCAATCTCAATTAAAAACAAAACAAGGGACTACCCTGGTGGTCTAGTGGCTTAAACTCCACACTCCCACTGCAGGGGGCACAGGTTCCATCCCAGGGAAGGGAACTAGATTACAAATGTTGCAACTAAGAGTTCACACACCACTACTAAGAACTGGTGCAGCCAAATAAATAAATAGGTATTAAAACAAACAAACCCCTTTTTGGCTGAATTCCCATACATAAAGTGCATGACCGTGGAGTTGCTCTGGGGGAAGTAGGGACAGGGACACTGGTGTAGCGGAGCCCAGCTCTTCCACTGACAAGCTGTGTGACCTTGACCATCACTTAATCTCTAAGCTTTAGTTTCCCCAATGACACAAGTGGGGAGTTGGGCTCACTAAAATCGGTGAGTCCTAAACCTGGTTAACCATCACAGACCCAGGGGGAACTTGTTAGAGATTCAGAGTCCTCCCTCATACGTTATAAATGATAATTCCCAGGTGAGAAGGCCTAAGAGTCTGCATTGTAACAAGCTCCCCAGAATATCCTGCTAGACAGCCAAGATCAGAAATCCTGCCTGAGATAATTTCCAGTGTCTGGGCTGGCCTATGAGAGCCCACACACAAGAAAATCCCATGTAAGTTCTGAGACAGAATTCACATGAGAAGGAGCCTGAAGAAGCTGCTTCTTTGTTTAGTCATTCATGTGTTCCACAAACATTCTGAACCATGCTCTCTTTGATGATTTCTGCATGGAATACCAGAAACACAAATGTAACTAGTATAGAGCACTTGTCCTTTGAGTATCTCAGTTCATTTGTAGAAATATGTGTGTCAAGAGATCAACACAGAGACTCCCTTGGCAATCTGGTGGTTGGGACTTCCCCTTCCAAAGCAAGGGGAATGGGTTTGATCCCTGGTCCGGGAGCTAAGATACCACATACCTTGGGGCCAAATAATCAAAACAAAACAGAAGTAATATTGTTGTCCAGTCACTAAGTCGTGTCCAACTCTTTGCGACCCCATGGACTGCAGCACACCAGCCTTCCCTGTCTTTAACCATCTCCAGAGTTTGCTCAAACTCATGTCCATTGAGTTGATGATGCCATCCAACCATCTCATCCTCTGTCATCTTCCTTTGCTCCTGCCCTCAATCTTTCCCAGCATCAGGATCTTTCCCAAAAAGTCAGCTATTTGCATCAGCTGGCCAAAGTATTGGAGCTTCAGCTTCAGCATCATTCCTTTCAATGAATATTCAGGATTGATTTCCCTTAGGATTGATTGGTTTTATCTCCTTGCTGCCCAAAGGGCTCTCAGGAGTCTTCTCTAGCACCAAGATTTGAAAGCATCAATTCTTCAGTGCTCTGCCTTCTTTATGGTCCAACTCTCACACCCATACATGACTAATGAAAAAAACATAGCTTTGACTATACAGGCCTTTGTCAGAAAAGTGATGTCTCTGCTATTTAATATGCCATCTAAGTTTCATCATAGCTTTTCTTCCAAGGAGCAAGCACTTTTTAATTTCATGGCCGCAGTCACCATCTGCAGTGATTTTGGAGTCCAAGAAAATAAAATCTTTCACTGTTTTGACTTCCCCCATCTATTTGCCATGAAGTGATGGGACCAAATGCCATCATCTTAGTTTTTTGAATGTTGAGTTTTAAGCCAGTTTTTTCACTATCCTCTTTACCTTCATCAAGAAGTTCTTTAGTTCCTCTTCGCTTTCTGCCATTAGAGTGGCATAATCTGCATATTTAAGGTTGTTGATATTTTTCCTGGTAATCTTGATTCCAGCTTTTGATTCATGCAGCCTGGCATTTTGCCTGATGTACTCTTGAATATAAGTTAAATAAACAGGTGGCAATATACAGCCTTGATGTATTCCTTTCCCAATTTTGAACCAGTTCATTATTTCACATTCAGTTCTAAATGTTGGATCTTGACCTACATACAGGTTTCTCAGGATACAGGTAAGGTGGTCTGGTATTCCCATCTCTTGAAGAATTTTCCACAGTTTATTGTGATCCAAACAGTCGAGGGCATTAGCATAGTCAATGAAACAGTAGTAATTTTTTTTTTTTTAATTCCCTTGCTTTTTCCACCAGATACTGGCAATTTGGCTCATAGCTTCCTTGGGCAACAAAGCATACTGGTAGTCTTTGACCTAAAAATCTCAACTCTAGGAATTTATCCAAAGAAACTCATTGAATGGTGGAAAAGCTATGTACAGTGGTCTCCCCTTTCTGTGGAGGATACATTCCAAGGCCCTCTAAGACTATCCATATTTTCAGACATGTCAAGATTTCACAAGATTGCATCTTTTTATGACTAAGTAGTAATCTATTGTGTGTATGTGTGTGTATCACATCTTCTTTATCAAATCATCTGTTGATGAGCAGTTAGGTTGCTTCCATATCTTGATTGTTATAAATATACCACAATGAACACAGTTGTGAAAATGTTTTTCAATTCAGTTCAGTTCAGTTGTTCAGTCGTGTCTGACTCTTCGCTACCCCATGAATCACAGCACACCAGGCCTCCCTGTCCATCACCAACTCCCGGAGTTCACTCAAACTCATGTCCATCGAGTCGGTGATGCCATCCACCATCTCATTCTCTGTCGTCCCTTTCTCCTCCTGCCCCCCAATCCCTCCCAGCATCAGAGTCTTTTCCAGTGAGTCAACTCTTCGCATGAGGTGGCCAAAGTATTGGAGTTTCAGCTTTAGCATCAGTCCTTCCAATGAACACCCAGGTCTGATCTCCTTTAGAATGGACTGGTTGGATCTCCTTGAAGTCCAAGTGACTCTTAAGAGTCTTCTCCAACACCACAGTTCAAAAGCATCAATTCTTCGGCGATCAGCTTTCTTTTTGAATTCAGTTCAGTTCAGCTCAGTTCAGTCGCTCAGTCATGTCCGATTCTTTGCGACCCCGTGAATCACAGCACGCCAGGCCTCCCTGTCCATCACCAACTCCCGGAGTTCACTCAAACTCATGTTCATCGAGTCGGTGATGCCATCCAGCCATCTCATTAGTGCTTTCATATTCTTTGGATAAATACCCAGAGGTGGGATATATGGATTTCATGGTAGTTTTATTCTTAATTTTCTGATGAATCTCTGTACTGTTTTCCATAGTGGCTGCACCAATTTACATTTCCACCAAAAGTGCACAAGGGTTCCCTTTTCTCCACATCCTTACTGCTGCTGCTCCTGCTAAGTTGCTTCAGTCGTGTCCGACTCTGTGCGACCCCAGAGACGGCAGCCACCAGGCTCCGCCATCCCTCGGAGTCTCCAGGCAAGAACACTGGAGTGGGTTGCCATTTCCTTCTCCAATGCATGAAAGTAAAAAGTGAAAGTGAAGTCGCTCAGTCGTATCCCACTCTTAGCGACTCCATGGACTGCAGCCTACCAGGCTCCTCCATCCATGGGATTTTCCAGGCAAGAATACTGGAGTGGGATGCCATTGCCTTCTCTGCCACATCCTTGCTAACACTCATTATTTCTAGCCTTTTTGAAAATTGGCATTCTATTAGGTGTAAGGTAGCATCTCATTGTGGTTTTGCTTTGCATTTCCCTGATGATTAGTGATGTTGAGCACCTTAACATGCACCTGTTAGCTATCTCTATGTCTTCTTTGGAAAAACATCTCTTCAGCTCCTCTGCCCGTTTTTAACTGAGTTATTTTTGTTGTTGTTGTTGAATTGTGTGAGTTCTTTGTGGGGTTTCCCAGGTGGCTTAGTGGTAAAGAATCCATCTGCCAATGCGGGAGACACAGGAGATGTGGGATTGATCCCTGGGTCGGGAAGATCCCCTGGAGGAGGAAATAGCAACCCACTCCAGTATTCTTAGTGGCTACTTCAGTCACCATCTGCAGTGGTTTTGGAGCCCAAGGAAATAAAATCTTGAGAGTCTTGTACAGTGACAGAACAACCAGTGTTCTTGCCTGAAGAGTCCCATGGACAGAAGAGCCTGGTGAGCTACAGCCTATGGGGCTGGAGATGATTGAGCACACATACACCATGAGTTCTTTGTACATTTTGGATATTAATAACTTATTGGATGTGATTTGCAAATATTTTCTCCCATTCTGTACATAGTCTTTTATTTATTGTTTTTTTTTTCTGCACAGAAGCTTTTTAGTTTGATGTCTTCCCACTTGTTGATTTTTCCTTTTGTTGCTTACACTTTAGGTGTCATATCCAAAAATCTTTGCCAAGACCAATGTCAAGGACCTTTCCCTCATGCTTTCTTCTAAGAGTTTTATAGTTTCAGTTCACACATTTAAGTCACTAATCCATTTTGAGTTAATTTTACTGAGTGGTATAAGATAGAGGTCCAATTTCATTCTTTTTCACATTAACATCTAGTTTTTCCAGCATTATTTATTGAAGAGACTATCCTTTCCCCATTGAGTATTCTTGGCTCTTTTGAAAATATTAGTTCACTGTTTATGTGGGTTTATTTCTGGCTCTCTATTCTCTTCCACTGGTCTATGTATCTGGGTTTATGCCAGTACCATATTGTTTTAATTACTACAGTTCTGTAATATAGTTTGAAATAGAAACTGTGATGCCCCCAGCTTTGTTTTTCTCTTTCTCAGGAATGTCTTGGGTATTCAGGGTCTTTTGTGGTGCATATAAATTTTAGGATTATTTTTCTGATTTCTGTGAAAAATGCCATTAGAATTGTCATAGTGATTATATTGAATTTATAGATGTCTTTGGGTAGTATGGAATTTTAACAATATTAATTCTTCCTATCCATGAACACAGGATATCTTTTCACTTATTTGTGTCTTCTTCAACTGCCTTCAATAATATCTTGTAATGTTTAGTGTACAGATCTTTCACCTCCTTGGTTAAATTTATTCTTAAGTATTTTACTATCATTGATGCTATTGCCTGTGGGATTATTTTCTTTATTTCTTTTTCAGATTAGGTTGTTGGCATATTTGATTCTAGTTCCAATCTACTGCAAAATGTTGGTATCATTGATAAATATGAAGAAAATTCTTTCTCACACAAATATATGTTTGGAAAAAGGGAATAGCAATTTACTTGCCTTTTGAGATAATTGTGGATAGTCACAATTACCTTCTTTGATATTAAACCAAAACTCTGCAACTGGTAGTTTCTTGTTTATTTAATTTTATTTATCCATTTATTTATTAAAGTATAGTTGATTTATAAAGTTATATTAATTTCTACTATATGGCAAGCAAGTGACATTTTCTTAAGGGTTCTCCGCAATGTGGAGCTTGAAACAGTATCAATGAACTTTACATACTCTGTCACACCAAAGTCCATTGGTCTATCTAGTATTTTGCATTGATCTTTAACTCATACATGATGTCAAAATATCATCAGCTCAGCTCAGTCACTAAACCGTGTCCAACTCTCTGTGACCCCATGGACTGCAGCAAGCCAGGATGCCCTGTCCATCACCAACTCCTCAGGTTTACTCAAACTCATGTCCATTGAGTCAGTGATGCCATCCAACTATCTCATCTTCTGTCATCCCCTTCTCCTCCTGCCATCAATGAGTCAGTTCTTCACATCAGGTGACCAAAGTATTGCAGTTTAAGCTTCAACATCAGTCCTTCCAATGAATATTCAGGACTGGTTTCCTTTACGATGGACTGGTTGGATCTCCTTGCAGTCCAAGGGACTTTCAAGAGTCTTCTCAAGCACCACAGTTCAAAACCATCAATTAGTCAGTGCTCAGCTTTCTTTATGGTCCAACTCTCACATCCATACTTGAGTACTGGAAAATCCATAGCTTTGACTAGACGGATCATGGTTGGCAAAGTAATGTCTCTGTTTTTTAATATGCTGTCTAGATTGGTCATAACTTTTCTTCCAAGGAGCAAGCATCTTTTAATTTCATGGCTGCAGTCACCACCAGCAGTGATTTTGGAGCTCCCACCCAAAAAATAAAATAAAGTCTGTCACTATTTCCACTGTTTCCCCATCTATTTGCCATGAAGTGATGGGACCGAATGCCATGATCTTAGTTATCTGAATGTTGAGTTTTAAGCCAACTTTTACACTCTCCTTTTTCACTTTCATCAATAAGGTCTATAGTTCTTCTTCACTTTCTGCCATAAGGGTGGTGTCATCTGCATATATGAGGTTATTGATATTTCTCCTGGCAATCTTGATTCCAGCCTGTGCTTCATCCAGTTCAACATTTCTCATGATGTAATCTGCATATAATTAAATAAGCTGGGTGGCCATATACAGCCTTGATGTACTCCTTTCCTGATTTGGAACCAGTCTGTTGTTCCATGTCCAGTTCTAACTGTTGCTTCTTAAGCTGCATACAGGTTTCTCAGGAGGCAAGTCAGGTGGTCTGGTACTCCCATCTCTTTAAGAATTTTCCCCACTTTGTTGTGATCCACACAGTCAAAGGCTTTGGTATAGTCAATAGAGCAGAAGTAGATGGTTTTCTGGAACTCTCTTGCTTTTTCGATGATCCAACGGATGTTGGCAATTTAATTTCTGGTTCCTCTGTCTTTTCTAAATCCAGCTTGAACATCTGGTAGTTCACGGTTCATGTACTATTGAAGCCTGGCTTGGAGAATTTTGAGCATCATTTTGCTAGTGTGTGAGATGAATGCAATTGTGCAGTAGTTTGAGCATTCTTTGGGATTGCCTTTCTTTGATTGATCATTAAAAAAAATACTGCTTTCTGACTTCTGAAGATCTTCCAACTTTTTGTACTTTCACTCAATGTATGAGTTAGTTGCTCAGTCATGTCCAATTCTCTTCGACCGCATGGGGTGTTGCCCACCAGCCTCCTCCATCCATGTGATTTTCCTGGCAAGAGTACTGGAGTGCATTGCCATTTCCTTCTCCAACTTTTAATCATACATCACTGGTAGCATCAGAAAACTCTAACTACTGGAAAACTGTCAAGTTCACAGCAGGGGACACAAGTTTTCCAAAATTCTAATTATGCTTGAAAGTTCAAATTACACCATCAGTGACAAATAGTGTCAGCTGTTTTCCATGTAGTCACAGGCTTACTTGTTTATTTTGAGAAAATATCTGTCAAATACCCAAGTCCGAATAAAGATAATTTTTCCATTAGTTGTCTTTTGAAGTAAAAAAGGTCTTCTAGTTTTTTTCATTTTTTAAAATTTTAAATGGAAGCTAATTACTTTACAATATTGTATTGGTTTTGCCATACATTGACATGAATCTGCCACAGGTATACATGTGTTCCCCATCTTAAACCCCCCTCCCACCTCCCTCCCTATACCATCCCTCTGGTTCATCCCAGTGCACCAGCCCTAGGCAAACTGGGCTGGCGATTCATTTCACATATGATAATATACATGTTTCAATGGCATTCTCCCAAATCATCCCACACTCGCCCTCTCCCACAGAGTCCAAAAGACTATTCTGTACATCTGTGTCTCTTTTCCTGTCTCGTATACAGGGTTATCATTACCATCTTTCTAAATTCCAAATATATGCGTTAGTATACTGTATTGGTGTTTTTCTTTCTGGCTTACTTCACTCTATATAATAGGCTCCAGTTTCATCCACCTCATTAGAACTGATTCAAACGTATTATTTTTAATTCCTGAGTAATACTCCATTGTGTGTATGTACCACCGCTTTCTTATCCATTCATCTGCATATGGACATCTAGATTGCTTCCATGTCCTCGCTAATATAAACAGTGCTGCAATGAATATTGGAGTACGTGTGTCTCTCTCAATTCTGGTTTCCTCAGTGTGTACGCCCAGGAGTGTGATTGCTGGATCATATGGCAGTTCTATTTCCAGTTTTTTGAGGAATCTCCACACTGTTCTCCATAGTGGCTGTACTAGTTTGCATTCCCACCAACAGGGTAAGAGGGCTCCCTTTTCTTTATTTATTTTATTTTTTTATTGGAGGCAAATTACTTTAATTAATATTTTTTTGTAATTAATTTTTTATTGGAGGCAAATTATTTTACAATATTATATTGGTTGGTTTTGCCATACATTGACATGAATTCGCCCCGGGTGTACATGTGTTCCCCCTCCTGAACCCCCCTCCCACCTCTCTCCTCCCCATATCCTCCCTCCAGGTCATCCCCGTGCACCAGCCTCAAGCATCCTGTATCATGCATCGAACCTGGACTGGTGATTCATTTCACATATGATAGTATACATGCTACAATGCCATTCTCCCAAATCATCCCCCTTCACCCTCTCCCACAGAGTCCCAAACACTGTCCTATACACCTATGTCTCTCTTGCTGTCTCATATACAGGGTTAAGGTTACCATCTTTTTAAATTCCATATATACGCGTTAGTATACTGTATTGATGTTTTTCTTTCAGGCTGACTTCACTCTGTATAATAGGCTCCAATTTCTTTTTTTTTTTAATTAATTAATTTTTTATTGGAGGCAAATTATTTTACAATATTATATTGGTTGGTTTTGCCATACATTGACATGAATTCGCCCCGGGTTTACATAAGTTCCCCCTCCTGAACCCCCCTCCCACCTCCCTCCTCCCTTTATCCTCCCTCTGGGTCATCCCTGCATGCCAGCCCCGAGCATCCTATAACATGCATTGACCAATAGGCTCCAATTTCATCCACCTCATTAGAACTGATTCAAATGCATTCTTTTTGATGGCTGAAAAATACTCCATTGTGTATATGTACCAAAGCTTTCTTATCCATTCATCTGCAGATGGACATCTAGGTTGCTTCCACATCCTCGCTATTATAAACAGTGCTGCAATGAACATTGGAGTACATGTGTCTCTTTCAATTCTGGTTTCCTCGGTGTGTACGCCCAGGAGTGCAATTGCTGGGTCATATGGCAGTTCTATTTCCAGTTTTTTGAGGAATCTCCACACTGTTCTCCATAGTGGCTGTACTAGTTTTATTCCCACCAACAGTGTAACAGGGTTCCCTTTTCTCCACACCCTCTCCAGCATTTATTGCATGTAGACTTTTGGATAGCAGCCATTCTGACTGGTGTGAAATGGTATCTCATTGTGGTTTTGATTTGCATTTCTCTGATTACGAGGGATGTTGAGCATTTTTTCATGTGTTTGTTAGCCATCTTTATGTCTTCTTTGGAGAAATGACTGTTTAGTTCTTTGGCCCATTTTTTGATTGGGTCGTTTATTTTTCTGAATTGAGCTGCAGGACTTGCTTGTATATTTTTGAGATTAATTCTTTGTCAGTTGTTTCATTTGCTATTATTTTCTCCCATTCTGCAGGCTGTCTTTTCACCTTGCTTATAGTTTCCTTTGCTGTGCAGAAGCGTTTAGTTTAATTTGTTCCCATTTGTTTATTTTTGCTTTTATTTCCAGTATTCTGGGAGGTGGGTCATGGAGGATCCTTCTGTCACTGATCTCAGAGAGTGTTTTGCCTATATTCTCCTCTAGGAGTTTTATAGTTTCTGGTCTTACATTTAGATCTTTAATCCATTTTGAGTTTATTTTTGTGTATTGTGTTAAGGAGTGTTCTAGTTTCATTCTTTGACAAGTGGTTGACCAGTTTTCCCAGCCCCACTTGTTAAAGAGATTGTCTTTTCTCCATTGAATGTTCTTGCTTCCTTTGTCAAAGATAAGGTGTCCATAGGTGCTTGGATTTATCTCTGGGCTTTCTATTTTGTTCCATTGATCTATATTTCTGTCTTTATGCCAGTACCATACTGTTTTGATGACTGTGGCTTTGTGGTAGAGCCTGAAGTCAGGCAGGTTGATTCCCCCAGTTCCATTCTTCTTTCTAAAGATTGCTTTGGCTATTCGAGGTGTTTTTTGTATTTCCACACAAGTTGTGAAATTATTTGTTCTAGCTCTGTGAAAAATACCATTGGTAGCTTGATAGGGATTCAATTGAATATATAGATTACTTTGGGTAGTATACTCATGTTCAAAATATTGATTCTTCCAATCCACGAAAACGGTATATTTCTCCATCTATTAGTGTCCTGTCTGAATTCTTTCACCAGTGTTTTATAGTTTTCTATATATAGGTCTTCTCTTTCTTTAGGTAGATATATTACTAAGTATTTTTTCCTAAGTTTCCTTTCGTTGCAGCGGTGAATGGAATTGTTTCCTTAATTTCTCTTTCTATTTCCTCATTATTAGTGTATAGGAATACAAGGGATTTCTGTGTGTTGATTTTATATCCTGCAACTTTACTCTATTCATTGATTAGCTTTAGTAATTTTACGGTAGAGTCTTTAGGGTTTTCCGTGTAGAGGATCATGTCATCTGCAAACAGTGAGAGTTTTACTTCTTCTTTTCCAATTTGGATTCTGCTCTGATTGCTGTGGCCAAAACTTCCAAAACTATGTTGAATAGTAGTGGTGAGAGTGGGCACCCTTGTCTTGTTCTGACTTTAGAGGAAACGCTTTCAGTGTTTCACCACTGAGAATAATGTTTGTTGTGGGTTTGTCATATATAGCTTCTATTATGTTGAGGAATGTTCCTTCTATTCCAGTCTTCTGGAAAGTTTTGATCATAAACGGATGTTGAATTTTGTCAAAGTCTTACTCTGCATCTGTTGAGATAATCATATATTTTTATTTTTCAGTTGTTAATGTAGTGTATTACATTGATTGATTTGTGGATATTGAACAATCCTTCCATTCCTGGGATAAAGCCCGCTTGGTCATGATGTATGATCTTTTTAATGTGTTGTTGGATTCTGATTGCTAGAATTTTGTTAAGATTTTTGCTTCTATGTTCATCAGTGATATTGGCCTGTAGTTCTCTTTTTTTGTGGCATCTTTGTCAGGTTTTGGTATTAGGGTGATGGTTGCCTCATAGAATGAGTTTGGAAGTTTACCTTCCTCTGCAATTTTCTGGAAGAGTTTGAGTAGGATAGGTGTTAGATCTTCTCTAAATGTTTGGTAGAATTCAGTTGTGAAGCTGTCTGGACCTGGGCTTTTGTGTGCTGGAAGATTTCTGATTAAAGTTTCAATGTCCGTGTTTGTGATGGGTCTGTTAAGATTTTCTATTTCTTCCTGGTTCAGTTTTGGAAAGTTGTACTTTTCTAAGAATTTGTCCATTTCTTCCAAGTTGTCCATTTTATTGGCATATAATTGCTGATAGTATTCTCTTATGATCCTTTGTATTTCTGTGTTGTCTGTTGTGATCTCTCCATTTTCATTTCTAATTTTATTGATTTGGTTTTTCTCCCTTTGTTTCTTGATGAGTCTGGCTAGTGGTTTGTCAATTTTATTTACCGTCTCAAAGAACTTGCTTTTGGCTTTGTTGATTTTTGCTATGGTCTCTTTTGTTTCTTTTGCATTTATTTCTGCCCTAATTTTTAAGATTTCTTTCCTTCCACTATCCCTGGGGCTCTTCATTTCTTCCTTTTCTAGTTGCTTTGGGTATAAAGTTAAGTTATTTAGTTGACTTTTTTCTTGTTTCTTGAGGTATGCCTGTATTGCTATGAACCTTCCTCTTAGCACTGCTTTTACAGTGTCCAACAGTTTTTGGGTTGTTGTGTTTTCATTTTCATTCATTTCAATGCACATTTTGATTTCTTTTTTGATTTCTTCTATGATTTGTTGGTTATTCAGCAGAGTGTTGTTTAGCCTCCATATTTTGGAATTTTTAATAGTTTTTCTCCTGTAATTGAGATCTAGTCTTACTGCATTATGGTCAGAAAAGATGCTTGGAAAGATTTCAATTTTTTTGAATTTACCAAGGCTAGATTTATGGCCCAGGATGTGATCTATCCTGGAGAAGGTTCCGTGTGCGCTTGAGAAAAAGGTGAAATTCATTGTTTTGGGGTGAAATGTCCTATAGATATCAGTTATGTCTAACTGGTCTATTGTATCATTTAAAGTTTGTGTTTCCTTGTTAATTTTCTTTTTAGTTGATCTATCCATAGGTGTGAGTGGGTATTAAAGTCTCCCAGTATTATGTGTTATTGTTAATTTCCCCTTTCATACTTGTTAGCATTTGTCTTACATATTGCGGTGCTCCTATGTTGGGTGCATATATCCTTATAATTGTTATATCTTCTTGGATTGATCTTTGATCATTATGTAGTGTCCTTCTTTGTCTCTTTTCACAGCCTTTGTTTTAAACTCTAATTTATCTGACATGAGTATTGCTACTCTTGCTTTCTTTTGGTCTCTATTTGCATGGAATATCTTTTTCCAGCCTTTCACTTTCAGTCTGTGTGTGTCCCTCGTTTCGAGGTGGGTCTCGTGTAGACAACATATATAGGGGTCTTGTTTTTGTATCCATTCAGCCAGCCTTTGTCTTTTGGTTGGGGCATTCAACCCATTTACATTTAAGGTAATTATTGATAAGTATGATCCTGTTGCCATTTACTTTACTGTTTTGGGTTCAAGTTTATACACCCTTTCTGTTTTTCCTGTCTAGAGAAGGTCCTTTAGCATTTTTTGGAGAGCTGGTTTGGTGATGCTGAATTCTCTCAGCTTTTGCTTCTCTGTAAAGCTTTTGATTTCTCCTACATATTTGAATGAGATCCTTGCTGGGTACAGTAATCTGGGCTGTAGGTTATTTTCTTTCAGCACTTTAAGTATGCCCTGCCATTCCCTCCTGGCCTGAAGAGTTTCTATTGAAAGATCAGCTGTTATCCTTATGGGAATCCCCTTCTGTGTTATTTGTTGTTTTTCCCTTGCTGCTTTTAATATTTGTTCTTTGTCTTTGATCTTTGTTAATTTGATTAATATGTGTCTTGTGGTATTTCACCTTGGATTTATCCTGTTTGGGACTCTTTGGGTTTCTTGAACTTTGGTGATTATTTCCTTCCCCATTTTAGGTAAGTTTTCTGCTATTATCTCCTCAAGTATTTTCTCATGGTCTTTCTTTTTGTCTTCTTCTTCTGTTACTCCTATGATTCAAATGTTGGGGCATTTAACATTGTCCCAGAAGTCTCAGAGATTGTCCTCACTTCTTTTAATTTGTTTTTCTTTTTTCTTCCCTGTTTCATTTATTTCTACCTTTCTATCTTCTAACTCACTTATCCTATCTTCTGCCTCCGTTATTCTGCTGTTGGTTCCCTCCATTATGTTTTGGATCTCATTTATTGCATTATTCATTCTATATTGACTCTTTTTATTTCTTCTAGATCCTTATTAAACCTTTCTTGCATCTTCTCGATCCTTGTCTCCAGGTTATTTATCTGTAACTCCAATTTGTTTTCAAGATTTTGGATCATTCTCACTATCATTATTCGGAATTCTTTATCAGGTAGATTCCCTATCTCTTCCTCTTTTGTTTGGGTTGGTGGGCATTTATCCTGTTCCTTTACCTGCTGGGTATTTGTCTGCCTCTTCATCTTGCTTATATTGCTGTTTTGTGGGTGGCCTTTCCGTCTTCTGTCAGTTTGTGGAGTTCTCTTTATTGTAGAGTTTCCTCACTGTGGATGGGGTTGGACGGGTGGCTTGTCAAGGTTCCCTGGTTAAGGAAGCTTGTGTTGGTGTTCTGGTGGGTGGAGCTCGATTTCTTCTCTCTGGAGTGCAATGAAGTGTCCAGTAATAAATTATGAGATGTCAATGGGTTTGTAGTGACTTTGGGCAGCCTGTATATTGAAGCTCAGGGCTATTTTCCTGTGTTGCTGGAGAATTTGCGTGGTATATCTTGCTCTGGAACTTGTGGACCCTTGGGTGGTGCTTGGTTTCAGTGTAGGTATGGAGGCATTTGATGAGCTCCTATCAATTAATAATCCCTGGAGTCAGGAGTTCGCTGGTGTTCTCAGAATTTGGACTTAAGCCTCTTGCCTCTGGTTTTCAGTCTTATTCTTGCAGTAGGCTCAAGACTTCTCCATCTGTCACTTCCAAGGTGGTTCCCTCTGTTTTAGCTTCTTCTGTTTGCTGGTCTCTTCAGTGTCTAATTTCCTCCCTGACACAGGGGGCATTGGTGGACACTTTTTAAGGCTCACTTGTTCAGTTGTGCTGTGGGGAGGGAGGAACACTGCAAACAAATATCACTGGTGTCTGTGGGGAGTGCTCCCAGTGTTTCGGCCACACTGGGTTTGCCCCCGCTCACAGCATGTGTGCTGTCCCAGTGTACACTGCTCAGGCTCTAGGTTGCTCTGCTGGGAACTGTCTGAGGCAGGCCCGGGTTGCATGCACTTCCCAGGTCTAAGCTGCTCAGTTTCAGGTACTCGGGTACTCCATAAAGGCACAGACTTGGCTGGACCTGCGTTTTATGCCCTTTCCCGGTCCGAGCAGCTCAGGTGACCAGGTGTTTGGGGAGCGCCGTCACTGTGACTTGTATCCCCATTCCCTGCCACTCAGTTTTCTGGGTGTACAACTGGCACACTATCTTGGGCGGATGTCAACTGTCCAGGATCCCAAGAAGTCTTGGTTAGAAACGAAGCCTGCTTGCAGTTTGGTAGATGATGTCTCTCTGGGGCTGCGATTGCCCCCTTCCAGCTCTGGCTGCCCTCCCCTGCCTGTCTCTGGTGGGATGGGGGATGGGCTGTCCGTAGCTGGCTAGCTCTAGTCAGCCTTTTTTTCTGTGAGCGGGTCTGGTGTCTTAGGTTAGGACTTTTCGCCTTTTCATGGGGTAGCTATGCCACAGCCTGCTTTGCTATCTCAAGTTAGTTCCCTCAGATTGCCCTCGGGGCATTCAGGCCCGGTCCTTACTCTAAACAATGCAGCCCATGCCTCCCTGCCCAGCCCCCACTTGCTAGTGGGGGATGCGGGCACCTGTGCTGCTTCTCCACTGGGAGTTACCATTGGGCACGTAATCTGTGGGTTTTAATTATTTATTTATTTTTCCTCCTGGTTATGTTGCCCTCTAAGGTTCCAAGGCTCGCCACAGACTCACCAGTGAGAGTGTTTCTTGGTGTTTGGAAACTTCTCTCTTTTTTAAGCCTCCCTTCCCAGGACAGATCTACATCCCTACCTCTTTTGTCTCTCTTTTTACCTTTTATATTATTTCCTACCTCCTTTTGAAGACAATGGGCTGCTTTTCTGGGTGCCTGATGTCCTCTGCCAGCATTCAGAAGTTGTTTTGTGGAATTTACTCAGCGTTCAAATGTTCTTTTGATGAATTTGTGGGGGAGAAAGTGGTCTCCCGATCCTATTCCTCCACCATCTTCCTCCCTCCTCCCAAAAAGGTCTTCTATTTTTGAAAGCATGGCTAGTTCAGCATGCAATTTAGATAATCACATAACTGCTTCTCCTCAAGGCAACCACTGGACTTAAAGTGCGCAAGAGAAGTGATTTATGTATTCAAGTACTTAAGAGTCAAGATATAATAAGATTAATATTTTTTTAACTGCTTCTTCAAAGACATTGTTAAGTGAAACTTTTTTTTTTTTTTGAGTGCCTGGTAGTGAAGAGTATAGGGACTGCTAGTACAGCTTAGTGCTATGATTTGTGGTAACATGCCAGAAATTTTATCCACTATTGCTTTTGCACCTTCAGTGCAAATGCCAACACAGTGAAAAAGGCATGTAATTCAGGAGCTAAACCTAAAATACAACCCCTCCTCCAAACTTGTAAAGTGGGGTCCACTTAGGTGGTCACAAGTCTGGTATTTCCCACCTTAGCCTTCTTTGTCCAGATGCAATACAGTCTCATGACATTTGGCACTCACTCAGATATCATGCTACTACCTAGGTACACTGCAGAAGCTTAGCAATTCAGCCTACAAGGACTAATACTACTAGAGCCACCCACAATATTACAGACTTAATGACTTCTAAGAAGTTGAGTGGAGTAAGCCACAACACTAATATTCCACTCTGCATTGCTTGATGTGATAAAATAAGTCTATATATATTTTGTGTGTGTATATGTGTGTGTGTGTGTATGCACGCATGTGTATGCATGCATGCTAAGTTGCTTTAGTTGTGTCCGACTCTTTGCACCCTATGAACTATAGCCCGCCAGGCTCCTCTGTCCATGGGAGGATTCTCCAGGCGAGAATACAGGAGTGGGTTGCCATGTCCTCCAGAGTATTTTCTCAACCAAGGGATCAGACCCACATCTCTTGTCTCCTGCATTGGCAGGCGGGTTCTTTACCACTAGCACCACCTGGGAAGCCCATGTGTGTGTGTATATATACACACTATATACAGGTTTCCAAGACATATATATATATATATATGGTATATGGACTTCCCAGGTAGCACTAATGGTAAAGAACCCACCTGCCAATGCAAGAGATGCTGGAGACATAGGTTCGATCCTTGGGTCAGGAAGATCTCCTGGAGAAGGGCATGGAAACCCACTCCAGTATTCTTGCCTGGAGAATCCCCATGGACAAAGGAGCCTGGTGGGCTACAGTCCATGGGGTCACAAGAGTTGGACACAACTGAGTGACTTAGCAGCTACGCATATATGGTATCAGTTCAGTTCAGTTCAGTCGCTCAGTCGTGACCAACTCTTTACGACCCCATGAATCACAGCACGCCAGGCCTCCCTGTCCATCACCAACTCCCGGAGTTCACTCAAACTCATGTCCATCGAGTCAGTGATGCCATCGAGCCATCTCATTCTCTGTTGTCCCCTTCTCCTCCCGCCCCCAATCCCTCCCAGCATCAGAGTCTTTTCCAGTGAGTCAACTCTTCGCATGAGGTGGCCAAAGTATTGGAGTTTATACATATTTGTATATACTTTATATATACCATATAGCCATCCATATATACTATTAAATCATCAAAAAGGAAATATTTTTATAGCAATTACAGATGTCAGTCACCACACGGTATTAACATTTTTCTTTGAAACTAGTACATAGTACATAGTGTTGTGAAATAAATATGTTTCAAGCACTAATCTAAGGACAAAGCTCAGTTTAATCTCAGTCTTCCGAGGCAGATTTGGCATAAAAAAGCCCATTCACTGCAATGAAGAATGAATCAGAACATAAACAGCTGCAGCTGGATTTTTCAATTAGTGTGGTACAGGGTTTAAAATCAGAGTAGAAGAAATACACCTCCAAATTCAAGAGTCTTCTAAAGTCTTGAGGAGAGGCCTTCTATGTTTACTTCCATTCTAAACATTTTATTTAATTAGATTTCCCTTCCATCCTCCTTGACTTCCTCTCCATCTGATGTAGCTTCACAAAGTCCATCCAACTAGTTACTATTACACTTAGAGTAAATTATATTACTTTCAACAAAGCGTTAGTTTTTTTTTTTTTTTTTTGTATTAGTGTAGATGTAAAGAGCATCTTTGTTGTTGTTTAGTCACTAAACTCATGTCCGACTCTTTTACGACCCCATGGACTGTAGCCCACCAGGATCCTCTGTCCATGGGATTTCCCAGGCAAGAATACTGGAGGGGGTAAAGTGCATCTCACACACTGTTAATACTGTCATTATTGATACCTAATGTTTCATTAAAATAAGGGGGAAACATTTAAGTACAAATCCAGGACATTCTATTTTCTGGGGCAATGTGCCAGGGTCCATTTGTTCCAGAGTGGGATAAATGCTGAAAGTTGCAAGGTACCATCAAAAGTTTATTTACATTCATTGTCTGCTTGTTTCCCACACAAATATATTGTGTTTAAAATGTATAAAGCTGAGCCAGGCCTTCCCACGCTGTTTGCAGTAAAATATGGCTTATCACGTCTCTCTGAGGAACCCCTGACAAATAGGCTCTTGTTGTCCAACTTTCACTCTACTGAGGGTAATGATTCAGTGGTTCAGAAGGTTAATTCCTGAAGATAGCGTTGTCTTTGGCTTGAACAGATGTTGGTAGTGCTTTAATGTGGTTATCAAACTAGGCTGCCCTTCATTCTTTGCTCTCGGGAGCCCAGGGCTTTGTTCTACAAGGCATTCCAGCCCCCCTCTATGGAGATCCAGCAAAGCTGAACATACCACAGCATTACTCCTGCCAGCACAGGCTCCTCTGGGGTCACTGTGGATACTGACAATATACAGCACTGAAACTGATAATGACAGACTTGATCTTTAAGAGGTCTGTAAATATTTGTGAGTGCATAAAGATTTGGAATGTCTTTTGATGCCCCAATTCAAAAATCTGTAAAGCTCCTTACTCATTAGATGTTCAGATTCCTCAATAGCTCCACAGTCTGGCCTCTCAATGGTTTACTATATACCCTAATATCATTTTGGTCATATCCATCTTCAAATTGTCAGGAATGATTGCTTGTATAATTAGGATGTATAATTGGGATGTTCATGCTCATCACATGGAATCAACATTGGGCAAGAGTTCAAATACCCAACATGTTCAATTTTGCTGGTGCTCATTTGTAGTGATAAATCCACTGTCACCAGCTGAGTAGAAGAGAAAGCCCCCAAGCCTAGGAGAGATCTCTTTTTCACAGCATGGATTCCTATTTTTCTAGCAAACTGCTATTAATACAACACCATTAAAATGGTGGCAACCCAGTAGCCCAGTGCCATTTCAAAATCAAACTGTGGTGGTTGACAACTTCTTATGTGTCCAAACACTGCATAGGAAGAAGTATAACAATGTCCTGCTCTTATAGAACTCAGTCATTCCGAGGAGCCCAGAGTCACATCTGGAAAGCACTCAGAAGCAATAGTAGCAGGAGGAAGATGACTTAGTGCCATAATGAATGGTATAGTTCTGGACAGCAAATGCCTCAGGATGTCACGAAGGAGAGAAAGTGATGACAACAGCTTAATTGAAGGCTTCCTCTGACCCAGACCCAAGTTATGCATGGTGGTGGTGCTGGTGGTGGTTTAGTTGATAAGTTATGTCTGACTCTAGCGACTCCAGAGCCTGCCAGGGTCCTCTGTCCATGGAATTCTCCAGGCAAGAATACTCGAATGGGTAGCCATTCCTTTCTCCAGGGGATCTTCCTGACCCAGGGATAGAACCTGGGTCTCTTGCATTGCAGGTGGATTCTTCACAATCTGAGCCACCAGGGAAGCCCCAAGTTAGGTGCTGGGGATACAAAGATAAGTAAAAGATATAGTTGTTCTCAAGGAGCTGGCAGTGCTTTAGTGGAGACGGACCTGGAAAACACTCATTTCAACAGACAGATAAGGGTTAAACAGAAGGCTATACAAAATACAAGAGGACCTGAGGAGGAAGTCAGAAGAATTCTCACAGAGAAGTGTGCATCATGCAGGGCTCTGAAATGCAAGTAAGAGTTCTTCAGGGTAATAAGGGGAGGCAGTGACTAGAAGAGGGGCTCAGCAGTGTGAAGCCTACTTAGGCCTTTTGGAAAGTGAGAGACTTTGAGTTACTAAAAGTAAATGATGTTCAAAGAGATTAACTCTTAAGGTCCCACCACTGGGAAATGATAAAAAGAGGCCTCAAGTTCACATCCACCTGACTCCACTGTGATGCTCTTAATCAGCACCCTACCTTCACAAAGATTTGGAAACAAGTACAAGTCAACTCAGGACATTCATATCATCTTTGAGTAGTATAAATTGGCAATAAATTCACTTCCATGTAAGATATAAACAACCTGCAAAATCCCAGAGAAAGGGAATCTACTTAAGATTTTGCATATTTAGTTGCAGAAATGCTAACTTTCAACTTTGAGGGTTTTTTTTTTTTTTTTTGCCACACCATGTGGCATGTGGAATCTTAGTTTCCAAACCAGGTACTGAACCTCTACCCCCTCCAGTCTTAACCACTGGACCACCAGAGAAGTCCAACTCTCAACATTTGTAAGATCACTTTGGATACCTTTGTATATGGCCAAAGGAAAAGATATATATTATATATATATATGAAAGTGTTAGTCACTCAGTCATGTCCGATTCTTTGCGACCCCATGGACTGTAGTCCCCCAGGCTCCTCTGTCCATGGCCTTCTCCAGGCAAGAATACTGGAGTGGGTTGCCGTTTCCTTCTCCTGGGTATCTTCCTGACCCAGAGATTGAACCTGGGTCTCCTGCATTTCTATATACACCCACTATTCCCTAGTGGCTCAGATGGTAAAGCATCTGCCTACAATGAGGGGGACATGGTTTTGATCCCTGGATTGGGAAGATCCTCTGGAGAAGGAAATGGCAACCCACTCCAGTACTCTTGCCTGGAAAATCCCATGGGCAGTGGAGCGTGATAGGCTACAGTCCATGGGGTTGCAAAGAGTCGGACATGAGCGACTTCATTTTCACTTTCATATCTGTATCTATATCTGACTCACTTTGCTGTACAGCTGAAACTAACACAAAATTGTAAATCAACTATACTCCAAAGAAGTTTTTTTTAAGTGGAGGGACTGGTCAAGATACTCCCTGGGTTCCACTACCTTCTGGCTCTCTAGGCTTCTACAGTTTTAACTAGATTTGGTTCTCACGCGGACTGTGACACCCAGGGGACATTTACCAAAAAAAAATTGAAGGGTTTTTACAGGGACTGTAACTATTGGCATTTAGAGTTGGAGACCAGGAAGGCAGACATAACCTCACATGACAAAGAGCTGTCTTGCATCACATATGGCATTTTTCACCCCAGGATTTACTGAGGTATAATTCACAAATAAAGCTATATATATTTAAAGTGTGTAGTGTAGTGATTTGATATACATATATACTGTGAAATGATTAACACAATCAAGTTAATTGATATATCCATCAGCTCACAGAGTTACTTTCCTTTTCTTTCTTTTTTTGGAAGGTGGGAGTAAGAACACTTAAGATATACTCTCTTAGCAAATTTCAATATACAATTCAGTATTGTTAACTACAGTTACCACACTGTCCATCAGATCCCCAGAACTTCATCTTATAACTAGAAGTTTATACCCTTTAACCAATCTCTCCCCATCTCCTCCATCCTCAGCTTCTAGTAACCACCACTCTAATCTCTGTTTCTAGGAACTCATCTTTTTTTAGATTTCACATATAAGTGAGATCATACAGTATTTGTCTTTCTCTGCCTGCCTTCTTTCATTTAGCAAAATGTCCTCCAGGGTCATCCATGTTCTCACAAATGACAGGATGTTCTTTTTAATGGCTGAATAATATTCCATTATTTATACAGATATGGGAGATAGAGGTAGAAAATCAATCATCTTCTTTATCCATTTATCCACTGACAAACACTGAGGCCCAGAGAGTTTAATGCCACCTGTGCAGCTCAGAACTGGCCAAGCAGAGACTGAAAGTAGATCATTCTGTTTCCAGAGAACATGCTCCTGGCTGCCACACTCAACCCATACACCCTGAAACTCAGGGCAGAAAGAGAAGCTAGAACCTGATTTTGAAGCAACTTTTGTTTCCAAAACCCAACCTGTTTCTCCTTTGCTGACTCTCGAAAGGGGCTGGATGACAGTTTTGCAATGTGTCTATCTGGACAACCTCTTAAGGGGTTAAAAGAAAAGTAGTTCCATGATATGTTTTCTATAAAATCAAACACCTGAAGTAATTTGGGGTTCTTTTTTTTATTCTCATAGAATTAGCTGATGGGCTGTTGGCACCATTTAAACTGACCCATGACTCTTGTGATTCCGTGCCCATGATTCAAAATCAAAAGGAACATAAAAGAGAAGCAATTTTGAGAAAAGGAATTTCTGAGTTCAGTTAAGTTAGCCATCTCTGAGTTCTGAGAAAGGATAAGAAGTAGAGTGGAAGTGAGCCATCCACTGTATAAATCCAAGGGGCACCAGAAGTGTTATATTGTGCTCTAGGGGTGCCAGTCATGTACAGTACATGGAAATAATGCCCACTGGAGTTAGTTGTGACACATGACAGCCTTCCATAAGCTTTAAAAAGCCTGGCTCCAATGATGACCCTATATACGAGACAGCAAAAGAGACACAGATGTAAAGAACAGACTGTTGGACTCTGTGGGAGAAGGCAAGGGTAGGATGATTTGAGAGAATAGCATTGAAACATGTGTATTGTCATATGTGAAACAGTTTGCCAGTCCAGGTTCAATGCATGAGGCAGGGTGCTCAGGGCTGGTGCGCTGGGATGATCCTGAGGGATGGGATGGGGAGGGAGGTGGGCAGGGGGTTCAGGATGGGGAACACATGTACACCCATGGCTGATTCATGTGAATATATGGCAAAAACCACCACAATATTGTAAAGTAATTAACCTCCAATTAAAACAAAAAAAATTTTTTTTAATTAAAAAAAAAAAAGAAAAGGCAGAGGAACCAGAGATAAGTTTAAAAAAAAAAAGCCTGGCTCCTGGGCAGGATCAAATCCATGTTTTGTGAAGCCTAGGGCCTAACCAGTTGAGGGTGGCCCTCTTATAAGGGATGAATATTTACAAATAAAAAACAAGGTACAGGCATGCGTTCACCAAAAGATGTGCTATAACATTCCTAGTATATATTTCTGATAGCTCCAAGCTAGTATCTCCTCAAATTGATCAAGGATAGTATAGTCTCAAATTGGAATACTATACAGCAGTGAAAAAGGACTGATATATGTAACAATAAGGATGAACCTCACACATTTGAGTAAAAGAAGCCAGAGATGAGAGAGGAGAAATTAGATGATTTCATCTGAAAACATGGGAAAACCAAATCTGTGCTGTTAGAAACCAGGCTAGTGGCTATCATTGGGGCACAGTGATGGGAGCAGAGCCACTGCAGGATTTCTGGGTGTTGGTCATTTATGATTTTTAATCTAATGCTTATTAGCCAGATAGTGTTGTTGTTGTTTAGTCACTCAGTCGTGTCCAACTCTGTGACCCCATAGACTGCACCACACAAGGCTTTCCTGCCCTCCACTATCTCCCAGAATTTGCTCAAACTCATGTCCACTGAGTCTGTGATACCATCCAAGCATCTCTGTTGCCCCCTTCTCCTGACTTCACTCTTTCCAAGCACCAGAGTCTTTACTAATAAGTCAGCTCTTATCCAGGCATATTAGTTCATAAAAATGCTTTGAGCTGTACCCTTATGACATGTGTACTTTTCTTCAATTTTTTCAATCATTTTTTTTTAAGATAGAGGACCTTGGTTGAGGCCTATGTTCCAATTCACCACAGCCTGGGGACTATGAGTAAGATGGGGACACATCTCTTTCAGTGTCCACCGCCTATATCAGTCCCAGGAACAGACTCTGCTGGGAGCACACAGGCTGACCTTTGGACAAGGGCTCTGGCAAAACCCCACCTGTGTCTTTGGCTCCCTGTTTCCCAAGGCTTCTAGCTGAAGCATCTCTCTTAGGCCTGCCCCTCCTAGAAAGTCCCCTTCATTCTGAGTATTCTGAGCCTTGTCTTCATACCATCCCCCACTTGCCGAAATCAATGTTCATGTGTTCCATGGTCCCTCCCTTCAGGCCTCTCCTTTCTGTCCTTGGGTATCTCTGAAGATAAAGACTGAAGTAACAGGTAGAGCCAATGGTGCAGACCGAGGATGCCTGGCTGACCAGGAGGGAGTTTTCAATGCAAACACCAAGACTAACAGGAGCTGGTCTACCAACTAATAGCTACCTATATATCACACATTGTAATAAGTGTTTTATAGGCATTAACTCAATTAACACAATAACCCTCTGAGGCAGTTGTTATTATTATCACCATTTTCCAAATGAGGAAACTGAGACTCAGAGAAATAAAATGGTTTATCCAAGTTGACACCACTGTTGAGTACACTGGATGAATGAATACACCTGTGTGGATCTATGTTTGCATCTGCATATTTGCAGATGTTTGGAATCTGCATGTAAGTCTCTCTGTATGTGTTTGCATGTGTATATATATCTGTGTCAGCCCAGTTAGTCAGTGTGGCAGGGCTGACATTTGAATAATCATAGCCAGTATTTACTGAGTGTTTTTAATATGCCTAGCACTATGTTAAGCACCTTGCACGCAGTGTCTCATTCAATCCTACCCGTGAAGCAGATGGAGTCTCCTGTTTAAGAACACTCTCTGGAACAGGCTGCCTGCATTAGAATCCCAGTTTTTCTGCTTACAAGCTGTGTGATGCTGGACAAGCCACTTACCCTCTCTGAAACTTATTTTTCTCTGTAAAATGAGGGTAGCCATACTACCTACTTCATAAGGTTACTGGGAGGATGAAATGAGAAAGTACATGGAAAACATTTATTAATAAAACAGTGCCTGGCACACAGTAAACACCATATGAATGTTTGCTAATACTCCCAATTTACAGATTAGTAAACGGAAACTCTGAAAGGTTGAATCTGACTTTGTAACAATAATAGAAACATAACAGCTTCCATTTATAAAGTGTTTAGTGTGTGCTAAGTCAGCCCTTTTCATACATTATAATATAGATATGCATATGCACACATATTTCACATATGCTTCTACGTATGTTACATATACATACATTTTAAAATTACAAAATTAAAAGGTTAAGGAACTTGAAAGAAAAAGGGAACTATAACTATGAGGGGGAGGGGTGATGGACATGTTAAGCAGCTTGATCATGCTGAATAGTTCACAATGCATACATGTGTTCACAAGTTGTACACCTTGAATATATACAACTTTCAATCCTTAGCTCTACCTCCATAAGTCTAACCTGCCCAGGGCTACACAGCTCTAAGTGGGCGATGCAGGCCTGGTCTATGTGAGGCCTGAGCTGGTACACTCAACCACCTTGCACTAATATGGGGCTGTGTTACGTCAGCACGTTTGTGCCTGTCTTTGTGCGTGATCTACATGCAAGAAACTACAAATGTGCATAGCTCTCAGCTTCTGTAGTATAGGTGTCTGTATGTCCCTGTGAAACATTCTGGTCCTTTCCTCACATGTTCTTCTCCAGTACAACCAGCAGAGGGGGCTCAGAAATTTTTTCTCGTGTTGAAGAAGTTAAGAGTATATACAATATTAAAAACAGATTCCTTTGAAAAATGCCAGTTCTTGAAGGGGATAGCTATGGTCTATGATCAGCTCTCCATACTCTGAAGACAGAAAGTAGGCAGACACTCAGACGTGGCATCTTTCATGATCAGGGCCATTTCTGTCTGAGAAGCAGGCATCTAACTCCCAGAGAAGGCTAAACCACTGAGTTGCTGAGCATCACTTCCGTCTGTCTTGTGACACTCTGTGTGGCCACTCACTGCCTTCCAGCTACCAAGACCTCCTCCACAGCTACTTCATGACCCACCAAGAACCTCAAGTTCTCCTTCCTTCCTCCCCATGCTCCTGCCTTCCTTTGGCTGGCTGTTCAGATGTAATGCGACTGACACTGACGATACCCACAAGGCCAGGTTTCATCTCATCTCCCAGCCCACCTAGGAGGCCAGAACGATTATTTTACCCTCCTCATTTAGAAAAAGAGAAATTGAGGCTCAGAGAGGAGGATGCTTTGCCTAACATCACACTGTCAAAAGGGGCAGAAAAAGAAATCAATTTGAAATCAGTTTCCAGTGAATCCAAAACCTACTCTCCCTTCTACTATGCCAATCAGTGGGACTGCAATCGGAACTCACATTGTAACAGGCTCCTTATCTTCACTAACTCCTACATCTGAAATTCTCAAATAAGAATATGAATCAAAATCATCTGAGTGAATTATTTCAGAAAAAAACAAACAAACCCACAAAAGTCACAGGGCATCTGTCTCTATAGCAGGCCCAGGAACTTGTCTGTGTAATAGACTCTGTCACTTCTTACACAGGTGGTCCCCTGGCCACACTAAATCAGTCCTCTTAACAAGGCCCACTCAACCTCCCTCAAGCACCACAAGTTCTTGACCAGCCAACTCAACGAAGCTTCAGAATGGTTCCAAAACAATGGTGACCATTGATGGAGTACCTGCCACATGCCAGGCACATTACATTTAGGTCTGCGATCTATTTTGAGTTCATTTTTGAGAAAGTTATAAGGTCTGTGTCCAGGTTCTTTTTTTAAAAAATGGATATCCAGTTATCCCAGCACCATTTGTTGAAAAGACTGCCCTTTCTCCATTGAATTGCCTTTGCTCCTTTGTCGAAGAATAGTTGACTGTCTTCAGGTGGCTCTATTTCTGAACTCTGTATTCTGTTCCATTGATCTATTTGTCTATCCTTTCATCAATAATACACTGTCTTCATTACTGCAGCTTTACAGTAAGTCTTGAAGTCGTTAATCGGAGCCCAAGTCCAACTTTGTTCTTCCTCAGTATTTTGTTGGCTATTTTAGGCCTTTTGCCTTTTCATATAAACTCTGGAATGAGTTTGTCAATATATACAAATAACTTGCTGGGATTATCACTGGGACTGCACTGAATCTATAGATCAAGTTGGGGAGAATTGACATCTTAATAATACTGAGTCTTTCAATCCATGAACACCAAATATCCTTCTATTTATTTAGATCTTTTTTTTCATCAGTATTTTAGTTTTCTACATACAGATCCTACAAGCATTTTGTTGGGTTTATATTTAAGTATATGAATTTTTGTGCTACTTACAATAAGTGATATTGAATTTGAATTTTTAATTCTAATTATTCATTACTAATATGCAAATAATTGTTCATTACTAATATCAATAACCTCAGATATGCAGATGACACAACCTTTATGGCAGAAAGTGAAGAGGAACTAAAAAGCCTCTTGATGAAAGTGAAAGAGGAGAGTAAAAAGGTTGGCTTGAAGCTCAACATTCAGAAAACAAAGATCATGGCATCTGGTCCCATCACTTCATGGGAAATAGATGGGGAAACAGTGGAAACAGTGTCAGACTTTATTTTTTTGGGCTCCAAAATCACTGCGGATGCTGATTGTAGCCATGACATTAAAAGACGCTTACTCCTTGGAAGGAAGTTTATGACCAAACTGAATAGTGTATTAAAAAGCAGAGACATTACTTTGCCAACAAAGGTCCGTCTAGTCAAGGCTATGTTTATTCCCGTGGTCATGTATGGATGTGAGAGTTGTACTGTGAAGAAAGCTGATCGCCGAAGAAGTGATGCTTTTGAACTGTGGTGCTGGATAAGACTCTTGAGAGTCCCTTGGACTGCAAGGAGATCCAACCAGTCCATTCTAAAGGAGATCAAACCTGGGTGTTCATTGGAAGGACTGCTGCTAAAGCTGAAACTCCAATACTTTGGCCACCTCATGCGACGAGTTGACTCACTGGAAAAGACTCTGATGCTGGGAGGGATTGGGGGCAGGAGGAGAATGGGATGACAGAGAATGAGATGGCTGGATGGCATCACCTACTCAATGGACATGAGTTTGAGTGAACTCCGGAAGTTGGTGATGGACAGAGAGGCCTGGCGTGCTGTGATTCATGGGGTCGCAAAGAGTCGGACACAACTAAGTGACTGAACTGAACTGAATATACTAATTGTTCATTACTAATATACTAATATAAAGCCATGACTTTTATGTATTAACGCTACATCCTGTGACTAACTTTTAGTTTCAAGAGGGTTGGTTTTTTTTTTTTTTTTTTTGGCTGTGTTGAGTCTTTGTTGCTACACAGGCTCTTCTCTATTTGCAGCCAGCGGGGGCTAGTCTCTACTTGTAGTCTGTGCGCTTTTCATTGTGGTGGCTTCTCTTGTTGCAGAACACGGGCTCTAGGGCACGTGGGCTTCAGTAATTGTAGCACATGGGCTCAGTAGTTGCAATTCCTGGGCTCTAGTGCACAGGCTCAGCAGTTGTGGCACACAGGCTTGGTTGCCCTGCAGCATGTGGGATCCTCCCAGATCAGGGATTGAACCTGTGTCTCCTGCACTGGCAGGAGAGCCACCAGGAAAGCCCTTCAAGAGCTTTTTTGATCAATCCTTTGGAATATTCTACATAGATGATTATTCATTTGCAAAGACCCAGGCACTTTATGTACCACTAAGTGGTATCATTTAATCTTCAGGATAACTTGGTAGTCAGGTCTTATTAACATCCCCATTTGGCAGAGGGGTCTTAGCCACCTGATTTCAAATTGTCCAAGGCCAGAAAGCTTGGAAGTGGAGGAACTGAGACATAACCCAGGTTTGCCTGTATCCACAGCCTGTGATTCCTACACCCCACCACGGTGAGCTGCAGTAAGTAATTTTCTGGGGCAAAAGGTAGCAGCAAGCCCCATAGAGGGTAGGGGAGTCAGTCTCTGCCCCCATCTACTATGTGTCATTGCACAAGTAATCAAATCTCAAAGAGTTAAGTCATTCACATCACAGATCTGTGGAACACTGGTCCAGACTTTTGTTTAAATTAAACTTTGGGGGGACTTCCCTGGTGGTCCAATGGTTAAGAATCCACCTTGCAATGCAGGGGACACAGGTTCAATCCCTTGTTGGGGAACTAAGATCCCACATGCCACAGGGAAACTAAGCCTGCACACCACAACTACTGAGCCCACATGCTCTAAAGCCTGCACGCCACAACTAGACAGCCCATGTGCTATAAGGAAAGATCCCACAGGACATGATGAAGATCTCATGTGTCGCAACAATGCAGGTAAATAAATAATTTTTACAAAATTAATTGAACTTTTTGTTTTAGAACAGGATCTGAATGATCATATCTCCAATGTATATATAGAAGTAGGCAATAACCACATGAAAAGATGTCCAACGTCAATGGTCATTAAAGAAATGCAAATCAAACTCACAGAGAGATGTCACTTCATACACAGTAGAGTGGCTACAATAAAAATGTAGCCAAGACAGCTTCGATTAAAATGTAGAGAAACTGGAATCCTCATACATTACTGGTGAAATTATCAAATGGTGCCACCACTGTGGAAAACACTTGGGCAGTTTCTGAAAATTTTACTTATACAGTTATCATGTAACTCAGCAATTCCACTGCTAAGTATAAGCTCAAGAAAACTGAAGACATATGTCCACACTAAGGCTTGTACAAAAATGTTCATAGCAGCATTATTTATGATAGCCTAAAACTGGAAACAATCCAGTTCAGTAAGTTCAGTTCAGTTCAGTCGCTCAGTCCTGTCTGACTCTTTGTGACCCCATGAATCACAGCACGCCAGGCCTCCCTGTCCATCACCAACTCCTGGAGTTCACTCAAACTCATGTCCATCGAGTCGGTGATGCCATCCAGCCATCTCATTCTCCGTCGTTCCCATCTCCTCCCACCCCCAATCGCTCCCAGCATCAGAGTCTTTTCCAGTGAGTCAACTCGTTGCATGATGTGGCCAAAGTATTGGAGTTTCAGCTTTAGCAGCAGTCCTTCCAATGAACACCCAGGTTTGATCTCCTTTAAAATGGACTGGTTGGATCTCCTTGCAGTCCAAGGGACTCTCAAGAGTCTTCTCCAGCACCACAGTTCAAATGCATCAATTCTTTGGCGATCAGCTTTCTTCACAGTCCAAGTCTCACATCCATACATGACCACGGGAAAAACCACAGCCTTGACTAGGCAGACCTTGGTTGGCAAAGTAATGTCTCTGCTTTTTAATATGCTATCTAGGTTGGTCATAACTTTCCTTCCAAGGAGTAAGCGTCTTTTAATTTCATGGCTGCAATCAGCATCTGCAGTGATTTTGGAGCCCAAAAAACTAAAGTCTGACACTGTTTCCACTGTTTCTCCATCTATTTCCCATGATCCAAGTGTCTATCAAATGATAAATGTATAAACAAAATGTGGTCTAGCCATACAAAGGAATAGCACTTGCAATAAAAAGAATGAAGTATTCATACATGACTCAACAATCATAAACCTTGGAAACACGCTAAGTAAAAGAAGTTGTTCACCTAAGACCATGTATTGTATAACTTCATTTATAAGAAAATAAACAGAATTGGAAAATCCATAAGGATAAAAAGTAGGTTAGTGGTTGCTTCAGGCTGGGTGGGGAGGATGGGGAAGTGAAGAGTGACTGCTAACAGGTTTGGATTTCCTCTTCTGAGTGATAGAACTCTTCTGGAATAAGACAGCAGTGATGGTGGCACAACATTATGAACACACTAAAGAGTACTGAATTGTACACTTTAAATTGGTGAATTTTATGGTATGTGAATTATATAAATATATAATCTGATTCTCAACAAAATAAAAATAGAACTACCATATGTTATAGAAATCCCACTTGTGGCTATATATCCAAAAAAACTGAAAGCAGAGTCTATAAGACCTATTAGCATCACTATTCACAATAGCCAAGAAGGAGAAGTAGCCCAAATGTCCACTGACGGATAAATAAATGAAATATGGTATATACATACAGTGGAATATTACTTATCCTTGAAAAAGGAAATTCATCACATGCCACAACATGGAAGGACCTTGAAGACATCATGTTAAATAAAATAAGCCAGTCACAAAAGGACAAATACTGTATCATTCCAGTAATATGAGGTACCTAAAACCGTCAAATTCATAGATACAGAAATAGAATGTTAGTTACCAAGGGCTGGGGGAAGGGGCAAAGGAGAACTGTTGTTTATTGGGTATAGAATTCCAGTCCTTTACGATGTAAAAGCTCTGGAACTCTGTTTCACAACAATATAAGGGCAAAGGCTAATAGAGTTTTGTCAAGAGAACGCACTGGTCATAGCAAACACGTTCTTCCAACAATACAAGAGAAGACTCTACACATGGACATAACCAGATGGTCAACACCGAAATCAGATTGATTATATTCTTTGCAGCCAAAGATGGAGAAGCTCTATACAGTTAGCAAAAACAAGACCAGGAGCTGACTGTGGCTCAGATCATGAACACCTTATTGCCAAATTCAGACTGAAATTGAAGAAAGCAGGGAAAACCACGAGACCATTCAGATAAGACCTAAATCAAATCCCTTATGATTATACAGTGGAAGTGAGAAATAGATTTAAGGGACTAGATCTGATAGATACAGTGCCTGATGAACTCTGGACGGAGGTTCATGACATTGTACTGGAGACAGGGACCAAGATCATCCCAATGGAAAAGAAATGCAAAAAAGCAAAATGGCTGTCTGAGGAGGCCTTACAAATAGCTGTGAAAAGAAGAGTAGTGAAAAGCGAAGGAGAAAAGGAAAGATATAAGCATCTGAATGCAGAGTTCCAAAGAATAGCAAGGAGAGATAAGAAAGCCTTCCTCAGCGAGAAATGCAAAGAAATAGAGGAAAACAACAGAATAGGAAAAACAAGAGATCTCTTCAAGAAACTTAGAGATTCCAAGGGAACATTTCATGCAAAGATGGGCTCGATAAAGGACAGAAATGGTATGGACCTAACAGAAGCAGAAGATATTAAGAAGAGGTGGCAAGAATACACAGAAGAACTGTATGAAAAAGATCTTCACGACCAAGATAGTCACGATAACGTGATCACTGACCTAGAGCCAGACATCTTGGAGTGTGAAGTCAAGTGGGCATTAGAAAGCATCACTAGGAACAAAGCTAGTGGAGGTGATGGAATTCCAGTTGAGCTATTTCAAATCCTGAAAGATGATGCTCTGAAAGTGCTGCACTCAATATGCCAGCAAATTTGGAAAACTCAGCAGTGGCCACAGGACTGGAAAATGTCAGTCTTCATTCCAATCCCAAAGAAAGGCAATGCCAAAGAATGCTCAAACTACCACACAATTGCACTCATCTCACATGCTAGTAAAGTCATGCTCAAAATTCTCCAAGCCAGGCTTCAGCAATATGTGAACCGTGAACTCCCAGATGTCCAAGCAGGTTTTAGAAAAGGCAGAGGCACCAGAGATCAAATTGCCAACATCCGCTGGATTATGGAGAAAGCAAGAGAGTTCCAGAAAAACATCTATTTCTGCTTCATTGACTATGCCAAAGCCTTTGACTGTGTGGATCACAATAAACTGTGGAACATTCTGAAAGAGATGGGAATACCAGACCACCTGACCTGCCTCTTGAGAAACCTGTATGCAGATCAGGAAACAACAGTCAGAACTATACATGGAACAACAGACTGGTTCCAAATAGGAAAAGGAGTACGTCAAGGCTGTATATTGTCACCTTGCTTATTTGACTTATATGAAGAGTATATCATGAGGAATCCTGGGCTGGAAGAAGCACAAGCTGGAATCAAGATTGCTGGGAGAAATATCAATAACCTCAGATATTCAGATGACACTACACGTATGGATGTGAGAGCTGGACTGTAAAGAAAGCTGATTGCCGAAGAATTGATGCTTTTGAACTGTGGTGTTGGAGAAGACTCCTGAGAGTCCCTTGGACTGCAAGGATATCCAACCAGTTCATTCTAAAAGAGATCAATCCTGGGTGTTCATTGGAAGGACTGATGCTAAAGCTGAAACTGCAATACTTTGGCCACCTCATGCGATGAGTTGACTCGCTGGAAAAGACTCTGATGCTGGGAAAGGTTGGGGGTAGGAGGAGAAGGGGATGACAGAGAATGAGATGGCTGGATGGCATCACCGACTCTGTGGACATGAGTTTGAGTGTACTCCGGGAGTAGGTGATGGACAGGGAGGCCTGGCGTGCTGTGATTAATGGGGTCGCGGAGAGTCGGACACGACTGAGTGACTGAACTGAACTGAACTGAACTGAACATTACTGAACATTACCTAACAATGGTTAAGATCATGAATTTTATGATAATGTGTTTTTTAAAACAACAAAAAATTCTGAAAAAATGAGGCCTATATGTGCTGAAAAAATATTCAGTTTAAGTGGTATGAGCAATTACTAATCTTTCTTATTTTCACTTCAATTTCCAAATGAAAATTAAGGCTCTCCTATATTAGCATTATCATCCCAGTTGAGGTTTTCGTTTCAAACTTGGAGAACCGCCCACATTTACCCCTGATGTGGCATTCACAGTAAGAATAAGATTTTCTATTGAAAATCTTGCATGAAACAATATTCTTTGACTATTTTAGCACAATTCAAGTAGATAGAGAAATGGAAGGAAAACAATTAATGAGTACTCAAAATTTATTTACAGAATACTAGAAACAATTTAACCTAAAATGTATAAAAGGAAGAAAAGTTACCTTAAAAAACACTTGGCTACACAAATATGAGACAAAATACAGTAGACTTTAAGACACCAATTGTTATGAGATAGGCAAGATATTATATGTTGATAAAAGGTCAATCCATCAAGAAGATACAACAATTACACACTAAACAGGAGCACCTAAATACTTTAAACAAAACTCAGCAGAATTTAAGGGGAAAATGTATATTTCAATAATATTTGGAGACTTTAATATCCCCCTTTCAGTAATGGACAGAATAGCCCAAGGGAAAATATGCAAGGAAATAGAAAACTAAAGAACACTATAAACTAACTAGACCTAAGATCTATACAGAACATTTCACAAAGCAAAAGTAAAATATACATTCTTCTGAAGTGCACATGGAACATTTATCAGAATATACCATAGATTAAGACACAAAACTAGTCTCAATCATTTTTTAAAAGATGAAATCCTACAGATAATGTTCTCTGACCACAGTGGAACAAACTTGGAAATCAACAACAGATAGAAATATGGAACTCCATAAACTTGTGCAAATTAAACACATATTTCTAAATAATCAACGGGTTAAAGAAGAAATTCAAGGGAAACTAGAAAATATGAGATGAATGAAAATGAAAAATGCAACATATCAAAACTTACGGGATGCAACAAAAGCAGGGAGATTAATCCTTCCAAATGCCTACAGTAAACACTAAAAAGAAAGTTCTCAAATCATTAACCTAACCTGCCACACCTTAGAAAAGTAAGTTTAAAGCAAAATAAGGAAGAAAATAAAGAGAAATTTAAAAGAAAATAAACAACATTTTAAAATAGAAAAACAAAAGGTAGAGAAAAAATCAACAAAACCAAAAGTCATTTCTTTAAAAAGATTAACAAAATTGACAAAACTTTAGCTAGACTGATCAAGAAAAAAAGAGAAAATTACAAATTACAAAAATCAGGAATGAAAGTGAGGATGTTGCTACTGCTCTTACAGAAATAAAAATAATAAGAAAATGCCATGAACAATTGTATACCAACAATTAGATAACCTAGATGAAATGGACAAATTCCTAGAAACACAGACGCTATCAAAACCGACTTAAGGGCCACTCTCACCTTCTGAGATGGCCCACACTCGGTCTGTGAGTGTGTTTCTCTCTAAATAAACCCACTTCTTAACTTAAAAAAACAAAACAACTGACTTAAGAAATAGAAAATCTGAATACACTCCAAAATAAGCAATGTCTCAAAAAATGTAAGTGTGCTCAGTTGTGTCTGACTCTTTGTAACTCCATGAACTGTAGCCTGCCAGGCTCCTCTGTCCATGGAATTTTCCAGGCAAGAATACTGGAGTAGGTTGCCATTTCCTCCCCCAGGGGCTCTTCCTAATAAAACAAGTAACAGATTCAGTCAATAGTCAAAAACTTCCAATAAGGAAAAGCCTAGACTAGATAAATTCACTGGTAAAATCCCTTAAACATTTAAAGAATAATTAACACCAATCCTTCTTAAATTCCTTCAAAAATAGAAGAGTAGGAAACACTAACATGAAAATAATATCACCCTAGTACCAGCACCAGCAAAGAGATCACAGGAGAACTACAGATGCAAAGTCTTCAACAAAATACTTGAACATCAAATGCTGCTGCTGATGATGCTAAGTCGCATCAGTCGTGTCCGACTCTGTGCGACCCCATAGACGGCAGCCTACCAGGCTCCGCCGTCCCTGGGACTCTCCAGGCAAGAACACTGTAGTGGGTTGCCATTTCCTTCTCCAGTGCATGAAAGTGAAAAGTTAAAGTGAAATTGCTCAGTCACGTCGGACTCAGCAACCCCATGGACTGCAGCCTACCAGGCTCCTCCGTCCATGGGATTTTCCAGGCAAGAGTACTGGAGTGGGGTGCCATTGCCTTCTCCAGAACATCAAATGCAGAAGCATATAAAAAATATTATACACCATGTGGTGTTGACCAGTGTTGGGTCAACATATGAAAATCAATCAATGTAATACATCATATTAATAAAGGGAAACACATATGATAATCTCAATAGATATAAGAAAAAAAAAAACACTTGATAAAAGTCTAAAACCTTTTCACGATAAAAACTGTCAACTGTCAACAAACTAGGAATAGAAGAGAACTTCCTCAAACTGATAAACAGCATCTATGAAAAACCGAGAGCTAACATCGTACTTAAGGGTGAATGATTGAATGCTTTCCCCCTAAGATCAGGAACAAGACAAGAATATTAGGTCTTGTCATACTGAGTTCAGGGCACTTAAGCAAGAAAATGAAGGAATAAAACTATCTCTACTCACAGATGACATGATGTTATATATAGAATACCCTCAAGAATCCATACCAATATATATATATATATATATATACATATATATATCTTAAATCTAATAAATGAGTTCAGGAAAGTTGCAAATACAAAACCAATATCCAAAAATGAGTTGTAGGACTTCCCTGGTAGTCCAGAGGTTGAGAATGTAGGGGACATGGGTTCAATCCCTGGTCTGGGAAGATCGCACATGTTGCAGAGCAACTAGTCCTGTGCACCACAACTACTGAAGCCCAGGCGCTCTAGAGTCCATGCTCTGCAACAAGAGAAGCCACCACAAGGAGAAGCCTGCACACCATGATGAAGAGTAGCCTCCTGCTGGCTGTAACTAGAGAAAGCCCACACTTAGTAACAAAGACCAAATTTGGTTGTACTTCTATATACTAGCAATGAATAGTCCAAAAATGAAATTAAGAAAACAATTCCATTTATAATAGCATCAAAAAACATTTAGGAATAAATTTAATGAAAGAAGGGTAAGACTTCTACACTGAAAACTACAAAACCTTGTTGAAAGAAATTAAAGGAGACCTAAATAAATGAAAACACAGTCCATGTCCATGGATTGGAAGACTTATTATTGTCATGATGGTAATACTCCCCTAAATGATGTACAAAGTCAACAAAATTCCTGTCAAAATCTCATGTGCCTCTTTTAAAGAAATGA
The DNA here is from genome assembly GCF_049115385.1 of Moschus berezovskii. NCBI lineage: Eukaryota > Metazoa > Chordata > Mammalia > Artiodactyla > Moschidae > Moschus > Moschus berezovskii. The sequence continues at coordinate 130,510,261 of NC_142488.1, read as the reverse complement.
ACAGCTGTTCATAATGTTCTTATGGAAATAAGAATACTATGGAAATAAGGAATGCCAAATGGCCAAAACTATACTGGAAAAAAAAGAACAAAGTTGAAAGACTCACATTTCCTGATCTCAAAATTTATTACAAAGCTACAGTAATAAAGATTGTGTGGTATTGGCATGAGGATAAACATAGAGATTGATGGAAGTAACTGGAGAGTCTAGATATAAAGCCATATATCTATTATCTCTAGTCAATTGATTTTTGACAGTGGTGCCAAGTAAATTCAATGGGGAAACAATAAATTTCCTTTCCAACAAAAGGCACTGTGACAATTGGATATCCACATGCAGAAAAATGAATTTGGACCCCTAACGCATACCATATATAAAAATTAATCCCATAGTCTTTAAAGATTTAAAGTTAAGAATAAAATCTATAAAACTCTTAGAATGAAACATAGGTATAAATCTTCATGACTCTGGCTTAGGTAATAGTTTTCTATATGGTATTGAAAGCACAAGCAACAACCACAACAAAAAATAGATAAAGAGGACTTTATCAAAACTAAAACCTTTTGTAGGTCAAAGGACAGTATGAAGAGAGTGAAAAGACAACCCCCAGAATGGGATAAATCAGGATATCATATACCTGATTTTTAAACTTGCATATAGACTATATAAACAACACAACTTAATAATAAAAAAAGAGATTAAAAACCCAAATTAAAATGGGCAATGAATTTGAATAGACATTAGTCATCTACGGATGTGAGACTATAAAGAAAGCTGAGCACTGAAGAATTGATGTTTTTGAACTATGGTGTTGGAGAAGACTCTTAAGAGTCCCTTGGACTGCAAGGAGATCCAAACAGTCCATCTTAAAGGAAATCAGTCTTGAATATTCATTGGAAGGACTGATGCTGAGGCTGAAACTCCAACACTTTGGCCACCTGATGTGAAGAACTGACTCATTTGAAAAGACCCTTATGCTGGGAAATATTGAAGGTGGGAGGAGAAGGGGATGACAGTGGATGAGATGGTTGGATGGCATCACCAACTCGATGGACATGACTCTGAGCGAGCTCTGGGAGTTGGTGAAGGACAGGGAAGCCTGGCATACTGCAGTCCATGGGGTCCTAAAGAGTCAGACAAGACTGAGTGATTGAACTGAACTAACTGAACTTCTCTAAAGAAGATCTACAAAATAGTAAATAAGTATATGAAAAGATGCTCAAGCTCATTAGTCATTAGAGAAATGCCAATCAAGAGCACAGTGAGATTCCATTTTATATCTGCCACAATGGCTATAATTAAAGAAAAAGAAAACTGAGAAACAAGTGCTGGCAAGGATGTGGAGAAATTAGAACTCTTATACATTGCTAGTGGAATGTAATGTGTTACAGCTGCTTTGGAAAAAAATTTTGACAGTTTCTCAAAATGTTACACATAAAGTTATCATACAAGCTAAAAGTTCTACTCCTACATATATACACAATATGTGAACATATGTTCACAGAAAAACTTGTATTCAAATGATCATAGCAGCATAATCCATAACAGCCATAAGTAGAAACAACTCAATATCTATCAACTTATGAATAGATAAACAAAATGTGATACATCCATAGATGTCAGTTCCAATTTACCATAATAGTAATGAAGTAGTGATACATGTTACCACATGTGTGACCCTTGAAAGCATCATGCTAAGTGAAAGAAGCCAAATATATAAGGCATATACCATGAAATTCCACTTACGTGAAATGTCCAGGGTAGCAAATTCACAGGGACAGAAAGTAGGTTAGGAAAGAGGCAGAGTAAGGTAAAAATAATTTACTTGCTCAAGGTCACCAGGCTACTAAAGCAGTAAAATCAGGATTTGAAATCACATCCTTCTGACTAAGTGGCTGCTAACAACTCTACTGTCTTTATACATTCATCATTCACTCATCATTGATTATGCACCTAATATATGCTAGGCACCAAGAATAAAATCTTGACAAACCTACCTTCCAGGAATTCACAATAGAGAATGGAAGGCCAACACGAAAACAGAAGAAGTGGCCACTCACGACTGAAACAAGGGCAACTGGAGAAGTACCTAAGAGAAGGAAGAGTTATATTAAGTCTTCTGAAAACCTGAGGCCAAGACAAGATTAAAGGAGAAGCATTTTATTAGAGGAAATGCCTATAAGAGAGAAATTAGGAAGGGAGCCAGGAAAACACTGAGAGAGTCATCAGACCATGATGCCAGTGTGACATGAATGAAGTAAAGAGGGAGACAAGGTTGGGTGGTAGCACCCTAGAGAGCCATGCAGCCTAAAGGCAGTCTGACAGAGCTGTTGACAGAAACACTGCAAACCAAAGTCAAAATCAAAGAGAAGTCGTGTCTTCCAGGAACAGGTTTGCCTTAGCAACCTTTTGGTCTTTGGGCACTGACTGGAAGTACCCCATGAGACACACGGCTTTGATGCAAACCTGGAGGTGGATTTCCCACAATCACATAGCTGGGATTGTTGTAGCCACGCGTTCCGGGAAACAAATTCACTCAGAAGGACAATGCAGATAGTGAAGTGCAGTTTATTACACTGGCAGACCCAAGGCAGAGTCTCCTCTTAGCCAAGGACCCCGACCAGCATTTGTGAAAATCTTTTATACCCCATGTGTACGTGTCCAAACCCACCACCCCAATTTCCTTGAGACTTACATAAACCAAGGAAAATACAATCCCAATAACCCCATCATTGACGTGCTATGTGCTCATGTGCTCAAACAGTCAAACAATTAGCCAATAATCAATAAACCCGAGGTTACACTCCGATAGATACAGAAAATTTATGGCCTGTCTGGAGGAAGGGGTAATTAGTGTATGTTTTCTCGTAGGCAATGAGTAACCTAGATACGATCTTCAAGGTTCCCCTGTCTGGAGGGGGTCTTATCCATCTGTTGTCATTTTCATAGGCACTAAACACAGAGTTCAGAGTCCATTGGAAAGGTGGCCAAGCACGACCAGCATGAAGAGGCCTAAGATGGAGTCCAGGCCCTATGAATTCCTTCTTCAGGTGTGGTCCTTGTGGTCACCACAAAGGCAAAATGTCAGGAAAAGCTTTCTGGTGACTTTTGACCTGGTTTCTAAGATTATAATCTCCCAGTGGATTGGGACAGAATAAGAAAGAAAATCAAGCATCATGGAGAAAAGGTGACTGGGTGAGCAATTGTGATACATGAAAGCCTTACACTACCTTACATGAAAACCTTACACTACTACACTTACTTACGGGTCTTAGTCCTTGGAGCTTTCAACAGAGTTTTTCTTGTTCTAGCTGTGTCCCCAGTGTCTCACACTTATGATCTAGTTCTTATTAAATATGTTACAAAATACAATATAATTAGATTATCATTGAACGTCGCACTGTTCAGTGTAATTCAGCTCGTCATTTAACACATGGAAAATTTTGCACATTAATTAATTCAATCACTCCAGACAGAGAACTTCTGAAAGATTTGTGAGTTCATTTACATGTTTATCTCCTCTCTTCTTGAGAGTAGCACTGTTCTTCCGCCTGATGATTGAAATGAATTGGATATTTTGAACTCATCCATCAGATCTGGAAATGATCTCTTAATTGACAAAGGCGTTTAACAGTTAATTGAACATTTCTACTGTGAACTTCCATTTTTTTAAGTACAGAAATAGCACAGCTGGGCTGTGGACAAGTAGAGAATGTCATGAAAATATCTTTCTGTGTCTTTCATGTTCTCTGAAATATCCCTACCACCTTACAAACTGCTATGTACACAGTAGGGTACTCAATGAATATTTCATAATTTCACTTTCTATGAATTTCTGAAAATTTAAATATGAGAGTAAGTGTATCTTTGTTAAGTGTATCTATTGTAGCTATTGAGAAATTTAGAAAAGGTAGAGGAACCAGAGATCAAATTGCCAGCATCCACTGGATCATTGAAAAAGCAAGAGAATTCCAGAAAACATATACTTCTACTCACTGACTATGATAAAGCCTTTGACTGTGTGGATCACAACAAGCTGTGGAAAATTCTTCAAGAGATGAGACTACCAGACCACCTTGTCTGCCTCCTGAGAAATCTGCATGCAGGTCAAGAAGCAACAGTTAGAACTGGACATGAACAACAGACTGGTTCAAAATTGGGAAAGGAGTACATCAAGGCTGTATATCGTCACCCCGCTTATTTAACTTCTTTGCAGAGTACATCAAGTGAAATGCCAGGCTGGGTGAAGCACAAGCTGGAATCAAGATTTCTGACAGAAATATCAATAACCTCAGATAAGTGGATGACACCCACCACCCTTATGGCAGAAAGTGAAGAGGAACTGGAAGAGCCTCTTGATGAAAGTGCAAAAGGAGAGTGAAAAAGCTGGCTTAAAACTCAACATTCAAAAAACTAAGATCATGGCAACTGGTCCCATCCCTTCATGGAAAATAGATGGGAAAATAATGGAAACAGTAACAGATTTTATTTTCTTGGGCTCCAAAATCACTGCAGATGGTGACTGCAGCCATGAAATTAAAACACACTTGCTCGTTGGAAGAAAAGTTATGACCAACTTAGACAGTGTATTAAAAAGCAGAGACATTACTTTGATGACAAATATCCATCTAGTCAAAGCTATGTTTTTTCCAGTAGTGATGTATGGATGTGAGAGTTGGACCATAAAGAAGGCTGCTGCTGCTACTGCTGCTAAGTCACTTCAGTCATGTCCGACTCTGTGCGACCCCATAGACGGCAGCCCACTGGGCTCCCCTGTCCCTGGGATTCTCCAGGCAAGAACACTGGAGTGGGTTGCCATTTCCTAAAGAAGGCTGAGCACCAAAGAATTGATTTTGAGCTGTGGTGTTGGAAGACTCTCAAGAGTCCCTTGGACTACAAGGAGACCAAACCAGTCAATCCATAGGAAATCAACCCTGACTATTCATTGGAAGGACTAATGCTGAAGCTGAAGTTCCAATACTTTGGTTACCTGATGTGAAGAGCCAACTAACTGGAAAAGACCCTGATGCTGGGAAAAATTAAAGGCAGGAGGAGAATGGGACGACAGATAATGAGATAGTTGGATGGCATCACCGACTCAATGGAAATTAGTTTGAGCAAGTTCTGGAAGACAGTGATAGACAGGAAAGCCCAGCATGCTGCAGTCCATGGGGTCGCAAAAAGACACAACTGAGCAACTAAACAACAATAGAGAAATTTAAGCTGATCTGCAATAAGCTTTGAAAATCTGAATGTTACCACTTCATGTAAATAGAATATTTGGTTTCTGGGTCCTATTCAAGTGCCTCATCAGACATTTACATCTTCCTTCCCTTCCCCGTCTTCATCCTACCAAACCTTACAGCTGCCTAAAAGTTATAATAATGTATAGAATCCAGTCGTAAAGTCTAAAACACAGTTACTTTCTTTAAGCCAGATTAGAGAAAATAATCTCTTTATTTGCGGAATACTTTCAAACATGAAAAATGACTTCTTACATCATTACTTAGAAAGTTATGACCTTTCCTTAATTTTAATATGTCCAGAATTGGTGCTAACCAAGAGACTTCATGGACATCACCAGGTGGTCAACACCAAAATAAGATTGATGATATTCTTTGCAGTCAAAGATGGAGAAGATCTATACAGTTAGCAAAAACAAGACCAGGAGCTAACTGTGGCTCAGATCATGAACTCCTTATTGCCAAATTCAGACTGAAATTGAAGAAAGTAGGGAAACCACTAGAATATTCAGGTATGACCTAAATCAAATCCCTTATGATTATACAGTGGAAGTGAGAAATAGATTTAAGGGACTAGATCTGATAGAGTGCCTGATGAACTATGGATGGAGGTTCATGACATTGTAAAGGAGACAGGGATCAAGACCATCCCCATGGAAACGAAATGCAAAAAAGCAAAATGACTATCTGAGGAGGTCTTACAAATAGCTGTGAAAAGAAGAGAAGCGAAAAACAAAGGAGAAAAGGAAAGATATAAGCATCTGAATGCAGAGTTCCAAAGAATAGCAAGGAGAGATAAGAAAGCCTTCCTCAGTGATCAGTGCAAAGAAATAGAGGAAAACAACAGAATAGGAAAGACTAGAGATCACTTCAAGAAAATTAGAGATACCAAGGGAATATTTCATGCAAAGATGGGCTCGATAAAGGACAGGAATGGTATGGAACTAACAGAAGCAGAAAATATTAAGAAGAGCTGGCAAGAATACACAGAACTGTACAAAAACGATCTTCATGACCAAGATAATCATGATGGTGTGATCACTCACCTGGAGCCAGACATCTTGGAATGTGAAGTCAAGTGGGCCTTAGAGAGCATTACTATGAACAACGCTAGTGGAGGTCATGGAATTCTACTTGAGCTATTTCAAATCCCAAAAGATGAGGCTGCGAAAGTGCTGCACTCAATAAGCCAGCAAATTTGGAAAACTCAGCAGTGGCCACAGGACTGGAAAATGTCAGTTTTCATTCCAATCCCAAAAAAGGCAATGTCAAAGAATGCTCAAACTACCGCACAATTGAACTCATCTCACATGCTAGTCGGAGAAGGCAATGGCAAGCCACTCCAGTACTCTTCCCTAGAAAATCCCATGGATGGAGGAGCCTGGTAGGCTGCAGTCCGTGGGGTCGCTAAGGGTCGGACATGACTGAGCGACTTCACTTTCACTTTTCACTTTCACACATTGGAGAAGGAAATGGCAACCCACTCCAGTGTTCATGCCTGGAGAATCCCAGGGACGGGGGAGCCTGGTGGGCTTCCGTCTATGGGATCACACAGAGTCGGACACGACTGAAGTGACTTAGCAACAGCAGCAGCAGCACACGCTAGTAAAGTAATGCTCAAAATTCTCCTAGCCAGGCTTCAGCAATACATGAACTGTGAAATTACAGATGTTCAAGCTGGTTTTAGAAAAGGCAGAGGAACCAGAGATCAAAATGCCAACATCCACTGGATCATCGAAAAAGCAAGAGAGTTCCAGAAAAACATCTGTTTCTGCTTTATTGACTATGCCAAAGACTTTGACTGTGTGGATCACAATAAACTGTGGAACATTCTGAAAGAGATGGGAATACCAGACCACCTGACCTGCCTCTTGAGAAACCTATATGTAGGTCAGAAAGCAACAGTAAGAACTCGACATGGAACAACAGAATGGTTCCAAATAGGAAAAGGAGAACATCAAGGCTGAATATTGCCACCCTGCTTATTTAACTTGCATGCAGAGTACATCATGAGGAACGCTGGGCTAGAAGAAGCACAAGTTGGAATCAAGATTGCCGGGAGAAATATCAATAACCTCAGATATGCAGATGACACCGCCCTTATGGCAGAAAGTGAACAGGAACTAAAAAGCCTCTTGATGAAAGTGAAAGAGGAGAGTGAAAATGTTGGCTTAAAGCTCAACATTCAGAAAATGAAGATCATGGCATCTGGTCCCATCTCTTCATGGGAAATAGATGGGGAACAGTGGAAACAGTGTCAGACTTTTTTTTTTCTGGGCTCCAAAATCACTGCAGATGGTGATTGTAGCCATGAAATTAAAAGACGCTTACTACTTGGAAGGAAATTTATGACCAACCTAGATAGTATATTAAAAAGCAGAGACATTACTTTGCCAACCAAGGTCCGTCTAGTCAAGGCTACGGTTTTTCCAGTGGTCATGTATGGATATGAGAGTTGGACTGTGAAGAAAGCTGATCGCCGAAGAATTGATGCTTTATTGGAGAAGACTCGAGAGTCCCTTGGACTATAAGGAGATCCAACCAGTCCATCCTAAAGGATATCAGTCCTGGGTGTTCATTGGAAGAACTGATGCTAAAGTTGAAACTCCAATACTTTGGCCACCTCATGCGACGAGTTGACTCACTGGAAAAGACTCTGATGCTGGGAGGGATTGGGGGCAGGAGGAGAAGGGGGCGACAGAGAATGAGATGGTGGATGGCATCACCGACTCGATGGACATGAGTTTGAGTGAACTCCGGGAGTTGGTGATGGACAGGGAGGCCTGGCGTGCTGTGACTCATGGGGTCGCAGAGAGTGGGAAACGTCTGAGCGACTGAACTGAGCTGAGCTGAACTGAGGCACTGAATTAAGCATTTATTATACATTATCTTATTAACTCTCTTCAAACTCCAGTTAGGTAGATATCATCACCCCTTTTTCACAGATGAAGAAACTGAGGTCTAGAGGTGTCATGTCAGTTGCTCCAGGATCAGCTGAGCTGATGAATTGGAGGAAGCAGGACTCAAAACTAAGGATTTGGAAAAATGTAAATGAATATAAAACACCTAAAAGTGCATCTGGCTTGATAAATGGCAGCATCTCATCCTCGCACCCCTCATGAGTTCTGAAATTCTCATCTCACCCCTCGTCTGAAATTCTGTATTAAGAATATGCTGGCATCAAATTAACTGTATATCCCAGCAATTATAGGAGGCTTCAGTTCAGTTCAGTTCAGTTCAGTCGCTCAGTAGCATCCGACTCTCCGCGACCCCATGAGTCACAGTACGCCAGGCCTCCCTGTCCATTACCAACTCCCGGAGTTCACTCAAACTCATGTCCACAGAGTCGGTGATGCCACCCAGCCATCTCATTCTCTGTCGTCCCCTTCTCCTCCTGCCCCCAACCTTTCCCAGCATCAGAGTCTTTTCCAGTGAGTCAACTCGTCGCATGAGGTGGCCAAAGTATTGCAGTTTCAGCTTTAGCATCAGTCCTTCCAATGAACACCCAGGATTGATCTCCTTTAGAATGGACTGGTTGGATCTCCTTGAAGTACAAGGGACTCGCAAGAGTCTTCTCCAACACCACAGTTCAAAAGCATCAATTCTTCGGCGATCAGCTTTCTTCACAGTCCAACTCTCACATCCATACATGACCACGGGAAAAACCATAGCCTTGACTAGACGGACCTTTGTTGGCAAATTAATATCTCTGCTTTTTAATATACTATCTAGGTTGGTCATAACTTTCCTTCCAAGGAGTAAGCGTCTTTCAATTTCATGGCTGCAATCAGCATCCGCAGTGATTTTGGAGCCCAAAAAAATAAAGTCTGACACTGTTTCCACTGTTTTTCCATCGATTTCCCATGAAGTGATGGGACCAGATGCCATGATCTTTGTCTTCTGAATGTTGAGCTTCAAGCCAACCTTTTCACTCTCCTCTTTCACTTTCATCAAGAGGCTTTTGAGTTCCTCTTCACTTTCTGCCATAAGAGTAGTGTCATCTGCATATCTGAGGTTATTGATATTTCTCCCAGCAATCTTGATTCCAGCTTGTGCTTCTTCCAGCCCAGCGTTCCTCATGATGTACTCTGCATATAAGTTAAATAAGCAAGGTGACAATATACAAGCTTAATTGGGAACTATTTCATCCCTCTGACATTTGTATAAATTTAGACCCAGCATAGAAATCAAGAGAGCCTGGTTTTCTATTCCATCTTCTAGTGCTAGGTGGTTATGTGACCTTGGGCAAGTCACTTGACCATAAAATTTCCTTTAATTCATAACAACACCGAAAAGTAATCATATCACTCACCAGGTTTTTGTATAAAATAAAAGCAAATCTGAAATGGTTGAAAAATTTCAAAATTCTGCATGATTTTATAGATTTCCCAATTAACCTATCAAAATTCTTAGACCATGAAAATGCCTATGAAAACAAACTGCAACAAACCATGAATACAGTCTCTTCATTTTCATTTTTTAAAAATTTATTTGGCTGCTCTGGGTCTTAGTTCTCCGTGTGGGACTCAGTTCTCCAACCAGGGATCGACCCCGGGCCCCAACACTGGGAACTCCGAGTCCCAGCCACTGGATCACCAGAGAAGTCCCTCTCTTTGCTTCAATTAGCTGTGTTCTCATTTTTAATTATGTCAGTTTTCAAACACACACAAAAGTAGACAGAATAGTATAATGAATCTCCATGACTCAATGATTATCATCTCTGATGTGCTTATTTTATATAGCCTCATATAGCCTCCCCGTATCTTATTTTTCTATTTGAAAGCAAAACCTAAGACATCATATGAATATGGTTCTTTTATGATTACAAAATTACTGAGGGAATTTTATTTCATTTTCTCAAATCCTGAGGAGAAAGTCAATTTTAAAATCTGGCAAAATTCAAGCTGATATTGATCTTACTTGGTCTTTCTGCTTCTAAAATCTCTCAGAAAATGAACCTCCAATCTAAATAATAAATCAATTTGGCAGACCAGGCCAAGGGCTAGTGAATCCAATTGCCTATAGTAGACAAGCAAGTGGGGGTCCAGCTTGTCTATGCAGAGGGCAGCACTTTCATTTCTGTAATAACAGGATTTATAACAGCACAGTTTAGTACATAATAGCAGGTTTAGTACATGAAACCAGTTTGGCAATTCTGACCAGAGAGTCAACTATTCTTGACAAAGTGAGTGAAGGCAAGAAGACTAAACAAAGTTAAGCTCTTAGAGAAGAAAAAAAAATTTTTTAAGAAAGAAAAACAAGCTGAACTGCCCACTTAATAAAAAAGGTAGGAACCAATTTCTCCCTAAATCTGAGTACTTTCAACTTTTATTTTATTTTATTTTATTTTTATTAGAGGTTAATTATTTTACAATATTATATTGGTTGGTTTTGTCATCCATTGTCATGAATCTGCCCCGGGTGTACATGAGTTCCACTTCCTGAACCCCCCTCCCACCTCCTTCCTCCCCTTATGCTCCCTCTGGGTCATCCCTGCACACCAGGTCCGAGCATCCTCTAACATGCATCGACCCTGAATTGACGATTCATTTCACATATGATATTAAACTTATAAGAACAGATACTACACTTGATCTTAGCCAAAAGGCCACTGGCTCTTTTTTTTTTTTTTTGGCTGAATATTTTATTGTGTAAATACACACACACTACAATATTATTATCAATTTATCCATCAGTGCACACTTAGGTTGTTTCAGTGTGTAAGCTATTGTAGATAATGCTGCAATGTATACGGGGGATATGGATATCTCTTTTTTTCTCTTTTTTTTTTTTCCAATTTTATTTATTTATTTTTTTCAAGTTGAACAGACTAAATTTCTTTAAACAAACTTACTTATACTCCAGAGTCCTTTAAAAACTTAATAGCATTTATACATTGAAGGTATTTGATTTTCTTGTAACTAGCACTTCAAATGCAACAAGCATTTGACCCAACAAGTAAAACTTTCTACAGTTCATAACTTTTATAAATAAAATAAATGTACAGTGAATAAGTTCTCTGAAATATTTCAATATTTCTGCAGGTTTAGTAACATCGTAAAATACATTTCAACTAAAATTCACAAATCTAAAAACCTGTTAGGCATTTTTAGGTGTTTTAAGATGGAAATGAAGACCAATGTTACATCGTAATATGCCAATTACAAATAGTACTTCAAATAGCAAATACTACAGTTTGTCCCAAACTTTAAAAACTATTCATGAACTCAACACAGAACTATTGATGGCTATGAGAATTGTTTCCTAGCCTTTTTGAAAATTTCAACCCATTTACGTTTAAGGTAATTATTGATAAGTACGATCCCGTAGCCATTTTCTTTATTGCTTTGGGTTCAAGTTTATACACTCTTTCTGTGTATCCTGTCTATAGAAGATCCTTTAGCATTTGTTGGAGAGCTGGTTTGGTGATGCTGAATTCCCTCAGCTTCTGCTTGTCTGTAAAGCTTTTGATTTCTCCTTCATATTTGAATGAGATACTTGCTGGGTATAGTAATCTGGGCTGTAGGGTATTTTCTTTCATCACTTTAAGTATGTCTTGCCACTCCCTTCTGGCCTGAAGAGTTTCTGTTGAAAGATCAGCTGTTATCCTTATGGGAATCCCCTTGTGTGTTATTTGCTGCTTTTCCCTTGCTGCTTTTAATATTTGTTCTTTGTGTTTGATCTTTGTTAATTTGATTAATATGTGTCTTGGAGTATTTCGCCTTGGGTTTATCCTGTTGGGGACTCTCTGGGTTTCTTGGACTTGGGTGATTATTTCTTTCCCCATTTTAGGGAAGTTTTCAACTATTATCTCCTCAAGTATTCTCTCATGGTCTTTCTTTTTGTCTTCTTCTTCTGGGACTCCTATGATTCGAATGTTGGAGCGTTTAACATTGTCCCAGAGGTCTCTAATATTGTCCTCATTTCTTTTAATTCATTTTTCTTTTTTCCTCTCTGTTTCATTTATTTCTACAATTCTATCTTCTAGTTCGCTTATCCTGTCTTCTGCCTCTGTTATTCTACTGTTTGTTCCCTCCAGAGTGTTTCTGATCTCATCTATTGCATTATTCATTGTATATTGACTCTTTTTTATTTCTTCTAAGTCCTTATTAAATCTTTCTTCCATCTTCTCAATCCTTTTCTCCAGGTTATTTATCTGTAACTCCATTTTGCTTTCAAGATTTTGAATCATTTTCATCATCAAAATTTGAAATTCTTTATCAGGTAAATTCCCTATATCTTCTTCTTTTGTTTGTGTTGGTGGGCAATTGTCTTGTTCCTTTACTTGCTGGGTATTTCTCTGCCTCTTCATCTTGCTTATATTGCTTTGCTTGGGGTGGCCTTTCTGTCTTCTGGCAGTTTGTGGAGTTCTCTTTATTATGTAGTTTCTTCGCTGTGTGTGGGGTTGGACGGGTGACTTGTCCGGGTTCCCTGGTTATGGAAGCATGTGTCGGTGTTCTGGTGGGTGGAGCTGGATTTCGTCTCTCTCCTTTAGAAGACAATGGGCTGCTTTTCTGGGAGCCTGATGTCCTCTGCCAGTATTCAGAAGTTGTTTTGTGGACTTTACTCCGCGTTCAAATGTTCTTTTGATGAATTTGTGGGGGAGAAAGTGGTCTTGCCATCTTATCCCTCCGCCATCTTGTTCCTTCCTCCCCAGAACACTGGATTCTTATATTCCACTTGGTCGTGGAGTATCTCTTCCCAGCTGCTCCAGCAAGGAGCAGCCGCTGTACCTTACCTTGGACGAGGGGTATCTCCTCAAGGCCGCGCCTCCTGCTTTGAATGTAGATCAGCTCCTCTCGGCCCTCCGGTGCCCAAACAGCCACCGCCTCCTGAACGTGGTACAGCTCCTCTCGGCCACCGCCCTAACCCTGGGCGTGGGGTAGCTCATCTCAGCCACGATTCTGCACGTGGTCGGTTGCGCCGGAGCTGGGCGCCACCCCAGGCCACTGGCTCTTAGTAGCTGGAAGAAGACTACTTTTAAGACGCGAGAGACACCGGCCCCAGCACAACTGACCACGCAAAGAGGCACGGCCGAGAGGAGCTACCCCACGCCTTAGGCCAGGGCAGGCGGCCCAGAGGAGCTACCCCACGTCCAATAGGCGGTGGCTGCATGGGAGCAGGAGGGGCAAAAGGAGCTACTCTACGTTCAAGGTCAGGAGGGGCAGCCTTGAGAGATACCCCTCGTCCAAGGTAAGGTGCAGTGGCTGCGTTTTTGTGGAGCAGCTGTGAAGAGATATCCCAAGCCCAAGGTAAGAAAAACCCAAATAAGATGGTATGTATTGCGAGGGGGCATCAGAGGGCAGACACACTGAAATTGTAATCACAGGAAACTAGTCGATCTGAACACATGGACCACAGCCGAACGTGGTCCACTGGAGAAGGGAATGGCAAACCACTTCAGTACACTTGCCTTGAGAACCCCATGAACAGTATCAAAGGGGAAAATGATAGGATACTGAATGAGGAATTCCCCAGGTCGGTAGGTGCCCAGTATGCTACTGGAGATCAGTGGAGAAATAACTCTAGAAGGAATGAAGGGATGGAGCAAAAGCAAAACCAATACCCAGTTGTGGATGTGACTGGTGATAGAAGCAAGGTCCGGTGCTGTAAAGAGCAATATTGCATAGGAACATGGAATGTTAGGTCCATGAATCAAGGCAAATTGGAAGTGGTCAAACAGGAGATGGCAAGAGTGAATGCCGACATTCTAGGAATCAGTGAACTAAAATGGACTGGAATGGGTGAATTTAACACAGATAACCATTGTATTTACTACTGTGGGCAGGAATCCTTTAGAAGAAATGGAGTAGCCATCATGGTCAACAAAAGAGTCCGAAATGCAGTACTTGGATGCAATCTTAAAAACGACAGAATGATTTCTGTTCGTTTCCAAGGCAAACCATTCAATATTACAACAATCCAGGCCTATGCCCCAAACAGTAACGCTGAAGAAGCCGAAGTTGAACGGTTCTATGAAGACCTACAAGACCTTTCAGAACTAACACCCAAAAAAGATGTTCTTTTCATTATAGGGGACTGGAATGCAAAAGTAGGAAGTCAAGAAATACCTGGAGTAACAGGCAAATTTGGCCTTGGAGCACAGAATGAAGCAGGGCAAAGGCTAATAGTGTATTGTCAAGAGAATGCACTAGCCATAGCAAACACCTTCTTCCAACAACACAAGGGAAGACTCTACACGTGGACATCACCAGATGGTCAACACCGAAATCAGATTGATTACATTCTTTGCAGCCAAAGATGGAGAAGCTCTATACAGTTAGCAAAAACAAGACCAGGAGCTGACTGTGGCTCAGATCATGAACTCCTTATTGTCAAATTCAGACTTAAATTGAAGAAAGTAGGGAAAACCACGAGACCATTCAGATATGACCTCAATCAAATCCCTTATGATTATACAGTGGAAGTGAGAAATAGATTTAAGGGACTAGATCTGATAGATACAGTGCCTGATGAACTCTGGATGGAGGTTCGTGACATTGTACAGGAGACAGGGACCAAGAACATCCCCATGGAAAAGAAATGCAAAAAAGCAAAATGGCTGTCTGAAGAGGGCTTACAAATAGCTGTGAAAAGAAGAGAAGCGAAAAGCAAAGGAGAAAAGGAAAGATATAAGCATCTGAATGCAGAGTTCCAAAGAATAGCAAGGAGAAATAAGAAAGCCTTCCTCAGCGAGAAATGCAAAGAAATAGAGGAAAACAACAGAATAGGAAAAACAAGAGATCTCTTCAAGAAACTTAGAGATTCCAAGGGAATATTTCATGCAAAGATGGGCTCGATAAAGGACAGAAATGGTATGGACCTAACAGAAGCAGAAGATATTAAGAAGAGGTGGCAAGAATACACAGAAGAACTGTACAAAAAAGATATTCACGACCAAGATAGTCACAATAACGTGATCACTGACCTAGAGCCAGATATCTTGGAATGTGAAGTCAAGTGAGCCTTAGAAAGCATCACAAGGAACAAAGCTAGTGGAGGTGATGGAATTCCAGTTGAGCTATTTCAAATCCTGAAAGATGATGCTCTGAAAGTGCTGCACTCAATATGCCAGCAAATTTGGAAAACTCAGCAGTGGCCACAGGACTGGAAAAGGTCAGTCTTCATTCCAATCCCAAAGAAAGGCAATGCCAAAGAATGCTCAAACTACTGCACAATTGCACTCATTTCACACGCTAGTAAAGTCATGCTCAAAATTCTCCAAGCCAGGCTTCAGCAATATGTGAACCGTGAACTCCCAGATGTTCAAGCAGGTTTTAGAAAAGGCAGAGGCACCAGAGATCAAATTGCCAACATTTTGTGGGTCATGGAGAAAGCAAGAGAGTTCCAGAAAAACATCTATTTCTGCTTCATTGACTATGCCAAAGCCTTTGACTGTGTGGATCACAATAAACTGTGGAACATTCTGAAAGAGATGGGAATACCAGACCACCTGACCTGCCTCTTGAGAAACCTGTATGCAGGTCAGGAAGCAACTGTTAGAACTGGACACGGAACAACAGACTGGTTCCAAATAGGAAAAGGAGTACGTCAAGGTCGTATATTGTCACCCTGCTTATTTAACTTATATGCAGAGTACATCATGAGGAACGCTGGGCTGGAAGAAGCATAAGTTGGAATCAAGATTGCCGGGAGAAATATCAATAACCTCAGATATGCAGATGACATATCTGGCAGAAAGTGAAGAGGAACTCAAAAGCCTCTTGATGAAAGTGAAAGAGGAGAGTGAAAAGGTTGGCTTGAAGCTCAACATTCAGAAAACAAAGATCATGGTATCTGGTCCCATCACTTCATGGGAAATAGATGGAAAAACAGTGGAAACAGTGTCAGACTTTAATTTTTTGGCTCCAAAATCACTGCAGATGCTGATTGCAGCCATGAAATTAAAAGACGCTTACTCCTTGGGAGGAAAGTTATGACCAACCTAGATAGTGTACTAAAAAGCAGAGACATTACTTTGCCAACAAAGGTCTGTCTAGTCAAGGCTATGGTTTTCCCCGTGGTCATGTATGGATGTGAGAGTTGGACTATGAAGAAAGCTGATCACCAAAGAATTTATGCTTTTGAACTGTGGTGTTGGAGAAGACTCTTGAGAGTCCCTTATACTGCAAGGAGATCCAACCAGTCCATCCTAAAGGAGATCAGTCCTGGGTGTTCATTGGAAGCACTGATGCTAAAGCTGAAACTGCAATACTTTGGCCACCTCATGCGATGAGTTGACTCACTGGAAAAGACTCTGATGCTGGGAAAGGTTGGGGGTGGGAGGAGAAAGGGACGACAGAGAATGAGATGGCTGGATGGCATCACCGACTCTCTAGACATGAGTTTGAGTGAACTCCAGGAGTTGGTGATGGACAGGGAGGCCTGGCATGCTGTGATTCATGGGGTCGCAGAGAGTTGGACACGACTGAGTGACTGAACTGAACTGAACTTCACATATGATAATATACATGTTTCAATGCCATTCTCCCAAACCATCCCACCCTCACCCTCTCCCACAGAGTCCCAAGACTGTTCTATACATTTGTGTCTCTTTTGCTGTCTTGTATACAGGTTTATCATTTGCATCTTTCTAAATTTCATATATATGCGTTAGTATATTGTATTGGTGTTTTTCTTTCTGGCTTACTTCACTCTGTATAATAGGCTCTAGTTTCATCCACCTCATTAGAACTGATTCAAATGCATTCTTTTTAATTGCTGAGTAATACTCCATTGTCTATATGTACCAAAGCTTTCTCTTCCATTCGTCTGCAGATGGACATCTAGGTTGCTTCCATGTCCTGGCTATTATAAACAGTGCTGAAATGAAACTATAAACAAGGTGAAAAGATAACCTTCAAATGGGAGAAAATAATAGCAAATGAAGCAACTGACAAAGAATTAATCTCCAAAATATACAAGCAGTTCCTGCAGCTCAATTCCAGAAAAATAAATGACCCAATCAAAAAATGGACCAAAGAATTAAACAGACATTTCTCCGAATAAGACATAAAGATGGCTAACAAACACATGAAAAAATCCTCAACATCCTTCATAATCAGAGAAATGCAAATCAAAACCACAGTGAGATACCATTTCACACCAGTCAGAATGGCTACTATCCAAAAGTCTACATGCAATAAATGCTGGAGAGGGTGCGGAGAAAAGGTGGGAATGAAAACTAGTACAGCCACTATGGAGAACAGTTTGGAGATTCCTCAAAAAACTGGAAATAGAACTGCCATATGACCCATCAATCGCACTCCTGGGCGTACACACCGAGGAAACCAGAATTGAGAGAGACACATGTACTCCAATGTTCACTGCAATTTTTCTAATGCGTCTTGTTTACAAAGCTCAGTGACATTCGTGATTAACAGCCTAATGACATATGTAGGGTGGGCATTTGTGCAGGAGACCTGGGTTCGATCCCTGGGTTGGGAAGATCCCCTGGAGAAGGGAAAGGCTACCCACTCCAGTATTGTGGCCTGGAGAATTCCACGGACTATACAGTCCATGGGGTCGCAAAGAGTCGGACACAACTGAGCGACTGAACTTAACTGAATTGAAGAGCCTTCATATTTCTTCCAACTTGTGCTAACCAAGAGGCACTGTATTTCTTCCATTTTCAAATAAGTGTTTTAAATGAAACTATTTGTCATGAGTCGCTAATATGCATACGAAGTGCATGCTAATTTGCTTCAGTCGTGTCTGACTCTGTGACCCTATGGACTGTAGCCTCACCAGGCTCCCCTGTCCATGGGACTCTACAGACAAGAATACTGGAGTGGGTTTCCATGCCCTCCTCCAGGGGATCTTCCGGACCCAGGGATCGGACCCACATCTTATGTCTCCTGCATTGACAGGTGAGTTCTTTACCACTAGCGCTACTTAGGAAGTCCATACTAAGTTAGTACCCATAGCCAATTATAATCGCACCATCATCTGAAAAAAAAAAATTGCTATTTGAAGCATACAATAAACTTTCCATTGATTTTCTTTGATAGTTCCCTTCTGGTAGTCTCTGAATTTCCCATTAATCTGGTTTGTCTTTTCATCTTATAGATCAGAAATTATTTACCTGGGGAAGTGTCCAAGAAATAGGTACTTCTTAGTCTGGGTCTTCCAAGAAGGAGAAGATACAAAGATGGAGAAAATACCTGTGAAGGAAAAGACACTATGTGTTATGGCTCAAGAGCTGTCAGACAGTAATACAGGTCTGACTCTGGAGGAGGGAGGGAAAGAATGAAGGTTGGTTGTGAAGTCTTACACTGAAATGCAATGCAATTCTAAAAAAAAAAAAAAAAAAAAAAAAAAACGGCAGCAATACCAACAGGGGGTCCTTGAGCAAAAGTCTATAACTCCCAGGAGTGGGTCTCCTTTAGTATTTTTGATGGACTCAGTCACTGGTTGGGCAGAGTCTATGGAGAAATTGGTCTCATGCAAATGCAGTGCAGGATTTAGAGCTCAGTAACTGAGATCATCATTCAATCAGGTTCCTTGAAGTCAGAGATCTGAGAGGTGCCTTTCATGGCCACCATAGTGGTGGTGGGGGTTTGATCGCTAAGTTGTGTCCTACTCCTTTGACCCCATGGACTGTAGCCCACCAGGCTCCTCTGTCCATGGGATTTCCCAGACAAGAATACTGGACTGGAGTGGGTTGCCATGTATCTCAAATTTCACACTCCTTTCTAAAAGCACACAAATTGAAAGTAAAGTATCATTTAGGACAGAGGTGACTTGCCTCAGGCCAGAAATTCACTGATTCATTCAAATAATACTTTAGGAATGCAGTTAAGCACGTGGCCTTTGGCTTACACAGAGCTGGATTCAAACCCTATCTCCCCCATCTAGTCGTTGTTCAGTCACTCAGTCATGCCAGATTCTTTATGACCCCATGGATTGCAGCATAGCAGGCTTCCCTGTCCTTCACTATCTCCCAGAGTTTGCTCAAACTCATGTCCATTGAGTTTGTGATTCCATCTAACTATCTCATCCTCTGTTGCCCCCTTCTCCTCCTGCCCTCAATCTTTCCCAGCATCAGTGTCTTTTTCAATGAGTTGTCTCTTTGCATCAGGTGGCCAAAGTACTGGAGCTTCAGCTTCAGCATCGTCAACCTCTGTGGAGGCTTCATTACATAGGCATGGTTGATTAAATGGTTGATTAAATCACTAACCACTGGTGATTGAGCCAACATTCAGTCGCTCTCCTTTCTAATCATTTGGTTGGTTCCACTGACAACTAGCCCCCATGCTTAGGTGTTCTCCAAAAGTTATCTTATTAACATAAGAAAAGACATCTTTATATTCTCTTGGGAAATTCCAAGGATTTTAGGAGCTCTGTGCCAGAAATGGTGAAAAGACCAAATATATATTTGGTGTATATATATATATCACATTTTGCGGGGTGGGGGAAGGTGGAGAGACAGCATACCTGTCCTAGAATAGAAGAGATTTAAGAGCAACATTCACCAAATGGTACTCGATTGGAATTTGGCTTGAATAAATCAGTTATAAAGACATTTTTGGTATTAACACAACCAGGGAAATTTACATGAAGATTGGATATTAAAGAATACTAGAAAATTACTGTAAATTATGTTAGATATAATAATGGTATTGTGGTTATGTAGGAAAGTGTCCTTTTTGTTAGTGATGAGTGTAAAAATTATGGGGTGAAATATGATGTCTATAACTTATGTTAAAATATTTCAAAAATATATTAATATAGCAAAATTATTTTAATCATTAAATCCAGATGATGGTATATGGCTGTTCAGTGAACTATCTTACTTCTCTATATGGCAGACATTTTTCAAAAAAAATGTTTTAAGATTTTTTTCATACATACAAAAGCTGAGGGAATTCATTACCTACAGAATGGCAATACAGGAAATGTTAATAGAAGTCTTTTAGGCAGAAAGAAAATGTTACCAGATGGAAATCTGGATATACACAAAGGAATAAAGAATACCTGAAATAAAAAGTACATGAATAAATACAGAACTTTTAACTTATTTTCAAATCATTTTAAAAGACAACTGAGTCTTTTCTACTTGGACCCAGACTAGAGATTAAACATGGTCTCCAGCAGATTGGAAAATTAAAATGTGTCAACAATTATAAATAAAAATAGTTATTCTCACTTCTCTTAGAAATTTGGAGGTTCTGGAAAGTCTTGTCCTTGCATTTTCTCACAACAATAATTGTCCTGAGTTGAATGACGGCTGGCCTTGAACTCTTTTTATAACGGGGAAAGCTGCAGAATGATGAAACACGTATTCACCTTCTTACACAAAGAGAATGACAATTTTATAGGAAATTTAAGGAAAAATCAGATGAAGGAAGATAGGTTTTAGAAGTACAAGAAAATAAGACCAGAGGGAGACACCAGGGGCTCTTTGACCTACAAGCTCATAGCTAATCTGCTAGGACATCAGGCTTGAGAAGCAACATGAAAGGGATGGTACAAGCCCTTTCAAGAAAACGAAAGTTTTTCTTTTTTTTCCTGGGAGCTGTTTGTTTCACTAAATGTTCAGTATGATGTATTGAAAAGTGTATGACTTAGCACTTTAATTTTTTTAAATAAATTTCTCCTGGATTGGGATAGCTGGTACAGGTTCACCAGCTAAAGGTCTGCTATCTTTGTGAAGGTCAGCCTTGTGTGCTAAGTTGGTTCATTAGTATCCGACTCTGTGATCCCATGGACTGTAGCCTGCCAGGTTCCTCTGTCCATGGAATTCTCCAGGCAAGAATGGGTTGCCTGCCCTTCAGGGTATCATGCCAACCCAGGGATCAAACCTGGGTCTCCTGCATTGCAAGCAGATTCTTTACCATCAGAACCACCAGGAAAGGTCAGTGTTAGCACTTTCAAAAGAAGGTGGTGATTTTTCCCAAAAAAAGCCATTTTGGAAGACTGTACAGAGATTAAGAAAGCATGTAAGACAATTATTTTCCTCCCCATCTTTCTCAAATTTGGAAATTTTTTCCTTTGTGACATGGTCACAAAAATTGCAACACTCCTTAATGCCAAAGTTAAGGGAAAAACAAACTTTTATTGCCTTACAGAGTTCAGAAAACCTACTTTCTGGCCTCATTCTATACATAAGTGAGTGATATAGACCAGGGGTCCCCAACATCCAGGATCTAATGCCTGATTCTCTGAGGTGGAGCTGATGTAATAATAAGAGAAATAAAGTACACAATAAATGTAATGAGCTTGAATCATTCCAAAACCATTCCCCCTCACCCCATCTGTGGAAAAACTGTCTTTCCCAAAACCAGTCCCTGGTGATGAAAAGATTGGGGACCACTGGTCTAGAGAAAGCATCGCATGGTTGACTAGCATCTCCAGAGTCTTGTGCTTTGTCCTTCACTGCACTGCTTGCAATCTTATCACGAAAGTGCAAGCAGTCACGCAGTTGAAAGTGTTTCCCACACTTAGTTGTCTGTACCTGCATATGTAAAGTAGAGAAAAAGAGAATTTCTCATACTTTACTCAAGATAAAATTTTAAATGAAGGGAAAATACGCGCAATAAACATCATAGCTAATGGTGAAGGACTGAATATTTTCCCCCTAAGATCATAAACAAGATAAGGTGGTCTGCTTTCATCAGTCTATTCAACATTGTACTGGAATTCTAGATGAGGCAATTAGGCAAGAAAAAGACACAAAAGGCATAAAAGGTGGAAAAGAATAGGTAAACTATATCTATTAGCAGATGACACAATGTTAAATAATCCACAAAAAAAATAAACTACTTAAACTAATAAATGAAATTTGCAATAAACAGTCCAAAAATAAATTAACAACTCCAATGACAACAAAATCAAAAGGAATAAAATAGTTAGGAATACACATAAAAAAAGAAGTTCAACACCTGCACACTGAAAACTACAAAACATCATTATGAAAAAAGGAGACCAAGATAGGGGGAGTGACTAAGACGGCAGAGTAGGAAGGTCCTGAGCTCACCTCTTACTACAGGAATACCAAAATTACAACTCACAGAGCAACTATTGATGAAAAAGACCTGAAGATTAGCAAAAAAGCTCTTCTACAACTAAAGATGTAAAGAAGAAACCATGCAACATCTCTGGTGACTCAGGGGTAAAGAATCCACCTGCCAATTCAGGAGACACGAGTTTGATCCCTGACCGGGAAGATCCCACATGCCATGGTGCAACTCAGCCCATGCGCCACAACTACTGAGCCTGTGCTCTGGAATTGGGAGCCACAACTACTGAGCACAACTGCTGCAACTACTGAAGCCCGTGCCCTACAGCCCGTGCTCTGCAACAAGAGAAGCCACCGCAATGAGAGAAACCCGTGCAACGCAATGAAGTATAGCCTCTGCTTACTGCAACTAGAGAAAGCCTGCACACAGCATTGAAGATAGCAGAACTAAAAACAAAGAAACAAATAAAAGAAATCTACCTGATAAAGTGTTCAAGGCGATGATTACAAAGATATTCAAAGTACTTGGGAGAAGAGTCAATGAACAGAGAGAGTTAGAAGCTGGAAGTTTTTAATGAAGATTAGAAAATACAGATAAGAATCAAATAGAAGTAGAGGAATAACCAAGTAATTTCATATAAAAAGGTTAGTCATAAAAATATGGGCAATGATATACTAGGGAAATTCAAATAAAATGAAAACAGGAAGGTCATGTTAATCTCAAAGTTGACTATAAAGCCAAAAGCATTAAATTAGACTCAAAGGGATATTTCATAAATTAGGAGAGTGAAAAGGTTGGCTTGAAGCTCAACATTCAGAAAACAAAGATCATGGCATCTGGTCCCATCACTTCATGGGAAATAGATGGAAAAACAGTGTCAGACTTTGTTTTTTTGGGCTCCAAAATCACTGCAGATGCTGATTGCAGCCATGAAATTAAAAGACGCTTACTCCTTGGAAGGAAAGTTATGACCAACCTAGATAGCATATTAAAAAGCAGAGACATTACTTTGCCAACAAAGGTCCGTCTAGTCAAGGCTATGGTTTTTCCCGTGGTCATGTATGGATGTGAGAGTGAAGAAAGCTGATCGCCGAAGAAGTGATGCTTTTGAACTGTGGTGCTGGAGAAGACTCTTGAGAGTCCCTTGGACTGCAAGGAGATCCAAGCAGTCCATTCTAAAGGAGATCAATCCTGGGTGTTCATTGGAAGGACTGATGCTAAAGCTGAAACTCCAGTACTTTGGCCACCTCATGCGAAGAGTTGACTCACTGGAAAAGACTCTGATGCTGGGAGGGATTGGGGGTGGGAGGAGAAGGGGATGACAGAGAATGAGATGACTGGATGGCATCACCGACTCGATGGACATGAGTTTGAGTGAACTCCGGGAGTTGGTTGATGGACAGGGAGGCCTGGTGTGCTGTGATTCATGGGGTCGCAAAGAGTCGGTCACAACTGAGTGACTGAACCGAACTGAACTGAACTGAAGGGCAAAATTACAAAGAAGATAATACTATCATTAACCTTTATGGAACTACATAGTACCATAATTTATTCTTTTAAGAAAACTTCAGTTCATAAACTTATATAGGAAATTTTAACACACCTCTCTCTGAATTTTATAAGATCAAGTAAATCTGTAAGAAGGGTTTAAATAATGATAAGTTTTAAAAAATCAATATAGGAAGAATTTATATCCTGAATATAACATGTTTTCTTGAATGTTCTAAGAACACCTCTGAAAACTGATTGGCCTCCAAGAAAGTCTAAAAACTTTTAAAATCTTATGTGCTATATTTGTTGTTGTTTAGTTGCTAAACCGTGTCCAACTCTTCTGTGACCCCATGGACTATAGCCTTCCAGGCTCCTCTGTCTGAAGTGGGTTGCCATTTCCTTTTCCAGGGGATCTTCTTGACCCAGGGATTGAACCTAGGTCTCCTGCATTGGAAGGCAGATTCTTTACCACTGAGCCACCAGGGACTGCCAATTACAATTTTAAAGTAACACAAGAAATTAACAATTAAAAGGTAGGTATGAATTTTTAATAATCCAGAGGAAATCAAAAGTGTATTATAGACAATCTGAAGGCTATAGAAACCTATAAGATGATCAAAACCTGAAGATGCAATGAATATCATACTCAAGGGAATCCCCTGGTGATCCAGTGGTTAGAGCTCTGACGTCCACTGCAGGGAGCACAGGTTTAATCCCTGGTTGGGGAACTAAGAACCTGTCAATTAATTAATTAATTAATAAGAATCACATTCAAGAGGAAACCCCATGGCCTTAAACTATCTTATTATTAAAGAAGAAAGACTGAGACTTCCTGGATGTCCAGTGCTAAGGAGTCCACCTGCCAATTCAGGGGATGGGACAAGTGTTCAGCCCCTGGTTCAGGAAGATTCCACATGTCTCAGGGCAATTGGAGAAGGCAATGGCAAGCCACTCCAGTACTATTGCCTAGAAAATCCCATGGATGGAGGAGCCTGGTAGGCTGTGGTCCGTGGGGTCGCTGAGGGTCGGACACGACTGAGCGACTTCACTTTCAATTTTTACTTTCACACATTGGAGAAGGAAATGGCAACCCACTCCAGTGTTCTTGCCTGGAGAATCCTAGGGACGGGGAAGCCTGGTGGGCTTCCGTCTGTGGGGTCACACAGAGTCGGACACGACTGAAGTGACTTAGCCGCAGCAGTAGCAGCAGCAGGGCAATTAGGCCCATGAACCACAACTGCTGAGCCTACATGTCCTAAAACCCATGCTCTGCAAGAGAAGCCACCGAAATCAGAAGCCCATGCACCACAACTAGAGAATAGCCCAGGAATACCCAGCACAGCCAAAAAAAGAGAAAGAAAATATGTAAGCAAGAAATTCAACAAAAAATGAACTAGAAAAAAAAAAGTGGAAGGCAAAAGAAAATTATGATGAAGAAATCAATTTAAATGAAAGAGAAATTGATATATTAACTAGATATTAAGTAGATATGATTAGTAAAACCACTGGCTTCCTTTTTTTAAAAAGCAGCTATATAAAAACCTTGCAAAACTGACAAAAAACAAACAAAACAAAACCATACAACATAAGTAATGATAAAGTGGATGCAGAAGAGGCTTTACAAGGTATAAGAAAATAGTATGCACAACCTTGTTTCCTAGGTGGCACAGTATCAAAGAATCTGCTTGTCAATGCAGGAGACACAAGAGATGTGGGTTTGATCCCTAGGTCAGGAAGATCCCCTGGAGTAGGAAAACAAACAAACAAATACATATATATATATATATATATATTCTGGAAATATATATGTATATACATGGTAAAATCATGTAGAAAGGATACGATGAATGTAAAATTCAGAGTTAGAGGAGGAGCCTCAGGCTTCAGAAGTTTTAATGATGTTTATTACTTAAGCTGCAAGGTATACACTCAAGTGGTGCTTCCCAGGTGATGCTAGTGCTAAAGAACACATCTGCCAATGCAGGAGACATAAGAGATGCAGGTTCGATCCCTGGGTCAAGAAGATCCCCTAGAGAAGGGAATGGCAATCCAACCCAGTATTCTTGCCTGGAGAATCCCAATAGACAGAGAAGCCTGGCAGGCTATAGCCCATAGGGTCGCAAAGAGTCGGACACGACTGGAGCAACTTATCATGCACTCACACATACACTCAAGTGTGGGCTTCCCAGATGGCTCAATGGTAAAGAATCTGCCTGTAATGCAGGAGCCGTGGGTTCAATCCCTGGGTCAGGAAGATCCCCTGGAAAAGGAAATGGCAACCCACTCCAGTATTCTTGCTTGGAAAATTCCATGGACAGAGGAGCCCAGCAGGCTACAGTACATGGGGTCTCAAAGAGTTGAACATGACTGAGCGACTGGGCATGCAGTCATGCACAATTTTATGCCATTGAAAATTAGATTAAATGAACCATTTTCTGGGAAACTAAATATGAAAAATTGACTCAAAGAGCAACAAAGACTATAAAGCAATAGTCACAGAAGAATTTAAAAAGTGTATAAAAGATCAATCACCAAAAAAAATTTGTTAAAGCTTGCAACCTCTCAAATGCTCAGGAAATGTGTAACTACTGTGCTATTTAAATTATTCTGGACTACAGGCAAAAAAAAAAAAACTTATCAGATAAATTTGGAATACTTTGGTAACACTTGTACAAAAACCTGATGAAGATAATTCAAATTCAATCTCAGTTGTGAATTTAGAAACATATTCTAATTATTAGCAAACCAAAGCCAGTGTTACAGAAGTTCAATATATTAACTGGTTACATAAAATTTTTTAAAAATAATTAAATGTCATCCCATTAGATGCCAAAAAGGCATTTGATAAACTTCAACAGTAATTCTTGATTGTAAACCCTGGCAAACTTAAGAATAGGAACATCTTTATCAATACAAAAGCCAATATCAGAAACCAATGCAATATCATAATAGAGGTCACGCCCTATAAACATTAAAATCAAAACCAAGACAAGACTGTCACTGCCTCTGTATTGTTCTCAACATTTTGCCTGGTACAATGAAACAATAAAAAGAAATTAATAATAAATATTAAAAAGAGAACAAATGATATAACAGTTTCTAAGAAAATAAACTATTATAATTAATAGAGGGTTCAGTGAGGTGGCTCCTTACAAACTATGCATAAAACCAGTTCATCACTTTCCTTTATATAAGCAATAACCTATTAGCAAATGTAATGAAAAATCTCATTCACCATAACATTAAAAATTACTCTCATTCTCAATAGCAATAAGAGTTATAAAGTACTCAGGAATAAATAAGAGATAACAAGAAAAGTGTTAAGACTCATACTAAGAAAATTCCAAGGAAGGACATGAAGAAAGACCTAAATCCTACATGGGAGATTCAATTTGGTAGAGATGTTAGTCTCCAGAGGACCTATATAAACAATGTAATTCCACTCAGAATTCTATTTTTTCCAAGTTATAGGCAAAATAAATTATAAATTTATCACAGATTTAAATAAGAAGAATGGCTATAATTTATTGTGAACTTACTATGTGCCAAGCATTGGGCTATATTCCTTATAATCATTCACCTTTATTTGTT
Organism: Moschus berezovskii; assembly: GCF_049115385.1. Lineage (NCBI taxonomy): Eukaryota > Metazoa > Chordata > Mammalia > Artiodactyla > Moschidae > Moschus > Moschus berezovskii. Next base: position 130,482,975 of record NC_142488.1, on the reverse strand, counting down.
TAATCCTTGGAATGACTCTATGCCTATTTTACAGACGGGGAAATCAAGGCACTGAGAGGGAAAGTGGCTTGCCCAAGGTCACACAGCTAGTTAGTTGAGCAATAACTCAAACATAAGCTTGCCTACTTCAATGTCCATGCTACTGAGTCTTTTTCTTTTTTTTTGGCTGCCCCATGTGTCATGTGAGATCTTCGTTCCGCAATGGAGATTGAACCCACACCCTCAGTGGAAGCGAGGATTCTTAACCACTTGACTATTAGGGAAGTCCCTAAATTGATTTTTGAGAAATAAATATTGTATATATTTAAGGTATACAACATAACATTTTGATATGTGTATACACTGTAAAATGATTACCACAATCAAATAATTAACATATCTATCACCTCCACAGTTACTTTGGTGTGTGTGTGTACATGAGCAGACCCATGTATGTGCAAGGAGAACACTTGATCTACCACTAGTCATTATGTGCCTTGCCTATCTAAGTGTGTAAAAAATTAAAACCATAAAAGTATCAGAAAAAATATATACATAAGGGAATTCCCTGGGGGTCCAATGGTTAGGACTCAGCACTCTCACTGCCCAGGCCCAGGCTTCAACTCCTGATTAGGGAGCTAAGATCCCACAAGCCTTGCAGCATGGCCAAAAATATACATATATGTATATACATATATTGGGCTTCCCTGGTGGCTCAGATGGTAAAGAAACAGCCTGCCAATGCAGTAAACATGGATTGGATCACTGGGTTGGGAAGATCCCCTGGAGGAGGGCATGGAAACCCACTCCAGTATTCTTGCCTGGGAAATCTCATGGACAGAAGAGCCTGGCAGGCTAGAGTTCATAGGGTCACAAAGAGTCTGACACAACTTAGCAACCAAGCACAGAGTATATATACATACATATAGAGACACACACACATAGAGAGAGAAGAGGGATTTTGTATTTTGTTTTTAATCATGGGGTAGAAGGCCTTTCTTTGCTTGACATTAGGACCAGGAAATAACAAGGGAAAACCTAGTATCTCTGCTTACAGAAAAATCTAAAACTTTTGTATAAAAATTAAAAAAACACCAGAAACAAAGGTGAAAAAAAAAATTAGAAACAAGAGGAAATATTTGCAATATTTATGACAAATAGTTATTGCCCATACAATGCAGAAAGTTTCTACATATCAATTTTCAAATAACCATAAAAAAAAAAAAGAAAAACACACAGGGACTTAGCAGAAGAAATTTACAAAATATCAAGAAACAAAAAGATATTCAATTTTATCAAAATCAATAAAATTCAATTTTATGGACCCTTTAAAAAAGATGGGGTAGATTTATTTGTACTCACATAAAAAATGTTTATAAGATGGATATTGAGTAAAAACGATAAAGTTATAGATTACTACGCAAAGTATGATCCCAATCTATGATAAATAAAAAAACGTGTCCATACTATGTTTAGAAAGAGTTTGCTAATGGGAATTTAGGGGTGTAGGATTATAAGGTAGGAGAAAGTAGACCAAGTTTCATTTACTTTTGCATGTGATTTTGCAGGGTTTTTTGGGTTTCTTTGTTTGTTTGTTTTTTTGCAATGTGGACATACTTTGATAATTCATCTGTATTAATTTTTTTTTAATTTTTATTTTTATTGGAGGTTAATTATTTTATACTATTATATTGGTTGGTTTTGTCATACACTGACATGAATCTGCCCCGGGTGTACATGAGTTCCCCCTCCCGGAACCCCCTCCCACCTCCCTCCTCCCCTTATCCTCCCTCTGGGTCATCCCCGCATACCAGCCCCGAGCATACTGTAACATGCATCGACCCTGAACTGGCGATTCGTTTCACATGTCTCTGTATTAATTTTTATAACAATATTGCTTAAAAGTAGTTTGCATTGCAAAAAGTACAGAATCACATGGAGCAGATTATATGTTATACACATTAGGTATTTTATGTGTGTGTGTGTGTGTATATATATATATATATATATAAAACAAGAAAGAAAATGTGAAAAACACAAGGTAAAAATAATAATGCTTATTTTTATATTGAGGGTAGGGGAAGAAGAAACACTCTTAGTTAGCCATGAACAGTTATCTCTGGGGTTTGGAGTTGCAGAGGCCTTTAATTTTTATTTAATATGTTCTATTTCAGCATCATTTGACACTAAATAGAGGAAAACTGAACCTATTAGTCCTATGGGAATCAATGAGAAGTTCACTGGCCCTGGGAATAAGAACTAGGTTCTGATACCAAGTCTGCCCCCTTGAGCTTCCAGTTTTCATACCTGTAAGGCTGTTAACTCTAGCCAATTTCTAAAATTCTCCCAGTACTAACAAGCTATCATTTTATGATGCTACATAACTCAAATTTCATTCATTACAAAATAACATTATCAGCATTATCAGCGTTTGAAAATTGTCTGAAAATGATAACACTTCATGGGGAAAACTTTGAAGAGTTCACTATTGCCATCCTCAGTTCCTGCTGCACACCAATTTAAAGTCTTTCTCAGAACAATTATCTATATTCTGATAGAAACAGCCAGCAGATAGACACAGGGGTCTGGCACAATAGCATTGACCTCTGGTGGTGTCATATCTAAAAAAGCACAGGTCAAATGAAAAGGTTGTTTTTTGTTATTTTGTTTGTTTGTTTTGTAAATACACAGAAGATAGATATTCAGTTCTCACTCTGACATGGTTCTCTGTATTTAGCACCCCAAAATGCCCCACCTCCACCCCATTCTAACCTCCTGCCTCATAGGTTTCCTTGTTAGCAGCATTCACTTTCAGAGAGATTGTAACGATACTGAAAGAACACCAAAATACAATTCTACTCACCATTAATCCTTGTCTTCTGCAGTCCTCCACAGTACAATCACCTCTCTATTTCATTCATGGCTCCCACATCTACAACCTGCACATATTTGCAGTTGATCTTAGAAGTAATTACTTTTGTACTGGGAACACCACAAGCCAACTCTTATTTCCACTGGGCACAAATATCAAGTAAGCATAATGTTCAGTTAAAGACTGAAGTGCTGCAGAACCTCCCACCAAAAAAAGGAAAAAAGCTTGTCTTATTCTTTTCCAAGATTTCAGGTTTCATTTGTTAAAAGAGGGGGGGAAAGCAGAAATTCCTTCAAACACTTTAAATTATCCAATTTTTTAATTGTCCAATTTATCATTTTTGGAGCTATTTTCTTGGTTTGAAATCAGATATATATCTGCAAAAATGTATCTAGGAAATACAGAAAATAATGTTGCACATTTTTCAGTAGCCCAACAGATGTTCTGTTTAAATCAGATTAAAATTACTGTTTGAAGACTATGGCTTGGATCAAACATATTCAAAGTAAATGACGGTTGGTAAGAATTAAATCTGTAAAAATAAACTTTGTTCTTGAGAGTGAATTTACTGGGGTCTGCAATCATTTGAAATAAATATGCTAATAGAAATCAAATGTTGCAAAAAAAGTGAGTATCATATTTCATTACATAAATAATCAAATAATTTATCCTATATTATTATTGTTTTTCAACTACTTAAAATTTAACAAATGCCCCTATTCTGGCAAATGCGAGAGAAGTCTCCTAAACTAATACTGCATGAGGATATCTTGTCTTGGGAAATGGTCCTCCCCTAACTGTTCCAACTTGTGTTATTCTCTTAATGATTTGTGTTTCATTTGAAGTTAGGTGTGTGTGTGTGTGTGTGTGTGCATACATTCACCCATACAAAGACAAATGCCCACATACCTGATACAAACAAGAGGGCTGGTCCTTGACTAGTCTGTCTTCCTTCTCTTATTAATATAATTTCTAATCATACACCAGAGCCTATAATCTTGAACTCTGAAAAACAAAATACATTCATCAATGTTTGAAAAGTAACCCCCAAGAAACGCATTCCTAAATCCTTTAAAATAAACAAATTAAGAGTCAAAGAATAGAAATTCAAGGAGATTTAAATTTGAATTAGTTTAACTACTTTTGACAAGTTTACACATGAAAGACACCAAGATTGTATGTACTACTTGCTGCTTTAAGAAGTTTCATTCTGTCTGTCTATATAAAAAGTTTCAGCCAAAGTTAAATCAATCTCCTCTACTGATTTTCAACATTAGACAAATACCCAGCCTTTTTTTTTTTTTTTTTTGAACCCTGCTTTCAGCCTGACTTTTTCCCCAATTGAAATTCAGGCCCTCAATGGTTGGTTTTTCTTGGTTCAAAATGTTGATAAAAAAGGGTTTTCTCCACTCCCTCAATTTGATGTGACAGGCTTCTGACATGAATAATGGAAGCATTTCTTTCTCAGGCAAATCAACTTAATTTAGCAAGCCTTTATACTCTCAGTGGGCAAGCCACAATCCCCGAGATTCCATGAGAGCCTTTAAATTAGATGAAATCTTTAGAATTTGCAGAAAATGTATAAAGTAAACAACACTTATTTTGTCACAATACTTGAATAACTTTTATGCAGGAGTTACAGATGAATATATTACTTCCTAATCAGATCTTGATTTACAAGCAATTTACAAGCTCAAGTGAAACTAGCTCTCAGTAAGAAAAATAAGAGAAGCCTTTACACAAATAAATTTTAAAGCCTGAAGACTGAAAACAAAACACAACAAAAAGCTGAGGAAACAAAAAACCAACATCCTCTCTTCCTGAAAATATAGATACATAAAAATCAAGGTCCATATATACCTTGTAAGGCTGAGTACAGTTTATAACAACGTTAGAAAAGAATTATTCTGAGCAATCCTTTTAAGCCGAATCTGGGAGAACTGAAAGGGTAGCAGCACTTCCTAGCCATCAGATTAAAAGGAATAGATCCTACAGTCATTTCCACTTCCAAATTCAGGACACAGTTATTCCCCTGAGAACATTTCAGAACAGAAAGAAGACATGTTAATAATGCATTAGTGAAAGAGGAACAAGGCTCATAAGAATAAAACTAAGACATATGCTTTCTGAGTTGGCCATTGAAGAATGATTAAAAAATGAAGGCAATCAGAGTTGGAGTGCAACAGATTTTGCATGGAAACTGTCTCTAACAGAATATGGCAGTTGGCATTTGCCCCCTGGCCTTTGGTATCATTTATATAAAGGGAAGTTAAGAAGAAAGGAAAGAACACTGGACTGGCAATCTGGAGACCTGCTCCCAGCTCAGTCAGGAAATTTCCTATGACTTTAGACAAGTCCTTTCTCCTTTCTGGGTTTCTGATTCCTCTTTGGTTCAGTGAGAAGGTAGTACTAAGTGATCTCCAAGTTTCCTTCGAAATCTAAAATGCTCTATTTCCTGGTGACAAAAGTCTAGATGAGTGGTGATGAAAGTACAGAAGTACTACATACACTAAATAAATCTTATAGGATGCTTTACAACTCTGGGGGCTTGACCAGGTTTGCAGATCCACCTTGAGTTCCTCTGATAGTTTTCCATCACTTACTGTTACCAAATATATTTTTCTAAACTCATGCATGCATCTACAAAGGAAAACTCCAGCAACTGAGTTTCTTGAATCTAACACCATTCTTTTCACTCTAAACTTTTTCTTATTATCAACATCTGAGAGTATTTATAAAATGGTAAATCATAATTGAGAAGAAAATTTCACCTACAGGCACACTTTTTCCAGTCCTCAATGTATTATAATTTTCAGCATACAAATAAAAATGTAATTCTGTCCCAATAATATATTATTTTAATAAGGAGAGCTTCTGTTTTACTGTGGCTTAAAATTTTTATGAAGCTATGTTCAAGTAAAACAATAACTGGCTTCCTTAATTATCAGACTTTTCACATTATATTTCAATCTCAATTTATCAATATATGTTTAAGGTTGTGGGATTCATAAATTAGGAGGCAACTATTCCAGTAAAAAAAAAAAAAACTCTAAATTTCAAATAGAAATACACCCTTAACTGCAATGAACTATTTTCACATAAATATTGTTTCAGAGAATAAAAAACTTAAAAAAAATACATACTACACATCTTTAAGCCTCTCCTCCTCCCTCTCTCAATTAGCTTATCAGCCAATTAGAGGTTCCAACAATTACAAATGTCAGGGAAGGGAGAAAGAAAAGAAAAACGGGAACCTAGTCAAGGTAGAAGAAAATCCTTTATGTTAAAGGGTGTCCACCATTAACCTCTGAAGCATTTTACTCCACCTTGATGGATTTGTTATTCCCAGTCTCGACCCCTCCCACCTTCTTTCCCTATTATAATTGTTAGGTCAGTTAATTGGCTGATTAAGGATACCCTGGAATTTTTATTAGCTGGCAATTAGATTCAGACCTGAGGCATATAGGATCCTTTCTTCTTGGGAGTGTCCCTTGAGTTACAAAGATTAATAAACTCAAGCGAGTTTTAAAGTTTGGTTTAGTTGATTTAGCCTTCTTGTACAGAGACTTTAGCATCGTCCACAGCTTTAATATCATCTCAGTTGCTTTCAAAGCAAACTGAATACACTGGAGAGCAGCAATCTGGGAATATGGTCAAATCACAAGCCCTAGAGGTGTTTCCATGTGCTGTAATAACAATTCTTATATTTAATTCACAACACTCTTATTTTCTTTCTGTCCAGGTCCATTCTGATAGCAAACCCAATTTCTCCATTCAAAAAGCCCACAGGAGTATGATATATGACATCCTTAATCCCCTTGGCCTAGTTAAATCCTCTCAGAGTCTCTTTCCATAACTTCTCTAGGACAAGGCAGCATTTGTGAAGATCCATTACACTAGATGTCCTGTTATGGGCAAGGCAAATGTTCCCTTACAGTCCAAAAACGATTTGTGTTATCATAAGAAAATGGTGCACTTGTATTAAAATTACGACCCAGTGATGCAGAATTTGGCATATCAATAATAACAAGGACAAGCAGCTGCAGAATGTATTAGGAGGGTTGTCCCAGGAAAATGCTGAAAGCAATATAAAGGAATAACTAAACCCAAGACCTTTGGATCATATATGGCTCAAGTAAAAATTATGGCTCTACCAGGTACCTAAAAGTGTGACCTTGGGAGACTTCCTTGGCGATCCAGTGGTTAAAACTCTGAGCTTCCAATGCCATGCCGGGAGCATGGGTTGGATCCCTGGTAGGGAACTAAAATCCCACACGTGGAAAAAAAAAGAGTGTGACCACGGGTTTGTAACTGAGCATTGTTTTTTTCCCTCGGTAACATGAACATAAAACATAATAACAGATGCCATCTCACAGGTGTGATGGGAGGATTACGAGATAATGCCCACAAAGACTTTGTCTCGGTTCATGGCATGTAGTAAGCGTTCAATAAACAACAGCTAGTCTTTCCTCACTGGATTTACTGGCTGGTTGAGTAAACCAAATGTTTAAGGGAATGTTTGCTATTCTGTAGATACAGTCATAGAACTTGGGAAAACTTATAGGACAGAGGTCAGAGAGCACACAATCGCAGTATGTGGAGGGTAGAAAGAGTTTGCCCAGGATAGACCCAGGATTGGGAAAATGTAACATTCCTGGGATCTCGTTCTGTCAGGCCAAAAGAAGCGGGGAGCCATGGGACCTGTCCAACTGCTGAAGCCTGCCGCTTATTCACAGAAGCTGCCACACCTTTGGGGTAAGAGAGATACAGAATTACACCAGGCAACTCAGAATCCCAAGCACATAAAGGTTAAAAGCATGGACTGTGGGGTACTTCCCTGGTGATCCAGTGGTTAAGATTCCACACTCCGAACACAAGGAACCCAGGTTCAATCACTGGTCAGGGAACCAGATCTCACTTGCCACAAGTAAGAGTTAACAAGTCACAACTAAAGATCCTGAGTGCCACAACCAAGACCACATGCAGTCAAATAAATATATTTTTTAAAAAACTCATGGACTGTGGAACTAGACTTTTGGGGTTTTAATCTCTGCTGTTACTAAGCTGTTTCACTTTAGACAATGAACCTCTCTGTGCCTCAATTTCTTCTTCTGTAAAATAAGGGACAGTAACAGGTCCAATTTACAATCCATGTATAAAATTAAATGAGTTAATATTTGTAAAATTTTTAGAAGAGCCCCCAGAAAATTTCTGTTTTACATAAGCTTTTACAGGCTTCCCTGTTGGCTCAGCAGTAAAGAATTGGCCTGCAACGCAGGAGACGCAGGTTTGATCCCTGAGTTGGGAAAGACCCCTGGAGAAGGGCATGGCAACCCACTCCAGGATTCTTGCCTGGGAGAATTCCATGGACAGAGGAGCCCAGTGGGCTACAGTCCATGGGGTCTCATAGAGTTGGACTCCACTTAGGCACAGACGCAAGAGACGCCGGCTCCAGTGGCGCAACTGACCACGTGCAGAAGCGTGACCAAGAGGAGCTACCCCACGTCCAAGGTAAGGTACAGCGGCTGCACTTTGCTGAAGCAGTGGGGAAGAGATATTCCACGACTAAGATAAGAGAAACCCAAATAAGATGGTAGTTACTGCGAGGGGGCATCTGAGGGCAGACAAACTGAAATCATAATCACAGAAATGATTTGAACTGTTCACATGGACCACAGCCCTGTCTAACTCAATGAAACTAAGCCATGCCGTGTGGGGTTACTCAAGACGGACGGGTCACGGTGGAGAGGTCTGACAGAATGTGGTCCACTGGAGAAGGGAATGGCAAACCACTTCAGTATAATTGCCTTGAGAACCCCATGAACAGTATCAAAGGGCAAAATGATAGGATACTGAATGAGGAATTCCCCAGGTCGGTAGGTGCCCAGTATGCTACTGGAGATCAGTGGAGAAATAACTCCAGAAAGAATGAAGGGGTGGAGCCAAAGCAAAACCAATACCCAGTTGTGGATGTGACTGGTGATAGAAGCAAGGTCCAGTGCTGTAAAGAACAATATTGCATAGGAACATGGAATGTTAGGTCCATGAATCAAGGCAAATTGGAAGTGGTCAAACAGGAGATGGCAAGAGTGAATGCCGACATTCTAGGAATCAGTGAACTAAAATGGACTGGAATGGGTGAATTTAACTCAGATGACCATTATATCTACTACTGTGGGCAGGAATCCCTTAGAAGACATGGAGTAGCCATCATGGTCAACAAAAGAGTCCAAAATACAGTACTTGGATGCAATCTTAAAAACGACAGAATGATTTCTGTTCGTTTCCAAGGCAAACCATTCAATATTACAATAATCCAAGCCTATGCCCCAACCAGTAATGCTGAAGAAGCTGAAGTTGAATGGTTCTATGAAGATCTACAAGACCTTTTAGAACTAACACCCAAAAAAGATGTCCTTTTCATTATAGGGGACTGGAATGCAAAAGTAGGAAGTCAAGACACACCTGGAGTAACAGCCACATTTGGCCTTGGAACACGGAATGAAGCAGGGCAAAGGCTAATAGAGTTTTGCCAAGAGAACACACTGGTCATAGCAAACACCCTCTTCCAACAACACAAGAGAAGACTCTACACATGGACATCACCAGATGGTCAACACCGAAATCAGATTGATTATATTCTTTGCAGCCAAAATGGAGAAGCTCTATACAGATAGCAAACACAAGACCAGGAGCTGACTGTGGCTCAGATCACGAACTCCTTATTGCCAAATTCAGACTGAAATTGAAGAAAGTAGGGATAACCACTAGACCATTCAGATATGACCTAAATAAAATCCCTTATGATTATACAGTGGAAGTAGGCAATAGATTTAAGGGACTAGATCTGATAGATAGAGTGCCTGATGAACTCTGGATGGAGGTTCATGACATTGTACAGGAGACAGGGACCAAGACCATCCCCATGGAAAAGAAATGCAAAAAATCAAAATGGCTGTCTGAGGAAGCCTTACAAATAAATAGCTGTGAAAAGAAGAGAAGGGAAAAGCAAAGGAAAAAGGAAAGATACAAGCATCTGAATGCAGAGTTCCAAAGAATAGCAAGGAGAGATAAGAAAACCTTCCTCAGTGATCAATGCAAAGAAATAGATGAAAACAACACAATAGGAAATACAAAAGATCTCTTCAAGAAAATTAGAGATACCAAGAGAATATTTCATGCAAAGATTGGCTCAATAAAGGATAGAAATGGTATGGACCAAACAGAAGCAGAAGATATTAAGAAGAGGTGGCAAGAATACACAGAAAAACTGTACAAAAAAGATCTTCACGACCAAGATAATCACGATGGCGTGATCACTCACCTGGAGCCAAACATCTTGGAATGTGAAGTCAAGTGGGCCTTAGAAAGCATCACAAGGAACAAAGCTAGTGGAGGTGATGGAATTCCAATTGAACTATTTCAAATCCTGAAAGATGATGCTGTGAAAGTGCTGCACTCAATATGCCAGAAAATTTGGAAAACTCAGCAGTGGCCACAGGACTGGAAAAGGTCAGTCTTCATTCTAATCGCAATGAAAGGCAATGTCAAAGAATGCTCAAACTACTGCACAATTGCACTCATCTCACACGCTAGTAAAGTCATGCTCAAAATTCTCCAAGCCAGGCTTCAGCAATATGTGAACCATGAAATTCCAGATGTTCAAACAGGTTTTAGAAAAGGCAGAGGCACCAGAGATCAAATTGCCAACATCCGCTGGATCATGGAGAAAGCAAGAGAGTTCCAGAAAAACATCTATTTCTGCTTCATTGACTGTGCCAAACCCTTTGACTGTGTGGATCACAATAAACAGTGGAAATTTCTGAAAGAGATGGGAATACCAGACCACCTGACCTGCCTCTTGAGAAACCTGTATGCAGGTCAGGAAGCAACTGTTAGAACTGGACATAGAACAACAGACTGGTTCCAAATAGGAAAAGGAGTATGTCAAGGTTGTAAATTGTCACCCTGCTTATTTAACTTATATGCAGAGTACATCATGAGGAACGCTGGGCTGGAAGAAGCACAAGCTGGAATCCAGATTGCCGGGAGAAATATCAATAACCTCAGATATGCAGATGACACCACCCTTATGGCAGAAAGTGAAGAGGAACTCAAAAGCCCCTTGAGGAACGTGAAAGAGGAGACTGAAAAGGTTGGCTTGAAGCTCAACATTCAGAAAACAAAGATCATGGCATCTGGTCCCATCACTTCATGGGAAATAGATGGAAAAACAGTGGAAACAGTGTCAGACTTTATTTTTTTGGGCCCCAAAATCACTGCGGATGCCGATTGAAAGACTCTTACTCCTTGGAAGGAAAGTTATGACCAACCTAGATAGTATATTAAAAAGCAGAGACATTACCTTGCCAACAAAGTTCGTCTAGTCAAGGCTATGGTTTTCCCCGTGGTCATGTATGGATGTGAGATTTGGACTGTGAAGAAAGCTGATCGCTGAAGAATTGATGCTTTTGAACTGTGGTGTTGGAGAAGACTCTTGAGAGTCCCTTGGACTGCAAGATCCAGCCAGTCCATTCTAAAGGAGATCACTCCTGGGTGTTCATTGGAAGGACTGATGCTGAGTCTGACACTCCAATACTTTGGCCACCTCATGCGACGAGTTGACTCACTGGAAAAGACTTTGATTCTGGGAGGTATTGGGGGCGGGAGGAGAAGGAGATGACAGAGAATGAGATGGCTGGATGGCAACACCGACTCGATAAACATGAGTTTGAATGAACTCCGGGAGTTGGTGATGGACAGGGAGGCCTGGCGTGCTGTGATTCATGGGTTCGCAAAGAATCGGAGACGACTGAGCGACTGAACTGACTGACTGTGAACTTGAAAGACTGTTAATCACATGACTAACGAATAAGTGATGTGGATTACGTGTAGCAGTATGGAAGCAAAGAAGAGGAAGAATTTAGAGATTTAAAAACGAGATTACAGGTGGTGACTTTGGTTGATAACATCATATTGTGTAATTGAAACTTGGTAAGAAAATAAAGAATTGTTCACACACACACAGGTAAATAGGTCAGGTGATGGACATGTTAATTAACTCAGTGGGGAGGGGGAATCCTTTCACAGTGTGTACATACATCAAATCATCAGGTTGTACACTTTAAATATTTTACAATTTTGTCAGTTATACTTCAATAAAGCTGGTGGAGGGGAGTGGAGAAAGATATTGCTGTCTAATCTTCCCCTCATTTTATGTATGAGAAAACTAAAGTTAGGGCCAGAACAAAGCTGAGAACCCAGTCTCCTAAATCCTGATCCAGGTTCCTTCTCCTACATGATTCTGTGCAAAAGTTTCAGTTTATGCGGAATTCCTTCAACAGTAAATAAAAGACTTGACATGGATATGAACCATGTTATCACAGGGAAGGTTATTAGGACTTAGTCTAACAAAGTCACAGTCCCTTCTGTGTTAAACGTTGCTTTCTTTTTGCAGGCAGAAAAAATATTATAGTTTCAGTTACAATTTTTCCAGAAGCTCTGAGTCTTGGAGATGAATGTTGCTAGGGAATACTAATAATAGGTCAAAATAGCACTCAAAGCCTCTCTGTGTCAGAACAGAAACCCCCTAGAAATATTTACTCAGCACTGTACCTTTCATCATTTGAAAATGCTTGATTGTACTCAATTAAGGGGAGCGCTTTTTTTTAGATAACCACACTGCATTTAGAGAAATCCAATCATATAGCATTTTAATAGCACATTTCTTCCCGTGATTTTCTTAGTCATTTGCTGATCTTTATTTGCCAATGGAAACCATACATTAACGTTGCAGTTTGGAAGAAAATGAATAACATTTCTTACTATGTTATAGGTCAACAATTAACACAGCAGAAGTTTCATTTCTCTCCCATTAAAATTGTTTATTTGCCTCATCTTGACATATATCAAATGAGATTCCCTGGTAGCTCAGTTGGTAGACAATCTGCCTGCAATGCAGGAGACCCTGGTTAGATTCCTGGGTTGGGAAGATCCCCTGGAGAAGGGATAGGCTACCCACTCCAGTATTCTTTGGCTTCCCTGGTGGCTCAGCTGGTAAAGAATCCATCTGCAATGCAGGAGACCTGGGTTAGATCCCTGGGTTGGGAAGATCCCCTGGAGAAGGGATAGGCTACCCACTCCAGTATTCTGGCCTGGAAAATTCCATGGACTGTATAGTCCATGCAATCACAAAGAGTTGGACACAACTGAGCGACTTTCACTTTCAACAAGATACAAAATATACAAGGTCATGCCAGTAAGTTTTGGTGTTTCTAGGGTTTTCTTGTTAATTGACTGCATTATATGGCAGATCTGATTCTTCCACACCACTCTTAAGGTTGATGATTCTTCAGAACTCCACTGAAAAGAGAAATAGAAGGAATTTCACCAAAACAAGGAACTAGCTCCTATCTATAAAATATAGTGATTCAGGAGCCTATCAGCATCACTTCCTAGAAACATACTTCACTTGGTATGCAGGAGCCACAGCCAGCTTCTCTGGGAACCTCCAATTAAAAAGCTGAGATCTAGTGAAAAAACAAAAACAAGGAACTAGGCACAAAATTTCCTAAGGACAGATCCATGGCTTTTACTTTTATGGTTAGGAAAATAAAATGTATTCCATCCTGAGAAACTCTGTGACTATGAAAAAGAGTGTTTTACTGGGAAGAAAGAAAAAACAAAAACTACTCAATTTGAAATTCTGCACTGATTTCAGAGGTTTCAGGTTAGAATACATTTCTGGAAATAGAAAACTGACCAATATGAAGAAATTATTCTTGCCAACATCTAGTAAGGACCTGTCCCATGACTTCGCCTAATAAATGCCCTCTTTAGTGGTTGGGTGTAAGATTATATTTTGGTAAAATTATATGCTAATCTCTCCAGTGGAGCGCACTTCTTGAACTAATGGAATATTGCTTTACAATCTGAATACTCCCTCTCTAATGTATCTATTGTTAGTCTGGGGATTTATGTTCATTAAATTGCTAAACAGAGAGCTAGCCTGCATATCCTTATCTCTGGGCACTTTAAGGACAGGACTTGGGGGAAGCAGACAAGCAGGGTAGAAGCATGATAAGGACACTGGCCAGGAAGTCAAAAGGTCCTGCTTGAATCCAGTTCCACCAGTTACTAGCTAAGTCAGCATATCTTTCTGAGCCTCAATTTCCTTACCTGTAATAATGTCACATAAAGAAACTATGAGCATCAAATGCAATCATCCATGCAAAAACACCTGGTAAACTGTAACATGCTAGACAAAGTTGATAATTAATAATCAGTCAGCTCAGTTGCTCAGTCATGTCTGACTCTTTGTGACCCCATGGACTGCAGCAAGCCAGGCTTCCCTGTCCATCACCAACTCCCAGAGCCCACTCAAGCTCAGGTCTGTTGTGTTGGTGATGTCATCCAAGCATCTCATTTCGATCTTTCCCAGCATCAGGGTCTTTTCCAATGAATCAGTTCTTTGTATCAGGTGGCCAAAGTATTGGAGTTTCAGCATCAGTCCTTCCAGTGAATATTCAGGACTGATTTCCTTTAGGATGGACTGTTTGGATCTCCTTGCAGTCCAAAGGACTCTCAAGAGTCTTCTCCAACACCATAGTTCAAAAGCATCAGTTCTTCAGCGCTCAGCTTTCTTTACAGTCCAACTCTCACATCCATACATGACTACTGGAAAAACCATAGCTTTGATTAGATGGACTTTTGTTGGTAATAATAACTATATGTAAAACAGCCAGTGGGAGTCTGATGTACGATGCAGGGCACCCAAAGTTGGTGCTCTGTGACAACCTGGAGGGGTTGGGCGGGGAGGGGGGGTGGGATCGGGGTTCAGGAGGGAGGGGACACATGTATACCTATGGTCAATTCATACTGATGTATGGCAAAAGTCAACACAATACTGTAAAGTAATTATCCTCTAAATAAAATAAACTTTTAAATGATATAAAAAATAATACGAATTAATTAAATGGCCTCCACTCCCTCTTCCAAAGCCAACAATGGACATGATATAATCAGTAGCTAACAGGAAAAGACCACATCAAAAAACATAATTTTTTTTTATTGAAGTATGGTTGATCTACAATATTGTGATAGTTTCAAAGTGATTCTGTTATTCATATTTTTTAGATTATTTTCCATTATAGATTATTTTATGGGATACTGAATATAGTTCCCTGTGCTATACAATAAGTCCTTCTTGCTTATCTGTTTTATGTATAGTAGCTCATATCTGTTAATCCTGAGCTTCTAATTTATTCCTCCCCTCACCGTTACCCTTTGGTACCCATAAGTTTGTTTTCTATGTCTGTGAGTCTGTTTCTGTTTTGTAAATAAGTTCATTTGTGTTATTTTTTTCAATTACACATATGAGTGATATGATATGGTATTGGTCTTTCTCCAACTTACTTCACTTAGTATGATCATCTCTAGGTTCATCAAAGAACATAATTTTAATCAAATAGCCTATGTTTGGAGCCCTGGCTTGAAAAGGAAAAGCCTGCAGTGACAGGGAACATCAGAAAAGGCACGCCGGGTTGGACCCAACTTGGCCTCTGTGGAGTCTCTGGCACCAAGAGGACGTTATGGGAATAAAACAAAGCTTCACCTCAGACTGACTCTGTTCAGAAAATGCATGCAGAAAGCCTCATGGAGTCAGCAAACTTCACCCTGTTAGGATCTATCTGAAATTTGATCCTGTAGAATATGTTGAGAGTAACTCATTAAATTAACTGACCTGAAAATACTGATCCTTTAAGGCCCAGTTTCATTACGTCTTCCATAACCAGCCTCTGAATCTCTTCAAATGGAATTAATCTCTCCCCTAGTCTGTGCCCCAAATAAAAATGGTACCCCTCTACTAACAGCACTCAGGCACATTGTTTTTACCTTAGAATTTGTGTGTGTGTATGTTTGTGTACACGCATGTGTGCCTACATACTTGTGTACTGCATCACTCATAAGAATCTGCTTGCAATGCAGGAGACCCAGGTTCGATCCCTGGGTTGGGAAGATCCCCTGGAGAAGGAAATGGCAACCCACTCCAGTATTCTTCCCTGGATAATCCCATGGACAGAAGAGCCTGGCAGGCTATAGTCCATGGGGTCGCAAAGAGTCGGACACAGATGAGCGACTAACACTTTGACTTCACTGTCTCACTCACAAGAGTATAATCTAAGCTCGTATCAGGAATCATATAATCCTTCATAGCATCAAGCACACTGCCTTATACATAGTAGTTGCTCAACAAGCACTGCTGACTGCTAAAGGGAATAAAAATTATGCATTTAATGTTAAGTATTTTCTTTTTCTCTGTACCCTGTCTACTTCAGGCTTTAAGGTCTTCCCCTCTTTATTGAATCCTGTGATTAAGGGAAAAAGTCCATAGAATTACAGCTGACTATAGGCATATTTTTAGAAAAATAGAAAAATCAGTATATAGCATAAAAATCACAATCACTGTTCCTGAAGAAAAGTGGTCAATGATCTCGGATCTGAGAGCAGGGATTCTCATTCTGGATGGAGCTGAGTATAGCCATACTGTGAAACCCCTCAAGGGAAGTCAGTGTCCTTGAATTATCATAAGTCCCCATCCCAAATGTAGCTTAAGTCCATCTAGGATGGAACTGTCCAATACTGGAGCCACTAGCCACATGTGCCTATCTGACCACGTGATGTATGGAAACTGAATTGAGGTATACTGTAGACTTAAAACATACAACGGATTTCAAAGACTTAGTACAAGATTCTAAAAATAAGATATCTCATTAGTAATTTTTATATTTATTACATGTTGAAATGAAAATATTTTTAACACATTAGGTTAAATAAAATATATCATTAAAGTTAATTTATCTTTTTCTTTTTAAATGTGGCTACTAGAAAATTGATAATTACATATGTGGCTTGCATTATATTTCCATTGAACAGCACTAAAATTGGACCCCCTCAAAAAGAATCTATCCTTGAAACAATCCAAATGCTAATAACTAGCATTTCCACCATCTCCTCTTAAAACTAACATGACCCTCCAAACCAAAGGACTATGACACAAAGCACTAATACAAGACTACATTTTCACTTCAAAGTATCTGAGTCTGTATCCAAGCTAGGAGTAGAAGTTCCAAATAAATGCCTTCCAAGCAGAGAAGAGACTTATAAAATTTTTCAAGAGTTACAAGTAAATAAGAAAAGGCATTCTTGAACTTCCTAAACAATGAAACCTCAATATTTACCAACTCGTGCTGACATGATGCTACAACAAAGCAGAAAGGTAAAATAAAATCTGAAAGCTTTGCATGAGGTAGCACAGGGCTTGTATCCTAACAATTGTTTGTTGAATTGAACTGAATTTGGAAGAGGTTGTCTAACTGGATTTGATCTTTCTTTAAATTCAATTCAGTGAACCAGGGTATCTCCATACACAACCCTAAAGCTCTCCAGTGAGTCTATTAACATGTATTCAGGGTGGATACTGTGCTTTCTTGGCCCTTTATATAGCAACTACTGGATGCCTGCTAGAGCACTAACTGCTTCAGGGCAGAATTAGGCATAAGCGTAACCTTCATCAGAATAAATACCTTCTTATCCTCATGTTTCACCTAAGGTAGGCGAGCCCCTATGGCATGGGCCCTGGGGACAGCATCATAAATGAGCCTCCAACTACTGCACACACCTGTGGTAGTTAAATTTTATCATCCGTAAAGATTTGGGCTCTGTGTATCAGGCACAGATAGCACCTGAAATTGGGAGTATTAAAAAGAGACTTTAAGAACTAGGAAGAACTCATTAACTAGGTGGGAGGAACCCTTTCACAATGTATGCATACCTCAAATCATCATGTTGTACATTTTAAATTATCTTACAATTTTATTTGTCAATTATACCTCAATAAAAAGGAGAGAAATGGGAAGAACCGATTTTCAAGAAAAGGGAATGTAAATACTGACAGAATAGCCCTGTTAAATTGCACATAATTCCACTTAAAACATGAAAAGCCCAAAGCAATATCAACAGGTCTATTCAGTTAATTCAGTGAAATACAAAGAGAAAAAAATTCAACCCAGGCATTTGGCACTGTGAAAACAGACTATATGCAGTTGATGGATCAATCTGTTTTCAATAATTTGTGTGTTCACCCTGTGGGCCCAGACTTAGTCTGTGACTATTGCCTTAGAAAAGGCAACAATCTGATCAGATATAGTAAAGTGAAGATGGTCACAGTGGTCCAGGAACCCCTGGTCAAACTTCACCCATATTACGGCACTCTTACACTGGGCTGTTTTGAATGAAACCCAAATCTGTTTATGTATTTTCCTAGCCTTCTTTATCACCTCCTTGTGTACCACTGAGCAGTTTTTGAGGAGACAAGCCACTATTACAATGTTGTCAAGGCCCTTCTCGTTTTCTAGTTCAAATCCTTGTTCATGCTGTTTGCTAAGTACTTGTTCCCTGTGACAGCTTTCAGCCAAACAGAACACACTGAATGCTGCATTCCAAACCACTCTGTCCTGCTGGGCTCCTGGTGAAACAAGCTCTTCAAACTTCATCATGTGAACTTTTCACAAGGAACAATCTCCCTCAGACAATCCATTCAGAGATACTATCTGTGAAACTGGGACTCAGGGAAGGGGTGACATCACAGGCTTCCCTCTCCGACCGGGGTCATGACCACCAAGGTTGTATTCGAGAGGCTCCCACGTGGTGTGGCATGTGACTTTCTTAATCATCTAACATTTCTCCCAACTTTCCCAGAAGCTTTCAATTTAAGATAGCCATACTTAAACACAAAATTGGGTACTGATGTCAAGAAAGCCTGGGACTTCTAGAAGGGAAGAATGAGAAATTTGCAACCAGGGTCTCTACTAGGGATACGAGAGGAAATGCAAGACACACTATATAATATGTGCCATATGTAGGGGTTTGGGGCAGTGTACTAGGAATCCTAGAAACACAAAGGATTCTATCCAACAAAGAAGCTGGGGGGAAAAAAAGACAAGAAAAAGGTGAGAAAATGGTAGTTGAAATGTCCAAAGCCCAGGTTTGACGATGAAAGCTTTGACCACGGCAGAAGGCTTATTGCACTGATGTGGTGAGCCAGTCTGCCAGCAGTTAGACTGGAGGGCAAGCACACAGCTGTAGTCAGCGGAATGTGGGGTTGTTTTCAGAAAGGCCTGCCTGGCAGCTCCTGAAGATGAGGAGAGCAGCTCATGCATTCAGGATGGTTTCTATTTCTGTTCTCGCCAGAGTTGGGCCATGTGGACTCAATGGACTTCCAGGTGCCCCTTTATTAATAGTCCAATGAGTCTATGAACTCATCTCTCTTTGAAACATCCTCCTGCTTGACTTGCTATTTTGAGAAAGGAACTGCCCAACTAAGGGGGGCATTTGACTCTAATATACCCTTAAACATTCAATGTTGTTTTGACTTCTTGACCTCCTAAGGAAGATGGAACAAAAAAAGAGAGAGGTAAGCGGCTACATTCCCATCTTACAAGTGGCCAGGCCATTACTACCCTGTGAGGGAAGCTTGGAATTGTGTCAACAGGCAGTCCTGATTTTAAGGAACTCACAGAGCTCAGCTGTTCAGACACTAGATCATCGAAATGAGACTATCACAGAAAGAAGGTCATAACTACCACTGCCAATTAAATCAGAGACCAGAAAGTGCCAGAGTTTGCGTAGACATTAAAGATCATCTAATAAAACTAACTCCTTTATTTCATATCAAGCAAAAAAAAAAAAGGCTGACTTGTTCAAGGTCAGTTATTAGGAAGGTCAAGACCTAAGCCAAGATCTTGTGTGCTTGCCACTGAAGTCTGAGACAGTACAATCATATTTATAAGCGAGAAAGAACACTGATAACTTATATGCTACACTTCTTCAGGGAAGCACATTTAATACCTGATTAAAACCACTCCTCCAAAGTTTTGCTTTGAGCTGTTCTTCCCACAATGTAATTCTATGACAAAAGTAATGTATTCATTTAAAAATAAAAGTATGGTGTAATGTTGAATATGCCTTTTCAGTGTACATGTGCAGTAATGCAGATTCTTACCCACCTCCTACAAAAGAGACGCTCTTGTGGTGGACATTTTAAGTTCTCTTTAACTTTCTGCATATTAAAAAGCAGAGACATAACTTTGCCAAGAAAGGTCCATCTAGTTAAAGCTATGGTTTTTCCAGTAGTCATGTATGGCTGTGAGAGTTGAACTATAAAGAAAGCTGAGCCCCGAAGAATTGATGCTTTTGAACTGTGGTGTTGAAAAAGACCCCTAAGAGTCCCTTGGACTGCAAGGAGATCAAACCAGCCAACCCTGAAGGAAATTAACCCTGAATATTCATTGGAAGGACTGATGCTGAAGCTGAAACTCCAATACTTTGGCCACCTGATGCGAAGAGCTGACTCATTTGAAAAGACCCTGATGCTGGGAAAGATTGAAGGCAGGAGGAGAAGAGGATGACAGAGGATGAGATGGTTGGATGGCATCACCAACTCAATGGACATGAGTTTGAGCAAGCTCCAGGAATTGGTGATGGACAGGGAGGCCTGGCATGCTGCAGTCCATGGAGTCACAAAGAGTCGGACACGACTGTGTGACTGAACTGGGAAGAACTTGGTGTTTTACAGTCTCCTGGGGCAAAGACAAACTAACAAACACAGTGTTAAGTCCTAAGTGGGAACTCTGGGAAGAGGCATTTAATCCTAACTTGGAAGGGCAAGGAAAATATCCGAAAAAATAAAAAGGTAATGCGTGAGGTGAGCTTTGAAGACTGAGCTAGAGTAAAGTAGACAAAAAGGAATTTAGGGCAGGGCATCAGAGGCCAAGGAAGCAATAAGGTAAAATGGCCCAGAGTCCAGAGATTATAAAAAGTTTAGGAAACTTTAAGTGGTCCAGGTTGACTGGTGGCTAGAGTGCAGTGGTAGTGGCAAGGGGTGACTTATATTCCCTGAATGCATAACTTCAACAGCTTCCCCCAAACAAACACAAGAGAGAAAAGAAAGTATGCTTGCCAGGCCAGAGAGGCTTCACAACAGCACAAGTTTCCTAGTTCCACTTGATCATCAACATATTAATTAAAAGGCCAAACACAATATAACTGAGGAAGGTCCAGTGAAGCGAGCAACGGACTGGAACCAGCTAGGGGGTAGCAGTCTTACCAGTAAGTCACTGTGGCCCTCCCTGGTGAGGTCAGTTGTCCTATTTGTAAACTGAATAGTTAACCCTGCGTGAGATGATCTTTAAGGTCCCTCTTGATCTAAATTTGGGAAGAATTCCAGAGTCCAGAGATGACAAAAAGTTTAGGAAACTTCTGAGTAGTCCAGGTTGGCTGGTGGCTAGAGTGCAGTGGTGGTGGCAAGGGGTGACTTATATTCCCTGAATGCATAACTCCAACAGCTTACCCCAAACAAACACAACAGAGAAAAGAAAGCATGCATATACTATTGGAAGAGGTCGGTAAACCTCCTGATTAACAAAAAATCCTCCCCTGACCTCCACTCCATCATCAGTTCACAAAAGGCAAAGTGATCTAAGTGCAATGTTTCCTGTTTGTAATTTTGATTAGGAAGCAGTGGTCTAATGAACAAGCTAGAGGTTAGGAAATCAAAGCCTTCTCTCAGTCTCCTATGAAAGGACCAAATGAGGAAACATCAGTTAATAACATTTTTCCTCTGTCTTCTCAGCGGTGCTCCTAGAAGAAAAATGTGTGCAATATGCAAAGTCATGATGAAGATAATATGTACAAATGGGGAGATTCACTTTAAGGTGGCACACAAGGTTCACCAGCAATGATAATTTAAAACGAGCCCCTTGAATTAATCACAAATCTCACAACGGGGTCACTGGAGTCTCAGACTTCACTGTGCACCATGACCACCGATGCCTCCTCCTGAAAGGAGGTCACTTCCGGGACCCTCCCACTGAGACTGTAATTCACCTGGAGGGGGCTTCTGAAGCAGCCAGCTTCAGAAGCAACTCAGTGGTTTCTCAAGGGAGGTGGTCATGGAACTGACCACACTTTGCAAAATGCTGAATCAAAGTCAGGAAAAGGCTGCAGGGGAGAATCATCTAGAAATTAGAGCATGGGCTTCAGGTGCCTTTCCTGGGCAGTAGATACACAGAGAAAGAGAGCAGAATAGCTATAACTGGGTCTGGATGATGGCTTACTCATCCACCAGTTAAATGAATATTTATTGTGTGTCCATGGATCAGGCACTGTTAGGGTCTGGAGGTTACAGAAGGAAACAAGACAAATGAGGTCCACACGCTCGTACTGACATGCCCTCTTACAACTCTCTAAACCTACCTGTTAAAACTGCTGTGGTGGCTCAGCCAGTCTTGTAGCCCCAAATGCCCCAGTGATTTCCTGCAGGAGGGCTCTCCAACACAAGAAGAATAAGAATGATAAAAGGCAGGGCTGTTTTGTTTCTTTAAGACTAGCCCATCAAAAGATTCTGCAGCTGGAACTGAAGGCTTTCTCAGCCTAGAAGCAGTGCAGAACACACATAGAAGGTGCCTCCTACCTGCTACGGTCTGAAGTGTGGGAGGTTCTAAGTGAGCAAAGGCTTCCCAGAGAAAGCCCTGTCATGTCAAACATCTCCACAATCCTAGTTAACCAAATGGCAACTTCCACAGGAAAGAGCATCCCACGGGAATAGCCTGGTTAGCTCCAGTGTCTCATTGCCGGACCAATCTTCCTAAAGCACAGATTGAGTGGTATCACCCTGCCCCAGGACAGAACCTAAAGCACTGGGCCAGGCATTAGACACCCTCTGCACTTTGGCCCCTACCTACCCCTGCCTCTACATACCCAGCACCTATGATCCCCTGAACCCAGTTTGCTGTTTTTCTCCTTCCCAAACTTTGTTATATTCTTCCCCTGCTAGAATTGCCTGAGCCATCCCTTCCTACCTGTTGTTCTGGGCGCCTGTTCAAATGCCACCTCCTCCACAAGCTGTGACCCTCTGGGCAAGGAAGGCCTCTGTTTTTCTGCACAGCCCTTTGGTGCTTTGCATACAATTAGAAATGCTTTCTGGACTGTATTTTGGCTTCCCAGGTGGCACTAGTGATAAAGAACCCACCTGCCAATGCAGGAGATGTAAGAGACATGGGTTCAAACCCTGGGTCGGGAAGATCCCCTGGAGGAGGGCGTGACAACCCACTCCAGTATTCTTGCCTGGAGAATCCCATGGACAGAGGAGCCTGGTAGGCTATAGTCCATAGGGTCGCAGAGTCAGACACGACTGAAGTGACTTAGCATGCTGGACTATATTATCTTTCAAGCCAGGATGTGCTTTTTGAGGATCAGGATATTTTTTTATGTTTTTTAAACATCCCTTCTCAGGGCCTAGCATGGTGCCTCAGTCTGTATTTGCGAAGTGCCACAATAGCAAGTTTTTAATTCTACTAGGGAATTCACTTTATTTTTTGTATTATTTCAATGCACTAGTCGATTACAAATCTATTTCAAAGGCCACACTAATGAAACAAAAACTTTGATATGAACCTAAAGGCAAGGTATTACACATCTATTTTGTGTACTGGTTTGGGGAGAGCCTGGGGAAGATTTGGACATTTTAACTTTCCCCCACCCCTTCCATAACCTCACTCCCAACTCCTCCACCCCCATCCCACCCAGTCTACCCTTTCATCACCTCTACTCCACCTCACCCTTATTCAGAACCACTTTGGCCTTTTATGTATCACTAGGACTTTCACTTTCAAATCCTTTCCATCTTTACCCACCTTCTCATAGTCTTCCATGCTAGAGGAAGTAGATCTTTGACTACTGTACCAGTTGCAAGGTGCATCTCTCAGGCAATTTTAGGAACTACAAGCCAGCCCTAACATTCAGAGTGATGACCCTGAGTACTCACGAGTTAAACACACATAATTAATACAAGATCTGGGATATTTAGGCACGTTTTAACTATGAAACAGTAGTTTCCATCTCAAACACAGAGATTCTGTTTTTTCCTGATTTCTAAACCAATCGATATTTTTTGTCTTTTCCAAAATATAGTGGATTTTAACATTTTACTGATTTGTATTTATAGAAAAGGGAGAACATTAATGCTTTAGGTACCAAGCATTGTGCTAGATACTTGAAATACAGGCTTTATCTTACCATCACAATGACTTTAGGAAACACACAGTTCCATTTTACAGATGAAAAACTGAGGCCAGAAGACATTAAGTGATTTGCCCAAAATCACAGAGTGTATCTGTGGGACTACCATTCTACTGGTTGATATTTTTGACACAAAGTGCATGCTCTTTTAATTAGATCATGTTATACCCTTAAATGGGGCTTCCCTGGTGGCTCAGTGGAGAAGAATCTGCCTGCCACGCAGGAGACCTGGGTTCAACCCTTGGGTCAAATAGATCTCTTGGAAAAGGAAATGGCTACCCACTCCAGTATTCTTGCTTGGGAAATCCCATGGACAGGCTCGCAGAGGAGTCTGGCAGGCCATGGAGTCACAAAGAGTCAGACATGACTTAGCGACTAAACAACAACAATATAACCTTAAATGGGGCCTCCCTGGTGGCTTAGCAGTAAAGAATCTGCCTGAAATGCAGGAGATGCAGGTTCTATCCCTGGGTCAGGAAGATACCCTGGAGAAGAGCATGGCAACTCACTCCAGTATTCTTGCCTGGAGAATCCCATGGACAGAGAAGCCTGGTGGGTTACAGTCCATAGCGTGTCACAGAGTTGGACACCACTGAAGTGACTTAGTACACACACACATACCCTTAAATAAAACCCAGAAACTCATTCTACTTTGTCTTCCACTTCAAAACAGAGATCACCAAAAAGATTTAACTTGAGATAAAGGGACATTTTATATCCCTAAGAAAAAGGAATACCACCAAGCCACCAGGAATGCCATCTTTGACCTCAGGCTCTCGACTGTTGGCTTAACTTTCCTAAAAAGAGCGTTAAATTGACTAATAGCAACTAATTACCTGTCCAACCATCATAGCAATTTACCTCATCACATAATCACCAAAATGACTATTTTAAGAAAGAAAACTCACAGCCTCATAGGTACACCTTGCACAGTTTCTATCTAGAAATCAGGTTCATGGTACGTGGAGCCAAAACGAAATGTTCCAGATTTCACAAAGATGTCAAGTTTTGCATTCTGATAAAAGGTAACTGAACTAGAAGGGAAAAAAACAAAAACAGTTAAAGCAAACAATGAACCAAACAATAAAGGATAAGACTATCCCATACCCAGGCAAACACCTGTTAGTCCTTCTAAGACTTTTAAATAAAGTCACATTTATTCATTCAACAAACATTTATTAAGCACCAGCAAACTGCGCTAGATGCTACGGAATATAACTGTGAACAAGATAAACCAGGCTCCCGCTTGACCGGATACTTCTGCATTAAATGGTCTTGCTAACTACTACATGGTACTTTACTCTGCTAGTATTATAATTCTGGGAAAGTCAGAGTCATAGGAAGCCTCTTCTGGAATACTTTTAAAGTTTTTTGTTTGTTTGTTTGTTTTGTTTTTGGGGGGTTTTTTGTGGCAAACTGATAGAAATCTTTGTTTAACTTATAGAAGAGATCGTCTGGAGGACCCTTTCGACGAGCAAATTGATGGCCCAGCAAAATGGCAGCTGGCGACCCACAAGGCAGTTCAGAACCATTTAGGCCATTCGGTTGCGCTTGTGGGTTGGGGAGTCCGTGTCGCCATCACCGCACTCGGCCGAGGTGCGCTTGCGGGACCCCCCACTGTCCAGGCAGAGGGCCAGTTCTTCACAGTCGATAGGGCTCAAGTCATCCTCGAGGAAGCTACTTCTTCGGCGGCCACCGCCGGCGACCTCGCTGGCTTGAGGCGGGGAGCCGGGCGCGCAGGATTGCACGCTAATGCTGGCCATGGCGCCGCTGAGGCCGTGAAGGGCGATGGCCTCGTGGAACGGCTGCAGGTCAACGTCCACCGACGAGCCTGATTGTGTGGCGGCGGCCTGGCTTGGGGCCTCGGAGGCCGGTTTCGCGGGCATCCTTGGGGTGCGAGGCGGCGGCAGGGGCGCCGGGGGCACCTTGCCACACAGGAAACTGATCAGATCTTCGCGGAGGATGATGCTCCGGCCCTTCTTTACCCAATCCAGCACATCTTTGATGCGACGTTGATGGCCCACCTGGATGCCTAGGTCAAAACTTCGTTGGTGGGCATGACCGCTCTCTTTGTAGAGGCTGGTCACGGCCATGGCTGCATTCTGGAAGGGGTCCCACATGGAGAGTCCTGACTGTTGGCACCCCGCATCCTTGTAGAGCTGGGCCACGGCGGTGGCTGAGGTCTGGAAGAGGTGCCACAGCTTCTGCTGCTCGCTCTTGAGCCCCGCCGTCTCGGGGGCCGCCTCCTCCTGCAGATCCGGGGGCAGCTCCTCTTCCTGCTCCACCTCGGCCAGGCACTGGCGCTCCCACTTAGAGAACCAATGCTCCGCGACCTCAGCCTCGCCCTCCTTCGGCTGCTCCTCCATCCTCCTCCTTCTGGCCGCTCCTCTCCTCCACCTCCACCTCCACCTCCTCCTCAGCCTCCTCTGGCTTCGCCACCTCACCTCCTGCTCCGAGCTCCCCTCCTTCTGCGACCGCCGCCGCCGCCGCCACAACCGCCACCTCCTCCTCAGCCACCGCGAACACCGCCACCGCCTCCTCCGCGTGCGCGGGCGGGCGGGAGCGCGGGCGGCGGGGCCCTGAGGCCAACGGTTCCGGCGCGCCGCCCGCGGCCCCGGTGCACGCCCCGCCCCGCCCCGCCCCGCCCGGCCGAGTCCACACTACGGCGTGGAGATAACTCCGCAGCCGCCGGCGCCGCCTCGCTGCCCCCTTCCGGCCCCGCGGTGCGCTCCCGCGCCCCCCCTCTCACGCCCAGGGCGCCGCGGCCTCCCAGCCGCCGCCGCCGCGGCCCCGCAGCCCGCTCCCAACCCCCACTCCGCCGCGGCTGCCGCACCGGTAACTCGGAGGAGGGCGGCTGGAGCGCTGCCTCAACGCGGCGCTTGCCTACTGCTTGGCCCCCTTTTCACACATTTTTGAGACTTGTCGGCTTCATCCAATGAGCTGATCAAATTTTACATCCTATGTTGCCAGAGAGGATTATGGGGCAACTTCATGATGTCGATCACATCCAGGGCGCCGATCCGGGAAGGCCGGGGGTTAGAGTGGAAAGAGCACGGCCCTCCTGAAGTCGGCATCCCGGCAGTGTCCTCCACACAGGAGGTGCCCAGGAGAAGTGTTTTCCGTGGATCGAAGCAGTTCATTTTATGAAGGGAAAAAAAAAATCAGTTCAGGCATTTGCCGCCCCGCCCCTCCCGGCTTTTCCAGCCTCAGTTTCCCCCAAGTGCCCAACCAAGCTCTTGGATTTGGTCTCTGGAAAGCACCTGCAGTCGTGATTTGGAACTTTATTGCTGGCCCTGTAAAACACCTCTTCCAGGCTGGTTGCGTACTTATCAAATTCTGAGAGTTACAGTCAGAAATGGCATTGATTCATTCCCCCACCCCATATTCTTTCAAGGTTTTTTTTTTTTTTTTTGTCATTAAAAAAAAAAATCGGTTGAGGCGTTTTCTGTGTGGTCTACATTCAACTACTGACAATTCCAGGATGAAGAAGTGAGAGGAAAGAAAATAGGCAAATGAAATCCCAAACGCGGGATTTTATGCTCTAGTGTAAAATTTAGTAACTTTAAGAAGGTGGGGGGTGGGGGGAGCTTATCTAATTTACAACACTCCAAAAATTCCAGCTAGTTAAAACACCTTAATAATACCCAAATTGAGCTACAATGATATGCGATACTGAAGTTTTTTCCTTGGGTTCGGTAACAACCGCTTATAATGATGCAGTCCTTTTTTCAATGCAGACAATTCCAGATCAAACTGTGTTTTAAAAAAAAAATATTATCATCAGCTAAGAATAACGTCAAAAATGGAAGGAAATAACGTAATATTTTTTTTTAATTTAGGGAAAAAAGTTTTGCAATTGTTCTTGTAGAATATCTGCTGTCTCCAGAAAGCCTTCCAAAAATACTCCTAGCAAAATATGCTTAATAATTCCCAAATATGAAGATTAGTATATAAAATAAAATGATATAACCATTGCGCTTTATCATCTTCTTTAAAAGAAATACATGTTTCTAAGTTTAATATAAAAGAGAAGAAGACGAGAGGATTGTGCCCTTTCTCTGCAAACCGGGCTTTTTCACGATTCATTAAACCCTTTTTCCATATGTGTAATTGGACTCTTCTCATTTACATAAACGAGGGATGAGACAAAAGACCTAAGATCAGCCCAAAAGGAAAAATACATTTCTCATTCTCCTATGTTAAGAAAATATTGTAAATGAAAACTCCAAGAAGGCAGAGCCTCCTCCCCTCTCCACACCCACATATACTAGCCCTGAAATAGTTCATGGCCAAGGAGATAGCCCTTTGCCAGAGCTTTAAGACTACCCTGAATATGGTGCTTCAGAGTTATCATCAGAGGCACATGTTTTTATTTTCTCTAAGTAAAAAAACTTGGACCGAAATGACCGACAGTAGGTCAGCATATCCTATTTTCTCCCCTCATTTTTGATTGGGTTAAAAAACAAGAAGAAAGACGCAGTGTCTTTGA
The DNA here is from genome assembly GCF_049115385.1 of Moschus berezovskii. Lineage (NCBI taxonomy): Eukaryota > Metazoa > Chordata > Mammalia > Artiodactyla > Moschidae > Moschus > Moschus berezovskii. Next base: position 130,454,497 of record NC_142488.1, on the reverse strand, counting down.
AAGAACACAACCCTCTGCTTGGGCTTGAGTTGTCTGGCTGGTATCCTCCATTCAGTTGGTTTCAGCACCTGATTAATTAGTTAAATTAGTACTTAGAGCTGACTAGCCCTGGTCGGCAATTTTCCTGCCCTGCATGGTGAAATGTTGAATCCAGCATTGAAATTTCTGTGTTGCACGCCCTACTTATTATCACCCCACTACTTTTTAAACCATTGCACCAAATTATTATAATAGAGCCAGACGACTGTGTGGGAATATGTTCTTTCTGAGAAATAATGGTAGACTTAATCAATATTTTTCACTGTTGCCCTTAACACATTTAAATAAAACAATTGAATGGGAAATATTCTAATTCAATTAGCCTCCAACTTCTTCCATAGTGAAAATGATTTTATATGAGAGACAATTCAGAAAAATCACACCAAAATTTTTTTTAATGTTTTATCAGTTCCTCAGATTGCAAAGAGTATGTTTACAAGAACCCTATCTGAGGTTAGTTTTGTCCCTATATAAGCCTAAAATGCCAGAACTTTTAAGAAAAGAATAGAAAAATGGAAATCAAACAAAAAAAACCCCAAGATCATTTAAACTAGCTGTAAGGAAGTGATGTTATCTATGTGTGCTTGGGGTGGAGGTACTTTTGATGTTTAAAATACTGACATGGTTTAGGAGTGAGTTTTCTATAGGAAAAATATTCCTTAGCTGCTGCCCCATTCTTCCATAATTTTGATGTCATGGCTAAGGTTAAATAGCAACTAGGGAAAATTAGTTTTTGGAAATGTTAGGACACAAACCTAAGAGTCTAATTTTTGGCAGTTCTCAATGTACCATTACTAAAAAGGGACCCAGTGTGTCAATGACTTTCAGTATTACTGGTAGCTATTTTCACCTGAAACAATCCTTATATATCAGTAGTGGGTTGCCTGTAATTGTAAGAGCTAAATGGTACACAAAACTGGATACACAACCACACAGATCAGTAAATGGGTCGGACTGAAAGCAAAAGTAAACACCAACCTTAGGAAATGAAAGAAGTTAAAAGATAAGTGTTAAGGACCTTATTCTTTTTGGAGAATAAAACAAGATTTAGTAGCTTTCCACTTAATTTAAATGAAAAGAATCACTACCTTACATATTACAGTGATAATGTAATGGGGAAAGAAAACAAAAAAGTCTTTGTACAAATGACACCTCCTATAGTTGTTGTGAAGAAACTTTTCCCCTTGGTATCTGCTAACAAATTCTAATTAATGCTGCACATTCCTTTACTGAAATCATTTAATGCGTAACAAGGGGGGTAAAAAGAAATGCTGAATGCTCGTGATTGCCCTGTTAGAATTATGGGAGTGAAAGCCTGGGGCCCCAAACTTACTGTCTATTAAAGCCAAGCTTTGAAAAAGAAATGCAACCTACAAAAGCTGTCAATCTCCCTTGCCCCTAAAGCCTGGGTTCACATGGATTCAAGTGACAGCCCTCCTCCCCCATGCACAATACATCAATCTGTCTCTCCAACAAGCACCCACAGCCCATTGTGCTGGCCGCAGGTGCCTATTATGGCACCCATGGCTGCCTCCCACAGCTCCGCCCCTGAGAAACAGGAACTGCAGACAATGGAGCCCTGTGGGAAGACAGAGGTGGGTGTTGGGAGGAATAACAGACAGATGGTAAAGGGTATAGGGTAGTAAGGTAGTTTCAAAACAAATGTCAAACATTCAAAATTATTGCTTTTGCGTGTCTCCCCTTTTGAATTCCCTTTGCTTCAATCACCATCTGCCATAATTATAAAAACACTTACCTGTTATAATGAATATTTGTTCCCCTTTTTGGATATCTGTGGAGGGGGTGACCTTCAATGCTCTACTTCTGTTTAGCCCTCTAGGTTTCTGAAGGTCACAGACTGAGGAGTTATAGTTAAGTGACACCACTAGACCATAGAGGGGAAAGAAAGGATATTTCCAATTTTTTGGCAAGGTTTGTCATTTCTCTTCGAGCTTAGTTTTGGGCTCCTTAAGGGGTAAGTTTTATAAAAACTTAGTACTTGGGGTAATATATTTGTGAAATGAAAGTACTGTAAGACTTCTTACAAATGTCAAATCAGGCAGGTGGAAATTCTTAGTTCATTTCTTTTCTGGTAAGAAGTCACATAAAAGGAGTTGAGGTGGATTTAACAATGAAAGTACTGAAGGTTTCTGACTCAGTCTCTTTTCCTATTTCCAAGTACGTTAACAAAGATAAATAAAATTATTTTTAAAATTACTGAATACTATTCACATCGAGCAGCACTATCAGAAAAAGCACATTTGAAAGATTTCATTTCATAAAATGTCACCTGTCTTTGGTGTTTTTAACCTTCTGAGTTACGGACTAATTAAGAAGCAATGTGACCTTGCTCAGTCGTGTCTGACTCTTTGCGACCCCATGGACTGTAGCCAGGCTACCAGGCTACTACCAGGCTACTCCAGGCAAGAATACTGGAGTGGGTTGCCATTTCCTTCTCCAAGAAGCAATAAATGGAAGAATTAAAATATATTCCCTAAACACATATAGTCATTCAAGTAATCTGATTTAGTTTATTTTACCCTTAATTTATAATCCTAATATACCACCTTATTCCTGCTTCCAAAATAATTTGTCAGAAATCAAAACCAAGCTAACAGTAACTTTATCACTACTACTACTATCTGTCTCAAACAAAAAGCAACCAAGAAAAATCTGGCACAGTTGTAAATTATGGTCAAGTGGATTGGTGACTTGTTGGAATGAGGGTACCACTAAAATAATACCAGGAACTAAAACCAGCCAGTTTTCCTGAAACAAACAAGAGGGTCTTAGTTTGCTGTCAAAAACTACAAACTAGGCTTTAACTAGGGACTGTCAGTGATCCAAGTGAGGGACTGTCAGTGATCCAAGTGAGCCCCTGGCCAGGGAGAGCTTAATTAGAAGAGTTGGTTTGGGTTTTTAAATCACACAAGAAAAACAACCAATGCAGTATGAAAACGTGCAGCAGTCTAATGTAGCACAAAATGCACTATTCCATTATGTGTGTGTAGTGATTTTGCACATTTTATTAACAATTTAAAGTTAGATTTTAAACATTATTTTTGAGCCCATTACTAGGACATGTTTCTTTTGTTTTCTTCTTATTCATCCTTCTAGAGATTTTAAGGTATTTATTGTCAAATGTGCATGTCCTCTCTTTTTATACAAGTAGCAACATACTACATGTTTGTTTGTTTGTTTGTTTTTAACCTGAGGCATCTTGGGGATCAGTCTATATCAGAACATCAAGAGCTTCTAGGGCATACTTCTTAAATGGGAATAGTTCTGAGTCATCTTAAGTATGTGTAAAAGTTAAGACTCTAGTTCAACGATGGCATGGTATGTCATTCCAAATATTTAGCCACTAAAGTGAACAAGTCATTTAGAGGCTACTCTTAATTTTCCTAACTACAACTGAATTAAGCATTTCATTTCAAAAGTTCAGAAATTAGTACAGCTCACTCCAATTATCCATCAAAATGGAAGCCAGAGAAAACATGGAGCAGACAGTTACCAATAGCCATAGACACCACCTTTCTTTGAAATGCTTACATGGAGAAACTTTTAAGATATTTATTGGTAGGATTTGTGAATAATTTTTATTGTGTCCAAAATATTCAGAGTTCAAAAGTAATTGTGAAGGTTTCCCAATTGACCCACAGTCCCTTAGTCATATTTCTGGTATCTCACAAAAATGACCTTGCTTAGTTGATTTAACTGATTAAAAGATGCCAGGTTTTAGCTGTAAAATTAGTTGACAGTACACAGTCCTTTTATCTGTGATCCAACACCAAGTTCTTTTACTTCTAGAGATTTTCCATGAGGCCCTTGGGTCTATCAATTTAAAAATTAACAGTTTGTTGGTTAAATCCAAGATTTTGTCGTCAGACAAAACTCAGTTCTGATCTTGTTTCTGGATCTTGAAAGTGGTGTGATTGAACTTTTATGAACTAAATTTTCTCTAGATAGGGATAACAATAGTACCTACCCCACAGGTTTGTTGTAAAGATTAAATGAGACCATGAATTCACTATTAAAACAATGCCTGGAAACATAATGAATATTCAAACAACATTATTACTCTTAATAATAATAACATCAGTTATAGGACTCTAAGGATAAGCTACATGGGTTCTCAAATATGACTGATGAGCAAAAATTAACCTGGGAGAAACAAGGTCCTACAGATATAGCACAGAGAGCTGTATTCAAAATCCTGTGATAAACCATAGTGGAAAAGAATATGAAAAAGAAGATATATATATGCATATGTTTCAGCTTTAGCATCAGTCCTTCCAGTGAACACCCAGGATCGATCTCCTTTAGAATGGACTGGTTAGAACTCCTTGCAGTCCAAGAGGCTCTCAAGAGTCTTCTCCAACACCGCAGTTCAAAAGCATCAATTCTTCAGCGATCGGCTTTCTTCACAGTTCAACTCTCTCATCCATACATGACCACTGGAAAAACCATAGCCTTGACTAGACGGACCTTTGTTGGCAAAGTAATGTCTCTGTTTTTTAATATGCTATCTAGGTTGGTCATAACTTTCCTTCCAAGGAGTAAGCGTCTTTTAATTTCATGGCTGCAATCAGCATCCGCAGTGATTTTGGAGCCCCCCAAAAATAAAGTCTGACACTGTTTCCACTGTTTTTCCATATATTTCCCATGAAGTGATGGGACCAGATGTCATGATCTTAGTTTTCTGAATGTTGAGCTTTAAGCCAACTTTTTCACTCGCCTCTTTCACTTTCATCAAGAGGCTTTTTAGTTCCTCTTCACTTTCTGCCATAAGGGTGGTATCATCTGCATATCTGAGGTTACTGATATTTCTCCCGGCAATCTGGATTCCAGCTTGTGCTTCTTCCAGCCCAGCATTCCTCATGATGTACTCTGCATACAAGTTAAATAAGCAGGGTGACAATATACAGCCTTGACATGCTCCTTTTCCTATTTGGAACCAGTCTGTTGTTCCATGTCCAGTTCTAACTGTTGCTTCCTGACCTGCATACAGGTCTCTCAAGAGGCAGGTCAGGTGGCCTGGTAGGACTGGTGCTAAAACTGAAACTCCAATACTTTGGCCACCTCATGCGAAGAGTTGACTCACTGGGAAAGACTCTGATGCTGGGAGGGATTGGGGGAAGGAGGAGAAGGGGATGACAGAGAATGAGATGGCTGGATGGCATCACCGACTCGATGGACATGAGTTTGAGTGAACTTCGGGAGTTGGTGAAGGACAGGGAGGCTGGCATGCTGTGATTCATGGGATCGGAAAGAGTCGGACACGACTGAGCAACTGAACTGAACTGATACATATGTACATAATATATATATGTACAAATATGTGCACTATATCAGAGAAGGCAATGGTAACCCACTCCAGTACTCTTGCCTGGAAAATCACATGGACGGAGGAGCCTGGTAGGCTGCAGTCCATGAGGTTGTGAAGCGTCGGACATGACTGAGCAACTTCACTTTCACTTTTCACTTTCATGCATTGGAGAAGGAAATGGCAACCCACTCCAGTGTTCTTGTTTGTAGAATCCCAGGGATGGCGGAGCCTGGTGGGCTGCCTGCCATCTATGGGGTCGCACAGAGTCGGACACGACTGAAGCGACTTAGCAGCAGCAGCAGTACACTATATATATATGTACAAATATAATATATGTACGTATATATGTACACTGGGTGTTCATTGGAAGGACTGATGCTAAAGCTGAAACTCCAATACTTTGGCCACCTCATGCGACGAGTTGACTCGCTGGAAAAGACTCTGATGCTGGGAAGGATTGGGGGCGGGAGGAGAAGGGGATGACAGAGAATGAGATGGCTGGATGGCATCACCGACTCGATAGACATGAGTTTGAGTGAACTCCGGGAGTTGGTGATGGACAGGGAGGCCTGGCGTGCTGTGATTCATGGGGTCGCAAAGAGTCGGACACGACTGAGCGACTGAACTGAACTGAATACAAAATTGTAAATCAACTGTATTTCAATAATTTCAATAATTTTTAAAAAATTATTGGGGCAGTTTTTTAAAAATGCATGTACCCCAGCCACACCTACTCCAAGAAACTCCAACTGAACAGGTCTGTGGGAATGCCTAAAAATCTGTATTTTAAAGTACTCCAGGAACTTCCCTGGTGGTCCAGTGGTTAAGACTCAGCTCCCAATGTAGGGGTGAGGTAAGATTGCTGGTCAGGGAACTAGATCCCATATGCTGCAACTAAAAATTCCATATGCTGCAACAAAAATCAAAGATCCTGCTTGCTGCAAGACCCAGAACAGCCGAATAAATAAATATTTTTGAAAAACTACTCCAGAGGTGTGCAATTGAAGAAATCCCAAGATGAGAACTGCTAAGCTGACCAAGAAAGCAATAGGTAATAATTAGAACAGGAAGTCAAAGGGCTCAATAAAGAATATCCCTAACATGGGCACAAATTCCATAATCAACTTATATAAGAAACCAGAAGCTATTTATATGTACTTTTGGTTGACAATAAAAATGAAATACAATCAGGAACTCTGAGGAAAACAGAAAGCTATATGATGATTCTAGTTCTAATAGGAAGCATACTAAGTGTGGCATTGTTATGAGCCATTGAAGGAGTGTAAGAAAAGATGGTCCATTTGGTTTTGACATTTGAGACATTCTCCAATTAGCATCATTTTTTGTTTTACTGCCACACGATTACGTCTTTTTTATCTGTAAGTACAACCACACTGTTTGGTCCTGGTTATTTGTTGTTGTTGTTGTTCAGTCGCTCCGTCATGTCAGACTCTTTGCAAACCCATGTTCTGCAGCCTGAGAGGCTTCCCTGTCCTTCACTATTTCCCGGAGTTTGCTCAAATTCATCCATATCCATCGAGACGGTGATACCATCCAACCATCTTATCCTCTGTCTCCCCCTTCTCCTCCTGCCTTCAATCTTTCCCAGCATCAGGGTCTTTTCCTGATGCTCTTCACATCAGATTGCCAAAATATTGGAGCTTCAGTTTCAGCATCAGTCCTTCCAATGAATATTCAGGGTTGGTTTCCTTTAGAATTGACTGGTTTGATCTCCTTGCTGTCCAAGGAACTCTATAAAGAGTCTTCTCCAACACCACAATTCAAAAGCATCAATTCTTTGTGTTCAGCCTTCTCTGTAGTCCAACTCTCATATCTGAACACAACTACTGGAAAAAGCATAGCATTGACTATGTGGGCCTTTGTCAGCATAGTGATATCTCTGCTTTTTAACACGTTGTCTAGGTTTATGATAGCTTTCTTTCCAAGGACCAAGCATCTTCTAATTTCATGGCTGCATTCACCGTTCCATTGGGAGAATGATGTTTATTTGTTAGATTCTTTAACTGAGCTTCTTATTATGGGGTAATTATATGCAGTTGTAAGAAATACTATGGATAAATCCAGTGTATCCTATACTCAGTTTCCCCCAACAGCAACATCTTGCAAAAGAAAACAATAGCAAAACCAAAATATTGGCACTGATAGAGCTGAGATGCAGAACAGCTCTATCAGCACAAGGACCCCTCACATTTCTTCTTCACAGCCATACCTTCTTCCCTTCTACCCCTCTCCTCCCTAATACATGGTAAACAGTAAACTGCTCTCCATTTCTATAATTTTATTTCAAGAATGTATATAAATAATATAAATACAATCAGACAGCATGTAACCTTTGGGCATTGGTTTTTTTCCACTCAGCACAGTTCTTTGGAGATTCATCCAAATATTTACCTGTATCAATAGTTCTTTCCTTTTTATTGCTAAGCAATAGATTTACCTATAGATTTACCACAGTTTGTTTAACCATTCACCAGTTGAAAGACAACGGGGTTGTTTCCAGTTTGTGAATAAAGCTATTACTAATAAAGCTGCTCTGAACATTTGTGTACGGGTTTTCATATGAACAGAAATCTTCATTTCTCTGGGATAAGTGCCCAAGAGTATAATGGCTAGGTGGTATAGTGCTTGCACATTTAGTTTTCAACAGAAATTGCCAAACTCCTTCCAGAGTGTCTGTCCCATTTTATATTTCCACCAGCAATGTGTGAATGATCCACTTTCATTACATCTTCTTCTGCATGTGTTATTCTCATTAATTTTAGATCCCCTGATAGAAGCATGGTGATAGGTCAACATGGTTTTAATTTGTGTATCCCTAATAACTAATAATATTGAACATATTTTATGTGCCTATTTGCCATCTATAAATCCTCCTTGGTGAAATGTCTCTTCACATCTTTTGCATTTTGTTTTTTTTTTTCCTTTTTTAAATTAAACTATAGATAATACTGAAGATTTAATTAGAGTTGGTAAAACATATTTCATTTTACTTTTAATTTTGCTATTTTATTTTTTAGCTTGACACTTGAGAAGCACTTACCATGTACCAAATTCACAAAGGCTAACCTAACTTGAGCAAAGAGTTCTGCCAGCAGTTGGCCTTCAGACTTGAACTACAACACTGGCTTTTACCTGAAGCTCCATGCTATTGCCCCAACCAGCCTCCATAATCATGTGAAGCCACTCCTTAAATTAAATCTTTTTTTTTTTTTTTCCGACTGCACCTAGCAATTTGCACAATCTTTGTTCCTTGACCAGGGATTGAACCTGGACTCTAGCACCAAGTCCTAACCAAAGGACCACTAGGAATTCCCTCTCTTTATATATGCACATTCTATTGGTTTGTTTCTCTGGAGTACCCTGATTAATACACACACACACACACATACACATGCTTATTCAGTCAAACTCATCTTCATCCTTAACCTATTTTTTGCAAAATATTGTAAACTACTGACTATCTAATCAGAGGGGACTGCTTCAATAACTAAATAATACATTTAGTGGTCATCTAATGGAGTATTATGCAGACATCCAATAGATAGAGATAATATAAAAAGATATATATATATATATATCTCAAATGTTTGTATGTACCTCTGAATCTATTCTACTGTAATAAAAGCAGGTGTAAAACTTTTTGTACAAAGGTGGTCACTATGGTATTATTTGTAAAGATAAATATAAAACTATAGTAATAAATGGCAGACTTGTTAAATAAAGATAATATACCTATACAAGAGGATATCATACTGTTGTATAAAAGAATAAAGTAGATCTATACACGAAGTTTGGAACAATCTCCAAAAAATATTAATATGTGGAAAAAAAGTAAGGAGCAAGATAACATGATGGGTATATTACCAGTTGTATGTATGTATATATGTGTGTGTGTATATCGTCTGAATGGAAACATCCAGAATAATGCCTGACCAGCATTATTTGGCACCATGATCCAGCCGAGTTGATACACATAAAATTAACCATCACAGTGTATGTGCATATACAGAGAAGCATATTTAAGGTCAATAGTTACTTAAGAATTTAAAAATTAGAATAATATACACTGGATAATACCCAAAGTATTTGAAAATGTACCAAATTCACCATCACTTTTCAACACAAACTCTAGTCCTTTTTTCCAAATCACAGATAGACACTTATACTCTCTTAGAAAAATTAAAGCACCAATAAAATATCTTTTATCTGTTCCCTCAGAGAAACTTAAATTCCAAATTATGCACAAAGCTTTTTTCTGTTCCACTCCATCCAGCTACAGGGGCTTCACTCAAGTATGGGCTTGGAGTCTGGGACTTTGTTCCTTGGAACTGACATAAATTCTTAAAAATCTTCCAATTTCTATTACTTTAACCCCAGATTTTTCTATCTTTCCAAGGAGCTAACAAACCACAGAGAATGTGGTGCCACAAGTTCCGCATCCACAAAGCTCTGACAAAATGCCATGGTTGAATATGCTTGCTGATATTCCTTACAATTAGGCAACGTTTCTCAACAGCAGCAGTGTTTCCACTTCCAATCTGGGTCCACAGAGTTGTTAACAGATGAAGATGGCAGAACTTCACCTCAGTAAAGTACAAGTGTAGAGAAAAAACAGAAGAATTACAAACAAAAGAAAGAAAAAAGACAGCTTTTGAAAGAAATGATGCTGAACAACTCAATAGCCACAGGAGAAAATTTTGAGACTTTGCAGTAGACAAAGATTTCTGAGTATGCAAAAAGCATAAACCATAAAAGAAAAAAAATGATAAATTAGACTTCATCAAAATTTAAAACATCTGCTATTTAAAAATTATGATTGGGACTTCCCTGGTGGTCCAGTGGCTAAGACTCCACGCTACCTATGCAGGGAGCCTGGGATCAATCCTTGGTTGGGGAACTAGATCTCATATGCCATAACTAAGAAGTCAAACACAAAAGAATACACTGGCAGAAAGCAAATCAATGGATGCTTGAGGCCAGGAGTCTTGTAAGAGTATAAAAGGACATCTTTTAGGATCATGGAACTGTCCTATAACTAGATTATGGTGATGGTTGTATGACTTTATAAAATTACTAAAATTCATCCAATTATACATTTTAAATGGATGAATCTTATTGTAAGTAAATTGCAGCTCAATAAGTTGGAAATTTTCTTAAAAAGGAAAATTATATTATTTCCTCTTCACCAAAGGGCCAATCAATCCATGCTAGTGGTCCAGAGTCCACCTGGGAGAAATCTGTCAAGTAGGCAATCACACCAGAAGACTATTGCATGTGGGACTTTCTTTTCTTCTAAACCTTAGCCATCTGAGATGGTGCTGCCATCAGTCTCTAGGTCTTTTCTGGAGCTTCTGTCCCCACTTCAGAATCTAAGCTATGTATATTTAAGCTCCCAATCTCCCTTTCCCTTTTCTCTTACAACTGTTTTTCTCACATCTCAGTCACAAACCTTTTATAGGCTCTACTCAGGGATGTAGCTCCCATTTTCACTTGTTAGCATGGTCCTCTACACTTAAAACATTTATATATATCCCTTCAACCTCATGCTTTTTAATACCTTTGCCCTCTCCTATTCCTATCACTGTTCAAATATTTCTCTCTACCACCTCTTTGAGGAGGTGGAAGAAGAGAGACAAAAGGAGGATAGCATAGGCCTAACCCCCATACAAGTTGTTCTCCCAGATAACCTAACAAGCTTAAACATTAAACAATCCTATGAGGCCACCATTACCCTGATACCAAAGCCAGATGAAAATACCACACACAAAAAAATTGCAAGCTAATATAACTAATAAACATAGATGCAAAAATCCTCCAAAAATACTAGCAAACCAAATGCAACAATTCATTAAAAGGGTCATACGCCATGTTCAAGTGGCATTAATCCAAAGGATGCCAGGATTTTCAATATCTACAAATCAATGTGATATACCACATCAACAAACTGAATAATAAAAGCCATATAGTGATCTCAATAGATGCAGAAAAAAGCTTTTGATAAAATTCAACATCCATTTATGATAAAAATATTCTTCAGAAAATGGGTATAGAAAAAAAAAGAAAAGAAAATGGGTATAGAGAGAACATACCACAACATAATAAAGGCCATATATGACAAACCCACAGATAACATATTCAATGGTGAAAAGCTGAAATCATTTCCTCTAAGATCAGGAACAAGATATGAATGTCCATTCTCACCACTTTTATTCAACATAGTTTTGGAAGTCCTAGCCACAGCAGTCAGAGAAGAAAATTAAATAAAAAGAATTCAAACTGGAAAGGAAGGGGTAAAACTGTCACTATTTGCAGATAACATATTATACATAGAAAATCCTAAAAATGCTACCAGAAAACTACTAGAGCTCATCAATGAATTTGGTAAAATTTCAGGATACAAAATTAATATACAGAAATATGTTGCATTTCTATACACTAACAAATATCAATAGAGAAGTTAAGGAAACCATCCTATTTACCATTGCACCAAAAAGAATAAAATACCTAGAAATAAACTTATCCCTTCCTTAAAGCAAAATACCTGTACCCCCAAAACTGTAAGACACTAATGAAAGAACCTGAAGATGACATAAACAGATAGATACATAGTGTTCTTAGATTGGAAGAGTTAATACTATTAAAATGACCATACAACCCAAGGCAATCTACAGTTTCAACAAGACCCCATATCAATATACCAAAAGCATTTTTCACAGAATGAGAACAAATATTTTTAAATTTGTGGTGGTTTAGCTGCTAAGTTCGGAGAAGGCAATGGCACCCTACTCCAGTACTCTTGCCTGGAAAATCCCATGAATGGAGGAGCCTGGTAGGCTGCAGTCCATGAGGTCGCGAAGAGTCGGACACGACCGAGCGACTTCACTTTCACTTTTCACTTTCATGCATTGGAGAAGGAAATGGCAACCCACTCCAGCGTTCTTGCCTGGAGAATCCCAGGGATGGGGGAGCCTGGTGGGCTGCCATCTATGGGGTCGCACAGAGTCGGACATGACTGAAGCGATTTAGCAGCAGCAGCAGCTGCTGCTGCTAACTTGTGCCTGACTCTTGTGACCCCATGGACTGTAGACTGCCAGGCTCCTCTGTCCATGGGGATTCTCCAGGCAAGAATACTGGAGTGGGTTGCCATTTTCTTCTCCAGGGGATCTTCCCATCCTAGGAATAGTATCTGGGTCTCCTGCATTGCAGGCAGGTTCTTTACCAACTGAGCTAAAATTCTGCATAGAAACACAAAAGACTCTGAATACCCAAAACAATCTTGAGAAAGAAGAACTCAGCTGGAAGAATAATCATGTTCCCTGATATACAGACTATACTACAAAACTATAGGCATCAACACAGTATGGTACTGGCACAAAAATAAACACATAGGGACTTCCCTGGTGGTCCAGTGGCTAAGACTCCATGCTCCTACTGCTGGGGGCCTGGATTCAATCCCTGATCAGGGAACTATATCCCACATGTCATAACTAAAGATCCCAAGTGTTATAACTAAGACCCAGCACAGCCAAATAAATAAACATTTTAAAAAACAGCCACACAGATCAGTGGAATAGTATAGAGAGCCAAGACATAAACCTATACACTTATGGTCAATTAATCTATGACAAAAGAGGCAAGAATATACAATGCAGAAGAGACAGTCTCTTCAATAAGTGGTGCTGAGAAAATTGGACAGCTACATGTAAAAGAACAAGAACATTCTCTAACAACATATACAAAATAAAATGGATTAAAGACCTAAAAGTATTACTATTTACTATAAAACTCCTAGAGGAAAGCATAGGCAGAACACACTTTGATGTAAATTGCAGGAATATTATTTTGGACGCATCTCCTAGAGTAACGGAAACAAAAATAAAAATAAACAAATGGGACCTAATTAAACATAAAAGCTTTTCACAGCAAAGGAAACCATAAACAAAAAGACAGCCTATGGAATGGGAGAAAATACTTGCAAACAATGTGACTGACAAGGGCTTAATATCCAAAATATACAACTAGCTCATACAACTAAATAGCAAAAAAAAACAAACAACTCAGTCAAATAGGCAGAAGATCTAAACAGACATTTCTCCAAAGAAGACATACAGATGTCCTACAGGCACATGAAAAGATGTTCAACATAGCTAATTATTAAAGAAATGCAAATAAAAAAACCTACAATGAGGTATCACCTCACATCCATCAGAATGGTCATCATCAAAAAATCTACAAACAATATATGCTGGAGAGAGGAGGGGGAAGGAAACACCCACGCATTCTTGGTAGCAATGTATATTGGTGCAGCCATTATGGAGAAGAGTGTGGCGGTTCCTTAAAAAACTGAAAATACAGTTACCGCATGATCCAGCCACCCCACTCCTGGACATATAACTGGAAAAGATGAAAACACATCTGAACATTGTGAAATTTGAAAAGATGCATGTACCCCAATGTTCATAGTAGCACTATTTACAATAGCCCAGACATAGAAGCAATCCAAGTGCCCATCAACAGATGACTGGCTTAAGAAGATGTGGTATGGTATACAGATATATAGATGTAGACATAAATACAGATAAAGCTATAGATTTTCAATGAAATATTACTTGGCCATAAAAATAATGAAATATTGTCATTTGCAACAACATGGATGGACCTAGAGATTATCATACTTAGTGAAGTAAGTCATACACAGGGAGACAAATGCTGTATGCTATAACATATGTGGAATTGAAAAAAATAATATAAATGAATTTATTTACAAAACAGAAGCAAGCTTATAGACATAGGAAACAAACTTACAGTTACCAAAGGGGAAAGGAAGGGAGGGATAAATTTTGAGAATTTGGAGTTAACAGATATACACTACTATATATAAAATAAACAAGAAGGATCTACTGTATAGCACAGGGAACTAGTTTCTATATCTTTTAATATTCTATAATGGAAAAAAATCTGAAATATATATATAGGTATGTATAACTGAATCATTTTGCTGTACACCTGAATCTCTGTAAATCAACTATACTTCAACTGAAAAAAGAAAAAAGAAAACAATCCGGCACCAAGAGTGTGATTGCAACTTGGAGGAAGGAGATGTCATTGGAGATTTAGAGAAGTCCAACAAACTTCTTCACAGAGTGACCTCTCCAATTCTGGTGTCCACTTGGGACCAGTTAAATGGGACATTCTTCCTAACAAGGCTTTAATAACATATGCATCCTTGATGGTGCCCCTAGAAGCTTCTGAATAGCATTGGGACTTTACTTCAATGAAGTTCACATTAAATCAAGAAAGCTCCATTCAATTTTCTGTCTCAAATTACACTCAACTCTGCAGTGCAACAGAGCACACTAAACAGGTTAGATGATGTGCACCTGAAGATATGAGGACTGCTTATCAGATTGGCAAAGATTAAACAGATTCATAAGGCCCTTTTGCTGGGTAAAACAAATACAGTTGGTCCTCCATACCCAAGATTCTGCATCCATGAATTCAAACAATGGTGGATCTAAAATATTTATAAAAAGAATCCAAAAATTCCAGAAAATCAAACTTGAATTTGCTGCATATCAGCAACTCTTTACATAGTGTTTGCCTTGTATTTATAACTATTTACACAGTATTTACAACAAACTAGATATTATTAATTAGTTAGTTATACTTTGAAGTATATGGGAGGATGTGCATAGGTTATATGCAAATACTACGCAAGTTACACACAGACCACAGGGAACCAATACCTTAGCAAATATATATAACTATATATGACTATATTTCTATATACTGTTGTCATATTCATATATTTATTGTTGTATAATATTTAATATACTGGAATATATGTATATATGTATTTATGAATACTGATATGTATATATTTTATACACTGTTGTAATATATATTTGTTGTTGTCATATATATATGTATATACTGTTATATAGATGTATATATGTATTATATAGATGTATATATGTATTTATATATAGTTGTGTATATAATGTATATTTATTTATACATATATTGTACATACTATTATCATATATATTTATTTTTGTCATATATATTTATATATATATTATATACACTAATAGTATATAAAAATATATGTTATACCTCTGGGACAAGAATTCAGCAATCAAGTTAGAAAGTTTTCATAGTCATGCTCTTTGACATAGCAATTCTGCTTCCAGAAATTTGTTAAGAGCATAGGATCTGGAGTGAAACAGACCCAGATGTGAATCTTGACACCGCCACCTTCTTCCTGACTGTATAACCTCTCTCTGTTGTTTCTCCATCTGTAAAATCAGGACAAATCATTACACCCTGGTACCACTGGGAAAAACATGGGCTTGTGTTGTCCTTGACCAGAAAGACGATTAGCTGTCTGGGACTAAGCGGGTTTCCAGGAAGTGGGACTTTCAGTGCTAAATCCAGGGAGGTCCTGGACAAACTGGAACAAATCCAGATCCATACTGGCTCCTTCAGGAACCACAATTTCTTGTCAGAACCATTCCAAATAACCACCTTAGCCATTTATGAAGCACCAGTTACATCCCAAGTCTTTGATATAAATCAGTGGTTCTCAAACTTGAGGGTGCATCAGCATCACTTGGAGCACTTGTTAAAACACAGATGGCTGCCCCACCACCACCACTGCCACACCAAGAGTGACTCAGTAGGTTGTAGAAGCACATACAAGGCATGGTGAGGACTGAAACCAGAGGCAGGTAGATGGGGATAAGTGGGACTCCCAAGACGAAAACAGCAGGTACACACCACGAGGTTCACAACAGTTACAGCCTCCCCCACAAAACTGCTTCCTAAAACATGGGATCTTGTCTCATCTATCCTTTATATGTACCCCCAAGCACATCCAGTCCAGTATTTAGTACTCAGTAGATGCTCTACAGACATCAACAACTCTTTCCTTAATGTCTTCTTTAAGACGATGGGCTTTTAAGTACAAGCTAGGGGCATGCCCATTACCCTACTTGACTAGTTTGCTACCTCATTTCAGGACACTGAGGTTGGGATCTACTAGCACTACCAAAGGTTGGTGCTTTTGAGTGAATTTCATTCATTCCTCACATATTTACTGAGCACCTGTCTGGGTTCTAGACAGATCCCTGAAAATGATCATAGGCTGTTGCATCAGCAAACATATGCATGTGTGCAAGTTCACAGTCACTCAGTAGTGTCTGACTCTTTGAGACCCAATGGACTGTAGCCTTCCATGCTCCTCTGTCCATGGGGATTCTCCAGGAAAGAATATTGGAGTGGGTTGCCTTTCCCTTCTCCAGGGGATCTTCCCATGCCAGGGATCAGAGCCACATCTGCTGCATTGGCAGGAGGATTCTTTACTACTGAGCCCCCCGGGAAGACAATACATCAGCCAGACCTGGGTTCAAACACCTGCTCTCCACAGACCAGCTCTTTGCACATGGGCAACTTCACTTTGACCTCTTTATCAGGACAAAGGGGATGGAAATCCTATCAATTTCACAGGATGCTGGTGAGGATGAGATGAGAGGACGAGAGCAGCAGACTAATGTGGCTGAGCACAGTGTCTGGCACCTAGTAAATGCTCCATGAATGTCAGCCATCATTACCCAAGATTCCTGCCCTTCAGCACTACTGTGTGAAGGAGGAAGTCCAGGCTCCCTGTAGTCACACTTGTCCACTTCCTGATTGACCAGCAATCAGGGCCATAGGTGGGGGAAGCTTGAAGGGAGGGGATGCTCAGAGCCCCATCCTCAGGACCTCTCACTGCTCTAGAAAGAACTAGGTATCAGCCAAGGGCCTGGTGGGCAAGCAGAACACCTATTAGGCCAGGGTTGAGACACTTGAGCACCAGAAAGCCTGGTTTTTGAAGGTAAGTAATGGTTTTGCCATGAGAATTCAGTAAATTAATTTATGTAAAGCACTTACCACAAGGCCTGGCCACTGGGAAATGTTCAATGAACATAAGCTAGTGTTAGAAGAGCCATGGTTCTCATCCCTTTAGGAGCCAGCTGGTATACAAGTCTGCTCACAAATGGGTCCCTGCCTGGACTTATAGGGAGTGGCCTACAGTGGTGGGATTTGTTGTCAAAGCCTTTCACTGTGTGGATCACAACAAACTGGAAAATTCTGAAAGAGATGGGAATATCAGATCACCTGACCCGCTTCTTGAGAAACCTGTATGCAGGTCAGGAAGCAACAGTTAGTACGGGACATGGAACAACAGACTGGTTCCAAATAGGAAAAGGACTATATCAAGGCTGTATATTGTCACCCTGCTTATGGAACTTACATGCAGAGTACATCATGAGAAACGCTGGGCTGGAGGAAGCACAAGCTGGAATCAAGATTGCCAGGAGAAATATCAATAACCTCAGATATGCAGATGAAACCACCCTTATGGCAGAAAGTGAAGAGGAACTAAAAAGCCTCTTGAAGAAAGTGAAAGAGGAGAGTGAAAAAGCTGGCTTAAAATTCAACATTCAGAAAACTAAGATCATGGCATCTGGTCCCATCACTTCATGGCAAAGAGATGAGGAAACAGTGGCCCCGGATATCACAATGCCATGCCATCATTGAATAGATGACAAACACGTAGCACTTGTTCTAAGAACTCCTCCTTCTGCATATAGGACAGACATCACTGATGAGCCACTCTGTCCCAGCAGCCCACACAAGCATTCTCTACATTGTACACTGGACAGAAATTGCCAAAACGCCTGGAGGTGGCCTGCGAGTTCTACCACTTGCCTCTCTGACTTAGAGGTTCTCTCCCATTTCCCTTTTAAAAAAATTTATTTTCAGATTTGGTTTTATAATTATCTATTAATAATATATTTTATTGAAATCTTTATTGAGTAATTATAGATTTACATGCAAATGTGAGAGATTATTCAAAGAGATAGCCAGGCTCCCCCAAGGGTAACATCTTGGTAACTACAGTACAACAAACATGTTGACATTAGTACAATCTATTTCTCTTAAGACTCTAAGGCCTATGGTGCCCCCAGTCAGTCCCTTCCCTATGTGTCTCAGAAAGGTCCATCACCAGCTCAGGTGATCACAGGGATAGCTGCCTTCCCAATGTGTCTCCACCTTTCCTTTACTTCTGACCTGTGGTTTTGGGTTAAGAAGCTCATTTTAGAGTCAGGCTCCCCAGCTGAGGATCTTAACATTTCTCTGTTTTTGATGCACATATTTTGAGTATTTTCCAAAGAGCTAGCCTACCTCTATGACACTGAATCTCACATCTTTCTCTTCTTCAAAAGCTTCTCTATTTTGACACCATGGTCCAAATCTTTTTTATGATTTTTTTCTTAAAACCGGTTTGTTTCATTTATTCATATATTTGAAATTTTCATCTTGAGACCCTACTTTTTACTAAGCACCACACTAGGCCCTGGGGATAAAGCATACAATGAGATAGACACAGATCCTGATGTCCTAATGCTTGCATTCTATCTGGGAGAAATTAATATTAAAGAAATTCTTACAGAAATCATTATCAGCACCAGTCTTGTACCCCTGGAATTTTCTCCTACTTCCACACTCAAACATGATTCTTTAATGAAACTGAAGTCAATCACCTTTTCCTAAACAGGCTTTGGGCTTTCCCTCCTCCCAGCCTTTTTCCATGCTTATCACTCTGGCAATAATTTGCGACTTCATTTCTAGTAATCCTCACCCAGCACAATGTCTATACTGTCCTCAAGGCCCAGATGAAATCTCACATGGGTTTCTCCACAATTCCTGCTATGTGTCTTCCCCCTCTGTATTTGGAAAGCACTGGGCACCACTCATGACACTACCTATACACACACGGCTTTATATTCTAGCTACTTTCATATCTATATTGCCTCACATGAAAGACAGTAGAAGCTCTGAGGGCAGTGTTGACTTCTAACATGTCTTCATGCTCTTTGCACTTGTGACCATGCTTTGAACACAATAGGCATGAAGTGTTTGCTCAGTGGAGGAATGGCTTACCCAGAGCTGTTTGTTTAACAAATACCTGGGTAGCAGTTACTACACACCAGGGTAGCAGTTACTACACACCAGGAATTGCTCACTTAAGCGGTATTTACCAAATGTCAGACACTGCTTCAATATTTTGACAGACATCAATTCCCAGGATGCTGACAAGAACTTTAGGAGGCAGGTACCATTAAGCGCCACCTTTGACAGATAAGCAAAAGTGAGAATCAGGGCAGGTCAACATCTTGCCCAAGGCCAAGGTATCCCACCTGGTATGTGTCAGAGCCAGGGTTCAGCCTGACCTTCTAATAAAGCCTGGCTTGCTCTGCCCAATATGGAACCTATAGCTGCAGGCCAGCAAATATAGAATTTGTTTTTGGAACTCAAGCTGACTCCATGGACCCAGTTGTGATTCACAGACATGAGGGAGCACAATTAGAGGCAGCAGTCATCCATTAGATTGTTCCCATTTATTTGGATGTATATCTAGCATCCCATAAGTTGTGCTGTCCATAACACTGTCCTGGCTTCCTTATGGTCTTTGGCCTCACCTGCCTCAAGTCCCACTATATGACCTTCTTATGAAAAACTTCAATCCTCTATTTCATGCCACTTTTCTGCCAACCACAACCCTGGTACCTCTGCCAAATCTTACCTCATGTAGCAGTCTGAAGCCAAGAGTCCTAAGCCAACCCCTAGTTGTTTTTGTTGTTGTTGATTTATTTATTTGTCTGTGCCAGGTCTTGGTTGCCACATGTGGGATCTTCCCTGATCAGGGATGGAAACTTGGTCCTCTGCATTGGGATCACGGAGCCTTAGGCACTGGACCACCAGGGAAGTCCCAAACCCCCAGTTTCTGATGAAGTGTTTTCAGATATGAAAGGGGCAGCAGCACTTCCCCATCTCCACTGTGGTTGTGCCGTAGATCTGGGACCAACATGGCCTTGGACTTACCAAGCAAGTTCGTTCCCACTCCAATGTGTAGTGCTGCTAAGTCGCTTCAGTCGTGTCTGACTCTGTGTGACCCCATAGACGGAAGCCCACCAGGCTCCCCATCCCTGGGATTCTCCAGGCAAGAACACTGGAGTGGGTTGCCATTTCCTTCTCCAATGTGTGAAAGTGAAAAGTGAAAGTGAAGTCGCTCAGTCGTGTCCGACTCTTAGCGACCCCACGGATTGCAGCCTACCAGGATCCTCCATCCATGGGATTTTCCAGGCAAGAGTACTGGAGTGGGGTGCCATTGCCTTCTCCACAATGTGTAGTGAGGATTTCTCAATTACCCACTGGGAGTAGCTTGCTGCTTCCATTGAGCCTCAACCTCTTGGACCAATTCTGAGATACTCGGGTTACACAGTTAGACCACAGAGACCCATCAATCTCATTCTTCACAGCAGATAGTTGAAAGCACATGTTTCCGGGTCTCGGAGTTATCATCTATAATGACCTTCAGACATCCCGAGCTCCTACCCATCCTTGGAGCCTTGGCACTTGCTATTCCCTTGATCTGAAATGCTTCATCTTCACGTGGATGGCTCCTTCTTATCATTCGGGTCTCTGCTCAGAAGAGCCTCCTTTGAAGATCTTCCCTAATACAGCTCCTCACATACCCATCACCATCACTGTCTTTGCACTTACCCCACTGAACTTCTATTCTTAACACTTGTAGCTCCTCAAGCTTATATACTTCTTCCTTTTTTGTTCTTTGCCCATGGACAGACTATCTAACAGAGTAAGTTCTGTGGGTTCGGGAACTTTGTCTTGTTTCTGGCACCTAAAACACTGCCTGGCAAATAGTAGGTATTCAGTAAGTATTTTCTAAATTTACAATTTGTTGTTGTTCAGTAGCTAACTTGTGTCCAACTCTTTGTGACCTCATGAACTGTAGCATGCAAGGCTCCTCTGTCCCTCACTATCTCCCAGAGTTTGCTCAAACTCATGTCCATTGAGCCAGTGATGCCATTCAACCATCTCATCCTCTGTCATCCTCTTCTCCTTCTGCCTTCAATTTTTCCCAACATCAAGGTCCTTTCCAATGAGTCACCTCTTCCCATCAGATGGCCAAAGTATTGGAGTTTCAGCATCAGTCTGTCCAGTGATTATTCAGGGTTGCTTTCCTTTAGGATTGACTGGTTTTCATTCCAGTCCTAAAGAGGGGAAATGCCAAAGAATGTTCGATCTATTGTACAATTGCACTCATTTTACATGCCAGCAAGGTTCCACTCAAAATCCTTCAAGCTAGGCTTTATCAGTATGTGAATCAAGAACTTCAGATGTGCAAGCTGGGTTTAGAAAAGGCAGAGGAACTAGAGGTCAAATTGCCAACATTCGTTGGATTGTGGATAAATTTACAAATTAGTATTACTATTTTTATTTTTGTTATCTACTGGGCTGAAGAAAAGATATGAAGGTAATGGAAGTCATAATCAGGTTTCCCCTGTCATCTCTGATTGCTATTTTATCCCTGAAGATCACGAAAAATAAAATAAAATAAAACTTGAGCCCCCATGTGGTAGTTTTCAGGTGCCCGCCATCCTTTTTGGGACTCGTTGTGACTTACTCTCTCCTCAAGCCCATGAGTCAGCTAATTCTGCCACACTTCAATACACCCCCGACAATCCTCTGGAACTCACATGGCTTGTTTAACAAGTTCACTTCATGACCTAGCCTTAAGTGAGACCTGGCTCTTCAGTGAAGAGAATATAACCCTATTTGCTGCTTGAGCTGATTGCAGGGCATGTACCCACACTTCTTGGTAGAGCAAGGCCAGTTTCTTCTTCATTCTCCAAAGCCACATTCAACCTACTTCTCCTCCACTCTCTTGCCAACAAAAACAACAAACAAGAAAAACAAACACCACCATCCCCCCAAATCCCAGCTCCTTTTGAGACACACAAGAATCAGTGAACACCAATCAGTGTAACTTTAACCTTCCTGTCACTGTCATCTCTTGGTCTCCTAGATATTCCTCTGTATTCACCAGGGACTCTGGCAGTAAGCCCATTTTTCCATTCTATCACAAACCTCAACAGACATTCTGGTTGAAGTCAACAGGTATATGGGCAACTCATTCAAAACCTTGATCTTGAAGTTCCTTGACCTTGAAGTCCCTTGACCTCTACCTCAGTCCTCCATATCTTCCATCTCACATTGGAATATTTTGGGACCCCAAATTTGCTCTACCTCTAAGACCACAACTTGAGACATCCCTCCTTAACTACAAGTCCATTGCTTATCTATTTACTCAGTCAGTTTTTCCCCAATGGCATCGTCCCTTTACTGTTTCCCATTTTTAGTTTCCTCTCCATCCATCTTACAAGATAGGGTCCACCACTGTAACTACTCTCTTGTCAATATTCTTTGGCTTCCCAGATGGCACAGGGGTAAAGAACATGCCTGAAATGCAGGAGACATGGATTTGATCCCTGGGTCAGGAAGATCCCCTGGAGCAGAAAATGGCAACCTACTCCAATATTCTTGCCTGGGAAATCATGGACAGAGGAGCCTGGTAGGCTACAGTCCATGGGGTCACAAAAGAGTCAGACATGACTTAGCAACTAAACAACAGCAATATTTTTCAGGACCATACTGCCAATATACCAAACTTATTTGTGCAGGGCCTGGCCTACAGTAAGATAAGACTCTCCCCCGCCTCTACTTCCCTACCCCAAAAACATAAGGAGTCACTCACTGTCAGGTGCCAATCCTACACTTCCGTGATGTAAGAATAAGCACCTCCTTAAATTTTGTGCCTGAAAGAAGGGTGTGGTGAAAGTTCACTCACCTCACCCACTTACTATCTATCCAAACTTGAGTGGATTCAATAAAATTATCTACTATTTTTATATCTTTCCTGGTTTGCCTGAGCAACTACCAGAAAAGGTCACACAGCAAGGTAAATTAATTGCATTGTAGATTCATAATTATTGACCTCAAGTGGTCCTTTAAACCTTGTCTAGAAATTCACTGATTGCCCACTCTGAACAATAACTAGTTCAAATCTCTTCCACTTTTGGCAAACCATTGATCATAATACTTGCCTCTATCTCCACTCTCAGGTAATAACTTTTATCTCTCTTCTCATGGAAAATAGGAATCATCAGACACAACTCTCTTCAGATCTCTATCACCACATTTGTAATCTTGGCTGCATCTTATTCCTACGTTAGAATGAGTGGTCATTTTCCTGTTAGGATCTACCTTTTTTGTTGTTGTTGTTGTCTACTTGCTCAGTCGTGTCCTACTCTTGGTGACCCCATGGACTGTAGCCCGCCAGGCTCCTCTGTCCATGGGATTCTCCAGGCAAGAATACTGGAGTGGATTGCCATGCCCTCCTCCAGGGGATCTTCCCGACACAGCGATCAAACCCGTCTGTCCTGTAAGGTGGGTTCTTTAGCACTGAGCCACTGGGGAATCTCCATCTTTCCCTCCTGCTTTTTCTGGCATCTTCCCAATTGACTGTCCTCTCTTCTTCTATCTAAAATCTCTTCCTCTCTATAAACTTCTTCCCATCATCATTTAAACATGCACACATCTTTAAAAAATATTGTTCTTTGGTCACATATCTCTTTGACAGACCACGGCCCTGTCTCTCTTGACCTTCACTGCCAAACTTCTTTTAAAGCATTTCTCACAGTTTGTCATTAACACCCACTTCTCCACCAACCACAGTCTTGTCTCTGCCCACACCACCAACCACCACCAAGAAACCACTTTCACCAGTGACCTTCTTGTTGCTAAGCCTAATGGAAACTTCCAAGCCTTCAATTACCCTTCTTTTCAGCATCATTAAATGTGACTGACTATGTCCTCTTTCTAAAAATTTTCTTCCCTTGTCTTCCACAACCACATGCAATTTTGACTTTCTCACATTTCTTTGGATGTTCCTTTGTGGTCTTTGTGTCAACTGTCCATCAACAGTTTCCAATCTGTGTGCGTGTCTGTGTGTGTGTGTGTGTGTGTGTATACAGCCATTAAAAAAGAAGGAAATCCTGACATTTGTGACAAGTTAGATGTACCAAGGGCATTATACTAAGTGAAATAAGCCAGATACAGAAAGACAAGGAAAAAAAGTAACTCTGTGAGGTGACGGATGTCTTTACTAACCTCGGTAATCATTTCATAATACATACATATATGAAATCATCACTTCTACACCTTAAATTTACATAATATCATATATCAATTCTATATCAATAAAGCTATAAAAATATTTTAAAGTTGTTTTTATTCACATACAAGTCTTGGAAGTTAGCACTTCTTAACTGTGCTGGCACACTGAAATACCCGAGGAGCTTTTAAAATCTCTAGCACCCAGACCAGTATAGTCCAAATCTCCAGGAGTGGGACCCACACATTCATATTTTTTAAGCCCCTGAGACTGGGACTGATTCAATTGTCCTTTCTTCCCAGCATCCATCACGAGATTGTTATCTGAGGATGTTATCACAGTTATTATTAGCTCGAAACACTGTTGCAAATGTGTATTACTTCACTGAAGTGATCCTGAAAGTTGTGCCTCCACAGGGTCAAATAAGGGTGAGAATCATCACTTACCCTCTCCTCTTAGTCACTAGAAGGGTTCAGTACTCAACCACATGCAGCATGCATTGACAACAAGGTGACATTGTCCCCAAAGAGAGAAGATCGGTTCTTGGATGATGAAAAATTTTTTCACTCTATGCATGCCTGTGTGCTCAGTCATTTCAGTTTTGTGCAACTCTTTGGGACCTCATGGGCTATAGCCCACCAAGTTCCTCTGTCCATGGGATTCTCCAGGCAAGAATACCGGAGTGGGTTGTCATTCACTTCTCCAAGGGATCTTCCCAAACCAGGGATCGAACCCACATCTCTTGCATCTCCTGCACTGGGAGGCAGGCTCTTTACCACTAGCACCATCTGGGAAGTTCCACTTTATTTATAAGGCACAGATATACATACAGTCCATAAAAGATATGCAGTGTATCTGTAATATTAAAATTTCATGAGGAGGCAATTGAGGGAAAAAAAATGTCTGAAAAGACTGCTAGAGGCAGGAGGGCAATAATGAGAATAAAAGTTGGACCCTAACATAGAGAGCTGGAGGAGTTTGGCCCTTCAGAAGGGGTCCAGAAGGATTCAGTTTAACTCAGCACTTTCTGTAATTTAATGGCTCAGGACCCCTTTGAAGTCTACTTATGAAGAACACAAGTGGAGAACTATGGACTCCCAAAAAGAACTGAATCCAAATTCCATATTTGTGGGACTTCCCTGGCGGTCCAGTGGCTAGGACTCCAAACTTTCAGTGCAGAGGAACCAAGTTCAGTCTGTGCTCGGGGAATTAAGATCCCAAGCTTCTCTTTAGGTCTCTTCCTCAAGGCCACTCTAATTCTAGACTGGCCATTATTTTTATTCTTCTATCAAGTTTCTTCTGTAACTTCTTACTCAAGCAGGGGTAACCATTCTTAACTTTTTAACTTGGAAACATTGAAAAGAAAGTTAGTGAATATGCATACAATGCTCTGGATTGAGGCGACCCCTGAAGAGAACCAGTGTTCCAGTCATGTTCATTTCCATTATCCCAGCTTCCCTCTTTCATTTTTCTCTTCCTACCTTTTATAACCTGCTCCTTCACCACTGTGTCCAAGGTGTCAGCTCCTGTGTGTACTCTTTTGATAGCATTATCTAAGTCAGGAGCATTTTCACTCTGAAATGCTGTGAGTAGAGGGCACAGGAAAAAAATCCAAGAACCAAAAAAATGGTCTCCAATGGTGTGCTTGAAAACTCAGGGTAAAAAACAAAACAAACTCAGGGACACCCCTGCTGTGATCTTATCTCAAAAGTATCTTTTTGTGATACTGTGATCTTACTCCAAAGTATTTACCCCACCCTGGATCCCCACCCCAGCTGAGCTCCCCCCAAAGAAGGCTGAGTCTATTTTCAAAACCACAAATTTTGATCCAAGGTTCATAGGAGGAGTTCTTGTGCCAATTCCAGGTGTAAAAAACAATCTGAGAGACAGTGTTTGGACACAGATATCTGGGGCTATGAAAAAATTTACATGTTTTATGGTGACAAGGGAATATTTATCCTCAGACTTTAAAATGATCTGAAAAACATCAGGAATAGAGACAACTTAGTAGTATGATTCTATTGCCCAAATGTGAGGTTTCAAAGCGGAGCAGAGAAAACTTTTGGCCTCCCTGTTCAGAAGGTTCTAGAAAGTGTCTCCTTAAATCCTCATTTCACCAAGTGTTGTCTTTTGAGGATCAACAGATAGTTATTGTTATTATTATAATTTTAATTGTTCAGTATACACCAGAATTGTCTTATAATAATGCTATGAAGTAAACACTATTATTACCCCCCTTTTACGCATGAGGAGACCAAGTCTCAGAGATGTCACCCTCCCCAAGTCAAAGCCTCATTTCAATGCCAAGGTTTGTCTCCAACCAGGTTCATAGGTGCTCTCTGACTCTAGAGTCAATGAATTTGCTCTCACAAAGGTTCCTCCTCTGTGATTGTCTTCTCCCCACCATGGCAACCCCATCAATAGACCTCTTACTCTCTCAGCATCTCTTCTACCCATTTGGCAGACAATCCCACACCCTTCAACTCAGAGGTCTTCCTGGTACTCACCCCAACACTGGGTTCGCCTGGCTCATGGACAAGCTAATTCTCTGCTGCCCCCTCCTGGCCAAACAAGGACCTATCACGGTGGCAGCTACACTGAAAGACACCTGCTCTCAATTTGCTCCCGAACCCACTCACCCAGCTCACCCACTAACCAACAGGTCAAGGAGTAAGAATTATTGATCTGACTGTCTTACGTTCGACCTTGGCAAAGATTTTCCGGACTCTGACACTGACGCCTGTTTCAGAATTTACACATTCCTACAACGCATCTTAAGAGCACCTGTTCTCTGTCTGCATTCATTGACAATTAAGGGTCAAGGTGACAAAGTGACTGCGTAAAGTATTTTCTTCCCATAGGTCATTGGAAGCACTGAAAAAATCAAATGACTTTGTGGTGAATTTTGAGACTCACTGAAAAACTGAATAGAATATCAAGAAAATCTGTCTTGTTTAGATGCCTTGCTGAGAGTAACTGAGAGAACGCACTTTTTGACCAGCACACCTAGAAAACACATGGAGGATTGCTCTCACACAGTTTCTTGTCCTCAGTACAGCGGATGACGCTAGGATGACCACTGGATTGCAGGAACATGAACTAGGATGCAGTAGGTCCTGCCTAAGAAGTGCTCTAAGGATTTTCTCCTTTGTACTCAAAATGAAGTCCTCAATACAGTCAGTCTTCTTGACAAGGTCAGGGCGTTCAACAAGACCAAAGGCAGCCAACTTGGATGAAAGAGATTTCTATGTAAAAGGACCTCTAAAGGGCACTGGAGCAGGAGTCAGGGGATCTGGATTCTGATTCTGGCTTTGTAACTATGGAGAAGGAAATGGCAACCCACTCCAGTGTTCTTGCCTGAAGAATCCCAGGGATGGGGGAGCCTGGTGGGCTTCCGTCTATGGGGTCACACGGAGTCGGACACGACTGAAGTGACTTAGCAGCAGCAGCAGCAGAAGTAAAATTTTCCAAGTGAGAGAAAAGAGGAGTATGACAGGGGTCTGCCTAACTATGGAAGCTACAGGGACACCGATTCCTAGTTCAACGTGAAAAAAGGAACATTCTAACAAGTTAGAATTGTTCGGCAAAGGAAAGGAATCTTTCAGGAAGCAGCAAGGTCCCTGTTGCTAGAAGGGTTACAGCAGTAGCTGAGTCACTTATGGAGTAGGTGGCAGAAAGAATTCTTGCATCGCTAGAAAAATTAGAATCAACGATTTCTAAGGTTTTGTCTCCACTCTGCACTTACACAGTGGCTGACACTTAGTAAAGAACCAGGAAAAGCTTGTGATAGGGAAGAAAGAAGAACGAGAGGGAGGGAAGAAGAGAGGAATGAATCTGTTTAACTGGCTGTAACTGAAAAAAGCAAACACACATAAATACTAACTTTTAAAAATTTTACCACAAAAAAGCCATGATTCTAGCACCGGTACTGTGAAAAGAAGAGTAACAGATGTTAGGGACAATTGTATTAGATAAGACTGTTTTAGTAGGATGTATACTAGTAATGCTCAGCAATGTTTATTGAGCACATACCATACATTAGCAGTCATGCTGAAACCTATTTCTGTCCTCCTATCAAGCCCATAAAGCAGATTCTCTTAGTTCAGAAAAGGTAAGCGATTTGCTCATGGCTTCTTAACTAGAAAGAGGCAGAATTGGAAGATGAACCTGTATGTTTATAACGTGTAGGGTAGGTAGGTGTGTGTGTGTGTGTGTGTGTGTGCGTGTGTCTGACTCTAACACTTTAGAGGCTACTTCTCCACTTTAAAATATGGCAATGAGTTGCTATTGTTATTTATAATAAAATTATTTACCAATAGGTAACACATGCATATCTGTTTCCCAGGTGGCCCAGTGATAAAGAACCCACTTGCCAATGCAAGAGACTCAAGTTCGATCCCTCGGTTGGGAAGATCCCTTGGAGAAGCAAATGGCAACCACTCTAGTATTCTTGCCTGGAAAATTCCATGGACAGAGGGTCCTAGCGGGCTACAGCCCGTGGGGTGGCAGAGTCAGACATGACTTAGCGACTTAACAACAACACATGCATATGGTATACAGTATGTAAAAAGTTAAAAAAAAATACAGACAGTGAAAAATAAGTTTAAAATAAATAACCTCCTTTGCACTCTTATCTCCCAGCCACCCAGCAAACCACCCAGAAGACCCACAGTTACTTTTCAAATTTAATTTTTTTTTATTTTTACAAAACTGTTGTTTGACACTGCATCATTTCATAAGTCCATATAACCCTGAACCATGTTATTATGGATTTCTACTCTAATTTTTAAAAATTTTCTTTGTAAAACATTCTTCAAAACTGATCGCATAGAAAACATGATAAAAACAGCTTATAGTGTATAGCAAATGGTAATGATTTCAGACATTAATTGTTCAATTTTGCTAACCAAGTTTAGTGATATGGTATATTCTAATTCTTTTACATTTTCTGTTTCAATGACGTAACTTCTTTACACAATAAGATGGAACATCTGTCTGATGAAAAATGGGCCATTATTATTCATATTAAGCCATGAACCATAGTTCAACAGTTCTGAACTAATGGTCATTACATCAAATAGTTTTTACTCTAATCATTATTTCTAATACATGTGAAATTAATACTCAGTGTTTGTCATTACTGAGCACTAGAATATAATTCTAGAAGAAGCAATTAATGTCCATCAGAAGTTTTTTCTGAAATATGATTATCAAATCCTCGGCTAATGAATCATTTGCATATCTGAAATTATCCCTTAAACCTCAAGCACTCCTGTGATAGTGTTAGGGTCCGGAGTCGCCCTTCCCTCAAAGGAACAGAGGGCACTCAAGATAATGCAAGACACACAGCGAGGTTTATTTCCAGCTAGCTGGGGTCCAAGTGTCTGCCCGACGCAGCGGGTTTCAACAAGGACCCTGAGCACTCAGAGCCAAGGGGTTATATAGCATTTTCAAATCATGATATTTCTAAATTACCTAACTCACAGGATTTTCTTTACACACACACACAGCTGTGCCTATCTCTCTCCTGGGGTCTTAAGGAGATAAGTTTATCAGACCTGTTTACCTAATTTTCAGTGTCGAAGCCGCCCACATTCTTGGTATTTAAGATTAACTTGCCTTCCTGGTACTTAAGATTAACTTGTCTTCCAGGTTTTATCTAGTTCTTCTTCCCTCAAGTCACGTACTCAGTAAAAATGGTTTTTCCGGCCTCTAAGATGGCCGTTCTTATGCTAACCCATTCTTACATTCCCCCCTTTTCTGTTGTTCAAACGGAGGAATCTTCCTCATTTGCAGGGCAGCTGTAGGGGTCTTCGGAAGTGGGTAACCCTTCATACTGTTGTCTCAAGACCATGAGTTGGACGGTATTAACACGATCTTTTACAAACTTAATAAGCTTATGCAGAATGCAAGGGCCAAATGTTATAATAAGCAGAAACAACACAATTGGGCCAACTAAGGTAGAAACTAGGGTGGTGAGCCAGGGAGGCTTATTAAACCAAGCTTCAAACCAGTTCTCCTGCGCCTCTCTTTCTTTTTTTCTCTTGGCTAATCCTCCTCTTACCTTAGCCATGGATTCTTTTACTACTCCCGTGTGGTCAGCATAAAAGCAGCATTCTTCTCCAAACGTGGCATATAGCCCCCCTTGTTGGAGGAACAACAAATCAAGCCCTCTTCTATTTTGGAGTACTACCTCGGATAGGGAGGTGAGAGATTTTTCTAGATGACTAATAGAGGTCTCTATCCTTTCTAAATCTTCATCTATGGCCGCCCTTAGGGAGGTCATACCTGTATGTTGGGTAGCCAGGGAGGCTATGCCGGTCCCGGCCCCAGCCATTCCTAAGCTAAACAAGGTGGCAATGGTTAGTACAGTGATGGCCTCTCTCTTACTTCTCTCACTTGTGCCTTTACTCCAGTGAGAATACATGCCTTCCTCGGGGTGGTAAAGGATGCGGGGCATCACAGTTACCAGGACTCAGAATTCTTTAGATGCGTCAAAGACCGAGGTTGAGAGGCACGGGGTGAGGCCAGTCCTGGTACATATCCACCACCCGTCACTGTTTGGGATAAGCCACTTTGAGTCACTTTTCCAGCTAGGGGCGCTGTTTATGGAAGCGCATAAACCTTGTTTATTCTGTGGCACTTTTCCTAAACAGGTCCCGCTACCGCTCACCTGCTGCAGAGTCAAGCCGACTTTTCGGTCCCCCCATGAACACTGAGAGGGCTCCGTATCAGGTGATACATTATAGGTGGTATTTAGTCCTATAGCTTCGTAAAATGGAGGCTTGACATCGTAGCATAGCCAGCAAGAGGCTGTGAGGTTAGGACTGGTGGCGTTAAGGGTCTCATATACAGTGCACATCAGCTTCCGTAAGGGGTCCTCGGTGGTCTGTGTGGCAGGTGTTGGGGAGGTTACAGAGGTCTCAGTCTGGGGTTTTATGGCCTCTTGTGAGGTGTCCTTGCTACCTGAGCTCTTGGTAGGGGTGGAAGGAGCGGGAGGAGCCAACACCTCATTTGGGCCCACTGGAGCACTGCCTGTCTGGGTTGTCTCAACCTTTAATCTGACAACAATAGTGGATCCCGCATGCCCCCCATATTTGTAAAACACTATTCCCCACTGTTTTCCTTTGATCCAACCCTGAACCCCCTCCTGCTTTCCTTCGTCAGTAAACCGAGCCCAGATCCTGTCTGAATCTCGAGGGGAACAGAGGCCTCGAGGGAGAGGGACAGCTGTCCCTCTAGGCGCCCCTTGGTTAACAAAAGCAAATTTTAGAGAGTCTGGCCACGAAACCGCCCACCTCCAATCCCCGTCATTAGAAGTGACACAGGCCCAACTCTTACAGAAGGAATACTGGACCCCCCCCCCCCCCACATTGCCAGCCCTTGGAGTGTCCTGGGCAGGCATAAAATCCATAGCTGCAGGCTAAATCGGATGCCATGGACTTGTAAGCAAGGTTAATGTCTCTGAAACAGAAGGTCAAGTCTGGCCACCATGTAGATAGTGGGGCTACGTGGGAGGTCTCGTAGAGAGGCCTACCAGTTTCTCCATCAGTCAGGATCCACGTCTGTTTGTAAGGTTGATGAGGATTGGTTTCGGCATAATTCCTTTCCCAGTTGTTGAGCAGGGTCAGGATCAGTAGCCATTTCATCATCGGGCCGGGTGGGAGATTCGACGTGTTCCCGGGGTCTGGAGAGCTGTAGCTTCAGGGGGCTATCAGGGTGCTGTCGCACGGTCCACTCCCTGCCTTGTCTCTGCTCCGGCTGGGTGGCTCGGCGTACGTGAGAGTGGTGTACCCAAGGCCCAATGCCGTCAACCTTTAGGGTGGTTGCGGTGACCAGAATAACCACATAAGGACCCTTCCATCTTTCTTCTAAGGTTCGGGTTTTGTGTCTCTTTACCCATACCCAATCCGCTGGGACGATGCCATGTTCCGGGTTCGGTGTGTCCTTGGGCTCATACAAAGAGTGCACCAGGGGCCAGATCTCACATTGGACCTCCTGTAGGGCCTTTAGACTGGCCAGATAATTTGGGGCCACATTAGGGTCTCGGTCCAGTAGAGTACGGACAATAATGGGGGGTGGTCTCCCATACATGATTTCAAATGGAGTCAATCCGTGCACATATGGGGAGTTTCGAACCCGGAAGATAGCATAGGGTAGGAGGGTCACCCAGTCCCCGCCAGTCTCGATGGCCAATTTAGATAAGGTCTCCTTCAGGGTCCGATTCATTCTTTCCTTTACCTTAGCCAGATTGGTGGGGCGGCGTGCCGCCGCTCGGAGACCTGCCATAAGAGTCTGGCGGTAGACTCGGAGATGCTCCCTACCTTCCGCGTTCCCAAAGTCCCAGTCCAGTCTGTTCAAGGGGAAGTGCTCGTCGATCAGGTACAGTAAGGTTGTTGGCCGTCCGTTGTCGCCGGGGACATTCTTTCTAGCCTCGGTGAGGATTCGTTCTCGCTCTTCGGTGGTAAACAAGGTCTTAAGGAGCTGCTGACACTCGTCCCAGGTGGGGCTATGAGTATTCATGACGGACTCAATTAGATCAGTCAGACCCCTTGGGTCTTCAGAGAAAGGGGGATTTTGAGCCTTCCAGTTATACAGATCACTGCTTGAAAAAGGCCAATATTGGTAAGATCATTCCCCATTTGGGTCGGTACCTCCTAGGCCCCGCACAGGGAGAATGGGCCCCCTGGCTGAGGTGGAGGAGGATGTTTCCTCTTCTGGGGTCTCCTCCCGGTGCCTGCGGGGCCTTAACCCCCTTGTTGGACCTTGGGCTGGGGCTGGGGGAGCTGGCGGGGAGGTGGACGAATGAGGGGGCTCAGGGGAGGCAGCCTCCTCAGGTTGGAGTGGCTCCACAGGTGCCTATGGAGGGGGGTTTCTTTCAAAATCTAGGTCTAGCAGGGAAGGGTACAGGCCTGATTCTTCTTGTAAGACTGGTTTCTTGGATGGGCCCACTGGGGGTTTTTGGCAGGATGTAGGGGCGGGCAGTTGATAGGAGGCCTGAGAGACGGCCAATACCCTGGGGGGATCCTCTAGCTTCTTGGGGACAAAGGGTTTCAGCCAGGAGGGAGGATTTTCTGCCAAAGTCTGCCATATCAAAATATAGGGATACTGGTCCGGGTGGCCCTGTAATCTGGGCCGGTTGATTATGTCTCAGACCTTCTTAATAACGTCCAGGGAAAAGGTCCCCTGGGGTGGCCAGCCCACGTTAAAAATAGGCCATTCTGCCGAGCAGAGGGTACCAAACTTACCTTTTTTAATTTCCACTCCGCCATAATTGCGAGCCATGGCGCGGATTTCAGGGAAGTGGTTCAGGAGCAGTGTCTTAGGCGTTACCTGAGCCTGTCCCATTATTGTTACAGAAAGAAGACAGAAAAAGACAAGGGACACAATGCCAGCAAACACACAAGTTCGAACCGAGCTTTTTAACACCCACTGGCCGGTCCGCCACACCACATTCACAGGCACCGTCTCATTCACACAACACTCAGGACCCTTACCTAGGGTTCCAAATGGCGTCCACTGTGGACGTCATTCAGGCACCCCTTCGTCGGGGATGTCTCCCACGAGTTCCAGTAATGGAGCCTCCAGAGTCGTAACCGGCTTCTTCCCTTCCACGAGAATTCTCAATTGGGACCGGGCAGAGACCTGTTTCAGTCCTCCCCTTTAGGAGGTGGCCAAACCTCCTGCTGCGGCTTTTGTGCAAACTTCGGTATCGGAGGTTGTCTGTCTCTTTGAGGAGGGGTCTTGGGACCCCGGACGAGCCCCCAAATGTTAGAGTCCGGAGTCGCCCTTCCCTCAAAGGGACAGAGGACACTCACGATAATGCAAGACACACAGCGAGGTTTATTTCCAGCTAGCTGGGGTCCAAGTGTCTGCCCGACGCAGCAGGTTTCAACAAGGACCCCAGCTAGCTGGAAATAAACCTCGCTGTGTGTCTTGCATTATTGTGAGTGTCCTCTGTTCCTTTGAGGGAAGGGCGACTCCGGACTCTAACAATAGGACACATTACATTTAATAATGAAAATAACGAAAGAGATTCTTTTCATATTGTTATACCCATTGTCCACTTCCCCACCAGCTCAGAAATTTTCTGAGGAGAATTCTTTTTCAAAAGAACAGTTAAACAGCTTCAGGGGAAGGCACTTCTGGGGCTTTTCCAGGAATTGCAATTTTCATTTCTCTTATTTATTTACATGTTTTAAAAGGAGAGTAGTTTAGAAGACCTGAACCTTTGAATAAAAAAAAAAAAAATCCTGGTTAATTGTCAAATTCAATCTCTGTATAGAAAAACGTCATCCATTTCCAAATGTTGCTTGTAAACCCTCTCAGTCAGCAAAGAGGCAAAGAATAATGCACTGTATTTCCCCTGCAGAGCTATATTGCACGTTCACCTTTAGGAGCATATGCTGCTCTTTTGAAATATGCAGACTCCCCTCTCATTGCACAGGGCCTCTGTGAAAGGACTGAGGGCTCTACAGAATTAACATATGAATGGGCCAACATACCTCCCAA
Organism: Moschus berezovskii; assembly: GCF_049115385.1. NCBI lineage: Eukaryota > Metazoa > Chordata > Mammalia > Artiodactyla > Moschidae > Moschus > Moschus berezovskii. The sequence continues at coordinate 130,419,512 of NC_142488.1, read as the reverse complement.
GAAGCCCCTGAGCAAGGGGGTGGATATAAAAGGAGGAGGTCCTTTTATTTATTTGGTAGTTAATGAAGAGTAAGAGGACCGTCTCGGACCAATTTTCTTGAGGAGTCAAAGTTTAAACTCAAAATGTTGAGTATTAAAAGAAAATACCCATTTAACATTGGATACTCTATTCTTTCCGCCTTCATGACCAACCCATCATGCTGGAAAAAGCAAATGTGTGATGTCTGAAAAGAGTAATTGCTCTTATCAGTATTAATAAATGAAAGATGATAAAGTTGATCATCACCATTCTTGCCAATTGGCTGCTCAATTGTCATCACTTCAGCAAAAAAATTGCTTTACCTGGAAGAACCAGACCTTCAGGATGAAGTTAGGGTCAGTGTTCTAAGTGTGAGCTGCAACCAGGGGCCTGTTTAGACTCTTTCTGGAGAACGGAGCCTAGGAAATAGGACTGAAACCAGACACTCAGTCCAAAGGGGTAAGGCTGTGGGCATGATTACTGTTAGCAAAGGTCTAAGCGGAGGTCAAGACCCACCAGCTAAGAAGATTAGGGTCCCTGGTGCTGGGATTGGCTCTACTACCGGGATCCACATAGCATTAGAGGTCAGTTCCTCTGGGCACCACCTCCCATGACCTCCATGATTCAGTCAGGTGCCCTGCTCACAAACACCATGCAATTCATGCAATATGACACAGAAATGCTTCCATGTCTGTCTCCCTTATTATCTTGTGGAAGCTCTGTGAAGACCACAACCATGGCCATGATGGTTTTCTGCTGTGCCCAAAGTCTGTAGTACAATACCAAGTACATAATTGATGTTCAGTAAGTACTTGAGGAATGTGATCAATGCAAAGAAATAGAGGAAAACAACAGAATGGGAAAGACTAGAGATCTCTTCAAGAAAATTAGAGATACCAAGGGAAAGTTTCATGCAAAGATGAGCACAGTGAAGAACAGAAACAGTATGGACTTAACAGAGCAGAGATATTAAAAAGTGGTGGCAAGAATACACAGAAGAACTATGCAAAAAAGATCTTCATGACCTAGATAACCACGATGGTGTGATAACTCACCTAGAGCCAGACATCCTGGAGGGCGAAGTCAAGTGGGCCTTAGGAAGCATCACTACGAACAAAGCTAGTGGACATGATGGAATTCCAACTAAGCTATTTCAAATACTAAAAGATGTTGCTATGAAAGTGCTGCACTCAATATGCCAGAAAATTTGGAAAATTCAGCAGTGGCCATAGGACTGGAAAAGGTCAGTTTTCATTCCAATGCCAAAGAATTCTCAAACTGCCACACAATTGCACTCATCTCACATACCAGCAAAGTAATGCTCAAAATTCTCCAAGCTAGGCTTCAACAGTACGTGAATCATGAACTTCCAGATGTTCAAACTGGATTTAGAAAAGGCAGAAGAAGCAGAGATCAAATTGTCAACATCTGTTGGATCATACAAAAAAGCAAGAGAATTCCAGAAAAACATCTACTTCTGCTTCACTGACTATGCTAAAGCCTTTGACTATGTGAATCACAACAAACTGTGGAAAATTCTTCAAGAGATGGGAATACCAGACCACCTTACCTGCCTCCTGAGAAATCTGTATGCAGGTCAAGAAGCAACAGTTAGAACTGGACATGGAACAACGGACTGGCTCAAAATTGGGAAAGGAATATGTCACCCTGCTTATTTAACTTATATGCAGAGTATATCATGCGAAACACAAAAGCTGGATGATTCACAAGGTAAAATCACGATTGCCAGGTGAAACATCAACAACCTCAGATATGCAGATGACATGACCCTTATGGCAGAAAGTGAAGAGGAACTAAAGAGCCTCTTGATGAAAGTGAAAGAGGAGAGTGGAAAAAGTTTGCTTAAAACTCAACATTCAGAAAATGAAGATCATGGCATTCAGTGCCATCACTTCACGGCAAATAGATGGGGAAGTAATGGAAACAGTGACAGACCGGATTTTCTTGAGCTCTAAAATCACTGCAGATGGTGACTGTGGCCATGAAATTAAAAAACTCTTGCTCCTTGGAAGAAAAGCTATGACCAACCTAGACAGCATATTAAAAAGCAGACATTATCAACAAACGTCCATCTAGTCAAAGCTATGGTTTTACCAGTAGTCATATATGGATGTGAGAGTTGGACCATAAAGAAAGCTGAGCACCGAAAAATTGATGCTTTTGAACTGTGGTGTTGGAGAAGACTCTTGAGAGTCCCTTGGACTTCAAGGAGATCAAACCAGTTCATCCTAAAGGAAATCAGTCCTGAATATTCATTCGAAGGACTGATGCTGAAGCTGAAGTTCCAATACTTTGGCCACCTGATGCGAAGAACTGACTCATTGGAAAAGACCCTGATTCTGGGAAAGAGTGAAGGCAGGAGAAGGGGACGACAGAGGCTGAGATGGTTGGATGGCATCACCAACTCGATGGACATGAGTTTGAGCAAGCTCTGGAAATTGGTGAAGGACAGGAAGCCTGGCGTGCTGCAGTCCATGGGTTTGCAAAGAGTCAAATATGACTGAGTCACTGAGCTGAACTGAGCTGAAGTCCATGTCATTGCCATGATTAGGGACCTGGGCTCAGGAAACCTGGCAAATTGTTTCATAGGACAGATATGTTGAGGAGCCCCTGTCTCTGGAGCAGTCAATCTGTTGGACTAGATCAGCACCATTTTGGTTCAGCGGTGATGCTTTCTGCTGGAGCATCGCCTGAGTGTCTTCAATTATCTCAGTGAGATTTCACCAAATTCTCAAAACAAATTTTAAACATAATCCTTTGCTTTTTCCCCCAGTGGTTCAGATAGTAAAAAATCTGCCTCCAGTGCAGGAGAGTGAAGTTTGATCCCTGGGTCAGGAAGATCTCTGGAGGAGGGCATAGCAACACACTCCATTATTCTTGCCTGGAGAACCCCTTGGCCAGAGGAGCCTGATGAGCTACCTAGAGTCCACAGAGTCAGACAGGACTGGGCAACTAATACTTTCACCTTCCCTTGTCATGCTTTGCCAAAACTTTTAGGAGGTTTTGCAAAGCATATGTTTTATAAAGCACGGGTAGCCAGGGTGTGATTGGTATTACAAAGAAGGAAATTAGATGGGAAGTAGGGAGGGTGCAGAACCAGATGAGAGTAGAGACTGGGGTGAGAAATGACCTGGGCCCTGAGTGCAGTGGGATGTGGTGGAAATGGAGAGATTCTATGAAACCAAACCAGTAGATATAGGAGGCTGAAAATTTGATTTAAGATGAAGGTCAGTAAACTATGCCCTGCAGCCCACATCTAATCCCCAGTCTATTTTTTACACCCTGGGATTTACGAATGGTCTTTATGTCATTAAATAGTTGGAAGAAGGAGAAAGAGGAGGATGACAAGCAGCAAAAGCAACAGAGGTGGTATGGGGCCCCTGGTGCCTAAAATGTTTGCTATCTGATCCTTTACAGAAAGTTTGCCAATCACTGATTTAAGTGAATACAATCAAGAGAGCAAAAGCACGAATTCCCTGGTGGTCCAGTGGGGTGTCCCTGATGGCTCAGCAATAAAGAATCCACCTTCAGTGCAGGAGATGTAAGAGACGCAGGTTCGATCCCTGGGTCGGGAAGATTCCACTTGAGGAGGGCATGGCAACACACTCTAGTATTCTTGCCTGGAGAATTCCATGGACAGAGGAGCCTGGTAGGCTACAGTCCATATGGTTGCAAAGAGTTGGACATGACTGAAGCTACCGAGCACCAGTGGTTAGGACTCCAAGCTCCCACTGTGGGGTGGGGGTTGAGGGGAGAGGTTTGATCCCTGGTTGGGAAACTAAGATCTCATAAGCCAACCAGTGTGGCCAAAGGAGAGAGAGAGTGAAGAGAAAGGGAGGGAGGGAGGGAATACAAAAGCAGACTAATCGTCAAGCACAGATATGCTTATATGAAAAATTGTACCTGCCTGTGCATGCTGTGCACACACACACACACACAGAGAAGAATAATGCAATACCATTTTGTTATAACTTGAAAATACAAAGACATTTTGATGTCACATGAAATATGTGGAAATGGAAATTAACTATTTGTATTGTTTGGCAATTAAACTACCCATGAATATAATATTTTGCAAGGGACTATTTCTATACATTTTTTTTTGAGGACTGATTTTTCTCTACTCCAGCCTCTCATAGATGGGTGTCTTATCCAGTTTCTGCTGTAATCATTCTGTTGGCTCTTGGAACTTTACCTAATTATGAGAATTTTGCTCCTCCAGAGAAGAGACTACATAATGTGAATACATTTGAAAGATAATAGCATTGATTTGATCTCATTCAGTAATGTTCTTTGAAATACAGTCATAGACTGTTTCAGAGCTGGAAGATATTTTACAGATCATATGGTCCCCAACTCTTGTTTTATCAAGGGGAAGATGGAGATTAAGTAATTTATCTGAGGTTTAAAATAAATCAGGGTCACATAGAGATCCAGAAATTCTGGTTCCAAGCTCTGTCACTGCTGCCTCCCCAGGGGATACCTTGCCTAAACTCCTGCAGGTCAGGAACTTATCTGTTAACTCTCCCCAGTGCAGAGCCCCCTGCCTAGCACACAGTTAGTATTCCAAAACAAAAGAATGAATGACAATCACACTAACATTGACTTCATACTTATCCTGCGCCAGGCACTACGCCAAACACTTCTACACGCATTATCTCATTTGACTCTCACAACAACCCTAGGAATAGATTTTGTTTTTACTATCTCTGTTTTGCAAATGACGAAAGTAAGGCACAGAGAGGTGAAGTGACTTGTCCAGTCACACAGCTAAGAAATTATGAAATTAAGTTTGTAAATTAGGTCTTTATAACCCCAAAGCCAGTGTTTTTAATCACTGCCCTAAATGTGTGGTGAGGACCAATGAAAAGATCAGTTCTGAAATTATACTGAAATGCTAAGCCCAAGCACTCACACATCAAAATACAATTTACTCAACAAGGGAAGACCAGTGAACAGGTCCCTTGGCTTGCTTTTCCTGGCTCTGCCTCAACTCCGTGTGTGGCCCCACACAATCAGCTAATCTCTCAAGTTCTCTAGTTCCACAAACCCATTACTAGTCCTGCTTTCTGTGACAGCCCAGGGTGTCTCCAGTTATCTCAGAGGGGCTGCACAAAATTCTCAAAACAAATTTTAAACGTAATCCTTTTAAAAAAAAAAATAGACTTCCCTGGTGGCTCAGACGGTAAAGCGTCTGCTTACAATGCGGGAGACCTGGGTTCGATCCCTAGACTGGGAAGATCCTCTGGAGAAGGAAATTTCAACCCACTCCGGTATTCTTGTCTGGAAAATCCCATGGATGCAGGAGCCTGGTATGCTACACTTCATGGGGTTGCAAAGAGTCGGACACGACTGAGCGACTTCACTTTACTGTTTTTTTTTTTAAAAAAAAAAAAAAGGACATACGCTTCACAACACCTTTAGGAGGATAGACAGAATTTTCTTCAAACAAAACACAACAGATGAAAATGTGGCCATAGTTTTTAAGTCTGTGTTTGTGCTGAATGTTAAGGGATGCAACTCCATCTGCTGGACATCAAACCCACTAATAATAATACTGGTTAAATACTGATAACAGCATATTTACAGTATGTAGCATTGTTCACAGTCTGCTCTAAACATCCATTTTTCTAAATAGCAAAAAATACATGCCTATTGTCAAAAGCTGTAAACAGAAAATTTACCATGAATAATCTAAGCATGACCAACCTAGATAGCATATTAAAAAGCTGACACAGTACTTTGCTGACAAAGGTCAGTCTAGTCAAAGCTAGGGTTTTTCCAGTTGTCATGTATGGATGTGAGAGTTGGACTATAAAGAAAGCTGAGTGCCAAACAATTGATAGTTTTAATCTGTGGTTTGAAGAAGACTCTTGAGAGTCTCTTGGACTGCAAGGAGATCCAACCAATCAATCCTAAAGGAATCAGTCCTGCATTTTCATTGGAAGGACTGATGCTGAAGCTGAAACTCCAATACTTGGGCCATCTGATGCGAAGAGCTGACTCATTTGAAAAGACCCTGATGCCGGGAAAGATTGAAGGCAGGAGGAGAAGGGGACAGCAGAGGATGAGATGGTTGGATGGCATCACCAACTTGATGGACATGAGCTTGAGCAAGCTCCAGAAGTTGGTGATGGACAGGGAAGCCTGGCATGCTACAGTCCCTGGGGTCACAAAGAGTCAGACACAACTGAGCGACTGAACTGAACTGAACTGAGTATAAGCATAGTCTTGCCCCTGTGGGATACTTACACATTAACAGTTGTTCCTTCTACTTCCACGCATCTGCATAACTTTTAGACAATGATAAGTAATCTTTATATTTCTAGACATTATATAATGTGTTTCCTGTGTTATTTCTAGTCACAATAGGTACAATGTTTAATAGCTTAGACAATATTCTGCCAAGATTATACAGTAATTTATTTCTCTGCATGTCCATTGTTGGACATTTAGGTTGACTGACAATTTAATTATTATAAACAAGCATCTCTTTGCATAAATTTTGTCCAGACTTTAGCTTACTTCCTGGGGAGTGATTGTTATTAGCAGTGGAACTACAGGTCAAAGGATAGGACTATATTTTAGCTTCTGAAACATGTTGCTAAATTGCCTTCCAAAAAGACTGCATCAGTTTCCCCTCCCATTATCAGTGGATGAATGCCCTTCTTATGGCACCCTATCTAACACAGAGTATTGTCTTTTTTCATCTTTGCTAATTAATAGGTGAAAATTGGTCTCTTGTTGTTCCATTAGCATTTTTGATTACTAGTGCAAGTGAACATTTATTCATATGTTTATTAGCCATTCACACGTTCTCTTTTGTGATTTGTTCATTAATGTCATTTTCCCATTAAGAGCCTTTGTATTTTCTTATTATTTAGTATGTGTTCTTCAAATATTAAAAAATTCTTTTCTTTCTTCTCATATCTATGGCAAATATTTTTCCAAGCATCACCTTTTATTATATTTGACATAGCTTTTCATTTTATATTGTCAAATATTTTAAGAGCTTCTTTTATGACTTTTCTCCAACTGTTTTAAAACTTAGCTTATCATTCTCTATAAAGAAGTATTTTATTCATATTTTTATAGTTCAATTTTTGATCTGCTTTTTATAGTTCCATTTTTTTATTCACTTGGAAGCAATTTTGATGTGAAATATTAATTATGAGGATGTATTTTTAAATATCACCATTTATTAAATTGCTCTTCCCTACTTTACTGAATTTTTAAATTATCACCAGCATATGTTTCACATAGTATTACCTTTAGGGTCTACGGAGAGTTGCAAAGGTTTGAATTTGGCAGTCAACAATATGCTTTTTGCTGACAAAAGATTCTGGCATGTTGACAGATTGTAGGGAACCATTTAACAATTTTGAGCAAGTAATAATATGATCATGTTAAAACATGATACATGATTAAAACAAGGTGAATACTGGGACTTCCCCGGTGGTCCAGTGACTAAAATTCTGTTTTCTTGATGCAGGGAGCCAGGGTTCAATCACTGGTCAGGGAACTAGATCTCACATGCTGCCCCTAAAAGATCACAAGTGATGCAACTAAATACATACATAATAAATTTTTTTTTAATCACAAAAAATACCCCCAAGGTGACTATCATAAACTAGAGAGAACAGAGCAGAGGAAGGGAAAATTGGAGACAGTCATGCCAGACAGCTGACAGTTCTCTGGATGATTTCTGTCCTTCCCTGAATCTTACAGGAATCCTCCTTTTGTTTTTAAAAATAATATTGGCATATACTAGGCACTGAGTTAAGAGAAGGGAATACCAAACCACCTGACCTGCCTCTTGAGAAACCTGTATGCAGGTCAGGAAGCAACAGTTCGAACTGGACAAGGAACAACAGACTGGTTCCAAATAGGAAAAGGAGTACGTCAAGGTTGTATATTGTCACCCTGCTTATTTAACTTATATGCAGAGTACATCATGAGGAACGCTGGGCTGGAAGAAGCACAAGCTGGAATCAAGATTGCCGGGAGAAATATCAATAACCTCAGATATGCAGATGACACCACCCTTATGGCAGAAAGTGAAGAGAAACTCAAAAGCCTCTTGATGAAAGTGAAAGAGGAGAGTGAAAAGGTTGACTTGAAGCTCAACATTCAGAAAACGAAGATCATGGCATCTGGTCCCATCACTTCATGGGAAATAGATGGGGAAACAGTGGAAACAGTGTCAGACTTTATTATTTTGGGCCCCAAAATCACTGCAGATGCTGATTGCAGCCATGAAATTAAAAGACATTTACGCCTTGGAAGGAAGGTTGTGACCAAACTGAATAGCGTATTAAAAAGCAGAGACGTTACTTTGCCAACAAAGGTCCGTATAATCAAGGCTATGGTTTTTCCAGTGGTCATGTATGGATGTGAGAGTTGGACTGTGAAGAAAGCTGATTGCCGAAGAATTGATGCTTTTGAACTGCGGTGCTGGAGAAGACTCTTGAGAGTCCTTTGGACTTCAAGGAGATCCAATAAGTCCATTCTTAAGGAGATCAATCCTGGGTGTTCATTGGAAGGACTGATGCTGAGGCTGAAACTCCAATACTTTAGCCACCTCATGCGACGAGTTGACTCACTGGAAAAGACTCTGATGCTGGGAGGGATTGGGGGCGGTAGGAGAAGGGGACAACAGAGAATGAGATGGCTGGATGGCATCACCGACTCGATGGACGTGAGTTTGAGTGAACGCCGCGAGTTGGTGATGGACAGGGAGGCCTGCCGTGCTGTGATTCATGGGGTTGCAGAGAGTTGGACACGACTGAGCGACTGAACTGAGCTGAACTGAACTGAGGCACTGAGTTAAGCATTTATTATACATTATCTTATTAACTCTCTTAAACTCCAGTTAGGTAGGTATCATCATCCCTTTTACACAGGTGAAGAAACTGAGGTCTAGAGGTGTCATGTCAGTTGCTCCAGGTCCCTGAGCTGATGAATTGGAGGAGGCAGCACTCAAAACTAAGGATTTGGGAAAATGTAAATGAATATAAAACACCTAAAAGTGCATCTGGCTTGATAAATGGCAACATCTCATCCTCGCACCCCTCATCAGTTCTGAAATTCTCATCTCACCCCTCGTCTGAAATTCTGTATTAAAAATATGCTGGCATCACATTAACAGTATATGCAAGCAATTATAGGAGTCTTATTCAAGCTTAATTGGGAATTATTTCATCCCTCTGACATTTGTATAAAATTAAACCCAGCATAGCAGTCAAGAGAGCCTGGTTTTCTATTCCATCTTCTAGTGCTAGGTGGTTATGTGACCTTGGGCAAATCACTTGACCACAAAATTTCCTTGAATTCATAACAACACTGAAAAGTAATCATATTACTCACTAGGTTTTTGTATAAAATAAAAGCAAATCTGAAATGGTTGAAAAATTTCAAAATTCTGCATGATCCCAATTAACCTATCAAAATTCTTAGACCATGAAAATGCCTATGAAAACAAACTGCAAAAAACCATGAATACAGTCTCTTCATTTCCATTTTTTAAAAATTTATTTGGCTGCTCTGGGTCTTAGTTCTCCGTGTGGGATTCAGTTCTCCAACCAGGGATCGACCCAACCGGGCCCCAACACTGGGAACTCCGAGTCCCAGCCACTGGATCACCAGGGAAATCCCTCTCTTTGCTTCAATTAGCTGTGTTCTCATTTTTAATTATGTCAGTTTTCAAACACACACAAAAGTAGACAGAATAGTATAATGAATCTCCATGACTCAATGATTATCATCTCTGATGTGCTTATTTTATATAGCCTCATATAGCCTCCCCGTATCTTATTTTTCTGTTTGAAAGCAAAACCTAAGACATCATGTGAATATGGTTCTTTTATGATTACAAAATTACTGAGGGAATTTTATTTCATTTTCTCAAATCCTGAGGAGAAAGTGAATTTTAAAATCTGGCAAAATCCAAGCTGATATTGATCTTACTTGGTCTTTCTGCTTCTAAAATCTCTCAGAAAATGAACCTCCAATCTAAATAATAAATCAATTTGGCAGACCAGGCCAAGGGCTAGTGAATCCAATTGCCTATAGTAGACAAGCAATTGGGGGGTCCAGCTTGTCTATGCAGAGGGCAGCATTTTCATTTCTGTAATAACAGGATTTATAACAGCACAGTTTAGTACATAATAGCAGGTTTAGTACATGAAACCAGTTTGGCAATTCTGACCAGAGAGTCAACTATTCTTGACAAAGTGAGTGAAGGCAAGAAGACTAAACAAAATTAAGCTCTTAGAGAAGAAAAAAATTTTTTATTTTTTATTTATTTATTTATTTTTTTGTGTGCAAGCCATGGGTGTATTCAGGGACTTGTATCCAGCATATGTGAACACTCATGGCTAAATAGTACACATTTAGCAGGCAAATAACCTAACTAAAATACTAGCAATTAATCTGAATACACATTTCTCCAAAGACATAAAAATAACCAACAAGCAAATGAAAAGATGCTCAACATCATTAATCATTAGGGAAACAAATCAAAACCACTTCACACCCACTAGGGTGGCTCAGACCACAGTGACAAGAAACAAGTGGAGGCAGAGATGTGCAGGAACTGGGGCACTTACACTGTGTTGATGGGAAGTACCAATGGTAAGCCTGCTGCGGAAAACAGCCTGGCAGTCGTTCATCGGGTAGTTGAAACATGGGGCTACCACAAGGTTCGGCAGTTCCACTCCAACACATACAGGCGAAAGGACTAAAAACTATGTGCACACATAAATCTGTATGTGAATGTCTGTGTCAGCGCAGCACTACTCCCAATTATCCAAATGTCCATCAACTAGTGAAAAGATCAACAAGGTGTCGTCCATCCATACAATGAAATATTATCTTGAAAACATTATGTCAATACAAGAAGCCATTCACCAAAGGAACACATATTGAATGACGGTATTTACAGGCAATATCCAGAGCAGCCAAATCCATACAGGCAGAGAACAGAGCAGTGGTTGTCTAAAGCTGGAGCCTTGTATGAGGAGGAGGAGGAGTGGCTGCTGAGGGGCCCTGTTCACTTTCAGGGGCGATAGCAGTGTTCTCACACAGGTTGTGGTGATCACTGCAGCATCAACGCCCACATTTTTAATAGTAAAAAAGAAAACCCTTGAAGTGTATGTATGCATTAAAAGGGTGAATTCTATAGTATGTGCATTTCTTTCAGTAGTGCTCCAGCCTATAACGTGAAAAGACACTCACCTTCATTCTTAAGAAGCACAACTGAGAAAATAGCTGCACACTGCATCTGATTTCCTAGGGTAGCAGCAGTGGTAATAATTTTTTAAAGATAGAAAAACAAGCTGAACTGCCCACTTAATAAAAAAAAGGTAGGAACCAATTTCTCCCTAAATCTGAGTACTTGCAATTTTTCTAATGCGTCTTGTTTACAAACCTCAGTGACATTCATGATCCACAGCCTAATGACATATGTAGGGTGGGCATTTGTGCAGGAGACCTGGGTTCGATCCCTGGGTTGGGAAGATCCCCTGGAGAAGGGAAAGGCTACCCATTCCAGTATTGTGGCCTGGAGAATTCCATGAACTATACAGTCCATGGGGTCGCAAAGAGTCGGACACAACTGAGCGACTTTCACTTTCACTTTGTACAAATGAGAAAATTAGTCTTCAACAGATCACTCAAGCTGGAGTGTGATGGAGCGAGGAATTAGAGCCCAATTCTATTTCTTATGTCAGGGCTGGCACCCTATGTAAATAAGATTACCCCCCCCCCAAAAAAAAACAATTTCTTCACCTTCTATTTCCCGTTTCCCTGGGACTTAACAAAGTACCTGTACTTTCTGGCAGCTCAGTAAATACTTCTTGCCTGTCTGACTACTTGTCAAATAATGGAAGGAAAAAGGCATAATTATAGGTAGAAAGAAAAAGGAGAAATTAGAGGAATGACTAAAAGAAGAGGAAACAACATTAATAAATTTTGCCAATAAGGCATAATCTAGGAAAAATTGAAATATGGAGAAAAACATGTTAAAAGGCAATCAAGGTGCATGAAATATATGTGAGAAAAAAAAACAAAAATTGAAGGACATATACCAAAAAAGTTGACAGTGATGGCAATAATAACTGTAACCACTACCACGTAAATGCCTTAGGCTCTGTGGTAAGACTATTGACCCTCTGAGGTAGGGAAGTAATATTATTATCCCCATTTAATGAGTGAAGAAAGTGGGGCTCAGAGAGGTTAAGCAACTTGCCCAATGCTATAGAACTAATAAGAATAGAGCTAGGATTCCAACCCAGACAGTCTGACTCAATTTTCATTTTTGTAGACTTTCTCTCCTTTGCAAATTTCCTACAATGAGCACGTATTACCTTTATTTTTTTAATCCTGTAGCATTCATCGTGTATAGAAATAATTTTGTCATTACATCATTCAGTTCAGTTCAGTCGCTAAGTCGTGTCCAACTCTTAGTTAATTACTATTTCTATTCATCATTTGTATGTCAGCTCATTTAGACTGTCAAGAGCCTGTGTCTCAGGGAGTGTCATGTTTTGATGCATATTATAGTTACTCTATGAATACTCTTAAATGAATGGACAATGGAGGGAAAAATGTGGGAGTGTGAGGCAAAATAGCCATCAACTGAAAGAAAAAAAGATTTACAGAGGTGATGAAAGAGACAAATGAGGAATAGAAAAAGAGGCACAGAAACATAATGATCAAGAACAGGGGAGGTATGCAGGACATAGGTAGAAAGACAAACATCACAATAAAGCAGGGTAAATAAGAAAGGAACTTGCTACATAGAACTCTGTTTTGGTGAACTTGTAAGCTAAAATTGGAGCTAAAATGCATTAATAAAGTGAAGCCAGTCACAGGCGAGAAAGGAGACATTTAAGATATGGTACTTTAAAAAAACTAAATAGAAAAACTGTTTCGAAGTACCTTATGAAAGGGAGAAGTACTAAAATTGCTTTCCTGGTAAAGCCTGTCCCTTCATTCAACAATTATCCTAAGATACTTGAGAGCTCATCTCCATAAATTCAATAGGCAATGAATTGGGGCCACTTTCTCTTTTGAGGCCAGATGCAGAAACAGAAATTACAGTCATTTCCTATATTGCAGAAATTAGCTGGCCAGTTGAAAGCCACCTGCACGCATAATTCACATCATCAGAAGTTGGCATCTAGAAGGCTCAGAGCTCTGTCCTCTTTGCTACATACTTCACCCACGTAGAGGCCAAGCTCTGACAACCAAAGCTGATGGTTAAGTTTGCCATTTGCTCATGTTATGAGGTGGTTATCTCTTTGTGGTTCCCTCTTGGGAATTAAAAAATAACCACTTTTTTCTCATAGTAATACATATTCATAGTTAAATATAAAGCCAAATGAGGCATGAATGATTACAAACAACAGCAGTTTTCTTTCTGCTCCACCATTCCCTGTTATCCTCTAAAGAGGCAACACTTTTGTGACTTTAGCTGTTTCTTCTGGCTTATCCATTATATAACCTAAATAACATGCCTAAACTTTTATTTAACAAGTTTAGATGTTATTTATTGCCTGTCTTTAATAATAGTGAAGACCTTAGCTTTCTTATACTCCCCACCTTCAACCTCATGTCTTCAATGTTTCCCAATCCCTCTATCACAATTTTTAGTTAAATCAGTAACCAAGTTTACATGATTATGACCATATAATGATCATGACTATATAATCTGTTCACTGCTAAGCAAAGTATATTATCGTTAGTGTTTTAATTAAACTAGTCTTAGCACATTGTTGTTAGTCCTTTGATTTTTTACTCAACTTAATAACTGCTTCAGCATTTCATTGAGATTTCTATATTTCTAATGCTATTTTTATCTAAGTGTTCTAACAGTTCTGTAATATACCAAACACTCCAACCCTTCTAAAATCTGCTGGCTCCATATTTCCCCTGAAGATTGCCCCCCCACATCTCCCTGTTCCCCTGCTACAAACTAGGTCAGTAATCTCATGGTCTGCAACATAACTGTCCTCCTAGGATTCCTACTCACAGTTTCCTGGATTTGGGTTTTCTGTTACCTGGATCTTATATTGTGATATTCCTTTTTCTTGGTTTACTCCCTCATTTTGGTAGAATACAACTTCCAAGATCTTCCAGAGAAAAAGCTGCTAGGAGAAATTATTTTGAGATCTTATATACTCTAATATTTAACATGAGCATGATTGGATTGCTATATAATTTTAAGATAAAAATCATTTTCCATTTAAAAAATTAGTTATCTTTGGTCAAATGATTTTCAAAAAGGGTGCCAAGACCATTCAATGGGAAAGCATTTTTTTCAACAAATAGTGCTCGGACAACTGGATATGCATAAGCAGAATAATGAAGTATGACCCTTAACTCATGCCATACACATAAACTCAAAATGGATCAAAGACCTGAATGTAAGAGCTACAACTATAAAACTATTAGAAAAAAAAACATAAGTATAAATCTTCACCACCTTGGATCAGGCAATGGTTTCATTTGCCTACATAACCAAAGAACAAATACATAAATGGCACTTTATCAAAATTAAGAACTTTTCTGCTTTTAAGAACACTATCAAAAAAGTGAAAGACCACCCACAAAATGGGAAACTATCTGCAAATATACTTCATACAAGACTTGTATCTAGAATACATAAAAAATATTTATAATTCAATAATAAGATAAATAACCCAATTTTTTTAAATGGGTAAATAATTTGAATAGACATTTCTCCAAAGAATTTATACAAATAGCCAATAAGTAGATGAAGAGAAACTCAACATCATGAGTTATCATGGAAATTAAGATCAAAACCACAAGGAGACACTACTTCACACTCACTAAGATGGCTATAATCAAAAAGGAGAAGAAAAATAACAAGTATTAGCAAAGATGTGAAGAAATTAGAACTCTCTTACATTGCCAGTGGGAAAGGAAAACAGTGCAGCTGCTGTGGAAACCATTTGGCATTTTTTCAATAAGTCAAAGATAGAATTATTATGTGACCCAGCAATTTCACTCCTAGGTATACACCCAAGAGAATAAAAGACATATGTCAACACAAAAACATGTACATGAATGTTCATACATAGCATCATTATTCATAATAACCAAGGAGTGGAACAACCCAAATATCCACTGATGAAAGGATAAAGTAAGGCATATCCATACAGTGGGATATTATTCAGCCATGAAAAGAAATGAAGCACTAAGAAATGCTACTATATGGATTAACCTCAAAAGCATTATGCTGAGAGAAAGAAGCCAGACAAACAAGGCCACACATTGTATGATGCCGTTTACAGGAAATGTTCAGAAGAGACAGACCAGGAGAGACAGAAAACAGATGATTATTTTCTAGGGAGCATGGGGGGATATGGAGAAAAGGGGAATAACTGCAAATGAGTTCACAGAATGGAAGAAAATGTTTGAAAATCATATATCTGAAAAGTTATTTATATCCAAAATAAGAAATGTTGGGCTTCCCTGGTGCCCCAGTGGTTAAGAGTCCGCCTTGCAATGCAGAGGACATTGGTTTGATCCCTGGTTCAATCTCTGGTTTCACATGCCGTGGAGCAACTAAGCCGCTGCATAACAACTACTGAAGCCCTTGCTCTAGAGCCTGTGAGCCGTAACTACTGATCTCATGCACCACAACTACTGAAACTCTTGCTCTAGAGCCTGTGCTCTGCAACAAGAGAAGTCACCGCAATGAGAAGCCTATGCACCACAACTGGAGAGTAGTCCCCATTCACCACAACTAGAGAAAGCCTGTACTCAGCAACAAAGAACCAGCAAAGCCAAAAATAAGTAAAATTATTTTTAAAAAAGAACTCCTACAACTCAATAATAAAAAGACAATCTGATTGAAAAATGAGCAAAAGATTTGAGTAAACATTTCTCCAAACGAGACACACAAATGGCCAATATATACAGGAAAAGATGCTCAATATTATTAGTTACTAGGGAAATGCAAGTCAAAATCCCAATGAGATAACAGTTAACATCCACTAAAATGCCTGTAATAAAAAAAAATAGTAACAAATGTTGGTGAAGATGTGGGGAAATTGAAACACTCATACATTGCTAGTGTGAAAGTGAAATGATACAGCCACTTCAGAGGAAAAAAAAACAACAACAACTGGTAGTTCCTAAAAAAGTTAGAGATATCATATGATCCAGAAATTCAACTCCTAAATATATACCCAAGAGAATTCAAATCATATATGCATACAAAAACCTGTACACAGATATTCCTAGCAGCATTATTCATAATAGCCAAAGCTATAAACAACCCAATTTTTGTTGCTGTTTAGTCACTAAGTCCAACTCTTTTGCAACCCCATGTAGCCTACCAGGCTCCTCTGTCCATGGGTTTCTTCAGGCAAGAATACTGGAGTGGGTTGCCATTTCCTTCTCCAGGGAATCTTCCTGACCCAGGGATCGAATCCCTGTCTCCTGAATCTCCTGCATTGGCAGGAGGGTTCTGTACCACCGAGCCATTCAGCCATAAAAAGGAATGAAGCACTGATCAGTTCAGTTCAGTTCAATTGCTCAGTCGTGTCTGACTCTTTGTGACCCCATAGACTGCAGCACTCCAGGCTTCCCTGTCTATCACCAACTCCCGGAGCCTACTCAAACTCATGTCCATCGAGTCAGTGACGCCATCCAACCATCTCGTCCTCTGTCATCCCCTTCTCCTCCCACCTTCAATCTTTCCCAGCATCAGGGTCTTTTCAAATGAGTCAGCTCTTCACATCAGGTGGCCCAAGTATTGGAGTTTCAGCTTCAGCATCAGCCCTTCCAATGAATATTCAGGACTGATTTCCTTTAGAATTAACTGGTTTGATCTCCTTGCAGTCCAAGGGACTCTCAAGAGTTTGCTCCAACACCACAGTTCAAAAGCATCAATTCTTCAGTGCTTAGCTTTCTTTATAGTCCAACTCTTACATCCATACATGACTACTGGAAAAACCATAGCTTTGACTAGACGGACCTTTGTTGACAAAGTAATGTCTCTGCTTTTTAATATGCTGTCTAGGTCGCCGATATATGTAATGATATATGCTACAACATGGGTAAACATGAAAAGCATTATGCTAAGCAAAAGGACCACATATTTTAGGATTCCATTTAAATGAAATATCCAGAATAAGCAAATCCATAGAGATAGAATGTAGATTAATCACTGCCAAGGTCTAGTAAAAGGGGGAATAAGGATATGGAGAATGACTGTTTATGAGCACATAAGATTTCTTTTCAGGGTGATGAAAATGGTCTGGAATTAGATAATGGTCATGGTTGCACAACTGTGCATATATACTAAAAACCACTGAATTTTACACTAAAGCTTTCAAAAATAAACTTTAAAAATCTACTAGGGGTATTCACATTAGACTATTTCTGTTCCATCAACCTGTGTCTGTTCCTACCACATTCTCTTGCTTATTGTACCTATGTAGTATGTCTTAAAAATAGGAATAATTTTTAAAGTGATTACTCCCACTTTACTCTTTTTAGCCATTCGAGTCCCTTTGCCTTTTCATACAGTTTTTAGAATAAGCTTGATTGTATCTATAAAAATGTTGTTGTTATTTTGGTCCTATGAGTCAATTTGAGAACTGGTATTTGTACCATTGAATCTTCCAATCCATAAGCACATTATGTCTCTCCATTTATTTTGTTCTTTGATTTCCTTTTTAAAATTTTTTTCTTCTTTTTTGCCACAAGGCACCTGTGATCTTAGTTCCTCAACCAGGGATTGAACCTATGCCCCTTGCAATGCAAGCATGGAGTCTTAATTAACCATTGGACTTCCAGGGAGGTCCCCAGTTCTTTCATTTGTGTTTTGAAATTTTCAGCATACAGCATATATAGTCTATAATGCTTTACTATATATATCTAAGTATTCCAGTTTTTGGAGTGATTGTAAATGGCATTTGTCTTTAATTTTTGTTTCCACATATTCTTTGGTAGTAATACAGCAATATAATTGACTTGTGTGTGTTGATTGGTATACTGTGACCTTGCTGAACTCATTAATTCTGCAAAAATTTTTATAATTCCTTTTCTACACACACAATCATGTAATCTGAAAATAGAGACACATTTATTTCTTCCTTTCCAAAATGTTTGCATTATATTTCCTTCTCTTGCCTTAGTGAGTCGGCTAGGACTGCCATGACAGTGATAAATAGAGTATGGAGAGCAGACATCCTTGCCTTGTTCTGATTGTAGAGAGAAAGTACTCAATTTTTTTTGTTATTGAATATCATAGCAGCTGCCTAGTGGCTTCCCTAGTGGCTCAGATGGTCAAGAATCTTCGTGCAATGCAGGAGACCCAGGTTCAGTCCCAGGGTTGGGAAGATCCCCTGGAGAAGGGAATGGCAACCCACTCTGGTATTCTTGCCTGAAGAATTCCATGGACTGAGAAGCCTGGTGGGCTACATTCCATGGGGTCGTTAAGAATCAGACACAACTGAGCAACTAACACTTTCACCTTTATCATGATAGCTGCGGGAGTTTTATAGATGCTCTTTTATCAAGTTGAGATAATTCCTCTCTGTATCTAATTTTCTTGGAGCTCTTTTTTTAAATCATAAATTCGTATTGAACTTTGTCAAAAGCATTTTTCTTCATCAATGGATATACACGCAATTTTTCTCCTTTAACCTGTTGATGAGGTACTTACTGTCATTTTCTAATATTGACTCAGCCTTATACTCCTGGAATAAACCCTCACTTAATCATGATGTATAATTCTTTCTTATAAAAGAATTGCAAGAATTTTTGCCCAGAAATTTTGCATCTAAGATGATGAGATATACTGGACTGTGGTTTTCACTTTTTTGTACTGCTTTTATCTGGTTTTGTTATTAGGGTGATATTGGCCTTGTATAGTAAGTTGGCAAATGTAGTATCCTCTTCTATTTTCTGGAAAAGTTTATGGAGGAGTGGTGCTTATTTTTCTCAAATGTTTGTTAGAATTCTCCAGTTAAATGATCAGTGTCAAGATATTTCTTTTATAAATGCTTTTAAATTCTGAATTGAATTTCTTTAATAGTTATGAGACTATTCATATTACCTCTTTTGTATTGCACGAGTTTTGGTGGTTTGTGTGTTTCAAGGAATCAGTCCAGTTTATCTGTGTTTTTGAATTTATGTCAGTAGAGTTGTTCATAGTATTGCCTTACTATTCCTTAGTGGCTGAAGGATCTGTAGTAATATCCCCTGTTTCACTCCTGCTATTGGTAATTTATACTGCCTCTCTTTTTACCTTTTTCAGTCTTGCTGGAGGTTTATCAATTTTATGATAAATTCAAAGAATTTGCTTTTTTTTCATTGATTTTCTCTATTTTTATCCTATTTCCAATTTCATTTATTTCTGCTCTTTATTATTTCCTTTCTTCTACTTACCTTGGATTATCTTAGTTTTCTTTCTGTAGTTTTTTTTTTTAAGGTGGTCACTTACATTATTGATTTAAGGTCCTTTCTCTTTCCAATTTTAAGTATTTAGTGCTATAAATTTCTCTCTCAGCAACAATTCTGTAGAGATTTGTTAATCTTTTTGTTGTTCATTTTGTAATAGTGTTCTATTTTAGGAGATTCCTATTTTAATGGCGCCCTCTTCTGTCAGTTTAGAAAAGTTTAGATATTTAATAAACTTGTGTTTCCGTTTTTGTGATAGGGGAGAGTTACCGTGTTCTCTGATTCTGTGACTCTCTTTTGTCATGTTGGCCCTAAATCTTATCCCTTTTATTCTTTTAC
The DNA here is from genome assembly GCF_049115385.1 of Moschus berezovskii. Taxonomy (NCBI): domain Eukaryota; kingdom Metazoa; phylum Chordata; class Mammalia; order Artiodactyla; family Moschidae; genus Moschus; species Moschus berezovskii. The sequence goes on along the minus strand of NC_142488.1, from coordinate 130,399,693 downwards.
CCTTCACTACCCAGTTGACAAAGGGCACTTCTTTGTTGCTTTTTTGTTTGTTTTTTCCCCAGAAGCTATGTGTTTTAATTGTGAGGCTTCCCAAGTAGCTCAGCTGGTAAAGAATTCACCTGCAATGCAGGAGACCCTGGTTCAATTCCTGGGTTGGGAAGTTCCCCTGGAAAAGGGATAGGCTACTCACTCCAGTATTCTTGGGCTTCCCTGATGGCTCAGATGGTAAAGAATCCTCCTGTAATGCAGGAGACATGGAATTGATCCCTGGGTAAGGAAGATCTCCTGGAGAAGTCATGGTCACCCACTCCAGTATTCTTACCTGGAGAATTCCATGGACAGAGGAGCCTGGCAGACTACAGTCCATGGGGTTGCAAGAGTTGGACACAACTTAGCAACTAAACCACCATCACCCATAAGTTCTCCATTCTACAAAATTCTAATAATAGAAACATGCTATTTATGGTGACTGCAAGTGTTTCTTGGTATAGAGATGTTTTAATCTATATAAGGTCGACAGCATAGTAGGGATGATATGGAAAGTCATGTATAATTTTCCCAAGTTTACACTAGTGAAAGTAATCAAAGAGGACACGAATAGATGGAGAAATATACCGTGTTCGTTGATTGGAAGAATAAATATTGTAAAAATGAGTATACTACCCAAAGTAATTTATACATTCAATGCAATCCCTATCAAGCTACCAACAATATTTTTCACAGAACTAGAACAAATAATCTCACAATTTGTATGGAAATACAAAAAACCTCGAATAGCCACAGCAATCTTGAGGAAGAAGAATGGAACTGGGGGAATTAACCTGCCGGACTTCAGGCTCTATTACAAAGCCACAGTCATCAAGAAAGTATGGTACTGGCATAAAGACAGAAATATAGATCAATGGAACAAAATAGAAAGCCCAGAGATAAACCCACGCTCCTATGGACACCTTATCTTCGACAAAGGAGGCAAGAATATAAAATGGAGAAAAGACAGTCTCTTTAACAAGTGGTGCTGGGAAAACTGGTCAGCCACTTGTAAAAGAATGAAACTAGAACACTTCCTAACACCATACACCAAAATAAACTCAAAATGGATTAAAGATCTAAATGTAAGACCAGAAACTATAAAACTCCTAGAGGAGAACGTAGGCAAAACACTCTCCGACATAAATCACAGCAGGATCCTCCAAGACCCACCTCCCAGAATATTGGAAATAAAAGCAAAAATAAACAAATGGGACCTAATTAAAATCAAAAGCTTCTGCACAGCAAAGGAAACTCTAAGCAAGGTGAGAAGACAGCCTTCAGAATGGGAGAAAATAATAGCAAATGAAGGAACTGATAAAGGATTAATCTCCAAATTATACAAGCAGCTCCTGCAGCTTAATTCCAGAAAACTAACTGACCCAATCAAAAAATGGGCCAAAGAACTAAACAGACATTTCTCCAAAGAAGACATAAAGATGGCTAATAAACACATGAAAAAATGCTCAACATCCCTCATCATCAGAGAACTGCAAATCAAAACCACAATGAGATACCATTTCACACCAGTCAGAATGGCTGCTATCCAAAAGTCTACATGCAATAAGTGCTGGAGAGGGTGTGGAGAGAAGGGAACCCTCTTACACTGTTGGTGGGAATGCAAACTAGTACAGCCACTATGGAGAACAGTGTGGAGATTCCTCAGAAAACTGGAAATAGAACTGCCATATGATCCAGCGATCGCACTCCTGGGCATACATACCGAGGAAACCAGAATTGAAAGAGACACATGTACTCCAATGTTCATTGCAGCACTGTTTATAATAGCCAGGACATGGAAGCAACCTAGATGTCCATCTGCAGATGAATGGATAAGAAAGCTTTGGTACATATACACAATGGAGTATTTCTCAGCCATCAAAAAGAATGCATTTGAATCAGTTTTAATGAGGTGGATGAAATTGGAGCCAATTATACAGAGTGAAGTAAGCCAGAAAGAAGAACATCAATACTGTATATTAACGCATATATATGGAATTTAGAAAAATGGTAACCTGAACCCTGTATAAGAGACTGAAAAAGAGACATAGGCATTTAGAACAGTCTTTGGGACTCTGTGGGAGAGGGTGAAGGTGGAATGATTGGGGAGAATGGAATTGTAGCATGTATATTATCATAAGTGACCAGTCCAGGTTCGACGCATACATTTTCCTCTGTTCATTTCTTTGCATTTGTGCTTTTTTAATAAAATTCTTTTTTAGAAATAAAAAAAAAATAATAATAGTTTTCCCAAGTTTAAACTAATATTTCTCTCTTTTATCTTGTTTTCAGTCTCAATATTCTGTTTGGAACACAAACCCATCTTCTCTCAAACAACAGCACTAAATGTGAAATGCCAAGATTCTAATACGTCAAGTATTTCAATTTTTACCTCCAGGATAACATGAACTTCGAGAGGTAAGAAATCCAACAGTTGATTCAAAGATTCATCTATTTATATCCCTTCATCTTCCATGACCACTTTTAAGGAGACCTTGCTTGCTAGAACCGTGATGGATAAAAATAAATTTCCTTATGATATCTGTTTTTAGGTGTGGCTCTTTAAGACACAGTGCTTTCAAAATAAATGTTTACTGATAACATTTCTAATTAAAGTTTAGTGGCCAAGTTCTCTCATGTACCTTTTCCAGAAAGTATGACATTAAAATCAATATAGCAGAGTAGTTAAGGTGGTGATTCTCAGAGCTAGAATGCCTGGATGAATATTTAAGTTCTTCCATTTTCAAAATGTGTGACTAAACTAGTGAAAACCTTGTACCTCTGTTTTCTAGAGGTAGTAATAATACCAACCTTACAGTGCAGTTGGGGGGATTAAGTGAGGATACCTGTAAAGCACTTAGAAAAGTGCATGACATATATTTTATGTAAGTGTTTACAATATTCATCATGTAAGTTCCTTTTAACAGTATCTTTAACGTCTATATAAATTATCTATCATTGCACAACAAATTGCCACAATTTCACAGCTTAAAACAATACCCATTTATTATGTCACCATTCCTGTAGGTCAGGAATATGAACACTGCTTAACCAGGTCCTCTGCCTCAAACTTTTACCCAAGGCTGTAACGCAAGTGTTAAGCTGGGCTTGGTTTTCTTCTGAAGGTTGGCTGGGGAAAGATTTGTTCCCAAGTTCATATGGTTGTTAGCAAGACTGATTTCCTTGTGGTCTATGGGGGCGAGGGTCTCGGATTTTAGCTGGTTATTGGCCAGAGGTCACCCTAACTTCCTTGCTATGTGGGCCTCCTCAACATGGCAACTTGCTTTATCAAAGACAGCAAGGTAGTGAGTCAGTTAGAAAGACAGGTTGCAATCTATTGTAAGCTAATCACAGAAGGTATCTCATCATCTGGGTCATATTCTTTTAGCTACAAGTAAGTCACTCATGTCAGCCCACACTACCTGGACACAGGGATTGTTTGTGTGTGCGTGCTAGGTTGTGTCTGACTCTGTGCAACCCTAAGGACTGTAGCCCGCCAGGTTCCTCTGTCCATGGGATTCTCCAGGCAAGAGTATTGGAGTGGGTTGCCATTTCCTCCTCCAGGGGATCTTCCCAAACCAGGGATCAAACTCATGTCTCTTATACTTCCTGAGTTGGCAGGTAGGTTCTTTACCACTAGCTCCACCTGGAAATGCTGGAGGCCATCTTAGTGTCTGTCAACCACAATGTCTTAAAAAAAAAAAGCAATATAGCAGAGATGTTTCAGAATAATGATTCTGTAATCAGCTTCAGTTCAGTTCAGTTCAGCTGCTCAGTCGTGTCCGACTCTTTGCAACCCCGTGAACTGCAGCATGCCAGGCCTCCCTGTCCATCGCCAACTCCCAGAGTTTACTCAAACTCATGTCCATTGAGTCGGTGATGCCATCAAACCATCTCATCCTCTGTCATCCCCTTCTCCTCCCACCTTCAATCTTTCCCAGCATCAGGGTCTTCCCAAATGAGTCAGTTCTTAGCATCAGGTGGCCAAAGTATTGGAGTTTCAGCTTCAGCATCAGTCTTTCCAATGAATATTCAGGACTGAATTCCTTTAGGATGGACTGGTTAGACCTCTTTGCAGTCCAAGGGACTCTCAAGAGTCTTCTCCAGTACCACAGTTCAAAAGCTTCAATTGTTTGGCACTCAGCTTTCTTTATAGTCCAACTCTCACATCCATACATGACTACTGGAAAAACCATAACCTTGACTAGAAGGACCTTTGTTGGCAAAGTAATGTCTCTGCTTTTTAATATGCTGTCTAGGTTGTTCATAACTTTTCTTCCAAGGAGCAAGCATCTTTTGATTTCATGGCTGCAGTCACCATCTGCAGTGATCTTGGAGCCCAAAACAATGAAGTCTGTGACTGCTTCCACTGTTTCCCCACCTATTTGCCATGAAGTGATGGGACCAGATGACATGATCTTAGTTTTCTGAATGTTGAGCTTTAAGCCAACTTTTTCATTCTCCTCTTTCACTTTCATCGAGAGGTTCTTTAGTTCCTCTTCACTTTCTGCCATAAGGGTGGTGTCACCTGCATACCTGAGGTTATTGATATTTCTCCCAGTAATCTTGATTCCAACTTGTGCTTCATTCAGCCCAGCATTTCTCATGCTGTACTCTGCATATATTTTAAATAAACAATGTGACAATATACAAACTTGACATATTCCTTTTCCTATTTGGAACCAGTCTGTTGTTCCATGTCCAGTTCTAACTATTGACCTGCATACAGAGTTCTCAAGAGGCAAGTCAGGTGATCTGGTATTCCCATCTCTTTCAGAATGTTCCACAGTTTGTTGTGATCCACACAGTCAAAGGCTTTGGCATAGTCAGTAAAGCAGAAATAGATGATTTCCTGGAACTCTCTTGCTTTTTCGATGATTCAGCAGATGTTGGCAATTTGATCTCTGGTTCCTCTGCTTTTTCCAAAACCAGCTTGAACATCTGGAAGTTCACAATTCACATATTGTTGAAGCCTGACTTGGAGAATTTTGGGCATTACTTTACTAGCATATGAGATTAGTATACTTGTGCAGTAGTTAATCAACTTACCCAGATTTAAGTGCTAATTGACTTTGGGCAGGTTACTTAACCCCAGTGAGTCTCAGTTTCTTCATCTTTAACATGAATTGATAATAGTACTTGGGATATATTTTGGGAAGGATGAAATGTGAATATCTTTATATCTTTCTTTCTTCAAACTCAGTGAGTGTTCAATAAATATTAGCTAATATTATTCCAAAGCTAACAGAAGTTTAACCAGCTAATGTATTCTACACATTACCACTAAACAGGTGATCAGACATGGTTTGAGAATAATTAACATAAACAAAAGACCATCACAAAATTGTTAACTATGATAATTTTGAAAAGTGTCTCTTCTGTATAGACTCTCAGCTGGGTTCTGGTGCTTTTACAGTGCATCTATACTCAGAAACAAATTAATAATGACAGTTATAATTCAACTTCATACATGGTATATCTCTATATATGACTGGAGCTATATCTCAACTCCATCCAGCCAGGGTATTTGCTACACACATATAAATTAAGAGTTTTAATTGCATTACCAGTATATTTTCTTGATTTAACTAAATAAAATTCAATATGTCATTATTGAGATCCTTCTATGGACTAGTCATTTTCCTGGACACTTGAGGACATAGAGCCTGATACCTCAAGGAGCTCAGAGTCTCTATGGAGAGAAAAGTAAACATAGAATAATAATACAGAGTGATGCACACCATGTCAGAAACTGGCTAGGGTACTATGGAAACACAGAGGAGGAGGATTAAGCCAGATGAGGTGGGTCAGGAAAGGCCTCCTGGACAAGGTGAACCTGACCTGAGGCTTCAAGTGTGGATAAGAAAGGTTATTCTCAGCACAAGATGCAAGAGATGAAATAGAAATGTTCTTTGCTTTCAGTCTCACAGTCCAGTGTCAGAGACAAACTAAAAAAAAAAAAAGAAGACCACATGTGATGAAACGCTGCAGGAGCACAAGAAAGCAAGTTTGAAATGAGTTGGAGGACTTCATGGAAAGGTTCACAGAGGAGGAGATGGCTGAGTCAGACTTTAAGGATGGGAAATTGTATTGGTGTGTGTTTGGTCTTCTCCAGGTTTCCTCCAGCATCAGCTGGAATCGTTCATGTTGGGACCATTTTATTTTTGTTAATCATCCTTCCTTATCCACACCTAAGTGAAAAAGAGAACATTAGAACTATCTACCTGTATTACACCCTAAACATTATCTTTTTCACTGTATGTTCATATATTAACTGAATAATGGCAGTATTGCTATGAATAACCATCATATCCAAATAGTTATATAATGCATTTCAGTTTAGGAAACACATTTGATAGTCATTACATTTACAAAGTAACTAACTATATTTCAGATATATAGAAAAATACAGAAAATGACAAAATAATCCACACTACCCAATTAACTGGATGTTACTATTTCACCTTATTTCCTTTGGCTATCTCTTTTTCTCTAAGAAATAATGCATTATTTAATAGAAATACAGCAAAAACTCATACAACTCATCACTTCTTTGCTCATATCTCTCCTTGAGTAACCAGTTCTACATTGCCATGCATCATTTTTGTCCATATTTTTATACTTTTCATACATACAAATATAAACACTATATTGTTTGATGTATTCTTAAATTTTCTTTATTGCATAGTGCATATTTACCCTTTTTATATCATTTTCCATGCAACATTGCTTTTACTTTTTTTTTGCCTGTTTCTGCATTTATTCATTCATTCACTCTATCATTAATCATTCAGTTCAGTTCAGTCGTGTCCGACTCTTTGCAACCCCATGAATCACAGAACGCCAGTCTTCCCTGTCCATCACCAACTCTCGGAGTTCACTCAAACTCATGTCCATTGAGTCGGTGATGTCATCCAGTCATCTCATTCTCTGTCATCCCCTTCTTCTTCTGCCCCCAATCCTTCCCAGCATCAGAGTCTTTTCCAGTGTGTCAACTTATCGCGTGAGGTAGCCAAAGTATTGGAGTTTCAGCTTTAGCATCAGTCCTTCCAATGAACACCCAGGATCAATCTCCTTCAGAATGGACTGGTTGGATCTCCTTGCAGTACAAGGGACTCTCAAGAGTCTTCTCCAACACCACAGTTCAAAAGCATCAATTCTTCGGCGATCAACTTTCTTCACAGTCCAACTCTCACATCCATACACAACCACTGGAAAAACCATAGCCTTGACTAGACGGACCTTTGTTGGCAAAGTAATGTCTCTGCTTTTTAATATACTATCTAGGTTGGTCATAACTTTCCTTCCAAGGAGTAAGCGTCTTTTAATTTCATGGCTGCAATCAGCATCCGCAGTGATTTTGGAGCCCAAGAAACAAAGTCTGACACTGCCATGAAGTGATGGGACCAGATGCCATGATCTTTGTTTTCTGAATGTTGAGCTACAAGCCAACCTCTTCACTCTCCTCTTTCACTTTCATCAAGAGGCTTTTTAGTTCCTCCTCACTTTCTGCCAGAAGAATGGTGTCATCTGCATATCTGAGGTTATTGATATTTATCATTAGGGATATACAATTAAAACCACAATGAGATACCATGTCATACCTACTAGGATCACTATAGTTTAAAAAAAAACAACAACTGGAAACTAATAAGTGTTGGCAACAATATGGGGAGCTCTTGCATATTGTTGGTGGGGATGAAAAATGGTGCTAAGAAAAACGGTTTGACAGTTCTTCAAAAAGTTAAGTATATGATTACTATATAGTCCAGTGATTGTATTCCTAGCCACAAGAACTGAAAACAAGGAATCAGTTATTGTAGATGGATGTTTGCTGCAATATTACTCAAAATAGCCAAAAGGTGGAAACAACCCAAGTGTCCTAATAGAAAACCATGTGAACAAAACAATAACCCATAAAGAGGAAAAAAGTTCTGATGCATGCTATAGCATAAATAATCCTTGAAAACATTATACTAAATAAAAATATGCCAGACACAAAAGGACATATATTGTACAATTCGACTTATATGAAATATCTAGAAAATGCAAATGCATAGAGACAGAAAGTAGAGAGAGAGAGGCTGAGGGGAGCACAGAATGGGGGGTGCTTAATGAATATAGAGTTTCTATTTAGGGGTGATGAAAAAGTTTGGCAAATGGTGCTATAAACTTCCTTTTTGAAAAAAGGCATCTGATACCAAACTGCAAGCAGGCTTCCGTGCTAACCAAGACTTCTTGGGTTTTTGGCCGGTCGACATCCACCTGAGAAGGTGTGCTGGTTGTACATCCAGAAAATCGAGCAGCAGGGACAGGGAGGCGATAAGTTGCAGCGACTGCACTCGCCAAACACCTGGCCACCTGAGCTGCTCGGACCGGGGAAGGGCACAAAACGCGGGCCCAACCGAGTCTGCGACTTTGTGGAGTACCAGAGTACCAGAACCTGAGTGACTTTGACCCGGGAAGTGCATGCAACACAGGGCCCGCCTCAGACAGTTCCTGGCAGAGCAACGTGGAGTCTAAGCAGTATAGACAGGGAAAGCACACATGCCATGAGCCCGTGAGTGGGAGCAAACCCACTGTGGCTGAGACACTGTGAGCACTCCCCACAGATGCCAGTGATATTTGTTTCCAGCGTTCCTCCCTCCCCACAGCACAACTGAACCAGGGAGCCTAAAAAAGTGTCCACCACTGCCCCTTGTGTCAGGGCGGAAATTAGACACTGAAGAGATCAGCAAACAGAAGAAGCTAAAACAAAGGGAACAAACTTGAAAGTGACAGATGGAGAAGTCTTGAGGCTACTGCAAGAATAAGACTGAAAACCAGAGGCAGAGGCTTAAGTTCAAATTCTGAGAACACCACAGAACTCCTGACTCCAGGGAACATTAATCAATAGGAGCTCATCAAACGCCTCCATACCTACACTGAAACCAAGCACCATCCAAGGGTCAACAAGTTCCAGAGCAAAATATACCATGCAAATTCTCCAGCAACACAGGGAAATAGCCTTGAGCTTCAATATACAGGATGCCCAAAGTCACTCCAAAACTATTCAGTTCAGTTCAGTTCAGTTCAGTCGCTCAGTCGTGTCCGACTCTCCGCGACCCCATGAATCACAGCACGCCAGGCCTCCCTGTCCATCACCAACTCCCGGAGTACACTCAAACTCATGTCCACAGAGTCGGTGATGCCATCCAGCCATCTCATTCTCCGTCGTCCCCTTCTCCTCCCGCCCCCAACCTTTCCCAGCATCAGAGTCTTTTCCAGTGAGTCAACTCGATGCATGAGGTGGCCAAAGTATTGCAGTTTCAGCTTTAGCATCAGTCCCTCCAATGAACATCCAGGATTGATCTCCCTTAGAATGGACTGGTTGGATCTCCTTGCAGTATAAGGGACTCTCAAGAGTCTTCTCCAACACCACAGTTCAAAAGCATCGATTCTTCGGCGATCAGCCTTCTTCACAGTCCAACTCTCACATTCATACATGACCACGGGAAAAACCATTGCCTTGACTAGACGAACCTTGGTTGGCAAAGTAATGTCTCTGCTTTTTAATATGCTGTCTAGATTGGTCATAACTTTCCTTCCAAGGAGTAAGTGTCTTTTAATTTCATGGCTGCAATCACCCATCCAACCCCACACACAACGAGGTAACTACATAATAAAGAGAACTCCACAAGTTGACAGAAGACGGAAAGGTCACCTCAAGCACATCAATATAAGCAAGATGAAGAGGCAGAGAAATACCCAGCAAGTAAAGGAACAAGATAAATGCCCACCAACACAAACAAAAGAGGAAGATATAGGGAATCTACCTGATAAAGAATTTCGAATTTTGGTGGTGAAAATGATTCAAAATCTTGAAAGCAAAATGGAGTTACAGATAAATAACTTAGAGAAAAGGATTGAGAAGATGGAAGAAAGATTTAGTAAGGAATTAGAGGGAATAAAAAAGAGTCAATATACAATGAATAATGCAATAGATGAGATCAGAAACACTCTGGAGGGAACAAACAGTAGAATAACAGAGGCAGAAGACAGGATAAGTGAGCTAGAAGATAGAATTGGAGAAATAAATGAAACAGAGAGGAAAAAAGAAAAACAAATTAAAAGAAATGAGGACAATATTAGAGACCTCTGGGACAATGTTAAATGTTCCAACGTTCAAATCATAGGACTCCTAGAAGAATAAGACAAAAAGAAAATCCATGACAAAATACTGGAGGAGATAATAGTTGAAAACTTCCCTAAAATGGGGAAGGAAATAATCACCCAAGTCCAAGAAACCCAGACAGTCCCCAGCAGGATAAACCCAAGGAGAAATACTCAAAGACACATATTAACCAAATTAACAAAGATCAAACACAAAGAACAAATATTAAAAGCAGCAAGGGAAAAGCAGCAAATAACACACAAGGGGATCCCCATAAGGAAAACAGCTAATCTTTCAACAGAAACACTTCAGGCAAGGAGGGAATGGCAAGACATACTTAAAGTGATGAAAGAAAATAACCCAGATTACTATACCCAGCAAGGATCTCATCCAAATATGAAGGAGAAATCAAAAGCTTTACAGACAAGCAAAAGCTGAGAGAATTCAGCATCACCAAACCAGCTCTCCAACAAATGCTAAAGGATCTTCTCTAGACAGGAAACACAGAAAGGGTGTATAAACTAGAACCCAAAGCAATAAAGAAAATGGCTACGTGATCATACTTATCAATAATTACCTTAAACCTAAATGGGTTGAATGCCCCAACCAAAAGACAAAGGCTGGCTGAATGGATACAAAAACAGGAATCCCATATATGTTGTCTACACGAGACCCACCTCAAAACGAGGGACACATACAGACTGAAAGTGAAGGGCTAGAAAAAGATATTCCACGCAAATAGAGACCGAAAGAAAGCAGGAGTAGCAATACGCATATCAGATAAAATAGACTTTAAAACAAAGGCTGTGAAAAGAGACAAAGAAGGAAACTACATAATGATCAAAGGATCAATCCAAGAAGAAGATATAACAATTATAAATATTTATGCACCCAACATAGGAGCACCGCAATATGTAAGACAATTACTAACAAGTATGAAAGGGGAAATTAACAATAATGCAATAATAGTGGGAGATTTTAATACCCCACGTACATTTACAGATAGATCAACTAAACAGAAAATTAACAAGGAAACACAATCTTTAAATGATATAATAGACCAGTTAGACCTAACTGATATCTATAGGACATTTCACCCCAAAACAATGAATTTCACCTTTTTCTCAAGCGCACATGGAACCTTTTTCAGGATAGATCACATCCTGGGCCATAAATCTAGCCCTGGTAAATTCAAAAAAATTGAAATCATTCCAAGCATCTTTTCTGACCACAATGCAGTAAGACTAGATCTCAATTACAGGAGAAAAACCATTAAAAATGCCAATATATGGAGGCTGAACACGCTGCTGAATAATGAAGAAATCAAAAAAGAAATCAAAATATGCATAGAAATGAATGAAATGAGAACACGACAACCCAAAACCTCTGGGACACTGTAAAAGCAGTGCTAAGGGGGAAGTTCATAGCAATACAGGCACACCTCAAGAAACAAGAAAAAAGTCAACTAAATAACCTTACTCTACATCTAAAAAAACTAGAAAAGGAAGAAATGAAGAACCCCAGGGTTATAGAAGGAAAGAAATCATAAAAATGAGGGCAGATATAAATGCAAAAGAAACAAAAGAGACCATAGCAAAAATCAACAAAGCCAAAAGCTGGTTCTTTGAGAAGGTAAATAAAATTGACAAACCACTAGCCAGACTCATCAAGAAACAAAGGGAGAAGAACCAAATCAATAAAAGTAGAAATGTAAATGGAGAGATCACAACCGACAACACAGAAATACAAAGGATTATTAGAGAATACTATCAGCAATTATATGGCAATAAAATGAATAACCTGGAAGAAATGGACAAATTCTTAGAAAAGTAAAACTTTCCAAAACTGAACCAGGAAGAAATAGAAAATCTGAACAGACCCATCACAAGCACGGAACTAGAGGCTGTAATCAGAAATCTTCCAGCAAACAAAAGCCCAGGTCCAGACGGCTTCACAGCTGAATTCTACCAAAAATTTAGAGAAGAGCTAACACCTATTCTACTCAAACTCTTCCAGAAAATTGATGAGGAAGGGAAACTTCCAAACTCATTCTATGAGGCCACCATCACCCTAATCCCAAAACCTGGTAAAGACCCCACAGAAAAAGAAAACTACAGGCCAATTCACTGATGAACATAGATGCAAAAATCCTTTACAAAATTCTGGCAATCAGAATCCAACAACATATTAAGAAGATCATACATCATGACCAAGTGGTCTTTATCCCAGGAATGCAAGGATTCTTCAATATCCACAAATCAATCAACGTAATACACCACATTAACACACTGAAAAATAAAAATCATATGATTATCTCAATAAATGCAGAGAAAACCTCGACAAAATTCAACATCCATTTATGATAAAAACCCTCCAGAAAGTGGGAATAGAAGGGACATATCTCAACATAATAAAAGCTATATATGACAAACCCACAGCAAACATTATCCTCAATGGTGAAAAACTGAAAACATTTTCCCTGAAGTCAGGGACAAGAAAACGGTGCCCACTCTGACCACTACTATTCAAAATAGTTCTGGAAGTTTTGGCTACAGCAATCAGAGCAGAAAAAGACATAAAAGAAATACAAATTGGAAAAGAAGAAGTAAAACTTTCACTGTTGGCTGATGACATGATCCTCTACACAGAAAACCCTAAAGACTCGACCAGAAAACTACTAGAGCTAATCAATGATTACAGTAAAGTTGCAGGATATAAAATCAACACACAGAAATCCCTTGCATTCCTATACACTAATAATGAGAAAATAGAAAGAGAAACTAAGGAAAGTATTCCATTCACTGTTGCAACGAAAAGAATTAAATACTAACGAATATATATACCTAAAGAAACAAAAGACTTGTACATAGAAAACTATAAAACACTAGTGAAAGTAATCAAAGAGGAAACTAATAGATGGAGAAATATACCATGTTCGTGGATTGGAAGAATAAATATTGCAAAAATGAGTATACTACCCAAAGTAATTTATACATTCAATGCAATCCCTATCAAGCTACCAACGATATTTTTCACAGAACTAGAACAAATAATCTCACAATTTGTATGGAAATACAAAGAACCTGGAATAGACAAAGCAATCTTGAGGAAGAAGAATGGAACTGGGGAAATCAACCTGTCGGACTTCAGGCTCTACTTCAAAGATACAGTCATCAAGACAGATGGTATTGGCACAAAGACAGAAATATAGATCAATGGAACAAAATTGAAAGCCCAGAGATAAATCCAAGCACCTATGGACACCTTATCTTTGACAAAGGAGGCAAGAATATAAAATGGAGAAAAGACAATCTCTTTAACAAGTGGTGCTGGGAAAACTGGTCAGACACTTGTAAAAGAATGAAACTAGAACACTTCCTGACACCATACACCAAAATAAACTCAAAATGGATTAGAGAGCTAAATGTAAGACCAGAAACTATAAAACTCCTAGAGGAAAACATAGGCAAAACACTCTCTGACATAAATCATAGCAGGATCCTCCAAGACCAACCTCCCAGAATATTGGAAATAAAAACAAAAATAAACAAATGGGACCTAATTAAAATCAAAAGCTTCTGCACAGCAAAGGAAACTCTAAGCAAGGTGAAAAGACAGCCTTCAGAATGGGAGAAATTAATAGCAAATGAAGCAACTGACAAAGAATTAATCTCAAAAATATACAAGCAACATCTGTAGCTCAATACCAGAAAAATAAACTACCCAATCAAAAAATGGGCCAAAGAACTAAACAGACATTTCTCCAAAGAAGACATAAAGATGGCTAACAAACACATGAAAAAATGCTCAACATCCCTCATAATCAGTGAAATGCAAATTAAAACCACAATGAGATACCATTTCACACCAGTCAGAATGGCTGCTATCCAAAAGTCTACATGCAATAAATGCTGGAGAGGGTGTGGAGAGAAGGGAACCCTCTTACACTGTTTGTGGGAACGCAAACTAGTACAGCCACAATGGAGAACAGTGTGGAGATTCCTCAAAAACCTGGAAATAGAACTGCCATATGATCCAGCAATCGCACTCCTGGGCATACACACCCAGGAAACCAGAATTGAAAGAGACACATGTACTCCAATGTTCATTGCAGCACTCTTTATAATAGCCAGGACATGGAAGCAACCTAGATGTCCATCTGCAGATGAATGGATAAGAAAGCTTTGGTACATATACACAATGGAGTATTACTCAGCCATTAAAAAGAATGCATTTGAACCAGTTCTAATGAGGTGGATGAAACTAGACCCTGTTATACAGAGTGAAGTAAGCCAGAAATAAAAACACCAATACAATATACTAACCCGTATATATAGAATTTAGAAAGATGCAAATGATAACCCTGTATACTAGACAGCAAAAGAGACACAGATGTATAGAACAGTCTTTGGGACTCTGTGGGAGAGGGTGAGGGTGGGATGGTTTGGGAGAATGGCATTGAAACATGTATATTATCATATGTGAAACGAATCACCAGTTCAGGGTCAAGGCATGTTACAGGATGCTCGGGGCTGGTATGCGGGGATGACCCAGAGGGAGGATAAGGGGAGGAGGGAGGTGGGAGGGAGGTTTGGGAGGGTGAACTCATGTACACCCGGGGCGGATTCATATCAATGTATGGCAAAACCAACCAATATAATATTGCAAAATAATTAGCCTCCAATAAAAATAAAAATTAAAACAATAAAAAATAAAAATAAATAAATAAAAGTTGGCTTAAAACTCGACATTCAGAAAACTAAGATCATGGCATCCAGTCCCATCACTTCATGGCAAATAGATGGGGAAATAATGGAAACTGCAACAGGCTTTATGTTTTGGGGTTTCAAAGATCACTACATATCATGACCACAGCCATGAAATTAAAAGACGTTTGCTCATTGGAAGATAAGCTATGACCAACCTAGATAGTGTGTTGAAAAGTAGACACATTTCTTTGCCAACAAAGGTCTGTCTAGTCTAAGCTCTGTTGTTTCCTGTAGTCATGTTAATGTGAGAGTTCAACTACAAAGAAAGCTGAGTGCCAAAGAATTGCTCCTTTCGAACTGTGATACTGGAGAAGAACCTTCAGAGTCCCTTGGACTGCAAGAATGTCTAACTAGTCAATCCTAAAGGAAATCAGTCTTGAATATTTATTGGAAGGACTGATGCTGAAGCTGAAACTCCAAATTTGGCCACCTGATGTGAAGAACTGACACATTTGAAAAGTCCCTGATGCTGGGAAATATTGAAATCAGGAGGAGAAGGGAGCGACAGAGGACGAAATGGTTGGATTGCATCACCGACTCAATCGACATGATTTTGAGCAAGCTCTGGGAGTTGGTGATGGACAGGAAATCTTGTCAAACTGCAGTCCATGGGGTCACAAACAGTCAGACACGACTGAGTGACTGAACTGTACAGAGCTTTACCTTTTTTTAATTGATTAATTTTTTGTTTGAGGATAATTGCTTTACAGAATTCTTCTTTTTCAAACCTCAGCATAAATCAGCGGTAGGTATACATATATCCCTTCACTCTTGAATCTCCCTCCCATGTCCCTCCCCATCCCACCCCTCTAGGTTGATGCAGAGCCCCTGTTTGAGTTTCCTGAACGATACAGCAAATTCCCCTTGGCTATATATTTTACATATGGTAATGTAGTCATCAGTCAGTCATTCAGTTCAGTTCAGTCTCTCAGTCGTGTCCGACTCTTTGCGACCCCATGAATCACAGCACGCCAGGCCCACCTGTCCATCACCAACTCCCAGAGTTCACTCAAACTCATGTCCAGCGAGTCAGTGATGCCATCCAGCCATCTCATTCTCTGTCGTCCCCGTCTCCTCCCACCCCCAATCCCTCCCAGCATCAGAGTCTTTTCCAGTGAGTCAACTCGTCGCATGAGGTGGCCAAAGTATTGGAGTTTCAGCTTTAGCATCAGTCCTTCCAATGAAAACCCAGGATTGATCTCTTTAGAATGGACTGGTTGGATCTCCTTGCAATCCAAGGGATTCTCAAGAGTCATCTCCAGCACTACAGTTCAAAAGCATCAATTCTTAGGTGGTCAGCTTTCTTCAAAGTCCAAATCTCACATCCATACATGACCACGGGAAAAACCATAGCCTTGACTAGACGGACCTTTGTTGGCAAAGTAATGTCTCTGCTTTTTAATATACTATCTAGGTTGGTCATAACTTTCCTTCCAAGGAGTAATCGTCTTTTAATTTCATGGCTGCAATCAGCATCTGCAGTGATTTTGGAGCCAAAAAAAATAAAGTCTGACACTGTTTCCACTGTTTCCCCATCTATTTCCCATGAAGTGATGGCACCAGATGCCATGATCTTTGTTTTCTGAATGTTGAGCTTCAAGTCACCTTTTTCACTCTCCTCTTTCACTTTCACCAAGAGGCTTTTGAGTTCCTCTTCACTTTCTGCCATAAGGGTGGTGTCATCTACATATCTGAGGTTATTGATATTTCTCCTGGCAATCTTCATTCCAGCTTGTGCTTCTTCCAGCCCAGCGTTCCTCATGATGTACTCTGCATATAAGTTAAATAAGCAGGGTGACAATATACAACCTTGACGTACTCCTTTTCCTATTTGGAACCAGTCTGTTGTTCCATGTCCAGTTCTAACTGTTGCTTCCTGACCTGCATACAGGTTTCTCAAGAGGCAGGTCAGGTGATCTGATATTCCCATCTCTTTCAGAATTTTCCACAGTTTATTGTGATCCACACAGTCAAAGGCTTTGGCATAGTCAATGAAGCAGAAATAGATGTTTTTCTGGAACTCTCTTGCTTTCTCCATGATCCAGCGGATGTTGGCTATTTGATCTCTGGTGCCTCTGCCTTTTCTAAAACCTGCTTGAACATCTGGAAGTTCATGGTTCACATATTGCTGAAGCCTCGCTTGGAGAATTTTGAGCATGACTTTACTAGTGTGGGAGATGAGTGCAATTGTGCAGTAGTTTGAGCATTCTTTGGCATTGCCTTTCTTTGGGATTGGAATGAAGACTGACCTTTTCCAGTCCTGTGGCCACTGCTGAGTTTTCCAAATTTGCTGGCATGTTGAGTACAGCACTTTCACAGCATCATCTTTCAGGATTTGAAAAAGCTCAATTGGAATTCCATCACCTCCACTAACTTTGGTCATAGTGATGCTTTCTAAGGCCCACCTGACTTCACATTCCAAGATGTCTGGTTCCAGGTGAGTGATCACACCATCGTGATTATCTTCGTCGTGAAGATCTTTTTTGTACGGTTCTTCTGTGTATTCTTGCCACCTCTTCTTAATATCTTCTGCTTCTGTTAGGTCCATACCATTTCTGTCCTTTATCGAGCCCATCTTTGCAGGAAATGTTCCCTTGCTATCTCTAATTTTCTTGAAAAGATCTCTTGTTTTTCCTATTCTGTTGTTTTCCTCTATTTCTTTGCATTTCTCGCTAAGAAAGGCTTTCTTATCTCTCCTTGCTATTCTTTGGAACTCTGCATTCAGATGCTTATATCTTTCCTTTTGTCCTTTGCTTTTCACTTCTCTTCTTTTCACAGCTATTTGTAAGGCCTCCTCAGACAGCCATTTTGCTTTTTTGCATTTCTTTTCCATGGGGATGGTCTTGGTCCCTGTCTCCTGTACAATGTCACGAACCTCCGTCCAGAGTTCATCAGGCACTCTATCGATCAGATCTAGTCCCTTAAATCTGTTTCTTACTTCCACTGTGTAATCATAAGGGATTTGATTTAGGTCGTATCTGAATGGTCTAGTGGTTTGCCCTACTTTCTTCAATTTAACTCTGAATTTGGCAATAAGGAGTTCATGATCTGAGCCACAATCAGCTCCTGGTCTTGTTTTTGCTAACTGTATAGAGCTTATCCATCTTTGACTGCAAAGAGTATAATCAATCTGATTTCGGTGTTGACCATCTGGTGATACACAAAGATAAATGCTAAATGGATCAAAGACCTAAATGTCAGACCATAAACTATGAACTGAACTTTATCACATCACTTAACCTCCCTAATCCTTGATATTTTCCTTTTGGAAATGTGATTAAACACAGTTGGTGATAGCATTGTCTTAGGTAATAAAACCACATACATGAAAAGAAAAAAAAGAAAGCCCAGAGATAAATCTATGGACACCTTATCTTTGACAAATGAGGGAAGAATATTCAGTGGAGAAAAGACAATCTCTTTAACAAGTGGTGCTGGGGAAACTGTTCAATCACTTGTAAAAGAATGAAACTAGAACAACCCTTAACACCATACACCAAAATAAACTCAAAATGGATTAAAGATCTAAATGTAAGCCTGGAAACTATAAAACTCCTAGAGGAGAACATAAGGAAAACACTCTCCGACATAAATCACAGCAGGACCCTCCATGACCCACCTCCCAGAATATTGGAAATAAAAGCAAAAATAAACAAGAGGGACTTAATTAAAATTAAAAGCTGCACAGCAAAGGAAACTATAAGCAAGATGAAAAGACAGCCTTCAGAATGGGAAAAATTATAGCTAATGAGTAAACTGACAAAGAATTAATCTCAAAAATTACAAGCAACTCCTGCAGCTCAATTCCAGAAAAATAAATGACCCGATCAAAATATGGGCCAAAGATCTAAACAGACATTTCTCAAAAGAAGACATACAGATGGCTAACAAACATATGAAAAGATGCTCAACATCATTCATAATCAGAGAAATGCAAATCAAAACCACAATGAGGTACCATTTCACACCAGTCAGAATGGCTGCTTTCCAAAAGTCTCCAAGCAATAAATGCTGGAGAGGGTGTGGAGGAAAAGAAACCCTCTTACACTGTTGGTGGGAATGCAAACTAGTTCAGCCACTATGGAGAACAGTGTGGAGATTCCTTAAAAAACTGGAAATTGAACTGCCATACGACCCAGCAATAGCACTCCTGGGCATACACACCGAAGAAATCAGAATTGAAAGAGATACATGTACTCCAATGTTCATCGCAGCACTGTTTACAATAGCCAGGACATGGAAGCAACCTAGATGTCCATCTGCAGATGAATGCATAAGAAAGCTGTGGTACAATGGAGTATACTCAGCCATTAAAAAGAACACATTTGAATCAATTCTAATGAGGTGGATGAAACTGGAGCCTATTATACAGAGTGAAATAAGCCAGAAAGAAAAACACCAATACAGTATACTAATGCATATATATGGAATTTAGAAAGATGGTAACGATAACCCTGTATACAAGACAACTAATCTTCTAATGTATAGGCCTAAAGTTGTTTCTATTATTTATAGTCTTAATGCTTCTATGAGTAATTCCCATTTTGAGTATTGTTTATTTGCAAGATTTTTCTTTGTTGATTATTGTTATCTGATGTTTCCCTTTTTAGAGAAGCTTTTTAAGGCAGCTTTGACTCTGTTGAGCCTCTCAATTTTATCTTTATTTTTATTGCGTTAATTTCTGGTATGTATTAGTTGCTTTCTTTTCTTTATGATTATTCTGTTTATTTTGCTAACTTCTTAAACTGCCTGTATACCTGTATACTCATTGCTTTTCCTTTTAATGTAAAGTCTACTACATTTAAGGCCTCAGTGGATAATGTTTTCCATATCCTGTTGGTTTTAAGACTTTGCATTTTTGTTATCTTTCTGTAATGATGTTGTTTCTAAATGCCATGTACTCAGTGAGTGATATAAACACATTGTAAATTTCAGTTTTCTATTAAAAATTTTGAAAAAAAACCTCCCTTTTCATCACTGCTTTAGCTGTGTCCTTCAAAATTATATGCATTGTATTTTCACTTTCATTCATTTCAGTGTATTTTCCTTCCCTTTAAGACCTCCTCTTTGACCTATGAATTATTCAGAAGTTTGTTGTTTAGTCTCCAAGGACTTTGAGACTTTCTTGTTACCTTTCTGTTAATAATTTCTAGTTTGATTCCATTGTGGATGGAGAATATACTTTGTATGATTTACAGGTCTTTAATTTTGTTGGTATTTCTTTTCTGACCCAGTATATGACACTTGATAAAAGTGTATATGCTGTGGTATTAGGTGAAATGTTCTATTAATTTTGATTATCTTGTGGGCTGATGCCATTGTTGAGTTTTTTTTATAACCTTGTCGATTTTCTGTCTAGTTTGTTCTATCAGTTATTGCAAGAGAGGGACTGATGCCTCCAACTATGTTTTTGTTGTTATTCAGTCGCTCAGTCGTGTCTGATTTTTTGCAACCTGATGGACAGCAGCACCCCAGGCCTCCAACTATGAGGATTCATCTATTTCTTCTTTCTTTCTTTTTTTAAATTTATTTATTTTAATTCGAGGCTAATTACTTTACAATATTGTTTTGGTTTTGCCATACATTGACATGAATCCGCCCCGGGTGTACATGTGTTCCCCATCTTGAATCCCCCTCCCACCTCCCTCCCTATACCATCCCTCTGGTTCATCCCAGTGCACCAGCCCCAAGCATCCTGTATCATGCATCGAAGCAGGACTGGCGATTCATTTCACATATGATAATATACATGTTTCAATGCCATTCTCCCAAATCATCCCACCCTCACCCTCTCCCACAGAGTCCAAAAGACTGTTCTGTACATCTGTTTTCCCTTGAAATCCCTTTGAACTTGAAAATTCTCTGTGCTGATTAATGTTAAAGGGAAAGCTATTCTTTATTTTCAAATTTCTAGAACATCATTTGTAAATATTAAAAATAAATAAAAATGATTTTTTAAAATCCAGGCTGGATATGAATGGTAAATGTTAATTTGACATTCTCTAAGTGGTATGTTTCTGAGCAATATATTTGCTTTTCCAATTTTTTAAATGTTGTTGTTCAGCAGCAGTTCAGTCCCTCAGTCATGTCTGACTCTTTGCGACCCCATGGACTGCAACACACCAGGCTTCCCTGTCCTTCACCATCTACCAGAGTTTGCTCAAACTCATATCCATGGGATCAGTGATTCCATCCAACCATCTCATCCTCTGCCGCCCTCTCCTCCTCCTGCCCTCAATCTTTCCCACCATTGGGGTCTTTTCCAATAAGGCAGCCGTTCGCATTAGGTGGCCAAAGTATTGGAGCTTCAGCTTCAGCATCAGTCCTTCCAATGAATATTCAGGGTTGATTTCCTTTGGGATTGACTGGCTTGATCTCCTTGCACTCCAAGGAACTCTCAAGAGTCTTCTCCAGCGCCACAATTTAAAAGCATCAGTTTTTCAGTGCTCAGCCTTCTCCATGGTCCAACTCTCACATCCATACATGACTACTGGTTTTTTTTTAAAAAAAAAAAAACTGTATGAAATGGCAGTTTTTAAAGCAGAGAATATAGATTTTTTTTTTTAAATTAACATTGTCTAAAGTTTCTTTCTAATCATAATGAATCAGAAACTCAGTATCACTTTAGAATATACTAGTAAGTTTGCTTCTCATGAGATTTCAACATATTTTATCTAGATAATGTTCAAAGCATCCCTGTGAGGTATGTAGGTGGTGTCTCATTTCCGTAAATCAGCGTTTTTGAACTGCGGTTCTACAGGGAAATTGAGCCTTGATTCTCAAAGACATCCACCTTATATAGTGAATTAAATTTCCTTTAATTTAATGGTATTAGTCATTTCTCCTTGGGAGAATTTGAGAAAATAATCACTCCACTATTTTCAGTGTTCTGTGGTTCCGTTGAGGAGACACAGTTGAAAAACGACACACAGAAGGCAAACAAATACACACACTGGATCATTTGATTAAGGAGTATCTTAAATTACACTGAGTCATAGGTTAGCAAAATGTTCTCAGTGAATTTTAATTACCACTCGAAATTCTAGGAATGTGCTCAGGATGTTTTTAAAACTATTTTCCCTTGGGTACACGTAAATGTTGAAATTGCAGGTATTTAAAGGACCAACCCTTTTATCGCACAATGTATTGAGAGTGATTCAGTTCAGTTCAGTTCAGTCGCTCAGTCGTGTCCGACTCTCCGCGACCCCATGAATCACAGCACTCCAGGCCTCCCTGTCCATCACCAACTCCCGGAGTTCACTCAAACTCATGTCCATCGAGTCGGTGATGCCATTCAGCCATCTCATTCTCTGTCGTCCCCTTCTCCTCCCGCCCCCAACCTTTCCCAGCATCAGAGTCTTTTCCAGTGAGTCAACCCGTCGCATGAGGTGGCCAAAGTATTGGAGTTTCAGCTTTAGCATCAGTCCTTCCAATGAACACCCAGGATTGATCTCCTTTAGAATGGACTGGTTGGATCTCCTTGCAGAGTCTTCTCCAACACCACAGTTCAAAAGCATCAATTCTTCAGCAATCAGCTTTCTTCACAGTCCAACTCTCACATCCATACATGACCACGGGAAAAACCATAGCCTTGACTAGACGGACCTTTGCTGGCAAAGTAATGTCTCTGCTTTTTAATATACTATCAAGGTTGGTCATAACTTTCCTTCCAAGGAGTAAGCCTCTTTTAATTTCATGGCTGCAATCAGCATCTGCATTGATTTTGGAGCCCCAAAAATAAAGTCTGACACTGTTTCCACTGTTTTTCCATCTATTTCCCATGAAGGGATGGGACCAGATGCCATGATCTTTGTTTTCTGAATGTTGAGCTTCAAGCCAACATTTTCACTCTCCTCTTTCACTTTCATGAAGAGGCTTTTTAGTTCCTCTTCACTTTCTGCGATAAGGGTAGTGTCATCTGCATATCTGAGGTTATTGATATTTCTCCCAGCAATCTTGATTCCAGCTTGTGCTAGCCCAGATTAGTCAGACTTTTAATGCACAAGTACTCTCTAGTGAGCAGGAAATTTTTTTTAATAAAAAAGTAAAGGGATCCCCCACACTTACACTGCAGGGAACAGGGATTCCAGCCCTAGTCAGGGAATTAAGGGAATTAAGATCCCGAAAGCTGCATGGTGAGGCCAAATAAGTAAATCAAAAGTTAAGATTAAACAAGATCAGAGTTCAAAGAGGTATAGTCTACCAAATTGACGAGCTCCTAAGTAGATGATTGTGGATCACATGGTTTCTTCCCAGTCCCATTCAGATCCTCATTTGCTGTGCAAGTCTGAATTCCAGATGTTGAAGAGGAGGAAAATAAGATCTCACAGGTGAGATCTTCGCATGTATATATTCCTCACAACAATCCTAAAATTTTACAGACAAAGAAACCGAGACCCAGGAAGAGAAATGTTAGTTAACTTCTTGAAGGTTTCAATCTAATAACTGGTGGACCTTTGGTCATTTTTGTTTTCTTAAGTTGTCAAACACATGGGCATACAGTGATAGACTTTATTTTCTTGGGCTCCAAAATCACTGCAGATGGTGACTGCAGCTATGAAATAAAAGACATTTGCTCCTTGGAAGAAAAGCTATGACCAATCTAGACAGCATATGAAAAAGCAGAGATAACTTTGCCAGCAAAAGTCCATCTTTGTTTTGGCTTTTCCAGTAGTCAGGTATGGATGAGAGTTGGACCACAAAAAAGGCTGAGCACCAGAGAATTGATGGTTTTGAGCTGTGGTGTTGGATAAGATTCTTGAGCATCCCTAGGACTGCAAGGATCCAACTAGTCCATCCTAAAGGAAATCAGTCCTGAATATTCATTGTAAAGACTGATGCTGAAGCTGAAGCTCCAATACCTTGGCCACCTGATGTGAAGAACTGACTCATGAGAAAAGACCCTGATGCTGGGAAAGAGCGAAGGCAAGATGAGAAGGGGATGACAGAGGATGAGATGCTGGAATGGCATCACTGATTCCATGGAAGTGAGTTTGTGCAAGCTCCAAGAGATGGTGAAGGACAGGGAAGCCTGGTATGCTGCTGTCCATGGGGTCGCAAAGAGTCAGACACGACTGAGTGAACAACAACATTTGTATATACATTTTTTTGACCCTACAGTGTGGCTTGTGGGATCTTAGTTCCCCAATCAGGGATGTAACAGTGAAGGCACTGAGCCCTAACCACTGGACCGACAGGGAATTCCCATTTCTTTATACTATTTATTTATTGTCTTTTTAGTATCTGTGGAATTTGTAGTGTTATTATTTTGCTCATCCATTTGTGTCAGTTGTGTCTTCTCTCCTTTTTCTTAATAAGTCTGGCTAGAGATCTATCAGTTTTATTAATCTTCACCAGCAGCATTTGGTTTCATTGACTTTTTCTCTCTTGCTTTTGTTTTTCATTTATGTCTGCTCCAATCTTTATAATTTTGTTTCCTCTCCCTGTGCTGAATCTAATTTTTTTTTCTAGTTTCTTAAGATGGGAGCAGAGGTTACTAACTTGAGATCATTCTCTTTTTCACACTTAGGCAGTTAGTGCTATAAATTTTCCCCAAGCCCTGCTTTAAGAGCATCCCACTAATTCTGTTATGCTGTGTCTTCATTTTCATTCATTTCAAACTACTTTCCAAATTATCTTCTGATATTTTTTGTTGACCCATGGACTATCTAGAAATATATTATTTAGTTCCCAAATATACGGGGGTTTTCAAGTTATTTATTTGTTATTGATCTTTAATTTAATTCCATTATTGCCAGACTGTTGTTTAAATTACTTTAAATATCAACATGAATCAGCCATGTTTGACAGAAAGCAGCACAATTCTGTAAAGCAATTATCCTTCAATTAGAAAATAAATAAATCTTTAAAAATGAAAGTGGAAAAAGTTTAAAAAAATATTTTAAGTATATTGAGACGTATTATGGCACAACATAGGTTCTATGTGAGTAAATGTTCCATAGACACTTAAAAATATATATATATTCTAGGGTGAGAGGTGGGATGGAGGCTCAAGAGGGAGGGGATATATGTATACCTGTGGCTGATTCATGTTGATGTATGGCAGAAACAAACAGAACATTGTAAACTTATCCTCCAATTAAACAATTTTTTTTTAAATGTATTCTTCTGTGGTTGCATAGAGTCTCCTACAAATGCCACTTAGGTAAAATTGGTTCATTTGTTGTTGATGTTGTTTAGTCGCTGAATCATGTCCGACTTTTTTGTGACCCCATGACCTGTTACCCACCAGGCTCCTCTGTCCATGGGATTTCCTGGGCAAGAATACTGGAGTGGGTTGCCGTTTCCTTCTCCACAGGATCTTCACGACCTGGGCATCAAACCTGAGTCTCCTGCATTAGCAGGCAGATTCTTTACCACTGAGCCACCACTGAAGCCCAAATTGGTTCATACTGCTCTTTAATTCTTCTACATGCTTCCAGATTTTCCACCCAACTGTTCCATCAATATCAATAACCGAGAGATAAGTGTTGAAATTTCCCACCATAACTTCTTTTTTCTCCTTGCCATTCCTTTGGTTTTTCTGTATACATTTTGGAGCTCTGTTTATCAGCACATAAATGTTTAGATTATTATTTCCTCTTGATAAATTGGCTCTTTTATTATAACACAACAACTATATTTAACTGTTCAGTTCAGTTCAGTTCAGTTGCTCAGTCGTGTCCAACTCTTTGCGACCCCATGAATCACAGCACACCAGGCCTCCCTGTCCATCATCAACTCCAGGAGTTCATTCAAACTCATGTCCATTGAGTCGGTGATGCCATCGAGCCATCTCATTCTCTGTCGTCCCTGTCTCCTCCCACCCCCAATCCCTCCCAACATCAGAGTCTTTTCCAGTGAGTCAACCCGTCGCATGAGGTGGCCAAAGTATTGGAGTTTCAGCTTTAGCATCAGTCCTTCCAAAGAACACCCAGGATTGATCTCCTCTAGAATGGACTGGTTGGATCTCCTTGCAGTCCAAGGGACTCTCAAGAGTCTTCTCCAGCACCACAGTTCAAAAGCATCAATTCTTCAGCGATCAGCTTTATTTGCTCTGAAATATACTTTGATATTAATATAAGCATCCCTGCTTTCATTTGACTAGTGTTATCATGCTATATTTTATTCCATTGTTATACTTTCAATCTATTTGTGGCTGTCATTATACTTAAAGTCGGTTTCTTGTGTGCACAATTCAGCTGGACCTTGCTTTTTTTTCAATCCAATATGACAATCTCTGCCTTTAATTGAGGCATTTAGACCATTTTAATTTAACGTGACCACCGGTATGGTTAAGTTTAATTGTATCGTTTTTCTTGACTTTTTATTTTCCCATTTGTACTCTTTTCTTTTTTTCATCATTTTCTGGCTTATTTTGGATTAACTGAGTATTTTGTATGATTATAGTTTATCTCCTCTGTTAACTTATTACCTGTAACTCTTTGTTCCACTGTTTCAGGGATTGTCTCAGGATTTATAGGATACACTTTAACTTATCACAGTCTACCTATAACTGATATTATACTACTTCACATATAGTATAAGAATCATGCAACAGCATATTTTGATTTCTCCTCTCCTGGCCTTTGTGCTATGCTTGCCAGATAGCATACTTCTACATATATTATAAATCCACAGAAACTCTGCCTGACTATACCTGGGTTCCCTTTGTGCACTGCCACCTGGAAACTTTCTCAAGGTAGTAAGCTGGGACACTGCAGTGTTGACCTTGTTTCCCAACTCAAAATCACTCTTTTTGTGTTTTCTGACATCTTGAGAATACTGTTGAAATTTTCTTTTCATTGTTTCATGTGGGAGTGTAAATCTGGCTCATATTGCTCCATATTGATTGGAAGCTAAAGTCCAGAAGGAGCTTTGTGAGTCTAGTTGGGGAATCTGCTTTGACTCAGAACAAGAATGCAATCAGAGAGTTACTTGAAGATTGACGGGTATCTAAAATTGTCTCAGGTAGAGACAGATGAGTAACCAGGTATATGAAAATACTTGAGGGCAATGGCTTAGAACTGAACATGAAGCAGACCCCCAAATGAGAGGCAGTGGAAAGGATACAGATCAAAGATTGTGGGAGAAAAACAGGTCAATAATAGTTAATGCAAGTGAAAGATGACTCCTCAGACCATAATCTGACTGTCATGGATGGGTCACGGTTAGACAACTTTCTTGTAGATATAAACCGGGATTCAGAGAGAGGGCAGGTTGACTAACTTGCAGCCTTCAAGGCCATAGACTAGCTAAGTGCTGATGATCTAATAAAAATAAATTCTTATAGCTTTTTTTTTTTTGGTTAATATTATTTACTCCTATAGCTTTAAAGTAATCAGGATACTTATGGCTATTTTGTCCTCATAACAAGTCTGAAAGAAGAGACAGGTACCATTTCCCTCTGATAAAGGAAATTTGCATACTGGGACTCACAAAATGGAGACAGCCCAAGTGGCCCACATGCAAATCTAAACCCATGTCAGCCCACACTCACAAGAAATATCTCACTGTCTGGGAAACCTAACATACATTAATCAGTCCTCCAACTCAAGTTTAGCTAGCTTATCTTACCCTAGAAAATAGACCTACTAGCCGAGAGGAGCTACCCCACGGCTGAGGTCAGGGGTGGCAGCCGAGTGGAGCAACCCCACGTCCAGGTGGCGGCAGCTGCGCGGGTGCAGGACAGCCAAGAGGGAGCTACTCCACGTTCAAGGTCAGGAGGGGCGCCTTTAGGAGATACCCCTTGTCCAAGGTAAGGAGCATCAGCTGTGCTTTGCTGGAGCAGACATGAAGAGATACCTGATGACCAAGGTAAGAGAAACCCAAATAAGATGGTAGGTATTCTGAGAGGGCATCAGAGGGCATGCACGCTGAAATCATAATCACAGAAAACTAGTCGATCTGATCACACAGACCACAGACTTGTCTAACTCAATGAAACTAAGCCATGCCGTGTGGGGCCAAACAAGACGGGTGGGTCATGGTGGAGAGGTCTGACAGAATGTGGTCCACTGGAAAAGGGAATGGCAAATCACTTCAGTATAC
This sequence comes from Moschus berezovskii, assembly GCF_049115385.1. Classification (NCBI taxonomy): domain Eukaryota; kingdom Metazoa; phylum Chordata; class Mammalia; order Artiodactyla; family Moschidae; genus Moschus; species Moschus berezovskii. The sequence continues at coordinate 130,371,694 of NC_142488.1, read as the reverse complement.
TTGCCTTGAGAACCCCATGAACAGTATGAAAAGGTAAAATGATAGGATACTGAATGAGGAACTCCCCAGGTCGGTAGGTACCTAGTATGCTACTGGAGATCAGTGGAGAAATAAATACAGAAAGAAAGAAGGGATGGAGCCAAAGCAAAAACAATACCCAGTTGTGGATGTGACCGGTGATAAAAGTAAGGCCCAATGCTGTAAAGAGCAATATTGCATAGGAACCTGGAACGTTAGGTCCATGAATCAAGGCAAATTGGAAGTGGTCAAACAGGAGATGGCAAGAGTGAACGTCGACATTCTAGGAATCAGTGAACTAAAATGGACTGGAATGGGTGAATTTAACTCAGATGACCATTATATCTACTACTGTGGGCAGGAATCCCTCAGAAGAAATGGAGTAGCCATCATGGTCAACAAAAGAGTCTGAAATGCGGTACTCGGATGGAATCTCAAAAATGACAGAATGATCTCTGTCCGTTTCCAAGGCAAACCATTCAATATTACAGTAATCCAAGACTATGCCCCAACCAGTAAGGCTGAAGAAGCTGAAGTTGAATGGTTCTATGAAGACCTACAAGACCTTTTAGAACGAACACCCAAAAAAGATGTCCTTTTCATTAAGGGGACTGGAATGCAAAAGTAGGAAGTCAAGAAACACCTGGAATAACAGGCAAATTTGGCCTTGGAGCACGGAATGAAGTAGGGCAAAGGCTAATAGAGTTTTGCCAAGAGAACACACTGGTCATAGCAAACACCCTCTTTCAACAACACGAGAAGACTCTACACATGGACATCACCAGATGGTCAACAGCGAAATCAGATTGATTATATTCTTTGCAGTCAAAGATGGAGAAGCTCTATACAGTTAGCAAAAACAAGACCAGGAGCTGACTGTGGCTCAGATCATGAACTCCTTATTGCCAAATTCAGACTGAAATTGAAGAAAGTAGGGAAAACCATGAGACTATTCAGATATGACCTAAATCAAATCCCTTATGATTATACATTGGAAGTGAGAAATAGATTTAAGGTACTAGATCTGATAGATAGAGTGCCTGATGAACTCTGGACGGAGGGTGGTGACATTGTACAGGAGACAGGGCCCAAGATCATCCCCATCGAAAAGAAATGCAAAAAAGCAAAATGGCTGTCTGGGGAGGCCTTATAAATAGCTGTGAAAAGAAGAGAAGTGAAAAGCAAAAGAGAGAAGGAAAGATATAAGCATCTGAATGCAGAGTTCCAAAGAATAGCAAGGAGAGATAAGAAAGCCTTCCTCAGCGATCAATGCAAAGAAATAGAGGAAAATAACAGAAAAGGAAAAACAAGAGATCTCCTCAAGAAAATTAGAGATATCAAGGGAATATTTCATGCAAAGATGGGCTCGATAAAGGACAGAAATGGTATGGACCTAACAGAAGCAGAAGATATTAAGAAGAGGTGGCAAGAATACACAGAAAAAATGTACAAAAAAGATCTTCACTACCAAGATAATCACTATGGTATGATCACTCACCTGGAGCCAGACATCTTGGAATGTGATGTCAAGTGGGCCTTAGAAAGCATCACTATGAACAAAGCTAGTGGAGGTGATGGAATTCCAGTTGAGCTATTTCAAATCCTGAAAAATGATGCTGTGAAAGTGAGACACTCAACATGCCAGCAAATTTGGAAAACTCAGCAGTGGCCACAGGACTGGAAAAAGTCAGTCTTCATTCTAATCCCAACGAAAGGCAATGCCAAAGAATGCTCAAACTACCACACAATTACACTCATCTCCCACGCTAGTAAAGTCATGCTCAAAATTCTCCAAGTCAGGCTTCAGCAATACGTGAACCATGAACTTCCAGATGTTCAAGCTGGCTTTAGAAAAGGCAGAGAAACCAGAGATCAAATTGCCAACATCTGCTGGATCATCGAAAAAGCAAGAGAGTTCCAGAAAAACATCTATTTCTGCTTTATTGACTATGACAAAGCCTTTGGCTGTGTGGATCACAATAAGCTGTGGACAATTCTGAAAGAGATAAGAGTACCTGGCCACCTGACCTGCCTCTTGAGAAACCTGTATGCAGGTCAGGAAGCAACAGTTAGAACTGGACATGGAACAACAGATTGGTTCCAAATAGGAAAAGGAGTACGTCAAGGTTGTATATTGTCACCCTGCTTATTTAACTTATATGCAGAGTACATCATGAAGAACACTGGGCTGGAAGAAGCACAAGCTGGAATCAAGATTGCCGGGAGAAATATCAATAACCTCAGATATGCAGATGACACCACCCTTATGGCACAAAGTGAAGAGGAACTAAATAGCCTCTTGATGAAAGTGAAAGAGGAGAGTGAAAAAGATGGCTTGAAGCTCAACATTCAGAAAACAAAGATCATGGCATCTGGTCCCATCATTTCATGGGAAATAGATGGAGAATCAGTAGAAACAGTGTCAGACTTTATTTTTTGGGGCTCCAAAATCACTGCGGATGCTGATTGCAGCCATGAAATTAAAAGACACTTGCTCCTTGGAAGGAAAGTTATGACCAATCTAGACAGCATATTAAAAAGCAGAGACATTACTTTGCCAACCAAGGTCTGTCTAGTCAAGGCTATGGTTTTTCCAGTGCTCATGTATGGATGTGAGACTTGGACTGTGAAGAAAGCTGAGCACCAGAGAATCTCCAACTGTGGTGTTGGAGAAGACTCTTGGAGTCCCTTGGACTGCAAGGAGATCCAACCAGTCCATTCTAAAGGAGATCAGTCCTGGGTATTCATTGGAAGGACTGATGCTAAAGCTGAAACTCCAATACTTTGCCACCTCATGCGAAGTGTTGACTGACTGGAAAAGGCTCTGATACTGGGAGGCATTGGGGGCAGGAGGAGAAGGGTACGACAGAGAATGAGATGGCTGGATGGCATCACTGACTCGATGGAGGTGAATTTGAGTGAACTCCGGGAGTTGGTGATGGACAGGGAGGCCTGGTGTTCTGTGATTCATGGGGTCGCAAGGAGTCGGGCATGACTGAGCAACTGAACTGAACCGAACTGAGCCTTATCAGAAAACCCTTGACCTCCTAGCCAAACATGCCCTGTTTCTACATTGCCTCTCCTAATGCTCTATAACACCCATTCTTGCTGAAATCCCTCCAGAAGAGTGCTCCATGCTTGTTAGGCACTGGGCACCCATAACTCATGGGTTGTTTTCTCTCAAATAAAGGACACTGCACTAGTTACTAAATTGTACTGGCTTTGTCATTTGATACCCCATTTGACAGATTAACAAACTAAGTTTACAAAATGCTGAAATGACCTACCCATGTTTACAGTTAATCAGGAATTTGATGTGAAGGTCATCTGACTCCACAGCCAAGATTTGAATGATGATCTGTGCCACCGCCAAAGCATTTTTAAAATTTAATGTCTTAACATTTTAAAATGTAAATGTAGTTTTATATTTTATTTTTTCCTTAAAATATATTTAAAATTTTGTATCTATTTTTTTCTTGTATTTCGTGGGGTTTTTTTTTTTTGGTCACACCACACAGCTTGTGGGATCTTAGCTCCCAGACCGGGGAGTGGACCCTGTCCCACAGTAGTGAAAGCGCCGAGAGTTAACCACTGGACCCTGGACTACCAGGGAATTCCCTAATTTTTATTTTATAGTTGTGGGTCCTGGATGTATATAGGTCAGCATGAGGTCTTTTTGTTTACAAAGGTAGGTGAACAATTATTTGTTCTAGATTTGTGAAAAATGCCATTGGTAATTTGATATGGATTGCACTGAGAAAATATCTAGATTGCCCTAGGCAGTCAGGTCATTTTAATGATAGTAATTCTTTCAATTCAGGAGCACAGTATATCTTTCCATCTGTTTCTGTCATCATCAGTTTCTTCAATCAGTGTCTTATAGTTTTTCAAGATCACTTCACTTCAGTTCAGTCACTCAGTTGTGTCCCACTCTATATGACCCCATAGACTGCAGCATGCCAGGCTTCCCTGTCCATCACCAACTTCTGGAGCTTGCTTAAACTCATGTCCATTGAGTCGGTGATGCCATCCAAGTATCTCATCCTCCGTCATCCCCTTCTCCTCCTGCATTCAATCTTTCCTACCATCAGGGTCCTTCTAACTGAGTTAATTTGTGCATCAGGTGGCCAAAGTACTGGAGCTTCAGCATCAATCCTTCCAGTGAATATTCATTGTTGATTTCCTTTAGGATTGACTGGTTTGATCTCCTTGCAGGAACTCTCAAGAGTCTTCTCCAACACCACAGTTAAAAAGCATCAATTCTTTGGCACTTGGCTTTCTTTATGGTCCAAATCTCCATCAATACATGACTACTGGAAAAACCATAGCTTTCAGACCTTGTTGGCAAAGTAATGTCTCTGCTTTTTAATATGCTGTCTACATTTGTCATAGTTTTTCTTCCAAAGAGCAAGAGTCTTTCAGTTTCATGGTAGCAGTCACCATCTTCAGTGATTTAGGAGTCCAAGAAAATATAGTCTCTCACTATTTCCATTGCTTCCCCATCTATTTGCCATGGAGTGATGGGACAGGATAAGACCCTGATATCAGCTGGAAAAGACTGAACGCAGGAGAAGAAGGGGATGACAGAGGATGAGATGGTTGGATGGAATCACCAACTCAGTGGACACAAGTTTGAGCAAGCTCCAGGCATTGGTGATGGACAGGAAAGCCTGGCGTGCAGCAGTTAGTTGATGAGGTCGAAAAGAGTCGGACACGACTGAGCAACTGAACTGAAATGAATTGATGGGACTAGATGCTTTAACCTCTGAGCCACCAGGGAAGCCTAGATGCCAAAATCTTCATTTTTTGAATGTTTAGTTTGAAGCCAGCTTTTTCACTCTCCTCTTTCACTTTCATCAAGAGGGTCTTTAGTCCCTCATCACTTCCTGCCATAAGGATGGTATCATGTGCATATCTGAGGTTATTGATATTTCTCCCAGCAGTCTTGATTCCAGCTTGTGCTTCATCCAGCCTGGCATTTCACATGATGTATCCTTCATGGAAGTTAAATAAGCAAGGTGACAATATACAACCTTGTTGCACTGCTTTCCCAATTTGGAACCAGTCCTTTGATCCACGTTCTGTTCTAACTGTTGCTTCTTGACCTGCATACAGATTTCTCAGGAGGCAAGTAAGGTGGTCTGATATTCCCATTTCTTGAAGAATCTTCCAGTTTGTTGTGATCCACGCAGTCATAGGGTTTAGCATAGTCAATGAAGCAGAAGTAGATGTTTTTCTGGAATTCTCTTGCTTTATCTATGATCCAACAGATGTTGGCAATTTGATATCTGGTTCCTCTGCCTTTTCTAAATCTAGCTTGGACATCTGGAAGTTCTCTGTTCACATACTGTTGAGTTGAAGCCTAGCTTGGAGTATTTTCAGCATTACTTTCAATTGTGTGAGATGAGTGCAACTGTGTAGTAGTTTGAACATCCTTTGGCATTGCCTTTCATTGGGACTGCAATGAAAACTGAACTTTTCCAGTCCTGTGGCCAATGCTGACTTTTCCAAATTAGTTGGAATATTGAGTGCAGCACTTTCACAGCATCATCTTTTAAGATTTGCAAAAGCTCAGCTGAAATTCCATCACCTATGCTAGCTTTGTTCATAGTGATGCTTCCTAAGGCCCACTTGACTTTGTGTTCCAGGATGTCTGGCTCTAGGTGCGTGATCACACCATCTTGATTATCTGGGTCATTAAGATCTCTTCTGCCACGTTTTCTTAATATTTCCTGCTTCTCTTAGGTCCATATCATTTCTGTCCTTTAAAGAGCCTCTTGATGAAAATGAAAAAGGAGAGTGAAAAAGCTGGCTTGAAACAGCATTCAGAAAATGAAGATCATGGCATCTGGTTCCATCACTTCATGGCAAATAGATGGGGAAACAATGGAAACAGTGAGAGACTTTATTTGGGGGGGGGCTCCAAAATCACTGCAGATAGTGACTGCAGCCATGAAATTAAAAGATGCTTGCTCCTAGGAAGAAAAGCTATGAGCAACCTAGACAGCAGATTAAAAAGCAGAGACATTACTTTGCCAACAAACGTCCATCTAGTCAAAGCTATGATTTTTCCAGTAGTCATGTATGGAAATGAGAGTTGGACTATTAAAAAAGCTGAGTGCCGAAGAATTGATGCTTGAACTGTGGTGTTGGAGAAGACTGTTGAGAGTCCCCTTGGACTGTAAGGAGATCAAACCAGTTCATCCAAAAGGAAATCAATCCTGAATATTCATTCGAAGGGCTGATGCTGAAGCTGAAATTCCAATATTTTGGCCACCTGATGTGAAGAACTGACTCCTCAAAAAAGACCCTGATACTGGGAAAGATTAAGGCAGGAGGAGAAGGGAACAACCAAGGATGAGATGATTGGGTGGAATCACCAACTTAATGGACATGAGTTTGAGCAATCTCCGGGATTTGGTGATGGACAGGGAAGCCTGGCATGGTGTGGCCCATGGGGTTGCAAAGAGTCAGACACGACTGAGCGACTGAACTGAACTGAACTTACATGAAATGTTCCTTTGGTATCTCTGATTATCTTGAAGAGATCTCTAGTCTTTCCCATTCTATTGTCTTCCTCTCTTTCTTTACACTGACCACTTAGGATGGCTTTCTTATCTCTCCATTCTGTTCTTTGCAACTCTGCATTCAGATGGATATATATTTCCATTTCTCCTTCACCTTTGACTTCTCTTTTTTTCTCAGCTAATTATAAGGCCTCCTCAGACAACCATTTTGCCTTTTTGCGTTTCTTTTCCTTGGGTTGGTTTTGATCACAGCCTCCTGTACAATGTAACGAAACTCTATCCATAGTTCTTCAGGCACTATGTCTATCAGATCTAATCCCTTAAATCTATTTATCATTTCCACTGTATAATGTTAAGGGATTTGATTTAGGTCATACCTGAATGGTCTAGTGGTTTTCCCCACTTTCTTCAATTTAATTCTGAAATTTGCAATAAGGACTTCATGATCTGAGACACAGTCAGCTCCCTGTCTTTTCCTGCTGACTGAATAGAGCTTCTCCATTTTCTGCTGCAAAGAATATAATCAATCTGATTTCAGTATTAACCATCTGGTAATTTTCCACGACCAAGGTAAGAGAAACCCAAATAAGACGGTAGGTATTGCTAGGGGGTACCAGAGGGCAGACAAACTGAAATCATAATCACAGGAAACTAGCCGATCTGATCACATGGACCACAGCCGAATGTGGTCCACTGGAGAAGGGAATGGCAAACCACTTCAGTATACTTGCCTTGAGAACCCCATGAACAGTGACAAAGGGCAAAATGATAGGATAATGAATGAGGAATTCCCCAGGTCAGTAGGTGCCCAGTATGCTACTGGAGCTCAGTGGAGAAATAACTATAGAAGGAATAAAGGGATGGAGCAAAAGCAAAACCAATACCCAGTTGTGGATGTGACCAGTGATAGAAGCAAGGTCCGGTGCTGTAAAGAGCAATATTGCATAGGAACCTGGAATGTTAGGTCCATGAATCAAGGCAAATTGGAAGTGGTCAAACAGGAGATGGCAAGAGTGAACGTCGACATTCTAGGAATCAGTGAACTAAAATGGACTGGAATGGGTGAATTTAACTCAGATGACCATTATATCTACTACTGTGGGCAGGAATCCCTTAGAAGAAATGGAGTAGCCATCATGGTCAACAAAAGAGTCCGAAATGCAGTACTTGGATGCAATCTTAAAAATGACAGGATGATTTCTGTTCGTTTCCAAGGCAAACCATTCAATATTACAGTAATCCAAGCCTATGCCCCAACCAGTAATGCTGAAGAAGCTGAAGTTAATCGGTTCTATGAAGACCTACAAGACCTTTTAGAACTAACACCCAAAAAAGATCTCCTTTTCATTATCAGGGACTGGAATGCAAAAGTAGGAAGTCAAGAAACACCTGGAGTAACTGGCAAATTTGGCCTTGGAGCGCGGAATGAAGGAGGGCAAAGGCTAATAGAGTTTTGCCAAGAGAATTCACTGGTCATAGCAAACACTCTCTTCCAACAACAAAAGAGAAGACTCTACACATGGACATCACCAGATGGTCAACACCGAAATCAGATTGATTATATTCTTTGCAGTCTAAAATGGAGAAGCTGTATACAGTTAGCAAAAACAAGACCAGGAGCTGACTGTGGCTCAGATCATGAACTCCTTATTGCGAAGTTCAGACTTAAATTGAAGAAAGTAGGGAAAACCACTAGACCATTCAGATATGACCTCAATCAAATCCCTTATGATTATACAGTGGAAGTAAGAAATAGATTTAAGGGACTACATCTGATAGATAGAGTGCCTGATGAACTCTGGACGGAGGTTCGTGACATTGTACAGGAGACAGGGACCAAGACCATCCCCATGGAAAAGAAATGCAAAAGAGCGAAATGGCTGTCTGAGGAGACCTTACAAATAGCTGTGAAAAGAAGAGAAGCGAAAAGCAAAGGAGAAAAGGAAAGATATAAGCATCTGAATTCAGAGTTCCAAAGAATAGCAAGGAGAGATAAGAAAGACTTCCTCAGTGATCAATGCAAAGAAATAGAGGAAAACAACAGAATAGGAAAAACAAGAGACCTCTTCAAGAAAATTAGAGATTCCAAGGGAACATTTCATGCAAAGATGGGCTCGATAAAGGACAGAAATGGTATGGACCTAACAGAAGCAGAAGATATTAAGAAGAGGTGGCAAGAATACACAGAAGAACTGTACAAAAAAGATCTTCCCGACCAAGATAGTCACGATAACGTGATCACTGACCTAGAGCCAGACATCTTGGAATGTGAAGTCAGGTGGGCCTTAGAAAGCATCACTACTAACAAAGCTAGTGGAGGTGATGGAATTCCAGTTGAGCTATTACAAGTCTTGAAAGATGATGCTGTGAAAGTGCTGCACTCAATATGCCAGCAGATTTGGAAAACTCAGCAGTGGCCACAGGACTGGAAGAGGTCAGTCTTCATTCCAATCCCAAAGAAAGGCAATGCCAAAGAATGCTCAAACTACCGCACAATTGCCCTCATCTCACACGCTAGCAAAGTCATGCTCAAAATTCTCCAAGCCAGGCTTCAGCAATATGTAAACCGTGAACTCCCAGATGTTCAAGCAGGTTTTAGAAAAGGCAGAGGCACCAGAGATCAAATTGCCAACATCCGCTGGATCATGGAGAAAGCAAGAGAGTTTCAGAAAAACATCTATTTCTGCTTCATTGACTATGCCAAAGCCTTTGACTGTGTGGATCACAGTAAACTGTGGAACATTCTGAAAGAGATGGGAATCCCAGACCACCTGACCTGCCTCTTGAGAAACCTGTATGCAGGTCAGGAAGCAACAGTTAGAACTGGACATGGAACAACAGACTGGTTCCAAATAGGAAAAGGTGTACGTCAAGGTTGTATATTGTCACCTTGCTTATTTAACTTATATGCAGAGTACATCATGAGGAACGCTGGGCTGGAAGAAGCACAAGCTGGAATCAAGATTGCTGGGAGAAATATCAATAACCTCAGATATGCAGATGACACTACCCTTATGGCAGAAAGTGAAGAGGATCTCAAGAGCCTCTTGATGAAAGTGAAAGAGGAGAGTGAAAAGGTTGGTTTGAAGCTCAACATTCAGAAAACAAAGATCATGGCATCTGGTCCCATCACTTCATGGGAAATAGATGGAAAAACAGTGGAAACAGTGTCATACTTTGTTTTTTGGGTTCCAAAATCACTGCAGATGCTGATTGCAGCCAGGAAATTAAAAGACGCTTGCTCCTTGGAAGGAAAGTTATGACCAACCTTGGTAGTATATTAAAAAGCAGAGACATTACTTTGCCAACCAAGGTCCGTCTAGTCAAGGCAATGGTTTTTCCCGTGGTCATGTATGGATGTGAGAGTTGGACTGTGAAGAAGGCTGATCGCCGAAGAATCGATGCTTTTGAACTGTGGTGTTGGAGAAGACTCTTGAGAGTCCCTTATACTGCAAGGAGATCCAACCAGTCCATTCTAAAGGAGATCAATCCTGGATGTTCATTGGAGGGACTGATGCTAAAGCTGAAACTGCCATACTTTGGCCACCTCATGCGACGAGTTGACTCACTGGAAAAGACTATGATGCTGGGAAAGGTTGGGGGCGGGAGGAGAAGGGGACGACGGAGAATGAGATGGCTGGATGGCATCACCGACTCTGTGGACATGAGTTTGAGTGTACTCCGGGAGTTGGTGATGGACAGGGAGGCCTGGGAGGCCTGGCGTGCTGTGATTCATGGGGTCGCGGAGAGTCGGACACGACTGAGCGACTGAACTAAACTGAACTGAACTGAATGTCCATGTGTAGTGTCGTCTCTTGAGTTGTTGGAAAAGTGTGTTTTCTATGACCAGTGCATTCTCTTGGCAAAATTCTGTTAGCCTTGGCCCTGCTTCATTTTGTACTGCAAGACCAAACTTTCCTGTTCTCCAGTTTTCCAAGTACAGGTCTTTTACCTCCTTGGTTAGATTTACTCTTAGATATTTTATTCATTTCCCTGCACTGGTAAATTTCTGTTTCTCACAGTTCATTGTTAGTATGTAGAAAACAACAGATTGCTGCCTACTAATTTTGTATCCTAATTTATTGATGAGATCAGGTAGTTTTTTGGGTGGTGTCTTTAGGATTTTCTATGTATAGTATCCTGCTATCTCTGGCTCCAGAACTGTGGAGTTTGAGGAGCTGGTGCTGGCCTGCTGGTAGACAGGGGTGGGTGTGTGTTCTCAGTCATCTTGTCGTGACCCCATGGACTGTACCCCTACTAGGCTCCTCCATCCATGGAATGCTCCAGGCAAGAATGTTTTTAGGCAGGGCAGGGTATCAAAGGCTGGCTGTAGGGCCCTGAAGGTGTGGGGGAGGTTCCAAGGCTCCCTGGTATAGGGGGCCTAGTCCTGGGATGGCTGGAGGTTCAAGGGTCTTAAGGCAGCCAGCCTGTTGGTGGGTAAGGCTGTGTAACCACCTGGCCAGCTGCTTGTCCTGAGTTGTCTGAGTACTGGTGCTGACAGGCTGGTAGGTCACAGTGTGAATAAGCTAGGATTGCAAACTTAAATTTGCCAGTACCAGTGTCTTTATGGTAGAACAAGCTTCCAAAAATGGCTGCCAGATTGTGTCCCCTGGGTGAGCTCCAGTTGCCTCCTACCTCCCTAGGAGGTTTTCCTAAGGTCAGGAGGTAGGGCTGACCCAGGCTTTTCCCAAATTAATGCTTCTTCCCTGGGTCCTGCAACATGTGAGCATTTTTGTGCACCCTTTAAGAGAGGAGTCTCTATTTTCCCCAGGACTCTGTCTCTCCTGAAACTAAGCCCTCTGACTTTCAAAGCCAAATGTTCTAGAGGCTTGTCTTCCTGGCACAGAAACCCCATACTGGGGAGCCTGATGTACAGTTTGGACACTTTCCTCCTTTGGGAGAACCTCTGCAGTTGTAATTATTCTCCCCTTTGTGAATGTCTTGCTCAGGGAGTTATTGGTCTTAACTATACCACATCTCTGACCCTGTTACCCAACTCTTTGTGGTTCTTTGTAAATTTCACTGTAGAACTTTTCTGCCTTCTACAGGTCTTTCTCTTCAATGGTTGCTCTGTAAGTAGAATACATTTCTTAGAAGGAGGTGAGCTAAGGGTCTTCCTACTCCGTCATCTTAGACACTCACTTGTTAGACTTCTTACATTGTGATAAACAACCTCCAAAATTAAATTTTCCTTCAGCCTTCATGAATAGTTTCTACTAGGCCTTTTCAGCTTTGGCTTACAACAAAAGCAAAACTCACCATGTAGGACTACATTAAAATAAAAGCTACTGCCCAGCAAAAGAAATAATCAACAAAATGAAAAGGCAATCTACAGAATGGGAAAAAATGTTTTCAAACCGTCTATCTGATAAGGGGTTAATATCCAAAATATATAAAGAACTCATAAAACTTAACAGCAATAAAACAAATTATCAGATTTTAAAGTGGGCAAAGAATCTGAATAGACATTTTTCCAAAGAATATATACAAATGGCCAACTGATACATGAAAAGGTGCTCAACATCACTAATCATCAGGGAAATGCAAGTCAAAACCACAGTAAGATATCTTCTCAAACCTGTTAGAAAGTCTATGATAAAAAGACAAGTCATAACAAATGCTGGCAAAGATGTGAAGAAAAGGGAATCTTTGTACACTGTTGATGGAAATGTAAATTAGTACAACCCCTTTGGAAAACAGTGTGGAAGTTCCTCAAAAAATTAACATTAGAACAACCATATGATCCAGCCATCCTACTCCTGTGTATATATCTGAAGGAAATGAAATTACTATCTTGAAGAGATGGCTGTACCTCCATATTCACTGCAACAATATTCACTATAACCAAGACATGGAAACAACTTCAGTGTCCATTGACAGATGAAAGGTAAAGAAGTTGTAGAGCATATATATGTGTGTGTATGTGTGCACATGTGTGCATATACACACAAAGTGGAATATTATTAAGCAACAAAAAGAAGGAAACCCTGCCATTTGTGATAATATGAATGGACTTGGAGGACATTATGCTTAATGAAGTCACACAGAGAAGGACAAATATTTTATGATCTCATTTATATGTGGAATCTAAAAAAGAAAAACCCAAACTCATAGAAACAGAGGGTAGATTGATGGTTTTTCAAGAGGCCAGGAGGAAGAAATAAGTAAAGATGTTCAAAGGGTACAAACTTCCAGTTTTAAGATGAACAATTTCTTGGTATCTAATCTATAGCAGGATGACTATAGTTAACAACACTGCATACTATATTTGAAACTTGCTAAGAGATTAAATCCAAAAACTCCTCAACACACACAAAAAAGATAGCTATGTGAGGTGGTGGCTGTGTTAACTAGCCTTATTTCATGGTAATCATTTCACAAGATATGCATATATTAAATCATCACATTGTACACCTTAAACTTACACAGTGTTATATGTCAATTACATACCAATAAAGTTGGGAAAAAATAAAGTCTGAATATATAAAAAAAAAAAAAGAGAGAGAGAGAGGGTCTGGAGCTGACACAGTATCCCTTCCATAGCAACCTACTAGTTAGTGCCAGCCAGAGGCCCATGTGGAAGGGTTTGTACAAGGTAACAAACACCAGTTGATGTGGTTCACTGAGGGCCATCATCAGAATCAGAAAGGCAAAGAAGAAAAGGAAAGATATACTCATCTGAGTGCAGAGTTCCAAAGAATAGCAAGGAGAGATAAGAAAGACTTCCTAAGTGATCAATGAAAAAAAAAAAAGGAAAAAATCGAATGGGAAAGACCAGAGATCTCTTCAATAAAATTAGAGATACCAGTTGAATATTCAATGCACAGATAGGCACAATGAAGAACAGAATCAGTATGGATGTAACAGAAGCAGGAGATACTAAGAAGAGGTGGCAAGAATACACAGAAGAACTATACAAAAGAGAATAAGATGGCAGAGTGGAAGGGTGTCCGCTCATCTTCTCCTGCAAGAACTCCAAAATTGAAACTCACTGCTAAACAGCCATCGACAGGAGAATATTGGGTCCTACCAAAAAATGATACCCCACATCCAAGGGCGAATGGGAAGACCCAACAAGACAGTAGGAGGGGCAAAATCGCATTTAGAATCACACTCATTCAACCAGCAGTTATATTTTTCCAAAGAATAAATATAACCGTAATTCACAGCTACTGAGTTAACAGGGTCTATACCTTTTCTTGGCCAAAGAAACCTATAAAATAAATTCCTGAAAATTCATTCTCACCCATCTTTCAGGATTCCATATGAGAGTCCACATGTGCTTCAAAAATCAATTTTAAAGTTGTTTGATAATCAAAGAGGAATTGATGAGAAACCGGTGAAAGGATGATAAGAAAGGTATTTTCAAATAAATATCTGGAAGTTCATCCAAATGTTGAACCTATCTGATAAAAGATAAGAAGCATAACCCAGTGTGAATCAACTTGGTTAAACTTAAAACACAACTTCACCATATTAAATGATGCAAACATTGAGAGTTGGTCAGAGATTAGGGCTGGCAGATGGGATCTGACAGATTTCACAAGTCAAATCAGGTAAGATATGAGGTACTGAGAGGTTAGCTACCTGGGCAGCAGTGAACTCATTGCATTCCACCTGTGGTGACTTTTTTCTTTTCTTTAAATGTACTAACTTCTGACCTGACTTGGAACTCTGTCTGCTATGATCTGAATGTCTGTGTCCCCTCGAAATTCATATGTTGAAATCCTAATATCCAATATGATGGAAGATGGGACCTTTAGGAGATGATCAGTTCGTAAGCGTGGAGCTCTCATGAATGGGATTAGTAGTGCCCTTATGAGAAGAAATCCCCCGGGAGCCCTAATCCATTCAATCCTGTGAGGATACAAGGAGAAGTCTGTGACCTGGAAGAGGGCACTCACATAATCAGGCTGGCACGCCAATTTTTAACTTCAGCATTCAGAATTGTAAGAAAGAGATTTTTTTTGTTGTTTATAAATTACCCGGTCTGTGGTATTTTGTTACAGTGGCCCAAATGGACAAAGAAACTTTCTTAAGTGCCTCATCCATCTGGAATATTATCCCTTTGCCCCATTCAATAACTCAGCTTAAGGCCATTGAATCTGAAAACAAATTTGACAAACTCCTAGTAATCACAGTGACATACCACTTTTTTTTGCATTCACTAATTTGCACTCCTTTGTGAAAAGCAAAGGAGAAAAGGAAAGATATAAGCATATGAATGCAGAGTTCCAAAGAACAGCAAGGAGAGATAAGAAAACCTTCCTCACTGATCAATGCAAAGAAATAGAGGAAAACAACAGAATAGGAAAAACAAGAGACCTCTTCAAGAAAATTAGAGATTCCAAGGGAACATTTCATGCAAAGATGGGCTCAATAAAGGACAGAAATGGTATGGACCTAACAGAAGCAGAAGATATTAAGAAGAGGTGGCAGGAATACACAGAAGAACTGTACAAAAAAGATCTTCACGACCAAGATAGTCACGATAATGTGATCACTCACCTAGAGCCAGACATCTTGGAATGTGAAGTCAAGTGGGCCTTAGAAAGCATCACTACTAACAAAGCTAGTGGAGGTGATGGAATTCCAGTTGAGCTATTTCAAGTCTTGAAAGATGATGCTGTGAAAGTGCTGCACTCAATATGCCAGCAGATTTGGAAAACTCAGCAATGGCCACAGGACTGGAAGAGGTCAGTCTTCATTCCAATCCCAAAGAAAGGCAATGCCAAAGAATGCTCAAACTACCGGACAATTGCACTCATCTCACACGCTAGTAAAGTCATGCTCAAAATTCTCCAAGCCAGGCTTCAGCAGTATGTAAACCGTGAACTCCCAGATGTTCAAGCAGGTTTTAGAAAAGGCAGAGGCACCAGAGATCAAATTGCCAACATCCGCTGGATCATGGAGAAAGCAAGAGAGTTCCAGAAAACCATTTATTTCTGTTTCATTGACTATGCCAAAGCCTTTGACTGTGTGGATCACAATAAACAGTGGAAAATTCTGAAAGAGATGGGAATACCAGACCACCTGACCTGCCTCTTGAGAAACCTGTATGCAGGTCAGGAAGCAACAGTCAGAACTGGACATGGAACAACAGACTGATTCCAAATAGGAAAAGGAGTACATCAAGGCTGTATATTGTCACCTTGCTTATTTAACTTATATGCAGAGTACATCATGAGGAACGCTGGGCTGGAAGAAGCACAAGCTGGAATCAAGATTGCTGGGAGAAATATCAATAACCTCAGATATGCAGATGACACCACCCTTATGGCAGAAAGTGAAGAGGAACTCAAAAGCCTCTTGATGAAAGTGAAAGAGGAGAGTGAAAAGGTTAGCTTGAAGCTCAACATTCAGAAAACAAAGATCACGGCATCTGGTCCCATCACTTCATGGGAAATAGATGGAAAAACAGTGGAAACAGTGTCAGACTTTGTTTTTGGGGGCTCCAAAATCACTGCAGATGCTGATTGCAGCCAGGAAATTAAAAGACGCTTGCTCCTTGGAAGGAAAGTTATGACCAACCTTGATAGTATATTAAAAAGCAGAGACATTACTTTGCCAACCAAGGTCCGTCTAGTCAAGGCAATGGTTTTTCCCGTGGTCATGTATGGATGTGAGAGTTGGACTGTGAAGAAGGCTGATCGCCGAAGAATCGATGCTTTTGAACTGTGGTGTTGGAGAAGACTCTTGAGAGTCCCTTGGACTGCAAGGAGATCCAACCAGTCCATTCTAAAGGAGATCAATCCTGGATGTTCATTGGAGGGACTGATGCTAAAGCTGAAACTCCAATACTTTGGCCACCTCATGTGACGAGTTGACTCACTGGAAAAGACTCTGATGCTGGGAAAGGTTGGGGGCGGGAGGAGAAGGGGACGACGGAGAATGAGATGGCTGGATGGCATCACTGACTCTGTGGACATGAGTTTGAGTGTACTCCGGGAGTTGGTGATAGACAGGGAGGCCTGGCGTGCTGTGATTCATGGGGTCGTGGAGAGTCGGACACGACTGAGCGACTGAACTGAACTGAACTGAACTGAATTTGCCCAAAATGTAAAGTTCTGGAAAATTCAAATGATAGCAAGAATTTGCACCAATGGTAACTCTCACACACTCTGGTGGGACTATAATTTGATCAAAACACTTTGGGGAAGAATATTAGATTATCATGCAAAAGATGAACATCTGCATCCCCGATAATGCAGCCACTCTCCTCCAGATATGTTCCCAGAGAAACTCTCAAATCTACACATCAAGAGGCGGTACATGGATTTACAACTGCACTGGATATAATAGTGGAAAACTAGAAACAAGTAAAGTGTCCATTACCAGGAGAAGGGAATGAGAAGATTCTGGTATAGTCATAAAATATGGGGAAAAAGAACTGCAAGGTCACACAGGAACATGGATGGAAGTCACAAGCAATTTTGAGTGAATAAAGCAAACTGCAGAAGAAATGTAAAATATCTTCCCGTTTTTAAAACCTTAAAAATTGAACAAAACTAATGACACATACTTCTGGGATAAAGCATTAATGAAAACCAAAGGAATGTTTTAAAAGTCAGGATCAGGAATTCCTTGGCAGTCCAGCGCTTAGGATTTTGTGCTTTCATTGCCAAGGGTTCCGGTTCAATCCCTGGTCAGGAAGCTTGGCCAAAGAATAGAAAGAAAAAAAAATCAATATCTAAGGGCAGCGAGGCAAGACTATAAGGATACACTTTAAAATTTAAATTCACTGACAGTGTTCTCAGGTTAATGGGTTTATGAGGATTCGTGTTATTTCATGGCTGAGTGCTGAAGAATCAACGCCTTTGAATTGTGGTGCTGGAGAAGACCCTGATTGTCCCTTGGATGGCAAGGAGATCAAACCAGTCAATCCTAAAGGAAATCAACCCTGAATATTCATTGGAAGGACTGATGCTGAAGCTCCAATAATTTGGCCACCTGAGGCGATGAGCCAACTCATTGGAAAAGACCCTGATTCTAGGAAAGACTGAGGGCAGGAGGAGAAGGGGAGCAACAGAGGATGAGACGTTTGGATGGCATCACCCACTCAATTGACATGAGTTTGAGCAAACTCTGAGAGTGAAGGACATGGAAGCCTGCATGTCCTTGGAATCACAGAGTGTCCCCATAACTTAGTAGTTCAACAACATATCGATAGATAGATAGATAGATAGAACCTATATTATTTCCATGCAATGTCATAGTGAAATGTTATATTTTATATATCCCATTTATATCCCCAGTTTATCTTGAAAACATCCTAGCTCTGCCAATTCCTGGCTTTGGGAAATTGGGCATGCTACATAGCCATGCCCAGCCTCAATAGGCCCATCTGTAAGATGAAGAAAATTATACAACGGCCAGCAGGAGAACTGCTGTAGGAATACCTTGCCTGGTACCTGGCAGTGCTAATAAATGATACATCCTCTGAGGGACACTGCATTCAGAGGAGCAAATCCTCCAGTCTGAACCCGTTGTAAAGATTCAGGAAAAGGAGTCAGTCTTACTTGGTTTACAACTCATGTTTTCTCTAGGTGTCCTTCCCACTTTTCCTTCACCCCTGTAGGGTAACAGATCTCTGATCATGAGAGCTCTTTTCAAATGGAACTTGGGACTTAAATCCCAAAGAATTTGTGTTACTTGGCCAAACAAGTGCAAAACAGGCAAATAATGGTGAAGTGGATACTCATCTGTCAGAATCTCCTTTGGAGGATTCTCAAGACCTACAAAGTAATGAACTGCCAGTTCATTAATGTCGGTCACTGAATAAAATAAGACTGGACAGAATGTGGTCCACTGGACGGAGAAGCCTGGTAGGCTACAGTCCACGGGGTCGCATAGAGTCGGACACGACTGAGTGACGGAACGGAACGGAACGGAACGGAGAAGGGAATGGCAAACCACTTCAGTATACTTGCCTTGAGAACCCCATGAACAGTATCAAAAGGCAAAATGATAGGATACTAATGAGGAATTCCAAAAGTCGGTAGGTGCCCAGTATGCTACTGGAGATCAGTGGAGAAATAACTCCAGAAAGAATGAAGGGATGGAGCCAAAGCAAAAACAATACCCAGTTGTGGATGTGACCAGTGATAGAAGCAAGGTCTGATGCTGTAAAGAGCAATATTGCATAGGAACCTGGAATGTTAGGTCCATGAATCAAGGCAAATTGGAAGTGGTCAAACAGGAGATGACAAGAGTGAACGTCGACATTCTAGGAACCAGTGAACTAAAATGGACTGGAATGGGTGAATTTAACTCAGATGACCATTATATCTACTACTGTGGGCAGGAATCCCTCAGAAGAAATGGAGTAGCCATCATGGTCAACAAAAGATTCTGAAATGCAATACTTGGATGCAATCTCAAAAATGACAGAATGATCTCTGTCCGTTTCCAAGGCAAACCATTCAATATTACAGTAATCCAAGCCTATGCCCCAACCAGTAAGGCTGAAGAAACCGAAGTTGAACGGTTCTATGAAGACCTACAAGACCTTTTAGAACTAACACCCAAAAAAAGATGTCCTTTCCATTATGGGGGACTGGAATGCAAAAGTAGGAAGTCAAGAAACACCTGGAATAAAAGGCAAATTTGGCCTTGGAGCACGGAATGAAGCAGGGCAAAGGCTAATAGAGTTTTGCCAAGAGAACACACTGGTCATAGCAAACACCCTCTTTCAACAACACAAGAGAAGACTCTACACATGGACATAACCAGATGGTCAACACCGAAATCAGATTGATTATACTCTTTGCAGCTAAAGTCGGAGAAGCTCTATACAGTTAGCAAAAACAAGACCAGGAGCTGACTGTGGCTCAGATCATGAACACCTTATTGCCAAATTCAGACTGAAATTGAAGAAAGTAGGGAAAACCACGAGACCATTCAGATATGACCTAAATCAAATCCCTTATGAGTATACAGTGGAAGTAAGAAATAGATTTAAGGGACTACATCTGATAGATAGAGTGCCTGATGAACTATGGACGGAGAGTCGTGACATTGTACAGGAGACAGGGACCAAGACCATCCCCATGGAAAAGAAATGCAAAAAAGCAAAATGGCTGTCTGGGGAGGCCTTACAAATAGCTGTGAAAAGAAGAGAAGTGAAAAGAAAAAGAGAAAAGGAAAGATATAAGCATCTGAATGCAGAGTTCCAAAGAATAGCAAGGAGAGATAAGAAAGCCTTCCTCAGTGATCAATGCAAAGAAATAGAGGAAAACAACAGACTAGGAAAGACTAGAGATCTCTTCAAGAAAATTAGAGATACCAAGGGAACATTTCATGCAAAGATGGGCTCGATAAAGGACAGAAATGGTATGGACCTAACAGAAGCAGAAGGTATTAAGAAGAGGTAGCAAGAATACACAGAAGAACTGTACAAAAAATATCTTCAAGACCAAGATACTCATGATGGTGTGATCACTGACTTAGAGCCAGACATCTTGAAATGTGAAGTCAAGTGGGCCTTAGAAAACATCACTACTAACAAAGCTAGTGGAGGTGATGGAATTCCAGTTGAGCTATTTCAAATCCTGAAGATGATGCTGTGAAAGTGAGGCACTCAATATGCCAGCAAATTTGGAAAACTCAGCAGTGGCCACAGGACTGGAAAAGGTCAGTCTTCATTCCAATCCCAAAGAAAGGCAATGCCAAAGAATGCTCAAACTACCACACAATTGCACTCATCTCACACGCTAGTAAAATCATGCTTAAAATTCTCCAAGCCAGGCTTCACCAATACGTGAACAATGAAATTCCAGATGGCAGAGGAACGAGAGATCAAATTGCCAACATCTTCTGGATCATGGAAAAAGCAAGAGAATTCCAGAAAAACACCTATTTCTGCTTCATTGACTATAACAAAGCCTTTGACTGTGTCTATCACAACAAACTGTGGAAAATTCTGAAAGAGATGGGAAGACCAGACCACCTGACCTTCCTCTTGAGAAACCTGTATGCAGGTCAGGAAGCAACAGTTAGAACTGGACATGGAAAAACAGACTGGTTCCAAATAGGAAAAGGAGTATGTCAAGGCTGTATATTGTCACCCTGCTTTTTTAACTTATATGCAGAGTACATCATGAGGAACACTGGGCTGGAAGAAGCACAGGGTAGAATCAAGATTGCCGGGAGAAATATCAATAACCTCAGATATGCAGATGACACCACCCTTATGGCAGAAAGTGAAGAGGAGCTCAAGAGCCTCTTGATGATAGTGAAAGAGGAGAGTGAAAAGGTTGGCTTGAAGCTCAACATTCAGAAAACGAAGATCATGGCATCTGGTCCCATCACTTCATGGGAAATAGATGGGGAAACAGTGAACACAGTGTCAGACTTTATTTTTTGGGGCTCCAGAATCACTGCAGATGCTTATTGCAGCCATGAAATTAAAAGATGCTTACTCCTTGGAAGGAAAGTTATGACCAACCTTGATAGTATATTAAAAAACATCTGCCAACCAAGGTCCATCTAGTCAAGGCTATGGTTTTTCCCATGGTCATGTATGGATGTGAGAGTTGGACTGTGAAGGAAGCTGATCACCGAAGAATTGATGCTTTTGAACTGTGGTGTTGGAGAAGACTCTTGAGAGTCCCTTGGACTGCAAGGAGATCCAACCAGTCCATTCTAGAGGAGATCAATCCTGGGTGTTCATTGGAAGGACTGATGCTAAAACTGAAACTCCAATACTTTGGCCACCTCACGTGACGAGTTGACTCACTGGAAAAGACTCTGATGCTGGGAGGGATTGGGGGTGGGAGGAGATGAGGACGACAGAGAATGACATAGCTGGATGGCATCACCAGCTCGATGGACATGAGTTTGAGTGAACTCCGGGAGTTGGTGATGGACAGGGAGGCCTGGTGTGCTGTGATTCATGGGGTCGCAAAGAGTCGGACACGACTGAGCGACTGAACTGAACTGAACTGAGCAGGCTATGCGGAGAAGGCAATGGCACCCCACTCCATTACTCTTGCCTGGAAAATCCCATGGACGAAAGAGCCTGGTGGGCTGCAGTCCATGGGATCACTAACAGTTGGACAAGACTGAACGACTTCACTTTCATGCATTGGAGATGGAAATGGCAACCCACTCCAGTGTTCTTGCCTGGAGAATCCCAGGGACCGGGGAGCATGGCGGGCTGCCGTCTATGGGGTCGCACAGAGTCAGACACAACTGAAGCGACTTAGCAGCAGCAGCAGCAGGCTATGGGTAACAAATATTTAAAGAAATTTTCAAGAGGTTCGAAGAACTGAAGGAATAAAGAAAAGATGAAATACTTTTTTGTGATTTGAAACTTTTATAAGGTGTATATGCTATGTTTTTAGTCAGAAAAAAAAAAAAAAATCTAATGGGAAAAATGAACCAAAGGCCTGCGGTGAAACTGCAGTGGTAACTGAGGCCCAGAGGAGGGCAGTAGAAAGCCATGAGGTGGAAACTCAGGAAAGATTCTTCTTCCTCCCTCTCACCTGGAAAAGGATTCTAATTTAGCCAAGAGAAATCTAGGACAAGCTCAGGTACTATCCAGGGGGGACGGTGTTGACCAGACTCTGGGAACAAGACAATTGGATAAATGGGGGGAAATCAGAAAAGTCTAGAGAGATGTAAGGTGAGAGAAAGCAAGAAAAGGCATTCTTCACAGGGGATCATCAAACACAAGACCAGGAGCAGAGTCCTGGGGCAGAAGGGTAGAGACATTTCTAGAGCTCTTGGGTTCACAGGCCTGTTTAGAGGCAGTGACTGAATTCTTGGAATCTACCCCTCTGTTTTTAAAAATGGACAAGATAAGGATGGCCTTGGAAACTTAAAACACAGAGTTGGAATTGGCAGGGGCTAGCACAGGGTCAGATCCTATCTTTATTTAAAATATTTTATATTTTTTACAACATGGATTTTTTGTGGATTCATTTTTATTTTTAAAATATTACATGAAAATGTTATTTCTCTTGATTATGGAGTGCTTGGGCACCCCTTTAGTTTTCTGCCAGAGGCAAGAGTCTCTCTGAGCCTCAGACTAATTCTAGCAAAAAAAAAAAAACAATAACAACAAATTTGAAGTAAGAAATGGGATTTTAAAGCACATCTTTTATCCATGATTTTAATCAAAATTGTACCCCAGAATTTTTGAGTAGAAATGAATTTGAATTTCTAACATGCTAGGCATGTCAGCTCACAATTTAAAAAAAATCAGATAAATCTATGTTAAAGCAAAAAAAACATACACCATAACTTTTATATCCATTGACAATGTGAAGTTAATGATAAATTAACTTGGAAGCTATTTCTGAAATATTGGCTTTAACATATTGTTTATCATCTATCCATCACTAGGGAAAATACTGATTTTTTTTTTAAAAGAGTTGACAGACATTCTTTTACTTTATAAGCACCAAGTTAAGATTATTTGATTCAAAAAGCAATAAAGTAACATTTTCTCTTTTTAGTTTTTTTCCCTTGCTTTGCTGAGATATAACTGACACATAATATTACATAAAAATAGCATTTCTGATCTTTATACAGTTAAAAGTATTTGAAGAGCAGGATTATTTAGAGCTTCAGGGAAAAACTGAGTTTTATTTTCCAAAGAATATTTAGTTTTGTTCTATTCCAATGACCCCCAAAGAATGGTTTCAAAGACTGCTCCCCATACAGGCTTACCCCTTCATCTCTTTTCTTCTTTTCATCATTTTAAAGATGAGGAAACAGACTTAAAGAAAGACTCTTAACACACAGCCCTTTTATAAGGGTTACCCTGATTACCCACTCCAGCTTTGTTTCCAGCTAGCCCCTTCCCAGAATCTTCATTTTGGCCACCTGGACACAAAGTTCTCTTAACCACAAGTTCACACATATTGAAGCCTGTGTGATGCAATGTTCTTTCCTTCCTATTTGGGTTCAAGAATTCCTACTCACATTAAAAAACAAATGAATTAAAAACCCCAGGGACAGTTCCAAGATGGTGGAGCAATAGGATGGGGAGACCAGTTTCTCCCCCACAAATTCATCAAAAGATCATTGGAATGTTGAGCGACTTCCACAAAACAACTTCTGAATGCTGGAAGGAGACACCAGACACCCAGAAAGGCAGCTCAGTCTCTTCAAAATGAGGTAGGACAAAGTATAGAAGAGGAAAACAGAGACAAAAGATTTAGGTATGGAGACCCATCCTGGGGAGGGAGTCATAAAGGAGAACTTTCCACACAATAGGAAACCCTCTCACAGACGTGTCTGTGGGGAGCTTTGGACTCAGAGGGCAACAAACCGTGAAAAAAAAAAAAAACCCACAGAATACTTGCCTAACTGCAACTACCAGCGGCAAAGTGACACAGACACTCGCATCCTTGACCAGCGAGTGCTGCTTGGGCAGGGAAGCATGGGCTGCTTCATCGGTTGGTCCTTAGGGTAAGGATTGGGCTTGAATGCCCTGAGAACAACCTGACGGAACTAATGTGACAGAGCAACACAAACCCTAGGATCCCCAAAGAGACAAAAAAGAAAAGAAAGGTCCTTTCCCGCCAAAAACTCTAATGCTGCATGGTGACCACTGGCGTGATCACAGAACAATGGATTGCACCCTAGCAAATACCAAAGGAAAGCAAGCTGGCTGCCCAGTCAGGGCCCTCCCTCCTGGGAAGCAGAGAGGTAGGTGTGCAACAGCCAGAGCCAGAAAGAAAGGGGTTGCTGCAATCTTGGCCCCAGAGACCACATCATCCTCCAAACTGTGAGCAGACTGCCAGTTTCTAACAACATCTTCCTGGGATCCTGGAAGGTTCACATCTACCAGTAGAGTCACAGCCTGAGATCAGCTCCCCACAGGAGATACACAGCACACCTGGGACTGTGCCCTCACAGTGCACCCAGGAAATGGAGAACAAGTACTAGCCGGGAGAATGGACTATCTGACACTGAACTGACCCCACACTGCCTACAACAGCTCCAAATAAATTCCTAGATATATTGTTACTATTATCACTTTTTAATTTTAAAAAAATTAGTTCTTTATTACTCCTTTAACTTTCATTTTTATAGCGTACTCTTCCTGTAGTTCATGGCATCACAAAGAGTCAGACACGATTGAACAGCTGAACTGAATTGAACAGATTACCTTTCCAAAAAAAAAAACACATTTTTTAAACAAATTCCATACATACTTTTTAAAATTTTTGTGATCGATTCTGTTTTGAATTTTTTATGTTGTATTTTTGAGAGTCAAACCTCTATTCTAGGTTTTTCATCTTTGCTTTTTGATATTTGTTATCAATTTTGTACCTTTAAGAATCTAATCTTCAGTATCCATTTTTACCTAGGGATTTTAATTACTGGCTTGATTGCCCTTTCCCCTTTTCACTCTCCCTTTTCTCCTCTGGGTCACCTCTATCTCCTTCCTCCCTCTTCTCTATTCTATATAACTCTGAATCTCTTTGGGTGTTCTGGGCCGTGGTCATTATTAGAGAAATGCACATCAAAACCACAATAAGATATCATCTTATGCTGGTCAGAGTGGCTGGCATCAAAAAAGTCTACAAACAATAAATGCTGGAGAGAACGTATAGAACATTGAACCCTCTTAACACTGTTGGTGGGAATGCAAACTGGAACAGCCACTATGGAGAACAATGTGAAAATTCCTTTAAAAACTGGAAATAGAACTGCCATATGACCCAGCAATCCCACTGCTGGGCATACATACCGAGAAAACCAGAACTGAAACAGACACATGTACCACAAAGTTCATTGCAGCACTCTTTACAATAGCTAGGACACAGAAGCAACCTAGATGTCCATTGGCAGACAAAAATGTAAGGTAGTTGTGGTACATATACACAATGGAATATTACTCACCTATAAAAATGAATGCATTTGAGACAGTTCTAATGAGACGGATAAAACTGGAGCCTATTATACAGAGTGAAGTATGTCAGAAAGAGAAATGCCAATACAGTATATTAACGTATATACATAGAATTTAGAAAGATGGTGATGGCAATCCTATATGCAAGGCAGCAAAAGAGACACATGTGTAAAGAACAGACTTTTAGGCTGTGTGGTAGAAAGCAAGGGTGGGATGATTTGAGAGAATAACATTGAAACATGTATATTGGGGGGGGGGGTCCTAAGACGGCAGAGGAATAGGACAGGGAGACCACTTTCTCCCCCACAAATTCATCAGAAGAACATTTGAACGCTGAACATAGAAATACAAGAAACCATTCTTAAGTAATCTTTTAAAACTTTGAACAGAGTTATAGATTTTATCATTTGTGATAAACTGGTATATATGATTTAACCAGAACCAAAAGAAAATTAGTATTGTGTGAATTCTGAAGCACTTTCAACATGTTGTAGGAATAATGTGGACTTTCTTGAGTTTTACACATTCATAAGTAAATGGTCTGTATCTCATGTCTTTGTTGGCTTTCTGTGAGCTGTAGTTTCTGGGAAGTGAACAGCTCTCATTCTTGTAACTCTTGTAATTCAGTTATTCTTGTGCCTCCTTCATGAGGATTCAGACAGCTATGGTGCTCTTATCCCTCTGATAGGAACTCTAACTCGGTGTAAAGCCCCAAAGGTCTGTTACTTATTTTTATTTTATATTGTACTATATTTTATTTACAGTGTTGTGTTTGTTTCAGGTGTATAGCAAAATGATACAGTCATATATATATATAGAATTAACAAAAGCAGTTCCCGTATTTTGATGGGATGCTCATGGTTTATAACATAAATGGCATTATTTTGAGAGAGGGATAACTTAGGTATGGCATTGGGTTTTTTTTCTTTTTTCAGCTTGAAGCAGTTGTAAAATAACTTAATGTAGCTTTTTACAACTGTGTATTCTACAGTATTTCTTCATTTGGTGAAACTTTAATTGTTAATGTTTTTGGCATTGTGCTTTGTACCATTTATTAAATAAAAATTTTGAAAAATTCCACAAAACAACTTCTGAATGCTGGCAGAAGACATCAGGCACCCAGAAAGGCAGCCCATTGTCTTTGAAAGGAGGTAGGAAAAAATATAAAAGATAAAAAGAGAGACAAAACGGTAGGGACTGAGATCCACCCAGGGAAGGGAGTCTTAAAAAAGAGAAGTTTCCAAACACCAGGAAACACTCTCACCAATGGGTCTGTGGTGAGCCTTGGAACCTCAGAGGGCAACATAACTGGGAGGAAAAATAAATAAATAAATAAAACCCACAGATTACGTTCCTAAAGGCAACTCCCAGTGGAGAAGCAGCACAGACGCTCGCACCTGCCACTAGCAAGCAGGGACTGGACGGGAGGCACGGGCTGCATTGATTAGGGTAAGGACCAGACCTGAATGCCCCGAGGGAAATCTGAGGGAACTAACTTGAGACAGCAACCCAGACTGTGGGATAGCTATCCCACAAAAAGCCCTAACCTAAGACATCGCCAGGCCCACTCACAGAATAAAGGACTGAGCAGAGCTAGCTGGCTGCAGACTGGCCCATCCCCCACAAGAGACAGGCAGGTGAGGGCAGCCAGAGCACGTAGGGGGCAATCACGACCCCAGAGAACCATCATCTACCAAACTGCTTGCAGGCTTCTTTGCTAACCAAGACTTCTTGGGATTCTGGAAGGTTGACATCTGCCGGGAGAGATGCAGCCAGAGATCAGCTCCCCAGAAGAGACACATGGCACACCAAAGAAGGTGCACTGTTTGTACACCCAGAAAACCGAGTGGCTAGGATGGGGGAGGTGATAAGATGCAGCCCCCAACTGGGGGCGACTGCGCTCACCAAGCACCTGATCACCTGAGCTGCTCGGACCTGGGAAGGGCACAAAACGCAGGCCCAACCAAGTCTGCGCCTTCGTGGAGTACCCAAGAACCTGAACCTGAGCAGTTTAGACCTGGGAAGTTCATGCCAACCAGGGGCCCACTTCAGACAGTTCCTGACAGAGCAACCTAGAACCTGAACAGTGTAGACTGGGAAAGCACACACTCCATGAGCAGGGCCAAATCCAGGGTGGCAGAGACACTGCGAGCACTCCCCACACACGCCAGTGATATTTGTTTGCAGTGTTCCTCCCTCCCCACAGCACGACTGAAAGAGTAAGCCTAAAAAAGTGACTACCACCGCCCTCTTGTGTCAGGGCAGAAATTAGACACTGAAGAGACCAGCAAACAGAAGAAGCTAAAATGAACAGAGGGAATGGCTTTGGAAGTGACAGGTGCAATAGATTAAAATCCTACAGTTATCACTGACTACATAGGAAGGGGCCCACAGATCTTGAGAACTATAAGCTGGATCAAGGACCTATCTGAAAATGAACTGAACCCACACTGTCCACAACAACACCAGAGAAAGTCCTAGATATATTTTTACTATTATCTTTTTAATTTTTTTCATTTTTTAAGTCCTCTATTACTCCTTTAATTTTCATTTTTTATAACCTACTATTACTTTGTAAAAAAAAAAAGGGCCTTATTTTTAAAGCAAACTTCATATTCATATATTTTATAATTCTTGTGACTTCGTTTTTTTCTTTAATATCGTATTTTTGAGAATCTAAACTCTACTCTAAATTTTTAATCTTTGCTTTTTGGTATTTGTTATCAATTTTGTAACTTTAAGAACCTAATCTTCAGTACCGATTTTAACTTGGGAACGAGATTACTGGCTTGATTGCTCTCTCTCTCCTTGGACTTTCCTTTTTCTCCACCAGATCTTCTTTATCTCCTCCCTTCCCCTTCTCTTCTCTACCCAACTCTGTGAATCTCCTTGTGTGTTCCGGGATGTGGAGAACACTTAGGGAACTGATTACCAGCTAGATCTGTCTATATCCTTTTGATTCCCCCTTTTATCCTCCTGGCCACCTCTGTCTCCTTCCTCCCTCTTCTCTTCTCTGTGTAAATCCTTGAACATCTCTGAGGGAGCCAGACTGAGGAAAGCACATAGGGAAGAGATTACTGGCTAGCTTGCTCTCCCCTTTTGATTCCCCCTCTTCTCCTCCTGTTTACCTCTATCTCCCTCCTCCTTCTTCTCTTCTCCGTGTAACTCTGTGTACCTTTCCAGGTGTCCCTCACTGTAGAGAAACTTTTCATCATTAACCTAGATGTCTTACCATTGGTGCTGTATAGATGGAGAAGTCGTGAGGGTACTGTAAGAATAAGACTGAAAACCAGAGGCAGGAGGCTTAAGTCCAAATCCTGAGAATACCAGAGAACTCCTGACTCCAGGAAACATTAATCAATAGGTGCTCATCAAACGCCTCCATACCTACACAGAAACCAAGCACCACCCAAGGGCCAACAAGCTCTAGCACAAGACATACCACACAAATTCTCCAGCAACACAGGAAAATAGCCCTGAGCTTCAATATACAGGTTGACCAAAGTCACACCAAACCCACTGACATCTCAAAACTCATAAATGGACACTTCAGTGCACTCCAGAGAGAATAAATCCAGCTTCATCCACCAGAACACTGACACAAGTTTCCCTAACCAGGAAACATTAACAAGCCACCCATCCAACCCCACCCACAGTGAGGAACCTCCACAATAAAGTGGAACCACAAACTGCCAGAATACAGAAAGGCCACCCCAACACAGCAATATAAACAAGATGAAAAGACAGAGAAATACCCAGCAGGTAAAGGAACAAAATAAATGCCCATCAAGCCAAACAAAAGAGGAAGAGACAGGGAATCTACCTGATAAAAAATTCCGAATAATGATGGTGAAAATGATCCAAAATCTTGAAAACAAATTGGAGTTACAGATAAATAACCTGGAGACAAGGATCGAGAAGATGCAAGAAAGGTTTAACAAGGACCTAGAAGAAATAAAAAAGAGTCAATATATAATGAATAATACAATAAATGAGATCAAAAACACTCTGGAGGGATCCAACAGTAGAATAATGGAGGCAGAAGATAGGATAAGTGAGGTAGAAGATAGAATGGTAGAAATAAATGAAACAGAGAAAAAAAGAAAAAATAATTAAAAGAAATGGGGACAACCTCAGAGACCTCTGGGACAATGTTAAATGCCCCAACATTCAAATCATAGGAGTCCCAGAAGAAAAAGACAGGTGGCGGGCTGGCCCCTGGCGTGTCCAATGCCGGAGTGGGGAGCAAAGCAAGCTCTGGCAGAAAGAAGCAAACAGCCATGGGAGGCCTTTGCAAGCAGTTGCTGGGTCACCCCACGTTAGGGCTCCCTGGGGGAAAAATGCCAGGCCGGGCCTCCAGGTGGGCGCCCAGGGTGTTCTGCCCACATGAACTGAGCATGGTGCTGACAGGCTTAGGCTCGCAAGCTCTCACCTGCAGAGCAAACATGAAGGAATAGCCATGTGGATGTTGCCTGGAGGTTCCCTGGGAGTGTGGGAGCCTTCCCTGGGCACGGAGTCCCAGGAGCCATTGCCACTACCAAATGACCTCCCAGCCAGCGTTTCCCAGCCAGGGATGACTCTCAGCCCACAGGCGGCTGGGATACTATTGTCCTTGGAAGCAGGAAAGACAGCCCCAGAGAGTGTGTTTTCAGGCCTCTAGCATGCAGCCAGTGTATGGCTCCTCCAACTCCAGACCTCTGGGCCTGTTCCCAGGGCCTCAATTCCCGAGTCAGGGCCAGGTGTCTGCCTGCACTCTTCGAGCATTGCAAACACATCCCTAGGTCAGTGTGGTCCTGCCCATGGGTGAGGAGGCTGCAGAGTGCATCTGAGGGGCCCAGGGGCTATGTCAGGGTCACACGGCTGAGGGCACCTGGCACCTCCCATGATCGCCCAACAAAGGGTGGCGGGCCAGCCACTGGCGTGCCCAATGCCAGAGCAGGGAGCAAAGCTACCTCTGACAGAAGGAAGCAAACAGCCACAGGAGGACTTTGCAAGCAGTTGCTGGGCTGCCCTGCATTAAGGCTAAGTGGGCGAAAATTGCCAGTTGGGGCCCCTAGGCCAGGCTTCCAGGTGGGCGCCCAGGGTGTTCTGCCCGCAGGAGCCGAGCATGGTACAGACAGGCCTAGGCTCTTGAGCTCTCTCCTGCAGAGCAAACATGATGTAACAGCCATGTAGATATTGCCTCGAGGTGCCCTGGGAGTGTGGGAGCCCTCTCTGGGCACGGGGCCCCAGGAGCCATTGCCACTGCAAAATGACCTCCCAGCCAGCGCTTCCCAGCCAGGGGTGATTCTCAGCCCACAGGCGGCTGGAGATGCTATCATCCTTGGAGGCATGAAAGGCAGCCCCAGAGAGTGGGTTTTCAGGCCTCTATCGTGTAGCCAGTGTGGGGCTCCTCAGACACCAGACCTCCAGGCCTGCTCCCAGGGCCTCAATTCCTGAGTCAGGGCCTGCGATCTGCGAGCCTTACAAACACATTCCTAGGTCAGCGCAGTCCTGCATATGGGTGAGGCAGCTGCGGGAGTGCAACTGAGGGGGCCAGGTGCCATGCTGGGTCCATCTCTCCAAGGGCACCTGGCACCTCCCATGGGCCCCTGAAGAGGGGTGTTGGGCTGGCCCCTGGCATTCCCAGTCCCAGAGCGGGGAGCAAAGCTAACTCTGGCAGAAGGGAGCAAACAGCCACGGGTGGCCTTTACAAGCAGTTGCTGGGCTGCTCTGCCTTAGTTCTACCCTGGTGAAAAATGCCAGTTGGGGTTCCTAGGCCTGGGGTTCAGGTGGGCACCCAGGGTGTTCTGCCTGCAGGAGCTGAGCATGGTGCAAACAGGCCTAGGCTCACAAGCTCTCTCATGCAGAGAAAATGTGACGGAACAGCCATGTGGAGGTTGCCTGGACGTTCCCTGGGAGTGTGGGATCCCTCCCTGGCCCGGGTCCCCAGGGGCTATTGCAACTGCCCAATGACCTCCCAGCCAGCCCTTCCCAGCTGGGGGTTACTCTCAGTCCGCAGGCAGCTGGGGAGGCTATCGTCCCTGGAGGTAGAAAAGGCATCCCCAGAGAGTGGGTTTTCAGTCCTCCTGCGTGCAGCCAGCATGGCTCCTCAAAGGCCAGACCTCCGGGCCTGTTCCCAGGGCCTCAATTCCTGAGTCAGGGTCGGGTGTCTGCCTGTGATCTGCCAGTCTTGCAAACATATTCCTAGGTCAGCATGGTCCTGCCCATGTGTGAGGAGGTTGCAGGAGTGCATCTGAGGGGGCTGGGTGCCATGTTGGGGTCACCTGGCCAAGGGTACCTGGCACCTCCCATGGACCCCCAGCGAGGGGTGGTGGGCCATCCCCTGGCATGCCCAATACCAGAGCGGGGAGCAAAGCTAGCTATGGCAGAGGGAAGCAAACAGCTATGGGAGGCCTTTGCAAGCAGTTGCTGGCCGCCCCACGTTAAGGCTCACTGGGCAAAAAATGCCAGTGGGGGCCCCTAGTCCATGGCTCCTGGTGGGTGCCCAGGGTGTTCTGCTTGCAGGAGCCGAGCACGGTGCAGACAGGCCTAGGCTTGCAAGCTCTCTCCTGCAGTGCAAACGTGACTGAACAGCTGTGTTGAGGTTGCCTGGACGTTCCCAGGGGGTGTGGGAGCCCTCCCTGGGCACAGGGCCCCAGGGGCCATTGCCACTGCCCAATGACCTCCCAGCCAGTGCTTCCCACCTGATGATGACTCTCAGCCCAGAGGCAGCTGGGGATACTATCGTCCTTGAAGGCAGGAAAGGCAGCCAGAGAGTGTGGGTTTTCAGGCCTCTAGCGCACAGCCAGTGAAAAAGATATTCCACACAAATAGAGACCAAAAGAAAGCAGGAGTAGCAATAAAATTTCAGATAAAATAGACTTTAAAACAAAGGTTTTGAAAAGAGAAAAAGTAACTGTTTGATTTGTAAAGACTTCCTTTTCTTTAGACCATTTAAATAAGAACTCACAACTTCAGCAGTATTATCAAAAAACAGAAGACTCACACTGAGACATACATAAATCCAGACAGGCAGACAGACAGAGATCTTCTAGTTTTCCACCTGAGATTTAAAATATCTCTTTGAGTACCCTTTTTTTTTGTGGCGGGGGATGGCGGGGGCTTGAAGTTTTCATTTGCCCATGGCCGTGGTCTCAGGCAAAGTGGGCAGTGTTTTTCAAGGCCCTGGAAAGGGTTAACTTCAAGCTTTGCCCTAGGCAGGCCTTTGGAACAAGCTAATTGTTTTTAATTGCATATGCAAAAGAACCAACTTTACAGTTTCCAAGAAAAAAAAAGTTTCATTTTAACCAATTTCCTCTGGTTCTATAGAACATCATGGCCGTCCTAGGTTAGGTCATCTTTCCTTTCTGTACTCAAAGTTTTATCCCTAAATTATAGACAGATCAGCTGATAAAAAGGTTGGATTGTCTCTGTGGGGTGGATTTGCTCGTCATTGTGTTTCACCAGGTGGCAGTATCGAGGCCTGCGGGCCTCTCCTGGAGGTGGGCGTGGGGGCACGGCGCTCCCAGGCGGTGCGTTGGGGCCGGGAGGTCCCAGTTTTGCTCTCAGGGGTCGCCATTGTGGCTGGGAATGCCCATTTTGTATGCTCCTGTGTCCCCATCGATCAGCATCCAGTGAGCGGAGCAGAGGGGTGAGGACCACAGGTAAGGGAACTGGGAACTGGGGCTCAGTGGCTCAGGGTTGAGCAGGGAACCACATATTCAGCCTTCTCTGTTGGCACAGTCTCGGAGCCCCCTAACCTGGCGGTCGCAGAAAGGCCTCACCTTTGGGGTCAAGGCCTTTACCGCTTTACCCCTTCACATAAAGCTCAGAGCCGTGTGGTTTTCCCAAGCAGCTTAGTGCCTGCTGGAAGTCCAAGGGATTTATCCTGCCTGGTGATTTCACCTGCTGGGACTCCACAATCCTTACTCTGGCTGTCTGGCCCATCCCTGCTTCCAGTACTTTGTAGCCCAGTGGGCCCTTGACCACCTGCTGGGATAGGAAAGGGGAAGGTCCACGAAGTGCACCCTAGAAACTTAGTAGGGTGTATGGATTTAAAAACCTGGTGGCCACCCAGGCAGAAAAGAAGGGAGGAGGGCACCTTGCTGCCCTTTCATGGTGGAATCTGTGGCTGTCCTGCTGAGAGGGGGCCTTTCCCTGGGGACCCTGTGGAATAAGTTTGGTGTTTTGGAACTGAATAATTAGAACGTGTAAAAATTTTAAATTATGCGGTATTTTAATTTCAAAAAAAACCCAACAAGCTCCAAGATTTTTGTAAATTGAGGTCTAAAAATTGAAGGCCTATTTTCCTTCCACTGTGGCATTCTATGAAGAAATGTGTGTGTGTGTGTGTGTGTGTGTGTGTGTGTGTTTTCAGAAAAGTGAGGGAAACAGAAAACCCAGAGGTGCCCCTGTACTTTGGTGAAGGCCTTAGGAGGTCACTTGTAAATGCTGCTGGCTGTCAGGAGGCAGTCTCTTACTGTGGCTGATGGGCACAGAACTCTGCGGGCTTGTCCTTTGCGTGGATGTTCTTGTTTGTGGAAATCTAGCTTGGAGCCATCTCCTGATGGGTAAGAATTTCCCAGACTAGAACCCTAGGCAAATCCCGCAGGGCCAGGGGCTCCTTCCTTCATTGTATTTGTCTGTTTGACTGAAAACCAGAAATGACATATTTTTCTTTCAATCTGGTCTCTCATCCAGGCCTTGGAGTAATATCTCCCCTCCCCCTCAATAGGCTTGGGTTCCAGGGATAAATTATCGTCAGTTGTCCATGATTTTGAAGATGAGGAAACTGAGATCCAGAGAGGGTGGAGGACTGTCCAAGGGAGAATGGAATATCCTTCCAGGAACCCTGGCTCTTGGGTTTTTAATGAGCTTCCTACCCAGCATGGTCATTAATTGGCAAGTGTTGATGTTGAGAATAAAATATTGGTGGAAATGTAAAAGGCTTTTTTTAAAGAATGTGCCTACCAGCTGTGCATGTTATGGAGTATTTTCATTGTACTCCCCAACCCTTGGAAAGTGCTGGGCACAGGACAGCTGCTTCATCATTTTTATTGAATAAGTTCAATTTCACATAATTATATCCATAGTGTCAGCAACACTGTGAGGTATAGTAGAACAGTGATTGTCACAGTTGGTACTTCACAGATCAGTAAAGAAAGAAAACTTTTTATTAGAAAGACTGTAACAGAATTGCTGAGTTTTAAGTTTATCCCACAAGGATATTTTTTAAAAATGAAACAAATCTCTCCGATCATCATCAAGACTATTGGAGGTCTGTTGAGGACCCCATGCAAGGGAGGTTCTACGTCTTGGGACACCCCTGCTTCAGCATCTCCCTAAGCCAGCAACCTGGGACAGCTGAGTACACTTGAAGTTCCTTCCTTGACCTCGTGAGTTTTTTTGGAAGACAATTTTTTGACAGACGAGTGGGGGAAAGTTTTGGGATGTTTCAAGTACAGTCCATTTATTGTGCACTCTATTTCTGTTTCTATTCCCTGGTGGCTCAGTTGGTAAAGAGTCTACCCGCAATGCGGGAGACCCGGGTTCAATCCCTGGGTCGGGAAGATCTCCTGGAGAAGGAAATGACAGCCCACTCCAGTATTCTTGCCTGAAGAATTCAATGGACTGAGGAGCCTGGTGGGCTACAAAGGGTTGGACACAGCTGAGTGACCAAACACTTATTTCTATTATTGTTTCATCAGCTCCACCTCAGATCATCAGGCATTGGATCCTAGAGGTCAGGGGCCCCTGCTTTAGTTCCCTCTTTCATCTTCTACACAGTTTCAGCCTGCTTCCTCCTCCTCTTCCACCTACAGAACTACCTGGCAGGCTTCTCTGAGTGTAGCTAAGAGTCTCCTTCCCTCACTTCCTTTCTTCTGAGTCCCTTCTCCTAACTAGGTTTCCCTGATCTCCATTTAGGCACTTTTGCCCCAGGTGGTGCTAGTGGTAAAGAACCTACCTGCCAATGCAGGAATCCGATCCCTGGGTTGGGAAGATCCCCTGGAGGAGGGCACAGCAACCCAGTCCAGTATTCTTGCCTGGAAAATTCCCATGGACAGAGGAACCTGACAGGCTCTGACAGTCAGACGTGACTGAAGCGACTTAGCACAGCATACCAGAGGATCTTTGAACTGTAGACTCACGTGATTGTTTTGGCTCTTTGGAGTCCCTTGTCTCCACATGTATGTTAGGGTCAGCTTGTGTATTGCTTCCTAAAGTTCTCGAGAGGGGAACAGGCAGGAAGGCCAGGAGTCTCCAGACAGAGGGAATAGGCTGCAAGTGTCAGACTTTTTTTTAGTCTCTCTTTTAAGCAGCTGGAGGAAACAAGTTAGTGTTACATTTTTTCCCACTTCTTGATACAAATTTAAAAGGAGGTTTCTCTTAAAATTCTGTGTTGCCATGACGACTCCTGGCTCCACCTGAACTTAACTTTTCTCAAACCTTGAGCTAAGCAATGCATTTTTTCTTAAGGAAATGTTTGTCTCAAGCTATGTTTATATACTATGTATCTCCCCTAGACTCTGTCTTCAAGTCGGTTCCCCCTAAAGGCTCAGAATGGACTTGACAAACCAGTATGTTTTCCTCATACCTTGTTCTCCTAATCTATGTTAATGAAACGATATATTTGCTTGGAAATCTGCCTTTCTTCAAGATTCATGTCAATCATTTTATTGCCCAGGATGACTCACCTGCTGCCAATGTTATCTCAGTGCAAGTTGTGGGTGAGGGGCCTGGTGCCATTCTCTGAGACATTGCCTTTCTTTCATTAGCAGACTGCTAGTGTCTGTATACCGAGAAGGCAATGGCACCCCACTCCAGTACTCTTGCCTGGAAAATCCCATGGACGGAGGAGCCTGGTAGGCTGCAGTCCATGGGGTTGCTAAGAGTCTGACACGACTGAGCGACTTCACTTTCACTTTTATCTTTCATGCATTGGAGAAGGAAATGGCAACCCACTCCAGTGTTCTTGCCTGGAGAATCCCAGGGACGGGGGAGCCTGGTGGGCTGCCGTCTATGGGGTCGCACAGAGTTGGACACAACTGAAGCGACTTAGCAGCAGCAGTGTCTGTATAACATTGGCTAAAGACTACTGCCCTATTCTGATGTCTATGTTAGCAGCTTTCTCTCTCTTTTATATTTTAATAAAACTTTATGACACAAAAGCTCTGAGTGATCAAGATTCGTCAACTGGCCCTGGATTTAATTCTTCTCTTCTGGAGGCCAAGAATCCTGGTGTCTTTCACGGTTCAGCAATGACCTTTCAGTCTTTTGTAATTCATATTGAACCTTCATTTCAGATTGAAGATGCATTCCATGGTATTGCCATCTTAAATCTTTTCATCGCTATGGAATATTTGTACATGTATTCAGGATATTCTTCAGCAATCGTGTGTAATTTCCAGTGTGCCAGTCTTGTCATCCTCATTACATCCATGGCAAAGTATTTTATTAATGTTGACATTTATTATTTGCTAGTATACAGATAAAACCAAGTAATCATTGATTTTTATCAGTTTGGACAGCTTGATAGTTGTCTTTACTTTTTTTACTTTGTCAAACTTTAAGATTATTCTGGCTCATATATTTAGTGTGTCACCCCTAGTCTGAGTCATTTATTCAAAGAACTTCTGTCCTTTTTTTAACATTAAATTATTTTTGACTATGCTGGGTCTTTGTTGCTAGATGTCTACTTGTAGTGAGCAGAGGCTACCCTCTAGTTGCTGTGCCATGGCTTCTCATTGCAGTGCTTTCTCTGGTTGCAGAACTTGGGCTCTGGAGCATGCAAGTACTTCAATAGTGGTATGGGGGCTTAGTTGCCCCTGGGCATATGGAATCTTCTAGGACCAGGGACTGAACCCATGTTCCCTGCATTGGTAGGCAGATCCTTTACCACAGGACCACCAGGGACGTTTCCTGTGCCCTTTCATTAGAGAATGATATTTAAAACGTACATGTAGGAGCTAAATATGCTCAGCTGACAATACTTGGAAATATATACATATATTCCAGCTTACCTTTGAACATATTCAGTTAAAGGTAATTTGTGATGATGTCTCCATGGATACTGTAACCTTTCCTTTTGTTTATCTGTAACTTCCCATTCCAATGGTAAGATACCTGGCTTCCACCACTTGTCATGTATAGAATTCAGTGCTTGTCCCATGTGGTTACTGAAAAAACTGTCAGACTGTCTTCCAAAGAGGGCTGTGCATGCATTCTACCAGTATCTTGAGTATGTTTCTGTATGATAGTTTACTATCAGTATACCCTCCATGGCCAGGTTTCTATTTCAATCTTTACCAATTATGAATGGGCTTGTTTGCTCTAGTGTTCTTGGACAATTTGAGTACAGGTTCTTTGTCAGATATTCATTTTTTAGAGAAACAATTTTATTTACTTTTGTCTGTGTTAGGTCTTCATGTGTGGGCTTTTCCCTAGGTTGGGTAAGCATGGGCCATAACTAGTGGTATGTGGGCTTTTCACTGCAGTGGCTCCTCTTGTTGTGGCGCACAGGCTCACAGGCTTCAGTAGTTGCAGTATGTGAGCTTAGCATTGTGGCTTCCAGGATCTAGAGCACAGGCTCAGCAGTTGTGGCACACAGACTCCATAGCATGTGGGATCTTCCCATACCAGGGATCACACCTGCATCTCTAGCACTCACAGGCGGATTCTTTACCATGGAGCCACCAGGTAAGCCCTCAGGCATATTTTTTATTCTAGTTCTCCACACATGTACCTGGTGAGAGAGGCCAGAATCAAGAGGCCTGGCAGCTGGGAACCCTCAGCCACAGTTCTTGCTGTGCCATCAAAAGCTCTGGGGTCTTTGCCGAGTGCCTCAACTTTCCTGGGACTGTTTCCTTCCCTCAGAAATGCCCTGCTGTTGGACTGTAGTCCACCAAGCTCCTCTGTCCCTTGGATTTCTCAGGCCAGAATACTGGAGGGGGTGCCATTTCCTTCTCGACAAGATAGCATTTTGAAGATATTTTCTCCTGGATTATGGGTTTGATGAAGGAAGGGGTATCCCTTCCAGGGCTTGAGAGTGTGTTCTTGTCTGACACTTGGAAGTGAATTGTCCAAGGAGAGGAGTGCTGTCCAGGTGAGAGACTTTATTGGGAAGGGCTGCCAGGGAGGAGGGCAGGAGGGTGAGGGAAATGGAGAGAACTGCTCTGCCACGTGGCTCACGGTCTCAGGTTTTATGGTCATTAGGTTAGTTTCTGGTTTGTCTCTTGCCAGTCATTCTGAATTGGGATACTTCCTGGGGCTACATGCATCACTCAGCTGAGAAGAATTCCACCGAGGATCCTGGGAGGTTGGTAGGACCTCTGGACTGGAGTCTCCCATCTCCTTTTGACATCGCCAGAATTCTGGTTGTTGATAGCTTGTTAGTTCCTTGTTCCTTACCAGGACCTCCTGTTGTAAGATGACTCCTGCAAGTGTTTTCTCTTCTCTGTCGCCTGGCAAGGGTGGGTGGTCAGTGGTCCATTTAACAGTTTGTCTTTTGGTTCTCTCAAATAAGGTCCTTCACAGAGTAAATGTATAAAATTTTAAAAGTCAATGTTTTAAATAATTTATACTCATAATTTGGTAAATTGGCTTTTTTGTTGTGTGTTAGAACTTATCACCAGACCAAAGGTCATGTAGATCTTTTGTTGTTTTCTAAAATTTTTATAGTTTTTTAAATTGAATTATGGTGTTAGTTGCAAAGTTTGCATTTCTGTTCATTTCATTCCATCTTTTTTAAGTTATTTATTTTTAGTTGATTGATCATCGCTTTACAATATTGATTTGTCATACATCAACATGAATTAACCATAGGTGTACGTGTGTCCCCTCGCTCTTGAATCTCCCTCCCACGTCCCACCCATTCCCACCTCTCTAGGTTATTACAGAGCCCCAGTATGAGTTCCCTGAGTCATACAGCAAATTCCCACTGGTTGTCTATTTACAAATGTTGGTGTACATGCATCCATGCTGCTCTCTCCATTCATCTCACCCTCTCCCTCTTGTTCCCCACCCTTGTCCGTAAGTCTGTTCTCTTATGTCTGCCTCTCCATTGCTGCTATGTGAACAGATTCGTCAGTACTATCCTTCTAGATTCCATGTTTTTCTCTTTCTGACTTCCCTGTTTAATACTCTCTAGGTTCATCCACTTCATTAGAACTGACTCAAATGTGTTCCTTTTTATGGCTGCATTCCATATAGGGTATGATTGTTCCTTAGCCATGTTTTGAGAAGGGCCATGGAGCTATTCTGCTCCATTTCAGTTTGGGCTTCCAGTCTGAGTGCTCACAGCAGAGCTGCTTCTCCGTGAGCCCTCTGGGCTCTGTGAGCGCTGGGCTGCCCGCTCTTCTCTGGCGGCCCGCAGGGGGCGCCAAACCCCCTCTGACCCGCGGGGCGCAAGACGCTTTGCCTTCAGACTTGGTTCGGTGACCAACTGGCAGGAGCTTTGTCTCCTCAGGGCCGTCAGGGCTCGGCCTTCTAAATAACGGGGCTTCAGGAGCGGGGTTGCCTCAATGCCTGCCAGCAGGGAGACGCTGCAAGAAGGAAAAATGAGAATGAAGTAGACGTTTCCTGTGTCCACCTCAGTGCTGACTGGAGGTCCATCTCCGAGGACTCAGAGGGGAAAGAGCTCCATGCGCAAAGTGGTGGGTTTTTAGTTGGATTTCTGTTAGATGATCTAGAGGATGACCAGTGATGTTTTTCAGTGTAGGTGGCCAGTTTTCCTGTCACTGTTTCTTGAGAAGACTGTCCTTTCCTCTTCGCACATTCCTGTTTTGATTTTTGTGAACTGACCACATACATGTGGGTTCATTCCTGGGCTCTCTATTCTTTCCTCGAGTCCACGTGTCTGTGTTCGTGCCAGTTCCTCACTGTTGTGGTTACTACAGCTCCGTGATGTAGTCTGAAGTTGGAGAGGAAGATGCCTCCAGCTGTGTTCTTTCTCGGAGTCGTTTTGGCTGTTTAAGGTCCTGTTCAATATTAGTAGCTTAATATTAGGAATATTTCTATTTCTGTGAAAAATGCCATTGAATATTATTTTGTGATTGCAGTCAGTGTATTTGTTGATGGCTTTGGTTGGAATGGACATTTTAATTCCTCATTGTTCCAGTGCATGAGCGTGGAATAGTTTTCTGTTTATTTGTGGGTTTTTTTGGTTTCTTTATTAGTGCTTTCTGGCACCCCACTCCAGTACTCTTGCCTGGAAAATCCCATGGACGGAGGAGCCTGGTGGGCTGCAGTCCATGAGCGACTTCACTTTCACTTTTCACTTTCATGCATTGGAGAAGGAAATGGCAACCCACTCCTGTGTTCTTGCCTGAAAAATCCCAGGGACGGGGGAGCCTGGTGGGCTGCTGTCTATGGGGTCGCACAGAGTTGGACACGACTGAAGCGACTTAGCAGCAGTAGCAGCAGTTTTCAGACTACTGGTCTTTTATGTCCTTGATTAAGTTTGTTGCTAGGTGTTTTATTCTTTTTGATGCAATTGTAAGTGGGATATTCTTAATTTTTGTTTCTGATTGTTATTAATGTATAGAACACAACTGATTTTTGTATATTGATTGGGATTGTAAATTGTAGTATTTTATATGATTGTAAATTGATCTGAAATTATTCAACTTTACTTAATGTAGTCTAACAACTTTTTGTGAAATTATGGGGAAATTTTTATTTGTAAAAATAAACTTTGTATAAAATAAAATTTATTTGTAAAAATAAAAGAAATTTTATTTGTTTCTCCTGCAACAGGTCATCCAATGGACCCAAGACATGGTGGTTACTAATAGACTTCCCACAGTACTTATTCATTCCATGTGGACTCCTACAATGGCAGTGAGCATCACAGCTTCTCTTGAACTTCGTCTGGGTAAGTCTTGGCCCGTATAAGAAAGTTTCATGCCTGTCTAATCTGATTTTCTTTTGTGGTATTGACATAGTTGTTTTGAAACATAATTTACTTTCTGGTAATTTAAAATGTACAGAAAACTCCTAGCAATGGGAAAAGTGCTCGCATTTGCCACATCATCTAAAATACTCTATGTGTTTTATCCAAAATGGGTGCATTCTCCTGCAGAATCAGCACATAACCTCCAAAATCAGGAAATCATATGGTTTCTACATTATAATCTAATCCACAGCCCCACTTCCCTTTCAGCAATTGTTCAATTGTATGAATATATCTTTGCTTCCCATCCTTTTCCTCATCTTTTTTTTTTTTTTTTTTAGATTGTTACTGAGATTTTCAGTTATTTGGACAAATTTGATGGATTTAACGCAAACGTGGTGATTATGGGATCTGGGTGGCCTTTTCTATATGGATTTTTTTCACTAAAGATGGTTTTAATGTTTATTCATGTTTTCAGTTCAGTTCAGTTCAGTTCAGTCGCTCAGTCGTGTCCGACTCTCCGCGACCCCATGAATCACAGCACGCCAGGCCTCCCTGTCCATCACCAACTCCCGGAGTTCACTCAAACTCATGTCCACAGAGTCGGTGATGCCATCCAGCCATCTCATTCTCCGTCGTCCCCTTCTCCTCCCGCCCCCAACTTTTCCCAGCATCAGAGTCTTTTCCAGTGAGTCAACTCGTCTCATGAGGTGGCCAAAGTATTGGAGTTTCAGCTTTAGCATCAGTCCCTCCAATGAACATCCAGGATTGATCTCCTTTAGAATGGACTGGTTGGATCTCCTTGCAGTATAAGGGACTCTCAAGAGTCTTCTCCAACACCACAGTTCAAAAGCATCGATTCTTCGGCGATCAGCTTTCTTCACAGTCCAACTCTCACATCCATACATGACCACAGGAAAAACCATATTGCCTTGACTAGACGGACCTTGGTCGGCAAAGTAATGTCTCTGCTTTTTAATATACTATCAAGGTTGGTCATAACTTTCCTTCCAAGGAGCAAGCGTCTTTTAATTTCATGGCTGCAATCAGCATCTGCAGTGATTTTGGAGCCCAAAAAAACAAAGTCTGACACTGTTTCCACTGTTTTTCCATCTATTTCCCATGAAGTGATGGGACCAGATGCCATGATCTTTGTTTTCTGAATGTTGAGCTTCAAGCCAACCTTTTCACTCTCCTCTTTCACTTTCATCAAGAGGCTTTTGAGTTCCTCTTCACTTTCTGCCATAAGGGTAGTGTCATCTGCATATCTGAGGTTATTGATATTTCTCCCAGCAATCTTGATTCCAGCTTGTGCTTCTTCCAGCCCAGCGTTCCTCATGATGTACTCTGCATATAAGTTAAATAAGCAAGGTGACAATATACAACCTTGACGCACTCCTTTTCCTATTTGGAACCAGTCTGTTGTTCCATGACCGGTTCTAACTGTTGCTTCCTGACCTGCATACAGGTTTCTCAAGAGGCAGGTCAGGTGGTCTGGGATTCCCATCTCTTTCAGAATGTTCCACAGTTTATTGTGATCCACACAGTCAAAGGCTTTGGCAT
Source organism: Moschus berezovskii (assembly GCF_049115385.1). Classification (NCBI taxonomy): domain Eukaryota; kingdom Metazoa; phylum Chordata; class Mammalia; order Artiodactyla; family Moschidae; genus Moschus; species Moschus berezovskii. The sequence goes on along the minus strand of NC_142488.1, from coordinate 130,328,847 downwards.
AGTCAATGAAGCAGAAATAGATGTTTTTCTGAAACTCTCTTGCTTTCTCCATGATCCAGCGGATGTTGGCAATTTGATCTCTGGTGCCTCTGCCTTTTCTAAAACCTGCTTGAACATCTGGGAGTTCACGGTTTACATACTGCTGAAGCCTGGCTTGGAGAATTTTGAGCATGACTTTACTAGCGTGTGAGATGAGTGCAATTGTGCGGTAGTTTGAGCATTCTTTGGCATTCCCTTTCTTTGGGATTGGAATGAAGACTGACCTCTTCCAGTCCTGTGGCCACTGCTGAGTTTTCCAAATCTGCTGGCATATTGAGTGCAGCACTTTCACAGCATCATCTTTCAAGACTTGAAATAGCTCAACTGGAATTCCATCACCACCACTAGCTTTGTTCGTAGTGATGCTTTCTAAGGCCCACTTGACTTCACATTCCAAGATGTCTGGCTCTAGGTGAGTGATCACATTATCGTGACTATCTTGGTCGTGAAGATCTTTTTTGTACAGTTCTTCTGTGTATTCCTGCCACCTCTTCTTAATATCTTCTGCTTCTGTTAGGTCCATACCATTTCTGTCCTTTATCGAGCCCATCTTTGCATGAAAAGTTCCCTTGGAATCTCTAATTTTCTTGAAGAGGTCTCTTGTTTTTCCTATTCTGTTGTTTTCCTCTATTTCTTTGCATTGATCACTGAGGAAGGCTTTCTTATCTCTCCTTGCTATTCTTTGGAACTCTGCATTCAGATGCTTATATCTTTCCTTTTGTCCTTTGCTTTTCGCCTCTCTTCTTTTTACAGCTATTTGTAAGGCCTCCTCAGACAGCCATTTCGCTCTTTTGCATTTCTTTTCCATGGGGATGGTCTTGGTCCCTGTCTCCTGTACAATGTCACGAACCTCCGTCCAGAGTTCATCAGGCACTCTATCAATCAGATCTAGTCCCTTAAATCTATTTCTCACTTCCACTGCATAATCATAAGGGATTTGATTGAGGTCATATCTGAATGGTCTAGTGGTTTTCCCTACTTTCTTCAATTTAAGTCTGAACTTCGCAATAAACCTGTATGAATCCTGCATTCTTTTTTTCCCCATAGTAATTAAAAATAAATAACATGCCATTTACCATTTAGATATTTTTAAGCATGCAGTGTTGTAGTATGAACTACCTTTACTTGTTTTGCAAACCAGTTTAAATAATGTGTACCTTATTCGTGCTTTGGAGAAACTCAGGAAACTGAGTCAGTGACTGAAATGGCCCAAGATATCACCTTAGATACCATCTTCATCTAAAAACAAAACAGGGGCTTCCTGGTGGTCCAGTGGCTAAGACTGGACACTCCTAAAATAGGAGGCCCTGGTTCAATCCCTGATCAGAGAACTAGAACTCCCATGCCACAACAAAGAGTTTGCATGCTGTAGCTAAATATCTGGCTTGCCTCAACGAAGGTCAAACTGGCACAGCCAAATAAAAAAACAAATAAATATTAAAAAAAAAATAAAACCAAAGGAAACGAAGGGTATGGTTGTTGTACAGATTTACATCTTAGCTTTCCCTATTGATTAAAAAAAAAGAGTTTCACAAGACTGTCATCCTTCTATCTGGTATGTACCGAGGATTCCTTTGAAATGAGATTTCTCTTGTAAATGTAACTCACAGAAGAGCTATCTTGAACTTGGGTTTCAGAGATGATCATGTGTCCTCTTTAAAAAAAAAAAAGTTAATTAGGTCCAACTAATTCTCATGCTGAAGAGGTATATTTTGGGGTAGCATTTGCTCCCCTTCACTATGGATGTATCCCAATTTGCTTACACAGTCATCTACCGAAGACATCCTGATATTTGAAAGTTTTTAGCTGTTCCAAGTAGAGCTGCTGTGTATAATTGTGTGATACTTTTTGTCTGGACACTTTTTCAAAGCTGTTTACTAAGTGCTAGTCATGTAGTGTTCAGGTCACAGGTGAGCCTTGTTTAGTTGTGGAAAAATCCAGCTAAGTTTCTCTGGCATGTGGGATCTTTCTGGGTAAGGGATCGAACTTGAGTGTCTTGCATTGTCAGGCAGATTCTTTACCACTGAGCCACCAGAGAAGCCCCACTCCCCCCCTTTTCTTGAGTTTAATGGATCTAATAGGTGTGCAGTGCTACTTCACTGTTGTTTTAATTTGTAATTTCCTAATGATATATGATTTTCAGTATTTTTGATGTGCTGACTTACTATCTGTATCTTTTCTTTGGCCAGGCATTCACATTTATACATTTTTAATGAGGTTGTTTGTTCCAGATTTTTTGGTATAGTTGGAGTACAATCCTTTATCAAATATGTATTTTGTAAATATATTTTTCTGTGGCTTGTGCTTAAGTTTTGTGAATAAGGTTTTTCACAGTTTAAATTTATAATTTTTTAAAGTTCATGTTATAAATTTTATAGCCTCTTTTGGATAGACTTTAATGGGGTTTTTTTTTGTTGTTAAATTTCATAAGCAAAACTGAGGTACTATAGATACAGTTTTAAGCAAAGCTTAGGTACCATAGATACAGTTTTGCCTTTTGTCTGCTGAAAGTTTGAGTGAGGTTGGTGTGAATTGTAAAATTATGTCTACATTCATTTGATTGGATATGGCTTCCAATTATTTGTATAATTGGTTTTGGAGATGTCATGCGAAGTCAATTTCCCCAAGGGAAACTGGGTGGGTTCCATGAAACATGAACTCTCTTCAATCCCTGGGAATCACTTTCTGCTTTTTCTGGCTTTGGATTTGACTTGTTTGGATATCTCATACTAGTGGAATCACAGAACATTTGTCCTTTTTTGGTCTGGTTTATTTCACTTAATATAATGACCATAAGGTTTGTCCACATTGTAGCATTGTCAGAATTACTGACTTTAAAGGGCTGAATCATATTCCATTGTGTGTATACCACAGTTTGTTTATGGAATTGGCTGTCCATGGACACTTAGATTGCTTCTGTTTGTTGGCCAGTGTGAATCATGTTGTTATGAAAATGACTGCAGAAATATGCATTTTTTCAGCCCTTTTTCCAAAACTTTTGGGTACATAGCATGAATTAGAATTGAAATATATATTTATTCCGTATGTTAGTTTTGGACTAATTTCTGTAATGTCTTGCACAGTGGCAGAACCATTTCAGTTTATCTTTTTGTATGGTAGAATACTGTTCAAGCTTTTGAATATAGCCTGTGTTGCATATTCATTCACCCACCAATGGACACTTGAATGGGTTCTACCTTTGGGCTATTGTGAATAATGTCACTATGAATATTTGTGTACCAGTTTTTGTTTGAATTATTAACAAATACATAGCACTATATCTGAAAGAAACCACAAGGACCTATTGTATGGTTTAGGAAACTGTATTGAATATCTTATGATAGCATATAATGGAACAGAATCTGAAAAGGAATATATGAAAAAGACATAATACCATGATAATTATTGTGCCATCACTATGAGTTATCATAGCACTAGTCAACATGTATTTATACATGCCACTAAAATATTCACATCAGTAAGTATATTTCACTGCTTGATTATATAAAAATAGAGAATTCAAACAAAGAATAAATAAACTTCCTGTCATTGCTCATCATCATTTATGCATTATTACTACCTGTAACACTCGTTGTATAAGTGCTGGACCAGGAATTTACATTCATGTAAACCAAGAGATTGTGAAGGTGTAAGGAAGTATAACTTATTTAATTCCTTAAAGAAGGAGTATAGAACTCTATGTACATCCCCGCACACCAGCCCCAAGCATCCTGTAACATGCATCGACCCTGAACTGGCGATTTGTTTCACATATGACAACATACATGTTTCAATGCCATTCTCCCAAATCATCCCACCTTCACCCTCTCCCACAGAAATCAAACGGTTTAATTGAGCCATATTCTTACTAGAGTGATGAGTTTCCACCCCACCCAATGTTAATTCACAATTAAATCCTGCAGTCATCTGGCCTCAGTGCCTGCTTCCTGCCATCCAGAAAGAAAAGGTGAGGAAGTCCTGACAAAATCGTTGCTATTTTTCTTTTTTTGATTTGTATTTTATCACAGGGCTTGGCAAAAAGGCCTAACCTGTTCTTAGAGTTCCATTCCAAGGCTTGCTCTGGCATATTACATATGTTGACAAACTGCTGATTATTTTCAACAAAGGACAATGATCTGCCCTTCACTATATTTTGCTTGAGCTGGAATAGTAGGCATCCCTTTAAGTGAAGTCCTTCATGCTGAAGCAGTAGCATAAGATGAACACATTTATCATGTAAACATCACATCCTATGAATTTGTAATAATTTTTCAGTTATACCCATCATCATTGGAGGAATTGACTTGTCCCAGTAATAACTGGAGTACCCAGCACAACAGCTCCTTGACTAAATAATATGCTTACAAGTACTTCTTCCAATGTTCTTTCTCCTACTTCGGTCATGAACAGAAGCTGATGGCAGTGGTTCCTGAAATGTATATCGATTCCTAGGTGGTACAGTCGGTGAACAATCTGCCTAACAGTGCAGGAGATGGAAGTGATGTGGGTTTGATCCCTGGGTCGGGAAGATAACAATTCATACACTCGTTTTATGTGAACAAATTTTATACTCATGAGGTGTTTTCTTCTGTATACAGAATATATCAGTTCAGTTCAGTTCAGTTGCTCAGTCAGGTCTGACTCTTTGCGACCCCATGAATCACAGCATGCCAGGCCTCCCTGTCCATCTCTAACTCCTGGAGTTCACTCAAACTCATGTCCATCGAGTTGGTGATGCCATCCAGCCATCTCATTCTCTGTCGTCCCCTTCTCCTCCCGCCCCCAGTCCCTCCCAGCATCAGAGTCTTTTCCAGTGAGTCAACTCGTCACATGAGGTAGTCAAAGTATTGGAGTTTCAACCTCAGCATCAGTCCTTCCAATGAACACCCAGGATTGATCTCCTTTAGAATGGACTGGTTGGATCTCCTTGCAGTCCAAGGGACTCTCAAGAGTCTTCTCCAACACCACAGTTCAAAAGCATCAATTCTTTGGCGATCAGCTATCTTCACAGTCCAATTCTCACATCCATACATGACCACTGGAAAAACCATAGCCTTGACTAGACAGACCTTGGTTGGCAAAGTAATGTCTCTGCTTTTTAATATACTATCTAGGTTGGTCACAACTTTCCTTCCAAGGAGTAAGCGTCTTTTAATTTCATGGCTGCAATCAGCATCCGCAGTGATTTTGGAGCCCAAAAAAATAAAGTCTGACACTGTTTCCACTGTTTCCCCATCTATTTCCCATGAAGTGATGGGACCAGATGCCATGATCTTGGTTTTCTGAATGTTGAGCTTCAAGCCAACCTTTTCACTCTCCTCTTTCACTTTCATCAAGAGGCTTTTGAGTTCCTCTTCACTTTCTGCCATAAGGGTGGTGTCATCTGCTTATCTGAGGTTATTGATATTTCTCCCAGCAATCTTGATTCCAGCTTGTGCTTCTTCCAGCCCAGCATTCCTCATGATGTACTCTGCATATAAGTTAAAAAAGCAGGGTGACAATATACAGCCTTGACGTACTCCTTTTCCTATTTGGAACCAGTCTGCTGTTCCATGTCCAGTTCTAACTGTTGCTTCCTCACCTGTATACAGGTTTCTCAAGAGGCAGGTCAGGTGGTCTGGTATTCCCATTTCTTTCAGAATGTTCCACAGTTTATTGTGATCCACACAGTCAAAGACTTTGGCATAGTCAATGAAGCAGAAATAGATGTTTTTCTGGAACTCTCTTGCTTTCTCCATGATCCAGCGGATGTTGGCAATTTGATCTCTGGTGCCTCTGCCTTTTCTAAAACCTGCTTGAACATCTGAAAGTTCACGGTTCACATATTGCTGAAGCCTGGGTTGGAGAATTTTGAGCATTACTTTACTAGCGTGTGAGATGAGTGCAATTGTGTGATAGTAGTTTGAGCATTCTTTGGCATTGCCTTTCTTTGGGATTGGAATGAAGACTGACCTTTTCCAGTCCTGTGGCCAGTGCTGAGTTTTCCATATTTGCTGGCATATTGAGTGCAGCACTTTCACAGCATCATCTTTCAGGATTTGAAATAGCTCAACTAGAATTCCATCACCTCCACTAGCTTTTTTCGTAGTGATCCTTTCTGAGGCCCACTTGACTTCACATTCCAAGATGTCTGGCTCTAGGTCAGTGATCACACCATCATGATTATCTTGGTCATGAAGATCTTTTTTGTACAGTTCTTCTGTATATCCTTGCCACCTCTACTTAGGTGGACTATAAAGAAAGCTGAGCACAGAAGAATGGATGCTTTTGAACTGTGGTTTTGGAGAAGATTTTTGAGAGTCCCTTGGACTACAAGGAAATCCAACCAGTCCATCCTAAAGGAAATCAGTTCTGGGTGTACATTGGAAGGACTGATGTTGAAGCTGAAACTCCAATACTTGGGCCACCTGATGTGAAGACCTGATTCGTTTGAAAAAACCCTGATGTTGGGAAAGACTGAAGGCAGGAGGAGAAGGGGATGACAGAGGATGAGATGGTTAGATGGCATCAGCGACTCAATGGACACGAGTTTGGGTAAACTCTGGGAGTTGGTGATGGACAGGGAGGCCTGGTGTGCTGCGGTTCATGGGGTCACAATGAGTCGGACACGACTGAGCGACTGAACTGAATTGAACAGAAAAACAAATGCTGTTGAAGGACACTGAAAGAACCTTAATGTTGAAAATCAGATCTGTATTGTGAGCAATGCTTAGAAATCCATAAGTTGAAGCATAGTGTTTTGCCTATCATCGTTGTAATTCCCTCAGTGAAATATGTTGAGAAAAGCTCTTCATTCATGGTATAGATTCATGAAGAAGCTAAATAGCATTAATCTTTTACGTTGACAACTGTGAATTTAAATATCCTGTGAATCCTATGCGACAACCACACACACCAACATGATTTATTAGCATTATATCAATATTATTAGTCCTATTGTATTTCAATTAAAAATATCAATATACAAACAATTGTACATGAAGTCAAGACATAAAATCAGGGCAAATACAAAATATTCCATCCTTTGAGAAAGGGAGCGAAAAATCTATGTGCTTTGCCTATTGCATTTTTATGTACTAGATACTTAAATATTTTATTCACCACACTCAACTGAATGATTCACAAATGTTTCAGAGAGGAAAGGATTATTTTTCTAGTAGTTCAACTCCTCTCAAAGCAAATACCGGATGGTAATAACTATGAAGGATAAAGTTGATTATTCATATTTATATTAGTCATTTGTTAGCTTGACAAAGGTATTAGATCTGTTACCACTTTTTTAAAAAATAATATCCGCATGTGAAAGTGGCTCTGTTGTGCCTGACTCTTTGTGACCACATGGACTATAAAGTCCATGGAATTCTCTAGGCCAGAATACTGGATTGGGTAGCCTATCCCTTCGCCAGGGGATCTTCCTGAACCAGGAATCAAACTGGGGTCTGCTGCATTGCAGGCGGATTCTTTACCAACTGAGCTATTAGGGCTTCCCTGGTGGCTCAGTTGGTAAAGAATATCTGCATAACCGTCTATAAATTTGTAATTAGCAATCTGTCTGTGAGCAGGACCGGTCTAAGCAGCTTCTGTGATAAACAGACACATGTCTGTCTGATTTTCTTCTACAAGGATCTTTCACTGTTCATGTGCTAGTAAACATGGAAAGTATTAGATTCGGTTTCTAAGTAAGAATTACAGTGAGAAACTAATGGCTGATATCACAGCTGGCCATTTAAGTACTTAATGGGAGAGGCAATCCTAGCTCTACCAAGTAGTAGCCATCATGAAATTAGCTATTGTCATTGTAGCCATGTTACTTGAATTTGTAGTATTATTTGCTGTGTTATTCAAGAATATGCCTTCACCCTGTCAATAACACATATTTCCATAACACACAGTGATGCACTAAACCGATGTGCATCCTACAGTAAATGCCAACCCCGATGTCTTATAGGAGCCTCTCCGGCCATTGTCATAAGTGGGTCTAATTTTGTGTGAGACTATGAAAACTCAGTGTTTTTATTATGCTTGTGCTTATGAGGGGAGGTCTGAGAAGGCACTTCTGAAGGTTTATTCCTACCAGTCGTTGTCATTTTTATAGAGTCTTTAAAGGTTTAATCATTGAGGTGTTGCTTCTACACTTGTACTATGCTGAGTAGCAACATGACCTTTCTCCCTAAGTGCAGTAGAAGTCATTCCCACTTCCCAACATGTCTATCTTCTGTCCTCTGGAGTATGTATTGCTTGAGCTCACCACAGCCTGGTAGATGGAAATCGTCAGGATATTCTAGAAACCCTTTTTACTGCAGTCTCTTCAGGAGGTTACAACTGCTGTAAACCTCAGGATTTTACAAAGCACTTTTTACAACCTCAGATGAAGGAAAAGTCAACACTCATGACAGTCACAGGCTTCCATGGCCTGTACATGATCATGGGCTTTGCTTTCATAATCATCCTGTTTTTTTATACCAACTAAGATGTCACTGTATTTTTTTACCATAATTTTATCTTTGATGTTTTTTAGATATATTATGGATTTTCCTATAAACCTTCACTTATTGATGAGGCTCTTATGTTAGTTCAGTTCAGTTCAGTCGCTCAGTCGTGTCCGACTCTCCGCGATCTCATGAATCACAGCACGCCAGGCCTCCCTGTCCATCACAAACTCCCAGAGTTCACTCAAACTCATGTCCATCGAGTTGGTGATGCCATCCAGCCATCTCATTCTCTGTCGTCCCCTTCTCCTCCCGCCCCCAACCTTTCCCAGCATCAGAGTCTTTTCCAGTGAGTCAACTCATCGCATGAGGTGGCCAAAGTATTTCAGTTTCAGCTTTAGCATCAGTCCTTCCAATGAACACCCAGGATTGATCTCCTTTAGAATGGACTGGTTGGATCTCCTTGGTAGTAGTTACTAAAACTGACTTCCAGTCAGTTAGCTGTGGTAGAATAGGAAAAAGAATGACCAGCTGTGTATTATTCACATTATGTATTAATATATTATTAGTTTTATTGTTTGCAGGCATCCAATTCTAACTTTCTGAAATAAACATTCAGAAAAATCATGTCCTTTTGAATGTCCATTTGACTGTATAGGAGCACGGCAATGTTATTACATAAAATTGTTTAGTTTCCATTATGTTTCTTCTGTTTGATGTAGATATCGGCCTTTGGTTCTATCACTAGCATTGCAAGTAAAAAACTAAAATGAATTAGAGCTCCAATGGTATGTTTACTGTTAACAATAAGTATAGCATAATGTGCGGCATAGCAACAGCTATTAAGCCTAGGTCTGTCTACACATTCTTGGATCCTGCCGTGAAAACACACTGTGTGCACCCCTAGATACAGGGACTAGGGGCCAAAATCCTCATGTCTCTCTCAGGGAGCCCTAACACAGTGTGACCTCATAACTGCTTGAAATTCCATCCCATTGCTGTTTTCCTCCTGTCAGAGCTAGCTTTGCTCCTCGCTTTGGGATATCTCCAGCAAGGGGCCGACCCGTAACTCCTCACCTGGGGACCATTGGATGTGCAAGGTGCCCTTGACCAGGTGACCCCAGCATGGCACCCGGCCCCATCAGACACACTCCCACGGCCTTCGTCCTCATGGGCAACACTACACTGACACAGGAATGTCAGTAAATGGGAAGGCAAAACTTCATCCACACGTCTTGCACTGTAGTACAGCTCTAGTGAGCCTAAGTCTGTCAGGAACATTCTTGGCTCCTACAGAGACACACTCTGTGTGTGAAACTGCATACCCGACCTTGGGGTACAGGGAGCCGGTTTCCCTCTGTGGGGCGCTAAAGCTGTGCGGCCAAGCAACAGCTTGAAAATCCATCCAATTGCTCTTCCCTTACCTCTGACAGAGCTCCCATTGCTCTAGTCCTTGGCAGTTTGGAGACAACCGGGCCCCACCCCCTCTACAAGTAGGCCTGGGGCCTAGATCGAGTGGAGAGGCAATAGTGGAGGTGATGGTAGTAAGGGGCCAAGTCATATCTGTCACACTCCCATAGCCCACTTCTTCATGGGTAGTACCACTATAAGCTAGGAACGTCCTTGCAAGGCTCACAAAGGGCATCAGAGATGCTCAGTCCTGGCGCTGAAATTTCGGTCCTCTGAGCTGATCTGGAGTTCTCCTCTTGTAGAGCTAACCCGTTCCTTCCAAATACAGGCTTGCAAACATACGCTGGTTGGCTACCTCTGCTTTCCTGAAGGAGGCTCGCTTTTCCCACATCCTGTGAACTCCACTACCCACCCTGTGAGAAAAGTGCTTCTTGGAGGTCTTTCCTCAAAGGCTGTTTCCCCTGAACCTGGGGCCGGGATAGGGGACCCACACTCACAGGGGAAGGCAAAACTTCATCCACACATCTTTGCTCTGTAGGAGAGCTCTAGTGAGTCTAAGTCTGTCAGGAACATTCTTGGCTCCGAAGGAGACAAAGTCTGTGTGTGAACCTGCATACCAACCTAGGGGAACATGGCACCTCTTTCCCTACATGGGGCGCTGAAGCTGTGAGGCCAAGCAACAGCTAGAAAATCCACCCAATTCCTTTTCCCTTACCTCTGACAGAGCTTCCATTGCTCTAGCCCTTGGCAGTTTGGAGAAAACAGGGCCACATCCCCTCTCAAAGTAGGCCTGGGGCCTAGATCGAGTGGAAAGGCAATAGCGGATCTGAAGCAAATAAGGTGCCCAGTAATGTCTGACAGAATCCAGCAGCCCGCTTCTTCATGGGCAGTACTGCCATAAGCTAGGAAAGTCTTTACAAATCTCTCAAAGGACATGGGAGGTAATCAGCCCTGACTCTGGAATTGCATTCCTGTGAGCAGATGGGGAGGTCTCCCATTGTAGAAGCTAAAGAGTTCCTTCCAAATACAGGCCTGCAAACATACGCTGGTTGGCTGCCTCTGCTTCCCCGAAGGAGGCTCGCTTTCCCTGCATCCTGCGAACTCCGCTTCCCAGCCAGCGGGCAAAGCACTTCTTGGAGGTTTTTTCTCAGGGGATGTTTCCCATGAGACTGGGGCCGAGTAGGGAACTCACACTCAAAGCTAAAGACAAAACAACATCCACACCACTTTGCTCTGTAGGAGAGCTCTAGTGAGCATAAGTCTCTCAGGAACATTCTTGGCCCCTACGGAGACACACTCAGTGTGTGAATCTGCATACCCAACCTAGGGGTACAGGGCGCCTGGCTCTCTCCGTGGGGTGCTGAAGCAGTGCGGCCGAGCAACGTCTTGAAATCCATTCAATTGTTCTTCCCTTACCTCTGACAAGGCTCCCATTGCTCTAGCCCTTGGCAGTTTGGAGACAACTGTTCCCCACCCCTTCTAAAAACTGGCCTTGGGCCTAGAACGGGAGGAAAGGCAATAGCGGAGCTGACGCCAGTTAGGTGCTAAGTCATGTCTGACACACTCCTGCATCCCTCTTCTTCATGGGTAGTACAGCTAAAAGCTAGGAGACTCTTTGCAAGGCCCGCACAGGGCATGAAAGATGCTCGGCACTGAACCTGGAATTTCGGTCTTCTGATCATATCTGCAGGTCTCCCAGTGTAGAAACTAACCCGATCCTTCCAAATATAGGCTTTCAAAAACACACATGTTGCCTGCCTCTTCTTCACTGAAGAGGCTCGCTTTCCCCGCAGCTGTGAACTCTGCTTCCCAGCCTGCAGAAAAAGTGCTTCTTGGAAGTCTTTTCTCCAGGGCTGTTTCCCTGAGTCTGGGGCTGAGGTAGGGTACCCAAACTCACAGGACAAGGAAAAACTTCATCCACACGTCTTTGATCTGTAGGAGAGCACTAGTGAGCCTAAGTCTGTCAGAAACATTCTTGGCTCCTATGGAGACACACTCTGTGTGAGTGAACCTGCATACCCGACCGAGGGGCACAGGTTGCCTCTTTCTCTACATGGGGCCTTGAAGCTGTGCGGCAAAGCAACAGCATGAAAATCCATCCAATTGCACTTCCCTTTATTCTGACAGAGGTGCCATTGCTCTAGCCCATGGCAGTTTGGAGACAACCAGGCCCCACCCACTCTCAAGTAGGCCTGGGGCCTAGTTCGACTGGAAAGGCAATAGCCCAGCTGAAGAAAATATGGTGCCCAGTCATGTCTGACAGACTCCAGCAGCCTGCTTCTTCAACAGCAGTACTGCTCTAAGCTAGGAAAGTTTTGAAAGGCTCGCAAAGGGCATGGGAGATGCTCAGCCCTGACTCTGGAATTTCGGACCTCTGAGCACATCTGGAGGTCTCCTGTTGTAGAAGCTAACCAGTTCCTTCCAAATACAGGCTTGCCAACACACTTTCATTGACTGCTTCTTCTTCCCCGCAGAGGCTGGCTTTCCCCACATCCTGTGAACTCTGCTTCCCAGCCTGTGGGAAAAGCGTTGTTTAGAGGTCTTTGCTCTGGGGCTGTTTCCCTTGAGACTGGGGCCCAGGTAGGGGACCCACACTCACAGGCAAAGGCAAAACCACATCCACACGTCTTTGCTCTGTAGGAGAGCTCTATTGAGCATAAGTCTGTCAGGAACATTCTTTGCTCCTGCCCAGACACAGTCTGTGTGTGAACCTGCCTATCCGATCTAAGGGCACAGGGCACTGGTTTCCCTTCTTGGGACTCTGAAGCTGTGCGGCCAAGCAACACGTTGAAAATCCACCCAGTTGCTCTTCCCTTACCTCTGACACATCTCCCATTGCTCTAGCCCTTGGCAGTTTGGAGACAACCGGGCCCCACCCCCTCTCAAAGTGGGCCTGGGGCCTAGTTCGACTGGAAAGGCAATAGCGCAGCTGAAGCAAATAAGGCGCCCAGTCATGTCTGACAGACTCCAGCAGCCTGCTTCTACAAAGGCAGTACCTCCCTAAGCTAGGAAAGTTTTGAAAGGCTCGCAAAAGGCATGAGAGATGCTCAGCCCTAACTCTGGTATTTCGGTCCTCTGAGCACATTGGAGGTCTCCCGTTGTAGAAGCTAATCAGTTCCTTTCAAATACAGTCTTGCCAGCACACGCGGATTGACTGTTTCTTCTTCCCCAAAGAGGCTTTCTTTCCGCGAATCCTGTGAACTCCGCTTCGCAGCCTGTGGTAAAAGTGCTTTTTGGAGGTCTTTTCTCAGGGGCTGTTTCCCTTGAGACTGGGGCCCAGGGAGGGGACCCACACTCACAGGCAAAGGCAAAACCACATCCACACGTCTTTGCTCTGTAGGAGAGCTCTATTGAGCATAAGTCTGTCAGGAACATTCTTTGCTCCTGCCCAGACACAGTCTGTGTGTGAACCTGCCTATCCAACCTAGGGGCACAGGGCACTGGTTTCCCTCCTTGGGGCGCTGAAGCTGTGCGGCCAAGCAACACTTTGAAAATCCACACAGTTGCTCTTCCCTTACCTCTGACACATCTCCCATTACTCTAGCCCTTGGCAGTTTGGAGACAACCGGGCCCAACCTTTTCTCCAATAAGGCTTTGGGCCTAGAACGAATGGAAAGGTAATGGCGGAGCTGATGTCAATAGTGCACCCAGTCATGTCTGACAGATTCCAGCACCTGCTTCTTGATGGGCAGTACCGCTATACGCTAGGAATGTCTTTCCAAGGTTCGCCAAGGGCATGGAAATGCTCGGACCTCACTCTGGAATTTCCGTCCTCTGAGCAGATCTGTAGGTCTCCTGTTGTAGAAGCTAACCCGTTCCTTCCACATCCAGGCTTGCAAACACACGAGGATTGGCTGCCTCTTCTTTCCCATGGGAGGCTCACTTGTACCAAATCCTGCGAACTCTCCTTCCTACCCTATGGGAAAAGGGCTTCTTTGAGGTCTTTTCTCAGGGGATGTTTCCCCTCAGGATGGGGCTGAGGTAAGGAACCCACATTCACAGGCAGTGCAAACCACATCCACATGTCCTTGCTCTATAGGAGAGCTGTAGTGAGCATAAGTCTGTCAGGAATCTTCTTCGTTCTTATGGAGACACCCTCTGTTTGTGAACCAGCATAACTGACCTAGGAGTACAGGACCCCTGTGTCTCTCCATGGGACGCTGAAGCTGTGGGGCCAAGCAACAGCTTCAACATCCACCCAATTGTTCTTCCCTTACTCTGACAGATGTCCCATTGCTCTAGTCCTTGGCAGTTTGGAGACATCCAGTCCCCACCCCCTGTCCAAACTGACCTTTGGCCGAGAACGTGTAGAAAGGCAATATTCAAGCTGATGCCAGTAAGGCGCCCAGTCATGTCACCCACACTCTTGCATCCCTCTTCTTCATGAGTAGTACAGCTAAAAGCTAGGAAAGTCTTTGCAAGACTCGCAAAGGATATAAAAGATGCTCGGCACTGAACCTGGAATTTTGGTCTTCTGAACAGATCTGCAGGTCTCCCGTTGTAGAAGTTAACCCATTACTTCCAAATACAGGCTTTCAAAAACACACACATTTGGCTGCCTCTTCTTCACCGAAGAGGCTCGCTTTCACCACAGCCTGTGAACTCTGCTTTCCACCCTGCAGGAAAAGAACTTCTTGGAAGTCTTTTCTCAGGGGCTGTTTCCCCTGAGCCTGGGGCCAAGGTAGGGTACCCACACTCACAGGGCCAAGAAAAACTTCATCCACATGTCTTTGATCTGTAGGAGAGCACTAGTGAGCCTAATTCTGTCAGAAACATTCTTGGCTCCTACGGAGACACACTCTGTGTGTGAACCTGCAAACCCGACCTAGGGGCACAGTCTGCCTCTTTCTCTACGCGGGGTCCTGAAGATGTGTGGCCAAGCATAGCTTCAACATCCATCTAATTGCTCATCCCTTACCTCTTACTGAGCTCCCACTGTTCTACCCTTGGCAGTTTGGAGACAATCAGGCCCCACTCCCTCTCCAAGTAGGCCTGGGGCCTAGTTCGAGATTAAAGGCTATAGTGGAGTTGACCCAAATAAGGCACTACGTCGTGTTTGACAGACTCCAGCAGCTTGCTTTTTCATGGGCAGAACCTCGATAAGCTATGAAATTATTTGGAAGGCTCGCAAAGCACATGGGAGTTGCTTGGCACTGACTTTGGCATTTCGGTTCTTTGAGCAGATCTGGAGGTCTCTTGTTGTAGAATCTAACCGGATTCTTCCAAATACAGGCTTGCAAACACACGCTGGTTGGCTGCCACTTCTTCCCCGAAGAGGCTTGCTTTCCCACATCCCACGAACTTGGTTTCCCAGCTGGTGGGAATAGCACTACTTAGAGGTTTTATCTCAGGGCCTATTTCCACTGAGCCTGGTCCAAGGTAATGGACCCAAACTCACAGGCGAATGCAGAAGTTCATCCACATGTCTTTGCTCTGTAGGAGAGCTCTAGTAAGCATAAGTCTGTCAGGAACATTCTTGGCTCCTACGGAGACACAATCTGTGTGTGAACTGGCATATCCGACCTAGGGGCACAGGGAGCTTGTTTCCCTCCGTGGGACACTGAAGCTGTGCAGCCAAACAACAGCTTGAAAATCCATCCATCTGCTCTTCCCTTACCTCTGAGAGAGGTTCCATTGCTCTAGCCCTTGGTAGTTTGGAGACAACCGGGACCCACCCCCTCTCAATGTAGGCCTGGGGCCTAGTTCGACTGGAAAGGCAGTAGTGCTGCTGAACCAAATAAGGCACCCAGTCATGTCCGACAGACTCCAGCAGCCTGCTTCTTCATGGGCAGTACTGCTATAAGCTAGGAATGTCTTTCCAAAGTTCGCAAAGAGCATGGGAGATACTTGGACCTGACTCTGGAATTTCGGTCCTCTGAGCAAATCTGCAGGTCTCCTGTTGTAGAAGCTAACCCGTTCCTTCCAAATACAGGCTTGCAAACACGCTGGTTGGCTGTCTCTTCTTTCACAAAGGATGCTCTTTTCCCCTGCATCCTGCAAACTCCACTTTCTAACTTGTGGGGAAAGTGCTAACTGGAGGTCTTTTATAAGCGGATGTTTCCCCAGATCCTGGGACCAAGGTACAGGACCCACACTCACAGGGGAAGGCAAAAATTCATCAACAAGTCTTTCCTCTGTAGGAGAGCTCTAGTTAGCTCTCAACAACTGTTGAGATTTTGTAACTGTTATTTTGTAACTGTTTGTAAGATCATTATGTAGCGTCCTTCTTTGTCTCTTACTGTTTGTAAGAGCAGACAAATGGAAATTCCCTGTTGGTCCACTGGTTAGGACTCAGTGTTTTCACTGTTCCTTCCTTGATTGGGGAACTAAGATCCCACAAGCCACACTGCAGAGTAAAAATGTATATACAAATGTTGTTCAGTCACTCAGTCGTGTCTGACTCTTTGCAATCCCATAAACAGCAGCACACCAGGTTGCCTTGTCCTTCACCATCCCTTGGAGCTTGCTCAAACTCACTTCCACGGAGTTGGTGATGCCATCCCAGCATCTCATCCTCTCTCATCCCCTTCTCCTCCTGTCTTTGATCTTTCCCAGAATGAGGGTCTTTTCTAATGAGTCAGTTCTTTGCTTCAGGTGGCCAAAGTATTGGAGTTTCAGCTTTAGCATCAGTCCTTAAAATTCATGGTTGATTTCCTTTAGGATTGACTGGTTTGATCTCCTTGCAGTCCTAGGGATGCTTAAGAGTCTTCTCCAACACCACAGTTCGAAAGCATCAGTTCTTTGGTGCTCAGCTTTCTTTATGATCCAACTCTGACATCGATACATGACTACTGGATAAAACATAGCTTTAACTAGACAGACCTTTGCTGGTATAGCATAGACAAAGAGAACATAGCAAACACAATCACCTTTCAAGATAGTGACCTTATGCACTTATGATGTGTGGCCTGATGCAGTTTAACTGTGTACAATCAGATTAGTCACTGTTTTTCCTGTGGGGATAAGGTGTGAAAGGACACTTCCTCCCTAACACTCCCCTATTATTTTTCCATTATTTGGTCTTATCTATTTTTAAGGCAACCGCAGACTTCACCAAGTGTATTAGTTTCAAGAGCTACTACCATGATAAATTACCACAAGCTGTTTGGCTGAAACATCAATTGTTTTCTTTTCTTTCTCTTTTTTTTTTTTTTTTAATTTTGGCAGCATCACGTGCCACCAAATGCCTTCTGAAAAACCACTAAACTAAACCACAAAATCTGGCATATATAGAGGACCCATGGGATGTTATGGTCATGAAAATATATTTTTCCCCCTCCAGTCCAACATCCACTACCTAGTTAATAAACGGGGGAGGTGTTCTTGGGAGGCTGGCTACAGCATAAAAGTGGTTGAAAGTTCTAGAACACCATAAATCTGTATCAGACTTACATGATTTCATGCATATAACAGTAATGAGAAAAGAAAAGTAGCTTGAATTAGTGTTTAGTAGCCAAGACTGGTTTTCTGACAATCCATGAGTCGAGTAATTGGTATATGGCTCCTAAAATAGCTTACCCCACATCATTTTAATTTTTTAAGTGACTTGCAGTATGTTCTTATTTTTTCCTGTAAGTAACCTCAAGAGATCAGTGTAGAAAACTTTATTTTTCTGCTGGGGTTCGAACTGCCCGGGAAAAGTCAGGACTGGGAGCCCAGGTGGCCTGGGACCTCTGGTGGTGGCAGCTGCAGAAATCTGATGATGCAGATCACCAAAGCAGTTGTGAGACAATTTCAGCAAAAACTGGCTGATACCCTAAAAATGCAGTCTACGTCGGTGGCTTCACTGGAGTCCACGTCATGTTATCGTGCTGACTTAGACAATGAGGTAAAGGATTTAAATAAGAAATTATGTCAACTCACAAGTCAGATCTTTCAGCAGAGTGGAAGCTGCATCTTCAGAATGTCTGCACCTGAATGCAAAAAACCAAGTTCTTTGACAGGAATTATTATCTATGAAAATACAAGCAGCATCTCAAGGAAACTTAGAGCAGTTATGAGAGAAGAATAATGCTTCAATAAGAAGTCAGATGGAACTGAGAATTAAAGACTTGAAATCTGAACTCTTCTAGGTGAAAACTTTTCAAGAAGATTCTAATACAGCAGATTGGAAAAATATAAGCCACTCTACATTGGACATTAGAAAGTCATTGGCAAATAGCACCCAACTTGTGGCGGAGAAACAGCAGAACAGATTTTGACTCAGTCCTCTTAACACGAGGCCAGTCCTAGAGCCTTCTTGTGTTGGAAATTTCAATAGTAGTTTAGTGCTCAATAGAAAGCTTACTCTGGGCTTCCCTGGTTGCTCAGATGGTAAAGAGTCTTCCTGCAGTGTGGGTTCGATCCCTGGGTCAGGAAGATCCCCTGGAGAAGGAAACGGCAACCCACCGCAGTATTCTTGCCTGGAAAATCCCAGGAGCCTGACAGGCTACAGTCCATGAGGTTGCATAGAGTCAGACACAACTGAGCGACTTTCTTTCTTTCTAGAAATCTTACTCCAAGAGCAAATGTAGTGTTTTCTATCTCAATTCCACGCCCTTCAAATAACAACATGGAGACTTACTTGACTAAGATGCAGTGGGAGTTGCAAAATAATATAACTAGAGAACTAGAAAAACCTGCTGCTAAATTTAAATCTGGATCCTAAAGAGTGTCTCCTTTAGGATCTACAGATGAGTCAAATCTATATTAGGACCTACTTTTGAAAACATCACAAGAATATGTGCAAATTTTGAAGAAAAAGTATATGATCTGAAAGATATATAGTAAATGTTTCCCTACTGCACTGTTTTCATGACATTTCAGTTGTTTCCCATTAAACATGATGAGAAAATCTTTAAAACCATAAACCTTTATTTTTGACAATTTCACTTTGTCTTCACTGTTTGTTCAGTGAAACTAAGGTTTATGAAAGAGACTTGTTTATGTAACAGTGATATAGTCCTTTTTAGAGCAAATATCAAGAGTTGACTACCTTCATACCTTCATTGTTACTAATTTATAATATCTTCCATTAGCCCTTTCATACTTTAGAATTTTATTTCACTTTGCTGTGGGTACTTTTTTATTTATATAAACGTGGAAATTGAAGGTAAGTAGCTCAATCACACTCTTTTTTTTTAATTGAAGTATATTTGATTTACAGATTTGTATTAGTTTCAGGTGTACAGCAAGTTCACTGATATATTTAATATATATATTTTCAGATTCTTTTCCATTATTGGTTGTTATAAGATATTGGGTATAATTCCCTGTGCTCTACTGTAACCCTGATAACATCTACTTTATGTATAGTAATTTGTATTAGCTAATCCCAAACTCCTAATTCCCCCCCCTTTCCTTTCCCCTTTGGTAACCATAAGTTTGTTTGGTATATCTGTGAATCTGTGTCTGTTTTGTAAATAAGTTCATTTGTATCAGTTTTTAGATTCTCCATGTAGATTACATCATATGATATTGTCTTCCTCTTTCTTAGTTCACTTGGTATGATAACCTGTAGGTCTGTCCACATTGCTGTCAGATAGCTTTATTTCATTCTTTTTTATGCCAGAGCAATATTCCATCGAATATATATATATATCACTTATTTTTAAGTGAATAGTTTATTGATGGGCACTTGGATTGTTTCCATATCTTAGCTATTGTAAATATGTCCACTATGAACATTTGGTGTCTGTCACGTTCTATTGTTCTGATTCGCAGCCACACAATTGGACATTTTTACTTATTTATTTGGCTGTGCCTGGTCTCAGTTGTGGCACGTGGGATCTTTGTTGCATGTGCAGGAACTTTAGTTGCAGTATGTGAACTCTTAGTTGCCACGTGTGGGATCTAGTTCCTTGACCAAGGGTCAAACCCAGGGTCCCTACTTTGTGAGTGCAGAGACTTAGCCACTGGACTACCAGGGAAGTCCCACAATTGGAGGTGGATTTTTTTTTATTTTGCAAACTGGCAGAGAAGGTGTAGATATGATAGATATAGTCCATTCAGTCTTTTCAGGACTAATTATTCCAGCCATTCATTAGCATAAGCCTTTGTTTCTTCTTTTCCTTTTTGTGAATTACATTTTGGTAATTCTAAAAAAAATTTAAATTGTAGTATAGTTGATTTGCAATGTGTTAATTACTGCTGTACAGCAAAGTGATTCAGTTTTACATATATATACATTCATTTTTAATATATTCTTTTCCATTTTGGTTTACCATAGGATATATCCCTGTGCTATACAGTAAGACCTTGTTGCTTATCCATTCTATATATAAAAGCTTACATCTGCTAACCCCCACCCCTCAATCCCCTCTCCCTTGGCAACCACAAATCTGCTTTCCATGTCCATCAGTTTGTTTCATAGATAGGTTTATTTGTTTCATATTTTAGATTCTGCATATAAGTGATATCATATGGTATTTGCCTTTCTCTTTCTAACTTATTTCACTTAGTGTGATAATCTCTAGTTGCATCCATGTTGCTGCAAATGACATTATTTCATTCTTTTTATGACTGAGTAGTATTCCATCATCAGAGAAGGCAATGGCAACCCACTCCAGTACTCTTGCCTAGAAAATCCCATGGGTGGAGGAGCCTTGTAGGCTGCAGTCCATGTGGTCACTGAGGGTCGGACACAACTGAGCAACTTCACTTTCACTTTTCACTTTCATGCATTGGAGAAGGGAATGGCAACCCACTCCAGTGTTCTTGCCTGGAGAATCCCAGCGACGGGGGAGCCTGGTGGACTGCCGTCTATGGGGTTGCACAGAGTCGGACACGACTGAAGCGACTTAGCAGCAGCAGTAGCAGTATTCCATCATATATATGGACCACATCTTTATCCATTCATCTGTTGATGGACATTTAGCTTTATTTCCAGGTCTTGGCTATTGTGAATAATGCTGCTGTGAACATAGGGATATATGTATGTTTTGGAATTTTTATTTTGTCCACATATATGCCCAAGAGTGAGATTGCTGGATCATATGGTAATTCTATTTTTAGTTTTCTGAGGAACTGCCTTACTTTTTCCACAGTGGCTGTACCAAATTACATTCCAAGCCTTTTGGTAATTTTAATATGGATTAAAAAATAGCTTGTTTTGCTAGGAAAATTGGTAACTAAGGGAATAGTTTGATGATAGATATCTACAGATTTTTTTTGTTATCAGCAAATTTCTACTATTCGGAGAACAATGACTATATAGTTCTTATATCTTACTTTTTAAAGTAAAATAATTATATGCAACAGATTTATAGCAATTTATTTCTTCATCTCCTTCAGCTGTCTTTTCAATGTGCTATTTTGATTCAGGCACATCAGAGAATAATTCTAAGTAGAATTATTCTCAAGTAGAATTAACCTCAAAGTTCTTAGATGTAAGCTATTATTAGCCCTTGCTTATTTCAAAGATGGCCCTTTCTGTGTATTATATATATAATTGCAAAGCTAATTAATCATGATTAACCCTTGTTTTATGAGGTTGCAACAGCAGAGGAATAATTGAGGGTTGTATATAGGTTGCCTTTAAGGAGATATTTGACTGAAGCTCTCAGAAAGCTTTCTTCCTACTTCTAGTTCCCTTCCTTTGTTGCTTCTAATTCTTAGGAATTTCACGATGTGGCAGGGACTGGAGGATTTTGAGAGTCAATGAAATTGGCGACTTTTAGATATTCCTTATCTGGTGTATCACTTCTCTGTGGCCACTTAAAGATCTGCCAACCAGGCACATGCCACTGGGAGCTAGCATTCTCAACCCTGTTAGCCCAGTAAAATGTGGTCTTCTTGCTGAATGAGCCTTCCTTCAGTTCTTCACAGCCCCCTCTCCCCACAGGAGGTAGAAGAGAGGATTTCTAAGTATCCTTTCAACTACATGTTTATATAATTCTTTTGTAATTTATGTATTTATTTTAATTGCAGAATAATTATTTTACAATATTGTGATGATTTTTGTCATACATCAACACGAATTGGCCATAGGAGGGTGTCCCTTCCCTCCTGAACCCCCCTCCCAGCCCCCACCCCACCCCATCCCTCCAGGTTGTCACAGACCACCTGCTTTGGGTGCCCTGGCCCTGCCTCATACCTCAAACTCACACTGGCTATCTATTTTACATATGGTAATGCATATGTTTCAATGTTGTTCTCTTAAATTATCCCACCCTCTCCTTCTCCCACTGAGTCCAAAAGTCTGTTCTTTACATCTGTGTCTCCTTTGCTGCCCTGCATGTAGGATCATCAGTACCATCTTTCTAGATTCCACATATATGTGTTACTATACAGTATTTGTCTTTCTGTTTCTGACTTTCTTCACTCTGTATAATAAGCTCAAAATTCATCCACCTTATTAGAACTGACTCAAATGCATTCCTTTTATAGCTGAGTAATATTCCATTGTTTATATAATTTCTTAATTTTTTTAATTTTAAAAGTTTAATTTTTAAAAATTTTACTGAAGTTGATTTACAAAGTTGTGTTAACTTCCATGCTTATAGAATTTCATGTAGAAATATATGTTGGAAATGTTTGAAATCTGCATTTTTGCACCTTTTTTTAAGTGATAGGTTTTTAGAAAACACTTTATTGAATAAAGTGAGATTCAACCAGTCAAGGAGATCTAACCAGTCAATCCTAAAGAAAATCAGTCCTGAATATTCCTTGGAATGACTGATACTGAAGCTGAAGCTCCAATACTTTGGCCACCTGATGCGAAGAATTGACTCATGAAAAGACTCTGATGCTAGGAAAGATTGAAGGCGGGAGGAGAAGGGGACAACAGAGAATGAGATGGTGGGATGGAATCACCCATTTGATGGACATGAGTTTGAGTAAGCTCCTGGATTTCGTGGTGGGCAGGCAAGCCTGGCGTGCTGAGGTCCAAGGGGTCACAAAGAGTTGGACAGGTCTGAGTGACTGAACTGAACTTACTGAATAAAAGGATCAAAATATAATTAATTTCAGTTCCATTGTTATCATTGTGTTAGTCACTCAGTCGTGTTCGACTCTCTGTGACCCCAGAGCTTCCGTGATGGCTCAGATGGTAAAGAATCTGCCTGTAATGCTGGAGACCTGAGTTGGATTCCTGGGTCTGGAAGATCCCCAAGAGAAAGGAATGACTGCCTACTCCAGTATTCTTGCCTGGAGAATTCCATGGATAGAGAAGCATGGTGGGCTACAGTCCACGGCGTCAGAAAGAGCTGGACACGACTGAATAACTAACGATTTTAGTTTCACAGACAGGAGCAAGGTATGAGTTTTGGAGATGAAGGTAAGGAATGCTGATTAAAGGGAAACAGTGTGGAAACCGGCTTCACAGCAACCCCTGTTGGACGCAAATGTAAGCAAGCCAAGGACCAACTGAGATACAGTCCTGACACTTGCTGAAACGGGCAATATAAAAAGGGAGCCAGACAGAAGAAAGGTATCATGACAGATAAGACAACGCTGCAAGAAGGCTAGAAAATTGAGATTCAGAGCCCTCTTTCTTAAACCAGGACATTTCCAAGAAGTGCCAAAGACTATCGTTTGAAGTGAGACGAGTTATTTTAGGTATTAACTTGTGGAAGCTTTCACTGGTAAAAAAAATATTTTGGGGGGGCAAAAATTCTTCTCTAACCTAGGGTGCATGTTTTTTTACATATTTTATATTGGTTTTATGTGTGAAGCCCCATACTAACTCACCTAGAATTTTTCACGTTGAATGAGCTTCAAATATTCTGTAGACTCCTACTCTATAATTAAGTGTGCTTTAAAAAGCAACATACAAAAAATAAATAAATAAATAAAAAGCAACATACATACTCATGCTGATAGCTTGTGTTTAACATGTCATTATCATTGGTTGTCACTGGCAGTTAGTCCTTTTTATTACATATTAATATTCCCAGCCTTTAAAATATTACAAGTCTTTAGCTTAAGAATGGTAAAGAGAAGAGAGCTTAGATTATTTGGCTTTGCCTACCGAGACTTCAGTTGAATTTAAGCTGAAAAACTATGCAGTTTTGACGTTGGCTATTTTCCAAGCTACTGATAGCTCAGATAAACTCCAAAATCATCTTACAATGTGAAGCCAGATTACCCAATGAAATTTTAATTTTTAAAAAATTTAGACTGAGATGCTGTCAAATGCTGGTTAACATCATCTGAACAAAGCAACCATTAAAAAAAAAATGAGGCGAATGGGGGAAATTTGCATACTGACTGTTTAATTTATATTAAGCAATTATAGAAATATCAATAACCTCAGATATGCAGATGACACCACCCTTATGGCAGGAAGTGAAGAGGAACTCAAAAGCCTCTTGATGAAAGTGACAGAGGAGAGTGAAAAGGTTGGCTTGAAGCTCAACATTCAGAAAACAAAGATCATGGCATCTGGTCCCATCACTTCATGGGAAATAGATGGAAAAACAGTGGAAACAGTGTCAGACTTTATTTTTGGGGGCTCCAAAATCACTGTAGATGCTGATTGCAGCCATGAAATTAAAAGACGCTTACTCCTTGGAAGGAAAGTTATGACCAACCTTGATAGTATATTAAAAAGCAGAGACATTACTTTGCCAACCAAGGTCCGTCTAGTCAAGGCTATGGTTTTTCCCGTGGTCATGTATGGATGTGAGAGTTGGACTGTGAAGAAAGCTGATCACCAAAGAATTGATGCTTTTGAACTGTGGTGCTGGAGAAGACTCTTGAGAGTCCCTTGGACTGCAAGGAGATCCAACCAGTCCATTCTAAAGGAGATCAGTCCTGGGTGTTCATTGGAAGGACTTATGCTAAAGCTGAAACTCCAATACTTCGGCCACCTCATGCGACGAGTTGACGCACTGGAAAAGACTCTGATGCTGGGAGGGATTGGGGGCAGGAGGAGAAGGGGACGACAGAGAATGAGATGGCTTGATGGCATCACTGACTCGATGGACATGAGTTTGAGTGAACTCTGGGAGTTGGTGATGGACAGGGAGGCCTGGTGTGCTGTGATTCATGGGGTCGCCAAGAGTCAGACACGACTGAGCGACTGAACTGAACTGTTGGGGATTGAATGAAATATGTGAATGTGAGGAAATTTTTAACACAGCAGGTCTGGTTGTTTGGTCCTTGTTTGTCAAGGGAATTGGAAACCTTGATTTGACTATTGACCAACCCTGGGGGAATGTTCTAATGTTAACTGGTTCGTGATCATGTTTTGTTCACCTGATTGCTTTGCACAACATCAACATTGATAATGTGCATCTGGTGTCATCGTTGGGATCCTGAGTTTCACTTGCCATGTCTGGTCATGGCGCATGATGTATCTATGGGACCTGTTCTCAATAAAAACCTCAGATGCTGAGGCTTCCCTGGGCAAAGCCATGTTGCACACATGCCTCTAGTTTATTGCTAGAGAAGAGAGCGTGTCCTAGGTGACCCCAGAGGGGCAAGTCCTCATAAGGGCATGTCCAACCTCTCAGATTCACCTGAATAGACATCTTTTTCTTGTTGCTCTTGGTTTGTATATTTTGCTCTAATAAACCTCAGCCATGACTATAATCTGCTTTTGAGTCTTGTGAGTCCTTTTGCTAAATCAGTAAAATTGAGCGGAAGGTGGCCTTCAGATACTCCAGACATAAGGGGACTAGCACAATGTCTGGCAAGTAGTACACATCCAATATATGCTAGCTATGGAATTTAACTGATCCTGGGGACTGACCTCACTGTACTAGAGTACAGGCTGGGACTCCAAGATTTTGTCTGTTTTTCTGAACCATGCTCTTGGAAGTGGGCAGGGATAACCTCTCATCAGTGAGGAAGTTAGAAAATATAACTCCAAGGTTTTCCCCTGGCCTCCCAGCCCTCCTGATTCTAAGTAACAAGGTATCCTGTGAAGAAAATGGGTAGATATCAGACCTCTATCTGGGGCTTTCTGAGAATGCACAACAGGGCAAACTCTTTTTATCATTTTGAAGGATAGCAAAAAGAATAAAAAACCTTGAGAATGGAGGCTGGAGCCTGGACCCTTACTTTGATAGCAGTCGTCAGAGGCAGTGGCATTAGAAATGAGTATTGGGACTTCCCTGGTGGTCCAGTGGCTAAAACTCCACACTTCCAATGCAGGGGGCTTGGGTTCTATCCCTGGTCAGGGAATCACATGCTGCAGCCAAGAGTTTGCATGCCACAACTAAGAACTGGCATTGTCAAATAAATATTTTTTTTAAAAAACGAAAATCACTATCAGGAATTTCCCCAATGCAGCCAGAACCAAGCACACAGAGCCATTTCTGCCATGCACTGGGCACCCCAGAAAGACAGTCTTAAACTGTCAGGACACTATGTCAAAATTTTAAAAATAGTTCGGTTGAGACTTCAATTGAGGGCTAATCCAAGAGAAAGAGGAGCCCAGGGTACCCATCTTGCAATACCTTTCTATATTTGTGTGTGTGTGTGACTATGGTTCCCATTTAACTGTGTGCCTGTGTCCAACTCTTTTCAACCCCATTGACTGTAGCCCTTCAGTCTCCTCTGTCCATGGAATTTCCAGGCAAGAATACTGGAGTGAGTTGCTATTTCCTCCTCCAAAGGATCTTCCCGACCCAGGGATCAAACCCACATCTCTTCCATTGGCAGGCGGATTCTTTACTACTGCACCAGCTGGGAAGCCCATCCACGTGACCAGATCTATGTTGTTGTTGTTGAGTTATCAAGTTGTGTCCAACTCTTTGTGACCCCATGGACTGCAACACGCCGGGTTTCCCTGTCCCTCACCATCTCCCAGAATTTACCCAAGCAGATCTAAGATAGCTCCAAAAGAGATTTATACCTCTAAAATACAATAATAATTACAATAAAATCAGTTGTTATGTCACGCATTTATTTACTATTTTTCAAGTAAATTGCCTCGAGATGGATACAGGTCTAATCTCAATAGTGATACCAAGTGGAGTTTTCCTCTACCACGTTCTTAAATATGGTGAGCATATAAGGGTTCATAGAAGTTTGCTTCTTCTGCATGGGTGGTCATATTTTTTTTTTTCCTTTAATTATTTCGGGAGTTTTTATAGATGTCTCCCTTGCACTTTATGTTGCAAATTATAGTCACCTCTCTGTCACTCTCGCCATCACTGTTATATGTTGTGATATCACTGTCACTCATGTTGCCATATTTGGGTTGTTTCTTTTTATATGACTTGTAAAAGTGCTTCAATTCACGTGAAAAAAGTGGAACTGGAACATGCTTTATATTTGTTTCTGAGATATGAGTGATGAATGGCTCAGAAACGGCTCTGCAAACAAGGCATTTTTCCTTGTAGCATCGACAAAACTTCACTGGTTGAGGCCTAGATAATATTTCTGCCCTACCTGCACTAGCTGGGCATTTTAGTTTAAGATATCTCTGGCGTTTGGTCAGTTTATCTACACTTGATTGCTCAGGGAACCTTTGATTCTTTGGATAGGGTAGAGGAGTTTTGATAGGCTTGACCCGACACTGTAGACTTGATGGCCAAGTTGGCTTGATGGCCTTCTTTGGATAGGATGGACTGACATGACTGACTAGCTTATGGGCATGAGCCTGCCTATGTCCCTTTTTTGGACTGCGTGTTCTATGCAACTTTTCCTGGGGGGGTGATCCTAACACTTTTTTGGAAGCTGATGGCTTGGATGGGTTTTGTTGTCTTGAGGGCCTAACTAATTTTTCTGCACTTGAAGGAACTTTTCGTGGACTTGAGGGTCCAGATGACTTATCTATACTGGATACCACGGATAGTTTTTCTGGATTGCCCAGACCAGCAGTCGGTGACTTGGAGTCAGTAAATGATATTTTAGATGACCTGCATGCCTTGATGGTGATATCTTCTTTCTTGACCCTGAAAATACAGAGGATTTGGAATATGACAATTTAAATCAGAAGAGTAAGATTGCAGTTACCAGAAAATACGGGTTATTGTGTCAGTTTAGACTTCTGGTCTTTTTTTTTTTTTTTTGGCTCTAGCAGGAAAATTGAACACAGTAAGAATTGGAGTGTGGTGAAAACTATGACTCAGGTTACAGATTTGAACTTGTGTTGGATGATTTTTCTTTTTCTTAATTTTGCTGTTTCAACCACAATGGATAACCATATAGTCTATATATGCAATGACACAAACTTGTTTCAAATCTACTGTTGGGAGGGAGAGAGGGAATTTATCTATTCCAGAAATTAAACTTTTTATTAAAAAGTCACAAGTTGATATGCAACTGAGGCACAAATGTCACAACCTGTCACACAAAAAAGTCTTTAGACCAAATTCATTGTTTTCCTATTTACACAATCAAGTTTTGTAACCATAGATATTAATCCTCACAAGATTACTCTAAAACTGAAAGAATAGAACAGTGGTCTATTTCAGTCACCAGTCCTTTGATTGGGAGATTTTTAGGGATCCAGTATATCAAGTGCCAGCCTAATCCTCCTTTATTAAAGGCAAGGACTAGAATCACTGAACACAGTTAAAAATCTTTCATGTTATTACATCTTAAAATGATAGATTATCCAAAATGCGTTACTATCTTTGGAATGCAGCGACCCAACTACTTCTCCCCTGAGAAGATTTATGATTCTGTCTTATTTAGATAGTCATTCCCTCTTTTCATAGACTCAACTTACAATGAAATTAGCAGCCTGGGGCTCAACTGAACCCTGAATAGGATATACTTTCGGCTAAAGTTGGTAATGTACTTGAGATTATTTAAGAGCTTCAGTTAAGTGAACGTATCCAACCCACAAGATGTTGGTAGCTCTTCTGAAGTCTAAAGTTAACGTTAAGTAACAAAACAACAGTGAACCCACTTACGTGTGTGTGCGCATGCGTGTGCAGGCACAGTCGCTCATGCGTGCGCACCCACCCCCTCACCTCACCCCTACACCCCGCCACTTTGTACTTTTAGTTCAAAGGTGTAAGACGTAACGTTGCTGCTTTGGGGACTTCCTCGCTCTCACAGTTATAGAGTATAGTGAAGAACGCGTGCCTCCCCCCAACCTTGTACTTTTATTCAAAGGTGTAAGACTTACTTGGCTGCTTTATGGGCTTCCTCGCTATCACAGATATAGTGAAGAAAGCAGGAACACGTGACCATATAGCCAGTGATGAGGACACCAATTACAATAATGAGTAAACGTCGCCTTAATTCCTCCAGTTTACTCTGCTTGGATTCAACATGTGTACTTACTGTGGAAGAAAATGTATCATCAAAACATGTGCTTGGTAACCAAGTTTGCTTCCATTTTGATGGGGGTTTGTTACTATACATCAAAGTCAAATCTCATCATCAATTATGTCTTTAAGCATGATAAGTGTCCACTGTCATGTTCCTCCCTCTATCACATCCCCAGCCAGCCACAGACTACAAGCCAAATCTGGGAGCTGTCTCTGGCTAATCAGTATAATTACCTAGGTTACCCCACATCATGGCTTGTTCAACCCATTACCTAGGTATTTGAATGTGTGAATGCACTTGAGTGTTGATGTGTGTGTGTGAATGTGTGTGGTGGGAAAAGGAATGGGACAAGAAAACACAGTTCTTGAAACCTACTATGTGTTAGGTACCATGCTAGAGTCATTCACATAGAATTTTCTAGTATGGCTGGTGTGGGAGGGGCAGGGGTTGGTGGATTGGGTGGAGAAGGGGAATGAAAGGGGGCAGTATGGCTGTACTTTTCATGTTTCTATGTTTGGAATTTTTACACGAAAGTAAAACTTTCAGATGTTGTCCTAGAAATTCCCAAAGACCTACTCATAGTAAAGTAGAATAAACAGCAGATTTCTTAAACACAGCTAGCTTGGCTAGTTAAGTACTTGAATATATTTAAAATAATAGATCATAATTTTTAGCTTTCAAAGTTAGGGACATACCTGTAGTAGCAGATCCATTGGTTTCATTTCTATCTAAACAACTATTTGTCCAAATTGATAAAAGGAGGACATAAATGAAGAGATTCATGTCCAGGACCATGTTTCCGTGTCTCCTCTCCCAAGGAAACTGCTGAATTTAGCAAGGCTCAGCTTGTTTTAAGGGCTATGACTTCATAGTCATTCTATGTCATATCCTGACAGCATAATCTCACCATGGGGACACATGAGCTCCTGGGTACAAATATTATGAAAAGACTTTTAATCCTTAATTTCTCCATTACATCAAATATTCTATCAAATTTGAATCAAAAGGTTTGAGACATTATTAAGCACAGAAGGCAGAGAAAATGAGTTAGCTCTAAATACTGAAGAACTACTTTTCTTTGTTAAGGAGGCACCTTACAGCCCTATAGTAGTTCTTGTATGTTATAAAGGTTAAATCATCCTAGGGTATAAGTTTGTAGGGATTTTTCTTATTAAAATTAAGATTTTGAATATCCCTCAAGCTATTTATTGAGCTGCTTTTAATAGGTATCACTAAAGACTTTTTCAGGGTTGGGTAGCTCCTCTCAGCCACCGCCCCTGGCCTCGGGAGTGGTGTAGCTCTTCTTGGCCACCGCCACTGGCCTCAGGTATGCTATAGCTCTTCTCCGCCAAGCTTCAGCTAGACGTCGGTTGCGCAGCCATCTCGCGCCTGCGCCCTCGGGGGCCGGCGTCTCGCGCCTGCGCCCTCGGGGGCCGGCGTCTCGCGCCTGCACGCTCGGGGCCAGCCCGAGGGCAGGAGCGGTGACCCAGAGGAGCTACCCAACCCTGAGATCAGAGCCTGCGGCAGAGAGGAGTTACCCCACGTCCAAGAGGCACTGGCTGCACGGGCGCTGGAGGGCCAAGAGGAGCTATTCCATGTTCAAGGTCAGGAGGTGCGGCCTTGAGGAGATACCCCTCACCAAGGTAAGCTGTAGCTGCTGCGTTTTGCTGGAGCAGCCCTGAAGAGATATCCCATGACCAGGGTGGGAGAAACCCAAATAAGATGGTACATTTTGAAAGAGGGCATCAGAGGACAGACACACTGAAATCATAATCACAGAAAACTAGTCGATCTGATCACATGGACCACAGCCCTGTCTAACTCAATGAAACTAAGCCATGACGTGTGGGGCCACTCAAGATGGGTGGGTCACGGTGGAGAGGTCTGACAGAATGTGGTCGCCTGGAGAAGGGAATGGCAAACCACTCCAGTATACTTACCTTGAGAACCCCATGAACAGTATCAAAAGGCAAAATGATAGGATACTGAATGAGGAATTCCCCAGGTCGGTAGGTGCCCTGTATGCTACTGGAGATCAGTGGAGAAATAACTCCAGAAAGAAGGGATGGAGGCAATGCAAAAACAATACCCAGTTGTGGATGTGACTGGTGATAGAAGCAAGGTCCGATGCTGTAAAGAGCAATATTGCATAGGAACCTGGAATATTAGGTCTATGAATCAAGGCAAATTGTAAGTGGTCAAACAGGAGATGGCAAGAGTGAATGCCGACAGTCTAGGAATCAGTGAACTAAAATGGACTGGAATGGGTGCATTTAACTCGGATGACCATTATATCTACTACTGTGGGCAGGAATCCCTTAGAAGAAATGGAGTATCCATCATGGACAACAAAAGATTCTGAAATTCAGTACTTGCATGCAATCTCATAAACGACAGAATGATCTCTGTTCATTTCCAAGGCAAACCATTCAATATTACAGTAATCCAAGCCTATGCCCCAACCAGGAATGCTTAAGAAGCCGAAGTTGAATGGTTCTATGAAGACTTACAAGACCTTTTAGAACTAACACCCAAAAAAGATGTCCTTTTCATTACAGGGGACTGGAATGCAAAAGTAGGAAGTCAAGAAACACCTGGAGTAACAGGCAAATTTGGCCTTGGAGCACGGAATGAAGCAGGGCAAAGGCTAATAGAGTTTTCCAAGAGAACGCACTGGTCATAGCAAACACCCTCTTTCAAAAAAAAAAAAGAGAAGACTCTACACAGGCACATCACCAGATGGTCAACACCGAAATCAGATTGATTATATTCTTTGCAGCCAAGATGGAGAAGCTCTATAGAGTTAGCAAAAACAAGAACAGGAAATGACTGTGGCTCAGATCATGAACTCCTTATTGCCAAATTCAGACTGAAATTGAAGAAAGTAGGGAAAACCACGAGACCATTCAGATATGACCTAAATCAAATCCCTTATGATTATACAGTGGAAGTGAGAAATAGATTTAAGGAACTAGATCTGATATATAGAGTGCCTGATGAACTATGGACAGAGGTTCGTGACATTGTATAGGAGACAGGGCCCAAGAACATCGCCCTCGAAAAGAAATGCAAAAAAGCAAAATGGCTGTCTGAGGAGGCCTTACAAATAGCTGTGAAAAGAAGAGAAGTGAAAAGCAAAGGAGAAAATGAAACATATAAGCATCTGAAAGCAGAGTTCCAAAGAGCAAGGAGAGATAAAAAAAACCCTTCCTCAGTGATCAATGCAAAGAAATAGAGGAAAACAGCAGAATAGGAAAGACAAGAGATCTCTTCAAGACAATTAGAGATACCAAGGGAACATTTCATGCAAAGATGGGCTCTATAAAGGACAGAAATGGTATGGACCTAACAGAAACAGAAGATATTCAGAAGAGGTGGCAAGAATACACAGAAGAACTATACAAAAAAGATCTTCACCACCAAGATAATCACGACGGTGTGGTCACTCACCTAGAGCCAGACATCTTGAAATGTGAAGTCAAGTGGGCCTTAGAAAGCATCACTATGAACAAAGCTAGTGGAGGTGATGGAATTCCAGTTGAGCTATTTCAAATCTTGAAAGATGATGCTGAGAAAGTGCTACACTCAATATGCCAGCAAATTTGGAAAACTCAGCAGTGGCCACAGGACTGGAAAAGGGCAGTCTTCATCCCAATCCCAAAGAAAGGCAATGTCAAAGAATGCTCAAACTACCACACAATTGCACTCATCTCACACGCTAGTAAAGTCATGCTCAAAATTCTCCAAGTCAGACTTCAGCAATATGTGAACCATGAACTTCCATATGTTCAAGCAGATTTTAGAAAAAGCAGAGGCACCAGAGATCAAATTGCCAACATCTGCTGGATCATGGAGAAAGCAAGAGAGTTCCAGAAAAACATCTATTTCTGCTTCATTGACTATGCCAAAGCCTTTGTGTGGATCACAAAACTGTGGAAAATTCTGAAAGAGGGGAATCCCAGACCACCTGACCTGCCTCTTGAGAAACCTGTATGCAGGTCAGGAAGCAACAGTTAGAACTGGACATGGAACAACAGACTGGTTCCAAATAGGGAAAGGAGTACGTCAAGGTTGTATATTGTCACCCTGCTTATTTAACTTATATGCAGAGTACATCATGAGGAACGCTGGGCTGGAAGAAGCACAAGCTGGAATCGAGATTGCCAGAAGAATATCAATAACCTCAGATATGCAGATGACACCACCTTTATGACAGAAAATAAAGAGGAACTCAAAAGCCTCTTGATGAAAGTGAAAGAGGAGTGTGAAAATGTTGGCTTGACGCTCAACATTCAGAGAACAAAAATCATGGCATCTGGTCCCATCACTTCATGGGAAATAGATGGATAAACAGTGGAACAGTGTCAGACTTTATTTTTTTGAGCTCCAAAATCATTGCGGATGCTGATTGCAGCCATGAAATTAAATGACACTTACTCCTTGGAAGGAAAGTTATGACCAACCTATACAGCATATTAAAAAGCAGAGACATTACTTTGCCAACAAAGGTCCGTCTAGTCAAGGCTATGGTTTTTCCCGTGGTCATGTATGGATGTGAGAGTTGAACTGTGAAGAAAGCTGATCGCCAAAGAATTGATGCTTTTGAACTGTGGTGTTGGAGAAAACTCTTGAGATCCCTTGGACTGCAAGGAGATCCAACCAGTCCATTCTAAAGGAGATCAGTCCTGGGTGTTCATTGGAAGGACTGATGCTAAAGCTGAAACTCCAATACTTTGGCTCCCTGATGAGAAGAGTTGACTCACTGGAAAAGAATCTGATGCTCAGAAGGATTTGGGGCGGGAAGAGAAGGGGACGACAGAGAATGAGATGGCTGGATGGCATCACCGACTTCGTGGACATCCCCATAAGGATAACAGCTGATCTTTAAATAGAAACTCTTCAGGCCAAGAGAGAATGGCAAGGCATACTTAAAGTGTTGGAAGAAAATAACCTACAGCCTAGATTACTGTACCCAGCAAGTATCTCATTCAAATATGAAGGAGAAATCAAAAGCTTTACAGACAAGTAAAAGCTGAGAGAATTCAGCATCACCAAACCAGCTCTCCAAAAAATGCTTAAGGACCTTCTCTAGAAAGAAACACAGAAAAAGTGTATAAACTCGAACACAAAACAATAAAGTAAATGGCAGCGGGATCATAATTATCAATAATTACCTTAAATGTAAATGCGGTGAATACGCCAACCAAAAGACAAAGGCTGGCTGAATGGATTAAAAAAACAAGACCCCTATATATGTTGTCTACAAGAGACCCACCTCAAAAAGAGGGACACACACGGATTGAAAGTGAAGGGCTGGAAAAAGATATTCCACACAAATAGTGACCAAAAGAAAGCAGGAGTAGCAATACTCATATCAGATAAAATAGACTTTAATACAAAGGCTGTGAAAAGAGACAAAGAAGGACACTACATAATGATTAAATGATCAATCCAAGAAGAAGATAAAACAATTATAAATATATATTCACCCAACATAAGAGCACAGCAATATGTAAGACAAATGATAACAAGTATGAAAGGGGAAATTAACAACAATGCAACAATAGTGGGAGACTTAAATACTGCACTCACACCTATGGATAGATCAACTAAACAGAAAATTAACAAGGAAACACAAACTTTTAATGATACAATAGACCAGTTAAACCTAATTGGTATCTATAGGACATTTCACCCCAAAACAATGAATCTCACTTTCTTCTCAAGCACACACGGAACCTTCTCCAGGATAGATCACATCCTGGGCCATAAATCTAGAGTGGTAAATTCAAAAAAATTGAAATCATTCCAAGCATCTTTTCTGACCACAATACAGTAAGACTAGATCTCAATTACAGGAGAAAAACTATTAAAAATTCCAACATATAGAGGCTGAACAACATGCTGCTGAATAACCAACAAATCATAGAAGAAATCAAAAAGGAAAAAAAAAATGCATAGAAATGAATTAAAATGAAAACACAACAACCCAAAACCTGTGGGACACTGTAAAAGCAGTACTAAGGGGAAGGTTCATAGCAATACAGGCA
This sequence comes from Moschus berezovskii, assembly GCF_049115385.1. NCBI lineage: Eukaryota > Metazoa > Chordata > Mammalia > Artiodactyla > Moschidae > Moschus > Moschus berezovskii. Next base: position 130,293,764 of record NC_142488.1, on the reverse strand, counting down.
TACCTCAAGAAACAAGAAGAAAGTCAACTAAATAACCTAACTGTACACCTAAACAACTAGAAAAGGAATAAATGAAGAGCCCCAGGGTTAGTAGCAGGAAAGAAATCTTAAAACTTAAGGCAGAAATAAATGCAAAAGAAACAAAAGAGACCTTGGCAAAAATCAACAGAGCCAAAGGCTGGTTCTTTTTGAGGGTAAATATAATTGACAAACCACTAGCATGCCTCATCAAGAAACAAAGGGAGAAAAACCAAATCAATAAAATTAGAAATGAAAATGGAGAGATCACAATAGACAACAGAAATACAAAGGATCAGCAATTTTGTGCTAATGAAATGGACAACTTGGAAGAAATGGACAAATTCTTAGAAAACTACAACTTCCCAAAACTGAACCAGGAAGAAATAGAAAATCTGAACAGACCCCATCACAAGCATGAAAATTGAAACTGTAATCAGAAATCTTCCAGCAAACAAAAGCCAAGGTCCAGACGGCTTCACAGCTGAATTCTACCAAAAATTTAGAGAAGAGCTTGAACTGTGGTGTTGGAGAAGACTCTTGAGAGTCCCTTATACTGCAAGGAGATCCAACCAGTCCATTCTAAAGGAGATCAATCCTGGATGTTCATTGGAGGGACTGATGCTAAAGCTGAAACTGCAATACTTTGGCCACCTCATGTGATGAGTTGACTCACTGGAAAAGACTCTGATGCTGGGAAAGGTTGGGGGCGGGAGGAGAAGGGGACGACGGAGAATGAGATGGCTGGATGGCATCACCGACTCTGTGGACATGAGTTTGAGTGTACTCCGGGAGTTGGTGATGGACAGGGAGGCCTGGCGTGCTGTGATTCATGGGGTCGTGGAGAGTCGGACACGACTGAGCGACTGAACTGAACTGAACTGAACACCTATCCTACTCAAACTCTTCCAGAAAACTGCAGAGGACGGTAAACTTCCAAACTCATCCTATGAGGCCACCATCACTCTAATACCTAAACCTGACAAAGATGCCACACGAAAGAGTACTACAGGCCAATATCACTGATGAACATAGATGCAAAAATCCTTAACAAAATTCTAGCAATCAGAAATTAGGAACACATTAAAAAGATCATACATCACGGCCAAGTGGGCTTTATCCCAGGGATGCATGTATTCTTCAACATCCGCTAATCAATCAATGTAATACACCACATTAACAAACTGGAAAATAAAAATCATATGATTATCTCAATAGATGCAGAGAAATCCTTTGACAGAATTCAACACCCATTTATGACAAAAAAAAAAAAAAAACCTCCAGAAGGCAGGAATAGAAGGAACGTTCTACAACATAATAAAAGCTATATATGACAAACCCACAGCTAACTTTATCCTCAATGGTGAAAAATTGAAAGCATTTCACAATATAAAGTCAGGAACAAGACAAGGGTGCCCACTCTCACCGCTACTATTCAACATAGTGCTGGAAGTTTTGGCTACGGCAATCAGAGCAGGAAAAGACATAAAAGGAATACAAATTGGAAAAGAAGAAGTAAAACTCTCACTGTTTGCAGATGACATGATCCTCTACACAGAAAACCCTAAAGACTCTACCAGAAAATTACTAGAGCTAGTCAATGCATAGAGTAAAGTTGCAGGATATAAAATCAACACACAGAAATCCCTTGCATTCCTATACACTAACAATGAGAAAAAAGAAAGAGAAATTAAGGAAACAATTCCATTCACCATTGCAACGAAAAGAATAACATACTTAGGAATATATATACATAAACAAACGAAAGGCCTATATATAGAAAACTATAAAACACTGGTGAAAGCAATCAGAGAGGACACTAATAGATGGAGAAATATACCGTGTTCATGGATTGGAAGCATAAATATTGTGAAAATGAATATATTACCCAAAGTAATTTATAAGTTCAACACAATCCCTATCAAGCTACCAACGGTATATTTCACAGAGCTAGAACAAATAATTTCACAATTTGTATGGAAATACGAAAAACCTCGAATAGCCAAAGCAATCTTGAGAAAGAAGAATGGAACTGGGGGAATCAAGCTGCCGAACTTCAGGCTCTACTACAAAGCCACAGTCATCAAGACAGTATGGTACTGGCATAAAGACAGATATATAGATCAATAGAACAAAAATAGAAAGCCCAGAGATAAATGCATGCACCTAATGACACCTTATCTTTGACAAAGGAGGCAAGAACATGCAATGGAGAAAAGACAATCTCTTTAAAAAGTGGTGCTGGGAAAACTGGTCAACCACTTGTAAAAGAATGAAACTAGAACACTCCTGAACACCATACACAAAAATAAACTCAAAATGGATTAAAAATCTAAATGTATGACCAGAAACTATAAAATTCCTAGAAGAAAACATAGGCAAAACACTCTCCGACATAAATCACAGCAGGATCCTCCATGACCTACCTCCCAGAATATTGGAAATAAAAGCAAAAATAAACTAATGAGACCTAATTAAAAATAAAAACTTCTGCACAGCAAAGGGAACTCTAAGCAAGGTGAAAAGACAGCCTTCAGAATGGGAGAAAATAATAGCAAATGAAGCAACTGAAAAAAAATTAATCTCAAAAATATACAAGCAACTCGTGCAGCTCAATTCCAGAAAAATAAGCCACCCAATCAAAAAATGGGCCAAAGAACTAAACAGACATTTCTCCAAAGAAGACATACAGATGGCTAACAAACACATGAAAACATGCTCAACATCCCTCATAATCAGAGAAATGCAAATCAAAACCACAATGAGATACCATTTCACACCAGTCAGAATGGCTGCTATCCAAAAGTCTCCAAGCAATAAATGCTGGAGAGGGTGTGGAGAAAAGGGAACCCTCTTATACTGTTGGTGGGAATGCAAACAAGTACAGCCACTATGGAGGACAGTGTCGAAATTCCTTAAAAAACTGGAAATAGAACTGCCATACGACCCAGCAATCGCACTCCTGGGCATACACACCCAGGAAACCAGAACTGAAAGAGACACATGTACTCCAGTGTTCATCGCAGCACTGTTTATAATAGCCAGGACATGGAAGCAACCTAGATGTCCAACTGCAGACGAATGGATAAGAAAGCTGTGGTACATATACACAATGGAGTATACTCAGCCATTCAAAAGAATACATTTGAATCAGTTCTAATGAGGTGGATGAAATTTCAACCTATTATACAGAGTGAAGTAAGCCAGAAAGAAAAACACCAATACAGTATATTAATGCATATATATGGAATTTAGAAAGATGGTAATGATAATCCTGTATACTTGACAGGAAAAGAGACACAGATGTATAGAACAGTCTTTTAGACTCTGTGGGAGAGGGCAAGGGTGGGATGATTTGGGAGAATGGCATTGAAACATGTATATTATCATATGTGAAATGAATCGCCAGTCCAAGTTCGATGCATGATACAGGATGCTCGGGGCTGGTGTACTGGGATGAATCAGAGGGATGGGATGGGGAGGGAGGTGGGAGGGGGGTTCAAGATGGGGAACACATGTACACCCAGGGCAGATTCATGTCAATGTATGGCAAAACCAATACAATAATATAAAGTTATTAGCCTCCAATTTAAATAAATAAATTAAAAAAGGAAAGATTAAAAATCTTGAGTAGACATTAGATTCTCAAAAATACAATATTAAAAGAAACAAAAGCAAAACAAAAAACAAAAAAAAAACAGAAAACAAAAAACACAAAGTCACACAAATTATTATATATATATATATGAAGTTTGCTTTAAAAATAGGGTTTTTCCTTTTTTATCCAAGGTATTAGTAGGTTATAAAAATGAAAATTAAAGGAGTAATGTGGACTTAAAAATAACAAAAAAACCAAAATAAAATAAAATTTTTTTTTTTAATTATAATAGTAAAAATATATCTAAGACTTTCTCTGGAGCTGTTGCGGACAGTCTGGGGTCAGTTCATTTTCAGATAGTTCCTTGGTTCGGCTTGTACTTCTCACGGTCTATAGTCCCCTTCCTATGTAGTCAGTGTTAACTTCAGGGTTTTAATCTGTTGCACCTGTCACTTCCAAAGTGGTTCCCTCTGTTTATTTTAGCTTCTTCTGTTTGCTGGTCTCTTCAGTGTCTAATTTCTGCCCTGACACAAGGGGCGCAGTGGTGGTCACTTTTTTTAGGCTTACATGTTCAGTTGTGCTTTGGGGAGGGAGAACACTGCAAACAAATATCACTGGCATGTGTTCACAGTGATTCAGCCACACTGGGTTTGCCCCCCTCATGGCATGTGTGCTTCCCCAGTCTACACTGCTTAGACTCTAGGTTGCTCTGCAGGGAACTGTCTGATGCACGACCTGGTTTGCATGCACTTCCCAGGTCTAAGCTGCTCAGGTTCAGGTTCTTGGGTACTCCACAAAGGCGCAGACTTGGTTGGGCCTGCGTTTTGTGCCCGTCCCAGGTTCGAGCAGCTCAGGTGACCAGGTCCTTGGCGCACGTAGTCACCCACAGTTGAAGGCTGTGACTTATCCCCTCCCCCATCCCAGCCACTCGGTTTTCTGGGTGTACAATGGGCATGCCTTCTCAGGTGTGCTGTGTGTCTCTTCTGGGAAGCTGATCTCTGGCTGCAACCCTCCCGGCAGATGTCGACCGTCCAGAATCCCAAGAAGTCTTGGTGAGCAATGAAGTCTGCTTGCGGTTTGGTATAGGATGCCTTTCTGGGGCCGTGATTGCCCCCTACAAGCTCTGGCTGCCCTTGCCTGCCTGTCTCTGGCTGGGAATGGGCCGGTTCACAGCCGACTAGCTCTGCTCAGTCCTTTGTTCTGTGAATGGGACTGGTGGTGGTTAGGGCTTTTCACAGGATCGTGGGATAGCTATCCCACAGTCTGGGTGGCTATCTCAAGCTAGTTCCCTCAGATTGCCTACAGGGCATTCAGGCCCGGTCCTTATCCTAAGCAATGCTGCCCGCTCCTCCCTGTCCCTTCCCCGCTTGCTAGTGGGGGGTGCGAGCGTCTGGGCTGTTGCACCGCTGGGAGTTGTTGTTAGGCACGTAATCTGTGGGTTTTAATTATTTATTTATTTTTCCTCCCAGTTATTTTGCCCTCTGAGATTCCAAGGCTCGCCACAGACCCACCAGAGAGAATGTTTCCTGGTGTTTGGAAACTTCTCTCTTTTTTAAGACTCCTTTCCCAGGATGGATCTCCATCCCTACCTCTTTTGTCTCTCTTTTAATCTTTTATATTTTGTCCTACCCCCTTTCAAAGACAATGGGTTGCTTTTCTGGGTGCCTGATGTCCTCTGCCGGGAGTTGGTGATGGACAGGGAGGCCTGGCGTGCTGTGATTCATGGGGTCGTGGAGAGTCGGACACGACTGAGCGACTGAACTGAACTGAACTGAACTGATGTCCTCTGCCAGCATTCCGAAGTTGTTCTGTGGAATTTGCCCAGCGCTCAAATGTTCTTTCAATGAATTTGTGGGGGAGAAAGTGGCCTCCCCATCCTAGTCCTCTGCCATCTTAGGACCGCCCCCCGCCATTGGTACTTGGATAAGGATTACACAGAATCTGTGGTTTGCCTAAGGCAGTGTGATCATTTTAATGACAGTAATTTTTTCACTCCATGACCACAGTATATCTTTCCATCTGTTTCTGTCATTGTCAGTTTCTTCAAACAATGTCTTATACTTTTCAAGTTCACTTCAGTTCAGTTCAGTCACTCTGTCCTGTCTGAATCTATACGACCCCATAGATTGCAGCACACCAGGCTTCCCAGTCCATCACCAACTCCTACACTTTGCTCTAACTCATGTCCATCGAGTCAATGATGCCATCCAAGTACCTCATCCTCTGTTGTCCCCTTCTCCTCCTTTCAATCTTTTCCAGCATCAGGGTTTTTTCCAATGAGTCAGTTCTTTGCATCAGGTCACCAAAGTATTGGAGCTTCAGCTTCAGCCCTTCCAATGAATATTCGGGACTGGTTTCTTTTAGGACTGACTGATTTGATCTCCTTGCAGTCCAAGGGACTCTCAAGAGTCTTCTCCAACACCACAGTTAGAAAGCATCACATTTCAGCGCTCAGCTTTCTTTATGGTCCAACTCTCACATTAGTACAAGACTATTGGAAAAACTGTAGCTTTGAGTAGATGAACCTTTGTCGGCAAAGTAATGTCTCTGCTTTTTAATATGCTGTCAAGGTTGGTCAAAGCTTTGCTTCTAAGAAGCAGGAGTCTTTTCATTTCATCACTGCCGTCACCATCTGCAGTGACTTTGGAACCCAAAAAATAAAGTCTCTCACTGTTTCCAATGCTTCTCCATCTATTTGCCATGAAGTGATGGTACCAGAAAAGACCCTGATGTTGGCAAAGATTGAAGGCAGGAAAAGAAGGGGATGAGTGAGGATGAGACAGTTGGATGGCATCACCGACTCAATGGACATGAGTTTGAGTAAGATCCGGAAGTTGGTGATGGACAGGGAAGCCTGGTGCACTGCAGCCCACAGGGTTGTATAGAGTCTGACACAACTGAGCGACTGAAATGAACTGAACTGATGGGACCAGGTGCCATGATCTTCGTTTTTTGAATGTTGAGTTTTAAGCCAGCTTTTTCACTCTCCTTTTTCACTTTCATCAAGACGCTCTTAGTTCCTCCTCGTTTTCTGCCATAAGGGTGGTGTCATCTGCATATCTAAGGTGATTGATATTTCTCCCTGCAATCTAGATTTCAGCTTATGTTTCTTCGAGCCCGGCCTTTTGCATGATGTACTCTGCATAGAAGTTAAATAAGCAGGATGACAATATACATCCTTAATATACTCCTTTCCCTATTTGGAACCAGTCCATTGTTCCATGTCCGTTTCTGACTGTTGCTTCTTGACCTGCATACAGGTTTCTCAGGAGACAGGTAAGGTGGTCTGGTATTCCCAACTCTTGAAGAATTTTCCACAGTTTGTTGTGATCCAAACATCAAAGGTTTTAGTGTAGTTAGTGAAGCAGAAGTAGATGTTTTTCTGGAATTCTCTTGCTTTTTCTATGATCCAACAGATGTTGGCAATATGATCTCTGCTTCCTCTGCCTTTTCTAAATCTAGCTTGAACATCTGGATGTTCTCCATTCATGTACTGTTGAAGTATAGCTTGGAGAACTTTTTTTAGGGGAAGAAGACTGACTGAAAACACCCACTCTGACCAGGTACCACAGTAACCACTTGCATGAGTTGTTTTACGACAGAAGGTCCTGGTAAGGAACATGGAGCTAATAACCCATCACCAACTGGGAGAGTTCAAGAAACGTCAAAGGTGATACCACGTGTCCAACCACCTCCCATAGTCCTCCTTGCTGGCATCCATCTTGGCTGAACTAGGGATACACCACCAGGAAAGACTCTGAGTCAGAATGATTGGCTAAAGACAACCCGGAAGCTAATCCCATCACCATAAAGCCTTAAGCTGTGAGCCACATGGCAGAGCTATCACCTGGGTTCCCTTACCCTACTGCTCTCTTCCCGGGGCCAATTTTCTGCCTTCTGTAGGTCTTTCATTTCAATGGAAGCTCTGTAAGTAGTATAAATTTCATGGAAAGACATGAGCTAAGGTTCTTCCTAGTCCGTCATCTTGGACACTCCCTCATTAGACTTCTTACATCGTGACTAAGCAATCTCCAAAATGAAATTTTCCTTCAAACTTCATGAATAGTTTCTACTATGCTATTTCAGTTTTTGCTTTCAACAAAAGCAAAACTCACTGTGTAGGACTACATCAAAAATAAAAGCCACTGCCCAGCAGAGGAAATAATCAACAAAATGAAAAGACAACCTACAGAATGGGAAAAAATATTTGCAAACCATTTATCTGATAACGGGTTAATATCCAAAATATATTTAAAAAACTGATCAAACTTAACAGCAATAAAACAAATAATAAGATTTTAACATGGGTAAAGAATCTGAATAGACATTTTTCCAAGAAATATATACAAATAGCCAACCGATATATGAAAAGGTGCTCAACATCACTAGTCATCAGGGAAATGCAAGTCAAAACCACAGTAAGATATCCTCTCAAATCTGTTAGAAAGTCTACTATAAAAAGACAAGTAATAACGAATACTGGCAAAGATGTGGAGAAAAGGGATTCTTTGTACACTGCTGATGGAAATGTAAATTAGTACAACCCCTGTGGAAAACAGTGTGGAGGTTTCTCAAAAAATTAACACTAGAACTACAATATAATCCAGCCATCCCACTTCTCTGTATATATCTGAAGGAAATGAAATTACTATCTTGAAGAGATGACTGTACCTCCATATTCACTGCAATAATATTACAATAGCCAAGACATGGAAACAATTTAAGTGTCCATTGACAGATGAATGGTAAAGAAACTGTAGTGTGTGTGTATGTATGTGTGTGTACGCATGTGTGCATATACACACAAAGTGGAATATTATTAAGCAATAAAAAGAAGGAAATCCTGCCATTTGTGATAATATGAATGGACTTGGAGGACATTATGCTTAATGAAGTCACACGGAGAAAGACAAATATTCTATGATCTCATTTATATGTAGAATCTGAAAAAACAAAACCCAAACTCATAGAAACAGAGGGTAGATTGGTGGTTTTTGGAGAGGCCAGGTACTCATTACTCACCTTAATGAGTAAAGGTGGTCAATGGGTACAAATTTCCAGTTATAAAATGAATGATTTCTTGCCTATCTAATGTGTAGCATTATGACTATAGTTAACAATGCTACATAGAATACACAAAACTTCTTAAAAGATTAAACCTGGAAAGTCCTCACCACACACACAAAAAAAGTAGCTATATGAGGTGATGGCTGTGTTAACTAGCCTTATTTCGTGGTAATCATTTCACAATATATGCATATATTAAACCATCACATTGTACACCTTAAACTTACAAAGTGTTAGATGTCAATAACATAGCAATAAAGTTGGGAAAAAATAAGGGTTGAATGTTAAAAAAAAAAAAAAAAGACTGGGTCTGGAACTGGCGCAGTATCCCTTTCATAGCATCCTACTGGTAGGTGCCAGCCAGAAGCTCATGCGTCAGGGATTGTACAAGGGCACAAATACCAGTTGGTATGGCTTATTGAGGGCCATCATCAGAATCAGAAAGGAAAAGGAGAGAAGGAAAGATGTATCCATGTCAGTGCAGAGTTCCAAAGACTAGCAAGGAGTGATAAGAAAGCCTTCCTAAGTGATCAATGCAAGAAATAGAGGAAAGCAATAGAATGGGATAGACCAGAGATCTCTTTAAGAAAATTAGAGATACCAAGGGAACATTTCATGCAAAGATGGGCTCGATAAAGGACAGAAATGGTATGGACCTAACAGAAGCAGAAGATATTAAGAAGAGGTGGCAAAATACACAAAAGAACTATAGAAAGGAGAATAAGATGGTGGAGTAGAAGGTCATGCACTAAACTTCTGCGAGATCTCCAAAATTCAAACTCACTGCTGAACAACCATCAACAGGAGAATGTTGGGTCCCACCAAAAAATGATGCCCCATGTCCAAGGGTGAAGGAGAAGCCCCAACAAGATGGTAAGGAGGGGCAAAATCTTGTGTAGAATCACACTCAGTCAACCAGTAGTTATATTTTCCAAAGAATAAATATACCTATAATTCAAAGCTACTGAGTTGGCAGGGTCTATACACTTTCTGCAGATGTGAGATGCCGGCTCCAGCCATGTAGATGCGAGAGACCGGCTGCACGACCCACCATGCGCAGAAGTGTGCCTGAGAAGAGTTACCCCACGCCCGAGGTCAGGGCCAGCAGCCAAGAGAAGCTACCACATGTCCAAGAGGCGCTGGCTGCATGGGTGCAGGAGGGCCGATAGGAGCTACTCCACGTTCAAGGTCAGGATGGGCAGCCTTGAGGAGATACCCCTTGTCCAAGGTAAGGGGCAGCGGGGGCGCTTTGCTGGAGCAGCTGTGAAGAGATATCCCACGACCAAGGTAAGAGAAACCCAAATAAGATGTTAGGCATTGCGAGGGGGCACTCAGAGGGCAGAAACACTGAACTCATAATCACAGAAAACTAGTCGATCTGATCAAATGGACCACAGCCCTGTCTAACTCAATGAAACTAAGCCATGCCGTGTGGGGCCACCCAAGATGGACGGGTCATGGTGGAGAGGTCTGACAGAATGTGGTCCACTGGAGAAGGGAATGGCAAACTATCAGGGACCAGCCTCGATATGGCCCAGGTTATCCTCAGGATGAACGGCGTCGGCGTCAGCGAGAGAAAGACAGAGAGAGAGAGAGAGAGAGAGAGACAGGGGCTGATGATTCCTTGGTTTACGCAGGAAACCAATAAAACACCAGCACAGGGTTTGCTCTGTTTACGTAGGCTGCAGGCGCCCTCTCGAATCACTGGAGGCACCCCACCAGGGCACCCCCTCGAGTGGGTCTTAGAAGCCCAGGCAGATAAGTAAACGCAGAGGGCCCAGCGCTCCGAGGATCTCAACCAGAAAAAGGAGAATAGAGAAAAGGATGGAAAAAGAGAAAGAACGACATGGGGAGACCAAGCTTCAGTGAGCAAGGCCCAAAACTTTATTTTCCAGTGCTGCTTTTATACCCTAAGTTGTGCACATAAAAAATAGAGAAAGGGAGGTATAGAGTCATGCCAAAATCACACAGGGTCAGCAGTCTTGACCCTTATCAGGAGCAAGGCTTATTTTTGTATGTCTCATGATATACAAAAGTTTTGGGTGGTTTACATCATCTTCTGGCCAGGTGGCCTGCTAACAGTTTATGGCCCTCTCTCCTAACAAAGGTTAGTTAGCTAGAAAAAGTCTTACATTCTTTTAAGGTGATTTTCCTAAAGTCAGGGGCTAGACACATGACAAAGTTACATTCCTATCAGGAAAAGGTGTAGTGAGTTACAAGAAAGGAATTTATTAACTTAAGATCTGATGTGGTTAAATCAAAGGCTACTACTTATTTTCTCTATATGTGATTAATATATTTTCCAAGGATACAATAGATAGAGGAAACTTTGCAGCAAGCATTGATTCAACAATGAAATCTTTTTTAGTACTATTCTAATGATTTTAACTTCTTCAACAAATTCCTGTATTTTAAAATATTAGGCTTTCTGTCCTTGCATGGCTGGGAGGCTGTAAACAGTCAAATTCGTAGTTGGAAGAGCCTGGACAAACTTGTCATGCAAGTTAGAAAGCTATCAGAGGGGCTTGCATTGGAACACTCCTATTAAGCCGAGGAGAACTTAACTACAGCTCTGAATTAATGTTTTCAGAGAAAGGTGGTTGGGGGGAAGCCCCCGTAAGTATTAGAGGACTTGATAAGAGGTGTAAGAGAGTAAGGCAGTCAGACTCCGGTTTTCTTTGGGGTAGATGCTCAGGTGAGTCCAGGGGGTTCCTCGAGTCCTGATTAGCCTTTGCCCGTCAGGCCTCTTCCCCAATTGACCTTTGCCACGGGTAGGATTTCCCTCACTGGCTCCCGGCAGCAAACCACTTCAGTATACTTGCCTTGAGAACACCATGCTGCTGCTGCTGCTGCTGCTGCTAAGTCGCTTCAGTCGTGTCCTACTCTGTGCGACCCCATAGACGGCAGCCAACAGGCACCGTCGTTCCTGGGATTCTCCAGGCAAGAACACTGCAGTGGGTTGCCAGCTCCTTCTCCAATGCATGAAAGTGAAAGGAAAAGTGAAGTCCCTCAGTCGTGTCTGACTTGTCGTGATCCCATGGACTGCAGCCTACCAGGCTCCTCCGTCCATGGGATTTTCCAGGCAAGAGTACTGGAGTGGGTTGCCATTGCCTTTTCTGTGAGAACCCAATGAAAAGTATCAAAAGGCAAAATGATAGGATACTGAATGAGGAATTCCCCAGGTCGGTAGGTGCCCAGTATCCTACTGCAGATCAGTGGAGAAATAACTCCAGAAAGAATGAAGGGATGGAGCCAAAGCAGAAACAATACCCAGTTGTGGATGTCACTGGTGATAGAAGCAAGGTCTGATGCTGTAAAGAGCAATAGTGCAGAAGAAGGTGGAATGTTAGGTCCATGATGAAGGCAAATAGGAAGTGGTCAAACAGGAGATGGCAAGACTGAACGTAGCCATTCTAGGAATCAGTGAACTAAAATGGACTGGAATGGGTGAATTTAACTCAGATGACCATTATATCTACTACTGTGGGCAGGAATCCCTTAGAAGAAATGGAGTAGCCACCTTGGTCAACAACAGAGTCTGAAATGCAGTACTTGGATGCAATCTCAAAAACGACAGAATGATCTCTGTTCATTTCCAAGGCAAACCATTCAATGTTACAGTAATCCAAGCCTATGCCCCAACCAGTAAGGCTGAAGAAGCCGAAGTTGAACAGTTCTATGAAGACCTACAAGACCTTTTAGAATTAACACCCCAAAAAGATGTCCTTTTCATTATAGGGGACTGGAATGCAAAAGTAGGAAGACAAGAAACACCTGGAGTAACAGGCAAATTTGACCTTGGAGTACGGAATGAAGCAGGGCAAACGCTAATAGAGTTTTGCCAAGACAACTCACTGGTCATAGCAAACATCCTCTTTCAACAACACAAGAGAAGACTCTGCACATGGACATCACCAGATGGTCAACACCGAAATCAGATTGATTATATTCTTTGCAGCCAAAAATGGAGAAGCTCTATAAAGTTACCAAAAACAAGACCAGGAGCCGACTGTGGCACAGATCATGAACTCCTTATTGCCAAATACAGACTTAAATTGAAGAAAGTAGGGAAAACCACTAGTCCATTCAGATATGACCTAAATCAAATCCCTTATGATTATACAGTGGAAGTGAGAAAGAGATTTAAGGGACTAGATCTGATAGATAGAGTGCCTGATGACCTATGGACAAAGGTTCCTGACATTTACAGGAGACAGGGCCCAAGACCATCCCCATGGGAAAGAAATGCAAAAAAGCAAAGTGGCTGTCTGGGGAGGCCTTACAAGTAGTTGTGAAAAGGAGAGAAGCAAAAAGCAAAGGAGAAAAGGAAAGATATAGGCATCTGAATGCAGAGTTCCAAAGAATAGCAAGGAGAGATAAGAAAGCCTTCCTCAGCAATCAATGCAAAGAAATAGACGAAAACAACAGAATAGGAAAGACAAGAGATCTCTTCAAGACAATTAGAGATACCAAGGGAACATTTCATGCACAGATGGGCTCGATAAAGGACAGAAATGGTATGGACCAAACAGAAGCAGAAGATATTAAGAAGAGGTGGCAAGAATACACATAAGAATTGTACAAAAAAGATCTACACAACCAAGATAATCACGATGGTGTGATCACTCACCTAGAGCCAGACATCTTGGAATGTGAAGTCAAGTGGGCCTTAGAAAGCATCACTACTAACAAAGCTAGTGGAGGTGATGGAATTCCAGTTGAGCTATTTCAAATCCTGAAGGATGATGCTGTGAACGTGCTGCATTCAGTATGCCAGCAAATTTGGAAAACTCAGCAGTGGCCACAGGACTGGAAAAGGCCAGTCTTCACTCCAATCCCAAAGAAAGGCAATGACAAAGAATGCTCAAACTACTGCACAGTTGCACTCATCTCACATGCTAGTAAAGTCATGCTCAAAATTCTCCAAGCCAGGCTTCAGCAATATGTGAACCGTGAAATCCCAGATGTTCAAGCAGGTTTTAGAAAAGGCAGAGGCACCAGAAATTAAATTGCCAACATCCGCTGGATCATGGAGAAAGCAAGAGAGTTCCAGAAAACCATTTATTTCTGCTTCATTGACTATGCCAAAGCCTTTGACTGTGTGGATCACAATAAACAGTGGAAAATTCTGAAAGAGATGGGAATACCAGACCACCTGACCTGTCTCTTGAGAAACCTGTATGCAGGTCAGGAAGCAATAGTTAGAATTGGAAATGGAACAACAGACTGGTTCCAAATAGGAAAAGGAGTATGTCAAGGTTGTATATTGTCACCCTGCTTTTTTAACTTATATGCAGAGTACATCATGAGGAACGCTGGGCTGGAAGAAGCACAAGATGGAATCAAGATTGCCGGGAGAGGGGAGCATGGGAAGATGGCGGAGGAATAGGATGGGGCGACCACTTTCTCCCCCACAAAATCAGCAAAAGAACATTTGAACGCTGAGTAAATCCCACAAAACAACTTCTGAATAACACAGAGGACATCAGGCACCCAGAAAAGCAGCCCATAGTCTTCGAAAGGAGGTAAGAAATAGTATAAAAAAATAGAAAGAGAGACAAAAGAGGGAGCCACGGAGCTCCGTCCCGGGAAGGGAGGCTTAAAAGAAAAAGGACAAGTTTCCAAACACCTGGAAACACTGCCGAGTGGAACCTCAGTCAGTTCAATTCAGTTCAGTCGCTCAGTCAAGTCCGACTCTCCGCGACCCCGTGAATCACACCACACCAGGCCTCCCTGTCCATCACCAACACCCAGAGATCACTCAAACTCATGTCCACAGAGTGAGTGATGCCATCCAGCCATCTCATTCTCTGTCATCCCCTTTTCTTCCCGCCCCCAACCTTTCCCAGCATCAGAGTTTTTTCCAGTGAGTCAACTCGTCCCATGAGATGGCCAAAGTATTGCAGCTTCAGCTTTAGCATCAGTCCTTCCAATGAACACCCAGCAATGATCTCCTTTAGAGTGGACTGGTTGGATCTCCTTGCAGTCCAAGGGACTCTCAAGAGTCTTCTCCAACACCACAGTTCAAAAGCATCAGTTCTTCAGCGATCAGCTTTCTTCACAGTCCAACTCTCACATCCATACATGACCACGGGAGAAACCATAGCCTTGACTAGACGGACCTTGGTTGGCAAAGTAATGTCTCTGCTTTTTAATATACTATCAAGGTTGGTCATAACTTTCCTTCCAAGGAGTAAGCGTCTTTTAATTTCATGGCTGCAATCAACATCTGCAGTGATTTTGGAGCCCCAAAAAATAAAGTCTGACACTGTTTCCACTGTTTCCCCATCTATTTCCCATGAAGTGATGGGACCAGATGCCATGATCTTTGTTTTATGAATGTTGAGCTTCAAGCCAACCTTTTCACTCTCCTCTTTCACTTTCATCAAGAGGCTTTTGAGTTCCTCTTCACTTTCTGCCATAAGGGTAGTGTCATCTGCATATCTGAGGTTATTGATATTTCTCCCAGCAATCTTGATTCCAGCTTGTGCTTCTTCCAGCCCAGCGTTCCTCATGATGTACTCTGCATATAAGTTAAATAAGCAATGTGGCAATATACAGCCTTGACGTACTCCTTTTTCTATTTGGAACCAGTCTGTTGTTCCATTTACAGTTCTGACTGTTGCTTCCTGACCTGCATACAGGTTTCTCAAGAGGCAGGTCAGGTGGTCTGGGATTCCCATCTCTTTCAGAATGTTCCACAGTTTATTGTGATCCACACAGTCAAAGGCTTTGGCATAGTCAATGAAGCAGAAATAGATGGTTTTCTGGAACTCTCTTGCTTTCTCCATGATCCAGCGGATGTTGGCAATTTGATCTCTGGTGCCTCTGCCTTTTCTAAAACCTGCTTGAACATCTGGGAGTTCACGGTTCACATATTGCTGAAGCCTGGCTTGGAGAATTTTGAGCATGACTTTACTAGCATGTGAGATGAGTACAATCGTGTGGTAGTTTGAACATTATTTAGCATTGCCTTTCTTTGGGATTGGAATGAAGGCTGGCCTTTTCCAGTCCTGTGGCCACTGCTGAGTTTTCCAAATTTGCTGGCATATTGAGTGCAGCACGTTCACAGCATCATCCTTCAGGATTTGAAATAGCTCAACTGGAATTCCATCACCTCCACTAGCTTTGTTCGTAGTGATGCTTTTTAAGGCCCACTTGACTTCACATTCCAAGATGTCTGGCTCTAGGTCAGTGATCACGTTATCATGACTATCTTGGTTGTGAAGATCTTTTTTGTACAGTTCTTCTGTGTATTCTTGCCACCTCTTCTTAATATCTTCTGCTTCTGTTAGGTCCATACCATTTCTGTCCTTTATCGAGCCCATCTGTGCATGAAATGTTCCCTTGGAATCTCTAATTTTCTTGAAGAGATCTCTTGTTTTTCCCATTCTGTTTCCTATATTTCTTTGCATTGATCACTGAGGAAAGCTTTCTTATCTCTCCTTGCTATTCTTTGGAAATCTGCATTCAGATGCTTATATCTTTCCTTTTCTCCTTTGCTTTTTGCTTCTCTTCTTTTCACAGCTATTTGTAAGGCCTCCTCAGACAGCCATTTTCCTTTTTTGCATTTCTTTTCCATGGGGAAGGTCTTGGTCCCTGTCTCCAGTACAATGTCACGAACCTCTGTGAGTTTCCTCCCCGGCGTTCGGCCTGGCTTCCTCTCTCTCTTCCTCCTTCTCCTCTCCTGCCCCGTAGTACTCCAAGGCAGGAGCCAGAGACTGAGGGGAGCCTCGGCCTTGGCAAGAAAGCCACCCAAGTTTAGCTCCTCCGGGGACTGGGTCTGAAGGAGCAAGCCCCAAAGAGGAAGTGAGCGGGCCGCCCGCCCCACAGCCTCCCTCGCCCGGAGAGAGAGACACTCAGTTGCAGCGGGGGGTTCTGTCAAGGCAGTTCCCGTTTTATTGGTGTAAGCTTCTCATATATATATGCAAGCATGGGGTAAGCGTGGGACTTTTAAAAGAGGCTTTCCACTCACATTAAAGCATGTAAAGGGTGGGGGTGTTTAGGAGCCAATCAGAACCTTTTGGGGTTATCTGGGCCGCGCCCCCCTGACATCTGTCAGGCGCCATCTTGCTGTGAGCACATGTAAGGTGCCTTGGCCATGACCCCTGTCATCTGTCAGGCGCTGTTAAGGCACCCTATAAACCTCCATCCAGAGTTCATCAGGCACTCTATCTATCAGATCTAGCCCCTTAAATATTTTTCTCAATTCCACTGTATAATCATAAGGGATTTGATTTGGGTCATATCTGAATGGTCTAGTGGTTTTCCCTACTTTCTTCAATTTAAGTCTGAATTTGGCAATAAGGAGTTCATGATCTGAGCCACAGTCAGCTCCTGGTCTTGTTTTTGCTAACTGTATACAGCTTCTCCATCTTTGGCTGCAAAGAATATAATCAATCTGATTTCGGTGTTGACCATCTGGTGATGTCCATGTGTAGAGTCTTCTCTTGTCTTGTTGGAAGAGGGTGTTTGCTATGACCAATAACACCCTCTTTGTGTGTTCTCTGGGCAAAACTCTATTAGCCTTTGCCCTGCTTCATTCCGTGCTCCAAGGCCAAATTTGCCTGTTACTCCAGGGGTTTCTTGACTTCCTACTTTTGCATTCCAGTCCCCTATAATGAAAAGGACATCTTTTTTGGGTGTTAATTCTAAAAGATCTTGTAGGTCTTCATAGAACCATTCAACTTCGGCTTCTTCAGCGTTACTGGTTGGGGCATAGGCTTGGATTACTGTAATATTGAATGGTTTGCCTTGGAAAGGAACAGAAATTATTCTGTCGTTTTTAAGATTGCATCCAAGTACTGCATTTCAGACTCTTTTGTTGACCATGATGGCTACTCCATTTCTTCTAAGGGATTCCTGCCCACAGTCGTAGATATAATGATCATCTGAGTTAAATTCACCCATTCCAGTCCATTTTAGTTCACTGATTCCTAGAATGTCGACGTTCACTCTTGCCATCTCCTGTTTGACCACTTCCAATTTGCCTTGATTCATGGACCTAACATTCCAGGTTCCTATGCAATATTGCTCTTTACAGCACCGGACCTTGCTTCTATCATCAGTCACATCCACAACTGGGTATTGGTTTTGCTTTTGCTCCATCCCTTTATTCATTCTAGAGTTATTTCTCCACTGATCTCCAGTAGCATACTGGGCACCTACCGACCTGGGGAATTTCTTCATTCAGTATCCTATCATTTTGCCCTTTGATACTGTTCATGGGGTTCTCAAGGCAAGTATACTGAAGTGGTTTGCCATTCCTTTCTCCAGTGGACCACATTTGGCTGTGGTCCATGTGATCAGATCGACTAGTTTCCTGTGATTATGATTTCAGTGTGTCTGCCCTCTGATGTCCCCTCGCAATACCTACTGTCTTATTTGGGTTTCTCTTACCTTGGGCGTGGGATATCTCTTCATAGCTGCTCCAAGAAAGCGCAGCCACTGCACCTTACCTTGGATGAGGGGTATCTCCTCAAGGCCGCCCCTCCTGACCTTGAACGTGGAGTAGCTCCTTTCGGCCCTCCTGTGCCCGCACAGCCACCGCCTATTGGAAGTGGGGTAGTTCCTCTCGGCCACCGGCCCTGGCCTCAGGCGTGGGGTAGCTCCTCGTGGCCGCACCTCTGTGTGGTCAGTTGTGCCTGGGATGGCGTCTCTCACGTCTGCACTGCTCAGAGGGCCACATAACTGGGAGACAAAAGACATAAATAATTAAAACTCGCAGACTAAGTGCCCAGAGGAAACTCTCAGCGGAGAAGTGGTGCAGACGCCCTCAACCCCCACTAGCAGGTGGGGGCTGAGCAGGGAGGTGCGGGTGGCGGCGCTTAGAGGGAGAACTGGGCTTGAACGCCCCAGGGCAAACTGAGGGCTCGAACTTAAAATAGTGAAGCAGACGCTGCAGCTAAAAGTTGAAAAGGCTAGGAAAAGCCTGCAAAAAGCCCCAACCCAGGACTCCGCCAGCCCCACCCACAGAACAGGGTGCTGAGCAGAGCAAGTTGGCAGCGGGTGGCCCATCCCCCAGCCCCTGCCAACACAGGCAAGGAGGGCAGCCAGCACCAGGTTGGGGCAGCCACGGCCCCAGAGAGGCTTCCCATACCAAGCTGCAGGCAGGCTTCCTTACTAACCAAGACTTCTTGGGGTTCAGGCCGGTAGATATCCGCCTGAGAAAGTGTGCCAGTTGTACTCCCAGAAAACCGAGTGGCAGGGACCGGGAAGGCGATAAGTCACAGTGACCGCGCTCGCCAAATGCCTGGTCACCTGAGCTGCTCGGACCAGGGAAGGCACAAAACGCAGGCCCAGCCAAGTCTGTACCTTTGTGGAGTACCCGAGGACTTGAACATGAGCGGCTCAGACCTGGGAAGTGCATGCAATCCAGAGCCGGCCGCAGACAGCTCCCGGCAGAGCAACCTAGAGCATAAGCAGCATAGACAGGGAAAGCACACACGCCTCGAGCGGGAGCATTCCCAGTGTAGCCGAGACACTGTGAGCACTCCCCACAGACGCCAGGGATATTTGTTAGCTGCGTTCCTCCCTCCCCACAGCAGGACTGAACAGGTGAGCTGGGGAAAAAAAAATGTCCACCACAGCATCCTGGTGTCAGGATGGGAATTAGACACTGAGGAGACCAGAAAACAGAAGAGCTTTTTCAACAGAAGGAACTGCCTTGGAAGTAACAGAGGGAGAAGCCTTGAGCCTACTGCAAGAGTAAGACTGAAAAACAGAGGCAGAGGCTTAAGTCCAAATGCTGAGAACACCAGAGATCTCCTCTTCCAGAGAACATTAATTGATAGGTACTCATCAAATGCCTCCATACATACACTGAAACCAGGCACCACCCAAGGGTCAACAAGTTTCAGTGAAAGACATACTATGCAAGCTATCCAGCAACACAGGAGAATAACACTGAGCTTCAATATACAGGCTGCCCAAAGCCACTCCAAACCCACTGACATCTCAAACTCATTACTGGACACTTCATTGCACTCCAGAGAGAAGAAATCCAGCTCCACCCACCAGAACATCGACACAAGCTTCCCTAACCAGGAAACCTTGACAAGTCACCCATCCAACCCCGCGCACAACGAGGTAACTACATAATAATAAAGAGAACTCCACAAACTACCAGAAGATGGAAAGGCCACCCCGAACACAGCAATATAAGCAAGATGAAGAGGCAGAGAAATACCCAGCAAGTAAAGGAACAGGATAAATGCCAAAACACAAACAAAAGAGGAAGATACAGGGAACCTACCTGATAAAGAATTTCGAATTCTAATTGTGAAAATGATTCAAAATCTGGAAAGCAAAATGGAGTTACAGACAAATAAACTGGAGGAAAGGATTGAGAAGATGCAAGAAGTGTTTAATAAGGAATTAGAGGAAATAAAAAAGAGTCAATATACAATGAATAATGCAATAGATGAGATCAGAAACACTCTCGAGGGAACAAACAGTAGAATAACGGAAGCAGAAGACAGGATAAGCGAGCTAGAAGATAGAATTGTAGAAATAAATGAAACAGAGATAGAAAAAGAAAAAAGAATTAAAAGAAATGAGGACAATATTAGAGACATATGGGACAATATTAAACGCCCCAACATTCGAATCATAGGAGTCCCAGAAAAAGAAGACAAAAAGAAAGACCATGAGAGAATACTTGAGGAGATAATAGTTGAAAATTTCCCTAAAATGGGGAAGGAAATAATCACCCGTCCAAGAAACACAGAGAGTCCCTAACAGGATAAACCCAAGGCGAAATACCCCAAGGCACATATTAATTAAATTAACAAACATCAAACACAAAGAACAAATATTAAAAGCAGCAAGGGAAAAACAACAAATAACACACAAGGGGTTCCCCATAAGGATAACAGCTGATCTTTCAGCACTAACTCTTCAGGCCAGGAGGGAATGGCAAGACATACTTAAAGTGATGAAAGAAAGTAATCTACAGCCCAGATTACTATACCCAGCAAGGATCTCATTCAAATATGAAGGAGAAATCAAAAGCTTTACAGACAAGCAAAAGCTAAGAGAATTCAGCATCACCAAACCAGCTCTCCAACAAATACTAAAGGATCTTCTCTAGACAGGAAACACAGAAAGGGTATATAAACTCAAACCCAAAACAATAAAGAAAATGGCAATGGGATCATACTTATCAATAATCACCTTAATGTAAATGGGCTGAATGCCCCAACCAAAAGACAAAGACTGGCGGAGTGGATACAAAAACAAGACCCCCATATATGTTGTCTACAAAAGACCCACCTCAAAACGAAGGACACATACAGACTGAAAGTGAAGGGCTGGAAAAAGATATTCCATTCAAACAGAGACCAAAAGAAAGCAGGAGTAGCAATACTCATATCAGATAAAATAGATTTTAAAACAAAGGCTGTGAAAAGAGACAAAGAAGGAAACTACATATGATCAAAGGATTAATCCAAGAAGAGGATATAACAATTATAAATATTTATGCACCCAACATAGGAGCACCGCAATATGTAAGACAATTACTAACAAGTATGAAAGGGGAAATTAACAATAACACAATAATAGTGGGAGACTTTAATACCCCAACTCACACCTATGGGTAGATCAACAGAAAATTAACAAGGAAACACAAACTTTGAGTGATACAATCGATCAGTTAGACCTAATAGATCTCTGTAGGACATTTCACCCCAAAACAATGAATTTCACCTTTTTCTCAAGTTCTCAAGGAACATTTTCCAGGATAGATCACATCCTGGGTCATAAATCTAGCCTTGGTAAATTCAAAAAAAATGAAATCATTCCAAGCATCTTTTCTGACCACAATGCAGTAAGATTAGAGCTCAATTACAGGAGAAAAACTATTAAAAATGCCAACATATGGAGGCTGAACAACACGCTGCTGAATAATGAACAAATCATAGAAGAAATCAAAAGAGAAATCAAAATATGCATAGAAATGAATGAAAATGAAAACACAACAACCCAGAACCTCTGGGACACTGAAAGAGCAGTGCTAAGGGGGAAGTTCATAGCAATACAGGCACACCTCAAGAAAAATGTCAACTAAATAACCTAACCCTACATCTAAAGAAATTAGAAAAGGAAGAAATGAAGAACCCCAGGGTTAGTAGAAGGAAAGAAATCATAAAAATTAGGGCAGAGATAAATGCAAAAGAAACAAAAGAGACCATAGCAAAAATCAACAAAGCCAAAAGCTGGTTCTTTGAGAAGGTAAATAAAATTGACAAACCACTAGCCAGACTCATCAAGAAACAAAGGGAGAAGAACCAAATCAATAAAATTAGAAATGAAAATGGAGAGATCACAACCGACAACACAGAAATACAAAGGATTATTAGATAATACTATCAGCAATTATATGGCAATAAAATGAATAACTTGGAAGAAATGGACAAATTCCTAGAAAAGTTCAGTTCAGTCGCTCAGTTCTGTCCGACTCTCCGCGACCCCATGAATCACAGCACGCCAGGCCTCCCTGTCCATCACCAACTCCCGGAGTTCACTCAAACTCATGTCCACAGAGTCGGTGATGCCATCCAGCCATCTCATTCTCCGTCGTCCCCTTCTCCTCCCGCCCCCAACCTTTCCCAGCATCAGAGTCTTTTCCAGTGAGTCAACTCGTCGCATGAGGTGGCCAAAGTGTTGCAGTTTCAGCTTTAGCATCAGTCCCTCCAATGAACATCCAGGATTGATCTCCTTTAGAATGGACTGGTTGGATCTCTTTGCAGTATAAGGGACTCTCAAGAGTCTTCTCCAACACCACAGTTCAAAAGCATCGATTCTTCAGCGATCAGCTTTCTTCACAGTCTAATTCTCACATCCAAACAAGACCACGGGAAAAACCATTGCCTTGACTAGACGGACCTTGGTTGGCAAAGTAATGTCTCTGCTTTTTAATATACTATCAAGTTTGGACCAATACCCAGTTGTGGATGTGACCAGTGATAGAAGCAAGGTCCGGTGCTGTAAAGAGCAATATTGCATAGGAACCTGGAATGTTAGGTCCATGAATCAAGGCAAATTGGAAGTGGTCAAACAGGAGATGGCAAGAGTGAAAATAGACATTCTAGGAATCAGTGAATTAAAATGGACTGGAATGGGTGAATTTAACTCGGATGACCATTATATCTATGTGGGCAGGAATCCCTTAGAAGAAATGGAGTAGCCATCATGGTAAACAAAAGAGTCCGAAATGCAGTACTTGGATGCAATCTTAAAAACGACAGAATGATTTCTGTTCATTTCCAAGGCAAACCATTCAATATTACAGTAATCCAGGCCTATGCCCCAACCAGTAATGCTGAAGAAGCCGAAGTTAATTGGTTCTATGAAGACCTACAAGACCTTTTAGAACTAACACCCAAAAAAGATGTCCTTTTCATTATAGGGGACTGGAATGCAAAAGTAGAAAGTCAAGAAACCCCTGGAGTAACAGGCAAATTTGGCCTTGGAGCACGGAATGAAGCAGGGCAAAGGCTAATAGAGTTTTGTGAAGAGAATGCACTGGTCATAGCAAACACCCTCTTCCAACAACACAAGAGAAGACTCTACACATGAACATCACCAGATGGTCAACACCGAAATCAGATTGATTATATTCTTTGCAACCAAAGATGGAGAAGCTGTATACAGTTAGTGAAAACAAGACCAGGAGCTGACTGTGGCTCAGATCATGAACTCCTTATTGCGAAATTAGACTTAAATTGAAGAAAGTAGGGAAAACCACTAGACCATTCAGATATGACCTCAATCAAATCCTAGAAAAGTACACCTTGCCAAAACTGAACCAGGAAGAAATAGAAAATCTGAATAGACCCATCACAAGCACGGAACTAGAGGAAGTAATCAGAAATCTTCCAGCAAAGAAAAGCCCAGGTTCAGACGGCTTCACATCTGAATTCTACCAAAAATTTAGAGAAGAGCTAACACCTATTCTACTCAAACTCTTCCAGAAAATTGCTGAGGAAGGGAAACTTCCAAACTCATTCTATGAGGCCACCATCACCCTAATCCCAAAACCTGGTAAAGATCCCACATAAAAAGAAAACTACAGGCTAATATCACTTATGAACATAGATGCAAAAATCCTTAACAAAATTCTAGCAATCAGAATCCAACAACACATTAAGAAGATCATACATCATGACCAAGTGGGCTTTTTTCCAAGGAATGCAAGGATTCTTCAATATCCACAAATCAATCAACGTAATACACCATATTAACAAACTGAAAAATAAAAATCATATGATTATCTCAATAGATGCAGAGAAAGCCTTTGACAAAATACAACATCCATTTATGATAAAAACCCTCCAGAAAGTGGGAATAGAAGGGACATATCTCAACATAATAAAAGCTATATATGACAGACCCACAGCAAACATTATCCTCAATGGTGAAAAACTGAAAGCATTTCCCCTAAAGTCAGGAACAAGACAAGGGTGCCCACTCTCACCACTACTATTCAACATAGTTCTGGAAGTTTTGGCTACAGCAATCAGAGCAGAAAAAGACATAAAATAATACAAATTGGAAAAGAAGAAGTAAAACTTTCACTGTTCGCTGATGTCATGATCCTCTACACAGAAAACCCTAAAGACTCTGCCAGAAAACTACTAGAGCTAATCAATGAATACAGTAAAGTTGCAGGATATAAAATCAACACACAGAAATCCCTTGCATTCCTATACACTAATAATGAGAAAATAGAAAGAGAAATTAAAAAACTATTCCATTCACTGTTGCAATGAAAATAATTAAATACTTAGGAATATATCTACCTAAGGAAACAAAAGACTTGTACATAGCAAACTATAAAACACTTGTGAAAGTAATCAAAGAGGACACTAATAGATATTGTAAAAATGAGTATACTACCCAAAATAATATATACATTCAATGCAATTCCCATCAAGCTACTAACGATATTTTTCACAGAACTAAAACAAATAATCTCACAATTTGTATGGAAATACAAAACACCTCGAATAGCCAAAACAATCTTGAGGAAGAAGAATGGAACTGGGGAAATTAACCTGCCGGACTTCAGGCTCTACTACAAAGCCACAGTCATAAAGACAGTATGGTACTGGCATAAAGACAGAAATATAGATCAATGGAACAAAATAGAAAGCCCAGAGATAAATCCACGCACCTATGGACACCTTATCTTTGACAAAGAAGGCAAGAATATTAAATGGAGAAAAGACATTCTCTTTAACAAGTGGTGCTGGGAAAACTGGTCAGCCACTTGTAAAAGAATGAAACTAGAACACTTCCTAACACCATACACCAAAATAAACTCAAAATGGATTCCGTTCCATCGCTCAGTCGTGTCCGACTCTTTGCGACCCCATGGACTGTAGCCTACCAGGCTTCTCTGTCCATGGGATTCTCCAGGCAAGAATACTGGAGTGGGTTACCGTTTCCTTCTCCAGGGGATCTTCCCGACCCAGGGATCGAACCCGGGTCTCCTGCATTGGAGGCAGACGCTTTAACCTCTGAGCCACCAGGGAAGCCCCCCCCAAAATGGATTAGAGAGGTAAATGTAAGACCAGATTCTATAAAACTCCTAGAGGAAAACATAGGTAAAACACTCTCCGACATAAATCATAGCAGGATCCTCCAAGACCCACGTCCCAGAATATTGAAAATAAAAGCAAAAATAAGCAAATGGGACCTAATTAAAATCAAAAGCTTCTGCACAGCAAAGGAAACTATAAGCAAGGTGAAAAGACAGCCTTCAGAATGGGAGAAAATAATAGCAAATAAAGCAACTGATAAAGGATTAATCTCCAAAATATACAAGCAGCTCCTGCAGCTCAATTTCAGAAAAATAAATGACCCAATCAAAAAATAGGCCAAAGAACTAAACAGACATTTCTCCAAAGAAGGCATAAATATGGCTAACAAACACATGAAAAAATGCTCAACATCCCTCATAACCAGAGAAATGCAAATCAAAAACACAATGAGATACCATTTCACACCAGTCAGAATGGCTACTATCCAAAAGTCTACGTGCAGTAAATGCTGGAGAGGGTGTGGAGTAAAGGGAACCCTCTTACACTGTTGGTGGGAATGCAATCTAGTACAGCTACTATGGAGAACAGTGTGGAGATTCCTCAAAAAACTGGAAATAGAACTGCCATATGATCCAGCAATCGCACTCCTGGGCATACTCGCCGAGGAAACCAGAATTGAAAGAGACACATGTACTCCAATGTTCATTGCAGCACTGTTTATAATAGCCAGGACATGGAAGCAACCTAGATGTCCACCTGCAGACGAATGGATAAGCAAGATGTGGTACATTTACACAATGGAGTATTTTTCAGCCATCAAAAAGAATACATTTGAATCAGTTCTAATGAGGTGGATGAAATTGGAGCCTACTATACAGAGTGAAGTAATCCAGAAAGAAAAATATCAATACAGTATACTAACGTATATATATGGAATTTGGAAAGATGGTAACCTTAACTCTGTATACGAGACAGCAAAAAAGACATAGGTATATAGAACAGTCTTTGGGACTCTGTGGGAGAGGGTGAAGGTGGGATGATTGGGGAGAACGGCATTGTATCATGTGTATTATCATATGTGAAATGAATCACCAGTCCAGGTTCGACGCACGATACAGGATGCTTGGGGCTGGTGCACGGGGATGACCTGGAGGGAGGATATGCGGAAGAAGGAGGTGGGAGGGGGGGTTCAAGAAAGGGAACACGTGTACACCCGGGGCGGATTCGTGTCAATGTATGGCAAAACCAACCAATATATTAATGTAAGGTAATTTGCCTCCAATAAAATAAATTTTTAAAAAATTTAAATAAAAAGATTGCCAGGTGAAATATCAATAACCTCAGATATGCAGATGACACCACCCTTATGGCAGAAAGTGAAGAGGAACTCAAAAGCCTCTTGATGAAAGTGAAAGAGGAGAGTGAAAAGCTTGGCTTGAAGCTCAACATTCAGAAAACAAAGATCATGGCATCTGGTCCCATCACTTCATGGGAAATAGATGGGGAAACAGTGGAAACAGTGTCAGAGTTTATTTTTGGGGCTCCAAAATCACTGCGGATGCTGATTGCAGCCATGAAATTAAAAGACACTTACTCCTTGGAAGGAAAGTTATGACCAACCTTGATAGTATATTAAAAAGCAGAGACATTACTTTGCCAACCAAGGTCCGTCTAGTCAAGGCTATGGTTTTTCCCGTGGTCATGTATGGATGTGAGAGTTGGACTGTGAAGAAAGCTGATCGCTGAAGAATTGATGCTTTTGAACTGTGGTGTTGGAGAAGACTCTTGAGAGTCCCTTGGACTGCAAGGAGATCCAACTAGTCCATTCTAAAGGAGATCAATCCTGGGTGTTCATAGGAAGGACGGATGCTAAAGCTGAAACTCCAATACTTTGGCCACCTCATGGGACGAGTTGACGCACTGGAAAAGACTCTGATGCTGGGAGGGATTGGGGGCAGTAGGAGACGGGGACGGCAGAGAATGAGATGGCTGGATGGCATCACCAACTCAATGGACATGAGTTTGAGTGAACTCCTGGAGTTGGTGATGGGCAGGGAGGCCTGGCGTACTGTGATTCATGGTGTCGCCAAGAGTCAGACACGACAGAGCGACTGAACTGAACTGAACTGATACACTTTCTTAGCCAAAGAAATCTCTAAAATAAAGTCCTGAAAACTCATTCCCACCCATCTTTCAGGACTCCATATGAGAGTTAACGTGTGCTTCAGAAATCTACTTTATAGTTGTTTCATGATCAAAGAGGAATTGACAATAAACCAGTGATGGGATGATAAGAAACATATTTTGAAATAATCTTCTGGAAGTTCATCAAAATGTTAAACCTATCTGGAAAAGATAAGAAAAATAAGACCCAGTATGAATCAACTTGGTTAAATTTAAAATACAATTTCACCATATTATATGATGCAATCATTGAGAGCTGTTCAGAAGAGAAAACGACTGGCAGGTGGACTCTTGCAAATTTCACAAGTCAAGTCAGATAAGACATGAGGTACTGAGAGGTTAGCTAACTGAGCAGCAGTGAACTCAGTCCACCTGTGGTGACATTTTTCTCTTCTTTAAAGGTACTAAATTCTGACCTGACTCAGAACTCTTTCTGCTATGATCTGAAAGTTTGAGTCCCCTCAAAATCCATACGTTGAAATCCAAATATCCAATATTATGATATTAGAAAGTGGGATCTTTAGGAGATGATTAGGTGCTGGGGGTGGAGTTCTCATGAATGGGATTAGTACCCTTATAAGAAGAGACCCCTAGGGAGACCTATTCCCTTCCATCATGTGAGGATACAAGAAATCTGTGATCTGGAAAAGACACTCACATAATCATGCTTGCACTCCAGTTTTGGACATCAGCATCCAGAATGGTAAGAAATAGATTTTCTTGTTTATAAGCCAACAGGTCTGTGGCATTTTGTTCAGTTCAGTAGCTCAGACGTGTCCAACTCTTTGCGACCTCAAGGACTGCAGCTTGCCAGGCCTCCCTGTCAATCACCAACTATGGAAGTTTACTCAAACTCATGTCCATTGAGTCAGTGATGCCATCCATTTCATTCTCTGTCATCCGCTTCTCCTACTGCCTTCAATCATTCCCAAGATCAGGGTCTTTTCAAGTGAGTCAGTTCTTCACATCACTTGGCCAAAGTATTGGTGTGTCAGCTTCAGCGTCAGTCCTTTCAATGAATACTCAGGACTGATTCCTTTAGGATGGACGGGTTGGATCTCCTTGCAGTCCAAGGGACTCTCAAGAGTCTTCTCCAAAACCACAGTTCAAAAGCAGCAGTTCTTAGGCTCTCAGCTTTCTACATAGTCCAGTGATATTTTGTTACAGTGGCTCAAGTGGACAAAGAAACTCTCCTAAGTGGTCCATCCATCTGGAATACTATTCTGTTGCCCCATTCAGTGACTCAGATTAAGGCCATTGTATCTGAAAACAAATTTGACAAACTCCTAGTAATCACAATGACATAACACTGTTTTTTGCACTCACAAATTTGGACAAAATATAAATCTGGAAAATTCAAATGATAGCAAGAATTTGCAACAATGGCAACTCTCACACACTCTGGAGGGACTATAAGTTGATCCAAACGTTTTGGGGAAAAACATTATATTATCATGTTAAAGTTGAACATCTGCATCTCCTATAATGCAGCCACTCTCTTCCAGGTATGTTCTCAAGACAAACTCTCAAACCTATGCATCAAGAGGCAGGTACATGGATTTACAGCAGCACTGGATATAATAGTGGAAAACTAGAAACAAGTAAAGTGTCCATTATCAGGAGAAGGGAATGAGAACATTCTGATGTAGTCATACAATAGGGTACTGTACATCGGGGGGGGCGGGGAGAATAACTGCAAGTGCACACAGGAATATGGATGGAAGTCACAAGAAATTTTGAGTGAATAAAGCAAACTACAGAAGAAATGTAAAATATCATCCCATTTTATAAACTTAAAAATTAACCAAAACTAATGGCATGTACTTCTGGGATAAAGCATTAATGAAAACCAAAGGAATGTTTTAAAAGTCAGAATCAGGAATTCCTTGGCAGTCCAGTGGTTAGGATTTTGTGCTTTCAGTGTGGAGGGTGCAGGTTCAATCCCAGGACAGGCAGTACAGCCAAATGAAAGAAAGGGGAAAAAGTTAGTATCTAAGGGCAGCAAGGCAGGACTGTAAGGATACACTGGGAAATTTAATGGCACTGATAGTGTTCTCAAGTTAATGGGTTCATGAGGATTCATGTTAATTCTTGGCTGAGCACAGAAAAATCAACACCTTTGAATTGTGGTGCTGGAAAAGACTATTGAGAGTCCCTTGGATGGCAAGGAGATCAAACCAGTCAATCCTAAAGGAAATCAACCCTGAATATTCATTGGAAAGACTCATGCTGCAGCAGGAGCGACAATACTTTGGCCACCTGGTGCGATGAGCTGACTCATTGGAAAAGACCTGATGCTGGGAAAGACTGAGGGCAGGAGGGGAAGGGGGGCAAAGGAGGATGAGATGATTGGATGGCATCACCCACGCAATGGACACGAGTCTGAGCAAACTCTGAGGGTTAGTGAGGGACATGGAAGCCTGGCATGCTGCAGCCCTTGGGGTCACAGAGTGTCAGGCGTGACTTAATGACTAAACGACAACATATAGACAGATAGATACAACCTAGATTATTTCCATGAAATGTCCTAACGAAACGTTATATTTTATATTTCCCATTTATATTCCCAGTTTATTTTCAAAACCTCCTGCCACTTCCTGGCTTTGGGAAAGTGGGCATACTACTTAGCCATTCCCAGCCTCAATAGACCATCTGTAAGATGAAGATAATAATACAATGGCCACCAGGAGAACTGCTCTAGGAATTCCTTGCCTGGTACCTGGCAGTGCCAATAAGTGCCAGATCCTCTGAGGGACGCTGCATTCAGAGGAGCGAATCCTCCAGTCTGAACTGGTTGTAAATACTCAGCAAAAGGAGTCAGTCTTACTTGGTTTAAAACTCATGTTTTCTCCGGGTGTCCTTCCCAGTTCTCCCTCACCCCTGGAGGGAAACAGATCTCTGATCATTAGAGCTCTTTGCAAATGAAACTTGGGGCTTAAATCCCAAAGTGTTTTTGCTCCTTGCCCATACGAGGGCAGAACAGGCAAAGAATGGTGAAGTGGATACTCATCTGTCAGGATCTCCTTTGGAGGATACTCAAGACCTAGAAAGTAATGAACTGCCAGTTCATTAATGTCGGACACTGAATAAAATGAGACTGGACAGGTAACTGAGATTAAAACGGCTTCTTTCCCTTTAAGTGGCAATAACTAGAACACAACAGGCATATGAGATTTAAACACCAATCATTTAAAGGTCAACAAGAAAAAAAATTTTTTTTTCCTACAGATGCTTTCTTCTACAAAAACTCACCTGAGGTCTCATAGATATTGACATGTGTGTTTGTGAAGGCATTTGAGGGCACATGTGCACACATGCTGTGAGCATGTGCAGGTGAGAAGATAAATGCACTGCACTGGCAGGGAAGTCTTGTGGGTAAGCACAGAGGAATTAGGAGGGGAAGTTGAGAACATCCTTCTCACTGGAAATGCTCAAGCCTGCAATGACAGGGTGCACTGCCAAATGTGGGAAGGGGGCAATTTGAAATTTCGGTCAACGTTGTCCTCGGCCTCGTCACACCTCAGCAGCAGGCCCTGTGCCACAGAGGAGTGGCTGGGGGCTGCTGTCCTAGGAACAAGCGTGTTGGGCTTCCCTTTGCCCCACTTTCCTTTATTAATACCACATCCTGTGGTATTATCCTATTGTTTATGCATACCACACCAGTTCATATTAATTAGAACTCTTGTGGCTGAAATGACATAAGCCCCAATTCCAATCAGCAAAAGAAGGAATACAGTTCATGTTTGAACAACATGGAGTTAGGGGCAAGAATTCTCGATTCTCCCTGCAGTTGAAAACTTCACTGTTGACTCTGCATATCCACAGCTCCACATCCTGGGATTTATTGGGAAAAGAAATCCACATATAAGTAGACACATGCACTTCAAGCCTGTGTTGTTCAAAGCTCAAGTATATATGGATGTGGATAATCAACCTACCAAAATGGCAGCGATGCACATGGCCTCGGGAACAACCAGAATAATGACTCTTCTTGGAAAGCTTTCTCTGTCTTTCATCTGTTTCTCTTCTTGTCAGTTTTATTCTTTCTAGTTAGCTTAGTCCTACCAAGAGTCCCATGGCACAGGCAACTCTGAGTTCATATCCTTGAATTTATCATATGATGAATTCGGGTTTACCATATCAGGTTTACCACCAGTGGTGTTAAAGGAACTTCTTAGCCCAAACTGTTTGAAAAAACTTGAAGACCTCTGGTTCACCTGTCCTGAGTCACATGGCCAACTATAAAACAACCACTATGGCCAAAGATAGGAAATGATTACTGGTCTAGCCTGAGCCACATGTCCGTCCTTGTTGCCAGTGAGGAGGGATTCTCTGACTGCTAACCCTTTTCAGAACCAGGCTGGGAGGGGGAGAAGTGGTTTTCCAAAATAATAGATTTCCCATTCCAAGCATATAAAACAACTCATCATGCTCGTGAGAAAATAAGAGGAAGTGCAAAGTTCTATGTACATCCATAAAATGGACTCTATCGATGATTTCATTTATATCTTCTATCTCCTTAATAATTTTGTGTCCATTTGATTTGTCTTTTACTGAGAGTAGCATATGATAGTCTCCTTTATTACTGCGCCTCTCTCTGTGTTTCCTTGTATCTCCTCTACATTTTGTTCCATTGTTAGATGCTAGATTTGATTAGCAGCCATTCATTTCCTTTCTTGGGCTCTTCCGCTGCCTTTTCTGGCCCCCCCTCCTCAAATTTCACCCAGTCCTTGCTTTCTGCTTTTAATGTCACAGGTATTATCTGCAGGCCTACTTTTCTCATTCTCTAAAGACGATCACACTACATTCAATAGCAAGCTAACATTTCTTGACCACTTAAGTGCTAGGTACTGTGCTTAGTGCATTGCCTAATGTAATCATCACTGGAGCCCTCATTCAGAAGCTTCAGTTACCATTCTTCTTTTACAAGTGAAGAACCTAAAGCACAGAAACACTAACTTGCCCAAGGGTCACCAAGTTGGTCAATGGTAGAGCCAGGATTTTAACCCAGTTTGGCTCCAGAACTTTGCTCTGTAATGTATGTCAGTTCACAGAGAAGACTCAGAGCACACACCAGACCGTCTGCAAGCATTTACCTCAGGAGAGCAGAATGGGATGGAAGGGGGAAGTGGTCAGTGGAGTTCGTCATGTTTTACACTGCAAATGTTTACGTTTGACTTTCTTACAAGGAAATCATTCAGGTACTAGCTGTGTGATTATTTTTCAAGTTTTTAAATTGTGGTAAAATATACATAACCTAAAATTTACCATTTTAACCCTTTTGAGTGTATAATTCAGTAGTGCTAAATACATTCACACTGGCATTAAATACACTCAAAACCATCACCACCGTCCATCTCTGGAATTTTTCTAGCATCCCAAACTCTAACTTGGTATCTATTAAACAATAACTTTGCATTCTCCCTTCTGCCCAGTCCCAGGTAACCATCATTCTACTTTCTGTCTTTATTAATTTGACTTTTTTAAAGTAGCTCATGTAAGTATAATCATACATTATTTGGTCTTTTGTGACTGGCTTCTTTCCTAGCATAATTTTATTCAAGGTTCATTCATGCTGTATCATGTCTCAGAATTTAATTCTTTCATAAGGGTGAATAATATTTCACTGTATACACATACAGTTTATCTATTCATCCGTTGATGGGCATGTGAGTTGATTCCACCTTTTGGTTCTTGTGAATGATGCTGCTACGAACAGATGTGTACATGTAGTTGTGTAATTTTCTAAAACTCTGAAAAACTATACTCACGGAATAGTCCCACTTATATTCATTATGTGGCTGTGTTTATCATATACTTGGTAGGCAGGTAATGTGTAGAAAAAGATTTGAGAGATACCCATGAAATGTTTGTGTCATCACCTCCAGAATGGGAAAAGAATGGGGTCATCAAGAAAAAGACTGTGACTTTTTTTTCAGGAGTTAGCATGTTACTTTGCACAGGACAAGTGCTCAATAAGCAGTTATTGGATCATGATAAGGAACTTTCCTTCTTTTGAGGTTTTCCAAGTCTCAAACCAAAGTACTATAAAGAGCCATAGCAGAACTATGGTGAAATATGTTAAAAGAACAAATATCTTGAAATCATTCTGATCTTAAAAGTGAATTTCATTTGATAGTTCTATCAACTGTTAAGTCTGAAATGAGCCATGTATTCGTAGGTCTAGACTTGAGCCAACACCAGCAAATGCAGTTTAAGGATAGCTTTCCAAAACGATAATGTTGTGAGGACATAGGGAAAGAAGTGAATCTAGGGTCTGGAGTGGAAGCCCTCTTAAGATATCAGATGCAGTAGCAGACATGGCCCTCAACAGAAATGTAAAAATGTACCTGACTGAAAATATACACTCTTCACTTTCTAGATATTTCGGTTTTCTAGACCACTGTCTGTTTAGAGAATCCTCAAGCAATTCCTACTTCTTAACAAAGTCTTCACAAGGAGTAGAAAGTCATCTATTCACGGCAAAAAGTTGCTGTTACCAAGGGAGTAGAGTGTCTGAAAGCGTGCAAATCTCATAATCTCGTAGAGAATGTATACCCCTCCAGAGGCTTTCATTTTCGGATGGAAAAACAAACCCGGTGTCACCTCCACATTGGGGCCACTCAGACCTCGCCAGCATTACAAAACCAAAGTGCCAAGGGTGCAGAATGTGAAGCCAGAAGCACTACCAGGCCAGGATCGAGCTCCAGGAGGAAAAAAAAGAGAGAGAGAGAGAGCATACAGCGCGAGGCCCTAGGCTGCCTCTGGCCTCACCACACACGCTAGCCCCTTTTGGTCAGAGTCCAGTCCCAGGGAGGTCTGGGGACGGGCCGGGCTTCCACCCGAGCCTGCGGATTCACGGCCTACTCTTCCAGGTGACTTCACTGCAATTCTGCCACCGGCTGACTGGGCCCCTTTGGTGCAGAGGCCCTTCCCCCACCGTCCAAGACTGTAGCTTTTTATTCTGTATAGTTCTTTAAGAATTTTTGATGTGGACTTTGTTAAAGTCTTTATTGAATTGATTACATACACACTGCTTCTGTTTTATGATGTGTGAGCTTCTGCTAGTTGCTAACCATGTCTTCCTGAGATTTGGAAGATTCACATGTACCAGGAGTGTCAAGCCTTAGATAGCTCCCCATAGGAGATACACAGGACACCTGCGACTGTGCCCTCATGGTGCACCCGGGATACCCAACAGCCAGGACCAGGTAAGTGCATAAGACACATGGGCTACTTGGGACAGTGCGCTCGCCAAGCACCCTGTTGGCTAAGTGGCTTGCACCTGGGAAGGGCATAAAACACACAGCTCATCTGAGTCTGTGCCCTTGCAGATTGCCTGAAATCCTGAGTGGCTTAGACCTGGGAATTGCATGAAAATAGGGCCCACTTGGGACAGTACCCTTGCAGACCACCCTGGAGCCTGAGGACTGTGCACACAGGAAGTACTTGCTCCCGTGGGCTGTGGCAAACCCAGTGTGATCCATTCACTGTGAGCACCCCCACACACATGCAAGTGGTATTTGTTTGCAGTGTCCCTCCCTTTCCACAGCACAACTGAATAAGTGAACCTACATAAGTGGCCACCTTCATCCCCTCGTTGTTCTGGTGGAAATAAGACACTGAAGAGTCTTGCAAACAGACTTGCCAAAATAAACAAAGGAGGGGGAAACACCCTGAAAGTCACAGGTGCAACCAATTAAAACCCTGCAGTTAATGCTGAAACCTTGCATTTGAGGGGGAACTATAGACCTTGAGAAAAAGTACAAGCCAGAAAAACGGACTACCTGACATTGAACTGACCCCACACTGCCCACAACAGCTCCAGAGAAATTCCTAGATATATTTTTACTATTATCACTTTTTAATTTTTAAAGAAACATACAGTTCTTTATTACTCCTTTAACTTTCATTTTTATAGCCTACTATTCCTGCAGTCCATGAGGTCACAATGAGTCAGACACGACTGAATGGCTGAACTGAATTGATTATTTTTTCCAAAAAAACCTATTTAAAAAATTCAATGAATATTTTTTAGAGTCTAACATCTGTTCTAGGTTTTTAATCTTTGCTTTTTGATATTTGTTATCAATTTTGTACCTTTAAGAATCTAACCTTCAGTATCCATTTTCATTTCAGGATTTGATTACTGGCTTCATTGCTCTATCCCCTTTTGACTCTCCTTTTTCTCCTCTGGGTCACCTCTATCTCCTTCTTCCCTCTTCTCTATTCTATATAACTCTATAAATCTCTTTGGGTGTTCTGGGCTGTGGAGAGCACTTAGGGATTGAATGAGTGGCTTGATTACTCTGAATAATGTTGAGCTGGCTTCAAACTCAACATTCAAAAAACTAAGATCATGACATCTGGTCCCATCACTTCATGGCAAATAGACGGAGAAACAATGGAGACAGTGACAGACTTTATCTTTTGTGCTCCAAAATCACTGCAGATGGTGATTTCAGCCATGAAATTAAAGGACACTTGCTTCTTGGAAGAAAAGCTCTGACCAATCTAGACAGCATATTAAAAAACAGAGACATTACTTGGCCAACAAAAGTTCATCTACTCAAAGCTATGGTTTTTCCAGTAGTCATGTATGGGTGAAAGAGTTGGACTATAAAGAAAGCTGAGTGCTGAAGAATCGATGCTTTTGAAAACCTTTGGATTTGGAGAAGACTCTTGAGAGTCCCTTGGACTGCAAGGAGACCCAACCAGTCAATCCTAAGGGAAATCAGCCCTGAATATTCATTGGAAGGACTGAAAACTCTAATACTTTGGCCACCTGAGGCGAAGCACTGACTCACTGGAAAAGGCCCTGCTGCAGGGAAAAATTGAAGGCAGGAGGAGAAGGGGACGACAGAGGATGAGATGTTTGGATCGCATCACCAACTTGATGGACATGAGATTGAGCAAGCTCCAGAAGTTGGTGATGGACAGGGGAGCCTGGTGTGCTGCAGTCCATGGCATCACAAGGAGTCAGACACGGATGAGTGACTGCACTGAACTGAACTGAACTTGATTGTTCTCTTTCCCTTTTGACTCTTCCTTTTCTTCTCTGGGTCACCTCTATCTGTTTCATCCCTGTTTTCTTCTTTATATAACTCTGAATCTCTTTGGGCGTTCCTGGATGTGGAGAGTTGTTTCTTCATTAACCTAGGGATTTTCTCTTCTGTGCAGTATAGATGGAGAAGTCTTGAGGCTACTGTAAGAGGAGGACCAAAACCCAGAGGCAGGAGGCTTAACTCCAGAATTTTAGAACATCAGAGTACTCCTGACTCCAGGGAACATTAATAGAGAAGAGCCCACCCAAAAGCTTCCATCAGTTCAGTTCAGTTCAGTTCAGTCACTTAGTCATGTCCGACTCTTTGCGACCCCATGAACCACAGCACGCCAGGCCTCCCTGTACATCACCAACTCCCGGAGTTCACTCAAACCCATGTCCATCGAGTTGGTGATGCCATCCAGCCATCTCATTCTCTGCCGCCCCCGTCTCCTCCTACCCCCAATCCCTCCCAAGCATCAGACTCTTTTCTAGTGAGTCAACTCGTCGCATGAGGTGGCCAAAGTATTGGAGTTTCAGCTTTAGCATAAGTCCTTCCAATGAACACCCAGGATTGATCTCTTTTAGAATGGACTGGTTGGATTTCCTTGCAGTCCAAGGGACTCTCAAGAGTCTTCTCCAGCACCACAGTTCAAAAGCATCAATTCTTCGGTGATCAGCTTTCTTCACAGTCCAACTCTCACATCCATACATGACCATGGGAAAAACCATAGCCTTGATTAGACAGACCTTGGTTGGCAAAGTAATGTCTCTGCTTTTTAATATGCTATCTAGGCTGGTCATAACTTTCCTTCCAAGGAGCAAGCGTCTTTTAATTTCATGGCTGCAATCAGCATCCGCAGTGATTTTGGAGCCCAAAAAAAATAAGGTCTGACACTGTTTCCACTGTTTCCCCATCTATTTCCCAAGAAGTGATGGGACCAGATGCCATGATCTTCGTTTTCTGAATGTTGAGCTTCAAGCCAACCTTTTCACTCTCCTCTTTCACTTTCATCAAAAGGCCTTTGAGTTCCTCTTCACTTTCTGCCATAAGGGTGGTGTCATCTGCATATCTGAGGTTATTGATATTTCTCCATACCTACTCTGAAATAATCTCCACCCGAGAGCCAACAAGTACCAGTGAAAGACACACCATGCTAATTCTCCAGCAAAACAGGAACACACCACTGAACATTAAAAGACAGGATGTCCAAAGCCATGCCAAACTCACAGACAACCCAAAATTCACTACTGGACACTTCAATGTACTCCAGAGGAAAGAGATCCAGCTCCATCCACTAGAACACAGACACAAAGCTCCCCCAACCAGGAAACCTTGACAAACCACTGGTCCAACCCTACCCACAGGAATCAGACTCCACAACTAAAAGGAATCATGAACTTCCAGTCTGCAGAGAGGGCACCCCAAATACAGCAAGCTAAACAAAATGAAAAGCCAGACAAACATTCAGCAGGGGAAGGAACATGATAAAAACCCATCAAGCCAAATAAAAGAGGAGAAGATATGAAGTCTACTTGTAAAAGAATTCAGAATGATGACAGTAAAGATGATCCAAAATCTTGAAAACAAAACTGAGTTACAGATAAATAGGCTAGAGACAAGGACTGAGAGATACAAGAAATGTTCAAAAAGGGCCTAGAAGAAATGAAGGATCAATCAGTAATGAACAATGCAATAACTGAGATTAAAAGCACTCTGGAGGGAAGCAACACTAGAATAACTAAGGTAGAAGAGAGGGTAAGTGAGGTGGAAGATAGAATGGTGGAAATAAATGAAGCAGAGAAGGAAAAAGAAAAGAAATGAGGACAAACTGAAAAACCTCTGGGACAACGTTAATTGCCCCAACATTTGAAGCATAGGTGTCCAAAAAGAAGAAGACAGAAAGAGAAGGCATGAGATATTAGTCAAAAACTTCCTTAAAATGGGGAAGGAAATAGTCACCCAAGTCCAAGAAACCCAGAGAGTCCCAAACAGGATAGTTCAGTTCGGTTGCTCAGTTGTGTCCAACTCTTTGCAACCCCATGAACTGCAGCACGCCAGGCCTCCCTGTCCATCACCAACTCCAGGAGTTCACCCAAACCCATGTCCATTGAGTCGGTGATGCCATCCAACCATCTCATCCTCTGTCATCCCCTTCTCCTGCCCTCAATCTTTCCCAGCATCGGGGTCTTTTCAAATGAGTCAGCTCTTCGCATGATGTGGCCAAAATATTGTCCTTTCAGTTTCAATATCAGTCCTTCCAATGAACACCCAGGACTGATATCCTTTAGAATAGACTAGTTGGATCTCCTAGCAATCCAAGGCACTCTCAAGAGTCTTCTCCAACACCACAGTTCAAAAGCATCAATTCTTCAGTACTCAGCTTTCTTTACAGTCCAACTCTCACATCCATACATGACCACTGGAAAAATCATAGCCTTGACTAGATGGACCTTTGTTGACAAAGTAAAGTCTCTGCTTTTTAATATGTTGTCTAGGTTGGTCATAACTTTCCTTCCAACAAGTAAGTGTCTTTTAATTTCATGGCTGCAGTCACCATCTGCAGTGATTTTGGAGCTCAGACAAATAAAACCAGCCATTGTTTCCACTGTTTCCCCTAATCTGCATATCTGAAGTTATTGATATTTCTCCGGGCAATCTTGATTCCAGCTTGTGCTTCCTCCAGCCCAGTATTTCTCATGATGTACTCTGCATATGCCCAGGGCAAAACACCACAAGACACATATCAGTCAAAGTAAAAAAAAAAAAAAAAGAAACACAAAGAGCAAATATTAAAAGCAGCAAGGGAAAAGCAACAAACAGCACACAAGGGGATCCCCATAATGATAACACCTGATCTTTCATTAGAAACTCTTCAGGCCAAAAGAGAATGGCAGGACATACTTAAAGTGATGAAAGAGAAAAATGTACAACTAATATTACTCTACCCAGCAAGGATCTCATTCAGATATGAAGGAGAAATCAAAAGCTTGACAGACCAGCAAAAACAGAGAATTCAGCACCACCAAACCAGCTCTTCAACAAGTGCTAAAAGATCTTCTTTAGACAGGAAACACAGAAAAGGTTTATAAAATCAAACCCCAAACAACAATGTAAATGGTAATGGGATCATATTTATCAATAATTACCTTAAATATAAATGGGTTAAATGCTCCAACCAAAAGATAAAGACTGGCCAAATGGATAAAAAAAAAACAAGACCCCTATATATGCTGTCTACAAGAGACCCACCTCAAACCTAGGGACACATACAGACTGAAAGTGAAGAGCTGGAAAATATATTTCATGCAAATGGACACCAAAAGAAAGCAGGAGTAGCAATACTCATATCAGATAAAATAGACTTTGAAATAAAGACTGTGATAAGAGACAAAGAAGGACACTACATAATGATCAAAGGATCAATCCAAGAAGATATTACAATTATAAATATATATACACTCAACATAGGAGTACCTTAATATGTAAGGCTAATGCTAACAAAACTGAAACTCCAATACTTTGGCCACCTCATGCGATGAGTTGACTCTCTGGAAAAGACTCTCATGCTGGGAGGGATTGGGGGCAGAAGGAGAAGGGGACGACAGAGAATGAGATGGCTGGATGGCATCACCAACTCGATGGACATGAGTTTGAGTGAACTCCGGGAGTTGGTGTTGGACAGGGAGGCCTAGCGTGCTGTGATTCATGGGGTCGCAAAGAGTTGGACACGACTGAGCAACTGAACTGAATGCTAACAACTATGAAAGGGGAAATTAACAGTAACACAATAATAGTGGGAGACTTTAATAACCCACACACCTATGGATGCATCAAGCAAACAGAAAATTACCAAGAAAACACAAGCTTTAAATGATACAATGGACCAGGTAGACAATCAATATCTACAGGGCATTTCACCCAAAAACAACGGATTTCACCTTTTTCTCAAGTGCACAGGATAGACCACAATACCAGGATAGATCACATCCTCAACCATAAATCTAGCCTTGGTAAATTTTTAAAAATTGAGCATCTTTTCCGATCACAATGTGGTAAGATTAGATGTCAGCTACGGGAGGGGGGGGGGAATCTATAAAAAAACACAAACATGGAGGCTAAATAACACACTACTGAATAAACAACAGATCACAAAAAAAAAATTTTAAATGCATAGAAACAAATGATAATGAAAACACAACAACCCACAACCTATGGGATTAGGTAAAAGAAGTGCTAAGAGGGAGGTTCATAGCCGTACAAGCCTACTTCAAGAAACAAGAGAAATATCAAATAAACAACCTAACTTTACACCTAGAGCAACTAGAAAAAGAAGAACAGAAGAACCCCAAAGTTAGTAAAAGGAAAGAAATCATAAAAATCAGAGCAGAAGTGAAAAAGAAACGAAGGAGACTATAACAAAGATGAACAAAACTAAAAGCTGGTTTTCTGAGAAAATAGATAAAATAGACAAACCATTAGCCAGACTTATCAAGAAAAAAAGGGAGAAGAACTGAGTCAATAAAACTTAGAAATGAAAATGGACAAATCACAGCAGACAACACAGAAATGCAAAAGATCACAAGAGACTGCTATGAGCAATTATATGCCAATAAAATGGACAACTTGGAAGAAATGGACGAATTCTTAAAGAAGTATAACCTTCCAAAACTGAACCAGGAAGAAATAGAAGATCTTAACAGATCCATCACAAGCGCGGAAATCAAAGCTGTAATCAAAAATCTTCCAACAAACAAAAGCCCGGGACCAGATGGCTTCACAGGTGAATTCCACCAAAAATTTAGAGAAGAGCTAACACCCATCCTACTCAAATTCTTCCCGAATATTGAAGAGAAAGGTAAACTCCCAAACTCATTCTATGAGGCCACCATCACCCTAATACCAAAACCTGACAAAGATGCCACAAAAAAAGAGAATGACAGGCCACTATCACTGATGAACATAGATGCAAAAATCCTCAACAATATGCTATCAAACACAATCCAACAATATATTAAAAAGATCATACATCATGACCAAGTGGGCTTTATCCCAGAGATGCAAGGATTCTTCAATATTCACAAATCAATCAATGTGATACACCATATCAACAAATCGAAAGATTAAAAACCATATGATTATCTCAATAGATGCAGAGAAAACCTTTGAGAAAATTCAACAATCATTTAGGATAAAAACTCTCCAGAAAGCAGGTACAGAAGGAACATAACTCAACATAATAAAAGCCATATATGGCAAACCCACAGCAAACATTATCCTCAATGGTGAAAAATTGAAATCATTTCCTCTAATATTAGGAACAAGCCAAGTTGTCCACTCCTGCATCTACTATTCAACATAGTTTTGGAAGTCCTAGCCACAGTCATCAGAGAAGAAAAAATAAATAAATAAAAGGAATCCAGATTGGAAAAGAAGAAGTAAAACACTCACTGTTTGCAGATGACATGATCCTCTACATAAAGAACCCTAAAGACACCAGCAGAAAATTTCTAGAACTAATCAATGATTAGCCGATTCATGTCGATGTGTGGCAAAAACCATCACAATATTGCAAAGTAAATGTCCTCCAAATAAAATAATTTTTTTAAAAAACAAATGAAAATAAACACTTGACACACACACACACACCAACTTCAGATCAAGGGTAATCTTCTCCAGGAGTCACCGCTTTGAAGAGACAGTCTTTTTCCATGTTCTTGTGGCACTGTATCCTGCAAAATCATAGCCTGCATATGACATTACACACCCTGCATACATGCATACTAAGTACTTCAGTCATGTCCGACTCTGTGCAACCTTACACAAAGAAAATAATAAAAGTACACACAAACACACACACACACACAAAACCCCATGTCAGATCAAGGGTAATCTCCTCCAGGAGTCCCCACTTTGAAGTTCAGTTCAGTTCAATCACACAGTTGTGTCCAACTCTTCGCGACCCTGTGGACTGCAGCACACCAGGCTTCCCTGTCCGTCACCAATTACCAGAGTTTACTCAAATTTATGTCCATTCAGTCAGTGATGCCATCCAACCATATCATCCTCTGTCGTCCCCTTCTCCTCCCACCTTCAATCTTTCCCAGCATCAGGGTCTTTTCCAATGAGTCAGTTCTTTGTATCAGGTGGCCTAAGTATTGGAGTTTCATGTTCAGCATCAGTCCTTCTAATGAATATTCAGGACTGATTTCCTTTAGGATGGACTGGTTGGATCTCCTTGCAGTCCAAGGGACTCTCAAGAGTCTTCTCCAACACCACAGTTCAAAAGCATCAATTCTTCAGCACTCAGCTTTCTTTATAGTCCAACTCTCACATCCATACATGATTGCCACTTTGAAGAGACAGTCCTTTTGCATGCTCTTGTGGCACTGTATCCTGCGACATCACAGTCTGCATATGACATTACACATCCAGGGTACATGCATGCTAAGTCACTT
Source organism: Moschus berezovskii (assembly GCF_049115385.1). Classification (NCBI taxonomy): domain Eukaryota; kingdom Metazoa; phylum Chordata; class Mammalia; order Artiodactyla; family Moschidae; genus Moschus; species Moschus berezovskii. The sequence continues at coordinate 130,250,848 of NC_142488.1, read as the reverse complement.
CAGTCGTGTCCAACTCTGTGTGACCTTATAGACTGTACCCTGCCAGGCTCATCTGTCCATGGGTTACTCCAGACAGGAATACTGGGGTGGGTTTCTGTGCCCCCCTCCAGGAGTCTTCCCAACCTAGGGATTGAACCCACATCTCTTACATTGGCAGGCGGGTTCTTTACCACTAGCAACACTTGGGAAGCCCATTATACACCTTTTGCTGTGCTGTGTTTTGTTAGCTGCTCAGTCATGTCTGACTCTTTACGACCCTATGGACTGCAGCCCGCCAGGTTCCTCTATCCATGAGGATTATCCAGGCAAGTATACTGGAGTGGGTTGCCATGTCCTCCTCCAGGGGATCTTCCCAACCCAAGGACTGAACCCATGTCTCCCACATTACAGGCACATTCTTTACCATCTGAGCCACCAGGGAAGTCCAAGAATACTGGAGTGGGTAGCCTATCCCTCCTCCAGGCAATCTTCCTGACCAGGGAATCAAACCTTGGTATCCTGCATTACAGGCAGATTCTTCACCAGCTGAGCTACCAGGGAAGCCCCATTACGTAACTTAATGATTGATTATTTATGTGACTGTCTCTCCCTTTAGATTCCCAAGTCTTAAAGGCAGGAGCTGTGATTGTTTGAATCCTCCTTCTTAACACATGTCTTCCTGTCTCATAGATATCCAACACGATTTTGTTGAAGCAATGAATCATCCTTGCTACCTCTCTCTCCTTCATGCCCCATGGCCTGCCCTTCCTCAAGTCATAACCACATCAAAACTCCTCAAAAGCATTGATTACTCTCCATGTTTACCACTCTGCTTCAAGCCACCATCCTCTATCAGCTGGACGTAACAGCCTTCTAATTGTCTAAATAACTTCAACCCCAGGATTCTGGTACCCATACAACAGCCAGCGAGGTTTTTCTAAAATGGAGATCTCATCACGTCACTCACTAATCAGAAAGTCTTTAGCTCAATAAAAAGAGCTAAAGTCTTTAGCTCTTTAGCTCTAAAGAGATAGAGTCTTTAGCTCAATAAAAGCCCAATAAAAAGCTTGAGGGATATTCAGAATCCTAATTTAAGTAAGAAAAAGTCCTACAACTTATACCCTAGAATGATTTAACCTCTATAACACACAAGAACTACTATAGGGCTGTAAGGTACCTCCTTAACATTTAATAAAAGCAGTTCTTCAGTATCTAGAGCTAACCCATTTTCTCTGCTTTCTGTGCATAATAATGTCTCAAACTTTTTGATAGAATATTTGATGTAATGGAGAAGTAAGTGATTAAAAGTCTTTTCATAATATTCGTACACAGGAGCTCATGCCTCTCCATGGTGAGATTATGCTGTCAGGATATGACATAGAATGACTATGAAGTCATAGCCCCCTAAAACAAGCTAAGCCATGTTAAATTCAGCAGTTTCCTTAGCAAATGAAACCTATCAACAAGGTCCTGGACATGAATCTCTTCATTTATGTCCTTCTTTTATCAATTTGGACAAATAGTTGTTTAGATAGAAACAAAAGTAATGGATCTGCTACTGCAGGTATGTCCCTAACCTTAAAAGCTAGAAATTATGATCTATTATTTTAAATACATTCAACTACTTAATTAGACAAACGAGCTGTGTTTTAAAAATCTGCTGTTTCTTCTAGGTTACTATGAGTAGGTCTTCGAGAATTTCTAAGACATCTGAAAGTTTTACTTTCGTGTAAAAATTCCAAGCAACATAGAAACATAAAGAGTACAGTCATATTGTCCCCTTTCATTCCCCTTCCCCACCTAATCCACCAATCCCTGCCCCGACTCCCACAAGCCAGACTAGAAAATTCTATGTGAATGAATCTAGCATGGTACCTAACACATACTACGTTTCAAGAACGTTTTTTTTTCTTGTACTATCTTCTTTCCCCACATACACATTCACACACACATCAACACTCAAGTGCATTCAAACACTCAAAAACCTAGGTCATGAGTTGAACAAGCCGCAATGCGGGGTAACCTAGGTAATTATACTGATTAGCCAGAGATAGCTCCAAAGCTTGGCTTCTAGACTGTGGCTGCCTGGGGACGTGACAGAGGGAGGAAAATGACAGTGGACATTTATCTTGCTTAAAGAAATAATTGATGAGATTTGACTTTGACCTGTAATAACAAAACTCCATCAAAATGGAAGCAAACTTGGTTACGTAGCACATGTTTTGATGATATGTTTTCTTTCACAGTATCTACACATGCTGAATCCAAACAAGGCAGAATACAGGGAATAAGGCGACATCTACTCATTGTCCTAACTGTTATCCTCATCATCGGCTTTATTATCAGATGCTATTTCTTTATTCAGTATATCTGTGTGGGCGAGGAATCCCATAGAGCAACAATGTAAGTCTTACACCTCTGAATTTAAAAGAAAAGGGGTGGGGCGAGGGGTGCATACTCAGTTATTCACTATAACTCCCAAAGCAGCAATGTAAGTCTTACACTTATGAATTAAAAATACAAGGGACAGGGATTGAGGGGGGTATGCGTGCATGAACGCCTGTGCCTGCACACATGCATGCGCATACACGTAGACTGGCTCAACGTTGTTATGGTTACTTAACATTAACTTTAGACTTCAAAAGAGCTACCAACGTCTTGTGGGTTGGATATGTTCACTTAAATGGAGCTCTTAAATGATCTCAAGTCCATTATCAACTTTAGCCAAAACTATCTCCTATTCATGGTTCAGTTGAATCCCAGACTGATAAATTCATTCTAAATTGAGTCTAGTAAAAGAGGGAATGACTATCTAAATAAGACAGAATTAAATTCTTCTCAGGAGAGAGAGAAGGAGTTGGGTCTCTGCATTCCAAAGATAGTAACGCATTTTCAATAATCTATCATTTTAAGATGTAATAACATGAAAAATTATTAATGGTGTTCAGTGACACTAGTCCCTGCCTTTCATGTAGGAGGATCAGGCTGGCTCTGACATACTGGGTCCCTAAAAATTTCCCAATCCAAAGACTGGTGACCAAATATACCACTGTTCTATTCCTTTGGTTTTAGAGTAATCTTGTGAGGATAAATATGCATGGTTACAAAATTTCATGGTGCAAATATGATAGGAAAACAATCAATTTGGTCTAAAGACTTTTTTATGTGACAAGTTGTGACATTTGTGCCTCAATTGCATATCAACTTGTGACTTTTGTATAAAAAGTTTAATTTCTGGAATAGATAAAATTCTCTCTCCCTCTCAACAGTAGATTTGAAACAAGTTTGTGTCATTCCATACATGACTAACTATTGTGGTTGAAACAGTAAAATTAAGAAAAAGAAAACGCATCCAACAAGAGTTCAAATCTGTAACCTGAGTCATGGTTTAACCACACTCCAGTTCTTACTGTGTTCAAATTTCCTGCTAGAGCAAAAACAGAAATCTAAACTGACACAATAGTACATGTTTTCCAGTGATAGCAGGAGTACTCTCCTAATTTAAATTGTCATACTCCAAATCTTTTGTATTTTCAGGGTCAAGAAAGAAGACATCACCAAGGCATCATCCACATCATCTAAAATATCATTCACTGACTCCAAGTCACTGACTGCTGATCTGGGCAATCCAGAAAAACAATCCTTGCTATCTAGCATAGATAAATCATCTGGGCCCTCAAGTCTACAAAAAGCCTCTGTACATTCAAGTGCAAAAAAGTTAGTCAGGCCCTCTAGTCAAAAAAACCCATCCAAGTCATCAACTCCCAAAAGAGAGTTAGAATCACTCCCCCAGAAAAAATTGCATAGAACATGCAGTCGAAAAAAAGGACATAGGCGGGCTCATGCCCATAAGCATATCAGGTCAAGTCAGGTCAATCCATCCTATACAAAGAAGGCCATCAGGCCAAATTGGCCATCAAGTCTACAATGTATGGTCAAGCCAACCAAAACTTCTCCACCCTATCCAAAGAGTCAAAGCGTCCCTGAGCAATCAAGTGTAGCAAAACTGACCAAACTTCAGAGACATCATAAACTAAAAAGCCCGGCTAGTGAAAGTAGTGTAGAAATATTATCTAGGCCTCAACCAGTGAATTTCTGTCAATGCTACATGGAAAAATGCCTTGTTTGCAGTGCTTCTTCTGAGCCATTCATCACTCATATTTCAGGAGGGAATATGAAGCATGTTCCAGTTCCAGATTTTTCATGTGAACTGAAGCACTTTTACAAGTCATTTCACAAGACAGAGCCCAAAGATAATGCACTATATGGCAACATGAATGATAGCCATTTCACAACATGTAACAGTGATGGTGAGAGTGACAAAGAGGCGACTATTATGTGCAATATAAAATGCAAGGAAGCCATATATAAAACCTCCCAAAATAATTAAGGCCTCAAGGGGAAAAAAAGGACCACCCATGTAGAAGAAGAAAACTTCTACCAACTATTATATTCTCACCATATTTAAGAAGCTGGTAGAGGAAAACTCCACTTGGAGTTTTCACTATTGAGATTAGACCTATATCCATCTCGAGGGAATTTACTTGAAAAATAGTAAATAAATGTGTGACATAACAACTGATTTTTTTGTAATTATTGCATTTTAGAGATATAAATCTCTTTTGGAGGTATCTTAGATCTGCTTGGGAAAACTCCAAGAGATGGTGAGGGACAGGGAAGCCTGGCGTGCTGCAGTCCATGTGGTCGCAAAGAGTTCGACACGAGTTGATGACTGAACAACAACAACAGCATAAATCTGGTCACTTGGATGGGCTTCCCAGCTGGTGCAGAGGTAAAGAATCCGCCTGCCAATGCAGGATACGTGGGTTCAATCCCTGGGTCGGGAAGATCCTTTGGAGGAGGAAATAGTAACTCACTCCAGTATTCTTGTCTGAGAAATTCCATGGACAGAGGAGCCTAAAGTGCTATAGTCCATGGGGTCAAAGAGTTGGACACAGGCACACAGTTGGATAGGAACCATAATCACATACACACAAATATAGAAAGGTATTGCAAGATGGGTACCCTGGGCTCCTCTTTCCCTTGGATTATCCCTCAGTTGAAGTCTCAATCCAACTATTTTTTTTTTTTTTTGACATAGTGTCCTCAGAATTTAAGACTGTCTTTCTGTGGTGCCCAGTGTGTGGCAGAAATGACTCTGTGTGCTTGGTTCTGGCTGGATCGTGGAAATTCCTGATAGTTATTTCCTTTTTTAAAAAATATTTATTTGACCATGCCAGTTCGTATTTACGGCATGCTAAACTGGATCATGGAGAAAGCAAGAGAGTTCCAGAAAAACATCTGTTTCTGCTTCATCAAATATGCCAAAGCCTTTGACTGTGTGGATCACAATAAACTGTGGAACATTCTGAAAGAGATGGGAATACCAGATCACCTGACCTGCCTCTTGAGAAACCTGTATGCAGGTCAGGAAGCAACAGTTAGAACTGGACATGGAACAACAGACTGGTTCCAAATAGGAAAAGGAGTACGTCAAGGTTGTATATTGTCACCCTGCTTTTTTAACTTATATGCAGAGTACATCATGAGGAATGCTGGGCTGGAAGAAGCACAAGCTGGAATTAAGATTGCCAGGAGAAATATCAATAACCTCAGATATGCAGATGACACCACCCTTATGGCAGAAAGTGAAGAGGAACTCAAAAGCCTCTTGATGAAAGTGAAAGAGGAGAGTGAAAAGGTTGGCTTGAAGCTCAACATTCAGAAAACAAAGATCATGGCATCTGGTCCCATCACTTCATGGGAAATAGATGGGGAAACAGTGGAAACAGTGTCAGACTTTATTTTTTTGGGCTCCAAAATCACTGCAGATGCTGATTGTAGCCAGGAAATTAAAAGACGCTACTCCTTGGAAGGAAAGTTATGACCAGCCTAGATAGTATATTAAAAAGCAGAGACATTACTTTGCCAACCAAAGTCCACCTAGTCAAGGCTATGGTTTTTCCCGTGGTCATGTATGAATGTGAGAGTTGGACTGTGAAGAAAGCTGATCGCTGAAGAATTGATGCTTTTGAACTGTGGTGCTGGAGAAGCCTCTTGAGAGTCCCTTGGACTGCACGGAGATCCAACCAGTCCATTCTAAAGGAGATCAGTCCTGGGTGTTCATTGGAAGGACTGATGCTAAAGCTGAAACTCCAATACTTTGGCCACCTCATGCGACGAGTTGACTCACTGGAAAAGACTCTGATGCTGGGAGGGATTGGGGGTGGGAGGAGACGGGGACGACAGAGAATGAGATGGCTGGATGGCATCACTGACTCGATGGACACGAGTTTGAGTGAACTCCGGGAGTTGGTGATGGACAGGGAGGCCTGGCGTGCTGTGATTCATGGGGTTGCGAAGAGTCAGACACGACTAAGCGACTGAACTGAACTGAACTGAAAGACCAGAAGCAGCTTTGTGAATATAGTTGGGGAACTTGCTTTGACTCAGGACAAGAGTGCAATCAAGGAGTTACTTGAAGATTGACAGATATCTAAAAATATTGTCTCAGCTAGAGACAGATGAGTAACCAGATATATGAAAACACTTGAGGGCAATGGCCTAGAACTGAACATGAAGCAGACCCCCAAAATGACAGGCAGTGTCTAGAGACACTGGCAAGGATACAGATCAAAGATTGTTGGAGAGACAGGTCAATAACAGTTATGCAAGTGAATGATGACTCCTCAAACCTGATTGTCATGGATGGGCCATGGTTAGTCAACATTCGTGCAGATGTAAACTGGGATTCAGAGAGATGGCAGGTTGACTAACTTGCAGCCTTCAAGACCATAGTTTGGCTAAGTGCTGATGATCTAACAAAAATAAATTCTTATACTTTCTTTTTGTTAATATCATTTATTCATATAGCTTTAAAGTAATCAGGATATTTATGGCTATTTTGTCTTCATAACAAATCTGAAAGAAGAGACAGGCATCATTTCCCACTGATAAAGGAAATTTGTATATTGGGACTCACAAAATGGAGGCAACCGGAGTGGCCCACAAGCAAATTGAAACCCATGTCAGCCCACACTCACAGGAAACACCTCACTGTCTAGGAAACCTAGCATACATTAATCACAATAATCCAACTCAACTTTTGCTAGCTTATCTTACCCTAGAAAATAGACCTACTAGCCTAATCAGGACGGAGAAGGCAATGGCAAGCCACTCCAGTACTCTTGCCTAGAAAATCCCATGGATGGAGGAGCCTGGTAGGCTGCAGTCCGTGGGGTCGCTAAGGGTCGGACACGACTGAACGACTTCACTTTCACTTTTTATTTTCACACATTGGAGAAGGAAATGGCAACCCACTCCAGTGTTCTTGCCTGGAGAATCCCAGGGACGGGGGAGCCTGGTGGGCTTCCGTCTATGGGGTCACACAGAGTCGGACACGACTGAAGTGACTTAGCACCAGCAGCAGCCTTATCAGGAAATCCTTGACCTCTTAGCCAATCCTGCCCTATTTCTACATTGCCTCTCCTAATGCTCTGTAATACCCATTCTTGCTAAAATCCCTCTGGCACTGTGCACCCCTAACTCATGGGCTGTTTTCCCTCAAATAAAGGACACTGCATTAATTACTAAATTGTACTGTTTTTGTCATTTGACAGATTAACAAACTAAGGTCACAAAATGCTGAAATGACCTACCCACGTTTACAGTTAAGCAGGAATTTGATGTGAGGGCCATCTGACTCCAGAGCCAAGATTTGAATGATGATCAGTGCCATTGCCAAAGCATTTTTTATGTTAATGTTTTAACATTTGAAAATGTAAATGTATTTGTATATTTTATTGTATTTTTTGCTTAAAACATTTTTTAAATTTTATATCTATTTTTTCTTGTGTTTTGTGGGGGGTTTTCATGGCCACACCGCACAACTTGTGGGATCTTAATTCCCCAATCAGGGAGCAAATCCTGTCCCATGGTAGTGAAAAACACTGGATTCTGGACTACCAGGGAATTCCCTATTTTTTTTTTTTTTTATTTTATAGCTTTGGGTCCTGGATGTATATCGGTCAGCATGAAGTCATTTTGTTTACAAAGGTAGATGAACAATTATTTGTTCTAGATTTGTGAAAAATGCCATTGGTACTTTGATAAGGATTGCATTGAATCTGTAGATTGCCCCAGGAAGTGTGGTCATTTTAATGTTAGTAATTCTTTAACTCTTTAACTCCATGAGCACAGTATATCATTCCATCTGTTTGTGTCATCGTCAGTTTCTTCAATCAATGTCCTATAGTTTTCCAAGTTCAGTTCAGTTCAGTCACCTAGTCATGTCCGACTCTTTACGACCCCATGGACTGTGGCACACCAGGCTTCCCTGACCATCACCAAGCCCTGTAGCTTGCTCAAACTCACGTCCATCAGTCAGTGATGCCATGCAGCATTTCATACTCTGTCATCCCCTTCTCCTCCTGCCTTCAGTCTTTCCCCACATCAGGGTCTTTTTCCAATGAGTCAGTTCTTTGCATCAGGTGGCCAAACTACTGGAGCTTCAGCTTCAGTATCAGCCCTTCTAATGAATATTCAGTGTTGATTTCATTTAGGATTGACTGGTTTGATCTCCTTGCAGTCCGAGGAATTCTCAAGAGTCTTCTCCAACACCCACAGATCAAAAGCATCTATTCTTCAGCACTCAGCTTTCTTTATGGTCCAACTCTTACATCCATACATGACTACTGGAGAAACCATAGCTTTGACCAGACGGACCTTTCTTGGCAAATTCTCTTTTAATATGATTTTTAATATGCGGTCTAGGTTAGTCATAGCTTTTCTTCCAAAGAGCGATAGTTTTGAATTTCATGACTGCATTCATGAAATGAATGCCGTGATTTTGGAATGCAAGAAAAAAAAATCTGTCACTGTTTCCATTGTTTCCCCCCTCTATTTGCCATGAAGTGATGGGACTGGAAAAGACCCTGATGCTGGCAAAGACTGAAGGCAGGAGAAGGGAATGACTGAGGATGAGATGGTTGAATGGCATCACTGACTCAATGGACATGAGTTTGAGTAAGCTACGGTAGTTGGTGATGGACAGGGAAGCCTGGCGCACTGCAGTCCATAGGGTTGTATAGAGTCCGATACAACTGAGTGACTGAAATGAACGAACTGATGGGACCAGATGCCATGAACTTCGTTTTTTGAATGTTGAATTTTAAGCCAACTTTTTCACTCTCCTCTTTCACTTTCATCAGGAGGCTGTTAGTTCCTCTTTGCTTCCTGCCATAAGGGTGGTGTCATCTGCATATCTGAGGTGACTGATATTTCTGCAGCAATCTTGATTCGGGCTTTTGCTTCATCCAGCCCAGCATTTCACATGATGTACTTACTCTGCATAGAAGTTAAATAAGCAGGGTGACAATATACAGCCTTGACATACTCCTTTCCCAATTTGGAACCAGTCCATTGTTCAAGGTCTGGTTCTAACTGTTGCATCTTGACCTGCATACAGATTTTTCAGGAGGCAAGTATGGTGGTCTGGTATTTCCATCTCTTGAAGAATTTTCCAGTTTATTGTTATCCACACAGTCGAAGGCTTTGGCATATTCAATGAAGCAGAAATAGATGTTTTTCTGGAATTCTCTTGCTTTTTCTATGATCCAACAGATGTTGACAATTTGAGCTCTGCTTCCTCTGCCTTTTTTAATCTAGCTTGAACATTTGGAAGTTCTTAGTTCATGTACTGTTGAAGCCTAACTTGTATAACTTTTGTTAGGGGAAGAACACTGACGGAAACCACCCACTCTGACCAGGCACCATAGTAATAATTTGCATGAGTTGTTTTATGTCAAGAGGTCCTCATAAGGAACACGGAACTGATAAGCCACATCCAATAGGAAGAGTGCAGGAAAGGTCAAAAGGTGACACCACGTGTCGGACTACCTCCCAGAATCCTCCTTGCTGGCATCCATCTTGGCTGAACTAGGGATGCACCACCAGGAAGGACTCTGAGTCAGAATGATTGGCTAAAGACAACCCGGAAGCTAATCCCATCACCAGAAAACCCTAAACTGTGATCCATATGGCAGAGTAATTTTCCTGGGTTCCCTTACCCTAGTGCTCTTTGCCCAGGCACCCTTTCCCAATAAAATCTCTTGCTTTGTCAGCGCATGTGTCTCCTCGGACAATTTCCGAGTATTAGACAAGAGCCCACTTTCGGACCCTGGAAGGGGTCCTCCTTCCTGCAACAAATGGTGACTCTGGCAGGGACTCTTCTTCACTGCGACTGACATCGTGACCACTGGGGGTATTCAGAGACCAGCTTGCCCGCCAATGGAATAGACCCAGCAGCCACAACTGAGGCCCTTTTGTCCTTGGTCTCCTCCTGACACAGACAACTGGCTAGAGTGCCCCAACCAGGTAAAGAACAAGTGCCTTTATTGACCTCACTCCTCTTCCTCTCTCTTTCCTTTCCTTAAGCCTTCGGCCACCTCATGTGACGAGTTGACTCACTGGAAAAGACTCTGATGCTGGGAGGGATTGTAGTGGGGAGAAGGGGGCGACAGAGAATGAGATGGCTGGATGGCATCACCGACTCAATGGACATGAGTTTGAGTGAACTCCGGGAGTTGGTGATGGACAGGGAGGCCTGGCGTGCTGTGATTCATGGGGTTGCAAAGAGTCAGACACGACTGAGCGACTGAACTGAACTGAACCTATCCTACCCTTCTTTCTAGTCCCTAGTCCTAGACACAGGGATTTGGTTGAAGGGCCCCAACCTGAGCTGAGGATTGGAATCTGATCACCTGCTCTTGGCAGAGAACCCAAATTCTGGTTCTGTTTTGGTCTGATTTCTGGTCGGGCCGAGTTCCAGTCCTCCCTTCTCTGGAGGCCCAGGATAAAGACCCGTAATGCCTGGGTGTCTACAGGTGGCAAGAGACATCTTTAGGTCCACCCCTTTTGCCCTCCTCTCTCGCCTCCTCACCCCTCTACTTTCAACCTGGCTTCCTTTCCTCCCTCTGAAATCTTTGATGATCTGAGATATTTTCATTTATTCTGTTAGTACTTGGATCTGAAGTTCTGTGTTTATAGGAGGTTTTCTGAGAGGTTTTTTGAGAGACAGTAATCTTATATTTAAGGGACTAGCTTATGAGGACTGTCAAGTCTATGTGTGTGTTTTATTTTCCTTGTTCTGTGTTGTGATTTATGATGGCCATTTTGCCTTGTGTGGCTACAATTTGGTTTAGACATGCCGCCATTTTGTTAGAACTTGACTTTCTTTCCCTGTGCCTTGAAACCAGGGCTCTCAGGAACATCTCTAACTCCTGAGACTGAGGAAAAATGGGAAGAAGCTTTTAAATTTTTTATTTATTCCAACTTTTGATTATAAACTAGTGAATCTTATATTGTAGTATCTAATTCATGACTAAGTTTAGAAAATGAAGCTAGAGCTTGCCTTGTGTCTGTCTGAATATGTGTATGTCTCGGTGTGTCTTTGTCTCTAGATAATATTTTTGAGATTAATTTGTAAGTGAGCTCTATTTAATTGGCTTAAAGAAAAGTGAAGTGAGATTTGTTCAGTTGTGTCCTACTCTTTTTGACTCCATGGACTATACAGTCCATGGAATTCTCCAGGCCTTTTTCATACCTTTTTCTGTTGAAAAATGTATGGGTGGGTAGGAGTGGATAGTTATTCCCTTTTCCAGGGAAAAGAAAAGTAAGCACTTACAAATCAAATAATTCTAAATTAAAAAATGAATTCCAGGTTCATGTGAACTTGGAAATATTCAGTATTAAATTAATACCTTGTAACATAGACATGTCTTTAGAACCATCAATAAGTACAATTATATACTTATTGTACACAGATTATATATATTCTATATACAGAAGTATAAAAGTAATTCTGTTGTATCTAGGTTTACTGGAGGTCAAATAAGACTGAATTCTGTTACAAATTTGTCAACAAAACATTTACCTTACCTCATTGTGGAAAATACTTTAGGGAAACTAAGATGTGTTCTCAGTAGATAAAGGTATGACAAAATCACTGAAAAGAGTTATGCATGATCAGGATTTTCTAAAATTGGATTACAGTTAGTTGGATAAATGGATTCGGCTAGGATTGACATAGCCATAGGAAAACTGGTTCAAGCCAACGAGGTCCAACATGGCAGAATTTCACTACACCTTCAGCCTTGGTATATACATATGCCCATTGTGACATATCAGCAAGCTAAATGATACACCCATCAGCATTGACTAAATCTGACTGAATGTTCTAAATTGTGTTCATTTGGTTGGTTAAATTACATGGGAAATATTATCAAATGACTAACAAATCCTCTCACATTATAAAGTATAGTAAATATTACTAATATAGATATCCTATAATATCTCCATAATATATAATAACTCCATAAATTATATGGAGTTCCTAACATTCTAGTATGTCCTGGTATTCTAATGGGAAATCTGATGACTTTACAAAAGTTAAAAAAAAAATGACTGAATGAACCAGCAAATATGCTTATAACTTTTATAGTTTCTATCTGAAAAATTACGGGTTTGAATTCTGGGAGTAGGGAAAACTTTCCTCTCAAACTTATCATGACAGTAATTTGGTGAAACTGTAAGTTATAAAGAAAACATTTATATTTTCTAGCTATCTGACTCCTCCAGAGATCAGAAACACTTAGCTTTCCAGTAACTTTATTAGATGAGTTAGGAAGGTTATCTCACTAACAGGTACAGAAATCTCAAGGAATATTTTAGACCTTGAAAAGGGAGAAATTCACTCTGTTAGGCAAAATCTGTAATAAGCCTCTGGCATGACTTTCCTAGCCCTGGAAGGTTTTATTTTAAAAGTTCAGTCTGAGACTCTGTAAAACTTTCAGCAAAGCAAAAAGTTCTATGATCAATTATTGTTAAATAAATCATCAGGCCAAGTTTTTTGAGACCAGACCTATATCACAAACAAGTCTTAATTTGGTTATATTTGGTAAAAATGACGGTGATTTTAGGGAAATGAAGATGTTTCAATGAATGTGACATCCCAGTTTGTTAATGGAGGTCCGAATCTAGGAAGACTCTTTTCCTGGATAGTTCTTTGCTGTTATGCGATATTAATGTAAAATTGAATTGAATTCTTAGAGAACACCCTAAGTTTGTTTCTGAAGCTTATCTCAGTCATCTATCTTTGTGTAAATATCAGATGCCTCATGAGCTGCAACTAGGACTGGAAAAAGACATAATTTAAGGGACTGTCTCCAACCTGGATTTACGGACCTTTTTATCGGGTACTCCTAACTGGCTCATGCACAGTGAAATTGAAGGGAAACTAACTCTTAGATTAATTCCCACTTCCAAAGGCCCGTACACTCGACTGATCTATAGAGAGGACAGGTGACCTCATCTCACCTTAAAATGATGCTCAAACAGGAAAGACTGCACTACCCCAAGATGAGAAGAAGATGTCATCAGATGATGTCAATAGTAGACAGCTTGCCCACGATGCTGCACCTGATTTCTATGAGCATGTATAATGCTTTCTTGACTTCTTAGACCTTTGCATATAAATCAAATGCTTTTCTATCATAGGCCTGATAACTAGCTTTAGAAATTAATCTAACTTTTGGGTTTGTGGCCAATTACCTGTGTCTAGTTCTGGGTTACCTTGGTGACTTTCTCTACTCCAATGCTCTAACTGGTTGGCTCTGAGAAATTTTACTTCAAAAAAAAAAATTATAGTCCTATGCAAGTCACTATTGATATTACTAGATGGGATCCCCTCACCTGGCCAATTAATAATGCCTGCTCTGACTCTGGCCATAAACTTGCGTTTTCTTCTATTAGTCAAGCTCAATCAGAGAAACAAGCAAAGTTTCAGAAAAGGAAAAAAGTCTCCCACAATTATGGAATGGATTTATATAGATAACACCAGGCTGTGATAATTTTGGTTCAAAGTCTCCTCTATGTTGGAACCAATTAAATCATACTAAGGATAATCCGTCTAACTACCTCACAATTGCGCTCATCTCACATGCTAGTAAAGTCATGCTCAAAATTCTCCAAGTCAGGCTTCAGTAATATGTGAACCGTGAACTTCCAGATGTTCAAGCTGGTTTTCCAAAAGGCAGAAGCACCAGAGATCAAGTTGCCAACATCCTCTGGATCATGGAAAAAGCAAGAGAGTTCCAGAAATACATCTATTTCTGCTTCATTGACTATGCCAAAGCCTTTGACTGTGTGGATCACAATAAACTGTGGAAAATTCTGAAAGAGATGGGAATACCAGACCACCTGACCTGCCTCTTGAGAAACCTGTATGCAGGTCAGGAAGCAACAGTTAGAACTGTACATGGAACAACAGATTGGTTCCAAATAGGAAAAGGAATACATCAAGGCTGTATATTGTCACCCTGCTTATTTAACTTCTATGCAGAGTACATCATGAGGAACGTTGGGCTGGAAGAAGCACAAGCTGGAATCAAGATTGCAGGGAGACATACCAATAACCTCAGATATGCAGATGACACCACCCTTATGGCAGAAAGTGAAGAGGACTGAAAAGCCCCTTGATGAAAGTGAAAGAGGAAAGTGAAAATGTTGGCTTGAAGCTCAACATTCAGAAAACAAAGATCATGGCATCTGATCCCAACACTTCACTGAAAATAAATGGAGAAACAGTGAAAACAGTGTCAGACTTTACTTTGGGGGGCTCCAAAATCACTGTGGATGCTGACTGCAGCCATGAAATTAAAAGACACTTACTCCTTGGAAGGAAAGTTATGACCAACCTAGACAGCATATTGAAAAGCAGAGACATTACTTTGCCAACCAAGGTCCGTCTAGTCAAGGCTATGGTTTTTCCCGTGGTCATGTATGGATGTGAGAGTTGGACTGTGAAGAAAGCTGATCGCCGAAGAATTGATGCTTTTGAACTGTGGTGCTGGAGAAGACTCTTGAGAGTCCCTTGGACTGCAAGGAGATCCAACCAGTCCATTCTAAAGGAGATCCATCGTAGGTGTTCATTGGAAGGACTGAATGTAAAGCTGAAACTCCAATACTTTGGCCACCTGATGAGAAGAGTTGACTCACTGGAAAAGACTCTGATGCTGGGAGGGATTGGGGGCAGGAGGAGAAGGGGATGACGGAGAATGAAGTGGCTGGATGGCATCACCGACTCGATGGATATGAGTTTGAGTGAACTCTTGGAGTTGGTGATTGACAGGGAGGCCTGGCGTCCTGCGATTCATGGGTTCGTAAAGAGTCAGACACGACTGAGCTACTGAACTGTACTGAACATGTAAGTGTAACCATACATTATTTAGTCTTTTGTGACTGGCTTCTTTCCTAGCATAATTATATTCAAGGTCCTTTTATGCTGTAGCATGTCTCAGAATTTAATTCCTTTATAAGGGTGAATAATATTTCACTGTATGCACATATTGCAGTTTGCTAATCTGTTCACCTGTTGATGGGCACGTGAGTTTTTTCCACCATTTGGCTCTTGTGAATGATGCTGCTATGAACAGGAGCGTACATGTAGTTGTGTAATTTTCTAAAACTCTGAAAAACTTTACTCACGGAATGACCCCACTTATGTTCATTATGTGGCTGTGTCTATCAGGTATTTGGTAGACATGTAACGTGTAGAAAATGATTTGAGGAATGTCCGTGAAACGTTTGTGTCATCACCTCTAGAATGGGAAAAGAACGGGGTCATCAAGGAAAAGACTGTGACTTTTTTTTTTCAGGAGCTAGCATGTTACTTTGCATGACAAGTGCTTAATAAGCAGTTATTGGATCATGATAAGGAACTTTCCTTCTTTTGAGGTTTTTCCAAGTCTCAAACCAAAGTACTATAAAGAGCCATAGCAGAACTAAGGTGAAATGTGTCAAAAGAACAAGTATCTTGGAATCATTCTGATAGTAAAAATGAATTTCATTTGATAGTTCTATCAACTGTTAAGTCTGCAATGAGCCATATATTCGTAGGTCTAGACTTGAGCCAACACCAGCAAATGCAGTTTAAGGATAGCTTTTCAAAATGATAGTGTTGTGAGGACATAGGGAAAGAAGTGAATCTAGGTTCTGGAGTGGAAGCCCTCTTAAGATATCAGATGCAGTAGCAGACATGGATCTCAACAGAAATGTAAAAATATACCTGGCTGAAAATATACACTATTCATTTTCTAGATATTTCGGTTTTCTAGACAACTGTCTGTTTAGAGAATCCTCAAGCAATTCCTGCTTCTTAACAAAGTCTTCACAAGGAGTAGAAAGTCATCCATTAACAGCAAAAAATTGCTGTTACCAAGGGAGTAGAGTTGCTGAAAGTGTGCAAATCTCATAATCTGGTAGAGAATGTATACTCCTCCAGAGGCTTTCATTTTCGGATGGAAAAACAAACCCGGTGTCACCTCCACATTGGGGCCACTCAGACCTCACCAGCATTACAAAACCAAAGTGCCAAGGGTGCAGAATGTGAAGCCAGAAGAACTACCAGGCCAGGATCGAGTTCTAGGAGGAAAAAAAGAAAGAGCATACAGCGCGAGGCCCTAGGCTGCCTCTGGCCTCATCACGCACGCTAGCCCGTTTCTGTCAGAGTCCAGTCCCAGGGAGGTCTGGGGACGGGCCGGGCTTCCACCTGAGCCTGCAGATTCACAGCCTACTCTTCCAGGTGCCTTCGCTGCGATTCTGCCACTGGCTGACTGGGCCCCTTTGGTACAGAGGCCCTTCCCCTACCGTCCAAGACTGTAGCTTTTTATTTTGTATAGTTCTTTAAGAATTTTTGATGTGGACCTTTATTAAAGTCTTTATTGAATTGATTACATACATACTGCTTCTGTTTTATGTTGTGGTTTTTGTTTTTTTGTTTTTTTTTGGCCGCACAGCTTGTAGGATCTTAGCTCCCCTGCAGAGATCCAACCCACACCCCTCCATTGGCAGGGGAAGTCTTAACCACCGGACCAGCAGAGAAGTTCCTATTCTGCATATGTCTATATTTTTGAATTTTCGTAATGAGAATAGATTCAAATATTCCTCACAGAATTTCTTAGCAGGCTATGGGTAACAAATATTTAAAGCAATTTTCAAGGGGTCCAAAGAACTGAAGGGATAAAGAAAAGCTGAAATACTTCTGTGTGATTTGAAACTTACAAGGTGCATATGCTATGTTTTTAATTAGAAAAAAAAAATCTAATGGGAAAAATGAACCGAAGGCCTGTGGTGGAACTGCAGTGGTAACTGAGGCCCAGAGGAGGGCAGTAGAAAGCCATGAGGTGGAAACTCAGGAAAGATTCTTCTTCCTCCCTCTCACCTGGAAAAGGATTCTTCTAATTCAGCCAAGAGGGAGCTAGGACAAGCTTGGGTACTATCCAGTGGGGACAGTGCTGGCCAGATTCTGGGAGCAAGACAACTGGAAAAAAGGGGGAAAATCAAAAAATTCTAGAGAGATCTATGGGAAGAGAAAGCAGGAAAAGGCATTCTTCACAGAGGATCGTCAAACACAAGCCGAGGAGCAGAGCCCTGGGGCAGAAGTCTAGAGACATGTCTAGAGCTCTTGGGTTCACAGGCTTGTTTAGAAGCAGTGGCTGAGTCCTGGAACCTGCCTCTCTGCTTTTTAAAGTGGACAAGATAAGGATGGCCCTGCAGACTTAAGAAACAAAGTTGGGATTGGCAGGGGCTAGCACAGGGTCAGATCCTGTCTTTATTTAAAATATTTCATATTTTGTACAACAAGGATTTTTTGTGCATTCATTTTGATTTTTAAAATATCACTTGAAAATATTTATCAGCCCACTCTCTTCCAAACGAGGTAGGACAAAATATAAAAGGGAAAACAGAGACAAAAGATATAGGAACAGAGTCCCATCCTGGAGGAGTCGTGAAGGAAGAGAACTTCCCACACAATAGGAAACCCTCTCACAGACGTATCTGCGGGGAGCTTTGGAAGCTTGCTGCTGCTGCTGCTAAGTCACTTCAGTCATGTCCGATTCTGTGTGACCCCATAGACAGAAGCCCACCAGGCTCCCCCATCCCTGGGATTCTCCAGGCAAGAACACTGGAGTGGAGACGCGAGAGACGCCCGGCTCCGGCGGCGCAGACGCGAGAGACGCCCGGCTCCGGCGGCGCAGACGCGAGAGACGCCCGGCTCCGGCGCAACCGACCACGTGCAGAATCGTGGCTGAGAGGAGCTGCCCCACGCCCAGGGTTAGGACGATGGCCGAGAGGAGCTGTACCACGTCCAGGAGGCGGTGGCTGCTTGGGCACCAGAGGGCCGAGAGGAGCTGGTCAACATTCAAAGCAGGAGGGGAGGCCTTGAGGAGATACCCCTCGTCCAAGGTAAGGTACAGCGGCTGCACCTTGCTGGAGCAGCTGGGAAGAGATACTCCACGACCAAGTGGAATATAAGAATCCAGTGTTCTGGGGAGGAAGGAATAAGATGGCGGAGGGATAAGACGGCGAGACCACTCTCTCCCCCACAAATTAATCAAAGGAACATTTGAACGCGGAGTAAAGTCCACAAAACAACTTCTGAATACTGGCAGAGGACATCAGGCTCCCAGAAAAGCAGCCCATTGTCTTCTAAAGGAGAGAGAAGAAATCCAGCTCCACCCACCAGAACACCGACACATGCTTCCCTAACCAGGGAACCCGGACAAGTCACCCGTCCAACCCCACACACAGCGAAGAAACTACATAATAAAGAGAACTCCACAAACTGCAAGAAGAGGGAAAGGCCACCCCAAGCAAAGCAATATAAGCAAGATGAAGAGGCGGAGAAATACCCAGCAAGTAAAGGAACAAGATAATTGCCCACCAACACAAACGAAAGAAGAAGATATAGGGAATTTACCTGATAAAGAATTTCAAATTTTGATGGTGAAAATGATTCAAAATCTTGAAAGCAAAATGGAGTTACAGATAAATAACCTGGAGAAAAGGATTGAGAAGATGGAAGAAAGATTTAATAAGGACTTAGAAAAAATAAAAAAGAGTCAATATACAATGAATAATGCAATAGATGAGATCAGAAACACTCTGGAGGGAACAAACAGTAGAATAACAGAGGCAGAAGACAGGATAAGCGAACTAGAAGATAGAATTGTAGAAATAAATGAAACAGAGAGGAAAAAAGAAAAACGAATTAAAAGAAATGAGGACAATATTAGAGACCTCTGGGACAATGTTAAACGCTCCAACATTCGAATCATAGGAGTCCCAGAAGAAGAAGACAAAAAGAAAGACCATGAGAGAATACTTGAGGAGATAATAGTTGAAAACTTCCCTAAAATAGGGAAAGAAATAATCACCCAAGTCCAAGAAACCCAGAGAGTCCCCAACAGGATAAACCCAAGGCGAAATACTCCAAGACACATATTAATCAAATTAACAAAGATCAAACACAAAGAACAAATATTAAAAGCAGCAAGGGAAAAGCAGCAAATAACACATAAGGGGATTCCCATAAGGATAACAGCTGATCTTTCAACAGAAACTCTTCAGGCCAGAAAGGAGTGGCAAGACATACTTAAAATGATGAAAGAAAATACCCTACAGCCCAGATTACTATACCCAGCAAGGATCTCATTCAAATATGAAGGAGAAATCAAAAGCTTTACAGACAAGCAAAAGCTGAGGGAATTCAGCATCACCAAACCAGCTCTCCAACAAATGCTAAAGGATCTTCTATAGACAGGAAACACAGAAAGAGTGTATAAACTTGATCCCAAAGCAATAAAGAAAATGGCTACGGGATCGTACTTATCAATAATTACCTTAAACGTAAATGGGTTGAAATTTTCAAAAAGGCTAGGAAACAATTCTCATAGCCATCAATAGTTCAGTGTTGAGTTCATGAATAGTTTTTAAAGTTTGGGACAAACTGTAGTATTTGCTATTTGAAGTACTATTTGTAATTGGCATATTACGATGTAACATTGGCCTTCATTTCCAACTTAAAACGCCTAAAAATGCCTAACAGATTTTTAGATTTGTGAATTTTAGTTGAAATGTATTTTACGATGTTACTAAACCTGCAGAAATATTTAAATATTTCAGAGAACTTATTCACTGTACATTTAATTTATGTTATTTATAAAAGTTATGAACCGTAGAAAGTTTTACTTGTTGGGTCAAATGCTTGTTGGGTCAAATGCTTGTTGAATTTGAAGTGCTAGTTACAAGAAAATCAAACACCTTCAATGTATAAATGCTATTAAGTTTTTAAAGGACTCTGGAGTATAAGAAAGTTTGTTTAAAGAAATTTAGTCTGTTCAACTTGAATCAGCTCTGTCAAACATTAATTAAAAGCCTCATTTAAAAAAATAAATAAATAAATAAAATAAACCAATAAAAGACTGAAATAAAAAAAATAAAATAAAAAAAAAGAACACTGGAGTGGGTTGCCATTTCCTTCTCCAATGTGTGAAAGTGAAAAGTGACAATGAAGTCGCTCAGTAGTGTCCGACCCTTAGCGACCCCACGGACTGCAGCCTACCAGGCTCCTCCATCCATGGGATTTTCTTGGCAAGAGTACTGGAGTGGCTTGCCATTGTAGAGGGCAACAAACCAGGGGGAAAAAACCCATAGAACAGGTGCCTAACTGCAACTACCAGTGGCGAAGTGGCACAGATGCTTGCATCCTTGACCAGTGAGTGTGGGTTGAGCAGAAAGGCACGGGGTGCTTCATCAGTTGGTCCTTAGGGTAAGAACCAGGCTTGAATGCCCTGAGAACAATCTGATGGAACTAATGTGACAGAGCAACCCGAACCCTAGGATCGCCAGAGAGACCAAAAAGGAAGAAAAGGGCCTTTCCCCTCATAAACTAACATTGCATGGTGACCCCTGGTGCAATCACAGAACAATGGATTGTGCCCTAGCAAATACCAAAGGAGAGCAAGCCGGCTGCCAGTTAGGGTCCTTCCTCCTGGGAAGCAGAGAAGCAGGTGTGAAATAGCCAGAGTCAGAAGGAAAGGGATTGCTGCAATCTCGGCTACAGAAACTGCATCATCCATCAAACTGTGAGCAAGCTGCCAGTTGCAAACCACACCTCCCTGAGACCCTGCAAGGTTCACACCTACCAGGAGTGTCACACCCTATAATCAGCTCCCCAGAGGAGACACACAGCACACCTGGGATATGGCATCATGGCACACCCGGGAAACCGAGCAGCCAGGACTGAGGAGGTGCATAAGTTTCATGGCCCACCTGGGACAGTGAGGTTGCCAAGCACATGGTCAGTTGAGCGGCTTGCAACTTGGAAGGGCACAAAACACACAGTCCATCTGAGTCTGTGCCCTTGCAGAGTACCCGAAAACCTGAGTGACTTAGACCTGGGAATTGGACAAAACACAAGGCCCACTTGGGACAGTACACTTACAGAGACCATGAAGCCTGAGCAGTGTAGACCCGGGAAGTACACACCACCTTAGGCTGTGGCAAACCCAGTGTGATCCATCCACTGCGAGAATTGATGCTTTTGAACTGTGGTGTTGGAAAAGACTCTTGAGAGTCCCTTGGACAGCAAGGAGATCCAACCAATCCACCCTAAAGGAAATCAGTCCTGAATAGTCATTGGAAGGACTAATGCTGAAGCTGAATCTCCAATACTTTCACCACTGATGCAAAGAACTGACTCATTTGAAAAGACCCTGATGCTGGGAAAGATTGAAGGTGGGAGGAGAAGGGGACAACAGAGGATGAGTTGGTTGGATGGCATCACCGACTCAATGGACATGAGTTTGAGTAAACTCTGGGAGTTGGTGATGGACAAGGAGGGCTGGCGTGCTGCAGTCCATAGTGTCACAAAGAATCGGACACAACTGAGTGACTGAACTGAACTGAAGTCTCAACCCAACTATTTTTTTAATTTTGACATAGTGTCCTCAGTTTAAGACTGTCTTTCTGTGGTGCCCAGTACATGGTGGAAACGGCTCTGTGTGCTTGGTTTTGGCTGCATCGTGGAAATTCCTTATAGTCATTTCCATTTTTCAAAAATATTTATTTGACCATACCAGTTCTTAGTTGTGGCATGCAAACTCTTAGTTACAGCATGTGGGATCTAGTTCCCTGACCAGGGATAGAACCCAGACCCCTGCATTGGGAGCATGGAGTTTTAGCCGCTGGACCACCAGGGAAGTCCCAATACTCATTTCTAATACCACTGCCTTTGATGACTGCTACCAAAGTAAGGCTTCATCCCCCATTCTCAAGGTTTTTTATTCTTTTTGTTATCCTTCAAAATGATAAAAAGAGTTTGTCCTGTTGTGCATTCTCAGAATGCCCCAGTTAGAGGTCGGATATCTACTCATTTTCTTCAAATGGTACCTTCCCACTTGGAATCAGCAGGGCTGGGAGGCCAGGGGAAAACCTTGGAGTTAGGTTTTCTAACTTCCCCACTGATGAGAGGTGATCCCTGCCCACTTCCAAGAGCATGGTTCAGAAAAACAGACGAAATCCTGGAGTCCCAGCCTATACTCTAGTACAGTGAGGTTAATCCTCTGTCACATCCAGCAGGATCAGTTAAATTCCATAGCTAGCATATATTGAATGTGTTCTACTTGCCAGACATTGTACTAGTCCCTTTATGTCCGGGGTATCTGAAGGCCACCCTCTGCTCAATTTTACTGATTTAGCAAAAGGACTCACAGACTCAAAAGCAGATTATAGTCATGGGTGAGGTTTATTAGAGCAAAAATATACAAACCAAGAGCAACAGGAAAAAGATGTCATTCAGGTGAATCAGAGAGGTTGGACATGCGCTTTTGAGTACTTGCCCCTCTGGGGTCACCTAGGACATGCTCTCTTCTCTAGCAATAAACTAGAGGCATCTGTGCAACATGGCTTTGCCCAGGGAAGCCTCAGCATCCGAGGCTTTTTGAGAATGGGTCATGCTCCATGACCAGCCATGGCAAATGAAACTCAGGATTCCAACAATGACACCAGATGCACATCGTTGTTGATGTTTGTGCAAAGCAATCAGTTGAACAAAACATGATCACGAACCAGTTAACATTAGAACATTCCCCCAGGGTTGGTCAGTAGTCAAATCACGGTTTCCAGTTTCCTTGACATACAAGGACCAAACAACCAGACCTGCTGTGTTAACAATTTCCTCACATTTCACATATTTTATTTAATATCCAACAGTCCCCTATTATATGGAGTATTATATGAGTTAACTGATGCTCTGCAACATATAATAAGATAATATCTAGTAATTGATTGAATCAAGAAATGAATCTATGATGGCTTTAGTTCAATGGCTCAGTCGTGTCCAACTCTTTGCAACACCATGGATTGCAGCACACCAGGCTTCCACGTCCATCACCAACTCCCGGACCTTACTCAAACTCATATCCATTGAGTTGGTTATGCCACCCAAAATCTCATCCTTTGTTGTCCACTTCTTCTCCTGCCTTCCATCTTTCCGAGCATCAGGCTCTTTTCAAATGAGTCAGTTCTTCGCATCAGGTGGCCTAAGTATCGGAGTTTCACTTCAGCATCAGCCCTTCCAATGAATATTCAGGTCTGATTTCCTTTAAGATAGACTGGATGGATATCCTTGCAGTCCAAGGGACTCTCAAGAGTCTTCTCCAACACCACAGTTCAAAAGCATCAATTATTTGGTACTCAGCTTTCTTTAGAGTCCAACTCTGACATCCATACATGACTACTGGAAAAACAATATTTTTGACTAGATGGACCTTTGTTGGCAAAGTAATGTCTCTGCTTTTTAATATGTTCTCTAGATTGATCATAGGTTTTCTTCCAAGGAGCAAGTGTCTTTTAATTTCTTGGCTGGTCACCGTCTGCAGTGATTTTGAAGCCCAAGAAAATAAAGTTTGTCACTGTTTCCATTGGTTCCCCATCTATTTGCCATGAAGTGATGGGACCCGATGCCATGATCTTAGTTTTCTGAATGTTGAGTTTTAAGCCATTTTTTTTACTCTCCTCTTTCACTTTCATCAGGAGGCTCTTCAGTTGTTCTTCACTTTCTGTCATCAGGGTGGTGTTATCTGCATATCTGAGGTTATGGATATTTCTTGCAGCAATCTTGATCCCAGCTTGTGCTTCATCCACGCCAGCATTTTGCATGATGTACTCTGCATAGAAGTTAAATAAGCAGGGTGACAATATACAGCCTTGAATTAATTCTTTCCCAATTTGGAATCAGTCCATTGTTCCATGTCTGGTTCTAAATGTTGCTTTTTGACCTGCATACAGATTTCTCAGGAGGCAGGTAAGGTGGTCTGGTATTCCCAGCTCTTGAAGGATTTTCCACAGTTTGTTATGATCCACACAGTCAAAGGCTTTGGCATAGTCAATAAAGCAGAAATAGGTGTTTTTCTGGAACACTCTTGCTTTTTCAGTGATCCAACAGATGTTAGCAATTTGATCTCTGGTTCCTCTGCCTTTTCTAAATCCAGCATCAACTTCTGGAAGTTCACAGTTCACAAACTGTTGAAGCCTGGCTTGGAGAATTTTGAGCATGACTTTACAAGCGTGTGAGATGAGTTCAATTGTGCGGTAGTTTGAATATTCTTTGGCATTGCCCTTCTGTAGGATTGGAATGAAAACTGACCTTTTCCAGTCCTGTGGCCACTGCTTAGTTTTCCAAACTTGCTGGCATGTTGAGTAAATCACTTTAACAGCATCATCTCATACGATTTGAAATAGCTCAATTGGAATCTGTCACGTCCACTAGCTTTGTTCGTAGTGATACTTCCTAAGGCCCACTTGATTTCACATTCCAGGATGGCTGGCTCTGGACAAGTGATCACACCACACACTATCTGGATTATGAAGATCTTTTTTGTATAGTTCTTCTGTGTATTCCTGCCACATCTTCTTAATATGCTCTGCTTCTTTTAGGTGTATA
The DNA here is from genome assembly GCF_049115385.1 of Moschus berezovskii. Taxonomy (NCBI): domain Eukaryota; kingdom Metazoa; phylum Chordata; class Mammalia; order Artiodactyla; family Moschidae; genus Moschus; species Moschus berezovskii. The sequence goes on along the minus strand of NC_142488.1, from coordinate 130,226,025 downwards.
CCATTTCTGTCCTTTCTTCTGCCCAGTATTCTTTCCTCGAGAACCCCACGAATAGTATGGAAAGGCAAAAAGATATGACACTGAAAGATTAATTCCCCAGGTCAGTAGGTGTCCAATATGCTACTGGAGAGCAGTGGAGAAATAACTCCAGAAAGCATGAAGAGTCAGACCCAAAGCAAAAACAACACCCAGTTTTGGATGTGACTGGTGATGGAAGTAAAGTCCGATGCTGTAAAGAATATCGCACAGGTCCATGAATCAAGGTAAATTGCAAGTGGTCAGACACGAGATGGCAGAGTGAACATCGACATTTTAGGAATCAGTGAACTTAAATGGACTGGAATAGGCAAATTTAATTCAGATGACCATTATGTCTACTACTGTGGGCAAGAATCCCATAAAGAAATGGAGTAGGGGCAGTCCTAAGATGGCGGAGGAATAGGACAGGGAGACCACTTTCTCCCCCACAAATTCATCGAAAGAACATTTGAACGCCAAGCAAATTCCACAAAACAACTTCTGAATGCTGGCAGAGGACATCAGGCAACCAGAAAGGCAGCCCATTGTTTCAAAGGGAGGTAGGACAAAATATAAAAGATATAAAGAGAGACAAAAGAAGTAGGGATGGAGATCCGTCCCACAAAAGGAGTCGTAAAAAAGAGAGAAGTTTCCAAACAACAGGAAACACTCTCTCCAGCGGGTCTGTGGTGAGCCTTGGAATCTCAGAGGGCAAAATAACCAGGAGTAAAAACAAATAAATAATTAAAACCCACAGAATACGTGCCTAACAGAAACTCCCAGTGGAGTAGCAGCCCAGACACTCGCATCCCCCACTAGCAAGCGGTGACTGGACAGGGAGGCCCAGGCCTGAATGCCCCAAGGGCAATCTGAGGGAACCAGCTTGAGATAGCAACCCAGACTGTGGGATAGCTATCCCGCAAAAAGCCCTAACCCGACCAAGATAATCACGATGGTGTGATCACTCACCTAGAGGCAGACATCTTGGAATGTGAAGTCAAGTGGGCCTTAGAGAGCATCACTACGAACAAAGTTAGTGGAGGTTATGGAATTCCAGTTGAGCTATTTCAAATCCTGAAAGATGATGCTGTGAAAATGCTGCACTCAATATGCCAGCAAATTTGGAAAACTCAGCAGTGGCCACAGGACTGGAAAAGGTCGGTTTTCATTCCAATCCCAAAGAAAGGCAGTGCCAAAGAATATTCAAACTACCGCACAGTTGCGCTCATCTCACACACTAGTAAAGTCATGCTCAAACGTCTCCAAGCCAGGTTTCAGCAATACATGAACCGTGAACTTCCAGATGTTCAAGCAGGTTTTAGAAAAGGCAGAGGCACCAGAGATCAAATTGCCAACATCCGGTGGATCATGGAAAAAACAAGAGAGTTCCAGAAAAATATCTATTTCTGCTTCGTTGACTATGCCAAAGCCTTTGACTGTGTGGATCACAATAAACTGTGGAAAATTCTGAAAGAGATGGGAAAACCAGACCACCTGACCTGCCTCTTGAGAAACCTGTATGCAGGTCAGGAAGCTACAGTCAGAACTGTACATGGAACAGCAGACTGGTTGCAAATAGGAAAAGGAGTACGTCAAGGCCGTATATTGTCACCCTGCTTATTTAACTTATATGCGGAGTACATCATGAGGAACGCTGGGCTGGAAGAAGCACAAGCTGGAATCAAGATTGCTGGGAGACATATCAATAACCTCAGATATGCAGATGACACTACACTTATGGCAGAAAGTGAAGAGGAACTAAAAAGCCCCTTGATGAAAGTGAAAGAAGAGAGTGAAAAAGTTGGCTTGAAGCTCAACATTCAGAAAACTAAGATCATGGCATCTGGTCCCAACACTTCACTGAAAATAGATGGAGAAACAGTGGAAACAGTGTCAGACTTTATTTTTGGGGGCTCCAAAATCACTGTAGATGCTGACTTCAGCCATGAAATTAAAAGACACTTATTCCTTGGGAGGAAAGTTATGACCAACCTAGATAGCATATTAAAAAGCAGAGACATTACTTTGCCAACTAAGGTCCGTCTAATCAAGGCTATGGTTTTTTCCGTGGTCATGTATGGATGTGAGAGTTGGACTGTGAAGAAAGCTGATCGCTGAAGAATTGATGCTTTTGAACTGTGGTGCTGTAGAAGACTCTTGAGAGTCCCTTGGACTGCAAGGAGATCCAACCAGTCCATTCTAAAGGAGATCAGTCCTGGGTGTTCATTGGAAGGACTGATGCTAAAGCTGAAACTCCAATACTTTGGCTACCTCATGGGAAGAGTTGACTCACTGGAAAAGACTCTGATGCTGGTAGGGATTGGGGGCAGGAAGAGAAGGGGACGACAGAGAATGAGATGGCTGGATGGCATCACCGACTCGATGAACATGAGTTTGAATTAACTCCTGGAGTTGGTGATGGACAAGGAGGCCTGGCGTGCTCTGATTCATGGGGTCGCAAAGAGTCAGACACGACTGAGTGACTGAACTGAACTGGACTGAAGTCACCGCCAGGCCTGCTCACAGAACAAAGGACTGAGCAGAGCTAACTGGCTGAGGACTGGCCCATCCCCCGCCGGAGACAGGCAGGCTAGGGCAGCCAGAGCTGGAAGGGGACAATCGAGGCCCCAGAGAGGCATCCTATACCAATTGCAAGCAGACTTCGTTACTAACCAAGACTTCTTGGGCATCTGGATGGTCGACATCCACCGGGAGGGTCAGAGTCAGAGATCAGCTCTCCAGAAGAGACACATGGCACACCTGAGAAGGCACACCTGTTGTACCCCCAGAAAACCGAGTGGCTTGGGTGGGGAGCAGGATAAGTTGCAGCCTTCAACTGGGGGCGACTGTGCTTGACAAGCACCTGGTCACCTGAGCTGATTGGACCTGGGACAGGCACAGAACACAGGCCCAACCAAGTCTGTGCCTTTGTGAAGTACCCGAGAACCTGAACTTGAGCGGCTTAGACCTGGGGAGTGCATAAAACCCAGGGCCAGCATCAGACAGTTCCCAGCAGAGCAACCTAGAGCCTGAGCAGTGTAGACTGGGAAAGCACACCACAGTGAGTGGGGGCAAACCCAGTGTGGCTGAATCACTGTGAGTACACGCCAGTGATGTTTGTTTGCAGTGTTCCTACTTCCCCACAGCACGACTGAACAAGTGAGCCTAAAAGAAGTGACCACCACCGCCCCGTTTGTGTCAGGGCAGAAATTAGACACTGAAGAGACCAGCAAACAGAAGAAGCTAAAATAAACAGAGGGAACCGCTTTGGAAGTGACAGGTGCAATAGATTAAAACCCTGTAGCTAGCACCAACTACATAGGAAGGGGCCTACAGGCCTAGAGAAGTACAAGCTGGACCAAGGAACTATCTGAAAATGAACTGACCCCACACTGTCTGCAACAACTCCAGAGAAAGTCCTTGACATATTTTTACTATCACCATTTTTTAAATTTAAAATTTTTGTTATTTTTAACTCCCCTATTACTCCTTTAATTTTCATTTTTATAACCTACTATTACCTTGCAAAAAAACACTATTTTTAAAGAAAACTTCATATATACAAATATTATCATTGTTGTGACTTTTTTTTAATATTGTATTTTTAAGAATCTAACCTCTACTCTAGATTTTTAATTTTTACTTTTTGTTATCAACTTTGTACCTTTAAGAACCCAATCTCCAGTACCCATTTTTACTTGGGAGCGAAATCACTGGCTTGATTGCTCTCTCCCCCTTTTGACACTCCTTTCTCTCCACCAGGTCGCCTCTATTTCCAACCCCTCCACCTTTTCTTCTCTACCCAACTCTGTGAATCTCTTTGTGTGTTCTGGGCTCTGGAGAACAGTTAGGGAACTGATTACTGGCTGGATCTGTCTCTCTCCTTTTGATTCCCCCTTTTATCCTCCTGGCCACCTCTGTCTCCTCCCTCCCTCTTCTCTGTGTAACACTGTGAACATCTCTGAGGGATCCAGAATGTAGAGAGCGCATAGGGAAGTGATTATTGGCTAGCTTTCTCTCTTCCCTTTTGATTCCCCCTTTCCTCCTCTTGGTCACTCTATCTCCCTCCTCCCTCTTCTCTTCTCCATGTAACTCTGTGTACCTCTCTGGGTGTCCTTCACTGTGGAGAAACTTTTCATCATTAACCTTGATGTTTTATCATCAGTGCTATATAGATGGAAAAGTCTGAGGCTACTTTAAGAATAAGACTGAAAACCAGAGGCAGGAGACTTAAGTCCAAATCCTGAGAACACCAGAGAAATCCTGAATCCAGGGAACATTAATCGATAGAATCTCAACAAACACCTCCATAGCTACACTGAAACCAAACACCACCCGAGGGCCAACAAGCTCCAGAGTAAAACATGCCACACAAATTCTCCAGCAACACAGGAACATAGCCCTGAGCTTCAATATACAGGCTGCCCAACGTCACACCAAACCCAGTGACATCTCAAAACTCATTACTAGACACTTCGTTGCACTCCAGAGAGAAGACATCCAGCCTCACACACCAAAACACCGGCACAAGCTTCCCTAATCAGGAAACCTTGACGAGCCACCCTTTCAATCCCACCCACAGCGAGGAACCTCCACAATAAAGAGGAACCACCAACTGCCAGAATACAGAAAGGCCACCCCAAACACTGCAATATAAGCAAGATGAAGAGGCAGAGAAATACCCAGCAGGTAAAGGAACAGGATAAATGCCCACCAAACCAAACAAAAGAGGAAGACATAGGGAACCTACCTGGTAAAGAATTCCAAATATTGAGTAAAAATTATCCAAAATCTTTAAAACAAATTGGAGTTACAGATAAATAGCCTGGAGAAAGGGTCAAGAAGATGCAAGAAAGGTTTAACAAGAATCTAGAAGAAATAAAAGAGTCAATATATAATGAATAAGGCAATAAATGAGATCAAAAACACTCTAGGGAACCAACAGTAGAATAATTGAGGCAGAAAGGATAAGTGAGGTAGACGATAGAATGGTAGAAATAAATGAAACAGAGAGGAAAAAAGAAAAACTAATTAAAAGAAATGAGGACAACCTCACAGACCTCTGGGACAACGTTAAACGCCCCAACATTCAAATCATAGGAGTCCCAGAAAAAGAAGACAAAAAGACAGGCCATGAGAAAATACTTGAGAAGATAATAGTTGAAAACTTCCCTAAAATGGGGAAGGAAATAATCACCCAAGTCCAAGAAAACCAGAGAATCCCAAACAGGATAAACCTAAGGCAAAACACCCCAAGACATATATTAATCAAATTAACAAAGATCAAACACAAAGAACAAATATTAAAAGCAGCAAGGGAAAAACAACAAATAAAACACAAGGGGATTCCAATAAGGATAACAGCTGATCTTTCAATAGAAACTCTTCAGGCCAGGAGGGAATGGCAGGACATACTTAAAGTGTTGCAAGAATATAACCTACAGCCCAGATTACTGTACCCAGCAAGGATCTCATCAAATATGAAGGAGAAGTCAAAAGCTTTACAGACAAGCAAAACCTGAGAGAATTCAGCACCACCAAACCAGCTCTCCAACAAATGCTAAAGGATTTCTCTAGACATGAAACAAAGAAAGGGTGTATAAACCCAAAGCAAAACAATAAAGTAAATGGCAACAGGATCATAGGTATCAATAATTACTTTAAATGTAAATGGGTTGAATGACCCAACCAAAAGACAAAGACTGGCTGAATGGATACAAAAAAAAGACCCCTATATATGTTGTCTACAAGAGACCCACCTCAAAACGAGGGACATATATAGACTGAAAGTGAAGGGCTGGAAAAAGATATTCTATGCAAATAGGGACCAAAAGAAAGCAGGAGTAGCAATACTCATATCAGATAAAATAGACTTTAAAACAAAGGCTGTGAAAACAGACAAAGAAGGACACTACATAATGATCAAAGGATCAATCCAAGAAGAAAATATTACAATTATAAATATATATTCACCCAACATAGAAGCACTGCAATATGTAAGACAAATGCTAACATCTATGAAAGGGGAAAGTAACAATAACACAATAATAGTTTGAGAATTTAATACCATACTCACACCTATGGATAGATCAACTAGACAGAAAATTAACAAGGAAACACAAACATTAAATGATACAATAGACCAGTTAGACCTAATTGATGTCTGTAGGACATTTCTCCCCAAAACAATGAATCTCACCTTTTTCTCAAGCACACACGGAACCTTCTCCTGGATAGATCACATCCTGGGCCATAAATCTAACCTTGGCAAATTAAAAAAAAATTGAAATCATTCAAGTATCTTTTCTGACCACAGTGCAGTAAGACTAGATCTCAATTACAGGAGAAAAATTATTAAAAATTCCAACATATGGAGGCTCAACAACACGCGTCTGAATAACCAACAAATCACAGAATAAATCAAAAAAGAAATAAAAATATGCATAGAAACGAATGAAAATGAAAACACAACAACCCAAAACCTATGGGACACTGTAAAAGCAGTACTAAGGGGAAGGTTCATAGCAATACAGGCTCACCTCAAGAAACAAGAAAAACGTCAACTAAAGGACCTAACTCTACACCTAAAGCAACTAGAAAAAGAAAAAATCAAGAAACCCAGGGTTAGTAGAAGGAAAGAAATCTTTAAAAATTAGAGCAGAAACAAATGCAAAAGAAACAAAAGAGACCATAGCAAAAATAAACAAAGCCAAAACCTGGTTCTTTGAGAAGATAAATAAAATTGACCAACCATTAGCCAGACTCATCAGGAAAACAAGGGAGAAAAATCAAATCAACAAAATTAGAAATGAAAATGGAGAGATCACAATAGACAACAGAAATATAATGGATCATAAGAGACTACTACCGGCAAGTATATGCCAATAAAATGGACAACTTGGAAGAAGTGGACAAATTCTTAGAAAAGTACAACTTTCCAAAACTGAACCAGGAAGAAATACAAAATCTTAACAGACCCATCACAAGCACAGACATTGAAACTGTAATCAGAAATCTTCCAGGAAACGAAAGGCCAGAATCAGATGGCTTCACAGCTGAATTCTACCAAAAATTTAGAGAAGAGCTAACACCTATCCTGCTCAAACTCTTCCAGAAGATTGCAGAGGAAGGTAAACTTCCTAACTCATCCTATGAGGCCACCATCACCCTAATACCTAAACCTGACAAAGATGCCACAGAAAAGAAAACTACAGGCCAATATCACTGATGAACATAGATGCAAAAATTCTTAACAAAATCCTAGCAAACAGAATCCAACAACATTTTAAAAAGATCATATATCATGACCAAGTGGGCTTTATCCCAGGGATGCAAAGATTCTTCAATATCTGGAAATCAATCAATGTAATTCACCACATTAACAAATTGAAAGATAAAAACCATATGATTATCTCAATTGATGTAGAGAAAGCCTTTGACAAAATTCAACATCCATTTATGATAAAAAACCCTCCAGAAAGCAGGCATAGAAGCAACACACCTCAACATAATAAAAGCTATGTATGACAAACCCACAGCAAACATTATCCTCAATGGTGAAAAATTGAAAGCAATTCCCCTAAAGTCAGGAACAAGACAAGGGTGCCCACTCTCACCACTAGTATTCAACATAGTTTTGGCAGTTTTGGCCACAGCAATCAGAGCAGAAAAAAACATAAAAGGAATCAAGATTGGAAAAGAAGTAAAACTCTCACTGTTTGCAGATGACATGATCCTCTAAACAGAAAACCCTAAAGACTCTACCAGAAAACTACTAGAGCTAATCAATGAATACAGTAAAGTTGCAGGATATAAAATCAACACACAGAAATCCCTTGCATTCCTATACACTAACAATGAGAAAATAGAAAGAGAAATTCAGGAAACAATTCCATTCACCATTGCAATGAAAAGAAAAAATACTTAGGATTATATCTACTTAAAGAAACAAAAGACTTATATATAGAAAACTATAAAACACTGGTTAAAACGTCAAAGAGGACACAAATAGATGGAGAAATATACCATGTTCATGGATCGGAAGAATCAATATAGTGAAAATGAGTATACTATCCAAAGCAATCTATAGATTCAACGCAATTCCTATCAAGTTACCAACGGTATTTTTCAGAGAACTAGAACAAATAATTTCATAATTTGTATGGAAATACAAAAAACCTAAAATAGCCAAAGCAATCTTGAGAAAGAAGAATGGAACTGGAGGGATCAACCTGCCAGACTTCAGGCTCTACTACAAAGCCACAGTTATCAAGACAGTATGGTACTGGCACAAAGACAGACATATAGATCAATGGAACAAAATAGAAAGCCCAGAGATAAATCCACACACCTATGGACAACTTATCTTTGACAAAGGAGGCAAGAATATACAATGGAGAAAAGACAATCTCTTTAACAAGTGATTCTGGGAAAACTGGTCAACCACTTGTAAAAGAATGAAATTAGATCATTTTCTAACATCATACACAAAAATAACCTCAAAATGGATTAAAGATCTAAATGTAAGACCAGAAACATAAAACCCCTAGAGAAAAACATAGGAAAAACACTCTCCGACATAAACCAAAGCAGTATCCTCTAAGACCCACCTCCCAGAATATTGGAAATAAAATCAAAAATAAGCAAATGAGACCTAATTAAAACTAAAAGCTTCTGCACAACAAAGGAAACTATCAGCAAGATAAAAGACAGTCTTCAGAATGGGAGAAAATAATAACAAATGAAGCAACTGACAAAGAATTAATCTCAAAAATATACAAGCAACTCCTGAAGCTCAATTCCAGAAAAATAAAAGACCCAATCAAAAAGTGGGCCAAAGAACTAAACAGACATTTCTCCAAAGAAGACATACAGATGGCTGCTGCTGCTGCTGCTGCTGCTAAGTCGCTTCAGTCATGTCCAACTCTGTGCGACCCCATGGACGGCAGCCCACCAGGCTCCCCCGTCCCTGGGATTCTCCAGACAAGAACACTGGAGTGGGTTGCCATTTCCTTCTCCAATGCAAGAAAGTGAAAAGTGAAAGTGAAGGCACTCAGTCATGTCCGATGGCTAACAAACATGTGAAAAGATGCTCAACATCACTCATAATCAGAGAAATGCAAATCAAAACCACAGTGAGGTACCATTTCACACCAGTCAGAATGGCTGCTATCCAAATGTCTACAAGCAATACATACTGGAGAGGGTGTGGAGAAAAGGGAACCCTCTTACACTGTTAGTGGGAATGCAAACTAGTACAGCCACTATGGAGAACAGTGTGGAGACTCCTTAAAAAACTGGAAATAGAACTGTCATATGACCCAACAATCCCACTGCTGGACATACACACTGAGGAAACCAGAATTGAAAGAGACATGCGTACCCCAATGTTCATTGCAGCACTGTTTATAATAGCCAGGACATGGAAGCAACCTAGATGTCCATAAGCAGACGAATGGATAAGAAACCTGTGGTACATATACACAATAGAATATTACTCAGCCATTAAAAAGAATGCATTTGAATCAGTTCTGATGAGGTGGATGAAACTGGAGCCTATTATACAGAGTGAAGTAAGCCAGAAAGAAAAACACCAATATAGTATACTAAAGCATATAAACAGAATTTAGAAAGATGGTAACAATAACCCTGTATGCGAGACAGCAAAAGAGACACAGATGTATTGAACAGTCTTTTGGATTCTGTGGGAGAGGGCAAGGGCAGGATGATATGGGAGAGTGGCATTGAAACAAGTAAATTATCACATGTGAAATGAATTGCCAGTCCAGGTTCGATGCATGAGACAGGGTGCTCAGGGCTGGTGCACTGGGATGACCCAGAGGGATGGGATGGGGAGGGAGGTAGGAGGGGGGTTCAGGATGGGGAACACAGGTACACTGATGGTGGATTAATGTCAATGTATTTCTAAATCAATACAATATTGTAAAGTAAAAAAATAAATAAAATAGAGGAAAAAAGAGAAGAAATGGAGTAGACATGATAGTCAACAGTCCAAAATGCAGTACTTGGGTGCAATCTCAAAAACGACAGAATGATCTCTGTTTGTTTCCAAGGCAAACCATTCAATATCACAGTAATCCAAGTCTATGCCCCAACCAGTAATGCTGAAGAAGTTTAATAAGAATGGTTCCATCAAGACCTACAAGACCTTCTAGAACTAACACCCAAAAAAGATGTTCTTTCATTATAGGGGACTGGAATGCAAAAGTAGGAAGTCAAGAGATACCTGGAGTAATAGGTAAGTTCGGTCTTGGAGTACAAAATGAAGGCGTGCAAAGTCTAATAGTGTTTTGCCAAGAGAATGCACTGGTCATAACAAACACCCTGTGCCACATCACAAGAGATGACTCTATATGTGGACATCACCAGATGGTCAATACCGAAATCAGATTGATCATATTCTTTGCAGTCAAAGATGGAGAAGCTCTATATAGTCAGCAAAAACAACACCAGGCGCTGACTGTGGCTCAGATCATGAAGTCCTTATTGCAAAATTGACACTTAAATTGTAGAAAGTAGAGAAAAACACCCAAAACAGTAGAGAAAACCACCGAAAAACAAACCCCCAAAAGATGTCCTTTTCATTATAGGGGACTGGAATGCAAAATCAGGAAGTCTAGAAATACCTGGAGTAACAGGCAAACTTGGCCTTGGAGTACAGAATTGAAGCAGGGCAAATGCTAATAGAGTTTTGCCAAGAGAATGCACTGGTCATAGCAAACACCCTCTTCCAACAACACAAGAGAAGACTCTACACATGGACATCACCAGACGGTCAATATCAAAATCAGACTGATTATATTCTTTGCAGCCAAAGATGGAGAAGCTCTATACAGTCAGCATAAAAAAAGACTGGAAGCTGACTGTGGCTCCGAACATGAATTGCTGGTGCTGCTAAGTCGCTTCAGTCGTGTCCTACTCTGTGCGACCCCATAGATGGCAGCCCACCAGGCTCCCCTGTCCCTGGGATTCTCCAGGCAAGAACACTGGAGTGGGTTGCCATTGCCTTCTCCAGATCATGAACTCCTTATTGCCAAATTCAGACTGAAACTGGAGAAAGTTCGGAAAACCACTAGACCTTTGAGATATGATTTAAATCAAATCCCTTACTATTAGACAGTGGAAGTGACAAACAGATTCGAGGGCTTAGATCTGATAGACAGAGTGTCTGAAAAACTATGGACGGAGGTTCATAACACTGTACAGGAGGCTGTGATCAAAACCATCCCCAAGGATAAGAAATGCAAAAAGGCAAGATGGTTGTCTGAGGAGGTCTTACAAATAGCTGAGAAAAGAAGAGAAGCCAAAGGCAAAGAAGAAAAGAAAAGATATACCCATTTGAATGCAGAGTTCCAAAGAATAGCAAGGAAATATAAGAAAGTCTCCCTCAGTCATCAGTGCAAAGAAATAGAGGAAAACAAAAGAATGGGAAAGACTAGAGATTTCTTCAAGAAAATCAGATATACCAAAGGAACATTTCATGCAAAGATAGGCACGATAAAGGACAGAAATGATTGGCTTACGTTCAAATTTTCATTATGCTGCACTGCCTTCTCACTCTCAGTTTCTAGGGTATCTGTTTATTCACAGATCACCCAGTACACTGGTGTCAGCACAATCCCTACTTGACTTTTAATCAATCTGGACATTCTCTTAACCTACCAAGAGCATATAAAGATGTCTTGTGTTCATTCAAATCTGACTTCCCCACAGCCTCTGTCTCTACTGGTAGTACCCTCGTGGGGTCTGTAAGGTTATCATGAAATTCACAGATGTCATGAAGTAGCTGCTGATGCATAAAAGTTTTAAGAGTGGAAAATGCAATTAAAAAGCATCGTAGGAACTACACACCTGATTTCCTACTGCTATTACACTTTTGAAAAGATACACTGTAATGAGTTAGAACTGTTCTGGGCCAGTCTGGTCTTTTTAAAATTCACAAAGAGAAGCAAAAGCTCTGATCAAATTTTTATGGTTTCATATGAAAAACAGTTCAAACAAAAAAGTAGAAGAAGGAGTATGGACGAATGCCCATATAAACATTGCTCAGATTCAACAGTTTTCACCACATGGCCAATTTTGCTTCATTTAAACTTCCGTCCATTCACCTCCCATTTATATCTCTAAAAGATAATAAATTTTTAAAATATATAAACACAATACTATTATCTCAGATAAAAATTAACAATTTCTTAACAAATTATTGAGTCAGTATGAGGTTGTTTTGTTCAGATGATGGTGACCAGCATTTGACAGCATCTCAGTCTAAACTTTTTAAAATCAAGTTTAAAATTTGATTGGGTAATCTGGCTTCATATTGCAAGATGATTTTGGAGTTTATCTGAGCTATCTGTAGCCTGGAAAATAGCAAACATCAAAATTGTATAGTTTTTCAGTTTAAATTCAACCAAAATCTTGGTAGGCAAAGCCAAACAATCTAAGCTCTCTTCTCTTTATCATTCTTAAGCTAAAGACTTGTAATACTTTAAATGCTGGGAATAATAATATCTAATAAAAATGACTAACTGCCAGTGACAACCAATAATAATGACACCTTAAGAACAAGTTATCAGCATGAGTATGTATGTTCCTTTTAAAATCACACTTAATTATAGAGTAGGAGTTACAGAATATTTGAAGCTCATTCAACGTGAAAAATTCTAGGTGCATTAGTATGGGGCTTCACATATAAAACCAATACAAAATATGTAAAAAATAATGTACCCTGAGTTAGAGAAGAATTTTTGCAAAAAAAAAAAAAAAAAGTTTATCAGTGAAAGCTTATACAAATTAATACCTAAAATAACTCCTATGATTTCAAAGAATAGTCTTTTGGTCTTCTTGGAAATGTCCTGGTTTAAGTAAGAGGGCTCTGAATCTCTATTTCCTAGCCTTCTTGCAGCATTGTTTTATCCGTCATGATACCTTTCTTCTGTCTGACTCCCTTTTAATTTCCCGGTTCAGCAAGTGTCAGGGCTCTATCTCAGCCAGTCCTTGGATTCCTTCGTTTCCGTCCAACAGGGGTCGCTGTGAAGCCAGTTTCAAACGTGATCCTTCCCTCTAAGACCTTCCGCGCTGTTTCCCTTTAATCCCTGAGAGTTGGACTGTGAAGAAAGCTGATCGCTGAAGAATTGATGCTTTTGAACTGTGGTGTTAGAGAAGACTCTTGAGAGTCCTTTGGACTGCAAGGAGATCCAACCAGTTCATTCTAAAGGAGATCAGTCCTGGGTGTTCATTGGAGGGACTGATGCTAAAGATGAAACTCCAATACTTTGGCCACCTCATGCGAAGAGTTGACTCACTGGAAAAGACTCTGATGCTGGGAAAGATTGGGGGCGGGAGGAGAAAGGGATGACAGAGAGTGAGATGGCTGGATGGCATCACCGACTCGATGGACTTGAGTTTGAATGAACTCCGGGAGTTGCTGTTGGACAGGGAGGCCTGGCGTGCTGTGATTCATGGGGTCGCAAAGAGTCAGACACGACTGAGAGACTGAACTGAACTGAACCTTCAACTCCAAAACTCATACCTTGTTCCTGGCTGTGGAACTAAAATTATTAATTGTTCAGTCGTGTCCAACTCTTTGTGACCCTGTTAACTGTAGCCTACCATGCTTCTCTATCCATGGAATTCTCCAGGCAAGAATACTGGAGTGGGTAGTCATTCCTTTCTCTAGGGGATCTTCTAGACCCAGGGATCCAACTCAGGTCTCCTGCATTGCAGGCAGATTCTTTACCATCTGAGCCACCACGGAAGCCCTGGGGTCACAGTCAGGCACAACTGAGTAACAACAATAACAATGGAACTGAAATTAATTATATTTTGCTCCTTTTATTCAGTAAAGTGCTTTCTAAAAATCTATCACTTAAACAAGGTGCTAAAAGATCAGATTTCAAACACTTCTCACATATATTTCTACATGAAATTCAATAAACATGGAAGTTAGCACATTGTAAATCAAATTTACTTCAATAAAATCTTTGAAAATTAAACAATTTTAAAATTTAAAAATATAAGAAAGTATATAAACAATGGAATATTACTCAGCTACAAAAGGAATACATTTCAGTCAGATCTAATGAGGTGGATGAACCTAGAGCTTGTTATACAGAGTGAAGTAAGTCAGAAAGAGAAAGACAAATACTGTATAGTAAGTGAAGAAGAACTAAAAAGCCTCTTGATGGAAGTGAAAGAGGAGAGTGAAAAAGTTGGCTTAAAGCACAACATTCAGAAAACTAAGATCATGGCATATGGTCCCATCACTTCATGGGAAATAGATGGGGAAACAGTGGAAACAGTGGCTGATTATATTTTGGGGGGCTCCAAATTCACTGCAGATGGTGACTGCAGTCATGAAATTAAAAGACTCTTACTCCTTGGAAGGAAAGTTATGACCAACTTAGATAGCATATTTAAAAGCAGAGACATTACTTTGCCAACAAAGGTCCATCTAGTCAAGGCTATGGTTTTTCCAGTAGTCATAGAGTTGAACGGTGAAGAAAGCTGAGCTCCGAAGAATTGATGCTTTTGAACTGTGGTGTTGGAGAAGACTCTTGAGAGTCCCTTGGACTGCAAGAAGATCCAACCAGTACATCCTAAAGGAGATCAGTCCTGGGTGTTCACTGGAAGAACTGATGTTGAAGCTGAAACTCCAATACTTTGGCCACCTCATGCGAAGAGTTGACTCACTGGAAAAGACCCTAATGCTGGGAAGGATTGGGTGCAGGAGGAGAAGGGGACGACAGAGGATGAGATGGCTGGATGGCATCACTGACTCAATGGGCATGGGCTTGGGTAGACTCCGGGAATTGGTGATGGACAGGGAGGCCTGGTGTGCTGCGATTCATGGGGTCGCAAGGAGTCGGACATGACTGAGCAACTGAACTGAACTGAACACATGTATGTGGAATCTAGAAAGGTGGTACCTATGTGCAAGGCAGCAAAGGAGATACAGATGCGAAGAAAAGACTTTTGGACTCAGTGGGAGAAGGAGATGGTGGGATAATTTGAGAGAACAGCATTGAAACATATACATTACCATATGTAAAATAGATAGCCAGTGTGAGTTTGAGGTATGAGGCAGGGCCAGGGCACCCAAAGCAGGTGCTCTGTGACAACCTGGAGGGATGGGGTGGGGTGTGAGCTGGGAAGGGGGCTCAGGAGAGAAGGGACACAAGTATACCTATGGCCAATTCATGTTGATGTATGACAAAAACCATCACAATATTGTAAAGTAATCATTCTCCAATTAAAATAAATACATAAATTAAAAAAAAAGAAATTATATAAACATGTACTTGAAAGGATACTTAGAAATCTTCTCTTCTACCTCCTGTGGGGAGAGGGGTCTGTGAAGAGCTGAAGGAAGGCTCATTCAGCTAGAAGACCACCTTTTACCAGGTTAACAGGGTTGAAGACACTAGCTCCTGGTGGCATGTGCCTGGTTGGCAGATCTTTAAGTGGCCACAAAGAAATGATACACCAGATGAAGGATATTTAAAAGTCTCCAGTTTTATCGACTCTCAAAATGCTCCAGTCCCTGCCACATCATGAAATTCCTAAGAATTAGAAGCAACAAAGGAAGGGAACTAGAAGTAGGAAGAAAGCTTTCTGAGAGGTTCAGTCAAATATCTCCTTAAAAGCAATCTATATACAACCCTCAATTATTCCTCGGCTGTTGCCACCTTATAAAACAAGGGTTAATCATGATTAATTAGTTTTGCAATTATTCATATAATGCATAATAAGGGCTGTCTTTGAAATAAGCAAGGGCTAATAATAGCTTATATCTAAGAAATTGAAGGTAGTGTTACTTGAGAATACTTCTACTTAGAATTACTCCCTGATGTGCCTGAATCAAAATAACACATTGAAAAAACAGATGAAGGAGATGAAGAAATAAATTGCCATAAATCTGTCACATATAAATATTTTACGTTAAAAAATAAGATATACGAACCATATAGTCACTTTTCTCCAGACAGTAGAAATTTGCTGATAATAAAAAGAATCTGTAGATATCCTCCATCATCAAACTATTCCTTTAGTCACCAATTTTCCTAGCAAAATAAACTACTTTTTAGTCCATATTAAAATTACCAAAAGGCTGGGAATGTAAGCTGGTACAGCCACTTTGGAAAACAGTGAGGAGGTTCTTCAGAAAACTAAAAATAGAATTACCATATGAACCAGCAGTCTCACGTTTGGGCATATATCTCTACAAAATTAAAATTCAAAAAGATACATATATTCCTATGTTCACAACAGCATTATTCACAATAGCCAAGACATGGAAATAAATCTAAATGTCCATCAACAGAGGAATGGATAAAGATTGAATAATGATGGAATACTGCTGCTACTGCTGCTAAGTCACTTCAGTCGTGTCCGACTATGTGTGACCCCTAGACGGAAGCCCACCAGGCTCCCCCCGTCCCTGGGATTCTCCAGGCAAGAACACTGGAGTGGGTTGCCATTTCCTTCTCCAATGTGTGAAAGTGAAAAGTGAAAGTGAAGTCGCTCAGTCGTGTCTGACCCTTAGCGACCCCACAGACTGCAGCCTACCAGGCTCCTCCATCCATGGGATTTTCTAGGCAAGAGTACTGGAGTGGCTTGCCATTGCCTTCTCCGATGGAATACTACTCAGTCATAAAAAGAATGAAACAATGTGATTTGCAGCAACATGGATGCAACTAGAGATTATCACACTAAGTGAAATAAGTTAGAAAGAGAAAGGCAAATAATATATGATATCACTTATATGTAGAATCTAAAATATGAAACAAATAAACCTATCTATGAAACAAACTGATGGACATGGAAAGCAGATTTGTGGTTGCCAAGGGAGAGGGGATTGAGGGGTGGGGTTAGCAGAGGCAAGCTTTCATATATAGAATGGATAAACAACAAGGTCTCACTGTATAGCACAGAAAACTATATCCAATTCAGTTTAGGTCAGTTGCTCAGTCATGTCTGACTATTTGCAACCCCATGAACCGCATCACGCCAGGTCTCCCTGTCCATCACCAACTTCTGGAGTCCACCAAAACTCATGTCCATTGAATCGGTGATGCCATCCAACCATCTCATCCCCTGTCGTCCCCTTCTCCTCCTTCCCTCAATCTTACCCAACATCAGGATCTTTTCAAATAAGTCAGCTCTTCGCATCAGGTGACCAAAGTATTGGAGTTTCAGCTTCAAAATCAGTCCTACCAATGAATGCCAAGGACTGATCTCCTTTAGGATATACTGGTTGGATGTCCTTGCAGTTCAAGGGACTCTCAAGAGTCTTCTTCAACACCACAGTTCAAAACCATCAATTCGTCGGCAATCAGCTTTCTGTAGTCCAACTCTCACATCCATACATGATCACTGGAAAAAACACAGCCTTAACTAGACGGGCATTTGCTGACAAAGCAATGTCTCTGCTTTTTAATATGCTGTCTAGGTTGGTCATAAATTTCCTTCCTAGGAGTAAGTGTCTTTTAATTTCTTGGCTGCAGTCACCATCTGCAATGATTTTGGAGCCCAGAAACATAAAGTCTCTGTTTCCACTGTTTCCCCATTTATTTGCCATGAAGTGATGGGACCAGATGCCATGATCTTAGTTTTCTGAATGTTGAGCTTTAAGCCAGCTTTTACACTCTCCTCTTTCACTTTCATCAAGAAGCTTTTTAGTTCCTCTTCACTTTCTGCCATAAGGGTAAAGTCACCTGCTTATCTGAGGTTATTGATATTTCTCCCGGCAATCTTGATTCCAGCTTGTGCTTCTTCCAGCCTAGTGTTCGTTTCTCATGGTGTACTCTGCATATAAGTTAAATAAGCAGGGTGACAATATACAGCCTTGACATATTCCTTTCCTATTTGGAACCAGTCTGTTGTTCCATGTCCAGTTCTAACTGTAGCTTCCTGACTTGCATGCAGGTTTGTCAAGAGGCAGATCAGTGGTCTGGTATTCCCATCTCATTCAGAATTTTCCACAGTTTGTTGTGATCCACACAGTCAAAGGCTTTGGCATAGTCAATGAAGCAGAAATAGATGTCTTTCTGGAACTCTCTTGCTTTTTCCATGATACAGCGGATGTTGGCAATTTGATCTCTGGTTCCTCTGCCTTTTGGAAAACCAGCTTGAACATCTGGAAGCTCACGGTTCAGGTATTGCTGAAGCCTGGCTTAGAGAATTTTGAGCATTCCTTTACTAGTATGTGAGATGAGTGCAATTGTGCGGTAGTCTGAGCATTCTTTGGCATTGCCTTTCTTTGGGATTGGAATGAAGACTGACCTTTTCCAGTCCTGTGGCCACTGCTGAGTTTTCCAAATTTGCTGGCATATTGAGAGCACCACTTTCACACCATCATCTTTCAGGATTTGAAATAGCTCAACTGTAATTCCATCACCTCCACTAGCTTTGTTCATAGTGATGCTTTCTAAGGCCTTCTTGACTTTACATTCCAGGATGTCTGGCTCTAGGTGAGTGATCGCACCATCGTGATTATCTAGGTAATGAAGATCTTTTGTACAGTTCTTCTGTGTATTCTTGCCACCTCTTCTTAATATCTTCTGCTTCTGTTAGGTCCATACCATTTCTGTCCTTTATTGAGCCCATCTTTGCATGAAATGTTCCCTTGGTATCTCTAATGTTCTTGAAGAGATCTCTAGTCTTTCCCATTCTATTGTTTTCCTCTATTTCTTTGCATTGATTGCTGAGGAAGGCTTTCTTATCTCTCCTTGCTATTCTTTGGAACTCTGCATTCAAATGGGTATATACTTCCAACCTATGGCAAACCACAAAGGAAAAGAATATATTAAAAAAGAATGCATATATATATATATATATATATATAACTGAATCACTTTCCTGTACAGCAGTAATTAACATATTGCAAATCAACTATACTACAATTTAAGTTATTTTTTGATTTACCAAAGACAGGTAGTCACAAAGAGGAAAAGAAGAAATAAAGGCTTATGCTAATGAATCGCTTGAATAATTAGGCCTGAAAATACTGAATGGACTGTATCTATCATACCTACACCTTCTCTGCCAGTTTGAAAAATAAGAAAATCAATGTCCCATTTGGGACTACCCTGGTAGTCCAGTGGCTAAGACTCTGCATTCACAATGCAGGGACCCTGGGTTTGATCCCTCATCGGGGAACTAGATCCCACACGTGGCAACTAAGAGTTCACATGCCGCAACTGAAAATCCTGCACATGCAACAAAGATCCCACGTGCCACAACTGAGACCAGGCACAGCCAAATAAAAGAGTAAAAATGTCCAATTGTGTGGCTGCGAATCAGGAAAATAGAACATGACTGAGGAAGATGGCAGAGGAATAGGATGGGGAGACCACTTTCTCCCCCACAAATTCATCAAAAGAACATTTGAACGCTGAATAAATGCCACAAAACAACTTCTGAATGCTGGCAGAGGACATCAGGCACCCAGAAAAGCAGCCCATTGTCTTTGAAAGGAGGTAGGAAATAATATCGGAGAAGGCAATGATAAGCCACTCCAGTACTCTTGTCTAGAAAATCCCATGGATGGAGGAGCCAGATGTCATGATCTTTGTTTTCTGAATGTTGATCTTATGTATTAATAGTTACCTCAAATGTAATTGAGTTGAATGCCTCAACCAAAAGACAAAGACTGGCTGAATAGATACAAAAACATGACCCCTATATATGTCGTCTACAAGACGCCCACCTCAAAACAAGGAACACATACAGACTGAAAATGAAGGGCTGGAAAAAGACATTCCACGCAAATAGAGACCAAAAGAAAGCAGGAGTAGCAATACTCATATCAGATAAAATAGATTTTAAAACAAAGGTTGTGAAAAGAGACAAAGAAGGAAACTATATAATGATCAAAGGCTCAATCCAAGAAGAAGATATAACAATTATAAATATTTATGTTCCCAACATAGGAGCACCACAATATGTAAGACAATTACTAACAAGTATGAAAGGGGAAATTAACAATAACACAATAATAGTGGGAGACTTTAAGACCCCACCTCACACCTATGGGTAGATCAACTAAACAGAAAATTAACAAGGAAACACAAACTTTAAATGATACAATAGACCAGTTAGACCTAAAAGATCTCTATAGGACATTTCACCCCAAAACAATGAATTTCACCTTTTTCTCAAGCACACACGGAACCTTTTCCAGGATAGATCACATCCTGGGCCATAAATCTAGCCTTGGTAAATTCAAAAAAATTGAAATCATTCCAAGAATCTTTTCTGACCACAATGCAGTAAGATTAGAGCTCAATTACAAGAGAAAAACTATTAAAAATGCCAACATATGGAGGCTGAACAACACGCTGCTGAATAATGAACAAATCATAGAAGAAATCAAAAGATGCATAGAAATGAATGAAAATGAAAACACAACAACCCAAAACCTCTGGGACACTGTAAAAGCAGTGCTAAGGGGGAAGTTCATAGCAATACAGGCACACCTCAAGAAACAAGAAAAAAGTCAACTAAATAACCGAACTCTACATCTAAAGAAACTAGAAAAGGGAGAAATGAAGAACCGCAGGGTTAGTAGAAGGAAAGAAATGGTAAAAATTAGGGCAGAAATAAATGCAAAGGAAACAAAAGAGACCACAGCAAAAATCAACAAAGCCAAAAGCTGGTTCTTTGAGAAGGTAAATAAAATGGACAAACCACTAGCCAGACTCATCAAGAAACAAAGAGAGAAGAACCAAATCAATAAATGAGAAATGAAAATGGAGAGATAACAACAAACAACATAGATATACAAAGGATTATTAGATAATACTATCAGCAATTATATGGCAATAAAATGAATAACTTGGAAGAAATGGACAAACTTTTAGAAAAGTACAACCATCCAAAACTGAACCAGGAAGAGATAGAAAATCTGAACAGACCCATCACAAGCATGGAATTAGAGGCTGTAATTAGAAATCTTCCAGCAAACAAAAGCCCAAGTCCAGACGGCTTCACAGCTGAATTCTACCAAAAATTTAGTGAAGAGCTAACACCTATTCTACTCAAACTCTTCCAGAAAATTGCTGAGAAAAGGAAACTTCCAAACTCATTCTATGAGGCCAACATCACCCTAATCCCAAAACCTGATAAAGACCCCACAGAAAAAGAAAACTACAGGCCAATATCACTGATGAACATAGATGCAAAAATCCTTAACAAAATTCTAGCAATCAGAATCCAACAACACATTAAGAAGATCATACATGATGACCAAGTGGGCTTTATCCCAGGAATGCAAGGATTCTTCAATATCCACAAATCAATCAACATAATACACCACATTAACAAACTGACAAATAAATATCATATGATTATTTCGATAGATGCAGAGAAAGTCTTTGACAAAATTCAACATCCATTTATGATAAAAACCCTCCAGAAAGTGGGAATAGAAGGGACATATCTCAACATAATAAAAGCTATATATGACAAACCCACAGCAAACATTATCCTCAATGGTGAAAAACTGAAAGCATTTCCCCTAAAGTCAGGAACAAGACAAGGGTGCCCACTCTCACCACTACTATTCAACATAGTTCTGGAAGTTTTGGCTACATCAATAAGAGCAGAAAACGACATAAAAGGAATACAAATTGGAAAAGAAGAAGTAAAACTTTCACTGTTCGCTGATGACATGATCCTCTACACAGAAAACCCTAAAGACTCTGCCAGAAAACTACTAGAGCTAATCAATGAATACAGTAAAGTTGCAGGATATAAAATCAACACACAGAAATCCCTTGCATTCCTATACACTAATAATGAGAAAATAGAAAGAGAAATTAAGGAAACTATTCCATTCACTGTTGCAACGAAAAGAATTAAATACTTAGGAATATATCTACCTAAGGAAACAAAAAACTTGTACATAGCAAACTATAAAACACTTGTGAAAGTAATCAAAGAGGACATTAATAGATGGAGAAATATACTGTGTATGTGGATTGGAAGAATAAATATTGTAAAAATGAGTATGCTACCCAAAGTAATTTATACATTCAATGCAATCCCTATCAAGCTACCAATGATATTTTTCACAGAACTAGAACAAATAATCTCACAATTTGTATGGAAATACAAAAAAAAACTCAAATAGCCAAAACAATCTTGAGGAAGAAGAATGGAACTGGGGGAATTAACCTGCCAGACTTCAGACTCTACTACAAAGCCACAGTCATCAAGAAAGTACGGTACTGGCGTAAATACAGAAACACAGATCAATGGAACAAAATAGAAAGCCCAGATATAAACCCACACACCTATGGACACCTTATTTTTTATAAAGGAGGCAAGAATATAAAATGGAGAAAAGACAGTCTCTTTAACAAGTGGTGGTGGGAAAACTGGTCAGCCACTTGTAAAAGAATGAAACTAGATCACTTCCTAACACACTACACAAAAATAAACTCAAAATGGATTAAAGATCTAAATGTAAGACCAGAAACTATAAAACTCCTAGAGGAGAACATAGTCAAAACACTCTCCGACATAAATCACAGCAGGATCCTCCATGACCCACCTCCCAGAATATTGGAAATAAAAGCAAAAATAAACAAATGGGACCTAATTGAAATCAAAAGCTTCTGCACAGCAAAGGAAACTATAAGCAAGGTGAAAAGGCAGCCTTCAGAACGGGAGAAATTAATAGCAAATGAAACAACTGACAAAGAATTAATCTCCAAAATATACAAGCCGCTCCTGCAGCTCAATTCCAAAAAAATAAACTACCCAATCAAAAAATGGGCCAAAGAACTGAACAGACATTTCTCCAAAGAAATGATGGAGAACAAAGATGGCTAACAAACACATGAAAAAATTCTCAACATCCCTCATAATCTGAGAAATGCAGATCAAAAACACAATGAGATACCATTTCACACCAGTCAGAATGGCTGCTATCCAAAAGTCTACATGCAATAAATGATGGAGAGGGTGTGGAGAAAAGGGAACCCTCTTACACTGTTGGTGGGAATGCAAACTAGTACAACCACTATGGAGAACAGTGTGGAGATTCCTCAAAAAACTGGAAATAGAACTGCCATATGATCCAGCAATCCCACTCCTGGGCGTACACACTGAGGAAACCAGAATTGAAAGAGACACATGTACTCCAATGTTCATTGCAGCACTGTTTATAATAGCCAGGACATGGAAGCAACCTAGATGTCCATCTTCAGATGAATGGATAAGAAAGCTTTGGTACATATACACAATAAAGTATTTTTCAGCCATCAAAAAGAATGCATTTGCATCAGCTCTAATGAGGTGGATGAAATTAGAGCCTATTATACAGAGTGAAGTAAGCCAGAAAGAAAAACATCAATACAATATGCTGCTGCTACTGCTGCTAAGTCACTTCAGTCGTGTCCAACTCTGTGTGACCCCATAGACGGAAGCTCACCAGGCTCCCCCATCCCTGGGATTCTCCAGGCAAGAACACTGGAGTGGGTTGCCATTTCCTTCTCCAATGTGTGAAAGTGAAAAGGGAAAGTGAAGTCGCTCAGTCGTGTCCGACCCTTAGCGACCCCACGGACTGCAGCCTACCAGGCTCCTCCATCCATGGGATTTTCTAGGCAAGAGTACTGGAGTGGCTTGCCATTGCCTTCTCCGTCAATACAGTATACTAACGCATATATATGGAATTTAGAAAAATGGTAACCTTAACCCTGTATATGAGACAGGAGAAGAGACATAGGTGTATATAACAGTCTTTGGGACTCTGTGGGAGAGGGTGAAGGTGGGATGATTTGGGGGAATGGCATTGTAGCATGTATATTATCATATGTGAAATGAATCACCAGTCCAGGTTCGACGCTTGATACAGGATGCTTGGGGCTGGTGCACGGGGATGACCTGGAGGGAGGATATGGGGAAGAGGGAGGTGGGAGGGGGGTTCAAGAAAGGGAAAACATGTACACCCGGGGCGGATTTGTGTCAATGTATGGCAAAACCAACCAATATATTAATGTAAGGTAATTTGCCTCCAATTAAAAAAAAAAAAAAGAAAGGAAGGAAAAGAGAGAAAGGACAAGAGATGAAGATCTTTCAAAATAGAAAGAAGATGAGGCAACTTGGGCACCAAGCTGCTCATGGTTGTAGAAAATTATTTTTAAAATGCTGATGCCTTCCTTCAGTGATGTAAAAGCTTTATTTTTGTTCTGTGACATAAATACCTCCTTCTTCCCCTATGAACTCTTCAATAAAATTTAAATTGCTCACAAACAAAAAAAAAAAAAGAAGAGAAGCGAAAAGCAAAGGAGAAAAGGAAAGATATAAGCATCTGAATGCAGAGTTCCAAAGAATAGCAAGGACAGATAAGAAAGCATTCCTCAGCAATCAATGCAAATAAATAGAGGAAAATGACAGAATAGAAAAGACAAGAGATCTCTTCAAGAACATTAGATATACCAAAGGAACATTTCATGCAAAGATGGGCTCGATAAAGGACAAAAATGGTATGGACCAAACAGAAGCAGAAGATATTAAGAGGTGGCAAGAATAACAGAAGAACTGTACAAAAAAGATCTTCATGACTAAGATAATCACGATGGTGTGATCACTCACCTAGAGCCAGACATCTTGGAATGTGAAGTGAAGTGGGCCTTAGAAAGCATCATTACGAAGAAAGCTAGTGGAGGTGATGGAATTCCAGTTGAGCTATTTCAAATCCTGAAAGATGATGCTGTGAAAGTGCTGCACTCAATAGGCCAACAAATTTGGAAAACTCAGCAGTGGCCACAGGACTGGAAAAGGTCAGTCTTCATTCCAATTCCAAAAAAGGCAATGCCAAAGAATACTCAAACTACCGAACAACTGCACTCATCTCACACGCTAGTAATACTAGCACTGCTCAAATTCTCCAAGCCAGGCTTCAGCAATACGTGAACCGTGAACTTCCAGATGTTCAAGCTGGTTTTAGAAAAGGCAGAGGAACAAGAGATCAAATTGCCAATATCCACTGGATCATGGAGAAAGAAAGAGAGTTCCAGAAAACATCTATTTCTGCTTTATTGACTATGCCAAAGACTTTGACTGTGTGGATCATAATAAACTGTGGAAAATTCTGAAAGAGATGGGAATACCAGACCACCTGACTTGTCCCTTGAGAAATCTGTATGCAGGGCAGGAAATAACAGTTAGAAATGGACATGGAACAACAACTGGTTTCAAATAGGGAAAGGATTAGTAAAGGCTGTATATTGTAACTTTGCTTATTTAAATTATATGCAGAGTACATCGTGAGGAACGCTGGGCTGGAAGAAGCACAAGCTGGAATCCAGATTGCCAGGAGAAATATCAACAACCTCACATATGCAGATGACACCACCCTTATGGCAGAAAGTGAAGAGGAACTCAAAAGCCTCTTGATGAAAGTGAAAGAGGAGAGTGAAAAGGTTGGCTTGAAGCTCAACATTCAGAAAACTAAGATCATGGCATCTTGTCCCATCACTTCATGGGAAATAGATGGGAAACCAGTGGAAACAGTGTCAGACTTTAATTTTGGGGGCTCCAAAATCACTGCAGAAGCTGATTGCAGCCCTGAAATTAAACGTCGCTTACTCCTTGAAAGGAAAGTTATGACCCACCTAGATAGCATATTAGAAAGCAGAGATATTACTTTGCCAAACAAGGTTCATCTAGTCAAGGCTATGGTTTTTCCAGTGGTCATGTATGGATGTGAGTATTGGACTGTGAAGAAAGCTGATCACCGAAGAATTGATGCTTTGAACTTTGGTGTTGCAGAAGACTCTTGAGAGTCCCTTGGATTGCAAGGAGATCCAACCATTCCATTCTAAATGAGATCAGTCCCGGGTGTTCATTGGAAGGACTGATGCTAAAGCTGAAACTCCAATACTTTGGCCACCTCATGTGAAGTGTCAACTCCCTGGAAAAGACTCTGAAGCTGGGAGGGATTGGGCGCAGGAGGATAAGGGGATGACAGAGAATGAGATGGCTGGATGGCATCACCAACTCGATGGACACAAGTTTGAGTGAACTCCAGGAGTTGGTGATGGACAGGGAGGTCTGGCATGCTGTGATTCATGGGGTCGCAAAGAGTCGGACACAACTGAGTGACTGAACTGAACTGAGAGCTAGCTGGCTATGGACGGCCCATCCCCCATCCCCTCCAGGAGACAGGCAGAGGAGGGCAGGAAGCGGACAATAACGGCCCCAGAGAGACATCGTCTACCAATCTGCAAGCAGACTTCGTTGCTAACCAAGACTTCTTGGGATTCTGGATGGTCGACATCTGCCTGAGAATGTGTGCTGGTTTCACACCCAGAAAACTGAGCAGCAGTGACCAGGGAGGTGATAAGTCGCAGCGACCGTGCTTGCCAAACACCTGGTCACCTGAGCTGCTCATATTGGGGAAGGGCACAAAACGCAGTCCCAACCGAGTCTGCACATTTGTGGAGTACCCGAGAACCTGAACCTGAGTGGCTTAGACCTGGGATGTGCATGCAACCCAGTGCTGGCCTCAGACAGTTCCCGTCAGAGCAACCTTGAGTCTGAGCAGTGTAGACAGGGAAAGCACACACGCTGTGAGCAAGGGCAAACCCTGTGTGGCCGAGACACTGCAAGTACACCCCCACAGATGCCAGTGAAGTTTGTTTGCAGCGTTCCTCCCTCCCCACAGCACGGCTGAACAAATGTGTCCACCACTGCCCCCTTGTGTCAGGGCAGAAATTAGACACTGAAGAGAGCAGCATACAGAAGAAGCTAAAACAGAAGGAGCCACCTTGGAAGTGACAGATGGAGAAGTCTTGAAGCTACTTCAAGAATAAGACTGAAAATCAGACGCAAATGCGTAAGTCCAAATCCTGAGAACACCAGAGAACTCCTGACTCCAGGGAACATCGATAGGAGCTCATCAAACGCCGCCATACCTACACTGAAACAAAGCACCACCCAAGGGTCAACAAGCTCCAGAGCAACACATGCCATGAAAATACTCCAGCAACACAAGAACATAGCCCTGAGCTTCAATATACAGGCTTCCCAAAGTCACTGCAAACCTATTAACATCTCATAACACATTACTGGATACTTCATTGCACTCCAGAGAGAAGAATCCATCTCCACCCACCAAAACATCGAACAAGTTTCCCTAACCAGGAAACCTTGACAAGCCACCCATTCAACCCCACCTACAGTGAAGAAACTCCACAATAAACTGAACTCCACAAACTGCCAGAAGACCGAAAGGCCACCCCAAACACAGCAATATAAACAAGATGAAGAGTCAGAGAAATACCCAGCAAGTAAAGGAACAGGATTAATGCCCATCAACCCAAACAAAAGAGGAAGAGATAGGGAATCTACCTGATAAAGAATTTCGAATAATGATACTGAAAATGATCCAAAATCTTGAAAACAAATTTGAGTTACCGATAAATAACCTGGAGACAAGCATCGAGAAGATGAAAGAGAGGTTTAACAAGGGCCTAGAAGAAATAAAAAAGAGTCAGCATACAATGAATAATGTGATGTGAAAGTGAAGTGAAAGTCACTCAGTCGTGTCCGACACTTCCGACCCCATTGACTGTAGCCCTTAAGGTTCCTCTGTCCATGGGATTCTCCAGGCAAGAATACTGGAGTGGGCTGCCATTTCCTTCTTCAGAATAATGCAATAGATGAGATCAAAAACACTCTGGAGGGAACAAACACTAGAATAACAGAGGCAGAAGATAGGATAACTGAGGTAGAAGAGAGAATGGTAGAAATAAATGAAACAGAGAGGAAAAAAGGAAAACGTATTAAAAGAAATGAGGACAATCTCAGAGACCTCTGGGACAATGTTAAACGCCCCAGCATTCGAATCATGGGAGACCCAGAAGAAGAAGACAAGAAAAAGACCATGAGAAAATACTTGAGGAGATAATAGTTGAAAACTTCCCTAAAATGGGGAAGGAAATAATCACCCAAGGCCAAGAAACCCAGAGAGTCCCAAACAGGATAAACCCAAGGCGAAACACCCCAAGACACATAGTAATCAAATTAACAAAGATCAAACACAAAGAACACATATTAAAAGAAGCCAGGGAAAAACAACAAATAACACACAAGGGGATTCCCGTAAGGATAACAGCTGATCGTTCAATAGAAACTCTTCAGGCCAGGACGGAATGGCAGGGCATACTTAAAGTGTTGCAAGATAGTAACCTACAGCCAAGATTAATGAACCAAGCAAGGATCTCATTCAAATATGAAGGAAAACTCAAAAGCTTCACAGACAAGTGAAACCTGAGAATTTGGCACCACCAAACCAGCACCCCAACAAGTGCTAAAGGACCTTCCCTAGACAGGAAACACAGAAAGAGTGTATAAACTTGACCCCAAAACAATAAAGTAAATGGGATGAATGCCCCAACCAAAAGACAAATCCTGGCTGAATGGATACAAAAACAAGACCTCTATATATGTTGTCTACAAGAGACTCACCTCGAAACAAGGGACACATATAGATTGAAACTGAAGGGTTGGAAAAATGTTATTCCACGCAAATAGAGACCAAAAGAAAGCAGGAGTAGCAATACTCATATCACATAAAAAAGACTTTAAAACAAAGGCTATGAAAAGAGACAAAGAAGGACACTACATAACGATCAAAGGATCGCTATAAAAGGAAGATACTACAATTATAAATATATATTCATCCAACACAGCAGCACCGCACTATGTAAGACAAATGCTAATGAGTATGAAAGGAGAAATTAACAACAACACAACAATAATGGGAGACTTTAATACCCCTCTCACACCTATGGATAGATCAACTAAACAGAAAATTAACAAGGAAACAGAAACGTTAAATGATACAATAGACCAGTTAGACCTAATTGATATCAATAGGACATTTCACCCCAAAACAATGAATTTCACCTTCCTGTCAAGCGCACACGGAACTTTCTCCATGATAGATCACATCCTGGGCCATAAATCAAGCCTTGGCAAATTCAAAAAATTAAAATCATTCAAGCATCTTTTCTGACCACAATGCAGTAAGACTAGATCTCAATTACAGGAGAAAAACTATTAAAAATTCCAACATATGGAGGATGAACAACATGCTGCTGAATAACCAACAAATCATGGAATAAATCAAAAAAGAAATAAAAATATGCATAGAAACGTATGAAAATGAAAACACAACAACCCAGAAACTGTGGGACACTGTAAAACCACTGCTAAGGGGAAGGTTCATAGCAATAAAGGCATACCTCAAGAAACAAGAAAAAAGTCAACTAAATAATCTAAATCTACACCTAAAGCAACTAGAAAAGGGAGAAATGAACAACCCCAGGGTTAGTAAAAGGAAAGAAATATTAATACTTAGGGCAGAAATAAATGGAAAAGAAACAAAAGAGACCATAGCAAAAATCAACAAAGCCAAAAGCTGGTTCTTTGAGAAAGTAAATAAAATTGACAAACTATTTGCCAGACTCATCAAGAAACAAAGGGAGAAAAACCAAATCAATAAAATTAGAAATGAAAATGGAGAGATCACAACAGACAACATGGAAATACAAAGGATCATAAGAGACTACTATCAGCAATTATATGCCAATAAAGTGGACAAATTGGAAGAAATGGAAAAATTCTTAGAAAAGTACAACTTTCCATAACTAAACCAGAAAGAAATAGAAAATCTTAATAGATGCATCACAAGCACAGACATTGAAACTGTAATCAGAAATCTTCCAGCAAACAAAAGCCCGGGTCCAGATGGCTTCACAGCTGAATTCTACCAAAAATTTAGAGAAGAGCTAATACCTATCCTACTCAAACTCTTCCAGAAAATTGCAGAGGAAGGTAATGCCAAACTCATTCTGTGAGGCCACCATCACCCTAATACCAAAACCTGACAAAGATCCCACAATAGAAGAAAACAACAGACCAATATCACTGATGAATATAGATGGAAAAATCTTTAACAAAATTCTAGCAATCAGAATCCAACAACACATTAAAAAGATCATACATCATGACCAAGTTGGCTTTATCCCAGGAATGCAAGGATTCTTCAATTTTTGCAAATCAGCTAATGTAATACACCACATTAACAAAATGAAAAATAAAACCATATATTCATATCTCAATAGAGGCAGAGAAAACCTTTGACAAAATTCAGCATCCATTTATCAAAAAAACCCTCCAGAAGGCGGAAATAAAAGGAACATACCTCAACATAATAATAGATATATATGACAAACCCACAGCAAACATTATCCTCAATGGTGAAAAATTGAAAGCATTTCCCCTAAAGTCAAGAAAAAGACAAGGGTGCCCACTCTCACCACTACTATTCAACATAGTTCTGGAAGTTTTGGCCACAGCAATCAGAGCAGAAAAAGGAAGAAAAGGAATCCAGATTGGAAAAGAAAAAATAAAACTCTCACTGTTTGCAGATGACATGATCCTCTACAAAGAAAACCCGAAAGACTCTACCAGAAAATTACTAGAGTTAGTCAATGAATATAGGAATGTTGCAAGATATAAAATCAACACACAGAAATCCCTTGCACTCCTATATACCAATAATGAGAAAATAGCAAGAGAAATTAAGGAAACAATTCTATTCACCATTGCAATGAGAAGAATAAAATATTTATGAAAATATCTACCTAAAGAAACAAAAGACCTATGTATGGAAAACTATAAAACACTGGTGAAAGAAATCAAAGAGGACACTAATAGATGGAGAAATATACCGTGTTCATGGATTGGAAGAATCAAAATTATGAAAATGAGTATACTACCTAAAGTAATCTATAGATTCAATGAAATACCTATCAAGCTACCAACGGTATTTTTCACAGAGCTAGAACAAATAATCTCACATTTTGTATGGAAATACAAAAAACCTTGAATAGCCAAAGCAATCTTGAGAAAGAAGAATGGAACTGAAGGAATCAACCTGTCGGACTTCAGGCTCTACTACAAAGCCACAGTCATCAAGAAAGTACGGTACTGGCATAAAGACAGAAACACAGATCAATGGAACAAAATAGATAGCCCAGAGATAAATCCATGCACCTATGGACACCTTATCTTTGACAAAGGAGGCAAGAATATTCAATGGAGAAAAGACAATCTCTTTAACAAACGGTGCTGGGGAAACTGGTCAACCACTTGTAAAAGAATGAAACTAGAACACTCCTTAACACCATACACAACAATAAACTCAAAATGGATTAAACATCTAAATATAAGACCAGAAATTATAAAACTCCTAGAGGAGAACATAGGCAAAACACTCTCCGACATAAATCACAGCAGGATCCTCCATGACCGACCTCCCAGAATATTGGAAATAAAAGCAAAAATAAACAAATGGGACCTAGGAAACTTTCAGCAAGGTGAAAAGACAGCCTGCAGAATGGGAGAAAATAATAGCAAATGAAACAACTGAAAAAGAATTAATCTCAAAAATATACAAGCAAACCCTGTAGCTCAATCACAGAAAAATAAAAGACCCAAACAAAAAATAGACCAAAGAACTAAACAGACATTTCTCCAAAGAAGACATATAGACGGCTAACAAACACATGAAAAGATGCTCAACATCACTCATTATCAGAGAAATGCAAATCAAAACCACAATGAGGTATCATTTCACGCCAGTAAGAATGGCTGCTATCCAAAAGTATCAGTTCAATTCAGTTAAGTCACTCAGTCATGTCCGACTCTTTGCGACCCCATGAATCACAGCACGCCAGGCCTCCCTGTCCATCATCAACTCCAAGAGTTCATTCAAACTCATGTCCATCGTGCCAGTCATGCCATTCAGCCATCTCATTCTCTGTCGTCCCTTCTCCTCCTGCCCACAATACCTCCCAAGCATCAGAGTCTTTTCTAGTGAGTCAACTCTTCGCATGAGGTGGCCAAAGTATTGGAGTTTCAGCTTTAGCATCAGTCCTTCCAATGAACACCCAGGATTGATCTCCTTTAGAATGGACTGGTTGGATCTCCTTGAACTCCAAGGGACTCTCAAGAGTCTTCTCTAACACCACAGTTCAAAAATATCAATTCTTCGGTGATCAGCCTTCTTCACAGTCCAACTCTCACATCCATACATGGCCACTGGAAAAACCATAGCCTTGACTAGATGGACCTTGGTTGGCTAAGTAATGTCTCAGGTTTTTAATATGCTATCTAGGTTGGTCATAACTTTCCTTCCAAGGAGTAAGCATCTTTTAATTACATGGCTGCAGTCAGCATCCACAGTGATTTTGGAGCCCCCAAAAGTAAAGTCTGACACTGTTTCCACTGTTTCCCCATCTATCTCCCATGAAGTGATGGGACCACATGCCATGATCTTAGTTTTCTGAATGTTCAGCTTCAAGTCACCTTTTTCACTCTCTTCTTTCAATTTCATCAAGAGGTTTTTTTAGTTCCTCTTCACTTTCTGCCATAAGGGTAGTGTCATTTGCATATCTGAGGTTATTGATATTTCTCCCGGCAATCTTGATTCTAGCTTGTGCTTCTTCCAGCCCAGCGTTCCTCATGATGTACTCTGCATATAAGTTAAATAAGCAGGGTGACAATATACAACCTTGACGTACTCCTTTTCCTATTTGGAACCAGTCTGCTGCTCCATGTTCAGTTCTAACTGTTGCTTCCTGACCTGCATACAGGTTTCTCAAGAGGCAGGTCAAGTGGTCTAGTATTCCCATCTCTTTCAGAATTTTCCTCAGTTTGTTGTGATACACACAGTCAAAGGCTTTGACATAGTCAATAAAGCAGAAATAGATGTCTTTCTGGAACTCTCTTGCTTTCTCCATGATCCAGAGGATGTTAGCAACTTGATCTCTGGTGCTTCTGCCTTTTGGAAAACCAGCTTGAACATCTGGAAGTTCACGGTTCACATATTGCTGAAGCCTGGCTTGGAGAGTTTTGAGCTTTACTTTACAAGCATGTGAGATGAGTGCAATTGTGTGGTAGTCTAAGCATTCTTTGGCATTGCCTTTCTTTGGGATTGGGATGAAGACTGACCTTTTCCAGTCCTGTGGCAACTGCTGAGTTTTCCAAATTTGCTGGCATATTGAGTGCACCATCCTTATGGCAGAGACTGAGGAGAAACTGAAGAGCCTCTTGATTAAAGTGAAAGAGGAGAGTGAAAAAGTTGGCTTAATGCTCAACATTCAGACAACGAAGATCATGGCATCTGGTCCCATCACTTCATGGGAAATAGATGGGGAAACAGTGGAAACAGTGTCAGACTTTATTTTGGGGGGGCTCCAAAATCACTGCAGATGCTGATTGCAGCCATGAAATTAAAAGACGCTTACTCCTTGGAAGGAAAGTTATGACCAACCTAGATAGCATATTGAAAAGCAGAGACATTACTTTGCCAACCAAGGCCCATCTAGTCAAGGCTATGGTTTTTCCAGTGGTCATGTATGGATGTGAGAGTTGGACTGTGAAGAAGGCTGATCACCGAAGAATTGATACTTTTGAACTGTGGTGTTAGAGAATACTCTTGAGAGTCCCTTGGACTTCAAGTAGATCCAACCAGTCCATTCTCAATGAGATCAGTCCTGGGTGTTCATTGGAAGGACTGATGCTAAAGTTGAAACTCCAATACTTTGGCCACCTCATGCGAAGAGTTGGCTCTCTGGAAAAGACTCTGATGCTGAGAGGGATTAGGGGCGGGAGGAGAAGGGGACGACAGAGATTGAGATAGCTAGATGGGATGACCCCCTCGTTGGACATGAGTTTGAGTGAACTCCTGGAGTTGGTGATGGACAGGGAGGCCTGGCGTGCTGTGATTCATGGGGTCGCAGAGAGTCGGACATGATTGAGCGACTGAACTGAACTAAGCTGAATATTTCTATTGAGTACTAAACTACTATTGATATTTCCAACACAAACGGGCTCCAGTACTGGCCTCGTGGTAAGAGTGGTGATTCAAGATCTGTTCTGTTGTTTCTCTACCACAAGTTTGCTGCTGATCTCTGCCAGCCTCTCATTCGTCTTGTCTAGTATATTTGCTGATGACTTTCTAAATTCTAGCTCTACTAGTGGAATGGCTTATATTTTTCCAACTCTCCTGTATTAGAATCTTCTTGAAATGTTTTCACCTTGGAGAGTTCGTATTTCAAGTCTTTAATTCTGAGTTCTATCTGACTTCTTATTGAAGTGTTATTCTTCTCTCATAACTACTTTAAGTTTTCTTTAGATGCTGCTTGTATTTTCATAGATAATATTTCCTGTCGAAGAATTTGATTTTTTGCATTCAGGTGCAGGCATTCTTAAGATTTCCAGCTCTGCTATAAGATCATCAATCTGATTGTGAGTTGACATAACTTCTTTCAGTCCTGTACCTCATCTTCTAAGGTAGCATGATAATGTGACGTGGCCTCCAGTGAAGCCTCCGATGTAGACTGCATTTTTAGGGTATCAGACAGTTCTTATTGAAATTGTCTCACAACTGCTATGGCGATCTGCATCATCAAATTTCTGCAGCTGACGCCACCAGAGGTTCCAGGCCACCCAGGCTCCCAGTCCTGACTTTCTCTGGGCAGTGCGAGCCCCAGCAGAAAAATAAAGTTTTCTATGCTGATCTCTTGAGGTTACTTACAGGAAAAATAAGAACATACTGCAAGTCACTTACAAAATTAAAATGGTGGGGGTAAGCTATTTCAGGAGCCGTATACCAATTGCTAGACTCATGGATTGTCAGAAAACCAGTATTGGCTGCTGCTGCTGCTGCTGCTAAGTCACTTCAGTCGTGTCCGACTCTGTGTGACCCCATAGACGGAAGGCCACCAGGCTCCCCCGTCCCTGGGATTCTCCAGGCAAGAACACCGGAGTGGGTTGCCATTTCCTTCTCCAATGTGTGAAAGTGGAAAGCGAAAAGTGAAAGTGAAGTCATTCAGTCGTGTCCGACCCTTAGCGACCCCACGGACTGCAGCTTACCAGGCTCCTCCATCCATGGGATTTTCTAGGCAATAGTACTTGAGTGGCTTGCCATTGCCTTCTCCCCAGCATTGGCTACTAAAGACTAATTCAAGCTACTTCTCTTTTTAATTACTGTTATATGTAAGAAATCATACAAGAATGATAAAGATTTATGGTGCTCGATAAAGGACAGAAATGGTATGGACCTAACAGAAGCAGAAGATATTAAGAAGAGGTGGCAAGAATACACAGAAGAACTGTACAAAAAAGATCTTCACGACCAAGATAGTCACGATAACGTGATCACTGACCTAGAGCCAGACATCTTGGAACGTGAAGTCAAGTGGGCCTTAGAAAGCATCACTACGAACAAAGCTAGTGGAGGTGATGGAATTCCAGTTGAGCTATTACAAGTCTTGAAAGATGATGCTGTGAAAGTGCTGCACTCAATATGTCAGCAGATTTGGAAAACTCAGCAGTGGCCACAGGACTGGAAGAGGTCAGTCTTCATTCCAATCCCAAAGAAAGGCAATGCCAAAGAATGCTCAAACTACCGGACAATTGCCCTCACCTCACACGCTAGCAAAGTCATGCTCAAAATTCTCCAAGCCAGGCTTCAACAATATGTAAACCGTGAACTCCCAGATGTTCAAGCAGGTTTTAGAAAAGGCAGAGGCACCAGAGATCAAATTGCCAACATCCGCTGGATCATGGAGAAAGCAAGAGAGTTTCAGAAAAACATCTATTTCTGCTTCATTGACTATGCCAAAGCCTTTGACTGTGTGGATCACAATAAACTGTGGAACATTCTGAAAGAGATGGGAATCCCAGACCACCTGACCTGCCTCTTGAGAAACCTGTATGCAGGTCAGGAAGCAACAGTTAGAACTGGACATGGAACAACAGACTGGTTCCAAATAGGAAAAGGAGTGCGTCAAGGTTGTATATTGTCACCTTGCTTATTTAACTTATATGCAGAGTACATCATGAGGAACGCTGGGCTGGAAGAAGCACAAGCTGGAATCAAGATTGCTGGGAGAAATATCAATAACCTCAGATATGCAGATGACACTACCCTTATGGCAGAAAGTGAAGAGGAACTCAAAAGCCTCTTGATGAAAGTGAAAGAGGAGAGTGAAAAGGTTGGTTTGAAGCTCAACATTCAGAAAACAAAGATCATGGCATCTGGTCCCATCACTTCATGGGAAATAGATGGAAAAACAGT
Organism: Moschus berezovskii; assembly: GCF_049115385.1. Taxonomy (NCBI): domain Eukaryota; kingdom Metazoa; phylum Chordata; class Mammalia; order Artiodactyla; family Moschidae; genus Moschus; species Moschus berezovskii. Next base: position 130,189,823 of record NC_142488.1, on the reverse strand, counting down.
GGAAACAGTGTCAGACTTTGTATTTTTGGGCTCCAAAATCACTGCAGATGCTGATTGCAGCCATGAAATTAAAAGACGCTTGCTCCTTGGAAGGAAAGTTATGACCAACCTTGATAGTATATTAAAAAGCAGAGACATTACTTTGCCAACCAAGGTCCGTCTAGTCAAGGCAATGGTTTTTCCCGTGGTCATGTATGGATGTGAGAGTTGGACTGTGAAGAAGGCTGATCGCCGAAGAATCGATGCTTTTGAACTGTGGTGTTGGAGAAGACTCTTGAGAGTCCCTTATACTGCAAGGAGATCCAACCAGTCCATTCTAAAGGAGATCAATCCTGGATGTTCATTGGAGGGACTGATGCTAAAGCTGAAACTGCAATACTTTGGCCACCTCATGCGACGAGTTGACTCACTGGAAAAGACTCTGATGCTGGGAAAGGTTGGGGGCGGGAGGAGAAGGGGACGACGGAGAATGAGATGGCTGGATGGCATCACCGACTCTGTGGACATGAGTTTGAGTGAACTCCGGGAGTTGGTGATGGACAGGGAGGCCTGGCGTGCTGTGATTCATGGGGTCGCGGAGAGTCGGACACGACTGAGCGACTGAACTGAACTGAGAGCTTTCAACCACTTTTATGCTGTAGGCAGCCTCCCAAAGAACCCCTCCCCGATTCATTAACTAGGTACTGGATTTTGTGGAGGAAAAAAAATTTTTTTCATGACCATAACATCCCATGGGTCCTCTATATATGCCAGATTGTGTGGTTTAGTTTCTTTCTCTAAAGCTCATATTTTGTTGTACACTTACGCTGTAGCTAATCGCCGAAGAATTGATGCTTTTGAACTGTGGTGTTGGAGAAGACTCTTGAGAGTCCCTTGGAGTTCAAGGAGATCCAACCAGTCCATTCTAAAGGAGATCAATCCTGGGTGTTCATTGGAAGGACTGATGCTAAAGCTGAAACTCCAATACTTTGGCCACCTCATGCAACGAGTTGACTCACTGGAAAAGACTCTGATGCTAGGAAAGGTTGGGGGCGGGAGGAGAAGGGGACGACAGAGAATGAGATGGCTGGATGGCATCACCGACTCTGTGGACATGAGTTTGAGTGAACTCCGGGAGTTGGTGATGGACAGGGAGGCCTGGCGTGCTGTGATTCATGGGGTCGTGGAGAGTCGGACACTACTGAGTGACTGAACTGAACTGAACTGAAATAATATTGATCAAGTTTTATTCAGGCATATAAGGCCTCAGAATGTCTGCCACACAAACATCCACACTGAAACACTTTTGTAAGAAGTACTCATAATTAGAAGAGAAACAAATTCTGGAGATGCTGTAAAGGATACATGGATTACAAGTAATGGAAATTTTTGGCATTAGGTGTTGAACTGTGCCCCTCCCCCAGATTCCTAAGCCCCAGAATGTGACACTCTGGAAACAGGGTCACTGCAGGTGTCAGATGAGGACCCATCGTACTAGAGTGGGAACCTGATCCAATCTTACTGGTGCTGTTATAAAAAGGGAAAAGTTGGACCCAGGCAAGAAAACAGAGAGAATGCCACGTTAAGATGAGAGCTGTGCTGCCCTGGGCTAGGGAACTACCAGAACTGAGGAGAGAAGGCTGGCAAGGATCCATCCCTGATGCCTTCAGAGGAGGGCATGGCCATACTGACACAGCCATCTCAGACATCTAGCCTCTGGAACTGTGAGAGAATAAATCTCTGATGTCTCAAGGATTTCCCTGATGGACTAGTGGTTCAGATGCAGGTTAGATCCCTGGCTGGGGACCTAAGGTCACACGTGATGCCACCAAAAATTAAAAAAAGAAAACAACTGATGTTTCAGCCAACCAACTTGCAGTACTTTATCATGACAGCCCTCAGAACTAATATACTTGGTGAAGTCTGCTGTCACCTTAAAAATAGCTAAGACCAAATAATGGAAAAATAATAGGGGAGTTTTAGGGAGGAAGTATCCTTTCACACTTCATCCCCACAGGAAAAAGAGTGACTAATCTGATTGTGCAGAGTTAAACTGCATCAGGCCACATATCATGAGTGCGTAAGATCACTATCTTGAAAGGTGATTGTGTTTGCTATTCTCTCTTTGTTTATACTATGCCAGCAAAGGTCTGTCTAGTCAAAGCTATGGTTTATCCAGTAGTCATGTATGGATGTGAGAGTTGGACCATAAAGAAAGCTGAGCGTCAAAGAACTGATGCTTTTGAACTGTGGTGTTGAAGAAGACTCTTAAGAGTCCCTAGGACTGCAAGAAGATCAAACCAGTCAATCCTAAAGGAAATCAACCATGAGTATTCACTGGAAGGGCTGATTCTGGAGCTGCAACTCCAATACTTTGGCCACCTAATGCGAAGAACTGACTCATTTGAAAAGACCCTGATGCTGGGAAAGATTGAAGGCAAGAGGAGAATGGGATGACAGAGGATGAGATGGTTGGATGGCCTCACTGACTCGATGGACATGAGTTTGAACAAGCTCCAAGAGATGGTGAAGGACAGGGAAGACAGGCGTGCTGCAGTCCAAGGGTTTGCAAAGAGTTGGACATGACTGAGCAATTGAACAAGAACAATGCTCTCTTTACCACCTTGGCATGTGATGCAGTCCTGGGGTTCACATCCATTTTCCTGATTGGGTAAGTGTACTGGATCTTGATTTAAAACTCTAGTCATCTCTCTCTCTTTCCCTCTCCTCTCTTGTCTTTCTCTCTGCACATGAATATGCAGGTTGTTCTCAGGATTACAATTTGAGTGGAAAGTCAGAAGCCCCCTTCTTAAGTCACAAGTCTAAGCTGCATCCACAATCTACCTCTTAACAGCACTGTATGTTGGGTTATTTGGTCTTGGCCAACAATTCATGAATAAATCTGTCCTTTGTAATTAGTACTTTGGTTTTTATTTGATTATTGAAGAGGAATGGGTAGTCTCCCAAGTCCTAAATAAATCCGACTCAAGAAAGTAGAGATGATAGTCTCTTCAACTTCTTTTGAAGAAACTCTTCCAGGAAAGGTATTTTTTTAATTTGAGGGCATTTGTGATATACTCACAGTGCTCCAAACATTTCACTGAGTGACATCAAATTACCATGAGTCAGACTCTGCCCCTCAACAGCTTCTATTCTTTGGAAGAGACAATCCACCCACTCCACCAAAAAATCTGTCTTAAATTCAATCTAGAAGGAAAAACCAAGTCTTCAAAAATAGAGTCAATAATAGTAAACCATGCAATATTCTAAATGTGGACTACTGCTATGGCCATACTGAATCTCTGCTAATCAAGAGTATATTTCAGTTTTGGGATTTTTACTCACCCTCTACGAAAAACACCTAATGATTTATTAGAAAACATTTCACTGCATCAGCCCAAGGGGTGAGTCCAAGAGAGGACTTAGGGACAAGGTTGATAAATTTAACAATTAAAACACAAGATGCCCATTTGCATTTGAATTTCTCATAAACAAGGAATAATTTGGGGGGCATACATATGTCAAGATGTCTAGCTCTAGATGAGTGATCACATCATCATGATTATCTTGGTCGTGAAGATCTTTTTTGTACAGTTCCTCTGTGTATTCTTGCCACATCAAGTGGGCCTTAGAAAGCATCACTACGAACAAAGCTAGTGGAGGTGATGGAATTACAGTTGAGCTATTTCAAATCCTGAAAGATGATGCTCTGAAAGTGCTGCACTCAATATGCCAGCAAATTTGGAAAACTCAGCAGTGGCCACAGGACTGGAAAAGGTCAGTCTTCATTTCAATCCCAAAGAAAGGCAATGCCAAAGAATGCTCAGACTACCGCACAATTGCACTCATCTTACACGCTAGTAAAGACATGCTCAAAATTCTCCAAGCCATGCTTCAGCAATACGTGAACCGAGAACTTCCAGATGTTCAAGCTGGTTTTACAAAAGGCAGAGGCACCAGAGATCAAATTGCCAACATCCGCTGGATCATGGAAAAAACAAGAGAGTTCCAGAAAAACATCTATTTCTGCTTCATTGACTATGCCAAAGTCTTTGACTGTGTGGATCACAACAAACTGGGGAAAATTCTGAAAGAGATGGGAATACTAGACCACCTGACCTGCCTCTTGAGAAACCTGTATGTAGGTCAGGAAGCAACAGTTAGAATTGGACATGGAACAACAGACTGGTTCCAAATAGGAAAAGGAGTACATCAAGGTTGTATTATTGTCACCCTGCTTGTTTAACTTATATGCAGAGTACATCATGAGGAACGTTGGGCTGGAAGAAGCACAAGCTGGAATCAAGATTGCTGGGAGAAACATCAATAACCTCAGATATGCAGATGACACCACCCTTATGGCAGAAAGTGAAGAGGAACTCAAAAGCCTCTTGATGAAAGTGAAAGAGGAGAGTGAAAAGGTTGGCTTGAAGCTCAACATTCAGAAAACAAAGATCATGGCATCTGGACTCATCACTTCATGGGAAATAGATGGGGAAACAGTGGAAACAGAGTCAGAATTTATTTTTGGGGGGCTCCAAAATCACTGTGGATACTGATTGCAGCCATGAAATTAAAAGACGCTTACTCCTTGGAAGGAAAGTTATGACCAACCTAGATAGCATATTAAAAAGCAGAGACATTACTTTGCCAACCAAGTTCCGTCTAGTCAAGGCTATGGGTTTCCCAGTGGTCATGTATGGATTTGAGTGTTGGACTGTGAAGAAGTCTGATCGCCAAAGAATTGATGCTTTTGAACTGTGGTGTTAGAGAAGACTCTTGTGAATTCCTTGGACTGTAAGGAGATCCAACCAGTCCATTCTAAAGGAGATCAATGCTGAGTGTTCATTGGAAGGACTTGTGCTAAAGCTGAAACTCCAATACTTTGGCCACCTCATGCAACAAGTTGACTCACTGGAAAAGACTCTGATGCTGGGAGGGATTGTGGGCAGGAGGAGAAGGTGATGACAGAGAATGAGATGGCTGGCTGGCATCACCGATTCGATGGAGGTGAGTTTGAGTGAACTCTGGGAGTTGGTGATGGACAGGGAGGCCTGGCGTGCTGTAACTGAGCGACTGAACTGAAGTGAACTGAACTGAACTGACATATGTCAAATAATATTCACAGTTGATCTGAAATTCAACTGTAATTGAGCCTCCTGTATTTTGCTTCCCCGATGACTCAGGGGGTAAAGAATCCACCTGCCAAGACAGGTTCAGTCTCTGGGTCAGGAAGATTCCCTGGATAAGGAAATCGCAACTCACTCCAGTATTTTTGCATGGAAAATCCCATGGACAGAGGAGCCTAGCCAGCTACAATCCATAAGGTGGTAAGAGTTGGACACGACTGAGCGACTGAATACACACCACTCCTGTATTTCATCTGGCAGCTGCACTCAAGGAAGACAAAAAGGAGAATACAGTAAACAGATTATTAGATAGTCAATTTGCCCACCAAGACCCAACTTTCACGTGGCATGTTCATAGCTCTGGGAGGGACAGTTCTTCACACAATGAGAGTCCTCTCTCTTAAACATGACTGAACCAAAAGTAGACAACTGACATCCTAGAAACACAAATTAATTGGCTATCAGAATTTGTCTTCTGAATATTTTTAGTAAAAGACACAGAGACTCTAGTGAGAGAACTATGTAGATGCTTGAATTAAATAACAGGAAGAAGGACTTTCCTGGTGGTCCAGTGGCTAAGACTTCACAATGGCAATGCAGGGGACTCAGGTTCGATCCCTGGTCAGGGAGCTAGATCCCACATGCTGCAACTAAGACCTGACACAGCGAAATAAATAAGTTTTTTCAAAAGTTTAAAGAATATAACAGGAAGAGTCAGACTGGGAAGGCAGTTAGGTTGAAAGTTGAAATGAGAGTCAAAAGAAAGAAAACAGAGAGAAGCATAGAAGAGAGACACTATGTGATCACTGAGAGAAAGAAAGGCAACCTCAGTTTCTTCTTGCCAATTCCAAATTCAATCACTGTATATCATAGACCAGATTGCTGGAATATTGGTTGTCATAGTCTTATAATAAATTTCCCCTTCTAGAGCTAGCATGAATGAGTTTCTACTCATTGACACCGCGGATCCTTGACTAAGAAACAATATGACCTCTCAAGGAGAGAAAAAGAAAGACAAATGGCTTTCATCTCAGGTGACCCATGTCATCTATTTACACAGCTGTGTACAGAGCTGGACTGCAAAAGGTTATGCAATTACTCCAAATTCAGTGACAAAGATGCCAAGATGGACTAGCACTGCCTGCTGTGAAAGTGGGAGTGGGTAGTGGCAATATATATGTCATATGTTTGCCATGCCAATAGTTGAGGAAGAAATTGAGATAAGCGTAGGTCTTCTTCTAAAAGATAGCAAAGATCATTGTGGAACTACATTATGGAAATATGAGGTAGACAAAATATATACAGTTTGATCACCTCTCATCACAGCAGTCTGCTAAACTTTTGGCTTTTCCTATTTCTTCTTTATATTTCAGTCAGTACAGTCACTCAGTCCTGCCCAACTCTTGGTGAACCCATGGACTGCAGCACACTAGGCCTCCCTGTCCATCATCAACTCCTGAAGTCTCTTCAAACTCAACCCATCGAGTCAGTGATGTCATTCAACCATCTCATCCTCAGTCGTCCCCTTCTCCTCCCACCTTCAATCTTTCCCAGCATCAGAGTCTTTTCCAATGAGTCAGTTCTTCACATCACATAGCCAAAGTATTGGAGCTTCAGTTTCAGCATCAGTCCTTCCACTGAATATTCAGGGTTGATTTCCTTTACGATAGACTGGTTTGATCTGCTTGCACTCCAATGGACTCTCAAGAGTCTTCTCCAACACCACAGTTCAAAAGCATTCATTCTCCATCGCTCAGCCTTCTTTATGGTCCAACTCTCACATCCATACATGATGATTGGAAAACCCGTAGCTTTGACTAGATGGACCTTTGTCGGCAAAGTAACGTCTCTGCTTTTTAATATGCTGTCTAGGTTGGTCATAGGTTTTCTTCCAATGAGCAAGCATCTTTTAACTTCATGGCTGAGTCACCATCTGCAGTGGTTTGGGAGTCCAAGAAAATAAAGTCTGTAACTGTTTCTACTGTTTCCCAACCTATTTGCCATGAAGTGCTAGGACCTGATTCCATGATCTTAGTTTTCTGAATGTTGAGTCTTAAGCTAGCTTTTACACTCTTCTCTTTCACTTTCGTCAAGAGGCTCTTTAGTTCTTTGCTTTCTGCCACAAGGGTGGTGTCATTTGCGTATCAGAGATTATTGGTATTTCTCCAAGCAATTTAAATTCCGGCTTGTGCTTCATCCAGCCCAGCATTTCACATGATGTACAATTCATAGCAGTTAAATAAGCATGGTGACAATATAGAGCCTTGACATACCAGTCTGTTATTCCATGTCTGGTTCTAACTGTTACTTCTTGACCTGCATACAGATTTTTCAGGAGGCAGGTAAGGTGATCTGGTATTCCCATCTCTTTCAGAATTTTACACAGTTTGTTGTGATCCACACAGTTAAGACTTTGGCATAGTCAATGAAGCAGAAGTAGATGTTTTTCAGGAACTCTCTTGCTTTTTCAATGATCCAATGGATGTTGGCAATTTGGTCTCTGGTTCCTCTGCCTTTTATAAATTCAGCTTGAACATCTGGAAGTTCTCAGTTCATGTACTGTTGACACCTCACTTGGAGAATTTTGATCATTACTTTGCTAGGATGTGATATGAGTGCAATTGTGTGGTAGTTTGAGCATTCTTTGGCATTGCCTTTCTTTAGGATTGGAATGAAGACTGACCTTTTCCAGTCCTGTGGCCACTGCTGAGTTTTCCAAATTTGCTGGCATATTGAGTGCAGCACTTTCACAGCATCATCTTTCAGGATTTGAAATAGCTCAACTGGAATTGCATCACCTCCACTAGCTTCATTCATAGTGATGCTTTCTAAGGCCCACTTGACTTCGTACTTCAGGATGTCTGGCTCTAGGTGAGTGATCACACCATCATGGTTATCTGGGTCGTGAAGATCTTTTTTCTATAGTTCTTCTGTATTCTTGTTCCCTCTTCTTAATGTCTTCTGCTTCTGTTAGGTCTCTAACATTTAAGTCCTTTATTGTGACTATCCTTGAATGAAAAGTTCCCTTGGTAGCTCTAATTTTCTTGAAGAGATCTCTAGTCTTTCCCATTCTATTGTTTTCCTCTCTTTCTTTGCATTGATCACTGAGGAAGGCTTTCTTATCTCTCCTTTCTATTCTTTGGACCTGTGCATTCAAATGGGTGTATCTTTCCTTTTCTCCTTTGCATTTCGCTTCTTTTCTTTTCACAGCTATTTCTAAGCCCTCCTCAGACAACCATTTTGTCTTTTTGCATTTCTTTTTCTTGGGGATGGTTTTGATCACAGCTTCCTGTACAATGTTATGAACCTCCATCCATAGTTCTTCAGGCACTCTGTCTATCAGATCTAATCCCTTGAATCTATTTCTCACTTCCACTGTATAATCAAAAGGGATTTGATTTAGGTCATACCTGAATGGTCTAGTGGTTTTCCCTACTTTCTTAAATATAAGTCTGAATTTGGCAATAAGGTGTTCATGATCTGAGCCACACTCAGCTCCCAGTCTTGTTTGTGCTGATTGTATAGAACTTCTCCATCTTTGGCTACAAAGAATATAATCAATCTGATTTCGGTATTGACCATCTGGGATGTCCATGCAAAGAGTCATCTCTTGTCATGTGGAAGAGTATATTTGCTATGACCAGTGCATTCTCTTGGCAAAACTCTATTAGCCTTTGCCCTGCTTCATTCTGTACTCCAAGGCCAAATTTGCCTGTTACTCCAGGTGTCTCTTGACTTCCTACTTTTTCATTCCAGTCCCCTATGATGAAAAGAATATCTTTTTTGGGTGTTAGTTCTAGAAGGTTTTGTAGGTTTTCATATAACTGTTCAACTTAAGCTTCTTTGGCATTACTGGTTGGGGCATAGACTTGGATTACTGTGATATTGAATGGTTTGCCTTGGAAACAATCAGAGATCATTTCTGTCATTTTTGAGATTGCACCCAAGTACTACATTTCAGACTCTTTTGTTGACTATGATGTCTACTCCATTTCTTCTAAGGGATTCTTGCCCACAGTAGTAGATATAATGATCATCTGAATTAAATGTGCCTATTCTGGCCCATTTTAGTTCACTGATTCCTAAAATGTTGATGTTCACTCTGCCATCTCCTGTTTGATCACTTCCAATTTACCTTGATTCATGGACCTAACATTCCAAGTTCCTATGCAATATTGTTCTTTACAGCATGGGACTTTACTTTCACCACCAGACACATCCACAACTGAGCATTGTTTCTCTTTTGGCCCCATGTCTTCATTTCTTCTGGAGCAATTTCTCTGCTTTTCTCCAGTAGCATATTGGACATCTACTGACCTGGGGAGTTCATTTTTCAGTGTCATATATTTTTGCCTTTTCATACTGTTCATGGGATTCTCAAGGCAACAATACTGAAGTGGTTTGCCATTCCCTTCTCCAGTAGACCACATTTTGTCAGAACTCTCCACCATGACCCATCTTTCTTGGGTGGCCCTACGTGGCATGTCTCATAGTTTCATTGAGTTAGAGAAGACTGTGCTCTATGTCATCAATTTAGTTAGTTTTCTGTGATTATAGTTTTCAGTCTGTCTTCCCTCTGATGGATAAAGATAAGAGGCTTGTGGAAGCTTCTTGATGGGAGGAACTGGCTGTGGGGAATCTGGGTCTTGGTCTGATGGGTGGGGCCATGCTCAGTTCAGTTCGGTTCAGTCGCTCAGTCGTGTCCGACTCTTTGCGACCCCATGAATCACAGCACGCCAGGCCTCCCTGTCCATCACCAACTCCCGGAGTTCACTCAAACTCACGTCCATCGAGTCGGTGATGCCATCCAGCCATCTCATTCTCTGTCTTCCCCATCTCCTCCCACCCCCAATCCCTCCCAACATCAGACTCTTTTCTAGTGAGTCAACTCATCGCATGAGGTGGCCAAAGTATTGGAGTTTCAGCTTTAGCATCAGTCCTTCCAATGAACACCCAGGATCGATCTCCTTTAGAATGGACTGGTTGGATCTCCTTGCAGTCCAAGGGACTCTCAAGAGTCTTCTCCAACACCACAGTTCAAAAGCATCAATTCTTTGGTGATCAGTCTTCTTCACAGTCCAACTCTCACATCCATACATGACCACGGGAAAAACCATAGCCTTGACTATATGGACCTTGGTTGGCAAAGTAATGTCTCTGCTTTTTAATATGCTATCTAGGTTGGTCATAACTTTCCTTCCAAGGAGTAGCGTCTTTTAATTTCATGGCTGCAATCAGCATCTGCAGTGATTTTGGAGCCCAAAAAAATAAAATCTGACACTGTTTCCACTGTTTTCCCATCTATTTCCCATGAAGTGATGGGACCAGATGCCATGATCTTAGTTTTCTGAATGTTGAGCTTCAAGCCAACCTTTTCACTCTCCTCTTTCACTTTCATCAAGAGGCTTTTGAGTTCCTCTTCACTTTCTGCCATAAGGGTAGTGTCATCTGCATATCTGAGGTTATTGATATTTCTCCCAGCAATCTTGATTCCAGCTTGTGCTTCTTCCAGCCCAGCGTTCCTCATGATGTATTCTGCATGTAAGTTAAATAAGCAGGGTGACAATATACAACCTTGACGTACTCCTTTTCCCATTTGGAACCAGTCTGTTGTTCCATGACCAGTTCTAACTGTTGCTTCCTGACCTACATACAGGTTTCTCAAGAGGCAGGTCAGGTGGTCTGGTATTCCCATCTCTTTCAGAATGTTCCACAGTCTACTGTGATCCACATAGTCAAAGGCTTTGGCATAGTCAATGAACTGGGCCATGCTCAGTAAATCTTTAACCCAATTTTCTGTTGATGGGTGGGGCTGTGTTCCTTCCCTGTGGTTTGGCCTGAGGCCAAACTATGGTAAGGGTAATGGCAGTAATGGCAACCTCCTTCAAAAGGACTTATGGCACATGGCTCCCAGGACTGTTTTATTCAGTTCCCCTGACCCCACAGCAGGCCCTGCTGGAGACTCCTAGACACTCACAGGCAAGTATGGCTCAGTCTCTTGTGGGGTCATTCCTACTTTCTCCTGGGTCCTGGTGAACACAAAGTTTTGCTTGTGCCCTCCAAGAGTGTTTCTCCAGTCCTACAGAAGTTCTGTAATCAAATCCCACTGGCCTTCAAAGTCAAATTCCTTGGGGTTCTCAGTCTCTTTGCCAGATCCCTAGGTTGGGAATCTGTTTTGTGGCCCTAGAACTTTTGCAACAGTGTGAGAACTTCTTCGATATAATTGTTCTCCCGTGTGTAGTTCGTCTGCTTGGTGCCTCTATGCTGGGGCTAATGGTGACCTCCTCCAAGAGGTTTTATGCCACACACCATGCCTCCCAGGTCTCCTGCAGCCAGAGGCCCTGTCCCCACAGCAGGCCACTGCTGACCCATGCCTCCACAGGAGATACTCAAACACTCAAAAGCAGGTCTGACTCAGTCTCTTGTGGGGTCTCTGGGTTCTGGTGCACACAAGGTATTGTTTGTTCCCTCTTTACACTTAAATGATCCTTAATTTCTTTCTATGGAAGGTCACCAATAGACATAAACATGAATCAGTTATTTTCCTGGCCAGGTACATTGGACTCTGTTGGTATTTAAACAGTTCATGGAAAAATATGTCAAGGCTATAAATAAGTTCTCTGTACACTTGAGATTGTGAATATTGTTTATGATCTGGGCCAAGAACAAAAACTGATTAGGAAAATTCCCATATATTCCTGAGGCAGCTGTGATTTAAACCAAAGAAGATACTGACTTTTCACATGAAATAATATTAACAACTAATATTATACCGACTGTCAAAAAGTGAAGTGGTCTCACATCCCTTTATTAAATACAAAATTGATGATATCAGGAACTTTATATGTATTACAAATATGTACACCATCCAGGAAGCACCGTTGCTAAAGTGAAGTGAATCCATGCAATGGTAGACCGTTCTGTGCTTCAGGGAATACCAGCTTTCTGGTAAACTTACACATAACTGGGGGAGGCAGCCCAAAGGAGATAAGGCAGGTAACAATCTTGTAAGTATTCAATAAGAAAAACTGTTCCCTGCTGAAGTGTACATAATTGGTTCATAAACTGTACCCTTTTGTGACGTTTCTATCTCTTTAACAGTTTCATTTGGGTGATAACAATGTTGGGATGGGGAGGAGAGTGTGTCTTCTGGAGACCCATAGTGATTAGATCTGGCTAAAAGTTCCTGTGGAAGCCTGAGGGTGGCTGGAAGCTTGTCTGCCCTGTGGTAACATAAAACAGCCATTAGTGATAGGAGATTGCCCAGCAGTCATGGAATGACAGAGAAATAGCCTGATTCTTAATTATGGCCTAGAACTGAGTAGGAGTTGAGACATCACCTCTGGTAGTATTAGTACTGGTCTGCAGGAGAGGAGCCAATTAATTTCTAGTAAGGTATGACAAGATGATTGTTTCTTTAAAGTTCCATTCTATCTGGTTGCCTGGGTGATTCTGGACAATCTGTACACACAGATAGCACAGAGAAGGAAGCAAGCTTCACTCTGAGTGCTAACAAAATAAGTAAGTACAGTATTTATGTGATGGGTTTGGTCTTTTCTTCACTGTTGGGTGTTCTCTGTTACCCAGGAATGATTAGGAAGAGTCTCATAAATCACAGGTGTGGTAAGAGTCTTAGGGAGGGTGGAGGAAGGAGGAGGTGTTGACTATTGAAAGGTAGGCTGATTAGGGCAGAAAGGAAACTTGGCCTTCCCCACAACTGTAAAAGAGAAGGTATGGGACTTCCCTGGTGACTGAGTGGTAAAGAATTCGCCTGCGAATGCAGGGGACATGGTTTTGATCCCTGGTCCAGGAAGGTCCCACGTGCTGTGGGGAAACTAAGCCCACAAGTTCCAACTATGGAGCCCATGCTCCGCAACAAGAGAAGCCATGGCAATGGGAAGGCCACGTACCACAACAAAGAAGTTGGTGGTCACAAGGTGTGATTTGAAGGGCAGGAGGTGAGTGAACCCTCCCTACACACCCAGGTAGTTTCCTTATTGACACTTCAATCCCACCATCAGAGACTCATTACTTTGGCTCAGCGTTGCTCATTCCTTGAGGTTCTTTGTGATTATCTCAACATTTGTTAAAGTCCTCAAATTCTCAAATTGAAGAGATTTATCAGATCTTATTCCTCTACTCATAAAGGGGGACTTCGGAAGAACACTGGGCTCTTGAAGCAGAGGCTAGGAAAAGGTAGTAAGGCAGTGCTGAAAAGAGGGAGGGGGAGGTCTAGTAGACACCTGGTGGGATGTCTGCTTTGCTCACTCAACTGATCTCCTGTTTTGCTGGAAGGTCTTTCGATAATCTCCTGGCTTGCTGATAGTTTCTAGTGGAGACTGAATGGCTTGCCTGGAGAAGGCAATGGCAACCCACTCCAGTACTCTTACCTGGAAAATCCCATGGATGGAGGAGCCTGGTGGGCTGCAGTACATGGGGTCTTGAAGAGTCGGACACGACTGAGTGACTTCACTTTCACTTTTCACTTTCATGCATTGGAGAAGGAACTGGCAACCCACTCCAGTGTTCTTGTCCGGAGAATCCCAGGGACAGGGGAGCCTGGTGGGCTGCCATCTATGGGGTCGCACAGAGTCGGACACGACTGAAGCAACTTAGCAGCAGCAGCAGAATGGCTGGCCAAGTGAGAATAAAGACACAGGCTGCCCATCACAAACACTGTTATCTCATCTCTCTGGCCATAAAGTCTGGGGTGCCCAGAAGTATTCCCTCATCTTGTGGAAGGTGTCCGTGTGGGATGGAGCCTGAGCAGGCTCCGAAGACATGCTGATTTCCTGAGCAGGTGGCCTAGACTCCCTTGTCACCTCTTCCTGCCACACTGTGGCCCCTCCTCAATCCATACTTGTGGCTTCATGGTAAGTTACCTATGACCAAATGATTTAAGATCAAAAAGAGATATATGAGCCTGGTTTACACAGAAGTTTGCATAGATAAGATGGTACCATCTGAAAGTGGAGGACTGCAATGCTACAACCCCACTATTGGATACACTGCAGAGACACTAGGGAAGGGAAATCTTCCCAGTGGACAAAACTTTGAGTAACACATCTGGTTGTCCACTGTGGCCTGAGGTACAGATCTACTCCAATTCACAGGCAGTGACCAATGGGTTGTCCAGAGACTTAGAACAAGTTCCTAACAACAATCTAAATATTGTTACTTGAAAAACCTGATATTTTATCTACTTAAAAACAACATATAAAACTCAGAAGTAATTCAATAGAACATCCAATCCTCTCATTTTCCCTGAGGAGAATAAGGTCCAGAGACTGTACACGATTGGTCCCAAAGGAACTCCAGATAACAGACAGAACTGACCCCTCCTGGATCTCAGTTTAGGGCTCTCTCCACAACAGCACATCCATAATCACTCATTCCTTTGTCAACATTCCTTTCACTTCAACAATGTTTTATGCTCTTCCCCAGAAAACAGGCATAGAGACAAATAAGGCATGGTCCCTGTCCTCAAGAAGCCCTTGTGTTTTCTGTGTTTTGTGCATGTTGGTGTATTATGTGTGGCAACAAGAAAGAAGTGAAACCATAAGGGCAAATACTTTTTCAAGTAGGGCAGACTAAATCCTGGTGGAAGAGGGTCAAATTGAGTTACAAATGCTAGAAAGTGAGCCAGTAATAACTATATGACTTAAAACAGACACCAACAGAGATACTAATTAATTCAAGGTTGGATTAAGTTTACCTCAGTATCACTGCTGGGAAGACAGCCATTTCTAATGGATTTTGATGGCATCATGCCTGAGCCCGAGTACCTGAATGTTGGTCTGGGTGAGATAAAATTTGAATTAGTTGATCAGGAAGACTGAAGGATGGCACAATCTGCTATTATTTTAAATAATAGAAAGTGATTGAAATAGGGCCAGTGAGGATCCAAAGAGTTTGCTAACTTTCAGATCTGAGTTTCAAATTCTAATATTTGAATCCTTAGGAAGCTCCATTCCCTCCCCCAGTTGACTTTTCTCACAATAACTAGACAAGATAGACTACACACTCCTCTCCATCCTCTTCATCTAAAACTGTTCGACTGGCTCTCTCCCCTCTCAGCCTTCTTCCCTGTCTTCGAAGAGACACCTGAGAGACCCCCGTTCTCCAGTCCATATTCTCTTACCCCATGTCATAACCAGCTTCCTCAATCATCTTTTCTTTCTGAAATCTTTAGCTCTTCTTTCTACAGACTCTTTCCCTTCTATGCTTCTATTTCTTTTATTAATTTAAATTTATTTTTTAAAATTTTTTTCTGTATCACTTTGCTATACACCTGAAACAAACACAACACTGTAAATGAAATATAGCACAAAATAAAATAAAAATAAGTAACAGACCTTTGGGGCTTTACACAGAGTTAGAGTTCCTATCAGAGGGATAGCAGCACCACAGCCGTACTGAATCCTCATGAAGGAGGCACACGAATGACTGGATTACAAGAGTTACAGGAATGAGAGCTGCTCACTTCCCAGAAAGTACAGCTCACAGAAAACCAACAAAGGCACGAGATACAGACCATTTACTTATGAATGTGTAAAACTCAAGAAAGTCCACATTATTCCTACAACATGTTGAAAGTGCTTCAGAATTCACACAGTACTAATTTTCTTTTGGTTCTGGTTAAATTATATATACCAGTTTATCACAAATGGTAAAATCTGTAACTCTGTTCAAAGTTTTAAAAGATTACTTAAGAATGGTTTC
This sequence comes from Moschus berezovskii, assembly GCF_049115385.1. Lineage (NCBI taxonomy): Eukaryota > Metazoa > Chordata > Mammalia > Artiodactyla > Moschidae > Moschus > Moschus berezovskii. The sequence goes on along the minus strand of NC_142488.1, from coordinate 130,173,993 downwards.
TTGTATTTCTATGCCACCTTTATAGTTCTGGTTTCTCATTTCTTAATTAGTAAATTCAGCATGCAGGTTCGATCCCAGGCTAATTTATACACTTCCAGAAGGAACGGCCTCTTGAATCCACAGAGGGTTGAGGTGGGGAGCCCCCAACCACGTCAGATTCGTTTCACATATGATAATATACATGTTTCAATGGCATTCTCCCAAATCATCCCACCCTCGCCCTCTCCCACAGAGTCCAAAATACTGCTCCACACATCAGTGTCTCTGCTGTTGTCTTGTATACAGGGTTATCGTTATCCTCTTGCTATATTCCATATATATGTGTTAATATACTGTATTGGTGTTTTTCTTTCTGGCTTACTTCACTCTGTATAATAGGCTCCAGTTTCATCCACCTCATTAGAACTAATTCAAATGTATTCTTTTTAACTGCTGAGTAGTACTCCATTGCGTAAATGTACCACAGCTTTCTTATCCATTCGTTTGCAGATGGACATCTAGGTTGCTTCCATGTCCTGGCTATAATAAACAGTGCTGCAATGAACATTGGAGTACATGTGTCTCTTTCAATTCTGGTTTCCTCGGTGTGTATGCCCAGGAGTGCGATTGCTGGGTCATATGGCAGTTCTATTTCCAGTTTTTTAAGGAATCACCACACTGTTCTCCATAGTGGTTGTACTAGTTTGCATTCCCACCAACAGTGTAAGAGGGTTCCCTTTTCTCCACACCCTCTCCATCATTTATTGCATGTAGACTTTTGGATAGCAGCCATTCTGACTGTCGTGAAATGGTACCTCATTGTAGTTTTGATTAGCATTTCTCTGATTATGAGTGATGCTGAGCAATTTTTCATGTGTTTATTTTCCACTGTGTGTCTTCTGTGGACAAATGTCTAGTTTTTTGGCCCATTTTTTGATTGGGTCGTTTATTTTTCTGGAATTGAGCTGCAGGAGGTGCTTGTATATTTTGGAGATTAATCCTTTATCAGTTGCTTCATTTGCTATTATTTTCTCCCATTCTGAAGGCTGTCTTTTCACCTTGCTTATAGTTTCCTTTGCTGTGCAGAAGCCTTTAATTTTAATAAGGTCCCATTCGTTTATTTTTGCTTTTATTTCCAATATTCTGGGAGGTGGGTCATGGAGGATGCTGCTGTGGTTTATGTTGGAGAGTGTTTTGCCTATGTTCTCCTCTAGGAGTTTTATAGTTTCTGGTCTTACATTTAGATCTTTAATCCATTTTGAGTTTATTTTTGTGTATGGTGTTAGGGAGTGTTCTAGTTTCATTCTTTTACAAGTGGTTGACCAGTTTTCCCAGCACCACTTGTTAAAGAGATTGTCTTTTCTCCATTGCATATTCTTGCCTCCTTTGTCAAAGATAAGGTGTCCATAGGTGTGTGGATTTATCTCTGGGCTTTCTATTTTGTTCCATTGATCTATATTTCTGTCTTTATGCCAGTACCATACTGTCTTGAAGACTGTGGCTTTGTAGTAGAGCCTGAAGTCTGGCAGGTTGATTCCCCCAGTTCCATTCTTCTTCTCAAGATTGCTTTGGCTATTCGAGGTTTTTTGTATTTCCATACAAAATGTGAAATTATTTGTTCTAGCTCTGTGAAAAACACTGTTGGTAGCTTGATAGAGATTGCATTGAACTTATAAATTACTTTGGGTAATATATTCATTTTCACAATATTTATGCTTCCAATCCATGAACACGGTATATTTCTCCATCAGTTAGTGTCCTCTCTGATTTCTTTCACCAATGTTTTATAGTTTTCTATATATATGTCTTTTGTTTCTTTAGGTAGATATATTCCTAAGTATTTTATTCTTTTCGTTGCAGTGGTGAATGGAATGGTTTCCTTAATTTCTCTTTCTATTTTCTCATTAGTAGTGTATAGGAATACAAGGGATTTCTGTGTGTTGATTTTATATCCTGCAACTTTACTATATTCATTGATTAGCTCTAGTAATTTTCTGGTAGAGTCTTTCGGGTTTTCTGTGTAGAGGATCATGTCATCTGCAAACAGTGAGAGTTTTATTTCTTCTTTTCCAATTTGGATTCCTTTTATGTCTTTTCCTGCTCTGATTGCTGTGGCCAATACTTCCAAAACTATGTTGAATAGTAGTGGTGAGAGTGGGCACCCTTGTCTAGTTCCTGACTTTAGGGGAAATGCTTTCAAGTTTTCACCATTGAGGATAATGTTTGCTGTGGGTTTGTCATATATAGCTTTTATTATGTTGAGGAATGTTCCTTCTATTCCCGCCTTCTGGAGGGTTTTGATTATAAATGTATGTTGGATTTTGTCAAAGGCTTTCTCTGCATCTATTGAGATAATCATATGGTCTTTATTTTTCAATTTGTTAACATGGCGTATTACTTTGATTGATTTGCGGATATTGAAGAATACTTGCATCCCTGGGATAAAGCCCACTTGGTCATGATGTATGATCTTTTTAATGTGTTGTTGTATTCTGTTTGCTAGACTTTTGTTAAGGATTTTTGCATCTATGTTCATCAGTGATATTGGCCTGAAGTTCTCTTTTATTGTGGGATCTTTGTCAGGTTTTGGTATAAGGGTGATGGTGGCCTCGTAGAATGAGTTAGGAAGTTTACCTTCCTCTGCAATTTTCTCGAAGAGTTTGAGTAGGATAGGTGTTAGCTCTTCTCTAAATTTTTGGTAGAATTCAGCTGTGAAGCCATCTGGACCTTGGCTTTTGTTTGCTGGAAGATTTCTGATTACAGTGTCAATTTCCATGCTTGTGATGGTCTGTTAAGATTTTCTATTTCTTCCTGGTTCAGTTTTGGAAAAGTGTACTTTTCTAAGAATTTGTCCATTTCTTCCAAGTTGTCCATTTTATTGCCATATAGTTGCTGATAGTAGTCCCTTATGATCCTTTGTATTTCTGTTTTGTCTGTTGTGATCTCTCCCTTTTCATTTCTAATTTTATTGATTTTGTTTTTCTCCCTTTGTTTCTTGATGAGTCTGGCTAGTGGTTTGTCAATTTTATTCACCCTCTCAAAGAAACAGCTTTTGCCTTTGTTGATTTTTGCTATGGTCTCTTTTGTTTCTTTTGCATTTATTTCTGCCCTAATTTTTACGATTTCTTTCCTTCTACTAACCCTAGGGTTCATCATTTCTTCCTTTTCTAGTTGCTTTAGGTGTAGAGTTAGGTTATTTAGTTGGCTTTTTTCTTGTTTCTTGAGGTATGCCTGTATTGCTATGAACCTTCCCCTTAGCATTGGTTTTACAGTGTCCCACAGGTTTTGGGTTGTTGTGTTTTCATTTTCATTCATTTCTATGCATATTTTGATTTCTTAAATGATTTTTTCGTTATTCAGCAGTGTGTTGTTCAGACTCCATGTTGGAGTTTTTAATAGCTTTTCTCCTGTAATTGAGACCTAGCCTTACTGCATTGTGGTCAGAAAAGATGCTTGGAATGATTTCAATTTTTTTGAATTTACCAAGGCTAGATTTATGGCCCAGGATGTGATCTATCCTGGAAAAGGTTCCATGTGCGCTTGAGAAGAAGGTGAAATTCATTGTTTTAGGGTGAAATGTCCTATGGATATCTATTAGGTCTAACTGGTCTATTGTCTATTTTGTGTTTCCTTTTAAATTTTCTGTTTAGTTGATCCCTTTCATACTTGTTAGCATTTGTCTTACATATTGTGGTGCTCCTATGTTGGGTGTATATATATTTATTTTTGTTATATCTTCTTCTTGAATTGAGCCTTTGATCATTATGTAGTGTCCTTCTTTGTCTCTTTTCATAGCCTTTGTCTTAAAGTCTATTTTATCTGATATGAGTATTGCTACTGCCGCTTTCTTTTGGTCTCTATTTGCGTGGAATATCTTTTTCCAGTCCTTCCCTTTTAATCTGTATGTGTCCCTCATTTTTAGGTGGGTCTCTTGTAGACAACATATAGACGGGTCTTATTTTTTTATCCATTCAGCCAGTCTTTGTCTTTTGGTTGGGCATTCAACTCATTTACATTTAAGCTAATTATTGATAGGTATGATCCCATTGCCATTTACTTTATTGTTTTGGGTTCGAGATTATACACTCATTCTTTGTTTCCTGTCTAGAGAAGGTCCTTTAACATTTTTTGGAGAGCTGGTTTGGTGATGCTGAATTCTCTCAGCTTTTGTTTGTCTGTAAAGCTTTTGAATTTTCCTTCATATTTGAATGAGATCCTTGCTGGGTACAGTAATCTGGGCTGTAGGTTATTTTCTTTCATCACTTTAAGTATGCCCTGCCATACCCTCCTGGCCTGAAGAGTTTCTATTGAAAGATCAGCTGTTATCCTTTTGGGGATCCCCTTGTGTGTTATTTGTTGCTTTTCCATCGCTGCTTTCAATATGTGTTCTTTGTGTTTGATCTTTGTTAATTTGATTACTATGTGTCTTGGGGTATTTCGCCTTGGGTTTATCCTGTTTGGGACTCTCTGGGATTCTTGGACTTGGGTGATTATTTCCTTCCATATTTTAGGGAAATTGTCAACTATTATCTCCTCAAGTATTTTCTCATGGTCTTTCTTCTTGTCTTCTTCTTCTTGGACTCCTATGATTCGGATATTAGGGCATTTAAAATTGTCCCAGAGGTCTCTGAGATTGTCCTCATTTCTTTTAATTAATTTTTCTTTTTTCCTCTCTGCTTCATTTATTTCTACCATTCTATATTCTAACTCACTTATTCTATCTTCTGCCTCTGTTATTCTACAATTGGTTCCCTCCAGAGTGTTTTTGATCTCATCTATTTCATTATTCATTGTATATTGACTCTTTTTTATTTCTTCTAGATCCTTGTTAAACCTTTCTTGCATCTTCTCAATCCTCGTCTCCAGATTATTTATCTGTAACTCCAATTTGCTTTCAAGATTTTGGAATTCTTTATCAGGTAGATTCCCTATCTCTTCCTCTTTTTTTTGGGTTGGTGGGCATTTATTTGCTGGGTATTTCTCTGCCTCTTCATCTTGCTTATATTGCTGTGTTTGGGGTGGCCTTTCCATCAGCTGGCAGTTTGTGGAGTTCTCTTTATTGTGGAGTTTCCTCGCTATGGGTGAGGTTGGATGGGTGGCTTGTCAAGGTTCCCTGGTTAGGGAAGCTTGTGTCGGTGTTCTGGTGGGTGGAGCTGGATTTCTTCTGTCTGGAGTGCAATGAAGTGACCAGTAATGAGTTATGAGATGTCAATGACTTTGGACAACCTGTGTATTGAAGCTCAGGGCTATGTTCTTGTGTTGCTGGAGAATTTGCATGGTATGTCTTGCTCTGGAACTTGTTGACCCTTGGGTGGGGCTTGGTTTCAGTGTGGGTATGGAGGCGTTTGATGAGGTCCTATTGATTAATGTTCCCTAAACTCCAATACTTTGGCCACCTCATGCGACGAGTTGACTCACTGGAAAAGACTCTGATGCTGGGAGGGATTGGGGGTGGGAGGAGACGGGGACGATAGAGAATGAGATGGCTGGATGGCATCACCAACTCGATGGACATGAGTTTGAGTGAACTCTGGGAGTTGGTGATGGACAGGGAGGCCTTGCGTGCTGTGATTCATGGGGTCACAAAGAGTCGGACACAACTCAGCGACTGAACTGAACTCAACTGAACTGATAGTCAGAAGTTCTCTGGTGTTCTCACAATTTGAACTTAATTCTCCTGCCTCTGGTTTTCAGCCTTATTCTTACCGTAGACTCTAGACTTCTCTATCTGTCATTTCCAAGGTGGTTCCCTCTGTTTTAGCTTCTGTTTGCTGGTCTCTTCAGTGTCTAATTTCCGCCCTGACACTAGGGAGTGGTGGTGGACACTTTTTAAGGCTCACTTGTTCAGTCCTGTTCTGGTAAGGGAGGAACACTGCAGACAAATATCTCTAGCATCTGTGGGGAGTGCTCGCAGTGTCCCGGCCACAATGGGTTTGCCCCCACTCATGGCATGTGTGCTGTCCCAGTCTACACTGCACAGGCTTTAGGTTGCTCTGCCAATAACTGTCTAAGGCTGGCTCTGGGTTGCATGCACATCCCAGGTCTAAACAACTCAGGTTCAGGTACTCGGGTACTCCACAAAGGCGCAGACTTGGTTGGGTCTGTGTTTTGTGCCTTCCCCGGACCAAGCAGCTCAAGTGACCAGGTGTTTGGCAAGTGCAGTCACTGCGACTTCTCGCCTCCCTGGTCCCTCCCACTCAGTTTTCTGGGTGTACAGCCAGTGCACCTTCTCAGTGGATGTTTACCAGCCAGAAACCCAAAAAGTCTTGGTTAACAATGAAGCCTGCCTGCAGTTTGGTATCAGATACCTCTCTGGGGCCGCGATTGCACCCTTCTGTCTCTGGCTGCCCTCCCCTGCCTGTCTTGGTGGGGGATGGGCCGTCCACAGCCGGCTAGCTCTGCTCCATCCTTTGTTCTGTGAGCGGGGCTGGCGGAGTCTTCGGTTGGAGCTTTTCGCCTTTTCGTGGGGTAGCTACCCCACAGTCTGCTCTGCTTTCTCCAGTCAGCTCCCCCAGACTGCGCTCCTAGATTTATTTTTAATCAGAGGATAATTGCTTTACTTGGATGCAATCTCAAAAATGACAGAATGATCTCTGTTCATTTCCAAGGCAAACCATTCAATATCACAGTAATCCAAGTTTATGCCCTGACAAGTAATGCTGAAGAAGCTGAAGTTGAATGGTTCTACGAAGATCTACAAGACCTTCTAGAACTTACACTCAAAAAAGATGTCCTTTTCATTATAGGGGACTGAATACAAAAGTAGGAAGTCAAGAAATACCTGGAGTAACAAGAAAATTTGGCAATGGAGTACAGAATGAAGCAGGGCAAAGGCTAAGAGCTTTGCCAAGAGAATGCACTGGTCATAGCAAACATACTCTTCCAATAACAGAAGAGAAGACTCTACACGTGGACATCACCAGATGATCAATACTGAAATCAGATTGATTATATTCTTTGCAGCCAAAGATGGAGAAGCTCTATACAGTCAGCAAAAACAAGACCAGGAGCTGACTGTGGCTCAGATCATGAACTCCTTATTGCCAAAATCAGACTTAAATTGAAGAAAGTAGGGAAACCATATACCATTCAGGTTTGACCTAAGTCAAATCCATTTTGATTATACTGTGGAAGTGAGAAATAGATTCAAGGGATTAGATCTGATAGACAGAGTGCCTGAAGAACTATGGACAGAGGTTCATGACATTTTACAGGAAACGGTGATCAAGACCATCCCCAAGAAAAAGAAATGCAAAAAGAGAAAATGTTTGTCTGAGGAGGCCTCAGAAATAGCTGCAAAAAGAAGAGAAGCAAATGGCAAAGGAGAAAAGGAAAGATATACCCATTTCAATGAAGAGTTCCAAAGAATAGCAAGGAGAGATAAGTAAGCCTTTCTCAGTGATCAATGCAAAGAAATAGAGGAAAACAATAGAATGGGAAAGACTAGGGATCTCTTCAAGAAAATTAGAAACACCAAGGTAACTTTTCATGCAAAGAGGAGCACAATAAAGGACAGAAATGGAATGGACCTAACAGAAGCAGAAGACATTAAGAAGAGCTGGCAAGAATACATAGAAGAACTATACAAAAAAGATCTTCATGACCCAGATAATCACGATGGTATGATTACTCACCTAGAGCCAGACATCCTGAAGTGTGAAGTCAAGTGGGCCTTCAGTTCATAATGATGCTCAGTCGCTGAGTCATGTCCGACTCTTTGCGACTCCATGAATCACAGTATGCCAGGCCTCCCTGTCCATCACCAACTCCCGGAGTTCACTCAAACTCATGTCCATCGAGTCGGTGATGCCATCCAGCCATCTCATTCTCTGTCGTCCCCTTCTCCTCCCGCCCCCATTCCTTCCCAGCATCAGAGTCTTTTCCAGTGAGTCATCTTGTCACATGAGGCTCTTAGGGAGCATCATTATGAACAAAGCTAGTGGAGGTGATGCAATTTCAGTTGAGCTTTTTCAAATCTTAAAAGTTGATGCTGTGAAAGTACTGCACTCAATATGGCAGCAAATTTGGAAAACTCAGCAGTGGCCACAGGACTGGAAAAGGTCAGTTTTCATTGCAATCCCAAAGAAAGGCAATGCCAAAGAACGTTGAAACTACCGCACAATTGCACTCATCTCACATGCTAGCAAAGTAATAATCAAAATTCTCCAAGCCAGGCCTCAATAGTACGTGACCTGAGACCTTGCAGATGTTCAAGCTGGTTTTAGTAAAAGCAGAGGAACCAGAGATCAAATTGCCAACATCCATTGGATCATTGAAAAAGCAAGAGAGTTCCAGAAAAAACATCTACTTCTGCTTTATTGACTATGCCAAACCTTTGCCTGTGTGGATCACAACAAACTGGAAAATTCTGAAAGAGGTGGAAATACCAGACCACCTGACTGCCTCCTGAGAAATCTGTATTCAGGTCAAGAAGCAAAAGTTAGAACTGGACATGGAATAACAACAGACTGGTTCCAAATTGGGAAAGGAGTATGTCAAGGCTGTATATTGTCACCCTGCTTATTTAACTTATATGAAGAGTACATTATGAGAAACCCTGGGCTGGATGAAGCACAAGCTGGAATCAAGATTCCTGTGAGAAATATTAGAAATAACCTCAGATATGCAGATGACACCACCCTTATGGCAGAGAGCAAACAAGAACTAAGGATCCTCTTGATAAAAGTGAAAGAGGAGAGTGAAAAAGTTGACTTAAAACTAAACATTCAGAAAACTAAGATCATGGCATCTGGTCCCATCACTTCATGGCAAATAGTTGGGGAAGCAATGGAAACACTGACAGACTTTATTTTGGGGGGCTCCAAAATCACTGCAGATAGTGACTGCAGCCATGAAATTAAAAGACACTTGCTCCTTGGAAGAAAAGCTATGACCAACTTAGAAAGTGAAAGTGAAAGTGAGGTCGCTCAGTCGTATCCGGCTCTTTGCGACCCTGTGGACTGTAGCCCACCAGGCTCCTTTGTCCTTGGGATTTTCCAGGCAAGAATACTAGAGTGGGTTGCCATTTCCTTCTCCAGGGGATCTTCCTGACCCAGGGATCGAATCCAGGTCTCCCGCATTGCAGACGGACACTTTAACCTCTGAGCAACCAGGGAAGACCATGACCAACTTAGCATATTAAAAAGCAGAGACATTACTTTGCCAACAAAGGTCCATCTAGTCAAAGCTATGGTTTTTCCAGTAATCATGTATGGATGTGAGAGTTGGACCATAAAGAAGGCTGAGCGCCAAAGAATTGATGCTTTTGAACTGTGGTGTTGGAGAAGACTCTTGAGAGTCCCTTGGACTGCAAGAAGATACAACCAGTCCATCCTAAGGGAAATCAGTCCTGAATATTCATTGGAAGGACTGATGCTGAAACTGAAACTCTAATACTTTGGCCATCTGATGCAAAGAGCTGACTCACTGGAAAAGACCCTGATGCTGGGAAAGATTGAAGGTGGAAGAGAAGGGAACAATAGAGGATGAGATGGTTGGATGGCATCACTGACTCAATGGACATGAGTTTGAGTGAACTCCGGGAGTTGGTGATGGACAGGGATGCCTGGCATGCTGTAGTCCATGGGGTCACAAAGAGTCGGACACAACTGAGCGACTGAACTGAAGTGAATTGCTTTACAATATTGTTTTGGTTTCTGCCATACATCAACATGAATCAGCCATAGGTGTACGTAGCCCCCTCCCTCTGGAGCCTCCCTTCCACCACCCACCCCATCCTACCTCTCTAGGTTGTCACAGAGCACCAAATTTGAGCTCCTTGCATCATACAGCCATCTAATTTTAAATATAGTAATGTGTATGTTTCAACAATACTCTCTCAGTTCGTCCCACCCACTCCTTCCCATCCTGTGTCCACAAAGTCTGTTCCCCTCTCTGTTTTTAAACATGTTTAGGTCTCCTTTAATTTGGGGGGGAGGCAGAAATGCTTAATCCTGACGGTCCTCCTAGCAATTTTATTCAATACTATCTTTTTTTCCTTCTTCTACCATTGAGCTTTGCAAATGAATGGGTTACATCTATAAACTCCTGCCATCTGGCTTCCAGCCCAACCACCACTGAAACTGCATTCTTAAAGCTCAAGCAGGATTTCTGAAGCATTAAATGAAATAGCTCTCCTCAGTTCTGATTTCCCTTGACCAGGGATAAACTTTTGAGGTTTAAAGCATTGTATACCAAGCTCTAAAACCACATTTTCAATGCATACTAGACATTTGTATTAGAACATTCTATTTGCTGGGAGGGATCGGGGGTGGGAGGAGAAGGGGACGACAGAGAATGAGATGGCTGGATGGCATCACCGACTCGATGGACATGAGTTTGAGTGAACTCTGGGAGTTGGTGATGGACAGGGAGGCCTTGCGTGCTGTGATTCATGGGGTCGCAAAGAGTCGGACACACTGAGCGACTGAACTGAACTGAATTGTTACTTCAACACAGTTAAAATGACTCATAGTTTTCTCTACTGATGTTCCCTCTGAATGATTTTCCAATGTGTGACTGACGATGAGCCAGGGATCTCACCTTTCAGGCACATCACTATAGGTCTTGCACACTGCTTGGATGTAATCAACAGTCAGTAAATATTTGCTGAAATGAACAAATGAATATACATCATTCTTCCACTCACTGGGCCTTAATTCTTTAGAGTCATTTTGGATTCACTTCCCTCCTTTGTTCCATGAATTACATCAGTGATGAAACCTTGTCAATTATGCCTTCAAAATGTAGGGGTTAAGGGTATGGATGTGGAGTCATATAGACCTGTTTGACTCTTTGCTCTGCAGTTGTCAAGCTCTGACTTTGGGCATGTTCCCTAACCTCTCAGTTTTTTAATCTATAAAATGAGGATAGTAACGGTACATTATGGGGTTAATGAAAATAAATGAGGTAATGTGTACAAAGTGCTTTGCACAGTGCCTGGAACACAGCAAGGGTTCAATAAATGATAGTTATTCAATTATCTTTCACTGTTCCCCTCGAGAGGTTTACTTACTGCTTCATATCCTTGCTGTTTCTCTTGGCTTGAATGCTCTCCTTCCTTTCTGCCCATTCAAAATGCTATTTACTCTTCTTGTTAATGTTATTTTTTAAAGTAATACGTATTCACAGTTAAAAACTTGAATAGATTTGTAAGACTTCTAAAGCAAAAGAGCAGACCCCTACTCCATCTTGCCTAACTTCTGATCTGTACTAGGAAAGAAACCACTTTCAATAATCTTAACTGTTTCTTCCAACATTTACTTCCATATTTCTAAATAATGTCCTTATACTGATGGTTCTTGATCTTTCCATTTTTAGATAAATACTTATTGCCTTCTTATTATGGAAGATAAATATTTAGATCTCTTACAACACCATCCTTTCCAATTAGCTTTCCCTTCATCCTACAAAAGAATTTTCTCAGAATCTTGAAGGCCAAACTATATCCCAGTGAATTCACTGTGGCTACTTGTGATTGCCTTTTCCCTTCCACTAAAATAAAATACCCTATCCTTTTATCAGTCGGTTCTAGAACTGTGTGTGCCTTTGATATCATGATTACTAGAATACATCTACTTCCCCTTTCTTAAAAGCAACACAATATTAAATTATCCACAATCCTGTTGGACTTCTGTTCTCCATGATTGCTAACCTCATTTGTCAGTACAGTATCCTCAATGTAACTAATATGGGCTATTTGGAGCACTACAATAGGGAACCCTGATCTCTTCTGACAAAGTGACATGTAAGCTGAGATCTGAAAGACAAATTGCAAAGACTATGAAAGCATTCCTGCAGAGATGGTTGCAAGTGCAAAGGCTCTCAGGGGAAAAGGAACTCTGGGAACTCAAGGAGTAAAAGGCGGCCAGTGGAGTGGATGGAGTTTGGTGCGTCAGGGGGAGAGAATGCTCACCAGGAGCTAGAAAGGAAAACGGGGGTTAGAAAATTCAGTGCCTTGTAGCTGAGGTCCAGGCAAGATCTGGGCCTTATCCTGAAAGCAATGAGAAGCTACTGAAAAGTCATAAGCAGGGGAGTGATTTGATCTGATTTGCCTTCTAAAGATTTCTATGGTTGCAGGGTGGAGAATGAACTGGGGAGGGCCAAGAGTTAGAAAGATACGGGTAAAACTGGTTTCAAGGAAACGTTAAGGGCAGCTTTGTAAGGGAGAAAAAAATTTCAAATGGGCAAAAGGTAGTCTTATGAGGTACTTTCGAAAGCTCAGCAGAGACCTTGGAATTTCTTCAACTTGCTGATAGCAGTGATAGGCATGCTCATATAACAGCTTCAATTTTTTTTCTTTTTTTTTTTTAGTATTAGATGGAGGAGGGGACTCCTCCCGCTCCTCCTCACCCTCCTGCTGAATCCCCGAATTGCTGACCAACCAATTGATCCCAGAAGCAGTTTGCCTCCCTCCTTCCCAAGTCTCGACAGCCTCCGGTCCCCACTGGATGTCCTACCCACTTGCCATGGTGAGATTTCTGAGGGGTAGAGGCGACCAAGGGGCTTGCACAGAAATAGGGCAGCAGAATTGAAACGGTCAAGGAAGAACAGTTTCCCTTCCGTTTCTAAGACAGTACGCATTAGAAACAGACGTTTCTAAGACAGTCGACTTGAGATGGTAAAAAGGACAGGAGACTGCTTCCTCTGAACTCCTGCCTACAAGGAGCCTGGGGCTTTGGCTGCTGTCAGCTGACGCACCATGAGAGTTGGTGTTATATGCCATGGGGTCTGACAGTTCAGACAGCAGGAAGTTAGTTTTTGCAGTTCTGTTTATGGAACTAGCCGAATGAAAATGCTGGCTGGTGGTCTGCTTTTCACAGCCATTGACAACAGCTTCCTACAACACCTGGGTTTACTTTGGAAGCCGTGAAGAGGCACTGAAAAAAACAAAAATAATTTCTTCTTGTCTTAAAAAAAAAAACTCACGAAGTAGTCTGAATGTGTGTGACAGTAACTCTAATTCAGGTTGCATTTGGATATGGAAAGAAACTACCTTGCATAAACTTCAAGTTTTGCTGAGTATATTTTATTTATGTGGGACTGCATTTATTTATAGTCAAGCAAATTAGTCTGGACCCATGAATATAGGTGTTGTGATGCAACAAACTAGGAAGATGAGGGAGAGACGGTGGAATTACAGTAACAAATGAAAATTTGACCAACAGTATTTCTACGTTTTGGGAGATCCTAAAAGCTTTGCTTTTAAGCTGGACAACATGGCAATGATATGTGAGAAAATACACAATGATGTGTGAGAGAACACCGAAAACCAATATCCAGTTCTCTAAATTTTTCTAAGTTGGTCTGTTTTAATTTATAAGCTAAGTACATTTTTTCAATTTATTTAACAAATTGCATATGGAAAGACATTACTTATTATTTACTAGTAAGTACTTGCATATCCAAATGTCTAAATTCATTTTCTATTTCTTATTTTACTGATAACGATGTCTCTTATTGATAAGGATTCTAGACTTGGAGAAGGAAATGGCAGCCCACTCCAGTACTCTTGCCTGGAAAATCCCATGGACGGAGGAGCCTGGTAGGCTGCAGTCCATGGGGTCGCTAGGAGTTGGACACGACTGAGCGACTTCACTTTCACTTTCATGCATTGGAGAAGGAAATGGCAACCCACTCCAGTGTTCTTGCCTGGAGAATCCCAGGGACGGGGAAGCCTGGTGGGCTTCCGTCTATGGGGTCGCACAGAGTCAGACACGACTGAAGTGACTTAGCAGCAGCAGCAGCAGCAGCAGACGTATGCCTAGACAAATTGACAACAACCTCTTCGACCCACAAATTCCAGTCAGTATCTAGAATAGTGCCTGCCACATAGTAGTTATTCAACAAACAATAAGTGAATTAAATTACCTTAGTCGTTCTCCTCAACAAAAGTAGTCAGCAAAACTTTTTCTATTTGAAAATAAATCTTTGAAATATTAGAGAGCAAAATCTTAGAACTATTTTGCCAATATAACAAAATATCCTAATATCCGATTGGGCTTCCCAGGTGGTTCAGCGTTAAAGAATAAGCCTGACAATGCAGGAGTCACAGGGTAGATCCCTGGGTCAGGAAGATCTCCTGGAGAAGGAAATGGCAACCTACTTCAGTATTCTTGTCCAGGAAATCCCGTGGACAGAGGAGCCTGGCGGGGACTGAGGGACTAAACAACAGCAGATTAATAGACATCTAACATAAATCTTAAAATTCATTAGACGCGGCCTCAAGGGTGAGTAAACGCAAGGAACCACAATAGAGAAAGAAGTGGAAACGGACGGTTTTAATTCTAGGCAACCAGGACAGTTTGGGAACCTACCTTATGTGCTCTGCACTTAAGGCAATGAGGACGGGCTACTAGTGGCTCACACTATCAAGTGCAGACTTCCCAGGTATTTCTGAAGATCCTAATGGGTTTTAGAGTTCTTTCCGGGCCATGCCCGCCCAGACATCCTGGGCGTCTGCCCAGAGAGTGTGTTCTTTTTCTTAGATCATCTGGCACGTCCTCGCCGACTCCTCCCTCCACCCTGGACTTTGCCCATGGGGCTCCTTCTAAAGCCTTCTCACAATGCAAGGTCCACTTTAACCTCCAGTGCTTTCGAGAAAGCTTCCCAGACCCCCTTTTGAAGTGCACCGGCGCTCTCAGCACTTGAAGCCTCTCATCTAGCAGCCAGGACTTTCTAACCTGCTGTTTTTGCAGAAGTTCAGACTTAAATTGAAGAAAGTAGGGAAAACCACTAGACCATTCAGATATGACCTCAATCAAATCCCTTATGATTATGCAGTGGAAGTGAGAAATAGATTTAAGGGACTAGATCTGATTGATAGAGTGCCTGATGAACTCTGGACGGAGGTTCGTGACATTGTACAGGAGACAGGGACCAAGACCATCCCCATGGAAAAGAAATGCAAAAGAGCGAAATGGCTGTCTGAGGAGGCCTTACAAATAGCTGTAAAAAGAAGAGAGGCGAAAAGCAAAGGAGAAAAGGAAAGATATAAGCATCTGAATGCAGAGTTCCAAAGAATAGCAAGGAGAGATAAGAAAGCCTTCCTCAGTGATCAATGCAAAGAAATAGAGGAAAACAACAGAATAGGAAAAACAAGAGACCTCTTCAAGAAAATTAGAGATTCCAAGGGAACTTTTCATGCAAAGATGGGCTCGATAAAGGACAGAAATGGTATGGACCTAACAGAAGCAGAAGATATTAAGAAGAGGTGGCAGGAATACACAGAAGAACTGTACAAAAAAGATCTTCCCGACCAAGATAGTCACGATAATGTGATCACTGACCTAGAGCCAGACATCTTGGAATGTGAAGTCAAGTGGGCCTTAGAAAGCATCATTACGAACAAAGCTAGTGGAGGTGATGGAATTCCAGTTGAGCTATTTCAAGTCTTGAAAGATGATGCTGTGAAAGTGCTGCACTCAATATGCCAGCAGATTTGGAAAACTCAGCAGTGGCCACAGGACTGGAAGAGGTCAGTCTTCATTCCAATCCCAAAGAAAGGCAATGCCAAAGAATGCTCAAACTACCGCACAATTGCACTCATCTCACACGCTAGTAAAGTCATGCTCAAAATTCTCCAAGCCAGGCTTCAGCAGTATGTAAACCGTGAACTCCCAGATGTTCAAGCAGGTTTTAGAAAAGGCAGAGGCACCAGAGATCAAATTGCCAACATCCGCTGGATCATGGAGAAAGCAAGAGAGTTCCAGAAAAACATCTATTTCTGCTTCATTGACTATGCCAAAGCCTTTGACTGTGTGGATCACAATAAACTGTGGAACATTCTGAAAGAGATGGGAATCCCAGACCACCTGACCTGCCTCTTGAGAAACCTGTATGCAGGTCAGGAAGCAACAGTTAGAACCGGTCATGGAACAACAGACTGGTTCCAAATAGGAAAAGGTGTACGTCAAGGTTGTATATTGTCACCTTGCTTATTTAACTTATATGCAGAGTACATCATGAGGAACGCTGGGCTGGAAGAAGCACAAGCTGGAATCAAGATTGCTGGGAGAAATATCAATAACCTTAGATATGCAGATGACACTACCCTTATGGCAGAAAGTGAAGAGGAACTCAAAAGCCTCTTGATGAAAGTGAAAGAGGAGAGTGAAAAGGTTGGCTTGAAGCTCAACATTCAGAAAACAAAGATCATGGCATCTGGTCCCATCACTTCATGGGAAATAGATGGAAAAACAATGGAAACAGTGTCAGACTTTGTTTTTTTGGGCTCCAAAATCACTGCAGATGCTGATTGCAGCCATGAAATTAAAAGACGCTTGCTCCTTGGCAGGAAAGTTATGACCAACCTTGATAGTATATTAAAAAGCAGAGACATTACTTTGCCGACCAAGGTCCGTCTAGTCAAGGCAATGGTTTTTCCCGTGGTCATGTATGGATGTGAGAGTTGGACTGTGAAGAAAGCTGATCGCCGAAGAATCGATGCTTTTGAACTGTGGTGTTGGAGAAGACTCTTGAGAGTCCCTTATACTGCAAGGAGATCCAACCAGTCCATTCTAAAGGAGATCAATCCTGGATGTTCATTGGAGGGACTGATGCTAAAGCTGAAACTCCAATACTTTGGCCACCTCATGAGACGAGTTGACTCACTGGAAAAGACTCTGATGCTGGGAAAGGTTGGGGGCGTGAGGAGAAGGGGACGACGGAGAATGAGATGGCTGGATGGCATCACCGACTCTGTGGACATGAGTTTGAGTGTACTCCGGGAGTTGGTGATGGACAGGGAGGCCTGGCGTGCTGTGATTCATGGGGTCGCGGAGAGTCGGACACGACTGAGCGACTGAACTGAACTGAACTGAACTGAGCACCTTACCACAGTGGGCCACCCCTCCCCCCACGCTGGGGAGGTCTTTTGAGAAGTCGCCGTATCCAGCCCCTAACACAGCCGAGTACAAAGAAAATGCCCAGGAAAGATCTGTTGAAATGGAGCTAAACCCCAGAGGGGAAAGGAGAAGTGCCCGTGCTCAGCAGTAAAGGCCCTTCACGACCCCAGGGGAGGCCCGCGGTGCAGCTGGCCCTGTCCCCAGCGCTTCGCTGGGAGGAGACAGTGGCGCGGCAGAGGCTCGTGGAAATGCCTCTGATCTCCTTCGACTAATTTCTTCTTTACTTTTGCAGAGGAATCTACATTCTACTCCAGCAGCCTCGGGGCACTCCGCAAAGGGCGGTGCAAACCGAGCGACTTGGGGGTTGGGATGGCCAATCTCATGGCAATTTTAGCTTCGGCTTTCCTATGTAATGTTTAAAGTTTCGCAAACTCCAATTCTAAACTAGGAGCCGAGGGGGTAGAGGGTTTCCTGGTGCACAATTCTTCACGTCCCAGGGAAGGTTCCGGGCATTCGTGGCTTTGCCTCACAGGTCCTTTTCACATTTCCCATCGCGGGGAATCTAAAGAGCGCTAGTGACCTCCACTTCCAGCCCAAGCCGAGAACCGCGGTTCAGCCCTGAGGTCTCAGCCGCTTCCTCCTTCAACCTTCTGGCCAAACCCAGAGCGGGCGAGTGGGGGAGCTCCCAGCCCGCGGTACTAGGCGGACGCGGGGGCATGGCGGGACTACAGCTCCCAGGCTGCTCTACGAGAAGCGAAGGGGCGGGGGCGAGAGGGAGGGGCTTGGGGTCCAGGCGGGAGGGGGAGTGGGGGTGGCAGGGAAATCCCGCCCCGCTGCGCAGCAGCAGCGACACAAAGCCTGACTTTACAACCTCAGAGAGAAAGTGGAAGTGAGATGGTTTAGGTGGGGAGACAGGACGAGAGAAAAAACCTGAGGAGGGAAAGGCGCGTAGGTGGGAGCTGAGCGAAGCGAGGGTAGTGGGGAGATCCGCGCCTCTGGGGCTCTTAGAACTAGTGCCCTCGCCGGGGTCTCCACAGCGCCCCGCCGGCCCCGGCTCCTCACGCCAAGCCCGGCTCCGCCCCGCGGGAAGCGGGGCGCCCGGTTGCCTGGCGGGTTCGGGGCGGGCCGGCAGGCTGCACCGTGGCTCCCCGGCCCGAGTGCCGGCCGGCCGGCGCGGCTGCCGCGGACCGAGGAGGGGCTGTGAGCGAAGCGAAGCGGCGGACGAATTAGGGCCGGGGCAGGGTAGGCTGCGGCTCCCGCACGAGCCAGGGGAGAAGGGTCGGGCTGAGGCGAGGTGAGGCGCGGGGCGACTCGGGAGGGTCCCCCGTGGCCGCGAGCGGGGCGGGCGCACGCGGGTTGACCGCGGAGAAGCGGGAGGTGGCTCCGAGGCAGGGAAGAGTGCAGACGGCGGGGTGCCGAGCCCGGCGCCGGCGGAGAGCGCTGGGCGGGAGGAGCCGAGCGCGCCTCCGCCACCCCTCCCCCGCGCGTTCGGCTCGCTACCTCCGCGGGCCGCTGCGGGAGGGGCGGGGCGTGAGCTGGGGCGGGGGCCGCGGGGGCGGGGCGAGTTCGGAGAGCCGGCGGTTGGCGCGGCCGCGAGCTTCTCCGACCGTTTCGCGCCGCCGGCCCCCGCCGCAGTGTGTTGTGTGGACGGCAGCTTCTCAGACAGCCCGGTAGAGTCCAGCTCGACGCCCGGCAGCCTTCGACGCGATGTTCCGCCGGAGCTTTAATCGTTTTGTAAGTACACTCGCTGCGGCTCCCCGCGTGTCGGTTCGCTTTCTCGCCAGCCCCTTCGCCCGGTCCCTCAGAACAGTTTCCTGAGGGGAGGACTGCGTCTCGTGGAGACAGCAGCAGTGCCCGCTCCTGCATTTTCACTGAAACGACGCTGCTCCGGGCGGTCGGGGTGGGGAGTCAGGTAGGGCTCTCGGAGCACCCCGTTACCCCACCCGACCCCGGCCCGGAGCTGCCCTGGGCTGTTCCTTACAAACTCTGCCTCGGACGGGGGGTGGCGCCCTCCGAGCTGGATGGTGAGGGAACCCCGGGGGGGACCGGCCCAGGGGTCCCTCGGTGTGTCAGTTACTCGAAGATGGCGTTTTATTATCAGGGAGGTTGCTTTCTTTTGTTTCCTTTGCCACGAGCACATGGAGGTAAACCTAGACCTGTCACCGTGGTCCAAAAAAGCCCTGGGGACTGAGGGGTGGGAGGCTGGGGCCGGGCTCAGCCGGCCTCTCACCCGAGGTCGGGCAAACTTTGGAGACCTATCCTGAGCCTCTCACCCTGAGGGTTAAATAAAAGCGAGGGCGATCGTCGGGGTGGGCTGAGTCGAGGTGGAGACGCGAGGAGGCGGCACCGCCGCTGCCAAGCGAGCGCCCGGGCCGAAGCCTCGCCGAGACCCGAACGCCCCAGACCTTGACCTGGGGGAGGAGGCGAGCTGCAGCTGGACTCCTCCGTCCATGTCGACCCCCCCGCCCCGATCCCCAGAAAAGGGAATTTTACTGTCGAGGGAGTTTGTAATCGGTTTTCCGGGTGCCAGACTTTCTTGAGTAACCTGTTCACTCCTAGAGGGTACGTGAAGAACGGAATGAAACCGGGACCATCTACTTCTATGCTGCTGTTAGTAGCAGCTTCCTTAATTGCAAGATGAGGTGGCGGGAACAGGATTTTATTTCTGCCAGTAATGTGAAAGGAAGGATTCGTCAGTAAATGTGGGTTTTTCTGGCCTTCGGACAAATGGTTGAGTTGCTGTGCGCTCCTACCAACCCCCCTTACAAGGTCTGTTTAAGAACTTGTCGGTTTGGCTG
Source organism: Moschus berezovskii (assembly GCF_049115385.1). Taxonomy (NCBI): domain Eukaryota; kingdom Metazoa; phylum Chordata; class Mammalia; order Artiodactyla; family Moschidae; genus Moschus; species Moschus berezovskii. Next base: position 130,154,372 of record NC_142488.1, on the reverse strand, counting down.
TTTTCCTGCGATTATTCGTAATCGAAGCATTGCTAGCATTTTTCACGCGTCGGATGAATTTGCTCTCATTATTGTTTCTGCATTTGAAACTTTCACAAATGTACCCTGGCTAAACGAAGTAATTGTACGTCCCCTTCTAGGCTATTATCACAAGAGTGCTGTTAATGTTTTTCTAAAGGTTTACCTCACCAGAAGCATGTCTTATGAAATTGGAGCAGGTTTACCTGTGGCACAGCAATAGAGGTTGTGCATATCAGGATTTTGAAATCCGTAGGAATTGGTTTGTACTCTATGTTTTGCTGAAGCAAGTGACTAAAATTGGTTTCTCACATTTAGCCTGAGCATTGTGCTTCATAGTTCTATTTCATGTAGATTCTTGTGATCCTGAGTGTTGTTTGGGGGTGTTAGAAAAGGAAAGGTGACAAAGAGGACTAATTGTAATATTTGGGAAGAGGATAATCTTTTCACATGGCATTCTTATACTGGAAAACAACTGGATTGTGGTTCGTAATATATTCCTTAGCTCAACATTGAGATGATGACATCCTCCCCCCTTTTTTAAGGACTTGAACATTTGAAACCAAACAACCAGTCTAAAAGTATCAGTCTAAAAGCCCCCTTCATCTTTCTTTTGCTCAGAGTGGTCTGCGTTGTTTGAGTCTAGTAAGGGAACAGTGCTGGCCGGAGAAGGCAGGACATGCAGTAGAATTTGCAGCAGTTGTTGAGGTGCCAGCCTGCAGGTTTTGAGGCTAGTACTTTGCATCCCTGTCCAAGATCTCTGCGGAGAATATGCTTACACTGAAAGGAGCTTTGACCTCATTGTTTCGGATGGAATTCCCGACTGCTCACATTTTCCTGCGCAACCATGACTCTGGTTAAGTCTCCAGAATTTCTACCAGTGCAGTGAACTGAAAGCTTCTCAGGAGTTTTATCTGAGCCTTAGGCTTAGGGCAAGGAATTAATCTGCAAACCCTTGGACGGAATGTGAAATATACTATCAAATACTTACTGCTAAAGAATGACTTCAGAAATAATTGTAGGGGGCGGTTTTTAGCTCTCCTAGTCAGTAAGCAAAATGCTGTCCTCATCTTTTCCTTGGTAGAGACTGAGTGGCATTCCCATTTACATCACTAGAAGGATACAACTAAAGATTTAGATTGGTCTTTGCCTTGCACAGCAGTATAGATGTAGTCTAAGTTGTGTGCTTTTATGTTTTGGAGATGGGGCTATCAATTCCTTTCAAAATTAAGTGGTTTTTTTTGTGTGTGTGTGTGTACCAGTGTACATCTGAAATTGACTTTAAATGTGATATAAATTCCAGTGATGTTGATTGTAGTTCTTGGTCACTGAAAAGTAGATACTACATGTTGGGACAAGGCTTTACGTTTTAAGGGCTTCCCTTGTGGCTCAGCTGGTAAAGAACTGGCCTGCAGTGCAGGAGACCTGGGTTCGATCCCTGGGTTGGGAAGATCCTCTGGAGAAGGGAAAGGCTACCCAGTATTCTGGCCTGGAGAATTCCATGAACTGTATAGTCCATGGGGTTGCAAAGAGTCAGACACGACTGAGTGACTTTCACTTAAATTTTAAACCTAACATGGGAAGTAGTATCATCTTTTACAGCTCAGTAGTGTTTGCCGTGGAGAAGGCAATGGCAACCCACTACAGTACTCTTGCCTGGAGAATCCCAGGGACGGGGGAGCCTGGTGGGCTTCCGTCTATGGGATCACACAGAGTCAGACACAACTGAAGTGACTTAGCAGCAGCAGCAGCAGTATTTGCCGTGGAGAAGGCAATGGCAACCCACTCCAGTACTCTTGCCTGGAAAGTCCCATGGATGGAGGAGCCTGGTAGGCTGCAATTCATGGGGCTGTTTCGAGTCAGACACGACTGAGCGACTTCACTTTCACACATTGGAGAGGGAAATGGCAACCCACTCCAGTGTTCTTGCCTGGAGAATTCCAGGGATGGGGAATCCTAGTGGGCTTCCATCTATGGGGTCACACAGAGTCGGACACGACAGAAGTGACTTAGCAGCAGCAGCAGTGTTTGCCGAATCGTTTTTAAAACTCCATTTAATTCTGGTTTCCTCGTTGTGTATGCCTAGGAGTGCGATTGCTGGATCATATGGCAGTTCTATTTCCAGTTTTTTGAAGAATCTCCACACTGTTCTCCATAGTGGCTGTACTAGTTTGCATTCCCACCAACAGTGTAAGAGGGTTCCCTTTTCTCCACACCCTCTCCAGCATTTATTGCATGTAGACTTTGGTACATAAACACAATGGAGTATTACTAAGCCATTAAAAAGAATGCATTTGAACCAGTTCTAATGAGGTGGATGAAACTAGAGCCTATTATACAGAGTGAAGTAAGCCAGAAAGAAAAACACCAATACAGTATACTAATGCATATATATGGAATTTAGAAAGATGCAAATGATAACCCTGTATACGAGACAGCAAAAAAGACACAGATGTATAAAACAGTCTTTGGGACTCTGTGGGAGAGGGTGAGGGTGGGATGGTTTGGGAGAATGGCATTGAAACATGTATATTATCATATGTGAAACGAATCGCCAGTTCAGGGTCGATGCAAGTTACAGGATGCTCGGGGCTGGTATCCGGGGATGACCCAGAGGGAGGATAAGGGGAGGAGGGAGGTGGGAAGGGGGTTCGGGAGGGGGAACTCATGTACACCTGGGGCGGATTCATGTCAATGTATGGCAAAACCAACCAATATAATATTGTAAAATAATTAGCCTCCAATAAAAATTAAAAAAAAATAAAAACGCCATTTATTATTCCAGGCCCAGGTTCTCCAGTTTTGACAGAGAAACTTCTTTAGCTTGAGCTAAAAGAAATAGTGATTCATTGTATTTTTTAAAGACATGGCCTTGATGTCTTTGCCATTAAAAAATTGACTTATTTCCTTTCTGATGAATTATGACTTTCCTTCTGACAGTTTTTTGGTAGAAAGAAATTGGTGGATTTGGTGTAGGATTTTCAGATTTAGGTATATAGGGGATGTCTTAAAAGATTTAGGAGCTGGATATCTGAGAGTATAATAAAAACTATATAGCCTGTTCCCAGTCAATATCTCCAGTCTCCATAAACAAAATAAATAATGGTAGCTTTTTCCGTACAATTTACTTTCCTTTAAAAGAATGTTTAATGGGAAGTCTGGACTAATTGAGGCTTAAGCCTCAGGGACTTTTATCCTATCTTTTACTCTTCATGACTTCATAGTGATTACACTAGCATTTTCACATGAGTTGAAAAGTTTAATGAGAATCTAAACAACAAGAATCCCCCCCCCCCCATTTGGCTTATTCACTTATTTCATGCTAACAATTCAAAACAAGACATTACTTGATAAAGTAATTCAGGGGACTTGGCCAGGTAGATGCTATTTAACTAGCCTGTCAGAGAGTGATATTAAACAGGTGTGAATTTCTAGATCATTGACATATAAAAGCTTAAGTTTCGAGTTGAAATACTGGAAAAAAACCTTCTCTCTCTGATTCTGGTAGCTCTCAAACTGTTTTGGCTCCATAAAGCAAGCAGCATATAGTAATATCATCACAGAGAAAATGTTGTATCTGTCGAAGACACGCAGGACAGGAAAGAAGTTGACTGCATGATGTTTTTTAAGGAAAATTCAAAATAAGATAAAAAAATATTCAAAATAATGAAATAGGTAGCTAATGTATTCCTTTGAGTCTGATCCCTGGTGGCCTTTGCCTGCAGTGGCTTGAAGCAGGATTTCCGTTTTGGGCCAGAGATTGAAGGCAGGTGGCAGCAATGAGAGCACTGAATCCTGGCCACTAGACCACCTGGGCCAGTGGCCTGTGATAAGACCCTGGCCCTTTGGCTTTGTAGAAATGAATTGCCACAGAGAGACGGAAAGTAGTGAAATAGGTGTTTATTAGGAGGAAAAAGTGTACGTGTGGATAGACATACATGGGTGGGCTCAGAGAGAGAGTTGTGCCCTCGTGGTAGTTTAATCACTTACATGGGGTATTTCTTCCGTGTTTCCTTTGCCTCATAATCCTGCTCTGCCTGGCTCTGAGTCTGCAGTTTGGTTTATATCAGGATCTTCCGATGTGTGCACCCACTTCTCTTAGCCAAGATGGAGTCTAGTGAAGAGGTCTCTGGGTAGGTTGACGTTGCCTACTGTGGGGTGCATCCCCTCCCTTTTGACATCCGAGGAGGCTTTCTGCGCCTGTGTAGTCGGGAAGTCCTCGCCTCCTTGACTTCGAGAATGAGGTATGTGTGGTCTCTTTATTTCTTATCTGGGCAGCTCCTCTGCTCTGGCTGTTATCTTTGTCTTGGGGTATCTGTCCACAGGGAACAAACTCCAGCTGCTCAGCTTGGGGCCTATCTGTCTGTTGCCTCAAGTCGAAGGCAAGACCAATTTAGTGAAGCAGTATATGGAGACAATGAATAAAATTCAGGTAACTTGGGGGTCTTTTTGGAGCAAGGTTTTCTGTTTTCTCTTTGAATTAATATTATCAGAGTAATTATACTTTTTTTTTTTCTTGTTTCACTTTACTAAAATCCTCAGCCTGACATTGCTGAGCATGGAAAATATTGATGAGTTCTATTATGTTTAGAAATTTATCTCAGTGTATGTAGTGCAGTATTTTTGCATTTACACCAACATTACTAATGGCCTGTTCATCTTTGCTCCTACCAGGTAGTTCATACATAGCTGGATTTTTAAAAAAATAATTAATTAATTTATTTTGGCTGCACTGGGCATCAGTTGCGGCACGTGGGATCCAGTTCCCAGACTAGGGATCAAACCCGTGTGCCCTGCTTTGGGAGCCTTAAAGTCCCAGCCACAGGACCACCCAGGAAGTCCCCATGGCTGGGTTTAACAGGTGAATTTGTCCCTATTAAAAGCAAACTTTTATTATCGTATTGTAATTTCTTTGGGGGCAGGGGTTCCTTTTCCCGGCATAATGAACTTCCCTCACCAGGGATCAAATCGCACCTCCTACAGTTTAACCGCAGTTTTAACCACCTGACACCAGGGAAGCCCCTGTCATTTCCTTTTAATTTCTGTGACACTTTACATTAGTCTTTCTCCACTGGGAGAGAATCAACTCCTAATGCCCTAGAGAATCCATTTTATGTTATACTTATCTCCTGTGCATGCATCTGTAGATGAGGAATTCCAGTTGAAAAAGGCTGCCCTAGACGTTGAAAGCTGCTGGGGTCAGGGACAGTTGGCACAGTGCCTGGTGCATAGTAGGTGTTTGATAAATATTTGAATGAAAAATGTTTATGTTTCACATAAATAATAGCTTCTGCTTATAGACAGTGATATGTATAGTAAATTCTTATGAAAAATGGTTAAAAATGTGGAGTTCTAGTTAATTGGGTGTGATACTGTGATTTATAATAACAAATATATGTGTATTTGGTCTTTGTCCCTGTTTCTGGCCCAGAGCTCCTAAAACCCTTGGCATTTCCGACTTTGAGAGCAATAAAGGTGTTTTTTATAATGTTAATAAGGTGAATTGGGAAAGCATCTCAGGTTGGCGGCTGGTCACCAGGGGAACCAACCCTTTGATTAGAGGGTTGGAACTTTCAGTTCCACTCCCCTGATTTCTGGGGATTGGAGGGGGCCTGGTGATTGAGTTCAATCACCAGTGACCAGTGGGTTAGTCAATCATGCCTATTAATGAAGCTTGTATAAAACCCCCCAAAAAACAGGGTTTGGAGAGCTTCCAGATTGGAGATTTGCGAAGAGCAGGCCGTGCTCCTAGAGAGAGCACAGAAGCTCCGTGCCCTTTCCCCATTCCTTTCCCTATGCATCTCCTCCATTTGGCTGATCCTTGAATAATAAACCAGTGATCTAGGAAGTAAAATGTTTCTCTGAGTTCTGTAAGCCACTCTAGCAAACTAATGAAACCAAAGACGGAGATTGTGGGAACCTCTGATTTATAGTCAGTCAGTCAGAAGTACTGGTAACAACCTGGACTTGAGGCTGGTGTCTGAAACCCAAGGTGGAGGTTGTTGGGAAGCCCAGTTTGTAGTCACTTGGTCAGAAAGACAGCTGATAACCTGGACCTGCTGCTGATGTATGAAGTGGTCAGCTGGGGGAGTCTTGTGGGACTGAGTGCCTAACCTGGGGTATCTGTTGCTACCTCTAGTCAGAAATAAGTTGAATTATGGGACACTCAGGTGATGTCTGAGAATTGCTTGTTGGTGTGGGGATACCCCTCCGTATTGGAACTATGATCAGAACCTAAACATTGGTGTGTACTGATTACCAATTTTTAAACTATTAGAATACATAAATTTAACGACAAAGCTATACTGACCATAGTATAATCTCTTAGATGATTATAGCATTTTATGATCTTGCAGAGTGTTATTTCATTCAACAAATATTCACTGAATATCTGTTATGTACTGGGCACTATAGTATGCCCTGGGACACATTGGTGAGCAAGACAAACTCCCTGTCTTCATGAGCATTAATGGTCATTACGTGCACGGCTGTAGATTTAGAGGACATGGTGACTGCTCTGTAACACATTTGTGACAAACCATGCAACTTGCTTTTTTCTGAATAAGTTACTATTATATACTTACTTGTTTGTCTTTCTACCAGAAATAGAGTGAACAATTTCGATTATTTTCTGGTTGTTTAGATTTCAGATAAAAAGGAATTTGTTGGATTTGATACCTTCAATATGACCTAGACATGGCAAAGGGATCTTTTGCAAATAGATGATAGTCTGATTCTCTGTAAAGTGGAACACCTATTTAGGAATGAATCACTACTACTTGAAGTGAATATTAGATAACCTGAAAACAAGTTTTGTCCTTTTTTAAAATCCTGATCTGGGTTTTACTGATTCAGCAATGTAAAACTTGGAATGTCTTCTGAACACCTTCTATAAGGGTTTACTGTTTGCTCCTTCTGTTTGTGATTATTGTGCATAATTCAACCCTTTAGTGGGTGATACTGAATGCCTATAAATCAGGTAGTTCCCAGTGCTCTTAATGAGCTTTTAGCGGAAGTGAGATTTGAGCAGGTAAAGCTGGCCAATTTCATATTGATACAACTGTCCAGGTGAGCTTGTTTCCTCATGTAGGCTGCCGGTTGACCAGCGACTGTGCAGTGGGTTCTGAAAGGTAAAGTATAGCCAGTGGCCCTTGTGCTGTGTTTAGTCACTCAGTCACATCCGACTGTTTGTGACCCCATGGACTATAGCCCAGGCTCTTCTTTCCATGGGGATTCTCCAGGCAAGAATACTGGAGTGGGTTGCCATGCCCTCCTCCAGGGGATCTTCCCAACCCAGGAATCCAGCCAGGGTCTCCTGCATTGCAGGCGGATTCTTTACTAGCTGAGCTACCAGTGGCCCTTAGAGAACCATAACTAACATCCCTGCCTCTGGATGATGTGCAGAGAACTAGCCCATGAGTGAATTCAAATACTGGTTTTTTGAGTGATGGGAAAAAATCATTAAAGTTGACTGCTTGTCTAACATGGTTGATAAGTCCTCCCAAAGAGGTGGAAGCATGGGACACAAATGAAAAACACTTTTTTTCCCCCTCAAGGTGGTGGAGTTTCCTGTACATCTGTAGTGCTTTATATGGAATAATCTTTTGCATCTGGAATTCTTCAGATTGGAAGGAATTTTCTAGTTGGGCAGAGTGAGGTTCTAGGCTTCCATAAGTGAAGTAGGTGCTATTTTCAAGTTTGTTTCCATTCACTTAACACTAACCATCCTGGCCTGGGATAAGGGTAGATGAGTGGTGGCTGTAAAATAAACATTAGCACAACTGCAGCATATGTTAACACTACCGCAGTTTAGTGATGAATGAGTACTCAGCACTGCAGATATGGGTGTGGGGTGCCCTGTGCCAGTACATTGGCAGGCAGCCCCACACTTACTGCGGTGTGTGGAGGGATTGCTGGTTTGGCTGACTTACTGATTATTTGAGGTTTATAGATAATATTGGACTGTGGATATCCAGATTCGGGAGGTTAATATATATTTGTGAAATACAGATTGTCATCAATTTTTGGCCCTATATTTATTTAATAGAATATGGGAGGATTGGTGAAGACTATCCTGTTCAAGCAGATACCATGTATTTTTTTAGATTCTTCCATTATATGTTGTCATAAAGTACTGTGGCTATATTTTTCTAGTCTCTTTTTCATGTAGATATTGAAAAAAATCAGCAGTTTTCTTGATAATGACTATGCCTTTAGTGCAGCATCAAGTAAACAGTAGATGCTCAATAAATACTTTCTGAATTGATAGCATAGTCTGAGTCAGTAATAGAAGTTGAAAAATGACCAGCTACTGAGAAGCTTATGTGTTTCAGACTGGGCTACCAATGAGTGCATGGCAGTAAAAATAACATCCTTTCAGTTACAAAATACTACACTATATTTATTCTAAATGAGAAAAAAAATTATACTTTCTTACCCACTTAAAAAGTAAGGAAAAGGTTTAGCATTTACTTGACACTAGTTTCTTGTTCAGTGAAAAAGATTATCTTTAGTGCCTTCCCCTTTGTTGGCCAGTTACAGAAAACTATAACCCATATCCTGTTCTCAACTTCTAAAATTATAAGCAAATTCATATTCTTTTTGTTAAATCTAATGCATAAACTTATATTTTCTGTTGCCACCAGCACATCAAATCTTTTTGAAAACCGAAGCTGCAGAATTCAGTCTCCCAAGAGCATTATTTTTATTCAGGATTCCACTTGGTATTTGGTGCTGGGTGGATACTTAGCAGTGAGAAGGCAGAGCAACCAGAGGAATTGTGGAGTTTGAGGGAAGCAGTTTTGTTGAGAAAAGAGCCTTAACCTTGTTTAAAAGGGTTAATGCAAGTCCTGGTTTTGTCATTTGCATCCTAGCTTGGGAATTGGGCGCTGTAGTTCCTCTACATCAAAGTGTTCCCTGAAGTGTGGTCCTTAGACTACCTGCAGAAGAATCATCTGGGAAACTTATTAGAAATAGAAACTCTTGAGCCTCAAACCTACTGAATCCAAGTCTCAGGTGATAGGTGCCAGGAAACTGCTTTTTTAGCAGGCACTCCAGGTAGTTCCTCAGTTCACAAAAATTGGAGAACATCCATATTCAATAACCTGGAGAAGGGAATGGCTACCCACTCCAGTATTCTGGCCTGGACAATTCCATGGACTGTATAGTCCATGGGGTTGCAAAGAGTCAGACACGACTGAGCGACTTTCACACACATATTCGATAAGCACTGAAATGTTTATTTTCTGTGTACACTCTGTTTCTGTTCTTCTGAACTCTCCTTTCTTTACCTATAGAATGAACATCACACCTACTTGGCATGATTGTTGAAGTTTGGTAGGCTATTCATATTCAGCACATAGCAATTGTGCCAGAGGTCCCCAGAGCCACCACACCCAGGTTCGATGACTTACTGGCCAAACTCAGAAGACTCAGCATATAGTTGTCCTCACAGCTCTGATTTATTACAGAGAAAGGCTCCAAAGCAAAGTCAGCAAAGGGAAAAGGCTCAAGAGGCCATGTCTGCAGGAACCCAGGCACAGGTCCCAGTAGTCCTCTCCCAGTGGAGTCACACAGGTTGTGCTTAATTCCTCCCAGCATTGTGTTGTCTCCAAAGGGAGCTTCTTAGAGACTCAGTGCCCAGGGTTTTTATTGGGAGCTGGTCACATAGACACACACCTTCTGCCTGGTACATGCAGAATTTCAGACTCCCAGAAGGAAAACAGGTATTTAGCGTAAACCATAATGATGTGCCAACAATTGAGGCACAGCGAGCTATTCTTACCACTTGGGATTGTGGGAACCTTCCCCAAGTCCAGTTCCCCAGACACCAGCTGTGTCTATACCAACTTTGTAAGCAGACATTTTTAAGTATACCAGTCCGACCTGCTCTGTTAACTTTTTCAGTGTTAGGAAATCCTGGTATTTTTCAGAGAAGGGAAACGACTGACCCTTGGTCATTAAGCTAATCAAGCAGCAGAACTGAGTCTGTCTGAAACTCCCAGCAATCACCACCTTGTTCTCATTGCTGTACACATCGTGCTTCTGGATGATAGGTCATCGCTTTGCAGACCGTTGAATGCATTCACTGTTGCTTGCAGCAGAAGAGCAGCCTGCTGGTGATAAATTGATGCACCCAGTGGGGGAGCCAGGAAGTATTGATGTTTCTGCCAGTTTAGCGTCAACACTTGCTGGTTTCCTCTCTGGAGCATCACTAAATTCGTGGATTTTCAGTTTTCCTGACTTTTGTCACTGCCCCAACTCCTCCATGTTCCATCCATTTACCCATAGTCCCAGCCAACACTCATTAGCATCATTACTTCATGCCATTCTGTGATGGTTAGCTGTTAGCTTATAGGCAGCCAATTTTAAAAATCCTTTTGGGTAACACAGGTCCAAAGAGCAGGCATAGTGAAGAGTATTTGGTCAAGGATAGTTATATAGGAAAGGCTGACAAAAGAAGACTAAATTCTTGGGCTAATGAATGAATTTTATGGAAATGTTTATAAGTAGTACTTCAGGATTTTTGAGTTCTGTGATCATGGAAAACCTCAGTGATATCTCTGGTTATTCTTAGTTTCAGTCTTTTTTAAATTTAAATCTGTTATCAAAAAAGAATTAATAATTCTGTTATGATTTGGGGCAAAGAATAAATCAGGAAATCATACTGGAAGATGCAGTAATCCTACAGCTCAACAGGGAGCAGAAGCCAGGAGGGAGCTGTCACAAATAAGTAACAGCTGGGTAGAGCAGATTATGTAAGTTACACATGTTGTGAAAGCAGTGGGGATGTTCTCGAAGCTTCACAATTAATGTAGCTTGCAGTAATATAGTGGAGAAGGCAATGGCACCCCACTCCAGTTCTCTTGCCTGGAAAATCCCATGGATGGAGGAGCCTGGTAGTCTGCAGTCCATGGGATCGCTAACAGTCGGACACGACTGAGTAACTTCACTTTCACTTTTCACTTTCATGCATTGGAGAAGGAAATGGCAACCCACTCCAGTGTTCTTGCCTGGAGAATCCCAGGGACGGTGAAGCCTGATGGGCTGCCGTCTTTGGGGTCGCACAGAGTTGGACACGACTGAAGTGACTTAGCAGCAGCAGCAGTAATATAGATAAAGGGATCTATAATGTAGGGCACAATTTACTTTTGACTTGTTTTCTGAAAACATCCATATGAATCAAAAGCTTCCTTTGAACACCCGTGCCTTACTGTAGTGGTATATAAGGCACAGCCTTGCTCTCCAGTAGGTTGCAGTCTATTAGAGACAGAAGACCATGCATAAGAGCAACCTCCCCAGGCAGCAGGTAATCAGTGCTCTCCTCCTAAAGGTACACACAGGAAGTGCCGCTGGCATTCAGACCAGTGTACCAACTCCCTTGGCAGCAGTGTCAGTAGACACTCTTTTCTGAAATCCATTATTCCAAAGATGGTGGTCCTCAATTTTCTTGATACAGGAACTAGGATGGAATAAGCATTTGGGGTAGTATTTCATGACCCTGCTTCATAATAACATTATATGACTGGTTATTTGGTTTTCCTGCTTACATAATAAGTGCACACTTCCAGAAACTTTCACTACATGCGGACAATATGGTAGTTTATTATCTTGAGTACTGTTGGTCATTTTAAAAAGCTGGGGATCCAGCATTTGTCCAGGAGCACCTTACTTATAGAAACACTTCTGTTTCACTGTCATTAAACAGCATAGCTCTTTTTTTTTAAATTTAGCTGCACCGGGCTGTAGTTGCAGCATGTGGGCTGTAGTTCCCTGATCAGGGATGAAACCTGGGCCCCCTGCATTGGGAACTTGGAGCGTCAGCCCCTGGACCACCAGGGAAGTCCCAACATGGTTCTTAATAGACATTTAGATCTGACCTTCATTGTACCTTTGTCGTGGTTTAGTCACTAAGTGTGTGTCCGACTCTTCCATGATTCCATGGACTGTAGCCTGCCTGGTTCCTCTGTCCACGGGATTTCCCAGGCAAGAATACTGGAGTGGGTTGCCATTTCCTTCTCCAGGGCATCTTTCTGACCTTCATTGTACCTTACCAGAACATGAATTGCATCTTATTCCCACATAATTCATCACCACAGGCTGTTGATACTACTTGTGCTTTATCCTCATGACTACTACTCTAGTCCAAGTCATCAGCATCTCTTCTCTTTCACATTGTTCCTCCTCCAGTCTTTCTTCTTTCAACAGATGGCATCATCTTCTACCTAGTAGCTCAAGCTAGAACCCTAGCAGTCATCCTTAATAACACCTTTGCCTTTATCTCCTACATGTGTTCTCAGCAAATCCAGTAGGTTCTAATTCAGAAAGAGTTCTCAACTCCATCCACTTCTCTACTTTGCCATCCCTACCACCATCCAAGTCCAAGCTACCACTATCACTTATCTGGGCCATTGCAATAGATGATCTCATCTACTACTGCACTCTCCAATCCACCTTCCACACAGCATCAAAGGGATCTTTCACAGATGTGTATTTGAAAGCCTTCGGTTACTTTCCAGTACTGGAAAGACCTGACCAGTATCAGTTGATTGATTTATTTCATTTAGCATGTTTTCAAGGTTTATTTGTATTGTAGCATGTATCAGTGGGGTTGCTAGGGGTCGGACACGACTGAGCGACTTCACTTTCCCTTTTCACTTTCACACATTGGAGAAGGAAATGGCAACCCACTCCAGCGTTCTTGCCTGGAGAATCCCAGGGATGGGGGAGCCTGGTGGGCTTCTGTCTATGGGGTCACACAGAGTTGGACACGACTAAAGTGACTTAGCAGCAGCAGCATGTATCAGTAGTTTATTCCTTTTTTGTGACTCAATAATATTCCACTGACTGGATAGACCACATATTGTTTATCCATTTGTCAGCTAACGGGCATTTGGATTGTTTATATTTTTTTGCTAGTATGAATAATAATTCTGCTTTGGATATTTTTGTATATATTTTTGTGTGGACACATTTTCATTTCTGTTAGCTATGTACCTGGATTTGGAATTGCTGGGTTAAATATTTAATTCTGTTTAAAATTTTGAGGAACTGCAAAACGTTTCCACAGCTCTTCTGTATTTATTACTTTAAAAAATTCTGTTAAAAGACATAGATAAAATTTATCCTAAACTTTTTAAAGTATATAGTTCAGTTGGGCTTCCCTTGTGGCTCCTGGTGAGGAGTCTGCCTGCAGTGTGGGAGACCTGGGTTCAGTCCCTGGGTTGGGAAGATCCCCTGGAGAAGGGAAAGGCTACCCACTCCAGTATTTTGGCCTGGAAAATTCCATGAACTCCATGGGGTCGCAAAGAGTCTGACCCGACTGAGTGACTTTCACTTTCCTTTTTTCATAGTTCAGTAGTGTTGAGTCTGTTCACATTGTTGTTCAACAGATATCCAGAACTTTTTCATCTTACACAGCTGAAACTCTCTATCCATTAAACAGCAACACCTCATTTCCCATTCCTTACTCCCTCCAGCCCCTAGTAACCACCACTGTACTTTCTGTTTTTAGGAATTTGACTATTTTAGATATCTCATATAAATGAAGTCCTACCATATTTTTCTTATTGTAACCTCATATAAATGGAGTTCTACATAGTTTTCTTATTTATTTCACTTAGCATAATAGCCCCAAGATTCATCCATGCTGTAGCATGTATGTAGCATGACTTGATTTTCTTCCATTTTAAGGCTGAATGATACTCTGTTTATGTATTGCATTTTGTTTATCCAGCCATCTATTGATGGACATTTGGGTTGCTTCCATTTCTTGACAATTGTGAATATTGCTGCTATTAACAAAAGTGTGCAGATAATTACTTTGAGATCCTGGTTTCAAGATCTCATTCTTTTGGGTGTATATGCAGAAGTAGGATTGTTGAATCTTATGGTGTTTTTGTTTTTTGATTTTTGAGGTGCACCTGTCCTGTTTTCCATAGCAGCTGCACCATTCTACATACCCGTCACCATTGCAGAAGGCTGTCAGTTTCTCCGCATCCTCACCAACACTTTTTTATTTTTTTCCTTTGGAGAGGGTGGTGTTTGGTAGGAGCCATCCTGATGGGTGTTTATATGGTTTAGATTTGCACTTATTTGATGATTAGTGACATTGAGCATATTTTCCTATGCTTTTGGCCATTTGTATATCATCTTTGGAGAAATGTCTATTCATGTGGTTTGCATATTTTTTATCAGGTAATTTTTTGTTGTCCAGTTGTAGGAGTTCTTTATATATCTTAGATCTTAACCCTTTATCAGATATATGCTTTCTGTATATTTTCTTCCACTCAATAGTTTGTTTCCCTTTTTATATTTTTGATTGTTTCCTTTGTAAGGACTTCCTTTTCTTTCAGTTCAGTTCAGTCGCTCAATTGTGTCCGACTCTTTGTGACCCCGTGAATCACAGCACACCAGGCCTCCCTGTCTATCACCAACCCCTGGAGTTCACTCAAACTCATGTCCATCGAGTCGGTGATGCCATCCAGCCATCTCATTCTCTGTCGTCCCCGTCTCCTCCCTCCCCCAATCCCTCCCAGCATCAGAGTCTTTTCCAGTGAGTCAACCCTTCGCATGAGGTGACCAAAGTATTGGAGTTTCAGCTTTAGCATGAGTCCTTCCAATGAACACCCAGGACTGATCTCCTTTAGAATGGACTGGTTGGATCTTCTTGCAGTCCAGGGGACTCTCAAGAGTCTTCTCCAGCACCACAGTTCAAAGGCATCAATTCTTCGGTGCTCAGCTTTCTTCACAGTCCAACTCTCACATGCATACATGACCACTGAAAAAACCATAGCCTTGACTAGACATAGAAGTTTTTTAATTTGATGAAGTCCCATTTGTCTGTTTTTGCATTTGTTGCCTATGCTTTTTTAGTGTCATCGCCAAGAAATCATTGCCAAATCCAATGTCATGAAGCTTCTTTCCTATGTTTTCTTCTACGATTTTTTGTTTTGTTTTGTTTTAGGGCTTACATTTAGATCTTTAATCCATTTTGAATTGACTTTTGTATTTGGTGTAAGATAGAGGTCCAACTTCATTCTTATGCATGTGCATATCCAGTTTTCCCAGTGCCATTTGTTGAAATGGCTATGTGGATTTTAGGATGAATTTTTCTATTATTGCAGAAAGTCATCCTCACTTTTTACCTTCCATCTGTTAAAGGACGTTCGTATATACCATTTCCCTTGTCTGGTAAACTTCTCTCTTTTAGTCAGTTCCTGAACTCTTACTCACCTCTCAGGGCTTCACTGGCGACCCACTCCAGTACTCTTGCCTGGAAAATCCCATGGATGGAGGAGCCTCGTAGGCTGCAGTCCATGGGGTCGCGAAGAGTCAAACACGACTGAGCGACTTCACTTTCACTTTTCACTTCCATGCATTAGAGAAGGAAATGGCAACCCACTCCAGCGTTCTTGCCTGGAGAATCCCAGGGAAGGGGGAGCCGGGTGGGCTGCTGTCTCTGGGGTCGCACAGAGTCGGACATGACTGAAGCAACTTAGCAGCAGCAGGGCTTGTCTTAATCTCACATCCCAGGGAAGCTGTCCCTAATCCTTCCCACAGACTATGGCAGGTTCCCAGGTTCTTATAGCACTATGAACCTTTCTTCTATACTCTTTATCACAGTTGACTTTACATTTGCATATTATATTTGTTTGCTAACCTATATAGTATCAAGCTTCCCTCTGTCTAGTAAATTTCATGAAAGTAAGAATTGTGACCATTTTTGGTGGTGGTGGTGGTTTAGTCGCTAAGTCGTAGCCTGCCCAGTTCCTCTGTCCATAGGATTCTCCAGGCGAGAATACTGGAGTGGGTTGCCATTTCCATCTCCAGTGACCATTTTTGCTTATTGCTATATCGGTAATGTTTCAGTGCCTGCCATGTAATAATATGCTCAATAAAAATGAAATGAATAAATGAAATTTGATTACTATCTGTATTTTTAATCTTATTTCCCATTTATAATCATTGAGTTTGAAAGCTTTTCTGAGAAGTAAAATTGTCCAGTCTTTAGACATCAGTGTTCAGTTAAAAAAGAAACATTACTCGTATTTTAGAAATGAATTCATTTCTTCTAGAATGCTGTGTTTTAAATATATACAATAGAATATCTGTTTTTCACTATAATGTATTTAATGTTCTCTGATGTACTTAATGAAAAACTTTATGAGCATCACTGTTGTATACACATTTTCAACATTCACTTTGTTGAAGTTTGCTTAGTTCAGCTCAGTTGCATCCGACTCTGTGGCCCCGTGAACTACAGCACGCCAGGCTTTCCTGTCCTTCACCAATTCACGGAGCTTGCTCAAACACATCTCTATGAGTTGGTGATGCCATCCAACCATCTCATCCTCTGTCGTCCCCTTCTCCTCCTGCCCTCAATCTTTCCCAGCATCAGGGTCTTTTCAAATACATCAGGTGGCCAAAGTGTTGGAGTTTCAACTTAAGCATCAGACTTTCCAATAAAGATTCAGGACTGATCTCCTTTAGGATAGACTGGTGTGATCTCCTTGCAGTCCAAGGGACTCTCAAGAGTCTTCTCCAACACCACAGTTCAAAAGCATCAATTCTTTGGCACTAAGCTTTCTTTATAGTCCAACTCTCACATCCATACATGATTACTGGAAAAACCATAGCTTTGACTAGATGGACCTTGTTGGCAAAGAATGTCTGTGCTGTTTAATATACTGTCTAGGTTGTTCATAGCTTTCTTCCAAGAAGCAAGTGTCTTTTAATTTCATGGCTTGCAGTTACCATCTGCAGTGATTTTGGAGCCCCCCAAAATAAAGTCTCTTACTGTTTCCACTGTGCCATGAAGTGATGGGTCCGGATGCCATGATCTTAGTTTTCTGAATGTTGAGTTTTGAGCCAACTTAAAGTTCACAAAAATTGAAGTTTGCTAGTATACTTTAGCAGAGAAGGCAATGGCAAGCCACTCCAGTACTCTTGGCTAGAAAATCTCATGTACAGAGTAGCCTGGTGGGCTCTAGGGTCGCTACTAGTCGGATATGACTGAGCGACTTCACTTTCACTTTTCACTTTCACGCATTGGAGAAGGAAATGGCAACCCACTCCAGTGTTCTTGCCTGGAGAATCCCAGGGATGGGGGAGCCTGGTGGGCTTCCGTCTATGGGGTCACACAGAGTCGGACACGACTGAAGTGACTTAGCAGTAGCAGTTAGCAGTATACTTTAAACATACTGACTTCGAGAGTCCCCTTCTGGTTCAATGGTTAGGACTCAGCACTTTCACTGCGAGGGCCTGGATTCAATCCCTGGTCAGGGAACTGAGATCCCACAAGTCCCATGCTACGGTCAAAATAATAATAAATACAAAGAAGTACTCACTTCACTATAAATAAGAAATATCATATTTATTGATTAAAGTATTTCTTTCATTTTGTAAGTTTTTTTGATAGTTTTTTAGTCTAGCTGTTTCACAAATATTTGTTTTTTAAATTTCAAAAATAGTTATATTGAAGAGTAAGTACTTTTAATGTTACTGTCTTTGTGAATTTATTGCAGTTTTGTGAGCACCAGATAGTCAGAAATGATAGTGGTAAGAGTTTCATTTAAGCTTAATACATGAGGGTGGAAATAATCTTTTTTATTTTATATGGATCGGAATTTGAAATGAGTTTTTTTTTCTTTTTGCCTTCAACATAAGCATTTTTGTTCTGTTAGGCTGTGTACAAAAACAACTATTCCAAATTCAGTGCCTTGAATTACTAATCTCTGATCCCACTGATACTCTGCAGGTTTATGGAATTGTATTAGTTCTGAATTGTCTTTGCCTTCTTACCATTATAACAGCTAAAACCAGAGTAGTAAATTCCTGACACTATTTTAAGTGCTTTGCAAACTTTAGGTCATTATACACATTTGCTTATTGTATTAGTAAGGTTTCTCCAGAAAAACAACCAATAAGGGGTGTGTGTGTGTAAATACCTACATATTTACTACTTTAGTATTATTTCTGTGTAACTATGGAGTTGGTGATGGACAGGGAGGCCTGGCGTGCTGTGATTCATGGGGTCGCGGAGAGTCGGACACGACTGAGCGACTGAACTGAACTGAACTGATGTAAGTTTCTTCATGTATATCTTTATACCGACATATATACACATATAAAGAAACTTACAAAGAATTGGCTCCCGTGATTTTGGAGGCTGACAAGTCTTAAGAGCTGGAGTCAGCAAGCTGGAGACCCAGGAGAGCCAATGGTGTAGTTCCAGTCCAAGTCCAAAGGCCTGAAAACCTGGAGATCTGATGGCCTAAGTTTCAGTCCAAAGGCTAGCAGGCTTAATACCCTGGAGAACCAATGCTTCACTTCAAGTCCCAAGGCCAATTAAACCAGTGTCCCAGCTTAAAGGCCGTTAGGCAGTAGGAGCTGCCTCTTACTCAGAGGAGGGTTGGTTGGTCCTTCCGTTTTATTTAGGCCTTCAACTGGTTGAATGAGGTCCACTCATGTTATGGAGGACAATCTGCTTTACTCTCTTTACCAATTCAGATGTTAATCTCATCCAGGAATACCCTCACAGTCAAACCCCCTATAACGTTTGACCAAATATCTGGCAGTATGTGGCGCAGTCAAGTTAAAACATAAAATTAACCATCATAGTTACGTCCTAGGATCATGTGAAGATGAATGAACAAATCTAAAGTGTGTACACCCCAGGAATAGAAGACTTTACTATAATTGCCCATAGTCTGCTAGCCTTACTATCTCATCTATAAAGTGAAGGGCTTGGATTGCTACATGGTCTGTAAGGTTCACTGAAGTCCTAGAACTGGTAAAGGATCTTAGAGACCTTTTAGTTGTCCAGCCTCTTCAGTTTACAGGTGAAATAGAGGCCAAATGGCTTGTCCAAGATTATTCAGTGAATGGGAGTTCACAAAAAGAAATTCCAGGCTCAGCTTTGTAACCTATGTCCTCAGTTTCCTCCTCTGTGAACTGTGAGGGCTCTTGGATCATCAGTATTTCTTGAGCTTATAGAGATAGTATACTGGGTTTTTTTTTTTTTTTTTTTACTCAATATTAAATTGCTAAGATTCTTCATAGGGTTTCATGTAGCTGTAGTTGATTCATTGTCACTGCTGAATAATATTTTACTTTGGGAATCTACTAGAATTTGTCCATTCTTCTGTCAATGAACTTATAGGTTATTTTGCAGTTTTTTTTTCTGTATAACCAGAAAAACCTGTCTTTTAATGTATATTTATAAAAGAGGTTCCTCCCAATGTATGTAGGATACACATGTATAAACACACACTCAGCCACCTGTATAGGAAGACAAATACATGTAATAACTCTAGAAATGTGCAACTTTACAAGAGGAGGTGAAATTGTTCTCCAAAGTAGTTTTACCATATGAATTCCCACTAGCAATGTATGAGTTCTCATTGCTTCATATTTTTGCCTTTGATATTGTTTGATGTCTTACATTTGTCAGTTCTCTGATTACTAATGAGGTTAAGCATCTTTGCATATATTTCTGGGCCCTTTATGTTTCCCCTCTGAAATACTTGTTCATGTCTTTTAACTGTTTTCTATTCAGGTTATTGATCATATACTGATTTATGAGTCCTTTTCATAATCAGAGATTAATCCTTTGTTGATTACATTTTTTGCAAATAGTTTGTGGCTTTATTATATATATATATATATGGCTTTTGATAAAGAAATTCTTAGCTTTAATGTAGTCAGGATTTTGGTTCGTTCTTTGTGGTTACTGCTTTGTGTCTTGTTTAAGCATTCCTTCCCTATTCCAAAGTTGGAAAACTAGTCTCCTTTTTATTCTTTTTAAGTTTTAAAATTTGGCAAATTATTTTTCGAGCCTCATTTTTCAGAACTTTAAAATGCAGGAGTTGATATAGCTGTTTTGTAACAGTCTTTTATTCTTTAACATTGTGACCTGAAGTAGAAAAGATATGTGTGTATATTTTCAGAGATTGCCATGTTCTTTCAGTAATCTCTTCCATTGTGAGGTTTTGTATTCACTCCTACTTCTCTTTTTCTCATTTCCCCAGCCTCTTCCTTCCTGTTTTCTTCAGAAAATAACCAGTTGAATCCTGCAGAATCCTAAAGTTTCTGTGTCGAAGCACCACTTTTTAATTGAAATTTGAGATAATGCAATTGTAAAAAATAATAGAGATCCCATGTACTCTTTACTCCGTTTATCTTCACGGTAACATCTTGCAAAACTGGAGTATAATGTCACAACCAGGATATTGATGTTGGTAACATCCACTGATCTCATTCAGATTTCTCCAGTTGTACTCATTTGTGTGTATTGTGTATTTAGTTCTGTGCAGTTTTATCCCATGTGTATGTTTGTATATCCACCACCACAGAAGGATATGAGAGGAAACAACAGTTTTTAAAATCTGAATTACTGAATACCTCTGGAGTGTTCTGCAGTATCCAATTTGGCTGGTGCCTACACGGTTCTAGAGGGCCACCTCCAGGTTACATAATCCAGGAGCAAATTGATGAACTGAAACCTTGACCTGAGAGATGAAAGAATCTTTGATCTTTGGGTCTGAGGTCCTGGGAGGCCAGTTGGCATGCCCCTAAAACATAATCATCCTTTATTTTGAATTGTATATGCCCATATGAACCTGCATTTGAAACATCCTAGTAAAAGCTGCTTTTGGTCCATCATACCAATAGGAGTCATTCAAATTCCATGTGGTCGTTAGCAACTACAAAGTAGTAGTGTAAAGGAGTAACGCTAATCCTTCTAGGAAAACAATTAAAAGCATTAAAAACCAAATTACATAAAAACAGAAAAAAACAATTAAAAATAAAAGCACCAGAATATACATTAGTTTATATGCCCATAAGTCGAAACTTACATTATTGTCATGCTGGTAATTAAGGGCTTTTGAAGACTGTATTTATGGGAGAGCTGTGTATGCTTTAAACTCCTGTCTACTTAAAAATATTTAAAAATGAACACTCAGCATCTTTAGTGGAGTTCATTCATTCACCCCTTTATTGCCTTGTTATGACCAGCCAGGCACTGTGCTAAGCAAACAGGATTGAGTAGTAAATAAAAATATAAGTGCTTCGTGTCCTTATGGAATTTAGAATCTAATTTTCAATTTAAAAAATAAGGTAACAAATATTCTAATTATTCATTTCATAAGTTATGAATGAAATGAATTAGAAACAGAGATAGCAGAAATAGGATCTGTTTTTGATAGGGTAGCTGGCAAGTTCTGTCAGAGGAAATGGTATGTAAGCAGATAACTGAAGGAATGAGGGTCTACTTCTGCAGTGGGGGTTGTGAGTAGTTACTGAAACCAGTTGTTTAAAGGCCCTGAGTTGGGCAAGAGCCAGACACATTGGGAAACTGCAAAGGAGGCTAAATGGGGCTGAAGGGCATACTCAGTGGAGGAGGGGGACAGAGGCAATGAATGGGCTATAGGAACTTCTTAGGAGCAATTTGGATCTTGTAATCTGAACCTCTTGAAGCCATGAAGGTGGTTTGAAGATGTGGAAGTGATGGTAATTAAGTTGTCTATTTAATCAGTTCACAAATACTAAATACCCTACCGTGTGTCAGGCACTATTCTACTTGCTAGGGATGCAGTGGTGAGCAAACAAAAATTTCAGCACCCATGGATCTTAGATTTTAATGGAGGATGGTATTGTTAGGGTAAAGAGAAAGCTGAGAGTTCCAAAATACAATGGCCAGAAAAAGCTAGATCTTTGTCTCTCTGAAAAGTGTGAAAGTTAAGTTAGTTGCTCAGTCACATCCGATTCTTTTGTGATCCCATGGGCTCTAGCCCACCAGGCTTCTCTGTCCATGGAATTCTCCAGGCAAGAATACTGGAGTGGGTAGCCATTTCTTTCTCCAGGGGATCTTCTGGGACCCAGGGATTGAAACTGGGTCTCCTGCATTGCAGGCAGATACCTTACCATCTGAGCCATCAGGGAAGCCCCTTTGTGTCTCTGGCATACATTAATAATAACCCAGGACAGAGGCAGCTTCTATTGCATGAGCTCATCTGGAGAAGGAAATGGCTACCCACTCCACTATTCTTGCCTAAAAATCCCATGGACAGAGGAACCTGTTGGGCTACAGTCCATGGGGTCGCAAAAGAGTCAGACACAACTGAGCATGTACTCACATCTAGGGCCCCGGGTAGTGGGGCAATTCTGCCTTCCTCAGCATTTGGTTTTCAAGTTCTAGCCAGCTAGAGGGAAAGAGGGGTCCAGGGCAAGCTTCTTTAGGAAAATGACCAGGAAATTGCACACATCACTGTTAAACACATGCCTTTGGGAGATAGGAAAATGTAGTTTATAGCTGGAAAGCCAGGTGCTCAGGAAGAAAGGAAGAGCAGATTTAGGGGGACAACCAGTAGACAGGGAGAGATAAGAAGCAATATAAATATAATATCTTGTATGCTAGAGATGAGTGGTAAAGGGTAGGAAGTATCAGGTGGTAGAGGTTGCAATTTTTTAATAGAGCGACAAAGGAAGCCCTCATTGGGAAGGTGTCATTTGCTTAAAGCTCTGAAGTCTGTGAGCAAGAAATATCATTCTGAGTTGTTCTGAGGTTGCCATATGTAGGGTAGGCTTTTACACGCCTGAATCTTGGACCTTATTTGAAAGTATTTAAGTTAATGGAAAAGGCATCATTATAAATACTACAGTTTCACTGAGAGCAAGCAATAGAAGAAAGCCTTAAACAATGAATTATCACTTAGGACCTGGACAGAGGCATCTGTCTGAGAGATTTTTTTTTCTTAGATCTTTGATGGTAGGCTTAGCTCCCTGAGAAAGAAGGGACCATGAAACCCTCTGTAGTGCTCAGTTCAGAGTGGGGTGAGGGGGCGGTGATTGTTTTTTCCCCCCAAGTGTAGGAATTTTTGATGATTTGAGTCTGCTGTAGAACTCTGGCTAATTTCAGTCAACCCCTGTCAATGCAGTTTTAAGGATGTGGTTAGAAAGAATGGAAGTATCTTCATGTTCATACTTACTCATCCAAAATCTTGCTTAGTTGCCTTTCCAACTAGAGAAATCGATAGTTTCCAATACTTCATTATTTTCTTTAATTATATTTGAGTGCTGCTTTAGGTTATATGTCAATGAAAATACATCATACGCACCTTTTCCTACTTCTACATCATTTTTTTTTTAATGACAACTCATTGGGTTAGTGAGACAAAAAATAATTTTCTGCCTATTTTTCTCTAATGCCCTTTTCACCTCCAGGACTCCCATAGGTTGTCCTGGGCTTATTTCCGTGTTAATAATCATTATCTTTCATTAGAGAATTTACAGTTTAGGAAAGGAGATAAGATACACAGATGCATAATGAACATACAAGGCAGAAAGTGATAAATGCCACAAGAAATGTAAAAATAAAATGCTTTTATAGTTCACAGACCGCAGAATGAGATGGTGACCCTGACAGTCTTTGCTTCCACGGTCATGAAAGGAGACAGTAAGGTTAACTTTGAGCTAAATATGTAATGCTCTCAAAAGGAATTTTCTCTTCTTGGAAAAGAGAAGCATTTGATGTATTCTCCTACTGTTTTAAGTGTTTTTGTGAGTCCAGTCCTTTTCTAGGCACAGATAAAATACATTTTTTTTCTTTGCCTGTCATGCTACACGACAGAGAAAATCTCCAGTAAGACTGGCAAAGCACTGCTAATCACAGCTTTTTATAATCTTGGAAGTTACTCTTGAAACTTTCCTCCTCTCCCTCACTTCAGCTTACCTAGTGCCTCACCAAATCCCCAAGATTATGCCCCCTGAATATTTCGAGGATCCCCTCTTGCCATGCTTAATCCATCTCTGCAGAGCAGCTCAGCTGACTTTTAAAAACATAACATTAGTTTAAGTCAGTTTCATGCTCTGAATCCCTAGTGGCTCCCCTCACAGAGCAAGATTTCAGCTTCTTATTGTGCGCACCAGGCTCTGCCTGCCTGTGCAATAACATCACTGACCGTTGCCCCTCACCTTGTACACTACAGTCACACTGGCCTTCCCTTGGGGCCCTGCCCTCCTCCTGCACACCGCGCCCACAGTGTGGAACCCTCCCTCAAGGGCCCCATTTCTGTTTCTTCATTACTAAACTCAAGGCATCCTTAAGGAAGCCTTCACTGACCCCTGCTGAGTCAGACTACCCATCTCAACAGGGTCTCATAGCACCTTTTACTTCTCTTATTTAGGTCTTCCTGAAATTGTAATTCATTATGAATCTTGGAGCTAGTTGTTAGCTGCCTCCTGGCTTTGTAGTTGTTGTTTAGTCACTCAGTCGTGTCCGAATATTTGCGACCCCTTGGACTGCGGCACGCCAGGCTTCCCAGTCCATCACCATCTCCTGGAACTTACTCAAACTCATGTCCACTGAGTTGGTGATGCCATCCAGCCATCTTATCCTCTGTCCTCCCCTTCTCCTCCTGCCCTCAATGTTTCCCAGCATCAGGGTCTTTCTATTTTTTTTTTTTTTTTAGTTTATTTTATTGGAGGCAAATTACCTTACATTAATATATTGGTTGGTTTTGCCATACATTGACACGAATCCGCCCCGGGTGTACATGTGTTCCCTTTCTTGAACCCCCCTCCCACCTCCCTCTTCCCCATATCCTCCCTCCAGGTCATCCCCGTGCACCAGCCCCAAGCATCCTGTATCATGCGTCGAACCTGGACTGGTGATTCATTTCACATATGATAATATACATGCTACAATACCGTTCTCCCAAATCATCCCACCTTCACCCTCTCCCACAGAGTCCCAAAGACTGTTCTATATACCTGTGTCTCTTTTGCTGTCTCGTATACAGGGTTAAGGTTACCATCTTTCTAAATTCCATATATATGCGTTAGTATACTGTATTGATGTTTTTCTTTCTGGCTTACTTCACTCTGTATAATTGGCTCCAATTTCATCCACCTCATTAAAACTGATTCAAATGCATTCTTTTTGATGGCTGAAAAATACTCCATTGTGTATATGTACCAAAGCTTTCTTATCCATTCATCTGCAGATGGACATCTAGGTTGCTTCCATGTCCTGGCTATTATAAACAGTGCTGCAATGAACATTGGAGTGCATCTGTCTTTTTCAGTTCTGGTTTCCTCAGTGTGTATGCCCAGGAGTGCGATTGCTGGATCATATGGCAGTTCTA
Organism: Moschus berezovskii; assembly: GCF_049115385.1. Taxonomy (NCBI): domain Eukaryota; kingdom Metazoa; phylum Chordata; class Mammalia; order Artiodactyla; family Moschidae; genus Moschus; species Moschus berezovskii. The sequence continues at coordinate 130,129,206 of NC_142488.1, read as the reverse complement.
TTTCCAGTTTTTTGAGGAATCTCCACACTGTTCTTCACAGTGGCTGTACTAGTTTGCATTCCCACCAACAGTGTAAGAGGGTTCCTTTTTCTCCACACCCTCTCCAGCATTTATTGCATGTAGACTTTTGGATAGCAGCCATTCTGACTGATGTGAAATGGTATCTCATTGTGGTTTTGATTTGCATTTCTCGGATTATGAGGGATGTTGAGCATTTTTTCATGTGTTTGTTAGCCATATTTATGTCTTCTTTGGAGAAATGTCTGCTTAGTTCTTTGGCCCATTTTTTTGATTGGGTCACTTATTTTTCTGGAATTGAGCTGCAGGAGCTGCTTGTATATTTTGGAGATTAATCCTTTATCAGTTGCTTCTTTTGTTATTATTTTCTCCCATTCTGAAGGCTGTCTTTTCACCTTGCTTATAGTTTACTTTGCTGTGCAGAAGCTTTTGATTTTAATTAGGTCCCATTTGTTTATTTTTGCTTTTATTTCCAATATTCTGGGAGGTGGGTCATGGAGGATCCTGCTGTGATTTATGTCGGAGAGTGTTTTGCCTACGTTCTCCTCTAGGAGGTTTATAGTTTCTGGTCTTACATTTAGCTCTCTAATCCATTTTGCGTTTATTTTGGTGTATGGTGTTAGGAAGAGTTCTAGTTTCATTCTTTTACAAGTGGCTGACCAGTTTTCCCAGCACCACTTGTTAAAGAGACTGTCTTTTCTCCATTTTATATTCTTGCCTCCTTTGTCAAAGATAAGGTGTCCATAGGTGCGTGGATTTATCTCTGGGCTTTCTATTTTGTTCCATTGATCTATATTTCTGTCTTTATGCCAGTACCATACTGTCTTGATGACTGTGGCTTTGTAGTAGAGCCTGAATTCCAGCAGGTTAATTCCTCCAGGTCCATTCTTCCTCAAGATTGCTTTGGCTATTCGAGGTTTTTTGTATTTCCATAGAAATTGTGAGATTATTTGTTCTAGTTTTGTGAAAAATATCGTTGGTAGCTTGATAGGGATTGCATTGAATGTATAAATTACTTTGGGTAGTATACTCATTTTCACAATATTTATTCTTCCAGTCCACAGACATGGTGCATTTCTCCATCTGTTAGTGTCCTCTTTGATTACTTTCACTAGTGTTTTATAGTTTTCTATGTACAAGTCTTTTCTTTCCTTAGGTAGATATATTCCTAAGTATTTAATTCTTTTCGTTGCAACAGTGAATGGAATAGTTTCCTTAATTTCTCTTTCTATTTTCTCATTATTAGTGTATAGGAATGCAAGGGATTTCTGTGTGTTGATTTTATATCCTGCAACTTTACTGTATTCATTGATTAGCTCTAGTAGTTTTCTGGTCGAGTCTTTAGGGTTTTCTGTGTAGAGGATCATGTCATCAGCGAAGAGTGAAAGTTTTACTTCTTCTTTTCCAATTTGTATTCCTTTTATGTCTTTTGCTGCTCTGATTGCTGTAGCCAAAACTTCCAGAACTATGTTGACTAGTAGTGGTGAGAGTGGGCACCCTTGTCTTATTCCTGACTTTAGGGGAAATGCTTTCAGTTTTTCACCATTGAGGATAATGTTTGCTGTGGGTTTGTCATATATAGCTTTTATTATGCTGAGATATGTCCCTTCTATTCCCACTTTCTGGAGGGTTTTTATCATAAATGGATGTTGTATTTTGTCAAAGGCTTTCTCTGCATCTATTGAGATAATCATATGATTTTTATTTTTCAGTTTGTTAATGTGGTGTATTACGTTGATTGATTTGTGGATATTGAAGAATCCTTGCATCCTGGGATAAAACCCACTTGGTCATGATATATAATTCTGATTTCTAGGATTTTGTTAAGGATTTTTGCATCTGTGTTCATCAGTGATATTGGCCTGTGCTGCTGCTGCTGCTGCTAAGTCACTTCAGTCGTGTCTGACTCTGTGTGACCCCATAGACGGAAGCCCACCAGGCTCCCCCATCCCTGGGATTCTCCATGCAAGAACACTGGAGTGGGTTGCCATTTCCTTCTCCAATGTGTGAAAGTTTTCTTTTTTTGTGGGATCTTTACCAGGTTTTGCGATTAGGGTGATGGTGGCCTCATAGAATGAGTTTGGAAGTTTCCCTTCCTCAGCAATTTTCTGGAAGTGTTTGAGTAGAATAGGTGTTAGCTCTTCTCTAAATTTTTGGTAGAATTCAGCTGTGAAGCCGTCTGGACCTGGGCTTTTGTTTGCTGGAAGATTTCCGATTACTTCCTCTAGTTCCGTGCTTATGATGGGTCTGTTCAGATTTTCTATTTCTTCCTGGTTCAGTTTTGGCAAGGTGTACTTTTCTAGGAATTTGTCCATTTCTTCCAAGTTATTCATTTTATTGCCATATAGTTGCTGATAGTATTCTCTAATAATCCTTGGTATTTCTGTGTTGTCGTTGTGATCTCTCCATTTTCATTTCTAATTTTATTGATTTGGTTCTTCTTCCTGTGTTTCTTGATGAGTCTGGATAGTGGTTTGTCAATTTTATTTACCTTCTCAAAGAATCAGCTTTTGGCTTTGTTGATTTTTGCTATGACTTTTGTTTCTTTTGGATTTATCTTTGCCCTAATTTTTACGATTTCTTTCCTTCTACTAACCCTGGGGTTCTTCATTTCTTCCTTTTCTAGTTGCTTTAGATGTAGAGTTCGGTTATTTAGTTGACTTTTTTCTTGTTTCTTGAGGTGTGCCTGTATTGCTATGAACTTCCCCCTTAGCACTGCTTTTACAGTGTCCCAGAGGTTTTGGGTTGTTGTGTTTTCATTTTCATTCATTTCTATGCATCTTTTGATTTCTTCTATGATTTGTTCATTGTTCAGCAGCGTGTTGTTCAGCCTCCATATGTTGGCATTTTTAATAGTTTTTCTCTTGTAATTGAGCTCTAATCTTACTGCATTGTGGTCAGAAAAGATACTTAGAATGATTTCAATTTTTTTGCATTTACCAAGGCTAGATTTATGGCCCAGGATGTGATCTATCCTGGAAAAGGTTCCGTGTGCGCTTGAGAAAAAGGTGAAATTCATTGTTTTGGGGTGAAATGTCCTATAGAGATCTATTAGGTCTAGCTGGTCTATTGTATCATTTAAAGTTTGTGTTTCCTTGTTAATTTTCTGTTTAGTTGATCTACCCATAGGTGTGAGTGGGGTATTAAAGTCTCCCACTATTATTGTGTTATTGTTAATTTCCCCTTTCATACTTGTTAGTAACTGTCTTACATATTGCGGTGCTCCTATGTTGGGAGCATAAATATTTATAATTGTTATATCTTCTTCTTGGATTGATCCTTTGATCATTATATAGTTTCCTTCTTTGTCTCTTTTCACAGCCTTTGTTTTAAAATCTATTTTATCTGATATGAGTATTGCTACTCCTACTTTCTTTTGGTCTCTATTTGCGTGGAATGTCTTTTTCCAGCCCTTCACTTTCAGTCTGTATGTGTCCCTCTTTTTGAGGTGGGTGACTTGTAGACAACATGTATGGGGGTCTTGTTTTTGTATCCATTCACCCAGCCTTTGTCTTTTGGTTGGGGCATTCAACCCATTTACGTTTAAGGTGATTATTGATAAGTATGATCCCGTCGCCATTTTCTTTATTGTTTTGGGTTCGAGTTTATATACCCTTTCTGTGTTTCCTGTCTAGAGAAGATCCTTTAGCATTTGTTAGAGAGCTGGTTTGGTGATGCTGAATTCTCTCAGCTTTTGCTTGTCTGTAAAGCTTTTGATTTCTCCTTCATATTTGAGTGAGATCCTTGATGGGTATAGTAATCTGGGCTGTAGGTTACTTTCTTTCATCACTTTAAGTATGTCTTGCCATTCCCTCCTGGCCTGAAGAGTTACTGCTGAAAGATCAGCTATTATCCTTATGGGGATCCCCTTGTGTGTTATTTGTTGTTTTTCCCTTGCTGCTTTTAATATTTGTTCTTTGTGTTTGATGTTTGTTAATTTAATTAATATGTGCCTTGGAGTATTTCGCCTTGGGTTTATCCTGTTAGGGACTCTCTGTGTTTCTTGGATGGGTGATTATTTCCTTCCCCATTTTAGGGAAATTTTCAACTATTATCTCCTCAAGTATTCTCTCATGGTCTTTCTTTTTGTCTTGTTCTTCTGGGACTGCTATGATTCGAATGTTGGGGCATTTAATATTGTCCCATATGTCTCTAATATTGTCCTCATTTCTTTTAATTCTTTTTTCTTTTTTCTTCTCTGTTTCATTTATTTCTACAATTCTATCTTCTAGCTCACTTATCCTGTCTTCTGCCTCCGTTATTCTACTGTTTGTTCCCTCGAGAGTGTTTCTGATCTCATCTATTGCATTATTCATTGTATATTGACTCTTTTTTATTTCCTCTAATTCCATATTAAACATTTCTTGCATCTTCTCCATCCTTTTCTCCAGTTTATTTATCTGTAACTCCATTTTGCTTTCCAGATTTTGAATCATTTTCACAATTAAAATTCGAAATTCTTTATCGGGTAGGTTCCCTATATCTTCCTCTTTTGTTTGTGTTGGTGGGCATTTATCCTGTTCCTTTACTTGCTGGGTATTTCTCTGCCTCTTCATCTTGCTTATATTGCTGTGTTCGGGGTGGCCTTTCCGTCTTCTGGCAGTTTGTGGAGTTCTCTTTATTATGTAGTTACCTCGTTGTGTGTGGGGTTGGTTGGGTGACTTGTCAAGGTTCCCTGGTTAGGGAAGCATGTGTCGATGTTCTGGTGGGTGGAGCTGGATTTCTTCTCTCTGGAGTGCAATGAAGTGTCCAGTAATGAGTTTGAGATGTCAGTGGGTTTGGAGTGGCTTTGGGCAGCCTGTATATTGAAGCTCAGTGCTATTCTCCTGTGTTGCTGGATAGTTTGCGTGGTATGTCTTTCATTGAAACTTGTTGACCCTTGGGTGGTGCCTGGTTTCAGTGTATGTATGGAGGCATTTGATGAGTACCTATTAATTAATGTTCTCTGGAACAGGAGGTCTCTGGTGTTCTCAGGATTTCGCCTTAAGCCTCTGCCTCTGGTTTTCAGTCTTATTCTTGCAGTAGGCTCAAGGCTTCTCCTTCTGTTACTTCCAAGGCAGTTCCTTCTGTTGAAAAAGCTCTTCTGTCTTCTGGTCTCCTCAGTGTCTAATTCCCGTCCTGACACCAGGATGCGGTGGTGGACGCTTTTTTTTTTCCTTGGCTCACCTGTTCAGTCCTGCTGTGGGGAGGGAGGAACGCAGCTAACAAATATCCCTGGCGTCTGTGGGGAGTGCTCGCAGTGTCTCGGCTACACTGGGAATGCTCCCGCTCGAGGCGTGTATGCTTTCCCTGTCTATGCTGCTTATGCTCTAGGTTGCCCTGCTGGGAGCTGTCCGCGGCTGGCGCTGGGTTGCATACATTTCCCAGGTCTGAGCGGCTCAGGTTCAGGTCCTCGGGTACTCGAGAAAGGCGCAGACTTGGCTGGGCCTGCGTTTTGTGCCTTCCCAGGTCCGAGCAGCTCAGGTGACCAGGCATTTGGCGAGCGCGGTCGCTGCGACTTATTGCCTTCCCGGTCCCTGCCGCTCAGTTTTCTGGGAGTCCAAACGGCACAGTTTCTCAGGCGGATATCGACCGGCCCGAACCCAAGAAGTCCTGGCCAGCAAGGGAGCCTGCCTGCAGTTTGGCACGGGAAGCCTCTCTGGTGCCGTGGCTGCCCCCACCCAGCGCTGGCTGCCCTCCCTTCCCACGTCGGTGGAGGCTGGGGGCTGGGCCGCCCGCTGCAGGCTCGCTCTGCTCAGCGCCCTGTTCTGTGGGCAGGGCTAGCAGAGTCCTGGGTTGGGGCTTTTCGCAGGCTTTTCCTAGCCTTTTCGCCTTTTAGCTGCAGCTTCTGCTTTGGTATCTTAAGTTCTTGCCCTCAGTTTGCCCTGGGGCGTTCAAGCCGGGTTCTTCCTGTAAGTGCCACTGCCCGCGCCTCCCTGCCCAGCCCCCGCCTGCTAGTTGGGGGCGCCGGCATCTGTGCCGCTTCTCCGCTGAGAGTTTCCTCTGGGCACTTAGTCTGTGAGTTTTAATTATTTATGTCTTTTGTCTCCCAGTTATGCGGCCCTCTGAGGTTCCACTCGCCAGCATTTCCAGGTGTTTGGAAACTTCTCTTTTTTTTTAAGTCTCCCTTCCCAGGTTGGAGCTCCGTCCTTCCCTCTTTTGTCTTTTTATCTTTTATACTATTTCCTACCTCCTTTCGACGACTATGGGCTGCTTTTCTGAGTGCCTGATATCCTCTACCGGTATTCAGAAGTTGTTTTGTGGGATTTATTCAGCGTTTAAATGTTCTTTTGCTGATTTTGTGGGGGAGAAAGTGGTCGCCCCATCCTATTTCTCTGCCATCTTCCCGTGCTCCCCCCAGGGTCTTTTCTAATGAGTCGGCTCTTCACATCAGTTGGCCAAAGTATTGGAGTTTCAACATCAGTCCTTCCAATGAATATTCAGGACTGATTTCCTTTAGGATGGACTGGTTGGATCTCCTTGGAGTCCAAGGGACTCTCAAGAGTCTTCTCCAACACCACAGTTCAAAAGCATCAGTTCTTTGGCACTCAGCTTTCTTTAAAGTCCAACTCTCACATCCATACATGTCAACTGGAAAAACCATAGCTTTGACAAGATGGACCTTGATTGGCAAAGTAATGTCTCTGCTTTTTAATATGCTGTTTAGGTTGGTCATAGCTTTTCTTCCAAGGAGCAAGCGTCTTTGAATTTCATGGCTGCAGTCACCATCTACAGTGATTTTGGAGCCCAAGAAAATAAAGTCTGACACTGTTTCCGTTGTTTCCCCATCTATTTGCCATGAAGTGATAGGACCAGATGCCATGATCTTAATGGCAACCCACTCCAATGTTCTTGCCTGGAGAATCCCAGGGACAGAGGAGCCTGGTGGGCTGCCGTCTATGGGGTCGCACAGAGTCGAACACGGCTGAAGTGACTTAGCAGCAGCTTAGCAGCAGGTGGGACCAGATGCCATGATCTTCGTTTTCTGAATGTTGAGTTTTAAGCCAGCTTTTCACTGTCCACTTTCCCTTTCATCAAGAGGCTCTTTTTTTTGTTCCTCTTCGCTTTCTGCTGTAAGAGTGGTGTCATCTGCATATCTGAGATTTTTTATATTTCTCCCAGCAATCTTGATTGTGCACAAGCACAATCCAGCTTGTGCTTCATCCAGTCTGGGATTTCGCATGATGTACTCTGCATAGAAGTTAAATAAGCAGGATGACAATATACAGCCTTGACATACTCCTTTCCCAATTTTGAACCAGTCCATTGTTCCATGTCCATTTCTGACTGTTGCCTCTTGACAGGTTTCTAAGGAGTCAGGTACGGTGGTCTGGGATTCCCATCTCTTTAAAAATTTTCCACAGAATTTTGAATCTTGTTCCTTCCTAGAACAAGATTTAAACGAGCATGTATGGTTTACTTATTTACTGCTCTGTACCCAGAGCCAGTGTCTGGTATAGTCCTGGGCATGGGAATAAATGCTTAAGAAATATTTCTTGCTAAGGAAAACTGGCAAAAAATTCCCAAATCCTGTAAATTTGTTTTTAGATTTTATTTTGGTGTTTACATTGATCCTATGTGTTTGGGGTTTTTTGTTAATATTCTTTTGGCAGCTTTGGGTCTTAGTTGTGACACACAGGATCTTCGTTGGGTTATGTATTTCTTTTGTTGTGGTCAAAGGGCTCTTTAATTGTGGCACATGGGCTCCAGACGGTGCGGGGTTAGTTGCCCCATGGCATGTGGTATCTTTAGTTCCCCGACCAGGGATGGAACCCTCGTCCCTTCCATTGCAAGGCAGATTCTTAACCACCAGGCCACCCCCAATCCTAGGCTTTTTGAAGTTGTTGGGATGTTTTCCAAAGAGAAGCATCAACACACCTGAAAGCTGTTAGAAATAGGAGGCTCAGACTTCTGATTCAGACCTACTGTATCAGATACTCGGAGGGTGGGGCCTGACGGTCTGGTGTAACATGCCCTCCAGGTGGTGCTGATGCTGAATAAAGTTTGAGAACCAGGGTTCTATAACGATACTGACTGAAGGTTGATTGTGGCTCAGTAAAATATGAAGTGCAACTTAAACCTACTTTTGAAATTAGGTACATTGTTTCTAATCAATAGCTGGTGTTAATAAACCACTTTTCAGCTGCCACCCTACGCCAGCCCCCATTTTATCAATTGATGTCTCAAGACATCAACTGAAATGTAAACAAGGTCTGCCTGATCAATCAGCCCAAACCTGGACTTTAGAAATTGCATAGTATTTTTCAGCCTTCACCAGCCTGAATCTAACTTTTATCTAGTGCCCTGCAATTCCAGGAAATGACTGTAGAACTGATAATGCTCATGATTCTAGTGTTGGAGTGCTTTGCTTTTATTTATTTTGGCCGTATCACACAAGGAATGTGGGATTTTATTTCTCTGACCAGGGATTGAACCTCTGCCCCCTGCATTGGGAGCACAGTCTTAACCACTGAACTACTAGGGAAGTCTCAAGAGCTTGTGTTTTGGAAACAAGTAGCATCTTTGTCACTGAGTGATGCCTTCGCCGTTGTTTTTTTGGTGTCTTGAGTTTTACTTTAATCAGGAGACAGGTATATGTGATTTACATGTTTCAAATGCTTACAATTGTGAGATGTATTTCAGCTGATGAAGGGATTCAAAAGTAAAGTGGCTATTTTAGTGAATATTCATTCTGCGGAAGTTAGGGGAAGTACTCCAGGAGTTGGTGATGGACAGGGAGGCCTGGCGTGCTGTGATTCATGGGGTCGCGGAGAGTCGGGCACGACTGAGCGACTGAACTGAACTGAAGGTGGTTTTGCAGATACTCTTGTGTCAAGCTGTGGCCCACATGTACTCTTACTCCGTAGCCTTCAAGCATCTGTTTGCCTGTAGCTGCTCCTAGAATTTAATTGCCTGCTAGCTAAAACCTCTGTGAAAACATTTGGGTAGATAGAGCGGCCCAGGATTTTCTTTTGCTTGGCAAGAACTCACTTGCTAAAGTGGTTTTTAATATGTTGGTGCCTCTCCACTGTGCTTCTTCTGCCAGAATAGATGCAGCCCAAAAAATTTGCTTGTCTTCCTAACTCCTTTTTTAATATCTCATCGCAGTGACTGAGCCATTGATCTGAAGGGATAATGACAACCCTGCATGTGCTTTTTGCAAATTCTGATATTTTAAGAACTGAGAGCTTTGAAAAAGAGCATTGCTTTACTTCACAAACTCAAGGCTTCTTCAAACCAAATAATATACAGCATATGTCATAAAGAAGGTTCATTCCTAGAAATCACCAGATTTGAAGGGAGTGAAGGATGAGGGAGAAGGAATTAAAGCAAGTGACAGTCCTTGCTCAGAGACTGATGCCCAGGATTAGCTCCATAGGAACATTGTCTCCAGCAGCCCCACTTACTCTTTTCCTCAGTGCATCCCTAATTCACGTCCTTGGCTCCTAAAATACACTTAAAGCACTTCTCAGAAAGATTGTTCCAGAGTGAAAGGCACATAGAAAGTAAATAGTAAACTTTTTGCTGAAATTAGCCTTGAGTATATTATTAGTGGTTTTGGCTTCTAGATTGACTCTTCAGTAGAGAAAATAGCAAGCCACATGCCTCATTATAATTAGATATATTTCAGATAACTAAAGATAATACATCTGTTGCAAGGCAGATGGGAAAAATTGGGGAATTTTTACCTGCGTCCATTTATAAACCCAAGTTTTGACTAATAAGGTCTAAGGGGACTCCATCCACTTGAGAGACATGCCCCCCCCCACCCAAAAGAGTTAAAGAATATTTACGTTTAGACTCTTAATTTGTTAATGTTACTAATATCTCATATATATTTGTATCTGTACACATAAGTATGGAAGAATCCCACTTATTTTTAGAATTTGTTTTAAACGTTTTTTAAGTAAACTTTTCATTTTAGCATAGTTTCAGATTTATAGGAAATTTGCAAAGATGGTACAGAGAGTTCACCCTTATTATTATCTTATATTAGTAATGGTACATTTGTCATAATTAATGAACTGATACTGTTACGTTATTACTAACTGAAGTCCATACTTTATTCACGTGTCTTCGCTTTTTCCCTAATGTTCTTTTTTCTGTTCTAGGACCCCGCCTAGGATACCATACCATAATTAGTCATCCTGTCTCCTTAGACTCCTCTTGGCTGTGACAGTTTCTCACCCTTTTCTTGGTTTTGATGACATTGACTGTCTTGAGGAATACCACCCAGGGATTGTATAGATCCCTCAGATAAGATTTGTTTGATGTTTTTCTCAAGATGGGGTGCATATTATGGCTTTTTTGGAAGAAGACTGGAAAAGTGAAGGGCTGTCCTCATCACATCTTATCTGCCATGCATAGTGTCAACATGATTTTTCACTGATGATGTTAATTGATCACTTGGCTCGGGTAGCATTTGTCAGGTTTCTTCACTGTGAAGTTTTTTTTAAGAGATTTTTACTGGTTTTTCTACCTCTGTGTTTCTGGAGGGGAATATATTTTGTTTCATTTATTCATTCAACAGATGTTGCTGCTGCTGCTGCTAAGTTGCTTCAGTCGTGTCCAACTCTGTGCGACCCCATAGACGGCAGCCCACCAGGCTCCCCTGTCCCTGGGATTCTCCAGGCAAGAACACTGGAGTGGGTTGCCATTGCCTTCTCCGTAACAGATGTTACTTTGAGTTAAAGAAAACATGGTTTTAGGTAAATTTTAGGGTTTTCCCCCCAAGGCCCACTCTGTGGATTGAAGAAATGAACCTTATTTAAGGCATAGCCAGTACTTTGTAGGTAACAAAAGTTGATTAAGGTCAAGTTGTTGGTGTATGGTGTAAATTTGTTTAGCTTTTCTAAATATACTGAGTTTTTCAACAAAATTCTGCTTGATCACTGATGAATATTGTTAAATAATTTAAACCACACTCTTCAAATATTATGACATCTCAATTATTCATGATTTACCAGTTTAAATTAGACTTTCTTACCTTTTCACTCATTTCATATTCAGAAGTAACAGTGGAAATGAGACCGTTTCTATCTATCTTCCCAGCTTTTAAGTACATAGGATTATATAGATATTAGGGATCAAGCAACCTCCTGCTTATTTACATTCCTTAAATGCTAGTCACGGCAATGGATTCTGATCAGAAGTACTAGGAGGAGAAGTCACCAGAGCATCTTGTGTTGAAATTTGTTAGGGAGTTTTGATATCAAGGAGTGAGCATGCAGCAGGTGAGCCTCTAGGATGAATTTGATTAATTCTCCACAGCAGCAAAACCTCAGAATCAGATGGTGTTGCTTTGGAGTTGGATAATCTAAATTGTATGATCTCTAGTGGATTTCCATTCTGTCATGTATCAACCAACGTGTATCTGCGCAAATGGAAAGAGATTTTCTGTCGGGCTGTGTGTGAGCTCAGTTGGAAGGGTTAAAAATTAGGAATGAATGCATTTAACTCAACTTTGCTTCCTAATAACAGACATCTCTACCAGAGTTGATGACACTGCAAACACGAAAGGAGCAGAGGCATCTGGGTGTTATCGCTGGCTCTGCCACTACTTGTGTAGTTTGGGGGGTAATTTTTTTTCTGTGTGTTCCCTTGGTGGCCCTCAAATTTTCATCCACATAGTAGGAGTGGATAGGCCAGAGCATTGCTTATGCCCCCTTATAGGTTTGTTGTTCAGAATGGGAAACAAGAGTAGCAATATGGGCTGTCCACCCAATTCCATGGTATGATATGAGGCAGTGCATTAGGAAAAATAGATTTCTAGGTAATATATATGAGCCATAGAGCTTTTTAAGATATATGTTCTGGACTAGGGAAGTGGTGGTAGGTAGAGAACATGGTAGTAGGTGAACAGAGATCACTATACACTGAATTCCATAGTCCTCTTCCTTGGTCCTTCCCGTGTTACAGACTTGCTGTTTCTCTTTCATTGCCACTCTCCTCTGCTCATGGCCTTGCCTTAGGCTGTCTGTTGTCAGGAGGGCAGTGAGGGCCTCTTGACTTCCCCGTCTTCACTGCTCTCCAGAGGACAGAGTTGGGGCAGTTCAGCCCCGAATGAGGCTTTGGGCCCCAGGCTGTCCTGAGTTGGAGAAAATTTGGAAACCTCAGCAGATCAGCATGTCTGCTAGTGCCATTCTGACTGTGTTGCTTGTGTTTTAGTAAGGCTGCTCTTGCCTAGTTCCTTGTGATTAAGACTGGCTTTGTATTCAATACTTCCATGCAGAACCTGGGCCCCTTGGTGAAGTCCTTGTCTGGGTACAGTGGTTGGTACCTTAGTTTCTCTAAGGGTAGAAACATGCTTTCTTTTAGCCACGCCTCTCAGGGACTTGAACTTTGCCTAGATCCATGCTGATGTTTGGGGCTCTGCTGCCCATTGTTGACGAAGATGCTCACTGACCCAATTGCTTTTTACCAGATTTACCTGTTATCGTATTGTCTGCTTTCTCCTTGCTGAGTACCCTGATGCTCACTCACTGATCACCTACCTACCTATCTGGACCTCTGCTTGGTGCTGCCCACTCTCCTTTTCCAATCACACTCTCTTGCCTGCTTGCATTTCCTCCTCGAGCTTGCTTCTGAGTGCATCTCCAAGCACCTTCCCTCCAGTATGGAGGGATGATGGAGCCTGATCTACCATACTGCCTGCCTTTAGAAGCTTAATTATGACAACAGTGTTTTCCATTCTCTTTGTAAAAATTGATCAGCTTTTAGCTGCCTTGGTTGTTTTTTTCCCTGATATCATAAACCCACCCTTTGCCATTTTTATTGGATTACTTCTTTTGTCTTTCTTTAGAACAAATCTCATGTATCCCCATTTCAGCCACTTGTTACCTTCACAGGAAGTGGCCTCAAATCATAAAATCTTTGTGTTGGAAGAGACTTTCAGAGACACTAGTTCAACTTTCCATGTGATGGTAAAATAACACATCAGTTATCTTTTTGAAAGGTCTCAACTGGTTTCTTGGGCCCAAAACTATCGATTCATTCATTAATTTATTCAGTCAACACAGTTACTGAAGGTCTACTTTAAGCCAGGCATTGCAGGTGTGTGTGTGTCTGTGTTTGTCACCATTCCTGTCCTTAGGGAGCTGCTACTCTAGAGGGAATAGAGAAATAAATAATCATGATTGCTAACTAGAGACTTGTAGTGGGTGTGGGGGAGGGGTCATTTCTCCTGCATGACTGAAGGTTGGTTCTGGAGAGGCTCTTTCTGTTACTCCAGTTAACATCAGCTTTCTGGTCCACCACTTTTTCAGTTGCTCACTGAAGAGAGGAATCTCTTTTCTGCCTCTGTCTATCCTTGACTTGCCCTTGAGATCATCTTTCTAAATGCAAATCTTGGTTTGTTACTTCCTTGTTAATAGGCCCCCCATTGTCTCACCCAGGAACAGACATCTGATTCTTGGGCATAACTTGTAAAGCCTTCTGGTTCATGCCTACCTCTCCAGTCTCATACACACCATTTTTCATCAGGCTCTCAGTGCTCCCAAATTTTGTGCAGTTTCCTGGCTACATCATGCTTGCACTTCTCTCATATATGTTGTTCCTGCTACTTAGAATGACTGCCAGTCTATCTTCACCATAAACTCCAGGGCACTATAAAAGCCTGATTGAAAATGGTACACAGGGAGGAGTAAATCACAACTCCACCCTTTTCAATTAAGTTGTACTTTGACCTTTTGGCTGCTACTACACCTTATGCAATCCACCCCTGCTGCCCAAAGATTGTAAACTACTCTAGACCAAGCAGTTATCTCTGTCTTTAGCCTTAACAGAGACTGACCCAGAATGGGCAGTCAATAAATACTTGTTGGGTGAATGGATAAGTAAAGAAATGAGTACAAGTTTTCTGTGGTGTCTGTTTTCCACTTTAGGTCTCCCTTGGACCCCTGCGAGTGCTGCTTAAAAAGACTCCTAACACAATTTTGACTATAGCTCCCTGCCAACCTATGACCACGCTCACTGGCTTAGCCACAACCAAACACCTGCCTGCAGCTATCACCAAGTGCTTAGTTGCTCAGTTGTGTCCGACTCTTTGTAACCCCATTCTCTGTCCATGGAATTCTGCAGTCAAGAATACCGGAGTGGGTTGCCGTGTCCTCCTCCACAGGGTCTTCCCAGCCCAGGGATCTATCACCAAACAGCCTACCCAACAGGGAGAAAGACCCTTCAGGGGTGGGGGGAATGATGGACAACTCTTCACCTTCTGCCACCTGGCAGCCTCTGCTGCCAAGATAAGCTGTGTCTCTTCAAAACTCTAATCAAGAGAAAGAAATTGTACAAAATGAAAATGGCTTCATTCCTGTTTGATAAATCAGAACTTTGTAAAGTGAGGAGAATTAGTACTTGAGCAAGTTCCTGTCTTGTTAAGCAGTCCTTTGAAGAGTCATCTACAAACTCAAGCAATTGGTGAGGATAGTTAATGGCCATTTATCATTTTAAGTTGATGTGTTTCAAATAAGTAGCAAATGGAGTATTTTGTTCCTAAATTACACATTTAGCACCTTCCTACTGGAGCTCCCTTTGTACATAATTACATCAGTGAGCAGTGAAAGACACACAAAACTGTCATGAACTTTGTCCTCCTTATCTTCCTCTTCTTTAATTGTGGATCTTAAACTTTTAGTAAAAACCCAGCACTTTTAGTTCTATTAGATGTAGATTTCTGCCTGAAATAGTCAGCCATTTCTGAGATAATATTCAGTTCAGTTCAGTTCAGTCGCTCAATCGTGTCCGACTCTTTGCGACCCCATGAATCACAGCACGCCAGGCCTCCCTGTCCATCACCAACTCCCGGAGTTCACTCAAACTCATGTCCATCGAGTTGGTGATGCCATCCAGCCATCTCATTCTCTGTCGTCCCCGTCTCCTCCCACCCCCAATCCCTCCCAGCATCAGACTCTTTTCCAGTGAGTCAACTCGTTGCATGAGGTGGCCAAAGTATTGGATGGAGTTTCAGCTTTAGCATCAGTCCTTCCAATGAACACCCAGGACTGACCTCCTTTAGAATGGACTGGTTGGATCTCCTTGCAGTCCAAAGGACTCTCAAGAGTCTTCTCCAGCACCACAGTTCAAAAGCATCAGTTGTTCAGCAATCAGCTTTCTTCACAGTCCAACTCTCACATCCATACATGATACCTTTTTCTTTTAGTTTTATTGTGATATAACTTACATAAAGTAAGATTCACCCTTTTTAGGCATGTACAGGGCTTCCCTGGTGGCTCAGATGGTAAAGAATCCGCCTGCAATGCAGGAGACCTGGGTTCGATCCCTGGGTTGGGAAGCTCCCCTGGAGAAGAGAACGGCTACCCACTCCAATATTTTCGCCTGGAAAATTCCATGGACAGAGGAGCCTGGCAGGCTATAGTCCATGGGGTTGCAAAGAGTCGGACACAACTGAGCGACTTTCACTTTCAGGCATATACAAGTCTATGAAGTTTGACAAAATTATGTAGCTCATGGCCTCCACTGAAATCAAGATAATAGACTTTTCTGTCACCCAGAGTGTTCCCTCATGCTTCTTTGTAGTCACTCTCTTCTCTATATTGCCAACCTTGGCAACCACTGCTCTGATTTCTGTCACTATAGTTTTGTCATTTCCAGAACCTCATTTAAGTGAAATCAAAGTATGTAGTCTTTCGAGTCTGGTTTATTTTGCTTAGTATAATGCTTTTGAGAGTCATCCATGTCACTGAATTTATCAGTAGTTTTCTGCCTTCTATTACATTCTATATGAATGTACAACAGTCTGTTTATCCATTCCCCAGTTGATGGCCATTTGGATAGTTTGACGTTTGCAATGGTTATGAATAAAGTGGCTGTAAACATTTGTAGTTTAGCTTTTGTATAGACAAATATTTTTATTTCTTTTAGGTAAATACCAAAGAGTGGGATGGCTGGATCTTACGATGTGTGTTTAACTCTGTTTTTCAAAGTGGCTGTGCCATTTTTTTAAAATTCCAGTCTGTGGCTTGTCTTTTTATTTTTATTTCTTTTAAATTTTCTTGCTATTTAAAGAGCAAAATATTTAAGTTTTTATAAACTTCAGTTGATCACTCTTTTATGGTTCATGCTACTTCTGTCCTATATAAGAAATAGTTATCAGACCTAGGATCATGAAGATTTACTTCTATTCTAAACGTTTTGTAGCATTCAGTTTTATGTTTCAGTCTATGATCCATTTCAAGTTGTATGTATAGAGTGAAGTTTGGGTTGAGGTTCTTCTTTAAAAATCTTGATATGTCCCATTGTTCCACCATCATTTGTTGAAGGACAAAAAGCCTATCCTTTGTCTGTTGAATTAAGTTGACATCTTCATCAAAAATCAGTTGACTGTATATAAACATACCTCGTTTTTTTGTACATTGCTTTCTTGCACTTTGCAGATACTGTGTTTTTTACAAATTGAAGTTTTGTGGCAAGCCTGCATCAGGCAAATCTGTCAGCCCCATTTTTTTCCAGCAGCATTTGCTCCCTTCATGTCTCTGTGCCACATTTTGGTAATTTTCATAATATTTCAAACCCTCCACGAGCAAAAAGATTACAACTTGCTGAAGACTAAGTTGATGGTTAGTATTTTTTGCAATAAAAATAAAGTATTTTTATTTTTTTTATTTATTTTTCAAGGTATGTACATTTTTATTTTTTTAGACATAATGATATTGTACACTTAATAGACTACAGTATACTGTAAGTTTAACTCATATATGAACTGGGAAACCAAGAAATTTGTGTGACTCACTTAATTACAATATTTTCTTTTTTGCACTGGTCTGGAACCAAACCCACAGTATTCTCCAGGGTATGCCTATATATATATATGGATCAGTTTCTATTACATTGATCTATGTGTTTATCTTTTTACCAATATCACATTGTCTTGAATAGTGTACCTTTATAGTAAGTCTCAAAATCAGTTGTTTTGAATCCTTCAGCTGTTTCTTTTTCAAAATTGTCTTGGTTATCCTAGATTGTTTTCCATATAAAATTTTTAGAATTATCTTGTAAATTTCTCAAAAAGAAGTTGGCTTAGATTTTATTGAGCATTGACTTGAATGCTGAATTAGGGATGAATGGAATCTGTAAATTGATTTGGAGGAAAATTGCAGTATTGATGATATTGAGTCCTCTAATACATGAACACACTGTGTCTCTCCAGTTACTTATGTCTTTGCTTTCTCTAATCACTTTTTTTTGTCTGTTTTTGGTAATTTTCAACATATAAATCTTATAATACTTTGTTAGATTGGTTCCTGAGTATTGTGTATTTATTGCTTCTGTTGCAAATGGTGCTTATCCAAATTTCAGCCTCCCATTTGTTCATTAATGTATCTAAAATTACAGTTCATGTTTGGGTAGTGTTCTTAACGTTTTTCCATCCTTGGTAAAGTCACTTATTAGATCTACTAATTTTTTATGGATTGTTTTGGGTTTTCTACTTAGATAATTGTGTTTTCTGTGAATAAAGACAGTTTCATTTCTCCTCTCCAATTTTGTGTATCTTTATTTACTGGACCTTACTACATTAGCTAGGACTTCCATCTAGTAGGCTGTTGAATGGAAATGGTAAGAATGGGTTCCTTGCCTTGTTCCTGATCTTAGGGCGAAATCATTCAGTCTTTCACCATTAAGTATGAGCTGTAGGTTTTTTCATAAATGCTCTTTTTCAGACTGAGGAAGTTCCCTTCTATTTCTAGTTAAGTGTGTTTTTCTTTAAATTGTGAATGGCTGTCAAATATCACAGTTTTTTCTGCATCTATATAAATAAACATGGATTTTCTTCCTTAGACTGTTGATATTGTGAATGGCATTAAGTTAAGAATTATGAACCAACCTTGCATGTGTAGAACAAATCCAAAATGACTATAGTATATTATTTTCGTATACTTTATGGATAAAAATCATGGCTAGATGCTGCATAGTTGTTGGCAATTCCTGAACATATGAGTGTTATATAGGTTACTAGGACCACTTCCATCCTTGCTAACCTTACCTATGATACAATGCACGTAGAATGTTGTTTTTCATCTTTATTTGGTCTTTCAGCTATCAGAAGGGAGTGAGGGGAAAGGCAACAAATATAATGAGTGTCAATGTATTAATACTAGGCAATGTGTATGTTAATTTGATCTTAATTGGAAATTGAGATCCATCAAGCAATTCATACCACTGAAGTCTTGGAGCTGGTCGATGGCACACTCAGAACTTAAGTACAGGTTTGTTTGGTAAAAACCCATGATAAGCCCATGACATTTTAATACCTCTTCCTGGAAATGAGTGCCTGCATGTGGCAGGGGACGGTCAGGGCAGGGAACCAGGTACTGGGTGGAAGACTTGCAGGGAGGGTGGTTGAGGAGAGACTGATTGAGATTAGAAAAGGGAGAAATGTTCCACCACCTTTCATTGCCATCTAAAAACTTGGACTTTTTAGATACCTTGGTTTGCATCATATCTCTGTCATTTGTTTGATTTGTGGTACATTTGTATCTCTGAGACTCTTTTTTTTTTAATTATTTGAATTGTAGACTGTTAACCTGGGTTGTTATGAAGAATAAAGTGCCACGCACATAGAATGTGCTCAATATGATGATGTCCATTACTATCCTCATTACTGATTTCCTACCATTAAACACACCATATAACTTGAAATAATTTGGTTTTGGAAAGTGATTTATGTAGTTTAATTCTTTTGCCAGAATAGCCTAGAGTGAATCTTTTTTTTTTTTAAAAGAATATACTTGGTTTCCTCTACTTTTTACCCACACCCTAAGTCAAAACAGTAATCAAACTTTACTAAATCAGTTTGCAAGTTTGATTTAAAACCTCCTGCTGAATGCTCTGGGCTCTGAAAATGATTGCATGCATGTGTGTCTGTACATGTGATCTGGAAGTGGTTGTCTCGGCCCCAAGGACCGGAGAGACCACTATCATTTTACATGAGCAGCCAACCAATGATAACCAGCTTGAGTCACTTCGCTCATGCAGGTCTGACAGTTTCTGAGTCATCAAAACTCTCTTCTCTGACACAGACCACTTCAGGCTGTTTGGAGGTAATGATTCCTTTTTTTTGGTAAGGTTATTTTGGTTATCACAAGTAGAGCCCAAAAGCTTCTTCTGTGTTTCGTCAGTCAGGTTAGGAGGTAGCAGTGAGAAAAAGGCTGACTCTTGAGAAAGGACATCAGGCTGTCATCCAGCCCAGAACCTAAGGAGGGCTTTTGGATCTAGCATCACCAATCCAATAGCCTTTTGGGAATTGATTCTCATTATTCTTTGATTTGCTAGCAGTACAATTCCAACTGAAAATGCTGTTTGACAGACGAAAGGAAAGGAAAATCAATTGTATTTTGAGAATTTGGGGGATAATATCATACCATCCCTTGGTGTTATTGCAAATCAGGATTGGCAGTCAGTAGTCCTCTTTTTTTAAAAAACAACTTTATTGAGGTGTGATTGTCATACAGAGTGCTACTGCCCATATTTAACGTATACAATTTGATGGATTTAAACATATCCATACACCCTTGAAACTATCACCACAATCAGGATAATATACATATCCATCACCTTCAAGAAAGTCTCTTCCTGCCTTATGTTTATTTGTGTGTATGTATTAAGAACTCTTGAGATTTATCCTCTTAACAAATTTTTACGTGAAAATGAAGTGTTTTACATATTACTGTATTGTCATATTACATATTTATATGATGCATAGTATTTTACATTTTACATATTGTCAAAGCACCTGTGCCTTAACCACAACTTCTAATTTAATTTACACCTTAAGTACAGTAGGTCTTATTTCTATTTTATGATGAAAAAGTTGACCTAAGGGATATGTTTTCCCGAAGATCACCTTTGGATATAGCGCCAGTACCCAGAACCCAATTTTGAATTTTGTCCAGTGTTCTTTGCATAAGACCTCTGGGCCTTAAGCCTGATCTGGCTCTCTAAACTTTATTGACTTAGTAAACTGTTTGAAAACTAAATGTTTAATGACTACCTTTGTCCCCACAATTAGGATCAACAAATGTGACTGATGACAGCTTCAGAGAGAGTTCATGAAACAAGTAGTTTCATGGAAATAGTTTGGAGAAGACCTTCTGTGTTTCATATGTGTAACTTTCCCTTTCTAGACTGGTTAGAGACTTCCAGTGTCCAAGGAGGAATGTTCAAATGCTGGTCATTAAACTTTTGGGATGGTTTTAATTAAAATGTTGGGCAGTGAGGTAAGGGGCCTCCCTGGTGGCTCAGACCAAAAAGAATTTGCCTGCAGTGTGGGAAACCTGGGTTTGAACCCTAGGTTGGGAAGATCCCTGGGAGGAGGGCATGACAACCCACTCCAGTATTCTTGCCTGGAGAATCCCATGGACAGAGCAGCCTGGTGGGCTACAGTTCATAGGGTCGCAAAGAGTTGGACACAACTGAGTGACTAAGCTCAGTGAGGTGTGGCACAGCCTGGTAGATTTGGTGCAGCCTCTTGAGTTTGACTTTGTGTTAAATACTTTTCTAATCATTATAGGGACATAAAGATTAAGGTGAAACAAATCAAAGAGTAATATCCTACTCTTTATACCTGACAAGCCAACAAACAAGATGGGAACATAGGCATGATTCCATTTTGCTTCCTCCAATCCATTCGTTCTGCCAGCAGGAGAGTCTTTTGAAAGCACATGTCCTTTCCATGCTTAAAACTTTCTGATGGTTCCCTGTTTCTCAGAGACCCGAGTTCAAGCTTCCTAGCAGGACAGAAAAGGCCTTCTCTTATTTTTCCAGCTTCTCCCTCCATACCCACTCCTCTGGCCAGGATCCCAAATCTCAGTACCCTGGTGACCTAGGTTGGACTATGCATGAGGCAGGTGAGCTTTGTGTCCAGGCCCAGTTCTGTCCTCTGCATTCTCCCTCAGGTCTTGTTTCTCCACAGGTACCACTTAAGGGACACAGGTTTCTTCATTTGTAATAGGGGGATCAATAATCAGCACCTCCATCCTGGGTTTGCTATGAGGATTCAACCAGAATGCATTCTGAGGGCTTAGACTGCCTGGCATAGTGTATTTTATTATTATTATTATACAATAGAAGAAGCAAGGATGTGAGGGTAAAATCTTAATATTTTTAGGTGCTCGGAGCACACCTTGATTTTTCATGCCTCTCGGTGTTTACTCATGCTGAGCCCTCTGTCTAGAATGCTGTGTTAGTCTGAGTCTTCTTAGAAGGAGAAACTTAGGATGAAACAGGCAAGGATTTTATAACCAACCACCTGTGTGAGAGATGTGGCAGGATGAGGGAAGGGTGGGCATGCCCATGATGCCAGTCCATGATGCAAGTCTGACCCCTAGTGAAGAGGAGACAGAGTAGCTTGAGTGGAAGCTCTCTAGACTGCTGTACAGTTGAAGGGATGTTCAGAAAAGCCTTTGGGGAGTCCCAAAGTCCAAATGTCAGTACAGTCCTGCCCCTGTTGTGCTCAGTCATTGGTCAGGTGGCAACCCATTGGAAGTGGGCCTTTGGCACAAACATTAGGATGAATTTCTGAGGTAGCAGCTCAATTGTGCTCCCTGTCATTAGAGGCCTTCCTCTTAGCCTCTGTAAATGCCTTTCCTCTTGGGTTGAATTCCTCATGCCTGTATTTAAAGGACCAACTTTAAATGTTTTCTCTTCTAGGAAACTTTTCCTTGAAAGAAATTCTCAGCATGTCAGATGATGGGCCCACTGTATACAGTGATCATTCCCCAATCTCTGCCTTGTTAATTTCTGGTACACTTACTTGAACCCCTGCCATCTGAAAAACTAGTTGGTGCTCAGGGAATAATCTTTTGAAGCAATGAATGAGTTGGTAGGACTTGGACAAGCAGATTTAAGGAAGAAGATAGTTGAGGCAGTGTGAACTGCTTGAGCCAAGTCAAATAAGTATGTCTTGCCCCAAAACTGTCATTTTAGGGAAAGTATGCTGCTGCTGCTGCTGCTGCTAAGTCGCTTCAGTCATGTCCAACTCTGCGACCCCATAGACGGCAGCCCATCAGGCTCCACCATCCCTGGGATTCTCCAGGCAAGAACACTGGAGTGGGTTGCCATTTCCTTCTCCAATGCATAAAAGTGAAAAATGAAAAGTCGCTCAGTCGTGTCCGACTCTTAGCGACCCCATGGATTGCAGCCCAGCAGGCTCCTCCATCCATGGATTTTCCAGGCAAGAGTACTGGAGTGGGGTATATTACGATGCAAAACAGTGGGGGCAGGGTTTTTTTCCTGGCAGTTGAAAATGATTCATATTTGAGAACTTTGTTAAAAGCAATGTTTTGAGTATTTCCTGAGAGATTTTTTTTTCCTGAGAGGAAACAGAGTTGATGGAAATGGAATTTTATTGCTGCCAGGAAGAGTATGATAAAGATCAAATCTCTTACAACTGCTACCAGAATAGAAATTTCCATAGAGCAAAGAGATTTAAAAGACCCACCTAATGGCTCATAGGTATTTAGTGTTCAGTGCAGCTGAACTATAATTCCATAATGTAATTGGACCAATTTTGACAATCCAGTTTGTAACATATGAATTAGTGGAGACTCATTCATTTTGACATTTGCTGAAGCTGCCAAATGTTGGCCATATTTCTGATGAAAGGAAACAGGGAGCTGGCCAGGATCCCAAATCTCAGTATCACTACCAACCGCCTGCCTCTGCTACATGTTGCCAGAGGAGGTAGACATGCCAAGGATAAGGTCTCAAAAATCACTCTTTATCAGCAACGGGAGGTTTAGCTTCTAATCCCTATGTAAAGTTTTGCCCTGGTGACCTGGGTTGGACTATGCATAAGGCAGGCACTCCTTTGTGCCCAGGCCCAGTTCTGTCCTCTGCATTCTCCCTCATGTCTTGTTTCTCCACAGGTGCCACTTGAAAGGATGCACGTTTCTTTGTAAGAAAAGGATGAATATTGGCACCTACATCCTGGGCTCACTGTGAGGATCCCACCAAGTGGATATGCTGAGGGCTTGGACTGTGCCTGGCATAGAGTATTTGTTCAATAAATGGTAGCTAGGTTTTATTATTATTATAGAGTTAAAGGGTGATTTCCCTGGTGGCTTAGTCAGTAAAGAGTCTGCCTGCAATGTTGGAGACCTGGGTTCGATCCCTGGGTCCGGAAGATCCCCTGGAGAAGGGAATGGCAACCCACTCCAGTATTCTTGTCTGGAGAATCCCAATGGACAGAGGAGCCTGGTGGGCTACAGTATGAGGTCACAAAGAGTCGGGCATCACTTTCACTTTTTCATAGTTAAAGAAGCTAGGGTGTAAGGGTAAAAATCTTAATATTTCTAGGTGCATATTTTAGAAGTTGGTGAGGGCCTATTCTCTAGGGGCGTGGGCTTCTCTGGCCCATTCTGTAATTAATCTCTCACACAGTTGCTGGTATCCAACTCTTCTCAAGTAAGAACAGTTCATTTTGGCTTTTACGTAAGTAAAATCGCTTACTCCTCCACTGTGCTCTGACCTAGTAGGGAATACCTTTCTTCTCTTTCTCATTGGCCCATCTCTGTCACCTTCAAATTTCTATCATAATTCTTCTGTAGGTTACATATACCTAATATGCCCCAGACACGTGAATGTAATGTGGCTGCATGGTACAGTCCCCTCCTTTGACTTTTGTTGATCAGGTTGGGAAGCTCTTTGATCCAACAGCCATTGACTTACAGATCTTTTCTTCCCTTTTAGTAGAATAGTTCACTTGGGATATTAGCTATTTACTTCTGTCTTTCACTGCTCAGTCATTGATTTCACTAAAGAGCTTCTCCTTTATGTATGTTTATACACATCTCTTTTTTTTTTTCTTTTTTTGAATTATGAAAGTGTGATAACACATTTACAGGAAACTTGGAAAATACAGAGCAAAGTTACATATAGTTCCACTACATAGTACAGGTATTTTTTTAAGTAGATAAATTGATTTTTAGTTGGAGTTTCAATATCATCCTCAAAAATTAATAGAACAAATAGAAAGCTGGGCTTCCCAGGTGACGCTCGCTAGTGGTAAAGAAACTGCCTGCCGGTGCAAGAGACACAAAAGACATGGGTTTGATCCCTGGGTCAGGAAGATATCCTGGAGAGGGAAATGGCAACCCACTCTCAGTATTTCTTGCCTGGAAAATCCCATGGACAGAGGAATATGGTAGGTTACAGTCCATGGGGTTGCAGAGAGTCAGACACAACTGAGCACACACACGATACTACAGGGAAAGTATATTTAAAATCTCCATCCAGATAGATCGTAAGCCTTCCCTCCATCCAAAATAACCATTATCGTGACTTTTCAAGTAATTATTTTCTTACAGTTCTTAATCAAGCGGGTGCTTTTTAAAATTATCACTCTTGCCTATCCAGTTACCTCTATGTTGCAGCCTGGGTAAGGGTGCTGAGATTCCTTCACAGGTGTTCTCAGGCCTACCTTTCTAGTCTCCTTTCTCTAACCACTCTTCTTTGCCACAGTACCTGGTTTCTGGCCATACTGGGTTATTCACAGGCTCAGATGCCTCTAGGGTTTGCCAGATACCTCCAGGCATTTGCTCCTGCTTCCCTCTGTCTCTGGAGTTGCCTCTGTTCCCATTCTCTGATGAAGTCCTGCTGATATAGACCTGCTCAAGTGTGGCTTCTTCAGTGAAGCTGTCCTAGAGCTCTCTTCCCTGACAACCTGGGCAGAATGAATCTCTCCAAGCTATGTGCCCATTAGAGATTTTTTTTTTGGTGGGGGGACCTGAGGGGCTTGTGAGATCTTACTTCCCCGACCAGGGATCAAACCCATGCCCTGGGCAGTGAAAGTATGGAGTCCTAACCACTGAACTGCCAGGGAATTCCCTGAAGTATTTTATACATGCTTCCATTACTAATATTTACCATAGTATCTGGTTCCTAATGGATTGCTTAATACATAGTAGGTGCTCAATAAAAGTATGTTGAAAGTGTGAATCTATGCAGTCAATCTTTAAAGTTTTTTCAGGGTGTCACATTTTCTTCAGAATTGACACAAATCATATATTTGATCATATGATCAAGCTTGATGTGGAACCTTTCAGATGTTGTGAACATTAGCTGTGGTTGAAGTAAGTTTTTTGTTTTTTTTTTGCTGTATTAAGATAGCACTCTTGTATTTTAATTGTTTGAGTTGTCTTAAAATACTCAATTTGTGTCAGCCAAACAGGGACTGAAGTGAGCTTTAAAAAACTTAAAATTCAAATCCGTATCTATCTAGTCCTAATATCAATAGGAGTGATTTATTTTAATTCAGATTCTCTCAATTACATTTTATATAACTAGGATAGGACTAAGAAAAATTTGACAGTTATCAAGATTTTTTTTTTAATTGAGAAGTTTTATATTTGACTAAAACTTTTTTTAAGCTACAGAATGTATAAAAAAGTTTATATCCCTGATTCATTTACAGCCCTATTCCCCAGAGGTAACCACTGTTAAATTTCTTCTCTGGGTGTTAAATTGTTTTTGTGTCTATTGAAGCATATATACACTTGTGCACACACACATATGCTCATGCATTTATGCTCATGCACATATATCTTTATATATACAATTGGAATCATACAATATATCGTATTCTTTAAATGTTTTTTTACTTGATGTATGTTAGAGATAATTTCATATTGGTATATACTGAGCTACTCCTATATTTTGACAGTTGCACAATAGTCCATTGTTTGGATATTTCACAATTAATTTAAACAGTCCCTTCCTGATGGATATTTGGATTATTTAATTTTTAAATTTTTTTTACTCTTTTAAACAATGCTGTTAATAAACATCTTTCTATATTTTTATTTTCTCTTGTTTGTAAAACTGTTACGGACCAGAGTTCTTGGCCTTCCCTAATCAATAGAAATTGATCAGAGGCCAGACAAGAAATTCAGGCAAAACTTTATTGGGGCCCTGCTGCAGCAGCAGGGAGCCACAACAAACAACAGGTTCCCTGTTGCTTGCCCTCTCCCTGAGAGAGGGCTAGCTTGTGTCTTTATATGGGGTAAGGGTAGGGGTGTGTCTAGGGGTCAGACCAGAGGGGTGACTTAGGTGGTATTGTGTACAGACAGTGGGCACTCTCAGTACCCTGTTTTTGCTCCAGGCTCTTCAAAAGTGACAGTTGGATTTTTTTTTTTTGTCTCTTTGTATCTTTGGGGTCCAGAATTTGCCACAGGTGTGCATGCATGCAGTTACTTTTAGTCCCATACAGTTTCTGTGTGTTTTGTTGCTTGAGCAGTATGTACAGGTGCAAGTGTTGCAGCACTGCAGCAAAGGGTCCCAGGTCCCAGCCTGTCTCAGATCACACAAGTATTTTTTAAAATAATTTAATTAATTAATTAATTTATATTTGGCTGCACAGGCTTTTTTCTCTAGTTGCGGTAAGCTGGGCCTACTCTCTAGTTGTGGTGTGAGGGCTTCTCATAACAGTGGTTTCTCTTGTTGTGGAGCACAGGCTCTTGGGTGCACAGGCTTTAGTAGTTGTGGCTCCTGGGCTCTAGAGCACAGGCCCAATAGTTGTGGAGCATGGGCTTAGTTGCCCTGAGGCATGTAAGATCCTCCTGGACCAGGGATGGAACCAATGCCTCCTGCATTGGCAGGCAGGTTCTTTACCACTGAGCTACCAGTGAACCCCGGTGGGTGTGGAGGTAATACCTCATTGTAGTTTGATTTACACTCTCCAGTAATTAGGAATATTGAGTATCTTTTCAACATTTTGGGATATTAATAGGCATTTCTCCAAAGAATATATACTTCTGTCCAATAAGCACATGAAAAGGTGCTCAGTGTCTGCATTTCCATAACTTAGTGTGTTGTTGCTTGAAAGAATCAAATCTTTGTGAAATAAATGTGTGAATGGAATTAAAACAGATTTTTCAACAGTATTGTTCTATCCTTATATTAGTGTTTTGGATTTTTAATAAATATTAAATATTTTTTAATAAATATTAAATATTTTTAATAAATATTACAACAGCTTGTTTAAATTAGATATGTGAATATCTAAAGGAAAACCGTAAACATTTTAGACAAAAATGGGAACTTTGGTACTTCAACCTTTATTTGAGCAGTAAACCCATTTCAGTTTTTGAGGAATATTGTTATTATCATAAAATTTAAGGCTGGGCTTGGTCTAGTAGATCTGTCTCTGTTGACATCCTTTTTACCTCCTTGTTTCATTTTCATCAGTTTCAGAGTCTCCATCTTTTGCAGCCAGGAAGGAAATTGGTCTAGGCTTATGAAGACTGACATCTACATAGGGTTGGCATCTTAGTCACTTTCCCAAAATCTGATGCAGAAAGGCAGAAAACCACTCATTTTTGTATCTTGGAAAGTGAAACTGTATGTGTACTAAGCTCCATCTGGCAAAAGTAGTATTTAATATTTGTTCCTTTTCAGAAAATGGAGGCGTGGGTGGTGGTGATGGAAATTAACACTTACTGAGTTCCAACTATGTTAGGCACTATATATATGTTATCTTGTTTAATCCTCATAGGAATATAGTATGGCTCCACTGAGGCACATAGTAGTTTAATTGCCAAATACAACATACCTTGCTAGTAAACAACAGGGCTGGGGTTTTGATACAAGGTCTTCTTGACACCCCCCTGCCGCGCAATCTGTGTCAGTCACACACTTGGATAAGAAATCATACCATTATTGTTCATCTCAAATGTTGATAATTTGTTCTTTAGGGAAATTTTGGCTACTTTTCAAAATTGGCATAGTGTTAGAACAACCTTGGATTTCTTAAAGTTAAAAAACTTGTAGTATGATTCATAGGTAAGAAGTCCTGTATTTGAAGAGCAGATTAAATTTAATAGTTGTGAGACTATAGTTTAATATTTACATTACACATACACTGTGATTCATTTTTATGTATTATGAATTGGAAATTATTTTAGATATCCTTAACATGATTACATATGCTTCAGTTATTCTAAAATACTTTTTTGCTAATATTTTTTCTTAAAAAACACTTTGAGGAATGTTTTTTTCTTAAGGCTTCAGACTTTTTGGAAATGTTGGATTTTCCATTAATAAAATTTTTCTAGTTTCTTTTCTAAATCAGAAGCAGTATTTGTATGTAATGTCAGTTGTTTACATTTAATAGAGCATCTTAGTATTTGAGTGTGACTCAGGCTGCTGTGTGGCTCTGATGAGTGCTATTTTATATGCTTCTCAGGAATGATGCAAACAAATGCATTTTCCTACGTGGTAGACTTAATAGATAAAATCATTTTGGAATTAAAGTCCACAAGTAACAAAATTTCTCCCTGAACAATTCTCTGTGGCACAGTGTGTAATTGTATCAGACCCAACTCTACTACCAACAAAACTGTAATGTCAGTCCTATGTCCTATTTGTCTTCTCCTCCAGGGCGGTTCTGCTCTTATCAAAACAAATCAAAGTGCAGTGCGAATTGCTAGTCCTCAAGAATTATTATTTTCTGTGGTAACTGTTTAATTCAGACACGGATACTGCCAAAGTTGCTCCCCAAAGCATTAATGTGCCTAAGGCATTTTAAGAACTGGAGTATATTTCAGTATGATGCTGCTACTCTGGAAGAAGTGTATACATAGTGGTTTACTTTCCCAGTGTAAAGTTAGATTAGAGCTAACGTTTCTGATCTATAGAGATTTATAGATGATGTGTACTTGTATTCTGGCTCTGCTGCTTAACTGAAGGACTTCAAGTGGTTTAGTTTTGCTCTGTATCCTTCAGTTTCCTCCTCTCTAAAGTGGGGATGATAAAACCTACTTCATATCTCTGCTGTGAGGGTTATTAGCCAGGATTACATAATCTTGAACTTTACATTTATTTAAGATAGTATGGTATTGGGATTAAGGATGCAAGCTTGAAGGTCAGTCAGTACGCAAATCTTTTTAGCCACCTGACCTGGTGAAGTGAAGTGAAAGTCACTCAATCTGTGCTCTTAGATGCTCAGTTGTGTCCAGCTCTTTGCGACCCCATGGACTGTAGCCTGCCAGGTTCCTCTGTCCATGGGATTCTCAGGCAGTAATACTGGAGTGGGTTGCCATTTCCTTCTCCAGAGGATCTTCCTGATCCAGGGATCGAACCCAAGTCTCCTGCATTGCAGGCAGACTCTTTACTGGCTGAGCTACAAGGGAAGCCCGAGTAAAAGTGAAGTCGCTCAGTCATGTCCGACTCTGCAACCCCATGGACTGTAGCCTACCAGGCTCCTCCATCCATGGGATTTTCCAGGCAAGAGTACTGGAGTGGGTTGCCATTTCCTTCTCCAGGACATCTTCCTGACTAAGGGATTGAACCCGGGTCTCCCACATTGTAGGCAGGCGCTTTACCATCTGAGCCCCCAGGAAAGTCCACCTGACCTAGATTAAGTCATATAATCTTGTGGTTCAGTTTCCTCATCTGTAAAATGGGAAAACTAATAACTGCTTACTTCATCAGGTTGTTTTCAGAAGTAAATGACTTAATACATATGAAATGCTTTGAAAGATACCTGGCACGTGGTAAATCCTAAATAGTTTTTAACCATTAACAACAGCAACAATGATCTTGATTCTCATCTCCAGTTGTCAGCATGCAATGTCAGTGTTCATTTACTGTGCTCACTAAATAAACCAAAACCTCTTTTGGAGATTGGGCAGGTTCTTTTTAGCTTCTGAGCCTGACATAGTAGGCTGTTGTTGTTCAGTCGCTCAGTCATGTCCAACTCTTTGCAACCCCATGGACTGCAGCACACCAGGCTTCCCTATCCTTCACTATCTCCTGGAGTTTGTACAAACTCATGTCCATTGAGTCGATGATGCCATCCAACCATTTCATCCTGTTGCCCCCTTCCCCTGCCCTCAATCTTTCCCAGCATCAGCCTTTTCTAGTGAGTCGGCTCCTCACATTAGGTGGCCAAAGTATTGGAGCTTCATCTTTATCATCAGTCCTTGCAAAATATTTGTTGAATGAATAAATTAGTGAGTGAAAGAATACCTTTATGCTTCTCAGACCTACCTTGCCCCCTTCCACTTCCTTTGAAACTGTTCTCTTTCTCCCTGCCATGACCCACATGGTTTTTGCAGCTGAACTCACCATGTTGTTTAGAATAAAAGTTTGGAATACTTGGTCTAAAAACAGAACAATCTGGTTAAATCCGGGCTGTACTACTATCATAGTCTCATATTTTGCCTCCCCCACCCACCCCACCCCCCGCACCTACACTTAACTGTGAAGCAAAGGATTACATCTGCTTGCCAGTACCAAAGATAGAGTCTGGGGCATAGTAGGCGCTTGATTGATGATGTATGAATTGAACAAAGAGTCTTCGCAGCACCAAGAGATGAGTTCATACCTTTATCCCAGATGGAAACAAAGAGTTTTTCACACCAAGGAAAGTTATGACCAACCTAGATAGCATATTAAAAAGACATTACTTTGCCAACCAAGGTCCGTCTAGTCAAGGCTATGGTTTTTCCAGTGGTCATGTATGGATGGACTATAAATAAAGCTGAGCGCCAAAGAATTAATGCTTTTGAACTGTGGTGTTGGAGAAGGCTCTTGAGAGTCCCTTGGACTGCAAGGAGATCCAACCAGTCCATTCTAAAGGAGATCAATCCTGGGTGTTCATTGGAAGGACTGATGTTGAAGCTGAAGCTCCAATACTTTGGCCACCTCATGCGAAGAGTTGACTTATTGGAAAAGACTCTGATGCTGGGAGGGATTGGGGGCAGGAGGAGAAGGGGACGACAGAGAATGAGCTGGCTGGATGGCCTCACCGACTCGATGGACATGAGTTTGAGTGAACTCCGGGAGTTGGTGATGGACAGGGAGGCCTGCGTGCTGTGGCGCATGTGAAGAGTTGGACACGACTGAGCAACTGAACTGAACTGAACTGATGCTTTCAGGGTTATTAGGAGCTATGGGATCTGCCTCTGACATGTTTTGAAGGAACACATTTCGAACCTCAATTTAGGTGCGGTATGTATGAGAGGGAAGAGCTTGTAGCAAGCCATTTGAAAGACTTCTGTTTCTTAAAATTGACTACTGATGCTTTTCTTCACTGGTGATTCTTCCCTCCTATCATGTACAGCATATAAATTGATTTAATTTTTCTTTCCTGGTCTATCCCAAGTCTTCAAATGGCAAATTAGATTGAAAATAATTCAGTAGTGCTTTGCAGTTATTGGACAAGGAAAGCTGGCTTCAGTGTTGCAGTTTAACTCTCACTGTGTCACTCCACCTGGAGCATCATGAAAATACCTTCTCTAATTATAGTCATTAAAAGTCTAATGAACTTTTCTGTTTTAAAAAGCCTTTTACATTTTCTTTTGTTAAGCAGTTTATTTTCATTTGTGCCATAGATGCTGTTGATAATTTCCATTTATATATTCTTCTGGCTTCATACAGTTGGTTTCATTTTTCATGTAATTAGACACATGGTTATTATATGTAAGTTGTGTAGGTAAAAAGAGGTCATTCTTTATACAGTCTCCTAAAGATATTCTCCTTTTTACTGTTCTTCCTGTGAGAATTTACTGTGTCTTCCTTCTGATAACACCGTAAAGATGTAATATTTGTCTGGTTGTAGGAATATTTAGCTCTTTCTTGTCTGAATTTCTTGTACCATATGGGTAAATCCAGTCCTGGTAGAAAACTCCTTTTTTAAATACACAAAAAAGAATCTTTTGTATTGTAAAAAATAATATATGTACACTTAAAGAAACCATTTTGTCTTAACTGACTTCACACATTATAATTGCTTATTTTAAAAATGTACTTGTCAGAAGGTTTCAGTTCCTAAAATCAAAGTTTAAAACTGCTCATATCAATAACTACTAGGGGGTACCACATTTCTTTTTGGGGTGATGAAAATGTTCTAAAACTAGATTGTGGTGTTTGCACAGCACTATGAACATAATAAAAACTATTGTTAAATGAATGAAATCTATGGCATGTAGATTATATAGAAATTAAGCTGTTATTTAAGAGAAAGAAAGGTGCTCATATCACTGTTAAGAAACTCTACCACTTATTAGCTGGCTGTGTGGCCTTAAGTAAGTTGCTCTCCTTTCTGTGCCTCGGCCTCCTCATCTGTGCAAGGCGGTAATAACAGTACCTTTCTAACGAGCTGGTCGTGAGCAGAAAAATGGATAAATATATGTAAAGAACTTAATATTGTTCTTTGGAACCCAAGCCCTCAGTGTTATCATGTGTAGAGTGCAGAAGAGAAGTCTAGTGTCATCATATAGATGGTAATGAAAGCCATGCCATGCGGGGAGAGCATGCCATGAGGAGTGGTGAAGGACAGAGAGCTGAGGGCTGAATATAGGGAAATAGGACGAGCAGATTTGGCAAAGGAAGCTCAAAAGGAGTATCCGGAGACATGAGAGGAGGTGTGATGTCATGGAAGCGGAGAAGATGGTTCTTAGTGTTCGTGCTGAAGAAAGGTTAAGTTAGAAACTGTCTATCTGATTGGCAGGGTAGACCTGTGGAAGTAGGGGCAGGAGCCAGCCTACAGAGCAGGGGCTGGGAGAGTGAAGAGGAGGTGAGGAAGGAGACATTCTGACTGTATTCTTCTGAGGCGGTAACTCATTTTTCAGCAACTAATTACTGAGCTCCTACTGTGTGCCATTCCCTGCTCTAGGCTAGTGGTGTACCAGGGAACAAAACAACAGAGAAAACCCAAATCCTTGCCCTAAAAGAACTTTATTTTATACTGGGGAGGAGAGAGATAAGGCTGGAAGAGGATCCATTGTCAAGAAAAGTATGTGTGTTTAAGAAAATAAGGACTTAAACATTAAAGCTAAAAAACCAGGGGGAGATAGACAGTGGAAATAAAATGGTTCATAGTGGGAGATGGAGTAATTATTGGTGCAGAAAGATGGGCAGATAGAGATCAGGAGCATAGGTGAAAGCTCTTTATCAGTCAGGAACAGGAAAAGAAACCCCTCTTCTGAAACTGGAGGGCAAGACCTGATGCTCACACACAACAGGGAAGTATGAAGAAGTGCCCAGCAGATGCAGGAGCAAGGTCACCCACATAGAGGAGTGTGGTATGGAACTTGAGAGTCATGAAGCTTTCAAATAGGCACTTAGGATAAGTGGAGAGTACAATCAATGAGAACAAGTAGGACGTTCATGGGGTGGCACTGAAGATTTTGTAATGGCATGAACTTCACATTAGTGTGATTTTTAGCAAAACTGTTCTTAGCTTTGTTCATGCAGGAATGAAGACAGCGATATCTGAGACTGGTCCCGGAATTAGGACTTAATGTAGGTGTATTGCGGAAAGCCTAGTTGGGAAGAAGTTGAGGGAGCTGGTGAGAAATAGGTTCCATGAATGAACACTTTATAGAAAAAGGGAAGGTAAGGAATTTGAGAAACTGAAGGTGGGGTCAAGAGACCAGATGTTTTAAAGAGCTATGGTGGGAGTGAAAGAGCTAAAAGACTAAGAGAGAGCATGCTTTTTTCCTTCGAGGTGTCAGAGATGAAGCAGTAGGTGATATTAATAAATCCCAGTCTGTCAGCCTAGAGCAGTTGGCTAAAGTAGAGCAAAGGTGAAGATCCTTAGAGCAAAAGAGTTCTGAGACTTGACAGTGTAGGTAGGTTTCTGGATGAGTTGTCTGTATGGATGATGGTATTTCCAAGTGCAATGGTAAGAGGAAACATAGGGCATAGGACTTAAAGCTAAATTTCAAAGTCTGCTTTGGATGTCAGTAAGTGACCAGAGAGCTATTCGGTAGAGATGATGAAGGTTAGTAATGGTCACTTGAGATAACAATGTCCAAAAATTATGAAACAGGAGTATGGAGTTGGTTGTCACACAGACTAAAATTTCACAGAATGATGGTAGGAGATGAGATGGAAAGGCCTCCAGTGACACAAATGAGTAAGGGGAAATGTCCAGGAGACATGCTGTCCATGAGGAGGAGCGGGTAAAATCTTGTATCTCTAGATCGTATGACTCCAAAAGGAGGACACGCTTTTCAGATTGGATTCATGGACTGCACAAGCAGTGGAGAGGCAAGAAGAGACTGACCCCTCACCTCTCTGGGGAAGAATCATCAGAAGAGAGCTAAGGCTTAGGGCTTCCCTTGTGGTTCAGCTGGTAAAGAATTCACCTGCAATGAGGGAGACCTGGGTTCGATCCCTGGGTTGGGAAGATCCCCTGGAGAAGGGAACAGCTACCCACTCCAGTATTTTGGCCTGGAGAATTCCATGGACTGTATAGTCCGTGGGGTCACAAAGAGTCAGACATGACTGAGCGACTTTCACTTTCAAGGCTTAGGGAAGGCAAGTATTTGTAGGGAACAGTTTTTTGATGTTAAGGATGTAGAGAGTTTGGTTAACAAGGATGGCAGATTCTGCAGGGCAGAGTTTAACCATTGAGTTAGGAGCAAGAGAGGGAAGGGGAACTGGTATCGTAAATGTGGGTTGATGAAAGAAGCACAGAGCGGTATGAGGATCAGGATGAAGTGAGGAAGTTGGATGAGAGTCATGGGTGGAAGTGATTAGATTTGGGGTCCCCTTCCCTTTTTTTTTTGGTAGAAATCTGCTGGAAAAGAGTAGTTCAGGGTGTCACAGATATACCTGAAAATTGCTCCCACTAATTCTTTCCCTCTGCAGATGCTGTCTAGGTCTGAACATGACTAGAGTTCTAGGTTGTGTGCGTCCCATGCCAAACTGCAAAGTTTATTTTAACTAATGTGACTCAACATTGTGCAAAATAGAAGCTATAACAATGAGCATGTTGTTTTAGAAGTGCAGTCTAAATCCTTAGTTATAATATACTTATCTGGGTTTTTTTTTTTTTCTTCTATTTTGGGTCTTTTTCAGCAATATCGAGGTATAATTAGCATACAACATTGTGTAAGTTTAAAGTGTACAACATAATGATTTGACATATGTATGCATTGAGAATGGAGAAGGAGATGGCAACCAGCTCCAGTATTCTTCCCTGGAAAATTCCATGCACAGAAGAGCCTGGCAGGCTACAGTCCATGGGGTCACAAAGAGTCAGACACGACTAAGCGCACACACGTGCATGCATGCATACATTGAGAAATGATTATCACATTAAAGTTCCTTAACACATCAGTCAGCTCACATGGTTACTCTTTAAAAATTTTTAAATGTTTATTCCCAGGAGTGAATGAAGTATTTCTTCATTGTATTTTATGGTCACCATCAGAACCGAATTTCTACTTTCACAATAGTAACTGGGTGGTTGGATTTATTCACCTAAATAAATATATCTAGTTATTTATTTATAATGAAAAAAGGTGGCAAAAAGTAAATCTTAGGAGTGACGTGGTGAATTGCATTATGCCACAGACAGTTGCTCAACCCAACCTTACTTAAACATTTACAAAGCCAGTTTTGATTAGTTCTTTAATCTTGATAATCAGACTCAAGTCTACTAAGCCCAGTCCAGAGGTGATTATTACTGAGATTTATAGCCACTGACACCACAAAATCTTACAATTTAGCTGTTAGGGATTTTTTTTTTTCAGGGGTCTGGAATTGGGTGACTGGATTATTTAAGAAGGAAATCAAGTGTTTACTATATTGGAAGCAAATTTGTTGTTGTTCAGTTTCTCAGTCATGTCTGACTCTTTGTGACCCCATGGACTGTAGGCCACCAGGCTCCTTTGTCCATGGGGATTCTCCAGGCAAGAATACTGGAGTGGGTTGCCATGCCCTCCTTCCAGGGATTGTTCTATGCCTCCTGCATTGGCAGGCAGATTCTTTACCAGCTGAGCTACCAGGGAAGCCCTGATCAGTAGTTAGTAGGAAATCTGGGCAGTAGTTCATTTAAAGAAATGCTTATGATCATTAGGGTTTTGCAGGCATGCTTCCTTTCTCTCTTTTTCAGTTTCACGGAGATTATATCTTTTTGTTTTTATTCTATTCAAGAAAATGTTCACATAGATTTTATTTGTGGCACTGTGTTTCAATAACCCTACAGATGTATTTCAATTATTTGCATTAAGGTTGCATTTTTTTACACATTTTTAAAAAATCCGGGTTGGAAGCAACTAGATAATGGCAGCAAAGAAATTAGCTATTTCACTGTGCTATATAAAAGCAACTGACATTTTTTCAGCACTTACTGTATGAAGGCAGTGTCTCACAACTTTCTTCTAAGTCATCGATATCATCCTCATTTATACAGATAGGGAAACAGATACAGTATTGTTAAGGAAATTGGCCAAGATCTCTTAGGTGTAGTAAGTGGCAGAACCAGGATTTAAACCCAGACATCTGGCTCCAGAACCGATGTATTGAGCTGGTACACTTCTCTTCCTCACCATATCTTGTATGACCCCTTTGAAACAACCTGGTAATTGCCAGGCTCTCTGAAAGAAGGCCATTAGAATAGCAAATGGCAAAATGCCTCTTGATTTTTGAGTATTAAAAATATACCCATTAGAAGATATTTACAAGACAGTTAAACTGTGAGCTACTAGCCTTGATCAAAGTATTCTCATCTCAGGTCATCACTTAACGATCCTTGGTGATCTCAAATGGCTGTAGACAATACTCTGATTTTGGAGCCATGCTGGTTTAATCAAGTGAGTGTGCCATATCTGTTTGTCCAAACACCTTCTGCCACTCCATCCATTCGTCCTTCCATCCATCCATCTACAGAATTCTTCATCTTCTTATGACATACACTTGCATGAGTGTGTGCATGCTCAGTCATATCCAACTCTTTGCGACTCCAGACACACACTTCAGTTCAGTCGCTCAGTCGTGTCCGACTCTTTGCGACCCCATGAATCACAACATGCCAGGCCTCCCTGTCCATCACCAACTCCCGGAGTTCACTCAAACTCATGTCCATCGAGTTGGTGATGCCATCCAGCCATCTCATTCTCTGTCATCCCCTTCTCCTCCCGCCCCCAATCCCTCCCAGCATCAGAGTCTTTTCCAGTGAGTCAACTCATAGGTGTTGCTTATCTTCATCAAGGAAGCAAGTCCCAAATGTATACTAAGTGAATGAGGCACAGAGCTCCAAGAATCACTGGCTAATCACCTTGAGGGGAAAGTAAATTAATTTGTAAAGGTCTGTAAATTTTATGTCTCTAGTACATCATGAGGAACGCTGGGCTGGAAGAAGCACAAGCTGGAATCAAGATTGCTGGGAGAAACATCAATAATCTCAGATATGCAGATGACACCACCCTTATGGCAGAAAGTGAAGAGGAACTCAAAAGCCTCTTGATGAAAGTGAAAGAGGAGAGTGAAAAGGTTGGCTTGAAGCTCAACATTCAGAAAACAAAGATCATGGCATCTGGTCCCATCACTTCATGGGAAATAGATGGGGAAACAGTGGAAACAGTGTCAGACTTTATTTTTTGGGACTCCAAAATCACTGCAGATGGTGATTGCAGCCATGAAATTAAAAGACGCTTACTCCTTGGAAGGAAAGTTATGACCAACCTAGATAGCATATTAAAAATCAGAGACATTACTTTGCCAACCAAGTTCCGTCTAGTCAAGGCTATGGTTTTTCCCGTGGTCATGTATGGATGTGAGAGTTGGACTGTGAAGAAAGCTGATCGCAGAAGAATTGATGCTTTTGAACTGTGGTGTTGGAGAAGACTCTTGAGAGTCCCTTGTACCGCAAGGAGATCCAACCAGTCCATTCTAAGGGAGATCGATCCTGAGTGTTCATTGGAAGGACTGATGCTAAAGCTGAAACTGCAATACTTTGACCACCTCATGCGACGAGTTGACTCACTGGAAAAGACTCTGATGCTGGGAAAGGTTGGGGGCCGGAGGAGAAGAGGACGATCGAGGATGAGATGGCTGGATGGCATCACCGACTCTATGGACATGAGTTTGAGTGAACTCCGGGAGTTGGTGATGGACAGGGAGGCCTGGAGTGCTGTGATTCATGGGGTCGCGGAGAGTTGGACACAACTGAGCGACTGAACTGAACTAAACTGAACAGCTCTTCTTATGTTATAGGATCTTGTAGATCACTAGTTGAACCTTCAGTTAACTTTCAAGGAGATTCATGTAGGTAATTCCAGTCCAGGAGAACAGCAGTTAGAAATAAACTGGGATACTTAGAAAATGAGGAGGGAGACTAGTTTGCCAAGAGCAGAGCCTTCTGGTGGGGGACTGCTAGTGGAAAATGCAGTTAGAATGGGTAGACTAGGTCAGGGTACGATAGAGAAGCCTTGAAATCAAGCACAGCATAAAACTGAAAAGAAAGGATGTTCTCTTGTCATTCTATCCACATTCTAGCTTTGGAGCATGCCACATGTGACATACCCAGTAGATTTTTAAATGATTTGGATCATATTCTGGATTAGAAAGAGGCCAGAATCACCCAATGCTTGGACGTGCGTTAATCTGAAACTCTATCTAGAATAACTGCCCGAGCAACTACATGATCTTAGTAGGGATTAGTCATAAATCTTGAACTGGCATTTTGAACTTTTAAACATTTAGCAGTATGGGTGAAAACTGCTTGGAGTGGAGTATTTCAATTTTGTGTTGATTTCCCAATAGTGCTCTTTAAGACGGAAGTTATGATCCAAGAAACAGTAGTGCTGATTGCATGCTGTTGTTTTACTCATTTGTTAGTAAATGCTTTGTGCAAGCATCATTACTAATTGTTATGTCAAATGTGTGTACAAATAATGTCTGTTAATCATTGAGATGTTATTTTAAAATGCAATTTATTTTCACTTCCAGAAAGCACAGTGATAATGTTATATTGTTTAAATGTCATTTGACAGCTTTAGCAGAGTGTTTGTTGGCTGCACTGCATGGCTTGCGAGATCTTAGTTCCCCAACCAGGGATTGAACCCCAGCCACAGCAGTGAAAGCACTCAGTCCTAACCACTGGACCGCCAGGGAATTCCCTAGCACAGTCTTTTTTGTGTGGAACTTTCTATAGGTCAGTGATATTGCTTCTCTCTGCTTGCAGAGAAATCCGTGCTACAAAAAATACCTTGCCCCAGCTTATGATTGTTAAATGAGATAGACTTAAAAGAGAACAGTGCGTGACTGGATGATTTGAATTGTCTTTGCCCTGCTCCTAGCCTCTTTCCATAGTGCACACTAGCTGGGTGATAGCTTTTCCTGGAAACCTTGTCAACTGGTCCTTGTGCTCTGTGGCAGACTGTGTTCATGGAATCAAAGTAATGTAAATCTAATCTGTTTGTCTTCACAGACACAAAATATTATATTGAGGATTATATTCCTGGACTGATGCTTCACTTTTTTATTTAATAGAAATGACCATAACCACCATTTTTAATCAACTATTTAATCAGCTGGAAATTATTAATCTGAATGCTGCTTAGGATAAAATGGTCTGAAGTAGATGTAAATCAATTAAGAAGGCATCACAATAGCCAGTCGTATTAAATTATGTTTAACGAGTTAAAGTGTCAGTGGACTATACAAAGTTCTTATTGTCACAATAACTGTCTTGTTTTTACTGAAACTAAGCAGAAGGTTAAAAAAATGCACTTTATGCAAAGTCAAGCAATTCATAAAAGATTTCTTTGGGTAACTGTTGACAAGAATGTTTGAGTAGAGTTTGGGGGAGTCTTGCAGTTAATAACTTTTTGAAAAGTTGAATTGAGATTTTCTTCTTGCTTTGCTTATTGTCAATTCCCTGTGGCAGACACAGATTTTGGAGAATGGGTCATTGGTCTCTCTTGATTTGAGTTGCCATCAGGGAAGGCTTTAGTGAGGAAGTGACAGTTGAGAGATCTGAAAGGTGATTACCAGAAGATAAGCTGGAGAGGGAGGAGTATTCTAGTGGAGGGAAGCTATAGAGTAGAAGCCCTGGGGCAAGAAGGTGCCTGGAGCTCACAGGGGATGGGAAGAAGACCAGCGTGAACAGGGAGGAGAGACTTCGGGAGAGACTGGAAAAGTGCGAGGAAGAGACCTGATTCTGTGCAAGACCTTGCAGGTCAGAAGAAGGATTTTAGTTTTCGGTTGTAATGTCAGTGGGAGACATTAAAGCAAGGATTAGAGAAACAATATGATCAGATTTGTGTTGTATGTGGTTGTTGTGTGGTCATGGCTAGGTCAGCTCTCAGAATACTCTGGAGTTGTCATTCTTGGCACTTAGCTGATTTGATAAGTATTTGATCAGTGTCTTGTCTCCTACTATACTCTCAGCTCCACGAAGGCAAGGACTGTTTCTGTTTATTCATCACCGTATCTCCAGTGTCTTGCACACAGTAAGGACTTAATAAATACTAGTTGAATGGATGCATCACCCATATCAAGCCTTGTGACCTGCTTTAAGGCAAGTGTGTTAACTTTTTTTCTTTTTGAGGTAAAGTTTACATAGCATGAAATTAACCATGTTAAAGTGAATCAATCAGTGGGATTTAGTCCATTCACATGTTGTGAAACTATCAACTCCATCGTGGTCCATGACATTTTCATCACTCCAAGGGAAGCTCTATACCCATTAAGTAGTTACTCCCTGTCTCCACTTCCTCCCTAGCTCCTAGGAACCACCGTCTCCTTTCTGTCTTAATATATTTACCTATTCTGAATATTTAATATAAATGAAATTCTACAATATGTGACCTTTTGTATCTAGCTTCTCATTTCACAGAATGTTTTGTTTTAGGTTCACCCATGTTGTAGCCTGTGTTAGTACTTTACTCTTTTTATGGCTGAATAATATTCCACAGTATTCCATTTTGTTTACCTATTTATCTGTTGTTGGACATTATTTGCATTTGGGTTGTTTTCTCCTTTTGGCTATGTAAATAATTCTGCTCTGAATATTAATACACAAGTTTTTGATTGCACCCCGGTTTCCAGTTCTTTTGGATGTATAAGTAGAAATAAAATTGCTGACTCATATGGTAATTACTTGCTTAGTTTTCTGATAAACCACCAAAATGTTTTCCACCAATGCTGAGCTATTTTACATTTCTACCACTATGGAGATTCCATTTTCTTTACATTCTCAACACTTTATTTTCCATATCTGTTTTAAACTGTAGCCACCCAAGAAGGACTTTATCTTTAAAATGCATGAATGAACTGCCCCTCATTTGCAGTGAATATCTCATTCTCTGATACTTCATCACTTTGTTACTCAACACTGTGAAAAATTGTAGTGAGGCTCAAAGAGGTACACTGGACTGAACTGGATTCTAAGTCCATAAAATCTATGTCCAGTGTTACTCTGGTACATTGCCTTCTAAGAAAGGTTTGCAAGTATTAGGAGAATCCCACCTTTTCCTCTTACCTCTGTTTTTAAGATAGAAGATGAAGTCTAAAGGGCTAGTATGACATTTAAACAAATGTCTTCCTTCTAAATATACACGTTGCTTAAAAGCTTTTCTTTGGAGGTGTCTTAAGATCAGGAGTAGTATGGGACCTTCCCAGGTTGACGCAGTGGTAAAGAATCTGCCTGCCAATGCAGGAAGCACATGGGATGCAGATTCGATCCCTGGGTCGGGAAGATCCCCTGGAGAAGGATATGACAACCCATTCCAGTATTTTTGCCTGCAGAATCCCATGGACAGAGGAGCCTGGTGAGCTATAGCCCATGGGGGTCGCAAAGGGTCAGACATAACTGAAGTAACTTTGCACACTGAGAATGATGAGGAAGCCACATGCTGTCTTATAGCAGAATGCTCTCATCACAGCTAATTTTCTTTTGGCCTGACACATTTGTACTTGTCCCCTTTTACTTTTCATTTTCCTTTGTTGCTCATTTTTTTTAAGCTTAGCTCTTCTTCCCAGAGAGTAGATATACCTGCTTGCTTTTGGTCTGGGACAAAACTGTAGCTAATGGCTCAAAACAGAATAGGGATGTAAGCAGAGTATGTTGAAATACCCAGATTATTCCTACCCATTCATAGTCATCAATCCACCATAAATTGAATCTCATTAATAATGCTTAAAAATGCAAATACACTTTAATTGCCAGCCTTTGAGGGCTTCCTCCATTCTTTCAGGTTCTGCCATTTTTCTGCCCTTAACTAATGCTGTGATTATTGTCTGATTGTCAACATTTAGAAAGTTTTATATCATATCTGAGTTCACAGAGTAAGAATGAACTCAAATATATTAACACATTTGCATACACACATGCTTTTAATGAAAATGTGAATTAGAATGAAATTCATCACAATCAGGAGAATGGAGTCTTTGCGAACATTTAATTATCCAGTACTGGTCATGACTAATCTGCTTGTGTTCCACTGACTCAATCGGTTAATGCTGTGACTGCTGTGCTGTTTCATGATTTAGCTCAAAGCATTTTTCCTGTTCAAAATTTGCCAGGTAATTTTAATGTTGGCTGTAAATTCTTATAATTGTTCTAGGTACCCCCTATGTGTGTTTTGGAAATATCCCATTGCTATTTTCAATCATGCATTTGAATAGAATTTCAAACTATTATTTGTCCTATTTGGTAAAAAATCAAGAAAAAAAATTGGTTTAGAAGTGTATGACCTTCGGTGTGAGTAGTGTTTGTTTTTGAGAAGTCATACATTTAGAATGTGTCTGGTTTAATAAAAATTCTTTCAAGTGGTTTTAAATCTGTGCATGTGTTTCATTTTATAGCAAAATCCTTTTGTACAAGTAAAACTTGTAATTCTAAGTGGTTCATTATTTTTTTAATTGCACTTCTCACAGTTAATTCTAACCTGTTTTAATGTGAAGTGGTTTGTAGCTTGGGTGCCAGGACATAAATTTCATTCCATTTTATCAGAGGAAAGTGATTCTCTTGGGTAACAGGTACATTTGAGAAGGCATTCATTTTTTCACATCTAAATGTTACCATTAAATAAATTGGCATTGTGGTGCTTTAAATGGGCACCCTTAGAGCCTCAAAGAGCCAATGTACCGTCTGCTGCTGCTAAGTCACTTCAGTCATATCCGACTCTGTGTGACCCCATAGACGGAAGCCCACCAGGCTCCCCTGTCCCTGGGATTCTCCAGGCAAGAACACTGGAGTGGGTTGCCATTTCCTTCTCCAATGTGTGAAAGTGAAGTCAATGTACCTTCTAGTGTACTGAAATTAGCACCCTGAAGCTTTTCCCTGATGTTTGTAATTTTTCATAATGTTCCTTTTATTTCTCCTTTCTTGTCTACTTTGAAGCCTACAAATAAATTTCATCCTGAATACATTATCTTGGCTTTTATATTTTTATATTTTCTTTATCCTCCAACAGGTCATCTCTTCCCCTGCCTTC
The DNA here is from genome assembly GCF_049115385.1 of Moschus berezovskii. Classification (NCBI taxonomy): domain Eukaryota; kingdom Metazoa; phylum Chordata; class Mammalia; order Artiodactyla; family Moschidae; genus Moschus; species Moschus berezovskii. The sequence goes on along the minus strand of NC_142488.1, from coordinate 130,086,016 downwards.
AATAGTTGGTTTTTTTGTTTGTTTGTTTTTGGATTTTTGGTCCAGGCTGAAACAAGTGGTGAATAATACAGCAACCAAAACCACATTTCAAATTTTATTGCTAGAAAGGTCTGACTTCCAATTCCCCTGCAGCCTTTCAGATCAGATTATTTAGTCAAGCTCTCCCCGAGTTACCACTAAAGAAACCTATTCCAGGACTTCCCCTGAGACACAAACACATCAGTCTGTAATAAAAGGCAATTGGAACCAAGATCTCCTGGTTTCTTGCTTCTCATAATTAAGCCTTAGAAGCAAAGGCACACACCTGGGATCATGGGCAAAATTGTCACAAATTCAGCAATTATCTTGCCTTATACCTTTGGATACTTTGCCAGTATAGCTGATCTTGATGAGGTAACAAATACACTAGAGTAGCATTGTCCAAGCCATGTTTTACAGAATCCAATGTCATTGGATCTTTCTTGGGGGATGGGGGGAGAGTTCTATGGGAAGTGCTGACTGACACAAAGATAGAGGCTTCTTTATTGTAAGACTTTTTAAAGCGTTTATTGTGTGAATATTTGTTGTGAACAGCCAGGAGGAGGGGTTACGGGAGTAACTTTCCACCTCATTCTTAACTTATTCCATGTAATGCAGTTAGTGAAACATTGAATGGAGTTTTCTAATATTCTTGTTAATCCATCTTTGTGTGTACTTTTTAGTACTTGGCAATACTAAAAGGACAAATATTAAAATTTTGCAAACCAAACCAATGTTATTACATACAATAACTAATAGATATTGTATATGTTCTTCTTTCTGTGCTTCAGTATTCTGAATGTTATACATTATACTTCAAACATATTGCTGATTTTTAATGTCTCTTTTAAGCATGTTTTAAGAATAATTACAAATAGATCACCTGTTATGTTTATAGCAGCACCCAGTGTTTATACTGTACACCAGTTCCTAATCCAAAACCTTGGAAGAGAAGTGAGATTTAGAGACAATGTAAATAATTCCGGTGTGTGTGTTCCATTGTCTGGGTACGTGCATACATGGTGGGGTGCATGCTCAGTTGCATCAGACTCTTTGTGGCCCCATGGACTGTAGCCCACCAGGCTCCTCTGTCCATGGAATTTTCCGGGCAAGAATACTCGAGCGGCTTTGCCATTTCCTTCCAAGGGAATCTTCCCAACCCAAGGGTCGAACCTATATCTCCTGCATTGGCATATGGATTCTTTACCACTGAGCCACCTAGGAAGCCAAGTAATTCTAGTACAGTTCCCAAATGACCATGTGCTTTGGCAACAAACAGAAAAATGAATTCTTAATTGTATTACCACGGTGTCAGATCATCTGTTTCAAAGGACTAATGGTCTGTGTTGTGGACAGCAGCCTCAGGGGACTTTTTGAGTGGCCCTCCCATGCTTCTAGATACAACATTTGTCAGCCTCCCTGGCCAACTCTGGTCCTCTTCATGAATGGTGCTTTGAACACCAAGAGCTTGCTCTCGGTCAGTAGGCCATAACTCAGCCTGCCTCCTTGAATAAGAGTAGCATCAGAATTGGGTATGCCTTTTCTGTAGAGCCAGAAACTTCCTTGCTTTAAATCAAATACATACACTTGAATTATGTGAGGCCGTTGCCTGGTTCTGTGCTAGCAGTTCCTAGAGTTTAATATTCACATAATTGGATAATATCAGCAAGCACCATCCTTTTTTCACCTGGATAGCCTTTCAAGTCCTTTAAAGTGATCTCTGGGTGTTTTGTTAATGCTACTATAGGTAGTCATTTAAGTTTCGTTACCTTTTCTTAACTGTTAAAGAAATTGAGGCTTGGTTTTTCCCAGGTATCACATTGAAGAAAATACAGATATCAATAATATTTCTTGGAGTCATGTCTTTACTGCTTCTCCTGTTCCCTCCTAAAAGCCTTCACCTTTAGGGAGGATGCCTTTTTCAAGAACAGATTTTTCTTTAGGATGTTGTAATTTGAGCCAAGAAGTAGGCCACGATGTCCTTGAGTGGAAGGATAGAAAATGGTCACTGAAGAAGTGGCGACCTTGTGTAAGGCCCCTCCTGCTTTGTTTTCTTTGGTTATTCAACTCGGTGATGCTCCACAATGGAAACTTGTTTTTTACCTACCTCTTTTGTTGGAGATTTTATTTGTTTTAAAGCTAAAGTCTGGATGTGCTGTTTAAACTAATTATAACTTGGACTTTTTTCTAGCTAGTTTGCTTTGTGTGTGATATTTAATAGTGCCCCAGGGTTGGGGAGAGGAATGTACTCGTTGGTTTCAGTGGACATGCTCCAGCATATATTTGAACTGCTAGACCTTTCTAGGAAACTTATTATCACTGTTATAATAACACTCTGTTACTAAAATGGGAGATAAAACTCTGTTCAGGACATCAGACACCTCTTTTACAATATGTTTTTTGTTCTAGCCAAAGTTTATCTCTTCTTACACTGTAATAAGAATTCTTCTCTGGTGACCTAGAAAGATTTTTGACTGAGAATTTGTCTCTTGTATTTTTCACCCTAATAACCAGTGGGTCTTTCCCTTGCCATTGTTACATATTACTGTTTGCTTCTGAGATAAAATTTTCCTATGAGATGTTTAAAAAGTGGAGAAGGGAATTCCCTGGTTGCCCAGTGGTTAAGACTCCATGCTTCCACTGCAGGGGACACAGGTTTCATCCCTGAGTGGAGTGAAGATCCTGCATGCTGCAGGGCCAAAGGGAAAAAAAATTAAATGCAAAGTAGAAAATCTTCCAGCTCTAAGGGATTTTGCCACAAAAACCATCTGTTTGAGTATTATATATATTTTTGGTATGCATTTTTTGATGCTTCAGTGTACACTATCACTATGACCAATACTGTCTTACAGTGGGGGGACTTCTTGTATCACAGTGAATACCTAGGTTATATCTCTTCCTTTTATATTATATACCTGCTTAGAACTAAAAGTTCAGTTGAATTTTCCTCAAAAGTTTGATTTTTAGCCTTACTTCTTACATTGGTCCATTTATTACAGGCATGGGTTAGAAAAGAACTTACAAGATGAGGAGAAAATGCTGTGTAGTGTAAAATACTAATATTTTAAAGTAATGATGCTTTAAAATCAAAAGTTACAAAGGCAAATCAAGACTTCAGAGAAAAGTAACACAAAAGATGTCAGATGACCTGATAATGGAGGCCAGGCCACCAGAGCACCCCTCAAAGTCTCAAAGGAACAAACCAAGCCTTCTAGTACTTCCCTCAGACGTACACAAACTTGCCAGCCCCAGTTGGCCGTCTTCCCAAATTCTGGGAAACTTTACAAGAATCACAGGGCTTGGTACAAGTAGTGTGATAATCTGCAGTGTTCTCTCTGTGACTTAGCTGCCATTGTGTTAGCAAATTTCTGGGTGTCGGTATTCAGAGGGTCCCACCTTCCTCTCCTGCCTCTGAGGTTTGTGATCTGTATTTTATTCTGTTCCCTTTCAGCCTGGTTGGGCTTTGAGGTCCTGGGGCCTTCTTTAGACTTGCTTTCTATTTGTCTGTGTATTTTTGTCCATTTCCTGAGGGTGATGGTAAATGTGTGGCTGGCATGTCCGTCAACCTTACTGTTTCTCCAATCCTTAGAAGTTGTGTACCTCCCTGTTGATTATTAACATCTGGTTAAGTGCTCTGGGAATGCATGGTGGTGTGTAGAAAAGTGGAGTGAAAGTGAAAAGTCACTTCTGAGGCCTTACAAGGCCTCAGTCCAGTTCATCTCAAGTTACGTTTGCCTTAGGAGAGATGCTGTTGCCAAAAAAAGTGGAGTTCCTGAGCCCCAGCTTGAGTTTTGTCTCAGGTTATGTTCTATAAGTGGAAGAATCTCTGAATTATTTAAAAAACATTTCTGTTAGACTCCTGAAGCCTAAAGGCTTATAGCACTTTCGATCTGTTGACTCTAATAGCTACCCTGTGAGAAACTTGCTGCATTTCTTCTTCAGAGCCCTGTTTCTGTAGCCCTGAGGTCCTTGGGGTGAGGACATGGTGGGGGAAAGGATCACAAAAGGAACACTTAGAATCGATTGTTTCTGGTGAAATTAAACTGCTCAGTGGATCACATTTAGATGATGAAAGCTTTACCCTGAGCTTCCAAACATGGCGTTGTTCTTATCCAAGTCCTCATGGTCACTGCTTTTTCCTAAGCTTTGTACTTGCTGATTGCAGTGTTTTTCTGGCGCTTAATATCCTTTTCCTATAGGAGTTATTCAATTAAATGTGCTGCCCTCGGGTAATTCCTGCCTAGAGATTACCTGCATGCCTAGGGATGTACTTTGGATATTCAGTTGTGTTTTGCTCAGGTGTTTGAGAATATTGATTAATATAACCATAATTAAGCTTTAAAGGCAAGAAGAGAAAATGCCTTCGCTCAATCTTGCTTCACTTCCTCTAGCAAAGGAGAGACAGCTTCATCACTTAAGATACAGGAAAAGCAAAATCAAAAAGTGCAATTTTTAAGACTCGTTTTAGAGTTACGACTGTAAATTAGACATGAAGGCTATTCTTGGCTTGTTATAATGAGATGGGCTTAGAAGCCTCAGCAATTTGACCACTGAATTCATTGTAGCAATCTTAACCAGGAAGCTTAATACACTGGCAATGTTGCCTGGCACTGGAGTGCTTCTAACCTTGTATAGAACTTCCACCCTCAGTGGGCTTCCCTCATAGCTCAGTTGGTAAAAAAAAAAATCCGCCTGCAATGCAGGAGACCCCTGTTCAATTCCTGGGTTGGGAAGATCGCCTGGAGAAGGGATAGGCTACCCACTCCAATATTCTTGACTTCCCTTGTGGCTCAGCTGCTAAAGAATCGGTCTGTAATGTGGGAGACTTGGGTTCGACTCCTGGGTTGGGAAGATCCCCTGGAGAAAGGCCTTGAGAATTCCATGGACTGTGCAGTCCACGGGGGTCACAAAGAGTCAGACACTACTGAGCGACTTTCACTTTCACTTTTGCAACTTTAGTATAGAAATGCTGAGATTTTCATGAAATGCTCTGTCTTTCATGAATTTGTTTGACCTTTTAAAGACTGATTATACTGTTCAAAAACACTAGTGCTTCAGAGAAAAAAATAGCTTTGGGGCTGGAATGTGGAGAATAGTTTTAAATCATTGCCAAGTGTTCAGATTATTAATAAGGATTCTTTGTTCAGTTTAGAGTAAATATAGTCATCCTTCAATGTCTGCAGGGGATTGATTTCAGGACCCTCAGATGCTTGAGTCCTGTAAAATGGCATAGTATTTGCATGTAAGCTACATACGTCTCTCATATAATTTAAATCATCTCTAGATTATTTACAATACCTAGTACAATGTAAATGCTATGTAAGTAGTTTTTAGGTGCGTGACAAATTCAAGTTTTGCTTTTTGGAATTTCTGGATCTTCCCCCACCCATGAAATATTTTCAATCTGAAGTTGCTGGAATCCACAGACGTGGAACCCACCGATAAGTAGAGCTGTCCTCTTACTTGCTTTAGTAACTCACAGAGAGCAGTTTGATGATCAATAAAAGTAATGCTGTGATTGTTGGAGATTACATTATTGATTATTTGCTGATAATCTGAGTAGCTTTGCATGTTTTCAGGGCCTGTAATTTTCATTATCAATGATCTGAATGATCAATGGGTAGTAGATACATGCAAAATGAGTATTGACGAATCTCATTTTGTGAACAGCTTAAAATGTTTGGAAGGGTTACTACTTGATGGTTATTTGTATTTTTTGTTCTTTGAAAAGCTAATTATTTAAATTATTTTGATTGCTTTAGAAGTGTAGCATTATGCCTGGTATACTAAAAACTTGTAGGATGTTCATTAAAGTCAATCACTAATTCAAAGAGTGAGGTTCTGTAGCAGTAATTCTCAGTCCTGACTGCAAATTAGAACTGTCACCTGGGGAGCTTCTAGAAAAATTAAATAAAAAGACCCAGCCATTGGTATTATGTTTAAAGCCAATGTGTGGCTGGACTTAAGAACCACTGATCTATGACTAATGGATAAATTCAAGTCTGCCAATATGTGGAATGGATGGAGAGGTGAGCTGTGTTTTAGAAACTGTGCTAGCTTTCATGATGACAGTCTTGTGTTGAGTTCTCTGTTTTCCCTCAGTTCTTATTGAGTCACTGGTCTAGAGACAATCAAGAAACAAATTATACTTCCAGCACCTTTTTTTTGTTTATGACTAGCGTCGGACACGACTGAGCGACTTCACTTTCCCTTTTCACTTTCACACATTGGAGAAGGAAATGGCAACCCACTCCAATGTTCTTGCCTGGAGAATCCCAGGGACGGGGGAGCCTGGTGGGCTTCCGTCTATGGGGTCTCACAGAGTCGGACACGACTGAAGTGACTTAGCAGCAGCAGCAGCAGCAAAGGCATAGGATTTTAAGATGGTACTAGTTGAATAACAGTACCATTTTACTCTCAGTTGTTGTTGTTGTTTAAGATTTATTTATTTTATTTTTTGCTCTGCATGGACTTTTCTCTCATTGTGGTGAGTGGAGGCTCCTCTCTAGTTGCAGTGCATGGGCTTCTCATTGCAGTGGCTTCTCTTGTTGTGGAGCACAGGCTCTAGGGTTAGAGTTAAGTAGTTGAGATGTGTGGGCTCAGTAGTTATGGTGCATGGGCCTGGTTGCTCTGCAGAATGTGGGATCTTCATGGACCAGGGATCAAACCTGTGTGCCCTGCATTGGCAGGCAGTTTCTCAACCACTGGACCATCAGGGAAGCCCTACTCTGATGTTTTTTGAGAGACTATGCCTTGAATAAATTATTGGAGTTTTTTTGTTTGTTTGTTTTTAAAACAGGATTCAGTTTATAATTCAGGAGTACAAAAGGGTGATTTTTATCATGAATAAGAAAATTAAATTGACTTTTGTGCTAATTCATACACTATAAATATACTTTTAAATATTTTCCAACCTTTTAATTGTAGTGTGTATGATATGTCATTAAAATAGAATTGGTGCCAACTCATTTAAATTTTAATAAATGCCATTCCTAAGGACATTTGCATGGGAAGCACTTCAACACAGGATGGACTCCTAATGAATTAAAATTCATTACGGAGTGGTAGGAATCATACATTCCCACTCTAGACTACATTGTGTGCCATCCAAACAGGATTTTTTTTTTTTTGTAATTCCTATTTAGAGTTTCTCTCCCTTGGCAAAGGGACCTACATTATTCAAAATCACAGGAGCTAAAACCACTGTTTTAACACTACATTGGCAGAAGTGGAAAATTACAATGAATTTACACATACAGTCAGCTTTGCCATTTTTATGTGAACCAAGCAACATTACAGAGTTGAAACAAATTCTACCAGAAATTGCAGATTTTTAAGTTGACAGATATGGAAAAGTCATCTATTTCACCCCACCCCAGACCCAGTCCTCAGGCAGTTCCAAACTTCAACACACCTGACCTGAGGAGACTTTGCCCTTTTTTGGAAAAATCCTCAGGAGCATACATTCTACAACTTCTCTCAGGCTCCTATTTCCTCATCTAACAATGATCATTGTCTGGATCTCCCATACCCTCTCTCCCTCCACAAACCTGCACAGCAATTTCAATCCATTTTCTCCTATTTAATGGAGATAGAGGTCACTTGAAAGAAATCAGAGATGAAGTATGGGGAGAGCTCTTAGTAAAACTATAAATGCTATACAAATGCAAAATTCATAAAAATATCACGTGCCTGAAAAATTGCTTTATGCTTGTACCTTCCTTTTGTTCTTTGGAAAGTTATCTGCCACAGAAGAAAGTCGAAGACAATTCAGAATTGGGGTAGTGCTAGTTCAGTTTGGTTTTAAGTTAATCTGTGGCCACTGTTAACTGAGGGAAACAATCTGTAATGGCAGTGCAGGAAACATCCCGCTTCACTGGTCTTCTACCTCTTTCCTCTTCCCCCTTTTCATTTGTTGAATGATCTGAGAACTGGCATGAAAGGTGGTTCTTGCTTATTTACTCTAGCCACTTCTTGGGTGAAAAACTAGATAGCCATGTGACTATCAATTGAAAGAATTTAAATTGTAGTGTGTGTATGAACTTGACAATTTCTGGTCTGTTGCAGAGACTACAGTGGGACTGTAACTTGCAACAGAAAGCTAGGGGAGGGAAACAGAGTAAATTATACTTTTAAGAAGGTGTATTTACTTTTTGCAAAATGGGTATTATGGGATATGTAGTGCTCTTCTGTGTTCAGACCCTGTATATTACAGTTGCAAACAAAGTTAGTCCCTAAATCAAAATTTATATAGTTACCATTCAGGTAAAGGTATTGTTTACTGGTTTCCAGGAACTGTTTGAAACTTTACATGTTAATCACTGACCCTTAGCATGCGAAGGACCTTGTTCAATCAGTTGTTCTAATGCCCTGTCTTGGGGCAGGCGGGTGAATAGCAATTGTCGAGCATTGATGACTTTGTGACTTTTTCCAGATTGCCGTAGATTGAATTCCCACAAGCTCCCTTAGCCCATGCCAGAGTGTATTTCCAGTAGTTATCACTTATATACAGCCTAAATCTCTCCTACTTCAGTTTATCTCAGTTACTTTTCCAGTGATTCCCTATCGATTTTGGAGGCCATACCCCACTAGATAATTACTTAATAAACTTCAAATGAAGATGGTGAAGCAAGAGGTCTTACCATATTTTAAGGTGATTTTTTTTTTCAGTCTGAAAAATTATTTTCCCTCTATCTGTTTTGAGGTACAGAAATTCAGACTGGAATACACCAAAACATAGACATTTGGAGAACTTTGCAACCTCTAAGTAGTCTTGCTTAAAATGATTATTTCAGGGGTAGAGAGTTATATCTTTGACCTTTAAATAGATCATTGAACAGAAATCTTTGTGGCTACATACTTTAAAGCATTTTAGGTTGTGGAATTATGCTCTTTTTTAAAAAATAAGGAAATATATAAGTGGATATTGGTTTCTGTCATACTTTGACTTAAATAAATGGTTGTCTCAAACATGTAAAAACAGTGCCATCAAAAGAGACTATTCCATTTAGAAAGATGGTAATGACGATCCTATATGCAGGGCAGCAAAACAGACACAGATGTAAAGAACAGACTTGCGGACTCCGGGAGAAGGCGAGGGTGGGATGATTTGAGAGAATAGCATTGAAACACGTACGTTACTATATGTAAAATAGATGACCAGTACAAATTCAGTACATGAAGCAGGGCACCCAAACCCAGTACTCTGGGACAATCCAGAGGAATAGGGTGGGGAGGGAGCATGGGGGGCGGTTCAGGATGAGAGGACACATGTGTACCTGTGGCTGATTCATGGCAAAACTCATCATGATATTGTACAGTAGTTATCCTCCGATTAAAAAGATTAACTAAAAAACTTAAGAGACTCTTCTAGATTTATATAAGAAAGTATATTATACTGATTTAAGATGAGAAAACAGAGTGAAGCCTCAGTGATATAAAACTGTGAAGTAAAAATGGACCTGAATCTTGTAGCTTCTAGATTCAACGAATCTACTTTTTAAAAATACAGAATGAGCATTAGAGTTATATTGTGTGAAATGGGACTTTTTGACAATAAGTTCTGAGAGATCACAAAAGAATATCTTTCCTTGAAAAGCCAAAGAATTGCAACTTTTCTTTCTAGAAATAGTTGATCACTCCATTAATAGAGGCAGCCATTCTACATTCCTGTGTATTTATAAGCAATTATTTTCAGTTTATAAGAATTTTGCATTCTGCTTTCTGCTGTCTGATCATGAAATTTACAAGGTTGTCTTCAACACTTCTTGTGTAATAAATATTCCCAATCTGACCTTTTCTAAATTAGTGTGTTGCTGTGACAGTGATGGTTGAGATCCTGTAGATGAAAGAAAATGCTTGGCAGTAAAAATACTGTTTCTCTAGGATACTTCAATTTAAACATTTAGAATTGCAGTGTTGGCCTCAGAGCAGTTGGCCTAAACAAAACTTTTACTAAAAGTGGAGTTTGAATTTCCTAACAAGGTTTCTACTCTCTGCTATTCTCTCTCTAGACAATAGCCAAACATGCTTAGACACTTAGACAAGAATTCTGTGCTCCGTAGAAGCATGGAGAAATGTGATGAAAAACTGATCTGTTTTCCTCTTTCTCTTGGTCAGTGTGCTGGAGAAGAGAAGCGAGTTGGTACACGCACAGTATTTGTTGGCAATCATCCAGTTTCAGAAACTGAAGCATACATTGCACAAAAATTTTGTGATAATAGAATAGTCTCATCTAAGGTAAGTTGTTTTTTTTAACTCAATAGATGTTCATATAGTAAGCCAAATAGTACTTATTTTTATTTATGCTGTAAGCTGAGACATTTATATATGTATTCCTGAATGCGCATTTGTACCAATCATAGACCAACTGTAGTAGTTACTGCACCAAAAGGCAGTTTCTTTAAAAGCATCACTTTGTCTCGTTATAGCTGAAAGAGTGTTTCCTTGCTCTCCATTATGATTCATCATGCTTGTTGATTATATGTATGACTTTAAGCCTTAAAGTGTGCTAAAAGTGGAATTATTTACTTGCCCATAGTTTCCTGCATTGCCCTTGTGTGGATGGACTGGGTTGTAAATAATTTACATTCTTCCAGAGGGTGTTATCTTAGAGTGACATTTGTATCTCTTTCTGTTCCATTGCAGAGCTTCTCAAATACACTCCTAGATCCTAAAGGGTACATTCTGTTCTGTATACTGCTTGAACAGTTAAGGGTTCAATCATGATAGCTGTGTTACCATTTGAATAATCATCTTACTTTATTTCGCATTGTGTGAGATGGCTGGATGGCATCACCAACTCAACGGACATGAGTTTGAGTGAACTCTGGGAGTTGGTGATAGACAGGGAGGCCTGGCGTGCTGTGATTCACGGGGTCGCAAAGAGTCGGACACGACTGAGCAATTGAACTGAACTGAACTGAATGCTAGAAGAAGTGGCCTGAAGACCTGTTTAAATCCTGGTCTGATCATTTACTAGCTGTGTAACTTTGGGCAAACTAATTTCTCAGTCTGAATGTCTTCATTAGTGAAATGGAGCTTATGTCCCATACATGAAAGCATTCTTTATAACTCATAGTACCCAGTAGTCATCAATCTACAAATATTAGTCTGCTAATCTTTCCCCTTGACTGAGGAGGTTAGGTGCTAGGTGCTGGCACCATCTAGAGACTGCTGTGTCTTCTAGTATGGCACAGATCTTGATAATTTTCCTCGCTTCCTCATGCAGCATGATAAGGCAGACCTCAAATGTTGGTGACAATTGGTTCATTGCATGTTGACAGACACCGAGGATCTGAAACACAAAGTTATACCCTTCCTTTGCAAATTTAACATTTTAATTTTCAAACATGTGATTTCTGTTTAGGTAGTGATATAATGCAGACAGATTGTACTTAGCTGGGAGAGTAGCATGTAAAATGTGGACAGAATGATTGAAAACTGTGTTACCTAATGAGCAGATCCATTGGACTATAGAACACTATGAGTTTAAAATGTCTGTTTCCTGTTAATCTTTAACCTTGTGGCAGAAATTTATTGTCAGCTAGAAGTTTCTGTACCTGTGCCTGAGATAGTGAATAGTTCTTTCACTGAAAATTGTGACTCACCCTTAGTATTCAAGAAAACAGTCAATAGTAGTCCTTTGGCTCAAAATCATGAGCTTAATACAGAACTGAAACATCCTAAGAGATCCTCTTGTTCAACTCCCTGACTTTACAGATGGAGAAAGCAAACCCAGAGAACTTAAGTTAGTGCCATGGTCTTGAAGCAGAGTTAGTGATAAAGCCAGGAACAGAACTGCTTTATAAGATATAGTGGCTCTGAATAAAGAGCTGTTTTCATATCATAGTGCTATTCGGGCTCCTCCCTCAGTTTTCTCTCCTTTACTTTTTAGGGAATTATTGTTTCCCATAGTGCTTTATGTGGAAAATGGTAAAGCGACACACTGATAGTCAAGTGACTTTTCACTGAGCTAGTGAAGATCCACTTGTTGTAATATACCATGTATTTTTGCATATTAAAGGAACATATAAAACTCAGTTAATTCTCAACTGTTTTCGTATTTCATATAATATTTTTCATATTTTAACTTTAGTTTTGCCAGTAGTCAAAACAATGCAATAGGATGTTTTTTAAAGAATAAGGAATTCACGGGCAAATACAAACTGGTTCTAAACATATTTGCATATACAGTATATATGTATGTGTTTTAGAAACCACAGTAGTGAATGTGTCTACATTGATAGACTAACACATCTTTTTCTTTGTAGATATTTTATTTTTACCGTTTGTCTAGTTAACTGCTTATTAACTGATCTGTTTTTCATAACAGAGGAACTGACAGTATACTGACTTCACAAAAAGAATGAAATTTTAGTACAATAAATAGTTATAAGGGAACGTATAGTGGTAAAAAGCTTCACCCTTAAAAACAGGAGATCTTTGTTTGAAGTTAAAGTTATATACTTTCCTGTGTCCCTATTTTCTTATCTGTAAAATGAGGCTATTAACTACTTATCTCACAGGATTGTGATGCAGATAAAGTAATTCACAGAAAATATCGAAGCACTGTGCTTGGCATGCAGTAACAACTCAGTAGATGGTAACTGCTATTGTAATTTATGTTTTTGTGATTATTATTATTATTACTACAGTCCTGAGCAGTAGTATTGATTTCCTCAGTCTCCTGTGTTTCAAATATGCAGAGCCATTATTTTAAAAAGAAGCCTACAGGTCCAGTTTGGAGAGAAAAATGTTTCATAATTTGACTTTCTCTTCCTCACATTGCCCTTTGGCTGATGGTATTTGCACCAGAATCTTTTAGCTGAAGAAATGTACAACACTGTGGCAAGTGTTGCTTTCCTTTCTAAACCATTCAATAATAAAAATACCTTTCTCAGTTGGCTGCCTTTTCTTTGTTTACAGATGTCATCAGTAATGTAATATCACTGGGAATAAGTCCTGTTAATACAGGAACACTGAAAATAACACTTTGATAAAAATTTAAGTTTTATTAACTTGCAAAATTAGCATCCTTTTCTTCTTTTGGGATACACAAATACTTTGTTTAGAAAAATTTGTTCTCTTTGGCCTTCCTACTTGAGTGCACTCAGCAGGGACCTTTGGGAATCACTAGAATTTTGTAGCTGGTACAAAACTTGGAAATCCCCTTCTGCAGCAAAAGAGACTAGATCTTTAAGATCTTAGGTTCCATCATTTTTCTCTATTCTACTTTTTTTTTTTCATTTAAAACTTCTGAGCCTCATCTTGGAGGCCCTTCAGTGGGATAAGAATCAGGGAGCTCCTCCTAACTCTTTGAAGCTATGCCCAAGGTTAAACTTAACTTCTCCTATATGAAAGAATGTATTAAAGTTTCAAGACTAAAATTACACTAGCATTTTCTCTCATTTTAAAAATCAAAAGCATCAGTAGAATTTCTTAGACATGTCTTTGCATTTTATCAAACTCCCTGAAGGTGCCTTTTAAGCTAAAGTTATTAAATCCTAATGTAGTACTGTCTTGGTAACTCCTTTTGCTGTTCTGAATTTATGGTAGAAAGAGTGATACTTTGAAAAAGCAAAGGTTCTGCCTGACATTGGTAATGAAAATGAAAGTAGGCTGCTGTGATGCTCAAAATTGGATTTACTGCCTACATCAAGGAGAGTTGATAATCACGTGGATACAGTCATTTAGCAAAGTGAACAATTATTTAACCTAGAGCTTTGCTTATTTATTTACAACTAATCTTCAAGTACAGTTATTTTGTTACATCGCTTTCAGATGCCAGTAGTAAGAAAAGTCAGTGCTCCTTCACAACTGGTTGTTGACTTTGCCACTTTACATAGTTAGCTACTTCATTTTAGCTGCTAACGCTTTCCTCATGATGCACAGAAATATTAGAACAAGTTATTTGGAGCTTTAGCTTTCTCATCAGCATTTTAAAGGCTAAATTAGAAAACTTTTGGACTTTGGGTAAAAACATGTAGTGTTCTAAAGTTTCCTTTTGTTTAAAAATTTTCAATTTAATAGACTCTCAAAACTGAGATTCCATTCATACTCTCTCCTTTAAATTAGGAAAGTTATTTATCAAAATTACAAGGTTTTGATTTCAAATTATATTAGATGATAGATTTGTGAGGGGGGGACCCACAGTTGTTTCAATCAAAGGCCACAGTTGGTGTACCAGTTGTTTAATTCACTATCCGTTCCGTTCTGTCGCTCAGTCGTGTCCGACTCTTTGTGACCCTGTGGACTGTAGCCTACCAGGCTTCTCCGTCCATGGGATTCACTATAGGGAAAATGAAAATGCATTGCACATACTTGGGAAGCTGGCATTTTTCTGAAGAAACTTTTGTAGAAAGTGAAAGTGAAGCCACTCAGTCGTGTCCGACTCTTTGCGACCCCATGGACTGTAGCCTACCAGGCTCCTCCGCCTATGGGATTTTCCAGGCAAGGGCACTGGAGTGGGTTGCCATTTCCTTCTCCAGGGGATCTTCCCGAGCCAAGGATTAAACCCAGGTCTCCCTCATTGCATGCAGACGCTTTACCGTCTGAGCCACCAAGAAACTTTTAAAACATGTTCTAGATGTCAGGGTTGCTTTTTTAGTTTAGGCTTACATGTTAAGATAGTATGGAAGATCCACTTACTGACTTCTCTGAGCAAGAACTGACTTTTGACCAAAATAATGTCCATTTTCAACATCATGTATGAAACAAATGCTCTAAACATTTTCTTCCTGTGAGTTAAAATTATTTTTGGTTTGTAGCAACTGACTTAAGTCTAAGAGTTTACTTTTTAGGTAAACAAGTCAATTTTAATAACTTGGTATATATAGCTTTCATTCCATTTCAGTTTTAATTAGAACACTATTTAAAAGTAGGCTTCTCTTAGTCTGCATTGAAATAATGTATGCTATATTGCATTTGTATTACAACAGAGACAAGAAGCTTAATTTACTTTTTAGTTAGAGCAGTGGAGGAAATGGCCAAAACACAAGTTTCGGTCAACATTTCTTGTATACCTTCTACATGCTGAACACTGTTCATATGTTTATATGTTCTCTGACCTCTTAGTAGTTTATGATCTGATATAGGAAAGAAGAGGGAATATAGTAATTGTTGCCTATCAAGAGACTGACCAGAGTTCCTCAAGGAAGCAGTTCATTTAGGAAGTTAAAACAGAGGAAAACAGTGGGGGCCTAGAAACAACAACAAAAATGTTCCATTCGACATGTTCACACCCCACAGAGGACTCTCACAGTCCCAATGTTTGTTTGTTTAATTTAAAACCCTTTACTTAAGGAACAGAAGGTCAACAAGCCAGAAGCTCAGCTGTTAGCCTTTTGGAGTTTAGTTTGTTGTTTTAGAAAACTGACCTTCAGTCATCGGGACAGTTATGTGCTTCAAAGTGACTGGACCTGTGGTTTTGATACCTTTTCTTTTTGGTCACACACTGCCTTGGGGATCTGAAAACTGTGGACTCTCTTCTCCCAAGTGATACATATCCACACACAAGTATGCACTTTGTGTTGAATAGGCTTCCCTGAGGCACTTCTATGAACCCTGGGAGAAGAACCTTCTAGGTTGGCTGTTGGTTGTAATGCAGCTGCTTCACTGAATATATTTGCCTCCATTCATCTTTCTATTCTTGGGATTCCCTGAACCTTGGGCCTATACACCTTTTAAAGGGAGGTTAGTAGTGAAGCCCCATCTATTGTATCATGCTCTGCAACTTTGGCTTTTTCAGTCACCTTACCTAATATAATGAATATTTTCTCACAAATGGAGACTGTGCAAGTATAAACTTAGATCTTTAGGTTAAGAAACATTTCTTTCTTTCTGGTTTCTGGTCTTTATTAAGACATCTAGAAAATGCAGATTTGGGTGATTTTAAAATGCCCAGGTCCTTGAGCTTAAGGTACCAGTGAGAAAGTCTTTGTGATTTGACAGCTGGCACAAGAGTTTTCTCCTCCTACGCGTGTACAATTTAGCATTGAAACCTTTACCCACTCACTGCCTGTTAATCAAAGTACAAGGTTGGTATGTTGTTGATTAAAATGTAAGCTGTCTATGACCTAAAGTTATGTGTACACCAAGGATGTCATGGAGGTGGGAAGCAGTGATAGGGACAGAATTTTATCTGTGATGATGATCAAGATTCCAAAGCTTAGCACAGCCAGAAAAATTAGTTTAATTAGTTCATTCATTCAACTAATTTATTGAGTGTCTTCTTTATGTCAGGCACTGTGCTAGGAGTTGGAGAAAAGTAATAAAAAGACTAGATGAATAGTCGGCCCTCTTAGATCTCAGTGCCTCTCGAGGGAGAAATTTTAATTAAAATATGCACACATAATTATTCACTGAAACGCGTGATCCCAGGGAAGTATAGGGTGATATGAAAGCAGATAACAGGGAACCTAATTTAGATTGGGCCAGGGAAAGCAAAGCTAAAGTACAGATGGCCCAGTCAGAATGCTTCAAGTGAAAACTTCACTCCTGCAGAGTGTTTATATGCTATACCTCTAAGCACACACTTATTCATCTGTGAGGTTTGGGTTTTAATATGTTTTAAAATTGTGATAATCTAGAATCTTTTCCAAGTTTCCTTTCTAATAATCTTTTTTTCCCCTCCCATATAGTATACACTTTGGAATTTCCTCCCAAAGAATCTGTTTGAACAGTTTAGAAGAATTGCAAATTTTTATTTTCTTATCATTTTTCTTGTACAGGTAAGAGCTCTATTAGAAACTTCATTTCTTCAAGCAGATTTTCAATCCGTTTCTAACCTTTAAATGCCCTGTGATTAAAAAGTTGTTTCATGGCTTATTATAATAACACTTTTTAAAGTACTAATATATTTTAAGCTGTACTCAATTTTATATATTTCTAAAGTAGCTCTTTCACTAGAAAACTTATTGAGACTTTGTTACTTTTTTTAAACTTTCATGGATTTCATATCTTTATTCATCTTAGAGGGACATGCATTGTGTACTTTTATATACAATGGTATATGTGAAAATTGAAAGTAGTTCAAATTAATAGTTTCACTTTGTTAAGCACCAGTTTCAGTTTAATTGAAAATTTATCACTTATCTTCTTGATCACCAGTTTTGCTTTTCCTCATTTATTTACTTTAAGGATGAAATCCTTGTACATTGGTTTGCTTCTCAGTGTTCCTACTAATGTTTTGTGTTTTAAATTTTAGACATTTTAAATTGCATCTTCCATCTTTCAGTCTATAAGCTATTAAAATCTTTCCCTTGCCAAAATTACCCTTTGAAAATTTTACTATATTAAAGGTTTTTCTTTTTCCTCGTTTCATTGTTTTAAGTGAAGCAAAAACATCCCAATAAAATGCATTGCTGATCTTAAGTGCTTCTGTTTATCCACTTTGAGTAAATAGTACTATAATTCAATTTAGCCCTGCAAGTTAAAACCAGTCTGGGTTGTGATATGAGGAAGAACCAATTTCAGTCTTGAATGACCGGGCATTTGAGGTGGAGCTCCTCTAGATCAATGGTGAGATGTCTTACAGAACAGCATAGAATAAATAAACTGTGTAGAAGATTATGCACACAATCATTCCACTTGGCATGTAGCACATTTCAGTTCAGTTCAGCAAGCACCTGTGTGCCAGGCAGTGGTCCAGATAACAAAGATTTTAGCAGGTACAGTAAAGATCAAGATTGCCTTTTCCACCCAGAAGGAATTTACTTTATAGCCAAAAAAGACAGTCATGTATTCACTCAATTTAATGTCGTAAATGTCGTAAAACTAGTATGAGCAAAATGCTATGCAGACACAGTGGAAGTTATGATTTTTCTTCCTACCCAAGAGAAGCTTGAGAAAACTTCAAGGAATAGGTGACTTTAAGACTTGAAAGATTAGAGAGCTTACGTGGTGAGGAATCCAGACTGATATCTCAGTGTGTGGAAGAAGGCACAGAGCTATGTTAAAGGAGAGTGACCCTGTGATCCTCTTTCCCTCAAATCTAGTTCTCTTTCAGGATTTCCTGTTTCAATGAATGACAACATCCACCTAGCCATGTTAATCAGATACTTGGGAGACACTTTTAACCACCACTTACAAGAAATTCCTTACCAGTGTTGCTTCCTAAATGTCTGTGGAACTTCTGCTATCACCCTCGTCCAAGCCATCATCTCTTACCTGGATGAGTGTACTAGCCTCCTCGATGGACTCCCTCCCTCCACTTTTGTTCCCTTCCATTCCATTTTCCACAAAGCAATGAGAATGGCCTTTATGGAATGTCGTTCTGTTCACGTGACCTCTCCCTGCCTAAAAGCTTCAGTTATTTCCCACTGTTTGTGAGATAAAGAATGAACTTTCGTCTGGAGATCCCTGCTAGGTCTGGCCCCTGTCTCCCCTCCAGCCTCTTCTCACACCACATGCTTTTTTGCCGCTGGCTTCATTTTCTCACAGGTGCCACATGCCCTCCTCCCATAGAGACTTTGTATATGCGCCTCACTGCGCCTAGGAAGCCCTCCCTTCCATCTAGTTAACTTCTATATACTCTTCAAATTTGACTTGTTTTAATGTCTGGTTTTCACTGTAAGTTGCCAGCTCTTATGAGGACAGGTACTTTTCTCCATCTTGTTTAAAATAAAGCAGCATCTCTAGAGCCTGGCTGATAATAGCACAAAGGCTGACAGAATGGTGCTCAACAGACAGATGGTAAATGAATGGACATATTTCAGTCTAGGGGTTAGTCCAAGCTGGCATGAAAACTAAGCCTAAATTTAGAACTATTTTCTTAAATTAACGGCTATGTGGATTGCTTTTGTTTTAAGGAAGGTTAACATTCACGCTGCTACCGGGGTATGTTTTGTTTACATTTTTGTCTGAAATGTTTGTAGCATGTAAGAGCTACATATAAGTTAATGGCTTCTTTTCATTTTACTCTCAATTTACTTTCTTTACCTAGGTCACAGTAGACACACCAACTAGCCCAATTACCAGTGGACTTCCACTTTTCTTTGTTATAACTGTTACAGCCATCAAGCAGGTAAATTTCTAATTTATAATTATGCTTGCATTTCAGTCCTGTCTGACATGAGAATTTATATTTTGTTCTTATTGAAAACCCATTAAAATGGTTATAAGACACATCTTTAATTTCTTTGCTCCTTTCTTCCTATTTTTTTGGAGGGAGGAATATAACCCTAAAAGGAGAGTAGGTAGAAGGTACACCTCTCTCAGGGAGTGGGAAGTAAATTTGTGATGTGCATTGCATTTTTCAATGTGCTGTATCTGTCTGAAAAATTCCCATTCTTGTGGACTTTTTAAATTGCCACCTATAGCAGAGAACTCAAGAGTGCGTGTGTGTGTGTGCTAAGTCACTTCAGTCACGTCCAACTCTTTGTGACCCCATGGACTGTAATCCTCTGTCCATGGGATTCTCCAGGCAAGAGTACTGGAGTGGGTTGCCATTTCCTTCTCTGAACTCAAGAGTATAAATACTTTAATTTTGTTGTCTTTTCTGATGCTACTGAAGGAGTGCTTTTGACAAATTCCCAATGAAGTTGAAAATGGAAACAGGAAACGTGGTTAAGGAGTAGTTAACAATGTCTTTCCTGTACCAGAAGCTGACAGGTTACAAGGAGACTTTTAGACAGTACTTATCAAAGTCCTTTAGAAAGCGTCCCAAAGAATGTCCAAAAAGAACATGGTTACCTTTCTTTTTGGGGTTATCTGGTCTTCTATCTTGCCTACCCAGAACTGAAAGGATATTTTATCAAGTGTTTGGTTGCTAAATAAAGACTTTGGGAATGTTATTTCCCTGAGGCTGTTAAGATTATTTTCTTTAACATCATAGAATTGCTGGTTCCAAGAATAGCCTGTTTGGTTTTCAAAAAGCTCTTACTGATTCATTTTACTCCCAATACTAGTTCATGTTGGGGCCTTTGTTTCCTCACTGACATCACTGAAAGTGCCCATATGAAGTGATAGCCTAAGCTTTGCCCTAAAGAAGGACAGGATAGGAATCAATATATAGCACCTGAGAGAAAAAGGGGAAGGCGATCAAGAGACTTTTCAAACAGTTATATTTGAAAAGGTACAGACCCTATTATAAGGAAAAAAAGCAAAGTAATGTAAAAAAGGAGATGGTGCTCAAGCAAATGGAGTTCCTCCATTCTTACTTCTTTTGGCTTAAATTACTCTAGACCAAAGAAAGCCCAAAGGAAAATGAACTCATTACTTTTAACTCTAAAAAACGAACATCAGTTTATATTTTCTTTGTCACCAAGTCAGTGGAGAAATTTAACTGTTGATCTCTAAAACTTATCATAGATACTGTTTCAAAATAATCCTACTTGCTCTTTCTATTCTCTGTCTCTGAGAAGGAGTTATATTTCCATGAGATGATCACTCCCAACAGTCTAATATGGAAGAAAGTGTTTAAGTGATTTGGTCTGTAAGAAAATAAAACCTGGAAAAAATTTCTTTCAAATTAAAAAGTAGAGAACATTAACATTAACTTGACTAAGAACAGAATTAGAAAAATAAATCAGTCCTTCACAACTGAAGAATATTAAGTCTCTATTACCTGTATTTTTATTAATACTTATCTCTAGAATGGAGGAACCTTTTAATGCAATAAAGCTTTTTACCTAAGGGATATTTTGAAAGCATATTTTCATTTTTGCTGCAAAAATTTACAGTGTTGTCTCTTTATTCTGCATTGAGAGTAATATTATAACTACAAGTATCTGCTGTGACTCAGAGAAGGGGTTGTAGAAATTTATTAACAACTTTACTTCATTATGTGAGTTTGACTATGTCCTTATTTTTATTCTAGGGATATGAGGATTGGCTGAGGCACAGGGCTGACAATGAAGTCAATAAGAGCACTGTTTACATTATCGAAAATGCAAAGCGAGTGAAAAAAGAGAGTGAAAAAATCAAGGTATTAAGTTTTGTAGTACATTCTCTTTTTTAAAAAAATTATAGTGAGAACACATCATTTTAAAATGTACACTTCAGTGGCATTTCATACGTTCTCAGTGCTGTGCAACCATCACCACTGTCTAGTTCCAGAACATTCTCACTGCCCCAAAAGGTAAACCCCCATAGCCATTAAGTAGTCATCCTGCATTCCTCCCTCACCCAGGCCCTGGCAACCACTAATCTTCTTTCTGTCTCAGTGGGTTTACCTGTTGTAGGTATTTCACATAAATGGAATCATATACTATGTGGCCTTTATGTCTGCATTCTCTTGCTTGTTGCTATCTTCTTGAGGTTCATTCATGTTGTGGCATGTATCATTACTTCATTCCTTTTGATTGAATAATACTCCGTAATATAGCCATACCACATTTTGTTTATCCACTCATCAGTTGATGGACATTTGTTTTCTTTCTACCTTTGAGCTATTAGGGTGCTTCCCAGGTGGCTCAGATGGTAACGTGTCTGCCTGCAATGCAGGAGACCCAGGTTCGATTCCTGGGTAGGGAAGATCCCCTGGAGGAGGAAATGGCAACCCACACCAGGATTCTTGCCTGGAAAATTCCATGGACGGAGGAGCCTGGTGGGCTACAGTCCATGGGGTCGCGAAGAGTTGGACACAACTGGGTGATTTCGCTTGAGCTATTAGGATTGTTGGTGATATGAATATTCATGTACAAGTTTTTGTTTCAAACAGCTCTTTCCCATTCTTTTCAGTATGTAACTAGGAGTGGAATTGCTAGGTCATGTGTTGATTCTAGTTTTTATGAATCACCAAACTGTTTTCCACAGCAGCCATATGCCATTTTATATTCCACCTCCATATATGATAGTTGTAAGATATTGTTTTTTTTAATATCTCAGTTTAATTTTTATTCAAATTAGCCATTGACTATTATTATACAATAATATTCCTGTTGATAAAATTTTTGACTTGTCCAAATCAAATAATAGTTTTTATACCGAGCAAATTTTATTTTAATTAATGTAAACTTTAGTCTTTAGAGCCGCAAAACTGAACAGAAATTATGGAGTTCATATACAGTCCTTTTCCCTATACAGGTACAGCCTTCCTCACAATCAGTACCCCCCACCAGAGTGGCATATTTGTTACAATCAGTGAACTTCCAATGACGTATCATTATCACCCACAGTGATAGTCCACAGTTTAGGTTAGTTAGTTTTCACTCTCGATCATGTATGTTCAGTGAGTCTGAACAAATATATAAGGACATGTCTCAACCATTACAGTATTATACAGAATCATTTTACTGCCCTAAATATCCACTGTGCTTAGCCTATTCATCCCTCCCTCCATCCCCTGGTCACCACTCTTCCTTTTACTGTCTCCATAGTTTTTCATTTTTCTTAGTGTCATGTGGTTAAAATCATACAGTATATAGCTTTTTCAAGTTGGCTTTTTTCACTTAGTGACATGCATTTGAGTTTTCTCCATCTTTTCATGGTTTGATAGCTCATTTCTTTTTAGCACTAAATAATATTTCATTGTCTAAATATACCAGTTTATTTCTTTTTTTTTCATCTTTTCATCTTTTTCTTTTTTAATTTTTTTAATTTATTTTTATTGGAGGCTAATTATTTTACAATATTATATTGGTTGGTTTTGCCATACATTGACATGAATCCGCCCCGGGTGTACATGAGTTCCCCCCTCCCACCAGTTTATTTCATAGTCACTTGCTTACTGAAGGACATCGTGGTTGCTTCCATGTTTTGGCCATTACAAATAAAACTATTATAAACATCTATATGCAGGTCTTTGTGTGAATATAAGATTTCAATTCATTTTGGTAAAAACCAAAGAGTGTGATCTGGATCATATGGTAAGAATATGTTTAGTTTTGTAAGAATTCCAGACTATCTCCAACATAGCTACCCATTTTGCATTTCCCATAAGCAGTAAATGAGAGTTCTGTTGCTCCACATCCTGGCCAGCATTTGTTAGTATTCTAGATTTTGCCCATGCTAAAGACTGTATTGGAGAAGGAAATGGCAACCCACTCCAGTGTTCTTGCCTGGAGAATCCCAGGGACGGAGGAGCCTGGTGGGCTTCCGTCTATGGGGTCACACAGTCACACACGACTGAAGTGACTTAGCAGTAGCAGTAGCAAAGACTGTATAGTGATATCTCATTTTGGTCTTAATTTGCAATTCCCTAATGATATATGGTGTTGAACATAATTCCATATGCTTACTTGCATTTGAATATCTTCTTTGGTGAGGTGTCTATTAGGTCTTTTCCCCAATTTTTAAATCAGATTACTCATTTTCATATTGTGAAAATTGATATCATTTCTTTGGTATATTTTGGATAACAATCCTTTATCAGATATGTCTTTTACAAATATTGTATCCTAGTCTTAAGGTATTACTTATTTTTACTTTATTGTGTTATTGGGATAAAAAATAAGAACAGAATTAGAAAAATAAATGATAGTCCTTCACAAAGAATATTAAGGCTCTAATGCCTGTGTTTTTATTAATACTTATCTATGTTGTTCATTCACTAAGTTGTGCCCAACTCTTTGTGACCCCTTGAACTGCAGCACACTAGGCTTCCCTGTCCTTCACTATCTCCTGGAGTTTGCTCAGACTAATGTCCATTGAGTTGGTGATTCCATCCAACCATCTCATCCTCTGTCACCCCCTTCTCCTCCTGCCCTCAATCTGTCCCAGCATCTGGGTCTTTTCCAATGAGTCAGCCCTTCACATCAAGTGGCCAAAGTATTGGAGCTTCAGCTTTAGCATCAGTCCTTCCAATGAATATTAAGGACTGATTTCCTTTAGGATTGACTGGTTTGATCTTCTTGCTGTCCAAGGGACTAAACAGTCTTCTCCAGCACCACAGTTTGAAAGCATCAAACTTCGACACTCAACCTTCTTGATGGTCCAGCTCTCATATCCATACATGACTACTGGAAAAACCTTAGCTTTGACTCTGCAGGCCTTTGTCAGCAAAGTGATGTCTCTGCTTTTTAATATGTTGTCTA
This sequence comes from Moschus berezovskii, assembly GCF_049115385.1. Lineage (NCBI taxonomy): Eukaryota > Metazoa > Chordata > Mammalia > Artiodactyla > Moschidae > Moschus > Moschus berezovskii. The sequence continues at coordinate 130,062,023 of NC_142488.1, read as the reverse complement.
GGTTGGTCATAGCTTTTCTTCCAAGGAGCAAGCATCTTTTAATTTTGTGGCTGCAGTCACCATCCTCACTGATTTTGGAGCCCAAGAAAATAAAGTCTGCCACTGTTTCCCCCTCTATTTGCCATGAAGTGATGGGACTGGATGTCATGATCTTCGTTTTTTGAATGTTGAGTTTTAGACCAGCTTTTTCTCTCTCCTCTTTCACCTTCATCAAAAGGCTCTTCAGTTCTCTTCAGTTTCTGCCATTAGAGTGTTATCATCTGCATAGCTGAGGTTGTTGATATTTCTCCAGGCAGTGTTGATTCCAGCTTGTGCTTCAACCAGCTCAGCATTTCACATGATGTACTCTGCAAATAAGTTAACTAAGCAGAGTGACAATATACAGCCTTGATGTACTCCTTTTCCAATTTTGAACCAGTCCATTGTTCCATCATGTCTGGTTCTAACTGTTGCTTCTTGACCTGCATACAGGTTTCTCAAGAGACAGGTAAGGTGGTCTGGTATTCCCATCTCTTGAAGAATTTTCCACAGTTTGTTGTGATCCACAAAATCAAAGCCTTCAGCATAGTCAATGAAGCAGAAGTAGATGTTTTTCTGGAATTCCCTTGCTTTTTCTATGATCCAACAGATGTTGGCAATGTGACCTCTGGTTCCTCTGCCTTTTCTAAATCTCGCTTGTACTGGAAGTTCTCAGTTCATGTAGTGCTAAAGCTTAGCATGAAGGTTTTTGAACATTACCTTGCTAGCATGTGAAATGAGTGCAATCTGCTTATCTATAGAATGGTGGAACCTTAACACTAAATTTACCATCTTAACTATGTTTTAAGTGTACAGTTCAGTAGTGTTAAGTATTCACATTGTTGTACAATGGATCTCTACAACCCTTTCATTTTATAACACTGAAACTCTGTATCCACTAAACACTTATTCACCCTGCCTCTAGCCCTTGGTAAACATTTTTCTATTTTCTGTTGCTGTTACTTGGACTACCTTAGAGAGATACTTCTTGTGATAGGAAATGCATAGTATCTGTCCTTTTGTGACTGGTTTATTTCACTTAGTATAATGTCTTCATATGACAGGATTTCCCATTTTTTAAAACTACACAACCTTGATAATATATTAAAAAGCAGAGACATTACTTTGCCAACAAAGGTCCGTCTAGTCAAGGCAATGGTTTTTCCCGTGGTCATGTATGGATGTGAGAGTTGGACTGTGAAGAAAGCTGATCGCCGAAGAATTGGTGCTTTTGAACTGTGGTGTTGGAGAAGACTCTTGAGAGTCCCTTGGACTGCAAGGAGATCCAACCAGTCCATTCTAAGGGAGATCGATCCTGGGTGTTCATTGGAAGGACTGATGCTAAAGCTGAAACTGCAATACTTTGGCCACCTCATGCGAAGAGTTGACTCACTGGAAAAGACTCTGATGCTGGGAAAGGTTGGGGGCGGGAGGAGAAGGGGACGACAGAGAATGAGATGGCTGGATGGCATTACCGACTCTGTGGACATGAGTTTGAGTGAACTCCGGGAGTTGGTGATGGACAGGGAGGCCTGGCGTGCTGTGATTCATGGGGTCGCGGAGAGTCGGACACGACTGAGCGACTGAACTGAACTGAACTGAATACTCCATTGTATGTATATACCACACTTTATTAATTCATCAGTTGATAGATGTTTGGTTTGCTTCCACCTTTTGGCTATATGAATAATGCTGCAGTGAACACAGGTATGCAAACAGCTCAAGTTCTTGCTTTGAATTATGTTAGATATATACCCAGAAGTAGAATTTCTAGATTGTAATTCTGTCTTTAATTTGTGGAGGAACCTCCACACTATTTTCTATAATGGATGTACCATTTTACCTTAGTGCCTAGAATACACAAGGCTTTCAACTTCTCCTGGTCCTCTTGAGGACTTGTTAGTTTCTGTTCTTTTGATAGTGGGCATCCTGATTGATACAAAGTGATATCTCATTGTGGTTTGCATTTGCATTTTCCTAATGACTGGTGATGTTGAACATCATTTCATATGCCTATTGACTGTTGTGTATCTTCTTTGGAGAAATGTCTGCCCAAGTCCTTGTGTTAAGTGTTAATTGCTCAGTCATGTCTGACTCTTTGTGTCCCCCTGGGCTATAGCCCACCAGACTCCCCTGTCCATAGAATTTTCCAGGCAAATACTGGAGTGGTTTACCATTTGCCCTACCCAGGGATCAAACCCAGGTCTCCTTCATTGTGGGCAGACCCTTCACCGTCTGAGCCACCAGGGAAGCAACTCCTTGACCCAATTTTTAATTGGGGTATTTGTTTGTTATTGAGTCATGGTAGCTCCTTATATATTCTGGATATTAACTCCTTGTCAGCTATATGATTGGTAAATATTTTCTCTTATTCTATAGGTTGCCTTTTCACTATTGATTGTTTTCTTTGATCATGTATTCTCATTTTCTAATTTTGGTTTTTATCCTGTGCTTTTGGTGTCATATCCAAGAAGTCATTGCCAAGTTCGATGTCCTGAAGCTTTTTCTCCATGTTCTTTTAGGAGTCTGGTAGGATCAAGTCTGACATTTAGATCTTTCATTCTTTTCGTGTTAATTTTTGTATGATCTAAGGTGAGAATCCAACTCTATTAATACTTTTGTAAGTAGATACCCAGTTTTCCCAAAACTGTTTGTTGAAGAAACTCTCATTCCCTATTGAATAGTCTTGGTACCCTTGTTGAAAGTCATTTGACCTTATGTGCAAGAGTTTATTTCTAGGCTTTCAATTCATTGTCTTATGTATCTGCCTTTATGCCAGTCTTAATTACTGTTGCTTTGTAGTATGTTTGGAGAAATTTGGGAATTCAAGACCTCCATGTTCATTCCTCCTTTTCAAGATCGTTTTTGGAGATCTTTCCAAGATCTCATGGTCCCTTAAGATTTCATATGAATGTCAGGGTTGTTTTCTTTTTTTTCCTATTTCTGAAACAAATGCCATTGGTATTTTGATAGGAAGTTCACTGAGTCTGTAGATCTCTTTGGATAGTATACACATTTTAACAGTATTAAGTGTTTCAATCTATGAACTTGAAATGTGTTTCCATTTATTTTGTATTCTTTGATTTTATTTAGCAGTGTTTTTATAACTGTCAGTGTACAACTCTTTAACTTCTTTAAATTTGTTCCTAAGTGTTTTATCATTTTTGATGCTATTGTAAATGACAGTGTTTTCTTGATTTCCTTTTTGGACTGGTCATTGTTAATGTATAGGCATGCATCAGATATTTGAGTGTTGATTTTAGTTCTTGAAACTTTGCTGAATTAATTTGTTCTAACATTTTTGGTGGAATTTTTAGAGTCTTTTTACATATAATATCATGTCATCTGCAAATTAGGATAATTTTACTTCTTTCCCAATTTGTATAACTTTTTTGTTTCTTGTCTAATTGTTCTATCCAGAACTTCTATTACAATAATTGATAATAGTTTTGGAGTTTACATCCTTGCTTTGTTTCTGATCTTAGAGATAAAGGTTTTAGTCTTTGCCTATTTAGTGTGATATTAGCTGTGGACTTCTATTAGGTTGTGATCATTTACTTCTCTTCCTATTTTATTAAATATTTTTATCATGAAAGACTGTTGAATTATGCTAAATGTCTTTTCTGCATTAACTGAGATGATCATGCAACACATTGTTTATATGCTGCATTATATTGATTGATTTTCATATATATTCTTGGATCCCAATAATAAATTTCATGTCATGGAGCATGATCATTTTAATGTTACTGATTTTTGATTTGTTAGTATTTTAAGGTTTTTTTTGGTATCATTTATTGAGGAAATTGGTATGTAGTTTTCTTGCAATGTCTTTTTCTGGTGGTAATATCAGGGTAATGCTGGGTTCGGAATAAGTTTGGAGGTGTTCCTACCTCTTTGATTCTTTAGAAGTATTAGGAAGGATTGTTATTTCTTCTTCAAATGCTGGGTAGCATTCTCCAGTGAAGTCATCTAATCCTGGGCTTATCTTTTGGGTGAGATTTTTGATTCCTACTTCAGTCTTCTCACTAGTTTGGGATCTGCTCAGATTTTTTTATTTCTCAGTGATCCAGCTTGGGTATGTTGTATGTTTCTAGGTACTTATCGATTGACGTGTAATTGTAGCAATCTCGTATAATCATATAATTTTAATTTCTCTGGTGTCAGTTGTGATTTCCTCTTTTTTTAGATGTTTGAGTCTTTTTTTTTTTTGGTTGTAGCTAAGGGTTTGTCAATTATGTTAATCTTCCAAAATTGTTTGTCAATTTTGTGTTATTGTTAAAAGAATGTTTCTATATGAATATGAATTAAAATATGAAAGTTAATGGAAACCAAATTCTTCAGAGCAAGGAAGAAGATGTGTGGAACAGAATTGTTCAGGGCTGTGGTATGAGTTCATACAAAATGATACTCTCCTCTCTGTTGTTTTATCAGTTATTATCACTGCTGAATTATTTACTTAATACCCAGGATTTCAAGCTTAAGTTCTCCATATCTCCAGCAATAAGTAAACCATCTTACACCTTCTTACAGTAATGATGGGAGGAAGGCCACAGACTGGGAGGGTTACCCAAGTTTGACATAAACTGTGTTTCTCCCACTCTTTTTTCTATTTTCCGCATCCCAGAAGGGAGGGCCTTGTGATGAACTGGAGTGGTTAGGATCTGAAGTTTCCAAACCATTAGTAGAAACTCAGATTTTGTTCACATAAGAACCAAAGGCAGCATAAATGATTCATAGTATTAAATCTGTTGCTCCCAGTTATGAAGTGAAATTGCAAAGCAAATAAAGTCTCCCACTTTTCTCTCATTTCCTCTTTCTGTTTTTGCTGTCACCCCCACCGCCTTAGAAGGACCTCCATCTTCCACCTTTTCTCACTAGGCTACTTATCTTTGGCTGACATCAGTTCAGTCACTCAGTCGTGTCGGACTCTTTGCGACCCCATGAATCACAGCACGCCAGGCCTCCCTGTCCGTCACCAACTCCCAGAGTTCACTCAAACTCATGTCCATCAAGTCAGTGATGCCATCCAGCCATCTCATTCTCTGTCATCCCCGTCTCCTCCGGCCCCCAATCCCTCCCAGCATCAGAGTCTTTTCCAGTGAGTCAACTCTTCGCATGAGGTGGCCAAAGTATTGGAGTTTCAGCTTTAGCATCAGTCCCTCCAATGAACACCCAGGATTGATCTCCTTTAGAATGGACTGGTTGGATCTCCTTGCAGTCCAAGGGACTCTCAAAGAGTCTTCTCCAGCACCACAGTTCAAAAGCATCAATTCTTCGGCGATCAGCTTTCTTCACAGTCCAACTCTCACATCCATACATGACCACGGGAAAAACCATTGACTTGACTAGACGGACCTTGGTTAGCAAAGTAATGTCTCTGGATTTTAATATGCTGTCTGGGTTGGTCATAACTTTCCTTCCAAAGAGTAAGCGTCTTTTAATTTCATGGCTGCAATCAGCATCTGCAGTGATTTTGGAGCCCCCCAAAATAAAGTCTGACACGGTTTCCACTGTTTCCCCATCTATTTCCCATGAAGTGATGGGACCAGATGCCATGATCTTTGTTTTCTGAATGTTGAGCTTCAAGCCAACCTTTTCACTTTCACCAAGAGGCTTTTGAGTTCCTCTTCACTTTCTGCCATAAGGGTAGTGTCATCTGCATATCTGAGGTTATTGATATTTCTCTCGGCAATCTTGATTCCAGCTTGTGCTTCTTCCAGCCCAGCGTTCCTCATGATGTACTCTGCATATAAGTTAAATAAGCAGGCTGATAATATACAACCTTGACGTACTCCTTTTCCTATTTGGAACCAGTCTGTTGTTCTATGTCCAGTTCTAACTATTGCTTCCTGACCTGCATACAGGTTTCTCAAGAGGCAGGTCAGGTGATCTGGTAGTCCCATCTCTTTCAGAATTCTCCACAGTTTATTGTGATCCACACAGTCAAAGACTTTGGCATAGTCAATGAAGCAGAAATAGATGTTTTTCTGGAACTCTCTTGCTTTCTCCATGATCCAGCAGATGTTGGCATTTGATTTCTGGTGCCTCTGCCTTTTCTAAAACCTGCTTGAACATCTGGAAGTTCACGGTTTACATATTGCTGAAGCCTGGCTTGGAGAATTTTGAGCATGACTTTACTAGCGTGTGAGATGAGTGCAATTGTGCGGTATTTTGAGCATTCTTTGGCATTGCCTTTCTTTGGGATTGGAATGAAGACTGACCTTTTCCAGTCCTGTGCCCACTGCTGGGTTTTCCAAATTTTCTGGCATATTGAGTGCAGCACTTTCACAGCATCATCTTTCAGGATTTGAAATAGCTCAACTGTAATTCCATCACCTCCACTAGCTTTGTTCGTAGTGATGCTTTCTAAGGCCCACTTGACTTCACATTCCAAGAGGTCTGGCTCGAGGTGAGTGATCACGCCATCGTGATTATCTTGGTGGTGAAGATCTTTTTTGTACAGTTTTCTGTGTAGTCTTGCCACCTCTTCTTAATATCTTCTGCTTCTGTTCGGTCCATACCATTTCTGTCCTTTATCGAGCCCATCTTTGCATGAAATGTTCCCTTCATATCTCTAATTTTCTTGAAGAGATCTCTTGTTTTTCCCATTCTGTTGTTTTCCTCTATTTCTTTGCATTGTTCACTGAGGAAGGCTTTCTTATCTCTCCTTGCTATGTTTTGGAACTCTGCATTCAGATGCTTATATGTTTCATTTTCTCCTTTGCTTTTCACTTTTCTTTTCACAGCTATTTGTAAGGCTTCCTCAGACAGCCATTTTGCTTTTTTGCATTTCTTTTCCATGGGGATGGTCTTGGTCCCTGTCTCCTGTACAATGTCACGAACCTCCATCCGTAGTTCATGGCTGACCTCAGCTGGGTATAATCTCAATTACATTAGTTGATGCTGTTATGTGAAATGGTGTTTGATTGAGCCCTTTCTGGAGTATTTGTGTTAGAAAGAGATGCCTATAAACTAAAAGTATCCAAGTGATTGCTTGGCTGGGGAGTGTAGGGACTCTTGTTGAACAGGAGAGTGACTTGTTCTGTAGCCTCAGTACACTGGGTATTTTTTAAAGGGTTTCAAAGCTAGGGAGTGACTTGATCTTACTCTTTTGTAAAAGGCAACTTTGAAGATTGAGCAAAGTAGTTAGTGTGTGCCCAGTCACTAAGTTGTGTCCTACTGTTTTGAAACCCTAAAAACTGTAGCCATCCATGCTCCTCTGTCCACGGAATTCTCCAGGCGTGAATACTTTAGTGGGTTGCCATGTCCTCTTCCAGGGGATCTTCCTGATCCAGGGATCAAACCCGTGTCTCTTTCATTGGTGGGCTAATTCTTTACCATAGTGCCACCTGGAAAGCCCAAGCAAAGTAGAGGCATGAGCAAAAGTAGAATGAGGGAAACCTGTTAGGTGGTTACTGCTGTAGTATAAGCAAAATGTAAGTTTATATATGGTGATAGTAGAAGAGATAATAACAATAAAAATAGAAGTATTTGTTAACATTTATATATTACATAAATATGCCAGGCATTCCCTTCTACATTCTGTTAATTCATTAATCCTTACTTTACACCAGTCCTGTGAAATAGGTACTTTTGTTATCCCCTCTTTACTGATGATGAAACTGAGGCATAGGGTGGTTAAGAAATGTGTCCATCACTTATAAGTGGGAAGCTGGAATTTGAATTGAAGAAAGTCTGGGTGTGGCATACATGCTCATAAGCACAACTTTGTCCCTCCTGTTGCATGATCAAGATAAATGGATCTATTCAGGATATTTATTGTAGATAAAATCTGGACTTAGTGATGTATTCCATGGAGAGAGTGAGAAAAAGAGCAAAAAAGAATAAAGATAGCCTCCTTGATTTTGCCCTGAGCAACTAATTGTATAAAGTAGTGGTATTAAACAAAATGCTGGTGCTGTTAAATAAGTTGGAAAGGACTGGGAGAAGAATAGGTTTGGGCCATGTTCATTTTGAGATTCCTATAAGATAGCCAGATGGAATTGTCATGCCTGGAGCTCAGAGGAGATGTTTTAGGTGGAAATAGAAATTTGGATCGAATCATGTAAAACATGATGAAGCACAAGCTGGAATCAAGATTGCCAGGAAAAATATCAATAACCTCAGATATGCAGATGACACCACCCTTATGGCAGAAAGCAAACAAGAACTAAAGAACCCCTTGATAAAAGTGAAAGAGGAGAGTGAGAAAGTTGGCTTAAAACTCAACATTAAGAAAACTAAGATCATGACACCTGGTCCCATCACTTCATGGCAGATAGATGGGGAAACAGTGAAAACAGTGACAGACTTTATTTTGAGGGGCTCCAAAATCGCTGCAGATGGTGACTGTGGCCATGAAATTAAAAGACGCTTGCTCCTTGGAAGGAAAGTTATGACCAACCTAGACAGCATATTAAAAAGCAGAGACATTACTTTGCCAACAAAGGTCCATCTAGTCAAAGCCATGGTTTTTCCAGTAGTCATGTATGGATGTGAGAGTTGGACTATAAAGAAAGCTGAACACCAAAGAATTGATGCTTTTGAACTGTGGTGTTGGAGAAGACTCTTGAGAGTCCTTTGGACTGCAAGGAGATCCAACCAGTCCATCCTAAAGGAAATCAGTCCTGAATGTTCATTGGAGGGACTGACGTTGAAGCTGAAGCTCCAATACTTTGGCCACCTGATGCGACGAACTGACTCATTTGAAAAGACCCTGATGCTGGGAAAGATTGAAGGCGGGAGGAGAGGGGATGACAGAGGATGAAATGGTTGGATGACATGACTGACTCGATGGACATGAGTTTGAGTAGACTCCGGGAGTTGGTGATGGATAGGGAGGCCTAGTGTGCTGCGATTCATGGGGTCAGAGAGTCAGACACAAATGAGCAACTGAACTGAACTGATATAAAACAGAGAAGAGCAACAGGCCTTGAGGAATTCCAGTGGAAAAGCATAGTTATTTGTGAGGGAAAGAGTATGGCTTTTGGCATTAGAAATATTGGAAGAGTTTCTTCAGTTTTACTGATGATTTCTTTTGTCGTTTCCAGTCTGCTGATAAGCCCATTGAAGGAAATCTTTATCTCTCATGCCATGCTTTTCATTTCTCACTTTTCTATTTGCTTTTTTTTTAAGTTCCCATCTTGATGCACAAATTCTTCTTCTGCACATGTGTGTTATCTGTGTTTTCCATTAAATACTTACTTTTTTTTTTGATCGAGGCATAAGGGATCTCAGTACCTCAACCAGTGGTCGAACCCATGCCCCCTGCATTGGGAATGCACAGTCTTAACCACTGGACCACCAGAAAGTCCCTCCAGTAAATATATCGGTATTTTACTCATAGCTAATTTTCTATCCCTGTTTCTTAATTCTAAAATCATTTTTCTCTTGGTTTTGTGCATCTCATGTTTTTAATTGAATTCTGGACAGTGCATGGAAAAGAATGCTAGAGATCGAGGCAGGTAACCTGTATTTCTGGTCTGCAGTGGTCATACCTCTTCTGTCAGCCAGTCCATCAGTGTTGGGTCAGTCTGGTCAGGAGTTGGCTGGCTTTGGATTTTGCTGTAGATGTTGATGCTTTCAGTACATCCCTGGACTCTAAATTCCTGCACGGCTGGGCTGCCACAGGGATTTCCTCAGTGTCCCTGTTCCACTATCTGCTTTCAGCAGCAGGTCCTACATTCCTGAGACACAGCAGATGCCTCTCTGTATACCTTTTCTCCTCCCCTAGTGGTAAATTATGCTTTCTTGTTGTTATTCTTTGCAGGGTTCCTGATGGGATCAGAGTGGTTTCTTGATTCTCCTACTCTGTCTCATTTATTAGGCAGGCTTTATGCACCTTTGCCTTAGGGTAGAACTTTCAGCACGCTTCTCTGGTCTCCACCCCAACTTCCCATGGTAGCTGAACTTTGCCTTTTATTAGTACCACGTCCTCAATATGAAGGTGTTTCCTGTCCATCCCCAGCAGAAGATGGCTTTGTTCTACCTCTCCACTAGCAGTAGTTACATGTCCCTGAGACCCTGCCAGGGATGGTTTCTTGCCTTGCTCTTAGACACAGTTGGCTTTTGCACCCTATGAGACAAGGGTCCACAGTTGCAGCATATTTTGCCTGTTCCTCCACAGCACTCAGTCAAACCTGTATGCCTGTACCTTTCTCTTGAGCACCCAGTGGATGCCCAGAGAGAACTGATGTGTGTTTATGGTCTCGTCTTTTCTCTGAGGTGTGCAGAGATTTGAAACTGTCACATTGGCCCCTCCCAAGCCTTTTACAGTTGGTTGAAAATCTAGTTATTTTCTTCCTGTGCACTTTTATGGCAGCCATCTCTTCCTCCTGTGCTTTGTTAATTGTGAAAGAGTCAGTTTCTCCTGCCTCTCCTCAGAGGGACTTTTCACCCTTTGAAATTTAGTTAACTTGGTTGCCCTGCAACCTCAACTCTCTGATGAATCCAAAAAACTTACAGTTCTCTTGATTATCTGACTTTTTCTAATGTTTATCATAATGGATGGTGAGGTTCTCTTGTTGACTTTGTACGATTTAAGTGGAAACAACCCTAGAGTTGATTGTCTAACTGAATCATGTTGTTCCCTTTCTTTAAAAGTCCTGTCTCAGTCCCCCCTTGGCTTAAGGGTGAGGCCTCAACACCTGAACCTGACCTGTCCGACCTTTTGTGGTCTGGCCCCAGTCCATCTTACCAGCCTTAACTTGCACTCCAGGTGCAGAGACCTTTTCATATCTGAGCTGATTGTCAGTGTTGTAGAAGAAATTGTGGTTTATATTTATCAGTGCCTGGGAATCATCTTCCATCCATTAAATGAGTGTTTCCTTCTTCTGAGATGGTTTAGTATTTTGTTATTTTGCTTCTGTGTATTTTAAGCATAGATTGTGGTTTTGTGTAAGCAACGTAAGTATTTACAGATGTGAAGAAGGAAAGATCCAAGAGATTAAAATATTATTTACAAATTAGTTTCATTATTGATGCTGTTGTTCATGTCTACTGATTAAAACTGGCAAAGAAAATCGTTTCTGAATAGATCTTGAAATTCCCATCTTTATCTGCCAAATTATGTAGCAATTGGAAGGCAGGTGCGTCATTTATTAGTTCCATGTTTTATAACCAGTGTGTTCAAGCTGATAAGCTAGATATTGACTCCCTAAAGTGGGTTGTTTTCTTTAACTAGCAGCCTCCTCCCTTTATCTGGGAGTGCTGTGAAAAAAGTGTTAATTTACCATTTTCTGTGTGTGCCATGGCATGGAAAATGTTGGAATGGACTGGGCTGGATAATTTCTTACATCCTTCTAAAAAACTTTATGACTATTCATAAGTTCTAAGTAAAGTAGTTGCAGGATATTAGTAATAATTTAATAAACAACTATCAGATGGTAAATTTGTGCCAGGTACTTTGCGAACCACTTTACTTGTATCCTTATTTCATACTCAAAACCAATCCTATGAGGTTGTTGTAATTATCAAAGACACTTAACCCAAGGTCATATAGTTAAGTGGCAGAGCTGGGACATAAAATCAAGTTGTAAAGATCTGTGTTTTAATCATTATGATTGATTTCGTACATTATTAAATTATGCACTAGAAACCGTTCATGGTTTCTTCTCTCAGGTTTTTTCTCTACTTGAGCTTTGGGCACTAACTGATAGCAGATGAATTATTGGAAAATTACCTAATGCCTCTCTAATTAAGTGAGATTTTCTGAGCACTGAAGAGAGAACTGTCACCCGACACTAATAGCTATTAGCGCATGGAAGGCAAAGCATTTAGAAATATTTGTCCTGATGCAGAGTGGGAGTGCAGCTGCCCAGTGTTCTTGAAGTACTCAAATGAAAGTGTGTAGATTTTCTTGATTCAGTCATGAAATGATAATGGTCATTCTCTTGTCAAACACCAATGCCGAAAACATCAAAGAGCAAAAGAGTCCCTGGGTAATGAAGTCACATATCAGAGATTGAAGTTCAATACTAAGGTAATCTGAAAGCATCATAAGTCCTTGTGACCTTAAAGAGGATTCTGAATGTTGAGTAATATTCTTTGTCACCTTTCACATGGTATAGGATGCTGAGACATTTTAAGCCTTAGATGGGAGAGGTCTTTTGCTACTATTTTGACTTTAGTTGGAGGTATAATAAATGCTTTGTTTGGAATTAAGAACATTGATACCTATTTTTCTCTCTGTACTAGGTCGGTGATATAGTAGAAGTACAGGCAGATGAAACCTTTCCCTGTGATCTTATTCTTCTGTCATCCTGCACAGTAGATGGAACCTGTTATGTTACCACAGCCAGTCTTGATGGGGAATCCAATTGCAAGGTAATGGGGACTAAACCTTTCCTAAACATTCTCAGCTAAGGATAGGTAATCATGCAATATTCCGTCCCACTGCCTCTAATCTTTTGCCTTATTTTTTCCTATTTGTGGAAATTTTGTATTTGAAGACAGTGTTTATATAACTGTCTTTGAAACTTCTAAGCAGATACTCAGCTTTGGGGGAAAGGGTGGTGTTGGGTGAGGAAATCCACACCCCAGTTAAAAGCCACCACATTTTTATAGCACTGTTTACATTTCATATTGACATTAACCCATTCCACATTGTATTTAGGCTTTTAAAATGAAAGTACTCTTAGGCTGAAACTATATAGCTATGAAAATAACTTTATCCGAAGGTACTCTCACCTTCATCTAAGGTACTCTCACCTTCATCTAAAGTACTCTAAGTTTGATCTATTTTTGTTTTTAAAATGATGAATATCCTCTTTTAAAAAATGTTTATTCCTGGCATTTTGAAAATCCAAGCTATTGGCTTGATTACTTTAAAAAACTACCTTAGGGTATAGTTTGGCAAATATTTACTTTATTGCAACTAGGAAGAATTAAAAATGTGTGAGAGTATATTTGTTCAAACGAGGATAACTGACTTCCAGGTACTTTCTGGCATGGTCAGTTCTTGTCTATCCAGAGTTCCACAGGGCATGAAGATTTATCCTCTTTGTGATGCTGCCTTTAAGGAAGAGCACTCATGTGCTCACCTCCATGTATCTTCTTGAGGGCTTTCCTCTTCTTGTTTATGCATTCTGAACTTGAGGACCAGGATTCAGTGTGTGGTAAAGGAACTTAAATGCCTGTTAGATAACTAATTTTGTTACCACTTCAGGGGCATGGTGATGAACTAGTCCCATTTCAACTATTCAAAAACAAGGTTATATTTAAGGGAATGTCAAAGTGAAATTTGAGAAGTCTACCTCAAGATTTCCTAATAAGGGACAAAAGTTGTTTAGAAGAAGAAAACTTAACTTTCAAGTGGTTTAATTTTCCACTTAAGTTAATCCGATCAAATCAGCTAAAAGTACATAGGTTTTCAACGTCAGGAGATAGTTTTAAATATAGCTCAGGCAGTTCCATAATATTCTCGAGATCATGCAACAGCTTTCCTTCAGCATAAGTAGTGTAGTCTTTGAGTCTGTGTCAGCCCTTCTTTGATGATTTATAAAAGGATTCATTGGAACCTGCCTTGAGTTCTGGGTCAATCAAGTAAGTACATATTATACCCTAGTAGAATATTCTAACTGTCTGACTAAAGCAAGATACATCATCTCTCTGCTCGTCACATGAATTGTAGCTACTTGAAGCATTTTCAAGATCATTAATTTTATTGTTTGTGTAATGGGAACTATTGATGATTTTTTTCTTTCTGTTAGCAGAATGTTAGCATTCTTATGACCAAAAGGGTGATTCAATTCTTACTTGTATGTTAACTTCAGTAAATAATAGGTCTCATTTCTATAAATAGGAGGGGAAAAAAAGTGCTTTAAATTTTTCATGGGGTTTTCAGTTAATTATATGCATGGTGCAAATGGAATTTTCTCTGCTGTCAGTATCAAGAAAAGCTTTTAGTTTTCTCATTATCTTTGAAATCGCTTCACAGCAGAGTTCACTTTCTAATTATTGTAATATATTTTAAGAATAATACCATAAAGTTTATCTAGTTGGAGATGTACATCAGTATTTGTATTATTCTGCCAAAGCCTCTTACTAAAAATATAGTGTTCCTGAAATCAGGTGGGTATATGATTATAATTTTTTTCTTTTTTTGGGGGGCTGTTTTTTTTTCTTCTGCTTTCATCTAGACACATTATGCGGTACGTGATACCATTGAACTGCGTACAGTCGAATCCATTGATAACCTCAGAGCAGCAATTGAATGTGAACAGCCTCAACCTGACCTCTACAAGTAAGAATTACCTGGTTTCATTTTACTGCTGTCTGATGGCTTTGCTTCTCTTTGCCATCAGTATTGAAATACCCACCACTTACCAGCCTCCTTTCATCTGTGTTTTTATGAGCTGTTCCTTCCTTCTGGCAGGCAAATGAATCAAATCAGCCTTATTCACTACCAGCCTAAGATAAATTATTGTGGGCTTACGCATCTCACTTGTGGTTTTTCTTTTATTATTGTTATTTGTAGACATGGCTGTCCATCACATTTTAAGATTATAATCCCGTAAACCTGAGCTATCAAACTTGTGCACTAGACAGAGTTAATTAAAACAAAAATAAAACACTTTATGTGTCATCCAACAGTAGAGAGAGAAGGAAATGTGGGACCATGCAATTAGTAGGCACTATATCCTTTTTTATGAGGATCATGATGAACGAAGTATTGTATATAGGCTGTTTCTTGTCCAAAGTAAACGGCTAAGTTGAGGGAGCAGTGAAATGCTGTAATTTCCTCTGTTTTGCTACACCTAGACTTTCTGGAGTAGAATTCCTGATTAACAGTCATTGTGGGTTGTCAAAAATTTAGCATTTGATTTTTTTTTTTTTTACTATTTATTTATTTGGCTAAAGAGTTGGACACGACTGAGTGACTAGCATAGCACAGCATAGAGCATTTGGCTGTGCCAGGTCTTATTTGTGGCATGCGGGATCTAGTTCTTTGACCCAGGATTGAACCCAGGTCCCCTGCATTGGGAGCATAGAGTTTTAGTCACTGGACCACCAAGGAAGCCTCTGGCATTTGATTTTTAAGACTACTGATTAGTTTGATTGATTAGAGCATGGTATTAATGAGGGTAGAATAATGGGTTTATGGCCAAATGAGCCAATTAATTATTTTCTCTTCTGCCATTACAGAAGGCATCCATCACCCATGGTACTCATCTTGTTAATGAACACTGTTGATCGTAAAAGGGGACCAAATAGTGGGATGTGCCCAGTAGTAGAAAAAGAAAGTTCTCATACTTCTATAAGAAGTATACCCTCCCTCCTTCCTGTCATTCCTTCTTTATTTTTTCCCTTCTTCTATATCCACTTTGATAGTTTGAACTTAGGATCACAGAGAAAAATAGCTGTTCGTTGCCTTCAGGAAGCATGGAATCACAGAAAGGAGAGTGACTAATTTTGTGAGTTAGAGAATAATATAGATCCTTACATATTTATAGGGTAACTCCTAAATTTTTCAGTTACCTTAAATATGAAGGAGATTTTTAGTGAGGGAAGGTTATTCCTAATGTCTCTAATAGATTGAGTACCCTTGGTATGTGACTTCAGAATACCTTCTATTGGATTGGCCAAAAAGTTCGTTGGGAGTTTTTCTGCAACATCTTACAGAAAAACCCAAACAAATTTTTTGGCCAGCCTAATACCTCCACCACCCTAGTAATCATCACTTACATGGTAATTGCCTGATTATGTTATTTGGTGCAAGGAACACATTTTTCTTGCTTATTAGGAAACATAGTAATTGTGCAGTTAATACATGACAAATGAATGCAGACGTTCATATTTTGTGTATTTCATAATAATAGTTCAGTTTTTCTGAAAAAATCATAATGTACATTATAAAATACTCATAACATTCTTACTAAGGATTTAGAGCTTTTTTTACCATATTTTTCAGAAATGTAGATTACCATGTGCATAGCCATATATCTGATCACTTGATCAGATCAAGCTCAGTATTCAGATCAGCTGCAAGACACAGCTTGGAAATTTCCAAGATGGTAATCAATCAAGTGTTCCCTAATAGCTGTTTCTCAAAGGATGATCTCAGGCCAACAGCATCCACATCACCAGAAACTTGTGGGAAATGCAGATTCAAATTCTTACCTAAACCAAAAGCCTGGGGATGGGGCCTAGAAATCTGTGGTTTAAGAAGCCCTTCAGTAATTCTGATGCATGCTCAAATGAAAGAATTACTGACCTCATGGTTTTGAAAGATGGTTTAGCACCAGAAACCTTTCTTCACATGAATGTAAAATAGAAGCTAATTATTTATATGAAGTATATAGATGAGAGGGGTATTGTATGCATGCGTGGTGCCAAGTAGATCTTGAAAATCAACTTAGAATCTTTGTTTACGTTCTTATAATCCATAATATTTTAAAAATGAAATGAAAATGTTACATACTGTATTGGTTCAACTTAGCTTTTTCTTTTAAAATTAAGACAATAGGCTTTCATAGTTTATTGTATTATCTCTTTTTGCATTATTTGTATTTTGATTCATTCCCATATTTGGGGTAAATAGATTTTATCTAGATATAGAAGACACATGTGCTATTATATTCTTTTTGCAGGTTTGTTGGCCGAATCAGCATCTATAGTAATAGTCTTGAAGCTGTTGCCAGGTTAGTTTATAATTCCTTTAATCTGTCCTTTTAGGGGAGGGATGTTTCTCTTTTAAGCCTATTAAAATAGCTAAATACTTTCTTTTATAGAAAGGGATGGGGAAAAGTGAATAAATCTGGAGTAACTAGCCACTGATGGGTCTAGCTCACCTTGTGATTGGTAGGGTTGTAGTGGCAGCGGCTCAGAGTGTGTGTGTCCTGGGAGAGGGTGGTGTTGGAAGTGATGATGAGGGTTTCTAAAATTGTAGAACTCCAGACTCCTTTGACCACTATTGCCAAATATGTTCTATACACTCTATTGATTGTCCTTGGTTGTGAAATGCCTGACCATATTGGAAGTATATCTGGAAAGCAGTGTTTTAAGGGAGAGTAATTTAGGGACTAGATAGTAGACAAAATGCTGGGAGAATTAGCTGGACTTATGTAAAATGAAAGGCTTAATAGTTGATAATGAAACAATTCATATAAAAAGGGGTGTTTTTTCCCCTCTTCGATCACCCAGTCAGTTATTTTAACATTTCCACTTTGGCTTTTATAGCCAGGGCTCAGAAGGAAGTTAAACACCAGGAGCTCAGTGATTCCCCCCTCAAAGGCGGGTTTGCACTCTATAAATACAGCACCGTGTCTCCTTCCTTTACATTTGCTTTGCCAGTCTTTTCCAGTCACTTTTTCTTTCTGTTTCCTGCTGTCTGCTGTTATCTTGCTTTCCATGACTCAGAGTCCTTTCGCCTCTGTGCATGTCTTTGCCTCTGTGTGTTGCTGGCGTCTCCTGTACTTTGTGCTTCTGTCTGTGCTGTACCCTAAGTAACTTCAGAGGGGAGGATTTTTCAACTCGTCCTGTGTTAGTAAGCATATAAGTAGACAGATGCATCCTGAATCTTTTCAAAATAGACGTGTGCAAGAGCAAACTATGTCTCCAAAGTTGATGGTGTTATTAGTTGAACTCTGAGTAACTTGTGTTCATTTTTTGTTTAGGTCTTTGGGACCTGAAAATCTCTTGTTGAAAGGAGCTACACTAAAAAATACCAAGAAGATATATGGTGAACGTTTTTTAAAGATATAGTTACTAGAAATAGGCCTTTTAAAACCTAAATGTTTATAAATAGTGCAGTAAAAAATTGAACATGGCATTTAATTCCATTTAGTCTAAGTGTCTTTTTAAGTGTTGGAAATTTATAAGATGGTAAACTAACTTGAAATATGACAAACTGTGTTGATTAAAATTATACTATAAAAATATACTGTAAATGATTATTAACTGGTAAATAGAAGAGAGTTTATAATTCCTATTTTTATAGATTGAAAAATTTGGTAGATCCAACTGGGTGGGGAGTTGGGTTGGCAGTCTCATTTGTAACCTAATTTTCATCATATGGTTATTCCTTAGGAGTTGCTGTTTACACTGGAATGGAAACCAAAATGGCATTGAACTACCAAGGGAAATCTCAGAAACGTTCTGCTGTTGAAAAGTTAGTGTGCCTCACAATTTCTTTACTTATTATTGAACTGAAATTGTTACTTCTCAGTATTTACAAATATAAACAGTATGAAAAAACAACATAAATTGTAATAGCATTACCATTTTAAGCACTTCTTTTGTTCCAGAAACTGTGCTTATTGTTTCGTATGTCTGATTTGGTTTAATCCTCTAAGAAACTTGGAGTAATTCCTGTTAGTCTGACCACTTTACAGATAGAGAAATAGTCTTAGAGATGATAAGTGATTTACCTAAGCTCACTTAGCTATTCACGGGCAGAGTTTAGATAAAATTTATTCTCTTTTGCTGATGGTTAATGGTTTGGGGTCCTCTAGTTGCTATACGTAAGGAGTTGGTGCAACACAGATAACAGTCTCCTTGCAAATAATTGTGTGGTACTTGACACACCTTCAAAGCCATTTACACTGGCACAGATCTCGCTCTCCTGTTGCCATGGACATGCAGTATATCAGCAACACCCTCTTCATAGCTCTAGTTTTAGATTAAAAGAATCCACACTAAGCTTGACTATTTCACGTTTGCTCCTCTACCCTCTATTCCAAACCTTTAGGATTCAGGTTTGGAAACAATCTACTCCTTTTATAAGGGTTGAGTAGGTAATGGTGTGTGTGTTCTGTCACTTTATAGGATCCTTACTAAAGGTGTGTTGAGCTAATTGCACTTGGATTATGGTTAGGACAGGCTTTTCCATTTTACCAGTGAAGAGTAATGCTTTAGCAGTGATAACTGAGGTTCACCGATACAGGCCTGTGCTATGGTTACACGTTGTACACAGGAGAAGCTTTAGAAAACTGAACAATTTAGTTTATACCTGGTTGATATCTTCAGTATTTCAATGGTTTTTAAATTCATAATATCTTATTTTTCAGATCCATTAACGCTTTCCTGATTGTGTATTTATTTATCTTACTGACCAAAGCTGCAATATGCACTACTCTAAAGTATGTTTGGCAAAGTAACCCATATAATGATGAACCTTGGTATAACCAAAAGACCCAGAAAGAACGGGAAACTTGGAAGGTAAATTTTTTTATGCTGAAAATTGTAACCCTAGTACATTGTGACAGAGGCACCCTTTACTGAAATACTGCTCAGATAATAATACCTTGGTATTAGGGATTTCTCTTGGTTGTATGGTAGCCCCAAGTCGTTAACTTTGAGACATTCTAGGATTTTTTTCTTAACCCTAGGCGAATATCCTTGTTTTTAACTCTTAGGTTAAGAGTTTAGGCAACTGGGCCAAAATGTCTGGCATGTTAATGCCTACATGAAAACTTTGATCCTACATTCATATCTGAGGGTGGGAGAAGCAGAGACCTTAAGGAAGTAAGAAGTCTTAAGGCAAGGTACATTCATTGAACAAAAGTGACAAAATTCAGGGTGTTTTACATGTTTTCACATGCTATGATAATAATGTTGACCAATGATACAGTGTCATTGGGAAGTTTCTTTTTTATAGGAAGAGCAGTGCTTTCAGCATTGAAATTAAAAGATAGAAAGTTTATATTACACTTGCTTGATGGAACTGTGTTTAATTATCATCAACTATTCCCTTTTTTTTAGGTTTTGAAAATGTTCACCGACTTCCTGTCATTTATGGTTCTATTCAACTTTATCATTCCTGTCTCCATGTATGTCACAGTAGAAATGCAAAAATTCTTGGGCTCCTTCTTCATTTCATGGGATAACGACTTCTATGATGAAGAAATTAATGAAGGAGCCCTGGTTAACACATCAGACCTTAATGAAGAACTTGGTCAGGTAAGAACTTATTTTTACTTAAAATAAGGTTCAGTTCAGTTCAGTCACTCAGTCATGTCCGACTCTTTGCGATCCCATGAACGATAGCACGCCAGACCTCCCTGTCCATCACCACCTCCCGGAGTTCACTCAAACTCATGTCCATCGACTCGGTGATGCCATCCAGCCATCTCATTCTCTGTCGTCCCCTTCTCCTCCCGCCCCCAATCCCTCCCAGCATCAGAGTCTTTTCCAGTGAGTCAACTCTTCACATGAGGTGGCCAAAGTATTGGAGTTTCAGCTTTAGCATCAGTCCTTCCAATGAACACCCAGGACTGATCTCCTTTAGAATGGACTGGTTGGATCACCTTGCAGTCCAGGTGACTCTCAAGAGTCTTCTCCAGCACCACAGTTCAAAATCATCAATTCTTCGGCGATCAGCTTTCTTCACAGTCCAACTCTCACATCCATACATGACCACGGGAAAAACCATAGCCTTGACTAGCCGGACCTTTGTTGGCAAAGTAATGTCTCTGCTTTTTAATATGCTGTCTAGGTTGGTCATAACTTTCCTTCCAAGGAGTAAGTGTCTTTTAATTTCATGGCTGCAATCAGCATCCGCAGTGATTTTGCAGCCCAGAAAAATGAAGTCTGACACTGTTTCCCCATCTATTTCCCATGAAGTGATGAGACCAGATGCCATGATCTTTGTTTTCTGAAAGTTGAGCTTCAAGCCAACCTTTTCACTCTCCTCTTTCACTTTCATCAAGAGGCTTTTGAGTTCCTCTTCACTTTCTGCCATAAGGGTAGTGTCATCTGCATACCTGAGGTTATTGATATTTCTCCTGGCAATCTTGATTCCAGCTTGTGCTTCTTCCAGCCCAGCGTTCCTCATGATGTACTCTGCATATAAGTTAAATAACCTGGGTGACAATACACAGCAGCCTTGATGTACTCCTTTTCCTATTTGGAACCAGTCTGTTGTTCCATGTCCAGTTCTAACTGTTGCTTCCTGACCTGCATACAGGTTTCTGAAGAGGCAGATCAGGTGGTCTGGTATTCCCATCTCTTTCAGAATTTTCCAGTTTATTGTGATCCACACAGTCAAAGACTTTGGCATAGTCAATGAAGCAGAAATAGATGTTTTTCTGGAACTCTCTTGCTTTCTCCATGATCCAGCGGATGTTGGCAATTTGATCTCTGGTTCCTCTGCCTTTTCTAAAACCAGCTTGAACATCTGGAAGTTCACGGCTCACGTATTGCTGAAGCCTGGATTGGAGAATTTTGAGCATTACTTTACTAACGTGTGAGATGAGTGCAATTGTGCGGTAGTTTGAGCATTCTTTGGCATTGCCTTTCTTTGGGATTGGAATGAAAACTGACCTTTTCCAGTCCTGTGGCCACTGCTGAGTTTTCCAAATTTTCTGGCATATTGAGTGCAGCACTTTCACAGCATCCTCTTTCAGGATTTGAAATAGCTAAACTGGAATTCCATCACCTCCACTAGCTTTGTTCATAGTGATGCTTTCTAAGGCCCACTTGATTTCACATTCCAAGATGTCTGGCTCTAGGTGAGTGATCACACGATCGTGATTATCTTGGTGGTGAAGATCTTTTTTGTACAGTTCTTCTGTGTATTCTTGCCACCTCTTCTTAATATCTTCTGCTTCTGTTCGGTCCATACCATTTCTGTCCTTTATCGAGCCCATCTTTGCATGAAATGTTCCCTTGGTATCTCGAATTTTCTTGAAGAGATCTCAAGTCTTTCCCATTCTGTTGTTTTCCTCTATTTCTTTGCACTGAGGAAGGCTTTCTTATCTCTCCTTGCTATTCTTTGGAACTCTGCATTCAGATGCTTATATCTTTCCTTTTCTCCTTTGCTTTTCACTTCTCTTCTTTTCACAGCTATTTGTAAGGCCTCCTCAGGCAGCCATTTTGCTTTTTTGCCTTTCTTTTCCATGGGGTTGGTCTTGATCCCTGTCTCCTGTACAATGTCACGAACCTCCGTCCATAGTTCATCAGGCACTCTGTCTATCAGACCTAGTCCCTTAAAATCTATTTCTCACTTCCACTGTATAATCATAAGGGATATGATTTAGGTCATACCTGAATCGTCTAGTGGTTTTCCCTACTTTCTTCAATTTCAGTCTGAATTTGGCAATAAGGAGTTCATGATCTGAGCCACAGTCAGCTCCCAAACTTGTTTTTTCTAACTGTATAGAGCTTCTCCATCTTTGGCTACAAAGAATATAATCAGTCTAATTTCAGTGTTGACCATCTGGTGATGTCCATGTGTTGAGCTTCTCTTGTGTTGTTGGAAGAGGGTGTTTGCTATATGACCAGTGCTTTCTCTTGGCAAAACTCTAATAGCCTTTGCCCTGCTACATTCCGTGCTCCAAGGCCAAATTTGCCTGTTACTCCAGGTGTTTCTTGACTTCCTACTTTTGCATTCCAGTCCCCTATAATGAAAAGGACATCTCTTTTGGGTGTTAGTTCTAAAAGGTCTTGTAGGTCTTCATAGAACAGTTCAGCTTCTTCAGCGTTACTGGTTGGTGCGTAGGCTTGGATTACCGTGATATTGAATGGTTTGCCTTGGAAATGAACAGAGATCATTCTGTCGTTTTTGAGATTGCATCCACCAGGTACTGCATTTCGGACTCTTTTGTTGACCATGATGGCTACTCCATTTCTTCTAAGGGATTCATGCCCACAGTAGTAGATTTAATGGTCATTTGAGTGAAATTCATCCATTCCAGTCCATTTTAGTTCGCTGATGCCTAGAATGTCGACGTTCACTCTTGCCATCTCCTGTTTGACCACTTCCAATTTGCCTTGATTCAAGGACCTAACATTCCAGGTTCCTATGCAATATTGCTCTTTACAGCATTGGACCTTGCTTCTATCACCAGTCACATCCACAACTGGGTATTGTTTTTGTTTTGGCTCCATCCCTTGAAAATTGCTTTTATTGTAGTCTGAATCAGCAGTGTTTGCGACCATTTCACATTTGGAAATGTAACTCAATAAAAATTTCTTTATGCAGGCATATAATGAAGGCAAGCAATATTATCCTAACTATAGCGTCAGTTTTTGCTGGCGTTTTTGAGAAAGACCCGATTTATGTATTAAATTTGAATGTTACAGAAATTCTCTTTAAAACTCAACCTGTTGGTGGTGTTGATTATAGCTTATTGCTTTGGAACAGGAAACAAGTAGGCTTCATCACCATCTATAATCATTTAGGGATAAAATGTGGGATAGTTGGAATGAAGCTATTTTATAAATGCATTTTGTTCCATAAACCAAATTGACCAGAGTTGTCCCATGGACACTTTCTTGGTACATTTTCTTGGACATTTCAGATCAGATGGAATATAGACCTAAAAATAGAGTTGTTTATTCTGTGCAAGAATTTAAATGAAGGGAAGATGTGAGGGCATGCACTCCACTAAATGCTTTTTGCTTCATGTACCAGTGTAGTCCAGGCTTTGACCTTCTTGCTAACCCAAGTTGTTTTCAAATGCTAGGCTGCAGCCTAGCTGTAATTCTTCAAGTGGTGACTTCTTGAGTTCTTTTCTGAGTAGTATTGAGAAAGTTTTTGCCTTTATCTGAATTTACTGTGTCATGTAATGATTTTCACAAGCCGAGGGTAGTGTTTTGGCTTGCATTTACTTCTCTTTATATTTAGAATGTCAAGGCTGTTGAAATGTCATTTCTGGGACTAGGAGATGCAGAATCAGTTAATGGAACTGTGTGGCTGGAACAGGGCCTCACAGTTGTTTTAAATGGTACCGATTTGCACCTATACCTCAAAACTCTGCTCCTGAATTCAGTCTCCCACTACCCCTACTCTCTATTTCCGTTCTTTACGCAACCTTTGCCTAAACTAGAGTATCCTCTTGACAACTAGTCACAAGGGTGAAAGGATTCTCCAGATACCATTATGTTGAGACCTGACTCTAGGACTCCAGGATCCCAGAGGGTGGCGTCTGCCACCCACAGAGACACTGAGTCACAGGGGATAGAATAAGCCATGAACAGGCAAATGCCTTTCCCTTATATATTGTTCCCAGAAGTTTCTTTTATAGGTCACTTCAGTGACCACAGCTGACCTTAGCCTTTGTAAACCAGAACTTTTCATCCAGGGACTGAGCCTGGTAGAACTGCTCTAGTCTCAGAGAAAGGCGTCAATCTGCAACTCTTTTGCATGGGACAAAAAAATGAGTTAAGCCACCTCTGGTGAACTTTTCCCTGACAGCTGATCTGCCTCTTCTGGATTCAGTGCCTAACTGCGTGGATTAACATACCCAAGGGTGAACATGGCTAGTCCCCAACTGCTGCAAATAGAACAGCCATCTTTCCACATGTGGTACCTAATTCTCATGAGAGATAGGCAGGATATCCAGGCCAGATCTCCACCTCATCAGATTAGATCTTATCTATGAAGATGTGGTTTTGTTCCTATCATCTAGACTTATTCATACTTCAGAAAGTAAAATAGAGCTTTGGATAATAATCTATTAATAATGAATCTGATCAGTGAAAACAAACCAGTTTTCATTTTAGTTTTCATTTTACCACTTCTTTCCCCCACTGAAACCTGCTTTTTTGGTTATGATAGTCATTTAACCAACTAACTAAGGTAATAACCAGACCACCACTTACATTTGTACAGTATAAAAACAACTTAACATCATACCAGCTTACATCAGTTTGTATGTGTAGAAACAACTTAAATGAAAATGCAAGGAAATCTTAAAATGATTTTGTTTTGCATTTAGTGGGCCAATACACACAAAATCAAGTGTAACCAGTTTCCTCCTTGATGAGTCATAGTTTGAAATCTATAGGACTTTTATTTTACTTAAGAGCAGTGTCAATTTCCATCAGTACCATTGCAAACACTTGCTTAACGTCTTTCAAAGTGACCCACATTGGTATTAAAAGAAAAATAGGAAGATATGTTTAGAACACTGTTCGTCTTTGACTTGAAAAGCAAAAAGAAGTAGACTGCTCAGTTCAATTGGAAAAGAATGGGGTCTTTTATGATTAGACATCTGTCCTTTAGACAACCAAATGGTTTCAAGCTTGGAAAAATCATGGGGATAGCCTGTCCTTCATATCCCCTCTCAGTCTCTCAGCTATGCCCAACAGTATGCCAGAGTATATACTCTGATTCCAGTAAGAGTATATACTCTGATTCAATCTAGTGGTTGTGCACTGAAGTTCTGTGTTATCTAAGATACATTCTTGGTACTAGGGGTTACTGTTACAAAGTAAACAAGAAAACCTTGAGTTATTCACCATATAGTTGAAGAAATAGACTTATCGTACCCTAACTGTAGCAATGTGATGATAATCAGAAAAATTATAGGGACTATGAAATGATGGAAAGAGTCCAGTACTGTGATTTTGATCAGGTCAGCAGCAATGACAGTCAACATCTGAGTAACACCTTAAGAGCTTTCAAGCATATTTAGTAATCTTTACAGCCTTGTGCAGCAGCTTTGATTATTTAAGGCTAATGTTTAATGTTCAGAGAGATGGGAGTTTTTCCAAGGTCACAAAGTTACTGGGTGGTGGAGCCATGACTCTAGTAGAAGGGTTTCACTAAGTTAAACGATAAAAAAATATTTTGACCAATTTTGACCTATAAACTAGATGATTTAATGTGTTCAGCCTTTATCTTAGGGGCTTTCTCTATTCTTGAACAGCTATCTCACTTTAGGCTTTCTGTCCATAAATTGATGACTTTGAGCTTGCTGATACAGAGGGTCTGCAACCGGCTCAAACCTACCACTAAAGAGGAAGAGACTGATGAGAATCAGAGGCAGGCAGTAGCCTCTCACTCGTCAGCCCTATCTCTCCTATAAGTATGAGGATACTCTTTAATAATAGCCGATCTTCTCCTCCTCTTGTACTTAGTATAGTGCATATATTAGATCATTGGTTCTCAGAGCATGAGCTCAGGAACAGCAGCATCAGCATCACCTGGGAACTGATTAGAAGTGTACATTATCTAGCCCCATCCCAAGAGCTAGTGAGTCAGGAACTCTGGGGATAGAGCCCAGCGATCTGAGTTAACAAGCAACCTCCAACTGAGTGTGCTGCAGACCACAGTTTGATAGTCCCTCTTTCATGGTATACTTTGTTGGCCTATATCCTTGAGATTAATTGTAGATAGATCCATACTGTACAAACTGTTATATATAGACAAATAATTACATTTTATGTTTTTAAAGTTATTACCTTTGTCATTCATAAAAGATTTCAAAATGGGTTAATGCTCACTCAGCAGTAGGAGCTGCACCAACCCAGGAGGACCTTTTGGGAGAAAATGAAGGTTAATAATTTTGATCACACAAAAAGCCCCAAAGAATTTCATTTTAGCTAGAAAAATCTAGATGATTCAAGAATAATAGCACTTGGATTAATTTAAAGGGAGAATTCAAACTTGGCTGGCTAACAGAAAAAAGAGAAGATTGGAATGCTATATTTGTGCCAGTGCTGCTACCGTGAAAAGCTTTGAAAAATAATTAGAAAGCACTTACTGCCGCAGTTCATCTCTTTCTCCCTTACATAATAAAAACCTTAATCTTGTACTTATGCTTGTTCCTGTCAGCCTGTAATTTTAACTATTTAAGCATGAATTGCCAACAAGGAGGATAAAATTGTGGGTTTCCAAAAGCCAGATGTTATAAATAGAAGAGATAAAAACTGAGATAAAATGGAAATGCTCAAAAAGGCTTATTTTGTATGGAAAATTTATTTCATAGCCTATTTTTTCCATTATTTATGAAAGTATGCTTATACTTTAATCTATCATTATAAACTCTGCTCCTTTTTTTTTTTTAATCTGGAAACTTTTTTGAGGAGTATCTGAAAATATACATAGTATTGGGGAAGAAATTTCATTTGTTTTTGATCATGTATTGACTTACTCTGTCTCCTAATTAAGTAACTGTTAATATTATTTCCCCTCTCTGTCTATATTCTGTAACTGTTACATACGTATATTATAAAACACAATGCATTTCACTTCAATTCAGTATATTTATAGAAAATTTTACTTTTCAAGGAAACTTTTGTTACATCCCAATTAATTTGCTTGTGTGCATGCTCAGTTGCTAAGTCGTGTCCCACTCTTTGCGATCCCATGGACTATATAGCCCACCAGGCTCCTCTTTCTTTGGGATTTTCCAGACAAGAATACTGGAGTGGGTTGCCATTTCCTTCTTCAGAGCCGAATTAATTTAGTTCCTATCAAATATATTTTCTGTGTGTGTCAGAGAAATAGAGAAATAAGTGGTTCATAAAATGTTTCCGGCTTGGAAAATTGACTTTTGTTATGTTAACTTCTTTATATCAAAACAAGTAGGTGTTAAATCGAAGGAGTCTTAGTTTGGACAAAGTAGCCACATTTTTCCTTCCTACTAATCTCCTGTATTTGAGTAGGTCTACCAAAGAGTCAGGCATAACTTAGCGAATGAACAACAAGAACCTTAGACATGTGATACTATTTCAAAATCTTTTTAAAAATACATTTCATTTCTCATTCGTTAGATAATACTGCTTCTGTCGTTGTCTGACATTTGACAGGTCTTTAGAAAAGGTGATTTCTGTGGATATGAAAATAGCCATGCTAACTAAAAGTTAATCACATTGAAGAAAGTAAGAATGCATATGTTTGTATTCTTGTTTTTAGGTGGATTATGTATTTACTGATAAGACGGGAACACTCACTGAAAACAGCATGGAATTCATTGAATGCTGCATAGATGGGCATAAGTATAAAGGTGTAGCTCAGGAGACCGATGGACTCTCTCAAACTGATGGACCCTTACCATATTTGGACAGAGCAGATAAGGTGGCATTTTTTGCGTTACCATTTTGCCTTGAGAAATCAATTTAAATAGGCATATGTTAACATAGTAGAAATGAAGGATTTTGGCACGTGACATAGACTTTTGAATAGCCATTTGTTCATTGTTGCAACTTCACCTTTATATGGACACCTCTGGAATTTGTAAATAAGTAGAATTTATAAAAAAAAGAACATTGTGAGAAATGGCATTTGGGTAAATCTTTCACTTTCACTGTGTGATCATATTTGGTGCTTTATCTTTAAAAATATGAGCTGCTCCAAGAATGATGTCTGCTGAAATCATTCAAGCCCCAGGAGTGTCTAGGCATTAAATGAACCAGAGTCTCCATGCACCTGAGCTATTGCCAGATTGTGAATTAGAGCTAAATGCACTTTTTTAGGCCATGGAGATGTCACTGCTTTGGGATTAGGTGGCACTGCAGTAAAAATGAGTTAATAGAGCCCCTAAGGTATGTTAGCTGGGGACCAGGCATGTTGGGAGGGATTAGGAGAATATATAGCTCATTTGAGTATTAGGAATTCATAAATTTCTGCTATTCAATTTGCTGGTGGTTATAACATGCTCTCACATTAATAACTTTTCTCTGTTCATTGACTACTTACCAAATGATCACAGTAAAAATAATATAGTCATTTTTCTGTCACTGTTCAGCAGAATCGAGAAGAGCTCTTTCTGCGTGCCTTGTGTTTATGTCACACTGTAGAAGTTAAAACAAATGATACTGTTGATGGAGTTACAGAGTCAGCTGAATTAACCTATATGTCATCTTCACCAGATGAAATAGCTTTGGTCAAAGGAGCTAAAAAGTAAGCACATATGTTATGCTGGATGAATAATTTCAGTATAATAATAACATTCTGCCTGTAGTTAACAATATGGTATTCTCACTTCAAAGTTTGTTAAAAGAGTAGATCTCATATGTTAAATGTTCTTATTACCCCAAACAATAAAAAAGCAAAAAGACACAGAGAAACTGAGGAATGTCAGGATATCTCTTCCCTTGATTGTGATGATGATGTCACAGACATATGCATGTTTCCAAAGTCATCCAGTTGCACATATTAAATATTTGCAGTTCTCCATTAGTTATACCTCAGTAAGAAATGCTGTTTTAAAACCCAAAAATAAGTTGTAGAAAAATACATTAGCATTTTTGAAGAGTAAAAAAAAATCAAACATTTCTTGTATTTCTCCTAAGAAAGTGAAATCACAGGAGGACAGGCATTATTTTGTTTTTTATCTTATTTGCTTCAATAACCTTATCTTATAGGTATCCTTATTCTGTAATATGGAGCCAAACTACTTTATCAGAAAATGGAAAAAATTCCCAAACCTAACCAGTTAAGAAAATAGCAATGCTTAGTTGTAACTTTCATCACTATTTATGCATTCCAGCCAGAAGTCCAGATGTTCACATTATATTTTGGAAATCATCTAACAATGGTCACTTTTCATATAACACATGTTATTTCTGAAGTACTTCCAGCAATTTTGATATCATTTGGTTATTGAAAGTCCTGCTTTATCCGTGAGTCCCAAGATGATTAAATGGATAAAAGGTCACCCCATGTGTTAGCTACAGAATTGAAATTACAAATTGCCTCTTTTTTTGGTTATGATTTGTGATTGGGCATTGACTTGGTCTGTGTTTTATCTCAGTAAGTAAAAGGAAGTACAGCTATAGATCGGGGTTTTATGAAAGAGAAGAAAACAATAAACAAGTGTGAATAACCCCAGTGCAAAGGGAAATTCATCGTTCTTTAAAAATACACAACGGTCTTTTTTGTTTTGTTTCACAGGTATGGGTTCACATTTGTAGGAGTTCAGAATGGCTGTATGAGAGTAGAGAACCAAAGAAAAGAAATAGAAGAGTAAGTAGTGCTTACGTTTGATGATTGTCACTTCTTAACTCCACAGTCAGCTTTAGATGGATTTAGGAAGGGCAGCAAAGGGAAGTGATTGCATCTATAAATGCATCTCTTACCTGCTCTCCCAAGTAAGAGTTTTATATAAATGTAGCTGGAGTAGAAGACATTTTTCATAGAGTGGCAGAAATTAGCGTTTGAGGTGTAAATTATTCCAGTTTTGTTCACACATCGATCCAGTAGCCTGAATGAGCATCTGCCTGGACTTTTCTGAATTTTAGACGCCATTTCAGGTCTCCAGCACATGCTGCAAGAAAAATCAGTGAACATATATGAAACCTTCTGCTGTCTAGAACCTAATTAATCATTCTGGGATTACACGCCCTGCCAGTCATAACAGCTTTGGTGTCAGAAACTTTCTCTTGTTCTAGATACTTGAGTGTGAGCCCCAGGGCAAGTACTCTGATGCAGTAGTAAGCGCCACATTTCCTTTTTTTTTTTTTTTTTTTGCTACAGAGATCCCAACAAACAAATATACCTTGCCTTAATAACAGGTTTTAATTAGGCCCTCTGATTAATTTTATATCCTTTATGTGAACTTGAAATCTGACTTTCATTCTGACTCCTAGCATCTCCTGAGACCCATCTCAGAAACCTGTAACATATGTAGATTTGCTAGGGAATATGCCTCTTTGGAAAGGAATGTTCAAGAGCCAGAAGACCCAGAGGAAGACTCTTTGGCCTGACTGCCAGGAAGGAGCCGAGTTATTGTCAAAGTCTAGATTCTAGCCAGTTCACAACAGTGCCCCCATCTGGCCAATAGCAAATAAGACATTATGCTACAAGTATTTATCTTACACACATATCCTATATCCCCAAATCGGTGACCTGCTCACTCCCATCAAAGACAAGCTTGGTAGTAAATACTTTTAAATCAGATACTTGTATATGTTATTTATTTTCAAGAAACTGTTTCCTCACATTTTCTCAAATAACTCTTATTTCATCTACTGTATAGCTTAGCCAGTGCAACACAGAGATGATCATGTCATTCCACTGTTTATACCCTTCAATAGATTACTGTTGTCCTTAGGATGAAATACCAAGTATCTGAAATGGCCCACAGTGTTGACAGGTCCTAACCCCTGCCTGCCTCTCTTGCTGCTCCCCTATCAACTAGATCTCAGCCTTATGTGGACTGCTGTCAGTCCTGCCACGGGCCATGTGCTCTCATGTTGCTGTGCCTTTGCGCATGCTCTTCTGTATACTCAGAGTGCCATGATATCCTTTCTCCATCATGTCACTGCTGAGAGAGACAGCTCAGGCAAAACCTCCCCCAGGAAGCCTTCCTTCTGTGCTCCTACATCTCCTCTTTGTGTTCCTTTACTTCAGTGTTTGGAAGACTAGGAGGCAGTCATTTCATTAACCTCTGCCACCCTTATCATGGGCTTTCCTGGCAGTTCAGATGGTGAAGAGTCTGCCTGCAATGCAGGAGACCTGGGTCTGATCCCTGGGTCAGGAAGATCCCCTAGCGGAGGGCATGGCAACTCACTCCAGTATTCGTGCCTGGAGAATTCACGGACACAGGAGCCTGGTGGGCTGCAGTCCATAAGGTCGCAAGGAGTCGACCTAGTGTGAGCAACTAACTCACACACACATCCTTATCATATGATAAGCCCCTTAAGAGAAGATTCATGTCTCTTCTCCAGCATCTGTCACTGTGCCCGACACATAGTAGGCATTCCGTAGATGATTAAACCTAGTGGCAGGATTGGACTATTTCTAGATAGCTTCTAGATATGGCTTGGTGGGACAGCTCTTTGTGCCTCATTCCTATGCAGTCACTCTCCCCTTACTATTTTAAGTCATATAATGAGAAGGTATGCTAAGTCACTTCAGTCGTGTCCGACTCTGTGCGACCCCATAGACGGAAGCCCACCAGGCTCCCCCACCCCTGGGATTCTCCAGGCAAGAACACTGGAGTGGGTTGCCATTTCCTTCTCCAATGTGTGAAAGTGAAAAGTGAAAGTGAAATCGCTCAGTCGTGTCCGACCCTTAGCGACCCCACGTACTGCAGCCTATCAGGCTCCTCCATCCATGGGATTTTCTAGGCAATAGTACTGGAGTGGCTTGCCATTGCCTTCTCCGATGAGAAGGTATAGATACCCCTTAACCACTGCTGGTATCCTCTGACAGCATGTTCCAAGTGCAGAGAAATTCCAAAGACACAATGGAAAGTACCCGTTGTGCACACAAGCAGCAACCCTTAATCCAAGAAGAAAGCTCTGCTAATGTAAGATGTTTCTGTTGTGTTTTATTTTTCCCATTGTGGTCTTGGTATTTCACTTTTCTCACTTTTTTTTTCTATTAAAGGTATGAACTTCTTCACACCTTAAACTTTGATTCTGTCCGCCGTCGTATGAGTGTAATTGTAAAGACTCAATCAGGTATGCATATTTAAGACTTGACTTTTTCTTTCTTTCCATTTGTAGATTTGTTGATCAACTACTTCAAGAGAGAAAAACATTTCATGTAGTAGTGTTTGATTACTTAAAGTCGTGCAGAGCTCTTGTGTATCCCTCAATGTATTTACATACGCACCTGTTCAGCTTGTCAAATTATCAGTGGCAGAACCCCTAGTATGACAATATATGAATTTTCTTGGAAAATGAGCTCCACTTCTCGGTCTTGGATATCCAAACAGGAACAGAAAGGGTGACTTTTTTTACAGTTCAGGGTACTGACCAATCACCACCAGTGTCTACCTGTGGCAGCCCACTATAACCGCATGGTTTGAGATTACTAGCAGTAGTTTTTGAGTGTAGGGAGTTGCTGGTTCTCCCTCCCTGACCATCCTAACTCCCCACTGCTGGGAAAGGGCACGTGATTTACTCTAGCACCCTGGGCTCTTTGTTTCACACAATAAAGAAGCTTGCCCTTTGCAGGGGAACCAGTGCCATCCTTTCAGGGTTCACCCATGTTCTTAGGAGAAGCTGTGGTGGCTGTGATGCCTTCTGCTCAGATTCAGCAATACCCATGGGGTAGCATTGCTGCTTCATTTGTGGGCTCAGATTCCTCTGTGTAAGTGTGTGTCTGTGTGTGTCTCTGTATGTATTTATCTGGGTGGTTTTTCAAAATATCCTTGATTTATTTCCTATTAATTAACTTTTTAGGATTAAATCTGTTGAAAATTTCTTAATATGAGAATGGGAAGATATAGACAGACCCTTGAGGGAATATGTCCATCCTTATTCATACTTTGGTGTGACTGCAAAGTTACAATGTTGATTTCATTATATGTGAATGTGGAATTTGTTCTATGACTTTTAAACACACCATGGATATGCGAGAGAAGTTTCTTCTAATATTTATTTATTTATTTGGCTGCATCAGGTCTTAGTTGCAGCACGCAGGCTCTTCGTTGTGGCGTGTGGGCTTAGTTGCTCCACGGCATGTGGGATCTTACATGGGACCAGGAATTGAACCTGCATCCCTTGCATTGAAAGGCAGATTCTAAACCACTTGATCACCAGGGAGATCCCTGTGAGAGAATTTTTCTTCTTAAAAGACACCTAACGTGTTTAATTCTTCTGTTCTTACCTGTACCCGTGCATGTCTGCATTCTGTTGCAGATGGTGAGATGTCTGAGGAAGTGGTCTCCCAAGGGCCTTGACCTCAGAGCTACCGTTTTTTAACTTCTTGAACTTAGCACTTTTCCTTATAAGGTTGGAATCTCTTTCTTAAACGTCAACTGTCTATGCTCCTTGGTACACAGACTGGTATAAAACTGCATTTATAATAGCATTCTACAGAGCAATTCTCCAGTTTCCAGTGAAAACCGGCAAGCTACTGCTAAAAGCTAACATGTATAGGCTTTGAAAATGATTTTTTCTTGTTTGAGCTTGAGTTTGCTCCTTGACATCTGTAGATGCTACATGTGACTTTTAGACCACGGTTGACAGCATCCTCATAGTGAATTCAGTCAGATGCAGCTCCTTGACACAAGTGATTCACTTTCAGGGTATATCTTTTAACAGAGGTGCCTACTGTAAACCCTGGGGTATTTGTTGTGTCCTTGTTGGTCCTCAGAGGTGGTGGATGTTGTCCTGACAGAGTGAAGGTCAAGATGTCTGCTTCCAAGGCAGTCTCAGGATACACAGCTGTTGGGAGGGAGAAGCCACCGTAATAGTTACCTGTTATGAAAATTCCAATACCAGTCTAACTCTAAGTTAAAGTCAAGTACTCTGATTCTATATTTTAGGAGACATACTTCTCTTTTGTAAAGGAGCCGACTCAGCAGTTTTCCCCAGGGTGCAAAATCACGAAATCGAATTAATTAAAGTCCATGTGGAACGTAATGCGATGGTGAGCCTGCACCCCTCCCCTCAATAGAGAGAAGGAGAAATGCTAGAGATGACTATGTCTGTGGATTGCTATATAAAGGACAGTTTAAATGAATTTTAGCTTATCTTTATGGTCTGTTTTTGTATTGGGGAATTTCGTAATTTTATTTTCCTTATTTTAATATAAAACATCCTGGAGCAAGTTTCTGTTCAGAATTTGCAGCCTTTGAAGACTTTTCAAGAATATTTATTTTATGTTCTGCTTTTGTGTTTTTTTAAACCCAAAGGTATTATTTTGTTATTCTGAACCCAATTGAATGTTAACCTAATGCAATCTGTTTTTTCTCCCTTTTTTAACTGAAAAGGAAATTAGTCAGAATTTTTGTTTGTATGATAAAGCAAGAGTATTTAAAGAGTGTATTTTGTTTGTTTTTATTTGTTATTTGGATAACTAGAGATCTCCTACTTTGCTTCTAGGAGGGGTATCGGACACTTTGTGTAGCCTTCAAAGAAATTGCTCCAGATGATTATGAAAGAGTTAACAGACAGCTCATAGAGGCAAAAATGGCCTTACAAGACAGAGAAGAAAAAATGGAAAAGGTTTTCGATGAGATTGAGACAGACATGCATTTAATTGGAGCCACTGCAGTGGAAGACAAGTAACTAGAAAATGATACTCTTGTTATTTTAATGACCAATCATTTAGAGTAGTATCTGTCCAGACTGGTTATTTATTCTCAAGCTTTGAAATATTTGATTTAGCTTTGTCTGTACACCAGGTTTTGAACTGTTTGTGGAAATAATTTTTGAGTTAAGTATTTGTGACTTAGAAGAATTTGAATCTATCATCTCTAAGGTCTTTTGAGTACTTCCTAAGCCATCTCTTCATTTATACAGATATTTATGAAGTAGTCTTACTATTTGTAGGAAGTTTTGTGCTAGACGTATCATTCAGTTGGTGTTTGGTAGAATGGGTATGATTTTGACAGACATATGAGCAGAAGGGAAATTCAAGGTAGAGCAAGCAACATGAGAACTCATTGTAACCTGGTTTAACAGACTAGAGCACATTTTTAAAATAATTGGCTCTCCTGGACATGATTATAGGGCTCCAGAATTGATCTTCTTGAAAAAATATGTTTTAGATTCTATTTTGGGAGTTTTCTAGAAGTAATGAATGTGAATTATCAGGCTTAACCCAAACACGAAGTTATAAACATAGATTCAGCTATGTTGGAAGGTTCTAATAGAATCCATACAGTCTAATTTCACTGTTGGGCTTCCCTGGTGGCTCAGTGGTAAAGAATCGGCCTGCCAATGCAGGAGATGCAGGTTCAATCCCTGGGTCAGGAAGATCCCCTGGAGGAGGAAATGGCAACCCGCTCCAGTATTCTTGCCTGGGAAATCCCATGGACAGAGAGGAACCTGGTTGGCTACAGTCCATGGGATCACAAAGAGTTGGACCAACTTGCCAACTAAACAATTTCATTGTATTCTCTAGCCAGAAGGAATATGAAGTATCCTTCTTCTGTCCTTCCCTTTTAGAATTATGCTTAAATTGTCTTTCAGAATGTTTGGCTTTCAAGGTCCTCAGGGATGGGAATTTGCTGACTTCTCTCAGTATCTCATTAGGATGTGTCTGGCCCTTTCAGTTTTGAACCACATTAAGTATTTGTAGACAACATAATGAAATATACTAAAGTGACAATGAGTAAGACCATTTGGTGAGATTCTGAACATTTTAGCTAAGAGGGATGATTCTTATTTCTGTCATTAGATACCAGTTACCTTAAGAGAGGTCATGAACTTTCAAAACCTCATTGTC
The DNA here is from genome assembly GCF_049115385.1 of Moschus berezovskii. Taxonomy (NCBI): domain Eukaryota; kingdom Metazoa; phylum Chordata; class Mammalia; order Artiodactyla; family Moschidae; genus Moschus; species Moschus berezovskii. The sequence goes on along the minus strand of NC_142488.1, from coordinate 130,026,205 downwards.
TGAAATGTACTTTAATAAGTAAAATTATGCCAACAAGAATATGCTTAGAAAGGGTAGAGGATATATAAGAAAAGTAACTATTAAAACATGTCATTCCAAAATTGCTATGAATTATAAGAGTATTCTCTTTAACAAGCCTTCTTGCAGAATCTGTGTCAGGAATTTTCAAAGATAACAAGGTTTCCTTTGTGTTCCCAGGCTACAAGATCAAGCTGCTGAGACCATTGAAGCCCTGCATGCCGCAGGTCTGAAAGTCTGGGTGCTTACTGGCGACAAGATGGAGACTGCAAAATCCACCTGCTATGCCTGTCGCCTTTTCCAAACCAACACCGAGCTCTTGGAACTGACCACCAAGACTATTGAAGAAAGCGAAAGGAAAGAGGATCGATTACATGAATTGTTGACTGAATATCGTAAGAAGCTGCTGCGTGAATTTCCTAAAAGTACTAGAAGCCTTAAAAAGTAAGAAAGTGCATCAACTGGTCATATTTAGACCTTGGTACAGTTGTAAACCACAGATACTTATGCAGAAGGCTCTGTTTTCTCTAATTTATTATTGGTTGGTTGTAGGTAGTTTATCCCTATGAGTTAGAACCTTCCCTGAGGACTTGGCTAATGGCCTATTTGAGATTATTTGGCACTTTCCACCTCATGTTTCTTTTTTTTTAAAAACCTACACTTCTTGAGCTTTAGAAAAGTGGTTCATTTGCTAAATATTTAGGGTCTGGGTATTTAGCATTAATATCCTGGCCTGGTCCATGTTAAGAAAAAATATCCCTTTTCTGGTCTCTTGAATGTAATAAAGTCAGTCTCTGTAACAGTTTCTGTGCAGGTTAAGATCCGGGAGCCATTTTCTTTGTGAATTTTTATGCTTCAGAGGAGACCAAACACTGGATAGCATAGCCTCTCAATGGCTTTCAACAAGCTGCTTAGGAAGAATTTGTAGAAGGAAGTGGCGACCCACTCCAGTGTTCTTGCCTGGAGAATCCCAGGGACGGGGGAGCCTGGTGGGCTTCCGTCTATGGGGTCACACAGAGTCGGACACAACTGAAGTGACTTAGCAGCAGCAGCAGGGTTCTCAGAGGCACTGATCCACAGTAATTCAATACCCAGAGATACATTCACCACGGCTTAGGTTTGTCTAAACCAATTATTGGAATTTACCTTGATAAGCAAATTGATTTCCTCTTCTAAATCCAAAAACCCCTAGGTAATACTATTTCACATTTCTTAAGCACACTCTTTGTTCCAGTAACAGCATTAAGCACTTTAAATTATTCTCAGTTAATCTTCACAGCAACCCAGTAACAACTAATTTTCTTCATGTTAAAAATAGGGAAACTAAGGCTCAGAGAGATGAAGTGACTTATTCGAGATAACACAGCTAATAAGATGTAGAAAAGGTCTATCCAATTCCAGAGCCTATGCTTTTTAACAACTCTGCTGTATCTGTGTCCTCATCTCTAGGGTTTAAACAGGCTTTAAAAATGAACAACCCACATTCATGAGGTGATGGCCAATTTTAAAACAGCTATTGTTCTTCTGTTACTTGGACATGAGTGAGAGTAAACAGGTTTTTATTGTCTGTGATAAATGTTTCCTTCCTTTAGCCAAAAGGTACTTGTAAAGATAGTCCAGATTACATGTGTTTTACTTGTACATTTATCTTAATCTGCTCGGGGCATCCTAACAAAAGACCACAGAGCGGGTGGCTTAAACAATAGAAACTTATTTCTTGCATTTCTGAAGGCCAGAAGTCTGGGATCAGGGTGCCAACATGGCTGAATTCTGGTGAGGTTCTCCCTGCCTGGCTTGCAGAAAGTGGGCTATATCCTTTCTTGGCTGAGGGAAAGGAAGTTCTGATGTCTGTTCCCCTTCTTCTAAGGATATTGATCCCATCATGAGGGCCCCACCCTCACGACTTCATCTAGACCTATCTATCTCACAAAGGCCTCATTTCCAAATACCCTCACCCTGAGGGTTAGGGATTCAACATGGGACTTCATGGGAGACACAGTTAAATCTACAGCACCATTCAGCAGCTCTTGGGCACTTGTGTAAAAGCCAGGGCTTATGGAAAATTGAACTCACCATCTCAAAACATTTCCTCTTCCTCATTCATCTGCAGTTGGGTGAAGTCTTTCCCCAAATTACACAAGCATGAGACACAGAATCCCTTTGGCCAACTTCTGCTCCTTTGTCTCTTCCATTGCAAATCCGCCCCCAAGCCCTACTCATGTTGCCACTCTCTCCACTGGGCCTCCTTTATCAGATTCCTAGTAATTTGTGCCTCAAAGCACTTAAGCCCCTCTGCCCAATGACTGGTTCTCAGGTGTAAAGCACTGCCCATATCATAACTCTGCTCAGAAACCTTTAGTGAGTCTCCATTACCCACAGAATTAGGTCATGCCAAAGACCCCAGGTGACCTTTTCAACTTATTTTCCTAGTGTACCACACATCCTGGAGAAATGGCAACCCACTCCAGTATTCTTGCCTTGGGAAATCCCACGGACAGAGGAGCCTGGAGGGCTACAGTCCATGGGGTCACAAAGAGTCAGACACGACTAAAGCAACTTAACACACACACCACACATACCTTCTTTCTTTCTTCACCTCTTCCTGTCCTTTCAAGTTCCATTTCAGATGTCATACCTCATAAAGAACCCACTGTTCTTTCCTGGTGTGTATTTATTCTCCCAATCACTGGATATTAACCTTTTTAAAAATTATTTTATTTTATATTGGAGTTCAGTTGATTAACAATATTGTGTTAGTTTCAGGTGTATAGCAAAGTGATTCAGTTATATATGTATCTATTCTTTTCAGATGTTAACGATTTATCATGTTTAGTGGGGCATCTTCTCTCATGTGTGCCTCTTTCACCCCAAGGAGATTTTCTAGTCTCCAGAAAAAGCTTAGTTAATAATTCTTTCCATTCTTCTATATGGCTTAGTTAGAGTTGATGTTTACAGATATTGCTTGATTGATTATTGAGCCACTGTTTTCTGCACATTGTCAGCTCTATGAGTAGGGGAGCAAAGGAATGCATGATTGATATCTCTTTAATTAGTGAATAAAACATGCTCATAATAGTATGAAGCAAAATATGGAAGGAAGGAATGATGAGGCATATTAGGCTCTCACTGCTCATGGTCTGTAAAACAGCAGCTCTTTAAACAGTAAATTTTGAGAAGCATAACATTAGACGAATGAATCTGTAATGATGAGACTCTGCTGTGTTTAACACTTCTGCAGTGATTCTCAAACGGCACCCAAGATTGCCTGAGCAGAAATTGATTAATTGCTGGTTTTTTCATAATTGCAAAAAAATGAAATGTTAATTGGTAGCATTTTTTCAGTTGTAAGTTTTCCCTCCATATGGTTTTCTTAAATAGTTGGCACCCATTATATTTGTCTTTCCTGGCAACTAATACTGCTCAGTCCTGGCTATGCATGCAAATAACCTATGGAGCCTTTTAAAACACGCCTATATATTGGGTTGGCCAAAATGTCCGTTCGGGTTTTTCCATGTTATGAATGAACCTATTCTGGAAAAACCCAGGTGAACTTTTTGGCCAACCCAGTCTAACCAAGCTCTGTCCAGGATACTCAGATTTAATTTGTCTATGGGTAAACCTAAGACATGGGCTTTTTTAAAAGCTGCCCAAGTGACTCTAATGGGAAAGCTATGGTTGAAAATCACTAATCTAGTATAAAATGATACTTATTTAAAGAACATACATCATTGTATGGAATTCTTTAATGAACACTTTGTCTTTTTGGTAGTCTGTCATATTTGAGAAATCAGATCTATCGATAGGTTTTGTCAGTCAGGCAAAAATGTTAAGAATATCTTCTGTGATTCATATACCCCAAAGCTATTTTGTCTTTTCCCTGAATCATTCAGTTTTCAGATTGACTAATGATTTGTCTTCACATCAGAGTTTTACTGATTGAACTGTAATTTCCAAAATTCATCTTGAATTTCTTATATGGAGACTGGCTGCTAGATTTTCATTACTTTTATATTTAGAACTTAGTGACATCTGGGCAACTTGAGCCTCAAAGATGTGATAGAAAGTCTCTATTGTGCCATTAATAGAAATGGTTGCTTCTTCAGAATCCGCAGGTACAGGAACCAGATTGATGATAAGTCTGCTTTTTGTGGTTTTTTCAAGTTCCTAAAAAGCAATGTAGAGTATATTCAAATATATTTGCATTATTTTTCTTTTTCAGAGCATGGACAGAACATCAGGAATATGGATTAATCATTGATGGCTCCACTCTGTCTCTCATATTAAACTCTAGTCAAGACTCCGGTTCTAACAATTACAAAAGCATTTTCCTGCAGATCTGCATGAAGTGCACAGCAGTGCTCTGCTGTCGGATGGCCCCATTACAGAAAGCCCAGGTAACTGGATATTAGTTGATGTTCCATTCTGGGTACTTCTGTACACATACATACAAATGATCACTTTTAATTCTCTTCAAAGGGCCCTGAGTACCTTATTATATCTTCCCTGGCCTCTTCCTCTGTGTGATCCAACTCAGGAGCCTTCCCACCAATTTGAATTCAGCCTGTGCTTCACCTTGTGGTCCCCTCAAGCTGGCTGTCCAGTTGCTCACTTTCCAAAATTCTCTAATGAGTGCTTGGTACCTGCTGCCTTTATCCCAGTACTCCTGGCTCCACTGTTCCATTAGCTCCGTGCATACTTTCTTCCTATCTTACTCTGTAGGATCTCTTGGAGGAGAGCAGCAAACTCCTTGCTGAATCCGTTGCACTGTCTTCCATTTTCTCCTCCTTTCTCCACTGCAGTTGACACTGCAACTATGTCCCTTTTTAAACTTTCCTCCCTTGGTTTCTGTGATAGTCTAAGGTCCCCTTTTTTTCCCATCTTGGCAACCTAGTGTTTTTTTGTTTCATCCTCAGTCTTCTCCCTGATTATCAGGTTTTTCTGGGGCTGTGCCTTCCATCTGCTTTTCACTTACATCCTATCTTTGGATAAGCACATCCTTTTCTATGACTCCGACTGACTTGTCATTTTTGTTAAGTCACATGTTTCTAGCTGCCTGCTAGACGGCTCTATGTGGACTCCCTCTGTAACATTAAATTCTAGTATCCAAGACAGATATTATAATTTTCTCCTTTAGGCCAGTTTGGGATATCCTTTTTCTTTATTATTCCTGTCACCAGTGACATTTTTCTTTTGCTCCCCAAGTCTCCAAACTGCCTTTGACCCTTTTCCTCTCACTCACTCCATATAATCACCATGTCCTATTGTTCCTACCTTTTGTCATAGCTCTCATTTTGGTGCCATCTTCTTAAACCTTTTATCTCCATCCTAGTGCAAGCAAGCCTTAGGACTTTATACATAGTGTTTGATTTAATCTTTCTAACCCCCTTGCTTTCGCCCTTCCCCCTTCCATCTCTTTCCTCATAATCCCAAATTAATCTTGTTAAAACTGTACTTCTCCCATCATATATTCTCGCTCAGAACCTTTCAGTAGTTTCCTAGTCCCTTAGTACGAAGGGCAGATGAGTCAGTATGGCAGTCAGGGCCACCACCCCTGTCGACCCTTTCCATGTGTCTGTACACACTTTGAGTCCACCATCACTCCCACATCCAGCGTGAATCCTCCACTCCTATTGGTTGTTCCCCTTTTGTGTCCCTTCCCATGTGCCATGCTCACGCCAACTTCCAGGACTTCCCTCATATCATTTCCTCATCTGGAATGGTCTCTGAATTCCTCTTGACCTAACAAAAATTATATTCCTAACAAAACCCAGTGCAGAGGCCACCCCCCACCCCCGTATGCTGTCTTTTCCAGCTCCTCCAGCTTGCATTGATCTGCTTCACCTTGCCTCCTTGTACTCACTGCATCTCTGAAACCTTAGAGTGTCAGGTACACAACTTTTCACTTCTGTGTACACCGTATTCTTTTATATGCACTGGTCTTGCTTCTTCCCATCCCTCAGCTGCTCGCTCTAGACCCAGGGGCTGGCACTGTATCTTTGGCTTCTCCTTCACAGACTCTGCCCCCTACCTTGCATAGGCATGTGCATGCACCCAGCCCATCCTAATTTAGGGAATCGTCTCTCCCTACCTTCTCACTTTCAGTTGCTAGTGCAATCATATGCTTTTCTCTTCTTCAAGCTTCAGAGCCTCTGTTAGCCCCAGCTGGGGAAGCAGATTCTATCGGAACAATATCCATAGAAATCTGTCCCTCTAATCAAAGGCAATACCTCTTTCCTTTTTATTTTCCCCCTACACTCATTGTCTACTGCTCAGATTGGTCATCTGGGTTCTGACTGCTCCACTACCCGGGCCAGTATCTGAATTCCTAACACCATGCTACTTCTCCCACCCAGAACATGGAGCTGCCCCCACCCCACCCCTGGGATTCAGTCCTTAGTCTCTTTTATTTCTCTCACTATCATCATCTCTTCCAGAGTATCACCTACCATCTACTATCACCTGCTCATAGGTGTTTTTCAAATCACTTCTCCAATCCCAGTCTTTGGAGTTCCACTTGATTTCTCCAGTTGCTTACTGAATACGTTTTCTTGGGTGTGTCATTATCACCTCAATTCAACGTTCTCTAGAGTCCACTTGTCATTTTCGTTGTCTTTTTTTACAAGTGTTACTGAGCTCACTGTACTTCTAGATCTGTATGTTGACGTCCCCTCTGCTTTACCCTCCATGTGCCCTCAGTCACCAAATTCTGCCCATTTCTTAGTACATTGTCTTTTCCATCTCTTTCCATTACCTTCCAGGTCCAGGACTTTAACAGCTCATTGAACTCCATGTCAACTAACGTCTCTCTTAGCCTGCAGTCTAGCCTTTTCTTCTCATTTCTCCTTTCTCCTGCACCCTGTTACCGCTTTTATAATATGGCCCCATATTATATTATCTACCTGTCCATGTCCCCTTTATGAAAACTCAATTGGTCTGGTCAAATCAGACTCATTTTCTGAGCATTTATTGGACTTAACTGTCAGTATGCCTTAGATTGTGCTCTTCCCTTTCCCTGGAATACTCCTCCAAGCCCTTTTCCCCATCCATGCACATCTTACCAGTCCTTTATGGTTTAGATCAACCCACGCTTCCTTCTGTAAAATTGTTTCTCATCACTCTGGCTTGTAGTGTCCTCTCCCTTCTCTGACATCATAAGCCTTCTTATGTGAACAACTTAGATGACAGTGTTATATATTCTCTTGCATAAATATTGAGTATTATTATCTTTTATTGTTAATCTGGTTCTCTGATGTTATTGTATCCATTCCCCATTATATGCTTCCTGAGGTGTGTGACCAAGCCACATATCCTTTTTGGGTCTTTGCACTTCATTTTTGCACATTGTGTTGCATGTAGTTATAGTAGATCGATAAATACTTTTTGGTAAATTGATTTCTTTTTTGTGAGGCTATCTAGAGATTGAAGAGTTCTTAATCTCGGTGACCTGGAACTTCTGAAAAAAACCTTGATGTTTATCTATCTAGATCTTTCATGGTTTTATGGTCCATAGCAATATATCCTTTTATCTTTCCGCAGTGACTGGCTTTCATCTTTTTAATCTATATTTGCATGCAGAAGCTGTCACCCTTGATAATTTTATCACCTTCCCTAGACCTTTCCTGACTGCATTTTTCTTCTTTTAGGTCATTACTGCATACAGTATAATAGGTGCAATTAGTTAAACCAGTAATGTAACAGCCCATTAAAAACAAGTTTACTTTTGTCTTTGACTCACTGATTATTTCTGACTCTCATAAAGTTTTTAAAAAGAACCAAGTTGAGGTGAAGGATTGGGGAAAACCTGGCATTTCCTAGTAACATCATTTTTGTGTCAAATGAATTGGACGTCAGGTTTTTTTGGTATGCAATTTAATATAACTAAAACCTGACTGAATTTTGTTTAAAGAAAAGACTGCAGGGTGGTTTTGCCTCATATAAATTATTTTTAATCATTTCAGTTATGTGAGAATGGATTTTATTTATGTTACCTGGTGAAAGCCTTTGAGAGTACAAAATTTTTGCAAGACATTATTTAACTGATTTACATAAGCTGTTTAAAAGCTGCTAGATTCCAAGGGGTTTTGAGGGTTGACACATAAAGCAGTCGTTGGTAGGAGGACAGCCACTTACCCAATATTCTTCCCACAGTAACTCTGCCAGGAGAAGGTTTCTTTTATTCAGTACCTACTGTGAACACAGCGTTGAGCTGCACTGTGCCATCAACATATCTTTAAGAGACACTCAGGGAATGATGATGCTTTATACACATCTCAGACATCTTCCTGCAAAGGTCATCACCTTTAGGGTGCCCCGTTTTAAAATGAAGCTACTTGTATGAGAGATCAAATCATATTGAGCACTCAAAGATTTGGTAAAGTTTAGTCGGCAGCTAGATGGAAATAAGGGTTGGGGTGCACCCAGGGGTGGTTGGAGTGTCAGCAGCGAGGAGAGAGGCAGAGATGACCAAAACCATTATCCTCTCATTTCCCGCTTTTGTCCTGGTTGCCCCATGCATATTACCCCAAATCAGCTCTCTGGTCGCCACTTTCTCTCCTTCACTACCTGATCTGAAAGGACATGTGAAGCAGTGACAAGAGGGGATGCGTGCTGCTCTCTAATGTGGGTAGAAGGCATGGATTAGACAGTTCATCTATTAGCATAACCAGAAACAAGTGGGCACTGGTGTTATATTTTGAAAAGCTGTGTTGTTCTCTCCTGAGAATTCGACACTATTATATGCTCAGACCACCTTTGTTTGCAAGGACTCCATTTACAAGTGTGAATGAGGCAAATACCCCCATGGAGTACAAGCTCACATTCTGCTTTGACCTTTTCTATACCTCTCTTGTATTTAACGTTTAGATTGTAAGAATGGTGAAGAATTTAAAAGGCAGCCCAATCACACTGTCGATAGGTGATGGTGCCAATGATGTTAGCATGATCTTGGAATCCCATGTGGGCATAGGTAAGAAACATCTAACGGGATGCAGCTGTAAGGTATCAGTATTGCTTTTAGGTAGAGTGGTCTTATTATTCTACAGATTGTTTTGGTTGCTCATCTTGAATTTGAATTCGGGAATGATCATTGTTAATCAAATAAAGGTTCTCATCTGATCATGGAATATGCCCGTGCATAAGTCCTACCCCTGGTAGGAATGTAGCAATACCAGGCTGGAGGATATTATTTTATTAGCCAAGTAAACCAAATATCTGAAACCTCCTGGCCATGTGATTGATCATTTAGCTGTCGTTTTTGCCAGCGTGCAGGAAATTTTACTGATTTTTCACCACTGGCCAGATCACCTGCTTATGTGCTGCACTGCATCTTTTGAGGTCCTTAACTGCTTGGAACTCAGAAATGATAACTGGCTGGCTGATTTTCCTCATGCCTATATTTATGCATGGTCATTTGGGCTGTAGTGGTGAATTTACATGTTGGCATGCAACAGCAGCTTCTCTACGACTTCACCATTTTCCCCCGTTAGGTTGCTGGGAGGCAACACCTAACACCCCAGCATTTTTTGGAGGAGGAGAAATAATAACATTATTAGTATTTTGGAGATTATTGTAATGCAGTTTGGATTCCCAAATTCTTTCCATTTGGAAGTAACCCTATTTACTGTGGAACTCTAGTTTGACTCATGGGCTATTGATCAGAAATGGCCTGAAGCCACTTGAGCTCATGGGCTCAAGCTTGAGCTTGGGCTGCTACTCAGCCTTGCAGGACATTTGATCTTGTCTAAAATGTCCATAGTGTGTTTTGTCCACGCCAAAAGGTCCTCGAAATTCTGTTGTTTAGTTGCTAAGTCGTGTCTGACTCTTTTGTGACCCTGTGGACCGTAGCCTGCCAGGCTCCTCTGTCCATGGGATTCTCCAGTCAAGAATACTGGAGTGGGTTGCCATGCCCTCCTCCAGGGGATCTCCCCTTCCCTCCAGGGACTGAACCCACATCTCCTGTAGATTCTTTACCACAGAGCCGCCTGAGAAGCCCCCCTGAAATTTGGTGCTGTTCAGAACTATTTGGTGTGGACCAAGTATGCTCATGGGCATTTTGAACAAGAGCAAATTTCAAGGATCTTTGGTGTGAACCAGCTGCTTTATGGACATTTTGGACAGGACTAAGTGTTAGCTAACCACTGCTCAGAGTATCATTCGGTATGAGGACTTAACCATCTCATTACAACTCTTCAGTTTTGAGCTCTTAAACCATAAACCCCAGGTCTCTGAGTTGCTTTAATATAGCATCTAGTCTGGTGCCGGGTATAATTAATCACTTACCAAGTACCTTCAAGATATTTTTCAGATTAAATTTTTTCCTCAGTATAATTTTTGCCTTATCATGATTAAAATAATGATTTCATTAATTGTTTTATGTTTTGTTATAAATAGGTAATTGCCAACTAAATAATTTTACTTTTTATTGATAAATCTTACCGATAAAAGCACTTTTTGCTTAAGAAAACAAAGCTAAACTATTCAATTGAACTGTACTTGTGAGCAAGAAAAACATGGAAGTAACAAATGAGGTCGTTACTTACTCTATAAAAATACTCACCATATAGAGATTGTCTTTTTTTAGGTATTAAAGGCAAAGAAGGTCGCCAAGCATCCAGGAATAGCGATTATTCGGTCCCAAAGTTTAAACATTTAAAGAAACTGTTGTTGGTTCATGGACATCTATATTATGTGAGAATAGCACACCTTGTGCAGTATTTCTTCTATAAGGTATGTGATAAAATATTTGTAATTTATGAGAGTTTAACACAGTGTTGGCTTGGTTGTAGGGGTTTTTTTTTGTTCTTTTTTCATATTTCTTTTAGCGTCTTAGCCTTGAAATTTGTGGTCAGTAAAACAGAGGCGGTCTATTTAATGAATCAGAAACCAGAAATTCCTTTTAATGAAAGAGATTTGAGATGAAAAATTTTAAGTGAACTTTCTTAAAGTATAGTTTAAATATAGTACAGTGTACCCTTTAAATGTTTATAGCTTGATTTTGACAAATGTTTGCATCCATTTAACTACCACCAGAATCAAATATTGACCATCTCTATCACCCCAGAAAGTTCCCTTGTGCTTGTCCAATCTTCTCCACCCCTGCACCAAACAATGACTTAACCCTATTGACATTACTATATGATATATAGTAATATAAATGGTATATAATATATACATTTAGATATAATTTATGCAACATATACATTAGGTTTACCTATTTTAACCGTGTACCAGAACTTGATCTCCTATCCTATATTCTGTTCTGTTTATTTTTTTGAAGTTTTTTCAGTTTTCATTTTGAGATAATTTCATACTTTTTTAAAAGTTGCAAAATTTGTGAAATCTCATATACTCTCTGCTCAGTTTTGCCAACTGTTAGCACCTTAGATAACACACAGCATAGTTACCTAGATCAATAAATTGGTATCAATTAGCACATTATTAACTAGTCTATATACTGTATTGGAATTTTGCTAATGGTCCCACAGATATTTTGTGGTCCATTTCAGGCTCATGCCTGCATTTAAGGATTCTGATCTCCTTAGTCTTCTTTAACCTGGGATAGTTCCTGTCTTTTTTGTCTTTATGATCTTAACATGTTTGAAGAATGCTGGCCATTTAGTTAGTTGAATGTCCCTCAATTTGGGTTTGTCTAATATTTGCCTGTTATTAGATTCAAGTTTGGGCACAATTACCACAGAAGCGCTATTGCAACCTGCTGAGGGCATCATATCAGGACGATGTGTTGTCAGTATGTCCCATTCATGATAATGTCAACTTTGATACATTGATTCAGATGGTGTTTTGAGGATCTCAGGATACCTCAGTTTTGCTTGTGTAATTTTGTTTGAAAAGAGCATTCTCCCACTAAACCAGAAGTTTTATTCTGTGTTGAAATTCATTACCATCATTCATTGTTACTCAGATTGTCACAGACTTGGCGCCCGTGTCCTTTCACCATGTTCCCATCATTAACTTTTTATTTTATTGTGATGACATATAACAAGAGCTCTATCTCCTTAACAGATTATTAAGTGGAAGAATACGGTCCTGTTAAGTATAGCAGATCTCTAGAACTTACTAAAACTTTATACCCATTGCGTATACCCATCCCTGACCATCACCTTTTTTAAGTCTTGTTTGTTTTCTGGTACCACATGATGTTCTAGGCTCCTCTTGTATTTTTTCCTTCCCCAGTCCTGGATTCAGACTTTTCTCCAAGGATCTCTGGTCTTTTTTTTTTTCTTAACAAATGGTATTTAGAAATCTAGATCTGGTGCTCATTGTGCTCAGTGTCATTGGTATCAATATAAACTCAGTATACTTGAACTCAGTTTGTATGGATACCTTTGATTAAAGCCAACACCACAAGGTTCATTCTATCTAACCTTTCCCTTTTCCATATTAGTAACTCCTTTCTTCAGCAGTGAGAAACCTGGTTCTCATTTGCATTATTTATTTATTTGCTAAATCCTCAAGTTTATACTTAAAGTAGTTCCAGAATTGCTAACTCATGTATTCCTGTGGAAACAAGCCTAACTTGAGAAATATGTGTGTGCGCACTTCTGTCTTTAGCTCTTTAGCCTTAGAGTATGTAGTCAAAATACTGTTTCCAAAGTTACCTTTTTTTTTTTCCTTTTCCACCATTTCGGTGTGGTTATGTTATTTATATAGAGTCTATGGGGCCTTGGACTCAGTAACTTAACAGCCTCACGTGGGGATGGATGGTTATTCTCTCTTACCTCCCCCTTGAAGGGGAGCCCATGAAGATTTGGCCATACGTATCTGCCTAGCGTTCTGACCCTGTTCCAGAAGCTTGTTTGCCTCTTTAAGAGTTTGGCCTGCAATTCAAGCAACTGCCACCAGATGGAAGGAACACTCTGTTAAGAAAAACAAAACAAGTATTAAGATGGCTAATGTTTACCAGTGATCAGTAAGTTACATATCCCTGTTCTCAATTTAGCGGATTATTTATGCAGAAACCCTCTGTCTTCATTAGAATCTCTGTGCCCATTGTCACCTTAGTTACTGACTTAGCATGATTCCTTTCTTATGCTGCCTTTCATCCCAAGATGATCTCTAATATGCTTGCCCACTCTGGCTGAGCTAAGATGCCTTCCTTTCTCTTATCTTGCCTTTGCATCTTCCAGTTGTTATTGCTCTGCAGTGACCGGTCTTCCTGCTTTCTGTTTCTCCACTCGGTTACATAATTCAGCCAGGTTAATGTTTAGAAAATGCTACTTTTCAGCTTGTCCTCCAGAAACTTCACTGTCCTTTGTCTAAGAATTAGTCTGGCTTTTAAGGCACCCCACCCCACCCTGTCCTACGTGATATGTTGAAAATACATGTGGTCTTGCCTTGGTTCCTACTATCACCATATCGTATTCATTTTTAACACCTAGTTCAAAGTCTAGCTTCTTTTTTCATTCAATCAACAAATATGCTTGAATGTGTTACCATGTGCCAAGCATTATTTCAGGCCCTTGAGAATTCATAATAGAATAAGACAGGCAAAGTCCTTGTCTTCACGGAACTGTTACTCTAATGGGAGAGTCAGACCTCCCCTTCCCACAAAGCACCCCCATAATCCACACCTAGCACTGTCTCTTCCTCAGAGCACTTCTTTTATATTCATAAAGTACTGTAGAAAGGCGACTGACAGTATTGTGCATTTTGCCAGAATTGATCCATACAAATGAGTGTTGCCCTTCCAGATGATGACCTTGGAGCTCTGACATTCTGGTGCTGTAGGACTTATTCAAAACATGTGTAGCAGTTTTCTTTAGAAATGTCCTCCACAGCTTGCAGTGTATTTACCTAAATATTCTCAGCTGCGGCAAAGGATCCACTGGCTTTTTAAAAACAGCCTCAAGTCTCCCAGAATGGGAAATTAGCTAAGTGAGAATGTGTGACAGAAGGAAAGAGATGGTTTTTTGACATGGCTCAAAAATGGACTATTGAAGGGGCTGCCCAAAGAGAAATCCAGAGACATGTGAGCAAGTGACAGCAGTGCTCAAATACAGTCAAAGCCTATATTGAAGGACAGCACTCATTTGAAAACATTAGTGCTGGTAGTTTTGCCTGAAGACGTTAATTTAATTTTAGTATTTATCCTCTCACCTGGTGGCTTTTACTGCCTTATACATTCTCAGTTTGTATTTTTTTAATGTTTTTCATATTCTCCCAGTTAAGTGATAACTCGCTTAGAAATGAGATGTTTTGTTTTTTTTTGTATCACCCAGTGTCATCTTTAGGCTTCCCTGGTGGCTCAGAGGATAAAGCGTCTGCCTGCAGTGCAGGAGACCTGGATTTGATCCCTGGGTTGGGAAGATCCCCTGGAGAAGGAAATGGCAACCCACTCCAGTATTCTTACCTGGAGAATCCCATGGACAGAAAAGCCTGGCTGGCTACAGTCCACGGGGTCGCAAAGACTTGGACACGACTGAGTGACTTCACTTTCACTTTCAGTGTCATCTTTACTTGTAATAGATGATCAATAATAATAATTGGTTGTTTAATGAGGCAGTAACAAAGGCAATAAACCATTAGTTGATACTTGTTTGTGTCAATATATACTATGATAATTTCCTGACTATTTATTGGCATTAACAGACTTTAAAATGTACACTTAGAGCTTTATGTCAGTCTAGTTTTTGATGATTTTACAAACCCACTTGGCATTTAAGGTGCAGTACCATTAGGTGTTCATATTATATGGAGCTCATTTCTTCTCTAGAACAGCAAGAGGATCTCATAAAGTAAGTGAGGTTATCTTCTGCCTGGGAAGAACAGAAGTTGGTATCAATATGAATGTAATCTATTGTTTTGAATTGTTTCCTTACAACTCGGGAGTAGAAGTTTGTTGCATTGTGACATTAGAAGCATTTAGGACTGCCTATACTATTGAGTACATTGGAGAAGGAAATGGCAACCCACTCCAGTTTTCTTGCCTGGAGAATCCCAGGAATGGGGGAGCCTGGTGGGCTGCTGTCTGTGGGGTCGTACAGTCGAACATGACTGAAGTGACTTAGCAGCAGCAGCATACTGTTAAGTATAGTTTCCTGTTTTAGTTTAGAAAAGTTGATGGAGTGAAACATATTAACCCGTTTCTTCATTTTTTTTCCAGAACCTTTGTTTCATTTTGCCACAATTTTTGTACCAGTTCTTCTGTGGATTCTCACAGCAGGTTGGTTTCCCTAGGTATTTGTTGTAATGTAGTTTATACTTGCTGTTAATAAATTACCTTTTGTGTATTGGGTTGTAGAGATTTAAAGAGGGTATATCCAAAATAAAAGGATTTTTTTCCCCCCTTGGTTCAGCATTTGATCTTCTTGGCCTGGTTTTTGACCAATAGCAAAATTTTATGTCTTTGCTTCAGTAATGGTCTTATTGTTATTTTCTTTTTGAAAGTTATTTGGTACATCCTATTGGAATTGAGATCCTTTAAAAAAAATTTTTTGTCAGTGTATATAATGTTTTCCAATAACTTTAAAATGTTATATTTATATTTCATCAAATAAAATTTTTTATCTTTGCATTTTCTCAAGTTGATTTTCTAGAAGAAAAATATTGATGTTTAAGCTAGCCAAGAAGCAGTAATTCCTGGATAAAGCCTTGGATTAGTTAAAGAATTCTACACTTGTAGCCCTCTGTAGTTTTCTGAACATTTTTCGCATACAGAATGTGCTATATGTTGACTTGATATGTAAGTGGTTGGATGAGCAGGAATGTTTGTAAGTTTCTCTTAACAGCTGAAATACATTTTGCATTGCTTCTAGTGGAAGTATAGCTAACTAAGGAAGCTATAATGCTCAATGACTCAGAAATTTTGTAGTTTATCTATGAGCAATTCAGTGATTTTTACCAAGTTGAGCTGCTGGTAACATCATCACAGGTATTAGAAACTGAGTTTCTATATTTCAAGGCCTGCTGCATTCCTCATGATAAGAAGTGATTTTTTTTCTAATTTCTTGGCAGTATTTTTAGAGAATGTATTCTTTCCAATGGGAAGTGACTGCTATTTTTCTCTTAAACTTGCCTCTTTGCTATATGGTATGCTGTCTCTTATATCAGTTCCATGTCATCAGCCCCATGATGCCTGCTAAGCTGATCACTTTATGAAATAGTCATCTATTTGCTATAGGAAGTGCCATCAGGCTTCTTGTATTAGAAAGTAACAGCATTGGTAACAGTTTTTTAAATTCTGATAGTTATAATTTTCTTGAACATTCACATTGCTGTTGATCAAAATATTTATAATTCCTCACTTCCATGGATGATGAATGCAAGTTTTTAAAAGACATTTTGAATTTTTATAGCAAACTGATAAAAGGAAGCTGGCTTTTAAAACAATGTTGACCAAGCAAAAATTGTATGAAGAAAGAAAAGAATCCTTGAGTTCTGAAACCCTGGGCTATTGGGGGTCTGCTTAGGTTCTCATAGGAGTTGATGTTTGCCTTCCTCAGTTGCTCAACTAGTACGTGAATTCGTTTAACAAACACTTATTGAGTGCCTACTGTGTGCCCTGTTAAGTATTGGGAATGTAACAGTGATCAAAGCTCTTACCCCATGGAGCTTGCAGTACAGTGAGTGATAGGCAGAGAGACAGACAGCAGTCAAACATATTATGCTGGGTACTGATACATCCTCTGAAGAAAAAACAAAACAATAAGTGAATAGGGGATTTATTGACTGGGAAATATAGCTGCTTTTTAGACAACCTGATCTGGGAAGTTTTCTCTGATGAGGTGACATTTGGGCAGAGATTTGGAGGAAATGAGGGAAGAACCTAGGCACACATCTTAGAAAAAGTGTACCAGATAAAAGGAAGGTCTCTTGGTGTCTCAGACGGTAAAGGATCCACCTGCAATGCAGGAGATTCGGGTTCAACCCCCGGGTTAGGAAGATCCCCTGGAGAAGGGAATGGCAACCCACTCCAGTGTCCTTGTCTGGAAAATCCCATGGACAGAGGAGCCTGGTGGGCTACAGTCCATGGGGTTGCAAAGAGTCAGACATGACTGAGTGACTAACATATCTGAGGTAGTGATGTTCGTAGCTTTCATTTTCACTTTGGCCTTGTGCTGCTGGTGAATGCATAGACTGTTATTGCAGATACATGGCTCAGACGGTAAAGTGTGTGCCTGCAATGCGGGACACCTGGGTTCGATCCCTAGGTTGGGAATATCTTCCTGGAGAAGGAAATGGCAACCCACTCCAGTACTCTTGCCTGGAAAATTCCATGGATGGAGGAGGAGCCTGGTAGGCTACAGCCCATGGGGTCGCAAAGAGTCAGACACGACAGCAACTTCACTGGTGGAATACATACAGGTTAATCAGCCTATTTCAGTTTAGGTCTACTTCAGGTGTTCTCTGCAACCTAGGAACTTAGATATGTAGATATGAACTATGGAGAAGGTAGAAATGGCACCAGGATACAGATTTTTTAAACAAAAATCAACTCTTTCTTTAGTAAAGCTGGAATAGACTGGTCTTTTTTCTTCATGAAAAGATACCATTCATAACAGGTTTCACAACAACAGTATTATCAACTAAACCTGTTGTTTGTTTTGAGGACTATTCTGTCTCCTCTGATTATGCATCTAAAAATTATAATTATGTCTGATATACACTCAAAGTACCATAGTGGAACAAAAGTAGATTGATGCTCCTTTTGTTTGAAAAAAATTCAAGACTAAATTACACACCAGTCAATCTGTTTTTTTGGTTTTTTGTTCTTTCAATTTCTAATTAGCAAAAATGGAATGGGTGGTTTTCAATGAGAGTGTAGTGCAGTGTGCCAACAGACTAGATCTCTCCGTTGAGAATTAAAAGAAATCTAACACCTTTTGGGGGGTACTTTTTAGTTCAGTAACATATTTTCTAAACTTAAATCTTTGTATGTGCAAAGTATCTCCATCTTCTTTGTTCAGTTCAGTTCAGTTTAGTCGTTCAGTCATGTCCGACTCTTTGCAACCCCATGGACTGCAGCGCACCAGGCCTCCCTGTCCATCACCAACTCCCGGAGTTTACCCAAACTCATGTCCATTGAGTTGGTGATGCCATCCAACCATCTCATCCTCCGTTGTCCCCTTCAATGCCTGCCCTCAATCTTTCCCAGCATGAGGGTCTTTTCAAATGAGTCAGTTCGTCGCATCAGGTGGCCAAAGTATTGGAGTTTCAGCTTCAACATCAGTCCTTCAATGAACACCCAGGACTGATCTCCTTTAGGATGGACTGGTTGGATCTCCTTGCAGTACAAGGAACTCTCAAGAGTCTTCTCTAACACAACAGTTCAAAAGCATCAATTTTTCGGTGCTCAGCTTTCTTTATAGTCCAGCTCTCACATCCATACATGACTACTGGGAAAACCGTAGCCTTGACTAGACGGACCTTTGTTGGCAAAGTAATGTATCTGCTTTTCAATATGCTGTCTAGGTTGGTAATAACTTTCCTTCCAAGGAGTAAGCGTCTTTTAATTTCATGACTGCAGTCACCAACTGCAGTGATTTTGGAGCCCCCAAAATTAAAGTCTGCCACTGTTTCCCCATCTATTTGCCATGAAGTGATGGGACCAGATGCCATGATCTTAGTTTTCTGAATGTTGAGCTTTAAGCCAACTTTTTCACTCTCCTCTTTCACTTTCAAGAGGCTCTTTAGTTCCTCTTCACTTTCTGCCATAAGGGTGGTGTCATCTGCATATCTGAGGTTATTGATATTTCTCCCAGCAATCTTGACTCCAGCTTGTGCTTCCTCCAGCCTAGCATTTCTCATGATATACTCTGCATATAAGTTAAAAAAGCAGGATGACAATATACAGCCTTGACATATGCCTTTTCTGGAACCAGTCTGTTGTTCCATGTCCAGTTCTAATTGTTGCTTCCTGACCTCCATATAGATTTCTCAAGAGGCAAGTCAGGAGGTCTGGTATTCCCATCTCTTTCAGAATTTTCCATAGTTTGTTGTGATCCACACAGTCAAAGGCTTTGGCATAGTCAATAAAGCAGAAATAGATGTTTTTCTGGAACTTTCTTGCTTTTTCAGTGATCCAGCAGATATTGGCAATTTGATCCCTGGTTCCTCTGCCTTTTCTAAAACCAGCTTGAACATCTGGAAGTTCACGGTTCATGTATTGCTGAAGCCTGGCTTGGAGAATTTTGAGCATGGATTTACTAGCATGTGAGATGAGTGCAGTTGTGCGGTAGTTTGAGCATTCTTTGGTATTGCCTTTCTTTGTGATTGCACTGAAAACTGACGTTTTCCAGACCTATGGCCACTGCTGAGTTTTCCAAATTTGCTGGCATATTGAGTGCAGCACTTTCACAGCATCATCTTTTAGGATTTGAAAAAAATCAACTGGAATTCCATCACCTCCACTACCTTTGTTTGTAGTGATGCTTCCTAAGGCCCACTTAACTTCAGATTCCAGGATGTCTGGCTCTAGGTGAATGATCACACCATTGTGATTATCTGAGTCATGAAGATCTTTGTACAGTTCTTCTGTGTATTCTTGCCACCTCTTCTTAATATCTTCTGCTTCTGTTAAGTCCATACCATTTCTGTCCTTTATTGAGCCCATCTTTGTATGAAATGTTCTCTTGGTATCGCTAGTTTTCTTGAAGAGATCTCTAGTCTTTCCCATTCTATTGTTTTCCTCTATTTCTTTGCACTGATCACTAAGGAAGGCTTTCTTATCTCTCCTTGCTATTCTTTGGAACTCTGCATTCAAATGGGTATATCTTTCCTTTTCTCATTTGCTTTTCGCTTTTCTTCTTTTCACAGCTATTTGTAAGGCCTCCCCAGACAGCCATTTTGCTTTTTTGCATTTCTTTTTCTTGAAAATGGTCTTCCTCCCTGTCTCCTCTACAGTGTCACGTACCTCCGTCCATAGTTCATCAGGCATTCGGTCTATCAGATCTAGTCCCTTAAATATATTTCTCACTTCCACTGTATAATCATAAGGGATTTGACTTAGGTCACACCTGAATAGTTGAGTGGTTTTCCCCCACTTTCTTCAGTTTAAGTGTGAATTAGGCAATAAAGAGTTTATAATCTCAGCCACAGTCAGCTCCCGGTCTTATTTTTGCTGACTGTATAGAGCTTCTCCATCTTTGGCTGCAAAGAATATAATCAGTCTGATTTCGGTGTTGGCCATCTGGTGATGTCCATATGTAGAGTCTTCTCTTGTGTTGTTGGAAGAGCGTGTTTACTGTGACCAGTGCATTCTCTTGGCAAAACTCTATTAGCCTTCGCCCTGCTTCATTCTGTACTCCAAGGCCAAATTTGCCTGTTACTCCAGGTGTTTTTTGACTTCCTACTTTTGCATTGCAATCCCCTATAATGAAAAGGACATCTTTTTTGGGTGTTAGTTCTAAAAGGTCTTGTAGGTCTTCATAGAACGGTTCAACTTCAGCTTCTTCAGTATTACTGGTTGGGACATAGACTTTGATTACTGTGATATTGAATGGTTTGCCTGGAAACAAACAGAGATTATTCTGTTGTTT
This sequence comes from Moschus berezovskii, assembly GCF_049115385.1. Classification (NCBI taxonomy): domain Eukaryota; kingdom Metazoa; phylum Chordata; class Mammalia; order Artiodactyla; family Moschidae; genus Moschus; species Moschus berezovskii. Next base: position 130,005,692 of record NC_142488.1, on the reverse strand, counting down.
TTGAGATTGCATCCAAGTACTGCATTTTGGACTCTTTTGTTGACTATAATGGCTACTCCATTTCTTCTAAGGGATTCCTGCCCACAGTAGTAGATATAATGGTCATCCGAGTTAAATTCACCCATTCCAGTTCATTTTAGTTCACTGATTCCTAAAATGTCAACGTTCACTCTTGCCATCTCCTATTTGACCACTTCCATAGGATCATGGATAAAGCAAGAGAGTTCCAGAAAAACACCTATTTCTGCTTCATTGACTGTGCCAAAGCCTTTGACGGTGTGGATCACAATAAACTGTGGAAAATTCTGAAAGAGACGGGAATACCAGACCACCTGACTTTCCTTTTGAGAAACCTGTATGCAGGTCAGGAAGCAACAGTCAGAACTGTACATGGAACAACAGACTGGTTCCAAATAGGAAAGGAGTACGTCAAGGCTGTATATTGTCACCCTGCTTATTTAACTTATATGCAGAGTACATCATGAGGAACACTGGGCTGGAAGAAGCACAAGCTGGAATCTAGATTGCCGGGAGAAATATCAATAACCTCAGATATGCAGATGACACCACCCTTATGGCAGAAAGTGAAGAGGAACTCAAAAGCCTCTTGATGAAAATGAAAGAGGAGAGTGAAAAGGTTGGCTTGAAGCTCAACATTCAGAAAACAAAGATCATGGCATCTGGTCCCATCACTTCATGGGAAATGGATGGGAAACAGTGGAAACAGTGTCAGAGTTTATTTTTGGGGGCTCCAAAATCACGGCAGATGCTGATTGCAGCCATGAAATTAAAAGATGCTTACTCCTTGGAAGGAAAGTTATGACCAACCTAGATAGTATATTAAAAAGCAGAGACATTACTTTGCCAACCAAGGTCCGTCTAGTCAAGGCTATGGTTTTTCCAGTGGTCATGTATGGATGTGAGAGTTGGACTGTGAAGAAAGCTGATCGCCGAAGAATTGATGCTTTTGAACTGTTGTGTTGGAGAAGACTCTTGAGAGTTCCTTGTACTGCAAGTAGATCCAACCAGTCCATTCTAAAGGAGATCAATCCTGGGTGTTCATTGGAAGGACTGATGCTAAAGCTGAAACTCCAATACTTTGGCCACCTCATGCGACAAGTTGACTCACTGGAAAAGAGTCTGATGCTAGGAAAGGTTGGGGGCTAGAGAAGAAGGGGATGACAGAGAATGAGATGGCTGGATGGCATCACCGACTCTGTGGACATGAGTTTGAGTGAACTCCGGGAGTTGGTGATGGACAGGGAGGCATGGCGTGCAGTGATTCATGGGGTCGCGGAAGTCGGACATGACTGAGCGACTGAACTGAACTGAATTTGCCTTGATTCATGGACCTAACATTCCGTGCCCCTATGCAATATTGCTCTTACAGCATTGGACCTTGCTTCTATCACCAGTCACATCCACAACTGGCCGTTGTTTTTGCTTTGGCTCCGTCCCTTCATTCTTTCTGGAGTTATTTCTCCACTAATCTCCAGTAGCATATTGGGCACCTACCAACCTGGGGAGTTCCTCTTTTAGTGTCCCATCTTTTTGCCTTTTCATATTGTTCATGGGGTTCTCAAGGCAAGAATACTGAAGTGGTTCGCCATTCCCTTCTCCAGTGGATCAAATTTTGTCTCCGTCTTCCATGTAGAATGTATTTTTAAGTTCATTGGAAAATTTGCATGCATTATCTCTTGCTTTGTGTCTGCTTCAGGCGAGAAGTGTGGTCCCCTCCTCTAGGCTCTCCCAGCTCCCTATACAGTCACCACACTGTCTCCCCCTCTACCTTTGATCTTAGCCAAAAGGTCAAGAAGCAATTGCTTCCCTCTCTAGAATTCGAACTCTTTGCAGACAGGGCATGGTATCTTCTCTGTTCTCAGTATTTCACACTTGGTAAACGCTCAGTAAATTTTTTTTCCCCAGCAAATGTTTTTGATGTCAATTAATGAATGAACTGATGCTCTAGTCAAGTCATTACCAGTCTTTTAGAATCAACATCCACTATGATAGTAATTGTATCTTATTAGACATTGATTAAAAAATGTATATTTCAGTTAATTTGTGTCACATTTAAATTTAAATGCATTTTATTAATCAGAAACATTTTGTATGTGTAAAAGATATATGTGAATATGGGATATTGTCTATTCAGGTCATAGGTAATAGTTATATTAAAACATGTAGTACTGTGTAGAAATTACTGAACTCAGTAAATATTTTCATCAAAACAAGGTTTATTATAAACACCTTAATATTTTTTCAGTAAAGGAATATATATAATGTCAGATCAGTCCTATACAAATACGTTATAACTTCCAATCTCTAGTCATTCATTCATCCAGTTTTGTTGAATGCTTCCTGCAAGCCAAGTTCTGTTCTAGGAATTCAAGATTTTCAAAGCCAGGAGAACACTTGCAGTTCATCAAACTAGGTTTATTAGACAATACAACAGAAAGAATGTACACATGAGGAACAATGGAGCCTCTTAGAGTGTTAGAAAAGTCTTGTAAGATTTGGGCTTGAGTTAGGTGATTTGGAGAAGGGTTTAGGCAAGCCACTCCAGTACTCTTGCCTAGAAAATTCCATGGATGGAGGAGCCTGGTATAGGCTGCAGTCCATGGGGTCACTAAGGGTCGGACACGACTGAGCGACTTCACTTTCACTTTTCACTTTCACACATTGGAGAAGGAAATGGCAACCCACTCCAATGTTCTTGCCTGGAGAATCCCAGGGATGGGGGAGCCTGGTGGGCTTCTGTCTATGGGGTCACACAGAGTCGGACACGACTGAAGTGACTTAGCAGCAGGGCCTTGCTGGCTGCTGTTAGCAAATAAGATTAATTTTATGACTGGGCATGTTAGTAAATCTTGTCCAGGAAGCTAACATGTCATTGGTCAAGAAGTAGTAGTCATCCAGATTAGCCAGAACATAGATGTTGGTCATTATTGTGATCTGGACAATGTTTATATTGTGTCTATGTTCAGAAGTGGTTATGGAGTGATCATGTTTTTGTCTCCATCCATCACAGTCACAGTGGCCTTGTTTGATCTTGCTGTTTTGTGAAATTGTTTGTGTTCTACAGAGCACCAGTGCCTAGCTGTGAGTGCCAGGCCAACTCTTGGATGTCCGGGGCTTCTTTGCTTTTCTTAAGCTACAGCTGTCAATAAGTAAAAATCCCTGCCCACACAGAGCTTAAATTCTAGTGTGAAGAGAGATACAGTAAATATAATAAATTTATCGTGTAAATTAAAAGGTGATTAGTACTATAAGAGGGGAAAAACAGGGTGGAGGAAATGTGTTCGAGAGAGAGGACATGGCAAGTTAAATCAAGATTGGTCTGACTGAGAAGGTGACAGACAGGTAAAGAGAAGCCAGATTAAGGGGGACTTTACAGCCCCACCATTGTAGAAACTTCTTTACTTTTAGAGAGAAAGGAATCCACTGGAGAGTTTGAACAGAACAATGATTTGACTTCACTTATTTTCTAGGAGAGCTGCTCGGGTAGTTGTGTTGAGAATAGGCTACAGGTCAAAGGGAGAAGAAGCAGGGAGATCCAACTAAAGGCTTGCATTATGTTCAGAGTGGAGGGGCTAAGAAGTAATGTGGTTCTGAATGTATTTAAAAGTGGAACCAGTAAACACTTCTTCATAGATTGGATAGGGATTATGAAAAAGAGAAGAGTCAAGGATAGATCGAAGATTTCAGTTGTGGTTGATCAAAAAAATTTAGTTGCCCTTTCCAGAGATGAGGAAGACTTCAAGAGAAGCAGATTTCAGGTGAGACAAGTCAGGATTTCAGTCCTGGACATAAGTTTGAAAGATACTGGACACTCAGGAGGAGGTATTGAGTGGGCTTTGGTCATATGGAACAGGTCTTGGCTACATAGAGGAATTTTCAATGAATGGGTTGTATTAAAACCACAGGACTGTATGAGGTCAGCTAGAGAGCGAGTATAAAGTTCCAGACATGGAGTGCTGGAACATGCCAACACAGAGGGCTCAGGAAGAAGAGGAGCCTGAGAAGGAATGGCTAATGATGTAGAAAGAGAATCACTCAATTCAAAAAAATGTCTTGAGCAAGTAAGCAGTACCAGGCACCAAGGTAGATACTAGGGTTGCAAACATTGTGGGGCCACTTACTGAAGTAGGGAACATGGGAGAAAGCGGATTTAAAGGGAATGAGTGCGTTTGCTTTTAGACATTGTGAATTGCAGGTTGTCCTATGGGACAACAGCAGGAAGTTTGGTCTGGAGCCTACGGAATTCAGGGCAAGAAAGAGTCATGACCATGTGAATATATTTAGCTTTGATTTTTGTGACTATATTTATTTAATCCTTAGTAAATGGCCACATTCAATATCATAAATACAGTCTATAGAGGGTCATAGTGGTATTTAAAAGCATGTAAAATATTAACCAAAAAAACTGTGACACAGGCTGGCTGCTGCTTATATTTAGTTTACCTAAGGAGTTCCTCTCTTATACTTAATTGGTCTTCATTCACTGAAAATTTTTTTAAAAGTTCTTGGTTAGTATCTGTTAGAAATAGAGTTTATAGCATGTAAACATTCTGATTAAGATCCTATTTTTAAAAGGAGGGTATATTAATATGCTGCATTACAATATGTTAGTTTCTTTTCTGTACTCATCAGAGTGACCTTATTTACAAAACCTTTTTTTTTGCTGTCACACACAGTGTGAAAGGAAACTGTTTTGTTTTAGCTTGTGATTTTTCTAGACATTTAAATATCCTCTGGCAGATGATTGTTCCAGTACATTTATTTCTCTTTTGTGGTTTGTCATTACAGCCACTGTATGATGCTGCTTACCTTACAATGTACAACATCTGCTTCACATCCTTGCCCATCCTGGCCTACAGTCTACTGGAACAGCACATCAATATTGACACATTGACCTCAGATCCCCGATTATACATGTAAGTTGAACATATGTAAGGTAAAATCCCCTCAGACATTCAAAATTGTGGGTTTCATTTTATCTGCAGGTCAGGACACAGAACTTCCCTCCTGGTTTGATTACATGGTTCTGTTCTGAATTTTTAGCTGGAAAATGACTTGTCCTAGGTATATGTCTTATACTTGGATGGGTGCAAATTATTTAGTTCAGAATCAGTAGTTCCTACCTTAAACTTTGCCTACATTGTCATAGAGTTCTAGAGTCTTAGATGAAGACAGACTAGTTTTAACTACCTGCCACCCCCTCACCTGCCACATGATGTGAAGAGCTGACTCACTGGAAAAGACCCTGATGCTGGGAAAAGATTGAAGACAGGAAGAGAAGGGGACAACAGAGGAGGAGATGGTTGGATGGCATCACCGACTCAATGGACATAAGTTTGGGCAAACTCCGGGAGATAGTGAAGGACAGGGAAATGTGCTGCAGTCCATGGAGTCGCAAAGAGTTAGACATGACTTAGCAACAGAACAACCCCCTCACCCAAAGATATAATAGATTGAACTGACAATGTTATGTTAGACTTTCTTTTGTAAACTGCACCTGAAACATAGCCTCCCTGCCTTGTTAGCTCCCATTCTAAAATGACATTGTTGCAGAAAACAATTCATCAAGCCTTTATATTCATGTTGTGTTGGTTGAAAATAGTTGTTTTTCTCTTGGATGGGTACTTGGCACTAGCCCCAGTTGCTTAACCTTTGATTAAATTGGATTTTTGTAAGTGAAGCCTACAGCTAAGGATAAAGATGTTAATTTACTGCAGATTGTAAGCATTATTGAATAGTGGGTAGCAAGTGCAATAGAGAGAGTTGAGTAAGGTTAATTTGTGCAAAGTGAGGGTGTATGACTCATAAAACTCACAATTAGGAATTGTTAGACTTAACCAGAGTTATAAAATTTGTTCTCATTTTAAAGATATTTATTATGAAAAATTTAAAACATGCACAGAAGTAGCAACAATATTATTTATATAGTGAACTTCCCTGTCCTCTCCACTCAGCTTGAATATCAACTCATGACCAATCCTACTTCATTAATAACCTTGTCTTTTCTATCAAGGACTTATTTTAAAGCAAATATCGATCATTATACAAAATAGTTATTTCAGTACACTACCATACCTAAAAATTTAACAAGTCCACTATATTGTCAAATATCCAATCAACGCTCAGGTTTTTCCAGTTGACTCATGTCTTCTTGCTGCTGCTGCTGCTGCTGCTGCTGCTAAGTCACTTCAGTCGTGTCCAACTCTGTGCGACCCCATTGACGGCAGCCCACCAGGCTCCGCCGTCCCTGGGTTATAACATGCTTATTTGAAACTGTATATAAGGCCCATATACTGCAGTTGGTTAATAGGCTTCTGAGACTCTCTTAATCTGTAGGTTATTTTGACAATTTATTTGTTAACGAAACCTGATCACTTACCTTGTAGAGTTTCCCTCAGTCTGGTATTTGCTGATTGTTTCCTCATGGAGTTAATGTGTTCTGCTCTAGTATTTCTTGCAAAGGGTATAGTTTGATCAACAGAAGAATCATAGCACCCTTGGTAGAAATCTTCCATAGCATGAGCTCTCATACCCTCTTGTTTAAATAAATGAAGACTCAAGGCCCAGAAATGACTTGCCTAATGATAGAGGGTATAATGAGAGGCCAGGGCAGGATCCGATTTCCCTCCTCCTGATGACCAGGCCTGTGCTCCTTTCCACAGGCTGGTGGTTTTCAAATCTTGAGCAACAGTGTTCTGTCTTCAGACAACAACTAAAGTGAAGTCCAGTAGTGCAGTGACTCTGGTGGAAGACTGATTTGGGTGGCAAGGAGCAGAATGCCTCTTGTTAAGTGCCACCAAAAGCTGTAGATCAGCTTTGCCCTGATCTCAGCTCTGCCCTTGCCAAAGTCACTTGACTGAGATGGACCTCAGTTTCCTCTTAAGTAACAACAGATCTAATCACAGTGTTTGGGGGAGGATTAAATGAGTGACTACATGGAAAAACTTACAGTGGTGCCTGTATGCGTGCTCAGTCTCTCAGTCGTGTCCGACTCTTTGTGACCCAATGGGCTCTAATTCACCAGGCACCTGTGTCCATGGGATTTTCCAGGCAAGAATACTGGAGTGAATTGCCATGCCCTCGTCCAGGGGATCGTCCTGACCCGGAGATCAAACCCAAGTCTACTGCATTGCAAGCAGATTCATTACCACTGAGCCACCGGGGAAGCCCACAGTGGTGCACATAGTAAATTTTCAGTGTGCTTAGTCACTCAGTCCAGTCCTACTTTTTGCGACCCCATGGACTGTAGCCCACCAGGCTCCCATATCCCTGAGTATTCTTCAGGCAAGAATACTGGAGTGGGTTGCCATGCCAAAATTTTCAATAGATGGGAGCTGTATAATCTTACTGTTATATTAATAACACCCTTCTCCACATAACTTCAGGGCTATGCTGAGCAATTTTGCACATTAAGAATGTTGAAAACTTGAAGCAAGCTATTGAGTACAAATTCTTGTAAGGGTTTCTATGAGATTTTAGTTACAACACACGGGTGTAACATGATTTTTTTATTATTATTTATGGCTGTGCTGGGTGTTCATTGATGCATGCGGGACTTTCAGTAGTTATGGCAAGCAGGGGCTACTCTCTAGTTGTGGAATGCATGGGCTTCTCATTGAGGTGGCTTCTCTTAGGGAGCACACGCTCAATAGTTGTGGCTCATGGGCTTAGTTGCTCCTGAATCTTCCTGGATCATGGATTGAACCCATGTCTCCTGCATTGGCAGGTGGATTCTTTACCACTGAGCCACCAGGGAAACCTCGTCATGAATTTTAAACAGTTTTGCATAGAGGGTATAGTTGCCACATCTGATGGAGAAATAAAAGCCAGGGCATACCTATCATATAGCCCAAAAGGCGGCTTCCTGCCTGCCTGCCCTGATGAGACACTGCTCTCAGCCTGTCATTGTGTTGGAGATTGCTCCATTGCTCTGAGCATTCCTTTGTAAACAGGAAGCTCCAGTCTTCATATGTGACTGTCTCCACATTTGTACAACTTAATGTGACATCTGGCCTTATGTAACATATTATAGATGTCACCTTCACAGACTTAGTGATGCAGGCGTTTACCAAAAGTTTTGATGTGAAATGTGGCATAACTGGATCTTTTCATACTTTTTGAGAGAAATTTGAAAAGTAAACTGTAGTACTTGTCTCTCTTCTACCACTTTAAAAGGCAAAAGAAAGGTCTCGGTACACCTGCTGCCTCCGATTTATGGAAATGCTCAGGCCTGTGCTCCTGGCCAGCTGCCCCTCATCTTCATTCCTTCCTGTTCCCCTCACATTAGCTACCACATTCTAAGTTACAGCAGGTCCGTCATTCACCTGAGTTCAGCTCAGAAACCTCAGCTATAACCCAACACACCATGACACTGCTTCCTTTCTTCGCACATTGCGTGATGTAAATCCAGTGACTGGCTGGAAAGACAGGAACCACTTCCTGCCTGAACCCCACTCAGTGACTCTCAAAACTCTCATTGGCTGGCATTTGCTGGGCCCTCCTTTCAAGGCTCTTTAAGAGATTTGCCTTCCCAGTGGCTCCTAGTTGCGGAATGTGACTTATTGGCTGTGGCTAGAGCTCATTTCTGGAAAGCAGTTCCCTCTTTCCCTCTGCAGTTATTCTAGGGCAAACAGCAGCGTATATCTTTATGCATCCCCCACCATTGCTGTAGAGAAGGAAATGGCTACCCACTCCAGTATTCTTGCCTGGAGAATCCCATGGACAGAGGAGCCTGGTGGGCTGCTGTCCATAGGGTTGCACAGAGTCGGACATGACTGAAGCGACTTAGTAGCAGCAGCAGCTCCATTGCTGATTTCTGTGTGCACTTGGACATCTTAGTAGGTAAAAGTTGATTAATGGCTGTTTTTCAGGAAAGCCCACAGCACTCCATACCAACAGAACAGGGATCAGTTGCACTTACATTACAAAGGTCTTTCTTATTCATTACAGCTCAATGGCAGTCTTCATAATATTGGCAACATTTGCTCTATTTGAGTGATTACATACTTTTTGATAAATGTTAAGAGGAATTTGAAATAGAAGCTAAAGAATTCCATGCACAGACCCATCTTCTTTATGTAGCTCTGTCCCATTAGAATCGGTAGCCTTATTCGACATCCTGACTTGTACCCAGAACACTCCTATTTTTGATGGATGTTAAACTTTGGATCTGTCCACCCGCCATTTATCAAAGCCTGGCTGTACAGCTTCAGGCATGTTATTTGACTCATTTTAAAAATATAAAGGGCATCACAAGACCTAAGAAAGGTTAAATTCCCAGGAAGGAATCTTGATTAAAAGAAGTATTTTTATAATTATAGTTACAAAGTCATGGTAGCTTGTTTGGTTGAGAGCATGTGATTTAAAGTCAGCTCTGGCATACAGCTGTACTAGTGGTTCCCAAACTTTACTGCACATTAGAATTACCTGGGGAGTTGTACTTTTTTTTTAATTTGACTGTGCTCAGTCTTAGTTGTGGCATATGGGATTGAAGATCTATGTTGCGGCAAGAGAACTCTTGAGTTACAGTGTGTAGTATATTTAGTTGCAGCATGTGGAATCTAGTTTCCTGCCCAGGGATGGAACCTGGGTCGGCTGCATTGGGAGTGCAGAGTTTTAGCCACTGGACCACCAGGGAACTCCTACCTGGGAAGTTTTAAAATTGTCCTGGTTAGCCAGGTTATACCTCATGCCAATTAAATCAGAATGAGAGTGGGAGCCAGACATCAATGTCTTTAAAGATCCCCTTGTGATTCCAGTGTGGATCAGAGCTTGAAAACCATTATGATACACCTTTTTGAGGCTCATTATTTGAAAATGGTAGTGATAAGAATACCTATCTCATGGTTTTTGTGTGTACACAAATGGACTATATAAAACTCTTAACCCATTTTTATAAGCGTATAATAATTACTCAATAAATGAGCTGATTATTATTATTGATGATATTAATATTGTCAGTGACCAGAATTGTAACTTAGAAGCACTTTGACAACTTACTTCAACACCTCAGACAGGAGGTGATTACACAAAGACAAACCTGTGTCTCCATCTGATCTTTTAATGAAAGCCTACCAATCCCTCAGGAGGAACTCCTTTCATTCTATAAACAGGGTCAAACCCCATGTGCACCTTCAGTGTTTCACTGTATCCTTAAATAAACAGCTTACAGAGATTCATTAACTTGTGCTTTTTCCCATTTCTCAATAGGAAAATATCTGGAAACGCCATGCTACAGTTGGGCCCATTCCTATACTGGACATTTCTGGCTGCATTTGAAGGAACAGTGTTTTTCTTTGGGACATACTTTCTTTTTCAGACTACATCCTTAGACGAAAATGGAAAGGTAAAAAGAAAATTACGTCTTTTGCTGTTATAAGCATGGCTTAATCTTTTTCCATAGGCATTGGATCTATTATACACATACTATAGCTGTAATCATTTTGCAAATTATTTCTTAAAGGTATGGTATTTAGTTCTCGTAGCATCCTTAGAACAATTGAAATGTCAAAGTAAAAAATCACTTCCTGCATGCACACCTAACTAGAGAGCTTATGTACAAACCTCTGGAAGCTTAACTTGGCTGTAATTTTTACTAGATGAACAGAATTCTTGGGACTTTAGACTTTGAACCTGTACACTTTGATGTGAGCCAGGCTTTTGCTGTTTTAAAAGCAAAGTCTGTCCCCACTCAGTTCTTAGTCTGTGCTTAGAGTGCAAGGAGGTAGCTACCGTATGTTTGTAGTATTTGCCCAATAATTAGGGAATTCCCTTCTCTTCCTCCTTCCTTTCCACATGGGTGCATAGTGTTTTCCAGAAAGGCTACACTGATCCTGCCAGTGTCTTCCCAGCAAGCGACTCCATAGGTCAGCACCTGCATTGGGGTGACTTTGCCCTGGCTGTGCTCTAGGAGAGAATTGCTGATGGGGTGAGGTCTTTGGCAGCCACACAGTGGAAAATCGAACCCACCTTGCATGCTGCTTCCACTAGGTTCTTTGCTATTCCTCAGCTTCCTCTTTTATGGTCATTCATAGTTTATAATCATGTGAAGCAAAGCTAAGTTTCAAAAAGACTTTACTGAGTACAATGACTATGTCTAGAACCACACAATCACCATCTACTACAGAAGTGATAGGCTCAGTGAATTTGAATGATATACTGAAATTAGGTACTACAGTTAAAACCTCTCTAATTTAGACTAACAGAAATAAGTTTAATCACTGACTGTTGATGAAATACAAATTTAGTACTTTAGTGTAGGCACATATAGCATTTGCCAGGGAGAGTTCCCTAGTGAATCTGTGTGCATCCTCAGACCAGTCACTTCAGTTTTCCAAGTCACCTTTGCCCAGTGGTAAGCAGGAGAAATTAGATTGTATGATTTCTCAGATCCCTTCAGCTTTATGACTTGATTCTGTAACTTCACCTTTTTATTTTATGTTTATTTGGCATATAAATTATAGACAGCTGACTATACCACAATTCTGTTGATATGGTTCATTTGCTCAGCAAAGTCTACTGGTGCATGGGGAGCCTCAACCCACCCTGTGTTCAATTCATCACCCATTTTGAGTTCATGAAGTCTAAATGAATTAGACGTTATTGTATGTTTGCTAAAATTGTAATAAGAACTACTATCAGCAGTTAAACATAACTCCATGTATGATTTGATCAAATCCTTTTTTTTTGCTATTAACCTTAATTTTTTGTTTTTATTTTTTAAAAACCTTTTACATTTCATTTTCTGTTTTAATGTTATGCATTCAGATCTTGACAGCATTTGGTAAGCATATGTGCCATTCATTGCCATCGTTCGGATTTATACATGGTATCTGCTTTTCTTTGATGTGCACATGCTGACAACTGTAATATTTATAGCCACAAAATTATTATTTTTTATTAAGATATAAGTGACATGTAACATTATATGTCTCAGTTGTATAATATAATGATTTTATATTTGTATGTACTGATTGATCACCACAATAAGTCTAGTTACCCTGTCACCATATCACCATATACTCCATTTTTAAAATGTGAGTTCAATTGTCTGCAAATTAGTCCTTCTTTGAGATCTTTAGAGCTATATTGGGCTTCCCTGATAGCTCAGTTGGTAAAGAATCTGCTTGCAATCCAGGAGACCCTGGTTCGATTCCTGGGTCAGGAAGATCCGCTGGAGAAGAGATAGGCTACCCACTCCAGCATTTTTGGGCTTTCCTGGTGGCTCAGCTGGTAAAGAATCCACATGCAATGCCAGAGACCTGGGTTCGAGAAGATCCCCTGGAGAAGGGAGAGGCTACCCACTCCAGTATTGTGGCCTATAGAATTCCATGGACTATATCGTCCATGGGGTCACAAAGAGTCAGACATGACTTAGTGACTTTCACTTTCAGAGCAATATGACCGGAAAAGCCCATATCAAACTCTGTAGAGACAGGACACATCCAAATGAGTTGTCTTATGAATGTTACTGGTAGTGGAATAGAATTTTTCCTGCCTTATCGTGCTAGTCTGTTCTTTGTTTTATGCTGCATGGAATCATGAAATAAACTCTACCAGCCACATACGTGGTGTACCTCTTCAAGAAAATTTAGGCTCACAGTAAAAGCCAACATATTCGTCTGATCTTTTGAGCAGGTATTTCCATAAACAATTTGTACAAAAATCCTTGTCAGATACACACAAGATTAAACTGGCTGTTTATTGTTTTAAGCAGGCTGTGTATTCATGGTACATGTAATTGTTGAATGTTTTTCAGGTATATGGAAACTGGACTTTTGGAACCGTTATTTTTACAGTTTTAGTATTCACCGTAACTCTGAAGGTTAGATTTTTATTATTCAAATATATTTAACACCATTTTTTTTAATACTTTCTGGTCTTATACTAATATATCTTTTTTGTCTTCTAATCTTAATTTTTACTATGAGCTGTTATTCAAGTCTGAGTGCTTATTAAAATTATGTGTGGTATTAGAGATTTGGACAAAACTGAATACTATTTGTGATCCATTTTTTTCCAGTATATTGTCTATCCTCTTTTTTTTTTAATACGCGATACTTATATTGGAAATCTCTTCCTTTGTTCCTGCTGTTTTTGAGATGTTATGAGAAGTATATAAATGGACTGTGAGTGTGTGTATGTGTGTTTCCATGTTAAATACTTGAATATTTTTTAAAGTTATATATCTGTTTAAGAAGGCCAGTCCTTAAAGGAATTTGGATGCTTAAGGCAATTGAATATAGGTGTCCATGAGCAAAATATGTCTGCCAAAGAGCTTGGTAGTAATGATATTTCATATAATGTGTTAATCACTGAAATTTACTCATATTAGTGATGAAATGCATAAGAATATATGGCAGGTAACATACAAGGAAAGCAGTTTTGGCAAAATCGTTGTCATTAACATGCAGCCATGTAATAATGCTGTATGCTGAATACTGCCCTTAAGACTTATGAGTTGGGCCACCATTACGGTTGAAGGTATAATCAAATTATTTTGATCATTCCAATAATAAACACCTCATATGGAGTCCAAGAATGAGTACCTTTAAATGAATTTCATTCTGTCCATTGATCAGAACTAGATTCAGAAGTATAATTGACAAAGGACCTCTAACCATTTCCCCTCTGCATTTTTATACATGGTCCATTTGTCATACTGAGTAGAACTAACATGTTCGCGTTCCTCATGTACTATTTCAGTGATATTTTAGGCTTGCAAAAGAAAATGTTACAATTCGATTCAGTTTAGCCACTTACTAGCTGGGTGTCCTTGGGCAAGTGACCTTGTTTCTCAGCACTTCTATTTCCTCTTCTATAAAATAGAAATAAAAGGACCACCTACCTCCCCTGGAATTTTTTTATGAGAAGTCAATTAGTGAATATGTATAAAGCAGTTAAAGTAGTGTCTGGCACATAGAATGAGATTGGTACAATAGATGCTAATTATTATTATTTACTGTTATATTTCATAGGATCATGACTTAAAAGGGGATTCTCTCCACCCTTTTTTTGCCCCTAGCCTTGTATATCAGAGAAGGCAATGGCAAGCCACTCTAGTGCTCTTGCCTAGAAAATCCCATGGATGGAGGAGCCTGGTAGGCTGCAGTCCGTGGGGTCGCTAAGGGTCGGACACAACTGAGCGACTTTACTTTCACTTTTCACTTTCACACATTGGAGAAGGAAATGGCAACCCACTCCAGTGTTCTTGCCTGGAGAATCCCAGGGAAGGGGGAGCCTGGTGGGCTTCCGCCTATGGGGTCACACAGAGTCGGACACGACTGAAGTGACTTAGCAGCAGCAGCAGCCTTGTATGTGGCCCCAGGGCCTTCAAGCACCCTTCATAGTTAAAGTTGGCCTTACTGCAACATTTTTCACCTGTCTCTGAAAAGCCATCTAGTCCATCTTCTTTGCATGAGTATTACTGTGACAGGTTTCCTAGCAGCTTGGTGGGGGGTGGGGTGGAGGGGATTCAAGGCTGGGCTGCATTCACAGTGTTATCAATATCCTATTTATGAATGAGTGACTATTAACAGAGAGCTGAGGAGCAGGGTGTCAGAACAGCAAGTAACAAAACAGACACCACCTCCTCTTCAAGAATGAAATGCCCTGGATAGTAAGTATTGTGGCCCAGAAATTTTAAGAAAGCAGAGTGGACCATACTTTCTATTTTTAGATTGCGTGTGAAAATCCCAGGTGCCACAGTCAAAAGAAACAATCAGTCCTGGAGGAAACATGAAAGGATTAAAATCTCAAGCAGCTGAAAAGGTTGTTGATTTAATAGAGTAGCTGTGGGGTTTGCAATTGAAAGGCATGTTACATAGACCCGCAATCTGTGGTTCCATGATGCCTGATATGTAGAGCTAGTTGCCTTTGCTTTTAGTAACCCCCCATATGTTGTGTTTGAGGTCTCCTTTGTGTAGTTGGTCTTTTCTTCCTAGCTACTCTTTCCCTCTTCTCCTGATCCTCGGTATACCTGCCTCCACCAGCTAGGCCTTCTTTTTTTGCCATCAGCTTCCTGACCACCACCACTTAAGGACATGTGGGCTCCAGTGTCCGGGATCTTACCATGACTTCATTCTTTGTCCTTCCTTCAGTAGTGAGGCATCGGCAGTGGGTACTTGCTTGTCCACACCTCCATGCCTGTACTCTGGAGTCTAAATATCTTGGGGCAGAGCTATTTGGGAATTCTGGGTTCTGTTTTTCTAGTGCTGTTTGGCTTTGGTTGCCTGGCCCAAGCTGGATCCTCCCACAGGTATCATGTATGAGTTATTGAATGCCACTGGACACTACCTGGTGTGGTGTGTACACATCATGAAATTTCTTGTGTTGTATCTTTTCAGCTCGCCTTGGATACTCGTTTCTGGACATGGATCAACCACTTTGTGATTTGGGGTTCTTTAGCATTTTATGTATTTTTCTCATTCTTCTGGGGAGGAATTATATGGTAAGCAATTAAACATGTGAGAGTGATATGTAAATATTAAGAATATGTTATTGTATATGCCAACATTAATTATACTTTTAAAGTTTTGATTATATAAGACGGCAAGTCTTCAATATTAATGAACTGGAAGTTACTTCTAGCCAGTAATGCTGCTAATTTCAGGTGAGATTTTAAATGTAAGTTTATAGACTGCACAAATTACTCAAAAGACTTTTTGACCTTCCTTCTGGTAGCCCTTGTGCAAATCTTTCAGCTTGAAGATATATAAACATCTCTCTGTGAAGTGAAACTAATTTCTAGCATAGCCTCTCCCATATGATTTCCAGTGGAAATACTCATCCTGTGAAATTTCTACACAGTGTAGTGGCCAATAGATACAGCCTTATCCATGTGGACCCTGTTCTGTCTTTATGGTATATCACTCTCATTATTGCTACTACAGATGTGCTCATGGTACAGGGTGGTTATATCTTGAAATCACCATCCGATTGTTTTGGGGAAGGTAAAGGTGGACTCTGCTGCTTGGATTTAAAGTTCATTCCATTCATCTTGGTTCAGTAGATGTTTATTCAGAATTCATTTTGCATGAGGCTCTCTATGGGATACAGCAATGAATAGACTGTACCCCTGCCTCAAGAAGACGAGAGTCCAGTGAGTGCACATAAGCTGTGATTGGGAGAGTCATTAGAAATTAAAATCAGAGTTTCATCTCCTTTCCTTACTGCCAGAGGCCTATATTTTATTTTTAAATATCACAGTTGTTTTCATTCATTGGTGATTTCCCCTGACAAGGAAACAAGCAGCAGAGAACAGGGCTAAAGCAAGCCATTGCTTGAAATTCCAGGCATACATATTTTCACTAGTTTGAGCAAAATCGTACATACAAAACATTCCACATTATCACAGAGGACCATGTTTATGTCCCTTGAGACTTAATTAGAAGAAATTCATACTGTTTTGGAAAGCTTTTTAAAATAAAAGCCTCAAGTAATAAAAATATTGAAAACCGAATCACTTACGAAAGTAGCAACTCCAGAAAGTATACTTACAGCATTTATTTGACACCTTTATTTGAAGCAGTGACACTGAAGGAAGTCTCTATTTTATTTAATAATATACAAATGCATCAAAGTTGATTAACCAAATGTGATATACAATAGTAAGATCTGCCCTCAGGACCATAATTCTGTCTAGGAATCTGTATAGTCAGCATCTGAACTAATTGTGCAAAATTTCCTCAAGAATGAAATGTTTCTAGCAAACTGAACCAGTTTCTCACTCTCTCCAGACTGTTCCTTATTGATTAAAATGAATCCTTGACATGATTTAAAATATTGTCATACCTGTTTGTATTGATTAGAGATGCTTACTAAAAATGAAATGTGAATAAATCTTTGTTTTACATTCTTGCCTCTAGTGCTGTCCTTAAGTAGACCTGTTTGAGTTGAGCTACTCCATGAATATAAAATTTATATTAATCATAAGTCAACCAGCAAAATGTGACTAGAAATTGTAAAACTTCAGCTGAATGCTGATTGCAACTAGTCTCGGACATGCTCAACCCTGAGGCATCAGGACTCACCTCTCTTCAGGGACAGGCAGTGAGAATGATTTCTGAGCTCCAAACCCCTTCTAAAAGTAATATCTTTTGTTTTTTACTGCTTCCTTGCAAGACTCCATAGATGCCATCAAAATCAGAAAGAAAACTGTGGAGCTTTTAGAAATAGAGTATTATGGGTACTATGCAAAGGAATACCCAGCAACTAGCAGTCAGAATTGTCTGCTGGACCCTTACTGTGTCTTAGCTGCCTGTAACATTTGTCAGGGTGCTCTTCTGCATTAGAGTGGGACTTGAGCTCTGTGGAAATCTTTTCTCTATGGTAGGAGCCCTTGAAAACTCTTAAGTTTCTCCACCTTACTATTCTCACAATCTAGTGCCCTGTGAAAGTCACTCAGTCATGTCCAACTGTTTGTGACCCCATGGACTATACTGTCCATGGAATTCTCCAGGCTAGAATACTGGAGTGGGTAGCCGTTCCCTTCTCCAGGGGATCTTCCCAACCCAGGAATCCAACCCAGGTCTCTGACATTGCAGGCGGATTCTTTACCAGCTGAGCCACCAGGGAAGCCCAAGAATACTGGAGTGGGTAACCTATCCCTTCTCCAGCAGATCTTCCTGACCCAGGAATCGAACTGGGGTCTCCTGGATTGCAGGCGGATTCTTTACCAACTGAGCAACTAGGAAGCCCCACAATCTAGTGGGTAGTGGGTCCACATATATTCCATAGTCTAGTCCTCATCTGTGTAGAGCCTTGAGCTTGATGTGATCATGTTATGTTGCATGACAGTGCACAAACATAATTGTTTAAATGAGAAACCAGTGTATCTTATTATTTTTATTAATGTGCATAATGAGGATTTCTTTTAAATGCAACAGGCAGCTTCAGTAACACTTCTGTTTCATATAACAGGAACTGATTTGCTTTTCCATTATCTTCAGTGAGCACTGTTTGTCATCTACTAAATGGGACCAACCACTTACATACCTAAGGCTCCTAATCCAAGGATAGTTTGGTACATGCCCTGAGTTTGAGCAGCTGCTTTGCACTTCCTCCCCCTCAGCTTCAGACGACATTTATGCTAACATAGTGAGTCTCTCGGTGGTTCAGCTCAGACAGGGAAGGGTAACTGGCTCGACTTCTCAGTGGCCGCCTAACGGTTCAGTGGATGACTAAACCCAGCAGAATGTAGCATCCTCCTGGATTTCTGGACCCCAAGGCTTAATGTGTGATTAGCAATATTCTTCTGGCGACCTACTTTGCACACTCTGGTACCCAGTATATATTTGTAGATGAGAATGGTGGATTCCTCACATTTGAGAGAGAAAAACTACAGTCCTTATTATGCTTACATAGGGGTTTTGCCAAGGTGGGGCAGCAGTAATAAAAATGTCTTTTAAATTTCCAGATGTAGAGCACAAATCCTTTCTTACATTAATAAAACAGTCAAGGAAGTAAAATGTTTGTTAACATAAAAGTTAATCTTCATTTCTCTTGAATATGTCAGAAGTGCCAGCATTTTCTAATGCAAATAAATACTCTCTAGTTGGCAACCTTAAAATAGATCGCTTAGTTGTTTTCTAGTCAAGTGCATTTTATTATCCCTTTGATTACTTTCAAGTCAAGTGCATGTTCCCCTTTCATTATCATCCCTTTTCTTTCCAAACATTTAGTAAATGAAATCTGTTTACTACTTTTGGTCGTTCTAAAGAAGATTATTTTTATTAATGTATATAATGAGGGTTCCTTTTAAATGCAACAGACAGTTTCAGTAACATTTCTGTTTAATATAACAGGAACTGATTTGCTTTTCCATTATGTATTCTCTTTCCATTCTAGGCCATTCTTGAAACAACAGAGAATGTATTTCATATTTGCTCAAATGCTGTCATCTGTATCAATATGGTTGGCCATAATTCTTCTAATATTTATCAGCCTTTCCCCTGAGATTCTCCTGATAGTATTAAAGAGTGTAAGAAGAAGAAGTGCCAGGGTAAGAACTAACTTTATATTATAACCTGATTTTTGTAAGGGGCTTCAATATCTGCCGTGAACTAAAAACTTTATTTAGAGAATTGCCTTAGTTACAGAATGTTAAACCCCTCCTTACAGGTTCATCACTTAATTTCCTCTTCTGCATAAAAAGTATAATAAAAAACTTCGTTATCCAATGCAGGTGGTAAGTAGATTCCTTAATAGTGTTCTATGTGACCTTTAGTGATCCATATGGAGTATCTCATATGCTCCATATGGAACTTTAAACAGAAAAAATGATTTTTTTTTTAATTTAGCCTAGAATTTTCACACCGGGAATTTCCACACCAACGTTTCAGCTTTTTTTTTTTTTTTTTTTTAACAAAGCATTCCAACTTTAACCTTAGAAATTTCCCTCTGGGTTGTTTGCAGTTTATTTTTTTTCCAGTTGGTAATCCCAATTTGCCTCTTTCAAACCTTTCCCCTTCCTTTAATTATAGTGCTGCTTAATCTCTGTGTTGCTTCTAGCCCTGTCTGTCCAGCAGTATATTTAAACCAAAGAGAATTCCCTGGATGTACTTTCTACATCCTTCCACTCTCAAACACACTTGTAAAAATTTAAGATGGTTCTATCAGTGTGTTTTTATTTTTGCTGCTTATATGGTAAATTTTTTGCAGCAATGAGAAGTTATTACCCTCTGTCAGCCTAATCGCTTGGGCCTGCATTGTCTGATATCTGTTGAACCTTTCTTAAAAAGCCTTTAAACTGAAAAAGGTAGATTAGCCTAGAAAAATAAAACTTCTGGCAAATTTTGACCTACAGGTTAAGTTAATAAGTCATATTCCTGCCAACACTAGCTAATTTTGCCCAACAAAACCCTATTTCAGTCATACTGACACCAATTAGATCTTATAGCCCCTCCAAGGCAGTATTTTCAAGAAGTAGTCTAAGGTATATCTACCTAATCTGCTTGATTAAATTTGCCAGTTTAGCCAGAAAACTGGTTCGTCTTGAGTTTTATTTTTTTTTATTTTTTTCCTATTGGTAGATTCCAGTGGTTGGGATCATGCAGAATAGGGAACTGCAATGGCTATAGTGGGAAAATCTTCAGTGATTGGGTGTATAAGAGAGAAGCTGCATGATCCAAGTCAGTATCAACCTCAATGAAAAACAACAGATTATCAGTGGCACAAGCCACATTCGTGGTATAAACTGGCCAATCACTATATGGTTAGGTGGTCAGAACTGGCCTTAATTCTGTGCTTCTGCATGCCTTATAGATGAAAGTGGACACAATAACATTCATTAATCTAGCTAAAACCACCTTAATCTCTCTCTAATCCCTCCAGTAGACCCGCTACTGACTCCCTCCAGCCTGGTATTTAGTCTTAGAATGGGAAAGTGGCATTTATTTTTCTGATTATACCTTAAATACCAGTTGGACAGGGGTATAACAGGTTACTTTCTCTAATGGCTCAAGTGGCAATTTGTATGAAACCAAATTTTTAAAATGTCACAGTTAGAAATATTTTGGTGCCTTGTCATAATAGAGATTTGTCTACAAAGGATCTCTTTATTTGAAAATACACTCTGAGAAGCTCCTTGATGTTGTTCTTATTTGGGGTAATGGAGCTCATGCTAAACAATGGGTCACAGCCAGCTTATAAATTGACAAAGCTTCATCCTCTAAAGATGAGACAAAAAATCTCAGAAATCAAAACGTTCAAACATAATATTTTATCCTCTTCTGTAGGCCCTTTAAAAAAAATTACACTGGCTGGACGTGACTTACATAAATTAAATGGCCATTAAATGGAGGGATGCTGCAAGGCAGTCACAGATAAAGACTTAGAACATTTTCTTTCCATGCAAACAGCAAATTCCAGATTTCTGTTGAAAGAAAGCATGGAGTTCTGGGCCTGCAGCCCTTTTTACTTAGCAGTGTAGAGTATTTCCAGGGTTCAGGATGAACTTTGTTTGCCATGAATTATGTCTGTTATAGGAATTCTAGTGTCTGTGCTGTAGCTTGGCATGCTGATGTGCTAGAACAACCAGGAAAATTTCCATAATCACCTTCATTCATTCATTCATTTATTCCTGTCGTCATTGAACCAGTGAACATGTGTTGAACCACCTACTGATGAACATCTCTCTTTAACATCCAAAGTCTGAAAGGCTAAATGGTTTTTCAGACTCTATGGGATTTTGAAACTTGCAGATGAGACAGAACATTGTGGGCACTCATCAGCACTGACTTTTTCCCCCCTTGTGAGAAAATGCAAGAGCAAAGTAGTGTATATCAATGCATAAAGGGCAACTGAAACATGGCAGCCATGACTACTCTGATAAGTCATATCTATTTACACAAGGCTCTAGTTGGCCACATCAAAGATGCAGAAGCCACTTCAAAGATCTTTCTTCAAAGAAAGAGTATCTTAAAGGCTTCTCTGGTGGCTCAGATGGTAAAGAATCTGCCTGCTCTGTGGAAGACCCAGGTTCAATCTTTGGATCGGTAAGATACCCTGGAGAAGGAAATGGCTACCCATGCCAGTATTCTTGCCTGGAGAATTCCATGGACAGAGAACCCTGGTGGGCTACAGTCCATGGGGTTGCAAAGAGCTGGACACGACTGAGCAACTCACACTTCAGTGAGCAACAATCTGGCATTCTGGGTGACTTCCTACTTATTCAGTATCCCTTGCTAAGACATTGGCCTCATTTAAAGAACAGCAAAAGATTCTTTTCCACTGGGTCCACCTCATTCCTGAGAGGCTCCCTAATGGGGTAGAGTGTGTGTCCCTAGCTAGAAGTAGATCCCCCTGACTTCAACCAGTAAGGGTCAGATCCTTTGCAGGGAGAGCCAGAAATGCCTGTGGCAAGTAGACTGCCTGTGCTATCTGCCGGTGAGTCTTGGCAGCTGCTTTAAGAAGGGATAGAGAAAATGTCTCCATGGCTTTTGAGAAGGAAGCTAAGCCATTTACATTTAACTGTTGCAGTAGCAGCCTTCTATTGAATTCCATTCAATTCAGAACACTTTGCCCGAGGGTCCAGGGTCAGCTAGCTGCTGTGCTAGGTTGATCATTCCATCTCACAGGGAGCTCTCACTCTAGTTGAGTTATAAAGGGATTTATTTGGAACACTTCTGGGAGCAGGTATAAACAGAATAGTAGAGTCAATAATATGGCTTGTAACACAGCTGAGCCATCTCAGTGTCCAAGTCATTACCTCCGGAAGCCTCTAGTAAAAAGGCCAGTCTGGCAGCCCCCACCACAGCTGAGTTCTGTCTTGATACTAGCAGTATAAAAGAACTCTGCTATCTTCGAAAATAGATTCCCTCAGTCATTTAACTCGGGGTAAATACATTTTCACACCCTTATTTTCAGCAGTATAGTTAATTTTTGAGCTAAAATCCCATCATTAAGGATCATAGGGCTTTTCTTTAGCTTCTACGCTGCCAGCAAGTGTATGATGAAATTATCATTGAGCACTGAACAGTGGGTGCAGCACATAACACTTCAAAGGAAATGTAAAGTTTAGGATTTGGGGTACTTCGAAAAGCTGTGTTCCCTCTCAGCACTTTTGTTGGGCTGGCTCTTAATCAATGAAATACACCTGACAAGGATCATAGGGCTTTTCTTTAGCTTCTACGCTGCCAGCAAGTGTATGATGAAATTATCATTGAGCACTGAACAGTGGGTGCAGCACATAACACTTCAAAGGAAATGTAAAGTTAAGGATTTGGGGTACTTCAAAAAGCTGTGTCCCCTTAGCACTTGTGTTGGGCTAGCTCTTAATCAATGAAATACACCTGACCCTCTAGCCAACTAGTGAATACCAGTTACCATTTCTGGCGGAGGAATTTTCCACGTATCTTTATGTTAAGTTTTCCCATGGAAACTACCATGATCAAAAGGAGGCTTGATTTTGCCTAGTAGACACGGAAACACCATAATGTAATAAGAATGGATGCATCAACATAGCTATACCTTGCAGATGATGTCTGCACAAACAAAAGCAAACATTCAGTTTCATAGGGAGCTCTTTTAGAGCGGCAGCCAGGAGAAGGAAGAATGTCAGGTATCTGAGCAAAATTCCCAGAGAAAGCACTTTAGAGAATACAGTTTCTCCTTTAGTAACAATGGTGACTGATGATGACTGTTGAAATCTTTACAGTGTCTCATACAACCATGAGCTCTAAGGGTAACAGCCCTGTGATCTAGATTAGACAAAAATAAAATTGAATCTTAACATCGTGGCTGTGGAGGTGGACCTTTATGCATTGGCCTCTTTGACAGACTGCTAATTGAGCCAGTGTCAAAGCTCCGTAGATGACTGCAAAGGAATGTGGAAATTTCATACTGTTTTGTTTGTCATCTCTCACGCCACCCGCCCCCAACCAGTTGCTAGCTGTATCAATTTTTTATTGCTTTACTCTTTTCATGCTCTTTATTGCCTTCTGTACTCTCATATTTCTGTTTTCCTTTATAAAGTAGCCTATAAATCCCTAAAATTTCTACTTCATAGAAAAACTTTTATCTCTGACAGTTGGATACAAGGTTCTGAGCACACCAAAATGTGTTTCGAGTTAAATAGATGGGCTTGTATTTTAAACACAGGGTGGGGGGGGGGGGTGGTATCCTGTTAATCTTGTTCCATCCAAGGTTTTTGCCTACAAAAGAGAAGGTGAACAATTAAAATTTTTTTTCTCAGAAACTAAATATTAATCTCTCTAGCTTTTATCAATTGGTAATTTGCATGTTACCAACATCACCAATTTTATTAAGGTAAAATATGAACAGGAGAAATGTAGTTATGTTAAAGCATATATGAATAAACAAAAATTTTCCTTTGGAAGTATAAATGTTTATTAGACTCTGCTAGATATATGTGTTACTCTAGCTGGTTTCTTTTTGTTAAGCCTATTTCTATTAGTTGCTTAGTAGATAATATGGGTAATCTTGATTAGCAAAATCGTTAAGCTCATTCCTGTAGTTCACCACACATCTGTTTTGCTAGAGCAGTACCATACCAAGTCTATAAATTAGCCTACAGCTTCAGGCACAGAATAAGGGGAAAAAAACTAACCTCTTAGATTTTCTAACTAAACTTTAAGTCATTGATTTTCACTTTTTCTTAGTGTTTTAAAGGAAAATTTCATAGCTTTTCAGGCAACGCTTTTAAAGAGTCTCTACAGGAAAAAAGGGGGGAAACCAATCAAATTATGTTAGAATAAAGGAAGTTAAACTTTGGTTCAGAGGTAAATGGTACTAAAGTGTGGTTTCACCAACAGGTTTTTCATTATTTAGTTTTGATTAGGAGGTTTTTAACATGAAAATGCCCAAGGACAGTCAGTCCATATTACATGTGTGCAATTGGACAAGGTGAGATAGTTACTTGAAGATAGGTTGGTGATGGATCCTGAGCATAGCTGTCTGATCATTGAATTTTAAACAATGTAAATTAGTGAATTAATGATTAGAGATGAGCTTTATTTCAGTGAGAACATACTTTTAAATTATTTTATTCAAAATAGTCAATATTCCCATGAACCAAAAGTTTTTAATTTATATACAGAGAAATAGCAGTTTGCTCATACAATAAACTATTCCTAACTAACTCTTTTACTTCAGAAAATAACGTCTTTAAAACTAACGTCATTTCGACTTCTAATTCTCAAGGTTTCTTTTTAAATGTCTTACATTTCAGAGAATATTTACTTTTTCTTTTTGGTTTCTGCATTTCTCTTTTTTCTACTGCAATTTTCCACCTTTTGTGCAATTGTGAACAAGGTAACGAAACGCCTCCCTTCCTCAGGAACATCTACTATCTTCATGCTTTCTCAAACTTCCAGCAATCACAGTTTCTCTTGGAGTGAATAAGGTGATTTCCTTTCTTAATGTACCGACTTGCTTGCATTCTCATTTGCTTGACACCATTTTCCGATTCTTTATGAAAAATTCTCATGACTCATCTTTATATCTTCTATTTGATACTTAAGAATATTTTGCCATTTTCCTTTAATCATTTGTTCACCTTCTCAAATTGTCACACTGGAGAATCAAAAACCTGGACTGTAGGTCTGTAGTCCCACTGGTTCCTGGTACACAGTAGAAGCCACAGCGTGTTAGAGCTAGTCTTTTCACTAAGATAGGAATGTTTTGCACAAATTTCTCTTTGTAAAATATACTCAGAGTACCGGAACAACTCTCAGAGGTGTTCACCAAAAGGATGGTAAGGTTTACTAATCAAACCATATTGCCTTCATCTACCACATAACTTACCAGTGTCATTTCAAAAACTCAAGTTTGCCACGTACTACTACTGTCTGTATTCTACCATGAAAACAATTCAGTGTGAGGTGAAAACAATTCAGTGCGAGGTGGAGACTTTCTTAGGTCTTTAAGTGTATTCATTTAAGTGTTATGCATTTGCTATAGTATAATCATGTGTACTTTTGGCCAGAAGAGTAGTCTTATAGGAAATGCTTTTTTTTCTTCCTACACTTTATCACCAGGTAGGTTACCAATTTTTAAATGCTTTAAGTATCTTTACCTCACTATTACAGAGCAATCTAAGCTGTAAAAAGGCATCTGACTCATTATCCACCAGACCTTCAGTCAGACCTCTTCTTTTGCGAACATTCTCAGATGAATCTAATATATTTTAACAGGTACCTAGTGTTAAAACAAGTGGGCTGGCTTTAAAGAAACAGATTAACAGCATTATAAAGAAAAAATGAAAATATCACTCTAAATTTTCTCTGCTGTTGGTGTGGTGAACTTTATACTATTCTTTGAAAAAATATAAAGATGCATTTCTTGGAATATGGAGAAATACATATTTTAAATTTACTAAGCCCCAAAATAAAATTTTATACATTTTCCAGAGCTGAAGATTAATATAACATATTTAATTTGTAAGGGGCATGTTTTCATGGCATCACATGAAAATGCTTTTTACCACTGATCAGGAAATATAATTGGATTTTAAAAGATCATTTGGGAAATTAAAAATAAATATTCCAAAATTGCATCTGTATGATATCAAGTCAGTTTTAGTATTGCATGTTCTTTTGGGAATTACGTGGAAATAATTCAGTATGTCTGCACCTCCATGTGCTATGTCTGTGTTTGCAGGTATATATTTATGTCCTTGTAAATGTCCGAGCCCCAAGTGTATGGTAATGAACCAATCTACTCTAATCACTATTTGTAGTGTCAAGTTTTATTCAAGCTAAGTATTTCAACTTTCAGAGGTGAAAGCTTTCCTAGCCATTCAGGGGGATGCTAGCCTAATCATTTAGAATTTGTCATAATTATTTTTTCCAAAACTGAGTAAATTCATCGTATAACATGTTATTTCATTTACCTCCCCCCCAAAAAAAATATTTGGAAGGAATTGATATGCCATGGGGGGAATCTTTGAAGTCAGAATGACTCATCTATGTGTATTCTGTTTCCCAGTGCAGGGTCCTCTGTCACCCCAGGCCTTTCAAGGTGTTTTATCCATCCATGGGCATTTAAAGTCCTTCATGAATGAGGTTTACAAATTTGTCACCTTAGAAACAATTCCACACAGCTTAGGGCAGGGCATCTTTCATGCACACATAAAAATTAATGATCATCATGAATGACATTGCACTTCAGTTCACTTTGATGCTAACAATTGTGAGGCCAATTCATAGGCCCATTTTTTCATCAGCTATCAACTTCCCTACCCTTCAGCAAAGAATAAAAATTGAGCTAAAAGATTGAATCCATTGGTTCTTCTATCTCCTACAGTTCATCACAGTCTGTATCTGCAGTGTTATTTTGGGAGGGGACTCATTTTGTCTCAGTCTACCTCCTTTTACCTACCTAGTTGGAGTGACTCAATTCAGTCACTCAATCGTGTTTAACTCTTTGTGACCCCATGGACTGCAGCATGCCAGGCCTCCCTGTCCATCACCAACTCCCGGAGTTTACTCAAACTCATGTCCATTGAGTCGGTGATGCCATCCAAAATATTTTCCCTCAGTAATGAACCTGCTTTCCAGTAGCCTTCAAAGTCTTTGACCATCTTGTCCCAGATAGCCATGTCCTAAGTTGTGTGGTGTATTTTAGTGAATTTTGTATCCCCCTGGATTGCTTTACTTAGCTTGGTCTGTGGTTTGGGAGACTAGGCTGGGTAGCAGACATTGCTACTGCTTTTGGTCTCTCCAGGGCCTTAACTCCTACAGTGTTAAAACTAAGTAAGTTTTTGTTTTGTTTGTTTTTTTCAAAAACGATTGTTTTATTTTTAAAGTAATTATTTCTTCTAGGAATGTATTTTCATATGACATTATTTCTTCTCCAAGGAAAAGAAATCTGGCAATTAGTTTAGCCACCGAGTTTATCCCTTGTTTGTTAAGGAAACTGCCTGACTCCTTATATAAATTCTCATGTGAACGTCAGCCTTATTTTGCTTAGTGTCAACTTGCCCCTGCTACCTGAAGAACTAATATGAGAATGTGTATGTGTGCCACGTTGCTTCAGTCATGTCTGACTCTTTGTGACCCTATGGACTATAACCCACCAGACTCCTCTGTCCATGGAATTCTCCAAGCAACAATACTGGAGTGGGTTGCCATGCGCTTCTCCAGGGGATCTTCCCAGCCCAGGGATCGAACCTGCGTCTCTTACATCTCCTGTATTGGCAAATGGGTTCTTTACCACTAGCGCTACCTGGGAAGCCCCCAGTATAAGAAAATGAAACATCAAACAAAATGGAAGGTATTCTACAGGACTTCTAGTCCAAGCATGGCAAGGAAGGTGCACCAAAAGGGGAAGAAAATAGTACACCCCTTAAAGGCCCTCCACTACTCAAGTTTTTAAAATTTGAATTTTTGAGTGTTGAATCAAGGTTAGGTTCACCTCCTTGACAATAGGACTTGTCCTTCTCCACATACCTGATTTACAGGCACCAATTCTCATGCTGAATCCTAATGATAGTGTGTGATAGTGTTTAGAGGATGAAGAATATAGATTTCTTAGGGTGGTTTCTTTTCTAAAAAGATAATGAATAAGGAAAACAGAAGAGTCAATTGACTCATAGATACACGATCTATCAGAAAAAAATTAACTTAGGTATTATAGAGAGGAAACATGTTTCTTTAAGTAAAAGTGCTTTCTTAACAATCTTTCAAAACTGAATATTAAAGGTCGTCATAATTAACACAACCAAAAACCAGTCATCAGTTCATTCATTCATCATGTCATGAGTACCTGCTATGTGCCAGACACTGGACTGGGTGCTAGAGACAGAAAGTTAAATAAAACATCCCTGTTTTCATGGGGTGGGGCTCACAGCTAGAAGGGATCCTAGTCAGCTTAGCCTCTGCTGTCCTAGTGGTAACAGTTCTTAGGAGAACCCTGGAGCAATCCAAAAGCAAAAAGCAAGTCTGAATCTATTCAGCTGACAGATGAAGAAAAGATTAAAAACTGGTTATTGTGTCACTTTTTTCCCCAAGCATGTGAATAAAACTTGGCAGCTTTTTTAAAACAATTGGTTTACTCTGATAACAAAATTTACTACATGATTTATTTTTTAAGTGCTAAACAGATGGTTTCACATTATTATTAAAATTAATGTTTTAACTCCATATATTTTACATCTTTCAGAATCCGAATCTTGAACTGCCTATGTTATTGTCCTACAAGCATATTGACAGTGGTTACAGATAAAAGAGAAAGCACGAAGAAACAACTTCAAAAAGTTATCATCTCAGGATACTTGATATGCAACAAACTAAACCACTGTCTTATGTCTGAGGTTCAGAATAAATGTCCAGTAAAATACCAAATGACTCTCTTAAGCTTTTATAGTTATTATAAGTAGCCATTATGGCCAAAGCTCTAAGTTATGAATTATATGAAAGTTGAAAGCAAAAATATATAGAATTTCTGGCTTTAGATAGAATAACTACCAAATGGGTGCTCTTTTAACCCATGAACTCTGTGAATGGATTTAAATCTGATAGAATAAAGTAGAAGTCATGCAATGGGAATGAATAGATTTTGCTAATCGTACTTTTTTGCCTGGCAAAAGAAATAGTCTGTTTGGATCACATTTCTTGTTCCTACTGAATGATGATCTTAAATTTTTTCAACATATGAAAGGAATACTTGAAAATATAAAAGAACTAAATCAATGCATCAGATAGTAGTTAATCCTTTCTGTTCACCCACATGCTGATTATCCTTGCCATAAAGTGCATTGAAAGGTGGAAAGAATGTTAAGCATGGGTATTTTTGCAAAAAAAAAAAAAATTATTTATTTTTGTTCTTCTGAATTACACTTAATGGGTGGAAGACTACTAGATTTGAAATGAAATCATTTCCAATCACTTCAGTGACCCTCAGAATAGTTAAGATATAACAGATTTTTCCAATATTAGTTTTACTGGGATCAGAGGTAAAATGGGCAAAACCACAGTTACATTAAAATGCCATTCTGAACATCAGCCTTTTATAATTATTTTGTGGAGAGGAAGGAAGAATAGCTTATTTGAAACTGTTAACAGTTTCTATTTGAAAGAGGTTTCATCTATGCGCATATGTAGCACTTTTTTTTTTAACTTGGCAATTTGGGAAGGAGGAAGGGTCCATAACATGACTCTGAACATGAATGTTGTCTCTCTTAAAAAACATGGCTAGGGTAATGGTCTAACTCTAAACCACGAGATTTACCTTGGTGAAGTCCTCCACTTACTAGACTAGAGGGAGGTTATAGCCTCCTAAGGAGCTCACTTAAAACATAAAAATAAATGTGACACGTCTTTATTAAATGTTAAAATAAACATACACTTTTTTTGGATATAAGTGATTACATTTGACTCCTAGATTGAAATGGTCTTTTAAAAGGTATTTTTGTTTCAGTTTCCATTTTTGGTTGTCTTTCTGGCATGCCTGTACTATTATTAGTGTTTATATTGTAACTTGATTTAGAGAAGTATTAGATTCAGTCTATACCAATGTATTTATAAAGTCCGTATGACATATTTGATTCTACCACTTACATTTTGTGTTAATATTTAGGTGTAATTTTTCTTAAATTCTCGAAAGGACATAATTTCAGTTATCAGAAGCCATTCCATCATTACTGACCCTTTTTCATTATTTCATTTGTTACCATCTATCAGTATTATTTTTGAGTATTTGTTAGGTGTCGTCTCGCCTTCCTAAGTGTGCTGTGTTCTAGTAGCCTAGTATTTGAAGTAGTTTGCTGAAAACTAAGTCAGTTTATTCTCTACCTGTTCCAAAGAGCTAAAAGTCAGAGCCAGGAAAGCTTTTGATGTTTTGTTGTTGTTCTTGTGTTTATAATTATTGCTGTATTATTATTGTCGTTTTGCATAAGAATTATAGAGACTGTGAATACGAGGAGCCCACCTTAACTAGAGAGCCTTGTTTAATGCAGACCATTGGAGGTTTGACATAATCAAAATATCTAGGGTAGTAGAAATGTAACTGGTGGCATGTAAAATTCCTTGCAATCTGGAAGAAAGATAAGTAAGGGGGATGTAGTCGTGTCTTATAAGGTATACATTACACTGCAGCTCAGATTCACCATGACAATGATGTGTGATATGGCCTAGATTCTTGAAAGGGACCTGACTTGACTTATTTAAAGATAGATATTTTATTAATGAGCTAAAAAAATGGTTGGCGTGAGGTTAGCAGAAGTAAGCCATCCAGTACATATCACTACAATCTAACCACCTTATTTTGTGCCAGAGAAACTGACAAAATGTAATAATAGGATCATATACCCATCATTTGAATAATTTTCAACTACAAACTGTCCTTATAGTTTTCATAACTGTTGTCCATTGTTTGAGGATGTAACTACTAAACTGAAAACAAATTCCATATCTACCACATTTCCACCAGCAACAGCATAAAATGTAAGCCTAAATTTGCAAAATTCATAATAATTTAGTGATGGGATTTTTTAATAACATGCAGTATATAAATGCAGATTTTATGCAAGTGTTGTCAAAATCATTTTTCAGCTTACAAAATGGGACTGCAATATTACATTTTTCACTTCAGCAATTTTTTACATCATTGCTTTCTATAATGAATGTGAATGCCATCTTTTATGAATGCAACTTGCCTTTTTCATTACAGAAATTTTGTTCAATGTAATCAATAAACTTTGGTATGATATAATTGACATTTTCAGTCTCTTTTTTGTAAAGGTCCGTTAGACATAAAAATAATATGGAAGCCATTTGGTGATAGGAAATAAGTTTCTAATTTCTGCTTTGCCTGTACAGCTCACAAAAGATTGACCATTTCTGCATACAAACTGGCATTTGAGGGCACTATCTAATTTGGGGACGTTCCAATATTTGGGAGTTCTGAATAAGGCTGGATCTTGTTGCTATATACGGAAAAGTCCACCTAAATCAGCAAATATGTATTGCTAGGTTGCTGTGTGCTAGGCAGTGCCCACTTGTTGGACGTTGTGTGATATATGGTCCACATCTGCATCCCATTGAAATCATTTTTTTAATATTGATTTATTTATTTGGCTGTGCTGGGTCTTAATTGCAACACATTGGATCTTTAGTTGTGGCATGCAGGGTCTGACTCCCCGACCCAGGATGGAACCCGGACACCAGCATTGAGAGTGTGGAGTCTTAGCCCTGGACCACCAGAGAAGTTCCTGAAATCATTTGATTCTTAAGTAGCCATTTGTAGACTTCTGTCTCTGTATTTTTATCATCTTTTAATCCTGTTAGTCTTTGACCTACATTGAGAAAATACATTTCCTCTTTTTTTGTTGTTAAGTGGGAAATGTGCTCTATGGGGAGGTGAGACATGAGTTCAAGTTTCAGCTTTGCCACTAAGAGCCATTTCCCTCTCAATCCTCTTTTCTCTTACCTGTAAAGTGGTGTCTTGGGGGTGAGGGGAGAGCAAATGAGGTAAAAGATCAGCAAATGAGGTAGAAGATCATAATTGCTTTGTAAAATGGCATTTACTAACCAGACAAATGCATTGGTATCTTTATATTAAGGGGTTTTGTTGATGCTTTGACACTTGTAATCAATAGTTGTCATTTACCAAATTTTCATACATGTGCCTTATATTCTTTCTACCTTCTTGGAGTTAGTCCATTTAGGTTTCCTTCCCTTCCCCCATCCAGCCTGGTAAGGCACTGCCTCACTGTGGAGTCTGCCCAGGATTGGCCAATGAAGTAAGTATTGTGAGGGACTGAGTGGTTTGGCCCCTTCAGTAAGAAGCAATGCAGAGATTAGGGGCTGAGGTTATCACTATGGTTATTCAGTGAATGTGTCCATGACTGAAGCGCAGGGTGCATACTAACGAAGCTTGAAAGCCTGAGTTCTGGGAATAATTGTCAGGAAAATGAGGGGCTTAATTATTTCACAGCACTTTTTATTTAATTTGACACATTTTTCCAGCAACTGATGGGTAAGAAAATGTGGCTTCAGTTCCTAGTAATGTGGACCTACTGTGAAAAAGCACTGCTGTGTAGAGCAAACAAGTCCTCATCCTATGGGCAGGCCACTGGCTGAACAGTGCCCCTCTTGGAGCAGAGTTCCTGCTAGCCATGGGTCTTTGGCCTTGGCTCTTTGGGTAGGGAGAGGCAACATATGTTCATAGTTAAAATGCCTGCTGCTGCTTTGATCTCTTCATCAATTTGTTAAGACAGATTTCCTACCAGTAAAGTCACTAGAATCTCAGCTCATCATATAAGCTAACGCTTAAGTAGCATTTACTATGTGTCAGGCACTGTTCCACTGACTTTACATATATTCACTCCTTTAGTAATCCCCACAACCCTATGAAATAGGTATTAACACTTTTTTGATATCAGCTATGAGACAGTATCAGACAGACCCAAACTGAGGGCTATTCTACACTTTAATTGGCTTGTAATCATCAACATTATTAACATGATTATAAAGACCAAGACCCAGGGATGCCCAGATAAAGGAAAGGAAGATGACGACAAGTGCAGCATGTGATGCTGGGATCCTGGAACAGAAATTGGGACATTAGTGGGGTAATTGGTGAAGTTTGTGGTATATAGGTTATATCAATATTAATTTCCTGATTTTTAAAATTTTGCTGTGATTATATATATTGGGGGATCTGAGTGGAAAGTATATGAGAATTCTTCGCACTGTTTTTGCAGATTATTTCAAAATCATAGTTTGAAAAATAAAGCTAGAACATAACGAAGCATACAGATAACGGGAGAAGGCATTGAGCTGATTCTAGAAGACTAAAATATAATTTATTAACAAATATCTGCATGGCACTTTACAGAATGTTTTAACATACGTCATTTAATCTTCACAGCAGCTCTGTGTAGAGATTAATTGTGAGACTCTGAATTCTTACAGATAAAGAAACTGAGACTCAGATAAGTTAATTATCTTGTCCCTGGTCCCTCAGGACTGAACCTAGGTCTGATCCATGTGTTTTCTGCTACTCTACCCTGCGGTCTGTCTAGCACTCCTCAAGCATGTCTGCTGGAGTCTACAAAAATTAAAGAGGAAATTCCTGAAGTCCCTTTTCCTATGGGCCCATCTGGACGCGATGGTCTAACCCAAATCAGACCATGAACAAGAGTCATGCTAATGCCCTTAAGGTTGAGGCAAGTGCCCTCAGAATGCCCTGGGCCAGAATTTCTCTTTCATCTCATTTGATGTTGTACTGGGTTTCCCTCAAGTACTGCTTTTTCAGGTGGTTCTTGAGGCAAGTTTGATCTTCCTAACCCAACTTCCCCTGCCTCATCTGAATGAGAATACAAGTTGTTAAGTCCCTGGGTCGTGTCTGACTCTTTGCAACCCCATGGACAGCAGCATGCCAGGCTTTGTATCCTTCACTATCTCCCAGACTGTGCTCAAACTCAGGTCCATTGAGTCAGTGATGCTATCCAACCACCTCATCCTCTGTTGCCCCCTTCTCTTCCTGACCTCAATCTTTCCCAGCATCAGGGTCTTTTCCAATGAGTCAGCTCTTCACTTCAGGTGGCCAGAATATTGGAGCTTCAAATCAGTCCTTCCAATGAATATTCAGGGTTGATTTCCTTTAGGATTGACTGGTTTGATCTCCTTGCAGTCCAGGGGACTCTCGAGTCTTCTTCAGCACCGCAGTTCAAAAGCATCAATTCTTCAGCACTCAAACTTCTTTACAGTCCAGCTTTCACATCCATACATGACTACTGAAAAAACCATAGCTTTGACTATACGGATCTTTGTCAGCAAAGTGATGTCTCTGCTTTTTAGTATGCTGTCTAGGTTTGTCACAGCTTTTCGT
Organism: Moschus berezovskii; assembly: GCF_049115385.1. Taxonomy (NCBI): domain Eukaryota; kingdom Metazoa; phylum Chordata; class Mammalia; order Artiodactyla; family Moschidae; genus Moschus; species Moschus berezovskii. The sequence goes on along the minus strand of NC_142488.1, from coordinate 129,971,378 downwards.
CCAAGGAGCAAATGTCTTTTTTAATTTCATGGCTGCACTCACCATCTGCAGTGATTTTGGGGCCCAAGAAAATAACGTGTCACTGTTTCTGCTTTTTCCTCATCTATTTGCCATGAAATGATGGGACCAGATGCCATGATCTTAGTTTTTTGGATGTTGAGTTTTAAGCCAGCTTTTTCATTTCCTCTTTTCACCCTCATCAAAAGGCTCTTCAGTTCTGCTTCACTTTCTGCCATTAGAGAATGCAAATAACCTCCTTCAATTTAATAATGAGACATCAAGCTAGCCACCTGGTATCTAAAATATGTACATCACTTAAAGAACGTGGGAATATCGAAGGCACTGTCCATCTCAAATGATTCTACCCCACTTCTAGCAAAAAGTCTGGCTGAAGTGTTTATGATTTCCCAAACTGGGTTGTATGAAGCATTAGAGTCCTGGGGAATGTTATTAGAAAATCCTTAAAAGAGGGCACTCTCTGGTTAAATAACTTTGGGAAGTTCTGTGTATGACTGCCCTAAGTTACAACTCTGTAAGAACTCTAATATTAAACCCATTTGACTTCTTTTAATCCACTCCAAACACTGGACCAAGGAAACCTTTTTGCATAAACCATCTAACGTGGAATTCATCATCAGACATCAGTTTTCCGTGGAACACTCTTTCCTTTCCACTCAGTTGACAGAGTTCATTTTCATGATCTGAGAAAAATGTAAATGAAGATAGTTTTCTAGCCAAAAGCCTCAGTCAAGCTCCAAAGTAGAAAACAGACCATTCCATGTATTTAAAACGGAGGGAACTTAAAAAGGGAATTGATTACACAAGTGATGGCAGAGGGGCAAAGCCAACTGGGGCTCTGGATTTTTTTATGGCTTTGACCGCGAGACATGTGGGATCTTAGCTCCCTGACCAGGGATCAAACCTGCACTCCCTGACTTGGAAGGCAAAGTCTTAACCACTATGCCATCAGGGAAGTCCCCAACTGGGACTCTGTAAAGCAGCCCAGAGATTAGAGTAGGAGGCCTGGCATGCTACAGTCCATGGGGTCGTGAAGAGTCGGACACAACTTGTTGACTGAACAACAACAGGAGGCCAGAAACACTCAGGCTGAGGGGACAAGGAGAAGGTGGAGATCCTGGATCCTAGGGCCTGGTCCACTTGGCAGAAACGGGAATGATGGTGGACCTACCTGGAGCGGCTGGGCCCACACAAGTGTCAGCCACCATTGGAGACGCAGCCTAAGGTACCAATGCCTTGGCTTCTCCTGCCTGCCCCACAGCCTCCAGCCGGTGCCTGCCATGGGCTGGACCCAGCTGGAAGCCAGCTGCTTCCTTGAGAAGCAGCTTGAAGGGGTCACTCCCCATCATCACAGAACAGCAGAGCAGGAAAGTTGGAGTCATATGATTTTATGGATACATAATTAGTAGAAGGCCTTTGTATAATACAGCCTTCTCAATTAGTAATAATAAAGATGCTGTAGCATAAATACTAGAGCTAAATGAAGGAGTAAGAATATCTAGATAAATTCACCATTCCAAATTCAAGAAAAATTCACAAGGGATTTCAATAAAAAGCTTCAATCAACAAGGGGAAAATTTTTCCCTTTTATGTTTCTACCTAAATAAAATACGAACTCTCACTCTCTGAAGAATGTAGAACAAGGTTTCTGCCCCTCTCCACTCACTCAAGTACTAACTGGTAAGTCTGCAGAAGGGGTTATTTTGTGGTGCACATGTATACACGTGTGTGTATTTCAATCTTCTCTGGCCCTTTCTCTTTCAGGGCTGCCAGCCTAGAGTCTGCTCTGTTCTCTTCTCCATTCCTGGATCTTCCATGCAATAACCTCACTGGGGACAGGAAGCCATATTGGAAAGGTGACTTCAGTTTTCCAGCCAGTGAAGTCTCTGGACTACATGGATCAATTCAAGTCAGGGATGTTATTTCCACCGCAAGCTGTGCCAAGTTTTAAAATGCAGCTTTGCAAATAATAGATGGCTATTTTGTCTGCTTTAGGCACTTCTGTATTCTTAATGCCTAGAGCAATTCTGGGACCAGAGATACTGGTTCAGTTCAGTTCAGTTCAGTCACTCAGTCGTGTGCGACTCTTTGCGACCCCATGGACTGCAGCACGCCAGGCTCCCCTGTCCATCACCAACTCCTGGAGTTTGCTTAAACTCCTGTCCATTGAGTCGGTGATGCCATCCAACCATCTCATCCTCTGTTGTCCCCTTCTCCTCTTTCCATCAATCTTTCCCAGCATCAGGGTCTTTTCCAATGAGTCAGTTCTTTCCATCAGGTGGCCAAAGTATTGGAGTTTGTGACGTGTATAGATCTAAAACTGCTCTCTTCCTCTTAACTTTCCCCACCCATTTTTAAGATTTTATTTACTTATTTATTTTTGACTGAGCTGGGTCTTCATTGCTGCGTGGGCTTTTCTCTAGTTGTGGTGAGCAGGGGCTATTCTTCATTGCGGTGCATGGGCTTCTCTTTTGCAGTGGCTTCTCGTTGCAGAGCACAGGCTGTAGGCACGCAGGCTTCAGTAGTTGTGGCTCCCAGGCTCTAGAGCGCAGGCTCAGTAGTTGTGGCACACGGGCTTAGTTGTCCTCCTGCATTTGGGATGGAACCCGTGTCTCCTGCATTGGCAGGCGGATTCTTAATCACTGGACCAACAGAAAAGTCTCCCACCAATTACTTTTTAAGTGACAACAACATGTAACTGACTAGAAATGCAGAAGAATAAGCGTCAGAAGTTGACGTGCCTGGATCTCAAGCTCTACTGAGCTCTCCAGACAGGGGCCCGCTCACCACCCCAAGGCCTCCAGAATCATGTAAAATCTCCTTGGTTCAAGACCTTCCTCCAGGCCTCTCCTACCTGTTTCTGAGTGGAGCCCCTCTTCTGTGGAATTGTAAGGAGCTGGAACTTGCTGTGCCATTTGTGTTCCCTTTTTGTACAAACTCCACAGGACGCTGCTACTGTTTCTTGCTTTCACTTCCATCCTTCCCAGCCCAGTCACCCCAGCTGTCTCAAGTTCCCAGGGGCCACCAATCAGCTTCTCTTCATAGAGGAAGACCAGGCGTTGCAGATGCAATGATGAGAAAAAAGCCCTGGGTTTATTTTTCCTTTCTGAATTACGTTTATGGATGTTTTAATGCATAGACATTGGCATAACTATTTGCATGTCTCAGAAGCATTCTGATTTTTGGTGTGTTTGAGATAATTAATATTGCGTGATAAATGATTCAAATGGGTCTATCTTTCCTTTCCTCCTTTGCTTTTTGCTTCTCTTCTTTACACAGCTACTTGTAAGGCCTCCTCAGACAGCCAGTTTGCTTTTTTGCATTTCTTTTCCATGGGGATAGTGTTGATCTGTGTCTCCTGTACACTGTCATGAACCTCCATGCATAGTTCATCAGGGACTCTGTCTATCAGATCTAGTCCCTTAAATCTATTTCTCACTTCCACTGTATAATCAAAAGGGATTTGATTTAGGTCATACCTGAATGGTCTAGTGGTTTTCCATACTTTCTTCAATTTAAGCCTGAATTTGCCAATAAGGTGTTCATGACTGAGCCACAGTCAGCTCCTGGTCTTGTTTTTGCTAACTGTATAGAGCTTCTTCATCTTTGGCTGCAAATAATATAATCAGTCTGATTTTGGTGTTGACCATCTGGTGATGTCCATGTGTAGAGTCTTCTCTTGTGTTGTTGGAAGAGGGTGTTTGCTATGACCAATAATACCCTCTTTGTGCGTTCTCTTGGCAAAACTCTATTAGCCTTTGCCCTGCTTCATTCTGTACTCCAAGGCCAAATTTCCCTGTTACTTCAGGTGTTTCTTGACTTTCTAATTTTGCTTTCCAGTCCCCTATAATGAAAAGGATATCTTTTTTGGGTGTTAGTTCTAAAAGGTCCTGTAGGTCTTCATAGAACAGTTCAACTTCATCTTCTTCAGCATTACTGGTTGGGGCATAGACTTTGATTACCATGATATTGAATGGTTTGCCTTGGAAACGAACAGAGATCATTCTGTTGCTTTTGAGACTGCAATCAAGTACTTCATTTTGGACTCTTTTGTTGACCATGATAGCTATTCCATTTCTTCTAAGGGATTCCTGCCCACAGTAGTAGATATAATGGTCATCTGAGTTAAATTCACCCATTCCAGTCCATTGGAGTTCACTGATTCCTAGAATGTCTACGTTCACACTTGCCTTCTCCTGTTTGACCACTTCCAATTTGCCTTGATTCATGGATCTAACATTCCAGGTTAATATGCAATATTGTTCTTTACAGCATCGGACTGTGCTTCCATCACCAGTCACATCCACAACTGGGTGTTGTTTTTGCTTTGGCTCCGTCTCTTCATTCTTTCTGGAGTTATTTCTCCACTGATCTCCAGTGGCATACTGGGCACCTATCGACCTGGGGAGTTTCTCTTTTAGTGTCCTATCTTTTTGCCTTTTCATATTGTTCATGGGGTTCTCAAGGCAAGAATACTGAAGTGGTCTGCCATTCCCTTCTCCAGTAAGAATTTTACTTCAAGAAAATTAGAGATACCAAGGGAGCATTTCATGCAAAGATGGGCTCATTAAAGGACAGAAATGGTATGGACATAACAGAAGCAGAAGATATTAAGAAGAGGTGGTAAGAATACACAGAAGAACTGTACAAAAAAGATCTTCACGACCCAGATAATCACGATGGTGTGATCACTCACCTAGAGCCAGACATCTTGGAATGTGAAGTCAAGTGGGCCTGAGGAAGCATCACTATGAGCAAAGCTAGTGGAGGTGATGGAATTCCAGTTGAGCTTTTTCAAATCCTAAAAGATGATGCTGTGTAAGTGCTGCACTCAATATGCCAGCAAATTTGGAAAACTCAGCACTGGCCACATGACTGGAAAAGATCAGTTTTCATTGCGATCCCAAAGAAAGGCAATGCCAAAGAATGCTTAAACTACCACAAAACTGCACTCATCTCACATGCTAGTAAAATAATGTTCAAAATTCTCCAAGCCAGGCTTCAATAATATGTGAACTGTGAACGTCCAGATGTTCAAGCTGGTTTTGGAAAAGGCAGAGGAACCAGAGATCAAATTGCCAACATCCACTGGATCATCGAAAAAACAAGAGAGTTCCAGAAAAACATCTATTTCTGCTTCATTGACTATGCCAAAGCCTTTGACTGTGTGGATCACAATGAACTGTGGAAAATTCTGAAAGGGATGGGAATACCAGACCACCTGACCTGTCTCTTGAGAAATCTGTATGCAGGTCAGGAAGCAACAGTTAGAACTGGATATGGAACAACAGACTGGTTCCAAATAGGAAAAGGAGTGAGTCAAGGCTGTATATTGTCACCCTGCTTATTTAACTTATATGCAGAGTACATCATGAGAAACACTGGGTTGGATGATGCACAAGTTAGAATCAAGATTGCTGGGAGAAATATCAGTAACCTCAGATATTCAGGTGATACCATCCTTCTGGCAGAAAGTGAAAAAGAACTAAAGAGCCTCTTGATGAAAGTAAAAGAGGAGAGTGAAAAGGTTGGCTTAAAGCTCAACATTCAGAAATCGAAGATCATGGCATCTGATCCCATCACTTCATGGCAAATAGATGGGGAAACAGTGGCAGACTTTATTTGGGGGGGCTCCAAAATCACTGCAGATGGTGACTGCAGCCATGAAATTAAAAGACTGTTACTCCTTGGAAGGAAAGTTATGACCAACCTAGACAGCATATTAAAAAGCAGGACATTACTTTACCAACAAAGGTCCATCTAGTCAAGGCTATGGTTTTTCCAGTAGTCATGTATGGATGTGAGAGTTGGACTATAAAGAAAACTGAGCACCAAAGAATTGATGCTTTTGAACTGTGGTGTTGGAGAAGACTCTTGAGAGTCCCTTGGACTGCAAGGAGATCCAACCAGTCAATCCAAAAGGAAATCATCCCTGAATATTCATTAGAAGTACTGATGCTGAAGCAGAAACCAATACTTTGGCCACCTGATCAGAAGAGCTGACTCATTTGAAAAGACCCTGATCCTGGGAAAGATTGAGGGCAGGAGGAGAAGGGGACGACAGAGGATGAGATGGTTGGATGGCATCACCGACTTGATGGACATGAGTTTGGGTAAACTCCGGGAGTTGGTAATAGACAGGGAGGCCTGGTGTGCTGTAGTCCGTGGAGTTGCAAAGAGTCAGACATGACTGTATGACTGAACTGAACTGAACTGTACTGAACTGATAAATGATTTCCAAGGAGCAATTTGACAGAGTTTGATGATTTGCTAAATTCACTTGGTGGCAAGGGGTCAGTATAGTGTAGAAAATACAACATGACATAGGGAAAGCAAAGGAGAAGCAGGAGGATCTGAGTTCAACTTGTAGCTCAACCACATGCAGGTTGTATGACCTCGTGCAAGTCACAAATCCCTGTGATGTAATCTGTTGAATGGGAGTCACCTACTACCTTGCAGTGTATGAGATCATGTTCAGACACCTAGCAGACTAGATACTAAGAAATTAGAAATCATCTTAACATTTTTATTAAACCATAGGATGGGAGGTAACCTAAAGCAAAGAAACTCTGGGGAAGGATCCAACTGAAACCCTTATTTTTACATGGAAGAAAACTGAATTTCAAATAAGAAATGATGTCCAGAGTTACACAACCAATCAACTGCAGAGACAGAACCAGATGTCATATCTCTGGAATTATGAAACCTATATATTTTCTTTTTTCCAATACTTCCAATGTTTTGAGTGTCTATAATCAACAGAGCACCAAAGAATTGATGCTTTTGAATTGTGGTGCTGGAGAAGACTCTTAAGAGTCCATTGAACAGCAAGGAGATCAAACCCGTGAATCCGAAAGGAAATCAGTGCTGAATATTCATTGGAAGGACTGATGCTGAAGCTGAAGCTCCAATGCTTTGGCCACCTGATGCGAAGACCTGACTCATTGGAAAAGACCCTGATGCTGGGACAGACTGAAGGCAGGAGGATGATGACAGAGGATGAGATGGTTGGATGGCATCACTGATTCGATGGTCATGAGTTTGAGCAAACTCTGGGAGATAGTGAAGAATAGGGAAGCCTGGCATGCTGCAGTCTGTGGGATTGCAAAGAGTTGGACATGACTCAGCAACTGAACAAAAACAATGAACAACAATTAACAGTCATTAGATAACTTTTCTCTTGCTTTTATGTTCCACCTGCTGGACCCAATTCTGCCTCCTGGAGCAATACAAAACCAGGTGACTCCATCTTTGACAAAGCCTTTCACGTCTTTCAGGATTGCTCTCATGTTCATCCACCCCTTTTACAGGCCCATCTCTAATGATGTTAACTCATCCTTTGTATGAACAGCTTTCCAAAACAATCACCTTCCTGGTCACTTGCCTCTAACTAGGCTCCCATTCATCCCTGAACTGTGATACTAAGCACAGAGTGCAATACTGTGGCTATATGGTCGAAAATTTCTTTTCTTGGTCTATGAACTCTGGTTCTGTTACTGTGGCCCAGGGCAGCATTTGCGTTCTTTATCAGTCACATCAGACTTTTGGCCCAGATATTTTCACGTATACTGTTGTCAAGCCATGTGTCCCTGAATTACTCTCTTAGGGATGGCAGAACAAATTACTACAGACTTCATGGCTTAAAATTGCATTCTGTAATAGTTCTGGAGGCTAGAAATCTGAAATCAAGATGTTGACAGGACCACATTGACTCTGAGAATGTTATAAGAATTCTTCCTTATATATTCAGGTGGCCAACAGTAAGTGAAACACAAAAAGATAGTCAACATCACTAATCATCAGGGACACTTAAATCAAAATCACAATGAGATTGGATGACTCTTATCTAAAAGGTAAAAAATAAGTGTTGGATAGGATATACAGAAAAGGGAGCCCTCCTACACTGTTGGTAGGAATGGAAATTGGTACAGCAACTGTGGAAGACAGAATAGAGATTCCTGGAAAAATTAAGAACAGAACTACCATATGATCCAGCAATCCCACTCCTGGGCATATATCCAGAAAAGATAAGAACTATAACCTGAATTGACACATGCACCCCTATGTTCATAGCAGCACTATTTACAATAGCCAAGCCATGGAAACAACCTAAATGTCCATCAACAGATGAATGAAGAAGATGTGGTATATATTATCAGTTCAGTTCAGTTGCTCAGTTGTGTCCAACTCTTTGCGACCCCATGGACCGCAGCACGCCAGGCTTCCCTGTCCATCAACAACTCCCAGAGTTTACTCAAACTCATGCCCATTGAGTCGGTGATGCCATTCAGCCATCTCATCCTCTGTCATCCCCTTCTCCTCCTGCCTTCAATCTTTCCCAACATCAGGGTCTTTTCAAATGATTCAGTTCTTCACATCAGGTGGCCAAAGTATTGGAGTTGCAGCTTCAGCATCAGTCCTTTCAATGAATATTCAGGACTGATTTCCTTTTGAATTGACTGGTTGGATCTCCTTGCAGTCCAAGGGACTCTCAAGTGTCTTCTCCCACACCCAGTTCTAAAGCATCAATTCTTCGGCACTCAGCTTTCTTTATAGTCCAACTCTCATCCATACGTGACCACTGGAAAAACCATAGCCTTGACTAGTCAGACCTTTGTTGGCAAAGTAATGTCTCTGCTTTTTAAAATATATATGTATATACATGCATATATATGTATTTATATATAATGGAATACATATATATAATGGAAAACTATTCTTCCATTAAAGATGAAACCTTGCCATTTTTAACAACATGGATGGACGCTGAGGGTACTATGTTAAGTAAGTCATAGGGAGAAAGGCAAATACTGTATGATTTCTCTCATATGTAGAATATAAAAAAAACAACAACAAGAAACTAAATCAAACAAAAATAAACATATAGATTTTTTTTTATTTTATTGGAGGCAAATTACCTTACATTAATATATTGGTTAGTTTTGCCATACATTGACACAAATCTGCCCTGGGAAAAATAAACATATAGATTTAGAGAGCAGAGTAGTGGTTTACCAGCAGGATGGAGATTGAGGGTGACAGGGAAACAGGTAAAGTGAGTCAACTGTATGGTGGACGGATGGTTAAATTTTGGGAGGTGAGCATGCTGTAGTGTACACAGAAGTGGAAATATAAGGTTGTACACATGAAACATATAACCACTATTACCTCAATAAAAATGTATAATTGAAAAAAAAGTGGCAATGACAACTTAAACAAACTTGAAAAGAAGGAAATAAGACTAAAGAAAATTATTTTAGGAATAACAACTGCTTTATGATATGATATGATAGACAGGAGCTGAATGTAATGTATAAGTTAGAAGACATTAGTGATCTACACCGCTGAAAAATCATGAACTCGACTGTAATTTTATTGTAGGATAAAAATGTCAGAGTCAAATCTCTTGTTTTCAGTACAGTTCAGCAGGATGCGTATTCATGGAAGAAATTCCACTCAAACTTCTCCAATAATTAAACTCATGTGAGCCATCACAGGACAGATGGTTGTGCTATTTAAAACAAATTATAACCTTTAAGGATGAACATGTACTATTGAAATCTAAATATAAATTTGCCTTGAATTTTCATTGAATAGCATGATTGTTTAACAGGTAAAATTGTTGTGAAGACTTCAGAAAGTGTTTTTTAGTAAGAATACCTCTTAAATGACAAAAATATTAGGCAAAAATTATTTATATAATTTGTCAATATTTCTGGTAGCTTTTGAAAAGCCTTTTTCTGACATTTAAATTATCTGTTCTGTTGAATAATTTTGGAACTAGAAAGGGATGACAGATTTTTATCTTGTTTTCCTTTTATGCCTTAAAGTGGGCCTGTATATACAACTTAAAGAGCAATTTTAACTTTTTTGTCCATCACTAAAGTGTCATCAAAGGTTGTGAGTAACATTGACCCTCCTTTGGATTATAAAAAATCTTCTGACCATTGATTGAAAACATTGTCTACTCCAGCATTTAAATTTTAGTGGGTGTTTTTCCACTTCGATTTTCCTTGTGGTATTTAAAATGCATTTTTGTCTGTTTGAAATTGTTAATGATAGAACTGTGGAAGAACACGTTGTACAAATGTAATCCATTACCCTTATTTTGTGACTAGTTTGATATTGAAATCCAAGACGTGTTTTTTCACACTTATTTAAAAAATATTGCTAATGGGAAATGAGTACACTCTAATTCTTAGTAAAAAAAATTTCATAATTATAAACACTCTGATCTCAAAATGACTGGGGGGAACGTCATAATATTAATCATGGTGGTCACTAGATAATGTAATTAAGGCTAGGTTTTGTTTTTGTTTTTTTTATGCTTTTCCATAATTTGAAAATCTTCCACAATGAGCATATACAACTCTTACAATTAAAACAAAATGCAAACACAAAAAATAACAGTTATTCTCCAAGAAAAAAGGCATCCCATTTCTGAGGTAAGAGCTTTCATCTGAAGTCCTATTTTGTCAGTAAGGCCTATTTGAATACTGAATTATACATTGTTGATCCATAAAAGCTGCTCATTTGTGCAAAACATGGTACAAGTGAAGTGCTATGTAGAACACAAGGCTGTGATATTTCTGTTCTTTAACATGTTCATTTTCAAATACGCAAATGTGCAAGATGCAGTAACTGAGGACGAATTGCCTGCAAATTACAGAGTGATGCACTTGGAGTGCTCAGACCATCCATCTTCTCTCTACTGTTCCACAGCCTAGCTTCTGTACAGCAGTGGTCAGTGTGTGATATTCTTCTAGTTCCATTCTCTGTGCCCTTGTTTGAGAATATGGTGATCTTACAATGACAGTGAATGTTCACACAAAGTTTGAGAAAAAGAAATGGCAAGAATTAAAATGCATGATTGATTTCCTAAAAGAATATTCATAAGATGACAAACTAACGAGTAACTTTGTACTTTCAGTACAAGAAAAAACACAAGAAGCCAGTAAAATTATTTGTTCAAATGATGAAAAATATCTCAGTTCAGTTCAGTTGCTCAGTCGTGTCCGACTCTTTGTGACCCCATGAACCACAGCACGCCAGGCCTCCCTGTCCATCACCAGCTCCCGGAGTTCACTCGAACTCATGTCCATCGAGTCGGTGATGCCATCCAGCCATCTCATTCTCTGTCGTCCCCTTCTCCTCCCGCCCCCAATCCCTCCCAGCATCAGAGTCTTTTCCAGTGAGTCAACTCTTCGCATGAGGTGGCCAAAGTATTGGAGTTTCAGCTTTAGCATCAGTCCTTCCAGTGAACACCCAGGATCGATCTCCTATAGAATGGACTGGTTGGATCTCCTTTCAGTGCAAGGGACTCTCAAGAATCTTCTCCAACACCACAGTTCAATTCTTCGGCGATCAGCTTTCTTCACAGTCCAACTCTCACATCCATACATGACCACTGGAAAAACCATAGCCTTGACTAGACGGACCTTTGTTGGGAAAGTAATGTCTCTGCTTTTTTTTTTTTAATTGGAGGCTAATTATTTTACAATATTATATTGGTTGGTTTTGCCATACATTGATATGAATCCGCCCCAGGTGTACATGAGTTCCCCCTTCTGAACCCCCCTCCCACCTCCCTCCTCCCTTTATCCTCCCTCTGGGTCATCCCCGCACACCAGCCCCGAGCATCCTGTAACATGCATTGACCCTGATCTGGTGATTCGTTTCACAAATGACAACATACATGTTTCAATCCATTCTCCCAAATCATCCCACCCTGCTTTTTAATATACTATCTAGGTTGGTCATAACTATCCTTCCAAGGAGCAAGCGTCTTTTAATTTCATGGCTGCAGTCAGCATCCGCAGTGATTTTGGAGCCAAAAAATTAAAGTCTGACACTGTTTCCACTATTTCCCCATCTATTTCCCATAAAGTGATGGGACCAGATGCCATGATCTTTGTTTTCTGAATGTTGAGCTTCAAGTCAACCTTTTCACTCTCCTCTTTCACTTTCATCAAGAGACTTTTGAGTTCCTCTTCACTTTCTGCCATAAGGGTGCTGTCATCTGCATATCTGAGGTTATTGATATTTCTCCCAGCAGTCTTGATTCCAGCTTGTGCTTCTTCCAGCCCAGCATTCCTCATGATGTACTCTGCATATAAGTTAAATGAGCAGGGTGACAATATACAAACTTGACGTACTCCTTTTCCTATTTGGAACCAGTCTGTTGTCCCATGTCCAGTTCTAACTGTTGCTTCCTGACCTGCATGCAGGTTTCTCAAGAGGCAGGTCAGGTGGTCTGGTATTCCCATCTCTTTCAGAATGTTCCAGTTTGTTGTGATCCACACAGTCAAAGACTTTGGCATAGTCAATGAAGCAGAAATAGATGTTTTTCTGGAACTCTCTTGCTTTCTCCATGATCCAGCGGATGTTGGCAATTTGATCTCTGGTGCCTCTGCCTTTTCTAAAACCAGCTTGAACATCTGGAAGTTCACGGTTCACATATTGCTGAAACCTGGCTTGCAGAATTTTGAGCATGACTTTACTAGCATGTGAGATGAGTGCAGTTTTGTGGTAGTTTGACCATTCTTTGGCATTTCTTTCTTTGGGATTGGAATGAAGACTGACCTTTTCCAGTCCTGTGGCCACTGCTGAGTTTTCCAAATTTGCTGGCATATTGAGTGCAGCACTTTCACAGCATCATCTTTCAGGATTTGAAATAGCTCAACTGGAATTCCATCTCCTCCACTAGCTTTGGTCGTAGTGATGCTCTCTAAGGCCCACTTGACTTCACATTCCAAGATGTCTGGCTCTAGGTGAGTGATCACACCATCGTGATCTTGGTCGTGAAGATCTTTTTTGTACAGTTCTTCTGTGTATTCTTGCCACCTCTTAATATCTTCTGCTTCTGTTAGGTCCATACCATTTCTGTCCTTTATCAAGCCCATCTTTGCATGAAATGTTCCCTTGGTATCTCTAATTTTCTGGAAGAGGTCTCTTGTTTTTCCTATTCTGTTGTTTTCCTCTATTTCTTTGCACTGATCGCTGAGGAAGGCTTTCTTATCTCTCCTTGCTATTCTTTGGAACTCTGCATTCAGATGCTTATATCTTTCCTTTTCTCCTTTTCTTTTCGCTTCTCTTCTTTTCACAGCTATTTGTAAGGCCTCCCCAGACAGCCATTTTGCTTTTTTGCATTTCTTTTCCATGGGGATGGTCTTGGTCCCTGTCTCCTGTACAATGTCACAAACCTCCGTCCATAGTTCATCAGGCATTCTATCAGATCTAGTCCCTTAAATCTATTTCTCACTTCCACTGTATAAACACAAGGGATTTGATTTAGGTCATATCTGAATGGTCTAGTGGTTTTCCCTACTTTCTTCAATGTCAGTCTGAATTTAGCAATAAGGAGTTCATGATCTGAGCCAAAATCAGCTCCTGGTCTTGTTTTTGCTAACTGTATAGAGCTTCTCCATCTTTGGCTGCAAAGAATGTAATCAATCTGATTTCGGTGTTGACCATCTGGTGATGTCCATGTGTAGAGTCTTCTCTTGTGTTGTTGGAAGAGGGTGTTTGCTATGACCAGTGCGTTCTCTTGGCAAAACTCTATTAGCCTTTGCCCTGCTTCATTCCATGCTCCAAGGCCAAATTTGCCTGTTACTCCAGGTGTGTCTTGACTTCCTACTTTTGCGTTGCAGTCCCCTATAATGAAAAGGACATCTTTTTTGGGTGTTAGTTCTAAAAGGTCTTGTAGGTCTTCATAGAACCGTTCAACTTCAGCTTCTTCAGCGTTACTGGTTGGGGCATAGGCTTGGATTACTGTAATATTGAATGGTTTGCCTTGGAAACGAACAGAGATCATTCTGTCATTTTTAAGATTGCATCCAAGTACTGCATTTCGCACTCTTGTTGACCAATATGGCTACTCCATTTCTTCTAAGGGATTCCTGCCCACAGTAGTAGATATAATGGTCGTCTGAGTTAAATTCACCCATTCCAGTCCATTTTAGTTCACTGATTCCTAGAATGTCAACGTTCACTCTTGCCATCTCCTGTTTGACCACTTCCAATTTGCCTTGATTCATGGACCTAACATTCCAAGTTCCTATGCAATATTGCTCTTTACAGCATCAGACCTTGCTTCTATCACCAGTCACATCCACAACTGGGTATTCGTTTTGCTTTGGCTCCATCCCTTCATTCTTTCTGGAGTTACTTCTCCACTGATCTCCAGTAGCATACTGGGCACCTGCCCACCTGGGGAATTCCTCATTCAGTATCCTATCACTTTGCCTTTTGATACTGTTCATGGAGTTCTCACGGAGAAGGCAACGGCAAGCCACTCCAGTACTCTTGCCTAGAAAATCCCATGTATGGAGGAGCCTGGTAGGCTGCAGTCCGTGGGGTCGCTATGGGTCGGACACGAGCGACTTCACTTTCACTTTTCACTTTCACACATTGGAGAAGGAAATGGCAACCCACTCCAGTGTTCTTGCTTGGAGAATCCCAGGGACGGGGGAGCCTGGTGGGCTTCCGTCTATGGGGTCACACAGAGTCGGACACAACTGAAGTGACTTAGCAGCAGCAGCAGCAGCAGCAGCATGGGGTTCTCAAGGCAAGTATACTGAAGTGGTTTGCCATTCCCTTCTCTAGTGGACCACATTCTGTCAGACCTCTCCACCATGACCCGCCCGTCTTGGGTGGCCCCACACGGCGTGGCTTAGTTTCATTGAGTTAGACAGGGCTGTGGTCCATGTGATCAGATCGACTAGTTTTCTGTGATTATGATTTCAGTGTGTCTGCCCTCTGATGCCCCCTCGCAATACCTACCGTCTTATTTGGGTTTCACTTACGCGAGACGCCAGCTCCGGCACTGCAGACATGAGAGGGCTGCACAACCGACCACGCGCAGAAGCGTGGCTAAGAAGAGCTACCCCACGCCCGAGGTCAGGGGCGGCGGCCGAGAGGAGCTACCCCACGTCCAAGAGGCGGTGGCTGCGTGGGCGCAGGAGGGCTGAGAGGAACCACTCCACATTCAAGTCAGGAGGGGCGGCCTTGAGAAAATACACCTTGTCCAAGGTAAGGTGCAGCAGCTATGCTTTGCTGGAGCAGCTGTGAAGAAATATCCCACAACCAAGGTAAGAGGTAAGAGAAAAATATCTACCATGATCCTATTGTAAGAATAATTTTGGAAGAAAATTATTGCATTTCAGGCAAAAATCCATTTTGGTTCACCTGATGTCTTTCTAATTTAATAAGAGCTTTATTTTTTCTAACTATAATGTCACCTTCTCAAAAGTAAGCAATACCTAATAAGTCATGTAACATCTTACTCCACTCCTGTTAACTATATGCTTCAGAGTATCTCTATGCAAGCATATATACTTAACATGGGTATACACATGTGTGTTAGTCGCACAGTCATGTCTGACTCTTTGTGACCCCATGGACTGTAGCCCACCAGGCTCCTCTGTCCATGGAATTCTCCAAGCAAGAATACTGGAGTTGGTTGCTATTTCCTATATATATTTTTTTAACCAGAAAGGCCATGAAGACCTTTTCACGTTAACTGATTCAGATATATAGCATCCTTTGAAATCACTGTGTAGTATTTTATTGATTTCATGAGTGCGTGCTAAGTTGCTTCAGTCATGTCCGACTCTTTGCGAGCCTATGGACTCCAGCCCCCCGGGCTCCTCTGTCCATTGGATTCTCCAGGCAAGAATACTGGAGTGGGTTGCCACGCCCTCCTCCAGGGGATCTTCCCAACTCAGCATCGACCTTCATTTCTTATGTCTCCTGCATTGGCAGGTGGATTCTTTACCACTAGTGCCAACCATGGATTATTTTACCATTGCCTGCTTGATGCCTGTGTAACTTTCTCCTTTTCCTCTTCCTACCTGCTACTGTGAATGGAGTGACAATGCACTCTCAACCAAAATATTTGCACACTTACTGGATTAACTTCTGATATAAAATCAAAGATGGAGAATTCTTGGAGCAAAGAATGTGCATATTTAAAATTCTGATGTGAGGACTTCCCTGATGGTTCAGTGGTTAAGACTCCATGCTCCCAACTGCAGGGGGCACAGGTTCAATCCCTAGTGGAGGAACTAAGATCCTGCAAGCCATGCAGTGCAACCAAAAAAAAAAAAAAGATGATGAAGACTATGCGACAAAGACTGTATGTGACCCACAACATGGAAACTTCTACTATTTAGATCTTTACAGAAAAAATTTGTCAACCATAGGTTTAGAGGAAAAATAGTGTTTTAGTCTTCGCAGTATTTGCTTTTTTTTTTTTCTTTTTGCTTCTTGTGAGTTTAAATATTTTAAACATGTATTTCTTCTTTTGGCAGTTTACATTTCTTTTCTCATTTTTCTATTCGGTTGCTCATTTTTATTCCTTCCTTTTTTGAAAGAACCCTTTGTATCAGTGTATTAGGAAAAAGTATATTTTGTCACATATTTTGCCAGTATTTTTTTCTCTGTGTCCAATTACCTTTATGTCAGGCATTTTTCACATTACAAAGGAAGTTTAATGAACATACAATCAAGGCAAGTGTTCAGAAAATGCTGTTTTAGGTATAGTAGTGGAAGATCTCTCTGACATGGTGACACTTGAGCAGAGAGTTGAAATAAGCAAGAAAGGGATATATGGATGAACATATGAGGGTTATCCTGGCTGTTCCCACTGCACAGATCCATTTACGTGGCATATTGGAGGTACTGCCAAGAGATCGGTGTGACCAAAATGGAGGGAGAGTGGTAGAAGTTGAAATTAGAGATGTAGAGAGGGAGGAGATGATGTAGACAACTAGAAGAAAATATTTGCCAATGATACAACTGATATGAGATTAATTTCCAAAATATACAGACAACTCAACAACAACAAAAACAAATGACCAAATCAAAAAATGGGCAGAAAACCTAAATAAACATTTCCCCAAGAAGACGTATGCTGCTGCTAAGTCGCTTCAGTCATGTCCAACTCTGTGTGACCCCATAGATGGCAGCCCACCAGGCTCCTCTGTCCCTGGGATTCTCCAGGCAAGACACTGGAGTGGGCTGCCAGTTCCTTCTCCAAGAAGACATATAGATGGCCAGTAAGCACATGAAAGATGCTCAGTGTCACTAATTATCTGAGAAATGCAAATAAAAACTATAAAGGTATCATCTCACTTTCCTCAGAATGGCCGTCATGAAAAAGTCTAGAAATAATAAATGCTGGAGAGAGTGTGAAGAAAAAGGAACCCTCCTATACACAATGGAATACTACTCAGCAATAAAAAATAAATATTGCTATTTGCAGCAATGTGGATGGACCTAGAGATTATCAAGCTAAGTGAAGTAAGACAAGGCAAACACTATATGATATCACTTATATGTGGAATCTAAAAAATATGATACAAATGAACTTATTTATAAAACAGAAATAGACTCACAGACATAGAAAATAAACTTATGTTTACCAAAGTGGAAAGAGGCAGGGAATAAATTAGAAGTTTGGTATTGGCAGATATACACTACTATATATAAATTAGGTAAACAACAAGGGCTTACTGTATAGCACAGGGAACTATACTCAATATGTTGTAATAAACTATAATGCAAAAGAATATGAAAGAATGTATATGTGTGCATATAGTATCTATCTGTTTATGTATCTGAATCACTTTGCTGTACACCAGAAACTAACATATTGTAAATCAACCAATCAACACACATGCACAATTATTTTGCTTACAACCTACAACCTGGCAGGCTACTTCTTTCTAGCAGAAGCTCCATTTTCCCAGCCTTGTCCTTGTAATTAAAAATTTGTAGGTCCTCCTCCTTCACTGTGATACAGTGTATGGCTTATAAAACTGTTTTCTGAGTTCTGCTCCAAGTCAAGTCTTCTCTATACTTTTAGTTGCTCAAACAGGTTGGTTTTGAAACATTCTTCCAAATATTCATGTTTAATTTGAAGTTAAAAGCAAGCATGAGTTTGTTCTCAGGGCCAGGGAGAGGCTGTGATGTGCCAAGGTTCCTTTTGGCTGAGGAAACAGAAAATAAGCATCAACAGTCCTAAGAACCAATATCTGTGGTAAGGATTTCTCTGCCTTAGACTAATACAAGAAATGAATTTAGGCATGAGTAAGTCTATCTTGGAATAATACTATCAAAAGAGCATCCACCATAGCCAGTCCCTTGCACTCCTTTCCCTAGAACCCCATAGTTCTAGAGCTAGTGATTTGCAGGACACAGTGCAGCTCTTGTTTTTTGTTTGTTTGTGTTAATATGGCTATGCTGGGTCTTAGTTGCAGCATGTGGGATCTTGCTCCCTGTGTGCTGTGCTTAGTCGCTCAGTTATGTCCGACTCCTTGCAACCCCATGAAGTGTAGCCCACCAGGCTCCTCTGTCCATGGGGATTCTCTAGGCAAGAATACTGGAATGGGTTGCCATGCCCTCCTCCAGGGGTGTTCCCAACTCAGGAATCGAACCCAGGTCTCCTGCATTGCAGGCAGATTCTTTACTGACTGAGCCACCAGGGAAGGCCTCTAGCTCCTTGACCAGGGATCAAACCCCAGCCCCCTACAGTGGAAACACAGAATCTTAGGCACTGGACGTCCCAGGAAGTCCCTGCAGCTCTTGTTGAGGTATATTCATACATTCAGATTGAGATACCTACTTCAGAGTTCTCCCCCAGTTCTTTATCTCCTTTTCAGGTATCTCCTAAAATAATTAGGGACTTCAAGGAAATACAGGCATGAATTTGCCAGTTCTGGTTTGGGATTTCACCAGGGGTAAAGCTGGGATTCCTGGTGCACCAGATTGGTCTGCTGGCTCTTTGTTCTTGACCTTCATGGGACAGCTGTATGTTGGTGGTGGTGGTGGAGCGGTTCTCTATGGAATCCAAGAGTCTCAGACTCTGAGCCCTATAATGATGAGGATATGAGAGGGTGCCTCATGCTACTGAATGTAGGCAAGATTGGCTTATAAATTTGAATACTAAATTATTCCCTTGCAGTCAGTACAAGACCTTTCCATACCTGTGACCAGTTCATTTTAAGCATATTTTCCCAGGACCAAAATGCCTGGAAACAACTTTGGTCCCTAAAAGGTGGCTGGGAAGCATAGACTTGAAGACCAAAGAAAAAGGTCTGAAGAACAATTTTGTGAAAGAATGTGATAATCTCACATTTTGGTGGAGTGGTATCTATTGAGGCAAAACGACGTCTTCTTCTTGCTCTATGATATTGATTTCTGGAGGGGAGGAAGTTTCTGGAGAAGGACCCCTTTGTGTAAGGAGCCTGGGGGCCTTCTAAGAGTGAAGTGTTGGAGACTCCAATTCTTCTTTCTCTGAGTTACAGAGTTCTTTTTTTCTTTAATTATTATTATTTTTTTAGCCAAACCACATGGCTTGTGGGATCTTAGTTCCCTGACTAGGGATTGAACCTGCTCTGTGGGAGTGAAAGCCTGAGTCTTAACCACTGGACCAGCAGGGAAATTCCCCCATGAGGTGCAGAGTTCTTAAAGCTTCTTTGGTTGGACGAAAAGGCCCCAATGAAAGCGTAGTTGAACTTGGTTAGATGGAGGTACAAAGAGATGAGGCAGCTCCCATCTCAGAGCCCTCTGTTCTCATCCCTCCTGAGCTGGTTGTTTTCCAGGATTCCTACACATCAGCTTTTCTAGCATTTCCCTTGTTTGTGCTCATAGACTGGATCACTTTCTCCTACATTCCTTGTCTTCCTCTTTATTGATTTACTTCTTAATTTTGAGGGACTACATTCTCTAGTAACATCCTAAGAAATGTTATGGGTGACAAACTTTTTAAATAATATTCTTTGCATGGCTGTAAAATATCTTCAGTCTACCTTCATATTTCTTTGGGATTTTGGCTCAGTAAAGAATTCTAAGTTGAAAAGTATTTTCCCTCCATTTGTCATGTATTTTTTCCAGTAGTTTCTAGAGTCCAGTATTGCTACTGAGAAGTTCAATCCCAATTTATTTTTACCCCTCTGGAAATATTTGAGTTCTTTTTCATATCCCTGGTATCCTGAAAAATTCATAAGGGTGTGTTTCAGTGTACTTCTTTTTTTAAAAAAAAATTATCTCACTTTGCTTTCGATGGGCCCTTTTAATATAAATACTTGTGTTTTTCAGTTCTAGAAAAAATGTTCTTCTATTTCTTTTCTGATATCTTTGAAATGCCCCTCCCCATTTTCTTTCTTCTTTCTCTCTTGGGCTTCTGTGGGATTCTGGGCCTCCTGAATTCATTCTTTCTGTCTCTGCTCTCTCACTCAACACTGCCAGGCAACCCGCACTATACTTTCCTAGAAACCCAGTTTTCCACTCTAAAAACAGTGAAGAGGAGGAAGAGGAATTCCTACCCCCACTCTTTCTCCTTACTATCATCTGTTGACATCAATTCATGACGTCAGAAAGAAAATAGATACAGGAGTCTTGTTAAGATGTGTTACTGAGATGAACTCCTGTGGAGGAGTTGGGAAGAGAAGGAAGATGGATTTGGCAGAAGTCAACTGGTGAAGCATCCTGAACAGAAGCCTCATCCAGCCCCTCTAGTAAGTTCTGGAGATGGGATTATTTGTCAGAGTGGCTCCTGTTTGGAGCAAGGGAGCTAGATCTTGATACCCCATGCTCTTCAGTCATTGGGTTGCCCTTGGCAGAGACCAGGACCTTGGCTTGGGTAGCTCTTTTCAGTTTAGGCAATCCCTGTGGGATGCTGACAGCAGAAGCAATTTATCTAGCAGCATTTTCAGCAAATGGAAGAATAAATCCTTACCTCCAGAAGAGGGACCTGAATGGCACATCACAGTTTCTAATGCATCAGCCCCCCTGTTCCTTGCTGGTGCCCAGGAATTGGCTCAGAGCAGCCTGTCTCAACCAACACTGTGTTTTTCTTCCCAACTTCACATTCAGTGACATTGAGATAGTAGCCTGAAATTGGCCCTTTAATGGAATTTTTTAAATGTTGCTAATCATTTTCCACTCTAAGAGCTCTCTCTTTTTATTAAACTCTGATTATTCCTTTTTCATGCATGCGTGCATGCTAAGTCACTTAGTCACATTCAACTCTTTGTGACCCCATGAACTGTAGCCTGCCAGGCTTCTCTGTCCATCCATGGAATTCTCCAGGCAGGAATACTGGGATGGGTTGCCATGACTTCCTCCAGGGGACCTTCCCTACCCAGAGACTGAACCTGTATCTCATGTATCCTGCATTGGCAGGCAGGTTCTTAACCACTAGCGCCACCTGGGAAGCCCATTCCTTTTTCATAGTATACTGTTATTGTTTATAGTTTATAATAATGACTTAAATCTTACAGTGTATAAACAATTAGCATTGTTTTTAAACGTCTCCATTCCCTAAATTATGACTGTTACTTCCATGGATTTTTTTCACTTACCCATCCATCCATGTGTCATCTTGTCATCTAGGCACTATTTCATGTGATGACGATACAATAAACAAGACACAAAAGGTACCTGTCCTGGAGCTTCCAAGCTCATGAAGGTAGTTGTACAGTCCACTAAGAAATGTGAAAACATATAATTTAATGGAAGAAAATCATCTTTGCTATGAAAGAATGAAACAATGCAATAGGTGGACTGGTGGGGGGCTGTTGTTTTGAATAGAGTGCCTAGGAAGTTGTCTTTGCAGAGATAACATTTGAGCAGAGACCTAAGAACGGGCTTGTTGCAGGAACAGGAAGAAGGCTAAAATGGGCAGAACAAAGTGTACCAGGAAGCAGAGTGCTAGGAGTGTGGGGAAGGAGGCAGGGCCAGATTATTTTTGCTGTTTATCTTGGTCTGTCTTTGCATTTGGTGACTTATATCAGTCAAGGAGAAGTGTGGAGACGAGTGGAGAAATTACTCCAGAAAGAATGAAGAGATGGAGCCAAAGCAAAAACAATGCCCAGTTGTGGATGTGATTGGTGATGGAAGTAAAGTCCAATGCTGTAAAGAACAATATTGTATAGGAAACTGGAATGTTAGGTCCATGAATGAAGAAAACTGGAAGTGGTCAAGCAGGAGATGGTAAGAGTGAACATCGACATTTTAGGAATCAGTGAACTAAAATGGACCAGAATGGGCAAATTTAATTCAGATGACCATTATATCTACTCCTGTGGGCAAGAATTCCTTAAATGGAGTAGCCCTCATAGTCAACAAAAGAGTCCAAAATGCAGTACTTAGGTGCAGTCTCAAAAATGACAGAATGATCTCTGTTCATTTCTAAGGCAAACCATTCAATATCACAGTAATCCAAGTCTATGCCCCAACCAATAATGCTGAAGAAGCTAAAGGTGAACAATTCTATCGAGCCTGTGCTCTGCAACAAGAGAAGCCATCACAATCAGAACTGCACGCTCCAACTAGAGAGTAGACCCTGCTCTGCAGCTAGAGAAAAGCCCGTGCAGCAATGAAGACCCAGCACAGCCAAAAGTAAATAAAGAAATCGTAAAAAAAAAAAAAGAAAGAAAGAGAGCCCTATGATGGGAGACCCTTGAGTAGCAGATTTTGGATTTTTTTTGAAGGCATTTCATTTCTGCTGCAACATCTCTGCTCTTTCACTGGAGTGAGAGTGCTATGTGTGGCTGGGGTCTAAGGTGTAAGGG
Organism: Moschus berezovskii; assembly: GCF_049115385.1. Taxonomy (NCBI): domain Eukaryota; kingdom Metazoa; phylum Chordata; class Mammalia; order Artiodactyla; family Moschidae; genus Moschus; species Moschus berezovskii. Next base: position 129,948,783 of record NC_142488.1, on the reverse strand, counting down.
GTGCAGCTGGGGGGACAGTAAGGACCTTGCCCACACAAAGTCTTTTCATGAATCTTCCTGTTTTTAGGCGCACATCTCACTGTCACCTTTCAGAGTACCTGATATTTCCAAATCCCCAGACTTTCCAGGGTTCTCCCAGGCAAACTGGCTCCATTTGATCCATATCTGGTTTCTTTGAGTTCCAGCCTCCCCTTATTCAGCTTTGGCTCTCTCATATCTAATCAGCCTTTATCCAGTTTTGACTTTCCAAATTGTGGTGAAATCTCCTGTTTCAGAGGCCCTTTCCCATTCTCTTCATCTTTGTGGATTTATACATTTAAAAACAATAATAGTGTGATCTCTTAGAGAATAAATCAATAGTGAATTTCACCTGTGGCTTCAAAACACTCAGGCTCATTTTTCCATGTAGTGGGAAGAAGGTGGGGAAAGGAGTGTCCTTCTTTGCATCCCAAGAACCACAGGGGCCCAGGAGAGGTCTGCAATAGAAACAGAAGCACAACTGGTGGCTAAAATCCAGTCCAATGCTATAGACTATCCAGGTCTTAATTGACAGCCCAGGCTCAGTGACCTGGTAGTGGTGGTGAAATTCTTCTCCAACTGCAAGGGTATTTGTTACAAGTCACACAAAAAATCAGCATTTTATTAAATACTGAGATAAGGTTATCTTTCTCCCTGTAACACACTGTTCCTCCTGGGGGAGGCTCAGATGAGGCTGTTCTGTCTTGGCTTGAGTGTCTCCAGATAGGATGACAGACAAAGATCTTGGGTAGAATAAATTATCATAGAGGAAGAAGGATAAGATCCTAAGAAAAGAAATCTGGCTGGGATGAAAAAGCGGGGAGGAAAAGAGGAAATCCAAATTAGGGAAAAGGAGGTGATCAAGATCAAGAAGAGAGCTGGGAATTGGGCCTAAGGCCCCCATTCTTCCCCTCTCATCATCACCCTCTCTTAGCTTCCCTCTCCCCAACAAATTTTTTTTTTTTTACATTCACACTTCATTCTAAGTTTACTCCTTCTGGACCTGTGGAAACAGACAAAGGGTACAGATTCCAAGAGAACTGATAAAGAACTTGGAAACAGGAAAAGATGCTTAACCCCACAAGTAACCCAGAGTCAATCAGCTCGCCAACAGTAAGTGACCTTGGAAAGATTTTACACAGGAAAGGGTGGTTCTAAGCTTTGAAAGTGAGTGTAGCTCTGGTTTAAAATTTTAACTGTGTACATTCAAGATTAGACTTTTTAAATGACAATGCTTAAGGAGAAAAAAATATTTTGTTAGTTCAAAAATATCAAGGTCTCAATAGTATCCCTCACCAACTGATGAGTGGATAAACAAAATGTGGTCTAACCATACAATGGAATATTATATTTTAAAAAATATTTATTTATTATTTATTTATTTGGCTGTGTCGGGTCATAGTTGCAGCATGTGGGATCTAGCTCCCTGACCAGGGATCAAAACCAGGCCCCCTGCCTTGAGAGCACAGAGTCTTAGCCACTGGACCACCAGGGAAGTCCCACAGTGGAAAATTAAACTGTGGAAAGAAATGAAGTGCTGACACATGCTACAACATAGATGAACCTTGAAAATGGTATGCTACATGAAAGAAATCAGACACAGAAGGTCACATGTTATATTATTCCACTTCTATAAAGTTGTCCAGAATAGGAAAATCCACAGAGACAGAAAGTAGGTTAATAGCTGTCTAGGCCTGGTGCTCCTGGGGGAGCTTGGGAGGTGATGGCTAAAGGGTATGGATTTCTTTTTGGAGGGGTGAAGTGTTCTACAATTAAATTATTATACTCATTGCACAACTGTGAGCACTGAATTATACACTTTAAATGGAAGAATTATATGGTATATGAATTCTGTCTCAATACAACTACTACCAAAATAAAAAAAGCATGGGTACTAGAAAAGTAGAATCTTAAACGATGATATTACAATTGTTAATAGGTGAATTTCTTCATGGATTGGGAGACTACACTTTGTAAGGACCATGACTGCTTTAAGAAAGAGGAAGTCTGAGAAATTAAAAAAAAAATTTTGGTTTGGAATAATATACTCAAGGTCCAGATTTGAAAATCACAATTCATTTGTGTGATTGTCCTCACTTCAAAAACGCTAAAATTAGTTAACTGACTAGTTCTAGTTTTGCTACAAACTAATAGCATGAGCTCAGGCAACTCAGTCTCTCAAAACCTCAGTTTCCTCACCTAGAAACTGGGGATAAATAAACTGTATCTACCTTATAGGTTTCTTAGGAGGATCAAAGGAGATAAGAGATGAAAAAGTACTTAAAGTATGAGTGAAAATGAACTGTGAAAATGAGGGTGGGACACATTATTAGTAGTAGTAGTAATAACAGCAACCCTGGCTTATAGCAAATGAAGATGGTGACCTGCTGATCTTTTTAAAAATCTATTTTATTTTATTTTACATATTTATTTATTTAATGTACTTATTTGGCTGCACCAAGTGTGATTTGTTGCACATGGAATCTCCCTTTCACCATGGAGGCATGCAAGCTCTTAGATGTGACTTCTGGGATACAGTTCCCTGCCCAGGGATGGAACCGGCCCCCTGCACTGGGAGCATGAAGTCTTAGCCACTGGAGCACCAGGGAAGTCCTTTTGTAGCTTACTGTATACCTAACAGTTGTACCTCTTACTCCCCTACCCCTATCTTGCCCCTCCACCTTTCCTCTCTCCATTGGTAACCACTAGTTTGTTCTCTGTATTGTGACCCGCTAATCTTACAAAGACTTGCATCTTTAAATTTGGCCTTACATAAAGTAAACAGCATGTTTTATATATTTCACTGCTCATTGTTACTAAAGAATATATTATTTGAGAAATAATGAAGGAACAAATATAATTATGGATTTAGCATTGGTTTATTACCTATACTTTCTTTTATTAAAGTATAATTGTATCATAGAATATGATACTAGCTTCAAGTGTACATCACAGATTCAATAAGTTATGAAAAGTGAAAGTGTTAGTCACTCAGTCATGTCCGACTCTGTGAACCCGTGGACTATAGCCCTCCATTCTCCTCTGTCCAGGGAATTCTCCAGGCAAGAATACTAGAGTGGGTTTCTGTTTCCTTCTCCAGGGGATCTTCCCAACTTCGGGATTGAATCCTGGTCTCCCGCATTGCAGGCAGCTTCTTTACCATCTGAGCCACCAGGGAAGCCCAGTAATTTATATACATTTTGAAAGGGTCATCACAATAAGTCTAGTTACCACCTGTCATCATTCAAGGTGATTATAATGTTATTGACTATATTCCATATTGTACACCTCTGTGACTTATTTATTTTAGAGACTTATTTTTTTTATAACTGGAAGTTTGTACTTCTTAACTCCCTTCACCTATTTCACCTATACCCCACCCCCTCCCTCTGGCAACAACCAATTTATTCTCTGTATCTATGAGTCTACTTCTGTTTTAATTAGTTTTTTAAAATTTATTTATTTTTATTTTAGATTGAACACTTGCACTTCTTTTATCCTCATGTGACTTATATAACCACTCTGGTGAAAGTGGTTTTTTTTAATTAAGCTATTTACATTAACACTCTTCAGAATTTCAGTTCACCGTAATAACTACTTGTTTGGGTAGTAAAGAAATTCAGCAGTAGAATCGATTTCCATTTCATTGTTTAAGCCTGAACTCATTCATCATGGCTAATGTGGAAAGACGTGGTCCTAGTCAAAAATTCGAGCTGGGGAGTAATGATTCCAAATTTCTAATTCTGACGCAAATTTAGTCCCAAGTAGTTAACATTTACATTTCCAATATTTTCTTATACTCTGAGTAGGTACCCAAAGCATTTCATAAAAGGACTGCCAACATTTATAGGAACAGTTGTTTTCTCCACGACAAGTATAATTGCATTGGAAATATTCTGAAAGCATTTTAAAGTTACTGTTTTTTTTTTTTAATTATACCTCAAAGCCGAAAAAAGAAACGAAAGAAAAAAATGGGACTTCCCTGGCAGTCCAGTGAGTAAGACTCCCTGCTTCCTGTGAATGGGGTGTGGATTCGATCCTTGGTTTTGAAACTAGATCACACAGGCACCACAGCCAAGAAAAACCAAAACCATTTGACCATCTAAACAGGGCAAAGTTTGAAGTACTCACTTCCTTTAACAAATGACAGAAATTAAAATATTTCCCTCTGAGGGGCTTCCCTGGTAGCTCAGTGGTAAAGAATCCACTTAGCAATGCAGGAGACACTGGTTCAATCCTTGCTATAGGAAGATCCCACATACTGCAGAGCAACTAAGCCTGTGAGCCACAACTTTTGAGGCTGTGTTCTAGAGCCCAGGAGCCGAAAGTACTGAGCCTGAGTGCCACAACCACTGAGGCCTGAGTGCCCTAGAGCCCATACTTTGTAACAAGAGAAGCCACTGCAGTGAGAAGCCCAAGCCCCACAAGTAGAGAATAGCCCCCACTCGCCACAACTAGAGAAAGCCCTTGTTGTCAGCAATGAAGACCCACCATAGCCAAAAAGTAAGATAAATAAATAGATAAATAAATCTTGAAAATGATAATGAATGAAAAGATTTCTGTGGAATTTCCTGAGGAGGGATAAACTTTAAGTCATGCCCCGCAGGGCCTGGGCTCAGATCAATTAGTTTATAATATCTTGGAGGTCTGGTGTCAAAGGGATGCCTCTATGTTCAACATGCTTTTGTGGGTTTATGTATACATACAGAAGGTGCCCTGATGCCAACCCAGAATTAGATGAGATTATGTGTTACATTAATCACGACGTATTAGTTGGGTTTGTTTGGTTGCAAATGATAGAAATCCAATTGCAAATAGTTGTAAGCACAGAAGAAAACGGTTTAATCTGTGCAACTGCAGGTTCTCTCTGAGTCTCAGACTTACCTCACTCTTAGAACTGACAATTCCAGAAAAGATTTACTCTCCCTTTCACTGGCTCCAGAAAGTCCTGGGATGCTATCTCATTGATTTACACCTATCACAGTGGCCAAAGAAACAGAATACATAGAGCTACTAGGCCTGGGTCACCTTTCCACCCTGGAATGGGGTGGTGGGTATGTGGTTACTGGCAGTCTTGTGTGCACCACGTAGATTTAGAGTGGAGCAGGGATGGTTCTACATAGGAATACTGAAGTACACAGGTGCTAAGCAGACAAAAATGGCAGATACCCGTTATTGTACAAAGCAAAGAACCTAGCACAGTGTGCAACTTGATACAGTCCTTTGTATAATATAATCACATCTAATCTCTACACTATGGACAGAGGTTCATGACATTGTATAGGAGACAGGGATCAAGACCATCCTCAAGAAAAACAAATGCAAAAAGGCAAAATGGCTCTCTGAGGAGGTCTTACAAATAGCTGTAAAAAGAAGAGAAGCAAAAAGCAAATGAGAAAAGGAAAAATATACCCATTTGTATGCAGAGTTCCAAAGAATAGCAAGAAGAGATAAAAAAGCCTTCCTCGGTGATCAGTGCAAAGAAATAGAGGAAAACAATAGAATGGGAAAGACTATAGATCTCGTTAAGAAACTTAGAGACACCAAGGCAATATTTCATGCAAAGATGGGTTCAATAAAGGACAGAAATTGTATACACCTAACAGAAGCAGACAACCCACTCCAGTGTTCTTGCCTGGAGAATCCCAGGGATGGCGGAGCCTGGTGGGCTGCCGTCTATGGGGTCGCACAGAGTCGGACACGACTGAAGTGACTTAGCAGCAGCAGCAGCAACAGAAGCAGAAGATATGAAGAGGAGGCAAGAATACACAGAAGAACTGTACAAAAAATATCTTCACGACCCAGATAATCACGATGGTGTGATCACTCACCTAGAGCCAGACATGCTGGAATGTGAAGTCAAGTGGGCCTTAGGATGTATCACTACGAACAAAGCTAGTGGAGGTGATGAAATTCCAGTTGAGCTATTTCAAATCCTGAAAGATGATGCTGTGAAAGTGCTGCACTCAATATGCCAGCAAATTTGGAAAACTCAGCAGTGGCCATGGGACTGAAAAAGATCAGTTTTCATTGCAATCCCAAAAAAAGGCAATGACAAAGAATGCTCAAACTACTTCACAATTGCACTCAAGGAAATGGCAACCCACTCAAGTATTCTTGCCTGGAAAATCCCATGGATGGAGGAAGCCGGGATCGAGAAGAGTCGGACACGACTGAGCGACTTCACTTTCACACACTAGTAAAGTAATGCTCAAAATTCTCCAAGCCAGGCTTCAACAATATGTGAACCATGAACTTCCAGATGTTCAAGTTGGTTTTAGAAAAGGCAGAGGAACCAGAGATCAAATTGCCAACATCCACTGGATCATTGAAAAAGCAAGAGAGTTCCAGAAAAACATCTATTTCAGCTTTATTGACTATGCCAAAGCCTTTGATTGTGTGGATCACAATGAACTGTGGAACATTCTGAAAGAGATGGGAATACCAGACCACCTGACCTGCCTCTTGAGAAACCTGTATTCAGGTCAGGAAGTAACAGTTAGAACTGGACATGGAACAACAGACTGGTTCCAAATAGGAAAAGGAGTACGTCAAGGAGTACATCAAGGCTGTATATTGTCATCCTGCTTATTTAACTTATATGCAGAGTACATCATGAGAAACGCTGGGCTGGAGGAAGCACAAGCTGGAATCAAGATTCCCAGGAAAAATATCAATAACCTCAGATATGCAGATGATACCACCCTTATGGCAGAAAGTGTAGAAGAACTAAAGAGCCTCTTGATGAAAGTGAAAGAGGAGAGTGAAAAAGGTTGGCTTGAAGCTCAACATTCAGAAAACAAAGATCATGGCATCTGGTCCCATCACTTCATGGGAAATAGATGGGGAAACAGTGGCAAACTTTATTTTTTGGGGCTCCAAAATCACTGCAGATGGTGACTGTAGCCATGAAATTAAAAGACGCTTACTCCTTGGAAGGAAAGTTATGACCAACATAGACAGCATATTAAAAAGCAGAGACATTACTTTGCCAACAAAGGTCCATCTAGTCAAAGCTACGGTTTTTCCAGTAGTCATGTATGGATGTGAGAGTTGGACTATAAAGAAAGCTGATCGCTGAAGAATTGATACTTTTGAACTGTGGTGTTGGAGAAGACTCTTGAGAGTCCCTTGGATAGCAAGGAGATCCAACCAATCCATTCTAAAGGATTGTCCTGAATATTCATTGGAAGGGCTGATGCTGAAGCTGAAACTCCAATACTTTGGTCACCTGTTGAGAAGAACTGACTCATTGGAAAAGACCCTGATGCTGGGAAAGATTGAAGGCAGGAGGAGAAGTGGATGACAGAGGATGAGATGGTTGGATGGCATCACTGTCTCAATGGACATGAGTTTGAGAGCTCCGGGAGTTGGTGATGGACAGGGAGGCCTGGCGTGCTGCAGCCCATGGGGTTGCAAAGAGTTGGACACGACTGAGCGACTGAAGTGAACTGATTCCTGTTACTCAGATTCCCTCTGTTCTACCTAGGATAGGTGAGATTTATGGATTTAGACAAATGGAATGAAATCTTATCTCATCACTGTTACTAGAAAGAGGAATTTGTTATAAGCCTAGTTCACCCTCAGCCTTGAAATACCACAGGACCTGATTTCCAAAGATGTTCTATTGTTTGATCTGTAGCAAGGGCCCCAACGATTGCACCGAAGAGCAGTTGCAGGTAGGTAGATCTGAATGTGTTATGCAAATTGGAGAATAGAGTCATGTATTTTCTTCTTTTTTTATTGAAGTATAGTTGATTTATAATACTGTGTTAGTTTCGGATGTGCAGCATAGTGATTCAGTATTTTTGCAAATTATACTCCATTCAGTTCAGTTCAGTGTCTCAGTCGTGTCCGACTCTTTGCGACCCCGTGAATCGCAGCACACCAGGCCTCCCTGTCCATCACCAACTCCCGGAGTTCACCCAAACTCATGTGCATTGAATCGGTGATGCCATGCAGCCTTCTCATCCTCTGTCATCCCCTTCTCCTCTTGCCCCCAATCCCTCCCAGAATCAGGGTCTTTTCCAATGAGTCAACTCTTCGCATGAGGTGGCCATTAGAGGTTATTATATGATATTGGGCATAATTCTCTGTGCTGTACAGTAGATTTTTGTTGCTTGTCTATTTTATACATAATAGTTTGTTACATTTTCTTCTTTTAGCCTTTAGAAACCCTGAGATTAGTGTTTTTTCCAGTAATGGTCCACAGTAAATTAAAAAACTGTTATTCATCCATTATTACTTTATTCACCCATTCAATTAACCAATATTTCAAGTGTCGGCTATATTCCAGGCCCCGGAAGACAGCGCTTAATAAGCTCTTTTTCCTGTCCTCATACTGATGAGAATCAGTGATAGCACAAAGGGTCATGACAGAAGGGGAGTGGCTCAGGAACTGTGACCAAAGCTCCGATTACTTCTGTAGGGGAAACTCCTGGGAGATTTGCTAAGTCAAAGGATATGTACATTTTCAGGGTCTCAATTCTGATTGCCAAACTGCTTTCCAGAAAGTTTGTGGAAACTAAAATCCTGCATGCCTATGTCTCAGTCAAACAAACCAAACAAACTATCCAAGTCAAAGGCTTTAACAAGGCAACCTAAGTATCTATCAACAGAGGAGTGGATAAAGAATATATGGTGTATATATATATGCAATGAACTACATCTCACATAAAAAAGAATGAGATTTTGCCATTTGCAACTTGAATGGACCTGAAGGGTATTATGTTTAGAGAAATGTCAGACAGAGAAAGACAAATACTGTATGTGAAATCTAAAAAAATAAAACAATATATAAAAAATATTAAAAAATATAATAAAACTCACAGATATAAGAACAAACCATAATTATGTGTGGGGAAAGGTAAAGTGGGAAGGGAACAATAGGTGGGGGATTAAGAGGTACAAGCTATTATGTATAAAATAAATAAGCAACAAGGATATATAGGGAACACACAGCACAGGGAATATAGCCAATATTTTATAATAAGTATATATGACATATAATCTATACAATTTTTGAAATACTATGTTGTATACCTAATACTAATATAATGTTGTAAATCAACTATACGTCAAGAAAAATAGTTCAATGGCTTTTAACATAGTCACATACTTGAGCATCCATCAGCACAATGAATTTTGAAATATTTCTTCTCCCAAAAAAGGAATTCTAATCCCTTCAGTTGTTACCCATACTCCCTCCATCCTCCCATTCGCTGGCAATCATTATTCTATTTTCTGTCTCTATACATTTGCCTATTCTGGACATTTCACATAAATGGGATTATAAAACATGTGGTTTTTTTGACTTGCTTCTTTCACTTAAGCATCTTGTTTTCAAGGTTCATCCTCATTGTAGTATGTACAAGAATTTCATTCCTTTTTAAAGCTCAATAATAATCCAGTGTACGGATATATCACATTTTGTTTATCCATTCATCTATTGATGGACATTTAAGTTGTATCAACCTTTTGGCTATTATGGATAATGCTGCTCTGAACATTCATGTACAGCTCTCTGTGTGAACACTTCTTCATTCCTCTTGGGTAGATTCATGGGTGTGAGATTGCTGGGGTTATGTGGTAACTCTATATTTAACTTCTTGAGGAACTGCTAGACTGTTTTCCACAGTGGCTGCACTATTTTACATTCTCGTCAACAATGAATGAGGGTTCCATTTCCTCTACTGTTTTATCAATGCCTGTTATTGTCTGTCTTTTTTGTAATATAATTATTCTAGTGGACTTGAAGTGGTATCTCATTGTGGTTTTGACTTGGATTTACCTGATGGCTAATGATGTTGAACATCTTTCTACCTCCTTCTTGACTATTTGTATATCTTCTTTGGAGAAATGTCTATTTAAATCCTTTGTCCGCTTTGAAACTGGTTTGTCTTTTTTATCTTAGAGTTGTAGGAATTGTTTATATATTCTGGAAAGTAGACTCTTGACAGATATATGATTTCCAAATATTTTCTCCCATTCTGTGAGTTGTCTATTTTCCTGATAGTATCTCTCGCTCTCTCTTTTTTTTTTGACTGTACCACACGGCTTGTAGAATTCTTAGTTATCCAACCAGAGTCTGAACCCACCCCCCAGCAGTGAAAGCCTGGCGATCTAAAAACTGGACTCCCAGGGAAGTCTTCCTGATAGTGTCTTTGAATGATGATTTTAAAAAGAATTATGATACTTAGTTTATCTGCTCTTTTGTTGCTGTGATTTTGGTGTGATATATAACAAACAATTGCCAAATTCAAGGTGATTAAGATTATGCCTCTGTTTTTTTCTAACAGTTTTATAGTTTTAGCTTTTACATTTAGATCATTAATATACTTTGAATACTTTTTGTATATGATGTAAAGTACAGGTCCAAATTCATTCTTCTGCTCATAGATATCCAGTTGTCTCAGTACCATTTGTTGAAAAAAATTTTTCTTTCTCCATTGAATTGTCTTGGCATCAAGGTCAAAAAAGAATTGACTCTAGGTCTGGGCTTCTCTGGTGGCTCAGTTGGTAAAGAATCTGCCTGCAAGGAGACCCCAGTTCAATTCCTGGGTCAGGAAGATCCCCTGGAGAAGGTATAGGCTATCCACTCCAGTATTCTTGGGCTTCCCTCATGGCTCAGCCGGTAAAGAATCTGCCTCCAATGCAGGAGATCTGGGTTCGATTCCTGGGTTGGGAAGATCCCCTGGAGAAAGAAATGGCAACCCACTCCAGTATTCTTTCCTGGAGAATCCCATGGACAGAGGAGCCTTGCAGGCTGCAGTCCCCAAGGGGTCGCAAAGAGTTGGAGCCGACTGAAGCGACTTAGCACTTAGCACTAGGTGTAAGGGTTTGTTTCTGGACTTTCAGTTATATTCCACTGACCTATAAGTCTGTTCTAATGTTGGTGTCATACTGTTTCCACTTTATTATTGAAACTTTGTAGTAAGTTGTGAAACTGGCAAGTGTGAGTCCTCCAACAGTATTTTTTTCAAGATTGTTTTGGCTATTCTATATCTCTTGAAGGATCATATTGTTTTGGAAACTATTTCTTTGCGAAAGACTTCCCATTTGTGGTTTGACTTTTTTAATGAGTTTTAATTACACAGAAGTTTTACATTTTATGTCAGTTTATTGATCTTTTTGATTTATTTTTATGATGATGATCCTTTTTTTCTTCCAGTTTTATTGAGATATAATTGCCATGCAGCACTATATAAGTTTAAGGTATACAGTGTAATGATTTGACTTATATACATCATGAAATGATGACCACAATGAGTTTAGTGAATATTCATCTCATATAGATACAAAATTTAAAAAATAGAAAAAAAATTTTCCTTGTGATGAGAACTGTTAGAATTTACTCTTTTAACAACTTTTTATGCAACATGTAGCAGTGTACTACCTATGTTTTCTTTTAGGAAGTCAGGTCTTACATTTAAGTCTTTGGTCCATTTTGAGTTTATTTTTGTATATGATGTGAGAAAGTGGTCCAGGTTTCCCAGCACCATTTACTGAAGTGAAGTGAAGTGAAAGTCGCTCAGTTGTGTCTGACTCTTTGCGACCCCATGGACTATACAGTCCATGGAATTCTCCAGGCTAGACTACTAGAGCAGGTAGTCTTTTCCTTCTCCAGGGGATCTTCCTAACCCAGGGATCGAAGCCAGGTCTCCTGCATTGCAGGCAGATTCTTTCCCAGCTGAGCTACAAGGGAAGCCCACCATTTACTGAAGAGGCTCTTTTCTCCATTGTATATTCTTGCCTCCTTTGTCATAGATTAACTGCCCATATAAATGTGGACTCATTACTGGGCTCTATTCTGTTCCATTGACCTATGTGTCTGTTTTTGCACCAGTACCATAGTGTTTTGATTACTATCACTTTGTAGCATAATGTGAAATCAGGGCATCTATTCCTTTTATAATTAGAAAATTATTTTTCATTGTTAATTTTCTAATAGCTTTCGGAACCTAAGTTTATTTTTTTGTTTCCTTCTTTATCTAGAAAATGTGTTACAAAAAAAATTGCCCATTGTGAAAATTTTAATATATGAAGCAAAAAGTGATAACTCCCCATAATTAGTTGATTCCTAATTTTACCCTCCCGAGATAACTACTGTTAGCAATTTGTATCCTTCCTAACCACTTTCTAAGCATAAACAGATGTATAGTGTTTACGAAGTGGGATCAAACTATAAATATCTTTTTGCATCTTTCTTCACTTGACAGTACAGTAAGGCATCTTTCCATGTGTGGATCAATTTCATACTTTTTTTGTTATGCTAAGTAAAGCCTTCTCCACCCTATGATTATAAAAAATATCCTCCTATATAGTCATTTTAGTAGTTTTAGAAACTGCTATTTTTATTTATCTTAAAGTTATTAAAATAAAGTTGTTGTAAAAGAACAACTATGGTGTCAGTGGAATTCTTAATGTCATCTTGTCCACAATGTAGAGGGGACGTCTCCACACGTTCAAGAGAGGGGCTGGAAAACATTGTGCCTGTTAACTTGACACATTCAGACAGAACTTAAATTGCCTAGAGGAAGAGGGTGTGTGTTTGTGTGTGTGCGCGCACACACGTGCATTTCCTCCCTCAGGCATTCTCAAGAGGTGTAGATCAGTGATTTCCCATAAAGCCTTTAAAAGATGGACCAGGAATAATTGGCCTATGTAATATCAGACCACTCTCTTGCCAGAACACTTTGAGAAGAATGAGGATTCAACAAGAAAGAAGTGGCAGTTGCAATTCCCATAAAGACTTGTAGCGCTGGAGCAAACTCGTGAATTCCGATGGCACTGAGTTTCAGACTTGCAGTTTTTATGCTGACATTCCCAGGCCTCTCCCCCAGTGGCCACAGCTTTCTGGGCAGCAACCGCCCCCCACTCCCCACCAGGGCTCTGCGGAGTCCGGTAGTTCATCGATCCCATCTCCGGGGGCTTTGGGACAAGCAAAGAGGTCGACTCCTTTTCTTTCCCACTTCTTGCTGCTTTAAGGGGTCGCCTCCTCTTGCCTTCCGGTTTTCTTCTGCGTTCTGCGTTCTGGAGCCCTCTCTCTAGGACACGCCAAGATTCCAAAGCCGGTGAGGGATGGCAGCCCAGGTGTCTCTACAGGGCGCTTCCTGAGACCCCAGCGTTTGAGAATCAGGACACAGGACTTAACACCCCGAAGGGGGCGGGATGTGTGGATGTGGGTGTTTGCGTTGGGGGTGGGGGTGGGGGGAGGGCACAGACCCGTTCAGACCCTCCAGGGCTATAGAGCACTCTTGGCACCGGCAAGGGTAGGCAACCTTGGCAGGGCCATGAGCAAGTGTTCTCACTGAGCCACTCCCGCGCGTGGCCAATCTGTGTCTAGGCCAGGGCTAGCCGGATGGGATGCTAATGAACCGCCAAGAGTTGCAAGAGTTACCCTGGGAGTGCAAGGCCGGGCCGTCTCCTCCCACCGCGTGTGCTCGCCCCGGCCGCCTCCCCTCCCCCGACAATGGGCGAATGTGCAGGGGTTCTCCCTTTGGGCTACCGGAGTCCCTCCTCCACATCCCCGCCCCCTATCCTTCGGGAAGCTAAAAGGGGGCGTGTGTGCGCTCCCGGGAGGAGTTGCTCTCTGCGGCCACGCCAGAAGAGCCCGACTGGAGTCCCAAAGTCCGAGCAAGTTCCCGGGCTCTGGGCGCGCCGCGCTTTCTGCCTCTGGCGCCCGGGTCCCCACGAGAGGGCTTGGGGTCGTCGGGCTGTGGTGGTGTCTGCAGCGAGCCGGCGGGCGGCGGAACCCCCCGCGGGGGCCCGGACCAGCGGGGCCGGCTGCACGGTGGAGGGCGGCGGCGGGCCGGGCCAGCTGTCCCGGCCGGGCTCCCCGCCGAGGATGGCGGCGGCGGCGGGCTCCCAGTCCCACCTGGACACGGCCCCCAGGCAGGCGCCCGGGACACCGGAGCCCCGGACCCCGGCGCCGAGTGACAGTACCCGGGAACTGCCCCGGAACTGGGACGGCGGCGCGTTCGTGCAGGCTACCCAGGACATCCCTCTGCAGGTGGACATGTCCATGGCTCTGCAGCGCGTGCGGATTTCCGATAAGTACAGCAAGAGCTACTTCAGCCTGCTGCAAGCAGCCTCCGTCGCAAGTAAGCTCCCCTCTCGCGCCCGGCGCGCGCCCCTCTCCGCGCGCGCTCAAGCCCGGCCGCCCGGCCGCCGGGCACACTTTGTCCTCCCTCCACCGGCGCCGCTCGCTCGCCCGCCGTTTTCCTCCGGTCCCGGGCCGCGTTGCCGCGGGACCGTGAGAAGGCCCGGGTGGTGCGAGGACGTCTCCGGGACGGGCGGGGAGCGGAGAGGGGACCTGAGCCAGCCCTCCGGGGAACGTGGGGCTGCGCCATATCTTCCAACTCTGCATCCCGCCGACCAGATGCCCCCCGCCCCGCCTCCCGAAAGTGCATTTCCTTTGTATGAATGCTGCAAAAGCGGGGACTGGGGGTTGAATCGCAAATTTGGGGAAAGCAAATACAAAAAAAAAAAAAAAGCGCTCGAATTCGGAGACCCTTGGCACCGCGCTGGGAGGGCGCGTTGTAGAGAAAGCGTGCCTCCAGCGCCTTGGGCTTTCTCACCGGGACTAGTGCGTCCTTCCAGCTGGGTCCACGAGTTTCCTGTCTCCCCGGGTCCTCGCTGTAAAGGCAGAAGTTTTCGTCTGCCACTGCCGAGGTGTGGGTGAGGGATGAGAGCGGCGATTGGGGGACCGTGGACGCGGTCACTTGGCGGCCGTGGTGCACACAGCGATGCACACGCGTTTTCCACGCCAGAGGCGCCGGGCGATGGGGAGGGTGCAGCTCTGCTCTCTTACGTTCATCCAGGGCTTTTCAGGCAAGTTTTCGAGGTACTGCAATTCACGGATGTGTCTTCCTCGGCAGCCCGTGGTGCTTTTGCCTTAGCAGGTGGTCAGCCTGGCCCAGGAAGTTTTGGCATCCCCAGCAATAGACTTGGAGACAATTTTCTGAAAAATCAGATAGCCACCACACATGTTCAAAATACTCTGCCTCCTTCTTCTAGGCCAACCCCTGTAGTTAGACCCCAGTAAGCCAAGGCAGTGGCTTAAGCTCTTTCAGAAGTCCTCCACGTTTGGTTTTGGGGGTGGGCACTATTGGTTTCCCAGTCTTCCCAGGTGGCGCTAGTGGTAACGAACCTGCCTGTCATTGCAAGAGGTGTGAGAAACACCGGTTCCATTCCTAGGTCTGGAAAATCCCTTGGAGGAGTGTATGGCAACCCACTCCAGTATTCTTGCCCGTAGAATCCCCATGGACAGAGGAACCTGGCGGGCTGCAGCCCTTGGGGTCGCACAGAGTCCGGCTCGATTGAAGCGACTTAGCATACACACCTACTATGGGTTTCCAGGTGTGATCAAGCAGTAAGGGGAATGTGGTAATGGGGCACGTGCTCCTTCTTCAGGTGTTGAGCGTCTGGAATGGCTTGAAATGCTTATGCCAGACCCTCACTGGAACCTGCAGCTCAGGGAAGTGTGGGGAGTCCTTTGCGTCTTGTGTTTGCCTCTTGCAAACAAACTGAGACTGAAAAAAAAAATCTCCATAGGAGAAATGTATGCTTTCTTAACAAACTTTAAATTAGCCATGCTATGAACTCCAGTGACATTTCTACTCCAGTGATTTCTGTTTCTATAGTTGGGTGCGGTGTTTCATCCTCCATACCTCTGTAGGCTCCAGCATGTTGGCCGGCTTCTGTCGCCTCAGCATTGTAAGTCGCAGCACCTGAATGACACCGGTTGCTGTGCTGTGTTTTCACACGGGCAAACAGTGCTGTTTTGCCTTTCAGCATTTTTAGTAGCTGACTGGACCAACAGAACATCCTGGGAGTGGTCTGTAGCTACTTGGCTGTTAGGACATGCACCCTAGGATGATAGTTTTATGTGTGGAAAGGATTTCATCTATTTAAAAATTATTTACAAGGCTTTTCATGGTGAGACAGAACTTTCTGAGAGATATTTCAAGGATGATCATTTATAGCCTGCCCGCTACCAGGATGTGCCAAGGTGTAATAAACAAATTACACCTGTTTGTGCAGGATCCGTTGTGGCATAGCCAGAAAAGGCTCTGCTGACTCGACTGAGGAAGTTAAGGGAAAACTTCAGGGAGTGGGTGAAGAAGGATCTGCAACTTTAAGGATGCAGCCAAATGTCCAGGTGGACTGGAGACTGAGCACAGAATGTGGTGGGGAAAGGTAGGGAGAGGTCATCCAGGTAAAGGAGGAAATAAGATGTGGCCAAAAGAGTAGAAAGGGGACAGCAGAGTAGGTTGGAGGATTCTTTTTGTAATGATGGGAGTGGAAAGTGTGGAACACATAGGAGATCAATTTGGAGGAGTAGGCAGAGGCTGGATCAGGCATGTTAAAGGGCTTTACTTTGTTTGTAGGGCAATGGGGAGCCGTCAGAACATTGTGAATAGGGGAATAGAGCAAGGCTGCTGCACAGGGTTGTACGGGTGCACAGGGTGCACAGTGGTGGGCTGTGTTAGTGTGTGGTGGAGCTTCTTACTTTTGCAAATATGACTCTGGCGGTTGTAGGGAGGACCCCAGTGTGTGGCATATAGAGCAGAGGAGGAAGTACAAAACTAGGGCGGCCAGTTAGAGAGTAGTTGGAACAAGCTGGGCAAGAGTGGATGAAGACATGGACTGAGTCAGTTCAGGGAATGGGGAGAAGGCGAGAAGCTGGAGGAACTGAGAGAGTAGAATTGATTTGACTTGGTGGCTAGTTGTAAGGTTTGAGGAACAACGCAGGAGATTAGGTCAATTGTAGGTTTCTCGTTAAAGTGATGAGGCAGGGAGAGATAAAAGACCAGGAATGGAGGAGGGAGAGGAAATTTGGGGTTCAGTTTTGGTTATGTGGTTTCTTCATTCAGGGAGAGCTGACCCATAGGTCTAGAGCTGGGAAGAAGTGAATATTATTTCTTACAGTGATCTGTGGCGCCCATCAAACAATTCCTGGCATCCTAGTTCTTTTCTTAAATGACTTCTATGGGTTATCTTTCAGAAAATCTAGCCTGGATGGAGCCCACACTTAGTATAAAATTACCTTTTGAATTTGCCCTTGAATAAAGGTGTCTTCCCCCCTCACACTTTCCTTACCTTGTGATGGAGAAAAAAAGAAAAGAAAAAGAAAGAAATGTTTTTCGTTCCTTGCAGCCCAAAAGAATGCAATCTGTATCTGTAACTCAGAGAAGCAGTTGTGAAAACTTGTTCACTGCAAATTTGATTTTGTCAGAGTTTAGCTGTGTAAATCAAAACAACAACAAAAAAGACGTGTAAATCACACCAAAAGTTAATTATTTAATACACGTTGCAACGTGGTATAAAATGGATTCCAGTGATAATGGGTCACTTACTGGGTAACACTAATTTCTGAGTTATTCCACATAAATGATTTTCTGGGTAACTGAGGTTTCAGCACTTTTAGTGCTTGATTTTTTCCCCTCTTCCCAATCTAACCATTTTAGATGGAAAGCTTTTCAAAAAGATAATTTACCTTCCTGACTCCTGAACCTGGAAATAATTACATCTTTTCCTGATGTTTCAAGATTATCCTTATAATAGCATTAGTTATTTTAATTTGTTCTATATAGTGTTGCCTCAAGGGCTCCTAAACCATGGTGGGTCTGTTTGTCCTCGCATTAAATTGGGCACAGATTGTTCTGCCTCTTAATTTGCAATGCCTGGTTTTCTAATCTTTCCATATATCCCCTCTCTGTTAGCTGCCATTTCTTTTTCTTTTTTTTTGAGGTGTAGTTGCCTTACAATGTTGTGTTAGTTTCTGCTGTACAACAAAGTGAATCAGCTATATGTATACATATGTCCCCACCCTCTTGTGCCTCCCTCCCACCCCTCATAGCTACCATTTCTTGCTGCTGTTATTTTAACTGTTTCTACCAACCAGCAGTTACTGCCTAATCCTCTAATCTCCCTCCTTCATTGCCCATTCTGATGTGTTATGAGCTAGGAAACGAGAGAACCACACATGTTAGTGTTGTTTGCAAAATGTGAGTAAATAGACTATGAGTAGGGTTGTGGGGATCTCATTCATTGTCGTCCCCTTCTCCTCCTGGCCCTAATCCCTCCCAGCATCAGATTCTTTTCCAGTGAGTCAACTCGTCGCATGAGGTGGCCAAAGTATTGGAGTTTCAGCTTTAGCATCAGTCCTTCCAGTGAACACCCAGTACTGATCTCTTTAGAATGGACTGGTTGGATCTCCTTGCAGTCCAAGGGACTTTCAAGAGTCTTCTCCAGCACCACAGTTCAAAAGCATCAATTGTTCTGCGATCAGCCTTCTTCACAGTCCAACTCTCACATCCACACATTTTGTTTGGTTTAGGACCTAATAACTTGAGGTGTCTATTCGATGTCCACGCAGAGTTGTTGAATTGGCAAATGGATATAGAGATCTGGTCTTCAGGGAAGGGATCTGGCTTGGGGATATCAACTTGGGCGTCATCAGCCTTGTAGGTGGTATTTAAAGCCTGGATGAAAGAGTCTAGAGAAGAGATCAGTGAGAAGGGACAGTTGTTTGTTTCCCTCAATAAAGACTTGGGGATGACCTTTTCCCCAGATCTTATTTAATAGAGCACAAGTGGAAGCCATGCTCCAAAGAGACAAATCATTTCTGTGGTTTGTTGTTCAAATGTTTGCATTGTCCGATTTGCTCACAGGTCACTTTGACTCACTTTCCTTTGCTCAGAGTCTGGAACCAAAATAATCTATTCCTGGAGGTAAAGAAGAAGTCTGATTGAAGGCAAAAGGAGAAGGGGGCAACAGAGGATGAGATAGTTAGATAGCATCACCAACTCAATGTACATGAATTAGAGCCAGCTCTGGGAGACGGTGGAGGACAGAGGAGCCTGGCATGCTACAGTCCATGGGATCGCAACTCTTACAGTCCTAAGAGTTGGACATGACTTAGTGACTTGACAACAAAAAAGAAGAGGTCTAGGAGAGCTCTCCAAAGAGAGAAACTTCAGTGCTAAACAATCCTTAATCTTTATGGGCATAAGAAATCTTCAGTTTAGTCATTTGCGACTTAAGTTCCTGTGGCAGATGAATTCCTTCCCATATTATTCTTTTTCAGTAGAAATACTAAGTAGCCACTATTGCTTTCCAATTGAGAAGACCTTTATCAGTTACCTCCTATCATTTTCAGTTCATGGTATAATTTTTAAAAAAACAATCATATGTTAATGGAAGGGCTTCCCTGTTAGCTCAGATGGTAAAGTATCCGTGTGCAATAAAGGAGACCTGGGTTCAATCCCTGGTTTGGGAAGATCCTGTGGAGGAGGGCATGGCAACCCACTCCAGTATTCTTGCCTGGAGAATCCCATGGACAGAGGAGCCTGGTGGGCTACAGTCTATGGGGTCGAAAGGAGTTGAACATGATTGAGCGACTAAGCACATGTACATGCACGTATTAATGAAAAAATAAAAAGCTGATGGCATATTGGAAAGAAGGAACAATTTATACTTACAATAAAGTTTGGGACTTTATAAAATAGTTGAATTAGCAAATGTGGTGACATTTTAATATGCTGAAATTTACTTCGAAAGGTGATTATCTCCTTTTTGACTTTCAAATATTTACCAGTGATATTGCTGCCTTTGCCAGGAATAAGTTAAGTTGTCTGGTTCACCCCGCAGATGCTGGGAAACCAGACTTATTAACAGCACTTATAATTTACATTTGTGTATTCATCTCTAGAAAATTATGAGCCAGCAACTTGACGGAGATTTGTCTGCTCCGTTTTCAGATAATTTTTGCATTAATCTGAAAAGGGAAGGTGGAAAAAGTTTTGTTAGCAAGAAGGCAGATGGGAAAAATAGGATCCCTTCTAGTTTTTTGTTTTTTTGTTTTTTTTTAAAAAAACAACTTTAAGAAAGATAGCACTAAGTCGTGTCCAATTCTTGTGATCCTATGAACTGTAGCCTGCCAGGTTCCTCTGTCCATGGGATTCTCCAGGCAAGAATACTGGAGTGGGTTGCCATTTCTGTCTCCAGGAGAACTTACTGACCCAGGAATCGAACCCAGGTCTCCCGCATTGCAGGCAGATGCTTTACCAACTGAACTATGCCGGAAGCCCACATGCCATACAATTAACCCACTTAAAGTATACATTTTGGTAGGTTTTAGTATAATCACAGTCGTGCATTCATTACCACAAGTTTAGAACATTCCCGTCACCCCCAAAAGAAACCTTCATACCCATTAGCCATGACCCCTCATTTCTTCCCACCAGTCCTTCCCACCAGCCCCTGGCAGCCACTCATATCCTTTCTGTCTTTAAAGATGTGCCTATTCTGGACATTTCAGATAAATAGAATATATAATTTTTTGTGTCTGGCTTCTTTCACTTAACATAATGTTCTCAAGTTTCATCCATATTGTAGCATGTGCCAGTATTCATTCTTATCTGACTGCATATTTTAATTATAGGTTCTTCAGTTGATGGACATTTGAATTATTTCCATCTTTATCTATTATGAATAATGTTACTATGGATATTTTTATACAAGTTTCTGTGTGGACATGTTTTCACTTCTCTTGAGTATATATGGAGGAGTGGATTTGCTAGGTCATAGAGTCACTGTAGAGTTTAATCATTGAGGAACTCCCTGACTTCCAAAGCAGCTGTAACATTTCATTCCTATCATCATTGTAGGAGGGTTCCATTTTCTCCACATCCTTCTGAGGACTTGTTTGATTCCAGCCATTCTAGTGGGTGTGAAGTGGTTTCACATTGTGGTTTTGATTTGCATTTCCCAAATGGCTAGTGAAACTGAGGACATTTTCATGTGTCTATTGGCCACTTGTATGCTGTATCTTTTTTGGATAAATGTGCAGATTCTTGGCCCATTTTTAAATTGGGCTATTTCTCTTTTTGCTGTTTAGTTGTAAGAGTTCTTTATGTAGTCTGGATTCAAGGATCCTTATCAAATATTAATTTGCATATATTTTCTCCTGTTCTGTGAATTATCTTTCATTTAATTGATGGTTTCATTTGAAGCACAAGCCTTTTTAACATTGGAGTCAAATTTGCCTATTTCTCTCTTTTTTTTGAGTCTCTGTTTTCAAAACCACCCAGGAAACCCCACCTAATCCTAGGTCACAAAGAACTCCACTTATATTTTGAGTCTCTGTTTTTAGAATTGAGATATAATCAACATATTAGTTTCAGGTATACGATATAATGATTCAATAGTTGTATATTTGGAAATGATTACCTAAATAAGCCTAATTAACATCCATCACCACACTTTGATTTGCTCTGTTAGCAACTTTCAAATATGCAGTAAAGTGTTTTTAACTATAGTCACTCTGCTGTACATTACATCCCCATGACTTATTTATTTCATAACTTATGGTTTGCACCTTTTGACTTCCTTCACCCATGTCTCCCACCCCTATTCCATCTCCCGCCTCTGGCAACCATCAGTCTGTTCACTTTGGGTTTTTTTTTAAGATTCCACATATAAGTGAAATCATTATACGATATTTGTCTTTCTCTGTCTAACTTACTTCACTTAGCATAATACCCTCAGGTCCATCTATGTTTTCTCAAATGGCAAGATTTCCTTCTTTTCTATGGCTGAATAATATTCCATTGTACATATATACCGTAGCTTCCTTATCTGTTTATGAATTGATAGACACTTAGGTTTTTTCTGTCTTAGCTATTTGTAAATAATGTTGCAATGAACATGAGTGTGCATATATCTTTTTGAGTTGTTGTTTCCATTTTCTTTGGCTAAATACCCAGAAGTGGAATTGCTGGATCATATGGCAGTTTCATTTGTAATTAATTTTTAAAAATTTTTGGTTGCACTTGATCTTCATTGTTGTGAGAAGGCTTTCTCTATTTGTAGAGAGTGGGGGCTACTCTATAGTTGTGGTGTACGGGCTTAGTTGCTCCTCAGCATGTGGAATCTTCCTCTACCAGGGATCGAACCTGTATCCTCTACATTGGCACATGGATTCCTGTCCACTGTACCACCAGGGAAGTCTTCATTTTTAATTTTTTGAGGAACATCCATCCTGTTTTCCGTAGTGACTACACCAATTTACATTAACACAAGGGTTCCTTTTTCTTCTCATCCTCTCCAACATTAGTTATTTCTTCTCTTTTTGATAATAGCTATTCTTACAAGGTGTGAGGTGATATCTCACTGTGGTTTTGATTTACATTTTCATTGTGACTAGTGATGTTAAGCATCTTTTCTTGTATGTACCTGTTGACCTGTTTTTTTACTCTTGTCTTCTGTGCTTTTGGTGTCATATATAGTATTACCTAATCATTATGCTGTGTTAGTTGCTCAGTTGTGTCTGACTCTTTGCGACCCCAGGCTTCTCTGTCCATGGGATTCGTCAGGGAAGAATACTGGAGTGGGTTGACAGGGGATCTTCCCGACCCAGGGATTGAACCCAGGTCTCCTGCATTGTAGGCAGATTCTTTACCGTCTGAACTACCTGGGAAGCCCCACCTAATCCTAGGTCACAAAGAACTCCACTTATACTTTCATCTGAGTTTTATAGTTCTAGGTCTTACATTTTGGTCTTTGATAGATTTTTAGTTGGTTTTTGTATACAGTGTGAGCTCCGGGTTCAATTTCATCCTTTTAACCATGTGCCTAGACACAGGTGTTCCTAGCACCATTTATTGAAAAGAACATTCTTTCCCTGCTAAAATGTCTTGGTACCTTGGTTTAAAATCAGTTGACCATAGATGTAAGGGTTTATTTCTGGACAATTCCATTCCACCAATCTATCTGTAAGTCTGTCATTATACTTGTATCATACTATCTTGATTATTGTAAATGTGTACTCAATTTTGAAATCAGAAACTGTGAGTTTTCCCACTTTGTTCTTTTTCAAGATTGTTTTGGTTATCCTGGGACACTTGCATTTCCATATTAATTTTAAGATTAGTTTGTCATTTTCTGCATAAAAAGACTTGCCAGGATTTTAGTAGGGATTGCATTGACTCTGTAGATCAATTTAGGGAATGTCTGAATCTCATTTTTTTATTGTGCAAATTGAGGTTTCCCCCTAATATAGTGCATTCATACTTAAGATATTTGATAATTATGGACTCTAATGCTTTTCTGGCCCATCAGTGCTCACATTAGATGGTTATTCATGTGTAGATTTTCAAGAATTTAGAGTTATGATATATTAATATGATATATTATTTCATTCCTATTATGGTAATTCTAGAGACATTGCTAACAGTTTAAGGGGCAAAAAAAGAAAAAACATAAATATCTGCAGGAGTTCTCCTGAAGAAAAACAAAATCACAATGAAAACAAAGGCAACAACAAAATATAATCACAAACTCAATTCCCTTAGTGTTTGTGATTCAGTATTTGATATGTGAGTCTGTGTGTGACTGGAGTGGGTTAACATAGGGAAAATGAGAAGCATGTGTTTTTATATCATATTGACCAGGAATCTGCAAAAGACCTTCTCATGCTGGACAATACCATTTGTCAATCAAATGTATAATCCACTTCCCTTGGCAGCAGGTATCTTTTAGGAAAATAGATTGCGGTGGCTGGACAGTTAAGCTTGGGCCAACTCTGCCGTGGATTTGCTGATGCTTTAAGCAGGAAACACAATTACTTATCCAGATTTTTTACATACAGTAAATCACCACATATCTAGTTCTCTTTATGGTAAGATTCAGTCCCTCTCAAAATTTACCTATATGTATTGGGTTCCCAAGTAATGAATTGACTAGGCCTTGATTCTTAGGCAGGTTCCAAAGACAATCACAGCTCCAGCTGTTGTACTAGGAAAATGTGCAGTCTCTGTTGTCAAAGTTTCAATTTGCTTTAGCATGTTAATCTGATTTATATTATTATTATTTCTTAGTTTAAGTATAATTAATGTACAACATTATACAAGTTACAGTTGGGCTTCCCTGGTGGCTCTGTGGTGAAGAATCTGCCTGCCAATGTAGGAGACATGGGTTCAATCCCCGATCTGGGAAGATCCCACATACCGTGGAGCAACTAAGCCCGGGTGTCATAACTATTGAGCCTGTGCTCTAGAGCCTGGGAGCCTCAACTACTCAGCCCATGTGCCATAACCGCTGAAGTTGGCACACCCTAGAGCCCATGCTCTGAAACAAGAGAAGCCATTGCAATGAGAAGCCTGGGCACTGCAACTAGAGAGTAACCCCTGCTTACCACAGCTAGACAAAAAGCCTACCCAGCAATGAAGACACAGCAAAAATAAATAAATAAAATTATAAGAACAAGAATTATAAGTTATAATTATTTAATATAGTGATTCACAATTTTAAAAAATATTTTAAAAATAAAAGTTATTATAGAATACTCACTCTATTCCCTCTGTTGTACAATATATCCTTGTTGCTTATCTTATCCATAATAGTTTGTTCCTCTTGATCCCCTAAGCCTATATTGCCCCTCCCCCTTTCTTTCTCCCCACTGGTAACCATTAGTTGGTTCTCTATATATCTGTGGGTCTGTTTCTTTTATTATATTCACTAGTTTGTGTACTTGTTAGATTCCACATATAAGCAATGCCATACAGTATGGTACTGACACAAAAAAAGATACATAGATCAATGGAACAGAATTCAGAACCCAGAAATAAGCTCATGCACCTATGATCAATTAATCTATGACAAAGGAGACAAGAATATACAATGGAGAAAAGACAGTCTCTTCAATAAGTTTTTGCTAAGAAACTGGACAGCTACCTATAAAAGAATGAAATTAGAATATTCTCTAACACTATATACAAAAATAAACTCAAAATGGATTAAAGACCTAAATGTAAGAGGAAAAACCATAAAACTCCTAGAGGAAAACATAGGCAGACCACTCTTTGACATAAATCATAGCAATATTTTTTTAGATGTCTCCTAAAGTAAAGGAAATAAAAGCAAAAATAAACAAATGGGATCTAATTAAACTTAAAAGCTTTGGCGCAGCAAAACAAAAAAGCAACCTACAAAATGGGAGAAAATATTTGCAAATCATATAACCAATAAGGGGTTAATATCCAAAATATATTGAGTTGGTCAAAAGGTTCATTTGAGTTTTTCCATAGCATCTAGTGGAAAACCCAAATGAACCTTTTGGCCAACCTAATATAAATAGCTCATACAACTCAACATCAAAAAAAAATGAACAACCCAACAATCCCATTACTGGGTATATACCCTGAGGAAGCCATAATTGAGAAAGACGCATGTACCCAATGTTCATGGTACCACTATTTACAATAGCTAGAACATGGAATCAACTTAGGTGTCTATCAAGAGATGAATAGATAAAGAAGTTGTGGTATATATGCACAATGGAATAATCCTCAGCTATAAAAAGGAATGCATTTGAGTCTGTTCTAATGAGGTGGATGAACCTAGAGCCTATTATACAGAGTGAAGTAAGTCAGAAAGAGAAAGACAAATATCATATATTAATGCATATATCTGGAATCTAGAAAGATGATACTGATGAACCTATCTGCAGGGCAGTAGTGGAGACACAGACATAGAGAACAGACTTGTGGACACAGTGGGGGTGGAGGGGGTGGAATGAATTGAGAGAGTAACTTTGAAACATATACTTTACCATAAGTAAAATTAGATAGCCAGTGGAAATTTGCTGTATGACTCAGGGAACTCAAACTGGGGCTCTGTAACAACCTAGAGGAGTGGGATGGGGAGGGAGATGGGAGGGCGGTTCAAGAGGGAGGGAACATATGTATACCTATGGCTGACTCATGTTAATGTATAGCAGAAACTAACACAATATTGTAAAGCAGTTATCCTCCAGTTAAAAATAAATAATAAAAAAATGAACAGCCTGATTAAAAAGTGGGCAGAAGACTCGAATAGACATTTTTAAAAAGAGGATGTACAGATGGCCAACAGGGACATAAACAGATGCTCAACATTGCTAATCATCAGAGAAATGCAAATCAAAATGACAATGAAGTATCACCTCACTCCTGTCTAAGTGGCTATTGTCAAAAAGACCAGGAATAACAAATGTTAGTGAGGATGTGAAGTACTGTGGAAAACAGTATGTAGGTTTCTCAAAAAACTAAAAATTAAAAAAAAAAGAATTACCATATGACCTGCAATTCAATCCCTGGGTGTATATCCAAAGGAAGCAAAAACACTAATTAGAAAACATACATGCACCCTCAGTGTTCGTAGCAGCATTATTTACAATAGTCAAGACATGGAAGCAACCTAAGTGTCAACAGATGAATGGATAAAGAATATGTGATACACACACACAGACACACACACACTGGAGTATTACTCAGTCATAAAAAAGAATTAAATTCTGCTATTTTCAGCAAAGTGGATGGACCTGAAGGGTATTATGCTAAGTGAAATAAGAGAAAGAAATTGTTTTTGGTTTTTAAGTTATTTATAAGCAGTCAGTTTGGATGTGTAGACATTTTATATGGATATAGATACATAAATTCAACATGTGTAGATCACCTCCTGTATGCTAGACACTGTTGGGGTATTTCAGTGAACAAAACACAAAAATTCCTGCCCACAACGAGCTTATTTCTAAATAAATGGTGAGAAAAACAAAGAATCCATGTATGGGACTTCCCTGGTAGTCCAGTGGCTAAGACTGTCCTCTCAATGCAGGTGGCTTGGGTTCGATCCCTAGAAAGGGAACTAGATCCCTCTTGCTGCAACTAAAAAAAGATCTCACATGCTTCAACCAAGATCTCGTTCAGCCAAATAAGTAAATAGTTGTGTTTTTTTTAAAGAGCTAACTTAAAAAAAAAATAGAATTCATGTCTATCTAAGCACTTTACCAAATTGTAATCTTCCCCCTTATGTTGAACTGTGACTTGCATTTGAATGGGTTTGCTTAAAGGTGATTTCATTATAAAATGTGTGATACACGCAAGAGTACAGGAAATATAAGATATATAAAATCATGTTGTTTTTTTTTTCCCTTTCACAGAAGACAGGCTTCTACACATTCAAGGCACTGGGTTCTCTGTTCATCAAACCTTCACTTGTACCCCTGTGCCACTGTTAGTGAAGTTGAAGAATTAGCTGCTCAATATGCAGTCTGAAGACAAGAAAAACATAGGAAGTTATTTTAAATAATATTTCCCCTACTTAAACTGAAATGGTGTGATTATGTATTCTTAGAGTCTTTGATGACACTGAAAAGTAATGTGTATATTTGCAGGACATCTTTGTGTTTGTACGTGCCAGCCTGGTCACGTGATTAGTCACAGCACAAAAAGCAGCCGCCCTGGTTTTCTTTGCCATTTTCTACTTGTCAGTTTCCAAAAGACGGTCAGTTTTGCTTTCTTCCGTTGACACTTTCCAAGGACCATTGACAGACGTTGTGTGTTCTTTTGCTTGCCTTATAAGTCATCATAATCGGATTTACCATTGCAGATGCTGTGTATTTCAAAATTAGATTTTCTGAACCTAAGAAGAGATGAATAGCCATGGAATAGGAGATCTGGCACTTAGTCATATGCCTACGTGGATATTGTGAGTTCTGGCATTAGTGGGTCATCTTGTCTTATTTTATAGCTTGTGCTTTAAATAGCTGCTTTTGAAAGGCCTGATGTTATAATAAAAATTTTAAAAAGTGGCTAATGTTAATATTTACCTGTTACTAAGCCACTGTGTTTAGAATTATCTAGTGGTGGTGGTGACTGTGGTGGTTGGGGACTGTGATTTGATTTTAAGCTCATGTTCTAACCTGTCCCTGATCATGTGCACTGTGGGTACTTGAATGAGTATGATTTAGATGAATAAAGTGATGGCCCTTTGATTTACATGCTTTTTTTCCCCAAAATTTCTCTTGCTAAGAAATAATCTGGAACACTCAAAATTGTGTGATGAAGAAGTTTTTTTTAAACCTGTGCTTTCAGAAGTACTCATGGAAGCTAATTCTCAAAGACATTTATTTTCATGACAGGTAATGTATAGTTTTGAAGATGATGTAGAATTGTATAAAACATATATGAAAAATGTATATAATATATATACTCTTGGCCAATTTAAAGAGCCCTTTACCAGAGTTCTGACATTTAGCAAAGATCTTGTCAATTTTTATGGAGTGTAAATTTTAAAAGGCACACGATTAAGTCACAAAAGAGCTTTCACAGTGGAGAAGAGTAAATAAAGTCTCTATGCTGCAGTTTTTAACATTTTCTTGTCAGTGTGAGGCTCTTCATATTGCCTATTGACTTTCAGTTCAGTTCAGTTCAGTCGCTCAGTTGTGTCCGACTCTCCGCGACCCCATGAATCACAGCACGCCAGGTCTCCCTGTCCATCACCAACTCCCGGAGTACACTCAAACTCATGTCGACTTTACAAGTCATTTTTTTTTTAAATTATAATTGCTTTACAATGTTGTGTTAGTTTCTGCTATACAACAAAGTGAATAAGACACACACACACATACACTCACAACTCTGAGCTGTCACTGCATTCTCCCAGATGATGAGCCCCTGAGGCAGGGCCAGTGAGTCACTGATTTTGTGTGTCCCCCATCGCTGCACAGGCCTGGAAACAGATGGGAGTCTAACAAAAGTTTGTTGAAAGGAGAAATACACAGATGATGAGAGTGGCTGGTGCCTAAATGAAGAAGATACATAAGTGGTTTTGCAATGTGGGTTCCTCATTTGTATTCCCATTTTCTCCTTCCAGCCTCTCACTCCTTCCTTCCCTTTCCTGGCTTCCCTTAGAAATCCTTTTTGTGCTACTAGGGGTTGGTATAACCCAACAATCTGTACTTTTCTGGGTGTGATAGCTTAGGAGTGAATATGATTTGAACTTAATGCCTTTTCCAGTCAGTTCAGTCACTCAGTCATGTCCGACTCTTTGCGACCCCATGAACCACAGCACGCCAGGCCTCCCTGTCCATCACCAACTCCCGGAGTTCACTCAAACCCATGTCCATCGAGTCAGTGATGCCATCCAGCCATCTCATTCTCTGTTGTCCCCTTCTCCTCCTGCCCCTAATCCCTCCCAGCATCAGAGTCTTTTCCAGTGAGTCAACTCTTCGCATGAGGTGGCCAAAGTATTGGAGGTTCAGCTTTAGCATCAGTCCTTCCAATGAACACCCAGGACTGATCTCCTATATTATCATAAGTGAAACGAATCGCCAGTTTCAGGGTCGATGCATGTTACAGGGTGCTCGGGGCTGGTGTGCGGTGATGACCCAGAGGGAGGATAAGGGGAGGAGGGAGGTGGGAGGGGGGTTCAGGAAGGGGAACTTATGTACACCCGGGGCAGATTCATGTCAATGTATGGCAAAACCAACCGATATAATATTGTAAAATAATTAGCCTCCAATAAAAATAAAAAAAAAATAAACGAAGTAACTCTACAGGGAAAATTCTGAAATCTAATACTGAAATATTTTTTAAAGACTTCAATAAATGAAGAAATAAATCTTCTTTGTTAACAGAAAAACACTCAAAATTACAAATATGTCATTTTGCAATAATTTTCTTTATTATTATTTATTACATATGTAATAAATATGTAAAAGATTTCAAAAAAAAAAAAAAAGGATGGACTGGTTGGATCTCCTTGCAGTCCAAGGGACTCTCAAGAGTCTTCTCCAACACCACAGTTCAAAAACATCAATTCTTCGGCGATCAGCTTTCTTCACAGTCCAATTCTCACATCCATACATGACCACTGGAAAAAACATAGCCTTGACTAGATGGACCTTTGTTGGCAAAGTAATGTCTCTGCTTTTTAATATGCTATCTAGGTTGATCATAACTTTCCTTCCAAGGAGTAAGCATCTTTTAATTTCATGGCTGCAATCAGCATCTGCAGTGATTTTGGAGCACAAAAAAATAAAGTCTGACACTGTTTCCACTGTTTCCCCATCTATTTCCCATGAAGTGATGGGACCAGATGCCATGATCTTAGTTTTCTGAATGTTGAGCTTCAAGCCAACTTTTTCACTCTCCTCTTTCACTTTCATCAAGAGGCTTTTTAGTTCTTCTTCAGGGTGTCAAATTCAGAACCAGACAGATCCATCTCCTGACCCTAAATGTGGTCCTAAAGTGAATTGTTTGAGGAAATTGGATCCCAAAGATTATAGGTGGGGAATTTTGAAGTGTGTCCATTTCCATTGGAGATCAGAGAAGCCCAACCAAGAGAACTGTGGACTAATTGACATGACAGCTGCGGACTGAGCAAAACTTTTTTGAAAGGTCTTACCTTGTTTTTGACTTTGGAGGAATTAAGGTGATTGGCAATGGAAAGAATGAGAACATGTGCAATTCCTTAAAAGTTTATTGAGTTAAATAATTTTGCCTATGTTACATATAATTAAAAAGTCCCTTTATACTTTGTGCTAAAATAAAATTTTTGTTTAAGTGTTGGGTATAAAAGATTATCTTACTGTCCTTGAAATTTGCATTTCACACTTTACAAATGTCTTGGAAGATCTTTTCAAATGTTTATTGAACATTCCTATTTCCTTTTCTGTGAAATGCTTGTTCCTGTTATTTTGTTTTCCATTTTTTTGTCACGTTGTCTCTTTTTTAAATTGACTTACAATCTTTTATATATCCTTGATATTATTTGTCACATATGTATCGCAGTGTCTGCTTCTAATTTGTCTTGTCATCACTTTCTTTGTGATGTCTTTCGATGAAAGAAAATTTTACATTTAGTATAGCCTAAATTATCAGTCTTTTTCTTTAAGCTTTGTGCTCCTTGTGTCCTGTTTAGAATATCCTACCCACAGATTATACACATTTTCTCTGATCTGATTCCCGATGCTGTAGGGTTTGAATCTCCATCAATACATGACCATTAAAACTAGGTTTTAAGTCACCTGTGATTTGGCAGCTGCCCTGGGGCAACTACTATTCTCTGTTGGCTTCTCAGGATATTTGCCCTTGTAATGGTTTTGGCCTTTGAAGATTTCCTTGTCTTTCCTGCCAACTGAGCAGGAAAATAAATTGGAAATAATTTAATTTTGTTTTTTCCACTATGTTTTTATGTTTTGTAGAAGGAAGATTTTTGAGGATGTTTAGTCCCCCATGAGACCAATAAGGGAAAACTCCTCCCTGTTTTTCAAACTCGAAAGTTCCATTTTTATATTCAAAGATAATACCATCTCAGAGTTTTCCTTGTATATAAAACCTTAGATATGGATAAGGAACCGTGACCTACTCCCCTGTTTGCAGATGAACTGAAAGATGGGAGTGGTATTCTGGCCAGGAACAGCTGTGGCTGTTTGGGGAGGGGTGGGAATGAAACTCTTTGCAGAACCATAATGCTAACCCAGTTATTATCTGCCACTGCCTCAATGCTGACTTGTACAGTAAACCTTTTAAATTATAATCTTATTTTTTTTCTTTCCTCTATAACAATGGCCAAAGTGTATTCAGTAATGCCATATATTAGACACTGTTCCAAGCCTTTTCATATTAACAACTTATTACAATAACACAATGAAATAGCTACTGTCATGTTTTTTCTCCATTTACCAATAAAGGAAATTGAGACACTGAGAGTATAAGCAACTTTTCCTTGGTGATACAGCTTGTAAGTGGTAGAACTGGAATTGGAATATAGACAGTCTGCCTTTGAAGCATGCATTCAAAAGTACTGTGTTATATTAACTCTATAAGAAATATTTGTGTGTATGAAAATATAATTTTATATTTCTACATCACCCAAGATAACAATGAAATATAAGCACTGTGTGAACTTACTGATCGTGTGATGTCATTGTGGTTTACCTTTATGCACAACCTTTATCTTTTTTAAAAAAATCCCTTTATTGTTATTATTATTTTACTTAGTCGCTCAGTGGTGTCTGAATCTCTGCGATCCCGTGGACTGTAGCCCTCCAGTCTCTTCTGTGCATGAAATTCTCCAGGCAAGAATACTTGAGTGGGTTGCCACTTCCTTCTCCAGGGGATCTTCCCGACCCAGGGATCGAACCCAGGTATCCTGCATTGCTGGCAGATTCTTTACCAGCTGAGCCACCAGGGAGGCCCCACAACCTTCATCTTTTATCCTTAACACACGTTTTCAAAAGTTGAACCCACTTTTATTTGTTTTTCCATGTTCAAATTCCTTTGGAAGGAGAGGTAGAAAAAGGGCATCCTTTGCTCAGATGAATCAGATGAACATTTTTCTAACAAACAGTGATTCTTTCCTTGATTTATTATTTTGTAACAACTTTATTATAATACACTTAACATACCATGGGCTTCCATGGTGGCTCAGCTGGTAAAGAATCTGCATGCAATGCGGTAGACCTGGGTTCGATCCCTGGTTTGGGAAGATCCCCTGGAGAAGGGAACGGCTACCCACTCCAGTAATCTGGCCTGGAGAATAGTCCATGGGGTTGCAAAGAGACACGACTAAGTGACTTTCACTTCACTAACATACCATACATATAATGTACCCATTTAAAGTGTTAAATTCAATGTTTTTAGCACATTCAGAATTGTGTTACCATCACTGAAACCAATGCTGGGGCTTTTCATTATTGTTAAAAGAAACCCTATACCCTTTGGCTAGGATCCTCCCAGTTTCTCCATTCCCCAGCCCTAAGCAACCACTTTAAGAAAGCAGGATTTCAAATCCTGAAAGATGATGCTGTGACAGTGCTGCATTCAATATGCCAGCAAATTTGGAAAACTCAGCAGTGGCCACAGGACTGGAAAAGGTCAATTTTCATTCCAATCCCAAAGAAAGGCAATGACAAAGAATGCTCAAACTACTACACAGTTGCACTCATCTCACATCCTAGTAAAATAATGCTCAAAATTCTCCAAGCCAGGCTTCAGCAATACGTGAACCGTGAACTTCCAGATGTTCAAGTTGGTTTTAGAAAAGGCAGAGGAACCAGAGATCAAATTGCCAACATCCACTGGATCATCGAAAAAGCAAGAGAGTTCCAGAAAAACATCTATTTCGGCTTTATTGACTATGCCAAAGCCTTTGACTGTGTGGATCACAACGAACTGTGGAAAATTCTGAAAGAGATGGGAATACCAGACCACCTGACCTGCCTCTTGAGAAACCTGCATGCAGGTCAGGAAGCAACAGTTAGAACTGGACATAGAACAACAGATTGGTTCCAAATAGGAAAAGGAGTACATCAAGGCTGTATATTGTCACCCTGCTTATTTAACTTATATGCAGAGTACATCATGAGAAACGCTGGGCTGGAGGAAGCACAAGCTGGAATCAAGATTGCTGGGAGAAATATCAATAACCTCAGATATGCAGATGACACCACCCTTATGGCAGGAAGAGAAGGGGACCTAAAGAGCCTCTTGATGAAAGTGAAAGAGGAGAGTGAAAAAGTTGACTTAAAAGTCAACATTCAGAAAACTAAGGTCATGACATCTGGTCCCATCACTTCATGGGAAATAGATGGGGAAACAATGGAAACAGTGGCTGACTTTATTTTTCTGGGCTCCAAAATCACTGCAGATGGTGATTTCAGCCATGAAATTAAAAGACACTTACTTCTTGGAAGGAAAGTTATGACCAACCTAGACAGCATATTGAAAAGCAAAGACATTACTTTGTCAACAAAGGTCCGTCTAGTCAAGGTTATGGTTTTTCCAGTGGTCATGTAAGGATGTGAGAAAGCTGAGTGCCAAAGAATTGATGCTTTTGAACTGTGGTGTTGGAGAAGATTCTTGAGAGTTCCTTGGACTGCAAGGAGATCCAACCAGTCCATCCTAAAGGAGATCAGTCCTGGGTGTTCGTTGGAAGGACTGATGTTGAAGCTGAAACTCCAATATTTTGACCACCTCATGCGAAGAGCTGACTCATTTGAGAAGACCCTGATGCTGGGAAAGATTGAGGGCAAGAGGAGAAGGGGACGAGAGAGGATGAGATGGTTGGATGGCATCACTGACTCGATGGACATTTGTTTGGGTGAACTCTGGGAGTTGGTAATAGACAGGGAGGCCTGACGTGCTGTGGTTCATGGGGTCGCAGAGTCGGACACAACTGAGCGACTGAAACGAACTGAAAAGAAGCAAGCACTAGTCTACTTACTATTTCTCTCTCTATGCCTATTCAGGATATTTCATAAAATGAAATCTTATAATTTGTGGCTTCTTTCACTTAGCAAAATGTTTTCAAGATCCATCCACGTTGTAGCATGTATCAGTCCTTTACTACTTTTTATTGCTGAATAATATTCCATGACATGGATATACCACATTTTGTTTACCCATTCTTCAGTTGATAGACATTTCTGTTTCTACTTTTGGTTATTATGAATAATGCTACTGAGATTTCTGTACATGTTTTGTGTAGATGTGTGTTTTAATTTCTTTCAGGTATATACTTAGAAGTAAAATTGCTAGGTCATATGATTTAACTTCTTGAGAAATTGCTCAACCATTTTGCACATGGGCTGAACCATTTTACATTCTCTTGAACACTATATAGGGTTTCTAATTTGTCCACATTACTTGTTAACTGGGCTTCCCTGGTATCTCAGCTGGTAAAGAATCCGCCTGCAATGCAGGAGACATGGGTTTGATCCCTGGGTTTGAAAGATCCCCTGGAGAAGAGAACAGCTACCCACTCTAGTATTCTGGCCTGGAGAATTCCATGGACTGTATAGAACATGGGATTGCGAAGAGTCGGACACTACTGAGTGACTTTTACTTGCTAATACTTGTTATTGTCCATCTTTTTTCATTATTGCCATTCCCGTGGGAGTGAAGTGTTATCTAATTGTAGTCTTGATATGTATTTCCATAATGAATAAATGATGTTGAGCATCTTTGCATGTGCTTATTGGTCAGTTTTATACCTTCTTCAGAGATGTGTCTATTCAAATCCACTGTCCACTTTTGATTATATTTACCTTTTTATTATTGATTACCAAATGTTCTTTATGGTTAGCTTTCTGTGATTGTGGTTTTCGTTCTGGAGGCTGTGAGATTGTAGTTCTTGCCTCTTTTGTCTGCCCTCTGGTGGGTAAGGATAAGAGGCTTGTGCAAGCTTCCTGATGGGAGGGACTGGCTGTGGGGAAAACTGGGTCTTGCTTTCATGGGCAGGGCCAGGCTCAGTAAATCTTCAGCCCAGTTTTCTACTAATGGGTGGGGCTATGCAACCCAATACTGAGGTCTACAGGTTCTTTGCTGTTGTTCAGTCACTAAGTCCTATCCAACTCTTTGTGACCCCATGGACTGTATAGTATGCCAGGCTTCCGTGTGTTTCACTATCTCCTGGAGTTTGCTCAGATTCATGTCCATTGAGTCATTGATGCCATCCAACCATTTCATCCTCTGTCACTCCCCTCTCCTCTTGCCCTCAATCTTTGCCAATGAGTCGGCTCTTGTTAAAGGTGACCAAAGTATTAGAGCTTTAGCTTCAGCATCAGCATCAGTCCTTCCAGTGAATATTCAGGGTTGATTTCCTTGAGGGTTGACTGGTTTGATCTCCTTGCTGTCCAAGGGACTCTCAAGATTCTTCTTCAGCACCACAGTTCAAAAGCATCAATTCTTCATCACTCAGCCTTCTTTATGGTTCAACTCTCACATCCATACGTGGCTACTGGAAAAACCAAAGCTTTGACTAACAGACCTTTGTCAGCAAAGTGATATCTCTTCTTTTTAATGTGCTGTCTAGGTTTGTCATAGCTTTTCTTCCATGGACAAGCATCTTTTAATTTCGTGGCTGTAGTCATTTTGGAGCCCAAGAAAATAAAATCTGCCACTGCTTCCACTTTTTCTCTATTTGCTGTGAAGTAATGGGACCAGATGCCTTGGTCTTAGTTTTTTGAATGTTGAATTTTAAGCCAGCTTTTTCACTCTCCTCTTTCACCTTCATCAATAGGCTCTTTAGTTCCTCTTCACTTTCTGTT
This sequence comes from Moschus berezovskii, assembly GCF_049115385.1. Lineage (NCBI taxonomy): Eukaryota > Metazoa > Chordata > Mammalia > Artiodactyla > Moschidae > Moschus > Moschus berezovskii. Next base: position 129,912,884 of record NC_142488.1, on the reverse strand, counting down.
ATTAGGGTGGTTTCATATGCAAATCTGAGGTTGTTGATATTTCTCCTGGCAGTCTTGATTCCAGGTTGTGATTTGTCCAGCCCAGCGTTTCACATGATGTACTCTGCATCGATGTTAAACAATATACAGCCTTGATGTACTCCTTCCCCAATTTTGAACCAGTCCATTGTTCCCTGTCCAGTTCTAACTGTTGCTTCTTGACCTGCATACAGATTTCTCAGGAGGCAGGTAAGTTGGCCTGGTATTCCCATCTCTTTAAGAATTTTCACAGTTTGTTGTGATCCACACAGTCAAAGGCTTTATTGTAATCAGTGAAGGAGAAGTAGATGTTTTTCTGGAATTCCCTTGCTTTTTCTATGATCCAACGGATGTTGGCAGTTTGATCTCTAGTTCATTTGCTTTTTCTAAATCTAGCTTGAACATCCGGAACTTCTCAGTTCATGTGCTGTTGAAGTCTAGCTTGAAGGATTTTGAGCATTACCTTGTTAGCATGTGAAATGAGTGCAATTGTACAGTAATTTGAACATTCTTTGGCATTGCCCTTCTTTGGGATTTGAAGGAAAACTGATCTTTTCCCAGTCCTGTGGCCATTGCTGAGTTTTCCAAATTTGTTGGCATATTGAGTACAGCACTTTAACAGCATCATCTTTTAGGATTTTAAGTAGCTCAGCTGGAATATACTATAATAATATACTATACTCTTGCTGAACTTGCTTATTAATACTAAAATGCTTTATTGTTTTTTTGTCCCTGTGTGAATTCCTTATTATTTTCTACATTCAAGTCATTTGCAAATAGAGATAGTTTTACTTCTTCCTTTGGGGAATTGACTGTGTGTTGGTATCACCAACTGGAGACCACTCCAGGTTTAATCACTTTCTAGGCAGAATCACAGGACTCAAGCTTATTGTTGTGTTCATAGCTGGTGTTTATTACAACAAACAGATACAAAGCAAAATCAGCAAGAGGAAAGGCACATGATAAAAAGTCTGGAGAAAGGCAGGCACAAGCTTTCAAGGGTTCTCTTCCAAGTGGAGTCACAAATAATGTGCTTAAATAGTTCCCCCAGCAACAAGTTGTGAAACATGTGAAATGTGCCTAGTCAGGGACTCTTTTTAGAGGCTTCTTGCAGGGTTGATAGTGGTGGGTTGTCACATAGGCACTCTATCACTAGCAGGTACCAACATTTCCTTGCTCCCTAAAGGAAAGCAGGTGTTTAGCATAATCTGCATTGTTTACTTCCTGAGTCAAATTTCCTAGATGCCAGCCAAAGGCTTACTTTGCAATTTGGCCTTTCTAAGGGTAAGCAGTGGAGGCCTGCTATGTTAACTCTTTCTGTACTGACTTATAATGCTACAGGAATTCTTTTTTTTTTCCCAGAAAGTTTTAAAAAATTAAATACAATTTTTCTATTTACTTCTATTACAAAATAGTGGATACATTCTCCATGTTGTACAGTACATCTTTGGGCCTATCCTACACCCAATAGTTTGTACCTCCAACTTCCTCACCCCTATATTGCCCCTCTCCCCCATAGCCACTAGTTTGTTCTCAAAGTCTGTACTTCTGCTTCTTTTTTGTTTTAGACACTAGTTCATTGTCTTTTTAAATTTTTTATTTTTTCTTGTATTTTCTAGATTCCACATATAAGTGTTTAATCATATAGTATATTTCTTTGTCTGACTTATTTCACTTAGCATTACCCTCAAAGTCTATCCATGTTGCTGCAAGTGGCAAAAATCTCATTTTTTAATGGATGAGTAATATTTCATTTTATATATATATATACATATACATATTGGAGAAGGCAATGGCAAGCCACTCCAGTACTCTTGCCTAGAAAATCCCATGGATGGAGGAGCCTGGTAGGCTTCAGTCCGTGGAGTCGCTAAGGGTTGGACACGACTGAGCAACTTCACTTTCACTTTTCACTTTCACACATTGGAGAAGGAAATGGCAACCCACTCCATTGTTCTTGCCTGGAGAATCCCAGGGAAGGGGGAGCCTGGTGGGCTTCCATCTATGGGGTCGCACAGAGTCGGACACGACTGAAGTGACTTAGCAGCAGCAGCATACATATACATATACACAAATCACATCTTCTTTATCCATTCATCTGTTGATGGACATTAAGGTTGCTTCTATACCTTGAATTGTAAATAAGGCTGCTATGATCTTTGGGCTTCCAAGGTGGCGCTAGTGGTAAAGAACCCACCTGCCAATGCAGAAACATAAGAGACTTGGGTTTGATCCCTGGATCAGGAAGATTCCCTGGAGGAGGAAATGGCAACTCACTCCAGTATTCTTCCTGGAGAATTCCATGGACAGAGGAGCCCGGTGGACTATGGTCCGTAGGTTCACAAAGAATCAGGCACAACTGAAGCGACTTAACACACACACATGAACATTGGGGTACATGTATGTTTTCTAATTAGTGTTTTAGTTTCTTTTGGATATACACCTAGGAGTGGAATTGCTGGGTCACATGGTAGTCCTTTTTTTTTTTTTAATTTTAATTTTTTGAGAAACCTCCATACAGTTTTCCACAGTGGCGGCACCAATTTACTTTCTTACCAACAGTGCACGAGGGTTCCCATTTTTCCACATCCTCACCAACATTTGTTATTTGCATTCTTTTTGATTGTGGCCATTTTGACAGGTGTAGGTGGTATCTCATTGTGGTTTTGTTTTGCATTTTACAGGATTCCATTTTGAAATGATGGAAATGTTCTGGAGTTAAATAGAGGTGATGACACAATGGTGGAAAGTGAGGGTGGGATGAACTGAGAGAGTAGCATTGGCATATATACACTACCCTGTGTAAAATAGATAGCTAGTGGGAAGCTGCTATATAGCACAGGGAGCTCAACTTGGTGCTCTGTGATGACATAGCGGGGTGGGATGGGGGTGGGGTAGGAGGGAGGCTCAAGAGGGAAGTGATATATGTATACTTATAAGTGATTCATGTTGTTGTACAGCAGAAACCAACACAGCATTGTAAAGCAATTATTCTCCAATTAAAAAAAATAAAAATAGCAGTGATGGTGCAAAATTTTTTAAATATACTAAAATACACCGAATTGTACACTTTAAAAGGATGAAATTTTGGTATGTGAATTATAGTTCAATAAATATAAATTAATATATAATTTAAAAAGTGATTCTTTTCAGGCTTATAGGGAATATTACCACAATGTACCACCTTAACACATTTAAAAGAGTGTAAATCAAATGATGGCTGTTCTTAGACCACAGTGGAATTAAACTAGAAACCAATATCAGAAAGATAACTGGAAAATTCTAAAATACATGGATATTAAGCAACATACCTCTAAATAACATGAGTCAATGAAGAAATCTCAAAGCAATTTTAGAAAAATATTTTGAATTAAATGAAAATGAAAACACAACTTACCAAAAAAGGAAAATAGAATGGATAAGTAAAAAGTGGTACAGCCAGGGAATGGAATATTATTCAGTGCTAAAATGAAATTAGCTAGCAAGCCATGAAAAGACATAGAGGAACCTAAAATGCATATTGCTAAGTGAAAGAAACCAATCTGAAAGGGCTATATACTGTATGATTCCAACAATAAGACATTCTGGAAAAGGCAAAACTATGTAGACAATTTAAAAAACCCAGTGATTGCCATGGGTTGTTTGTGGGAGAGATGAATAGGTGGAATACAGAGGAATTTTAGGGCAGTGAAAATACTCTGCATGATACCATAACTATGGACTTTGGGTGACAGTCATGTGTCATTGAAGGTTCATCAGTTGTAACAAATGTACTTTTCTGATGAGTGATGTTGATTACGGGGGCTATGCATATGTAGGGGCAGGGTGTATATAGCAGATTGCTGTACTTACCCATCAATTATGCTATAATTTAAAACTGCTCTTAAAAAAGTGAACATGATCATTACCAAAAAAAAGTGAAAAATATAGCAAAAAAATTTTTATGGCCCAGAGGAAAAGCCCTGTTAACATTGAAGTTAGTTTTCTTAGTTTTTTTGTTTGTTTGTTTGTTAATTATATAGTTGACATCATACTGGATAAACAGTTTTGTAAAAAATAGCAGTATAATTAATTTACAATGTTCTGTTTCTGGTGTAAGTGATTCAGATATACAAATATATACATACTCTTTTTCATATTCTTTTCTATTATAGTTATCACAAGATATTAAATATTGTTCCCTCTACAATACAGTGAGTCCTTGTTTTTATATTTTTTTATAGATTCTTTTTTGAATTGATTAATTTTTTATTTATTTTTTGACTGTACTTCGTTTTCATTATTGTGCACGAGCTTTCACTAATTTCGTCCAGTTCAGTTCAGTCGCTCAGTCGTGTCCGACTGTTTGCGACCCCATGAATTGCAGTACGCCAGGCCTCCCTGTCCATCAACAACTCCCGGAGTTTACTCAAACTCATGTCCATCGAGTCGGTGATGCCATCCAGCCATCTCATTCATTGTTGTCCCCTTCTCCTCCTGCCCCTAATCCCTCCCAGCATCAGTCTTTTCCAGTGAGTCAACTCTTCGCATGAGGTGGCCAAAGTATTGGAGTTTCAGCTTTAGCATCAGTCCTTCCAGTGAACACCCAGTACTGATCTCTTTAGAATGGACTGGTTGGATCTCCTTGCAGTCCAAGGGACTCTCAAGAGTCTTCTCCAGCACCGCAGTTCAAAAGCATCAATTCTTCGGCGATCAGCTTTCTTCACAGTCCAATTCTCACATGCATACATGACCACGGGAAAAACCATAGCCTTGACTAGCCGGACCTTTGTTGGCAAAGTAATGTCTCTGCTTTTTAATATGCTATCTAGGTTGGTCATAACTTTCCTTCCAAGGAGTAAGCATCTTTTAATTTCATGGCTGCAATCAGCATCCGCAGTGATTTTGGAGCCCCCCAAAATAAACTCTGACACTGTTTCCACTGTTTCCCCATCTATTTCCCATGAAGTGATGGGACCAGATGCCATGATCTTTGTTTTCTGAATGTTGAGCTTCAAGCCAACTTTTTCACTCTCCTCTTTCACTTTCATCAAGAGGCTTTGAGTTCCTCTTCACTTTCTGCCATAAGGGTGGTGTCATCTGCATATCAGAGGTTATTGATATTTCTCCCAGCAATCTTGATTCCAGCTTGTGCTTCTTCCTGCCCAGCTTTTCTCATGATGTACTCTGCATATAAATTAAATAAGTAGGGTGACAATACACAGCCTTGATGTACTCCTTTTCCTATTTGGAACCAGTCTGTTGTTCAATGTCCAGTTCAAACTGTTGCTTCCTGACCTGCATACAGGTTTCTCAAGGGGCAGGTCAGGTAGTCTGGTATTCCTGTCTCTTTCACAATTATCCAGAGTTTATTGTGATCCACACAGTCAAAGGCTTTGGCATAGTCAATGAAGCAGAAATAAATGTTTTTCTGGAGCTCTCTTATTTTTCCATGATCCAGCGGATGTTGGCAATTTGATCTCTGGTTCCTCTGCCTTTTCTAAAACCAGTTTGAACATCTGGAAGTTAACGGTTCACATATTGCTGAAGCCTGGCTTGGAGAATTTTGAGCATGACTTTACTAGCATGTGAGATGAGTGCAATTGTACGGTAGTTTGAGCATTCTTTGGCATTGCCTTTCTTTGGGATTGGAATAAAGACTGACCTTTTCCAGTCCTGTGGCCACTGCTGAGTTTTCCAAATTTGCTGGCTTATTGAGTGCAGCACTTTCACAGCATCATCTTTCAGGATTTGAAATAGCTCAACTGGAATTCCATCACCTCCACTTTCTTTCTTCATAGTGATGCTTTCTAAGGCCCACTTGACTTCACATTCCAAGATGTCTGACTCTAGGTGAGTGATCACACCATCATGATTATCTGGGTCGTGAAGATCTTTTTTGTACAGTTCTTCTGTGTATTCTTGCCACCTCTTCTTAATATCTTCTCCTTTTGTTAGGTCCATACCATTTGTGTCCTTTATTGAGCCCATCTTTGCATGAAATGTTCCCTTGGTATCTCTAATTTTCTTGAAGAGATCTCTTGTTTTTCCTATTCTGTTGTTTTCCTCTATTTCTTTGCATTGATTGCTGAGGAATGCTTTCTTATCTCTCCTTGCTATTCTTTGGAACTCTGCATTCAGATGCTTATATCTTTCCTTTTCTCCTTTGCTTTTTCACTTCTCTTCTTTTCACAGCTATTTGTAAGGCCTCCCCAGACAGCCATTTTGCTTTTTTGCATTTCTTTTCCATGGGGATGATCTTGGTCCCTGTCTCCTGTACGTCATGACCCTCTGTCCAGAGTTCATCAGGCACTCTATCTATCAGATCTAGTTCCTTAAATCTATTCCTCACTTCCACTGTATAATCATAAGGGATTTGATTTAGGTCATATCTGAATGGTCTCGTGGTTTTCCCTACTTTCTTCAATTTAAGTCTGAATTTGGCAATAAGGAGTTCATGATCTGAGCCACAGTCAGCTCCTGGTCGTGTTTTTGCTAACTGTATGGAGCTTCTCCATCTTTGGCTGCAAAGAATATAATCAATCTGATTTCAGTGTTGACCATCTGGTGATGTCCATGTGTAGAGTCTTCTCTTGTGTTGTTGAAAGAAGTTGTTGTCCAATGGGGGCTCTCCTCTAGTGGCAGATGCAGGGTTCTCATTGTGGTGGCTTCACTCGTTGCAGAGCAAGGTCTCAAGGTACATGGGCTCAGTAGTCACAGTGAACAGGCTTAGTTGCCCTGCAACATGTGGGATCTTCTTGGACCAAGTTGAAGTCATGTCTCCTGCATTGTTAGGCAGATTCTTAACCACTGGACCACCAGGGAAGCCTCCCCCCTATTTTTTAAAATATATTTTATATATAGTAGTTTGTGTCTGCTAATTCCAAACTCCCAATCCAGCCCTCCCCCATCCCCCTTGGCAACTACAAGTCTGTTCCTGTTTTATAAATAAGTTCATTTGTATCTTTTTGCTTTTCTTTTTTAGATTACACATATATGTGACAACATACGATATTTGTCTTTCTCTGTTTGGCAAACTTCACTCAGTATGATAATCTCTAGGTCCATCCATGTTGTTGCAAATGCATGATTTCATTCTTTTTTGTGGCTGAGTAATATTCCATCGTGTGTGTATATTTATACATATATATGTGTATATATATGTATAAATATGTATATATACTGCAACATCACAGCCTGCATATGATTTTACACACTCTGTGTGCATGCATGCTAAGTCACTTCAGTCATGTCTGACTCTGTGCAACCCTATGGGCTGGAGCCCACCAGACTCCTCTGTCCATGGGATTCTCCAGGGAGAAATACTGGAATGGGTTGCCGTGCCTTCCTCCAGTAGAACTTCCCGATCCAGGGATCGAACCTGCGTCTCTTTTGTCTCCTGAATTTGCAGGTAGGTTCTTTACCTCTAGCGCCACCTGGGAAGCTCATCTTGTGTTATATGACATCTAAAATGACAATTGTGAGATCTAATGATGTATATATGTATATACCAGCTACAAAGAGTTTTGGAATTAATTTTTAAATTTTATTTCTTCATTTTATGATTTATTTATTTTTGGCTGTGCTGGGTCTTTGTTTCTTTGCATGGGTTTTTTCTAGGTGGGGTGAGGGGGGTCTATTCTCTTTAGTTGCCATGCACGGGCTTCTCATTGTGGTGGCTTCTCTTGTGGAACACGGGCTCTAGTGCACAGGCTAAATAGTTGTGGTGGACTTGCCTCACAGCATGTGGAATCTTCCGGAGATCAAAGCCATGTCCCTTCCATCAGTGGTGGATTCCTATCCACTGCGCCACCAGGGAAGTCTGGGAATTAATTTTTTTGATTTCATGTTTTTCCTTTTACAGCTTTGATTTGTTCTTAGGTCCTTAAGATTGGGTTTGGGGTAGAAGGATGAAAAAGAGTCAAATGTGAGATTTCAAAATGTTAACTTTTGAAAAAAAAAATGGGCATCTTAGTACTCAGGCCTAGTTTTCTTTGGAGTTTATACTACAGGAGAGAGGGCCTTGGACTTCCCTTTCCCTTCCTGCACGTTTTGATGCACAAGTGCTTATCAACAACCTGAGCCTTGGGACATCTTAAGGTTATACCCAGAGTTGGTAGTTGACTCAAGACTCTGCCAGTTTCTCCAGCCCCACCACTGTGTTGTAGGTGTTGCCTGCTTGGAAAATACCTTTGTGCTAAGGCAGAGATCCTGGATCAGAGGTGTTCCAGAAGCTTGCTCTCCACTGGAGGCTTGGAAAAGTTCTCCACTTTTTGTTTCCAGTCTTGCTGTCTGGCTTTAGTTAGATTATCCCATTCTCTGAACTCAACCCATATCAAGACATATACAGTCCCTGATGCATTCACCTTCTCCTGCATTGGTGCCTCATTTCTTTTACTTGGAATGTCATTTTTTATTCCCCTGTCTGTGTATTTGAATCCCACCCAGTTTTCCAGGGTCAGCTCAGATGTCACCTCATCAATGAAATCCTTTTTCTTTTTTCTTCCTTTTTCTTAATCTCTCAATTTCAATGCAATAATTTCTCCCCTTCTTTTACTCTATATTGTATATTTCTATTATAGCACATACTGTACTACATATTATGGCCAGTTGTTTAGATGTCGTATCTTCTGTTAATTTTAAGCTTGTGGTGAGACACTCTTTCATATTCCAATGGGCCACAGCACCTAGCAGGAGGAACAAATAAAACCCAGTAGATGTTTGGTGAGTTGAATAAAATAGATTGGAGGATGTAGCAAGAATCTTGGTTTTCCTTTGTTAGTGCAGGATTATGTGAGTCTTTTATACTGTACCTTTATGGCAGAACAAAGTATTGCATAGTTTGTTCTACTGTAGTCTAACGGGAATTCATTTTGTGATGGTTTCAGAATTACCCTTTTATTTGTTCCACCTTTTAAAGCATAACACTTGTCAAGACAGCACTTGAATTTGTTGCATGTTCGAAGTCATTACTGTTTACAGACGGTACAGTGTATTTGATGTTCATATTGAAAGGGAAGAATTACACTCATAGACTCCCATCTGCCTTGCAATAGGATTTAGGACTCGAAACAAAACCAAGTTTTATTTGAGTCGTGAACATCAGCAATAGTGAACCTTCAAAAAGAATTTCAGTCTGTCAGAATAATGGCATTTCTGGCAAAAGATTGTTTTATAAACATTCTTGATATGGTTTGGGATGAAACTCTTCCTGGAAGAAAATGTGAGGTTAATAAACTATATCTAGTTAGTAATTTGCATTAGAGCTGATTGTATTCTTCTGCCTGTCTGAAGGTTAGGGAACCAAATGGATGACACTGTGAAAACTTCTTCTGAATCTTCTACTAGGGTCTGAACAGTGCCTGTGCCTAGCAATTGTTCTGTGTGAATTTCTTAAATAAATAAGTGCATGAATGGGAGCCTCCCTGAGCCTCTTACCTCATCTATAAGGTGAGGATTTTAATATCCATCTTGGAGGATTGTTGTAAGATCAGAGAAAATGCATACAGAGTACTTTATGCATACTTGGCAAAAACTGTATATTAGTCACTCAGTCGTGTTAGGCGCTTTGCGACCCTATTGACTGTAACCTGTCAGGTTTCCTCTGTCCATGTGGTTCCTGGTGTCTCAGATGATAAAGAATCTGCCTGTCAAGCAGGAGACGTGGGTTCGATCCCTGGATCAGGAAGATCCTCTAGAGAATGAAATAGCAAGCCATTCCAGTATTCTATTCTGGGAAATCCCATGAAACCTGGCAAGTTCTAGGTGCTCAGTAAATAGCTACTTTTGGAGAAGACTCTTGAGAGTCCCTTGTACTGCAAAGAGAGCCAACCAGTCCATTCTTAAGGAGATCAATCCTGGGTGTTCATTGGAGGGACTGATGCTAAAACTGAAACTGCAATACTTTGGCCACCTCATGCGACGAGTTGACTCACTGGAAAAGACTCTGATGCTGGGAAAGGTTGAGGGCGGGAGGAGAAGGGGACAACAGAGAATGAGATGGCTGGATGGCATCACCGACTCGATGGACATGAGTTTGAGTGAACTCCGGGAGTTGGTGATGGACAGGGAGGCCTGGCGTGCTGTGATTCATGGGGTTGCGGAGAGTCAGACAGGACTGAGCGACTGAACTGAACTGAACTGACTGAATCATTCACAGCACTTTTCCCCTGTTTTCGTATTGGTGGTGGCAAAGAGATTATAACTTTCTAGTCTACATTTCCTTTATTTCCTTTTCTATTTTAATTTGTGCCCCATTTTAAAACATTTTTTATTGAAGTATATTTGCTTTATAATGTTGTTACTTTCTGATGTACAGCAAAGTGAATCAGCTATCAGACAGTTAGTTCAGTCACTCAGTCATGTCCGACTCTTTGTGACCCCATTGACTGCAGCACTCCAGGCTTCCCTGTCCATCACCAACTCCCAGAGGTTGCTCAAACTTATGTCCATTAAGTCGGTGATGCCATCCAACCATCTCATCTTCTGTCATTCCCTTCTCCTCCAGCCTTCAATCCTTCCCAGCATCAGGGTCTTTTCAGATGAGTCGGTTCTTCACATCAGGTGGCCAAAGTATTGGAGTTTTAGCTTCAGCATCAGTCCTTCCAATGAATATTCAGGACTAATTTCCTTTAGGATTTACTGGTTGGATCTCCTTGCAGTCCAAGGGTCTTTCAAGAGTCTTCTCCAATACCACAATTCAAAAGCATCAATTCTTTGGCACTCAGCTTTCTTTATAGTCCAACTATCACATCCATACGTGACTACTAGACATATATGCCCTCTTTTTTGGATCTTATTTTTCAGAAAAGATGAAAGCAGAGGTATCTGCTGTTTTAAGCAGTTAATATTTGCCCTGTTTCTCTGGTGCTTGGACAGAATGGCATATGTATGCAGCATGGTTCAGAACTCATTTTCTTCTATGGGATAGGAACAGAACCCCCAGGGAAGGGATAAATGTACATGAGAGCATGTCACTAGGAAGTGAAGCTCAACGGCTGGAATCATTGCTGTTATACACCAGAATCTGGAGTAAAAACGCTTTCTATCAAATGAGAATGCTTGTAGATATCAAATAAACCATCATTTTCCCTATAGGAGTCATTAATAAACTCAGTAGAATTTAAATGCCTTGGAATGGTAGCACATATTCAGTTCATGGAGGCATAAACTCTTGGAGAAGTGGGACACGAAAAATCATTTACTCAAATCCACGTACATGCTCCACTGTTCTCTCTAGTCTCCTTTCTACAGAGTTGCTTGGCCTTTGTTTCAGTGCTCTTAGTGATGGGAAAGGTCTTCTCTAGCTACCATGGCAGTCATTTCGTTTGTAGAGTATTCTGACTTTTAAAACAAGTGCTTGTTTACATGGAGTCGGTTAAGCTCTCTGTTGCTTTCTGTTTGTCTTCTCTTTTACTCTGAAGGGAAAAAAGTAACCGACTAACCAATCAACCAACCATCCAACCAACCAACCAAAGACGTACCTGAATGAATAGGTTTGGGAAACACTGCATACATAGCCCATACCCAAGGAGGAGTTGCATGCAGTATGTTTGTGTTTCCTGGGGAATGTTGCAGTATGCTTAAACCCCAGTAGTTCACAAAAGTTTTTTGATTGTGAATCTTTACTGTTACCTAGAACATCTATCCACAGTTTAGAATAGAATCTGGCACTTAGTAGGTGCTCAAGAAATATTTGTTTTTAAAAAACAAATGGATGCAAAATAAATCTTTAAAAACTGTAAAGGACACCCTGTATTAAGGTGACAAGCCTTTTGGTTTTTTTTCTGCAAGTGACACTAACAAAATGAATCAACTAATTAGATGGGTTTACCTTCCTCCTCTGCAAACCATCCTAAATATATTATTTGTTTCCACAACTTTTAGGATGTATAAAATTCTTCATATTTGAATTTTGAGCTTGTATTCTCATTTTCACAACTACCTTTTATATTATAAAAGAAATGTTAGAGATTGAGTTTGCAATTGATAGCCAAGACAATAAAAGCTTGCCTCTGTTGCTTCGTGATCAAATGTATGGAATGAACGAGTTGACAGCCACTCTCTTTATCTTGTCTTCAATTTGTCCTTGATTGTGTTCGATTGTGCAATCACATGGTTGAGCTTTTCAATGAAGAGTGTTCCATCAGGGTGTTTTTGAGGGTGTTCGTCAAATTACCTATTGAGTTAAAGTGAAGTGAAGTCGCTCAGTCGTGTCCGACTCTTTGAGACCCCATGGACTATAGCCTACCAGGCTCCTCTGTCCATGGAATTTTCCAGGCAAGAGTACTGGAGTGGGTTGCCATTTCCTTCTCCAGGGAATCTTCCCGACCCAGGGATTGAACCCAGTTCTCCTGCATTGCAGGCAGACGCTTTACTGTCTGAGCCACCAGGGAAGCCTATTGAATTAGTGCCCTTTTGTAAAAAAAGTTTTTTATTGGAGTGTAGTTGCTTTCCAATGTTGTCTTGGTTTCTACTATACAGCAAAGTGAATCAGCTATAAGTAAATATACATCCCCTCTTTTTTAGATTTCCTTCCCACTTAGGTCACTACAGAGCATTGAGTAGAGTTCCCTGAGCTATACAGCAGGTTCTCATTAGTTATCTTTTTTATCCATGTGCTGCTGTGCTAAGTCGCTTCAGTTGTGTCCGTACTGTACACAACTGTGTGGACTGTAGCACACCTCCAGGCTCTTCTGTCCATGGGATTCTCCATGCAAGAATACTGGAGTGGGTTGCCATGCCCTCCTCCAGGATTTTATACATAGTAGTGTGTATATCGGAGAAGGCAGTGGCACTCCACTCCAGTACTCTTGCCTGGAAAATCCCATGAATGGAGGAGCCTGGTAGGCTGCAGTCCATGGAGTTGCGAAGAGTCGGACACGACTGAGTGACTTCACTTTCACTTTTCACTTTCATTCATTGGAAAAGGAAATGGCAGCCCACTCCAGTGTTCTTGCCTGGAGAATCCCAGGGATGGGGGAGCCTGGAGGTGGGTCTATGGGGTTGCACAGAGTCGGACACGACTGAAGCGACTTAGCAACAGCAGCAGCAGTGTATATATGTCAATCCCAATCTCCCAATTGATCCCGTTAGTGCTTTTTTGTTTTGTTTTCCCAACCAGTCCTTTTGAAGTTTCACAACTAGTCCAAAGTAAGGAGAATGCACGCCTTTCATTTTTGAGCAATTGAATTTTCCGCATGGGGCAGCTCTGCAAGTCTTACATCAAATATAAATCTGGTCAACAAGGAACACACTGTAATGTGGATCTGATCCAGTTTTAGTGACCTAGGCTTTTTATTTCTCATGCTCTAGAGTAAAAGAGTTTAAAGGGTCATCAAGAAGAGCATCCTAAACCATATCTGTTCTCATTTTTACATTTCTGAGGGAAATCTGTGTGGAAATTCAAGAAGTTAGATACAAAATTGGGTTTAACTCAGTGTCAACTTTCTCTGAACTCTATTTCTTTGTTCTCAGCAACAAGCCCACCGTGTCTTTTGTGGCTGCTCAGTGATAACCCTGTGGCTTCTGTTTCCTTTTCCTACTATCTCCTCTCCCTTCACCCTGTTTTCAACCAAGAATGTGATCATTCCCTAAAATGTTGGGGTTGGCCAAAAAGTCTCTTTGGGTTTTTCTGTAAGATGCCATGAAAAACCCAAACGAACTTTTTGACCAACCCAATAGTACCATCTTCTCTTTTAACCATTTTTTTTTTAGAGGTGTAGTTGATTTATAATACAAGCTTCAGGTGAAAAATATAGTGATTCACAAATTTTAAAAGTTATACTGAATTTAAAGTTATTATAAAATATTGGCTGCATTTCCTGTGCTGATTATTTATTATATACATACTGGTTTTTACCTCTTAATCCCCTCCCCCTGTGTTGCCCCTCCCCCTTCCTCCTCCCCACTGGTAACAACTAGTTTGTTCTCTATCCCTATGAGTCTGTTTCTTTTAACCATTATTTTGTCCTTTTGTGTTAGTGTTGAAATGTGATTTTGTCAGCACAGCTGTGGAAGACATTTTATGATAGAAACATCAGGGTGTTTTCCTTCTGCCTATGGATTTTACCTGTTGTTGGATCTCAGGATGTCTGGGGCCTTGGAGCACTTGTTGTATTGCCCGTGGTGGGTAATGAGTGAGGGGTAGAGGTGACTTGCTCCAGACCCTAGAGCTTCTCAGTGGCCAAGCCAGCATCAGGTCCAGTCCTCCCACTCCCAGCCCTCGGCCTTTTATTTTATGCCCTGATGCCTCTCTTGCTACATGAATGGATTTTTTAAAAATGTAGAGTAAATAGACATAGTTTGTATAACTATGCAACAGCCTGAATGGTATGGGAGGAATCAGGTTGCAGATATTAGTGTTTCCAGATCTGCCACCTGACATCAAATTTATCCATTTATCTTGATAGTTATTTCTACTGATCAGAGCGGGGAGGAAATTGGGTCTTATTATGTAGGAATATTTTAATGCCTAATGCTCTCATCTAAATGATAGAACATTGCCACTTGTGCAGGCCTCTGAGAGCAGAGAAAGTTCTAGTCCTCTTGCACTATCTCCCATCTCATCCTTCATTGGAAGGACTGATTCTGAAGCTGAAGCTCCAATACTTTGGCCACCTGAGGCGAACAACTAACTCCTTGGAAAGTACCCTGATGCTGGGAAATATTGAAGGCAGGAGGAGAAGGGGATGATACAGGATGAGATGGTTGGATGGCATCACCGACTCAATGGACATGAGTTTGAGCAAGCTCCGGGACTTGGTGATGGACAGGGAAGCCTGGTGTGCTGCAGTTCATGGAGTTGCAAAGATTCAGACACGACTGAGCAATTGAACTGATCTTATGAAAATAAATTGGTCAATGCATTTCTTTATGTTTCAAATTTTGTTTGTGTGTGTGGTTCTGTAACAGAACCCCTGTTCCATTGTCTAGTGTGGGTCATTTGAGAACTTGTGTGTGCAATGCCCTTGAGCAGGATGGGCCTGGATACAAGCCCTCCATATGCTACCATCTGAAGAACACCAAGAAAGGGAATGTGTCATCAGCCTGACACCACTGGAGACCAGGTCTTTGAAGGCCCTCTGTATCAGTGGGCAAGGGGGAAGACATGGCTTCTCTGAGAAATGTGGAACCACAGGCATTAAAACCAATGATCCAGAATAGCTGAGTTCGATGGCCCGTTTTCTTTGAAAAAGTTATCCTGGCTCATGGACCAGAGGCAGTAGTGGACTTTGATCTGGGGCCCCTATGGAGTTCACTAGAATTGAACATTACAAATTAGCACTTAAGATCTGGGACAACTAAAATATACTGAAGATCACATGGATGTGTCCCGCCTCTAATGGTCAAAGATGAGTTAATAGGCTGCTGTTCAAGGAACATTGACTCTTATGTCAGTTATTTTGCATTTGGTTGGCACAGCACCCTGTGAGGTATATATATTATTATGGCCAGTTTACAGGTAAGGAAACTTGAGACTCTGAGAGGCTAAGTAACATGTACATGTTTTTATAGCCAGTACATGCAGCAAGCTGGGATTGGAATTCAGGTCTCTTGGACTCAAAAGCTGTATGTTTAACCACTGCTTTATACTCGATCTCTGACACTTTTCCTGACCTGTAACATGGGATAATAATAGCTTTCTCCAGGGTTTTTTAAGGATCCAATGCAATAAAGGACCCGAAAAATGCTTTGTAATCACTAATAAAGTTTTACAGAGAGAAGGGCATTATCAGAAGTAGAAGACACTATGCTACAGTGTCTCTTCGTGACTGTCTACCCTTTAGATAAATCCGGATGTCCTAGAGTTTGGACTTTTGCCCCTGGTATAGATTCTGAGAATGAGGACAACTGGTCTTATTTATCCAGTGACACTATCCAGAGTGTGATTTTCTTCTTAGGTGGCTGAGAGGAGTAAAGATAAGAAGGTCGGCCTTGCATCTGTGGAGGCAGATCTTCGGGACCCCCAGAGTTCTTTCCTGCACGCTAAGAAATCCCCTGTGCGTTTCCGGCTGTTCTCTAATGTGCCTATTGTTTCTCTCCCTTTCTCATTTGTCACAGAAGACGAAGTGCTTCTCTGTGTAAAGGACATCAGCCACTCCTTAATGCAAGAGATTGCCTTCCTGTCTGGTAAGCAGACATTTTCATATATTAAGATCAGATTAATGTTTGAATCCATTAGCAATGGTAATTTGGTCATTCTTATAGGTGGCTATATAATTTTTATATTTCAGTAAACATTTATGCATTGTGCATGTAGTTGCTAAAGAAATGGACATTTAGAGAATAACTAGAGGTTTTAAATATGTTTAGATATGTGATTAAAACCAGGCTTACCAGCCTTGTACACTGGACATTCGGGAACATCTTTAGAAATCCATGATGAGTGAAAGTGTGATCCATCTCCTAGGTGGGTGCAGGCTGAGTGAGAGGGCAGCCACAGACTTCTCTGAGGTTTTCCCTGTCACCATAGCTCTGATGACTTAAATGCTCATTAAAAATGCTCTGAGTCACCCTAATTAAGCAGCATACACATGATAAAAAGTTGACTTTTCTAAAATGTATATGCATTTGTATATTATTTCTAAAAATTGTGAATAATGTATGCATTATGAAATACATATAGCATAAAATTTACCTTCTTAACTATTTTTAAGTGTATAGTTCAGTGAAATTAAATACATTCACATTGTTATACAGCCATCCATCCACCATCCATTTCCAGAACTCTTCTTGTCTTGTAAAACTGAAACTCTCTACTGGTTAAAAAATAACCCTTCATTCCTCCCTCCCTTTAACCCCTGGCAATTACCATTATATCGATACTTTCTGTATCTACATATTTGACTATTCTTGGTGCCACATATGAGTGGACTCATGCTGTATTTGTCTTTCTGTGACTAGCTTTTTTCATTTCACATAATGTCCTCCAGGTCTTTCTATGTTGTAGCATATATCAGAATTTCCTTCCTTTTTTAAGGCTGAAGAATATGCCATTGTATGATGAGTTAATTTGTTTATCCATTCATCCATTGGTGGACATTTGGGTTGCTTGCACCTTTTGGCTCTTGTGAATAAAGCTACATTACATATTTTTAGAGATACAGCAATAGGAAACCACCCCTCTTGTTTTAATCCGGTCAGATATCTAGGGGAAACTTTGCTTAAAGACAAGCAAATTGCTTTCAGGTGTTAGAGTAACTTGAACTATGCCATTAAACATTATATTTATTGTATTAAATGGATAAGAACAGTTTACAAGTATATGTGTTGTTTGTATGAAAATCCTTCTTAGATGTTGAAAGTACAAAGGACCATCTTATTCCTTTTAAGTAGTTAAATTATTTCTCCTAAAATGATACCTACATGCTTGGTTTACCAAATGAGCATTTACTTTATAGATGATCCTAATTGGACACTTCAATCTGGCTTCTGCTTTAATGATTAGAATTAGCAGTAATTGTGAATTAGTGGTGACTTAATGAGGTTTTATGTTTTCATTTTATAAGTGGTATAAATGTGTGATAGGCTTTCACTATTGAGATTAAGGGATTTTACTGAAGCTCCTCAGTGTTTTTAAAATTGTGTTCAAATAGAAACACCCTCAGGACCTGTTTCCCGATCTAGATCCTTCTCCATAATTTCCTTTCTTATCTGATCTTTGTAGTTTTTAAAATATGTCTTGCCTGTCGTTTCTTTTGAAGAAAGTGTTCCCAATGTTAAAAATAACAAAAACCTCCCTATTTAGAATATCAATACCTCCTTTCTTTTCTCACATGTTTACTACCTAGTACATACAGCACTTGTGCTTCCCTGGTGGCTCAGTGTAAAGAACCTGCCTCCCAATGCAGGAGATGTGGGTTCAATCCCTGATCTGGGAAGACCCCCTGGAGGAGGAAATGACAACCCACTCCAGTATTCTTGCCTGGGAAATCCCATGGACAGAGGAGCCTGGTGGGCTGTGGTCTATGGGGTAGCAAAGAGTTGGATATAACTTAGCGACTAAACAACAACAACAACAGCAACACTTGTGGGTACTCAGCGGTGATAACAGTTTATTGATTAGTTGATGAGAATCTACCCTTATAAGAACCAACATTCTTTCCTTTGATAGGTATGGAAGTGAAAGTGAAAGTGAAGTTGCTCAGTTGTGTCCGATTCTTTGAGACCCCATAGACTATAGCCTACCAGGCTCCTCTGTCCATGGGATTTTCCAGGCAATAGTACTGGAGTGGATTGCCATTTCCTTCTCCAGTGGATCTTTACCTAAATACTGCTTGGCAAGTCTAACTTATATATATATGTTGCATTATATGCTATATATTATTTATAATCCTAGTTCTACACCATACCCTATCTGTAGAGGCCCCTTGTTTCATGCTTGGCTAAGTCTCTTGGTTCAGAGTTGTACAGTTTCTCCTTTGACTTCCTTTAAAATTGTTGGGTGAATGCCATCATTTCCCATGATTATCTTTCTTCATCTTGCTCTTTACGTCGAGAATGTTATAAAGATTTATCACCATTTGATTTATTATTTTGGTCTAGTTTGATTCATTACTTTGGTCTAGTCTGATTAAAAAAGTACTATGGGAATGGGGACTCTCCCTTAAGTTTCTGTTGAGAAAGATTAAGGCAAGGAATGAATTTGACCTTTTCCCAAGTGCTCTAGTGGAGAATGTGTGTTCTCTAGTGGAGAATGTGTATTCTGCTTTTGTTGGATAGAATATTCTAGAAACATCACTTAAGTCACGATGGTGAAATTGTTGTTCAGGTGTACTGTTTCCTAGTGAATTTCCCAGCTACTCCTTCTATCAGTTATGCAGTTCAGTTCAGTTCAGTCGCTCAGTCGTGTCCGACTCTCTGCGATCCCATGAATCACAGCACGCCAAACCTCCCTGTCCATCACCAACTCCCGGAGTTCACTCAAACTCATGTCCATCGAGTCGGTGATGCCATCCAGCCATCTCATTCTCTGTCGTCCCCTTCTCCTCCTGCCCCCAACCTTTCCCAGCATCAGAGTCTTTTCCAGTGAGTCAACTCATTGCGTGAGGTGGCCAAAGTATTGCAGTTTCAGCTTTAGCATCAGTCCTTCCAATGAACACCCAGGATTGATCTCCTTTAGAGTGGACTGGTTGGATCTGCTTGCAGTCCAAGGGACTCTCAAGAGTCTTCTCCACCACCGCAGACCAAAAGCATCAATTCTTTGGTGATCAGCTTTCTTCACAGTCCAACTCTCACATCCATACATGACCACGGGAAAAACCATAGCCTTGACTAGACTGACCTTTGTTGGCAAAGTAATGTCTCTGCTTTTTAATATACTATCTAGGTTGGTCATAACTTTCCTTCCAAGGAGTAAGCGTCTTTTAATTTCATGGCTGCAATCAGCATCTGCAGAGATTTCGGAGCCCCCAAAAATAAAATCTGACACTGTTTCCACTGGTTTTCCATCTATTTCCCATGAAGGGATGGGACCAGATGCCATGATCTTTGTTTTCTGAATGTTGAGCTTCAAGCCAACCTTTTCACTCTCCTCTTTCACTTTCATCAAGAGGCTTTATAGTTCCTCTTCACTTTCTGCCATAAGGGTGGTGTCATCTGCATATCTGAGGTATTTTGATATTTCTCCCAGCCATCTTGATTTCAGCTTGTGCTTCTTCCAGCCTAGTGTTCCTCATGATGTACTCTGCGTATAAGTTAAATAAGCAAGGTGACAATATACAGCCTTGACGTACTCCTTTTCCTATTTGGAACCAGTCTGTTGTTCCATGTACAGTTCTGACTGTTGCTTCCTGACCTGCATACAGGTTTCTCAAGAGGCAGGTCAGGTGGTCTGGTATTCCCATCTCTTTCACAATTATCCAGAGTTTATTGTGATCCACACAGTCAAAGGCTTTGGCATAGTCAATGAAGCAGAAATAGATGTTTTTCTGGAACTCTCTTGCTTTCTCCATGATCCAGCGGATGTTGGCAATTTGATATCTGGTTCCTCTGCCTTTTCTAAAACCTGCTTGAACATCTGGGAGTTCATGGTTCACATATTGCTGAAACCTGGGTTGGAGAATTTTGAGCATGACTTTACTAGCATGTGAGATGAGTGCAATTGTGCGGTAGTTTGAGCATTCTTTGGCATTGCCTTTCTTTGGCATTGCCTTTCTTTGGGATTGGAATGAAGACTGACCTTTTCCAGTCCTGTGGCCACTGCTGAGTTTTCCAAATTTGCTGGCATATTGAGTGCAGCACTTTCACAGCATCATCTTTCAAGATTTGAAATAGCTCAACTGGAATTCCATCACCTCCACTAGCTTTGTTCATAGTGATGCTTTCTAAGGCCCACTTGACTTCACATTCCAAGATGTCTGGCTCTAGGTCAGTGATCACGTTATCGTGACTATCTTGGTCGTGAAGATCTTTTTTGTACAGTTCTTCTGTGTATTCTTGCCACCTCTTCTTAATATATTCTGCTTTTGTTAGGTCCACACCATTTCTGTCCTTTATCAAGCCCATCTTTGCATGAAATGTTCCCTTGGAATCTCTGATTTTCTTGAAGAGATCTCTAGTCTTTCCCATTCTGTTGTTTTCCTCTATTTCTTTGCATTGATCACTGAGGAAGGCTTTCTTTTCTCTCCTTGCTATTCTTTGGAACTCTGCATTCAGATGCTTATATCTTTCCTTTTCTCCTTTACTTTTCGCTTCTCTTCTTTTCACAGCTAGTTGTAAGGCCTCCTCAGACAGCCATTTTGCTTTTTTGCATTTCTTTTCCATGGGGATGGTCTTGGTCCCTGTCTCCTGTACAATGTCACGAACCTCCGTCCAGAGTTCATCAGGCACTCTATCTATCAGATCTAATCCCTTAAATCTATTTCTCACTTCCACTGTATAATCATAAGGGATTTGATTTAGGTCATATCTGAATGGTTTCGTGGTTTTCCCTACTTTCTTCAATTTCAGTCTGAATTTGGCAATAAGGAGTTCATGATCTGAGCCACAGTCAGCTCCTGGTCTTGTTTTTGCTAACTGTGTGGAGCTTCTCCATCTTTGGCTGCAAAGAATATAATCAATCTGATTTCGGTGTTGACCATCTGGTGATGTCCATGTGTAGAGTCTTCTCTTGTGTTGTTGGAAGAGGGTGTTTGCTATGACCAGTGCGTTCTCTTGACAAAACTCTATTAGCCTTTGCCCTGCTTCATTCCGTGCTCCAAGGCATTCCGTGCCTGTTACTCCAGGTGTTTCTTGACTTCCTACTTTTGCATTCCAGTCCCCTGTAATGAAAAGGACATCTTTTTTGGGTGTTAGTTCTAAAAGGTCTTGTAGGTCTTCTTCTGTTCTGTTCTGTTCCGTCGCTCAGTCATGTGCGACTCTATGCGACCCCGTGGACTGTAGCCTACCAGGCTTCTCCATCCATGGGATTCTCCAGGCAAGAATACTGGAGTTGGTTTACCATTTCCTTCTCCAGGGGAGCTTCCCGACCCAGGGATTGAACCTGGGTCTCCCGCATTGGCGGCAGAAGCTTTAACCTCTGAGCCACCAGGGAAGCCCCGTAGGTCTTCTTAGAACTGTTCAACTTCGGCTTCTTCAGCGTTACTGGTGGGGCATAGGCCTGGATTACTGTAATATTGAATGGTTTGCCTTGGAAACGAACAGAAATCATTCTGTTGTTTTTAAGATTGCATCCAAGTACTGCATTTTGGACTCTTTTGTTGACCATGATGGCTACTCCATTTTTTCTAAGGGAGAGGTGGTGAAATTTCTGACTAAAATTGTGAATTTGTTTATTTCTCCTTGGAGCTCTATCCATTTTGTTTCTTGTATTTTGTTTGTTTTGTTCTTATATTTTGAAACTCTGTTATCAGATACATAAGCACTTAGTAATGTTATGTCCTCTTGATGAATTTACCACCATTTGATTATTAAATGATCTTCTAATTTTGACAAATCTATTTGGTCTGATACTAGACACTCTGCTGCTGCTGCTGCTGCTGCTAAGTCACTTTAGTCGTGTCCGACTCTGTGTGACCCCATAGACGGCAGCCCACCAGACTCCCCCGTCCCTGGGATTCTCCAGGCAAGAACACTGGAGTGGGTTGCCATTTCCTTCTCCAATGCATGAAAGTGAAAGTGAAGTCGCTCAGTCGTGTCAGACACTGTGCGACCACATGGACTGCAGGCTACCAGGCTCCTCCGTCCATGGGATTTTCTAGGCAAGAGTACTGGAGTGGCTTGCCAGTGCCTTCTCTGACTAGACACTCTACTTTGGACTAATTAGCATGATATATCTTTTTTCATCTTTTTCCTTTTAATGCATTGTGCCTTTATATTTAAAGCCTGTTTCTCATAGACAGTATGTAGTTGGGTCTTGATTGTTTTATCCAATTAGACTATCTCTAACTTTTAATTGAGGTGTCAAAATCATTTACATTTAATGTGATTATGCATATGGCTTGGTTTAAATCTATCATTTTGCTGTTTGTTTTCTATTTGTCCTGCTAGTTCTTTGTTTTTTCCTTCCATTTTTGCTTTCTTTTGGAATTTGTTGTTTTATCATTCTACTTTATTTCCTTTGCCTCTGTCATAGTTTTATTACATATTGAATTTTTTTTATATCTTATATCTCTATTCACTTAAATTCAGCCAAATAAGAATTACAACAAAATCTCTCAAAAATTTTCTTTTAGCAAGCCAGATTTAAAGGCCACCCTACAACTTGCCTCCTAAAATAATCCTTCAACTTCCATTTAACACTAAATATGTATTGAGCACCTACTCTGTGCCTAGGTGTTAGGCTGACTATAGAATGGGACCTTAGGCACATGGAAGGTTCACCCCTGCACTTAGGTGGCTTTCATTCTCTATCCTCCAGGCTATGTAGAGGGCTGTGGAGTGGGATGAACACTGAATTTTATACTTTGTGGTCTTTCTTTCTTTGCATTAGTAAGATTCCTATACCATTGTTGCTATTATTCCTTATGTTGTTTCTTCCACCAATCTGTTAGAACATTACTTATTACCTATAGTTTGTTTACTATACTCTTTCATGTTCACCATGACTAAGTGGTCAATTTTTTCAAGGTTTCCACTTGCTATCAAGCTGTCAGTGACTCATTTTGAATTTAAACTCATAGTATTGGTATAGAAACAGTTATTTCCCAATACCCATGGTTGTCCAATATGAGGGATCAGTGATATTTTCAACTATGTTTATTACACACATTCCATGACATTTTTTCCTCATTTTGCTGTCTCTTATTCCTCCTTCCTTCCCCTCTTCCTTTATTTCTTTTGTCTCCCCCCCCCCCTTTTTCTTTCTTTCTTCTTTTCAATTTCAAAACTACCCTGTTGCATTTTGGCCATGCCACATGGCATGTGGGATATTAGTTTCCCAACCAGAGATTGAACTCTCACCCTGCATCAGAACGTGGAGTCTTAATCATTGGCCCCCGGGTAAGTGCCCCACCCTGCCACTTTTTGCACTTAAGCAGGGGCATGGTGCCTTTTGGTTTCTGTGGAGGTCATCATCCTTATAAAAGTTGCATTGGCCCCAATCTGTCTTCTTTATCACCCCTCTCAAATCTAAAATCCTCTTTTTTACATTGTTGTGACATAAATATTAACTTGGTTTTTGATACTGTTTTAGGTGGCCGGGGAAAGGATGATGCTTGGATCATTACGTTTCCAGAAAATTGTAATTTCAAATGCATACCAGAAGAAGTTATAGCAAATATACTGATTTACTTGACGTCTATTGCAAGGTACAGCATTTCATTACATTGTTTTCTTCAATTTGGTTTCTTTTTTGGATACCTATTTGAATGTAATAACAAGAAAATGATGTTTTAGTGTGGCTATTATTATTGTAAATGATTTGTAAGACTAACTTTCAGAATAGATAAGAAATAACTTAGAAGCAGAAGCTGACCACTACTTAAATTGCTATAAAAATTATACTGAGGATCTATGAAAACAAAATTGGGGGCCAAGAAGTATTTGTCCCCATGCAGAAGAACATAGGTTAAAAATGATGATCATACTTTAAACTCTAAAAGAAACTGTCACTAGCCAATAGTTAAGACAGATATTCTTCATTTCTTCCAAGGATAAAATAAGACAAAGTTAAATAGACTCAAAAGTGATATTGAAATGGATTAGGAGTAACTTCTTGATATTAGAAATCATTTGAGATGAGAATGCTTTAAGGAGAAAGTTTCAGAAGCTCCCTTAGAGATTTTATTTAGTTTGTAAACAAGTTTTTTAAAGGAAATGTTTTCTGGTTATTAATCCTGAAGACTAAGAAGGCATTAATCTAAAATTGTAATATTATGAAGAGTCTTATGAACAAAATGCAGAAGGAAATGGCAACCCACTCCAGTACTCTTGCCTGGAAAATCCCATGGACGGAGGAGCCTGGCGGGCCATGGCCCATGGGGTCGCAGAGAGTCGGACACAACTGATGTGACTAAGCACTCATGAACAAAAATCAAATCCCAAAAAACAAAACTTACACTGTACATCTTAAAGCTTGAAAGTGGTCTCTTTACAGCAAATAAAAGTTTTATTATCCATTACACTGCCTTCCCTCAAGGAACAGGCAAGAGATTTAACAGTGTTTTTCTGAATGAATTAATGGATCATTGACTTATTCTGGATTGCTGTGAAGTTAAATCTGATGTCATGAAGGAGAGCTGTCTATAATGTTTTCCCATGCCCCAAATCACAGTATTCCAAATCCATTTTAGTGGCACTTGCCTGTTTAAAAGATTCACATAACTGGCAAAAAGAAATTTTAAATTGTAGTAGAATATGGAATTAAATTGATCTTCCATTGTAGCACCTTGTGATAGCTTCCCAAATCTGTCTTCCGGCCAGACATCACATGTAAATGAAATAATCAGAAGTAAGGACATATTTAGCAAAGTTGGGTTACTATTAAGAAAAACATATTATTTCCTCTTATCTTCTAGGCAAAATGGATCTGACTCCCGATTTACCATTATTCTTGATCGAAGATTGGATACCTGGTCTTCTCTCAAAATATCTCTCCAAAAAATCTCAGTAAGTACCAATTTATTCTATAGTAACTTCTTATTTTTGTTTTGCATTATACTTTCTGTTTGTGGGGGTACAGATTATTTTTATTCTGATGCAGGCTAAAAAAATAGATGGAACGGAGAGGTGGGAAACTAGAGAGAAGAATTGGTAAAGGAGATTGAGCTGAACAACTCTACTCAATAGAAAACCTTATAGGAAAGAATGAGTAGCTAATGGTTCAAGTTGAGTGAGAAGAGATTCATGGTCTCCTAGGCCTTTCAAAGCAAGGCAGTTTTTTATGGGAACTTTTTATAAAACAGCAATAGCCATGTTGTATACACATAGTATATTGAAAAGTATAAAGAAGGAGGTTTAAAACAATAGTTAATAATCCAACCATCCAGAAATAATCACTTTTTAACATTTTAGTGTGTATCTTTCTAGATTTTTCTTTCCCCTGGGATAGAGAGGGTAGGGAGTCACCTGCTAAATGGCATATCTCCCCGATTAGAGTCTAGTCCCCAGCTCCCCAAGACCCAGAGAGTCCCTAATGGAGACAGTATGAGAGGTGCGGTTTTACCCACAGCTGAGATGATCTTTTTACATTATTAGGCTCATCTGGTTATTGTCTGACAGTTCTTTCATAGCAAAGAGGGAGGTGAGGAACCCATAGGCTTCCTGAGCTGGTAAGAGTGGGGCTGTCTGTGGAAGTGACATATGGTCAACTTGCTCTATCAGACCAGAGAAGTTGGAAATCAATCCATGTTTTTCTTTGAGAGTTCAGTATCATCAACCAATGAAATTCTTCCTTCATCTCACAATGGACACGGAGGCCACACCCACCAGAGGCAGTTGGTTTAGTTGTGAAGGCAAGACAGAAATCTAAGTTGTTGGACTTCTGAACCAGTGTTCTTTTTTGTTCCACTAACTTGCTGACGAGTATAAGAAATACACTGACACTCACACGGTATCATGAATGAGATCATTATTATTTTCATACCCATGATGAATTATTCCTCATCTTGGGCAAGTCAGTATGGTAGTTTTTTGTTTAAAACAGAGGTTCTACACAGAAAACCCTAAAGACTCTACCAGAAAACTACTAGAGCTAATCAATGATTACAGTAAAGTTGCAGGATATAAAATCAACACACAGAAATCCCTTGCATTCCTATACACTAATAATGAGAAAATAGAAAGAGAAATTAAGGAAACTATTCCATTCACTGTTGCAATGAAAAGAATTAAATACTTAGGAATATATCTACCTAAGGAAACAAAAGACTTGTACATAGAAAACTATAAAACACTAGTGAAAGTAATCAAAGAGGACACTAATAGATGGAGAAATATACTGTGTTCGTGGATTGGAAGAATAAATATTGTAAAAATGAGTATACTACCCAAAGTAATTTATACATTCAATGCAATCCCTATCAAGCTACCAACAATATTTTTCACAGAACTAGAGCAAATAATCTTACAATTTGTATGGAAATACAAAAAACCTTGAATAGCCAAAGCAATCTTGAGGTAGAAGAATGGAACTGGGGGAATTAACCTGCCAGACTTCAGGCTCTACTACAAAGCCACAGTCATCAAGACAGTATGGTACTGGCATAAAGACAAAAATACAGATCAATGGAACAAAATAGAAAGCCCAGAGATAAATCCATGCACCTATGGACACCTTATCTTTGACAAAGGAGGCAAGAATGTACAATGGAGAAAAGACAGTCTCTTTAACAAGTGGTGCTGGGAAAACTGGTCAGCCACTTGTAAAAGAATGAAACTAGAACACTTCCTAACACCATACACCAAAATAAACTAAAAATGGATTAGAGAGCTAAATGTAAGACCAGAAACTATAAAACTCCTAGAGGAGACCGTAGGCAAAACACTCTCCGACATAAATCACAGCAGGATCCTCCAAGACCCACCTCCCAGAATATTGGAAATAAAAGCAAAAATAAATGAATGGGACTTAATTAAAATCAAAAGCTTCTGCACAGCAAAGGAAACTATAAGTAAGGTGAAAAGACAGCCTTCAGAATGGGAGAAATTAATAGCAAATGAAGCAACTGATAAAGGATTAATCTCTAAAATATATAAGCAGCTCCTGCAGCTCAATTCCAGAAAAATAAATGACCCAATCAAATAATGGGCCAAAGAACTAAACAGACATTTCTCCAAAGAAGACATAAAGATGGCTAACAAACACATGAAAAAATGCTCAACATCCCTCATAATCAGAGAAATGCAAATCAAAACCACAATGAGATACCATTTCACACCAGTCAGAATGGCTGCTATCCAAAAGTCTACATGCAATAAATGATGGAGAGGGTGTGGAGAGAAGGGAACCCTCTTACACTGTTGGTGGGAATGCAAACTAGTACAGCCACTATGGAGAACAGTGTGGAGATTCCTCAAAAATCTGGAAATAGAACTGCCATATGATCCAGCAGTCGCACTCCTGGGCATACACACCTAGGAAACCAGAATTGAAAGAGACACATGTACTCCAATGTTCAATTGAAAGAGACACATGTACTCCAATGTTCATTGCAGCACTGTTTATAATAGCCAGGACATGGAAGCAACCTAGATGTCCATCTGCAGACGAATGGATAAGAAAGCTTTGGTACATATACACAATGGAGTATTACTCAGCCGTTAAAAAGAATGCATTTGAATCAGTTCTAATGAGTTGGATGAAACTGGAGCCTATTATACAGAGTGAAGTAAGATAGAAAGAAACGCACCAATACAGTATACTAACACATATATATGGAATTTAGAAAGATGGAAATATAACCCTGTATACGAGACAGCAAAAGAGACACAGTTGTATCGAACAGTCTTTGGGACTTTGTGGGAGAGGGTGAGGTGGGATGATTTGAGAGAATGACATTGAAACATGTATGTTGTCATATGTGAAATGAATCAGCAGTTCAGGGTCAATGCATGTTACAGGATTCTCTGGGCTGGTGTGCGGGGATGACCCAGAGGGAGGATAAAGGGAGGAGGGAGGTGAGAGGGGGGTTCAGGAGGGGGAACTCATGTACACCTGGGGCGTATTCATGTCAATGTATGGTAAAACCAACCAATATAATATTGTAAAATAAAAAAAATAAAAAATAAAAAAAATAAAATAAAAAAAAACCAGAGGTATTTAATCATAAGCAATGGAGAGAAGAATTAATACCAGATTCATGAAAATCACCAAAATAAAATAGTAAAACATCGACTTTATATAATACATTTTTGCTTTTTCAAACACTTTCACATTTATTAAGTGATGTTGATTCTCTCTGTTTCCTGATTAAGTCCTGTGGGCGGATGTCTTTATAAATTGTCCTATAGATGAGGGAATTATGTTGATATACCGTATGCATTTTGGAAAGGTTATGTGATGAATCCAAGGTCAGGTAGCTAGGTAACCAAAAGAGTGGGAGCAAGAATTGAATTTTCATGAATTCCAGTTGGTGACCTTTCCACTTGCTGCTTCCTATCATTTTCCAAAGACTTGTGGATAGACAAATACATTAATAATTTTTTTTAGAAAAAGGTAAAATTTCTTTGGAGAGAATACATCTGCCCTCCATGTACTACAGACTCCTATCAGTGGAGCTGAATGATATTTATCCAGGTATTTATCATGCCCTGGCCTTTAGGATCAGTCCTTGGGCTTGTTGAACAAACTTTAGTTCATGATAAGAATCAATTATTTAACACTAAATATAGCACTTGTTATAATAAGGCATTTTTAAAATCACCGAGCCCAGCTTTTTTTTTTTTTT
The DNA here is from genome assembly GCF_049115385.1 of Moschus berezovskii. Classification (NCBI taxonomy): domain Eukaryota; kingdom Metazoa; phylum Chordata; class Mammalia; order Artiodactyla; family Moschidae; genus Moschus; species Moschus berezovskii. The sequence continues at coordinate 129,884,058 of NC_142488.1, read as the reverse complement.
TGGCCAAAACTACTTGTTTGATGAAATTAATTTTCATTGGGTGGTTGGCATATGGCGTCAGTTTTGAAATTGGGTCTTGGCACTGCTTCTCTGGTGGCTCATATGGTAAAGAATCCGCCTGCAATGCGGGAGACCTGGGTTCAATCCCTGGGTTGGGAGGATCCCCTGGAGAAGGGAACGACTACCCACTCCAGTATTCTTGCCTGGAGAATCCCCATGGACAGAGGAGCCTAGCAGGCTACAGTGCATAGGGTCACAAAGTGTCGGACACGACTGAGTGACTAAGCACAGCACAGCACTACTGATTTGGCGTCATTAAAGGAATAATGACTTGTTTCTTGGGAGGTGATGCTCCCCTTTCTGTTTCCTGGGTTGCTCTCTCACTGGGGAACTGAGAAGTCTGCCCAGCAAAGAGCTCTGCATCCAAGGTCTCTTTATTTGCATAATTGCCAGGCAGGAGTGGGGGTGCAGGTGATGAGGACATCTGACTGGCTATAGATTAGTTTCAGCATTGTTTCATTTAAATATTTTAAATGTTTCTGCTTATGGTATAGTCTCTACCCGTTCCGTCACTCAGTCGTGTCCGACTCTATGCGACCCCTTGGACTGTAGCCTACCAGGCTTCTCCGTCCATGGGATTCTCCAGGCAAGAATACTGGAGTGGGTTACCGTTTCCTTCTCCAGGGGATCTTCCTGACCCAGGGATCAAACCCACATCTCCCGCATTGGAGGCAGACGCTTTAACCTCTGAGCCACCAGGGAAGCCCAGCCATTAAGCCCTTTCATTAAAGAGGAGGATATAACGGGGGCTTTTTGTAAAAAAAGTCTCTATACCCATACTCAAAAGCACAGTAATTATATCTCAACCATTAATAGCCCATTGGACACTGTTTGCAATAGAGGGAAATACTGAATACAAGCTAATTTCAAGAGCAAAAGTTGACATTCAGAAAGAATTTCTTGTGGAAACAGCCATTATATAGATAGATCTAATTGTCTTCAGTATATTATTTTAAACTAGTGTCTGTGAAGTAATTATATAATTCGATTTGAAGACCTTAATTTCTAGATTTTTAAAGAAACTATGCAGTTAGGCTCTACTTCATAATGATAGGAGACTATATATATATGTATGTTTTTTTTAGTTAAACGTTTTGGGGAAATGTTCCTTCGGGAGAGGCTCCTACCCGTCTCAGAAACTTTGTATGTTCTGCTCTTTTTAGATTATCATCAGGACAAAATCCACAAACTATTAACCGTTTCCAGGCTTAACCCCAGAATAGAATTTAATAATAATAATAATAAACAGAATTGAATTTCAAGTTACATAGCGGGGTAGGGCAAGAATAGATATCGGTTAATACTACCTTCACAAAGATTCTTAGCATTCCACCTTAAAAATCAAATTGAGCAGAGAAAGCCAGCCCCATCTAGCCCCTAGGAGGAGAGTTGTTTTTTTTTTCTTCCTCCACTCTGAGGAAAAGCCTGATCTTCCTGAGCAGTCAAGCACCAGCTAATCCATGAGGTTCAATCAGGCTAAGTAATTGGGGGAATGTGTGGACTCCGAATTACAATGAGCGGTAGGAAAGGATCTGTCAGCTGACTAATCAGAGATAGTGGTTTTGTTTTTTTTTGTTTTTTTTTTTTTGCAGCGCTGCCAGGGTGGTAATGGAAGCAGCCACGGTAGCTTTGTTTGATAGAGATTTTTGGCTGCCGCTTTTAAATACTACCTAAGACGCAGCTCATATTTCATCAATGTTGCATTGACAATTGGAAAAGAAGAGTGTTGTTATTGTGTATAGGCGAGATGGCAGAAGCAACTCCCCCGAGAGGCAAGATGAGGTTCAGAAGGAATGCGGTAAGGGCTCTGCCTGCAGTCCTGGAAAGCCTGTTCCCAAGTTCAAGTGCAGGAATGCTGCAGCATGGTGCTATAGCACAAACTGCTGAATGGGGTTTTTCAGGACGGAGGGCAATAATGGAGACTTGGATTTGCGTGGATTGCATTGATGTGATTACTGTGATATGGACACAGGGGAATGTTAAGGCATCAAGATCTAAATGTGATCAAATTTATGAGGAAGCATCCTTCGTCATGGTATTTATTTAAGAGCGTATGAACAATATTGACTCATTTGGCAGAGTAGCTTAAAGTCACTAGTTATCAATAAAATAATATCGAACAAAAAGATTCATCCTTCTTTTCACCATGGACAAGTAGATTATGGTATCATGGACAGATCTGCAGATGACTTTATCAGTGTTTAAAAAGGCTATGTGTTACTGGATAAGTGAAAAAATGTTAAGTCTGATGATTTGAATTCTTTCTGATTTCAGTTTTTCCTCAAATTAAAAAAAAGTATTTCCCCAAATTCAAATGTTAAAGATGCAGAATTCTAGCCCGTTGACTCCCTTTTTTTAAAAGAAAAAAAGTGCTCACCATTATTTACAAGCTAGAATTTAGAAATCTCTTCTTTCAGATACATTTTCAAATTTTCCCATCATTGGTTCACTTATATATCAAATTCCCAGCAAATTTCAGAAGGGCTATTTAGATGTCATTTGAAGAAATGTGAAATAACATTAGCTAATTTAATAATTAACTGGTCATCAGCCCAGTTTTCGGTGCTGCTCTTTTTCTTTCAAAACTTAAGATAACGTTATTGATGCTATGATTTAAAATAGAATACCTGCTTGTTTAAATAATCAAGACAACACACAAAAAATGAGAGAGTGACAATCAGTCATAGAACAGAATGACACTTGTAATCAAAAGTAAGATTAGGGAAATAAACCAGTAAGAATTTTATTCTTGTTGAATGACAGTGAATATCCATGGGTGAGTAACTGGTTTATTTTCTAATAAAGCTTTTAGCACAAGATAGTATTTTAAAAATTACAGTTTAGCATATGAATCTTTTTATTTTGATAAAATTGTGTCTCCAGCTCTACACATGATTTTGTATTATGGGAGTAATAGCTTCAGATTTTTAACAGACAGTTTATGGTGCACAAGAGATGCCTGTGTATGTGCTTTACAATATTGGGTGCAACTGACATTAGTACTTTTGTTATCAAAAGTAATTGACTTAAGTGTTAAGAAGATTCCTAATTCCTTTATATGCATAGATGTTTTCTCAGTTCTGAACTTCGTTTCCTGTATATGCATGCTTACATGCTCAGTTACTTCAGTCGTGTCCGACTCTGCGACCCCATGGATTATAGCCTGCCAGGCTCCTCTGTCCATGGGATTCTCTAGGCAAGAATACTGGAGTGAGTTACCATATCCTCTCTAGGGGATCTTCCCAACCCAGGGATTGAACCTGCATCTCATATGTCCCCTGCATTTTCAGGCAGGTTCTTTACCACTAGTGCCACCTGGGAAGCCCTTTCTGTTTATACACGTACCTTAATATACACAGAAATTAATGCAACACACAAGTACTTAGTGAATAAGTATATCTAGTATTGTGCTACAGACAATATGGGTTACACAGGTAAACGTAGAATGGCTACAGAGCTGAAAGAACTCTCAATCTAGTAGAGAAGGTAGGACATATTCTTAAATAACTATTATGAAAAACTTCTAGCTGGTGGGGAAGGCCTCACAAAGGAGATGACATTTGTTTGGACCTTAAGGAATAGCATATGTGTCTATTATCTTTCTTGGTGTCTTTCCTCTCTTTTTCTCTCAAATTAATTACTTGAAGTTGTCTGTAGGAACAGCTAGCTTGAAATGAAATTGATTGGATTAAGTCTAAAGCCTAGAACCGTAGTGGAAGACAGATTTGTTGTGCTTGCATGGATACGGCTAGACCAGAGTGAAAAGTTTGCAACTCAGCTGGTGACACCATGGTTTGACTTGAAAGAATCTCTGGTGTTGGGCTGATTCTGGAGGCTACAATAGGTGGCACCTGGAAGGATGGTAAAGTGGCCTTAGAGTCCACGGATAGGCTTCAACTTGATGGAAATTGTAATGACTATGAACAAGTGAGGGAGGTTGTTGAGAATGGATATGGGACAAGAAGGGTGAGCCACAAGGCAAGAGCATTGCTGGGGAGTGTCCTACGCTTGAGGTCACTTGGCAAGGGATTTGGTGACCTGTGGAGTAACTCTTCCCTTTTGTACTCTTTCAGTGTGGGAAGAATGAGTGCAGAAGTAGCCACAGCATTGGAAACTCTTCTCTATTGCTTGAGGTCATAAGATTTTTCTAGCATATTCTAAAGTGATACTTCCCACCTTATTGAGGTCAATCACATGCCAGCAACTCAGTATTAATACTCTGTAATGATTTGAAATTGTAATGGTCTTGTTCAGTGGGCTCCGTAATGCTAAATTGTTTCAAACATTTGGTTTGACTGTTAGTTTTTGTTCCATTTTGTAGATGTCAAGGTCAAGTTATTCCTAAATGTAAGGCACCCAGTCTGAGCATGCATTCAGAGTGTGCGATGTGAAGGACATGTCTGAAAAGGGTTAAGTGTCCTGGAAAGAGCTTGGCTTTAGGATTCAGATTGGCCTGTGTGCTTCTCCTTCTTAGCAGGTAGCCGTAGCAAGCAGTTAGTGTACCACGCTGTGCTTCAGTTTGCCCATCTGTGGAAAGGCCATGATACCTACTTCACTGCAATGTTACAAAGGCTACATAGGATAATATACGTAACAAGCCTGGCACGTATGTCCTAGGCTTTCAGTAAAGGGTTCCCTCTTATTGTGATCCCATTTCTTTGCCCTAAAGATGAAAAGAAAAAGCTCTAGGAGTATAAATTGTTTTTATAGTAAAATAATCAAACTTTTATGTGGTATCAGCCACTTGTAAAAGTTTTTAAAGAAGTAGCTAGAATAACTGAAAAGGGGGCAGAGGGTGTGTGAAAAGCCTGTTTTAGATGCTGCATAAAATAACATTAAACAATGTTAATTTCCAGGCTTCAGTAGTGAAATGTATCAACTGATGCCTTTGGTCGTTATTGCTGTGCCAACTGTTGTGAGGCCATATAGTCAGGTGATCTGAAGGCAGGCATGAGGAGAAGGGATTCAGTGTCTTCTCTGGGAGGGGAAGAGGAGAGAAAGCGAATTATCTGCCCCTGAATTTGAAGAACCGGTAGGAGCTGCTCCCCAGGGCTGGGCTGGGGCCGGGCTCAGAGATGGAGAAATGGCTCTGAGCCCTGCGAAGATGGGCAACATGTTCATTTTTACTGAGGCGCCTTTAAGCAGTCACATGTTGGAACTACAAAAAAGAAAAAAAAAACACCTGCAACCAGTGCCTAAAACCAATGTCGTTTCCTCTCTAATGCTGCATGCTTTTTTTTTCTGTAAAGAAAAAAGCAATCAAAGAAAACAAGGCTGAACCTTGCTCACATCCTTTTGCTTTTTTGACAAGCTCTCAAAACGATTTATAGTTTTAAAATCTAGGGTTTATTTGGGCAAAAATAGAAACTGTGCCTTTTCATGTTTATATAACCAACCAGATTAGAGATCTGTAAGGCAGCATGCTGGAGAATGTAGGAACATCGTTTCCCCAAACCGAATGGGAAAGCTCAAAGGTCTGGAGCTGTATTTGTTGTAAGCTAGAATTTCTTGAAGAATTACTTAGCATCACAAAAGCTTAGCGTATTAGTTCCCTGTTGCTGGTGTAACCAATTACTACAAACTTAGTAGCTCAAAATAACCCAAGTGTATTGTTACAGTTCTGGAGGTCAGAAGTCCAAATGAGTCTCACTTCATTGGAAGGACTGATGCTAGGGCTGAAACTCCAATACTTTGGCCACCTCATGCGACCAGTTGACTCACTGGAAAAGACTCTGATGCTGGGAGTGATTGGGGGCGGGAGGAGACGGGGACGACAGAGAATGAGATGGTTGGATGGCATCACTGCCTCGATGGACATGAGTTTGAGTGAACTCCAGGAATTGGTGATGGACAGGGAGGCCTGGCGTGCTGTGATTCATGGGGTTGCAAAGAGTCGGACACGACTGAGCGACTGAACGGAATGGAACGGAACAGGCTAAGACCAAGATATCAACAGGGCTTCTGAGGCTTTAGAGGTTAATCAGTTTCCTTGACATTCTAGTTTTTAGAAGCTACCCACATTTCTTAGCTCATGGCCCTGTATCACTCTGACCTCTGCTTCTGTTGTTATATCTTCTCTGATTCTCATGCCTCCCTCTGTTTAATAACTCTACTTGTGATTGCATTGTTCCCACTCCGATAATCCAGGGTCATTTCCACATCAGAAGGTGAGGTGAGGTGTTAGTCGCTCAGTCATGTCCAACTCTTTGCAACCCCATGGACTGTAGCCCTTCGGAGCTACACGGAGCTCCGGAGTTCCGGCAAAGCCCACGGAGTTCTCCAGGCAAGAATACTGGAGTGGGTTGCCATGACTTTCTCTGGGGGATCTTCCCAACCCAGGGATCAAAACTGGGTCTCCCACATTGCAGGCAGTTTCTTTACCATTTGAACCACCAGGGAAGCTCTGAAGATTCTTAACTTAATCACATTTACAGAGTCCCTTTTGCCTTGTAACATATTCACAGGTTCCAGGGATTAGGATGTAGACATTTTTGGGGAACCTTTATTCTGCCTACTACATTCAATTCCTCCAGTTGTGAAATGAGGGTTAAAACAGAATCTGCAGCAGATAAAATACTTAGCATCATGTCATAGTAATGCTCACAATGAGGAAAATTCTCATAGTAGTCACTCAATAAAAAGCAACACTCCAACCTATAGCCATTGAGCCAATCTCCTGTCCCTACCTTAAGGCTTTGAGAGGCCCTGAAGACATATAAATGTATGTACATGTGTGTATATATGTGTGTGTGTGTGTGTGTGTGTGTGTGCGTGCGTGCATATGTATTTGCTGGGGAGAAGCTATGAAAAGTCATTCATGTGAAGTTGTGGATTTACTGCAATTAGTTTGGCAGTCACATATTTAAATCTAGGATAAGTGAGTGGGACTGGGATTAAAAAGTCAAGTGTATCTGATTCATACATGGGATCTAATGGACATGAGGGATAGAAACAATATACTTGTTCTGAACTATATAATTTAGTTTTCTAAAAAATGTAACTCTGACAAATCAAATGAATTGTTTGAGTGCCACCCAGTTGTTTAGTAGTTTTGTCTACTAAATAACAAGTTATTTATTCCTTCAAATGGCTTAGATTTGAGAGTAGCTATCAGTTTAATGGATCCATGTATTCTAGGAAGATTTGCACGGCGGCTCAATAAAGATTCTAAAATTATCCTATAATGAACAACATTGCAAATGTGATTATACAGGCAATAAATGAAGTGTTCATCCTTGATAGTGCTTTTTCTTTAGAAATGCAAATTTGGTAGGCTTTTTGTGATAAGAGAATCACTGAACATTTTGAAGGAATTAAGGGAGGAGAAGGTATGATAAAATAATCAGGAAGTTTTACTTAAGAATGATTTGATTAGAATGTGGAAATATTTTTAGAAGCATTTTATTCAGCTTTCAATGTTTATAACTAACTGTTTTATCAAATAGAATAACTGATTTAATAAAACAACCAACATGAAATCCCTGACTTAGGAGCAGTTGAACACCCCCAAACCCTGCCTGAACTCTCTTCCCCATGGATTCTGTGGACAGTGATTCTGTGTCTCTCTCTTTTCTGCTTTGTCCCCTATTGTGTGATCAGGGGCCTGACTGCTGGGGCAGCCTTGTTCTCCTAGCAGTGGCAGGGTATAGACCAGGGCCTGACCTCGGTCAGAGAGTTACCACATGGTCTTCTCTGTTCCTGTAGTATCCTCCCCTACCCCCACCCCCAGTTTTGGAGGGGGGCGAGTATTCCAGGCTTTAAGTTGGTCATCCCTGGCATGCTGTGATTCATGGGGTCGCAAAAAGTCAGACACGACTGAGCGACTGAACTGAACTGAACTGAATGCAATACCAGAAAATATGACATTAAGGAAAGTCAGAGAGAAAAAGACAATGAAACCATATCAACCTAGAGTCCATGAAAGAACAAAAATAAGAGTGCTTTTAGTGTTGGCAAAAGTAGGATGCTTTCCATTCCATTTATTTATTTATTTTTGGTTGCACTGGGTCTTTATTGCTGCTCGGGCTACTCTCTAGTTGCAGTGAGTAAGGCCTACTCTTCACTGAGGTGTGTGGGCTTCTCACTGCAGTGGCATCTCTTGTTGCAGAGCACAGGCTCTAGGTGCTTCACAGCGGAGCACAGGCATGGGCTTCAGTAGTTGTGACACGTGAGTTCAGTAGTTGTGTCTCCTGGGTTCTAGAGCACAGGCTCAACAGTTGTGGCACATGACACGTGGGATCTTCCTGGCCTAGGGATTGAATCCATGTCTCCTGCATTGGCAGACGGATTCTTCACCATTGAACCACTAGGGTAGCCCCTTGATTCCATTTAAAAGTGAAAAAATAAGCTGAGTCAAGGCAGTTAAGTATAATACTAATACTGGTAATTTGCCCATGTGAAGACAGACAGGCTTAACTCCTAAACTGAATATTTCAGGGTAGAAATAGAATTAGTGCTGTCAGTCTAGAAACAGGTCCAGAGTTCTCACAAGTCTCTGTCCGAGTTTCCCCTTAAGCAAGCCTTTATCCATAGCTTGAAAAAACTTTTGTCTAAGTCTACCTGTCCTTAAGTCCAGGAACCCAAAGTAAATTTAAAAAACCTATCTTATTAGTTTTTTTAGGGTTGACAAAGTAGCTTTATATTTATTATTTCTTTTAATTTTTGTAACAACTATAGGAAGTATTGTCCCACTCTTAGCATAAACTAAAATAGACATTTGTACATAAGAGACAGTGAAGAACAGGGAAGCCTGGTGTGCTGCAGTCCATGAGGTCACAAAGAGTTAGACACCACTTAACAACTGGAAAACAACATAATAGACAGTAGGATATACAGTATCATTGGGACTCTCTGTCTCTACTTCCAGTTCTCTATACTTTTTTGCTTTGTTCTTTGAAATAAGCTTCCTCTGGGTGTAGGGGTCATGGCTACCAGTGGCCCTGGAACTGCACCCTCAAAGTTTCCTTCCCTTGGTGATAGTTCAAAAAATGCTAGTGTGAGACTTGGATTCTGCTTACATCAGGTTTTCATCCCATGACAAATCATTGTGTGTTAGGAGGGCAAGGTCGTGTCGAAAGATAACAGTTCTCAATAGGAACCAATATTAAGATTAAGAAGAGACTGTCTTAGTCTTTATGGGCTGCTATAACAGAATACCATAGACTGTGTGACTTATAAACAACAGAATTTACTTCTCACAGTTCTAGAGTCTGAAGTCGAAGGTCAGGATGCTGGCAGATTCTGTATCTGGTGAGAGCTCACTTCCTGCTTCATAAATGGCCATCTTTTCTGTGTCCTCACATGGCTGAAGGTGTGAAGGAGCTCTCTGAGGTCTCTTTCTTAAGGGCTCTAATCCCATTCATGAGGGCTCCACCCTCATGACCTCGTCATCTCCTGAACACCTCACCACCAAATACCTTCACATTGTGGCTTAAGTTTCAGCATAGGAATTTGGTGGGGAGGGGATGTAGAATCTCATGGGAGGAGAGGGTAGTGCAGACATGGCCCCCTTGGGGAGTGATCAGTTGGATAGCCATCCCAATTTGTGTCTGTTTGTAATCATTGTTTCATTTACTGATTTAAGCTTGTACTCCTTTCTTTTCCCTATTTGTGTCATACTCAGTTCTCTTTCCCTCACTTTAGTTGTCATTGCCACTTGTTTATGTTTTTATCGCCGTCTCAAATTGAATTTAAAAAATTTCCACTTTTGAATGTCATTTCAGAGTCTAGGTCTTATCCCTCTATGAAAGTTACTCTTTTTTTTTTTTTTAATAGACTGTATTGTTTAGAGCAGATTTAGTTAGGTTCACAGTAGAAAGTACAGACTTCCCATATATACCTGCCCCCAGAGTATCTTATTAATTTTTCTTTTATAGTTTTGTTCAATTGTTAATATTTCAGCATTCCTGAAAGATGACTGTATTTAAAGCATTTTGAGCATATTTTGCTTTATTATGCTTCAATCTGCTCTTTTGAGGCTGATGACTCCAAGCTCTATATTCCCAGTCTAGGTTTCTTTCCCTCCTCCCTTGTACATCCATTTGTCTGATGGACATCATCTGGTTGTCCTGCTGACCCTTCCAACCCAATAGGTCCAGGAATAAGAATCAGCATCTTATCCCCCTCCTGAAAGCCTGCTTCTCTTGTGTTCCCATATCAATGCGGGTTGTACCATTCACCCAGTTAGTTACTCAAGCCAGAAATCTGGAAATTGACTGTCATAGCCTTTCTTTTCTCATCAGACATCTAGTTATCATACTTTGCACATTATACCTCCTAAATTTTACTCTTATTCCTGCTGTTGTTGCTCTAGTTCAGAAACTCATCATCCCTCGCTTGGATGACTGTTCCAGCATGTAAACTCATCTGTTGGCTTCCATTCTTGTCCATATTCAGTCCATTCCCAAAGCCAAAGTGATCCTCCTAAAATGCAAATCTAATTATGTTGCTCTGCTACTTAAAAACCCTTAAGAGTCTCCCCTTGCATCCAGGAAAAGACCCAAGGTCTTTCCTGGTCTGGATCCTGCTCATCTTTCTAGTACCATCTCCCATGACTACATCTCTCCACCCCCGGCAGCATCTTCCTCTAGCTTTCCTGACTGGGACCTCTTGATGTAATACAGACTTGGGTACCAATTCAGACTTCACCAGTTGAGCCAAGTTATACTTAAACTCTCTGAGCCTTGCTTTCTTTATTTGTAAAAGGAGATTGCTTAACTACCTCGCAGGATTGTTATGAAGAGGAACTGTGATAATGTTAACAAAATACTTGGCATACAGTAAGCATTTGAATGTGGTGCTTTATTACTTATATCAGGCCATATTATTCCAGCCCTTGTGAATTTTGCATTGGGTCCTCCTTGTCTTTTGCACTCTTTCATTTAACAGTTACTTCTTGACCGCCTACTATGTGCCAGTATTCTAAGAAGTTGGGAAACATGAATACACCAGAAAAACAGTCTGATCCACTTTATTCCTCTTTAGGCAAGACCTTTTTGACATTCCTAGGTCTAGGATGCTCTGTGCTACCCCTTCCTGTTGTATATTATTCTAAATCCCTTGTTTCATTTGTCAACTTATCATGCTATAGAGTAAATGATGCTAGTGGACTCTAGACTGTCATTTTCTTGCAAGCTGGGTAGGGACTGTATGTTATTAATTGGTGTACACTGAATGCTAACAGTGCCTGATAATCATTCACTTAAATACATGGAGGAAACATGTAGAAGATATTTGGTGAATGTCTCTTGAATGAAATAAAAACACAAGTCCACAAAATAGTTTTCTTCCATTGTTTAACTGGAGGTATTCAGTATTTCAGCTCCCTTTAGGCTTTTAGGGCTATCCTAGAAACCTGCCTCCTGATTCTATTTTCCTAGGAGTAAAAACAATTTGAGTACAAAAACAATCACGTTTAAAATGAAGCTTCATAACGTGGGATTGACTTCAGTTTGAGAAAATTCCAGGCCACAAGCACTGCGAGGATCTGACCTGATGACCTTACATTCATTTTATTTCTATTTTTGTGTTTTAAGATGTTATCAACATCCATTTTTTAAGTTTTATGTTTTCAGTGGTTTTTATGACGTTAGAATTTTTTTTCTTTGAGTATATATTTTTTGCCATGTGCTCACTCGAGTGCATGTTTTGACAATTTTTTTCTTTATTTCCTGTGTTGTTTTTTCCCTATAGTCTTCATTCCCTGGGAACTTGCACTTGGTTTTGGTCCTTCGTCCCACCAGTTTTCTCCAACGAACTTTCACAGACATTGGATTTCGATTTAGTCAGGAAGATTTCATGCTCAAATTACCGGTAAGAATATATTATTTAAGTGTTTTGACCCTTTCTTGTGAAGAATTTGTATCATGTTGTTGTTATTTTACATGTGGTCACAAGCGCATGTAAAAGAAAAAAATTTAGAATTTGTCTTCCAAAAATGCAAATTCAAAATGCCTTAAAGTCTTCTGCCCCTACTGTTAAAATAAAGATTGGTCAGTTTGTAACAAAGCAGTTCGTTTTGAAAAAAATGTAAGTCCCATATGTTATATATGTATATATATATATGTATGCATTTGTGTGTGTGTATAAAATCAGGACATTTTATTTTTAGACAATAAAATAAATGTGTGTTTTATGTATTTGACCTTCCATGAACTTACATCCTGAGCAGTTCAGAGTAGCTTTTTTTTTCCAGAAGATATTTTTATACACTTTTAGTGTTGGGAATAAGAGTGCTCATACATTTTGCTACTTTTGCAAAGATCAGTCCCTCATGATAAATTATAATTTACTACAGAAAGCCCTGCTTTTTTCATGGGCTTAACATTCTTTCAGAAGGTTGACCATGGACAGTGCAAAATTTTTAGGTCAGAGAGAATCAGATGTTTTGGTTTCTATGGAGATTACTTTCATTTTACAGAGAAATGTTTTGAAAATGAAAAGTGTTATTCCCTGAGGGAAGGTAGCGTATCCATGTGTGTGGGGATGTACAGGAGAGAATTGTTAGAACCATTTATAAAAAAGAAATTTCTGCTAAATGAATGCTAAAGTTCATTGTACAGTTGGCTGTGTGGGGGAGTGCCGTGGAGGGCAGTTAACGGTATCTTTCTCGCTTATTTGTATAGGTTGTTATGCTGAGCTCAGTTAGTGATTTGCTGACATACATTGATGACAAGCAGTTAACCACTGAGTTAGGCGGCACCTTGCAGTACTGCCACAGTGAATGGATCACCTTCAGAAATGTATGTTTCTTTTGCCCTTACTGTAGAGCCTGTAGTTCGTGTTAGCTTTGAAATCTAGTTCTAGATTTTTTTTTTCTTCCTTGGGAAAAACAGATTTCTGGGGTTCCTATTTTTCAAAAACATATAATTCAACATCTTGATTTTCTTGCTTAGGAAATATCTAGAAATGATGAAGAGTCACTGAGGATGGCATTTAAATGAGAGGCCTAGGAAATAAGGAGACCCTACTCTGCCCACCCTCTCCTGTAGCCATGTAGTAACTTGAAGAAACCAAGGGTTTGGGTTCAAATCCTAGCACTGCTGATTTTTATCGATATAACTTTGTGGAAGTTGTAAAAGCTCTCTCAGCCTCAGTTTTTCCAACTATACAGTGGGAAGAATAAGACTTTACCTCATTGTGTTATTGAGAAGATTAAATGAGATTATAGATGTACCGTGTTTGACACTGTGCCTGGCCTATGGCTTGCCCTCAGAAAATGAGTGTCATCTTATTAATCTCATCAGTCTAGTGATTCTCCTGGGGGCAGTTAAATTTGTAGCAAAAATGCCTTCTGTTCTAGAAATGTATGAATAGGCAAGGGCTCTGTGCCTCACTAGAGTGAATTTGTCATATAAGGGTCTTCTAATTCCAGAGGTATGGGAACTCTTCTGAAGGAAATAATGGTATTTACTTAAATCAGGATTTTATTTTCCTCATCTTTATTTTCATTCAGCAGTTCTATTCATTTGTATGAAAGTGAGTTGTCAAAATAAGCAGTGGCTTGCCTTTAGAGATGGCTGGATGGCATCACTGACTCTGTGGACATGAGTTTGAGTGTACTCCAGGAGTTGGTGATGGACAGGGAGGCCTGGCATGCTGTAATTCATGGGGTCGCGGAGAGTTGGACACGACTGAGCGACTGAACTGAACTGAACTGCCTTTAGTAACCTAGAAAGCTAAAAATAAAAGAGTAGACGCCTTGAGTTACATGGTAAACAGAGGGTTTATATGGTCTCTAAATGTCCTTCTTTCTCTAAGTCACTGATTTTGGAAACAAAATGAACAACCAAACCTTACTTGACATTTTAGGGCAGCAGAACCTTTGGGGTCATAATTTTAAATCTTCTCCAGAATTTGAAATGAATTATTGTGACTAACATTCCTCTGTCATCTTAGTCCATCGAATGCTAACACTTGCTCATAAATGATAATAAAGTGGCTTTCATGTTCTCATGTCTCTTCAGAAGTAGTCATTATAAAACAATTGTGCAATTCCAAAATTAAAAAGAATAAGGAAAACACAATGTTTTGCCAGATAATAAAACAAATTACTCAGTACATGACATATTTAAGAAATAGTTTTCATCATTGTTTGAGAAATAAGTACAGATGTTTAGATATTCAAGAAGTCTCTTCACCTCACTAAGTTTCTTAGGGACTTAGATGCAAAGTTAGGGTTTATTGTCAAGGCCAATGCCAACTTTCCTTGCAGAGGAGAGGTCATAGTATATGTCTTTGCTGTCATATCTAAATGAAAGTTAATATAGTTACTGGTCTAGGTTTTAATATGCTGGCCAAGTTACCACAGAATAAAGAGAATCATGCATGGGTTCTTTGCAGGCTATAGAAAATTTTGCTCTCACAGTGAAAGATACGGCTCAGATGTTACAGTCCTTTGGAACTGAACTGGCTGAGACAGAACTACCAGGTGACATTCCTGCAATAGAAGAAATTCTTGCAATTCGTGCTGAAAGGTACCACCTGTTAAAGGTATGTCTGATAGGGGAGACAAACCAAAATTTTCCATGGTCTTTCTTTTGATAGAGAGGTGTTGAGTGTGTCTATTTCACACAGATTGCTGGGTAGGGAGACAAAAAGAGATATTTATATGGTGTAAAGCACATAAAAAAAGAGGAGTACGAGAGGAGGATGTCCTGGATATGTTGAATTTAAATGGCCCTTTTTTTGAAATGGTGCCCCTCCCGCTTCCCTCTCCCCGTCCGAAACCACTAGTTCTCTGTTTCTTTTTTCACTAGTTTGTTTTACTTTTTAGATTCCACATATAAGTGACATCATATGGTATTTGTCTTTCTCTGTCTGACTTATTTCACTTAGCATAATACCCTCCCAGTCCATCCATGTTGTTGCAAATGGCAAGATTCTATTCTTTCTTAATGGCCGAGTAGTATTCCATTGTATATATATGTATGTATACCATATCATTCTTTATCCAGTCATCTGTTGATGGATGCTTAAGTTGCTTCCATATTAAATTAGAACTTTCTACCAGTGAGAGGAAGCTACAAACTGAGCCTTGGGGTACTTCTGCCTGTAAAATTGGTAACTGTAAATCTGTCTCAATAGGCAGAGGCTTCTTGGAGATCCTTGCAGCTTTTGGATTCCGTGGTACTGAGGTAGTTCTTGATTTTTCAGTGATGAAAGCAAAGGCTGTGCTAGAACTATTCTATTCTGTATCTGCTGCTGTACACTGCCTTCTACCCAGCTCATTCAGAATAGGTGCCCAGCAGGCTGACACTTCCTATTTTGCCTTTGTACAGAAGGATATAACAGCTGTAACCAAAGAAGGAAAAATTCTGCTAACAAATCTGGAAGTGCCTGATGCCGAGGGTGCTGTGAGTTCAAGACTTGAAAATCATCAGCAGACTAGTGGTGACTGGCAAACTATTAATAAGTGAGTAGTATTCTTTGGGGTATAGAGTTACTTATCTTATACTTTTGAAAGGGAATTATTTATTTTTGCGGCTACCTGTTAACCTGCAAAAGTATTCCTGGACCTCTGGCAATCAAGCTGAGAACTCCTCCCCGTGTTGTCCCACAGAAATTAGTTTGCTCATAGGGGAGTTTCTGTGGACATTGATAGTCTCTACCTGGACCAAATGTCATGGGCTGTGACTTTGCCTATAATTCTTAACATCCAAACCAGGGTTATCTACCTACCTGCAATACAAATCATTGGTTTCATGATGATTTTGCTTTGTTAAGATTGCTGACTCAAGTACATGATATGGAAATAGCTTTTGATGGATTTTGGGAAAAACACCAGCTAAAAATGGAGCAGTATCTGCAACTCTGGAAGTTTGAGCAGGATTTTCAAGAGGTCAGTTAAAACTTTTCTTGGGTACAGTTTCTTTCGTTATGCTGGAGGTTCTTACTCCTTGATCATCAGAAATGCAGTCTCACAAGATGCAGGATGCCCATGTATACCCCCAGAGAGGTGAAAAGGAGGCAAGTGTGAGTGCACTTTGACTTAGAATGAAGAAAACAGCCACGAAAATGCCAACACTTATATTTCTCTGGCTCAGGCTCATTTCTTATGGGAAAGCACTTAAGGGGCTAACGTAGATGACAGGGGTAAAGTTGCTGTCTACACTGATGTTTGATATTCAAATGTATTTTAGATATAAAATACTTTCAGACTATGGGAAATCTACCAAGGGAATAATACTAACTTCCTTCATGATTTTTAAACTACCATCTTCCTATGCTGACCACATTTAATATGATCTAACAAAACACTTTTTCTGATGCAGTGACTTATTTTTATAAAAAAGCCTGATGGATGAGATTAAATTGTGTTTAATTATACATTATTTAAAAGGTTATAAGTATATTCTAGTTTTGTCCTTCTGGAAAATCCATCCTATATGGTCAAGAGACATAGCTTCATTTTCCTTTCCCTTTATAGTCGGCCTCCATGCTTCTACCAGTCTCTGTCATAGTATTTTCCCAGGGATTCAAGGAAAAGTCACTTCTCTCTCTTACATGTGGTCAGCCTGTTTCTGCCCATGAGTGGCTGACTTGCCTAGTATTCCATTTGTTCTAGTCAAATCAGTTGCGGGAGGGGACCCACAGCTCAGTTATTGCCAGCCTTTTCCCTCTGGTGATTCAGATTTTGAAGTGTTAGGCTCTCGGTAAAACTTTTCTTAAAGAAAGAATAGGTCAGATTGCTCTTGGGCTTTCCTGATATTTATGTCTGTCCCTCCTCTCCAACCAAACACATACAGCAACATTACTTTCCCTGAACAAACCCATTGTGCCTCTACTTATATGTTAATTTGCCTCCAGGTTACATTGTCATCCTGTGGTTATAGTCTGTTCTGTGAAGTCACTGTTGCCTCTGATCACTATTATTGTTTATCGTGGGTCAGAATCTCACTGACACGATCTGTCTCTCATAGTGACATAGGCTCTGATAGGTTCATAGCAGATAGGTTTTGAATATTTAGGCATTTAACTAAATAAAAGCTTATGTGGGAATTTAAATTTGCAAGAAAAAACTTGAATATTTTCAAACTTGAGATCCTCTTGAACACACAGAATAGGAGTATTTTCTTGCATAATATTTTCTTGTGTAATCACAGTACAGTGGTCATATTTTTTACATTTACAAATAATGTGATACTTTTCTATTATCTGCAATCAGTATTCCAATTTTCGCAATTGACCCAATCATGTCCTTTATATCATTTTCCTGCCTCAGCACAGGATCCAGTCTAGAGGGTCAGGTATTGCATTAAGTTGTCATGTGTCTTTAGTTGCCTTTAATCTCTAACGTTTTCGTAGCCTTTCTTTGTCTTTTATGACACTGACATTTTGGAAAAATACAGGTGTTTTTAAAATGTTCACCATTTTGAGTTTGTCTGACATTGTCTCATGATTGGATTAACCTGTGTATGACCAGCAAGAATATCGCATATGTGATGTGTCCTTTGGAGGGTTTTGGTCACCCTGTCAGGGTGCTGTTGAATTTCTCCATACTACAATTACTTCCCCCCGACCCTTGCAACTCGTAGGAAATACTGGGTTGGCCAAAGGTTCATTCAGGTTTTCCTGGAAGATGTTAGGGAAAAACACAAATGAACTTTTCGGCCAACCCAATATGTGGGGAGAAAATTTAAGGCCATGCAATTATCTTGCTCCTCATCAAAAATTCATCAGTTTATCATCAGTTGATGATTCTTGCTCCAACCAATCTTTACTATGATAGTTGTGAAATGGTGATTTTTTATGTAGATGTCATGAGGTTGTAGCTGTTTCAGGCCCACCAATAGGAACAAGAGCACAAGTCATTTTGAAGATGCTAGAAAAATGTCTGTCAAGAGTGCCCTTTAGTACAATATTTATCTACTTATTGGGCTTAGGACTTCTTATCTTTTAACTCATTAACGTTCTTGACTGTTCTGTTGTTTCTACCTGGCTGTTGTGTCCTTGTGACATGCCCAAATATTTTTATCAGTTCTTTACTTTCTGGCATAAAGAGATGTTCCAAGCTCATCTTATTCCTGTTCTCCCTCAGCCCCGGAATCAGCCAATCTCCTATGAAGCCCCAATTTCTTTCCTTGGAAAATGATATTCAAAACCAAGGTCTGGGTATTAGGTGTGCTCATTGCTACTGAAAGGTCTTTGTTTCTAGAGCCACTCACCATACAGCTAGGGAATATATGTGCATGTATATGCATGTATGTATTCTCCAAGCCAGGCTTCAGCAATATGTGAACCGTCAACTTCCAGATGTTCAAGCAGGTTTTGGAAAAGGCAGAGGCACCAGAGATCAAATTGCCAACATCCGCTGGATCATGGAGAAAGCAAGAAAGTTCCAGAAAAACATCTATTTCTGCTTCATTGACTATGCCAAAGCCTTTGACAGTGTGGATCACAATAAACTGTGGAAAATTCTGAAAGAGATAGGAATACCAGACCACCTGACCTGCCTCCTCAGAAACCTGTATGCAGGTCAGGAGGCAACAGTTAGAACTGGACGTGGAACAACAGACTGGTTCCAAATAGGAAAAGGAGTACGTCAAGGTTGTATATTGTCACCCTGCTTATTTAACTTATATGCAGAGTACATCATGAGGAACGCTGGGCTGGAAGAAACACAAGCTGAAATCAAGATTGCTGGGAGAAATATCAATAACCTCATATATGCAGATGACACCACCCTTATGGAAGAAAGTGAAGAGGAACTAAAAAGCCTCTTGATGAAAGTGAAAGAGGAGAGTGAAAAGGTTGGCTTGAAGCTCAACATTCAGAAAACAAAGATCATGGCATCTGGTCCCATCACTTCATAGTAAATAGATGGGAAAACAGTGGAAACAGTGTCAGACTTTATTTTTTGGGCTCCAAAATCACTGTGGATGCTGATTGCAGCCATGAAATTAAAAGACGCTTACTCCTTGGAAGGAAAGTTATGACCAACCTAGATAGTATATTAAAAAGCAGAGACATTACTTTGCCAACAAAGGTCCGTCTAGTCAAGGCTATGGTTTTTCCCGTGGTCATGTATCGATGTGAGAGTTGGACTGTGAAGAAAACTGATCGCTGAAGAATTGATTCTTTTGAACTGTGGTGTTGGAGAAGACTCTTGAGAGTCCCTTGGGCAGCACGGAGATCCAACCAGTCCATTCTGAAGGAGATCAATCCTGGGTGTTCATTGGAAGGACTAAAGCTGAAACTCCAATACTTTGGCCACCTCATGCGACGAGTTGACTCACTGGAAAAGACTCTGATGCTGGGAAGGATTGGGGGCAGGAGGAGAAGGGGACGACAGAGAATGAGATGGCTGGATGGCATCACCAACTTGATGGACATGAGTTTGAGTGAACTCCGGGAGTGCTGTGATTCATGGGGTCACAAAGAGTCGGACACGACTGAGCGACTGAACTGACTGACTGACACCTCTATACATGTCCACATACAAATGCCTTCACATGTACATAGTGATCTTTTATAAATCATCAGTGCACACTGATGTCTAGCAGGTTAAATTTTAACAGATTATATTGATTTCTATGAATAAGATAGCTGAAAACATTTTCCATATGTGCGATTTTTCCATGTTGAGGTTCTTAATTAATAACATTTACTATAAAGCTTGATTATTAGGTGAAAAGACTTAATAATTTGCACACTTTGAAGACTTTTTCTCCTCCCCTATTTTTAGCTCGTGAGTGAAGCTGAACTTATACTAAACCAACAAGCGGAGTTGGCAGATGTAACAGGGACTATAGCTCAAGTGAAACAAAAAATTAAAAAGTTGGAAAACTTGGATGAAAATTCTCAGGTAAGATTATATTTTAGATATGCAGTGTATCTAAAGAGTATAATAGTTACATTTTGATGTCTTTTGGTAGTATAAACCCTTATTATGACTAGTCTCTTGTAACAACAGTCTGTATAATTGGCTCAACAATATTTGTCTATTCTGTTCAGTGTGGGCCTGAGATGACCGTGCAGACATCTCATATAATTATAACTGTTTCAGGCCCATCCATAGGAACAAGAGCTCACATCATTTTGAAGAAGCTAGAAAAATGTTTATCAAGAATGCTATTTGGTATTTGGAAATGATAGAAACCTTAAAATTATTATTCCTTAAATAACCATCATTTGATATATGCAACTGAATCAAACACAGATTCATATAGATGGGTCTATTTAGCCTTACCAGCTATGTGGCCTTGGGTAAACTGATTAAGTTTTCTAAACCTCTGTGTCCTTATCTATAAATTGGGGATGTGATGACCTACTTTGCAGAGTGATTATTAGACATTATTTGGATGCTGTGGATAAAACACTTAGCACAGTACCTAGGATATATGGACATAAAGCATAAATACTCACGAGAGCCAGCTGTCATTTATTCTGCTGGTCTTAAAGCTTGGACTCAAGGCTTTAACACTCAACACATTCCAGCTTTGCTCTCCTGTCTTGTATGTGAGAGCAAGGTGAAAAAGTGAAAGTAGCTCAGTCGTGTTTGACTCTCTGTGACCCCATGGACTATACAGTCCATGGAATTCTCCAGGCCAGAATACTGGAGTGGGTAGCCGTTCCCTTCTCCAGGGGACCTTCCCAACCCAGGGATCAAACCCAGGTCTCCCGCATTGCAGGCGGATTCTTTACCAGCTGAGCCACCAGGGAAGCCCTTTTAAGGTGTATTCTCAACAAATAAATTGATTTCTTGGCACCATAAGCATCTAAAAATAAAATTGAGAGGCAGTGGTTGTGGTGCCCAGTTCTGGAATTGTACTTGTAGATCTTTGTGATCATGGGGCAACTTCCAAATCTCTTTGGTTTGGAGAAAAAGAGAAGGCAAACTGGCTTCGGAGCTTCTAATTTTTTGTGTGTTTTTGTTTTGTTTGTTTTCTTTTGTTGTGTTATGTTTTGAATAATTTTTAGTTTTAATTGTCATAAGACACTCAAAATATAATTCACCATCTTAACCATTTTGAAGTGTATGGTTCAACAGTATTGAGTGTATCTGCGTTGTTGTGTAACACATCTCCAGATCTTTTTCATCTTGCAAAGCAATGTGAATGCACTCAACACTGCTTAACTGTACATTTCAAAATGGATAAGATGGTAAATTTTATGTTTCAGTCACAACACAGGGGTGAGGCAGTCAGTAGTTAGAATGGAGACTAAGCTTTGAGTTCCGTTTTGACAGGGAAACCGTGTGGCGATCTCTTCAAATCTGTCAAGTCCTCAAGTAGATGCCAACTAGATCTAACAGGATTTCCATGGCTGAGGTGATATAAAGTCCCTTAACTTTCACTTGGCTGGTTTGCATCTCATTGATTATATTTGGTTCTGTTCTAAATATGTACCTCCCAGGAGGAGCAAATCTCATCCACCTTCTGGGTGGGCTGGTTAATTTTCTGTTTCTGTGACCAGAAGTGCATGAGCTTCCGATGACACTGCTGCCATAGCTAATGACATTAGGCTTTTCAGGTGGCACTAGTGGTAAATGACCTGCCTGCTAATGCAGGAGACATAAGAGACACAGGTTCAATCCCTGGGTTGGGAAGATCCCCTGGAGGAGGGCATGGCAACTCACTCCAGTATTCTTGCCTGGAGAATCCCATGGACAGAGGAGCCTGGTGGGCTACAGTCCATGGGCCCTCAAAAAGTCAGACACAGCTGAAGCGACTTAGCATGCACATGCACATATAGCTACTGACTATGACTGGAAGCTTTTTTGCAGCTGGCAGAAGTATGACATCAAACCGTATACTTGGCAATATCTCTCTCTGGCTCAACCAATTTCCTTTTTAATTACGTTTTCTCCCCCTCTATTCAGATGGAGATCTTGCAGTTATTATTTTCCTTCTTTCTTAAAACCAGGACCTGTTAGCGAAGGCCCGGTTCGTAATAATACATGGACACAGGCTCGCAGCAAGTCACCATTATGCCCTGGATTTGATCTGTCAGAGGTGCAATGAACTTCGTTACCTTTCTGATATTTTGGTAAATGAGATCAGAACCAAACGGATACAACTCAACAGGACCTTTAAAATGCATAAACTCCTACAGCAGGTAACGTTACGGGACATGGTGCATTTCTGAAAGAGAAATTATACATTTTTTTTCTACCTGAGTCCTTCTCAGAGGCTATAGGGCAAGGGTCTGGCCTAGCTCTGGAATTAGATTTGTAAGAAGTCTGAAGAACTGAGTTTGATTATGCCTATTTCATTCGTCCACTTTGCAGTATTCACAGCCAGTCCAGGATTGTAAGGATTTTGGCCCCTGTTCTGAATATGAGCATGGTGGTGGTGATGGTTTCCTCCCTATTTTAGGTTCATCTCTGAAGTCTCTGCTCTGGTGATAGTTTGCAATTAGAACACTTTGAAAAACCATGGGGGGATTTTGCTCAAGCCTGACTCTCATTCCACATTTCATAGTTACAGCAATGTAACTATGAACAACAGTGATTAGAAACAGTTCTGACAACAAACAGTGATTAGAAACTGTTCCTCCA
Organism: Moschus berezovskii; assembly: GCF_049115385.1. Taxonomy (NCBI): domain Eukaryota; kingdom Metazoa; phylum Chordata; class Mammalia; order Artiodactyla; family Moschidae; genus Moschus; species Moschus berezovskii. The sequence goes on along the minus strand of NC_142488.1, from coordinate 129,861,500 downwards.
TGGAATAGAGTCTGACCCCTTTGATGATTAGGCGGTGAAGAGAAGTTTTGATCATGGCAGTGGAATGTAAAATAGGGGTATCATGTATAGTCATTGGATCTGAACATGAGCATTCTAATCTGTACATCTTCCCTGGCAAGGAAACATTTTCTTTGTGCTCGGCAATCATCATGCATTTTTATTACACTTGAGATTTTGCGAAGAATTTCATATTTCAGTTATTGATTTTTGGGAAAGAACATGCAGCTGGTGTTGAGAGAATGGTCAGACTCCTGCTTCAGAATGAATTCCTTGTTATGAAATGAGTGCAGGGCTTCCCAAACTTGGCCGTGCCTCTGAAGTACCTGTGGAGATATAGAGAAGAGACTTCTGGTTGCCAAGGGAGAGGTGGGTCAGGGAGGGATGGAGTAGGAGATTGGAGTGAACAGATGCTAACTATTACATATAGGATGGATAAACAACAAAGTTCTACTCTATAGCACAGGAAACTATATTCAATATCCTATAATAAACCATAATGGAAAAGGATATGAAAAAGGATATATATGTATATATATAATGGAATCATTTGAATCACTTTGCTATGCAGCAGAAATTAGTACAACATTGTAAATCAGCTATACTTAAAAAAAAAAAAAAAAAGAAATACCTGTGGAGCCTAGCTTACAGCCCAGAGCTACTGAATCAGAATTTCTGGGAGTAGAGATTTTTTTTTTTTCTTTGTAACAGCTCTGAAAACAATTCTTGATTCATAGCAGCCAGGGCTGATAAACACTCTCCTAAGGGACAAACAGATTTCTCATTTATTCATTCATGGTTTGTGTGTGTGCTTACCAGGCTCGCCAGTGCTGTGATGAAGGAGAGTGCCTTCTGGCTAATCAAGAAATAGACAAGTTTCAGTCTAAAGAAGATGCTCAGAAGGCCCTCCAAGACATTGAAAATTTTCTTGAAATGGCTCTACCCTTTATAAATTATGATCCTGAAACCCTACAGTATGAATTTGGTATAATTTTATCTCCTGAACTCAAGGTAAGAGGCTTTGGGGGGCCTGGAAACAAATTTTTAAAAGCTATGGTTGTGTTAATGTTGATAAGACTTTTACTGCTTCACAGGTAACTTTACATCACATTGCAATTACAGAGTTCTCTTAACGATCGGGGTTATATCAGAGCCACTGTTAGGTGTCAAAGAATCCTAATATTTATATTTGCCTTATAATGAAGAATAATTTCCTGCCTGGAATGTTAGGTCCATGAATCAAGGTAAATCGGAAGTGCTCAAACAGGAGATAGCAAGAGTGAACACTGACAATTTAGTAATCAGTTAACTAAAATGGACTGGAATGGGCGAATTTAACTCAGATGACTGTGTATCTACTACTGTGGGCAAGGATCCCTTGGAAGAAACAGAGTAGCCTTCGTGGTCAACAAAGGAGCCCAAAATGCAGTACTTGGGTGCAGTCTCAAAAATTACAGAATGATCTCAGTTCATTTCCAAGGCAAACCATTCAACATCACAGTGATCCAAGTCTATGCCCCAACCACTGATGCTGTAGAAGCTGAAATTGATCAGATCTATGAAGACCTACAAGACCTTCTAGAACTAACACCAAATGAAAGATGTCCTTGTCATCATAGGGGATTGGAATGCAAAAGTAGGAAGTCAAGAGATACCTGGAGTAACAGGCAAGATTGGCCTGGAGTACAAAATGAAGCAGGGCAAAGACTAACAGAGTTTGCCAAGAGAACGCACTGGTCATAGCAAACAACCTTGTCCAATAACACAAGAGACGACTCTACACAGGGACATTACCATACGGTCAACACTGAAATCAGACTGATTATATTCTTTGCAGCCGAAGATGGAGAAGCTCTATACAGTCAGCAAAAACAAGACCAGGAGCTGACTATGGCTCAGATCATGAACTCCTTATTGCAAAATTCAGACTTAAATTGAAAAAAGTAGGGAAAACCACTAGACCATTCAGGTATGATCTAAATCAAATCTCTTACTACTATACAGTGGAAGTAACAAATAGATTCAAGGTATTAGATCTGATAAATAGAGTGCCTTGAAGAACTATGGACAGAGGTTCATGACATTGTACAGGAGGTAGGGTTCAAAACCATCCCCAAGAAGAAGAAATGCAAAAAGGCAAAATGGTTGTCTGAGGAGGCCTTACAAATAGCTGAGAAAAGAAGAGAATTGAAAGGCAAGGGAGAAAAGGAAAGATATATCCATCTGAATGCAGAGTTCCAGAGATTAGAAGGAGAGATAAGAAAGCCTTCCTAAGTGATCAATGCAAAGAGAGGAAAACAAGAGAATGGGAAAGACTAGAGATCTCTTCAAGAAAATTCGAGATACCAAGGGAACATTTCATGCAAAGATGGGCGCAATAAAGGACAGAAATGGTATGGACCTAACAGAAGCAGAAGACATTAAGAAGAGGTGGCAAGAATACACAGAAGAACTGTACAAAAAAGATCTTCATGACCCAGATAACCACGATGGTATGGTCACTAATCTAGAGCCAAATATCCTGGAATGTGAAGTCAAATGGGCCTTAGGAAGCATCACTACGAACAAAGCTAGTGGAGGTGATGGAATTCCAGTTGAGCTATTTTAAATCCTAAGATGCTGTGAAAGTGCTGCACTCAATATACCAGCAAATTTGGAAAACTCAGCAGTGGCCATGGGACTGGAAAAGGTCAGTTTTCATTCCAATCCCAAAGAAAAGCAAGGCCAAAGAATGTTCATACTACTGCACTATCTCACTCTTCTCACACACTGGCAAAGTAATGCTCAAAATTCTCTAAGTTTGGCTTCAACAGTATATGAACTGAGAATTTCCAGATGTTCAAGCTGGATTTAGAAAAGGCAGAGGAACCAGAGATCAAATTGCCAACATCGTTGGATCATAGAAAAAGCAAGAGAATTCCAGAAAAACATCTACTTCTGCTTCATTGACTATGCTAAAACCTTTTCTCTGTGGATCACAACAAACTGGGAAATTCTGAAAGAGATGGGAATACCAGACCACCTTACCTGACTCCTGAGAAATCTGTATGCAGGTCAAGAGGCAACAGTTAGAACCAGACATGGAACAATGGCCTGGTTCCAAATTGGGAAAGGAGTACATCAAGGCTATATATTGTCATCTTGCTTATTTAACCTCTATGCAGAGTACATCATGTGAAATACTGGACTGGATGAAGCACAAGCTGGAATCAAGATTGCAGGCAGAAATATCAGTAACCTCAGATATGCAGATGACACCACCCTTATGGTGGAAAGCGAAGAAGAACTAAAGAGCCTCTTGATGAAAGTGAAAGAGGAGAGTGAAAAAGCTGGCTTAAAACTCAACATTCAAAAAACGAAAATCATGGCATCCAGTCCCGTCACTTCATGGCAAATATATGGAGAAATAATGGAAACAGTGACAGACTATTTTCTTGCACTTCAAAATCACTGCAGATGATGACTGCAGCCATGAAATTAAAAGACGCTTACTCCTTGGGAGAAAAGTTATGACAAACCTAGACAGCATATTAAAAAGCAGAGACAACCTTTTACCCTCAAAGGTCTGTCTCGGCAAAGCTATGGTTTTTCCAGTAGTGATGTATGGTTGTGAGAGTTAGACCATAAAGAAAGTTGAGCACTGAAGAATTGATGCTTTTGAACTGTGGTGTTGGAGAAGACTCTTGAGAGTCCCTTGGACTGCAGGGAAATCAAACCAGTCAATCCTAAAGGAAATCAGTCCTGAATATTCATTGGAAGGATTGATACTGAAGCTGAGGCTCCAATACTTCAGCCACCTGATGCAAAGAGCTGACTCATTTGAAAAGACCCTGATGCTGGGAAAGACTGAAGACAGAGGAGAAGAAGATGACAGAGGATGAGATGGTTAGATGGCATCACCGATTCAATGGGCATAAGTTTGAGCAAGCTCCAGGAGTTGCTGATGGACAGCGAAGCCTGTCTCCCTGAGATCACAAAGAGGCAGACATAACTGAGCAATTGAACCGAACTGAACTGAATTTACTTTTGAGCTTTGAATTATTTTTAATTACATTTTTTTTTTTTTTTGGCTGAATGGCACGTGGCATCTTAGTTCTTCCACCAGGGATTGAACCTGTGCACCCTGCAGTGGGAGTGCAGAATCTTAACCACTGGATCACCAGGGAAGTCCCATGACTGCATTACTTTTAAACTCTTTTCACCTACTAGCAGCTTCCACATATATTTTCTTGTGCATCCTTCGAGAAACGTCCAAAGCTGTCATAGGATATTGGGCCCATATCAAGAACAGTCTACCCCGAACATCTTTCCTTCCTGCTGCAGTGACCACCAGAAGATGCTCTGTAGACACAGATCTGGCTTTCCCACTCAGTTTGAGGATAAAGTGATAAAGGAAGGATATGGGTCTACCTGGGGAATGGGGAGCAGTAGAAGCTAGTGTTGGCAGGGTAGAGAGCTTAAATTAGTTCAGCACCACCCCCCTGCAGCTGCCATCAAGCTCTCTCTCTACATTATAGATAAGAGCATCTGTGATGCTATTTGATGCTAAAGTGTCTCATTGACTCTAAAATTTAGAATAGTATCTAAATCCATGTTTAGCTTCAGATCTTAGGGGCATGCTGCAGAAAATCAGAAACATGGCCTTGGCGATAACCAACTGACTCTAGAAGCAACGAAGCCTAACTCTTGCTGCCTCAAATCATCTAGGAGGGCCAGAAGGGTACATTATCCATCGGTGCATCTGAGGAGCCTTTTACTGAGTTAGACAAAAAGTTCATTCCAGTTTTTCCATACCATCTTACAGAAAAACCCAAATGAACTTTTTGACCAACCCAGTATAACATGGTGAACTATAGAATGTCCTGCAGGCTAAAACACAACAAACTACTGTGACAGTGCTTACCTTGGTAGCTTTCTTGTGCTCAACACGTCCTCTTTTCTAGCTGTTATCCCCTTTCAGCCAATGAAAGTTAAATCACCTTATTCAAATAAGTCTGACTTATTTGATGATTGCTTGATAAATTTCTTCAAGTTGTTTTGGTTGAGACCTTCTGGTTTTGTAACCATGTGAAATAATGCCTTAATTTGTTCCCCATTACTTTCCTAAATTTCTTCTATTTCTATATTAAAATCTAAATTAATTTTGTATCTGTCTGAGACTGAGAAATGTAATAGGATTTGTAATGACCCCCATTTCAGAAAATATTTCATAGGTTTCTCATGCAACTTGCAGGTTCAAATGCAGACCATCCAACTCAAGCTTGAAAACATCCGAAGTATATTTGAGAACCAACAGGCCTGTTTCAGAAACCTGACAGATAAACATGTGAGGCCGATTCCATTTGTAGTACCTGCTTCTGACAATTTGGTCAGATCTAGAGCACCATTTTTTTCACCTACACAAGGTAGAGTATCTTACATTTGCCTTTTCTCTCTTCTTCTTGCTGTTATTTACTTTGTTATTTTTAATGTAAATACTGAACTCATTCTTCAATCCTCAGAAATAGGAACTGTTTTTTTTTTAAGCATCGTTGGTCATGTGCAAATTGTATTGCAGAAGGCAGGACTTATGATAGAGATTATTGTATGATAATTAAACATAGTAGTAATATAATATAGTACAGGATGATGAAAATCTGGGCTGAATTTCCCAATTTTGCAGTGAATATGAACTTTATACTAGCATCAAACTCACAAACAATTCACCCTTTTCTTCAGCAGGGGCAAGGAAGCATATGAAAATAGTATATACATACATGCATTTGCCACTTATAGGGATAAACTATTATTTGGTTCTTATAGACTTCTAGTAAGTGAATGGCTTAGATAATCAAATAGATTGCCTTTTCTAAACAGGTACAGGTAAATCAAATAATTTTGCTGGTAATTAACTGTTACAGAGTTCAATTACTTGTTTTAATCTTTGTAGACTGTTTTAAGCGTGTAATATTTATCTCTGTTTTCTAAGTTCTGTGGGATAAAATAATTATGCTCTCTGTCGTGTTGAGCTACTCTGGAAATAAGATGACTATTGCCCCAAGGTTTTCCTTGAGCTGCCTCTGGGGTCCCTTAGGGGAAAGTAGTTTGGTCTTTGGGGCCCTAAGTTAGGTAAATTTGTGAAGGTGGGCCTAAACTCCATCTCTTTGATCTGAGAGAATCAGAGACTTCATTAATATATGAGAACTGCTTTGAAAATCAGAGAAAGCCTGAGCTAGGCATAATGAATATAAAAATCCAGCTCAGCTCCAGGAGAGATCAGATTAAAACCAAGTGATGAAAGCAGGTAACTAGGCTAAGATGATAAAAGTCATATAGTTAATGGTTATTAAATATAAAAATATACTCACAAATAAAACTTATCAGCATTGCCATAAATGAATAATACTAAGAAGATACTAGGAAAAAAGAATAATAAGAAGAAAAACCAACAGGGGATCAAAACCAACAGCTATGAGAATAAAAATAGAATAGGTTGATATTCCTAAGCAGAAGACAGAGCTCAGTTCTATTTCTGGCTCCATTCATAGGGTGTGTGACTGGGGACAGTTCACTTAACCTCTTTTGTTGATTTTGCCTTGTTTTATCTATAAAATAGGAATAATAATGCCTATTGATTTCAAAGTGAAATACCTACTGAAGACAAAGTTAAAAAATTGTAGAATATTTAAAAATACTCAATAAACTAGACTATTCCTTCCCTCTGATGAAGGCCTCTTGCTTTATGGTTCTCTAAAAGCTCAACTCCTCTGAAGGGTTGAGGAACAGAGCTCTGAAAAGACTGCCCAAGACCCGTTCAAGGCCTTAGTCACTAAAAGTACATTTTGTTTTGTGTTGTTTCATTTTTTTTCTTTCCGATATTCTTATTTAATGGCATTACACTTTCTTTCTGCAGTGGGAGTTGGATATTCTTTCTTTCAAGCATGTAAACTTTTTTCAAAAGGTACCCATCTTTATTACTTTTCGTCAGTACATTTTCTGAGTTTGTATACATGTGAAAAATCAGTTTGGCACGTAAAACCAGCAGCAGTTCCTTCTCACATTCTGCTTAAAGTTAACTTTCTCATTTTTTTCATAATAAGCATCCATTAATCTCTCAGTATTAAACTTATATTGGAAAATAACTGTATAAAAAGTAGATTATTCTCTTTTATCAGATGACCACTCGTAAGACAAAAACAAGGAAAACAATTTTAACTTAAATTTGTTAAAATAAATTTGCTTTAATTTTAGAGACTGTGTCACCCACAGTAAGGCTATTTGTTGGGAGTAGCTTGAATTTGCCTAAGGTATTTATGAGGAAGATGACAGCCTACTGAATAAATGACATGGACGGATAAATGATTATATCAGTTATCCATCATGGTTCCTAAATTAAATCAGAGCATCATTTATGCTACAAACACTGTTCATTTAACCTATTTGGTCTGTGAGTAATGGAAATTATAATAATCAGGTCCAAATAATTCTTCAAGACTTTTCATTGCTAAGTCAAATGTATAAGATTTGGTGAAAAAAAAAATATGGGATTTGGTCAAATCAACACAGTGTTAATTTTTTTTTTTTTTTTTAGAAAATAAGTCAAACTTTGTTGTTGTTGTTGTTTTTGTTTATCTTTATTAATTTGCATCAAGTAGAATCTTGTATCTAGCACCATGTCTGGCACCTAGAAAGATGAAATAAATATTTTGCTGAATTAATATTTCATATAGAGGGAAGTTATGGAAGAACATTGTGTGTGAGAGATAAAATGATTTGAACTCCAAAACCTGTAGCTCTAGTCTAGATCTTTCTCCTAAACTTCAGAGTTTGTATTTACAATTTGCCTCCTTAAATTTCCTATTGGCAGCTCAGTCTCAGCATACCCCAACAAGATGCCATTTTTTCTGCTCCTCTTTCTCACGCATCCCCACCTCTAACCAGTCCAAAAATCCACTTCTTCAAATCTGCCCGCCCTGCTAGCCCTCACTGCCACTTTCCTAATCCAAGCTAACACCCATCTGTTACCTTGACAACTATAGAAGTCTCCCTGTTTCCCACTTTCCCTTCTTAAATGCCCCTAGTTGTCTTGCCCTTTGGACTTTACACTTCGTGTTCTCTCCTCTTCCTTAAAGTAAGTTCTTCCTTCCTGCCTCTCCTCCTCTCCTTCACCCCAGTTTGGTCAGGTGTTATACTATGGGATAACAAGCCCCTCTTCATATCTTCCTAGCTTTAACATAATTGCCTGTTTTCTGTTTCTTTTGCTAGAATGTAAGCTCAGTTCTGGAGAAGGCAATGGCAACCCACTCCAGTACTCTTACCTGGAAAATCCCATGGATGGAGGAACCTGGTAAGCTGCAGTCCATGCGGTCACGAAGAGTCAGACACGACTGAGCGCCTTCACTTTCACTTTTCACTTTCACACATTGGAGAAGGAAATGACAACCCACTCCAGTGTTCTTGCCTGGAGAATCCCAGGGATGGTGGAGCCTGGTGGGCTGCCATCTATGGGGTCGCACAGAGTCGGACAGGACTGAAGCGACTTAGCAGCAGCAGCAGCAAGCTCAGTTCATGTTTGTAGCCCCAGTACCAGACACAGAGCTTAGCAGACAGTATAGGTGCTCAAGAATTTTATATATATATATATATATATAGTCACATTGTTAAAAGAATGAAGACATCTATTGGGTTGGCCAAAAAGGTCGGTTCTGGTTTTTCTGTAATGTCTTACAGAAACACCTGAACAAACTTTTTGGCCAACCCAATACCTTGCTTTTTAGAAAAAGATACACTCCTCATAAATTTTGTATGCATTCCTTTTTCATCCCTTAATGTATTTGCAAAGAATTAATTAGTAAAAGCTAGTTTGTAAAGCTCCCTAAGTTTCCTTTATAAGTAACTTTGGATCTCTGGATATAAAGTTTCTTTAAAGTGATGGACATCAATATTTATTGAGAAACTAATTTTATATGGTAATTGCCACTAAGTCTAATTTATATTTATCCATTTACATATATATTATATAAAGGTAAAAATTCTTGTGTAGAATATATTTTAAGTAAATGGAGAGAAGGATAAAGTTTAAAGAACTCACTAACAGCAGAGTCTTTCCCTGAGTGGGCTTTGCAATGGCTCCTAGTAGAGGCATAAAGGACAAGAAATCTTTTCCTTTCATGGTGAGAAGTGATGCACACAGCCCATGTGGGCAGGGTTCTTTTTAGCAGCCCTGACACTTAGGAACTTAAATGGCCTAGTCTTTGACTGGACCATGCCCTGGGCTCTGGAGGAGCATCTGGACTCCTTGCTTGGTGATACAGGGTCTCACCCTTTGTAAACAAAACAGAAAGATTAAACAGAAAGAGAAAAATTACACAGGAAGAACAGAAAGATGGAAGCTTGGAATTTTGATAAAGTTGGGTTTTTTTGTTTTATTTGGTTTTGTTTTAGCATTTTAATGTGCTTCAGAAATGTTGTTTTATATAGAATGGTTAGAAACACGAATTCTGATAGTAGATTATGCAGGTTTGTGTACCACTCCTGCTTCTTGGACATCTTATGCTTAACCTATAAAATGGGGAGAGAAGTAGTATTTATCTTCAAGGGTTGATTTGAGAGGTAAAAAAGCAAATGCACATATAGGGCTTAGAATAGTGTCCAGCATGTGCCAAATAAATGCCAGATGCTCTAATTATTAGTTAAATTGAGATTTTATTCTGAAACTGTTTTTTATTTAGTTAATCAGTGAGCTACAATCTGATTAGATGCTTATGTATTAGAATGATCATTAAATCTGCAAATAATCATGGGTACTAACACCTAGCTTCATGCTTGCTCAGCAATCCAGCGAATGTTCAGTGAATGAGAGAATGGATGGATACATGGCAAAATCATGCTCTATGAGAAGTTGAAATCATGTAGATAAGTCTAACCAATCATCTGTTATATATAGTGTGATTTTAAAATACTAATATAAACATGTTGGCACATTAATCTCTCTCTTTTTAATACACATGCACATATTTTTATGAAAGTATTGATTTTAATTCTTGTTTGAAATTCTTCTCTCATATTTCTCTATCAGGGAAGAAGACTTGGACACAAAATCAGAGCAACACAAAAGTAAATATCATTAATTAATTCAAAATTGGCTTTATTGCTGTAGTTGCAGAAGCGGGATGGGGCTAAAACCATATTTTTCATTCACTGAACCAATATTGTGCATTTGAAAGCCTATTATATCTAGAAGAAAAAGCTGCTGCTGCGTTGTGTCTAATTATAGTACTGGCGTAGCCCCAGTTGTATGAGCAGTTTCTCAAGTCTTGGCTCCAGTTCAGAATAAATGCTGTAGAACATCTCATATAAGTTCTAGTTTCTCTTTCATGCCTGCACCTCAATTCAGCTAAATAAGTGCTGCATCTTTTTACAAAAGGAAATTCCTTTCATAAGTGATTCCATCCTGCAAGTAGAAAGCATGGACAAAGGACAGGTTCTAATGGACCATCTGCTAGGCTCAAAAAACACACCTATTCTTTTCTTGGTAGATTCAAGGTTCCTTCTGAGTTATTCATGACAATCTGGTATCTGCAGAGAGTAGCTGCCTCATAACTACAGCATCTTACATTTTCTTTGTATGTTCTTGATGGTAAATAAGGCCAAGAATGTATCTCCCAGAGGCAGGATAGCATGTGATACAGATTGTGTGGCTAGAATGCCTGACTTAAGCCCAGCTGCATCGTTTACTGGCTGCATAACCTTGGGCAAGTTCTCTGGAAGTCAGTTTCCTTATCTGTAAAATGGAGGTAATAAGAGAACACCCTCATTATGGAATTAGTATGACTAAGATAAAATAATCTAGTATTTATGAAGTACTTTGAGTATTGTGTGGTGCATGGTAATGCTCTAAGTGTTTTATGTAGTTGTTAGCAGGCTAGCAAATGACCCATACTGACACAACATGTCTGGTTATCATGTTCTATACCCAGAGTTTCTGGTTTCAAGAAGGAAACAGGCTGAATGCCAAATTCCTTAGTCTGCAATGTCTTTTGGTTCTGGTTTCAAGTCATGCCTGTCTTAATAGCTATGTGGACTTATTCATTTGCATATCCCCAGGGTAAAAATAGAAGGCTGTGATTCTGTACATTTCCTTGGTGAGATATCTAGCTAGTCAATCCAGTTCCCAAATGCACATATACTTCCAAGTCAAGTTAATTTGCACAATCCTTAGGCATTTAAAATTTGATGGTTCAAAACTTTTCAGCCTTGTATTTCAGAACCCTGTAAGGAATGGATGGCACATACCTATCTGAGAAGTGCAGTATGCAGTATTTTCAGTCTTAATTATAGTAGTTAAAATGATAACACTTGGTACACGGAGCATACAGAACTCAAAGTACACTTTTAAAGAGGGAATATGAGGGACTTCCCTGGTGGTCCAGTGGTTAAGACTGTGCTTCCAGTGCAGGGAGTGTGGGTTTGATCCCTGGTTGGGGATCTAGGATCCCACATGCCTCGTAGCCAAAAAAACCAAAGCATAAGACAGAAGCAGTATTGTAACAAATTCAGAAAAGACCTTAAAAAATGGTCCACACACACGCAAAAAAAATCCCTAAAAAGAGGGAATGTAATAATGGTGGCTGACCATGGGTTTGGCAGTTTTATCACTTACTAGGTGACCTTGGCCCTTTATGAAAGCTCTCTGAAACTCGGTTTTCCCATCTGTAAGATGGATATGGGGATTGGGGATCAGTGTGCCATCACTTGCTAAATTGCTATGAGGATTAGATATGATGATGGTGTGTTAAGCACCTATGACAGTGCCTGCTCAATATATACAATAGAAATCAGTCAATGAATGTTTGCTCCTTTCCACATGTATCAGTAATAAGTAGGTCATATTGTGTGGAGATGCTATTCAGCTGATAAGACTCTGTACTTCATTTTCGGTTGTTGTTGTTATGAAGTAACGCTACATTTACTTGGTTAGGTTTTCTGCAAGCTCAGCTGGGAGTACAGCCAAGACCCCTGGTATATAGTTTCGAAGAGCAAATAGCCATCACAATTCTCAGTGGGGTAGTCCAGGTCCTGTCGAGTCTACAAAATAAGGCAGGGAGGTCTCTGACACATGACAGAGAGCAGAGAAAGATGAATAAGACAAAGCCATGTCAAGACACAATAGACAGTTCTGCACATCTTGTTGGCCCTGGATGTGCAGGGCCCTGAATGTGCATTAGGTTTTATCATCTCATTCATGTTCATGATGATGCCACTGAGTCATTAGGAAAAGGATCTGATTTTGTGTGTCCTTGCCTAAAGAATTCAAGGATTCATGTAATATTTGCTAGCCAGGTTTCCACCAAAAATCAGTAAGGTTAAAAAGCCAGGTTGTTTCTTCAGTAAATAAACTTTAGTTATCTAGACAGTCAACTTTTTTTTTTCCTTTGGGTCCAGATCTTAGTTCCCCAACCAGGAGTGGAACCCATGCCCCTTGCAGTGGAAGTGCAGAGTCTTAACTGCTGACCCATCAGGGAAGTCCCAGAACAATCAGCTTTTTATGAATTAACCTCGTTTCCCCGAAATGCTACAGAAATGAAACATTACTTAATGTATAAAGTAAATTGTAATGACTATCTTAAATCTGTCCTCTTAAGCAACTAAAATAATTTTTAACTAGTATATATCAAAGTTATTTCTGAGAAAAATCATAATCATAGTGTTACTTTTTAGTTTATCTATATAGTTAGAATGTAGAAAGAAGAAAACTTAATTTGGGCTACATTTCCATGAAGAAGAACTATACCTACATAGATGCTAATTTCACTTTTCTTTTCATTTCAGACTGAAGCAGTGTATGGTTGTCAGGAGAAGAGAAGTTCTGCTCAGTCCTCCAATTTGGACAATGACAATAGCTTGGATATTTTAAAGAAGTATCTTTTATTTATTAACATACACCCATATACACATCTACCAGTAGGAGGCTCTGATTCAGTGTTCAAAGCAAATGTACTTAGAATTTTGAGTTCCCAGAATACGGTTCTGCTGGGTTTGATCAAATGTGCACTAGAGAAGGTGTCAGAAGTCCTGGCCAAACTATACTCTGTTTATGTGACTTGAAAATTAACTAGATCTTTTCAGATTCGTAGTCTCCTCTTTTATGAAAGAGGTGAGAGTGAATGGGTCAGTGTTTCAAAAACTACAGAAGATTATGTAGATATACAATGTGATTTTATAGGTACTAATAAAAATCATTTCATTCACTTTTATATTATTAACATTCCACACATATGAATAGTCACCTTTTAAATTTTAATATCACAGAGTTTTGAGTAAGTAACCAGTAGTTTGGAGGAAGTAACAAATAGTTTGAAACAGTTATATGCAAAGATTGTTAAATGTTAGTTAAATTTATAAAAGTATAAAAATTAAATTAAAAAGAGGCCAAGGATAAAAGTTAATTTAGGGACTTCCCTGGTGGTTCAGAAGTTAAGAGTCTAAGCTTTCACTGCAGCGGATACAGCTTCAATCCCTAGTCAGGGAATGAAGATCCTGCATGCTGTGTGGTGTGGCCAAAACACACACACACACAAAAAAAAAAAACAAAGAAAAAGAAGTTACATTAAATGGATAACATTGGGGAGTGAGGAAATAAATTTTAAATACAATGTCAGTTGGAAATCACATTGGAAGGAAAATGTATTTTATTTTAAAGAGATAGTAAACAAAGTTACTACAGAAAGTTAAGTGTGATCTATAGTTGGGAAAACCAGTATTATAAATTCATATCATGTCTTGGAAAACTTCAGAACACTACTGAGGAAAAAGGAAAAATTGTGTCTAAAATGCTAATATGATATTTTCTGAGAGAGGGTAAGGGAGAATAATAGCACAGACATTGTACTATCCAAGAAATTATTCCCCAGGTTTTTAGGAATAGATTTTGTGAGTTTTTAGTAAATGATTCTTAAGCTTAGTGAGTTGGAAATAAAATTAGTTTTGGTTTTTTTTCCTCATTTAAAAATGACTCCTGAGCCCTACTCCTCTTTTTTTTTTTTTAATATATTTTAAAGAGTCTTGTGGGTAGTACTTATTCTAGAAACCATAGAATTAATTTTATATTTTGATGATAAAACCAAACCATGGGTAATTCCTCTGCACTGCTAATTTTCATCTTAGACAATTTATCATGATAATAAATGAAATGTTGCAATACAATCCTAAAGCCATAAAATAAGTGACAAATATGGTCCTTTCATTTTAGCCACGTCCTAAATGAGCTGATACAGACCGAGAGGGCATATGTTAGGGAACTGTTTACTGTTTTGTTGGTAAGTGACTCAGATTGTATTTTCCTGTCTTTTTTAAAAAAATAATTAATTTATTTTAATTGGAAGCTAATTACTTTACAATGTTGTAGTGGTTTTGCCATACATTGACATGAATCAGCCATGGGTGTACATGTGCTCCCCATCCTGAACCCCCCTCCCACCTCCCTCCCTATCCCATCCCTCTGGGTCATCCCAGTGCACCAGTCCTGAGCACCCTGTCTCATGCATCGAATCTGGACTGGCAATCTATTTCACATATGGTAATATACATGCTTCAATACCATTCCCTCAAATCATCCCACCCTCACCTTCTCCCAAAGAGTCCAAAAGACTGTTCTTTACATCTGTGTCTCTTTTGCTGTCTCGCATATAGGGTCATCGTTACCATCTTTCTAAATTCCACATATATGCGTTAATATACTGTATTAGTATTTTTATTTCTGACTTACTTCACTCTGTATAATAGGCTCCAGTTTCATTTACCTCATTAGAACTCATTCAAATGCATTCTTTTTCTGGAATTCATTAGGAAGTGCTTTGGGCAAACTTCTCTTTTTGTCTCCTTCCTTGATTGTTAAATGTGTGCATTCCGGTTCTTCCTCTGCAGTGAGGATTGTGGCTTCAGAGTTCATTACAGAAGAGATAAGCTGTTCTGTTAGGAATACAGTGGATTGTTATAATTATGCCCAGGGTGCTATTTAGAGATCATGATATAAAGCCCTAAGTATGGGAGAAAAGCATTCACTTGTTACAAATGTCATATTAGTAATATTAATTTGGTCCGGCAAAACTCAAACACTTATTCCCTGTTTAAGAAGTTAATGACCTGTAATATCATCTTTCATACCTGGTTTCTATTTTGTTTCCTGTTAGCTACCCTGAAGGCCAAAAAGTTGTCCCTTTCTTCTACCCATTGAGTAGAAAACCTGAACTTCCTTGTCCTGCTATTTAAAATAATAATAATAGTGGATAACTTGGGGGAACTAGAAGATATGCATATTAAAATTACAAAAAACTTTACCCTCTAATCCCATATACATTCTGCCGTACTTGTATCTTTGGTGGCCCAATCGAATGTTGATGTGACTATTTTTTAAATGAATAAATGTATTTATTTTGGGTAGGGCTATAGAGCGGAGATGGATAATCCAGAGATGTTTGTTCTTATGCCACCTCTCCTGAGAAGTAAAAGGGATGTTCTCTTTGGAAACATGGCAGAAATATATGAATTCCATAACAAGTATGTAATTGCTGAATTGAATTTTCTTTTTTTGTGATTATTATTTAAAAGGTTGTTGACCAATGTAGCATATTTCACATAAAACCATATTTTTTTCTTTGAAATTTTTACAGCATTTTCATGAGCAGTCTGGAAAATTGTGTTAATGCTCCAGAAAGAGTGGGACCTTGTTTCCTGGAAAGGGTTAGTTCAATGAATATTTCATAATATATAAATATATAGGCCACCAACATAGCATGTCATTTTCCAGATTTGGAGACAAGGTAGGCATTATTTTTGATGTCCTTTTATTTTTGCAGGTGACACATCACTCCAGCAAATATTTAATGCTAAATCAAGTTTTGGTACAGGAATGGGGTATTGGAGCATACAAATGGCTATTGTATTCTGTGGCATCAAATGCTACAGTGGCTCAGCTTGTGACCTCTGACTCCTGGGTGATCCCAGGAGTCCAGGGACCATCCTGGCTGTGAAGATGCAAGAGTTGGAATCATCTTGGCACACCATTCTTGTCTTGGTTAATTTCTAGCCTGAGAGATGCCCTGATAGTCCCCTCTAGTACATGTGAAGTCTTCAAATCAAATATAGTTTGGCTTTCAGACACATCTATCACAGGAACTTTGCAAAACAGGGAGCTGTGTGTTCTTTTCATTCTACAATATCTTTCAAGGAGGCTCATGTCTCTGTGTCCCATGAGTGTGCTTAGTATAATTGACTTCCCAGGTTCCGTAATCATAATCTCCTCCATTAGAGTTTTCTCTCACAATGTTCTCTGCTTATCTAGTTCCTCCACTTCCTGAAAGATCAGTTTTGTTTTGACTTGAGAGTCAGTTTGATAGAGGTGATCACTGAAAGTGTCCAAGGAGATATCTTATCTCAGTAAGTGTTTATGGAGTGAGAAGATAGTAAGGATAAGGCAGAACCTTTCTCACCATGTCCTAATATTTAAAGGCATTTAAACCATGGCCACCTGATGCAAAGAGCTGACTCATTTGAAAAGACCCTGATGCTGGGAAAGATTGAAGGCAGGAGGAGAAGGGGATGACAGAGGATGAGATGGTTGGATGGCATCACTGACTCAATGGACATGAGTTTGAGTAAACTCTGGGAGTTGGTGATGGACAGGGAGGCCTGGCGTGCTGCAGTTAATGGGGTTGCAAAGAGTCAGACGTGACTGAGCGACTGAACTGAACTGAGCTGAAACCATGGCCAGAGTCTTCCCTAATTCCCTAAGCAACAACAGCTCCTCTTGCCTTTGAACTGGTACTTAATGTCTGTGCTACTTATTGGGAATTTTACATGTACTACGCATGTTTACACATGAATTTCATGAATTCTTTCTCCAACTAGATGGAAAACTGATTGAGGCAGGGTCCGTATCCTGTATATTTTTGTATCTCTAGTAAGGTCAGCAGAGTTCTTGGCAACCAGTAGTTTAATAAATGCCTATTGATCTGTTCATTCATTCAGCAGTCATCAACTATTCAGTACCTAGTTTGAGTCAAGCACTGAACTAGGCAATGTGGAATACCAAGACTATTCACATAGGAAAAGAGGGATTCCACTGTGTACAATGTCAGTTGTGCTGTCTTAAAGTTGTACAAAGGGTCCTATAGGAGCCAAGAAGTGCATCTGATATTGACTGGAGGTATAACTGATGGCTGTATAGAAGAGATGGCTCGTGAGATGAGTGTTAATGACTGAGTAGGAGGTAGCCCATTAGATGAGGGTCAAATGAACAGGGAGAGAGAAGAAGGTGAGCAGATACTGCACAGGATTCTAGTACAATAATGATGGTCCAGTGAGGACCCAAGGACCTTGGGAGTTACTATAAATTCATTCACTAGGGAACAGTGACTGAGAGCAAAGAAAAAGTGTATCTCTTGGTACCTGGTTAGCTCGTAGTAATAAAAAAAATAGTCTGTTTTCATAGTTCATTCAGAGAAAGCTTTTTTCCCTCTAACTCTCCAACTTGGTAAGTGGAAGTTATGAAATTGCTTGGATAATTATGTGTCCCTCTCTCCGGTTTTCTGGGCATGCTGGTTTTGGAATATAAAGAAGGCTTCTGACCTGGCCATTTAAGCCACATTCCCTGTGATGCTCGGCCACACTCACTCTTGCTCAGCCTTTCTTGATAAGAAAAGGAGACATTCACAAATCGCTAATACATTTGCATTTTCTTTTTATCACAGAAAGATGATTTTCAAATGTATGCGAAGTATTGTCAGAATAAGCCCAGGTCAGAGGCAATTTGGAAGAAGTATTCAGAATGTGCCTTTTTCCAGGTATAGTAATTGTTCAAGTATTGGATAAAGTCTCTGTGGAAGATACTGGGATATTTCTTATTTATAAATTCATTTTCTGCTTTCAGTAAGTTATATATATGTGTGTGTGTGTGTGTGTGTGTGTTAGTCACTCAGTCGTGTCTGACTCTGTGCAACCTTATAGACTGTAGCCCAGCAGACTCCTCTGTCCATGGGATTCTCCAGGCAAGAATACTGGAGTGGGTAGCCATTCCCTTCTCCAGGGGATCTTCCCAACCAAGGGATCAAACCTGTATCTCCTTCACTGCAGGCAGATTCTTTACCATCTGAGGAAGCTTTTTATATATACATATAAAAGTGTGGTTTGACCCTCTGCAAAATACACAAATATGTATACCAACATATTTGCCACTCCCCAGAGGCAACTACTTTCTGCTTTTTTAGCTATTTCTTTCATTATTTATCTCCATATCTCCAAATATCATACTTATGTTGCTGCTTCCCAAAATAGAAGATGAGAATTTAGCTTTCTTTTGTTGTTCTTGCCTCCCTGCAGAATTTCTGTTTTCTTCACACTGGTTATGGCTTAATAATATTCCATAATATGGATATTCCACATTTTATTTACCCAGTCATCACCTGATAGACATTAGAGTTGTCTCTACCTTTTGTGTGGGCTTCCCTTGTGGCTCAGCTGGTAAAGAAGCCACCTGCAATGGAGGAGACCTGGGTTCGATCCCTGGGTTGGGACGATCCCCTGAAGAAGGGAAAGTCTACCCACTCCAGTATTCTGGCCTGGAGAATTCCATGGACTGTATAGTCCATGGGGTCACAAAGAGTTGGACACAACTGAGCGACTTTCACTTCACTTCACCTTTTGTGTACAAGCTTTTGTGTGAACATTCTTTTCTTTTCTCTTTTCCATGAACCTGGGTATGAAATTGCTAGGTCAATTCTGTTTAACTTTTAGATTGTTTTCCAAAGTTGCTGCACCATTTTATATTCCTACCAGCAGTGTATGAGGGGCCTAATTGCCCCACACCCCCACCAACAATTGTTTATATCTACTTACTTCTTAAACAATAATTTATTTTTATTTTTTATGTTCTTATATTTGTATTTTTTATTTTTTTAGTATAAATTTATTTATTTTAATTGGAGGCTAATTACTTTACAATATTGTAATGGTTTTGCCATACTCTGACATGAATCTGCCACGGGTGTACATGTGTTCTCTATCCTGAATCCCCCTCCTACCTCCCTCCTGAGCCCATCTCTCTGGGTCATCCCAGTGCACCAGCCCCGAGTACCCTGTATCATTCATCGAACCTGGACTGGCGATTCATTTCACATATGATAATATACATGTTTCAATGCCATTCTCCCAAATCATCCCACCCTCGCCCTCTCCCACAGAGTCCAAAAGACTGTTCTATACATCTGTGTCTCTTTTGCTGTCTCGCATATAGGGTTATCGTTACCATCTTTCTAAATTCCATATATATGTGTTAGTATACTGTATTGGTGTTTTTCTTTCTGGCTTACTTCACTCTGTATAATAAACTCCAGTTTCATCCACCTCATTAGAACTGATTCAAATGTATACTTTTTAATGGCTGAGTAATATTCCATTGTGTATATGTACTACAGCTTGCTTATCCATTCATCTGATGATGGACATCTAGGTTGCTTCCATGTCCTGGCTATTATAAACTGTGCTGTGATAAACATTGGGGTACATGTGTTTCTTTCAATTCTGGTTTCCTCGGTGTGTATGCCCAGCAGTGGGATTTCTGGGTCATATGGCAGTTCTATTTCCAGTTTTTTAAGGAATCTCCACACTGTTCTCCATAGTGGCTGTACTAGTTTGCATTTCCACCAACAGTGTAAGAGGGTTCTCTTTTCTCCACACCCTCTCCAGCATTTATTGCATGTAGACTTTTGGATAGCAGCCATTCTGACTGGCATGAAATGGTATCTCATTGTGGTTTTGATTTGCATTTTTCTGATAATGAGTGATGTTGAACATCCTTTCATGTGTTTGTTAGCCATCTGTGTGTCTTCTTTGGAGAAATGTCTGTTTAGTTCTTTAGCCCATTTTGTGATTGGGTCGTTTATTTTTCTGGAATTGAGCTGTAGGAGTTGCTTCTATATTTTTGAGATTAATTCTTTGTCCATTGCTTTGTTTGCTATTATTTTCTCCCATTCTGAAGGCTGTCTTTTCACCTTTCTTATAGTTTCCTTCGTTGTGTAAAAGCTTTTAAGTTTAATTAGGTCCCATTTGTTTATTTTTGCATTTATTTCCATTACTCTGGGAGGTGGGTCATAGAGGATCCTGCTGTGATTTATGTCAGAGAGTGTTTTGCCTATGTTTTCCTCTAGGAGTTTTATAGTCTCTGGTCTTACATTTAGATCTTCAATCCATTTTGATTTTATTTTTGTATATGGTGTTAGAAAGTGTTCTAGTTTCATTCTTTTACAAGTGGTTGCCCAGTTTTCCCAATACCACTTGTTGGAGAGATTGTCTTTTCTCCTTTGTATGTTCTTGCCTCCTTTGTTGAAGATAAGGTGTCCATAGATGTATGGATTTATCTCTGGGGTTTCTATTTTGTTCCATTGATCTGTGTTTCTGTCTTTGTGCCAGTACCATACAGTCTTGATGACTGTGGCTTTGTAGTAGAGACTGAATTCAGGGAGGTTGATTCCTCCAGTTCCATTCTTCTTTCTCAAGATTGTTTTGGCTATATGAGGTTTTTCGTATTTCCATACAAATTGTGAAATTATTTGTTCTAGTTCTCTGAAAAATACCGTTGGTAGCTTAATGGGGGTTGCATTTAATCTATAGATTGCTTTGGATAGTATACTCATTTTCACTATATTAATTCTTCCAATCCACGAACACAGTATATTTCTCCATCTGTTTGTGTCCTCTTTGATTTCTTTCACCAGTGTTTTATAGTTTTCTATATATAAGTCTTCTGTTTCTTTAGGTACATATATTCCTAAGTATTTTATTATTTTTGTTGCAATGGTGAATGGAATTGTTTCCTTAATTTCTCTTTCTGTTTTCTCATTGTTAGTGTATGGGTATGCAAGGGATTTCTGTGTGTTGATTTTATATCCTGCAACTTTACTATATTCATTGATTAGCTCTAGTAATTTTCTGGTGGAGTCTTTAAGGTTTTCTATGTAGAGGATCATGTCATCTGCAAAGAGTGAGCGTTTTACTTCTTCTTTTCCAATCTGGATTCCTTTTATTTATTTTTCTACTCTGATTGCTGTGACCAAAGCTTCCAAACCTATGTTGAATAGTTGTGAGAGTGGGCACCCTTGTCTTGTTCCTGACTTTAGGGGAAATGCTTTCAAGTTTTCACCATTGAGGATAATGTTTGCTGTGGGTTTGTCATATATAGCTTTTATTATGTTGAGGTGTGTTCCTTCTATTCCTGCTTCCTGTCCGAGCAGCTCAGGTGACCAGGTGCTTGGTGAGTGCACTCACCCCCAGTTGGAGGGTGCATCTTATTGCCTGCCCCATCCCAGCCGCTCAGTTTTCTGGGTGTACAACGGGTGCACCTTCTCACATGTGCCATATGTCTCTTCTGGGGAGCTGATCTCTGGCTGTGACACTCTTGGTGGGTGTCAACTGTCCAGAATCCCATGAAGTCTTGGTTAGCAACGAACCCTGCTTGCAGTTTGGTAGAGGATGCCTCTCTGGGGCTGCTATTGCCCCCTTCTGGCTCTGGCTGCCCTCGTCTGCCTTTCTCCGGCGGGGGATGGGCTGATCCACAGCCGGCTAGCTCTGCTCAGTCCTTTGTTCTGTGAATGGACATGGCAGTGTCTTAGGTTAGGGCTTTTCACTGGATAGCTATCCCACAGTCTGGGTTGCTATCTCAAGGTAGTTCCCTCAGATTGCCATCGGGGCATTCAGGCCTGGTCCTTACTCGAAGCAGTGCAGCCTGCGCCTCCCTGTCCAGCCCCTACTTGCAGCTGGCGGATGTGATTGTCTGGGCTGTTTCTCCGCTGGGAGTTGCTGTTAGCCACATAATCTGTGGGTTTTGATTATTTATTTATTTTTCCTCCCGGTTATGTTGCCCTCTGATATTCCAAGACTCGCCATAGACGCGCCGGTGAGAGTGTTTTCTGTTGTTTGGAAACTTCTCTCTTTTTTAAGACTCCCTTCCTGGGACGAATCTCCATTCCTACCTCTTTTGACTCTCTTTTTATCTTTTATATTTTGTCCTACCTCCTTTTGAAGACAATGGGCTGCCTTTCTGGGTGCCTGATGTCCTCTGCCAGCATCTAGAAGTTGTTTTGTGGAATTTGTTCAGCGTTCAAATGTTCTCTTGATGAATTTGTGGGGGAGAAAGTGGTCTCCCCGTCCTATTCCTCCACCATCTTAGGACCGCCCCTTAAACAAGCATTTAAAATTACTTCTTAAACAACCATCTGTTTTTTAAACCCCACCTTCATCTCCAACTTTCAGAGAAGGAAGAGGAAGGCATTCTTGGAGGAGGGGGAAAGGTCTTCTTGAACATAAATTGAGTTGTTCCTTTGGTTTGCCCTTTGCCAGTTTCCAAATTTTGTAGATGTTTTCCCCTCTCTCATCTTGTAACTTTAGGTTTTTCCTTGTAAAAATGTTTCCATCGTGTTAGTTGTATTTCATGAGTGAGAAGAGCCAAATACATGCATCAATTCACCATTTTTAACCATAAGTTGATAATTGAATTAGATGTATCGAATTTTACCCATATATAGAGGAGGGTCCTGGATCTTACATAGGTATCTCCTCTCCCATTCCCTTTGTGTTCTGCACTTCCTATATGCACATTTCATCCTAAATAGCTTCATTTTGCCATAAATATGGACTCTACACTGTTCCCAGGACCCAGAGTCATGACTCTTATATTTATAGTGGCAGCAAGCCAGTAATCAGATGAAATATAGCACTAGTTGATAAGGGCTTTATTTCTCTTGTGACATTTAGGAAACTCTTCTCATACCCAGTCTGATTTATATTCAGTGCAACCTATTTCTTTTCTGGGTCTTGTCCTGTGGAACTGAGCCTTTTGTTAATTTTCTTGGATGCTCTGAAGAAATTTCTGGTCATGTTAACCTAGGATCATTCAGTGCTTCCTGACTTTTTAAGCATTCAACATGACTGTGAATTTACACATAATTTTTTTAGTCTTTGAAATTTGGGGATTTTCTCTTTCCAATCCTTGAAATAATGTTCACTGTAGTTTTCCAGATATACTGCCTCTTACAATTTCCATACCATATAGGACAGTGATCTTTCTGGTAAATTTTCCTTGAGATGTAAGAAACATCCATGCATTGGGTCTAATCAGTGAAGGTTTGGCGTTTTTATAGGCAAATGTCTTATTTTAAACTTATTAATAATTCTATTTTAATGACAGGAATGTCAAAGAAAATTAAAACACAGACTTGGTCTAGATTCCTATTTACTGAAACCAGTGCAACGTATCACTAAATACCAGTTACTGTTGAAGGTAATTACATGAAGCATTTCTTTCTTTCTTTACTTACTTTTTTGGGTCAGATGTAGCAAAGCCATTAAAAAGGAAGCACTAGAAATAGGTAGGCTCCCTGACTGGGAGGGCTAGATATAGCAGTAGAATCTATGCTTTTAGCTGTTTAAGTGTCCATACAAGTTACATTGATATATGGACAAAATTGACTGCAGAACTTTTACTGTTGTTAAGCAGAACTAAACAAATATTTCTTACAGTTTTGAGACTGTATTTCCTATGAGCCTTCTCAGTGAAAAATAAAGATAGCATATCCCTGAGTAATGTGAAAGGATTCCTAAAATATCATGTTAGGTATAAATACAACATAGATTGTTTTAAAATGTCTTTTCACAATGTTCTATGGTGTACACATGGTGAATAAAATTAGTTGCTCTACATGGAGGACCAAAAAGACATGTGTTATAAAAACGAATCTCTAGTGTGTCCTAATAGCTATTGTTTGCCAGGCCCGGAAGTATTGAATGTTCTTGGCTTTCTACTGTTTAGTCACTATTCCATTTCTTCCCCAGTTTTGACATTGTTATTAAATATAGTATTAATGTGAAAGATAGCATGTGAAAGAAATTACTCAAAAAAGTGCCGTTATCTTTGGATTCCTCCTTGAAAGCATGTTAGCCAAAAATATATTCATTTTCTCCAGCTATTAATATCTGCCTAATATTAAGTTTAACTCTTGACTTCTAATTACAGGAGCTATTAAAATATAGCAAAGACTGTGTCGGATCTGTAGAATTAAAGGAGGCACTTGACACAATGCTGGATTTACTGAAGTCAGTTAATGACTTAATGCATCAGACTGCAATAAATGGCTATATCGTAAGTAGATCTTCATGATTGTTGCAGTTTTACAGGGTAAGCATGTTAACATCTCTTTCTTCCTCTCCTGGAACAACTGAGAAATAAGATGTAAGAGGCAGACAAATGAAGGATCTAAATGTCAGCATTATTACTTATGATGCTAAGTGGAAAATTGGCTTCAGATCAGCAGCCAGATGGATTTATGACATTCCCCTTGTCCCTAACAAGGCCTACACCCAAGTGCAGACCTTGGGAGATCCCACGTGATGGGATGTTTGGGTCTATTCTAAGGAGACATATGGTCTCAGAAGTGCTCTTTGCCCAGGTCCAAGATAGAGAGATGGAAGAAAGATCAAATCTTTAAGAGTTAGCTCCACCCCGTGGGAAAACTTGGACTGGAAGAGCTCACTCACCAATTAGGACTGAGGAAGCCATGGGGAGAGTTGGCCCAGCTGAAATACCTCCACATGGAGACATGAAGCCAGGGAAAAGGAGGTTTCTTCTATATCCCAGTCCCACAGTCATTTTGTAATTGTCTGACACATGGCATGTTTTCATGTGAAAAGTTATGATGAATGAAACTTTTAAAACTATAAATTATGCTTCAGGGTTTTAGTAGATCAGGCTAAACACTGTAATGATGCTGTCAGAGATCTGAATGCCCTTCTGCCTTGTACTAATGAGCTGAGGTTTTCTGTTCCAGGGAAACTTAAATGAGCTGGGCAAGATGATAATGCAGGGTGCGTTCAGTGTTTGGATTGGACACAAGAAAGGTACTACAAAGATGAAGGATTTTGCTAGATTCAAACCAATGCAGCGGCACCTTTTCCTGTACGAAAAAGCCATCATATTTTGTAAAAGGCGTGTTGAAAGTGGAGAAGGTGGTGATCGATACCCATCATACAGTTTTAAGCACTGTTTGAAAGTAAGACTTTTTGAATTGTATAATATAATAGTTTCTCGTGTATACATATACTGTATTCAGGTTTGTGTATTTTTCAGTTTGGATAACTGGGTTTTATACTTTAGTCACACACATTTGTTTATTTTTTTCTAAACAAAATCTTTTGTTTTAAACTGAAGTATAATTGGCCTATAACATTATATTTGTTTCAGGTATATAGTGTAATAAGTCAATATTTGTACATATTGTGAAATGATCGCCACAAATAACATCCATCACCACACAGTTAAAAACATTTTTTTCTCTTGTGATATCTTTTAAGATCTACTCTCTTAGCAAGTTTCAAATACAAAGTACAGTATTATTAATCATGGTCACCATAGTTACCATGCTATACATTACATTCCTGGGGTTTATTTATTTTACAACTGGAAGTTTGTACCCTTGGACCCCCTTCTCTACTCATTTCTCAAACTCTCACCATGAAACCTTAGGTAGGAGTCATATAGAGATGTCAGGTGAAGCAGAACTTGTCTGCCTGAAATGAGAGCCAGAAAGGGCAGAATGTAACCTTCTCTTCCTCTCACACTTCAGTCCCAGGCATTCCTCAAGGGGGTGCCCTAGTGTCCTACCTGGTACAGTTTGAAATTACAGGAAGAGACCCAGGCTCCCCCATTTGCACTGTCTTACCAGTGATGCCTTCCAATGAACACCCAGGATTGATCTCCTTTAGAATGGACTGTTTGGATCTCCTTGCAGTCCAAGGGACTCTCAAGAGTCTTCTCCAGCACCACAGTTCAAAAGCATCAATTCTTCGGTGATCAGCTTTCTTCACAGTCCAACTCTCACATCCATACATGACCACTGGAAAAACCATAGCCTTGACTAGACGGACCTTTGTTGGCAAAGTAATGTCTCTGCTTTTTAATATACTATCTAGGTTGGTCATAACTTTCCTTCCAAGGAGTAAGCGTCTTTTAATTTCATGGCTGCAATCAGCATCCGCAGTGATTTTGGAGCCCCAAAAAATAAAGTCTGACACTGTTTCCACTGTTTCCCCATCTATTTCCCATGAAGTGATGGGACCAGATGCCATGATCTTTCTTTTCTGAATGTTGAGCTTCAAGCAAACCTTTTCACTCTCCTCTTTCACTTTCATCAAGAGGCTTTTGAGTTCCTCTTCACTTTCTGCCATAAGGCTGGTGTCATCTGCATGTCTGAGGTTATTGATATTTCTCCTGGCAATCTTGATTCCAGCTTGTGCTTCTTCCAGCCCAGCATTCCTCATGATGTACTCTGCATATAAGTTAAATAAGCAGGGTGACAATATACAGCCTTGACGTACTCCTTTTCCTATTTGGAACCAGTCTGTTGTTCCATGTATAGTTCTGACTGTTGCTTCCTGACCTGCATACAGGTTTCTCAAGAGGCAGGTCAGGTGGTCTGGTATTCCCATCTCTTTCAGAATTTTCCAGAGTTTATTGTGATCCACACAGTCAAAGGCTTTGGCATAGTCAATGAAGCAGAAATAGATGTTTTTCTGGAACTTTCTTGCTTTCTCCATGATCCAGCGGATGTTGGCAATTTGATCTCTGGTGCCTCTGCCTTTTCTAAAACCTGCTTGAACATCTGGGAGTTCACGGTTCTGAGTGACTGAACTGAACTGAACCAGTGACACCAGGTGGAGTTCTTGGTCTTGGTAGCAGGGACTTTTTATCATACAGGAGAATCAAAGAGGAAAGAGTTTTTTTCCTTTTGTTTCAATGTAATTAAAAAATGGATCACCTTTTGTTGTTGTTGTTTTTCTTGGCCTCGCCACTCAGCTTAGTTCCCCAACCAGGGATTGAATCTGTGCCCCCCTTGCACTGGAAGCACAGAGTCTTAACTGCTGGACTGCTAGATCACTTTTATGTCTAGCACATTCCCATCATATCCCTCCTCCATCCCCTCTCTTCCTGGGTGTTCCAAAGCCACCTATTGCTGAATCTTGCCCACACCTGTCCTGTCTGATCCTTAGAAATTGCTTTCTTCTCTCCCATAACCCAAACCATCATTCTGTCCTACAGTTAGTTTGGTATTCACATGAGAGCAGTATAGTGTGAGGAAGTTACTGGTGATTCAGTGCCATTCCCAGCTGGTTTTGACATTTGAGAAGAGGAACTTCCAATCCACAGGAGTCTGTAATTGGCAAATTTGATTTTTTTCACACCTAATTAATTTTATCTTTCAAGTTCTACATTGTAAAAGCAGTATAGCATTTGTTAAAGAAAATTTGGGGACTTCCATGATGGTGCAGTGGTTAACACTCTGAGCTCCCGCTGGGAGGGGCAGAGGTTCGATCCCTGGTCAAGGAAGATACTGCATGCTGTGTGGTGTGACCAAGAAAAGAAAAGAAAATTTGGAAAATGGAGAAAATTATTACCCTCAACTTTCAAGCCACTATCATTTTGGTTATTTCTCGTGAGCCTGTTGTTTCTTGGTTGTTAGCAAGTTGAGAATTGATGAGATATCCAGCAGTGGTAATAAAGAGGATGGGCCATGTGTCCTGAGAAGGCATGAGGGCTTTGTGTCAGGAGGCCCCCTGATAAGCAGGCCCTACTTTTGATTCTTCCCAGATGCCAACAACCCTATGCTGTTTCTGACGGAATTCCTAACCACAGTTAGGTCTCTGACCTTTTCTTATGGTCTACTTTCTCTGCTGAATCCACAGCAGTGGCTCTTCAAAACTCTCACGGTTTTCATAACAAATGCCCTGTTGCTCTTTTGATATTAGCCACCCATCTCCAAGCCCCTAAAATCTCCAAGGGTCTTTTATGTCTCTAATAAACTTTGGTTGAGAATCAAGAGTTTGTAATCAACATCAAACAGGGTTCAGATCTCCTGCTATCTGTGTATCTATTCCCGGGGAAGGTACTTTATCTTCATAGACTAGTTGGACCCAAATCCATTTGATTCACTTTTTATTTGTAGAGTGACCTAGTTACTACCTAATGTGCTATTTCTGGCTTGTATTGATTTCTCTTTTTTTACTTTTTCTCTCTCTTTTACTTTTAATTTATCACAAATTGGGCACACCAACAGAGTAGTTTAGTATTTCTAAAGTACATCAGAGTGAGGATGGATTGGTATGACGTAACCAATTCATGAGAATTCAAACAGTGGTTACCATGGAAACAGAGGGTGGGATAGATGCAAGAAACATTTCCATGGCATATAAACAGGCAGGCTTGTTGACTTACTAGATACAGAAAATAAACAATACCTGACATTACAAGGAAAAATCAGCCTGTTTTTTCTTTGATTCCACAATAACGCCTAGTGTCCTTAATAAAAGACATTAGTCACCGATGCCTGCAAGGATTGAGACCAGGATTACTAGGAAAATGGTGATGTTGCTCACAGAGAAAGATGGAAATTAAGCTGTTTCTTATAAGCCTCACTATGCTTACTTCCTCTTGCTTACATGAGATTCTGGAATTAAATAATTGCTGGTAGGACTAATCGGTGTGTTACATAAGAGTTTGGATTTCTGGTTTCAGAATCTTCCCCTTGGTAGAGAGGATCAATGTGGAAGCACTTTCAAGGAACTGTTGCCTTGACTTCATCATATCAAGCTGGAATTTCATGGCCTGACAGCTATATGATGACTTCATGCTATATTTTAAGTCGACAGCTCCTGTGCAAAGGAAAGGCACTAAAGTCACAGTTAGTCAAATGGAGACATTTGAGTTCTTCAGATTCCTCAGTTCATGCGTTTATTATTTTCATCTATGTTTTTAAGTTTAACAGACATATGCGTCATACTGACTATTTTTCTAGGAGCTGTTTATAGGTTATTGATGTTAATTCATTTAATCTACATAGCAACTTTATATGAAGTAGGAACTATTATCAATCCCTTTTTGAGGATAGGCAATCCAAGTTCCAGAGAGGTGAATAATTCATCCAAGGACATAGATTCACACCCAGGCAGATGGCCTCGAACTCCATGATTATAACCCCTATGCCATGCTGGCAGGTCTTGTTCTTGCTTGTTTATTTCATTCCTTCATTCCTTTTTATCTCTATCCTCTGTACTTAATCTCCTCTCTACCCCTGTAGCAACCATTCTAATTTATTTGATGTACATCCTTCAGTTTGTGTGTTCTTTTTAAATACATACTAATGTTCTGTGCCCATTTAGTTTTAATTTTTATAAATTGTATTCTGATATAATCCTCATTTTCTTTTTTTTTTGTGATCCCAGAAACTGTTTTCAAGATACAGTTATGTTACTGTTTTATACCCAATACCTTGCTTGTAATTGCCTCGTGGCAGTTCAGCCTTGCTGCATTTTTTGTTTTGTTTAATATGAAGATAAATTTTTAAATAATACTAACTCAAGAGGTAACTGTTATGTATCCCAGATACATAAATAAAAGTCTTAAAATAGGTAGTTATTGGTTATAATCCCAGAGTTCTTGATCCATTGGGAGACTTTTTAACAAGGTAGTTGACATCATTGTACTGCCCTGAAGACAGAAAATTAGTTTAAAAGTTGGGGCCCTGAGTACCTATGCAGCAAGATGTCTTCAGATAAAATGCTTTGAAGTAAAGAAGATAAATTCACAGCTGTCAGAAATCATCAATGAAAATGTGAAGGATGAGGCAGAGATCACAGTTATGGTATAACTATAGAATCAGCTTTGTTCTTTTGTTTTATATATATATATTATTTATTACATAGTATATCATATGACTGTACTCATATAGTTAGAACTTAACTCTGCCTCTATTCTTAAAAACCTTTCAATAAAATCTTTATATTTTATTATTTGAGAAAATATGTACAATACATGAATTACAAATAGATTGTATTACAGTGGATCATTTGTAGTGAATTGCTTAGAACTAAGAACAATATTGGAGAAGGAAATGTCAGCCCATTCCAGCATTCTTGCCTGGGAAATGCCATGGACAGAGGAGCTTGGCATGCTACAGTCCATGGGGTCACAAAAGAGTTGGGCACAACTTATCTACTAAACAACAACAGCAAGAACAATATAGTTGGATAGATATAATTGTTAGATTTCCAGAGTAACTCAAAAGATTAATCTATAATGCTGTGCTCTATGTAGGCAGAATAGCAAAACTATTGCTATTCAAATAAAGAAAAGCTGAGAAAGCAAACTCATACTTTAAAAAAACTCATCTTGTTATCTAAGCCTTTAATGCATGCTATATAATCCTTCTATCACTCTATGAAATAGGTACTCTTTTTATTTTATAGTCGAGTCAATGGAAGTTCAGAAAGATTAAGCAACTTGCACCAAGACACTTAGCTAGCTCATGGGCTTTCCATCTTATCATGCTGTTAGGACAAAACCATGTACTGAAAAAAAATCAGTTTAAATAGAGCTTGAATATGAGATTATTATTTATCTTAAAACCTGATGTTTGAACAAAGGTAGTTTAGTTAGGGTGGTTGAGTGGGAAGATAAAGATGGTTTTTGGACATTCTGAAAGTAACTTCTGAGGACATTCAGGGTAGATGTCACAGGCTTTTTCATTTCTAAGTATAATCCCTTTACTTTTTCTTGATATGGGGATCTCACTAAGCACTACTCTTTTTATTTTATATATCTTTTTAAATTTTAATTGGAGGCTAATTACTTTACAATATTGTATTGTTTTTGCCACACATTGACATGAATCCGCCCTGGGTGTACATGTGTTCCCCATCTTGAACCCCCCTCCCACCTCCATGCTTATCAGCTAATTAGGATCATTTGGGACACATGTAAATGAAACAGAGTGTGAGATATTCCTTTAGATAATTAGGTAAGAATTGAAAGAAAAGAAGGCAGAAGGAGACTAAAAGAAAATGTGTACAAGGGAGTGAAATTGCTCAAAATGGAATTAACCAAGCTACTAGCAGTACAGGATAAAAGAAAATGGAAAAGTTTGTGCTTTGCACAATGGTAAGGAAGGACTATTGCATGTCAAAGTTTCACAGGCTACAAGAAGACATCACTCTCCCATGACAGATTGTTTACCAGAGAGGCTGAGAGATTGGTGGAAATAGAGGGGATTTTTGTGTAGCTGATTGGTTCCTGCCTGACCTGTAAATTGGATGTCTATAACATGTAGGACTTCTATAGACATAAGTAATAATTTATGAGATTAACTTATCTGGCTTATGATTATTAAAAATAAACCATTTAAATTAGTTTTGGGTGACCTTGTTCACTGATATTTAACTACTTTTACTTCTGTGTTTGACACAATTTGTTTTTATAGTGTACTGTTAATTTATAACAATTCAATCTTAGGTGGACTTCTTGGATGTTCAAATTTATAGCATTTGTTTCAGTCACTGGAATGGAGCGTGTAGTCTGTACTATAAGTGCATAGTTCAGTGAAAACATAAATACTCAGGTCTGTGATTATATTCATCATTTCATATTCTTTGAATGTAAAAGTATATTTTGCACAAATGAGAAATTCTGTTTCATTTAGAATATAATGGGTATGATAGGAGTCGATTTAATATAATTTCATTTTCAGAATAAAATGCTTATAAAAATCATGACATATATTGTAGATGGATGAACTTGGAGTCACTGAATATGTAAAAGGAGATAACCGCAAGTTTGAAATCTGGTATGCTGGAAAGGAAGAAGTTTATATTGTCCAGGTTGGTCATTTAAGAATTGTTCTAGAAACTCTACCTGCGTTAAGATACAAAAGTCTGAATTTGCAAACAAAAATAATTTTGATTATATTACAGAAATTCTCAGTCATTTCCTGTAGGTCACCTAAATATTATTTGATGATTATTCTTTGTGATACAGTTAAACATGTTTTCAGTTAGCAAATTTTCTTTGATTCTTTTATTTAAGTATAGTTGATGTACAATATTATATGTTATAGGTATACAATATAGTGATTTATAATTTTTAAAGGTTATTTTCCATTTGTAGTTATAATAAAATATTGGATATAGTCCCCAAGTGATTCAATAAATCCTTGTAGCTTATTTTATACCTAATAGTTTGTACCTCTTAATTCCCTACCCCTACATTGCCCCTCTACACTTCCCTCTCCCAACTGGTAGCCACTAGTTTGTTCTCTGTATCTGTGAGTCTGCTTCTTTTTTGTTATATTCACTAGTTTATTTTATTTTTTGGATCCCACATACAAGTGATATCATACACATGATATCAATCATATTTGTCTTTCTCTGACCTATTTCACTTGATATAATACCCTCCAAGTCCAGCCTATTGTTGAAAATGGCAAAATTTCATTCCTCTAACTGAGTAGTATTCCATCGTGTATGTGTATATATATATATATATATTGCCTTTTAAATCCATTCATTTGTTGATGCACACTTAGGTTACTTCTGTTCGCAAAAGTTTTCTTTAACTTGAGATGTGTCTGTGATGCTTTCTATGGCTTTAAGTTTTCGTTACTACATCAGGAGACTTATCAATAAGAGCTGGAAGCCAAGAGCTTGGCTGGTGCTTTTCTGTCCCCATCAAGTTTCTAGAGTTACAGATTGATAACAGTGCTGAGTTCCTCTTGTGCTCAGCATTCAGAGAGGACCTGATTATGAGACAAGGTGATATGATGGTTCAGATCAGGTCATTGTTTCTAAAGAATGTGGTTAAAGCTCTGGTCACACATGCTATAATGTTCAACCTGTTTCAGGGAAGAGGAGAGAAATTAGAACATTTCAAGAGCCATTTCAAAAAGCATTTGTATCATGACCTGTTGACAGTGCTTGGTGTTTTTTTTTTGTTTGTTTGTTTTAACTCTGTCTTAGGTGATTACAATTCATAAAAATATATGCTCTTGGCTTGATTTAGATGTAAGATTTTTCTTATCTATTAACAAACTCATCTTGTAAGTAATGGAAGGATATTTAAGGAAACTTTCATGCTGTCATCAGTTATGAAGTTATGCAAGCAATTGTCTTTGTTTATTTTTGGCTGCACTACAATGTGGTATGACGGATCTTAGTTTCCGAACCAGAGATCAAACCCCGGCCCTTAGCAGTGAAAGCACCAAATCCTAACCCAATAGTCCACCAGGGAATTCTGTGCAATAGATTGTCTTTTCAGAAACAATAGAGCTTGTTTTGTTTTACTAAAATTAAACATGAAAATGTTTATATATTTAAAAAACCCTCCTACACAGAAAAGAATAAGTGAGATTTATATTTCACATTTCTCTAAGCATTGGGCTTCCCTGATGGCTCAGCTGGTAAAGAATCTGCCTGCAATGCAGGAGACCTGGGTTCTATCCCTGGGTTGGGAAGATCCCCTGGAAAAGGGAATGGCTACCCACTCCAATATTCTTGCCTGGAGAATTCCATGGACTATATAGTCCATGGGGTTGTAAAGATTCAGACATGGCTGAGTGACTTTCACTTTTACTAAGCATTATTATTGAAGGGCAGTTTCAAATTAGTCTTGACTATTATTTCATCTAATCTGATAGCTGTTTATTTGCTTCTGGGAAGTTTAAGGATCAAAATGTTAGGGTAAGAATATGATAGTTCAGAATATAGATTATGTTTAATGTAATAATGACCCTTGTTTTATTATAAAGCATCCTTTTAAAAAGGAAACATGTCTTCTTCTTCCTCACTTTTTAAATCTTTAGGCTTCGAATATAGATATGAAGATGATGTGGTTAAAAGAAATCAGAAATATTTTGTTGAAGCAACAGGAACTTTTGACAGGTAAATTCAAGTGTTCATTCTCTAGAATGGGAAGTATAAGAACAGCTCAGTGACTCAGATTTTGTGATAATTTTTACAAGGAATGGGGCTAATATTTACTTTCTACTATTTATAATTAAACTCATTAGTAGGAGAGCAAGATTCAGGGAGCTGTTTGAATTATTTTAGAAAATGAATTTTGCAGTAGAAGATGAGCTCTAATGCCTGGGAAGCAGTTTTACAGTGATAAAGCAATCTGAATGTGTTAATTCTAAATCCTTCCCATGAGGCAACTCTGTGTGGGAACTCAGTAATCAGTGCCTAGTAATGTTGGCCTAAGAGGGGTGCTAGTTATAAACTTGAATGTCTTGAATAAAATACAGCATGGTTTGATCCTTTTCTATATTCCAAATTCAGACTGGCCTTTCCTCTGGCTGTTTCAAGTCTGTGAAGGTGAACTAGAATGGGATTGAGGCGTGTGTGTATGCACATGTGAAGGTTATTGGTCCTCAAGGGAGTAAGAAGCATGGCTTCCAAATGATGCTTATATAAGCTTTGTTTTATTTCACAGTTAAGAAACGAGAACAGCATAATCAGTTAACAGAACAGAATCATCTTTCTTCTCAGCAGAATGACGAGTAAGTGATTCTTCTTTAAGAAATATCATTCTTCCAATCTTCTGTTTTCTGTGTGTAACATGAAACAATGTAATTAAACTATCAGAGAAAAACAACCTACCCTTTTAACAATATCTTGTCCAATTCTATAAACACATCATTTTCTCAGTAGTGTCCTTGGACATGGAGCCTAATAGTCCTTAATAGTTATCCCACTGTTTCTCTGATGTTAATAATTGTTTGGACTAACTTATAAAAAAAATTATAAATGCTTTGTTCTCCTGGGGGGAGTTACATGTAGGCTGCTAGCAAAAGTGGTTACACTCATGGCTTTCTCTTTAAAAATTTTCTGGACACCTTCAATCTGATTGGAGAAAGAGGGATGTAAGAATGACGAAGTACTGGTAGCTGATACTGGCCCACAGCTTTGTGGTCCCTTGACAGAGACCACATGCTGGTGACTTGGCCTCTCTGTGTAGTTAGAGAGGAGGTATGGCTCCTGGGTGGCAGGGGTAGGGAGGGGGGATTGTGCCTGGATACAGTCACAAAGTCTTTGAGGAAGGTAGCAGTTCTAAATGATAGCTATGCTGATGGTTTAGAGATCTGGCCTTGTATTCTGCCTCTAGGAATCCTAGAAGTTGGAGTTTCCATAGAAAATTTGCATATATGCTGAAAGAATCCCCACACTTATTTCAAAGCCTTGGCACAGAAATTCACCATGCAGCATCTGCATGATGTAGGGGTCATTGAAAGACTTATTAAAAATGCTCTTTTTCAATGGTACAAATGAACTTATTTACAAAGTGGAAATAGAGATGTAG
Organism: Moschus berezovskii; assembly: GCF_049115385.1. Classification (NCBI taxonomy): domain Eukaryota; kingdom Metazoa; phylum Chordata; class Mammalia; order Artiodactyla; family Moschidae; genus Moschus; species Moschus berezovskii. Next base: position 129,826,279 of record NC_142488.1, on the reverse strand, counting down.
AAAACAATCTCGTGTTTACCGGGGGGAAAGAAAGGAAGGATAAATTGGGAGATTGGAATTGACATAAACACATTACTATATATAAAATAGATAACTAATAAGGACTTACTGTATAGCACAGGGAACTCTACTCAATAGTAAGTAATGACCTATATGGGAAAAGAGTCTAAAAAAGAGTGAATATTTGTATATATATATATATATGTCTGATTCACTATGCTGTACAGCAGAAAGTAACACAACATTGTAAATCAACTATACTTCAGTAAGAAAATTTTTTAAAATGCTCTTTTTCTCTTTGTTGCACATCATCTTTCACAGGTAGCTAAGATCAGGTGCAAAGTATGTTGATTTATCTGAGGCTTTAGGAGAACCATTTTATTTTTTAAATTTATTTATTTTAATTGGAGGCTAACTACTTTACAATATTGTAGTGGTTTTTGCCATACATTGACATGAATAAGCCATGGGTGTAAATGTGTTCCTCATCCTGAACTCCCCTCCCACCTCCCTCCCCATCCCATCCCTCTGGGTCATCCCAGTGCACCGGCCCTGAGCACCCTGTCTCAGGCATCAAACCTGGACCAGCAATCTGTTTCACATATGATAATATAGATGTTTCAGTGTTATTCTCTCAGATCATCCCACCCTCGCCCTCTCCCACAGAGTCCAAAACACTGTTCTATACATCTGTGTCTCTTTTGCTGTCTCACATATAGGGTTATCATTACCATCTTTCTGAATTCCATATTTAGTATACTGTATTGGTGTTTTTCTTTCTGGCTTACTTCACTCTGTATAATAGGCTCCAGTTTCATCCACCTCATTAGAACTGATTCAAATGTATTCTTTTTTTTAATGGCTGAGTAATACTCCATTGTGTATATGTACCACAGCTTTCTTATCCATTCGTCTGCTGATGGACATCTAGGTTGCTTCCATGTCTTGGCTATTATAAACAGTGCTGGGACGAACATTGGGGTACACGTGTCTCTTTCAATTCTGGTTTCCTTGATGTGTATGCCCAGCAATGGGATTGCTGGGTCATATGGCAGTTCTATTTCCAGTTTTTTAAGGAATCTCCACACTGTTCTCCATAGTGGCTGTACTAGTTTGCATTCCCACCAACAGTGTAAGAGGGTTCCCTTATTCTTCACACCCTCTCCAGCATTTATTCCTTGTAGACTTTTGGATAGCAGCCATTCTGACTGGCATGAGATAGTACCTCATTGTGGTTTTGATTTGCATTTAGGAGAACCATTTTAAAATCACAGTGGAAGTCTTTATTTTCCAGGGTTCACAGTACTCAATATTTTGTCATGTCGTCTGGAAGTCTTTAGATTTCAGACAGTACTGACTCTATAGTAGCTGATGTACCTCAGCAGTATTAATCAGATTAAGGTTTTAATCATCATTCATATATACCTTATATATGTATAAGTATATATATGTACATATATATAAGTATATATACATATAATGTATGTATATATATATACCTAATTCATTAAAGTTAAAAGTTCATAGAACAATAGTGATTTTTTGTTGCTCTTTATATTTTTCCAACTTATGGAGTTATAGTTGACAATTAAAATTTTATACATTTAAAGAGTACAATTTGATGATTTGATATTGTGTTGATTGCATGTATGCTCAGTTGTGTCCAACTCTTTGCAACCCCATGGACTATAGCCCACCAGGCTTCTCTATCCATTGAATTCTCTAGGCAAGAATACTGGAGTGGGTTGCCATTTCCTCCTCCAGGGCATCTTCCCAGCCCATGGATTAAAACTGTGTCTCCTGGGTCTTCCCCTTTGGCAGGTAGATTCTTTTCCACTAGTGCCACCTGGGAAGCCTATAATTTTATTTATATATATATGTGTGTAAATATATGGGCTTTCCTGGTAGCTCAGAATATGTATAAATAGTGAAATAATAACCATAGTCAAACTGATTAACATATCCATCACCTTACATAGTTATCCTTTCCTGTGTCTGTAGTGAGAACATTTAGGATTTACCTCCTGGCAAATTTTGGGTTGTGGTATTGGAGAAGACTCTTGAGAGTCCCTTGGACTGCAAGGAGATCCAACCAGTGCTTCCCAAAGGTGATCAGTCCTGGGTGTTCATTGGAAGGACTGATGCTGAAGCTGAAACTCCAATACTTTGGCCACCTCATGTGAAGAGTTGACTCATTGGAAAAGACCCTGATGCTGGGAGGGATTGGGGGCAGGAGGAGACGGGGACGACAGAGGATGAGATGACTGGATGGCTACACCGACTCGATGCACATAAGTTTGGATGAACTCCGGGAGTTGGTGATGGACAGGGAGGCCTGGCGTGCTGCAATTCATGCGGTCGCAGAGAGTCAGACACGACTGAGCGACTGAACTGAACTGAACTGAAATTTTGGGTATACAATATAATATACAACAGGAATTTTATATAATATACCTGCCTTGGGTTCAGAAGGGAATCATTTTTTTCCACACTGGCTTGGATCCTAGGATTTAAGCTTCTGTATATTATGAGCTATTATCATACAGAGGAAAGTCAGCTCTGCTTGAATGGATTCTTAGATTATATTTTTTTTTTTATAATTTATTTATTTTTGACTCTGCTGGGTCTTTATTGCTATGTAGACTTTTCTCTAGTTGCGGTGCACAGGTTTCTCATTGTGGTGGCTTCTCTTGTTGTGGAGCACGGGCTCTAGGATGTGCAGACTTCAGTAGTTGCAGCATGTGGGCTCAGTAGTTGGGGCTCCCAGGCTGTAAAACACAACAAGTTCAGTAGTTTTGGTGCACAGGCTTAGTTGGTCTGAGGCATGTGGGATCTTCCCAGACCAGGGATCATACCCAAGTCTCCTGCATTGGCAGATGGATTCTTTACCACTGAGCCACTAGGGAAGCCCATAGATTATGTTCTTAACACATGGTATCAATGGAAGAAATACCATTTTAAATTTATTATTACTCTTAGACTGTAAGAAAACTCACTTTTTACATATTTACTATTTCAGAGGGCAACAGGGAGCTTTTATAGGCGCTGAGGAACCTGAGTTGGAACATATCAGCACTATGGTGGAGGTTGGTGAGTCCATCACATCAGTTCAGGCAGAAGCAAATACAGGTATGTGTAATGGTCATCCAAAGGGAGGATTCATGGTTGTGCAAATTGTTTTCTCTCATTGTTATTTTCAGAAATCTTTCCATCTATTCACTTTATACTGAAGAAAACAGTGTTAACCTATTTTTAGAAAGCTCTTCTGTCTTGTATATATATGCAAGATTCTCTGGTGGGCACTGCCGAGCAGAGTGGTCTGTGTGTGGTCTGTGGACCAGTGTGGTCCATGGACCATTAGCATCAGCATCACCTGGGAACTTGTCAGGAAGGCAGGTACTTTGGCTCCATCCTGGACCTTCTGAATCAGAAACTCTAGGAGTGAGATCCAGCCAGCTGTGATGTCACAGATTCTCCATGAAATTCTTTCTGGCACCTGCTTAAGTTTGGATGCCCCTTCTACATAGGATATAGAGGTGAATAGAACACATATACTGCAGCAAGGGAGGCACTCGTGACTCACTATAGGTTTAATGGATAGAGAAGAGTTATTTACAACTGGAATATTTTCTTTTCTTTTGCAAATTTGGTCATTTAAAGGGATTTAAAACAGTTTGTTTACTTCAATGAACATAACAGCCTGATTGCCAGTAATCTTACAGTACTCTGGGCATACAGTCTAACTGAGATACACTCAGCTGCCATCCCCATAAAGCTAGGACTGTAGAAAGATAATGCAACAAGCAATGATAATCCAACTTAATAGTGTGATAACAGGGAAGTAAAAGGAGCTTCAGAGGCATCTGAGAGGGTCACATAAACAACTCCAGATCAACAGAATAGACCTCTCTGAAGAAATGGCTAATGGAGTGCCTGATTCCTAGTGCTTAAACATGATAGTCCTCAATCTGGAAGACTTCTCTATTAGCTGAGGAGAAACTGGAACAACAACCTTGCTCAGCTTCAGTTCTCCATTTACAGGTCACTTCTCTCAGGTCATCTATACTGTGGCCCCCTGAACCGTCAGGAGAGAGCCTAGTATCACTGCTTTCATTTGACAGATGAGGAAACCAAGTCAGAGAAAGTTGACATGGCTTGTTCAAGGTTACATTCACAGTTTAGTGTGGCCAAGATGACATTCTGTTACTTCTTCGCCCCATCCAAGTGCTTCATTCATTTCAGTTCAATGCATGCTATTAATTATTTTATTAATTAAGCATCTTTTACAGGCAGGTTCTTATGAGACACATAGTGTGTAACACATGGTCCTTGCATAATAAAAGAGATAAGTCCAAAATAACCATATTACCAGGTAGAATGTTATAAGTGTTATTGAAGTGGGACCAGGAAGAATGCTTTAGAAAGAATTTTTGAAAGAGATGACTTTTCTGTAATAAGGAGTATAATAACTTGCACCAACCCCAACATGAAACCATCCTAAAAAGTTAAAGAAGTGTAGATATTCCAGGCCCTTTCTGAAATATCAGAAATTCTAAACTAGTATAACCCAATTGGAGGTTTTATTACAAAAGATACTATTCTTGGACCATTGAAGTGTATAGCTTTGATTATTACAGTTCGTTTTACTTCTCTCCTTGTGGTATACCAGTAACTGCCACCCTGCATGATTTTCTTACAGTTTGGACTGAGATGTCATCACCCGCAAAAGTCTCTGATGAGCCTGAGAAATGGTCCAGTAACTATTTCTACTCCTCTTATGATGGCCATGAAGAAGAAAGACCTCTAATGGTTAGTAATGACATACTAAGATAAATAAATAAAAGCTATTCAAGCAATTTTATTGATGAAATAGATTAGGCACATGGGGGCAGTCTTTTTTCAGTATTCTTGAGGTTATTAGAGGTGTTCCAAGGCCAAAAGACTTGAAATAAGTCTTACCGTGAGCATTTAGTAAGCACTTCTCTCTATAAGAACTTGTTTGAGCCATACATTGAGCCCCTACTGGTTAATGAGATAATCATTCCAAGTCTTATATCATGACCAATTTTATCTTCAGTTTTATTTTATTTTCAATCTGGGCATGTGAGATAAAATCAGAACACAACAGGAAGTTCAGGTATACTTAGAATAGATTCTAGATTAGGTATAGGAAATAAATATGACACATTTAAAAACTATTTAATTTCACCTGAGGAATATATTTTAGTAGGCTGTCAAAAAACATGCTGTTTCCACTGTTTCCCCATCTATTTCCCATGAAGTGATGGGACTGGATGCCATGATCTTAGTTTTCTGAATGTTGAGCTTCAAGCCAACTTTTTCACTCTCCTCTTTCACTTTCATCAAGAGGCTTTTGAGTTCCTCTTCACTTTCTGCCATAAGGGTGGTGTCATCTGCATATCTGAGGTTATTGTTATTTCTCCCGGCTGTCTTGATTCCAGCTTGTGCTTCTTCCAGCCCAGCGTTTCTCATGATGTACTCTGAATAGAAGTTAAATAAGCAGGGTGACAATATAGAGCCTTGATGTACTCCTTTGCTAATGCTACAAATCTTAGCATATTAGAGCAAGGGAACACCCCATAAAAATAAAGGTTGCTTTAGGGTAAAAGTAAATGTTTTATAGAAGAACTAGTTTTTGGTGTTATTAGGCTCCTAGTGGGTTATCCCAGGGAGTTAGAACTGTTTAGGTTAAATCTCCAGTTTTCTGAAGTCACCAGTGTGGAGGGTGGGAATGATACTTTTGTAGTGGACGGTTCCTTGGTGCTTTTCAGAGGGATACATTCAGTTGGGCAGTTTTGGTCTCAAAGCTCCATAGCATTGATGCTGGAATGCTTTCTTTGAAAAAGCAACAGAATATTTTTTTCCATCAATAATATAATGACCATGATTCATATTTGTATGGTCGTTTACAGTTGACAAAATGATTTCACACTGAATATTCATAGTCTTAATGAGAAAAAGGGCAGGCTTTATTCCCTCCAACTGACAGGAGGAGACCGAGGTCCAGAGTCAGTAAGAGATTTGTCCAGTGTTCATTGTCTAGACCAGTAGTGCTCAAACTTTTTAGTGAATTTGCATTTTTCAAACAAAAAAAAATGTATTGAGAAGGGTGGTATGTGAAATATCTTTTTTCAACCAAAAAAAAAAAAAATGAAGAAATAAAGGACTTACCTGATGGTCCAGGGGCTAGGACTTTGCATTTCCACTGCAGCGGCACAGGTTTGATCCTTGGTTAGGGAAACAAGGTCCCTCAAGCTGCATGATGCAACAACAACAACAAAAAAAACATTTTTTTTTTTGCAAATCTATTTAACATCTGACTTCAGAAAAGAAGTCATACTGCCAGTCAGATTCTCATACTGGCATTTGCATTCAGTCTGTTGTGCTATCACACATTTTGGCGACCTCTTGAAAATGCCTCAGTAGACTTGTGAGAAGGAAATGGCAACCCACTCCAGTACTCTTGCCTGGAAAATCCCATGGACGGAGGAGCCCGGTGGGCTGCCATGTATGGGGTCACACAGATTCGGACACGACTGAAGCGACTTAGCAGCAACTTAGCAGCAGACTTGTGAGAGGATGAGAATGAAAAAGGCAAATAATAGAACTTTGACTCTTGCAGGCCCTGGGAACCCCCCAACCTTGAGAATCACTGAAAAGAACGTTCATTTCCTGAAGTAACATTATCTGAGGACAGGAGGGGTCATTGTTCAGATGGGAGCAACAAGTCAGGGGAAGCTGGGTGGGGTTTCAATGTTTGCTGTAAATGATGCTCTACGAAGGGACGGTCAAGAACTGAGAAAGCTTTCACTAAACATTTTTCCAGCTATCATGTCAGAAAATAAAGCAAATATGCAAAATTAAAGAATGCTCTCATCTTAGGGGACGTGAATGGAGAAAAGCCTAATAGCTCTTCTCCTTTCTCCCATGAATTCCCTGACTTGTGCTACTAAGGAAAATAGATACAAAGATAATATGGTGCATTCCACACCCCCCAATAAAATAACTCCCAAACTAAACAGCAAAGCAAGTTGGAATGAGCTATCTTTTAGCCTCACTTTATCAAGTCAAAACCAAGAAATAATGGGTGCTGCTTCCCTTGGAAAAGCCTGAGTCGGAGATGGCTGTCCTGTTTTAATGAAGCTACTCTCTTGAATGGCAGGCAAGTAGCTCTTTCCTGCCTGCTCCTCGACCCATTTGATAAAAAGTACTGCTCAAAAGACGTTCAGCCCAAGTGATGTGGATAATATTTTCAGGTTAATTCTTTTGGATGTGCAAAGGCTTGATACCACAGAATTCTTTCTTTCCTTTTTTTTTAACCTTTTAAATTGTATTTTATATTTAATTGGAGGATAATTACAGTATTGTGAATGGTTTCTGCCATATATAGACAACTTTCCTTTTATATTTAAAAAACACTTTTAATTATGGTACTCTTTTTCTGTAAAATCATATATCCAATGTCTAAGATACTGTGCTGGAAAAACTCTCATCTCAGAATACATTTGGACTCGATTATTATTTCTTCTCTGTCTACCTTGTAACCAAATGCAATCTGTGTGCCTTGGATTATTTAGCTTATTAATGAATCAAGTTAAAATTCTAGCTGCAAAATGATTAAGGCCAAGTAAAGCACAGCATTATGGTTTAATATGCTTTTATTGGACTAAGCTTTTGCGCCCGTGATTTTTACCTGTGCAAAATGATATGAAGCACAGAAATCCTTTTGGGGACATTTGTAAATCTTTGTTCAGGGCCATTGCCTTTTTTATGTGCCAAGATAATTTTTTTTAATGAGAGTAATTTACAAATAACAGTATTTAAATATTATTTTCATGCTTTTTCTGGATTTATGTTTATTATTCATGTAACTTAAATCAGTCGGGCTCTGTTATTTTCTGTGTTGTTCACACTGTAATTCTCTTCTCACAAATAAAAATGAATTCTTAAGGTTAAATAAACACATGTTCTGGTTTTTTTTTTTGCCATCACAAACTACTCAATGTTTATTTGTTCCTACAAAGCTGCTGCAGCTAACCACATTTGCCATTGAGGAAAAGAGCAAAGTCTTTATGTCACAGAACATGCAGTTATGCAAGTAGTTTTGCATTCAAATTTGTAATGTCATTTTTCAAAACAACCTTACAGTCTCCAGGCAAATATAAAGCCCTAGCAGATTGCAGGAAGAGAGGCTCAGAAGACCTCCTGATTAGAAATGGAGATGTCATTCAGCTTCTCCATGAGGATGCTGAGGGTCGATGGTAGGTGCATTCTCCATGACTATGTTAACCTCCCCCTGGGGCACACAGATGTCTAATCAGATGTTCTGCTTTACTTGTATCTTTGTTATACAGTCTCAAGAAGCAGAAATATCACATTTCTTATCAGTGTTTCAATTTCATTGCTTCAGCCATGCCTATATAGCTCACTGAAAGGAATGTTAACCTTTGGTGAGTGAAGAATGCTTTGAAAGAATGAAATGCTTTGAGCCTGCATGCTCTTTTGTGGTTTATCTTTGACTCAGATGTTTCAGCTGATATATTGGGCTTTGTAACAGCTACAAATCACATTACATTAGGTCAAGTCATTCATTAATTCATCACATGTTTAAATGCCCACTATGTGCCAGGGACCATGTTCACTCTTCTACAGCATAGCTGCACTTTGCTTTATTAGTTCAAATACTGACTTTTTAGTCTTATCATTCTGTCCTCATACATCTGACTTTATACAGCACTGACTGCAAAGATGCTTCTGCCAAATATGCTGTTTAATTACAGAGAACCCCAAAGCAGGAGGGAGATATTGTTTGGGAGAGGACTGAATGAAACTTCCATAAAGCTTTTGGAAATTTTATATAAAATAATTCTGCCTTCATTGTATCCATAACTTTAACTGAAATGCTACATTGACTGTGTACTCTGACCCTAAAGGTGGAAGAGTGTACACATGAGAGTGAATTAATGATGGAACAATAATGCAATAGCCTTTTTTGTTAGTGAACTAAGTCCTTTGTAGATTAAGGACTCAAGCATAGTGTCATGAAGTTCTTTGAATACATGCAATAGTTTTGTGAAAATTTGAGCTTCAATGCATTGTATATATTAATTTTATTACCTTCTGCTACCATTATTGGCTACTAATTCACTTATTATTTAGGTTGGTGAAAAATCTAAACAGAAGAAAAGAAGGTCTGATTCCAGGGAACAGTTTGCAGATTTTAATCGGTGACTATAGGTTTCGGAATGCCAAAGGTACAGGTATAATATGAACTGGATTGTATGCTATTTGTTTAAAGCTTACAAATGTTACAGTTCCACCAAGTGTAATTGGCATAGGATAAGAACCTCTCTATGCTTTGAAATAAGCTGCAAGTTGACTTATTAATATTTTTTTCTTTTAATAGTTTTAAATTAATTAATAGAGATGTTTTAAACATGTCAAACTTTTCCCTACAAAATTGATAGGTTTGAAAGGAAGGTTCATATATAGTGCTGCCTTGTAAGAGATCCTTCAGAACTAAATATTGATGACATACTTTTAAGGATCCAGCCTACTATCCAAGAATGCTTTACCAGTGTGTTTTTACTCAGTTCTAAGAGCATGTTCTTTCCTTATGATAGGTTTCTACTTCACTTGTGTATTCATGAACACACACACACAAACACACTGTTCTGTGCCTGACTTAATGTGTGAAGATACTATGAAGTAATGAGAATGTTCCTTTCTATTAACCATTAGTTAATGGTTAAAAACCATTGGTTAACAATCATTAGCACTTGAAATTTCTGTATACAAACCAATATTCTTATAAATTTTTTACCTGATACTGAGCTATTTATACAAAGGCAGCACAAAAAACCCAGACTTGTTTGTGAAGAAGATTATTATTATGTGTACATATTTCTTTGAATTTCTAGTTTTGGACTTGTATTTGAATCCTAGGTGATATTTTCTTGTGTTTAAATGACTCTAACTGGCCAGGAGTAACTTATTTGATTCCAAATTTCATTTATGGCGTGAAATGAAACCTATGTGTGATAGGATTTACTATAAATATTGGGTCACATGGGAATCCCCAAAATGGAATCTCTTCTTATTTTTTTGTTTGTTTTTGGTTCTCTAAATCTGAGCTACCTTTCAAAGGTTTTTTGATAATTATTGAATTGTTGAATTGTATAGATAATTAGTAATCAGAAGTTGCTGGACCAACAACCTGACCCAATTGGCATTTATTCAAAATCTATACCCAACAACTGCAGAATATACCATTATTTTTAAGTATACATGGAACCGGAGAAGGCAATGGCAAGCCAGTCCAGTACTCTTGCCTAGAAAATCCCATGGATGGAGCAGCCTGGTAGGCTGCAGTCCATGGGATTGCTACGAGTCAGACACGACTGAGCGACTTCACTTTCACTTTTCACTTTCACACATTGGAGAAGGAAATGGCAACCCACTCCAGTGTTCTTGCCTGGAGAATCCCAGGGACGGGGGAGCCTGGTGGGCTGCCATCTATGGGGTCACACAGAGTCGGACATGACTGAAGTGACTTAGCAGCAGCAGCATACATGGAACATTCACCAAGATAGATCATACATTAGATCACAGAAGAAATCTCAATAAACTTCAGAAGATCAGAATTATACAGTGTCAAAAGATATTATGCTAGAAATAGATAATCCCTAAATATTTGGATATTAAATGATACACATGTAAACAACACATGGGAAAAAGAGGAAATCACAATAGTAATTATAATTATTTAAAATTGAATGAAAATGAAATGTGACATATCAAAATTCGGGGATGCAGCTCAAGAGGGAGGGAAATGTAGGGAATTGTAGGAAATGTAGGGAAATTGAGGGAAATTGAGGGAAATGTAGGTTTAAGTACGGACACGACTGAAGTGACTTAGCAGCAGCAGCAAGTTCTTTATTACACACTTAAAAAGTCAGTGTAATTTTCCATATTAACATAATAAAGGAGGAAATTATGTAATCATTTCAGTAGATACAGAAAAGCACTTCACAAAACTCCATACACATTCATGATAACAACTCTGACTATGATAGGAATAAAGGGAAAAATGTGTGCTTGTGAAAAACCATAATGATAAAATATTGGAAGCTTTTCCTCTTAAGATTGGGAATAAGCCAAGGATATTCATTCTCACCATTTCTATTTAACCTTATATTGGAAGTGTTAGTCAGTGCCATAATTCAAGCTAAAGAGATAATAAACAAAAGAAAAGAGACAATGTTCTCATGCTTAGCAGATCTTGTTATGTCCAAAACCATTGGAAATCTATACACAAAGTGACTCTACTAGAAGTAATAAGTGAATTTTATAAGGCAATGGTATACAAAACTATTATACAAAAGTAAATTGTAATTCTGTATCCTAGTAACAAAGAATTGAAAAAAAGAAATAAAAATACCATTAGTAATATAAAGCATAAAATAAAAATGAATAAATCTAACAAATGTCCAAAGCTTCTATACTCACAGGAACAGATAATTTCTGGGATATATTTAAGATGACCTACTAGAAGGAGAGATTTACCATGTTGGAGGATTGGAAATTTTATTGTTAAGAAATCCACTGTCCCCAAATTGACAGATAATTTATTCAAAATTTTAGCAAGCCCTTTTGAATAAAAAAAAATAAGACAGGTTTATTATAAAATGTATATTGATTTCAAAAAAAAATACCTAGAACAGAAGAATCTCAAAAATCTTGAGGATTTACATATCTGATTTCAAGGCTACTAAAAGGCTATGGTAGTGAATACAGTGGGTATTGGCTTAAGTATTGAAAAATGGAGTTCAGAAATAGACCCACATATATTAATATATAACTGATCCTAATGGGCTTCCCACATGATGCAGTGGTAAAGAATATGCCTGCCAAGGCAGGAAACACATGTTTGATCCCTGGGTTGGGAAGATCCACTGGAGAAGGGTATGGCAACCCACTCCAGTATTCTTGCCTGGAAAATTCCATGGACAGAGAAGCCTGGCAGGTTCCAGTCCATGGGGTCACAAAAAGTCGGACGCAACTGAGTAACTGAGCACACAGGCAGTGTTTAATCAAAGTGTCAGCTGAAGGGGGAAAGGAAGGTTGTTTTAACAAATGGTGCAGGGTATCCACATAAAAAAATGAAGCTCCATCCCTACACCTTACTCCACACATAAAAATTAATTTGAGTGGGCATCATAGACCTAAACATAAAAGCTAGAAACATAAAGCTTCTAAGTACAAGACAGTATCTTCATGCCTGTGAGCAGTTAACCATTTCTTTCTTGTATTATACAGGGCAGATACAGTGCTAACCATAAAGGAACAGTACCAGACAAAGAAACATTGCACACGCTGAACTGAGCACTTTACCCTTTAAAAATGTGTATGTGTTGAAATAAGGTAAAATCCAAGATAGTGACATTTTGAACACTTTCAAAAGCCAAATAGTTGTAATGAATCATATTTTCCCCCCAAATTAACTGATTCCATCTTACACATTAAAGAGTTAAGTTTGAAAATAAATAAGACCATCTTTCTCCCAACTGCTTTATGCTTATTTAAGTCAGTAATGAGAGACAGAGAGAAAAGAAACACATGAGTTACTTAAAATACATGCTCAAAGAACTGTGTAAATTAACATGTATAAATCATTTTTAATGAAGCATATTTTAAAAGCCAATAAAGCTATGAAATATCAGTGCAGTGTATATACTAGAAAATAATGGCCTTTCTTGTCCTCAGGTCTCCAAAATTCAAAATTGAAAACACCAAGTGCATTCATCTAACTTCCATATAATATTAGCATTTCTATTCAACATTAGGAACACTCAGTAGATTTTCCATAACTTTTATCATCATCATTTAAATATAGAGCCAGATGTCCTCAAACTTAATTCAGGACAAAGTTAATTACATTCAATTTTAGCTAACTGTAATGCAGGACATGTAAAATTGCACATTAGTTTTAATTTAAAATGATTCCATTACTGTAACTAATCACAGTAGATTTAGGACATATTACCATTCTTTGAAAAGTACATGACAAACAACTTAAATCTACTTCAAGCCTGTGCTTATTTTTCAGGCAATAAAGGGCTTAACATACATTTGTTGATGTACGTACATTTTATTTGGGGAAAAATATCACACTATTCTTTCCATTTGTATTTTCTACTTTCTACCGTCAGTACACTTTTCAGTATCCTTTTCTTGCAGTGTCATTGGGAGAGTTATGTGTAATGGATTGGTATATCATCGGCATTTAAAGCATGTATTACTCTCTTAGCGTGACATGCTACTAGATAAGGTGACATGGTTCCATAGGTCCCCGTTCTCTAGCAAGTTCTGACTTTAGATGTTTTAAAAATAAACATTTCTTTCAAGTAACATGCATTTATGACAGGTCAAAGTGACAAAAATTAATACTTATTGGTAGATTTTGGTTGAATGCTATAATATCATATGGTCCTGATTGAGATCTATCCTCATATTACATTGCATAGGACAAAATAGTATAATGTGGCCTACAAAAATAGATTGTATTGTGTGTCAGTTAATGGATTAGGAAATGAAAATTGACCACATATGCAACTGTCAACAGCACTTAGGTTTCAAAATATATATTAGAGTATTTTATTTGAATTCTGGCAAATGGAATGTAAAGGTATCTCTGTGAATTATGTGCTTAACATGTTTCATCTGTATATACACAGCATAATTCATACAATATTTGTGAAATCTGGTTGTATGAGATGTGAATTTTATTTTGCTTCTAGTGAAATTATGCTGTTGGTAAAATAGATGCTTTTAATAAACCACTATGTAACAGAATAACAACTTTCATATTAAAATAAATATCCAAAAGACATCACCTTTGAAATTAGGATGGACCTTGGGCTTCCCTTGTGGCTCAGACGGTAAAGAATCCGCCTGCAATGTGGGAGACTTGGGTTCAATCCCTGGGTTGGGAAGATCCCCTGGAGAAGGGAAAGGCTACCCACTCCAGTATTCTGGCCTGGAGAATTCCATGGACTGTATAGTCTATAGGGTCGCAAAGAGTTGGAGATGACTGAGCGACTTTCACTTTGAATCCTCACATTTAGTGTTAGAAGTCATAGCACGGACATTTTTGGCCTTACAAGTCACTTGAGTATTAATATCATTCTTCATTATTTTGTAGATGCTGCTCTGAGTAACAAGGAAACTAAGTTCCCCTTGAATTAAAGGAGAATGAATAGACTTTAAAAAATAAGGTTTCCTTTGGAGGTGTGAACTAGATTATAGCTCTAGTTCAGTGTTACAGATAAACAGTACAAGAGTCAGATGATCCTGTTCTGCCCATGACATTCACAGAATTTCCTCAGGACTGAGGTGGACTTCATCATTCACAGTTTGTGTCATTCTTGCAAGAAGCCATCTTCACACCCTCCATCCCCTCAGGTGAAAAGTGCAGTGTTATTTTGTTTCCAAGTAGGGTTTTTCATGGCATGTGTTCAGATTCCACCTGAAAACCATATTATCAATTATTCTGAATATTTACAGGCAAAAATTTGGGGGCTAACTTTTCAGTAACAAAACAAAACAAAAATCCAAAGAGAGATGAGAGATAATCAGAGATTTTAAACCCCTTTGGTAATTGATAGTTTTTTTTATTATTTAATTTCATTATCTTTGTGACTTTACCATATACCAAAGGGATATGTTCTGAAGGACCTCTTTTGCACTTAGACTGGTATTTAGGGTTGTCAGAGCTGTCTTTGAAAGGCCCAAAGCTAAAAATCCTGCAGTTAGGATGCTGAAGTTTACATTTTATGCATTGAAATTTAGATACATCACAGCTTTAAGTTAAATATTAGTATTTGCACAAGAGGTATTCCTGTAACAAAGCTCTGCTTTCCAGTGTCTTTACTTGCTTTTGAATTTTCTAGAAAAACTATTCTACTGCAGAGTTTCGTAAGTTATATTGTATTTCTTTGTGTGCTTTTTCTTTAATAATATATGCATATATATGGATGTCCTTTTAAATATGTAAATGGTAAGATCACTTGTTTTAAAGCACAGGCTCAGTTGTTGCATGCAGTGTTGAACTTAGGCTTGGAATATTTTGTATAATGGGCCACTAAAGTCAGTGGTTTGAAATTGCTGCCTTTTGAATCATGGATCATGAGTTTTACTATCAAGTTAGCATATTAGGTGCATGGTTTTTGATGACTGGTTTTACAGAAAACAACACAACTATATAATACACAAATTATTTATCTTTTAAAGTAGTTTTGTGTATTATGTCAAATCATAATTTATTTCAATGGTATCATTTGATGTAACCGTTTATATGACAAACCAATTGTATTTTATTCAAAGGCACCTGTAAATTATAAATCTTCTAATGTCCCATTGCTAGAATTTGTGATGGCTGATTTATAGCTAACTCATGAAACTGTCCATATGTTTGATATTTCACTTGATTAATGCTCCTGAAACAACAACAAAATATTAAAAAACACTTTTGTTTGCTGATCCTGTGGCTAGAAGATAGAGTTAGGAGTTAAAACCTTTGAATAATGGTGCCCCTCTGCACAAAACATTTAATTTTCATGGTATTAAGCTAAGGATTTTAATTATTTAAGAAAATACTGAGTCCTATAGATTCAAACATACAGTATAGTCTTTTAATGTTTCAATCACTGGACAATGAATGCTATATTTGTACATGTAATGCACTGTGTTGATTTTATTGGACTTATAAATATGTGTTACTATGAAACATAGCAGCAATTTCCCTTTAAGTCTTCAAATTTTAATTACATTATAAATGTACTAAAAATGTAAATGTACTTGCATTAATTCCACATTAAAAATATCCAACCTTAAACTCACTCGTATATTTTTTTTTGGTTTAGTATCATTGAAAAAGCTTTTCCTTTCTTTTTTTTTTAAATTGAAGTATAGTTGACTTACAATATTGTGTTAATTACTGCTGTACAACAAAGTAATTCAGTTATACACACACACACACATATATATTCTTTTCCATTATGGTTTATCATAAGATATTGAATACAGTTCTCTGTGCTATACAGCAGAACCTTGTTTATCCATTCTATATATAAAAGCTTACATCTGCTAACCCCAACCTTGCACTCCATCCCTCCCCCAAGTCCTTCCCCTCTTGGTAACCCCCAGTCTCTTCTCTAATCCATTATTCTGTTTCTGTTTCATAGATAGGTTCATTTGTGTCATATTTTAGATTCAACATATAAGTGATGTCACGTGATATTTGTCTTTCTCTTTCTGACTTAGTGTGATAATCTCTAGTTGCATCCATGTTGCTGCAAATGGCATTATTTCACTCTTTTTAATTGCTAAGTAATATTCCATTGCCTATATGTACCACATCTTCTTTATCCAGTCATCTGTCGACAGACATTTAGGTTGTTTCCACCTCTTGGCTATTGTGAATAGTGCTTCTATGGACATAGAGATGCATGTATGTTTTTGAATTATGGTTTTGTCCTGATATGTGACCAAGAGTGAGATTGCTGGGTCATATGCTAGCCTATTTTTAGTTTTCTGCTGCTGCTGCTGCTAAGTCACGTCAGTCGTGTCTGACTCTGTGCGATCCCATAGACGGCAGCCCATCAGGCTTCCATCCCTGGGATTCTCCAGGCAAGAACACTGAGGAACCTCCATACTGTTTTTCACAGTGTCTGTGCCAACTTATGTTCCCATCTACAGTATAGGAGGGTTTCTTTTTCTCCACACCCTTTCCAGCATTTGTTATTTGTAGATTTCAATGATTGCCATTCTGACTGGTGGTACCTCATTATAGTTTTGATTTGCATTTGTCTAATAATTAGTGATGTTGAGCATCTTTTTATGTGCCTGTTGGCCATCTATATTTCTTCTTTGGGGGAAATGTCTATTTGAGTCTTCTGCCCATTTTTGAATTGAGTTTTTTTTTTCTTTGGTTGTTGTTATTGTTGAGTTGTGTGAGCTATTTGTATATGCTGGAAATTAAGCCCTTGTCTGTTGCATTGTTTGCAAATATTTTCTCCCATTCTATAGGTTGTCATCATTTTGTTTATGGTTTTCTTTGCTTCACAAAAGCTGGTAAGTTTGATAGGTCCCATTTGTTTATTTATTTATTTTTTTAATTTCTATTGCCTGGAGGGGCCTGACCTAAGAAAACATTGGTATGATTTGTCAGAGAATAGAAAACTCCTTTCCTTTCATTTATTAGTGATACACTAAAGACTGAGCAACTGAACTGAACTGAACTGAAAGACACAATAATTATTTTGAGTTACTTGCTTACCTTCACTTTTGTCATAAAGTTGTAATAAATAAAACAAAGAAAATGAGCTCAATGATAGACAAAATACCATAGAACAAAGAAAACCCAGAAACAGAGTCTTATATATATGTAATTTGCTGTATTGATGAATGTAGCATTGCATGTGGGGAAATGAGAGACAGTTTAATAAATAGTGCTAGAAAAGTTGTAAAAACATGTTTACTTGTAGCCTTGCTTCTCTGAGAGAGACAGAGACACAGAGGTAGGGTAGAATATTTTGCTCAAAAAATTTCTTTACCCAAATCTGTAGGATAGCAGTACATGAGGTTTCAGGGGTAAGATAGCCATGGTTGTGAGAGGATATTTCCACACACTGAAAAAAATCTGCTTCCATTTGATGAAGTCCAAGGAAAGCTGGAAAGCATCTAGATACCCACAGCTGTTTTCTGAACTGTTGATTTTGCAAAGGGCTCTTAGCTGGGTCTGCTAGACTTAATCTTTTCCACAGCTCATTAGGGAGTTAGAACTTATGCCTTAATATAGAAGGAGAATCAAAACCTATCACATTGGTTTGGTTGGGTTGTTTCAGTTGTTTTAATGACGATCCCATCACAGATTCAACTATTTCTTTTGGCCTTTAAATTTATTTTTAGCTTTTTTGAGGAAGTCCGTTCCGTTCCGTTCGTTCAGTCGCTCAGTCGTGTCCGACTCTTTGCGACCCCGTGGACTGTAGCCTACCAGGCTTCTCCGTCCATGGGATTCTCCAGGCAAGAATACTGGAGTTGGTTACCATTTCCTTTGAGGAAGTACCAGCAGTCAATTGCTTAATCAAACATTTAATTCATCTTCAAGAACTCCCTGAAAATTAAAATGTGTATTCAAGTTTTTATTTATGCATTGTCTGAGGAATAAGTATTGGGCTGACCAGAAAGTTCGTTCAAGTTTTTCTGTAAGAACTTATGGAAAAACTTGAACGAACTTTATGGCCAACCTAATAATATTGTTGACATTTCCACAGTTACATATGAATCTCACAATATAGCGTATATAGTTGTTATAAAAGACTTCCCAACTTCTAGGCTATGGTATTCTCTTAAGAAGAGAGAAAATTTCAGAGTATGTTTTTGAAAGTATAAGAGAGTATGAGAAATGCTCCACTTGAAGAGAAGTTAGGTCAGTGATTTTGTTTGAGGTTTAGACAGAAATCAATCCAGTTTGACTTAACAGACTTTCTCTGAGAAAAATGCTTGTTATTAGTAGGTATTAGAACACAGGAATGGTCTTCCCTTAGGAGCAGTAGACTCCAGAGTGCTCAGTGAATCAAGTCTTAAGCAATTAATTGTCAAAACAAGTCATTTTTGTTACATTTCAGTACACTTCCCCTTTGTTGATTTGGGATGATCAGTTTGTAGTTGGTCTTATGGGGTTTGCCCAAGGACAGCAAGCAAACCAACCAATCAATGTTACAGACAAAACTAAACCCTTTATATCATTCAAAAGGAAATTAATAGAAGTTACAACTGGCTTTTTAAAAAAAAAATTCTCTTTAGTTCAAAATGTATTTTCTGTGTTAAAGCTCAAGACATACTCAAGTCTAAAGTTTTCCCTTAATAGAGTCACAGATGTAGAGAACAGACTTAGGGTTACCAAGGGTGGAAGGGGGGAACGGGATAAACTGGGAGATAGAGACTGACATATATATATACTGCTGCTGCTGCTGCTAAGTCACTTCAGTCGTGTCCGACTCTGTGTGACCCCATAGACGGCAGCCCACCAGGCTCCCCCGTCCCTGGGATTCTTCAGGCAAGAACACTGGAGTGGGTTGCCATTTCCTTCTCCAATGTGTGAAAGTGAAAAGTGAAAGTGAAGCCGCTCAGTCGAGTCTGACCCTTAGCGACCCCATGGACTGCAGCCTATCAGGCTCCTCTGTCCATGGGATTTTCCAGGCAAAAGTACTGGAGTGGGGTGCCATTGCCTTCTCCGACAGCAGAAACTAACACTGTAAAGCAAGTATACCAGTAAAAATTAATTAAAAAATTTAAAAAGTTTTCCCTTGTACTTGATGAGAGGCTACCTTATATTCGTTGATCACCTCATTTCACATACACGAATTCACCATTAAGTTCTGAAGCAAATGTATACAAAGTGGGACTAATAATGTGTATTGAGAACAGCCCATGAAGCTGGACTTTGTGAAAAAGGTAAATGAAACTTTGCTTAAGCCCAAAGCAAATAAAATGTAAACTGTTTCAAAGATACATTTTGTCTAAGTATTCATGAGATAGACTCACTAACTCAATTACTCCCAATATAACCAAACAAACGAAACCCAGGCTGGAGAATAAATTAAAACATCATAATAGAACAGAGGAGCAGGGTAGAGTGAAAGTCAGACAGATCTGAAGCATGAAAAGAACGTGATGTACTGAGACTTATCTTAGTGAATATATTTTTTTTAATCTCAGTTTGATAGTGAATGTGCTCTTTTACATGGCAAGCTACAAGAACAGATAAAATAAGTGAACTTTAACTTCTCAACCATAACAAAAATGACTTAAAATGGAAAAATCCTAGTGGATGTTTTGGAATCTAATATTAAAAGCTAAAGTGGTCTCTTTACTGACCTTGGGGAAGACACAAAGCTACACTTATACATTTAGAGCTAGTTTCAAAATACCTGAATTCAATGCAAAACAGCCATTTTACATATGAGAATTTGTAGCTTTAAAATCTGCTTGTGTTCCTCAAAATACCAAGTGCTGGAAAGGATGTGAAACAAGAACTCTTACATGATGTTACTGGCACATAAATTGGTACAACCCTTTGATGAACAATTTGCTAATACCAAATAAAGTTGAAGTAAATACTGTATAGCTTAGCAATTCCACTCTGAAGTGTCTACCCCTGGGAAACATTGACACATGTGCTCAAGGAGCTCAAGACTATAACCACGGTCTTGTAAGGCTAATCTGTTTTACATTTCCTAGAAAGTAATGATAACTCCTGTCATAATCCTTGGAAGGACATGAATGTAGGCATTCTCTCTGTATTTATCAGTCTCTTTTGCTATGGCCTATTCCCTGTGTTCAGGGTGAATTTCTCATTCTTACCCTAGATGACTGTGTTTTGCTCTGATGTGGTCAGTAATAGGTTGTTTTCCTTCCATTTCATTTATCCATTGGTTCATTCATTTAACAATCATGCACTGAGTTTCTCGAGGCTTCCCAGGTGGCACTAGTGGTCAAGAACACGCCTGCCAATGCAGGAGACATAAGAGATGGGGCTTCGATCCCTGGGTCAGGAAGATCCCCTGGAGGAGGGCATGGCAACCCACTCCAGTATTCTTGCCTGGAGAATCCCCATGGACAGAGGAGCCTGGCAGGCTATAGTCCATAGGGTTGCAGAGTTGGACATGACTGAAGTGACAACACGCATGCATGTGCTGTTTCTCAGAGACCTGGTGTATTCTTAATTTGGCTACTTACTTTTGAGCTGAGTTTTAATATCATGAAAATGCGTGCTTATTTTTGTCATATATTCCAAGAGGAAAACAGATTTTTATATATAGCTCTTCCTAAAGCATGTCATGTGTAAATCCTGGGACCCTTTTAGCTTTATGAGGTCAACACCTGAGCCACTACATGATTATTAATTTGCAGAAGCTATCTAAGACAGCATGCTGGAAGCATCAGCAAGTTTTTATAGATTAGTTCAGTCGCTCAGTCATGACCGACTCTTTGTGACCCCACGAATCACAGCACGCCAGGCCTCCCTGTCCATCACCAACTCCTGGAGTTCAATCAAACTCATGTCCATCGAGTCGGTGATGCCATTCAGCCATCTCATTCTCTGTTGTCCCCTTCTCCTCCTGCTCCCAATCCTTCCCAGCATCTGAGTCTTTTCCAGTGAGTCAACTCATTGCATGAGGTTTCAGCTTTAGCATCAGTCCTTCCAATGCACACCCAGGATTGATCTCCTTTAGAATGGACTGGTTGGATCTCCTTGCAGTCCAAGGGACTCTCAAGAGTCTTCTCCAGCACCACAGTTCCAAAGCATTAATTCTTCGGCGATCAGCTTTCTTCACAGTCCTACTCTCACATCCATACATGACCACTGGAAAAACCATAGCCTTGACTAGATGGACCTTTGTTGGCAAAGTACTGTCTCTGCTTTTTAATATACTATCTAGGTTGGTCATAACTTTCCTTCCAAGGAGTAAGCGTCTTTTAATTTCATGGCTGCAATCAGCATCCACAGTGATTTTGGAGTCCCAAAAAATAAAGTCTGACACTGTTTCCACTGTTTCCCCATCTATTTCCCATGAAGTGATGGGACCAGATGCCATGAACTTTGTTTTCTGAATGTTGAGCTTCAAGACAACCTTTTCACTCTCCTCTTTCACTTTCATCAAGAGGCTTTTTAGTTCCTCTTCACTTTCTGCCATAAGGGTGGTGTCATCTGCATATATGAGGTTATTGATATTTCTCCCAGCAATCTTGATTCCAGCTTGTGCTTCTTCTAGCCCAGCGTTCCTCATGATGTACTCTGCACATAAGTTGAATAAGCAGGGTGACAATATACAGCCTTGACATACTCCTTTTCCTGTTTGGAACCAGTCTGTTGTTCCATGTCCAGTTCTAACTGTGGCTTCCTGACCTGCATACAGGTTTCTCAAGAGGCAGGTCAGGTGGTCTGGTAGTCCCATCTCTTTCAGAATTCTCCACAGTTTATTGTGATCCACACAGTCAAAGGCTTTGGCATAGTCAATGAAGCAGAAATAGATGTTTTTCTGGAACTCTCTTGCTTTCTCCATGATCCAGCGGATGTTGGCAATTTGATCTCTGGTGCCTCTGCCTTTTCTAAAACCTGCTTGAACATCTGGAAGTTCACGGTTCACATATTGCTGAAGCCTGGCTTGGAGAATTTTGAGCATGACTTTACTAGCATGTGAGATGAGTGCAATTGTGCGGTAGTTTGAGCATTCTTTGGCATTGCCTTTCTTTGGGATTGGAATGAAGACTGACCTTTTCCAGTCCTGTGGCCACTGCTGAGTTTTCCAAATTTGCTGGCATACTGAATGCAGCACTTTCACAGCATCATCTTTCAGGATTTGAAATAGCTCAACTGGAATTCGATCACCTCCACTAGATTAGGATATCATATTTAACATTGCGAAGAAGCAGTCTTTTGAAAAGAAGTCCTTGGAATCAGGAATATCCATGTGCTTATTTCCATCCTTCTCCAATCAAGATAACTCTCTGGGACAGGGTAGGGGTGAGGATGGGGGAAAAAAGAGGTCAGTCTCCTACCAGGGTGGAATGATCTGGCCAGGAGTTCAAAATATTACTCTCATTCTGTGACAGGTCCTCAGCTCTGTTCTAGAAGCCATTGCCTCTTTATCTATAAGAAAGTTTCTTCCTCCTGTTTTTCCCTTCTGATAACCTTATCCCTAGTAGAGGCCGAAATTAACTCTGGAAACCTCTAGGCAAGCCATAACCCTACAGACACAGTGGAAACGGTCTACCTTGAAACTACTCTTGGAGAACATGAGTAATCTGGATACCTGGCTTGGTTGGAAAGGACACGGTTCCCAGGCCAAGTTTTTTGCCTGCTGTAACTTCAGCAGTCTCCGTAGTTTCCAGAACATGATTTTTGTGGCTTTAACCATGAGATCCCCCTCTCCCCAGTTTTTGTTTTATATTAATCCACTGACCCTAGCATTCATTTTTTAATCCTGAGATTTCTAAATAGCATCAGCCTCAGATTCAAAAAGAGCCCTGAGTGCTTTGCTCAGACAGGGCAGTCAGCTGCTGAAGTCTGTTTCCCCTGTCACCCAGGACTGTATGGCATTGTTAGCACCCCAGCTCCGGCTGGCCTTTGAAGCCTTCCTTCAGCTTTCAAACAACAACTTCTGCAGTAGCCTGCTGTCTTGGTGTGCTGCCTATGTTTAACCCTGCACAGTTGCAATGAATCGAGCTGAAATGTTTCTGGGATGACTGTGTGCCAGATAACAGAGATCAACTTGCTCTGGAAGTCAAATGTCACACCTGGAAGGCCCAGTTCTCTCAGCTGGGCTAAAAGCCAGACACCAGCACTGCAGGTTCACTACACAGGTGCTGCCCTGAGTCCAGGACTGCGGTTCCAGTTTGTTATTGGATGGCCACTCTGCCTTCCCTGCTACCTGATGGTCTTGTTGATTTGGTCACTTGTTTGTCAATTTGAGCATCACTAACAAGAATTTTAGGCAGTGCTCAGTCCCAGGTTTGCTGAAAGGATTTCCACCAATGCAGAATGCCCCCCACTGCCCTAAAAACACAGACAAAGCTCTAATTGAAAGTACTGTACTTCCACAATGTGAAGTGGGAGACTCAATTTCCTCATCTGTTAAATGGACAGAGTGATTTGGATAGTATCTAAGGGCCCTTGCTGCTCTGACTTTCTTAGATTGGATTGTCAGCTTTCAGAAGTGGTTTAAGAATTATAATTAAGCAATTTTTTGAACTGGTCTGTCACAGTTCATGAAAGTAGGGGAGAAAACCTTTCTCCCTTGGCAGAGAAAATTGGACATTTTGTTCCTGTCATCATTCAGCAACTAATATTCAAAAGAACCCAAAACAATCATACTTAAACAGCAACTTGAAATGACTGCACTACATTAACACACTTTTATCCACTCAGCAAGAGTTCTGTTTTAATCTGTCACTTCCAATATTGCAGCAGCATGTTTCAGCCCATTTTGACTAGCTACAGCGATTTTGAAAGCATTAATGATTCTTATATGGCGACTGTAAATGCTCTAGGTAGACTCTAGCGAGGGCCTGGCTCCGAAGCTCTTAGGTGGGCTTAAAGGCTCCAAATGTTTACTGGCGGCAACATGCCCCAGGTGACTGGTAAAAGAATGCAGTCATTTTTGAACTCATGGGGTAAAAAAGACTGTGGCTCCAGACTGGTGGGCCCAGAAGCTCCTCCCTCTGCCGCAGGGAAGACCAATTACAGGAAGTGTAAGACCACGCCCCCATTGTTCTCTTTGTAAAGGGTGGTCTCCATGGAAACAAGGCCAGTGGCTCCCTTTTACCAATCGCAGAGCGCTGTAGATACAGACCTTGCGTCCTCATTCAAATGTGAAGTAACGCGTTTCCATACATGAATCAGTGTCCTACTCAAACCTAAGGTGGATAATCAGTGTCTCCTCTCTCCTTTAACCAACAATAGCCGGATTGATTTCTTTTGTTTGTTCATGAAACCTCAATGCTAGGCATTATTTTTATTAAAGTATTGTCTCTTCTCCTGATACTCAATATAATAATTCCTATTGTGGGATAACCATGGATTCAGATTTAGCTAACATTTACTAACTATTGTGTAGTAGCATAGTAGGCGACAACAAGGCAATTCACATACATTATTTTAGTTAACTCACAAAATATATAAATGTGAACTCATGTAATAAACACTATTGGAGGTTGGCATACAGTAATCACTCTTTGATTATTTGTTGAATAAAAGAATGGGAGAACGTGAACTCACTATCACAAGGTCAACAGGGGCCCTTGGAGAACATTCTGTCAAACTCTATCATTACACAATGCAGAAGTCAACGCACAAAATGTAGAGTGATTAGGACTTCTGTGGTGGTCTAGTGATTTAAGACTCTGTGCTCCCGATGCAGGAGACCCGGGTTTGATCCCTGGTCAGGGAGTAAGACTTCACATGCTACAACTAAGACCTGGCACAGTCAAGTAAATAAAAACCTCTTTTTAAAATGTGGAGTGACTTATCCAAGGCCATATTCACAACTATTTAGACTCAATTCTGTTCTGTGTGGATCCAGACAACTGTCCTCACCAGGACACAGCACACACTGCCTCCCATGAAAGCTGTGTGATAACAGAGTATCAAATCTCTGCTGTGTCATATGGCATTTGGATGCATTCTTTTGAGTGTCCTGCCGAATGTAGTATTTGGGAGCCCTCTCTTTGAATGATTCAACAAAAAACACTTTTTGAGGAATTGAAAACTACATTTATTGATACTTTTATTTGAAAAACTCAAGGAAAAAATGGATTAATGAAAGTAAGTTGAAAGAAATCAGCAAGTGTGAGACCTGGATGGGGGTAACATGAGGGCAGGGGCAGCAGCAGCTTGGGGGTCAAAGTGGTCCAAAACATGGTGTGGTCAGTAGTTCCACATGTAATCACATGCAGGGTAAATTATTCACGTCAACCAAATTAATGAAAAGCCACGGTGTGAATCAGAACATCAGTTTCATTCACAGAGGGAAATAGTCTAATAGATCAAAATATTGATGTGATTGATTGATATATTGGTTGGTCAATAACCCTCTAAAGAATATAATATAGACAACCTAATTGTAATAAAAAAAAATAAGTGGCCTAGTGAGCATGGAACCAGCAAAAGGGAGTTCGCTGGCTCATGGGAATGATACATGTCTGTAAGCCTGGTGCAGCCCTCTCCACTGTAGTGATACGCCAGTTGAGGAGGCATGATGCTCGTCTTTTCTGGTCTGAGCAATTTCTTCCTTAGCCATGAACAACACCGGAGACACACCAATGAGTTTTCTTGAAGACACTATTCGTTCTACTTGCAAACTGACTGTTCTGACAGGTGTCAACTCACCTGGCTATATGTCAGTGTTCTTGGTAATAATGACATGCCTGTTTGCCTTCATGGAACCATGTCTAGTCAAACCTCCGTAACAACACAATTACAAGTCCATAGGAAACTACTCTGATGGGTCATTCCTTCCATTATGTATTATTTTAATAATGTGACTGTCTGAGAGGAATTTTCCTCCAAGATCAGGCACCTTACTTTATCTCTGTGATGAAAATGAGGCCCAAGATGAAACTGAGAGCAAGTCTGGGTTGGATAGGTGCACAGCAGTAAAACAGTACAATGCTTCCTTTCCCGCCTTTAATGCCTATGTAGGGAAAAGGGGAGGGAAAGAGAAAAGGTGATTTGGGGATTAGGAGGTGGAAAGGGTAAAGGATACAGGAATAAGGGTACTGAAAAAGAAGTAGTGTTTCCCATGACTTTTAATCTCTCAGCTGCTCCTATGTTCTTCCTGGATGAATGTGGGGCTGGCCTTGTGATGGACTAGACCAAATATCCTGAATACAGATCCAATAAATTTTAACTTGGTGGGGGGATGTAAGAAAGATTTGGCATGAGGAATGCTGCTAAGGACAGAGAAGCAGTGAGTTGCCCTGGTGGAGAACTACGATGCCTGACAGGCAGGATGAAGAACTTAACTTCACAATTTGGTCAAGGGCTAGACCTGAAGGAATGTCCACAATTTCCCACCACAGTATGTTTTTCTAGTGATTACATTTTCTTATCTACTTATTCTAGTAAAATATGAAGTCTAGCTAGACTTCTCCCCATAAAGAGAAAAAGGAATATTCATAGAAGGTATACACTCAAATCTAAAGAGATGGGAAAGTGATTAGTTAGTAAAGGACTTTGTCCATGTTCAATTTCAAATATGTCAGCCTTGGAAATGCATTTTTCTTTACGTGAGCTTTGTTTTTTCCTTAATCCAGTTGACATACCGGGACACCTTGGTATATATGCCATATTTTCCTTTCACTGCACACTCTTCACCCCAGCTAATAATTCCGGTTAAGAAACTGGTACCTTCTACTTCGGTAACATGGGGTCCCCCACTGTCTCCTTGGCATGAATCTTTCCCTCCCTCATGGTAGCCAGCACAGAACATATGACTGTAGATAGTGAACTTCGTGGATCGAAGACACGTGGCTCGGTCAACAAGTGGAACTTTCAGGTACTGAAGAATTGAGGCTGACCTCCCTCTGTTGAAGACTCTGCCCCAGCCACTCACATAACCGTAACCAAATTTGAGGAAGATGTTCGTGTATTCCCTGTCAGCAATGCAAATAGGGGTTACATAGCTATTTAGCTCTAAGGGTTCATCTAGTTCCAGGAGGGCAATGTCATGGCTGTACTTATTAACAGATGCGTTGTAGCCGTGGTAAGGAATAGCACGGATCACATTTCGCTTTTGCTCTGTAGGTTCTGGCTCCTCAGTGTTATGCTCACCTATAGAAAAGAAATGTCTTTTTCAACCACAGTCTCTCCCACAAAGAAACACGTTTTCCAAGTGTCCATCTAGCATCACTTCCTTGTGGTGGTTTAGTCGCTCAGTTGTGCCTGACTCTTGTGACCCCATGGGCTAGAGCCCACCAGGCTCCTCTGTACATGGGACTTCCTAGGCAAGAATACTGGAATGGGTTGCCATTTCCTTCTCCAGGGGATCTTCCTGACCCAGGGATCAAACCCCAGTCTCATGCGCTACAGGTGGTCTCCTGCATTGCAGGTGGATTCTTTACTAACTGAGCCAGCGGGGAAGCCCCTGTCCTTAGCTGGCAGCTTATATTCACCCACTGAAAATAAATTTCTCTTCAGTCACATATCACCTTTCACATAAAGAAGCAGATTCTCCAAGTGTCCACTTGGCACCATTGAATTACCTGCCAATCAAGTGTCAAATATCTTATTCTTGTATTGTTACGATTTTGGTAAAACTTAATTGAGGGCCAGTGCATACTTTTCAGGGCAAAAAGCCATTAAGAACCATCAGATAGATGGATCTGTTCACCCATGCTGTTTACGAGTCTCATCCTGTTCACAGGTGATAATGAATTGACTTGTTATGAATTATCCTCAGTTCAGTTCAGTCACTCAGTCATGTCCGACTCTTTGTGACCCCATGGGCTGCAGCCCATCAGGCTTTCCTGTCCATCACCAACTCCTGGAGCTTGCTCAAACTCATTCCCAATTTCAAGGATTTTGACTGCTTTTTTGAGCACAGATAATACATTCATTTGGTCATTCATTCAAATGTCAATTGAAGGCAGATTACAGTTTGTGCCAGGGGTGAGGATACAAGCATCAGTGATATGACATGGCTTTTGCAAAGGCTCAGTCTGGTGGGGAAATGGACACATCAATAGATAAGTATATTTGCACTGCAATGCCGGAGACGGGGGCTCAATCCCTGGGTCAGGAAGATCCCCTAGAGAAGGAAATGGCAACCCACTCCAGTATTCTTGCCTGGAGAATCCCCATGGACAGAGGAGCCTGGCAGGCTACATTCCATGGGTCGCAAGAGTTGGACATGACTTAGCAACTAAACCAACACCCAAATGATATAGCAGTCATATAGAAGATCTAGGGCTGTTGCAAACAATTGCCATCCCTTGTTTATTTACCTGCAACAACAGTAATTTTAACACCAGGCTTGATGCAGTGGGCTGCAGTTACAACCCATTTTTCATTAACGATGGAACCTCCACAGAAGGCAGCAATTTCACCATGCAAAAGGACCTGTGGAAACAAAATGATGAATCTTACGACATAATATATTTGATCTACAACAACAGCAACAACAAAAAACATGGGTGCTGTTTAGAGGAGTGAGCAAAAAGTTGGCTTCTAGGTGCGGGCTGAAGTGAAGTGTTTCTGGCAAGTGTCAGTTTTGAAGATGTCTTAGTGTTCCTGGAGCACAATCAAAAAAGCCATTTTTGAAACTGTATTGAAGAGAATGAGCAGTGATAGCCAGGGGGTGTGCTAGATGGGGAAACTAGGAGGAAATAGCTTCTTTGGATGATGTGGGGTCCTTGGGTTTCTTTTCCAGGTGAGTCAGGTTCTCTGATAGCATAAATTGCTTCTTGGGGATATGGCTGGTACATTCTGAAATGCGCTGACTGGACTCCTGGAGATCAAGTGATTACTGAGTCTCCTGTCCATGCACGAGGAAATCTGCTTGCTATAGAGCATTTGAAAGAAAAACTACTGACTTTTCCAGGAGATCTTTTCAAGCCCTTTCTAAACAAGAATGATATGAAATGGGACTTAATGGCTGTGCTATGCCCATTCAGGCAGGGAGCAACAGCCGAACTTGTGCACTCGTTCTGGTCTCCCCCCTACCATCTCCACCTCCCCCCACTGGATCTGTAAGCTGCCCCTGTCCTAAAAGATCTACAAAGCTATTGTTTGATTTGGGGACAGAGATGTTTGAGCACTACCTTGAGCCTGGGCATGATTAGATAAGAGGTCAGTCCATTCTTTCATCTACACATTCATCGTATAACCAGAGTGGACTATGGATATTTTTACCACCTCAATGTCTAGATCAACTTGGAGAATTTTCACTTCCTGTGTATTCAAGGTCCTTGGTCCACCTCTTCAGGAAGAAAGCTGAGAAGTGTGAACACTAGAGGGCACACTCAACATTTGGTAAACCCTTTGTGGGCACTGCTGCCCTTTTACTGAAGCACATACAGCCTCAGGCATAAGCCCATTCGTAATAAACTAGGAAAAGGGGGTGGTCACTCCTTTCTGGTTTGAGTCTGAGAAGGTCCTTGGGGGCATACTCTGGTGAAGATTCTTTTTGTCGTGAATTCTATTTATTGAACCCTGGCTAATCCTAGACACTAAAGCACTAGCCTCCCACATGGAGACCTATGGGGCTGACCCTCTTTTCTAAACACAGGTTTCCCTTTCATTCTAGCTGTTGTTTTTCATATTGAAAAATAAAAATATAGGAAAACTCACACAACATAATAAACACCAGTTCAACCACTGTCCAGACTCAACAATGATCTTATTTTTTTTTGAATCTGTATTGCTCACTATGGACAAATCATTGTGCTAAGTGTTTCACGTACATTTAATACTAACAACACTTTGTAGAGTGACACTTCCATACAGATGAGCAAACCGAGGTTTAGATATGCAGTTAGTTAAGCTTAGTTAGTGGTGAGGCTGGGATACAAAGCCTAGTTTGACTGGCTTCAGAATCAGGGTTCTAAGCACCCAGTATTTCTCCTAGTATGCTTGGTGGACCAATTGCATCTGGGGTGCTTATAAAATGCAGCTTTGGGAGCCCACCCAGATTTTATCAGAATATTTGCTGCATGGGATGGGAGAAAATGCAGATCTCCGGAATATCCTTATGCATAATTAAATTTGAGAAATTCTGTTCCAGAATTTCCATGGCTTAGTGACCTTTATGTTTTAAAAGTGATTACTCCAGGAGGAGCTGGCTAAATAATTTGCGGGGCTTGTTGCAAAATGAAAATGCAGGTCCCCTTGTTCAAAATAGGAAAAATTGTCATGGAAGATACTAAAATAAAACAGTTTTGCTTTTTTTCTGTGGTTCTCACAACCTATCATGGTGTTGTGAATTTACTTTTTAAAGTTGGGCTCCCTCATGTGTGGGCATAGCCACTGGGTGAGCGCAGGCACTCACAGGTGCCCAGGGGGCACTGAACAGGCACTCACAAATGCAGCTCTTAGCTGCCAGGTCCCCTCTCCCACCAGCCCTGTGCTGGTGCCCTAGTGCCATCTTCCCTTCCCACTGGTCCACTAAAGCAATCAACAGCCAATGGTGACTCCTAGGGGATTTCAACTTCTGTGTCAGGATATGTTCAGTTCCTGGAATGAAGGGAGGCAAGAGGTTTGCCCCTGTTATTCCCCCTCTAAATGTGCTAGGACGCATTTTTGGCCATGTGAGATGCCATGTGGCCATGCCCCTTCTTCAAATGGCATAGAGTCTGGGCACCCAGCTTCAACTCTCTGTGTGCCTATGCTGGAGAAGGATGACAACAGTAGCTGTTGGCAGTGAGGAGGGGGCATATGCCAGTGTGCCAAGGTTGGCGGTGGCAGTGGTCATTGGGCAGCTGGGGAAAGGGGAGAGAGAGCTAGCCAAGGCACCAGGGGACAGGGGAGAGGGAGGTCAAGAATCCACCCCTGTGCAGTACTGAGAGGTGAGTCTGCGGTGACTTGAGGTTCCAGGTCACCAGCACACGCATGCTCCATTGTCTCATTGAACTTGAATTATAAAACACAAACTCAAAGCATTGAACTACAAATGCGGGACCCTTTGGAAGACACGGCCCTGCAACTGCACTGGTCACCAGTTCTTGAAACTGGCCCAGACCTCAGGTGAGTATCTTCACCAGGCGAATTTGCACAACACTGTTCTTTACTAGGCCTCATGACTACAACTGAATACATCTGCTCAAGTAACAGGAGTTAAGCATTCATATACAATGATATAATGGTGCTTACCCTCCATATGAGAGGCGAATTGGACAAATTCTCAGCTTAATGGGCTAGTTAGGCCAGAGTGAATGATAGCCACAGCCCCGGGCACAGAGACTATGTTGTAGCTAGTCTGATTTCTGCCGAAGACTTGCTGCCTGGAGCTCCTACGCTGTTCTGGTGGATGGCTAAGAAATACAGTTGTGTCCTTTCAAGCCCGAAGAGAGTTTTTTTTTTTTTTTTTTTTTGCCCATTCCTGATTAGTATTAGAAATTTTGGTAAACAGCTTTGCCAAGAAAAAGCCCTAAAATACATTTGCATTTAAAAATATTTCAAGTGACTTGGTTTTGCAATGTTTACTTGACTACTTCAGGACCACAGCTATCTAAATGTTAGCTGTTTGGGGATGAGCTGTCTGCGTGGCCAAGGAGAAGTTCTTGTATGACATCACTTTGGAGAACGATCAGAAAAATAGGAAAGCATATGTTCTGAGAAACGTGTCCAAGTGCTGATTTGTCAAACATTTTAATGTTTGTCATATCCTAACAGGAGCGCATTTTCTCTTTCACACACACACAGATACACACCAAACACACCCACATACATCTGCAAAATACACATTCACATATCTATTTTGATGTTCTTCACTGACAATGCCAGCCTAGAGTAATAGCTGCTTCCCTGTTGTTCCTTTTTTAACCTTTTAACTCAAACTTGACCTTTCTCTGTCATTTCAGTAAACTCTTACTCTCCCTACCTAGCCACCTCCTAACAATTTTCCTTTGCATACTTGTTCTCTTATGTATAAAGAGCAAAACCATTTCTACATGATGTATGGCTTATTAAGCCTACAGGTGTGATTCACCCAGCCCTTGGCCCTACTTCATTTTTCTGAGCACAGAGGGGAGGATCACTTTTGGCTTTTAATGGTTAACTAGACTAGTATTGACATCTGCATTGCAGGCAGATGCTTTACCATCTGAGCCACCAGGGAAACCCAGTCATTGAAATAGACTTCATTAAACCATCCTAGAGAAGAATTCTCTACATGTTCTGCCCAAAATAGTTTTGTGGGACCAGATGAGTTTACATATGTCATGTTTTCATTTCTGCTAATTGGAACTGTATAATCTGAGCTAAGAAAAATAGGGGATTATCTTTTCAAGTGAAGATATATCTATAGTCTTAGGAAGTTCATGTAATATCTTATCTTCCTCCCAATATCCACCCCCACCCACCCACCCACCAGGAGAAAGAGAAAGTTCCGGTGTATACAGATGGTAACTACTTGTTGTCTGCCATGGGGGTGTGTCCTAATCAAATGGAAAGAATTAGGTCAGTGTAGGCACAACCCACTCCAGTATTCTTGCCTGGAGAATCCCATGGACAGAAGAACCTGGCGGGTTACAGTTCACGGGGTCCAAGAGTTGCACACAACTGAGCAACTAAAAAACAACAACATAAAGGATTAAAGAGAGCTTAACCACTTGGTTTCCATTGTATTCCGGCTTTCTCAATCTCGTAGAATGATCTTCAAAAGATTAAATGTACAGTGAAAAGTGAAAGTGTGAGTTTCTCGGTTGTTCCTTCTCCAGGGAATCTTCCCCACCCAGAGATCGAACACAGGTCTCCTGCATTGCAGGCACATTCTTAACCATCTGAGCCAT
This sequence comes from Moschus berezovskii, assembly GCF_049115385.1. Classification (NCBI taxonomy): domain Eukaryota; kingdom Metazoa; phylum Chordata; class Mammalia; order Artiodactyla; family Moschidae; genus Moschus; species Moschus berezovskii. The sequence continues at coordinate 129,793,186 of NC_142488.1, read as the reverse complement.
GTATCTCAGATTAAACATACAATATGTATGGCTAATATGGAACCTGAGGCCCATGATAAACCAAAAGAGAAAGACCAGGCACATCGCATCCAGGGCCAGACAGATCCTAACTCAAAGCAGAAGAGGAGGGTGGAGCTCTTGGGGGCAGGTTCGCGCATGCTCAGAATTGTTGGCTGGTAGGGTCAAGCGAATACGACCAAAAGCCAGTGAGAGGTTTAGAAAGCGGAAACTCAGTGCTGCTTCCTCCAATTTCTGACTTTTAAGCTGTTGATGAAGGTAGTCTCATAATATAGGTGTTGCGATTTCTCTGTTTTCTCTAATGTTCACATCTTTCATCGCTTCCCTTTGTAGCTGTATGAAATTTGCGTTCTGTTTTACTTGCTCACTCCGCCAAGGATATACCGACTCTAGGAAATAGCCTTTCTGTTCCCATATAGTGCAGTCAACCCTCTAGCTTCCTCTCTCGGCTCCTGAGTGGCTCTGCAGAGTCCCCGAGTTCTCCAGGGGCCCTGAACCCAGAGCTGGGCATCTGGAAGGAAAATGCAGGAAACTCATGCCTCATGCCTCCGCTTCTCTCCCAGGCCCTCTATCGCTGTGATGCGGGATTAGAGGTCAGAGATCGGTCAGTCTTCCTGCGCCTTTGACCTTGGGGTCGGAGGTTGGAGCAGCAGGAAGCGCAGGGGGTTCTGGGAAATGCCTGTGGCCAACCCGCTGCGGCTGCGGCGGCTTTGCCTCCAGTGGGGAAGTTGAACCGAAAGCCCTAGAATAAGGTAAGCATGCACGTGGCCGATGACAGCCGCGCGAAAGGTGAAGCTCACTTCTTAGGGTCTCAGAGCGGGGCAGGGTGGCCGCGGTCCCTAGCCTGCCCTGTCTCATCTCCCAGCAGGTGAGCCCCGGCCCTCGACTGTCCGGGATGGCCTTGTTCCCCCGCTGCGGTTCTCGGGACAGAACAGTGCCTCAAGTCAACAATTCCACGAGCATCTGCTCGACCAGATCTGCTCCCCAAGCTGCCCGGCTCCCGTGACTGACCCAAGTGGCCGGAACAGCCTTTCTTCACCAGGAACAGAGTCCACCTGCCTGCCTGGAACTTTCATCCGTAAATCCTCCGAGAAAAAGTCGTCGCCCCCTTGCTCTTGTGGCCCTGCAGCTCTTGCCAGCCCACAGCAGCTGCTACTGCTGCTATTAAGTCATTTCAGTCGTGTCCGACTCTGTGTGACCCCATAGACGGAAGCCCACCAGGCTCCCCCGTCCCTGGGATTCTCCAGGCAAGAACACTGGAGTGGGTTGCCATTTCCTTCTCCAATGTGTGAAAGTGAAAAGTGAAAGTGAAGTCGCTCAGTCGTGTCCGACTCTTAGCGACCCCACGGACTGCAGCCAACCAGGCTCCTCCATCCATGGGATTTTCTAGGCAAGAGTACTGGAGTGGTTTGCCATTGCCTTCTCCGAGCCCACAGCTAACCTAACCCTTTTCTTGAACAGGTTAGACGTTTCCAGTTCGTTCAAATTATTCGTTATTCTATAGGAAACTGAACTCCATCTGGGCCTCTTTGCAAGATGCTTCACCCATGTGGTCGTGTGATTCCCCATCCCCTTTTACTGACACAAAAGCATTTTGAATCTTTTCTAGGTGGTGTTGCAACTCCAGCTGTTGCTCACTTTCTCTTGATGCTTGGCCTTCAGCAGGGGTGTTGCAGTTCGGTCTGCAATCAAATCAGGTATTTCCACTTTGCAGATTAACTGTGAATTGGTGGCAGTTGGCTCATTCATAAATGGGGAGAGATTCTGGTTGTCTTTTTTTTTTTTCCTGTTTTGTCTGTGTCTAAAAGTGAATTTAAACTTTTTTCCCCCCATTTGGCTGTGCCGAGTCTTAGTTGCAGCATGCAGAATCTTTAGCTGAGTCATGTGCGATCTAGTTTTCTGACCAGGGATTGAACCTGCGCCCTCCCGCCCCCCCCCCCCCCCCCCCCCCCCCCGCCACATTGGGACTTAATTACTGGACCACCAGCGACTTCCCTAAAAGTGACTTGTATATTCAGTTTATCTCCTGCATTTGAAATCCAGTCACCTTTTGTGAGAAATTGGGTGCAGTGGGTGTGGAGAGAGAGTTTCTCTGGTGAGGAAGGAATCAGTGTGAAAGTGTGACAGGGTCTTTCTGGAGTATCCTAGAGAGTAGCATGGCTCTTCACATTTGGAAAAGACAAGACTGAAACCTGGTGCTTGGTACCTCTGCAGTCAGTAATCTTTCTTCATAAGGATGAAATAGTGAGTAAATGTGTGTGGGGGTGAGTGATCTTGAACACTCCAGATGACCTCACCTAGGCTTATAGGGAGGAGACAACAGGTGCATTCACTATTAAGTGTGCAGCAAGGAAGACATGAAAAGATTTGTAATGATGGGTCTCAAATCTAGCCCTTGGTTACCTCAAAAACATGGACAGGTGATTCTCATGTGTGTTGTCTGCAGATCATACCTGGAGAAATGTGGGACTAGGTACCATGAGTCCACTATTTGGTGTTTTGGACCCTAGCTGCTGGGCTTCCCTGGTGGCTCAGATGGTAAAGAATCTGCTTGAAATGCAGGAGACCTGGGTTTGATCCCTGGGTCAGGAAGATCCCCTGGAGAAGGGAATGGCAACCCACTCCAGTATTCTTGCCTGGAGAATCCCATGGACAGAGGAGCCTGGTGGGCTAATGTCCACAGGGTTGCAAAGAGTCAGACATGACTGAGCCACTAACACACACACACTCTAGCTACTATAACAAGTTTGTTTCCTTTGGACCAGTGAGTTTCCAATTGTACAGTGTCAGAATGACCTGAAGGGCTTGTTTGTGCTCTGATTGCTGGGCCCTACCCCCAGAGTTGCTGATTCCTGTAGGTCTGGGGCACAGCATGAAAATGTACAGTCCGAACAAGTTCCCAGCAGAATCTGATGCTACCATACCTTGAGAACTACAGCCTTGGACCAAGCCCCTACCTCCTATGCCCTGTCTGGGTCCAGTACCCCAGTTCTTCCCTTAATCCTTCCTGAGTTCTTTTAAAAATGCCTTCGAAATACTCCAGTTTCTCTGGACCTAGAGACTTTCTGACTCTGTCCAGTTCTCCCAGGGGCTGAAGCTGAAGTAGTACCCAGAGCCCCAGTACTGGTGACCTCACTTCCAGACATCCTTGTTGCTTGTTGGAAATCCTGTTATGCCATGTTCTTGGTGCCAAACTCTCCTTGGCCTTGTGTGGTAGCTGTCCCTGGATTTCTCTCTCAGCAGCTCCTCACCTGTGGGGATTTCCTCATCCTACTTTGTGCTGAAACGTGCCTAAACACTTTCCTCATCCCAATAGGTCTGACCCCACCTGGCCTGTCCCTTTTCCACTGGACTCCAGTTTTGACACACCGTCAACACCGAGTACCTGCCAAGGGAATTGACCTCTTGCAGCATCTTCTCCACCAACCACACGATTGAAGTCATTGAATGATTGGTTGCTTTGAGTGACGTTATCCCAAATTATTTCAGCTTCAGAAGAATTTTCATAGTTCATATTGGAAAAAATAGTCTCAGCACGGGTGAGCTTCTTAGAAGTATGTGAAACAGAGACTCGTCCACAGGGAAATGGCACTAGACAAATGGAAAAAAAAAATTAGTACCCTGGTATTTCTCATTGGCTAGCAGACAAAAGTCTGGAGTGAGGCCCATCCTTGTCATGTCTGAGAAGCAAGCCCATCGGTATTTTTTAAAAAATTGAATCAATGAATATACTCTCAAACTAAGAGGTTAATTGCATTATTTCCATGGAAAGTTTTCAAACGCTTCATGAAAAGGACATTTGACTCAGGAATCTGTCATCTTTACGGAAACAGAAGAGGTGTTCCCAAATCAAATTTCATAAGACTTTATCTTCCCTGGTGGCTCAGACAGTAAAGTGTCTGCCTACAATGCGGGAGACCCAGGTTCAATCCTTGGGTCGGGAATATCTCCTGGAGAAGGAAATGGCAACCCACTCCAGTATGCTTGCCTGGAAAATCCCACGGATGAAGGAGCCTGGTAGGCTACAGTCCATGGGGTCACAAAGAATCAGACACGACTGAGTGACTTCACTTTGATTTATATGAAGTCCAATGACTTCCTGTTTCTTTACGAAAAAGTTTTATTTCCAGGTACTGTCCTTGAATGGAAATCTGGGGATTGGTGCCATATAACCTTGATTTTAGAATTAGGTAAATGGGATGTCTGCTCTTTATTGTTAACGGGATTTCATTTTTTTCTTTTTTGAGGCCACACTGCATGGCTTTTGGGATTTTAGTTTCCTAACCAGGGATCAAACCCAGGCCTCTGGCAGTGAGAATGCAGAGTCCTGAGCACTGGACTGACAGGGAATTTCTAAGACTTCTTTTGTAGACCAAAATGCCTTCAAGATTCCAAGGTGAAATTTAGGTATCCATTGGGGAGAGGTCATTGTGATTTAATTACCTGGCTGCTGAGTATTAACTAAATAAATTACTAACATGATTATAACCACCACATCTACCTGGGCACTGGCTACCTTTTACCTTGGGTTGGTTTATTTCCTAAAGAAAAGAAATCATCTACTGATACAATGGGGAGAAGCAGAATGGAAATTTGTAGTCAAGCAAAGTCACTTCACATTTTATTTCTCACTTTCCTTCTATCCACATTCCTTATAACAGACATTTCTATAGCAACCAGCTGTGGCAAAGTATCATGAAGACAGCATGTGGTTGGGAAAACAGGAAATTAGTTCAAAATACTTATGTATAAATATAAATCATCAACATTGGCTCGAGAAAAGGGACCACTACTATTGAAAGGCAGAAAAGCTTATTTTAGTTTTGGCTTATTTATTCTGTTAAAACTAAGGCTATATTCAGAATAACACTTTAATAGTTGGAGGTGGTTCTCCGTTTTTTCTCTTTCTTATAACAGAAAAGGACTTATAACGATTTAGCTACTCTGCTGTCTGTCTACACTGGAAGTTAGGTTTCAAAGGTAAAAACAGATACACAGATACACACATACTTCTCCCTAGGTAGGCTAGTTTGAAGCTGTGTATGTCAAGAACCAGGTAGAAGGATGGGAGGCAGGCAGGTCCTTGAAGCATTAGACTCTTCATTTTAGTGCAGTCTATATATATTCTTATCTTCTGGTTCTTTCTTTAATTTCCTCTGCCAGGTGCATTGCTAAGATAGGTATCGAACCCAGTTACAGAGGAATGGTGTTTGATTTAATGTATAATTTAATAAGCTATCAGCTTTTGGAAATGCAAAAGAAATTATATCTAGTTTGCTTCAAAAAGGCCCCTCACTTATCAAATATAATTGGTCCTGTGGAGCTTACATTAAAAAAAAATTCCAAGTTTCTGCTGCCTTCATTTCCAGAGAAGAGCAGTGTGAAGAGTGGAGATGCTCTCCACACACCAGTCAGCTGTCAATATGGTGGTATGGTTGACATAACTGGGAAACATTGCTTTGTCCACTGCTGTATAGATTGACTGTGCTGATCCGCTTGACACACTCAGAACAGATAGTTGTCAGAACTATTCTGATGCCAAGCATGTAAACTCAGGCTGGGAATGAAGGAGAGAAAATAACTTCCTCAGTGTAAACCAGCCATGCTCGGACAGATCATGCTTAAAATTCACCAGCCTTGTACTAGAAGCCTATCAGTCAACCACATATGTATCTTTTATTTTTTTATTACAGGATCACTACATTAATTTGACTTCATGAATTATAGATATGCACACAGAAATCACACAAATCAATTGCTTCATGATATAGAGGTCAAAGGAGAAAATTGGGTACAGAAAAGACAGAAGACAAGTACAGAATTTCTATTCAAAATGATGGTGCAATTTGAAAAATTAATTTGCCCGTATTACTAGTCTTTTCTGTGATTTCAAAAGGAAGTGAAAACAAGGAACGAAATTATGTAGGATGCTAAAAGTTCAAATATGGATTTGGAAAACATATCTGCTGAACTTAAAAAAACAAACTTAGATTTTGACCTGCTGGTTCGCAGGACTTTTGGTCTTTTGCAAGTCGGTATCCAGCAGTACAGGAACAAACCACCTTGTTATCTGTGTCCCTTTTACAAAACTGCTTGCATCTGCCATTCTTAATGCTGCATGTTGCATCTGAAAGAAAGCAAAATCCACAGCAATAACATCAACTAACATACAATCCTAAAAAGTACATGAAACCACTAACTCTGGTACAGGTCAAATATAAGCTGAGAGCATTCGTGGAGAGAAGTTTGTGAGCCTTGAGCTAAGAGTAGGGGGGGAAAAAGATAAAATTCTTAGTATGGCATAAAAATGGTGGCAGCAATATATGTGATTTGGCATAAAACTGAAGGTGTAGATATGCTATTTTCACAAAATCATAGACTTCAGTGAAAAAAGCTGCTTATTAAAGTATAACAGATCCCAGAAAGTACCTAGAACTTTGGTATGAGTTTTCACAAGGTGATTTCACTTGTTTAAACAGTAAACAGATCAGTACAGAGGACCTTATCAACAGCCCAGAAGCTCTCCTAATTCCCCCTTCTGGTCACTACTTCCTCCTTCCCAAAGTTACCATTACCCTGACTTCTAACAAGGAATTAGTTTCACCTGTTCATGAACTTTATCTAAGGAGGAGCACCCATTATGTACTCTTCTATGTTTCTGTTAACATTTTGTCTGTGAGCTTCATCCATGTTGTTTTGTATAGCCATAGTTCATCTACATGCTGTGTAATACATTCCATTGTACGAATATTACTACCTCTCTTCACCATTTTACTGTGGATGAATATTTGAGTTGAGTTTCCAATTTTTGGGTCTTATGTTTAATGCTGTAATGAACATTCTTGTACATATCTTTTGGTAACATATGTGTGCATATTTACTGGATATGTACTCATGAGTGTAATGATTGGACCATATGTTCAGGCTTAGTAGATACTGCCAAATAGTTTTCTAAGATAATTATACAAATTTAGATTCTCACCATCAGCATATGAGAGTTCTAGTTGCTGGATATATGCATTGTTGATACGTTCTCCCACTCTGTGACTTACCTTTTCATCCTAAACAGTATATTTTGCTGAATACAAGTGCCTACTGTTAATATAAGGGAAGGAAATGGCAACACATCCCAGTGTTCTTGCCTGGAGAATCCCAGGGACAGAGGAGCCTGGTGGGCTGCCATCTATGGGGTCACACAGGGTCAGACATCACTGAAGTGACTTAGCATGAATGTATGCACTGTTAATATAATCCAGTTTTTCAAAGCAAACTTGAAGCTGGCCCTGGTGGGTATGTATCAACACAGGAGAATGAAATAAGGTCCTTTAAGGGAGCTAAATGCCAAAAACACTATGTGTTGACAATGATAAACAGTCTAGTGGCCCATATTCTCTTTATTCTCCTATACAATTTCTCTTATTCATATAATATGTCTTTCTTTGTCTCTTGTAATGCTTTTTGGTCAGGATTCTATTTATCTGATATTAAGATGGCTTTGCCAGTTTCTTTGTGTTAGCATTTACCTGGCAAATGTTTTTATATCCCTTTATTTTATCCTCCTGGTATAGTTTTATTTTAGGTATCTCTTTGATCAGCAGCATATAATTAGATTTTTAGCTCTAGACTGAAAATTGTCGTTAACTCCAATTCACGTTAATTGTGATTCCTGATATATTTGACTTGTTTCTGCCATCTTATTCTGTATTTTCAAATTCCTGTGCTTTCCCTTTGTTTCTCCAATGCCATCTCAATAACAGGAAGTAGCAGGGTTCAGGCCTTGCTAGCTGAGACCTGTTGAGTTAAGAGAAATAGGTGCTGCCCCAGGACCGATTTCTGCCTCTAGAGCAGTGCAGGAACACAGTGAATGGAAGGCACCTTCCCATTACCTACAGGCTTAACAGCAGTAGAACTTTCAAGAGAAGTGCTCGTTTGTCAGTGCAGTTAGAAAATGCATGGCTGTGTTAGCCACCTGTTGTGGGCCACCTTAGTTGCCCCCACCCACGTCTGTTCCAGCCCCGTTGGTGATTTGCTCTGTGTGGACTTCTCTTGGCTTCATCTAGGTGCCGCCTTGAATGGCCTGGCTCAGATCTGTATTGTGGACCTCTGGTCTCTTTGCTTGATGCTCCCGGGTTAATGCTGAGGCCTGGGATTCCGCGTGGCCTCTCAGAGGGGCCCCAGTGCGTACAACGTGGTGATGCCGGGGAGTTAATGCTGCACAGGCTGAACTGTTGACCATCGAGAGATGTATGCTGGTGGACAGATTCTTTTACCTCTTCTCCCTTCTGAGACTGACTCTCCTGAGGCCAGCTCACATGGCTTCTTGGAAAGCAGTCCCCAGAGATCAAGCAGTCAGTTGCAGGTGAGGAGAGATGACTCCTACTCTTGGCTCTCCTTTCCTCATTTCTCACTCCCCCATCCCTTACTCTTGCCCCTCTAGAATTGCACACCTTAACACATAAGCTCGTGTCACAGACTTTTTTTTTTCCCTTTAGATTTCAGGCTAACAGAATGACTGTATGATCTGGGAGTATATTATGGATTTGTGAGTGACAGGTCTAAATTTTTGAATTCCATTTTACGTAGGTAGCATAGGCTAGAGTAATGATTAGTTCATGTTCCTTACTGATCTTCAGGAAATGAGGGAAGGCAAATCAACTGTTACCAGGTAGACAAAGGAACCAGCCTAAGCTTTACACCCTTTGCTGCCAATAATCTACTAAGTGCAGGAGCCAGAAAGATGGCACTTGGTCCTTTTTATTTATTTATTAAAGACCTTTCTCCTCACTAAAGGTAATTACATCACTGGCTCTTCTCATGTTACTAGCAATCATTTTGTTGCTGCAAAGCAATACTAGAGTGTGCAGCCAAATCAAATACCCTCTGTAGGGAGTGTTCAGTCAATATGAGAATGTGCAGAGTTCACAGAGGTGGGTGGCAGGTGCTGACCAGTTCGGACCTGGCCATGCACAACAGGAATGGGTAAAGTTGAGGTGCTTTTCCTGATTCTGCATCCTTGGCTAAGTAACTGGACTGCTCCATCCTTTCCCCCATTTGTCACTGCACTTTGTGGCCTAGTATGTTGCTGCTGCTGCTGTCTTGTGGCTTGGTTTGTGCACACAGTGGGAAATATTGCTGTCCGACGAGCAGTCTTTTGACCTCAAGTAAAGATCTTAAGAGTCTGGAAAGAAAATAATAGCACAAGGAGTTCCAGTGGAGAGGTCTGTAGTTCTGCACCTCAGGGACAGTCACTGTAGGACTCAGTCATCAATTGTTTATGGAGTACTTGGACATTAGGCCCGTGTTGGGTGTAGATTCTCCCTGGTCCTTTGGTTGGTTGGTTTAGTTGCTCAGTCGTGTCTGACTCTTGCGACCCCCATGGACTGTAGCCCGTCAGGCTCCTCTGTCCATGGGATTTCCCAGGCAAGAATACTGGAGTCAGTTGACATTCCCTTCTCCAGGGCATCTTCCCAACCCAGGGATTGAATCCATGTCTCCTGCATTGCAGGCAGATTCTTTACCGTTTGAGCCACAAGGGAATCCCCTAGAATATCTGTGGATGGACATCTCACAGTGTCTGTTCTCCCTCTATGTTAGCACAAACACATCTAACTCCCCTCCTGCCTACTATATAAGTTAGTGTGTTCTGCTTCATTTTACTCTGCCTTCATCTGCCCCAATATATTCACAGACAAGAGAACCAAAACTGGGATGAAAGATATTCTCTTTAACAAGATATTCTCTTCAACTAAACTCAATGTATTTTCTTTTTTTTTCCCTACTCCACAGAAATACACAGTATATTAGTAGTGTCTGTGATTTACCAAAATGAAAAAAAAAAGTGTTTCTGAGCTTGTTTTTCTTTCCATCTCTCTTACTGTGGGGAAATGCCTCTTGTACTCTTTAGAAGAGACAGGAATGGCCGAACTCATCCAGACTCTGATTTATCTGAAAAGGACTCAGATGGGATGTGTAGCTGGGGACACTCAGTGGTCTTTATTCCAGCCAAAGGGACACAGTAGCCAGTTAATTGTTCAAACCAGAAAGCATTCCCTGAATGTTTGCACCTCTCTTCCCTGGAGAGGAACCTGATGAACAAGAGAAGAGGAAAAAGAACAAGGTCTTAACAATGGAAATCTCCTTCCCTTTCAGACACTGGGTGAGGCCCGGGACTTGGGGCACCGATACTCCATGAACTGTGCTTTTTCTCTAGTGGCTTTTGAGATCAGTCCTTAGTTCAGTTTGAAGCAACAGCTTAAATGGGAGTTTGTATATTCTTTTGCTTTCCTCTAGTGTCTGAGGTCAGAGAAGGCAATGGCAAGCCACTCCAGTACTCTTGCCTAGAAAATCCCATGGATGGAGGAGCCTGGTAGGCTGCAGTCCGTGAGGTCGCTATGGGTCGGACACGACTGAGCGACTTCACTTTCACTTTTCACTTTCACACATTGGAGAAGGAAATGGCAACCCACTCCAGTGTTCTTGCTTGGAGAATCCCAGGGACGGGGGAGCCTGGTGGGCTTCTGTCTATGGGGTCACACAGAGTCGGACACGACTGAAGTGACTTAGCAGTTAGCAGCAGTGTCTGAGGTAGAGTTTTTTGAGAGAATGCCTACTTTGTTTCTCAACTAAGCAGCTGGGAGGATTTTTCTAAACCATGGTCAACTGGGCTCAAGATACCCTAGAGGCTAGGGTTGGTGGTGGCTGTGGTGTCTCCACAGAGCTGTGACCAAACCAAAATGCGGCGAACCTGAGGGGCCTGAAAAGGTGCCCATTGTAGACTTAGCACATTTGCTGTGTGGACTGTAGCCTCATGCACATAGCAAAACCTATCATAGCAGTTTTGTGCTTTTATAACTACATTCCTCTGGGCTCTCTGCCTCTTTTAAAGTGTCTTTATGTTTAAACTGAAGACATTTTGTTGTTCAGTTGCTAAGTCATGTCCGACTTTTTGAGACCTCATGGACAGTAGCACGCCAGGCTTCCCTGTCCTTCACTATCTCCTGGAGTTTGCTCACATGTTCATCGAGTTGGTGATGCCATCCAACCATCTCATCCTCTGTTGCCCCCTTTTCCTTCTGCCTTCAATCTTTCCCAGCATCAGGGTCTTTACCAATGAGTTGGCCCTTTGCATCAGGTGGTCAAAGTATTGACTTTTCAACATCAGTCCTTTCAATGAATATTCAGGATTGATTTCCTTTAGGATTGGCTGATTTGATCTCCTTGCTGTCTAAGGAACTCTCAAGAATCTTCTCCAGCATCACAGTGTGAAAGCATCATTTCTTTAATGCTCAGCCTTCTTTATGGTCCAACTCTCACATTTAGGAGTATTTAACATTAAACACTATTTTCAGTTATACTTTGCTATGATATGCCCTTCATTCTTAATGGAGACCAATTGACTCTTTCATTCCATCAGCTCTAATAATTATATTATTTAAGGTGATATTCAGTCAGTTTCCATAAGCTTCCAAGCAACAAGATCAGATTTATCTTGATCCATCTGAATTTGAAATTGTAACCTTTCAGATGCTAGTAGCACTTCGGAGATGTTGAACCAATGAGCATGCCCATAGGAAAGGGAACCCAGGCGTTGGAGTGTCCCCACACTGTGAAGCCTAAGGGAGTGAGAGTCCAAGCTCAGGGTACCAGTTCACCCACATGCATCTCCTTTTGTTCTTTCTTTTTAAATGTTTTTACCCTGCTACCTTTTCCCTATCTTCTATTCCTTTTAATCTTTTGGATCTCAAAGGAACATGATCAGTGGTTTTCCCTTTAGCACTGAAAAGATTTCTGCACAGTATTAGAGACGACTTTCCCCCTTCTCTATAGGACAAGTGCAACTGCTGCATTTCATTTTGTTTTAATGCCCTTTTCATCTGTGTCAGGTGGATTGCCATAATGCTTAAATAGAGTCCTGCTAATTTTCTACTCTTTTCCCTTAGTCATGTAGTCTGTGGTGTTGAATTCTTTCCCTAGGACTGCACCTCTGTTCTTCTGGAGTTTCAGAGTAGAAAGAGATTCTGTCATTAGCACTGAATGCTTTTCACAATCGCAGTACCAGTAATCCTGCATCCAGAGGTAATAAACAAATAGGGAAAGGACTTTGGGGTTTACTGTTCCAACTGCCAAAATCTCAGAAAAAAAGAAGTCTAGGCTATCCAAAGAAAAGATGCACAATGACCCTAGATTTTCTATGTAATTCCAATATATCAATTTAGTCAAATTCAGTAATGAGTTCTGAATTTTGTCAACAAATTTCACATGTGAAGTGGTTCTTATGGGTGAAGAAGAACATATTATAAGGGAGACTTGGCCTTCCCTACCCCAATTCTATACTTAGTTGACTTCAACTTCTTTGTTGATATTTTAGTCGAGTTCAAATGGTTTTATAGGTCAGTTTTCTTTGCTTTTTGTGAATAGCAGTTAGAAGCATGGGTTTTGGTCAGATAAACTGGAGTTCAGGTCCTGGCTGAACCGTTTACTGCTTCTGTCATTTTGAAATGTTTGAGCTGCACTTTCCTCACCTGTGTAGAATGGGGAGAATAATGGTTGTATTGAGGATGAATAAGATAGTGGAACACTATTACCAGTTCTGTGCATGCATGCGTACTAGGTCACTTCAGTTGTGTCCAACTTTTTGCAACCCTATGGTCTGTGGCCCACCAGGCTCCTCTGCCCATGGGATTCTCCAGGTAAGAATACTGGAGTGGATTGCCATTTCCTTCTCCAGGGGATCTTCTCAACCACAGGACTAAACCTGGGTTTCTTACATCTCCTACACTGGCAGGCATGTTGTTTACCACTAGTGCCACCTAGGAACCTACCACTTCCTACTGCTGCTGCTGCTGCTAAGTCGCTTCAGTCGTGTCTGACTCTGTGTGAACCCATAGACAGCGGCCCACCAGGCTCCCCCGTCCCTGGGATTCTCCAGGCAAGAATACTGGAGTGAGTTGCCGTTTCCTTCTCTGCCCTAGTTACCAAATATTACTGTTGCTCTTCGTATGGTTTCTTGAACTCATCCTGGAAACTATGACCACAGATAAAATGAACTGATCATCTTTACAAGCTTTAAAAGTATATGTTATACAATGGGATATTATTCAACCTTCAAAAATAAGGAAATTCTCTCATATGCAACAACGTGGATGAGCCTGGAGGACATTATAGTAAATTAAGGCAATCACAGAAGGACAAATACCACATGATTCCACTTATATGATGTGTCTAAAAATAGTCCAACACATAGAAACAGAGAATACAATGGTGCTTGCCAGGAGCTTGGGGGAGGAGCAAGTGCGGAGTTGCTGTTCTCCAGGTTTCAGTTATGCAAGAGGAATAAAGTCTAGACATCTGCTATACAGAGTTAGCAATACGGTATCATATACTTCAAAATTTGTTGAGTGTAGATCTCATGTAAAGGGTTCTTTACCATAATTTAAGAGAAAATTATGGTACATACATATTGCATTTCCAGTTGCATCTGGTTTCAAAGGGAAATTTGGAACCACCAGTAATCCAAAGATAGTTACTTACCTAATTCACAGTTCTTTCCTTCAAATCCAGCTTGACACCAACATTCATAGGAATTAATGTCATCCTTGCACATGCCACCATTTAAACATGGATTGGACTCACACTGATCTCCATCTTCGAGGTAGATTAAGAAGATGAATTAGCAGATACATTGGTTAGAATGTCCAGTCCTTCCTGCACAGACTCATAGAGAGGGGAGCCTAATATTAGGGTCAGAGCAGGACTTCTGACCCGGAGATCAGCTGCTTATGGGATGCTCCTGTTTTCCTGTTTCTAAAAATTCTAATAAAGGTTTTTAGGCTAACATTGTTCTAAGAAATGACCCTAAGGAAGGCATGTGGATTGTTTTTGCAACTGAAGGGATGAAGATGAGGGAGAAGAAAGTCTGAGTGTAGAGATATACTCAGCAGAAGGTGAGAGAAATTTTCAGTCCTTCTTTATAGAATGATGATAGAGTTAATTCTAAATCGAACCATGTTGCTTCAGCAATCATCTCCGTGTCATACCCGGCTTGCTCTGTTGCATGTCTTGTAGAGCAAATTGAGCTAGGTAACAACAACTCCACTCAGGGAACTGGCAGCCTCAGCATGGTGCACATGCATCTACTTCCTCCCTTCTCATCATTTCACTGTTAAGTAGCCAGTGATGGTTCCAAACAGCCCAAAAGATGCTCGACTCCTGAAGGATATTCTACTGTCTATGATTAGGTCCCAAATGGTTTGGTAAAGAGACAAACAGCTTTCAATACAAAGAATTAAAAAAGAGAAGCTTCTGAAAATGTGCTATGTTTTTATATAGATTGGCTATGTTTCCTTCCTATCTTTCTTGAAGTTTCTACATTCTCAGCATTCTGGAGAGCCTTTGAAGACACTGGTCATCAGAAAACAGGACCAAAGAATAGGTAAGAGGGGAAGGGTCAGGATGAGAAGGGAACCCTTCAGTTGGATTTCTCAGAGCTCTGCCTCAACTCAACTCTAAGGCAGCTTCAGGGTAAAGGGGTGAAGAGAACTAGGAGGGAGGCTGGTGCGTCCTCTGAGCAGAGGAAGAGCCCTGAAGAAAGCCAGGAGCGAGATCAGTAAGGCTTGATGTGTGAGTAACAAAAGAGTAAGCGGTAAATATGACACAAGAATAAAACAGTGAATGAAAGGGGGCAATTCAAGAGGAATTTCTAATGGTCAGTCGTATGTTAGAGCCAAGATTCCTGACTGGAACCCTGCCTGCTGTAGGACAGCAGTAGTGTGTCTATCATGCTTGTTCTCAGGAGCGTGTATCCAGGTCCCACTGTCTGAGGGCTAATAACCTTTTCTCAGGAAGAGTCCCTCTCTGGAAAATCTGCTTGTTGTAAAAATTAGACCTTGTCCCCTCTGCCCCTTGATCCAATGTGCTTTTGCACAGATACTTCAGTTTGTTCCAATTCTGTGAAAACAATATACATTATCTCTGGTTTATTATTATTGATGTTCAGGACTGGTCTAAAAAAATGAGCCACATTTGCACTTTATATTGCAGATGAACAGAGCTGAATTATTTAGGATGTTTCACTGAAAAGCTCTGGGCTTGCAGCCAGCTACACAGCAACTCATTTGCTGAGACATATCTTTAAAATAAGTGTCATTTTATCCTGCATTTAGTCCTCCTTTGGGTGCTTGTCTGTGTATACTTTGGACTGAGGCAAAGCCACAGACAATAGGGGTCAAAGACAGCAAGGGAGAAGACCTTGCCAAGTGAGAGCTTCCTGTTTAAGGCTACTCAGTGGTGGTTTAATGAATAACCATGTTGAGATCTGAAGGGCGGGAGGGGTCATAGAGAAAGTGGGGGTTGGGCAGTAGAGAATTTGGCTGCTTTTCTGGGCTCCATGACTCCCCAGCTGCGTGACCTTTGGCAAGTCGTTTAACCTCCCTAAACCTCAGTTTCTTCTGTAAAATGAAGCTCCTAATGCTTTGCTCACAGGGATGGTGTGAGGATTAAAAGTGACAGCCGGTCTGTAAACTGTAAAGTGCTGGGCAGACGCTGGTTAATGTGGTTGGGCAGTTTTTCTTCTTCAGCCAAATTCTTCCCATGGTGAAATGATGGCAGAGGGTAGGGGAGGAATGAGGGGCCTGCGTCTCCATTGTGTGAGAAGGCCCACAGAGGGGAAAACAGCAGAGGCTATTTGGGGTGCTTGGTAATCTCAACTGCAAAGTGAAAAGAAGCATGGAATTGGGTTTTCTTTTTCTTTCTTCTTGTTTTTGTCTTGTCTTTAGTAGACAAAGCAGTACTGACAATGTAAAAAATTAATAAACAGAAACCTCAGTTAAATAGAATTGAGAGACCAGAAGGGAGAGCTCTCATGCCCAATGATAGCAGAGCCCAACAGGAAGAAGACAGATTCCACCTCTTTCTTGGCAAGGAGTCAGCCGATGACAAGCCAGGGACTCTTTATTTACTGTACCAGGTGGCACTAGTGGTAAAGAACCCACTTGCCAGTGCAGGACATGCAGGAGACGTGGGTTCGATCCCTGGGTCAGGAAGATCCTCTAGAGGAGGGCATAGCAACCCACTCCAGTATTCTTGCCTGAAGAATCCCATGGACAGAGGAGCCTGCGGGCTACAGTTCATGGAGTTACAACTAAAGTGACTAAACGTGCATGACCTCCTCACTTCCTTTTCCCCTCTTCAAAACAGTTCTCTGCCCTCTGTCCTGCAGGAATTTGCACATGGCTCCCAGTGGTTGAAGACTCTGAATTATGATTCTCTGCCGATCCTGAATAAACCCATCTTTGCTGTAGTCTTTTTCTTTCAGGTCAACAGCAAAATCATGCCCTTGATGTTCTCTAGGTTTCTTTACCCGAGTTATAGTAAACAACACAGCCTGTGGCCTAGAAGGCAGGGGCCCAGCTTCAAAATATGGTGTTAAAGAGGTACTGATTAACCCATATTCAGTAATGAGAGGCCAACTGAGGAGGGGATGGGTAATAAAGGGGACAAGAGAGTTTTTTAAATGCAGCCGGGAATATATGGGGAGGAAAAGTAGAAATTGATTTGCTTTTAAAAAAGAGAAGATTCAGAGTTTTAAATAGATTAGAAATAGAGAATGAAAAGACTTGTTTGGACTAACTGTAGTGGAATACCTCAGTAGAAAGTTGGCACGGTAGCATTCATTATTAAGGACAAAGGCAGATAAAGCAAATATAACAGAGTGGACCTCTTCTTTCCTCATGATTTAAAAACAAAGTGGAGAAATAATTAGTCACAAGAATATGAATAAGTCCATTAGTGTTCACAGAATGGAATCTGGGAAAATAGAACTGAAAGAATTCAGTGAATTGGCTGTCCAGAGTAGTTTCTGTTCATGCACATGGTCTTAGGTAAGTCAAGCTGAGAAACTTAACACTGCCTCAAAATCCTGCTGCTAGATTTTAAATTAGTGTTAAAACTTAGTTGTCATTAAAGTTGTGACTTTTCCTCCTTTTTCGATTCATTCAACAAGTATTTTCTCAGTGCTTCTGTACCAGATACTGTTTGAGATACTAGGACTACATCAATAAACAAAACAGTTGAATACACCTGCCAACATGAAGCTTGCATTCTAGCAAGGTGGGAAAAATTAATTGTTAAAGTAAGACTATTATATGATACTTCAGATGGTGAAAAGTGCTATGAAAAATAGTAGAGCAGGATACAGTGTCTAAAGTGATGGGGTTGTGGGGGGAGGCAGGTTGACATATTAAGAGATGATCAAGGCAGGCGTCATTGAGAGAGTGACATTTGGGTAAGGAGGTGGGAGTGAGCATACAGGAACCTGCCCAAAGAATCTTCAACATGCAAGGAACAGTCAGAGCTAAGACTCTAAAGTAGGAGCAGTTGTAGCACATGCAAGGAATAGCTGCAGGGCCAGGATGGCTGGTGCCCCGAGTGTGAGGGGGAGAGCAGGAGGAGTGGAGGTCACAGAGCGGGGCAATCAGGAGGGCCTTGTAGGCCACCAGAAGGAAGAAGGCTTTTGAGCAGTAAACATTTAAGACAATCAGCATTTTCTGATTCTCTACTGAGGATTGTAAACTCTCATTCAGTCCCAGATACAATTCTCTTTGGTTTCTTCCTTCTGGATTCCTGAGGTGGAACCATGTTCCTTTTGAAGCCCTAGGGAGAAGTAAGGTTTTCTGCCAGCAGATATTGCCATTATCTTGGATAGTTACCATTCAATGTTGGGTAAAAGCAATTTAACTTATTTTTCTGAGCCCTTTTGAAAGCAGTATGTAAATCTCGAATGTTTCATATACCCGGGAGAGGATAAAATGAATTGCTTACCAACATATTGCTTCCAAAATTCAGTCTATAAAGAAAAAGCGGACAAGTTAATGGTACTATTTACAGTGTTTTTGATTCCTTCTCTGTTATAGTATTTATTATATATATATATATATAAAATTCCAAAGGGAAATATGATTTTTTCCCTATTTTAAAAAAAAATTTTTCTATTCTTTGTTCTGCATCTGAAGGATGTTATGTGGAAATACTCACAGTTTTCTCAGTGTTTTCAAAAACTTCTCGTGCTTCTTCAAAACTGCATTTTTCTTCTCTACATTCCCTCTCAAGGTTCCCTCGAACAAACTCTTCCAGTTTACCTGAATTGTACCTCTTTGGCCGATGGAGAATTTTGGTGGCATTTTCATGGTCAAGAAAAACTGCAATTTAAAAGAACTCTTTAGCTTTAGGGAAAAGAAAATATCATGAAAATTAAATACATCTCTTAAGAAAGGCTTTGTTTTTTAATCCAAGTAATCCCAAAACCAATTTATCTTTGGGGCATGGAGCCAAAATCTATGATGTTCTCATGGTACTGTATACATATGGAGATTTAGGAATTAAAATTCCGTTTTACTTTTAGTCAAGAGAGCTCCAGTAATAAAAGGTCAGATTTTCAATCGTATTTGAATTTACTCTGGATGAAAAAGAAAGTTCTCAAGTAAGCAGTTAACTTCACACTTTGTCATCGTTAGAAAATAGCTAATTGCAGATCCTTGCAAGGTGATCCATCACCCTGGCTGGCCTGTGTTTACAGGACGCAGTTGCCCAGATGACTTGGCAGCACGTTTCTCTTGGAAGAGCAGAGGCCTAAAGGCAACCCTGGTGTCTCACTAGATATTAAAGAGAAACTCCTGCGTTCATGTTTTTTATTCTTTAAAACTTCAGACTCACAGCCCCTTAAGTTGGCATGTGTTCTAGGAATTCCAGTGACATATGTCATTCTCTGGGATTCAGCATGTGATTTATTTTATCTTTGACTGCCTAGCCTGTAGGAACACTCCTGAACACTGGAGGATTAAGGTCTCTAACCTAATTCTCCCCCCCTCCCCCCCCCATCTCAGCCTCTTCTTTCTGTTTCACTCTGTCTCTGTGCATGTGTCTTTTTCTAGACAGAGAGATATGGATATAGTATCTATATTTATAATTAATGACAGGAACTCAAGAAGCTGCCTAGAGTTATTCCTTCCCTTAAGAGAACATCTGATAGCATCTCAACAGGATGAGATGTTTATAACATGAACTTTCCAGGGCATTTTGGGACTGTCTTCTTGTTAGTGCCAAAGAGGGAAAAAAGGAAAGGAGAAGAAACAACTAAAGTCCTTTATTTCCATTGCAGCTGTTCGCTTTTTGGACCCTGCTAATCCCTTGACAGTCTCTCCCTTTTCTCTCACTCCTCCAGTCCCCTTGGGTTTTACTTTCCCCTGGAATTTAGCTTAGACTTTTTCTCTTCAACTCTTCCTTTGTCAGCTTTCTCTATTCCCTTCACCCCTTCTTCAGTACTTAATGCCCCACAATCCCAACTGCTATGTCAGACAGCCAGGTGCCCTGGGAGAAAGCCACAAGCTGCCAATGAGTGCCATGGCATATTGATGCCTCCCAGCCTCCACCATGCCCTCCTCTCTGCTCGCTAGTTCCTGTGCTTGGCCCTGGGCACTCTTACAGTAGCATCTGTGTCTGTATCCATTTACAGTGCGATCTAGTGGAAAAATAGGGGTTTGGAGGCAGAGCAGACACACCTGGATTTGAATCACATGTCTTACCAGTTATTGGCTATGAGACCTCAGGCAAGTCACACAATTTTGCAGCTTAACTTTGTCAAGTGTAAACAGTAGCATCATCAGACTGTCTGCCTCCCAGCAATGCTGACAGGATCAGTGAGATCCTGGGCAGGCTGGTGTGTGGTGGTTATCTCTCCTCCTTTCTATTCCTGTGTCTGGTCTGCCTTCCTCCTTTTCTCAATTTCCTTTTTACTTAATGCACTTTTCTGTGGCTCTTTCTCTTCTTTACCCCATCTGTATAATTAAATGACTCCTGTCAGGATCAGCAGTGACTTCCTAAAGGATTATTTTGAACTTCTGTATTTGCTGCCTGCTCTAAAACACTCATAATTGTTGATCTCTCCCTTCTCAGGGTGCTCTTTCCATGAAATCACTCTCTCCTGGTTCTCCCCTTTTCACTGACTCTTGCTTTTTTTAATTAATTAATTTTAATGAGAGGCTAATTATTTTACAATACTCTGGTGGTTTTTGCCATACATCGACATGAATCAACCACGAGTGCACATGTGTCCCCCCATCTCAGGATGGGGGACCCCCCCTCCTCCCTCCCCACCCCATCCCTCTGGGTTGTCCCAGAGCACCAGCTTTGACTGCTCTGCTTCATGTATCCAACTTGCACTGGTCATCTGTTTTACATATGGTAATGTACATGTTTCAATGCTATTCTCTCATATTCCACCCTTGCCTTTTCCCACATAGTCCAAAAGTCTGTTCTTTACATCTGTGTCTCCTTTGCTGCCCTGTATGTAGGATCATCATTACAGTCTTTCTAAATCCCATATATATGCATTAATATACAGTATTTGTCTTTCTCTTTCTGACTTTCTTCGCTTTATATAATAGGCTACAGGTTCATTTACCTCATTAGAACTCACTCAAATGCATTCCATTTTATAACTGAGTAATATACCGTTGTGTATATGAACCACAACTTCCTAATCGATTCATCTGCTGATGGATATCTAGGTTGGGTCCATGTTCTAACTATTGTAAATAGTGTTGTAATGAACATTGTGGTACATGTGCCTCTTTCAATTCTGGTTTCCTTGGGATGTGTGCCCAGCAGTAGGACTGCTGAGTCAGATAGCAGTTCTATTCCCAGTTTTTTATGGAATCTCTACAGTCTTCTCCATAATGGCTGTACCAGTTTGCATTCCCACCAACGGTGTAAGAGGGTTCCCTTTTCTCCAAATGCTCTCCAGTATTTATTCTTTGTAGACTTTTTGATGGTGGCCATTATGACCAGTGTGAGATGATACCTCATTGTGGTTTTGATTTGTGGTTTCTCTTATAATGAATGATGTTGAGCATCTTTTCTTGTTTATTAGCCATCTGTATATCTTCTTTGGAGAAATGTCTGTTTAGGTCTTTTGCCCACTGTTTGATTGGGTTGTTCTGGTATTGAGTTTGATTGGGTTTTCTGGTATTGAGCTGCATAAGCTGCTTGTATATTTTGGAGATTAATTCTTTGTCAGTTGTTTTCGTTTGCTATTATTTTCTCCCATTCTGAAGACTATCTTTTCACCTTGTTTATAGTTTACTTCGTTGTGCACTGACTCTTGTTATTCACCCACCACTTGCATCCATTCATTCCCCTTCTGCCTGCCCCATGAGGTTTGGTGTTCTCCCAGGCTCCAGCCCCCAGTTTCAGCCTTGTTCCTCTTCAATCCATACATCTTTGTCAGGGCCAGGACTGGGTGAGGTAAACAAGACCCCTAGGACACAGAATCTAAGGAGGCATGCTTTCTCAGGGTATGCAAGTATGTTTATGCCCTTCGTGCCTCACCCTAGTCCAGCCCTAAAGTGTTAGTCACTCAGTTGTGTTAGTCACTTAGTTGTGTCTGCCTCTTTGCGACCCTATGGACTGTGTAGCCTGTCAGACTCCTCTGTCCATGGGATTCTCCAGGCAAGAATACTGGAGCGGGTTGCCATTCCCTTCTCCAGGGGATCATCCTGACTCAGGGATCAAACCTCGGTCTCCTGCATTACAGGCAGATTCTTTACCGTCTCAGGCCCCATCTGAGTCCTTTCTTGACTCAACACACTTTTCTGTGCACTCACTCCTGCCAGGCACTGTACTAGGTGCCACAAGATCCATGCTCACTCCCTGGATCCTTACACACACACGTGGTTGTAAGTGCCATATATATGACAGTGAGTTCCAAATATCCGCCTCAAGTCAGATACATCTTTGGAATTCCAGATCATCTTTCCAACTCTGTAACTGTACATCACCATGTGGTTGGTAAGACCTGATGTTTCCTTAATATTTCTGTCATGCTGGATAGACAGTGTGCTCAGTGTTAGCATCCATTATTTCATTCCCTCCTCACGGCAGTTCCATGAGATAGGTGCTCTCATCTCAGTTTTATAAATCAGAAAAACAGTGGTTCAGAGAGGTTATGTAACTTGCCCCAGGTAACGCATTAAAGTGTCACTGTCAGAATTTAGTTGTGGACAGCCAGACTGCCCACAGTCCATGCTCTTAGGCACTGGGCCATATTCTAGATGCTCAAGGACGTGTTCTTTCCACTTCCTCTAAACCCTTTCCCCTTCCATACCCAGATGGTTAAGCCATGTCATTTCTAGTCAATACTTCCATAGTGCCACTTGAATTCCTTTCCCTCTTCTCATGCCTTCCCTGGATGATTTCAGTGGCCTCAAGACTGGTCTCCCTGTGTCTGGCCGTCTGTTCCTCCCACAGTTCATGAGAATGTTGCCAGGCCAAGCAGCCTAAGTCAGCAGTCAGTGGTATTCATGTTTATACTTCTGATGACTCCACATTGCATTCTTTTGTCCAAACTCCTTAGTTTAGGGCCTTTCTTATCTGATACCCTGACCCTGCCTCACCTGTCGTATTCAATATTGAAAGAATACTGAGTTCCTAAAAGACCTCACATTTGTTGTGAATCTGGATCTCTGCACATGAGTGCTCCTCTCTGTGTAGAATGCCCTCGATCAGGCATTTTAGTAGAATGAACCCACTCATTTTTTAAGACCCACCTCAAAATATTGTCCCTCTGTCAGTGTCCCCCCATTAATATGTTCCTTTCTCTATGCCCCTTTAGTGCCTGGCTTCCCTGGTGGCTCAGAGGTTAAAGCGTCTGCCTCCAATGTGGGAGACCCGGGTTCGATCCCTGGGTCGGGAAGATCCCCTGGAGAAGGAAATGGTAACCCACTCCAGTATTCTTGCCTGGAGAATCCCATGGACGGAGAAGCCTGGTAGGCTACAGTCCACGGGGTCGCAAAGAGTCGGACACGACTGAGCGACTGAACAGAACGGAACGGACGGATGCATCTTATCACGTTGTATTGAAATCTCTCACCTGGCCTCATGGAACTTTAGATCAGAGAGGGAATCTGACTTATCCCCAAGCCCCTCGTACCTTGTGGTGGTACCTGGCACTGTAGTAACCACTGTGTTGTGGACTGAAGCTGTCTTTTATTTTATTTCATTCATTCATTCTGAAAGATGGACAGCTTGGGTCCATACACTTTACAAAACTGAATTGGTTGCATGGAATATATTTGATTGCAAAATTCTAAATTGATGCAGTAATACCTAAGGGCAGCAGCCATGAAAATGCAACATCTCTGTGAAAATCATTCATAGAACCTACTTTTAGAAGCCAGTGACAGTTTAACAGCAGAGGAGAGCACTGTACCGACACTGCCAATCCTTAGGGAAAGCCCCCTGGTGCTCTGCTCAGGGACCTAATATCTCTGACTATGAGGACTCCACTCCCTTTCCCCTCACCATTGTCAGAGGGTCATATATTTAACCCTTCTTCAAACTTATCTCTTCTTTTAATTATTTACCAAGTTTCTAAAATCTTTTGTCTCTGAATCTGTCCTTTTTTCCTACATCTGAGGTCTTCAAAGGGGCAGCAGCCTTCTTAAAACCTCCAACATCTCACCACTTATCTCGAAGGAAGAGTTTGGATCCTTTGTCCTCCTAGATCTCACACTGATGAGATGTGTATAAGACAGCTTTATGTTCTACTTTGTGAATGTTCCAGCTAAATTTCTTTATTGCTTGATGCTGCCCAGTTTGCTGGTTTAATTTAACCTCTGCATTCATGTGTTGTTATTTCTGCATTTCAGTGTGACATCATGTCTGGAGTGGGAACCACAGGGCCAGTCTGCTTTCTGGGGATGCTTCGGGTTGGCACCCCTGATCTTGGCACTGTCAATTACTAGATTTGATTATAATAGGTTGACAAGTAAGTGTGATAAATGCTTCCTGTGAGAACATGCTGTTTGTCTAAATGGGATAGTTTCTTCTCTGTGTGCCTGCCTTTGGGGAATGCATTAAGTCACTGAAGTTGTGGAAAAAAAAAAAACAAGTGATGTAAATTGCATTGACTAAGTTTGTACTCTTGATGTCAATTCTTGGATTTGCTTTGCTGTCCTAAGAGCTCAAGTGAGCACTGGATTTCCCCCTGTGCCAACTCCGAGATGTTTGGAATCAGACAAAATAATTTCTTTCTAACCCATGGAAAACTTTAGTGAAAAATAACAACTTATTACTAAAAAATTTGTTTGTATTCTAAGACTATCAATTGAAGGTGTACGATTTTATAGACTTTAAAAATTAGAGGTCTGACTCATTAAATAGTTCTGAAATTTTGAATCACATTTTATGTCTTTAAATCAAACTTTTTGTTTAAGTAAAACCATTGTTTTTGCTCTGTTTCCCATTTTGATTTCAAAGTAATGAGTAAAGAACCCACAAAGTGAAAATTTTTCTCAACATTCTGCTGTTTCCTTGTTAAAGCATTTTCCCCCTTTCAATTTTTTTTTAAACCAAGGAGACGACTGTTGTCTAAGGAATTACATTGTCAAATCATAAGCCCAACAGTGTCCATTTAAAAAACATACTATAAATATTGTAAATCTATTTAATTTTTAAAATGAGGAAGGCATAGCTACCAGAGAACCAGTGCTTACTAACCCATAAGCTAACTACTGAATCATAAATTTTGTGGTCAAATCCTGTAATCATTATTTAATGAAGAAGACAGTTCCAGACGTTTCTGTATTTAAAATACAAGCACATTCAATGTAACTTTATAAAGGAAACAAACCTGTACATTCAGCATTGAGTAGATATCCTAAAAGGCAGATGGTGACGAGGCCCGGTGATTCTGCCATGATCATGTTCAGGCACCACATAAACTTTGTTAGTAGATTGTGCAAGTAGCAAGGTTGACCAATTGTTCCAAAGTACAAGCTGATCTGTATTTACTTCTGGGAAACAGTGTCTATCTCCCTCAGTGGGCTGTTTCCAATGGCCTCTTGGATTAAATGAAAAGAGGAGGCAGTGGCCATCGTTAAACTTCACCTCTGATTCCATGGGCTTCTGTCACTGTGGCTGACCTGAGACTGAAGCTCGAAATGACCCATTGTTAGAATAGGGGAAGGTACAATGGCTGCTGTTGCTGTGGCTGCAGAACTCATCTTAGGATCCATCTTGTCCTTGTCAGGGAACATTAATGTCATATAGTTGAAAGGTAAAGAGTTTGAAAGAATGAAGTCATTTTGTCACCCACATTAAAATGTTTCCACTGCTTATATCTGTTGAGTTACCTGGTGGATCTTTTATCTTCCTCCTCATAATGAGGAGTTTATAAACTTCATTGTGCTGTGTACGCATATGGTGAAGCAGATGGGCCCTGTCTCAGAACATATGTATATATGCTTGAGTGTATATATGTATGCATGTATACTTATGTATAGAAAATAAATGTATAAATATTCCCAGGCTAATTTATACACTTCCGGAAGGAACGGCCTCTTAAATCCACAGAGTGTTAAGGTGGGGAGCCCCCAACCACGTCAGATTCGTTTCACATATGATAATATACATGTTTCAATCCATTCTCCCAAATTATCGCACCCTCTCCCTCTCCCACAGAGTCCAAAAGACTGCTCCACACATCTGTGTCTTTGCTGTTGTACTAATTCACGCTGAATTTACTAATTAAGAAATGAGAAACCAGAACTATAAAGGTGGCATAGAAAATCAAGAAACTATTCTTAAGTAATCTTTTAAAACTTTGAACAGAGTTACAGATTTTACCATTTGTTATAAACTGGTATATATAATTTAACCAGAACCAAAAGAAAATTAGTATTGTGTGAATTCTGAAGCACTTTCAACATGTTGTAGGAATAATGTGGACTTTTTTGAGTTTTACACATTCATAAGTAAATAGTCTGTATCTCGTGCCTTTGTTGGTTTTCTGTGAGCTGTACTTTCTGGGAAGTGAGCAGCTCTCATTCCTGTAACTCTTGTAATCCAGTCATTCGTGTGCCTCCTTCATGAGGTTTCAGTACGGCTGTGGTGCTGTTATCCCTCTGATAGGAACTCTGCTGCTGCTGCTAAAGTCACTTCAGTCGTGTCCGACTCTGTGTGACCCCATAGACAGAAGCCCACCAGGCTCCCCTGTCCCTGGGATTCTCCAGGCAAGAACACTGGAGTGGGTTGCCATTTCCTTCTCCAATGTGTGAAAGTGAAAAGGGAAAGTGAAGTCACTCAGTCGTGTCCGATCCTTAGCGACCCCACGGACTGCAGCCTACCAGGCTCCTCCATCCACGGGATTTTCTAGGCAAGAGTACTGGAGTGGCTTGCCATTGCCTTCTCCGGATAGGAACTCTAACTCGGTGTAAAGCCCCAAAAGTCTGTTACTTATTTTTATTTTATATTGTACTATATTTTATTTACAGTGTTGTGTTTGTTTCAGGTGTATAGCAAAGTGATACAGTCATATATATATATATGAATTAACAAAAGCAGTTCCCGTCTTTTGATGGGGTGCTCTTGGTTTATAACATAAATGGCATTATTTTGAGAGAGGGATAACTTAGGTATGGCATTGGGTTTTTTTTCTTTTTGCAGCTTGAGGCAGTTGTAAAATAACTTAATGTAGCTTTTTACAACTGTGTATTCTACAGTATTTTTTCATTTGGTGAAATTTTAACTGTTAATGTTTTTGGCATTGTGCTTTGTACCATTTATTAAATTAATTTTTAATAAAAAAAGAAAATAAATGTATAAATATTATTATATAATAGTTCATATTGATATACCACTTCACATGTAATATAAAAAACTCATAATAGTATAGCAACATTCACCTGCCATTCTTTGTGCTGCTGTTGTGATACATTTTATTTCCAAATGTTATAAACCCTATATTATCTTATTCTGCTTTAAGAAGTCAACAGTCTTTCAAAGAAATTTTAAAATGAGGAAAAATATATTTAGTCACATGTTTACCATTATGATATTCTTCATTTCTTTGGGTAGACCCAAATTTCAATCTGTTACAATTTTTCATCATTATGAAAACTTTTCATTAATAATTTTGATAGTATAGGCTATTTTATGACGAGTTTCCTCAACTTTATTTGGAAATGTCTCCATTTTACTTTCATGTTTCAAATTTGGCTGCATATACAATTCTAGGTTGAAATTTTTTTTTTCAGCACATTAAAGAAGTTGTCCTATTGCCTTCTGGCATGCATTGTTTCTGATGATAAGGCAGTGAATATTCTTCTCATTTATTTTTAGCAATTTGACTACAGTGAGCCAAGGTATTCTTGGGGTTCATTGAGGTTCTTGAATCTGTGGCATTAAAATTAGGAAAATTCTTGTACCTTATTTTTTAAAAATTTTGTTTTAAAATAAAAACAGTTATAGGAAATTGCAAAATCAATACAGAGAGTTCCCATATACCTTTCCCTATGTTTATATCTTATATAAATATAGTAGGATAATATCAAAACCAGGTAGTGGACATTGAGTGGTTTATTTTATGTATATAATTCTAAGTGATTTTATCACAGGTATAGAAGAAAAATTCTGTCATCACAAACAACTCCTTTGTGCTACCTATTTTATGATCACACCCCTCCCCCTCCTTCCAATTATTCCTAACCCCTGGCACAACTGATCAGTTTTCAGTCTCTATAGTGAGAATGTTGTATAAATGTAATCATAGGGTATGTGACCTTCTGAGATTGGCTCTTTTCATCCAGCACAATGTCTTTGAAATCTATCTAGATTGCTGCATGTTTTAGTACTTTTTTAATGCTGAGGAGTATGGATATGCCAATTTGCTTGACTATTCACTTACTAGGGACATTTTGATTGTTTCCAGTGTTTTGCTATTGCAATAATGTGTTTTCAACATTCATGGACAGGTTTCTATGTGGACATAATTTTTAAATTGCTCTGGGATAAATGTGTAGGAATGCAGTTTCTGGGTCATGTGAGAGTTGAATGTTTGGTTTTTAAATAAACTGCCAAGTTGTATTCCAACATTGCAGTACCACTTTATATTCCATCCAGCAATGGATGAGTGATCCAGTTTCTCTACATACTTGCAAGCATTTTGTATTATCATTTTTTATTTTAGACATTCTGATAGGTGTGTATTTAGACCATTTATATTGAAGATAATTATTAATATGTTAGTACTTAAGTCTGCCATTTTACTGATTGTTTTTTTCCCCCTTCTTTTTCTCTTTCCTCTATTCTCTTTACATGCCTTTCTGTGGGTTACTTGAAAAAAATTTTATAATTCCATCTTGATTTATTTATAGAGGTTTTTAAAAAGTGTATCTTAGTGTAGCTTTTGCTTTGAGTTCTGCAATATACACATGTGACTTATCAGAGTCTACTGGCATCAGTATTTTAACATTTAAGTATGAAGCCTTACTTTCATCCATTAATCTTCTCTACTTTTAAATATCACTGTCATGATAACCAGATAATGCTATTTTGTTTTAATTATCAAATATTATTTATAAAACTCATGAGAGCTTCCTTGGTGGCTCAGACCGTAAAGAATCTGCCTGCAGTGTGAGAGACCTGGGTTCAGTTGCTGGGTTGGGAAGATCCCCTGGAGGAGGGCATGGCAATCCACTCCAGTATTCTTGCCTGGAGAATCCCTGTGGACAGCAGAGCCTGGCAGGCTACAGTCCATGGGGTCGCAAAGAGTTGGACATGACTGAGCAACTAAGCACAGCATAGCACTTGAGGAGAGGGGTAGTCTACCAAATATATTCATATCTCTGCTCTTTCTGTTGCTAGATCTTCCTAACCAATTCTTTTATCACTTGCTTCTCATTGAAGAATGTCCCTTAGCCATTCTTTAAAGATAAGTCTGAAAATGCTTCTATTTCCCCTTCATACTTGAAGGATAGTTTTATTGGATACTGGATTTGTGCTGGACTGTTTTTTTCCCTCTACTATTTGAAAATGTACTAGAAATGTCCATTTCCTTCTGGCTTCCATGTTTTCAAATGAGAAATCTACTGTCATTCAGATTGGTCCTCTCTACAGGTATTGTATCAGAGTTCTCTGGCAGCTATCAAGTTTTTGTTTTCTTTGTCTTTAGTTTTCCCAGGTTTAGTTATGATGTGCTTTGGTATGGATTATTTTGGCCTTATAGTATTTGGGGTTCACTCAGCTTCTTGAATCTAAAATTTGTCTTTCTTCCAAAATTTGGAAATTTTCAGCTATTACATCTTTGGCTCCACTTTCTTTTTCCTCTCCATATGGGATTCTAATGACACCAGTGTTGCATGTATTTTATTGGTCTACAGGACTCTCAGTCTCTATTAGTCTGTATTTTCTCTCTTATTAAGTACATTCTATGAATTCAGTTTCTGGTAAGCTCTCTTTTAAGTTTACTGAGTCGATCTGTCATCTCCACTCTGATTTTGAGCCTCTCCAGAGAGATTTTTTTTTAAGTTATTCTTTTCAGCTTTATATTTTCCATTTCCTTTTTTTTTTAATAAGCTTTTCCACTTTTGCCGAGATTTTCTATTTTAAAATTTTTTCTGAGATAATCTGTAGTAGATTGTTGAAACATATTTATGATGCCAGCTTTAATATTCTTTTCAGATAATTCCAACATTGATTCATTTCAGTATTAGTGTCACTTCATCCTCTTTTCTCATTCAAATTGTGATTTTCCTGGTTCTTAGCATGATGAGTAGTTTTCAATAGTATTCTGGACATTTTGCCTATTATGTTAGTAGATACTGGGTCCTATTTAGCAGGCAGTCACTCTGACCTATGACCCAGGTCATGGGCTATTTTTCTGTGCTGTGATTCAAATTCAACTTTCAGATCCTTTGTGAGATTATTTTGGTAAATAAAATTCCAAGTCAGTTAATATTATGATATGGAGGCTATCTGCCATGTGCCTGATCCAGTCAGCCATATCCTTTCAAAACAGAGCGCTTTCTTCAGTTGATAGCAAAAGGAGAAGTCATAGATGTTCAAAGTACATGACAGATTTGATGAAGCATTGGTGGCTTTGAAGTTGCCTGGGAGGTGATGGGGCATGTGGAAAGACCAAAGAGTGGTCTCTTGAAGCTGAGAGCCAGCAAGAAATCAGGGATTTCAGACCTATGTTAAGTGTGTTAGTTGCTTAGTCATCTCTGACTCTTTGTGACCCTGTGGACTGTAGCCCACCAGGCTCCCCTGTCCATGGAATTCTCCAGGCAAGAATACTGGAGTGGGTTGCTATTTCCTTCTCTCAGATCTGTAGCAAAATGGAATTCAGTTTTGTCAACACCCTTAATGAGTCTGAAAATGGGTTATTTCTCAGAACCTCCAGATAGGAGCCTAGTTGGCTGACACCTCAACTTTGGCCTTAGGAGATCCTAAGCTAAGGTCTTATTTGAGATTACTTGCTCTTGTGTTTACCAAACTGTGACATAATTAATGGGTATTGTTTTAAGCCAATATGTTTGTAGCAATATGTTATGTGACAATAGAAAACTAACACTCTATCATTAGTATTTTCATTTGTGCTAAACATTGCTTTCTTCCTGAAGTTCTTTTTGAACTATTGGTACCTCTGGGAGGATAAACAGATACCATCTTGAGAACATTAATTTGAGAATATAAAAGCTTTATAGTTTTATCTTTTATGTTTTAGTCTGTGATATATCTTGAATAAATCTTGTATATGAAGTAAGGTTAATATTTGAGGTTAATTTTTTCTTCCTTATGAATATGGATTTCTCCAGCACTACTGATTGATAAGACGATTCTTTCCCCCTCATTTTAGCTTGCTGCCTTCATCAGAAAACAATTAGTTCTGTTCATGTGAGTTTAGTGCTGAACTCTCTGTTCTGTTCATTTTGTATACATTTTAATTTATATGAATGAGGGTATAGTAAAAGTTTAGAATTCAAATCCATCATTTTAAGATCCATTTTTGGGACTTCCCTGGTGGTCCAGTGGTTAAGACTCCATGCTTCCATTGCAAGGGCCATGAGTTAAATCCCTGGATGGGGAGCTAAGATCCTGCATGCCACATGATACAGCCAAAAAATAAAGTTTAAAAAAAAGACCCATTTTTATTGCTATCCACACATTTAGTCTGATGCTTCTAACTGCTGCCTGGTGTATATACACCATATTTTTTCCTAGCTTTTCCCCCAGTGATTGGCATTTCAGTTCAGTTCAGTTCAGTTGCTCAGTCATGTCTGACTCTTTGCGACCCCATGGACTGTAGCACACCAGGCCTGCCTGTCCATCACCAACTCCCGGAGTTTACTCAAACTCATGTCCATTGAGTCAGTGATGCCATCCAACCATCTCATCCTCTGTCGTCGCCTTCAATCTTTCCCAGCATCGGGGTCTTTTCAAATGAGTCAGTTCTTTGCATCAGGTGGCCAAAGTATTGGAGTTTCAGCTTGAGCATCAGTAATTCCAATGAATATTCAGGACTGATTTCCTTTAGGATGGACTGGTTGGATCTCCTCGCAGTCCAAGGGACTCTTAAGAGTCTTCTCCAACAACACAGTTCAAAAGCATCAATTCTTTGGCACTCAGCTTTCTTTATATTCCAACTCTCACATTCATACGTGACTACTGGAAAAACCATAGCCTTGACTAGACAGACCTTTGTTGGCAAAGTAATGTCTCTCCTTTTTAATATGCTGTCTAGGTTGGTCATAACTTTTCTTCCAAGGAGAAAGCATCTTTTTTTTTTCTTTTTTGAAATTATGAAAACAATTTTATTTATGACATCATCAAATAAGGAGTAAATTTAACAAAAGTATAAAAAATACAAACTACAAAACATTTTTGAAAGAAATTAAAGACGACCCATATAAATGGAAAAACATGCCATGTTCAAAGATCAAAATGCTTAATATTCAGACATTACCCAAACTGATCTTTTAGATTCAATCCAATCACCAACATAATCCCAACTAACCTCCCATAGAAACTGACAGGCTAAGTCCAAAATTCATAACGAATTGCAAGGGACCTAGAACAGACCTAGAACAATCTTGAAAAAAGAAAAATAAAAAAATAAGAGAACTCATTTAGGAGAAAGCATCTTTTAATTTCATGGCTGCAGTCGCCATCTGCAGTGATTTTGGAACCCCCCAAAATAAAGTCAGTCACTGTTTCCATTGTTCCTATCTATTTGCCATGAACTGATAGGACCAGATGCCATGATCTTAGTTTCCTGAATGTTGAGTTTTAAGCCAACTTTTTCATTCTCTTTCACTTTGATCAAGAGGCTCTTTAGTTCTTCTTCACTTTCTTCCACAAGTGTGGTATCTTCTGCATAACTGAGGTTATTGATATTTCTGCTGGCAGTCTTGATTCCAGCTTGTGCTTCATCCAGTCCAATGTTTCTCATGATGTACTCTGCATATAAGTTAAATGAGCAGGGTGACAATATACAACCTTGACATACTCCTTCTCCTATTTGGAACCAGTCTGTTGTTCCATGTCCAGTTCTAACTGTTGCTTGTTGACCTGCATACAGATTTCTCAGGAGGCAGGTCAGGTGGTCTGGTATTCCCATCTTTTGAGGAATTTTCCACAGTTTATTGTGATCCACAGAGTCAAAGTCTTTGGCATAGTCAATAAAGCAGAAGTAGTTTGGCATCTAGATTGCTTAAAACATCCTTTTTCCACAAATATTGCCACAGTGGACACCTTCTTTTGAGTACCTGTATGGAATAATGTGGTCATTTACTTAGGATATGTATTCAGGAGCATAATGTCTGGGTCTTAGGATATTCCTGTTCTGGTTTGTCTAAGAACTGCCAGATTGTTCTCCAGATTGGCTGCACCAACCTACACCCCCAGCAGCACTGCATGTAGATTTCTATATTGCACATTCATACCAATTCTTGGGATTAGCCTTGTAAAATTTTTGACAATTGAAAAGGGCTAAAGTGCCATCTTGTTTTAATTGATGTTTGCCTTATTATTATGAGTTAGAACATGTCTCTGTGTACTTTTCAGACTTCTAAATTTCCCATTTTGTAAATTGCCTGCTAATGACGGTTGCCAATTTTTCTTCTGGGGTTAATTTGAAGACTTTTCTTGAATATTCTAGAAATTAAGATAATCCATTATCAGTTTTAGACATTGTTTATAATTTTTTATAATTATATAAATTATATATAATTTTAGTGTTTATATAATTATATAATGTTATATAATTGTAATTTTTCCCATTCTGTCATATGTCAGGTAACTCTGATTTTCTTATACTTTTTTGAATAGGTGTCCTCAGTTTGAATTTATTAAATGCATCAATTTTTGCTTTTATAATCTGTGATTTAAAAGTTTTGTTTGAGTATTGTTTCCCTGCCTCTTGGTCAAAAAGATATTCTCTTATATTTTTATACTAACTTTATAGCTTTATTTTTAACATCTAGGTTTATAGTCTAATCTGTAAGTCTAAAATTTGATAACAAAGTTGATGAGGGTGTGGGGAAAAAGTATTTGCATTTGCTGTTGGGGGGTATACAGAGTTTTGGAGGTCATGTAGGTCTTATCAAAAGCCTCACAAGTTCATTCTTTTGATATAGAAATTCAAATGATGATTATAAATGAACAAAAAATGTACCTCCAAATTATATTTTATAGTTATTATAATAGTGAGATACTGAAAATAAGCCAAATATTCAACAATAAGAGTTGTAATAATTAAATAATGGTATATTGAACTCTGACATGACACAGCTTGCCAGAATAGCAAAAACAGTGGGGAATTGTTCAATGGGTATAAAGTTTCAGTTATGCATGAAAAATAAGTTCTAGAATTCTGCTGTACATCATTATATTTATAATAATAAATAATAAAATTGCTACAAAGCTACAGTAATTAAAAAACGTAGTAGTAGCATGTTGATAGACAGATTAGTTTCCTATTTCTTCTGTAACAAGTTGCTACAAATTTGGTGGCTTAAAATAAATTATTATGCTTCTGAAGGGGGTCAGAAATTCAGTCTCAGTGAGCTAAAGTCAAGGTGTTGTCAGGACTGGTTATTTCTGGAAGTTCAGAGAGAATAGTCCCTTTTCCCTGACTTTTTCAGCTTTCAGATGCCACCTAAATTTCTGGCTTATATCGCTTCCTTATATTGTTCCAACCTCTTGTGTCCATCTTGTTTCTCCTACTGATTATGATCCTACTGTCTCTCTCTTATAAGAGTTATTGTAATTACATTGAGCTCACTGAATATTCCTCCATCTTAAGATTCTTATTAATAATCACATCTGCAGTCTCTGTTTTGCCAGAAATAAGGCAAGACAGTCATAGTTTCTGGGGATTAGGATCTGGGGATATTTGGGGGCCAATATTAAGCCTACCATACATATCAATGGATTAAAGAGTCCTTAGGTAAATCCTCAATTTTATGGTCATTGATTTTGACAAGGGTACTGAGACAATTTGATGGGGACAAGTAACAGTCTTTTCAACAAATGGTTTTGGGACAACTGGATACCCATGTGAAAAAGAATGAAGTTGAAAAAAAAAGAGTGAAGTTGGAAAAAGAATGAAGTTTAATCCCTACCTCATATCATACACAAAAATTAACTCAGAAATGGACAGTAGAACTAAAACTATAAAATCTTAGAAGAAAACATATGTAAATCTTCATGATCTTGGTTTAGGCAATAGTTTCTTAGATATGACACCTAAAGTACAAACAACCAAAGGGAAAAAAATCGATAAATTGAATCTCATCAAAATTCAAAATGTTTGTGCATCAAAAGACACTACTAAAAGAGTAAAAGTATTTATATAACCCACAGAATAGGAGAAAAAAAAATTGCTGATCATATATCTGATAAGAAACTTTTTAGTAGGATATATAAAGAACTCTTACAACTCAGCATTAAAAAAAATGCAAATAACCCAGTTAAAAATCTGGCAGAAGACCTCCCCCCCAAATTGGCAGAAGATACAAGTAGATGTTTCTCTGAAGATATACAAATGACCAATAAGGACTTGAAAAGATGCTCAGCTTCATTAGTCATTAGGAAAATGCAAATTAAATTCACAATTAGAGATAACTTCAAACCCAGTAAGATGGCTGTAATCAGCAAAAAAAATAAGTTTGGTGAGGGTGTGGATAAGCTGGAACCCTCATACATTGCTCTACATCATGTAATATGGTACAGCCTCCATGGAAGACAATTTTTTGGTTCCCAAAAAAGTTAAACACAGAATTACCATGTGACCCAAGAACTACTTCTAGGTAGAATTTCATTTACTCAGGAGAAATGAAAATTTATGTCCACACAAAAATTTGTACATGAATGTTCAGTTCAGTCAGTTCAGTCGCTCAGTCGTGTCCGACTCTTTGTGACCCCATGAATCACAGCACACCAGGCCTCCCTGTCCATCACCAATTCCTGGAGTTCACTCAAACTCATATCCATCGAGTCGGTGATGCCATCCAGCCATCTCATTCTCTGTGGTCCCCTTCTCCTCCCGCCCCCAATCCTTCCCAGCATCAGAGTTTTTTCCAGTGAGTCAACTAGTCGCATGAGGTGGCCAAAGTATTGGAGTTTCAGCTTTAGCATCAGTCCTTCCAATGGACACCCAGGATCGATCTCCTTTAGAATGGACTAGTTGGATCTCCTTGCAGTCCAAGGGACTCTCAAGAGTCTTCTCCAGCACCACAGTTCAAAAGAATCAATTCTTCAGCGATCAGCTTTCTTCACAGTCCAACTCTCACATCCATACATGACCACGGGAAAAACCATTGCCTTGACTAGACGGACCTTTGTTGGCAAAGTAATGTCTCTGCTTTTTAATATACTATCTAGGTTGGTCATAACTTTCCTTCCAAGGAGTAAGCGTCTTTTAATTTCCTGGCTGCAATCAGCATCCACAGTGATTTTGGAGCCCCCAAAAATAAAAGTCTGACACTTTCCACTGTTTCCCCATCTATTTCCCATGAAGTGATGAGACCAGATGCCATGATCTTCGTTGTCTGAATGTTGAGCTTCAAGCCAACATTTTCACTCTCCTCTTTCACTTTCATCAAGAGGCTTTTTAGTTCCTCTTCACTTTCTGCCATAAGGGTGGTGTCATCTTAATGACATTAATTTATAATAACTAAAATGTGCCATTAGCAGATGAATGTTTAAATGAAATGTGGTAAGTTCATACAACTGAACATTATTCAGCCATAAAAAGGAAAGAATCCATACATGCTACAATATGGGTAAACCTTGGAAACATTATGCTGATAGAAACCAGTTATAAAAGGCCACATATTAAGACTTTCCTGTTGGTTCAGCTGTTAAGACTGCAGGGGGCATGGGTTCAGTCTCTGGTCAGGGGAATTAAGATACCACATGCTGCATAGCCAAAGATAAACAGAAAAACAATAATGGGGAAGTGTGTTTGACATGGACAGTTGCTTTCAATTGTCAGTTGAAGAGAAAGCAGCATGTTGTTGTGATTGCATTCACATATTTGTGTTCTTGTGTGTGTAAATGATGTTAACACACACATGCACACTTACAGTCACAGTGGATTACTCCAAAATTTTCAGTGATTTTTTTTCCTGGTTCTTGATTACAGGTTTTTATTTTCCTTTATTCCTTGTTTATAATTTATTATTTTTTTGGAATGAGCATGTAATTTTTTAAAAAAGTTTTTCACTGCACAATGCAGCGTGTGAGATCTTAGTTCCTCCATCCGGGATGGAACCCATGCCTGCTACAGTGGAAGCTTGGAGTCTTAACCACTGAGCCTTCAGGGAAGTTTCTAAATTTATTTTTCATTTAATTTATTTTTGATTGAAGGGTAATTACAATTTTGTGTTGGTTTCTGATGTTCATCAACATGGATCAGCCATAGGTATATATATATGTCTCCTCCCTCTTGAGCCTCCCTCCCACCTCCCACCCCTTTAGGTTGTCACAGAGCCCCTGTTTGAGTTCCCTGAGTCATATAGCAAATTCCTACTGGCTATCTAGTTTACATGTATTAGTGTATATGTTTTCATTCTACTCTCTCCATTCGTCCTACCCTCTCCTTCCTACCGCCCCCCACATCCATAAGTCTGTTCTCTGTCTACATC
Organism: Moschus berezovskii; assembly: GCF_049115385.1. Taxonomy (NCBI): domain Eukaryota; kingdom Metazoa; phylum Chordata; class Mammalia; order Artiodactyla; family Moschidae; genus Moschus; species Moschus berezovskii. The sequence continues at coordinate 129,756,188 of NC_142488.1, read as the reverse complement.
TCCATTGCTGCCCTGCAAATAGGTTCATCAGTACTATCTTTTTAGAATCCAATATATGCATTAATATAAAATATTTGTTTTTCTCTTTCTGACTTACTTCACTCTGTGTAATAGGCTCTAGGTTCATTCACCTCATAAGCACTAACTCAAATGTGTTCCTATTTATGGCTGTGTAATATTCCATTGTATATGTACCACAGCTTCTTTATCCATTCATCTGTTGATGGACATCTAGGTTGCTTCCATGTCCTGGCTATTGTAAATAGTGCTGCAATGAACATTGGGGTGCATATGTTTTTTTCAGTTATGGTTTTCTCATGGTATATGCCCAGTAGTAGGATTGTTGGGTCATATGGTAGTTTTATTCCTAGTTTTTAAAGAAATCTCCATGCTGTCTTCCATAGTGGCTGTATCAATTTACATTCCCACCAACAGTGCAAGAGGGTACCCTTTTCTCCACACCCACTTGAACATTTATTGTTTGTAGATTTTTTGATGATGGCCATTCTGACTGGTGTGAGGTGATATCTCATTGTGGTTTTGATTTGCATTTCTCTAATAATGAACGATGTTGAGCATCTTTTCATGTGTTTATTAGCCATCTGTATGTCTTCTTTGGAGAAATGTCTGTTTAGGTTTTTTTTCCACTTTTTGATTGGGCTGTTTGTTTTTCTGTTATTGAGTTGCATAAGCTGTTTGTATATTTTGGAAATTAATCCTTTGTCAGTTGTTTCATCTGCTATTATTTTCTCCCGTTCTGCCTAATTTTATTAAATAAGAAAAAAAAAAAAAGGAAACTGCTATCACTTATGGACTCAGATACAGTGGCACTGAGGAAGGAGAAAAGTCTGTTAAACTTCAGCTTTTCCCCTGAATATCTCCTCTGTTCCAGGACAAGTGGAAGGAAAGCAGAGCTTGCATCATTGATCAGAATGAATGAGCCTGCTCTTTGTCCAGAATGCAGGGGAAGAAGTGGGGGGTAATGGGCACAGTGTAGTGGCACCCTGCTTTGTATTTTAGGTGAGCTCTCAGAACAGCAGGCATATCCACAATCAAAGGTAAGCGCCCAAACACCAAAAGCTGAGTGGAAATGCATTTAACGGTGCTTATTATTTGTCTGATTGAATTCTCTACATCTTTAATTTGCATTAGTACAAGTGACCTGTTGTTTTGCATTTGCTTGAAAGTAATTTCCCTTGTATATGTTTGGCGTCCTGGAGTGGCTTTTGAGCTTTCCTGGGCATGGGATCTTGGCTTTCCTTCCTGTTCTTGCTCTCCCAGAGTCTGGTAACAGTGCTTGCACATAGCAAGGACACAGCCTGTGTGGATAAAATGGTTGTATTTGCAGAAACCAGGAGAAACTTAAATCATTAAGTAACTGTGCTATTTGCAGCCAGAAAGATATTCTGTTTTATTCTAAAGCCAAAGGTTTTTATCTTTGGTAGGTGGCCCCCACCGTTAAACTGTTTTATAATTAAGAAATGAACTGCTGTTTTGGCACACATTTTCAAACAAGTTTGTCTTTTTATATTGAGTACCTTTTTCTGCACCACAAATTATCACAAATTTAATGGCTTAAAAATAACACATTTATTATCTCACAATTTTTGTGGGTCAGAAGTGTGAACATACCTTAGCCTAATCTTCTGCTTAGGGTCTTAGCCAGTTAGTCAAGGTCTCAGCCAGACTGTGTAGTTATTTAACTGGGGAAGAATCTGCTTTCAGGCTCACTTGGATGGTTGTCAGAGTTCATTCCCTTGGTGGTGTGAGGACAGAGGGTCCCCTGGCGCTATGTTGGCTGCCCTCACTGCTAGGGGTTTCTCACAGTTTCTTGCTATATGGGTTTCCCCAATATGGCTGCTAACTGCTAAGTCACTTCAGTCGTGTCCGACTCTGTGTGACCCCATAGACGGAAGCCCACCAGGCTCCCCCGTCCCTGGGATTCTCCAGGCAAGAACACTGGAGTGGGTTGCCATTTCCTTCTCCAATGTGTGAAAGTGAAAAGTGAAAGTGAAGTCGCTCAGTCGTGTCTGACCCATAGCTACCCCACGGACTGCAGCCTACCAGGCTCCTCCATCCACGGGATTTTCTAGGCAAGAGTACTGGAGTGGCTTGCCATTGCCTTCTCTACTTACTTCTTTAAGCTTGTATTGTGCCCTGGTCCTGCCCACACTCAGGGTAAAGGAATTATATAAGAAGGTGGCCCCTAGGAGGAGGGCATCATGGGAAAACTTATGATTTACTTATCAGCCACACTTGTGACTTATCTTAAACTGTATACCAGAAATTGATGCTGTCCTAGACTAGACATTTCATGATTATTTTATGTTTTTAAAATAACTAACATGAGTATTTGACTTACTATAGCTGGACTGGACTCACTGCTAAAGCACGTGCTTAGCTGGTTGTCTAAAGGAGCTCCATTTCAGTGACTTGTCAGGGAACATTTGCTAGGAATTCCTGATGCCAAAAATCAAAACTCAGTTGTTGGTATCATGTTTATGGAGAATGGCCCATAAGTTACGTCAACTACCAATTCCTAAAGAAATTCTAAAGGCTCTAAATTCTAAAGCCAGATCTTTGTAGAGCTGGTCCCATCTCTCTGGCTCCCTTAGAAGTGCTCTGACCTGAAGTCATCAGCCTACAGCAAGTGATCCTATAGGAAACAGTACTAGGAAGCATGCTGCTCATGGATTGTGTAATGTAATGTCTAGTCTTAGTACCAGAAATACCTGTCCTTCTCTTGTTTGATTTATTTCCTGGAGGCACTGTAAATCTTGTCGCTGCTTTTCTTCCTTCACACTGGCTGATTTTATGACTGGCATGCTGTTGGCAGGTGTTCCTACTTTCAATAGGTTTTTTGTGTATTAACTTGACTCCTGACCCTGTTTTCACCTTCTACCATTTTTTTCCCACCTTGCTCTGATTTCCTGATCTTTTACCTTCTTTTTACCTACAATTTTATCATGAAATAAAATAAATAAAAATCAGTCATATCATATAAATCATGTTGGTAATAAGTAAGAGTATAAATATCAGTAATTGGTTTGAATGCTATGGGAGTCTCACAGTGAGCCTTGTAGTTGTGCCCATAGAAGCCAAGAGCCATTTTTCTTAAATGGAAGGGTAGGTGTTGTGCTGAAGCATTTGCATGCACTGAAGAGACTGGTGTGTTCAGTAATGACTCAGAGATAGTTCTGTGACTGCCACTTGTCTTGGCTTATGGGAATACCAAACCACATGGCTAGGTGCTAACAAGAGTTAGAGAGGAGGCATGAGGTTTAGGTGGTGGGGACTGCTCTTAAAGAGGAACTAGAATGGGTACAATGCAGGAGGAAGGGTGAACCAGAGATGGAGAGGCCCTAGGAGGAAGATTTATTTCATGAGAATCCTACTTGTCCTCAAGTTCAGACTTTTTGCAGGGATGGTTCTTGGGTTGCTGGGAATCATTCTTGGGTTCCCTCTCTTAATCATCCTTATCAGGCCAGGGCTCTACACCAGCTGTGACAGAAGAGGTTTGGGAAGCTGTGCGCAAGGGCAGTGTGTGGACAGAATATTTCTATGGAGCCAGATTGGTCCACAAAGGGCACTACCCTACAAGTTAACAGCTTTAGCCAGAAGGGGAGATGACAGAAATATTTGGCCAGGAGGGAAGCTGGGGCTGAACGTTTGGATGGACTAGATTATCTGTCCTGTTGAAGGGGTGACTTGAAATGTTTGGGGCCCAGTGGATAAAAGAAGTCAGAGTGGGGAAAAAGGTATGGAGTGGAGTGAGGGGGTGGGTGGAGTGTTGAAGAAATAAGTTTGTATCCACTGGGCCCTTGGCAGATTGTTGCAGGGGCCACTTGTCAAAGTTCTATACAGGCCTACACCTTGTATCTTCCTGGAAAAGGCCAGTTAGAAACTTTCTGGGAACTGGCAGTTGTGGCTTGTTGTCATTAAGATGGAGTTAGCCACTGGATTGATTTCTTACTCTGCCTGACACCTACATTGTCTCTATTTGGCCAAAAAGGAGCTGCTAAAAATGGTTTATTCAAATGTCACAATATGCTTCTTCCAGTAACCACTACCTCCATGAAGAACTATTGAAGCAGTTGTCAAGTGAGTAAAATTGAGAAATAACACATCATTCAAATAAAAATAGCTCTATTTTCAGGACTAGTATTGGAAAAAGCTAAGATAAAAATCTCCTTTTAGCTTTCTTTCCATTCCCCGCCCCACTCCACACTTCTTCCAAGATAGTTTGGCTTTTTATTCTTTTTTTCTCTACTAAATTGCTTCCTACAAATCTGGATTTAATTTTTAGATTTGAGGAGTGATAAGGTAATGTAGACTCATTCATTTGCCCTTTTCTTATTAAATGTAAATAAAGAAGAAAGTCTAACATTAAACACCTGCATGTGCCAGGAACTTCATATATGTGATCCCGTCTAAATCCTTGCAATCCACGAAGTATGAATGATATGTTTTACAGATGGGGAAATTGATGCTCCATGACAGACAGGGTCTGTAGGCTTGTTCAAGCTTATGCAGATATTAAGTGGAGGAGCCACAATTCAAATCCAGCACTTTCTGATCTCAAAACCCTTTTGGTTGGCTTCTATGTTGATATCTCCCTCTTAAAGTTGTGGTCAGGATTAAGTAAGATAATACATGTAAGGTACCTACTTAGCAGAGCAGTATATATAAATAGATCAATAAAGGGCAGCTGCTATCACCAGGATTACAACCACCACTATTCTGCTTTCCATGTAGTTGAGGTTCCCTGGAATACAGGGTATGTGAACAACTCACTGCAGGGTCTGTGCATAAGTAAGACAGTTTTAACTGTATAGTGATGCTCATTTATGGAATGTGAACCATATATTAGAGCCTTTTTCGAGTTTTCTCCTTTATTCTCTTTTCATCTGACAACATTGTTAAGTTTTTATTTAAAACACTTTTTAAAAAATATAGTTAATTTACAATACTGTATCAGTTTCAGATGTACAATTATACAAGTGATTCAATTATACATATATAAACATATAATTCTTTTTTATATTCTCTCATATTTTTGCAATATATTGAAAATACCTTCCTATGCTATACAATAGGTACTTGTTTATCTGTTTTATATATAGTAATGTGTATCTTTTAATCCCAATCTCCTAATTTATCCATCCCCTTCTTTTCCTTTTGGTAACTACAAGTTTGTTTTCTATGTCTATTGAGTATATTTCTATTTTGTAAATAAGTTCATTTGTATCATTTCTTCAGATTCCACATATAAGTGATATCATATGATATTTGTCTTTGCTTACTTCACTTAGTATGATAATCTCTAAGTCCATCCATGTTGCTGCAAATGGCATTATTTTTCTTTTTTATGGCTGAGTAATATTCCATTGTGTGTGTGTGTGTATACATATACATACATATATATATATAAAGCACATCTTTTTTATCCATTCCTCTGTTGATGCACATTTAGGTTGCTTCTACATATTGGTTATTGTAAATAGTGCTACTATGAACATTTGGGTGCATCTAAGTATATTAAAAAGCAGAGACATTACTTTGCCAACACAGGTCCGTCTAGTCAAGGCTATGGTTTTTCCCGTGGTCATGTATGGATGTGAGAGTTGGACTGTGAAGAAAGCTGATCGCCGAAGAATTGATGCTTTTGAACTGTGGTGTTGGAGAAGACTCTTGAGAGTCCCTTGTACTGCAAGGAGATCCAACCAGTGCATTCTAAAGGAGATCAATCCTGGGTGTTCATTGGAAGGACTGATGCTAAAGCTGAAACTGCAATACTTTGGCTACCTCATGCGACGAGTTGACTCACTGGTAAAGACTCTGATGCTAGGAAAGGTTGGGGGCGGGAGGAGAAGGGGACGACAGAGAATGAGATGGCTGGATGGCATCACCGACTCTGTGGACATGAGTTTGAGTGAACTCTGGGAGTTGATGATGGACAGGGAGGCCTGGTGTGCTGTGATTCATGGGGTCGTGGAGAGTCGGACACGACTGAGCGACTGAACTGAAGTGTGTCCTTGAGGTCACAAAGAGTTGGACATGACTGGGCAACTGAACAACAAGTGTGTGAAAGAGTTAGTCACTAAGTCATGTCCAACTCTTTTGTGACCCCATGGACTGGTCAGGCTCCTCTGTCCATGGAATTCTCCAGGCAAGAATACTGGAGTGGGTTGCCATTTCCTTCTCCAGAGTATCTTCCTGGCCCAGGGATTGAACCTGGGTCTCCTGCATTGCAGGTGGATTATTTACCATCTGAACTACCAGGGATATAATTATTGCTGTCAAATGGCCTCCTGGTTAGTAAGACAAACCAGTATACTTGGAAGATGAAAGCCCAAAGAGCGAGTCTGCACAGCTGGACAAGAGAATCTCATGCCAAGGATGGATGCTCTCCAGCGACTTTGCTGGCAGAATTTCATCTCATCCTTTTTACTTCTCTTGGTGTCTTGCCTCACCCATAGAGACAAAGCCTCCAGCATTCTCTCCAAGTTTGTATCTGCTAGAACACTCTCCTGTGTTTCTGGAAGAGAAGCAGCCACAAGAAACGATGGAGGTATGTGTAAGAAGCCATCACACTGGTTTTTAGAGATGAGTTTGTGTTACAGGGGCACAAAAGAAGGTCACAGAATTGTTCCAACCCCATATATCAAACCCTGCAGAGAAACCATGTTAGTTTCTTCTATTCAATAGACTGATGAGCATTCTTTCTGCCCAAAGACAGCTCTGATTGTCAGCCTCTGCCTTCTTCAGTCTCCAGCCCATGGACTCCGCCCCAATCCACCGTGAGGCAGAAAGGATATTAATCATTCCACGCCTATCATCAGGTGGGATCTGTCCTACTTTTATTGCCAGGCTTATATCCACTTTGCTTGAGGTGAACCCATGCAACCAGGCCATGTGACTGGGCTGTTGCCTTATTTTTCTCCACCTGGCCCGCCAGTTCTCCATGTTCCTCTAAACCGTCTTCTACCAGTCTATGATTCTTGACCCACTCTTTCTCTGGAGCCTGGACCTGGCCCTTACAATCTCAGCTGCTCAGTTTCCACTTCTGAGGTGCTGATGTGTGCTGCTAGCTGCCTTGGCCTATGGAAGCTGACCACACTTAAGAATCGTAGCTCCCCACATGAGTTTTTGGGCTAAGTATAGTGGACTGTCCACCACTCTGTTCAGAGACTAGACCTTTGCCTGTTCACAGCTTTCTTCTCCCCCTCGACTAGCTCACTGCAGAGGTCCTTCTTGGCTCCTGTCTGAACTTGTACTGCTTATAGATCATGATACATAGACGAGTACTCAACCATCTTTGTGATGTGATGAAGGTGTTGTGTTATCATGGAGAGAACTAGAAAAGAGTGATGTTTCTAATCACAGCTGCCTTTTTCTTTACACCTTTTGTGTGAGTTGGAACAGCTTCTCTTTCACATGCCTTGTAATGACAGGTCTCATAACTTTTGGTGTATTAGTGAATTCAAGGCAGACTGTTGGGACAGAAGACATGGGTTTGAGTTGTAGATCTGTTACTGTATCGGACCATGGGTATGATGCCCCACCTTGCTGGATCCTAGATTCCTCATCTATAAAAAGTGGGGGTGATAGTGGCTATATATCTCATGATATATAGTAATGAGAAGATGAAAGAATTAATGTGAAAATGTTTCGTGACATACTCTTTATCCTGTAGAGGAGAACCTTGTGAGTTATGAAATTTTATGACCAGAATTTTATGTTCTGTTTCTCACATGTGAAGACGTGCATGAGGGTATCAGGACATCTAGTGGCCAAAAAGTCTGACCACCAACTGATGGATGCTTATAAGACAACTAGTGGGCTTTAATATCTTAGATTAAGCTGTGGCTCTGTGACTTAGTGCATAAAAAATCAAACATTACACATTTGATTACAGCCAAATCCATATATGAGGAGGCAGCATGTAGTAGTGAAAAGAGCATGGGCTTTAGACAACCTGAATTCAGATTTCAGCTTAGCTACTTAATGGTTGGGTAAACTTCGGCAAATTAATTGATCTTTTTGAATCTCAGTTTCATCACAATAATACCACCCACAAATCATTGATTTTTTTAAAGACCCAATCCGACCATTTTTGTCTATTGATTGGAACATTCAGCTCACTTATATTTAATGTATTTACAAATATATTTGGGATTAAACTTATTATTTTATAGTATTGTTCTTTGTTTTCTTCTGTGCCTTTCAGTTAATGATTTTTGATCATTCTGTTATTTTCCCTTTGCCACTTAGAGAGTTATATACTCTTTCTATTTATTTAGATGTTAGCCTGTAAATTATAACATGCATAAATAACATCAAAATCTAAAGTGAATCTAAGCCTTTATCCTACTCCCAGATACTGTAAGAATTCTGGAACTCATTTATAATTTGTCCTCTCGTCTTCACCTAAAACTTAAATATTTTTTGATATTAAAATCTATTGCATTTCATTTTTGTTTTTTAATACCACTAGACATTATTATTATTGCTTTTATAGTTAATGTTCATTTATATTGGCCCACATTTTTATTACTTTATTTTTCAGTCTTTTTTACACCTCAGATATTCCATTTGGTATATTTTCTTTGACTTTAAATAAATTTTTATTAGTAAATACTGTTAAAGTATACGCTAATGCTAGATCTGACAGACAGAGTGCCTGATGAACTATTGATGGAGGTTCGTGACATTGTACAGGAGACAGGAATCAAGACCATCCCCAAGAAAAAGAAATGCAAAAAAAAAAAAAAACAAAATGGCTGTCTGAGGAGGCCTTACACATTGCTGTGAAAAGAAGAGAAGTGAAAAGCAAAGGAGAAAAGAAAAGATATACCCATTTGAACGCAGAGTTCCAAAGAATAGCAAGGAGAGATAAGAAAGCCTTCCTCAGCGATCAATGCAAAGAAATAGAGGAAAATAATAGAATGGCAAAGACTAGAGATCTCTTCAAGAAATTTAGAGATACCAAGGGGAAATTACATGCAAAGATGGGCTCAATAAAGGACAGAAATGGTGTGGACCTAACAGAAGCAGAAGATATTAAGAAGAAGTGGTAAGAATACACAGAAGAGCTGTACAATAAAGATCTTCACGACCAAGATAATCACGATGGTGTGATCACTCACCTAGAGCCAGACATCTTGGAATGTGAAGTCAAGTGGGCCTTAGGAAGCAGCACTACAAACAAAGCTAGTGGAGGTGATGGAATTCCAGTTGAGCTATTTCAAATCCTGAAAGATGATGCTGTGAAAGTGCTGCACTCAATATGCCAGCAAATTTGGAAAACTCAGCAGTGTTCACAGGACTGGAAAAATTCAGTTTTAATTCCAATAGCAAAAAAGGTAATGCCAAAGAATGCTCAAACTACCGCACAATTGCACTCATCTCACATACTAGTAAAGTCATGCTCAAAATCCGCCAAGCCAGGCTTCAGCAATACATGAACCGTGAACTTCCAGATGTTCAAGCTGGTTTTAGAAAAGGCAGAGGAACCAGAGATCAAGCTGCCAACATCTGGTGGATCGTCGAGAAAGCCAGAGAGTTCCAGAAAAACACCTATTTCTGCTTTATTGACTATGCCAAAGCCTTTGACTGTGTGGATCACAAAAAAACTGTGGAAAATTATGAGAGATGGGAATACCAGACCACCTGACCTGCCTCTTGAGAAATCTGTATGCAGGTCAGGAAGCAACAGTTAGAAGTGGACATGGCACAACAGACTGGTTCCAAATAGGAAAAGGAGTACGTCAAGGCTGTATATTGATTGTCACCCTGCTTATTTAACTTCTATGCAGAGTACATCATGAAAAATGCTGGGCTGGAGGAAGCACAAGCTGGAATCAAGATTGCTGGGAGAAATATCAATAACCTTAGATATGCAGATGACACCACCCTTATGAGAGAACGTGTAGAAGAACTAAAGAGCCTCCTGATGAAAGTGAAAGAGGAGAGTGAAAAACTTGACTTAAAACTCAACATTCAGAAAACTAAGATCATGGCATACGGTCCCATCACTTCATGGCAAATAGATGGGGAAACAGTGGCTGACTTTATTTTTCTGGGCTCCAAAATCACTGCAGATGGTGATTGCAGCCATGAAATGAAAAGACTCTAACTCCTTGGAAGGAAAGTTATGACCAACTTAGACAGCATATTGAAAAGCAGAGACATTACTTTGACAACAAAGGTCCGTCTAGTCAAAGCTATGGTTTTTCCAGTGGTCATGTATGGATGTGAGAGTTGGACTGTGAAGAAAGCTGATCACCGAAGAATTGATGCTTTTGAACTGTGGTGCTGGAGAAGACTCTTGAGAATCCCTTGGACTGCAAGGAGATCCAGCCAGTCCATCCTAAAGGAGACCAGTCCTCGGTGTTCATTGGTCGGACTGCTGTTGAAGCTGAAACTCCAATACTTTGGCCACCTGATGCGAAGAACTGACTCATTTGAAAAGACCCTGATGCTGGGAAGGATTGAGGGCAGGAGGAAAAGGGGACAACAGATGATGAGATGGTTGGATGGCATCACCAACTCAATGGACATGGGTTTAGTTGGATAGAGAGGTGGTGATAGACAGGGAGATTTGGTGTGCTGCAATTCATGGGGTCATAAAGAGTCAGACACTACTGAGCGACTGAACTGAACTGAATGCTTATTATTATTAATATTATTATTATAATTGCCTGTAGTTGTTTGTGTTTTGCTTTGATTCAAAAAAAAATATTTCTGTAGCCTGTAGAATTTTAGGTGGATACTTATTTGGGGGTACTGCCTGGTGGTTCAGTGGTTAGGACCTTTCAGTGCTGGGGTCGGGTGTGATCCCTGGTCCAAGAACTAACCCTGCAAGCCATGTGGTATGGCCAGAAAGGAAAAGAAAATTGTTCAACACATTGAAACAGCTTATTGTCTTTTGGCTTCTGTTCCTGGTTTTGAGAGGTCAGCTCTCTATTTGGTTATTCCTCTGAAGTTGACTTGTCTTTTTTATCCTACTTTTAAATTCATCCTCCTACACCACACATACCTCAAATCTGTTTCAGTATAGTTTCATTACTATGTGTCTAGGCATGAATTTCTTTTCCTGTAGCCTACTTGGAATTCCCTGGACCTTTTGAATCTTAGAATTTGTGTCATTATTCTGCCTATGGTGACCGTATGATATCTTCTCACAGCCAGGACTCTTCTTAGAGTGAAAGGAGGTGATATTAATTATTAAACTGGCATAATAGGGATAAGGTAAGACTATCCCAAGCAAACAGAATATATATGGTCACTATACCTCTCTCTCTCCAGCCATCTTATGCTTAGTACAGTTTGCATGGTATTTTTTTTCCCCAGTCATTTACTGTTGACCTGTCAGAGTTTTATTCTTAGTTTGTGTCTTGTTGGCAGTGTATAGTTCAGTTTTGCTTTTTTATCCATTCTGAGAATTGGATTTAGGCTTACCATTTTGTTTCCTGTTTGTCTGTTGTTTCTTTTTGGCTGTTGTTTGTATCCTGTTTTCCACTTTCATGTTGATTATTTGAACATATTTTAGTATTCTATTTTATCGATTGTCTTTTTAACTATAATAATTTATATTAGCTTTTAGTGATTGTCCTAGCAATTAAAATATACATTCCTAAGCTTTACCAATTTATCTAGAATTAATATGATGCCATTTAATGTAAAATGTAGAAACTTTTTAACCATATCCATTCCATTCAGTCGCTCAGTCGTGTCCGACTCTTTGCGACCCCATGGACTGTAGCCTACCAGGCTTCTCCGTCCACGGGATTCTCCAGGCAAGAATACTGGAGTGGGTTACCATTTCCTTCTCCAGGGGATCTTCCCGACCCAGGGATCGAACCCGGGTCTCCCGCGTTGGAGGCAGACGCTTTAACCTCTGAGCCACCAGGGAAGCCCCATATACATCCCTCTAATCCCCATTTCATCCTTTATGTTATAATTGCCATATATCACATCTACCTACATTGAAAATCAGACAAGAAATCGTTATACTTTTTTTAAATAATCATGTATGATTTAGAGAATTTAAGAAGTAAACCACTTCTAATGCTTTTCATTTGTTCTTGAAGATCCAGGTTTCTCCCCAGTACTGTTTCCCTTTGCTGTAAAGAACACTGCAATGTATCCTCTTAGTTCTCCTTTTTCTACAAATTTATTTATTTTACCTTCATTCCTAAGGGATATTTTCAATCAATGTAGAATTCTGGGAGACTTTCTTCCCTCCAATCACTTTTAACATGCTCCACCATCTTATATTCTTCTTATTTTCTGATGAGAAATCTATGGTCATCCTGCTTCACTGTCATCAGTTCAGTCGCTCAGTCGTGTCCGACTCTCTGCGACCCCATGAATCACAGCACGCCAGGCCTCCCTGTCCATCACCAACTCCCAGAGTTCACTCAAACTCATGTCCACAGAGTCGGTGATGCCATCCAGCCATCTCATTCTCTGTCGTCCCCATCTCCTCCCACCCCCAATCCTTCCCAGCATCAGAGTCTTTTCCAGTGAGTCAACTCTTCGCATGAGCTGGCCAAATTACTGGACTGTAAGCTTTAGCATCAGTCCTTCCAATGAACATCCGGAATCGATCTCCTTTAGAATGGACTGGTTGGATCTCCTTGCAGTCCAAGGAACTCTCAAGAGTCTTCTCCAGCACCACAGTTCAAAAGCATCAATTCTTCAGCGATCATCTTTCTTCACAGTCCAACTCTCACATCCATACATGACCACTGGAAAAACCATAGCCTTGACTAGACGGACCTTTGTTGGCAAAGTAATGTCTCTGCTTTTTAATATACTATCTAGGTTGGTCATAATTTTCCTTCCAAGGAGTAAGCATCTTTTAATTTCATGGCTGCAATCAGCATCTGAAGTGATTTTGGAGCCTCCAAATTAAAGTCTGACACTGTTTCCACTGTTTCCCCATCTATTTCCCATGAAGTGATGGGACCAGATGCCACGATCTTTGTTTTCTGAATGTTGAGCTTCAAGCCAACCTTTTCACTCTCCTCTTTCACTCTCATCAAGAGGCTTTTGAGTTCCTCTTCACTTTCTGCCATAAGGGTGGTGTCATCTGCATATCTGAGGTTATTGATATTTCTCCCAGCAATCTTGATTCCAGCTTGTGCTTCTTCCAGCCCAGCATTCCTCATGATGTACTCTGCATATAAATTAAATAAGCAGGGTGACAATATACAACCTTGATGTACTCCTTTTCCTATTTGGAACCAGTCTGTTGTTCCATGTCCAGTTCTAGCTGTTGCTTCCTGACCTGAATACAGGTTTTTCAAGAGGCAGGTCAGGTGGTCTGGTATTCCCATCTCTTTCAGAATGTTCCACAGTTTATTGTGATCCACACAGTCAAAGGCTTTGGCATAGTCAATGATGCAGAAATAGATATTTTCTGGAACTCTCTTGCTTTCTCCATGATCTAGCGGATGTTGGCAATTTGATCTCTGGTGCCTCTGCCTTTTCTAAGACCTGCTTGAACATCTGGGATTTCACAGTTCACATATTGCTGAAGCCTGGCTTGGAGAATTTTGAGCATGACTTTACTAGCGTGTGAGATGAGTGCAATTGTGCAGTAGTTTGAGCATTCTTTGGCATTGCCTTTCTTTGGGATAGGGACGAAGACTGACATTTTCCATTCCTGTGGCCACTGCTGAGTTTTCCAAATTTGCTGGCATGTTGAGTGCAGCACTTTCACAGCATCATCTTTCAAGACTTGAAATAGCTCAACTGGAATTCCATAACCTCCAGTAGCTTTGTTCATAGTGATGCTTTCTAAGGCCCACTTGACTTCACATTCCAAGATGTCTGGCTCTCGGTCAGTGATCACACCATCTTGATTATCTTGGTCATGAATATTTTTTTCTACAGTTCTTCTGTGTATTCTTGCCACCTCTTCTTAAATCTTCTGCTTCTGTTAGGTCCATACCATTTCTGTCCTTTATCGAGCTCATCTTTCCATGAAATTTTCCCTTGGTATCTCTAATTTTCTTGAAGAGATCTCTTGTTTTTCCCATTCTGTTGTTTTCCTCTATTTCTTTGCATTGATTGCTGAGGAAGGCTTTCTTATCTCTCCCTGCTTTTCTTTGGAACTCTGCATTCAGATGCTTATATCTTTCCTTTTCTCCTTTGCTTTTCACTTCTCTTCATTTCACAGCTATTTGTAAGGCCTCCTCAGAGAGCCATTTTGCTTTTTTGCATTTCTTTTCCATGGGGATGGTCTTGGTCCCTGTCTCCTGTACAATGTCACAAACCTCCGTCCATAGTTCATCAGGCACTCTATCTATCAGATCTAGTCCCTTAAATCTATTTCTCACTTCCACTGTATAATCATAAGGGATTTGATTTAGGTCATTTCTGAATGGTCTAGTAGTTTTCCCTACTTTCTTCAATTTCAGTTTGAATTTGGCAATAAGGAGTTCATGATCTGAGCCACAGTCAGCTCCTGGTCTTGTTTTTGCTAACTGTATACAGCTTCTCCATCTTTGGCTGCAAAGAATATAACCAATCTGATTTCGGTGTTGACCATCTGGTGATGTACATGTGTAGAGTCTTCTCTTGTGTTGTTGGAAGAGGGTGTTTGCTATGACCAGTGCGTTCTCTTGGCAAAACTCTATTAGCCTTTACCCTGCTTCATTCCGTGCTCCAAGGCCAAATTTGCCTGTTATTCCAGGTGTTTCTTGACTTCCTACTTTTGCATTCCAGTCCCCCATAATGAAAAGGACATCTTTTTTGGGTGTTAGTTCTAAAAGGTCTTGTAGGTCTTCATAGAACCGTTCAACTTCTGCTCCTTCAGTATTACTGGTTGGGGCATAGGCTTGGATTACTGTAATATTGAATGGTTTGCCTTGGAAACGAAGAGAAATTATTCTGTCATTTTTAAGATTGCATCCAAGTACTGCGTTTCAGACTCTTTTGTTGACCATGATGGCTACTCCATTTCTTCTAAGGGATGCCTGCCCGCAGTAGTAGATATAATGGTCATCTGAGTTAAATTCACCCTTTCCAGTCCATTTTAGTTCGCTGATTCCTAGAATGTCTACATTCACTCTTGTCATCTCCTGTTTGACCACTTCCAATTTGCCTTGAGTCATGGATCTAACATTCCAGGTTCCTATGCAATATTGCTCTTTACAGCACCGGACCTTGCTTCTATCACCAGTGACATCCACAACTGGGTATTGGTTTTGCTTTGGTTCCATCCCTTCATTCTTTCTGGAGTTATTTTTCCACTGATCTCCAGTAGCATTCTGGGTACCTACCGACCTGGGGAATTCCTCATTCAGTATCCTATCATTTTGCCTTTTGATACTGTTCATGGGGTTCTCAAATCAGATAAATGCAAATTAAAATCACAGGATGGGACCAGTAACTTCTGAAAGGGGTGACTGTTTACTTGACAAGATACAGAAGCTACCTAAGAATTCTGATGTAAAAATATAAGTAGACAAACTGTGGAGGAGACCTGCAATTCAGAGAAGTGACATGCCTGGGCATGAGTTTTGTGCTATTTGTTATCTTCATAGCTTTGCCCCAAGGGCAGGCACTCAGTTGTTTCTTGAGACAGGGCAGCAAAGGCAGCTTCCATTCTGATAGAAATGGTTCTGTTTTCTGCCCAAGAGAACCAGGGAAAGAAATCCAGACAATCAGGACTAGAGTGTGAAGTGTAATTCCCAGAGGGGAGAGTTGGAGAACGGGATCTCCTATTTCTGTGTACAAACACCAGGGAAGTCTCAGGCTTACTCCTGAACCAGTAGTTACAGAGCAGCCTCAAAGAAGCAGAGCGAAGGCTTAAAGACTTAATAGTTAAACCACCACCATGCATGGGCCATGGTTATTTTGTTTGTATTATGTAATTTCCACTCAGTTGTTTTTCTTCCTGTTTTTGATTTTTATTATTTATTTATTTCTGTTATTAATTTCTGTTTAAATTTCTGTTATTAGTTTCTATTTAATTCTATTTTAGTTAAAAAGCATTCTGAATGGTTTTAATATTTTATAATGTGTAGAGGTTTTTTTCATGGCTCAGCATGTGAGTTCAATTCAGTCGCTCAGTTGTGTCCAACTATTTGCAACCCCATTGACTGCAGCATGCCAGGCCTCCCTGTTCATCACCAACTCCTGGAGTTTACTCAAACTCATGTCCACTGAGTTGGTGATGCCATCCAATCATCTCATCCTCAGTCGTCCCCTTCTCCTCCTGCCCTCAATCTTTCCCAGCATCAGGGTCTTTTCAAATGAGTCAGCTCTTTGCATCAGGTGGCCAAAATATTGGAGTTTCAGCTTCAACATCAGTCCTTCTGTTATAGCCACGCATTCCGGGAAACAAACCCACTCAGAAGGACAATGCAGATAGTGGAGTGCGGTTTATTACACTGGCAGGCCCAAGGCAGAGTCTCCTCTTAGCCAAGGATCTCAACCACCATTTGTGAAAATCTTTTATACCCCATGTGTACATGTCTGAACCCACCACCCCAATTTCCTTGAGACTTACATAAAACAAAGGAAGGGTAGATACAATCACAGTAACCCCATCATTCATGTGCTAGGTGTTCAAACAGTTAATAATCAATAAGCCAATGGTTACATTCCGAAAGACACAGAAAGAATTTATGACCTGTCCGGAGGCAGGGGTGATTAGAGTATGTTTTCTCTTAGGCGATGAGTAACCTGGATGTGATCTTCAAGATCCCCCTGTCCAGAAGGGGTCTTATCCTTCTGTTGTAGTTTCCATAGGCACTAAGCACAGAGTTCAGAGTCTATTGAAAAGGTGGCTGAGCATGATCAGCATGAACAGGCTTAAGATGGAGTCCAGGCCCTATGAATTCCTTCTTCACTTCCAATGAACATTCAGGACTGATCTCCTTTAGGATGGACTGGTTGGATCTCCTTGCAGTCCAAGTGACTCTCAAGAGTCTTCTCCAGCACCACAGTTCAAAAGCATCAGTTCTTCAGCGCTCAGCTTTCTTTATAGTCCAACTCTCACATTCATACATGACTAGGCTCAGCATATAGAAGATTTTTATAACTGTTCCAGGTGCCCTTAAAAAATGTGAATTCTGGCTTTTTTGGATGCTGCTGCTGCTGCTGCTGCTGCTACGTCGCTTCAGTCGTGTCTGACTCTGTGCGACCCCATAGACGGCAGCCGACCAGGCTCCGCCATCCCTGGGATTCTCCAGGCAAGAACACTGGAGTGGGTTGCCATTTCCTTCTCCAGTGTGTGAAAGTGAAAAGTGAAAGTGAAGTTGCTCAGTCGTGTCCGACTAGTAGCGACCCCATGGACTGCAGCCCACCAGGCTCCTCTGTCCATGCGATTTTCTAGGCAAGAGTACTGGAGTGGCTTGCCATTGCCTTCTCCGCTTTTGGATGCAGAGCTCTGTAAATGAATATTGCATCGCCTTTGTTAATTGTGCTCTTCAGAACTTTCATGTGTATACTGATAGTTTTGTCTGCCTGGTCTATCAACTGTTAAGATTGATAGAGATGGGCAATAAGATCCTACTGTATAGCACAGGGAACTATATTCAATATCCTATGATAAACCATAATGGAAAAGAATATGAAAAAGAATATATACATGCATATGTGACTGAGTTACTTTACAGTAACAGCAGAAATTAACACAGCATTGTATATGAACTACACGTCAATTAAAAATATTGATGGGTAAGTATTCCTTTATTATTGTGGAGTTGTCTATTTCTCATTTTAGTTTTCTCAGGATTTTTGCTATGTGTAATAAACTTAAAAGCTATATTACTATGTATATACTGTTTTAGGATAGTAATATCTTATTGATGATATTGAACTCCTTGTCATCATAAGGATATTGAAGAGGTATTGACCTCTTTTTAACATTTTATTTTTTTTATGGCCTCATTTAATTTTTGTTTTTTATTTAAAATTTTAATTGGAGTATAGTTTATTTACAGTGTTGTTAGTTCCAAGTGTACAGCAAAGTGATTCAGTTGTTACTATACATATATCTAATATTTTTTAGATTTTTTTTCCCATATAGATCATTACAGAGTATTGAGTAGAGTTCTCTGTCTATACAGTAAGTCCTTATTTGTTATCTGTTTTCTCCCAAATTAACCCCTGCCCTACCTCCTAATCATAGTTATTTTAAATTCCCTGCCTTATACTTAAAACTTTTCTGTCGTATCTGTGTCTTGTTCTGATGATAGGTTTACCCCTTCAGACTGTATTTTCTTGCCTTGTTTGCATGTGTCTTGGCCTCCTTTAACTTTTTTTTTTAAGTAATTAATTTATTTTTTATTGGAGGCAAATTATTTTACAATATTATATTGGTTGGTTTTGCCATATATTGACATGAATTTGCCCCGGGTTTACATAAGTCCCCCCCGCCAGAACCCCCCTCCCTCCTCCCTCCTCCCTTTATCCTCCCTCTGGGTCATCCCCCCACGCCAGCCCTGAGTATCCTATAACATGCATCGACCCTGAACTAGTGATTCGTTTCACATATGACAACATACGTGTTTCAATGCCATTCTCCCAAATCATCCCACCCTCACCCTCTCCCATAGAGTCCCAAAGACTGTTCTATGCATCTGTGTCTCTTTTGCTGTCTCGTATACAGGGTTATCATTTGCATCTTTCTAAATTCCATATATATGCGTTAGTATACTGTATTGGTGTTTTTCTTTCTGTCTTACTTCACTCTGTATAATAGGCTCCAGTTTCATCCACCTCATTAGAACTGATTCAAATGTGTTCTTTTTAATGGCTGAATAATACTCCATTGTGTATCTGTACCAAAGCTTTCTTATCCATTCGTCTGCTGATGGACATCTAGGTTGCTTCCATGTCCTGGCTATTATAAACAGTGCTGCAATGAACACTGGACTACATGTGTCTCTTTCAATTCTGGTTTCCTCGGTGTGTATGCCCAGGAGTGCGATTGCTGGATCATATGGCAATTCTATTTCCAGTTTTTTGAGGAATCTCCACACTGTTCTCCATAGTGGCTGTACTAGTTTGCATTCCCACCAACAGTGTAAGAGGGTTCCTTTCTCTCCACACCCTCTCCAGCATTTATTGCATGTAGACTTTTGGATAGCAGCCATTCTGACTGGTGTGAAATGGTATCTCATTGTGGTTTTGATTTGCATCTCTCTGATTATGAGGGATGTTGAGCATTTTTTCATGTGTTTGTTAGCCATCTTTATGTCTTCTTTGGAGAAATGTCTGTTTAGTTCTTTGGCCCATTTTTTGATTTTTTTTAACATTAAAAATTTTTAATACAATTTTAAAGGTTCCTTTCCATTTTCAGTTATTACAATATATTGGCTATATCCCCCATGTTGTATGATACATCTTTGAGCGTATCTTACAACCAGTAGTTTGTGCCTTCCACTCCCCTACTCCTACACTGCCTTCCACTGGTAAACACTAGTTTGTTCTCTGTATCTGTGCATCTGCTTGTTTTCTGTCATATTCACTAGTTTGTTGTACTTTTTAGATTTCACATGTAGTTGATATAGTATTTGTGTTTCTCTGTTTCGCTTATTTCACTTAGCCCTCTAAGTCCAGCCATGTTAGTTCATTCTTGGGTTCTTCGTCCTTTCCTGCATTTCCACATTTCTGTCTGGAGGTCCCTTTCTTCTGCCTCATGGACTCCCTTTATTCTTGTTGTAGTGCAGGGCTCGGAATGTTTGTACACTCCCTAGAATATTAGCGCATCTAGTCCTAGTTGTTACTGAAGCTCTCTCAGGCAGTTAAACTATGATTTTTATAATATATCCATATTTAATTAGTTATTGCAACAGGAGTATTTATTGCCTGAGATTTATTACATTTTACCTGAAAGTAGAAGTTGTGTGATTATTTTTAACATCTCTTTCTTGAGCTCAGTTGTAAGCTACATGAAGGTAGGAACATTGTCTGCTTTGCTGATTTGGGGTTGTCTGACATTTATAGGTTATTTGTGAATAAGTGAATGCATGATTAAGGGAGATGATGTCTATATAAATAGCTCGTCACATTGTAGGTTCTTGATAAAATTAATGGTACTTTTACTTCTTGACTCTCTGATTCCTGTCAACTATATATCATACTAGAGTGGAGGCTAAAATCTGTACCTATTATCAGATATTTTTGCCTGCCTTTTAATAGAGGGAGTAAGAGAGATGTCAGGGGAGGCTACAGAGCTGGGATGTTGAGGTACAACTGGCTGACCTAAATATATAGGTTTACTGGAGCTCAGTCTTGTAGTCTTGAGGATTTGACTCATTTCATTCTATGGTTTTGAGATTTGGGTTACACCAGTGGATGATTTGTAAAGTAACCACCATCATACTTCAGCAGCAGAAGCATCTTAAGCTGTACTTAATCTATTTATGAATTCAACTGGGGAATGTCATGATAATTACTTAACATCCTCTATGTGTAAGAATCTGCACATGAGCAGAGGAGCCCAGGAAAAATGAGGTGCAATTGTACAGCATAATGTGACCCCATGGATACAGGAAGCAGGGAGACTACTACTGTACCCAAGTTAGATTAATTAGGTTTTTGACATATACGAAAATAGTGTTATATAAGTATCTGGCTTTCAATATGTGTCTCAGGGCCTTGTAAAACTGTTGCTGCTCCCCTGCATTCTAGAATCAAGAGCCATATTGGTAGGATATAGCCAATTATAAGTGAGACGGCCACTCTGGTTATCAATTGTTATGACACAAATTGAGAGTAGAGGATTTATACTGGGTCATTTTTCAAAAAAGAGGTTCTAAGAGAAATTCATTGGCTTGTCTGAAATTCTTAAATTATTATCCTCAAAGCTGTGACATTTTTAGAAGAGGAGCATCATATTGCCTCCAAAGATAATACATCATAGCGGATGAAACATAAAAGGAATTTTTGAGTGATTCAATACAACGATGTTCTTTTGCTTTTTAAAGCATTTCATTTTCTTTAAAAGCCAAAAGTTTCTACATTTTAACAATTGTATTTGCTCTCCCATCTTGGGAATAAGGTAGAAGCCAGTTCCTCCAAGTTCTCTGAATCATTTGGCTTATACATGGATAGCATTTTACAATTGACAGAGCCCACTCCCATTCATTTTCATATTTGGTCTCATAGTAATCCTTTGAACTAGGCAGGGGGAAGAGTTGATATCTGTCTTATAGGTATGGAAACCAAGACTCTGAGTCCTGGCCAGTGTTCTTGCCTTTATTCACTCTGCCATCGCAGAAGCTGAGTTTATGTTGGCTCTAACTTCGTTATTATTTGTTCAACCATCAGTTGAAAGTGAGTGTTAGTCACTCAGTCATGTCCAACTCTTTGCGACCCCATGGACTGTAGCCCGCCAGGCTCCTCTGTCCATGGAATTTCCCAGGCAAGAATACTGGCATGGGTAGCTATTCCCTTCTCCAGGGGATCTTCCTGACCCAGGGATCGAACCCTGGTCTACTACATTACAGGCAGATTCTTTACCACCTGAGCCATCACTTAAACCCCTACATTTCAGTTTTTAGTATACGAGAAAGGAAACACATAAATAAATTTTTGAATTCTTGCTGGATCAAAAGACCTATTTTCTCAAATATTTAATTAGATTTGTGTATAGTAACCTACCTTGAACTCTGCTTTCATCTGAGAAATACTGTCACAGTAAAATATGTCTGGGAAGAAAAATATCAAAAGTTAAAAAAAAAACATGCAGGTTGAGATGAAGTGCCTGACTTAAAAAAAAATTCTTGCAAAGATAGCTTTCCCTTTCAAATGACAGAAATGAGTGGTGAGACAGGGAAAAGTCTACAGCAGAGAGGACAAACATGATTATTAATTCATTAGTAAACTGCCTTTTCCTCCTGTAGCATCTGTCATTTTCCTTCTGTCAAGTCTGGTCTGTTTTTCTATTGATGATGAACTCTCAGATAAAAAAATAATCAGATTTGGTAATTCTGTTTATAACTGAGTATAGCCATTTTATGTTGCACAATGAAGAGTTTTCAGCCAGGGGTTAGATGAATCTGTCTTTTTGTGTGGCTAATTGAATTGTCAATAGTACTTCGTCATAAGCTTTGCAAGTTATTTTTATAAAGCATTCAGTTCAGTTCAGTTCAGTCGCTCAGTCGTGTCCGACTCTCCGCGACCCCATGAATCACAGCACGCCAGGCCTCCCTGTCCATCACCAACTCCCGGAGTTCACTCAAACTCATGTCCACAGAGTCGGTGATGCCATCCAGCCATCTCATTCTCCGTCGTCCCCTTCTCCTCCCGCCCCCAACCTTTCCCAGCATCAGAGTCTTTTCCAGTGAGTCAACTCGTAGCATGAGGTGGCCAAAGTATTGCAGTTTCAGCTTTAGCATCAGTCCCTCCAATGAACATCCAGGATTGATCTCCTCCAGAATGGACTGGTTGGATCTCCTTGCAGTATAAGGGACTCTCAAGAGTCTTCTCCAACACCACAGTTCAAAAGCATCGATTCTTCGGCGGTCAGCCTTCTTCACAGTCCAACTCTCACATCCATACATGACCACGGGAAAAACCATTGCCTTGACTAGACAGACCTTGGTTGGCAAAGTAATGTCTCTGCTTTTTAATATACTATCAAGGTTGGTCATAACTTTCCTTCCAAGGAGCAAGCGTCTTTTAATTTCATGGCTGCAATCAGCATCTGCAGTGATTTTGGAGCCCAAAAAAATAAAGTCTGACACTGTTTCCACTGTTTTTCCATCTATTTCCCATGAAGTGATGGGACCAGATGCCATGATCTTTGTTTTCTGAATGTTGAGCTTCAAGCCAACCTTTTCACTCTCCTCGCATTAGGCCTACAAAATTGGCCTTGGCGATGCCCCAGAGCCTGGGAGCACCTCTGCTCTGCCACTCCACCCCTACTCCTGTCTCTATTGCTTTATTGCTAACTAATGTGGGTTCTCTGTTTCTCTGTCCCTATGTACACACACACACACCCAGAGTTCCCAAATAATTGCCTGGAGTGAACATTTTATTTAGTGTATAGCTACTTTAATACATTTGCCTTATTTTTATTCTGAGTTGACTAGTTGATTTGGGATTTTAATTCATTTATTCAAAGAATATTTATTGAATACCCACTGTGTGCTCGGTACTGTTCTGTGTCCTATGGATAAAGCAGAAAACAAGACAGGAAGAAAATCTCTGATCTCATAGACTCTGCACTTCAGTGTCAGTGGAGACAGAATTAAACAGTAAAGAAAATGTAGAGTAACTTGGTAATGAGTGCTGTGAGTAGAATCAGGGAGCACAGGCGGACAGGGAACACACATGTGGTGTGTGGGAGAGGGTGCCATTTGGAATTGGGTGGCAAGAAAAGGCCTCACTGACAAGGTGCCGTTTGAATGAAGATTTGAAGGAGCTGAGGGAATAATGCATGCAGACATCTGAGGAAAGAACATTCTAGGCAAAGGGAGAGCATCCAAGTGCAAAGACTCTCAGATGAACCTGTGCGTAGCTAGGTCTGTGAAATGCCAGGTGACTGGAATTGAGTAAGGGAGGCAGAACCTGGCTGGAGGCCTGAAGATGTCATGGAGGAATGTTGGGAGCCAGTAGGGAAGTGATATGATCTGACATGTGTTTAATGGATCACCATGCCCACTGTGTTGAAAACCAATGTTAAGCAGCAAGGGCAGAAGTAGACCAGTGAGGAGGCTGCTGCAGCACCCTAAGGTAGAGATGCTAGGAGATGGAACAGGTGGCAACAGGGGCAGAGGTGAGAGATGATGGGGTTCTAAGTATAGTCAGAAACTATTGCCAATAGAATTTTCTTACAGGTGGCTGAGCACTGAAGAATTGATGCTTTTGAACTGTGGTGTTGGAGAAGACTCTTGAGAGTCCTTTGGACTGCATGGAGAGCAAACCAGTCCTTCCTAAAGGAATTCACCCCTGAATATTCATTGGCAGGACGGATGCTGAAGCTGAAGCTCCAATGCTTTGGCCACCTGATGCAAAGAGCTGACTCATTGGAAAAGACCCTGATGCTGGGAAAGACTGAAGGCAGGAGGAGGAGGAGATGACAGAGGACGAGATGGTTGGATGGCACCACCAACTTGATGGACATGAGTTTGAGCAAGCTGTGGGAGTTGGTGATGGACAGGGAGGCCTGGTGTGCTGCAGTCCATGGGGTCGCAAAGAGTTGGACACGACTGAGCGACTGAACAACAACAGATTGTGTGTAGATATGAAAGAATGAGAGGAGTCAAAATGACTTGAAGGATTTAACCTGAGCAACTAGAAGGGTGGGGTTGTTATTAACTTCAATGGGGAATATTGAGGAGGAGCAGGTTTCAGGGGAAGTCTGGGGTTTGGTTTTGGACATGTTAAATTTGAGATGCCTGTTAGATATTCAGGGGGAGTTATTGAGAAGGCAGCTGGACACATCTGGGCTTCAGAAGATACATATATGTGCATTGGAGAGTTGCCTGCATAGAGAGAGAATTTAAAGACAGAGGACATGATAAGATCACGAAGAGAGTAAGTGTAGAGAAAAATGTCCCAAGACTGGGCCATGAAGTCTTTTAACATTTAAAAGTCAGAGAGATGTGAAAGAGCTAGTAAAAGTGACTAAAATAGAGATGCAGGTAGGTAACCTGGGAGACGCCAAGTGTATACCTGACAGTGCATGCAAATGCAGAAGTCCCATCGTCTATTAGGCCTTGCTTCCTCCCTCAGTTGGAGGGACTTCAGAGAGTCAGCTGTATGTAAGGGGGCTCCTCACTTATTTTTAAAGTTTAGTCAGATATAATCCCCTTACAAGGGGATTGGTACAAGACGGCAAAGATATTGGGCAGTGACAGATGTGTCAAAACAAATATTGTAATGGAACCATTCTTTGTTCCAGTGAATGCAGCGTGTGACAGTGAAGACACTGTTGTATCCTGTCATCATGACGGGTCAATTTAGTGCTTTGCCCATTTCTTTCTTTTTCATTCAGGGGATAGGATGTGGTAAGAGAGAAATGGAAAGGTCAGCATGAGGCAAGGGAGACTAACCATTTGAACTTTCGACATAGTTTATTCTAACATACAACAATAGGTCACACAAAAGAGGACCCAGGAGCTGCTTTTCCCCTCTGTGACCATTAAATGTCATGTCACCAGTGACAGCGTGGTGGCTGATTCCATATTCCTGTTTGTTTGAAGAGCCATTCTTGAGATATAGATCTCTTCTGAGGCAGAAGGTTAAAGCCACATGTATTGTAAATTGAATACTAAGGTCAACTTTTGGTTCTTTGCTCTTTGGCTTTTACCTTCCCTGAACTTGCCTGCCAGTGTCTGTCATTTGTAAGAATCAATTTAGGAAATCGGTGAGCATGTGCGCATTCTGAGCATCCCTTCAAGTCCCAGGTGAGCCCTCCTAGAGCACAGTGGCTCTGCAGCATCCTTGCTGGTACCTAGGAATAGGACTAATTAATTTTCAGTGCCTTTCCCCATCTGAGAATTTTGGTCAGAAAGACTCATTTCTAAAAGATGGCCTGGAGCAGATTTAAGCACAGAGCCCTTTAATTGGCGTGAGCGAGCAACAGTTGGACTTTGTGAATTGAGCTCTTCCACAGTAAACCAGACTGCATAGAGACAGCTCTAATTGCCTCTCAGCTCCCCAGAGGAGGAGACGAAAGAGAAAAAAGAAAGCAGAGCAGTGAATGGCCTGACCAGATTAGCCCATGGGCATTGCTTCTGCAGCCTGTTTCTGCAGGTGAACCCTACTTTGAAAATAAAATGTTAGAATTATAAACAGGCACTGTAGCAGCTGGACTACATCATCTTTTTAAAAATTTGATGTAAAGTTTCAAAAATCTGTTTCTGTGAATCATACCTCAAAGGGAGCAGGCTTAATTTTTGGACCTGTCAGATTTTCTGAAACCTTCATTTTCTTTTTGGGATAGGCTTATCAAATTTAGGCCCCTGTAGCTTTAAATACTAAAATATTCTCTTGGTTATTACACACACACACACACACATACACACAAAGGGTGCTGGTTTATGAGAGCTTTTTATTTCAAAGGAGAACTGTCAAATTAGTGAAAGAATAAAGAGTGTAGAGTATGCACTCAATGATAAGATGTCACGTTTTATACGGAAGGAATCATGCTTTTAGACAGGTAGGCTATTAATAAACTCTTTCCATAAATATATACTATGTGTATGAGTCCAAGAAAAATTGTGTAGGAGAAATACTGATAGTGCTGTCATACTTGCCTTCTGTGTTGTAGTCTATTCTTAAGGCCACTGTAGTTCATGGTTAGGAGACTAGCCGGGCACCCAGGGGGCTCTTTATCGCACTCTACACCCTTGCACTGATTTGCTGGAAGATTTTGGGGAATGCATTTCAGCATTCTCTAATGGGCTTTCTTCATTTACTAAGAGGAATGTGGTGAGATGACGAGAGTCATGCTTTGCCACATGCCAGGTCAGCAGCACCAGGGCTGAGTCCATGAAGCACTGCTGAAACCCCTGGAGCTCTAGGGGCTGGTGGGTCAGCAGTTTCAAAAATGCCTGTTGTGCACTGACTGGTAGGACTTGTGCCTGCTCAGGTAGCTTCAGATTCTGGCAACTGGGTTGAAATACTGAAGATTTAGGTGATAAGGTATCCTTTTTGTTCAAGCTGCGTGTTACATGATAAGGTCCTTGGGGCCACACTTCACTGCTCCTCACCCTGGCAGGACCTGAAGAAGTTTTGGAATTGTGTTCTCTGAGGGCCCCATGTCTTGGTGCCACTGTAGGCTCATCCACACCCTGGGTGGACAACTGCTGCCATCTGGGGCGCACAGACCTCAGCCTCTCTATTTACCTCAGCCTGCTGAGTGCCGGGCGGAGTGCAGGTTAAGTAGTGTCAAGACCTGATTCTTTCTCACTACACTGCCTTCTCATATCTATGTGTTTATTTATTTACTTAATCATTCAAACATTTTCTAGAAATAACTGTGAGATAGATCCTGTGATACTTTGTATCAAGTGCGAAACAGTAGTGGAGAATTCAGTTCAGATCAGTTCAGTTCAGTTCAGTTCAGTTCAGTCTCTCAGTCGTGTCCGACTCTTTGTGACCCCATGAATCACAGCACGCCAGGCCTCCCTGTCCATCACCAACTCCCGGAGTTCACACAAACTCATGTCCATCGAGTCGGTGATGCCATCCAGCCATCTCATTCTCGGTCGTCCCCTTCTCCTCCTGCCCCCAATCCCTCCCAGCATCAGAGTCTTTTCCAGTGAGTCAACTCGTCGCATGAGGTGGCCAAAGTATTGGAGTTTCAGCTTTAGCATCAGTCCTTCCAATGAACACCCAGGATCGATCTCCTTTAGAATGGACTGGTTGGATCTCCTTGCAGTCCAAGGGACTCTCAAGAGTCTTCTCCAGCACCACAGTTCAAAAGCATCAATTCTTCGGCGATCAGCTTTCTTCACAGTCCAACTCTCACATCCATACATGACCACGGGAAAAACCATAGCCTTGACTAGCCGGACCTTTGTTGGCAAAGTAATGTCTCTGCTTTTTAATATGCTATCTAGGTTGGTCATAATAGTACTACAAATAAAGCTGATCTAAGTTACAAAGCTATAATTGCAAGTTACTGAAGAAATATGAAGCAGGGTTCTGGAGACTTTGAGCTGAGGTTTGGGCTGAGATGCTAAGTTCAGTTCAGTTAAGTTCAGTCGCTCAGTCGTGTCCGACTCTTTGCGACCCCATGAGATGCTAAAGGTGTCTCCAAAATTGCACACCAGTATCAGTTATTTAAATCTTTTCTCCCTTTCTCCTTTGTTTCTCCTGGCTACCATCTTTCTGACGGTTTATGTCCTCTCCCATTTCCTGCCTGACTCTGCCCATTGGTTATCTTCTCTCCATAGTTCCTGAAATTTTCCTTTTCTCCTGGGGTCTTTCTCTCACCTGGAGGACATTCTCAGGCCTCTTCTAGCTCCCAGCCAGTTCTCTTGACCTTATCAAGTCCCAGCCCTTATGCCCTTTCTGCCCACCTTCTGTAGTTACTACTGAGCTGAATTTGTGCTTTCTATGGGTACTGTGGGTTTAAGGGTCTCCTCCCCAAAATAGGTATGTTGAAGTCTTAACCTTAGCACCTCAGAATATGACTTGTTTTTCAAAGCCTTCTTTTTTGGTCCAGTTTTATTGAACTATAATAGACATTGAGTACTGTATAAGTTTAAGGTATACAGCATAAAGATTTGACTGACATATGTCATGAAATGATACGACAGTAAGTTTAGAGACAAACTATCATCTCATATAGATACAAAATTAAGTAAATAGAAAAAATATTTTTCCTTGTGATGAGAACCCTTAGTAGTGACTGTTAGCAACTTTTGTGTATAACACACAATAGTGTTAATCATCATTATCATGTTGAGCATTATACTCATAGTATAATACTTTTTTATCTTACAGCTTATAGTTACTTTTTCACTGCCTTCATCCAGTTCCCCTCTCTCTACTCCCTGCCTCTGGTCACCACAAATCTGATCTCTTTTTCTATGATTTCTTTGTTTTTGAGGCATAAGGGCATCCCTGGTGGCTCAAGCAGTGAAGACTCTGCCTCCAATGCAGGAGACCTGGGTTCGATCCCTGGGTCAGGAAGATCTCCTGGAGAAGGGAATGGCAACCCACTCCAGTATTCTTGCCTGGAGAATCCCATGGACAGAGAAGCCTGGTGGGCTACAGTCTGTGGAGTCGCAAAGAGTTGAACACTACCAAACGACTAACACTTTCACTTTTGACCTACAACTCTATGTTAGTTCCTGTTACACAACATAGTGATTTGATATTTCTCTACATTTCAAAACGTGAAATAGAGTACAGAGGTGATTTAGTTAAAATTACATCGTTAAGGTGGGTCCTAATCCCACATGACTGGTATCCTTATAAAGGGGAAATTTGGCCACAGAGACAGACATGTACAGAGGAAAGACTATGTGAAGATCCAGAGGAATACCATCTATAAGCCAAGGAACCCTGGAAGCTACCAGAAGTTTGGAAAGGGACATGGAAGAAATTTTCCCTCACAGCCCTCAGAAAGAACAGACCCTGCCAATGCTTTGATCTCTGACTTCCAGGCTCCAGAACTATGAGACAATACATGTCTGTTGTTTAAACCACCCAGTTTGTGGCACTTTGTTATTTGAAAGCCCCAGTACAATGACCACAAATATGATTTCCTGATGCTCAAAGCCAAAGGCTCCTTTTTACACACTCTGATTGACCCATATGCACATTTTAACCTGTTAGCCACTTTCCTTTTTAAAATTTGAGAGTGTGATGGAATAAAATTTGAGAGTGAGGATGGTGAGGTGGAATAAACCAGAGCTCTAGAGTTAGGCCAAGTGTTAGTCGCTCAGTCATGTCTGACTGTTTGTGACCCCATGGACTGTAGCCCGCCAGGGTCCTCTGTCCATGGAATTCTCCAGGCAAGAATACTGGAGTGGGTTGCCATTTCCTTCTCCAAGAGTTAAGCCAAGCTGGGCTCAAATTCTTGGGTAATTTTATTCCTCTTCTCTACACCCATGAAATAGAATTTGTATCTACCTCATATAGTAGTTGTGAGGATTACATGAGATGATGCATATAAAATATGTCATACAACTAAGCACAACATAAGTAAAAACTAAATGTTAGGTCTGTATTGAAGCTGGGAAGAACTTAAAGGTTGAGTGGTCAGCCAAGGTACTAAGCCAGATGGTAGGACCCTGGAAGTGAGCCCCTGATGGTGGTTTAGCAGGGTAGGTGTTTGTTCCTTCTCTGCACTCTGACCTTTCCACTGTACTTAGCAGGCTGGACACTCTGATTGGTGCATTGCTTCTCTTATTAGATTTTAAGATGATTGATGGTAGACATATTAACTATTTCAAGAATGAAGGAATGACTTAATGGGGCAAATCTAATAGAGCATTCTTGGCCTATCCAGGGGCTCAGTGTTTGTGCTGTTTTGTCAAGGCTCATTGTGGAAAGCAGTGAGCTGCATGCATTTGCAGGATGACAGAAGCTGCTCTTAATGAGTTGATTGTTTGGACTGAATTGTGTTTTTCTCAAGTTCTCAACAACCCCCTCTGCCAGGACTGCATAAAAAATTCTTTTTTGTAAATCACTACTGGAGCCAACCCGAATGAGTGATGAAAATGCACTTTCAACATATTGTTTGAAACTGTAGGCATGAGGGCTGTGTATTACTGTCATTTCTGTGATTTCATTATCAGAATTGTCTACTTGTGCTACACAGATGCAGAGATAACAGCAAGACTGACGTTTTAGAAAAGCAGTTTGTCACTTTAAGAATGAAGAAAGCCAAACCAGAAAGAACATTCACTTCATGGGCCAAAATTCTATGGCAGTAATCCTAGAAATCACAAATGTAGGTAGATCGGAACTTGCTGGTTCCTCTGTCATTTCACAAAGTCAGCTGGCTGTGTAGAAGAATGGGCTTCCTCAGCAAACACTAATTTTCTTTAATGAACAGTTGGAAGGCTCTTTGTATTCCTTATTATATGAGACTCTGAGGTGGGTTTGCATTGATTTTGTTGTAATTCAAACATAAGCTTTTGTTTCACATCAGTCTGAGGGCTTTCTTTTCTAGCTGCTCAGGAGTCTGAATAGCTTTTTCAAACAACTCCATATTTACTCAGTTTACCCACAGCCCCACCCCTACCCTCCATTTATTCTAGTCTAGAGACAAATATTTCTCAGGGCAGGTGTAGAAAGAAAAAAATCATGGTAGATTTTTCTAGTGCTATTCAGGGAGCTTAAAATAAAAAGCTGTATTTATACTTCATTGAATAAGAAGGTTGCCTTGGCTAAAAAAGCTGGCAAGCATTAATAAAATACAAGATTTAAAAAGAGGCAACAGTTGTGTTACCACCCCCACCCCCTTGCAAATAAAAAGCACAAGGCAGAGAATGGCAGGAGATGAAGCTGAATAATGAGGCATTTTTCTAAGAAAGAGAAGGAGTAGTAAAGTATTCTCAGCTCTGGGCCAAATCCTTGGCCTAACACTGGCCTGATTCAGTGCAGTCCAGTTTACATTCTACTATAAGACTCACAGAAGGTAGGGTGTACACAATCAGTGTACACAATCAGTATCCTTTGGTGTCATCCCTTTTATAGGCCCAAGTTGTCTTGAAATACCCTGACATGCGTGTTCTCATCTCAGTGTTACACTGGAAACTTGGGAACATTTCAAGCATCAAACAGAACAGAACTGGTTAATTAAACTGTGATGCAGCTAAGTGATGGCCATGTTGTAGAAAAGGGATTGAATGACATGGGATGATATTTACACTATATCAATAATTAGAGAAAAAGCAAATTATATGATAGTCCAGTAGGAGCTTAATAAAATGTGTACACATATCCAGAGAAGTCTGGAATATAATTTCTCAAATTGTTAACAATGGCTGTTTCTGGGTTGTAGAATTAAAGATGAATTTTCTTTTCCTTTGTGCTTTTAAAATGTTCTCTACAATGATAATGAACGCGTATTAACTTTATAATCAGAAAAAGAGAGGATACCTCTTTACCCCTTGTAAATGCTGTTGTAGTGGCCTGAATGGTGACACCTCCCCCCCAATATATGTCAGTTTCCTAGTCTTTGGAGCCTGTGAACTGGACTTTATTTGGAAAGAGAGTGCAGATGTAATTAAGGGTCTCAAGATGAGATCATCCTGGACTGTTCAGGTGGGCTGTAAATCCAGTGACAAGTCTCTTTATGAAAGACAGGAGAAGGTACAGATGCAGAGAAGAAAGCCACGAAGCTGAAGCGGAATTTGGCCATAAATGAAGGCATGCTGCCAGTCACAAGGAACCAGAAGAGGCAAGGAAGCATTCACCCCTAGGTCCTCCTGGGAGGGGCATATACACCTACTGACACCTTGATTTTGGACTTCTAGAATTGTGAGAAAATTTCTGTTAAGTTTGTGGTAATTTGTTACAGGAGCCATGGGAAATGAGTGCACACTATAGCAGGCCAGGTAGTCGTTGACTATTCCTTCTGCACAGATATCTGACCAGAATCCTCTCTGGCTCTCTTCAGCCCTGGACCACAGTTTTCACCATCTTCAAGGAGCCATGCTGAGCTCTGTCGTCAGCTCATCGTCCATCCACATGGCATGTCTCCTCCCTCCCGTAACTCTTCATTCTTGTTTGTGAGACCTTCCTTTAATCACTACACACCTCCTGTGTTGCCTGGTCCAGGCTGCAAGCTTATCCTCCAGGTGTTTCTGGCAATTCGACACTTGTTGCTGCACATTCACAAAAGGGCCCTGATGGCTGCCGAGGGCCTCTGTATTTTCAAAGGACATCCATTGACTTTTACCGTCCTTTCAAATATCTGCAATGACTTCAAGAGGCACCCATATGACAGGGGCACCCAGGATACTTCGGCTATATCATTATCCAGTTAGAGGAGAAAGGGAAATTCTTTATAGCAACATGAGGAGAAATCATTCCCAAAGTCCCTGAAGAGATTTCCCAGAGACCAGAGGTAGATAGTTTCCAGATCCTTTGTTGTTCCTGTTGGCAGAGCAAGTGAAGATAGCCCATTGGTGACTTGACTGTCTAACATGGCAGCTTCATCTCCCATTCCTTGCTGATGGTCCAGTAATCCCTAGGTGCCAGGTTCTTCACTCCTGCCATTGTTCCTACTCTCAGCTCTGCCTGGGACGAGGCCCTCATCCAGCATGGTCCTCTTAGCCTGACTCATCCCTGCCTCCTACCCCAGTCCTTCAGATCTGGCTCTAAGCCCCACTCCCCGTTTTTCAGGCCTAGCCTCTTGTGTCTCTTTAGAAGCATGGCCTCCCCTCTACTTCTGCTCTGGTCTCCATGTGTGGAAATGATCTCTTTGTGGAGGGGGGATGTTTTCAAGTTCACGTTACCTGATGATATGATATCCATAAAACGAAGGAAAGAAGAAATGAAGCAAAGCCTCAAGTGAATGAAATTATCGTCTGTGGCTGAATAATCTCTGCAAAGAAAAGGCTGTAGTAAACCACTGCCATGAAGATCTTTTCCCTTCTGCCCCCTGGGTCCATGTGATAATTCCCTAAGCAAACCTCTCATTTTCTTTTGCAAGGGAAAAAAAAATGACAGAAGCTGATGAGAAAAGGTTGAACAGGGGTCTCCCAAATGTGAGAAAATGCTTGCCTTGCATGATCATAATAAAAAAAGGAGTTGATCTGTTTGACTCTTTCTCCCCTACTGCACTGGGAACTACTTGAGGCAAGCAGCTTCTGGATTCCAAGCACTTAGCACAGAGTTGGTGCTCCTTAGATATTCGTGGAATAGATGAGTAAATATTTTGCTCACAGCCCTGTGCTTTTAGTTCAGGAACTGTCAAGAGAGAAGCAGAGCAAACACACTGATATAAGATCTGCCATTTGTCTGGATTAGTGTCCCAAAGCTCTTTAGACAAGACCTTCCTATCACCCATCTCAGAAGCATAGAAGATTTTCAGCAGGTGAGAATGGGGAAAAGCTGATAATATTTTCTCTTTTCAGTCTAGAAGAAGTATTAGCAAGGAGCTTTATACTGGGAGGTGATAAGGGACGCCACTCACAATGGGGCAGATCAATGCCCAGTCCCTCAGTGGTCAGCAAACACGGTGGTGACAGCAGAGGTGGTGCTGAGAGACTAATCAACTTAGGTCCTGACATCCCTCCACCACAGGGCCCAGGATTGCAGGAATAATCGATGCAAGCTATACTGCTTGTGCTAAGACAAGATAGGACAGGAATTGGTTTTCAGTTGCTGCTGTCAGCCTCTAGAACACAATTGAAAGGCAGCTCCAGAGTGGTAGGTTCCTTCCTGGGATGGAATAGAAGGATGATCTTCCTAGTCATGAGTCTTGGGGGCCAAGCCAAATGGTGTTTTGTAACTGAACTTTAGGAAGTTTTGCATCTGGAAGAAGAAAGCAATCTATAGCTGGGAAGGAAAGCCAGAAAATCAAGAGCTGAACAGTTAGTCAAACAGGTCACCATTCTGGAAGTGTTGTACTAGCTGGAAGCCAGATGAGAATCAGGGAGCAAGCAGAGAGGAGAACAAGGTGTCAGGGGTCAAAACTGGTGTCTAAGGTAATTTCATGAACACAGCCTTCCTCTGCATGTCCCCGCATGCTTTGTGGGGCAAGGGGCAGGCTCTTGAAGCTCTAGAATGGTTGTTTTCTCCATTTCATGGCCCAGTCAGATTAGCCCAGAGCTGACAACCATGAAGAATTGCAGGTTTGGGGCAGGAGTGGGATTAGTATACCCCTGCCGTATACAATACCATGTTGAAAGGTTAATTTGAAGATTAATGATACGATATCTTTTGTGAAACACAGAACACTACACACTACAAGTCAACAAATATTTACTGAACTTATTGCATGTAAGACACTCTCATTAATGTAAGGATGGTATAGAGATGGGTATCAAATTCCATGTTCTCCCTAAATAGCGAGTGTCTTATCTTAGATGATAAAGACATGGAGAGAGATGGGAAACACAGGTCATGTTCCAAGTACAATGCCAGGTAAAGTGGGGTGGGGACAGGAAATGAGGCAGGAAAGATATGTTAGGGTAGATTCCAGTGCCAGCCACCAGCAGGTATTACTTAGAATGCTAGTTGGATAGTACTGGGTAGACACATGGAAGGCACTTGAGCTAATGCAGTGGTCTAGGTAGAGATAACGTGGGTCTGACTTAACTCTGGTGGCACTGGGACAAGAATAGAGACAGGACTGATGGACATTGGAGAGATGAATTGGCTCTGACTTGGTGACTGATGGACTGTTGGGAATAAAGGAGAGAGGAAACAAAGATGACATTAAGCTTTCAAATCCAGGGGAGTAAATGAATATGATCACTCATAGAAGTTGAGAAAGCAGCTGGGGTCATTGATTTGAAAGTGGACATTTTTTTGGTTTTGAACATGCTGGCTTTGGGCTAGTTGAACATCTGAATAAAGGTACCCCACCTACTATTGGAAATGTGAAATGAGACTAGCGCAGACCGCCTGCCATAGGTTCCCTGTGTGCTCCCTACCTGCACACCACCTTCCCTTACAGCTATGTGTGTAATGAGTTTCTGTTAGCTCTGTATGAAGAAGGACTTTGTTCAGTGTCCTTTGTTCAATGAGAAGTTATAGGTTCACAATACGGGTTTTTGTTTTTGTTTTTTTTAATTAGTGAGCTAGTGATTAGGAGAGAGATCAAGGCTAATTCTGACGGATAACAATGACCACAGTGATCATTCAAACCACTGGTAGGTGAAATCAGTGAAGGGGTGTTTTGGGTTGAACTGTCTCCCCAAATTCATGTGTTGAAGTCCTAGCTTCCAGTACCTTGGAATATGTGCCCTTATTTGGAGAGAGTCTTTATAGAGGTAATCAAGCTAAAATAAGGTAAAGAGGGTGGGTCCTAAACCATGTGACTGGTGTCCTTACCAAAAGGGGAAATTTGAACAGATACAGACATGCATACATAGGGGAGGAAAAATAATTTTCCCTTTAACCTTTTAGGTTCTTGGCTAAGACCCTGTGTAACAGGAGAAAAGCAAACAAGTTTAATAATGTGTATACCTCCTGTATGCATAAGAGATACCCAGGAAAACAAAGCAATTCTCCCAGATGGCCCAAGCCATCATATTAAATACCATCTCCAGGTAAAGAGAGAAGAAAATGTTAGGGGCAGGGGAATCAGTTATGAGAGGTGACCAGGAAGAGCACAGTGAACAAAGATGCAGTTATCATGCAGCTTTAAGTCCATGCCTTCTCCATAGATTTTTCTGGAAATGTGGACATTCTCTTCTTGGTATACAGGGGGAGACACACTTATAAATGGAGGTTTCCCTTATTTCCTTTTTTGTAAATCTCTCTTACAAAAGGGTAACATCTAGTTGACTTTCAGAGCTTCTCCTGTATCTGTTATTTCCTAAAAATAACCAGTTCAAGATAATCGTCATGTCAAAGAGGCATATTTTAGGGTGACATATCTTCTTGCTCCCCTTCACATAGAAGGAAGATGATATCAAAGGGATTCAGAACATGCCTCCCCAAAATGTGCCACTTTGGCATGTGGATTATTTGGAGTCTGAAGACAATCGGACTTCAAAAGTTTCAGGAGGAGCTTTTTACCTCCTCTGAACTACACAGTGATTCAGTTATGCATATATATATATATATATATATGTGTGTTTGTGTGTGTGTGTGTATGTGTGTGTTCTTTTTCAGATTCTTTTCCCTTCTAGGTTATTACGAAATATTGAGTATACTTTTCTGTGCTATACAGTATGTCCTTGTTGGTTATTTTCATGTGTACATGTTAACCCCAACCTCCTAATTTATGTCTCCCCCATTCCTTTCCCCTTTGGTCACCATGGTTTGTTTTCTGTGTCTGTGGGTCTGTTTCCGTTTTCAAGCATCTGTTCTTATTGTCCAGTGAATTACCCTCCTCCTTTCTGAAACACCAGACCCCTATCCCATCTCTTAGCTCGGGATGGCATATAAGCCTCAACTGTCCAACTTGCCCTTAGGTATCATATATCTGGGGCTCCCGTACATGAGTCCTGAAATTTGTTTTTGTATAGTTAATCTATCTTATGCCAGTTTAATTATTAAACCAACCAAAGAACCCAGAAGGATAGAGGAACATGTTTTCTTCTCCTTTAGTATAAAGAGATATAAGGAAAAGATGGCCGTTTACAAGCTAAGGAGAGAGGCCTGAAACAAATCCTTCCCACATAGCCTCAGAAGAAACCAACTCTGCCAACACATACCTCAGGCTTCTAGCCTCCAGAACCGTTAGGCAGATTTCTGTCCTGTCAGCCATCTTGTTCGTGGGGATTTGTTATGGTGGCTCCGGCACACTAACAGAGGGTGAATATATGTAAGGAAGAAAAGAGCAGAGGACTCAAGTTCAAAGCATAAGATCACATCTGTCCAGAATGAAAGAAAACAGGAAATAAGAAGACCCAAAAATATATTGGTTATTATAGAGCTAGAAGGAGAGCAACAGTAATGTCATGTCATGAAAACTTTGGGAGGCAAGAATTTCAAAAAAGGGAGTGGCAGATAACAGTGCCAGATGTTACAAGAACATGAATAGGACAGAGACTAAGTGGTTTTGTCATCAGGAGGTCATAGAGGTCTAACATGGTCTGTGGTAAGGGGCGGGGGGTGAAGAAGGCAGGTGATGTGTAAACAGGAGGGAGGAGTGGAGACTGTGGGACTCAGATGTGTCTGAGGAGTGGGACAGGTTGGCTGCCTCAGAGTCAGTTCAGTTCAGTCGCTCAGTCGTGTCCGACTCTTTGCGACCCCATGAATCACAGCACACCAGGCCTCCCTGTCCATCACCAACTCCTGGAGTTCACTCAAACTCATGTCCATCGAGTCGGTGATACCATCCAGCCATCTCATTCTCTGTCGTCCCCATCTCCTCCCACCCCCAATCCCTCCTAGCATCAGACTCTTTTCCAGTGAGTCAACTCGTCACATGAGGTGGCCAAAGTATTGCAGTTTCAGCTTTAGCATCAGTCCTTCCAATGAACACCCAGGATTGATCTCTTCTAGAATGGACTGGTTGGATCTCCTTGCAGTCCAAGGGACTCTCAAGAGTCTTCTCTAGCACCACAGTTCAAAAGCATCAATTCTTCGGCGATCAGCTTTCTTCACAGTCCAACTCTCACATCC
Source organism: Moschus berezovskii (assembly GCF_049115385.1). Lineage (NCBI taxonomy): Eukaryota > Metazoa > Chordata > Mammalia > Artiodactyla > Moschidae > Moschus > Moschus berezovskii. The sequence continues at coordinate 129,718,493 of NC_142488.1, read as the reverse complement.
ATACATGACCACGGGAAAAACCATAGCCTTGACTAGACGGACCTTGGTTGGCAAAGTAATGTCTCTGCTTTTTAATATGCTATCTAGGTTGGTCATAACTTTCCTTCCAAGGAGTAAGCGTCTTTTAATTTCATGGCTGCAATCAGCATCTGCAGTGATTTTGGAGCCTCAAAAAATAAAGTCTGACACTGTTTCCACTGTTTCCCCATCTATTTCCCATGAAGTGATGGGACCAGATGCCATGATCTTCGTTTTCTGGATGTTGAGCTTCAAGCCAACCTTTTCACTCTCCTCTTTCACTTTCATCAAGAGGCTTTTGAGTTCCTCTTCACTTTCTGCCATAAGGGTGGTGTCATCTGCATATCTGAAGTTATTGATATTTCTCCCAGCAATCTTGATTCCAGCTGGTGCTTCTTCCAGCCCATCATTCCTCATGATGTACTCTGCATATAAGTTAAATAAGCAAGGTGACAATATACAACCTTGACATACTCCTTTTCCTATTTGGAACCAGTCTGTTGTTCCATGACGTGAGAGATGCCAGCTCCACACAACCGACCGTGCAGAAGCGTAGTTGAGAGGAGCTACCCCACGTCCAAGGTCAGGGCGGTGGCCAAGAGGAGCTGTCTCACATCCAAGAGGCGGTGGCTGCGCGGGCACAGGAGGGCCGAGAGGAGCTACTCCATGTTCAAGGTCAGGAGGGGCGCCCTTGAGGAGATACTCCTCGTCCAAGGTAAGGTACAGCGTCTGTACTTTGCTGGAGCAGCTGTGAAGAGATTTTCCATGACCAAGGTAAGAGAAACCCAAATAAGATGGTAGGTTTCGCGAGGGGGCATCAGAGGGCAGACACACTGAAATCATAATCACAGAAAGCTAGTTGATCTGATCATATGGACCACAGCCCTGTCTAACTCAGTGAAACTAAGCCATGCTGTGTGGGGCCACCCAAGACGGACGGGTCATGGTGGAGAGGTCTGACAGAATGTGGTCCACTGGAGAAGGGAATGGCAAACCACTTCAGTATACTTGCCTTGAGAACTCCATGAACAGTATGAAAAGGCAAAATGATAGGATACTGAATGAGGAACTCCCCAGGTCGGTAGGTGCCCAAAATGCTACTGGAGATCAGTGGAGAAATAACTCCAGAAAGAATAGAGGGGTGGAGCCAAAGCGAAACAAATACCCAGTTGTGGATGTGACTGGTGATAGAAGTAAAGTCCAATGCTGTAAAGAGCAATATTGCATAGGAACCTGGAATGTTAGGTCCATGAATCAAGGCAAATTGGAAGTGGTCAGACAGGAGATGACAAGAGTGAACGTTGATATTCTAGGAATTAGTGAACTAAAATGGACTGGAATGGGTGAATTTAACTCAGATGACCATTATATCTACTACTGTGGGCAGGAATCCCTTAGAAGAAATGGAATAGCCATCATGGTCAACAAAAGAGTCCGAAATGCAGAGTCAACTAGGGAGACAATAAAAACCTGGATATCTAAGCCTCAACCCCCAAATTGTATTCAGACTCCTTGGGTGTGGGGTATTTAGAACTCTGCTTTCTTGAAAGCTCTCTACATGTTTCTCATACACAGGTAGATTTCAGAATCACATGCTCGACTTTTATCGAAGGGAACTGGTAGTAAAGTAGAAGCGAGAGAGAAAAAAGACTGTTGATCAGGATTGATTAGAAAAGATTGAACTAACAGCCCCAAACCTCAGTGTTTTTAACTCTCTGTCAGTGAGGAATGCCAATTTCTTACTCCTACTGTCTGATCATCATAAGCTAGGGGAGAGGTCTCTGTTTAAGTCAGGGTGACAGAGCCTTTAATCATCTTGCTGCTATACGTTCTAGAACGTGAGGTTAGCTGCTCCTTCAAGGAAAAAGTGCATGGACATTTTATTGATACGTTTGCCCTTCTAAGCAAGTGATGTGTTACCTCCTTTCACAATTCATTGGCCAGAACAAGTCACATGAGCGTTCCTAACCATAAGGAGTGGGCAGTATGGACTGCCTCCTGTATCTCGGAGGAGAGGAGAACTGGGTGAATACACGTCATGTTTGCTTGGAAAGGAGCAGAGAAGTGGAAAAGTGTTTTCCACTTGGGAGAGAACTGAGCATGTGTAGGGCCAGAGAAGGGTGCCAGAGGAAGGGAATTGTAAAGGGGAAAGGAGGAGGGTGAGAAAAAACAAGAATCAACAGGGTAAAGTCCTAGAAGGGGGATGGACACAAAAGTGCCAACTAGGGTGGGCCTCACCTTGGAAAAAGGGATATATTTCTTCCTTAGAGTCAAACATGCCCTAAAGACAGAGAATGACACCTCTGTGTGATTTTGTAGGGCATGGAAATTCTCATCATTTATTACCAATAGTATTCTGAGACTTGGCCTGTCCTTCCTTTCTCCTCTCCAGATTTCTATTTACAATTCTTTCATATGAGAGTTCAGACAGTTCCAGCATTTCCAAAATTAACCCAAGACTATTAGTCAACAGGACTGAATTAGCAGGGCATTCAAGAGTCAATTGCATCTCTCCCATCTTAAAGGTAAAGTTGAGCGTTGAATCAAAGCATATACTTTAGGGTCTCCTATGAATGGGCAGTTTGGGGCTTTGGGGGCTGCATTTTCTTGTGCAGGTTCCCAGAAAATGGGAATGGCCATTAGCAAAGCATTACAATGTGAATTGTGTGATCCCCTACCAGCTAGGGAAATGGTCATACTATGGCTTCCCCTGTACTTAGGATTCAAAGTCATGAAAAGCAGGATCTCCATCTGCAAGGGACCTTGAGAGATAGGACCATGCTAAACTGACTAAAGTAAATAAAAATTGTTTCTAATTTTGGAAGCCCACATCAGAGACTGATAACTTGGTGACTTTCATTCTTGCTTTTGGCTAGCTTACTTCCCTCACCTTGAATTTCAGATGCCTCTCCTCTTGTTCTGTCTCTATGGACATGGAAAATAATCCCTTATATACACAAAGACATTGTTATACTGCCCTACAGCCCTCATTTCAAACTCAGGACATCTTTTCTCTTTCCCATAAATGTATCCAGTGGCTAATATGTGCCAGTTACTGTGGCTTTAAAATTAATAAGTTAATAAATCAGTCTTTGCTTTCAAATAACTTGTAGGCAGGTAAAAATACCCCTTGGCTGAGTGCCCACCCACCTTCCCCCCCAAGTCTTGAGTCAGTATTCCTCTTCCTATGTAGTCACATTGATATGCCCAAATTCTCCCATCTTTAGGTTGTACCCTGTCTTTTATAGTCAACCGTAATCCCACCCAATGCAAAGTGGACAGCCTAGGATCCCTCCAGCATTTCTGAATCGTCTTCTCTGGGGCCACTATTGAATCCTTGATCTTTGCTGTGTGTCTTATCTCTTGAAATAAGCCTGACAGATTTTCTTCCTGCATTTCTCCAGGCAGATCCTGTATGGGGCATGGAGGGGATGTGTTGGAGAGGGCTTCAGTGCCTCCCTACCTTTGACTTAGGGCTGTGTGCAGCAGACTTTGCTAAAGGTTTGAAGGCGGGTAAAGGGCAGGATTGAGGGGAATGCAGGCTGAAATTCAGGCCATGAGCCACTCATCAAGCCTTGTGCCCTAGCTAGGTCCTGGGAGGAAGTCTTAGTTTTTTTTTTCTTTCTACTATAACTATGTCCCAAGCAATATTTGGGACATACTTATACTAAAAATTATTCCTTGTTCACCTGAAATTAAAATGCAAGGTATCCAGTTAAATTTGATCTGCAAGCCCAGTTTCTGGGAGCTGTTCTTGAAACCCCCATTATATGTGTGACTCAGGCTTCCATTGTGCTGCGTGGCCCCTGCCTCCTGCCTTCCACCTCTTTTCTTCCCTCTTCAGCTGCTTTCTTTCTGGCCACCTGCATTTCTTCCCTTATAGAGAGCAGATTAGCTGTTAGGCCGGTCTCAGTTCAACCCATTCAGACTCTGCCCTGGGAGCTCACCTTCATAACCAAACATAGTCTTTGTCCTAAATCAAAACAGTTTTTTTTTTTCCCAGAGAGGCATTCTGCAGCCAGCCAGTACAGGTTCCTGTTCTTTATATAGTTAAATGTTGCCCAAATATGAGCACAATTCATGAGGGAGGGCTGATCAGTTATGCTAATTGGCCCATCTTTCTTATGATGAATAAACAAAGAAGTGGGACAACCTTAGCTTCAAAAGATAATCCCACTCACATAGTTTCAACCTGGCAATTGAATCCTAGAGCGCAGGCTGTTAGGACTGAGATGGTTTTAGAGACTCTAGTCCGTACTACTTCCTCATTTTGCACACAGAGGAACTGAAGCCACGAGAGGGGCTGTGACTTGTTCACACAGCAGGTTCATGTTAGAGCCTGGACTTCCACCAGATTTGCTGCCCTTTGTCTCTCAGGAAGTGCAATCAATTTGGCAGAATGTGCATTTTTCAAAGACTGACCTTTCTCTCTGTGGTTGTGGTGGTACTTCAGTTTTGTGCTAAGGTGAAGTTAACTTCACAGTTTGTTATTCAGCCTCCCTGGAGAATCTCCAGTGCTATGCTCCTTCCCCCAAGCCCATCTTTGCTGGAACCCAGTGGCAGCTGCAGAGGGGAGCTGGCTGCCCTCTGCCCAGCCTCTTGGTCCTGCCAAGGAGTTGGAGTTACCCATGGTGATTTCTGCAGAAAAACAACAGCGAATACCTCTGCACCATCGGTTTCAGTGCAGTGAAGAGAAGGCACTCAGCTGTCTCTTGAGTTGATGTGTAGATGTCTTCTCACTGTAAAAACATATGCCAAGTGTAAGTTCAGGGCAAAAACGATTTCTTGGCGGTGGTGCAGACGTTGCAAAGTCTCCCCCTCAGCTCTTCTTGAAGCCATTGTGTAAGGGCCAGTCCTGCTGAGAGTGTTTCCTTTTTGCCACTTTCATTTTTCCTAAGTTTGTTGCCTTAGTAAATGTTGAACACAATTTCCTGACCTTTCTAAATTAGACCGTGCTGCTTACAGGAGTCAATCAGTCACACTGCAAAATGACTCAGCCCCTCGGGTGAAGACTTGGACATTTTTAGAACTTCCTTGAACTAACCTCCCCCTGCTGGTGAAAGATAATCCAGGTATAGTCTGTTCAGGAGCTGAAAACTTTAAGGGGAGAGAATTTCAGTCTCACTGTAACACAGTGCCTTCGTTCCCACAAAGGTAATTCTGCCTTCTAAATACAGAAAGATAAATGAATATCTCTTCCAGCAGCCATAGTCTGATCCTTTGCAGCTAAGAAAGAACCCTAGTTCTGCGCAGTGTATTTTTATGTAACATATGTCACAAATATAATGAAGAACCAGAATCCATAGACTGACTCTGCATTGTCATCTTTCTTGGGCACTTATGAGGTACACCTATGGCTGTTGGCATTCCAATGAACTCTGAGAATGGGGGAGAATAGCCTCCTTCTGGCCAAACTTTTCCACCGTCTGTTTCCTGCATTTCAGTGGCTATGAGACATGAAAATTTGACACCTGTTAGAAATGTGCCCAAACTAAGAGTTAAGAGCCCCAGAGTGAGTCACTTGCACACAGAAAGCATGAGCCCTCAGACACTGTGGAATGAACAAACCAAAGAACCAGTGCAGTGTATTTCTTCAGTGCCCATACTTTGTAAGATAGATTTTAGCTGCTCAGAGGAATTTTCTGCATTCTTTTAAATTTTAAGTGCCTTCTTCAGGGTTGAAGTTGATAGGTAGGTAGCCTTGAGATAAGTTAGGTATTAATATGCTATTTGTAATTCTGGGGATTGAATTAAGAGGGGATAACAATGAAATATTGCAGGTTATTATAGAAAACAACATTTTCTGTTTTTAAAATATGTGCTCTTCCCCACAAGCTTGGCTCTGCAGTGTCCATCCATAATTTATGAAAGCTCCTTTGCTAAGGAATGAATGGTGTGGGAGAATACTTTGAATGGTGACATGCTTTATAAATGTTAAAGATCTAGTTCTTTTTCCATTTGGGATCTAAGTTCTTTTGTCTAATGGTAACGTGCTTTATATATGTTAAAGATCTTGTTCTTTTGTCCGTAATAGATCTTTCCTGTTTGCCATGTCCCTTTTTTGGAATGCCTGTGCTCATGCTGAAGGATGAACAGAGATGACTAAGGCACAGTTTCTGCCCTCAAGTTGCTGAGAGCCTCTGAGGGAAAAGATGCCATGGGCACAGATAAAACTGATAAGCAGTGTGGATGCAGGCTTAGGAAGGCATGACACTTAACTTCATGTGTGTGAGTTTACTCATCTGTAAAATAAGGGCTTTCGATAACATGAAATGTAAAACTATCATTCTGATTTGCAAACATGTGGTTTGCAGTATGTATCTGATTTTATGATACATACTGATTTTATGATACATACTGTTCCCATGTGGCGCAAGTGGCAAAGAATCTGCCTGCTGATGCAGGAGACACAAGAGATGTTGGTTGGATTCCTGGGTCGGGAAGATCCTCTAGAGGAGGAAATGGCAACCCATTCCAGTAGTTCTTGCCTGGAGAATTCCATGGACAGAGGAGCCTGGCGGGCTGCAGTCCATGGGGTCGCAAAGAGTCAGACACGAGTGAGCACACGTGTGTACTGCAAAGATACACAATCCATGGAATCAGTGTCCTTCCTGTGTCATTCACTGCTGTATCTGCAGCACCTACCATAGAAGCTAGCACACAGTAGGTACTCAGTTGTTTCTTGAATGACTGAATAGAGAACATGTTAAAGAAATCCGAATAAGGAGAGCTCAGTTTTGGAGTGAGTGATTAAGAACTTTATGGAGGATCTTATATTTGAAACAGACCAAAAAAAAAAAGACATTTTCATAGGTGGAAACTTGGAATGGGGTGCAGTCAAAGCCACTTTGTATCCCAGGAAAGTTGTGTGGTATAGTGGGATGAAACGTGAGGCTTTGTGCCTGAAGATTTGAATTCCAGTACAAGCTCTACCACTCACTAGCCCATGTCCTAGGGCAAGTCACTAAATGCCTCAAAGCCTCAGTTTCCTCATATGTAAAGTGGGGATGATGGTACCAATCACTTGACGCATTTGTTATCAGGATTAGATGAAATGGTACAGGGAATTCCCTGGCAGTTCGGTGTTTAGGAGTTGGGAAACTAAGATCCTACAAGCTGCACGTTGTGGCCAAGGCAGGGGCTGGCAGAGGGGTGGGGTGGTGGAGGTGAAATGGTACAAGGTTTGTTTCATCATCTGACACAGCACCCAAAAATTCTGAATCTGGAAATGTAACAAAAATCAAAGGAGCATGGAGGTAGGAAATGAAGGGTATGTCTATGAACTGGTGGATATTCTATGTTGGCATGAGGTATAGTTGCAAAAGAATTTGGATTCACATATGATAATATACATGTTTCAATGCCATTCTCCCAAATCATCCCACCCTCGCCCTCTCCCACAGAGTCCAAAAGACTGTTCTATACATCTGTGTCTCTTTTGCTGTCTGGTATACAGGGTTATCGTTATCATCTTTCTAAATTCCATATATATGCGCTAGTATACTGTATTGGTGTTTTTCTTTCTGGCTTACTTCACTCTGTATAATAGGCTCCAGTTTCATCCACCTCATTAGAACTGAGTCAACTACACAGAAACATGCGTGATGTGGTTAAAAGTGTGGAAGAATCTTTAAGTCTCTTTTATAAATATTGATTTTTCTTAAAGATGAACAACCAGATAAAACTCAGGCCTTTGGCTTAGCTCCAAAATCTGTGACCTTCCAGACAGCCAAATTTCACATTATTTTCTTATATGAAGGAAGCACTGCCTATGGGATTTACAGCAAAATCAATAAAATATTTCCTGCTTCTGAAAGGAATGTTGATCATATGAATAATGTGCAAATGTAGCAAGAAGAGTGTGGTTATAATGCCAAGTCAGAATTTCGTACTCTAAAGGTATTGAGGGTGTTTGCTATGACCACCCTCAATACCTTAAGACTACGAAATTCTGACTTGGCATTATAACCACACTCTACTTGATATATATAGAGTTTTGCCAAGACAACGCACTGGTCATAGCAAATACCCTCTTCCAACAACACAAGAGAAGACTCTACACATGGACATCACCAGATGGTCAACACCGAAATCAGATTGATTATATTCTTTGCAGCCAGAGATGGAGAAGCTCTATACAATTAGCAAAAACAAGACCAGGAGCTGACTATGGCTCAGATCATGAACTCCTTATTGCCAAATTCAGACTGAAATTGAAGAAAGTAGGGAAAACCACTAGACCATTCAGATATGACCTAAATAAAATCCCTTATGATTATACAGTGGGAGTGAGAAATAGATTTAAGGGACTAGATCTGATAGATAGAGTGCCTGATGAACTCTGGATGGAGGTTCGTGACATTGTACAGGAGACAGGGACCAAGACCATCTCCATGGAAAAGAAATGCAAAAAAGCAAAATGGTTGTCTGAGGAGGCTTTACAAATAGCCGTGAAAAGAAGAGAAGCAAAAAGCAAAGGAGAAAAGGGAAGATATAAGCATCTGAATGCAGAGTTCCCAAGAATAGCAAGGAGAGATAAGAAAGCCCTCCTCAGCGATCAATGCAAAGAAATAAAGGAAAACAACAAAATAAGAAAAACAAGAGATCTCATCAAGAAAATTAGAGATACCAAGGAAACATTTCATGCAAAGATGGGCTCGATAAAGGACAGAAATGGTGTGGGACTAACAGAAGCAGAAGATATTAAGAAGAGGCGGTAAGAATACACAGAAGAACTGTACAAAAAAGACCTTCATGACCAAGATAATCACGATGGTGTGATCACTCACCTAGAGCCAGACAACTTGGAATGTGAAGTCAAGTGGGCCTTAGAAAGCATCACTATGAACAAAGCTAGTGGAGGTGATGGAATTCCAGTTGAGCTATTTCAAATCCTGAAAGATGATGCTCTGAAAGTGCTGCACTCAATATGCCAGCAAATTTGGAAAACTCAGCAGTGGCCACAGGACTGGAAAAGGGCAGTCTTCATCCCAATCCCAAAGAAAGGTGAAGCCAAAGAATGCTCAAACTACCGCACAATTGCACTCATCTCACACACTAGTACGGAGAAGGCAATGGCAAGCCACTCCAGTACTCTTGCCTAGAAAATCGTATGGACAGAGGAGCCTGGTGGGCTGCAGTCCATGGGATCGCTACTAGTCGGACACGACTGAACGACTTCACTTTCACTTTTCACTTTCATACACTGGAGAAGGAAATGGCAACCCACTCCAGTGTTCGTGCCTGGAGAATCCCAGGGACGGCGGAGCCTGGTCGACTGCCATCTATGGGGTCGCACAGAGTCGGACACGACTGAAGCGACTTAGCAGCAGCAGCAGCAGCACGCACTAGTAAAGTCATGCTCAAAATCCTCCAAGCCAGGTTTCAGCAGTATGTGAACCATGAACTTCCAGATGTTCAAGCAGGTTTTAGAAAAGGCAGAGGCACCAGAGATCAAATTGCCAACATCCGCTGGATCATGGAGAAAGCAAGAGTGTTCCAGAAAAACATCTATTTCTGCTTCATTGATTATGACAAAGCCTTTGACTGTGTGGATCACAATGAACTGTGGAACATTCTGAAAGAGATGGGACTACCAGACCACCTGACCTGCCTCTTGAGAAAACTGTATGCAGGTCAGGAAGCAACAGTTAGAACTGGACATGGAACAACAGACTGGTTCCAAACAGGAAAAGGAGTACGTCAAGTTTGTATATTGTCACCCTGCTTATTTAACTTATATGCAGAGTACATCATGAGGAACGCTGGGCTGGAAGAATCACAAGCTGGAATCAAGATTGCCAGGAGAAATATCAGTAACCTCAGATATGCAGATGACACCACCCTTATGGCAGAAAGTGAAGAGGAACTCAAAAGCCTCTTGATGAAAGTGAAAGAGGAGAGTGAAAAGGTTGGCTTGAAGCTCAACATTCAGAAAACAAAGATCATGGCATCTGGTCCCATCACTTCATGGGAAATAGATGGGGAAACTGTGGAAACAGTGTCAGACTTTATTTTTTGGGGCTCCAAAATCACTGCGGATGCTGATTGCAGCCATGAAATTAAAAGACGCTTACTCCTTGAAAGGAAAGTTATGACCAACCTAGATAGCATATTAAAAAGCAGAGACATTACTTTGCCAACCAAGGTCCATCTAGGTTTTTCCAGTGGTCATGTATGGGTGTGAGAGTTGGACTGTGAAGAAAGCTGATCGCTGAAGAATTGATGCTTTTGAACTGTGGTGCTGGAGAAGACTCTTGAGAGTCCCTTGGACTGCAAGGAGATCCAACCAGTCCATTCTGAAGGAGATAGATCCTGGATGTTCATTGGAAGGACTGATGCTGAAACTCCAAATACTTTGGCCACCTCATGCGAAGAGTTGACTCACTGGAAAAGACTCTGATGCTGGGAGGGATTGGGGGCGGGAGGAGAAGGGGACGACAGAGAATGAGATGGCTGGATGGCATCACCGACTCGATGGACATGAGTTTGTGTCAACTCCGGGAGTTGGTGATGGACAGGGAGGCCTGGCGTGCTGTGATTCATGGAGTCGCAAAGAGTCAGTCACGACTGAGCGACTGAACTGAACTGAACTGTAGGTATTGAGACGAAATTAACATGCAATTAACATGCAATAGTTTACCAAAGATATCAAGAGTGGGATTGGGAGAGGGAGTGGTAGAGATGACTGCTAAGTTTTGTGCTGGGAGAAGGATGGTGCTATGAACAGAAACAAGGTTGTCTTAAACAGCTGTAACTTCTGGAGATATGTGCTTGCCTTAGAAGGTGTGAGATGTTGCAGAAGTTGGTGTATCAGCAGCCAGGGCAGGAGTTTGTTACACATATTGCTTTGGGGGCTTATTTGCATAAAGGTAACAACAGAGTGAGTGGTTTACTGTTACTTTCTGATTCAGTTGTGCTTCCAAATAATAAACTAACATTCTGTGAGCAGTGTGATAGGCATTATTCTATGCACTTTACATGAATTATCTCATTTAATCCTTACAATAGGCCTAGGCAATAGGCACTATTATTATTCCCCTTTTACAGTTTAGGAAACTGAGGTAAACACACACACAATTGAGTGACTTGTCCAGTTCTGTCTATCTGACTCTAGAGCTTAAGGTCTGGATAAGGTTGCTCACTTAAATTGGAATTTCACATAAACAGCAGCTTTTTAAAAATATGTGTGTTCCGTTTGGGATTGTTGTTGTTTTAGTCGCTAAGTCATGTCCGACCCTGCAACCCTATGAACTGTAGCCCACTAGGCTTCTCTGTCCATGGGATTCTCCAGGCAAGAATACTGGAGTGGGTTGCCATTCCTTTCTCCAAGGGATCTTCCCAACCCATAGACTGAACCCATGTCTCCTGCATTGCAGGCAGATTGTTTACTACTGAGCCACCTGGAAGCCCTTCCCATTTGGGATACACTTATTCTAAAAATTGTTGTTTATCTAAAAGTCAGCTTTAATTGGGAATCTATATTTTTATTTGCTAAATCTACAATCCTGCTTCCAGGGTTATAATGAGAATATTAACCCCTGGGTGCTATCCCTGTGTCTTTCCTCTTTCACACACAGACTTAACTCTCTTTTGGTCTACTCCTTATTCCCTGGCTCTCTTCTTCCATAATGATATTGTGCTTGGGCCCTTGCTGCTGCTGCTGCAGCTGCTAAGTTGCTTCAGTTGTGTCCGACTCTGTGTGACCCCATAGATGGCAGCCCACCAGGCTCCCGCTTCCCTGGGATTCTCAGGGCAAGAACACTGGAGTGGGTTGCCGTTTCCTTCTCCAATGTATGAAAGTGAAAAGCCATATGTTTCTGCAGCCAGGCAAGCGAATTCTGCCTTATTCAGTTCTGCCACTCCTCCTCCTGCTCCTCCACAGTAGGGAGCAGACTAGACTGCAGACCCTCTTACACATCTCAACATATCCCATCATCAGCCAGGGAAAACCATGTTGAGGCTTGACTTCCATTCTCTTATTACAAACACTGTTTCTTCTTTGCCTCTCAGTTCAGTTCAGTTTAGTTGCTCAGATGTTTCTGACTCTTTGCGACCCCATGGACTGCAGCACTTCATTTATATCTCTAATTTTCTTGAAGAGATCTCTGGTCCAAGAAACTAGATCTTCTGAGATCTCTAGTTTCTGTATTGTGCTCATCTTTGCATTAAATGTTCCCTTGGTATCTCTAATTTTCTTGAAGAGACTCTCTTTGCCTCTAATTCCTTTTAAATATATTTATTTTTTTTAATTTATTTGGCTGTACCAGGTCTTAGTTCTGGCACGTGGAATCTTCAATCTTTGTTGCAGGATGCAGGATTTGTTTTTTAAGTTGAGGCATGCAAACTGTTTGTTGCAGCATGTGGGATCTAGTTTGCCAACCAGGGATTGAACCTGGGCCCCCTGCATTGGGAGCACAGAGTCTTCTTAGCCACTGGACCACGAGGAATGTCCTGCGATTTCCTTTTAATCAAGAAAGGATGTTACAGAACCAAGATTTGGCTGCTTGCTTTTCAAAAGCCAATAATTTGAGAGGAAAGTGTTAGTACAAAAAATAAGTGCTTTAATCAGAAAAGCCGTCTATCTGGGGAGAAGGTGGATTTATGTCCAGAGACCATCTCCAAACATTCTGCTAAGCTGTGACAGTTTTTAAACTGAAAAAGGGGACAGAATCTCAGTGAATCTTCAAGGTTGGATTCTGCATCCTTCTCCATGGAGTGCAGACTGGCTGACTCTCTTCACATGTTATCTTGCCCACGTGATCTGCCTGCAGGATTGCTAAGGGGGCTGTTGGGGGGAGGTGGTATTTAACTGGTTGATTCTTTATTCTTCTTTTTGTCTAGGAAAAGAATCAACAGGTTAGGCAAGGCATGGTGTATCTTCGGGAGGGTTGCATTGTGATCTTATTCCTGTAATTAGGTTCTTTTAAGGTTGGAGGAAAACAACAGAATAGGAAAAACAAGAGATCTCTTCAAGAAAATTAGAGATACGAAGGGAATATTTCATGCAAAGATGGGCTTGATAAAGGACAGAAATGATATGGACCTAACAGAAGCAGAAGATTTTAAGAAGAGGTGGCAAGAATACACAGAAGAACTGTACAAAAAAGAGCTTCACGACCAAGATAATCACGATGGCGTGATCACTCACCTAGAGCCAGACAACTTGGAATGTGAAGTCAAGTGGGCTTTAGAAAGCATCACTATGAACAAAGCTAGTGGAGGTGATGGAATTCCAGTTGAGCTATTTCAAATACTGAAAGATGATGCTGTGAAAGTGCTGCACTCAATATGCCAGCAAATTTGGAAAACTCAGCAGTGGCCACAGGACTGGAAAAGGCAGTCTTCATTCCAATCCCAAAGAAAGGTGAAGCCAAAGAATGCTCAAACTGCCGCATAATTTCACTCATCTCTCACGCTGGTAAAGTCATGCTCAAAATTCTCCAAGCCAGGCTTCAGCAATATGTGAACTGTGAACTTCCAGATGTTCAAGCAGGTTTTAGAAAAGGCAGAGGAACCAGAGATCAAATTGCCAACATCCGCTGGATCATGGAGAAAGCAAGAGTGTTCCAGAAAAACATCTATTTCTGCTTCATTGACAATGCCAAAGCCTTTGACAGTGTGGATCACAATAAACTGTGGAAAATTCTGAAAGAGATGGGAATCCCAGACCACCTGACCTGCCTCTTGAGAAACCTATATGCAGATCAGGAAGCAACAGTTAGAACTGGTCATGGAACAACAGACTGGTTCCAAATAGGAAAAGGAGTACGTCAAGGTTGTATATTGTCACCCTGCCTATTTAACTTCTATGCAGAGTACATCATGAGGAACACTGGGCTGGAAGAAGCACAAGCTGGAATCAAGATTGCCGGGAGAAATATCAAGAACCTCAGATATGCAGATGATACCACCCTTATAGCAGAAAGTGAAGAGGAACTCAAAAGCCTCTTGAAGAAAGTGAAATTGGAGAGTGAAAAAGTTGGCTTGAAGCTCAACATTCAGAAAACAAAGATCATGGCATCTGGTCCCATCACTTCATGGGAAATTGATGGGGAAACTGGAAACACTGTCAGACTTTGTTTTTTGGGGCTCCAAAATCACTGCAGATGCTGATTGCAGCCATGAAATTAAAAGACGCTTACTCCTTGGAAGGAAAATTATGACCAACCTAGATAGTATATTCGGAGAAGGCAATGGCAAGCCACTCCAGTACTCCTGCCTAGAAAATCCCATGGATGGAGGAGCCTGGTAGGCTGCAGTCCGTGGGGTCGCTAAGGGTCGGACACGACTGAGCGACTTCACTTTCACTTTTCACTTTTACACATTGGAGAAGGAAATGGCAACCCACTCCAGTGTTCTTGCCTGGAGAATCCCAGGGAAGTGGGAGCCTGGTGGGCTTCTGTCTATGGGGTCACACAGAGTCGGACACGACTGAAGTGAGTTAGCAGCAGCAGCAGCAGATAGTATATTAAAAAGCAGAGACATTACTTTGCCAACAAAGGTCCGTCTAGTCAAGGCTATGGTTTTTCCCGTGGTCATGTATGGATGTGAGAGTTGGACTGTGAAGAAAGCTGATCACTGAAGAAATTACGCTTTTGAACTGTGGTGTTGGAGAAGACTCTTGAGAGTCCCTTGGACTGCAGGGAGATCCAACCAGCCCATTCTAAAGGAGATCAATCCTGGGTGTTCATTGGAAGGACTGATGCTAAAGCTGAAACTCCAATACTTTGGCCACCTCATGTGACAAGTTGACTCACTGGAAAAGACTCTGATGCTAGGAGGGATTGGGGACAGGAGGAGAAGGGGACGACAGAGAATGAGATGGCTGGATGGCATCACCGACTCAATGGACATGAGTTTGAGTGAACTCCGGGAGTTGGTGATGGACAGGGAGGCCTGGCATGCTGTGATTCATGGGGTCACAAAGAGTCGGACACGACTGAGCAACTGAACTGAACTGGAGGTTGGAGAGGAAGAGAAATGGGCAACGCAGAAAGGCCCAAAAGAGCTGCTTTCAAGAAGTAGATTGCCACTAGGAGAAAGAGGAATGGAAATAGGTAAGAGGTAATGAGTGATAGAGGGCTTCTGTCGTGACTCAGACAATAAAGAATCTGCCTGCAATGCAGGAAACCTGACTTCGACCCCTGGATCAGGACGATCCCCTGGAGAAGGAAGTGGCTTCCCACTCCAGTATTCTTGCCTGGAGAATTCCATGGATGGAGGAGCCTGGTGGGCTACAGTTCATGGGGTCGTAAAGACTCAGACGTGACTGAGCAATGTATGGTCTAGAGACATACCCATGAGTGGTGTGAGAATTGAGGGGAGGGCTTTCTGGGAAGTATGAATGACACACACAGCCCCTAAAGAGGCAGACATGAGCTGTGCTTTCACACCGCACTTAGGGTTTCCTGTGCCTGCTCTCCACTCCCATTGACTCTGTAGAAAATTGACCGAGCAGCCTCTGCTGGGGATGATTTTTCCTTCTCATTCTGTCAGTTCAGTCATTTTCAGCTGAAGTTTCTTAACCTTTCTGCATGTGTTGACAAGGCTCCAAGAGAAAATTTAAAAAACAATGAATCCCACCTCCATCTATTTTTATCCATAATTAGTCACAGGTGTTAAACATGTTTAGTCCTTTTGGAAATAGGTAGAGTTCAGATATTCAATGATTCTAGTTCAAATTACTTTAAAAAATAGAACAAAAGTGCCCAGTAGGCATTTGGTGATGGGGTCCAAATTTGCTTGGTCCAGATCAACTCTTTTTAATCTGAGACTGTCTCTGGGACCCAGCAGTGTAAAGGGTAGTTCTCTAAGCAAGATCTCTGCCTCTTCAGAGACCACTGGTAGCTGAGACCAGATGGCTTGTGTTCTGATCAGGACAGTTCTCCAGAAACGCCCATGTCCAAATCAACGCTTGATTAATGGTGACTCACAACCTCACAACTTCAGCTGCTTTTGGACAGCCATGGTGCCACCATGAAGGAAGGGTGCTATAAACCTTTAAGAGCAACAAGGAAGTCCAGTGAATAAGGCTAGTATATGATCGGCCATTATTTTTGTCGTTTCATTTGTACTTTATCCAAAAACAGGGTTTGAGATAAATTACCATGAAGACTCTTGAGAGTCCCTTGTACTGCAAGGAGATCCAACCAGTCCGTTCTAAAGAAGATCAATCCTGGGTGTTCATTGGAAGGACTGATGCTAAAGCTGAAACTGCAACACTTTGGCCACCTCATGCGACGAGTTGACTCACTGGAAAAGACTCTGATGCTGGGAAAGGTTGAGGGTGGGAGGAGAAGGGGACAACAGAGAAGGAGATGGCTGGATGGCATCACCAACTGTGTGGACATGAGTTTGAGTGAACTCCGGGAGTTGTTGATGGACAGGGAGGCCTGGCGTGCTGTGATTCATGGGGTCGCGGAGAGTTGGACATGACTGAGCGACTGAACTGAACTGAACTGAACTGAACCATGAAACAGTACAACATAAAAAATAAGTGAAGGCTTTGGAGCTAGAGATGGAGAAAAAATGGGCATGTGCCTGTCCTTGGCTGGGTCCTGTGAGCCTGAGCATACACCATCAACCTGGCCCCTCTCTAGCTCTCCTGGCAGGTTTTGGGTGGGTGGGCACAAGGTCTTCCTATTCTGACTTACCTTGTGATTTGGCATTTCGGAGAAGGCAATGGCAAGCCATTCCAGTACTCTTGCCTGGAAAATCCCATGGATGGAGGAGCCTGGTAGGCTGCAGTCCATGGGGTCGCTAGGGGTCGGACACGACTGAGCAACTTCACTTTCACTTTTCACTTTCACACATTGGAGAAGGAAATGGCAACCCATTCCAGTGTTCTTGCCTGGAGAATCCCAGGGACGGGGGAGCCTGTTGGGCTGCCATCTATGGGGTCACACAGAGTCGGACACGACTGAAGTGACTTAGCAGTAGCAGCAGCAGCAGTGAGATCTCTATTCTACTAACACTGACTTGAAGCCCTGGATCTTTTCCAGTTTATTGGCTGCTTCCAGTGCCAAGATCCCTGGGTCTCTCTCCAGGAAGCTGGAAGTCTTGGCTAATTAACATAAATGGGAAGTACAAGAATATCCTTCATACTCACTCAGAACATGCGCCTGAGTGTCTGTTGAATTGAGACTTACCACATTTACGTCATCGATCTTATTCCATCAGAATACATAGGAGGTAGTACTGGCTGTCTGGAAGTTGCTCTGGGCCTCTTATTGAAACCATTTTACTTCTCCCCATTAGAACATTTGTTTTAGATAAGACCTTCAATCTAATTTGTTAATAGTATTATCATTCATGTAGTCAATAACGTTGAATGCACTCCTCATCGTTATTTTTCAGTAATGGTAGCTCAGGGCTGTACTAAAAGTAATTATGATTATTTCCTGGTGAAAGTACATGTGAGGAGTATAACTAAGCATTGCTGCCCAGAGGGCTGCAGCATATCAGCAGGCATGTCATTAATAATTTGCTTTATGCTACAGTTATTGAGAAGAGTTCCAAGTTAATGCTATGGATTTATTTAGTTGACTTTTGGGTCGCAATGTAATACTTCTTTATCTAGTCATCAGGCATCTCATTTTTAAATCACAATTTATCTCATATGACTTATAACTCTGAATGAGAGATTCATTTGGCTATTTTATATGCTGGACTTCTAAATGGAATGTGGTAGAAAGAGATTAGTTTTTGGACCTATAGTTATTACTATGGCATGCACAATATGGAAACTGAAATAATTAAATATTTTGCTTTGAGGAATTTGTATTATTGTCAGAAGTTGAATGGTTTATACCCTTTGAGTTCTAGAAGGTTCTGATATTATGTTTCTATTTGCTCTTCAATTTCCTTACTGAGACTTGCCTAACCTGTGTCCTGTTTGGATTTTCATTATCAATAGATAAATTCAGTCAGTTTTAGCTAAAGTTTATTTGCTTTTCTGCCTGTGTACATAAGACTTTTAAGAACAAATTTCAAAAGAGCCTAACTTCTTTTATTCCTGTTTGTTAATTATAATTAAGCTTTTTATTTTGACATAATTGCAGATTCACATGCAGTTGCAAGAAATAATACAGGCTACCCACTTTCCCCAAAGGTAACATCTTGCAAAAACTATCATATGGTGCCATATGCAGGATATTTACATTGATAGAGTCAACATATAGAAGAGTTACAAACCCACAGGGATCCCTCTTGTTACTTTTTCATAAGCGTGCCTACCTCCCTACCCCATTTATTATATCTAGAATTATTCACAGGTACTCAGTTGAGTTCAGTTCAGTCACTCAGTCGTGTCTGACTTTTTGCGACCCCATGAATCACAGCACGCCAGGCCTCCCTGTCCATCACCAACTCCTGGAGTTCACTCAAACTCATATCCATCGAGTCGGTGATGCCATCCAGCCATCTCATTCTCCAACAGTTCAAAAGCATCAAGTCTTCCGCGCTCAGCTTTCTTCACAGTCCAACTCTCACATCCATACATGATCACTGGAAAAACCATAGTCTTGACTAGATGGACCTTTGTTGGGAAAGTAATGTCTATGCTTTTTAATATGCTATCTAGGTTGGTCATAAGATGTATATTACCTCAGGTCTTTTTGTAAGTAGGTCGAGTTCTTCCACCATCCATAAATCCTGGATTGAATGAGGTATTGGTATAAGATATATTCTGTAAGTTTCTAATTATGTGTGTAGTGAATTGCATGTATCAAACCTCAGGTCTGAAGTTCAGTTCAGTCGCTCAGTCGTGTCCGACTCTTTGCGACCCCATGAATCACAGCACGCCAGGCCTCCCTGTCCATCACCAACTCCCGGAGTTCACTCAAACTCATGTCCATCGAGTCAGTGATGCCATCCAGCCATCTCATTCTCTGTCATCCCCTTCTCCTCCCGCCCCTAATCCTTCCCAGCATCAGAGTCTTTTCCAGTGAGTCAACTCATCGCATGAGGTGGCCAAAGTATTGCAGTTTCAGCTTTAGCATCAGTCCTTCCAATGAACACCCAGGATCGATCTCCTTTAGAATGGACTGGTTGGATCTCCTTGCAGTCCAAGGGACTCTCAAGAGTCTTCTCCAGCACCACAGTTCAAAAGATCAATTCTTCGGCAATTAGCTTTCTTCACAGTCCAACTCTCACATCCATACATGACCACGGGAAAAACCATAGCCTTGACTAGACGGACCTTGGTTGGCAAAGTAATGTCTCTGCTTTTTAATATAATATCTAGGTTGGTCATAACTTTCCTTCCAAGGAGTAAGCATCTTTTAATTTCATGGCTGCAATCAGCATCTGAAGTGATTTTGGATCCCCCCAAAATAAAGTCTGACACTGTTTCCACTGTTTCCCCATCTATTTCCCATGAAGTGATGGGACCAGATGATATGATCTTTGTTCACTGAATGTTGAGCTTCAAGCCAACCTTTTCACTCTCCTCTTTCACTCTCATCAAGAGGCTTTTGAGTTCCTCTTCACTTTCTGCCATAAGGGTGGTGTATCTGCATATCTGAGGTTATTGATATTTCTCCCGGCAATCTTGACTCCAGCTTGTGCTTCTTCCAGCCGAGTGTTCCTCCTGATGTACTCTGCATAGAAGTTAAATAAGCAGGGTGACAATATACAACCTTGATGTACTCCTTCTCCTATTTGCAACCAGTCTGTTTTTCCATGTCCAGTTCAAACTGTAGCTTCCTGACCTGCATACAGGTTTCTCAAGAGGCAGGTCAGGTGGTCTGGTATTCCCATCTCTTTCAGAATGTTCCACAGTTTATTGTGATCTACACAGTCAAAGGCTTTGGCATAATTGATGAAGCAGAAATAGATGTTTTTCTGGAACTCTCTTGCTTTCTCCATGATGCAATGGATGTTGGCAATTTGATCTCTGGTGCCTCTGCCTTTTCTAAAACCTGCTTGAACATCTGGAAGTTCACAGTTCACATATTGCTGAAGCCTGTCTTGGAGAATTTTGAGCATGACTTTACTAGCGTGTGAGATGAGTGCAATTGTGTGGTAGTTTGAGCATTCTTTGGCATTGCCTTTCTTTGGATTTAGGTTGAAGACTGACCTTTTCCAGTCCTGTGGCCACTGCAGAAAGCATTTGAATGGAACTTCTAACTCTCTTTAGCTCATACCTTCTGGTTAGAAGAGTGAGGGGACTCTTGGAGGGACTTACTAAAGCCTCTGCAGTGAGCAGGTGCTGAGGGAAAAGCAGGAGAAATAGTGGGACATGTTGTGAGACAAGGCAGGGTTACAGGCTCTGTTCCTAAGGCATGGCTATCCAACAGTGAAAAATGCAGCACCTAGTGGAGTGAATGCACTCTTCCTTAACCAAGACTTACATGAGAATCTTTAAAATTCTAATTTATATGTGTGTAAGGGTAGGAGGGGTCATGTCAGGAGTGGGTGATGAAATCAACTGAAAAATGCCTTGTTTCTCTTGGAGACTGTTCTCAAGCAAGAGATGGATCCACTGAGAACAGGGTTCAAAATTCTGTAGGAAGGGTTGACCATGCTGGGTTGGAGTGTGGCTTGTTTGCAAGCCTGATTAGTTAGTTGCTTAGTGTCAGGATTGAACCCAGCTCTCTACATTTTAAGCAGATTCTTTACCACCTGAGCGACCAAGCCTGATAGTCAGCCCCAGTAAGAAACTGAGGCAGAAGCCCACACAAACAAACTTTACCAACTGAGAAAGCATTCCAAGAAAATCATGACTTGGAGTATTCCACAGCTTAGTTCTACTCAGTGTACATTTGTCAAGTACTTACTCTGTGCCAGTGTCTGAGCCAGGCATTGAGGATATAATTCCAATAGACTAAGGAACTGAGAGGCCAGTGGATATAGTACTAATAGACTGACCTAGGATCATTCTAGGGCAGCAGCACAGTCTGGCTTCCATCTTTGGTTGTGGCTGGGGCTCTCATAAGACTCTCTGTCCTAGTCAAGATTGGTTTTAACGTTTAGTATAGTAGCTCAGATGGTAACGCATCTGCCTGCAATGCACGAGACCCAGGTTCAATCTCTGGGTGGAGAAGATCCCTTGGAGAAGGAAATGACAGCCCACTCCAGTATTCTTGCCTGGAGAATTTCATGGACGGGGAGCCTGGTGGACTGCAGTCCATTTGGTTGCAGAGAGTCGGACATGACTGAGAAACCAAGACACACACACACACATATTCCCTGTGTAGCTCCTTACTAGGGCTTAAAATTAATAGATAATATATACATATATAGATTGAGAGATAAATGGGAATGAAGCTCAGCAATTCCAGAAGAGCAGGGCTTCAGAAGGTGAGGACCAGCAATACCAATTCAGCGCTCTGTCCTTGGGAATAACACAAGGCACATTTAGCATTCAAGATATCAGTAAACAGATGGGTGCAGCTTCATGTCACTGTGAATGTTTCCAGAGCTCTGAAAAATCTATAGCTGACTGAAAAACCCTGACTGATTTTGCTTTGGATCAAAAAGCTTTCATTAACATCTTTAATCTGTGTAATGAAATCTTGAACTATTTTTCATGCCTTTATTGTTGCTTCAGCCAGTAACCAAAGTCTCAAGAGAACTCAGTGAATTAGAATGTGACCTAAAAATCAAGAGTGAAGAGTCATCAATCAATAGGTGAGATTATTTAGGAAACAGAAATGATTTGAATACCAAAGAAATACTGCTTGTCGACAGAAATATACATTTGTAACTAATGTTTCATTGGTCATGTAGGCCATGGAACACATCAAAAGTCCAAGTCAGATCAAAAAGAAATTTGATTTTAGACTTCCCTCTGCCACCTTGATTTTCTAGAGCTTTCATTTAGATTCTCTGTGACCATATACACCTTAGTGCTTTGTCTTCTTCTTGCTTTGTCTTTCCCCTCTTTGTATTCTCTATTTTTTTCTTCCCAGTTTTATTATAAGAATGATGTTTTCCATCTTGAAGAAGTACTCCACACTCATCTTTTCCCCCATGCTGTGTCTCTGCTAGATCAGGTTGTCAGATAGGAGAGAGGCCTTTTTCATGAGTCCCTGTTGAAACAGTCTGATGAATTTAACAAACAAACCTCAGATGTCAATGGCTTAACACAAGAGATATTTCTTTCTTGGTCACACAAGATCCAATGTTGATGCTCCCAGTTAATTAGTTGTCCTAGGTAGCTCTCCTCTAAATGGTGACTCAAGCATGCAGCCCCATTCCATCTTGTGATGCTGTCATCTTCAAGGTGAGCCTCCATGGTCACTGTAGAAGAAAAGAAAGTACAAGGAACCAAGTGACTCTTGGTCCAGAAGTGGTACATTCTCTATTTGTTTCATTCCATTGGCCAAAACTTCACATGGCCCCACATAGATGAAGGAAGGACTGAAAAAGTAGCCCGAGGCTGGGCAGTCACTTCCCAGTGACAACAGTACACTTTGGTGTTCTGCTGCCTGTTTCTGTTTCACTGTGCTTTGAGAACATTGTTCCACGAGAATCTGAGCTGTCTTCTGACTCCTAAGTGACCTGCTCGGTTCCCCATTCCAACTGAACTGTGTATAATCATGAAATCTTCAAGTCTGAGTCACCAGTTAGAAATGCAGTTTTTTTTAAAAAATTAATATATCTGGAGAAGAGTGGGTATCTCTTTGTGGGCGGCACTACAACAGCTTACCATTTATGATTTCTAGAGCCAGGAATCCCCCAAATAAAATTGGATCATCATTTTAAAAATTTAAAAAAACAGATGCAATAACTGATAATAATTTCTACTCAAGTTTTTGTTAAATATCGTGAATATGGGGAATGAACACCTTGATTTAATTTTCTTAGAAGCTGGGTTTTGATTGGTCCAGTTGAATTCCCTGAGTTGTATTCTCTGGTACTAGTTTCTGACCAGTACAGATATGAGAGCCACTTTCACCATTCTGGTAAGGAACCCCTGTCTTAAGTGCTCTAATCTAGGGGCACCTTTCAGCATAACACATCAGCAAAAAGGCTAAGTAAGTATATGGATGAATCCTAAAGGCTAAAAATATTGTGTTGGTCCTACCTCTCTTGATTCTATTAAGTTGCAGAGACCAAGGAATAACCTACGGCTCTTAATCTTCTGCACTTAATTCAGGTCCTGTTATTTACATAACTATTTATTTCCTGACCAAGGCTTGCTGTTCTCCAAAGATAGAGGAATGGTTAAATAAATAATGTTTCCTCTGTATGTTGCAGCATTAAAAAAGATTTAAATTTTGTTTCTTGGAATTTTTAATGACCACTGGAAATGCTCATAATACTTAGTTTTTAAACATGTATAAGTGATCTCAATTTGTGTGTAAATATATGTATAGCAAAAAGATTGGAAGAAAATATGTCATGATTTTAACTAGGATTGTCTCTGGGCAATGGGATTATGGATGATTTTCATAATCTTTGTATTTCTTTGTGTTTTCCAAAGTTTAAAAATGAGCATGAATTACTCATGAGAAGAATGTTAGTCACAACACCTGTCAATCAATTTCAGTATTAACCATTCTTGTGAAAATTACTGGAGGCTAGCAGAAAGAGGCAGAGAAGGCAATGGCAAGCCACTCCAGTACTCTTGCCTGGAAAATCCCATGGATGGAGGAGCCTGGTAGGCTGCAGTCCGTGGGGTCGCTAAGGGTCGGACACGACTGAGCGACTTTACTTTCACTTTTCACTTTCACACATTGGAGAAGGAAATGGCAACCCACTCCAGTGTTCTTGTCTGGAGAATCCCAGGGACGGGGGAGCCTGGTGGGCTTCCGTCTATGGGGTCACACAGAGTCGGACACGACTGAAGTGACTTAGCAGCAGCAGCAGCAGCAGAAAGAGAAACTTTGGCTGACTTAAAGTAGTTTAATCCTCTATCTTTAAAAAAATTTTTTGAACACACTGCATGGCTAGTGGAATCTTAGGTTCCCAACCGGGGATAAAACCTGGGGCCTTAGCAGTAAGAAAGAGTGGAGTCCTAACCTCTGGAGAGCCAGGAAATTCTCAAATTCTCTATCTTTAAATGAAAAAAAAATGTAGAGTGACCTACTATCCAAAACAATGGTTGTATCACATTTTCCCATTCCAAAATTTTTACTGGGGAAAGTTACTGGTCCTCGCAGATAAAATTAAGTCATGAAATGCGAACCTCAGAGTGGAGGGCATTAGCCTTTGATTTCCTGCCTTCATAGGAGGAGCCAGTATTGCATAAACTTGGGAGTCTTGAGCTCCCGTCCTGGTTCTGTTAATGCACTAGCTGTGTGACTTGTAGCAAGTTACTTTAAGTTTCTGAAACGTTGTGTCCGTATCTCCAGACTGTCAATAATACCTGTCTTGCAAGTCACTTTTGATTATTAGAGATGATATAAGTAAGCCTAACTCACGTATTTAATCCCTCAATTGCTTAACTAGCTTAATTGCTGCTGTTGCTGCATTTGCCACTACTAGTTATTACTACGAGCTGTGGCCATGACCTTCCCCTCCACCAGTGGGAGTGGTAACACTGTACCGTGTAGCTGTGTTGAAGTTGTTGGCCAGGTTAGTTTGACAAAGGCAAGACAAGCTTTCTCAACCTACCTGTTCTCCCCCACCCCCCAATCCGCCAACTAATGGGTTAGGTTCTAGTGAATCAGGGAACTTTCAGTAACTAGCTGAGCCCTGAGGTCTGTATCATTTTAGATTGTTTAGTGCCTGTGGTGTTCTGGTTGTTAAATATTTTGAATATTATACTGGTTCTACAAACTCCGGGAGTCAGTGATGGACAGGGAAACTTGGCGTGCTACAGTCCATGGGGTCACAAACAGTCAGACCCAACTGAGCGACTGAACTGATACTGGTTCTAAGGGGAGTCATTTATTTCCTCTCTTTCTGAAGAATAGAATACCATAATGGCCAACCATGTTTGAATATTGAAGGCCTGAAAAGCGCAAGGAGATTTCCAGTACATGTAAATTGATGATAAAATATTATTCCTCTTTTCACTTTGTGAATTGCTTGCTCAGATGGCTCTGAGATCAGGAACTATTGGTGAGTACAGCTGCCTTGGTCCTTGGGAAGGATCTTTATGGAGAAGGAGGACATGACTGACACCAATAGGGGAATCTTTCATTTCCAATTTCATTTTCTAAGAGATGTAAAATGAACTTCATCAAAAACAAACAAAACCAAAACCCTGAAAAACAAACAAACAGAAACATAACTTCCATAGCCTTCTTATCTGCCTCTTCTGTGGCAGGAAATTTAGGAGAGAAGCCAGAGACTGATCAACCCTGACTTGACATGAACGTTCTGTGTGGTCACTTCTGTGTGTGATCTGGCCCTGTTGTTTTGCAAAGCAAGATCAATGAAGACAGTCTAACGCAAGCATTCAGTTCTTGAACTGTCACCCATATTTCTATGCATTTTAATTTGAGAGCTCTGGTATAATTGCATCAAGAAGGGAGAGATATAAATCTTACTTGAATTAGATGATCTGTATGGAATATTTGCCAAAAATAATTTTAGCCTAGCCCAAGCCCTTTGAGTTAAAATATCTTGATTATATAAATTTATCTTCTGTTCTCAAACCTAGAAGGACAGTAAAGGATGAGATTGCCTTGTCTCTGCCAAGACTGAATGAAGTAGAACTCTCTTTTGGATGGAATGTTTGCATCTGCTCGAAATTTGTATGTTTAAGCCCTAACCCCCTATGTGATGATATTAGGAGGTGAGGCCTTTGGGAAGTAATTAGGATTAGATGAGGTTGTGAGGGTAGAGCCCCCATGGTAAGATTAGTTCCCTTCGAAGAAGAAGAGACACTGGCGCTTCCTCTCCCGGCCATGTGAGGACATGGCGAGAAGGTGACTGTCTGCAAGTTAAGAAGGGAGCCCTTTTCAAGAACCACATCTTGTGGCACCTTGATCTTGCACTTCCCAGCCTCCAGAACTGAGAAATAATGTCTGTTGTTTAAGCCCCCAGTCTACAGTATTCTGTTTTAGCAGTCTGAGCACACGAAGACAAATTCCACGACACCCAACCTTTCTGTAACATGGATTCAGTTATATTGCAGGCCAAAGTATGCACCCAGATATAGCAGCTCTTTATGGATGTTGATAGCAGTACTCTCCTTCAAGACTAGCATTAGGATTGTAGGTGTCCATTTTGGAGGGATATGTTTCTTGTAGGAGAATGAATTTGTATTTTACCTTGCTATATATACAGTTAGTGATGCCAGACATGGCAGGTCTGTGCTCTGAGAAGTTCTTCAGTAAGATCAGTGCATTTGGACAGTGGGTAGACTAAGCTGGTCACGATAAAAGCAGGTACTAGAGCTGGGAGTGGAGACACCCATCTTTTTGAGCATCTAGGCCATAGAACAGCATTAGGCACTGTGGACTCTCTAGAGTACTAGCAGCCAGAAGAGGCCCATATCCATAGCTGTTTATCCTGATAGCTGCTTAAGTGCTTCTGCTGGCCTTAAAGGTGAACTATTTCAAGCCTCTTCAGCCTAACCAGCCAGCCAGTCTGCAATTAAGGAGCATCTCAACTTTAGTTTCCAACACTTATGTGGTATTCAAAACAAAGTCTGCTCTAAATTCTTAATCACAAGAGTGTATCTTGTTTTCTGACTCTTCTTATATTATTATAGCATTGTGTTCTCGTACATGTTTCCTCTTTTTACTCCTTTACCCTCACTTTGTGCTGTTTGGGAAGGAAATGGATACAACAATGTGAGATTTGATTCACTACAACCGGACATCTTTCAGCGTACAACATTTTCAGCTGCTCCTGGGAAGTGACCGGCTCCTTCCCCATCCACTCAACTACTCCTCCATCAGATTTCCGCCCATGCTCATTCTAGCCTGCTGGCCTGTGTTCCCTGATGCTGCAGCTGCTACAACTGAAAGAGAGGACCTGCTCCACACAGAGAAACCATTCAGACATGGGTCTGCTGTCTCCCCACTCCTTGGACAAGTCTTGGTCGAATGGATTTTGGAATCAGATAGAACTAAGTTCAGATCATGGTACTGTCATTAACTTACCACACAGCATAGGAAAAATCAGTTAACTTCCCTGATCCTGAGTTTTTCTCTCTGTAAAATGAGCCTAGTATCTGTATCTCAGAGTTTTCTGAAGACAAGATGAGTGAAGTTTTAGCCACATTTAACAAGTTAAATAAGCTATAATACATTCAAAGAAGGAGAGGTCTTATATTCGTCGTAGGCAGGAGTTGAGGCTGAACAGCTATTGGTTACCTCAACAGGACAGAAAACCAGTCAAATCAGCTATTTGATACTGAATAAGTTTTTTTGTAGGCTGTCCTTTCATTTTATTTTATTATTTTTTTAATTTATTTATTTTAATTGGAGGCTAATTACTTTACATTATTGTATTGGTTTTGCCATACATTGACAAGAATCTGCCCTGGGTGTACATGTGTTCCCCATCTTGAACCCCCCTCCCACCTCCTTCCCCATCCCATACCTCTGTTTCATCCCAGTACACCAGCCCTGAGCATCCTGTATCATGCATCAAACCTGGACTATTTTAAAAGAATATCTGAATTGCTAGAAAGGCCGAACTGACTAGTCAGTTTAATCAAAAGAGACATTTGTGTGGAAATTTTCCCTAAATTAAAACAAATGAATAATTTATTGGGTTTACTAACACATCAGCATCTTTAGATTAGTGGCTTATTAAAGTGAAAGCCATCTTCTGTTTGACCACTTCCAATTTGCCTTGATTCATGGACCTAACATTCCAGGTTCCTATGCAATATTGCTCTTTACAGCATCAGACCTTGCTTCTATCACCAGTCACATCCACAAATGCGTATTGTTTAGGGAACATTTCATGCAAAGATGGGTTCGATAAAGGACAGAAATGGTGTGGACCTAACAGAAGCAGAAGATATTAAGAAGAGGTGGCAAGAATACACAGAAGAACTGTACAAAAAAGATCTTCACGACTAAGATAATCACGAAGGTGTGATCACTCACCTAGAGCCAGACATCATGGAATGTGAAGTCAAGTGGGCCTTAGAAAACATCATTACGAAGAAAGCTAGTGGAGGTGATGGAATTCCAGTTGAGCTATTTCAAATCCCGAAAGATGATGCTGTGAAAGTGCTGCACTCAATATGCCAGCAAATTTGGAAAACTCAGCAGTGGCCACAGGACTGGAAAAAGTCAGTCTTCATTCCAATCCCAAAGAAAGTCAAGGCCAAAGAATGCTCAAACTATTGCATAACTTCACTCATCTCACATGCTAGTAAAGTCATGCACAAAATTCTCCAAGCCAGGCTTCAGCAATACGTGAACCATGAAATTCCAGATGTTCAATCAAGCTGGTTTTAGAAAAGGCAGAGGCACCAGAGATCAAATTGCCAACATCCGCTGGATCATGGAGAAAGCAAGAGAGTTCCAGAAAAACATCTATTTCTGCTTCATTGACTATGCCAAAGCCTTTGACTGTGTGGATCACAATAAACTGTGGAACATTCTGAAAGAGATGGGAATCCCAGACCACCTGACCTGCCTCTTGAGAAACCTGTATGCAGGTCAGGAAGCAACAGCTAGAACTGGACATGGAACAACAGACTGGTTGCAAATAGGAGAAGGAGTACGTCAAGGTTATATATTGTCACCCTGCTTATTTAACTTCTATGCAGAGTACATCATGAGGAACGCTGGGCTGGAAGAAGCACAAGCTGGAATCCAGATTGCCAGGAGAAATATCAATAACCTCAGATATGCAGATACACCAGCCTTATGGCAGAAAGTGAAGAGGAACTCAAAAGCCTCTTGATGAAAGTGAAAGAGGAGAGTGAAAAGTTTGGCTTAAAGCTCAACATTCAGAAAACTAAGATCATGGCATCTCGTCCCATCACTTCATGGGAAATAGATGGGGAAACAGTGGAAACAGTGTCAGACTTTATTTTTTGGGCTCCAAAATCACTGCAGATGCTGATTGCAGCCATGTAATAAAAAGATGCTTACTCCTTGGAAGGAAAGTTATGACCAACCTAGATAGCATATTAAAAAGCAGAGACATTACTTTGCCAACAAAGGTCCATCTAGTCAAGGTTATGGTTTTTCCAGTGGTCATGTATGGATGTGAGAGTTGGACTGTGAAGAAAGCTGATCGCTGAAGAATTGATGCTTTTGAACTGTGGTGATGGAGAAGACTCTTGAGAGTCCCTTGGACTGCAAGGAGATCCAACCAGTCCATTCTAAGGGAGATCGATCCTGGGTGTTCATTGGAAGGACTGATGCTGAAGGTGAAACTCCAATACTTTGGCCACCTCATGCGCCGAGTTGACTCACTGGAAAAGACTCTGATGCTGGGAGGGATTGGGGGCAGGAGGAGAAGGGGATGACAGAATGAGATGGCTGGATGGCATCACCGATTCGATGAGGGTGAGTTTGAGTGAACTCCGGGAGTTGTTGATAGACAGGGTGGCCTGGTGTGCTGTGGTTCGCAAGGAGTCGGTCATGACTGAGTGACTGAACTGAACTGAATTGAAAGTGAAAGCACTCTACTTGAAATGTGTTGACTATTTTGGTGTTTGGAAGTCTATTTCAAATTCAGTGAGATTAGAGGATTCGTGTGGCCCTTTTCTAGACCCTGAAATGAGAAGGTGGAGGGGGTAGGTGGTAAATAAAAAATACACAATCTGGCTCTGCAGGAACTTGCAGGAAGGGCGGTGAGATAGATACTTAAATCATTATAATAAGCATAATACACTCTGGTTACATTTGAAGAGCTCATAGGAGTCAGAGTTTGTTTTTTTTTTTCCCCTTCTGTAGTTGAGGGAGAGAGGTGGGTTGGGGATGGCTTTCTGGAAGGAGTGGGCTTTCATCTGGATTCTTTTTTAAGGTGGAAGCTCCTTGATTGTATTCTTTTATGAGATGGTTAGTCAGGCACAGCCACAAGAGGAAACAGAGGACAGGCTCAGGGAACAAAGGTGATGATACTCTCAGGTGCTGGAGAAGGGTGTGGGGTGAAGGGCCACCCTGCCCCGCAGGCTCCACATTCGAAAGACAGGGGGTGGTTGGGAGGTGCAGAAAACAGGAGGGAGGGGAAGGTTGAGGTAAGGTGAACAGTTTGGGATGGGCTAGTTGAAAGAGTTTCCTTGGGCTCTGGGCTAGAGGGGTCAGTTCTTACTTGTCTGTCGCCTGGGGCTGAGTGATTAAGTCAGAGGAATATGTCTCCAGGGGTGTAGGCTCCAGACAGAAGGAGATAGGCTCTGGATTAGTTGGTTTACATATCAAAGGCATACTTCTGCCTGGATACTTTATCTCTGAGAATTCGCTAGTCCCTGAGGGGCAGGCTTTTTCCAGTCAGAAAGATTTCAAGACGTCAAAACATCATAATATACAAGAAATTTTAAATATTTATAATAGACTTCTTTAGCTGTTCCTTTGGCTTGTCCACGTTTTGACTTGGAATGTGTTGAAACCACTAGCACTCTTGGCAGGAAAACACAGGACGCCAACGGGTAGCAGGAGTTCTAACACGAGAAGCAATGCTGTACTTCGATGTGGTCACAGATATTAAGGCTGATGATATACAGCCCCATGGCTGCCACTGTCAGGATTTGGAGGGCTGGGTCAGCCCATCTCCGACAGGCCCAAGGCAGCTGTTCTGTCTAATACATCTTTGCTTGAACAATTGGATTAAGGTGATGTTTTGATATATGGCTAGTCATCTTTTATAGCCCCAAATCTCTGACACTCTTGGCTTCCTAGATGATTGTGTTCCTGCTGGCTGTGGCAGCCCTGTGAGTACAGCGTGTTGAGAGTCAAAGGCACATAAATCCACTCTCCTTCCCTCTCCAGGAGTGTTCTGAGACTCTGCTGAGAATAATCAGCAGTAGGATAGGTGTTTGGCTTTTGCTGGCTGTCTTTCTGATGAAGTACCGTAGGAAGGAATACTAATGACTCAACTCGCTTTTGTTTTTTTTCCCTACAGATTGGAGTGTAACAGAGAGTAAAATGTTAGCATTAAAGAAGTTCTCAAATCAGATAGACCCTGATACCTCAGTGGCTTATCATGTTAGATACTTGTTCCTTGCTTATTAAAATCCAGTTGGCAATGGTAGGGGTGAGACGGTATCCCACAATCAGGGACTCAGACTAATAGAGAGTCTGTTCTCTTCAACACATGATTTCGTTGTATTGACATCAGCTGGCAAACAAGGAAAGAAATCACGTGGGAGATGGGTGTGACCCAGGCAGAAAGGTTGCTCACATAAATTCTACACAATTCTATTAGCCAGAACTCAGGCACATGGCGCTGCCAGGATGCCGGAGGAACCGGGAAATTTACTAAGATAGAGAAGCCACTTCTCAGCATCAGCCCACTTTAGAGCAGCTACACACGGTTTTCACTTTGGCAGCATTGTAATCATAATCATTTTGTATCCTGCTTTTTCACTTCCCATATTTGGTTGACTAAAAACCTCATTCATGTTTTTCCATAAGATGTTATGGGAAAATCTGAACAAACATTTTGGCCAACCCAATATAGTCAAACCATTCCTGTCTGCAGAGTTTGCATAATTATTTTTAGTTGCAATATAGTATTCTGTTGTGTGGATGAATCATAATTTATCAGGCCATCCCTTATTGGATGTTTAATTCTTTTTCTGGTTTTGAAGATTATACATTTTCTTTCTATTAATATGAACTTCCTTCTGCTTCAAGATCTATCCCTCTGTTAAATAACTTTCTTAAATTTCTATGAGTTGAATTAGTGAGTCAAAGGAAGTGGCTCTTACATATTGCTATGCCACTTTTAAGATGATATTTCTGTTCAGAAGGCTACTAGCAGAGTGTGGAGATTCTAGTTCCATTTCAGTCTTATCAGGCAATGAGAATTGAAACACTGCTCTTCTAATCTGCAGAGTAGCCTAGAGGAAATACAATCTTCTTCCCCAGTTATTACTTTAAAATTATCCTTAAATATTTGGGGAACATTTCTTGGTCAAAAGGGGATAGTCAAAAATTCCTCTCCCTGAGTGGTTGGATAAAGACAATGTAGTCTTAGGCAGCAGTTTAAAAAAGTGAGGGAGAATCTAATGAACTGATTTGGAATCATTTCAAGAATATACTCTTAAATGGAAAAAGCAAAGTGCAAAAGACTATACCCTTCATGTAAGGAAGAAAGGGATTTAAGAAAATATAGACATATCTGCTCGTGTGTACAATATAAGCAGAAGGGAGGGATAAACCGGAAACTGAACAGACTGGTTAACTGGGATGGAATGAAGAGAAGGATGGCCATGAAGTAGTAGGGATGAGGAGGCAGTGACATTTCTCAGGGCTGCTCCTTTGGTATACCTTGGGTTCTTCGAACGGTGGTAATGGTCCCAATACCCTGCCAAAAATGAATCAATAATTTAAATCAACCAAGATGGGGGGAGAAGGAACTCAATTGGAATACAAACAGTATTCCAACTGTATTTCCAGATAGTATTCCTAACTTCTGTCTTGGGCACCCTTCCTTTCTCATCCTGATAGAAGCTGGCTGTGAGCTGTCTGTAGAGAGATCCTTGTGGCAAGGAATTGATGTTTCCAGTTGACAGCTGTGGAGGAACTGAGGCCTGCCAGCAGCCACACTAGTGAACTTGAGTTGCATGCAACACTGGTTGACACCTTGACTTCAGCTTTGTGAGAGACCAGGAGCCAAAGGCATCTACCTAAGCTATGCCCAGACTCCCAACCCCACAGAACTAGTGAGAAAAATGTCTGTGGTTTTCAGTTGCCAAATTTTGGGGAAAATTTGTTATGTAGCAATAGTTTACTATAGTGACTTTGGAAAACAGCATTCTGACTAGTTACAGTAAGATTAAAGACAAAAAACTGTACCCAAATACTGCATTCCTTTTGGTAACTCTTGTTATTTGCAAGGTATTGCTTAGCAATTTTTAACAACTTTATGTGGTCAAGATTGAACAAATCAAATGAATCTATTGTAGATAGATTTCTCATAAGTGGAGAAAGAAGTTACAAATAAGGAAAGAGGGAAGGCTAGAATGATGGACGTGTTGGATTGGACTCAGCATTATCAGTGTGAACTCATGACTTTTAGTATAGCTACAGAGAGATAGATATAAAAATATATTGATTTTTTAATATGTGAGTTAATATACACACCTATATCTCTAGCTTTTTCCTCTGAAAAGACCTAGGACTCAGGACAACCCATTAGCAAAAAGTGCACTTAGTGCCCAGACTTGATTTTGAAATAAGTTTTCCAATAAAAGGAACCAAGGCTTCTCAGAGAAGTGACTGATTTCAGAGTTGAAACATAGAAAATATAAGATGAACCTGGAGCGTCTTGTGGTAAGACACTTAGAAAATGTTCACACAAAAAAAGCATGTCAAAAGGAGATAGGATCCAATCTGATGAGGCTCCCAATGGCCAAGTTTGGGACAAGTTGAGCAACAAAATAAATGATGATAGTATAGTAATATTATAACCTGTAGAATGCAATTAATATCCATTTGTCCATACTGATATAAATGAATGAATGAATAAGTACCTGGAAGATATCTTACTCCATGTGGACTGCTATAACAAAGTACCGTAAATTGGGTGACTTATAAACAACAGAAATTTATTTCTCACTGTTCTGGAGACTGGAAATCCAAGGTCAGGGTGCCAGCATGGTCAAGTTCTGGTGAGGACCCTCTTCTGGGTTGCACACTGCTGACTTCTTGTTTCCTCTTGTCGCAGAAAGCAGTAAGCTGCCTCCTGACTCTTGTAAGGACCTCATCTAGCCCTCATTACCTCCCAAAGGCCCAACCTTCTAATATCATTACATTGGAGGGTACGTTTACAGCATATGAATTTTAGAGGGACACAAACATTCAGTCCATGATAGAAGATAATCGGCAGCTCTTTCTTACAGAAGAATTCCAATTAATATGTGTAGAAGGAATGAGCAAAATGCAGAATCACCATTAGGCAAACAGCACAGGGATAATTATTTACAGGAAGAGCCACCAATGGATAAAAGGAAAACAGTAGGTGGGAATTTGAGGAGAAACAAGATATTGGCATAGTCTCAAAATATCTCAAAGATGTTTACCAATTGCAAAGAGAAAATAATATTAATGTTTCTGTGGAGAAATCAATGAAATACCACCTAAACTATCTAATCAGGATTAACATCAAGTGTAATAAGACACATGGGCCTGATGGACCTCCTGATACAATGCACTCAGGTAGGTGGGGCACAACGTAACTTCTATGACATTCATACCAACACTATATAACCTCAGTCTTGCCATAAAGAAATACCAGCCAAACTCAAATTGAGACCCATTCTGAAAATTAACTGCTCAATATGCTTGAAGTGTCCAGGTTATGAAAGAAAAATGAATTCTGAGGAACTGTTGCAGATTGGAGAGGAATACAGAGAACTAACAATTGAATGCAAGGTGGGATCGTGGAACAGATTAAGGACATTAGTGGAAAACCTGGTGAAACTTGAATGAGACATGTAGTTAATAGTATTTCATTAATGTTAATTTCCTGGTTTTGATGATTGTATTGTGGTTGTTTAAGATGTTAATTAGGGGAAGCTGGATAAAGGGTAGATGTGAACTCTATTATTTTCGCCACTTTTGTGCTAGGAAAATTCCTTTTTGAAGATCTCTGTTCCTGTCCCTGGAGGTCAAAACTTGCCTGGCTTTCAAGGGGAGGGACTGGATTCCCAGTCTAATGAATGTTTCTATAGGACACATACCTTTATTAGTTATATGTTCAGTGGGTTGGGAGTTAATCTACAGATATGTAAGTCTATAAATAAAATTGATCCTGTATCACTTGACTTATAACCTCAGAATTATGCTCTTTCTGCATGCTTCTAAATCGGTGTTGTCTCTCTCAGGCTCTGCTTTGGATTATGTATGACATGTGAGGTCGTCTTATACTGATAGAAGCCCTAGACTCTTACCATGGTCTCCAGCAGCCTCCAGTAGTGTATCACAAAGCTTTTGCTACCACGATGCTTTTCTCTGCACAGTTCCTAAACCACTGTTGCAGACAGTAAAAGCCTTGGTTGCCCTTTTTAACTCACAGGATAATTGATGTCTTCTGTCAGTGTTCTCTTGGCTAGGGTTTGTTTCACCATAAGCAAGAGGAGAAAGAATCACATGCTGGAACAGTACAGGCAGCGCATGCATGTTCAATAACCTAAAT
The DNA here is from genome assembly GCF_049115385.1 of Moschus berezovskii. NCBI lineage: Eukaryota > Metazoa > Chordata > Mammalia > Artiodactyla > Moschidae > Moschus > Moschus berezovskii. The sequence continues at coordinate 129,683,297 of NC_142488.1, read as the reverse complement.
CAATTTGAAATTGCCCTAAGTGATGACCCTGTAAAGTAGTTCTGACATGGAAGACTTACAGTGAAAACCTCATTTTAGGGTCAAAACTAAATATTTGGCCAACTCTTTCTCTCTTTCCTGTTTATCACAGAGTAATCCTTTAATAGGAATGAATATTTTTTATAAAAATGAATCAGGCAAGCTATAAAAATTCAAGCAATATAACAAAGGACAAAAACATATGTTTTAAAAAATCTCAAATCTCAAGGCTCAGAAATGACTGATGTTATCACACTTTGCGGCCATTATTATGGATAGCGCTCTCTATAAAAACAGAAGGATGGATGTATGTGTGAATGCACAGATTAAAAAAATGTGAAAGAATTGGATCATATGGAAGCATGTTATTATTTTAATAGTAAAGGTATTATATTTACATTTTTTCTTGAATTTAATAAAAAATAAAATAGAACTGAAGAACTCACTGAACGTTAGGTAAAAGTTTCTTTGCCATGAGATGCTGGTTCCTAAAAGATTTCTTTCAGAGGAACAGATTCTAAAGATCATTACGAGACTGAAGTAATATTTGTTGTAGAACTCCATATTCCAATTTTTAACTGTATAAATGAACTTAAAAGACCAGCTACTTAGTTCTCTTACCACTTTTCTCACTTCCTTCCCCTCTACCTCTAGGTTTCCTTTGCTTGTCTGGGTTTCATGTCATCAGAGCTTATAATATTTACATTACTATTCTGCAATCACACTTCTCTCAGTTAAATTCTAGTTTAATTGGATTTGATGCTTACAGTCCCATTACCTTATGTTATCCTGTCCTGAGTTCTTCATTAGACTCTCCTCTTGGTTGGCTGAGTTTCATTATCAAGTAGTATTTCTTTTTTGAGGAGCTCATTAGGGCTACATTTCCTGAGTGTTTAATTTATTCATGTTTGAGAGTATCCACCTATTATTTTCATACTTGAATAACTTGTCTTGGTAAAGCATTTTGGAGTCACAATTTTGGTCTTTCTTCCAGCACTGAAAGTTTTCCAGGGAAGAATCTGAGGCTAGAATGTCCCCCCTTTGTGGATGACTTGCTTTTTCTGCTTGGATAGCTAAATAGATTTTCCTCATGAAAAGTAAAAGTGTTAGTTGCTCAGTCATGTCCAACTCTTAGTGACCTCATGGACTGTAGCCCACCAGGCTCCTCTATCCATGGAATTCTCTATTCCATTGGAGTGGGTAGCCATTTAATTCTCCAGGGGATCTTCCCAACCCAGGGATCTAATCTGGGTCTCCTGCTTTGTAGGCAGATTCTTTACCATCTGAACCTCCAGGGATACTTCAGGTTTAATAACTTAACCAAAATATCTATCTTTGTTCTCTCCAATTTTTCCTCCATTAGTCCATTCTACTTCCTTGTTATTTTTAATTTATGTATTATAATGTGTATTAACATTTTATTTTTTAGCCCCTCCATCCCTGTCCTCTGATTTTATCTTATATTTTAACTCCTGTTTTATTCCTTTTTTTTTTTTTTGCATGAAGTCCTTCCATAAGGCATTTGAACATGACTTTGTTTTCTTGTTTTGTTTTCCTTCAGACTTGCTGGGTCTTCCCTTCATTCACCTCTCTCTCTTCCCCCTCCCTTCTTCTTTGTCTGCAGTAGTATGTTTGCGTAGCTGCTTTGTCACCCCTGCTTATTGTTGACCGCTTTGTCCAAACCTTCAGTCCTAAGTGATGATGATCTTACCTAGGTCCATCTGCTCTTTCCTGGTCCGTGTTTGCGCCCACTCTTCCAGATGACTGTTTCACACATTCTTCTCTCTCCAACACCTAACACCTCCTCCCTCAACTGCTCTCTCAAATAGTGTGCTTGTTTCGTTCTCTATTGAGAAAATTGAAGCAGTCTGAAGAAAACTGCAGACTCCTACCAAAACATCTACCCACACACATTCATGTCTACTTATATTCTCAGCCTCTATACAGTGACTACAGATGAACTTCCATTGCTTCAAAAGACACCCCTTCCAACTCTGCATTAGATCCTACCTCCCCATTCTCCAGCAATTCTACCCTCTCCTTCATGAATTTTTCCTTTTCTCTTTGATCAGTTTCATCAGCATAAAGACTGCTATTACTCGTCTCAGTTTATGATAGTCTTCTGTTCACCCCACTCACTGTCCCATTTCCTTCCTTCAGTTTACATGAGAATTCATAGAGTTGTCTACACTAGCTGTCTTCACTTCATCTCTTCCCATTCTGTCTTGAACCCACTCTAGATGAGCTTTCACTCCCACTGCTCTACTAAACTGCCCATTTCAAGGTCATTGTGACAGCCTTGTTTCAAATTCAGTGATCAATTCTCAGTCTTCATTTCACTTGATCTGTTAGCTGGCTTTGCCACAGTTGATCACCTCCTCCTTTTGGAAAAGCTTTCTTCACTTAGCTTCTAGAACAACATAGTCTACTCTCTCAGTTTTTCTCCTACTTTACTGTCTCTCTTTCTCAGTCTCCTTTGCTTGTTCCACTTCATCTTCTGACTTCTTGACTTTGGCTTGACTCAGGCTTAGACCTTGGACCTTTTTTCTTTATTTATACTCATTCCCTTGGTAGTTTATCCAGTCTCATGAATTTAAATAACTTACATAGGCTTTCAAGACATATATATCTTGCCTGAATCTCTCCATTAAACACCATCCTTGTATATCCAACTTGGCATACCTATTTGGTTATTTAATAGCCATCTCAAAACTAAAATGTTGAAAACAGGACTCCTAATCTTCACCCACCCTCATACCTTCTCTACTAACAGTCTTCCATAAATAATTCAACACCAATTCCATCCTTCCTTTTTATTATTAATCAGTTCAGTTTAATTGCTTAGTCTTGTCTGACTCTTTATGACCCCATGGACTGAAGCATGCCAGGCTTCCCTGTCTATCACCATCTCCTGGAGCTCGCTCAGACTCATGTCTATTGAGTTAGTGATGCCACTGAACCATCTCATCCTCTGTCATCACCTTCTCTTCCTGCCTTCAATCTTTCCCAGCATTATGGTCTTTTCCAATGAGTCAGTTCTTCATATCAGGTGGCCAGACTATTGGAGCTTCAACTTCAGCATCTGTCCTTCCAGTGAATAATCAGAACTGATTTCCTTTAGGATTGACTGGTTTGATCTCCTTGCAGTCCAAGGGATTCTCAAGAGTCTTCTCCAACACCACAGTTCAAAAGCATCAATTCTTTGGCACTCAGCTTTCTTTATGGTCCAACTCTCACATCCATACATGACTACTGGAAAAACCATAGCTTTGACTACACAGACCTTTGTTGGCAAAGTAACATCTCTGCTTTTTGATAAGCTGTCTAGGTTGGTCATAACTTTTCTTTCAAGGAGCAAACGTCTTTTAATTTCATGGCTGCAGTCACCATCTGCAGTGATTTTAGAGCCTAAGAAAAGAAAGTCTGTCACTGTTTTGATTGTTTCCCCATCTATTTCCCATGAAGTGATAGGACCAGATGCCTTGATCTTAGTTTTTTGAATGTTGAGTTTTAAGTCAGATAAGGCCACAAACCTTGGAATTCATCTTGGTTATCCTCTGCCTCATGTTCTCTTATACTCTATATCCAATCCATCAGAAAATGCTGTTTATTCTACCCTGATTGACTCTTTTCTCCCTCCCATATTTTCTTTTTTCTTTCATTCTAGAATCTGACAACTTTTTATCACTTCCAATGCCATCATCCTAGTTCAAGCCACCATCATATTTTATCTATATTATTGCATTCAGTTCCTTACTGTTCTCACTTCTTCTGCCCTGGCCCAACAGTCTATTTTCTAAGCAGTTGCTTTACTGGTACACTCCTTTACTCAAAACTGCAATGGCCCTACATGAACAGGTCCCTTGTTGCCTCTCTTAACTCATCATTGGCTTTTCTTTCCCTCCATCCCTCCATGTCAGCCTCCTTAGCCTCCTCACTATTTCTCAAACATGCCAGATACACTCTTCCCCATGGCCTTTGCACTTGGAGTTGCCCTCTACTTGACTGTGCCAGGGATTTCCTCCTAGTTCAGTCAGTAAAGAATCTGCCTGCAATGCAGGAGACCCGGGTTTGATCCTTGGGTCGGGAAGATCCCCTAGAGAAGGAAATAGCAACCTACTCCAATATCCTTGCCTGGAAAATCCCATGGACAGAGGATCCTGGTGGGCTGCAGTCCAAAGTGTCACAAGAGTCAGGCGCAACTGAGTGACTAACACTTTCACCTTCACTTTTTCTAGACAATGCTGATACAGGTTAGCAGTACCTGGTATTAATAAGCACTCAAATGTGTTGAATTGAATGCACTGAGTTCACAAATTAAGCAATAGATTTTCCAAATGTAGAAGTTATAAGAGCACTCAATGGATCCGAAGTATCTCTTAATTCATTGTACTTAATTTTGGCTTCATTCTTTCCTACAACTCTTCTTTCATGTTTTCAGCAAGGAGAGGAAGTCAGAAACTAGCTCTTTGAGATTGAGACCATAACTCCTTTCCTCCTGTATAAGATCTGACCCTCTCTGCCTGTTCAGCACAAAAGCCAAGGGTTTCTCTGGCTGACTTGAGCATTCTTGGGAATCTGGGAAATATGAGTATCTTCTTGCTTCCCAGTTAGAGCAACAAATGACTGCTCAGAGGGCATATTCAATCAGTATTCTGTCTGGATATCCTTTGTGGAACTCATAATCAGCCATTGTGAACATTACTCAACAAAAACCCTGCTTTAGTTTGGAGAAGCAATGTTCAGATTGCAGTCTCCCTCATCCTGCTGGGTTAAGCCATTGCCTTTGGTCTAGCACACATGTATTTCCACTATGTTTCATTGAACAAACCCTGACTTAACTCCTGGGGAGGCACACTTGGGTGTTAACAGCATTGCCTCCAACTAATTAAACTCATTCTTAACATTTTTTTGCAATTGACTTTTCCTCATTTAATATGTTTGTGCCTGCAGGTTTACTCTGCTAAAAAATCGCCTTAAATTGCCGATGCCAAATCTGAAGACTACATACCTTTCTGGACACGACTGAGCGACTTCACTTTCACTTTTCACTTTCATGCATTGCAGAAGGAAATGGCAACCCACTCCAGTGTTCTTGCCTGGAGTATCCCAGGGACAGAGGAGCCTGGTGGGCTGCCGTCTATGGGGTCGCACAGAGTCGGACACGACTGATGCGACTTAGCAGCAGCAGCACCAGCACATACCTTTCTGACCGTTGGTTACCCTTTAACACTGCAATGAAGTGCAATGGGTATTTAGTTTTAAGCCTAAAATGGCATTAACTTGATGGAGAAGTTGTGTTCGTTCGTAAGGAAGATTTGGAATGGCAGTTGGTCTGATTGCAGTGTACTTCCATCCTTTAGAATCTTTTTCAGGTATATATTGTGGGTGTAAGTGGAGAGACAAGTGATAAATGAGGAGGGTAAATTTGCTAGGATTTCTTGTCCTTTGAGCTTATAAAAATGGATTTTTAAGGACACTGCTCATATTCATTAGGTCTAAGAGAAAGTAACTTCATGTCAAATAGCTATTGATATTACTTGGGAACCAAAGATATAGCTGTGGCCATTAGGACATATAAAAATTCATTCTGCAAACACTTTTATTGGTACAATCATCACTTTTTCTTTTTACCTTTTGATTTTTTTGTCTTATTTGACTAACCTGTAAAAGTGTTCAGCTAGGGAGAAATCCATTTATTCTGAAGAAAGTACTTAGAGAGTTTATTTGGCAACAAGCACTGGGACTTTTAAAACTGAAAAACTGATGAAAAGCTGTTAATTTCTCAGTTAATTTGTTTTCTCTCTTGCTATGTCTTAACCTCTATCTCAGAAACAGTTCCTTAGTAAGCTGAAAAGGTTCTGGGACCCTATTTCTACATGGTTATATGGCACTTCATTATAGTTGTAAAGCACTGTTAGAGACTCCAAAACATTTCGCCTACACAAAAAATATTCATCTTGGAGGTTTCAAGGGAATGCTCTGGTCATATCAAATAGCAGTCAGGGTAAAGAATTGTGATGTAGTATATATCAGCAAAGATATATGGTGGGTATCTATCTATCTATCTTATTACTGTTATGGGTTAAATTGTGTCCCCCCAAATGGATATGTTTGAATCCTAACCCCCAGTATCTGTGAATGTGACCTTATTTGGAAATAGGGTGTTTTCAGATGTAACCAAGTTAAAAGGAAGTCATGCTGGAGAATGATGGACTCTTAAAGTTCAGTATGACTGGCTTTGTTATAAAAAGAGAAGGGATGCTGACGCATATAGAGAGAAGATGGCTATGTGAAGACAGAGGCAGGGGTTGGAGGTATGCTGCCACGAACAAGGGCTATCTGGGGCTCCCCAAAGCTGGGAAAGTCAAGGAAGCATCATTCATTGGAAAGGTTGAAGGGAGCATGGCCCTGCCAACATCTTGATTTTTTACTTTTGGCCTCCATAACATATCTAATAAACTTAAGCCACCCAATTTATGGTACTTGGTTACAACAGCCGTAGGAAATGGATACATTTAATGAAAAACAAGGCATAGCTCATCTAAAACTGCCTACCTGGAGGCATAATTCATTGAGCAACAATGTGTATTGCCAGATAAATCTCTAATTATGGAACTCTGCATATGTTCCAGAAGTAGAAGACAACTGTTTCTGTTTTGATGCTTCCCACCTTGCTTAGACAACAAGCAAAAAATTGTTGTGCAAATATAAAAGGGACATCAGTGAATTTGATGTTCAAAGATAGGACCTAGTTTCCCGTAGCAATGCCATCTTATAATATTGGGCATCTTGCTTTTAGTCCCCAAGTCCCCTAACCACATTGGTACCATAGCAATGATGGCAGCATCTGTCTGAATGAGACAATGCAGTGCAGTTGACACAAATCACTGTGTTGCAGAAAAGGCAACATAATTAAAGTTAGAGATACCAAAGTTCCAGGATTTCCTATCATGAAAAATATAACCTTTACTTACAGGAGGAGAAAAATCAGACAGTTTAGTCAGCTCTTGGTCTCTCTTGTACTGCAGGGTCGCTTGCTAAAGTGGAGCAGGCAGAAAGGTTGTGCCAATTTTATGAGAGCTCTTTGAGAAGCAAATATCCTACCTGGACTTCTCAGGAACCCTTGTCTCCACTGTCTTTTTAAAATCCAAATTTTGGAAAAGAGGGTAACATAATTTAGAACTTGACTTGTTTTCCATAAACATTAGTAGAAAAGGGTTTAGCCATCTAGACAAGTGAGCTTGATTTATTCTGTCAGCCAGAAACCCAATTATAATCCAGCCTCTTTTGTAGACTGACTGGTTTTACACTGTTGTGCCTGATAGGGACTTCCCAGGTGGCTCAGTTCAGTTCAGTTCAGCTCAGTCAAGTCCAACTCTTTGTGACCCCATGGACTGCAGTACGCCAGGCTTCCCTGTCCATCACCAACTCCCAGAGCTTACTCAAGCTCATGTCCATTGAGTTGGTGATGCCATTCAACCATCTCATCCTCTGTTGTACCCTTCTCCTTCTGCCTTCAATCATTCCCAGCATCAGGGTCTTTTCAAATGAGTCAGTTCTTTCCATCAGGTGGCCAAAGTATTGGAGTTTCAGCTCCAACATCAGTCCTTCCAATGAAATTTCAGGAGTGATTTCCTTCAGTGGTAAAGAATCTGAATGCCAAGCAGGAGACTTGGGTTTGATACCTGGGTTGGGAAGATCCCCTGGAGGAGGAAATGGTAACCCACTCCAGTACTCTTGCCTGGAAAATCCCATGGACAGAGGAGCCTGGCGGGCTGCAGTCCATGGGGTCACATAGAGTTGGACACAACTGAACAACTAACCAACAAGAACTTTACAGTAAAGCAGACATTAGGGCCCTTGTCTAACGCCCTGTCTAAACAAGATTGTTGTCATTCAGTTGGCAAGTTGTGTCCAACTCTTTGCAACCCCATGGATTGCAGCACGCCAGGTCTCCCTGTCCCTCACCATATCTTGGTTCATGTGCATTGAATTGGTGATGCCATCCAACCATCTTTTCCTCCGCCACCCTCTTCTTCTGCTTTCTATCTTTCCCAGCATCAGGGTCTTTTCCAGTGAGTTGGCTGTTCGAATCAGGTGGCCAAAGTACAAGAAGAAATAAAGCCATGTTTCTAAGTCCCTCCCGGCCTGTATATAACATATTCATCCACAGTCTCTGTTCATTCTAAAGAATGTAGTTAATCTTTTTGTCATTGATGTTCCCTTTCTGTTTAACATTAGGTCTTCTTTGCGAGAGGAATTATATGAATGGTTTTCCTAAGTTACATAAAAGTTAAAATCTAGCTTTTTTGTTGTCAAGGTTGGCAGGCATAAGGAAGAAAGCATTGTAAGCATCAACATCATCATGTTCACAGTCATCATCAATAATCATTTATTTAGGATCTACTGTGTAAAAGGCAACAGCTAACTTCTTGGGAATACAAGGAAGTGTAAGACATGGTATCCTGGCTCTCAACAACTGAGAGTCTGGTTGGAAAAGTAGAACAAATAGAAATGAGGTGACCGATGCATTATAGTTTGGCATGTTAATATTCAAATAGATGAAACCTTCAATAAGTATATGAGGAGTTCGTGGGACACAGAGATTTGCACTGAGTTGTAGAGGTAGCAAACACTTCCTGTGGAGATGGGACTTGAGTTGAATTGTAATTAGAGCTTTTTTAAGGGGAGATGATAGGAGAGTCCATCTCCTTCCACCTGGGGAAAGTAGTGAACAAAAACCTGGATCAGAGAATGCAAGCAGCGTGTTAAGGAGACCATGACTAGATTCATTTGATTAGACTGAAAAGTTCCTCAAGGGGAGCCAATAGAGGCTAAATTATGAAAGATCTTGAATGCCTGACTTGGGTCTTTGGAGTTTACTGTAGGAAACTACTGAACATGAGAACAATATTTGCAAAGAAGTATTTTCAGAGATGTGCCGAAGGGTAAGAAGTAGAAAAGTTACATGACACTTTGAAGATGTAGACTATGGTACATTTTTCTCTCTACTTTTTCTATAAGTTCTGGGGAGAAATGTGTTGAAATCTCTGACTAAAATTGTGGGTTTGTGCATTTCTCCTGGCAGTTCTATCAATTTTTGCTTCATAGATTTTGAAACTCTATTATTAGGTGCATAAACAGATGGAATTGTTATGTCTTTGATGAATGATCCCCGTTTTCATTAGGAAATGATCTTCTTTGTCTTCAATTCAGTTCAGCTGCTCAGTTGTGTCTGACTCTTTGCAACCCCATGGACTGCAGCATGCCAGGCTTCCCTGTCCATTACCAACTCCCGGAGTTTACTCAAACTCATGTCCATTGAGTCAGTGATGCCATCCAACCATCTCATCTTCTGTCTTCCCCTTCTCCTCCTGCCTTCAATCTTTCCCAGCATCAGGGTCTTTTCAAATGAGTCAGTTCTTCCCATCAGGTGGCCAAAGTATTGGAGTTTAGCCTCAGCATCAGTCCTTCCAATGAATATTCAGAACTGATTTTCTTTAGGATGGACTGGTTGAATCTCCTTGCTGTCAAAGGGACTCTTAGAGTCTTCTCTAACACCACAGTTCCAAAGCATCAATTCTTTGGTGCTCTCAGCTTTCTTTATGGTCCAAATCTCACATCCATACTAGACTACTGAAAAACCATTGCTCTGACTAGACAGACCTTTGTTGGCAAAGTAGTGTCTCTGCTTTTTAATAAGCTGTCTAGGTTGGTTATATCTTTTCTTCCAAGGAGCAAGTGTCTTTTAATTTCATGGCTGCAGTCACCATCTGCAGTGATTTTAGAGCCCAAGAAAAGAAAGTCTGTCACTGTTTCCATTGCTTCCCCATCTATTTGCTATGAAGTGATAGGACCAGATGCCGTGATCTTAGTTTTCTGAATGTTGAGCTTTAAGCCAACTTTTTCACTCTCCTCTTTCACTTTCATCAAGAGGCTCTTTAGTTCTTCTTCGCTTTATGCCATATGGGTGGTGTTATCTGCATATCTGAGGTTATTGATATTTCTCCTGGCAATCTTGATTCCAGCTTGTGCTTCATCCAGGCCAGCATTTCTCATGATGTGCTCTGCATATAAGTTAAATAAGCAGGGTGAAAATATGCAGCCTTGACATACTCCTTTCCCAATTTGGAACCAGTCTGTTGTCCCATGTCCAGTTCTAGCTGTTGCTTCTTTACCTGCATACAGATTTCTCAGGAGGCAAGTCAGGTGGTCTGGTATTCCCATCTCTTTCAGAATTTTCCACAGTTTATTGTGATCCACACAGTCAAAGGCTTTGGCATAGTCAATAAAGCAGGAGTAGATGTTTTTCTGGAACTCTCTTGCTTTTTCCATGATCCAGTGGATGTTGGCAATTTGGTCTCTGATTCCTCTGCCTTTTCTAAATCCAGCTTGAACATCTGGAGGTTCACAGTTCACATACTGTTGAAGCCTAGCCTGGAGGATTTTGATCATTACTTTGCTGGCATGTGAGATGAGAGCAATTGAGTGGTAGTTTGAGCTTTCTTTGGCATTGCCTTTCTTAGGGATTGGAATGAAAACTGACCTTTTCCAGTCCTGTGGCCACTGCTGAGTTTTCCAAATTTGATAGCATATTGAGTGTAGCACTTTCACAGCATCCTTTTAGGATTTGAAGTAGCTCAACTGGAATTCCATCACCTTTGTTTGTAGTGATGCTTCCTAAGGCTCACTTGACTTCCTATTCCAGGATGTCTGGCTCTAGGTGAGTGATCACACCCTCATGATTATCTTGGTCGTGAAGATCTTTTTTGTATAGTTCTTCTATATATTCTTGCCACCCCTTCTTAATATCTTCTGCTTCTGTTAGGTCCACACCATTTCTGTCCTTTATTGTGCCCATCTTTGCATGAAAATTTCCCTTGGTATCTCTAATTCTCTTGATATCTTTGTCTTAGGTTCTCTTTTGGTATTTTGTCTTAGGTAATATTATTTGCTGTGAAGGCTACTTTGTCAGATAATAAGATAGTGACCTCACATTTCTTTTGATGATTACTAGGATGAGATATTCATTTTCATTATCTTAATTTTAATTGATGTGTGTTTTTATATTTACCATGACTTATTTTAAAAGGGTATGATTGAGTCTTTCTTTATTATCTAATTTCATACCCTCTGTTTCCTTATTGAGGGGATGGATTTCAACCATTTGCATTTAATGTGATTAACAATATGATAGGATTTAAATCTACTATCTTGCTATTTGATTTCTCTTTTCTTACCTGTTCTTTGTTCCTTTGATTCTTTTGTCTGCATTCTTTTGGATTAACTGAATATTTTTTTTATGATTCCATTTTCTTACCTTCGTCAATTTATTAGCTATGATTTTTGGTTTTGCTATTTAAGTGGCTAAGTTGGCTTGTAGTGTACATCTTTGATTTTTCACATTCTACTTTTAAGTGGTGGTATATCACTTCATGGTCATGGTGGAGAGGTCTGACAGAATGTGGTCCACTGGAGAAGGGAATGGCAAACCACTTCAGTATACTTGCCTTGAGAACCCCATGAACAGTATCAAAAGGCAAAATGATAGCATACTGAATGAGGAATTCCCTAGGTCGGTAGTTGCCCAGTATGCTACTGGAGATCAGTGGAGAAATAACTCCAGAAAGAATGAAGAGATGGAGCCAAAGTGAAACAAATACCCAGTTGTGGATGTGACTGATGATAGAAGCAAGGTCTGATGCTGTAAAGAGCAATATTGCATAGGAACCTGGAATGTTAGGTCCATGAATCAAGGCAAATTGGAAGTGGTCAAACAGGAGATGGCAAGAGTGAACGTAGACATTCTAGGAATCAGTGAACTAAAATGGACTGGAATGGGTGAATTTAACTCTGATGAACATTATATCTACTACTGTGGGCAGGAATCCCTTAGAAGAAATGGAGTAGCCATCATGGTCAACAAAAGAGTCCGAAATGCAGTACTTGGATGCAATCTTAAAAACGACAGAATGATTTCTGTTCGTTTTCAAGGCAAACCATTCAATATTACAGTAATCCAAGCCTATGCCCCAACCAGTAGTGCTGAAGAAGCCGAAGTTGAACAGTTCTACGAAGACCTACAGAGACATTACTTTGCCAACAAAGGTCTGTCTAGTCAAGGCTATGGTTTTTCCCGTGGTCATGTATGGATGTGAGAGTTGGATTGTGAAGAAAACTGATCACTGAAGAATTGATACTTTTGAACTGTGGTGCTGGAGAAGACTCTTGAGAGTCCCTTGGACTGCAAGGAGATCCAACCAGTCCATTCTAGAGGAGATCAATCCTGGGTGTTCATTGGAAGGACTTTTGCTAAAACTGAAACTCCAATACTTTGGCCACCTCATGCAACGAGTTGACTCACTGGAGAAGAGTCTGATGCTAGGAGGGACTGGGGGTAGGAGTAGACGGGGACTTCAGAGAATGAGATGGCTGGATGGCATCACCGACTCAATGGACATGAGTTTGAGTGAACTCCGGGAGTTGTTGATGGACAGGGAGGTCTGGCATGCTATGGTTCATGGGATTGCAAAGAGTCGGACCTGGCTGAGCGACTGAACTGAACTGAACTGAACAGATATCACTTCATGTGGTGGTGGTTTAGTCACTAAGTCATTTCCAGCTCTTTGCGACCCCAGGGACTGTAGCTCACCAGGCTCCTCTGTCCATGGATTTCCCTGCAAGAATACTGGAGTGGGTTGCCATTTCCTTCTCCAGGGATCTTCCTGACCCAGGGATCAAACCCTTGTCTCCTGCTTGGCAGTCAGATTCTTTACCACTGAGCCATCTGGGAAGCCCATATCACTTTTTACATAGTGTAAAAGCCTAACCACAATATACTTCAATTTTTCATCTCCTGGACTTTGTTGCCAGTATGTTGCCATAATTTTTCATTTATTTATGTTATAAATGTTATAATACATATTATTGCTTTTCTCTAGGTAGTCAATTATCTTTTAAAGAGATTTAGGAAATAAGAAAAAATAATTTTCTATTTATCTGTCTATTTACCATTACCAGTGCTCTCCATTTATTTGTATAGGTCCAGATTTTCATCCAGTATCATTTCCCTTCTGTGTGAAGGACTTTCTTCAATATTTTGTACAGTGTGGGCCTGCTGGTGATGAATTCTTTAATCTTTTCTACATCTGGCAAACTCTATGTATGGCTTTCATTTATGAAAGATAATTTTGTTACTTCACTGTGCTTTACCTTGTGTCTGACTCTTTGTGACCCCATGGACTGTAGCCCACCAGGCTCCTCTGTCCATGGGATTCTCCAGGCAAGAATATTGGAGTGGGTTGCCATTCCCTCCTCCAGGGATCTTTCCAACCCAGGGATCGAACCCAGGTGTCCTGCATTGCAGGTGGACATTGTTCTAATAATAAATTTGTAGTAATCTTTATATTTTCTCTTGTGTATTTAATATGTATTTTTTCCTCTGGCTGCTTTTAAGCAGTTTACTTTTGCTTTTAAAGAATTTGACTGTGGTGTGTTTTACTGTGCTTTTGCCATGTTTCTGGAATTTGGGATTTGTTGACCTTCTTAGATCTGTTGGTTTATATTTTCCATCCAATATGAAAAATATTCAGTCACTGTTTCTTCATATATTTCTTCTGCTCCCTTTTCCCTGCTTCAGAGATTACAGTTACATAAATATTCAGTTGCCTGGAGTTGTCCCAAAGGCCAATGATACTCTATTCAAATTTTTTTCAATTTTTTTATCTTTATTTTAAAAAAATTATTTTAAATTGGAGGATAATTGCTTTACAATATTGTGTTGGCTTCTGCCATATATCAGCATGTTTCATTTTTGATAGTTTTTATTGCTATTTCTCCAAATTATCTGATCTTTCTTTTTGTGATGGCTCAGTTCAGTTCAGTTCAGTCGCTCAGTCGTGTCCGACTCTCCGCGACCCCATGAATCACAGCACGCCAGGCCTCCCTGTCCATCACCAACTCCCGGAGTACACTCAAACTCATGTCCACAGAGTCGGTGATGCCATCCAGCCATCTCATTCTCCGTCGTCCCCTTCTCCTCCCGCCCCCAACCTTTCCCAGCATCAGAGTCTTTTCCAGTGAGTCAACTCGTCGCATGAGGTGGCCAAAGTATTGCAGTTTGTGATGGCTAGCCTGGTGTTAATCAACTTTAGTGTATTTTTCATTGTTTCCATTTCTAAGAATTTCATTTAGGTCCTTTAAAATATCTTGTGTGTCTCCACTATTATGTTCAATATTTTCTCTAACTTCTTAAAATATAGGAAACACATGTATAACTAACACCTGTTTTGATGTACTTGTGTACTAATTCTATCATCTGTGTCACTGGTTTTAAGTTGATTTTTCTTGTAATTTTGGATCTTAATTTCCTGCTTTCTTGCATGCCTGATCATTTTTTATAGCATGGCATATATTTTGAATTTTATCTTTACAGTGTTGGATTTTAAAAAATATTTTTAAGCTTTACACTGGGCCACAGTTATGTTAATCAGAAACAGTTTGATCCTTTTGGCCTTGCTTTTGTAGGCAACATCAGAGTAGCATTTAGTTCAAAGGCTTATTTTGCTGTGAAAAGTGTAAGTGAAAGTCGCTCAGTCGTGTCTGACTCTTTGCGACCCCATGGACTATAGAGTCCATGGAATGCTCTAGGCTAGAATACTGGAGTCGGTTGCTTTTCCCTTCTCCAGGGGACCTTCCCAACCCAGAGATCGAACCCAGGTCTCCCACATTGCAGATGGATTCTTTACCAGCTGAGCCACGAGGGAAGACTTACTATTTATTTTGCCTTACTACTGAAGAAAACCTCTCTGAGTACTCAGTGCCTCATGAATTATGAGTTGTCCACTCTGCCTTGTGGGAACAGGAGCTTTTCCCATCTCTGTGCGAGAACTGAGGATTGTTTGCCTAAACATTTTGTGTGGCTCTTTCTCTGGTAGTTTCCTTACACACATGTGCTGCTCAGAACTCCAACCGCAGATTCAGCAGATGTGCAGATCTCCAGAGTTCTCTCTGTGCACCTCATTTCTCTCTGTTACTCTGTCCTATGAACTCTTGCTCCTTTGGCTTTTCCAGGTTTTTATCCCTGTCTCTTCCACTCAGGGGGGCCATAGGGCTCTTATTGGGTGTCCCCTATCTGTTCAGTTCAGTTCAGTCACTCAGTTGTGTCCGATTCTTTGCTATGCCATAGACTGCAGCACGCCAGGATTCCTTGTCCTTCACTATTTCCCAGAGTTGCTCAAACTCATGTCCATTAAGTCGGGGATGCCATCCAACCATTTCATCCTCTGTCGTCCCCTTCTCCTTTGACCTTCAATCTTTCCCAGCATCGGAGTCTTTTCAAATGAGTCAGTTCTTCACATCTTCTCTACTCAGCAGCCTGGAAACACTCCAGGCAACAAACATGGGAAATTGTAGGTCTCATCTCATTTGTTTTCCATATTTCAAGGATAACTGTCTTTTATTGCATTACTTTCAATGTCTTAGAAACATTTTTAAAAAATATATTTTGGGCATTTTTTTAGTTGTTTCAAGTGGGGTGGCAAATCCCATTCCTGTTATTCCATCTTGGATGGATGTGGAAATCCAAGCAGTGTGAAGTAGTTACACTAACATTCGCAAATATCCTCCATACCTCGTGCTTTGGGCAATGGAATATGGGTGAAATGGACAGTGTGGAAGCTCCAAGTCTAGATCTTAGAGGCAGGACCTGTGTCTTCTTGCCCTTTTGGTAATTTTTAGCTTCTGCTGTGAGAAGAACATGAGCCACGTAGTTTCTGCCTCTCTGACTTGGGCTCCCTTCATGAAACATGGAGCAAGCTGGTTCTTTGCCTGTAGTTTGAAACAGAATCACTCCATCTGACTGAAAACACTTATAAGTAAGAAATAAAGACTTTTTGTTACATGCCATTAAGATTTTGTGAACACCTAGATAGCATATTAAAAAGCAGAGACATTACTTTGCCAACAAAGGTCCGTCTAGTCAAGGCTATGGTTTTTCCAGTGGCCATGTATGGATGTGAGAGTTGGACTGTGAAGAAAGCTGATTGCCAAAGAATTGATACTTTTGAACTGTGGTGTTGGAGAAGACTCTTGAGAGTCCCTTGGACTGCAAGGAGATCCAACCAGTCCATTCTAAAGGAGATCAGTCCTGGGTGTTCATTGGAAGGACTGATGCTAAAGCTGAAACTCCAATACTTTGGCCACCTCATGTGAAGAGTTGACTCACTGGAAAAGACTCTGATGCTGGGAGGGATTGGGGGCAGGAGGAGAAGGGAATGACAGAGAATGAGATGGCTGGATGGCATCACCGACTCGATGGACATGAGTTTGAGTGAACTCCGGGAGTTGGTGATGGACAGGGAGGCCTGGCGTGCTGTGATTCATGGGGTCGCAAAGAGTCAGATGTGACTGAGTGACTGAACTGAACTGAACTGAACTGAACTGAACTAAGTTCTTACTTGGTCTGCATAAGCAGAAAAGTTTTAGGTCAAATGAGAAAAAATCTTAACCTTAATCATAAAAACAGAGAGTCATGGTCCTTTAGTCAATTCCTAGACTTGAGTCACTTTATAGATGCAAAACATCTTCAATGAAGGAGGGGCCAGTTCCTCTTGAGAAAAGAGCTGGCTGCACTGACAATAATGAATACTGTTATTGAGTAGTGGGAGAAGGTAGTTATGGATACCAGTTATGACCATGTGACCAGTTTCAGAAAAGAGAACTGTAATTATATGAATATTTCCTTATTTTGTTGTGAATATATTGGTGTTTTATACATACATTTGTATATGTATTTATATACTACACATATATATACACTAAGCAAATAATCTTTTCTTCTTCCTTTATCATGTAATATATATTGACTTTGTCATAGTATTTCTTATTGTCAGTTTTATAGCATGATATTTAAGTTTCAGGATATGAATGATAAAAGTAAACATCCTTCAAGGACTTTGGCTCTTCTGGGGAGGAGATTAGTACATTTTCCATTATATGCAAATAGTTGCATCAGTTAGATGGAGTTATGACCCTGGTATTGCCTTTATTGGAGAGTAAATGTGGTTTAAGGAGTTGACTATGGTGCCATGTTGTAGAATTTGTAGGCTTGTGATGGTTAATTTTATGTGTCAACTTGACTAGGCCACAAGTTGTCCAAAATTTGGTTAAATTCTATTTCGAGTATGTCTGTGAGGGGGTACCTGGATGAAATTAACATTCGAGTCAGTAGACTGAGTAAAGCAGATGGCCCTCTCCAATATAGATGGGCCTCATCCAATCCTTTGAAGGTCTGAATAGAACTAAAAGGCTGAATAAGGGGAAATCACTCTCTCTTCTGAACTGTCTTCCAGCTTGGACATTGATCTTTTCTTGCCTGTGTATTTGGACTTGGACTGGAATTTATACCATTGAGTCTACTGGTTCCTGGGTCTTCAGACTCGGACTGGAACTCCCACTGTTGGTGCTCCTGGGTTTCCAGCTCGCCAACTATAGCTCTTGGTACGTCTCAGCCTCCATAATCATGTGAGTTAATCACTCATATAAATATTTTTGAATTTTTTTGTGAATATATTTGTGTTATTCATAATATATAACTCATATATGTAACCAATATATATTAGTTCTGTTTCTTGGAAGGACCCTGACTAATATAAGTAGCAACTTGCCAAAAAGTCTAAGAAACCTTGCAGTATTTCGCTTCCTTTGCTTCTTCAGTTAGTCATCTTGTGCCTGAACAAAACTTTCTCCTTTCACGGTGTTGCCCTTTTGTGACTCCAAAGTGAAAGTCACTCAGTCTTATCCGACTATTTGCAACCCCATGAACCATAGCCCATCAGGCTTCCCTGCCCAGGGAATTCTCCAGGCCAGAATACTGGAGTAGGTAGCTTTTCCCTTCTCCAGGGGATCTTCCCAACCCAGGGATCGAACCCAGGTATCCCACACTGCAGATGGATTCTTTACCAGCTGAACCACCAGGGAAGCCCTTGGTGACTCCAAACTGTGCTCAGATGTGTTCCTAAGATGCTTAGGGCTTGAACTTGGATGAGCTCAGCTAGAGGGCCTCTTGGACATTCAGTGAATGACTGAGAGCTGGCACTGAGGGAACTTGGGGCAGGGGCAGAGAGGAAGGGGGTAGCCAGAGGTACAGTGTGCACTGTTTTAGGGTTTTCCATGAGGTCAGATCATGGCAGTGACCATGACATCTGGTAGCTCAAGAAGTGAAAGAGTCAGCATGAGGCCACAATCAGAGAAAACACCATGGCTTAGATTTGAGGCAAAAACCATGGCCCTCTCATCTGTCACTTCATCATTTCATTTTGATTGGACGGGGAAATTTGGTCCCAGGTAGAAGAGGATGCCATAAACTAGTAACTTAAAGGAAGAATTACACTAGGGCTGCTAGTGTGCTTCATCCCCACCCACCCACCAGGTTTACCCCGAAACCACAGAGGTCTGTCAAAGCACAGTTGCTACTACTGCTAAGTCACTTCAGTCGTGTCCAAATCTGTGCGACCCCATAGACGGAAGCCCACCAGGCTCCCCTGTCCCTGGGATTCTCCAGGCAAGAACACTGGAGTGGGTTGCCATTTCCTTCTCCAATGTGTGAAAGTGAAAAGTGAAAGTGAAGTCGCTCAATCGTGTCCGACCCTTAGTGACCCCACCAGGCTCCTCCATCCATGGGATTTTCCAGGCAAGAGTACTGGAGTGGCTTGCCATTGCCTTCTCCGCAAAGCACAGTAGATGAGTGGAAATTATTTGGCCTCAAAGCTTGGGAAAACCATGATATATGTTTTTCAACTCTGCTTAGGACTTGCTGTATGAACTTGGGCATATCACTTAGTCTCTCTGTTATCTTGTGGTATATGAATTCAGCTTCCTAATTCATAAAATGAGGATAGTATCACTTTTTCTGTAGACCTCCCAGGGCTATCATAAGGATCAAATAAAGTGTTAGACAGGGATGTGCTTTGACCTGTAATATGCATTGATAACATAAGCCCCACCACTGCCTAATCATGCATTCATTTAACAAATGTTTATTGAGGACTGACTATAGTGGACAGTCTTCTAGGTCCTGAGATAAAGCACTGAAGACAATATGCTTTCTGTATTCAGCAATATGTGAACCGTGAAAATCCAGATGTTCAAGCAGGTTTTAGAAAAGGCAGAGGCACCAGAGATCAAATTGTCAACATCCGCTGGATCATGGAGAAAGCAAGAGAGTTCCAGAAAAACATCTATTTCTGCTTCATTGATTATGCCAAAGCCTTTGACTGTATGGATCACAATAAACTGTGGAAAATTCTGAAAGAGATGGGAATACCAGACCACCTGACCTGCCTCTTGAGAAAACTGTATGCAGGTCAGGAAGCAACAGTTAGAACTGGACATGGAACAACAGACTGGTTCCAAATAGGAAAAGGAGTATGCCAAGGTTGTATATTGTCACCCTGCTTATTTAACTTATATGCAGAGTACATCATGAGGAATGCTGGGCTGGAAGAAGCACAAGCTGCAATCCAGATTGCTGGGAGAGATATCGATAATCTCAGCTATGCAGATGACACAACCCTTATGGCAGAAAGTGAAGAGGAACTCAAAGGCCTCTTGATGAAAGTGAAAGAGGAGAGTGAAAAGGTTGGCTTGAAGCTCAACATTCAGTAAACAAAGATCATGGCATCTGGTCCCATCACTTCATGGCAAATAGATGGGGAAACAGTGGAAACAGTGTCAGACTTTATTTTTTTGGGCTCCAAAATCACTGTGGGTGCTGATTGCAGCCAGGAAATTAAAAGACGCTTACTCCTTGGAAGGAAAGTTATGACCAATCTAGATAGCATATTAAAAAGCAGAGCCAGAAAGAAAAACACCAATACAGTATACTAACACATATATATGGAATTTAGAAAGATGCAAATGATAACCCTGTATACAACAGCAAAAGAGACACAGATGTATAGAACAGTCTTTGGGACTCTGTGGGAGAGGGTGAGGGTGGGATGATTTGGGAGAATGGCATTGAAACATGTTGTCATATGTGAAACGAATCACCAGTTCAGGGTCGATGCATGTTACAGGATGCTCGGGGCTGGCGTGCGGGGATGACCCAGAGGGAGCATAAAGAGAGGAGGGAGGTGGGAGGGAGGTTCAAGAAGGAGAACTCATGTACACCCGGGGCGAATTCATGTCAATATATGGCAAAACCAACCAATATAATATTGTAAAATAATTTGCCTCCAATAAAAAATAAATAAATTTAAGAAAAAGAAAGAAAAAAAAAATAAAAAGCAGAGACATTACTTTGCCAACAAAGGTCCGTCTAGTCAAGGCTATGGTTTTTCCAGTGGTCATGTATGGATGTGAGAGTTGGACTGTGAAGAAAGCTGATCGCTGAAGAATTGATGCTTTTGAACTGTGGTGCTGGAGAAGACTCTTGAGAGTCCCTCAGACTGCAAGGAGATCCAACCAGTCCATTCTAAAGGAGATCAGTCCTGGGTGTTCATTGGAAGGACTGATGCTAAAGCTGAAACTCCAATACTTTGGCCACCCCATGCGAAGAGTTGACTCACTGGAAAAGACTCTGATGCTGGGAGGGTTTGGGGGCAGGAGGAGAAGGGGGCGACAGAGAATGAGATGGCTGGATGGCATCACCAACTCGATGGACCTGAGTTTTAGTGAACTCCGGGAGTTGGTGATGGACAGGGAGGCCTGGCGTGCTGTGATTTTGGGGTCTCAAACAGTCGGACATGACTGAACGACTGAACTGAACTGAACTGAATTGGACTTTTATTCTACTGGGTAGGAGAAAGAGAATAAACCGTATTTATGATATTATCAGGTAGTGATAAGAATAAAGCAGGTGAAGAATATAGGTAAAAATGGGAGATAAGCCATGGCACTATTTTAGATAGAGTATGTGTGGATTTAGGTCATATCTGAATGGTCTAGTGGTTTTCCCTACTTTCTTCAATTTAAGTCTGAATTTGGCAATAAGGAGTTCATGATCTGAGCCACAGTCAGCTCCTGGTCTTGTTTTTGTTAACTGTATACAGCTTCTCCATCTTTGGCTGCAAAGAATATAATCAATTTGATTTCGGTGTTAACCATCAGGTGATGTCCATGTGTAGAGTCTTCTCTTGTGTTGTTGGAAGAGGGTGTTTGCTATGACCAGTGCGTTCTCTTGACAAAACTCTATTAGCCTTTGCCCTGCTTCATTTCGTGCTCCAAGGCCCAATTTGCCTGTTACTCCAGGTGTTTCTTGACTTCCTACTTTTGCATTCCAGTCCCCTATAATGAAAAGAACATCTTTTTTGGGTGTTAATTCTAAAAGGTCTTGTAGGTCTTCATAGAACCGTTCAGCTTCTTCAGCGTTACTGGTTGTGGCATAGGCCTGGATTACTGTAATACTGAATGGTTTACCTTGGAAACGAACAGAAATCATTCTGTCGTTTTTAAGATTGCATCCAAGTACTGCATTTCGGACTCTTTTGTTGACCATGATGTCTACTCTATTTCTTCGAAGGGATTCCTGCCCACAGTAGTAAATGTAATGTTCATCTGAGTTAAATTCACCCATTCCAGTCCATTTTAGTTCACTGATTCCTAGAATGTCTATGTTCACTCTTTCCATCTCCTGTTTGACCACCTCCAATTTGCCTTGATTCATGGACCTAACATTCTAGGTTCCTGTGCAATATTGCTCTTTATAGCACCGGACCTTGCTTCTATCACCAGTCAGTCATTCTCAAAATTCTCCAAGCCAGGCTTCAGCAATATGTGAACCGTGAACTCCCAGATGTTCAAGCAGGTTTTAGAAATGGCAGAGGCACCAGAGATCAAATTGCCAACATCCGCTGGATCATGGAGAAAGCAAGAGAGTTCCAGAAAAACATCTATTCTGCTTCATTGACTATGCCAAAGCCTTTGACTGTGTGGATCACAATAAACTGTGGAAAATTCTGAAAGAGATGGGAATTCCAGGCCACCTGACCTGCCTCTTGAGAAACCTGTGTGCATGTCAGGAAGCAACAGTCAGAACTGTACATGGAACAACAGACTGGTTCCAAATAGGAAAAGGAGTACGTCAAGGCTGTATATTGTCACCCTGCTTATTTAACTTCTATGCAGAGTACATCATGAGGAACGCTGGGCTGGAAGAAGCACAACCTGGAATCCAGATTGCCGGGAGAAATATCAATAACCTCAGATATGCAGATGACACCACCCTTATGGCAGAAAGTGAAGAGGAACTCAAAAGCCTCTTGATGAACGTGAAAGAGGAGAGTGAAAAAGTTGGCTTGAAGCTCAACATTCAGAAACAAAGATCATGGCATCTGGTCCCATCACTTCATGGGAAATAGATGGAAAAACAGTGGAGACAGTGTCAGACTTTATTTTTTTGGGCTCCAAAATCACTGCAGATGCTGATTGTAGCCATGAAATTAAAAGATGCTTACTCCTTGGAAGGAAAGTTATGACCAACCTAGATAGTATATTAAAAAGCAGAGACATTACTTTGCCAACCGAGGTCTGTCTAATTCAAGGCTATGTTTTTTCCCGTGGTCATGTATGGATGTGAGAGTTGGACTATGAACAACTGATCGCCGAAGAATTGATGCTTTTGAACTGTGGTGCTGGAGAAGACTTTTGAGAGTCCCTTGGACTGCAAGGAGATCCAACCAGTCCATTCTAGAGGAGATCAATCCTGGGGGTTCATTGGAGGGACTGATGCTAAAGCTGAAACTCCAATACTTTGGCCACCTCATGCAACGAGTTGACTCACTGGAAAAGACTCTGTTGCTGCGAAAGGTTGGGGGCGGGAGTAGAAGGTGACCACAGAGAATGAGATGGCTGGATGGCATCACCGAATCTATGGACATGAGTTTGGGTGAACTCCGGGAGTTGGTGATGGACAGGGAGGCCTGGTGTGCTTTAATTCATGGGGTCGCAGAGTCGGACATGACTGAGCGACTGAACTGAATTGAACTGATGTGTGTATTAAGGCACCCACATAATACCAACTGAGCAATTAATGGAAAAATGAGGAAAGCATAGGGAAGATCAAAGACAAAGGAATAGCAAATTGCCTCCCACAGCACAATCATTTTCGTACTATGTGAGAAAAGGTCATTGCATGTTCACGCACAAATATACACACACACCCCTTTCTCGTTAAAATGAGTTTCTTGTAAAAACAAACAAACAAAAAAAAGTGTTTAGTTTACTTGGTGATTTGGTGCCTGCCTTCCCAAACACAAGGACTGGTTTCAGGGTTAATAAGTACACAAGGAGGAAATTCAGAGTTTATAGAGTGATATTCCTTTGAGGGTTTTTTGATCTCAAGAAGAATGCTGGGATTTCTAAGTGGTGACGGGAGAAATCACTTAGTGAGTAAACAAAGTTGTAGCAGCATATTACAAAACAGACCATGTGGCAAAAAACATTTTGGCAATTGATACTGTAGAATTGCCAATTGGGAGAGTCTGTTTTTGCAACTAGTTGAAGAAGTGAGAAATCCAAATGACAAGATATCACTTTGTCTTTTGCCAAACAAATGGAGTGAGGAGGTGGATTCCCTTTAGTGAAGATGGTTGAGACTGGTGGGATGTATTATACAAACCAGACCACATAGGCCCAGCCTCCTGGGAGGATTACTTGGCTTCAGAGCCCAAGTAGTATGGAGCCTTGCATAGAGAATGCCCTCAGGACATGTCTGAGGAAGAAGTGAGGTCCAGAATCTCCTCAAGCAGCTCATTCTTTAATGATTTAGCTCTGGGAAAGCTGGCTTATGCCAGTAAAGCTCAGACCGTGAATTAGAAAATCAACCTATTAAGTAACAGGGAAAATATAAGTCAAATGATGACTCATGTTCATATTAGCACTCCATCCCCAGGAAGGGCAGCCTTCTCTAGTGCATTGGGGGTGTGCACTTGGTCAGTTATTTCATTTCTACTTTGACATAATTTAAAAAATAGAAAGATATTGCAAGAATAGTTAATGAACTACCCTGTGCCATGTATCCTTTATCCCCTCTACCCCGATCCATCAACCATTTACATTTTGCCCCATTTGTATGTACTTATCTCTGTCTTTCTTTCTGTTTCTCTCTCTGCCTGTACACAGACACATGCACATATATTTTCCTAAATCATATGGCAATAATTAAGAGATGTTGTGCCCTGTAAATGCTTCAGTGTATATTTCCTGAAAACAAGGATAAACACAGTACCATTATTAAAATCAGAAAATTTAACGTTGATACAAACCAATTCTGTTTTCTAATTTGTAGTCTGTTTTCACATTTAGCCAGTTATCCTAATAATGTCCTGTATAGCTAATGTTTTGCCTGATCTAGATTATAATTCAGTGTCATGCATTGCACTTGCTGTCATGTGAATTTAATCTCTTTTATTTTTTTTAATTGAGATACAGTGGGCAGATGACATTGTATTAGTTTCAGGCATACAACATAACGATTCAATATTTGTATATATTGTGAAATGGTCAACAAGTCCAGTTAACAGCTGTCACCACACATAGTTACAGAATTTTTTTTTCTTGTGATGGGAGCTTGAGATCTAATCCCTTATCAAACTTCAAATATACAGTACAGTATTATTAACCATAGTCATCATGCTGTACATTCTGTGCACCCCTATGACTTATTTTATTACATGAGTTTGTACCTTTTGACTCCTTTCACCCATTTTGCCCACCCTCCACCCCTTGACTCTGGCAATCACTAATCTGTTCTCTGTATCTACAAATTTGTTTTTTTGTTTGTTTTTTAAAGATTCCACACATAAGTGAGATCATGAGATATTTGTTTTTCACTGATTTATTTCACTTAGCATAATGCCCTCTAGGTCCATCCAGGATGTCACAAATGGCAAGGTTTCATTCCTTTTTAATGGCTAAATAATATTTCATTGTATATATACATACAACAGCTTCTTTATTCATTCATCTTTCGGTGAACACTTAGGTTGTTTCCATGTCTTCTTTTTGAATTAGTGTTTTAATTTCTTTGGATATATACTCAGGAGTGAAAATGCTTATCCTATGGTAACTCTCTTTTAACTATATTTTTAATTTTTTGAGAAACCTCTGTACTGTTTTCCACAGTGGTTGCACCAGTTTACATTCCCACCAACAGTGTAGGAGGGTTACCTTTTTTCCACGTCCTTACCAGCACTTACTTGTTATCTGGTCTTTTTGATTCTAACAGGTGACGTTTCATGTGGTTTGACTTATATTTCCCCAATGGAATTTTATCTTCTTTAATCTGGAATAGTTCTTCAGACTTTCTTTGCTACCTTGATCTTGAGATTATTGAAGAATATATGCCAGTTATTTTGTAGATTGTCCCTCAATACGAGTTCGTCTGATGTTTCTTTGTGATTAGATGCAAGGTTATGTATTTTTGGTAGAAATACCACAAGAGTGATATTACGGCTTTCTCAGTGCATCATATAATTTTGATGCTAATGTAAATGGAATTGTTTCTTTTAAAATTTCATTTTACAACTTTTTCCTTTTAGTATATAAAGATACAATTGATCTTTGTGTATTGATTTCATATCCTGACACTTTACTGAATTCACTTATGAGTTCTAGTAATTGATTTGGAAATTCTTTTAAAATATCTGTGTAAACAATGATGGCAACTGCAAATAGAGATTAATTTCTTCTATTCCAATCTTTAATTTTTTTCTTACTATATTAGATCTTCTAATACAATGTTGAATAAAAATGGCAAGAATGGAAAAATTTGCCTTATTACTGAAAACAGGGTGCAATATTAGCTGGAGAGTTTCTTCAGTTCAGTTCAGTTCATTTCAGTCGCTCAGTCGTGTCCAACTCTCCGCAACCCCATGAATCACAGCACACCAGGCCTCCCTGTCCATCACCAACTCCCGGAGTTCACTCAAACTCATGTCCACAGAGTCGGTGATGCCATCCAGCCATCTCGTTCTCTGTCGTCCCCTTCTCCTCCTGCCCCCAACATTTCCCAGCATCAGAGTCTTTTCCAGTGAGTCAACTCGTCGCATGAGGTGGCCAAAGTGTTGCAGTTTCAGCTTTAGCATCAGTCCTTCCAATGAACCCCCAGGATTGATTTCCTCTAGAATGGACTGGTTGGATCTCCTTGCAGTACAAGGGACTCTCAAGAGTCTTCTCCAACACCACAGTTCAAAAGCATCAACTCTTCGGCGATCAGCCTTCTTCATAGTCCAACTCTCACATCCATACATGACCACGGGAAAAACCATAGCCTTGACTAGACGGACCTTTGTTGACAAAGTAATGTCTCTGCTTTTTAATATACTATCAAGGCTGGTCATAACTTTCCTTCCAAGGAGTAAACGTCTTTTAATTTCATGGCTGCAATCAGCATCTGCAGTGATTTTGGAGCCCCAAAAAATAAAGTCTGACACTGTTTCCACTGGAGAGTTTCTTAAAGGTACATAATTGACCATTGAACAATGCGAGGGTTAGAGAGACCAGCCCTCTGCACAGCTGAAAATCTGCTTATAAAAGGCAGCCAGCCCTCTGTAAACACAGTTCCTCCATATCTGTGGTTTTGTATTTGCAGATTCAACCAACTGTGATGGGTACAGTACTGTAGTATTTACTATTGAAAAAAAAAATCCAGGACTTATGCAGTTCAAGCTCAAATGTTCGAAAATCAACTGTACTTTATAAGATCAAGGAAACATCCTTCTATTCTTCTATTCCTGGCTTTCTGGGAGTTGATATTATGAAAGGGTATTTAATTTTGTCAAGATGTATTCTGCATCTATTGAAGTAAATGTGTTTCTTATTTTAGTCAATTAATATGTTGGTTAACGTTGGTTAATTTTGAAGTGTTAATCCAGCTCTGCATTCATGGGATAAGCCCCTCATGGCCTTGATGTATTATCCCTTTTATGTCTTGACTGAATTATCTTTGGTTATATTTTGTTGGCGTCCCTGGTGGCTCAGATGGTAAAGAGTCTGCCTGCAATGCGGGAGACCTGGGTTCGATCCCTGGGTTGGGAAGAGCACCTGGAGAAGGAAATGGCAACCCAGTATTCTTGTCTGGAGAATCTCCATGGACAGAGGAGCCTGGCTGGCTACAGTCCATGGGGTCACAAAAGCATAGCTTTCTTTTTTTTAGAATGTTTTACCTGGCTTTCATATCAGGATAATGCTGACTTCACAGAAAAATTTGAAAAGGTTATTGTCCCTCCTATTTTTGAGAAGTATTTGACTAGAAGTGGTGTTTTTTGGGACTTCCCTCGTAATCCAATAAAACTCTGAGCTTCTAATGCAAAGGGTCCAGGTTTGATCCTTGGTCAGGGAGCTAGATCCCACATGCCTCAACTGAAAAGGTCCCACATGCTACAACTAAGACCCAGTGCAGTCAAATAAATAAATATTTTTTTATAAAAAGAAATGGTACTTTTTTCTTCCTTAATTTTTAGAATTCACCAGTGAAGCTATCAGGGCCTAGAGTTTTCTTTGTGAAAAAGTTCAATATGTTAATAGATACTGTGATATTCAGATGCTATATTTCTTCTTAGGTAAGCTTTGTATTTCAAGAAATTTGTTAATTCTGAGATGTTGAATTTTGATGTGTAAAACTATTCGTGAAAACTCCCTTTCTGAAGGCTGTCTTTTCACCTTGCTTATAGTTCCTTTGCTGTGCAGACGCTTTTAATTTTAATTAGGTCCCGTTTGTTTATTTTTACTTTTATTTCCAATATTTTGGGAGATGGGTCATAGAGGATCCTGCTGTGGTTTATGTCGGAGAGTTTTTGCCTGTTTTCCTCTAGGATTTATATAGTTTCTGGTCTTATGTTTAGGTCTTTAATCCATTTTGAGTTTATTTTTGTGTATGTTATTAGAAAGTGTTCTGCTTTCATTCTTTTACAAGTGGTTGCCCAGTTTTCCCAACACCACTTATTAGAGAGATTGTCTTTTCTCCACTGTATATTCTTGCCTCCTTTGTTGAAGAGAAGGTGTCCATAGGTGCATGGATTTATCTCTGGGCTTTCTATTTTGTTCCATTGATCTATATTTATGTCTTTGTTCCAGTACCATACTGTCTTGATGACTGTGGATTTGTAGTAGAGACTGAAGTCAGGGAAGTTGATTCCTCCAGTTCCATTCTTCTTTCTCAAGATTGCTTTGGCTATTTGAGGTTTTTTGTATTTCCATACAAATTGTGAAATTATTTGTTCTAGTTCTCTGAAAAATACCATTGGTAGCTTGATAGGGGGAGAAGGCAATGACAGTCCACTCCAGTACTCTTGCCTGGAAAATCCCATGGATAGAGGAGCCTGGTGGGCTGCAGTCCATGGCATTGCTGGGAGTCGGACAAAGGCTGAGCAAATTCACTTTCACTTTTCACTTTCATGCGTTGGAGAAGGAAATGGCAACCCACTCCAGTGTTCTTGCCTGGAGAATCCTAGGGACGGCAGAGCCTGGTGGGCTGCCGTCTATGGGATCACAGAGTCGGACACGACTGAAGCAACTTAGCAGCAGCAGCAGCTTGATAGGGATTGCATTGAATCTATAGATTGCTTTGGGTAGTATACTCATTTTCACTACATTGATTCTTCCGACCCATGAACACAGTATATATCTCCATCTGTTAGTGTCCTCTTTGATTTCTTTCACCAGTGTTTTGTAGTTTCCTATATATAGGTCTTTTGTTTCTTTAGGTAGATATATTCCTAAGTATTTTATATTTTTCGTTGCAATGGTGAATGGAATTGTTTCCTTAATTTCTCTATTTTCTCATTGTTAGTGTATGGGAATGCAAGGGATTTCTGTGTGCTGACTTTATATCCTGCAACTTTACTGTATTCATTGATTAGCTCTAGTAATTTTCTGATGGAGTCTTTAGGGTTTTCTATGTAGAGGATCATGTCATCTGCAAAGAGTGAGCGTTTTACTTCTTTTCCAATTTGGATTCTTTTATTTATTTTTCTGCTCTGATTGCTATGGCCAAAACCTCCAAAACTATGTTGAATAGTATTGGTGAGAGTGGGCACCCTTGTCTTGTTCCTGACTTTAGGGGAAATGCTTTCAATGTTTCACCATTGAGGATAATGTTTGCTGTGGGTTTGTCATATATAGCTTTTATTATGTTGAGGTATGTCCCTTCTATTCCCACCTTCTGGAGGGTTTTTATCATAAATGGATGTTTAAGGTTGTCAAAGGCTTTCTCTGCATCCATTGAGATAACCATATGGTTTTTATTTTTCATTTTGTTAATATGGTGTATTACGTTGATTGATTGGTGAATATTGAAGAATCCTTGCATCCCTGGGATAAAGCCCACTTGATCATGATATATGATCTTTTTAATATGTTGTTGGATTCTGTTTGATAGAATTTTGTTGAGGATTTTTGCATCTATGTTCATCAGTGATATTGGCCTCTGGTTTTCTTTTTTTGTGGCATCTTTGTCAGGTTTTGATATTAGGGCGATGGTGGCCTCATAGAATGAGTTTGGCAGTTTACCTTCCTCTGCAATTTACTGGAAGAGTTTGAGTAGGATATGTGTTAGCTCTTCTCTAAATTTTTGGTAGAATACAGCTGTGAAGCCATCTGGTCCTGGGCTTTTGTTTGTTGGAAGATTTCTGATTACAATTTCAATTTCTGTGCTTGTGATGGGTCTGTTAAGATTTTCTATTTCTTCCTGGTTCAGTTTTGAAAAGTTGTACTTTTCTAAGAAATTGTCCATTCCTTCCAAGTTGTTCATTTTATTGGCATATAGTTGCTGATAATAGTCTTTTATGTCCTTTGTATTTCTGTGTTGTCTGTTGTGATCTCTCCATTTTCATTTCTAATTTTGTTGATTTGATTTTTCTCCCTTTGTTTCTTGATGAGTCTGGCTAATGGTTTGTCAATTTTATTTATCTTCTCAAAGAACCAGCTTTTGGCTTTGTTGATTTTTGCTATGGTCTCTTTTGTTTCTTTTGCATTTATTTCTTCCCTGATTTTTAAGGTTTCTTTCCCTCTACTCACCCTGGGCTTCTTCATATGTTCCCTTTCTAGCTGCTTTAGGTATAGAGTTAGGTTATTTGTTTGACTTTTCCTTATTTCTTGAGGTAAGCTTGTATTTCTGTAAGCCTTCCCCTTAACACTGCTTTTACAGTGTCCCATATGTTTTGGGTTGTTGTGTTTTCATATTCATTCGTTTCTATGCATATTTTAACTTTTTAAAATTTCCATGTGCGCTTGAGAAAAAGGTGAAATTCATTGTTTTGGGGTGAAATGTCCTATAGATATCAAATAAGTCTAACTGGTCCATTGTATCATTTAAAGTTTGTGGTTTCTTGTTAATTTTCTGTTTAGTTGATCTAACCATAGGTGTGAGTGAGGTATTAAAGTCTCCCACTATTGTTGTTTTACTGCTAATTTCCCCTTTCATACTTTTAGCATTTGTCTTACATATTGCAGTGCTCCTATGTTAGGTGCATATATATTTATAATTGTTATATCTTCTTCTTGGATTGATCCTTTGATCATTATGTAGTGTCTGTCTTTGTCTCTTTCACAGCCTTTGTTTTAAAGTCTTTTTTATCTGATATGAGTATTGCTACTCCTGCTTTCTTTTGATCTCTATTTGCATGGAATATCTTTTTCCAGCCCTTCACTTTCAGTCTGTATGTGTCCCTTGTTTCGAGGTTGGTCTCTTGTAGACAACATATATAGGGGTCTTGTTTTTGTATCCATTCAGCCAGGCTTTGTCTTTTGGTTGGGGCATTCAGCCCATTTACATTTAAGGTAATTATTGGTAAGTATGATCCCGTTGCCATTTACTTTATTGTTTTGGGTTCGAGTTTATATACCCTTTCTGTGTTTCCTATCTAGAACAGATCCTTTAGCATTTGTTGAAGAGCTGGTTTGGTGGTGCTGAATTCTCTCAGCTTTTGCTTGTCTGTAAAGCTTTTGATTTCTCCTTCATATTTGAATGAGATCCTTGCTGGGTACAGTAATCTGGGCTGTAGGTTATTTTCTTTCATCACTTTAAGTATGTCTTGCCATTCCCTCCTGGCCTGAAGAGTTTCTATTGAAAGATCAGCTGTTATCCTTATGGGAATCCCCTTGTGTGTTATTTGTTTTCCCCTTGCTGCCTTTAATATTTGTTCTTTGTGTTTGATCTTTGTTAATTTGACTAATATGTGTCTTGGGGTGTTTCGCCTTGGGTTTATCTTGTTTGGCACTCTGTGGGTTTCTTGGACTTGGGTGACTGTTTCCTTCCCCATTTTAGGGAAGTTTTCAACTATTATCTCATTACATATTTTCTCATGGTCTTTCTTTTTGTCTTCTTCTTCTGGGACTCTTATGATTCGAATGTTGGGGCATTTAACATTGTCCCAGAGGTCTGTGAGGTTGTCCTCATTTCTTTTAATTCGTTTTTCTTTTTCCCTCTCTGTTTCATTTATTTCTACTATTCTGTCTTCTACTTCAGTTATCCTATCGTCTGCCTCCATTTTTCTACTCTTGGTTCCCTCCAGAGTGTTTTTGATCTCATTTATTGCATTATTCATTATATATTGGCTCTTTTTTATTTCTTCTAGGTCCTTGATAAACATTTCTTGCATCTTCTTGATCCTTATCTTCAGGCTATTTATCTGTAACTCCATTTTGTTTTTAAGGTTTTGGATCATTTTCACTATCATTTTTTGGAATTCTTTATCAGGTAGATTCCCCATCTCTTCCTCTTTTGTTTGGTTTGGTGGGCATTTATCCTGTCTTTACCTGCTGGGTATTTCTGTGTCTTTTCATCTTGTTGATATTGCTGTGTTTGGGGTGGCCTTTCTGTATTCTGGCAGTTGGTGGTTCCTCTTTATTGTGGAGGTTCCTTGCTGTGGGCGGGATTGGATGGGTGTCTTGTCAAGGTTTCCTGGTTAAGGAAGCTTGTGTCAGTGTTCTGGTGGGTGGAGCTGGATGTCTTCTCTCTGGAGTGCAATGAAGTGTCCAGTAATGAGATGTCAGTGGGTTTGGTGTGACTTTGGGCAGCCTGTATATTGAAGTTCAGGGCTATATTCCTGTGTTGCTGGAGAATTTGCATGATATGTCTTTCTCTGGAACTTGTTGGCCCTTGGGTGGTGCTTGGTTTCAGTGTAGGTATGGAGGCGTTTGATGAGCTTCTGTCGATTAATGTTCCCTGGAGTCAGGAGTTCTCAGGTGTTCTCAGGATTTGGACTTACACCTCCTGCCTCTGGATTTCAGTCTTATTCTTAAAGTAGCCTCAAGACTTCTCCATCTATCCAGCACCAATGATAATACATCTAGGTTAAAAATGAAAAGTTTCTCCACAGTGAGGGACACGTGGAGAGGTACACAGAGTTACATGGAGAAGAGAAGAGGGAGGAGGGAGATACAAGTGACCAGGAGGAGAAGAGGGGAAATCAAAAGGGGAGAGAGCAAACTAGCCAGTAATCACTTCCCTATGTTCTCTCCACAGTCTGAATCCTTCAGAGATGTTCACAGAATTACCCAGAGAAGAGATGAGAGAGGAAGGAGACAGAGGTGGCCAGGAGGATAAAAGGGCGAATCAAAAGGAGAGAGACAGATCCAGTCAGTAATCAGCTTCCTAAGTGTTCTCCACAGCCCAGAACACAAAAAGAGATTCACAGAGTTAGGTAGAGAGAAAAGAGGTAGGGGGGTGTTAGAGGTGTCCTGGTGAAGAAAAAGGAGAGTCAAAAGTGGGAGAGAGCAGTCAGGCCAGTGATCTCGCTCCCAAGTAAAAATGGGTAGTGAATATTGGGTTCTTAAAGGTTCAAAGTTGATAACAAATATCAAGAAGCAAAGATTAAAAATCTAGAGTAGAAGTTAGATTCTCAAAAATTCAATATTAAAAAAAAGTCACAAAAATTATAACATATTGTATATATATGAAGTTTGCTTTAAAAATAGGGTCTTTTTTTGGCAAGGTAATAGTAGGTAATAAAAATGAAAATTAAAGGAGTAATAGAGGACTTAAAAATAAAAAAATTATTTAAAAATTGATAATAGTAAAAATATATCTAGGACTTTCTCTGGAGCTGTTGAGGACAGTGTGTGGTCACTTCATTTTCAGATAGTTCCTTGGTCCAGCTTGTACTTCTCTAGGTCTATAGGCCCCTTCCTATATAGTTGTGCTATCTATAGGGTTTTAATCTATTGCACCTGTCACTTCCAAAGCGGTTCCGTTTATTTTAGCTTCTTCTGTTTGCTGGTCTCTTCAGTGTCTAATTTCTGCCCTGACAGAAGGGGGGTGGTGGTGGCCACTTTTTTTAGGCTCACTTGTTCAGTCGTGCTGTGGGGAGGGAGGAACATGCAAACAAATATCACTGGTGTGTGCTCACAGTGATTCAGCCACACTGGGTTTGCCCCCACTCACGGCGTGTGTGCTTTCCCAATCTACACTGCTCAGGCTCTAGGTTGCTCTACCGGGAAATTTCTGATGCTGGCCCTGGGTTGCATGCACTCCCCAGGTCTAAGCCACTCAGGTTCAGGTTCTTGGGTACTCCACAAAGGTGCAGACTTGCTTGGGCCTGAGTTTTGTGCCTGTCCCAGGTTCTGAGCAGCTCAGGTTACCAGGTGCTTGGCGAGCGCTGTCACCCCCAGTTGAAGGCTGCAACTTATCGCCTCCCCCATCCCAGCAGCTCAGTTTTCTGGGTGTACAATGGGTGTGCCTTCTCAGGTGTGCCATGTGTCTCTTCTGGGGAGCTGATCTCTGGCTGCGACCCTCCCAGCAGATGTCAACTGTCCAAAATCCCAAGAAGTCTTGGTTAGCAATGAAGCTTGCTTGCAGTTTGGTAGAGCATGCCTCTCTAGGGCCACGATTGTCCCCTTTCAGTTCTAACTGTCCCCGCCTGCTGTCTCTGGCGGGATATGGGCCAGTCTGCAGCTGGCTAGCTCGGGTCAGTCCTTTGTTCTGTCAGCGGGCATGGCGGTGTCTTCAGTTCAGTTTAGTTCAGTCGCTCAGTCACGTCCAACTCTTTGCAACCCCGTGAATCACAGCACGCCAGGCCTCCCTGTACATCACCAACTCCCGGAGTTCACTCAAACTCATGTCCATCGAGTCGGTGATGCCATCCAGCCATCTCATTCTCTGTCGTCTCCTTCTCCTCCTGCCCCCAATCCCTCCCAGCATCAGAACCTTTTCTAGTGAGTCAACTCTTCTCATGAGGTGGTCAAAGTATTGGAGCTTCAGCTTTAGCATCAGTCCTTCCATTGAACACCCAGGATTGATCTCCTTTAGAATGGAATGGTTGGATCTCCTTGCAGTCCAAGGGACTCTCAAGGGTCTTCTCCAGCACCACAGTTCAAAAGCATCAATTCTTCAGCGATCAGCTTTCTTCACAGTCCGACTCTCACATCCATACATGACCACTGGAAAAACAATAGCCTTGACTAGCTGGACCTTTGTTTGCAAAGTAATGTCTCTGCTTTTTAATATGCTATATAGGTTGGTCATAACTTTCCTTCCAAGGAGTAAGCATCTTTTAATTTCATGGCTGCAATCAGCGCCTGCTTTTCGCGGGATAGCTATCCCACAGTCTTGGTTGCTATCTCAAGCTAGTTCCCTCAGATTGCCCTCGGGGCATTCAGGCCCAGTCCTTACCCTAAGCAATGCAGCCCGCACCTTCCTGTCCAGCCCCCTCTTGCTAGTGGGGGATGCGAACATCTGGGCTGCTGCTCTGCTGGGAGTTGCTGTTAGGCACGTAATCTCCTTTCGAAGACAGTGGGCAGCCTTTCTGGGTGCCTGATGTCCTCTGCCAGCATTCAGAAGTTGTTTTGTGGAATTTGCTCGGCATTCAAATGTTCTTTAGATGAATTTGTGGGGGAGAAAATGGTCTCCCCGTCCTATTCCTCCGCAATCTTAGAACTGCCCCTTCTTTCTTTTAATATGAAAATGTTGTCTTCACTTTTGAAAGAAACTTTTCTGGATGTAGAATTTTGAGTGAAAAAATTTTAAATTTTCCTTCAGTACCTTGAACATTTTATTCCTTTGTTTCCTGGTCTTCATTGTTTCTTTTGAGAATCCAGGTGTCATTTGCATTATTGTTCTTTTATATGTCATGTGTCCTTTACTTCTTTCTGCTTTCAAGACTCTCTTCATTTTTGGTTTTCATCAGTTTAACTATGATATGCTCAAGTGTGGTTCAACTTCTTAATTTTTCAATGACAGTTATAAGGATTAATTAAAACGTATACTTCCAAATTTTAGCATTTTATTTCCTTTATTTTTTTGATTTATTTATTTTAATTGGAGTCTAATTACTTTACAGTATTGTAGTGGTTTTTGCCATACATTGACATGAATCAGCCATGGATGTATATGTGTTCCCCATCCTGAACCCCCCTCCCACCTCCCTCCCCATCCCATCCCTCAGGGTCATCCTAGTGCACCAACCCTGAGCACCCTGTCTCATTCATCAAACCTGGACTGGCTATCTGTTTCACATAAGATGATATACATGTTTCAATGCCATTCTCCCAAATCATCCCACCCTTGCCTTCTCCCACAGAGTCCGAAAGACTGTTCTATACATCTGTGTCTCTTTTGCTGTCTCGCATATAGGGTCATCGTTACCATGTTTCTCAATTCCATATATATGCGTTAGTATAGTGTATTGGTATTTTTCTTTCTAGCTTACTTGCTCTGTATAATAGGCTCCAGTTTCATCCACCTCATTAGAACTGATTCAAATGCATTCTTTTAATGGCTGAGTAATATTCCATTGTGTATATGTAGCACAGCTTTCTTATCCATTCATCTGCCGATGGACATCTAGGTTGCTTCCATGTCCTAGCTATTGTAAACAGAGATGCGATGAACATTGGGATACACGTGTCTCTTTCAATTCATGTACATTATTGATCAGTATTTAACATTAGGCTGAGTTTTTTCCCTTATATTAATGATTATCCCTCTAATATTTACAGTTTTATTTTTTAAACTGGATAATGTATTTGATAGTAACACTATAATGCAACTGAGTACAGAATCCATCTATACTTTTGCTCTTCTCTCTATTATTTCACAGATGTCTTCAGTTCAGTTCAGTCGCTCAGTCATGTCCACCTCTTTGCAACCCAATGGACCGCAGCATGCCAGGCCTCCCTGTCC
Organism: Moschus berezovskii; assembly: GCF_049115385.1. NCBI lineage: Eukaryota > Metazoa > Chordata > Mammalia > Artiodactyla > Moschidae > Moschus > Moschus berezovskii. Next base: position 129,647,155 of record NC_142488.1, on the reverse strand, counting down.
ATCACCAAATCCCAGAGTTTACCCAAACTCATGTCCATTGAGTCAGTCATGCCATCCAACCGTCTCATCCTCTGCCGTCCCCTTCTCTTCCTGCCTTCAGTCTTTCCAAGCATCAGGGCCTTTTCAAATGAGTCAGCTCTTCACATCAGGTGGCCAAAGTATTGGAGTTTCAGCTTCAAAATCAGTCCTTCCAATGAACACTCAGGACTTATCTCCTTTAGGATGTACTGGTTGGATCTCCTTGCAGTCCAAGGGACTCTCAAGAGTCTTCTCCAACACCGCAGTTCAAAAGTATCAATTCTTCAGTGCTCAGCTTTCTTTATAGTCCAGCTCTCACATCCATACATGACCACTGGAAAAATCATAGCCTTGACTAGATGGACCTTTGTTGACAAAGTAAAGTCTCTGCTTTTTAATATGCTGTCTAGGTTGGTCATCACTTTCCTTCCAACAAGTAAGTGTCTTTTAATTTCATGGCTGCAGTCACCATCTGCAGTGATTTTGGATCCCCCCAAAATAAAGTCAGTCAGTTTCCGCAGTTTCCCCATCTATTTGCCATGAAGTGATGGGATGCCATGATCTTAGTTTTCTGAATGTTGAGCTTTAAGCCAACTTTTTCACTCTCCTCTTTCACTTTCATCAAGAGGTTCTTTAGTTCTTCTTCACTTTCTGCCTGTCCATATATAATTTTACAGCATTTATAATGTTTTCTGAAGTATTCATGTTAACTTTTTAAAAAATTAAGACTTTATTTTTAGAGCCATTTTAGATTCAGAACAAAGTTAAGGGAAATGTACAGAAATTTCCCATATACTCCTGCCCCCACACATGCATGCTTCTTCATTATCAGCATCCTGCACCAGAGTGGTACGTTTGTTGTTTAATAAATTAACCTCCATTGGAAAATCACAGTCACCCAAAGGCCATAGTTTACATTATAGTTCACTCTTGGTGTTGTACGTTCTATCCACTTAGACAAATATATAATGGTCTGTGTCCATCATTATGGTATTTTATAGAGTTTTCACTGCCCAAAAAATTCTTTGTGTGTTGCCTATTAACTATCCCTCCCTCCCCAACCCCTGAGATTTTGCCCCCCGGCACCACTGAGATTTTTACAGTCTCCATAGTTTTGTCTTTTCCAAAATGTTAGATATTTGGAATCATATAGTATATAGACTTTTCAGATCATCTTTCACTTAGCAATATGCTTTTAAAGTTCCTCTATGTCTTTTCATGGCTTGATGGCTCATTTCTTTTTAGTGCTGAATAATATTCCATTGTCTTGATATAACAATTGGTTTGTGTGTTGAAGGACATCTTGGTTGCTTCCAGATTTTGGCAATCATGAATAAAGTTGATGTAAACATCCCTGCACAGGTTTTTGTGTGGATATAAGTTTTTACTCTTTTTGGTAAATACCCTGAAGCATGATTCCTGGATCATATGATGAGAGTATGTTTAGTTTTGTAAGAAACTGCCCAACAGTCTTGCGAAGTGGCTGTAGTATTTTGCATTCCTACCAACAGTGAATAAGAGTTCCTGTTGCTCCCCGTCTGGCCAGTATTCAGTGTTGTCAGTGTTCTAGATTTTGGCCATTCTAATATGTGTGTAGTGGTATCTCATTGCTGTTTTAATTTGAATTTTCCTGATGACATGTGGTGTGGAGCATCTTTTCATATGCTTATTTGCCACCTGTATATCTTCTTTGGTGAAGTGTCTGTTAAGGTCTTTGGCCCATTTTTTAATCAGGTTGTTTATTTTCTAATTGTTGAGTTTTAAGATTTTTTGTATTTTTTGGCTAACAGTCCTTTATCAGATGTGTGCTTTAGAAATATTTTCTCCCAGTCTATGACTTGGCTTCTCATTTTCTTGACATTGTCTTTCCCAGAACTATTCAGCTTAGCTTTTATCCAAAGAACAACTCACAACTTCCATTTGATTCAATTAATATTTTAATTAAATCTGTTAGTTATAATTAACAAGTATAATTTGAATAAACAAGTTTGGGAATAAATGGAACTTATACTTAGTATGCACACAGCCTAATGGTGGAAGCAGAGTGAGTGGATGTGCTAGAATACAGTTTATTATCCTTGGGGATTCAGTGTACCATGGCCGTTGGACAGAACATCTTACAGAGGGATTGAAGTGCTTGATTGATTTTCCAAGTAATTGAAATGGAGATTGTTTTAAGGGAGATTGTACTTTACTTAGGAAATTTTGTAAGAGCAGAAGGATGCATGATTAAAACAGAGTCATGGCAAATGGATCTGAATAATCTTAAAGTGCATATTCCACCAGCTGTTTTGACCTGGTAAATTACTCTTTTGCACTGTAGGGATATTTACATTTGCCAATTCTTCTGGATACTTAAGTCACCAAGATGTTGGAGACAGTCACATTGATTAGATTGGGAAGGTTTTGGACTGAAGTTGATGACATGGGAGACAAATGTCATCAGTTAGATTCTTTGGAGGAAGAATAAGATAATGTCAAATTGTGCTATGTGGAGCTTTCTGAGTCTGAGGAAATACCTTTGGGACTAAGACAGATAGCGGAGAAGGAATGGGAGGGGAATGGTATAGGTGAAGCTTCAGATCCCCTCCTCTTACTTAACTGGACCAAATGTGATTTTTATCCATTTGTCATTTGAGCTTATGTACTGCAGAAGGAAAAAAATAGAAGTTTCCCAGTAATCCTAAAAGTAAAAGCATGAAGGCAGTTTCTCATTATTTCAGATGTTAATTTCCAATGTCTGGAGTCATGATCAAAGTGATCTTAAAGATGTTATATATGAAGTTAATATTATTTCGTAGGTTCTGGTGAGGTATATAGAGTTGAATTCATGATTAGAATGCTGTAATAGATGTTTTATCTAAAAAACTCATCTTTGTAAGGGTTAAATGTCGCAAGTTCCTTACAATCTGAATCTGTAGACCAAAGGAGAAATGTGATGAAATACAACTGGGGATGATGTTTTTGGCAGAATACTATGAAATTCTTGAATTGATACATGACTGTTTTGGATGATGTTTCATAAGACCAATAAAAACTAAGAAAAGCAAGATAGAGCAGTGATGGCACATTTCAACTGTAAGAGAGCCCACACGCAGATTGGAGACTAGTGTTCCAACTTTGTATTACTTTGGGTGTTTACTGTTAATGTTCTGTCCTTTTATGGTAGCAACAGACAATGGGACAAAATCAGTGATTCAAGGAGTCTCAGCTTTGATATACCATACTAGAATTAAGAGAAGCAATGATAAGCATAAAAGACAAAGACTACCATAGTGTTGATAAAAAGCAAAGAAAGGGGAGGCTGTGCACAAAAGCCTATTACAGAGTATAATTCCAAAAAGTTCAATATGAGATCAAGTATGAATCCATGGCCCACAACTCTAGAAAGGAAGATAAAATCAGGAATCAGGAAGATTAAAGCTCAGATTTAGTTGAGAATGCCAAAAAAAAAAAAAAAAGAGGATGTTTGAAGTGCTGAAAGGGAGAATGTAAGAGATGGATTTAATTTCCTTTTTTCTTTGGCTGCACCACATGGCTTGTGAGATCTTACTTATTACTTAACCTACCAGGGATCATGGCGTCCCAACCACTGGACCCCCACAGAATTCCCTGGATTTAATTCTTAAGACAAATGGCAGATGATAAGAGATGGTGCTGAGAAGGCTGATTTACTTACTTTTTATGTTACTCCTCTCCTTTCTCTCAAGAGAAATGGCCATCAACATATTCAACACTGCTTGAACAAATTCAACAACAGTGCTTGAATACTCCTTTCTTCTTAATATCATCATAGACTTGAGAATAACCACACCATGGGCCGTGATTGCTCTCTGGTCTACTGGCTGCATTCTTGGCCCACCACCACCACCACCACTGCCATGCTTCTGCCACTGATAAGAAGGCAATACGAAATTTGATCATCACCACCCCCACAACCAACCCTGGTGTCATTTGCTGCCAGCCCTCTGCTCTCTCTCTAGTTGACAATGGGGCTAAATGGCTTTGGTTACCTAGCAGTTTAATGGTTAAAAGCAGGGACCTTGAGTCAGAAAGACCTGGACCCCAGGTCTTTACCGCCTACTATTTATATGAACTTAAAGGAAATCAGTCCTGAATATTCATTGAAATGACTGATGCTCAAGCTGAAACTCCAATACCTTGGCCACCTGATGTGAAGAACTGACTCATTGGAAAAGACCCTGATGCTGGGAAAGATTGAAGGCAGGAGGAGAAGGGGATGACAGAGGATGAGATGGTCGGATGGCATCACTGACTCAATGGACATGAATTTGAGTAAACTCCAGGAGTTGGTGATGGATAGGGAGGCCTGGCAAGCTGCAGTCCATGGGTCGCAAAGAGTTGGACATGACTGAGCGACTGAACTGAACTGAACTGGACAGTTTCTGAACTCCATGCCTTAGTTTCCTAATCTGCCAACATATTCCCCACTTGCCAAGGTTTCTGTGAAAACTAGAATGTTTAAAAACATCTAGAATAGTATCTGAGTCATAGTAGGAGCTCAGTAAATATAGATTCCCCTGTCTGATGTATCTCTGGATACTTGGTCCTTAAGAGATGACACTGTGTTCACATAGCTACTATTTATCTTAATTGCAGGCCCATTGCCTGGTAGGAAATTATGTCTCACGAGTCCTAGCCTGAATATCTCAAACTTAAGTCGCCTCTGAAGCAGTTTTTCTATCATTTATTTTATTGCCACCTAAACTCAAAAGTGTGCTAGTTTAGTTCAACTGCAAAGACTGACAAATAGACAAAGCCTTCTGTTTGGTAATATATTTCTTGAAGACTCAATTTAATTTAAAAATTATTGATGACCCTCTATATATTTGTCTACATTCTTTGGCATATCAGAGGGGCTGGCTGGCTGGCTGGCTGTATTCTTCACAGGTGGGCTCTGCTTTAAGAAAACCTAATAAAGGAAAAAACTGTGAACTTATAGAACGTAATCATTGTACCTTGGTTGCTTCAGGGGTTTTCAGTGAGTGAGTGAGTATGTATGTGGATGTGTGATGTGTGATGTGTGTGTGTAAGGGGCAGGTTTAAGATTATCCTGTGGGGCTTTGTGAAACTACACACATTCCCACATTCCTCCTTTCTGCTTTTACAGTTTCTTTAAATATCCTTGCAATAAGGCATCTAGATGCTCATGGAGAGGCATGAGTAGCTTAAAAATTCCAAAAAGTCACAGATGACTCTGAAACATGTGTAATGTATTTGCTTTACCAACATTTTGGTTTACAAAATTATTTGTCAGCGATGCCACAGGGAAGGTATATATAATGACTGCACTCACTGGGAAAACACAGCTAAATTTATGATGACTCAATTCACACTTTGGAAACAGATCAACTGCCTAGTGTAAGGGACATGTGTAAGTGTGCTGTCAGGCCAAGCTCTCCAAAGCGTTCTTTCAGTCAGCGCCATTTCCTTACTCCTGTCAGAGAGGGGTTGGATGCTGGAGAACAAGGTAAGCACAGCAAAAGGAGATATCTGGAAAGGGCTTTTGGGTGAATATACTGTTTCTACCCACCCTCCACCTATTTTCCATCCATCAAGCATAGAAAAAGAAGACTCTTGAGAGTCCCTTGGACTGCAAGGAAATCCAACCAGTTCATCCTAAAGGAAATCAGTTCTGGGTGTTCACTGAGGATGTAACATTTAAGCTAAGGCTCAAAGGAAAAGCATGTTGGGGACAAAGGACAACCAGCAGAGTGGGACTGGTAGCTCCATCAGGAACACATTCCCACCTTGTCAGCTGTTCTCCAGAGAAACAGAAGCAGTAGGAGATGTATAGCTATATAGCTATGGATATCTGCTGCTACTGCTGCTGTTAAGTCACTTCAGTCGTGTCCGACTCTGTGTGACCCCATAGATGGAAGCCCACCAGGCTCCCCCGTCCCCGGGATTCTCCAGGCAAGAACACTGGAATGGGTTGCCGTTTCCTTCTCCAATGTGTGAAAGTGAAAAGTGCAAGTGAAGTCGCTCAGTCGTGTCTGACCCCCAGCGACCCCACGGACTGCAGCCTACCAGGCTCCTCCATCCATGGGATTTTCCAGGCAATAGTACTGGAGTGGCTTGCCATTGCCACTGTGGATATCTACACACCTATAAACTCTCTCTCTCTAAAGAGAGACAGACCGACTATGTGCTGTGTGCTCAGTCATGTCCGACTCTTTGCAACCTCATGGACTGAAGTCACCAGGCACCCGTCCATGGAATTTTCTAAGCAAGAATACTGGAGTGGACTGCCATTTCCTTCTCCAAGACAGACTATAGAAAATAGGAAAAGAAGGGAGTGAAATAAAGTTTAGAGAAAGAACTACTTTTGAGCACTTGCCACTGTAAGGTTTGATCATATGACACTGCAGCATGGCCCTTGTTTCTAAAACAGCAGTATCATTAATATAGCCTGTTTAAATCCAGGTACCCTCTGCCAAACAAGAATATAGACTTAGCATTTCGTGCACTCCTACGTCCCCATCCATCGGCATCCAGTGAGCGGAGCGGAGGGGTGCGGACCACAGATTCATGTAAATCATTTTATGGCCCGGGGTTGCCTCAGTGCCCGCCAAAAGGGAGGCGCTGCAAGAGGGAAAAATGAGGATGAAGCAGATGTTTCCTGTGTCCAGCCAAGCGCTTACTGGAGGTCCATCTCAGAGGACTCGGTGGGGAAAAAGTTCCATGTGCAAAATGGTCATCCAGAGGACCCAAGACATGGTGGTTCCTAATAGACTTCCCACAGTATTTCTTCATTCCATGTGGACTCCTTCAAGGGCAGTGAGCATCACAGCTTCCCTTGAACTTTGTCTGGAATATATAGGTGGACTATCAAGAAAGCTGAGCGCAGAAGAATGGATGCTTTTGAACTGTGGTGTTGGAGAAGACTCTTGAGAGTCCCTTGGACTGCAAGGAAATCCAACCAGTTCATCCTAAAGGAAATCAGTTCTGGGTGTTCATTGGAAGGAATGATGTTGAGGCTGAAACTCCCAATATTTTGGCCACGTGATGTGAAGAGCTGACTCATTTGAAAAGACCCTGATGCTGGGAAAGATTGAAGGCAGTAGGAGAAGGGGATGACAGAGGATGAGATGGTTGGATGTCATGACCGACTCAAAGGACACGAGTTTGGGTAAACTCTGAGAGTTGGTGATGGACAGGGAGGCCTGGCATGCTGCAGTTCAATGTGGTCGCGAAGAGCTGGACACAACTGAGAGACTGAACTGAACAGAAAAACAAATGCTGTTCAAGGACACTGAAAGAACCCTAATGTTGAACATCACATCTGTATTGTGAGCAATGCTTAGAAATCCAGGAGTTGAAGCATAGTATTATGCCTATCATCCTTGTAGTTCCCTCAGTGAAATATGTTGAGAAAAGCTTCTCATTCATGGTATAGATTCATGAAAAAGCTAAATAACATTAATCCTTTATGTTGACAACTGTGAATTTAAATCTCCTGTGAATCCTATGTGACAACCACACATACCAACATGATTTATCAGTGTTATATCAATATTTTCAGTCCTATTGTAATTCAACTACGAATATCAGTATACAAACAATTGTACATGAAGTCAAGACATAAAATCAGGACAAATACAAAATATTCCATCCTTTGAGAAAGGGAGTGAAATAGTAAAGTTGCAGGATATAAAATCAACACACAGAAATCCCTTGCATTCCTATACACTAATAATGAGAAAATAGAAAGAGAAACTAAGGAAACAATTCCATTCACCATTGCAACGAAAAGAATAAAATACTTGGGAATATATCTACCTAAAGAAACAAAAGACCTATATATAGAAAACTATAAAACATTGGTGAAAGAAATCAGAGAGGACACTAATAGATGGAGAAATATACAATGTTCATGGATTGGAAGAATAAATATTGTGAAAATGAATATATTACCCAAAGTAATTTATAAGTTCAATGCAATCCCTATCAAGCTACCAACGGTGTTTTTCACAAAATCATAATCACAGAAAACTAGTTGATCTGATCACATGGACCACAGCCCTGTCTAACTCAGTGAAACTAAGCCATGCTGTGTGGGGCCACCCAAGACGGACGGGTCATGGTGGAGAGGTCTGACAACATGTGGTCCACTGGAGAAGGGAACGGCAAACCACTTCAGTATACTTGCCTTGAGAACCCCATGAACAGTATGAAAAGGCAAAATGATAGGATACTGAATGGGGAACCCCCCAGGTCGGTAGGTGCCCAATATGCTACTGGAGATCAGTGGAGAAATAACTCCAGAAAGAATAGAGGGGTGGAGCCAAAGCAAAACAAATACCCAGTTGTGGATGTGACAGGTGATAGAAGTAAGGTCCGATGCTGTAAAGAGCAACATTGCATAGGAACCTGGAATGTTAGGTCCATGAATCAAGGCAAATTGGAAGTGGTCAAACAGGAGATGACAAGAATGAATGTAGACATTCTAGGAATCAGCAAATTAAAATGGACTGGAATGTTTAACTCAGATGAGCATTATGTCTACTACTGTGGGCAGGAATCCCTTAGAAGAAATGGAGTAGCCATCATGGTCAACAAAAGAGTCCGAAATGCAGTACTTGGATGCAATCTTAAAAAAGACAGAAGGATTTCTGCTCATTTCCAAGGCAAACCACTCAATATTACAGTAATCCAGGCCTGTAGCCCAACCAGTAATGCTAAAGAAGCAGAAGTTGAATGGTTCTGTGAAGACCTACAAGACCTTTTAGAACTAACACCCAAAAAAGATGTCCTTTTCATTATAGGGGACGGGAATGCAAAAGTAGGAAGTCAAGACACACCTGGAGTAGCAGGCAAATTTGGCCTTGGAGCACGAAATGAAGCAGGGCAAAGACTTATAGAGTTTTGCCAAGAGAACGCACTGGTCATAGCAAACACCCTCTTCCAACAACACAAGAGAAGACTCTACACATGGACATCACCAGATGGTCAACACCGAAATCAGATTGATTATATTCTTTGCAGCCAAAGATGGAGAAGCTCTATACAATTAGCAAAAACAAGACCAGGAGCTGACTGTGGCTCAGATCATGAACTCCTTATTGCCAAATTCAGACTGAAGTTGAAGAAAGTAGGGAAAACCACTAGACCATTCAGATATGACCTAAATCAAATCCCTTATGATTATACAGTGGAAGTAAGAAATAGATTTATGGGGCTAGATTTGATAGATAGAGTGCCTGATAAACTATGGACAGAGATTTGTGACATTGTACAGGAGACAGGGAACAAGACCATCTCCATGGAAAAGAAATGCAAAAAAGCAAAATGGCTGTCTGAGGAGGCCTTACAAATAGCTGTGAAAAGAAGAGAAGTGAAAAGCAAAGGAGAAAAGGAAAGATATAAGCATCTGAATGCAGAGTTCCAAAGAATAGCAAGGAGAGATAAGAACGCCTTCCTCAGCGATCAATGGAAAGAAATAGAGGAAAATAACAGAATAGGAAAAACAAGAGATCTCTTCAAGAAAATTAGAGATATAAGGGAACATTTCATGCAAAGATGGGCTCGATAAAGGACAGAAATGGTATGGACCTAAGAGAAGCAGAAGATATTAAGAAGAGGTGGCAAGAATACACGGAAGAACTGTACAAAAAAAGGACTTCAAGACCAAGATAATCACAATGGCGTGATCACTCACCTGGAGACAGACATCTTGGAATGTGAAGTCAAATGGGCTTTAGAGAGCATCAGTATGAACAAAGCTAGTGGAGGTGATGGAATTGCAATTGACCTATTTCAAATCCTGAAAGATGATGCTGTGAAAATGAGGCACTCAATATGCCAGCAAATTTGGAAAACTCAGCTGTGGCCACAGGACTGGAAAAGGGCAGTTTTCATTCCAATCCCAAAGAAAGGCAATGCCAAAGAATGCTCAAACTACCACACAATTGCACTCATCTCACACGCTAGTAAAGTCATGCTCAAAATTCTCCAAGCCAGGCTTCAGCAATATGTGAACCGTGAACTCCCAGATGTTCAAGCAGGTTTTAGAAAAGGCAGAGGCACCAGAGATCAAATTGCCAACATCCACTGCATCATGGAGAAAGCAAGAGAGTTCCAGAAAAACATCTATTTCTGCTTTATTGACCATGCCAAAACTTTTGACTGTGTGGATCACAATAAACTGTGGAACATTCTGAAAGAGATGGGAATACCAGACCACCTGACCAGCCTCTTGAGAAACCTGTATGCAGGTCAGGAAGCAATAGTTAGAACTGGACATGGAACAACAGACTGGTTCCAAATAGGAAAAGGAGTACGTCAAGGTTGTATATTGTCACCCTGCTTATTTAACTTCAATGCAGAGTACATCATGAGGAATGCTGGGCTGGAAGAAGCACAAGCTGGAATCAAGATTGTTGGGAGAAATATCAATAACCTCAGATATGCAGATGACAGCACCCTTATGGCAGAAAGTGAAGAGGAACTCAAAAGCCTCTTGATGAAACTGAAAGAGGAGAGTGAAAAGGTTGGCTTGAAGCTCACCATTCAGAAAAGAAAGATCATGGCTTCTGGTCCCATCACTTCATGGGAAATAGATGGGGAAGCAGTGGAAGTAGTGTCAGACTTTGTTTTTTTGGGCTCCAAAATCACTGCAGACGCTGATTGCAGCCATGAAATTAAAAGACGCTTACTCCTTGGAAGGAAAGTTATGACCAACCTAGATAGCATATTAAAAAGCAGAGACATTACTTTGCCATCCAAGGTCCGTCTAGTCAAGGCTATGGTTTTTCCCGTGGTCATGTATGGATGTGAGAGTTGGTCTGTGAAGAAAGCTGATCTCCGAAGAATTGATGCTGTTGAACTGTGGTGCTGGAGAAGACTCTTGAGAGTCCCTTGGACTGCAAGGAGATCCAACCAGTCCATGCTAAAGGAGATTGATCCTGGGTATTCATTGGAAGGACTGATGCTAAAGCTGAAACTGCAATACTTTGGCCACCTCATGAGACGAGTTGACTCACTGGAAAAGACTCTGATGCTGGGAGGGATTGGGTGTGGGAGGAGACGGGGACGACAGAGAATGAGATGGCTGGATGGCATCACAAACTCGATGGACCTGAGTTTGAGTGAACTCCGGGAGTTGGTGATGGACAGGGAGGCCTGGCGTGCTGTGATTCATGGGGTCACGGAGAGTCGGACACGACTGAGCGACTGAACTGAACTGAGAACAAATATTTTCACATTTTGTATGGAAATGCATAAAACCTCGAATAGCCAAAGCAATCTTGAGAAAGAAGAATGGAACTGGGGGAATCAACCTGCCAGACTTCAGGCTCTACTACAAAGCCACAGTCATCAAGACAGTATGGTAGTGGCATAAAGACAGAAATATAGATCAATGGAACAAAATAGAAAGCCCAGAGATAAATCCATGCACCTATGGACACCTTATCTTTGATGAGGGAGGCAAGAATATTCAATGGAGAAGAAACAATCTCTTTAACAAGTGGTGCTGGGAAAACTGGTCAGCCACTTGTAAAAGAATGAGACTAGAACACTCCCTAACACCATACACATAAATAAACTCAAAATAGATTAAAGATCTAAAGATAAGACCAGAAACTATAAAACTCCTAGAGGAGAACATAGGCAAAACACTCTCTGACATAAACCACAGCAGGATCCTCCATGACCCACCTCCCAGAATATTGGAAATAAAAGCAAAAATAAACAAATGGGACCTAATTAAAATTAAAAGCTTCTGCACAGCAAAGGAAACTATAAGCAAGGTGAAAAGACAGCCTTCAGAATGGGAGAAAATAATAGCAAATGAAGCAACTGATAAAGGATTAATCTCAAAAATATACAAGCAACTCCTGCAGCTCAATTCCAGAAAAATAAACAACCCAATCAAAAAATGGGCCACAGAACTAAACAGACAGTTCTCCAAAGAAGACATACAGATGGCTAACAAACACATTAAAAGATGCTCAGCATCACTCATAATCAGAGAAATGCAAATCAAAACCACAATGAGGTACCATTTCACGCCAGTCAGAATGGCTGCTATCCAAAAGTCTACATGCTATAAATGCTGGAGAGGGTGTGGAGAAAAGGGAACCCTCTTACACTGTTGGTGGGAATGCAAACTAGTACAACCACTATGGAGAACAGTGTGGAGATTCCTTAAAAAAACTGGAAATAGAACTGCCATATGACCCAGCAATCGCACTCCTGGGCATACACACCGAGGAAACCAGAATTGAAAGAGACACATGTACTCCAATGTTCATTGCAGCACTGTTTATTATAGCCAGGACATGGAAGCAACCTAGATGTCCATCTGCAGATGAATGGATAAGCAAACTGTGGTACATTTACACAATGGAGTACTACTCAGCAATTAAAAAGAATACATTTGAGTTAGTCTAATGAGGTGGATGAAACTGGAGCCTATTATACAGAGTGAAGTAAGCCAGAAAGAAAAACACCAATACAGTATATTAACACATATATATGGAATATGGCAAGAGGATAACGATAACCCTATATGCGAGACAGCAAAAGAGACACAGATGTATAGAACAGTCTTTTGGACTCTGTGGGAGAGGGCCAGGGTGGGATGATTTGGGAGAATGCCATTGAAACATGTATATTATCATATGTGAAACGAATCTGACGTGGTTGGGAGCTCCCCACCTCAACACTCTGTGGATTCAAGAGGCCGTTCCTTCTGGAAGTGTATAAATTAGCCTGGGATAGAACATGCATGCTGAATTTACTAATTAAGAAATGAGAAACCAGAATTATAAAGGTGGCATAGAAATACAAGAAACCATTCTTAAGTAATCTTTTAAAACTTTGAACAGAGTTACAGATTTTACCATTTGTGATAAACTGGTATATATAATTTAACCAGAACCAAAAGAAAATTAGTATTGTGTGAATTCTGAAGCACTTTCAACTTGTTGTAGGAATAATGTGGACTTTCTTGAGTCTTACACATTCGTAAGTAAATCGTCTGTATCTCATGCCTTTGTTGGCTTTCTAAAAAAAAAAATGAAAAATCAAAAAAGAATATAGACTTAAATCAACATACGTGAAAGTATGTTCAATACAAGTCCAGATAAATTTAACCAAACAACGAGGGGTTCATTTGCATAAATGCTGTTAAAATAACGTGACATTACCATGGGGAAACATTAACTTAAACCTATGCCTCATGCAATATATCACAGTCAACACAATAATTCATGTAAACTATTTAGAAAAATTTAATTATGGTGGAAACAGAGAAAATGGAGCACTTATTCAGTCGTGGAGGAAGATAATCTTTGATTAAAGGTGAAAAGTGAATTTCAAAGGAAAAAATAAGCAGTGTGATTATACAATGAAAATTAATAAAACTAAACCACAACAAAACCAAGATAGAAGTGACAAGATAGAAAATTGCTTTTAATACATATGAAGACATTTCCAAAATATATTGAGTTTTATAAATTTATGTTAAGTTCACTATGGACGGGCTTCCCTGGTGGCTCAGAGGTTAAAGCGTCTGCCTGCAGTGTGGGAGACCCGGGTTCGATCCCTGGGCTGGGAAGATCCATCCCCTGGAGAAGGAAATGGCAACCCACTCCAGCATTCTTGCCTGGAGAATCCCATGGAGGGAGGAGCCTGGTAGGCTACAGTCAACGGGGTTGCAAAGAGTCGGACATGACTGAGCTACTTCACTTTCACTTTCCACTATGGACGGTGGTCTAAGAATCATTACATAAGATGAAACACCATTAGTAAACTAATATAGGAAACAGTATTAAGTCTTGCCAGCTATAAGAGGTGCAAATTAAAATGATGAAATGTCACTTTATAACTCTAAAATTAGCAGCAATAAAGGAATATTAGTAAAAGTAGTGATAGAACTACTGGGGAAACTGAAACATTTTTACATTTCTAGCAACATTGTAAATTATCTCAGTCAATTTGATGAATAATCTGGCAGATTTTATCAAGAGTCATAAAACGTTCCTATGTTTTTACTGAATAATCTCACTCCAGGGTATTTATTTTCAGAATAAATAATTATAATTCAGAATAAGAAATGCATTATGTGTTATTTATTATCATGGAAAACTGGATACATCCCAAACAACCATTAATAGAGGGATGGTTATAAAATCATAGTATTTCAACTTAATGGAATTGCTTGAAACCAAAGAAAATGATGGATATGAAGATTATTGAGATACATGGAAAAGTATATGTAAAATTTAAAAAATGAAATAAATTAAGTTATAAGAGCCTGTGTTAATAAGGTCTGAAAGGGCTAGAGCTCTATATTCCCTATGCCTCCTTAAGTTGACGCACTAGGAATCTCCTTCCATGATGGAATGTGATATTGAAGAGAAACTCCTGGTAGCTGAATAAAATTTAAACATGTAGGAATAACAGAGATGAGGGAAAGAGAAGGTCCAAATAAAAGTTGGAGAGGGAAACAGATACAATAAGTCCTCTACATCCAAACGAGTTCTGTTCTTACAGTGGGTTCATAAGCCCAATTTTGTAAGTCCAACAAAGTCAACCTAGGTACCTAACTAATAGAATCAGCTATATAGTATTGTACTGTAATGGGTTTATAATGCTTTTCACTTATATAACACATTAAAAACAAGCACAAAAATAAAATATTTTAATCCTACTGCACAGTACCTTGAAAAGTACAGTAGTGCATATAACATCTGGCATACAGAGGCTGACATCAAGTGAACAGACAAAAAGAGTTACTGCCTGGAGGAGGGAGTGAAGGTGGGTGGTAAACCATATGAATCTAAGGAAATTACTGTAAAATTGAGGATAGAGGTTATATTTGGAGAGAGAGGGGCTGCTGGGCAGCCCGGGAAAATGCACCGGCCAGGAAAATGCCAGTGGCGGTGATGGCGGAAAGTTCCTTTAGTTTCAGAAAGTTGCTGGATCAGTGCAAGAACCAGGAGCTCGAGGCTCCAGGAGGAATTGCTACACCCCCAGTGTAGCAATTGGGCATTTGGAGGAGCTTCTGGTATGGCTAGTTTTCTAGCCTGGATGGTGCTTACGAAGATATTATTTGTATAATAATTCCCTAAGCTCTACATTTGTTTTCTGTGGTTTTATATGTCTTCATTTTAAAATAAGGTTAAAAAATGACCTACGCAAACCTATAGGTTGAAAGAGATTAGAAGAACAAAAATATGGGTTGTGGGCCTATTTCTTCAAGGAAGGTTAATAATAATGATAAAAACTAAAGATTACAAATTAACATTCTATCCCATCCTACAGGATATTGTAGTGGAAGAACTGCAAAGGAGAATCACCTCATACTGTATCTAGAATTATGATTTTTTTGAAGAGGAAATGTGTCCTAACTCTGCTATAAGTGGCATCTGTATAAGTGGGCCACTCTACTCAAAGAACATCCATCTTTATAGCCATGAATCATGCAGGATGAATTTTTAATTTAGTCAGCCTCTATAGTCATTTTTCAAAAACTACAAACAATGGGACTTTTATTTAAGGATGTCATGTTGATTCAGGATCCTTGATGCAGAGTTTAATCTTGTCAACACCCAGGGGAGTTCCTGACACCAGTTATTGCAGATCTCCTCTCCTCAAACTCCACCCACCCAATACATTCTTAGCAAATGACCTCTCCTACTTTGCTAAGACTAAGTCCCTTGGATATCCTCTTTTCCCCACCTCAATTCATTGCTGCCTCTAACAGTTCAGCTCAGTCACTCAGTCGTGTCCGACTCTTTGTGACCCCATGGACTGCAGCACACCAGGCTTCCCTGTCCATCACCAACTCCTGGAGCTTACTCAAGCTCATGTCTGTAAAGTCAGCGATGCCATTCAGCCATCACATGCTCTGTTGTCCCCTTCTCCCCCTGCTTTCGATCTTTCCCAGCATCAGGGTCTTTTCCAATGAGTTCTTTGCATCAGGTGGCCAAAGTATTGGAGTTTCAGCATCAGTACCTCCAACGAATAGTCAGGACTTATTTATTTTAGGATTGACTGATTGTATCTCCTTGCAGTACAAGGGACTCTCTCAAGAGTCTTCTCTAACACCACAGTTCAAAAGCATCAGTCCTTCGGTGCTCTCAGCTTTCTTGACAGTCTGACTCTCCATCCATACATGACTACTGGAAAAACCATAGCTTTGACTAGATGGACCTTTATAGTCAAATTGATATCTCTGCTTTTTAATATGCTGTCTAGGTTTGTCATAGCTTTTCTTCCAAGGGGCAAGAGTATTTTAATTTCACAGCTTCAGTCATCATCTTCAGTAATTTTGGAGCCCAAGAAAATAAATCTCACTGTTTGCATTTTTTCCCCATCTATTTGCCATGAAGTGATGGGACTGGATGCCATATCTTCTTTTTTTGAATGGTGAGTTTTAAGCCAGCTTTTTCACTGTCCTCTTTCACCCTCATCAAGAGGCTCTTTAGTTCTTCTTTGCTTTCTGCTTTAAGGGTTGTGTCATCTGCATATCTTAGGTTATTTATATTTCTCCTAGCAAACTTGATTCCAGCTTGTGCTTCATCCAGCCTGGCATTTCTCTTGATGTACACTGCACATAAGTTAAATAAGCAGGGTAACAAGATACAGCCTTGACATACTTCTTTCCCAATTTGGAACCAGTCCATTGTTCCATGTCTGGTTCTAACTGTTGCTTCTTGACCTGCATACAGATTTCTCAGGAGGCAGGTAAGGTGGTCTGGTATTCCCATCTCTTGAAGAATTTTCCACAGTTTGTTGTGATACACACAGTCAAAGGCTTTAGCATAGTCAATGAAGCAGATATTTTTCTGGAGCTCTCTTGCTTTTCCTATGATCCAAAGGATGTTGGCAATTTGATCTCTGGTTCCTCTGCTTTTTCTAAATCCAGCTTGCACATCTGAAAGTTCTCAATTCGTGTACTGTTGAAGCCTAGCTTGGAGAATTTTCAGCATTACTTGCTTGCGTGTGAGATGAGTGCAATGTGCAGTACTTTCAACATTCTTTGCATTGTATTTCTTTGGGATTGGAATGAAAACTGACGTTTTCTAGTCCTATGGCCACTGCTGAGTTTTCCAAATTTGCTGGCATATTGAGTGCAACACTTTCACAGCATCATCTTTTAGGATTTGAAATAGCTCAGCTGGAATTCTATCACCTCCACTAGCTTTGTTTGTATTAGTGCTTCCTAAGGTCCACTTGACTTCACACTCCAGGATGTCTGGCTCTAGGTGAGCGATCATACCATCATGGTTATCTGGGTCATTAAGACCTTTTTAAAATAGTTCTTCTGTGTCTTCTTACCACCTCTTCTTAATATCTTCTGCTTCTGTTAGGTCCATACTGTTTCTGTCCTTTATGCATATTTTTAATTTTTTGAGTATAGTTGCTTTACAGTATTTTCTTAGTTTCTGCTGTACAACAAAATGAATCAGCTCTAAATATACATATGTCCACTATTTTTTGGATTTCCTTCCCATTTTGGTCAGCACAGAGCACTGAGTAGAGTTCCCTGTGCTATACAGTAAGTTCTTGTTAGTTATCAATTTTAGCACAGAATCGGACACGACTAAAGTGACTTAGCAGCAGCAGCAGTGTATATATGTCAATCCCAATATCCCAATTCATTCCATCCATCCCCTCCCCACCTTGGTATCTATAAGTCTGTCCTCTACATCTATGTCTCTATTTCTGCTTTCCAAATAAGTTCATCTGTATCATTTTTCTAGATTCCACATATAAGCAATATTATACAATATTTGTTTTTCTCTTTCTGACTTTCTTCACCCTGTATGACAGTCTCCATCCACGTCTCTGCAAATGGCACTATTTTGTTCATCTTTATCAGTTCAGTTCAGTTCAGTTGCTCAGTCGTGTCTGACTATTTGCGACCCCATGAATCATAGCACGCCAGGCCTCCCTGTCCATCACCAACTCCCGGAGTTCACTCAAACTCATGTCCATTGAGTCGGTGATGCCATCCAGCCATCTCATTCTCCATCGTCCCCTTCTCCTCCCGCCCCCAATCCTTCCCAGTATCAGAGTCTTTTCCAGTGAGTCAACTCGACGCATGAGGTGGCCAAAGTATTGGAGTTTCAGCTTTAGCATCAGTCCTTCCAATGAACACCCAGGACTGATCTCCTTTAGAATGGACTGGTTGGATCTCCTTGCAGTCCAAGGGACTCTCAAGAGTCTTCTCCAGCACCACAGTTCAAAAGCATCAATTCTTTGGCGATCAGCTTTGTTCACAGTCCAACTCTCATATCCATACATGACCACGGGAAAAACCATAGCCTTGACTAGACGGACCTTGGTTGGCAAAGTAATGTCTCTGCTTTTTAATATGCTATCTAGGCTGGTCATAACTTTCCTTCCAAGGAGTAAGCATCTTTTAATTTCATGGCTGCAATCAGCATCCACAGTGATTTTGGAGCCCCCCAAAATAAAGTGGGACACTGTTTCCACTGTTTCCCCATCTATTTCCCATGAAGTGATGGGACCAGATGCCATGATCTTTCTTTTCTGAATGGTGAGCTTCAAGCCAACCTTTTCACTCTCCTCTTTCACTTTCATCAAGAGGCTTTTGAGTTCCTCTTCACTTTCTGCCATAAGGGTGGTGTCATCTGCATATCTGAGGTTATTGATATTTCTCCCAGCAATCTTGATTCCAGCTTGTGCTTCTTCCAGCCCAGTGTTCCTCATGATGTACTCTGCATTGAAGTTAAATAAGCAGGGTGATAATATACAGCCTTGACGTACTCCTTTTCCTATTTGGAGCCAGTCTGTTGTTCCATGTCCAGTTCTAGCTGTTGCTTCCTGACCTGCATATAGGTTTCTCAAGAGGCAGGTCAGGTGGTCTGGTATTCCCATCTCTTTCAGAATGTTCCATGGTTTACTGTGATCCACACAGTCAAAGGCTTTGGCATAGTCAATAAAGCAGAAATAGATGTTTTTCTGGAACTCTTTTGCTTTCTCCATGATCCAGCGGATGTTGACAATTTGATCTCTGGTGCCTCTGCCTTTTCTAAAACCTGCTTGAACATGCGGGAGTTCACGGTTCACATATTGCTGAAGCCTGGTTTGGAGAATTTTGAGCATGACTTTAGTAGCGTGTGAGATGAGTGCAGTTGTGCGGTAGTTTGAGCATTCTTTGGCATTGCCTTTCTTTGGGATTGGAATGAAGACTGCCCTTTTCCAGTCCTGTGGCCACTGCTGAGTTTTCCAAATTTGCTGGCATATTGAGTGCAGCATGTTCACAGCATAATCTTTCAAGATTTGAAATAGCTCAACTGGAATTCTATCACCTCCACTAGCTTTGTTCATAGTGATGCTTTCTAAGGCCCACTTGACTTCACATTCCAAGATGTCTGGCTCTAGGTGAGTGATCACACCATCGTGATTATCTTGGTCGAGAAGATCTTTTTTGTATAGTTCTTCTGTGTATTCTTGCCACCTCTTCTTAATATCTTCTGCTTCTGTTAGGTCCATACAATTTCTGTCCTTTAGTATGTGCCAAAAGTAATACACTGGGTACTTTGAGGGACAGCAAGCACCAAGATAAGTGAGATGTAGTGTTTGCCTTCAAGAAAGTAACACTGAACTTATTTTAAGTAATGTACAAGGCAATAGATAAAAGTAAGGGTGGGGTAAATGTTGCGGGTCGGTGAGAATAAACAGAATGCTGAATGTGGGCAAGTAAGCACTTGCAGATTTTACAACTGGAATGTTTGGGGCAGCATTGGTCTATTCTATACACAAGAATGCTTCAGGACAGCTGGAAGAAAGAAGCAGCTTTTCTGTGCATTATTTAACCCCTCTCTCCTCAGTGTTAAATATTTCTTTTTCTCCACAGACACTGAGAGGTAGCTACAAAGACATATAAACCATGGTACCTGACCTCAAAGAGCTTACATGCCAGCTGGGAAGATGAGGCACACCTGTGGACCTCGAGACATCCTGACTGCAGGGGTGCTACATCAGTAAAACTATTGGCATACCTTTTATGCTGCTGCTGTTAAGTTGCTTCAGTTGTGTCCGACTCTGTGTGACTATAGTTGGCAGCCCACCAGGGTCCCCATCCCTGTGATTCTCCAGGCAAGAACACTGGAGTGTGTTGCCATTTCCCTCTCCAATGCATGAAAGTGAAAAGTGAAATGAAATCGCTCAGTCGTGTTTGACTCTTGGCGACCCTATGGACTGCAACCTTCCAGGCTCCTCTGTCCATGGGATTTTCCAGACAAGAGTACTGGAGTGGGTTGCCATTGCCTTCTCCATACCTTTTATGAGTTGAACACTATTCCAGGTGCAAGAAGATACGAAGATGATAAAAACATATTCTTCCACTTACTATGAGTAAGCCATTTTGATCTGGTTTTTATTCCTGGGATATGTCAAGCAATGAAAAACTGCTAAGATTTAGAGAGCAGTGAAGAAGCTTTTAGTAAAAGCCATACTTTAACAAGATTAATCTGAATTCTTTTTGTAGTAAAGGCTGAAGAGAAACTTCAGTAAGGCATTGAAGTTGGACAAGTGAGAGTTAAGAAGGGTCTTTAGCTGCCATAGTGCCTGAATATGTGCTTTGATATCAGATATAAATGGACTGTGTATAACACCAGCTCTTCTGTCCATGAACAGTGTGATCCTGGGCAGGTCACTAGTCTTGTCTTGAATCTCAGTCCTAGTATTATTCAGGATTCGATAGATAGATAAATGGATTGATTATAGGAATTGACTCATGTGATTTTAGAGATCAAGATGTCCCACAATCTGCTGTCTGCAAGTTGAAGAACCAGGAAAGCCAGTGGTGTGATTCAGCTCTGATCTGAAGGCCTAAGAACCAGGAGAGCTGATGTTGTAAGTTGAAGTCCAAGTTCGAAGGTCTAAGAATTAGGAGTTCAAGAATCAAATGTTCAAAGGCAATAAAAGATAGATGTCCCAGATTAGAGTGAGCCAATTCTTCCTTCCTCTACCTTTTTGTTCTATTCAGACCCTCAATAGATTGGATGATGCTCACCTGTATTAAGGAGAGTGATTTTCTTTAGTCTCCTGGTTAAAATGCTAATCTCTTCCAGAAACACAGATGTGCCAAGAAATCATGTTTACCAGCTCTCTGAGCATACCTTAACCCAGTCAACTGACAGATATTAGCCACAAAAGTCCATTCAGATGTTAGAGATGGAGAAGATGGAACAAATGGGCCAGATACTCTGAAGGTATACTGGCGAAGATGTGGCAGTTAAATAGAGGTGGGGAGCAAGGAGAAGTCCCTTCATGGATCACAGCCATATCGTGGCAAAAGAACTTGAGTAACTCAGTGAAGCTATGAGCCATGCCATGCAGGCCCATCCAAGACAGACAGGTCATGGTGTAGAGTTCTGACAAAATGTGGTCCACTGGAGAAGGGAATGCCAAACCACTCCAGTATTCTTGCCATGAGAACCCCATAAACAATATGAAAAGGCAAAAAGATATGACATTGAGGCCCCTAGGTCAGTGGGTTTCCAATATTCTAATGGGGAAGAGCATAGAAATAGCTCCAGAAAGAATGAAGTGGCTTGTGCCAAAGCAGAAATGATGCTCAGTTGTGGATGTGTCTGGTGGTGAAAGTAAAGTTTGATGCTGTAAAGAACAATATTGCGTAGGAACCTGGAATGTTACATCCATGAATCAAGGTAAATTGGACATGATCAAGCAGGAGGTGGCAAGAGTGAACATTGACATTTTAGGAATCAGTGAACTAAAATGGACGGGAATGGGCAAATTTAATTCAGAAGACCATTATATATACTACTGTGGGCAAGAATCACTTGGAAGAAATGGAGTAACCACTCATAGTCAACAAAAGAGTCTGAGATGCAGCACTTGGGTGCGATCTCAAAAATGACAGGATGATCTTGATTTGTTTCCAAGGCAAACCATTCAACATCACAGTAATCCAAATCTATGCCCTTACCACCAATGCCAAAGCAGCTGAAGTTGACCGGGTCTATGAAGACCTACAATACTTTCTATAACTAACACCAAAAAAGATGTCCTTTTCATCATAGGGGATCAGGGTGCAAAAGTAGGAAGTCAAGAGATACCTAGAGTAACAGGCAAGTTTGGCCTCGGAGTACAAAATGAAGCAGGGTAAAGGCTAACACAGTTTTGTCAAGAGAACACATTGGTCATAGAAAAACCCTTTTCCAACAACACAAGAGATGACTTTATGCATGAACATTACCAGATGGTCAATACTGAAATCAGATTGATTATGTTCTTTGTAGCCTAAGATGGAGAGCTCTATATAGTCAACAAAAACAAGAGTTGGAGCTGACTGTGGCTCAGATCATCAGCTCCTTATTGCCAAATTCAGACTTAAATTGAAGAAAGTAGGGAAAACTACTAGGCCATTCAGATATGACCTAAATCAAATACCTTATGATTATACAGTGGAGGCGACAAATAGATTCAAGGCATTAGATCTGGTTGACAAAGTGCCTGAAGAACTATGGACAAAGGTTTGTACCATTGTACAGGAGGTGGTGACCAAAATCATCCCAAAGGAAAAAAAAAATATGAAATGGCAAAGTGGTTATCTGAGGAGGCCTTACAAATAGCCGAGGAAAGAAAAGAAGCAAAAGGCAAGGGAGAAAGGGAAAGATATGTCCAACTGAATGCAGAGATCCAGAGAAGAGCAAGGAGACATAACAAGCCCTTCTTCAATGAATAATGCAGAGAAGTAGAGGAAAGCAACAGAATGGGAAAGACTAGAGATATCGTCAAGAAAATTGGAGATATCAAGGGAATTTTCATGCAAGAATGGGCATGATAAAGGACAGAAACAATAAGGACCAAATAGAGGCTGAAGAGATTAGGAAGAGGTGGCAAGAATACACAGAAGAACTATACAAAAATGGTCTTAATGATCCAGATAACCACGTTGGAGTGGTCACTCACCTAAAGCCAGACATCTTGGGATGTGAAGTCAAGTGTGCCTTAGGAAACATTACTACGAACAAAGCTAGTGAAGGTAATGAGATTCCAGCTGAGCTATTTAAAATCCTAAAAGATGATTTTGTGAAAGTGCTGCATTCAGTATGCTAGCAAATTTGGAAACATCAGCAGTGGCCACGGGACTGGAAAAGGTGAATATTCATTCTAATCCCAAAGAAAGGCAATGCCAAAGAATGTTCAAGTTCAGTTCAGTTCAATCGCTCAGTTGTGTCCAACTCTTTGTGACCCCATGGATTGCAGCACGCCAGGCCTCTCTGCCCATCACCAGTTTCTGGAGTTTACTTAAGCTCATGTCCATTGAGTTGGTGATGCCATCCAACCATCTCATCCTCTGTTGTCCCCTTCTCCTCCCACCTTCAATCTTTCCCATCATCAGGGTCTTTTCAAATGAGTCAGTTCTTCGCATCAAGTGGCCAAAGTATTGGAGTTTCAGCTTCAACATCTGTCCTTCCAATGAATATTCAGGACTAATTTCCTTTAGGATGGGCTGGTTGGTTCTCCTTGTAGTCCAAGGGACTCTCAAGAGTCTTCTCCAACACCACAGTTCAAAAGCATCAATTCTTCGGCACTCACCTTTCTTTATAGTCCAACTCTCACATCCACACATGACTACTGGAAAAACCATAGCCTTGACTAGGTGGACCTTTGTTGACAAAGTAATGTCTCTGCTTTTTAATATGCCATCTAGGTTGGTCATAACTTTCCTTCCAAGGAGTGTCTTTTAATTTCATGGCTACAGTCAAAGAATGTTCAAACTACCATACAATTGCACACATTTTACATGCTAGTAAAGTAATGCTGTGAAGAAGGCTGATCGCCGAAGAATCAATGCTTTTGAACTGTGGTGCTGGAGAAGACTCTTGAGAGTCCCTTATACTGCAAGGAGATCCAACCAGTCCATTCTAGAGGAGATCAATCCTGGATGTTCATTGGAGGGACTGATGCTAAAGCTGAAACTGCAATACTTTGGCCACCTCATGCGATGAGTTGACTCACTGGAAAAGACTCTGATGCTGGGAAAGGTTGGGGGCGGGAGGAGAAGGGGACGACAGAGAATGAGATGGCTGGATGGCATCACCGACTCTGTGGACATGAGTTTGAGTGTACTCCGGGAGTTGGTGATGGATAGGGAGGCCTGGCGTGCTGTGATTCATGGGGTCGCGGAGAGTCGGACACGACTGAGCGACTGAAATGAACTGAACTGAACTGAACTGAAAGTAATGCTCAAAATCCTTCAAGCTAGACTTCAGCAGAATGTGAACTGAGAACTTCTGGATGTAAAAGCTGGGTTTAGAAAAGGCAGAGGAACTAGAGATCAAGTTGCCAACATCTGCTGGATCATATAGAATGCAAGCGAATTCTAAAAAAAATCTACTTCTGCTTCATTGACTTCGTGAACGCTTTTGACTGTGTGGATTCCAACAAACTGTGGAAAATTCTTAAAGAGATGAGACTACCAGACCACTTCACCTGTCTCTTGAGAATCCTGTTTGCAGGTCAAAAAGCAGCAGTTTGAACCTTTCATGGAACAAGTGACTGTTTCAAAATTGGGAAAGGAATATGACAAGACTATATATTGTCCTCCTGTTTATTTAACTTATATGTGAAGTACATCACATGAAATGCCAGGCTAGATGAATCACAAGCTGGAATCACGATTGCAGGGAGAAATATCAATAACCTCAGATATGCAGATGATACCACTCTAATGGCAGAAGGTGAAGAGGAACTGAAGAGCCTCTTGAGGGTGAAAGATGAGAGTGAAAAAGCTGGCTTGAAATTCATTATTCAAAAAAACTAAGATCATGGCATCTGGTCCCATCACTTCAGGGCAAATACAAGGGGAAAAAGTAGAAACAGTGACAGATTTTATTTTCTTGGGCTCCAAAATCACTGCAGATGGTGATAGCAACCCTGAAATTAAAAGAGGCTTGCTCTTTGGAAGGAAAGCTATGACAAACTTAGACAGCATATTAAAAAGCAGAGACAGTGTTTTGCCAAAAATGTCTGTATAGTCAAAGATAGTGTTCTTCTGGTAGTCATGTATGGATGTGAGGTTTGGACCATAAAGAAGGCTGAATGCCAAAGTATTGATGCTTTCAAACTATGGTGCTAGAAAAGACTCTTGAGAGTCTCTTGGATAGCAAGGAGATCAAACCAGTCAACTCTAAAGGAAATCACCCCTGAATATTCGTTGGAGGGACAGATGCTGAAGCTGAAGCTCCAATACTTTGACTACCTGATGTGAAAAGTTGACTCATTGGAAAAGACCCTGACACTGGGAAAGACTGAGGGCAGGAAGAGAAGGGGGCAACAGAGGATGAGGTGGTTGGATGGCATCACCAACTCAATGAACTTGAGTTTGAGCAAACTCCAGGAGATAGTAAAGAACAGGAAAGCCTGGCGTGCTACAGTCCATGGGGTCACAAAGGGTCAGACATGACTTAGCGACTAAACAACAACAACAAAGCATGGAGAAGGGAGGAATCAACAATGAGTCTTTGGGCCTGGATGACTGGGAGAATAGGGCTTCCCTGATGGTTCCATTGTAAAGAACCTGCCTGCCAATGCAGGAGAGGTGGGTTCAATCTCCGGGTCTGGAAGATCCACTGGAGGAGGAAATGGCAACCCACTTCAGTGTTCTTGCCTGGAAAATCCCATGGACAGAGGAGCCTGGCCGGTATAGTCCATGGGATGGCAAAGAGTCAAAGAAAACTGAGAATGCACACACAAAGCATGCAAGTCTGGGAGAATGACAATTTGTCATTCACAGAACTGAGAAGCACAACATCAGAGACAGGTGAAGATGGCCAGCAGAAACCTGGAAATTTAGAACTAGGAGTCAGGAAGGTGGTTGGGGCTAGGAGTAAATTTGGGGGCTATACACAGAATGAGGTTTTACTCTCATGGTGGAAGGAAGCTATTGTCTTCCTTTTTTCTTTGCTTTCTCACAAGATTCAATAATGTAGGCAGAAATAAGAAAATCTGTAATTGAGGGCATGTGGGCTACTTTAAGAATCAGCTCAAAGGACTAAAATGAAATAGTGATTTATTTCCCCTGGACCATGATTAATTGCAATCATCCCACTTAAGACAAATAGTGAAGTAGATGCTATAAAGCAGGAAGGCAGAGGTATAGAACATCAGCCTTCTTAAGTGCCTAAGAGTACCTATTGCTGTTTTTCAATCTGTGTCTATCTGTGTCTATCCAAACTGTGTCTATCTGGTTCATCATTCCATTTGCATCCCCCAGCACAAGCTTGGTACATAACAAGGGCTCAATAAATATCTGTGGGATGCATGATTATTGAATTAATGTAGATCCATTAGTCCTGATGATTCTATCTTAGAGATGTCTGTTTCTCTTCTTCCTACAGCCATTGTCCAACTTCCAGAAATAATGAAAATTATTTCTCATCTGGTCTCTGTGGAGTCAAATAGGCCTGGGTTTCTGGTCCTGGCTCAGTCACTTACAGCTGCCTGACTTGATAGAATATTGTTTTGATTGATCTTTTTTTCTTGATATGAATATTAAACATTTCTAAACTAATGAAAATGTGGCCTCAAAAGCACTGTGAATTGGTAAAATCCATGATTGGCACCGATGCCCTTGACAGAGTGCTACTTCTGCTTTTGTGTTTCCACAATATAGCCAATAGAGAAGAGGGAATATTTTTTAAAAAATTTCTCAACAGAGAGGAGTAAAATGGCTCCTAATCCTTTACACATTGGATGATCTACAAATAAAGGGAAATCTGGAAGTGCTCAGTGACTGAAATGAGGTCCTTTGGACTCTTGACAGTACTAGAATATTGATGGTTTTGGTGCTAGTGCAAATGGACCTCAAATATGGTTTGGATCTGTGGCAAGTGGTTTATAGTCAGGAAGTAGCCATCCTAGGAAGCTTCCAGGAAGACAGCTCTGTGACCTTGGGAAAAATCTCTTTTGCTCTGGGGACATCGGCTAACCCATCAATGTGAACTTGATTTCCAGTGTTCTTTGTATTCTTAAATTCTGCAGCTGGTGATTCTTCACAGTAAATCTACAAAAAAGCTCCATGATTCAAATGACCTCAAATGTGACAAAAGAAGGCGGAGGAGAAGGCTCCCTCAGGCTGACAGTTACATAGTACGATTCTGGCTTCATGTCTGTGCCTAAAAATGCCAGCTTCTCTGTGACCAGAATGTTGGATGGTTGTGATACCATATTAAATGACTGTCTCCTTATCAGGATAGAGACATGGCCTTCTGCAAAGCCTTACTACCACACAAAATCTCCAACTACAAGCCAAGCAGTCATTTATTCTTGAGGCCATGGCTTCAAGACATTCCACTGATGTAGTAGTATTCTGTCAGTGGCATAAAGCTTTTTTCTGAACTGGTAATTAGAATAGAGGCTCTTAATAATAGACCCATTCAGTGTCAGCTGCAGGGGACTCCTAATTCATGTTGAAAATTCTGTTTCTGCTTTTAATCAAGAACTAAGCTGCATCAGCTTCCCTGGTGGCTCAGAGGGTAAAGCGTCTGCCTGCAATGCAGGAGACCTGGGTTCGATCCCTGGGTCAGGAAGATCCCCTGGAGAAGGAAATGGCAACCCACTCCAGTACTCTTGCCTGGAAAATCCCATGGACAGAGAGGTCTGGTAGACTACAGTCCATGGGGTCGCAGAGTCAGACACGACTGAGCGACTTCACTTCACTTCAAGGTACCCAGACTTTTCCCAGTTGCTACTTCACTAGGGAAAGAACCGTGTAAACGTTGGCACTTTAAGATGACCTTCAGCTTCACAAAGCATCATGGGAACTTTTTCCCCAATGACCCAGAGCATGCATCCCAAAATAATTAGAATGGGCTTGTGTATCTTGAAGCCTTATCTAATTGATGTTCAAACCTGTTGCTGCCTCTTCTTTTCTCTTATCTCTAAGGACTCCCAGCAGAGAGGAGAACACATCCATTAATTACACCTTCTCTCTCCCTACACACACTCTCACGTGCCCGTGTTCACATGAAGACCCACACAGAACACCTTTCATCCCCTCCAACTCCAATCCCTGCAGACACTCAGGACCACTCAGGAATAGAATTGTGTTCGATCTGGAATGAACCAGAAATAACATCTAGGCCCGCTTTCTCATTTTATAAAAATGGAGAAGCTGATGTTCAAAGACAGGTGGTACACAGCAGAGCCAGGACTCAGATCCGGTTCTTCTAACACCATCAGCCCCATGTTTCCCACCAGGAGCTCAGGGTTTCAAGGAAGTGCAAAAGCACCTTGATTCAACTCTGTATATCTGCCATTTACTCTCTTTGTATATGAAACATTGTGCTGAGTTCCAGATGTGTTTTATAGGGGAATGAGCTATTATCCTGGTCCAGTGAGGGCCAATGAAGATGCATGTAAATACGTCAAGGGCAAGCAGATTGCTAAGTGTTCCCATAGAGGCATCAAGTAATTTGGAGATGAAAGTCAGAAGAGATTTGTTCAAATTGAATTATTGGTTCCAGGTGCCCCTTCTGAGTTCCATGGAGAGGGTTTTCACTGTGCTTTGAGAAGCTAAAGATTATATTAAACTATTGGCATTGGCATTGCTCTTTCTGCCCTTGTTTGGAGAAACTTCGGAAGTATTTCCAATTAAAATAAATACTATGTTTTTGCTTTGAAAACATCAAAAATAAAAATAATGAAAGGAATGTTCATACATTACTACTGACAATTATGATAAATATATCAGTATGTGTTGGGAGCTTAAAAATGCACGTATTTTCTGATCCAGTATATCTGACTTATAGAAATAACAGCCTGAAGGAATGAATGAGTGTTTGTGTGCATTTAATTATGTATATATTTTGTGTCTGTGTAAAGAATGAACACAAGAAATGCTTGTTATAGTGCAAGGGAAAAAAATGTCAAGGGGCAAGACAATATATCTTCTATTAAAATCTTCTTTTGTGTATTTTATAGACTCATATATATCATACATAACCCAAATGTCGGCCTGTCTTGTTTCTACCACGTGTCCACTTTGAGGTCAGTGACATATATCACATTAAAATACAAATGTCCAGAAATCCAAGTCTAAAAATAGACAAATGCTGTGAGTTTTATCGACAACTTCATGACAAGATGGAGTAGAGGAAGAGTTATTTCACATAGGAAATAGTAAAACCTTCTCATTTATTTTCCCTTCAAACATTTCTCCCTTGTCAAAGTTTAATGTCCTTCTTTAGCCACTTTTCTCCCTTCCCTTCCTCTCAAACCCCTTCAGAGACTCTTCCCTTTCCTATTGCCAATGTCTCCTCCTCCTCTTCTTACTCATCTACCACCAACGTGACCACTGCCACCACCGTGCAGCCTTCTGTGATGCCCTAGTCAAGCATTAACCAACAGAATGTTCTGTAATGACCAAAAGGTTCTGTAAACTTCTCTGTCCAAGATGGTGGTCACTAGCCACACATGGCTTGTGAGCACTTGAAGTGGAACTGGTATGATTGAGAAAATAAGTTTATCGGTTTCTTTAATTGTAATTGATTTAAGTTAACCACATGTGGCTAAGAAGCTTCTGAAATATGGCTGGTGTAACTGAGGAAATATATTTTAATTTTTATTCTAAAGTATTTAAACTCAATCACCCATATGTGGCCATGGGCCACCATATTGGGCAGCAAAACTCTAGTTCCTTCTTAGGCAGAAAAAGGTAGGCCACGTCTGGGTCTTTAACTTTGCTTTGTTAAGTACAGGAGATGTGAGGCATGACTCAGTGACTTCCTAAGCATCTGCCTTGCTTAGGAAAAACTGGAAAGGATGGGGAGATGGAAAATAACTAGTATTTTCTTTATTTTCATAGGTATGTACAGAAAAACCTAGAAATATGTAAATGAAATTAATGTTTAGGTTAATTTCTAGTAGTTAGCTAATAAATGACTTCTTTTTAGTTTTTATTTTTACTTTGTTTTTCCCAAGTGATACAGAATGGGTGTTTATTACTTTTTGTTATTTAGAAAAAATAAATAACATTAGTAAAATATCTCTCCTGTATGATTTTTGAACAGCAAGTTAGAGAAGGCATCTCTTCTAAGGGTCCTGTAACCATTACTCCCAGAGCAGCCTCTCGTTTTGGTGAATGGGGAAGAGGCTGATAGATGTAGGTGGGGGGGTTGTGTGCTGGAGTAGGGCCCAGGAACTGTTTGTGTGTGTGTTCTCCCAGCTGCTTTCCCACATCAAATAGCTAACCAACCAGAGCTCCAAAACCAAGCCAATTCCTGCTGTCATCATTGATGAAGCCTGTACACAGATGGAGAAGTAAATAAAAGGGAGAGGTGGTGAATTTTCTATATTTGACCCAGTTACTATTTTTGTCGAATAAGGAGAGAAAAGCTTGGGATTTCAAGCATGAAGAAATAAATCCTGATTTTGTGAGCAAAATCTTGCTGTTCTCTTTTAGCCTGTTCTGGATATGCATATCCTTCATGGAATCTGGGTAGAATTTAGCAGAATCCATATGGACAGAGGAGCCTAGCAGGCTACAGTCCACAAGGTCACAAAGAGTCAGACACGACTGAAGTGACTTAGCACGCACGCATGTGGACTCCAAGTTGTGACCTTACAACCCAGCCCAGAAGAGGGGCTGTTTGAGGTCAACACGGTGGAGCCACCCAGAGGGTCTGAAAAAAGGCAACAGATCTGGGCTGCCCACAGGGTTAGCCTGGGGCCAGAACTTTCGGTTTAATAGAGTTGTCATGACCTAGCCTGCAAATTTGGACTCCAAAGCTGCTTAAGGTAAGGGGTTCCCTCTGGAAATGGCAGGCACCAGTAGGATCAGTGAAGTGTTTTATACAGTCTTATTTCTGACTTTGCCACATTCAAGCCGGCCCAATGGTCACACCTTTGGCAGTATCCTGACTCTCTTCTCAGCAGCTCCTCACCAGAAAACCATGCCAGCAAATCTCTTGTGAGCCCACCCTCTTCCTGGTACATGATAAATGTAAGGGTTCATACTATGATGCCCTCCAGGATTTCTCATGTTTATTTCATAGAGCGGTCTAGAAGGCTGAAAAGCTTTATGGGATTCAGAGGAATAAAACTAGAAAGAAGAAATGGTACTGTAAGTGGGGAGTACTCAGCGGCAGGGGGCAAATGGAATCTTTCCAGGGCTCTCCACCCACACCCAAGCAAATATGTTGCACTCCACTTGGTTGCTGACTGAGTTTCTAGGGACTAATGTCTTCTTCAGTGAAGCAGAGAGGAGGTGAGCTACTGTATTCTGGTCCTTGTTGTGTAGCAACAGAAGGTAAACCACATTTTGACTTCTGATTTTTATTTTCACTGGTTATTTTTAGTTGGTTCAAGTCTGCTGCTGCTGCTGCTGCTAAGTCACTTCAGTCGTATCCGACTCTGTGTGACCCCATAGACGGAAGCCCACCAGGCTCCCCCGTCCCTGGGATTCTCCAGGCAAGAACACTGGAATGGGTTGCCATTTCCTTCTCCAATGTGTGAAAGTGAAAAGTGAAAGTGAAGTCGCTCAGTCATGTCCGACCCTTAGCGACCCCATGGACTGCAGCCTACCAGGCTCCTCCATCCATGGATTTTCTAGGCAATAGTACTGGAGTGGCTTGCCATTGCCTTCTCCGGGTTCAAGTCTAGGAATACTTAAATATCACTCCTTCCTCAAATAGGTTTAGTTCTCTGAAATTGGAAAAATAATATGCTTTCAAGTTGCAAATCATTGCATTGATGATTATAAGATATTCTTTCTATTAAACGGCCAGAGATTAAGTGAGCAGGAAATAGACCCTCTGGAGTCCTGAGATGTGCAATGCCTCTACTCAGCTTGATCGTACTGCACTTTAACGAGTGCCCATGGAGCAGTTTCTAAAATATTTCCTTCTGGCAGATTTCAAGTGGCTTGAGAAAAGCGAATGCATGTATTCCTTGTTTATTATACACAACATGGCTACCAATGAGTTCTTGACACCATCCATTATACAAAAGGCTGTCTTAGCTCTAATATAGAAGGATATTATTTCCTTCTATATCCTCTAATATTGAGGATATTATTTGTAGCAAATCCACACTGGGCAAGTCAGCTCTCAATTGGCTAGAACCCAGAATCTAAGAGGCCATGATCATAGATTCAATCCCAAATGGGGCACTTAGCTTTAAACAAAAGATGAAAGTTAATCTTTGTGTGTGTGTTTCCAAATTGCAGCTCTCTCATTGCCTTCCTAGTTGCAATTCAGGGTGATAATGAATAAGACTGTAGCTTGGTATCTGAACTGTTAGAGGATCTGTCAGAGCTTTTTCCAGTAGGAAAGCAGGGCATGAATATTTAGAACTCTAGGCCACAACAGAAGACCACATTAAGAAGATGGTGGAGTTAGAGACCAGACATGAACCCAAGCGCAGTTCAGAGGGACAGAGCCAGGGTCTGAAGTAGGTATGGTATCTAGAGAGCAGCAGGTCAAGGAATAGTGAGTTTATGTGAGGGAATCACCAAGGTTATGTAAGGAAAGTCTGGAAAAACTTGCTGTGTCTTTGGAATGTTTCTTTATCCTTTATTTTCCAATTTTATTGAGATTTGCTGTTGTTAGAATTATATAACATCATATAATGGGATTTTTTGGTGTATATATATGTACTGAAAAATGATTACCACAGTCAAGTCAGTTAACACATCCATTGCTCACATAAGTTGCCATTTTTTCAGGGTGGGGGAGGGGGATGTTGAGAACTTAAGATCTACTCTCCTAGCAGTTTTCAAATATTTAATACAGTATTGTTAACCATAGTCACCATACTATAAATTAGATCCTGGAATAGTTATTTTGGTACTTCAGGACTCTGCTGGTGTCACCTAACTTGTGAGACTTCCAGACCACCACTCCCCTTGCATCCAGTCAGAGTTTGGGATTTTCAACTCAATTTCAACTGGCATAAAACCCTGTGATTATCTCTGTTATATCACTTACAATATTGTGTTTTAACCTTTCATTTGTATTTCAGCCTCTTCCATATAAAAGAAAAAAAAAGTGTTACTCATCATCCAGTTCTATAAGGATTAGTTCCAGGTGGTCCTAAGATGGCAGAGGAGTAGGATGGGGAGACCACTTTCTCCCCCACAAATTCATCAAAAGAACATTTGGAAGCTGAGTAAATTCCACAAAACAACTTCTGAATGCTTGCAGAGGACATCAGGCACCCAGAAAAGCAGCCCATTGTCTTCGAAAGGAGGTAGGAAAAATATAAAACATAAAAAGAGAGACAAAAGAGGTAGGGATGGAGACCCATCCCGGGAAGGGAGGCTTTAAAAAAAAGAGAGAAGTTTCCAAACATACCAGGAAACACTCTTACTGGCGAGTCTGTGGCAAGCCTTGGAACCACATTTCAGTTCAGTTCAGTTCAGTCACTCAGTCGTGTCCTACTCTTTGCGACCCCATGAATCACAGCACGCCAGGCCTCCCTGTCCATCACCAACTCCCGGAGTTCACTCAAACTCATGTCCATCAAATGGGTGAAGCCATTCAGCTATCTCATTCTCTGTCGTCCCCTTCTCCTCCTGCCCCAAATCCCTCCCAGCATCAAAGTCTTTTCCAGTGAGTCAACTCGTCTCATGAGGTGGCCAAAGAA
The DNA here is from genome assembly GCF_049115385.1 of Moschus berezovskii. Lineage (NCBI taxonomy): Eukaryota > Metazoa > Chordata > Mammalia > Artiodactyla > Moschidae > Moschus > Moschus berezovskii. The sequence goes on along the minus strand of NC_142488.1, from coordinate 129,613,510 downwards.
TTGGAGTTTCAGCTTTAGCATCAGTCCTTCCAATGAACACCCAGGACTGATCTCCTTTAGAATGGACTGGTTGGATCTCCTTGCAGTCCAAGGGACTCTCAAGAGTCTTCTCCAGCAACACAGTTCAAAAGCATCAATTCTTTGGCGATCAGCTTTCTTCACAGTCCAACTCTCACATCCATACGTGACCACGGGAAAAACCATAGCCTTGACTAGACGGACCTTTGTTGGCAAAGTAATGTCTCTGCTTTTTAATACGCTATCTAGGTTGGTCATAACTTTCCTTCTAAGGAGTAAGCGTCTTTTAATTTCATAGCTGCAATCAGCATCCACAGTGATTTTGGAGCCCCCCCAAAATAAAGTGGGACACTGTTTCCACTGTTTCCCCAACTATTTCCCATGAAGTGATGGGACCAGATGCCATGATCTTTGTTTTCTGAATGCTGAGCTTCAAGCCAACCTTTTTACTCTCCTCTTTCACTTTCATCAAGAGGCTTTTGAGTTCCTCTTCACTTTCTGCCATAAGGGTTGTGTCATCTACATATCTGAGGTTATTGATATTTCTCTCGGCATCTTGATTCCAGCTTGTGCTTCTTCCAGCCCAGCGTTCCTCATGATGTACTCTGCATAGAAGTTAAATAAGCGGGTTACAATATATAACCTTGATGTACTCCTTTTCCTATTTGGAACCAGTCTGTTGTTCCATATCCAGTTCAAACTGTTGCTTCCTGACCTGCATACAGGTTTCTCAAGAGGCAGGTCAGGTGGTCTGGGATTCCCATCTCTTTCAGAATGTTTCACAGTTTATTGTGATCCACACAGTCAAAGGCTTTGGCATAGTCAATGAAGCAGAAATAGATGTTTTTCTGGAACTCTCTTGCTTTCTCCATGATCCAGCGGATGTTGGCAATTTGATCTCTGGTTCCTCTGCCTTTTCTAAAACCAGTTTGAACATCTGGAAGTTAACGGTTCACATATTGCTGAAGCCTGGCTTGGAGAATTTTGAGCATGACTTTACTAGCGTGTGAGATGAGTGCAGTTGTGCGGTAGTTTGAGCATTCTTTGGCATTGCCTTTCTTTGGGATTGAAATGAAGACTGCCCTTTTCCAGTCCTGTGGCCACTGCTGAGTTCCAAATTTGCTGGCATATTGAGTGCCTCTTTCAGGATTTGAAATAGCTCAATTGGAATTCCATCACCTCCACTAGCTTTGTTCGTAGTGATGCTTTCTAAGACCCACTTGACTTCACATTCCAAGATGTTTGGCTCTAGGTGAGTGGTCTCACCATCGTGATTATCTTGGTCGTGAAGATCTTTTCTGTACAATTCTTCTGTGTATTCTTGCCACCTCTTCTTAATATCTTCTGCTTCTCTTAGGTCCATACCATTTCTGTCCTTTATCGAGCCCATCTTTGCATGAAATATTCCCTTGGTATCTCTAATTTTCTTGAAAAGATCTCTTGTTTTTCCTATTCTGTTGTTTTCCTCTATTTCTTTGCACTGATCACTGAGGAAGGCTTTCTTATCTCTCCTTGCTATTCTTTGGAACTCTGCATTCAGATGCTTATATCTTTCCTTTTCTCCTTTGCTTTTCGTTTCTCTTCTTTTCACAGCTAGTTGTAAGGCCTCCTCAGACAGCCATTTTACCTTTTTGCATTTCTTTTCCATGGGGATGGTCTTGGTCCCTGTCTCCTGTACAATGTCTCCAACTTCTGTCCATAGTTCGTCAGGCACTCTATCTATCACAGAGGGCAACATCACCAGGAGGAAAAATAAATAGATAATTAAAACCCACAGATTACATGCCCAACGGTAACTCCCAGTGGAGAAGCAGCACAGATGTCTATGTCTGCCACTAGCAAGCAGGGGCTGGGCAGGGAGGCATGGACTGCATTGCTTAGATTAAGGACTGGGCCTGAATGCCCCAAGGGCAATCTGAGAGAACTAACTTGAGATAGCAAAGCAGACTGTGGGATAGCTACCCCGCGAAAAGGTGAAAAATCCTAACCGAAGACACCACCAGGCCCGCTCACAGAACAAAGGACTGAGCAGAGCTAGCCAACTGTGGACCGGCCCGTCCCCCTGCAGAGACAGACAGGCGAAGGCAGCCAGAGCCAGAAGGGGGCAATTGCGGTCCCAGAGAGGCATCCGATACCAAACTGCAAGCAGGCTTCATTGCTAACCAAGACTTCTTGGGATTTTGGATGTTCAACATCAGCCTAAGAATGTGCACCGGTTGTACACCCACAAAACTGAGTGGCAGGGACGGGGGAGGCGATAAGTCACAGCGACTGTGCTGGCCAAACACCTGTTCACCTGAGCTGCTCAGACCTGGGAAGGGCACAAAACGCGGGCCCAAACCTAGCCTGCACCTTTGAGGAGTACCTGAGAACCTGAACCCGAGTGGCTTAGACCTGGGAAGTGCATACAACACAGGGGCAGCCTCAGACAGTTCCCGGCAGAGCAACCTAGAGTCTGAGCAGTGTAGACTGGGACAGCACACACGCCATGAGCGGGGGCAAACCCAGCATGGCCGAGACATTGTGGAACACATGCCAGTGTTATTTGTTTGCAGTGTTCCTCCCTCCCCACAGCACGACTGAACAAGTGAGCCTAAAAATGTGTCCACCACCATGCCCTTGTGTTAGGGCAGAAATTAGATACTGAAGAGACCACCAAACAGGAGAAGCTAAAACAAACAGAGGGAACCACCTTGGAAGTGACAGGTGCAATAGATTAAAACCCTGTAGTTAGCATCAACTACATAGAAAGGGGCCTATAGATCTTGAGAAGTATAAGCCGGATCAAGGAACTATCTGAAAATGAACCCTACACTGTCCGCAACAACACCAGAGAAAGTCCGAGATATATTTTTACTATTATAATTTTTTAATTTAAATTTTTTTATTTTTAATTCCTCTATTACTCCTTTAATTTTCATTTTTATAACCTAATATTATTTGCAAAAAAGACCCGATTTTTTAAAGCAAACTACATATATATATTTTATAATTTTTGTGACTTTGTATTTTTTCCCCTTAATATTGTATTTTTCAAAATCCAACCTCTACTCTAGATTTTTAATCTTTGCTTTTTAGTATTTGCTATCGATTTTGTACCTTTAAGAACCCAATCTTCAGTACCCATTTTTCCTTGGGAGTGAGATCACTGGCCTGATTGCTCTCTCCCCATTTCGACTCTCCTTTTTCTCCACCAGGTCGCCTCTATCTCCTCCCTGCCACCTTCTCTTCTCTACCCAACGTTGTGAATCTCTTTGTGTGTTCCAGAATGTGGAGAACACTTAGGGAACTGATTACTGACTGGATCTGTCTCTCTCCTTTTGATTCCCTCCTTTATCCTCCTGGCCACCTCTGTCTCCTTCGTCCCTCTTCTTTACTCTGTGTAACTCCATGAACATCTCTGAGCGGTCCAGATTGTGGAGCACACAAAAGGAAGTGATTACTGGCCAGCTTACTCTCTCCTCTTTTGATTCCCCCTCGTCTCATCCTGTTCACCTCTATCTCCCTCCTCCCTCTTCTCTTCTCCATGTAACTCTGTGAACCTCTCTGGGTTTCCCTCACTGTGGAGAAACATTTCATCTTTAACCTAGATGTTTTATCATTGGTGCTGTATAGATGGAGAAGTCTTGAGGCTACTGCAAAAATAAGACTGAAAACCAGAGGCAGGAGGCTTAAGTCCAAATCCTGAGAACACCAGAGAACTCCTGGCTACAGGGAACATTAACTGACAGGAGCTCATCAAACGCCTCCATACCTACACTAAAACCAAGCACCACCCAAGGGTCAAAAAACTCCAGAGCAAGACGCACCACGCAAATTTTCCAGCAACACAGGAACATAGCCCTGAGCCTCAATATACAGGCTTCCCAAAGTCACTCCAAACACACAGACATCTCATAACTCATTACTGGACAATTCATTGCACTCCAGAGAGAAGACATCCAGCTCTAGCCACCAGAACACCGACACAAGCTTCCCAAACCAGGAAACCTTGACAAGACACCCGTCCAACCCCACCCACAGCGAGGAATCTCCACAATAAAGAGAAATCCACAAACTGACAGAATACAGAAAGGCCACCCCAAACACAGCAACATAAACAAGATGAAGAGGCAGAGGAATACCCAGCAGGTAACGGAACAGGATAAATGCCCACCAAACTAAACAAAAGGGGAAGAGATGGGGAATCTACCTGATAAAGAATTCTGAATAATGATAGTGAAAATGATCCAAAATCTTGAAAACAAAATGGAGTTACAGATAAATAGCCTGGAGACAAGGATTGAGATGATGCAAGAAAGGTTTAACAAGGGCCTAGAAGAAATTAAAAAAGAGTCAATATATAATGAATAATGCAATAAATGAGATAAAAAACACTCTGGAGGGAACCAACAGTAGAATAATTGAGGCAGAAGATAGGATAAGTGAGGTAGAAGATAGAATGGTAGAAATAAATGAAACAGAGAGGGAAAAAAACGAATTAAATGAGGACAATCTCTGAGACTGCTGGGACAATGTTAAATGCCCTAACATTCGAATCATAGGAATCCCAGAAGAAGAAGCCAAAAAGAAAGACCATGAGAAAATATGTAATGAGATAATAGTTGAAAACTTCCCTAAAATGGGGAAGGAAATAATCACCCAAGTCCAAGAAACCTAGAGGGTCCCAAACAGGATAAACACAAGGCGAAACACACCAAGACACATATTAGTCAAATTAACAAAGATCAAACACAAAGAACAAATATTAAAAGTAGCAAGGGGAAAACAACAAATGGCACACAAGGGGATCCACATAAGGATAACAGCTGATCTTTCAATAGAAACTTTTCAGGTCAGGAGGGAATGGCAGGACATACTTAAAGTGATGAAAAAAATAACTTACAGCCCAGATTACTGTACCCAGCAAGGATCTCTTTCAAATATGAAGGAGAAATCAAAAGCTTTCCACACAAGTAAAAGCTGAGAGAATTCAGCATCACCAAACCAGCTGCAACAAATGCTAAAGGATCTTCTCTAGACAGGAAACACAGAAAGGGTATATAAACTCGAACCCAAAACAATAAAGAAAATGGCAACGGGATCATACTTATCAATAATCACCTTAAACGTAAATGGGTTGAATGCCCCAACCAAAAGACAAAGGCTGCCTGAATGGATACAAAAACAAGACCCCCATATATGTTGTCTACAAGAGACCCACCTCAAAATGAGGGACACATACAGACTGAAAGTGAAGGGCTGGAAAAAGATATTCCACACAAATAGAGACCAAAAGAAAGCAGGAGTAGCAATAGTCATATCAGATAAAATGGATTTTAAAACAAAGGCTGTGAAAAGAGACAAAGAAGGAAACTACATACTGATCAAAGGCTCAATCCAAGAAAAAGATATAAAAATTATAAATATTTATGCACCCAACATAGGAGCACCACAATATGTAAGACAATTACTAACACGTATGAAAGAGGAAATTAACAATAACACACTAATAGTGGGAGACTTTAATACCCCACTCACACCTATGGATAGATCAACTAAACAGAAAATTAACAAGGAAACACAAATTTTAAATGATACCATAGGCTAGTTAGACCTAATAGATCTCTATAGGACATTTCACCCCAAAACAATGAATTTCACCTTTTTCTCAAGTGCACACGGAACCTTTTCCAGGACAGATCACATCCTGGGCCATAAATCTAGCCTTGGTAAATTAAAAAATATTGAAATCATTCCAAGCATCTTTTCTGACCACAATGCAGTAAGATTAGATCTCAATTACAGGAGAAAAACTATTAAAAATGCCAACATATGGAGGCTGAACAACACGCTACTGAATAATGAACAAATCATAGAAGAAATCAAAAGAGAAATCAAAATATGCATAGAAATGAATGAAAATGGAAACACAACAACCCAAAACCTCTGGGACACTATAAAAGCAGTGCTAAGGGAGAAGTTCATAGCAATACAGGCACACCTCAAGAAACAAGAAAAAAGTCAACTAAATAACCTAACTCTACATCTAAAGAAACTAGAAAAGGGAGGAGTGAAGAACCCCAGGGTTAGTAGAAGGAAAGAAATCGTAAAAATTAGGGCAGAGATAAATGCAAAAGAAACAAAAGAGACCATAGCAAAAATCAACAAAGCCAAAAGCTGGTTCTTTGAGAAGGTAAATAAAATTGACAAACCACTAGCCAGACTCATCAAGAAACAAAGGGAGAAGAACCAAATCAATAAAAGTAGAAGTGAAAATGGAGAGATCACAACAGACAACACAGAAATACAAAGGATTATTAGAGAATAGTATCAGCAATTATATGGCAATAAAATGAATAACCTGAAAGAAATGGACAAATTCCTAGAAAAATACAACTTTCCAAAACTGAACCAGGAAGAAATAGAAAATCTGAACAGACCCATCACAAGCACAGAATTAGAGGCTGTAATCAGAAATCTTCCAGCAAACAAAAGCCCAGGACCAGACAGCTTCACAGCTGAATTTTACCAAAAATTTAGAGAAGAGCTAACACCTATTCTACTCAAACTCTTCCAGAAAATTGCTGAGGAAGGGAAACTTCCAAACTCATTCTATGAGGCCACCATCACCCTAATCCCAAAATCTGGTAAAGACCCCACAAAAAAAGAAAACTACAGGCCAATATCACTGATGAACATAGATGCAAAAATCCTTAACAAAATTCTAGCAATCAGAATCCAACAACACATTAAGAAGATCATACATCATGACCAAGTGGGCTTTATCCCAGGAATGCAAGGATTCTTCAATATCCGCAAATCAATCAACGTAATACACCACATTAACAAACTGAAAAATAAAAACCATATGATTATCTCAATGGATGCAGAGAAAGCCTTCGACAAAATTCAACATCCATTTATGATAAAAACCCTCCAGAAAGTGGGAATAGAAGGGACATATCTCAACATAATAAAAGCTATATATGACAAACCCACAGCAAACATTATCCTCAATGGTGAAAAACTGAAGGCATTTCTCCTAAAGTCAGGAACAAGACAAGGGTGCCCACTCTCACCACTACTATTCAATATAGTTCTGGAAGTTTTGGCTACAGCAATCAGAGCAGTAAAAGACATAAAAGGAATACAAATTGGAAAAGAAGAAGTAAAACTTTCACTGTTCCCTGATGACATGATCCTCTACACAGAAAACCCTAAAGACTCTACCAGAAAACTACTAGAGCTAATCAATGATTATAGTAAAGTTGCAGGATATAAAATCAACACACAGAAATCCCTTGCATTCCTATACACTAATAATGAGAAAATAGAAAGAGAAATTAAGGAAAGTATTCCATTCACTGTTGCAACGAAAAGAAGTAAATACTTAGGAATATATCTACCTAAGGAAACAAAAGACTTGTACATAGAAAACTATAAAACACTAGTGAAAGTAATCAAAGAGGACACTAATAGATGGAGAAATATACTGTGTTCATGGATTGGAAGAATAAATATTGTAAAAATGAGTATACTAACCAAAGTAATTTATACATTCAATGCAATCCCTATCAAGCTACCAACGATATTTTTCACACAACTAGAACAAATAATCTCACAATTTGTATGGAAATACAAAAAACCTCGAATACCCAAAGCATTTGAGGAAGAAGAATGGAACTGGGGGGATTAACCTGCCGGACTTCAGGCTCTACTACAAAGCCACAGTCATCAAGACAGTATGGTACTCGCATAAAGACAGAAATATAGATCAATGGAACAAAATAGAAAGCCCAGAGATAAATCCACGCACCTGTGGACACATTATCTTTGACAAAGGAGGCAAGAATGTAGAATGGAGACAAGATAGTCTCTTTAACAAGTGGTGCTGGGAAAACTGGTCAGCCACTTGTAAAAGAATGAAACTAGAACACTTCCTAACACCATACACCAAAATAAACTCAAAATGGCTTAGAGAGCTAAATGTAAGACCAGAAACTATAAAACTCCTAGAGGAGAACATAGGCAAAACACTCTCTGACATAAATCACAGCAGGATCCTCCAAGACCCACCTCCCAGAATATTGGAAATAAAAGCAAAAGTAAACAAATGGGACCTAATTAAAATCAAGAGCTTCTGTACAGAAAACGAAACTCTAAGCAAGGTGAAAAGACAGCCTTCAGAATGGGAGAAATTAATAGCAAATGAAACAACTGACAAAGAATTAATCTTCAAAATATATAAGCCGCTTCTGCAGCTCAATTCCAGAAAAATAAACGACCCACTCAAAAAATGGGCCAAAGAACTAAACAGACATTTCTCCAAAGAAGACATACAGATGGCTAACAAACACATGAAAAACAAACACATGCTCAACATCCCTCATAATCAGATAAATGCAAATCAAAACCACAATGAGATACCATTTCACACCAGTCAGAATGGCTGCTATCCAAAAGTCTACATGCAGTAAATGCTAGAGAGGGTGTGGAGAAAAGGGAACCCTCTTACACTGTTGGTGGGAATGCAAACTAGTACAGCCACTATGGAGAACAGTGTGGAGATTCCTAAAAAAACTGGAAATAGAAGTGCCATATGATCCAGCAATCGCACTCCTGGGCGTACACACCGAGGAAACCAGAATTGAAAGAGACACATGTACTCCAATGTTCATTGCAGCACTGTTTATAATAGCAAGGACATGGAAGCAACCTAGATGTCCATCTGCAGATGAATGGATAAGAAAGCTTTGGTACATATACACAATGGAGTATTTTTAAGCCATCAAAAAGAATGTATTTGAATCAGTTCTAATGAGGTGGATGAAATTGGAGCCTATTATGCAGAGTGAAGTAAGCCAGAAAGAAAAACATCAGTGCAGTATACTAATGCATATATATGGAATTTATTAAGATTGTAACCTTAACCCTGTATACGAGACAGCAAAAGAGACATAGGTGTATAGAACAGTCTTTGGGACTTTGTGGGAGAGGGTGAAGGTGGGATGATTTGGGAGGATGGCATTGTAACATGTATATTATCATATGTGAAATGAATCACCAGTCCAGGTTCGATTCATGATACAGGATGCTTGGGGCTGGTGCACGGGGATGACCTGGAGGGAGGATATGGGGAAGAGGGACGTGGGAGGGGGATTCAAGAAGGGGAACACATGTACACCCAGGGCGGTTTTGTGTCAATGTATGGCAAAACCACCCAATATATTAATGTAATTTGCCTGCAATAAAAAATTTAAAAAAAATAAACAAAGGCTGTGAAAAGAGACAAAGAAGGACACTACATAATGATCAAAGGGTCAATCCGAGAAGAAGATATAACAATTATAAATATATATGAACCCAAAATAGGAGCACCATAATATGTAAGACAAATGCTAACAAGTATGAAAGGGGAAATTAACAATAACACACTAATAGTGGGAGACTTTAATACCCCACTCACACCTATGGATAGATCAACTAAACAGAAAATTAACAAGGAAACACAAACTTTAAATGATACAATAGACCAGTTAGACCTAATTGATATCTATAGGACATTTCACCCCAAATCAATGAATTTCACCTTTTTCTCAAGCGTACTCGGAACCTCCTCCAGGATATCTATCACATCCTGGCCCATAAATCTAGCCTTGGTAAATTCAAAAAAATTGAAATCATTCCAAGCATCTTTTCTGACCACAATTCAGTAAGATTCGATCTCAATTACAGGAGAAAACTATTAAAGATTCCAACATATGGAGACTGAACAACATGCTGCTGAATAACCAACAAATCACAGAAGAAATCAAAAAAGAAACGAAAATATGCATAGAAACGAATGAAAATGAAAACACAACAACCCAAAACCTCTGGGACACTGTAAAAGCAGTGCTAAGGGGAAAGTTCATAGCAACACAGGCATACCTGAATAAACAAGAAAAAAGTCAAATATGTAACCTAACTCTACACCTAAAGCAACTAGAAAAGGAAGAAATATAGAACCTCAGGGTTAGTAGAAGGAAAGAAATCTTAAAATTAGGGCAGAAATAAATGCAAAAGAAACAAAAGAGACAATAGCAAAAATCAACAAAGCCAACAGGTGGTTCTTTGAGAGGATATATATAATTGACAAACCATTAGCCAAACTCATCAAGAAAAAAAGGGAGAAAAATCAAATCAATAAAAGTAGAAATGAAAATGGAGAGATCTCAGCAAACAACACAGACATACAAAGGATCACAAGAGACTACTATCAGCAATTCTATGCCAATAAAATGGACAACTTGGAAGAAATTGACAATTTCTTAGAAACGTACATCTTTCCAAAACTGAACCAGGAAGAAATAGAAAACCTTAACAGACCCATCACAAGCATGGAAATTGAAACCATAATCAGAAATCTTCCAACAAACAAAAACCCAGGACCAGACGGCTTCACAGCTCAATTCTACCAAAAATTTAGAGAAAAGCTAACACCTATCCTACTCAAACTCTTCCAGAAAATTGCAGAGGAAGGTAAACTTCCAAACTCATTCTATGAGGCCACCATCACCCTAATTCCAAAACCTGACAAAGATGCCACAAAAAAGAGAAAACCAGAGGCCAATATCACTGATGAACATAGATGCAAAAATCCTTAATAAAATTCTAGCAAACAGAATCCAACAACATATTAAAAAGATCATACATCATGATCAAGTGGGCTTTATCCCAGGGATGCAAGGATTCTTCAATATCTGCAAATCTATCAATGTAGTACACCACATTAACAAATTGAAAAAATAAAAGCCATATGATTATCTCAAAAGATGCAGAGAAAGCCTTTGACAACCTTCAACATCCATTTATGATAAAAACCCTCCAGAAGGCGGGAATAGAAGAAACATACTTCAACATAATAAAAGCTATATATGACAAACCCACAGCAAACTTTATCCTCAATGGTGAAACATTGAAAGTATTTCCCCTAAAGTCAGGAACAAAACAAGTGTGCCCACTCTCACCAATGCTATTCAACATAGTTTTGGAGGTTTTGGCCATAGCAATCAGAGCAGAAAAATAAATAATCCAAATTGGAAAAGAAGTAAAACTCTCACTCTTTGCAGATGACATGATCCTCTACATAGAAAACCCTAAAGACTCCACCAGAAAATTACTAGAGATAATCAATGAATATTATTGCAGGATATAAAGTCAGCACACAGAAATCCCTTGCATTCTTATACACTAATAATGAGAAAACAGGGAAATTAAGGACACAATTCCATTCACCATTGCAAGGAAAAGAATAAAATACTTAGGAATATATCTACCTAAAGAAACAAAAGACGTATATATGGAAAACTATAAAACACTGGTGAAAGCAATCAAAGAGGACCCTAATAGATGAAGAACTATACCATGTTCCTGGGTTGGAAGAATCAATATAGTGAAAATGAGTATACTACCTAAAGCAATCAATAGATTCAATCCAACCCCTATCAAGCTACCAATGGTATTTTTCACAGAGCTAAAACAAATAATCTCACAATTTGTATGGAAATACAAAAAACCTCGAATAGCCAAAGCAATCTTGAGAAAGAAGAATGGAGCTGGAGGAATCAATCAGGCTCTACTACAAACCCACAGTCATCAAGAGAGTATGGTACTGGCACAAAGACAGAAATATAGATCAATGGAACAAAATAGAAAGCCCAGAGATAAATCCATGCACCTATGGACACCTTATCTTTGACAAAGGAGGCAAGACTATAAAATGGAGAAAAGACAATCTATTTATCAAGTGGTGCTTGGAAAACTGGTCAACCACTTGTCAAAGAATGAAACTAGAACACTTTCTCGGAGAAGACAATGGCACCCCGCTCCAGTACTCTTGCCTGGAAAGTCCCATGGATGGAGGAGCCTGGTAGGCTGCCGTCCATGGGTTGCAAAGATTTGGACACGACTTTCACTTTTCACTTTCATGCATTGTAGAAGGAAATGGCAACCAACTCCAGTGTTCTTGCCTGGAGAATCCCAGGGATGGGGGAGCCTGGTGGGCTGCCGTCTATGGGGTCGCACAGAGTCGGACACGACTGAAGAGACTTAGCAGCAGCAGCAGCAGAACACTTTCTAACACCACACACAAAAATAAACTCAAAATGGATTAAAGATCTAAACATAAGACCAGAAACTATAAAAATCCTAGAGGAGAACATACGCAAAACACTCTCCGACATAAATTACAGCAGGATCCTCTATGACCCACCTCCCAGAATATTGGAAATAAAAACAAAAATAAACAAATGGGACCTAATTAAAATTAAAAGCTTAGGCACAGCAAAGAAAACTATAAGAAAGGTGAAAAAACAGCCTTCAAAATGGGAGAAAATAATACCAAATGAAGCAACTGACAAAGAATTAATCTCAAAAATATACAAGCAACTGCTGCAGCTCAATTCCAGAAAAATAAATGACCCAATCACAAAATGGGCCAAAGAACTAAACAGACATTTCTCCAAAGAAGACATACAGATGGCTAACAAACACATGAAAATGTGCTCAACATGACTCATTATCAGAGAAATGCAAATCAATACCACAGTGAGGTACCATTTCATGCCAGTCAGAATGGCTGCTATCCAAAAGTCTCCAAGCAATAAATGCTGGAGAGGGTGTGGAGAAAAGGGAACCCTCTTACACTGTTGGTGGGAATGCAAATTAGTACAGCGACTATGGAGAACAGTGTGGAGATTCCTTAAAAACTGAAAATAGAACTGCCATACAACCCAGCAATCCCACTCCTGGGCATATACACCGAGGAAACCAGATTTAGAAGAGACACGTGTACCCCAATGTTCATCCCAGCACTGTTTATAATAGCAAGGACATGGAAACAACCTAGATGTCCATCAGCAGCATATGTATGGAATTTAGAAAGATGGTAGCAATAACCCTGTATGCGAGACAGCAAAAGAGACACAGATGTATATAACAGTCTTTTGGACTCTGTGGGAGAGGGCAAGGGTGGGATGATTTGGGAGAATGGCATTGAAACATGTGTATTATCATATGTGAAATGAATCACCAGTCCAGGTTCGATGCATGATACAGGATGCTCGGGGCTGGTGTACTGGGATGACTCAGAGGGATGGGATGGGGAGGGAGGTGGGAGGGTGGTTCAGAATGGGGAACACGTGTACACCCCTGGTGGATTCATGTCGATGTATGCAAAACCACTACAATATTGTAAAGTAATAAGCCTCCAATTGAAATAAATACATTTATATTTAAAAAAGGATAATAAAAATTCTGATGATATCTTAAAAAAACAAAAACAAAAAAGGATTAGTTCCAGCCCCTATAGTCACCAACTGACATTGCACCCTGAGAGAGGCAAATTCAGGATGAAAAACAGGGTACTCTAAGCTCTGGATAACTAGGCCTCATAGATAGATGTATTTGTCTCAATAAAAAAATTTTTAATGATCCCAGATTCTTACATCTTCCCATGCATAGAAAAGGAATAAAATGATTAATTTGAGATATCTTGGTAAAAGATATCATCTTTAATCAAAAATGTATGCTTGACTGCACCTATTCCTTAGCCAAAAATCATATATAAACTGGCTTCTCCCTTATTCTTTGGAGCATTTCTCTCAGAGCTGTAGTCTCCCTGGCTATAGTCCTCAATAAGATGCTGAATAAAACTTAAACTCACAGCTCTTATTCTGTGAGTTTTTCTTTCAGTTGACATCCACTAGACAGCAAGCTTCTTTATGTTTAATTCTCTAGCACCCAGAAAATATAGGCTTAATGCATGCTTGTTGGCTAACTGAATCAGTGATCAAATGAACAGAAGAATGAAGAAACAGGGAAGAAAATGCCAAGGAAGAGATATGGGTGGGTTCTAGAAAAATGAGTCTGTGTTTGATAGGAATAACATGCCACATTTTGGAGAGAGGGAGATGTTTATTGTATCTGGTTCCCTGAATGCATGCAGGAAAATCAGGGTAGTGGAGACTGAAAGGGGAAGTTGGAATCAGAGAGTTAAGAGCCTGTGCCACCTCCTGAAGAGCTGGAATCTTATCTCTAGCAGTGGTTCTTAAACTTCAAGGTGCACAGTAATTGTCTGGAGGGCTTGATAAAACACAGATGAGTGGGCCCCATTCCTTGACTTTCTAGTCTGGGTTGGAGCTCGCAAATTTTTTTTCTAACGGGTTCTCAAATGATGTTGATACTGTTGGCCTGGGATCAAAATCTCAGAAACCTGCTCTAAGCTGTGGTCTTGGGGCTGTAAGGAAACTGATTCAGACCTTGAAGAAAAGTACTGTGAACTGGGGGCTGGTCACAGAAGTCCATTCATTCACTCATTCATTCAATAAGTATTTAATAAACACCAATTATGTATGTGAGCCTGGTGGACTACTGTCCATGGGGTCGCAAAGAGTTGGTCACGACTGAGCAACCTAAGCGCATGCACACACATGTACTTGGCATTGTTTTAGTGTTGGAGACACGATAGTAAACAAAGGACTGTTAAGATAGGATTCAGGATGAGTTTCTATGCAAATTCACTTTATCCCTGAGTCATCAAAGTGGTAGACCTTGGTATTCTAAAATTCTGCCTCCCTCAGGTCAGGATTAATCTAGGATTTTGATTCTCCTGGTTGCAGTCACAAGACATTCAACTCTTGTGAGAGACAGCAAGGAGTCCTAGTACCATTTTAGGGGAGAAGTACCACAGACTATGGTGCTCCCCTGGTGGCTAAGTGGTGAAGAACCCTCCTGTCAATGCAGGAGAGGCAGGTTCGATCCCTGGGTCGGGAACATCCCCTCGAGAAGGAAATGGCAACTCACTCCAGTATTCTTGTCTGGGAAATCCAGATTCATGGACAGAAGAGCCTGGAGGGCTACAGTCCATAGGGTCGCAAAGAGTCGGACATGACTGAGTGACTAAGCAACCACCACCACAAACTATTTTGGAACTCTAGCAGAGGAAGGCAGCCCCGTAGTACTTTTTATATGAATGCTGTTTTCATAAGCTTGTCCAGATGCAAATGTTATTGGTTTCTCTTCAGTGTGGCCTCCATGTTTGAGGGTGTTGGAGGAGCCTTTGTAAAAATCTCAGTGTCTAAGCTGTCTCCTCGGTCAATTAATTCAGAATTTATAGGGAAGGATGCAGCCTAGATATTTGGAGAAATTCCCCAGATGATTCTAATGTATAACCAGGGTTGAGAGCCTCTTGCTGTTGAATAATCTGAATCCTCAAGAGCTGAACATAAGCACTTGTGACCATCATAGATCACCAGAGCCTTCTGTTGCTAGAAATGGATCCTCAAGGGTCAGGGTGGCAGAAATTCCAGGTGACTGCCTAGAATCTGATGAGCCACTGGAATATAATAAATCTTTTGATTTGCAGTGTGTTGTGCATAGCCATCGACAACTTGAAAAGTTTTGGAAATTATGGTTCTTCACTAAAATGTAACTGTGTTGGTTATATTTGCTCATCACTGGTCCCCTATCCACATTTTGTCTCTGGAGTATAATGTCATGATTAAGAGTCTATGGTTAGAGAAGAGCTGGTTTTGACCCCTGGCTCTGTCACTGTCATGTGTCCTAACTTTGTGACATTCTCTGAACCTCAGTTTCCTTACCTATAAAACAAGGATGTAAGTACCTACCTCATGGGATTTAAAAAAAAAATTATTGGAGTATAGTAGCTTCACAATGTTGTCTTAGATTCTGCTGTAGAGCAAAGTGAATCAGCTATATGTATACATATATTCCCTCTTTTTTGGATTTCCTTCCCATTTAGGTCACCACAAAGCACAGTAGTGTTCCCTGTGCTATACAGTAAATTCTCATTAGTTATCTATTTTATACATGCTGCTGCTGCTAAGTCACTTCAGTCGTGTCCGACTCTGTGTGACCCCATAGACGGAAGCCCACCAGGCTCCCCCGTCCCTGGGATTCTCCAGGCAAGAACACTGGAGTGGGTATTATAGTAGTGTATATATGTCAATCCCAATCTCCTGATTCATCCCACGCCCCTTTCACCCCCCTTGGTGTCAATACATTTGTTTTGGACATCTGTACCATTTTTTCTAGATTCCACATGTATATTAATACACAATATTTGTTGTTCTCTTTCTGACTTACTCTGTAAGTGTTCTCTTTCACTCTGTACAGCAGTCTCTAGGTCCATCCTCATCTCTACAAACAGGATTATTGTCGAGGGTGAAGGCAAAATCAGCAAATATCTGTAAAGTATAGCCCAGTGCCTAGATCACCTAAATGTCTGGAGATGGGGTGTCACATCAGGTACCTTCAGTGGTCACCTCAGGGCCATGGGATTGGGAGGGTGGAGGAAATGGAAGACTTTCACGTTTTACTTTTTACCCTTCTGTATTGTTTTAAGTTTATAGATGACGTAATTTACCTTTGTAAGTTTTGAAAGTGCCAAGAAAAGACAAAAGAAGCTGACCCCCTATCATGACCCCAGAGAGTCTCCAAGGAGGCTCAGAGGTCATCCAGACTGTGGCCCTCATGAGTGCAAGAATCTCCGCTACCATCACCCTCTGAGGGCTCGTTCAATTTCCACCACACATTCTCCAGGGCAGGATTTCATGTCCAGGCCATTTCATTTTTCATATAGCTCAAAATGCTGGAAAGTTATCTCTTTTTATATTGAGCCCAAATCTGTCTTCCTGGGATGTCCTTCTGTTAGGCCTGCCTAGTTTCACCTTATGGAACCACTCAGAGTAAGCTAAATAGAATCTCCTGTACCTAATACTTCATGACAAGCCTTGATATATTTAAAAAGAGTTCTGTCATTTTGAAATTTGGTCTTTTCAGAAAAATCCCCAAATATTTTGGCTATTCCTCAGAAGATGTCATTTCCCCACACAGTCACAGATTGAGTTCTGTGAAAGGAGACATCGAACAGACTGGAGGGTGCAAGGTGTTTATTATGGGTTAGTGCTTATGAAGGGATTGGGGAAAAATCAGACGTGGGAGAGGAGGAAGTTGAACTCCAATTCAGGCTCAGCAAAGTGTCAGCTAACCAGGCACACAAGCTCTAGAGAGGGAGTTATCTGTCACAGTTGCCCAGCAGCGGGCAATATGTTCTGCCTCCCTCAGTCCTCATTGTGGGACATGTCACCTCGGGTGACAGCTTTCTTCAGTTGAATCTGTCTGCTGACTGCGCTCCTCACAACTGGGCAACAAGTCCTTCCTTGAAGAGGGATCTGAATTAGCACATTCCCACGTCTGTCAGTCTATCCATTGTGCCATCTGGATTCATTTCACACAAATTCAAAGGACAGGTCTTCTGGGAACCATGGGAGTCAGTGGGCCTCTCTTCCTGAGGGAAAACAGAGGAGGCAGATGAGGGAGGTTAACCGGATGAACTACAGTCCCTGCTACTACAGTTGGTCTCAGGACTGTGACTGGTACTTGATTCTATACCCTTTGTGTGACAGCATCCTGACCGCTTCCTGGTGACCATGTCAGTTGTCCTGTCAAGACAGTGGCTCTAGTAGAAGTCCAAAGTGCCCAGGTTGCAGCTGTGCCTTATATAATTCAATGTGATTCTTGTTGTATCCTCTGGAAGAGGTGTTCCCCTTTGGGAATCACAGCCTTTAAGCTAACAAAGCCCTGAGGTTCATGGATGGAAAGCATAGATTCTCCCAATGGGTTTTGTGAGTGATGATAAGTAAGTGGTGTGTTAGTTGGATAGGGCTGCTATAAGAAAGCACCACAGGGATTTCCCTGGTGGTCCAGTGGCTGAGGCTTTGCACTCTTAGTGCAGGGGCCCATGTTCCATCCCAGGTCAGGAAACTAGATCCCACATGGCACAACCAAAGATCCCCACAACTAGTACCGAGTGCAGCCAAATAAATAATTTTTTTCTGTTAAAAGAAAGTACCACAGACTGAGGGGCTTAGCAAAAAATGTATTTTTTCATGGTTATGGGGCCTAAAAATATGAGATCGAAGTGTTGGCAGGGTTGTTTCCTTCTGAAGGCCATGAGGGAAGGATCTGTTCCAGGCTTCTCTCCATGAGGAGAAACTACTGGTCTTTCCAAGTAAGGAAAGCTCAGTGTGGTCAACATGCCTTCCAGGTGGCCAGGAAGACTCCTTAAGGCCTAGTGCCATGGTTGGGGCTCAGTGTTGGTCTCCACTGTTGACAAGTTGAATATTGAGAGGCCACAGTAATTAGATCCATGGTTTCTGAAGTGGGAGTTCATGCTGTTGGGCCACGTGCAGGCTTCATATCTGCCACCATAGCCACTCCACTCATGTCCCCATCAGGCCACTTTAGGGACCCCAGAAGGTAAAGGTTGACTGAGGTTACCTGGCTGGGTCATTCTGTCAACTTGTTTCTTCAGTGCCTCTCTCACAACAGATGCTTGCTGGTGGAGATTAAAATGGGCTGCAAAGGTCTTCATATTTGGGCCCCACTCCCAGGTGCCCATCCACGTGCCTCTACTGCTGAGCTCCTTGCTCTCTGTACTCCTGTCTTTATCCTATATGGACCCTATCCAGCTGGCCAGACCATTCACCTCTTCTTCTTCCAAAGACAGTGGTTGCCCAGGTACACTGTCCAAAACTAGCCCATTACAATCTCTTCCCTGCCCACTGTCTGTCAAAGCCATCATTGAGAGAGGCTGCACTAAGGTACTGTCCATGTTTCCCTGGCACCACACCCACCCACATTTAGATGCCTATGCTTCAGGCTTTTTCCTCCCCTACCAGCTGGTGGTGTGGGATCCCACATATGGTCTCAAATGTCAGCTCATGGAGGGCTTGGGAGCAACACTGGTGGATGCCACAAGGATCTGGGCTACTTATTCATGCATCATGCTTCTACCCTGTGGCCTTGTTCTTACTTAATCCAAGATGTACTCCTTCCAGCTTCTTACGGATTATTGAGTGGCTCATCTCATCTTGTGACTTGGGGCCCCTGACAGCATACAGACTATTGGGGAGATTTTGGACCCATGGACTTCTGGTGTCTAACAGTTGGGCATTCTGTCTGTACCACTAGCAACCATGAGGAGTTTTTAAGTTTTACAGGTCTCCCACCATGGTCTTGCACTAGAACCCCAGCAGACTGTCTTGTGGCTCTTCCCCTGGGCTTGCCAAAATCTGTCAGTGGCCATTGTTCTCACCACGGACCCCTCTAGCATCATAGCATCTGCTGAACCAAGAAGCGGTATTGCTTACACTAAAGCCTGAACCTGATGCAAAGCACTTCTGTAGGCTCAGAAGTGTAGGCTCAGGCTGTAGTCCATAACAGCCTCAGACCTCCTGCTCGCTAGCAACTTCCTCTCCACAGGACCCAGTCTTCAAATTCTGGTGACTATTCTAACGATTGGACCACCACTTTGTGCGCTCTGCCTGTCAGTAGTGAGTGGATTCTCAGTGCCAGCCTGGCAGCCAGTGATTCCACTCTGGAGACCTGATTACTCCTCACACCAACTTCCTCATTCTGGGTTTTCTGGAAGCAGACACTAACATGGAATTTAGAGGGCATGATATTTTTAGGGACTAACACCTGTGAAAGGAAGCATGACTGAGGAGAGGAAGGAGTCCAAGTGCAAGGCAGACCTGACTGCACCTCGGCCCACCTCGCCAGGAGCTCTGGAGCAAGTGCTGCCCTTCACAGTTGCCCCAGGGTAGGCTAAAGTGTCCAGGCCTTTTAACCCATCACTCTTTGCCCTCTTGGCCAACCACCTGCTGAGGGCAGCCTCAGGAAAGGCAGTACTTCGGGTCCCTCTGTTTTGCAGACCTGACCTTGGCAGAGGCAGCTCTCAGCGCTGGTGGCAGACCCTGAGGGAGCTGGTGGCTTCATGTAATCATGCACCCTCCAGGGGCAGCGGGGCCTTCCTGGAAGCAGAGTCTGACCAGTGTGTGTCCCTGTCTCCCACCTTCTCCACCATTCTGATCGTCTGCATCAGTACTGCTTACAGGTTGTGAACTGTCTCATGAATCAAAAGCTCCCGAGCAGAGAGCAGTCTTATTACCCCAACGATTCTGAGACTAGTACCTCATTTTCAGCAAGATCCAACGCACTGGTCCTTGCCCCTCAAGGTGGCATGTTCTTTCCTTTTTTTAAAAAAAAAAAGTCATCTCACATTATCCAAATATACAAAGCTGCTGTGGAGCAGAGGAGTTCAAGCCATAGGAATGAAAGCAGAGCACAGTGGGAGGAGTGTGGTATCGGGTTGGAAGGAAATGAGTGAAAATCTCTGCCCTGCTGCTCATTGGCTGGCCAGCACATATTTGCTTGTGCAGAAACATCAGTGAGAGAAGCTTTTAAGTAATATAAGTTCTCTAAGCCTCTTTTGTTCTCTAGAAAATGGGAGTCATAAACACCTACCACACACTTGTTCAGAGATTTAAAGCAAATAAGATAATTATGAACAGTTGTTCACTGCTATGTCCCCAGCACCAAGAACATCTGGTTCTGAGGTAGCATTCAGATGTGTGCATGAGTGTTGATGAATGAATCAAAAACTGGTGCAGAATGAACGCTGGCTTTTGTGATTATTATGGACTAAACACTTTACATGCATTAACTCATGTAATCTTTGCAACAATCCTATGAGTATCTTCCATTTTACAGATGTGGTAACTGAGGCTCGGAAAGGGGAAGGTCATGTTGCCAGTAAGTTGGTGAACCAGAATGGGAGCCCAGATCTTTGTGCATCAGAAACCTGTGCTCTTTTCCACATTCAACTTGTGGTTTTCAGCCATGTGTGTCAGCTCACTGAGGTACTGATCAGGGAATAATTTTCTGTCAGAAGAAAAGCCATGGTCGACCTTTTCAGAGCAGAGAACTCTCATTTTCAAAGGCTGAGGCTGCTGGAAATTTGATAGTTTTTCAGGCTATTGTGAAAATACATGACTTACCCTGAAGGATCAATCCACTCCTCTGCCTTTTCAAAGAGCAGTCTCCCAAAATATAGACTTTTGATAATAGAGCAAGAAATCAGTCAAAGGTGTAGGTAGAAGGTTTGTTCATCAGTCAAGGTTTAATTGTAGCTGTGAGCCAACACTAAAATGAGTGCGTATTATATCAGAGGCTTTACACACTTTAAAATGCACATCTTGCTACTGCCCCAAGTTTTGCTTCCACTCATCCTCAGATTTCTCCTGATGCTTACTGGTAGCTTGAGGAATGGAATGGGCTGGGGGAAATCTAGGCAAAGTGGCCCCTCCAAAGGCCATGACCCCAACCCTACCATCATGCTCCATTCACCAAGCTCAAGTCTACTAAATACCTTCCTGTGAAACACTGATTTCAAGACACTCAAATAGTCAGTTTGGATCTCTTTGTTTTCCTTCGTCTCCTATGGCCATCAAATCCTGAATCTGGCAAAATGGCACTCCCTCTTGCCAGGTGGAACTAGGTCATGATTAGCCTGGCCCAGGGCTCTCAAATGCACAGCCGGCTCTGGATCTTCATCTTTAATCTCAGGACCACGATGTCATGTGCTTTTGATATCTTGATGTCATGTTATATAATGCTCATTTTCATCTGGACTCACAACTGAGATTAAACCTTGATTGATGAATGAACCTTTCATAGCTAAAGACGATAGCCGAGTATTAAAAACCTTGAAATGGCAGCAATACGATAGCGCACATGCTAGGAAAGTGTAAGGAGCTTTAAAAACAAGCATTTTCTGCTAATTTTAGCTTTCCTGTGCTGTAAGAAGACTCACCAGCTCTGTGGCTCCATACTTCAGAGATAATGAGAACAACTCCACTCTTACTCCTGGCGACTGAAGCTTGGGCAGGGGTGTGAATGTGCACCATATTCTTCATTTCTGCACAGAAGTGCTAACATTTTTGTCAGTCAGCCACTGTCGCATCATTAGCTCCCTGCCTGCAGGCCATATCGTCGTCATCATCATCATTATCATCATAGAAAACGCTCATACTCTCAACCGAATATTCTCCCCTAAGCCTGCCTTCTTCAGGACCTTTAACTAAACCACTTCAGAATTTTTCACTGTGACAGTTTTTTGCATCATTCATTCAAAATTGAGTGATAGTATGTTTTTTTGGACTAGTGTATGCCTCTTCTATTTTGACTCTCATGACAGAGAAGAAATATATGTATATATAATAAATGTACAAATAAATATGTCTGTGTGCACTAAGTCGCTTCAATTGTGTCTGACTTTTTGTGATCCTATGGACTATAGCCCACCATTCTCCTCTGTCCATGGGATTCTCCAGACAAGAATACTGGAGTGGGCTACCATGCCCTCCTCCAGGGGATCTTCCCGACCTAGGGATTAAACCTGAGTCTCTTACGTCTCCTGCATTGCAGAATTTATCACTAGTGCCACCTGGAAAGTCCACCAAGCAAACATATATGTATATATATGTGTGTGTGTGTGTGTGTGAGAAAGCAACAGCATCCCACTCCAGTACTCTTGCCTGGAAAATCCCATGGACGGAGGAGCCTGGTAGGCTGCAGTCCATGGGGTCGCAAAGAGTCAGACATGACTGAGCGATTTCACTTGGACGGAGGAGCCTGGTAGGCTGCAGTCCATGGGGTCGCAAAGAGTCAGACATGACTGAGCGATTTCACTTTCACTTTTCACTTTCACGCATTGGAGAAGGAAATGGCAACCCACTCCAGTGTTCTTGCCTGGAGAATCCCAGGGACAGCGGAGCCTGGTGGACTGCCGTCTCTGGGGTCGCACAGAGTTGGACACGCCTAAAGCGATAAAACATTCACTAGCAATTCCAGTTACTTTCACCTTCAAAAATATTCCAGAATGTGATTGCATTTATTCAGTATGTGTGTGTGTGTGTGTGTGTGTGTGTGTGTGTGTGTGTGTATAATCTCTAGCCTCCCCCATAGCCATAGCCTCCTAACTAGTCTCTGGTCACGCTAAGTGATCACTCTTGTCCTCTGCAATCCATTCCTTCTCTAATAGCAGCCTGAATAATCCCTTATTAATCTAAATCAGATCACGTCCCTCTCTGGTTCAGAAGCTTCTAACCACTTCTGATTACATCCATACCTCCTGCCACACCCCTCAAGGCCCTGCATGGTCTGGGCTCTACTGACCTCTTAAGCCTCATCTCCCCTCTCTTCTTTTCTCATTCTGCTCCATCCACACAGATGAAATCAGATAAAGCAGAATGTTATGAGGTACATGAGGGACTTTTCCTGGAGTCCTGGATATTTGGCTGAAGCACAAAACTGGGGGCTATGGGTATTAAGTAATTTTATAATAATGGAGACTTACAATCCTTCATCACTGACTATGTGCCAGGCATGCATCTAAGCACTTTGGCATGGATGAACTCATTTAAACACACCCCCTTGAAGAAGGTACTATTATCATTCTTATTGTACAGAAGAGGAGACCGATGTACAGAGATGACAGGTTGTGTTGTGTTAGTCTCTCAGTTGTATCTGACTCTTTGAGACCCCTTAGGCTGTAGTCTGCCAGGGTCCTCTGTCCATGGGATTCTCTAGACAAGAATACTGGAGTGGCTTGCCATTCCCTTCTCCAGGGGATCTTTCCAACTCAGGGATCCAACCCGGGTCTCCTACTTTACAGGCAGATTCTTTACTGCCTGAACCACCAGGGAAGCCCAATTCACAACACAGTGGTGAATGCTGGGGCCAACCACACAGTTTCACGGGATCAGCTAAGGAGCTACCAAAGACACCTTTCTAATACTTCTCAAAGGTGGCTAAGCTGCCCCTTTAGACCCTTACCCCCACTCCATCCAACCTACAAAAGCAGCGGATGGAGGCTTTTTGAAGGTAGGGTTGTCTTGGAAGAGGGAATTTGCATTAGTCGAGAGTCATCAGGCCAACTTGAGGACCTTTTCCTTCCCTCTTCATGGGGATCAAAGGACTCCTTCAAGCTAAATGAAATAGGACTGCTGATATGTCATACAGGAACAGTTGAACCAAGCTCTTTACTGGCAAGGACTGTGTCTTTGGGGGTCTCTGGATCTGCAGTTCCTAGAACGGTGCTAGCCACAGGGTGAGAGTTCTGTGCACCAGTGAGGGACTCCTAGCTATGCAGGAACCTTTCTTTGTATGCTTCCACTGGCTGAGGAACACCCAGAAAGGAGATGAAAGGGTTGGGCTTTGAGATTCTTATGATCTAGACAGGGAGATAGAGAGCAGAGAGCAACTGGGAAAAGAAGAAGAGAAACAAGAGACCAGCACAAGAAGACAAAGAGAAAATTCCAGTTGCCAAGTATGAAAACTGAAGGCCATCTAGAAGGAGGGCTTCATAAAGGTTGCAGTTATTACTACCTTCATTTGCTGCTGCTGCTGCTGCTAAGTCATGTCAGCTGTGTCCAACTCTGTGAGACCCCATAGATGGCAGCCCAACAGGTTCCTCTGTCCCTGGGATTCTCCAGGCAAGAATACTGGAGTGGGTTGCCATTTCCTTCTCCAATGTGTGAAAATGAAAAGTGAAAGTGAAGTCGCTCAGTCGTGTCTGATTCTTAGTGACCCCATGGACTGCAGCCCACCAGGCTCCTCCATCCATGGGATTCTCAGGCAAGAGTACTGGAGTGGGACTACCTTCATTTAGTAGATGCCAAAACAAGATACAGAAAGATGATGAAGGGCATGGATTTATGCCCATTGTACAATTGGACACGCCAGAAAGATCAGTCACTTTGATTTGCTGGGGCCTGTCTCCCAGTTCTTATGAGTGACTGGGGCTCAAAAACATGGGATCATTATTGCAGGAAAAATCATGATAATGAAACTTGCTGGAGAATCGTGACTGTGTCTTATAGCTGCATCCGATTCCACTGCATTTGTTCCCGTCGACTCAGAGTCACTTGAGTAATTGAGCCCAAGTTAGGGAGGCTGCAAGCGATGGGCCTGGCAGCAGGCACTGGATCTGAGAAAATGGAGTGAAGAGGTGGAGAGGGATGAACTTTCAACCAGAACATTGGGCAAGGGGATTAGAGAGGCCTCTTTACAAATAGGGAGCAGATTTGTGCAGACTGTTGTTTATGAGTGAGGGCCTGGGAGCCATACTGTCTGGCTCCAGATTCCAGCTCTGCTTAGTGACTGCTGCTGCTGCTGCTGCTAAGTCACTTCAGTCGTGTCTGACTCTGTGTGACCCCACAGACGGCAGCCCACCAGGCTCCCCCGTCCCTGGGATTCTCCAGGCAAGAACACTGAAGTGGGTTGCCATTTCCTTCTCCAATGTGTGAAAGTGAAAAGTGAAAGTGAAGTCACTCGGTCATGTCTGACTCGTAGCGACCCCATGGACTGCAGCCTACTAGGCTCCTCCATCCACGGGATTTTCTAGGCAAGGCTTAGTGACTACAAGTAACTTATTCATTCTGGCACTGGCATGTGGCATGTTGATTAACCCCTATATGACTCTGTTCTTTTGTCCATAAAATGGAATTGTTAACAGTGCCTACCTCACTGGATTGTCATGATTGTTACATGAAATAGTGTATGTAAAGTCTTTGACATTGAGCTAGTGCTTAACAAATGTTTGCTATGATTGTTATCTCTTGCCATATTTTTTACACTGTGGTTTCAACCCATTAATAGATGAGAAAGATCATTTAAGTAGTCATGACTTGGGTATTTCTTTAATAAAATAACATTGCATGAAAAATGAGTGCCTTGAGTGTTGTAAATGTTTCATGAAACTTTTTTAAGGGGTTTATGTGCATGTATAACATAACTGTATACACATAAATACTTATACACATATAGGGCATATGTCAAAATATGTATATAATTATGTGTGTAAATATATAGATGTACTTATACAAACCCATAAAAACACTTATTCACATGCGTACATACATGCACATAAACACTGGCATATGCATTCACAGATACAAAAACATGCATGTGCAGACATGCACACACATGCACACCTACATATATACAGATATATATTCATGTATATACACATGCATATACAAACACATAATGTACTATAAATGTAAACACTCTCATAACACATATAAAGCCATATATACACACATTGATGTATATATATATATACACAAAAATGCAAATGAATACACACATATCTAGACATGCACAAACATACATACAGAGATACTTGTTCACTCATGTGATGATATACACATATATATAGATATACATTCACACACACATACATTTAAACCACCTGCTCGAATACAAACATACACCCACATATACCTATATAATACATACAGTACTCTTCTGTTGGCATGAAAATCAGATTCTAGATTTCAGGTCTGCCTTTGCAGACCATGTTTAGACTAGATCAGTCCTCAGACCCTAGCACACTTGATGTCACTGGAGAAAAACATCTGATCACACTAGAAGCATTTTATAATCATTACTGGCAGATTTCAATACTGCTTTGAAACCATTTATCCATATTCAGTTCAGTTCAGTTGCTCAGTCGTGTCCAACTCTCCACGACCCCATGAATCACAGCACACCAGGCCTCCCCGTCCATCACCAACTCCCGGAGATCACTCAAACTCATGTCCACAGAGTCGGTGATGCCATCCAGCCATCTCATTCTCTGTCGTCCCCTTCTCCTCCCGCCCCCAACCTTTCCTAGCATCAGAGCCTTTTCCAGTGAGTCAACTCGTCGCATGAGGTGGCCAAAGTGTTGCAGTTTCAGCTTTAGCATCAGTCCTTCCAATGAACACCAAGGATTGATCTCCTCTAGAATGGACTGGTTGGATCTCCTTGCAGTACAAGGGACTCTCAAGAGTCTTCTCCAACACCATATTACCTACTCAGAAAAGACTGTGACATCAGTCATTCATGTTCAGATCCTTAACTTCTGGGAGGTGTTTGGACTTGGGTTATAACACCAAAGCCTGATTCCATGGACAGACCAGTGTTTCTGGGAATTGTTTCCACTGTCTAATTTTGGAACAGTTGATCCCTTACTAGAATTCAAAGAGAAGGGGAATTTGTGTGAATAAAACTGATAACAAAAACGGACAGAGAAGCCCCAAATTAGAGAGGAGACCTTTAAGATTTAGGCAACATAAAGGAATTTTTAAATGTGTAACTAGAGAAGATAAATTGTACTTTCAACCTCTTTCAAAAAAAATGTGCAAATGAGCAGCCTACTGTCTTCATTAAATGGGGGAGGGGGAGTAGGTACTAGATGTATTTGAAAGCCAGGAATCCTGGATCTCTCTTATGTGGTGATGGAAAATGTTTGGAAAACTTCAGATTTCAGCCCACATGTGAAGGTTGAGGATTGAAGGTACCAGGTAGACCCATTAGAGATAGCTGACAAGAAAGAAGAATGGGGATTTCCCTGATGGCGTAGTGGGCAAGAATTCACCTGCCAATGCAAGGGACATGGTTTTGATCCTTGGGTTGGGAAGGTTCCACATGCTGCAAAGAAACTAAGGCTGTGAGCCACAATTACTGAGTCTGTGTGCTGCAACTACTGAAGCTTGCATGCCCTAGAGCCCATGCTCTGCAACGAGAAGCCACTGCAATAAGAAGCCCATGGACTACAATGAAGAGTAGCTCCCACTTGCTGCAATTGGAGAAAGCCTGCACAAAGCAATGAAGACTCAGTGCAGCCAAGAATAAAATAATTTTTAAAAAAAGAAAGAAGAATTGGGCACTCTATTGGCATATAGCCAACTTGACTCTTTTGTCCCCTACAAAGATATCATCCCTGTGTTGAATTCTGAGGACATAGAGAAGAATAAAAGACAGGCTCTGACCCCTAGGAGCACAGAATTTTACCCCACCTTTACTCTGCCAATTTTGAACTTGTTACCCTAGAGCCAATGGTAGAGATGGCTAACCGTCCAACCAAATTCATGTTCCCCTTCCACTGTGTGGAGTGGTCAGAAGAAAGTGGCTGTCCTGTTGGGAACTACATTCCTAGTCTTCATTAGAGTTTGATGAAGTCATCTGGCTAGTTCTCACAAATAGCACGTGAGTAAAGAGTGTGTGTCATCTCTAGGCAATCGTGCATTTTCTCCACCTAACTTTCTCTTTTCACTGTCCTGATACAAAGGAGTATAGTGATCGAGGAAGCTGCATATTGAAGATAAAGGAGTCACAATGTATAAGGAGTCTGGGTCCCTGAGTCACTGCTTAAAAGAAAGCTGCCTGTCTAACACAAACACCTGTTTGGATTTTTAAAAGCATGAGAAGTAACGTTCTATTGTGTTTGAGCCAATCACATATCTGGGTCTGCTTGCTTTATCAGTTACCTTATTCTGGGGCTTCCTAGGTGGCACCAGTGGTAAAGAATCCGCCTGCCAGTGCAGGAGACACAAGAGATGCAGGTTTGATCCCCAGGTCAGGAAGTCCCCTTTTCTTCCCCTGGAGAAGGAAATGGCAACCCAATCCAGTATTCTTGTCTGGAGACTCCCATGGACAGAGGAGCCTGGTGGGCTACAGTCCATGGGGTTGCACAGAGTTGGACATGACTGAGCAAACACGCACACCTTACTCTAATACAATTACCTTAGATGAGATGCATCTTTATTGATTTCTCATTTAGATTAGGACATTCCCTAAGTCTGGTGGTTCTATTAGTCAATCCAGGCTGCTGTAGCAGAGTTACCATGGACTAGAGGCTTATAGGAAACAGAAATTTATTTCTCACAGCTCTGGAAACTGGCAAGTCCAAGATCAACGTGCTGGAAGATATGATGTCTGATGAGGGCCACCTCTCTGGTTCATAGATGGCCTTCTCAGTGTGTCCTTATGTGTTGGAAGTGGAAAGAGTGAACTAATTCCATTCAGGGGGCCTCCATCCTCATGACTTGTTTCCCAAAGACCCCCACATTCTAATTCCATCACCCTGAGGGAGATTTCAACATATGAATTTTAAAGACAAAAATATTCTATCTGGCACTCATGAATTCACAGTAATGTGAGGTTATCTACAACCCTCTCTACTGATTTTGGCCATTGGTACTTGTGCTCTGCAAGTTTTTGTTGTTCAGTTGCTCAGTTGTGTCCGACTCTTTGCAACCCCATAGACTGTAGCACACCAGGCTTCCCTGTTCATCACCATTTCCCAGAGCTTGTTCAAATTCATATCCAATGAGTCGGTGATGCCATCCAACCATCTCATCCTCTTTCATCCCCTTCTCTTTCTGCCTTTAGTCTTTCCCAGAATCACGGTTTATTATAAGGTCTTTGCATCAGGGGGCCAAAGTATTGGAGCTTCAGCTTCAGCATTCGTCCTTCCGATGAATATTCAGGATTGATTTCCTTTAGAATTAACTGGTTTGATCTCTTTGCTGTCCAAAGGACTCTGAAGTGTTTTCTTCAACACCACAGTTCAAAAGCATCAATTCTTCAGCACTTGGCTTTCTTTATGGTCCGACCTCACATCCTTACATGACTACTGGAAAAACCACAGCTTTGACTAGATGGACTTTGTTGGCAAAGTGATGTCTCTGCTTTTTAATATGCTGTCTAGGTTTGTCATAGCTTTTCTTCCAAGAAGCAAGCATTTTTAAATTTCATGGCTGCAGTCACCACCTGCAAGGAGGGGAAGATTTTAATAAAGGAGAAAAGCACTTACATTATTATCGGGGACCAGCCTCGATATGGCCCAGGTTATCCTCAGGATGAACAGCGTCGGCGTCAGAGAGAGAGAGAGAGAGAAAGAGAGAGAGAGAGAGACAGGGGCTGATGATTCCTTGGTTTACACAGGAAACCAATAAAACCCCAGCACGGGGTTTGCTCTGTTTACGTAGGCCGCAGGCGCCCTCTCGAATCACTGGAGGCACCCCACCAGGGCACCCCCTCGAGTGGGTCTTAGAAGCCCAGGCAGATAAGTAAACGCAGAGGGCCCAGCGCTCCAAGGATCTCAACCAGAAAAAGGAGAATAGAGAAAAGGACGGAAAAAGAGAAAGAATGACATGGGGAGACCAAGCTTCAGTGAGCAAGGCCCAAAACTTTATTTTCCAGTGCTGCTTTTATACCCTAAGTTGTGCACATAAAAAATAGAGAAAGAGAGGTATAGTGTCACGCCAAAATCACGTGGGGTCAGCAGTCTTGACCCTTATCAGGATCAGGGCTCATTTTTGTATGTCTCGTGATATACAAAAGTTTTGGGTGGTTTACATCATCTTCTGGCCAGGTGGCCTGCTAACAGTTTATGGCCCTCTCTCCTAACAAAGGTTAGTTAGCTAGAAAAAGTCTTATATTCTTTTAAGATGATTTTCCTAAAGTCAGGTGCTAGACACATGACAAAGTTACATTCCTATAAGGCACAGGTGTAGTGAGCTACAAGAAAGGAATTTATTAACTTAAGATCTGATGTGGTTAAATCAAAGGCTACTACTTATATTCTCTATATGTGATTAATATATTTCCAAGGATACAATAGATAGAGGAAACTTTGCAGCAAGCATTGATTCAACAATGAAATATTTTTTAGTACTATTCTAATGATTTTAACTTCTTCAACAGATTCCTGTATTTTAGAATATTAGGCTTTCTGTCCTTGCATGGCTGGGAGGCTGTAAACAGTCACATTCGTAGTTGTAAGAGCCCGGACAAACTTGTCATGCAAGTTAGAAAGCTATCAGAGGGGCTTGGATTGGAACATTCTTATTAAGCTGAGGAGAAAGGTGGTTGGGGGGAAGCCCCCGTAAGTATTAGAGGACTTGGTAAGAGGCATAAGATAGTAAGGCAGTCAGACTCCGGTTTTCTTTGGGGTAGATGCTCGGGTAAGTCCAGGGGGTTCCTCGAGTCCTGATTAGCCTTTGCCCGTCAGGCCTCTTCCCCAATTGACCTTTGCCACGGGTAGGATTTCCCTCACTGGCTCCCAGCACATTATTATTGATCTTCAGATACTTTAGTTGGTGCCAAGCATATAGAGATTATTTTGTTTAGTAAACAATTAAGAAACACTAGGCACTGTTATGGAGAAGGCAATGGTACCCCACTCCAGTACTGTTGCCCGGAAAATCCCATGGACCGAGGAACCTGGTGGGCTGCAGTCCATGGGGTCGCTAAGAGTCGGACATGACTGAACGACTTCACTTTCACTTTCCACTTTCATGCATTGGAGAAGGAAATGGCAACCCACTCCAGTGTTCTTGCTTGGAGAATCCCAGGGACGGGGGAGCCTGGTGGGCTGCCGTCTCTGGGGTCGCACAGAGTCGGACACGACTGAAGTGACTTAGCAGCAGTAGCAGCAGCAGGCACTGTTATAAATACTTTATACTTATTAACATTAAATTTTCTCCAAAATTCTATGATCTAGGCTCAATTATTTCCTCCACTTTACATATGAAGAAACTGAGGCACAGTGAGATTCAATAATGTGCCCAAGGTCACGCGCTAATAAGCAGCAGACTAGATAGTCTATTAAAAAGCAGAGACATTACTTTGCCAACAAAGGTCCGTCTAGTCAAGGCTATGGTTTTTCCCGTGGTCATGTATGGATGTGAGAGTTGGACTATGAAGAAGGCTGATCGCCAAAGAATTGATGCTTTTGAACTGTGGTGCTGGAGAAGACTCTTCAGAGTCCCTTGGACCTCAAGGAGATGCAACGAATCCATTCTAAAGGAGATCAATCCTGGGTGTTCATTGGAAGGACTGATGCTAAAGCTGAAACTCCAATACTTTGGCCACCTCATGCGACGAGTTGACTCACTGGAAAAGACTCTGATGCTGGGAAGGATTGGGGGCGGGAGGAGAAGGGGACAACAGAGAAT
Source organism: Moschus berezovskii (assembly GCF_049115385.1). Classification (NCBI taxonomy): domain Eukaryota; kingdom Metazoa; phylum Chordata; class Mammalia; order Artiodactyla; family Moschidae; genus Moschus; species Moschus berezovskii. Next base: position 129,581,813 of record NC_142488.1, on the reverse strand, counting down.
GAGATGGCTGGATGGCATCACCAACTCGATGGACATGAGTTTGAGTGAACTCCGGGAGTTGGTGATGGACAGGGAGGCCTGGCTTGCTGTGATTCATGGGGTCGTGGAGAGTAGGACACGACTGAGTGACTGAACTGAACTGAGGGAGGAAAACCCAGGCAATTTGGCTCCAGAGCTCTTACTTTTATCCACTATAGCATATTGCCTCTCATTCGTGGATGAATTATTTTCTTCCACCCTCCTCTTGGTGGGAAGCAGGTCTGGTTTCCTTCCCTCAACTGTAAAATAGGTAGTGGTTTTTCAAGGAGTGTTCAAGACCGTGGTTTTGCTTTGGGCAGAAGATGGCCTTCCGGCCGTGGACTTTTCCTGAATTAGAAAGTAGCTGACTGCCACCTACTGCCTCCGCGATCCCATTTTGAGCATTCCTTGGAGGTTGTGCATGCATGCACACAGAGAGGCAGCCAGCCCCACTGAGCTTCTTTGCTTGTGAGAATTAATAGTAGGATCACAGCACACAGTGGTATGATTGCAAATAGAAATACCGCTCTGTTCAAACAAATCTGTTTCTTGCTTCATGCCAAGAACTACAGTGGGTAAACTTGCATTAAAATTGGCCTTGATGCATGGAATGTTGTTTCTTCTATAACAAACCCTTGGCCTTGGTCAGATCTCCCTAGTCCAAGATCCCAGTCAGGGAACATTCAGAGCAGACATGGCCCATGGCTCTGAGATGTCTGGGGTCTGCTGTGTCTTTGGGTGAGATGAGTAGAGACAGGTCAGTACCCCACCAGTAGGAGGCATCTCTTGTCTTCACTGAAACTGATCAAAGTTGGGTTATTAATTCATATATACCCCTTTCTTTACTCCCTACTTAGATGCTCCTATGGGAGTTTTTAATTCTTTTCTCTATCACTTTTTATTCTTAAAGGTTGAACTCATCACTACCTCTACTAACCTCATCCTTGTCTGTGTCTGTATCACTTATTTTAAAATTTCAAGAACATGATGTTTCTACATGTTTACATCTCTGGGTATAAAACCATGACGACTTAGATTATCAGAGCTGGCAGGGCCCTTAGAGATGATCTTCTCCCCAAACTCCTTCATTCTATAAAGAAGGAACCTGCGGCCTAGGGGAAGGTGTGTTCCCAGAAGTGGCAGTGAATACAATGGCTTTTGAGGGTTGACCTATGACCCTAAGTCAAGGCTGTGACACTAATGAGCCACATTTATGTGGACAAGATATTGGTGTACTTTGGTGTTAGCCTGCTAAACAGTATGCTTGACAGCAGAGTCCAGACTACTGTTCAAAGGACCACATGATTTAGTGAGGGTTCTGAGCAGGTATGAAAAAGATGTAACCCATGCTAAAGAGAAGAAATAATAATAGATAGCAAACATCAAGCCCCCTTCTCTAGGTCAGCTGTTGTGCTGTATACTTATGTGCTCAAAGAGTTAACTATCTCAGCTGTATTACCTCATAGTGAGCCCCACTGTAATCTTCCAAGGTTGGTTCTGTTATCTTTATTTTACAGATGATAAACAGAAGCAGAGATATATTAAATATATTTCCAAGGGTCACAGAGCAAGTTGTTGCAGACTAAGGACTCATACTGAGTTGATGTCACAGTCCGTGTGTTAAACACTGAGCCACGTTACTGCTTGGCCACAGTATGAGACTTTCAGATGCACCTGGAAGTGTACCTTGATGTCCCCCTTCACTAATCTGATAGCACTTTGCCCATTTTATTTGGGAGAATCAGTAGTAACATCTTAGAACCATGCCTTGGCTGGCACCCAGGCCTTACTATGGACCCTAGGAAGTGACAGGAAGAGAGTGGTTTTCATAGCCTATTGTCCCCAAGTAACTGATCATTTCCCCAAGTGACCCACTGGCATATGGCCTTCTGCAGTTACTCCACAAATGATGTGCGCCATAAACCCCTTCACACTAAGGAGTGTGTGAGGCTGCAATGCTTGTCCATACTAGCTAGGTCTCATCCTTTTCACTCCTTCAACCACATAATGAAGAAGAAAAATGAGAATTAAGTTTTTCTCTCCTGAATTTGTTCTTGAGTGAAGCTATGTCTCCTGATACTTGAGGACTGGGCAAAGTCTGGTGATAATAGCTAATATTAATACAACACATAGTATATTCAGTTGCTAATTTCAGTGCATTATATAGCCATTAATTCACTTAATCCTCACAAGGACTTTAAGAGGTCAGTTCATGACTCAGTCGCTCAGTCATGTCCAACTCTTTGCAACCCCATGAACTGCAACTCACCAGGCCTCCTTGTCCATCACCAACTACCGGAGTCTACCCAAACCCATGTCCATCGGGTCAGTGATGCCATCCAACCATCTCATCCTCCTCCTCCTGCCCTCAATCTTTTCCAGCATCAGGGTCTTTTCAAATGAGTCAGCTCTTCGCATCAGGTGGCCAAAGTATTGGAGTTTCAGCTTCAACATCAGTCCTTCCAATGAACACCCAGGACTGATCTCCTTTAGGATGGACTGGTTGGATCTCCTCGCAGTCCGAGGGATTCTCAAGAGTCTTCTCCAACACCACAGTTCAAAAGCATCAATTCTTTGGCACTCAGCTTTATTTGTAGTCCAACTCTCACATCCATACATGACCACTGGAAAAACCATAACCTTGACTAGACAGCCTTTAAGAGGTCAATATGCTTTTATTATTATCATCATCACCATTTTACAGATTTAGAGGGCTTCCCTGGTAGCTCAGTTAGTAAAGAATTCACCTGCAATACAAAGGAGACCCCAGTTTGATTCCTGGGTTGGAAAGATCCACTGGAGAAGGGATAGGCTACACACTCCAGTGTTCTTCAGCTTACCTTATGGCTCGACTGGTAAAGAATCCACTTGCAAAGCAGGAGACCTGGGTTCGATCCCTGGTTGGGAAGATCCCCTGGAGAAGGGAAAGGCTACCCACTCCACTTTTAGAAACTGAGGCACAGAGAGGTAAGGTAACTTGCTCAAGTTCACACAGCTAGGGAGTGGTGAAGTGAGCCTTGTAAACCTAGGCAGTGTGACTCTGGAGTATGCACCCATGATCATCACACTGGCGTACCTCAGGGACAGAAAATGTGGCCTAAGTGTGAACCTGCACAGCTTTTGAGGACAGGCCACCTGTGCTGTGACTCTGACTTGGCCTTGGCAGGTCACTGACAGAGACCAGAGTGTGGTGCAGTGACCCTGATGCTCGGTGTATGGTTGTTTGCTCGTCTGCCCTCTCTATCCTGCAACTCATTCAGGACTACCAAGAACAAGTCGGTCAACATCCAGGAAATTAACACTCTGGGCTTATCCCCCTTTTCCTGCAAAACTGGAAATTGATCCCTTTTTCATAGTTAGTGGGTTCTACTCTGGCTGATTCTTTTGTAGACCAAATCAACCAATTCACATGAAATGCAGGTAAAACCAACACTCACCTTGTTATGTGTTCTCTCTGGAGAAAAGTGAGCAGACCCATTCATCAGTTGTGTAGGTAGTCAAATCATCTCCAAATTGGAGTGGTCCTCAGAACTTTCAGCTAGCAAAAATATATGATTCTGCGGGTGAAGATCAGGAACCCTCAGCATTTTTACAGTTTCCACCAATTGCCAAAAAGTATTTGAAGCTCAGCCTCAACGAGTTCAGTGTCTGGAACCCCAATGTTTCACCACAAAGGAGAAGCCAGTGGCAAGTAGAATTTGGTATTTGTTGTCCTTACATTCCAGAGAAGGCAATGGTAACCCACTCCAGTACTCTTGCCTGGAAAATCCCATGGACAGAGGAGCCTGGTAGGCTGCAGTCCATGGGGTCAATAAGAGTCAGACACGACTAAGCAACTTCACTTTCACTTTTCACTTTCACACATTGGAGAAGGAAATGGCAACCCACTCCAGTGTTCTTGCCTGGAGAATCCCAGGGATGGCAGAGCCTGGTGGGCTGCCATCTCTGGGGTCACACAGAGATGGACACGACTGAAGTGACTTAGCAGCAGCAGTCCCTACATTCAGAAAAACTAGTGGTTTTAAATATTACAAGCTGTTATTTTTAGAGGCCCCCAAACTTTAGGTTTAGAAGGCTGATCTAAATAAATAAAAAAATAACAATAGCTTCTGCTTAAATTAGTTCTGTCTCAGTTTCCATGGCATCTGATCTGTTAGAATCAGTATTCTCACCTGGATCTGTGCTTAGGCTTTGGAATGGCAGTGTTTGGACTAGCATCATTCAGTGGATTCCATTACACTCTTGGAAACAGAGGATTTATAGAAACTCATTGGTGGTGCTGTATTTGATTCCGGGCGTCAGTGTTTGGTCTTCACATGACTCTGTGGGTAACCAGGACTTGATAGAATCATAGATGACAAATTTTCAGTGAGTTCTTGGTCTCCGGCTACAATGATCTAAAGCAGCTTCTGCAGGTCATATTCCCAGGCTGATCCTAATAAGCAGATACCCCAGGGAACTAATTTCAATGCAGAGTATGGAAGCAACTAGGGTTTGGACAATGTGTAAATCTTCATTTTGCCCTACAAGAAACATAACTGCAAGGGAAAAATCTTTCACATGTCCGAGGGTCCACACTAAATCTATTTCCTGAAAAAAATAGACATACAAACAGGTAACCATACAAACAGTACCTTTTGTAGGCCTTCCTTAGAATGGTAAGAAAATATTATTAAACTGATAAGTGAAAATTTCCAAAGAAACTAGCAAGAAGGAAAGTGTAGACTTCTATGTTAAAATATACATGACAGTGGGAAATGAAAGACTGTGTAGCAAGGTTAGCAGATGGAATGGCCTTAGTCCTTCTTTGGGCATATCATGTAAAAATAATATTCCATTTAGAAAATACATAAGCAAGTACCATATTTTGTAATCACTCCCGACTCTCAAAGTTTTTTTATAGTTTTTTTTTAAATCAGGTGACACCGTCTGTTAAACTTCCTGTCTTTAGTTTCTTCTTAAAATTGTCTTATTTTTAATCAGATTGCAATTGGAGCAGCATCTTTGGGAAGATCAATCTAGATAGATCTTTCCCCTTAGCTTCCTTATCTTTCAAAGGAGAAGTCTGCATGGGTACATCTGGGCTCCATGCATGGGCTTCACGGCTGTCTCTAAACCCCAGGCAACTGTATGTAAGATTGTATGTGTGTGTAAATACACATGTGCAGTGTTCTGAGGAAGTGCCTATGGCTTTCCTCAGAATCTCTGATACTCACATAACCCCAGAAAATTGAGAATTTCTGAGTTAGATGCTTTCTGAGTTCCTGTGTGGCTCTAAAGTTCAAAGAGATTTGCTAAGCAGATTCATTACAGCTTGTCCTTAGTTGAGTGGAAGGTAATAGGAAATTCAACAGGTAGCCTGGCGAAGGCTGTATCATATTTGCCATCGTCAAGCATAATTGAAGGTCTAACTATGTAATGAGATAATCTATTGTGTGAATTTAAATTGGAGACAGCAAAAGTAATAAAGACTAGTAATTTGCATGCCCAAATAATTTTAAGTCGTTTGGAACACTGAAAGATCTTCAAGTCCATTTTATTTTCAGTGCTGTTTATTATCATACTAACTGCCTACTTCTCATTCTTTTTGCATTTCCACTGATATCCCGTGGACTTTCAGAGTAAGCTACCCAAATACAGAATAAACATGTGAGGGAGACGAGATGAGAATGTAGTTGACTATAATTGCAACTAGGTCAAATCTATTAATATGTGATATTTATGTCTCTGCATCGTTGAAGCTGCAAATCCTTTTGCATAACATTTCCTCTTACTTTGATAGAAAATTTCTCACTCAAAATGCTTCAAAACCAGCATTTTAATTTTTATCACCCCTGAAAATTTCATTCTTAACCAGAGAACCAAGTTATCATGCTAAAATAGATGTCATTGGATTACACCACTTTGTCTGGTGTGGAAACTCTCTCTCTCTGTCTCTCTCGTTAATTTCACTGCTGCCTATCAGAAATTTGCCTGTGAAGTTGGGGGCGATTAGAGGATAGAGCTAATGAGAACCAAGGTCATGGAGTCAGTCTCTGTAAGAGTATTAAATTCGTTGTGTTTCCTGGCCACAGACTGTACCCCAATCCTAGCCAGAGGACTCTTGGGGTCAAGGGAATCCAGGAAGGAGATGAGTCAGTGTAAACCCATCCCCCATGACCAAAGAGACAGCTCAAAGAACACCCATTTCAGGATCTTCCAATGTCCATGTTGGAAAGAATCTCAGGCCTCTTCTCCTTTCCTCCCCATCTGACGTGCAGCAATTTTTTAAAAGGATTAGTCAGTCTTCTTTTGATACCTCCAGTGACAGAGAACTCATTGCCTTCCTGTGCCAGCCATTCTCGGAGAAGGCAATGGCAAGCCACTCCAGTATTCTTGCCTAGAAAATCCCATGGACGGAGGAGCCTGGTAGGCTACAGTCCATGGGCTCGCCAAGAGTCAGACATGACTGAGCGACTTCACTTCCACTTTTCACTTTCACACATTGGAGAAGGAAATGGCAACCCACTCCAGTGTTCTTGCCTGGAGAATCCCAGGGACGGGGGAGCCTGGTAGGCTGCCGTCTATGGGGTCACACAGAGTTGGACACGACTGAAGTGACTTAACAGCCAACCATTCTATCTTTTTTTTAAAATTTATTTTATTGAAGTATAATCTATTTACAATGTGTTAATTTCTGCTGTACAGCAAAGTGATTCAGTTAAATAGATATATATTCTTTTCCATTATGATTTATCACAAGATATTGAATATCATTCCCTGTGCTATACAGTAGCCAACCATTTAATCTTGAAGCAGTTCTGATGAATTCTTTCTTATGTGAATTACAGCCTTCTGTCATTCTGTAAACTGGTCTGAGGCCCTCCCTGTGAGATCAAAGGAATAAGACTCCAAACCAATCCTTTACAAGTTGGAAAATAGCAAAAGAATTGAACTTAGGGCTTATGGTTGTCCCTTCACATGGCCATTCTTATTGGCTTTGTCAGCAGAGAGAGCCTTGTCAGAGAAGCAAGCATTTAAGCAGAACTTTTGATTCTTTTATATAAGGAACTCATTTAGGAAGTGAGTTTAAATTCCCTTTCTGTTTTTGAGGGCAGTTTCATATGTAGCACACACAGATGGGTGATACCGAAAGGATCACTGGAGAGCTATCCATCAGCCCTCAGCAGTCAAAAAAACTTGCAATGGGGCACTGCCTCCGGGCTGAAGATTTTGATATTTATGAGTAGTTCAGACAAATCTGTCATTGAGGGCCTTTTGGAAAGACATTTGATTGACTTTTAGTCCCATCAGCAGACATGTACTCATCCATTCATCCTTTCAAAAGGCACTTATTTAGGACTTTCTATGCCCTAGATGTTAGGGATATGATGATGACCAGCTGGGGGGTATATATGTCAAATAAAGAATCACCCAAAGTAATAGATTATTACAGACCATGATTAGTGATATAAAGAAAAGTGATTATACTCAGAACATATATCCTTCTCCAGGGGATCTTCCCAACCCAGGGATCGAACATTGCTCTCCTGCATTGCAGGCAGACTCTTTACCCACTGAGCCACCAGGGACGCCTTTAAAACATATAACAGGTCTCACTTACTTGAGAATTTCAGGGAAGTCTTGCCTGACATTTGAGTTAATATATAAAGGGTGAAAAGGAATGAATAGTAAAGGATACAGAGATGGGGAAAGCATTGCAGGCAGAGGCCCTATGGTAGAGAGGTATAAGAAGAAACACAGAATATTCAAGGAACTGAGAGAGGGTTGCTGTTGGTGAAATTCAGAGATGAGGATATGACATAAGGTGAAGAGGTCTTATGATATAAGAGTGGAGAGGTCGTCTCTACCTCTATCTCTACCAAATGCCATGAGCATTGATCACCTTCAGTTCTTTCCTTGTTCTGTTCTTGTCCTTGGAACATTCTCCTGGTCATTCATCTCTTACACAAAGCCTTACTCATCTTGTTCTCTGAACTTTGGCATCCAGAAAGTGGATGTGAAGGCAAAGGGCTCTCATGTATATTCAACACTTGCCATTCACCAAGCTGAGTCCTTTATACATATGATCTTTAACATCCCTATCCTAACACTGTGAGCTAGTGCCCTTTCTACCATCTTACCATGGGAGAAATTGGCTCTCAGTAATCCTGAGTCATTGGTCCAGTGTCAGATAGCTTAACTAATAAGCCCAGATGAAAATTCAGGTTTGCCTGACTCCAAAGTTCTCCTCTTTCTCATACATTGACTTGCTTGCAAGGATACATTCAAAGAAAGAGTATTCTGAACATCAAGAAAAAAATGTGAAAAACAATGTAATTAGCATTATAAATGTTGTCTCAGAAGGAGCCAAAGGTCCCTGTTCCAATCTCAGTGTGTCACACCTTCATGAAATTCTTTCTAAAACTTCTTCCTCCATGTCTTTCTCTCAGTTACTTACCTGCAGCTCAGATGTCCCAAACTTTCTCATTTTTCATTCCCAATCTTTCCAAAACTTTCCCCAAACCTAGTCTGTGTTGCTGACTCTGGTCTTTCTTACTCTTAACTCTCATCTTCAGGATTTATTCATCTCTTTCTTACCGGTACCTTTCTCCTCTGTCCAGTGTTAATACTTTGTGTGGTGTCAGTGATCAGGATAGCTGAAAAAGGATCTTTACAAATCAGGAGGAGCAGGAGATGACCTGAATGTCCAAATGGTTTAATTTAGATAGTAGTTCATTTTTTTTCCTTTACATTTATTTTTCTGTATCCACTTCAAAATTCTTTCAACTTCAAGTGGTAAAGAATCTGCCTGCAATGCAGGAGACACAGGAGATGTGGGTTTGATCCCTGGGCCTGGAAGATCCCCTGGAGAAAGGAATGGCTATCCACTCCGTTTTTCTTACCTTGAGAATTCCATGGACAGAGGAGCCTGGCGGGCTATAGTCCATGGAGTAACAAAGAGTCAGACACAAGTGAGCCCCCACATACACACACACACACAAACACAATAATAACTGTCCAAAGTGATCCATAGTTTGCTTTCTGTTTCCTCATCTTGGGGGAGTCTGTTAGTGCCCACAGTCTTGAGCTGCTCTGCACTTCCCAGCTTCTTCTTTGCAGCTGGATTGCCATGGACTAGTTCTACTCTATGGAGTTTGAGCAGAAATGATATGTGTTACTTCTGCACTGAGATGGGTGAGTATCCGGTTTGTCTCTTCCAAACTTTTTTCCCTGTTTGCTGTTTGGGTAATACTGCTGCTACTGCTGCTAAGTCGCTTCAGTCGTGTCCGACTCCTAGCCACCCCATGGACTTCAGCCTACCAGGCTCCTCCATCCATGGGATTTGCCAGGCAAGAGTACTGGAGTGGGTCTAGGTGACCTTAAAGCCACCATATGGAAGTGCTTTGAGTCCTTGAGTCATTCCTTAGAAGAGAATCAATCCACATTAGACTATAATGTGAGTGAGAAATAAACTGTTGTTACATTGTTTTAGTAGATAGTGCTAATTAAGCTAATACTCTACTTTTTAATATTTTAGTTAAAATCATTAATAAATTCATAATTGTAATGAAGTCCACTTTATCAGTCTTTTCATCTGTAGTTAGTATTCTTCATGCTTTGTTTTAAATTTTTGTCTAACTCAAGGTTATGGAGGCATTTTCTGATACTCTGTTTTAGAAATTTTATTGTTTTGCCTTTTACATTTTGGTCTAACTAATATGTATATCAAGTTAATTTTTGAGGATCATGGTTAATTTTCCATATGGATATGCAATGAACCCAGCATCACATATTGAAAAGACCATCCCTCTCTCACTGGGTTTCAGTAGCCCCTTCATTGAGTATTAGATATAGCAGATAGTCTCTAAAATGGCTTCATGGATCCCCACATTCTTTTTTTTTTTTTTCGCCTTAACATAAAGCTTATGGGATCTTAGTTCACCCACCATGAACCTGTGCCCTGGGCAGTGAAATCACAGAGTCCTAACCACTGGAACACCAAGGAATTCCTGTAACACTTCTAATGAACAGATATGGCAAAAGTGACTGGAGTCCCTTCTGTGATTAGGTTACCAAAGACCATGACGTCTATTTACGCTCACTTTCTCTCCTTCTTCTGTGAATAATTTCGTATTCTCCCTTTATAATCTAGTGTGTGCTGTGCTGAGGTTGGAGGGAAGGGATGTCATAGGTCTAATGGTCTAGTTTGGTTGATATTGTGCAGAATAAGATGACACCAGAAAGGGATCCCCCTGACACTTGGACTGGAGGGAGCCTCGCCTGGTTACCTGCAGGACAAGACATCACAAACGAGTGCTCAGGTGCAAGATACGATCAAACCAAATTCCCAGGTGATGCACTACGTTGGGTCAGGATGCCTTGTATGTCAGAAAGGGGAGAGCCTACCCATCTGAGTTACATGACAGGAAGCCAGATTTATCCAGATTTTGTTATCTGACGTTAACCTTCTGTTAGTAGTATTACCACATATAAAATTGACCTCTTTTTTTTCTGATTTTAAAAGATTCTGCTTAAGAAAAATCTGAGCTATAAAATTTCATTTTCCAGCAGCATCAATTTTCTGCAAGATAAGACATAAATCAAATAAATATTTCTTTGTCCTCCTCCCTTTCATCCTTCTCCCATCTGGACGTAAAACATGTATTTAGAATATAAACATGAGAGATGGGTAGGCGGGGCTGTGAAAGAATCAACATGCCTTTGGCTAGAGAGTTACTACATTCATCCTTGGAAAAGAAGGGGAAAAGGATAAAAATAAATGACTTGTTCCATGTCCATATACTTATTTTATAGATGTAAAATGTCCATGTTGCTACAGGATTTCCATGGTCTGCAGCCATTCTCAGATAGTGGTCCTTTGTGCAGCTTGTTCAACAGAGTTGTACCAACCTACGGGAGGGAAGGTCAGGCTCACAGAAGGGTGTTCATTTAGAAGAAAGCAACGCTAATGACCCACACAATTTCCTGAATTTGAGTGATACAACAGAAATCAGTTCCGTATTAGTTCCTTATCAGTTCCATAATTCTACTTAATCTATCAAGATAAGGTAATTATATTTAATTTTGGTAAGGGATACAGTAGAAGCCTCCTGTTTTGGTGTTAACTTTTCAATAAAGTGTTGATTATGGGCAAAAGCCAAGAACATTGATTTTCAGAGTCCGGAGAACATGCTTCTTTTCTTCTTGGCAAGTGAGCTAGTCCACTGCTGCTTTACCATTTTCTTGATTTAAGACCAAGGTTCCAGACACCAGAGATACAGCCACAGTGGTGGCTGGAGTGTGGTTGACCATTTACATGGACAATTTTCAATAAAACCACAACCTGTCACTTTATTTCACAATTTCCTGGGGTTCTAGGAATTCCACAGTCTGCTAGTCCTGGCAGGAGGAGCAGAAGGTATTTTTCAGCCTCCATTTTGCATTTATTCACCTAATGTGCTTGGGCACATCTTTATTCCTCTTCACTGGGCACCTGCGGCTGCTGACGTAGTGCAGGGGTCCCATATTCCATCAGTCTGTGTAATGGGAAAGTCACATGAAAAAGAAGGGAGAGGTTCAGTTAAGTCTGTTTGGGTTGGGATATGTGTTTCTTATGAAGGATTGCCAAGGAGGGGAAAGCTTTAGGGAGTGACTTTTCCACTTCACACAAAAGCAAAATAAAGCAATTTCACTTCTATTTCCTAGGAGCATGGCACAATCCCAAGCCCCTTAGTTCCTGTCATTTATTCCTCCCTACAACTCTGTGAGACAGATACTATTATTATAGATAAGAAACTGGGTTAGACACAGAGAGGGTAAGAACTGGTATGAAATTCCATAGGTTGTAAGTAGTTAATCCAGGGTTCAAACCCAAGTTTGTCTAATTCCAAAGTCCATTCCCACAACTCACACAACACTGAGTTGTTATAGTAATAAGATGTTCAAGAGAGCGAACAATGGTGCATTTTACAATGGGAAAATATGCAGCCATTACAAAAATGATAAAAATATGGAAAGATATCCAGTATACATTTTTTTATTTATATATTAAAAATGCCCAACATTCACCTACTACGTGGCAGTCACAGTTCTAGGTGCTAGAGAATACAAATACCCGGTCCTCCCAGGGCCTGTTGCAGCAAGATTTGGCTCAAGCAGTAACCTTGCACCAACACTGTTATTCCTGCCCACAGTAAGTGCAGGGAACACAATAAATTGGAGCTCTGTGACTGAAGGGGATGTTTCAGCTTGAGTGGAGTAGAAGGACATCTCCGAGGAGATGAGATCTAAGTGATGAGAAGAAGGCAGTCATTGTGCATTTCGGGGTCGGGGAGTACAGCAAGTACAAGTGCAGAGAGAAGTAGAAAACATGTATGTCAGCTGGGATGGAAAGAAGGGAATGGGGGCTCAGGTGTAAAGTGGGGACTGGGGACAGCAGTGGGGGGAGAGGTAGGAGATTTGAGGGGCTAGCAGAGGCCAGATCATACAGGACCCTGTAGGCCACATTAAGGAGTTTAGATTTTATTTTTAGTGTTATGGAAAACCAGTGCTGTGTTGTAAGTAGGGAAGGAATATGATCTGGTTGCTTTGTAAGGACTGAAATGTGATAGGGCAAGAATGCAGCATTAAAGGCTATGGTGATAGCAGCCATTCTGACTGGTGTGTAATGGTATCTCATTTTGGTTTTGATTTGCATTTCCCTGATTGTGAGTGATGTTGAGCATTTTTTCACGTGTTTGTTAGCCATTTGTATGTCTTCTTTGGAGAAATGTCTGTTTAGTTCTTTGGCCCATTTTTTGATTGGGTCATTTATTTTTCTGGAATTGAACTGCAGGAGCTGCTTGTATATTTTGGAGATTAATTGTTCAGGGTCAATGAATGATACAGGATGCTCGGTGCTGGTGTGCGGGGATGACCCAGAGGGAGGATAATGAGAGGAGGGAAATGGGAGGGGGGTTCAGAAAGGGGAACTCATATACACCCAGGGCGGATTCATGTCAATGTATGGCAAAACAAACCAATAAAATATTGTAAAATAATTAGCCTCCAATAAAAAAAAATAAAGGCTATTGTGAGTGATGGCCAAAGGAGGTCAGCAAATATTCTTTCCTAAAAGCAATTATGGGCTTCCCTGGTGGCTCAGACAGTAAAGAATCTGCTTGCGGTACAGGAGCCCTGGGTTCGAGTCCTAGGTCAGGAAGATCCCTTGGAGGAGGGCATGGCAACCCACTCCAGTATTCTTGCCTGGAGAATCCCATGGACATAGGAGCCTGGTGGGCTGCAGTTCATGGGGCTGCAAAAGAGTTGAGCATGACTGAGCAACTGAGCATGCATGCACAGAAGCAATTATAGCTCAGGCCCAAACTGATAAGACACCCATCTCTGGACCATGGAAATCGAGAAAGGGCATATAATAAATTTAGAATTATTTATTGTTTATTGAAGAAAACGACTGAAACTCAGGTCAGAACAGTAGGAATTCAACGTTTTTAGTGTGGGGCTGCTTCTCTCTCCTCTCCATCTATTAGCACAGCAATTATATTAGGGTAGGACCAGCCATACAAGCAACAACTTTGTGGTCAGAGGTGGCTGAATTGGTTTGGAGTGCAGCAGAAAAAAACCCTGTGCTCCTAGGACTTGTAGGAAACAGAGCTGATCTTGGTGACAAATGAATGGGAGGATGACAGCCCAACCTGCCTAGCTAGACTGACAGACTAGCCTTAAACTCAACTGGAAAATCTAGGAAATGAAACAACTGTGGTGGGCCTTGCCCAACTCCCACGTGTCCCTGGCAGTCTAGAAGGCCGTGCTCATGCTCAAAGCTGCCTGAATGCTGAGACAGCAGACAGAGTCCTTGCTCCCCTTAAGTTCCTGGTGAAATGCAACAGAAGAGACATGAGAGGGCCTGATAGAAAATAGAAGCTGAGAAATACTTGTAAACTGCCTGAACTTTGAATGTAACATCCAACCCACAGAAATCCATCTGAAAAGGTGGAATACTTACCTTCTCAGGATTTTTAAGCATATGTCTACCCAGTCCTTGCCTGCTCACAAAGATATGGTGACATAGGGCTGACCCCTAAGAGACAGGCTTAAAAATTAAAAACAGAATTTTCTAAAACCTGAGCAAAGACATTAGTAGCTACATGCTTTAGGGACAACAGACTTTACACAATGAGTCTAGAAAATCCATTAACTAAGTAACTAACAAAACATGGCCAACAACAGCCTCTGGGGAATCAATCTAGAGGTCCTACACTTTTGTTGAAAAATATCCATTTTTTAGATAACCAACAAAGATCTCCTATATTGCACAGTGAACTCCATTCAATATTCTATGATAGCCTATATGAGAAAATAATGTGAAAAAGAATGAATATATGCATATGTATAACTGAATCACTTTGCTGCACACTGGAAACTAATACAACATTGTAAATCAACTATACTCCAATAAAATTTTAATTTTTAAAAATGAAAAAAAAAAAACCCAGTTTTGAACAAAAATGGTGAGACTTTCAAAGAAACAGCAAAGTGTGACCCATATTTAGGAAAAGAAAAAAAAACAGTCAAAGAGGCTGACTCTGAGTTAGCTTAAGATGTTAGATTTAGCACCAAAGACTTCAAAGCCACTGTTATAAATATGTTCAAAGAACTAAAACGAATGATGTCTAAATGATTAAAATATGGTATAACAAAAATAACTCATCAAACAGAGAAATGAGAATCCTCATACAGTTGTGGTGAAGATGTAAAAGTGTTTCAGTCATTTTAGAATCAGCTCATCAATTTCTTAACATATGATGCAGCAATTTCACTCCTAGAAATCTGCCAAAGATAAATGAATACATGTGCCCACACAAACATATGAGTTCAAATGCTCATACCATCATTATTCATAATGTCCCAAACTAAATGTAATCCAAATGACCACCAATATGTACATAGTACATAAAATGTGGCTTACCTAGTCAATGGAATATTTTTTGAAATTATTAATAAAAGGAAAGAATAATTGGTATATGCAACAACATAGCTGAACCTGAAAAACATTGTGATAAGTGGAAGAAGCCAGGTACCAAAAAACTCTACATATTGTATGATTCCCTTTATTAAAATGCTATTAAAAGGCATATTTACAGAGACCTGAAGCAAATCAGTGGTTGTCTAGGGCTAGGGGTGGGAGTATGGATTAATTGTAAACATATAGGAGCAAACTGTTTGGGGTAATGGAAATATTCTAAAACTGGATTGTGGTTCTGGTTGCAAATTTCTGTAACTTTACAAAAAGTCATTTTTAATGCTTACAATAGATGAATTTTATATTTGTAAATTATACCACAATAGAAGTGTTAAAACTAAAATTAACAATTTTTTAAAGGCTGACAGAGGCCCAGTCTGGGAAACAACTTTGCCCTAATGCACCAGAGACTCCTCTCCCCTGCTGAGAAACACCAGAGCAGGTGGGAGGCACTGGAAAACAATCCAGACAATCGCAAACAGTCAGATCGTGGAAACCTCTTTATCTTCATAGTTAAAAATGTCTTTACCCCTACCCAGAGACACCAAAGAGTTTGGGGGCATCAATGTGGATCTCAACATACCCTTCCCTTCCCCCACTGGGAACACCTTGCAGCCTGACCTTATGAAACCCTCAGTCATCACTAGCAGAAAACTCAGGAAGCCCTAGGGGCACAAGATGAATGAAGCAGACCAAAATAACACCACAGAGCCTCTGAAATCAAACTGCCATTGGAACCACAGCCCACAAAATTAGGTCGAGACCTTCATGCTAAACTAAAACAGAGTGAATGCCTGCTGAAATCAAAGAAGTAATAGTTCTCAGAATCCTAACATAATGAACAAAATATCCAGGATGCGCTTGAAAACCACCCATCATCACAAGAAATAGAAAATCACAACTTGAGTGAGGAATAACAATCAACTGATGCCAACACTGAGATGAATCAGATGTTGGAATTATCTGACAAGGATTTCAAAGCAGCTCTCATAAAAATGCTTCTGCAATCAATTACAAATTCTCTTGATACAAATGGAAAAATAGAAAATCTCAACAAAAAGTAAAGTCATAAGAAACAACCAAATGGAAACTGCAGAACTGAAAATTACAATAACTGAAATAAATAACTTGCTGAATGGGTTTAATGGTAGACTGAAGATGACAGAGGACATAAACTTGAGGACAAACTATACAAGTCACCCATTTTGAACAACAGGGAGAAAATAGACTGAAAGGAAACAAAGCCCGAGGGACTTGTGGGATTATAAAATATTCCAATGTTTGTATAATCAGTGCCTCAGAAGGATAGGATATAAGGAGGCTAAAAGAGTATTTCAAGAAACAATGGCTGAAAAGTTCCAATTTGGCAAAAGACACAAAGCTACAGACACAAGAAGCTAAGTGCATCATAAATAGGAAAACCAAAGAAAGATAAGAAGATACGTCATAATTAAACTTCTGAAAAATAAAGACAAAAAAATATCCCAAAAGCAGCCTGAGAGACATGGCATATTACCTATAGGGGCACACCAATTCAAAAATGTGTTTCTCATCTGAAAACATAGAGGCCAGAAGTGACACAACATTTTTCAAATGCTGAAAGAAAAGAATTGTCAACAGCAAATACTGTTTCAGGTATCTTTCAGGAATGAAGAGAAAATAAAAATGTTTTCAGGCAAAGGAAAACAAAAAAGAATTTATCACTATCAGGCATACCATTAAATATTGGTTAAAGGAAATTCTTCAAACATAAAGATAATGATAAAAGAATGAAATTTGAAACATCAGGAATGAAGAAAGAACAATGGAAAGAACAAAAGTGTGGGCACATATACTATCCATTTCCTCAGGAGTTTTATAATTATTATTAGTGGTTAAGTCAAACATAACATTATCTAATACTCAAATCAGTAATATTTAAAAGTGAGGAGGGTAGAAAGACCTAAATGGAAGTGAAGTTTCCAATCTTAAATGGTAAAATGTTGATACCAGTAAACTGTTATAAGGCACATATTTATTTATTCTTTTAAATTTATTTATTTGTCTGCATCAGGTCTTATTTGTGGCACACAGGATCTTTAGTTGCAGTGTGTGGGATCTAGTTCCCTGACTAAGAGTTGAACGTGGGCCCCCTGCATTGGGAGTGTGAAATCTTAGCCACTGAACCACCAGGGAAGTCCCTAAGGCACATATTTATATTGTGATACACCAAGCATCCACTACACTTGTGTAGTGAAAACTACACAAAAAGAGACTTAAAAACACTGTGAATGCATCAAAATAGATAGTAAAAAAATGTCTACACTGTCCACAGGAAGAGCAGAAAAGAAGAACAAAGGAATGAGAATCAGAGGAATTAAATAAAGAAAACAAATAATAATAAATTCAAGTGCTAATACATCCATAATTACATGAAATATAAAAGGTGTAAATAAAACAATTAAAAGAAAAAAGATTAGACAAGTAAAAAAACATGACACAAATATAAACTCCTTAGAAAAACTTTTATGCTTTTTATAGTTTCTTGAGTTTGGAACTTAGGTTATTGATTTGAGACCTGTGTTTATTTCTAATGTAAGCATTTAATGGCTTAAATTTCCTTCTCAGCACTATTTTTCAATGTCATAAGGAAATTCATTGGCATAAATAAGTTGAAAGTAAAAGAATGGGGAAAGATGCAAGTGCAAATATTGAAAAACCAGTGGCTATAGTAATATTTGATAAAATAGACTTCTAATATAAAAAGTTACTACAAAGAGGGACATTGTTTAATAGGATCAATCAGTCAGGAAGATATTACAGTCCTAAAAGTATGCATACCCAAAATCAGAGTCTCAAAATACATGGAGCAAAATTGAGGAAGTTGAAAATAGAAATAAGCAAGTCCAGTATTACATTTGGGAGCTTTATTTATATATTTTTAAATATTAATTGGAGGCTAATTACTTTACAATATTGTGGTGGTTTTTGTGATACATTCACATGAATCAGCCATGGGTGTACATGTGTTCCCCATCCTGACCCTCCCTCCCACCTCCCTCCCCATCCTATCCCTCTGGGTCATCCCAGTGCACCAGCCCAGAGCACCCTGTCTCATGCATCAAACCTGGACTGGCAATCTATTTCACATATGATAATACGCATGCTTCAATGCTAATCTCTCAAATCATCCGATGCTCACCTTCTCCCATGGAGTCTAACAGTCTGTTCTTTACATCTGTGTCTCTTTTGTTGTCTTGAATATAGGGTCAAAATTAGCATCATTCTAAATTTCATATATATGTGTTAATATACTGTATTGGTATTTTTTTCTGACTTACTTTGCTCCGTATAATAGGCTCCAGTTTCATCCACCTCATTAGAATGGATTCAAATACATTCTTTTTAATAGCTGAGTAATATTCCATTGTGTATATGTACCACAGCTTGCTTATCCATTCATCTGCCTATGGACATCTAGGTTGTTTCTATGTCCTGGCTATTGTAAACAGTGCTGTGATGAACATTGAGGGTACACGTGTCTCTTTCAATTCTGGTTTCCTTGGTGTGTATGCGCAGCAGTGGGATTGCTGGGCCGTATGGCAGTTCTATTTCCAGTTTTTTAAGGAATCTCCACACTGTTCTCCATATGCTCTACTAGTTTGCATTCTCACCAACAGTGTAAGAGGGCTCCTTTTTCTCCACACCCTCTCCAGCATTTATTGTTTATAGACTTTTGGATAGCAGCCATTCTGACTGGCGTGAGATGGTACCTCATTGTGGTTTTGATTTGTGTTTCTCTGATAATGAGTGATGTTGAGCATTTTTTCATGTATTTGTTAGCCATTTGTATGTCTTCTTTGGAGAAATGTCTGTTTAGTTCTTTGGCTCATTTTTTGATTGGGTCGTTTATTTTTCTGGAATTGAGCTGCAGGAGTTGCTTGTATATGTTTGAGATTAATTCTTTGTCAGTTGCTTCATTTGCTATTATTTTCTCCCATTCTGAAATCAGTCTTTTCACCTTGCTTATAGTTTCCTTCATTGTGCAAAAGCTTTTCAGTTTAACTAGGTCCCAATTGTTTATTTTTTCTTTTATTTCCAATACTCTGGCAGGTGGGTCATAGAGAATCCTGCTATGACTTATGTCAGAGAGTGTTTTGCCTATGCTTTACTCTAGGAGTTTTATAGTTTCTGGCCTTACATTTAGATCTTTAATCCATTTTGAGTTTATTGTTGTGTATGGTGTTAGAAAGTGTTCTAGTTTCATTCTTTTACAAGTGGTTGCCCAGTTTTCCCAGCACCACTTGTTAAAGAGATTGTCTTTTCTCCATTTTATATTCTTGCCTCCTTTGTCAATGATAAGGTGTCCATAGGTGCATGGATTTATCTCTGGGCTTTCTATTTTGTTCCATTGATCGATATTTCTGTCTTTGTGCCAGTACCGTACTGTCTTGATGACTGTGGCTTTGTAATAGAGCCTGAAGTCAGGCAGGTTAATTCCTCCAGTTCCATTCTTCTTTCTCAAGATTGCTTTGGCTATTCGAGTTTTTTTGTAATTCCCTACAAATTGTGAAATTATTTGTTCTAATTCTCTGAAAAATTCCGTTGGTAGCGTGAAAGGGATTGCATTGAATCTATAGATTGCTTTGGGTAGTATACTCATTTTCACTATATTGATTCTCCTGATCCCTGAACATGGTATATTTCTCCACCTATTTGTGTCATCTTTGATTTCCTTCACCAGTGTTTTATAGTTTTCTATATATATGTCGTTTGTTTCTTTAGGTAGATTTATTCCTAAGTATTTTATTCTTTTTTTTGCAATGGTGAATGGAATTGTTTCCTTAATTTCCCTTCCTGTTTTCTCACTATTCGTGTATAGGAATGCAAAGGATCTCTGTGTGATGACTTTATATCCTGAAACATTACTGTATTCATTGATTAGCTCTAGTAATTTTTTGGTGGAGTCTTTAGGGTTTTCTATGTAGAGGATCATGTCATCTGCAAACTGTGAGTTTTACTTCTTCTTTTCCAATCTGGATTCCTTTTATTTCTTTTTCTGCTCTCATTGCTGTGGCCAAAACTTTCAAAACTGTGTTGAATAGTAGTGGTGAGAGTGGGCAGCCTTGTCTTGTTCCTGACTTTAGGGGAAACGCTTTTAATTTTTCACCATTGAGGATAATGCTTGCTGTGGGTTTGTCATACATAGCTTTTATTATGTTGAGGCATGTTCCTTCTATTCCTGCTTTCTGAAGGGTTTTTCTCATAAATGGATGTTGAATTTTGTCAAAGGCTTTCTCTGCATCTGTTGAGATAATCATGTGGTTTTTAACTTTTAATTTGTTAATGTGGTGTATCACATTGATTGATTTGTGAATATTGAAGAATCCTTGCATCCCTGGGATAAAGGCCACTTGGTCATGATGTATGATCTTTTTAATATGCTGTTGGATTGTTTGCTAGAATTTTGTTGAGGATTTTTGCATCTATGTTCATTAGTGATATTAGCCTGTAGTTTTCTTTTTTGTGGCATCTTTGTCAGGTTTTGGTATTAGGGTGATGGTGGCCTCATAGAATGAGCTTGGAAGTTTCCCTTCCTCTGCAATTTTCTGGAAGAGTTTGAGTAGGATAGGTGTTAGCTCTTCTCTAAATTTTTGGTAGAATTCAGCTGTGAAGCCGTCTGGTCCTGGGCTTTTGTTTGTTGGATCATTTGTGTTTACCGTTTCAATTTCTGTGCTTGTGATGGGTCTGTTCAGATTTTCTATTTCTTCCTGGTTCAGTTTTGGAAAGTTATACGTTTCTAACAAAGTTAGAAGTTATATATTTCTTCCAAGTTGTCCATTTTATTGGCATATAGTTGCTGATAGTAGTCTCTTATGATCCTTTGTATTTCTGTGTTGTCTGTTGTGATCTCTCCATTTTCATTTCTAATTTTATTGATTTGATTCTTCTCCCTTTGTTTCTTGATGAGTCTGACTAATGGTTTGTCTATTTTATTTATCTTCTCAAAGAACCAACTTTTACCTTTGTTGATTTTTGCTATGGTCTCTTTTGTTTCTTTTGCATTTATTTCTGCCTTAATTTTTGTGATTTCTTTCCATCTACAAACCCGGGGGTTCTTCATTTCTTCCTTTTCTAGTTGCTTTAGGTGTAGAGTTAGGTTATTTATTTGATTTCTCTCCTGTTTCCTGAGGTAAGCTTGTATTGCGATGAACCTTCCTGTTAGGACTGCTTTTACTGCATCCTATAAGTTTTGGGTTGTTGTGTTTTCATTTTCATTTCTTTCTATGCATATTTTGATTTCTTCTGTGATTTTTTGGTTATTCAGAAGTGTGTTGTTTAGCCTCCTAATGTTTGTATTTTTCATATTTTTTTTCCTGTAGTTGACATCTAATCTTACTGCATTGTGATCAGAAAAGATGCTTGAGATGATTTCATTTTTTTTGAATTTACCAAGGCTAGATTTATGGCCTAGGATATGATCTATCCTGGAGAAGGTTCCATGTGCACTTGAGAAGAAGGTGGAATTCATTGTTTTAGGGTGAACTTTCCTACAGATATCAATTAGGTCTAACCAGTCCATTGTATCATTTAAAGTTTGTGTTTCCTTGTTAATTTTGTTTAGTTGATCTATCCATAGGTGTGAGTGGGGTATTAAAGTCTCCCATTATTATTGTGTTACTATGAATTCCCCCTTTCATATTTGTTAGCATTTGTCCTACATATTTCGGTTCTCCTATGTTGGGTGCTGGAGAAGGCAATGGCAAGCCACTCCAGTACTCTTGCCTAGAAAATCCCATGGATGGAGGAGCCTGGTAGGCTGCAGTCCATGGGGTCACTAAGGGTCGGACATGACTGAAGTGACTTAGCAGCAGCAGCAGCATGTTGGGTGCATACATATTTATAATTTTTATATCTTCTTCTTGGATTGATCCTTTGATCATTATGTAGTGTCCTTCTTTGTCTCTTTTCACAGCCTGTATTTCAAAGTCTATTTTATCTGATATGAGTTTGCTACTCCTGTTTTATTTTGGTCTCCATTTGTGTGAAATATCTTTTTCCAGCCTTTCACTTTCAGTCTGTGTGTCCCTAGGTTTGAGGTTGGTGTCTTGTAGACAGCATATATAGGGGTCTTATTTTTGTATGCATTCAGCCAGTCTTTGTCTTTTGGTTGGGGCATTCAACCCATTTACATTTAAGGTAATTATTGATACGTATGACCCCATTGCCATTTACTTTCTTATTTTGGGTTTGAGTTTATAAACCTTTTCTGTGTTTCCTGTCTAGAGAAGATCTTTTTGCATTTGTTGAAGAGCTGGTTTGGTGGTGCTGAATTCTCTCAGCTTTTGCTTGTGTGGAAAGCTTTTGATTTCTCCTTCATATTTGAATGAGATCCTTGCTGGGTACAGTAATCTGGGTTGTAGGTTTTTCTCTTTCATCACTTTAAGTATGTCTTGCCATTCCCTTCTGGCCTGAAGAGTTTCTATTGAAAGATCAGCTGTTATCCTTATGGGAATCCCCTTGTGGGTTATTTTTCCCTTGCTGCTTTTAATATTTGTTATCTTCATTAATTTGATTAATATGTGTCTTGGGGTATTTCACCTTGGGTTTATCCTGTTGGGGACTCTCTGGGTTTCTTGGACTTGGGTGATTATTTCCTTCCTCATTTTAGGGAAGTTTTCAACTATTATCTCCTCAAGTATTTTCTCGTGGCCTTTCTTTTTGTCTTCTTCTGGGACTCCTATGATTCGAATGTTGGGGCATTTAACATTGTCCCAGAGGTCTCTAAGATTGTCCTCATTTCTTTTAATTCTTTTTTCTTTTTTCCTCTCTGTTTCATTTATTTCCACCATTATATCTTCCACCTCACTTATCCTATCTCCTGCCTCAGTTACTCTACTCTTGGTTCCCTACATAATGCTTCTGATCTCAGCTATTGCATTATTCTTTATTGACTGACTCTTTTTTATTTCTTTTAGGTCCTTGTTAAACTTTTCTTGCATCTTCTCAATCCTTGTCTCCAAACTATTTATCTGTAACTCCATTTTGTTTTCAAAATTTTGGATCATTTTTACTATCATTATTCTGAATTATTTTGCAGTTAGACTCCCTATCTCCTCCTCTTTCTTTTGGTTTGGTGGCCTTTTATCATGATCCTTTACCTACTGTATATTTCTCTGCCTTTTCATCTTGTTTAGGTTGCTGTGTTTGGGGTGGCCTTTCTGTATGCTGGAAGTTTGTGGTTCCTCTTTATCGTGGAGGTTCCTCCTTGTGGGTTGGGTTGAATGAGTGGCTTGTCAAGGTTTCCTGGTGAGGGAAGCTTGGGTCGGTGTTCTAGTGGGTGGAGCTGGATCTCTTCTCTCTGGAGTGCAATGAAGTATCTAGTAGTGAGTTTTGAGGTGTCTATAGCTTTGGTGAGACTTTTGGCCACCTGTATTTTTGTGCTCAGGGTTATGTTCCTGCTTTGTTGGAGAATTAGCTTGGTATGTCTTGCCCTTAAAGTTGTTGGCTCTTGGATGAAGCTTGGTTTCAGTGTAGGTATGGAGGCTTTTGCATGAGCTTTTGTTGATTAATGGTCCCTGGAGTCAGGAGTTTTCTGGTGTTCTGAAGTTTTGGATTTAGGCCTCCTGCCTCTGGCTTTCAGTCTTATTCTAATAGTATCCTCAAGACTTCTCCATCCATATAGCACTGATGATAAAACATCTAGGTTAATGGTGAAAAGATTCTCCACAGTGAGGGACACCCAGAGAGGTTCACAGAGTTACATGAAGAAGAGAAGAGGGATGAGGGAGATAGAGGTGACCAGGAAGAGAAGAGGGAAAATCAAAAGGGGAGAGATCAGTCTAGCCAGTAATCAATTCCCTATTTGCTCTCCACAGTCTGGAATACTCAGAGAGGTTCATGGAGTTCCATAGAGAAGAGAAGAGGGAGGAAGGAGATAGAGGTGACCAGGAGGAGAGGAGGGGGAGTCAAAAGAAGAGAAACAAGTCTAGCCTGTGATCAGTTCCTTAAGTTTTCTCCACAGCCTGGAACACCCAAAGAGATTCACAGAGTTGAGTAGGGAAGAGAAGGGGCAGGGAGGAGATAGAGGTGACCTGAGGGAGAAAAAGGTGAGTCAAAAGGAGAGAGATAAATCAAGCCAATAATCACACTCCTAAGTAAAAGTGGGTATTGAAAATTGGACTCTTAAAGGTACAGAATTGATAACAAATAACAAAACGCAGAGATTAAAAATCTAGAGTAGAGGTTAGACTCTCAAAAATACAATATTACAAAAACAAACCAAAATCGCATAAGTTATATAAAAAATATGAAATTTGCTTTAAAAATAGGTCTTTTTTTTCTAGGTAATAATAGGTTTTAACAATGAAAATTAAAGGAGTAATAAAGAACTTAAAAATAAAAACATTTTTTAAATTAAAAAATGATAATAGTAAAATATATCTAGGAATTTCTCTGGAGCTGTTGAGGGCAGTGTGTGGTCAGTTCAGTTTCAGATATTTCCTTGTTCCACCTTATACTTCTTCTCAAGGTCTATAGGTCCCTTAAAATGTAGCCAGTGCTAATTACAGAGTTTTAATATGTTGCACCTCTCAGTTCTAAAGCCATTCCCTCTTTGTTTATTTTGGCTTCCTCTGTTTGCAAGTCTCTTCAGTATCTAACTTCTGCCCTGACACATTTCCGCCTTGGTCATGTATTTAGCCTCACTTGTTAAACTGTGCTTCAGGGAGGGATGAACACTGCAAACAAATATCACTGGCGTGTGTGGGGAGTGCTTGCAGTGTCTGGGCCACACTGGGTTTGCCTCCGCTCATGGCGTCTGTGTTTTCCCGGTCTACACTGCTCAGGCTCCAGGTTGCTCTGCTGGGAAACTAAGGCGGACCCTGGTTTGCGTGCACTTCCCAGATCTACACCACTCAGGTTCAGGTTCCCAGGTACTTCACAAAGGCACAGACTCGGTTGGGCCTGTGTTTTGTGCCCTTCTTAGGTCCTAGCAGCTCAGGTGACCAGGTGCTTGACAAGGGCACTCTTCCCAGGTAAAGTGCATATTATCACCTCCCCAGTCCCAGCCGCTCCGTTTCCTGGATGAGCAGCAGGAGTGCCATCTCAGGTGTGCTGTGTGTCTCCTCTGGAGAGCTGATATCTGGCTGTGACCCTCCCGGCAGATGTCAACCATCCAGGATCCCAGGAAGACTTGGTTAGCAACTGGAAGCCTGCTCGCAGTTTAGTAGGGGATGCCATCTCTGGGGCCGAGTTAGCCCCTTTCCGGCTCTGGCTGCTACCCGCCTGCCTCCCTGCCTCCGGCAGGGGATGGGCCGGTTCACTTCCAGCTAACTCTTCTCTGGTATTCACTCAGTCCTTTGTTCTGTGAGCGGCCCAGTAGTGCTTTAGGTTAGAGCTTTTTGAGGGAAAGTTCTCTCTCTCTCTCTCTCTCTTTCCTCTTTTTTATTTTTTCCTCTCTGGCTATCCAGAGAGGTTTGGGTTGCTATCTTATGTTAGCTCCCTCAGATTGCCCTCAGGCCATTCAGGCCCAGTCCTTACCCTCAGCAACGCAGCCCATTCCTCCTTGTTCAGCTGCCGCTTGGTGGTGGTGGATGCGAGCATCTGGGCTACTTTTCCACTGGGAGTTGCCATTAGGTGTGTAATCTGTGGGTTTTATTTATTTATTTTTTCCTCCCAGTTATGTTACCCTCTGAGATTCCAAAACTCCCCACAGACCCACCGGTGAGAGGGTTTCCTGGTGTTTGGAAACTTCCCTTCTTTTAAGACTCCCTCCCCAGGACGGGTATCCACCCCTAACTCTTTTGTCTCTCTTTTTATCTTTTATATTTTGTCCTACCTCCTTTTGAAGACAACGGGCTGCCTTTCTGGGTGCCTGGTGTCCTCTGCCAGTGTTCAGAAGTTGTTTTGTGGCATTTGTTCATCATTCAAATGATCTTCTGATGAATTTGTGGGGGAGAAATTGGTCTCCCCGTCCTATTCCTCCACCATCTTAGGACCACCCACTACAGTTGGGAACTTTAAAACCTTCCCTCTCAGCAATGTATAGAACTTCCCCACAGAAAATCAACAAAGATATTAAAATTTTAAACAATGCTATCAACCAATCAGAATCCAATTGACATATACAGAAGATTCCATCCAATAACAACAGAATGTACATTTTTTTCAAGCATATGGAAAGGGAAAGACCCTAGGATAGATAAAATAATATTGATAAAGAATAAAGTGGGAGGAATAGCTGTACCTGATAATAAGACTTACTCTATAGTCCCTGCTTTCCTGGTGGCTCAGATAGTAAAGAATCCACCTGCAGTGCAAGAGACCTGGGTTTGATCCCTGGTTCTGGAAGATCCCCTGGAGAAGGGAATGGCAACCCACTCCAGTATTCTTGCCTGGAGAATTCCATGGACAGAGGAGCCTGATGGGTTACAGTCTATGGGGTTGCAAACAGTTGGACATGACTGAGCAACTTAACAAACATAGCTACAATAATCATGATAGTGTAATATTGGTGAGTGGATAGATAAACACATTGGTCAATGAGATAGAACAAACAATCCAGAAAGAGACCAACACAAATCTGCTCCGTTGCTTTTAACAAATGTTCAAGAGTAACTTAGTGGAGGCACACAGTGCTGGAACAATTAATCTTCAGGCAAAATCCAACAGCAAAAACTTTCACCTAAATCTCATAATTTATACAAAAATACCACAAAATTGATCACAGAAATAAATGTAAAACAGAACTATAAAAACTTGAGAAAGTACATTGTTGTTGTTGTTCAGCCACTAAGTCTTGTCTGACTCTTTGCAACCCCATGGACTGGCACTCCAGTCTCACCTGTTTTTCACTATTTCCTGAAATTTGGTCAGATTCATGTCCATTGAGCCGGTGATGCTATCTAATCATCTCATCCTCTGCTACCTGCTTCTCCTTTTGCCTTCAGTCTTTCCCAGCATCAAAGTACTTTCCAATGAGTCAGTCAAACTACTGGAGCTTTGGCTTCAACATCAGTCCTTCCAATGAATAGTTAAGGTTGATTTCCTTTACGATCGACTAGTTTGATCTTCTTGCTATCCAAGGGATTCTAAATTTCTGGAAATAATCAGGGTGACGATATACAGCCTTGATGTACTCCTTTTCCAGTTTGAATCAGTCCATTGTTCCATGTCTGGTTCTAACTGTTGCTTCTTGTTTTACACAGAAAAACAGGAGACAGGTAAGGTGGTCTGTTATTCCCATCTCTTGAAGAATTTTCCAGTTTGGTGTAATCTACACAGTCAAAGACTTTTGTGTAGTCCACAAAGCAGAAGTAGATGTTTTTCTGGACTTCTCTTGCTTTCTCCATGATACAACTGATGTTGGCAATTTGATCTCTGATTCCTCTACCTTTTCTAAACCCAGCTTGTACATCTGGAATTCCTTGGTTCACATACTGTTGAAGCCTCCCTTGGAGAATTTTGAGCATTGTCTTGCTAGCATGTGAATTGAGCACAATTGTACAGTAGGGTGAATATTCTTTGGCATTGTCTTTCTTTGGGATTGGAATGAAAACTGACCTTTTCCAGTCCTGTGGCCACTTCTGAGTTTTCCAAATTTTCTGACATGTCGAGTGCAGCACTTTAACAGTATCATCTTTTAGGAGTTTAAATGGCTCAGTTGGAATTTGATCACCTCCACTAGCTTTGTTTATAGTAATACTCCCTAAGGCCCACTTGACTTCACACTCCAGGACATCTGGTTCTAGGTGAGTGACCACACTACAGTGGTTATCTGGGTCATTAAGTCCTTTTTTGTATAGTTCCTCTGTGTATTCTTGCCACCTCTTCTTAATCTGCTTCTGTTAGGTCCTTACCATTCCTGTCCTTTATGGTGCCCATGCTTGCATGAAATGTTCCCTTGATATCGCCAATTATCTTGAAGAGATCTCTAGTCTTTCCCATTCTATTGTTTTTCTCTATTTCTTTGCATTGTTCATTGTTCTTATCTCTCCTTGCTATTCTCTGGAACTCTGATTTCAGTTGGGTACATCTTCTCTTCCTCCCTTGCCTTTTGCTGTGATCCTTTAAGGGGAGAAAGTACATAGGAGACAGTATTTAGGAACTTGGGCTAAACAAAGACTTTGTAGACTTGAAACCAAAACATGATCCATAAAAGGAAAAATAGAAAAAAAAATTAAAAACTTGTTCTGTGAAAGTCTGTGTGAAGAAAATGAAAGATAAACTATAAATTGGGAGAAAATATGTGTAAACAACATATCTAACAAAGGACTAGTATCAATATATAAAGAGCTCTCAAGACTCAGCAGTTAAAAAAATCCTTGGTCATTGTAAAATGACCAAGAAACATTTCACAAAAGTGGATATACAAATAGCAGAGAAGCACATGTCCCACGTCATTAGCCATCAAGGAAATATAAATTAAAATCAAAATGAAACATCACAACACATCTGTCAGAATGGCTAAAATAAAAACCAGCAACAACACCAAATGATGGTGAAGATCACTCCTGTATTGCTGTGTATACGAAAATAAATGGTAGCTACTTTAGAAACTAGTTCTTTCAAAACTAAAAATATGGGACTTCCCTGGAAGCCCAGTGGTTAAGACTCTGAGATTCCATTGCAGGATGCATGGGTTCAATCCCTGGACAGGGAATTAAGATCCAACATGTTATGTGGTGTGTCCCTTCCCCCCCAAAAAGACTATACATGCAGTTATACAATCCACCAATGGCACCCTTGGTAATTTATCCCAGAGAAATGGACATTTATGTTCACACCAAAACGTGTACACATATGTTCATAAAACCTGTACACACATGTTCATAGCATCTTTATTCTTAATAGGCAAAAACTGGAAACAGTTCAGGTGTCCTTGAAAAAGTGCTGGTTAAGGAAACTGTGGCATATCCACGCCACAGACTACTGCTCAGCAGCAAAAAGAACTAAACTATTGAAACACACAGCTTGAATGAATCCCTAGTAAATTATGCTGAGCGGGAAAAAAGAAGCCAATTCCAAAAAAGTTAAAAAAGAATGATTCCATTTCTATAGCATTTTTGAAATGACAAAATTTTAGAAATGAAGGACAAAATAATGGTTGTCAGGAGTTACAGACAGGAGAGGAGGCAGAAGGAGGAAAGTGGGTGTGATTATAAAATAGCAACAGTTGGGACTATTCAGTATTTTAACTTTTGTGATAGACAAACCTACACAGGAGAAAAAAAAGTATAGCATTAAATACTACACACACACACACACAAACACCACACGGGAACCATTATAACTGGAGAAATCAGAATAAGCTTGGTGGATTCTATTAATGTCAATATCCTGGTTTATAATTTTGTAAAATGTCATTTGTATAAACTGGGCAAAGTGAACAAGCAATCTCTGTAATTCTTAAAATTGCCTGGAATCTTCAGACATCTCAATAAGAATTTCAGTTAAACATACTACTGCAGCAGTTGAGAGAACAGAGGAGGAAATTGGACTTAGGTAATAATGGAGATTTTCAGTTCAGTTCAGTTCAGTCGCTCAGTCGTCTCCCACTTTTGCAACCCCATGAATCACAGCACACCAGGCCTCCCTGTCCATCACCAACTCCCAGAGTTCACTCAAACTCATGTCCATCGAGTCGGTGATGCCATCCAGCCATTTCATCCTCTGTCATCCCCTGCTCCTCCTGCCCACAATTCCTCCCAGCATCAGGGTCTTTTCCAGTGAGACAACTCGTCGCATGAGGTGGCCAAAGTATTGGAGTTTCACCTTTAGTATCAGTCCTTCCAATGAACACCCAGGATTGATCTCCTTTAGAATGGACTGGTTGGATCTCCTTGCAGTCCAAGGGACTCTCAAGAATCTTCTCCAACACCACAGTTCAAAAGCATCAATTCTTCGGCGATCAGCTTTCTTCACAGTCCAACTCTCACATCCATACATGACCACTGGAAAAACCATAGCCTTGACTAGATGGACCTTGGTTGACAAAGTAATGTCTCTGCTTTTTAATAAACTATCTAGGCTGGTCATAACTTTCCTTCCAAAGTGTAAGCATCTTTTAATTTCATGGCTGCAATCAGCATCCTCAGTGATTTTGGAGCCCAAAAATATAAAGTCTGACACTGTTTCCACTGTTTCCTCATCTATTTCCCATGAAGTGATGGGAACAGATGCCATGAACATTGTTTTCTAAATGTTGAGCTTCAAGCCAACCTTTTCACTCTCCTCTTTCATCAAGAGGCTTTTGAGTTCCTCTTCACTTTCTGCCATAAGGGTGGTCTCATCTGCATATCTGAGGTTATTGGTATTTCTCCTGACAATCTTGATTCCAGCTTGTGCTTCCTCCATCCCAGCGTTCCTCATGATGTACTCTGAATATAAATTAAATAAGCAGGGTGACAATATACAGCCTTGACATACTCCTTTTCCTATTTGGAACCAATCTGTTGTTCCATGTCCAGTTCTAACTGTTGCTTCCTGACCTGCATACAGGTTTCTCAAGAGGCAGGTCAGGTGGTCTGGTATTCCCATCTCTTTCAGAATTTTCCAGAGTTTATTGTGATCTACACAGTCAAAGGCTTTGGCATAGTCAATGAAGCAGAAATAGATGTTTTTCTGGAACTTTCTTGCCTTTTCTATGATCCTGCGGATATTGGCAATTTGATTTCTGGTTCCTCTGCCTTTTCTAAAAGCAGCTTGAACATCTGGAAGTTCACGGTTCACTTATTGCTGAAGCCTGACTTGGAGAATTTTGAGCATGACTTTACTAGAGTGTGAGGTGAGTGCAATTGTGTGGTAGTTTGAGCATTCTTTGGCATTCCCTTTCTTTGGGATTGGAATGAAAACTCACATTTTCCAGTCCTGTAGCCATTGCTGAGTTTTCCAAATTTGCTGGCATATTGAGTGCAGCACTTTCACAGCATCATCTTTCAAGATTTGAAATAGCTCAACTGGAATTCCATCACCTCCACTAGGTTTGTTCATAGCGATGCTTTCTAAGGCCCACTTGACTTCACATTCCAAGATGTCTGGCTCTAGGTGAGTGACCACACCATCGTGATTATCTTGGTGGTGAAGATCTTTTTTGTACAGATCTTCTGTGTATTCTTGCCACCTGTTCTTAATATCTTCTGCTTCTGTTAGGTCCATACCATTTCTGTCCTTTATGGAGCTCATCTTTCCTTGAAATGTTCCCTTGGTATCTCTAATGTTCTTGAAGAGATCTCTAGTCTTTTTTGTTTTGTTGTTTTCCTCTATTTCTTTTCATAGATTGCTGAGGAGGCTTTCTTATCTCGCCTTGCTATTCTTTGGAACTCTGCATTCAGATGCTTATATCTTTCCTTTTCTCCTTTGCTTTTCGCCTCTCTTCTTTTCACAGCTATTTGTAAGGCCTCCTCAGACAGCCATTTTGCTTTTTTGCATTTCTTTTCCATGGGGATGGTCTTGGTCCCTGTCTCCCTTACAATGTCACGACCCTCTGTCCATAGTTCATCAGGCACTCTATCTATCAGATCTATTCCCTTAAGTCTGTTTCTCACTTCCACTGTATAATCATAAGGGAGTTGATTTAGGTCATATCTGAATGGTCTAGTCAGTCAGTTCAGTTCAGTTCAGTCACTCAGTTGTGTCCGACTCTCTGCGACCCCATGAATCACAGCACGCCAGGCCTCCCTGTCCATCACCAACTCCCGGAGTTCACTCAAACTCATGTCCATAGAGTCGGTGATGCCATCCAGCCATCTCATTCTGTTTCGTCCCCTTCTCCTCCTGCTCCCAACCTTTCCCAGCATCAGAGTCTTTTCCAGTGAGTCAACTCGTCGCATGAGGTGGTCAAAGTATTGGAGTTTCAGCTTTAGCATCAGTCCTTTTAATGAACACCCAGGATCGATCTCCTCTAGAATGGACTGGTTGGATCTTCTTGCAGTCCAAGGGACTCTCAAGAGTCTTCTCCAGCACCACAGTTCAAAAGCATCAATTCTTCGGCAATCAGCCTTCTTCATAGTCCAACTCTCACATCCATACATGACCACGGGAAAAACCATAGCCTCGAATTAGACAGACCTCGGTTGGCAAAGTAATGTCTCTGCTTTTTAATATGCTATCTAGGTTGGTCATAACTTTCCTTCCAAGTAGTAAGCATCTTTTAATTTCATGGCTGCAATCAGCATCTGCAGTGATTTTGGAGCCCAAAAAAATAAAGTCTGACACTGTTTCCACTGTTTTTCTATCTATTTCCCATGAAATGATGGGACCAGATACCATGTCTTCTCTTGTTGTTGAAAGAGGGTGTTTGCTATGACCAGTGCGTTCTCTTGGCAAAACTCTATTAGCCTTTGCCCTGCTTCATTCCATGCTCCAAGGCCAAATCTGCCTGTTACTCCAGGTGTTTCTTGACTTCCTACTTTTGCATTCCAGTCCCCTATAATGAAAAGGACATCTTTTTTGGGTGTTTGTTCTAAAAGGTCTTTTAGGTCTTCACAGAACCGTTCAACTTCGGCTTCGTCAGCATTACTGGTTGGGCGTAGGCTTGGATTACTGTAATATTGAATGGTTTGCCTTGGAAACGAACAGAGATCATTCTGTCGTTTTTGAGATTGCATCCAAGTACTGCATTTCGGACTCTTTTGTTGACCATGATGGTTACTCCATTTCTTCTAAGGGATTCCTGTCCACAGTAGTAGATATAATGGTCATCTGAGTTAAATTCACCCATTCCAGTCCATTTTAGTTCACTGATTCCTTAGAATGTCTATGTTCACTCTTGCCATCTCCTGTTTGACTACTTCCAATGACTAGGTCCAATTCATGGACCTAACATTCCAGGTTCCTATGCAATATTGCTCTTTACAGCATCGGACCTTACTTCTATCACTGGTCACATCCACAACTGGATGCTGTTTGTGCTTTGGCTCCACCCCTTCGTTCTTTCTGGAGTTATTTCTCCACTGATCTCCAGTAGCATATTGGGCACCTACCGACCTGGGGAGTTCCTCATTCGGTATCCTATCATTTTGCCTTTTCATACTGTTCATGGGGTTCTCAAAGCAAGTATACTAAAGTGGTTTCCCATTCCCTTCTCCAGTGGACCACATTCTGTCAGACCTCTCCACCATGACCTGACCGTCTTGGGTGGCCCCACATGGCATGGCTTAGTTTTTTTGAGTTAGACAAGGCTGTGGTCCATGTGATCAGATCGACTAGTTTTCTGTGATTATGATTTCAGTGTGTCTGTCCTCTGATGCCCTCTCACAATACCTACCGTCTTATTTGGGTTTCTCTTCCCCTGGTTGTTGGGTATCTCTTCATGGCTGCTCCAGCAAAGTGCAGCCGCTCCTCCTTACCTTGTACAAGGAGATGGAGATCATACCAGGGTGTTATTCAGTGAAAAGAAACAAGGTCCAGGGTAGATTGTGCAGTATGTTCCCGCTTATGACTTAAAAGGATGCATCTGGGACTTCCCTGGTGCTTCAGTGGCTAAGACTCTGTGCTCCAGTGCAGGGGACCCGGGTTTGATCCCTGGTCGGGGAACTAGGATACTACATGCCACAAGTAAGAATTCACATACTGCAACTGAAGAGCCTTCATGCTGCAACTAAGACTTGGTGCAGTCAAATAAATGGTTTTGTTAAAAAGATGCATCTGTACATTTTTGTATATGAACACTGAAAATTACTGTAAGGAGATATAGGAAATTATTGAAATAGTGGCCACTGGAAAGTCTAGCATGGGAGGAGAGTTATTTTTCAAAATAGACCCTTTTGTGGTACTTTATTTTTCTTTTAACTGTGTGCCTGTATTGTTTATGATAATTTATGCTAAAAATACATATAAACTAGAATATCTTACATAGAATATAATCTTCAGTGTTTTACGATATGAATTTTTATATTCAATGCTGTCATAATTATCACAGAGACTCTGTGGGGAAAAATCTCATGGGGGGCAAACAAATTTGCTAGTTTTGCTGGAGAAGGAAGCTGTCATGAAGAAACGATTGCCATTGCTCTGATACTCCTAAAGCCCTAGACTCCAGACCAGAGCCAGTTGCAGAGGGAGCTATCACAGGGGAGTGAGGTGAGTTGTGATATGAGGTTGATGGTAGTTTTTTAAAAAAAAGGTTCCTGAAGGAGCTGTTAGTTTGGTGTCAAACTGTACAGAAGCAATGAATCCTTTGTGCTAGTGTTTTGCTATTTATACGGATCAGTCTGATCACTGAACACATTTTAAATCTGTTCATGAAAACTAGCATGTATAATTTAAAAGTTTATATCCTCCTAATGCTTCCTTGTAAATATCCTCAAAGTTGGCAGTAGTTGGTGTCTGAGATTTCCTGCTGCTGCTGCTAAGTCACTTCAGTCATGTCCGACTCTGTGTGACCCCATAGACAGCAGCCCACCAGGCTCTGCCATCCCTGGGATTCTCCAGGCAAGAACACTGGAGTGGGTTGCCATTTCCTTCTCCAATGTGTAAAAGTGAAAAGTGAAAGTGAAGTCGCTCAGTCGTGTCCGACCCTTAGCGACCCCACGGACTGCAGCCTACCAGGCTCCTCCATGCATGGGGTTTTCTAGGCAAGAGTACTGGAGTGGCTTGCCATTGCCTTCTCCGTGAGATTTCCTACAGCCCACCAACAGGGAAGAGAGAAACTGACAGGCAGAATATAATAAATCAGTTGGGCCTAATTCTGGGCGCATCAGAACTCCTGAAAAGTCTGATCTATTCGGACTAAATGAGGACTTCCCTGGTGGCTCAGAGGTTAAAGCGTCTGCCTCCAATGCGAGAGACCCAGGTTCGATCCCTGGGTCGGGATCCCCTGGAGAAGGAAATGGTAACCCACTCCAGTATTCTTGCCTGGAGAATCCCATGGATGGAGAAGCCTGGTAGGCTACAGTCCACGGGGTCGCAAAGAGTCGGACACGACTGAGCAACGGAACGCAACGGAAATGAGGAACAACTAGGGAAGAAGTCTGCCATACAGTTAATTGATGTGTAAAGTCTCTGACACCTTTTGAGGTAAATGTAATCCTCAGCCATAAACAGAGGCAAGACCGCACAAACTATGGAATCTGTGTAAATAGCAAAGGAATTGTTGGTGGGGGGTGGTCACACTTAGGTTACCTTGGGCCAGTGTGATTTTAAAAATGTTTGCTTTTTGACACTGATGAACAAATCACTATTCCACAGCAACATTTTCATCATAAAACCGATTTGGTTTAGACCCTTATTTTTACTTTTACATCCTGCTCTATATCTTAGGAAGGTGTTGACAAGCAGCTGTTTCAAACAGCTGGGACAACTTTTAAAACAAATATCCTGGGCCTTTGGCTCCCTTTTCACATACCTCAAGGGCTGGAAGGCATCACTTTGCACTGACAGTGAAGGACCTCAAATAACTTTTGCATTTGAGCAATGAGTTTGATGATGACAGTGGTGAATTTTCATTGGTGAATGCTTAAAAGGAGGAATTCCACTAATTATACACAAACCTGTTTAGGAAACGGAAGAAAAGGTACACTTTATACATTTTTTTCTATGAAGCAGCAAAACCTTGTTGCCAGAATCTTGCAAAATGATTGGTTTGAAGAGAACTACAAACCAATATATTTTGGGTACATAGTTGCAAACATCCTTAATGAAATATTCAGCTGAAACCAACAATATATTAAAAGAATAAAGGAAAAGGGGGGGGGGATATGATCATATCACTAGAGTAAGGAGATTTTGACAAAATCCAATACCTGTTCATGATAAAGAACAACAAAACCTCGGCAGACTGGTTACAGAAAGAAGCTTCCTCTACATGAAAAAGCTACAGTCTCATGATATTTATTGATGAGATACAAACACTTTCCTACAAATTTAGAATTAGGCAAGGATGCCCAGTCTCACTGCTTCCATTGAGCATTGTTCTGAACATCTTAACCAGTGCAATAAGGGAAAATAAATGTTAAAAAGGAAAATTTTAAAGCATCTGTATTTTCATACAATGTGATTGTTTACCTAGAAAATTCTAAGGGATCTACAAAATCATGCTTCAGACTAACAAGTGAATCGACCAAATTGACATGAGTCAATTTACAGCAAGGGTAGTACATATTTACAGTGGCCCAAAACATTTGGAAAAAATTTAAGCAAATAATTTTGTTTACAATAGCATCAAAAACACAACATAATTTAAGAAAAAAACAACAGACATATGTGATTTCTACTTTGAAAAGTGTAAAAATTGCTGGATAAAGACTAAATAGTGGGACTTCCCTGATGGCCCGGTGGTTAAGATTCCGAGTTTCTACCGCAGGGGGAGCATGTTCAATCCCTAGTCTGGGAGCTAAGATCCCACATGCCACTCAACATGACCAAAAAATAAGAAAAAAAATTTTTTAAGGGTGATACTAACCTACAGATAGAAAAATAAATCAGTGCAACAGAATAGGAATTCTAGAATTTAAACCTAAATTTATAAATTCGATTGAGTTTTGACAATGTGCCAAAGTAGTTCACTTGCAAAAATGAAGACTTTTCAATGAATGGTACTAAAACAACTGAATAACCATATAAAAAATACACTTTACCTCTCCCTCACACCATGCAGAAAATGTAATTCAAGAGGGTTCCTAGATACAAATATAATGCTTAAATTACAAAGCTTCTAAAAGGAAGCACAAATGAATATCTTTGTAATCTAGGGATAGCCAATGTTTTTGATAGACATGATACAGAAATAAATATATAAGCACATACTAGATCAACTAGACTTATTGAAAATAAAAACTTCTGTTTATTAAAAGATACTATATAGAAAATGTATAGGCAAGTCAAATGCCTGGATGAAATATTCACAAACCATATTAAGCATAATAAAAAGGTGGAAAAAGACTGTGTTTTCCCCCAAATCCATTATTCTTTATGATAGTTCCCCAGTTTTTCTGTTTTGCCATTTATCAGAATATGTAAACATCCATTTGTTTGTTTGGTGTCTTGTGCACAAAAATGTAATCCCTCTGAGAGAAGGATCTTCTACCAGTTTCTGTCTCAGTGTATACAGTAGGTTCTTAAGAACATTTATTGAATAAATAAAGACTATTAGAGGGACTGGGGCTGTCCTTTCATTCACTAGATGGAGGTTGGCATCATTCAAAGAGACAACTTAGCTGTGTGGGGGACACTCTAAATGTGTACTTTGCACACCTCAGGCTGGATCTGCTTTGATATTTCCAGTTATTGGTAACTTGAGAGATCTCTCTTCCATACCTCTGCCTTAGAAAGTGAACTTTGATTCTTGTTAGTCATCAGGAAATGGATCCAATCTTTTAGGCTTGTATTATTCTTTGAGTAATTCAGCTATGTTTAGCTAGTTAGAATGGTCCCCATTGGAATGGTCCTAAATTTCTTGGTAAGTCTTTTGGATTGGAGTATGGCAGAGTCCAGCACTTTATCATGGGTTTAAAGTTGCTTTCACATGTTGATGAGGGTATCAAAATATTTCAGGCTCCAGATGAAGCACTTAAGTGAACTGCACATCATCGTGGTGCAGAAAGAATTGAATTTGGTGCTCATCACAGGTAGGATTTATCAACCTCATTTAACATTCTAAAATGCTAGTGAAGATGGCTAACACTGAGAATACTTTGTCTATTGGTTGTTTATATGCCAGCCAGTGTTAAAATTTTGCTTTCATATTGTCAAAGTCTATTTCCATTTATTTTCACACAAGTAAAGGGAACATGGTTTTGAAGTCAAACTGGCACCTAAATAAATGCCCCTGATAAATGCTTGCATTTGGCCAGCCTTTCTAACCACCATCTGGAAGGGGCAAAGTGGGTAATTTTCAAAGCTGTGTTTACTTTGAATAAATTTGAGAAGTTCTATTTTAGTCTATTATATACTTAATAATAAAATGCTGGATTAAACAAATTGAAGATTACCATTACAGAGGGTTGTTAGAGATTAGCCAACCTCAACTATGGTTTCAAAAAGTTGGAAAGGATAACAAATAGCATACTGTGGGGTGTTGAGAGAAAGCCACTGGCTGCCTTTGAAGAGGGGATTCATCTGGGCTCTTACTTGACTGTTCAACAGCCCAGTTACCCAATCACTGGAGAGCTTCCTAACTCACATTTCATCACAACTATACATTTTTGGAATGCTTTCTGTATGTCAGGTACATTTTTTACATTTTCCAAACTATTTTAAGTACATTTCCTCATGTGGTGCCCATAGCGGCCCATCAAAGCAAGTGTCATTAGCCCTTATTTAACAGATGAGGAATGGAGAATGAAATGGCAACCCACTCCAGTATTCATGCCTGGAGAATCCCAGGGACAGAGGGGCCTGGCGGTGTACAGTCCATGGGGTCACAAAGAGTTGGACATGACTGATGCTAATTGGCAACAGATGAGGAAATGGAGGTCCAGAGAGGGGAGCCAATGATTCCATATTGCCAATGGGTGGAAGAATCAGAGTCTAATTCTTCTGTGTGTCAGTCCAGAAGCTTGCCTTGTTTTTTCTTCCTGATATGGATACAATAACATTAACTAAAGATGTGACAGAATGAGGTGAATGGTTGGAGACAAGAGTAGCAAGGTACATTTCAGGAACCATTATTGAAGGTAGGTGATTCCCAGGTGGCGCTCGTGGTGAAGAACCCGCCTGTCAATGCAGGAGACACAAGAGATGCAGGTTCAATCCCTGGGTCAGGAAGATCCCCTGGAGAAGGGAATGGCAACCCACTCCAGTATTCTTGCCTGGAGAATCCCATGGACAGAGGGGCTTAGCGGGCTACAGTCCATAGGGTTGCAAAGAGTCAGACATGTCTGAGGTGACTTAGCAGACACACACACTGAAGGTAAGGACTTTCTCTGAGAATTGCCCCCGCCTACTGATTTCTCAGGGAGCCATACAGGGTGATCCTTGAGTTCTCCTTACATGCACTCCAGCTTGCCCAAGAATTTCCAAGCCTCCGACTCCCAGCCTGGGAAGGAAAAGCTTCAGAAATGAAAGGATGGTCAGCCCATGCTTCTCTGAGTGGACTCCATCTGCTTCTGGCCTTCAGGGCATCCAGACTATCTGTGACTCTGGCTTTTTGTGCTGCAGGAAGGAAGCCCAGTGAAAGCAGAACCCATCCTCAGGGGTCAGTTGAGGCTTCTCCTGAAGAGTCAGTGGAGAGGGTATCAGAGCACTGCCATGATCACCAGTAAACTTGCCTGTACCCTCCACGTGCGTGAACTCTGTGAGGACAAGAACTGAATCTAAGTTACCATGTGTCTGGTGCACAGCATGTAGTTAGCACCCATTGAATGTTTGAATATTTAAATTGAAATATCAATCAGTAGATGACCATGAGCCCCTAGGGCTACCTGACATCCCCATCCCCAGTACCTACTTGCTGACATCTGTTCCTCCCTCTCAGACAGCCCTGGAAGTCCTAGTTAAGGATATAGGCTTCAGACAAGAGAATGTGATATTGACTCTAGTTCACCTGGTCAATTTTTGTTTTTGTTTAGTTACTCAGTCGTGTCTATGACTCTTTGCGACCTCATGGACTGCAGCACGCCAGGCTCCCCTGTCCTTCACTATCTCCCAGAGTTCGCTCAAACTCGTGTCCATTGAGTCAGTGATGCCATCCAACCATTTCATCCTCTGTTGTCCCCTTCTCTCCTGCCTTCAATCTTTCCCAGCATCAGGCAGGGTCTTTTCCAACAAGTCAGTTCTCAGGTAGTCAAAGTATTGGAGCTTCAGCATCAGTCCTTCCAATGAATATTCAGGACTGATTTCCTTTAGGATTGACTAGTTTGATGTCCTTGCAGTCCACGGGACTCTCAAGAGTCTTCTCCAGCACCATAGTTCAAAGGCACTAATTCTTCGACACTCAGCCTTTTTTATTGTCCAGCTCTCACATCCGTACTCAGTCAATATGTGTTCATTAAGAATCGTTGAGAAAAGCAGTCTTGTGTGTGCTTGCAGTCTTTTGACTCCCCCTCCCAATTTGGCCACATAAGAATGGCCCTTGGGCCTGGAACACTTCCTTACCACAGATGTGGTCCCCACACCTCATAGGAGAAATCTTCCTGTTTCAGACTTCACGTGCATTCC
The DNA here is from genome assembly GCF_049115385.1 of Moschus berezovskii. Lineage (NCBI taxonomy): Eukaryota > Metazoa > Chordata > Mammalia > Artiodactyla > Moschidae > Moschus > Moschus berezovskii. The sequence continues at coordinate 129,541,714 of NC_142488.1, read as the reverse complement.
TTTGTTCTGCTTAGCACAGGTATTGTACGTACAGTGCCTGGTCAACTCTACTGCACTGCCTGTTCCTAACGGGCAGGAACGGGGTCCTTAGCTTGCAGCAAGAGAGTGGTGGATGCAGATCATCTCCCTGTGGGCCAGAACCTGCTGGCCAGGAGGGACTGATGCCCACCATGGAAGCTGATCTGTCGCTTCTCCATGCCAGTGAAGTGTGGCTCCATCCTATGCCTATGTGAGTCATCTTGGCAGCCTCAAGCCATGGTTGATCTCTTGGGACTGTGGTTCCTGGTGGCAGGTGTTGTTTCAATCTTTGCTGTCCTCCATACAGTGGGATAACAGCCCTGGAAGTGGTAACAGGTGTCACTTGCTGGCCAATTCAACAAGCCCTTCATGTTTTCCAGGTCTCATGTAACAGAGGTTCTGGGGAGGTGGAAAAGTAATTAAAACCTAGTTTCTCCACCCCCAAGGGCTTCCCAGGTGGCACAGTGGTTAACAATCTGCCTGCCAATGCAGAAGACACAGAAGATTCATGTTTGGTTCCTGGGTTGGGAAAGATCCCCTGGAGAAGGAAATGACAACCTACTCCAATATTCTTGCCTGGGAAATCCCGGGGACAGAGGAGCCTGGTGGGCTAGAGTCCGTGGGGTCACAGATTGGACATGACTTAGCAATTGAGCATGCATGCCTAGCTCTCCATCCTAAGAGGCTCATGATTTCTTAGGGATACCGGTACACAAAAATTACAGTTATCATGTACTAAATACCTACTATGTGCAAGGGTTGTGTCTGAACCAAAACTCTTTCTCACTCCATTAAACCTAGAGTTATTTTCGTCTTGGTTTTGTTGGGACAGTCCTGATTTATTCTTGTTATTCCAGTAAAATGATTAATGGCACCCTCTTCACTCTCAAAATTGTCTTGATTTGAACAATAAATTATATGGTCATTCGAACTAAGCCACATGGGCCCTTGCATATGCTGACTCAGAAGTCTAATCAGAGTACCGTGGGACTCCTGAAGAAGAACCAGTTGCATCTCCTTAGAAGTGATGTGGGAAGAGGGTCATGGAGTTTTTCCTTTTCTTTGTATAAGTGTCTATGTACTTGGATGTTCAAAGCCAGGATCAATGAGTTCTGGTACAAAACATAGGGATTTCCATCTAAGCACAGAAAAGCATATGAGTGAAAAAATAGGACATAATGTTTATTGATCACTTATTAGGCACCAGATATTGTGCTAAGTCAGTCATGTTCACCATCTCATTGAATCCTGACAAACTTGTGGGAACTGCCCTAGTGGCTCAGTAGATAAAGAATCCTCCTGCAATGCGGGAGACCTAGGTTCAATTCCTGGGTTGGGAAGATCCCCTGGAGAAGGGAAAGGCTACCCACTCCAATATTCTGGCCTGGAGAATTCCATGGGCTGTATAGTCCATTGGGTCGCAAAGAGTCAGGCATGACTGAGCGACTTTCACTTCATTTCACTTCACAAACCTGTGAGATGGTGCCTGTGAATGCTAATCTCCTTTCTAAGGAAAGGAAATGAAGGTTAAGAGGGGCTAAATGACTTATTCAGGGTCACACCACTAGGAAGTTCTGGAATCAAGATACAGACACAGGTATTTCTAACTTCAGAGTTCCCATTACTGTTTTTTTAATTGAAATATAATTGACATTTAACATTGTATACGTTTATGGTGTTGAATGTGTTGACTTGATACATTTATGTATTGCAGTATGATTACCACCATAGCATTAGCCCACACCTCTCTCAATGTCACATTTTCATCTTTTTTTTTTTGTGGTGAGAACAATTATTATCTAGTGTCTTAGCAGCTTGGAAGCATATAATGCAGTATTGTTGACTACAAGCTGTGCATTAGATCTCCAGAATTCACTCATTTTCTAACTGCAAGTTCGTACCCTTTGGCCAGCACCTCCTTAATTCCCTTACCGTCCAGCCTCTGGGAACTAATACTCTACCCTCTATTCCTGTGATTTTGGCTTTTTTAGATTCCACATACAAATGATGTCATATATTGCAGAATTTATTGCAGAATTATTCGCAGTAGCCAAGATATGAAAACAACCTAAGTGTCCACGAACAGATGAATGGATAAAGAAGATGAGGTGTGACACACATATATATCTATCTATATATATATCTTTATATATATATCTTTATATATATATATTCTATCTTTGGATATTACTTGGCCATGAGAAAGAATGAAATCCTGCCATTGGGGACTGGAGGGATGGAACTTGATGGCATTGTGCTAAATGAGATAAGTCAGACAGAGCTCACATTCTTAAAACCTATACTATCCTACTTCCATACTGTTCATGGGGTTCTCAAGACAAGAATAGTGGAGTGGTTTGCCATTCCTTCTCCAGTGGACCATGTTTTGTCAGAACTCTTCACTATGACCCATCCATCTTGGGTGGCCCTGTGTGGTATGGTTTATAGTTTCATTATGTTGCACAAGGCTGTGATCCTACTTCCAGATAGTTCTATAACCTGGGATCAGAATTCCACTGTTGCCCATGTGACTGTCAGTTTCAGTGGGTTGTGAGAACAGTGCTAGGGACCACCATGCACATCCCTGATGTGCCAGGCATTGCATATAATTAATTTTGAATCCTTGTAACTACCCTGCTAAATAGATACTTCTCATTCTATGGATGAGGAATATTTCATGTCCTTCATGATGGGGAGGGATGGTAAATGTAAGAATGCCTTTGGGTAGCATGAAGGATATGCACTGATGAATTTCATTACACACCTCCTGAGCTGGTAAGAAAGGCAAAATCCCCTGTTCTTTTTAATCAGCAGACCTCTGAGAAATAACGCAGAGTGCTACTTCTTTGCTTCCTCAGAGTCATAGCCTTGTCACCCTGGGCAATTTCATTCCTCCCTAGGAGCTGGTTTCTTCATCTGTACAGTGGAGATAACTCCTACATCACAAGTTTGCCAGCAAGACTAAATGAGAAGATGCTTGCAGACTATCTAGCCAAGCATCCCTCTGTTCATGACCCTTCTGTTTCCAACAATTATTGATCTTGTCTTTTTGTGGATGATTCACAAGTATCTGTTTCACCTTTGCAGTAATCATGGCTGAAATTTAATTCAACTGCTTTTCACATTAGGAATGTGTGCTCTTTCTACATTAGAATTTGGATACATTGGGGAAATTAAGCTAGAAGAATTTTTTGTCTGATTTTTCCCCACCCCCCAAAATTAAAGAATTCTGTTCTCTGGGTGCTTATATGGAAATGCTAGCTTCCCAAAGAATGTATATGACAGAGGATTCCAAAATTTTACCGTTTCTCTTACTTTATATTTTTAATAATACATACACTTGGGGGAAGAGTAAAATGGTTATACATTGAAGAATAAATTATTCTTTCTCACCACCCACAATCGCCTAGTCACTATTCTTAGAAGTAACCACTGTACTTATTTTGTGTTCCTTTCAAGAGAGGTACTCTGTTCATGTATAGGCATATCTATATATTTTTATCTCCCTGATTTTTTTTTCACAAACAAGATAGCATAGTCTATACACTGTTTGAGCCATGTTTTTGTTATTTAACAATGAGTCTTGGCAATCTTTCCATTTCAGTATGAATAGATCTCCCTCATTATTTTTAATGGCTGTGTGGTATCAAACATATAGATACCCTATAATTTATGTAAACAGCCCCAAAGTTGTTTATGGTCTTTTGCTGTTACAAATAATTTTGAAGGCATTATCTTCACTCACACATCATTGTGAACGTGCACGTAGAATCCTAAGATAAATGTCTATTACTAGAATCACTGAATCAAAGTGTATACACGTTTACAATATTGATAAATATTATCAAATTGTCCTTCAAAGAGGGCACCCCGGTTTAATTACCACTAACAATGAACGAGGGTGTTTCTTTGCATCCCAGAATACAGTATCAGTTCAGTTCAGTTCAGTTCAATCGCTCAGTCGTGTCCGACTCTTTGCGACCCCATGAATCACAGCACGCCAGGCCTCCCTGTCCATCACCAACTCCCGGAGTTCACTCAAACTCATGTCCATCGAGTCAGTGATGTCATGCAGCCATCTCATTCTCTGTCGTCCCCATCTCCTCCCACCTCCAATCCCTCCTAGCATCAGAGTCTTTTCCAGTGAGTCAACTCATCACATGAGGTGGCCAAAGTATTGGAGTTTCAGCTTTAGCATCAGTCCTTCCAATGAACACCCAGGATTGATCTCCTTTAGAATGGACTGGTTGGATCTCCTTGCAGTACAAGGGACTCTCAAGAGTCTTCTCCAACACCACAGTTCAAAAGCATCAATTCTTCGGCGATCAGCTTTCTTCACAGTCCAACTCTCACATCCATACATGACCACTGGAAAAACCATAGCCTTGACTAAACGGACCTTGGTTGGCAAAGTAATGTCTCTGCTTTTTAATATGCTGTATAGGTTGGTCATAACTTTCCTTCCAAGGAGTAAGTGTCTTTTAATTTCCTGGCTGCAATCAGCATCTGCAGTGATTTTGGACCCCCCCAAAATAAAGTCTGACACTGTTTCCACTGTTTCCCTATCTATTTCCCATGAAGTGATGGGACCAGATGCCATGATCTTCGTTTTCTGAATGTTGAGCTTCAACCCAACCTTTTCACTCTCCTCTTTCACTTTCATCAAGAGGCTTTTGAGTTCCTCTTCACTTTCTGCCATAAGGGTGGTGTCATACACTATAGCTTATCCTTTTCAGTTCTAGTTGGAAGAGGACCATTTGTTTTAGTTTAATTTTGTTTTTCTGTTGCCATGAGTTGATTGATCATCTTTTCATATATTTGAGTCATTTTTTTTTCTATATACATGTTCCTTACCCATTTTCTTATGGATTATTAAATTTACTTTACTGGTATATAAAACCTCTCTAAAGTTTTAGACTCTTTACTATAGACATTGAAAGTATTTTATATGCCACTTGTGTTTCAGTTTTATTCGTAGTATCCATAGTATTTTGGTACATGGAATGTTTTAAGTTTTAATGTCTTTGTCTCTTGTTTAATGGTTCTTGGTGTATGTGTCATACTCACAAAACATGTCTAAGAATGTAATAAATTTTTCCTGTTTTCTTTTGTTACTTTAGTGGTATTATTTTTTAAGAAAACATTTAACATTTTTATCCATCTAGTATGTATTTTAGTATAAGAAATGGGGCAGATATCCAACCTAATTCTTTTTTCAAATGTGTAACCAGTTGTTCCAATACCATTTATTGAATAATTCATTTCCCCCTGTTGATTTTAAATGCCTCTTTAATAATAAAGCAGGTTTTTAAAAGCTATATTTTGGTCTATTTCTAGATCCTCTGTTCTGTTCCATTGATTTGTCCATTCATTTAATGGCATCAAACTGTGTTAATTACACAAGTCTTATAATATCTTAATAGGTGTTATTGCTGCCACCCTCACAAAACTCTTCTTTTTCCAAATTTTCCTTGAGTTTCTTACAAGTCATGTTTCCATTTGAACTTTAAGAAGAAATTGGGCTGCTTCAAAATATAATCATATTTGAATGTTATTTTGGATTGTTGAAATTTTTAAATATTCTTGAAAGAATAGTTTCAGTAAGAAGCTTTTCTGTTGTTACTTTAAATGGACTGTTTTCTGTGATTTTATTTTTTAACTGATTATTTATATATAAAGGAAAGTGGGTGTTATTTTTATTAAAGAATCTCCTATGCAGCTATAAAAATTGTGATGGGAAACCATGTGTACTGAGTCTACATAATGAACACTCTGATTCCAGTTTTGAAATGTAGACAAATATAAAGACTCCTAGGAAACATATTGACAAGACATGAGCCAAAATCTCAATCTTGATTATCTCAGAATGGATGATAACTCTGAATGTCTTTTGTTGTCTTCTTTATGTTTTCAATGTTTCCCATATTTCTTACAGTAAGCATGTATTATTGTTATATCAAGAAGAAAATATTTTTAAGTTGATGGCATAATTAAGAAATATAACTTTGGAGTATACTTGATAGGGAGAAAGGGAACAACATAATTAACTAACTGCTCAGGGTAGATTAACTGCTGTAGTAAACTACCCTCAAAGACTCAGTGTCTAGAAAAAGTAAAAGTTTCTTTCTTACCATCTAACACAGGTCCACAGAAACTGGGGCAGGAAGAGGTGAACTATTGCATATAGTTGGTTTTAGGGTCACTTCCTCTCACATTCCATTGGCCTACATTCAGTCATATGACTATATCCAACTGCAAGCATGGCTGGGCAATGTCACCTTGCTGTGCACCTAGGAAGGAGAGAGCGTGCAGTCTGGTGAGCACTCCCAGACTCTAGTGAGTCTAGTGACCATTTACAGTTGCACTAGTGTTTTTGCATCATTTTCCAGGGTAATTATTTGTGTTTGAGTGTTCTTCCCAGGGAGCTTTCTTAAAGTTATTGAGACTACCCAGATTGTCCTTGAATAACCGAACAATCAGAGGTGTGCCTCCCTCCCATGCAAATCTCTTGGTATCTTATTACCCATGTTCAACCTCTTTGTGCACTGAACCACCTCCAATCTGAAGTTGAATCCTCAGACTCTGATTCCCCACCTTACATCTGCTCTGGTGTGGTATCTTCAGTCATTTAACTCAGTATCTGACCATCATCTACACTGGTTGCTGCAATCTCTATGTACAGTGGTTTGGTGAGCTCTCAGACACATTTCTTTCTGGGTCTGAACTCACTTCATTTCCTGCTTCCTGACCTGACACAGGGTTGTGAGACTGACATCTCTAAAGGACTCTGTATCATCTTACCTATCTATGGTTGATTACTTCTTGGAGAAGGAGGGAATCATTTTCCCAGGTCTGGTTTCTGGAGAGTGATTGATGAACTACTTACTGTTCAGTGCATGCTGCTCCTTGTCCAGTGTCCTTTGCTACCCTGAGTTTGTGTAAAGAAACTGATGGATGTATGCAGTACAGCCCGACATGGCTTATCTGGAAAGGATTACACCTAGCACCATCACTTTCCCACAGAATATAAAAAATGCAATATGGTGAAAGCATTCAGTGTGGTCATAAAGGACAACCCTTAAATAAATATCCTGGGAAGCTGAGGTCTGATTTTGCTAGCTCTGTACTCACCCTGAAAGAAACTCTTTGTTTCTTTCTCATAGGACCTTTGGAGTATAATTCCTTTTTCACCCAGGATCAGTTTTTCATGTTGTTTTTCTACTTGCAATGCAGGAGACTTGGGTTCAGTCCCAGGGTGGGGAAGATCCCCTGGAAAAGGGAATGGCTACCCACTCCAGTATTCTTGCCTGGAAAATTCCATGGACAGAGGAGTTCAGTGGGCTACAATCCATGGGGTCACAAAGAGCTGGACACAACTGAGCGACTAACTTTTTTATTTGTGTAGTTTCTGTGCTCTGCTCATCCAACAAGCTGCTAGGGAAACAAAATGCCTAGAGCCTATGACCTGCCTTAGGTATTGAAATCCAGAGTTATTTTTAAAATAACATTTTCTTTCTGATTCTAAAAGTAATATGTAACAATGACTTATGCTTTTGAGTACATTCTAAGAGCTCAGTACTGGATTCTGTGCTTTGCATGCATTGACTGATCTCCACAACAAATTTCTATGGTAAATACTGTGATTTCCATTTAACTTAGAAGGAAATTGAAGTCCCAAGTAATCCAGCATCTTGTTCAGGTTCACAGAGCTGGGAAGTGGTAATGCTACAATTAGAACCTGGGTCTTCTGACACTGGAAACTTCACACTTAACTGCCACCAAATCCTACCTGTATATATAACCATTTTGGCAAATTTAAAAAGATAAAATATAATGAAGAAAGCAGCAATAAGAATAAAAAGTATCTGTAGTACTTTAACTTGGAGATACATATTATATTTGGTACATTTTCTCCAAGTCTTTACCCTGGATAAGAATATAGATAAAATTTTTTAATGAATAGGTTGTATTCATGTTTTTTTATGCTGTTCTCAACAATTAACTTCTTATTATGATTGTATTTTCAAGTCATTAAACTTGGTTTAAAGCATTTTTGTGGTTGCTTTCCACACAACTCTACCATAATTCATTTAGCCAATCTTTTATTACTGGACATTTTTCTGCTTTCAGTTTTTGCTATTACAAAACCAAATAAATAATTCTACCATGAATCAATTTGCTTATATTTTGACTGATTATTTTCTTGTTATAAATTCCTAGTAGAATTACCGTTTTAAATATATGCATATAAATAAATAAATAAGTGCATATATTTAAGGACCTTGACACACATTGTTGAATATAATGGATTATTGATAGTATCTCTATCCTCAGCCATAATTGATTTTAATATACTTCAAAATTTATTTTAACCATTTCTAGAGGCATCTTTTTTATATAGTAATTGAATATAAAATAGATTTAGATTTTTTTAAGTGTCCTGTCTTCTTTCTTATCTAAAGATCTATGTTTGGAGAATAAAAGAAAGATTGGACTTCAACACTACCAGTTCAGAAAGGACTCGATGATCTCAGGAGACCAGACATAGGGTGGATGGTATATCCAGTAGTACATGGCCATCATGAGGGAGGACCTGACAGAGGCTGAGGGAATTCTGTCTACTATAATGATTTTACATGGATACAACATTTGCAGCTACAATCCGTGTATGAGATTGGCATTGTTGAGTAAGAAAGAGAGGTAAAAATAACTTCGGGCACTTCCAGCTTCTTCCAGCTTAGAAACTGAATTTAAAGTACGGCACATTTGAAGATGTCATGAGCTTCCCTGTGTAATACCCTTGTGACAGCCCTTTATGGTACACAGATTAACTACTATCATCCTCACTTTACAGAAGATAAGAACAGTAACAATGGAGAGTTATCAAGCATGTACTAGGGGGCAGGCATTGTGCTAATACTTCACATGTATTATTCGCCTTAATGCACAGAAGAACCCTGTGAGATAGGTACTATCTTTAATGGATAAGGACATTGAGACTCAATAATTTGAAACAATTTATTTAAAGTTACAAATTTATCAAGTGGCAGAACTGAGATTCAAACCCACTTAATTTGTCTCCAGAGAAATCTCAGAGAGATTAAGTGCTTGTTTAATGTCTCCCAGAGTCATCACCTTACACTGATTAGAATGGCCATCATCAAAAAGTCTACAAATAATAAATGCTGGAAAAGGTGTGGAGAAAAGGGAACCCTCCTACACTGTTGGTGGGAATATAAATTGGTGTAGCCACTATGGATACAGTATGAAGGTTCCTTAAAAAACTAAAAATAGAGTTACCATGTGATCCAGCCATCCCACTCCTGGGCATATATTCAGAAAAGACAAAAAGTCTAATTTGTTGCTCATAGTAGTACTATATGCCAAGGCATGGAAGCAACCTAAATGTCCATTGACTGAGGAATGGATACAGAAGATGTGGTGTATACAATGAAATACTACTCAGCCATAAAAAGAAGATGCCACTTGCAGCAACTTGGATGGACCCAGAGATTATTATACTAAGTGAAGTAATTCAGATAGAGAAAAACAAATATTATATGATATCACTTACATGTGAAATCTAAACATATAATACAAATCAACTTATTTAGAAGACAGAAATAGAATCATAGACATAGAAAACAAACTTATGTTACCAAAGGGGAAAGGAGGAGGAGGGATAAATTAGGAATTTGAGATGAATATAGACACACTCCCATATATAAAATAGGTAGACAATAAGGATTTACTGTATAGCACAGGGAACTATACTCATTATCTTGTAATAAACTATAATGGAAAAGAATCTAAAGCCATACACCTGAAACTAACACAATATTTTAAATTGGCTATAGATACTTTATTTTGAAAGGGAAAAATCTATGAAAAAATAAAGCCTCCGAGAGACTTAAGCAGTGGAACTGGAGCCCACATCCAGGCCTCAGTATTCAGTGATCTTTCCTCTACATGAAGTCTTCACTGTGGCTATTTGGATACCGTTGACAATGTCAACCCTCATTTGAAATGCCCAATGCTGTTCAGTTCAGTTCAGTCGCTCAGTCGTGACCGACTCTCCGGGACCCCACGAATCACAGCATGCCAGGCCTCCCTGTCCATCACCAACTCCCGGAGTTCACCCAAACTCATGTCCACAGAGTGGGTGATGCCATCCATCCATCTCATTCTCTGTCATCCCCTTCTCCTCCCGCCCCCAACATCAGAATCTTTTCCAGTGAGTCAACTCGTCGCATGAGGTGGCCAAAGTATTGGAGTTTCAGCTTTAGCATCAGTCCTTCCAATGAGCTGTTAAGAGTCTCTAAAACACAGACCAGTTTGGTCACAGACACATGGTGACAAATCATTGGGGTTTTTTCCCTGCTATTGGTGTATTCCCCTGCGTGTGTTTGTACCTGTGAGGACCTGACATTTCTCATAAGTGCCATTTTCCCAATGAGTAGGTAGAGGAATTTAGAGATAAAATGATGTAGTCAAGGTCACAAAGCTGGTAATATATGTAGAAATCATAATACTTTATCTCCCGGAATTGTTGAAAGCATTATATGCATGTTCAAAAGTGCCTATCATAAGGTAGGCATTCAGTAAATAATAGTAAATATGCATAGCACTGTTGATGATAATTATCCAGTTACTATGATAGGGTAATGAGTTCTTCTGCTTTCTTAATCCTTATGTCCTCAAGGACCATTGTAGTCATTCATTGTCTTACTGGACCAAACACTACCTTCAAGATTTACAAATACTGATCCCACTTTATATGAAGACTGTCTCTGTGGGATGTCACTGATTGGTTAGAAAAAGCTGGCTAACTTTGAGATCTTCAGATTTGTACCGATGCTTCAGAGACTTCTAAGCAGAGGTATTATTTTCGAAGTGTCAACCTCTCACATATATTTGATAAACAGGGACACTTCTACTTTTACACACTATTCTTGGATACAAGTCTGCTTTAAAATGATAGGAAACCACATGCTACCCTCTTCCTCTATTTTAAGTAAGAAACAGCAAAATGTCTTGGCAGTCTAGGAAACTTACCTCTGCAGAATGTGCTGACACAGTAGAATGGAATGAATGGAACCTCACGCCTAGTGTATTTCTCTACCAGCATGTTTTATTCATCCTTGCCTGGCCGCATGAATGGGCAATTTTCCTTCCAGATGAAGAGACACTCTAGTAACAGAACTATAATTTTCCAAGGAGAATTACTGGGCCCCTGTTTAGAAAGAAGAGATCATTTTGGCTGGGAGAAATTATTAGTTTCCTGGTGTGATATTCCCTTTACTATTAAAGTACAGAGTGTGGAGATTCCAGCTGGAATTTTCCTAGGAACAGTGAATGCCAAAGAGTGAGACTCTTTAGTCCTGCGTTATCAAAGTCATATATTCTAGCAAGGCTAGACCCAGACATGGCTCTTTGTTGAAGTCCTGGCTATAATTGTACTGGGGAACACATCACTACCGTGTGCATTAGTCTGCTCATCAGGAAATGGGAAAACAGAGCAAGCCATACCCCCTCCGAGAGGCCTAGTGGAAAAAGTAGGTTTGGGACTTCCCTGACAGTCTAGATGTTAAGACTTTGTGCTTCCAGTACAGGGGGTATGGGTTCGATCCCTGGTTGGGAAACTAAGATCCCACATGTTGTGAAATGTAGCCAAAAACATAAAAATTAAAAGTTTTTGAAAAATAAATAAAATGTGCTGTATGTAGTTTAAGTTTTTTAAAAAAGAAAGAAAGTAGATTTGTGTCATCAGCCCCAGACCACTGAGGGCAGTGTACTGCCAGGCCAGGGCCAGTCATTGCCATGAGAGCAGGCAGAGTATGGCAGATACAATAAATCCATTCCCACTTCCAAAATAAAACATAAGATAGAATAATTAATAGAGACTTAATTTTTGTTGGGCATCAATTATGTGAAAGAAAGAATCAAGCACCTCAGGTGTGTTTGAATATTATAGCGGATGCTTTAGTAACCATATCACCAAACCTGAAAAAAATAATATGGGCTAGGTAGTATTATTATTGTACCCATTTTTAAGAAAGGGAAACTGAGGCTCAGAGGAATAATTTTCCAAGAACAGACTGTAAGGAACAAAACTGAGATGGAACCCTAGTAATTAATTTAAGAGCCTGTGTTCTTAATCACTAAGCCCGGTTACCAAAACAATAGGTGTATTACTGTGAACATCAGATCAATGCAGAAGTTTTACAGTGTACTCATTAGAATACCTGTGTCGAGTTCTGTATGGAACACTCCATTAAGGAAAAAAACATCACAGCAGCCTTAAAAATTAAGTACTATTATCATGTCCATCATAAAAATAGGGAAACTGGGAACACAATAACTTTAGGGTACAGAGCTGAGATGCAAACTCCAGTTTTTCTGATTTTAAAATATCAACCTATAAAGTGGCTCTACAGGTGAATCAAACAAGGCTTTTCCTCATTATGAATGTGTGTTCTCATAAGTGGGGAACGGAACCTGGACATGAATCACTGTAATACCAAGTCCAATGTAATAAGTTTCATATGGGTAATGCAAAAGCAGAAGGAGAATGAGAGGGAGTGGAAGAGGAGAAAGGAACAAAAGGAAGGAGGAAGGGAAGAAAGAGGGAATCCTGGGGAAGAGCAGGATACCGTTTCTCTTCATGAATGGCTCCGTGGAAGAGGAGGCAGAAAGTGCATCCTTCAGGGATGGATGAAACTTGACTAGACAGTGCCTCCTTGTCTTTAGAGCCTGCTATATGTATGTGAGAGATGCCGGCTCCTGCGGTGCAGACGCGAGAAGCGTGGCCAAGAGGAGCTGCCCCACGTCCAAGAGGCGGGGGCTGCATGGACGCAGGAGGGCCAAGAGAACCTACTCCACGTTCAAGGGCAGGAGGGGCGGCCTTGAGGAGATACACCTCGTCAAAGGTAAGGTGCAGCGGCTGCGCTCTGCTGGAGCAGCCGTGAAGAGATACCCCACGACCAAGGTAAGAGAAACCCAAATAAGACAGTAGGTATTGCGAGGGGGCATCAGAGGGCAGACACACTGAAATCATAATCACAGAAAACTAGTCGATCTGATCACATGGACCACAGCCCTGGCTAACTCAATGAAACTAAGCCATGCCATGTGCGGCCACCCAAGACGGGCAGGTCATGGTGGAGAGGTCTGACAGAATGTGGTCTACTGGAGAAGGGAATGGCAAACCACTTCAGTATAATTGCCTTGAGAACCCCATGAACAGTATCAAAAGGCAAAATGATAGGTTACTGAATGAGGAACTCCCCAGGTCGGTAGGTACCCAGTATGCTGCTGGAAATCAGTGGAGAAATAACTCCAGAAAGATTGAAGGGGTGGAGCCAAAGCAAAACCAATACCCAGTTGTGGATGTGACCAGTGATAGAAGCAAGGTCCAATGCTGTAAAGAGCAATATTGCATAGGAACCTGGAATGTTAGGTCCATGAATCAAGGCAAATTGGAAGTGGTCAAACCAGATGGCAAGAGTGAACGTAGACATTCTAAGAATCAGTGAACTAAAATGGACTGGAATGGGTGAATTTAACTCAGATGACCATTATATCTACTACTGTGGGCAGGAATCCCTTAGAAGAAATGGAGTAGCCATCATGGTCAACAAAAGAGTCCGAAATGCAATACATGGATGCAATCTTAAAAAAGACAGAATGATTTCTCTTCGTTTCCAAGGCAAACCATTCAATATTACAGTAACCCAAGCCTATGCCCCAACCAGTAACGCTGAAGAAGCCAAAGTTGAATGGTTTTATGAAGACCTACTAGACCTTTTAGAACTAACACACAAAAAAGATGTCCTTTTCATTATAGGGGACTGGAATGCAAAATTAGGAAGTCAAGAAACACCTGGAGTAACAGGCAAATTTGGCCTTGGAGCACGGAATGAAGCAGGGCAAAGGCTAAAAAAGTTTTGCCAAGAGAATGCACTGGTCATAGCAAACACCCTCTTTCAAAAATACAAGAGAAGACTCTACACATGGACATCACCAGATGGTCAACATTGAAATCAGATTGATTACATTCTTTGCAGCCAAAGATGGAGAAGCTCTATACAGTCAGCAAAAACAAGATCAGGAGCTGACTGTGGCTCAGATCATGAACTCCTTATTGCCAAATTCAGACTTAAATTGAAGAAAGTAGGGAAAACCACTAGACCTTTCAGATATGATCTAAATCATATCCCTTATGATTATACAGAAGAAGTGAGAAATAGATTTAAGGGACTAGTCTGATAGACAGAGTGCCTGATGAGCTATGGACGGAGGTTCATGACATTGTACAGGAGACAGGGACCAAGACTATCCCCATGGAAAAGAAATGCAAAAAAGCAAAATGGCTGTCTGAAGAGGCTTTACAAATAGCCGTGAAAAGAAGAGAAGCGAAAAGCAAAGGAGAAAAGGAAAGATATAAGCATCTGACTGCAGAGTTCCAAAGAATAGCAAGGAGAGATAAGAAAGCCTTCCTCAAAGATCAATGCAAAGAAATAGAGGAAAACAACAGAATAGGAAAAACAAGAGATCTCTTTAAGAAAATTAGAGATACCAAGGGAACATTTCATGCAAAGATGGGCTCGATAAAGGACAGAAATGGTGTGGACCTAACAGAAGCAAAAGATATTAAGAAGAGGTGGCAAAAATACACAGAAGAACTGTACAAAAAGATCTTTACGACCAAGATAATCACGATGGCATGATCACTGACCTAGAGCCAGACATCTTGGAATGTGAAGTCAAGTGGGCCTTAGAAAGCTTCACTACAAACAAAGCTAGTGGAGGTGATGGAATTCCAGTTGAGCTATTTCAAATCTTGAAAGATGATGCTGTGAAAGTGCTGCTTTCAATATGCCAGCAAATTTGGAAAACTCAGCAGTGGCCACAGGACTGGAAAAGTTCAGTCTTCATTCCAATCCCAAGGAAAGGCAATGCCGAAGAATGCTCAAACTACCGCACAATTGCACTCATCTCACACGCTAGTAAAGTCATGTTCAAAATTCTCCAAGCCAGCCTCCAGCAGTATGTGAACCATGAACTTCCAGATGTTCAAGCAGGTTTTAGAAAAGGCAGAGGCACCAGAAATCAAATTGCCAACATCCGCTGGATCACGGAGAAAGCAAGAGAGTTCCAGAAAAACATCTATTTCTGCTTCAATGACTATGCCAAAGCCTTTGACTGTGTGGATGGTGGAAAATTCTGAAAGAGATGGGAATACCAGACCATCTGACCTGCCTCTTGAGAAACCTGTATGCAGGTCAGGAAGCAACAGTTAGAACTGGACATGGAGCAACAGATTGGTTCCAAATAGGAAAAGGAGTATGTCAAGGTTGTATATTGTCACTCTGCTTATTTAACTTATATGCAGAGTACATCATGAGGAATGCTGGGCTGGAAGAAGCACAAGCTGGAATCAAGATGGCTGGGAGAAATATCAATAAACTCACATATGCAGATGACACCACCCTTATGGCAGAAAGTGAAGAGGAACTAAAAAGCCTCTTGATGAAAGTGAAAGAGGAGAGTGAAAAGGTTGGCTTGAAGCTCAACATTCAGAAAACAAAGATCATGGCATCTGGTCCCATCACTTCATGGGAAATAGATGGGGAAACAGTGGAAACAGTGTCAGACTTTGTTTTTTTGGGCTCCAAAATCACTGCAGATGCTGATTGCAGCCATGAAATTAAAAGACGCTTACTCCTTGGAAGGAAAGTTATGACCAACCTAGATAGTATATTAAAAAGCAGAGACATTACTTTGTCAACCAAGGTCCGTCTAGTCAAGGCTATGGTTTTTCTAGTGGTCGTGTATGGATGTGAGAGTTGGACTGTGAAGAAAGCTGATCGCCGAAGAATTGATGCTTTTGAATTGTGGTGCTGGAGAAGACTCTTGAGAGTCCCTTGTACTGCAAGGAGATCCAACCAGTCCATTCTAGAGGAGATCGATCCTGGGTGTTCATTGGAAGGACTGATGCTAAAGCTGAAACTTTGGCCACCTCATGAGACGAGTTGACTCACTGGAAAAGACTCTGATGCTGGGAAGGATTGGGGGCAGCAGGAGAAGGGGACGACAGAGACTGAGATGGCTGGATGGCATCACCGACTCGATGGACTTGAGTTTGAGTGAACTCCGGGAGTTGGTGATGAGCAGGGAGGCCTGGCGTGCTGTGATTCATGGGGTCGCAAAGTGTCGGTCACGACTGAGTGACTGAACTGAACTGATATGTATGCTAGACCTTGCATTAGGGACTTTTCCTCCATTAAGACTTGGTCTCAGAAGAACAATGCTGTGAGTCCCAACTTGTAGATGAGGAAACAGAGGCTGGCAAGAGATGATATAGCCAGATGTGGTGAATCGCATGAACAAGGGCCTGGCCCAGGGACCATGAAGAGAGATGCTCTTTTTACAGAGAATGCACAGTAATACTGGAGAGGTCTACCTGACTCAGATTATGGGAGTTCTGGGACTCTGTTGAACTGACAATGGAAAGTCGGTCATTTCCTGAGGAGGCAGAAAGGAGATAATGAAAGCTGCTTGTTGGGAAGATTCTCAGGCATTGGTATGCAAGGATGAATTGAGTGATAGGAAATCGAGTGAGTAAAGATACTCTTTCTCTACTCCAAGCTCAGGGCAATCAGCACAGGCCCCAGAGGCCTGAGTCTGAAGCTGAGCGTAGCCATTAATTATCTATCTGTGTGATCTTAGGTAAGGTGTTCCATCTCTCCTGACCCTCAGCTGTCTCAGCTGTGGATGAAGATGATAATGGAAATGTATGTATCTCATAGAGAGGCTGTAAGGTGTCAACAGGACAAAATATGTGAAATACTCTGCTCAGTGCCTGACCCGTAGTAATCATGCTGTAAATGGAAGCCTCTATCTTTTTTTTTTTTTCATGAAAAGAGAGTGAGACCAGCTTGGAGGCTGTTTTAATCCATGCATGGGATGGTAAGGGACCAGCCTGAGATGATGACAAGAGAGATTCAGAAGGGGAAAATAATTATGTTAAGTGTAAGACAGTGACTAGATTGTTGAGGGGAAAGCAAATCTTTCCTAAGCCAGAATATTTTGTTGTCAAATGCAAAACAGATTTGAAAATGAAAATTATCTATCATGTACAGTTTAGTATCTGTCGGGCTTTTGTTAGACTTCAAGACATTGACTCCAATTTTGTAATATCTATATCTATCATTCTTTAAGCATTCAGCATGTTGATTTCATCTCTCTCAAAGCCTTTCCATTTTGTAACTACTGAAATGAAAGGTTTTGAGATAAAGCAAGGGATTTGAGTATATATGAAAATGAGTCCTAAAATGGAAGATTGAGTTTCATATTTATAACCTTTTAGTCTGTTTCCAAAAGACTTGCAATTTCATCATTTCCATTCTGTTTCCTGAAATGGCATGAATGTTATAGATATTACGTCTGATGTTCAATTAAAGGGAGCTTGTCTATTCATGTAATTGCTGTCTAGGGTAATTAGTCATTTGTCTTAGGTAGCTAGAACAGAATGTGACCACCATAAACCTGTGTCAGTTATTTGATACATAAATCAAGCCCTGGAGAAAATGAACTTAGGAATTCAAAGCGTCGAACCTGCCTTTGGTTTTAATATTCAGCCCACGATAAAAAGTCCTAGAATGCCAACCTCCAGCTCTTTCTTAAAATAGGTTTATTGGTAGATCACTAAACATATGGTATTTGCCACATAATTAATTTTATAGTAAAGTTGGTTAGAACCTGAGTAAATGGACAATTACCCTCTCCTCTGTGAGCAGATCCGTTATCATAATTGTTAATGAAACAAAATTCACATGCATACATAAGACAAAAATAACCCTTCTCTCTGATATCACACAGCAGCAAAAAGCTCAGTCTGTAATATTTAACAGGAATAATTTCTTCATTTCATTCTTTATCTTACAGTGATAATAAAATCTTCTTATGAAGCCATCCTATCTTTGCATTTAATTCTCCAGCTTCCCTTATTTGAAATCTAAAGCTTGTGTTTAACACCAGAATATATTATTAGTTAGATTTCAAATACCTAGATAAAATAAAGAGAGACCATACAAATTTCATCAGGACGTTTGAAAAACATAATTAATATAATCGATCATTTATAAAGTGTCTATACAGTCATAGGTTAAATATCTCTCAATGAAAAATAAGAGAGATGACACATACTTTGAAATAGCACATACTTTGGTAATTCCTCTGCTGTAGACAGTAGAATTTATGGATAATATACAGAAAAGATAAAGAAAAAGACACATGGCCTTGGATAGAAGACAAGTATCTCCATGAATCAGATGCAGAAAAGCAAAAAGTACAGGTGTGAGCATGGCTGAGTGTTCCTGGGCTCCTGCTCTAGTAATGGGCAATGATGACCAAGTGGTTAGTTGCTTGGTGAGGCATCTAATGTGCTTCATATATAAAGGGGGATCAGGACTAACTGAGTGTTTAAAAGCAAGAACTGGAAATAGAGAACAGAACAACTTGTCTCATAAAAGGAAGCTATGAAATGTTACCTGAGACCACATCCCTTGCAAGATGCAGGCCTTGGGAACTAGGAGGACACAGATACAGCCTCAGGACCTAGGTATAAGTCAAGTGGCCCATTTGTTCAGTGAAAGCATCTGCCAAGTCCCTAATATTATCACTGGACAGAAACTTCAGACTGACTGTAAGACCAAGTTCTAGAATAGGGACATGGGACTGGGTGGAGACAACTGTAAAACTGCTAGATGGGAAGGGATGAGAATAGACACAGAGTTGGAGGAGGGGAAAGGTTCTAGGCTGTTGCTTTTAAGATGATGTTTGCACAGCACTGAGGATAATTGCCTCCTTAAATTTTGTGCCCCAGCTGCCTTATTCTCCTCACCAAGGCCCTGCTGTGTATCCACAAGTTCATACAAATATCAATATAAATAAATAAATGGAGAACCTGTGAAAGTCCTTCTTTACAGGACATTTTAATAAATACAGGTGGAATCAGAAAATCACCATTTGGCAATAACTGTTAATAGATGCTAAAAGTAGTGGGTTACAATTTTGATGAGAAATGTCATATTTACATATTTTCAAAGAGTTTCTTTTATAAGACACTTAATAACAAAGAAAAACATAGTAAGGAGAAACCTGGAAGACACCACTGTAACCAAGTGAACAGACTTTATATCACCAGTAATGGGACATAGATATCATTTGTGTGACATCGCTGCCATAGTTATAGAAATAACCTGAATTTTTTTCATGAGGAAAGATCAAACAAATCCAAATTGATAAACATTCTCCAAATTAAATGGCCTGTACTCTTCAAAATTGTCATGATCATGAAAGACAAAGAAATGCTCAGCTACTCTTCTAGATTAGATACCAAAGAAATGTGACAACTAAATGCAATACCTAATCCCAAATTAGATCCTTTTGCTATAAGAAACATTAGTTAGACAACTGGTAACACATAAATAAGATCTGTAGATTATAATATTGTATCGATGTGAATTTCCTGATACTTGATAATTGTGTTGTAATTGTGTAAAAGAATGACCTTGTTTTTAGAAAATACACACTAAAATATGAGGGAAAAAGAGACTTTATGTCAGCAACTTTCTTTCAAACAAAGCTGTTTGGAAAAATATATAATATTGGGTTGGCCAAAAGTTCATTTGAGTTTTCCAAACTTTTTGGCCAACCCATCATATACGATTGTGTGTGTGTGTGTGTGCGTATGATGGGCTTCCCAGCTGGCATTAGTGGTAAAGAACCACCCTGCAATGCAGGAAATGCAGGAGACCTGGGTTTGATCCTGTAGTGGGAATTTCTCATAATGTACTTTCACAGCCTTGAGAAATTTCATAGAAATAGTACCTGGAAAAACAACATATATCAAGAAACTGTGTTGATGATTATTTTTCATGTTCTTCTTAGAATAATAGCCTTGTTACAGACCCCAAGGCCAGACCCAGAAGGGAGTATGACTGGGATCATGAAAACATGGACCTTGGAACACCAGGTCAGTGTGAGGTATGAACACTGCCTACGCACTTGCTGATTGTTCCCAAGACTGTCCTAGAAGGGAATGGCCTGGGGTAAAAACAAGGAGATCTGGACTATGTCAATGTAGTGTCTTGGGGAAGATAGATCAAAGACAGTTTTGTGGTCTGCAATTAGAAATAAAAGCTGGACTCAGAATGGACTCTACATCTCAGTCCAATAGAGAGAGGCTGCAGATTCCCTGATCCATTGCACCAGATTTCGTGTTCTGTTTTCATTCTCGTCGCTGGCTCCTGGACCTTTAGGGCAACACGATCCCTGGGTTGGGAAGATGCCCTGCAGGAGGGCATGGCAACCCACTCCAGTATTCTTGCCAGGAGAATCCCATGGATGGAGGAGACTGGTGAGCTATAGTCTATAGGGTTGCACAGAGTCAGACACGACTGAAACAACTTAGCATGTGTGTACTCATTTAAATATACATGATAAACTTTGTAGAATTTGTGTTGTGGTACATGAGAATTCTTTTATTATTTTTGCAACTTTTCTGTCAGTTTTAAATTATTTAAAAATAAAAGATCTAGTGATATCTTGCTGAAGTGATAAAGGTAATTTTACAATCTTAACTATATTTAATATAAAAATTAAAGCAAATTGAAAATAAATGAATTAAATGTTTAACTCAAGAAACCAGAAAAAAAAAGAAAAAGGAAGTATTTTAAAAAGAAGAAAACTGTAAGGAGCAGAAATTAATGAATTCAGTAGAAAACAAATCAGAGGATCAACAAATTTTAAAAATTGGTTCTTTGAGGAAAATAGGGATTAATATTGTGAGAAAATAACAATGATCAAGAAAAGACAAATAATTTTAGGAACAAAAACTGGACTATGACAGTTGTACTGGTGAATTAGAGATTTCAGTGATCATAAGATAAAACTGCAATCAACTTTATGCCTATAAACTTGAAAGCTTGAAAGAAATTAATATTTTTCTAGAAAATGTATCAAAAGTGACTCAAAGAAAATATGCCTCCATAATGCAATAAAAATTAATGGAAGTGAATTTTCTCTACCTTATAAAGCACTAGGCTCAAGTAGTTTTATAGAAAAAAAAATTACCAAATCTTCCAATCCCTCTTTTACAAACTGCTACAGAGAATAGGAAAATATCAGAGAAATATCTACAAGATTTTGGAAGAACTAAGTACAGTATCTTGCTCTACCTGATATAAAAGCTTCTTATAAAGTTACCAGAGATCAAATTGCCAACATCCGCTGGATCATGGAGAAAGCAAGAGAGTTCCAGAAAAACATCTATTTCTGCTTTATTGACTATGCCAAAGCCTTTGACTGTGTGGATCACAATAAACAGTGGAACATTCTGAAAGAGATGGGAATCCCAGACCACCTGACCTGCCTCTTGAGAAACCTGTATGCAGGTCAGGAAGCAACAGTTAGAACTGGACATGGAACAACAGACTTGTTCCAAATAGGAAAAGGAGTACGTCAAGTTTGTATATTGTCACCCTGCTTATTTAACTTCTATGCAGAGTACATCATGAGGAAACGCTGGGCTGGAAGAAGCACAAGCTGGAATCCAGATTGCCGGGAGAAATATCAAGAACCTCAGATTTGCAGATGACACCACCCTTATGGCAGAAAGTGAAGAGGAACTCAAAAGCCTCTTGATGAAAGTGAAAGAGGAGAGTGAAAAGGTTGGCTTGAAGCTCAACATTCAGAAAACAAAGATCATGGCATCTGGTCCCATCACTTCATGGGAAATAGATGGAAAAACAGTGGAAACAGTGTCAGACTTTATTTTTTGGGGCTCCAAAATCACTGTGGATGCTGATTGCAGCCATGAAATTAAAAGACGCTTACTCCTTGAAAAGAAAGTTATGACCAACCTAGACAGCATATTAAAAAGCAGAGACATTACTTTGCCAACAAAGGTCCATCTAGTCAAGGCTATGGTTTTTCCCGTGGTCATGTATGGATGTGACAGTTGGACTGTGAAGAAAGCTGAACACCGAAGAATTGATGCTTTTGAACTGTGGTGCTGGAGAAGACTCTTGAGAGTCCCTTGGACTGCAAGGAGATCCAACCAGTCCATTCTAAAGGAGATCAATCCTGGGTGTTCATTGGAAGGACTGATGCTAAAGCTGAAACTGCAATACTTTGGCCACCTCATGCGACGAGTTGACTCACTGGAAAAAAGTCTGATGCTGGGAGGGATTGGGGGCGGGAGGAGACGGGGACGACAGAGAATGAGATGGCTGGAATGCATCACCGACTCAATGGACATGAGTTTGAGTGAACTCCAGGAGTTGGTGATGGACAGGGAGGCCTGGCGTGCTGTGATTCATGGGGTCGCAAAGAGTTGGACACGACTGAGTGACTGAACTGAACTGATAAAGCTGCGTGGGTATTCTCTGCTGGTCCAGTGGTTGGGCCTCCACGCTCTCACTGCCGGCATGCATACAGGCTTATTCGTTCAGTTGTGTCTGACTCTTTGTGACCCTATGGACTGTAGCGTGCTGGGGCTCCTCTGTCCATGGGATTCTCCAGGCAAGAAAACTGGAGTGAGTAGGCATTCCCTTCTCCAGAGGATCTTCCCAACCCAGGGATTGAACCCTAGTCTCCTGCATTGCAGACAGAATCTTTACTGTCTGAGCTACCAGGGAAGCCCCCTCGCTGCCAGGACCGAGTTCAGTCCCCGGTCAGGGAACTAAGATCTCACAATCCATTCAGCACAGCCAAAAAACAAACAAATAAAACAAAACTTTCTTGAAAGCTACAGTTATTAAGACAGTATGCTTGGTGCAGGGAGGGACAAAAACACTGGAACAGAACAGAGAGCCCAGAAGTATATTCAGATGAGCATGGACCCTGGATATATGTCAGAGGTGGGGTGTCCAATCAGCAAGGGGATGGAAGCATCCCTCAGTATATGCTTCTGGTAGAAGTGGGGATAATTTGGGGGAAATAAAAGTAAATGTCCGTTATATATAATGTGAAATCAAACCCAGGAGAAAATCTTCATGACCATAGGACAGGGAGTTTTCTTAAACAAAATCAGACAAAACAAAAAAGCACAAATGATAAAGGAAACAACTGATACATTTGATTTTGTAATTAAAAAAAGAAATTTGCACAGACACCATCTAGTATCTTTAATTTATATATGTGTTATTACTTACTTTCATTGGAGGATAATTGCTTTTCAATGTTGTACTGGTTTCTGCCATACAACCACATCCTTCTGCTGCTGTTTTGTGACTAAGTCGTGTTTGACTCTTTGTGACCCCATGGACTGTAGCCTGCCAAGCTCCTGTATCCATGCGATTCTCCAAGCAAGAATACTGGAGTGAGTTCCATTCCCTTCTACAGGGGATCTTCCCAACCTAGGGATCTACCCAGTGGCTCCTGCCATCTCTCGTGCATTGCGGGCAGATTCTTTACCCCGAGCCACCGGAAAAGCCCCTATACCTCAACATGAATCAGCCATAAGTATACATATGTCCCTTCACTCTTGAACCTTCTTGCCATTCTTCACCCTATCCTGCCCCTCTAGGTTGTCACAGAGCACCGAGTTGAGATCCCTGTGTTACATAGCAACTTTCCACTAGCTATCTATCCATTTAGTATCTTGAAAACATAATGCTGAGTGGAAAACCCAAATTGCCTCATGATACAGTATAACCTCATTTGTTAAGTGTTGAAAAATACATACACTAATAGCATACATTGTTTACGCATGTACATGTCTGGTAATGATTAAAAATGTGTATGGAACTTTAATACTGTATTCCTAACTACAAGAAGAGAAAAGTGGAGACTAGATTGGGAAGAGTACAGTGGGATTCTCAACCCTATCTGAAATAGGTTTTGTTTCTTTGCCATGGCTTTTCAGGGTCTTCTGTGGTTCCATACAAACTTTAAAATTGTTGCTTTATTTCTGTGAAAAATGCCATTGGAATTTTGATAGGAATTGCATTGCATCTGTATTATGGGTTGTATGAACATTTTTACAGTATTAATTTTATCAGTTCATGAGCATGGATTATCTTCACATTTATTTGTGTTTTCTTCAATTTCTTTCATTAATGTCTTATAGTCAATGTACTATAGTCAACCTCAATGTACAGGTTCCTTTGTCTCCTTGGTTAAATTTATTCCTAGGTATTTTATTCTTTTTGATGCAATTATAAATGGGATTGTTTTCTTAATTTCCCTTTCTGATAATTTGTTATCAGAGTATACACACACAACAGATGTATGTAGATTTTTGTATCCTGCAAGTTTGCTGAATTTATTTATTCTAACACTTTTTTGGTGGAGTCTTTAGGGTTTTTCATATATAATATCATGTCATCTATAAATAGTGACAGTTTTGGCAGTTTTTTGGGGTAATTTTTCATTTTGAAATAATTTCACACTTACAGAAATAGTTACAAAGAACTCCCATTTACCCTTCACCTCAATTTTACCATAATCATTCTATTATTAGGATCAAAAAAGCCTTGATGAATAGGAAACCAAACTATCATATAGCCTATTCTATGGTAAAACTGGACTATTTGGAAGGCAGTATATAACCGTGGTTAAGAATGTAGGCATTATGTGTGACAATATGGATGGACCTCAATGATATTATGCTAAGTAAAATAAGTCATACAGAAAAAAAGAAATATCATATGATTTCATTCATTTGTGTAATATAGAAACAAACAAAAATAAATTAACAAACCAAACAAAACCAAACATGCAGATACAGAGAACAGAGTAGTGGTAACCAGAGGGGAAGGGATAGTGAGGGATGGACAAAATGAATAAATGAATTAAAGAAATCCATTGTCTGGTGACGGATGGAAACTAAATTTTTGGTGGTGAGCATACTGTAGTGTACACAAAAGTAGAAATAGAACGTTGTACACATGAAACTTAGTATTATAAAGTAATAATATCTTAATTTTTTTAATAAAGTGTGCACCCATTGTATTTTGACAGTCCTTAATGGGACCTCAGCTTTCCCACTGACCAATCTGTGACTTTGGGTCACCCAACTTCTTCGAGTCCATGAGGGAAAAAGTCAACACAGTGTGGCAACACTGGTCATTGATCCAGGCTTTGAATCAGTAAGCAGCCCCAACGTTACTGAATTGGGACTATCTGTAGCATTTTCGGAAATGCTTAGAGAGGCCTACCCTCCCTAAGGGGCAGAGAGATCTGGAGTCTGGCATTTTTCTCTGTGAACCAGAGTCACATGAATGAGACCCAGCTTCAGATGCCTGAGGCCAAACTTCAAATTTCCTAGATTCTTCTTTCAGAATGCATGCATGGGCATGCACAGGCACAATGCACCACACATGTCTTTTTGATTTGTTTGATTTTTTTCCAACTCATCAAACCTAGCTTCCTTTGCCACTTTATTCTCTGTCTCATTCTCTGCTGAAGCTTTTAGACATAGATGTTCTTTTCCTTCTGGGGAGGAAGAGGCCAGTGGCATTCCCCTTGATGAGTGTCTGACTGGAGCAGCAGTAAGCAGGCCTGGCGGAAGAGATCACCCACCCAGGGTGACTTTAGGGGACAAATAAGAAAGTTTTGATGCCATAGAACACTGAATCCCAAAAGTGGATCTGATGAGCTTTGCCAATCTTTAACAATCTTTCTTTTCTTTCTTGGGCCACGTGACACGTGAGATCTTAGCTCCCCAATCAGGGATCAAACCTGTGCCCGCTGCAGTAGAAGTGCAGAGTCCTAACAACTGGACTGCCTGGGAAGTCTGGACAATGATTCTTATGTGTGTGTTGCTCAGTCCTGTTCAACTCTCTGCAGTCCCATGAACTGTAGCCTGCCAGACTCCTCTGTCCATGGGATTTCCCAGGCAAGATTACTGGGGTGAGTTGCCATTTCCTTTTCTAGGGGATCTTCCCCACCCAGGGATTGAACCTGCCTCTCCTGCATTGGCAGGCAGGTTCATTACCACTGAGCCACCTGGGAAGCCAAATGTTCTTATATCTGTATCTAAACGAGAGGAAAAAAATAAACAGGATAGTGAGTTTTTCATAAAGCTAGAAGGATTAAAAGTAATGACCTGTTCTCTATTTTGAGATGATGCTCTTCCAAGTTTTTTTGGTGATAAAATGTCTTTTCTTGTTTGAAAGTATTGTGGTACCTTTTAAAAATGCCTTCACTTGGCAGTCAAACTTTGTAAATTCTATGTATGTCTCAAAAATGTTCATGGAAATTGTTATTGGTCCATGCAATTCAAAAATCTGGGAACCATTGATTCAGACTGCCAAAGATGAAAAGATTATTTGACATTAAGGTCCCTATCCAAATTTTGCAGATAAGTCAACTGAGGGACTTGAACTCATAGCAAGTTGGGAGCAGAACCAAGATTAGGATCACATCCCTTGATATCCAGCACAGAAAGCCTTCCTGTCCCCTGATTGCTGCTCCAAATGGGAAGAGGCATTGAAGAAAAAAACTGTTGACCTAACTATGTAACAAGTTTTTACCATGCACTGTTTATTTCCTGTTTCATCTTAAATTCGGGAACCAAAAGAACAGCCAAATTCCCAATGGGAAATGATGATGACTGAGTTCTCTACTTCATAATCATTAACCCTGTTGATGTGGAGGCGGGCAATGAAGTGCTCAATTAAGGATTTTGCTGACTTGCTCACTGTTAAGTCAGAAGAAGTGCCTACCCAGAGCGTTTATTTCTGATTAGCTGTTAATCCAGCCAGGTTGGAAAATAAGATGGTGAACAATAAGCCTTCCATATACTTTTCATAGCGTTAACTAGCAACGGCTTGCAGAACTGGGTCAGTGCTGTTACAGAGGGGAAACTGGAGGCTTCTGCTCTCCCTAAGTTCAGTTCAGTTCAGTTCAGTTGCTCAGTCATGTCTGACTCTTTGCGACCCCATGAATCACAGCACGCCAGGCCTCTCTGTCCATCACCAACTCCCGGAGTTCACTCAAACTAATGTCCATAAAGTCGGTGATACCATCCAGCCATCTCATTCTCTGTCATCACCGTCTCCTCCGGGCCCCAATCCTTCCCAGCATCAGTCTTTTCCAGTGAGTCAACTCATCGCATGAGGTGGCCAAAGTATTGGAGTTTCAGCTTCAGCATCAGTCCATCCAATGAACACCCAGGATTGATCTCCTTTAGAATGGACTGGTTGGATCTCCTTGCAGTCCAGGGACTCTCAAGAGTCTTCTCCAACAGCACAATTCAAAAGCATCAATTCTTCGGCCATCAGCTTTCTTCACAGTCCAACTCTCACATCCATACATGAACACGGGAAAAACCATAGCCTTGACTAGACAGACCTTTGTTGGCAAAGTAATGTCTCTGCTTTTTAATATGCTATCTAGGTTGGTTATAATTTTCCTTCCAAGGAGTAAACGTCTTTTAATTTCATGGCTGCAATCAGCATCTGCAATGATTTTGGAGCCCAAAAAAATAAAGTCTGACACTGTTTCCACTGTTTCCCCATCTATTTCCCATGAAGTGATGGGACCAGATGTCATGATCTTCGTTTTCTGAATGTTGAGCTTCAAGCCAACCTTTTCACTCTCCTCTTTCACTTTCATCAAGAGGCTTTTGAGTTCCTCTTCACTTTCTGCCATAAGGGTGGTGTCATCTGCATATCTGAGGTTATTGATATTTCTCCCAGCAATCTTGATTCCAGCTTGTGCTTCTTCCAGCCCAGCATTCCTCATGATGTACTCTGCATAGAAGTTAAATAAGCAGGGTGACAATGTACAGCCTTGATGTACTCCTTTTCCTATTTGGAACCAGTCTGTTGTTCCATGACCAGTTCTAACTGTTGCTTCCTGACCTGCATACAGGTTTCTCAAGAGGCAGGTCAGGTGGTCTGGGATTCCCATCTCTTTCAGAATGTTCCACAGTTTATTGTGATCCACACAGTCAAAGGCTTTGGCATAGTCAATGAAGCAGAAATAGATGTTTTTCTGGAACTCTCTTGCTTTCTCCATGATCCAGCGGATGTTGGCAATTTGATCTCTGGTGCCTCTGCCTTTTCTAAGACCTGCTTGAACATCTGGGAGTTCACGGTTCACATATTGCTGAAGCCTGGCTTGGAGAATTTTGGGCATGACTTTACTAGCATGTGAGATGAGTACAATTGTGTGGTAGTTTGAGCATTCTTTGGCATTGCCTTTCTTTGGGATTGGAATGAAGACTGAACTTTTCCAGTCCTGTGGCCACTGCTGAGTTTTCCAAATTTGCTGGCATATTGAGTGCAGCACTTTCACAGCATCATCTTTCAGGATTTGAAATAGCTCAATTGGAATTCCATCACCTCCACTAGCTTTGTTCGTCGTGATGCTCTCTAAGGCCCACTTGACTTCACATTCCAAGACGTCTGTCTCCAGGTGAGTGATCACGCCATCGTGATTATCTTTGTCGTGAAGATCTATTTTTGTACAGTTCTTCTATGTATTCTTTTCACCTCTTCTTAATATCTTCTGCTTCTGTTAGGTCCATACCATTTCTGTCCTTTATTGAGCCCATCTTTGCATGAAATGTTCCCTTAATATCTCTAATTTTCTTGAAAAGATCTTTTGTTTTTCTTATTCTGTTGTTTTCCTCTATTTCTTTGCATTGATCGCTGAGGAGGGCTTTATCTCTCCTTGCTATTCTTTGGAACTCTGCATTCAGATGCTTATATCGTTCCTTTTCTCCTTTGCTTTTCGCTTCTCTTCTTTTCACAGCTATCTGTAAGGCCTCCTCAGACAACCATTTTGCTTTTTTGCATTTCTTTTCCATGGGGATGGTCTTGGTCCCTGTCTCCTGTACAATGTCACGAACCTCCGTCCAGAGTTCATCAGGCACTCTGTCTAACAGATCTAGTCCCTTAAATCTATTTCTTACTTCCACTGTATAATCATAAGGGATTTGATTTAGGTCATATCTGAATGGTCTAGTGGTTTTCCCTACTTTCTTCAACTTAAGTCTGATTTTGGCAATAAGGAGTTCATGGTCTGAGCCACAGTCAGCTCCTGGTCTTGTTTTTGCTAACTGTATAGAAGCAAGAGACAAACAAGTCAGTATCTGGCCTGAGGAAGTTGATGGGGGGTGGGTGGGGGAACCAGTTCAAAATTAGGGCACTTGCGTAGCTCACACCAAGAATCCTAACTGCGGTGCCAGGATTCGAGGGACCCTGGAATGAGTCATGGCAAGGCACTGCCCTGGAAAAATGTCTCTCTGCCTCTGGGTTAAAGGAAGCATGACTTTAAAATCTTCATGATGTTTTATACTAGCATATTCATTACTTATATTTGCTGTAACAAATCACCACAAACTTAGGGGTTTAAAACTACTCAAACCCATTATCTTACAATTCTGAATGTCGAGAGTAAAATGAGTCTCAGTGGAATCAAATCCAGGTGTCAGCAGGACTTCTGCAGACTCTAGGGGAGAATCCATTCTTGCTTGTTCCAGCTTTCAGAGACTGCCCACATTCCTTGTTCTGTGGTGGCATCACTTGAACTTCCACTTCCATAGTCACATTACTGTCTCTCTTTCTCAATTTGACCCTGCTGCTTCCTTCTTTAAGGAAGAAAGAAGGATTTATTTATTTATTTGGCTGCACCAAATCTTAGTTGCGACATGTGGGATCTAGTTCCCTGACCAGGGATTGAACCTGGGCCTCCTGCATTGGGAGCATAGAGTTTTAGCCACTGGACAACCAGGGAAGTCCTGAGTCCTTCTTCTGAGGACCTTGTGATTACATTAGTCCTACCAGGATAGTCCAGGATTACCTAAGTGCTCATCTCAAGATCCCTTATTTATTAATAAAACAAGTCCTTGTTAAGAATCCATTTTCCATTATGTGAGATGCAAGTTCAATCCCTGCTCGGGGAACTAGGATCCCACATGCCAAGGGGCAACTAAGCCTGTGAGAGAGAAGCCGACTTGCTGCAACAAAAGATCCCATATGCGTGCATGCCGTGACTAAGACTCAACTCAGCCAAATAAA
The DNA here is from genome assembly GCF_049115385.1 of Moschus berezovskii. Lineage (NCBI taxonomy): Eukaryota > Metazoa > Chordata > Mammalia > Artiodactyla > Moschidae > Moschus > Moschus berezovskii. The sequence continues at coordinate 129,511,655 of NC_142488.1, read as the reverse complement.
TAAATAAATATATTTTTTAAAAAACACATTTGCCAATTCCTTTGGTCATTCAAGTAACATTCACAGCTTCCAGGGACTGAGATGTGGACATCAAAGTGTGGGGATGGGCTTTATTTAGCTTATTACAACTAGTACGATCATTTTTTCAAGTGAAGTCATGTGAGGAACCCCAGTACATAAATTACATCAAAGCAGAACAGCTATACTTTAAGTCTTACTCATTCAACCTCTAGTACTTCCTAACCATGATGGTCCCAGAAGCACCCAAGGGGAACCTTATGGCTCTAGGACTGGTTTAAATGCAACTGATTTATACCTGAAAGGAGGACACTATTTGGAAATACTTCAGCTCCAATATCCTTGTTGTTCAGTATATTTTTCAGTGAAACCAGATGCCTCTTAATATTTGTCTGTGAACTTGACAAGAGACCTTGTTCATTTAGCTCAGCATCACCAGAATCTGAGGTGTTCGATGTTTGTTGAGTGAACGAGTCCTTAATCAACTCATGGTGAATGAAAAATGCTTAGGCAGCATCCGTTTCCTGTTTCCCTGATCACAATTATTCATGAGTCAGACCTGTAGCTCAGCGTTATTGGAAACAGATCAAAATGGAATGGTGCCACCTTGCCTACAAATAGTCCGTCACTATATCCTGTCCCAAACCATTTGGGCACATGGATACACACTGAATTTAAATGCTTGTCATGAGCCTTAATAAAATGTATTATTTCAAATCCTGACCATGGACATCTTAGTTGCACATCATAGAAATAAACAGTAGTAGTCTAATATATTCCTCTTCCTGTCTCCCATAACCTCATTCCCTGAGGGCAAGATTAGAAATGGAAGAAGCAATCTCAGAGATGAAGCTGTTCTGGTACCATAAAGCTGTTTAAGGCAGGCAACTTTACAGATGACTAGAGAGGACAAGGGATTATCCAACATCACTTTATTTACAAGCACATTTTGTAGAATCTAAACTAGAACCCAGGTCTTCTGTTCGTGAAAGCAGTGTTCCTTCCATGGTTCCACAGTCGTGCAATACTGAACAGTTCTATCTAGAAAAAGTTAGTTATAGAGATTATAAAACCTGATGTTTCAAGGGTGATACAATTATCTTTGATCTCTGTAAAGCTAAGTTTAGCAAACTGGTGGATCCCAAGACAAATCTAAGCCACAGACCTGCTTAATTTGTCTATAGTTTTGTTTTCATTGAATTGGTATGAGTTTAAATAGAGTAGTCACACTCCAATTTCCCAAATGTCCCCAGCACTCCTGTTATCTTACACTGAGTCCATTTCACTCATTTATGTTTTATATGTGACCTTTGCAGACATGTAAGTTTCTTTTTCAATCTGCAAATGTGGATCTACAAATTTATTTATATACTGACATTTGAGTTTTTAACCCCTGACATAAACAATCAAAATGTACAAGACCTGTTCATCTTTGGAGTCAGAACTTCTAAGTGTTTTTAACACCATAAGCGGCACAAAAGTCCGACAGACCATGTGTCTTGAAGACTGATGGTTTAGAAAATAATCACCACAGTTAACCTGTACATCAGTCAACGCATGAGAAGGGAAAGATGCTAAAGCAGAGCGTGTTTCCTTCCCTTCCTCCAAACCAGTGATCCCTACCTCCCCACCTGGCTCTCTCTCCACCCACCCCTTTGGAATCTTTAGGTCTGACTCTTGTTGAGATTAGCTTTGGCTGACATGTGACTGTGACTTTGGCAGGCTAACCTTATAGCATGTGAAAGAGATAATTAGAAAGCCTGTTATCACATGAACTCTTGAGCATGAGATAACTGTTCCTAGTGGGGGCGGAGCAGTGTTCTAGTACCAGTGGGGAGTTGGAATGGTCATTAGAAACTGTTGTTGGGCACAGACAATGAGATTTGGCATGGAAGCCATATTTTAGTTGGCATAGAGAGCCACAGTCTCTTCTCCCATACACCAGAGAGCAGGTGCCAGCTAGCAGGACTAAGACTAAGCCTACCTGTGGTGGAGATTGGGCTTTTGGTATCCTACTTGGCATAGACTTTATAGGCTTTTCATACATAAAGCTGGCAGAGCTCGGCAAATAGGAGATGACCGTTATCACCCTTCTGGGCACATTGGTGGTAGCCAGTCAAAGCATGTTGATTGAGAGGATTTATTGGAGGTAATTCCAATCTACCCAGTAGAAATAGAATTTGGTTTCAAGTTGTGTTTCTGGACTTGCACACCTAAAAACATTGAAACAACTTCAAAACTTTCAGCACGGTGCGCCACACATATTCTTGGAAACTCTGGTGTTATTTGGAAAATTATATCTGCTGTTTGGTCAGATTTAAAGTTTCCTGGGCTTTGAAGTAATGTTGAATCCTAAACAGTGTGCCTTCAAAAGCTTTGACTGCTACAGGGCATTGATATGATCTATAAACAAGAAGAGAACTTTATTTGAAAAATGAAAAGAAAAAGTGCCAAGTTTTTACATGATAATAAGTAGGATTCCTTCTCTGTTTCAGCAACAGCTGTATTCCTTAGGAACACAACTCTGAGCAAAGATATCTCAGGACAAATCATGAGCAGGGAAGCAAGACAGAACGTCATCCTGGCTATGCCCCTGATGTCCTCTGATGGGGGATTGTCCCAATCGCTTGTTCCATACAGATAGCATGCTACATAAGTGATGGTGGCAGAAAGGCAGTTCACACCAGAAATGGCCCCTGGGAGGCTTAGACATATAAGCTCCATGGAGACAAGAACTATGTTTATGATACTGTTCTACCCTATGACTTAGACAGTCTGTGTGGCACATGGTTGGTGCTTATGCAGTGGAGCAAAGGGGATCCCAATTTCAATTTCATCATCTAGATTCTGAGCAAGTTGAGAAATACACAAAACAGTAAATATGGGCTTTAAGAGATCATTTCCTTGCTGATGGAGGCCATCCTAGAAGACTGAGTTTAATGAGCAAGTGAAATGTGTCTGTTAAATGAATTGTAAAAATTAGACAGACTTGCCCACTTCAATTTATAAGCAGCACAGAATCAGGGCAGGCTGCCCACACAGAGGAGCAGAGAACACCTACTCCCAGAAGTACGATTGCTCCCAAGAGAAAGGAGGACTGTGTTGAGTTGAGCTTGTCCAGTAATCTACTCAAATGTACCCATCAAGTAAGTATTTATCACTTGTGGTGCTCAAGAAATACTCTATGAAGGCATACATGCATGGTGCCTGTGGAAGGTGGAATGTGAACTTGAATTATGAAAAGTCAGAAACACCCCCTGTGATAATTTGCTGTTGTTGTTTAGTCGCTCAGTTGTGTCTGACTTTTGTGACCCCATTGACTGAAGCCTGACGGGCTCCTCTGTCCATGGGATTCTCCAGGCAAGAATACTGGAATGGGTTGCCATTTCCTCCTCTAGGGGTACTTCCCGAGCCAGGATCGAACCTGAGTCTCTTATGTCTCTAACACTGGCAGGTACATTCTTTACCACTGTGTCACCAGGGAAGCTCCCTATGATAATTGGTATAGCCCAAAGACTGCTCTTCATGTTGGCCTCAAGAGCCCTGGGATAGCCAGAATGGGGTATTGGTGTAAAGACCGCTTTGGAGCTCACAGTCAGTTTCTGGAGTACCAGGCTTGGGATCCTCTCACATGCAAATAAGGGCAGATAAAGGCTGCATTGATTTCTCAAGAGGATGTCATAGGAAAACATCTCTTACCCTGAGACAGGGAAAACTCAACTGGCAGTCAGGGCAAAGAGTTACTGCTAATTTTTTCCTCCCATACTAAAGTGGATGAAGAGAAAGAGATTCATTAAGTCAAAGCAACGTTCAAGTTTGTTTTGCTTTGGGTTATTGGTAGGATACCTGTTGATGTCACTCTCTATTTAGTCATGTTTCTCACTGAACTAATAATCCAAGGCAACAAAAAGAAGTGTCAAAAGGCCTCATGCTATTAGAAGGAGATCCTCAGAAGGAGGCTACTTTGTCCCTAAAGACCTCTATGATTGGGAGCCACAAGCTTAAAGGAAAAACCTTTGAATCTTCTCCATTTTTCTAAAGTACTGAGTTCATTCATTGAAAATGATGCAGAGGACTTCCCTGGTGGTCCAGTGGTTAAGACTCCATGCTTCCAATGTAGGGGGCCAGGTTCAATACCTGGTCAAGGAACTAGATCCCACATGCTGCAACTAAGACGCAATGCAGCCAAGTATATAATAAATATACATTTTTTGAAATATTTAAATAAAAATTTTAAAAAAAGTGATTAGAAGGGATTGTCATTGTGTGCCCACATTTTTGAGGTCAGAAGCCCAGCAGGTTCTGCATTGGCCCTGTGTTTCCTTTCAGGTAAGTTGTGTGCAAAAAAGTCATGCCATCACCCTGTGCCCTGGTATATGACCCAGAGTTCCAGGCTTAACTGTGGCAAAGCAGAGTTGACAATCTTAACATTCCTTCATGGTCATCTCTTATATTTATTCAAGTTCTGTTTTTGCTCACAGACTTAGATGAGACCACCCTTGTTAACTCTAAATGAAATCTGAGAATCAAATCTTCCTGGCCCTAGGATTTGCATCAAAAGCCTAATGATGTATGCAATTTTCTGTCACAGCCATCAGTATTCCTTTTTTTTCCTCTGACATTTCTTTAATTTTCACCAAAGTACTACGAAAAGTTCTGATTATATTTTCTGATCATTCTTTTGGACTGTAGATAAAGAGTATGGTCAATTTTAATTTGGAGGCTGCCATTATCCAGTTCAGACCTTGAATTCCAGGGCATTATTCAGAGTCTTCATCTCTCCACATATCTTCTCAGGAGATGGTTCTCTTACTCCATGCTAGATAGCAATAGATTCAGTTTTTTTTTTTTTTCTTTACTTGACAACTATCAGTATCCTCTTGATCCTGCTTAAGCTTTAGAGTGAATTAAAGGGACAGCCTTAGTTTTTATATTCTTAAATGGGCATTAATTCCACATTTATGAAGGGCCAAATTTGTGTCAGGCTCCATACTCTTTAAGCCCTTTACATACACTATCTCATTTAACACAACACCCCTGTAAGGTTGATGGTATCCTCCCAATTTCTGAGATGAAGAATCATCTCATTAAAGAGATGGAATCACTTGGCCAGGTTCCACAGAGAATAGATGGCAGGATTCACACCCAAGTCTTCTGAGCTGCCAAGCCTCACAAACTCTTTCTAATCATATGCTCATCTGCTTTCAGCTACCTTTTGGCTCATCTCCAGATTAGGGGGACTGAGTCCTGCTTTATGTGATGTTTACTTTGTTTCTTCTCCCAGTTAAAATAGAAGCTGTCCCCATCACAGTAGGACTGGGCCCCTTAGTGGTAAAATTTGCTCACTGATATCCTCTTTGGGTAAGAACAGCAGGATCCTCTTTTTGTTATCTGCTTCTTTGTCTGGAAACTACTAAGTGTGAAGAGATGGAATATCATTAAACTACACTTTAAAGCTTCCTTCCATAACTGCTGAAACTAACAAACGGCCTTGTTTGGCAGAGCTTCCAGACACAAACTGAGGCTTGTACCATGACAGAATTTTGGAGCCATTTTAATCTAATCATCAACAAAGTTGTTTTTTGTTATAAATGGAGACTTCAAGCAGCTTCATCCAGGCCTCAGATCCAGAGGGATATCCACAAATCAGAGTTAAGGTCAAGTCCAGTGGTTCTGAGAGTCCTGACCACCCAACTCACCCATCCTGATTTGGGGGGTGGGGGTCAGATGTCAGGGAAATAGGAGAGCAAGAAGGTTGTGATTCCTTGATATGTGGGTCATATGTCCCCAAAGATTGCTTTCTGAGGACAGTTTTCCACACATGTGCATTAAGAAGGCAGAACAGAAGAGTGGAGCATCTGGGGAAAATGAGCCCAGAGTTACCCAGTGGATTCTGGAGTCCTGGCAGAGTCAGCCATCACAGTCCCAAATGTGGCCCTCCAGCCCAGATGACCTGAGGTAGATCATCTATTATAGGGTGGCTCTCATATTACCCATTGGAGAGTTCCTGTAACTCTGGTACAAATTGATATTTTTATTTTTGTAAACAGGAATCTTGTACAAATGCTCTCTCATTAAAAAAGAGAATGGTGAATCCTTTAGTCAGCTAAAGAGATCTTTTGTCATGCAAATAAGCTCCCTCCAATCTATCCTCATTGTTTCTGAGTTTTGTGTTTAGGATTTTCTTAAAAAGGATGTATTAGTAATGCCCCAAATCACAAATATTGTGTTTATTTATCAGCTATTCATTTGAGAACACAGCCTATCTAGAAATTCCTATCCCCTTGTTTCTCTTTATTGTTAATGAGTCTTGCCAGATACTGACTGTATTTTAGAGCCACTTCACCTTGTCACATCAAGCTTTGGAGACTTTTCAGAAGATTTTCAAAACTAACAAGGACAAAAAACAAGCAGATCATGAAATAAAAGGAAGGCAGATGTCAAGGAACAGGACAATGACACTGAGATCTTTGGTTTTACTTTCGTTTTTGTTTTTCCTTTGAAAAAGGAAGTAAGTGGTCTGTGCATTGCAAGTAGTAGCACAATGACTTTTCTCTTTCCCACTTCTCAGGCTGGAGTTAGGGCACCAAAATCTTGTAAAAAGGAATCTTTCAAAATCCGAAAGCTTTGCTTTTTGTTTTTTCAACTTCAAATGTCTGATGGTTGTTGACGCCTCTTTGTTTCTTAGCTGGCTCACTTGCCAACTAATTTATCCTGTGGTTCCCTCAGGATATCTGAGGCAGAAACCAGGCGTCTGGTCCAGATTCCTGATATTGAGGGTAAAGGCCTCTGAAAGGAGCAATTTTGAAATGAGATTGGAAGGACAGTATGTTTGGGCTATAGCACTGACCACTCTAGCTGGGTAGTTATTGTCGTTCAGTCACTCAGTTGTGTCTGACTCTTTGCGACCCCATGGACTACAGCACACCAGGCTTCCCTGTCCTTCACCGTTTCCTGGAGCTTGCTCAAACTCATGTCCGTTGAGTCGGTGATGCCATTCAACCATCTCGTTCTCTGTTGCCCTCTTCTCCTGCCTTCAATCTTGCCCAGCATCAGAGTCTTTTCCAATGAGTCAGTTCTTTGCATCAGGTGGCCAAACTATTAGAGCCTCAGCCTCAGCATCACTCTGTCCAGTGAATATTCAGGATTGATTTCCTTTGGGATTGACTGGTTTAATTTCCTTGCTGTACAAGGAACTCTCAAGTGTCTTTTACAGCACCACAGTTCAAAAGCATCAATTCTTTGGCACTCAGCCTTCTTCATGGTCCAACTCTGACATCCATACATGACTACTGGAAAAACCGTAGCTTTGACTATACAGACCTTTGTCAGCAAAGTGATGTCTGTGCTTTTTAATATGCTGTCTATGTTTGTCAAGGCGTCCCTGGTAGCTCAGCTGGTAAAGAATCTGCCTGAAATGCAGGAGACCCTGGTTCAATTCCTGGATTGGGAAGATCCCCTGGAGAAGGGATAGGCTACCCTTTTCAGTATTCTTGGGCCTCCCTGGTGGATCAGATGGTAAAGAATCCACCTGCAGTGTGGGAGACCCGGGTTCAATCCCTGGGTTGGGAAGATCCCTTGGAGGAGAGCATGGCCACCCACTCGAGTATTCTTGCCTGGAGAATCCCCATAGAAAGAGGAGCCTGGCAGGCTCCAGTACATGGGATCACAAGGAGTCAGACACGACTGAGCAACTAAATACAGCGCAGAACAGCAAAAACACACAGCTTTTCTTCCAAGGAGCAAGTGTCTTTTAATTTCACGGCCGCAGTCATAATCCGCAGTGGTTTTGGAGCCCAAGAAAATAAAGTCTGTGACTGTTCCCATTGTTTCCCTGTCTATTTGCCATAAGTGATGGGACCAGATGCCATGATCTTAGTTTTCTGAATGTTGAGTTTTAAGCCAACTTTTTCACTCTGTTCTTTCACCTTCATCAAGAGGCTCTTTAGTTCCTCTTCAATTTCTGCCCTTAGGGTGATATCATCTGCATATCTGAGGTTATTGATATTTCTCTGGGCAATCTTGATTCCAGGTTGAGCTTCATCCAGCCTGGCATTTTGCATGACCTGGGTTTCATTCCTGGGTTGGGAAGATCCCTTGTGGGGGGCATGGCAACCCACTCCAGTATTCTTGCCTGGGAAATCCCATGGACAGTGGAACCTGGCAGGCTACAGTCCATGGGGTTGCAAAGAGTCAGACACCACTGAGCGACTAAGCACAGCACAGCACCCTGCATACAAGTTAAATAAGCAGGGTGACAATATACAGCCTTGATGTACTTCTTTCCCAATTTTGAACTAGTCTGTTGTTTCATGTCCAGTTCTAACTGTTGCTTCTTGACCTCCATACAGGTTTCTCAGGAGGCAGGTAAGGTGGTCTGGTATTCCCATATCTTTAAGAATTTTCCAGTTTGTTGTGATCCACACAGTCAAAGGCTTTAGTGTAGTCAATGAAGCAGAAATAGATTTTTTTTCTGGAATTCCCTTGCTTTCTCTATGATTCAACAGGTGTTGGCAATTTGATCTCTGGTTCTTCTGCCTTTTCTAAATTTTTGTACATCTGGAAGTTTTCAGTTAATGTACTATTGAAGCCTAGCTTAAAGGATTTTGAGCATGACCTTGCTAGCATGTGAAATTAGTGCAGCTGTGTGGTAGTTTGAACATTCTTTGGCATTGCCCTTCTTTGGGATTGGAATGAAAACTGACCTTTTCCAGTCCTGTGGTCACTGCTGAGTTTTCCAAATTTGCTGGCATATTAGGACCTAGAAAAGGTAATGGAGACAGAGTAGATTGTTCTAAGGGTGTGGCATAGAATTATAATTGGTCTTTAAAGTTATCTGTGAAGTGAGCTAATGAGTTCTTCAGAGGAAGTGCCTTGCTGACTTAGAGGGTATTTTTCCCAAGTTCCTGAGTAGGTCCTGGAGCCAGAACATCAGGCACAATTCCCTGAAGAAGTCTCTAGACTCATCACGTTTGGTCTTATCTTCCTTACCTGTAAACCGTATGGTATTTTTGAGATGTCAAACTGGGTAGGTATTTTTCAGTTACGTTCCTAATAAATTCAAACACAACAGAAAGTAAGATGTTAAGTAGTCACTAATGACATCTTTGAAATTAAACTTGATGAGAATCCTCAAAGGAGACATTAATGGATGAATTTGTGTACTATGAAATATAAATCCACCCTCACTTATGCTTTGCTTTCCTATATAAGAAAATAACAACTAATTTGGAAACAAATTGAATTGTGATCCTGAATTTGGTTTACTTAATTATGAGTCTCTGTGGCTTGAAATAACTGCTCATTTCTCAGTGACATCTGCATCATCAAATTTCCTACCTAGGATGGACCTGACAATTTGTGTCTGCCACTTTAGTAATCCAGCCTGATGCTTCATTTTTGTGTATCCCTATGGGGGTGAGGGAGGTGATTGGGAGGTACCTAAAAAGGAGGGTATCCGGAATACTAAAGAATAAGATGGGCTGCCTGGAGTCTAATCACATTTTGCTTTGGATAATTTGCTTGTTCATTTATTTATATAATTCTATGATTATAATGGCGTCAGAAACACATTTGATAGTGTAGGATTGAAAACGGCTATCATTTCTGAGCCCTTGAAAAGTAATTGTGGGAATAAATTGTAGCTAATGCCTAACTATTAGCCTTCAATAAAAGGCAAACAACATGAAGCCAGCATGAGGACCACATTAGCGATAAGTGGTAGTTAGAAAAATGATGCCTGGAACAGCAAGCAGTTGGGAGTTACCCTGAGATCTGAAGGACCAGATGAACTGTACTCAGGAAGGTTCCTCTCAGCCACTGGAGTTCTCAACATGTGGGTGGGTCTGGGAAAGGGGCAAGGGGACGTGTGAAGAATTTGAGGTTGGATTCTTCAACTTAACTATGGTCATATAATACAGTCAGCTCAAGGGGGAGCAGAGCTGATTCTTCGTTGTGCCAAATCACCTCTAGTTTCCCAAATCTAATGGACATTTTCCCATCCTCAACTTACAGGGCATCTGCCCCAGAGCTACTGTTGATGACTCCCCCTTTTTAAAATTTTATTTATTTTTTTATTGAAGGATAATTGCTTTACAGAATTCTGTTGTTTTCTGTCAAACTTCAACATGAATTAGCCATAGGTATACATGTGTCCCCTTCCTCTTGAACCTCCCTCCCATCTCCCTCCCCATCCCACCGCTCTAGGTTGTTACAGAGCCTGCGTTTGAGCTCCCTGAGACATAATGCAAATTGCCATTGGCTATCTGTTTCACATATGGTAATGTAAGTTTCCATGTTGCTCTATCCAGATAGCTCACCCTCTCATCCCCTCTCCATGTGTCCATAAGTCTATTCTTTATGTCTGTTTCTCCATTGCTGCCTTGCAAATAAATTAATTGGTACCATCTTTGTAGATTTCATACATATGTATTAGTATACAATATTTCTCTTTCTCTTTCTGACTTACTTCACTCTGTATAATAGGCTCCAGGTTCATCCACCTCATTAGAACTGACTCAAATGCATTCCTTTTTATGGCTGAGTAATATTCCATTGTGTATATGTACCACAGCTTCTTTATCCATTCATCTGTTGATGGACATCTAGGTTGCTTCCATGTTCTAGCTATTGCAAATTGTGCTGCAATGAACATTGGGGTACATGTGGCTTTTTCAATTTTGGTTTCCTCAGGGTATATGCCTAGGAGTGGGATTACTGGGTCATATGATGGTTTTATTCCTAGTTTTATAAGGAATCTCCACACCATCTTCCATAGTGGCTGTATCATTTACATTCCCACCAACATTACAAGAGGATTCCCTCTTCTCCACACCCCCTCCAGCATTTATTGTTGGTAGACTTTTTGATGATGGCCATTCTGACTAGTGTGAGGTGATATCTCATTGTAGTTTTGATTTGCATTTCTCTAATAATGAGCTATGTTGAGCATCTTTTCATGTGTTTGTTAGCCACCTGTATGTCTTCTTTGGAGAAATGTCTGTTTAGGTCTTTTTCCTACTTTTTGATTGGGTTGTTTGTTTTTCTGGCATTAAGTTTTTTGAGCTGCTTGTGTATTTTGGAAATTAATCCTTTGTCAGTTGTCTCATTTGCTATTATTTTCTCCCATTCTGAGGGTTGTCTTTTCACCTTGTTCGTAGTTTCCTTTGCTATGCAAAAGCTTTTAAGTTTAATCAGGTCCCACTTGTTTACTTTTGTTTTTATTTCCATTACTCTAGGAGGTGGGTCATAGAGGATCTCAGTTTGATTTATGTCATCGAGTGTTCTGCCTGTGTTTTCCTCTAAGAGTTTTATAGTTTCTGGTCTTACATTTGGGTCTTTAATCCATTTTGAGTTTATCTTTGTATATGGTGTTAGGGAGTGTTCTAATTTCATCCTTTTACATGTAGTGTTAGTTTTCCCAGCGCCACTTATTGAAGAGGCTGTCTTTGCCCCATTGTATATTCTTGCCTCCTTTGTCAAAAATAAGGTACCCATAGGTGCACGGGTTTATTTCTGGGCTTTCTATCTTGTTCCATGATGACTCCCTCCTTGACACCCTTGCTTTCCTAGCTCCCACCCTGCCTTGTCCTTCTTAGCCTTCTCAGTCTGTCCTCTCCCTGACGTTAATCTGATGGAGGTGATCAGAGTTACGTCTTCTGTCCTCCGTGCTCACATCCAATGCCCCGCTGAGGAGCTCATTCATGCCTCACCTTCAATTCCTGCCTCTACACTGAGCTGACAGAATTTAGATTTCCAGCTCCTTTCCTCTAAGCTCCTGATCTATATATGCAGCTGTCCACTGCCCTGCTTCCGAGGCATCTCAGTTCAACTCATCTCAAAAAGAACTCCCCATCCTTCCAGCCCACTCCACACCATCACTTCCCCCGGGGTTTCCCATCCCCGTGAATAACTCCCAGCATCCACCAAGGGTGCCAGCCTGAGAAGGAGTCACTCCTGTCTCCTTCTGCTCCCTCACACTCCGCATTTGATTCATTGGCAAGGCTTTTCAGTTAGAACTCTGACACCTCTCTCAGATCAACCCACTGCACGCATCATCTCTACCTGCTCTCCTCCTCTGAGTGGCTATCACCTCTTCCTGGACAATAGCACCCACGCAGGTCTCTGTGCCCTCACTCTGGTCTGCCTCCCCATGATCCATTCTCCGCACGGCAGCTAGATCTTCCAAAAACCTAAGTCAGGTCATGTCGCTCTCTGGCTTAAAATCTGTCAACTCTTCCCCACTGGCCTTTTAAAAATCTAGTCTCTTCCTGTGAGGCGCGAGCCGAGCGAGGCAGGAACTTGGCCGTCGCGTCTCTCGTTTCCACCGCGAAGACACCTCTACTGCAAAGATGGTCAATGTACCTAAAACCCGAAGAACTTTCTGTAAGAAGTGTGGAAAGCATCAGCCTCACAAAGTGACCCAGTATAAGAAGGGCAAAGATTCGCTGTATGCCCAGGGAAAGAGGCGCTATGATCGGAAGCAGAGTGGCTATGGTGGGCAAACCAAGCCAATTTTCCGGAAGAAGGCTAAAACCACAAAGAAGATCGTGCTGAGGCTTGAATGCGTTGAGCCCAATTGCAGATCCAAGAGGATGCTGGCCATTAAGAGGTGCAAGCATTTTGAACTCGGAGGAGATAAGAAGAGAAAGGGCCAAGTGATCCAGTTCTAAGCTTTGGGATTCTTTTGTTCTTACGTTTTGAGAGGAAAATGTTGAAGTTACAGAAAAATTGCCTGAATGAGAATAAATACAGTGATACTCTTACTAAAAAAAAATAATAATAATAATAAAAATCTAGTCTCCTGATCCTGCACCAAAGACCTTGAGTGATGTGGGCCCACTGACCTCATCACCTCATCCTATACCATTCTTCCTTTTACTGATTACCCCCAGGCTAACTAACAATCTCTCAACTCCTTCAACTTGTCACAGGCTTTCCTTTCTTGGGGTCTTTCTTAAAGTTTCCTCTGCCTGTAAACCTTTCTCCCACCTACCACCCTGCCTCCTGAAGAGTCTGCCTAGAAAACTGCACATCCTTTAGTTGTTGTTTAGTCACTAAGTCTTGTGTGTCTCTTTCTGCGACCTCATGGACTGTAGCCCACCAGGCTCCTCTGTCCATGGGATTTCCCAGGCAAGAATACTGGAGTGGGTTGCCACATCCTTTAGAGCTCAGACCTTCATGATCGTCCAAGCCCGGCCAAGCCTTCATTATCTACTCTCCTAGCAACCTGGTTCTTTTCTTCCCATCACCTACACACCTAGTTAGTAATTGAAACAGGAATTATATGGTTTCAATTAGGCAATCCACTTCACTAGATTGTAAGCACCTGATCATCAGGGATGCTGTCCGCTTTTATATCACCAGCACCTCTCTAACACTGAGCATAGGACTTGGCACAAAATTTTACTCAATCCATAGTGGTTAAATAAATACGTGAATATTGTTATTTCTTGCCAATTGAGTATTGTTTGTGATCACTGAGGGCCAAGCCAGCATCCAGCTTGCATACCACTGTAGTCTGTGCTCCCTGTTCTGTGCCTGGCCACGGAGCAAGTCTGGTTTAGGGGTGGGAATGGCTTCACCTCAGGGACACCTGGACCTGCTGCCAAATGACAAGCCTGTGGCAGGCCCGGCTCAGTCATCTCTGCAGGAGAAGCCACAGCTGGTTAGGAAGATCCCCCTGGAGAGGACTCCTGGGGGCTTTTGGAACAGGAAATGTGAAACAGGGCTGCCATTTTCCAGAGTCCTGCAGAATAGAGCATTAGTGAGAGCATTAGTACCCCTAGGCCCCGATGGCTCAGCAGGTAAAGAATCGCCTGCAATGCAGGAGATGCAGCTTCAATGCCTGGGTCAGGAAGATCTGGTGAAGAGAATGGCTACCCACTCCAGTGTTCTTGCCTGGGAAATCCCAGGGACAGAGGATCCTGGGGGGCCATGGCCCATGGGATCACAAAGAGTCTGACATGACTGAGTGAGCACTAGTAGGGAGGATCCACTGTCACAGGACCTGGTGCAAGCCAGCTTATTTTTATTTATTTATTTATCTACCATGCTGCACTGCTTGTGGGATCTTAGTTCTCTGACCAGGGATCAAACCTGTGATTCCTGTATTGGAAGCACACAGTCTTAACCACTGGACTGCCAGGGAATTCCTGAGCCAGCTTAGAGGGCGTGGCAAGCACTGTGCTGAGAGTTTTACGGGCATTCTTTAATTTCATCCTTGAAAATCTCTGTGCAATACATGATCTTTTATAGGTGAGAAAATTGAGGCATAACGAGATTAGGTAATTTTGTCAGGGTCATATAGCCAAACGGGTGGCAGTGTCATCTTGAACTCCAGCGTAGACACTTGTTCTCTGGACATAAAATAGACTCCTTCTCATGGGGCCTTAGTGTCCCCAGGTGGACAGTGAAGAGGTTGGACAAGAGTGCCGTCAAGGGCCTTTCTTAGTGTTTCCATCTGGCAGCAACAGCTTGTTTTCCAGGGAGAAGTGGCTTAACTGAGTCCCTTTCAGAGCCAGCTGTCACCTCCCAGGTCTCATTGTTCTGTGCGGTCAGCCTGTCCCCGAGATCCCTGCCATGGTACCTTGCATGAATCTCAGCTCCACTCCCGCTGCGAGGAGTGGGGTTGATGGTCATCTGCCTCCCTGGCCCTGCACTCACAGTTCTGCCTCACCCACCCCCCTCCTTCCTGCCCACACACACACAAGCTGATGGTGATCCCCTCTTCCCTTGGCAAGCCTCTTGTCCTGCCTCCATTCTCCCACTCGGCGTTGCTGGGAGGTTGTCAAGGTGCAGGGGAGCTGACTCTCTCCAACAGCTGGATGGCCAGCTTCACATTTTACAGTCTCCTTGTAGGAATTGCTACCCTGTGTTGTGTGTGTCCTCCATGCCAGGACGTGTGCTGAATGCCGTCCTCGTGTCTCCACATGGAATCCTTGCCATCACACTGTCAGAGAGAGGCCATCCTTCATACATAAGCAAACCAAACCTCAGGGAAATGGCATCACAGAGCTCACCTCTAAAGAGTCGCCCCAAGCATGGGAGGTGGGAGGGAGGTTCAAGAGGGAGGGGACTCATGTGACTAACTCATGTTGATGTATAGCAGAAACCAAAGTAATATTGTAAAACAATTACCGTTCAATTAAAAATAAATAAGTTAAAAAAAGAAAGTGGCCCCAGTGGAGGTCCAAGTCCAGTAATTTTCTGCCTATGCTGCTTTCCTGTCACTTCCTCTCCATGTGGTCTTGGCCAGGGACCTATCCTCCCCGTGCCTCAGTGTCCTCATGTGTGAAAGGAAGATGATGTGAGCGCCCATCTCATAGGGTTTCCAAGAGGCTCAAAACACAAGCTGTGTAGACTTAGCACAGAGAAAATGCTCCGTGTGTTGTAGCAATTACACGTGTGGTGGTTATAGTTAGTGATGTAGCCTTACCCCTCTAAGCTGCGCCCACTGAGCTCTTCCAGCTAGCCCTGTTCCTCTGAACAGCCAGGAGGCTAGGGTATAAGAGCCGAGCCGCTTTGTGGCCAGGGAACATGGTGACTTTTCATCTCTCCACAGTCCCCTTCCTCAACCCATCCCGTCTGCTCTGGCAGAGCTGGCTTTTGAGTCATGACTCTGCCCAGGTGACGAGAATAATGAGGTGATCCACCTAGTAGGCAACTGAGCTGCTCATGCCTAATAAAAAAGACAAATTCCCGAGGCTAGACAGCCAGTGCCTTTAAATAAAACCGAAATCCAGTGAAAGGAGAGATCTTCACAGTTGTTGAAATCATGGCCTCCTGCACCTGCAGAATGTGGCACTCCCAGGTTGAAATCTAATACATGGGCTCCTAATCTCTTAGAACTGATTACTTTAATGAATTTTAAGGGTAGAGCTTTAATTAAAACAGGTCTTTGTGGACAGAAAGCATGCTATTTTGTGAGCTCGGTAAATATTGCCTTTTAAACTAGTAAGTTCAGTTACCAGAAATACTACTGCATATAAACAGTTGGATTTTTTCATCCTATGCTGTGGAAACTTAACTAGATATTGAAGAGAGGCTGGCTGCATTTCAAAGCCTGGCATTTGGCTCTGCAAATAATAGCGACTTAAATGTACAGGACATCTTTCTCCTCTGGAGCACAAAGAACTTTCCAGGCATGATCTCATCCTGTCTTCAGACATTCCCCTCTGAGGCTGGACTGAGGAAGACAGTGTTCATGATGGTAGCATTACCAGGCCTTTCTGACTCCCCCGAGACCCCTATTGCACCCCCACCCCACCCTGTACATTACAGAGAAGATGGAGACCACCAAAAGGGACACGACAATTTATTCTCCTTCTCCTTACCCAGCTGGTAGGTACCACTCTCCTTTTGTTCAGAAGAAAAATAAATAATATGAGTACTCAGGCTGACGTTATGTGCCAGGCACTGGGCTAAGCATGAACGTATTATTTCATATAACACTCAAAACAATCCTGGGACATAGGTACTAATATTATCCGCAAAGGTTCCTCCACTTCACTCACTAACAGCCTTGCTGTGGCCAGCCAGTCCCCGCTGCACGTCTCTCTTAGCTTTCTGTTCTCATTCCCTCCCCTTTCTCCTTTGTCTGGTGGGATATCTGAGAGTCAAGCACAGGTTAGAGCAGTAGGCCCCACATTGACAAATTGCTTGCTGACATTTTTTTTAAAAGAGACCCTCTCTTGGGTGTCTTCTCTGTGCCAAATTTCATGCCAATCAATTTTACATTAACTATTTACCCTTCCCAGGAGCTCTGTGAGGAAGGTATCATTATTACACTCATCTTAGTGATGAGAAAACCAAGACTTAACAGAAGCTGAGATCTTCTCCCAAGACCATAGACTTGGTAAGTGGCATGTGCTGGCCTTCAAACCTAACTGTCTGCCTCCAGAGGCTGCTCTATTTCCATTCAACTCGCTGCCTCCCAAAGTCTAGAAATCTGTCTGCAAACATACACGGAGTTCTGCACCTTTTCCCATTGCACATCTCCCATTGGTCACATTCGTTGTAATTTCCCCTAATAGCAGCATAATTTATAGTCTGAGAGGCAGTGTGCTTGGCTTGTGTCACCTGTCATTCACCTCTAATTATGTGACTCAGCTGTTGAGTGCTTCCTTGTCAAAAGAAGATCCTTTCTCTCAGTAGAGTTCTGTCTTCATTCAAGTAACCTTTAATTTGTGAGCCGGCTATTCCCTTTGGATTATTTGGAGAAGGTATTAGTCATGTCGTGGTCAGTTTCAGGAAACCCACTTATTTTCCTTTTGTCTTTTCTTATCTCCAGGTTTCTTGTAATGACTTAGGGATTTTCATTCCTAATTGAAAATCAAAGAATGGAGGACTTGACCTTGGAGGATGTTTCAGAGACCCCATTCATGCTCTACTCTTCTTAGGCATTTAATTCAACTATCATTCCTAGGCTCCCCTGCAATAAGGTGTGGCCATGTGACTATTCCACATAAAACAAATGTAAATGATGTGAACTTTGTCCAGAGTTAGCCCAGAACAGCTCCAGGTAATCCTCAATCCCTTTCCCATGTCTTGATCAGATTGATGGAGAGAACTATAAGCACTGGGCTTCCTAGGTGGCTCAGTGGTAAAGAATCCACCTGCAATACGGGAGACAGGAGTTCTGTCCCTCGGTTGGGAAGATCCCCTGGAGAAGGAGATGACAACCTACTCCACTATTCTTGCCTGGAAAATCCCATGGATGGCTGGTCGGCTACAGTCCGTGAGGTCACAAAGAGTCGGACACAACTTCGTGGTTAAAACAACAAACAACAGCTCTGAGTATGAGAGGAACCTGGATCCAGGATGACAATGAGAGAGCTGCCTGACCAGGAATGTTTGCACTGGGTTATGACATAAATGGCAAACAACCCTTTTTTTGTTTTACTACTGTATTTTGAGTTACAGAGGCTAGCATTACTGACCTTAACTAATATAGAGGAAAGCAATAATTTCTGGATATCCAAAATACAGATGGGAAGGAAGGACATATAATAAGCCAAGTAAAGCAGAATCACTGATGAGGAGGAATCTGATATACAGTGAATGAATTACCTCCTTTCTCCATGTCCATATATCCTTCTATTTCTCTCATCTCTCTCCTGCAAAGGAATCAGCACAACTTTGAATAAGATCATTTCCTCCCCATATGGAGTGGATTAAAAACAGTAGACATCAATGGATGAATGGCTTCTATGTATGTGCAAACCCATTGATCAACCTCAGCATCTCAACAATTGGTGGAATATACTAGATGGAGATTGTTTGAGGAGGAGTCTAATGTGCGGAGGTCACTGCTGAGCAGAGAGAGGTCTTCCTTTCCCACCACCAGTCCTCATGGGTCTCTGGAGATCAGCTTGTCTTCCCAATCCTTTCAGTGGTGACTCTGACCCATGAGAGTCAGCACAAGCAGAATCATCCCATTGAGGGAAGGGAGTTAGGCATGTTCAATACCAGAAACTCTCATGGAGCCAGGGCTTTGGGTGGGAATGTAAAGAATCTTCTATATTTTTAACAGGTGACACAGGGGCTCGTTGTAACTTTTATCCATGGTGGAGACCTTTCTGTTAGATATGGAGGAGGTTTTTAGTAGATTGCATAGATGGAGACATGGAGGCCTCAGGGGGTGGGGTGGACATGACCTGTTCAACACCTCCTGGCTGGTCAGTACCAGCAGGAGAACTAGATTAAGGTTGACTGCTCCAGATCCTTTCAAAGCAAGCTTGGGTTTAATCATTTTATAAAAATGAGAAGTAATTTTAATGTAATAAATCTTTTATAGAGGCTTGGAGGCATATCTTCTCCCCAACTCAGGGTAAGTTATGGAAATATAACAGGGTGAGTCATCTCTTTGTGTGTATATGTTTATTTGAAAGTATCAGAATACTATAAATGAAGTGTTTTTCTGAAATATTAGCTTGGAGATTTGCCGGAAATCATGCAGTTTTTGCCTCTGCTGTGTTATGTAAAAAAAAATTGTTCCTTGATGAGTGACTAATAGCTGTGTATCTGTTAATCATTATTCAGTCATTAAACATTTACAGAGCACTTGTTGGAGAGCTGGATTAGGTGTTGTTTGGAGGGTTGTGTGGATATGTGGGCCAAAGACATGCCTTGCTCTGGGACACAAGCCCTTCAATTCTCAGGACCCCTCCCCTATATTCCCCCCACAGGAGCCTTCCAGAAAGTCAGAGCAGCTCTGACCACAAATAAAAGTTCTGCCTTTCCCCTGTCAGCACTGCTTCATCCAGGATCCGTCCTTTCAGCTTCATTTTCATAGTCTCCCCTGCTTCTTAGCCCCTTTTGCTTTATTTTTTTAAATGACTTTAATTTATTGTTATTATTTTTTGACCATGCTGTGCAGCTTACAGTATTTTAGTGCCAGGGACTGAACCCAGAGCCCTGGCAGTGAAAGCACCAAGTCCTAACCACTGGACCACCAGGGAATTCTCTAGCTTCTTCTGTTTTAAACGGTCTCTCTTGCTTTTTATTAAGCATTGAACTTTTTAATTATTCAAAAATGCCATATTCTTTGTAGAAGATATATAAAACATAGATAAGAAAATTGAGAAAAAAATGGATTAACTCCACCAACCATAAGAAACCGCTAAACATTTAGTGAACATGCTTTCAGTCTTTTTTCCTATGCATATAGAGTCACATGTGTTTTAAATTTATACACATGAAATTATATTTCAGACACTATAACTTGCCTTTTGATCAATTGAGAAAAGATTTCCATGACCACAAATACTTCATTTTTACTTTTAGTGGCTGCATAACATTTTACGGTAAAGAGGAACTATCATGTACTTAACCACATGTTAATGAATATTCAATTATTTCCAATTTTTCACTGTAAGGAATAGTGTTTCTGTATTTATCCTTATATACACACACGTTGTTGTTTAGTCACTAAGTTGTGTCCAACTCTTTTGTGACCCCCTGGATTGTAGCCCACCAAGGTCCTTTGTCCATGGGATTTCCCAGGCAAGAATCCTGGAGTGGGTTGCCATTTCCTCCAGGGGATCTTCCTTACCCAAGGATCCCATGTCCCCTACGTTGGCAGGTGGATACTTTACCACTGAGTCACCATGAAAGTCCTATGTACACACATTTGTATGTTTATCTTATTATTTCCAAAGAATAAATTCCTAGAAACTGAATTTCTGCATCAAGGGATATGTACTTTTTTGAGGTCTTTAATCCTTATTTGTTTAGCCTTTGAGTCTATATCCATACTACCCTGAACCTGCCCAATCTTTTGTCTTTAGCTTTTGATCCATCTTCTAAAAATATTGCCTCCCAGACTATTCCATTTGCACTTCAGAAACCTCAGACCAAGTATTGCCCCACAAACCAAGACCTTAGGTCATACAGCCAGTCAGATATTGTCAGAGCAGAAGCTAAAACCTTAATTTTCTGACCCAATTGACTTATAAACATTTGGGTTACTACTAAGGGACTTCCCTGGTGGCTCAGTGTTAAAGAATCTTTCTGCCAATGCAGGAGATGTGGGTTCAATCCCTTGGTTGGGACGATCCCCTGGAGAAGGAAATAGCAACCCACTCCTGTATTCTTGCCTGGGAAATCTCATGGTCAGAGGAGTCTGGTGGGGTACAGTTTCCATGGGGTTGCAAAAGAGTTGGACACGACTGAGCGAGTAAACAACAACAAAGGGTTAACAATGGCCACCACTAGCCCACTCTTTCTTGCCAACAGTGATCTGGCTACTGCCTGGAAGGAGAATCTGGTTTGCAATAGGCCTCTGGCTTATCTTTGCATTTTTACTCATGTCCAAATGGAAATCACATTACTTAAAATACAAATATGATTTAATGAGTTTTAAAATGTGCAGCTGTCTCCATTCTAATCGCCCATTAAGGTGAGGAGCACGACTATGGAATGATAGGGAAAAATGATATGCAGATAAATGTGAAGCTGAGAGGAAAGGGATGCAAGAGACGTAGCCTGGTCTAGTAGAGAAGAGCAAGAAACCATGGTTCTAAGTTTCACTCTGCCAGTAAGTTTCTGGGTCATTGAGAAATCCTTTTGCAGAGGAGGTTGGACATAGATTCTCTAGGCTTCCGGCCAGTTTTAGTGATCTAGGATTAAAAATCAACAGGTTTGAAGTTTACCCCATTTCCCAGGTTTATAGACAAAGGGGTGTTTGAGAAATCTAATAATAGACCCTGGACCCAGGGCTTAAAGCTTGAATCAAATGGCCATATATTTAATGAGCCTTAAAGCTGCCTTTTTCACTTTCACTTCACTTTCAAAGCCTGAACGTGACTAACTTAATGTATCTCATGGAATCTAAAATGCCATACTAGTAAGATGCTCTCTTATATACCACTAAGAAATTTTTTTTAATGCTTACCATTAAACTATGAAGCAATACTGTTTTATGTATCAATAGAGGAAAACAATAGAATGGGAAAGACTAGAGATCTCTTCGAGAAAATTAGAGATACCAAGGGAATATTTCATGCAAAGATGGGCTCGATAAAGGACAGAAATGACATGGATGTAATAGAAGCAGAAGATATTAAGAAGAGGTGGCAAGAATACACAGAAGAACTGTACAAAAAAGATCTTCACCACCAAGATAATCAGGATGGTGTGGTCACTCACCTAGAGCCAGACATCCTGGAGTGTGAAGTAAAGTGGGCCTTAGAAAACATCACTATGAACAAAGCTAGTGGAGATAATGGAATTCCAGTTGAGTTATTTCAAATCCTAAAAGATGATGCTGTGAAAGTGCTGCACTCAATATGCCAGCAAATTTGGAAAACTCAGCAGTGGCCACAGGACTGGAAAAGGTCAGTCTTCATTCCAATCCCAAAGAAAAGCAATGCCAAAGAATGCTCAAACTACTGCACAACTGCACTCATCTCACACACTAGTAAAGTCATGCTCAAAATTCTCCAAGCCAGGCTTCAGCAATACGTGAACTGTGAACTTCCAGATGTTCAAGCTGGTTTTAGAAAAGGCAGAGGCACCAGAGATCAAATTGCCAACATCTGCTGGATCATGGAAAAAGCAAGAGAGTTCCAGAAAAACATCTATTTCTGCTTTATTGACTATGCCAAAGCCTTTGACTGTGTGGATCACAATAAACCATGGAAAATTCTGAAAGAGATGGGAATACCAGACCACCTGACCTGCCTCTTGAGAAACTTATATGCAGGCCAGGAAGCAACAGTTAGGACAGGACATGGAACACCAGACTGGTTCTAAATAGGAAAAGGAGTACGTCAAGGTTGTATATTGTCACCCTGCTTATTTAAATTCTATGCGGAGTACATCATGAGGAACGCTGGGCTGGAGGAAGCACAAGCTGGAATCAAGATTGCTGGGAGAAATATCAATAACCTCAGATATGCAGATGACACCACCCTTATGGCAGAAAGTGAAGAGGAACTAAAGAGGCTCTTGATGAAAGTGAAAGAGGAGCTTGAAAAAGTTGGCTTGAAGCTCAACATTCAGAAAACGAAGATCATGGCATCTGGCCCCATCACTTCATGGGAAATAGAAGTGGAAACAGTGGCTGACTTTATTTTTCTGGGCTCCAAAATCACTGCAGATGGTGATTGCAGCCAGGAAATTAAAAGACACTTGCTCCTCGGAAGGGAAGTTATGACCAACCTAGATAGCATATTAAAAAGCAGAGACATTACTTTGCCAACAAAGGTCCGTCTAGTCAAGGCTATGTTTTTTCCCGTGGTCATGTATGGATGTGAGAGTTGGACTGTGAAGAAAGCTGATCGCCGAAGAATTGATGCTTTTGAACTGTGTTGCTGGAGAAGACTCTTGAGAGTCCCTTGGATTGCAAGGTTATCCAACCAGTCCATCCTAAAGGAGATCAGTCCTGGGTGTTCATTGGAAGGACTGATGCTAAAACTGAAACTCCAATACTTTGGCCACCTCATGCAAAGAGTTGACTCATTTGAAAAGACCCTGATGCTGGGAGGAATTGGGGGCAGGAGGAGAAGGGGACGACAGAGGATGAGATGGCTGGATGGCATCACCGACTCGATGGACATGAGTTTGAGTGAACTCCGGGAGTTGGTGATGGACAGGGAGGCTTGGCGTGCTGTGATTCATGGGGTCGCAAAGAGTCGGACACAACTGAGCGACTGAATTGTCTGACTGATAACTTACATCCTAATCTCAAATCTTAAGATTATCTGGCCTTCACACTCACAGACCCCTCTACGTTGTACAGAGGAAGAAAGCCTGGAGAAGTAACATGAGTAGCCCAAAACCACAGAGAGAGTGTGGGACTAGAACCAAAAAGCAATAGAAAGAAGCACTTGCAGAATAGAGGAGTAAGGATGTCCAAAAATCATTCCTCCATGAAAGCAGGGAAAACACTGGCAAATTTATCAAAATCAACTTGCTCACAAATTTTTCTAGAAATTAACTAAAGGCTTCAAAAATCCATGGAGAATTTTATTCAAGTAAAATAGCTGGACTTTGTTAAGAATAGAAGACTTTGTTGTGTTTTAACTTTCCCTACTTACATCCTCCTCTCCCCAGCTCAGTGGCAGCCTTGAAAACTAGTAGCCTAGGAGGAGAGCCAGTGTTAGAAGGAAAACAACAGAGCATCAAACTATGTGAGACAGAAACTAATAGAACTGCCAAGAGAAATAGATAAATCTACTATTATAGTTGAAAACTTCAACATCCCTCTCTCAGAAAAGGATAGATCCAACAGACAGAAAATCAGTAAGAACAGAGTTGAACTTTATAATACCCATCAGTCAACTGAATATAACTGATATCTCTAGACTACATCTAACAAAAGCAGAATACACCTTCTTATCAAGCTAACATGGAATAGTCACCGAGATAGGCTACAATTTGGGCCATAAAACACAAGTTAACAAATTTAAAAGACTAAGTCATACAATGTCTGCTTTCAGACAACAATGGAAAATGATAATGAAGGAGGATTATGAACAACAGGTTTGATAACCTATATGAACTAGACCAATTCCTTGAAAGACACAATTTGCCAAAACTCACACAGGAAGAAACAGACAACAGATGTGCCTGTATGTAAAGAAACTGAATCAATAATATCCTTCCAAAATAGAAAGCATTGGTCCCAGATTGGGTTCACTGGTGAATTCTACCAATCATCCAAAAAAGAAATTATAACAATTCTTTACAATCTCAGAGAATAGAAGCAGAGGGAATACATCTTAACTCATTCATGGGCAGCATTGCCCTAATATAAAAATCAGACAAGACATTACAAGAAAACTGCAGACCAATATCACTCATGAACATGGAAAAAAATCCTCATCAAAATATTAGAAAATTGAATCCAACAATGTATAAAAAAGATTATATACCATGCCTAATGGGATTTATCCCGGGTGTGCAAGGCTGATTCAACACTTGAAAATCAATGTAATCTATCTTCAGTTCAGTTGCTCAGTCGTGTCTGACTCTTTGCGACCCCATGAATCACAGCACGCCAGGCCTCCCTGTCCATCACCAACTCCCGGAGTTCACCCAAACTCATGTCCATCAAGTCGGTGATGCCATCCAGCCATCTCATTCTCTGTCGTCCCCTTCTTCTCCCACCCCCAATCCCTCCCAGCATCAGAGTCTTTTCCAGTGAGTCAACTCGTCGCATGAGGTGGCCAAGGTATTGGAGTTTCAGCTTTAGCATCAGTCCTTCCAATGAACACCCAGGACTGATCTCCTTTAGAATAGACTGGTTGGATTAACAGACACAAAAGAAAAAGTATCACATGATCATATCAATAAATGCAGAAAAAGCATTTGAAAAATCCACACTGAACTCTTAATAACCTGGAGTGGAACTTCTTCAACTTGATAAAGTTGGGTGAAAGTCATTATGTCCAAGCCCATAGAATATACAGCAACAAGAATGAACCCTAATATAAACTATGAACTTCGGGTGATCATGATGTGTGAATGTAGGTTCATTAATTGTAACATATATACCACTCTGGTGGGAATGTTGATAATGAGGGCAGATATGCATGTGTGGGTCAGGGGATATGAGAAATCTCTGTACTTTCCTCTCACTTTTTCTGAAATTTTATTAAAAACTTTTAATGAAAATGATTCAGCTATATTCACTTTACAAGAGGGTCACTTTAATTAAAGAATCATTATAAGGGACAAAGAATGACACTATTTGATTCACTTTAATTAAAGAATCATTATAAGGGACAAAGAATGACACTATTTGATGATAAAAGAAATAGTCCATTAAGAAGATCCAATAATTACAAATATATCCATAGCTAATAATAGAGCCCCAAAATATAGGAGCCAAAAACTGACAGAAATGAAATAGAATAGATAGTTCTCCATAATATTTGAAGATTTAAATATCTCACTGTCAAAAATGAATAAAATAATGATAAGATCAATAAAGAAATGTTATACACCAACTAGACCTAACAGACACTGTATCCAACCGCAACAGACTATACATTTTTCTGATGTGCACTTGGAACACTATCTAGGAGACATAGGCCATAAATTAGGCCACAAAACAAGTCTCAGTAAATTTTAAAATATTGAGGCCTTGTAAAGTAATTTCTCTAACTCAACAGAAACTAAAAATCATTAAAATAGTAAATCTGAAAAGTTCACAAATATGTGGAAATTAAACAGCACACTCTTAAACAACCAATGGATCAAATGAAATCACAAGGGAAATTATAAAGCACTTGGAGGTAAATGAAAGTGGAAAGATATTATATCAAAACTTAAGGGATGCAATGAAAGCAGTGCTCAGAGGGAAATTTATGACTATAAACACCTACATTACAAAGGAAGAAAAAACTCAAATCAATAACCTATATCTTTGTACCATAAAGGAAAAAAAGAGAAAACTAAACCCTACTGTAACAGAAGGAAAGATTGAGTTTAGAGTGGAAAATTTTCAAAGTACACAAGAGAAAAGCAATAGAATCAATAAAATCCAAAGTTGGTTCTTCAGGAAGATCAATAAAATTGGCAAACCTCTAGCTAGACTGGCCAAGAAACACAAAAAGAAGACTCAAAGTATTAAAATCAGAAATGAAGTTGACATTACTACAGACCTACAGAAATAAAAAATATTGTAAGATAGTACTGTGAACAATTGCATGACGAAAAATTAGATATTCTAGATGAAATGGATAAACAAACTAGAAACAAACTACCAAACCTGACTCAAGAAGAAATAGAAAATCTATGTAGACTCATAACAAACTGAGATTGAATCAGTAATCAAAAACCTCTCCACAAAGAAAAACCTAGGACCAGATGAATTCTACAAAATATTTGAAAAGGCATTAGCACAAATTCTTCTGAAACTCTTCCAAAATATATAATTTTGGAGGGATTATTCCCTAATTTATTCTTTGAAACCAGCATTCTCCTATCAAGGCCAGACAAAGACCTCACAAGCAAAGAAAACTACAGATCAGTATCCATTACAAATATAGGTGTAAAAATCATCAACAAATTGCTAGCAACCAAATCCAGCAGTATATTAAGAGGACTCTAAACCATGAGCTGTTGAGATTTATCTAAAAAATGCAAGTTCAACATTATGGAAAAGAATAGTCAATGTATATTAGTCTACTAAGACTGCCTTAACAGAACGCCACAGCCTGGGTGGCTTAAATAACAAATTTATTTTCTCAGATATAGAGGCTGAAAGTCCAAGATCAAGGTGTTGGTTGGTTTCTAGTTAGTCTTCTCCCTTGCTTCCTTCTTGCTGTGTCTTCACATGTCATTTCCTCTGTGCTCATGCACTCCTAGTGTCTCTTCCTCTTCTTGTAGACACAACAGTCCTATTGGATTAACACCCTATCCTTATTATTTCATTTAATCTGATTACCTCCTTAAAGACCCTATCTTCAAATACAGTCACATTGAGGGTTTGGGCTTCAACATATGCTTTTTTTTTTTTTTTGAAGGGGACACGATTCCGTTCATAATGTAATACACCACACTAACAGAATGAAGGAGGAGAAAACTCATGATTATCTCAACTGAGGCAGAAAAAAAGTATTTGATAAAATTAGATTTCCCTATTTATGATAAGAATATTCAACAAATTAGAAATAAATGGGCACTTCCTCAACATGATACAGTGCATTTATGAAAAACTCACAGTGAACATCATATTTAATGGTGAAAGACTGAAAACTCTCTCTGTAAGATCAGGAACAAGACATGCAACTTGCTTTCCCCAATTCTATTCAACATTGTACAGGAAGTTCTAGTCAGAGCAATCAAGCAAGAAAAATAAAGAAAAGATATCCAAATTAAAATGAAGTAGAACTATCTCTATTTTCAGATGACATGATCGTATATATAGAAATTCCATGATACTATATATAGAATTCCTAGAGCATCCACAAAAACTATTATTAAATTCAGAAAATTTTCAGGATATAAGTTCAACATAAAATGATCAATTGTAACTTTATATGCTAGTAATAAATTATTCATAAAGGAATTTAAAGTAAACAGTTTCATTCACAATAGCAAAAAATTTAACCAAGGTGGTACAAAACTTATACACTGAAAATTACAAACATTGCTGAAAGAAATTAAATAAATGGAAAAATACCCTGTGTACATGAACTTGAAGATTTAATATTATCACTACCTAATACTCCCTAAATTGATCTAAAGATTCAGTGCAATTCCTGTCAATATCACCATAGCCCCCTTCGGTTCAGTCACTCAGTCGTGTCCAACTCTTTGTGACCCCATGGACTGCCTCATGCCAGACTTCCTGTCCATCACCAACTCCTGAAGCTTGCTCAAACTCATGTCCATTGAGTCAGACGTGAAATACCCCCCTTATTTTTACATAAATGGAAAAGTTGATCCTAAAATTCATATAAAATTTCAAGGGACTCTGAGTAGCCAAAAACCCTTTTAAAGAAGCAAAACAAATCTGAAGGAGTGTCTCTATCCATTCAGGCTGCTATAACAAAATACCATAGACTGAATGGCTTATAAACATCAGAAATTTATTTCTCACAGTTTTGAAGGCTAGGAAGTCCAAGAATGTAGCACAACAGATCTGTCATCTGGTGAGGATCTGCTTTCTGGTTCATATATATGGCTATCTTCTCAGTGTGTCCTCATATAGCAGAAGAGACAAGGGAGCTCTTCAGGATTTCTTTTATATGGGGTCGCAAAGAGTCGGACATGACTGAGCGACTGAACTGAATCTCATTTATGAGACCTCTGCTCTCATAAGCTGATCACCTTCTAAAGACTTCACATCCAAGCACCATCACCCTAGAGGTTAGGATGTCATCATGTGATTTTGGAAGGATACAAGTATTCAGTCAATAGCAAGGAGTCACACTTCCTGTTTCGAAACTTGACTGAAAAGATACAGTAACTTTTAAAAGTGTTGGTAGGAGCTTCCCTGGTGGTCTAGTGGTTGAGAGTCTACCTGCCAATGCAGGGGACACAGGTTCAATCCCCAGTCCAGGAAGAGTCCACATGCCACAGAGCAGCTAGGCCCATGTGCCACAACTACTGAACCCACACTGTAGAGCCCGCAAGCTGCAACTACTGAGTCTATGTGCCACCACTACTGAGCCCACACACTGCAACTACTGAAGCCTGCATACCTAGAGCTGTGCTCCACAAGCGAGAGCACTGCAATGAGAAGCCTGTGCACCACAATGAAGAGTAGCCCCACCCCCTCGCCACAACTAGAGAAAGCCAGGGCACAGCAATAAAGACCCAGTGCAGACAAAACTATTAAAAGAAAAAAAAAGGTCGATAAAGGAATAAGGATAGATACATAGATTAATGGAATAGAACTGAGAGTCTAGAAATAAATCCATATATCTAAGGTCAATTGATTTTTCACAATGATGCCAAGATCATTCAATGGGAAAATGACAGTCTTTTAACAAGTGATCCTGGGGAAACTGGATTCGTGTATGTATTAATAAAAGAATGAAGTTGGATTCTTACCTCATATCATATGCAAAGATTAGCACAAAGAGGATCAAAGACCTAAATATAAAAACTAGAATTATGAGACTCTTAGAATGGAGCATAGGGGAAGCCTTCATAAAAATGGATTTGGGAGTGACTTCTTATATATGACACCAAAACCACAGGCAACAAAAGAAAAAATAGATAAACTGAACTTCATCAAAATTAAAGTCTCCTGTGCATCAAAGAAATACTATGAACAGAGTAAAAAGGCAACCCACAATGTCAGAGAAAATACTTGCAAATCAAATATTTAATAAGGGATTAATATCCTAATATCCTGAAGCTCCAATACTTTGACTATCTGATGCAAACAGCTGACTCATTGGAAAAGACCTTGATGCTGGGAAAGATCAAAGGCAGGAGAGGTGACAGGATGAGATGGTTGGATGGTGTCACCAATTCAATGGACATGAACTTGGGCTAACTCTGAGAGATGGTGAGGGACAGGGAAGCCTGGCGTGCTGCAGTCCATGGGATCATGAAGAGTCAGACACGACTTAGCGACTGAACAACAACAATATCCTAATAAACAGGAAAAAATCTCATACAGCTCAATAACAACAACAAAAGAACTAAAAAATTGGCAAGGACTTGAATGTACATTTCTCCAAAGAAGATATAAAAGTGGGTAACAAATATATAACAGATACTCATTACCCAGGTTCAATCCCTGGGTCAGGAAGATCCCCTGGAGAAGGGAATGGCTACCCACTCCAGTATTCTTGCCTGAAGAATCCCATGGAAAAAGCAGCTAGGCAGGCTACAGTTCATGGGGTCGCAAAGAGTCAGACACGACTGAGTGACTAACACTTCATTGTCACTATTATTCTGGAGAAAGGAATGAATACCCACTCCAGTATTCTTGCCTGGAACATTCCATGGACAGAGGAGCCTGGTGGGCTATATTAGGGAACTGTAAATCAAAACCATAATGAGATCCTACTTCACACCAGTTAGGTTGTGTGTGTGTGTGCGTTAGCTGTTCAGTCATATTGACTGTTTGCGACGTTATGGACTGTAGCCCTCCAGGCTCTTCTGTCCATGGGATTCTCCAGGCAAGAATCGAACCCAAGACCGTTACATCTCCTGCATTGTCAGGCAGGCAGGTTCTTTACCACTAGTGCCACCTGGGAAGCCAAGTGACTTGGTGGAGATGTAAATTAGCACTTCTCAATCTATGACGTGCTTTGGAAACACCTAGGCATCCTGTTAAAATGCAGATTCTGATGTAGTAGGTTTGGGGTGAGGCTTGAGAGTCTGCATTAGAAAAAAACAAATTAGCCATGCCACACAGCATGTGGAATCTTAGTTCCTGGACCAGAGATTGAACCTGCATCCCCTGCATCTTAGGGGGACACAGTTCTAGGGGGCAAAATCTTAACAACTGGACCACCAGGCAAGTCCTGAGATTGTGCATTTTTAATAAGCTCCCAGGTAACACTGATGTTGCTGATCTCTGAAGAATATACTTTGAGAAAGAAGGCTGTAAAGGAATGACTATTCACCTTGGTTGTCAGTTAAAGCCTTCATTTAGCAGTTTTTTGAAGAAACAACTGTATTAGAAAGTCATAGAGGCATGGTTTGTTGGGAATAAGGCTTTGAATAAAGTTGGGTGTGTTTTTGTGTAAAATAGCAAATACTATTTAGTATGTGCCAAACACAATGCTAAAGCATCTCATTGATTATCCCTTTTCAGTCCTTTGAACAATTCCATGAGGAAATCACTTATCTTTTAGACTGGGTGGCTTATAAACAAGAGAAATTTGTTTCTCACAGTTCTTGAGTCTAGGAAATCAAAGATCAAGTTGCTGGCAGATTCAGTGTCTGGTGAGGGCATACTTTCTGGTTCATAAATGGCCAAATTCTTGTGGTGTCTTCACATAGTGGAAGGAACTAGGGAGCTCTCTGGGGTCTCTTTTGTAAGAGCACCAGTCCCGATCAAGAAGGCTCCATTCTTAAGACCTAATCACCTCCCAAAGGCCCCACCTCCTAACATCATCACACTGGGAATTAAGTTTCAACATATGAATTTTAGGGGGACACATTCAGTCTATAGCAGTGCTATTATAGCTGAGGGACTGCGCACAGAAAGGTGAAGTGATTTGTCTATGTTTATGCATGTAGAACATGGCAGAGCCAGGAATTGTACATAGAGAATTGGACCCCAGAGCCCATTAACCAGGGCACTACTCCAAACTTGCATATCAGTGTCTACCTAGAACTCATACACTTCCCAATGGCAAACTATCATTGATGTGTTTATCTCTTTATTATTCTCTACCTCCTAAAATCATAAAAAAATCTCTACTTAAAATCATATAAAAATGTCTTTTAGAAAATGATAGAAGAGTATGCTCTGAGTGAATGCTTATTCTGTTCTGGTCTGACCAGGACCTATAACACAAAATCATCTCATTTAACTGAATTCTCACAACAGTCTTTTCAGATAGTTATTATAACCCTCAGTTTATATGCAATCACACTAGGCTTTGCATAGCTTAAGGAACATGTACAAGATCACTAAGCTAGCACACAGTAGGAGAACCAGGGTGGAAACCCAGGTCACCAGGCCTATCAGTCTGTACTTCTTTTCATCTAACAGACTGCTTTTGCAATGATCTTCATAGACCTTAGTGTTGTACTAATCAATGAACAATTCTTGTTTTTGGGCCATCTAAGCTGTGTTCAGTTCAGTTCAGTTCAGTTCAGTCGCTCAGTCGTGTCCGACTCTCCGCGACCCCATGAATCACAGCACGCCAGGCCTCCCTATCCATCACCAACTCCCGGAGTTCACTCAAACTCATGTCCACAGAGTCGGTGATGCCATCCAGCCATCTCATTCTCGGTCGTCCCCTTCTCCTCCCACCTCCAATCCCTCCTAGCATCAGAGTCTTTTCTAGTGAGTCAACTCGTCGCATGAGATGGTCAAAGTATTGCAGTTTCAGCTTTAGCATCAGTCCTTCCAATGAACACCCAGGATCGATCTCCCTTAGAATGGACTGGTGGGATCTCCTTGCGGTCCAAGGGACTCTCAAGAGTCTTCTCCAGCACCACAGTTCAAAAGCATCAATTCTTCGGCGATCAGCTTTCTTCACAGTCCAACTCTCACATCCATACATGACCACGGGAAAAACCATAGCCTTGACTAGACGGACATTTGTTGGCAAAGTGATGTCTCTGCTTTTTAATATACTATCTAGGTTGGTCATAACTTTCTTTCCGAGGAGTAAGCATCTTTTAATTTCAGGGCTGCAATCAGCATCTGTAGTGATTTTGGAGCCCAAAAAAATAAAGTCTGACACTGTTTCCACTGTTTTTCCATCTATTTCCCATGAAGTGATGGGACCAGATGCCATGATCTTTGTTTTCTGAATGTTGAGCTTCAAGCCAACCTTTTCACTCTCCTCTTTCACTTTCATCAAGAGGCTTTTGAGTTCCTCTTCACTTTCTGCCATAAGGGTAGTGTCATCTGCATATCTGAGGTTATTGATATTTCTCCCAGCAATCTTGATTCCAGCTTGTGCTTCTTCCAGCCCAGCGTTCCTCATGATGTACTCTGCATATAAGTTAAATAAGCAAGGTGACAATATACAGCCTTGACGTACTCCTTTTCCTATTTGGAACCAGTCGGTTGTCCCATGTACAGTTCTGACTGTTGCTTCCTGACCTTCTAAGCTGTGTAGTAGAGGTTTATGCTACCTCCTTCAGGCCAGGTAGTTTGAGAGTGGTTCTTTTCAGTTTTGTTTTGTTTAGTTTTTATCTTACTTTATAAGACTTCAAATTTTAATAAATAAGGTGAAGGAGAAGGAATGTAAGTGCTGCTATTAATAATTTTATATTAGGCTATAGCCAATTAATGATGCGATCATTTCAGTTGAAGAGCAAAGGGACTGAGCCATATATATACATGTATCCATGCTCTCCCAACACCTCCCCCGTCCCAGTCCAGGCTCAGAGTGGTTCTTTACACTATCCCAACCTCATTAGTTCCCAGGGCCAGATATCCTGGTTATCAAACTTTGTCTATAATCCTGTTCTCAAAGATCCTGCTACACAGTAAATTTTAAGTGTGTGTGGTTGTGGTTATGGTGAGTGGTGATGGGGTGGTGGTGGAGGCTGGTTAAACATAAACACCCGTCAACCATATTTGGGGCTTTCAAACTTGATAAGCCTCCACATTCTCTACACACTTTCTCAGTGGATTTGAGAATAGTTATTTTAAATGGTTGTTTTCAAAAAGTACATCTTGAACTTCACAGTGAAGTCTGAGAAGTCAAAGCAACTACATGCCGCAGTGGAATCAGATGTGCTAGAGAATGGGTCAACTTGTACTCAAACTTGAGCAAAATGTTCTCATTAAGTTCTTTTAACCATTGTCAAGATGAAATGAGTTATGTTACATGAGACAGTTTAAATTCAGATAAAAGTATGCAGAGTACTAGAAGAGACACACCCGTATACCATATCCAATATTAACAAATGTCAACCTTTTGCTTCAAGTTTTTTGATTTTTTAAATAAAAAATTATATTACAGAAATTTCCAGTTGTCAAATGGTTGAATAAAATTTTTGAGTTGGGGTAAATACAGAGGTATTCTATATCTATCTATCTATTTCCATATTCTCTCTTTATAAATTATCTCCTGAAATTGATCAGCCTGAGTAAAGATAGTAGAAAGTTTAATAAACTTTCCCACTGATAGATCATGAAACATAATTTTTTATGAAATATGACTAAGTGATTAAGGCATATGATTCGAAAAGAGTTCAGGGAATTGAGTGACTTTGCTATACCAGACTCCTTTTAATACTTGTTTATGTGAACGAAGTTTCCTAGCCCTCACACATACAAAAATGTAAAAGAGGGATATAATTGATGCTGAACCTTGTCTAATTCTATTAGAAAGTAGTATCAGTTAAGAGATACCTAAGTTAATGGAGAACCTAGGAGTTGGCGATGGACAGGGAGGCCTGGCGTGCTGTGATTCATGGGTTGCAAAGAGTCGGACACGACTGAGCGACTGAACTGAACTGAACTGATCCTCATCCAATGCATTCAGAAATGAATTTGCAATAAAATTTTATTTTTAGGTTGAACAAATGTAATGGCTTAATAAATATTAAATATTTTATTTAGTATTATAAAGAAAATGATTAATAATTATTAAATAAAATATTTAATAAAATAAACATTTTATATATTTTTTAAAATTGTATAATAGTGATAATTGTAATTATGATGCAGTTCAGAAGAAAGGCATATAGAACTTTGTGCCAATAGAAAATATTTAAAGTTAATTTCAATTTACATATGTATTTCAATGTGACTTACTTACAGACATTTAAGTATAAAAATATATTAGGATAAAAATACTGGGGGAATGGAATGGATATATGAGGTCAAAGAAAAATAGGAACTGTATATATTTAAAGGAGATTATACGTCAGCAGTTTTAATTTTATTCACAATCTGTGGAAAATTATATTCCTTGTACCTCTTTACACATATGACAAAAAGTCAACATTAAAATGTGCAAGGATTTGAAGACCACTGAAGTAAAGATTTTATTTCCTCTTTCAGAAATCATCTCAAATTAACCAGTACGAAAAGAAATCAGTGTACACTCTGTAACCTACAACAAAAATGTATGAAGAAGGGGTGCCAAGTGTAACACATGCAGGTATGTATGCAGGCATGAAAGATACCAGATGAGGTTCGGTTCAGTTCAGTTCAGTCGCTCAGTCGTGTCCGACTCTTTGCGACCCCATGAATCACAGCACACCAGGCCTCCCTGTCCATCACCAACTCCCGGAGTTCACTCAAACTCATGTCCATCGAGTCGGTGATGCCATCCAGCCATCTCATTCTCTGTCGTCCCCGTCTCCTCCCAACCCCAATCCCTCCTAGCATCAGACTCTTTTCCAGTGAGTCAACTTGTCGCATGAGGTGGCCAAAGTATTGGAGTTTGTTAGGTGGGACAGTAAAATTCAGTTCAAGTTGGCAGAAATGATACATTGAACATTCTCCGATCAAAATTATCTATATGTAGAAAAATTAGATGATAGTAACAAGAAAACACTATCACTTGAAAAATTATGACTACTATATTGAATTTTAAGACATATACACAATGGAGTATTACTCAGCCATTAAAAAGAATACATTTGAATCTGTTCTAATGAGGTGGATGAAACTGGAGCCTATTATACAGAGTGAAGTCAGCCAGAAAGAAAAACACCAATACAGTATACTAACGCATATATATGGAATTTAGAAAGATGATAACGATAACCCTGTATACGAGACAGCAAAAGAGACACAGATGTATAGAACAATCTTTTGGACTCTGTGGGAGAGGGCGAGGGTGGGATGATTTGGGAGAATGGCATTGAAACATGTATATTATCATATGTGAAACGAATTGCCTGTCCAAGTTCGATGCATGATACAGGACGCTCGGGGCTGGTGTAATGGGATGAACCAGAGGGGTGGGATGGGGAGGGAGGAGGGAGGGGGTTCAAGATGGGAAACATATGTACACCCGGGGCAGATTCTTGTCAATGTATGGCAAAACCAATACAATAATGTAAAGTAATTAGCCTCCAATTAAAATAAATAAATAAAAAAAATAAGATCAGTAAGTTATGGAGAAGGAAATGCAATCTACCCTAGTATTCTTGCCTGGGAAATTCCATGGACAGAGGAGCTTGGCAGGCTACAGTCCATGGGATTGCAAAAGAATCCAACACAACTTAGAAACTAAGCAACAACAGTCATACTTCCAAAGAATTTATAATTCAGTGAGGAAGAGAAGGTGTATGTGTAAATAATTAGAATTCCAAAGTGAGAGTGATCGGTGCCCTTAAAGTATTTGTAAAAGTGGGTTGTAGATCTGGCTTCTTCCAGTGGCCTCACCTTAGGCACTTTAGTGAGAACTGGCACTTTAGCAGTGTACCTGGCTGATTCATATATGCCCATTAAATATGAGAAGTACAGCTGTAGATTTCTGAAAAGAAGAAAATTTCTTCTCATTGGCAGAATCAGAGAAGTCTTCTTGAAGGAAGAGGAGAATAGAGCCTTGAAATGTTAAACTGATATTAAATTTTCAGTCTTAAGTGGAATGAATAAGGTAGCTTGTACCCTTCAATAACTTAATAAATCTTCACTATGAATTTGTTACCTTCTTTTTCAGTTTTATATTTTTAAGGAGTCTTATTGTGTGACATGCTGACATGGCCAGATGTCAGAACTGGCCCTAAAAACTGGCAAAGCCCTTGGTCAGTTTCCATTAGGATGGCTCTTTATTATCTTAGCCAAAAAAAAATCACGGTCTTTAGTCGATTCTCAGTTGCCTTCCAATTACTCCACTCAAAATGAGAGGGACAAAAATGGGACTTTGGAGAAGTTTCTTATGTAATGCCGTGGATCTCAGGTCTTGGTTCAGTTTTCGTAAATATTACAATGCAATTCTAACTGCTTTGAGTCCCATGATGATATTGTGATCAAGATCTCTGATTCCTCTAATTCTGGGATTTTCTCATTATGTGAAACCTTGAACATTATACTTTAATGTACCTAATTTTTAGTCACCTGAGTTTGTAGACATGAACATTACTAAAGTAATACAAAAAAGAAGAAAACAATGAAAAAGAAGGAAAAAATCATCTTAGAAAAATATTGAAGTATTGGAGCTAAAGAAAACTGTCAGAAAGTGCCATGGAATATTGCTAGTCTAGAGCTTCGCTCTTGTCCGTCTCAGAAACCAAGACAAACGAGGTATTACTTGCATGCTTCCATGGTTCTGTGGAACAAAAAGTGGTAAAAAAGCAGATTGTTGCACACAATTTTTCTACTTTAACTTTACAATATTGTATTGGTTTTGCCATACATTGACATGAATCTGCCCCAGGTGTACATGTGTTCCCCATCTTGAACTCCCCTCCCCATACCATCCCTCAGGTTCATCCCAGTGCACCAGCCACAAGCATCCTGTATCATGCATCGAACCTTGACAGGTGATTCATTTCACATATGATAATGTACATGTTTCAATGCCATTCTCCCAAATCATCCCACCCTCGCTCTCTCCCACAGAGTCCAAAAGACTGTTCTATACATCTGTGTCTCTTTTGCTGTCTCGTATACAGGGTTATATTTACATCTTTCTAAATTCCATATATATGCATTAGTATACTGTATTGGTATTTTTCTTTCTGGCTTACTTCACTCTGTATAATAGGCTCCAGTTTAATCCACCTCATTAGAACTGATTCAAATGTATTCTTTTTAATGGCTGAGTAATACTCCATTGTGTATATGTACCACAGCTTGCTTATCCATTCGTCTACAGATGGACATCTAGGTTGCTTCCATGTCCTCGCTATTATAAACAGTGCTGCAATGAACATTGGAGTACATGTGTCTCTTTCAGTTCTGGTTTCCTTGGTGTGTATGTCCAGGAGTGTGATTGTTGGGTCATATGGCAGTTCTATTTCCAGTTTTTTAAGGAATCTCTACACTGTTCTCCATAGTGGCTGTACTAGTTTGCATTCCCACCAACAGTGTAAGAGGGTTCCCTTCTCTCCACACCCTCTCCAGCATTTATTGTTTGTAGACATTTGGATAGCAGCCATTCTGATTGGTGTGAAATGGTACTTCATTGTGGTTTTGATTTGCATTTCTCTGATTATGAGGGATGTTAAGCATCTTTTCATGTGTTTGTTAGCCATCTTTATGTCTTCTTTGGAGAAATGTCTGTTTAGTTCTCTGGCTGATTTCTTGGTTGGGTCATTTATTTTTCTGGAATTGAGCTGTAGGAGTTGCTTGTATATTTTTGAGTTTAATTCTTTGTCAGTTGCTTCATTTGCTATTATTTTCTCCCATTCTGTAGGCTGTCTTTTTCACCTTGCTTATAGTTTTCTTTGCTGTGCAGAAGCTTTTAATTTTAATTAGGTCCCATTTGTTTATTTTTGCTTTTATTTCCAATATTCTGGGAGGTGGGTCATGGAGGATCCTGCTGTGATTTATGTCGGAGAATGTTTTGCCTATGTTCTCTAGGAGTTTTATAGTTTCTGGTCTTACATTTAGATCTTTAATCCATTTTGAGTTTATTTTTGTCTATGGTGTTAGGGAATGTTCTAGTTTCATTCTTTTACGAGTGGTTGACCAGTTTTCCCAGCACCAATTGTTAAAGATATTGTTTTGAGGAAGTTTCCAATGTCATTATGGAAGAATATACAAATGAAAATCAAGTAGTGTTTGCCAAAGTTGATTGTGATCAGCATGCTGATATAGCCCAGAGATACAGGATAAGCAAATACACAACTTTCAAATTGTTGCATAATGGGATGATGATGGGTAGGATACAGGGGTAGTGATAAATGAAAGAACTTGTAGATTACAATGGCAAGCCACTCCAGTACTCTTGCCTAGAAAATCCCATGGATGGAGGAGCCTGGTAGGCTGCAGTCCGTGGGGTTGCTAAGGGTCGGACACGACTGAGCAACTTCACTTTCACTTTTCACTTTCACACATTGGAGAAGGAAATGGCAACCCACTCTAGTGTTCTTGCCTGGAGAATCCCAGGGAAGGGGGAGCCTGGTGGGCTTCCGTCTGTGGGGTCACACAGAGTCGGACACGACTGACGTGACTTAGCAGCAGCAGCAGATTACAACAGGCAACAAAAAAGTGACCCCTTCAAGAAACTTCATGACTTAGCAGAAATCACCACTCTTGTCCACATCAAAAGAAATATCATTAGATATTTTGAGCAAAAAGATTCAGAAAGCTAAAGAGTTTTTGAAAGAGTAGCAAATATTTTGCATGATGATTGTGCCTTCCTAGCTAGCTGCATTTGGGGTTGCTTCAAAACCAGAAAGATAAAATGGAGACAACATAATCTACAAACCATCAGGGCTTTCTGCTCCAAATATGTTGTACTTGGAATCTATGACAAATTTTGATGAGACTTATAATTGGATTCAAGATAAATGTGTTCCTCTTGTCTGAGAAATAGCATTTGAAAATAGAGAGGGATTGACAGAAGAAGGACTGCCTTTTCTCATACGGTTCCACTGTATGAAAGAAGATACAGAAAGTTTAGAAATGTTCCAGAATGAAGTAGGCCAACAATTAATAAGTGAAAAAGGTACAATAAATTTTTATATGCTGATGGTGACACATTTAGACATTGTCTTCTGCACATACAGAAAACTCCAGCAGATTGCCCTGTGACCCCTATTGACAGCTTTAGGCATGTGCGTGTGTTTGCAGACTTCAGTGATGTAGTAATTCCTGAAAAACTCAAGCAGTTCGTATTTGACTTACATTCTAGAAAACTACACAGAGAATTCCTTCATGGTCCTGACCCAACTGATACAGACTCAGGATAGGAAGTCCAAGATGTAGTAAGCAATCCACCTGAGAGCTCCTTCCAAAGCACACAGTGAATATAAGCATACTTTATTGAGGGATGGAGATGAGATTTAAAAACTTAGAAAAACAACTTGCAAGCCTTTCAGTTATAAAAATAATATTTTCATTATTCTATGTTTGTTTTTATTTTTAATAAACTGAAAGATTTGGGTTTTTTAGTTAATTTATTTTTTAATTGAAGGATAATTGCTTTACAGAATTTTGTTGTTTTCTATCAAACCTCAACATGAATCAGCCATCGGTATACACATATCCCTTCCCTCTTGAACTTCCCTCCCATCTCCCTCCCCATCCCACCCCTCTAGGTTGACACAGATTCCCTGTTTGAGTTTCCTGAGACATACAGCAAATTGCCATTGGCCATCTATTTTACATATGGTAATGTAAATATCCATGTTACTTTTTCCATACATCTCAGCTTCATACATCTCATCTTCAATTTTTATTTTGAATAAACTGAAAGAAGATTTTAAAAAAAAGATCAGTAAGTCAAATTCTATGGAAAATTCTATTGGAGTTTTGATTGGGGTTGCAATGTATTCATAGATTACTTTGAAAGAAACTGACATCTTAATCATTTTGTTTCTTCCCATCCATGTCTACTTCTTCATTTAAATCTTCTTTTAAGTGCTTCTGTAAAAGTTTATGTAATAATAGATTACATATAACTGTGATGTACTGCTTTTGATGTAATTTATCCCTTATATTTTATAATATCTTATATTTTGCCTATTTTTCCTTATTTATAGTTACATTTACTTATTTTTTAATTTACCTTGATTCTTGAATCTTGCTCATATTATTTTTGGTCATCTGTCTTTAGATTTTCATGGATTTTCTAATATAACCACATCACCTGTAAATACTGAAAATTTTATTTTTTCCTTTATAACCCTTATTTTAATTGTTTCTTATCTTACTTCATCAGCCATGATCTCTAGTGAGCAGTGAATGCATTGAGATAATCAGCTTCTTTTCCTTGTTCCTGATTCAATATCAGTGTTTCTAACATTTTACTAAATAGCATGAGGCTCACTATAGTTTTTTGTAGACATCTGTTATAAGGTTAAGAAAATTTCTTTTATTCCCATTTTGCTAAAAATTTTTAAATCACGAATTTGTGGACAATTTATTGAAATAACTTCTCTGCATTCAGTGGGATGATTTGATCCTTTCTTTGCTTTTTCTATAATTCCTGGAAAAATTCAACTTGACTTAGTCATGATGGAATTTAAAAAAAAAAAAACTTTGGCCACACCACATGACATTTTAGTTCCCCAGCCAGGGACTGAACCACCAGCCTCTGCATTGAGGGTACAGAATCTTAACCACTGGACTGCCAGGGAAGTCCCTCTGATGCAGCTTTTAGAAAAACTACCTCATTGGTTGGATTCATCTGGCAGACATTTTAAGAGTTTTTCATTTATAGCCTTATGTTGAATTTGCCTATAATTTTACTGTGTTCTTTGGTTCTTAACTTTTTTATTGATTTATTTTGAAATTTAGATTGTAATAGGATCATAAAAGAATTGAGGACATTGCTTCTTTTTCTATTATCTCAAATAGTTTTTAGAAGATTGGAGGAATTTACCTGAACATAATAAAGGCCATACTCAATGGTGAAAAACTGAAATTCTTTCCTCTAAGACCAGAAACAAGACAAGCATGCCCACTCTCACCACTTATATTCAAGTACTGAGGTCCTAGCCAGAGAAATTAAGCAAGAAAAAGATATAAAAGGCATCCTAATCAGAAAAAAAAAGAAGTTAAATAGTTGTTTGCAGATGGCATGATTTTATGTATAGAAAATTACTTATATGTAGAAAAGATTCACAAAGAAGCTGTTAGAACTAATAAATGTATTCAGTAAATCTGAAAAATACAGATTCAACATAAAAAATCAGTTGCATTTCTATACAATGAGTTATTTGAAAATAAAATAACTTACAATAGCAAAAAGAATAAAATACTTAGGAATAGCCTTCAGCAAGAAGGTGAAAGCCATACACTGAAAGCTATAAATTATTGATGAAAGAAATTAAAGAAGACACAAATAAATGGAAAGACATCTGATGTTCATGAACTGGAAGACTCAATATTGTTAAAATGTCCATAGTATCCAAATTGACCTACAAATTAAATGTTATCCTCATCAAAATCCCAATGGCATTTTTTTTTTTACAAAAAGAGGAAAACAATTGCAAAATTCATATGGAACCACAAAAAACCCTAAATAACAAAGCAATATTGAAAAGGAACAAAGCTGGAGACATTACACCTTCCTGGTTTCAAAATACATTACAAAGCTACAGTAATTAAAACAGTATAGTAATGGGGATAAAGACAGGCATATAGACTAATGGAACAGAATAGCTGCTGCTGCTGCTAAGTCACTTCAGTTGTGTCCGACTCTGTGAGACCCCATAGATGGTAGCCCACCAGGCTCCTCTGTCCCTGGGATTCTCCAGACAAGAACACTGGAGTGGGTTGCCATTTCCTTCTCCAGGAACAGAATAGAGGGCCCTGAATTGACCCAATAAGGTCATGGTCGACTAATCTTCAACAAGAGCGCCAAGAATCTACAATAAATAAAAGTCTCTTCAACAAACAGGAAAGTTTGGAAAGCTGGATATCTGCATTTCATGCAAAAAGATGAAATTGGACCCTTTCCTTATTCCATATATAAAAATCAACTAAAAATGTATTAAAGACTTAAGCATGAGACCTGAAACTACAAAACTCCTAGAAGAAAACATTGGGGAAAACCCCCCTGACATTGATCTTGGCAATGACTTCTTGGGTATGATGCACAGGCAACCAAAGCAAAAATTGACAAATGGGAATACATCAAAACAAAAAAACAAATAACCTTATTTAAAAATGGACAAAGGTCCTGAATGGACATTTTTCCAAAAAATGGCATACAGATGGCCAACACGTATATAAAAAGATGCTCAACATCACTAGTCATGAGGAAAATCCAAATCAAAACCACAGTGAGCTATCACCTCGCACCTGTTAGAATAGCTATTTTCAAAAAGACAAAAGATACTGTGGAGCTTACAATGAGTGATGTGGTAGGGAGGGAAGACAGATGTTTAAAAAAAGATGAAAGTTAAATGTTGGTGAGGATGTCAAGAAAAGTGTTGGTGGGAATGAATGATCTAGTAATCCAACTTCTGGGTACATATCCAAAGGGAATGAAAGCTGTATCTTGAAGAGATAGCTGCACTCCCATGTTCATCACAGCATTATTTAAAATAGCCAAGATACGGAAACAACAAAAATGTCTATTGACATGTGAAAGGACAAAGAAAGTGTGGTATTACACATAATGGAATATTATTTGGCCTTTAAAAAGGAAAAAAAGAAATCTATCTCATACAACAACACGGACCAACCTTCAGGATATTATGCAAGTAAACCGACACATAAAAACAAATACTGTGTGATACCCTTTACATAAGATATCTAAAATAGTCAAACTCATAGAAGCAGATAGTAAAATGGTGGTTGCCAAGAGCTAGAAAGAGGAAGAAGTAGGGAGTTGCTGTTCAATGGCTTAAAGTTTTAGTTTTGTATGATGAGTAAGTTCCAGAAAGCTTTCTATAGCACTGTGCCTACAGTTAGTAGTTTTGTGCACTTAAAAATTTTGTTAAGGGCGTAGATCTCATGTTAAGTCTTACCAAACAAACAGGCAAACAAAATGGGGTGAGAGAAAACTTTTGAAGGTTATGTATGTTTATTACCTCATTTGTGGTTATGGTTTCACAAGTCCAAACTCATCAAGTTGTAAACATTAAATATATGCAGTTTTCTGAATTTCAATTGTGCCTTAGTAAAAGAAGACTCTTGAGAGTCCCTTGGACTGCAAGGAGATCCAACCAGTCCATTCTAAAAGAGATCAATCCTGGGTGTTCATTGGAAGGACTGATGCTAAAGCTGAAACTCCAATACTTTGGCCACCTCATGTGACAAGTTGACTCACTGGAAAAGAGTCTGATGCTGGGAAGGATTGGGGTGGGAGGAGAAGGGGATGACAGAGAATGAGATGGCTGGATGGCATCACCGACTCGATGGACATGAGTTTGAGTGAACTCCAGGAGTTGGTGATGGACAGGGAGGCCTGGCGTGCTGTGATTCATGGGGTCGCAAAGAGTTGGACATGATTGAGCGACTGAACTGAACTGAAAGTTGTTTAAAAATATCATAAATACATATATATTATTTTATTTTTTCCTTTAAAGTTTGCTTTGCAAAATAGTCCAGAAAATTCCTTGGCTTAGTGGTTAGTATTTTTTATTTTTTTTGCTACTATTCAATTTCTCTAGTACTTTTAGTGTGATATTCTTCTTGATTGATTTAAGTACATTTTTAAAGGAAATTATTCATTCTGTCTACATTTCCAAATGTATTGGCCTACACTCACTGTTCATAGTATTATTTTATTATCTTTAAATTCCTGTAAAATCTGTAATAATGTCCTCCAATGTTTATTTGTCTGTAGAGAACCAACTTCTCATGTTGTTGATCATTTCTGTTGTTTTTTATTAATGTTTCTTTTTGATTTTTATTATCTTTCTCTTCTTTCTGCTTTAGTACTGCTTACTGTTATTTTTCTTTACTCTTGATTTGAACTTTTACCTCATTAATTTCAATTTTTTCCTATTTTCTAAATATGTACTTAAAACTGTAAGATTTCCCCTGAATATTCCCCTTAAACAGAATCCCACAATTTCTATATGTATTCCTTTCAGTGCTGTTTATTGCAAATACTGTATGCATCATGATCTCTTCTTTAATCCATATTTCATTTATAAGTTCTTTAGAGTCCACATTTTTGCTATAATTATTGATTTCTAATTGTATTAGTTGTGGTTAAAGAAAGAAGTCTATATGGCATTGTATTCTTGGAACTGATTGAATTGGCCTTTGTGGTGAATTATTTGTATTTTTTTCTCATTTACTTACTCACTTGAGTAATCAAGGATTCCTTATTCCTTTTCTCTCCTCTCTTGGTTTGATATACATTTTGTTTATATTTTTTGATGGTTTTATCTTTATACTTAATACAGATTGAATTTAATCTGTATTTCTCTCTTCCTAAAAAAATAAAATGCTTTTAGGGTACTTTAATTCCTTTTTTTTTTTTTTTAAGATTTCTTTCTTTCTTTATTTTTGGCTGTGCTGGACCTTAGTT
This sequence comes from Moschus berezovskii, assembly GCF_049115385.1. Lineage (NCBI taxonomy): Eukaryota > Metazoa > Chordata > Mammalia > Artiodactyla > Moschidae > Moschus > Moschus berezovskii. Next base: position 129,466,965 of record NC_142488.1, on the reverse strand, counting down.
GCTGCATGCAGGCTTTCTCTAGTTGTGGCGAGCGGGGGCTACTTTCTAGCTTAGTGCATGGGCTTCTCATTGTGGTGACTTCTCTTCTTGAGGAGCATGGGCTCTAAGGCATGCAAGCTTCAATAGTTGTGGCCCACAGGCTTAGATGCTCCATGGCATGTGGGATCCTCCTGGACTAAGGAATGAAACTCTCTGCTGCATTGCAAGCAGATTCTTAACCACGAGACCACCAGACCCCTAGGATATTTTAATTCTGAGCTCATATGTTCCATCTTCTATGTTACTATTGTTTAGACTTTTAGTTTCATTTTATATTTACCATTTTTATTAGTAATTTATTAGAGTGGCAATACAGCAAACAGGTTATGGGCACAGATTTTGTAGCCAGACTTTGCCACTTATTAGATACGAGACAGTGAACAAGTCACTTATCCTCCCTGAGTCTCAGTTTTCTCCTTTATAAAATAGGATTATATCACTATCTATCTCTAAAGATTCTTGTAAAGTGCTAAATATAATATTTGGCTCATAGCAAGTGCTGTGTAAGTATTATATAATAGTAGTAGATGTAATATTATTTAGACATATTGTTTAGTACTTTATATGTTTACAGTGATTTTTGTAACTAAAACTTTTCCTCTAGTTTTATTTCCTTTTTGTGATAATGTGTCATTTAGTAGTTCTGTTAGTGATGGTCTGTGAGTAATAAACTCAGAATTTATGTGCCTGTAAAAGTATTTTATGTTCCTCTAAGATGAAAGCTTAGCTGTGTAGCGCTTATTAGATTGTTATTTTCTTTCAGCACTATGAATATATTAGTTTTTCAGACATCTCTTATTGGTGATTCAATATCTACAGCAACTGTGGCATTCTTTGTTTTTCCCTTCCATTTTTATTGAGATACAGTTGACATACACTGCACTGTGGCTTTCTTTCCTTTGCAATTAATCTATCTTTTCTCTGTGGCTGCAATTTCACTATAGTCTATCTAGTTGTGATTTTTTGTAACATAACCTTCTAGGGATTCAGTTACATTGTATATGCTACTTGAATCTGGGGACACTCAATTTTCTCAGTTCTGAAATTGTTGGCAAATATTATCTTGAAGATTGCATCTACACTGTAGTTTCTAGAACTCCTGATGGCTAAGTGTTGGCTATTCTCATGCTATCTTTCATGTCTCTTCACCTCACTTTCATATGTTCTTTTTCTCTCTTCGTGCTGCATTTTCAGTGATGTCCTCAGCTTTATTTTCCAATTCATTTAACTCTTTTCAATGATTTCTAATATATTGTTTCATACATTGAGTTTTTTAAATTTCAATGGTTACATTTTCCAAATTTGGAAGTTTTTATTTGGATCATTTGTAAATCCACCTATTCTTATTCATTTTCTCTCTTTTTTAAAAGTAATTTCAAAGAGAGCTTAAATTAATACATTTTAAATGCTGAATTATTTCTAGTCTTGAGTCCAAAATCTTCTTCACAGTGTTTTGTTTTCTTGTAAATCTTGAATGTGAACTAGTCTTCAGAGGAAGTTACTTTCAGTAGGTATCCTAGACCCTTTGGTAGCAGATGAAATCCTATAGGTCAATTTGGCCCCTTTTTTCAGATTCCCCATAGAATCTTCTTGCTTCAAGCATATTTTATTTCTTGCTTCAGTTTCCTGAACCATGCAAGTACCATGAACTTGAGTCTCACTTCCATGGATAATGCAGATTTGGGAACCCATTCTTGCAACTAACTCTTTTCTTTACCCATACTGACAAGAGTATGACAAGCTATTTTGCTTCTTCCCTTGGCTCCTAGGTAGAGTTTTGTGATTCTCTGTTTCACATAAAGGACATGTGTTTTATTTTTGTGGGAGTGGGGAGGGGCATGTAACTTTAGGTAGGAGGCTCAATTCTAGCTTTCTACATGGTCCTGAGCCCTTATTTGCTATCCTTGAATAGATGTTAAAATACAAATACTCCAAGAGCTGACCTTGTCACCTCTAAGAGCTGTTCTATGTCAATATCTGCCTGCCATTCTAACTTTTGAGTTCCTTCTTGGTTTCTATAAAGGTATTTCCTCTTCCTATTTTTAATCTTGACCAAGCATTTTTAAATGATTTTGTCATATTTTATCTAACATCTATTTTGTGTTTGAGGCAGAGGGTTGCTTTTGTTTTCATCTTTACTATTGTCTCAGTACACCATCTTGACAAGGAGTACCTTTGGTTTGATATGTACAGGTACCAGCAAGCTGGTAAGGGGGCTTAATGGTTCACTTGATCCCAAATCAGAGCTTAAAAGATAAAAGTCCTGTTAATCTGCTTTTTACTTTACAGTACTTAGTCCTACTTATTTAAAGCTAAACTCTTAGTGTATAATTTGTTTCAGAGAATTTTCCCCAAACATAAATATAGACTAATTACATTGCATTGTTACTTAGATTTTAACATTTAATATAGCTTCCTCAGAGGACAATTCAAATGAAGTATAAATGGTGCAAGGTTCAGAATGAAGTAAAGATTATTTGAGGTTTTATTTTTTGCTGTTGTGTTGTATATATTATTTATATACTTTGTATATTAACCCTTTATCATATATATGATAAATATATTGCAAATACTTTACCCCATTATGTGGGCTGTCTTTTCAATTTCTTGATTTATTCTTTTGCCATATAGAACCTTTTTAGTTAAATATAGTCCACTTGTTTTTTTGTTGTTGTTTTTGCTTGTGCTTTAGGTATGATTTTCAAAAAATCATTACTATATCCCAAGCCAAAGAGCTTTCTTCTGTTTTCTTTTAGGAGTTTTATGCTTTCATGTCTCATAGCTCAGTCTTTAATGCATTGGGAGTTAATTTTTTGAGTAGTGTAAGGTAGAGATTAAGTTTGATTCTTATTCATGTACATATCAAGTTTCTCCAGTATCATTTATTGAAGAGAATCTCTTCTTTCCATTGAGTATCCTTGGCTTACTCGTCAAATATTACTTGATTGTATATTCTTCGGTTTATTTCTGGGATCTCAGTTCTTTTCCATTGGTCTATTTATCTTTTTTATGCCAATACCATACTATTTTAATTACTATAGCTTTATAGTATACCTTGAAATTAAACAGTGTGATGCCTCCTGCTTTGTTCTTCTGTTCTCAGAATTTATTTTATATATGAATGGTCAACAGGTATCTGAAAAGTCACTAGTTAACAAAGAAATGCAAATTAAAACAACAGTGAGCTCTCAAAGCACACCTGTTAGAATGGCTATCATCAAAAAGTCCAGAGATAACAAATACTGGCATGAATGTGTAGAAAAGGGCAACTTTGTATACTATTCATGAGATTGTAAGTTGGTCCAGCCACTTTGGAAAAACAGTATGATGGTCCCACAAGAAATTAAAAATAGAACTACCAAATGATCAACAATTCCACTTCTGGGAATATGTCAAAAGGAAATTAAAACACTAACTCAAAAAGATATCTGCACTGCCATATTCATAGATGCATTGTTTATAATAGTCAAGATATGGAAACAACCTAAGTACCCATCGATGGATGAATGGATAAAGAATTTGTGATACACATGCACACACACACACACGTAGATACAGTGGAGTATTATTCAGCCGTAAAAAACCAAGGAAGTCCGACCATAAGTGACAACATGGATGGACCTTGAAGACATTATGCTAGGTGAAACAAGTCAGACAGAGAAAGGCAAATAGGATATGATCTCACTTATCTGTGGAATCTAATTTGAAAAGAAAACCAAAAGCACAAAACTCATAGAAAAAGAGATCAGTTTGTAGTTACGAGAGGCAAGAAGGGGAGTGGTTTAAAGGAACATAGTCAAAAGGTACAAATTTTCAGTTATAAAATAAGTACTAAGGATATAGTGTACAACATGAAGACTATAGTTAACACTGCTGTATGATGTACATGAAGTTGTTAAGAAGGTAGATCTTAAGAATTCTCATCCCAGTACGGGGCAGATTCATGTCAATGTATGGCAAAACCAATACAACAATGTAAAGTAATTAGCCTCCAATTAAAATAAATAAATTAAAAAAAAATTCTCCTTACAAGAAGGGATTTTTTTTGGTATTTATATGAGATGACAGATATTAGCTAAACATAATATGGTTATCATTTCACAGTCCAGTTCAGTTCAGTTGCTCAGTCATGACCGATACTTTGCGACCCCATGAATCACAGCACGCCAGGCCTCCCTGTTCATCACCAACTCCAGGAGTTCAATCAAACTCATGTCCATCGAGTCGGTGATGCCATCCAGCCATCACATTCTGTGTCGTCTCCTTCTCCTCCAGCCCCCAATCCTTCCCAGCATCAGAGTCTTTTCCAGTGATTCAACTTGTCGCATGAGGAGGCCAAAGTACTGGAATTTCAGCTTTAGCATCAGTCCTTCCAATGAACACCCAGGATCAATCTCTTTTAGAATGGACTGGTTGGAACTCCTTGCAGTCCAAGGGACTCTCAAGAGTCTTCTCCAACACCACAGTTCAAAAGCATCAATTCTTCAGCGATCAGCTTTCTTCACAGTCCAACTCTCACATCCATACATGACCACTGGAAAAACCATAGCCTTGACTAGACAGACCTTGGTTGGCAAATTACTGTTTCTGCTTTTTAATATACTATCTAGGTTGGTCATAACTTTCCTTCCAAGGAGTAAGCGTCTTTTAATTTCATGGCTGCAATCAGCATCCGCAGTGATTTTGGAGCCCAAAAAAACAAAGTCTGACACTGTTTCCACTGTTTCCCCATCTATTTCCCATGAAGTGATGGGACCAGATGCCATGATCTTTCTTTTCTGAATGTTGAGCTTCAAGCCAACCTTTTCACTCTCCTCTTTCACTTTCATCAAGAGGCTTTTGAGTTCCTCTTCACTTTCTGCCATAAGGGTGGTGTCATCTGCATATCTGAGGTTATCGATATTTCTCCCGGAAACCTTGATTCCAGCTTGTGTTTCTTCCAGCCCAGTGTTTCTCATGATGTACTCTGCATATAAGTTAAATAAGCAGGGTGACAAATATACAACCTTGACGTAATCCTTTTCCTATTTGGAACCAGTCTGTTGTTCCATGTCCAGTTCTAGCTGTTGCTTCCTGACCTGAATACACGTTTTTCAAGAGGCAGGTCAGGTGGTCTGGTATTCCCATCTCTTTCAGAATTTTCCATGGTTTATTGTGATCCACACAGTCAAAGGCTTTGGCATAGTCAATAGTCAATAAAGCAGAAATAGATATTTTTCTGGAACTCTCTTGCTTTTTCCATGATCCAGCAGATGTTGGCAATTTGATCTCTGGTGCCTCTGCCTTTTCTAAAACCTGCTTGAACATCTGGAAGTTCGCGGTTCACATATTGCTGAAGCCTGGCTTGGAGAATTTTGAGCATGACTTTACTAGCGTGTGAGATGAGTGCAATTGTGCGGTAGTTTGAGCATTCTTTGGCATTGCCTTTCTTTGGGATTGGAATGAAGACTGATCTTTTCCAGTCCTGTGGCCACTGCTGAGTTTTCCAAATTTGCTGGCATATTGAATGCAGCACGTTCACAGCATCATCTTTCAGTATTTGAAATCGCTCAACTGGAATTCCATTATCTCCACTAGTTTTCTAAGGCCCACTTGACTTCACATTCCAAGATGTCTGGCTCTAGGGCAGTGATCACTCCATCGTGATTATCTTGGTCGTGAAGATCTTTTTTGTACAGTTCTTCTGTGTATTCTTGCCACCTCTTCTTAATATCTTCTGCTTCTGTTAGGTCCATACCATTTCTGTCCTTTATCAAGCCCATCTTTGCATGAAATGTTGCCTTGCTCTAATTTTCTTGAAGAGATCTCTTGTTCTTCCTATTCTGTTGTTTTCCTCTATTTCTTTGCATTGATCTCTGAGGAAGGCTTTCTTAACTCTCATTGTTATTCTTTGGAACTCTGCATTCAGATGCTTATATCTTTCCTTTTCTCTTTTGCTTTTTGCTTCTCTTCTTTTCACAGCTATTTGTAAGGCCTCCTCAGACAGCTTTTTTTTTTTTTTGCATTTCTTTTCCATACGGTTGGTCTTGGTCCCTGTCTCCTGTACAATGTCACCAACCTCCGTCCAGAGTTCATCAGGCACTCTATCTCTCAGATCTAGTCCCTTAAATCTATTTCTCACTTCCACTGTATAATCATAAGGGATTTGATTTAGGTCATATGTGAATGGTGTAGTGCTTTTCCCTACTTTCTTCAATTTAAGTCTGAATTTGGCAATAAGGAGTTCATGATCTGTGCCACAGTCAGCTCCCAGTCTTGTTTTTGCTAACTGTATAGATCTTCTCCATCTTTGGCTGCAAAGAATATAATCAATCTGATTTCGGTGTTGACCATCTGGTGATGTCCATGTGTAGAGTCTTCTCTTGTGTTGTTGGAAGAGGGTGTTTGCTATGACCAGTGCGTTCTCTTGGCAAAACTCTATTAGCCTTTGCCCTGCTTCATTCCGTGCTCCAAGGACAAATTTGCCTGTTACTCCAGGTGTTTCTTGACTTCCTATTTTTGCATTCCAGTCCCCTATAATGAAAAGGACATCTTTTTTGGGTGTTCGTTCTAAAAAGTCTTGTAGGTCTTCATAGAATCATTCAACTTCTGCTTCTTCATCGTTACTGGTTGGGGCATAGGCTTGGATTACTGTGATATTGAATGGTTTGTCTTGGAAACAAACAGAGATCATTCTTTCGTTTTTCAGATTGCATCCAAGTTCTGCATTTCGGACTCTTTTGTTGACCATAATGGCTGCTCCATTTCTTCTAAGGGATTCCTACCCACAGTAATAGATATAATGGTCATCTGAGTTAAATTCACCCATTCCAGTCCATTTTAGTTCACCCGTCTTGGGTGACCCCACATGGTATGGCTTAGTTTCATTGAGTTAGACAGGGCTGATTCCGTGTGATCTGATTCCTGGAGTGTCTACGTTCACTCTTGTCATCTCCTGTTTGACCACTTCCAATTTGTCTTGATTCCAGGTTCCTATGCAATATTGCTCTTTACGGCATTGGACCTTGCTTCTATCACTTGTCACATCCACAACTGGGTATTGGTTTTGCTTTGGCTCCACCCCTTCATTCTTTCTGGAGTTATTTCTCCACTGATTTCCAGCAGCATACTGGGCACCTGCCGACCTGGGGAATTCCTCATTCAGTAACCTATCATTTTGCCTTTTGATACTGTTCATGGGGTTCTCAAGGCAACTATACTGAAGTGGTTTGCCATTCCCTTCTCCAGTGGACCACATTCTGTCAGACCTCTCCATCATGACCCACCCGTCTTGGGTGGCCCCACATGATATGGCTTTTTCATTGAGTTAGACAGGGCTGATTCCGTGTGATCTGATCGACTAGTTTTCTATGACTATGATTTCAGTGTGTCTGCCCTCTGATGCCCTCTCACAATACCTACCGTCTTATTTGGGTTTCTCTTACCTTGGTCGTGGGATATCTCTTCATGGCTGCTCCAGCAGAGCACAGCCGCTATACTTTACCTTGGACAAGGGGTATCTCCTCAAGGCTGACCCTCCTGCCCTTGAACGTGAAGTAGCTCCTCTCGGCCCTCCTGCGCCCGCACAGCCACCACCTCTTGGACATGGGGTAGCTCCTCTGGGCCACCGCCCTGACCTCAGGGGTTGGGTAGTTCCTCTCGGCCGCTGCCCCTGACCTCGGGCATGGGGTAGCTCCTCTCAGCCAGGCTTCTGTGCGTGGTCGGTTGCGCCGCTGGAGCTGGCGTCTCTCGTGTCTGTGCCATCATTTCACAATATATGTAAATTAAACCATCATCCTGTACACTTTAAACTTATACAGTAAAGAATTATCAATTATTTCTCATTAAAACTGGAAGGAAATGAAGTAAAGAGGCATTAGACTTAGCCACCTCCTCTCTTTGTTTTCCTGGGTTGTCTCACCACATTTGGTATTCTTGCTAAAATGTCTCTCATGACCTTTTTGACTTCTGAATTTTGCTCTTCAAAGTTTTCAAAAAAGAATTAATCACATTGTTCAAATATAACAAAGATTGAAAAGAACATATCCAATCTGATTTCAGTGTTGACCATCTGGTGATGTCCATGTGTAGAGTTGTCTCTTGGGTTGTTGAGAAAGAGTGTTTTCAATGACCAGCATGTTCTCTTGGCAAAACTCTGTTAGTTTTTACCTTGCTTCATTTTGTACTCCAAGGACAAACTTGCCTGTTATTCCAGGTATCTCTTGACTTCCTACTTTTGCATTTCAGTCTGCTAGGATGAAAAGGACATCTTTTCTTGTGTTATCTCTGGAAGGTGTTTTAGGTCTTTATAGAGCCATTCAACTTCAGCTTCTTCGGCATCAGTGGTCATGGCATAAAGTTGGATTACTGTGATATTGAATGGTTTGCCTTGGAAACAAACCGAGATCATTCTGTCATTTTTGAGATTGCACCCAAGTACTGCATTTCAGACACTTGTTAACAAAAGGGCTACTCCATTTCTCCTAGGGGATTCTTGCCCACAGTAGTAGATATAATGGTCATCTGAATTAAATTCACCCATTCCCGTCCATTCTAGTTCACTGATAATGTCCACTCTTGCCATCTCCTGCTTGATCATGTCCAATTTACTTTGACTCATGGACCCAAGATTCCAGATTCCTATGCGATACTGTTCTTTATAGCATTGGACTTCACTTTCACCACTGGACAAATCCCCAAGTGAGTGTCATTTCTGCTTTAGCCCAGCCACTTCATTCTTTCTGAAGCTATTAGTGATTGCCCTCTGCTCTTCCCCAGTAGCCTATTGGACACTTTCTTACCTGGGTGGCTCTTCTTCTGGTATCATATCTTTTTGCCTTTTTAAACTGTTCATGGGATTCTTGAAGTGAGACTACTGGAATGGTTGCAATTTCCTCCTCCAATGGACCGTGTTTTGTCAGAACTTTCCACTATGACCCATCCATCTTGGGTGGCCTTGCACAGCATGTCTCATAGCTTCATTGAATTATGCAAGCCCCTTCACCATGAGAAGGGTGTGATCCATGAAGGGGCCCTAATTAATCTGATGATGACTATGTAACAGGCAAAATGTTCCAACATTTACCTACTGAGTACTGAATTCCATATACCTGTGCTAATTGCTACCTCATAGCACTATAGCATGTGCTATATATCAGACAAGTATTAGCATCTCCATATCATTTCATAACACAGTGGTAAGAGTTCAGATTAAGAATCAGATTTCAAGGGGTGTTCAAGAAAGGGAACACATGTACACCCGGGGTGGATTCGTGTCAATGTATGGCAAAACCAACCAATATATTAATGTAAGGTAATTTGCCTCCAATAAAATAAATTTTAAAAAATGGGTTTACTAAAAAAAAAAAAAAATCAGATTTCCAGGGTTTTAATCATGGCTCTAGTATTCAATAGCTACATGATCTGGGGCAAATCACCTAAACATTCAAAGTTTCAGTGTCTTCATATCTAAAGTGGGAAACACTTTAAGCAAAAGGCCTAAATCATAGAGTAACTGTGAGGTTTAAATGAGTTCAGTTCAGTTCAGTCACTCAGTCGTGTCCGACTCTTTGAGACCCCATGAATCACAGCATGCCAGGCCTCCCTGTCCATCACCAACTCCCGGAGTTCACTCAAACTCATGTCCATCGAGTCGGTGATGCCATCAGCCATCTCATTCTCTGTTGTCCCCTTCTCCTCCCGCCCCCAATCCCTCCCAGCATCAGAGTCTTTTCCAGTGAGTCAACTCATCGCATGAGGTGGCTTTAGCATCAGTCCTTCCAATGAACACCCAGGATTGATCTCCTTTAGAATGGACTGGTTGGATCTCCCTTGAAACTCAACATTCAGAAAGCAAAGATCATGGCATATGGTCCATTCACTTCATGGGAAATAGATGGGGAAACAGTGGAAACAATGTCAGACTTTAATTTTTGGGCTCCGAAATCACTGCAGATGCTGATTGCAGCCATGAAATTAAAAGACGCTTACTCCTTGGAAGGAAAGTTATGACCAAACTAGATAGTATATTAAAAAACAGGGACATTAATTTGCCAACCAAGGTCCGTCTAGTCAAGGCTATGGTTTTTCCCCTTGGTCATGTATGGATGTGAGAGTTGGACTGTGAAGAAAGCTGATCACCGAAGAATCGATGCTTTTGAACTGTGGTGCTGGAGAAGACTCTTGAAAATCCCTTGGCCTGCAATATTAAGGTCTTAGCACAATGTGTGGCACATAGGTGATCAAGACTGCTGAGATGTTATTATTGCTACTAGAACAGATAATCATAAATATCTAGCCCCAGGTCACAAAGTTGTCTAATTCTCTATTTCCTATTGTTTGCCTGTTTCTGTGCTGCTTGTGATGGCAAGTCAGTTCTCCTTTTTTGGTTTCAGTGAAGGTCCTCATTTTTTAAAAAAAATATTTATTTATTTATTTGGCTCACCAGGTCTTAGTTGTGGAATGCAGGCTCTTTAGTTACGACATGCAAGCTCTTAGTTGTGGTATGTGGGGTCTATTAATAGTTCCTTGACCAGGAATTGAACCTAGGCCCCCTGCATGGGGAACCCAGAGTCTTGCCCACTGAGGGAAGTACCAATAGCCTCATCTTTAAAGTAAGCACTGTGATCTTTTGCTATACTATAAAGCCGTCTTTCTGTTCTAAAAAACAAAAGCAATGATTTCTGGAGAGATTTATATAATCTAAGTCAAAAGTTGAGCAAAGAGTATTCTTTTCCTGGAAGCACTTAGCATGACAGCACAGATACAAGACTGAAAGTGGGATACCAGTAAATATGTCACTGTGACCTAAAGTACAAGTTATCTGCATGATTTGTGAATTTTTTTTTTTTTTTAGTTTTTCTAGTTGTTATAAGAGTATACAGCATATGTGATCTGATACACTCACAAAGCTTATTACTGAGAAGCACTGGGAATGCTCTTCTGTCCAAGCCAAAGACAAGATAAATTTCGTTCTTGGCCTTCCTCTGTATAAGGATGGGAAGGGTCATGTCTAAAGAGAGAAAGGCAACATCAAAATCCACTCTCATGAGGAAATCTTTGATGAAGATGATTGAGGAGCTTGTCTACACCCATTAGATCTGTTATACCATACATAACAGAAATACCATAGACTTGATGACTTAAAAACAAACATTTATTTCTCACAGTTATGGAGTGTGGGAAGTCTAAGTTCGAGGCACTGACAGATCAATGTTTGGTGAGTGCTCACTTCTTGGTTCATAGAAGGCCATTATCTCCATGTATCCTCATATGGTGGGGAGAGAGAGCTCTGGTCTCTTCAACCCCTTACAAAGGCACTAATCCCATTTATGGTATTTATGACGCAATTACCTTCTAAAGGCCATACTTCCAAATACTGTCACACTGGAGATTTTATTTCAACATATGAATTTTAGGGGGACACAAACACTCAGTCTTGAGCAGAGCTCCAAGGACCAATCTTCTCTGTACAAGATAGGACACAACTTAGTGACTGAACAACAACAACTTAATCCACTGTTCATTCCATCTGTATCTTGAACTGACTTCACCTCAAACCACCAGTTTATCAAATAATAGATAATATTTACTGAATCCTTATAACTTGCCAGGCGCTACTCTAAGTGCTTTGAATGTAGTGCTTTAATCATTATATCATTCCTCTGAGGAATATATTGGCATTACCCTTATTTACCATTGCCTTGACTAGACGGACCTTGGTTGGCAGAGTAATGTCTCTGCTTTTTAATATACTATCAAGGTTGGTCATAACTTTCCTTCCAAGGAGCAAGCGTCTTTTAATTTCATGGCTGCAATCAGCATCTGCAGTGATTTTGGAGCCCAAAAATACAAAGTCTGACACTGTTTCCACTGTTTTTCCATCTATTTCCCATGAAGTGATGGGACCAGATGCCATGATCTTTGTTTTCTGAATGTTGAGCTTCAAACCAACCTTTTCACTCTCCTCTTTCACTTTCATCAAGAGGCTTTTGAGTTCCTCTTCACTTTCTGCCATAAGGGTAGTGTCATCTGCATATCTGTGGTGTTGGAGAAGACTCTTGAGAGTCCCTTACACTGCAAGGAGATCCAACCAGTCCATTCTAAAGGAGATCAATCCTGGATGTTCATTGGAGGGACTGATGCTAAAGCTGAAACTGCAATACTTTGGCCACCTCATGCGACGAGTTGACTCACTGGAAAAGACTCTGATGCTGGGAAAGGTTGGGGGCGGGAGGAGAAGGGGACGACAGAGAATGAGATGGCTGGATGGCATCACCGACTCTGTGGACATGAGTTTGAGTGTACTCCGGGAGTTGGTGATGGACAGGGAGGCCTGGCGTGCTGTGATTCATGGGGTCGCGGAGAGTCGGACACGACTGAGCGACTGAACTGACTGACTGACTGACCCTTATTTTATTTTTATTTTTTTTCCATTGTGGGACATCTTTTCATTTACACTACCCTTATTTTAAAGGAAGGAAATAGAGGCCAAGAAAGGGTAAGTTCCCCACATTCTCTGGCTAGGAAGTCAGGATTTGGAACCCAAGCAATCTCACTCCACGGCCTGTTCTCCTAAATGCCATGCTATAAACAGAAGATGTGTCATAACTCAGTTATCAATGTTTTTCACTCAATTTAATAATTATATGCTAGAGTCCTGGGCTGGTTTTCTCTTTCAAATCTAGTGACTGACCAGTATGTATTGATTTCCATAATCTTTTAACAGAGAGGGTAGAATAAGTGACTTTTAGAAATAATATCAGGCAAAAGACTTTGTTGACAGTTCAGGATCTGATTTCTGCTCAGGAACATTTTTACATAGTAATTCTAAGATGTAAATTAGTGATTTTTTCCAATGCAGACAGTACAAATAAAACAGAAATTATGTTTCTCAACAGTATCTGAATTAAATATATATATATGATGTGAATGTTTAAAGGATATTTTAAAATGCAAGTAGAAATGTGATCACTTAAAATATTGTTTGATTAAAACAAATCTTGGAATTAATGATGTTTTAGATTGTCATACCAACTGCACTAGGGATAAAATAAAGGAAATTTCAAAAGGCAGAATTGTATATGAATGTTAAAATACTAGTGTATCTCAAAGTATTGGGGGAAATTGGAAATGTAATTGAGATTCTAGAATTCTGAAATTACGTAGATCAAATTGAACCACCCAAATCTTACTATACTTCCATGAAAAGGTGAGGACCACATTTATTTAGAGAGCTTACTTAGATGAAGATGAAAAAGATGAAGAGAACTTTAGAAAGATGATACATTTATGTTATTCTGTAATATTACTTCTCAACCATGCAAGAAAGCTGATAAAGACCAAATTTCATATATTAAAGCATTATTTATTTTTATGCTGTTAGCTATACGACTCATGTACAAAAATGAGGAAAAGCAGATAAGTAAATAGATGAAAAAGTTTAAAACACTCACAATCCTATAATTCACAGCAAGTTGTCATGTAAACCTTGATGTTTATCTACTGCAGCTCATTATTATGTGCTGTGTATAATATAGTTTTAAATAAAGTTTACTGCATATATTATTTTTAACTTTTAAAAAGCATATATTATTTTTAACTTTTAAAAAGCATATTTATCTACATTTGATAAATAATAATCTACATTATCTTTTTTAGAGATTGAATTATTGTTGCAGTTCAGTCTCTAAATTGTGTCCTACTCTTTGTGACCCCATGAACTGAAGCACGCCACTCCTCTGGCCTCCACTATCTCACAGAGTTTGCTCAAATTCATATCCACTGAGTCAGTGATGCCTTGCAATTTTTCACATGATGTACTCTATATAGACGTTAAATAAGCGGGGTGACAATATACTGCCTTGATGTATTCCTTTCCCTATTTTGAATCAGTCAGTTGTTCCATATACAGTTCTAACTGTTGGTTCTTGACCCCTATACAGGTTTCTCAAGAGATGGGTAAGAATTCAAAGAATTCCCATCTCATGAAGAATTTTCCACAGTATTCTGTGATCCAGTCAAAAGTTTTAGCATAGTCAATGAAGCAGAAGTAGATGTTTTTCTGGAATTTTCCTGCTATCTCCATGATTCAATGCGTGTTGACAATTCGACTTCTGGTTCCTCTGACTTTTCTAAACCCAGATTGTACATCTGGAAGTTCTCAGTTCACATAATGTTGAAGCCCATCTTGAAGAATTTTGACCATTACCTTGCTAGCATGTGAAATAAGTGTAATTGTATGGTACTTTCAACACTCTCGGACATTGCCCTTTTTGGAGATTGGAATGAAAACTGACCTTGTCCAGTCCTTTTGCTACTACTGACTTTTCAAAATTAGCTGACATATTGAGTGCAGCACTTTAACAGCATCATCTTTTAGGATTTGAAATAGCTCAGCTGGAATTCCATCACCACCACTAGCTTTGCTTTTAGTAATGCTTCCTAAGGCCCACTTGACTTCACAATCCAGGATGTCCAGCTCTAGGTGAGTAATTACACCATTGCAGTTATCTGGGTCATTAAGACTTTTGTATAGTTCTGTGTATTCTTGCCACCTCTTCTTAATCTCTTTTGCTTCTATTAGGTCCTTATCATTTCTGCCCTTTATCATGCCCATCCTTGCATGAAATGTTCCCTTGGCATCTCTAATTTTCTTGAAGAGATCTCTGTCTTTGCCATTCTATTGTTTTCCCCTATTTCTTCCCATTGTTTATTAAAGAAGGTCTTCTTATCTCTCTTTCCTTTTCTCTGGAACTCTGCATTCAATTGGGTATATCTTTCCCTTTCTCCTTTGCGTTTTGCTTCTCTTCTTTCCTCAGCTATTTGTAAAGCCTCCTCGGACAACCACTTTGCCTTCTTGCATTTCTTTTTTCTTTGGGATGGTTTTGGTCACTGCCTCCTGTACAATGATATGAATCTCCGTCCATAATTTTTCAGGTACACTGTCTAGAGTTTCTCCATCTTAGGCTGCAGAGAATATAATCCGTCTGATTTCGGTATTGACCATCTGGTGATGTCTAGAGTCATCTCTTGGGCTGTTGGAAAATGGTGTTTGCTATGACCAAAGTGTTCTTTTTACAAAACTCTGTTAGCCTCTGCTCTGTTTCATTTTGAACTCCAAGGCCAAACTTGCCTGTTATTCCAGGTATCTCTTGATTTCCTTCTTTTGTATTCCAATCCTCTATGAGGAAAGGGAAATTTGTTTTTTTTTTTTTTTGGTGTTAGTTCTAGAAGGTGTTGTACATCTTCATAGAACCAGTCAACTTCAGCTTCTTTGGCATCAGTGGTTGGGACATACACTTGGTTCCACTTTTCCCATATTTGTGATGAAGTGGTGAGACTAGACGCCATGATCTTAGTTTTTTGAATGTTGAATTTTAAGCCAACTTTTTCACTCTCCTCTTTCACCCTCATCAAGAGGCTCATTGAAAAAAAAACGTAGAAAAAGTGGCAGATTTTGTTTTCTTGAACTCCAGAATCACTGTGGATGGTGACTACAGCCATGAAATTAAAAGAGGCTTGCTCCTTGGAAGGAAAGCTTTGACAAACCTACGAAGCATATTAAAAAGGAGAACCATCACTTTGCCAACAAAGGTCCAAATTGTCAAAGATGTGGTTTTTCCAGTAGTCATGTATGGATGTGAGAGCTGGACCATAAAGAAGGCTGAGCACCAAAGAATTGATTCTTTTGAACTGTGGTGTTGGAGAAGATTCTTAAGAGTCCCTCGGACAGCAAGGAGATCAAACCCATCAATCCTAAAGAAAGTCAACCCTGAATATTCATTGGAAGGACTGATGCTGAAGCTAAAACTCCAATACTTTGGCCACCTGATTGTAAGAGCTGAAACTTATTGGAAAATACACTGATGCTGGGAAAGACTGAGGGCAAGAGGAGAAGGGGGTGACAGAGGATGAGATGGTTGGATGGCATCACCAACTCAATGGACATGAGTTTGAGTAAACTCTTGGAGATAGTGAAGGACAGGGAAGCCTGATGTGCTGCAGTCCATGGGGTTGCAAAGGGTTGAACACAACTTAGCAACTGAACGAAAACAACTGTTATGTTGAATGGTTTGCTTTGGAAAGGAACCCAGATCATCCTGTTGTTTTTGAGAATGCACCCAAATACTGCATTTCAGACTCTTTTGTTGACTATAAGTGATTCTCCATTTCTTCTAATGGATTCTTCCCCACAGCAGTAGGTATAACGGTCATCTGAATTAAATTTGCCCATTCCTATCCATTTTAGTTGACTGATTCCTAAGATGTGGATGTTCCCTCTTGCCATCTCCTGCTTGATCACATCCAGTTCACCTTTACTCATGTGCCTAACATTCCAGGTTCCTATACAATATTGTTCTTTACAGCATTGGACTTTACTTTCACCACCAGACACATCCACAACCAAGTGTTGTTTCTGCTTTGGCCCAGCTGCTTCATTTTTTCTGGAGCTATTCATAATTGCCTTCTGCTCTTCCCCAGTAGCCTGTTGTACACCTTCCAACACGGGGGGCTCATGTTTTGGTGTCATATTTTTTTGCCTTTTCATACTATTCATGGGGTTCTCAGGGAAAGAAATGTTGTTGCTGCTTAGTCATTCAGTCGTGTCCGACTCTTTGCGACCCCTTGGACTGCAGCACACCAGGCTTCCCTGTCCATCACCAACTCCTGGAGCTTACTCAAACTCATGCCCATTGAGTTGGTGATGCCATCCAACCATCTCATCTTCTGTCATCTCTTTCTCCTCCTGCCTTCAGTCTTTCCCAGCATCAGGGATGTTTCTAATGAATCGGCTCTTTGCATCAGGTGGCCAAAGTATTGGAGCTTCAGCTTCAGCATCAGTCCTTCCAATGAATATTCATGACTGATTTCCTTTAGGATTGACTGGCTTGATCTCCTTGCATAACAAGGGAGTCTCAAGAGTCTTCTCCAACACCACAGTTCAAAAGCATCAATTCTTTGGTGCTCAGCCTTCTTTATGGTCCAGCTCTCACATCCATACATGACTACTGGAAAAACTATAGCTTTGATTAGATGGACCTTTGTCAGCAAAGTAACATCTTTGCTTTTTAATCTGCTGTCTAGGTTGGTCATAGCTTTTCTTCAAGGAGCAAGTGTCTTTTAATTTCATGGCTGCAGTCACCATCTGCAGTGATTTTGAAGACCAAGAAAATGAAGTCTGTCACTTGTCAGGGCAAGAATACTGAAGTGGTCTGCTATTCCCTTCTCCAGTGGACCACCCTTTGTCAGAACTCTTCACTGTGCCCCATCTATCTTGGGTGGCCCTGCACGGCATGGCTATGGCTTCATAGAGTTATGCAAGCCCCTTTGCCACAACAAGGCTATGATCTGTGAAGGGAAGTGATTGAATAGCATCCCTTTATTTGAAAGAACCATGTATTATTTACCCATACCTCTATATTGGCATTTATGTAGTTTGAGGTTCACATCTACTAAAACCAATACTACAATAAAGATTTATTTTCAGGGTACAAATCTGTATGTATTTTGGTGGTATTGTAAAAGTTAATGCTTCTTTTAAAATTTCAATTCCAATTGTTCATTGCCAACATATAGAAATAGATTTTTGTGAGTGAATCTTATATCTTATGACTTTGATACAAACTTACTTATTAGTTCTAGAAGCTTTGAAATTTTTTACAGTTTCCAGCATGTCTTCTATGAAGGAAAATTTATTTCTTCCTTTCATATCTCTTTTGATTTGAGAGTAAATAAATATCTTCTTCTATTGTATTTGTAGTTAGGACCTCCAGTGCAATGCTGAGAAAGAGAGATGAGACTGGACATTCCTGTCTTATTCCTGATCATAGGGGGAAAAAAACATAAACTCTTTCATCATTTGAGTGTGATAGAGCAATTTTTTTAGAGAACGTCTACTGGTTGAGGGTTTTTTAAAAGTAAATACTCTATCAGTTTTAGAAATTTCTCTTTTATTCTTATTTCTTGAGGGTTTTTAACTGAATAAATGGTGAATTTTATCAAATATTTTTGCTGCATGGAGTGAGATAATAAAAAACAGTTTACTTGTTATAGTGAATTGCCTTATGGGTCTTTGAATTTTTGTATTGACATATAGTTGATTTACAATGTTGTGTTAATTTCTGCTGTACAGCAAAGTGATTCAGTTATACATATAAACATTCTTCTTTAAAAATATTATTTTCTATTATTGTTTATCATAGGATATTAAATATAATTCTCTGTGCTATATACTAAGACCTCATTGTTTATCCATTCTATGTATAAAAGCTTACATCTGCTAACCCCAATCCCCTACCCCATCCCTTCATCAACCCTTTCCCCCTTGATAACCAGCAGTCTTTTTCTAATGTCCATCAGTCTGTTTCTGGTTTGTAGATATGTCCATTTGTGTCGTATTTTAGATTCCACATATAAGTGATATCATATGGTATCTGTCTTTCTCTTTCTGACTTACTTCATTTAGTAAGATAATCTCTACTTGCATTCATGTTTCTGCAAAATGGCATTTCATTCTTTTTAATTACTGAGTAATATTCCACTGTATATATGTACCACTTCTTTATCTATAGGTCTTTGAATTTTGAACTAAACTTACGTTCTTGGACCAAATTCTACTTAGGTATGATAGTTTATCTTTTATATATTGTCAGATTAAATATGCTAATATACGGTTAAGGATTTTTACATCTGTATTCAAGAGGGATACTGTTTTGTAATTTTATTTTAATGTCTTTGATTTGGCATTGGGATAAAGCTGGCCTTATAAGCTGAATTACTTATTCCTTCCTCTTGAGTCAATAGTTTTCTTTGGGGAGGTTTTTCAAACTAGGGCTAGAGTTTTGTTTGTGGTAAGGTTTTGACTATAAATTTTATTTCTTTAATAGCCATAAGGACATTCAGGTAATCTGTTTCTTCTTGAATAACTTTGGTGGCTTGTGATCTTCAAAGAATATCTAAGTTACTAAACTTCATCTAATTTACTAAATGTACTCCGTTCCGTTCCGTTCTGTCGCTCAGTCGTGTCCGACTCTATGCTACCCCGTGGACTATAGCCTACCAGGCTTCTCCGTCCATGGGATTCTCCAGGCAAGAATACTGGAGTGGGTTACCGTTTCCTTCTCCAAGGGGTCTTCCCGACCCAGGGATCGAACCCGGGTCTCCCGCATTGGAGGCAGACGCTTTAACCTCGAAGTTATTCATATTATAGCCTTAATATATTTTAAATATCTTTAGAAGCTATAGCTATTACACAAAATATTTTGATGTTGAAAAGTTTGTGTTTTGTCTCTTCTTTTTTGAACAGTCTTGCTAGAGATTTATCAGTTTTATTCTTTTCAAGGAAACAATTTAATTGATTTTCTCTATTATTTGTTTTCTATTTGATTTATATTCTCATCTTTATCATTTCCTTCATTTTGTTTCTTTTATGTTTAATTTCTTCTACTCTTTCTAGTTTTTCAAAGTAGAACTTAGCTGATTGATTTTACTTTTCATCTTTTCTAGTTTATACAGTTAGTGCTATAAATTTCCCTTTCAGCACTGCTTTAACAGTACCCACATATTCTGACTATATAATGTTTTATTTTTATTCAACTCAAATTTTTTCTGATTCTCCTTGTGACTTCTCTATTGTTTCATAAGTTATTTAAAAGTATATTTCTTAATTTCCAAATATTTGGAGATAGTCTAGATATCTTTCTCCTATTAGTTTCTAGTTTAATCCTTGTGGAACCAGAGAACATAGTTTGTATAATTTTAATTCTTTAAGTATTTTTGGAGGACTTTCATTTTCGAGAAGATGGACATACTTTATCCTCTTTGCCCTGCTAAGTGCAACTAAAAGCCCTACAAATTATATATAAAAGAAATGTAAGAAGATGTTGAAATGTGGAGAGACATACAAACCATGTATGGACCTTAGGACCTGAGATACAACATGGTACTGAGTTCTCTGGGTTTTGTTTTTCCTCATACATCCTAGACTTGAAGCTGAAGAAGTCAATAACAGAGACATAATAATGGGCACATACCAAGAGAAAAAAAGACCCAATAGAAGCATGCTGTCTCTAGCCAAAGGACTAGGAAGGGAGTAGACTAGGAAGACAGAAACTTTTAGGCAATACTGCTCTCCTCCAGCAAAACATCACAGAAAAAACTATGAAACCACCTTCAACTCATATCAACAAATCAGAATGGGTAGCCTAGACCTCCATCCTTGCAGACTGTTACAAGGTGATCCAAAACTCACATCAAGATGATGTTAGAGAAGGCCATACAGGGAGCAATATTCATTCCTGATGGCTAATAGTGAGCTCCCCACCTCCTGGTGTCAGTCAAGGTTACTTGGGGAGTAGTAACAAAGAACTCCTTGACCCCTGCTTATTAAACTTATATGCAGAGTACATCATGAGGAACGCTGGGCTAGAAGAAGAAGCACAAGCTGGAATCAAGATTGCTGGGAGAAATATCAATAACCTCAGATATGCAGATGACACCACCCTTATGGCAGAAAGTGAAGAGGAACTCAAAAGCCTCTTGATGAAAGTGAAAGAGGAGAGTGAAAAGGTTGGCTTGAAGCTCAACATTCAGAAAACGAAGATCATGGCATCTGGTCCCATCACTTCATGGCAAATAGATGGGGAAAGAGTGGAAGTAGTGTCAGATTTTATTTTTGGGGGCTCCAAAATCACTGCAGATGCTGATTGCAGCCCTGAAATTAAAAGACGCTTACTCCTCGGAAAGAAAGTTATGACCAACCTAGATAGTATATTAAAAAGCAGAGACATTACTTTGCCAACAAAGGACCGTCTAGTCAAGGCTATGGTTTTTCCACTGGTCATGTATGGACTGTCTGAGTGGACTGTCCAACTCTCAGTTGGTCATGTCCAACTGAGAGTTGGACTGTGAAGAAAGCTGATTGCTGAAGAATTGATGCTTTTGAACTGTGGTGCTGGAGAAGACTCTTGAGAGTCCCTTGGACTGCAAGGAGCTCCAACCAGCCCATTCTAAAGGAGATCAATCCGGGGTGTTGATTGGAAGGACTGATGCTAAAGCTGAAACTCCAATACTATGGCCACCTCATGCGATGAGTTGACTCACTGGAAACGACTCTGATGCTGGGAGGAACTGGGGATGGGAGGAGAAGGGGATGACAGAGAATGAGAATTCTGGATGGCATCACCGACTCTGTGGACATGAGTTTGAGTGAACTCCGGGAGTTGGCGATGGACAGGGAGGCCTGGCATGCTGTGATTCATGGGGTCGCAAAGAGTCGGACACGACTGAGTGACTGAACTGAACTGAACAAAGAACTACCCCTCCAAGGCAGGAAGGTATCAATGGAGGACTCATGAGGAGCCAGAAATCCTACTCACCACTCAACAGTAATGAGATACCTCCTCTTGACTGACAGCAGAGGTCAAGTAGGAAAGCTGGATTTCTAACCCCTGTTATCAGCAATGAGGCTGAGTAATCCTCCCTCTGCCAGTGTGGTGTCAGAGGAAGCCTGCTAAGGTTTAAATAAATTAGATCCAAAGCATTATAACACATTATGAAATTCTCCAGGTTTCAATAGAAAATTCTGTTCAATCACTCAGTCGTGTCTGCCTCTTTGTGACCCCATGGACTGCAGCACACCAGGCTTCCCTGTCCATCACCAACTCACAGAATTCACTCAAACTAATGTCCATTGAGTCAGTGATGCCATCCAACCATCTCATCCTCTATTGTCCCTGTCTCCTCCCACCTTCAATCCAATGAATATTCAGGACTGATTTCCTTTAGGATGGACTGGTTGTATCTCTTTGCAGTCCAAGGGACTCTCAAGAGTCTTCTCCAACACCACAGTTCAGAAGATTCAATTCTTTGGCGATCAGCTTTCTTTATAGTCTAACTCTCACATCCATACATGACTAGTGGAAAAACTATAGCTTTGACTAGATGGACCTATGTCAGCAAAGTAATGTCTCTGCTTTTTAATCTGCAGTCTAAGTTGATCATAGCTTCTCATCCAAGGAACAAGCATCTTTTAATTTCATGGCTGCAGTCACCATCTGCAGTGATTTTGGAACCCCCCAAAATAAAGTCTGTTGCTGTTTCCATTGTTTCCCCATCTATTTGCCATCAAGTGATGGGACCAGATGCCATGATCTTTGTTTTCTGAATGTTGAGTTTTAAGCCAATTTGTCACTCTCCTCTTTCATTTTCATCAAGAGGTTCCTTAGTTCTTCGCTTTCTGCCATAAGGGTGGTGTCTTCTGTGTATCTGAGGTTATTGCTATTTCTCCCAGCAATCTTGATTCCAGCTTATACTTCATCCAGTCCAGCATTTCACAAGATGTATTCTGCATATAAGTTAAATAAGCAGGGTGATAATATACAGGCTTGACGTACTCCTTTCCCAATTTGGAAACAGTCTGTTGTTCCATATCCAGTTCTCACTGTTGCTTCTTGACCTGCATACAGATTTCTCAGGAGACAGGTAAGGTGGTCTGGTATTCCCATCGCTTGAAAAATTTTCCACAGTTTATTGTGATCCACACAGTCAAAGGCTTTGCCATAGTCAATAAAGCAGGAGTAGATGTTTTTCTGAAACTCTCTTGCTTTTTCCATGATCCAGTGGATGTTGGCAAGTTCATCTCTGGTTCCTTTTCTAAATCCAGCTTAAACATCTGGAAGTTCGCAGCTCACGTACTGTTGAAGCCTGGCTTGGAGAATTTTGAGCATTAATTTGCTAGTGTATGAGATGAGTGCAATTGTGTGGTAATTTGACCATTCTTTGGCATTGCCTTTCTTTGGGATTGGAATGAAAACTGACCATTTCCAGTCCTGTGGCCACTGCTGAATTTTCCAAATTTGCTGGCATATTGAGTGTAGCACTTTCATAGCATCATCTTTCAGGATTTGAAATAGCTCAACTGGAATTCCATCACCTCCACTAGCTCTATTCGTAGTGATGCTTTCTAAGGCCCACTTGACTTCACATTCCAGGATGTCTGGGTCTAGGTGAGTGATCACACCATCATGATTATCTGGGTCCTGAAGATCTTTTTGTATAGTTCCTCTATGTATTCTTGCCACCTCTTCTTAATATCTTCTGCTTCTGTTAGGTCCCTACCATTTCTGTCCTTTATTGAGCCCATTTTGCATGAAATGTTCATTTGGTATCTCTAATGTTCTTGAAGAGATCTCTAGTCTTTCCCATTCTGTTGTTTTCCTCTATTTCTTTGCACTGATCACTGAGGACAGCTTTCTTATCTCTCCTTGCTATTCTTTGGAACTCTGCATTCAAATGGGTAAATCTTTCCTTTTCTCCTTTGCCTTTAACTTCTCTTCTTTTCTCAACTTTCTCTAATGCCTCCTCAGACAACCATTTTGCCTTTTTGCACTTCTTTTTCTTGGGGATGGTCTTGATCACTGCATTCTGTACAATGTCACGAACCTCCGTCCATAGTTCTTCAGGCACTCTGTCTATCAGATCTAAATTTTTATTTTGTACATGTAAATCTTCCTTTTATGTGTAAAAAAGGAAGATTTGAAACTGAATAAAAAATGTATTCAAGAGGTGCCAATTCCGGGAATTACCTGTTGGTCCAGTGGTTAAGACTCCATGCTTACAATTCAGGGGGCATGGGTTCAACCCCTGGTCATAGGATCCCACATGCTGAGAAGTAAAGCCAAAAAATAAAAATAAAAAGAGGTGCCAATTCCAAGATGACATAGGTGTTAGAAGTATCTGATGAAAATGTAAAGCCAGCCATAAAAAAAAACATTTCAAGGAGCAGTTTCACTTGAAAATAATGAAAAAAAAAAACTCTCAGCAAAGATACAGACAGTCTCAACAAAGGTATAGAAGATGTGCAGAAGAGCGAAACATAAACTTTGCAATTGAAAAATACAATAACTGATATAGAAAGTTTAGTGGATGGGTTGAATAACAGAAGGAGGAGTTAGAGGAAAGAATCAGTGAACTGGAAGATAGAATAATATTTATTCTATCTCAATCTGTACAGGGCTTCCCAGGTGGCTCTAGCAGTAAAGAACCTGCCTGCTAGTGCAGTAGATTTAAGAGATGTGGGCCTGATCCCTGGGTTGGGAAGATCCCCTGGAGGAGGGAATGACAACCCACTCCAGTACTGTGTTTTTCTTTAATTTATTTATTTGAATTGGAGGATAATTACTTTACAATATTGTGATGGTTTTTGCCATACATAAGTATGAATTTGCCATAGGTATACATCTGTCCACTCCATCCTGAGACCCCCTCACACCTCCCTCCCCACCCTGCCCCTCAAGATTTTAACCACTCCAGTATTCTTGCCTGGAGAATCTCATGCAGAGAAGAGCCTGGTGGACTACAGTCCATAGGGTTGCAAAGAGTTGGACACGACTGAGGCAACTGAGCACACATGCATACAATCTATACAACAACAACAAAAAATCTAGTACAAAAATGAAAGGGGCCTCAGAACCCTATGAAACTATAACAGAATATCTAACATTAATGTAATAAGAGTCTTGGAGGAGAAGAATAAAAGAGCTGAAAAATACTTGAATAATAATGGCTGAAAACTCCTCAGAGTTGGCAAAGACACACAGATTCAAGAAGCTAAACAAACTACAAAGGGGTAAACCCAAAGAAAATCTATGCCAAGACACATTACAGTTAAACTTCTGCAAAATAAAGACAATGAAAAATCTTCAAAGCAGTAAGAGAAAAATGACACTTTGTTTGTAGGGAGAAAACAATTGGAATGAGGAATTTCTCATCAGAATCCACAGAGCTAGAAGGAAGTGGCACAATGTTTCTCAAGTGCTGAAACAAAAGAACTGTCAACCCAGAATCCTCTACCCAATGAAAATATACTTCAGAAATAAAAGAGAAATAAAAATATTCTCAGATAAAGGAATATAAGAATTTTTTACTAGCAGACCTACCCTAAAGAAAAGGCTAAAGGAAGTTCCTTCAACTAAAAAGAAATTATTTTTTTTAAATAAAGTAATAAATCTTGGAGCATCAGGAAGGAAGAAGGAATACACTTAGTAAAAATGCAAGTAAATAAAATAGACTTTTTTCCTGTTCCTGAGGTTTCCAAATTATGTTTGACAGTTGGAGCAAAAATTAAAACACTGTCTCTTGTATTTCTAACTGTATGTAGAAGAACTATTTAAGGCAACTCTATCATAAACGGAGAGAGTAAAGGGATGTCAACGGAGGTACGGTTTCTATACTTCATTCAAACTAGTTTAATGATGACACCAGTAGACTGTAAAGACTTCCCTGGTGGCTCAGACGGTAAAGCATTTGCCTACAATGTGGGAGACCCAGGTTTGATCCCTGGGTCGGGAAGATCCCCTGGAGAAGGAAATGGCAATCCACTCCAGTACTCTTGCCTGGAAAATCCCATGGACGATGGAGCCTGTCAAGCAACAGTCCATGGGGTCACAAAGAGTCAGACATGCCTGAGCGACTTCATTTCATTTCATTTCAATGATGTATCTAGAGAAAATACTTAAAAATGCCTATACAAAGAGATACATTCAAAAACATTATAGATAAATCAAAATAGAATTCCCACAGGAATGCAAGAAAAATAAAACAGAGAAAATAAAAATAAAGAGGATAAACAGAAAATGAAAAATAAAATGGCAGACTTAAGTGCTAGATAGCTATAATTAAGTTAAATGTAAATGGTCTAAATCCACCAATTAAAAACATAGATTTTCA
This sequence comes from Moschus berezovskii, assembly GCF_049115385.1. Lineage (NCBI taxonomy): Eukaryota > Metazoa > Chordata > Mammalia > Artiodactyla > Moschidae > Moschus > Moschus berezovskii. The sequence continues at coordinate 129,441,219 of NC_142488.1, read as the reverse complement.
CTGTAGATTTAAAGAATGTGACTCAGTTATATAGTGTCTATAAAAACTCACTCTATAATTGGAAATAAGTTGAAAGTAAAAGGAAGACAAAAAGAAATCAGGAGTAGCTATGTTAATATCAGAGAGAGCAGACTTCAGAGCCAAAAAAAAAAAAAAAATTTGCCAGAGAATGACAGAGACATTGTATAATGACAAAAAGATCAATCTACCAGGAAGATCTAGGGAAGACTTCCCTGGTAGTGCAGTGGATAAGAAGCTACCTGCCAATGCAGGGGACATGGTTTCGATCCCTAGTCTGAGAAGATTCCGTGAGTCTTGGAGCAACTAAGCCCATGCACCACAACTGTTGAGCCTGTCCTCTAGAGCCCAAGAGCAAAACTACTGAGCCCACATGGCACAACTCCTGGGCCTGTGCTCCACATCAAGAGAAACAACCGCAGTGGGAAGCCTGTGCACCTCAGTGAAAGAAGAGCAGCCACCGCTCACTGAAACTAGAGAAGGCCTGCATGTAGTGGCGAAGACCCAGCAGAATCAAAAGTAAATAAATGAATAAAAGACAAGACATAGAAACCCAAAACAGAAATGCATGAAAAAAACCAGAGCTATAAAATTTTTGATTAAAAAAAGGAGAAATAGTCAAATCCACAGATATATTTGGTTACTTCAACATCCCTCTCTCAACAACTAGAGAGAGAATCAGGAAGAGTATAGAAGAAATCAAGAATATTGTCAACCAACAGGATTTAATTGACATTTATAGAACCGACATAGGATGAGATGGTCGGATGGTATCACCGACTCAATGGACATGAGTTTGAGCAAGCTTCGGGAGTTGGTGATGGACAGGGAAGCCTGTCCTGCTGCAGTCCATGGGATCACAAAGAGTCGGACATGACCGAGCAACTGAACTGATTGATAGGACACTTCCCCTCAAAACAGAATTATACCTGTTATTTCAAAGCTCCACAAAACATTTATCAAAATAGTTAATATCTTGGGCCATAAAATGAACCTCAAGATATTTGAAAGAACTGAAATAATGCAGAATGTGTTCTCCTACTACAATGGAATCAAATTAGAGATTGATAATAGAAAAATAACAGAAAATGCTCCCAACATTTGAAAGCTAAACAACACATTTCTAAATAAACCATAGGTCAAAAAGGACATCTCAAGGAAATTTTTAAAAATACACTTTGCTGTACATCTGAAACATGTACAACATTGTAAATCAACAATAATAAAAATTTTTAAAATAAAGCAATTAAATGTGAAAATAGTATATTTTGTTTACCTTAATTTTTGCCATTTTCCACTTAATTTATCTGCATTTATACAGATTTCCATCTAATATCATATTCCTCTGAGTCTCTGTGTATGCTAAGTTCAGTCATGTCTGACTCTTTGCATCCCTATGGACCATAGCCTGTCAGGCTTCTCTGTCCATGGAATTCTCCAGGCAAGAATACCGGAGTGGGTCACCATGTCCTCCTCCAGGGTATCTTCCCAACCCAGGGATCAAACCCATGTCTCTTACATCTCTTGCATTGGCGACACTAGCACCATCTGGGAAGCCCTCCTCTTCCTTTCAGTTCAGTTCAGTCGCTCAGTTGTGTCCAGCTCTTTGTGATCCCATGGGCTGCAGCACGCCAGGCCTCCCTGTCCATCACCAACTCCCAGAGTTTACTCAAACTCATGCCCATTGAGTCAGTGATGCCATCCAACCATCTCATCCTCTGTTGTCCCCTTCTCCTCCTTCCTTCAATCTTTCCCAACATTGGGGTCTTTTCAAATGAGTCAGTTCTTTGCATCAGATGGCCAAAGTATTGTAGTTTCAACTTCAACATCAGTCCTTCCAATGAACACTCAGGACTGATCTCCTTTAAGATGGTCTGATTTGATCTCCTTGCAGTCCAAGGGTCTCTCAAGAGTCTTCTCCAACACCACAGTTCAAAAGCATCAGTTCTTCTGTACTCAGCTTCCTTTATAGTCCAACTCTCACATCCATACATGACTACTGGAAAAACCATAGCTTTGACTAGATGGACCTTTTTTTGCAAAATAATGTCTCTGCTTTTAACATATTGTTAATATTTATTTTAAAGTCTCTGTTTAAAAATTCCTACAAGTGGGTTATCTCTGAGTCTAGTTCTGTTAACTATGTAGTTGCCTGACAATGTTTTTTTTTTTAACTTGCTATTTTGTGTTTCTTAAAATTTTTTTTATTGAATCCTGGGCATCACGGTTAGAAGAACATTAGCCTGCCAGTGAGTACACCTCTTCTTCTGCTAGGCCATTGGGGCTTGAGTCAACTTAGTTGGGAGTTTAACAGGGTTTGTGTTGTTTTGTTGTTGCTATCTTTACCTAAGTGTGCTACAGGCTTCAAATTTCTCCAGATCTTGGCTGCTGTTACACTGTTCTTAGAATGGAACTTGATGCTTATGGGTTTTTCTCAGTGCCTCCATTATCCACCCATAGGGGAATTACTAGTTTTTATACACCTGCCCTACAGAGGTTGACTGTCTCTCCACTCTTGCTAAACTGCTATTGCTTGTTACTCAATAGTCGGCTTGTGGTAGGGGGTGGACACGCTTTCTGTTGTCTTGTTCCAGCCCCTTTCTTAGGCAAGCTCTGTGTACTTGGTCTTCAAGGGTAGGGCTTTCTCAGTGTTCTTGCCCTTCTTCCCTATGGCACCAGATTCTGCCTTGTTTTTAGCATTGATCTGGTATAGGAGTTCCCTTCCCCTCTCCCAGATGATGTGGATCTTTGCTTGGGATCCTTGAAAACCCCTGAGCTCAAGATGGATTCCTGCCCCTCCTTCAGGGTTAGGAGGTTTTTGCTTCTACCTTCCTCCTGAGGCAAGAGATTTCGACTTGGAACCTGGGAGCAAAAAGATATGCCACCATTCTCCCAGTCACTTAAAGCTTTTGCTTCATTAAAAAAAAAAAAAAAAAAGGTTCAGGGAAATAGATGAGACTTTGTACTGGTCCCCCAGCATCAGTCATCACTTTCTGCAGGCCTCTTTCACAGAGTTCTTTCCAGTCTCCTGCCTTCCCTTCAGTCTTTCAAGTGAACCCCCAGTGAAGGTTTGTGGAAGTGAGTGTGAGATCTGTTTATGTCTGCACTCCTTAGCTATTTTAAACTGAGGTGCTAACCCAGACTTGGCCTTTAAGAATTCATTAAATTGTTAGCTGAGGGGACTTCCCTGCTGATCCAGTGGTTAAGACTTCATATTTCCAAAACAGGGGGTATGGGTTTGATCACTGGTCAAGGGACTAGATCTCACATGTTGCACAGCAAAGAAAAAAAAATGTTAGTTGATACCACTTGTGTTGCCAACTCCTGTTTCCCTCTGCTCTGCCAAAGATGAAATAGATCAGCTGTCTCATCTCTTCTCAGAAGGTTTGGTGATCCAAAAACTCATCTTACTTGCTTTCCCTCTGACTTCAGAGTTCTATTGGGATCAAGAAATGTTATGTTTTTATAAATTACTCAATCTTTCTCATTGTTAGGTTGGAAATCACATTCTCGTGTGCCTTTCTACATTCTAAGTGGAAGTTCAGTCTCTGTGCACACATCTTTATTTCTTACTATAAATTCCTAGAAGTGCAGTTGAAACAAAGGATATGAATAAACACATTTTTAAGATTTCTTTCTACATATGGCTAAATTGCTGTTGGGAGAGTTTTGAACATGTGCTTCCTTCAGCTGTTGCTATAGTAGTTCCACATTATAATTCCCATATCACAAAAAAGCTATCCATTTACTAAGGTGTGTATATGTTCGATTTAAAAGTTTCATCTGTGGAACTAAGAAAAGATGTCTTTAAAAAAAATAATTTTATAGTTCTAAACTTCTGGGAAGGACCACATGCTAGGATTGTCATCATTAAAACATTTGATAATGAGATTCTTTGAGGTCTTTGATAATCAAGTCTCCTCAGAATGTGTAAAAATCAACTTACATCAGCTCCTGGCTTATGGGAAAAAGTGCTTCCTTGAAATGCCAATATAATGAATGAGCTAATGTCAAAAACAGTACAGAAAGAGAGGGAGAAATAACGGAAATAACTAATTGATAACAAGTGAAAAAGAAAGCTCAGTTGGTCCCTAGATGTAACAAAGGGTTTGGCCAGAGCCCCAAGGCTACCAACTTTCAACAGGTTCTTAGTGCTATAAGTTCTTGAAGTTGAAATCATTTCCAAAAACACATTAGTAGCTGGGCCTCTGACCCCAGATCCTTATGTGATCAGTCCTCCCCTGGTGAGATGGTCTGAATGACACAGACTCTTTTTACCCAGACCAAATGCAGGGTAAATGACTCACTCCTTTTCTTCTTTTTCTCTGGAGCCATTCTGCTTCTTTCCTTGCCATCTGAGGACAGAGGCATCCTCTAATCAGGATATATTCTAGGGCCAGTAGCGAAATATACCTGTACCCCACTCCACCTTGTCAACACCAAGGGTGGTATGGAATGGTTAGGAAGATACTGCCTGACATACTCTCCTAGCTCCTGTTACTTTGGGATGGGACTCTACTGTAGGCAAATAGACATGAGGAGGCTGCCCAGTTAGACAGAGAATGGTTGATACAGAAAAATCTGAAGGGTCCATGGCAATAAAGATTAGAGGAGGACTTGGGCATTTCAGTGGTGGGTGGCAGCAACCTCCACTTATGTCTGAGCAAATGTCACCCTACCGTGTTTCCTCCTGCCCTTCCATTTATGGAGCTGGCTATCTCTTTCCTCACCCTTTGTGTTATCTTTGTAATTCAGCTTAACGGGAAGAAGTGGGATGTCCTTTGCCAAATGACTGCAAAGAACACACAGGATGAGTTACATGGCCAGTAAATGCCAATTTGGGACTGAAACTGATCAGAGACAAGAAGCAGATCACAGATGTCTGAACCCTATGAAACCATCCGCTGCCCACCTGACATGAGGATGGAGATCAGAAATGGGGGAGAAAGTATCCTGGATTGTTTAACTATTTACTTGAAATAGGCATTTAAAAATGACCAAAAATCCAGAAATAATGTTTACTTTGAACTGGTAAGGTTAAATTTTTTGTCTTCAGCATAAATAGGAGGCCTAAGGGGTCAGTTAAGCTTTAGAAAAATGAAGTGTCATATTTATACAAATGTCATTGTTTCTGAAATTCATGTCTACAACACATAACTGAGAGTTTTCTTTTCTCTCGACACACACTGCCATCCATCTAAGAGCTGACCAAAGGTTTTTCTACTGTTTCTCGGCAAGTTGCAGACCATGATGTTACCTTGGGTTTTTAAAGCATCAGGATTCTAAGTATGACTATTTGGTTTGAGTTTATTTATTTATTTATTTATTGATAATTGATTTATTTTTTATTGGAGGCAAATTATTTTACAATATTATATTGGTTGGTTTTGCCATACATTGACATGAATTCGCCCCGGGTTTACATAAGTTCCCCCTCCTGAACCCCCCTCCCACCTCCCTCCTCCCTTTATCCTCCCTCTGGATCATCCCCGCATGCCAGCCCCGAGCATCCTATAACATGCATTGACCCTGAACTAGTGATTCGTTTCACATATGACAACATACGTGTTTCAATGCCATTCTCCCAAATCATCCCACCCTCACCCTCTCCCACAGAGTCCAAAAGACTGTTCTATACATCTGTGTCTCTTTTGCTGTCCCGTATACAGGGTTATCATTTGCATCTTTCTAAATTCCATATATATGCGTTAGTATACTGTATTGGTGTGAGTTTAGTTTTATATTTTCTTCCCTGCAGCCCAAGAAAGAGCTAAAACCCCCAAAGAAGAACCCTAATTCTGCACGCTCCCTTTGCTGATGAATTTGTTGGAAAAAAACCCAAGCCTGGAATTCCTGAAACATACAAGTATGATCAGGGCTTGTCAATTATCTTTAGAGGATGTGTGGGCTTTGCATGCACTCCCCTAGGTGATCCCAGGCTTTTCCCTGATGTATCCAACCATTCTCATCCACAAGGATCATGGCAATTTTTTTTTTTTTTTGGCTGAGCTTCCCAGTTTGTGAGACTTCAGTTCCTTGACCAGGGATTGAACCTGGGCCCTCAGCATTGAATTGAGACTGCAGAGTCTTTACCACTGGACAGTAAAAGAATTCCCACATCTTTCATAATATACAAATATGCAAGTAAAAGATAGGCTTTTTAAATAGAGAAAACAATGAATGTTCCAAGGTAACTTTTGGAGAAAGTAGTTTGTTCTAAACTGTGTGTGACATTCCATAATTGTTCTTGGCACCCATGTGTGCCATGCCAACATAACAGATAGCTCATATCATTCTTACAATAATTCTACAAAATAGGTATTGTCATGCTTATTGGACATATCTTTGGGGCAGTCATTCAACTCACTGCACTGCTTAATCACCATCAGTGCCTGGCTTACAGCTGGCATCAATAAAACTGTATATGAGTGGATGCAAAAAAACAACAAAAGATATGAAGATACAGGTGGGATCACCTCAGAAGAGAATGCTGAAAGAGAAGAGAACTTGAAGGCAGTCTGGCAGAGTGCTTAAAAGCACCTAGCCCAGGGCTAGACTACCAGGGTTTGCATCTCAGCTCTGCCATTTACTATCTTTGTGACCTCAGGCAAGTTGCTTAACTTCTCTGGGCCTCTGTTTCTTCAACTCTACAATAAGCATGACAATACGTACTTTGTAGAATTATTGTGAGAATGATATGAGCCATCTTGCATGAAATTCTTAGTATAGTGCCTGGTACATTATCTAATACAACTTACTACCTCTAGCACAAAACTGAGGGCCAGTTGTGGAGAAGGTGCTCAGGAAAGGCACAGACCTCGTCTTCCTGACACTCTTGGTAAAGATTTTGAGGAAAATCTCAAGATAGCTATAATATCCAGTGCGTGTGCAAATTAAGTTGTTTCACTTGTGTCTGACTCTTTGTGACCCCATGGACTGTAGCCCGCCAGATTCCTCCATCCATGGGATTCTCCAGGCAAGAACACTGGAGTGGGTTGTCATGCCCTCCTCCAGGGGATCTTCAAAACCCAGGGATTAAACCCACGTCTCTTACATCTCCTGCATTGGCAGGCGGGTTCTTTACTGCTAGCACCACCTGGGAAGCCCATAATATTCAGAAGAGTATGAAAAGTGCCCCAAAAGGGGAATGAAGGGTCCCTCAGGATTCTGAGAGGGTACTGTAACATAAAGTTAGTGGCCTTGGGAAGGTTTTTTGTAAGCACCAGTGTCTGAGATGGGCTTTAATGAACCAGGTGGATTTCCACAGTGGGACAGGGGTCAGTTCAAGTGGAGGATTTTCTTGAGTGAAGGGCTAAGGATAAGAGTGTAAGGGCACATCTGGTACAGCTGGAACCTTGACAGTGGGTAGCAGGAGAAAGAAAGAGAAACTTACAAGGGTTGATTAGGCCCAGGTTGGGAACAACCTGGGATGCCAGGCTCAGAAGTTAGTTGAGTAGGCAGTGGGAAGGACTGGACCACTTTTTTAACTGAGTAAATTATACAACCAGTGAGTATGGTTTAGGAATCCTGGCCTGAATTAGTGGATTGGCAATAGGGAGAGGCAGAGGAGCTGGTTAGGATGCTAGCGCACTCTACCAGGAGAGGGTAAAGAGGCCCTAGGCAGATGGTATAGTGGACACAAGGGAAAGCAGGACTGTGATGCATGCTGTGGAGGTTAGGTGAGTAACTTTGAGGAGCAAGGGTGGGGAAAGAACACAGATTCTAGGCTTTGCCACTCACTTGCTGGGGGCCTTCAGACAATTCACTGCAATTCTCTGTGACTCAGCTTCCTCACCTGTAAAATGGGGCTAGCTGCCCCAGAGAAATGTTATGAGGCCCCTAGTGCCATGGATTGGAGAGGGCAATGGCACCCCACTCCAGTGCTCTTGCCTGGAGAGTCCCATGGGTGGAGGAGCCTGGTGGGTTGCAGTCCATGGGGTCGCTAAGAGTTGGATGCGACTGAGCGACTTCACTTTCACTTTCATGCATTGGAGAAGGAAATGGCAACCTACTCCAGTGCTCTTGCCTGGCGAATCCCAGGGACAGGGGAACCTGGTGGGCTGCCATCTATGGGGTCGCACAGAGTCGGACACGACTGAAGCAACTTAGCAGCAGCAGCAGCAGTGTTATGGATTAGATAGGATAGTTATGACTCTTCTTGGCATATGGAGGGGGTAAGGACTGTTGAATTGAAAGTGACAGAAACACCATTCAATTCAGCTTAAAACACAAAAAGGAGGAATGTGTTGGTTCCTGTGATTAAGCTAGGGAAGGACAAGAATGGAGCTTACCCTGGGGACAGCTGGAAAGCAGAAAGAAGAATGCTTGGACATGCTGTTTCTGCCTTTCCACTCTCTTTTCTTCATGGGGCAGCTTCATTCTTTCCTGCTGGAGGCAGCATCCTCCATGAGGTGAGAAACCTGACTGCACCGACCCAAGAAAACAAGACGGTCCTCCCCTTTGAAAAAGCCCAGCAGAAGGCGTCAAATGCCAGACTTATGAGCGCTATTAGGGGCTTCCCAGGTGACGCTAGTGGTAAAAAATCTGCCTACCAGTGCAGGAGACACAGGAGACGTGGGTTTGATCCCTGGGTTGGGAAAGTCCCCTGGAGGAAGAAATGCAACCCACTCCAGTATTCTTGCCCGTAGAATCTAGTGGACAGAGGAGGCTGGCAGGCCATGGGGTCACAAAGAGTTGGACGCGACTGGGCACACACACGAGCACTATTTGGACTGACTTCCATGGGCACAATAGGATGGGAGGTAGGGTACTTCCTGGATCACACATCACAACACAAGAGGAACTGTTTCTCAGAAGGGAGATAGGGCCATAAGCACAGCAGGTGAGGAGACTTCTAGAACCTGGGCAGTGACCACAATGCAGGCTCCATGGGAGTTAAGGGTGAGGAAAGAATGAGACAGGCTAAAGGTTCAGGCTTGATAGTATCTTTCAAAATGGAGCACTGGAAAGGTAGGAGCTGGAGCTAGGGTGTTGGGGCATGTGCCCCGGTCAGGGGGAGTCCCTGCCGCCCTTGACCTCCAGCATTCTGGTGACATCAACTCCAGCTTCCCCTCCATCCCCGGCCTTACCTCAGTGTTGTTAACAGCTGGGGCTAACTTGAGAAACCCTTGGTGACACGTGACTCTGTGGAGCCTGCATAGTCTACTTGCTCAGTTCCTTGTGTATGTCGGGGTGTGTTAGTTCTGTCCTGACCCTCTCCATTGTCAGGAGACACTCCAAGCATGACGACAATGTGACCGAGCTGTGTGCCTCATGCCAGTTCATCCTTCTTCCCTCAGGTTGTATAATATTTTCCTCAAGAGTGTCAGGATCAGGTCAGAGCGGTGCGAGACAGTGGCACCCCCTGGTCATTGCTGACCTTGGCCTTGGACTTCTTAGGTTGGGCAACTGCAGAGGTACTTGGATGGTGCTGACAGCACTGGTTATTATGATGAGGAGGAAGAAGAGGAAGCCTATGAGGATATGGATAATTACTTTATTTTCCATGGGACCTGTCTTCTTTTCAAAGTGAGTTCCAGTCACATACGTCCTCTCCCGAGATCCTCCTCACAATTCCAGGAGACAAGGAGTTGTTCAGTTGCTCAGTCATGTCTGACTCTTTTTCCACCCCATGGACTGTAGCCCATCAGCCTCCTCTGTCCATGGGATTTTCCAGGCAAGAATACTGGAGTGAGTTGCCATTTCCTTCTCCAAGGGATCTTCCCAACCCAGGGATCAATCCCATGTCTCCTGCTTGGCAGACAGATTCTTTGCCACTGAACCACCAGGGAAACCCTTGGACAAGTTACTAAATCCTTCCATGTCTGAGGTTTCTCATCTCTAGGAAAGGAAGGGGCTATTAATAATGTATTTAACTGGTATGATCATTATGAATGTTATTTATTTATTTGGCTGCTTTGGGTCTTAGTTGCATCAGGCTGGATCTTTCCTTGTAGTGCACAAACTACAAGCAGTTGTGGCACATGGGTTTTGTTCCTCTGCAACACGTGGGATCTTAGTTCTCCGACCAGGGATTGAACCTGTGTCCCCTGCATTGTAAGGCAGATTCTTAACCACTGGACCACCAGGGAAGTCCCAGGTATGGATGTTAGATGTGTTTTGATTTGTCAAGCACATGGGAGAATGCCATGCCCAGGCTCAGTCCTCAATAAATGAAATTTCAGATGAGTTGGAATGAACCTTCACTGTGTACTAACTGTATGACCTGGGGCTAATGACTGAAGTACTCTCAGACTCATCTGCAAAATAAAGTTGACCTGAGCATCTGCCTTCTACAGACACTGTGAGGATTAAGTGATGGAATGCAGATACAGCCGCCAGCCCTGGGTCTGGCACCAGTTAGTATCTGATATATTTTTCCCCTTTACTCAAATGTAGTGACATCATGAAAAACCAAAATCGCCAGGCTTGAAAAAGGTAGACTTCAGTCATACAATGAAGACCTGTAATGTATTGAATGGTGATCCACAAGAGAACATCCATGTCCTAATTCCTAAAACCAGGGAATGTGACCGACCTGATTTGGGAAAATGGACTTTGCAGATGTAATGAAGTTAAGGATCTCCAGATGAGATCATCCTGGGTTGCCTGGATGGTCCCTAAATGCAACAAGTGTCCTGCTAAGAGAAAGGAGAGAGAGATTTGACACAGGATGACACAGAGAAGGAAATGTGGGATTTCCCTGGTGGTCCAGTGGTTAAGACTCCACACCTTCACTGCAGGGACGCAGGTTCAATCCCTGGTAGGGGAACTAAGATCCCCCATGCTGCACGGTGTGGCCAAAAAACCAAAAACAATCAAACAAAAAGCTTGACAAGGGAATGGGAAGATGGCAGCAGAGATTGGAGTGATATCCACAGGAGCCACTGAATGCCAAGGAATGCCAGCAACTCCCAGAATTGAGGAGAGAGGCAGTGAATGGATTCTCCCTCAGCACCTCCAGAAGAAATCGCCCCTGCCCACGCTTTGATTTCAGACCCCCAGCTTCCAGAACTATGAGAGAATACATTTCTGTTGTTTAGTGCCACCCAGCTGGTGGTACTTTGTTACGGCAGCCCTAGGAAACAAATATAGACTCTATAAGTTAAGAGATTAGTTGGGGTTGTGTATTTTCCTGCAGGCCTGACACAGCACCTCCAGCCCATGTCCCTGTTAGAACTGCTACTCTATAGATAGCTGGAGATTTCTAGAAGTCCGAAAAGAAACATTAAAGTCCTTTCACCCCTGTATGTGAGACAGCAAAAGAGACACAGATGTATAGAACAGTCTTTTGGACTCTGTGGGAGAGGGCGAGGGTGGGATGATATGGGAGAATAGCATTGAAACATGTAAATTATCACATGTGAAACAAATCGCCAGTCCAGGTTCGATGCATGATACAGGGTGCTGGGGGCTGGTGCACTGGGATGACCCAGAGGGATGGGATGGGGAGGGAGGTTGGAGGTAGGTACAGGATGGGGAACACATGTACACCCATGAAGGATTCATGCCAATGTGTGGCAAAACCAATACAATATTATAAAGTAAATAAATAAATAAAACTGAGATTAGAAAATAATAATAAAATAAAGTCCTTTCATGTAGAGAAGAGGATTCACAAAGGCAAAGAATGGCCTCCTGACCTAAGCAGGGATCACATCTCTAAGGGTCCCCTGAGGGACTCTGGATAATCTAAGAGGCTGGCCATAAGAAGCCACTTGGGAAAATGAAACCAGACAGACTAATCTGCATGATGGAAGAGGCAAAAAAAAAAAAAAAAACAAAACAATAGACTCTGTAGGAAACAAACAAAAAACAAAAGATCAATTTATCTCTTGGCTACACTGTCATCTCATTGCTTTTGAAAATTAAATTCCACTTAGGAGAAGGAAGGAGAATGACCACTTATTGATTGCCAAATTCCTGTAGGTGCTTCACAGACAATTTTGTGTTTGATCATTGCAACTACCCTGAGAGGAAGACTAGTACCATTGTTATTCTCATTTTATCAATTAGAGAGCAGAGGTTCTAAGTCTCACAGCTAGTGAGTGATGCAGTTGGATTTTAAACTCACCTGTGAAAGAGTAAAATGTGCATATAAGTAGACACATGCCCTTATCTAGAGAGATATAACTTTCATCAGATTTTCCAAGGGTATTTACCCCAGAAGAACTCTTGCTGAGGTCTCCTACTATTATTTTCCTGGTCTCTTCTGAGGTGTCACCTCCTTAAGCAAGTCTTCCTTAATACTCCCCACTGAAAATAATTAAGCCAACAGACTTGGCAAGGTGCCCCTCCTCCATGCTTTCATGCAACTGTTCCACAGTGGTTTTCATTTAAGTTACTACTTATCCCTCCTCTCCCCACATTGTGAGCCACTAAAGTGCGGTAGTGTACTCTCTTCATCTCTGCATCACTAGCACCAAAACCAAGGCTTGGTATATGGGAGGAATGTGGCAAATGTCAGATGGATAGACAGGTGCGTGGGTGGGTGGGTGGCTGAATGGACAGATGGATGGGTGGGTAGATGGATGGTTGAATTGATGAGTGAATGGGTGGGTGGGTAGATGGATGGATGGATTCATAGGTGAGTAGATGGGTGGCTGGCTGGATGAGTACATGGGTAGATGGATAGGTGGATGGATGAATGGATAGATGAGTGGATAGTAGTAGGACCTCTCCAAGGTCAATACCCAGGCCTCTTTCATTGTTTGAAGCTTGTGATATATTAAGAAAAGAAGAAATGCCAAAATAGGGTAGCAACACTTGTGTTATTTTTAAAATATCATTCATATATTAACATTTTAGCAGGCACTTAGAACATCATTGTAGTATAACTTTGGATTATATGAGTTTTTGTCAATAAAGATCTTGGAGTAGAGTCTGATACATACCAAATACAATACGTTTGCTGTTGTTGTTGTTAGATGATATAAAAAGTTGAACTTTGAGTCTCTCTGTGAACATGTGGCTTAGGCCTAGTGGCTTCCTTCCCTCACAGCCCCCTACTCCACATAATCAGTCCTGGTTGAATAAGTACTAGTAGGATGATTTTTTTCTTTGAGGAACAGTTATCATTTCATCTTTTTGTCTTATCTCTGAAAACATTTATTGCAAATGTAGGTTGAAAATAAGTTAATTTAGCTAGTAAAGTATACTACATTTTGTGAAAATAAAAAATGTTTATAAACAGCTGTGTAGCAACAGAAAAAGCACTGGTCTTTCAGCCCTAATGTCTACTCCTGACTCTGTCCCTAAGATGCTATGTGACCTCAAGTCAACTAATTTCCCCCTCTGGGCCTCAGTCTCCTATTTAGTAATATGGGAGATAGAATTAGGCCAGGTGACCTCTCAGGTTCACTTGAATTTGGAGAATACTGTTGTCTTGCTGATCGCTGAATCCAGGGTAGACAAGGCACAAGCAGGAAAGCTGGAAGAAAATGCGAGGAGCCGTAGGAACTACAGACATACTTTATTTGCTAATGGCTGATGCAACGAGGCAGCCATGCTTTATTGTTTTGTGACTGACACAGACACAAGGGCTGTTCAGGTGGTGCTTATATAGGTATTCAGAGCAAAGGTGGCACGTGGCCAAGCAAGTATATCATGATGTACATGTGCATTACTATAAATGATCTCTGTTGTTATGTAACCATGCAAAGCTATTGTTTACACAATGTGGGGTCAGAGCAAGAGGACGTGGGGCAAGAGAGCCTGACCATCACCATCTTGGCTAATTGGCACTTCTCTGCAACTGTGAATCTGTCAGTCCTGGTAGAGTAGGATGATCAGAGTGAGCAGACAAGTAACATCCCCAGGTTCCTGGCTAGGATAGGGTATGACTCTTTCCACTGTCCTACAAAATAAGAGGGAACAGGCCATGAGGCAATTTCCAGTGACACCAAGAGGTCAGGAGAGCCAGAGGGATAAGGTGGTTTAGCTCTGGTTTCAGGATTTCAGGCTGTGGTTCAGCTGATGAGTTAACAGATGCTTTCAGGAAGTACTTTGGAAGTACTTTTCAGGAAGTGCTTCCATGTCACCTTGGGGTAGAACAGGAGCAGAAATGGTCATTTTTGAGAATCTACTGTGAGCCAGATAGGATGCTGCTGCTGTTGCTGCTAAGTCACTTCAGTCGTGTCTGACTCTGTGTGACCCCATAGATGGCAGCCCACCAGGCTCCTCCGTCCCTGGGATTCTCCAGGCAAGAACACTGGAGTGGGTTGCCATTTCTTTCTCCAATGCATGAAAGTGAAAAGTGAAAGTGAAGTTGCTCAGTCGTGTCCTACCCTCAGCGACTCCATGGACTGCAGCCTTCCATGCTCCTCTGTCCATGGGATTTTCCAGGCAAAAGTACTGGAGTGGGGTGCCATTGCCTTCTCTGAGATAGGATGCTAGGCATTTCCAAATACACTATTATTATCTCTACTTTACAGATCATAAAACTAAAGCTCAAAGAGATGGAGTGACTTCAACAGGCTGATAGACAGCTTTTCAGTTTCTCATTCCTACTCTCTTACTCCCCTTGGAATCAGAGAAGTCGGATTCTGGCTGGTGGTGCAGAAACCCTTTTCCTGGTATGACGGCTCCAGGATTTCTATTGTACAGCACTAATCATCTTAGCCTTTACAATAGCTGAGGTTCGTGAAGGAGGCTGGACTAGAATGATTTGACAGGAGAACTAAGGATACAAACAGCAACCAACACTCGCTTGGCCCAAAGCATAGGTGTTTTGCTGTTCCTTAACATGTGACCAGGCTGAGGCCCTCCTTTTAGGACTAGCCCAGCAGAACATTTTTCTTTAATCCTATGAAGAATTCTGTTGCTTCCCCAAGCACAGGACAAAAATCTCTGAAGACCATCACACTTCTGTCTCTCCACTGACAGGTCTCCTTCGTCCTCCCCATCCAATGATATTTCCTCACCTCCTGGTAACATCTCCTGCCTGGGCTCATTCCCCTCAAGAGTTTTTATTTTTTTAGTCTTCTATGTCATTTAATTTTTTAAATTTTAATTGAAAGGTAATTGCTTACCAAATTTTGTTGTTTTCTGCCAAATATCAACATGAATTAGCCATAGGTATACTATGTCCCCTCCCTCTCCCCTCAAGGGTTTCATACGGATTATTTTTCCACAGTCTTGTCCCCCATGCACTGAATTTCTGCTGTTTCTGCCTCCTCAGCTTTCATTTCCCCATCTTCTTTTAAAAAAAGTATTTTTGTTGTTGGAGCATAGTTGCTTTACAGTGTTGTGCTAGTTTCTACCATACAGCAAAGTGAATCAGTTATATGCATACATATATGTCCTCTTTTTTTGGATTTACTTCCCATTTAGGTCACCACAGAGCACTGAGCAAAGAGCAGTACTCTTTTTTTTTTTAATCTTTTGGCTGTGCCCCGTGACATGTGGGTTCTTAGTTCCCTAACCAGGGATTGAACCCAGGTCCCCTGCAGTGGAAGTGTGAAGTCTTAACCACTTGACCACCAGGGAAGTCCCTCTCCATCTTCTGATGACACTAATTTTTCACTGAGAAACATCAGACCTCTATTCTCAGTCCAGTTGGTTTGGGTGGGATTGACCCCTATCTATAACTCACATGCCTACTCATGTGACCTGGGCCTGGCCTATTGTTTAATTCCAAGCTCTTGGGCACAATGTTAATTCAGTCCAATGAGACTCAATCTGGAATTTGGTTGGTATTACTGGAAAAGAGGTAGGTCTCTTTCTATTAGACTTGTGTCTCTGAGGTTATCAGAGAGGGACCCACCTGATGGGAGAAGCCTGTTCAAGTTGGATTTCTATTACTTTCAGGGTCAAGTCTTTACTAATACATTCAGGGAAGCCCCCTCTGTCTTTCCGCCTTACCTTTCAAACCAGAAATCCATTGGCCCCTAGGTAAGTTTGCCCTGTCCTCATGCAGATCCCAGCCTGAGGGACCTGAACAGCTCCAGAGTGGGCCTGTTCCTTGGATCTGGGTCTCTGCTTCTCTGGACTGCCTCACAGGGGCCCGTTTTCCTCCTTTACCATATCCTTTTAACCTGGCCTCCCTGTCTCCAGCCCTGCCTGTTCTATTGCCATCCTCATAGGATTTTTATGACCCCAGGCTCCTGGGATGAAGGCTTGCTTCTTTCTTTGCAAATCTCATTTTCCGCAGATGACAGTCTCTGTGCCTACTGAAGCAATTTCCTTGATTAAATTCCTTTTAACTGTGGATCATATGGCTTCTGGAAGACTAGGCCCAAGTGTTTACTACATTTGGCTTTTTGAAATTTCATATGTATATATATAATAGGCTTCCCCAATGGCTCAGTGGGTAAAGAATCCACCTGCAATGCAGGAGATGCAGGAGACATGGGTTCAATCCCTGGGTCAGGAAGATCTCCTGGAGATAGAAATGGCTAGCCAATCCAGTATTCTTGTCTGGAGAATTCCATGGACTGAGGAGCCTGGGGTAGCAGAGTCAGACACGACTGAGCAACTAAGCACATACACGCACACACACATATATATAAAATAAATGACAATAAATAAAAGCAGTCCCCCCCCCACACACAATTACCTGTTTTGTAGGGTTCAATTCAGTTCAGTCGCTCAGTCATGTCCGACTCTTTGCAACCCCAGGCCTCCCTGTCCATCACCAACTCCCGGAGTTCACTCAAACTCATGTCCATCGAGTCGGTGATGCCATCCAGCCATCTCATTCTCTGTCGTCCCCGTCTCCTCTCGCCCCCAATACCTCCTAGCATCAGAGTCTTTTCCAGTGAGTCAACTTTTCGCATGAGGTGGCCAAAGTATTGCAGTTTCAGCTTTAGCATCATTCCTTCCAATGAACACCCAGGACTGATCTCCTTTAGAATGGACTGGTTGGATCTCCTTGCAGTCCAAAGGACTCTCAAGAGTCTTCTCCAGCACCACAGTTCAAAAGCATCAATTCTTCAGCACTCAGCTTTCTTCACAGTCCAACTCTCACATCCATACGTGACCACTGGAAAAACCATAGCCTTGGCTAGACAGACCTTTGTTGGCAAAGTAATGTCTCTGCTTTTTAATATGCTGTCTAGGTTGGTCATAATTTTCCTTCCAAAGAGTAAGCGTCTTTTAATTTCATGGTTGCAATCAGCATCTGCAGTGATGTTTTGTAGGGTAAGTTGTGTGTCTCTGGATAGAATGTCCAAACAGCCTTAGATAGTTAGATAGTATCTGGACAGCTCAGGGAAGCTGTTGCTGTTTCCTGTGTTTAATTAAAATGAATGATAGTTTCATCCACCTCATTAGAACTGATTCAAATGCATTCTTTTTAATGGCTGAGTAATACTCCATTGTGTATATGTACCAAAGCTTTCTTATCCATTCGTCTGCAGATGGACATTTAGGTTGCTTCCATGTCCTGGCTATTATAAACAGTGCTGCGATGAACATTGGAGTACATGTGTCTCTTTCAATTCTGGTTTCCTCAGTGTGTATGCCCAGGAGTGCGATTGCTGGATCATATGGCAGTTCTATTTCCAGTTTTTTGAGGAATCTCCACACTGTTCTCCATAGTGGCTGTACCAGTTTACATTCCCACCAACAGTGTAAGAGGGTTCCCTTCTCTCCACACCCTCTCCAGCATTTATTGCATGTAGACTTTTGGAGAGCAGCCATTCTGACTGGTGTGAAATGGTATCTCATTGTAGATTTGATTTGCATTTCTCTGATTATGAGGGATGTTGAGCATTTTTTCATGTGTTTGTTAGCCATCTTTAGGTCTTCTTTGGAGAAATGTCTGTTTAGTTCTTTGGCCCATTTTTTGACTGGGTCATTTATTTTTCTGGAATTGATCTGCAGGAGGTGCTTGTATATTTTGGAGATTAATCCTTTATCAGTTGCCTCATTTGCTATTATTTTCTCCCATTCTGAAGGCTGTCTTTTCACCTTGCTTATGGTTTCCTTTGCTGTGCAGAAGCTTTTGATTTTAATTAGGTCTCATTTGTTTATTTTTGCTTTTATTTCCAATATTCTGGGAGGTGGGTCTTGGAGGATAGTGCTGTGATTTATGTCGGATGAAACTAGAGCCTCTTATACAGAGTGAAGTAAGCCAGAAAGAAAAACACCAATACAGTATACTAACGCATATATATGGAATTTAGAAAGATGCAAATGATAACCCTGTATACGAGACAGCAAAAGAGACTCAGATGCATAGAACAGTCTTTGGGACTCTGTGGGAGAGGGTGAGGGTGGGATGATTTGGGAGAATGGCATTGAAACATGTATATTGTCATATGTGAAACGAATCGCCAGTCCAGGATCGATGCATATTACAGGATGCTCGGGGCTGGTGTGTGGGGATGACCCAGTGGGAGGATAAAGTGAGGAGGGAGGTGGGAGGGGGGCTCAGGAAGGGGAACTCAAGTACACCCGGGGCAGATTCATATCAATGTATGGCAAAACCAAACAATATAATATTGTAAAATAATTAGCCTCCAATTAAAAAAAATAAATTAAAAAAAATAAAAATAAAATGAATGATAGCATTTTATATCTTTCACCACATGCTTGCTGTGTCCCTTCTCTGTGCCAACCTGTGTGCTCAGTGCTGGGGTACCAAGGGTGAGAAAGAGAGGTGGACAAAGGCATCACGTTCCCTGTCATCAGAGCATACACATTGTCCACATCAGTCAAAGATTTCATTACCTGCTTTTTTCACAGTGTTGTTGCGAAGAACAGATGGGCTTATGGTAGGGCAGGTACTTCAGGAGTCTCTCCACTCCTGGGAGGGGTGGGTGGCAGTGGTCCAGTGGTTTGTCTTAGCATTTCCAGGCTGATCTGGAACATCCTTGTCTTTTACTCTGCCTGGTCCATCCTACCAAGCCATTGGACCCATCCCTGCAAGGTACCTGGAGAGAAGCTCCTAGAAAGCAGAGATCACAGGGAACACAGACCCAGCATGGTCATCTGCCGGGAGCCAGCGAGGGAAATCCTACCCATGGCAAAGGTCAATTGGGGAAGAGGCCTGACAGGCAAAGGCTAATCAGGGCTCGAGGAACCCCCTGGACTTACCTGAGCATCTACCCCAAAGAAAACTGGAGTCTGACTGCTTTACTATCTTACGCCTCTTACCAAGTTCTCTAATACTTACAGGGGCTTCCCCCCAACCACCTTTCTCTGAAAACATTAATTCAGAGCTGTAGTTTAAAAGTTCTCCTCGGCTTAATAGGAGTGTTCCAATCCAAGCCCCTCTGATAGCTTTCTAACTTGCATGACAAGTTTGTCCCGGCTCTTACAACTACGAATGTGACTGTTTATAGCCTCCCAGCCATGCAAGGACAGAAAGCCTAATATTCTAAAATACAGGAATCTGTTGAAGAAGTTAAAATCATTAGAGTAGTACTAAAAAAGATTTCATTGTTGAATCAATGCTTGCTGCAAAGTTTCCTCTATCTATTGTATCCTTGGAAATATATTAATCACATATAGAGAATATAAGTAGTAGCCTTTGATTTAACCACATCAGATCTTAAGTTAATAAGTTCCTTTCTTGCAGCTCACTACACCGGTGCCTTATAGGAATGTAACTTTGTTATGCACCTAACTTTAGGAAAGTCACCTTAAAAGAAAAGTCTTTTACTTGCTAACTAACCTATTGTCAGGAGAAGAGGGCCATAAAACTGTTAGCAGGCCCCCTGGCCAGAAGATAATGTAAACCACCTAAAAACTTTTATCACGAGACACACAAAAATAAGCCCTGATCCTGATAAGGGTCAAGACTGCTGACCCCACGCGATTTTGGCGTGACTCTATACCTCCCTTTCTCTGTTTCTTATGCGCATAACTTAGGGTATAAAAGCAACACTGGAAAATAAAGTTTTGGGCCTTGCTCACTGAAGCTTGTTCTCCCCGTGTCGTTCTTTCTCTTTTTCCATCCTTTTCTCTATTCTCCTTTTTCTGGTTGAGATCCTTGGAGCGCTGGGCCCTCTGCGTTTACTTATCTGCCTGGGCTTCTAAGACTCACTCGAGGGGGTGCCCTGGTGGGGTGCCTCCAGCGATTCGAGAGGGCGCCTGCGGCCTACGTAAACAGAGCAAACCCCATGCTGGGGTTTTATTGGTTTCCAGTGTAAACCAAGGAATCATCAGCCCCTGTCTCTCTCTCTCTGTTTCTCTCTCTCTCTAACGCCGACGCCGTTCATCCCGAGGATACCTTGGGCCATATCGAGGCTGGACCCCGATAGTCATCTTGGAAATGGTCCCAGGAGCAGTAGGGAGTGGGGCACCATGACACCCCAGGTAGCTCAATTAGCTCTTGCCTGAGGATGTTAGCACAACTCAGCCCTCTGCCTGGTGAAGCCACTCCACCCTTGTTGAACTGCCAAGAAAGCATTGGACACCAGGTTCAAAACTAATCTCTTGATCTTCCTTTTCTCTTAAGGATGCTCACCCCGCCCTCATCCCCACTCCTAGCATCTAGCTGCTTAGGACAAAAATTTAGGAGTCATCCCTGACTCCTCCTACTTCTTCATCCCCACTTCCACATCGGCACCTCATTCTGTTGATCATGTTTCCTAAATTATTTTTAAAATGTATTTATTTTAGGCTGCTCTGGATCTTTGTTGCTGAGCAGGCTTTTCTCTAATTGTGGTGAGAAGGGGCTATTCTTGAGTCACAGTGTGCGGGCTTCTCATTGTGGTGCCTTCTCTTGTTGCAGAGAACAGGCTCTCAGATGTGCAGGCTTCAGTAGTTGTGGTTCCCAGGTTTTAGAGCACAGGCTTAGTAGTTGTGGTCCATGGGCTTAGTTGCTTCATGGCATGTGATATCTTCCCAGATCAGGGACTGAACTTGTGTCTCTTGCATTGGCAGGTGGATTCTTAACCACTCACTGGACCACCAGGGAAGTCCTTTTTCCTAAATTCTTATAAAATCCGTTCACTTCTCTCCCATCTTAACCCTATTCCAGAAAAGGCCACCATTGTCTCTCATGGTCCTCTCTAATAGTCGGCCAGTGGGCCCACTGCTTCTACTCCTATCTCCACCATTACATTTCCCACCATGTTGCAAGTAGGATATTTTAAAAATGCAAATAAAAGCATATCAGCTTCTTGTTTGGAGCACTTTACTGGCTTCCCACTGCTTTCAGGGAAAAGTCCCCACTCCTAACCATGGCCCATGAGGCCTTGTGTCTAAATCTCCTCCTCTCTTACTTCATCTCGGGTTGACCTCGTGTTTCTTGATCTCAGCTGATGTAACTCAGAAGAGGTTGAAAGTGAAAGTGAAGTCTCTCAGTCGTGTCCGACTCTTTGCGACCCCATGGACTGTAGCCTACTAGGCTCCTCTCTCCATGGGATTCTCCAGGCAAGAATACTGGAGTGCGTTGCCATTTCCTTCTCCAGAGGATCTTCCCAACCCAGGGATCGAACCCAGGTCTCCCACATTGTAGGTAGACACTTTAACCTCTGAGTTGGGCATATCATAAATGGCTATAAGTTGAAGTTTCCAGGTGATTTCGACTCTGTTACAGAAATTTTCAAGCATACACAAAACTGAAAAGTCCAGTGAACTACCTTGTTCTCATTACCCAGCTCCAACAATCATCAACTCAAGGGCATTCTTGTTTCAACTGTATCTTTGCTCATTTCCTATCAATCACGTATTGTTTGAAGCCAATCTCAGATATATCATTCCACTTGTAAATGCTTCAAAGTGTGTCTTTAAATGGTAAGGTAATTTTATTAATGTAATTCTATATTATTAAAAATATTAACAATTTCTTAACTATCAAACATTGAGTTCATATCAAAAGTCCCCCTGGCATTTCATAAATGTGTCCCTCTGGTTGGTATATTTGATTCGGGATCCAAACAAGGATTTGGTTTATGTGTCTCTCGCATCTCTTTTCATCACAAGTTCCCCCTTCCTTCCTTGTTTCCTGGAAATTTATTTGTTGAAGAAACAAGAGACCAGAAACTTGCTCCTCTCTGTTTCCCTGATGTCTAGTGTAGTAGCTAGAAAAGTATCAAAACTTAATTGATGTCGCGAGAATGAATGGATGAAGGAGTGAAGGACCAAATTCCTCAGCCTGGTACCTGGCTTGGGTGGGCTTCCACTCCTTATCTGCCTTTGCTCATTGTCCATCCTCTTGATCAATCCCTCAGTCTCCTGGTCTGCGAAGTGGAGCTGCTAATACCTGCCTTCTGCTCCATTTCCTGGGGAGGTTGTGACAAAGGCTGGGATTTTAAAAATAAAGCCTAAAACAGCTTTGAGCAATTGGTGCTATAAATACCAGACGAGGAATTCTATTATTAAATGTCCTTTGTTCATAGAAGCTCCAGGCAGAGAGGTAAGGTTGAGAAGTGGAACCCCTTGACTTTGTCTTTCCTGCCCTGCTTTGGGGAGTGTGGCCACTAGAGAAGGCAGGGCTGGGGCATGTCCTGGGGTGGGGAGCCCCAGGGCTCCCTTACGACAAGACAGCCCTGCTCTGGCTGGGGCAGACCTGCAATATCCTATTCCATACTGGCAAAAATAGAATAGCCAGGAGAATGACAGCACTGAGACAACTGTTCCTATTTTGAAGAGTGTCGGAAGGATATCGCTACAGGTGGGGCTACATGTCGGCCTCTGACAGTGAAGTCCCGCCAGGAAGGGGCCAGGCCCCCATGGTGCCAAGCTGAGGTTTGGGCTGGATGCCTGCCAGTGCCTGTGGCCCCAGGGTCTGATCAGATCATTGGTGACAATGGAGAGCTTCTTGCCTGGAAATTTTACACGTGTTTATTAGTCAATTAGTTTTCGTTTCAAACAAAAAGTTCAGAGAAGCTCTGATGAGTGGCCAAAAACTACTACAGAGAAGTGAATAGCCAGTGAGGTCAAGTTTCAGGCTTCCCTGCTTGGGAGAGAATTCCCTTCTGAAGCCAGCAGCCAAGTGGCATTGTTTGGGCCCATGAAAGCAGACAGGAAACAAAAGGAAGGCTTGCCCTTTGGGGCATTTTTCACTTAACCTGCACTAGGCTATATTTGGTACTTATGCCCCTATTCAGCCGCACCACTTTTACCAGCACTTGTGGAGGCCAATACCTCTGGTCTATAACACAAGGAATCAGCATGTAGGGTGTGGGCTGTGGGAATTACAAAAATGACAACAGAACATCGGAGCCTGCAAAATGAGCAAATCACTAGGAATTTTGAAAGTATATTTAAAAGTAATGAGGGCCTAAAAGTACCCATATGTGAAGTGGGAAGTTTTAAGTTTCAGCCTTTTCTGAGCTTTCCGTGTGCCCAAAAGAGGAGCTTATTTTGGAAGTGGAAGAAGTATGTTTTTTTTCTCCCTCATCAGCTCAGAAGTGGTTGAACTGATTTAGCTCAAACTATAAAAAGATGAACACCAAATGCAGCCTGCTACAAGATTTCTCTGTGAAATAGAGTGGAAGCAACTAGAGGGGTAAGACCGTGAAAATCTAGTGCCTGGAAGTCATAATGTTCCAGCTGATTTTTCAGATGTCTGGAAGCTGGGTGTGAGGTGAAGTGTTCTGAGTCTAATAGACAATGAATTCTAATTCAAAATTAAGCCCTCTTTTCTAGTAAGAGTTTACCAGAAGCTTTTGGGAATGTGAAATAATTTTTCTAAATATTTTCATCTTATTTTATTTAACCCACCAGCACATCTAAGCTTTTCATATGTGTTTAACCCAGGTGGCGCTAGTGGTAAAGAACTCACTTACCAATGCAGGAGACATAAGAGACCTGGGTTTGATCCCTGGGTGGGGATGATCCCCTGGAGAAGGGAATGGCAACCCACTCCAGTATTCTTGCCTGGAGAATCCCATGGACAGAAGAGCCTGGCCAGCTACGGTTCATAGGGTCGCAAAGAGTTGGACACAACTGAAGCGAATTAGTACACACACAATGAATTTAATCATGTATTGACCAATTAAAGAAGGGAGTGGTCTAAAGTGGTTAAAAACACAAATTTCAGAGATAGGTAGACCTAGGTTTATACCCTGACTCTTCCATTTACTTGCTGTTTGAGCTTGATACAGAGCTTTGCTGCTGTTTCTGGAAAATCGGATAAATTTACGTCAGAAGATTGTGGTAGGGAAGATAAGATGATGAACATGAAGTGGAATGGTGCCTGACACATGACTCCCCCCAGAATAGTGGTTATAGTAGTATTAATAGTAATATTTATGAAATTTGGAGTTGCCCAAGGGCTTTTCTTCATGCTCTTTTCTACCAAATCATGTAGCTCACTGTTCTTCAAACAAATTTTATGATGACCAGCAGTAAGAAATAATTTTATGGAGTGATTGAGTACATATATCCATAGAAGAAGCAAGTTTCACAGAACAATATTCCCCTTTACTATGTGGAATGTGTTCTATGATATCCTAGTCTAAATTCCTATTCTACTCTGTTTATTTCTTTTCATTCTTAAATACTGATCACAGCCTGGTAAATAGTTTTTACTACTGTATAATGGGTCACAGCGCACAGTTTGTAAAACACCTAGATGGATCTGGGAAATGCAGTTAGCACACTCAGGATCTGTCTTCCTCTGAATTAACACCTTGGCCAAGGTTTGGATCCAAAATAAATCTTTCCCATTAGAACTCCCTCTGAGAACAATGAATGACAGCTGCAAAGTGACTAGACACCAGCCCTCATACTTTCACCCCTGGCCTGGCTCTTGGATGATGGCATTCTTTTCTAGACCCTTCTAACAAGTCCAGACCAAGATCAGGGTTTAGCCTGCAGGAACTGCCATGCATTTGAGAATGCGAGTGCGTGTTTATGTGTGTGTATGTGAGAGAGTGTTTGTAGGAATCGGAGGAGAGAGGAAGGACTGCCAACTTCTCAGTTTTTCCCGCTGATGTCATCTACTGCTCATGTTTCTTCCAGGTTGGAGGGGAATGCCCACTCCCTCCGGAGATGCCTGAGACGGTGAGAAGGAGCCAGAGCTCCCACAGTCGCCAGCTCTTGGCTCCACCTCCCAGGTCTGTTTCCTTCGCCTTGACAGAGCCTTGGTCCAGTAAGATGATCTGACCACAGCTGGTCTCCTACACTTAGAACAAGTTGGAAGCAAGAGAACTTGGGGAAGGAATTTGGTTTCACTAAAAATAGCTGCAGTATAGACCCTGTGACTTACCACTCCTCACAACAGTCTGCTATGCACCGCACGGGGTCCTCTGACCCCTGCTACCACTTTGGATGATTTGCCTGTTCTGTCCGGAGCCCTTGAACCCACGAGGGGCTTAGGGAGCTGGGGGTGCTTTGGCTCAGATGCAGACTCTTGGAAATCTCAGACCTGCATGGTGATGATATGATCAAGAAGCTTCCTCCCCCGTGGGAGCACATGACCGTTGGCACTCATAACAGCAGGTCCCTTTAAGAGTTTGGTCCATGGTGGGATCCAGCTTCTTCCTCACCACTGGGCCCATTGCATCTCCACTTCTAAGGTAGGTGAAACCGAAGTCTTTGGGGGAAATGCTACTGGAATTGTGGTCCTCTTGGGTAACCTTGGCCCAGTTTTCCTCCGCCTGGGCCAGGGAGGCAAATGTCAGGGCAGGATGTACCTTAGGAATAAAAGTCTGAGTCCATGCTCCCAATCACGGTAATGTTTGGCAATTCTTTCCTTTCTTTGTCACCTTCTGCCCAAAAGCCAAGATATTAGCCAGCAGGAAAGCAGCTCAAATGTTAGATTTAACCCTTTCTTGACTTATCAACTTAGAGTTGCCTTTTTTAAAAGTTGCCTTGTGCTTTCTGTCCTGTTACTAATGCTGAGAATTTGAACTTGGCCCAGGGCACTGGTTATCTGTGTTTGTCTTTTCTGCTGGTACAGTGACAGAGAGTGACACAGAGCTGCCTAGAGCAGGGATTCCTGTGGCTCAGGCAGGCCCTGTGACAGAGGGAATCCACCCCAAGTGCACAAAAGACTTGCTTGGATTCCCTTTCCTCCCTGCAAAACCCCAGTCAGGACACATCTCTGATTTCCAGCTTGTTTATAGCTACAGGCCTTGGGGAAGGAGTTGGAGTTGAGGGGAGTTGGAAAATTCTGAGGATGAATTTAGGAGACCTCTGAGAGAAAAAGAAGTTGCCTTGGCGGTTGGAAGGTTAAGCACTAACAATTTCTTGCTCAAGGTTAACTTTTGAGCATTCACTATGCAAAGTACTATGCCAACACTCCAGCTTGCCAAACCAAGGTGTTTTCATGAAAACGAAGAGACACTTTAGTAAGAGATATGCTTACTTTAAATGAAAACTACAATCTTAAAATATTACATGACTGGCGGAGACAAATCTTTTGACTCAGAATCATCTGTGTACATTTTGTAGAAGAACGGATTACGGACGGACACTTGAACATTATATCCCTACTTTTTTTCCCCCTTTTACCCATTTTTGGGTAGATGAGTGTCTAAATATCATAAACTTGAAATCTTAAACCTAGGGAATTCCCTGGCAGTCCAGTGGTTAGGACTCTGTGCTTTTACTGCCAAAGGCCCAGGTTCAATCCTTGGTCAGGGAACCAGGATCCCACAAGTCACATGGCACGGCCAAAAATCCCACCTTAAACCTAGAGGAAACATCTTGGAAGTCATCTTGTCTGATCCTTAAAGGGGCATGAATTAGGTTGAGTGACCACCTAGTCAGTACCTAGATTGTTGCCTCAGCTTGCCCTGTGACCTCAACATGGATACATGGTGGATATTTCCATTTTGAAGCCACGGTTCTATTGACATCACATCTTACTAGTACTTTCTCCTTTTCAATAATACTTTAAGGTTTATTCATGTTGCTTCAAAGCCAGATGAAACTAGAATGTTTTGAAGTATTTTCCCCATGTTGAATTTGTATAACCATATGGCATCATTGATGCCAGATGCTGGTCTCACCACCCAAATGTATTGTCACATTTCATCGAAAGTCGTCAGGGGTTTTGCATTCAAATCGGGTATTCGTTTTATTGAAACACTCTAGAGAAGGCGATTTGCTGGATGTTGCCTCTAAATAGCACACTTGTCTAGTACTTTGAACAAATGACTCCGCTAAGAAAATCGCCATGAACAAACAACTTTTCAGGAATGCATTTGTCAGTAAAGCGATGATTCTCATACTCTATTTCATGAACCAATGCCAGGTTGGCTGCCCAGGAATCACCTGGAAAGATTGCTTAAAAATATAGTTTCTGGGCTGCATCTCTGGAAATTTGGATTCAAAAGGTCTGGGAGAAGAGTCCCAGAACCTGGACTTTTTAGCAAGCCATCCTGATTGTTCTGATGCATAGCCAGATTTTGGAGGCTCTTTGAAAGTCAAGGTTGCCCTGCTTTTGTTTCTTTGTCTCACATCTCTTAATGATTTTCTGTTGCCTTCAGGAAAAAGTTCATATTTCATTTGGCATTCCCCAGACCCTCCATGTTCTTGCCCTAACCCACCTTTCCCATCTGATTCCTCGTTTTTCCTCTTCACATCCACCCCCAGTCAAATTGAATTGTCCACCCTTCATTTTACTTCCATGCCTAGGCATTTAACTAGTGCCTTGGACTGATGCATCCTTCCTTACATCTCTGCACACCCAAATCTGCCCTATTTCTCATGGTCTGGGCTTCACTGTGTGTAAGAAGGACTCCGAGGGCATCTTTAAAATACCAAGTCCTAAAACTCACTTCTGAGGATTCTGATTCAGCAGGCCTGGAGTGCTCAGGAGCCTCAGAGGGTCTGATGCAGGCACGCTTTCCCAGAGACATTACATCTAGCTCAAATGTCATCTCTTTATAAAACCATTTCTCAAAGCTTTCATGCTTCTCCACTCCAAATCCTAAAGCATTTTGTTTATGGATCATAATTTAATACTTCACTCTTTACCTTCTATTTGAATCATTCCTGTACATCATCATTTCTCTCATTCAACAGACGTTTACTGAGTGCCTAATACAAACGTATATCTTTCCTCAAGAACCCACACTCCTTAGGAGAAAGGATCTGTGTCCGTTTGTCCATGTGAACACCTTGAGCCTGAGTGTGCAGAGTCAGTGGACATCGTCAAGTTAAATCACTGTGCAGTAGATGAAGCAAGGCAAGAAACCAACCCAAGGATAAAGCTTTATTTTCCCTCAGAAATGTGAGTGTGAGGCAGATCCTTTCTGTCTCTATGCCCAAAATCTGAGATGTATGCGCCAGAAGGGGATCTGAGAAGACTTCTGGGGTTGGAAAATCTCAGAGCACAATGATGACTGGGTTCCAGGAAGTCTCTTGGCTTAGGTAGCATGAAAAAGCACCTGGCATTTCTAAATACAGTAGTTCTGCCATAAGGGAGGGACGAGAAGAGGAGGGGCAGGAGACATTGGGTGATGGAGATCTGCGGGGACTTCACTGGGGGTATACTTCCCTTC
This sequence comes from Moschus berezovskii, assembly GCF_049115385.1. Lineage (NCBI taxonomy): Eukaryota > Metazoa > Chordata > Mammalia > Artiodactyla > Moschidae > Moschus > Moschus berezovskii. The sequence goes on along the minus strand of NC_142488.1, from coordinate 129,412,849 downwards.
TGTCCTTCACCTGGTGTAGCAACTGCAGCTCCTCTAAAATCAGCCATTGTTGAAATTCTGTGGCTCTTTAATTATTTGGAGTTTACCTAAACACATATTAATATGTAATTGTGTAAAAAAATGTAAAAATACATAACCCACATTACTAGCCTTGTAAGTATCCTTCTATATTTCTATTCTCATGTAATTATATAAAACATGCATATGTACACATAAACACATTTTTGTTATAGATTACTTTACAAAAGTTATATCATGTTACTTAAACATTCCTGCATCTTATTCTTCTTGCCATTTACTAGCCGTGTGACTTTAGGTTTTCTGGTCTTCAGTTTCCTCATCTGGAAAATGAGGATAATAATAGTACTTACCTCTTAGGGTTATTATGAGTATTCATGGAGTTAAAATACATAAAGCACTTAAAATAGAGCTTTATATGAGTGCTTATTATTAGCATTATTAATATTATTCTCATTCAACAAAACCTACAAGTCAGCTGCAGTTCTTAGACTTCATCCTTTTTAATGGTTGCACAGAATTTTGTGATGGAGAATAATTTCTGTATCTATTCGACTTTTAGTTGACATTCACTTTGCTTCCTTTTTTTTTTTTCTTTTGGTCACACGAAAGCAACATTGCAGCCTTCCTATATATGCCCTTTTACTTTGTTATTCAGTCACTCAGTTGTGTCTGACTCCTTGTGACCCCATGGACTACAGCACACCAGGCTTCCCCGTCCTTCACCATCTCCCAGAGCTTATTCAAACTCATGTCCATTGAGTCAGTGATGCCATCCAAACATCTCATCCTCTGTCATCCCCTTCTCTTCCTGCTTTCAATCTTTCCCAGCATCAGGGTCTTTTCTAATGAGTCAGCTCTTCGCATCAGGTGGCCAAAGTATTGGAGTTTCAGCTTTAGCATCAGTTCTTCCAAAGAACGTTCAGCATTGATTTCAATTAGGATTGACTGATTTGATCTCAGACCAGACCCTTAACCTGCACTTTTTTTTCTTACTCTGGGACAGATTCCCAGGAATGGAATAGCTAGGTTAAAAAGTGCATACATATTGTTTTAAATTTCATTAAAGTCACCATGTTGCTTTCTAAACAGCATGTACCAAGTACACAATTCCATCAGTAAGGTATGAGTGTACCTTTCAGGCAATCCCATCAATGGTTGATCTTTCTGCTTTTTTTAACAGTTGTACGAAAAAGATCATCTCATTGTTATTTTAACTTGAGTTTCTGTGGCTACTCATGAGTCTGAGTATCTTTTGAAAAAATTGTTGGCCATTTGGATTTGCTTCTTAGTGGCTCTTCATATCGTTTGCTTATTTTTGAATGGATTGTTTCTCCTTGTCAGCTTCTAAAAGCTCCTCCTATGTTATTGCTATAAGCCCCTCATCTATTACCTGTGTGCAGCTTTGTGTCCAGCTTCTTGTTTTATTGATTTTACTTATTGGGCCTTGTGCCAAATTTTTGAAAAATATATATATATATAGTTAAATTTCTTTTATAACTTCTGAGTTTTAAGGACTGGTTAAGAGAGTTTTCCTGCTCCTAGGTTGCACATATATTTTCCTAGATTTTCTTGCAAGACTTTTACTGTTTTTATATTTAAATATGTCCTTACCTGGAAACTATTGATTTTTGGTATAAAATAGAAGTTCAATTTTTTTTCAAATGTTTAGTTTCATTTATTTGGCTGTGCCAGGTCTTAGTTGCAGCATGTGGGATCCTTTTTTTTAAGTTGTGATATGTGGGATGTAGTTCCCCAACCAGGGATCGAACACAGGTCCCCTGCATTGAGAGCAGGGAGTCATAGCCACTGGACCACCAGGGAAGTCCCAAAATCTAACGGTTTATTCTTCCAAATTAATAGCTAGTTCCATCTCTATTGTTCATTAACAATCCATCTTTTTCCACTAAAATGAAATAATACTTTTGTCATGTATTAAATGCTTATGTATGGGACTTAATTCTTTATTCTCTACTTTGTTCCTCTGTTCTAACTGCCTATTATTCCTATGCCACTACCATGTTTTGACTTCATTATGGTGACATTAAGGTATATCTGATATGTGGTTAAAATATTTTTCTCTCATTATTCTTATTTCTCATGGCTATTCTAAGGTTTTTATTTTTCCATATAAATATTGAGGCTATGTATACACATCTTCCTCAACTTATGATGGGGTTGCTAAGTTGCTTCAGTCATGTCCGACTGTGGGAGCCTATGGATTGCAACCTACCAGGCTCTTCTGTCCATGGGATTCTCCAGGCAAGAGTACTGGAATGGGTTGCCATTTCCTACCAGTGGATCTTCCCGATCTGAGGATTGAACTTATGTCTCTTATGTCTACTTGCATTTGCAGGTGGGTTATTTACCACTAGCGCCACCTGGGAAACTCTATGATGGGGTTCAGTTCAGTTCAGTTCAGTTCAGTAGCTCAGTCGTGTCAGACTCTTTGTGACCCCATGGACTGTAGCATGCCAGGCTTCCCTGTCCATCACCAACTCCTGGAGCTTGCTCAACCTCATGTCCATCGATTCAGTGATGCCATTCAACTATCTCATCCGCTGTCGACCCCTTCTCTTCCTGCCTTCAATCTTTCCCAGCATCAGGGGCTTTTCCAATGAGTCAGTTCTTCGCATCAAGTGGCCAAAGTATTGTAGCTTCAGCATCAGCATCAGTCCTTCCAGTGAATATTCAGGACTGATCTCCTTTAGGATTGACTGATTTGATCTCCTTCCAGTCCAAGGGACTCTCAAGAGTCTTCTCCAACACCACAGTTCAAAAGCATCAATTCTTCGGTGATTTCTTTATGGTCCCACTCTCACACTTATACATGACTACTGGAAAAACCATAGCTTTGACTAGATGGACCTTTGTAGGCAAAATTCCTTTGTGGCTCAGCTAGTAAAGAATCCACCTGCAATGCAGAAGACCTGGGTTCAATCCCTGGGTTGGGAAGATCCCCTGAGAAGGAAAAGGCTACCCACTCCAATATTCTGGCCTGGAGAATTCCATGGACTGTATAGTCCATGGGGTCGCAAAGAGTCAGACACGACTGAGCAAATTTCAAAAATTAAAAAGGAACCTGGAATGTTGATTCAACAAAAGGAAAGAGGCGACCCTCCCCTCTTGATTGTCCATGGGCAAGGAGCTGCACAATGGGGTTATATCCTGATAACTCCATTGTAAGTTGAAAATACCCTGTTGAAAATGCATTTAATATGCCTAACCCTGCAGAGTATCATAACCCAGTCTACCTTAAACATGTTCAGAATACTTACATTAGCTTATAGTTGGACAAAATCCTCTAACACAAAACTTATTTTATAATAAACTGTGGAATATCTAAGGGCTTCCCAAATGGCTCAATGGTAAATAATCTGCCTGCCAATGCAGGAGCTTCAGGAGATGGGGATTTGATCCCTGGGTCCAGAAGATCCCCCGGAGTAGGAAATGGCAACCCACTCCAGTATTCTTGCCTGGGAAATAGAGGAACCTGGTGGGCTACAGTCCAGGGGGCCACAAAGGGTTGACTGAGCGACTGAGCACACACACAAGTTTGATATCTAATGTAATTTATTGAATACTGTAGGGAAAGTGAACAACAGAATGGCTGTATGAGTACAGAATGGCTGTAAGCATATGGATTATTCATGCTTGTGATCATCTGATTGACTGGGAGCTGCAGTGGGGGCTGGTGCCCAGCATCACTAGAGAGTATGGGACCACATAGTTCTAGCCCGGGAAAAGAGCAAAATTCAAAATTTAAATTATGATTTCCAGTGAATATATATTACTTTTGCACCATTGTATGATCAATAACTCATAAGTTGAAACATCATAAATGGGGGACCATCTGCAAAAATAAATTCCCTCTCTTTTCCTTGAAAAATCATGTTGGGAATCTAAATTGGAATTTTAAAAAGAACATTGGTTTTGTGAAAATTGACATTTTATGATACAAAATCTTATAATTCTTTAATTCATTCCCTTTTTCCAAATTTTTTTTATGTCCTTCAGTCAGCTATTGTAATTTTCTTCCTACTGGCCTGATGTTTTTCTTGTTTTATAGGTTTTTTCATTATCACAAATATAATTTTTCCCATTTTCATATCTTGGTGTTGATTGCTTGAATAGAGAAATGCTATCTGTTTTGTATAGTAACCTTGTATTCTTTACCATACCATATTCTCTAAATAAGTCTCACAGATTTTATTAGAGTGTTTTGTTTGGGTAGCTGTACAAATATACCACTAGCAGACAAAGAAATAGATGTCTTTTCTGATATTTGTTAGTTCTTTCTCTCTTTTTTTGGTCTTTTTTATAAGCTAGAATCCCCAAGGCAATGTTGAATAGTAATGAGGATAAGAAGCATTCTTGTCGACTTCTAAATTTTATTTGAAGAGGTCAGTGTTTTGCCATTTGAGATAATATTTGGTATCCATTTTTGGTAAACAATCTGCATTATTTTAAGAAATTTCCTTCTAATCCTGTTTCACTTAGAAATGTATTAGGAGTGCAGCTGAATTTTATCAGTTGACTTTGAAGCCTTTCTTGATACCATTATTCAACCAGTTTTCTTTTTTAATTTACTAATGTAGTGAATTATGTCAATAGATTTTCTGATACTGAACCTCCTTTGCATTTCCAAATGTAATACTGTATATCAGTAATTTCTGTGAAACAAACCAGCCAAAATTTCAGTGGCTTCAAAAACAACAATCATTTCTTCCTGTTCATGGTTTCTTCAGGTTAGTTGGGGTCTGATTAATCTAGTCTGGGCTCAGCCAAGTGGCTCTGCTTGTCGCTTGCAGGTCTGTTGGTCTGATGGGGCTGCTTTGCTTCAGGGAGTGGTGGCTGGAGCAGCTTTGCCCCAGGTGACTCTTATCCTCCTCCTGGGGCAAGAAGGCAGCCAAAGCTGTTTCAAAGTGACTGCAGAAGCACAAGAAGGGAGGCAGATGTGCATAAGGCCTCTTGAAGTGTAGGCTAGGGACTGGTTCCCTTCGACCTCATTTTATTCCCTCAAAGCCATTTAGCTTCCCTGGTGGCTCAGTGGTAAACAATCCACCTGCTAATGCAGGAAAGGCAGAATTGATCCCTGGGTCGGGAAGATCTCCTGGAGAAGGAAATGGCAACTCACTCCAGTGTTCTTGCCTGGGAAGTACCACAGACAGAGGAGCCTGGTGGGCTACAGTCCATGGGGTTGCAAAGAGTCGGACATGACTGAGTGACTGAACAACAACAAAGTTAAAGGGTGGGGAAATATATTCCATGTTGATGGCAGAAACTCCAAAATCACATGAAAAAATTCTTGGACACAAGGAGGGGCGAAGAATTATGGCCCTCAGTAGCCATAACTTTACTGAAAGATTGTTGGATTATATTTGCAAGTGTTGTATTCAAAATGTCAGCATCTACATTTTAAAAAACGTGTTTATGAATTTCTTTTGTAGCCTCCTTTGTAGATTTGGGTATTTAATTAAATTCAGTTCAGTTCAGTTCAGTCGCTCAGTCGTGTCCGACTCTTTGCGACCCCATGAATCACAGCACACCAGTCCATCATCAACTCCCGGAGTTCACTCAAACTCATGTCCATCGAGTCATTGATGCCATCCAGACATCTCATTCTCTGTCGTCCCCTTCTCCTCCTGCCCCCAATCCTTCCCAGCATCAGAGTCTTTTCCAGTGAGTCAACTCGTCGCATGAGGTGGCCAAAGTATTGGAGTTTCAGCTTTAGCACCAGTCCTTCCAATGAACACCCAGGATTGATCTCCTTTAGAATGGATTTGGTTCCTAGAAAAGAATTAAGGGGGTTCCCATTAACCTACTCTGTAGATGACCCCAGCAGCTTTCTCCACTGAAGAAACCAGTAGCTGCAGGAGTGCAAGGCACAAACCTAGACCTCCCCACAGCTGACCCATGCCACTGTGTGTGCTCTCAGGGCTAGACCCTTCAACTGTGCTCTTGCACACTGCTGGCCTGACACCCATCAGCAGCCTTCACTGCCATGTGTACATCTGTGTTGACATCCTACAGCCATGGAAGTGTATGCTGATAACCAGGGCCCCTGCAGCTGCTTGTGGGCCTGGATCTGGCCCTTTCTCCTATCACTAACCTTCACCACTAAACTCACCACTAAGCTCACCTTATGAGCCCAGCATTTATGCACCTGTACACCACCAATCTGGTTTCCAATGCCATGCATCAAAAATAATAAAATACTTAGTAATAAATTTAACCAAAAACCTATTTACAAAGCTAAAAGACATTGATGAAAGAAACTCAAAAAGATAAAAATAAATAGAATGATATTCTACATTCATGAATCAGAGGAGTTAATATTACTATGGATAGTAATTACTATAATTAAATATATAAAAAATAGATATTACCATATCATGTATGGATGTGAGAGTTGGACTGTGAAGAAAGCTGAGTGCCGAAGAATTGATGCTTTTGAACTGTGGTGCTGGAGAAGACTCTTGAGAGTCCCTTGGGCTGCAAGGAGATCCAACCAGTCTATTCTAAAGGAGATCAGTCCTTGGTGTTCATTGGAAGGACTGATGCTAAAGCTGAAAGTCCAATACTTTGGCCACCTCATGCGAAGAGTTGACTCACTGGAAAAGACTCTGATGCTGGGAAGGATTGGGGGCAGGAGGAGAAGGGGACGACAGAGAATGAGATGTCTGGATGGCATCACCGTCTCGATGGACATGAGTTTGAGTGAACTCCAGGAGTTGGTGATGGACAGGGAGGCCTGGCGTGCTGTGATTCATGGGGTAACAAAGAGTCGGACATGACTGAGTGACTGAACTGAACTGAATATTACTAAAATGTCCCTAGTACACAAAGCCATTCATTGCACCCTCTATCAAAATTTTAATGACACTTATAACAGAAATTTAAAAAAAACAATCCTGAAATTCCTATGGCACCACAAAAGGCCATAAATAGGCAGAGAATCTTGAGCTAGAAGAGAGCTGGAGGCCTCACTCTTGTTCATTTCAAACTATATTACAAAACTATAATGATCAAAACAGTATGGCATTTGCATGATCAAGGAAACAGACTTGAGAAGCCACTAAGAAGACTAGAATATTCAATGGAGAATGGATAGTCTCTTCAATAAACAGTATTGGGAAAACTAGATACCCATATGCAAAAGAATGAAATTGGACCTCTATCTTACACCACTCACAAATATTAACTCACAATGGTTTAAGGACTTAATTGTAAGACCTAAAACTGTAATATTCAAGAAATCTCCTAGACCTTGGTTATGGCAATGATTTTTTGGGTATGACACCAAAAACGTAGGCAACAAATGCAAAAATTAACCAGTGGAATCATATTAAACCAAAAAGCTTCTGCATAGCAAAAGAAATAATCAGCAAAATGAAAAGATAACCTATGGAATGAGGGGAAGTATTTCCAAATCATATATCTGATAAGGGATTAATATACAGAATCTATAAAGAACTCATACAACTCAATAGTGAAAACAACCAAACAATCCAATTAAAAAATAAGCAAAACACCTGAATGGACATTTTTTTCACAGAAGACATACAAGTGGGCAACAGGTATTAGGAGGAGGTGCTCAAAGTCACTAACCATCAGGGAAATCAAAATCAAAACCAAAATGAGATGTCACTTCACATCTGTGTGATTGACTACCATCAAAAAAACAATAGATTACTAATGTTGGTAAGGATATAGAGAAAAGGGAACTCTGGTGCATTGTTATAGGAATATAAATTGGTACAGCCAATATAGAAAACAGTAAGGAAGTTCCACAAAAAAATTGAAAAGAAACTGCCATATGATCTAGCAATTTGACTTCCGGGTATATACCTGAAGGAGATGAAATTACTATCTTGAAGTGATATCTGCATTCCCATGTTCATTCCAGCATCATTCACAATAGGGAGGATATGGAAATAACTCACATGTTCACTAATGGATGAATGGATAAAGATATGGTGTATACACACACACACACACACACACACACACACACAACGGAATATAATTTGGCCATAAAAAGAAGGAAACCCTCCCGGTTGTGACAAGATGGAAGAACCTTGATGGCAGTATACTAAGTGAAATAAGTCAGGTGAAGAAAGATATGGCATCCGGTCCCATCACTTCATGGCAAATATATGGGGATAAAGTGGAAACGGTGGCAGAGTTTATTTTCTTGGGCTCCAAAATCACTGTGGAAGGTGACTGTGGCCACGAAATTAAAAGACAATTACTCCTTGGAAGAAAGGCTATGACAAACTTAGAGTATTAAAAAGCAGAGACATCACTTTACCGACAAAAGTCTGTATAGTTAAAGCTATGGTTTTTCCAGTAGTCATGTACGGATATGAGAGTTGGACCTTAAAGAAGGCTGAGTGCTGAAGAACTGATACTTTTGAATTGTGGTGCTTGGAAGATTCTTAAGAGTCCCTTGAGCAAAGACATCAAACCAGTCAATCTTAAAGGAAATCAACCCTGAATATTCATTGGAAGGACTGATAAGGAAGCTGAAGTTCCAATACTTTGGCCACCTGATGGGAAGAGCTAACTCATTGGAAAAGACTCTGATGCTGGGAAAGATTGAGGGCAAGAGGAGAAGGGGGCAACAGAGGATGACATGGTTGGATGGCATCACTGATTCAATGGACATAAGTTTGAGCAAACTCCAGGAGATAGTGTAGGACAGGGAAGTCTGGTGTGCTGCAGTTCACAGGGTCGCAAAGAGTACGACACAACTTAGCAACTGAACAATAACGAACAACAATAGAGAAAGACAAATACTATGTGATCTCTCACTCTCACACACACACATATACACACACAGAGTATTTACACAATGTTATTTGTCAATTATATCTCAATAAAGCTGAGGGAAAAAGAATTAAAGAGCTTTCCTTCTATTTTATGGCCTGGAGTAAATCCAATCATATTAACATTACTTGTTTTTTTTTTTTTATTGAATTGAAATAAATGAACCACTCTGTTATGATGACTTTTTCAGTGGTAGATATTTAATCACTTTTTCCATCTACTTTTTGATAATTGACCTATTTAACACTTCTTGTTGGGTTAATTTTGGCTTCTGAAGAATCACGCTTTTTTTCCTAAATTTTCAGGTTTGCTGCTATAGATTTAATGTAGTGTCATTTATGATTATTTAAATCTTTTATGTATACTTTTCCAATTCCAGTGTTGTCAATATTTATTCTCCCTTTTTCCTTAATGAGGCTTGCAAGAAGGTTACCTGTTTTGCATGTCTTTTCAAAGAACAAGTTTTGGTTATCTCATTAATTCCACTTTTTTTTTTTTGCTGCTAAAAAGACTTTTCCTAGTTTTTGTTTGTTTAATTTCTGGTTCTTTCCCACATATCTTGAGATGAATACTAAGTTCCTTTATGTTTGCATCTTTGTTCATTAATATTGAGATTGAAGAAGATAATTATTTTTCTGAATAAGGTATTTACTATGCCAAGTAGATTTTAGAAAAAGTGTTCTTTTAAATTGCTTTCTAGATAGTTTGTAATTTCACTTTTTATCCAGTGGTGTTCCAGGAGTGTATTTCTTAATTTCCAAAACAGTTATTCTTTGCATCTTTTACATTATGTAAATTTTATAGCTGTTATGCTTAGAAAAATCTATTATATTTTTAAAATATTACTGCTTTTCCTCTGTGTCTTCCCTCTTCTTCTAGAAGACTATTCATCAAGATCTACAACTCTCTCATTTTCCTTCATGATTCCATGTCTTGGTATTTTCGACTTCGTGCTCCACGATTCTTCTTTCACTTTCTCTTCCAGGTGACTGTTGGATCGCAGCAGTGATCATCCTCTCCTTCAATTCATCCCTGAACTGTAGTTGGGGAATTGCATTTTGTAGTTCCAGAAAGTTACTTTTTAGTTACACTTGAATCTCTGTATGAGTTCTTCTTTTGTTGTTATAGCTGTTGTGGTTGTTCAAGTTGGCATCTGTCTATCTCCCAATCAGTTTATTTCTTTAGACATGCATTGTTTCATCAACCTGCCACTGGGTGCTGGACAGACATGGTTATAAAGGATTTAGTTATTCACCCATAGCAGTCAGCTCATGGTGGAAGGGGATCTCTGAGAGTCCCACAGAGGCTAGGAGGCCCTTAAGTAGTGAGAAACTAAGTACCTGAAGAAAGCTGCCCTCTTCCCAGGTCTCCTTGCAGAGTCCCCCTCTGCTCCTTACTTCATTCCTTTTTGGCCTCTAGGAGGCCTAGGTGTGAAAGTGAAAGTCGCTCAGTCATGTCTGTCTTTTTGCAACCTCATGGACTATACAGTCCATGGAATTCTCCAGGCCAGAATACTGGAGTGGGTAGGCTATCCCTTCTCCAGTGGATCTTCCTGACCCAGGAATCAAACCGGGGTCTCCTGCATTGCAGTAGGATTCTTTACCAGCTAAGCTACTAGGGAAGCCCTAGGAGGCCTAGGAGACCAGGAATATAGGTCTGGTACTATTTCCTGGTCTCCTTGCACTAGGCTTTCCTGGAGCTTCATCCAGCTTTGCTCAGCAATCAAAGGAGTTTGCTGAGACTCTCACAATGCCTAGGGCTTCACTCATATATGGTAGCTTTTTGGTTAAGGAGAGCCAGGCAGCCTGGAGTTAAGGATAGAAACAACTCATGCTTAGGTCATTATCTTCTCAGGATCTTCTGTGGTTTCTAAAGAAAAAGAAGAAAGCCTTTTATATGATTGGACCTTATAGTTACACTGAATCCCAGAGAGCTGCTCTTTAATAACACAGGGCTGGTGATGAGGCTCGGAGTGGAACCTATATCAGTTTGGGGCAATCATGAAAATAGAACTGAAATGTCACAATAAGAAGGGATCTATCTATCTATTTATATATACATATTTATAAAAGTGGGAGTAGCTAGGAGAGTGAAGGTCTAGAAGGTTCATGCCAGAGGATCAAATGTTTCTAGTAACTGCAGCTCGCCTGCAATACAGGAGACCCTGGTTGGATTCCTGGGTCAGGAAGATCCACTGGAGAAGGGATAGGCTACCCACTCCAGTTTTCTTGGGCTTCTGTGATGGCTCAGCTGGTAAAGAATCCGCCTGCAATGCAGGAGACCTGGGTTCGATCCCTGGGTTGGGAAGATCCCCTGGAGAAGGGAAAGGCTACCTACTCCAGTATTCTGGCCTGGAGAATTCCATGGATTGTATAGTCCATGAAGTTGCAAAGAGTCGGACACGACTGAGCGACTTTCACTTTCACGAAGCATTGGAGGGGGTGAGGAAGCCAGAATTCACTGGAGTTCTGAGAAATTACCAGGTCTCACTGCAAAAGGTGACCCAGAAGTGGAAGCTCAGAGAGAGAGAGATGTGTGAGGTCACACTGAATGTCACAGCGTCCCAAGAACAGGGACTTTGCTTCATTCCCACCTTCTAAGTCTGTTTTTCTCACTGGCAAATTCTAACCTGGAACCACACAGTGAAGGGGCTTCTGGGTAACCTAGTTCCTGGCCTTGGTCAGGAGTGACAGTGGTCGCTGAGCTGATAACAGACAGTTGAGCTCAGTATTCCATCAAGAAAAGCAAAGAGGAGCAGGGTAGGACTGTGGCTGTGGAGAAGTGGCCTCTGCAGAGACTCCTCTGCCTTTGGCCCCAGTGCCGTAGCCCTCTTGACTGCATGATTTGATCTGTCTCTCAGAGACGTCATCTCCACTAACACCAAAGCCACAGCACCATGCACTTACTGGTCGTGAATTCTTCCAGAATCCTGTGGCCCATCCTAACCAGGGAAAGACTGGTATGTGAGCCTTCCAAATCTAGGCCTTTGCAACAGAAAGACCTGTGTTCAAATCCTTCTACTGCTATCTACTACCTGGGCAGGTAAATTACTCTTTCTCATTCCTTTTCATTATTTCTAAATGAAGGGTGACAATCTCTAACTTTTAAGACAGTTACAAGTATGAAATGACAACTTATGTAAAGCACCATCTATTACTTACCGCTCCTCTTTTTGATCATTAGTCTTGCTGCCTTGACAATGCTTCTAGTGCTTGACTACAGAGAAGAAAAATGATGCTGTTACTTCTTTCCTTCTGTAGTAAATGGGGACCACAAAGGGGCTTCTCTTTTGCTGGCTGAGTGGCAGGGAGGCGGATCTCCTGTCGTTGATCTGAGAGACTCTCTCCAGAAGCAGACACAGTAAATCTTGACTTTTCAGTCTGGGTAAGGTACACAGAAGGCAGGCTTTATGTAATAGAGTGGAATGAATACAGAGAAGAAAGTAATAGGGAGCAGTCAAGCTAGACCCCGGGAGTAGGAGAAGAGGGTGAGAACATGGAAAGGAAAATAGCACTGGAGGCTGCATTGGCAGAAGTGGAATGGAGCAGAATAAAGTATTTCATGGGTAGGACTTCCCTGATGGTCCAATGGTTAAGACAGCAAATTTCCAGTGCAGAGAATGTGGGATTGATTCTTGGTCTGGTCAGGGAGCTAAGATCCCACATGCCATGTGGTGTGGCCAATGATAAATAAATAATAAAAAACAAATAAAATCCCCTACATATAAAGATATGTACGTGCACGCATGCTACTTTGCTTCAGTCATGTCTGACTCTTTGTGACTCTATGGACTGTAGCCTGCCAGGCTCTTCTGCCCCTGAGATTCTCCAGGCAAGACTACTGGAGTGGGTTGCCATGCCCTCCTCCAAGGGATCTTCCTGACCCAGGGATAGAACCCTCATCTTCTAAGTCTCCTGCCTTGGTGTGCTCTTTACCACTAGTGCCACTTGGGAAGCCCAAAGACATTGAATGTACACATTCATTAAAAAAAAAAAAGAATTGCAGGACTGGGAAACTGATTCCAGTGCGTCCCTTAAAGAACATAGCCACAGACTGGCAGGTAGTTATACCCACAGAGTGATGGGTACCAGCACACCCCAGCTATGTGCCAGGTGCAAGTCCATCTTATGGCAGGTAAAAATCATACCAACTGGGTATAGTTTCACGGAAGAAGAGTGCAGGTACAACTGTCTCACCATTAGAAACTCAGCTTGGTATTTCTGAATCATCTGCAAGTTATCCCTCTATCCCTAAAATGTAACTGTTCTAGACAGTACCAGCGGCTTATCAGGACTCTGTTGGCAGGTATAAATCCAAGCCCCAAACTCTGGTGCTCCAAAGAGGGTTTAAGCAACTTTCCAAGAAAATGGAGGTTGGAGGCAAAATGCACTAGCCACACAGTGACGGTCACTTAAACCACCAGAAGAAGAGAAAGATTCTCAGGATCTCTCTTTACCAAAAGCCTGGGCAGTCAGACAGTGTTGGAGACAAAAGGAGAGAGGAGTCACAGGCTGTGATCTCTGAAGGCAGATAGGGTGTGTGCCAGAAAATGCTTACTAGGGTTAAACAAGTGTTAAAGGAAGAGGGAGGAGGTGGGATGAGGCAAAGGGAGAAGTTGATCTTGATGCAGGTGCCTCAAAGCCTCAGCCACCAGGTGGGGAGCTATGGCGTGAGAGGCCATCTACCAGAGAACCTGCATTGAGTCCAGATAGCCAGGCCTTGCCACTCAGATGTGGGCCAACCCCGGAAGGACAGGACTTCTGGTGAGGGTCAAGGGCTGTGCAGCAGAGACAGACCCTGAAGGAACTGACCTCTGAGGCTGCCCCCTGACCCACCCCCTCACAGCTGGCTAGGAAACCCTTCCTGGAAGGGGAATCCCTCCCGTGGACACACTTCGCTGTCAACCATGTGGGCAGTCAGGTATTGACAGGAAATGCATGAAAGCCCAGTCTTCCCTGAGATCTCTATTCTCGCTCTAATGCTTGTATTTACTTAAAAATTCTAACATTTATTTTTATTTATTTATGTATTTGGCTGTACTAGGTCTAAGCTGCAGCTCGAGAGATCTTTAGCTGTGGCATGTGAACTCTTAGTTGGGGACATGGGGTCTAGTTGCCTGAGTGGGGATTGAACCCAGACCATCTGAATTGGGAATGAGAAGTCTTAGCCACTGGACCACCAGGGAAGTCCCTTGGCTTTATTTTCTAATAAAGAGACATTTTAGAGCCACCAATGATTTTGTAACATTTATAAAATATGGAGTGTCACAGAGTAGAAAGAGTTGGGCCTTTGGAGACAGAAGGTCCTACTTGAGTCTCAATTCTGGGCGTACCTTTTTACTGCAATCTAGGGTCAGTTGTTTTACCTCTCCAAGCTTGTTTTCTCCTCTCGAAAATGGAGATAATCATAGTCACTAATTCAGAGGGTTGCTGTGAGTATAAAATCTGGATAAATATTTAGTACAGAGCTGGAAACCCAGTCAATTAAATCACTGGCGATACAATGATGAAGCTATTGACTGTGCCTTGGATGTGCCAGGCACTATGTAAACCATGGAGTGGGCATGGGGGCAGTTAGGAGAGTTTAACCCAGTCCTTGTCATCAAGGAGTTTACAGTTTCCTTGAGGATTCAAGATATGGGCAAATGGGAGTAAGTAGTAGTATTGTCAGAGAAGGCACTGGCAAGCCACTCCAGTACTCTTGCCTAGAAAATCCCATGGATGGAGGAGCCTGGTAGGCTGCAGTCCGTGGGGTCGCTAAGGGTCAGACACGACTGAGCGACTTCACTTTCACTTTTCACTTTCACACATTGGAGAAGGAAATGGCAACCCCCTCCAGTGTTCTTGCCTGGAGAATCCCAGGGACGGGGGAGCCTGGTGGGCTTCCGTCTATGGAGTCACACAGAGTCGGACACGACTGAAGTGACTTAGCAGCAGCAGCAGCAGTAGTATTGTGCTAACAACTTACTACCATATCCAAGAATTTTGTAAGAAATTTCTTTTTTCTGCCTGACATGTTTCTGTTAGTATTGCCATGTAACAAGTAGAATGGAGGCAAGAGCAAGATTTGGCAATCTTCTGGAAGCTGACCTTGGTCAAAGTCTCTTGTATGTTATTTACTGGGAGAGATGATGGCTAGGTCCTCTGATTCGAATCGAGAAAACGTCAGGAGCATACTGTGGGGATAAGGCCACCTTTGATGGCCCATTCCTCTTGACTTGGGAGATTCTGAAGGCTGTGGACTGATAGGGATTCGGGTTGGGGACCCGATGCTGCCCAGTGATGTTCCTTGTATGAGAGAAAGAGTGAAATCCTTGAACAAGTTCTCCCTCATTGTTTCTTCCTTCACTGGAGAAGAAAGTGACCGAACATTTTAAGATGTTCATTCCTGACAGGCATCCCAACATCGCAGTACAATGTTCTAAATGTTCAAGTTCAAGGGAGGCAGAAGATCATGCATACTCAGTATAGACTGGAAAGGTCTTAGTATTAAACTGTTTTTGGATAAATCATTGACATCTTTCTGTCTTGTAACTTTTCCCTACTCTCAATTCTACTCACAGTTCTGTAGGTCAGAAATTTGGACCAGTCTCTGCAAAGATAGCTCTTTTCTGTTCCATGAATTCTGGAGCCTCACAGCTGAATGGCTGAGCGCTGGCTGGATGGCTTGACTGGGGTCATGTGTCTGGAGCCCCGTGCCCATCATCAGCTGGATTCCTTGGTTCTTCTTCACGGAGTCTCTCTGCATAAACTGTTTGGGCTTCCTTGCCACATGGGTGTCAAAGCATCTGCCTTCTTATGTGGTGGTTGGCTTCCCCCAGAAAGAAAGTAGAGCTGCCAAGTCTCCTAAAGTTTGGCCAGGAACTGACACAGCATCACTTTGGCCACGTTCTGTTGGTAAAAAAAAGTCACAGGCCCAGCCTGGATTTAACAGGACATTACCTCTAGAGGGTGGCGTAGCATATGTGTGTAGGATTAGGAGAAACTGTTTGTCGCTAATATTCCAGTTACTATTTCTGCACAGCTTAGTATCCTCAAATGTAGCAGCTAAAAAGATCCATTTAATTTTGCTCATAAAATTATGGGTCAAGAGTCTGAGAAGGGTGCCATTGAATAGTTTGGCACTTAGGGGTCTTTCACAAGGTTGTTGTCAGATGTCACTAGGAGCTGCAGTCATTTGGTGGTTTGACTGGGCTGGACATCCAAGATGGCTTGGTTGCTCAATGAACAGCCAACACCAGCTGTCATCTGGGAGCTCAGCTAGCACTGTAAGCTGAAGAGCCTAGATGTCACCTCTCCACTGTGGTAGTCTGAGGGTAAGCTGACATCATGCTAGGTGGCTGGCTTTTCTGAGAGCAAACGTCCTAAGAGGGCCAGGCAGGAGCTGCATGGCCTTTTCTAACCTAGCC
The DNA here is from genome assembly GCF_049115385.1 of Moschus berezovskii. NCBI lineage: Eukaryota > Metazoa > Chordata > Mammalia > Artiodactyla > Moschidae > Moschus > Moschus berezovskii. The sequence goes on along the minus strand of NC_142488.1, from coordinate 129,396,591 downwards.
TAAAATGAATACAGCATCGCTTCCACCATTGAAGCAGTTACAAGGCCCCTAGAATCAAGGAGAGTACTCATGGTGTCCACTTCACAATGGCCATGCCACAGCCACCATCTTTGGAGGTTATTTTGTGCTGTGCTGTGTTAAGGTGCTTCAGTCATGTCTGATTCTTTGTGCCCCTATGGACTGTAGCCCACCAGGCTCCTCTGTCCATGGGTTTCTCCAGGTGAGAATACTGGAACGGATTGCCATACCCTCCTCCAGGGGATCTTCCCAACCTAGGGATCGAACCTGTGTCTCATGTCTCCTGCATTGGCAGGAAGATTCTTTACCACTAGCACCACATGGGAAACCCTTGGAGGTTATTTACCCAGCTCTTTTTTTAAAAAAATAATTTATTGGAGGCTTCCGTGGTGGTTCAGTGGTAAAGAATCTGCCTGCCAATGCAGGAGAAGTAGCTTTGATCTCTGGGTCAGGAAGATCCCCTGGAAGAGGAAATGGCAACCCACTCCAGTATTCTTGCCAGGAGAATCCCATGGACATAGGAACCTTGTGGGCTACAGTCCATGGGGTTGCAAAGAGTCAAACACAACTGAAGTGACTTAGCACTTAGCATAGTTGATTTACAATGTTGTGTTAGTTTCATGTGTGCAGCAAAGTGAATCAGTTATACATATACCTATATCCACTCTTTTTAAAGATTCTTTTCCCATATAAGCCATTACAGAGTACTGGTTAGAGTTCCCTGTGCTATACAATAGATTCTTACTATATTTTACCCAATTCTTATGTTATAGAAATCCACCAACTTACCTATGATCCTGCTAGAAAGCAACCTTAAGTTATGACATGGACAAACACTGTAGGGTTTGCATCAGAAATGAATCCTTTCAGAGCTCCATCATTTGTTTCTCAGACAAAATTCCTGAGATGTGAACTTAAAAACTAAAGGGACTTCCACCTCTCAGATCTTGGCCCAGTGGGCCTTTCTTTATCTCAAGTATTCTGGTTGGAAGTATAGCTTTTGCCAGGCTGCCTCCTTCTGAACCGGCTTTCTGTTGTGAAGTGTTTTCACAAACGAAAAACACATTTGGTCCAGTGAGAAGCAGTCTTGTCACTGAAACTCTAATTTGGTGGTTTCTGATGACAATGGCTCTATATTCAGCTAGTCCAAACCTGTCAAGAAAAAGCCCTAAGTGTGTCTGTCCTCTGTGGCCCCACTCACCCTAAGCTTACCGTTCCACACAGACAATGGAACTGCATGGCATCTTGCCCAGAAGCATTGCTCAGAGCTGCTGGAGGATGAGCAAACCTGGAATCCAGAGGCTGGTGTCTTGAGGCATTTGGGAACTGGCATGAAACAGACACCAGGGAGGTGATGATAGGGCCAAAAGGATGAGACACTCAGTAACTTTTCCATTTTCCTATCAAAGACTCACGTTCAGTCCCACCCTCTAGAAAACAACCTGGCCCTCTTTAGGGGTGTGGCCATGTAGGCTTTTGTTTTGGAATATTGCTTTATTTCCAGGGCTGAATTACTTGACTCTACAGGGTAACCCCAGTGCCCCATGCTGTATTAAATGTATAAAGTCCTCTCTCATAGGAGGTGCAGAGGACAGAAGGGACCATTTTACTGTGGTGACAAGTCAGGAGAAATGAAGGGATCAGATAGCGCCAACTGCTAGAGTGAAAGTGAAAGAATTTTCACCCCAGGAGGACAGGACAGAAGGATCTGGGAGGGGCAGAGAAGTGCTACAAACTAAGCCCAGGTTTCATTGAGATGCTTCAACACTAGTGTCTGTTTGGTGGTGGGGAAAAGACCACCCTCTGAATGCCCTCTGATGGCATCACCAACTCAATGGACATGAATTTGAGCAAACTCCGGGAGATGGTGAAGGACAGGAAAGCCTGGTGTGTTGCAGTCCATTGGGTCGCAAAGAGTTGGAAACGACTGAGTGACTGAACAACAACTGAATGCCCTCATGTGGATGTCAGATCTCCCTGCAGCAGATCGTCCCAAATTACCAAGGATCTTGGGGACTGGACACAGCAGTATGGATTTTTCTAAGCCACTACCATTTTGTTCATATTAAACATCTCACTGGGCTTGGAAAAAGGGAAAGCCTCCATGCCTTTCACAGAAGAGGCTGCTGTGACCTCCCTAGCAGAATCTTCAGAAGCTTTATTTAGAGGAGATAACTTGTCCTGGTCCTTAAATATTCATGATCCTTGGTCTCTGGCATGAATATCTTTATGATGTCATTGATTTGCCCGCAAATGAACACACATCACTGTATTGTTCTTGCATGAAATGTCTAGTTTCTTTATCTTCTGATTATTTCTTTTGCAGAGTGGTTTGGGGTGAAGAAGCACACTTTTTTTGGTCTGTTTGAATGGATAGGCAGACTCCACTCATGTTCCCAAGTAGATGTCTCTTCAACTCACCACAACCATATAAACTCACCTAGGTTTACTACTACTACTAAGTCACTTCAGTCGTGTCAGACTCTGCGACTCCATAGACGGGAGCGCACCAGGCTCCTCTGTCCACAGGATTCTCTAGGCAAGAATACTGGAGTGGGTTGCCATTTCCTTCTCCACACCTAGGTTTAGTCATATGTTAACTATTATTGTCCTTCAAGGAACAGGGTGATATCTGGCTTCCAGTTAGAAGTTACCTGTGCCAGAAGTGCCATTGGTAATAGGGCTTGCAGGATGGGGGAGTCTTCTCTGTGCAGAGAACCTTCTGGAAATTTTAGTGTGTCAGGAAAGCTTGGATACTCAGGATGCACACCATGCTTAATAACCCCCAGGACAGAGACCAACCCTTTTCCCCAAAGAGGGTCTTGTTGCTTACTGGAGTTATGTAGAAAAAGTAAATGTTACATGTACACAAGAGAGGAATATATGTGTGTGTGTGTGTGTTGAACATGATGAGTTAAGGGAGTTTGAAAAGACTGAAGGTTTCATGCTTGGCAGATTCCAGTGAAAATCTGCTTCCCCCCCTCCTTTTAAGATGCTGATAGGAGTGTTGAGAGACCATGTTGTCTAATAGAAGAGCATAGAAAAGAAAGAGACCCACCTGGCTTCTTATTTGCTCTCACCACTAGGAGGTGTGACCTCTGGACAAGTTACTTAACCTCTCTGAGCCTGTTTCCTCATTTGTAAAATGGAAATAATTCCTAGGCTTGTTGTGCGGAGAAGGCAATGGCAAGCCACTCCAGTACTCTTGCCTGGAAAATCCCATGGACAGAGGAGCCTGGTAGGCAGCAGTCCGTGGGGTCGCTAAGGGTCGGACACGACTGAGCGACTTCACTTTCACTTTTCACTTTCACACATTGGAGAAGGAAATGTCAACCCACTCCAGTGTTCTTGCCTGGAGAATCCCAAGGACGGGGGAGCCTGATGGGCTTCCGTCTATGGGGTCACACAGAGTCGGACACGACTGAAGTGACTTAGCAGCAGCAGCAGGCTTGTTGTGAAGATGAAATAAGATAATGATGTAAAGCATTTAGCCCGCTGCCTGGCACAGGGTAGTTACTAAATCCATAGTAACTGACTATTATTGGGTGTAAACTGAGGACTCAACCCCTCTTTCCTTCATTTTTCTTTTACATTCACCCAGGTTTCCATCCCTTTTGAATTCTGGTCAGCTGAAGAGAAATTTCTTCTTTCCCAGAGTACTGATATTAATGATCTAAACTTGGGTTGCATAACCACATTGTGTCATCAACTTCCAGATTATTAGATATTATTTACAAGAAAATTAGGCCTGGAGTTCCTTCCAGACCAAGGACAGAGGCTGCAAATTAAATTTAGAGGCTTGCCGACCTTTAGACCCGGGGCTGGAGGCAGGGGCAACCCACTCTCCTGGTCTTGAAAGACACAGCAGGCGCTCCTAATTGAGTTACCGCCTGGGATTCAGTAAGACTAATCCATCTATATAATTTCTTCGCCTGGTTTAATGCCATTAACGAAACCGAATTAAGGAGCGGGTGGAGTTGGGTGGGACCAGGGGAAACGGATTTTCTGTATGGTAGTCTCTGCCGCGTCTCTGCCGCCAGGCTGGAGCCTATGGTCTGATTAATGGACCACTCTGAGGACCAAGTCCTGCCAGCGGCCACCTGGGTCCCACGCCCTTCCGGGTATCCACGTGCCGAGAACAGGGCCATCTTGCGCAAAGGGTTTCCCAGGATGTCCCAGGGCTACCCTGTCCCCCTTCCCTATCCCTGGCTCTCTCATCTTTCCTATCACCCCTCTCTTGTACAATTTCTGAGCTGTTTCCCTTTAGTTCAGATCTTCATGGACCGTCCCTCTTTGGTCACTAGCGTGCTCCAGGCGACAGGCCGATCCGCTAATCCCTCTCAGCACCCGCCCCAAGTCCCACCTCACTCGGTTTGTCTGGGGTGGGCCATTCCGCGTGGTGGGCACTCTGCGCCTAGGTTGCCAACCAGAGCCACCGACCCTAGGAGGAGGGGCCTGTGTGCGGGGGTTGGGGGTGGGAGGCGGCCGCGGCCGCTGTCAGTTTCACTCTCTGCCCTACTGACACCCAGATCCTAGCGCGCCCTCCTCACCGAGAGTCCGACTGGCTCAACTTGGGCAACTGGCCAGAGGCGAGGAGTCGCCGACTCCCGGACTGAGATTCCATCGCTCGGTGCAGGCACTTGCCAACAGCGGAGTCCCCAAAGTGTAGGTGGCGACCAGCGCGGGCCCCGGCAGCGCTGCGGGGAAGGCGGGTGCCCGGATCAGACGGTGGAGGGTAACGGGGGCCGGGGCAGGGGGGACGGGGGGCCCTGGGCTTCGATCTCGGCGGCCGACAACACGAGTCCGCCCTGGCGGCGCCCGCGGGTCCTGCCCGCTCCGAAGGGGCCAGGGGACGCCCGGCCGACACGCTCGCCGGCGCTCCGCTGGCCTCGCCGGGCTTTGGCCACCCCGCGGCTGACGTCGGCGCGCCCCTGCCGAGCTATCCTTTTACTACAGCCCGCCGGCGGCTTTGTGCCGGCCCCGCCCTCTCCGGCCCCCGCCCCCAGCGAGCCGGTACCTTGCGGTCTATATAGAAGGCGCCGCCGCGCCGATTCGCGGCTCTCCGGGACCCGAGAGTTCTTTGGAAGCAGAGCGCGAGCGAGGGAGCGGGCGAGCTCCTAGTGGGTGTGGGTGTAGGGAGAGAGAGAGCAGGTAAGGGCCGTCGCGTCCCGCTCCTCTGCCCGCCAGCAACTCGGGACCCCCTTTTGGCAAAATCATAGGAACCTGGAATGTTGGTTCAACAAAAAGAGAGAGGCGACGACCCTACCCTCTCGATTGTCCGCGGGCGAGGAGCTGCGCGGCTCTGCGGTGTAACAGGCTCACACGTTGCTCATCACATGTTCAAACATTTCCCTTTCGGGGAGCCTCGTTATTTTTAAGTGAATATTTTCGTCTTTGTTTTGATGTTGTTGTTGTTGTTGTTTTTAAACCTTCCTCGGGGTTTTATTTTGATGGAGTTGGCGGCCCGCAGCATATGGGGAGAGTAGGGGAAGCGGCCCGCCGGCGCGCGGGTAGCCCACCCCCAGGCAACTCCCAGGGAGGCCCGCGCTGGCCCGGCGAGCGGCCGGCGCGGAGCCCAGGGAGGCCCGCGGCGGCAGAGCCTGGGAGTCCCGGCCGCACGTCTCGACGGCGCCGGGGGTGGCGAGCGCGGCTCTCCGCGGGCGGGCGGCTAGGCAGGAGCGGCGGGCGCGGGGCGCGGGGGGAGCGCCGCGCCGCTTTGTCTCTGCACTTCTGGAGCCAGGCGCGCGGCTCCTCCCGCGGCCGGCCGCTCTGGCTCGCGGTGGCGGCGGCGGCTCCTCCTTCACCCCTCTCCTTTCCTCCCCACTCTCTCGTAGGCAGCGGCGGCGGTGGCAGCGCTGGGGAACAGCGGATTCCGCCCGGAGCCACACCGAGGGGAGCTCGCGGTCGCGACTTGCCGCCCTAAGCACTCTCCCAAGTCCGGCCCGCTCGGCGAGGACTTCCGTCTCCTGGCCGAACCCTGTCAAGCAAGCTGGGATCTATGAGTGGAAAGGTGACCAAGCCCAAAGAGGAGAAAGATGCTTCTAAGGGTAAGCCCGCCCGCCGAGTTCGCCTGCTTCCCTTCCCTTGGTTTCCCTCGCCCGCTCGCGTGCGCGCCGCCCTCCGGCGGCTCCCGGCCTCCCTCCCGGAGCCTAAGCTGCCCGTGACCTCTGCGACCCCGGGCGAGAAAGGGGCGGGAGGGGGCCGGGGACGCTGGGGTGGGGGTGGGGGGCTCTGAATTTGCACCACTTTCTCTCCTTCTTCGTGGGATTGTCGCCCCGCGAGTGCCACCAGCCTCTTCACTCCCCCCTCCGGACGCACCGGGGTGGCGCTGCGGGCAGACGGAGCTGCTGCAGCCCGGAGCGCCGGGAACAGCGCTGCCTGCCACCGGCCGGCCGCCTCTCGGGGCGAGTGCCTGTGTGTTGCGTGTGCGCGAGTGTGCATCTGTGTGCCACACGTTGACATACTCAGGAAAGAATCTGCCCCACTCTTAGAACCCGTCCTCCGATCCACCTTTCCGCCCCCCGTCTCCCCGCCCCCAATGCAAACAAAGAGCCTGGCCGCGACACGCACCCCCTTCCCCCCACGCTCCTTTTCCCCTCACGCCCCCTGCTCCCCAACTCTCCCCGTCCCCTCCCCAGAAGGCAGGAGCTTGTCACCTTCCCTACGCCGCGTGCAAAAGTGAGCAATCCGGTTGCCCCGGCGCCGCCCGCGCTGCGCTTCTGCAGCGCCGCCTCGCCGAGCCCCGGGAGAACAAAGGCTCCGGTCCCTCGGCCACTAGTGCCCGGCGGGAGCGGGCCTCCGCGGGAGGGGAGAGCCCCGTCCCTCCACTCTGGGGGGTGCTCAACCACCTGGCCGCGGCGCTCGGCCGCCGGACCCCCACCCCCACCCCACAAGAGCGCTTCTTGGCCTGGGGCCTCCCATCGGCGGGCTGGGGAGGCGCAGCGGAACAGGGCGCAGGCCGGGGCGAACTCAGGAGCAGGAAGGGGCGTCCCCCCGAACCCCCACTCGTCCTAGCCGTGGCCTTACTAAGGGCCAGGCTTAGCTCCCCATTGTAAACCCGAGACAGCATCCTGGAAGCCCCGGTTCAGAGAGGGGCACGGGGTGGGGTGTGGTAGAGCCGTGGGGAACGGCAGGTGCCAGAGGTGCAAGTGTCTGGAAGGGCCCCGGAGCGGACGCCGGAGTGGGCTGGACCGGCCCGAGGGCCCCAGGCTCGCCGAGCCGCAGCGACCCACGCCGGGTCCACGCGGCTGCAGAAGTTGGGGCTGCCGTGGGGGGAGCCCCAGCCTTTGTTCACGGGCCCCGATTCCTCCTGGAGCCCTGGGGCTCCCTTCCCTCCCACTCCTTCCCTTCTTCCTTTTTCTCCTCTCCTCCTTCTCGCCTCTCCCCATCTCTCCGGAGCTTTCTTTCCCGGGAGATTCTAGGGCAGCGTCAGCCCTCCCCCGCGGAAAGTTGTCAAAGTCTTCAGCTCAGGGCCTTTATCCCTTGTTTCTAAATGGAGCCGCTTCTCCCAACTAGGCGAAGCGTGACGAGAGGCTCTAGAAGTTTGAGGGGGGGTGGTTTAGATCCGTGGTGCTAAGGGTCTGTTGCCATCGGCCTGCCTCGAGGCTCGAGGTCACCCCCTTCGGACCTACTGACGCCCGCTGGCTGTTTGAAGCTCACAGATTAATTGAACCGGTCACCCGGAAAGTAGAACTCCTGCTACACTTCTCCAGAGCTTTCCTCATTGTTGTGCGTTTTAAATATGTATTCGTGTGATAAGAGAAAGTGACTTCAGGGCCGTTACACTATTTTGTTTGCCCTGCAGGGGCCCGGAAAGGTAAATACAATTGAAGATGGTGCCACCAAATTGACCTAGGCAAGGGATTCCTCTTCTGCATTTGGGAATATTTCAAGTTTGTTTCTGGAACTTTGGTCCCTGATTTCCATCAGGTGATTACCTAAGGCGTATTTCAGGCTACCTTTGGGGGGATCCTGAAACCAAATTCATTCACAGAAAATGAGATGCTGCTCTAGGAATATAATTTGTAACTGTCCAGAAGGGGAGTAACAAGTCTGGAAACATTATTGACCCAAGTTTCTGTAACCCAATAATGAAAATTTTTACTAGGCATGTGTCATAACATTTTCTTATGTTGATTCACTTGAAACGGAATACCTCTCTGTAGGAATTGTGTAATTAGCATTTGGAATTACGGTTGTAATTAGAATAAATTAGTGTAATTTTACAAGACAACTTTAAAGGGAGTATACTTCCCCAAGGAGATGGGACTCTTATGACTGTGAACAGAGTTTCTAGACACTTTAAAACATAGGTAGCAGATAATTAGTAAGTTATTTTGTGCTCCTTAACGAAATGCGACTTTCAGAACATCTAAATTGCTCTTTGTCTTTTTATATGATGTTTTTCAACTCGTTGAGGTTAACAGCAGTGATGGACAATGATCTTTTCTGTAACCTTTTTCAGTAAAGTAGGCAGACAAGATAGACTCGACTCTTTGGGAGGTAGGAGGGGAATCTTGATTGCGTTTGAAAGTATTAAAATGGCCTCTTGTGCAACGAATCATCTTTTGTGTATTTATTTAGGCTTTGCACAAACTTTTAAATTGGCAGATGAATATATAGTCTGGGGCACTCAGCTCCTGAACAGGAGGACCTAGTTCTGTTTCAGGGAAGAAGAAAGCATAACATTTGTTTGTTCAAGCAGATACTCGCTTAGCTTTGATTCGCTCTTCTCTACCTTGTCACATAAGATTTTTTCAGCAGTTCTCTGTTGGAAAAGTACTCAGTGAAAGCTGTGTCTGGTTTATGGCAACCGTGTTCCTGTGGCTTTTGGAAAATGTGTGACCTGTTACAGATGAACTCAGATCGTTTGTGGATTGAGTGAAAGTGTTAGCCAGTTGTGGATTTCAAAACTGTTGTTTGGTTTGGGCGATCCCTGGTGGTCCAGTGGTTAAGACTTCGCCCTTCCACTGTAGGGGGCATAAGTTCGATCCCCAGTCTGGGAGCTAAGATCCCACGTGCTGCAAGATGTGGCCAAAACCACTGAAACTGTCATTTGGTTTGTAGTTGTAGTTTGGGTTTAGTTGATTTTGTCTGTGTTTTGTCAGCAACCCCTTCCCTTGTGCTTAGCCAGAGAGCCATCACTTCCAGACAGGTGTCAAGGCCATGTGGGCTGTGGGTTGTGGGTTCTCTGAGACGGCCAGCACTCACATCAGGCTGGGTTCTTGCTGGCTGTGGGGCAGTGCAGGAAAATTCCACGCATAGTCTGAGAGGCCAGCCACTCGCACAGCTGTTGCTCTAACAGATTACGGTGCCCACGTGCATTCACGGGCACAGCTCATTTTCAGCTCTCTTCCTGGCCTTTTCCAGTAGCCCCTCCAACCCTTCCTAAGAAAAGCCGTTGCAGTCAGGCAGCCAGCATCTCAAGTCTTCTTGAACCCTGAAGGCCATTCCTAAAGCTCATCTTGGTCTTGGCGGATTACTGTGATTGCTTCCATCAAGTGTCTTTCTTGGACTTGGGTCAGGCCAACCAGCTATTGAGAGGTATTTCACCCATAAGAAATCATGACGCTGGTGACCTCTTATTAAAAACTAGCAATCATAGCCTCCCTATTACTCATGAAGGGACTTCTTTTCTCACCTGGTGAATCAGTCACTGTGGACCAGTGTGGCTTGAAGGTCATCAGCCCCAGGTTGTCTCCTGTATCTAAGATGGTGATGACAGCTTCAGTGAGGGGGTGTGACCAGGGAGATCTCTGATCAGAATTGTTAGTCTGTTCCCTGGTGGCTCAGAGGCTAAAGCATCTGCCTGCAATGCAGGAGACCTGGGTTCGATCCCTGGGTCAGGAAGATCCCCTGGAGAAGGACATGGCAACCCACTCCAGTATTCTTGCCTGCAGAATCCCATGGATGGAGGAGCCTGGTGGGCTACAGTCCACGGGGTTGCAAAGAGTTAGACACGACTGAGTGACTTCACTTTCCTGGGGATAGGTGCAAGAGATGAGTGAACAATACCCCCAGATCCTCTTCATTCTTATTTCCAGTGCTGTGCCTCTTCTTGACCCACAGGCTAGAGCAGGAGGGGGATATGGGTTGGGGGTGCTATATCTTCTCTCTTAGTTCTGCTTCTTCTAAGTCTCTTTCCAGTACAGTTCAAGTCCTTTCAGAGGGTTCAGATGCATCCTCGGGCTGGCGATGTGAGGGAGGTTAGAGTGGGAAAGGATGTTGCCCAAGGAATGAGAAGCAGAAAGTGAGCTATAAGGTTGAGGTCCACGCCTAATGCTGGGCCATGTAGGGTGGCCCTTAGCATTGGACCAGAGCTGGGGAGAGAACCTGAATCAGGGTCTGGGTGGTAAGCTGGAGGGTTGATGTGTGTGTGAGGCAGTCACTAGGGAGACAAAACTGTTAACATTCCAGGTCTTTTTGCAGCTGTGCTCTTTTATGTTCAAACCAACTACTCATTCTGGGAATTATAATCAACACAGAACAACCGGAATGTGTTGCAGCTCCTCAAATATATCCAATAAAAGGGCTTTCTAGTGTCTGCTTCATTATGGCTTGTATTTTTGGAGTTGAGAATTTGAAAGGAATAGAAGATAACTGCCAAGATTAAACAATTCAAGGAGGGGAAAAAAACCTCCTATGAATTAAAGTGTGGCGAATGAAGGGGATCCTCCATGTTTATTACCTTGCTATGCTTAACATGATCTTTGGAAGGTGAAGATTAGGCATATAAGTATACTCTTAACCATTAGTAGAGAAGACAAATGTCTGCAGAAATCAGTGTGTCTAGTCACCGTTTTACATTTCCCTATCCAGAAGCATCCAGAAAACACGTTCGCAATAGATTTGTTGCCCAGGCTGAGGAGCGGACTTTAGGCTCGTCATCCTATGTAGCGTGGTTTAGTCTAGTTGGTCCTCACCAGCTCAACAGGTAGCTTATCTGTTTGTGATAGACCAGTTCTATGAACTTATTTGAATCAGAATTCTGACATTTTTAAACATGGCACTTCATCACTTTGTTGAATGCCACATCCTGATGAAACATTTCTTAGGGGTGTGGATTTCTGGGTAAATGGCACTAATTTCCTAAAGAAAGTGAAATAGTATATAGTAATCATTCTGACCCCCACTCCAGCCTGCAGTTCTAATTTCTAAATGGATGGCCATTTTTCTCTAAAGCCCTGTTTTCCAGGATGTTAATCCTAAAGATGAGGCTTTTATATTAGAAAAGAGAGATGTTCTTGATTCTTGGGACACGACGGAAATGTGAAGGGCTGTTTTATTAGGGATCTGAGTTTGTAATAAAAATTAAGCCTAAATTGGGCTTCCCTGGTGGCTCAGAGGTAAAGCGTCTGCCTCCAATGCGGGAGACCCGGGTTCGATTCCTGGGTCGGGAAGATCCCCTGGAGAAGGAAACGGTAACCCACTCCAGTATTCTTGCCTGGAGAATCCCATGGACGGAGAAGCCTAATAGGCTACAGTTCACGGGGTTGCAAAGAGTCGGACATGACTGAGCGACGGAACGGAACGGAACAATTACTGTAGGTTGAGATTACTGTCAGGCAGTTCTCAGACCCTACTCATGCCTCTGCCCTTGTAAATTACTTTTCGCATTGATTTTCAAATGGAAATAGTATTAGTGTCACTGGCTAATGTCCATCCCCACAGGCAGTGGGCAGAGGGTAGTAGGTGTCCATGCTGAGTCTTTAAAACCCTGGTAGCACCCTTGGCTTCTGTGGGCGTAAGGTTTAGGTGGACAGTCTAGTGGGTGCATCTGGGCTGGACTGAGCTGAGGTATTTGCTTGACCTGCCTGCTCTCAGCCTTCTGCAGAGACTTAAGATTTGTTCTAGACCATCGCTATTGCCCAGAGGAATTCTCAGGTATATATGTTTGTCCTTTCTGGACCCTGTCAGTAGGGTCTGAGAAGAAAGAAAAAAAATCTGGTGAAAGGCAGGCCTGGTCAGAGGCCAAAGTATAAAAGAGTTATTTAAAAAAATGGTATGAACCCAATTTTCTTTTGTGTAATTAAAGATTATATACAATAACATGTACAGATCTTAAGTGTACATCTCAATGAATTTTGACAAATGTTTACACCCACATAATAGAATATTTTCATCACCCCAGAAAGTTTTCTTGTGTTCCTTTCTAATCATTCCCCCTTAGAAGGCAACTACTATTTTGATTTGTCATCACATTTTAGTTTTCGCTTTATTGATCTCACAGAATGCCACTTGTGGTTCCTGAGACCTAGAAACCTCTCCAGGCAGCGGGCTTCCTGTCCTGTCTGTCTTGTCCTCTGGTTTCTTGGAAGACTCCCACCCTAGGGCACTCAACAGGGTCTTGTCCTTACCTGGCCCATAAGGAGTAATTGTTGAATGAGCTAGGCAAGGTAGGGAATTCATTTAAGCCTGGGTGTCTATTCATCATTTAATAATAATAATAATGATCATAGTTATTATCATTACCATTATAGTAGCTTCTGAATTATGGACCACTTACTATTTACTAGGCATGCATGATTTATATATATATATAAATCCTCATGGCAGCCAAATGAAGTGGCAAATAGTATTTATGGATGTTAGAGATGAGAAAATTGAAGTTTAGGGAGATTATGTAGCTTGTGTGAGTTCACACAACTAGTGGGACACAGCTAGTGGGACCCAAATTACTGGCACAGTACCTGGCCATGAACAAATGATTGCCAGAGGCAGTGCCTCTTAACACCAAGGAATTAATGTCAATGGGTGAGTTTTTGACATCTACACAGGATGGAGAAGTTATTTTGGTTGGGGTCTTAAAATACAATGTAAGAGGAACAGGACCCTGTGGGATCTGCCCCTGACAGACCCCTTCCCCATAGCCTCTGTGGTAGTTCCTCTCTGAAGTACCCAGATAATAGTATCTCATGCATATTTCCTGAATTTTTCAGATGCTAAAACCCGCCACCAAATGGAAGAAGTTAACTACTTGATGATCAGGTGCAAGTACCCCCCAGACCTTTGGCGCCTAAAGACTGATAAAGTTAATCACCCTGTTACCTCACCACCAACAGAATTGTGCTGGAGCTGATCACCTCCCCCACCCTGCCCTCACCTGGGCTTTAAGGATGCTTAGCTGAAACCCTTTGGGGAGTTTGGGGTTCTCTGCTCCAGACTCCAACGTTGGGCACACGAACTTGGCATTCCGTAACAATAGTTTATTTGAGCACTTGCCTAGAAAATCCCATGGGTGGAGGAGCCTGGTAGGCTGCAGTCCATGGAGTTGCTAAGGGTCGGACACGACTGAGCGAGTTCACTTCCACTTTTCACTTTCACACATTGGAGAAGGAAATGGCAACCCACTCCAGTGTTCTTGCCGGGAGAATCCCAGGGACGGGGGGGCCTGGTGGGCTTCTGTCTATGGGGTCGCACAGAGTCGGACACGACTAAAGTGACTTAGCAACCATATGCCAGGGATTGACATGAAATCGTTCAAGCTATCCAGGATTGATATACATAACACTGCCTTTCTAGGCAACACAGTTGATTCTTTTCTAATCCAGGTTTGCACAGGGACAAAATTACTTGCCAACTACCAACATAGACATGACTAGGAAGAGTTTGCCTATACTGGCACGATTGCTACAGGGCTGTGATCTTTGTGCACCCAAAGAGATTTCTGAACAGATTTCTTGAGACTTATCCATCCCAGGCACTATAATGAGAGAAACCTAGTCCTACTGTAAGCCTTAGGGGTGCCCTTGTGCCCTTTTCCTTCCTCCTTGGCTTTGGACATTCTGACTTGTACTTTCTGAAGTGCAGCTCCCCTCAGTTGGCCATGACGCTTATCTTTCAAGATCTAAGCATCTGTCAGTTTGAAAATAATGGTGTTTTTTTTTCCCCCCAGAACTGTGTCTGAGATCTTATTTCACCTGTGTTCTAAAGGCTACACTTACTCGTAATTCAGGACTGGGTTAAAGTCCTAATTATTTATTTATTTTTCCAATCAGAATCATGTCTCATTTCCCTTCTCTTTCTCTCTCAACCTCAACCCCTCCTCCCTTCCTCTCTGCCTCCTTTCCCCTGCTTTTCTGCACACCCCCACTCCTTTTCTTGTGAACAGACGTCAGTGGTTTTCATTAACTGTCTGGATTTTCTCCCGTAATAGCTATATTAACTTCAGTTAAAGAAATCTTAACCCCCCTCAAAGGGTTGCTCCATGGAAGAAGCTTTTCACTACTTATTATGTAACTCATTTTAAATGCAAAAATAAAGTGCGAGCTTTATTTCTTATACTGTTTATGTTGCCTTTAGTTAGATAATATTTCCAAAAATATATCTCGTTAACAGACACACACGCCTTGAACGAGTATATTATAGTTCTCCAAGTTAGGACTCACGTAATGTTTCTCTGTGCTGCAGAACCTATGTTTTAACAGCCGTAATTAACAGTGATGAGTCTATTGCAAGGTCATAGGTGAGTTTAATAACAAACGTGACACCCAGTTTTCAAAAAAAAAGAAAAAAATCCCTCCAAATTATGGAGGTAGCGTTTCTTCTGCTCTTGCGCTGGGGGTTAGTAAACAGATCGAGTTCTTAAAATATTTATCCTGCTGTTAAAAGTAGAAGTAAACAACCTGAAGAAGGCAGGCTGAGCGCAGTTCTTGAATATGCCTATGGATATTTTCAGAATCTTCTTTCAACCACGACTTTGAAAGTATTGTGAATTGACCTGCTGCTTTTGACTTTGATGCTCCGTGCGTGAGCTCGTCTCTCCTCTAGGAGGGGGAGGTTATTGAACGTTCAGACTTACAATAGCTCTCGGATTTGCGCGTGGTTTTCGGAGCCCGGGGAACAGTGTGAACCGTTCTCCTGGAAACGGGGCCGGCGCTCCTCGCGGCTCTCGCTGCCGGGCGCGCTGGTTTTCCTACTGGCTGGGACCCGACTTAGAGGCGAGCGGCGAGCGGCCCGCTGAACCGGCGACCCTCGGTCGCCGCGGATCCGGCCGGTGGGTTTATTACCGACCTGTGTGCTCATGAGCCTCGTGATGCGGCAGCAGCCGAAAAAAGAAACACGGAAAAGTTGTGTCACCGAAGGTGAAACTTGGCGAAGAAACAGTGCTCGGCGCACGGCATGACAAAGCTGCTCCGCGGCCGACAGCGGCGGCGGGCTGCGCCCACCGGCCCGGGTGCTCGCGTGGGGATACCACCCCGGGAGCGCCGCCGGGGCTGGGCGCCAGGCCAAGGGGGCGGGCGGCCCGGGCCCGGGGGTCTAAAGCGCCGGCTCCGCGCAGCTGTCGGGAGGCGGGCGGGGCAGGAGGAAGAGGGCCCCGCCCCGCCCCCTCCCATCGGGGGAGTTCCTTGCTCTGCCTGTACCCGACCTACCCGCCGTGCCCCGCAAAGGCGGATACCCACCCGTCCAAGCCTGGAAGTCTCGACTTGGCCCAACACAAGGGCTTTGCTTCCTCTGCCTTCTGGTCAATGCTAATTCGGTTTCAGCTGTTCAGAAAAACCTAGGCTGCGTCTTGAACAGAATGCCCTGGACCGTGTCGAGTTTGTCCGCTTTTATATGGTTTATGTTTCCGTTGCGTCGGTTCTTTTCAGATTACAGAATAAGGCATGCGATTCGGAAAATCATAAAAGCATAGAGAAGAAAATATCCCCTCAAAGGTTGCACTCCTAGGTTCTTTTTGAGATTTTTTTCCTTCTAGTCTTTTATTTCTCTGATTTCATCTTTAAGTATTTGTGTGGGATCACACAGTAAATACTATCACATGCTTTTTTTTTTTTTTTAACTTTAACACTCTGTTAGAGTGTTTTCCGATGTCATTAAATAATCTTCCATACTGTCATTTTTGGTGTGTGCACTGGTTGTGGATTTGGGGGTGACAAAGGAGAGATGGTGATTTTGTCCCTGTGGTTATGAAAAGTTTTTCTCTACTGTCTTAAGATCTTTCTCACTGGGCTCCTCCACAAACATCATTCGTGTTTTATAAACGTATACAAATATATGCACCTTTAAAGATACATGGTGGCTCAGATGGTAAGCAATCGACCTGCAATTCAGGAGACCCAGGTTCAATCCCTGGGTCTAGAAGATCCCCTGGAGAAGGGCATGCCAACCCATTCCAGTATTCTTGCCTGGAGAATCCCATGGACAGAGGAAGCCTGGCAGGCTACAGTCCATAAGGTCACAAAGAGAAGGTCATGACTGAAGTAATCTAGCATGCACGCATATGCATGTATAAATCTATAAATATAAAATTAAAGGCATGTAGACAAATATGTATATATTTAAATAAATGCACACACAATTATGCTTAGAATAAATCCTGAAAGAATATATATCAAAAGGAATCTTGGGGTAATTGGCTTATAGAAGATGTATGTGTATATTTGTGTCTTCTATTTTCTCTACAATGGATGTATATAATGATCATAATGAAATAATGAAAATGGACATAATATATTACTCATGGATTGTCTTCAGACTGACTTTTCTGCTCCAGCTCTTACCATTTTTTTTTTACTCACCGTTTCTTGACCTGGAATGCTCTATTATTTCAACATTTTGTGATTCTTTATGTCCAAGCTTAACCCACATCATCCAGGAAGCATGTCTTCCACCCTTGTTACAAAGAACTGCACTGGGCTTCTCAGTTACCCATTGGGCAGTGTCCGTGGATAAATGTCATGATTAACTTTTCATCTGCTTGGGTGTTTTATCTCCCCAGCTAGATTTTAACCTCCTCAAGGGCCTTTGTCACAAAAGAGGTACTGAATAAATGTATTACTTAACCATCAGGCTCAGCATCCTTCCTAGATTTCTTTAAATGCTCTTGTACCTTTGAAACTCCAAACCATATTAGAAGCCCTTAGAATGACAGCAACAATCCATCTGGATTTAATACTGCTAATTTAATCAGGGGTATAACTTACACTTTCCAGTGGGCCATCTTCTATGTAAAAGTGGCTGCATGGTTAAAAGCATGGATTATAGAGACTTGTGTTCACATGTAAGTTCCTCTGCTTAGTTGCTATGTGACCTTTGGCAAAGAAGCTTTCTAAGCCTCTCTACCATGGAGATAGTTATATTTATCTCATATGCTTATTTTAAAGATAGAATGAGATAATGTATGAAAAACATACATGGAATTTGGTCAGTGGTGATATTGATAATATTATTAAAATAGTAGTGATCTTCATATTGATTATTCAAGTTAGAGGGTTTTTGTTAAAGAGCTTGTTGGCCATAGGAACAAATCTGCAGTCACACATCTGTCTGACAGTCACACTTTTAATGGATTTTATTTATATAGTTACTGGACTCCTGAACCATGGGTTCCTGGACCCTCCCAGATACCAAAATCTGTGGATGATCAAGTCTCTTACATAATAGCTTATTTGAATATAACCTATGCATATCCCCCATACTTTAGCTCATCTCTAGATTACTTCTAATACCTAATGCAAATGTAAATGCCCTGTAATAGTTGTAAATACAGTGTGAATGTCATGTAAATAGTTGCTGGCTTATGGCAAATTCAAGTTTTGCTTTTTGAAACTTTCTGGAATTAAAAAAATGTTTTTTTGGATCCACAGTTTGTTGAACCCATAGATGCAGAATCTGTATATACAGAGTGCCTACTGTGCTAATTCATGTATTAATTAATTCATTACTTTACTCAGTAGATATTGTTGAAACTCCTATGACAGAAGTGAGCAGAACAGATAATTACTCCTGCCTTCGTGGAGGACTTCACAGGTGGCACAGTGGTAAAGAATCTGCCTGCAATTCAGGAGATGTAGGTTCGATTCCTGGGTCAGGAAGATCCCTTGGAGAGGGAAATGGCAATGCATTCCAGTTGTCTTGCCTGGGAAATCCCATGGACAGAGGAGCCTGGCAGGCTACAGTCCATGGGGTCGCAAAGCATTGACCAAGACAACACGGACACACGCCTTCGTGGAGCTGATGTTTTACAAGTTTATTTAAAGGAACTGGATTTTCCATGCACGAAACACTGTCCAATGTTGGTGGTATGTCAAATGACCTGGTACCCATCATAGCCATCTGGGCCCTGGCCAATCCACAGTACCAAGGAAGAAGCTTGGATGGAGTTGGACCTAGGTCATTCATTCATCTTTCGTCCAGGGACCACTAGAACTGCTTGAATGTCAGCATCACCTCCCACTGCATACATCCCCACCGTGAGAATTTGACAGTAGATCTAAGTATGGGGCTTGTGAACCCATATGGTTTATAAAACTTAAGTGATTCTAATGCACAGCCAATTAAGGGGTTACTGCACCTGAGCAGGTGAAGGCAATGGCACCCCACTCCAGTACTCTTGCCTGGGAAATCCCATGGACAGAGGAGCCTGGTAGGCTGCAGTCCGTGGGATCGCTAAGAGTCGGACACGACTGAGCGACTTCACTTTCATTTTCACTTTCATGCATTGGAGAAGGAAAGGGCAACCCACTCCAGTGTTCTTGCCTGGAGAATCCCAGGGATGGGGGAGCCTGGTCGGCTGCCGTCTCCAGGGTCGCACAGAGTCGGACACGACTGAAGCGACTTAGCAGCAGCAGCAGAAGAACCTGAGCAATGTTTCTCAAGTTTGCTGGAAGTTAACAGTCACCTGTAGGGTTTGTTCGCCCCTGGCCTGCTGAACCACAACTTTAGGAAGAGGGTTTGGTAATGTGAATTGTAAATAAGCATCTAGGTGATGCTTCCTGTCATTGGGCAAGTTGGCGGGACATTGTCCTAGAGACATCAAAGGACCCCTGGAAATAATGTGTAAATGTGCATTTTTCAGGTGGTAGCATCCATAGCTTTCAGCAGATTCTCAGAGGGGTTTCTCCAAAAACAGCCCTGAGCTCTGTCCTCAGCTCTGTCCCCTCCGTGAACTGTGTGGATTGGGGCCTTGGTTTTCTCTGCCCTATTCACTCTGCATAGTCAAATGTTCTGTTTGGAAGTCTTTCTCCATTCTTGCTCCTCTTTTCTCTTTTTGTCAGGCTGGCCTCCAGTCTTTCTCTTGCTCCTCTAGAATTTCAAAGACTGGGCTCTTTCAGAGAGGGCAAGGCCTGGAGGGAGCTTTGGGGACATGAGAATGGTGGAGGTCAAAGCTGAAATACTTTGACCCTTCTAATGACTGCACCTCACTGGGTCTTAATATGGTGGGATAAGGGCCTGAAGTGGGACTTCTAAGATACCCCTTTGCCAGTCTGGAGCAGGTGGGCACAGGAATTTCCCCTTCTTGGTACCATTTTCCTGCCTGTATCAGGCAGAAGGTGGAGTAGAGTAGGAGGGTGAGGGTTAGGCGAGACCTCGATGCACCCCACTTCTCCCCCAGGCACCAAGCAGTGTCACTGTCATTGGTTCATGACCAATCAAGTGCATTGCCCTATTACTGCTACTTACTTTGAGTTAGAAATGGTTTTTATTCCCCCTGTGGAATTGGGGGTTCAGGCTGTATAGAATGACCTGATTTGTATCACAAGAGCCATTGGGACTTTGACAGATTTCACCATTTTAAAAAACACAGCTTTTTGCCTCCACCCCACTGGACATAAAAGCAACCTTTGAATTTATGGAACAAAGAACATGTCTTTAAAGGGCAGCAGGCACAGAAAGGGAGGAAAGGGAAGTAAGACAGTTCATCCTCTTTTCTGAGGCCATTGTCTCCAAACAAGTGACAACACTGAATACCTTGAAAAATCTTGTGTTGATTTTTAGTATAGAAGCATCTTCCCAGGATCTGGAAAATCCAGGTAAAAGATAATTAACTTGTTCTCCTGTCTTTGGGCCAGAAGTTGACTTGCTTCGTTTACATGGCTGGAGCAGATGAGAGCACTTGCTCTACTGAGAGTGAAATTTTGACCAGGGCAACTTGTCGATAGAGATGAAGCTCAGTTTCTGAAAGCCTGATACATACAGATGGGACTCAAATGGTGAGTGGGCAGGTCATTGCAATTTGAAGGAGTTATTGTTTTATGAAAAGGTTTTCTTTTCATAGCATCATCTGTGGTGTATCTGAATGTTTTTTTAGGGCTCAAGTATTGCTTGATTAAAAATAAAGAAATAATAAGCCAAGGTTAGAGGTCTTTTGTTGAAGAATTTGAGTTTCCTGCAATTCTCATTATAAGTTATTGCTCACAGTGGCTGTTTCAGCTTCCCAGGTTCTTTTCGAAACTGTTGATTGATTTTTACTTTTTTACTGTGGGGAAATAGACAGTGATTTTTTTGTAAGTGTACAGTTCTGTGTGGCATCATGTGCACTCAGATTGCTCTGTGACCATCACCACTGTACGTCCAAGGTTTTTAATGAGAGATTATAATGGTTGGTGAACGCGTGTGTGCTAGATCACTTCAGTTGTGTCCGACTCTGTGTGACCCTATGGATTGTAGCCAGCCAAGCTCCTCTGTCCATGGGATTCTCTAGGCAAGAATACTGGAGTGGGTTGCCATTTCATTCTCCAGGGGATCTTCCCAGCCCAAGGATCGACCTCACATCCTTTACCTCTACCTGCATTGTCAAGCAGGTTCTTTACCACTAGTGCCACCTAGGAAGCCCTTATAAAGGTTGGAAGGGACCATAATAGCCATTTGGTCCAACGTTCCCATTACAAAGAAGAGGGAATCGGGCCCACGGAGAGGCAGTGATCTGCCTAAAGCCATAAAGCAGGTTATGCCTAGCCCAGTACATTCGTGTGTGACCACACTGAAGGTAAAGGTGGTCTCAGACTCTACCTAATCAAGGATCGGCATAAATATTTAGGATGTTTCCCTGATTTTTTTTTTAATCAAGTAAGCAATCAGTCACTATGATTTAGAGCCATAAATCAAAAGACCATCTAGTCCCAATTGCTAATTTAAAATATTGGCTCTATTTGCTATTTCTAGATCCACATTTAACTATTTAATACAAAAAGGTGCTAACATTCTAATTCCCAAAATTCAGACAAATTCTCCCCCAGCCTTCCTTCCACTGACTTCATGACATTCCATGGTTGAAACCAGGTCCTTTGTGGGTGGCTGTTATTATAAGCTTTATTTGGGATGTTTACAGTAACTGCTGTGACCTAAATAAGATTGCTTGTATTGTTTTCCCCCAACAAAGCCAAGAACAGTTTTTAAAAGTGTGTTCATCTCTCATACCATTGTACTTACCTGTGACTAACAGAACCAAAGCATTACAGTTGTGTTTTTTTTTTCCTGTTTATTACATTAGTTGATGAAACTTAGATGGAGTGGATGGGTCAGATGGAATAGTGTTTCTACACAAGTTAAACTGTTTGGGGCCTTTGTATACCATAACCACTTTTTCTTGGAGTAAAGTTTCAAGACTGTACCCTGTAGCATTATAGAATGATCTTTGTAAAAATTTTATTTCAAATTGTGGTACAATACACATAATAGAAAAAAAATCTTAGCCATTTTTAAGTGTACAGTTCAGTAGTGTTAAGTATATTCACATTATTGTGCAAACAATCTCTAAAATGTTTTTATCCTGCAAAACTGAAACTATACTGATTAAACAAAACCTCCCCATCCTTACTCTCCCCAGCCCCTGGGAACCACCTTTCTGCTTTCTGTTTATATGAGTTTGACTATTTTAGATAGTATGTATCTTTTTGTGATGGGCTTATTTCACTTAAGATAATGTCCTCAAGGAGCATCCATGTTGTGGGGTGTGTCAGAATGTCCTCTTAAAAGGCTGAATAATAGTCCATTGTGCATTTTATTAGGATTCTCCAGAGAAACAGAACCAATAGGATATCTATACATTAGACAGAGATGGAGGACATTTATTATAGAAATAGGTTCGTGTGGTTATGGTGGCTGATAAGTCCCACAATCTACCATCTGTAAGATGGAGAACCAGGAAAACCAATGGTATAATTCAGTCTGAGTACAAAGGTTTGAGAACCAAGGGAGTTGATGATGTAACACCTAGTCCAAGATAGAAGGCAGCGTGGCGGTGGTCTAGGTCCTGAACTTTGAAGGTCTGAGAACCAGGAGCTTGGATGTCCAAGGACAGGAGGGGAAAGGCCTCCGAGCTCCAAAAGAGAGAGAATTTGCCTTTCCCCCACCCTTTTGTCATACTGGGGGCACTCAAGGGATCCGATGATGCCTGCCCACATTAGTGAGGGGAATCTTATGAACTCAGTCTGATTCAAAAGCTAATCTCATTCAGAGGCACCATCATAGACACACCCCAAAATAATGCTTTACCAGCTAACTGGGCATCTCACAACCCAGTCAAGTTAACACATAAAATCCACCATCACATATGTATGTGCCGCATCTTCTTCCTCCATGTTGTCTGCTGAAGGACATTTGGGTTGCTTCTGCCTTTTGGCTAATGCTGCTGTGAGATGGGTGTTCATCTTCTGTTGTTGTTGTTGACCTGATGGGAGAAGTCTTTTATTTTTTTTGTGGTGGGGAGGGATTCTCCACCACATGACCTGGGTGATCTTAGTTCCCCAACCGAGGATTAATCTGAAAGCACCGAGTCCTAACCACTGCACTGCCAGGGAATTCCCAGGAAAAGTTGTTTTGACATACTTGATTTGTTTCTTCAGTCTTAGTCCTAGGTCATCAAAGTAGCATGGTGAATAAAGTGAAGAAAGAGCCCAAACCATCAGGGGTCCTGAGGATGGAGGTGTTAATCCAAACTGCTTGCAAGTTTGAGAACTATGAGAAGAGAGATTGGGGCTTTTCTTGGTCCTCTTCTGTCTATTTATTGTTTATGGTGTTTTGTGTTTTTTTTTTTGTACAGTGATGTTTTGGTAGAAATAATGGGGTTTCTCTGTGATGGCCTCCATGACCCTTCATCCCTGCATTGGGAGTGGACTGTGCCTTCCGGTGACCTTTTGCATTTTATCTCCATTTCCTTTTTGCTTTGTTGTTTTGTCTCTTCCTCTATATCATAAACTTCTTGAGCTCAGAGACCCTGTCATTCATCTCTGGATGCCCAGTACATAGGACAGAGCCTGGCCCACAAAGAAAATACAGTGAATGCTTATTTGAATAGAAATTTGACTCTTTCTGTCATTTGGAAAAATTTTAACTTCCTAGTTAGTCTTGGAACAATTTGACATTTTTATTTGTTTTTCTCTGCTTCTTTGATGTGTGAGGCATGTCTTCTGTTCAGGAGCCCAAGTCAGGTTTAACTATGTGGTAATTAAGTTTTTTTTCTTTTCCTCTCGATACTTTGTGGGGAGTGTGAGAGACAGTTGCTAAATACTTGGCATGAAGTAGAGGCAATATCCAGGCATGGACTTAAGTGTTCACCATCATGCCACCCCTCTGGGGCTCTCCCCTGGCTTTTAAGGGCCCTCATGGTTCAGACGATAAACAATCTGCCTGCAGTGCAGGAGACCTGGGTTCAATCCCAGAGTAAGGAAGATCCCCTGGAGAAGGGAATAGCTACCAACTCCAGTATTCTGGACTGGATAATTTCATGGACAGAGGAGCCTGGTGGGCTACAGTCCATGGGGTCGCAAAGAGTCGGACACAACTGAGCAACTAACACATCATCGGTAGCCCCTTTGAACATCCTCTCTCCTCCCAGCCCCTCCAAAGATGGTTTGTATAGGTCTTGCACGTGGCTTTGGATTGGGCAGCCAGTGTTGTGTGTGCTGTGTTTACATCCAGGGCGCAGATTTCCCACTCTATATATTGGCTCCTAAGCCTTGTTTTTCATGCCTCCTGCCATCTTCAAAACTCTCCCAAGCATCTTTATATGTTTCCTGAAATAGAAATGTCCCCAAGTGGACTCCGGTTTCTAATAAAGGCCGTGAAAGTGAAAGTGCAAGTCACTCAGTCAAGTCCGACTCTTTCTCCCCAGGCCAGAATACCAGAGTGTGTAGCCATTCCCTTCTGCAGGGGATCTTCTCAACCAAGGGATCAAACCCAGGTCTCCCATATTGCAGGCAGAGTCTTTACCAGCTGAGCCACAGGGAAGCCCAAGAATACTGGAGTGGGTAGCCTATCCCTTCGCCAGCAGATCTTCCTGACCCAGGAATCGAACTGGGGTCTCCTGCATGGCAGGTAGATTCTTTACCAGCTGAGCTACCAGGGAAGCCCTAGCTTTGTTTAATATATTCTGTTGTGAAGGCCCTGCATTTGTTTAATATATTCTGTTGCCCATTGATGAGCAGAGAGCATGCAGATACGCTTATTGTCAGGTGATAGACAATGCTTTAGAAACACATGCCTGAGAATCTGGCCACCATTCATTCAGAGAGCACCAGCCATATGGCAGGCTCAGTGCCAGGCACTGGGGAAACACTGAGAAGGCAGAGAGTCGCTGTTGTCACTCCCTTGGAGCTGACGGTGGGAAGGATGGAGACCTGGGGAAGTTTGAAGATAGGGTACTGACCTTGTTGAGTGGTAATTAATGATGGGGACAATACCCTGACACCTGAAGGTGAGCAAGGGTTCCTGAGTTGATGAGAAGGAAGAAGAATGTCCTGGAAAGTGGGAATAGCACATGCAGAGGCTGGCAGACAGTGAGAACAGGGCTTACCTTGAGAATCGAGAAGTGACGGGAGTTCAGGGTTCCTGGATCAGCAGTCCAACCTAGTGTCAGGCCAGGCCTTGTGTGTGCTGAGTTACATCGCTCACGTGGCAGTGGACATTCTTATTGATGTCCACCTCTTAAGAAGCAATTTCAAAAATATCATTTCTCTCTGTGTTCACGAGCAGGTCCCCTGATTGTAAGAAATATATGAGAAGGCAAATCACACAGAAGTCAAACAGGCTCATGATAACAATATACATGTTTAAAAGCCTATTGTGAACAAACTTATGGGATACAATCTTTTTAAATGAATTAAACTTACTGGATTTTAAAGTCAAAGCTTGTTTGTTGTTGTTAATGTTGGGTTTTTTTTCCACCACCAAAATTTTGTTTCCATGGGTCACCATATGGTCGATCCTTTTGCATACATTTGCCGGCCACTCCTCTCTCTGGTAACTGCTCTTCTGTTCTCTATATCTATGTGTTACTGTTTAGTTTGTTCTTTATTTTATTTTTTGTTGTTAATTATTTTTTTAGACTCCACAGATGGTGGAAAGCATGTGGTATATCTCTGACTTATTTCACTTAGCATAATGCCCTCAAGGTCTTTCCGTGTTGTCACCCATAGAAAGATTTTATCATTTTCATGTCTTTTACATATTCCATTGTATATGTACCACATTTTTCTTCATTTATCTGTTGATAGTCACTTAGGTTGCTTCCATATCTTGGCAATTGTAAATAATGCTGCTATTAACATAGGGGTGGCCCACTCCAGCAGCGTTCTTGCCTGGAGAATCCCAGGGATGGCGGAGCCTAGTGGGCTGCTGTCCATGGGGTCGCACAGAGTCGGACACGAATGAAGTGACTTAGCAGCAGCAGCAGCAGCAGCAACATAGGGGTGCAGATATCTTTTTGGATTAGTGTTTTGTATTCTTTGGATACCCAATTGATGGATCCTATGGTAATTTTATTTTTAAATTTTGAGGAGTCTCCATATTCTCTTCCATAGTGGCTGTACCAATTTACATTCCCACCAGCAGTGCACAAGGGTTCCCTTTTCTCCATATCTTCTCCAACACTTGTTATGTTTTGTCTTTTTTATAGTAGCCATTCTGTGAGGTGTGAGGTGATATCTCATTTTGATTTAATTTATTCTGTGCTGCTAAGATCAGAGGCCTTGGAGTTTTTTGAATCGTTGTCTCCGTGATTAGAGACTCATATATGTGTTTGCAGTTATTTAAAAAATTGATAACAGGAGTTAGAACCACCAAGCTCTCCAGAATATGGATTGTTTAGCAGTCAGATACTACCAGTCCAAAAAGCAGCTTAATTGACTTTATTCATACAAAGTACAAACTAATATGGCTAGTATTAATAGGTCATGATTTTTTATTAAGTCAAAAAAGACCTTTGGTATTTAACAAATAACATCATTCTTGAAAGTTTGGGGTATGGCCAGGCAAGAGGCAACTCATTTCTGACTCCAGCTTACATCCATGGTGACTCTCAACTTTGTACTGGGGAATACATGTACACCCAGGGCAGATTCATGTCAATGTATGGCAAAACCAATACAATAATGTAAAGTAATTAGCCTCCAATTAAAATAAATAAATTAAAAAAATAGAAAAGTGAATATACGTTCACAAATCTTACCCAGAAGTTGCCACATAGAAATTTCAGGAGAGTTCCATGTATTTCACTTATCCATTCATTGAATGCGTGTTGGGTGCCATCTCTGTGTCAGGCTTGATTCTAGGTGCTGGCGATACAAAGGTGAACAAACTGCAGATAATCTTTTGCCCTCATAGGGTGCACAGTCTAGTGGGGAAGATACACAAGGCCAGAGTCGATCGAGATAAACACAGCATGAGCAGTGCTGTAATAGGAGAAGCCCAGGGAGCAGTGCGAGCCCAGAACAGGGCAGCTAACTCAGCTTGGAAAGGGCAGGGACGGCTTTCTGAGGAAGGAGACCTTTAACTGGGATCAGAAAAGTGTGTGATAAGTTGGTTGGGCAGAGAAGAGGGGAAAGAGAATTTCAAGCAGCAAGAACAGCACATCTGAAAACAAAAAAGGGAGGGGATGGAGGGAAGGGAGAAGGGGAAGGAAAAGAAAAGGGATTGCAAATGTAAGTGTGAATAATTGAATAACATTATCACTAGAGAGGCATGGGGTGCACCTGGAAATGTAGGCGGGGGCCAGTACAGAAGCCATTGAAGGCTTTATCAGGAAGAGGGGTTTGAATGTGTTTTCAATGCATTAGGAAACCTTAGGAGGATTGCATGGTGGAGAGCCTTGTGACCTGATACATATTTTGAAAAGCTCTGGCTGCCTGGGAAAGCAATGGGAAGCTGATGTAGTGGTCCAAGCTTAGACTCAGTAAGGTAGGAATGAAAATGGACGATGTCTAAAGATCTGAGGGCACTCTTCAAGGTGGGGAGGAGATTGGGTTTGACGTTAACAGTAATGAGTGGTCTATTTACATCTCATTTAATTAAGGGGGCGAGAGGAGTCCAGAATGATAATATTTCTGGAATCCACTTCCATCTCTAGCACTTAGGAAGTATGAGATTGGACAGCATCACTTCTCTCTGGATCTCCTTTTCTTCATCTCTTTAAGTTTCCCCAATGTGACTGCAGAACCAGTTTCAACGGTGACTGATAATGACCTTAATATCATATCATTTACTTCTAAGGTATATAGCAGACCTTAACCAACGTTGGGCAAATAAATGAATTGACATTGGTCAGTCACCCCTCATTTCTTATGCAGGCTCAGTTTCTGCTTAGGTGCGTGTTAGCATGTTTGGTCTCTCTTATCTACAGCGTACTGTTGTAAATATTATTTTAAGATGAGGACTAGACCAGTCAAAAGTGGAACTCAAACCTTAGAGGGTGTGTGTCATAATGTTCCCCATATTGCACTACGACCTGAGAACTGCTTTGCTGGTATCATTTATTACCTGCTTTACTGTTAGCTTTTTTTTTGGCCTCACTGCATGGCATGCCAAACTTCCCTGACCAGGGATTGAACCTGTACTGCCTACAGTGTAAGTGTGAAGTCTTAACCACTGGACCACCAGGGAATTCCTTGCTTTGCTATTATCTTGCCTTTCTTTACTTAATGAAAGAGAAAATCACTTCAGAACTTCATATCAACATTCATGTCTGTAACATGTAGAGGATAATGCTAGATCCTGACTTCAGATTTAAGGGTGCTGTAATTAACAAGAAAATAGCTTTTGAGCATCTAGTGTTTATAATAGACCATTCCCCTAAGAACTTAAGGGTGGTTGTTATTGCGGGTGGGCTAAGGCAGAGAAGCCCCTGAAGAGCTGTTTCAGAGAATCTGTGTCCTGGCTGTGGTATATATACTTACTGCAGTGATGTTGTGGGCTGGACCGGGCCGGTGGGCTACAGCTGTGCTGGGAATCCCCCTGCTCATTCCAGGGGAGAGACTTCGCTCTGCAGTCTCACACAACATGGTATTGTTTCAGAAATGCCAGATGTAAACCCAAAGCTACAACTGGTAAGAAGCTCATCCCAGGTCAAGGGAAATATATGGGCATTGGTAATACTATTGACAAAGGCTAAATTTTAAGGTCAATACTGTGAAGTCACTCTGCTGTGGAATCAGGGGATTGGTGTCTTCTGAAGAGAAGAAAGAAAGGTTGGTACCAGATAGTGGATTGAAAGAAATACTTCCTTATGCCCAAGTGTCCAGGTATATAAAGTGAGATGAATTTCTAGTGAAACAAAATTTTATAGAGTTCATGGATTTTGTGATTTTTGCCATAATGAATAGATACAATCTTTTACTATTTTCTTATTATTTTTAGAAAATAGCTATTGGGATTTACCTGGTGGTCCGCTGGTTAAGACTCTGAGCTTCCAGTGCAGGGGGTGTGGGTTTGATCCCTGGTCTTGGAATTAAGATCCCACATGCTACAAAGTACAGTCAAAAACTAAAAGAAAATACATATTAAAAATAAATAAATACAATCTATCCATTAAAGAAGAAGTTTTTTTTTTTTTTTTTTTTTTTAAGAAAGAAAGTAGGTATTGCCATCCCCTGGAAGAGAGCATGGCAACCTACTCCAGTATCCTTGCCTGGAGAATCCCATGGACAGAAGAGCCTGGCAGGCTACAAGCCATGGGGTCATACAGAGTTGGACATGACTGAGCAACTAAGCACACACACACACACATACACACTCACACAAACATACACGCGCACACACACACAGACACACACATACAGAGGTATTGCCAGAGCGGTTGAACAAGTGTCACAATGTGCTCAGCATACCTTGGCCCTGTGGCTGGTCCAGGCTTGGCCCCTGTGAGATATGAATTCTGTATCACTGAGTCTCATTTAATGAGTTTTCCTCCAGTACCAAGCAAAGTTAGTAGAGGTACTGCTCAGAGCCAGTTTCACCTGTGCGTGAGCCAGAGCTAAATGGTTTACGTTGAGGCTCTAATGGTGAGAGTTGTCCCAATAAAGTGTCCTGGAACATGCGTCTTGAGTGCTTCCTTTGAAGAAGATGGTCCTGCTAAGTCAGAAATGCTTGGTTGAAGAAATAAAAGATGTGTGTTTTTTCTGAAGTAAGGGTTCAAGTTGGTGTGGAAATTTTTGTTTAACTTGGAAAGCAAGGATTCTCTGTATAACGTTCATCCACCAAATCCATATTGAGTATGCGCTGTGTGCCAGGCAGTGTCCAGGCAGAGGTGATGGAGCAGCAACTAGAACTGAGATCCCCGCCTCTGGGGCTTATATTGCTGTGTGCGTGTGCATGTGAGTATATGTGTATGTGTATGTTGGGGGGACACACAACACACAGAATGGTGGCAGTCAGAGTTTGTTTTCTTTTTTTTTTTTACTGAGGTCCTTTCTGCATTCCTGGATACATTCTGGGAGGCAGAATTTCAAATGTTAATTTGAGTCTTTAAAGTACACAAAGAGCATTTTAAATTGCAGTCTCTAAAATGTGTGTGTGTGCATCGTATAATAGCCACATGGATTAAATTGGTCTGTACCGGTTTCTACATCTGCTTTGGTATTGAAAACCACTTGCTGATTTGCAGATGCAAGCATGCCAAGTGTTCATTTCTGCAGAAGAAAGCCTGAACCATTCTGATATCTTGGAAGAAGAGCGTCTCCCGGGTCTGGAGATCAGCTGGGCCCTTTGACTTCTGAAGTTCAGAGGGACTGGCAGCCATGAGACCAGCTGCTCCTGAGGACCTGGAAGGGGCAGGGAGAGCAGTGTTGGGCCACTTGCCTGGAGTAGTGAATGGAACAGAGGTTCTTGGTCGGTATTCACTGTGGGTTAATGTAGGAACTAGTCAGTGCAGATTCTTTCTTCCTCTCTCCACAGTGCTGTGCTTAGCCCTTGCCACTGGCAAGTAGATTAGGAGGGAGGACCCAGTAGGTCTAGAGAGGGGAGCTGATCCGACCATGGGGAGACCACCAACCCAAAGTGAGAAGCGGTTGCTCCAGCCTTTCTTGAACAAGATCCGGGCGTATGATATTTGTTGAGTGTGACCTGCCTGCTGATGTGTGTGACAAGACGGAGCAGGGAATGGGTGAATGGGTTCGGGCTGCAGATCAACCAAGTGTTCATTAGTTATATAAAGATTCAAATGGGATGGGAGTAGGGAGGTGGGAATGTGGTATGTTTGTGGAAAGAAGACAAAATGAGTGCCATTGGGTGAGCCTGTTTGTCTCCCTGGGTCTTAGTTTCCTGAACCTGTACAATGAGAATAATAATGTGATGCACCTACCAAACTTCATTGGAGAATAAAATGAGATGTGCATGCACGCAGGTGAATGAGATGTGGTGCGTGAATGCAGATGTAGCACTGCAGCTGTTAACTGTGCCTTTAGAGCTGGTTTTTCCCTACAAGGCCTTTATTGGTGGGAGATTGTTCAGCCATACAAAGGACACATGGCCTTATGTTGGGTAATGCCCCCAAATTAGCGTTATTCACATTTGAAGTCATCTGTTGGCTTCCTAAGTGTTCATCTCCCAGATAATTTCATTTTA
Organism: Moschus berezovskii; assembly: GCF_049115385.1. Lineage (NCBI taxonomy): Eukaryota > Metazoa > Chordata > Mammalia > Artiodactyla > Moschidae > Moschus > Moschus berezovskii. The sequence goes on along the minus strand of NC_142488.1, from coordinate 129,366,015 downwards.
ACACCTTCTCCACTGCACCCCAAGGGAATCAGTGGACAATTTACTGTTGACAAATAAAAGATAATGTACTGTGAAAGCGACAGGTCCAGATCAGCAGGAGAACTGTCATTCAGTGATAGAAATATTATAGAATGTTTAATATTATATGTACTAGAACAATATGCAATTTTGGAGAAGCAACCTTACGACATTTCAATTTATTTTACAGAAAAGATTGATGGTCCTGTTGAAGTCCAGAGTTGGCATGTTTTTCACTGAGAACAGTTTAGCATATTTAGCATTTGCCTTCCAGTGTGGCCTTTCAGGCCTGACCCTTTGATATTTAGGCAAAGGTCCCCCCTAAGACTGCTCACCAGACTTACTTTTGGAATGTGGACCTTTAACATCTCATAATAAAGAGATAATTGGTTACAGTGGTGAAACATGCAGAGCTTGTGCCTTAGTTTTCTCATCTATAAAATGGGAATAACAATAATACCTACTTCATTGGGTTGTTGTGTGGATTAAATCATTTAATTTATATAACACTAATAGTGACACACATAAGGTGAACACTATATAAATGTTTGCTACTATTATTATTGTCACTGATGATAAACTCTCATCACTGAGATTAGATTGGCTTAGAGGGTTTCTGTCTAAAGGAAAGGTCTGAATAAAGTCTGGGTTGTGTTAGAGAGGGAAGAGGAGATGATAATGAAATTCCATTCAGTAAGTAACCAACAACATCTGCCACAAATATTCTTCCCACCTCACCCACTGGGCAAAGCCCTTCAGGTCCCTTCAAGGCCCACTTCAAACATCCACCCTCCCTACCTTCTCCCTAAACCAAGCAGATAATTCCCACTGCAATCGCAGCACTTTATCCAACAGATGATGTCATTTGTCACACTGCGTTCTATTATCTGTTAATGGTCTGTCTCCCTCAAAGGCCATGGGCTCTGGGAGAGGGAGGACTGGTATAATCAGAGCATAGTGCCCTGGTGCACAGCAGATGCTCAGTTTGAGCTTGTGGATTCGCAGACAGGAGCTGGGCAGGCCATTTCTCTTTCAGGACTGCCCTTCTTTATGGTTGCTACCTTCAAGGTTTGACAAGAGCAAGTGCCAAGTGCCTGTGATCTGCTGCGGGGCCAGAGCCCTGCATCTCTGCAGTGGACGGCTGGACCTAAAGAAGGTCATTGGCGTGACTACGGTGGGCAGCGGGGGCATTGCTGGGGCAGAAGGGCAGAGAAGAGGCAGCTGGAATGACAGTCCATCTCTACCTTCCTGGGGTGGGGGTAGGGGTGCTGTCTCTGAGCTCCCCAGCTTGACTGAGTTCACTGAGGGCTGGTCTCCCTATGGCCTTCTCAGGAGCCCCCAGACAGACTGACTGCTGCTTCTCCCATGTGTTCATAAGGAGTTTTATTGCATAATAGGGCTTCTCTTGTGGCTCAGATGGTAACGAATCTGCCTGCAATGTGGGAGACTTGGGTTCGATCCCTGGATTGGGAATATCCCCTGGAGAAGGGAAAGGCTATCCGCTCCAGTATTCTGGCCTGGAGAATCCCATGGACTGTATAGTCCATGGGGTCACAAAGAGTCGGACAGGACTGAGCAGCTTTCACTATTGCATAATAAATAACTAATAATAGTATATCAGCCATGGTGTGTTTGCCTGTCTGTTCCTCCCTAGACCATGAGCCACAAGATGGCAGGGACTCTGTTGGTTCTAAGGAGCAGCCTGGGGTCAGTGGTTGTTAGGCAAGTCAAAAACAGAATCGCTTTATCTTTCTGCTGCTATTTGAGCAGTCTGCCTGAATACTGTGGAAAAGCGTATCCCATTATTTATCAGCCATCTTTGCTGTTTTAACTTGCAGAAAACTGTGGAACCATTCTCTCTCTCATTGGGCATCTGATCCATAGGAGGGCTTCAGTGAACGCTTGGTGAATTGAATGGTACTTGAAAGCAGCACGGCCAAAGAGTTCTATTTTCTGGGTGACCCTGGGGGCAGGAATACACAGCAGCAGTCTTTTACATAGTAGTATCTTGGGGAGGGGTCAGTGTGCCAGGCTGTGCAGTTTAGAAGGGGTCGGGGCGGTGACCACACAGGGTCACACAGTCATTGGCTAAATCAGGCGGCCTCATTGTGCACCATCTTCGAGTGCATCTGAGTTGTGTGTCCAGCCCATTGTAAGGCTGATGCGCATATGGTGGCCATATCTTGTTTGAGATCCTCTACTTGAGAAATTAAGGAAGCATATGGTATCTGCTAGAATGAGATTCCTCATCCAAGAGAAACAGAAGTAAGAAAAAATTTAAACCCTAGTAGTTCAGAAAACTCAATTTCTAGATAGTAGAATTTTCACAGTGACCACCCAGGCTTGGAGCAATTTGTGCATGGAATGCCCTTAGGGAACGTGAGTTCTAGAAGATCATCTTTTAGCTAAGTGCCCAGCACTGGTGCCAGTCTTTGTAAGGAATTTCTTCTGTTGATAAGACCTGGTCTTTGTCCCCAAAGAGGTTGCATTCTCATTGACCTTGGGAGGTTATGTCTGAAACGAAAACAGTGAGCAGCTTGGAAGGCTAGAAACCATAAAGCCCACCTGTCCATTTTGTACCCTGAGGTAGGAGTGGTAAATTGGGGAAGCTTCTCTGAAGGGGAAAGACTGGAAGGAGAGCAATCAGGGGAGCAGAAAGTACAGTCCAGGTAGGGGCAAGGGGGAGACAGGGATGGAAGTAAAAATGATTGTGAGTTGCTGATGGGTCCAGGCTGAAGGGAGCTTCATTCATTCCTCAGGTATAATTCACTTGATCAGCTGCTTTGAGCTCAGCTCTGTGATGCATGCACAAGAACAGAGACATGCAGGATGTTGTCGCTGCTCTTGGTACCTATGGGGACGCCCAGGGAGTGTGTTCCTTTACTCATCAGCCATTCATACTTTCATCAGGCATCTCATAAAGGTTTCATTTACGTCTCACTCCTGTGCTGGATGCTGGGCATACAAAAATAAATCCAACCAAAGAAGTCCAGGACCCTTCTGTCTTCTAGATGGACACATATTAAAGCATACAATCAGCCATTTACCATTTGCCAAGTGCTTTTTCACAGAAGAGGCAGGTTGCATACCTCAGAGCAATCCTGCAAGGTTGTTCCCATTATCCCGTCTCCTGGATTAGAAAACTAAGGTGCAGAGACATTAATCGATTTGCCTGTGTTCACGCTACTAGGAGGCAGCTGAACTGGAACACGAACCCACTTCTGGATGTTTTTCTTTATGTCCTGAAATCGCAGGACTGCCTGATTCGGAACTGTATGAGCAGAAATAAAGTTTGAAATCTGATATCTGTGGAAAGAGGTGCATCTTTTCCTAAAGAAATGAAAGAATGATTTCTCTGAATGGGAAAATTGCTGCCAACTTAGATAAAGTTATGAAAAGTTTTTTTTTTTTTCTGGGAGGAATCCACATAAAGGGGAACCGTGGGACCAAGCAGCTCTACAGGGGCCCAGCCCTGCCGAGCTGGTAGTGGTCATGGTGCAATGAAGCTATGAAGGTAGAAAAGATGAGGCTGAGGAGTGAAAGGGGTTGAGATAACGTAGATGGGGTGAAAAGGTCATGGAACTGGGGGCCAAGGGTCCAGACTGGGGGCATACCGGGGAGGCTAGGCAGCAGGACAAAGCAGACAGAGGCAGCCTGGGCCAAAGGTACAGTTCCGCTCAGATATTTTATTTGTGTTTGTCTTTTTCTTTTTTTTTGGTGGGGGAAAGGGGACAGGTTGGAAGGGAGACAGAAAAACAAAATCAAAGAGAGAAAAAAAAAAACATGACTTTTCCCACCCATTGCCACCCCTGGCCCCAGGCCTGAGTCGATGAGGGTGAGGATGAGCACACACACAGCGGGAGAACAGCAATAACTTAGGGTGGGGAGGAGCATCAGGAGAACACAAAGTATCGTCTCCAGACTCCATGGTGGAGGAGGCTGCCTGTCTAGAGGCTGAAGGGCTTGGGGGTGAGGTGTGGGGTGTGGGGTGAATGGGAGGAAAGGCCAGGGAATGGAGAAATGAGATGCTCCACCTGGATCTGCTGTCATTTCCTGCTGTTCTTTCTTGCCTTGGAGCTCAGATGCAGAGGACTGACTCCTGAGGACCAAGGTAGTCTTAATATTTGGAGAGGACTTTGAATAAAAATGAGAACTTACCAGGCCCTAACCCTCATCCTTCCATTCAAAACTCTTCCCATTCACACTACTCTCGGGGTCGCTATGATCCATTTCTTTCCCAAATGACCAATGCGAGGCTGCCAACAGGCAAACCAGCTAGCATCATGGAATACTGACTATAGAGTTAAATGTTCTGAAAGTAAAACTATTGTGAAAAAGTCGCTTGTGGTATCTTTCACTTGCATGTGTCAATTCTAGATCTTGTTGGCTTGCAATTTATAAATGTATTTTAAATATAAAGACTCTGTTAGGTGGTTTGTGTGGTAGATTTCTCTTTCTCTTTTCTCCTTTACTTCCATTACCTCCCTTCTTTCTATTCTTTTTTCCTTCCTTCCTTCCACTAAGTCAATAATTTTAATATAAGGAAATATATATAGAATTTAGGAGAAGGAAATGGCAACCCACTTCAGTATTCTTGCCTGGAGAAGTCCATGGACAGAGGAGCCTGGTGAGCTACAGTCCATGGGGTTGCAAAGAGTCGGACATGACTGAAGTGACTTAGCACATATAGGATTTAGATCATCAGTGTGCTATTTAATTCCTCATTCTTTGCTGCAATCAGAGGACAAAGTAGGGAGATAACTGGAATGGGTTTGTGGCCAAGAATGAAAGGCATGATTATAGACCTCACACCAAAATTATGATTATAAACCTGACAACCAAATTATGCAGATTGAGACCATATGAAACGCATGGTATAATGTTTTGTAGGCATGGTTCACTTGATCTTTCTCTAAAGCACTTAGATCTGAAGCTGACTGGAAAAATTGTATATCTGGTAATGACATTCTGGACATGCCCACCTTGAGGTTTTCATGAAGAGTGTCAAACTTTGCAATAGTGTGCAAATTCCTGGTGTGACAAGATGGTGTGGAGTGTGGGCCTATGGCTCTCCATTTTTGATGGGATGATTGGTGTGTTCTCTTGAAAATACCTGTATAGAACTCGGCCACATTCTCTCTGGGCCTGTTAGAGCCAAAGAATTAGAAATGTGGATGAGTGTGGAAGTCTCCCCTGGCAGTCTGGTGTCAGTGGTGTACCCCATCCTTTCTTTCTATTTTCCTTGTCATCATCCTAAGCTCGGTGACCTCAGAGATCAGCCCAGCTCTCTACAGGGACTGAGGCTGGGAGAGGATGAAGAACTCGCCCAAGGTTTTGTGGTGTAGCAGAATAGAGCTTCTGGAATTGCTTTCCAACACTCATATCGTTTGTTCTTTAAAACAGTTGGATGAGGTAGGTGGGGCAGGTTGTTTTGTTCCGTTGTACACAGGAGATATTGGAGAGCCAGGGAAGTTACACTGTTTGTTAGTGGTCCAAGAGATAGTCACGAGCATTGCTGGGACTAAAGCCTAAATCTTCTGATTTCTAGTAGGACACCATCATGCCTCCGAATCCTTTTCTTTCAGAGTAGACATTTCCATTGTGTTGAGTTTGGCAAAGGTACTTCCTACATTGTTTTTTGACACTACTATTCACTGGCTCTTGCAAATTGCCTTAGATTGGTTTTTATCTATTTAAGTTGGTAAGTGTTTTGTTTCTCTGCCTTAGTCCATTCGGGCTGCTGTGAACACAGTGCCACAGACTGGTGGCTTATAAACAATAGACATTTATATCTTACAGTCTTGGAGACCGGAAGCCGAAGATCAGGGTGCCCGCACAGTTGGGTGAGGGCCCTCTTCCGGTTGCAGATGCTTTGCATTGTACTCACAGGACAGAAGGGGCAAGGGAGCTTTCTGGTGTCTCTTTTATAAGTAAGGGCACTGACATCATTCATGAGGGCTCTGCCCTCATGACCTAATCACTTTACAAATGCTTCACCTATGACTGTCACCTTGGGGGTATTTGATGACAGCAGAAAAACACACAACCTGTAAGTGTGTTTTATCTGGGAACCTTATTGAGGATGAAACCCAGGGAGACTGCCTCTCAGAGAACTTGAGGAACTGCTCTGAGGAGGTAAGGGAACCAGGATATATAGGAGTTTTTGTTGGGGAAAAAGAAATCTTTCAGTTGGAATTCAAAACATTAGGCTAATCACAAAAAACAGACATCTCAAGTGAATGACTTTAGTGCTTTTCTATGTAGGAGAAGTTGCAAGTGTGGGCTCATTAAAATGATTCTTTATAATATGCATCTTAATCTTCTAGGGCCAGTATCCTGGCTTTTTCTCCATCTGCAATTCTCCTCAGGGCATACCATGTGTACTGTGGGTGGACAGGGGAGGTGGTTTTAGTCAGTGGCTGGTGGGTTGGTGACTGGCAGCATTCTTTGTTAACTGGAAAAGCAGGCAATGTTTTTTTGGCCCCACCATTAAGTTGTGAACATATGAGTTTTGGGGGGACACAAATATTCAGACCATTGTTGTCATTCAAGCGCTCAGTCATGTCCAACTCTTTGCGACCCCATGGGCTGCAGCACACCAGGCTTCCCTGTCCATCACCAACTCCCGGAGCTTGCTCAAACTCATGTCCATTGAGTCAGTGATGCCATCCAACCATCTCACCCTCTGTTGTCCCCTTCTCCTCCTGCCTTCAATCTTTCCCAGCATGAGTGTCTTCAGACCATAGCAGTAATTATATAATTATCTGAGGACTGGGGATAGATAAGATTTTATACCTCTTTTGCATCCCTCTTATACCTGTGCACACTTGATGAATATTTGTTGATAGACTGATAGTAGAATTCAACGAGGGACTGGTGTATGTCTAACATAAATCTGGAAATTAACATGTCTTTTGGTTCTTGGTGCAGGATAAAAAAAAATGAGTAATAAAATTTGCAAATCTCCTAGCCTAATCAGGAGTTATTGAAAATATCTATCTTGATTTGAGAAAATCTGTCTGCCAGCAGATTCTGACTGCTGGAATGTGAATATACAGACTAATTTTTGGTTGTGGCATTCTGGCAATAGGGCTGGTGGAACACTATCTACATTATTCACAGAGCTTTCTGGTGTCTGCCAATAGTGAACACGTTGATCCTGTTTCTCCTTCAAAGATTTCTGTCTTATGGGCTTTGTGCAGAAGTCTCTCTGAATAACAATCTACTCCAAAAACCAAAACCTTGAAAACCAAGAATGGATCAAATACCTGGTTTGTGCTAAGTGCCAAGAAAGCGGAAGCCAGATTAAGCAAGGGTGACAAATGGAGAGAGAGCAGGAGGAAGAAAGACATGGCAAGTGTAAGTTATGTGAGCAGGAGTCTGGCACAGGCTCCATGTGGAATCAGGGCAAGGCTGCTGTGGGCCTGGCGGATTATTCGCCCCCCACATGACCTGCTGGACAGAAACAGTTGAGTTCCTTTGCTGAAACTGCCCTTCAGCCTGCTGCACAACTAGCCCAAGAACCATCAGATTAATCAGAGGACTTTCTACTCAAATTGAATTTGGGTCCTGATATTAAAGGGCTTCCCAGGGGGCTCAGTGGTTTAGAATCTGCCTGCCAAGTAGTAGACATAGGTGTGATCCCTGGGTGGGGAAGATTCCCCCCTGGAGAAGAGAATGGCAGCCAACTCCAGTATTTTTGCCTGGGAAATCCCATGGACAGAGAGGAGCCTGATAGGCTAAAGTCCGTGGGGTCGCGAACAGTCGGACACAACTTAGCAACTGAACAGCAAAGTAAAACAACCACTTCAAAACCATTTCCACTGTTTGTGAAAGTGTATAAGATATTTATGGACCAGTAGGGAATTTAATACCAGTGAAATACAAGTGCAGAGTCATATCTGAGTTTTAATGTTGGGATCATATCTTGATTGAAGCTAGTTTTAAACAACTCTAAATAAATTTAGGACCCACTGGGGGCAAAACACATCTTAGGTATACCTAAAGTTTCAGTTTTGTTTTTTTTTTTTGACAGGAGTTCAGTTCAGTTCAGTTCAGTCGCTCAGTCGTGTCCGACTCTCCGCGACCCCATGAATCACAGCACGCCAGGCCTCCCTGTCCATCACCAACTCCCGGAGTTCACTCAAACTCATGTCCACAGAGTCAGTGATGCCATCCAGCCATCTCATTCTCCGTCGTCCCCTTCTCCTCCCGCCCCCAACCTTTGACAGGAGAGTACCAGTCAAATTGAACACTTAGAAAGGAAAATAATAGAACAATGCATATTTGTCACTCTGAAAAGTTTATGAATCAGCGGCATGTCAAAGCAATATCATACTCCCAATGTAGGAAAGATAATGTATTGCTTTCTTGAATAAAGTCATTAGCATTGTAACTTATTCATTCATTTGGAAATCACATATTGACAAGGAAATACTTAGCATGATATTTCACAGGACTGGGACAAGGCCTTAGGCCTACCTGGGAAGCTGTTGAATAACGGGCTTTATATTTTAGAAAAAAAGCTTTGAGGGAAGTCCCTGATGGTCCAGTGGTTAAGACTCTGCACTGTCACTGTCCAGGGCCCAAGTTCGATCCCTGATTAGGGAACTAAAATCTTCCCACAAGCCGTGCTATATGCCAAAAAAAAAAAAAAAAACTGAAGAAGAAGAAGAAAAAAAAGCTTGGATTTAGATATAAAGTTGAATTTTTTCTGTTTACAAAGTAAAAGTCATTATGAAAGAGCATAAGGATTTACATTAAGTTTACATTAAATAACAATTTATTTATAAATTTATTTATAAATAAACAATTATTTAATGTAAATTTAGATGGACTGTTGATTACTCAGCAGTCAGTTCTTGAAGCCTGTCTGGTTTGATGTAAAGAAATAATGCATAGGCAATCCTCTGTACAATTCCCATGTCCATAAATTTCCATGGCACTGATACAGTTAAATAAACCAGTTCCTTAAAAGCAAAAAAACAAAAAAAAAAAAAGAAGAAGAGCATAAGGAGACCAGCAGGTAGATAAGACAGCTTGGATTGGGACATGGGATCTGTAGATACCCCATTCCTGCCGAAGGCACGTTATCATCTATCTGGGGGCTAGGTTAGAACCTTGTATAGAACCTTCCTAGGCCTTCTCTTCCCCACAGTTTCTTGCACTTATTGCTTTCACAAGCTTTTTCCACATCCTTTGGGGACTCTGTTGTACGAGCTAAGAGAAATTAGGCATCTAATAATAGTTTTCTTAAGGAGGAGAAAGGAGCACAGTCTAGAATTTGCATTTTCACACATTTCTAATATGGATTCTTCTTTTAAAAATAGCCCCGAGAGTGGATCCTTATTCTTTCATCAAGCTTGCACTGGGCACCCACTGTCAGCTCCAGGGACACAGAGATGAATGGGCCTCACACTGCGTGCCAGGAGCTCCCAATCTAGTAGGCCCCATTGGATGAGACACATAATAAAGACACTATTGGGGCCCGTTGGGATTTCAGGCAGAAGGAAACTGACTCCTGCTGGGGGAGTCCTGGCAGAGGGGCACTGGGAGCTAGTCCTGACAGCTTGGTGGGATCTGGGGGAAGGCAGAGGGAGCTGTCAAAGGGTTGAGAAAGCATGTGACGTGGTGGCTGACAGTGAGAGGTCAATTTGTCTTGGAGGGTGTGGAAAGGCAAAGGTATAGGAAGGGAAATGATGGGAGGTATGGTTAGTGATGTCACCTGAAGCCAGATTGGTCAGGACAGCCTTGAATGTCAGGCCAAAGTCTTTGGGACTGTATTTATAGGCAATGCTAAGACATGTCCAGAGGATTAGCTAGGCAGCCTCACAGACAGCTTAAGCCCCAAAACATAAGATGCCACAGCATCTTATGGCAAGAAACACCATAGAAATGAGTGTGAGATGGTTGGGAGCACAGAGGAGGGAACCACTAAGCTGCTGAGGAGTGGAAGCTGAGGCATGGTCCTCCAGGCATCATCTAGGTGGTGACATTTAACTTGAACCTTGAGGGATGGATATGAGTTCCCTGGGTAAGGAGTTGGGAATGGCATGCCAGGCAGAAGGAACAGCACCTGCAAAGTCTATGCTGGGGACTGGAGATGACTTGGGGGTAGCCATATGGGAAAAGGGCAGAGAGCAGATGGCAAAAGACTCGGTAGGCCTTGGTGAGCTGCTTGCACCGAAAGGCCAAGTGCAGAAAGGAGGTGTGATCAGACTTGTGGTTTAGAGACTGCACCCTCGCCATGGTAAAGAGGGTGCTTTGGCTCAGATGACAAAAGCTTGGCCTTCTGGAAGGGAATGGTCATGGGCTCCAAACACGTAAACAGTGTTTTGGGGCTTAGAGTCCAGGATAGACTTGAAGAGTAGACTGAAAGGATTTAGGGGAATGGCTTTTATACTTAACTAGCACTGCTGTTGTAGCAATAGGACTCTGGTATCAAAGGAAATCTTATAGGAACCCCTCCTTGCCACCCGGTAAGGGAAACTGGCCTTCTGCAGGTGGGTCTGGGGACAGGCAGCCAGGTCTCTTTCAGAGGTTCTTAGCGCTCCTGCTGGCTCTCTGGCCAGGTGTTTGGGGTGTTTTTGAACACCTAGGATCACCATAAATCTCAACAATTTTCCCACCCCCATCAGGCTGAATTTGTGAAAAGTGTCTTGGAGATCTAGGAAGAAAGCAGGGGTAAAAGATGCCTCTAGGTCAGAGGGGAACAATGCAAACAGGAGGTAGGACCTGGCTCTAGGGGTGCCTGGGTCTGGGGGGTGAGTGGGACTGAAGTCCAGACAATGTTCTTTCACATGGGAGCCTTTTTTAAATTCACACCAGGAAGCTGCATATTTGGAAACACAGTGTAAGGAGGGGATGAGAAGCAAGAGAGAATTTAAGGGTAGGAATTGGATTCAAGTCCCTGCCCCACCCTTACCAGATGTGTGATCTTGCATAACTTCCCTGATCTCTTGGAGCATCAAGTTCATTATCTGCCAAACACAAAATAATACTACTATCTCCTTCAGAGGGATTTTATGAAGATGGAAACAGAGAATTCATGTCAAGTGCCAGCCACGTATTAAGTGACGGAAGCATTTTGGCTATTAATGTTCTTATTTGAAATCAGAAGAATGTCTATTCAATGACAGCAGTGGCTTTAGACTTCAGATCTGGATAAATTTCTCTTTACTGAGAAAGAGCTCCTCTCAGTTCAATGACATGAACGTCGTTTATTTTTAGTTGTGTCTCACTAAGGGAATTCAAAGAGTTAACACCAGCCTTGGTTTTAAAAAAAATTAGGAGGAAATATTTCAGATATAAAAATGGTATGAAGAATGATCGAGGGAGGGACTTCCGTGGTTGTGCGGTGGTTAAGAATCCACCTGCCAGTGCAGGGAACTCGGGTTCGATCCCTGGTCCAGGAAGATCCCACATACTGAGGGGCAACTAATCCCCCATGCCACAGCTACTGAAGCCTGTGTGCTCTAGAGCCCGTGCTTCACAACAAGATAAGCCACCACAATGAGAAGCCTGAGCATTACAACTAGAGAAAAGCCCATGCAACAACGAAGACTCAGCACAGCCAAAAATAAATAAATAAATAAAAACTAAAAAAAAAAAATATTCAGGTGAACACTGATGGATCCACCACTCAAGGTAACAAATATGACTGATGATACAGTCAAAGCCCCTTGTATGTACCTCACTGGTCATATTCCCCTCTCCCCTGCCTGAAGTCATCAGGATGCCGAATTTGGCATGAAGACTTGCATTCATTTATGTTGCTATTACATTTGGAACTATCTAGAAAGAAGATATTTCTTTTTCATTATTTTTACTTTATGTAGACATCCTCTTACTATATTCACTTTTCTGCAGCTCAGTTTTTCCTCCTAACATTTATGTTAATATATGCTTGTTGTGGTACATGAGGTAGGGAAGTAAAACTGTTATTTATTATGGAGAAGACTGTTACCTTTTCATCGTAAAATAAAAAGTTAACATTTTAGAAATACTAAGGATATTTGAAATTGACTTTCTAAAGGCTCTAGGCAGCAAGTGACTGTGTTTGGGGAATTTGAGCTGATAGACCTCCATACCAATCATAAGTATAGGGTGCCAATTTATGCATCTTACTGAACCTTGATTGGACAGTGAGATAGATGAAACTTCCAGAATTTTGTTTACCCAACACTCACCTGGACTTAGAGACTTGGCATTTTGACTATTAAGTATGAAACTTCCATGAAGAATAGTTGTTTACATGTGGTCTTAAATGGAACACCATATCTGTAAACTGTGTTCTCACATTTATTCGTTAGAGCGTGAAATAGTATTATGGCTTTCATTTTGAACTCTAGAGTCTTATGTGTGTGAAGTGTGATGTCTTCTCTTGAAGTGTAATTGCATGGTTTTTGAAAGGATAGATATTTGTAGTTTATATTCTGGTAAAGCTGAATTGTTGCTGCTGCTACGTCACTTCAGTCGTGTCCGACTCTGTGTGACCCCATAGACGGAAGCCCACCAGGCTCCCCTGTCCCTGGGATTCTCCAGGCAAGAACACTGGAGTGGGTCGCCATTTCCTTCTCCAAAGCTGAATTGTTATTATTTGCAAATGATTACTCCACAGCATTTACACTTTATTGTTTGAGATAACAACTATGTTTTTTTTAAAAGCAGTTTATGACTTGCACATACTAACTTTGTCCCTCATTCTTGCTAAGTGGAATTTGTCTGATTTTGTGTTTTGTCTGATGAATGATGCCCTGTTTATCTTCTGGATCAAACGTGTGGCTGATCAGAGCAGATATCACTTAACGGGCTCTGAGACGGCCAGTTGAGATGGCAGAGACGTATGTGGTCAGACACCAGAAACATAAGTGGTCAGAATGTTTATCATTATATATCATGCCTGAGAGGTCACAGCCAATTGAGGTTTGGATGTCTCACCATGTATTTGGTGTAATCCCTTTGTTGGATGTGGCTTATCTGGGACACTGATATTACCTCATCCCCGAGTGAGATGTCCTCATTCTTCAGGTGTTGCCAATATTCGTATCTCAGATATTGATAACAGAAAGTTGCCCAGAGAGAGATGAGATGATTGACATTGACTGAGCTGCTATTCTGCTGTAATTAATGCACTGTTGACATACTGGCTTGACATGTATGCACGCGAGTGCGTATGTGAGTGTAACTGCTGACTTGACTTTTGCTTCTCTTCATCTCTGAAATTAGAATATATTTTCTCTTAATGTTTAGATTAAACCTGCCATTTTCCCATAAGCATTTTATCATCTGCCAGTTACTCTGCCAGGTACAGAGTGTTTAGAGATGATTTTACCCTCAAAGAGCTCACAGTCCAGTAAGGCAGATAGACTGTACCCTTTGCAAGCTCTTTAATTGAGTTATGTCCAGTGTATTAGAGGAACACCAGAGGTGTTTGTTGTTCAGTCGCTCAGTCGTGTCTGACTCTTTCTGGCCCCATGGACTGCGGCACACCACGCTTCCCTGTCCTTCACCATCTCCCGGAGCTTGCTCAAACTCATGTCCATTGAGTTGGTGATGCCGTCCAACCATCTCGTCCTCTGTCATCTCCTTCTCCTCGTGTCCTCAGTCTTTCCCAGCATCAGGGTCTTTTCCAATGAATCGGCTTTTCACATCAGGTGGCTAAAGTATTGGAGTTTCAGCTTTAGCATTAGTCTCATCAATGATTGTTCAGGGTTGGTTTACTTTAGGCTTGACTGGTTTAATCTCTTTGCTGTCCAAGGGACTCTCAAGAGTCTTCTCTAACACCAGACGAAAGAAGTGCTAATGTATGAAGGATAATGGCTCAAAGGAACCTTCTCCGAGGAGGTGATATTGGAGATAGGAGTCTTGGTGAATGAGTACGTTTTCAAATTGAAATGCAAGGTCGGGTGTATCACTTGCCAAGGTGCAGAATCAGAAAAGAGGATGGAGTTTGGGAAGCATGTGTGGGAAGTGGTAAGAGGGAGGCTGGAAATGTAGGCCTGAGTCATATTATAAAGGATCACATGTGCCATCCAGGGGGCTTGACCATTTTCTCTTAGGTACCGGAAAATTGGTAGTATTTTCTCCAGGGAAGTGGAACGTTCAGATTGGCTTTTAGGATGAGCTCTCCTGTGGCTCTTTGGAGGAACTCAAGCTGAGTGTGTGGTGGAAGGGAGACCCTCATTATGATCTGATCTAATGCAGAGAGCTTGGGGCTATATCAGAAAGACCTGGGTTTGAGTCCTTGTTCTGTTACTTAGTAGCTGTGTGACATTGGTCAAAGGATGTAACTTCTCTAGGCTTCAGCTGCTCAGCAGTGAGACAGGATTGACTGTTCTTACCTTTCAGGGCTGTTGTGAGAACTCAGTACCAGACATATACCACCTATATCACATGCTGCTCATGTGGCAGATGCTCAGGAAATGCTACTTACCTCCCTATTCTCTTCTTATATTTGCACTCCTGTCCTTCAAACGATGCTTGAAATAGTCTACTTTGTTCTGAGATTTTCCTAACAGGGCCTTGTTTTCCTCTGATGGTTTTGTGGGGTTTACTTACTTACCCTAGTAAGATGGGGAGTTGAGGAGCTTTCCATCTAGTAGGTTCTTCTTGGCCATCACTGATCTGCCAGGGTCCTCCGTAGAGACTCAGAGCTGAACTAGACTCTAAAGTATCTGCAGCACTGGGAATGTGCACAGCTAGTATTAGCTATAGACTAAATAATTAACATGGTCCGTATCTGTGCTTGTGCTTATCAATGACTGTGCTTACTATTGTGATGGCAAGTTAAGAACATAGGCTCTGAAATCTGTTTGGTTTGAGATCCTCCATCTAAAACACACAAACTATGTGATGTGTGATGATGCTGGACATATTGGTTAATTTCTCCCATCCTCAGATTTGTTATCTGGAAAATGGACATAGAACGGTGTATACTGCCAAAGGTTGTTGTCAGGCTTATGTTAGATATTCCCCCAAAGGGCTTAGAACACTGCCTGGTACGAAGTAAGTGCCATATGTATTAACTTTTATTATTAATAACATGCAAATTAAAAGAATTACTGAATGCAGTCTAGCTGTTTCTGGTTCAGTGTTTTCTCAGTCAGAAGATATTGAAAGTCCAACTGCTGTCATGCTCCTTAAATGAGTACCGAGCTGGTAATGAATGGAGCCTGGGGCTCCTAACTACAGTTGCCTCATCATTTTTGCTATTGTGGATCCTATTTCTTTGTCTCTTAAAGCCTTGGTTAATGAAAATAAATTGGAAATTGTGCTGTTCTGTTCAGGGCCTGTTGTCATTTAGTAGCCATCCTGTGATATTGGGGCACTGTCTAATTAACAAGTAGTCATTGTCTGGGCATTCTCCCAGAGCTCATTCTTGCAGAAGAGCTGTTGTTCATGATCTCTTGTTTCCATGATCATGTTGTAGCTTCATCCAGCCCTTTCCTGAGACAATGGATATGTTGTCCTTGATACCTCTCTGCTGCTGATTTGGGGTTGGTAAATTCATTTCTTCATTGATGGTTTTGGAGTGGTTGAGTTATTGCAACCTTTGTGAGCAGCACAAAATGTTCTGAATAGAAAAATCTCATGGTGACTCTAAGCAGGACTATTTTTGGTCCCCTTGTCTACTCCTGCACATGGGCTCTTTTCTGCATAGCCAGAAGCCCATTTCAATAGCAGTTGTCCTAAGAAGTCCTCTTATTACCAGGAACCAAGGTCATACCAACCAAAGATAGCCAAGGGGGAGCAGATCTTAGGTAAAATGAGAAGACCTTTTCTGTGTTGGTCTTACCTTAAGGTGGTTCCTGTGCACATTTTTTAGGACTATTTTAGTGCATTAGTATTGGAATAGGAAATGGCAACCCACTCCAGTATTCTTGCCTGTGAAATCCCATGGACAGAGGAGCCTGGAGGGCTGCAGTCCATGGGGTTGCAAAGTCAGACATGACTTAGCAACTTACCACAACAAATGAGTATCAAAATTCGGAGGCTTGAAACAACAGAAATTTATTGTTGCATGGTTCTGGAAGCCGAAAGTCTAAAATCAAGATGTTGGTAAGGCTGTGCTCCATTTGAAGACTCTGGGAAGAATCCTTGCTTGTGTCATTTAGCCTCTGGTGTGGCTGGCAATCCTTGGCATTCCAAGCTAGGCTTCTGTCTTGCCAAGGCTTCCTCCTCAGTGTGCCTGTGTGTCCCCTCTTTCTCTGTGTCCAAATTTTTCTCTTGTTTTAAGGATACCAGTTATTGGGTTAGGGCCCACCTTAATGCACTATGAGCTCTTCTTACCTTGATTACACCTGCAAAGACTCTTTGCAAATAAGGTCATGTTCACTGGTCCTGAGGTATCTTAGTGTGCTCAGGCTGCCCTAACAGAATAACAGACTGGTGGCTTAACAACAAGCATTCATTTCTCATGGTTCTGGAGGTTGGCAGTCTGAGATCAGGGTGGCATCATGGTGAGGTTCTTGATAAAGGCCTTCCTTGTGCATTATAGGTGGCCATAGTACTTGTTAAAGATGTTGGCAGTTGTGGTTGAAAAAGCTCATGTGGCAACAGTACATGGAGACAAATTCCTATAAAATCAGAGGGAGCTGGGAAAGTGGAAGCCAAGTTTGGTCCTGCCAACAGTTGGGGTTCTTGGCTGATGGGGGAGGGAGGGAGGGAGATTGCTAATTGACTGCCAGGAGCCCTGACAGGCTCCCAATGTCTCTTCCACCCATTGAAGGTCAAGCTAATCAATATTTTTCTGAGCTATTAACGTGAACTAGGCTGTGGAGAGTCATTGACCAGAAGAGTGGGTACCATCCCATGATTACTTGAGGGCTAAACAATGTTAGACATGGACTTCTGTGGTGGTCCAGTGATTAAAAACTCGGCACTTTCACTGCAGAGGGCACAGGTTTGATCCCTGGTCAGGGAACTAAATCCCTCAAGCCACATGATGTGAACAATAACAACAAAAGAATAACAAATGCTAGTCGCAGTTGTCTGTCGATTTACCTGAGGGCTGTGAGAAAAGGACACAACAGTGGGCAAAGTTCGAGGAGCTGAGACCCAAAAGATGAGTAGAGTGATCCAGAAAAGGAAGAGTGGATGGGGGATGGGAGCACTGGAGTGTGCCCGACAAAGGGAAACTTTCATGAGCAAGGCAGCACTATGCAGCAAGAATGGAGAGAAACCCAGTTTGGTGGAAGCACAGGGTAATGGCAAGGGGGCATCGTGAATAGCTTTGGGAGCTTTCTTTCAGGGACTTGAATATTTTTCCCCTCTGACTAGTGAAAAGTCATTCCCAAGGCGGTCTGGGCATGGAGTAAGCGCTTAAGGTAGGGGCTCTGACGCATTAATGAGAATGAGCAGAGCTTTATTCTGGATAAAGAAGGCTTCAGGGTGTTTCCATCTGGGTTCAGCTACCTTTCCAATTCTTTCCCCTCTGTCTGTTTTAGTTTGGAATTAGCTCCAGCCTCTGACTCAGACCTAGGAGCTAGAGCATTCCTCTTATAGTTTGCAGGTTTTAGCCTGTGGCGCCAGGCCTTGTCTTGTGAGTGTGTGTATAGTTACCTGTGCGCTGGCCCCCACAGGAGCACTTACAACTTTTTTAACTGAATTGACCCAGTAATTGCTCCAGGGCCTCCTCCATTTTTTATAATAGTTCACCTGGGCTTAGAGTTTCCGTGGATATGCTTTTACCTTCTACATATGATTTGAGCTCTGGTTTCTTCTTTTCTTGTGGATCTGATCCCACATGCTTTCCATCTTCAGGGAACTGGTCAAATTCAGGTACCAGAGCATTCTCTTGTTTCCCAACTTTGTAGATGGTGTTGCACTTAATTCCTGTTAAGGCAATGGAGATTAGTTTATCTCAGTGTTTTTCAAGCCTTTGCTTTTACATTATTACTCCCCTAAAAATCCTTTATAGCAAGGGTCCCCAAACTCTGGGATCTAATGCCTGATGATCTGAGGTGGAGTTTATGTAATAATAGTAGAAATAAAGTGCATAACAAATAAAAAGGGCTTCCTAGGTGGCCCAGATGGTAAAGAATCTGCCTGCAATACAGGAGACCCTGGTTCGATCCCTGGGTTGGGAAGATCCCCTGAAGGAGGAAATGGCAATCCACTCCAGTATTCTTGCCTGGAGAATCTCCATGGACAGAGGAGCCTGGAAGGATACGGTCCATGGGGTCACAAGGAGTCAGCCATGATTTCGTGACTGAAAAACAACAACTGCAGATGGACTTGGCCTACATTGTGGCCTACATGAGGGCTAAATCCAAAAGGAAGAAAGAACATGAGCTATTTAATAAAAATCCCAAGCCACCACCTCCAAAATAAGTCTTCTTCTCTATGGGAACCCCAGGGAAGGCGTTAGTGTGGGTAGCTGAGTTTGAGTGTTTGCCATTTAGATAGCAAAAGAGTTTTTTTTTTTAATTTTAATTGAAGTATAGTTGATTTACAGTATTATATTATTTACTGCTGAACAGCAAAGTGATTTAGTTATATAAATATAAACATTATTATTTTAAAATATTCTTTTCCATCATGGTTTATCACAGGATGTTGAATATAGTTCCCTGTGCTATACAGTATTTTCTTGTTGTTGTTCCATTCTATATGTAATAGTTTGCATCTGGTAACCCGAACCGTCCATTCCATCCTTCCCTCAACCCCCTCCCCCTGGCAACCACCGGTCTGTTCTCTCTGTCCGTGATTCTGTTTCTAGTTCAAATAAATAAGTTCATTTGTATCATATTTTAGATTACATGTATAAGGGATATCATATATTTGTCTTTGTCTGACTTACTTCACTTAGTATGATCATTTCTAGGTCCATCCATGTAGGTACAAATGGCATTATTTCATGTCTTTATGACTGAGTAATATTCCATTTGTATATATGTGCTTCATCTTCTTTATCCATTCATCTGTTGATGAACATTTAGGTTGTTTCCCTGTCTTGGCTATTGTAAATAGTGTGGTAGCAAAAGAATTTTAATGTGAAATGTTTGAGTAGATATCTTTCTGAAGTGTCCTACTTGCTGCTTTGTTTTTTTGAAGGAAATACTGCTGAATGTAAACTACCCTTTTGGGAAGACTCAAAACCTTACTAATGAGAATCAGATTTTCAGGTGTGAGGAGCATTTTGAATTTCACCAGTGGCTTAGTGGTAAAGATGTAATGCAGAAGATACAGGAGACCCGGGTTCCATCCCTGGG
Source organism: Moschus berezovskii (assembly GCF_049115385.1). NCBI lineage: Eukaryota > Metazoa > Chordata > Mammalia > Artiodactyla > Moschidae > Moschus > Moschus berezovskii. The sequence continues at coordinate 129,346,783 of NC_142488.1, read as the reverse complement.
TCAGGAAGATCCTCTGGAAGAGGAAATGGCTACCCACTTCAGCATTCTTGGGCTTCTGTGGTGATTCAGATGGTAAAGAATCTGTCTGCCAATGCAGGAGATGCGGGTTCAATCCCTTGGTCGGGAAGATCCCCTGGAGAAGGAAACGGCATCCCACTCCAGTATTCTTGCCTGGGAAATCCCACTGACAGAGGAGCCTTAAGGGCTACAGTCCATGGGGTCGCAAAGAGTCAGACACGAGTTCAGATGGGAGTTGGTTGTCCACCCTTTAATAACTTTCCGGAAAGTAGGGAAAAGGAAGTTCTCTGTGTGGAGTTGAGGAGCTGTTCTGTGGATGAATTTCTAGAACTTTGGGTCTATGTATGTGTGAACGTGCCCTTGGTGCTCTAAGAGACCTCTTTTGCCCCTCTTCCTGTTATCACCTGAGTTCTGGATATGAAAAATGCACAGATCACTTTTGCGCTGGATAAACAAGGAGTTGGTGTTGTGTTCTCAGAAGGGTTTGGGGAAAGTGTTCATATGAAGAAGTTTCTCTTTGTCTCAGTGGATTGTCTCAGATTCCTTTTGTGGGGACTCACACTTGAATCAGGGGCTGCTGCTGCTGCTGCTGCTGCTAAGTCACTTCAGTCGTGTCAGACTCTGTGTGACCCCATAGACGGCAGCCAACCAGGCTCCCCCATCCCTGGGATTCTCCAGGCAAGAACACTGGAGTGGGTTGCCATTTCCTTCTCCAAGGTGTGAAACAGGGCTACAGATTTCCAATTCATAGAGAAAGTAACCCATGGGAAATCCAGGTAGTTTTGTACATGATGACCTGTACCTGCTCAAATAATCTTATCAAGTAGCACTATCTAACAGTGTTTCTAAGATGTGTAATTAACATTGGTTTGGAAATGTAATTATTTGAATAGGAATTTTGACCCAGATACTTAGCTGCTATTCTTAGGATATTTTAAACTTAAGCACACTTTGCTTTCACCAAACATACTAACCAGATATAATATTAGTAGCTCTTGTAAGTGTGAGCACATAAAGTTTCCAGCGTTTGTAAAGAGTCCTTGTATATTGACCCAGTGTCCATTTAAAAAGTATTCTCAATGTAACACACCATGTGGTCCCCTTTTTGATGTCAATTCCGTTTCTAATTTAATTTTTAAGTGTTTAATTTTATGGATTACAAGAGTATGCATTATGTAGGCAGGTCTGGACACCGAAAATCTTTGAAATATTGCAAAGTAATGATGTATTAGGTACCACCATTTGAAGAAGCAAACATCCTGAAAGAATAGAGGAAGAACAAAGAATAGAAGAAAGGCAGAGAGAGAAAGAATCCTCAAGGGAAATCATAGAGTTTTGTAAATACATCACCAAATCACTGAGACTGACAGCAGAAAAGGTCAAAGCCTTTTTAACTTGGCGGGAGACTAAGTCCAGTTGCCTTTGAGAAGTAATGATGTTTTGAGTAACTCGAAATTGTACTTAAGGTTTGAAATTGGGGACAAAAGGGAACCACAGCAGGACTAGAGGCCCGCCACCTCTTTGTTGGGCAGATCCCTGTGTTCTGGCAAGGACTTTACTTGTGTTCAGTGCTTTACTGAACACATCCCCATGAATGTCCCAGACATTCCCTAGAAATCCAAGTGTTTGGGGGCCTGCTATGCGCTAACATGGAAAACTACCATTGGGGCGCACTCCTCCCAGCTCACAGCTTCTGTGGGTTTTGTTGAACATTTCTGTCCTCTCGGTGTTAAAGATGGACATACTGAAAGGTTGTTGCTGAATGAAAAGACGCCAGGATTGTTGGCCTCTGGAGGAGAAGAATTCAATCCGGGGCAAGAGACTAGGCTTGATCGCTCAGAGCTTTTGTATAATAAAGTTTTATTAAAGTATAAAGGAGATAGAGAAAGCTTCTGACATAGGCATCAGAAGGGGGCAGAAAGAGTACCCCCCTGCTAGTCTTCAGTTGGATGTTATATAGTCACTAGCAGTCTGTTAATGAAAGAAAGGAATGTCTTAAAACTCAGAATGGCACCAGTCCCCTCACCCATAAGATGCATTTTGGGATAATCTTGACACCATTAACTTGAATCTTGTAGAAGGGCAGTTTACCATACAAATAGTTTCATTTGCATAGATTAGGGGAACAGTGTCTGAGTATAACATACTGGTTTGTCAAGTAGGTTCTGAGCCATTAGGCGAACTTGAAGACAGAGTCTGGGGTAAATGCATAGTACATTATTAACATAGCTTAAGACAAACATTTCCATAAGAAAAATGCATTGGTTAACTCAAGGTTTGAGAATAATTAACTTCAGGTGAAACCAGGTGTCATTATGGCAACACAGTATTTTAAGAGAAACCTCCTTTAAAATTTGTACTTTGTTTCCTCCTGCCACATAAGAGAGATAAACATGTCTGACACTTGCAGCCTATTTCCTCCGTTTGGAGACCCCTGGCCTTCCTGCCTGTTACCCTCTCAATATCTACCATATTATTTTGTTTTCTGTTTTTCAACAGTTTGTGACCTTTTCCCATTGTATTTGAGCAGTGGCCACTGACGTTAGAAAGCCCAGTTGCATTGCAACATTCTGGATCAGAGCTGATTTGGGAAGGCATTTTTAGGGTAATTAGATTCAGAGTCATTCTTTCCCTTCTATTCATTTGAAAAAAGCTGGCCTTTGGATTTACTGTGTAGGCTGCATGCAGCAAACATATTCTCTCGTTGGGAAATTCTATCCCCCTCACTGAGAAATTTTAGCGTGAAATTATAGTCCCTAAATGTAAGGAGGCGATTCCTGGATAGCATCTGAAGTTTCCCTCTGAATCGGCAGGTGTGTGTACTGTGTGGCACTGACCACGTGGGTGGGGGTTGCAGGGAAGAAGGAAACAAGGAGGTGCAGGAGTTGTGGGAGGAAAGCTGGAGCTGAGGAGGAAAACAGTCATTACCTGCGACTGTCATTTCCCTGTGGGCCTCTCACATCTGGTAAGTGTGGAAGGAAAAACCTTCCTGCAAGCCGTGGCACTGACATGCGCTCTGTGTACTGAGTGGAATTGAGTCCCCCTAAAATTTACGTCTACACTGAACCCCAGAATGTGACCTTAATTGGAAATAGAATCTTTGCAGATGTAAGCAAGTTGAGATGAGCTTCTACAGAATTTGGGTGAGCCCTTTCATCAATGACGGATGTCCTTATAAGGAGAAAGATTTGGAGACACACAGAGACACAGAGGGCCAAGTGAAGATGAAGGCAGAGATTGCAGTGATGCAGGTACAAGACAAGGAATACTGGGGATTGCTGGCAACCACCAGCAGCCAGAAGAACCTTTGGAGGAAGCATGGCCCTCCTGCTGCCTTGATTTCGGACTTCTAGTCTCCGGAACTGTAAGAGAATAGATTTCTATTGTTTTAAGTGACCCGATTGGTTGCATTTTGTTACTGAAACCTTAGGTACCCGATTCTACACATGAATATCACCAGAAGGTCAGTACCGAAATCAGATTGATTATAATATTTGAAGATGGAGAAACTCTATACAGTCAGAAAAAACAAGGCCGGGAGCTGACTGTGGCTCAGATCATGAAGTCCTTATTGCCAAATTCAGACTTAAATTGAAGAAAGTAGGAAAAACCACTAGAACATTTGCTGCTGCTGCTAAGTCACTTTAGTCTTGTTCGACTCTGTGCGACCCCGTAGACGGCAGCCCACCAGGTTCCCCCATCCCCGGGATTCTCCAGGCAAGAACACTAGAGTGGGTTGCCATTTCCTTCTCCAATGCATGAAAATGAAAAGTGAAAGTTAAGTCATTCAGTCATGTCTGACTCCTAGTGACCCCATGGATTGCAGCCTACCAGGCTCCCCCATCCATGGGATTTTTCCAGGCAAGAGTACTGGAGTGGGTTGCCATTATGGCCTAAATCAAATCCCTTACGATTATACAGTGGAAGTGACAAATAGATCCAAGGAATTATATCTGATAGACAGATAGCCTGAAGAACTATAGATGGAGGTTCCTAACATTGTACAGGAGGCTGTGATCAAAACCACCCTGAAGAAAAGGAGATGCAAAAAGGCAAAACAGTTGTTGGAGGAGGCCTTAGAAATAGCTGAGAAAAGAGAAGCAAAAGGCAAAGGAGAAAAGGAATGATCTATCCATCTGAATGCAGAGTTCCCAAGAATAGCAAGGAGAGATAAGAAAACCTTCCTAAGTGATCAATGCAAAGAAATAAAAGAAAACAATAGCATGGGAAAGACTAGAGATTTCTTCAAGAGAATTAGAGATACCAAGGGAACATTTCATGCAAAGCTGGGCAAAATAAAGGACAGAAATGGCATGGACGTAACAGAAGCAGATGATATTAAGAAGAGGTGGCAAGAATATACAGAAGAACTGTACAAAAAAGATCTTCACGACCAAGATAATCACGATGGTGTGATCACTCACCTAGAGCCAGACATCCTGGAATGTGAAGCCAAGTGGGCCTTAGAAAGCATCACTATGAACAAAACTAGTGGAGGTGATGGAATTCCAGTTGAGCTATTTCAAATCCTGAAAGATGATGCTGTGAAAGTACTACATTCAATATGGCAGCAAATTTGAAAAGCTCAGCAGCGGCCACAGGACTGGAGAAGGTCAGTTTTCATTCCAATCCCAAAGAAAGGCAGTGCCAAAGAATGTTCAAACTACTGTACAATTGCACTCATCTCACACACTAGCAAAGTAATGCTCAAAATTCTCCAAGCGAGGCTTCAACAGTATGTGAACCGAGAACTTCCAGCTGGATTTAGAAAAGACAGAGGAACCAGAGATCAAATTGCCACTATCTGTTGGATTATAGAAGAAGCAAGAGAATTCCAGAAAAAAAAATCTACTTCTGTTTCACTGAATACGCTAAAGCCTTTGACTGTAGAACACAACAAACTGTGGAAAATTCTTCAAGAGATGGGAATACCAGACCACCTTACCTGCCTCCTGAAAAATCTGTATGCAGGTCAAGAAACAACAGTTAGAATCAGACATGGAACAAGGGATTGGTTCCAAATTGGGAAAGGAGTACGTCAAGGCTGTATATTGTCACCCTGCTTACTTAACTTCTATGCAGAGTACATCATGAGAAATGCTGGGCTAGATGAAGCACAAGCTGGAATCAAGATTGCCGGGAGAAATATCAATAACCTTAGATATGCAGATGACACCAACCTTATGGCAGAAAGCAAAGTGGAACTAAAGAATCTCTTGATGAAAGTGAAAGAGAGTAAAAAAGCTGGCTTAAAACTCAACATTCAAAAAATGAAGATCATGGATTCTGGTCCCATCATTTCATGGCAAATAGATGCGGAAGCAATGGAAACAGTGACAGACTTTATCTTTTGGGTTCTAAAATCACTGCAGATGGTGACTGCAACCACAAAATTAAAAGATGCTTGCTCCTTGGAAGAAAAGCTATGATCAACCTAGACAGCATATTAAAAAGCAAAGGTATTACTTTGCCGGCAAAGGTCCGTGTAGTCAAAGCTATAGTTTTTCGAAAAGACTGTTCTATACATCTGTGTCTCTTTTGGCATTGAAATATGTGTATTATCATATGTCAAAATAATCGCCAGTCCAGGTTCGATGCATGATACAGGATGCTCGGGGCTGGTGTACTGGGATGAACCAGAGGGATGGGATGGGGAGGGAGGTGGGAGGGGGGTTCAAGATAGGGAACACATGTACACCTGGGGCAGATTCATGTCAATGTATGGCAAAACCAATACAATAATGTTAAGTAATTAGCCTCAAATTAAAATAAATAAATTTTTTAAAAAAACTTTAATTTTTCCAGTAGTCATGTATGGATGTGAAAGTTGGACCATAGGAAAGCAAAGCACTGAAGAATTGATGCTTTTGAACTATGGTATTGGAGAAAACTCTTGAGACTCCCTTGGACCACAAGGAGATCCAACCTGTCCATCCTAAAGGAAATCAGTCCTGAATATTCATTGGAAGGGCTGATTCTGAAGGTGAAGCTCCAATACTTTGGCCACCTAATGTGGAGAAGGGACCCTGATGCTGGGAAAGATTGAAGGCAAGAGATGAAGGGGACAACAGAGGATGAGAGGGTTGGATGGTATCACCAACTTGATGGACCTGAGTCTGAGCAAACTCTGGGAGTTGGTGATGGACAGGGAAGCCTGGCATGATGCTGTCTGTTGGGTCGCAAAGAGTTGGACATGACTGAGCGACTAAACTGAACTGAACCCTAGGAAACTGAGACATTGTACATAAGGACTTTAGATAACCTGAACGGGTGGGTGCTCTTAGATTCCTTTTGTAGACTGAGAAGCCGAATCTTACTGAGGTAGTCCTTTGTCACTTGTAGCACAAATCTTCTGTGAGTCAGGCTGGGCACTTGGAGGATTATAGATGGCCAGCTGTGGCCCTCGCCTCCCAGGAGCTCACTGAGTTATGGACATGGAATGGGGACCACTTCTGTATTGTGGGGGGACCCCTAGAAATGGAGATGGATCTTCCTCCCAGGCTCTGTAACACAAGGCTGCTTGTCCTGGGTAGCCTTCATCTGCTTATGGCCTTTTTGATCCCCCTTAAGTGTCTCTTCTTGATTCAAAGAAGGTTAAGAAGTGACAAGTCAATGTGAGGAAATCCAGATCTTGATGTGCTCCCAGCTACTCTCAACTGATTCTTTCTGGACCCAGACAAGTGGAGGAGTCAGTAGCTTAATTTTCCTGTAAGAAATTGTCAGGATCTAGGCATGCTTCTTGGGCTAGTGACAGCTGATGAGGATTTTGAGTAAGCTTTCTAGTGGGTGGAGGGATGGAGGCGGAGAGTAAAAGCATCAGTGAGGAGGACATTTCAGGGTGAGGAAGGGGTGAGAGCAAAGGTAGAAAGTTGTGGGGATGGGACACGGGGTGCATCTAGCGAGGGCTGGGGATCACATTAGTAACACACAGCAGGAGTGTAACTTGTGTGGCTTTGTGGAGGGTGGAGGGAGAGAAGAAGAGAGGAAGGTTGAGGCCATTATGGGCAGTATTTCTTTTTTTCCCCCCTTTTCCCTATTTTTAAATGCTTTATTGCAGTATAATTGACATACAAGAAACAGAAAAGCTTTCAAATGCACAGTTTGATAAGTTTTGATGTATGTATACACTGTGAAAGCATCACTACCTTCAAGATAATGAACCTATCCATCACTCCCCACTGTTTTCTCGTGCCTTTTTATAATCTTTCTCTGACACTGATGCTCATACATCTGTCCCTTGGAAGCCACGGATGAGAATTTCTTAAAGTGTGGCCCAAGGATCCCTGGGTGTCCCTAACTGCCTTTGAGGGAGGCTGCAAAGTCTTACCTTTTCTAATTACATATCTGTGTAAGACTGGAGTTTTTTTTTTCCTGTATCTGAGCTTAAACAACCTATTGCAACAAATCAAATGCAGAAGAAGACATGAAAATAAAAAAAATACAAACCGTGCTGTTTTCACCTACATTTTTAGTTGTTTTGAAAAATATGGTTATGTTCTATAAAGTTTCTATATTTTAATGAAAATATGATATGTGTAGTGTTATTAGCTCAGTCATATCCAACTCTTTGTGACCCCATGAACTGTAGTCCATTGGGCTTCTCTGTCCTAGAATTCTCCAGGCAAGAATACTGGAGTGGGTTGCCATTCCCTTCTCCAAGGCATCTTTTGACCCAGGGATCAAACCCTGGTCTTGCATTGATGGTTGGATTCTTTACCACTGAGCTACCTGGAATGTAGCTGTTCCAAACTACTGGGCCTATTATTTGGACATGAGTAACAGGACACGACGGAGCAACTGAACTGAACTGAACTGAACTGAACAGAGTCAGTAACCCAGATTGCCAATAAGTATCCAAACATAAATGTCCTTAGAGACCCTTGGCTTTCTTTTCAAAATCTTCATAGCATGGTTCTCAGAGGCAAAAACGTTTCCATTGGCTTGTTAATCTCATGGGTTCCTTGTATTGTTTATCCTGCTTGTCAAATTTAGAGGGAATGCAATGTTTGCATCGCTTTGCTCTGTTTTTGACAGTGTGTTATTACAATATTTTTATTTTGAATGGCATTAGATGATTGTCCAAATGCCCAGACATCCTTCTTTTCATCCTTCTACTAGGACCTCTCATTGCCAATATCTCTTTAGCCTTTAGCTCATGTTGTTTGTGGATGATGACAACAGCTATCACCAAAAAGAAAATAACATTTGATGAGTGTCTGTTCTCTTCTTTTCATATATTAGTGCATTTCATCCTCATAAAACCTATCAGGGAAGTACTGTTTTTATTCTGTTCTACAGATGGGAGAAACCAAGGTTCAGAGAGGTTATACCACTTGCCCAATAGCTTCACATAGTTTGAAAGTGACCAAGTGAGGAGTTGAACCCAGGCAGACTGCTGCTAAAGTCTTTTTTTTTAAAAATATATTTATTTTTAATTGAAGGATAATTGCTTTACAGAATTCTGTTGGTTTCTTCCAACCATCAACATGAATCAACCGTAGATCTACACATATGTCCCCCCTCTCTCTCCTACCTCCCTCCTGTCTCTATCTCTCTTGTTTTGTTTTTTTGGATGGCTGTACTGTGCAGCCTGTGGGATCTTAGTTCCTTGTTTAGGGTTTGAACCTGAGCCCACGTCAGTGAAAGCATGGAGTCTTAACCATTGGACCACCAGGGAATTCCCGCAAGTCTCCTTTCTTAACCTTTATACTATAACTAAAAACCAAAAGCCACTTCGTCTCCCAGACTGTTAAGAATTAGAGGGATTGACTGTTCAGTGGCAGATTTTTGAAGAATCACGTATTTAATTAAAGTTTTCTTGGAGAGAGTACTTTGTTATTCTCCAGTAGTTTACACCTTGTCTATTTTTATTGTCTGCGGTGCCATTTATGATGTTTTTATGTGTTGGTATTTTTATCTTTCTCTTTCTGTTGGCTGTCATTTTTATCTACAGGACCTATAGCTGGTTATCTGTGCTATTTTCTCACTTGACAACAAAAATATTGACAATAAACATCTCAGTCATTGCTTGCAGCTTAGAAAAAAAAACACGTGATGAAACACATTTATCAAAACTCAGTTGTGGAAACTGTCTTCATATGCAGGTGACAGCTGTACTTGTAAAGAACTGTTGTTTCTGGCAGCAATTTAGATCTTGCAGAAGGAAAGAGGTGGTCTCGCTCAGCCTATGGGCTTCTCAGACAGAGCCTGTACCTAAGTGCTTGAGCCCTGCAAAGTCTTAATTCGGCCTTGAGCTCCAGGGACCTCTTCTTCCCGTTTGCAGGCTTATCAGTGTGTCAGTCCCAGGGGTACTAAACCCATGGCCTTACATCTTAGAAGTTAACATGATTTGAGCTGTGTTATCATGGCAAGCCACTCCAGTACTCTTGCCTAGAAAATCCCAGGGACAGAGGAGCCTGGTAGGCTGCAGTCCATGGGGTCGCTACTAGTCGGACACGACTGAGTGACTTCACTTTCACTTTTCACTTTCACACGTTGGAGAAGGAAATGGCAACCCACTCCAGTGTTATTGCCTGGAGAATCCCAGGGATGGCGAAGCCTTGTGGGCTGCCGTCTATGGGGTCGCACAGAGTCGGACATGACTGAAGCGACTTAGCAGCAGCAGTAGCAGCAGCATCAGCTTTTAGTAGCTTGTTAAATAGTTACCCTGTACCTACTGTGTGCTTATTAGGCACCAGAGTACGAATGCACTAGAGATGGTCTCCATCTTCATGGTTTATTAAGGGAAATAAAACATTGAACAGCTAAAAATTTTGTTGTTGTTCAGTCGCTCAGTCGTGTCTGACCCTTTGTGACCCCATGGACTGCAGCACGCCAGGCTTCCCTGTCCTTCACTATCTCCCAGAGCTTGCTCAAACTCCGTCCATTGAGTTAATAAGAGAAGTGGGAGAGGGCTGTGAAGGAGACTCAGAAAACTGAGAGACTTGTCCTTGTCTAGGGATTCTAAGGAGGCTTCCCCAAGTTAAGTGACATTTCAGCTGGAAAGGGAAGAGTGTGGAAAAGTTAATATAGGATGAGAAATGAAGAGAGCATTGCAGGGGGAGAGACCAGTAGAGGTGAAGGCCCATGAGTGGGAGAAACAGAGAGCATGCTGGAAAACCAGGGCTGGAGCTGAGAGAGTAAGTGGAGAGTGGTGGGAGAAGATGTTGGATTTGAACCTTTTCTACCCCAATGGGAAGTCATTAAAGGATTCAAAGCCTGGGCTAACATGATCCAGTTTGTATTCCATTTTGAAAAGGCCAGTCCAGTTGTTCTTTATTCCACAAATAAGTATTACTATTTTTGTTTTATTCTGGCTGTGCTGTTTGGCATGCAGGATCTTAGTTCCCTGACCAGGGATCAAACCTGCACACCTTGCATTGGAAGCACAGAATTTAACCACTGGACCACCAGGAAGTCCCCACAAATAATTATTGAGCATTTACTACATTCCAGCCATTGTTCTGGGTTCAAGGGCTTCCTTGGTGGCTCAGCAGTAAAGAATCCGCCTGCCAATACAAGAGACATGGGTTTGATCCCTGGGTCGGGAAAATCCACTGGAGCAGGAAATGGCAACCCACCCCAATATTCCTGCCTGGAAAATCCCGTGGACAGAGGAGCTTGGTGGGCTACAGTCCATGGAGTTGCCAAGTATCAGACACAACTGAGTGACTAAACAACAAGGAATAAGACAGACCAAAAAAAAAAAAAAAATCCCTACCCTTGTGTAACTTACATTCTAGTTGGGTGGAGGGAACTAGTAAAGAAACCAACAGGTAAACATAAAGCGTATCAGGTGGTGATGAGTGCCGTGGGGGTAGCAGCTGTGGTCTGGGGGAAGGATGTCAATTTATATGGCATGGGAAAGGAAGACATTGACAGAGGCATTTCGGTAATGGCCTGAAGTGGGTGACAGATGGATGTGTGAGGGAGAAGAGTGTTCCAGGTAGTGAAGAGCAGAGTACACAGGCCTAAGGAGGGAGGAGAATTGGTATGTTTAAGGTTCAGTGACAAGACTGATATGGCTGGTCTGCGGTGGACAAGGGAGAGTGGTGGGTGCCAGAATTTGCGAGATGGTCGGGACGCAGATGGTGGACAATCTTGGCCAATGTAAGGATGCCCTGCTTTCATGCTGAATGAAATGGGGTGCCACTGGACAGATGACACCATGAGCATATGTTTTGACAGGTTTAGTCTGATGACTGCCCACCCCTACATTCCCCAGTTGCCCTGTTGAAATAGACTGTAAGGGACTAAGATGGAAACAAGGAGATGATGACTGAGACCCGGGGTGTGTACACAGGAGGGAAACTCAGAATGACTAAGTCCGGGTCTGAAGAAGGACGAGAGGAGAAACAGGGAGACCCATTAGCAAGCTGTGTGCTAGACTTGGTGGGAGACTGAGAGGAAGCTGAATAGGGGCCTTGGGGAGGGAGAGGTGTGGAAAGATCTGGACGATAGCTAGAACGAGCATAGAGCCTGCCCACAGGACATGCTGATGGGTGATGTGGGACGTAAGGATGACGTACAAGTCCACGATGACTCCCTGGTTTCTGATTGGAGCCACTGAGTGACTCCAATTCTGGGAACACTAGACACAGGGCACTGAGTGAGGTGGGTCAATGATTCCAGTTTGATTGAAGTGAGGTTGAATTGCAGATACCTCTGGAGCCTGCAAAGAAAGCAAAAGAATAGACCATTGGAAATATAAATTTGGCTTTCAGAAGTCTGACCTACAGAGTTCCTAGTGGTCCCGTGGTTCGGACTTGGCGCTCTCACTGCCAGCGACCTGGGGATCGATTCCTGGTCAGGAACTTAGGATCCTGCAAGCTGTGAGTTTAGGCCAAAAAAAAAAAGTGTGACCCAGGCTGGAGATGTAGTTTGGGAGGTTGACCATGAGGAAGATTGGAATGCAGATGGGTAAACTGAGCCTTAGTTGGGTCAGTAACTTTCTCAAGGCCAAACACTAAGTCAGTGGTAAAGCTGGGATTCAGATTCACTTCTACTTGACTACAAAACCAAAGTTCTTAACCATAGCACTCACTGCCTTTGAGAAGCAGGTATGGATGTAGAGAAGGCCCCCTGAAGAAGTAAGACAGCAGGATTCAGCCAGTCTGCCCCAACCTCCCACCCCAGCAACTCTTTCTGCACTAAGGACAGAATAGTCTGGCCACAGCAAGGCCACAGGGGCTCCAAGAGAGGTGGCTGGTGGCTGACAGTCCCCCAGGCGTCTTCACAAGGACAGCTACCTCCACAGAGACCCAAGTGCATGGCTACCCAAACTCACTATACTCACATCTTGGAGATAAACACTGCAGGTTTCCCTGGTGGCTCAGATGGTAAAGAATCTGCTTGCAATGCAGGAGACCCAGGTTTGAGCTCCAGGTTGGAAAGATCCCCTGAAGAAGGAAATGGAAACCCACTCCAGTATTTTTACCTGGAGAATCCCATGGACAGAGGAGCCTTGGTGGACTACAGTCCTTGGGATTGCAGAGTCGGACACAACTGAGCGACTAACATTGCAGGGAAACTACAGTCCATACTGGAGAGGGATCGTGTCTCCCCAGGCCTCAGAATGTTCTGGCTGGGATTTCAATAACTAGCATTCTGATTAGAGGGAACTAAGTTTCAAGGATGTCAAGTAACTTGCCAGTATCACCCTGTTGTGTGTGTGACAGAGTGTGGACTCTGACCCACGGCATCTGATTCCAAAGCCTGAGCTTGACCATTCCAAACCACATTTGTCACTAACTGGTATCAACCCGTCAGCATACTATCAAGCTAGTTAGGCAGAGATTTACTGAGCATCTGACTATTTACAAAGAATGATTCAGAATACCCAGGAGTCCACAAAAATAGGCATGAGCTATGTGTCCTCATTTGCATACAAAAACACTTGCTTGAAATGGTCAGATCACCCAAAATACAACAAAATGTTAGCACACCTTTTATTATTTTTATTGAAGTATAGTTGATTTACAATGTTGTATTTCCGTTGTGCAGCAAAGTGATTCAGTTATACATGTATATGTATTTTTTTACAAAATAATTCTTTTCCATTATGGTTTATCATTGGACACTGAATATAGTTCCCTGGGTTCTACAGTAGAACCTTGTTGTTTATTCATTCTATATATAATAGTTTACATCTGCTAATCCCAAACTCCCAATCCAACCCTCTCCCACCCCTTTTTCCTCTTGGCAAACAGAAGTGAAAGTTGCTCAGTTGTGTCTTACTCTTTGCAACCCCATGGATTATACCGTCCATGGAATTCTCCAGGCCAGAATTCTGGAGTGTATAGCCGTTCCCTTCTTTAGCAGATCTTCCCAACCCAGGAATCGAACCAGGATCTCCTGCCTTGCAGGTGGATTCTTTACCAGCTGAGCTACCAGGGAAGCCCACAAACTCTGTTCTTTGTTTTTTGAGTCTTTTTTCTGTTTTGTAGATAAGTTCATTTGTATCATATTTTAGATTCCACATATAAGTGATATCCTATGTATTGGTTTTTCTGTCTGACTTACACTTACTTCACTTAGTATGATAATCTCTAAGTTCATCCATGTTGCTTTAAATGGTGTTATTTCATCCTTTCATATGGCTGGGTGGTATTCTATACTTTTGGAAAGATTGCTTACTGCATATCCAGGGCCCCTGAAATGACTTTTTAGCAATGTGTGGCCAATAAGAGGAATGACTGAAAATAATGCATGTTGCTTAGCCCAGTGTCCAGTGCACCCAGTAAGTGCTTCATAAATGTTGGCTGTTATTGTCATTATTGTTGATACTGATTCTAGTAGGTCCTTTCAACTTTACATTGATAGAGGACAGTCCCTAGTCAATCTGAGGAGAGGGGAGCAAGGGACCATTGACTTTGCAGCCTTCCTCTGTGACACAGGCTTTAAGAATGGTGACTGGACCTTTTTGGTCTCTCTGTTTTCAGGGCCCATGCTAGTGACTGGCCAGAGCAGGCACTGAATACAAGGCAAAGAACTTGAACTAGGTCTGTTAAACTTGATCTATAGTGATTTGAAAGATGTTTCCTAAACACATATACAGCACACCAGCTCATGAGATGAGATGAGAGAGCTGGCCCGCTGTTGCCAGCTCCCATTAGCTCCATCAGTGGGTACTGCTAGGGTTGGCACATCAGAACATTTTGGGGAGGAAAGATGGCTATTTCCAGCCCCCCATCCCTGGGCCAGGTCCCAGATGGCATCCTTTGGTGGGCTTCTGTCATCTTAGCCCCACGTGCTCCTTCCTTTCCATTATTTTGTTTTGTATCCTTTCATCATAATAAATCACAGCTACAAGAGCAGTAATTTGTTGAGTCGAGTGAGTTCCTGAGCAAATTATTCAACCTGAGCGTGGTCTTGAGGACTGCAGCACATAGATATAAGTATAAATGTAAGACACATTCTTTGCCCTCAGAAAGCTCACACTTTAGCTTTAAAGTCTAACATGTAAGTAATTACAAATAGTGAGTGAGGTTAGTGCAGGGTGGCTGGGGCAGCCCTGAGAAGGGACACTTCACCCTAGCCCTGGGTGGCTGGGAGAATTTGAGTTGAAATTTGAAGGGTAATTAGAAATTAGCTATGTGAAGCAAGAGGAAAAGACCCCATGTTGAAGCTTAACATGCTCTTCTAAATCATTTTAGCACTGAATCACTCCTTTTCTAAAAAGTTTATTGGCTTTTTACTCTGCTTATTCATGAAAACATGGTTTGAAGGCTGACTGGCCTAAACTACACTGTGATATATATTGAAGCTCCAAGAATGAACAGGAATGGTCCCTGCTTTCAAGGAGGATCTGGCAGTATCTGGGTTGAGAGGTTGGGTTTTCAGAAGGTGATGGGAACAATCGTGAAACCACCTAAGCTATCCTGGGGGTGGGGACTCAAGTAAAGCTTCCCTGAGAGGCAGTGGATGGAAGGACAGGTTAAGTTTCACCTGGAACAAGAGAAAGGCACTCCAAGAAGAAGAAACAACATCCTGTGGCAAGAGAGACCATGATATCTTCTTAAAATAATAGTAGTTTAGTGTGTCTGGAGAGTAGCAGATGAAGGGGAGGTAGGCAGGAGCTATATTTTGACAGGTAGTAAAGTTAAATAAACTTGAGGAAACAGAAGGAAAAAGTGAGGAATGGCAGAGAAATTGGAGTAGGTCATGAAGAATCTTTGATCCGTGTGGATCCATGATGGATGTTCCATCATGTTGTTCTGGGATTGTGGGGTTATCAGGTATGAGAGATTACGGAAAAGGAGGCACAGAAGTTAAGGATATTGGTAAAAGGGTAATTGAAGTCAGGGAATTATGGTATCTATGATGGGTGCAAGAGTGGCCTAGTAGACATCCTGGAGCCTTAATAACCATCTGATCTCCACTTCTATGTAAGTGCTGAAAGAGTGAGTGTCACAGGCAGAGAAAACCAGTGAGCAGAAAACAGGCAGTTTGAACTTAAGATATCAGAGTCGAGTTGTTTCAGTTCAGTTCAGTTCAGTCGCTCAGTCGTGTCCGACTCTCCGCGACCCCATGAATCACAGCACGCCAGGCCTCCCTGTCCATCACCAACTCCCGGAGTTCACTCAAACTCATGTCCACAGAGTCGGTGATGCCATCCAGCCATCTCATTCTCCGTCGTCCCCTTCTCCTCCCGCCCCCAACCTTTCCCAGCATCAGAGTCTTTTCCAGTGAGTCAGCTCGTCTCATGAGGTGGCCAAAGTATTGGAGTTTCAGCTTTAGCATCAGTCCCTCCAATGAACACCCAGGATTGATCTCCTTTAGAATGGACTGGTTGGATCTCCTTGCAGTATAAGGGACTCTCAAGAGTCTTCTCCAACACCACAGTTCAAAAGCATCGATTCTTCGGCGATCAGCTTTCTTCACAGTCCAACTCTCACATCCTTACATGACCACGGGAAAAACCATTGCCTGGACTAGACGGACCTTGGTCGGCAAAGTAATGTCTCTGCTTTTTAATATACTATCAAGGTTGGTCATAACTTTCCTTCCAAGGAGCAAGCGTCTTTTAATTTCATGGCTGCAATCAGCATCTGCAGTGATTTTGGAGCCCAAAAAAACAAAGTCTGACACTGTTTCCACTGTTTTTCCATCTATTTCCCATGAAGTGATGGGACCAGATGCCATGATCTTCGTTTTCTGAATGTTGAGCTTCAAGCCAACCTTTTCACTCTCCTCTTTCACTTTCATCAAGAGGCTTTTGAGTTCCTCTTCACTTTCTGCCATAAGGGTAGTGTCATCTGCATATCTGAGGTTATTGATATTTCTCCCAGCAATCTTGATTCCAGCTTGTGCTTCTTCCAGCCCAGCGTTCCTCATGATGTACTCTGCATATAAGTTAAATAAGCAAGGTGACAATATACAACCTTGACGTACACCTTTTCCTATTTGGAACCAGTCTGTTGTTCCATGACCGGTTCTAACTGTTGCTTCCTGACCTGCATACAGGTTTCTCAAGAGGCAGGTCAGGTGGTCTGGGATTCCCATCTCTTTCAGAATGTTCCACAGTTTATTGTGATCCACGCAGTCAAAGGCTTTGGCATAGTCAATGAAGCAGAAATTGTTTCAGTCTATTGTAAATTCTAAGGGTCACCATGGGTACATGGAGGTGATCTTTGGAGATGGGAGAGAAGAAACTGACAGGCCAGTGGTTGGATATGTCATCCTCATGAACTCTGAGGTCATATAGGATGAAGGTGGGATGTGCGGTGGAGAGGAAGCCTGGGAGCCAGGTGCCAAAGCCCCCAGTAAATGTGAGAAGCTGCTCAGGGGGCCTGAGGTGAGAGTGATGGGGAGAGCATACTATCATTGTTTAGTTGTGAACCTCAAGGGAGAAGGGACATGTTTCTTATAAAATGAACTTGCTCTTCTTCCTTTGCCTCGAAAAGCTCAATTTAACTGGGGGCAATTTCTGCTTTGATCCTAAGGGATAGACATCCTTTAAATTGGTAGAGTATTTAACAGTGTATTCTTCTCACTACTTGCTCCAACATTTGCTTTGCCCCAGCTTCCTGGGGAGAAGATTTTTCTCATGGTCCTGGAAGAACTATCCCAGCTTGACTTCACTGAACCTCCTGCTGGGATATATTTGTGTGCTTGCCTGGGGAACTGGTTTCCAAAGGCCAGGCAACCCTGTCTTTGTATAGCTGCTATTGTTATTTATCAACAGTGTTTCCCAAGGTATATTCCATGAAAATACTAGTGCTTCAAGATGCTTAGCAATAGTGCATTGCATGGTCAGATACTGCTGCTGCTGCTGCTAAGTCACTTCAGTCGTGTCCGACTCTGTGTGACCCCATAGACAAAAGCCCACCAGACTCCCTCGTCCCTGGGATTCTCCAGGCAAGAACACCGGAGTGGGCTGCCATTTCCTTCTCCAATGTGTGAAAGTGAAAAGTGAAAGTGAAGTCACTCAGTCGTGTCCGACCCTTAGTGACCCCACGGACTGCAGCCTACCAGGCTCCTCCGTCCATGGGATTTTCCAGGCAAGAGTACTGGAGTGGCTTGCCATTGCCTTCTCCAGGTGAGATACTGGGGAACCTAAATCCCTTTTCTAGAGATTCATAAGCTCCACTGGTCTGGGAAGACCCTAAGAAATTTTGCAGAAGGGAAATCTCTGTGTGAGCGAGCATTTCCCAGCATATATAATCCCTAAGCCCTTTTCCCATTTAATCCCCATCAATAGGTAATGAATATACATTGGAAAGTGCTGGTCAATTATCAGAAAAGAAGTATGTAGATTTTTCCCTCCTGACCAATAGCCATCTATCTTGAAGAAGTGAATATTGCAACAGTGGTGTATTTTGATCCTACTTAAATGAGATTTCATTGTGTTCCCAAGTTTAAATATCATGAATTAAGAAGTAAAACTTTCACTGTTCGCTGATGATATGATCCTCTACACAGAAAACCCTAAAGACTCTACCAGAAAACTACTAGAGCTAATAAATGATTACAGTATACTACCCAAAGTAATTTATACATTCAATGCAATCCCTATCAAGCTACCAACGATATTTTTCACACAACTAGAACAAATAATCTCACAATTTGTATGGAAATACAAAAAACCTCGAATAGCCAAAGCAATCTTGAGGAAGAAGAGTGGAACTGGGGGAATTAACCTGCTGGACTTCAGGCTATACTACAAAGCCACAGTCATCAAGACAGTATGGTACTGGCATAAAGACAGAAATATAGATCAATGGAACAAAATAGAAAGCCCAGAGATAAATCCATGCACCTATGGACACCTTATCTTTGACAAAGGAGGCAAGAATATAAAATGGAGAAAAGACCGTCTCTTTAACAAGTGGTGCTGGGAAAACTGGTCAGCCACTTGTAAAAGAATGAAACTAGAACACTTCCTAACACCATAGACCAAAATAAACTCAAAATGGCTTAGAGAGCTAAATGTAAGACCAGAAACTATAAAACTCCTAGAGGAGAACGTAGGCAAAACACTCTCCGACATAAATCACAGCAGGATCCTCCATGACCCACCTCCCAGAATATTGGAAATAAAAGCAAAAATAAACAAATGGGACCTAATTAAAATCAAAAGCTTCTGCACAGCAAAGGAAACTATAAGCAAGGTGAAAAGACAGCCTTCAAAATGGGAGAAAATAATAGCAAATGAAGCAACTGATAAAGGATTAATCTCCAAAATATACAAGCAGCTCCTGCAGCTCAATTCCAGAAAAATAAATGACCCAATCAAAAAATGGGCCAAAGAACTAAACAGACATTTCTCCAAAGAAGACATACAGATGGCTAACAAATACATGAAAAGATGCTCAACATCCCTCATAATCAGAGAAATGCAAATCAAAACCACAATGAGATACCATTTCACACCAGTCAGAATGGCTGCTATCCAAAAGTCTACATGCAATAAATGCTGGAGAGGGTGTGGAGAGAAGGGAACCGTCTTACACTGTTGACGGGAATGCAAACTAGTACAGCCACTATGGAGAACAGTGTGGAGATTCCTCAGAAAACTGGAAATAGAACTGCCATATGATCCAGCAATCTCAGTCCTGGGCATACACACCGAGGAAACCAGAATTGAAAGAGACACATGTACTCCAATGTTCATTGCAGCACTGTTTATAATAGCCTGGACATGGAAGCAACCTAGATGTCCATCTGCAGACGAATGGATAAGAAAGCTTTGGTACAGATACACAATGGAGTATTACTCAGCCATTAAAAACAATGCATTTGAATCAGTTCTGATGAGGTGGATGAAACTGGAGCCTATTATACAGAGTGAAGTAAGCCAGAAAGAAAAACACCAATACAGTATACTAGCGCATATATATGGAATTTAGAAAGATGGAAATATAACTCTGTATAGGAGACAGCAAAAGAGGCACAGATGTATTGAACAGTCTTTGGGACTTTGTGGGAGAGGGTGAGGTGGGATGATTTGAGAGAATGGCATTGAAACATGTATGTTGTCATATGTGAAACGAATCAGCAGTTCAGGGTCGATGCATGTTACAGGATACTCTGGCCTGGTGTGCGGGGATGACCCAGAGGGAGGATAAAGGGAGGAGGGAGGTGGGAGGGGGGTTCAGTAGGGGGAACTCGTGTACACCCGGGGCGGATTCATGTCAATGTATGGCAAAACCAACCAATATAATATTGTAAAATAATTAGCCTCCAATAAAATATAAATTAATTAATAAAAAAAATCATGAATTACTACATTTGGTTAGAACTAACACATTATAATATTTTGTTTAGACTAACTGTCATTCTTATGTTAAGTGGCAGCATTAGGGAATTAACTAACAGCATTTCATTTTCCTTTGGAAGAATTCCCATAACTAAGATTAGAATCTAAGAAAGAAAATGCACAATTTTCAGACTCCTCTTGCTCTTATTTTAATTAAAAATGACGGCATAAATTTCAAACTAATCACATTATTTACTCTTAAAGTAGTGATAAAATTTCTTTGCAAATGCATGTGGATCATTCATAAAAAGTAATGATATGCCTGGACTTAGATTCATACTTTATAAATATAAAAAGACAAGTACTACAAAAAACACTTCATGAAGCTGTAATGAAATGAAAAACAAACAAGGGAAATAAACAACATACTCTTAAATAATAGCCTGACTCTGAGAGAAGTGCAGAACCCAATAACCCAGACTTTTTAATGAGCAAGAGAAACGTAAATATGAACATATCAAATAATGTGGGATGTTGCCAAAGTGGTGCTTAGAGGAAGATGCATTATCCTGGGTGTTTGTGTTACTAAGAAAGGAAGCACAAAACATAATGAATTAAGCTTGCACCTCAATGTTTTTGAACAGGAGCAATGTCAGAAACCAGAAAGAGTGGGCAGAAGGAAGTGATCAACATAAAGCAGAAATAAATAAACTGGAGATAAAGCTGATATACACTAAGCTGATTATTTTGGGAAAAAAAAGAGCCATGGTTTGCCTATCTAAAAAAAAGAAAATATAGATTCATTAAATTAGAAATGAGACAGGAGATCTGACAACAAATGTAAAAGATTTAGAATTTTGCAGAGAAACAGCACACTTCACTGTATGCTGATAAATCAGATAAATGAGAGGGAATGAATTACTCCTTGCAAACAGAAAGCATGATTGCACCTGTTGCAGAAGAAGAAACAAGTCATTCAAGTCTTACCATGAAACCCACACACACTGTGGGATATTTGGATCAAATACATTGATAGAAAGACCAAAACTTTGAAAGCCACAATTGTTTTTGAATGCCTACCATGGACTAGATCATTTGTATACACACACACAAGTATCTGTAAGTTCCAATCTATACAATGTACAATGATTATACATGGGAGCTAGTAATACTAGTTTACAGATCTTATAATGGTAATGGGTCTGAGTCACCCAGCAAGTAAGTGGTAAAGCTCGGATTTGAACTCAGATCCATTTGGCTCCCAACATAGGGAAAGTTTATAATCTTTCTCTATATTATACTTTCTACATCTATAAAAAATTTCTGTTCCCTTAAATTGTTTTAAAATGCTGAGTTGATGCTGCCTTAACTCAATTACCAATTTACTTTTTGAGAAAATATGACTTCAGTCTTCAAACTAGGAAAAAGTACAAGGAAGGAAAATTACATTTATGGATATTTATTATTTTTTCAATAATTATAAACGAATGTGTATGTGTGTGTGTGTGTGTGTGCTCAGTCATGTCCAACTCATTGAGACCCTATGGGTTGTAACCCCCCAGGCTCTTCTGCCCATGGAATTTTCCAGGCAAAAATACTGAAGTGGGTTACCATTTCCTACTCCAGGGATCTTCCCAACATAGGGACTGAAACTGCATCTCTTGAATCTCCTACATTGGCAGGTGGATTCTTTACCACTGTGCCACCTGGGAAGCCCATAAACAGAAGTAATTATTCTTAAAAATTGATCTCTGACCAAATGAGATTTAATCCAGGAGGACAGGATAAGATGATAAAATGAAAATTACTGTGACAATTCAACTTATTAATGTAAAATAATATCTCAATAGATGGTGAAATGGTATCAACTATTCTTGAACAATCTATTTGGTGACTGGAAAATAATATGATTTCTATATATTTAAATAAAAGACGTAACAGGACTTTTCATAAAGAAGAAAGTTCCCATAAAAATAGAAAAAATTACAGGTGATGAATGTAGGACTAAAATTCTACCATATTTTAACATTGTACTAGAAATGTGAGCCATAGTCATTGGTAAGGAAAAAAAAATTAGATGAGTTACACCAGCAGAGGAAGATATACCTTTCTTCAGTAGGCCTAGCACTCACTGCATACAAGGCATTGTGACAGTTACTAGGGATATACCCTGGAAAGACTGTGTATATCTTTAACATATATGGTCATTACACCCAGGTGGTATAAATGAGGTTAACTACATCTTGAAATTCAAGGCAAATAAACACAAATAGTCATGTTTGTAGTTGCAAACAACTGAAGAATATAATGAGGGAGAGAATCATTTGCATTGGAGACAAATACATTAAATACTAGGGCATTAATTTAATTGGGGACATGAGATTTATTTAAATAAAATTATACAATCCTAAAGGGAGGAATAAAAGGCATTAAATAAATGGAGGGAGAGATACCTCGCTCCAGTTGAAAAGACAACATATGGGAAAGATTACAGTATCCCCTGAGTTAATATAGAGTGTCAGTGCATGCCAATTAAAGACCTGGTGGGATACTTTATGAAATGTGACAGATTGCTAGCAAAATTCATCTAGAAAAATAAGCAAGCAGAAATACTAAAGAGTTTTAAAATTAATCATTTGAAGTTATACTTTCTGTCATATGTTCAATATTTGTGCATCTCTTTTTCCATATCCATCCAGTTCCAGCCCTGCACCTAACTCATCAGTTCAGTTCAGTTCAGTTGCTCAGTTGTGTCCAACTCTTTGTGACCCCATGAACCGTAGCATGCCAGGCCTCCCTGTCCATCACCAACTCCCAGAGTCCACCCAAACTCATGTCCATTGAGTCGGTGATGCCATCCAACCATCTCATCCTCTGTCGTCCCCTTCTCCTCCTGCCCTCAATCTTTCCCAGCATCAGGGTCTTTTCCAACGAATCAGCTCTTCGCATGAGGTGGCCGAAGTATTGGAGTTTTAGCTTCAACATCAGTCCTTCCAATGAACACCCAAGACTGATCTCCTTTAGCATGGACTGGTTGGATCTCCTCGGAGTCCAAGGGACTCTCAAGAGTCTTCTCCAGCACCACAGTTCAAAAGCATCAATTTTTCAGTGATCTGCTTTCTTTATAGTCCAACTCTCACATCCATACATGACCACTGGAAAAACCATAGCCTTGACTAGACCGACTGTTGGCAAAGTAATGTCTCTGCTTTTTAATATGCTGTCTAGATTGGTCATAACTTTCCTTCCAAGGAGTAAGCGTCTTTTAATGTCATGGCTGCAGTCACCATCTGCAGTGATTTTGGAGCCCAGAAAAATAAAGTCAGCCACTGTTTCCACTGTTTCCCCATCTATTTGCCATGAAGTGATGGGACCGGATGCCATGATCTTTGTTTTCTGAATGTTGAGCTTTAAGCCAACTTTTTCACTCTCCTCTTTCACTTTCATCGAGAGGCTCTTTAGTTGCTCTTCACTTTCTGCCATAAGGGTGGTGTCATCTGCATATCTGAGGTTACTGATATTTCTCCCGGCAATCTTGATTCCATCTTGTGCTTCCTCCAGCCCACCGTTTCTCACGATGTACTCTGCATTGAAGTTACATAAGTAGGGTGACAATATACACCCTTGACGTACGCCTTTTCCTATTTCGAACCAGTCTCATAAAAGGTTCTTTAGTAATACTAGTAGAAAAAAGAAAGGGTGGGATCCTTATTGTAGGGCTTTGAATATAAACTAGGGACTGATTGCTGGCTTTCTCCAAGGTGTTAGAGAGCTGAAGAGATGGCAACACCGGGGATGTGGCCTCGTCTTAAAGCAAACAAGGCAGGAGTGGTTGTGGTCAGAATTCCAGGATCTTGTCGTAACCATGCTGCCATTTTCATAGCAGAAGAGGGGCCTGCCTGCTAGCTCTCTGCCCAGGCCCTTTGTCAGCATGACATTTGGGAGCCCTCACTCATCAGCAACCATCTTCATAAGGAAACCTGAGAAGTTTGAACAGGAGCACCAGTCTGGATCTCATTGCTTTCCACTGCAGCTTTGGAGTCTGGCCACACTACTTTTCAGATGCCAGAAATTGTCTCCATTTTTTGAGCCCCATCTCTGGTGTGAAATCTTTCTCAAATGGCCCTAACAAAAATGCTTGCCCCTGCCCTGCACTTTTGCTCAATTGGACACAATTGAGCGACTAACACTTTCACCTTATACTATATTAAATATTACATTATATGTGTATATGTGTGTGTGTGTATACACACAGACACACACGTATATGAATTTTCCAGATTATTTAACCAGGTTTGGAAAGCCTGGTTCCCTATCATCAGACAGAGCATCTCCTCAGAGGAGGCTCCCCACACACAATTTTAAAAAAGGGATTAAAGAATAAAAAATGATTAAAGTAGGCACAATGTTCAGAATGATTATGTAGTTCTTCCTATTCCCATATGGGTGATGCAGGTGTCTGAGTATATTGCACAGGATCCAGTAAACACTTAAAATGAGATGATCTGCAACCAGTATTTTCATGATTTTAACTAACAGTTATAGAACATTTGCTAATTTCCACTATAATGTTCTCACCAGGTGTTTGTGCTCAGTCACTCCGTCGTGTCTAACTCTTTGTGACTCCATGGACTGTAGCCCACCAGGCTCTTCTGTCCATGTGATTCTCACCAGGGGCACTGTTTTATCCCTCAGTGTCTCACACATAGTAGGTACTCAACTATTTTCATGAATGTATGCAATATTTTTTAAAATTACTTTTCACAATGATACTCTAAGATGGCTACTCTTTTTGTTCTGTCATAAATGAGGAAATTAAAGTAGGCTGACATATTTGAGGTTGTATAGCCAGTGAGCAGTAAAGCTGCAATTTTCCTTTGCATTGTGGCCATTCCAAAGGCCAATCCCCAAGCATTTATGCCATAGAGTAGAAAGAACATTTCCACCCCATGGACTAGGTGCGGGTCAGGCCAGGAGGGCAGAGATACAGACGGCAGACACCCCAGGTGGGATTGCACAAGTGCTGGGGAGAACAATTAACAGCAAGGCCTTGGAGCCGGTTTATAGTCCAGAGACTCACAAAGGTCCTGGGGATTGGAAGTAAGAGTAGACTCAGGCCAGAGAGCCAGGAAGCACCTTCAAAGCAGGGTGTGGTCCTAAGGTGAAATCAATCCCCAAACCAAAATGAAAAGGAATTGTAGGACTGGCAGACTTTTTAAGGTAGTGAGACATGATTTTGACCCCTTCTGACTTGCTTAGGGGTTTGTGGGGCATTGATCATTACCGTCAGGCTCTTAGACTTGGCGCGTGCGTGCTCTGTCACTTCAGTTGTGTCCGACTCTTTGCAACTCCTGCCCAGCTCCTCTGTCCATAGAATTCTCCAGGCAAGAATACTGAAGTGGGTTGCCATTTGCTACTCCAAGGGATCTTCCCAACCCAGGGATTGAACCTGCATCTCCTGCGTCTCCTGCATTGGCAGACAAGTTTTTACCGCTGAGCCACCAGGTAAGTCCTTATACTGGGGGAGTTGAATACCACTGGCTTACTTGCTCCTGAAAGTTGGACCTTTATCTAGAAGTTACCAACTCCTGCACAGCTTCCTAAGGATTTGCTGAAAAAAACAAGGTAAGATATATTTGAGTGTTGAGGGTGATGGCCTGGATCACCAGGGGTAACTGGCTGTCTCAGCTGTCCCCTCAGCATGCCATGTATGCCTGGCATCCTGTGTGAGTGCCATGACACAACAGAGTTTGGGGACCATTGCTGGAGTCCCATTCCTTGTTGGTCTTTTCTTCTGAACTGCAAGCCATGGCTACCTCCATCTGCACAGACCCAGAGGGGAGCTCTTCAACTTTCTTGCCCTGGGCCCTTGAGAGATGGTATCCCTCCAATGGGTTAAGGTGTCTCACCCCAGCTCTGATTGCAGTGGGGAGGCCATATTCTTCTCCCACAGCTGGGTACAATTGAAGGAAGTGCTACAGATGACAATGTGATGTCTTCCTGGGGCAGGGGGCTGCGTTCCTGTCCATTGAGCATCACTTCTTTCCAGTGAGAAGAGCACTTTCACCCCTATGATCTCATCACTTCCTCTGATCTAGTGACTTTATCATGTGCAAATTATTGATAAGGGAGATGGGGCCTGCACTACCCTAGGTTCTCAGAGTTAGAAAGTAGGGGAGCTGGTAGTAACAGCTGGACTTTCTGACTCCAACTCCAGTGCTTTGGTCTGTGGCATTGTACTCCATCCCTCATACCAGGATTAGAACTCAAGAGGATCGTGGCAGGCTCAAAAATCAGGCCCATGGGCCTGCTGGGATGCCTGTAGGAGGTGGCACTTAGGATGTGGTGAGTGTTGTGCCACAGGTAGAGGACTGGTGAAAGCTGGGTGTGCAGCTGGAGTGAAGGAGGTCGGACCGAGTGGCCCGGGGTGTGGCTTAGCCCACAGACCCCTGAGTAAGCTGTGCCCTGCCTGGTGAGTGACCCTTCCTTGCTGAGGATGCTTCAGCCACACATGTCTGCGGGAGGATAGTGCCCTCAAGCAGTCTTCATTCTCTCTGAAGGGTCGCGCTGGTGACTCCAAGTGCCAAGGTGATTGTTGAGTGCTAGGTGGGATAGCTTTGTGTGACAGGAGTGCCCAGTCCATTCACTCCAGCAGGATGTGTTTAGTACCTGCTGGGTGTTCAGGAGCCATGGTTCCTGCTCCTGGGGAGGTCGATGTCTTGGTTTTCAGGCAGATAATTCCATCTCCGTGTGATGAGTGCTTCACAGGGAAAATAAATCGAGTGCAGAGTTGGGGTGAGGTACATACAAGAGGGAAGTTCCAATTCCCTTGGACCATTGGCAGGGTAAAAAGTCTGGGAAGGCTTCCTGACTCAGAGGACGAGAGCTGAATTTTAAAAGATGAGTAGGATTTATCCAAGTAGAACAGAAAGGGGAGGGCGTTCTAAGGCAGGGGTCTGCAAACAGGCGTGAACTTGGCTGTTCCAACTAAGGCTGACTGCCAAAGTGTGTAGGTACACTTACTGTGTTTGATGTTTGGAGGCTCATGGGGGAGAAGTGACTTGTTAAAGGCCACTGGGGCATAAGAGGCTGGTCCTAGCACTTGGACCTATTGTTAACTCTCTGCCCTTCACCTTTTATCTACTGGACCACCCCTTTGCAAGGCTTGGCTTTGTGGCAGTTGTGGGCCCTTCGGCTATACATCTTCATTCAAACCATCTCCCCTAACACAGGACTGGGCAGTGAGCTGGTGCCTGTCCATGTTTGCATAATTGATCTACCTAGGATTCAGTTAGGGAGAAGGACATGGCAACCCACTCCAGTATTCTGCCTGGAGAATCCTGTGAACAGAGGAGCCTGGAGGGCTGCTGTCCATAGGGTTGCACAGAGTCAGACATGACTGAAGTGACTTAGCAGAAGCAGCAGCAGCAGCAGGATTCACTTAAGGCCTATGGGTTGTTCCAAGTTATGTTTCTGATAGAGCTAGCATCAAATTCTTTTGTTCATTTCATAATTTTAATTGATACAACTTCCTGCTCATAAAAATGTAGACATTCAACTCCGTGGAACCACATCATAAACATAGGAAGTCTTCCAGATTATGTTGGAGCTCCTTTGAAGGGAAAAAATAGTTTTCATTTTTTAAATGAATGTCAGGTGGAACACTACAAAATCCATAATTTTGGAAGCTGAAAAAAGAACTGAACATCTTTTTCTTGCCAAAATATTTTTTTTCTTTACTAGTGTTAGTAACAGCAGTTTTTTTTTTCTGAATTAGATTGAAGACATTTGTGAAATAATCAGTCCTAACTATGAATATTCCCATAGGAAGGCTGTTTCTAAGGAGACTTAAAAATACCCCTGAAGTCAGATGTGTGACAATTTCTATTTCCGTGACTTCTCCCCTCACTTCCGTAGTGGATTTCAGTTGGTTTAGTCCTTGTTCCATGTTATGACCATTTTGGCCTCATAATTTTGAAAAAAAGGTGTTTTCTTTCCCTCTTTATCATAGACAGTAGCATAAAACATATTATGTGATTTTAGTACTTGGAGTCTTGTTTTGGAACCTGAGAACGTGTTCCCTGTCCATGCAGCAGGGTTGGGACTTGGTAATAGTGATTTTGATAGGGGGAAAGGATCTTGGTCCTTGTCTTCTTTGAAGGAAGAATTTAACAAAGGGACCATGACTGCAAAGCAGGCACAGAGCTTATTAGAAGCACAGTACATGTGGGTGAGCATATGAGCAAACTTGCAGAGTGAGTTGGGCCCTAATGGGGTAGCTTAGGTTTTTAGTATGGGGTTAATCTTCTGGGATTTGGATGAGGGTGACTTCCCTTTTCCCTCTCCTATGTTCATGTCATCTGTAATTGCTTATTTGGGTTTCCACCAGGCGTCATAAGTGAAACCCACAAGAGGTAAAAAACCGCAATGGTAATGATATTACAATGTGGTCATAGTTACTAGAGGATGACTTGAGACCCCTCCTGCGCATGTACTGGACTGGGAAAAGTTCTCCAACACAAAAGTGGAGGCTGTGATGGACTGCCTGGTTTTTCATCCAGTTAGGGCACGTCATTCCCATTAGTCGTTTATCTCGAAGATACCAAAGGGTCAGCATGCAGCTGGGACCTATCTCTCGCCTACCTCAGCAGTACTCCCCCACCCCCAAGAGGATCCGTGGAAGAAGTTCCATTTGGAATTCAGGCTGGCTATGCCGACTGCCAGCTCACTGTCAGCCTGTCCGCCACCTCCCAGCTCCGGTTCACTCCCCAGGTACCACTTGTCTTTTCTGACTTGATTGTGGTAATAATAGCAAGTGCTTCATGAACACCAACTATGGACTCGGCTCCATGCAGATATGCTATGCTCTCAGTTAATCCTAATGGAAACATTGTGAAGATCTTGCTGTTATTCCCATTTTCCAGATGAGGAAACTGAGACCCAGAAGGTGAGGGGGAACTGGCCTGGGTGACTCAGAGAGGAAGAGGCAGAGCTCTGATTGAACACCAGAACTTGTGCCTGCATGTCTGACTACACTTGATTAAAACAAATCCTGGGAACCATTAAACAGTCATAGAGTGGTGACTGCCTTGCTGATAATTACATGGATTTCGATGGAGCCACTTCTGGAATCCAGATTTTCCAAAATATAGGCTTATGCTCTTTCTTTGATCTCATATAGTTGCTTACTTTACAAATGATGCAGAGATGTTGGTCTCAAGAAAACACCCTAAACATCTAAAATCCTGTCTTATCTTTTTTTTTTTTTTGTGGAGGATGAAAATTGGTAACTCATTCTGTGACAGGCTCCATGGATGCGGCATAGAAGGAAATGTAATAAATTATAGTGATGTCAGAATTGTAACATTGGAGACCCTTAGGGGATATAGAAACAATAATAAATGATTATATGCTTCTCCCCGTACCACTCACTACTATAAAATGGTACTACTGCATGCAGAGAGTCATCCTTACTTGTCAGGAGAGTGCCACCTGAAATTATTAGTGAGTAAGGTTATAATTGTATGTTTGTGGTTTAAAAATGAGTAATACGCTTGTCATTTTTTCCTGCCTCCTCTGCCTTCATTAGTCATCTGTATTTCAGTAGTGAGCTTGGTTGTCAGTTTGGGTCTGACTTCATTCTGGGGCCAGGGAGTCAGGGGGCTTAGGTCCTCCCACTGGTCCACAGCCCACAGGGCCCGAAGGACTGGGAGACCCAGGCTCTGCAGCCACCCTTAGGGCATGTTCTGCAGCAACTCAGGTCAGGGTGCAAGTAGACCTCCTGGCTTCCCTCATAGCTCAGTTGGTAAAGAATCTACCTACAATGCAGGAGACCCTGGTTGGATTCCTGGGTCGGGAAGATCCCCTGGAGAAGGGATAGGCTACCCACTCCTGTGTGCTTGGGTTTCCCTTGTGGCTCAGCTGGTAAAGAATCCACCTGCAATGGGGGAGACCTGGGTTCAATCCCTGGGTTGGGAAGATCCCCTGAAGAAGGGAATGGCTACCCACTCCAGTATTCTGGCCAGGAGAATTCCATGGACTGTATAGTCCATGGGGTCCCAAAGAGTTGGACAAGACTGAGCGACTTTAACTTTCAGACCTCATGGGGACCTGTAGCAATGTAGCTTGAAGACTAGAAATGCTTTTTCTTTAGCTAGAACTTGTTGTTTTTGGTTTTTCAGTTCATGGTGTTCAGTAGAGGGTATATAGCTCAGGGGGACCCAAGAGAGGTTCAGAGGGGCAGACCTGTGGTGGTTACAAACATAGATTTTGCTTTCCAATCCAGATCCTCTTCTTACTGGCTGTGTAACCTTAGGCAAGTTAATTAACATCTCCAAACCTCAATTTCCATATCTAATTGGAGGAATCCCCTGGTAGTCCAGTGGTTAGGACTCCAAACTTAATACAGGGGACATGTGTTCAATCCCTTGTTGAACTAAGATCCTGCAAGCCTCACAGTGCAGCCCCCCCCAAAAAAAAGACATTAAAATGAGAGATGATGGCACCCACCTCCGAGGACTGCTCTACAGATTAAATGAGTTAGTGCCCAAGAGGTGGTCTTTGTAATACAGAGTTCAGGAAGCCGAAGTGGGAGCCAGACGGCCTGCATTTTCATATCCTAGCTTGACCACTTGTTAGTTTTCGGGGCATTTGGCAAGTGTCTTAACCTCTTTTTGCTTCACTTACCGCATCCATAAATCAGGAATGACAATGATCATACGGTAGTTGATAGGATTACTTGCGCTAACCTGCCACTTGAAGGACTGCTTAAATGTCTGTGTTTATTACCATCGATCATTTCTATCAGTAACCACAGGCACTGTGGTGTCCAAGAGGGCAGACCCCATGTGCTTCAGAGTTCAGATGAACAAGGGAGCTCAGAGAGCTGGGGGCTCCAGAAGCATCGCAGAGACTGGGGGGTGTGACTGGGCCACAGAGGCTGCCAGAGCTAGGTACGGATTCAGCCACTGGTTAGTTGGGTGACCTTGGGCAGTTTACATCACTTCTCTTTGCCTCAGTTTCTCCAACTGTAAAATGGGGATGCTAATAAGGAGGATTAAGTAAAGTCATACATGTAAAATGCTGGGCATGTGGTTAGTACTCAATAAATGAAGATGCTGTTTACTAATTACTCCTCATATTTGCAATGAATTCAAGGAGTAACTCCTCTTATTGTCAGACAAGTATAAGCTGCCAGTGTGAGAGATGAGCAAGGACTTGGGTTCTTGAAATCCACGTGGTGAAAAGATTCCTGGGAGGGCTGCTGGTGGTGAGCAGACCAATTCGGATGCCTTAGCAGCTTCCTCTAGTGGGAGATGTGGTTTAAACTAGGGAATGAAAGGCATTGGTTGCCTAGGTATGGAATCTGGTTTTTATTTCACTGACAAGAGAGACTGTGAAGATCATTGAGAAAGGGGGCATCCAGGGAGGGGATCAGGAATATTCTCTTGTTTTGTCTAAATATCAAAAGTTCTAAAACTAGAGTGAGTCTGAGGCTCCTTTTCTGTCTGTCTCCTCCTTTGTGGATTCTCCCTGTTTCCTAGTATATACACTTCTGTAAATGGGCAACAGCTGCTCACCCCGGGCCAAGCAGGATGCCTGCTGCTGCTGCTAAGTCACTTCAGTCGTGTCCGACTCTGTGTGACCCCATAGACGGAAGCCCACCAGGCTCCCCCGTCCCTGGGATTCTCCAGGCAAGAACACTGGAGTGGGTTGCCATTTCCTTCTCCAATGTGTGAAAGTGGAAAGTGAAAAGTGAAAGTGAAGTCGCTCAGTCGTGTCCGACCCTTAGCGACCCCACGGACTGCAGCCTACCAGGCTCCTCCATCCATGGGATTTTCTAGGCAATAGTACTGGAGTGGCTTGCCATTGCCTTCTCCAGGATGCCTGCTACCTCCTCCAAAATGCCTTCACTGATTCTCCCAGCAGCCGTATATATTCCTCTCCTGCTGTAGCCTCCCACAGCACTTGTAGCCTCCAGAGATTCTTACCCCAGCTTATCTGGTGGAAATCGTTGCCTTCTCTACCCCACTACCAGCCTGGAGAACCCCTAGGGGACCTAGACTGGACTGTGCTTTGTTTTTCTCTAGACTACCTTGGTCCCCTCCTTCCAGCCCCAGCTTAATGGTTTGTACAAAGGAGATGATATGAAGAGGATGGATGGGGTGCATGAGGAAACAGGAAGGAGGATGCTTCATTGAGCAAATGAGTGGGCAGTAACTGAGGGAGGAGGGCAGGGAGCACTTGGTACGCATCCTGAGCAGCAGGAAGGCATCACCCCAGACATCCGTGCAATGTCATGTATGTGGGGGTGGGAGAGGGATGGGATGGAGTCCCCTACTTATGGTTGTGCATCTCCATCTGAAAAATGAGAGTAAGAGGACTTAATTCACAGAGTCATATACCTTTCTGGATAGTTATGGGCTTCTTGGGAAAGGGAATAAGCACATACTTCAGTTAATCTGAGACTACCTGGGGGATTGAAGCAGTGGTTTTCACACTTCACATTAGTAGGACTCATTATTCCAAATGACATTGTAAATGATGGCAGATAGATAGTTGGATAGAAAGATGCATAGGTGATAGATAAGAATGACCTTTAGACAAGACACACTCCTCTGGACCTTGGTCTCCTCTGGACTATGAGGGATGGAGTTTAGTCCAGATTTCTCGACCACTGACATTTTGAACTGGATGATTCTTTGCTGTGTGGGACTGGCCTGTGCATTATAGAATGTTCAGCAGCATCACTGTCCCCTACTCCCTGGATACCAATAGCACCCTTCCCCCTCAGCCTGTTACAACAAACACAAATGTCTTTAGACTCTACCAAATGTCCCCAGGGGCCAAAACCATCATCAATTAACAACCACTGGGCTCTGTGGTCTCTGGTGCCCTTGTTCTCCTTCTTTTGTTCAAACATTAATGGTTACTCCTACTAGGTCCTTAGTGCATCTTTTAAATTCTCTGTTAATGGTGCCTGTTACGATCATTCTTCGCTTCCCTTTAGTAGTCCTTATAGTTTGGTTATTCTTCGTCTAATACTGTGGCTGACTGATATTTTTATTGTCCAATTTGGTAGCATATCTCATAGCAAAATCGTTGGCATTGCTTTCTCATTAGCAGTACCCGGGGAAGTCCAGCCATCAGTAATCAGGTGGTTGCCATGGCAGAGGCAGGAACATGGTCACTCTGTACCATTTTCCCTCCTG
The DNA here is from genome assembly GCF_049115385.1 of Moschus berezovskii. NCBI lineage: Eukaryota > Metazoa > Chordata > Mammalia > Artiodactyla > Moschidae > Moschus > Moschus berezovskii. The sequence continues at coordinate 129,313,855 of NC_142488.1, read as the reverse complement.
CTGGATGTTCTTCAATTTGGACTTTCCTGTCCTCACTAACATTCCCCCTAGTGTTCTTTTCTCTTCTTGGTTAACTAGACACAGTGTAAAGTGGAACTTTTTTCCACTCCCCTTTTTTCTTTCTTTACCCATTAGAAACAACACGATCCAACCTCCAGAATGACTTCTTTTTCTTTAGGTCGCTTTAGGCCACTTTCACTATAAGGCCATTAAAATCAGCTTTTTGGTTTGCAATGGAAAGGGGCGTTTGCCGTTTTTATGTTAGTGTTCATATTCTTTTTAAAATTCAAGAGAATGCCAGAATAATATTCATGGGAAGAATTTAACTACCAGAATAGACAAATCTACAATAGAATTATTATAGTCTGTCATATATTAATTACCCCAAACAAGTTGGTGTTTTTGGATAAATGAGAAGTATTTGTTTCTATATTTTCTTGATCCAGGAGGAAAAATACCAGTGGAAAAACAAAGTATGTTATAAATGAGAAAATAAATTGAGGTTATTAATCTTAATGCCACAATATGAGCATCCCACTATTTTGGAGCTTGTACATTTTTAATGAAAATTAGTAGTGATCACTTATCATATATTCCTTGTTAAGATTTCAGAGTAGCCCACAACCAGAATCTTTCTGCTTTTGTTAGTTTGCTGTTGAAATTGAGAGTTTTGAATGAAGTACTACAGGATGAACATTGTCTTCATTTTTTTAAACTTTTTATTTTGTATTGGGGTATAGCCAATTAGCAATGTTGTTGTGACAGTTTCAGGTGAACAATGAAGGGACTCAGTCATGCACATACATGTATCCCTTTTCCCTCAAACCCGCCTCCCATCAAGGTTGCCACATAACATTGAGCAGAGTTCCATGTGCTATACTTGTTGGTTATCCATTTTAAATATAGCAGCGTGTACATGACTGTCCAAAACTCTCTATCCCTTCCCTCCCAACAACCATAAGTTCGATTTCTAAGTCTGTGAGTCTCCTTCTGTTTTGTAAGTACATTCATTTGTATCATTTCTTTCTAGTTTTCACATATAAGGGATGTCATATGGTATTTCTCCTTCTCTGTCTGACTTCCTTCACTCAGTATGACACTCTCTAGGTACATCCATGTTGCTGCAAATGGCATTAATTCATTCTTTTTAATGGCTAAGTAATATTCCTTTGTATATATGTGCCACTCTTCTTTATTCATTGCTCTGTCGATGAGCATTTAGGTTGCTTCCATGTCTTGGCTATTGTAAACAGTGTTGCAGTGAACATGGGGTGCGTGTATTATGTCTTTTTAGATCTTGTTTTTCTCTGGATATATGCCCAGGAGTGGGATTGTAGGGTCATAGGGCCCTCCATACTGTTCTCCATAGTGGCTGTACCAACTTACATGCCCACTAACAACATAGGAGGTGGGAACACTTCTCTTTTGTCCTTTGCATAGAACCTGCCATCCAGTAGGTGTTCCATAAACATTTGTTGAATTGTATTAACAGAAGTGATCTTGGGGATCTCTGCATTTCCTCATTGAGTTAGAGGACCCTTCGTGAATTTTAAAAATGGGACTGACCTGGTGTGCCCACTACATATCATACCATATTCAAGCTCTTTGAATCGTGTATTTGAAAAATATTTATCAGGCTCATGCTATGTGCCAGGCACATGCCAGGAGTTGTTTAATGAAACAGACATAGTCATACGGTTGACATTCTAGTTGGGAAGACAGACAAGCAACAATAACAAAACCACAAAGAAATAATAAAATATATAAATAATAAATATATATTTAATAATATATAATAGATATATAACATATGGGCTTCCGTAGTAGCTCAGATGGTAAAGAATCTGCCTGCAATGTGAAGACTTGGATTTGATCCCTGGGTCAGTAATATCCCCTGGAGGAGGGCATGGCAACCCACTCCAGTATTCTTGCCTGGAAAATCCCATGGACTGAGCCTGGTGCACTATAGTCCATGGAGTTGCAAAGAGTCAGACACGACTGAGTGACTAACACTTTCACTTTCATAACATATGCTATAATAAATATATAAATTAGATATAAATATATAAAAATAATATATAATAATAAATAATAAAGTGTCAGGAAACGCTATGAAGGAAACAAATATTTGAGCTGAGAACTTAGAAAAGTCATTCAACACCAGATAACAGTAACTTGTCAGAACAGCAGCTTAAACTTGTTTCTTTCACATGAAAGAAATATGGAGGTGAGCATTCCAGGGAAGATATAATGGTTCCATGTTGTCATCAGAACACCAACATCTTGCAGCTTTCTGCTTCTCCAGCTCCTCTGGATTTAGAATGAATTTAGTAACCCTCTGGATTTAGTATCCCATTCTTAAGGTTACTTCTTGATTCAAGATGTGGGAAGGAGGCAGAGAAGGCCAAAGGGCCTGCCTCCCTGCTGAATCAGTCCTTTGGAAGAGCAGTCCTTGGAAGCCCTACCCAGCAACTCTCTCTCTCTCTTTTTTTTTAATGTCAATTGAAAATGAGACCCATGTGATGTCTCTTAGCTGGCCATGTGGCAACACTGAATAAAATGAGGGTTTTGTTAGTAAGAAGCAAGAGAGAATGCATGTTAGATAGTCAACTGGCAAGATGTGCAACAGACTGGAAGGATGAAAAGAAGGTTGCCACATGAAGAAGAGGAACACTCACTGAGATGGGAGAGGCTGGGAAGAACAGGTTTGGGAGAAAAGCAAGAATTCAGTTTGAGCCACATTAAGTTTGAGATGACATGAGGTTTGCCATGGAGTTGTCAGGTGGACACAGCACCAAGTTCCATGCTGCCATATGCAACTATGTTACTTCTTGTGGAAGTCCCCAGGAATTCATAGAGGAAGGACTTATGGTTGAAAGGGGGTGTACAGAGACTTAACTCCGAGACCTATTTATATAATATACACACTTTTAACTTCAGTTCAGTTCAGTTCAGTCACTCAGTCGTGTCCGACTCTTTGCGACCCCATGAATCACAGCATGCCAGGCCTCCCTGTCCATCACCAACTCCCGGAGTTCACTCAAACTCATGTCCATCGAGTTGGTGATGCCATCCAGCCATCTCATTCTCTGTTGTCCCCTTCTCCTCCCACCCCCAATCCTTCCCAGTATCAGAGTCTTTTCCAGTGAGTCAACTTGTCGCATGGGGTGGCCAAAGTATTGGAGTTTCAGCTTTAGCATCAGTCCTTCCAATGAACACCCAGGATCGATCTCCTTTAGAATGGACTGGTTGGATCTCCTTGCAACCCAAGGGACTCTCAAGAGTCTTCTCTAGCACCACAGTTCAAAAGCATCAATTCTTCGGCGATCAGCTTTCTTCACAGTCCAACTCTCACATCCATACATGACCACGGAAAAACCATAGCCTTGACTAGACGGACCTTGGTTGGCAAAGTAATGTCTCTGCTTTTTAATATGCTATCTAGGTTGGTCATAACTTTCCTTCCAAGGAGTAAGCGTCTTTTAATTTCCTGGCTGCAATCAGCATCCGCAGTGATTTTGGAGCCCCCAAAAATAAAGTCTGATACTGTTTCCACTGTTTCCCCATCTATTTCCCATGAAGTGATGGGACCAGATGCCATGATCTTCGTTTTCTGAATGTTGAGCTTCAAGCCGACCTTTTCACTCTCCTCTTTCACTTTCATCAAGAGGCCTTTGAGTTCCTCTTCACTTTCTGCCATAAGGGTGGTGTCATCTGCATATCTGAGCTTATTGATATTTCTCCCGGCAATCTTGATTCCAGCTTGTGCTTACTTTTAACTTAAGTTGTTTTTATGGAATTTGCTAAAAATGGCAGCATTTTCTAAAGATTGTCACTCCTTTCCTTCCTTCCAGAACTATCTAATGAACACTTTATGCTATAAGTAAAAGCACCACCCTAGGTACTGGTGGTATATGTTAAGAACAAAATGAAGATCCTTGTCCTCATATAGGGCATTCTAGTGAGACAGACAACAAATAACATAAAAATAAGTAGATTATATAAGTCATGCTTAACTGGAGACTGAGAAAACATCATGGGCTATGATATTATGGATCCACTATTGTTATGGATTTTTATTGTGCTCAGTTTCTCCACTGCTGCCTCCTTTAACTCTTGCATCAGTTCTGTGAGGTAGACTTCATCTTCCCCCATGAACAGGTGAGGAGACAGAGGATCAGAGTTTGGGCAAGCAAGTTCAAACACTTGCTTATGTGTCACCTCATCTAGACATGCTTCCTGTTTAAGTGTCTGTCTGTAGGAGGAAATGGCAACACACTCCAGTATTTTTGTTTGGGAAATCCCATAGACAGCAGAGCCTGGTGGGCTACAGTCCATGGGGGTTGCAAAGAGTCATGCACTACTGAGCCACTGAACACAACATACTCTTCTGGGAGATGATGTGATCTTCATGGGCAGGGGCCGATTGGTCTGAGTTAGTAGCCGCACCCCCTGACCCATGACCTAGCATTTAATCAGCATCCAGTAAATGTCCGAGTTGTTGAACAGAACTGACTGGAGCTCATATACCTAGCATTTAATTGTCAGAGCCAGGATTTGAATCCTTCCAGGCCTGTTGGACTCCAAACCCGTGTTCTTTTATACTATGAACAGTTGCCTCTGATACATCTATTTTGTACATCTAGATTTTATTTTGTTTATTCCTCCACACTGCCTTGGAGTGTTAATAAAATATCACTGTACATCAACATTTTAGATAATTGTGTTTTCTAAAACAGACCAAGTTCTCTTTCTTGCTTCATGGAGTTGGTTTACTTCAAGGTAAAACACTTCAGACTCTCCAAGGCAAATCATTCTACATAGAGGGCATTCTCTCGGTGGCAGTGAATTTCCTCTCCTTCCCTTCAGCAAGTCAGCTTCCAGTCATCTGGGCCCTGAGGCCTTGGATGCAGCTCTGAGCTCTCTGCTGTTCTCTGACGAGTTCATGATTAAGTCACTTGGTGACTTGCTATACAAGGCTGTAAGACGTTAATTATTTAAATTAAGTGGGTGTTAAGAGAATCCAAAGTCAGTTTTGCTTTGCCCAGAGACATCAGAGAATCCAGAATATTAGAGCCAGAGGGGCCCTTAGGCAGCCCTGGTTCAGTCTCCCTCATTTCGCGGGAAGGGGAAATGGAGATTCAGAGGAGCAAAGGCTCTTGGCCAAAGTGAGTGATTAGTGGCCGTACCAGCTGACTCCTGCTCCAGTGCTCTTTCTATTCTCTCCTCCTGCCACTTAGGCAGCAGCTCAAAAACATTTCTCACCAAGAACAAGTAATTGTGAATGGACTCGAGAGTGAAGAGATGATTTGTTCAAATTTAACCGTGTATTTCAAATAATAAGACCAATATAGTAAACCCCTAACTTGGTTCAAAGTAGCAACGTCTGCTGCTATTGAGTCATTGTACTTTTTAGTTGTATTTTTCTACTTCCATGTTCCTGCTACCATTACAGAATGCACAGAGAGGCAAATATAATTTTCTTTTTTGATTCCTGAAAAAACATGGATGATTCTAATAAGATAACAGTGTGATGCAAGCAAGAAAATGTAAAGTTGGTGTCCAGTGGCCTGACTTTGAATCATGGCTTCACAACCTACTAACTTTATGAGCCTTTGGTAAGAACTTTCTCGGAGCTGATGGTGAATCTGGCAGTTGTAGGTTCATACCCTCAAAGGATGTGAGAAGGGCTGCTCGGGAGAGAGGTGATGGCATGGTCTGGAGCTCTAGAATGTGACTAGATGCCACCGGGTCTCTGTGGCTGAATGTAGACAATGATTATGATAATTTGGAGCAGTGTTTTAAGACACAGCCCTCAGATAAACTTGCCTCTAGCTGGCATTAAACGTGAACATTTCCTTTTGCTTTCATGATGTTTTACTGCTATTCGAAAAGCCACTTTAATTTTTTTTTCCTGGAAGAGGATCTGGACTAAATGAAATCTATACACGGGCACACACACTACCACTACATGATTAAGTAATTAATTCATGACGTGCATATTGTGCTTACTATGTGCAAGGTACTAATTGTCAGCCTTAGGGGTGCATCTTAATAGAATGACAATGAAAGATAGATGAAGAATGGAAAGTGGAAAATAGGCAGAATGCATGAAAGGAAGGATTGTGGTGACGATGGTTGCCATATATCTGGCACTCATGGTGGACCAGCCATTGGCAAGTGATATTGGGTTGCCCAAAAATGTTCGTTTGGGTTTTTTCATATGATATTTCAGAAAAATCATGGGGAACTTTCTGGCCAACCTGATATAAATAAATGCCTTTTCCCAACAGATGCTCACAGCTGTCTGCGAAGTAGGTAGTATTATCATCTACCTCTTGTAGTGAAGAAACCGTGGCCCAGGAAGTTTGAATTTACTAACAAGTAGTGGAACTTGAACTCGGTTGTGCCTGGCTCCAGGGTCCAAGTTCTTGGTGGTCTTTTATGGGGATTAAAATGGAAGAATAGTGACTACGAATGGCTAAAAACTCGTTGGGGTGGCAAGAATATTTTAAAATTAGACTGTGGTGAGAGTTGCCCAATTCTGTGTATTAATTTAAAAAAATAATAATTGAATCACACACTTTAAATGGGTGATTTGTGTGATGTGTATATTACGTCTCAAAGCAGTTATTTTAAAAAGGCAGGGTAACTTGGTGATTAATGTTAATTGATTGTTATCTACATGTTGGCCATTGTTTAATATTATCTGTTCTCTATGCTCACTCTTGGCAGTCCTGAGCCTTTTATTTGAAATGTACTCTTCATTTGGGGTGTTCTGTTTTGTTTCTTTTATGTAAACTTCCCTCATTTACAACATGTAGCAGTGTGTGTGTGTGTTTTTTTTTTTTCTAGAAATAGCATTCATAAACTGAAACAGTTTCATTGGGGAAATTTTCTGTGGTACTGCGACAGAATGGTCTTGGCAGAAATACTGGAATCCTATAAAATAGAGTTAATATTGATATACTTTAATCAAAAATTTCTGTTTAGAAGCCATAAAGCCACTCATTGTAAGGCAGCCTCAGTTCTATCCTTAGCCTTTCTGCTAAAAACATCTTCATCTTTGGAGGATGACTCCATAACTATACATCAACATTTTTCCTCTGCTACTAAAAGAGAACTCTTTTTTAAAAAGTAAATTTTATTAATGAATAATTGATGTACATTGAAAAGGTCCAATGTAATGAGTTTATATATATTATAGAATAATTACCAAGGTTAAGATAATTAATGCATTTATCACCCTACCAAGATAACTCCTGCGTGTATGTGTGTGTGTATGTTGAGAATGCTTAAGACCTACTTTCAGCAACTTAAGTATACAATTCCATATTATAATCATAGCCACCATGTTCTGCATTAGACCCTCAGAGCTTACTCTTCTTATACCTGGAAATGTGTATTCTTCACATTCTTCACCCTCTTTCCTGCTTCTCCCAGTTCCTGGCAATCAGCATTCTCTTCTCTGTTTCTCTGAAATTGGCCTTTCTAAAGAAAAAGAGGGCTCTCTTGGGTCATAATAGCACTGAGCATCCACCAGCCTCGCCTCCCTGGGGTGGTGCACAGTTATTCCCAGGCCTGTCTGATGTCTGACACCATGATCATGGATGGGGCTCATCCCGTGGCATCAGTCACTAAAGCCAGCCCTTGTTAGCCTAGCTGCGGTTGTCCGCCCTGGTGGGAGGCACCTGTTCCCTTGGCTCCCTGGACTGCATTGTACGCATCCCTGCTCTGCACCTGTGCCCAGGCTCTTCCTGTTAGCTGGGACGTGCTCACTCTCTCTCCTCTCCAGCTCTGCCTTTTGAGATCATCCTTCTCTGTACCAGCCAGCCTTCATCTGAAAGCCACCAAGGCTACTCTTGCTGTCTTAGGCAGACAAGGATTTTTCTGCTATCAGTCATGCACTGACAAAATCGCTGGGATACGTGGTCCTGAGGTCTCTAGGCTGGGTCTCCAGGAGTGACACCCAGCGCATCATCATAGAACCGGTCCACCCCAGGGAGGTACGGACGTGGGAGGCTGGGGAACTGGACTGCAGGACATGTACATGGCTAATGGGTGGCCCAGGGCAAGGAGGCCCTCACACAGTCACTGCATCTGTCTACTGAGCCAGCAAATGAGGGCTGCTGGACCGTTGCTGTGGCACGATCCACATCTCCGTGACTTTGCTCGCCAGGAGTATAAATAAACCACAAAACAGAAAGCAAAACCCAGCCATAAATGTAGGAAGATGGCATTTGCCTCTAAGTCTTTGAAATTCTCCAAGCGAGGCTTCAACAGTACATGAACCAAGATCTTCCAGATGTTCAAGCTGGATTTAGAAAAGGCAGAGGAACCAGAGATCAAATTGCCAACATCTGTTGGATTATAGAAAAAGCAAGAGAGCTCCAGAAAAACATCTACTTCTGCTTTATTGACTATGCCAAAGCCTTTGACTGTGGATCACAAGAAGCTGTGGAAAATTCTCCAAGAGATGGGAATACCAGACCACCTTACCTGCCTCCTGACAAATCTGTATGCAGGTCAAGAAACAACAATTAGAACCAGATATGGAACAAGGGACTGGTTCCAAATTGGGAAAGGAGTATGTCAAGGCTGTATATTGTCACCCGGCTTATTTAACTTCTATGCAGAATACATCATGTGAAATGCTGGGCCAGATGAAGCACAAGCTGGAATCAAGATTGCCGGGAGAAATATCAATAACCTCAGACATGCAGATGACACCAACCTTATGGCAGAAAGCAAAGAGGAACTGAAGAACCTCTTGATGAAAGTGAAAGAGAGTGAAAACACTGGCTTAAAACATTAAAAAAATGAAGATCATGGCATCTGATCCCATCACTTCATGGCAAATCGATGGGGAAACAAAGGAAACAGTGACAGACTTTATTTTCTTGGGCTCCAAAATCACTGCAGATGGTGACCACAGCCATGAAATTAAGACACTTGCTCCTTGGAAGAAAAGTTATGACCAACCTAGGCAGCATATTTAAAAGCAGAGACATTACTTTGCTAAGAATGGTCCGTCCAGTCAAAGCTGTGGTTTTGCCAGTAGTCATGTATGGATGTGAGAGTTGGACCATAAAGAAAGCAGAGCACTGAAGAATTGATGCTTTTGAACTGTGGTGTTGGAGAAGATTCTTGAGAGTCCCTTGAACTGGAAGGAGATCCAACCAGTCCATCCTAAAGGGAATCAGTCCTGAATATTCATTGGAAGGACTGATGCTGAAGCTGAAGCTCCAATACTTTGGCCACCTGATGTGAAGTGCTGCCTCATTGGAAAAGACCCTGATGCTGGGAAAGATTGAAGGCAGGAGGAGAAGGAGATGATGGAGGATGAGATGTTTGGATGGCATCACCAACTCGATGGACATGAGTTTGAGTAAATTCCAGGAGTTGATGATGGACACGGAAGCCTGGCGTGATGCAGTTCATGGGGTTGCAAAGATTTGGACATGACTGAACTGCACTGAATCTTTGAAATACATGAGTATATACAAACAAATGCATAAATTAATGTATATTTGTACGCAAGTGTGTGTACTAAGTCACTTCAGTCATGTCTGACTCTTTGTGATCCCATGGACTGTAGCCCAGCAGGCTCCTCTGTCCATGGGAGTCTCCAGGCAAGAATAATGGAGTGGGTTGCCATGCACTTCTCTCGGAAATCTTCCCGACCCCAGGATCAAGCACCAGGACCTCTAGGCTCCTTGCAGCTTGGGAGAGAGCTTTTTAGGTTGATTTGCCAGGGTGGCTGCACAAAGAGCTGCCATTATAGTTCTCTTAGCTGTGCACCAGTGTTCCATAATGGGAAATAAAATTATTAAGAATAATTATCGGGTGTATAGGACTTTAAAGTTTTCATGGCCTTTTCACTTTCATAATGTCATTTCATTTCAGTTCAGTTCAGTTGCTCAGTCGTGTCCGACTCTTTGCGACCCCATGAACCACAGCACACCAGGCCTCCCTGTCCATCACCAACTCCCGGAGTTCACTCAAACTCATGTCCAATGAGTCGGTGATGCCATCCAGCCATCTCATTCTCTGTCGTCCCCGTCTCCTCCCGCCCCCAATCCCTCCTAGCATCAGACTCTTTTCCAGGGAGTCAACTCGTCGCATGAGGTGGCCAAAGTATTGGAGTTTCCACAATTGTCTAGATGGTTATGACAGAGATTGTTGTTTCATTTTAAAGATGAGAAAACTGAGGCCCAGAGTGGCCAGCTTGGAGGTGGCAGAGCTAAGACCAGAATCTACATTTCCTTGCCTATTGCCATTTCACCACAGCGTTTTCATTAATTGTGATAAAATTATATATTCAGTAAAATGATGGCCCTTTTACTTCTTCCTTTCTCCTCCTCCTCCCCTCCTTCCTCTTCTCTCTCTTGTCCACTCCCCCGCCAACTCCCCTCCCTCATCTCCTCTTCTTTGACTTAATATCTTTATAGCTGCTGCTGCTGCTGCTAAGTCGCGTCCGACTCTGTGCGACCCCATAGACGGCAGCCCACCAGGCTCCGCCGTCCCTGGGATTCTCCAGGCAAGAACACTGGAGTGGGTTGCCATTTCCTTCTCCAATGTGTGAAAGTGAAAAGTGAAAGTGAAGTCACTCAGTCGTGTCCGACTAGTAGCGACCCCATGGACTGCAGCCCACCAGGCTCCTCTGTCCATGCGATTTTCTAGGCAAGAGTACTGGAGTGGCTTGCCATTGCCTTCTCCGATCCTTATAGCACTTGGTAGTTTATAATTTGAGATAATGAATATCTGTTCATGAATGAACTCTTCATGGTTCTCATGTACTGAAACCCCCAGAAAAGGCACAAAATCATCCTTATTACATCTTTCCTATCTCTCTCCCTCCATCCTTTTCTCCCTCCATCTTTCTCAGATTCTTTAGTTCATTTTATAAATATTTATTTTAAACTCTCTTTCCCAAGAGTCACAGGAGATTCAGCCTTAGCCGTAGCAGATGGCCTCAGAGGCCAGCTTTCGTAACCTGATCCTTCTTCTTTTAGCAGTAAAGGATAAATATTTCACGATCAGCATATTTTATCGATGACCTAAGGTTTTCTGATGACTTTACATCTTCAAGGCCTAGTTTATTTTGTTGCCTTGGCTATTAAAGAGATTTCTGGTATGTAATATATTCGTGACAGATAACCAGTGGCTTTTGTTTGAAGGAAAGTCATCTTAGAGGAGCAAGTTATGATTTCCTTGCTTTTCTCCTTCAACACTAATTTTACATGTTATAAAATAACATCTAGTAGCATTATTATAAGGGACCAGGTGCCCCTTATGACAGTGGCTGGCATGGGCCCCCATTTTCACCCTTTGTTATATTTGTCAATTCCCTTGTTCACACCTGTCCCCTCACTCTCCTGCCTATCCCTTAAGGGTAGGACTGTAGCTTAATCACTTTTATATCCCCAGGGTCTGAGTCTTATTAAAAGTAGAATAATAATGAAAATGTAACATGGCCTCTGCACACAGGATAATTTACCAGCTTCTGAAGCCTTCTGGAAATATCTTGAGGCCTGAGCCCCTCCTCTGTTCAGCGGGTATGATAGTGATATGACAGTTACTGCTCGGGGACCCTAGTCGCCCTGCCCTGAGCTTATTCACAGTCTACTTGGTCTCCTCCCTGTCACTCAGGGCAGTGCTGGCATCAGCAAATCCAGATTCCTTCCCACGTGGCAAGAGAGTTTACAATCTTTTTTATTAAGAATGTCAAAGTCCCCTTTTAATTGTATGTAGCAGCTTTCACATATTTTCCTTAGTAAATTTGGAGTGCTAACTCCATCTTAGAAGTTAGTCCTCTTTGCTCATATTAATATATTCTTTGAGCCTGAGCCCAGTCAGTTTAGTTCAGTCGCTCAGTCTTGTCCAACTCTTTGTGACCCTGTGGACTGCAGCACACCAGTATTCCCTGTCCATCACCAACTCCTGGATCTTACTCAAAATCATGTCCACTGAGCCAGTGATGCCATCCAACCGTCTCATCCTCTGTCGTCCCCTTCTCCTCCTGCCTTCAATCTTTCCCAGCATCAGAGTCTTTTCCAATGAGTCAGTTATTTACATCAGGTGTCCAAAGTATTGGAGTTTCAGTTTCAGCATCAGTCCTTCATTTATTTATCAGAGCCCGATAAAATAATTCATTTAAATGTTTAAGTCAGCTCCTAGAAACACTGGGAGTTTTCCTAGTGGCTCACATGCTAGTAAACTAATTCTCAAAATTCTCCAAGCCAGGCTTCAACAGTACGTGAACCGTGAATTCCAGATGTTTAAGCTGGATTTAGAAAAGGCAGAGGAACCAGAGATCAAATTGCCAGCATCCATTGGATCATGGAAAAAGCAAGAGAGTTCCAGAAAGACATCTACTTCTGCTTTATTGACTATGCCAAAGCCTTTGACTGTGTGGATCACAACAAACTGTGGAAAATTCTTCAAGAGATGGGAATACCAGACCATCTGACCTGCCTCTTGAGAAATCTGTATGCAGGTCAGGAAACAACAGTTAGAACTGGACATGGAACAACAGACTGGTTCCAAACTGGGAAAGGCTGTGTATTGTCACCCTGCTTATTTAACTTATATGCAGAGTACATCATGAAAAATGCTGCGCTGGATGAAGCAAAAGCTGGAATCAAGATTGCCAGCAGAATTATCAATAACCTCGGATATGCAGATGCCACAACCCTTATGGCAGAATGTGAAAAAGAGCTAAAGAGCCTCTTCATGAAAGTGAAAGAGGAGAGTGAAAAAGTTGGCTTAAAACTCAGCATTCAGAAAACTAAGATCATGGCATCTGGTCCCATCACTTCATGGGGAAACAGTGGAAACAGTGACATACTTTATTTTTTTTTGCAGGGTGGGGAGCTCCAAAAATCACTGCAGATGGTGACCACAGCCATGAAATTAAAAGACGCTTACTCCTTGGAAGAAAAGTTATGACCAACCTAGACAGCATATTTAAAAGCAGAGACATTACTTTGTCAACAAAGGTCCGTCTAGTCAAAGCCATGGTTTTTCCGGTAGTTATGTATGGATGTGAGATTTGGACCATAAAGAAAACTGAGTGCCAAAGAACTGATGCTTTTGAACTGTGGTGTTGGAGAAGACTTTTGAGAGTCCCTTGGACAACAAGGAGATCAATCCAGTCAATTGTAAAGGAAATCAGTCCTGAATATTCATTGGAAGGGTTGATGCTGAAGCTGAAGCTCCAAAACTTTGGCCACCTGATGTGAAGAACTGCATCACTGGCAAAGACCCTGATGTTGGGAAAGATTGAAGGCAGGGAGACAAGGGCATGACAGACAATGAGCTGGCTGGATGGCATCACTGACTTGATGGACATGAGTTTGTGCAAGCTCGGGGAGTTGGTGTTGCATAGGAAAGCCTGGTGTGCTGCAGTCCATGGGGTTGCAAAGAGTTGGACACAACTGAGCCACTGAAGTGAACTGAACTGAATTGTCTCCGTTGCAATTACTCAACTCTAGTTTAGTACAAAAAAGGCCATAGACTGTATAGAAACACCATTTTATAGTTATAGTTGTAGTTACAAAACAGGTGGCCAGCTGGATTTGGTTTTTGAGCTATAGTTGGCTGACCACTCACATTAACGTTCCTGACCCTATAGCAAGGAGTGTGGATTGGTATGCTTATAAGTGCTTTGGGAAATGTATTCTTCTGTCAGGCAGGTGGGAAAGAGCCAAACCCAAGTTAGGGTAGAAGAACTGACTCATTTGAAAAGATCCTGATGCTGGGAAAGATTGAAGGCAGGAGGAGAAGGGGATGACAGAAGATTAGATGGTTGGATGGCATCACCGACTCAATAGACACAAGTTTGAGTAGGTTCCGGAAGTTGGTGATGGACAGGGAATCCTGATGTGCTGCAGTCCTTGGGGTTGCAAAGATTCGGACACGATTGAGCGATTGAAGTGAACTGAAGTTAGGGTAAAGCAATCCAGTGTTGTCCAGTGGCCCTGGTTACCCTTGGGTTTGCCAATAGCCACGTTTCTCAGAGGGTATTCCTTGCTGTCTGATGGCTATTAAATTTCACTTTTCTTTTTGGAAATCCAGCTTAAGAGGTATTTTGAGAAATGAAGTTTCATCAGCTAATGTGCATCTCAGTGGTAAGGATAAGAAGCCCTAAGCTCAGCCTCACCCTAAACAGTTCAAACTCCTCTGAACTTGAACCACCCTCCCTGCTCCCATATTGTTATCTCTGTTTAGTCACAAATGTCTTAAAGATGATGACCATGGTGGTTGACATTTATTGAGATCCTTGTACTTGTCAGGCAGTTTACTTGACATTAGTACATTGTTATTGCTGAGTCCTCACAATGACTTGATGAGGCAGATACTTTCATTTCCCCCATTTGGCCGATGAGAAAATTGAGGCTTAGAGAGGTTCAGTGATTTGGTCAAGGTCAAGTAGCAAGCAAGTGGCAGAAGCAGATTGCCAACTCAGGCCACGTGATGATAAAGTCTGTTCTGTCTTTTGTCTCCTTCCCAGATTCTCAAAGGCACAGGGAGCCTACCTTTCTTTCCTTTATTTTTTGGCCATGCCACCTGGCATGTGGGATGTTAGTTCCCCAATGAAGGATTGAACCTGTACCCCCTGCATTGGATGTATGTACTCTTATCTCCTGGACCTCCAGGGAATTCCCCAGCCTGTTTTTTAAAGTGCAGGCAGACCTCAGAGATATCATAGGTTCAGTTCCTGACCTCTGCAAGAAATCGAATACTGCAGTAAAGCAAGTCACGTGAGTTTCTGGGTTTCCTGTTAGATATGAAGGTTAGGTTTACACTATACTGTAGTCAATTAAGTAGCAACCCACTCCATATTCTTGCCTGGAGAATCCCATGGACAGAGGAGCATGACGGGCTATAGTCATAGGGTCACAAAGAGTCAGACACGACTGAAGCAACTTAGCACAAGCTCATAGTCTATGGACATACCTTAATTTAAAATACTTAATTGCTAACAAAAAATGGTAACCATCCTCTGAGCCTTCAGTGAATCCTCTTTTTGTAATGGCAACATCAGAGATTGCTGACTGCAGGTCACCAAAACAAATATAATAATAATGAAAAAGCTTGAAATATTGTGAATACTACCAAAAGTGACATAGAGACACAGAGTGAAGAAACGGTGTTGAAAAAATGGTGCTGATAAACTTGATTGAGGTAGGGCTTCTAGGGTTGCCAGAATCCTTCAGTTTGTGAAATAATGCCCTATCAGGGAAGCACAATAAAGCAAAGTGAAGTAATGAAGTCTGCCTTTAGCCACAGTCTCTCTCTGCCTCTGAATCAGGGAATGTTCTCTAATTCCTTCATCTCCCATGCTGTTCTTGCCTGTCTTTCAGCCTCTTTCTTGGGCCTGCACTTAGACTGCTGCAGTGGCTCCTGACTGGCCTCTCTTGAAAACAGCTCTATTGAGATGTAATTCACACACCAGACAAGTTACTTCCAGTCATTGTTAGAACATGTTTGTCACCTCACAAGGAAGCCCCCAACCCTTTAGCTGTCACCGCCGCTATCCTCCTGTCTACTCCCCCCGCCACCTTCAGCTCTAAGCATCCGTTCATCTCCTTTCTATCTATAGATTTTCCTGTTCTGGACGTTCATATAAACGGAATCATGTGTTAATAGTATGTGGACTTTGGTGATTGATTCCTTTCACTTAGCCCCATGTTTCCAAGGTACATCCAAGTTGTTGCATATATCAGATCTCCATTTCCTTTTTAATGGACAGGTTATGTTCCATTGCATGCAGAGACCATGTTTGTTTATCCGTTCATCAGTTGATTAGATGGACATTTGAGTTGTTTCCATCTTTCGGATGTTATGAACTATTTGGCCTCTTGAATGTCTTAATCTTCACAGCACTCTGTTTAATTTTCCTAAAGAGCAGCTCTCAGTCATGTCACCCCTCTGATAGAAAGTCATCATGGATTTCACGCTGCCTCTAAGACATCGTTTGGGTTTTCCCAAAAGTGGGAAAGTGCCTGGTGTGGAGTGGGCACTTATGCTGGGAAGGAATGGTGGGGAACTGTGCTTTACGGAGCACGGAGCCCTCCCACATGTATGGAGCCTTCTGCCAGCTCTCCCTTTCCACCAGCCAGAGCTATCATGTCTCTTCCACTCATTTGGTCCTCAGTATGTCCTGCTGCACCATTGGGAGGGAGATGCTTCTGTATGTTTCTCATTTCCTTTGCTGGACCGGGAACGCCTTGAGGTCAGGGAGTAAGGCTGACACATAATTAGGATCATGAGTGGACTCATCCGAGCTGTCATTTTGTTCGATGCATTGTATGTGCCAGGCCCTTTACTGGATCCTTTCTTTTGTTAACTAACCAGGCGAATTATCAGGGAGGTGCTATTATTCCAATTTCATAGATGAGGAAACAGACTGTGAGAGTTTCAGGAACTTGAATTTGGTGACTCAGTAAGTAAATGATAGAGCTCAGGTCCATTGGACTCTAGAGTTTGAAATCTCACAATGCCCTGCTGACGAGGGCTTCTTTTTCTCTTCCTGCTGCTTCTCTTCCTCCTTTATCATCATAAATCATCACTCCCACTTTGTAGATGAGGACATTAAGGCTCAGACAGATAAGTGACTTCTTCCGTGTCAAGTCTTAGGAAATGATGAAGCAGGAACTTTAAAATTAGAACTTTTGTCTAAGCCCATTTGTATTTTCCCCTACTGTACCATTGCATTTTTAGTGTATGTTGGGGCCTCAGCAAGCTATTTGATGGTGATAATTATCATGTTGTGAAACAGTTGGGAGGAGAAGATGGACTTACATAATCAACTAGAGGAGCTGAAATATACTATATCGTGGTGAGTATTATAAATGCCATAGAAATTTGAGAAGAGAAAAATTACCACAGCATCCTAGATGAGGGATACTGATACTAGACCTTGAAGGAGGGGTGAGAGAAGGGGAGAGGGCAAGAGATGAAAATCTTCCTATGGGGCCATTCTCCACACTGACCCAAATTCTCCAACAGTCTGGGCACTGGTCTTACCACCACTGGGTCAGCTGTGAGAAAGGAATGAATAGCTTCATAATATGGAAATGGGCGTGTGGCTTTCTCCTATGCTTATATGTCTCAAGGGCTTCCCTGGTGGGTCAGACAGTAAAGAATATGCCTGCAATGCAGGAGACCTGGGTGCCATCCCTGGGTCAGGAAGATCCTCTGGAGAAGAGCATGGCAACTCACTCCAGTATTCCTGCCTGGAGAATCTTAAGGGCATGCTTGTGACTTACAAGTCAGTCCTCCTTCTAGGGCATCACCCTAAGCCAAGGTTCTCCAGTTTCCTTGGTTTAGTTCCATGTTGTGAAACATGGAAACCGACAGCATAGGCCTGAACTATTTTTTAAATGGATACCCTGTTTTATTTATTTATTTGATAGCCATACCACAAGGACTCTTTGTTCCCTGACCAGGGATTGAACTCGAGCCCCCTGCAGTAGAAGCATGGAGCCCTAACTACTGGACTGCCAGGGAATTCCCCAAGCCTTATCTGTTGAATCAATCCAAGTTCTGAATAGTCCAGTGTGATAAGAAAGCATCATGCTATGGAATGCCTTGGCTGCATTCTTCCAGGTGGCCCCCCAGGAGACAGCAAGGGAGGCAGACAGACAGACCGTGTTAGATGCCTGAGTCTCTAACAGGGGCAGCCTGGACTGGGGTGTGAGTTTGCAGTTACTTTGGACTCTGTCTTGCATTTTTCTCAAAATCTTTTCTCTGACCTCAGAACAATTCAGTTGTAAACCTGAGTTGTAAGCCTGAAAATCAATCCCTTTCTTATTCTTCACTTCTGTTTCCATAGCACTTTTGCTTCATCATCTTCTGAAACTGTTCTGTGCTTACAGTGTCACCCAGTTGTTTCTGTCTGGTGGTCTACTTAGATATTAAACAAATTTTTAAAATTTGCATCTACTTTCATTTACTGCAGTTTTAAAGGGACTAGATGGAGGCCATACAGTATTTCTTTTTCATTGCAGAGGTATTTTATCTTTATTCTGAAGATTTTATCCTTCCTCAAATTCTGTTTTTTTTAAAAAAATTTCTCAAGTAGAATAACTTACCCAATCCATTGAATATTCTTTTTTTTTTCAAAATCGAAAACATGTTTCTCACTTAAAAATATGTTATCATGTCTGATTAAAACCCACAAACAACAGAACATGTTCCAAACAAATGCTGCCATTGGAATAGCAGTAAAATAAATCAAACTATTTTTTAGGTATTTACAGCAGACTATTCAATAGCTTTTGGCTTCAAGGATGATTAAAAAGTACATTTATTGATTTCTAACCAAACCACAATATTAATAATGTTTGGCGGCGTAGTGGACTATTGGCTTCTTGTCAGAATGGCTTTGAGGAGAAGATGGCCTTGGATTCTAATGCCAGCTTCTCAGCAGAGATCAGAGTTGGGTGTCTGAGTTCAGTACATTTATGGTTTGGCAGCAAAGTTCCCCAATCTGAGGGACTTGTTCAGTTTGAGGGGGCATGAGTCATGTTCTGGAGACAGGACAGACACAGAGCATCTCAACCTTACAGAAGATTTCTCCTCTTGCTCCATCTTTTTGTTTATGTCTTCCTGAGATGCTTCACCATGGCAACTACTTTTCTTGGCTTGTGGTATTGTGGGGAAAGAGCACAGGATGGGTGGCAGTGCATCCATTTCTTCCACTTGGACCAAGAAAGATGGCACATACATGAAGTTAGCCATGCCTCTGTCCTGCCCTGAGACTTGACTGCTGAGTTTCTACTTTTCAAGGAAGTGGAAATTATTCTGAAGATTTTCACCTTTTTTGGCTAGTGGAGGAATCCTGTTGTTTGCAGGTGCTGGTACTTTTCTTTCTTTTTTTGATATGGACCATTTAAAAAATCTTTATTTAATGTGTTACAGTATTGGTTCTGTTTTATGTTTTGGGTTTTTGGCCATGAGGCCTGTGAGATCTTTAGTTCCCTGATCAGGGATCAACCCATACCCCTGCACTGGAAGGTAAAGTCTTAACTACTAGGCTACCAGGGAAATACCTGTACTTTTCAAAGGGGAAAAAAAAAGTCTTCCCTTCTTCTTCTTTGTGTTACAGCTCCCCTGAAGTCACCTCGACTTGGTCCCTGGAGTGCTGGGTCTTGGGGTAGTGTCTGCCTTCTCTGTCTTGGCTGCCTTTTGGTGTTTGATCTTCTGATCTAATTCCTGGTGTTGTTTGCTGTTAGTGTTGTTCAGGGTCCCCCACTCTTGCTCTTCTCTGCTTCTTCACCTCCTTTGCCCTCCCTGCCTCTTTCCTTTCCTTCCTCTCTTCCTTCCTTTCGTCTGTTGCTCCCTCTCACTCCCTTCTTCCATCTCTCCATCCCTTTCACTTCTAGGTGCAAACCTGTCCTCACTGAGGTACCTATTGGGTAGCTTTCCGTCACATCCTTCATCTTTCGCTTGTTTTTCCTTTGTACATGGTCTGTTGAACCTGGTGAAGCTGTGTTCTGAGCTGAGGCCATCTGCTCTGCAAACTCGGCTCATATGCAGTCTTCTGCTGCCTCGTGATGCCCCAAAGAAGTTGTTTTGTTTCCCTGGTGGCTGCTGAGTGTGTGTGTGTGTGTTTGGCCAGTAAGGGGCAGGAGGACCCACAGATTATTTTGGGAATACAGAGAGACCCTTTTCACACTCACACCTGCCACTCAGTTGCCACCAGTACTTCTGGTGATGGTTCTGGATTTCATGGACTTACTGGTCTAGGATTTTGTCATCTGTATGATCCAGACATCTTCTAATATAGTAGTTTTCACACTTTTTTTGCTTTATATTCCTTTGTGTTCATGAGTGCTCAGTTGTGTCTGATTCTTTGTGAACCTTTAGACTATAGCACACCAGGCTTCTCTGTCCATGGGATTCTCCAGGCAAGAATCCTGGAGTGGGTTGCCATTTCCTTCACCAGGAGATCTTCCCAACCCAGGGATCTAACCCCCATCTCTTGCATCTCCTGCATTGGCAGGCGGATTCTTTACCACTGCACCACCTGAGAAGCCCTTTGTATTCTTTTAACAGGTATTAAAAAATCTTCTCTGAAATCTTATGCAAAGTCTAATATTTCCAACAGGTCAAATAGGAGCTCCTGTGACTGAAATGTGGTGCGGAGATCAGTGCTTGCCTTCCTCCTGCCTGGCCTCAGGAACAGCCAAGGGATTCGGCAGAAGAGGGCTGTGGGTCCTTGGGACAGAGTTCGATGTACTTACTCCTGGGTTGGTCCCCTTCCCTTTCAATTCATAGGTGAGATCCAGAGATAGGGACAGGGGAGAGGGCATGGCCCAGAAAGGCTCAAGGACAGGAAGTTGAACAGTTGGGCGATTAGAGCCCAGTTCTTTGTCCTAAAGTGTTCTCACCTCTGTCCTGTGGGTCTTGGGGCTTAGGATGTGAAATCGTGGTTCTTTTTGAGACAGAAAGGATCCTCTCCACCACTGCTCCCCGCAGCCAAAAGCCCCAAACAAAACCAGACACAGACAGAGATTTGGCAAGTTACCATGCCTTTGACAGAAATCAGTTAAGTGAGTAAGATTTGTTCTTACTTTATTATCAGGTTGTTGTTTCCAACTTTTATTCTAAGAAGAGAGGCTGGATCTCGCAGATCCACCCAGTAAATGCAGACTGACTCCATCCATGTGGCCATATCACTGGAAGGGCAGGGTTAAGATGGGCTGTGCTCCCAGGCAGGGAGATGGCAGAGGAAGTGGGGCAAAGAGCTGAGGTGAGGCTCCCCACCCCCGTTGTAGCCCTGGGGGCAGCTCCACTGTCTGCTGTTAGGGGCACAGAGTTGGACTGTCAGGAAAGGGGCTCTGGGACAAAGGTTTTTCACAAAGGGGAGGTCTCTTTGACAGGGAGGTGGGAGGGGGCCTCTGTGCCTTTTCAGAGCCTTCTTACTCTCACCATCCTCCGCTGAGCTCTGGGTCAATGTCGAGGCTTCCTCTAAGCCCTCATGCTCGGTTCTCATGGTCACTGCTTTCTTTTAAGCTCTCTTCTGTCTCATCTGGACTGTCATGAGAGCACAGCACTGATCTTTTTACCTCCAAACTCTTTTTTTCTTTTTTAAAAGTTTACAGTGAAATACACATGCTGAAGAGTACATATAATAGATGGCTGAAGATAAAAAGGATTATAATGGAAAAATCAAACAAACCCCCGTGTGTCCATCCTATGGCCAGCGAAACAGAATACTACTACCTGTACTTTCCCTGGAGGAGGGCACAGCAACCCACTCTAGCATTCTTGCCTGGAGAATCCCATGGGCAGAGGAGTCTGGCGGGCTACAGTCCATGGGGTTGTAAAGTGACTGAAGTAACTTAGCACACAGTTGTACTTTAGAAGTCTGCATCTAATAGCCTTGCTAAATTCCCTTAATCATATTCTAATAATTCCTAAGATTCTTGTATTCTGTGTAGTCAATCATATCTGCGAATATTGACAGTATTACTTCTTCGTTCCTAATCCTTCGGCTGTCTTTTCCATTGTTTTGTCTTACCTCACTGGTTAGGACCTGTAGTACAGTGTTGAATCAAAATGGTCCAGTGGACATTTTTCTTTTGTTTCTGATCTTAAATAGAATGCTTATTATATTTTGCCATTGAGTTATGAAACTTCCAAAATATTTTGGAAAATATATTTTATGGATAGTTCTACTAAATTTGCAAGAAACGCATAATTCCAATCTTATACAAACACTTCAGAGAGAAGATGGGAATATTTCCCAACTCATTTTATAAGGCAACTCTCATCTTGGCACCAAAATCTATCAGGTTGGAGAAATCACCACCTATAGTTAGCTAATATAGGTGCTATCCATTTATGGCAAATGGATTTTGACTTTTATCAAATACATTTTCTGTATCTTTTGAGGTCATCATGTAGCATAGTTCTTTTTCTTTCTCCTTTAATCCTTTAAAGCAATGCATTGCTTTACACTCATAAAATTTTTAATGCTAAAACAAACTCAAATTATTGGAATTAACCCAACTTGATCATAATTTTTGTTTTTGTACATTACTAGATTTCACTTGGTAATATTTTGTTTAGCATTTTTACTTTTATGTTCATAAGTTAGGCTAGCATGTATTTTTCCTTTCTCTTTTATTCTTGTCTATTTTTGGTGCCAAGATGAGAGTTGCCTTATGAAATGAGTTGGGAAACATTCCCATCTTTTCTCTGAAGTATTTGTATGAGATTGGAATTATACGTTTCTTGCAAATTTAGTAGAACTACCCATAAACACCCCCCACCACAGGTCTGGCATTGGTTTAATGGGATGCTTTAAAAAATTTTAATGGTTATAGGACCATTCTGGAGTCAATTTTAAAATTTATTTTTCTAGTAATTTAGGTATTTCACTGAAATTTTCAAATTTATGGGTGTAAAGTTGCACATAACATTATCTAATAATTTTTTTCTTTGCTGCATCTGCAGTTATGCCCCTTTTAAGTCTTAATATTGTTTATTTATGCTTCTTCTTCCATTATGACTCCATTTTATTTCGAAGTTCACATGATCACTAAAATAGTACTAGTAGTATAGTTCTTGTCTGTACTTACCAACTGCAGAAGGACTTTCAAGGCCTTTTATGATCTATTCCCAGCCTAGCTTTCCAGTTTTAACAAAAACAATTTTCTTATTCATTACTCTGATTTCCAGCCACACTGGACTACTGTCTTTCCTCTGGTACATTCTTTTTTTTTTAATTTTGGCTTTTGCATTAATAATTTTTAAAATATTTTTCCTTTATCTTTAATTGGAATGTAATGGCATTATAATGTTGTGTTAGCCATAATTTTATATATATATATATATAGCCTCTGGCTCTTGAACCTCCCTCTCCCTTCCCATCCCACCCCTCACAGAATGCCAGGGTGAACTCCCTGTACTATACAGCAGCTTCCCACTAACCATCTATTTTACACAGAGTAGTGTATGTATGTCAGTGTTACTCTCTCAGTTCATCCCACCATCTCCTTCCCCCACTGTGTCTCCAAGTCTTTTCTCTATATCTACATCTCTATTCCTGTCCTGTAAAGAGGTTCATCAGTACCATTTTTCTAGATTCCACATATATGTATTAATATAGGATGTTTGTGTTCTTATAAGAACTTCCATTAACCAGTACCTTCACACCGTTTTGACCTCCATCTTCATCCTTAGAAATGTTGTTTCTTAAGGCTCATCTCAAATTCTACCTGTTCCATGAAACTTTCCCCTATTTTCCTCCAAAGAGAATAGATGTCTTTGTCTCCTGGGCTCCTATTCCCCACCCCCACCAAATTCTCCATAGCAAGTATCATGGTCTGATCATATTTAAAGAGCTGCTTCCATGTCTGCAAAGTTCTGTAGCTATCAAGCCTCTTGAAGGCAAGACTGTCTTATTCTTGTCTGCATTCTAATCACCCGTAGCGGACCACTGAGACTCTGTTCAGTTCAGTTGAACTGAATGAAAACTGAGTGGAATTGAACAGGCATTCACTCTTCCTCTAGCAAAATTTAGAATTACAAAATTGTAGGCCACACATTGTAATTTGGGGTAATGTGAAGATGTTCTGACCCTGTGGTAATATGAAGATGTCCTTACCTCTTCCATGAACTGGCTGAAGTCTGAAAGTCCATTATTTGAGTTTCATTCATCTTAATGCGTTCTCTCTGCTAAAAATGCTAACCTATGAGACTTCCCTGGTGGTCTAGTGGTTAAGACTCTGTGCTTCCAATGGAGGGAGCATGGGTTCTATCCCTGGTCGGGGAACTAAGATCCCACATGCTATGCAGCCAAATAAATAAATAAAATGCTACCCTATCTGGGGAAGCATAAGAGACTTTATTAAGTATTGACATCTGACCCCTCAGAATTTTCCCTGGTCCCTACCAAGGGAGTGGATTTGTCTTGGAAAATCCCATGGACAGAGGAGCCTGGTGGGCTATAGTCCATGGGGTCACAAAGAGTCAGACACAACTAAACAACTAATACTTCCTGAGAGCAGATATATTGATGAGATATAAATAAGAAACATCTCTTGGGGGAGCAAAGATGCTGAAAGGGATGGCTAGATAAACTGATAGTCATTGTCCTTTATTTAGGATCTACTCTATTTCAAGTATTGAAGTATAGTTCATTTACAATATTGTGTTAGTTTCAGGTGTACATCACAGCGATTCAGTTATATATACATATTCTTCAGATTCTCTTCCCTTATAGGTGTTTACAAAATATTGAGTGTAGTTCTCTGGCTATGCATAGGTCCTTGTTGTTTATTTTGTATATAGTAGTATGTACCTGTTAACCCCAAACTCCTAATTTATCCCTCCCCAACCCCATTTCCCTTTGGTAATCCTAAATTTATTTTCTTTGTCTGTGAGTCTCTTTCTGTTTTGGAAATAGGTTCATTTGTATCTCTCTCTCTCTCTTTTTAGATTGCACATATAAGTAATATCATATGGTGTTTGTCTTTGACTTACTTCACACAGTATGATAATCTCTAGATCCATCCATGTTGGTGTAAATGGCATTATTTCATCCTTTTTGTGACCAAGTGATATTCCATTATATGTATGTTCCATATCTTCTTTATTCATGCATCTGTCAATGGACATTTAGGTGGGACAACCTTATTTCTGAAGAGTGTATCGGGTTTGCTACTTTTTTCTTTTTGTTCTTTCTTTTTGTGACTCCACCAGTTTATCTTTAAAGTCCAAGAATGTTAAATTACCAATAGGCATCAGATCACCAAAACCTCAAAGTGGAATATTCACATTTTAATTATTTGTCCATTCACAGAGGGATTTGTCTCATCAGCACATCTCCAGGGTGATCAGAATTCTCTATTTCCTGTATTTGGAAAGAGCTACTGTGCACTTTCCTATTGTACAAGTTTTCAGATCTCTTGGTGAAGATACAAGATAGCAGTTGGTGCTACTTTTTCCTTCATTCATATTCCTAGGTTAGACTGATGTGCTCTCTCTAGCAACCTGTGCAGAATGATCTTGGTCAAGTTATCTCATCTTTCTGTAAAAGAGGAGCTGTCTGACACTTGTAACACATGTGGAATTAGCACGGGACAACTTTGAAGGCAAGAAAGCACATGAATGTGTCAGCTAGGGTATGATTGGGACAACAACTCTTCCCAGTCCACTGGAACCATGCATTCTACCTAGTTGTGTCACAAAAGGCTGACCAGCTTATTAATTTTACATCTCATTTCATAGGAGTGACTTTGCTTGTGGTGAGTTTGGTAACTAGTACTACACAGTGTTTGTAGCCTACCCCAGTGCTCATCCTCGGAAGACCTGATTGTCCTTAGCCCTGTTGATGACTCCAATTTCTTGCTTGATTGACGTTATCCAATTTTTAGTCTTGGGGAGAGCTGTGAAACAGATTTTGTTAGAGGAAGATTTGAGATGTGTTCTACAAGGCTTTATCGAGTATTATGTTGCCTTGATCCTAAGATCAGTAACTCATATTAGGGAAGAAGACTGAATCCACCTAGTTAATTTTCAGCAGAAACCGTGGGAAGATGATGCAAATAGCTTCATGTCGATCAAACATAAACATGCAGTGCTGAGGACTGGTTTCTCTGGTGGGGCTTTGGAAATTCTTGGAACGTCTATGTAGCTGCTCTGTGCCTCTCAGCTACTTTGGCAGAGTTTTAGTTGGTAAATATTGACTTCTGAATGGATGTATCTAACTGCCAAGTAGCTTTTCTTCTGTTACCTCTGATCTCAGTGTGAGTGGGGCTGATGGGAGTTGATGCCTGTGTAGTTTGAGGATTGGTGCTGTGAAAAGCCCTAGAGAGGAGCCAGGACCCAGAAAAACTGTGGTCATAGACTACAGGGTGCAGTGGTTGATGTGGTCACAGTAAGGGCTGTTGTCTGGAACTGGCTGGATTCTGTCTATATATCCCACCGCCAAAGCCTCCCTGAAAAGAGGCAAAAGTTTAGATTCTGAGGATGGAGAAAAGTGCTCACTTGTGCCAGAGTTTGGCCAGACACCTCCCAGAAGAGAGTGACTTGGTATTCAGAAACTCTTTATTTATTTTTAATTATTTTTTGGAGTTAAGCACAGTTTTATTTATTTTTTTCTGTAATATCTTTTATTTATTTAATATATTTTCTTTTTATTTATTTGTTTATTTTTTTTTGGAGGCTAATTATTTTGCAGTATTACAACTGGTGGGTTTTGCCATACATTGACATGAATCCGCCCCAGGTGTACATGAGTTCCCCCTCCTGAACCCCCCTCCCACCTCCCTCCTCCCTTTATCCTCCCTCTGGGTCATCCCCGCACACCAGCCCCGAGAATCCCGTAACATGCATCAACCCTGAACTGGTGATTCGTTTCACATATGACAACATACAGGTTTCAATGCCATTCTCCCAAATCATCCCACCCTCACCCTCTCCCACAGAGTCCCAAAGACTGTTCTATACATTTGTGTCTCTTTTCCTGTCTCGTATACAGGGTTATCATTTGCATCTTTCTAAATTCCATATATATGTGTTAGTATACTGTATTGGTGTTTTTCTTTCTGGCTTACTTCACTCTGTATAATAGGCTCCAGTTTCATCCACCTCATTAAAACTGATTCAAATGCATTGTTTTTAATGGCTGAGTAATACTCCATTGTGTATATGTACCAAAGCTTTCTTATCCATTCGTCTGCAGATGGACATCTAGGTTGCTTCCGTGTCCTGGCTATTATAAACAGTGCTGCGATGAACATTGGAGTACATGTGTCTCTTTCAATTCTGGTTTCCTCGGTGTGTATGCCCAGGAGTGAGATTGCTGTATCATATGGCAGTTCTATTTCCAGTTTTTTGAGGAATCTCCACACTGTTCTCCATAGTGGCTGTACTAGTTTGCATTCCCGTCAACAGTGTAAGACGGTTCCCTTCTCTCCACACCCTCTCCAGCATTTATTGCATGTAGACTTTTGGATAGCAGCCATTCTGACTGGTGTGAAATGGTATCTCATTGTGGTTTTGATTTGCATTTCTCTGATTATGAGGGATGTTGAGCTTTTTTTCATGTGTTTGTTAGCCATCTTTATGTCTTCTTTGGAGAAATGTCTGTTTAGTTCTTTGGCCCATTTTTGATTGGGTCATTTATTTTTCTGGAATTGAACTGCAGGAGCGGCTTGTATATTTTGGAGATCAACCTTTATCAGTTGCTTCATTTGCTATTATTTTCTCCCATTCTTAAGCCTGTCTTTTCACCTTATAGTTTCCTTTGCTGTGCAGAAGCTTTTGATTTTAATTAGGTTCCATTTGTTTATTTTTGCTTTTATTTCCAATATTCTGGGAGGTGGGTCTTGGAGGACCCTGCTGTGATTTATGTCGGAGTGTGTTTTGCCTACGTTCTCTTCTAGGAGTTTTATAGTTTCTGGTCTTACATTTAGCTCTCTAAGCCATTTTGAGTTTATTTTGGTGTATGGTGTTAGGAAGTGTTCTAATTTCATTCTTTTACAAGTGGCTGACCAGTTTTCCCAGCACCACTTGTTAAAGAGACTGTCTTTTCTCCATTTTACATTCTTGCCTCCTTTGTCAAAGATAAGGTGTCCATAGGTGCATGGATTTATCTCTGGGCTTTCTATTTTGTTCCATTGATCTATATTTCTGTCTTTATGCCAGTACCATACTGTCTTGATGACTGTGGCTTTTTAGTAGAGCCTGAAGTCCGGCAGGTTAATTCCCCCAGTTCCATTCTTCTTCCTCAAGATTGCTTTGGCTATTCAAGGTTTTTTGTATTTCCATACAAATTGTGAGATTATTTGTTCTAGTTCTGTGAAAAATATCGTTGGTAGCTTGCTAGGGATTGCATTGAATGTATAAATTACTTTGGGTAGTATACTCATTTTTACAATATTTATTCTTCCAGTCCATGAACATGGTATATTTCTCCATCTATTAGTGTCCTCCTTGATTACTTTCACTAATGTTTTATAGTTTTCTATGTACAAATCTTTTGTTTCCTTAGGTAGATATATTCCTAAATATTTAATTCTTCTCGTTGCAACAGTGAATGGAATAGTTTCCTTAATTTCTCTTTCTATTTTCTCATTATTAGTGTATAGGAATGCAAGGGATTTCTGTGTGTTGATTTTATATCCTGCAACTTTACTGTTCATTGATTAGCTCTAGTAGTTTTCTGGTAGAGTCTTTAGGGTTTTCTGTGTAGAGGATCATGTCATCAGCGAACAGTGAATGTTTTACTTCTTCTTTTCCAATTTGGATTCCTTTTATGTCTTTTTCTGCTCTGATTGCTGTAGCCAAAACTTCCAGAACTATGTTGAATAGTAGTGGTGAGAGTGGGCACCCTTGTCTTGTTCCTGACTTTAGGGGAAATGCTTTCAGTTTTTCACCGTTGAGGATAATGTTTGCTGTGGGTTTGTCATATATAGCTTTTATTATGTTGAGATATGTCCCTTTTATTCCCACTTTCTGGAGGGTTTTTATCATATATGGATGTTGAATTTTGTCGAAAGCTTTCTCTGCATCTATTGAGATAATCATATGATTTTTATTTTTCAGTTTGTTAATGTGGTGTATTACGTTGGTTGATTTGCGGATGTTGAAGAATACTTGCATTCCTGGGATAAAGCCCATTTGGTCATGATGTATGATCTTCTTAATGTGTTGTTGGATTCTGATTGCTAGAATTTTGTTAAGGATATTTGCATCTATGTTCATCAGTGATATTGGCCTGTAGTTTTTTTTTTTGTGGTGTCTTTACCAGGTTTTGGGATTAGGGTGATGGTGCCCTCATAGAATGGGTTTGGAAGTTTCCCTTCCTCAGCAATTTTCTGGAAGAGTTTGAGTAGAATAGGTGTTAGCTCTTCTCTAAATTTTTGGTAGAATTCAGCTGTGAAGCCGTCTGGACCTGGGCTTTTGTTTGCTGGAAAATTCTTGATTACTGCCTCTAGTTCTGTACTTGTGATGAGTCTGTTCAGATTTTCTATTTCTTCCTGGTTCGGTTTTGGAAAGTTGTATTTTTCTAGGAATTTGTCCACCTCTTTCAGGTTATTCATTTTATTTCCATATAATTACTGATAGTATTCTCTAATAATCCTTTGTATTTCTGTGTTGTCTCTTGTGATCTCTCCATTTTCATTTCTAATTTTATTGATTTGGTTCTTCTCCCTTTGTTTCTTGATGAGTCTGGCTAGTGCTTTGTCAATTTTATTTACCTTCTCAAAGAACCAGCTTTTGGCTTTGTTGATTTTTGCTATGGTCTCTTTTGTTTCTTTTGCATTTATCTCTGCCCTAATTTTTACGATTTCTTTCCTTCTCCTGACCCTGGGGTTCTTCATTTCTTCCTTTTCTCGTTGCTTTAGATGTAGAGTTAGGTTATTTAGTTGACTTTTTTCTTGTTTCTTGAGGTGTGCCTGTATTGCTTTGAACTTCCCCCTTAGCACTGCTTTTACAGTTTCCGAGAGGTTTTGGGTTGTTGTGTTTTCATTTTCATTCATTTCTATGCATATTTTTATTTCTCTTTTGATTTCTCCTATGATTTGTTCATTATTCAGCAGCGTGTTGTTCAGCCTCCATATTTTGGCATTTTTAATAGTTTTTCTCCTGTAATTGAGATCTAATCTTACTGCATTATGGTCAGAAAAGATGCTTGGAATGATTTCAATATTTTTGAATTTACCAAGGCTAGTTTATGTCCCAGGATGTGATCTATCCTGGAAAAGGTTCCGTGTGTGCTTGAGAAAAAGGTGAAATTCATTGTTTTGGGGTGAAATGTCCTATAGATATCTATTAGGTCTAACTGGTCTATTATATCATTTAAAGTTTATGTTTCCTTGTTAATTTTCTGTTTAGTTGATCTATCCATAGATGTAAGTGGGGTATTAAAATCTCCTTCTATTATTGCATTGTTGTTAATTTCCCCTTTCATACTTGTTAGTAATTGTCTTACATATTGTGGTGCTCCTATCTTGGGTGCATAAATATTTATAATTGTTATATCTTCTTCTTAGATTGATCCTTTGATCATTATGTAGTCTCCTTCTTTGTCTCTTTTCACAGCCTTTGTTTTAAAGTCTATTTTATCTGATATGAGTATTGCTACTCCTGCTTTCTTTTGTTCTCTATTTGCATGGAATATCTTTTTCCAGCCCTTCACTTTCAGTATGTGTCCCTCGTTTTGAGGTGGGTCTCTTGTAGACAACATATATGGAGGTCTTGTTTTTGTATCCATTCAGCCAGACTTTGTCTTTTGAGCATTCAACCCATTTACGTTTAAGGTAACTATTGATAAGTATGATCCCATAGCCATTTTCTGTATTGCTTTGGGTTCGAATTTATACACCTTTTCTGTGTTTCCTGTCTAGAGAAGATCCTTTAGTATTTGTTGGAGAGCTGGTTTGGTGATGCTGAATTCTCTAAGCTTTTGCTTGTCTGCAAAGCTTTTGATTTCTTCTTCATATTTGAATGAGATCCTTGCTGGGTACAGTAATCTGGGCTGTAGGTTATTTTCTTTCATCACTTTAAGTATGTCTTGCCATTCCCTCCTGGCCTGAAGAGTTTCTGTTGAAAGATCAGCTGTTATCCTTATGGGGATCCCTTTGTGTGTTATTTGCTGCTTTTCTCTTGCTGCTTTTAATATTTGTTCTTTGTGTTGATCTTTGTTAATTTGATTAATATGTGTCTTGGAGTATTTCGCCTTGGGTTTATCCTGTTGGGGACTCTCTGGGTTTCTTGGACTTGGGTGACTATTTCTTTCCCCATTTTAGGGAAGTTTTCAACTATTATCTTCTCAAGTATTCTCTTATGGTCTTTCTTTTTGTCTTCTTCTTCTCGGACTCCTATGATTCGAATGTTGGAGCATTTAGCATTGTCCCAGAGGTCTCTAATATTGTCCTCATTTCTTTTTATTCGTTTTTCCTCTCTGTTTCATTTATTTCTACAATTCTATCTTCTAGCTCGCTTATCCTGTCTTCTGCCTCTGTTATTCTACTGTTTGTTCCCTCCAGAGTGTTTCTGATCTCATCTATTGCATTATTCATTGTATATTGACTCTTTTTTATTTCCTCTAAGTCCTTATTAAAGCTTTCTTGCATCTTCTCAATCCTTTTCTCCAGGTTATTTATCTGTAACTCCATTTTGCTTTCAAGATTTTGAATCATTTTCACCACCAAATTTCGAAATTCTTTATCAGGTAGATTCCCTTTATGTTCCTCTTTTGTTTGTGTTGGTGGGCATTTATCTTGTTCCTTTACTTGCTGGGTATTTCTCTGCCTCTTCATCTTGCTTATATTGCTTTGCTTGGGGTGGCCTTTCCCTCTTCTGGCCATTTGTGGAGTTCTCTTTATTATGTAGTTTCCTCACTGTGTGTGGGGTTGGACGGGTGACTTGTCAAGGTTCCCTGGTTAGGGAAGCTTGTGTCGGTGTTCTGGTGGGTGGAGCTGAATTTCTCTCTCTGGAGTGCAATGAAGTGTCCAGTAATGAGTTATGAGATGTCAGTGGGTTTGGAGTGACTTTGGGCAGCGTGTATGTTGAAGCTCAGGGCTATTTTCCTGTGTTGCTGGAGAATTTGTGTGGTATGTCTTGCTCTGGAACTTGTTGACCCTTGGGTGGTGCTTGGTTTTAGTGTAGGTATGGAGACGTTTGATGAGCTCCTATCGATTAATGTTCCCTGGAGTCGGGAGTTCTCTGGTGTTCTCAGGATTCGGGCTTAAGCCTCTTGCCTCTGGTTTTTGTTCTTATTTTGGAGTAGTCTCTAGACTACTCTATCTGTCATTTCCAAGGTGGTTCCCTCTGTTTTAGCTTCTGTTTGCTGGTCTCTTCATTGTCTAATTTCCGCCTTGACACTAGGGTGCGGGTGCACACTTTTTAAAGGCTCAGTTGTTCAGTCCTGTTCTGGGAAGGGAGGAACACTGCAGACAAATATCTCTGGCGTCTGTGGGAATACTCACAGCGTCTCGGCCACACTGGGTTTGCCCCCGCTCACAGCGCGTGTGCTGTCCCTGTCTACACTGCACAGGCTTTAGGTTGTTCTGCCGGGAACTGTCCGAGGCCAGCGCTGGGTTGTATGAACTTCCCAGGTCTGAGCGGCTCAAGTTCAGGTTCTCGGGTACTCTACAAAGGCGTGGACTTGGTTAAGCCTGCATTTTGTGCCTTCCCCAATCTGAGCAGCTCAGGTGACCAGGTGTTTGGAGCGAGGTTGCTGCGACTTATCGCTTCCCCAGTCCCTGCCACTCGGTTTTCTGGGTGTATAACCGGCGCACCTTCTCAGGCAGATATCGACCGGCCCAAGCCCAAGACGTCTTGATTAGCAACAAGCCTGCCTGCAGTTTGTATCGGATGCCTTTCTGCAGCCGTGGTTGCCCCCTCTGGCTCTGGCTGCCCTCCCTGCCTGTCTCGGTGGGGGGATGGGGGATGGGCCGACCGCAGCCGGCTTGCTCTGCTCAGTCCTTTGTTCTCTGAGCGATGCTGGCGGAGTCTTCGGTTAGAGCTTTCCGCCTTTTTGTCGGGAAGCTATCCCAGTCTGCTTTGCTATCCCCAGTTCTCTCAGATTGTTCTCGCGGCATTCAAGCCCAGTCCTCTCTCTAAGCAGTTCAGCCGGCTCCTCCGTTCCCAGCCCCCGCTTGCTAATGGCGTATGCAGGCGTCTGCGCTGCTTCTCCACTGGGAGTTACCGTTTGGTGGGTAATCTGTGGGTTTTAAAAAAAATCTTAAAAAAAAAAAGAGGGTTATGTGGCCCTCTGAGGTTCCAAGGCTCGCCACAGATTCACCAGTGAGAGTGTTTCCTGGTGTTTGGAAACTTCTCTCTTTTTAAAGCCTCCCTTCCCAGGATGGAGCTCCATCCTTACTTCTTTTGACTCTCTTTTTATCTTTTATGTTTTTTCCTACCTCCTTTCAAAGACAATGGGCTACTTTTCTGGGTGCCTGATGTCCTCTGCCAGCATTCAGAAGTTGTTTTGTGGACTTTACTCCGCGTTCAAATGTTCTTTTGATGAATTTGTGGGGGATAGAGTGGTCTCGCCATCCTATTCCTCCGCCATCTTGTTCCTTCCTAAGCACAGTTTTAAGACATTTCTTTGATTAACTTTTTAACAAAGAAAAGCATTATCCCAGAACTAAGTTGCCGTCTCTAGTCCCAGATGACTTGGGTGAGTGGACATGGGCTGATGAGCAGAGGGAGAGGGACTTGGCAGTGCTTCAGAAACTCTTTAGTTAGTCCTGTCCCTTCAGGGGATGAGAGCCTCTAAGGAATAAGGTGTGGGGACTGCTTTCTACTTCAGATCTCTTCAGTGCCCCTCAACCATTTAGTGCAGACCTAGAGGAAGGAAAGGAAAAGTATCACTTGCAACCGCCTTTCTGCACGTCCCAGGCCATTGCTCCATTGCAGGCAATACCTTTTGTGCTATGGCAACAAACATCCTTCTAATTGTTCTCTAGCATCCCATATCTCTTCCCTCTGGCCTCTTCTCCCTCCAACCTGTATCCCAAAACAGTGCCAGGTACATCCTTCTAAGGCCCTCTTTGAATCACCTTCACCCATCATGCAGACTCCAGCTGCTAAGGAACTGTCTCCTGTCCTCACCTCCAAGCTTCACAAGCTACTGAGCATCCGTGTGCTCCTCTGTTTTCCTTCATGTGTACTTATTTCCAGCCAAATTGGAGCCCTCAGTGCTTCCTTATTCCACTGTGACATTTTCTGCCTCTGCTACAGCTGTTTGCATTTCTGCATCTCATCATTTTACCTGTCATTTGTCAACGTCATCTACTTTACTAAGTTTTCCTTGACACCCTTCCCCCAGGTGGAAAGCAGTTTTGAACTCTCATAGACTGGCGACTGAACTTCGTCTTGGCTTGAATTCATGTTGCTTGTGACTTGTCTGTCTCCCTCTGTGTACAGGCAGTGCCTTGAAGGCCAAGCCCTGTGCTGGATTTATTTTCACATTCTGCCTTGGGTCCCTTACAGAGCCCTTGGTAACTGTTGGACTTAACCCTCACCCCCATCCCCCCCACACTCTGAAAAGCTTGGAAAGCTCCTGATTATTCTGTGGGAAGCGGTGAAAATGGATTCCTCCACTTAATCGTGTCTTCAACTTTCTGGTCTACCCATCAGGGAGGTTGTAAG
This sequence comes from Moschus berezovskii, assembly GCF_049115385.1. Taxonomy (NCBI): domain Eukaryota; kingdom Metazoa; phylum Chordata; class Mammalia; order Artiodactyla; family Moschidae; genus Moschus; species Moschus berezovskii. The sequence goes on along the minus strand of NC_142488.1, from coordinate 129,279,724 downwards.
ATTTGATTTTTTTTTTTTAAGGTTTTAACTAGCTATAGTATTCTATCATCGGAGAAGGCAATGGCACCCCACTCCAGTATCTTGCCTGGAAAATCCCATGGATGGAGGAGCCTGGTGGGCTACAGTCCATGGGGTCGCTAAGAGTCAGACACAACTGAGCAACTTCACTTTCAATTTTCACTTTCATGCATTGGAAAAGGAAATGGCAACCCACTCCAGTATTCTTGCCTGGAGATCCCAGGGACGGCGGAGCCTGGTGGGCTTCCGTCTATGGTGTCGCACAGAGTTGGACATGACTGAAGCGACTTAGCAGCAGCAGCAGCAGTATTCTATCATGGGCTTCCCAGATGGCTCAGCTGGTAAAGAATCCACCTGTAATGCAGGAGACCCTGGTTTGATTCCTGGATGGGGAAGTTCCCCTGGAGAAGGGATAGGCTACCCACTCCAGTATTCTTGCCTAGGAAATCCCATGGACAGAGGAGCCTGGCGGGCTACAGTCCATGGAGTCCCAAAGAGTCATACACGGCTGAGCAACTAAGCACAGCACACTATTCTATCACCCTGCTTTCCAGGAAGAGTTTGTACAACTGGGTTTTCTTCTTAAGTAGAAACTCTATGATTCAACTTTCCAAGAAGGGTTTGTATAAATGGGTTTTCTTATGGTTTCAGATGGTTCCCTTTGGAGCACAGACTTGTGTTAGATTTTGCTGTCTTGGATAAGGACAGAGACCAAGGGTAGCCTCTGTTTCTTCTGCCTTCTGGGACCCCAATTCTCCCAGTATTTCTGTTTCCTATCTGTTTTGTGACCTGGATACCAAGTCAGTGTTTTACGGTTGTGCAGAATCTGCCGAGTGCAGGTTTAACATTGTGTGCGATGCTTGGTGCATTGTAAGAATGCAGTGAAGCCCTGCTGTCCTCATTATCGTGATTCATAGTCACTTTCCAATAAGAGAGACTTGAGCTCACATCCTGGTTTTGTCACTTACTGATGATGTGACTAGCAATGTCACTTTCTTGATCTATAGGAACCTCTACTGGGGACTTCTGCAGATGCATTGGTAGTATCAACTAAGTTACCTCATGGTCATCTGCCCAGCATAGTAATGGTACGTGACACATCATAGCTCAAAAGTGTATCTATTGTGATGTTGATGATGAAGATGATGGTGTGCATTATAGTATAGAAGGTTAATAAATTCATCCAAAAGCCAATTTTCCCTGATAGCTCAGTTGGTAAGAATCCGCCTGCAGTGCAGGAGACCCTGGTTCAATTCCTGGGTTTGGAAGATTCCCTGGAGAAGGGATAGGCTACCCACTCCAGTATTCTTGGGCTTCCCTGGTGGCTCAGCTGGTAAAGAATCCACCTGCAATGCGGGAGACCTGGGTTCGATCCCTGGGTTGGGAAGATCCCCTGGAGAAGGGAAAGGCTACCCACTCCATTATTCTGGCCAGGAGAATTCCATGAACTGTATAGTCCATGGGGTTGCAAGAGTCAGACACGACTGAGTGACTTTAACTATATTCAGAGAGCTGTGAAAACACCTTAATGATATGGAGACAAAGATGATGTTACTGACATTCATTGAGCACTGTCTCTGCTGTGGGCAACTTGAAGGACTCCACAGGTATCATTTCATTAAATCCTTAACTACAAGCTTAGGAGATAAGCACTACCATTATCCTTATTTTACAGATGAGGAGCGTAAGCCATAGAGAATTTGGGAAATTTACAGAATATCATCCTAGGATTTGAATCCAGATGAAGAAACTGTGGTATACAAGATTAGTTAGTGGCAAAATTCAAATTTGTATCCACATGTTTTGTCTCCAAACCCTATTATTTCCATCAGATCATAACTCTTGAATAGCAGTAATTACATGGAGGTCTACATGGACATGAACAGGGTATCTAAAGCATTGCTTTTGTCCTTTCATAAGAGTGTAGTTAGGTACCATATAGTTGTGGCCACAAAGAAGTTCAGATATATAAAAAATTTGGTAATGATGACACTGGTTTTGATTCAATATATTTACTTTACAGAGCTTGAAGGAAGCTTAGTATTTTTGTAGTCCAGGAGTTCCAGCTTTGAATTATTCTTTGCAGTAAATTTTAGAGTGCACTAGCAGGGTCCATGGGCTACCAGCTGCCCTGGATGTCAGCCCTTTCATGAGTGCTTCAGCCACCTGTTCTCATCTGCTCCACTGCCTGACTTCCTCTACAACACACACATACACAAATAGAGTTTATTATTGGGGTTGCATTTTAATCTGGGTACTCCCCACTGGAGTGTGTTCCTCGCATGTGTGTCATACTGTGGGGAAAAAAATCACAACTCTTTCAGTGTTGGGGTGCAGAAAACAAATTCTGGAAAATGGCATGAGGCTGATAATTTGATTAAAGAGTAAATATGTATTTTTAAAAAAGTATAAAGAGGACCAGGAAATTGAATGAAGAAAAGACTAGAAGTGGTTTATTCTGGGCAGAACCCTGGACACTTGAATTCTAAACCTGATTTTGTAAATTACTTGTTTGTTCCAGTTCTCTCTTTTCTAGCCTCAGTTACTTATTCTGTAAAACGAAGTGGCTTAACTGTCCTTCAGTTCTAATAGCCTATGATTATGGTAACGACATGATGAAAATGGTATATTGGTTCATAATATGCATCTCCCAGAAACAAAGGAAAAACGTTTCTATTAAATTGATCTCGGTGTGCAAACCATTTATGTATTAAACACACAAAAATTCTAAGAGGTGAATTTTCCACATCCATATTGAAATTACCAACCCTCAGTATTCATGGATTAGCTTTTCTTTTTATTTTATTGAGGTGAAATTCACAGAACATACAATTGTTGTTTAATCGCTAAGTCGTATCCGACTATAGCCTGCCAGGCTCCTCTCTCCATGGGATTTCCCAGGCAAGAATACTGGAGTGGGTTGCAGTTTCCTTCTCCAGGGTGTCTACCCGACCCAGGGATCAAACCCGAGTCTCCTGCGTTGACAGGCGGATTCTTTACCACTGAGCCACCAGAGAAGCACCAACATACAAGTAGCCATTTTTAAATGTACAATCCAGTAGCATTTAGTGTACCCACAGTGTTGTGCAACCATTAACTCTATCTAGTTCCAAACCATGTTCATCACACCAAAAGGAAGCACTTTCTCTTCCCCTCTCTTCCCAGAGTGGCATTTTAATTTTAATTAAAATGTACCTTCAAAGCAGTTTTCAAGGTGGCTTGATGTTTGGGCAGATGCACTAGGGAAAGCAAAACATATCTCTGCCTTCATCTCTCTCACAGAGGAAGTATGGGGGCCACAAGTAGGTGCGTGTCTGATTCCCCAGAGGCCAGGGCCTTCCAAAAACAGGCGTGTCAGACTCTGAAACCAAATGATGGATAATTTGGGAGCCTTAGAGCTTTATGATTAGGGACCGTATTTGTCATGGTGTTGAATAAACACGTTTCTTTTTTTTAAAAAAAAAAAAAAAAACAACTAACAATCCCCCACCCCCGAAAGTTCCAGTAAAAGTCCAAAGAGAAAGTGAAAATCACCTAAATTCCTATTATGCAGAAAGAACTCTTTTGACGTGTAAAGTCTCTGAGAATTTTTCTAGGCATTTTAACATATGTACCACGTATTTGCAAAGTGAGATCAGGTGGGATACTTGTCATTCTTTCACTTCCAAGTTAAAATCTATTTGTTGAAATTCACACAAGATAGGTTTATAATGTATAATTTACAACATCTGTTTTTAGCTCCCCTTTTTTCCCATTTGACAGCATATTTTGGATGTATTTTTCTGTCCATATATATACTTTTGGAGCATCATTTTCATTGTGACCTGGTCATTGATTATATGTGTATATTCCAATCTCAACTAGGCTCCTGTTTTGGACATTTGTCCTTTTGGGCATTAGGGCCATTTCCAGGTATCAGCTACTGGGATACCTACCTGATGCTGGGATCTCTACCTGAATTTGCGCCCCCATGGATGATTGGTTCCTTTGGACAAATGTGAATCCATGCTGTTTGATGATGACGGGGATGTCATATCCAGAAGCGAAGGCTAATGTTTAGTTGCTCACTTTGTACTCAGCACTTTGGCAAACGCACTTTAGGGACTCTTTTTATTTTCCACAGCATGCCCATATCCATGGTTTCATAATACTATCCATGGCTAGTAGCTCATATTTATTCTTTCTGTTTGTATGGGACACTATACTATGTACTTGAGTCAGAGATATCTCAGTTGATCTTATTTCTTATGTACTATTATTGTCTCCATTTTAGAGATGGGGAGAGTCAGGAGACCCAGAGAAATTATGTAGATTGCCCAAAGTGTGATAAGTGGTTGGAGCCAAAATTTTATTTTGGTCTTTTGGATTCCAGCTCCAGTACACCATGATGTCTCTTTGAATTATAAGATATTACAAGGCTATATATGGGCAAATGATTGAAATTCCACACTAGTTAACTTGGAAAGATTCAACAGTAAGGAAACAACGTGATATTCACAGACTGTGTCTCCTCTCTTCCTTGTCTGGGCTGCCTGCCTCTGGGGCTGCCTGTCTCCGGTTGATTTCTCCATGTGGTCTGTAAGAACTGTAAGTGTGCTGCCTGCTATGCTGGATCCTTTCCCAAAGTAAGACTAGAGTGGCCTGTTCCCAAGGCAGCTAGGTGTGGTTTCTGAAAGGTCAAAAGGGACCAGGAGCTGAGATTGGGAGAGGTCTCATGAACGAAAACAGTCACTGTGAATTAGGATCTGGGGTCACTTGCTCAAATGAATTCATCGTTAAAGAGACAATAAACAGTATTAAAGAAAGGACAAATTGGCTGATCTTCATTGGACTGGCTCATTCTGTGCTGAGGAACAAATGCTAGTTTGTGCTGTTTATTTCTCAGGAAAATGGAGCTGTGAAATGAGACATAGCATCCCAGTCCTCTGGGAGAATGTTTTCCTGGGAAGAAAGCTGGAATCTGTGAAGGTGAAAGTCACTCCATCATGTCCGACTCTTTGTGACCCCATGGACTATACAGTTCATGGAATTCTCCAGGCCAGAATATTGGAGTGGGTAGCCTTTCCCTTCAGGGTTATCTTCCCAACCCAGGGATCGAACCCAGGTCTCCCGCATTGCAGATGGATTCCTTACTAGCTGAGCCACCAGGGAAGCCCAAGAATACTGGAGTGGGTAGCCTATCCCTTCTCCAGGGGATATTCCTGACCCAAGAATTGAACTGGGGTCTCCTGTATTGCAGGTGGATTCTTTACCAACTGAGCTACCAGGGAAGCCCTTGGGTATATGGGAAGACAGCTAAGGCTCCATTGAGGGAGTTTCTGCCTGTTTTCAGGGACATCTGCTGAAGTTTCAAACTCTGTACTGGTTGGCCTTGGTGCTTGGTGGCTCCACAGACCCATATCATGGAGCCGAGCTGGTGACTGGAAAGATGATGATTTTACAGAGGTCAGAACTGTGAGGGTCCTTGGAGATGCCAACTTCCAGCATTGAGTGGTGAGAAAAAACAAAGTTCCCATGAGCAAAGGGACTTGTCCAACTTGCCTAAGCTGGTGACTGCCAGAGTCTAGTAGCACATTTGCAGTCTTCAGGTTAATATTTATCACTGACATGTAAAACTAAATTGTTTCTCTACCTTCTCTTTCTTCCCTTCTCCACCTCTTCTAGCTTCTCCACTCCTCTTCTCTGCCTCCAGTGTCCCTTTTGCTTCTTCCACCTTCTCTTTCATCTCCATCTCCTCCATCTTCTTAATAACCTCCCTGATGCATATCATGCATGTGCTGTAAGTAACAAGCCCCTTACACCCCTTATCTTCTATGATCCTTCATCCATGTTGGCCACAGTACCCAGAAACCAAGCATCTTCTGCATAGAAGGTACAAACCAGAGACCCCTTCTGTGTCCAAGCTGGCTGGCTTCCTGAGCATTGTGCAGATGGCATATATAAGTCATAGACTTCCTCCCTGGGATACTTTCTGTAGATGTTTGAGGGTTGGACTTCCTTGGCATAGCCTCAAGCTCAGTGGCAAGGAAGGAAGGAAGTTAAGAAGCCTTCCTGTCATTGGATCTGGATCTTAAATAGACCTTTGCTTGGCAAGTCTACTTCCCATATTGCTTGGCTGGCTCTGCTCCATGGGTAGGGCCTCACTCACTGGCACTCTTTAGCCATGACCAGGTTCAATGCAGTCATCCTTATTCACATGGATGTCCATGACATGCCACCTCAAAGAGCATCAACTTTTAATAACACGTTCCCCTGGGACATTAGATTCCTATCCCAGGGATTTTGGTGGGGGAAGAGTTCATGGGGGAGAGAGAGGGAGAGAACCCTAAGCATTCAATAGAGAATTTCAAACACAGTGAGAAATTCATGTTATTCTTTCATTCATTCTTTTTTCCCCATTCCTTCCACACAGACATATTCATTGAGTGCTTAATATGTGCCTGGCACTCCTTTGGGCCGCAGGATACAACATTTTCCTTAAGGAGCTTATATTCTAATGGGAGTGGTCAGATAGTAAACAAAAAGACCGATAGTATATTATCAAGTAGTGACTCTGATATCATAATATGGGCAAGAATAAAGCAGGTGCATTAGCTTCCTAGTGTTGTTGTAAGGTTGTCCTTCAGAGCAGAGACCCTTCGTCCACAGTTAGCAGAGAACAGCCAGAACTGGTGGGTACAGATGCCGGTAGGTGGGTAGATAGGGTGGTGGGAGGATGTGGAATTTCTCCTAATTGCTTCTTTTTTCTCACTGAAATCAGAAGCTAGGTCATCAGCTGAGAGTGAGGAGGAAGAAAGGAGAGTTAGCAGTGTGAGCAGAGAGGAGGCATATGAAATAATCTAGGGAAAGCAGACAAATGAATGGGGTAGGGGTGCAATGGAGCAGGACCTTATGGTCCTTGCCCCCCCCTCCATGTCCTCTGCCTGCTTTTTGTCTATGGCAAACCTTTGTCAAAGAATAAATTTAATCAGAGAAATGAGAAATGCAGGAAAAAAGGAAAATAGTTAAAAGAAACCAAATAATAATAATGTAGTTATTAAGCATAGTCAAGGACCTTTAGTTTTTTCTCAAGGGCTATAGATAATATTCTGAGCCACATCCTGTGAACTGTCTTATAGATACTAAAACCCCAGGTGTAGAAGTTAACTACATGATAACCAGACTGTACCCATGACATAAATTTCTAAAATTCTGAAAACTGGCTTCAAGAAATGGAAACAAACAGACTTTGGAACTAATGATTAACTGTACCTAAAACAACCAAGGTGATGCTGATCAGACCACCAGTGACCAGTTTGAAGATGACTGTCAGAGCTGATGGTGCTGTTTCTACATTAACCCCTTCCTTGTGGCTACAAAAACTCTTGTTCCACTGGTTGCTGGTGCAGAGTTGGGGCTGGCAGGGCAGGGGGTGGGCAGTCAGCCTTTGGACAGATGTCTGCCACCCTCCCCGCCTCAGTTGCTGGCATCTGAAATATAGCAAACCTGGCCAACCTGGCCTGTTTATTGGCTTTTGAGCAGCAAGCAGCCAGACCCTACACACACTTTCGGTAACAGGGGTAGAGTGTGGTGGCAGGCAGCACTGAAGACTCACACTTGAGCTTTGAGGGTATCAGTTTAAAGGGGAATGGACAGCATGGTGGATGGTGATCCACCTGCGAGCAGGTGTGGAGTCATTAAAGAGCTGAATTTAATCTGAGTTGGGTGTTGTCAAGGGTGCAAGACAGAGATGAGCCTGGATGGGGGGAGATGGAATTGAGGCTGGATACAAACCTCCTCCTGGATTTGCCTCCCTCTGCTTCCTTAATGTTTTTCTTTGCCTTTTCACATCCTCCCTCATTTCATAACTTGGCAGATAACACTTCTGCACAGGTATGAAATCTGTCCTCCCTAGCTACAAATAGATATGGGGCAGAGAGAGACAGAGAATGGCAGAGCTCCAGAAGAAGCACAGGTATGCAAGCAAGAGAGACTGGCACTAGGCTTGTTGAATATTTAATTTTAAGAAACTTTATAACAGGTATGTTAGGAAAAAATTCTGCTTTTTATGATCTTTTAAGGTAGCAGTCTATTCATTTGGGCAACATAAAAGCCTTATGGTCATTTGTTAATAATGATAATAGCAATTACTGACTTTTATTGAGTACTTGCCATGCTGAAGACACTTCACTAAGTGCTTTAGATGCACTGAGTCATTTAATCCTCTCAACAGTCATAGGGTGAAGTACTACTACCCTCATTTTTAGGTGACATTAGGTGATCTATCCACTAGGACACAGCTAGCAGCTTCAGACCTGGCTTCTGAACCCAGAACTTTGTGATTAAATTGTCCACATTTTTTTTTTTTTTTTTTGGTCCATGACTTGCAGGATCTTAGTTCCCTGACAAAGGATCCAGCCCGTGCGTCCTGCAGTGGAAGCACGAAGTCCTATCCATTGGACTGTCAGGGAAGTCCCTGTCCACACTCTTAATCCCTTCTGCACTGTACTTCAATGCATTTGCATGTTGGATTACTTATACGTCTCCATTCAGTAGAACTATCCCATAGCTCACTCCAGGCATGTAATAGTTGCTGGGTAGGGAGAGCATGTGTGCGGGTGGGAAGGGCTTCAGCCCCCAGCTCTTCTTGAAAAATGGATTTTAAAAGGAGCTAGAGGAGGAATGGCCTTTGTCCAGGGAAGCTGTTCTGGAGTCTTGTGTTCTGGGCTCCTAGTATATATTCTGATGACTTTATTTTTTGTTTGTTTATTCACTAAGTCATGTCTGACTTTTTACTATCCCATGGACTGTAGCTTTCCAGGCTCCTCTGTCCATGGGATTTCCCAGGCAAGAATCCTGGAGTGGGTTGCCATTCCCTTCTCCAGGGGACCTTCCCGACCAAGGGATCACACATGCATCTTCTGCATTCGCAGGTGAATTATTTATCACAGAGCCACCTGAGAAGCCCATTCTGATGACTGGCCTCCTTTATCTCTGAGACTTTGTTACATCTTGTGGTGTTGCTGGCTCAGTGGGTATTAGGTTTCCATTTTGTTCTTCTCTAACGCCCTGGCCCGTTTCTCTAAGCTGTTGTTAACTCTGGTGGGAGAGTCTGAGACCTGCTGCTGGCTCCCACCTACCAGTCTTGGCATAACAGATTGCCTTACTATCATACATAATACTGCCATGTAAAATAGAATAGGCTTTCTGCTCACATACTACTACCATCTCCTGTATTTGTTTAGATCCAAGCAGTCTATATATATCATGGACATAAAAGTCATAGAAGAAAAGCATGCTAGGAATCGGTCCTCTATATCAGAGCCAATCAGGATGGATCAGGGAATTCTGTAGATCTCACCTGTTCTAAGAAGTATATTAGCTATGCTTCACTTCAGCTACCACATTTTGCCTGCTGTGTCTTACTCTGCCCTGATATGAAATGTATTTTGCAACAGTGCAGAAGAAATATACAAGATTGATTAGACTTGGTACCATTTGTCCATACTCTTGCAATTATTGTAGTCACTGCTTGAAAAGACTCAAAAAATCCTTTATCCAGTTTTGTTCCTCTATAAAGTTTCATTTAAGTTTTAGCAGGTGTTTTTATGTGTAAATCGAATCAACTTCCCTTGATAGCTCCTGATGGTTAACGTTTTGATGTTCTGTTTGCCCAAGCAGATTGATTTGCCATTATGGGAAAACGTTTGAACTAAAAAAAGTCCTCTAAACTTTGTTCACTAATCTTATCAAAGAAAATAGAAGCAGGCCATGTAGACAGAAACTTGCAAATTAAATATACTTTTCCAACACACATGTATTTGATCAGCATTCGTTATGGAACTAGGGAAGTAGTTGCTTCTTGATTCTGCAATAACATTGAGGTTTAGATCACTCTCCACAGTCTTTAAAAATTCAGCTGGGAAAAGAATAGACAATATTAACTGCTAATAACATCTACTCTTTGGTAGTAAGTTAGGATACCTCATAGAGCATGTCACTGTCCTTAACAATCCCATCTATCAGGCCTGGTGGACACCATACAATTGTGCCCTCTCTGGAAACAGCCGGGCCAGCCTCGCTATGTGGTGACAGATTGTTTAGGGTGAGCCAATAGTGGCAGAAGAGTTCAAAAGCTTGTAAAGGTGATTCGTAGCCATGTGAAGGTCTAATTTCTGCTTGAATCACAGGGATGAGTTATTTCACATCCTGTTATTTGGGTTTGGAGAACTATGCTAATGGCCTGGGCCATTTGGTTTCCTTCTCTTGCTCTTGCATGTTTTAAAATTTTTTTTTTGATGTGGACCACTTTTAAAGTCTTTATTGAATTTGTTACAGTATTGCTTGTTTTATGCTTTGATTTCTTGGCTGACAGGCATGTAGGATCTCAGCTCCCTGACCAGGAATCAAATCTGTACCCCTCGCACTGGAAGGTGAAGTCTTAATCACTGCACTGCCAGGGAAGTCCCTCTCTTGCATGTTTTTTATCTAGTCATTCCTTGATTGCCTGACTCTTAACTAGGCATATTAATCAGAACCATTGTGGAAACTTTAAGAAAAAGAAAGAGAAATGCACAGGCTGCAGCCCTATGGGTGTTGTTCAGGTAGATCAGGTAGATGGAGAGGGTCACATGGACTTTGGTGTGAATACTGATTCTATCTCTTGCTAGTCACGTGCTCTTTGGCAAATCACTTACCCTCTCCAAGTCCCCTCACTTTATTGTCAAATGGGTAGAATGTTAGCAGTGCCTTCATATTGTTGTTGAGAGGGCTGAATGAGTTGATGTACAGGGGACAGTACGTAGGTAAAAAATACATCTCCTATTTGAGTGCTTACTATTATTGACTCATAGGTAGCGATTAGGCTTCTCCATTTTAAGAAGTTCACAGGTTATTTGGAGTTCTATCCCCACTGAGAATCTCTGCTCCTAAAACGTTCTTAAAAGATAGCTTTTAATATGAAAAGTGAAGCATCTGCTTCAAATCTGTTTTAGAGGCTGGTTAAGATTCCATGCTATGATGCCACTTCATAAAGCTATGTATGTATATATGTAGGCATGTGTGTATATATAGAGTATTGATGTTGTTCCTGGCACTGTGCCTAGGTACTGGGGACCCAAAGACCATGAAACATGGTCCCTACTCTTAAGAATTGAGTTGCCTAATACTGCTTTCTGTTCTGCAATGAGGTGGCCCAATATGTCTAAATACAGGAGTAAAAATTCCCTGTGACATTCAAAGGTGGGTTTGATTTCTAAAGGAACCTAAACTTCTCCAAACATTATTGTTTTAAACTAATCAGTAAGAAACGTTCCATTGATAATCTTTATTTTAATTCTGTTTCAGTGGCTTTTAAGTGGAGGTACCATTGGCATTTATTGAGTAATACCATATGCCAGGCATTTTTAGTGATGCTTTCTTTCCATCCTTGTGACAGTCTATGAAATCGTCCTCATGATGTTTTGCTCACAGTCATGTAGCCATAAGCAGCGAAATCAGGATTTGAATCCAGACCTGTCTGACTCTAAGTTACATTTTCTGTCCATCCTTCCTTGATGCATGTAGGAGTTCAAGATGGGAGCTAATTGCTGAGCACAGTTGAAGGGCCATCTTGGCTGATGTTTATAAAGAAGGCAAAATAGCTAATTCTGATCAATTCATGTAAGTTCTCAAGAAACATTAGCGATGTTGGACTTAGAGATCACTTATAATGTCAAGAATAGTCTGTGTGTTCTCTCAGGTTCTTTTTCCACTGAATGGATCCAATTTTTTTCACAGTTGATCTTAATTATTGAAATGATTAATTGAATGAATCATTTGTGGTTATCAACTGTGTGGTCCTTAATACCATTCATTTATTTAAACATCCTTCAGCTCAACTAAGTCATCTCCTGGTGACCTCTGCTTGAACCATACATTTGAGATCATTCACAGTTTACATCCACTTGAATCAAATACTAAAAACAACCCAGGCAAAATGATGTGCTTTACATTTTAGTCCTGTATTGTTCTGTAAAAGTGCATATTAAAGTTTCAGAGATGCCTCCTGCTTTTTAAGAAAGGATCACCAAGGGGTCTGGCGAGTGGGCAGCTGGGTCCTACTAGAAAACAATGCCATCCTTGTTGAATCAATGCACTTGAATTGAAGCTGTGTCCCCAGGGCCAGTCAGCATCACACTGTCCTATCCTTTTGTAGCATAAGAAATCGATTCCCCAGAGCAACTCAGGTAGAGCGGTACAGGAAAAAACAATCCTGCCATTCCACACAACTCCACCTCTTCAAATCTGCACATTTCAGAAAACCATTCTTTCTCCTCTTCCATGTCGTCAAATCAACACCCCTGTGCCAGACACTGTTTTCTCCATGAGCTGAAGTCCTCCTCTGATACTTCTGGGCAGACTTCACAGGCACAATTTGTTACCTGGGCCAAGTGACATCACCACCTTCCAGGCTTTGGGTTCTCAGAGTTGTCAAAAGATCAGGTCAGGGCCCTGAGGAAAAAAATGAGAATTTTTCTCCTTCTGGGTTCCCAGGTGAGAATTAGAGTCCAGATTGTTTTTCACCTCTGAAGTATTCAGATTGGTGTGGAATCAAACTCATTAGAAACACTATGGTAGCATTTTATTAACATTTCTACTTAATCTTCTTATTTCACTGGTCTAAGAAATGACAGGGAGAACACATCCTATCATTAAAATAAACAAAATACCACTCACTAATGTTGGTTACTTTAAAGCAAATTAATCTCTGTACTTGCCGAAGATGGTGGGAATTTCCCTTCCGTTCCCTTTTCTTTTATGGTTCTGGTGAACTTGAAAAACAGATGCTGCTTCAGGTAAATAGTTCAGTATCCACATGAGTGCAAATTATGCTTCATACCAGTGCATTTATTCCAGTGATTGCACTGATTGTGTTTGACCATGTGATAATTAGGCCACATTCAGATCACAAAAAGGCTTCCTTGATAGCACAGTTGGTAAAGAATCCACCTGCAATGTGGGAGACCTGGGTTCGATCCCTGGGTTGGGAAGATCCCCTGGAGAAGGGAAAGGGTACCCACTCCAGTATTCTGGCCTGGAGAATTCCATGGACTATATAGTCCATGGAGTCACAGGGAGTCGGACACAACTGAGTGACTTTCCCTTTCAGATCACAAATCCCCATTCTACACAGTTTGGGTTTTCTAATCCAGAATGCACTAATGGCCTATAGAGTGCTTTGGTGTTAGGGTACCAGAAAAGTGTGATGTTCTTTCTACTGGGGAGGTGATAATGAAGGATAGTGGGCTGTAGTCCATAGGGTCACAAAGAGCTGGACATGACTTAGTGACTGAACAACAAGAATAACGAAATAATCATCAGAGAGCACTTTTTCTTCTGAAGAATGTTTGCTTGTCATTATAGATTCAAGCTGTGTAAGTGAAGGTATTGGGTTGGCCAAACTGTTTGTTTTTTCCATAACATCTTATGGAAAAATGTGAATGAGATTTCTGGCCAACCTTGTAACTGGAGAGATACACACATACCATTTGCCATTGTTTTGGAATGGGTAATTTAATATTCAGGTATGTACAGGTTTAACATGAAGTTATCCATTCCAAATTCATGGGAACATTTGCCAAAAAAGAAAGTCAGATTCAGCTGTGGCCAAATTGAGAGCCTTTTCTTTCTCATCCATTCTCTCTGATTTCAGTTCTTTCTTCCAATTAATTGTGTGAGCACCTCAATCAACTCTGAGCCAGGTGAAGAGTGTGCAGTCAAACATGTTGACTGAGGGATGGATTGGGCAAATGTTACCTTCCCCATAATGGACCTGTGGGCATTTAAAAAGAGGACTGCATGGAGAGTACTATCCTTAATGGGAAGTAACATTGTCCTGATGGTGGCTTTTGAGGTACTAGCAGGTAACTGCTGCTTCTGCCCCTGATGAAGGCTGTTCCTAGACAAGGAGTAATTGCCAGTGAGGGACTAGGTGAAACTGGGAATAGCGCCCCCTGAGCTACCAGTGGAATTAGGCAGTGTCTGTTGGAAGAGGGCCACTGTTCTGACAGGTAGGGGCAGAGGAACCAGAGGAGTAAGGTAGAGTGGGAAGGTAAAGTCTGGGGAACAGTAGGGATTTAGGAGAGATTGAATCCCTGGTTCAAGTCCTGTATCTACTTCATCCATCTAACAGATGGCACTAGTGATGCTCTTGGAGCTTCCCATCTAGTCAAGAAGACAGACCTCAATCAGATACTTCACACATTCACCAAAGAGGTATTGAACTTAATACGTAACAAACATGGTGGGTGCTAGAAAGAAAAAGTACATGTTATGAGAGACCTGACCTCACCTAGAGGGTTGGTGAACTTCACTGATGGAATTTCATGATCCAAAGAAGTGAGGCTTGAGGTGAGATATCAGAAATGAATATGAAGAATGAAGAGCTATTTAGGCAAGGGTGTGTAAAAGAAACCTTCCCCAAAGAGGGATGAGCAGGTGTAAGGAGATAATCCAGTAGGTTCTAGTATATTACCTGAAGGCCAGCATGTCTGAGGTTATTCATATTTCTTCCAGCAATCTTGATTCCAGCTTGTGCTTCCTCCAGCCCAGCTTTCCTCATGATGTACTCTTCATATAAATTAAATAAGCAGGGTGACAACATATAGCCTTGATGTACTCCTTTTCCTATTTGGATCCAGTCTGTTGTTCCATGTCCAGTTCTAACTGTTGCTTCCTGACCTGCATATAAGTTTCTCAAGAGGCAGATCAGGTGGTCTGGTATTCCCATCTCTTTCAGAATTTTCCACAGTTAATTGTGATCCACACAGTCAAAAGCTTTGGGATAGTCAATAAAGCAGAAATAGATGATTTTCTGCAACTCTCTTGCTTTTTTGATGATCCAGTGGATGTTGGCAATTTGATCTCTGGCTCCTCTGCCTTTTCTAAAACCAGCTTGAATATCTGGAAGTTCATGGTTCACGTATTGCTAAAGCCTGCCTTGGAGAATTTTGAGCATGACTTTACTAGCGTGTGAGATGAGTGCAATTGTGCAGTATTTTGAGCATTCTTTGGCATTGCCTTTCTTTGGGATTGGAATGAAAACGGACCTTTCCAGTCCTGTGGCCACTGCTGAGTTTTCCAAATTTGCTGGCATATTGAGTGCAACACTTTCACAGCATCATCTTTCAGGATTTGAAATAGCTCAACTGGAATTCCATCACCTCCACTAGCTTTGTTCTTAGTGATGCTTTCTAAGGCCCACTTGACTTTACATTCCAAGATGTCTGGCTCTAGGTATGCAGATAACACCACCCTTATGGCAGAAAGTGAAGAAGAACTAAAAAGCATCTTGATTAAAGTGAAAGAGGAGAGTGAAAAGGTTGGCTTAAAGCTCAACATTCAGAAAACAAAGATCATGGCATCTGGTCCCATCACTTCATGGCAAATAGATGGGGAAACAGTGGAAACAGTGTCAGACTTTATTTTTTGGGCTCCAAAATCACTGCAGATGCTGATTGCAGCCAGGAAATTAAAAGACGCTTTCTCCTTGGAAGGAAAGTTATGACCAACCTTGATAGCATATTAAAAATCAGAGACATTACTTTGCCAACCAAGGTCCATCTAGTCAAGGCTATGGTTTCTCCCGTGGTCATGTATGGATGTGAGAGTTGGACTGTGAAGAAAGCTGATCGCCAAAGAATTGATGCTTTTGAACTGTGGTGTTGGAGAAGACTCTTGAGAGTCCCTTATACTGCAAGGAGATCCAACCAGTCCATTCTAAAGGAGATCAATCCTGGATGTTCACTGGAAGGACTGATGCTAAAGCTGAAACTGCAATACTTTGGCCACCTCATGCGAAGAGTTGACTCATTGGAAAACACTCTGATGTTGGAAGGATTGGGAGCAGGAGAAGAAGGGGATGACAGAGAATGAGATGGCTGGATGGCATCACCGACTCGATGGACATGAGTTGGAGTGAACTCCGGGAGTTGGTGATGGACGGGGAGGCCTGGCGTGCTGTGATTCATGGGGTTGCAAAGAGTCGGACATGACTGAGCGACTGAACTGAACTGAACTGAGCATGTCTGAAGCAGAACACATGATGGAGGGAGTGAGTAAAGCTGAGGCTGAAGAGATAGGAAGGAGGCAGCCCCTTCCAGGCCTACCTGTTTATGGTAAAAAAAAAAAAAGTGCTTCAACATTTTTGTAATAACAATATTGAGCCATTATCAGGTTTTCAGTAAGATAACCTTTTAATTAGTTGACTCCAGCTATAAGGAGATGGGGAATGGATCAAATCAGGAGCCCCACTGGAAGTAGTAGGAGTCTTTAGGAGGCTGCTGCAGTGGACTAGACCAGGCACAGCTGTGACTTAGGCTTAGATGGAAGCAGTGGAAGAGAAAAATGGATGTACTGTGTGACCTTGGGCAGGTTGCTTCACCTCTCTGAACCTAAACAGGCTTATTTGCCTTCAGGTTGGGCCTGTCATATCTAGTGATTTAAGAGCATGCTTTGCTCGCTCACATCATCTGCCTGCTATAACCTCTCTTGAGATGGGAACTATTCAACAAAACAGTTGGTCCACACTTGATATCTGAGGGAAAGACAGAGCTAGCTTTGAATTCTTTAGAATTGTATTTATTGCAGTTCCTTATGTTTGGTGGGCTGGATGAGTTGTATAGTTTGGTGATACAGGTGACTTTAAAATGAATGAAGAAACACTGCCACACCTGTTATTCCTCTGATTTTACAGTACTGAACAAAAGGACTAACACACATCTCCCCTGTATTCAGCAGTAATTAAATACAACTACATTTATTTAGGAAACTGATAACAGTAGAGAAATGTAGTGTCAGCTATCTGAGAAGAGACAGTCCAAGGACTACCTTTTGTTCTTAGAGTTAAAAACACTTCCAAACAAAACTAAAAAGAAAATGCATTTCAGGGTTATGATATCTTTCCTCCAAACCTTTGAAACTTGGCAAACATTTCTTGCCAGCTCATCACACTAAGCTCTGTTGTACACTTACACAAAACTTACACAAGCTTCATTCAGTAAGGAACAAATGGCTCTGTGAGTAAAGTTTTTGATTCTAGGTGTTCCAGCAACATTCCTGGTGAGAGTAGGAAAACATCGAAACTAGATGCCTAAACGTTTCAAATGGCTTGGTTCCATGTGATTGATCTTTGTTGTAGCTAAGGTTCCCTGGACAGTACTTTGTCCTAGACATCTTTGGTGATGGTAATGATGGGGAGCTAGCAAGTGAACAGGAGATGGCAAGAGTGACCATTGACATTTTAGGAATCAGTAAACTAACATGGACTGGAATGGTCGAATTTATTTCAGATGACCATTGTATCTACTACTGTGGGCAAGAATCCCTTAGAAGAAATGGAGTAGCCCTCATAGTCAACAAGAGTCCAAAATGCAGTACTTGGGTGCAATCTCAAAGCAACAGACGAGCTCTGTTCCAAGGCAAACTTATTCAATATCACAGTAATCCAAGTCTATGCCCCAACCACTAATGCCGCAGAAGCTGAAGTTGAAAGGTTCTATGAAGACCTATAAGACTTTCTAGAACTAATACCCCCAAAAGATGTCCTTTTCATCACAGAGGACTGGAATGCAAAAGTAGGAAGTTAAGAGATACTTGGAGTAAAAGGCAAGTTTGGCCTTGGAGTACAAAATGAAGCAGGCCAAAGGCTAACGGAGTTTTGACAAGAGAATGCACTGGTCATAGCAAACACCCTCTTCCAACAACACAAGAGACAACTCTACACGTGGACATCACTAGATGGTCAATACTGAATTTAGATTGATTATATTCTTTGCAGCCGAAGATGGAGAAGCTGTATATAATTAGCAAAAACAAGACCAGGAGCTGACTGTGGTTTAGAACATGAACTTCTTATTGTAAAATTCAGACTCAAATTGAAGAAAGTAGGGAAAACCACTAGACCATTCGAGTATGACCTAAATCAAATCCCTTACGATTATACAGTGGAAGTGACAAATAGATTCAAGGGATTAGATCTGATAGAGCGCCATTGTACAGGAAACACTGTACAGCAAGCAGTGATCAAGACCATCCCCCCAAAAAGAAATGCATAAAGGCAAAATGACTGAGGAGGCCTTAGAAATAGCTGAGAAAAGAAGAGAATCTAAAGGCAAAGGAGAAAAGGAAAGATAAACCCATGTGAATGCAGATTTCCAAAGAATAGCAAGGAAAGATAAGAAAGACATCTTCAGTGATCAGTGCAAAGAAATAGAGAACAACAGAAGGGGAAAGACTAGAGATTTCTTCAATATGTCCATATGTTTTTCAAGTCAGGAACAAGACTGACAAGGATATCTGTAGTCACTGTTTTTATTCAGCTTTATAAATGAGATCCTAACCATCTCATTGGGAAAATAAAAATATAAGGGTTGAAAACATTCTTATTTTCACAGATGGGATGATTGTCTACACAGATAATATACTAAAATATGTAGACAAATGAGTATAACTAATACAAGGTTCCACAATGTTTCTGGGTATAGGCTCAATATATAAAAATCAATAGTGATCCTCTTCAACAGGAAGAATCAAGGAGAAAATGTTATAAAGACAAATATTGACAACCAACATGGCATCCAATATTGGTATCTCTTTTCCCATGTTTCACTTGTTTCAGGTCCTATGTTGTTTTTGTAAGGTTTGCCCCTCTGCCTACAATATGTTTGGATAAAGAAGTTTGTTCTTCCTTTCTTCTAGGCCCTCTAAAAAGAAATTAACTAATTTAGACCAAAGAACAAGTGAAGAGGGATCATTGTGGAGAATTTAGAGAATATTCCTATCCAGTGGTTTCTCTTACAGGTCCATAGTAACTTTGCTGTAGCTACTGCTTCTGTACCAGCTTATTCAAAATTCAGTTTGTTCCTATCTCTAAGTAAAGGACTTGACAGCTCATTAGAGAATGTACTCCCTCAACTTGAGTGTATTGAAGCCAGAAATCTATCAAGTTACTTTCTTTTTATTAATACAATGAACTACTACTCACCATATAAACCAAAATAATGCCATTTGTAACAACATGGATGCAACTAGAGATTATCATACGAAGTGATATAAGTCAGAAAGAGAAAGACATACCATGTGATGTCACTTATATGTGGAATATAGAGTATGACACAGATGAACCTATCTATAAAACAGGAACAGACTCAAGGACATACAAATCAGTCTTGAGGTTGCCAAGGAGGAGGAGGGGAGATGGATGGACTTGGAATTTGTGCTTGGTAAATATACAGTATTACATGTAGAACTGGTAAATAAGAAGGTTCTGCTGTATAATACAGAGAACTTCATCCATTCTCCTGAGATAAATCGTAATGGAAAAGAATATTTTAAATATGTATATATTTATGTAAGGGATTTGATTTAGGTCATATCTGAATGGCCTAGTGGTTTTCCCTATTTTCTTCAATTTAAGTCTGAATTTGGCAATAAGGAGTTCATGATCTGAGCCACAGTCAGCTCCTGGTCTTGTTTTTGCTAACTGTATAGAGCTTCTCCATCTTTGGCCGCAAAGAATATAATCAATCTGATTTCGGTGTTGACCATCTGGTGATGTCCATGTGTAGAGTCTTCTCTTGTGTTGTTGGAAGAGGGTGTTTGCTATGACCAGTGCGTTCTCTTGGCAAAACTCTATTAGCCTTTGCCCTGCTTCATTCCGTGCTCCAAGGCCAAATTTGCCTGCTACTCCAGGTGTTTCTTGACTTCCTACTTTTGCATTCCAGTCCCCTATAATGAAAAGGACATCTTTTTTGGGTGTTAGTTCTAAAAGGTCTTGTAGGTCTTCATAGAACCGTTCAACTTCGGCTTCTTCAGCATTACTGGTTGGAGTATAGGCTTGGATTACTGTAATATTGAATGGTTTGCCTTGGAAACGAACAGAAATCATTCTGTCATTTTTAAGATTGCATCCAAGTACTGCATTTTGGACTCTTTTGTTGACCATGATGGCTACTCCATTTCTTCTAAGGGATTCCTGCCCACAGTAGTAGATATAATGGTCATCCGAGTTAAATTCACCCATTCCAGTCCATTTTAGTTCACTGATTCCTAGAATGTTTATGTTCACTCTTGCCATCTCCTGTTTGACCATTTCCAATTTGCCTTGATTCATGGACCTAACATTCCAGGTTCCTATGCAATATTGCTCTTTACAGCATTGGACATTGCTTCTATCACCAGTCATGTCCACAACTGGGTATTTGTTTTGCTTTGCCTCCATCCCTTCATTCTTTCTGGAGTTATTTCTCCACTGATCTCCAGTAGCATACTGGGCACCTACCGACCTGGGGAATTCCTCATTCAGTATCCTATTATTTTGCCTTTTGATACTGTTCATGGGGTTCTCAAGGCAAGTATACTGAAGTGGTTTGTCATTCCCTTCTCCAGTGGACCACATTCTGTCAGACCTCTCCACCATGATCCATCCGTCTTGGGTGGCCCACACCGCATGACTTAGTTTCACTGAGTTAGACAGGGCTGTGGTCCCTGTGGTCAGATCAACTAGTTTTCTGTGATTATGATTTCAGTGTCTCTGCCCTCTGATGCCTCCTCACAATACTTACCATCTTATTTGGGTTTCTCTTACCTTGGTCGTGGAATACCTCTTCACAGCTGCTCCAGCAAAGCGCAGCTGCTGTACCTTACCTTGGACATGGGGTAGCTCCTCTTGGCTACGCTTCTGCACGTGGTCAGTTGCTCTTCTCTCATATCTGTGCCGCTGGAGCCAGCGTCTCTTGCGTCTGTGCTTCTGGAGCCAGCATCTATGACCTAAATCAAATCGCTTATGATTTATACAGTGGAAGTAAGAAATAGATTTAAGGGACTAGATCTGATACATAGAGTGCCTGATGAACTATGGATGGAGGTTCATGACATTGTACAGGAGACAGGGACCAAGACCATCCCCATGGAAAAGAAATAAAAAAAGCAAAATGGCTGTCTGAGGATCCTTACAAATAGCTATGAAAAGAAGAGAAGTGAAAAGCAAAGGAGAAAAGGAAAGATATAAGCATCTGAATGCAGAGTTCCGAAGAATACCAAGGAGAGATAAGAAAGCCTTCTTCAGCAATCAATGCAAATAAATAGAGGAAAACAACAAAATAAGAAAAACAAGAGATCTTTTCAAGAAAATTAGAGATACCAAGGGAACATTTCTTGCCAAGATGGGCTCGATAAAGGACAGAAATGGCATGGACCTAACAGAAGCAGAAGATATTAAGAAGAGGTGGCAAGTATACACAGAAGAACTGTACAAAAAAGATCTTCACGACCAAGATAATCACGATGGCGTGATCACTCACCTGGAGCCAGACATCTTGGAATGTGTAGTCAAGTGGGCCTTAGAGAGCATCAATAGAAAAAAAGCTAGTGGAGGTGATGGAATCGTAATTGAGCTATTTCAAATCCTGAAAGCTGATGCTGTGAAAGTGCTACACTCAATATGCCAACAAATTTGGAAAACTCAGCAGTGGCCACAGGACTGGAAAATGTCAGTCTTCATTCCAATCCCAAAGAAAGGCAATGCCAAAGAATGCTCAGACTACTGCACAATTGCACTCATCTCACACGCTAGTAAAGTCATGCTCAAAATTCTCCAAGCCAGGCTTCAGCAATACGTGAACTGTGAACTCCCAGATGTTCAAGAACATTTTAGAAAAGGCAGAGGAACCAGAGATCAAATTGCCAACATCCTCTGGATCATGGAGAAACCAAGAGCGTTCCAGAAAAACATCTATTTCTGCTTCATAGACTATGCCAAAGCCTTTGACTGTGTGGATCACAATAAACTGTGGAAAATTCTGAAAGAGATGTTAATCCCAGAGCACCTGACCTGCCTCTTGAGAAACCTGTATGCAGGTCAGGAAGCAACAGTTAGAACTGGACATGGAACAACAGACTGGTTCCAAATCGGGAAAGGAGTACATCAAGGTTGTATATTGTCACCGTGCTTATTTGCCTTATATGCAGAGTACATCATAAGAAATGCTGGGCTGGAAGAAGTACAAGCTGGAATCCAGATTGCCAGGAGAAATATCAATAACCTCAGATATGCAGATGGCACCACCCTTATGGCAGAAAGTGAAGAGGAACTCAAAAGCCTCTTGATGAAAGTGAAAGAGGAGAGTGAAAAGGTTGGCTTGAAGCTCAACATTCAGAAAACAAAGATCATGGCATCTGGTCCCATCACTTCTTAGGAAATAGATGGGGAAACAGTGGAAACAGTGTCAGACTTTATTTTTTTGGGCTTCAAAGCCATGAAATTAAAAGACGCTTACTCCTTGGAAGGAAAGTTATGACCAACCTAGATAGCATATTAAAAAGCGGAGACATTACTTTGCCAACCAAAGTCCATCTAGTCAAGGATATGGTTTTTCCCATGGTCATTTATGGATGTGAGAGTTCGACTGTGAAGAAAGCTGATCGCCGCAGATTTGATGCTTTTTAACTGTGGTGCTGGAGAAGACTCTTGAGAGTCCCTTGGACTGCAAGGAGATCCAACGAATCCATTCTAAAGGAGATCAATCCTGGGTGTTCATTAGAAGGACTGATTCTAAAGCTGAAACTCCAATACTTTGGCCACCTCATTTGACGAGTTGACTCACTGGAAAAGACTCTGATGCTGGGAGGGATTGGGGGTGGGAGGAGACAGGGACGACAGGGAATGAGATGGCTGGATGACATCACCGACTCGATGGACGTGAGTTTGAGTGAACTCCCGGAGTTGGTGATGGACAGGGAGGCCTGGCGTGCTGTGTTTCATGGGGTTGCAAAGAGTCGGTCATGACTGAGCGAGTGAACTAACTATATTTATGTAAAACTGAGTTACCTTGCTGTACAGCAGAGATTGGGTCAACATTGTAAATCATTCTACTTCAATTTTTAAAATGGAAGAAACACTTCATATATATAAAAGAACACAGATAAAGTATGTTTGCATGTGTATGTGTGTGTATGCTCTCTAAACTAATAATCCTCTAAGGACAAAAAAAAACCATGACTTTAAACAAGTATATACTTTAATTAAAATAAAGAACCAAAACATATTCTAAAGAATAAGAAGAACAAGCTTTGTATTTATAACTACTATAATGGAGTGATTCCCCGATAGGAAAAGTGGAAGCTTTCTTAGGAAAAAATATCATTTGTGAAACATGGAAACACTGTCACACTAACTAAAACACAGTCTCTGAACATATTAAGAATTATCCCACTTTGTTTAATGAAAGGACAAAATTGACTCTATTTTAGTGAGCTCAGAATGTCAGCTACTTTCAAGCACACAAGATCTATATCCTTAGTTATTTATGTAATTTATGAATAAATACTAGAATTAGAGTTTATTTGCAAGAGAAATTGCAAAATTGAAATGGAAAAAAATTCCATTTACATAGTAGCAATACCCATAATAAATTTGGAGCTGTACCTAACAAAATGTATTTCTTTTAAGGAAATATTATGAGTTTTTATTGAATTCCATAAACAATGAACAAAATTTAAGTTATAAAAGATATATACCATTTAAATTGTTTGGAAGATTCAATATCATACATAAATCAATTCTCCACAAATTAACTTGCAGTTCAAATCAAACTCTCCAACAGTTTTTTTCCTAGAACTTGGCAAACTTGCCCTAAAATCTATGTGAAAAGAGGGTAAAGATTAGTCAAGATTCTCTACAGAAGAAAAACAATATGAGGCTAGCTCTATAAGATATTAAGAATTGTTATTCACCCATATTAACAAAAATGTGATATTAATACAAGGACAGAGAAGTGTACCAATAGACCAAAAATTGAAATTCCAGATACAAGCTCATACATATATGAGGACTTGGTTTGTGACAGAGGAGACATTACAAACCAGTAGAATAGTCCTGGGAAAATAGGCTATGTTGATGGTAAAAAAAAATTCCTACCCTATACTATACAGAAATGTAAACTAAAGATGGATTACAGATATAAATGTTAAAAGAAAGAATTATTTGATCCTGAAAAAGACGAAGAATACCTTAATGATCTCAAAATAGGGAAAGGTTTCTTAAAAACACAAAATGGAAACTATACAAGATAGATACATTTGCCTTCATTAAAAGTAAAGATTAGTTGATGAAGTATATACCGCAAAGAAAATCTTAAATTATGAGCCACAGGTTGGTGAGAGCTATTTTTAGCCCTTATAAATAAGGAAGGATTAACATCTAGAAGGAGAGGGGACCTTAATATCTAGAGGAGAAGGGGACGCCAGATGATGAGATGGTTGGATGGCATCACCGACTCGATGGACATGTGTTTGAGTAAGCTCCCCAGTTGATGATGGACAGGAAAGCCTGGCGTGCTGTAGTCCATGGGGTCACAATGAGTCGGACACGACTGAGCAACTGAATGGAATATCTAGAACCGGTACTCTAAAAATCATTATGAGAAAGACAGATATTCATTAGAAAAACGTACAAAGGATATGACCAGGCATTTTACAGAGGGATAACCTGATTCAACTATGGTGGTGGTGGTGGTTTAGTTGCTCAGTCTTGTCTGACTTTTGCGACCCCACGGACTGTAGCACCCCTGGCTTCTCTGTCTATGCGATTTCCGAACCAAGAATACTGCAGCGACCCCCAGCTTGCCGCCCAGCACTCTGGGCCTGCGCGAGGAGCCTGCCAGGACATATTACCCATGCCCACGCCGGAAGTCCTGATATTGTATGTCGCCGGCGTCGCAGCTTCCACTTCCAGGCGTCGAGGCCACCATCTTGCTTTTGTGGAAGCGGCAGGAGTCCAGAAGAGAAAGTTCTGAGCTGCGAGTCTCGGAGAGTGCAGCCGCAGTCATGCCGTCTTTGCCACTGCGCCTCGCGGTGGTGTGCTTGAGCAACCAGAACCAGAGCATGGAGGCGCACAACATCCTCAACAAACGAGGATTCAGCGTCCGGTCCTTCGGAACAGGAACAAACGTGAAGCTTCCAGGACCAGCACGCGACAGGCCACACGTTTATCATTTCCGAACCACGTATGACGAGATGTACAAAGACCTCCTTAGGAAAGACAAGGAACTCTATATGCAGATTGGCGTTTTACAGATGCTGGAAAGAAATAAGAGTATCAAGCCCAGGCCAGAGAGGTTCCAGGACTGCAAAGATCTGTTTGACCTCATCCTCACCTGTGAAGAGCGAGTGTATGACCAGGTGGTGGAAGATATGAATTCCAGGGAGCAGGAGACCTGCCAGCCCGTGCATGTGATCAATGTGGACATCCTTGACACCCACAAGGAGGCATCGCTGGGAGCGTTCCTCATCTGCGACCTGTGCCAGTGCGTCCAGCTCATGGAGGACATGGAGAACGGAATCGATGATCTGCTGCAGGAGTTCGAGGAAAAGAGCGGACGGAGCTTCCTGCAAACTGTCTGCTTCTACTGAGCCCAGCCTGACGTCTGGCTCACCGCCCACTTGAAGCCATTTTCTTGAGTTTCCTTTTGGTAGTACGTTTTCCTTCCTAATACTTGTTTTTTCCTTCAGGTATTCTGCTGTTGGACGTTAGCAATACCCAGTAAATCGTACTGTATGCAATGAGAAGATACGGAAATGCCAGATCACAAAACAAACATTTTTCCCATCCCACTTTCCCTTATGAGTAGAATCTTGAGTGTAGTTTTTTTTTTTTTTCTTTAACCTCAAAAGAGAAAACGGTTGATAGCACATTTCCCCCAAGACATCTGCCTCTCACTGAGCGTCCCTTTTCTGGCTTCCCTAACTGCTTAGAATGTATGAATTCCTGAATAAAGCAACAGGATCTACTTTTGACAAGGATCCTGCCATTGGCCAATAAATAGATATGGATGGTCATTCCGTTCCGTCGCTCAGTCGTGTCCGACCAGGCTTCTCCATCCATGGGATTCTCCAGGCAAGAATACTGGAGTGGGTTACCGTTTCCTTCTCCAGGATGGTCATTAGTAATAATATTAACAAAAGGAATACTGGAGTGGGTTGTCATTTTCTTCTCCAGGGGATCTTCTTGACCCAGGTATCGAGCCTGGATCTCCTACATTGCAGGTGGATTCCTTGCCAGCTGATCCACAAATGAGAAAATGTTCTCAACCTCTCGAGTAATGAGGAAAAGGTAAGTTAAACTCAAAATAACTTTCACAAGGGTCAAATTCAGTTCAGTTCAGTCGCTCAGTCGTGTCCGACTCTCCGCGACCCCATGAATTACAGCATGCCAGGCCTC
This sequence comes from Moschus berezovskii, assembly GCF_049115385.1. NCBI lineage: Eukaryota > Metazoa > Chordata > Mammalia > Artiodactyla > Moschidae > Moschus > Moschus berezovskii. The sequence goes on along the minus strand of NC_142488.1, from coordinate 129,253,470 downwards.
CCTGTCCATCACCAACTCCCGGAGTTCACTCAAACTCATGTCCACAGAGTCGGTGATGCCATCCAGCCATCTCATTCTCTGTCGTCCCCTTCTCCTCCCGCCCCCAACCTATCCCAGCATCAGAGTCTTTTCCAGTGAGTCAACTCGTCGCATGAGGTGGCCAAAGTATTGCAGTTTCAGCTTTAGCATCAGTCCTTCCAATGAACATCCAGGATTGATCTCCTTTAGAATGGACTGGTTGGATCTCCTTGCAGTATAAGGGACTCTCAAGAGTCTTCTCCAACACCACAGTTCAAAAGCATTGATTCTTCGGCGATCAGCTTTCTTCACAGTCCAACTCTCACATCCATACATAACCACGGGAAAAACCATTGCCTTGACTAGACGGACCTTTGTTGGCAAAGTAATGTCTCTGCTTTTTAATATACTATCAAGGTTGGTCATAACTTTCCTTCCAAGGAGCAAGCGTCTTTTAATTTCATGGCTGCAATCAGCATCTGCAGTGATTTTGGTGCCCAAAAAAATAAAGTCTGACACTGTTTCCACTGTTTTTCCATCTATTTCCCATGAAGTGATGGGACCAGATGCCATGATCTTTGTTTTCTGAATGTTGAGCTTCAAGCCAACCTTTTCACTCTCCTCTTTCACTTTCATCAAGAGGCTTTTGAGTTCCTCTTCACTTTCTGCCATAAGGGTAGTGTCATCTGCATATCTGAGGTTATTGATATTTCTCCCAGCAATCTTGATTCCAGCTTGTGCTTCTTCCAGCCCAGCTTTCCTCATGATGTACTCTGCATATAAGTTAAATAAGCAAGGTGACAATATACAATCTTGACGTACACCTTTTCCTATTTGGAACCAGTCTGTTGTTCCATGTCCAGTTCTAACTGTTGCTTCCTGACCTGCATACAGGTTTCTCAAGAGGCAGGTCAGGTGCTCTGGGATTCCCATCTCTTTCAGAATGTTCCACAGTTTACTGTGATCGACACAGTCAACGGCTTTGGCATAGTCAATGAAGCAGAAATAGATGTTTTTCTGGAACTCTCTTGCTTTCTCCATGATCCAGCGGATGTTGGCAATTTGATCTCTGGTGCCTCTGCCTTTTCTAAAACCTGCTTGAACATCTGGGAGTTCACGGTTTACATACTGCTGAAGCCTGGCTTGGAGAATTTTGAGCATGACTTTACTAGCGTGTGAGATGAGTGCAATTGTGTGGTAGTTTGAGCATTCTTTGGCATTGCCTTTCTTTGGGATTGAAATGAAGACTGACCTCTTCCAGTCCTGTGGCCACTGCTGAGTTTTCCAAATCTGCTGGCATATTGAGTGCAGCACTTTCACAGCATCATCTTTCAAGACCTGAAATAGCTCAACTGGAATTCCATCACCTCCACTAGCTTTGTTATTAGTGATGCTTTCTAAGGCCCACTTGACTTCACTTTCCAAGATGTCTGGCTCTAGGTCAGTGATCACGTTATCGTGACTATCTTGGTCATGAAGATCTTTTTTGTACAGTTCTTCTGTGTATTCCTGCCACCTCTTCTTCATATCTTCTGCTTCTGTTAGGTCCATACCATTTCTGTCCTTTATCGAGCCCATCTTTGCATGAAATGTTCCCTTGGAATCTCTAATTTTCTTGAAAAGGTCTCTTGTTTTTCCTATTCTGTTGTTTTCCTCTATTTCTTTGCATTGATCACTGAGGAAGTCTTTCTTATCTCTCCTTGCTATTCTTTGGAACTCTGCATTCAGATGCTTATATCTTTCCTTTTCTCCTTTGCTTTTCGCCTCTCTTCTTTTCACAGCTATTTGTAAGGTCTCCTCAGACAGCCATTTCGCTCTTCTGCATTTCTTTTCCATGGGGATGGTCTTGGTCCCTGTCTCCTGCACCATGTCACGAACCTCCGTCCAGAGTTCATCAGGCACTCTGTCAATCAGATCTAGTCCTTTAAATCTATTTCTTACTTCTACTGTATAATCATAAGGGATTTGATTGAGGTCATATCTGAATGGTCTAGTGGTTTTCCCTACTTTCTTCAATTTAAGTCTGAATTTCGCAATAAGGTGTTCATGATCTGAGCTACAGTCAGCTCCTGGTCTTGTTTTCGCTAACTGTATACAGCTTCTCCATCTTTGGTTGCAAAGAATATAATCAATCTGATTTCGGTGTTGACCATCTGGTGATGTCCATGTGTGGAGTCTTCTCTTGTGTTGTTGGAAGAGGGTGTTTGCTATGACTAGTGCATTCTCTTGACAAAACTCTATTAGCCTTTTCCCTGCTTCATTCCGTGCTCCAAGGCCAAATTTGCCAGTTACTCCAGGTGTTTCTTGACTTCCTACTTTTGAATTCCAGTCTCCTATAATGAAAAGGACATCTTTTTTGGGTGTTAGTTCTAAAAGGTCTTGTAGGTCTTCATAGAACCGATTAACTTCGGCTTCTTCAGCATTACTGGTTGGGGCATAGGCCTGGATTACTGTAATATTGAATGGTTTGCCTTGGAAACGAACAGAAATCATTCTGTCATTTTTAAGATTGCATCCAAGTACTGTATTTCGGACTCTTTTGTTGACCATGATGGCTACTCCATTTCTTCTAAGGGTTTCCTGCCCACAGTAGTAGATATAATGGTCATCCGAGTTAAATTCACCCATTCCAGTCCATTTTAGTTCACTGATTCCTAGAATGCCGACGTTCACTCTTGCCATCTCCCGTTTGACCACTTCCAATTTGCCTTGATTCATGGACCTAACATTCCAGGTTCCTATGCAATATTGCTCTTTACAGCACCGGACCTTGCTTCTATCACTGGTCACATCCACAGCTGGGTATTGGTTTTGCTTTTGCTCCATCCCTTTATTCCTTCTAGAGTTATTTCTCCACTGAGCTCCAGTAGCATACTGGGCACCTACCGACCTGGGGAATTCCTCATTCAGTATCCTATCATTTTGCCCTTTGTTACTGTTCATGGGGTTCTCAAGGCAAGTATACTTAATTGGTTTGCCATTCCCTTCTCCAGTGGACCACATTCGGCTGTGGTCCATGTGATCAGATCGACTAGTTTCCTGTGATTATGATTTCAGTGTGTCTGCCCTCTGATGCCCCCTAGCAATACCTACCGTCTTATTTGGGTTTCTCTTACCTTGGTCAAATTAGCAAACATAAAAAGACATTGACCCTTGTCTTTCACAAGGGAGGGTCAAATTAGCAAAAATTAAAAAGCATGGTCATGCCAAGTGGTCATACCACAGAAAGATGCTGGGAACTTGAAGTTCTGTTGGGAATATAAATTTATACACATCCTTTGGAGAGCACTAGCAATATCTAGCAAAGTTGAAGATGTGCATGCCTTGTTATGGTCCCAACGTCCCTCTTCTAGATGTTTACCAGGGAGAAATCCTTGCATGTGTGAGAAGACATAAATCAGAATGTGTATTGCTCTATCAAAAGTGAATGGAAAGATATGAGAATGAATTAGTATTTTCAATGGCACTTTGAATGATTGAATGGTATCCACCCATTCATCCATAAAGATGAATCTGGAAAATAGTGTTGCATGTACAAAGTGATCTGGAAAAGGATGTGTGCTACATTTGTGCAAAAGAATAGGGAAATGGACATTGCCATGCCAAGGGGTTTCTTGGGGCCTTTGCGCAGTGGGCCACACATAGTTGAGAAGGTTCCCCTGAGGAGATGGTTGGAAAAGTTAAGTCCTATCTCCTGGAATCTGACAAATCTGAAGTAGTGGAGCAGACAGACCCTCCTGGACAGTTTCACTTCAAATATTCTCTAAGTTATTGTTCTTACCCTTGAGGAAATCTTTCTTTACCTTATAGAAAAGCCTGGTATCATACCATCCATTATTTTGGCAGTGACTCAGGTATGCAGTGTGGTGGCTTTCTTCTGGGGAGAGTAGAAGGGTCAGGTGACTAAGGATTTTAGATGAAGAGGCTGAGTTTTTCACTGAAACAAACTGTGTATTTTTCTTCCATCTCTTTATGCATCACTGAAAACCGAAAGGGTTCAGTGATTATTTTTTTAATCACCTAACTTTGGGTTGGTTTTTGTGCAAGATTAAAAAGTCTTTCCTTAAATATTCAGCCGAATTTTCAGACCTTGGCTGTATTAATAATGAAAGTGATGCTTAGATGCTTAAAATACTTTCTCCCCTCCTCATTTCCCATTTTTTTTTTCTAAGAACATAAAAGATGAAGACAGTTCTGAAGAGTAACTTTTCAGTTGATTATTCCTCTTGAACTCAGTATAGCTCTCAAAGGGAGAAAGGGCCACCAGCATAGATCAAATCAGGACCTCATCTCATGTGGTTACCCAGGCTCCTGTGGCCATATTTTAGGTGGTAGGATTCATGGCTCCTGGTGTTTGATCTAAAATCCTCTCTGCATGTATGGTAGGATTCGACTGAATTGTGTATTTATTTGAATCTTTCTGTCCATTCTGGGAAGCTGCAATTACATGCATTTGTTGAGATACAGCATTGTGCTAATCATAGAAACTATTGTGATATCATTATTGATTAATAGACTTTTTTCATCTCATTTTGGTATACTTTGCACATTATATGAGTGTGTATGCACAGTCTTTTAATATCACTAGACAAATGCTCAAATCAGCAAGTAATAAAGGAGACTGGACCCAGTCCACTATTTAAGAAAAGTCATTTTTGTCATTTATATGAACAGTTCCATGGTTGGAGTTTTAAAACTCTCTATAAGCATCAGAAAGATTTTTGATCTTAGATGCAATTCTAGAATTCTCAGTCACCTTAATGGTGATCTTTGGGAAATTCCACGAGGGCATGGGCTTTGTCTGTCTTGTTCACTGTGGTAGGGCCCAGTGCAATGCCAGGCACATGGTAGGACTTCAGTATTTTTTAAATGAATGGGTGGATGGATAGATTAATGGATGGTTGAAAAGAAGGAAGGAAGGAAGGAGAGAGGGTGGCGGAAATCTGTTTTGAGAAGGACTTCCATGAGGAAGGTGTTCACTTTGCCGGAACATTGACTTTTATATTTAAAATGTCTGACCTCTTCAAACACCCAGAGTGGCAGCCACAGGATACTTGCTATTTATGATTTTTAAAATGTTTGAAGCCCATTCCAGGGAGTAAAGGAAGAAGAGCACATCAAAGCTGCCCTGCTCCTTTTTTGGCTTTAAGTTCAAACACAGCATTCAAGATGATACAGGTATTTGATTGTGTAGAGTTAATATTCCCCCAGAAGGTAGAAACAGCTGAAGTATAAATAGCTTCTTTAAATTTTTTAGTAAACTAATTTAGGAGAATGGCTTCATACAGAAAAGTGCAAAAATTCAAAATGAACGTCTCAGTAAATGTTTACAAATTGAACAAACTGTTGTAACTAGCACTCAGATCAAGAAAGGCAACATTACAAGCACTGTAGAGGTCATTCTTTTGTCCTGTTTCAGAGTTTACCCCTCACTACATGGGTGACCACTATAATTTCAAACACCATAGGTTGGATTTTCCTATTCCAGATATATGTGTGAATGGCTTATTTCACTGACTGTGATGTTTTCAAGGTTCATTCATGTTGTCGCATATATCAGTTCTCATTTATTCTTATTGCTGAGTAACATTCCACTGTGTTGTATTTCTGTAAGATTACGAAAAAAAAAAAAAGAATGAACTTTTTGGCCAACCCAGTATGTATACACCAATTTGGATGTATATTTTTACTTCTTGGCTATTGTAAACAAAGTTACTATGAACGTTTGGGTACAAGCTTTTGTGTGGATATATATTATCAGTTCTCTTGGGTAGATGCCTAGTACTTGCATTGCTGGGCCCCGTGGTAACTGCAGGCTTAACTTTTTGATCAACTGCCAAACTTTTCAAAGTGGCTGTTCCATTTTATGTTCCTGTCAGTAGCTTGTAAGAATTCTATCTGCTCCAGATCCTTCTGAACCCTTGGTATAGTTAGTCTTAAGTTTTAGCCATTCTGATGGGAAATCTATGTTTTCTTCTCCATAGGTTTTGATGTCTTGTTATACTCAGAACATAATTTGAAAGCTGACTTCTATAGATTGCCTAATCTTTAGGTCATTTCCTGTCAAAGGCATTAATTGGAACAACTAACCTTTCCCTCTCTTTTCTGAAATATGTGGAAAAAGCCTTCAAGATTTAGCTCAGTTGCTTCTTCTACCAGAAAGCCAATCCTGAGTCCTCTTCACCCAATCTACATGTGTTGAGTTCCCTCCAAAGGCTCATTTCCTTTTTGTGTCTTTCAGCAGAGCCCCAACACAAAGTTCAGTTCAGTTCAGTTCAGTTGCTCAGTCGTGTCCGACTCTTTGCAACGCCAGGCCCCCCTGTCCATCACCAAATCCTGGAGTTCACTCAAACTCATGTCCATCGAGTCGGTGATGCCATCCAGCCATCTCATTCTCTGTCGTCCCCTTCTCCTCCCGCCCCAATCCCTCCCAGCATCAGAGTCTTTTCCAGTGAGTCAACTCTTCGCATGAGGTGGCCAGAGTATTGGAGTTTCAGCTTTAGCATCAGTCCTTCCAATGAACACCCAGGATTGATCTCCTTTAGAATGGACTGGGTGGATCTCCTTGCAGTCCAAGGGACTGTCAAGAATCTTCTCCAGCACCACAGTTCAAAAGCATCAATTCTTCGGCGATCAGCTTTCTTCACAGTCCAACTCTCACATCCATACATGACCATGGGAAAAACCATAGCCTTGACTAGATGGACCTCAGTTGACAAAGTAATGTCTCTGCTTTTTAATATACTATCTAGGTTGGTCATAACTTTCCTTCCAAGGAGTAAGCGTCTTTTAATTTCATGGCTGCAATCAGCATCTGCAGTGATTTTGGAGCCCAAAAAAATAAAGTCTGACACTGTTTCCACTGTTTCCCCATCTATTTCCCATGAAGTGATGGGACCAGATGCCATGGTCTTTGTTTTCTGAATGTTGAGCTCAAGCCAACCTTTTCACTTTCCTCTTTCGCTTTCATCAAGAGGCTTTTTAGTTCTTCTTCACTTTCTGCCATAAGGGTGGTGCCTAAATACACCTTTTTTGAGTGACCCTATTGTACTAGTAGACTCTATTCTACTGGGTTGGCCAAGAAATCAATTTTGAACTTGGCCAAATTAACTTCTTGGCCAACCCAACACACCCAATTATCTCAAAGAATCTTTGTGCCAAAGCTCTAGAAGGGACTTAGATGTCATCTGCCCAATCTTATCACTTTATTGGTAAGAAACTTGAAACTCAGAATGATGAATGGGCATAGCCAGGCAACCAGAGCCTAGTGGAACTATCTCTTGACTCCTATTCCAGAGTTCTTTCTACCTACCCAGACAAGCTCCTTCCTGCATCTTTGCTTCCCCTCTGCCGTTAATTCTCAGAAATAGAGATTAATCGTTGTCAGGAAAAAACCCTGTACATTTCCAGGGCTTAAATTGAAAGTCAAAGAAACAAACCTCTTATGATCATGGAAACTGCATTATCCAGCACTGAAAACTACTGTCAGTTAAACCAGAGAAAGGAAACTTAAAGTGACTTTTCAGCAAATACAGTTTTTAATCATACACATATAATATCTTGTTTTGTTTTATACTCTGATCATGATTAAGAATTTCAAATAGCTCAGGAAGAATTAAGAAGATTTACACCCACATATTACTCATAACCACTTAGAGAAAAGAAAGAAATCTTTTTAAAAGATGTTCATTGCTTTCATACCAAATGAGAATCTGAATTAAAATGATTCCCAGCACAATCTTTCGAGTTGAAAGTACATTCAGCAGTTTTCAGAATCCCTTGTAATAACAACAATGCTCTGTAATTTCATGGAGTTTGTAGTTTTTCAAAGGAGGTTAGCGGAAGATGCTGTAAACATGAACTTCCTAATCCCCATCATGAAGTGACTGCACTGGGCGAATCTTGTTAACACCTGCTCCTTAGATGGAGAGTTTAACAATGCCTGGCTGTCCAGGTTTCAAGATTTGACCCCTTGGTTCACTGTGAATTTACTTCAAATGTAAGAACCTTGGTTCTTCAGTAATTATCTGACCCTCAGTTCCTGGGCTGTAAAATGTGATGATCTTGTACCCATTTCAGAGAAATAATGTATGGCAAGCACCTTGTTCTTAGTAGATCTTCCTCGTATGGTAGCTACTGTTAGATCCCTGCTGGAGAAGGCTGTGGACTAGGAAAAGAGGGCTTTGTGGATTCCCTATCCCAAAATATCCCAAACTCATTCATTCACTTATTCATTTTTTGAGAATAGATTGACAGCTTTCTATTCCTGTAGTGGGGGTGAGGGGCATGCAAATAAAATTCCCATGTTTAAGCATGTCACTTTCTGTATTGTTTTTAGCTCATTGATTTCTGTAAATAACAGTTATTAACAGTGCTAAGCTCTAACATACTAAAGGCTAACAATGTTGGAAAGAATATTTCAATCAAAAAACCAGTATATCACACATCATAAAAAGATAAGAACTGATGAATGAGCTAAAGTATCTCCTCCTGTCTAAGTAAATGTTAGAAATAAGCTTCAGGGACTTATGATTTATACTAGCTTCTGGATCTGGAAGACCTCATTCATTGCTTGATTAATGGTCTAAAACAGGCAAAATATAGGTTGTTTTTTTTTTTTTTTAAGTCAGGAACACTTTCAGAATGGGTCTGAAATCAGTCATGTGCTTAATCTGGAACTCTCAGAAACCAGTGCTAACTTCTGTTTTCTGGAGCAAATGCAGATCAAGAGAAGCTGCCAGGAAGGCTGCAAGGGCTGGAATATGCCCTTTGACCCGGAGTCAGGAGATCTGGCCTCTCACTCTAGATCAGTCACTGCTTTAGACTGGGACCCTGCACTTGCCACCTTGATGTTGTGAGCTTCACAAGCTCACCTTGAAGTTGTGGAAATTCTCTATTTGGGCAAAACTCTTAATTATAAACTACATCCTGTAGATTTATAGGGTTCCACAGAGGTGCTTCAGGGATCACCGAAGGAGGCATTCTGAGACCTTAGTCCTCATCCCCAAGCCAAGTATACAAAAGATCTCTTCTCAGGGTTGCATTTGAATAAAGGGTTCCATTCCAAGTCCTGAGTAAAGCTGCTGGCCACTAGGCTAAGTGATCCTCAGAGTTCTTTGGTTCTAAGTAACCAACGTGGTTCTGAGTAACGTGGGCATCTGATTTTAAAATTACTGATACGTTAGCCAGCCCTTAGCCCCTACAATGAGGGTGGCATTAGATTTACCTACTATATTACCTAGGTACATCCCAGACCTAGATTGTTTGATTTTGTGATGATTCAGAATCATCACAGGAAGGTTGAATTAGTGTCATCGTACTCACACCCATTTTTGTCTCTGTGTAGTATATTTCATGGGGCTCTAAGTATACTTCATGGGGCTCTGATAACTAGAATGTTCAATTGATCCATCAGTGCCATTCCTCAGCTATGCTGATCATCAGTAAGTTTACTGAAGCAGACAGTGAACAATTTGAATTTGGGACAGTGTTTCTCACACTTACATAGACGATGTCATGAGGAAAAGCCAGCAACAAGACGTGTGTGTGAGTGTTGGTCAATTTTTTTTATAGATGTATAGTAAAGGCATCAGCGTTATTTGAGGCATCGAGTTATTTCAGGCAGTCTGCATTCACTGTGACTGAAATGGTTCTTTGGTGCAATACTATTTCCAAGTGACTAAAAAACACAGGCATAAAAGCAGAAATCTAGTTTCTGTCAGGATACACCCAGCATCTCCAAGAAAATAAACTGGAGGTGTATTGCACACTCCAGTTTAAAATGTGGCTTCACCAAGAATATTCAATGGAGAAAAGACAATCTCTTTAACAAGTGGTGCTGGGAAAACTGGTCAACCACTTGTAAAAGAATGAAACTAGAACACTCCCTAACACCATACACAAAAATAAATTCAAAATGGATTAAAGATCTAAATGTAAGACCAGAAACTATAAAACTCCTAGAGGAGAACATAGGCAAAACACTCTTCGACATAAATCACAGCAGGATCCTCCATGACCCACCCCCCAGAATGTTGGAAATAAAAGCAAAAATAAACAAATGAGACCTAATTAAAATTAAAAGCTTCTGCACAGCAAAGGAAACTGTAAGCAAGGTGAAAAGACAGCCTTCAAAATGGGAGAAAATAATAGCAAATGAAGCAACTGACAAAGAATTAATCTCAAAAAAATACAAGCAACTCCTGCAGCTCAATTCTAGAAAAATAAACGACCCAATCGAAAAATGGGCCAAAGAACTAAACAGACATTTCTCCAAAGAAGACATACAGATGGCTAACAAACACATTAAAAGATGCTCAATATCCCTCATAATCAGAGAAATGCAAATGAAAACCACAATGAGGTACCATTTCACGCCAGTCAGAATGGCTGCTATCCAAACGTCTACAAGCAATAAATGCTGAAGAGGGTGTGGAGAGAAGGGAACACTTTTACACTGTTGGTGGGAATGCAAACTAGTACAGCCACTATGGAGAACAGTGTGGAGATTCCTTAAAAAACTGGAAATAGAACTGACATATGACCCAGCAATCATACTCCTGGGCATACACACCGAGGAAACCAGAATTGAAAGAGACACATGTACTCCAGTGTTCATCGCAGTGCTGTTTATAATAGCCAGGGCATGGAAGCAACCTAGATGTCCATCTGCAGACGAATGGATAAGAAAGCTTTGGTACATATACACAATGGAGTATTACTCAGCAATTAAAAAGAATACATTTGAATCAGTTCTAATGAGGTGGATAAAACTGGAGCTTATTATACAGAGTGAAGTAAGACAGAAACAAAAATACCAATACAGTATACTAACGCATATATAAGCTGGAATCAAGATTGCCGGGAGAAATATCAATAACCTCAGATATACAGATGACACCACCCTTATGGCAGAAAGTGAAGAACTAAAAAGCCTCTTGATGAATGTGAAAGAGGAGAGTGAAAAGGTTGGCTTGAAGCTCAACATTTCAGAAAACTAAGATCATGGCATCTGGTCCCATCACTTCATGGGAAATAGATGGAAAAACAGTGGAAACAGTGTCAGACTTTATTTTTTGGGGCTCCAAAATGACTGTGGACGCTGATTGCAGCCATGAAATGAAAAGACGGTTACTCCTTGAAAGGAAAGTTTTGACCAATCTAGATAGTATATTAAAAAGCAGAGACATTACTTTGTCAACCGAGGTCCATCTAGTCAAGGCTATGGTTTTTCCCATGGTCATGTATGGATGTGAGAGTAGGACTGTGAAGAAAGCTGATCGCCGAAGAATTGATGCTTTTGAACTGTGGTTCTGGAGAAGACTCTTGAGAGTCCCTTGGACTGCAAGGAGATCCAACCAGTCCATTCTAAAGGAGGTCAATCCTTGGTGTTCATTGGAAGGACTGATGCTAAAGCTGAAACTCCAATACTTTGGCCACCTCATGCGACGAGTTGACTCACTGGAAAAGACTCTGATGCTGGGAAGGATTGGGGGTGGGAGGAGACGGGGACGACAGAGAATGAGATGGCTGGATGGCATCACCGACTCAATGGACATGAGTTTGAGCGAACTCCAGGAGTTGGTGATGGACAGGGGAGCCTGGCATTCTGTGATTCACGGGGTCGCAAAGAGTCAGACATGACTGAGCAACTGAACTGAACTGAACTGAACGCATATATATGGAATTTAGAAAGATGGTAATGATAACCCTGTATATGAGACAGTAAAAGAGACACAGATGTATAGAACAGTCTTTCTGACTCTGTGGGAGAGGGCAAGGGTGGGATGATTTGGGAGAATGGCATTGAAACATGTGTATTATCATATGTGAAACGATCCCCAGTCCAGGTTCGATGCATGATACAGGATGCTCGGGGATGGTGCACTGGTATGAACCAGAGGAATGGGATGGGGAGGGAGGTGGGAGGGCGGTTCAAGATGGGGAACACATGTACACCCGGGGCAGATTCATGTCAATGTATGGCAAAACCAATACAATATTGTAATGTAATTAGCCTCCAATTAAAAGAAATTTTAAAAAATTGAATTAAAAAAATTAAAAAATAAATAAATAAAATAAAATGTGGCCTCCCTCTGAGTGACAGTGGTGCTATTAATGTCCTTTTACTTTGGGGAGAGAACTTTTTGGCACTATCGATGCTTTTATGTGCATTTCTCTGTTCATTTTCAGTGTGTTTATCCATTTATCTATTCATTCCTTCATTTTTGCTTCACCTTCTTCCTCTCTAGGCTGCAGTGCTTTTGAAATTTGACTGCATCCATGGGTTCTTGCAATCTGAAATAACTGACAGGGTGCCTGTTGCTACAGAGCCAGGTTCTGTGGTAGACACTGTTGTAATATAGGGATGATGAGCTGCTCTTGTTAGTATGTTACTGCATTTTGTAGGATTATGTTTTTAGGGATTTTCACTCTGGGTGAGGCACTTGTTTAAGACTAGTGAAAGAATCAATGATTGAATCCAAGATGGAGGTTGTAGAGAAGACTTGAAGGGCATGGGTCCTCTTAAGCCCTTCTTTGGCACATCGAATCTTCCTATATCGTGTTGATTTGTTCACATGTATCTCTTCCTTATTAAAATGATTGCTGTGAGAGCAGGTTTTGGACTCTTGTGGGATTTCTGGGGTTTAGCACACTGCCTATAGAATTGGCTATGTGCATTATATTCAGTGCCTGAGAGAAGGAGATTAGAGCCATAAATTGGGAGGGACTGTCCTAGAAAAGCAAAATGTGATGAAGATATAGTGCTGTGTATTATTTGGTATTTTCATTGATCTCAAGGATGAGGAAAATTTTAATGATTGAGCTTTGAACTGCAAGAGGTAAAGATTTGACTCCCTCCCAAATATTCATTCCAGTCTTACTCCAAAGGTATCCCAGATTGTTCTCCCGACTACCCAATACACAAATGCACTTATCCCAGAAGAAATGCCATGGGATTCCAAAACTTACTGCCATCTGTGCCACAAATGGCTGAATTATGAGAAGTCGTTTAGTCAGCAAGATAGAAATAGCATCTGCATAGGAAAACAGCAAAGTCAGACATCTTCCCTCTGAAATCCAGCTGCCATTCTGACTGATGGCAAGTTCCCAGCCCCCCAAATCCTAGAATTGCAGAGCAGAGGCACTCTACCCAAGTCAGAGACTAGAAAAGGCAGGGGTTGCACCTAAGCCACTTTTTTGACACTCCTAAACAAATAGATTCCTATTAATTCATTCGTCTCTTGGACTCAGGTTGACAGATGGGTAGAGAAATGAGAGAGAATTATGAGTGACACTTTAAAAAATTGAGTTTATTCCAAGAATGCAAGGCTGGTTCAACAATTGTAAATCTATCAGTGTGACAGATTTGAAGCCGAAAAACCATGTCATTGATAGATACAGAAAAATGAAAGTACTTTTGAGTTTTAAAAATCATGAATGAATGTTCACGTTTAAGTAAAACAAGAATAGAAAGCTACTTCTTTAACATGATGTATACTTATTATAAACCAATAATAAAAATCATGATAAATGGAGAAATACAAATGGCATTTCCATAAAAAATAGGAACAAGACAAGGATTCCCACATCATTGCTACTATTCAACATTGTTTTAGAGTTTTATATACCAAGGAAAAGAAATTAGCTTTATAGATAGGAAAAATGACAATTATTTGAATATAATATCAGTATATATCTATCAAAACCAGAAGATTAGATGATAAAATCTCTAGAATGAACAAGAATTTAATATGGTGACTTGATGCAGAATAACTATAAAAATCAATTGATTTTTACTTATAATAGCACCAACCAGGTCGAAATAAGACAAAATCCTATTTACAGTAAGATGTAACTAAATCATCTAGGAACAAAATTAATTAGAAAGATTCAATCTATGTGAAAAGCTATAACATTTTATGTAATGGCAGAATGCAGTATCTATTCAAAGTGAGAGATATACTATGCCCCTGTATGAAAAGAATTATTATCTTAAATACTTAGGATTTTTTTTTAACTTGAGGTGATGATTCTGGAATTCATGTGGAAGAATAAATATGCTAGCATTTATAAAGAAATCTTGGAGGAAAAAAAGTGTGAGGGGAAAGTTTTCCTGTCAGAAAAGAACAAATCAGTATGATACAGACCCAAATTGGACAAAGAAATGAGCAGATCAGAGTGGAAGTTATAGATACAAGTTAATATGTGTGTGCATGTGCCAGGTTGCTTCAGTCGTCCCTGACTCTAGCCTGCCAGGTTCCTCTGTCCATGAGATTCTCCAGACAAGAATACTAGAGTGAGTTGCCATTTTCTTCTCCAGGGGATCTTCCTGACCCAGAGATAAAACCTACGTCTCTTAAGTCTCCTGCATTGGCAGGTGGGTTCTTTACCACAAATTATATATGGGAGCCTGCTAATACTAAAGGACTTACTGAAGTCAAAAGGAAAGACTGGCTTTTTGTTTTATTTTTTATTAAAAAAAAGTGTAATTATTTTGTAATTTAGGGAGATAAAGTTTACATACCATACAATTCACCCATTAAAACTATACAGTTTGGTGGTTTTGTTAATAAGTCTATTTAGAGAGTTGTGCTACTACCATCACAGTCAAGTTTAGAACAAGAAACCCCATACCCCTTAGCAATTAGTCCTCATTTCTTCCCAACCCCCACCCCCACCCCAGATTTAGATAACCACTTGAGAGTCCCTTGGACTTCAAGGAGATCCAACCAGTCCATTCTAAAGGAGATCAATCCTGGGTGTTCATTGGAAGGACTGATGCTAAAGCTGAAACTCCAATACTTTGGCCACCTCATGCAACGAGTTGACTCACTGGAAAAGACTCTGATGCTGGGAGGGATTGGGGGCAGGAGGAGACAGGGACGACAAAGAATGAGGTGGCTGGATGGCATTACCGACTCGATGGACATGAGTTTGAGTGAACTCCGGGAGTTGGTGTTGGACATGTAGGCCTGGCGTGCTGTGATTCATGGGGTCGCAAAGAGTCGGACACGAATGAGCAACTGAACTGAACTGAACTGATTCTACTTTGTGTCTCCTACTGATTTGCCTTTTCTAGATATTTCATTCTTATGAATGAAATAATATAATTTTTTGTGACTGCCTTCACTTAACATAATGTTTTCAAGGTTTATTCACATGGTAGTATATATCAGTACTTCATTCCATTTTATGATTAAATATTACTCTATTTTATGGATATATCATATAATTTTTCCCTTTAATAGCTGATGGACATTTGGGTTGTTTCCACTTTGGTGTAACTCTGAATAATGCTGCTATGTATGTTGGTGTAGAAGTTTTTTGTTTGGACATACATTCTCATCCCACTTGAGTAGGCTAGTTCTGTTCAGTCACTCAATCGTGGCTGACTCTTTGCGACACCATGCACTGCAGCACACCAGGCCTCCTGTCCATCTCCAACTCCCGGGGTTTACTCAAACTCATGTCCATTGAGTCAGTGATACCATCCAGCGATCTCATCCTCTGTCATCCCCTTCTCCTCCTGCCTTCAATCTTTCCCAGCATCAGGGTCTTTTCAAATGAGTCAGCTCTTCCCATCAGGTGGCCAAAGTACTGGAGTTTCAGCTTCAGCATCAGTCCTTCCAATGAATATTCAGAACTGATTTCCTTTAGGATGGACTGGTTGGATCTCCTTGCAGTCCTAGGGACTCAAGAGTATCTCCAATACCACAGTTCAAAAGCATCAATTCTTCGGCTCTCAGCTTTCTTTATAGTCTAACTGCTCACATCTGTACATGACTACTGGGAAACCATAGCTTTGACTAGATAGATCTTTGTTGGCAAAGTAACGTCTCTGCTTTTTAATATGCTGTTTAGGTTTGTCATCACTTTTCTCCCAAGGAGCAAGCATCTTTTAATTTCGTGGGTGCAGTCACCATCTGCAGTGGTTTTCTAGCCCCCAAAATTAAAGTCTGTCACTGTTGCCACTGTTTCCCCATCTATTTGCCATGAAATGATGGGACTGGATGCCATGATCTTAGTTATCTGAATGTTGAGTTTTAAGCCAACTTTTTCACTCCTCTTTCACTTTCATCAAGAGGCTCTTTACTTCTTCTTTGCTTTCTGCCATAATGGTGGTGTCATCTGCATATCTGAGGTTATTGATATTTCTCCCAGCAATCTTGATTCCAGCTTGTGCTTCATCCAGCCCAGCGTTTCTCATGATATACTCTGCAGATAAGTTAAATAAGCAGGGTGACAGTATACAGCCTTGATGTACTCCTTTTCCTATTTGGAAAAGGAGTCTGTTGTTCCATATCCAGTTCTAACTGTTGCTTCCTGACCTGCATACAGGTTTCTCAAGAGGCAGGTCAGGTGGTCTAGCATTCCCATCTCTTTCAGAATTTTCCACAGTTTGTTGTAATCCATACAGTCAAAAGCTTTGGCATAGTCAATAAAGCAGAAATAGATGTTTTTCTGGAACTCTCTTGCCTTTTGGATGATCCAACGGATGTTGGCAATTTGATCTCTGGTTCCTCTGCCTTTTCTAAATCTAGCTTGAACATCTGAAATTTCATAACTCATGTAGTGTTGAAGCCTGCCTTGGAGAATTTAAAGCATTACTTTACTAGCTTGTGAGATGAGTACAGTTGTGCAGGAGTTCAAGCATTCTTTTGCATTGCCTTTCTTTGGGATTGGAATGAAAACTGACCTTTTCCAGTCCTGTGGCCATTGCTAGTTTTCCAAATTTGCTGGCATATTGAGTGCAGCACTTTCACAGCATTATCTTTTAGGATTTGAAATAGCTCAACTGGAAATCCATCACCTCCACTAGCTTTGTTCATAGTGATGCTTCCTGAGGCCCACTTGACTTCACATTCTAGGATGTCTGGCTCTAGGTGAGTGATCACACCATTGTGATTATCTGGGTCATAAAGATTTTTTTGTATAGTTTTTCCTGTGTATTCTTGCCACCTCTTCTTAGTATCTTCTGCTTCTTTTGGGTCCATACCACTTCTGTCCTTTATTGTGCTAAATTGTGAGGTCATATTGTAACTCTGAGTAAACTTTCAAAGAACTGCCTTGATATAGCCTTTTAATTTTTGTGGTTATGTTAATAATCCTGTATGTTCAATGACATTAACTTCTTTTTTTCTTTTATGAATCTCAGAATAGTTTATTTCCTTCCTATTTGTAGGAAGGAAAAAATTTATTTACTTATCCAGTTTTTTTGAGATATAATTGACGTACTGTACTATATGAGTTTAAAGTGTGTAGCATAATGATTTAACTTACATACAAGCTTTTAAATATATGGTGTTAGAAGAAAATAAAAATAGAGCTTCTTCACAGCTACAAAGATACATTCTAGATGTACTAAAGGTGAAATGTAAAGAGAAAACTACTGAAGTATTAAAATGCAGTATAAGAGAACATGTATATGACTTTCAGGTGATGCTCCTTCTCTTTGAAGACAAAACAAGTCTACAGTCTTTATTACATAAAAATGATCACGTGGGAGAAAATATTTGCATATATCTGGCAGAAAACTTTGATATTGGTAATACACAAAATATTCCCACATTCATAACAAAAAGGAACTACCTAATGGATACATAAACAAAGGATTTGAAGCAGTAATTTAAAGGAGAAAGTACAGATTTGTTGAAGCATTTATTTGGAATATTAAAGAACTGAAAGGAATCTGAGTGAGCATCCATATGGAAAACACAAAACTGAACAGGTTCTCAATTTTGCTAATCATGAGGTAATACCACATTAAAACTTGATATCATTTTATTTGACACTAGTCCAAATAAAACAGATCAATAACTGACATTTGCCAAGTGTGTGGGGCAAAAATACTCCCCTGCTGTCCTGCTGGGGGTGCAACTGACTGTAACTTGTTGAGAGAAGAATGTGGCAGTATTTATTAGCATATAAATGTGGATACTCTTTGATCCAGCAATCCCATTTCTAGAATTTATCTGATAGATGAAACATCATTCCATAAATATATATTTACAGGAAAATTTGTAGAAACATTTACTTGTCCTTCTATAGGTGAATAGTTGAATAAATTGTGATAGTTCTCTACTTTGGAGTAATATGCATCTAGAAAAAGAATTCTATAAACCTGTCTCGCTATCTATAAACTTGAAAGACTATCACTGTATATAATTAAATAAAACAAGCTAATTTTACACTTGCATATATAGTATGATCCCATTTGTTTAAAAAGCAAGCCTAAATATGTGCATGTATAATTTTGTTTGTTTATATGGAAAAATAAACAGAAAACTGTTGATTGTGGTCACATTAGGGCCTGGTATTAGGTGAGTCAAGGGAATGTTATCATGCTGACTTAGTTTCTTTTGTATTATCAGAGAAGTCACAGTGAGCCAAAGAGATGAATTATTTCATTAAAGCTAAAAAACGTTGAAATGTAAATAATACCCGTTCAAGGACATTGAAAAGCAATTCCATTAAAGAGAGTGCAAACTAATACGCACAAAGCATGCAGTGTATAAAGATCTGTGAATACATTTTCTAATTCAAACCTCTAACTGATCTTAGAGTAAGAGGATGCTGTATCTCCATGTTACAGGTGAGAAAACTGAGGCTCCATGAGTTTGACTAAGTTTACTTGGTGTCATGCTGCCCATCAGTGGCAGAACTGACATTTGAAACCCAGTTCTAATGGGCTCAAAAATTAGTGTTAAACCCTGCACTATCCAGAACCTGGGAAGATGTGTTAAAAGTGATGAGTTCTTGGATCATTAAGAAAATATACCCAGACATTGTTGGCATAACGATGATGTATGTGCATTATAGTTCAAAGAGGAATTTGAGTAGCCAGGGAATCCAGTCTCTTGATTCCATCTTGAACACACATTTAGCAGAGTAACCATGGGCATGCCTTTCAGATCTCATGAAGTGGATACATGAGCAAGTTGAATGACTGAAGTAAGAGAGTGCGTTCACATTGGCCTGGTGTCTTGTGGCAGACGAGTTTCCTTCCTTGCTGTATTCTCTGAACAGATGCTCAGCCTTTCTTTGTAGACCTGGAAGAATGAGCAGTAGTGGAAGGGGTGCTTATAGCCCTGTCTCTATCTTTAATCCTCTACTGTTCAATATTGAATTGGGTGAGGTCATAGGAACCACACTTGTCAGGTTTTTCAGTTCTGTTGGTGGAGGTGGGGGATTCCAGTAAATAAGAATTAGTTGAGAAATAAAATTCAAAAGGCAGACAGGTGGAGGCAGAATGCTAGCAATATTGCCAATAAAGCTGATGGGAGAAACTGGCTTTAGATCTATTACTGAGAAGTGTTTGCTAGCAATTGTACCTCCACCCCACTCCCTTACAGTCCTCATGTCCAGACACTGGGACAGCAAACCTGAAGGAAAGGTTAGGCCCATCAGTTCAGTTCAGTTCAGTCGCTCAGTCCTGTCTGACTCTCCGCAACCCCATGAATCACAGCACGCCAGGCCTCCCTATCCATCACCAACTCCCGGAGTACACTCAAACTCATGTCCACAGAGTCGGTGATGCCATCCAGCCATCTTATTCTCTGTCGTCCCCGTCTCCTCCCACCCCCAACCTTTCCCAGCATCAGAGTCTTTTCCAGTGAGTCAACTCGTCACATGAGGTGGCCAAAGTATTGCAGTTTCAGCTTTAGCATCAGTCCTTCCAATGTACACCCAGGATTGATCTCCTTTAGAATGGACTGGTTGGATCTCCTTGCAGTAAAAGGGACTCTCAAGAGTCTTCTCCAGCACCACAGTTCAAAAGCATCGATTCTTCGGCGATCAGCTTTCTTCACAGTCCAACTCTCACATCCATACATGACCACGGGAAAAACCATTGCCTTGACTAGACGGACCTTGCCCATAGGATAACCCTAACCCTACATTTACCCAGGATGCTGATTCTGAGCAGAAAGGTACAGAAAAGACTGAATCTCCAGTACTTATGCACTTTGAAAGAATTTTGGTAAAATATACATGACATAAAATTTATCTTTTAAAATATTTTAAAGTGTACAATTCACAGTGTCATGCAACTATCCATCTCTGTCAGTTCCAAAATATTTTCATCACCCCAAAAGGAAACCTCATACCCATTAAAACAGTACCCCTTCATTCCTTCCTTCCAACACCTGTCATCCACTAATCTATTTTCTTTCTATGAATTTGCCTGTTCTGGCAATTTGAGGACTCACAAAATGGTGATCTGTGTGTCTGGCTTCTTTCCCTTAGCATAATGTTTTCAAGGATTCACTTGTGTTGTAGCATGTATTGCTATTTCATTGCTTTCTATGGCTGAAAAATTTGCCAGTGTATAGACATATTACGTCCTTCCTGGATAGCTCAGCTGGTAAAGAATCCACCTGCAATGGAGGAGACCCGGTTTTGATTCCTGGGTCAGAAAGATACCCTGGAGAAGAAAATGGCACTTTCTATTTATGTTTCCAAGAATACCACTCCAGTATTCTTGCCTGGAGAATCCCCATGGACAGAGGAGCCTGGCAGGCTACAGTCCATGGGGTCACGAAGAGTCGGACATGACTGAGCAACTAAGGACAGCACAACACAGAGATACTACATTTAGTTACTCATTTATTCATTGATGGAGATTTGGGTTATTTCCACCTTTTGTCTATTGTGAATAGTGCTGCTATGATCTTTTATTTTCAAGAATTTGTTTGAATACCTGCTCTTGATTCTTTGGGGGTAGGTTACCAGAGATTAGAATCTCTTATGTTATGGCAATTTTATGTTTAACTTGTTGAGAATCCCCCAAACTGTTTTCTATATTTGTGGCTTTTCAATATTAATGAGCTCTTCCTGACTACGCAGTGTAGCCCAATGCATGTGCACTATCAGTTAGGTAACTTACTCTTCTTCTTAGAGTAGGGTAAGTCACAGGTGGGTAACAGCCAGGGCTATTACTCCAGCTGAAGTCCCTTCACGTATACACATCAGATGGGGGAATGGAGCACACATCCCCAAAGATGACACACAGCTGAGAGGAATAACTGACACAAGCTAATTGAGGACCAGGGAGTAATGTGCCAGGCAGTGACAAGAGTTGTAAAGATACAGAAACAAGGAAAATTTTCAGTCCTCTGTAGGCTCGGATTGTAAAAGCTATATGTAGATTTTTAGAAATGAAATAATACACCAATCAGAATCCGTAATACATTAAAAAAATCTAATTGTCTGAAATTCAGATTTAACATTATAATGGTGATGTCTTTCAATGATAAGTGAACTCACTCTTTCATTACATCAGTTCATAAAATATTTAAAGGACCATGCCTAAAAAATTACACATAATTCAGTTGAGATGAGCACTGCACAAAATTGAATAAATTACAGTGGATCATCTATCTATTAAAAATAATGTTTAAGTTAAGAAATCAAAAGGAATCATTAGCTGTACTTTATTATTAAAATCAAATATTTTTACATATGTAGATGTTACTAGGTAGGTGACATACACTGCAGTAATTATATTTGACAGTTTCAGTTTACAGTTGAGAATTCACCATCATTGTGTAATACATGCATGGTTCCGTCCCTAAACACTCAAGTTCAGGTACCAACAATGAACTGATTATATCTTCACTGACTGCACTAAACCACTGCCTGGGATATTATAGGACCATAGCTCTCCATTCTTGGAATGACTTGTGGCCCAAATGACTCATTTATTACGGATCTGCCTCCACATACGCAAACCTGTGTTTTGCATGATTGGTTGCCACATAGAGTATCCATCTCTTGCTAAGAATAACAGCACTTTTATATAGATAGAGCATAACTCAGGTTTTTCAAATGGAAACAGACACAGGTAAGAGTGTTTACATTATCTCTGTGGGTAAATTTCATTTAAACTCAGGTACTATAGACGTGCCCATTCTTCTAGCTAATGGCTAAATGCCCAGTATCATCAAATACTATGATGCAATATTCTGATAGATCAGCAGTTTTACTCATGTGCTCGAATCATTCAGACCGTTTCCTCTCCATGACAGGCTACTAAACACATAAACAGTTTTTGATTGCTTTTGACAGAAGAATGGGCATCATTTTCTTCTCTGGAGAAAAGCTGCTTTTGTGCTTTGCTATCTAAGATTTAAAAAAATCATACTAGTGTATTTTTTATGTTGTTCTTCCACAATCATTGAGTATTATGATTTGGTTTTTATTTTAAACCGAATCCATCTAAAACCAAGTTCCTGGGTGAGTTTATGATTAACCTCTCTATCCAAAACTTTATTCCTTTTCTTGTCCCACTCCTTTTCCTCTTAGGACTGAGAAATATTGAAAAAAAAAAAAAAAGAGTGGGATGGAAACCAAGCCGGACCTTGTGGGACCTTCTCAGAGAAACCCCTCTGTGTTTCCTCCTTCTTGTTTGGCCCTCCCAGCTTTGCATATAGCAGACACAAGCAGTAATGATGAGAATACAGTAATAGGACTCTAGTTCCTCCTTAATGAATATAGGTGATAATCTGATGTATTATCTCTGAGTCTTTCTGCATTAACTAAAACCTCCACCAACGTGGAGGACATGACTACATGTTGACCACAAGCTCATAGACCCCAGACTGGTTAGAAGCAGAAAGTTGAGATTCTCAAAATATCACCCTGTTACCTCACCACCAGTCAATGAGGAGAATGTTGACAAGCTGATCACACACCCCTGACCCTCATAATGTTGCCTTTAAAAACCCTTGCCTGAAACCCATCAGAGAGTTTGGGTCTCTTGAACATTAGCCGCCCATTGTCTTCACTTGGTGCCCTGCAAATAAAAACTGTACTTTCCTTTACCAAAAGTCAGTTTTAGTAGATTGGCTTTGCTGCATGTCAGGGGGTGAACCTGACTTAGGTTAGTAACATTTTGTTCAAATGCCTGCTTTCACATTAAATAAAAAATCCAAATTGGTGTGGTTAAAAAATATACATTAGGGTTAGTTGAAGAAGTTAGGAACAATTGCAACTAGAATACAGAATCAAAGTTACCCAAGCAACTGAGTTCTATTAACATATTGGGGTTTACTTGAAAGAGCAAAGCTAACAGTGCTGAAAATACACTAAGTGCTTACTCAGTGTGAGTTAAATGGATGAATACATGTAATTAATTAAAAAGGAAGGTCATCCAGGATATAATTTGAGATGTAAGTGGGAGAAGTCTGTCCTACTGAAGAGACTCAGATGTTAATTCTGTTCCACCCAGCTCACCGTATATGATTATCAATGCTTTTCTATGCACGTTCTAATCCTAGCTAATCCTCTCAAGAGTGCAATCTTATTCATTTAAATGTGTTATAATAGAAAACAGATCTGCTTATTCTATTCCACATAATAGGAGATTTAAAAGAAACCTTTGTTGTGTCAGCATACACATTGTATCGGTCTACTGAAGGTTGTCTGAGCTCTGTTTTGTTAGTCAAGTCTTGATCTCCCCTCCCAGTCCCCCAACCCCACCAAGGGTTTGATTCTTAAGTGTCCTTTGATATTGCCGGTCTAATCTACGTTCTCTTCCCTGCTGTTGAACACCTCTGTTGCCCTCCATTTCTAAATTTCTAGCCCCTCACATGAGAAATGCTTCAGTGACCTGAATTCCTTATTTTGTGTCTCTTAGTTAACCCATATGACTGGAGAGTGTCTGCAACTGCCTTGGCAGGTTGATTTATTACAGTGTTCAGATGGGGCTATTATGTGGCCAGGCTTTGGAGTAGGATGACAGGGCATTCAACTACTCTGTGCCTCCATTTCTCACCAATGAAAAGATAACAATGAAATACCTACCTTTTAGGGCTCTAATGAGAAGGAAATGGGATAAACACTTGAAACATCTAGTGCTTCCACTGCACACAGTAAAGGCTTAATTAATGTAACAAAAGATGATGATGAACACTGGGGTTCCTCACAGAAAAGTTCCCCCAAGTCACCCTGTTAAACAAACTACTCTGGAAAAGTATCCCACTGATCTCATTTAATTTGTTTGAAAATGTAAATAGTCAACCTTTTGGAAAATTGTTGGCACGTCCCTAGTCTTCGGACATGGCGCACATTCTTCTCTTTCCCTCCGATTACGAAGGATCACTTGGAAATTGAATCCCCACGTGATCTCTGTGCCTGTGATGTCATCTAGGAGGGTCAGGAGACTTGTTTAATTCATTCCTAAAACATGGATGTAGTACCTGTGATGTGACCATTGCTGTTGCAGGGATACAGAGTGATGAAGCTTCTATCCCTGTTCAGTTGAAATCCCTTAGGATAGCCAGAGCTGCTTTACCAGGCTCCTTGCTTAGCTCAGCCCTCTTCCATTTTCTTTCAAACTACCTTCATATTGCCTTTCCAATGTTCGACTCCTTACCTTTGATGGAGATGATAGGAGTGAAGTGAGAGCTGAAAATCTTTGCCTTTTCCCACCTCTGGTTACAGCATGCTGTTGTTCCCAAGAATAAGCCTAGCATTTCCTCTTCATCCTGTCTGGGAAATAATGGGTAAGTCACTTCTAGGTAGCCTATCCTTATTCTAGGTGTTAGGCTTTCTAACTGTTCTAAAGGCACTATCACTTCTTGGTGCAAAGGACATGGCTTTTGAAGTCAGACCCAAATGGACTCATCTCACCTCCACTGTTTCCCAGCTGTGTGATCTTCCATAAGTCATTTCACCTCTCTGAGCCTTAGTTTCCTCATTAATGAAGGCTAATGATTACCACTTTCTTGGGTTGTTGTGAGCATTAAAATGAGAGAATGTCCATAAAGCACTTTGTACAGGCCTGGCACACAGTAAGTGCTCAATAAACATTCAGTTCAGTCACTCAGTCGTGTCTGACTCTTTGCAACCCTATGAACCGCAGCACACCAGGCCTCCCTATCCATCACCAACTCCCGGAGTCCACCCAAACCCACACAAATGTCCACTGAGTCGGTGATGTCATCCAGCCAGCTCATCCTCTGTCATCCCCTTCTCCTCTAGCCTTCAATCTTTCCCAACATCAGGGTCTTTTCCAATGAATCAGTCATTCACATCAGGCAGCCAAAGTATTGGAGTTTCAGCTTCAACATCGGTCCTTCCAGTGAACACCTAGGACTGATCTACTTTAGGATGGACTGGTTGGATCTCCTTGCAGTACAAGGGACTCTCCAACACCAGAGTTCAAAAGCATCAATTCTTCGGCGCTCAGCTTTCTTTATAGTCCAACTCTCACATCCATACATGACCACTGGAAAAACCATAGCCTTGACTAGACGGACCTTTGTTGACAAAGTAATGTCTCTGCTTTTTGACATGCTGTCTACGTTGGTCATAACTTTCCTTCAATGGAGTAAGTGTCGTTTAATTTCATGGCTGCAGTCACCATCTGCAGTGCTTTTGGAGCCCAAAATATAAAGTCAGCCACTGTTCTCACTGTTTCCCCAACTATTTGCCATGAACTGATGGGACCGGATGCCATGATCTTAGTTTTCTGAATGTTAAGCTTTAAGCCAACTTTTTCACTCTCCTCTTTCACATTCATCAAGAGGCTCTTTAGTTCTTCACTTTCTGCCATAAGGGTGGTGTCATCTACATATATGAGGTTATTGATATTTCTCCCGGCAATCTTGATTCTAGCTTGTGCTTCCTCCAGCCCAGCGTTCCTCATGATGTACTCTGCATATAAGTTAAATAAGCAGGGTGACAGTATACAGCCTTGTTGTACTCCTTTTCCTATTTGGAAAAGGAGTCTGTTGTTCCATATCCAGTTCTAACTGTTGCTTCCTGACCTGCATACAGGTTTCTCAAGAGGCAGGTCAGGTGCTCTGGTATTCCCATCCCTTTCAGAATTTTCCACAGTTTATTGTGATCCACACAGTCAAAGGCTTTGGCATCATCAATAAAGCAGAAATAGAGGTTTTTCTGGAACTCTCTTTCTTTTTCCATGATCCAGTGGATGTTGGCAATGTGATCTCTGGTGCCTCTGCCTTTTCTAAAACCAGCTTGAACATCTGGAAGTTCACAGTTCACGTATTGCTGAAGCCTGGTTTGGAGAATTTTGAGCATGACTTTACTAGTGTGTGAGATGAGTGCAATTGTTCAGTATTTTGAGCATTCTTTGGCATTGCCTTTCTTGGAATTGAAATGAAAACTGACCTTTTCCAGTCCTTTGACCACTGCTGAGTTTTCCAAATCTGCTGGCTTATTGAGTGCAACACTTTCACAGCATCATCTTTCCAGATTTGAAATAGTTCAACTGGAATTCCATCACCTCCACTAGCTTTGTTCATAGTGATGATTCCTAAGGGCCACTTGACTTCACATTCCAGGATGTCTGGCTCTACGTGAGTGATCACACCATCGTGATTATCTGGGTCATAAAGATCTTTGTTGTACAGTTCTTCTGTGTATTCTTGCCACCTCTTCTTAATATCTTCTGCTTCTGTTAGGTTCCTACCATTTTTGTCCTTTATTGTCCAATAAACATTAGCTATTACTAGAAAGAGCCACAGAGTAAAGGATGCCTGGTTTCAAATGTCCATTCCCAGCTTACTAGCTGATTCATTTATTTCAGCAAATTATTTACTTTCACGGAAGATTGGCTTCCTTTTCTGCAAAATGGAATTTAATATCTACTTATCCACATGATTGTTCTATGGATTAAGCGAGATAAAAATTTCAACAACAGTATGTAGAACATATTCTTCTGTTCTTCTTGTTTCGTTCACTAATGGATATTTTGCAAGGTCTTGTGCTCAGCCCTGGGGGTACAGTGGAGAGAAAGATAGATACCCCATGCTTTCCTGGAGAATAATTATTTAATTAATGAAACACAAATGGTGAGAATGTTATGAAGGAAACAAACAGTGCTATTATAGTGACTAATAGTTGCTTACTTTTAAATAGAAGGATCAAGGACAACTTCTTTTAAGAGATGACATCCAAACTGAAATCTCAGTGTGGAGATCTCAATGCTTAGAAGGAACTAGAAATGGAAAAACATTCCGGCCAGAGGGAACAGGATGTAGAATGGTGTGGGAAGAGGTTGGCCTGTTCATACAACTAAAAGAAGCCTAATGTCCTGAATATTTTGAAAGAATATACCTATTCTCTATTTAGAACAGTAATCGAGGGCTGTAGACATCATCAGATATTCTAGAAAGGTTAAGGAAGTAAGGGCAGGCAAGAAGGTTTATAGAAGGTGATCCTGGTAAGCTTTCTATAAACGTCATTTTGGTATTTTTATCAGTTAAGGTTCCTGCAGGGAACAAGTTGTACATCCAAGGGAGTAATTAGAAGATAATTTAATGAAGGGACTATTTATTAATATGAAACTTTGGTCAGGGCATCAACCCTTATCTAAACCCATGATTGTTTGCAAGGCAGTGGTTTCAAGCTGAGCCTCCAGAGACCAAAGGTTTGTGGGGTTTTTTTAATTTTATTTTTTTACAGGAGATGATAGGTTTTCTTCAACCAGAGAAGTTCTACCTTTATCTATTTTGTAAATATTTAACTTCTGGGTCAGATTTTACACACACACACAATCCTGGGGCGAAAAAAGATGTTTCAAAATACTGGTGGACAGTATTTTCTACTGCACAGAGTTCTCCATGGGTGGGCCAGAGCCTAGTGCTGAAGTACCTTCAGCCACAGTAGACGATAAGAAGAAGCAGAGACTGTGGGGTGATCAAGCAGCATGGAACTCTGACAAAGGGAGGAAGAACAGACTTTTGGGAGACCCTTGAGGCCTGGCCTTCCAGATTCCAAGCAGAGGGTTGCCTTGAGATTTGGCAGAATGACATGCATATGACAGCATCTGGAGTGGTATTTGATTTTTAAAGTGGATTATAAGAATTGGAGCTCCATCACCCAGGAGGCTTAATCAAATTTGTGAAGCCAGGATGTTTCTGTTGCATTGGTAAAGGTCAAAATCAATACAATTCTCAAATCTTCCCCTATTTTGCAGGTCTGGTGTGCTGTTATTCCACAGGTCACTAGTGAATTTCTCTGTGATCCTTAAGTATTTGCTTGACATAAAAATGACTTTTAAGGTTTACTCACCAGTCCCTTGGCAAATGAAGGACATTTATATCTCTAGTACTTTAACTATATCATCTGGAATTATTTCACATTGAGCTGTTGCCTTGCCTGGCTGCTGAGAAATGTTGCTGAGTTTCAGAAGGGTTTCTTTTTGGTGGGTAGTGGGTGAAGAAACTAATTTTTCTGTCTGCTCCTCTGGAAATGCTCTTCCTGAATGAAGTGAGTACATCAGAGAACGGTGTCCATGAAATACACCTCAAGCTTCCAAAACACACCTTTTTCAAAAAAAATTATTTATTTTTGTGTTGGGACTTCATTGCTATGCATACTTTTCTCTAGTTGTGGCGAGTGGTGACTACTCTCTAGTTGTGGTGCACAGGTTTCTCATTGTGGTGGCTTCTCTTGTTGCAGAACACAGGATGTGGGGTGTGCAGGCTTCAGTAGTTGTGGCTCTAAGGCTCAGTAGTTGGGGCTCCTGGGCTCTAGAGCACAGGCTCAGTAGTTGTGGCACGCCGGCTTAGTTGCCCCGTGGCATGTGGGATCTTCCAAGACTAGAGATTGAATCTGTATCACCTATGTTGGCAGGTGGATTCTTTATCACTGAGCCACTAAGGAAGCCCAGCTTACCTTCTTTGAATCGTACTTCAGCATTAGGCTCTGGACCGCCCATGGAGGGTTCTACTGGAACTTGTCAGAAGCCTGTCATTGTGTTGATGGAAGGGATGGTATTGAAAGCACTGTCTGCAGTTTCCCATTCTCTACCCTTTAGAAGAACCCATCCAAGGGAAGATGTTCTCTGTCCTCACTACCAAGAAAGGCTCTGTTTCTCATGAGCAGCTGACATGTTTTCTAACTTATGAGTATTTGGAATTTTGTTATTTGAATGGTCAGATTCACTGAATAATACAACCATAGCTGCATATTAGAAATATTCATGCCTGGTGAGGCATATCCACTCAGGCGAGGATAATTTTTCAAAAGCCCCCTTCCCTCCTAGTGATTCCTATGAGCAGCCAAGATTGAGGATCACAATTACAACTAATTGCTTCTCTGCTTTTGGTAATTGGAAAACTCAAGATCCAGTTTGGGTCATTTTCTATCAACTCTATAGGACTTCATGATATGCAGTGGTGAGTGCACTTCCGGTCTAGACTTGACCTTAGTGATGTATTGATTTACCCTTCCTCCTAACTTCTTTACCTGTTTTTAAAATTAATTTATTTATTTTATTTGGGGGCTAATTACTTTACAATATCGTAGTGGTTTTGCCATACATTGACATGAATCTGCCCTGGGTGTACATGTGTTCCCCATCCTGAACCCCCCTCTCACCTCCCTCCCCATCCCATCACTCAGGGTCATCCCAGTGCACCGGCCCTGAGCACCCTGTCTCATGCATCGAACCTGGACTGGTGATCTATTTCACATATGGTAATATACATGTTTCAATGCTATCCTCTCAAATCATCCCACCCTCACCTTCTCCCACAGAGTCCAAAAGTCTGTTCTTTACATCTGTGTCTTTTTTGCTGTCTCGCATATAGGGTCATCGTTACCATCTTTCTAAATTCCATATATATGTGTTAGTATACTGTAATACTGTTTTTCTTTCTAACTTACTTCACTCTGTATAATAGGCTCCAGTTTCATCCACCTCATTAGAACTGATTCAAATGCATTCTTTTTAATAGCTGAGTAATATTCCATTGTGTATATGTAGCACAGCTTTCTTATCCATTCATCTGCCGATGGACGTCTAGGTTGCTTCCATGTCCTAGCTATTGTAAACAGTGCTGTAATGAACATTGGGGTACACATGTCTCTTTCTTTACCTATTTTTATAAATCACATTGCCATTATGATTTTTGGGGGGCTGTTTTGAGTGACCTTCGAAATGAGGCAGAAGGGGTATTGGTAGGTGAAGAGAAGATGGAAAGACAGACAGGTGCCATACTGTGTTTATAATGGGTATGTTCATTGCTGTGGGATATTTTCACACATTAGACACCACAAATGCCACTGCACTTGCCATTCTTCGTGCATGGTACTTAGTAATATTATTATAAATCATGCCCATACATCTTTTACTTTTTAACTGAAAAGAGGAACATTAGCAATCTTTTAAAACATTGAAAGAAATAAATTTAAGACATATTTTTAATTCCATCTCCCACACATGCACAATATGACAAAAACATTTATTTTTTTCAGAAGCCCAATCTCTCCTCAGAGGGCTTTTCTTTAAGCAAAGTAAATATAGGGAGTAGAAAAATCAACAAAACAAATATTTATGAAGAATAAGTCCAGTCTTCAGTGGCGCTTGAAATTCCACAATTGCCACCCAGGCATTATGGCGAGTAAACAATAAGCCATTGGCTTTCGTGTCTTCTCAGTGCACTCCAGAAACCATGACCTACAAGGCCTTCTAAGAATGGGCCCCTGTTTACCTCTTTAGCTCTCAAACCATTAACCCGCCCTGCCAACTTTAGTCATAATGTACTTCTTTCAGTTTCTACAACATTCTCTTGCCTCTGGTCCTTCACACTTTCTATTCCACTGTCAGGATCATATTCTCTTCCTCCTTCCCCCATTCACCTAGCTAACTCCCCTTCATTCTTTGCATGTTTCAACTTAGATGTTTCTTCCTACTAGAAATTCTCCCTGAGGTCCAGACCTGTTTCTTGTTGTAATTACTTTTTCTGTTGGACAATTTCTCCCCTTGAAGGATGATCATGGCATTAACTTCCTTCTCCCCTTCTAGAATATAAGCTCCAGGACACTGTCTGTCACTGCATTTCTAGCACTTACCACAGTGGCTAGCTTAGAGTAAGTACTCAGTACGTGGAATTTGCTATGGTGATTATAAAGTGTGTATTTCCATATTTGAAAGGCACTTGGTAAATGTTGATGGTGATTCTACGCATCTTGTTTGGAACAAGACAGCCATAATCGTTCAGGGAGAGAAGCCGATGCTCGTGCAGTGTGTGGACTATATAGCTGGACATTCCTGGCCCCTGCTCTGTAGACAGTTGTGAGGGGTAATAAGACTTGCAGCAAGGGAGAGAAATCAGCTCTCCCGAAACTAATTTTCACTTTTAGTTAGCACTTGCTCTATGCAAGGAAAGGTCATATCAGTTAGGAGCTTAACTGTTTCCGAGATGACTGCCTATTTCAGCAACTCGAAGGGGCTTCTGGAGCTTTGCCTAGGCTGCAGTCATTTTGTCCTGAAGTGGAGCGTGCCTGAAATATGACAGTTGTAGAAGCGCAGGAGTGGGTGACATGAAATGCCTTGTGCATTTATATTGCTTTTTTTTTTTTTGACTGTGCCTCATGGCATATGAAATCTTTGTTCCCCCACCAGGGATCGAACCCACGCCCTCTGTAGTGGAAGCATGGAGTCTTAACCCCTGGCCTGCCAGGAAGTTTCCTACCTGGCTTTTTTTTTTTTTTTTGCCAATAAGATTTTATCTATTCTCCTATGAGAAAGCAGGTGTGTGTATTGGAAAGTGCTTTGAACTTGGAACCAAAATTTCTCGCCTTTCTATTTCCTAACGTGGTTACTTTGGACAAGTTGGTTGATCACTCTTACCCTTGATTTCCTCGCCTCTAAAATGGGACCTCATGAGGTAATGTAAGCCTCATGCCCTCCGGATAAAATCACCTAGAAGGCAATTACTAAAGGCTTGTTAAATCCAAGTGTCCAAGAAAGATATGCCCCCATTGGGATGAATAAGTTTGAATGTTCTGGCTTTTCTTTCTCAAAGTTTGTGCATGAATTTAAGCATTTTTATTGTTACTATTAATATCTATTTACACAGTACCCTGCCTCAAAAAAGATACAGAAAAAAGTATATCATGTGACTTACGTTTCCAAATAAAATTGATTTGTTTAATAAAGCAGTAGCTGTCAGAAACTCCCATTTTGCTCTGCTTTGATGTAATCCATATGCATACTGGAAGTTTTCCTACAGAGCTGAGGGGAAAACGGAGACCCACAAATCTCTCCAAATTAGCTCTTGAATATCAACCACATTTCTTTTTGAGCATAATCAGATACTCTGACTCTGGCCTTCTAATTATTTCACCAGGCGGGGAAAGGAGAGCTGACAAATAAGGCCAATACTTCCTTGACACCACAAAATTCAAAAAAAGAACAAAAAGCCCATTGAAGTTCTCCTCTGTTCTTTTGAAATGTGTGCGATCTGCCTTCTGAGACTGCAAGGTTATTGAGTGAAGGCAGGAAGGTGGCAGAGAAACTAGTAAAGAAACATCCATCCATCCCCATTATCATGACTCCTCCGTCATTCAGACCCCAGCAGAGTAGGCAGCAGTGAGCCACAAAGTGCAGACAGAAGCTCCCACCTGCTGCCTCCCATGTATCCAAACTCCTTAGGCTTCTTGCTAGCTTGACTGGTGCCTTCCTTCCTACCTGTGCTTCCTGGCGACCAAGCCAAGTCCTCCTTTGTGGCTCTGAGGGTTCTTCTCTTTCCTTCTTGGACTGTCTTTTATGCATTCACTGACAGTTCCTAACAACTTCTGGTGTCTCCTAGCTGGGAACACATGAGAAGTTCATTTGGTAATTAGATACAACCCAGAGACCTAAGGTTACAGGGAAGTGTAGAAAGAAGTGGGCTCTCAGAGACCATGTTCAGGACTACATGTGCATGTGTGCTAAGTTGCTTTAGTTGTGTCCGACTCTTTGCGAGCCGGACCATAGACCTCCAGGCTCCTCTGTCCATGGGATTCTCCAGGCAAGAATGCTGTAGTGAGTTGCCATTTCCTCTTCCAGGGGATCTTCCCAACCCAGGAATTGAACCCGCATCTCTTATGTCTCCTGAATTGTCATACAGGTTCTTTACCACTAGCGCCACCTGAGAAGCCAGTTCAAAACTATACTTGGTTTCCAATTCTGCTTCCAAGACCCTTGAGGTAAACTCTGGAGAAGTATCCAAGGCTTTAGAGTGAGGAAGTTGGTGGGAGATGGGTGGGAGAAAGACAGTGAACTGACAAAACTGTGGGGAACCTATCATTGCTCTGACCAGAAAATGGTCAGAGAAAATGAAATGATAGATTTGCTTGTTTGTTTGTTTAATCTCTATCCTGTGTTTGACATTAGCATGATATTTCACTTAAAGAAATGAATGGGCAAAATAATTTGTGGGGGAAGCATTGTCTCAGCCCTGTAGGGACCTGTTGATTGTGGATGGTATCATTTTGTACCTGCTCTGCTTGCACAGATGCATTTTGTATCTCTCCAAGTGGAATGTGGGCTTGTGAAGACCAGGGTCCCTATTTGCTCTTTTAATGATTAGACAGCTCATTATCTCCCACTGGACACAGCTCTGCTTTCTTTATAGATTGGTTGCTCCTAAATTGTTTTCAGTCATCTTTTTTTGAGAATCTGATCAAAGTTGTAGATCCACTGCCATGAAAATTGGTTGTAAACAGGACAATTTACATATTGTTCCAAGGAATTATGGTGCTTCTAAAACCTAGCTATGCCTTCTGAGACTAAGAATCCCTGCAGGAAAGACTTCTCTTGATGGACCGCACAAACTGTTGGGGTAAATGTACACTAAGGAAGCATGGCTCTGTCCCCTGATCATTAGAAATGCCCCATATTGGAAAGAGCCATTTCTGGAGAGAATGGTTGCCTCATTATTTCACAAGTAGAGATGCTGGCTGGCCAGAGGGGTGGAGTGGCATAGTGGAAGAAAGCAGCAGATTTGGCTTCAGATCCTTTTGTTGCCAGTTCCTATGTATTTCCTTGGACAAATCACTCAATTGATCTGTGCCTCAATTTACTTATCTGTAAAATAGGAATAATGCTACTGCCTAGTTTATAATGACCTCATGGGGTTGTAGTGAGCAGTTGTGAGAAATAATGCATGCAGATTATTTTTCATGGTATAGAGTGGTTGGTCAGAAGGTCAGCTCCCTAAAACTTACTGGGGAAAGGACACCTGCCTTGTGTGTTGGGTTGGGTATTCTGTCAGGTCCCTTGTGATTCTAGTTTATCTTTTCCACTATTTTTGTTGAATAATCCAGTACCTGTTATCTTCTTGCTTTGGATTTACCCTCAAGCAGGCTTTGTGACTAGAATCTTGAGCAAGGATTGCTTTTCACCTCAAAGGTCAGCAACTTTACAAAATGTCTTTAAACTATCTTCAGTTTCTTTGAAGAGATTTTTACATCTTTATTATAAAGTGGCTCTCTGTGTCCCTTAGTGAGGTGAGGAGGCTTTAACCAAGACTTCTGACACGTACGCTGTAGCTAGATGATCTTGAGAAACACACATTTATAAGGATATAGTGAAAGCTTAGAGTTTGTGATCTAGTTTGGCTTTAGACCTTTAAAGAAGTCAGCCGAGCACTGTTCCAAAAACTTGCTCTTCCAAATGGATACCTTTTGACATGCTTCTATCAGCTGGTTTCCAAAGATGGCATCCAAATGAACAATACTTCCTTGTATGTAGGCCCTCTGTTTGAACCAGGGCTGGCTTTTGCCCATTAGAATGTGGTGGGAATGACACTGATGACCCTGTAGACTAGATCATAAGAACCTTTGCAGCAACATTGGTCTGAATCTCTTGGAATGCTCATCCTACTAGAAGCCACATTCCAGGTAAGAAATCCATCCGAACTAGTTCTTCATGCTAGAGAAAGCTTAGATGTTCAGAGTCCACATGAAGAGAGAAATGTCTGACTAGCCACCAGTTGCTCTGACCATCCCAGCTGAGAGTGCCCGGCCTGTTAGTGAAAAAACCTTCTTGGACATCCAGCCCAGGTGAAACTTTGGAGGACATCAACCTCCATTTGACTGTAGCTGCCAGAGCGACCCCCAAGTAAGAACAGTTCACTTAGCCAAATCAATCTACACAACTATGAGATTAATAAATTGATTGGAGACACTCAGTCAGTTCAGTTCAGTTCAGTCGCTCAGTCGTGTCCGACTCTCCGCGACCCCATGAATCACAGCACGCCAGGCCTCCCTGTCCATCACCAACTCCCGGAGTACACTCAAACTCATGTCCACAGAGTCGGTGATGCCATCCAGCCATCTCATTCTCCGTCGTCCCCTTCTCCTCCCGCCCCCAACCTTTCCCAGCATCAGAGTCTTTTCCAGTGAGTCAACTCGTCGCATGAGGTGGCCAAAGTATTGCAGTTTCAGCTTTAGCATCAGTCCCTCCAATGAACATCCAGGATTGATCTCCTTTAGAATGGACTGGTTGGATCTCCTTGCAGTATAAGGGACTCTCAAGAGTCTTCTCCAACACCACAGTTCAAAAGCATCGATTCTTCGGCGATCAGCCTTCTTCACAGTCCAACTCTCACAACCATACATGACCACGGGAGAAACCATTGCCTTGACTAGACGGACCTTGGTTGGCAAAGTAATGTCTCTGCTTTTTAATATACTATCAAGGTTGGTCATAACTTTCCTTCCAAGGAGCAAGCGTCTTTTAATTTCATGGCTGCAATCAGCATCTGCAGTGATTTTGGAGCCCAAAAAAACAAAGTCTGACACTGTTTCCACTGTTTTTCCAGAGACACTAGTTTGTGTTTTTATTTTTTAACTTTTATTGGAGTATAGTTGCTTTATAATGTTGGGTTAGTTTCTGCTGCACAGCAAAGTGAATCAGTTATATGTGTATATATGTCTCCTCTTTTTTGGATTTCTTTCCCATTTAGGTTACTACAGAGCATTGAATAGAGTTCCCTGAAGTCTACAGTAGGTCCTCATTAGTTATCTATTCTATACACAGTAGTGCATATAAGTCAATCTCAATTTCCCAATTCATCCCACCCCCTCCCCTGCTTGGTAACCATAAGCTTTTTCTCTACATTTGTAACTCTATTTTTGTTTTGCCAATAAGTTCATTTGTACCGTTTTTCTGTATTCCACATATTAGCAATGTTATACAATATTTGTTTTTCTCTTTCTGACTTACTTCACTCTGTATGACAGTCTCTGGGCCCATCCTCATCTCTGCAAATGGCACTATTTCATTACTATTGATGGCTGAGTAATACTCCATTGTACATATGTACCACATCTTCATTCATTCTTCTATTGATGGACATTTACGTTGAATATGTGCAGCTGACAGCAGGGTATCTAATCAGATTGTCTAGTAGTGGGAGAACCTAGTACCATTATTGCAGGACCTGTGGCTTCCTAGTAAGAGGGTCCATGTTGGTTGCCATTGACTCAAGTTGATGAGCCTTAACCTTCATCTAGAAAGTCACTTGTCATTGGGTTAAGACCACTGGAGCAAGAATACAACTTATATCTCTCTCACAGGACTCCTTGGTATTCAAGTTCATCCCTTCTTTCTTATTTGTAAGACAAATTCTATAGAGGATTTTGTGCGATTGTTTCCCCAATTTTTTGCCAGGATGACCTTATGCACTTTTCAAAACTATAGTTGGCAGAGTAGAGCCTGCAGGGATACCACTAACTGTTTCTGTAAGTAAAGTTGTATTGAAACTTGCCCATTTATTTATATATAGTCTTTCGCTGGTTTTTCACTAGGATGGAAGAGTTGAATAGTTGTGACAGATGGTATGGTGTGCAAAGCCAGAAATATTTACTATCTGACCTTTACAGAAAAAGTTTCCATAACCCTTTGCCAATCCTTTGCCAACCTTTATCTAATTGAGCTAATTGGTTGATGGTATTTAAGATTATGTGCAGTATTATATGTGGATTGAATCTGACAACCTGACTTCATGATGATTTCCATCTAATGCCATCTTTTCTGTGGACCACTAAGCAGGTAAATTCTGCCTCAGCTAATGTGTATTATCCTATGAGGTGGATACTTTGTCTCCACTTGACAGATCAGGAAATTTCTAATTTGGAAAGAAAGGATAATTTAATTAAAGTCATGTAACTGCTAACACTACGAACAAAGCTAGTGGAGGTGATGGAATTCCAGTTAAGCTATTTAAAATCCTAAAAATTGATGCTGTGAAAGTGCTGCACTCAATATGTCAAAAAATTTGGAAAACTCAGCAGTGGCCACAGGACTGGAAAAGGTCAGTTTTCATTCCAGTCCCTAAGAAAGGCAGTGGCAAAGAATGCTCAAACTACCGCACAATTACACTCATCTCACACACTAGTAAAGTCATGCTCAAAATTCTCCAAGGCAGGCTTCAACAGTACGTGAACTGTGAACTTCCAGATGTTCAAGCTTGTTTTAGAAAAGGAAGAGGAACCAGAGATCAAATTGCTAACATCTGATGGATCATCGAAAAAGCAAGAGAGTTCCAGAAAAACATCTATTTCTGCTTTATTGATGATGCCAAATCCGTTCCGTTGACTGTGTGGATCACAACAAACTGTGGAAAATTCTGAAAGAATGGGAATACCAGAGCACCTGACCTGCCTCTTGAGAAATCTGTATGCAGGTCGGAAAACAACAGTTAGAACTGGACATGGAATAACAGACTAGTTCCAAATATGGAAAGGAGTACATCAAGGCTGTATATTGTCACTGTGCTTGTTTAACTTATATGCAGAGTACATCATGAGAAATGCTGGGCTGGAAGAACAAGCTGGAATCAAGATTGCCAAGAAAAATATCAATAACCTCAGATATGCTGATTACACCACCCTTATGACAGAAAGTGAAGAATAAGTAAAGAGTCTCTTGATGAAAGAGGATAATGAAAAAGTTGGCTTAAAGCTCAACATTCAGAAAACTAACATCATGGCATCTGGTCCCATCACTTCATGGCAAATAGACGGAGAAACAGTGGAAACAGTGGCAGACTTTATTTTTGTGGGCTCCAAAATCACTGCAGATGGTGATTGCAGCCATGAAATGAAAAGACGCTTACTCCTTGGAAGGAAAGTTATGACCAACCTAGATAGCATATTAAAAAGCAGAGATATTACTTTGTCAACAAAGGTCCGTCTAGTCAAAGCTATGGTTTTTCCAGTAGTCATGTATGGATGTGAGAGTTGGACTGTGAAGAAAGCTGATCGCTGAAGAATTGATGCTTTTGAACTGTGGTGCTGGAGAAGACTCTTGAGAGTCCCTTGGACTGCAAGGAGATCCAACCAGTCCATTCTAAAGGAGATCAGTCCTGGTTGTTCATTGGAAGGACTGATGTTGAAGCTGAAACTCCAATACTTTGGCCACCTGATGCGGAGAGCTGACTCATTAGAAAAGACCCTGATGCTGGGAAAGATTGAGGGCAGGAGGAGAAGGGGATGACAGAGGATGAGCTGGCTGGATGGCATCACCAACTCAATGGACAGGAGTTTGAGTAAACTACGGGGTTGGTGATGGACAGGGAGGCCTGGCATGCTGCGGTTCATGGGGTCACAAAGAGTTGGACACGATTGAGCAGCTGAACTGAACTGAACTGCTAACATGATTGAACTAGGATATGAACCAAGTCCACAGGCTCCAATACTTGTTTGGACCTGTAGCAAGAGATGGAATGGCATGAGATTTGGGCTATCATCATTTTATCTTTGTCTTTCTCATAGCACAGATGTCTGATTGCTCTTTTGCCTCAATGTCAGGGATTCCCAAGGCATTCTGTAGAATTGCAAACAAAAAAATTCAAGGATTGCTATATTTGGTTATATGACTGCTTTAACCATGGCCAGGCTTCCAATCTCATGTGGGGATGACCCAGAGGGAGGATGAGGGGAGGAGGGAGGTGGGAGGGGGGTTCGGGAGGGGGAACTCATGTATACCCGGGGCAGATTCATGTCAATGTATGGCAAAACCAACCAATATAATATTGTAAAATAATTAGCCTCCAATAAAAATTTTTTAAAAATTAAAAAAAAGGAAATTGAGTGCGATTATTTTTTTAATCCTATTTTTATCTTGGTATATCCATATGATGGAGTTTTATATATAATATTAGAACTACATTTATAAAACTGTTGAGTGATGTGGAATCTATAGGATAATGCAGGTCAAAATAGCTCTGTATATATTGTGATCTCAGCTCTGCATGATGTCTTTGATTGGCAAAATGTCTATTAACTCACTCACCCTAGTCAAATAAAATTGGCAGGACCCATGACCTCTGAGGGAGGGGTTCTCTGTGATGGTTATCGTCTGCCTTTCATCCATTCTTTCGAAAGCATGTAGAAACAAGTCAATTTGCCAAATAAATGTATCTGCATGTAGTGTGTTATGACAGTTTCTGATGTTGTTTCAAAAACTGAAGAAGAAATAACTGGCCTGGAAGAATAGATTTCCATGTTGATTTCCGAGTTTTTCCTCTCTGTGTCCTGCATTGTCCTTTCACTCCTTGTCTGTCTGCATTCTTGCGCCTCTTTATTTACAGTGACATTAAAGAAAGTGTACAAAAGGCCCTTGGCCTTTTGTTTAGTATGTTTAAAGATGTATCTTTCTTTATGGCTGTCAGTATTGAGTGAAAACTTGACTTGAAATAAACCTGTTCTTATTTTGAACAAAAGAAGCACAGATGTTAATTGGCATCCTGTGTTTTAAATGTCATCATCAGTGTGTTCCTTTGGATGTAAACTGAATCCATGCAGCAACCACAAAGTGTGACTGAAATTATATTTAGGCAGATGAAGAACTTGAGACACTTACAAATGAGTCTTTAGGACTCACGAAAGATAATATGTGTGGCACACTATATTCCTTTGGACTAGAAGTTTCCTACATCACACTGTGTGTTTAGTATGTAGGGAAGTTTTTAAACATATTTTTAGGAAAATGTAAAAGAAAAAGCTGTATCCTATTATGGGGAAGTGTTATATATTAATGCCACTCTCGAGTTAAGAAAGATCAGTGTCATGTAAAAATTTCTCTATTGGTTAGGTTATAGTGTCAGTACATTTTATAAGGTCTAAGGAAACTTACATAAGAACAAATATTTTCCCAATACAATCAAATGTCACTTTGAATAAGGGGCATGGTAGAAGAGATGCAATGGATATGTGTAATGTGTGCTAAATTCGTGATTGCCTTGGGCACTGCTAAAGCCACACTGGGTAATTTCACTTGACAGCCAAAAAAGAGGAGCTAAAGAAATGTGGCAGTTTCACCTCCTGTGTCTATTCACAAACTCCCATGGTGACCTCATTAATCTGGGGGGAGGGAGGCAGAACACTCAAAGACTGACTGCATAATGCCAGAATGACTGCTTGCAAAAATCAAATTCCAGTCCATCTGCCACTGGTTTTCTTGATGCTGGTGTTTGGCAGCTTTTGAAATGGGTGGGCCGAGGTATGCTGGGTCATAGCTGGGGCAGGAGAATGTTGACAGCATACTGGTTGGAGCAGCAGCAAATGTGTTCTGT
Source organism: Moschus berezovskii (assembly GCF_049115385.1). Classification (NCBI taxonomy): domain Eukaryota; kingdom Metazoa; phylum Chordata; class Mammalia; order Artiodactyla; family Moschidae; genus Moschus; species Moschus berezovskii. The sequence continues at coordinate 129,213,124 of NC_142488.1, read as the reverse complement.
GTCTGCCTTGCCTGCCATCCAGGGCAGCTCAGACTCCAGCTCTCCCAGCTTTCTGTTGCTACTGGTTCTCATCATGGTGCTGACAGGAATCATGGAGAGAAGACTGGAAGCCCACTGGGCTTCCCACTAGAGATGGTGGCCTGCCGTGTCAGCACGTGCGTACTTGGTTATATAGCCTAGGGGATCGTAATCCCTGGACTGGATCTGAGTACCCCAGACAATTTGTTGGACTGATGCTTTACTTGCCTTTACTAACTTTGTGTTTTTGCAACCAACCAATTGTTTACTGCCCAAGGTCACTCACTGACTCTAGATGTGGATTCAGCAAACATGTATCATGCCACTTGCTGTGTACTGGATATGGTTCTGGTCTCTTCTTCTCCTTTATCTCATTTAATCCTCATGACATTTTGAGGGTAATGTTAGTATTCCCATTTTTAAATGATTAAACCAGGGCCTTTTGTGCTAACCTATGCTATGGCTCTCCTTACTTTAGGGGGAAATATACTCATGTTTTTATATATAATATTATATCATGTAATGTGAGATAAAGATGATAAAGCCATCCTCTTTTAAAAGATATATCTCATTGCTAAAAATTTACATTTGTTTTAAAGTCTATTTTATCTGATATGAGTGTTGCTACTCCTGCTTTCTTTTGGTCTCTATTTGCATGGAATATCTTTTTCCAGCCCTTTACTGCAGCTTGTATGTGTCCCTCGTTTTGAGATGGGTCTCTTGTAGACAACATGTATGGGGTTCTTGTTTTGTATACATTCAGCCAGCCTTTGTCTTTTGGTTGGGGCATTCAACCCATTTACGTTTAAGGTGATTATTGATAAGTATGATCCCATAGCCATTTTCTGTATTGCTTTGGGTTCGAGTTTATACACCCTTTCTGTGTTTCCTGTCTAGAGAAGGTCCTTTAGCATTTGTTGAAGAGCTGGTTTGGTGATGCTGAATTCTCTCAGCTTTTGCTTGTCTGTAAAGCTTTTGATTTCTCCTTCATATTTGAATGAGATCCTTGCTGGGTATAGTAATCTGGGCTGTAGGTTATTTTCTTTCATCACTTTAAGTATGTCTTGCCATTCCCTCCTGGCCTGTAGAGTTTCTGTTGAAAGATCAGCTGTTATCCTTATGGGAATCCCCTTATGTGTTATTTGCTGCTTTTCCCTTGCTGCTTTTAATATTTGTTCTTTGTGTTTGATTTTTGTTAATTTGATTAATATGTGTCATGGAGTATTTCGCCTTGGGTTTATCCTGTTGGGGACTGTCTGGGTTTCTTGGACTTGGGTGATTATTTCTTTCTCCATTTTAGGGAAGTTTTCAAATATTATCTCCTCAAGTATTCTCTCATGGTCTTTCTTTTTGTCTTCTTCTTCTGGGACTCCTATGATTCGAATGTTGGAGCATTTAGCATTGTCCCAGAGGTCTCTAATATTGTCCTCATTTCTTTTTATTCATTTTTCCTCTCTGTTTCATTTATTTCTACAATTCTGTCTTCTAGCTCGCTTATCCTGTCTTCTGCCTCTGTTATTCTACTGTTTGTTCCCTCGAGAGTGTTTCTGATCTCATCTATTGCATTATTCATTGTATATTGACTCTTTTATTTCCTCTAAGTCCTTATTAAACCTTTCTTCCATCTTCTCAATCCTTTTCTCCAGGTTATTTATCTGTAACTCCATTTTGCTTTCAAGATTTTGAATCATTTTCACCACCAAAATTCGGAATTCTTTATCAGGTAGATTCCCTCTATCTTCCTCTTTTGTTTGTGTTGGTGGGCATTTATCTTGTTCCTTTACTTGCTGGGTATTTCTCTGCCTCTTCATCTTGCTTATATTGCTTTGCTTGGGGTGGCCTTTCCCTCTTCTGGCAGTTTGTGGCGTTCTCTTTATTAAGTAGTTTCCTCGCTGTGTGTGGGGTTGGATGGATGATTGTCAAGGTTCCCTGGTTAGGGAAGCTTGTGTCGGTGTTCTGATGGGTGGAGCTGGATTTCTTCTCTCTGGAGTGCAATGAAATGTCCAGTAATGAGTTATGAGATGTCAGTGGGTTTGGAGTGGCTTTGGGCAGCCTGTATATTGAAGCTCAGGGCTATTTTCCTGTGTTGTTGGAGAATTTGCATGGTATGTCTTGCTCTGGAGTTTGTTGACCCTTGGGTGGTGCTTGGTTTTAGTGTAGGTATGGAGACGTTTGATGAGCTCCTATCGATTAATGTTCCCTGGAGTCAGGAGTTCTCTGGTGTTCTCAGGATTCGGGCTTAAGCCTCTTGCCTCTGGTTATTGGTCTTATTCTTGGAGTAGCCTATAGACTACTCTATCTGTCATTTCAAGGAAACTATAAGTAAGGTGAAAAGACAGCCTTCAGAATGGGAGAAAATAATAGCAAATGAAGCAACTGATAAAGGATTAATCTCCAAAATATACAAGCAGCTCCTGCAGCTCAATTCCAGAAAAATAAATGACCCAATCAAAAAATGGGCCAAAGAACTAAACAGACATTTCTCCAAAGAAGACATAAAGATGGCTAACAAACACATGAAAAAATGCTCAACATCCCTCATAATCAGAGAAATGCAAATCAAAACCACAATGAGATACCATTTCACACCACTCAGAATGGCTGCTATCCAAAAGTCTGCATGCAATAAATGCTGGAGAGGGTGTGGAGAGAAGGGAACCCTCTTACTGTTGGTGGGAATGCAAACTAGTACAGCCACTATGGAGAACAGTGTGGAGATTCCTCAAAAAACTGGAAATAGAACTGCCATATGATCCAGCAATTGCACTCCTGGGCATACACACCGAGGAAACCAGAATTGAAAGAGACACATGTACTCCAATGTTCATTGCAGCACTGTTTATAATAGCCAGGACATGGAAGCAACCTAGATGTCCATCTGCAGACGAATGGATAAGAAAGCTTTGGTACATATACACAATGGAGTATTACTCAGCCATTAAAAAGAATGCATTTGAATCAGTTCTAATGAGGTGGATGAAACTGGAGCCTATTATACAGAGTGAAGTAAGCCAGAAAGTAAAACACCAATACAGTATACTAGTGCATATATATGGAATTTAGAAAGATGCAAATGATAACCCTGTATACGAGACAGAAAAAGAGACACAGATGTATAAAACAGTCTTTGGGACTCTGTGGGCGAGGGTGAGGGTGGGATGGTGTGGGAGAATGGCATTGAAACATGTATATTATCATATGTGAAACGAATCACCAGTTCAGGGTCGATGCATGTTACCTAATGCTCAGGGCTGGTGTGCGGGGATGACCCAGAGGGAGGATAAAGAGAGGAGGGAGGTGGGAGGGGGGATCAGGAGGAGGAACTCATGTACACCCAGGGCGGATTCATGTCAATGTATGGCAAAACCAACCAATATAATATTGTAAAATAATTAACCTCCAAAAAGAAAAATTAAAATTAAAAAAATTTACATTAAAAAAATTTACATTTGGCATTGACAGTTACAACAAGGACATACCAGTGGTGAAGTGGTGTGAGGGCTGGGACGTTGTGGTGGTCATTGAAATCCAATGAGTCCCACCTAGTCTACACGTGTTGGGTCCAGTCCTGAATCCCGTGGCAGACATTACAAGAAGGCCATGAGTCAGATAGGTGCTGGCAGAGCTAGAATGCATTATCATGGACACCAAAGTAGGAGGAAGTGTTTATACCACGGTTTTTCTGCCACCACTCCAAATTCCAAACCCTAATCCAGTATTAAAATCTTGTACCAAGATGGAGCAAATGTTTCAACACTGTGTTATGTACAAGAGATCTATAAAGAGAAAGCTTGTAAAGAGCCCAAGGATTTTGCATTTGGAGGTTAGTGCTGACCTTCCCAAGGGCCCCTTCTATGAAGTGGGAAGAGCAAGATGCAGATGAATGAGGGATCAGTAGAAAATGAAGGAAAAGAATATTTTGAATAGTTTGGGACTTCTAGTGGTTTTGTTAGGGCAGGAAGGGGAGAAGGGACTAGTTTCTTGGGGACACATCCTAACAGAAGGGTACTTTTGAAAATTGTAAGTATGAAAAGACTCCAGCATAACTGGAGTATGAAAGGAAAAGGTCTACATGGAGAGGATCATTTAGATATAGGATGAAACTTGAGTACCAGTGTCTGAGAGATGACAGGAGAGGGTGTGGAGCAAGGCCCAGGGGAAGCATTGCCGTTAAACTGGATGATGGTGCTTACAGTGTTCGTGGTTTTTTTTTTGGATGAGTCATGTGGCATATGAGGTTTTAGTTCCCTGACTGGGGATCAAACCCAGGCCGTTGGCAATGAAAGCACCTAGTCCTAACCACTGAACCGGCAGGGAATTCCCACCAGTTCTCATTTTTGAAGGAAAAAAATGAGGAAGGATGTGATTTGTGAATGTTTATGTTGGAGCTGGAAAAAGTGAAGAAGATTATAGCCAAAAACCTCAGCTGTGTTAGTGAAGCAGGGGGCAAGCCAGAGATTGAAACTGGAAGGTAGCACAGGCTTTTGAGCAAGGTAATGAAGGTTTAACATGGTCGTTGGGGAAGAGAGAGTATGAACTGAATAAAAGTATAAAAGAGTTGTTGCTGAAACTCCAGCAAAGGTTGGAGATCATGAGTTTGTAATGTTGCAAAACTGCCCAGTTTGCATGACTTTCTCTTGCTTAGTGAATCAGCAAGGGTAGATTGTAGTATTGGGTTAGGGTTTGGAATTTCTAGTGGTGGCAGAAGGACCATGAGGGAAAGAATCTGAGGGAGCTGGAGGGCAAGTAGCTTCAATTTTTAGCCATCAGATCCAGGCCGGGTAGGGATGGAAGTGAAGAGATAAGTCTGTAGATGCAAAGGCAATGAAGATCTCTAAAGGATGATGTCAGGACTTACGGTAGTGGAGGAGGCAGTAAACCATGAACTAAAATCATCTTGAATAGATCATGAACGGGGAAAGTTATTAGGAGGCATAAAGAGGTAGATAGCTAAGAGGCAAGCATTTAAGAGACCAGAGGTTTTTATATGAGAATTTGAGAATAATGAGCACGGTTTGGGGTTAGTAAATAGCAGGTTCAGATCTCCATTATTCCCACTTTGTGAAATACGAAGAGTAATCAGTCTTCACTCGAAAGTCTGCTGGTAAGGCAGTGTCATCAGAAGATAGTTAGGGTTCAATAAAAGTAGGAGCTGGAGGAGCATTCTGTCAGGGTTCAGCAGATAACCCGAATTCTCTTTTCATGGAATCAGAATACACAATGATGGACAAGGGCAGCAGTGGAAGCTTGAAGCAGAGAGAAGCACCACAGTGGGGTGAGAATGAGACTGCAAATGATGTGTATGGAATGGAAGAGCCACTGAGATTGGCGCTGGCCTCAGGTTGGTGCCTGAAGCCAATGAGAGGCTTTATGGCACTTTTTTCAGCCCTTTGAGTTGTAGAGAAGTGAGTCATGAGTGAGAAGTTTCGGGGTCCAAAGTTCGAGGTTAGATAAGGACCCCAAACTTCAGAGCTTAGTACTTTGTCAATATGTCTTACCAGTCTAACAGTTTGCTTCAATACAGATTCATCTTTGATCAGTGATATCTTGAGGACACTGTTCATTCCTTAATATTGTTACCTTCTGCTTTCTTTTAATACATTTTGTTCATTTGTGCCCCTGCCTTATTTCAGGGAGGCTATAAGGGAGGTAATTCAGTATTGTTGGTTTCCTTGTGAGGAGCATCAATGAAGTTGACTGGGAATGTATCTTTAGTTAATTTGGGAAAAGTTTTGAGGGGGTCAGTCTACCCTTTTCCCATCCAATTTTTGGATATTCTGTGGCCTGAAAATATCGCCATAAACATAGGAAGTGAATATAACATTCAAATTATTAACTTTGCGATAGTGCTTATAAGATGGCTTCCAGAGAAATTTGTGGTTCAAATGATGTTTGGGGCAGTAGGTGTGAATTTCACTGAGTACTGCTTTCGTACTTCTTAGTGGTATGGGTGTATGATGGTTTTCTGTGGGTTCACTGATATCATCATGGACAGAAGAGCCAGCCCATCAGGGAAGACAAAATGTTGTTTCTTCGTGATACTAAGCCCAACATGTTTAAAACCAGTAGAAACATTTAGAAACTCTTCAGAAGTCTTATAGAACTGCCTCACTGGGATATATGCAGGTAAAAGATTAAGTTCTTTTTCTTGATTATGAAAGTAGCACATATTCATTAAAAAAAATATTAAAAACAAAGAATACTGAAAAACAAAGAAAAAATCTTGTATGTAAATCACCAGCTAGAGATCAGTTCAGTTCAGTTCAGTCACTTAGTCGTGTCCGACTCTTTGCGACCCCGTGAATCACAGCACGCCAGGCCTCCCTGTCCATCACCAACTCCCAGAGTTCACTCAAACTCATGTCCATCGAGTTGGTGATGCCATCCAGCCATCTCATTCTCTGGCATCCCCATCTCCTCCCACCCCCAATCCCTCCTAGCATCAGACTCTTCCAGTGAGTCAACTCGTCGCATGAGGTGGCCAAAGTATTGCAGTTTCAGCTTTAGCATCAGTCCTTCCAATGAACACCCAGGATCGATCTCCTTTAGCATGGACTGGTTGGAACTCCTTGCAGTCCAAGGGACTCTCAAGAGTCTTCTCCAACACCACAGTTCAAAAGCATCAATTCTTCGGCTCTTGGCTTTCTTCACAATCCAACTCTCACATCCATACATGACCACGGGAAAAACCATTGCCTTGACTAGACGGACCTTGGTTGGCAAAGTAATGTCTCTGCTTTTTAATATGCTATCTAGGCTGGTCATAACTTTCCTTCCAAGGAGTAAGCATCTTTTAATTTCATGGCTGCAATCAGCATCCAAAGTGATTTTGGAACCCAAAGAAATAAAGTCTGACACTGTTTCCACTGTTTCTCCATCTATTTCCCATGAAGTGATGGGACCAGATGCCATGATCTTCGTTTTCTGAATGTTGAGCTTCAAGCCAAACTTTTCACTCTCCTCTTTCACTTTCATCAAGAGGCCTTTGAGTTCCTCTTCACTTTCTGCCATAAGGGTGGTGTCATCTACATATCTGAGGTTATTGATATTTCTCCCAGCAATCTTGATTCCAGCTTGTGCTTCTTCCAGCCCAGCGTTCCTCATGATGTACTCTACATATAAGTTAAATAAGCAGGGTGACAATATACAACCTTGACGTACTCCTTAACATTTTCATGCATATTATTCAGTCATTTTTATTTCTGTATCCTTTTTAGTAAAAATCAGATCACTGTTATATATTTTACATTGTTTTTCCTTTATTGTCTTATGATCATGATCAGATGCCATGGAAACTTTTTGACAAAATGACATTCAATGTACTATTACATTGGTTTACTTTATTTATTTAACTTGTTGCATCATACTATTTACCTGGGCTTTGTTTGTCTATTTTTAGTTATAAATCATGTACGTATGAATGTCTTAGGGAAGAAATAATTCTTGCACACATTCATGATTACTTAAATACATTCTTAGAAATATAATGGCTAGATTAAAGTGAATCCCTCCTCCCTCCTTCCTTCTTCTGTCTCCCTCCTCCTATCTTCTTTCTTTTTCTTCCTGTATTCCTGTTGGCCTTCCTTTCATCCTTTTTTTTAATGTTACAGTTTGCACTTGAGAACTAATTTATCCTTGTGATTTTGGTGCGGTGGATTTGTTATCAGATATATGTTACTGATTTAGACCAGAAGTTAACAAATTCCATCCAACGGGTCAAATCCAGCTTGCTTCCTGTTTTTATATAACTTAAAGATGCTTTTTGATTAGAGAGAATGATTCCCATAATCTAAGAATACTTTTATTATTTTTAAATGATTAAAAATTTATAAAGAAGAATGATGTCCTTTGATATATGAAAATTATATGAAATTTAGATTTCATTGTCCATTAAGAAAGTTTGGAGTATAGCCAACAATGCCTATTTGTTTATACATTGTATGTCACTGCAGATGCTGATTGCAGCCATGAAATTAAAAGACGCTTACTCCTTGGAAGGAAAGTTATAACCAACCTAGATAGCATCTTAAAAAGTAGAGACATTACTTTGCCAACCAAGGTCCGTCTAGTCAAGGCTATAGTTTTTCCCGTGGTCATGTATGGATGTGAGAGTTGGATTGTGAAGAAAGCTGATCGCCGAAGAATTGATGCTTTTGAGCTGTGGTGCTAGAGAAGACTCTTGAGAGTCCCTTGGACTGCAAGGAGATCCAACCAGTCCGTTCTAGAGGAGATCAACCCTGGGTGTTCATTGGAAGGACTGATGCTAAAGCTGAAACTCCAATATTTTGGCCACCTCATGCGACGAGTTGACTCACTGGAAAAGACTCTGATGCTGGGAGGGATTGGGGGTGGGAGGAGATGGGGACGGCAGAGAATGAGATGGCTGGATGGCATCACCAACTCGATGGACATGAGTTTGAGTGAACTCTGGGAGTTGGTGATGGACAGGGAGGCCTGGTGTGCTGTGATTCATGGGGTCGCAAAGAGTCGGACACGACTGAGCGACTGAACTGAACTGATGTGGCTCCTTTCATGCATGTACTATGGATGAGTTGGGTGGTTGCAACCAAGACTATATGACCCCCCATGCTAGAAATATTTACGATCTGGTCTTTTGTAGGGAAAGGTTCATGATCCCTGATTCAGGTCAAAGGATTTTATAAAACAATTGTAGGTAATCAATCCTTCATTTTATCTCCAGAATAATTTGTTTATATGCTCTATTTATATTGTAAATCTGTGCCCTGTTTCTTTATCTGTAGAATGAGGATAATAATAATGACAGTTTCAGGCAGGTTTTGTAGAGAATGATTTAATACATTTGAAATGCTTGGAATAATGCGGGACTTAGAACTGATAAGCACTGTCACTGGAGAGCTTGCAAAGTGTTCCATTGGAGGGTGTGCCATTTATTTTGAAGGAAAGAAGTCCAAGATGGCTTTTGGTAAATTTCATGTCTGTTCCACACTTTTGAGCCTTCTCAGATCATTGCTGATGCTCCCTCATGTGGCTGGGGTGGGAATTGTTCTCCCTGAACAAGCATCTTCGGGTTGCTGGCCTTGGTAGAGATAATTTAGGTGGTTGAATGGGGTTGGATATGCTTCACTACTGCTAGAAAGTCACCATTGGCAATGTGGGAATTACAAATGTGCATACAATCAGCGATTTATAGAAAATGAGAACAGTGAAGGAAATGATAAGAACTGATTTGGATAAAGAGTATATCAAGAAAGAGAAGAGGTGCTTGACAGTGGAGGCAGACAAAAGGGGGATTATTGGAATGTGCTGAGTTTAAACTTTAGCTTAGTTTAGGACAATCGTTTTTAAAATGGTTGTGTGTTGTGAGCTTCACAAAAGAATGTAGCAAAAAATATATGGAAACTAGACTAAGTGGGCTTCCCTGGTGGTGCTAGTGGTAAAAAATCCGCCTGCAATGCAAGAGACTTAAGAGACACAGATTAGATCCTTGGATGGGGAATATCCCCTGGAGAAGGAAATGGCAACCCACTCCAATATTGTTGCCTGTAAAATCCCATGGGCAGAGGAGCCTGGTGAGCTACAGTCTGTGGAGTCACAAAGAGTTGGACAAGACTGAAGCGACTGAGCATGAGACTTTATAAGTACATTGTGGTGAGAAATGACTTCAGAACCCAGGGTTGTCATTTAACTGAAATTTGGTTATTATCCTTTTTATATAACTTGTTAGGTCCATTCTGCCCTCTTTCCATATCTATCTATCTATCTATATGTTTTAACTTCTCTCCCATCTTAGAGTTTTTCCTACTAAGACTAATTCATTGGTCTGCTTCCCATTCTTCCTCTTGCTCCTGTCTTATCCCTGCATTGGAAATCTTTCACTTTCTCCATCAATTATCTCCACTATGTCTCTTCATCTTCAGACATTCCACATATTTTCTACAGAATCCTTATCACAGGGTCTTCTTTGGTATTTGGAGGAACACATGGTAGGAATTCTAACATGGGTGAAAGAGACCACTCACTGCTGTCTGCTAACAGAATTTTCGATTATCCAGATCAATGAAATGCAAAGTTAATATGGTGACTATTTTTTAAAGTATTCACCTTTTAAGTACATATCATGCTTACTCTGTACAACATATTTTAAATACTGCTAAGTTTTTTTGGATCTGTGAATTATTTAAATTGCTATTTCAATTTCCAAATGCACAAGTCTCTCTCCCTCTCTCTTCCTTTTCTTACCATTTTTTTGTTGGATCTTGGGATTTTGAAAGGAGCTTGTTTTCTTTTTTAAAGCATTTCTTTGGAGTTTGTGATCAGATTTCCTTAATGTCCTGCATGTGCTTGAGAGGAATGTGTATTCTCTAATCATTGAGTGTAGGGCTGTATTCAGTTCAATTAGATCAAGCTTAGTTCAATTAGATCAAGCTTGCTAATTATGTGGTTAAAATCTTCTATGACTGTATTAATTTTTTGTCTGATGGATCTGTCACTTTCTGAGAGATGTTTGTTAAAACTCTTCTGCTATAATTGTGGATTCAGTGACTTTTCCTTGTAAGTATACATTTTTGTGTCACTTATTTTTGCAGTTATATTGATTATTTGATATATTTCATATGTAATGATTATATAATAAACTTCTTTAATTCTAATAAAATTAATAAAATAAAACCTTAAATAAGTTCTTAACTTTTAGAACAACTCTACTTTTTATGAAATGGATGCCTAAATATTTACTTACTGAAGTACATCTTAATTTTTTTAACTTATGAAAATAATATCTGGTTGTTGTTGTTCAGTCCCTCAGTCATGTCCAACTCTTTGTGACCCAGTGGACTGCAGCACGCCAAGCTTCCCTGTCCTTCACTATTTCCCAGAGTTTGCTTAGACTCATGTCCATTGAGTCAGTGATGCCTTCCAACCATCTTATCCTCTGTTGCCCCCTTTTCCTTCTGCCTCACTCTTTCTCAGCATCAAGGTCTTTTCCAATGAGTTGGCTCTTCACATCAGGCAGCCAAAGTATTGGAGCTTCAGTTTCAGCATCAGTCCTTCCAATGTATATTCAGGACTGACTTCCTTTAGGATTGACTTGTTTGATCTCCTTACTGATTATTGTGGGAATTACAATTAGTATTGATTTCTTTCATCTTTGTATACATTTAAACTATAATCCATCACCAAGTCATAATCACTGCCAACTTTTGAACATAGTTTTCCATTCATCTCTGTGTATATTTTTTCTAGTTGAGATCTTATATAAAAAGCATTATTATATCTTGATTTTTTTTAAATTTCAGTTTGCCATAAACATATTCTTATATTATTATAAGCTCCTTTTAGATATCATACTGCTATATCCCTAACCACCAAGGGAATTAAAATGGATTTCAGGATACAATCAAACATACCTAAAATAGAAAATAGAACAGAACCAAATTGTGAAGTACAGAAATTAAAGAATATGATTTGAACATCAATTGTCTTATTTATAACAGTTTAGAAAATTTGAATTATAGAATTTCATTGATGGTGGCATCAATTTTTCCCTTGAGGGAAAAATAGCAAAGGTGGTATGTATGTGCATGCATGCTCAGATGTGTCCGACTCTTTGCAACCCTATGGACTGTAGCCCACCAGGTTCCTCTGTCCATGAGATTCTCCAGGCAAGAACACTGGAGTGGGTTGCCATCTCCTCCAGGGGATCTTCCTGACCCACATATCCTGCGTCTCCTGCATTGCAGGCAGATTCGTAACTAGCTAAGCCATCAAGGAAGTGGCATTTAAGTTTAAAAGATGGAATTTAACATTGCCCTTTTCCTCAGTGCTAAGTCATCTCCATTTAATGAAGGTATTAGAGCAGGCATGAACCGGGACCTTAATACAGAATAGATGATGGAGGGTAAAGCGGGTTATCAGAATGTAAATGAAGATCGATCAGCTTTACTCTGCAGAGAAGGGGTGATTCATTAAAGAAGATGGGACCAAATTGGGGCACCTAGATTGTCAAGAGAGTTGTTACTCCCCTTGCCAAAGAGAGATGCTTATACTTGTGTTTTCGCCACACTGAGAAAAGGAAGAAGAAAGGGAATTATTATGTCTCCATGGGTCATGCTATCTCAACGACAAAACTCTCCTGAGAAGGGAAGTGAAAACCATTAGACTGATTTTGCCCATGAATTTGTAATTCTAAGGAAGTGTATACCATCAAGTTTTATCCTTCATACAAAGTTATGAGAAAATATTAAAAATTATATTGATATTATCTAGGAAGGAGCCAAGGCTTAAGGAAGCTAAGAGATTTCTTATGTCCATAATACTATAGATCTTACGGCATCTAGTTTGACAGTTTTTCCATTACTCTATATTGCTTCTCTAGGCTAAACAACATAGTTTTCAAGGATGGTAACAATGGTTGCTATTCCTTTTATTCCTCAACTTTTGGACCCTTATGGTGATAGTTTTTCCTAGAAAAATTCTGTAGTACTAAATATCAGAAGGAAAAAACCCATATGTCGCCAGGGAAGACCAACCTGATGGTTGTATAATAATTGACCTCTTCTTTTGTAGACTTTACTAGCTGAGCCACCAGGGAAGCCTTGTGGTTAAAGCATCTGCCTGCAATGCAGGAGACCTGGGTTCGATCCCTGGGTTGGGAAGATCCCCCGGAGAAGGAAATGGCAACCCACTCCAGTATTCTTGCCTGGAGAATCCCATGGATGGAGGAGCCTGGTGGGCTACAGTCTATGGGGTCACAAAGAGTTGGACACAACTGAACGACTTCACTTTCACTTTTGTAGACTGAATTCCTGTGGAATTTTACTTATATAGATACACACCATATTTATCCAAGTATGGATCTTTTTTCACTGGTTTTGCTTGGAATATGCTCAGCTTTATCTTCAGCTCAGGAAAGTGATTCTCAGCTTGTGGGATGTTAGTTCCCCAACCAGGGATTGAACCTGAGGCCTCAGCAGTGATAACTTGGAATGCCAACCACTGGACCACTAGGGAATTCTCCAAAATGTGAATGTTTGTTTTTTCTGTAGTATTAGTTTGACTCTTTACTTAATGTGTCTCTCTTGACCTACCTTTCCCTCCACTTTTTACCCATTTTAGCAAATGGAACCTTCATCCACCCTGTTCCTCAAGCTCTGCATCTCTGAGATCCTATAAGTCTTTCCTATCAAATTCCAAAGTATGTGTCATGTGTCTATGTGTGTAGGTATAGCACATATATGTGTGTGTGTATATTAAATACATCATTATATATACACACATACATATTATAGATGATATATATGCTACATATGTAAAAATCCCTCTCTCATCTATCTTCTGGAATTAAATAAGTAGTTATTTAAGATTAAGTCACTTAAAAGAATGCTGAATTACTTACCACAGAGGTCAGCTTTGAATTTTTGATGTGAGGGAAGTAAATGAATTATTTTGGAAAAGACATAAAATGTGACTGCCTGAAAAGAATTAGTGCATTTGCATCTTCCTTAAAAACACAGAAATGAACATTAAGTCATGAGCAGACCTGTGTGATGTGGGAGAAAGCTACTGTCCCTTGAGTGGCCCATTTCTTTTTGGATCTCCATGCAAAAGGCCAAGCGGAGACATGCTGGGACCAGGGAGGCTTGAGCAACCTAGATAGGACATCGGTCGGGAAGCCATGTGACTGGCCCCGAGGCACCTCACAGACTGTCATCCCAAGTACTGTTGTGGAGCCAAATGCTGAAGCGAATAAAATATGTTCTAGTTATGCTTGGGAGACCTCCGAAGCCCAGCTGTCTCACTTGCCTCCTCCCTTTGCTTTTATTTTTTTATTGCCAAGATGATGCTTAGAGGGGAAAGGCAAAAGGAGAGGAGAGGGCTGGGCCAACTCCATCACTGAGTTATATCATATGTTACCTTTTTATTTGCATCTGTAAAAGTTTAGATTCCTTTCCCACTCCATGTTTACTTAACAACTTCAGGGCCTGTGATGAATCCTAGGAGTCGTGATCTTTTATTGACCTTGGGAAAGTCGCTTCAGACTTCTGAACATCAACTTCCACGTTTACCAAAATAGAGCTAGGGATAATAATACTTTTCTGGCCCTTTCCACATATTGCTTGTTATCAAAATATAAAGCACCAAAGTTACTTTTCACCACCAAGATGATATTTTCTAAACTTCTTCATAAGTTCAACCAATTGATGTTTAAAATGAGACTAAAATTTTCAGCTGTTGTAAAACAGAAAAGTTAACAAAAATGAAATATTTTCTGCATATTAAAATAGAGACATAGGCATTTAGAACAGTCTTTGGGACTCTGTGGGAGAGGGTGAAGGTGGAATGATTGGGGAGAATGGAATTGTAGCATGTATATTATCATAAGTGACCAGTCCAGGTTCGACGCATAATTTTTCCTCTGTTCATTTCTTTGCATTTGTGCTTTTTTAATAAAAATACTTTTAACTGTAAAAAAAAATAAATAAAAAATAAAATAAAATAAAATAGAGATTTTTTTCCCCAAAACCATGATGTCATTGGTAAGGGGACAGAGAAGAAATGGGTACTTTCATAGCCTTCTAGCAAGTGTTGAGATAATATGCTTTTCCTGAGCATACAACTTGGCAGTATGTATCAAAATCTTACACAGTTATGAAGCCTTTGATCCAGCAGTTCCACTTCTGGGGGTTTATTTGAAATAACAGGTCAGAGATGTGCATAGGCCAATTTTTTCAAGGAAGTTTGCTCAAGGTTATTTCTCAGAGCAAAATGGTAGATATAATCTCTTGTCCAGTTAACAGACATTTGAGGAAATGGAAGACATAATTAAGTATAATGCAGTTGTTAAAATGTGTACTGTGAAAGATTATTTACTGATATAGGGAAATATTCTCAAAGGTGAGGATCCTTATTTATACATCTTTCAGCACATTATAACATTGTTTATAGGAATGATAGCAGAGCAAACCATAGAATATCCAACAATAGAGAGGCAGTGAGTACTATAATACATGCTGTGATGTATGCATGATTAAAACCCCTAAATTTCCTCTATTTCCTAAAAAAAGTCTAGTCTCTAAGTATATTAATGCAAATGCTAAGTGAAAGAAAACACTGCATATTCAGTATAATGCATACGTCTGTATATACATATTATATGTATAGGAAAACACAAGAGAAAAATATCTTGAAATGATGTCAGCCTTTCCAGTAGAAGAAGTGTTTAAAATGTTTTTATTTTCTAAATTTGAAATGAAATCTACAAAGTAAACTGGTATTTGGAATTTTAAAAGGTATAAGAGTTCTATGTATTGAATGTTTATGTTCCCCCAAAATTATACATTGAAGCCTTAATCCCTGAAATGATGGCATTTGGAGGTGGAGGGGAGGAAGGTAATTAGAATTAGGTGAGGTCGTGAGGGTGGAGCCCCTCTAATGAAATTAGTGTCCTTATAAGAAGAGGAAGAGACTAGAGCTTTCTCTGTCTGCCAGGTGAGGACAGTGAGAAGGCAGCCGTTGGCACGCTAGGAAAAGAGGTCTCACAGGAATACGACCATGCTAGCACCTGGGCTCAGGACTTAGCCTCCAGGACATGGAATGTCTTTTGCTTAAGGCACCAGTCTGTGATATTTTGTTATAGCAGCCTGAGCAGCCTAAGACAGATAATAACAGAACTGGAGGAGCTGCTTCCTCCAGTTTGGGGATCCAATAGACTGATATAGTAGGAAAATCATGATGTCTCTGATCACTAGAAATTGTTTCAGTGATTTAAAATGTATTGATCCTGAGAGGAAAGATTGGGTCAACTGGCATGATAATAAAAATAATGAAAATTATAGTTATTTCTTATTAAGTACCTACTCAGTGTATGACATTGTGAGTGACATTTTTACAACTTTAACTCAATATCCCATTTAATCTTTTTTTTTTTTTTTTGGCAGAGTCTATCTTTATTTTAACAACCAAACAAATTTATGTATCCTACATAAGAATATTTTGTGACTTCAGTGGATGATGATACTTATAGAAAATGTCTGCCCTGTTAGGATCTTGCCTGATACATTTATAATTCAAGTTGATGCTAAAAAGTGATAGGTGTGATTTTAACAGCAGCCAACACTTAAATAGCAATTACACTGTACCACCAACTGTTCTAGGAGCTTCTACGTGTTCAATTATTTTTTTTTTTTTTAAGACCTGGCATGGCCTTGTTTATTTAATTAAATAAATAATTAAAAAAAAATAACCCAAACCAAAAAAACACATAGGTTTAGGTTCACATTTTAAAAACATAGATATGCTCTAACTAAAGAAACAAGAGTAGGCTTGGTTTGGCGTTTAATAAGGGAGAGAGAATTTTACTTATTTATTGTGTCTGATCCAATCTGTGCTCCCTACCTGGGAACCCTACTTCAGTTTGGTGCCCATTTCCTCCACTTTAGCACTGAGGCTGCACATCTTCTCAGTTCTATCTTTATTGCACTGTATGGCAAGGTGGGAGTTAATTTAGCAGATGCAGACAGTAAACCTCTGAGAGATTGACAGTCAGACTGATCATGTAGCTATGATGTGCAAAAGAAGGAGATTTTTGTTCCCAGGTCTCCTTGTTTGCTGATCACCATGCCAGGAAAGAGTTTCTAGCAGGGATGGTATTCAGCTCTGATGGTTAACCAGTAGCTAGAGTTAAACCTGAGTGTTCTAATGTTCTAGCAGCACATTTTCTTTAAGCAGAGATGAGAAAAGCTGCTTCATTTCTTCAGTTGTTCACGTTGGATGAAATAGATCAGAAGGCAAGGAGGGACTTTTAACAACTTTTATTTTGAAATAATTTTAGCCTTTCTGAAAAGTGACAAAATTAGCAGACAGTTCCCATACACTTTTGATTGAAGTTCCTCTGATTTTAACTTCTTGTGTTACTATAATTATTGAAATGAGGAGACAAACTTTGATATAATACTGTTACCTATACTATATAGACTTTATTTGGATTTCTCCAGTTATTCTACTGTTGTCCCTTTGCTGGTCAAGGATCCCACCCAGGATGTCATATAGCATTTAGTGACCCTGTGTCCTTAGTCCCTTCTGGTCTGTGATAGTCCTCAGTCTTTTGTGTGTTTCTTGTCTTTTGTGTCCTTGACACTTTTGAAGAGTACTGCTTAGTTTTCTGTCTTTTTTTATTCTTTTTGCAGAATGTTCCTCAACATTGGTTTAAGTCTCCCCTGATTAAATTCAAAATCTGAATTTTGGGGAGAAATAGCACAGGAGCAATCATGCCCTTCCCAGTGGGTCACATCAGGAGGCATGTGATATCACCCTGTCTCCTCACTGGTGATATTAACTCTAATCATTTGGTTGATAAAGGTCACCAGGTCATTCCATTGTAAAGATGCTAATTTTATCTTTGTATTAATTAGTATTTTATGGCGAAATGCCTTGAGCTTATGTAAATATGTGGTTTTTAACCATAATTTTACCACCCGTCAATATTTCTTGGCGGCAACAATAATTTTTGTGATCATGTTCTCCAGTGATCATGTTCTTCTCATTATAACATTCCTTCTGTTTATTAATTCTTCTGTAAAGAGAATCTGCCATTTTCCATTGTTTCTTTATCTATTTACTTATTTATTCATATTGGTATGTACTCAATGATAGTTATTTCCTTCCCAGGTGACACTAGTGGTAAAGAATCTGCCTGCCAATGCAGGAGACATAAGAGACCTGCGTTGGATCCCTGGGTGGGGAAGATCCCCTGGAGGACGTCATGACATTCCACTCCAGAATTCTTGCCTGGAGGATCCCATGGATGAGGAGCCTGGTGGGCTGCAGTCCATAGGGTTGCAGAGTCTGACATGACCAAAGAGACTTAGCATGCACACATGTACTCTAGGATATTTATGTTATTGTATGCATTGAATTCCATTACTATCACCATTTAATTTAGCTTATATCTCACACATATGAAAGAATAAACTCCAAATCAAACAGGCAAATAAACGTAAAAAATGAAAGGATATAAACATTAGAAAAAAATGTGGGTGAATACCTTTTAAACTTTGTTGTATCAAAATGCTTCCTAACCATCACTCAAATTCCAGATGGAAACATAATCAAATACATGAAAGATGGATGACTATATGAAATCAAAACCAATTGCACTATAAAACACTATAAGCATAGTCAACAGAAAACTGACACAACATGAAAATATTTGTACTGTACCACAAAAAGTGAATATACTTAATATATAAAGAATTGGTAACATGATAATTAAGTGACTAAAAGCCTTACGGAAATATGGGGAAAAAACTTACAACTTACCAAAAAATTGATATAAAGATGACCCTTAATCATCAGAAAAATGTTCCGGCTCACTCATATTGAGAGAAATGTGAATCAAAGCCACACCAAACGCCATTTCCCACTGGTCAGAATGGTGAAAATTTTAAAGTAGGCCAATATGGGCCAATAGGTACTCTCATTCATTGCTGCTGGGCATGGAAACCAGTACAGAAAGGGACGTTTAGAGCTATCTGGTCCAGAGATGATAGAGTAGTTCAAACCAGAAATGTATTTATTTTCTGGTGACATTTAGGAGTAGGCTGGTTTACAGTGTTCCTGAAGGTCGCTGGTAGTATAAGTTGTGAAAGACTGTTCAACAATTTATAGGTATTTGTAATTGTTTCCCACCTGCTTCCCTCCTCACCCCGCTCTTATCAGTATCATGAAACAAGCTGTGACTGGGAAGCCATCTCCATGGTTGTTGATTTTGCTGCTTCTGCTTCTACTCCCCACTAGACTCTGGCAGCTGATGCAGCTAGAATCAAAAAGGCCAGAACTGCTAAGACCCTTAGACATGTTCGAACCCATCCCTGAATGATTTACAAGAAGGAATGAGGCCCAGAGAGGGTCAGTGACTTGCCCAGGGTCACAAAGTGAGCCAAACCTGGAATTAAAGGATCCTGACCAGAATGGATTGATACTTTTGAACTGTGGTGTTGGAGAAGACTCTTGAGAGTCACTTAGACTGCAAGGAAATACAACCAGTCAATCCTAAAGGAAATCAGTCCTGAATATTCATTGGAAGGACAGATGCTGAAGCTGAAACTCCAATACTTTGGCCACCTGATGTGATGAACCGACTCATTGGAAAAGACCCTGATGCTGTGGAAGATTGCAGGAAGGAGGAGAAGGGGACGACAGAGGATGGAATGATTGTATGGCATCACCTACTTGATGGACATGAGTTTAAGTAAACTCCAGGAGTTAGTGATGGACAGGGAGGCCCGGTGTGCTGCAGTCCATAGGGTCCCAAAAAGTCGGACATGCCTGAGTGAACTGAACTGACCAGAATATTCCATTTTGTCTTGCAAGGCGCATGTAGATTACCAGACACACAGTAGGCAAGCAGGCTGTGAGAGCAAAAATAACTGATTCAGTTTCATTCCCTGAGTGGAACTTGCCTTCTAAGTATACCAGATTTGAGGGAAAGTATATATATCATATTTTTGATCCTCCCAGGATCCTTAGGCAGCAACAGTTCATTAGCAATGACAACTGTCACATCAAGGAAAGGCACCTAGTGGTGAGTTTGTGTTGATTTCTAAATTATGAGTCAGCTCCAGATGGTTGAGTCCCTGCCTGAGTACCAGTTGGCCTGCATTGGGCCTCGAGTCTTCCATTTCAAAGGCTTGCAGTTTGAGCAGCACAAAAAGACCCTTAGGGAAGGAGCTAATGGGAAACCTTGAGCCCTGGCTGGTGACCACCTCCTTCCCAGGCAGGGATACTGTTCTCCCAGAGGCCCAGTCAGCCTTGAGCTTTACTCAGTCACAGAGGCTGATGAGATCTAGTGGAGATGCTGGTGAGATTCAAAGCCAAGTCCTTCTGAAGCTAACGACTGTGTTTTTCAATACTTACCTAGACAGCTGAAAGAGTTGAGAGACTATGCAATCCAGACCATACCCTTCACAGATAGAGAAGAATTTAGAGATAAACATGTGGTCACACTGTACTCACAGATCCCAGCGTAGAATGCAGGACTGATCATCAATCCAGGACTCTTTGTAACATCAAAAAAGGCTCACTCTAAACGTACCATACAGTGCATTTCTAGAGAAGAAAGGGAAATCTGTAAGTTCTCAAATGAGGAAGTCTCTTGGCTTGGACACATACTTTCCAGAGAGGTTTATTTTTTCTTTTTTTAAATTTTATTGGAGGATAGTTTCTTTACAATGTTGTTTTAGTTTCTGCTGTACATAAAGTGAATCAGCTATATGCATACATATATCCCCCCCATTTGTCTAGATTCCTTTTAGATGCCAAAAACTTACTCCCAGCATTAGTTGATTTTACAAAGTCTTTCACAAGTTCTGCTTAGAAATCTGTGCCAAGGCTTCATTTAATTCAAGGCTGTGGAAATTGTAGCTTATTTGGGGATTTTGGGCTTTCCCAGTAGCTCAGAAGGTAAAGATTCTGCCTACAATGCAGGAGCCCTGGGTTGAGAAGATCCCTGGGGAATGAAATGGCAACTCACTCCAGTATTTTTGTCTGGAGAATCCCATGGAAAGAAGAACTTGGTGGGCTACTGTCCATGGGGTCGCAAAGAGTCTGACACAACTAAGTGACTAACACTTTGACTTTCTTTACCTTGAATTTGGGGATTTAATGTGACTTAGGGCATGAGCATGCTTTTGGGATGGGCGAGTCCTGGTTCTTTTCCTGGTATTTCCCATGGTAGTTATATTACTCTAGGTGGGACATTTAACCCCACCTAGATGGATATCCTGCTTTTTCCCCACAAAATAGTAAATGGTGAGTATTTTCCCATGTCATTATTCTTTTACGTCATTATTAGTACATCTGCATATTATTCATTTTGTGACTCAACTATAAAATTTAAATATCAAATATGGTTAGATATCTCTTCTGTTTCTCTTAATGGTGATAATGCTTCTTCTAGTTCTGCCACTTCAGGACCCCCTAATTTTGAATGCTATTTTCAGATGGCATTTCCCTATGCCAGATATCTTTAACAATACCAGGAGATTTCTTTCAGTTCAGTTCAGTTCAGTTCAGTCGCTCAGTCGTGTCCGACTCTCCGCGACCCCATGAATCACAGCACGCCAGGCCTCCCTGTCCATCACCAACTCCCGGAGTTCACTCAAACTCATGTCCATCGAGTCGGTGATGCCATCCAGCCACCTCATTCTCTGTCGTCCCCGTCTCCTCCTACCCCCAATCCCTCCCAGCATCAGAGTCTTTTCCAGTGAGTCAACTCGTCGCATGAGGTGGCCAAAGTATTGGAGTTTCAGCTTTAGCATAAGTCCTTCCAATGAACACCCAGGATTGATCTCCTCTAGAATGGACTGGTTGGATCTCCTTGCAGTCCAAGGGACTCTCAAGAGTCTTAGCTTCAGCTAAATACGAAAAATCACGAAGAAGAGTTACCATGTGACAGGTCTTTTCTAAGGAAATACTTTGGGTTAGGATGTTTTCAAGGTAGGTGTCAGCAGCTGTCCGCTCCAGCTCAAGAAAGACTCAAGGAGATACTTGTGTAAAGTGTGGTTATGATCAGCATAGCCTCTTGATATTCTGGATAGGACAACTCAACAGTAAAATAAACTCCTGGAATACCAAGTCAGTTGACTCAGTAAATGGGTTTCTTCCATACTGACAGTGACATCTAGGAGGTACAGTTTTCACTTTGATATATTTTGTAACGAGTCCTTCCTGACTGTGAAACACAAGTACCATTTCTCTCTTAGTTCCTCTTGTCCTCATTCAAGGTTGGATTTATTAAAAACATATCACTAGCATCAGGGAGGAAATGGAAACCCACTCCAGTATGCTTGCCTGGAAAATCTTATGGGCAGAGGAGCCGGGTGGGCTACAGTCCATAGGGTCACAAAGAGTCGGACATGACTTACCAATTCAACAACAACAACAACGAAGGTAGTATATGCATATATCCTGGAAATGGCTGAAGAAAACACAAAGTAATAATGACGAACTAATAGTTTAAGAGGAAGCGAATAAAGGCTTTTACACTCTTTCCTATAAGTCGTATCCTTTCCTGTCACTCACAGAGCAATCAAACTTATGCCGTCAGTCCAAAGCAAGTTCTTTGTGACTCTTTGCGACCCCATGGACTGTAGCCCACCAGGCTCCTATGTCCATGAGATTTTCCAGGGAAGAATGCTGGAGTGGGTTGCCATTTCCTCCTCCAGGCACTATACTGTAGATAGATTGTTCGAACTTACTCATTTTAAATAAAATGAAGTTTTTCGTTCCAGACTAGAGGTTTGGGCACCATGTGTGACGGGTATGTTGCAATCATATATATTAATGTTTGCATACTCCTTAAAGCATACTTCTTCTGACTGCTGTTAACAGAGCAGAACTCTGTTGAATGACAGTATTTACTGGGAACTTTTTAGGAAAATCCTAATAAATGTTGGTACATTTCCAATCCATGTGCTTCTCTCCACATTTATGCAACATCATTTGGAGACTCTAGGTGAGGAGCCTTTTGTTACATCTCATCATTATAGAGCATCAGTTCAGTTCGGTTCAGTCACTCAGTTGTATCCAACTCTTTGTGACGCCATGGACTATATAGTACGCCAGGCCTCCCTGTCCATCACCAACTCCTGGAGTTTACCCAACTCATGTCCATTGAGTCAGTGATGCCATCCAACCATCTCATCCTCTGTCATCCCCCTCTCCTCTAGCCTTCAATCTTTCTCAGAATCAAGGTCTTTTCCAATGAGTTGGTTCATTGCATCAGGTGGACAATGTATTGGAGTTTCAGCTTCAACATCAGTCCTTCCAATGAATATTCAGGACTAATTTCCTTTAGGATTGACTGGATGGATCTCCTTGAAGTCCAAGAGCCTCTCAAGAGTCTACTCCAACACCACAGTTCAAAAACATCAATTCTTCAGCACTCAGCTTTCTTTATAATCCAACTCTCACATCCATACATGACTACTAGAAAAACCATAGCCTTCCCTAGATGGAACTTTGTTGGCAAAGTAATGTCTCTACTTTTTAATATGCTATCTAGGTTGGT
This sequence comes from Moschus berezovskii, assembly GCF_049115385.1. NCBI lineage: Eukaryota > Metazoa > Chordata > Mammalia > Artiodactyla > Moschidae > Moschus > Moschus berezovskii. The sequence continues at coordinate 129,190,059 of NC_142488.1, read as the reverse complement.
CATAACGTTCCTTCCAAGGAATAAGCGTCTTTTAATTTCATGGCTGCAATCACCATCTGCAGTGATTTTGGAGCCCAAAAAAATAAAGTCTGATACTGTTTCCCCATCTATTTCCCATGAAGTGATGGGACCAGATGCCATGATCTTAGTTTTCTGAATGTTGAGCTTTAAGCCACCTTTTTTACTCTCCTCTTCCACTTTCATCAAGAGGCTCTTTAATTCCTCTTCACTTTCTGCCGTAAGGGTGGTGTCATCTGCATAGCTGAGGTTATTGATATTTCTCCCGGCAATCATGATTCCAGCTTGTGCTTCATCCAGCCCAGAGTTTCTCATGATGTACTCTGCATATAAGTTAAATAAGCAGGGTGACAATATACAGCCTTGATGTACTCCTTTCCCAATTTGGAACCAGTCTGTTGTTCCATGTCCAGTTCTAACTGTTGCTTCCTGACCTGCATACAAGTTTCTCAAGAGGCAGGGCAGGTGGTCTGGTATTCCCATCTCTTTCAGAATGTTCCACAGTTTATTGTGATCCACACAGTCAAAGGCTTTGGCATCATCAATAAAGCAGAAATAGATGTTTTTCTGGAACTCTCTTGCTTTTTCCATGATTCAACAGATGTTGGCAATTTGATCTCTGGTTCCTCTGCCTTTTCTGAAACCATCTTGAACATCTGGAAGTTCACGGTTCACGTATTGGTGAAGCCTGGCTTGGAGAATTTTGAGCATGACTTTACTAGCATGTGAGATGAGTGCAATTGTGTGGTAGTTTGAGCATTCTTTGGCATTGCCTTTCTTAGGGATTGGAATGAAGACTGACCTTTTCCAGTCCTGTGGCCACTGCTGAGTTTTCCAAATATTTTGGCATATTGAGTGCAGCACTTTCACAACATCATCTTTTAGGATTTGAAATAACTCAACTGGAATTCCATCACCTCCACTAGCTTTGTTCGTAGTGATGCTTCCTAAGGCCCGTTTGACTTTGCATTCCAAGATGTCTGGCTCTAGGTTAGTGAACACACCATCGTGATTATCTGGGTCATGAAGATCTTTGTTGTACAGTTCTTCTGTGTATTCTTACCACCTCTTCTTAATATCTTCTGCTTCTGTTGGGTCCATACCATTTCTGTCCTTTATTGAGCCCATCTTTGCATGAAATATTCCCTTGGTACCTCTAATTTTCTTGAAGAGATCTCTAGTCTTTCCCATTCTATTGTTTTCCTCTATTTCTTTGCATGGATCACTGAAGAAGACTTTCTTATCTCTCCTTGCTATTCTTTGGAACGCTGCATTCAAATGGATATATCTTTCCTTTTCTCCTTTGCCTTTCGCTTCTCTTCTTTTTGTAGCTATTTGTAAGGCCTCCTCAGACAGCCATTTTTCTTTTTTGCATTTCTTTTCTATGGGAATGTTCTTGATCCCTGTCTCCTGTACAATGTCACAAACCTCCGTCCATAGTTCATCAGGCACTCTGTCTATCAGATCTAGTCCCTTAAATCTATTTCTCACTTCCACTGTATAAGAATAAGGGATTTGATTTAGGTCATACCTGAATGGTCTAGTGGTTTTCCCCACTTTCTTCAATTTAATCTGAATTTGGCAATAAGGAGTTCATGATCTGAGCCACAGTCAGCTCCCAGTCTTGTTTTTGCTCACTGTATACAGCTTCTCCATCTTAGGCTGCAAAGAATATAATCAATCTGATTTCGGTGTTGACCATCTGGTGATGTCCACCTGTAGAGTCTTCTCTTGTGTTGTTGGAAGAGGGTGTTTGCTGTGACCAGTGCAGTTTCTTGGCAGAACTCTATTAGTCTTTGCCCTGCTTCATTCTGTACTCCAAGGCCAAATTTCCCTGTTACTCCAATTGTTTCTTGACTTCCTACTTTTGCATTCCAGTCCCTTATAATAAAAAGGACATCTATTTTGGGTGTCCATTCAATTATTCATTCAACACATATTATGAAGCATCTGGTCTGTGCCTATTCACCTTAATGTGAATTAGAAATCTGATTTGCTGACTTAGCTGACAAGTTAGTCTGCCACAGAATTTAAGGCCCTTTTGGGTCATTAGCATAGGACTAGTTTATGCCAAGAGCAGACGACATTCACAGCTGAGGAGGGTATGAAGGGAGAAGGAAAAGGGTTAATGAAGGAGGTTTGGGGTGTGTAAGTAAAAGAGCTACTGTAAGGACACACAGTGCATTAGGTGGAAAATGTTTCTGCTTCTTGTTCCTAACTAGGGAACAGGTGAAAACCATAGCGGGAGAGAGAGAGAGATTGAGTTTTGTAAGTCAAGGTAATTTTATTTTTTTATCTATAGCAATAAAACTGCGCTGTTTTCATTGTTATAATGAGAAGATTTATCCTGAAATTAAAAAGGTCTTACAGGTTACTCATAAAATCATAAAGATTACATTTGTGTCCCCTCAACAACACTGATGGAGAAGGCAATGGCACCCCACTCCAGTACTCTTTCCTGGAAAATCCAATGGATGGAGGAGCTTGGTGGGTTACAGTTCATGGGGTCGCTAAGAGTTGGGCACGACTGAGCGACTTCACTTTCACACATTGGAGAAGGGAATGGCAACCCACTCCAGTGTTCTTGCCTGGAGAATCCCAGGGACGGGGCCGGGGGGCGGTGGCTGGTGGGCTGCTGTCTATGGGGTCGTGCAGAGTCAGACACGACTGAAGCAACTTAGCAGCAGCAACAACACTGAAAGTGATGCAGCAAATTCAGTGTCCGTAGAAATCAAATGACAGAGACGGAGCTTTGGATGAAGTCGAAAAGAATAGCTTTCTCGCTTTGCCAGGCAAAGAGGGACACAGTGGGCTCGTCCCTCAAAAATTCTCTGTCCCATTCTGAAGTCATTTGGTGAGAAGTTTTATAGCCATGGTTCAGGGGTGGGGTTGCTGGTAAGGATCAAGGTGGGTGCAATGTCTGCACTTGTTTAATCTGGCCTCAGGTGGTCCCCTGATGAGCTTCTCTGTTCCTTTAATCTGGCCTTTGGAACTCAAGGAAGGTCATAGAGGCTGGAGTCTATTCCCTACAAACAAGTGATGGGAGAGACAGAAAGGCTTCCATGTTCAGGAACCCCCACAGAGTCCTGATCTGTTTCAAAAGTGAAGTTGCAAATAAATAGAATATGTTTTGTATGTACTTAGCTTAGGGCTTCCATGGTGGCTCAGATGATGAATAATCCATTTGCAATACTGGAGACCCGGGTTCGATCCCTGGGTTGGGAAGATCCCCTGAAGAAGGGAATGGTTATCCAATCCAGTATTTGTGCCTGGAGAACCCCATGGACAGAGGAGCCTGGTGGGCTACAGTCCACGGGGTTGCAAAGAGTTAGACACGACCAGCAAATATGCAGTCATGCATCCTTAGTTTATCCCCAAAACGTGGTATGTTTATTTTATATCCAAAATCCGATTAATAGTTATTAAGAAAAGAAACATTAACCTACCCACCCTCCCTGAGAAACTTCCAATATAAGTCCAAGAGTTCACCCCTTACCCCCAATATATCTGACTACTATTGCCATCAGCTAATATGCTAATAGGAACAATTATTTTATACATCATTTGGACCATGAAAGCCAATCAGAAGTCATTTTGGTCATTGTCGAGATTACTGAACTAAGTGGACACCAGCCAAATCTTTGCTTTAGCAGAAAATTATCCAATGTTGAATTTCAAAATTTGGTTAAATAAATTTAGGCCCTGAGCTCCGTCTGCTATGCTGCACATCTGGAGCTACATGCAACGTTTGCATCTTGCATTTTGCTGCTGAGGCTGGTTTTGGCATTCCTGGCAGGGTATTCAGAAGAATCCACGGGCTTACCAGTAGATGAAGAGTAGAGTCCAGCAGCTAAACCACTAGGGCAGGAGGCAGGATGGGGCAGAGCGGTCAGTGACACTGTGAAGATGGGAATATTGAAATAATTCAAACCCAAGAAAAACAGAGAATTCGTATTCTGAGTGCTACTGAAACTACTGCTCCCTTTGTGGATGTCTCATAGCATTCAGGCTCTACCCTAGAGACATCATCTTCTTGGGAAAACTTTTCAGCCTCTTGCAAGTTATCTCTGATTCCTTGGAATGTAGGGGTCATCTCTCCTGGAGTGTGGCTGGGCCACTTCATTCAGTACCTGCCTCCAGAGGGACACAGACATCAGAAAAAACTGTGCTGCTCACTTTTTTTTTCCTTGAGAGATTTTTGAAGTTTTGTTCATGTAAGATATTTGTCACACAGCCAACATTGTAATAGTGTTTAAGTTTTGACTTGAAGAGGTGGAAGATAATAGGTGATTTTTCTTTTAATGTTCTTTAATTTTGTTAATTTTCTGTGCTTCCTTCCTGTGACTATTTTGATACACTTTTCATAATATCATGTGACAAGAAAATCAAATGTTACACATTCCTATTTTTTAAATGTATGCAGTGGGAAAATAGGACTGTATTATAGAAATTAACTTCTAGCACCTGTTTACCTGGTATGTCAGCCTTTTCTTTAAAAAATATTTTATTTATGTGGGAAAATGTGTCCTTGTCCCTCTTTGTGTGGGCAACACATATTCTTGATGATGCATCGATCAACTGGATTTGCTAACCCAATTGAGGACAAGTTCAGTTTCAAGGGCGTGGTGGAGAGGAAGAACTTCAGGGTGGTGCCATGAAGGGTCAGTCCAGCATTTCTCATGATGTACTCTGCATATAAGTTTAAGACTAGTCTTTAAATTTAAGACTACTCTTTGAGACTTCAGTGCAGTCACTCAGTTGTGTCTGACTCATTGTGACCCCATGAACTGCAGCACACCAGGCCTCCCTGTCCATCACCAACTCCCAGAGTCCACCCAAACCCATGTCCATTGAGTCAGTGATGCCATTCAACCATCTCATCCTCTGTCGTCCCCTTCTCCTCCAGCCTTCAATCTTTCCCAGCATCAGCGTCTTTTCAAATGAGTCAGCTCTTCACATTAGGTGGCCAAAGTATTGGAGTTTCAGCTTCAACATCAGTCCTTCCAATGAACACCCAGGATTGATCTCCTTTGGAATGTACTGGTTGCATCTCCTTGCAGTCCAAGAGACTCTCAAGAGTCTTCTCCAACACCACAGTTCAAAAGCATCAATTCTTCGGCGATCAGCTTTCTTCACAATCCAACTCTCACATCCATACATGACCACTGGAAAAAACATAGCCTTGACTACATGGACCTTTGTTGGCAAAGTAATGTCTCTGCTTTTTAATATGCTATCTAGGTTGGTCATAACTTTCCTTCCAAGGAGTAAGCGTCTTTTAATTTCATGGCTGCAATCAGCATCCACAGTGATTTTGGAGTCCCAAAAAATAAAGTCTGACACTGTTTCCACTGTTTCTCCATCTATTTCCCATGAAGTGATGGGACCAGATGCCATGATCTTAGTTTTCCAAATGTTGAGCTTTAAGCCACCTTTTTCACTCTCCTCTTTCACTTTCATCAAGAGGCTTTTTAGTTCCTATTCACTTTCTGCCATAAGGGTGGTGTCATCTGCATATCTGAGGTTATTGATATTTCTCCCAGCAGTCATGATTCCAGCTTGTGCTTCATCCAGCCCAGAGTTCCTCATAATGTACACTGCATGTAAGTTAAATAAGCAGGGTGACAATATATAACCTTGACGTACTCCTTTTCCTATTTGGAACCAGTCTGTTGTTCCATGTCCAGTTCTAACTGTTGCTTCCTGACCTGCATACAGCTTTCTCAAGAAGCAGGTCAGGTGGTCTGGTATTCCCATCTCTTTCAGAATTTTCCAGAGTTTATTGTGATCCACATAGTCAAAGGCTTTGGCATAGTCAATGAAGCAGAAATAGATGTTTTTCTCGAACTGTCTTGCTTTCTCCATGATCCAGCGGATGTTGGCAATTTGATCTCTGGTTCCTCTGCCTTTTCTAAAACCAGCTTGAACATCTGGAATTTCACAGTTCACATATTGCTGAAGCCTGGCTTGAAGAATATTGAACATGACTTTACTAGCGTGTGAGATGAGTGCAACTGTGCGGTAATTTGAGCATTCTTTAGCATTGCCTTTCTTTGGGATTGGAATGAAGACTGACCTTTTCCAGTCCTGTGGCCACTGTTGAGTTTTCCAAATTTGCTGGCATATTGAGTGCAGCACTTTCACAGCATCATCTTTCAGGATTTGAAATAGCTCAACTGGAATTCCATTACCTCCACTAGCTTTGTTCGTAGTGATGCCTTAAGACTAGTGTTTGGTAAATTGGCACCCATACTTGGTAATCACTCAGATCTGTAGATAACTATTTTCCTACGACTTGGGAAGGGTCAAGGTCCTTTTGATTGCTTTTGGCCGCAGGCATTTCCTCTCAGCTGAAAGCAGGCACTCTTGGATCCTTGCAAAATATCCTGCCTGTTTTGCTCAGTCCCCACTTGTCCAGAGTAACCTTGGCCAAAGCCTAGAGCCACTTCCTGGCTCTTTCAGCCTCTCTGACTTCCCTGGTGGCTCAGATGGTAAAGAATCTGCCTACAATGCAGGGGACCTAGGTTTGATTCGTGGGCCAAGAAGATCCCCTGGAAGAGGGCCTGGCAACCCACTCCAGTATTTTTGCCTGGAGAATCCCATGGACAGAGGAGCCTGGTGGGCTACAGTCCATGGGATCGCAAAGAGTTGGACGTGACTGAGTGACTAACACTTTCACTTCACTTTCTTTCAGCCTCTTATCTTACTAGCATTTCCTATCTTCTAAACTATAGCCAGAAAAGAGAACAGCAGCTGTTAACTAAGTCACTTTTATTTTTCCCTCTCTGTATGAGAACACCATGGCTGGGGAGGTATTGTTGCAGGAAACCCCATCCAGTTTACCAGAAATACTGGGTGGAAAGGCCATGGGCTGAGAGACAGCTGACCTGAGCTCTGCTCCATCCCTGCCACTATTCACTGTCCTGTCCCCTTTCCATGTCTCAGGACAAGTCTGTGATTCTGGGAACCTTGTCAGTTTGGCTTGGTGCACATGCACTCATACACACACACACACACACACACACAGCCTCCCCCAACTACCACCCAAACCGGGTACATGAGTTCTTGTCTGTGAGGCTGTGAAACATGCCATTCCTTCTGAAGTCTGCTGTCAGCTAGACCTGGCCTCAACCTTCTCCTCCATGCAGTTCTGCTAGAAGATGTGTCTTTTTCTTCCTTACTTACCAGGGGTATGGTGAAGAGAAGCATGCTAAAGTCCAGGTGCACTGTTTGAGCTCTCTGGGAAGAAGCTGCTGTCTAACTAAAAAGCACTCATATGATTAGGTCCAATGCCATTAATATTTCCCCAAACTGCCTTTATCCTATTAGTGCCTGTAGGTAATTGTTGTGGCTGGGGAATGTCTCCATTCGTGCTTTCATTTTGATGAGAACTGATGATGGCATTGCTTCGATTGCTGTTAATGAAAAAAGTTACAAAAATTTAAAAAAGAAAAAACCTACAGCAAGCTGACACAGAAGCTTAGGACATGACACTTTTAAATTGATTCTGAAACAAAGCAAAAAACCACAAAGAAATGCTGAGGTCCCTTCTGACTCTGGTCTTTCTGGCCACCTACCAGTCAAATGTCCTCATTTTTCCAACAGTGAAACTGTGGGTCTGAGAGAAGCACAATAGAATTTTCCCAAAGACTCTGAGCCAGCTGGCGGCAGAGCTGAGGTGAAGACCATGGCCTTCTGGTCCCTGGGTCTTACTTTCCCCACTCCAGCCTGTGCTGATCTCTGCTAGGCCCCTGCATCATATAGATGAAACTTTTTCTTGTATTAGTATAAGTCTATGAAGGTATGTAATTGATTCTGTGTGGTTGAAATCATGATTTCCTCAACCTTTCTTGAACAGTTTCTTTGGCGGCTGCATTTCAGTGTCTTCCTGGGTTCTATGCACAAATATGTAAATGAAATGCAGAATCCATTTCCCTCTGCTATCAATAATTTGTTTTCTATTAAAAATACACTTTCTGAGTTTGAATTTTATCCTCTTTGGTTTTCCTCTGGTGTATGTGTGTCCTGACTATATGGACAGGCTAGACAAGGATTGTAATATTACTTAAGGGAAATGTTAATGGTGTTGTTAAAGCAGAGAAAATGGGCTTGAAATTTAAGGGGAAAAAAGAAGTGTAATTATTAGGACAACTATTCCTCTTTGCTCAAATCAGATTCATGGATGCTGATAACACCCAACTCAGATGATTTTCCGCTGACCTGCTCATCTACCATCTCTGGTCCTACTCACATTCTCGACCTTAGAGTATCTTCCCCCAACCTTGATTACATCCTTCAGACATTTCTACCCCCATAAGTCATTGCCTCCCCTGCTGACTACACTCCCACCCTCACACTCCCCAAAGTGTTCACAGCCAATAGTACTGAACACTGAGTGCTCTTCCAAGCCTTATCAAAGTGCTCAGCTCTGATCATTGATCCTAGATCCTTACTATCTATTGGTGACTGATTCTGGAAGCCAGATCTAAGGCAAGGGTTGGGAGCAAAAGAGTTAAATGAATGGAGTAGTTGAATGGGAGGGAGAGAGAAGTAAAGGGTGAGGAGGGGATGAAGCATGCTGATAACATGGGGGGCTTCCTGATGTAGCTCCTGAGCCTCACATGAATGCCCTGTGGTTTTGGATGAAGACTGGGGATAAATTGAGTGAAGCATGTAGGCTATTCCTGATTCCTTTCGCTCTGTATGCTGGGGAGCAGGTAGATTATTGGACTATGTTGTTTGACCCTTAAAGGAAGGGCTGATTGAAAAATCTCTGGAACACTGTGTGGGTGAATACTGGTAATGTGAAGATTTGGTCTGTGAGCTCTTCAAAGGAATGTGTCCTACCTGTCCTCACAGTCTTCCCTTCACTCCTAGCGTCCTGGCACGTATGTAGGATATAGTTTTTGGTCAAAGTAGAAATATTTTTTCAGGATAATTCTCTAATTCCTAATTCTTACCTGCCTCATTTCTCACCACCATAAGCCCCCTCTCTGCTGTTCCTGTACACACACACACACACACACACACGAGCATGTACACCTCCATTCCAACTGTGAATGGGCCATATGCTTTGAGATGCTTTTGCCTTTGCACCTTCTGTTTCTCTTTCTAGCATGTCCTTTCCCTCTGCATCTTTTCAGTCTTCCAGTCTTAGCATGGGCATTATTTTGTCCACAATGTTTGTTTTGCTGACCCACAAAACCCCCTCCCCGCTACCGCCCTTCCAGATGTCCCTTCTCTATGTTGTTATAGCATTCCACTCTTATGGCGTCATTGTCATAGAAGTGAAATAAACAAAAATTGACAGTTTGTGATCTCATCCCATATTGAACCAGGAGCTTGCAAGGGGCAGAGACTGCATCTTACTCAGCTCTTTCTATCCCTGGTCCTTAACCCAAGGCCTGGCACATACTAGGTTTTCAGTATGTTTCCTGAATATGTGAATGGAAAGTGTCTTCCCTCTTATCTTGTCTGCTCCTTTCAACACTTTCATTCACCTCTTCCATTCTTTTTGCCTGTAAGCTGAATACACAGATCATGAAGTCCCCAAAATTAATCATCATTGACAAACAAACCCTATTCATTCTTATCATCTAGGAAACAAAAGATACCCATATCTCTCCTAACCATGAATTTCTTCCATGCTTTCCCTCCATTAAAGACACAAAAAATACTTCAGGAAGCATATCCCTGGTGCTGACTACCACTACTAATCTCTAGAGATTAGTAACATTTATCAACCAGCTGTTTCATGGGAAGAGCTTTAGCAATTGTTTTGCATTTTGTAGCTAATTGTAGGAACAAAGTGGCTACCCATGCAAAATTTATTTTTTAAAAGAATGCATTCTCTTCCTAATCAAGTCCACATGGGAAAGGCAACATCAAATTATTACTGATCAGCTTTCATGAGCCAGGAGAGATGAAGTAGTAAATTCTCTTTGATTCCTTGTTAAGAAGTTGAAAGGTAAGACGTTCCATGTCTCAAGGAAATTTGCAGAATCCAGTGATTCAAATGTTGAAGACTTAAAGTGAAGGAAGACTTTGCTGAGGGATTAAAAGGAATGGATAAGAAGTACTTTCTGAACATTAGAGAAACCCAGACTAATAGAGGTGGAAAGGTTTTTAATATCTGACATCTAGTTTGTCAACTTTTTTGTGTGTTTGTAGTCCCCCTAAAAAGATAAATTATTTTAAAATCTGTGTAACTGTTCACATGTCACTATTTTTACATATATAAAGCATGACTTTAAATGGTTTTAAAGGATGTAGTTTTCACTTTTCTCTATATTAATTATATCCTTTATGTGTATTTTCATCATAACCTTGGAAATGTTCATGTAGGTCATTCAGTTTATGGAAAACATCCACCATATAACCTCAGTAGTGAAACCAGTCCTCATTGTCAAACCAATCAGCCAAGATTGCCTTTCTGGTTAAGTCTGATTTGATTATATTCTCCTGTGACAAGTAATACTATTGAAATTCTAACATGAAGATGGGTCGATAAGGGCATGGAGTCTGCCATGATTTGTCACCGGATGAAATAAAGGCCCTGCCTTATCAATATTTCTTACTCTAACACTCTTGGGTTTGCTCTACAAGGACTCTCCCTCAGGAATTCCATGTTCTTGAATCTTATCTTTGTTGTTTTGTACTCTCGAGGATTTTATTCCCTGAGATAAAGCTCCATAGTAAATTCAGGGTGGTCAGAGGACTGTCTCTCATTCTCTTTTTAAAAAATGTTTTTCTTTTCCTTGCCTCGTGGCCTGTGGGATCTTAGTTTCTTGACCAGGGATTAAGCCCATGTCTCCTGCAGTGAAAGTGCAGAGTCTCAACCACTGGACCCCCAGGGAATTCCCTCATCCCTTTTTTGTCAACTTCGAAAAGGGACATCGTGGACATGGAATTGAGAAAGAAAAATCTACAAACAATGGGCAGATATCCTGTCATACTGACCATCTGAAAAGTCAGATACCCAAACTTGGAAATTTCTGACCTTGTGTACTTCTCTCATTTTACTGATAGGTCAACATAAGATCTAGCAAGAATCATGGAGTCTTTCCCAGTTGGTGATGCTTGTTAACCAGTGGCAGGGCCAATATTGGAATAGAGGTATCTCAATTTCCCAGCTAGTGTGCTTGCTGCCCCATCATGTCTCATGAGTCTGTCCTACAGTGAATGTGACTAATCTCTAGGCAGTCACAGTGGAGTTTTCTCATAGAAGATGAGCTTTGACCTTAATGTTTCTTCAGAGAGTAGCTTTCCAGGTGGCGCTAGTGGTAAAGAATCCGCCTGCCAAGCATGAGCCGCAGGTTCGATCCCTCAGTTGGGAAGATCCCCTGGAGAAGGAAATGGCAACCCACTCCAGTATTCTTGCCTGGAGAATTCCATGGACAGAGGAGCCTGGTGGGCTACAGTCCATGAGTTTGCAAAGGGTCAGACGCAACTGAAATGACTTAGCATGTGTTTCCAGAGAGAATGCAAGGATGGTAGTTTTTTGTTTGTATCTGGTCTGATATTTCTTGCAGGTAAAGCAGATAGGGTTACCACTTAACAAGCCTTCATGCAAAAGCCTATAATTTAACAAGCCTGTTTCATGATAAGTAGAAAGTACACTTTACTGTGGGGCCAAAACCTCACGGTAGCTATCAGTTTTTTGGAATAGCTTATTATTTACCTCATTTTGTTAGTCTCCTGGATTAAATTGTAAGGTTTCAATTACATAAAGTCTGTCTTTCATTCATTTCTTTATCTCAAGGTCCCTTAAAACACTCAATAACCTATATGTCTCCGGGGTCAAACTGCCTTGATTAAAATATTGGTTCTGCTATCTGCCAACAATATGACTTTGGGTAAAGTAACCTTTCAATACCTCAGTTTCCCCATCTGTAAAATAGGTTATAAAGATTGAGTATATGCTCTAAGTCAAGTGCTTGAAAGTATACCTGGTATAATTATAATACTATTCAGTAAATGTTAGCTATTGTTGTCATTCTTGGTGATTGAAACCATCAAATAATCTTACATTAGGAGAATTAGGAGAGCTAGCCTATGAACTTGAAGCAGGTTGGAAAAGTATATTAAATTCACCCAAAGGCAAAAAGCAGATAGAATGCAGGTCTGCAGCAAGGGAGGATCTAGATAGTGTTATGGAAGGTTCATCAAGTCACAGATAAAATCATAGTTTAGGAAAATGCTGTCTAATTGAAATTTCTATGGTGACAGAAGTGTCCTATATCAACAGTGTTTGATATGGTAGCTTACTAGTCACATACTGCTTTTGAACACTTCAGATGTGGGTAATCCTAGTAAGGAAATTGCATTTTGCATAATATTAATTAGTTTATAATTAAATTTCAGTAGGCACGTGTAGCTGATGACTGCCATCATTTTGGCCAGTATAGGTTCAAGATATCAGCCTTGTCTTTGTCAGTCACCATAAATCTCTGAGTAGGAAGCCAGCCTCAACTGGTTATGAGGACAGCAAAAGTGAAACTGAGAGAGTGAGTGCTGTGTGGTTGGGAGCAGGACTTAGAATTGCTTCCAAGTGGGATTCATATGGCCCTCATCTGGTTCTGTCCCTCCTCCATTATTACCTTTCCTTCTCCCTCTAGTTCCATTCTCTTTTCTCCCCTTTCTTCTGTACCCCTTCCATTATCCTTTCTTCATTCCCTATATCTGTGCTCTTTAGCCAAATATATTATGAGACCTGTGCATAGGTATGTAAGTCCCAACCAATTAAGATCAATAAAATATCCACAAGAAAGTGTTTTAAGACATTTGTGGGTCAATGGCAAATTCCTCGGACTGGCAGCCCACTGGCAGGAAGTCATAAGCTATGGCAAATAAAGAACTTTTCCCCACACCATTTTCATGTTAAGTGTCACCCTCCATTGATTTAGTATTGATTCCATTCATCTTTTAAGTAGTTCAGTTCAGTCGCTCAGTCATGTCCGACTCTCTGAGACCCCATGAATCACAGCATGCCAGGCCTCCCTGTCCATCACCAACTCCCGGAGTTCACTCAAACTCATGTCCACAGAGACGGTGATGCCATCCAGCCATCTCCTTCTCCGTCGTCCCCTTCTCCTCCTGCCCCCAACCTTTCCCAGCATCAGAGTCTTTTCCAGTGAGTCAACTCATCGCATGAGGTGGCCAAACTATTGGAGTTTCAGCTTTAGCATCAGTCCTTCCAATGAACACCCAGGATCGATCTCCCTTAGAATGGACTGGTTGGATCTCCTTGCAGTCCAAGGGACTCTCAAGAGTCTTCTCCAACACCACAGTTCAAAAGCATCAATTCTTCGGTGATCAGCTTTCTTCACAGTCCAACTCTCACATCCATACATGAGTAGGTCATAGGTAAGATCGTTTAAGATTTTGTGGGTTGTCAGTGGAACCTCCCACTGTTTTCCCCTGAGCTAGATACAGATGATATTTCAATACCTTCCTCATCTTAGAAAGACAAATACCATATGACATCACTTATATGTGGAATCTAAAATATGGCACAAATGAACTTATCCATGAAAGAGAAACAGACTCATAGACATAGAGAAAAGACTTGTTATTGTTGATCAGGGGGTAGAGAAAGGATGAACTGGGAGTTTGGGATTAGCAGCTGAAAACTCTTATGTATAAAATAGATAAACAAGGTCCTACTGTATAGCTCTTTAAAGGTCCTTCCTCTGTAGTCAATATCTGGTGATAAACCATAATGGAAAAGAATATATGAATATATGGATAACCAAATTGCTTAGCTGTACAGCAGAAATTAACACAACATTGTGAATCAATTATACGTCAATAAAAATGTAAAAAAAAAAAAAACTTACTCGTCTTAGAACACATTCTATTTTGAAAGCTTAACTAGTCCTTTACGGGAAAGAGGAACACTTAACATGTCAAGAAAGCGAATTGCAGTGATGATATTTGGAAGGAGAAGAGGTCCTATCCAGGACATGTGAATCGAGAATCTCACACATTGTTATCCAAGAGATGCTTGGGTCCAGTGTTCTCCATGGGAAAAAACTTCCAGACCTTCTAGAACAACTCCTTTCTGTTAAAACAGTTCATTGTTAGTATTTTCTTTAAGATTTGTTTTTATGTGGACTGTTTTTAAAGTCTATTGAATTTAAGAATATTGCTTGTTTTATGTTTTAATTTTTGGCCGTAAGGCTTGTGGGATCTTAGCTCCACTAACAGGGATCTAACCTGCACCCCCTTCAGGAAGGTGACGTTTTAACCACTGGACCACCAAGGAAGTCCCATTGTTAGTATTTTGAATATTTTAAAAGTGCACTGGGTCATAGGATCTTAAGTAGTTTGAGTGTTTGCTCTTGTAAAAGCAGCTATTTTGCAGAGCACCGGAAAACCTCTTTTTATTTGTGGAACCCATCCATATTAAAATGATCACTTCAGCAGCTTTCTGCGGAGAAAATGGTAGCTCTGACCTTTTATTCCATTTGACCATGGAGAAGAGGACCATAATTTCAACAATCAAATCCCGAAAGTGTTCTTGTGCCCATTTTCTTTCTCCAAAATGTCATTCCGGTCTGTCTGCTAGTAACGCACCTTAATGCATTTTCAGTGATCTTCCACCCCAGGAAGTTCTCACAAATGCTTTTCATTTTTCTTTAAAATAGAGCTAACCGTTGTTAAATTCTTACACAGATACTTAGAGAAAACGTATATAAGTGTAATTCATTTGGAAAGCAAAAAAGTGGGCCTTCCTCTGGGGTGGCCCCCAGGACCCAGAAGCTTTTAGGGGTCCTGAGTCTAACTCAAGTAATACACTCTTTGAAGGCCAGGCTGCAAATATCAATTGCCAGTGAATGGCCATGAATACAAGTTCAGATTTCAAAAATAAATTTTGAGAAGCATCCAATAAACAGTGAAACAAAATCTAGTCTGGCAGGTCCCAGATCCCATTTTGGGACAGCTCCCTCCAATCCCATTTTCCTATAGCGGGCAAAGTTGTGCCTTTCCAATATATCTTCCACACTGCTGCATGTGTACACTTACTCAGGTAGAGCACAGTGGTCTTGCCCATTGCTGTTCTTGGACCTCTGCACCACCTGATGCCTGCCAGATGCAGTCTTTTACTGTACCAACGTCAAAAAGTCCTTCATGACTTTGCTCTTACCCTCAAGTCCAGGCTCTCCTCATGGGTTCGCTCTCCTGCAGCCCCAGTCACTGTTTTCGGCTCTCTTGTCACCTGCCATCATTTTTCGCCACCTCCCTTTGTCCACACCATTCTGTCTTCAACATCCTTTTGCTCCTCTGGATCTGTCGGGCAAAGAATGATCCATTACTGTCATCCCAGTTCAAATCCTTCCTTATCCAAGGAACCTCCCCAGAACCCCCAAACATGCGGAAGGTCCTTTTCTGTGCAGTCCTCTGGCATATTGAAACTGGTGTAGTAGAGGAGCTCAGATTCAGAAACACTGGGTTCAAATCCCAGCTCTGCCTTTTTCAAGGTGTGTCATCTTGGACAAGACATTGAACTTCACTTTCTGAGGCCGTGCCTTCTTCTGGCACATGGAGACAGTATCTCACCTCCTCTGCACATGTCACAGGCTGGCTGTGACCCTCAAAGGAGATAACACACCCGAAGCTCTCTGTATGCAGTGAAATGCCACAGACATGGCAGTACTGGTCTTTTCGTAGTTGATCTTCCATGAAAAAGGGAGCTTTGAAATAATCAATCTGAAAGGTGCTGAGGGAAGATGTTTTTCACCCAATCCCTGGGCATGACCATCAGCTTTGCCCAGAAACTGTAGTCTTCCAGCCTCTAAACTCTACTTCAGATGGCCCCTGGCACCAGAAGAGGGGAAGAAACTTTTAGTCACTCTTCATGTTCAGATTTCTGGGTTTGAGAATCAAGAGCAGCTGTGGTCACAGCACTTGCTTGCACCGTTGAGGTCCATCGGGACAGCAATGTATCTGATTCAGCTGCGTGTCTTCTGCAGAGCCTGCCACCACGCTGATGCCACAATGGAGCCTGTATGCGCATCCTCACCCTCCTTTAGTGAGCTGTGATGAATGGTAAAAACGTACTGTGTAATACGTGTAAATGAAATCCTCGCTATTAGTTTCCCAAACCCATGTCATGCTGATCTGCTCTGTTAGATTTTTCCTACAGTATTGAGGGGTTCTTCTAACTTGCACTAAATATTTAAGAGATAAAGACTTAGAAGTGGAGATAGTGACTCACTGAAAAGAATGTGGTCTCAGAATGGTGACTTGGCAGGACTATAGAGATGGGGCTTATGCACGGTGGCAGTCTTGCTTGAGCCCTTGTTCTCACGGTTGGGGGATCCGTTGCTGGCTAGATTATAAAATGAACCAAGTATTAGTAGCACCACCCAGAGAGATCCACTGTCTATGCCATGAATACAAGTCCAGGCTTTGAAAAAAAATTTTTGTTGTTGTTGTTTTGAGAGAGAATGCGATGCAGCCAATGAACAGTGATGCAAAATCTAATCCAGCTCTCCAATCCTGTTTTCCCTATAGAGGGTTAAGGTCCACTATCTGTGCTACTCGTATTCTTTTCACCAACTCATCCTGTACCCAGCAATTGATTGTAGAGAGTTACAGGATTTGCAGCAATTGATTGTAGACAGCACCCACGTTCTGTAAGCGCCATAGTCAGCTTTTCATATTCTTCCAGTCTTTACTCAATCCCATTTTCTTCAGTACTGCACACACTCAACTCTTGGCCTCTTGACCCCTACTCCACTCAGCTAACCTATTTATGGGGTTTTGATTCATGGGGGCTAGCAAATTCCCCATGACATTTTTCACAGAACTAGAACAAATAATCCAAAAGAGAAAGGTACATTTAGAAGCTCTCTTCTGCCCACCCCAAAGTGGACTTGTTAGTTGCTAGTAGATATCACAGGCCCACTGGGTGCTTTGTGCAATCAGAAATGTCTATCTCTGTCTCACTGATAGCAGGGGAAGAAGAAGAAACGTGCCCTCTGTCTGAAGGTGGGTGGGCTACAGAAGCAATGCCAATTTAGATGCTCCCACAATCTTCCATGAAAGCCTTTGACCCTTCTTGTTTAAGAACATTTCCACTCAGACCCAATACACCTTTAGGAAACAGTATGGCAGAGTAGACACAGTTTAGGCCATGGGGGTGAAGAGCATATAAACCCTAGTGGCATCTCTTCCTAGCTGCCTGAAATCAGTGTAAAATGGGGCTGATGCCTGCCCTCTTTCCCTCTCTTGTTTCAATTATTTTAAGAAAATTCAGCCATGTGTCAGGCACTGTGCTGAAGAGTATAGTATAATGGCGAATAAAACACTCACCCTGCACTCAGGAAACTCATAAACAGATCTCACCTACCTTCCTGTTGGTTCAGCCTGTTGTGAGAATTTAAGGAGAGTGGTGGATGTACTAAGTTGGCCAAAAAGTTCGTTTGGGTTTTTCCACTAAGATCATATGAAAACGCAGTACTTTCTTGGCCAACACAATAACAGTGGTCAAAACATAGGCAGTGCTCGCACAGCGTGGCCGTCCTGTCCTTCTCTCCATTTTGTTGTTATGGCACTTGGTATATACTTAGTGCAGATGTGTGCACACATATGGACTCAGATCTCTGTGACTTTCATTTCTTTTAGTCCAAGATTGTTGCCATTTGCATACATAATCCTTAGGGCAGGTGCATCAACCAGTCAAAAATGGACTCGAGGGACTTCCCTGGTAGTCCAGTGTTTAAGACTCCACATTCCCAGTGCAGGGGCCCGGGTTCGATCCTTGGTCAGGGAACTATATCACCACATGCTGCAACTAAGACCCAGTGCAGTCTAATAAATAAATATATATTTTTTAAATGGGCTTCATTACTTTGCTTGAGTAACTTGACTGCCAGCGAAGCAAGACTGATGAACGTATAGTCACTGAATCAGGTGGCTTTCAGGATTTCCTTTGGTGTTAGAATTTCAAATTGAGTTTCCTGCTCCTGTGGTTAGTTGTGTATTGGAGGCACTGACAAGCTATTAGCTTTCCAATTTGTTGTAACGATTTGGTGATTAAAAGACATCCCTAATATAGTGTGTTTGGGGTTCAGAAGTGAATGCTTTTGTAAGAAAATGACGCTAGTACTGAAAACTGTGCTGTGCTATTTTGTGACAAGTTTCAAAATTATGACATCCCACAAACTCATTTTATTTTCCAGGCATTGTAGAAGTTCTCTTGCTATATTGCAATTATCGGTCATAATTGATCATCTTCCTCCACACACTGCCCTGCACCATATAGGTCAAGCCTTTGTGATTCCACTGAAGAAGTTAGGAAGCTGGAAGTCTGCCTAGATGTTTTCTTCTGTGTCACCACCCTCCCTCAAATCTGTTCCATTGCAAAGTTCTTGAGTTTATTCCTTCAATAGACATCATCTCCATCCCCACTACCACTACCTTAATTCATGTTCTCTTGATCTCAAACGTCAGTGACATCAATAACTCAGAAGTCCTCTTCACCTCCAGTCAGTCCTCCTCCACCTTCCCCCACACCCCAACCTTTCCTTCAGAAGCCATTGACTGGCTCACAGGTGACTGTGACACTTTCCTGTTAAGTGTCTTCAATAGCTCCATGTTGCTTATACAGAATAAAGCCTGAACTGCTTGGCATGATATGCAGAACTCTGCCCAGTTTGTCTCCACTTTATTTAGTCTCTACTCTCATCATCCCTGTTTATTTCCCAGTCATACCAAAATACTTAGAGTTCTAGAATAGAGCACCGTTCATTCATTCAGTGGCTATTTATAGCTAGACACTGGGTATACCACTGTGAACAAACAGAACCAAGGTCCTGTGTTCATAGAGTTTCTATTCTAGAGGAGGAAATAAAAAGCACGTACATTATTTGTGCAACTTTGTCTCCATATGCCCATTTCTCTACCTGAAGAAATTTCCTTGCCTTCTACATCTACTTCATTCCCCTTTCAGAAATTAGCTTTTAAACATTTTGTCTAATGTAGACATCAGTCTGCTTTCTTCTTTTTTCTCTGTGCTTTGGCATAGTTTGAGGATAGCATTTGTTTTTCTCTCATTTCTCGTTGTTTGCATGTCATATCCAGCCCTTCTGATGCTCTCTGTTTACTTGGATAGTATCTTTATCTCTCTGTCTTCAGAGTCCCCAACGCTGCGCCAACACTTAATCAGGGCACTGAAAAGGTGTTTGGTCCACAAAAGAATTAAAGGAAGTAAGGAAACTCATTTATTTCCAATTCTTCTTAGCTTGGAAAACTTTTAACTAGTTTTAAATTATGACCCAGTGAGATTGCTTAGACAAGAAAATGCCACTGAATTTTATAATGGGTGGTATTTCCTAAAAAGTTCTATACTTCCTTCTATAGGAACAAGTATTCTCCCTGTGATTTGGCTTGTAAGTCATTGTCAACTTTATATTAAACTAAGAAAGCAAATGAAATATTCCTCACACACAGGTAAATTAATCTTTATCTTCATATCCTCTTGCTGTGTAATAATTGTCAAAGTTTACAAGAGGTAGAAAAACAGGAATCACAAAGAAATGATTGAAAGAGTTGATACATCAAAATTAATTAAAAAAAAAAAACTTCTATTCATCCAAATACCAAAAGTAAAAACAGCTCTTCTTTAACACTCACTTTTATTGGCTACAGACATTAACGAGACTTCTGATCTTTAGCATTCTCTTCAGGGTGTGTGTTCTTTACTTGTTTTAATGCTCTGCTGCCGCCATCTTGAAATTCTTAATTTTAGAACACGATACACCATCCTCTCTTATCTTGTACTCAGCCCCCTAAATCATGTAGTTAGCACTGATTTTCTTGAATCATTCCAGAACCATCATGCTTCCAGTGACAATTTTTATATCAGGCCCACTTTTATTATGTAGGACAATATCTTGTCAGCAATATTGGACCTCAAGGGAAATATAGAAGGTCACCTACACATTGATACCTTGGTTGTGTACCATATAATCCTGGTATTCATTCATTTGTCCCTTCATTAATTTAATGAAAACGATTCTGTGTCTATGCTTTGTGCCAAGCATAAAGGCTGAGAGTAGCTTCTCAACAAGTATATATTTGCCAAATATATGTATGAATCAGTTCAGTTCAGTTGCTCAGTCGTGTCCAACTCTTTGCGACCCCATGCACTGCAGCATGACAGGCTTCCCTGTCCATCACGAACTCCTGGAGCTTATTCAAACTCCTGTCCATCGAGTCGGTGATGCCATCCAACCATCTCATCCTCTGTCGTCCTCTTTTCCTCTTGCCTTCAATCTTTCCCAGTATCAGGGTCTTTTCAAATGAGTCAGTTCTTCGCATCAGGGGGCCAAAGTGTGGGAGTTTCAGCTTCAGCATCTGTCCTTCCAATGAATATTCAGGACTGATTTCCTTTGGGATTGACTGGTTGGATCTCCTTGCAGTCCAAGAGATTCTTAAGAGTCTTCTCCAACACCACAGTTCAAAAGCATCAGTTCTTCAGTGCTCAGCTTTCTTTATAGTCCACCTCTCACATCCATGTATGACTACTGGAAAAACCATAGCTTTGACTATGGTTTTGACTCTGGACCTTTGTTGGCAAAGTAATTGTCTCTGCTTCCTAATATGCTGTCTAGGTTGGTCATAGCTTTTCTTCCAAGGAGCAAGCATCTTTTAATTTCATGGCTGAAGCACCATCTGCAGTGATTTTGGAACCCATTTGTATGAATATGTGGTATTATTTCTATCCCCATCTTACAGATGATGAAACAAAGGCATGGCTAGTTGATCCTGACCAAAGTCAAAGAGGTGTTAGGTGGTGAAATAGAAACAACTTTCTAGTTATCCATATTGCTTTTCTAGACATGTAGAGGTGTGCGCATGCTCAGTCGCTAAGTTGTGTCCTCCTCTTTGCGATCCCAGGGACTATAGCCCTGCAGACACCTCCGTCCCTGGGATTTCCCAGGCAAGAATAATGGAGTGGGTTGCCATGTTTAGAAATGAGACATATAAGACCAACTAAATAAGGATTTTCTAGAAGCAAAACACCAACTATGAAGATTCTTTTTGATTTGTTTTCTCTTTATTCTCATGTGGTATGCAGTGTAACAAAGGAGGTCAGATAACAGCAAAGCAGGTAAATCGAGCAACCCAAGGTAGTGTAAGTCAAGTACCAAGAGAGTTTGTATAGTTGAGGGCTGCTGTGGCGAGGTGGAGACACAGAGAAAGCCCCAGGCATGCGCTAGGCCAAGCCATGAGAGTCACCCAGGCCCATCACCCCACGAAGGTAGTTCCATGCGGGTTGTCTAACCAGTGCCAAAGGAACCATAATCTCTATGGCAAATGTCCCAGGACACTCATGAACTCGTCCCCAGGTAATTTGTTCTCCAAACTGCCACACTCCAGTCTGCAACCACAGCCATGCTGAGAGTTGTCTAGCAAGGAGTGAGTGGTCTGAGGGCCTGGCCCGGAGTGGAGTCTTGGCAGATGCCCACAAAGTTAGAGTAGGGATCTCATGTCATATGAAAAAGAACTTTGGGGGCCTAAAAGTGTTTAATAGTCTTACCAGTGATTGGCTGGGGAGAGTCTCTTAACTCATCAGCAAGTATTTATTTAGTGACTACTATGTGCCAAAGAAGTCAAATGGAGATTGTGTTTCTGGCAGCTGGACTTTTAACTCCCATCTGTGTTCTCGGTCTTGAGTTGGACATCAGTCTGATGTGGAAGTACAAAGTAAATCTGTTTCTGTGCCTGCTCATTCTTTATCCACCTTTCTGCTACATAGTTCCCAGCAATTGTGCCAAGCCTCTCTGAATGCCAGGAAATCAGCTGTGCATTTTGAGAGTGTCTTATGGAAGTATGAATTGTTTCTCCTCACTGTAATGGGTTTTAATGAGCTTGGACAATGCTCTCAGTCTCGTCTATGGAGAGACTCTATTGTGATGATTTCACTAATTCTGATGGTCTAGATTAGATGAGACCTGATCTCTTGCTTTCTTTTCCTTTTGATTTCTTCTTTCTTTTTAGATGTATCCTAATGTCCTCATTTATACCCAATCCAGATTTATAGTGCAATGGATTTCTATGGTGTGGAGCCTTCTAAACATTCTACAATTCTGCTTTCAGGGCTCATGGGTACCTTTGAGAATCTGATGCAAACTATTAACCCTTTTCCCAAGAGAAGTGTGCACTTATGTATTAATGTGTATAATTCAGCATCCAGTTAAGAGATGTCTCAAGGGCATAGCCTGTCCATGGATGCTGCCTCATAGCACGTGGAGACCATAGAATTTCTGCAGGGTCAGCCGTACAGATCATTGAGTTCACTGGTTTTCAAAATTATTTTAACCATGGAGCCCTCTGGTGGAAGGCAGTAAAGGGAAGGTAGAGCCTGAGTAATTCTCACCTGTGTCTCCTCCCAAAGTGCTTCCCAAGGGGGTTCTGAGGAACGCAGTTTGAAACCCAGTGTTCTGGTCCAATCCCTTCATTCCTTCATATGGGAATATTGATTCAAAGAGAGTAGAAATGATTTAACAGAAAGTGATACATTCTCTCAGGGTTAGAGCTGAGACCTGCAGAACAGAGCCTTGGTCTTCCCTCATTTCTCTTGTGATTGCAAAACTCCCACCATCCATACCACATTAGTGTTGCAGAGAACCTCCACATACCATGGTTTAAACTCACATATAATCATCACTGTTGAAGTCAGAGGAAATGGAAATACACAAACGACTTGCATGCGGTTGGCCATCAAAGCTGTCTTCATTCTGTCTCATTTCTGCTTGTTCTCTTGCCTTTGTGACCTGCATCCATTTTACAACTCGTATGTTATTAGAATACACAGCACAGTCAAAAGTATCCTGGTTGCCATCCACAAAGTGCCATCCTGTTGGCTTTCCACAAATGCTCTGCCATAATTCGTAAGGAAGCAGCAGCCAGCTGTGGCCCTGGCACAGTGCCCACTTGGCTTCAGGCCACCAGCTGGACAATCCAGGCTATTCTTGGGCTGGTCTCCTCCCCAGTCTTCCAAGCTACTTTGTCACTGTCAGGAAAGCCAACTGAGCCCCAGCTGCAGTCTGTAGACTTGTGGACCTGACAATGGGCAAGCCATGCCGAGTCTGTCTGGGTCTCCTCTGCTGTGCATTGGTCCACGGTGAAGACAGCTGCTTCTGGGTACATAAGTCGAGAGAGAGAGAGAGAAACGGCAAACTCAGGAAGGCAAGCAGGCAGTTCACAGACACCATTGTTGGGGTAAGGGACAAGCTGGTCTCCAGACTTCCTGATCCATATTTCTTTGGGTGGAATTTCCTGCACTACATACAGTGAAAGCAAAGATAGCCCATCTGCCAGGCCAGAGATCCATTTACACTTCACTTCAGCCTATCTAGGGGACTGAGGACTAGTGGAAGATGTTCCCAGCCAGGAGAGTGGCATGGTGGAGTGGTTAAGAACACAGACTTTGGATCCAGTCAGATAAGAGTTTGAATCATGACCTTGCCACTTACTGTCTGTGTGGCCTTGGCCAAGTTCACTTTGTTGGGCTTCCACTCCCTCATCTATCAAGATGCAGAACATAATATCTACAATTAGAAGAGAGTTCTGAGGCATAAGAGACAAACTGAGCACAGTGGCATGTGGGATTTAGTTCCCTGACCAAGGATGGAATGCAGGCCCCCTGCATTGGGAGAGTAGAGTCCCAGCCACTGGACCACCAGGGAAGTCCCCAGACTTCGTATTCTGAGTGTCGCATTCTCCACCAATCCTCTGTATCCCAATTGTGAGGAGCAACTATCATCATTATCTTGAGGGTTTTTTGTTTTGTTTTGTTTCTAAAGTACAGATGCTCAGGTGGTCCTCCCAAGCTGTCTGAGTGAGGAGATCCAGAGCATGCTCAGCACGAATGTAGACAATATGTCAGGTCCCCCCAGTGATTCTGATGAGTCATCAGGTGTGGGGACCTGACAGAATGTCAGAGTTCTACAGGATTTCCCTTCCCCAACTTCCTTTGGTCTCAGAACTTTTTACCTTCACAAAACTCTCTCCTCATTAATCGGGCCCACCACTCACACATGGTGGTTTTCACACAGAACATCAAAGAGTATTTACAGTTTCTCTAGAGGACCTCAAAGATGAGATTTTTTTTTTCCCCATGGTGAATTTTTTTGTTCCTGCTTTTTTGACTTGAGATCAGATTCTAGGGGATGGAATACTAGAAGACAATGAACTACAAGGAATCTTTCTTATGGCTTCCCCAATGATCACTCACATCATTTTGAAGATGCATTTTTCTATTTTATGACTGCTGCTACAGTAATGAAGTTTACCAATTCATGTAATGGAGTGGAAGTATTCCAGGTTTCATCATAATAAGAGCTACTAGACAATTTTTAAATGTCAGTTGCTACCTGTGTTTCCATAATCCTTATGTTAATCCTTGATATAGGCAATAATCTTTTCCCCAATTTTAAAACAAAGATAAAGTTTGATACCTGCATACGTGCATGCTGAGTCACTTCAGTCATGTCGACTCTTTGCGACCCCGTGGACTGTAGCCTGCCAGGCTCCTCTGTCCATGGGATTCTCTAGGCAAGAATACTGGAGTGGGTTGCCAATGCCCTCCTCTAGGGGGTCCTCCCAATCCAAGGATCTAACCTATGTCTCTTATATCTCCTGCCTTAGCAGACGAATTCTTTACCACTAGCGCCACCTGGGAAGCCCCTGTCTAAGGCCACACAGCTGATAACAGATCTTCATTTAGTGAATAGGGATGAGCATAATATTTCAAAATTGCAAACTGGATCATCTTCCTCCCTCTCTTAAATTCCTTCGGTGATTTATTCTTTGCCCTTAGCACAGTTTCCAAAACAACTTTATGAGGGTAGTGATTCTGTCAGTTTTGGTCACTGCTGTATCCCCAATAATGAGAACAGTGCCTGGCATATAAAAGGAGCTCAATAAGTAAATACTTATGGAATAAGTTTCATAATGGGACCTGGATTCAACTCAAGACTATCTGATTTCAATGCTCACTTTTAAGTAATAATTTTTTTTCGGTTAACAAGCATTTATTTTATATTGAAGTATAGCTGATTTACCATATTTCAGCAAACTTATTCACATGTATGTAATATTTCATATTCTAAGTGATTACAAGATATTGAGTATAGTTTGCTATTCCATACAGTAGTTCCTTATTATCTCTTTTATATATAGTAGTGTGTATTTCAGTAATTCTTATACACACACATCTTTAACTTAGGTTATATTTACATACCATGGAATGTACCAACATTTAGTGTACGATTTTATAAACTTTAACAAATGTTTGCAATTGTGCCATCTGCAATGCTATCAAGATATAAAACATCACCCTAGAAGCTTCCCTTTGTCACTTCCGAGGTAACTTCTTCACCCACTCTGGAGACAAAGGCTATTCTGTTTCTATTTTCATCATAGTTTACTTTTGTCTTTTCTAGAATTTTGCATAAATGTAATCGTACATTATGAAGTCCCTTGTATCTGTTTTTTTTTTCACTCAGCATGATGGTTTTAAGATCTATGTTGCTAATTATTAAGTAGCCTACCAATATATAAATGGGTTTCCCAAGTGGCACTAGTATTAAAGAACCTGCCTGCCCATGCAGGACACATAAGAGACGTGGGTTCCATCCCTGGGTCAGGAAGATCCCCTGGAAGATGGCACGGCAACCCACTTCAGTATTCTGCCTGGAGAATCCCATGGCCAGAGAAACCTGGTGGCTATAGTCCATAGGGTCAGAAAGTGTCAGACATGACTGAAGTGACTTAGCATGCACACACAAGGTATGGATGTAGCACAGTTTATTATTCTCTTGTTGATGGACATTTGGGTTGTTTTCAGTTTTACAGATTTTTACCTGAACATTTGTGTTCAGGTCTTTTGTAAATATGTTTTCATTTCTCTTCAGCATTTATCTGGATAAGCATTTCCTAGGTGATATGGGAAGAGTTCATTTAATATTTTAAGAAAACTCCAAGCATAATTTCAAATAG
This sequence comes from Moschus berezovskii, assembly GCF_049115385.1. Classification (NCBI taxonomy): domain Eukaryota; kingdom Metazoa; phylum Chordata; class Mammalia; order Artiodactyla; family Moschidae; genus Moschus; species Moschus berezovskii. The sequence continues at coordinate 129,164,025 of NC_142488.1, read as the reverse complement.
ATTGCCACCAGCAATGTATGAGAATTGTGGTTAATTTATATCCTTGACTGCTGCTGCTGCTGCTGCTAAGTCGCTTCAGTTGTGTCCGACTCTGTGCGACCCCATAGACAGCAGACCACAAGGCTCCGCCATCCCTGGGATTCTCCAGGCAAGAACACTGGAGTGGGCTGCCATTTCCTTCTCCAATGCGTGAAAGTGAAAAGTGAAAGTGAAGTTGCTCAGTCGTGTCCGACTAGTAGCAACCCCATGGACTGCAGCCTACCAGGCTTCTCTGTCCATGGGATTTTCTAGGCAAGAATACTGGAGTGGCTTGCCATTGCCTTCTCCGATATCCTTGACAGCACTTTGATATTTGAAGTCTTTTAATTTTAGCTACTCTAGTGGGTGTGTTGTGGTATCATTATGGTTTTAATTTGTATTTCCCTGATGTGTGCCTGGTGAGCACTGCTTCATGTCCCTTTGGCCATTCATGTGTTTTCCATGTGAAATGTGTTAAAGTCTTGGCTTTTTTAAAAAAAAAAATGTATTTCTATTGTTTATTTCTTTTTATTCTTATCCATTTATTTTCATTCACTGGGTCTTAAGTATCATGCCCTGGGCCCACTACACTGGGAGCATAGAATCTTAGCCACTGGACCACCAGGGAAGTCTCTGGCCTATATTTTATTGGCTTGTTCATATTTTGACCATTGAATTATGGGAGTTCTTTATATATTCTGGATACAAGTTCTTTATCAGATAAGTGTTTTATGAATATTTTTTCCCAGATTGTGGCTCAATTATTCTTTTTCTACTCTTTTGATATATAAGATATTTTAATAAAATAAAGTCTAATTTTCCAAATTTTTTTCTTTTATGGCTCATATTGCCTCTGTCCTAAGAAATATTTGTTAACCCCAAGTCTGTGAAGATAATCTTCTGTAACATCTCCTAAAGCCTCTGTTTTACAGTCACTGTAATGTGCACCTTCTCCTTGACCTTATTTTTATAGTGGATGCATTACTTCATCAGATCATTTTTTATCAGAAGGAGCTGATGGGAGGCACTGTATTGACTGCTTTGACGTTTGACAGGTGTGAATTCAAACCCTGTTTCTAATACTTATTAGCAGTAATACTTACCTTGGGCAAGTTACTTGATCTTTCTCTGTGTTATTTTTTCATTTGTATAAAGGGAATAATACCTCTTGCTTATCCTACAAGGAAGTGATAGTTATCAAATAAATAACTGTATGATTACTTCTTTTTCTCCTAACTTTTTAGTTTTTATCGGAGTATATCTGATTAAAAATGTTGTGATAGTTTCAGGTGGACAGCTGAGCAACTCAATCATACATATACATGTATCCATTGTCCCTCAAACTCCCCTCCCATTCAGGCTGCCACATGACATTGAGCAGAGTTCTCTGTGCTATATAGTAGGTCCTTGTGCGTTATCAGTTTTAAATATAACAGTGAATAATTGTACGATCACTTCTTAACATAAGGCACACCACATGGTAAGTCCTCAACCAATGGTATTTGCTGTAGATAGAATGATTTCCATTCATATTATATCTATCTCACCACTAGATCTAAATGTTAGAAGCCAATAAAGAGAGACTTGCCTTTTTTTCCCGCTCACCAGACTTCAAACAGAATCACTGAACTGTTAGAAATGACCCACCGAGAAGAAACCAGCTACAGTTATGAACAGTTATTTATATATAAGTCTAAAATCATTTTTATACTTTTGATTAATGTGAATAACAGCATCTCCCAGGGCTGATATGACAGATATGATTATACAACTCCCTGGCAGAGAGGACAATTTTATTTAAAACTGAAATTGTATGAAAAAGCAGATGCAATGCTTTTCTAGAAATGCGACGTGCTGGTTAAATGTGGTTAAAGACAGATGTTTAGAAGGTTTTAAAGTTAGTGTTGTATAGTGAAAAAAGAAGCGAGATGAAGGGAGATGAAACAAACATGGAACTTGAATTCTTGGCCCTGTCTCTTGACTGTTGTGAACTGTTAGAAACCTCACTTCTATCATCTGTAAAACGGAGTTTAAGTACTGAGAAATATTTTGTGAGTGTTACATAGAATGTGAGTACAAAGTATGGCACACAGTAGACCCTTGAAGATGGTACTTATTGGTTAGCCTCATTCTTTTGTGACTTGTATTATTACTTTTATATGTAATATCAATCAAAGGCGAACTATTGAGTCTCAAATTAATTACGTCCTAAAGGAGGAAAGCAATATTTTAAATGCATTTCTCCTCTGTGTTTTGGAATTATATTCCCAAATACACCCATTTGATATGTGAGGCCATTTGCAGAACACTCAATGATACGGTGCATTCCTGAATCGTAGTGGAGCATCTCTGGCTATTTGTCATGTTGAAATGATGGAAACACACTTTCCAATGATCCTGTGTAATGGAGAAGAATGTGGCTTTTGCTCCATACATTTACCCCTTTAATACTTTCAACATCTTCCTGTAGTCGTGGGGAGAGGCAGGAGAGGATTGTGCATATAAATTGCTCTCTGCTATTGCTACTGCTGCTGCTTTCAGAATGAAAACACACACCCACCAAACACAGAAGGCTATTTGCTGAGCATTCTTTCTGTGTTTTGAAGGCAATAAAGACTTTAATCAAGCCTTTGAAGCGACATCTGCTCATGTCCTCCCCACGGGACTCACTCTAGGTCCATCTTAGGCTGGTCTCAACCTATCACTATAGCGCTATCCCTTTTCTTGCCAAAGCAAACCAGTTACCATTCTCCAAACAACTTCCATGTTTTACTGTTTCTGCACTTTTGCTCGTGCTGTTTCTTCCCCCAGACTTGAGAAGCATTTCCTCTCCTGTCTGCTAAATGTGTATCATCCGTTCTGAGTAATGTTCCCCTAAAATGAATATCCATCCGGAACCTCAGAATGTGATCTCATTTGAAAACAGGTTCTCTGCAGATGTGATTAGTGAAGATGACGTCAAACTGGAATAGGGTGGACCCTAATCCAATGACTGGTATCCTTATAAGAAGTCACTGAAAAATCAAAATCTTAAAAAAGTAAATAAAAGGAAAAAAAAGCAAAACAATATATAAATCAAGAATAAAAGTTGTTGAAAACAGAGAGTCACAGACCCATGTGGACCAAGCCATGTGAAGTTGAAGGCAGAGGTTGAAGTGATGGAGATAAAAGCCAAGGCCAACCAAGGATTGTTGCAACCACCAGAGGAAAGGAAGAGGCAGGGAAAGATTACTCCCTAGAGCCTTTAGAAGGAGAGTGGACCATGATTTTGGGCTTCACCCTCCAGAACTGTGAAAGAATAAGTTTCTGTTGTTTTAACCTACCTGAAGGTGATGAAAGTGATGTCGCTCAGTTGTGTCCGACTCTTTGCGACCCCATGGACTGTAGCCTACCAGTCTCCTCCGTCTATGGGATTTTCCAGGCAAGAATACTGGGGTGGGTTTCCATTTCCTTCTCCAGGGGATCTTCCCCACCCAGGGATTGAACCCGGGTCTTCCGCATTGTAGGCAGACACTTTACTGTCTGAGCCACCAGGGAAGTCCTTTAACCTACCTAGTTTGTGGTAATTTGCCATGGTAGCCCTTAGGCTTTTTCAAGGTCAAGCTGAAATATAACATTTCCCAGATCTCCTCAACTAGATGTAATTTCCCACTCTTGACCTCTGTACCTAGGCTGTAGTATAAAGATCACAATCTTCAGTGCCAGAAAAATCTTGGCTCTCATCATGGTCCAGCTACTGACAGAGTTTCTTCATCTGTCCACTGGAATTAATAATGTCTATCTAATAGGATTATTGTGTCCTTAAATATGGTTCTCTCTCTCTTTTTTCAAACCAGTTCACCCATTCTGCCTCATGTTGCAGTAACTTTGTAGTAAGAGCAGTAGTTCTCTTATTGCTCGTTCCAGTGCTGGAGGGAGCATGGGTCGGCATGTAGTCAACTTCATCTCAAACCAGACAAAATGCAGTCCCCTCCAGTGGTAGACACAATCAGTTTTCCAGGAGTCTCCCTTTCCTAGCCAGCCATGTTAGCAGTCCAGTTTTCGACAGTGGGAGTTCTTGCTGTAAGTTTGTTGATTTGGTTATAAAAGACAAATGGGGAAGTCTGCTTTTAGCTATTATGCACCAGAGTTGTAAGGTCCAGGGTGGATTTTGTCTCAGTGTCTAAATGTGGAGCAAGTAAGAGCCCTCTACTGATTGTCCAGTTCCTGTAGAAGGCACTGGAACACCGTGACACTTGACAAAACCAAATGTTTATCAAGCTCCTGCAAAGCTGGTCTCTCTTCCTTCAGGACATTCTCCCAAAGGCCTCATCCTTGGAGGATTTCTCTGTTGTTTCACTCCTGGAGCCTTGACTGCCACGCCCAAGTTGAGCACTCAAAGGTACTCCTTGTCAGCAATTCTTTTTGACTCAGTCACCACCCTCACCTCAGTCACCACCCTCACCAAGCTTTTTGAAAATGTCAAGAATAATATCATCCCCCTATTTTTAGTCCGAATCTCCTTTTTGAAAGCTTTTCTATAAGACTGCACTGAAGTGTGTATGGTTATTGACTGGTACTCCACTTAGCATGACAGAGTTAATAAACCCAAATGCCTGCCCTCTCTGTCTGGTAAGCCCTTGTATTAGTATGCTAGGCTGATAAAAAAATTACCATGAGTGGTTTGAACAACAGACCTTTTTACCCTCACAGTTCTGGGGGCTAGATGCCTAAGATCAAGGCATCAGCAGGGTTAATTTCATTGTGAGGCCTCTGTCCTTGCCTTGTAGATGGCCATGGCTGTGTCCTCATGTCATCTTTCCTCTTTGTGAGTACATATCTGAGTTCAAATGTCCTCTTATAAGGATGCCAGTCATACTGGATTAAGGCCTCACTATGTGCTTGTGTGCTAAGTCGCTTCAACCATGTCCAACTCTTTACGACCCCATAGACTCTAGCCTGTCAGACTTCCCTGTCCATGGGATTTCCCAGGCGAGAATACTGTAGTGGGTTGCCATTTCCTTCTCCACGGCATCTTACTGACCCAAGGATCAAACCTGGGTCTCCTGCATTGCAAGCGGATTCTTTACCACTGAGGCACTGGGGAAGCCATAAGGCCTCACTCTAATGATTTCATTTTATCTCAGTTACCTTTTTAAACGCCTCATATCCAAATATAGTCACATTCTTACAGAGGGTTAGAACATGAACATCTGAATTTTGGATGAGCAGAAAGCTTAAACAGACCTGTAGTTGTCTTATGATCATGATCAAAATGATTTGAAATCATTTTATGATTAATTTATTATTTAGTCTTTCTTCTCCAAATATGTCTTTAAGCATTCAAGATGTTTAGATTCATGGTGTTCATTATACATATAGAAATTACTCCAGCACAATTTATAGGTCTTCCTCACCAGGAAAGGCAAATAATTGACAAAAGTTAGCACTTGTGAACATCTTACATGTGCCAAGCACTGTAATGGTATTTTTAATTTACTCCTGACAGTCACTCAGATGTGGAAATTAAGATTCCGAGAGGCTAAGATTCTGATTTGGTCAAAGACACACTACTACTAAGTCCTAGACTTGGGATTTAACTGTAAACCCGTCTGATTTTAGAGCCATGTCCTTTCTACATGCATCCCTTATCTAGAATTGGAAAACAAGTTTCCTCTTTCCCATTTCACGAAAGTGGAAAAAAAAAACCAAACTAGAGTTTCTAGAAGTTTCCAGTCATCATTTATTCATCCTTCCATTGATCATCTATGCATACTTGACTGTGCATTCTTTATCTTATTATCTCACTTGCTGTTTGCTTGTTTTTTTTTTTAAAGCTTGCCATGCAAATTGCACAACTGAAGAATTAGGAAATTCAGTAAAGTGGTTATTTATAAAGTGGGGTTGGGGAGGGACTTCTCTGGTGGTGCAGAGGACCCTTCCATCTCTAATCTGGGAAGACTCCACATGCCGCATGGCAGCTAAGCCTGTGTGTCACAACCACTGAGCCTGCGTGCCCCTGAGCCCATGATCCGAATTGAGAAGCCACCACAGTGAGAAACCCTCACACTGTAGCAAAGAGTAGCCCCTCACTCACAGCAAGTAGAGAAAGCCCATATGCATAGCAAGGATGACCCAGCACAGCCAAAAATAAAACTAACTAAACAAATACAATTTAAAAAATAAGTTGGAAAAAAGAACTGAGGAGAGGTTATGTTGCAGGGAGCTGTTTCAGTCATGCTGGTATAATGAAGGGATTCAGATTTGTCATATGGCCTCTGCAATCAAGCTCCACTTTACGGCACATGGGCTTGCAGTACCAAAAAGTGCTCTGTTGGTGTGCATTGTCCCCTATGCAATTTTGTTCACACACTCTGAAAGTGGTCAGAGATCACACAGGAAAAGTCAGGAGCATCCTGGTTCTCCAGACATTTTCTGTGATCATGACATAGTTTGTGATACTGTTTCTATCTAGAAAATGGTTCAGCTCTTATGTATGAATTCTTTGCAGAGGAAAGGGGTGTTGGCTGTTCAAGTGACAGATAAAAAACGTTTGAGAGGATTGGAGGACCAGTTAAAAATTATGATGTCTGTGACAACAGCGGAGAAGGCAATGGCAAGCCACTCCAGTACTCTTGCCTAGAAAATCCCATGGATGGAGCAGCCTGGTAGGCTTCAGTCCGTGGGGTCGCTAAGGGTCGGACACGACTGAGCGACTTCACTTTCACTTTTCACTTTCACACATTGGAGAAGGAAATGGCAACCCACTCCAGTGTTCTTGCCTGGAGAACCCCAGGGATGGGGTAGCCTGGTGGGCTTCCGTCTATGGGGTCACACAGAGTCGGACATGACTGAAGTGACTTAGCAGTAGCTGCGGGTGATAACAGCCATGCTTCCCACTGTGAAATTCTTTATGGTTTATATGGATCTTCTATACCTCATCTGATTTTCACAAAAATACATTGAAGTAATTAGGCAGACACTGTTATATCTTCTTTCCAGATGTGAAAATTGTCATTCAAAGAGGTTAAATGGAAGCAGAACAGACTCCCAGGTCTTTTGATCACCCCTGACTTTCTTGCTAAATTACTCTGTAGAAGTCCTACTAACTGAGTTCATTCACTTCCAACTATTGAATGCTTTATCCTCCTGGAACAATTTATAAGTAGAATTGGGGCCATAAATAATTGCTTATTAGTCTCAACTGCCTAGTGGATGCCAATCAAGATGCAGGGATTCTTTTCTCTCCAGGCTTTATGAAGCCAAACATTTACTAAATTCAGGCCATATTTCAGTCTTCCTTCCATTGCTCTGGCTGCTAATAACTCATAACAAATAGTCACTGTGTATGGAATATTAGCCATTTGTCAGGTGCTGCCTTTGCATTGGGATCTGATCTTCACCAGAACTGTGCAAGAGAAGTATTATACCCACCTGACAGATGGGGAAACCGAGGCTTGGCACTCTTAAGTAACTTTCCCAAGGTTACACAGAGAGTAAGTGGCAGAGCCAGAATTTGAAGTCATTGAATCTGGCACCTGACCATTGCTTTTAAAGACGCTACCTCTTTACCTGGGGGGAAGTCCATTCCTAAGTAAATCGATTGAAAAGAATGAATGGTAATCTTAGATAAATGCAATGGAATATGCACCTGGAAGGTGGCATTGTCATCTTACCTGCATCATCCAGTTAGGTAATAGTCTTCTATTGTTGCCTGGGAATCTTATGATGTCAACCTAGCTTCTCTGGGTGTAACCCGCACTCACTCTGCCCACATAGGGGATGTTCTCTTTGCTTATTCTTGATATAAAACAATTTCTGACCTTGTCTCTCTCTACTCCACCAGATCTGTTCAATGCATTCCACATATTAGTTTGGTTCCTATGTAATCACTTAATTGGAAACATACTCACCAACAGACATCTCAGTTCCTAGATCCTTTCTGGATAAAGGGTTAATCACTTCTATTGGCAACTGGTGTTAAGAAGCATCCTAATGAAGAGCCCTGGGTAGACTGATCCTTTCTACTAGGAACAATCCCCTCTGTGCATAGAGCTGGCAAGAACCCTGAACTGAACTGGCTTCCTTGGAACTCCACTGTCTGAATGATCTGTAGCCATCTATCTCTTTTGTCGTGGCCTGTGATTTACCCTCATCACACTAGCTGGCAGAGGCTAGGGGAGAGCTACTCATCAAACGAGTTGCTGGGGGATCAGAGGAGTGGTCCTTACACAAATCATCTTCATGACTTAACAGGACTTTGATTCAGATGGCTCAGTGCATGTCCCAGAGATGTCTCCTCTTGCAGTAGTGAAGAATGCCACTTTGGATGTAAAGATGGAAGGACTGAAAGTCCAAGCCTTCCCTGATGCTCCCCATCCATCCTTGGTGTCTGCATTTCTGAATACTGTAGCTACCTTTTCCTGAGCTATTCCTTGCAGGTGCAATCTTGACTTCTCAGAGTGGGCAGCCTCTGTGCACTGAATCATCTCAGCCCTCCTGCCACTAACAGGAGCAGCATCCTTAGAGCATCAGTGACGAATACCTGCCATGGGAGGCCAAACTAGGAAAAGGAAGACTGTGTATGGCATAAATAGTAGACACATTCAGTACATAGGACCAGAAGGAAGGAAAGAAGGGACAGATGGTTTTCAAAATTAAAATGGCTTTATTAATCCCATGGTGGCAGTGGGATGGTGGGAAATGTTTATTCTTCAGATTTTAGATTACCCCTTTCCCAAATAGAATAATACCAGTGAGAAAATTGCCACTGCTTTTCAGTCACTAAAAAATTTAGTATCTAAGCACATTTGAGAAACAGCAACACAGAAGCTGCTTTTTAATCTTTCATCCTGAAATTAGCCTGCCTGGCTCTAAGATGTAGCCTGTGATCTATTGGCTACTCAGGAGTGCTTTAGAGGATGTTCAGGCTGGAAGGGCCCTTGGAGATGATCTAGTCTAGTGATTCCAAAAGTTTTCATCAACCAGGGCATCTTTAATTAATTTCCCTGTGCCTTCTATGTTTTGAAATATCTGACCTACTAAATAAATACTGAATAAATTCTACTAAATACAGACTTTGTCAGCAAAGTAGTATCTCTGCTTTTTAATATGCTGTCTATGTTGGTCATAGCTTTTCTTCCAAAGAGCAAGCATCTTTTAATTTCATGGCTACAGTCACCATCTGCAGTGATTTTGAAGCCCAAGAAAAAAAAGTCTTTCACTATTTCCATTGTTTCCCCATCTATTTGCCATGAAGTGATGGGACCAGATGCCATGATCTTAGTTTTCTGTTGAGTTTCAAGCTAGCTTTTTTCACTCTCCTCTTTCACTTTCATCAAGAGGCTCTTTAGTTCCTCTTCGCTTTCTTCCATAAGGGTTGTGTCATCTGCATATCTGAGGTTATTGATAATTCTCCCGGCAATCTTGATTCCAGTTTGTGCTTCATCCAGTCCAGCATTTCACATGATGTACTCTGCATATAAGTTAAATAAGCAGGGTGACAATATACAGCCTTGATGTACTCCCTTCCCTATTTGGAACCAGCCCTTTGTTCCATGTCCAGTTCTAACTGTTGCTTCTTGACCTGCATTCAGTTTTCTCGGGAGGCAGGTGACGTGGTCTGGTATTCCCATCTCTTTAAGAATTGTCCGGATTATTGTGATCCACACAGTCAAGGGCTTTAGCATAGTCAATGAAGCAGAAGTAGATGTTTTTCTAGAATTCTCTTGCTTTTTCTATGATCCAGCGGATGTTGGCAATTTGATCTCTAGTTCCTCTGCCTTTTCTAAATCCAGCTTGCACATCTGGAAGTTCTCAATTCACATACTGTTGAAGCCTGGCTTGGAGAATTTTCTGCATTGCTTTGCTAGCATGTGAGATGAGTGCAGTTGTACGGTAGTTTGAACATCCTCTGGCATTGCCTTTCTTTGCTGTTGGAATGAAAACTGACTTTTTCCAGTCCTGTGGCCACTGCTGAGCTTTCCAAATTTGCTGGCATATTGAGTGCAGCTCTTTTAGAGCATCACTTCCACTATCTTTGTTTGTAGTAATGCTTCCTAAGGCCCATTTGAGTTCGCACTTCAGGATGTCTGTTTCTAGGTGAGTGATCACACCATCGATGGTTATCTGGGCTTAGGTTTAAGGCATTTCCCTTAGGCTTGATGAAATGCTGAGCATGATTTATAGGCACCCATCATGACCTTATAATCCTTGTGAAGAACCATTCATCTTTTTCTCCGATGAGACAGATGAGAAGACTAAAATTTAATAACAAGAGTGATTGGCCCAAGGTCACACAGGCCTTAATGGCAAGGAGGACCAGAGCTCCTGTCCCTCAGTCTCCATCCTCTTTCTCCACAGCCTCAGTTTTCATGTGCTTTCAGTCTAAGAGCTTAGTTAGCATTGCTTCCTATTCTTTGTTGAAAGGGGCTTCTTAATGAGGAGATAGGGAGGAGAAAACCACAAATTAGCTTTGATTCATTTTGAGGATGGCAGTGTTGAGTACAGAGATTTTGTATAACAGAGGGTACCACGGAGGCTGGAATGGGAGTATAGCTTTATGGAAAATGTGTAGACTTTGGTGTCAAATTTACATGGGTTCAATGCCTAGCTCTGCCACTTAGTGGCTGTGTGGCCATAGGTCAGTTCCTTATTACTCTGAACGTCTGTGTCTGGCACATGTGGGCATTCCACAAGTGTTTGTTTGCTGAATCAGTGGAATGGGCACCGCGATGCTTACCTCATGGGGCTCTGTGTGGACTGAATGAAATGATGTAAATGTATACCCTGTAATGTGTCTAATACCTAGGAGATGGGAAAAATTAAAAATCCAGCCTCCTTTCTGTGAATGACCTCAGGCATCTCCCTATAGACTATCTCAGACACTGTTGCTCTTGAAAGGTTCATTTAGGCAGTCAGTATGTGTCAGTCCTGTGGACACTGTCCTGGAGGGCTTAGAAGGATCAGAGTTATTCTCAGTAGTGAAGTTCTCTCTCCTGTTTTCTTCCCCTTTTCAGTGATGGTCTTTGCTAAAACGATTAGAATTTGAATACGAATACCCCATGATGGGGCTTCCGAGGTCTCACTAGTGGTAAAGAACCCATCTGCCAATGCAGGAGACATAAGAGAAGCGGGTTCGATCCCTGGGTTGGAAAGATCCCCTGGAGAAGGGAAGGCTACCCATTCCAGTATTCTTGCCTGGAGAATTCCATGGACAGAGGAGCCTAGTGAGCTACAGTCCATGGGGTTGCAAACAGTCAGACACAACTGAAGCAACTTAGCACACACTTGCACTTCTAGTTGAGCCATAATGAAGATCCACTTAGGTGTTTGACTTTTTCTTTCTTTTACTCCGATGGCTCTGTGACTGTTCGTATACCTTGTAGTTAACCAGACATATACCTACTGCCCAGTAGGTCAGATAATAAAGCTTCAGCAGTGTGTACTTTATGTGATTTTCATTGGAAGCTGTATTTGGTAAGTTCATACTCTCTTAGTTTAGTGAAATGTTGAGACAGAGCCTTAATGGTAGGGCTTTTGTTCCCACATGTAGGGAGACAGTCACGTTGACCAGAATGAGCTATGCACAGCCTACACAAAAAGAGCTGGCCAAGCCCTACTACACATTCCACCTGGGGTCAAAGGAGGCATTTGTAGTCCCTCATCACTCACTGGCCACGGGATGTGGAGGTAAGCCAATAACACCTTCATGCACAGCTCTGGAGCCCATTTTGATGCCCCAGAGAAGACCAGGTGGCCTAGCGTTTGATCAACTGTCCCCTCTCATGACAGCAGGGATGCAAAAAAAAAACCATCCAAATCCACAAAATCCCATAGTGTGATTATTACAAAGGGTTTAGAGTCAATGTGAGAGAATAGGTAAGATTTACCTCCCCTGCACTGGACTTTTAGGTCAAGTTGATATAAATTTCATGAGCTATGTAGAATCTTGGCTGGTCTCATGTTTGCAGAAACTGTTTGTCAGACTCAAATAAAAATTTTTCATTTTGTAAATGACCTGGAGTAATATTGAAGATGAAAAGTTGTATGTTTGAAAGGCAGAACAAGCAAACAAAATACTTGAAGAGCACCATGTACAATGAAGGCGTATAATGAGAAATTTTACCCCGTTTTGTTTTTCTTGCAGTAGTGTGTGTTTTTTTTCTTTTTCTGTTCCCCCTATTGTGAACTAAGGAGATGGAAAATACCATTGAGACCAGTTAAGAATGGATTGATAACTGTCCAGACATTTGTCTTGTGAGGTACAATGCTGAGATGGTTCTTTCTACGGATTGGAAGAATTAGCTCTGAAACAGGCAAATGAAGGGGACTATTTCTTCATACTGGCTTTTCTGAAGAAGCCAGGGGAAAAGACCAAAGAGGACATTATCTCATTGCTCAAATGATTAGGTGTTTTGGACCCAAAGCTGTGGCTGAGTCACAGCTGACCCGGGGTCAAGGCTCCTAGGTTGCCTCCAAAATTTCCCTTTCTTTGCCAAAGTGGTATGTGGAGGGGTGTGTGTGTGTCCTTTGTGGGGCACGTTTCTCAGTGGAGGTAGAAACTTATTTACCTCCTTTTTGACTACTTATTGACTCTGGCTTATTGACTACTTGTTGACTCTGGCTTATTGTCTATTGAGTCTGAAACTACTTATTGACTCTGGCAGGCATTTTGCCCTTGAGGAGGGGGGTGCAGGTGTGGGGCGTGCTGGGGTCTTAGCTTGAATATTTACTACATATATAGCCTGATGCAGATGGCTTATCTTCACAGCCTCAATTGGCTCGTCTAAGAAATGCAGAGAATAATAATACTAACTTCTAAGGTTTGTTTCATGGGTGAAATAAGATATTGTTTGTAAAGCCCTTTCTCCCCATGCCAGGCACAAAAGGAAGCAGCTGGTCAATGAAAGCTAGATGAGAATCGCAAAGTTTGGCAGGGAAAGGACTGACTGGGCTTGGAGACTATTGTTTTGGATGTGCCATTGGTGAGACCACATTCTTTGGGCCAGTGAGTTACTCAGAGGAGTCCTGACAGATGGCTACAGGATGCAGGTTGAAGCTCTGTCTGGTGCTCTTTAGTTTCAAGCATTGGTATTAAGGAAGTGCTGGTTAAAGACCTGAGGGACTTTTACATATGTCCAGTGGCTGAGACTTCACTTTTCAATGCAGGGAGTGCAGGTTCGATCCCTACCAGCTTTGGCAATCTCAACAGGAGGCCAAGCTAGGTCCAGATTCATTATTTCCTGGCACTTCCTCAACCAAGCATGCAAATCTTCATCAGACTTTTGGGTTTTGTTTTAGGAAATACTCTAAATTGGGCTTCCCTTGTGGCTCAGCTGGTAAAGAATCCACCTGCAATGCGGGAGACCTGGGTTTGATCTCTGGGTTGGGAAGATACCCTGGAGAAGGGAAAGGCTACCCACTCCAGTATTTTGGCCTGGAGAATTCCATGGACTGTATAATTCATGGGGTCGCAAAGAGTCAGATTCAACTGAGCGACTTTAACTTTCACTTTAAATACCAGCCTTTCTTCTCCTCTTTCTTCTCCTTTAAAAGCAAAGTATAATGAGAATTATACTTAAGCCACTCCCCTCCCCACCCCAACTTCATCCCCTGCCTGCCCATGGTTTGGGAAACCTCAGCAAATGCCTCTCAATGCCTGGTGGACAGGCCTCTCATCGGAGTCTCTCTGGCATTTCCCTTGCTCTGAACCCCAGCCCACAGGAGGAGGAGCAGGCCAGAAGAGACTGCATTGTGTTCTGCATGAGAAACATCTAGGAGTAGGACCTAATTTATAATTAGACAGTTTCTTGGAAGTACATCAATGTGAAAGTCGCTCAGTCGTGTCTGACTCTTTGTGACCCTATGGACTATACAGTCCATGGAATTCTCTAGGCCAGAATATTGGAGTCAGTAGCCTTTCCTTTCTCCAGGAGATCTTCCCAAGCCAGGGATCGAACCCAGGTCTCCCACATTGCATGTGGATTCTTTACCAGCTGAGCCACAAGGGAAGCCCAAGAATAGTGGAGTGGGTAACCTATCTCTTCTCCAGGGGATCTTCGCAACCCAGGAATTGAACCGGAGTCTCCTGCATTGCAGGTGGATTTTTTACCAACTGAGCTATCAGGGAAGCCCCGAAGTACATCAAGCTCAGCCTCAAATCAGAGCATCTCTTGGGGAGAAATGTGTATTTGGATGTTTCATTTAAAAATTCCTCATTGAATCCCAAAGTATTTTGTTGCAATTCCTACTCAATGCCTTCCAAATTCTCCCTAACTCTTCTTTGATTGCAGTGATTTCATTAATAATGGATGGAATGGAGCAGTCAAGATTGTGCCAGGCTCTCAGCGGTGGACAGAGGGCAGCACAGGCAGAGAAGTCCTGCCTCTCTGGGGCTGTGGAAACCAGCAGTGCTTAGGCTAAGAGCTTGCCACCTAGCCTCCCTTTTCTGGACGCCTGTTATTTGCATCCTTAAACTGCTGTGATCTGTCTAGGAGAAAGGCCTTTTTAAGTAGTGGGCAGGAAGTAAACTACTAAAAAGATTTGGCAAGGAGATTACATTTCCATGAAGGTGTCTGTACTGCCACCCACACTTGCTCTTTCCCCATTCTCTCCTCATCCCCTTCTAGTCCTCCCTCCATTGAGACCTCCTGTGTTGCCCAATAAAATGGTCTTTTCTTTTGCCATCTCATTTGATCTTTTAATCGCATCCACCATCGACTGTTCTTTATTTTTGTTTATTTGATTCTGCCTTTCTCCTTCCTCAGTGGATACTCTTTCTAAGCCTCCCTTACAAGCTTGTCCTCCTGTAACTGATCCTTAAATGGTAGGGTTCCTTAGAGCTTGTTTCTGTGCTTTCTCCTCTTGCCCATCTCTGTATACCCTGCCCCACCATCTCATTTACTCTTGGTGCTTTAATGTTTTGTGCATTGACTGCCATATTTCCTTCCCCACTCTTCATGCTTTCTACCAAGTGTGTTGGGCTAAATAGTCTCTCTACAACAGAAGACTGAATTAGGGCTAACTGTGAAGCACACTGATGGTTTAATGTCATTTTCTTTTGCTCAAACTCATGTCCATCGAGTCGGTGATGCCATCCAACCATCTCATCCTCTCTCGTCCCCTTCTCCTCCTGCCTTCAATCTTTCCCAGTGTCAGGATCTTTTCCAATGAGTCAGTTCTTTGGTGGCCAAAGTATTGGAGCTGCAGCTTCAACATCAGTCCTTCTGATGAATATTCAGGACTGATTTCCTTTAGGATGGACTGGTTTGATCTCCTTGCAGTCCAGTTGGGGGACTCTCAAGACTCTTCTCCAGCACCACAGTTCGAAAGCATCAGTTCTTCAGTGCTCAGCTGAATCAGTGGAAAGACTGTCTTTGCAAGTATTTCTTAAACCCTCAGCCCAGCCAGGGACAGCAAATGTACCTGCTTCAGATCCAGAAGATGCACACACCACTTGACTCCATTCATCTCAATTATGTGACATTATTAAAAAGCCAAAACTATGGTGATGTAGAAAAAAGCAGCTGTGAGGAGTTAGCAGTAGACGGGCAGGTGTGACTTAGAAGGGGTAGCATGAGGTTGGAGTGTTTGGAGTGACAGTGTTGACAGGTCTGCAAATGTATACATGTGATTAAACTCGAAACTATAACCAACAAAAGGCAATTGTATTGTATCAGCAGAATTTCAAAAAGAACTAAGGCCACCTACATCGTTTTTATTTCTCACCCATTAGCCTCCCTGCCCCCAAACTCGGGCACTCTTAGCCTTAGATGACTTGGCAGGTTTGGAAGAAGGCTAATAAGCGAAACATAGTTTAAACTTGGCCCTTGATTCTTTTCAAGTAATGAGAAGCTAATTTATCCTCCCATGTACCATCTCTGTTGAAAAGTGCCACGTGGGCAATGAGGGATGATGCAAAGTACTAGGGCACGCTCATATGAAGTAGTGGGAAGCTGGGTGAAAGAGAATTTATGCCCAAGTTACAGCTCAAAATCCTCAAATGCTCCACTTTGCAGCTTTCTGTGAGTGTTTGATGTGACTTCAGTTCCTGTTTGTACTTGAAGCCCAGACTAGGCAGACCTTGACTTCTGTAGGCTCCAAGCCCTTGGTGGTGGTGGTGTGTATGGGGTCACCCATCAAGCTTCCAGGAAAGAGTAATGACTCTGGAACCTTCAGTTCAGATGCTGTAGGGCAGAAGGACCCCTCGTTTCTGCCAGACTGGGGAGCTTCCCTTTTCCCCTCTCCCTCTCTTGTATCTCTTCCTGAAGTCTTGGGTATGTTCTAGTCCAGGACAAGAGGAAAAGAGAAGGAATGATTTGTCACCAGTTATACTGTAACTGGACTAGCTTCAGTAAAAGGCATAGTATTTTTTCCCCCAAAATTTCCTCTCCTTACTTACTGGTGGACTTTTGGCAAGGCATTTAACCTTCTTTGATTCTTTCCTCATCTGGGACACGTGGATAGCACCATCTGTTTTGCTTAACTTCCAGAATGACCGTGCCAGAATGACCGTTTGGATCAAAGGTCAAAGAGTTGGGCACATAACTGAACTGAATTGAAGGGCGAATTGAATAGGATTTATGATGGACTAGCTTGGACACCTACCATTTCTTCTCATGGGATGGTGTGTTGTGATTTCCAACTTACTAAGCCACCCAATTGCAAATATATATTTTTTGCAGCCTCGAGTACATTTCATCCAGCTTATTTTCAAAGTCGTGTGTGGAGAGCCATGATCAGTGAGCAGAGCACTTCTGAAATAAAATACAAATTCCCATCAAGGTTTTCTGACATGTTAGACAGGATGCCAAATTGTTACTGTGATGCAGAATAATTAGGCAGCATTGAAAAGCAGTTTTTATCATGCCTGCAATTCATTCGTACTTGCCCACAGTCAAACCAAGCATGTTTTGAGGTGTGTTAATTTGGGGGAAGAATGATCTAGGTCCTTCATCCTTATCAGCTTTTGAGGATAAAGCATCTTCTTCTGTGGCTATGGACCCACTCCCTCCTCTCCTCTGAACCCCTCTGACATTTTGCTGGGACTACTCTTAAAGCTATTGCCACATTTTTCCTGTAGCAATCATTGCTTCTTTATTTGCCACATCCTTGAATGGTCTAGAAGTTCCTTCAGGGCTAGCACGATGTATGTGTACTGCCTTGTGCATGGCTGGTATCTAGATTTAGCTCCTGAGTTGAAAGTGAAAAGCAAAAGATGTTACCTTGAATTCTACGAAGACAATCTGTTTTGTTTTGCTTTTTTATTTAGGAAAACAAAATTAAATGTGTTGATTACTGAAGTAGTGGTTAGCAAAACAGAAAAAAGGAAAATTAGCTGTAATCCACCCCTTAGGTCAACATGCTCATCACTTATTCGAGCTTCCTGTGTTCAGTTGCTGTGAATGGTGGTTGATGGTTTATGTGGTGAGTCTCAAGATTTGACAGTGCCCTCAACCACCTCACAGAGTGATGGGGAAGACAGGTACAGAAGCCTCGTCCTACAGCCATTTGGGAGCCAGTACTAGTCTTGAGCAGGACTTTGAGAAGGTGAAAATATTTCAGGGATGGATATTTATCCATTAGCCATGTGCAGGATGGTGTGAAGAAAGCGTGACCTCAAGTCTGGAGGCCAATAAGGAAACCATTGCTAAGAGGCCACACATTTTGCCATTTGGCCTGAAGATTAACACGATGTCACTTGACTAGAGGGACATCCCTCCCAAGTTACTCACTCTGGGAACTTCCAAGAGTGAGACTTGGAGGGGAACATTGCCCTCTTCACAGTGACCGAGCACAAAGGGACTGAGGGGAGCCCCTCATTGCAAGGGTGGCAGGCCATGTTTTCTCTCTCTCTCCCCTGACTGGCTGAGCTCCCAGGCCATGCTGCAGAACTGAGCCCTAGGGGACTTACCTTTAACCCGCAAAGCTGCCACTAGGGGATCGTATTAAGAAATATCTTGGGGAATCTTCTCCAAGTCTTCCCCTGTGACTCTATAAGAAATTTAGATTTTCTTAAGAACTAGGATGCTCCTGGTCAGAATGGTGTAGATCGCAAGACATTTCAAGCTAGAAGAGCCTTGGAGACCTTTCATTTTATAGATGTGTTAGGGAGACCTGGAAAGGTAATATTTGCCCAAGTGTCATACTTGCCTACTTTGACTTAAGTGGCAAAAGTGGCCCCAGATTTCTCTCCTGAATCCTTCCACCATGACCCAGCCACTAAATACATGTTGCTTCCAGGTTAGAGAAGATGGCTCGGCCTCTGCAAACCAAGGCCTTTATAGCTGGGACACCTGCAACAGAACCCAGACTCCAAGGACTCTGGTTGATTGTTGGACACAGTGCTGCAATTTCAAAACAATCAAGAAGCAAATAGACTCAAAACTTATAACAATCAATCCCATTACCCTCCTTTTAGACACCCCCCTATTTTCTGCTGGGGTTATTTTTGAGATTATTTCAGGAATATGCTTTGGTTTTAATGGCACCATAAACTGTGATCTGGGATGGAAGGATGGGATTAGTGGGCTTGTTTTACTGTAAAAGGTACTAAGCTCTTCTGACTTTGCACCTGGTACCACTTCGCAGCAATATTTAGGTTTAAAAGGCCACTATTGAGGGTGACAAGTTTACTGTTAGAACCAATCTCAGGAACAGGAAGTGGCTAGAGCCTGCCTTCAGGAGGGGTGAGCTACCCAAAGTTTGAAGGAGGAGTGACATTTCAAATGATAGGGTTAGTTTGCTGCTGGTTTTTCATTCTTTGTGGCTACCCACACCCTTAGGGCTTCCCTGGTGGCTCAGGTGGTAAAGAATCTGCCTTCACTGTGGGAGCCCTGGGTTCGATCCCTGGGTTGGGAAGATCCCCTGAAGAAGGGAATGGCAACCCAGTCCAGTATTTTTGCCTGGAAAACTCCTTGGACAGAGTAGACTGGCGACCTGTAGTCCATACGGTCGCAAAGAGTCGGACATGACCTTATTGACTAACACTCTACTTTTAACCCACACTCTTAGGAAGTGGACATGGGAAAATATGAGCTACACTTTTTATCAACTGAGCTCCAGTCATTCTTTTCTATTCATATGCTTGTCTGTTTTTATTTGAACCCACAAACCTCTTTCTGTATGCTGCGAATTGCCCTTTGTCACACTCTTACTACACTTGTATACATTTAGGGTCTTCTTGACTTCCCTGGTGGCTCAGCTGGTAAAGAATCCACCTGCAATGCAGGAGACCCGGATTCGATCCCTGGGTTGGGAAGATCCCCTAGACAAGGGAATGAGGAGAGCACATGTGAGTTTTTGGAAAACAGTAATTTCTCCCTTCTCTATATCCTTGGGTAAAATCGGAAACATGCAGGTTTCTGTATATCGATTTACAGAAGCTCATGACTCTATTCAGATGCTGTGACATTAGGTCTGTTGGAGACCAGGAGCCGTTTGGCCGCAGAGAATGTTTTCAGGTTTGGAGGAAAAGTTAACCCTGAAAGTAGATAATGTGACATGTTCTATTTTTAATGAGTGTATTTTCCTGGTTCAGGTTAGAGGTGTTGGTTCATCATTTTGATTCTTGACAAAGGATTCTGCTTCGACTCTCAGCTCCCTGGTGGGTTAGGTTTTCACAGAAACATCTGTACTATAGCAAAGAGATCTGTGCTGTCCTCGACGGTGTTCACTAGAAGGTTACCCTATGAATATCTGTAACTGGAAGCAGCCTTGTCAGTCTTTACTCCCAGCTGTAGACAGGTCTGTAGCCTGGCTATGGGAAATTCAGTCATTTAAAAAGAATCCTTTACTATCAGTCAGGAACTAAGTGTAGCAGAGCAAATGGGCTGTATCCAATGCTCAGCTATTTCTTCTAGTATCTTCCCCAACATATACTCACTATTGCTAAGCATTGTGGGTACTCAGGGAGCAAATAGTCCCAAAGATTGGCCTTGGAGGGAGGGGAACATGACTGGAATTCTGATTAAGGGAGAACTTCCTTTTTTGACTTATAATTCCTAAGAAATTTATTTCAGAAGAGAATCGATCTTAGATGGTTCTTCCCCCTCATTTCAACTGTCCTTTCTTTTCATTTCTGGCAGCTCCTGCAGACAAGCAATTACTACATGGAAGATATGTGTGTACCTCAGTGACCCAAGTTGCTAGGAGACATCAAGTGTCTCAGGTCAGAGCAGTGGGGGAGATTTGGGGTATCTTCACAGCCCTTGACTTTTCAACTTCAATTATAAATCCGTTTGGTCGAATTGTGGTTTCAGCTGTGTGTAGTCCATGCCACAGGCTTTCAGTAAACAGCTGCAGTACACAAGCAGCCTGGCCCTATTTGTTATCATCTCTACTAAGCTGCTGAGATAAATGCATGGGGAGGGTGATTTAGCAAGTGAAAGCCTGTCAAGTTTTAGTGTAGGTTCTTAGGTTCATGAAGAAAAATGACGCTTGGCACATGACTATATTTGATTTTAAAGGGGGAATAAAAAGATGAAAAGACTTTCAGATCTGTTCTAAGTAGCATCAGATTTTTTTTTTAATCTTTGTTCCTGCCTTTTCTATGGATTTAGAGCAGTCTTTTGAGGGGGAAATTTGCCCCATTCAGAAAGCAATAGATCATGTTTTCCATTCTATATGCATTTTACTATTCATCTACCTTGTTTCAGTGAACATTAAAATCAACCAAACCCTACAATCTAAATTTTGCTTTCTCGGTGTAAATGAACATAGTCATTCTTAGTTGAATTCAAGCAGCTTTCATATAGAAACATTATTATAGCACAAAAGCAGCAGGAAAAAAAAAATCAGACACTGTAGCACAACACATGTTTCACTGGGCCCATGACAAATATGTTGACCTGAAAGTAACCAAACTGTATTCTCTCAGACTCATTAACTCTTTCAGGCCACTTGCTACTAAGCACCCTGTATCCTGCTGGCTTGAAGCTGTGACTTTGAAGACTATTAGCTTCCTGCCAAAGACTGGCTCAGAGTCAGAAAAAAGGAAAATTTAGAATACATGCTGCATTTGTTGGGCAAATATTTATTTAGTTTATGCTCTGACCAGTGGGAGGGACTGTCACACACGTGTGCACAGCACACATGTAGGCACACACAGCTATGGTAGGGAAATAAGAGTTCATGACAGCGTGTGACTGAGGATCAGGGTGAATAATGTGGACCACAGTTGATGCAGAGTAGTTTAGGAAAAGTAAGTAGGTCATCACTGTGAATTCAGGGAGCCAGGGAAGGGCCACTGGCAAAATGGATCTTGAACCTGACTAAAGAAGAACTGGGAGATCACTGAGTCATGAAATTGCCCAAGTAAGGCAAGTAGTTGTTGAGGGCCTCTTACTTGGTGGATACCAGGGGCAAAGTGAAGAATAAGCCAGGCATCATCTAGGCTTTCATGGAGCTTAACCTGCAGTCTGAAGACGATTATTTTAGTTGTATTTTACTGGCTGGGCTATTACAAATGTGCAAAGTGCTGTGAATAAGTTGAGAATACATTTGAACTGCCTTAATAAAAGAGGCAATCAGAGTGGAGGAGTCTGTGAGTGCAATCTGACCTGGGTCATGGGGCAGGATTCAAGAACACGAAGGTCAAGAACTCAGATTACTTGTCTCATCATCTTGGGTCAAAAAGACACTGACTGTGACTTTTAACACTGTTTCAAGTTCATCTCGTCTATCCTTTTCCCTACACCACGCATACACACACACACATAAGTTTTGTTATCTTCTTCTACTTTCATGCACTTATGGTTATATCAGCCTCAACTTTAAATCTACTTTCTATTCCAAGTTCAAGGTTCCAACAGAGACTGACCAGAATTCCTGTGTTTCATTGCCATGGTGTACATTCCAATCCAATCAGCTATGAAGAGTGCAGGAGAAATACTTGTTATTCCAGGTACAGACAGTTGTTGGGAGAAAGGAGAAGAGCACGTGCAGAGGATTAGTATTTGACCCAAATATGGTGCATTTGATAAACAGTGGAGATCTGGGTATCACTGAGAACCAGGTGCACCATGGTAGGAAGTGATGCGAATGTAGACCAGAAAGGTCAGTAGGTGGGCCTGTGTTTTAGGAGAGCATTTAGGTAAGGAAGAGGAAAGTCTTGGGGTATCATTGGTATTGAGGTATAATCTGACTGCCCAACTCCTGGAGAAACAGGTGAGAAAAGTCTTGCCCTGGATGGGGCCTTGGGGGACTGGAATAAAAATGTTCTGAGATTGATTTTCTGGGTTTTTTATTTTGAAGCTGCTTCAGATTCCTCTGTAAGAGGAGCTTTGGTGATTTCTGTTTCTCCTGGGGAGTGAGCTGCCCTCTGGGGGTCAGGGGAATCCTGGGAGGTGAGGACACCCTTGGGTCTGGCCTGACTTCCTGAGAGTCCAGTGTTAAACACCTTCCCAAAAGAAGACTATGTCCCTCAAAGGCAGAAATGGGAGAGATTCAAAAATCTCCTCCACCTTTGATGAATGCAATATACATGTGTCATACACATGCCCCTTTTCTTGGAGGTTCCCATGACCCCACCTAGATAGGGTCCATTTTTTAATAATGCCTATTGCTGCTGCATCGCTTCAGTTAAGTCCGACTCTGTGCAACCCCATAGACGGCAGCCCACCAGGCTCCCCCGTCTCTGGGATTCTCCAGGCAAGAACACTGGAGTGGGTTGCCATTTCCTTCTCCAATGCATGAAAGTGAAAAGTGAAAGTGAGGTCGCTCAGTTGTGTCCGACTGAGTGACCCCATGGACTGCAGCCTACCAGGCTCCTCCATCCATGGGATTTTCTAGGCAAGAGTACTGGAGTGGCTTGCCATTGCCTTCTCCAAATAATGCCTATTACCCAACTTTAAATATTTAAATTATTTATTTACTTTTAAGCAGTTCTAAAATAACCATTTATTATAATTTAATATAGAAATCAGAATTTTTGCATCCTCTGGGAGATTCAGGAAAGTACACAAAACTCTCTGTCACACCAGTCACCCGAAGAAGATCAAGTTGGCATTTTGTTACATTCTTTCCAGTATTTTGTACATGTTGTGTATTATTTAAAATAAAATTAGAAAAATGTGGTACCTAGAGGTTATTTTTTTATTTTTGAAGAATAAATTTGATCAAAATTTTATTTCACTTCACCCCAAAGGGATTGTAAGTAAGAAATTTTGTAAGCTCAGCTATCATGCATTTCTTTTTTTTTTTCCCTTAATGTTTTTATTGGAGTAGAGTTGATTTACAATGTTGTGTTCGTTTCTGCTATACAGCAAAGTGAGTCAGTTATACATACACATAGACTCTTCAAAAAAAAAAAAAACTTCTGTGGCGCTAGAAAAGTCTGTTGAGAGTCCCTTGGACAGCAAGGAGATCAAACCATTCAATCCCAAAGAAAGTCAACCCTGAATATTCATTGAAAGGACTGATGCTGAAGCTGAAGCTTCAATACTTTGGCCACTTGATGCTAAGAACTGACTCATCGGAAAAGACCCTGATGCTGGGAAAGACTGAAGGCGGGAGGAGAAGGGGACAACAGAGGATGAGATGGTTGGATGGCATCACCAACTCGATGGACATGAGTTTGAGTAAGCTCCGGGAGACAGTGAAGGATAGGGACGCCTGGAGTGCTGCACTCTATGGGGTCGCAAAGAGTCAGGAATTACTACACAACTGAATAACAGCAATAGTCGACTAACAAAAAGTGTTGTGATAGTTTCAGGTGAATAGTGAAGGGATTCAACCCACATACACTCTTTATTTTTAGATTCTATTCCCATATCAGTCATTACAGAGTATTGAATAGAGTTCCCTGTGCTATAGAGCAGGTTCTTATTAGTTATCTATTTTATATATAGATATAAATGGGCTTCCTGGTGGCTCAGCTGGTAAAGAATCTGCCTGCAAATTGGGAGACCATCCCTAATTGGGAAGATCCCCTAGAGGAGGGCATGGCAACCCGCTCCAGTATTCTTGCCTGGAGAATCCTCATGGACAGAGGAGCCTGGTGGGCTACAGTCCGTGGGGTTGTAAAGAGTTGGAAATGACTGAGCAACTAAGCACAGCACTCATTTTATATATAGTAGTGTGTATATGTCGATCGCAGTCTCCTAGTTTATATGCACCCCTATTCCCCGTGGTAACCACAAGTTTGTTTTCTACATCTATAACTCAACTCCTGTTTTGCAAATGGGTTCATTTGTACTATTTCTTTAGATTCCACATATAAGTGATATCATATATTTGTTGTTCTCTGTCTGACTTACTTCACTCAGTATGCAATCTGTAGGTCCATCCATGTCATTGCAAATGACATTATTTCATTCTTTTTATGACTCAGTAACATTGGTACATGGGCTTCCCTGGTGGCTCAGAGGTTAAAGCATTTGCCTCCAATGCGGGAGACCCAGGTTCGATCCCTGGGTTGGGAAGATCCCCTGGAGAAGGAAATGGTAACCCACTCCAGTATTCTTGCCTGGAGAATCCCATGGACGGAGAAGCCTGGTAGGCTACAGTCCACGTGGTCACATAGAGTCGGACACGACTGAGTGACGGAACCGAACCGAACCGAACCGAACACTGGTACATAGAGTTTTGTGTCTGTTTTTTCCCTTAGCATTATATAATGAACATTTCATCATATCACTAAATATTCCTAGTGGTTATATAATTGTATAGATACACACTTAAATATTCACTTATTTGGGCAAATTTAATTGTCAGCCTCTCACCTTCCCAAATAACAATGCAAATAAATATCTTTGTGTGTAAGCACTTCATTATCTCTCTTACTCCAGCTTTCAAAAATTGAAATTACTAGGGGAAAGGATGTGAAGGGTCTTGTTACAGAGTTCCAAAGGGTTTGCTGGAAAGAGTACTGATACATATACTTGCATGGGCCGTTAAGAGATGTTGACAAGCCTATCCTCTCTGGCACTAAGCAATTGTATGGCTTGTATTCCACATTGGAGAGCTGGAAAGCTCATCCAGGGCCTCACCCTTGACATTAACTTCTTTAATGGTTCTCAATACATATCAGGCACAACATGCATGTTTGTTGAATGAGCCACCTCCAACAGGGTAGGTGGTAAGATCCATTAGGATGATATGTGATTTGCTCCAGGTCTGTGGGGATGTCAAAAGGAAATTAATTTAAGCCTCTGTAGGAGAAAGTGGTGGAGAGGTAGGATTGAGAATGAAGGGCTAGTGAGCAAGGATGCTGTTAAATGCTTTGGAATTTAAGCATATCGTGTTAGGGAGAGCAAGTTGTTAAAAAATGATCTACTCCATTCAGCAAAGCAAAGGTGACTGCAAAGGAGATTGTCTATTATTTCAGTGGAAGCATCAATAGGCTAAACCCTGAACCCTGTGGAATAAGTCTGAGGATCCACAGGCCTGACCTATGAACATAGCATTGAATCTTCCATTATGCTAGTTCCTTCAAATGTATTGGGGGAGGAAGCTGGTAAAAGGTTTTCACTCTGGGCCTAAAGCAATCACCTTGGCTTTCTAAGAGGCTGACTGAGCAAGGCTCACTCTTCTCTGGCCTCCTTGCTGCTCTTCAAATACACAAGTCATGCTCCCACCTCAGTGCCTTTGCACTGGCTGTTCCTTTAGTGTGTCATGAGTCTTTCTTAGATACCCACTGGACCAAATCCTTCATCTCATTTAAGTCTTTGCTCATCTCTTACATCATCAATGAGGCCTACATTGAGCACCCTATTTAATTTATGACATTTATTATTTATTTTAAACCCCAACTCTGGCACTCTTATTTCCCCTTACTCTGCTCACATTCCCCCATTTTCATCAAATTGCACTATATTTTTTATTATACTGTAAAAGCATCAGACTCAATTTAGCAACTAACAGTAACAGTAACTTAATTTGTTATTCTGGTTGTTTGTTGTCTGCCCCACCCCCTCATTTTTGCAAAAGCAAGAATCTTTGTCTGTTTTGGTCCTGCTATATTGCTGGAGCCTAAACGGTATCTTGCCCTCAGTAGGAGATAATTATATATTTCTGGAATGAAAACTTGATTATGTGTTGTTGAAGCATGACGTTGAAGCAGATGTTCACAAAAGCAAGGGAGAACATTCCGCATCACCTGGGCTCTGGACTCCAGATGGAAGTCTGAAGAAACACCCTACCCCATTCCTTGGGTGGAGGGTAGTGAGATCAGCAGGAGAGACAGGACAAAACATCATGGGGGATATTTGGGTTTAGAGTGCCTTAAGTGGCTCTGTCATGGTAACACTAATGCTGGCCAGCATCTCAGAGCTCTTTAAGTCAAGGACCTCATCCAGATGTTGAAACCAGATTTCCATTGCTGCTGCTCCTACTGTTACTGCAGTTTCTGCCCCTCCTTGACTGCCTACCACTGTGATCTGTGGTCTCAGCAAACAGATGCTCATTGCCACTTATCATTTGCAAGACATGTCCCATGGCCCAACTCAGGCCTGCTTCCAATGCATGGACAAGGAGGATTATAGGAAGAAGATTCACTGGGGGTAGACTCTTTGGGAAGTAGTGCCACAGCCTCAGTATGTGGAGGTGTGGGCCTGGGAAATGTGAGGGCATTTCTGAGCAAGTTCAGAATCTCGACTGAATCTCAGGGCTGTTACTCATCCATTTTATGATGCCAGTAATGGGCTGCTGGGAGAACCACAGCTGTTTTGTGCTGAGTCATCCACTTGTATTTGTACTTTGCCTTCCATGGAGGAATCCAAGGTTGCTCTACAATGACTTGGCTAAAATTAGCACTGTCAGAGAGCTCCTTAAAGAGTCTTGTGAAAAGTCTTCCAATATAAATCAACATGGGGTTTAGTCATTCCCCTTGCTCCTTTCTTCAACTGGAAATGATTTTAATGGGAAGATGAGTCCATAAGATCTTTGTGGCTGCCATTTTTGAAAATATAGGTTGAAATAAGGCAGGGGCATAAGATAGAATGAGTCAGATAGGGGTAGAAAGTCAAAGGCCCATTGTGTCACAAACTTGCTGTGTGACCTTGCATGAGTTCCATAACCTCTCTGATGTTCCTATGTCCCACATATAAAAGGTGGGACTAACAACATGTCCTTTGCCAAGAGTCACTTCCCTGGTGGCTCAGAGGGTAAAGCGTCTGCCTGCAATGCAGAAGACCTGGGTTCGATCCCTGGGTCAGGAAGATCCCCTGGAAAAGGAAATGGCAACCCACTCCAGTACTCTTGCCTGGAAAATTCCATGGACAGAGAAGCCTGGTAGACTACAGTCCATGGGATTGCAAAGAGTCAGACACGACTGAGTGACTTCACTTCACTAGATATGTAATTAAGTGGAATAATGTATGTGAAGTATACTTTTTGGTGTATATAGGCCCTGGACAAAAAGGAGCAGAAATGATACTGGTAACTGCTTTCCATATATCCTTCAAATAAAAATGTCCCATATCAAACTCATCACTCCCTCCCCTACTGTTCTTATTGAGAACTGCTGCTCTTCCACATCCCTGTTGCTCTCGGGAGTAGCATTTGTCCCGATTCCTTGATGAGCAATCTCTTCCTGTCCATCACTTCTGATACTCTGGTTCTGCCCCTCATCACTTCGTACAGGGACTGTTTTACCCCTACTCTCTCTTGATTTCCCCCATCCACCTCAACCACCTGGAAGTTCACCTAGTAGGATGGAACAGTCCTTGGTCTGCTCCCAGCTTGTTGGCACAGGCTGTCACAGAATAGGTGCTCAGTAAAGACTGGCTAGAATTAAAATCTCTGGGGATCTGTGACAAGGTATCCTGAAGGTGGGTTAAATGACGTTTTCACTATCTTTTTAAAAAAATTATTGATTTATTTGTTTGGCTGCAACTGGGTCTTAGTTGTGGCACTCGGGATTGTCTATCTTTGTTGCGCCATGCAGACTTTTGGTTTTTGTATGTGAGTTTTAGCTCCTTGGCCAGGGATGGAACCCATGCCCTTTGCACTGGGAGTATAGCATCTTAGCCCTGGACCGCCAGAGTGGTCCCATTGTCAGTATCTGAAATGACTCTGTTTATTTCTTTATTTGCACACCTATATGTCCTTGCTCCTTCACAGTTGCCCTTGTTACTCCTGTGACACGTTGGGAAAGACTCAATGCCCAGACAGTTCATCGTTCACCAAGTCATGCCTTCCAGACAGCAAGATCCTTGCCTTTCTTACTATTCACGACTGTGTCCCAAGCCCAGAGCCTAGTGTTCTGTGATCATCTTTTCCAAATGTGAGCAAATCATGCCTGAAAATGAAGGCAACACACAGAAAAGCAAAGCTAAGAGATGAAGAAGAAAGGCCAAGCACTGCTCCCATTGTCCAAACCCTCAAATCTTGTCACGCCTAAAGCCAACACATAACATTTGACCTCCCATTTGTGAGCCAATTGTTGCTAAATCCCTATTGTTACTAAAGCTCATTTGACTGAGGCGTCTGCCATTGGCTATCAAAAGAGGACTGACTAACACCCTTTCTCTCCTATACCTCCTACAGCTTCAGGAAAATAAAAAGGAACTTTTCATCAGCAAAAGGTCATAAATTCTGGTATTAAAAGTTTCTTCTTCTGCCTTGATCAGTTCAGCAGTGCAGAAATAATGATTCTGCTCGAGACAGAAGGCCTCTGTAATGGCCTAAGGAACACCAAAAATGGTGTTGAGGGTGGGTACTCTCCATAAAGGAGGTGACACTTATGTTGACATCTGAATGAGAAATAGCCAGATATGTGCTTATCTAGAGGAAGAACATTCCAGGTAGAGGAGAGACGAGTGTTGGGTTGGCCAAAAAATTTATTGGAGCGTGTGGAAAAACCTGAACAAACTTTTTGGCCAACCCAATGCATAGTCCCAGAGACAGGAAAGGGCTCACTGTTGGTTTTAAAACTCTCCAGAAGGTCCACGTGGCTAGAGCTTTGTAACACAGGAGACAGATGGGAGGTGAAAGGTAGCCAAATGTCACTGGTATCTTTTAGGAAAAGGCATGATGTAGGCAAGTGGAGTAGTCTTGGAATCTCGCTCTGTCTGACTCGAGGTCAGAGGAAAAAAAAACGGGCAACAGCAAAGACAGTGTAGGTTTGCAGTCATTCAGTCATCTCTCAGGGTGGCTTGCCTGGCTGGCACTGTGTTGTTCAGTGTGGCTATACAAGATGGTACCTGCAAGGCTGTAGGAGGAAATCCAATGTTCTACTGTTCAGTTCAGTTCAGTTGCTCAGTCGTGTCCGATTCTCTGCGACCCCATGAATCACAGCACGCCAGGCCTCCCTGTCCATCACCAACTCCCGGAGTTCACACAAACTCATGTCCACAGAGTCGGTGATGCCATCCAGCCATCTCATTCTCGGTCGTCCCCTTCTCCTCCCACCACCAATCCCTCCCAGCATCAGAGTCTTTTCCAGTGAGTCAACTCGTCGCATGAGGTGGCCAAAGTATTGCAGTTTCAGCTTTAGCATCAGTCCTTCCAATGAACACCCAGGATCGATCTCCTTTAGAATGGACTGGTTGGATCTCCTTGCAGTACAAGGGACTCTCAAGAGTCTTCTCCAGCACCACAGTTCAAAAGCATCAATTCTTCAGTGATCAGCTTTCTTCACAGTCCAACTCTCACATCCATACATGACCACGGGAAAAACCATAGCCTTGACTAGCCGGACCTTTGTTGGCAAAGTAATGTCTCTGCTTTTTAATATGTTATCTAGGTTGGTCATAACTTTCCTTCCAAGGAGTAAGCGTCTTTTAATTTCATGGCTGCAATCAGCATCTGCAGTGATTTTGGAGCCCCCAAAAATAAAGTCTGACACTGTTTCCACTGTTTCCCCATCTATTTCCCATGAAGTGATGGGACCAGATGCCATGATCTTTGTTTTCTGAATGTTGAGCTTCAAGCCAACCTTTTCACTCTCCTCTTTCACTTTCATCAAGAGGCTTTTGAGTTCCTCTTCACTTTCTGCCATAAGGGTAGTGTCATCTGCATATCTGAGGTTATTGATTTTTCTCCCAGCAATCTTCATTCCAGCTTGTACTTCTTCCAGCCCAGCATTCCTCATGATGTACTCTGCATATAAGTTAAATAAGCAGGGTGACAATATACAGCCTTGACATACTCCTTTTCCTATTTGGAACCAGTCTGCTGTTCCATGTCCAGTTCTGACTGTTGCTTCCTGACCTGCATACAGGTTTCTCAAGAGGCAGGTCAGGTGGTCTGGTATTCCCATCTCTTTCAGAATGTTCCACAGTTTATTGTGATCCACACAGTCAAAGGCTTTGGCATAGTCAATGAAGCAGAAATAGATGTTTTTCTGAAACTCTCTTGCTTTCTCCATAATCCAGCGGTTGTTGGCAATTTGATCTCTGGTGCCTCTGCCTTTTCTAAAACCTGCTTGAACATCTGGGAGTTCACGGTTCACATATTGCTGAAGCCTGGCTTGGAGAATTTTGAGCATGACTTTACTAGCGTGTGAGATGAGTGCAATTGTACGGTAGTTTGAACATTCTTTGGCATTGCCTTTCTTTGGGATTGGAATGAAGACTGCCCTCTTCCAGTCCTGTGGCCACTGCTGAGTTTTCCAAATTTGCTGGCATATTGAGTGCAGCACTTTCACAGCATCATCTTTCAAGATTTGAAATAGCTCAACTGGATTTCCATCACCACCACTAGCTTTGTAGTGATGCTTTCTAAGGCCCACTTGACTTCACATTCCAAGATGTCTGGCTCTAGGTCAGTGATCACATTATCGTGACTATCCTGGTCGTGAAGATCTTTTTTGTACACTTCTTCTGTGTATTCTTGCCACCTCTTCTTAATATCTTCTGCTTCTGTTAGGTCCATACCATTTCTGACCTAGAAAAGCCAAGTGAATCAGCCTTCTGTTTTGATCATATAGTTAAATGTATTCTGTTTGAAAGGAAGTTAGGAGAACTGGGAATAAATGGCTCAGGTTTGAGATATAAATTACCCTCTCACATTCACCAGGGCTTAATTTAGTGATTGCTTCCTCGTTGCTCTAGATGGCCCAGCAGTACACCCTATCTTGGCGTGAGCACCTTACTCTCAGAATTTTGCTTGGTTTCCACAGGAGAGCGCCATAAAATATGAACTCATAACATTAATAAATTGGATATTATGAAGCTCATCATGATTCCAACATGCTGGTGATGTAATAGTATGTGAATATTATAGAGGTGTATCCTTCTTTCTAAATCTTGGGACAGTATGCTTGTGAAATACAATGAAATCCTGTTTGTTCTTTGGCTCTGAAAGCATCCTTAAGTAATTAATGTGCATATGTTTTGAATAAGGAAACTGCCATTTTAGGAGATTGGATAATGCACTTGAATTCATCTCAATTCAACAAACATAGATGCCGAGCTTGTACGGATTTACAGTCTAGAAAGAAGATTTTGCTTCCATTGTGAACAATGATTGGATGAAGGGGAAGAGATGAAGCAGGGGGTACTTTTAAGAACATTACTGGTGCACTCTGGGGAAGAGAAGATACGAGAATGAGCTATGAAATTGACATAGGAGATGGTACGTGGGCAGATACAGACATCTGGGGGCTACACTATCAGGACTTGGGGACAGATTCAATGTGGGGAAATAGGGTGATATACCAATCAAATGTTATGTCTGTGGAATCAACAAACAGGAGCTAACTGACTAGAACAATGTTGGTGCTTCAGATAGAATTGGGAATTCTTGAAGAAATCTAGTTTGGAGTGATGCTGCCCAGTAGACATCTGGAAGGCAGGTCTAGAGCTGCATGTCAAGTTAAATCCTGAAGATTTATGATAGTTTTGGAGATTATCCCCCACCCCCTGAAGGTGATTGTGAAAGCTTTGGAAATGGATGACCGCCTCCAATAAGGAAATGTAGCAGGAGAAGCGAATTACCATAGATGGAGGCCTGCCGAGTCCCATGTAGACCACCCTGCAGTCACCCATAATGCCTTACCCCATTCAGTAATTAGAATCATTGAGTCCATCTTGATTTGGGATTCAAGCCTTATACTATAGAAAAGAGGGATTTATGGGAACATTCAATTTCTACCACTGGGAGCCTGTTTGATGGTTGGATGGTGGACCTCACACATTGAGAATAAACATGACATCCACTGAGGATTCAGTTACAAATCCCTAATTTAACATATAAACATTTTCAGAAATGGGAAATGATTTCTTCTTGAGGTTTATGTGGGTGCATAGCCAGTAGCAATATCAGCTATTGACACCCTGACCTGTAGACCAAGATGAAGCATAGTTGTGCAGAGGTTTTGTATCTGTTTTTAATTCCATGAGGAGAACCTAGGTGGCTGATTTCACTGACTGTTTCATGTATGTAAATTTTATCTCCCCAATTTTTAGTTCCTTTGAAACATGGATTCAGCCTCATAATTTTTGGATCTCCCTACAGTTCCTAAAATAGTGTAGGCCTAGTGTAACATTCATTCAAATACTTTTTGTGGAAAAATTACATCACAACAAGTAGAATTATCAGGCTAGATAGAAAAAGCCCTGAAACACGGTCAAGTCTGTTTACATGCCTGTGTGCACTGCTGCAATCAAGTTGTCCCATAAATACTGACTTTCTTCTTATAAATCACAAGCTGTGTTTCTTAGGCTTAGGCACAAAGTCGTATGGAGAAACCATTGCTTCAAGGGCTCTTTATGGCTGGAAGTCAGAAATACCAAGGGAACTAGTAGTAATAGAGACAAAAGGAAGCACTGTTAGGACACCCTAAGGAACTTGGTAATAGCATTTCTTATAATACATATCCCATCAGCATTTACTCAAAAGCAGGGCCACTTTGGAGTTAGAATTAATACCACATGAAGTAATCAGTTTGTAAAGAACTTGATAAATGTCCACAGCATTATCACTTGGGTTCACAGTAAAAACGAGAACTTTAGGAGTTCACATTGCACAGATTGTGCCTGGTAGGAATGATGAGTGGATGCATGTTCTAATCCATTTCACTTTTTTATGACCTCTTAATTGCGTCAGTAGTTTCTTTCTGATATAAGTAATACTTAATGGGGTTGGGTGGCATTGAATATAGATCTGGCACCATACTAATTGTTTTAACTGAGATTATTTCATTGAATCTTTAAAATAACCCTGTGAAGTAGGGTTTTATCTTTTTATCATTAAAATCAGTGCCAGTTATTTTACACATAGGTGGGTAGAGTTGCACTGAGTTCATGGAACCTTGCCAAGTACTGTTGAAACCTTTGTCGATGGATATGAAATAGAGACAAGAAAAGACCAAAAAGAGCTTGAGCATTTTTGCAGCAGCTCTTCTCACCACCTCCTCAAGTTCTACCTTTCTCTGTGGTTAAAACATTAACCGATAGTCCTAAAACTTGGGCAGACTTGGTAGCACATCAGGTATCCTCATGTACCTTTTCTGTTATAACATTTTATGGAATTGTCTAAAGGACACTATGATTTGATGTTGCTCAAGTCAAGAAGACCTTGAACAGTAAACTTATCCATGTAAGAAAGCCTCCCTAGGTTCAATCGAATCATCTTTGGCTTACTTTGTGGTGACTTGTCTAATTAATTTCAGCTGAGGCTCCAGAAAAAAGGAACAACCTTATCATTATCATTATGATCATTTCATACCAGCCATTAATCACATTCGTACTATGCCAGGCACATTATAACCATTATTTTAATTAATTTTACAAAAAGAATTCTGTATAAGGCAGTGATTATTGTGCTGACTTTATAAAAGGAAACTGATATTCTGAGTGCTAAGCAATTTTCTCATGATTGCACAGCTAGTATGCAATAGATATGTGATTTGAAATGAGTTATGCTTTAGCCGGGCCCCCCCAGGTGATTCAAGTGGTAAAGAATCTGCCTGCCAACACAGGAGACCAAGGTCTGATCCTCTAGGTCAGGAAGATCCCCTGGAGCTGGGAATGGCTACTTGTTCCAGTTTGCTTGCCTGAGAAATTCCACGGACAGAGGAGCCTGGCGGGCTACAGTCCATGGGGTCACAAAGAGTCAGAGAAGACTGAGCACGCAAGCAAAAACAAAATCACTTTTGTCACTTTCCACAAGACCTCCCAGTGTCACTCTATGGCCACATCCATCCCCTCTCCTGAATCTCTGGTAACTAACCTGTTTGCTCTTTAACCTGTGTTTTTTCTGTTACTGTTATTCATTATTATTATGATCACAAAAGAATTCCAACATAGACTATTAGGATAGAAAATAATATTATCTCCTCTTCGATGCCTGCCAAAAAGATCAAACAAAAGTTAATATTTTGCCTCGTGTCTACCCATACTTTTAATTTAAAAAAAAAATTTAATTTGAAATAATGGTAGATTCACCAGAGCACCCTGCCCCAGCTTCTTCCAGTGTTAACATATTATCCAACTGTTGTGCAATGTCAAAACCACTGACAGTCCTTAGCGCTTATTCGGATTTTTCCTGTTGTATGTACACTTGTGTGTGTTGTTCTATGGAGTTTAATCATGTATACAGCATGTGTAACCACCACGACAGTTAACATACCCCACTGTACACAAGATGTCCCTGATTTACTCCTTTATAGCCAGACCCATCTCCTCTCACCCTTCCTAATCTCTGGCTACTACCTGTTTTCCATTATCCTAATTATTGCAAATTGTTGCATGTAGCATGCTGTGTGGTATGGGTGGATCATGGTTTAACCAGTTACCCATTGAAGAACATTTGTATAATTTATAGTTTTTGAAAATATATCTTTTCTCTGGGATAAATGCCTGAGGGTGCCATTGCTGGGCCTCATGGTATAGTACATTTTTAGTTTGGGAAGACACTGCCAAAGTATTTTCTGAGAAGCTGTCCCTTTTCCTTCTCGTTAATTTACATTTTCAAGATGATATTTGATGTAGAACATCTTTTTATATGTTCTTTGACCATTAGATCTTTTCCTTGAAACTCCTATCATTTGCTTATTTTTTCCTAATGATCTTTTTGGCCCCTACTGATTTGTTGCAGTTCTTCATTTATTATTGATTTTAATCCTTTTGTTGGTGAAATATATTGCACATGTTTTCCAGCTTGTGACCTATTGGGTTAATTTGCTTATGATGTCTTTTTTTATGCTACATTTAAATTTTTCATGTAGTCACATTCATCATTCTTTCCCTTTATGGTTTGTGGGTTTTGTGGTCTTGAATAAGAAATCGGTTTACAGTTTATTCATAGTTAAGACTTCATAGAGACTCAAACAGTCTCTTTGCTCTTAATTTATACCCAGTACTACCATTCCTGCTGATCTGATTTTGAAATACTTTGCACACCAGTACGTTGGATTGAGTCAGGGAAATTCTAGAGACAGTTGTTAATCTCATAGTAGCAAATAATGGTGATTTTCTGGTCATCTCAGTTCGTTGTACTTTCTGCCCACTCCTATTCATCTTTCAGGACCCAACTTCATATCTGCCCCTCCGGGAGGATTTTGTTGATGATTTACAAGTCTGTTTTCTCAAATCTCACATTACCTTGCTCTCCCCTCATTGTAGTGATTTTCACACTGCTGTGTACCTACATGTTTATGCCCCAGGTCCCCCACATGGCTTTGGCTCCATGAGATAAGAGAGGGTTACCAGTCTGTGTAACGGTTGTATCTCTCCTTGCAGTGTTTGAACCTGTGGTGAGTAACTAGTGACTTTGATGGAATGTGGGGATGTGGGAGATCCGTGGAGAATAAGCCAACATCAGACCTCCTGAATCACAGTGACCCAGTGTGCGTGGTGCAGAGGAAATTCTCTTGTTATCCAGAGCTCTCTTCCTCATGGGGAACGTCGACTGCCCAGGGCTCTGTGGGCTGACACTTCGAGTAGAGAATACGGTCCAGGGATCACAGGCTACAATGTGGGGTTTCATTCTCAAGGCTGTGGGAGGAGGGGCTTGGTAGTGGAAGGGATAGGTTCAGCCAAGCAGAGTGAAGGAAAGTCAAGGGCCAATTCCCTGAAGAGCATGTGTGACCAAGCCTCAAAGTCAAGAACCAAGAGCTACAAGGAAGTTACATGAGAGGACAGTAGATAGAGAGTCTTACATTGCTTTTCCTCCTCTATTTAAGGAAGTAGAAGTGTGTTAACTGTTCAGGAAAGCTTTTTGCTCCAAGGTGATTAAACTCTCTGGTGGTTTCGCTCCTCTCCCCCGTCAGATATAGAAACACAGATATGTGTTCATTCCAAGGGAGATGGGCTAGCCAACCCTGAAACAATTCCTGGCTGTTCCTTGTTTTCAGAGGAAATCATTATGTACTTTCTTTTTGGACTCAGTGTAGCTCCTGAAAATTGTTCCACGGGCAACTGAAGAGAAAATAGGGCCTCTTTTCCGGCAGCCCCTGCTGCTCCCAAGCTCCAACTGCCTTCAGGAAGCAAGAAGGCTCTTTTTAATTTGAGCTGAAAGCCTAATCTTCTGTCAGGGTAACCTGTTGCAGCCAAAATAGACACTCCCGGATGCTGCCTGGAACAAAATCTGCCATGGCCAGGCAACTGAAAAGGAAAAGGGAAAATAAAGAGCAAACTTGGGGAAAGCATGAAACAGGGTGAACAGTTTCATCATCTGTACTGAACTGTAAGCAGTTGTCCAAAAGCGAACTATCATTTCGAATGTGTGGTAGGTTAGAGGAAAGGACATTCCCTTAGGTTAGATTTGCTGCTCACCAGGTTAAATGAAGGGTAGGAGAGGCACACAGGTCAATATGCATTTACCTCAGTCCTCAGCCACTTCGTTATTCAGGATAATGCTGCTCCTTTTAAATTTTCTCTTTAATCTTACCTAATTCATAGCGATCTTTGTGGCCACTACAACATCATAATTCGGATCAGCTTCAAAAAGAATCTTTCATGTTTCCATTTCCCCTCGTCCCCTCTTTCACTTTTGCTCCCACCTTATTTTTTTTTTTTTAATAAAGGGATAGTCTGGTTTGTAAAAAGAGTTTTGGTCCATCAGCCAGGTCATGTTGGCTGTGGTCATGACTTTGGTACTGAACTTAAGCACGTTTCTTCTCCTTTGA
The DNA here is from genome assembly GCF_049115385.1 of Moschus berezovskii. Lineage (NCBI taxonomy): Eukaryota > Metazoa > Chordata > Mammalia > Artiodactyla > Moschidae > Moschus > Moschus berezovskii. Next base: position 129,127,013 of record NC_142488.1, on the reverse strand, counting down.
AGTGTTCAGTGAGTCCATCTACACAAAGAGAGACTTTAGAGACTTGCTGTCAAGTTTCTCCTGTTTTTCTACTTAGATTGGTCCCATTGAAATATGACCACCACTTGGTTGGATACTGATGTGAGACCTGAACTGCCAGCAGTCATGTGATCATTCTCCTAGCTAAAGCAACTTTCTGAAAGCAATCAGTTTGTCAAATAGGAGTGAATGTCTTCTGCCTGCCTCATATTAACATTTCTATACATGATATCTCTGAGCACATCAGAGGTGGGAGTTGATAATCAATGTGATTAGCTGAATGCAGCCCTTTTCTGACTTACTGCTGCCCTCTTCTGATGGTGCTCTATCAGAATGTAGATCCTTCCTTTTCATCGTAATCAAAATGCCCCTCCCTGCAAATTTCACCACCTTCGTTATGAAGGGTGTTTCCTCTGTCATCCAGTTTCCCCAAATCAGAGATTTCAAATGCATTCATCTCCCTTGCCAGCTTCAGTCATTTGGTGAAAGATGTCAGGAGTCTGTTCAGACGCGTTGTATGAACGGTTTGGCCACTACAGACTTAGAATTGTCAGTTTGGCCAATCTGTTAGGAATTGGCCATCCCAGTCCTAGCATGAGATTTTCAAGTCATCTCCTGCTGTCTTCCAAATGACTCACTGGGGATTATATAGCAGATGTTGCTCTGTGATCATTAGGCCTCTCAAAGCCCTGGAGGCACCCTTTGTGCAACACCAGCAGGACCAATTGAGGAAACATGACCCAAACATCACAGAGCCACTTGCTGTTCACTTTGCAGCTTCTTATGACCCAGGACAAAAATGTTACTATAGCAGTACTTGCTATGAAATGGCAAAGTATAATTAGTGATGGTGTTAGAACCAGAAAGAAATTGGAGAAACCAGGACAGCCAGCATGTTACCTGATCTCTCATTTGTTCTATGTATACTACTTGCCAATTATTTTTAAAGGTATTTCACCTCCTATCTAATCCTTAGTGCCATCTTATGATGGAGGTATTGAAGGTTTAAGTAGTTTTCCAAAATTCACATGAGAAGTAATGAATATCTATACCTCCCTGAAGCATGGGTAGAAACTGATGAGAGTGATGAAGAGATGGCCATAAACTCATCAATTTAAACCCTTGAAGATCTGGAAGTCCTCATCTGTAGATTCCCTCCAACAGTTGAAGATAATCAATAAAGATGAGGCACAGTAGTGAGGTAGATGGAGAGGTAGATGATTCACCTTGATTTGTGATAAAGCTGTTTAGAGATCTCACTGTAGGTCCATGGCCAAGCAGACCAGAACATCTGTTTCTTTAAGCTAGCAGATTGCAAGGGGAAAGAGGGAGCTGAGCTAAATATGCCCAGTTCTTCCTTCCTCCAGACTCGTAAAATAGACTGGTCACAGCTTCACAGGGATGAGTGAGTGAGCTGGCGGCAAGAGGGCATGTTATAACTGCATTATAGTACAGGCGACTTCTCCTCGTGGAATCAGGAAGGTGCCCAAAGAAATTTGTCCTGAGAGACACAGGGGTGCACTGTTGAATGACTGGGATCAGTCCCAGGGAAGCCTAGTTCTCTAGACCAGAGCCAAGAAGTATAGTCCCTGGTTTGAGAATCTTCTAGAGTGGCCCATCAGGTGGATTAAGCAAGAAGTCTTACCTATAACTCCTAATTCATGATTCTGAGTAGTAGCTGAAGATGACACCTTTCAGTGAACATCTTGACCAGCTCCCCAAGCATCCCTCCTCATCATAGATAGCAACATCCTCGAGATGTCTTAGAAATGCCCTGGGCCCCTCCTCCAGGGCTGAGCCGGGACCAGTAAGCATCCTAACTCCTCCTTTTGTGGATGCAAACTGCACATCCAAACAGTCCTTGGAAAGAGTGCTAGTTTTCACTTCAGGGCAGGAAGGCTGCTGTGCCCAGACCTGTTGGCTTTCCCTCAGAGTCTACTGTGTATCCGTGGCAGTGGGGCTTGGGGAGAGGTGGTCATGGGACTGGGGATGAGAGTGATAGAGGTCTTAACTCAGTTCTTCTGGAAGTAGACCCTGAGTTAAGACTTGAGTTCGGGTGAGTTATTTCAGAGGTGCTTCTAGGAAGCACCTTGATTGGTGGAAGGGGGAAGCAAGGACTGTAGGCCAATATATACACAGTACATGATTTAGTAAGTTTCCAGTGCAGGCAACTGGGGTCTAGTCACAGAGTTGGGCAGAACATTCCTTAGACTTCAAGAAAATGGAGCATTTTTTCATGGATCCATGTCTGTTAAGGGACTACTCCTAGAAACGTCAGCTCACTTATTGTTGGGCAGTCACTAAGTTGTGTCCGACTCTTTGTGACCCCATGGACTGCAGCACGCCAGGCTTCCCTGTCCTTCATTATTTCCCAGAGTTTGCTCAAACTCATGTCCATAGAGTCAGCTCCCTGGAACTTCCTAACTCCCTAGCCTCCCTCACACCCAGGATGAGCAAGTTCCTCTGGCCTCTGGCAGGCAGAATTGCAGATTCTCCCAGCAGAAAGCCCTCCATGTCTCTAGGAACTGGGATTGCCAAGGGAACATGGGTAGGGTGCAGAGAGTGTGGCATCTGCTATGACACCTGAAAGCATTTTTTTAAGAAGATGAACTAAACCCTTACTTCGAGCAGTTTGCCCTTTTTTCCCCAAGGAGTTTTCCCCCACAGTCTCTCCAGCTGAGCATGAACTGTGTTGGGTTTTCTTTTTTTCTTTTTGGTCCAAATAAGAAAAATAATTTTTCCTTCTTTCTTTTATTTCTATGTTTGTAAGGCAAGAAAGGTCCAAGAGAAGCACAGAAACAGTAGCAAGGTCTTGACTTGACAAAAGCTTTGGAAACCATTAGTGAGTTTTGAAGCTGTCAGCATGCTGTCAGGCAGATAGGTTTTCAAGAAAAAGGGCAGAGATAAATTAGAAATTGTATTCTGAGCCATGGATGCTCTCCAGCCCTGCTTCTAGGGAACTGAGAAGGAAGGCAGGTTGAGGGGTGAGGCTGTATTCTCTGGGAATGGGAAAAGGAAGAGGCAGAGGCCAGGAAATCAGCCTAGATTGCAGTGTGGTTTAGCTGTAAAATCGTGGTAGGAGGAGGATTCAAGGAAATGAGGTGGAGCTGAAAGGACTGGAAGTGTATTTGTGTGAAAGACAGTGGCTGCTCAGAGGGCAGAAGTGGGGCTAACCCTCGGGTTCAAGACCCCTTTGCCTGGGTCTGAGTAGTTTCTTGGTCATCAGCTGCTTGCTGCCTAGGGGAAGCAATTGGAGGTGCCGGTGGGCAGGTATCTCCTGAGGAGCCCTAAGATTAGGGTCACAGAGAGAACTGATGATTGACTTGTAATCAGTGAATGAAGTTTGTCAAAGGCATATGTAAATTTTCCAAGGCTTTTTGTATTTTCTTTATTTTTAAGTCCCGGAACAGGAGGAATTATCTCAGCGGGCTCCTTGCACTCATTAATGAGGCATTAGCTCACCTGGTTCAAGCACAGTACAAATCATGCTAACAGGAGGGCAGGGAGAGCCTTCCCTCAGGGGTTGGTGTGGATTGAATCCTGTGGTGGAGGCATGTTGTTTTCATTAAGTGCTTTATTCCTGTTTTATCTTTCCATCAAAACCCCCAAACAAGCTGTTGATTTCTTCCAATCATTAATAGACAAAACCAGTCAAGTCAGATTATATTTTTTAAGTATGATTTAAAATGCTAGTTGCACAATGTGATGGTTGTTTTCTCGTTGTTTGTTTTCTTTTTTCTTTCCTGCCCTGTTTATGGCTGTAATTTGGAATAATTCAATTCATCATATTTTCACAGGTCTAACAGTACCCCAACTATTTTTGGGGTTTCTAAATGGTAGAGGCTTTTCCTGCCCAGGTACACAAGAAGGAAATCTTAACAAGGACCTGTCCCTAAAAGGGAATGATGTTTTTTGGTTACTTTAACAGTGTTTGCTCTTTATTGCTTTAGAATCATAACCTGGGTTGCAATGAGTTGTCTTTGCCAGGGGCTTCCTTTTTCTTCATACCAGAATAATAGAGGAGTGAAAAGCACACTCTGAGGGAATGTTAGGGCCAAACGTAGGGCTCACCCAAACAGTCTGGACTGTCTCTTCCAGGGACTTGTACAGGCCTATGTGAAGAGCTCTTCTACCCTGGATAGAGTGTGACAACTAGCCCCACACTCCCCCAACCCCCACTGCCATTTTAAATAGGGACTTCAGTGGAAGGCTGGACGGAGTCTGGTTGTGAGATTCAAATCTGACACCTTTCTAGTGGCATAAACCCACGAGATGTAACCATAGCTGTATAACAGCAGCATCTGGAATCCTGTAAAGGCAGATTCATGGGCAGTATTGCCAAGATTTTGAGACAGTGCATGTTGGATGGAGTCTGGGTGTCTGTGATCTTTAATCTGTTCCTTTTGGTCAGTTTGTGTCAATCCCTTACTCTAAATTGATTGAATAATAGTATGTTGATAGAAGATCGCTGATTAACATGCCTACAGAGTCCAAGTTTCTGAAGTCAGTTCTCTTCTCAAATCTGCCTCTGATTTGAAGGATGATCTTTACCATCATGGTGCTTGAGTCTCTCCCTGTCTTCTATGTGGAACTAACTACTCCTGTTTAGCATACTGGATACAAAAGGAAAAGGACTGTGAAAAGCTCAAAATATAAACTGCCATGGAAACATAATAATGTCAATAAAGCACATATACTCAGCAGAGGAACGGAAAGACAGATCTGGGATAAAACTATCCTTTTGTCAGCCTTGCATTAATCAATCTCTGTTATCATTTTAAATAGAGTGATTTCAAAGGAGTTACAGATTTCAGGACTGAATTTGCCTGGATTCAGTTCAGTACAGTTTAGTCGCTTAGTCGTGTCTGACTCTTTGCGATCCCATGGACTGCAGCACACCAGGCTTCCCTGTCCATCACCAACTCCCGGACTTGCTCAAACTCATGTCCATTGAGTCGGTCATGCCATCCAGTCATCTCATCCTCTGTTGTCCCCATCTCCTCCTGCCTTCAATTGTTCCCAGCATCAGGGTCTTTTCAAATGAATCAGTGGACCAAAGTATTGTAGTTCCAGCTTCAGCATCAGTCTTTCCAATGAATATTCAGGGCTGATTTCCTTTACGATTGACTGGTTTGATCTCCTTGTAGTCCAAGGGACTCTCAGAGTCTTGGAGAAGACTCTGTGTTGGAGAACAACACAGTTCAAAAGCATCAATTCTTCGGTGCTCAGCTTTCTTTATAGTCCATCTCTCACATCCATATATGACTACTGGAAAAACCATGGCTTTGTCAGCAAAGTAATGTCTCTGCTTTTTAATATTATGTCTAGGTTGGCCATAGTTTTTCTTCCAAGGAGCAAGCATCTTTTAATTTCATGGCTGCTATCACCATCTGCAGTGATTTTGGAGTCCAAGAAAATTAAGTCTGTCACTGTTTCCATTGTTTCTCCATCTATTTGCCATGAAGTGATGGAACCAGATGCCATGATCTAAGTTTTCTGAATGCTGAGTTTTAAGGCAACTTTTTCACTCTCCTCTTTAACTTTCATCAAGAGGCTCTTTAGTTCTTCTTTGCTTTCTGCTATAAGGGTGGTATCATCTGCATATCTGAGGTTATTGATATTTCTGCCTGCAATCTTGATTCCAGCTTGTGCTTCATCCAGCCCTGCATTTTGCATAATGTACTCTGCATATAAGTTAAATAAGCAGGGTGACAATATACAGCCTTGATGTAATCCTTTCCCATTTGGAATGGCTCCATTGTTCCATGTCCAGTTCTAACTGTTGCTTCTTGACCTGCATACAGATTTCTCAGGAGGCAGGTCAAGTGTTTGTTGTGATCCACACAGTCAAAGGCTTTGGTATAATCAATAAAGCAGAAGTAGATGTTTTTCTCGGAGAAGGCAATGGCACCCCACTCCAGTACTCTTGCCTGGAAAATCCCATGGATGGAGGAGCCTGGTAGGCTGCAGTCCATGGGGTCACGGAGAGTCGGACACGACTGAGCGACTTCACTTTCATGCATTGGAGAAGGAAATGGCAACCCACTCCAGTGTTCTTGCCTGGAGAATCCCAGGGACGGGGGAGCCTGGTGGGCTTCAATCTATGGGGTCGCACAGAGTCAGACATGACTGAAGTGACTTAGCAGCAGCAACAGCAGCAGAAGCAGCAGATGTTTTTCTGGAACTCTGTTGCTTTTTCTGCTATCCAATGGATGTTGGCGATTTGATCTCTGGTTCCTCTGTCTTTTCTAAATCCATCTTGAACATCTGGAAATTCATGGTTCACGTACTTTTGAAGCCTGACTTGGAGAATTTTGAGCATTACTTTGCTGGCATGTGAGATGAGTGCAATTGTGAGGTAGTTTGAACATTCTTTGGCATTCCCTTTCTTTGGGATTGGAATGAAAAGTGACCTTTTCCAGTCCTGTGGCCACTGCTGAGTTTTCCAGATTTGTTGGCCTATTGAGTGCACCACTTTAACAGCATCATCTTTTAGTATTTGATATAGCTCATCTGGAATTCCAACACCTCCACTAGCTTTGTTTGTAATGATGCTTCCTGAAACCCACTTGACTTCGCATTCCATGATGTCTGACTCTAGGTGAGTGATCACACCATCGTGGTTATCCAGGTCATGAAGATCTTATTTGTATAGTTCTTCTGTGTATTCTTGCCACCTCTTTTTAATATCTTCTGCTTCTGTTAGGTCCATACCATTTCTGTCCTTTATTGTGCCCATCTTTGCATGAAATGTTCCGTTGGTGTCTCTAATTTTCTTGAAGAGATCTCTAGTCTTTCCCATTCTATTGTTTTCCCCTATTTCTTTGCACTGATCACTGAGGAAGGTTTTCTTATCTCTCCTTGCTGTTCTTTGGAACTGTGCATTCAAATGGGTATATCTTTCCTTTTCTCCTTTGCCTTTTGCGTCTCTTTTCTCAGCTATTTATAAGGCCTCCTTAGACAACCATTTTGCGTTAGTGCTTTTCTTTTTCTTGGGGATGGTCTTGATCACTGCCTTGGTCACTTGATCACTGCCTCCTGCCTGGGTTACTATTTTTTTATGTAGACTCCAAACATTGTTTTAAAATATTGTCCTGTCACTTTGGGGATATACATGAAGATCAATCTCTAGGAGAGGAAGGAGCTGTTTGCTCAGGGACCTAGGAGGTTCATTTTTTTTTCTTCCTTTTCCCAGGAAGGGGAGGAGCTGTGAGGATCTGTGTTAGGCACATATGTATCCATTCAAGTTGTGGAATGGCTCCTGGGTACCTTGCAGGGACAGGGGTCTTTTTCTGGCTATTTCTTATTCGGAATGTTTTAGGGCCTGTGGATGTGAGGAATATGGAGTCCCTGCTTTGACCAGTTCGTGGTAATGATTGGGAAGTTTAGGATAGAGGTAAATTATTAACTGACTGTGATACCAGATAAAATATTTACCATGGAGATTCAAAGCAATGTGAGGTCCAAGCGTGCTAGACAAATGAGCAAATACTTCATAGGGGAAAATAAGATTTTAGATGGCCTTTGAAAAACATGCAGGATTCAACCAGACAAAGACATTCCCACTAAAGGAAAGAGATAAAACAATGACCTGATGGTTGCACTGGCAAGATATGTTTGAAATTGTTGTGAAAAACTCACTGAAAGATTTTTCAGATTGTCCTGGAAAGAGAGTAATTTACCTTTTCTTGGCAAAAGCTGGGGTTCTTTTTTTTTTAATCAATTCACTTATTTTTGGCTGCCTCAGGTTTTAGTTGTGGCACATGGGCTCTTCATTGTGGTGCCCGAGTTTCTGTCTAGTTGTGGCGTGAGCTTAGTTGCCCTATAGTCCCATGACCAGGGATCAAACCTGCGTCCTCTGTGGTGGAAGGCAGATTCTTAACCAGTGGACCCCCATGAAAGTCCCTGGGGGTTCTTTTTACTGTTTAATCTGTCAAGGATTTTATAGACACCCAGACATTGCAACCCTCCTCTTATATATAATAGGCCTAGGATGCCAGGGCTTGTTAGCTAGGGGAACACAGGACCAAATAGCTGCATCCCTTTAGGCCTGGAGGCCAACTGTGGGATCCTGCTTAGGATCCAGCACTGGAACATGTTACTGAAAGAGGCCAAGAGGCTTAGGAAAGACAAGCAACCTGCCTCTTTTATGAATCAATGAAGAAACCTGGGCTTAGGAATCAAATTGACCCAAATTTCAATCCCCGTCCTGCTACTTCCTTGCCAGTGTTATCCTAGGCAATCAATAAATGTAACTGGCACAGTGTCCCTGTTGCAGCTGGTACACTGTAAATGGTCAGTAAATAAACTGCCTGAGTCCCGCGTGCAGAGGCCAAGTTTTAAAGAAGGATGGTAGATGCTCATCTGCATTTCCATACGGTCCCTGCTTCTGTTTTATAACCTATTATGTCTCCTTCACATCTTAGCTGTTCACTTGGCTTTAGACGTGGTTAGGTTTGCTCTGTGAAGTGTTCACCATTTGGCAGAAAGAAAGACCATTCCTATAGAATTGGCAATGGCTTCCTCATTTGAGGATTCTTTCAGCTAATTCTCCCATCTTGCTTTGCTCTGATATTCTGCCTCTACTTGAACTTTTTAATCTTGCTGGCTTTGTCCTATCTGCCTTGGACCGTGACCCCAATCCCACTGAGGTAGCAATGTCACCACTAGACTTCGCTTCCTTAATGTCTTCTCACATGGACTCCAGTCTTTGTCTGGGGCATGTATTGCTAGCCAGTCTTATGGATTTCTGTGGGTGGTCAAAGGTTACCAACCTTTTCATGACTGGTAGCCTTGGGCACAAGCTTGGGACCAGCCTGAGTGCTTGAACTGGCCTCCTCAACCCTGGTCTTCCCTAACAGATGATGCCCCTTAGGCAACGGACAGAGAACCTAGGAGTCATAGCTCAATCTTGGCGCTATGTCCTCTGGAAAAGCTGGTGGTCCAGAGTGGCTCCCTTGGGCCAGCCTGACACTGTTGGCCTACCATGAACTGTCCATGGGGCTTCTGAGCAGCTTCTAGACTACATGATAAGTTGGGAAGTTGGTGGTGTAAGAGCTATAAATATAATGCCTTAGCTTTATTTAACCTAATGTTTACCCAAATTGTGAGATCATGGTACACTGCCCAGGTACACCCTGAGTTATGTACACACCCACCAAACACCTATGAACATACCTAGAAAATATTGATAGTTTCTCTACACTTCAGGAAAATGTCCTACTTTAGTCTTCATAAACATACTATAAGATCGATTTATTATGTTCATTGTATTGATGCAGAAAATGGAGTACAAGAGATCCAAAGACTTGTCTGGTGTCAACTAGTGAGCCAGTTGTAGAGCTGCTCACACCCATTGCTCCCATTGCACACAGAGCCCTGCTGTCTGCTCTTGGGATAGAAACATCATGTTAGCACAACACTGAGAAACCATCCCCTTGCAGAGGTTGCCCATGTCCATCACAAGTCCATGTTCACGCCCTGCATTGTAGACATTGGATCGGCTCTACTTGTAGACTGAGTTGAACGGGAACCATAAAACAAGGTTGGGAAGCGTGTCGCTCAGTGTTAACCCTGGGGGCTTTCCGTAGGGCCTACTGTCATCTTCACCTCTCCCCAGGCTTGGAGGAATTCCAAAATGGGAGGAGCACTGATTACGGCATAATTACCACCTGCTCTACTTGAGGACGTTGACAGCATCTTCCACACCCACTCCTGAGTTTCGAGTTCCTGGTGGGAGGGATAGTAGAGGCTTTTGCAGTGCCAGTTGTTCTCTTCATGGCCCGGGGACCAGGGAAACAGCACAACTAAACCAACAGCAGAATCCTTCTTGCTAGAGGATGCGATCGTCCTAAGTCACAAAGAAAACCAGGTAGAGACAACTAGAAGCTCAGTGATGAACTCCAATCCCCAGAAAACCCTTGCCCTCTTTTTTGGGGGGATAAAATTCCTAGAATGGTATTTAACATGGCTGAGCAGACAGGGTTTCAGGTGTTGGTACTCTCTATGTGTTTCTCGGAGCCTGTTTCATCATCCATAAGCAGGGCATAATTAATAATAATACTGTTCCCATTTATCAGAGTGGTTTTCAGGATTCAGTGAGATAACTGATGTGCTTTGTTATCTATGTTTCTGAGGAACACTCAAAAGCAGGATCTGAAATAAAGAAATGGCTTCAGCCAAAGGCAGACATTATGAATAGTTTGTTATTAATCCCACACTTAATGATCAAGATCAGGATGACTGTGACTCAAGCAAATGCAGAAAAATACTCACACCTGCTCGCGCTCAGGCTGAGTGTCATTACCCTGCAGAGAGGATTCGCTCCACAGCACAAGACAACTTTGGTCAGGGTGACTTGAAATAGTGGTCATGTCCCAGCTCTTTACAGTGCCTAAATGTACTAGTATTTAAAAATAAATGTGTTTGCAGCGCTGAATGTTAGAACTACCATCTCCTCCTCCTGCTCCTGCCTCTCTTCACAGATGGGAAAGCAAAGGATCTAAAGAAGAGACTGTACCTGGCTCCAAAGTGACACAAATCATAAGAATGGGATTCTAACGCTGATCTTTTATCTTCTATGATGTCAGTGTTCTGATCTGTCATGCTTATTAGATAAAATTTGAAAAGTAGGGAAAATGATAAAGAAGGAAGAGACCGCCTGTGCAGACAAGTCCACTCTGACCATTTTGGTGTATTTCCTTCCTTTCTGTCTTCTCTCAGCGCGTTTTCTTCCATTTACCTAGAGACACGGTAAAACCCAGGGCTTCTAAGCTCACACTCAATGCTGTTGCTGGCATAGCAGGCCGCCTTTCTAATCACTATTGTTATTTGATATATGATTAATAAAAGTTACATTTTTAATTCTCAAAGCTAAGGAAAGCTGCCCATGACCCCCCAGATGTATGTGGCTCATTTAGAAAACAGGTGTAATCAGGAAGCAACAGTTAGAACTGGACATGAAACAACAGACTGGTTCCAAATAGGAAAAGGAGTACGTCAAGGCTGTATATTGTCACCTTGCTTATTTAACTTACATGCACAATACATCATGAGGAACGCTGGGCTGGATGAAGCACAAGCTGAAATCCAGATTGCCGGGAGAAATATCAATAACCTCAGATATGCAGATGACACCACCCTTATGGCAGAAAGTGAAGAGGAACTCAAAAGCCTCTTGATGAAAGTGAAAGAGGAGAGTGAAAAGGTTGGCTTGAAGCTCAACATTCAGAAAACTAAGATCATGGCATCTGGTCTCATCACTTCATGGGAAATAGATGGGGAAACAGTGTCAGACGTTATTTTTGGGGGCTCCAAAATCATTGCGGATGCTGATTGCAGCCATGAAATTAAGACGCTTACTCCTTGGAAGGAAAGTTATGACCAACCTAGATAGCATGTTAAAAAGCAGAGACATTACTTTGCCAACAAAGGTCCGTCTAGTCAAGGCTATGGTTTTTCCTGTGGTCATGTATGGTTGTGAGAGTTGGACTGTGATGAAAGTTGAGTGCCGAAGAATTGATGCTTTTGAACTGTGGTGCTGGAGAAGACTCTTGAGAGTCCCTTGTACTGCAAGGAGATCCAACCAGTCCATTCTAAAGGAGATCAGTCCTGGGTGTTCATTGGAGGGACTGATGCTGAAGCTGAAACTCCAATACTTTGGCCACCTCATGCGACGAGTTGACTCACTGGAAAAGACTCTGATGCTGGGAGGGATTGGGGGCGGGAGGAGATGGGGACGACAGAGAATGAGATGGCTGGATGGCATCACCGACTCGATGGACACAAGTTTGAGTGTACTCCGGGAGTTGGTGATGGACAGGGAGGCCTGGTGTGCTGTGATTCATGGGTTTGCAAAGAGTTGGACACAACTGAGCGACTGAGCTGAACTGAACTGAACTGAATGATATCAGATCATCAGGATGGCCCACAATAGGAAGCCAAGATTTGTTTTGTTTTTTAATTTATTTGACTGTACTGGGATCTTTGTTGCCATGTGCATGATTTAGTTCCCCGACCAAGGATCGAACATCGGGCCCCCTGGGTGGGGAGCGTAGAGCTTTGACCACTGGACCACCAGGGAAGTTCCCAGGAAGCCACCTTGGTGCTAAACTTTCAGGGGACTCCCCTGAGCCCCTCATTAACCACCCCTACCCTACCCAGAGTGCCTTCCCTGGTGTGGCCCTTGTCAGAACCAGGCCCACTCAGCCTGTGTTCACCCCAGCTGGAATTGAAGCTAAAAATGAAGAGGTCACACGAGATGCTTCCCACAGTCCTGTTCCCTTTAGGAATGCAGTGCCTGAGCCATGGGGCATTTTGACTCAGCTTCTGTGCTCTGTGCCAAGGCTGAATGACTAGAACTCCAGCTGCAGCCTGCACTTTAAAGCTCTGTTCCCTACCCAACCCACAATCTTGTTATCCAGGCTGTCAGAGGAGGGGAAGGAGGAGCTGGAGGAGATGTGACTCAGGGGGCCTGAGACAGGTCAGAATGCCCTTCCAATTGATCTGCCGTCATGAAAGTGACATGGAGCCATCCTGTGCCCTGAGAGAGTGTAGGAGAATCCACCCTCCCCCCACTTCTCACATGCCCCCTGAGTTCAGCTGAGAAGCTCCCCCAAGGCTTTTCCTAACAGCAGCATCCGAATCTTGTGCACCTGGCCATCTGCCCACAATTCCTTGGGGAGACAGGAGCTCACTCCTGTCCTGGCATACTTGAATAATGTGGATCAGAGCCGGGCAGCATCTTTGTTACACAGCGCCTTACTGAAGTAGCCAGCTGTTTTTAGAAGGAGAGGGGTAAAGGTAGCAGCTTACCCTCTAGGGTTGGACAGGAATAACAGTCTGGCGAACCTGAACATTCAAGTTTTAGTAGCTGGGCTGCAAAAGAGCCTTTCTTCCCTGCCTCCTTCTAATGCTGTCAGTGTCATCGCATGTCCCTGGTAGGCCATACATGAATGCTTCAAACAGGAGACTGGAACAGAGGGCGGAGGGAGTTTGCTCCACCGAGCACCTGGGTGATAGAACTTACAAACAAAAGAAGGTGCCCAGTCACTGGGAGGATTGAAACCTCAGGTCTCTGCTCTGGTGTCACCCTCACTGAGGTCTCCCTGGAGCTCTTATCTCAAGCAGGCCCTGACACTGACGCTCCCTTTTAGCCTGTGTTACTGTTCTTCCCTGCACACATCACTACCTGACATTGCTGCTGCTAAGTTGCTGCTAAGTCGCTTCAGTCGTGTCCAACTCTGTGCGACCCCATAGACGGCAGCCCACCAGGCTCCCCCGTCCCTGGGATTCTCCAGGCAAGAACACTGGAGTGGGTTGCCATTTCCTTCTCCAATAGAGAAGGAAATACCTGACATTATGCCCTGTTTATTCCTTTATTATGCTCTATTTATTCCTTTGTCCATCATCTGTCTTACTCGGTAGAATGTAAGGTCTAAGAGAATTTGGAGTCAGGTTTTTTCACTGCTGTGTCCCCAGGGCCTTGAACAGGGCCTGGCCAATGGCAGAACACCAGGAAATAGATATGAAATAAACCAGTGTATTGCAGGAATTTATGAACCTAGTATGATCCAGGCAAGGACCAGACCAATTCCTGCAAGGACAACAGCAGCAGTTGATGTCTTGAAGGCTGTGATGAACTCCCTGAATGTTCTCAGCAGTTCTGCATTCTCCATGCTGTCCTTAACCTCATTTTGCAGTGAAGGAAAACTAGACTTTAGGGGTTAACAGGTAACTTGCTTCTGTGACCCAGAGGTCACCATGCTAATAAATGACAGAACCGGGATTTGGTCTCCAGCCTGGGGTCGTCTTTTCAGACATACCAAACTGAGCGTTTACTTGATAATCTTTTGAATTGAGTTAGTTGGAGCTTCTTTCCATGATTCTTACCCAGCTAGATCAAGCAGTTGCTTCACAAAAATGACTGCATGAGGTGGATGTGTCGCATGTACTCAATGGCCTGGAGTGCTGTGATTCATGGGGTTGCAAAGAGTTGGACACGACTGAGCGACTGAACTGAACTGAAACCTGTGAGATCCTTGAATTTGTCATCATAAACCCAAAGAAGCAGAGCATTCTTTTTCACAGTGATGGCTCAGTAGTGAAGCCATACCATACAGGTAGTTGGAGTTCCTTTCCTTGACGATTTGGAAGTAAAGATGAACTGCCATTCTGACATGTCCAATTTGTTGAGTTTCACTTGCTGAAAACATGTGGCTAGGAAAACACTATTTACTGACAAAGTATTTTACAAAGCCAGAGCATATTAGGGCCTCTTAGTTACTTTTTTCATCAGCTTTTTAAAATGAAATTGCAATTTTCTTGTACCCTCCCTCCCAAAAGAAAATGCAACAAAAATGTCAGACCAAAACACTACATCAAGGACCAGCAGCCTACTAGGCTTCCCAAGGCTAGGGTATATTTCTTTGTGTACCCCACAGTCCTCAAGGCCCCTGCAGAGGCTCATTTCCTCCTGGGAGCTCCCAGGTACCATCAAGGCTCTGACTCATTGTGTGCCTAGAGTATCATTTTCCTCCTGAACATGGCTTATCCACATCATAGCACCTGGTGTATTCCATTGTCACATCATTATCTTGCGTCTATGAAAACTCAGGTCTCTATCATATTTGTATTATAATTAGCCAATTAAAGAGTCCTATTAATTCCTCTTGGAGGAGGCCTCCATATGAGTGAGTGAGAGACTTTGTGTTTCTATGGAAGATTCAAGGGATCCCCTCTTGTTTCCAAGGCAAGCTTCAGCACCATTGACTTTGTGGATTCTGTGTTCAGTCACCACCCCTATCCCAAGAATCCCAAGATTTATGGAAAATCTGGGCCACCCAACCCCATCTGGACCTATGTTCCTTTTTAATGTTCAAACTACTGACAGATTTCCTGAGCCATTCTAATTTCTTTCCTTCTAGGTGAGTCACACTTGTACTTAGGTCTATTAGGAATTCACTGAGATTTCAAAATATTAATATTCTTCAATATTTCATATTGATTTGTAGTGAATGAATAAATCCCTAGTAGGAGTACAGACTCCTGGCACTTGGATTTCTAACACATTAGAGAACAATCTATTTTTCACCCAAGTTTCACTTTTCAATTTATGCCATCAGCTCGAGTCATCAATTGTCAAGGGAGAAAAGTTGCCAGTGTGATTTGTTCTCTTGGGATACGTGTGTCTCTGCTCCCAACTAGCTCAGGAGTTCTCACCCTGGCTGTATATTAGAATCACCTGGAAGGGTTTCTTAACGTCAAAAATGTTCAGGCTCTACAGCGGGTCATGTAAATCCGAATTTCTAGGCTTAGGGCTGAAGGGATTTCTTATGTACCTAAGATCAAGAACCACTGAATCATATAGCTTATGTTAAATGGCTCTGTTTTCCCACTGCCTGACATTGGGTAGAGAACCTTCCAGGTACTAGTCACATGTATGTGGAGAGACCATAAAGAAAGCTGAACGCCAAAGAATTAGTCCTTTTGAACTGTGGTGCTGGAGAAGACTCTTGAGAGCCCCTTGGACAGCAAGGAGATCAAACTAGTCAATCCTCAAGGAAATCAACCCTGTGGAAGCACAGATGCTGGAAACTCCAATAATTTGGCTGCCTGATACAAAGAGCCGACTCAGTCAAAACTACCCTGATGCTGGGAAAGATTTCCATTTTATGAAACGAAGCTACAAACCCTGTGAAAATAGGCACTTTAACTACTTGAGGAAAATTCTCAGCCTGACCTGCAAACGGCTCCTCTAAGGCTCCCAGGGGCTGGGTTCTAACCCTTGAAACAGCCTCACCAGTAGAAATGGCTTCTCTAGACTAGATTGGTTGCATTTCAGCTGAAAGAGTCGACTTTTATTGGTCTCTACTCATTTTGTCATTTAAATTTTTTATAGACTTGTCAGTTTTCTTGTCTTCTGTTCTACAATAACATTTTCCAGCAGTATATCAAATTTGACCGTTGGCATATTCAGTAATGGAATCTGGAAAGACAGTTTATTGATGTCCTAGAAGCTTGTATACAGTCCTAGAAGCTTGTATGCAAGGGATAGTCATCTGTGCTTGGTAACCAGTATTTTTAATCCTTTGTTTTTCATTGTTAAGCTGCTTTTAAACTGGTTGGGAATGGCAACTCTTCCACTGGTTTCTAGATCTTTTTTTTTTTTCTCTTTTTTCTTTTCACCATTCCTAGAAACCATACTGGATCTCAGTTTCTCTGAGATTCAGTTCAGTTCAGTTCAGTCACTCAGTCGTGTCCAACTCTTGTGACCCCATGAATCACAGCACGCCAGGCCTCCCTGTCCATCACGAACTCCTGGAGTTCACTCAAACTCATGTCCATCGAGTCAGTGATGCCATCCAGCCATCTCTGAGATTAAACTTCATTTAAACCCTTTTCTTAGTATAACAGAGCATGAAATGTTGACTCTGTCTAACCCAGATCTCCAGACTCGAGTATTTCTCATCAAAAACTACTTTTTTTTCCCTGTAAGGTTCAACATTTTTATCCATTGATTTATTTGATATGAAATTCAGTGTGTTTTTTGAAACCACGAATTTTTAATCAAATGTGGTGATGGGTCCCTCAGAGACAACTATCAAAGATTTTATGGTTTTACTTAAGCTTTTAGGTTATGCTGCATGCAATTTGTGTTTTGCTTTACATACAGAGGCCATTATCAAATACATGCAGGATTCCTTAATAGATTTCAAAAATATTTCCTTGTATAAATGTATTTACGGTATTTAAATATTTCTACCAAGCTATTTCTTAGGCAGGGTTTTCATCTCCTTGATTTCCTAGTCTTCCCCTTCCTGCTTGTTTTTGAACTGACAGAAAGATGGGGCTGAATCAGAGCTCTCACTTAATTTTTTTTCCATTTTCTTAAAAACATATAAAGTAAATGGTTAATAGGCTGTATGTTCATCCACCTCATTAGAACTGACTCAGATGCATTCCTTTTCATGGCTGAGTAATATTTCATTGTGTATATGTACCACAACTTCCTTATCCATTCATCTAACGATGGACATCTAGGTTGCCTCCTTGTCCTAGTATTAAAACAGTGCTGCAGTGAACACTGAGATACATGTGTCTTTTTCAATCCTGGTTTCCTCAGGGTTTATGCCCAGTAGTGGGATTGCTGTGTTGTACAGTAGTTTTATTCCTAGTTTTTGTGTTTTTTTTTTAAGGAGTCTCCATACTGTTCCCCCTAGTGGTTGCCTCTGGCCAATTCATATTGATGTATGGCAAAATCCACCACAATATTGTAAAGTAATTATCTTATAATTAAAATAAATATAAAAATTTTAAAAAGAGAAAAAGATGTAAATGGATAGAAGGTTGAAATGATTAGTTACAATGATATTGTGAGAGTATCTGTGGAAAGGAAAAGTTGCCAGAGTGATGGAATTCTGTTAGAAAAGGAGGTATGGTCTCCTTCAGAGAACAAGGAGAGACCAGCCAAACCTGAGATGGGGTTCCTCACAATAAAGGAAAACGCTGCATTGACTTTCCAGCAGAGTGGCCACCTTAAGAACATTTGTATATGTATAATACACAATAGGTACCCCATTTACCCCTTGGGAAAGCTATCGAAATAATGACTGTCTAGTGCCCTGCTCTACCAGCCTGACAAATATCTAACATCCTTATATCTGCAGCTTGGCAGGCTGAGATAGTTGGATGGTGTCCAGACATCAGGGAAAGTACTGAACTGGCCCAAAAGTTCTTTCGGTTTTTATGTACCATCTTGCCAAAAAACCCAAATGAACTTTCGGGCCAACTCCCTAGATTTTAGAGTCTTTGGTAGAATGAACATTTGGAACCAAGCTCAAACTTCCATTAGTGTCGGTTTCTGATATTTTATTGCTTTTTCATTGAATGTTAAGAAACTCAGGGTTATCTTTACAAATCTTAAACTATTCACTTTCTCCCAAGAATTGTAAAGAACCTAAAGTGTTTTATCTTTGATCTCCCAATTACCATGTACTAAATTACTGTCTAGTTGTATTTAGAACCACCTTGTTTTCACACTCGCTCCATTAACTATTATTTTCCTTTATTATTTCATTAGTGTTGATTTAGATTCATTAGCAACTTTTTTGCTTGCCATTTCATTCTTACATTCTACTCCTTTCATTTAGATTTAGTTGCCTTGTTTTCAAACTATAAAATATCCTTGTACTAAAGCAAAAAACTCAATTTTTCTCTGAAGATGTTGAAATTTTTGTTTCATTCTTTTCATCATGGGTTAGCTGGGTAGAGGTGTCTTTGTCCCCACTGCCAGGTATAGCACTTTCAGAACACTTCTCTATTTATTGCCATGGAAAAGTGTTGCCAATCCGATTGTCTTTCTTTTGTAGGTAACCTTTTGTTTTTCTTTAGTCGCTTCAAATATTTTTTATTTTTCTTCCACCCCTACAGTTTCACTAAGCATATGTAGGATAAGATTTGTTTTTATTTAGCCTTCCTGTAACTAAGCATGTTTTTTAAACTTCAGCATTCATGTCTTTTTCTGCAATTCTTGGATATGATTGTCATATATCTTAAAATATTTCCTCTCCCCCTTCTAACTTTGGTTGGTATTCCTCATTTCACTTTTCATGTCTGTTAACCTTGTCTTCATAAGTTTCATCTGTTTCTCTCTGTGTGTACTGCAGTATGGATTTATTTTCTCAGAAAGCTTCCCGTTCACCAGTTTTTCAGATCTGTGTGTATCTGCAAGGGATTCAAAATTTTATTTTCATGATTGCTGACACCCTCAAACTAGTAGGAAATTCATCAGGAGTAAGGAATTCAGCCAGGAGGTCAATTTCCTTGCTTGTGGTGTGTGTTTTAAGAGGACAAATACTGACCGTTGACTTTCTTTTTTCCTCAATAAATGTCTTGTGAAAGTCATTGAATGAATCAATGAACCCCTTTCCCTATGGAAATGCAAAAATCCCAGCCAGTGACCTCCTGGAGCTTACACTTTAAGAGAGAAGTCATCAATCACATTGCCCTGGCATCAGTTTACATGTTCAAGACATGCTTGGAGACAGAGGAAGGAATGGCAGCCAGGGAAATATTTCAGAGGCAGCTATACTTGTATTGGGCTTTGCAGGATCTTTAAGAGTTTGCCATGGGCACAAGGCACGGAAAGGAGAGAGGAATTACTGTGTAGTCAAAGGCTCAGAGATTACCAAGCCCCTAGGACTCTTGGAGGCGGGCATATTGATGTCTTCTGATGAGGGAAAAGCCTTGGGCATAAAGGGAACATGTCCTCTCTGCCCTGGCCCCTTCTGCAGGCAGCTCTGCCTCCAGTACGCCAAGCTTGCCACTCTCCCATGCAGCTTTCCTGGTGACTTACAACAAGGGGACGGGCAGAATAGCCAGTGGGCTTCAAGCCTGTGGTGGAATGAGCAGGCCCCACTAAGATTCCAGCCAACAGTCCCGCCTTCTGTGTCATGATTTAATCAACTATGTCAGTTCAGATGCTGAATCCTGAAACTCAGTAAGAAAGAGAAATTACCAACTTCGCAAGTTAAATGAGAAGCAAATCTGGCCTGCCTTTCCACACAGTCGCCCTGATTATGTGCCAGAGGATGTGCTGGGAGTTTGGCAGTGCACAAGCCAAAGTGAAGAGACACACCATCAACATGTAACCCGATATAGAGCTACTATCATATAGTCATAAATGCCCTGGGGAAAAGACATAGAATGAATGGGGAGAGAGGAAGTTGGATGAGAGTTTTTTAGGTGTTTTTTTTTTTTTTAAGTCAAGTAAGAGAGACCTGGCAGAAAGTGAAGAGGAACTCAAAAGCCTCTTGATGAAAGTGAAAGAGGAGAGTGAAAAGGTTGGCTTGAAGCTCAACATTCAGAAAACAAAGATCATGGCATCTGGTCCCATCACTTCATGGGAAATAGATGGAAAAACAGTGCAAATAGTGTCAGACTTTATTTTTTTGGGCTCCAAAATCACTGCAGATGCTGATTGTAGCCATGAAATTAAAGGACGCTTGCTCCTTGGAAGAAAAGTTATGACCAACCTTGATAGTATATTAAAAAGCAGAGACATTACTTTGCCAAACAAGGTCCGTCTA
Organism: Moschus berezovskii; assembly: GCF_049115385.1. Classification (NCBI taxonomy): domain Eukaryota; kingdom Metazoa; phylum Chordata; class Mammalia; order Artiodactyla; family Moschidae; genus Moschus; species Moschus berezovskii. Next base: position 129,106,908 of record NC_142488.1, on the reverse strand, counting down.
GTCAAGGCAATGGTTTTTCCCGTGGTCATGTATGGATGTGAGAGTTGGACTGTGAAGAAAGCTGATCGCCGAAGAATCGATGCTTTTGAACTGTGGTGTTGGAGAAGACTCTTGAGAGTCCCTTGTACTGCAAGGAGATCCAACCAGTCCATTCTAAAGGAGATCAATCCTGGGTGTTCATTGGAGGGACTGATGCTAAAGCTGAAACTGCAATACTTTGGCCACCTCATGCGACGAGTTGACTCACTGGAAAAGACTCTGATGCTGGGAAAGGTTGGGGGCGGGAGGAGAAGGGGACGACCGAAAATGAGATGGCTGGATGGCATCACCGACTCTGTGGACATGAGTTTGAGTGTACTCCGGGAGTTGGTGATAGACAGGGAGGCCTGGTGTGCTGTGATTCATGGGGTCGCGGAGAGTCGGACACGACTGAGCGACTGAACTGAACTGACTGAAGAGAGACCTGAATAGTGAGCAATGACTGGACAAGCAAAGGGTTGAAGAGTGTTCCAGGCAGAAGGCAGAGGAGATGCAAAGCCGCCAAGGTGGGAACTAGTGGATTAGGTCCAAAGGGCAGAAAAGAACCTTGAAGCCGGGGGAGAGTCAGAGGAGATAAAGCCAGGAAGATGGGCATGAGCCACATCACCTAGGGCCTAGCAAGGCATCCTGAGGGAGTTGCATTTTCTTGTAAACAACATGAGAAGAAATGCTTTAAGCAGAGCAACAGCACTATCAGATTTTGGTTTCTAAGAAATTTCTCTGGAGATTATATGAATAATTCAGTGGAAAAGGGCAAATTTGGAGATAAATTAGGACCCTGCTGTAGGAGTAGAGGTGTGCGATGGTAGCTTGGCCTGAGATGGTGGGGTGTGGATGGTGAAGAGTAATTGAACTGAGGATCCATTTTTGAGGCAGAATCCATTGGACCTGGTGATGGTTTAAAATTCAAGGTGTGGGAAAGAGAGGAAACCCAGGTTTTATACTGAGTTATTAGATGGTGAAGATTGGCAGGAGGAAGAGAGGGGCAGGGATGAGTATCTAGGGTTCAAGTTTTTAAATGGCTAAGGGGAGTGGCTAAAAATGGCGATATTGTATAAGGACATGTTAGGAAGGAGTTAGGATATGGTCCCCCTGTGGAACCCTGAGTGGAGCTTTGGATAGTAGTAAATAAGACAATTAGCTTTTGGAATTTTGAATGAAGCTGGGCATCCATTGGGGGTCCTGAAATGTTGACAGATGTATAGTCAAAATGGTTTTGACTCCTATGAGCAAAAAGAACCTTACTGACTTCCCAGGCCTCATGAGACCTATGACCGTGTACAGTCTAAGTTCTTATTCTTTTTCTCTTCTCCCATTTTCTTTCTCTGAAATTTCAACCCTTCCATGATGATAAACCCAGAGCACATGCACATAGATCGACACACAAGGAAACTGACACATTCCTACATATGCATAATTGTGTTATTTCCCAAATTCTTGCAGACATTAAGTGACCTCACTTAATGGAGCTGGCCTCACTCTCTGTTTCATGGTTCTAATTGCAGGCAATTTCCTGGGGCTTTGACAGCTCAGTTCAGTTCAGTTGCTCAGTTATGTCTGACTCTTTGCGACCCCATGGACTGCAGCACGCCAGGCTTCCGTGTCCATCACCAATTCCAGAGCTTGCTCAAACTCATATCCATCGAATCGCTGATGCCATCCAACCATCTCATCCTCTGTCATCCCCTTCTCCTCCTGCCTTCAATCTTTCCTAGCATCAAGGTCTTTTCCAATGAGTCAGTTCTTCGCATCAGGGGGCCAAAGTATTGGAGTTTCTGCTTCAGCATCAGTCTTTTTAATGAATATTAGAAATATTAGACTGATTTCCTTTAGGGTGGACTGGTTGGATCTCCTTGTAGTCCAAGGGACTCTCAAGAGTCTTCTCCAACACCACAGTTCAAAAGCATCAATTCTTTAGTGCTCATCTTTCTTTATGGTCCAACTCTCATATCCATACATGACTACTGGAAAAACTGTAGCTTTGACTAGATGGGCCTTTATTGGCAAAGTAATATCTCTGCTTTTTAATCTGCTGTCTAGGTTTGTCATAGCTTTTCTTGCAAAGAGCAAGCATATTTTAATTTCTTGGCTGCAGTCACCATTTGCAGTGAAATAGTTGCTCATTTATCCAGGAGAATCTTAGAATAAGAGAGAGTGTTACATCTGAGTCTTGATTCAGTGGACCTGACTTTTGGAGTTGTGATGGTATGGGGAGGGAGGCTGAACACACCAGCATTAAGGCAAATGCCAGAAAGATCTTTGCTCAGTGAGAGGAAATGTTCCAGGCTTTTCAGTGGCACAGTCTCCTCCTGACCCCTCAAAGTGGACATGAGCGAGAAAGCAGGGATGAAGAGAAGAGCACCAGTGAGAAGTCACCAAAGAGATTTCGCTCAATTGTTTCTCTCACAGACTGCTCTCTGCATCTGGAAGACAGCTTCTCTCCTTTCTATCTATAAAATTGCTCTGATATTTTATGAAGATGGGAAAGGATTCTCTTTTTTATTCTGAGTCTCCTCTTCCCCAACGAACTTGGGGCATATCATTATCTCTCAGTACATTTTCAACCTTTTATCGAAAAAAAGCTGTGAATGCTTTGAAACAGGAGTAGGACACAGAGGAAATGGGAGTGATCTGACGTGTTGACTGAAGGTGACCTAAGTCCTGTGTTTCTCCCTCAAAGAAGTGAGGTATGAGGTGGGTGCTGCACGCTTCGAGGTTAGGAAGTGTGATGAAACCATGACTGTAGTTCACCCCATGTGTACTGAGCACTACTAGATACTTCCCAGGTGGTGCTAGTGATAAAGAAGCCACCTGCCCATGAAGTAGACATAACAGACTCTGATTTAATCCCTGGGTTGGGAATATGCCCTGGAGAAGGGAATGGAAACTCACTTCAGTATTCCTGCCTGGAGAATCCCCATGGACAGAGGAGCCTGGCAGGCTACAGTTCATAGGGTCACAAAGAGTCAGACATGACTGAGTGACTTAGCACGCACACTAGATACTTTGTGTTTAATAAAGTGCCAGTGTGCACCCCTAGTGGATCTTCAAGAAATATTTATGGACCAAGTGCTCTAAGGTTTGACCTGTGAGAGTTGCTGATGATGGAGATGTGAATTAATCAGGTCCTGCTGTTGCTGCTGCTTCTGCTAAGTCGCTTTAGTCATGTCTGACTCTGTGCGACCCCATAGATGGCAGTCCACCAGGCTCCGCCGTCCCTGGGATTCTCCAGGCAAGAACACTGGAGTGGATTGCCATTTCCTTCTCCATGCCCCTAAACAAATGACATAATTTAGGTTGTTAAAAGGTGTGCAATAGAATAAACCAGGGCTCGGACTCCCTCCCTTATGCCTCCTCTGTCTCCAGCTCCACTAGAAAATCTTCATTTGTGTTGTTACAGTTAACGTCAGAAACATTTTTGCACAGCAGCACAAATATGCCTCTTGTAGCTGGAGAAAGGTCCTGTAGCATTTATTCAGGCAAGTGGGATTTCACTTCAGAGGCAGCTGACGGTGTGGCTGAGGTTTGTACATGTGGAACAATTTGTCAGCAGGCCTATCGAAAGCCTGACACGGTGTTCCCTGATCCTGCAGATGTTTGAAAGAGTCCTGTGCATGTTTGGCCTCATCAAGAAAAAAGAGAACCTGGGACTCTTGGGTTTCTTTATGAAAGAGGGAAGGATCCTGGTTCAGATCTCAATTTGGACCAGTGCCCTGGTCCTCAAGTGCATTCAAGTTGCAAGCTGCTCTGGCTGACCTCACGGGCCCTGGATGTGAGCAGAGGGTGGAAATCCATCCACCCAAGTGGTCTGGTGGGGTGAGCTCTCTGGGCTCGTATCCAGGTTAATCAGCAAGTGTGCCCAGCCTCAGTGGTTCTCCTGAAAGTCTTCTGGAAGCAGGACAGTGGAAATAGTGCTAACCCAACAGACAGAGGATGAGATTTTTGGATGGCATCACCAACTCAATCGACATATGAGTTTGAGCAAACTCTGGGAGATGGTGAAGGACAGGGAAGCTTGGCGTGCTGCACTCCACTGGGTTTCAAAGAGTCGGACATGACTTAGTAACTGAACAAGAGACAGAGATGTGGCATCTACTGTGGCTTATTCTGCTGCTTCGCTCCTGAGTTTCCCTTCTAGGTTTCTTAACAACTGTGCCTTATGTCATGTGGCCTTAGTGCCTGCTCACATAATTGTTCATTCTAGTTCGTGATCAGTAGAGAAGGAACCATTCCAAGCCTGGGATCCATGTTCACTTGCCAAGCAAGATTAGATCATGTTTTTAGATGCTTATCATCATCTACTATTGTTGATATTATCTCATTGTTCTTCCATCCCATCTGCTAATTAAATGCTGTTGGAGGCATATTGTAGGAGTCATTCATACAGAGATGGCAGAGAAAGGGTTGAGGAAGGCATTCCAGACAGGGCAAATTCTTTTTTTAATTTAATTTAATTTTAATTTATTTATTTTAATTGGAGGCTAATTACTTTACAATATTGTATTGGTTTTGCCATACATTGACATGAATCCTACCCGGGTATACATATGATCCCCATCTTGAACCCCCCTCCCACCTCCCTCCCCATCCCATCCCTCTGATTCATCCCAGTGCACCAGCCCCAAGCATCCTGTATCATGCATCGAAGCTGGACTGGCGATTCATTTCCCATATGAAAATATGCATGTTTCAATGCCATTCTCCCAAATCATCCCACCCTCGCCCTCTCCCACAGAGTCCAAAAGACTGTTCTATACATCTGTGTCTCCTTTGCTGTCCCACATACAGGGTTATCATTGCCATATTTCTAAATTCCATATATATGCATTAGTATACTGTATTGGTATTTTTCTTTCTGGCTTACTTCACTCTGTATAACAGGCTCCAGTTTCATCCACCTCATTAGAACTGATTCAAATGTATTCTTTTTAATGGCTGAGTAATACTCCATTGTGTATATGTACCAAAGCTTTCTTATCCATTCGTCTGCAGATGGACATCTAGGTTGCTTCCATGTCCTGGCTATTATAAACAGTGCTGCGATGAACATTGGAGTACATGTGTCTCTTTCACTTCTGGTTTCCTCGGTGTGTATGCCCAGGAGTGCGATTGCTGGGTCATATGGCAGTTCTATTTCCAGTTTTTTAAGGAATCTCCACATTGTTCTCCATAGTGGTTGTACTAGTTTGCATTCTTACCAACAGTGTAAGAGGGTTCCCTTTTCTGCACACCCTCTCCAGCATTTATTGCATGTAGACTTTTGGATAGCAGCCATTCTGACAGGGCAAATTCTTAAGGTCACTGAGGCTGACAGGAATTAGGCGTCATGCCGAAGTTTACATGTCTAGTGAGTAGCAGAGCCGAGCCCAAATTTAACTCCATGTGTCTAATTAGGTCCAAAACCTGTGCATCTGCACATAAGCTCCTCCTGAAGGCCAGCCTGAGGAGTTTGGCCCTATCATGTAAAAAGTGGGCTACCTTACAAAGGTTATGGAAAAGACTTATGTGAAGAAAGTGGTGTTCTAGGAAGATTACTTTAGTGGCCATGCACTAGCTGGATAAGCAATGTGAGAGGCTAGAAATAGACCAGTTGCAGGACAGTGTAAAAGCCTAGTCATAAACGATATAAGACCCATTTACTGTTTACTGAGCTACTGCTGTTTACTTCCCCTATCATAATTTTGATCAGAGTTGTATTTTTCAAAATTGGTCTTTGCCCGCTAATCTGTAAGCTTGCCTACGATGGGGACTGTGTCTCTCTTATTCACTGCTTTATCTTCAGTGCCCACACAGTTCCAGGCATGTAATAAATACACAATAAATACCCGTTGTTTGGATGAATGAATGTGAATGAAGGACAGTGAAACAGATTTGAAATAGTTCGCCTGAGGTAATGTAGATAAACATTGAAAACATTAGCAGAACGATGGTAACAGGTACCATTTCAGGAGGCGCTCTTGAGCTAAGCAAGTATTTTAACTAAATTTTCTCAATTCAACTTTATAGCCACTATGGAAAATATTTCCTGTTATCAATCCTAGTTTATAGCTAAGGAGATTACCTTTAAGCAGGTGTAGAATGGAGCATGTGACTGTAATTGACAATACCCGATGGTATATTTGAATGTTGGTTAAAGAGTAGATGTCAAATGTTCTTGTCAGTCATGCAAAAAAAGGGTAACTGGCAGTCATAGAAACGTTAACCATTCTTATTGTGGCAGTCATTTCACAATATGTATGTGCTTGAAATCATCACATTGGACATCTTAAACTTACACAATATTATTCATCAATGGTATCTCAGTGAAGCTGAAAAAGAAGGCATAGAATGGCTGGCCACATCACCAGAGAAAACCGAGCAAGCATGTGAATTGAAACCACGTCTGATTGGTTCAAGAGCACTGTGTTGAGAAATTGGGAGAACATGAAGACTGAAGCTGGGAAGTAAGACAAGGAAGACTCTGCTCTCTCCCTTTTGGCTTATTGGTCTGTGATTTGGAAGAGTTTGGTTTTAGATGTCTTTTGAGGTACCAGCAGTAAGCCCAGTACAGATGAGATTCCTGGTGGATGATACCGAAATGGGCTTAGATGAGAATTCAGGCTAGGGGTAGAAATTCAGCAGCCAGCAGCATGGGGGCAACAGGTGAGACCCAGAGAGCCTTTTCAAGACAGAGAATGTAGAATGTTAAACCCACAGGCCCAAAGCCTCCGCCTGGGTCGTTAACGGAACTCAGTAGACTAGCCGATGAAAAGGAGCTGACAAAGGGTGTGTCTTCCCCAAGATCAGGTGCCTAGAGTAGCCTACATGGAGACCCCAGAGCAGTTGAAGGAAAGCCTGGCAGGCAGACGCTCATCCCTCCCCTGGCTGGGCTTCTGGGTAGGGAGCAGGCCCCACAGTCTTGATTGCCGGGGTTGAAGCAGAAACCCTGGGAGCTTTTTCTCCTAACAGATCTTCTAAAGGGAATTTCTGTGACAGAGCCACTAACACTTCCAAAATAAGTTTTCATGTTTGGGGGACCCAGGAGAAGTCTGGAGCATCTATACAGAGCTGAATGGGGACTTCTGTGTTCCTTTCAGACTGTGGAAATGTGTACTTACTGGGCTCCTTGAAGGGGCAAGATGAATTGCAGCCTTGGGAGCTCAGTGTGGGAGTTGGAAGAAGGAATGGTTTTTATCTGTGTTTCATGTTGCCTGGAGGTCACATGGCCATTGAGTGTCCTGGCAGAAGTCCTGAGAGAGGGACTCACGCATTGTCCTTGCTACCATTAGGCATGTATGAACATTCTGATGCTATTGCTGCTGAGAGAATTACTGAATCGTGATTTCTCTGTGCTGTTTGCTTTTGGAACTTACAAAAGTGCTCTTGCAGTCTTCCTGTTCCATCAGGGAATAGAATTGCCCATCTCCACAGCAACTGGTGCCTGCCCCGCCATCCACCTGGGCAGTATGGCCCTGCATGCTCACTCTTGGCTCCACCCTTAAGTTTTTTTTGCTTTATGTTTTGAGTGGTTCCTGGGCTTGGATTTTCATGATGAAATTGACTAGAGGGTGTCCCTAGAAGAATCACTTCTTCAGTCTGTTTCCTGCAAGCCACTTAGGACACATGATAGAAGGGATCCAAGAAGCTGACGATCATGCTAGCTGGACCATTACATTCCGTAGACTGAGACAGACATAGATGCTTTCAAGTTGCTAATAGCTTACCAACTGCTTATGTAGCTATATTCACAGTGAGCTCTCCTCACTGTGGTTCCACTGCCAGGAAGAAAAAGCCCAGGGCTCACTGAAACTCACAGTGGCCAAAATAGTAGTGCAGTTCCACACAAATGACCCTTTCACTTCCAAATGCGAACCCACCATCTCACTCTGCCCATCTCTGCTCTTCAGTGGTGGGCAATCCAAGGGAACATACTCCACACTCACCTTAGCCTACAAGACCATCAGTCACCTCGTTGCCTAAAATCAGAGTCTGCCTGGATTTGGGATGTCGGCGTTGGCAAAGAGTATATGGCCGCATTATCATCTGAGAGGCATATGAGCCATCACGGTTTAGCTTTCCAGCACCTAGTTGTTCTTCCATTGTGACTGAAAAGAATACTGATCCACAGAGTCCAAGAGAGATAGTCCTGTGCTCTTTGTTCCCTGGATCTTTTCTGTTTTACTTCTACCATCTTATGTGTGTGCTCGGTGGCTTCATCTTCTCTGAGGGGTGACAAGTAGATCCAGGGTTGTTAAAAAGAAACAAACATAATATTGGACTAAACACAGATGCACACACAGCTGCTGGAATCTCAGCAGTGGTCAGACATACCCTAAGAATCTGAGCCAAAGTGACTCTGGCCATGTTTCCTGCCCAGGAGCCATAGTCATTTGGCAAAGTGGTGGGAGTGTTTTGAGGCTGTCTGTCATTTTGTGGGTAGGTGCCAGTGTTGTGAAACACTCTGCATTGAGTGGGACATCCTGCTTCACTGGGAAGTATCCAAGCCCTAATGCGATAGAGTTGTCCCTAACGGGAGACGCTGAAGCAGAAACTGATGAGGGGGTATGGGCAAGTTCCTGGGTTGAGAATATCCCCGGCAAAGGAAATGGCAACCCACTCCAGTATTCTTGCCTGGAAAATCCCATGGACAGAGGAGCCAGGCTACAGTCCACGGGGTCAGATACTTAGTGACTAAACCCCTACCTCCAGGGAGATAGAAAGAATCCTTAATTATTCTACTTTGAAAATATTTAGAATCTCATTGTTTTTAAACAGGAGTCTGGTCTCAAAGGCCTTAAAAAGTCAATTTATAAAATACAGTCTGCAAAGAGTCAATAACCTATGAGAAGTTCCTTTTCTAGTAATCAAGGAAACTCAAATTAATAAAATATCTATATTTATCATATTGGCAAAGATGATTTCTTCATTTATCTGTATTTTACCGGTAGTACAGATTTTTGAAGAAAACTATGTTAAGACTGGCATTCAAGTACATTGCTGTTAGAAATGTACATCCAAATGATCTTTCTAGAAATCACTTTGACCAGATGTATCCAAAGCCTTAAAATGCACATATCCTTTCAAGCTGTAATTCTACATCTAGAACAAAGACTAAGTCATTGTGGCATTTTGTTTACAAATCATGTCTTCTTATTTATTACAACAGAAATGGAAAAAAACCTAAATGTTTAACATTAGAAAATAGTTCGATAGCATATAACATGGTCATTTAAATTTCAATCATATGATAAATTTTAGCAACATGGATAGTGCCCATTGTAGATTGAGATATCAGTTTTAACTATAATCGTATGGGGAAAATTAACAATATGTAGAAAAAAGAACTGGAGGAAAAAAGTGCCAAGATGTTACCAATCTCTAATTGACTGGTTTTTGTGTAGTTGTTTGCTTCTTTATGCTTTTCCCAATTTCCCACAATGGGCATGTGAAACTTTAAATGGCAGAAGTAAGTTAATTTAAATATATCTGTGGTAAAAGATCCCCTGGAGAAGGGCATGGCAACCCACTCCAGTATTCTTGCTTGGAGAATCTCACGGACAGGGGAGCCTGGCAGGCTACTGTCTTTAGGGTTGCAAAGAGTCAGACAGAAGCGACTCAGCACGTGGTAGAAACTATAGGCAGGAAAGAATGAAAAGTCCTTTCCAATTACCCTTCAGTAGTGTGAGGTGGGATGGGGATCGTAGATTTCATTTAACATAATCTGATCAGCTCTGACCACCAGCTTATACCAATACAGCATTATCTAAAAAGGAAATTTGTTAGTGCTCACTTTCCCTTCCTGGGTACATTCCATTACTGGTTTCATATTGATTTAGCACGTGTCATTCCTGATGGAAAGGTGGTTGGAATGGAGTATACTTTGGTGGTAGTGGTAGTTAGGGCTTTTTAAATTTTTAATTTACATTTCATGAATATAAAATAAATTGGATTGACCAGAACGTTTCAGTAAGGCATCAAGAACTTTGCAAATGAATATCACTCTTTTGTTTACTTTTTTTTTCTGAATATGCCATTTGCATTCTATTCCCTTGAGTTATTTATTCTTTGTAGCCCTCATAGAATTGCTAGATTAAATTTCTCCAGTGCTATTTGTGAATACTGTACAGATGAAATAAAATACTTATGGGGTCATGTTGGCAGGAAGAACTCGGATTTCCAATAAAGAAAAAGCAACTAAAAGTATTCAGTAAATTCAAAACCACCAAGACCACAGTAATTCCAATTGGAAGCTGAGCTTTAAAATGTGAACCATCAATAGAGAGTACATATAGAAGACACTGACTGCACATTTATATAGTATGGCTTTACAAATTCCCAGGAAAATTGGAGTGAGTTTCTGCAAATAACAGGACTTGGTACACTAGAGAGTTACCAAAGTAAACAGGCTGTAGGTAGTGTGTCATAACATGTGCTTTACTCATTTCTTTCGCTAAAGGGAGTTAGATTCTAATTATTTGTGAAACTGTCACTACATCCTTAATAATAATAACCAGGTCTTCATAATCAAATGCCTCTTTGACTCTCTGCTGTGAACATGGGAGTCATAAGTATAGGCTACGGAAGCCCAGATGTGGTTTTCTTCTTGCTCTTTTTTTTAGTGAAATATTGAGTCTGAGGATTAGTCAGAAGGACCTGGAAGAAGATTCTTCCAATCAAATATGTAAAATTACTAAGATGTTTCTATGCTACACTAAATAGAATTTAGAGGGTAACAGGACAGCAGGGGAGCAAACTTCAAACACATATTCACCCCCTGATTGTGGTGGAGACTAAACAACAGGCATTGCTGCCTTGGCTTGAGGAAGTGAAAGACACAATTCAGGCTAAACTGTCCAAATCATTGTCACAGTCAGTGGCTCACCAGCCTTCCTGGTGGATTGAACTGATTGTCACATCAAAAGACAGTCATTGGCACCACTTAGATTGTCACTGTTATAATATAGTCTCGGACATAGCTGCAATTTATAATTATATGATATTCACTTTGATTTTCACAGACCCGTTTATCTTATGAAATATTCCTGGAATATTCACACCATTTGAAAATTTCTCCTTAGAATAATTATGTAAATATGCAGGGAATATAGTATAGGACCTGAGTCTTCTCTCCATACCCCTTGGGTCCCAGTGCATTTCAGAATATGGAACTGTTTTGGAAAACAAAAGTGAAAGTCGTTCAGTCATGTCCAACTTTTTGCAACCCCATGTTCTATACAGTCCATGGAATTCTCCAGGCCAGAATATTGGAGTGGGTTACCTTTCCCTTCTCCAGGGGATCTTCCCAACCCAGGGATCAAACCCAGGTCTCCCACATTCCAGGAGGATTCTTTACCAACTGAGCCACCAGGGAAATCCAAGAACACTAGAGTGGGTAGCCTATCCCTTCTCCAGGGGATCTTCCAGACCCAGGAATCAACCTGGGGTCTCCTACATTGCAGGTGGATTCTTTACCAACTGAGCTACCAGGGAAGCCCAAAACAATATTTTATATATATATATACATACATACATACATATATATATATATATATATGAAAATTAAAGGTAATAACTAATATTATGAAACAGAAGCTATTCCTAGCATCCTGACCCCACACCCAAACTTGTCACTTCTTGTGGGTTTCCTATGCCTAGGCCTTTTTATTAGCTCAGGTTGTTCGCTGGTCCAAAATGCTCTCCATCCTCTGCTTTACTTATTCTTAAGCATTCTTCAGCTCTACTTCTTCCATGAAGCCTTCTCTTATACCTGCTATTTATAGTGATCCTTCCTCTGCTGGCCTCCTGCAGGTCTTGTCCTCAGTGCCATCGATCCCTACTTATTCTCTGCTACATGTGATACATATATATGTGTGTGTAAATATATATATATATATATAATACTCGCATGCATTATTTGCTTTTGGATAGGCAGTGTATCTGTACTACTCCAAATTGTCGTCTTGCTCATTTTATAAGGTTCAGAGAGGTTAAGTAACATGTCCAAGGCTACATAGTTCATCAGTGGTAAAACTAAGATTGAAACTCAGTTCTCATATGAATTCACAGTCTATATTCTTTACTCCTACATTATTGCATATTAATCTATGCCTTAAAAGAACTGACACTCTAAATGGGAAAATAAGAGTCTGACATCACATATCTTCTTTTTCACGGACTGAATGTTTGTGGTCCCTGGAAATTCATGTGTCCTAATGGTATTAGGAGGTAAGGCCTATCAGTATCTTATATGTCACTTGGCACAGTGCTTGACACATAACAGGCACTACAAAAATACTTGAAGATTGAACAAGTTGTGGACTGATTTCAGACCCTCACTGTGCTGAAATATTTATGTATTGATAAAATAAGTTCCAAAGATAGAGGTTGGATTACCTGTTTCCATCATGTGAAAAATGAGTGGATTGCCAGTACATACGAATATTCAGTCTCTTCCTCTACTCTGAGCCCCCAAAGCCCAATTTTTGCCTTAACACCATAGCAGACTTTTCTCTATTCTAGGCTTGATATACAATTATAAACAAGGATACCACCATGATAACTCTGTTCCCTGCAATAATGATGAGAATGATTTTTCTTGGAGTTCTCCATGCCTGCTGCTTGGAATTCTTTTGTCATTTCCTTAACGGGCTTGTTCAAGAGAGCTGGGCTGCTGAATATGTTGTGAAAGCCACAGGTATTATATTCTCTGTCACCAGGGAGATTCGATGGGTTTTCCTTTTGTATGGTTCTAAGGAGATGCCCTTCTAATCTTGGATAGACTGCCTGTTGTTACCCTTGGGATTTGTCATGGTGGCATCAAATCAAAGGGCTTTTGTAGTGTTGGGAAGAAAACAAACATTCTTGCTGGGAGGCACCTTTGAGACCATCTGGTGGAAATTCCCATCTAAAGGCAGGGACCGTGTTTGCCTTGTTTCAGTTTGTATCCCCAGTGTATAGCAATATGCTTGGCAAAGAGTAGGTATGTGATAGATGTCTACTGATCAAATGAATATTTTGCAAGTGGAAGACTGTAAAAACTTAATGTTGGCCTATTTTGATTTGTCCATTCTCTTCTGTACTCCAGCAAAGAAAGTGTTTTATTTCTACCTGTTCCCCCATCCTGGATTATTCAGCCCTGTTCTCTAGCCCCAGACATCCATAATTTTCCCTATTAAAGTACTTACTATACAGTAATGTGTCTCTGGCTTTCTGCCCTTGCTCTCATTCCTGTGGTTTTGTGTTTGTGTTGTATTCTCAAGTGATGAGGATAAAGCTGAGCTCATGCTCAGAAAATATTAGTTGGATTAATGACTTTAATGCCCATGGTGGACAGGATAAACAATGACAGTGCCATGCATCACATTTATATAACACAGAGGATTTTTTGTGGACAAAGACATCTGAAGAATGGTGGCATTCATGGGACTGCTGCCACGAGAAAGATTGGTCATAGACTTTCTCCATTTGGAACATAAGAATAATAATAATAGTGAAATCCCTGGAAGGTTGTAGAAGTTCAGTGGGAATATACTCTACAGGGAGCCAGCCATGAGTTCTGTAGTTGCAGGAGAAATTTGCTTTTTCCCCACCCCATTACTATGAGCAGGCAGAAGGATGGGGAAGAAGGAAAAACGGCCCTGCCTTGGGAAGAAAGCACAGCTGACTCCTTCCCCTTCCCTTCCTCTTTCCCTTCTCACCATTTTAGCCAAGCCAAACAACGTGCTAAAAGTCCGCCATCAGCCTGAGATGAAGACCTGCTGAACACAGGCCTTAGAGAATCAGAACAGCTGAGGGCTCAACCAGGTTCCATTTCTGGAGAAATGAGAGTCAGGGGTCTTGAAAGAATGCTAGAGCAGAAGAAATGGTGCGGGTCCAAGGACAGGAAAGCTTATTCTGATTGTGGGTAGGTAGATGGGTGCCTGCAGAGGTTGTGTGATGGCTTTCTCAGTTTCCATATCTAAGAATTTGTTATAGTATATTTTCCAATTAAATAGCAGGGCTTGCAAAGTGATCTTCCTAAGGGCATTGCAATGGACCGATCCACTCAATGGAAATGGTCTTAAACTAACAATGCGAAGGTTCTAGAAAAGGGTCTGGCAGAAAGGATTATTATTCAGTCCAGTTCAGTTCAGTCTCTCAGTCGTGTCCGACTCTTTGGGACCCCATGAATCACAGCATGCCAGGCCTCCTTGTCCATCACCAACTCCCGGAGTTCACTGAAACTCATGACATCGAGTTGGTGATGCCGTCCACTCATCTCATTCTCTGTCGTCCCCTTCTCCTCCTGCCCCCAATCCCTCCCAGCATCAGAGTCTTTTCCAGTGAGTCAACTCTTCGCATGAGGTGGCCAAAGTATTGGAGTTTCAGCTTTAGCATCAGTCCTTCCAATGAACACCCAGGACTGATCTCCTTTAGAATAGACTGGTTGGATCTCCTTACTGCTTCTCATTTGTTCATTTAATCATCTCTTCATGCATTCATCCAACAACTATTTAATAAGCTGGTCATGTAGATTAACAATTGACCAAATAAGAGGAAATATAGTGGTGTGCGTGGGAAATATCGGGCCCTGCATTGGTGGTATTTACAATCTAATGGGAAGAATGAAATCATCAGGAAAGTACAATTACAGTTCCGTGAAGGACATATGGGAAGGGCTCTAATAGCAGGAGCATTATGAAGAGTCAGAGAAAGGACCTTTTGAGCTGAGAATTGATGGATGAATAGGTACTAACCAGTAGGGAAAAGAGGGAGGAAGGGAATCATGAGAGACGAAAGGAAGGAAAGGCAGGCATTGTTCAATGGGTGAAATGGAAGGAAAGGATACTGTACTGAGAGAGTCACTGCCCAGTTTCCAAAAAAACTTGAGACAGAGTTACTGGTATTATCCCTTTGAACACACAGGAAAATTAAACCTCAGATATATTCATGTCTTTAATTCATTTAACAAATCATTATCGAAGCCCTACTAGGTTCAAGTCAATGAGCTGGAGCTGGATGAACATTTAGATGTGGTAACTTCCCTCCAAGTGCTTGACTTTCTAGTGTAGAAATGGAGTGAATTAACCTCAGTCATAGTTGGTAGTGCCTGATGAACTCTGGACGGAGGTTCGTGACATTGTACAGGAGACAGGCACCAAGACCATCCCCATGGAAAAGCAATGCAAAAAAGCAAGATGGCTGTCTGAGGAGGCCTTACAAATAGCTGTGAAAAGAAGAGAAGCGAAAAGCAAAGGAGAAAAGGAAAGATATAAGCATCTGAATGCAGAGTTCCAAAGAATAGCAAGGAGAGATAAGAAAGCCTTCCTCAGCAATCAATGAGAAGAAATAGACGAAAACAACAGAATAGGAAAAACAAGAGATCTTTTCAAGAAAATTAGAGATATCAAGGAAATATTTCATGCAAAGATGGGCTCGATAAAGGACAGAAATGGTATGGACCTAACAGAAGCAGAAGATATTAAGAAGAGGTGGCAAGAATACACAGAAGAACTGTACAAAAAAGATCTTCACGACGAAGATTATCACGATGGTGTGATCACTCACCTGGAGCCAGACATCTTGGAATGTGAAGTCAAGTGGGCCTTAGAGAGCATCACTATGAACAAAGCTAGTGGAAGGGATGGAATTCCAACTGAGCTATTTCAAATCCTGAAAGATGATGCTGTGAAAGTGCTGCACTCAATATGCCAGCAAATTTGGAAAACTCAGCAGTGGCCACAGGCCTGGAAAAGGTCAGTCTTCATTCCAATCCCAAAGAAAGGCAATGCCAAAGAATGCTCAAACTACCACACAATTGTACTCATCTCACATGCTAGTAAAGTCATGCTCAAAATTCTCCAAGCCAGGCTTCAGCAGTATGTGAACCGTGAACTTCCAGATGTTCAAGCAGGTTTTATAAAAGGCAGAGACACCAGAGATCAAACTGCCAACATCCGCTGGATCATAGAGAAAGCAAGAGAGATCCAGAAAAATGTCTATTTCTGCTTCATTGACTCTGCCAAACCCTTTGACTGTGTGGATCACAGTAAACTGTGGAAAATTCTGAAAGAGATGGGAATACCAGACCACCTGACCTGCCTCTTGAGAAACCTGTATGCAGGTCAGGAAGCAACAGTTAGAACTTGACATGGAACAACAGACTGGTTCCAAATAGGAAAAGGAGTACGTCAAGGTTGTATATTGTCACCCTGCTTATTTAACTTATATACAGAGTACATCATGAGGAACACTGGGCTGGAAGAAGCACAAGCTGGAATCAAGATTGCCGGGAGAAATATCAATAACCTCAGATATGCAGACACCACCCTTATGGCAGAAAGTGAAGAAGAACTCAAAGGCCTCTTGATGAAAGTGAAAGAGGAGAGTGAAAAGGTCGGCTTGAAGCTCAACATTCAGAAAACGAAGATCATGGCATCTGGTCCCATCACTTCATGGGAAATAGATGCGGAAACAGTGGAAACAGTGTCAGACTGTATTTTTGGGGGCTTCAAAATCACTGCAGATGCTGATTGCAGCCATGAAATTAAAAGATGCTTACTCCTTGGAAGGAAAGTTATGGCCAACCTAGATAGTATATTAAAAAGCAGAGACATTACTTTGCCAACCAAGGTCCGTCTAGTCAAGGCTATGGTTTTTCCCGTGGTCATCTATGGTTGTGAGAGTTGGACTGTGAAGAAGGCTGATCGCCGAAGAATCGATGCTTTTGAACTGTGGTGTTGGAGAAGACTCTTGAGAGTCCCTTATACTGCAAGGAGATCCAACCAGTCCATTCTAAAGGAGATCAATCCTGGATGTTCATTGGAGGGACTGATGCTAAAGCTGAAACTGCAATACTTTGGCCACCTCATGCGACGAGTTGACTCACTGGAAAAGACTCTGATGCTGGGAAAGGTTGGGGGCGGGAGGAGAAGGGGACGACGGAGAATGAGATGGCTGGATGGCATCACCGACTCTGTGGACATGAGTTTGAGTGTACTCCGGGAGTTGGTGATGGACAGGGAGGCCTGGCGTGCTGTGATTCATGGGGTCGCGGAGAGTCGGACACGACTGAGCGACTGAACTGAACTGAACTGTAGTGAGCTGCAAGAAAGGAACTTATTAACTTAAGATCTGATGTGGTTAAGTCAAAGGATTAATATATTTCCAAGGATACAATAGAGGAAACTGCAGCAAGCATTGATTCAACAATGAAATCTTTTCTAGTACTATTCTAATGATTTTAACTTCTTCAACAGATTCCTGTATTTTAGAATATTAGACTTTCTGTCCTTGCATGGCTGGGAGGCTATAAACAGTCATACTCATAGTTGTAGGAGCCCGGACAAACTTGTCATGCAAGTTAGAAAGCTATCAGAGGGGCTTGGATTGGAACACTCCTATTAAGCCGAGGAGAACTTTTAAACTACAGCTCTGAATTAATGTTTTCAGAGAAAGGTGGTTGGGGGGAAGCCCCTGTAAGTATTAGAGGACTTGGTAAGAGGCGTAAGATAGTAAATCAGTCAGATTCCGGTTTTCTTTGGGGTAGATGCTCAGGTAAGTCCAGGGGGCTCCTCGAGCCCTGATTAGCCTTTGCCCGTCAGGCCTCTTCCCCAATTGACCTTTGCCACGGGTAGGATTTCCCTCGCTGGCTCCCGGCAATTTTCCTAACCCACAGATTGAAGCTGTGTCTCTTATGTCTCGTGTATTGGCAGGTGGGCTATTTACCACTAGCGCCACCTGGGAAATCTAAACATTACCCTTTACATTGAATAAATATAATATGGACAACCACTAAAAAATAAAGGATTTCCATTGTACAGTTAAAAAAATAGGTACTGTGTATGCAAGTGTACTATGATATAGTGAGATTTCTTTTTCATTCCATGTCCCCCCCAAAACCTCATTTATTAAATATTGATTTTTTAGTCACAAACACTATATTATATATTATATAAGGGGTACAAAAAGTAGCACATATTATTTTGTAGGTTTTTTAAAACAATTTACTTATATGGAAAGCTTTATTTGATAGAAGGTATTTAGATTTCGGTTCAAATACAGCTTATTGGTGTGAGGGTGACAGCTTAGAAACCTTTTAGGATATATGACACACCTTTACTCCACTGGGATTTTGTCTACTTGGTAAGTGTCACTGGATTCTTTCTTGAGGTGTTTTGTTCTTCATGATTGGCAGAATTGGGCACTTTATGGATTTTCAATTTCAAAACAAATATGGCTCATCACCAGTGTAGAAGTGATGACTGTGGTTGATTTAGTGAACATTTAAAAATATTAAATGGAAATAAACATGACTATTCCTACAAATGTTTTTTAAAAAGCAAACCTAATGTGCTGGAAATGGTGTAGATGAAATAGAGGGGAAAGATGAGAACATTGGAAATAGAGTCTCATTAACTCAAGCTGAGGGGAGAGGGCTTTAAAATGAAGGAGCTATTTGTTTACTTATTCAACCAATATTTAATGAGCCAGGCATTGTTGTAGGCACTGGAGAAACAGTAGTAATAAAAAAAATCAAAAAAATTCCAGCCTCGTTGGAGTTGACATTCAAGGGGGGAAGAAAATAAATAAACATAAATAAAGCATATTTTATGTCAGATGGTGATACATTGTATACAGAAAAATAAAGCAGTGAAGAGTGATGGGGTTGCTCATGTATGTGCAGAGATGGGGTGGCTAGAGAAGGCTCAACCAAGACGATGCTACCTGGACACAGAGAGCTCCAGCCTGAGGGAGAGCCAGTGCAGAGACCCTAAAGATGAGGGCATGGTCAAGGACCAATCTGTTTGGTGTGGAATGAGGAAGGAGAGAGTGGTGGGAGGTCAGGATATACAGGTTCCCAGGGAGCTCATTGGCCCAGAGTGAGAAGCTTTGTTTACAAGATGTCTGGCTGTTGTTTGGCTAGTGTAATGGACAGTGTTGGTGAGCTGCTCACCTTCCCTTTTCCAGTTGTTGGGGATTTTGGTTGCTGAGGTTCCTCATTGCCCCCTTCTCTATAGCAAAAGGCCTCTTGCCTATGAGGGTGGCCTCCTCATACCTGAGGGAAGCCCACAGCCAGTGACTTGTTTGACCCCATTGCCTGAAGATGGAGAGTGAAAAAGTTGGCTTAAAACTCAACAATGAGGAAACTACCATCATGGCTTCTGGTCCCATCACTTCATGGCAAATAGATGGGGAAACAATGGAAACTGTGACAGACTTTACTTTTTTGGGTTTCAAAATCACTGCAGATGGTGACTTCAGCCATGAAATTAAAAGATGCTTGCACACTGGAAGAAAAGTTATGACCAACCTAGACAGCATATTAAAATCAAAGACATTATTTTGGTAGCAAAGGTCCATCTAGTCAAAGCTATGGTTTTTCCAGTAGTCATGTATGGATGTGAGAGTTGGACTATAAAGAAAACTGAGCACCTATCGGGGTCCAGCCTCGATAAGGCCCAGGGTATCCTCGGGATGAACGGCGTCGGCGTCAGAGAGAGAGAGAGAGAAAGAAGAGAGAGACAGGGGCTGATGATTCCTTGGTTTACGCTGGAAACCAATAAAACCCCAGCATGGGGTTTGCTCTGTTTACGTAGGCCGCAGGCGCCCTCTCGAATCGCCGGAGGCACCCCACCAGGGCACCCCCTCCAGTGAGTCTTAGAAGCCCAGGCAGATAAGTAAACTCAGAGGGCCCAGCGCTCCAAGGATCTCAACCAGAAAAAGGAGAATAGAGAAAAGGATGGAAAAAGAGAAAGAACGACACGGGGAGACCAAGCTTCAGTGAGCAAGGCCCAAAACTTTATTTTCCAGTGCTGCTTTTATACCCTAAGTTATGCGCATAAGAAACAGAGAAAGGGAGGTATAGAGTCACGCCAAAATCACGCGGGGTCAGCAGTCTTGACCCTTATCAGGATCAGGGCTCATTTTTGTATGTCTCGTGATATACAAAAGTTTTGGGTGGTTTACATCATCTTCTGGCCAGGTGGCCTGCTAACAGTTTATGGCCCTCTCTCCTAACAATAGGTTAGTTAGCAAGTAAAAGGCTTATATTCTTTTAAGGTGACTTTCCTAGAGTCAGGTGCTAGACACATAACAAAGTTACATTCCTATAAGGCACAGGTGTAGTGAGCTGCAAGAAAGGAATTTATTAACTTAAGATCTGATGTGGTTAAATCAAAGGCTACTACTTATATTCTCTATATGTGATTAATATATTTCCAAGGATACAATAGATAGAGGAAACTGCAGCAAGCATTGATTCAACAATGAAATCTTTTTTAGTACTACCCTAGTGATTTTAACTTCTTCAACAGATTCCTGTTGCTTTCTGTCCTTGCATGGCTGGGAGGCTATAAACAGTCACACTCATAGTTGTAAGAGCCCGGACAAACTTGTCATGCAAGTTAGAAAGCTATCAGAGGGGCTTGGATTAAGCCGAGGAGAACTTTTAAACTACAGCTCTGAATTAATGTTTTCAGAGAAAGGTGGTTGGGGGGAAGCCCCTGTAAGTATTAGAGGACTTGGTAAGAGGCGTAAGATAGTAAAGCAGTCAGACTCCAGTTTTCTTTGGGGTAGATGCTCAGGTAAGTCCAGGGGGTTCCTCGAGCCCTGATTAGCCCTTGCCCGTCAGGCCTCTTCCCCAATTGACCTTTGCCATGGGTAGGATTTCCCTCGCTGGCTCCCGGCATCTCCCCCTTTTTTATTTCTTAAAATAGCCAGATGTAGTTCAGCTGCTAGCTTCTGACAATACAAGGAAGAATTATAATGAGAAGCAAAATTACAGCAGCCACAGCAATATAGCTGAAAACAGTAGATAGAATGTTTTTTCCAGAAATGAAGTTAGAGAAAGTATGAAAAAAGTCATTTGCTACTCCTGCGGCAGTAAAATCTAGTCGGGAGTGTTCCAAGGTCTTTATCTGATTTTGAAGTTTTCCTAAATCTAAACTAATGCTGGAACTGTTCCAAACCCCCAAAATGTGGTTTTTAATTTTCTCCCAGTCATAATCTGTGTCATTTACTCTTAGGGGTGTAACACATATCCACCGATAGTCAGCATGACAGGACAATGCCAATTTTACTTTTAAAGCCTGTAATTCAGTCCCAATATACATCATCGCCTCTTCTAGGGCATTTACCCTTATTTCTAGCTTCCTATCTATAACTTCCTGTGTAGCTAACATTAAAGAAACATCTTTGGACATACTGTCAACATATTGAGCAGTATGTACTTGTTGAGTCAATGACTCTGCTGCTGCAGTAACAGAAGTGATTGCTACTACTAAAGCTGAAATTCCTAGGATAAGCAAGCCCACAAATCGTCGCGGTCACATTAAATCTTGTAGCACAGCAAGACCATAGTTATCATACCAATGAGTAGTTAAAGTTACAGGCACCATTAGATAGGGTGGTCATTGTAATGTCACAAAAGAGCAGACATTGTATTGGGGAGTCAGACAAGATGAGAGCATACATTGTTTACAAGACACTACATTAGGCCTGCCTGAATAATTCATACATATATTAATTCTCTCAGAGTGATTAGTAAAGAGAAAAACATAGGGAGACAGTAAGCAAAAATATTCTTTGGTCGAATTAGAGTAACGGGGGCAGTAGCAGCAAGCAAAGTACAGAAGCAAAAATGCATTACAGGAGAATTAAGTTCTACATTAGGTTACAGCGTCTAATCTGAAATCACAACCATAGTATCATTTTTCAGGATATCTGGGAAATAGTTATTTCCCAGGATGTTTGAACCATAGCTACTTTATTTTGGCTTTTAATTGTAAAATATATATATTTTTTAATAACCAAAGCAGATGTCACCATTAATGACATCAGTGTTTTTCTAGGTATGAGAAGATGCAAGAATTGGAAGTCATACTCTGGGGACCACTGTCTTACTAGCCTCCTGATCCAGGAAAATATTCCCTCTTGTTGCTTTTTCTCATACCCAGAGTCACACTATTACAATTATTGATCTCATATGGAA
Source organism: Moschus berezovskii (assembly GCF_049115385.1). Taxonomy (NCBI): domain Eukaryota; kingdom Metazoa; phylum Chordata; class Mammalia; order Artiodactyla; family Moschidae; genus Moschus; species Moschus berezovskii. The sequence goes on along the minus strand of NC_142488.1, from coordinate 129,084,920 downwards.
CTGCATATCAGCATTATATCAAAGGCTCAGTGAAACAAGTGACATAGCCATAGCTAGCAGTTATTAGTAAAATAAGAATTATCAGTCAAGAACTTTTATTAGATAAAGCTTGGTATACCCCAAGTCACCTGACTTCATTTGTTAAATGACTATAGCCTGGTGTTAATCTCCTGGTTGCACATTATGGAGCATCTGACCTTTATCGAACTGTCTCAGCAGTGAGTCTTAGTAAACACTAGACTTTAATTAACAAAACTAGAAACTTAATTTATCAATTTACAAAACTTAATATTAGAGGTCTAAGAAGTCAGGAAAACATTATAAATGATCATACGAATCAGGTCCAGCGTCTTGGGCAAGCTGTCTACCTCTGGTGTCATCGTCTTCTCATCCTGGTGTAGTGTAGTTTCTTCTGAAAAAAGTCCTTCTATCCAGGTTGGAGACAGTCCCTTAAATTATGTCTTTTTTTTGTGTGTGTGTGTCCTGGTTGCAGGTCATGAGACATCTGATCTTCATCCAAAGATGAAGTAATCTACTGAGATAAGCTTCAGAAACAAACTTAGGGTGTTCTTTAAGAATTCAATTAAATTTTATATTAATATCACATAACAGCAAAGATCCATTCAGGAGATGAGTCTTAGTAGATACAGACTTCCATTAACAAACTTGAATTCAACATTCATTGAAACATTTTTTGTTTTTTTTTTTTTTTTACTCTCATTTTTATCAAATATAACCAAATTAAGACTTGTTTACAAAATAGATCTGTTCTCAATAAACTTGACCTGATTATTTATATAATCATAGACTTTTTTTTTTTTTTGCTTTGCTGAAACTTTTATGGAGTCTTAAACTTAACTTTAAAATAAAACCTTTCAGGGCTAGGAAAGTCATCCCAAAGGCTTATCACAGATTTCACCTAACAGATGTAAGTGAATTCCTCCCTTTATTTTTTAGTGAGATAACCTTTCTAAATTATCTGATAAAGTTACTGGAAGCCTAAGAGTTTCCAGTCTCTGAAGGGGTCAGATAAAAATGTTAAATGCTTTAATTTGTTTAATAAATACCATTTTACCAAATTACTGTTAAATCATAATTAGTTTGAGGGGAAGGTTTCCTAAGATCTGGAAAACACAGATTTAAACCAGTAATTTTTTAGAAACCATAAAAGTTATAAGCATATTTGCCAGTTTATTTGGTCCTTTTGTTAACCTTTTTACAGTCATTAGGTGTCTCACTAGAATCTTTTAATTTCTTACCCAGTTCAGAAACTTATATTTATCCTAAAGTCCTTTCCATAAATCTTCTGGAAGAGGAAGAATTTTTACAAGAAACTTTGTTAGTGCTGTGATAACACTTTAAGATAGTAATCAGAATTATGGCAACATTTTACCTGAATATATCAGAATTTATGTATAAATTGTTTCTAGGATATCTGTATTAGTAACATCTACCATACAATATAGCCGAGATTTATTATTTACTTGACAATACTTTCTATGTAATTTAATCATGGAAGTTGAACCCAATTACTCTAATATCTCGCTTTGGGATGTTTCAGGGGCCCTCTGAAGCATCCCAAAGTTAGCTAGAAGCCAAAAGTGCTTTATCAGATTGATTTAGAAAGTTTTGTCAACAAATATCAGAAAGGTTTAGAGCATTCAGTCAGATGGGATTATAGGTCACTGTGAAATAATAGCTATTCACTCAGCCATAGTAACAATATAGGATTTCAGAGGAAAATATGGAACAGACCATAAAACTTAAATCTATTGTCAAATGCAGTTTAAAATCTCAAGAAAACGTTTATTTATACACAAAACTCTTTCCTTGGGGTCCACTTTCCACAAAATCTTTTCATCACTTTCTGTACCCATTTGTTCTCCCATCCTGGAACAGCCAACTGTAAGTCAGACCTACTACCTTATTCCTTCATAAAATGTAACTTCATTCTTTATACCTTTTTTACTGAACACACACATCTTACTTCCCTTAAGCAACCAAGAATTGACCTTTATATTAGCATTCTATAGACTGGTGAACATAAATACCAGTGATAACTTAAAAAATTTAGCTAACATCTCAGGATGGCATCAAACATTATTTATTAATAGTCTAAAATCTTAAGTTTTTTTTGTAAGTTAGTATTCAGTAGTGAATGTTTCAGAATCTTATTTTATTTGGAAATGACCTAGCTAGTCAATAAACTTTTGTTACTTAATTTAGCACAATCTTAGAAATTCAGGTTACCAAAATCTAGAGAAACTGTTTTAGACAGACATTTTTAATCTTAATAGAGTTTATCTAAAAGCTCATATTTTATTTACTTTTTTTTTTTTAACTAGAGGTACCTTTTTTGCCAACAAACTTATGACAGATATAACAATATAACAATATTTAACTTATAATAAACCTAGGTACAAGGAAAATGTGCTTAATGTTGATGACTCTTAGACATGTCTATATTGGATTAGCAAACAAACATTAATACTAGATATTTAATATTGACTATTTACCAGTTCACGTGACTGAAACTCAGGTTAATTTTTTTGTACTTAGAATTGTCTGATTTGTAAGCGCTTATTTATTTATTTTTTAGGCCAATTAAATTAGAGCTCACAGCTTCAGCAATATTGTAAAATAAACAAGAAACAAAAAACAAAAGACACACACTGAGACATACATAAATCCAGACAGACAAACTTTAAAGTCTCTTGTTTCTTACAGGTCGGGGCACTCTGGCCAGTTGTCTGCATCAGGAGGAGACCAGGGACAAAAGTGTCCCAGTTGCGGCCGCTGGGTCTGGTCCACTGGCAGGCAAGCTGGCCCCTGAGTACCTCGAGTACTTTTTTTTAAAAAACCCAATTTTAACTGCATTTGGTCTTCATCGGCCCCAAATTTATCAATTCCTGCCAACATTCCCTGAGTAATATGTTCTGGGCCATGTCTGCCAAAGTATATTAGGTTTGAGACCGCGAGGGTTAACTCTCACATGCAAACTATTTGTAGTAGTGGGACAATGTGAACAAGAACGAAGAATCTCCCAAGCAGATTCTCGAGGAATCTTAAAATGATATCTTAAAGCCACAGCATTTTGATGGTGCAGTGAGTGAGAAGTTTGGGCCTCTTCAAAAGCAGAGGCCACTGTAATCTTGGTCAATGCATCTGCCAAATCATTGAAAGCATTTAAAGGGCCAGGCAGCCCAGAATGAGCTCGAATGTGGCCAATAAAAAATGGTCAGTTTCGCTTCCAAATTTGTTGCTGTAATTTAGTTAGTAAATGAAATATTGTGGTTTTATTTTTAGGCAGAACTGCAGTCTCAATATGTGGGAATAATCTGACTACATAATGAGAGTCAGAAAAAAGGTTGAAATCTTTTTCTGCAAACATGACAAAGGCTTCTATAACAGCTGTGAGTTCAGCTCTTGGAGCTGAAGTCTCCTGTGTTTGCAGAACCTTATGTTGATTTTTTGTAACTATAGAGGCTCTGCCATTAGCTGACCCGTCAGTAAAGGCTAGCTGAGCGCCTGGAATGGGGAGTTGTCTGCACCTAACAGGGAAGATAACCGGGTGTCTAGATATAAAATTTAACAAAACATGTGAGGGTAAATGATGTAAAATTTGACCGAAATAATTTCCTATAGCAATTTGCCAATCTTTATCAAACATTAAAAGAGCATCAATCTGTTCTTTGTTATATGGAATTGCAATCTCTGATGGCTCTTTACCAAATAGTTCAATGCTCCACCTTCTTCCTTTTAATATCAAAGTAGCTATCAGCCCCGGATTAGAAGCCACTATCTTTTTTGCTTGAGCAGGAAGATGGACCCATTCTAAGGGGCCGTTTTGCCATAAGACTCCCATAGGTGCAATGGGGGTAGCTAAGCAAAAGAATTGCCAAGTGGCTGCTAAATCTATTTGTTTTACATAACTATTAGATAGGGCGTTTTTCACTGTAAGCAAGGCTTCTTGAGCCTCAGTAGTTAATTGCCTTTTTGAAGCTTGGTCGGGATCCCCGCGCAAAATGTTAAAGAGAGGTTTTAGCTCAGTAGTGGTTAATTTTAAGTAAGGCCGAATCCAGTTAATATCACCTAAAAGTCTTTGAAAGTCATTAAGAGTAACAAGATGATCTTTTCTTAATTGTAGTGGGGCATGAGTCACTGTTTCTGAATGTATAATCCTTCCTAAATAAGTTATGGGTGGGTTGGTTTGAATTTTTTCCGGGGCAATTTTTAAGCCTCTAGCTGATAACGCCTGAGTTAACTCTTGGAGGACAGTTTGTAAATGAGCTCTATCTGGATGAGCTATTAAAATATCATCCATATAATGAATCATATATACCTGCTCATATTTAGCCCTAATATCTTGTATAGCGGTATTAACAAATTTTTGACATAAGGTGGGGCTATTTTTCATTCCCTGAGGTAACACTTTCCATTGAAACCTCAAATAGGGCTGTTTAAAATTTTCTGACGGCAGGCTAAAAGCAAATCGCTTTTTATCCATGGCGTTTAAGGGAATAGTGAAAAAGCAGTCTTGTAAATCAATTACAATTGTATTATATCCCTCTGGAACAGCTACTGGGGAGAGGAGCCCCGGCTGTAAGGCCCCCATGTCTTCCATAGTGGCATTAATAGCCCTAAGATCTTGTAAAAGCCTCTCAAGGCGCGGATCAAACTCATCTCCGGGGCTAGAGAGAACTCTTCTCTGGGGAACTTCCAGCGATGGTCTCTCGCCCCTATAAGGGGGGGGAGGCAAAGGGGGACGAGAATGTCCCACATGTTTGGTCTCTAGTTTGGGAGAGCCTTTCTGAGGTTTAGATTTTGAGGACAGTTTATTTGAGGATGTTTTTTTTCAAGCTTTTAGGAGTATCAATAGCTAAAAGGTATTCATCCTCATCAGAATGGTATTGATCTATTATCTCATCTAAATCTTCCTCATCTTGAGGAGGAGCAGAGGGTGAAACCTGTTCTTTTTCATCCCCGCTTTCTGAATGACTATTGGTGTTCTTGGTGGCTACCATAATCTTTAAGTCTTGATAACTAGGTATAGTCTCTTTATTTCCACTACTTTCTTTAATGGGTGGTCGTTTAGATTCATGGGCAGGATCTAGAGCATCTCTGATTATATTCCATAAATAAAAGGTATTGGTGGGCACTTTTTCTGGACCCTGCTGAGTATAGTAAATTTTTAGCTGTTTTCCCACCTTTTCCCAGGTATCTAAATTAACAGTGCCCTCTTTCAGAAACCAAGAACACTGCTCCTGAACAAGAGTAATTTAGCTTTTTTGACCTTAATTCCTCTTTGTTTAATAGTTGTAAAATGACTCCTATAAAGAGTTGTCATCATTTTGACTTACTGTTACCCATGTCTGAAGTTTTAGTCTCTTAAAGAAAGTGTAAACCCTTCCACTTTTACTCACCCTACCTATCTTATGCAGGGGGGTTCCGGAAACCCTAAGTGGGGTCCTAGCCGTCCCGAAAACTGGACAATGGGGGAGACTTACCCTCGGAAGCCTGGTTCGGGCGCCACTTATCGGGGTCCAGCCTCGATAAGGCCCAGGGTATCCTCGGGATGAACGGCGTCGGCGTCAGAGAGAGAGAGAGAGAAAGAAGAGAGAGACAGGGGCTGATGATTCCTTGGTTTACGCTGGAAACCAATAAAACCCCAGCACGGGGCTTGCTCTGTTTACGTAGGCCGCAGGCGCCCTCTCGAATCACTGGAGGCACCCCACCAGGGCACCCCCTCCAGTGAGTCTTAGAAGCCCAGGCAGATAAGTAAACTCAGAGGGCCCAGCGCTCCAAGGATCTCAACCAGAAAAAGGAGAATAGAGAAAAGGATGGAAAAAGAGAAAGAACGACACGGGGAGACCAAGCTTCAGTGAGCAAGGCCCAAAACTTTATTTTCCAGTGCTGCTTTTATACCCTAAGTTATGCGCATAAGAAACAGAGAAAGGGAGGTATAGAGTCACGCCAAAATCACGCGGGGTCAGCAGTCTTGACCCTTATCAGGATCAGGGCTCATTTTTGTATGTCTCGTGATATACAAAAGTTTTGGGTGGTTTACATCATCTTCTGGCCAGGTGGCCTGCTAACAGTTTATGGCCCTCTCTCCTAACAATAGGTTAGTTAGCAAGTAAAAGGCTTATATTCTTTTAAGGTGACTTTCCTAGAGTCAGGTGCTAGACACATAACAAAGTTACATTCCTATAAGGCACAGGTGTAGTGAGCTGCAAGAAAGGAATTTATTAACTTAAGATCTGATGTGGTTAAATCAAAGGCTACTACTTATATTCTCTATATGTGATTAATATATTTCCAAGGATACAATAGATAGAGGAAACTGCAGCAAGCATTGATTCAACAATGAAATCTTTTTTAGTACTACCCTAGTGATTTTAACTTCTTCAACAGATTCCTGTTGCTTTCTGTCCTTGCATGGCTGGGAGGCTATAAACAGTCACACTCATAGTTGTAAGAGCCCGGACAAACTTGTCATGCAAGTTAGAAAGCTATCAGAGGGGCTTGGATTAAGCCGAGGAGAACTTTTAAACTACAGCTCTGAATTAATGTTTTCAGAGAAAGGTGGTTGGGGGGAAGCCCCTGTAAGTATTAGAGGACTTGGTAAGAGGCGTAAGATAGTAAAGCAGTCAGACTCCAGTTTTCTTTGGGGTAGATGCTCAGGTAAGTCCAGGGGGTTCCTCGAGCCCTGATTAGCCCTTGCCCATCAGGCCTCTTCCCCAATTGACCTTTGCCATGGGTAGGATTTCCCTCGCTGGCTCCCGGCAAGCACCGAAGAATTGATGCTTTTGAACTGTGGTGTTGGAGAAGACTCTTGAGAATCCTTGGACAGCATGGAGATCCAACCAGTCCATTCTAAAGGAGATCAATCCTGGGTGTTCATTGGATGGACTGATCCTGAAGCTGAAACTCCAATACTTTGGCTCCCTGATGTGAAGAACTGACTCATTTGAAAAGACCCTGATGCTTGGAAAGATTGAAGGCGGGAGGACAAGGGGATGACAGAAGATGAGATAGTTGGATGGCATCACCCACTCAATGGACGTGAGTTTTGAGTAAACTCCGGGATCTGGTGAAGGACGGGGAAGCCTGGTGTGCTATGGTCCATGGGGTCGCAAAGAGTCAGACATGACTGAGTGACTGAACTGTAACTATTGCCTGAAGATGGGACGAATGCTATGGTGCCATTTGTGGTCCAGAGCTCCTTGTGGGTTCAGGTGAGAGCTAGCCTCGAACTGAGACCACAGCCTTCCTTGGTGAGCGCCCTGCGACCCCCACTCCCCACCCCCGTCCCACACCCCTGCCGTCTCCTGCCTGCACCCTTCTCACCAAAGAATCCCTGTCCTGGGATCTGAACTGAAGACAAGCAGCCTTCAGGAACACAATTCTGGAAAGTTACTCTGCTCTATTTTTGTCCTCAAAACCACAACTTCTTTCCCCTTTCTAAAGTAGAGAGAGGGAATAAAAGGCTACACCATTAGACAAAAGGTGTCTAAAGCATGGGTGTTTCTCAGGAATAGACATGTCCTATATTCACTCACACACAATTGCTGGGTTTCAGGAAGGAAGTCAATCTGTATTGACTATGATTCCAAATAACTAGAATAAGGCACATCATGGGACCCTCCTGTGGATTCACTGCCTGATGTAATCATAGGTCAGTCACTGTAATACAAGCACATCAAGACCCGAGTGAAAATGCCCTCCTCCACTGAGAAGCAGAGCTCGAGAGACAGGCCCGGGTGTCAGGGGTGGCACCTCTCCTGCCAGCCTGCTCAGGGACCTCTCTCCTGGCTCCTGAAGGCAGTGGAAGGCAGTGGAGACTGGCTTGAGAAATCTGCCTCACTGTCCGGGGTATGTGGTTCAATAATATAGAGCCCCAAGTAGGCCTTTGTGGAGAAAACTTGCATATATTAGTTTGCTTTCATTGTGTTGTTGAAAGTTGGTTGTTTTCAGTTTGGTTCCCTGGAAGCAAATCCAGGGCCTGGGATTCTTTGAGAGAAAGGAAAAGGGCAGGGGAGGGTGCCTACCAAGCAAGGCTGTGCTCTCAGCCAGAGAGTAGCTGCAACCTGACCCCGTGTATTCTGCCCCCTGTGCTCAGTTCTCTCTAACCCCAGCAGAGCCAACTGGAGTCCAGCTGGTGTCAGCCGCCCTGTCTCCCTCCTTAGTTAATCCTACCCTGTGCAGTTGTTCCCACTCTGCACATGAAGCAGGAAAGATTCAGAGACTTAAGTGACTTGCCCAAGATCACAAAGCTAGTGAGTGCCAGAGTCAGAGACAGACCCCATGTCTTCTAATTGCAGGGGCTTCCCAAGTGGCTCAGTGGTAAAGAATCCACCTGCAACGCAGGAGACATAGACTGGATCCCTAGGTTGGGACAATCCTCTGGAGGAGGAAATGGCAACCCACTCCAGTATTTTTGCCTGGAGAATCCCATGGACAGAGGAGCCTGGTAGGCTACAGTCTATGGGGTCGTCAAGAATCAGATACAACTGAGCACGCATGCACACTGCTTACCTCTATGCCTTTTGGGTGGTATGAGAAGGCAGTGACTTTTTGTCATTCTTCTTGTTAATATGGTCATTCTACTTACTGGTGATCTGGGGATGGCATTGCCTTGTACATTTTAAAGCCAGATCTTTGTTTCCTCCAAGTAATGTGGTCTCTTCGTGGAAGCCTCCTCTTGGCTGCTGGTGATTCCCATAGAGTGGTTCTTGTAAGCTTCCCGCTTTTGGACTGTGGATTGGCTAGATTGTTTCTGGAGCCTCATTTGACATCACTTTTCATCACTTGGTTCACCACCTGTGCTCTCAGGAATTGCCTATGTAGCTGATCTCCATCTACCAACCCTCCTGAGTATGTTTGGATCAGCTTGCTTTCAGTTCAACCAGAAGGTCACAGTTTTAGACAGCAGAGGACAAGTGCTGAGGTGAGTGAGAGGTAGGATGAAACTGGGTCCTGTGGAGAAGATGGTTGGCCATGTGTTTTCTAGCAGAAAATAGAACTCTCTCAATGATTCAAACCATCCCGGGTGGAGGTGGGGTCAGGGTCCTCGCTTGCCATTTTTTCCTAAAGTTCGCCAAATGGAAGCAATTCAGTTATCACCGTGGACTGAGCCCACATTGTTCTGTAGAATGTTCATGGGCTGTCTTTGTGGCTGGTAAAGCCCAAGGTAGGGCGAATTCTCGGAAGTGGAGAGAGTGAAGTTTAACTGCTAGGCTTTCAGAGACATTGTATGGCCTCTATTTCTGGTAGTTGTCCTGGCTTCTGTGGAGTCATCTCTCCTCTGTCACTCCATTCTCCTTAGGCCCCGTCGGGTATCTGTGGGTGACATGCTTGACCAGGCAGGGCCTAAAACTCTCACCTCACATTTACCCATGCTGTGTGCAAAGTGGCCAAGCTGAGTCACTACAGGCCCTGAGGTGAAGTGTGTGAGAGAAGCCCTACCCACCGCTCCATTGTTTCCAGGGCACCTGCTAGGTTGGCACTAGGCCCCATTCAACAAGAGAAAGGAAGCCAGGCCTGGCCAAAAAAGCTTTTTTAAACCAACCCTCTGGGCTTGGGCAGTCCTGTAGGGCTGGCTGAGAAGGCCTCCTCCATTCCTCACACCCCAAATGCCAAGTGACGCTTGCATCTCTATGTGATAGCATTGATACATTTGGTTTATATACACCTGCCTGTATTTAGATTCATACCAAACTCAGCAGGCACAGCTGCTTATAATTTTCTTACCAAAACATGGAAATGTTTAGGAGTCTGTGGCCTTTTAATTCAATGAGGAAAAGTACTGTGATCTTCTCCAGCAACTGAGTATGAGGAAATGCGACTCCATCTTTGTGTTTATCTCTGGAAGAATTATTCAGATTGTTTTGGGACACCATTGCACTCTTTTTGTTGTTGCTGCTGCTGAATTTCAATTCAAGAAGGAAAATTTTAAAAGTTGTCTGGAGTAATTTGTTCCCAAGGGACCATGCTGGCAGCCCTTAATTGAATAATCCTTCCTTCTCAGGGTTGCTTCTAAGTCTGCCACTGGTCCTCAATGGGCCTAGGTTCGAAAGTCCTCAGCTTGTTCATGTTGTGCATGTATGGTGCCTAGCATCATGCTTCTCAGAAAGAAAGTTTCTGTTATCAGATCAACACCCCCATTATCACATCAACATACCCCACATACATACACCTTTTCTCTCTGGGGAGCTGAGAGCGATTCATTTATTTAACTTCATGTAAACGTTCATTGGTTTGGTCATAGCTATGTGTTTCAGACAGAGTATAGCACAGATCTGATACATAGTAGATGCTGAGTAAATGGATATACTAATGAACTTATGAAATTTATCTGTATGTTTGAGGTCAGTTTTAGGATCAGCAACTTAGTTGTGTTCCTAACTCAGGCATATATTCTCTGGGTAACCTTAAGCAAATAATTCTTGGAGCCTCACCTTCCCTCACTGTAGCAATCAGAGTTGTTAGGAAGGTGAACATTACACCAAATTGGGGACTATGTGGCAACGTGATTTTTAAAGGGAAAACACATCGAGCTGGTAACTGTCCTACTGGTCGCACACAGTGTTAAGTTTGTGTCTCCTCTGTATCATGATAACAACCATCAGTGTTTTTTACTTACTGCATTAAAACATTTTGATAGCACATAAGAGAAATGATGCTGATCATTGGCAAATTTCATTTACGATTATCAACTCTGATCAGGGAGAGGTGATCACCTCTGATCAGAATTACGTTGAAGTGTTGATTTCAACCTTTTCCAGTGTGCATAGACACAGGGATATAAAATATGGAATGAAATACAAAATAATTTCCCATCAAACAAAAATTCATTCTGTCATAACACTGAAGGAGTTGGAGGAACGATTGTAACTGCAGACCAATGTACTTGCCCAGAGCACTTGGAACTCATGCAGAGTGATGGAGAAAACACTGAAACATCTAATAAACAGTTGTTAGATTTATGGTTGGGCTAGATCAGTTTCCAATATAGAAAAAGAGGAAGTGAAATAAGTGAGTTATCAATTGCAAGAAAGAAAAGGGACTGGGAGATGAAGATGGGCAGCTCAAGTCCTGCAATCTTCCTCTATTTTTTTTTGTTGTTGTTAAAGCATGAATGGGATTTTCCAAATCTAGCAATCTGGCAACACACAGGGCAACACACATTGATAAAAATGATCATATAACAAGAGTGCCTGGGACCTAGTAAGCACTCACAATAATGTTTGACCAACTACCTAGGCACACTATAGTTCTGTCAAGGTGTTACATAAAATGAACCATTACAGTATTCTTCAATAATTGCACATTCTTTTCCCTGATAAGTGGAAATCGAATTATCATGGCAGCAGGACTCAACTAGTTCCTGCTTTACCCCAGAAGTGAGGGGCAGTCCTCCGAATGTTTCCTACAACCATTGGTGGAGCGGATTACAAGTCTGCTCACAGCATTTTAGGCAGCATGCTTCTAGGGAGCTTCTGGAAGAAGAGATGTAAACTGGACTTGCTTAAGGGCTGAGAGGCAAAGATGAAGCCAAGAGCAGTGGAAGGAGGTCTTCCCTGGCTACAGGTTCCCATCTTGGCATGCCTGGTGCCTCTTCTTCGCTTTGAAGTTCCTCTATTCTCTCACTAGTACTTGAAGTGTTAGTCTTGTTTGGTGGAATCTTTGACATACTGACAGAGAAAATACCTTGAGAGAAGAGAGAGAAGCATGATGTCAAGGCTCAAGAGAACCGATTTCTCAAGAATGTTGTTTTGTAAACTATCCATTCTCATCTCCATCACTGCCGTTAATACTGTCCTGCTGTGTGAATATTTGCTGGGTACCTATTAGATCCCAGTCTGCACAGATGCATTTAGTACAATGAAGTCATGCAGAAGAGGGTTCAGTGTGAGGAGAGGTCTCTCCTATGCCGAGAGAATAGAGTTAGCTCATCCACAGTAAATATTTTCCCTTTGGGAAGTGTATATTCCACAGAATTACCATTTTCAAAGGGTATCTATATGAAGCAGCGTCATTTGATGCTGCATAGTGTTAGCTGTTAGACATAACTTCTGTTCATAAAAGTTTGTATTCTTAGAATATGTACCCAGAATACAACCACTTCTTCATGCCTATACCACTAAGTCCTAACTACTCTCGAACTTTGCCTGGATCAAAGCAGTAGCCTCCTAACCAGTCTCTCTTCTTCACTCCTGAAGTCTGTTCTCTACATAGCGACAAGAATGAGCTTTGGCTCACATAAGCCAGGTCTGATTTGCCTGAGTCTACCCAATGGCTCCCTGCCACTCAGAATTGAAGCCAGAGATACTACAATGGCCTAGTGAGTGGGCTTGCATTTATTTTTTTGAACTCATCTCCTCCCACTCTCCCATTTAGTCTCTCACTTCCAACCACATTTTTTGTCCAGCTTCATTTTCTTTAAAAGGAAAAAAAAAAAAAGACCTAGAACAGCAAGTCCTACTTCTTCCCTCAAGATCTGTGATTTTGATCCCTTAACTGGGCACACTCTTTTGGGTCTCTCTATGGCACTTCATTCAGCCCTCTGCTCAGTTTTCACCCTGGATTGCTGTAAAGGACAGCTCACTGATGTGTCAGGAGCTTAGCTTGTCAATGTTTATTTCTCAAGTATGTGAGTCTTCCGAGGATTTCAAGCACATCCCTTCCTGTGAGTGACTCAGAGACCCTTGGAAGTCTCGTCTTCCTGATTTCTTTACTCTCTGTTTACCCCTCAGCTCCACTCCAGAGGTGTAAACTCCATGAGGGCAAGGGTTTTTCTCTTTTTTTTTCCCTTTCTGCTGTGTACTGTATACATTGAATGGTGCCTGGCATATGGTAAGTTTTCAATAAATAGAAGGCGATGGCAACCCACTCCAGTACTTTCGTCTGGAAAATCCCATGGACGGAGGAGCCTGGTAGGCTGCTGTCCATGGGGTCGCTAAGGGTCAGACACGACTAAAGCGACTTAGCAGCAGCAATAAATAGTTGTTGAAAGAATATTGAAAGGTAGTATTATGGGAGGCAATGGAAAAGCAAAAGGCCAAAGGAAACCTCTTTGTGCGTATGTTTTCTTCTTAGGCTGAAGATAATGAAGGTATGTCAGTTCCACATATTGATATTTGATTATTGTTATTAAAATACCTTTAGAAGGCTTATGGAATGTAGAACCCATAAAGGGTTTTCAGCATTTAAACACTGAATATTTTATTAGTTTTCTGTTGGCCTAACAACATACCACAATCTGGGTGGTTTAATCAATGCAAATTTATTAATCTTGCTGTCCTGAAAGTCAGAAGCAAGTCTTGGCTTGCTTTGGGTGTATTTCTTTCTGGAGGCTCTAGAAAAGGATCCATTCCCTTTTCAGGATGCAGTTCCTGGTAGGATGGAGATGCCCATCTTCTTGCTAGCTGTGAATGAAGGCCGTCCCCAGCTGCCAGAGCTATGTATATTCCCTGGCCCAGGCCTCCTTCAGGCCACTTTTGAAAGCCAGCAACAGCCTGTTGAGTCTTTTCACATTTTTAATCTGACCTGTGTCTTCTTCCTTTTCATCTCTGTGACCAAATCATCTCTTTTGATTTCAAGAGCACATAGAAATTACATTGGACCCACCTGGATAATCCTTCTAAATGACAGTTTATGAGCAACCTTAACTACATCTGCAATCTTGACATAACATATTCCCAGGTTCCAGGGACTAGGATGTGGGCATCTTTCAGAGGCCATTGTTCTGCCTACCATAGATATATAATTGAATATACAGTATGACATAGTGATTAAGAGTATAGGCCCTGGAGATATGAAGTCCTGGGTTTGAATCCCAGCTCTCTTCTTGCTTCTGGGTTCCTCTTTGTTATCTCTCTGACATTCATTCAGGTTCCTCTGTGCCAACTGGGGATGGTAATGTCACCTGCCTTATGAGGTTGTTACGGATATTGAAAATATATAAAAGTGCATTTATACACAGAAGACACGCCACTTTACTCCTTTTAAAATATATATAGTGTGAGTATTGAATGGACAAACAAGAAGGTTCTACTGTATAGCACAGGCAGCTATATTCAACATCTTGTGATAAACCATAATGAAAAAAAATATCAAAAGAATGACTTTTTGTTGTCCAGCAGAAAGTAAACAACATTATAAATCAACTATACTTCAATAACAAAAGAAAGAAAAGTGCAAGTTTGAAATTTTGTAAGAACTGGAAAAAAAAAGAGTATTCCCAGTGTCTTAAATGGGAACACTAAATCTAGCCTTGAGCCCACTTCAGAAGACCTTACCTTTAATAGGATTAAGAGAAAATAAGATTAAATAGTGCTCTTTGGCTAAAACCTCACTTAACCAGCTGGGTTTGTAGGGAATGAGGGGGAAGTTTAAGTGTTTATGATTCATTTACACCTAAATCATTAAATGCTATTTTAAGGACATTTGATGGCTCGAAACTTTTCAAACAGCCATAATGCCTCTTTCTTAAACAGAAATGCTGCCAAGAGTAAACAAACTCGAATACCATTTGCTTTGCAATTTTTCATAAACAAATTTAGAGTGGATTCTAACCTGGCACATTATATTCTTCCTTCTGTCATCCACACAGGGACAGCCCAGCTGAAAAGAAACAACAGCTCGGTTTGTTTAATGGGGAGTTAGAAACTGTGGTGGACTTGAGTGCAGAAAAAAGCACACGTTACTGAAATATTTCTGTTTGAGAATTCTCTTCTGGATTTCTGCCACTGGATTTGGGAATTTTGTTCTGAAGCTTTCCGTTGGCTAAAAAATGTCCCTCTTTTAATTATGTAAGGGCAAGGAACTCTTCCACAGGATATAGGTAAAGACTGCACTTCCTGGAGGTTTTAAAAAAACATTTAAGCTTGTAAATTGATGAATTTGATGTTGCAGCCAAATTGAGCTGTCATTAAAAAAATTTATAATGGAATTTTGTTGATTAACAATGTTGTGTTAGCTATAGGTATACAGCACAGTGATTCAGTTGTGTTGTTGTGTGTTAGTCACTCAGTCGTGTCCGACTCTTTGTGACCCATGGACTGTACCCACTGGGCTCCTCTGTCCATGGAATTTCCCAGGTGAAAATACTGGAGTGGATAGCCATTCTCTTCTCCAGGACATCTTCCCAACCCAAGGATCGAACTGGAGTCTCCCGTGTTGCAGGCAGATTCTTTACCATCTGATCTACCAGGGAAGCCTGACTCATATATATGCGTGTGTGTGGCAATGGCACCCCACTCCAGTACTCTTGCCTGGAGAATCCCATGGGCAGAGGAGCCTGGTAGGCTGCAGTCCATGGGGTTGCTTAGAGTCGGACACGACTGAGCGACTTCACTTTCACTTTTCACTTTCATGCATTGGAGAAGGAAATGGCAACTCACTCCAGTGTTCTTGCCTGGAGAATCCCAGGGACGGGGAGCCTGGTGGGTTGCCGTCTATGGGGTCGCACAGACTGAAGCGACTTAGTAGTAGTAGTAGTAGTAGTGTGTATATATATGTATACATATGTATATGTATAAATATACATATATCCATTCTTTTTAAATTTCTTTTAGGTTATTGCAAAGTATTGAGCAGAGTTCCTTGTGCTACACAGTAGATCCTTGATGATTATCTATTTTAACTATACCAGTGTGCACATGTCAATCCTAAACTCCCAGTCTATCCCCCTCCCCACTCTTCTGCTCTGCTGCTGCTGCTGCTGCTAAGTCACTTCAGTCATGTCTGACTCTGTGAGACCCCATAGATAGCAGCTCTTCTGCTCTAGTAACCATAACTTTGTCCTCTAATTCTGTGAGTCTGTTCTGTTTTGTCAATAAGTTCATTTGTATCATTTTTTGAACTGTCTTTTGATGAGCTTGAGTGCAGTTTGTGACTAACTCGAAACAGAAGGATTTAACCAGTGCATAGTTTAAATGAGACAAGACTTGAGATGGCTCATGTCTTGATTAATTGAAAGAACCTTTTCTGATGTCTTCAGGGGCCTTCTTTCCCCCTTTAGTACTTCTCAATCAACTGGTACAGCCACACTTCACAGAATACCAGGGAGCACAAAGCCACAATGACATAGGCTTAGTTTATAGTTTTTGAGAAATGCTTTTTATACAGATCAGCTCATATGCTGGTTTTTGCTTCATGGTTCCTGCCCAAGGGTCAGTCAAGATGAGCTGCTAATGTACTTGAGTGAATTTTCTTCAGTGTTGCTGGGGTTGGAAGGAGACATCAGTAAGTGACAGAAGCACATATGGCCCATAGAACAGTGGCAGGAAAAGGAAGTAAGAGAACTCTGATTGCTTGAAAGGATTGTAATGGGTTGGCCAAAAAGATCGTTCAGATTTTCTTACACTGTTATGGAAAATGCAAATGAACTTCTTGGAGAACCTGATATTTTATAACTAGTTAAGTAAAATTAATTTGCTGCTTAAATAGCTTTTGGGGGGATATAGAGAGGTAGAGGTGAAGTTGACAGCACTTGATCATATAATTTTTACAGTATAATTTTCCAGTCACTATCATGAGGGCTGAGGAATTTCTGGTTGTTAGCAGAGCCTGTGAGGTGGCACTCTTGAGACATCTCAGAAGACTTGGGGCAACCATGAGATTTGAATCAGAGCTTAGCTTTCAAAACAGGAAAGAAAAGTATGAACGAAATAGCAATCATGAATAGTGCAGGCATCTTCTAGCATGCCATGTGAAGGAGTATGGTGACCATGAACACATTTGCTAGTAAGACGGATGTAATGCTTGAGAGTGTACTTTCTAGTATGTAGGTGAGGAAACCTCATTCCTCTGAGATTCAATGCTCTAAAAATAGAAAAAAATTGATAGAAAAAAATAGGTTTTCTTTAGCAATGTAGCCTATAATGTTGCCAAAGAAAGGTCTTAAGAGCAAAGTCTGAGAAAATATCAGGCAACAAAGTTTCTGTGAGTAACTATGACATCATTTTGTGAGCCTACCCGGAGCTCTTGTACTAATAGTTATTAAAAATAAAGGCATGTCTCTAGCTTCAGACACATACATAGACACACACTCACACACACTGGGCAGAGCTGGCTAGGACAGCATGCTGTGGGCAGTCCCCTTAGTTTACTGCGTCTAAAGAGAAAGACTCTTTTTAAATGGTGCCAGTGACTTCCATCATTATTCATGGAGGAAGAGGCAAAATTTGTTAGAAAAGCCATACCTAGAATCAATCTATAAGTAACCTTTAAGGACTGCCTAGTTGTTTCAGTCCCTAGGACATCATGACCAGAAGCGAGCCATGTCAGAAAACAAAATAAGTGAAAGTAAATAAAATTGTTCAATGAACCCAGTCATAACAAAACATTTTCAAGAAATTCCAGTTGACAATCTGGAAGAGATACCATTTGTCTTTCATTTTCTTACTCCGTAAGCAGTATAGCATCTTTTTCTCCCTACTTTGGTTAGAAAATTAACATGAGGGTAGTGTGAAAGCTTTGTCTGTCCAGCTAGAAAGTAGATGGTTGTTGTTTTTTTTTTTTCCTTGGGAAAGACACTTTCCCGTTAAATTGGATTCAGCTTCAGTTAATGTTCAGGGAGTACTTAATATATATGGAGTACCTATCAAGGACGAGGCATTGTGCTGGACAGTTCTACCTAAGCATCTCTTTTACTTTTTAAAACAACCTTGTTAGGAGTTCTATGTTGATTTTGTTGGGTCATGTATAAAAGGTAGGAAATTGATGCTTGGTTATGCAGTAGGAGGCAGAGGTCTCGCAAGTCCTCTGCTTTTTCTTCTACCCTGTGGTTGGGTTTCCAGGAATATACATAAAATTGCCACCCAAATAGTTGTTTGGACTCAAGGGACAAGGGAGTGAACTAATCCTGAGGGCAGACTCCATGACTATCTGCCAGCCCCTGTTCTAGGTGCATCTCAATCTTTAGTATGCATTGCAGTCCCCTTAGAATCTTATGAAAATACAGATTCTGACTCTGTTGGACTAGACTTGGCAGGGATGAGAGACTACATGTCTAACAAGCTTCCAGGCATTACCCACGATGCTGGTCCAGGATCCTCACTTCCAAATAGCGATCAACCTTTTTCTTGGATTCAGAGGAGACAGAACTTGCCGAACACACTGTTGAGACCACTTCTGATCTCAGAACTGGAATTTAAATTTTTTTTATTTTTTAAAATTGAAGTCTAGTTGATTTACAATGTGTTAATTTCTGCTGTACAACAAAGTAATTCAGATATATATATCCAAATATATATATTCTTTTTTGCATTATTTTCCATTATGGTTTATTCCAGGATATTGAATATAGTCCCCTGTGCTATACAGTAGAATCTTGTTTCTCCATCCTTTATATTGGATTAGCCAAAACGTTCATTTGGGATATTACAAAAAACCTGACTGAGTTTTTTGGCCACCCCAATATAATAGTTTACACCTGTTAATCCCAGTTTATATCTGCTGACTCACTGGAAAAGACCTTGATGCTGGGAAATATTGAAGGCAGGAGGAGAAGGGGATAACAGAGGATGAGATGGTTGGATGGCATGACTGACTCGATGGACATGAGTTTGAGCAAGCACTGGTAGTTGGTGATGGACAGGGAAGCCTGGCCTGCTGCCGTCCATGTGGTTGCTAAGAGTTGAACACGACTGAGCAACTGAACTGAACTGAATTCCAAACAGACTTGCAGTTGCCAAGGGGGAGATAATTGGCAAAGGGGAGGACTGGGAGTTGGGGATTTGAACTGGAATTTGAACCAGTACCAGTGGATTATGAGATCTTTGCCAGTACATTCTTCTTCATTCCCTAAGGCTTTCTCCTTGAGTGAGCCATTTGTATTCCATATTTATTGGAATTTATTGTGTTCTATATTTATTTACCCAATCATTAAGGGACTTAGAACTCGAAATTCCCAGTGTCTTCTAGAGCTCTTCCTTTTTTGTTCAGGAAAACATCTTTTCAGTTAATTGTGCTCACATTTGCAGCTTCAATTTTTCTCTTGCTCCTTTGGTTAGGCATATTGGTTCACCATCCTAACTGCACCTGAGAACTACCCTGGGGAGCTTGACTGCCAAGGTCCATACGCTGCTCCAGGACTAATTAAAGAGACTTTCTGGAGGTGGGGCCCAGGCATGGGTGTGTTATAAAAGATTCCTGAAGCGGTTCTGATTTTGTAGCTAAGGTGGAGAGCCCCTAAATTACAGGGCTTAAGGATGCAAATTTGTGGAAAATGTATTCCAACCCTCCTTTTGTGATGTCATAAAAGAAGGACTAGTGTATTTACTGGACTGGTCACCAACAAGGTTCCCGATGAATCCTTGGTACCATTTTGTTTCCTGACCATGAGCTAGTGCTGCACTGTGGTTCACATTGCATCACATGGAAAGTTTACAGTGACTCTGTGTGGACCCTGAGGGTGAGAAGTCTATGTGCAGAGCTGATCAGCATGAATCCAGAGTTGTGACATGCAGTGTCACCAACTGGCTTCAGGGCCAAGACACCTGCTATCACCAGCCCAAGATGTTGGCCTTGAGGGGTTCTAATAAGCAGAGAGCTTGCTTTGATTCCCTTCAACAAAGCTGACTAGTGAGGAGATTGTCATATTGAAAGACAAGAAGAACCTAGGGTACCGTGGGCTATTGCTGTGGTAGAGTTATGCACCAACCACCATTGCTGTTTAGAGTACAACAAGATTGGCTGTGGGGAGATAGGAACTGCTGTAGTTTTACACAGTGGACAGTACCAGTGCCCAAGAGGACATGGCCACTCTGACCTGAGGTGTGCAAAGAAATGGAAATACGGTTGATTCTTGAACAACGTGGGTTTGAACTGCCAGGGTCCACTTACACGCAAGAGTGTTTTCAGTAGTTCCTACTACAGGACTGCATGAGCAGCAGTTGAATGAATCCGCAGATGTGGAACCTTGCCAATGTAGGAACCGCAGATAGGGAGTGACCAGTATAAGTTATATATGGATTGTCAACTGTAAGGAAGCTTGACAGCCCCTAACCCTGTGCCTTTTTCAAGGGTCAACTGTAGCAAGATAATCAGAGGCCAGAGCTGTTGCCCACCCCACCACAAGCTCCAAGGGAAAGAGAGATATTTTCACTGGAGAAAGCAAAGAAAGGCTTACAACAGTCATTCTTAACTCCAGTTGTGCAGTTGAATCACTAACGGAGTTTGGAAACCCACCAGCACTCCAGCCACAGGCTGGAGAGTCCAGTATAATTGATCTGGGGTGGTACCATGAGAACTTTAGTTTTTAAAAGTTCCGCACATGATACTAGTGCTCAACCCTAGCTGAGAACCAATGGTGTAGACTATGTCTGTAACAGGTGGAGGAGGATGCAGACAGCAGAGGTAGCTGGAGCAGGCAAAACAAACACCTAGGCAGTCATACCCCCTGCCCCCATGTGATCCTTGAGCAGCATTAGCAGCCCTTGGGAACTTGTTCATGCCCACCCCAGACCAACTCCATCACAAACTCTAGGCGAAGGTGCCCAGCAACCTGTGTCTTAACAAATCTTCCAGGAGACTAGGATGGATACTTCAGTTTGACTTGGACTTGAACAGGTGCATGGGGAAGAGGAATGCGATGACATCAGGCTAGAAAACTTGCAAGTAATGGGCAGGTGCCAGCACTGCAGACAGTATATTGAAGTGAATTAACAACACCCAGTGTTCTCAGGTCGAGTGTATGTCTTGGCATTTCTTTCTCACATGCTTTAAGTGGTGGTGGGGACAAAATCCATGCCATTCCAGCTGTGCACAGAACCTCTGCACACAATCTGTTCTGCTAGAGGGAGCTGCCACTTTTCTGCATGAGGGACTCTTTTCTGTCTTGAGGGAAGGGCTGCATATTCCCTGATGTTGTGTGCACGTGTGTGTGTGCTCAGTCGTGTCTGACTCTTTGCAATCCCATGAACTGTAGCCCGCCAGGCTCCTCTGCCAATGATATTTTCCAGGCAAGAATCCTGGAATGGGTAGCTGTTCCCTTCTCCAGGGGAATCTTCCCGACCCAGGGATCAAACCCAGGTCTCCTGCATTGCAGGCTGATTCTTTTACACTGTACCACCTTGGAAACCCATATTCCCTGGTGATGTGGGTCCTTTGATGATGAGAAGGCCGACCTTCAGGAAAGTTCCTTAGATAAGGCCTCAGAGAGTTGCCCACTGCCTCTTCTTGCTTCTTGTCCCCATTTGAGCTGGGCCTTTGGTAGGCTGTGCCCCATCTATTATGTATTCTGAGTACATGCCTGGACATACTCCCCTAACGTTGTGCAATGCCATCGATGCTTCCAGTGGCATCCCTCACTAGAGAAGGCCTTTGCCATGAGCTGAGTAAGGACTTCACTTGTGTGCAGCTATAGTGGTTTCCATCTTGTCCGGGGCTTTCTTTACCTGAATGACTGGTGTGCTCACTAGCGCATCTTCCTCACTATTTGGTCTGAACCAAACTCTCCTGAATAGAACATCTGAGTCCTTGCTGGATGCTAAGCATCTCTGAGGGTCAAAAAGAGACTTCCAGGTAAGATTTCTTTACAGAGAGCTTCACAGAACTGGGCATGGGGGTGGGAGAATCATCAAGCCGGTGATTCTCAACTGAGATGATTTTGCCCTCATCCCACTGGTAAAGGGGGATTTGACAGTATCTGGAGACCTTTTCGGGGCTTCCCTGGTGGCTCAGAGGTTAAAGCGTCTGCCTCCAATGCGGGAGACCCGGGTTCAATCACTGGGTCGGGAAGATCCCCTGGAGAAGGAGATGGTAACCCACTCCAGTATTCTTGCCTGGAGAATCCCATGGATGGAGAAGCCTGGTAGGCTACAGTCCATGGGGTAGCAAAGAGTCGGACACGACTGAGCGACTGAATTGAACGGAACGGAACGGAGACCTTTTCTGGTGTTCACAAATTGGGCAGGAATGCTACTGGCATCTACAAGGTAGAGGTTAGGGATGCTATTATGCATCCTGCAGTGCATAGAACAGCCTCTTAGAACAAGGAATTATCCAGCCCCAGATGTCAAAGTGCTAATGTTGAGAAAGCCTGGCCTGGTCCACATCACTTATTATTGTTTTATTTTTTAAAAATATTTTTGCACACTCTTTGGCATGTGGGATCCTGCACGGATCGAACCCACATCCTCTGAAGTGGAAATTTGGAACCCCAACCACTGGACTACCAGGGAAGTCCCCACGTCACTTACCTTTGAAATGAGAAAACTGAGACTCAGAGATGTGATGTGCCATTCCAAAGGTCACCCAGGAATTTATCTGTGTCTCAAGGGTGGGGATCCTGGTACAGTGCTCAATGGGCTCCATCTCTGTCATGTATGGTCTTTCTTCCATTGCAGCCACTATGGTGCCTGCCAGGTACCATGCAATGTGCTGAATTCTTTTCATTTCTGATCCCTTCTTCTTAGCACACACCTTCAAGGTAGGCAGGACTCTCCCTAGAAGGCACTCAGTTTGTGCATGCAAAGTTACCATGCACAAAGCATTGTAGGTGGGCCATTAGGAAAACAAAGATGATACCAAAAGAGACACGGTTCTGGTCTTCTAGGAGCTCCCACTCAAGTTGTGGAGGAAAGACATATATATCAAAATAATTATCAATCTCACTTTTCACTAAAATCTTATGATGATGTCTAGAAAGCTATCTCAAGAAATGACAGAATAAATTTCTTGAAGTGTTATATGGACATGAAGAGTTGTTGTTGTTGTTATTGTTGTTCAGTCACTGAATCATATTCGACTCTTTGTGTCCTGATGGACTTGTAGCATGCCAAGCTACTCTGTCCTCCACTATCTCTTGGAGTTTGCTCAAATTCACATCCACTGAGTCAGAGACGCTATCTAACCATCTCTTGAAGGGTTAGAATGAACTATTTACCTTTGCTTTGAAGTAAGGCTGGGTAAAGGTGGGCATCCTTCATTTGATTCATAAGAATTCTTTGAGTGTGTTTTACAATTGACTCCACCTATAGAATGACAAATGAGACAAATAGTGTTTCTGCCTCAGAGATCCTATATTCATGTGGGAAGAGTCAGAGGAGAGACATGTACATAAATATCTACATAATTACAGATTGTGATGAGTGCAAACCTATTTAACATGGCTAAAAAGAAATCTCAGAAGAGGTGTCATTTGAGAAGAGCCAATGGGGTGTGTCATATTGAACAGCAGGTACAATACAAGGTCTCCAGGCATATTTTAGATACTATGTAAAGCTAGTGTCTGGAAGATGATAGACGTGTGATAGAATTTTGAAGATGGATGGCCATCATGATAGTGAGTTTGAATTTTTTCCGCCCATGAAAGTAGCAAAACAGCCTGAAGAAACAAAACTGAAGGAAAACTGGATAGTGCTTGGGAGGCTGCATGAAGTTGGGCAAGATTGCAAAGGGGAAGGTAATTGAAACATCTAGAAATATTTTACAGTTGTTTATACTTTGGCCAAACCAAATGACCATTAGTATTGATTAATGCAATTCAGTGAATTATCTGAATAACTCATTGACTTCCCCAGTGGCTTAGTGGGCAAAGAATCCACCTGCAGTTCAGGAGATACAGGAGATGCAGGTTAAATTCCTCGGTTGGGAAGATCCCCTGAAGGAGGAAATCGCAACCCATTCCAGTGCTCTTGCCTGGAAAATTCCATGAACAGAAGAGCTTGGCGGGCCACAGTCCAAAGGAACACAAAGAGTTGAACATGACTGCACAGGAGCACAGATGGAGACAGAGAATTCATTGACATTTAAACTTGCCATTGATAGTATCCAGTGTGGCAGTAAAGCTTATGTCTAAGTATTCAATAGATCGAGCTTCCCAGGTGGTGCTAGTGGTAAAGAACCTGCCTGCCAGTGCAGGAGACCTAAGAGACTTGGGTTTGAACCCTGGGTCAGGAAGATCTCCTGGAGAAGGGAATGGCAAGCCACTCCAGTATTCTTGCTGGAGAATCCCATGGACAGAGGAGCCTGGCAGACTATGGTCCATAGGGTCACACAGATTTGGACACGACTGAAGTGACTTAGCATGTACACACGCATATCGGGGTCCAGCCCCGATATGACCCAGGGTATCCTCGGGATGAACGGCGTCGGCGTTAGAGAGAGAGAGAGAGAGAGAGACAGGGGCTGATGATTCCTTGGTTTACGCTGGAAACCAATAAAACCCCAGCACGGGGCTTGCTCTGTTTACGTAGGCCGCAGGCGCCCTCTCGAATCACTTGAGGTACCCCACCAGGGCACCCCCTCGAGTGGGTCTTAGAAGCCCAGGCAGATAAGTAAACTCAGAGGGCCCAGCGCTCCAAGGATCTCAACCAGAAAAAGGAGAATAGAGAAAAGGATGGAAAAAGAGAAAGAACGACACGGGGAGACCAAGCTTCAGTGAGCAAGGCCCAAAACTTTATTTTCCAGTGCTGCTTTTATACCCTAAGTTATGCGCATAAGAAACAAAGAAAGGGAGGTATAGATTCATACCAAAATCACGTGGGGTCAGCAGTCTTGACCCTTATCAGGATCAGGGCTCATTTTTGTATATCTCATGATAAAAAGTTTTTAGGTGGTTTACATCATCTTCTGGCCAGGGGGCCTGCTAACAGTTTATGGCCCTCTCTCCTAACAATAGGTTAGTTAGCAAGTAAAGGACTTTTCTTTAAGGTGACTTTCCTAAAGTTAGGTGCTAGACACATAACAAAGTTACATTCCTATAAGGCACCGGTGTAGTGAGCTGCAAGAAAGGAACTTATTAACTTAAGATCTGATGTGGTTAAGTCAAAGGATTAATATATTTCCAAGGATACAATAGATAGAGGAAACTGCAGCAAGCATTGATTCAACAATGAAATCTTTTCTAGTACTATTCTAGTGATTTTAACTTCTTCAACAGATTCCTGCATTTTAGGAGCCCGGACAAACTTGTCATGCAAGTTAGAAAGCTATCAGAGGGGCTTGGATTGGAACACTCCTATTAAGCTGAGGAGAACTTTTAAACTACAGCTCTGAATTAATGTTTTCAGAGAAAGGTGGTTGGGGGGAAACCCCCGTAAGTATTAGAGGACTTGGTAAGAGGCGTAAGATAGTAAATCAGTCAGATTCCGGTTTTCTTTGGGGTAGATGCTCAGGTAAGTCCAGGGGGCTCCTCGAGTCCTGATTAGCCTTTGCCCGTCAGGCCTCTTCCCCAGTTGACCTTTGCCACGGGTAGGATTTCCCTCGCTGGCTCCCGGCACACGCATACAATAAATAGTGAGCTGGAAAGCAGAATGGAGGACTTGAGTTCATTCATCTTGGCTGAATTTACTTTTCTGCTTGACAGGTGCTCAGTGACAAGGAAGAGTAATAACTCTAATTACTCTGTTTTCTACTGACTTTTTCATTATTCGAGGACATTTGATAATCTGTATATTTTCCCTTATTTTTACTTTCATAGATGCTTTCAAGCATTTGCTTTTTGGAGTCACTAATATATGTCCAATAACTTTGACTGGTAGTCCCATGGCTGTGTTCATTTCTGTTGCCCTGGTGGTCTCAGATTTGCTTTGATTTCAAATCATGTATCATTGATTAAGTATGTTGAGTCGTCTTTCCAAAGAGTTCACTGAAAAGCAAAAAACAGCATCATCAAATAGCTGAGGGCTTATTAACTGCTTCCAGCTTGAAACAAGCACACCTTGCAAGTCATAGTGGCCTGGCCAGGGGCCAGATGCCTTTGTGGCATTGTCTGAGTAGTTTCCCAGGTTGTTTCTGGTTGCTTTTCTGTCTTTAAATAAACACAGTAAACTTCGTTGGAGACAGAGATAATCTTTAAAGCTAAGGTATACCAAAGATCCTATTTAAATATATCAGTTTGTACAAACAAAGAAAAGCAACCATCAACTACTTAAGACTTTCTGGTAAACACACTAAAATCCTGGCTTCTAGGCTGGGCTTTTCCAATAACTTTGTAGCTTGTCAATTCCCCTTCCTGAGCTTTATTTTCCTTATGTTTTAAGATAAAGGGGTTACATTAAGTTATGTCTAAAGAATTCTGTTTGCAATGATTTGGAAGAGTGTAGTGTTTGTGATACTAAATATTTGGGTAGGTATTTTATGTAGCCAATATTATATTTATTCATTAAAGTACAGAGTAAAATAAGAAGCTGAGTTTCTAAACATAGAAAGAATAAAGATTGTTAACTTCTTTAATTAAAAATGCATTTAAGACATAGATTACATTGGAATTAATTTTGCTGAAGCTGAAGCTCCAATATCTTGGTCATCTGATGCTAATAGTTGACTCATTGGAAAAGTCCCTGCTGCTGGAAATGATTGAGGGCAGAAGGAGAAGAGGGTGTCAGAGAATGAGATGGCTGGATGGCATCACTGATGCAATGAACATGAACTTGGGCAAACTTCGGGAGATGGTGAGAGACAGGGAGGCCTGGCATGTTGCAGTCCATGGGGTTGCAAAGAGTCAGACATGTTGGAGTGACTGAACAACCATGACAAACGTTTTCATTTCATCACAGATGGTTTGCTACGGATTGATGTATTATGTCCAGTTTGAAATGGGAATACTATATTTCTGTGAACATGAGTAACGTAGACCATGTCACTGGCTTTAGACATAAACTCTCTTCCCTTCCTATGACTGTCCCCACTCGTGACCATGGCCTTGATCCTGAGAATTGCTGAGAAGCCGGGAGGAGAGTGAGGGTGGTTTACTGCCAATCAATGTTAGTGGGAAACCAATCCTGGATGTAGGCTTGCCCACCTAATGGTTAGTCAATAAACACCTTGTATAATGGGAACAAGGTCTTCCATAAATTGTGCTCTTAACTATCACGCCACCAGTAGAGTCACTTATTGTCGCCCTTGTGTCTGAGTATCCCACCTGTCAGTGTCTGCATGTCTGTGGGTGTGTGAATTTGCATGTGTACACATCTCTCATCCAACTCTCTACCACTCTTGTGGGACTTTGGAATTCTGAATAGGTGGCCTGTGTGATCAAGGTCAAGGGCACTGGCTATGCCATTTCCCAGCAGAGGCCTATTCCTTGGCTGCTACTATCATGGGGCTCATGGCCTTTCTCAAAACATGGGCCCCACAGTTCAGAAATCAACCATGAGCTACTTTTATCATCTTACCTGTCTGATGGAGTCAAACTGAAGCTCTGAAACTGGAAGAGGTTTGGTGTAAATCTATTGTTTGCCTAGGAGAAGGCAATGGCAGCCCAATCCAGTACTCTTGCCTGGAAAATCCCATGGATGGAGGAGCCTGGTAGGCTGCAGTCCATGGGGTCGCGAAGAGTCGGACACGACTGAGCGACTTCCCTTTCACTTTTGACTTTCATGCATTGGAGAAGGAAATGGCAACCCACTCCAGTGTTCTTGCCTGGAGAATCCCAGGGACGGGGGAGCCTGGTGGGCTGCCATCTCTGGGGTTGCACAGAGTCGGACGTGACTTAGCAGCAGCAGCAGCATTGTTTGCCTAATCACTGGAGTCTTCCGTGCAACCTTCAAGATTGGATAAACATTATTGAGAAGACGAGCAGGAGTCACTGAATAAATGTGGGCAAATAGTTTCAATGAACAAGGGCAAGAGTAGTTTTCAGAGGCTGGAATGGTGTGCAAGAAGGAATGCACTAGAAGTGGGGAAATAGCAGAAATCCTAGGATTAAGCCAGGGGAAGGTAGATTCCATTCTTTTTTCCTGTTTTGATGAGCTGACTTCCTTGCAAGTCTCCTCTCCCTTTTCTAGAGTTTGTGTCCTTTGGACACATCGTCTCCTCATCCTTTTTTTAAGGTAGTAGAATTAAGGTACCCACCTGCCTTAGTGCTGGGGTCTTGTGGGAAGTTCCCTGTCACTCCTACTGTTGTCAATTGCACATACAGTCACTGTTCTACCTGAAGGAGCCCTAGGAATAAATTCATACAATAATTTTAATCTTTCATCAAAATGAATTTACATTCAAAGATTTTATAGACTGAAACAAGGTGTTTCCTGTAGATTGCCGCTTCTGGTTAAAAAGTTAAAAATATTTTTAGGTCTTGTGTCAAAATGACACCAAGGTGTGCTGATAGATTTAATATTTTTTTCTGTTTTTCCTGAATTGATTTATGTTTGGGGCATTTGAGTAGAGACAGCCTGGATGCAAAGCTAAGCCATTATCTCCCAGATGTTCACAATTTTCAAGGAAATGTTCTGTGCCTGCGGTCATTACTCAGATGGCTCCTTAAATGCTCTCATCTTGGCATCTTTTGCACTTGCTAAATTCAATTTGAAGAAAGAATAGGAGAGAGAGAATTTTGTGGAAAGCAATTACGTTGCACTTTTGTGACTTTCCTGCTTTCCCCATGATGATGAATTTGGGGTCTGGTTCTTATATCAGTCAGTGGGGCTCTTTCATTAGAATTTTGTTGTATGCTACAGATACTAGTTGTATCTAATTAAACAATAATGATGGAAGTACAAGGCTTTTTGTGGGAATTAATGACCAGCTGGGTAAAGCTGATGGCTGGAGAGTCAGCCAAAGGCTATTGTGCCATTAATCTCCAGAGATGCCCATTTGTGATGTAATTTTTGGTATTGAAAAATGAAAGCGGAAAACAATTTACTGGTTTTATCATGTACTTCTGAATAATAAGCTCTCTATGTATTATCCAAAAGTTGTCCTTTTCTTTTTAATCCTCCAATTCTCCTCTGATCTTAAAATGTGTTTCTTATATACAGGGCATGAAAATGGGACTTCTCAGCTTCTGTATAATCATGGGTGGTTTTTTTTTTGTTTTTTTGTTTTTTTTGAGTTCTAAGTTTGGGAGGTTTTCCTTAAATATTCTGTATGGTCAAACTAGAACTTAACCTTCATCTGTGATGCTAGAATTTGATACATGTATATATTATTATAACTATCTGCTCATGGCAGGAAACGGTTGCCAATGGTCTGAATAGCAGCTGCTGCTACCAAAGATGTGCATTCAGCAACCAGATTCTAAGAAGTTGCAGTCACATTCCTAGTAGATGAAGAGAACTCTCTTTCAGAAAAGGCTGTGGTGGTTTGTCTATATAATATTTTTGATTACTACTGCTGAGCACTAGAGGAAAATAGAAAGAGAAGTTACTAAAATATTCATCACCTTCTTGCATAATTTAATGACTTATAAAGGAAGACAACAATTTCATACGCAGCCAATCTATCAAAAACTTGTTCTCAACTCATAATACTAATTTCCAGGTTATGTTGGTTTTCATGCCATTTTCATTCCAATGTGAAAGAAATTTCTTAAAAGTCTGTTAAGATCCTAGCCTGTGAGCTGAGAATGTTGTGCCAAATGTGGAAGCATGAGATCCCATCCAATCTCAGCCATAAGCTGGTAATATTTTACAAGCATTGTAGCATTATTCTCCCCATAGGAAGTTTGCAGCTGGTACCCAGTCTTTCTCAAGGCGTGTTAAGAGTATGCATTTGAGGCAGTAGGATGAGTCAGTCCATTGTTAATCGTAACTTTAAGGGTACTGACTCACTCCTGGTAAAATGGGATGGCCTCACTGGGAAGGTGTGAAAGAAAAAATCCATTCTGAGGTCAATGCCTTGTTTCTACAGACCCAGATCAAATTTGCACACTCTTTGGTGGGTAGTTATCAGGAAAAACAATGTTTCAGTGGACCAGGTGAAAGCAGACACCTTGTTTTAGCAGGAAACAAACACTAGAAATTCACAGTATTTCTTAGGAAAACGCACAAAGGGCCTAGAAATCTGAGAGGGTCCTCATATCTGAGGCCAAAAGTGAATGAGGCCCTGCCTCATTCAAGGTAGGTCTTTGATCCAGTGTTGATTATTAGGCTCTTGACTGGAATGTGGTCACTTCATTAGGGGATTTTGAATATGTGAACGTTACTTGTCACGGCCCCATTTCTCTTTGGGAAACACAAAGTGAATTCTTTTGTCCAACTCTGTACATAGTGCATGAAAGCCAGGCCCTCACCAGGAGCAGACCCAGGAAGAAAATGTAAATGAATACACTGAAAATTTTATGGAAATTAGCTGTTTCCGCCTATATTGTACCTCAAGTTGAAACATGTCGCTTTCCACAGTGTTTATTTAGATACAATATTGTTATTGGTATTAACATGTTTTATTGCTCATCCGGGACAATCTAACCCTTAAATGCTCAGTATATTGTGATGACCAAAAAGTTCATCTGGGTTTTTCTCACCTTTGGCTGGAAAAAATCCGAGCGAACTTTTTGGCCAACTCAGTACTAGCTATCAAGGTATGTATAACTGAGTAAACTATTAATATTAGCAAATTAAGCCCCTCAAAAGAAAACCCCCAAGCAATGCAATGCTTTTCTTGGGACTGTTGTTTCTGTAGTCTTCCCCGGGAGTAGAGTTGATGTAAGACTTTTCCCTGCTTTCCTGAAGCTCTAACTTGAGTTCATTTTGTTATGTGGTGACCACAGTTCTGGATGACGCCCCCCCTGGCACACAGGAATACATTATGTTACGGCAAGATTCCATCCAATCTGCGGAATTAAAGAAAAAAGAGTCCCCCTTTCGTGCTAAGTGTCACGAAATCTTCTGCTGCCCGCTGAAGCAAGTCCATCACAAAGAACACACAGAGCCCGAAGGTTTGTGCACGACGGACGCGTGTCTTGCTTGTTTCCTCTCATTCTTCTTTCTTTCTCTTTCTTTCTGACTGTGCATTGCCCTCTAGTGTGCTGTGTGTTGTGCGGCTCCTGACATCGTTCCGAGGCCCCGTAAGCTCGCCAGTGAGTGTCTTATGCAGCCTCAGATGGGACGCTGTATAATACAGTCAGCTCTGGCCCAGCGCGCAGCATCTTCCTGCTTCTCGCAGCTGAAACGTGTTCAGCTGGTGTCATGACACTGCCCCGTTTTGGCTGCTAAAGTTGCTTGCTCCCGTAGCCAACATCTGGCCAAGTCTGGTCCCATCACCTCGCCTTCCTGAAGCAGCAGTCAGCTGAGGAATGGCCCTTCCAAAATGAAATCATGAGACAGACGATGGTTCCAAATTTTCTCCCTCTTCTCCACTCCATAAAGCCTTCTGCCTTGTGTTCGAAGAATGCTCATGATCTACTCAGTTGGCTGAAGCAGGCCCAGATTCCCCTGTCATGCACGCCCGGTGCGCTTTGCCATAGTGAAATGCATGCCTCAAGGAAACGATGAGTAGTTTGTTTTTCTTTGCAGCTCAAGTACAGGTGTGGAAAACTCTACTTGCTGGTACTTAAACTGAGGTCAATAAGGTATTCATCGCAATCCATACTACAAATGTATCTCAAAAGTTCCTCGTCTCTCCAGAAAGCGTATGCATTCATTTTTCCCCCCAACTTTTTGGCATATATCAAATAGGATCAGTTTTCACATAACCAAATGTGGTAAACTTTTTGCCATCTGTGTATGTTTTGATTTCCAAAATGACAATGGAGAGGTATACTGTGTATGCTAATTAAGTACTTATTGTATAACAACTTGAGTTCCCTCCTAGATCAAATGCCATCCATGCAGTTTAGCAATGAATGATGTCAGAGGTGACAGAATTCAACCAGTCCTTTGGCAGTTGGTATACACTTTTGCCTAACTGTTTCTGGTACGATTTCTAGAAGTGCCTTTGTTCCTATTTCAAGTTGCCCTTTTGGCAACATTATGGGGTCTCCAGTACAACCGTCTTTTTGTTGCACAGGTCTGTTCAAAGTTTGGTATTTGAGGAAATTATTCCCAATTGACTCCAATCTATAGTTTGGGAAACAGATTTTCACATCTCAAAGTCTCCCCTTTTTCCGCCCTTCCACGTACAGCTTCAGATGTTCTTTGGCAGAAAATGACAAGTGTACATTTTCTATGCTTAAACTCTATTTGAGGTATAGAATACAGCATTTGTATTTGTTTTCTACTTCATACTTTGGTATGCAAGCTGTCCACTTTGCATAGGAGTTCTGATGTGAACAGTTATTCATCTGGAGATATAAATGGTGGCCCTTTACAGTGAGTAAGACAAAATTTTGGTGGTTTTGTAGAGAAGATACTAACTTGATTTTACACTTCACTGAAACAAAAATTTTCAGCCAGTAATGGTTACTGTACTATATCTGATGCATTCCAATATTTTCTTTCTTTTCTCTCAAATGATGTTTGTGTGCAGTATATATATTTGCATGCACAAACAGTACCTGTATGATAGAAATACACTATTTCTTATATAATTATAGTCTTACAGATGTGTGCATGTCTGTATTAACAGACACTATACTTTTTTTTTTCTACTTGTACGTTGTCCTGAAACACAAAGGTTGGTTTAAGAAGCATTTAGTTAAATTTAAGAAGCAGTTGGTTAAATTCAGTCAAGAATTTCGTTAGAAACTTACTTCAAATTGTTTTAACAATTCTCATATTCAAAAAAAAGATAGTTGAATAACTAAATTTAAGACCCATCCATTCTCTTATTACATATAGTTTAGACAGGATCTATTAGTTTTCAAAATATCTGGAGTGTATCATGAATACTGTTATGAATGTTTTCAAATATGAAGAATTCTTTAGAGAATGGGTAGCAGTTAAGCTCTTGTATACAAGATTTGGATACTTTTTATTCTGGCTGTCCTTGTGTTAAATGTGGCTTTCATCCTTTCTCTTGTGTGCTTTGATTATGGGCATTGTCTTCTTTCAGATTGAAGATTTTCCTTAGTCTTGCCATCCTGCCAGGCCCTCTGGAATAGTGAAGCTAATACTTCCCTCTTGCTTTGTAAGAATTATTTATAAATAGTATTAGACACATGAGAGTTTTTCTGGGATGACATTGTGATACTATTTACAATTTTACTTCATCGCCTTTAAACAAGGACCCTGAAGCTAATGGTGATCCCAAACGTTGCAATGAATATGCTTGATTTCTGTACAAATTAACAGGATCCCGAAGACCTTAGATGGGGGTGAAAGAAAACATGCCATGGAAGAGACCTTGGATAAATAAGGAAACAATGTTATGAAATTAACATGCTTACTTCATGTAGGATCTCGAAGGCCAGAAACTCGTCATTGCCGGGAGGTGAAGTAACTGGGTTTAGAAGGGTTCAGTGGTCATTCTGGCCACCTGGAAGATTTTTGCAAGACTGATTTTTAAATGCTGTAAGGTCCTGTCATCAGTTCTCTTTTCCAGTTGCTATAACATTTTATTATAATGAGTATAAATAAGAGATCTCTTTATTAAAAATGGATAGAATCTCAGTTCTAAACTCTGTCCATACCTTGAAACATTTTATTCTCATGTGAGGCATTTTGAAGAGAGAGGTACTTTCATGGCCTCTCTTCCAAAGCATGAAACATTAACTGACCTTGACTGTGGATGCCCACCATTTCCACTGCAGGTGAAGGCAGTGGGCAGCATGGTTAGGATGATTGATCTGTGCAATGCCAAGCTGCTGGTGTGACCTCTTCTAATAAGATTGTGTGTGTGCATGTAGCCCTCAAGTAAAGAATGAAACATTCATTGAAATTTGGCCAGGGGGGTGGTGGTGGCAGAATATAAATTAGAGTTGGAAAAGTCTTACAAATGATTAAATTAGGTCAAAGAGGTTTATGTATATTATGATAAAGCTGGAATTAGTTTTCTGCTTCTTTACTGAATTGATAAAATCTGCCAACTACTTTTGCATTATTATAGACAAAGTCTTGGTGTTTCTTTTGGTTGGTGATGTTTTTGTAAAGGCCAAGTTATTTCCATAATTTATAATCACCTGAGATTTGGTACAGATAGCAATTGTTCACCACCATCTGTCTTTTGAAAGACATTTTTGCATTGTTTCCAGGGCCTTCAGAATTCATGTGAAATAATACACTGAAGGCCTGAAATACCTCATTGGCTTTTCAGGATATCCTTAGGACAGATTACACTTTGCCAGAAACAGATTTCTATTTCTGAACAGCCGATTCCAAAATAAATGCTTTAGTCTGTTTCCAAATACTTGTGATTTTCAGTGATGTGATTATTTCCATAAAACCCACTTATGATGTAATTTTCTGTGAGTACTGAAATTGGCTGAAGAAGTACACACAAGTTTTTAAGAGTCTAATTTTGGCCCAGGACCAGCTATGGTCTTTGTTATAAGAAAGCCACTTGGAGAGCTGAGATGTTTACCAAAATCTTTTTCTGTCACAGGAGCCTTTTGGCAAGAGAAAGTATAATCATTACAGCTTTATTCTTTCCCTCATTTTTTCTTTCATTGTCATGTCTGCCCCAATAAAATCACTGGTTTAGAGGAACTTCTGAATGCCTATTTTTAACCGGTATAGTTGTTGCTTCCTAAATTCGAGTCACTGGTCTGTTACTAAAGTTTGAAGATTGTTCAGAAGAATCACATCAAGGTATAAAGGCTTACAAGTAGATAATGTTGAACATCTGCAGAGAGAAATCAATCACAGATTACCTGCATGTACTTGTGGGATTGAAAATCTGATTACAGTAACAAATTTGAAAGAGTTCACGCAACATAGGAAACTATCACAAAGTTCAATGATTTGTCACCATCTTAATCAGATGTCTGGCCTCCTTCCTACAGTCCTGTTTTCATGTGAGTTTTTTAAAAAGTTATATATTCTATTCCCCTTAGGACATCTGTAACCTTTTTATTCAGAGAGACATCCAAGCACAGCGACTTTGGTTGGAGGAGAAGAGTCTGTGCTCTAGACCGGTGATGAAGTATGGCAGCTTTCACCAAACAAAAGAAAGCAAAATTTTGTGCCAATTGTTAAGGGGGCATATTTGTAACAAATACAATGTCTGTTACTCTGATAATGCCTTGGTTTCCTTATCCCAGAGAGAGAATATGTCACTATGAATATCAGTCTTGACTAAATGGTAGGATAGAAAGGAGGTAGAAGAATATTTCGGAACGTGTCAAGAGAATTGTTTTTATTTTCATCCTCACCTTTTCTTCAACTCTGATGTCTCCTGTTGTGTGTCTTCTTCATATTCCTACTAATTTGCCTTTTGAGAAGAAGGGGTCTTATATTATTTGAATTCGTAGTTCAATAAAACTGAATCACCTCTGATGCTTGATATTGGAAAATGTCTTGACTTGCAAAAACGGTATAATTGGGTTCAATATCTGTCCTCTTGAATGTAAGAATTTAGGGCTATTCCGACTTGATTAGAAAAACATGGGGCCATATGTTTGTGTGACTCTGAAGCAATAAAAGATTTTATTCTGAATCTTTAAATTTCAAAATAACTGATATGGGGTCACTTTTCCTTGGATTTATGATGTGAAGGATGACAAAACAACTCAGAGAGGTTTCTTTGCTCATTGAAGCCAATGGCAGCTTAATTGCAGAGTCACAAGAAAAGTTAAAATATTGGTCCATATCAAAATCAAATTAAAAGCCCCAAATTTGAAAGCCTTGTTGTTTAATAATGAATAAACACTATCCTCTCCCCATATACTCATCAAGTGTACTTCTCTTGGTTGCTTGTCAGCTACTTCTTAGAAGACAACTTGTTATCTCCTAACAAGATTGGGAAGCTAGTAATGGCACTGAAACACAGTCTCTCTTCTCTCCTATTTCCCCAGCTTATGGCAGCAAGCTCAGCTTGCTATTTGGGGGATAGTTTCTACTCTCTGGAAAACTCATAATTTGATCAAGGAAGTATACATAACAGCCAATAATTCAATTTCAGGTCAGGACGGGCATTTATTATTCTCTTATTAGATGCATGCATCTCAACTCAGTCTCCAGGCTGGCTTTTCCGGTAGAAATGAACAACCACTCATTCTTTGATGATTCACTTTTTAAAACAACAGGCCTCCCTTCTCCCTCGAATCTTGGTGTTCCAATCAAGGCAGTGGTAAGTGTTCCTAAGAAGTAATCTCTCCTTTAGGACTCTCTTGACTGAGGTTTTCCTCACTTAATACTGGAGGCAGATATTTCTCCTTTGTGAAGCCAACACAGATGGTCCACTTTAAGTATTTATAATTAAAGGAACGCTGCCCTGGGAACGTGCCAAGAAAGGTCTACTGAATGAACAATGGTGGTGATTTTGATTTTAAAACAAAGTCAAAATCTAGATGCTGATCCTTGAAAATAATCTGGAAGGTCTCCATCCATGCAGCACTGCCCCCTTCAAAGCTGTTCCATCAAGGTTTGTGTTGCCAGCATGCTTCTGGTGCTCTGATGTCTCAGCAACACCTTTTGGGTTTTTCCTTTTCACAGTCAGTTAACAAACCACTGAAGCAAATCTGCCTTTCTGACCTGGCATGGTATGACTATATGTAGACTGTGGTCTACCTCCAGAAAGGCATAGCCTGGATGACTTTGAGCTGTTTCACCATGTCAAGCCCAACCCTAAGGTCTAGGGGTCTGCCTTTGCAGAGATGCACCACATGGGCTGCTGTGTCAGCTCCAATTTTCACTCTTTTGTTTTAAATGATAACTTGCTTGCCTGGTTGAAGAGAATGCAGAATTAACTATACTCTTTTATGCAGGTTCTTAAATAATAGCTGCATCACTATTTTCCAAATTATGTTTATGAACTACTAATCATATGGCTAATCATACGCCGAAGAATTGATGCTTTTGAACTGTGGTGCTGGAGAAGACTCTTGAGAGTCCCTTGGACTGCAAGGAGATCCAACCAGTCCATTCTAAAGGACATCAATCCTGGGTGTTCATTGGAAGGACTGATGCTAAAGCTGAAACTCCAATACTTTGGCCACCTCATGCGACAAGTTGACTCACTGGAAAAGACTCTGATGCTGGGAGGGATTGGGGGCGGGAGGAGAAGGGGACGACAGAGAATGAGATGGCTGGATGGCATCACTGACTCGATGGACATGAGTTTGAGTGAACTCCGGGAGTTGGTGATGGACAGGGAGGCCTGGCATGCTGTGATTCATGGGGTCGAAAAGAGTCAGACACGACTGAGCAACTGAACTGAACTGAACTGAATCATATGGCTTCGTGAAAAGAAAGATTCTGTGATCCCGTACGTGTTTCTTGAATTCCATACCACTCTTAGAGAGTCATCCTGCATAAGAGAGTAATTTGTCTCTCTTTGGGCAGTTAAGTGGTAAACAGCATCTTCCAGGTACCAGACCATGTTTGTTCATAATACGTAGTAACATCCTAAAAGTATGTTTTGGGAAATGCCTTGCTGGCCCAACTAAGCAGTGTGTTCCCATCAAAGCTCAGCTTTGACAAGTAACATACTTTTAAAGATGAATGCCGTTCCCTTTTTCTCTGACCCCCACCTGCTATCTTTAGGAAAGTGCTACTCCAAGTGTGGTCCATGGTTCAGGGCTAGGTCTGAAATTGTTTGTTACCAGTCAGTGATAAGATGAGGAGCTTGTGCCAGAATGTAAGTCAACGCACTGTTTGTTTTATCAAGAAAGTATTGCTGTCTTTCTGTGTGTAAATCAATGAAGTTAAAGCACTCCTTCACACCCTGCACAAAAATAAATTCAAAATAGCTTAAAGACTTAAATATAAGACATGACACCATAAAGCTCCCAGTATGGAACATAGGCAAAACATTCCGAAATAAATTGTAGTAATGTTTTCTTAGGTCAGTCTGCCAAGGCAGTAGATATAAAAGCAAAAATGAACGGAACCTAATCAAACATAGAAGCCTTTGCTTAGGAAAGGAAACCATAAACAAAGTAAAAACGTAACCTAAAGGCTGGGAGAAATTATTCACAAACAATGCACTTTACAAGGGCTGGATAAAGAAGATGTATACAGTGTATATATATACAATAAAATACTACTCAGCCATAAAAAGGAATGAAAACGTGCCATTTGCAGCAGCATAGATGCACCTAGAGATTATCATCCTAAGTGAAGGAAGTCAGGAAAAGACAAATATCGTATGCTATCACTTGTATGTGGAATCGAAATTGTGATGCAAGTGGACATATGTACAAAACAGAAACAGATCCATAGACATAGAAAACAAACTTAAGGTTACCAAAGGGAAAGGATGGGGTGGGATATATTAGGACTTTGGGATTTGTAGCTGCAAACTATTATATATAGAATGGATACAAATCAAGATCCTACTGTATAGCACAAGGAACTATATTCAATATCTTGCAATAAGCCATAATGGAAAATAATATGAAAAAGTATACGTGTATATAGGTGTCTGT
The DNA here is from genome assembly GCF_049115385.1 of Moschus berezovskii. Taxonomy (NCBI): domain Eukaryota; kingdom Metazoa; phylum Chordata; class Mammalia; order Artiodactyla; family Moschidae; genus Moschus; species Moschus berezovskii. The sequence continues at coordinate 129,046,780 of NC_142488.1, read as the reverse complement.
ATATATACTTGCATGCATGCATGCTCAATCACTCAGTCGTGTCCGCTTCTTTGCTACCCCATGGACTGTAGCCTGCCAGACTCCTCTGTCCATGGAATTTTCCAAGGAAGAATACTAGAGTAGGTTGCCATTCCCTCGTCCAGGGGATCTTCCTGACCCATGGATCGCATCTGCATCTCCTGCATTGGCAGGCAGACTCTTTATCACTGAGTTACCTGGGAAGCCCATGTATATACATACATACATATGAATATATATACATACATATATATTTATAAAACTGAATCACTTTCCTGTACATTAGAAACTAACACAACATTGTAAATCAACTATACATCAACTAAAGAAAGTATTGTTATCTTGCTGTGAAAAATAGTGTCAGCTGAACTAAACAAAAAATGTGCCTTGTGACAAGTTCATGGCTGAGCGCTAAGGCTGTGGACCCTACTTTCAGTAATATTGCTTAGATTATTTCAGTGATTCTCAACCTTGACTCCACCCTTGAATTATCTGAGGACTTTTAAATAATAGTGATGCCTGAACCCAACATCAGACCAAAATCAAGTAACTAAACAATAACTTGTTCAAATGAAAATCCTGCAAAGTATCTTGTGGCTGATTCTTGATGTGTGTTATTTTTTTTTTTAATTTCAAATGTTCCTAGGTGATTCTAATGTACTAGAAAGGTTGGACTCGCTGCCTCAGAACAGAATTACCTTGGCATAGGTCATTTGTATGATGTCAGCTGTCAATTCACAATTCTTATCATGCTGGTTGCATGAGCCTGTTGAGGAGGTGCCCTGTGATTAGAGGGCACGCTGGACAGGCAGCACTTATATGACCTTTAGAGTTTGTGGCCATGTAAGGTATCCGTCTTTCCCACTACACACACACACTCACTCTCTCTCTCTCTCTCACACACACACACACACACACACACACACTCTTACCTTTTTGAAGTTCTCTTGCCTCTGCCTCTCTGAGCTTTTAGAAATATAATCCAGCTTTTCCATAGGAGCGTGGTAACCTGCCACCTTGTGACCAACATCCTTTTTTGCAAGTAGTGGTGGAAATACTTGTTCTGCTCTCTGTGATGCAGCTTGCAAATGTGGGAGGAAGAGTTTCTTGGGGCCTCCTGTGATTGCACTTAAAGAAGAAAATGGAGAATTAGCAGAGCATATCACCATGCCAGAAAAGGTCATTTACGTGCTTCTTGACTTGCTTCCTGCTGCTCTAGGGTAAGATTGCAGAAGTGGATACCAGCTGCTCCTGATCTGGGTATCTCTCCCTGAGGCTGCCATCACTGGGGCATTACCCTTTTATCATCTGAACATCATCGCCAGCTCCCTCAGCATAACGTTATTATATAGCAGCATGTATGTGAAGACTGACTTTGCCATGATTGGGAGACTTTCAGTGTTATCTGTGTTTATCAATCATTCCTAGCACTCTAAGTTACATTCATTCAGGTATTCATTTGTTATACGCTACAGTATTTCTCCGTGTGCTTGATATGCAGCTTAGATAATGCCCATGGGAAAGTGTGGAACAAGAGATATTACATCCTGCATTTTATCAAACACTTACCCTTGTCTTGCTTCGCAGCCAATATCCACACTCACTCCAACACATCAAAATCACATGTTCACTTTCACTCATGTGCTAGCCTATTGCTACTTAGGAGCCCTGGCTATTTTAAGATGTATATTTTCAGAACAGCTCCAGGTCAACCTTCAAGCATATCCAGCTTTGGAAGCAACTAGTATACATTGTCTGGAAAACCGGATCTCCACGGAGGAAGGCAAAGAGAGCCCAGTTTCACTGAGTTCACATGTACATGCAGCGAGCACTGTGCAAAGGCCCTGGGAAATAGGATCACAAAAACTTTGTAAGGTAGGGGCTGCTCCCAACCTTTCACAGATAAGCACACTAAAATATGGGAATGCTAATCAACTTCTCCAACGAATGACTGGACTTAATTTGAGTGTGGTTTTTCTGGCCTCCAAAGTCCATGTCCTTTGTTTTCCATGACTTCTCCTTATGCTCAGCTTTACCCTATACGTGAGTTTGCTGTCTAAAAGCAGTTTAATTGCTGAAACATATTAGTTTTAAAGGGAAAAATGTTGTCTGCACTCTATTCTCAGCTTTGCTATTGCAGGACATTGTCACAGGCAGAAGGGACTTGGGAGGTACTGGTTAATTCTGGGGCCTAGAGTTAGGTGGAATGGGGCACTCAGAAGAAGAAGTGAAATGACTCTCACCGTCAAGGAGGTGATGACCTGTCCAGGACACGCAAAGGCAGAGTGGAGTGATTATGAAAACTACATTCCATCTGAGTGCAATAGAAGGTTCCTTTGATAAATAACAGAAACTGGTCACTTGCCTCATTTTCTTTCATTATGCCAGAGGATGCTCATCACCTATAATAGTATAAATGAGGAAAGGTCATTTCTAATAATTAAAAAGCAGATTCTATTGCTTAATTTTTTTCTGAGTCATTTAAATTCCACCCTGAATAGGAATGTTATTAAGACCTGCTCTGAGTATTTCCCCTTTTCTATTGGATTAGGTTTTACCTAGAGGTTTAGAAATTAGCCATGAGTTCTCTCTCGTTACCTGTTGGAATCCTACTCTATAGTTTATGGTAAATAATAATGAAAGCAATAACTGACAATTATCCAGAATTTACTATGTGCCAAGTGCTTTACCTAACTTTATGTGTTTCAAAGGTTCTTAGAAGTGTGTAAGAGATTTTTTTTCTCCTCTCCTCTTTATGGATGAAGAAACAGAGATGGAGAGACGTGAAATAACCTGTTTAAAGGTCACCTGACTGGGACATGGTAGAACCAATGCTCCACTGCAGCCTGTCTCACTCCAAAGACTGAGGTCTCTCCAGCACAGGAGAGTGTGTCTCGTAATGAGACCGGCCCTAGAAAAAGCTCCCCTTCTGTTCTCCAGTCCCTCCAGTATCATCTTATGGAGACACGTTGCCAGGTACACTAAGATCCGTAGGTGTGGGCGGACCATTGGTCTGCTGTGAGAAAAATGATGGAATCAAAAGGTAGCTGTTCTTCAGAGAAAAGATAAACGGTGAGGGTGAACTTCAGCATGTTTACAGGGCAGATTCTCATCATATATGACTGCCGAAATGCTGTACGATCTACAGTGTAAGACTGCGATTGACTCACTGTGCTGGTGTGCAGTATTCAGCTACAGGCCAGTTCTTAATCATCTCAGGCCAGTTGACCTCATACCTTAAAACCTTTGCTCACAAAACACCTGCTGACCTTAAATCCCTGAATGACAAAACCTTCATGACATAGTGCTGCTGCTGCTACTGCTGCTAAGTCGCTTCACTCGTGTCCGACTCTGTGCGACCCCATAGACGGCAGCCCACCAGGCTCCCCCATCCCTGGGATTCTCCAGGCAAGAACACTGGAGTGGGTTGCCATTTCCTTCTCCAATGCATGAAAGTGAAAGTGAAGTCGCTCAGTCGCATCCGACTCTTAGCAACATCATGGACTGCAGCCTACCAGGCTCTTCCGTCCATGGATTTTCCAGGCAAGAGTACTGGAGTGGGGCGCCATTGCCTTCTCCATCATGACATAGTGACGACTGACTTAAAGGCACATGAAGAGAAAGTCTCACCCAACTGGGTTGGGCCGCTGTCAAGAGATTGTTCTATGTGAATTTCACAGTGAATGAAATTGTATAAAGTGGTCCACTTCTCTCTGGAAGCATGGAGAAGGAGGTCTCTGGAATTTGTGTTGACTGCTCTGTACATGACATTCCATACTTTGCTTTGGTTAGATGCTCAGCTCTCAAATTTTTTGGCATCTTTTCTGTGCCAGGCACTTCAGATTTATTTTTACTAATCTTTCCAAAACATGAAGTAGGTCTTGTTGGACACGATGGGGATACTGGTGTGTAGAGATGGGAAAAAACTTTTTAAGCATCATTCAGATAATGCCTTAATTGGGATTTGAAGCCAAGTCTTTTCATCCCTGAAGCCTGATCTCCTTTACCACACTGTGCTGCCTCAGCTCATCCTCTACTCTGATACCTGACTCTCCATTTTAGGTGTAAGAGCTCAGCACCATATTTTTCTTGTTTTTCTTTTTTTAATTGGCATATGGTTGATTTAAAATATTGTGTTAATTTCATGTGTACAGCAAAGTGATCCAGTTATATACATATATTCAATATATTTTTCTGATTGTTTTATTATGGCTTATGTCGGGTTATTGAATGTAGTTTCCTGTGCTTTATGTGTTTTATATATAGTACTGTGTATAGGTTAGTCCCAAACTCCTTACTTACCCCTCCCCCTTTGGTTACTATGTGTTTTCTATGTTTGTGATTCATTCTGTTTCATAGATAAGGTTATTCGTATCTTATTTTATATTTCACATGTAAGTGATGTCATGTGGTACTTGTCTTTATCTGAATTGCTTAGTATAATTATCTCTAAGGTCCATCCATGTTGAAGAGCTCAGCACCATCTTATTGCTGGTGAGAGATACGGTTTAGAAAAAGGCTATATTAATCTCTCTCACGTCTCAGCACAGTGTACATACCCAGTGCATCCACTGGGAGACTTCCCTTGTGAGCTTACCCACATCCTGGTAGGAACATCGGTATAAGCAGTAGGCAAGGGGTTAAACAGTCATCCCTGAGATTTGTCACATGTTCTTCTCCCTTGTTCCCTAGATGAACAAAGTGCAGATCATTCTTCCTGCATTGCTTTCTTAAGTGGAATAATGCTTCTAATTCATAGTTTTCTTCGTGGAACCACTACACCTTGAATCCACCTTAACTGATTGTGCTATGAGATGCTCTCTAAGAAAAAGAAAACCATGATGCAGAGTTCTGGGGGTGCCAAGATTCTGAGGCAGGGTCCGTACCAGTACAAAACTCCCAAACTCCCAGCTTTGGGCACTCCCAGTGAGAGTTCCGAGGTTCCACGCATGCTCTGGATTTTTTGTTCACTTCGGAATGCAATGATCTTGTGCACTAAGGGTGGACCCCTTTTTGTCATGGCCTGTCTTTAATGTGAGTTGGTTTTAGCGACACATATTCATATTGAGATTATTTGCTCTTTCTCCTTCATCTTGGTGTGAGCACATTTCCCCATGTCTTATGTGTGGTCCTCCACTGGGGACTTCAATGGAGCAGGAACTTTCTCAGTTTAATTCTCCCAGAGACCCAACATTACCCGCCCAGCTCTGTGGACTCTGCCCCTTCCAAAAACACAGAACCCTGAGACAAGTGAATCATGCCCCTTGTCACAAATTGGCATTCAGAGAAGAGGTAAACACACAGAGACACACACACACACATACATGCACACATACTGCTAGTGAAAATACTTTTTTGAGGAAAAATACTTACAAGCAAGGAGGTAGTAGAGGTCCCGTAGTCCCTCTCTTGGGGCCCTTTCTAGAATACTTCCAGCCCGCGAAGCTCAGCCTAGTCACAGCCTTCTATGGGATAATGTGGACTCAAGCAGTCGATTCACACAGGGAGCATATTTATCTCGCAGGCTGCCTCAGGTTGTGAACTAAATCTACTTCTTTTCATGCAATAAGGAAGGAATAAAGGGCATTTCAAAAATTAGGGTTATAGAAGCTGCCAGCCAATAAATTTTCTGTTTGGTTCCCTCCTCAGCCATTTCCCCTCTGTAATCCCTTGATTTTTCTCTCTCAGAAGGTAGCATTTTGGATTTATGTTAGCAGATTCATGAACCGATTCAGTCAATTTCTAATTGGCATGCATGGTTAGCTGTTCACTTAGTGGATAATTGGTTTAATATACCCTGAATATTTAGTGGGAGGGAAGAAAATCCTCAAAGCAAATCAAAATAGTTCAGGAGCCTTTTATTCTAGGGTAGCATTTTCTTTAGGAGCAGTTACTGGTGTCTTAAAAGAGATGTCTCCCTTACCCATTAGATTCCATTTAAACATGCACCCTTTATTTCATACCTAATAAATAGAGCTTTATTACATAGAGACCACAGGCCTAGCACAGTGTCCATCAAGAAATAATAAATATTTATAATTATTCCAATAACGAATTTTGGTACTCTGAGTTCAACCTGCCATTTACCATAATTCTAGGCAGCAAATGACTGATGATCTTTTTACTCACTGTTAACAGAATCTGATGTATTTATCAATAGGTATTTATTGTCTTGTACAAACCAAGTACTGTGCTGGGTATTAGGCATACCACCAACAAGAGGTACAATCTCTGCCCTTGAGGAGGAAAGACTGACATGAATGGCAGATCTTGAACCATCAGTTAGCTCTTGTTGTTTTTTAAGTCACCCTAAAAATTTTTGGCTTGAAACAGAAACAAATTTATTCTTTCTCATAGTCTGTAGCTGGTGAGCCAGGTTCTAGGATGGATTTGTCTAAGACAACTCAGCTTTCTTCTACCTGTCTTTCACTGAAGTCCCATGAATCCATTTTTATATTTCATTCGTGTAGCCTTTATCTTACCCTGGTGGCTCCAACAGTCGAGAATCTGCCTGCAATGCAGGAGACCTAGGTTCATTCTCTGGGTCAAGAAGATCCCCTGGAGGAGGGCATGGCAACCCACTCCAGTATTCTCACCCATGGACAGAGAAGCCCAGCAGATTACAGTCCATGGGCTCCAAAAGAGTCAACTATCACTTTCAACCCTTATTGAGCAACATTTCTGGGTTTAAAACACTAGTGGACCTGCATTTAAATTGCTCAGGAATGAGTTATAGGTTGGTGACATACATTACCAGCCTGTGGGTGGTGTGAAAAGCATCAGACCAGAGGAGATCATCTTTGGATGGAGGAGAGGCAGAGAAGGTGATCTGGAAGAGAAAGGACTCCTCAGGAGTGAGAGAAGGAGAAGCAGGTAAAGAAGGTACTAAGGAAGCCAAGGCGGGACTGAGCTTCAGGATATAATTAGTAGAGCTAATTGCAGGAAGGAGATACTAATTTAATGCAAGCTTCTCATATGTCCCTCATAACATCTGGACTTTGTAGCCCAATTGATTTCAAATGTCAAAATGTGTCTCCTCACTTTGCATATCTCATTATACATCCTGGAAATAACTAGCATAAATTATTGAGATTGGTAAACTTTGGTTTGAATGACCCTTGATAGAGGGAGTGATGAGGAATCACAGGCTGTCTAAGTGCTGAAGAAAGAGTAGATCTTTGTAAAGACGTCATTGATTTTTCTTCTCAGCGTATCTCAAGTTTAAGTCTTTGCCAGGACTGATTTATTCTTTTGTTGTTTGTCCTTTTAAATATAGTTAAGCTTTCTCAATAATTTTTAATAGCAAAAAAATATTGGACCACTGGGAATTCAAATTAAAAGTAAATTACCTCTTGAGTTCAGTGTTTTCAATCTGACATACTTTGAAGTTGTATTAATGTGCTGTTATCAAGGATGATGTTACGTGAGTTTCCAATAAGGCAAGTTTTCTGCCAACTTTACAAACATGTACACTCTTGCTAGACTATGGAAATTGATTCCTTGTCTAACAGTGAAAATCTCTTCTTATATCAGAGCTCGGATATAAAAAGCACAGGTACACAGTTTTTGCAGTGAAGAACTGTTGAGTTGACAATATGATATAGAGTCCATACAATTGAGCTGAGTTTTCATCTAGGATTTACAAATTTACATTGCAAGGAAATGTTAACTTACTGTGCAAAACTGGATGAAAATTTTCTGTCCCCTTGTCCAAGGTCAAATCCCTCTTAGTGGCCTCAAAAAAGTAAAAACACTTTGTTTTTTTTTCAGGATTAGAAAATTAAAAATTAGTTATTTTTCATAGTGTAAAGTTGTTCAAAGATTTTGTGGGAAACTTATTTTTAAAGAAATTCTTGTACTTGGATTACCCCTTAAATAAAACTACATTATGCTTTACTCATTTTTAAACTAAGACCAGAAGCTACAGTTGCTAAACTCTTGGCTCAGTACCCTTCTTCCCAAGACAGCAAAATGTCATGGTAGATGAGAATGTATTCATTCACCCACCTCTAATGACATTTTCCCCCTTTGCCTAGCCAGTACTACTCTCCTGTGTCTCAATTAAATCTTTGCTGAAACAGTATCCTGTACCTTAAAATGTAGGTTGGGATCTCCATAGTGGAACATGAAAACTAACCAAGGAGACTGTATATTCCTTTGGCTTGAGAAGCTTTTTGATATCCTGTCATATTTTCTCAGCTGTCTACTGGCCTCAAGAAAGAGCTTTGAAAAGGAAGAAATAGTATGTCTGCAGGTAGGGGGAAGAGGTTAGATTGAACACAAAATTGGACCTTTGTCTTCTCTCCTGTTGCATTTCGTTGCTGCTGGGGGTAGAGGAGTGGACATGGGGAAAATCAGAAATGGACCGGTGTCCCTAGAGTGTCCCCAGGGGGTGTGAGGCATTGTCTTTATGTAATGGTTCCTGATTTGTTTGTACATAGAGGAGTTTATCACATCAACCAACACAATCAGATACTTGATAATGAATAACATGGGGTTAAAAATGACACCAAATTAACATGGGAAATTTAAGTGAGAACTAAAACCCAGGGAGCATATTTATTTGTGCTTCTTTCCTGCTGTTTATATATCTTTTTTTCTCCCTTCAGTTGGTCAGTTCAAGGCCCCATGTTGGACTAGAGTAAGGTTTCTCAACCTCAGCACTACTGACCATTGGGTCTAGATTGTTTGTTGTCAGAGGCTGTCCTGAACCTGGTGGGATGAGCAGATGCCTGGACTCTATGCACAAGATAATAGTAGCAACCCCTCAGCTGGCCCCCGGCCCCACTGAGTAGTGATAACAAACAGACATCTTCATGTCTCATGAAAGTCATCACCCAGTAACACACCTCTTGGCTATATAATAACTATGCCAATAAGAAAGCTATGGTCTGAAATTTACTGTTTCTTTGAGACATTCATAATGCTTCTGTTTAATCACCACCAGTGTCCTGTTTCCTTGGATCATTAAAGTCATAATTTCAATTTAATCCAAATTCTGCCTCCTAATTCTTCCCTCATCCTTCCAAAAGCTTTTTTTCCCATTAATTATATATTTGGGGTTTTTCCCATGGTTGACTTGCCAGCTTATAAGTACAAGGTTTTTTTTCTTTATTATTTTTTTAAAAAAACTTCTTTTGTATTGGGTATAGCCAATTAACAAACAATGTTGTGATAGTTTCAGGTGAATAGCGAAGGGACTCAGCCATATATGTACCTATATCAACTCTCTCCCAAAAGTATAGTTGATACATGATGTTGTATTAGTTTTAGATGTACAGAAAAGTGATTCAGTTATACATATTTGTATAAACCTATCCTTTTTTAGATTCTTTTCCATTATAGGTTGTTACTCAATATTCAATATAGTTCCCTGAGCTATATATTATGCCCTTGTTGGTTATCTATTTCATATATGCTGTGCTGTGCTCTGCTTTGTCGTTTAGTTGTGTCCTACTCTTTGTGACCCCATGGTCTATAGCCCACCAGGCTTCTTTGTCCATGGGAATTTTCCAGGCAAGAATACTGGGGTGGGTTCCCATGCCCTCCTCTAGGCCATCATTACAACCCAGGGATAGAACCCAGGTCTCCCACATTGCAGGTGGATTCTTTATCATCTCAGCCACCATAGTAGTTTATATGTGTTAATTCTGACCATCTAATTGATCCCTCCCTGCCAAAAGCTTTTTAAGTTATACTTTTGAACTGTTGGAAAAGATTCTTGAGAGTCCCTTGGACTACAAGGAGATCCAAGCAGTCCATCCTAAAGGAAATCAGTCTTAAATATTCATTGGGAGGACTGATGCTGAAGCTGAAACTCCAATACTTTGGCCACCCAATGGATGCAAAGAACTGACTCCTTGGAAAAGACCCTGATTCTGGGAAGGATTGAAGATGGGAGGAGAAGGGGATGACTGAGGATGAGATGGTTGGATGGCATCACCGACTCAATGGACGTGAGTTTGAGTAAACTCCGGAAATTGGTGATGGACAGGGAAGCCTGTTGTGCTGCAATCCACGGGGTCACAAAGAGTCGGACATGACTAAACTGAACTGAACTGAAACTATTTATAAGACTTTCCAATAGAGCTCAGTGCAATGATTGGGTAGAAGAAAGCTGAGGGCTGTGATTCAGTGAGTCTTTTCCTAGTCCTTGTTTTCCCCTTGTGTCTACTGTAGGAGATCTGGAGAAGTAGGACAGAGTTCCTTCCTTCTAGGACCTTAGTAGCAAACTCTCACCCATGAAAAGTTTTAAATAACATCAATCTGTTTGGGGCCAGGGCCCAGGCTCAAGTATAATCTTGTTCAGGAAGCTCTTTTCATTGCAGTCCTTTGAGAAAGCTTCTCTTAGTTCACTCTTTTTCTCTAGCAGAGCTGATGATGACCAGAGGGGAATGTATTCTTCAGTGTTTTCTTTTGCTTGTCTCCATATCTAGTTCAAAATTCAAAAGCATAGAGAATTAAATCTAACCAGTGAGAATGAACTCAAACTGCCTTGGTACTTACCATTACGCCAGGCACTGGGCTAGTTGCTTCCTTCAGAGTGTTTAGTTCCGAAAACACCCCTAAAAATGAACTATCACTTTTCCCTACGTTCTTAGTTGCTTTATACCACTAACAAGCACGTGAGATCAGATGGCTGGATGGCATCACCGACTCTGTGGACATGAGTTTGAGTGTACTCCGGGAGTTGGTGATGGACAGGGAGGCCTGGCGTGCTGTGATTCATGGGGTCATGAAGAGTCGGACACAACTGAGCGACTGAACTGAACTGAACTGAACTGAAGTAATAGTTTAAGGGACAAACAGGAATTCAACTCATCTAACTTCAGAGAAACAAGTCCTCTAAAAGACGAAGAACAAAATTAAATTTACCTCAGCTAATTTAATAGATTTTTATTTAGTTTTTTTTCAAAAAACAGTTGCAATTTATCTGGTTCCTGTTTTTTAGCTTTGCTTTTATTCCCTTATCAGAGTAAAGGGCTCTCAGAGAGTTATATAACTTGAAAAAGGTCCATTCCATCTTTGGGTCTCCATATGCTTGTGTTTAAATGGGGGGAGGAAAATGGATTGATGGGGGACTGATTGACTTCTTGTTTTAAATTTCTCAGTGGTTCAACTAAGACTCTATCTGGTGCTAGGTTTCCTAACAACGTTATGCACAGTCCAAATGGAAGGAAATTGGACTGATAGATGTGGTTGAAGTCTGACTTCATGTAAGTGTCACATGTTTTCTTCATTCAGCTGGATAGTTCAATGTTCAAAAACTCCAGAGCTTCATAGCCAAATGATGTCGGCCATGGGCATCTCCTATTCCAGATTCTTGCTGAAACTGGCAATCTTGATTCTGGGCAGCTTTAAGAAGAGGAAAGGCCCAGGCATGGGCTGGTGTTGGGGTGGAGAGAAGAAAAGTAACCTTTTCTGAGTACTTCACTGTCTGTATTTCAAACATGTGTTAGTATGAGCCAATGAGCTAAGTAACGTGCCCAATATCACACTATTAGAAAATGGGGGAATTGAGTTTCAGACTCAGATTGCCTTGCCTGAGCTGTACTCTACTTTCTCTGCAGCAGAGGCTCTCGGGACTGCTTTGAGGAGGATTAAGAGTTAAGCATGCTTTCCCTTGATGACCTTAACTCTTCGTGCTTCTAAACTTGAATTCAGGGATCTAATGCTGTCGTGATTGTGATGTGCAGAACCTCCCATTTAGCACTCATTGGTGGAGAAGTTCTTTGGAGCTAGGCGGTCCCTTAGCACAGAAAGTCAGAGCTATGAGTGAGAGAGACCGGCTGCTTGGTTAAACTCGCACCCCAGCCACTGCACTTCACTCCTCTTATTTCCTGACTCAGGATCCTAGGTGTCAATCTTCACATCCCTCCTCTGCTTACTGTCCCTCATCTTGGGACTTTACCACTAATCCCTTGTTCACTTCCTTCTGTGGGAAGTTGAATTAACAACCCACATCGTCCTGGAATCTAAACTATTTCTGGACGAGTGTTAGGTAGAAGGGTGTGGGATATTTACTCAACTAACTAAAAGAGTGTGAACGTGAAAGTCACTCAGTCGTGTTTGACTCTTTGCGACCCCATGAACTATACAGTCCATGGAATTCTCCAGGCCAGAATACTGGAGTGGGTAGCCTTTCCCTTCTCCAGGGGATCTTCCCAATCCAGGGATTGAACCCAGGTCTCCCACATTGCAGGCAGATTCTTTACCAGCTGAGCCACTGGGAAAGCCCTAAAAGAGTATAGTTTTCCAAATTACCCAATTTTCTTTTAGGTGGTAGCCTGTTGTTCACAGAATCAGCTCCTTTCTCCTATGAGCAATGCAGCTGCTCTAAGAGTCCTCCACCTATTTTGGATGCTGATGCTTTGGATGATAGAGGAGCTTAACAAATAGTTAGGAAAATGGAGTGATGTGCCAGTTTGAAGAAAAGTGGGGGAACCTTGTGGAATATCACCTCAAGCAAGGCTTCTAGCTCATGTATCCTTGCCTCCTGTCCACCGCACCTGACCTTGGGCAAGAGGCAGCAATTACTGTAGACTCCATTTATTTGAAGACCCAGTCTAAGCCAAGTACATAGCGAGTTTCTCTAATCTCTATATAAATCTTGTAATGTAATTATTTTATCCCCGTTTCATACATGAAGTAACTGAGGCTCAGAGAGTTTGCACAGGACTTGGAACCTAGGAGGTGTTAAAAACATAGTTTGGTTTGAATTTTGAACTCTTAAGTTATGCAAACCAGCCTTTGGATAGATTGACTCCTCCATCTAGGGTATTCCCTAGGTTGGTGACTTGAACTTTTGCTTAAGATCTGACTAAATTTCAGTTTATCTTCTTTGTGTACAAAATGATTTATTCTAGAATAATAGCTCCCCTAGAAACATAAAGCACTGCTTTGGTAAATCTCTTGTTAGCCATAAAAATGGTAGCTGCATAAATGTATATTCAACTGTATTTGTTCTTAAAGAGAAAACCTGGCTTATCGAATATCTTTATTTCTGAACTTTATTCTTTAACTTTCACTTTTCTTTTAATATGTACAACACAGCCCAAGGCTGTAAATTTGAAGTTGATCAAATTCAAAAATCTTCAAAATCTTGCTCAAATCCTGTCCCTCCTCTTGCCTCTTTAGACACTCTCACCCTGAGATACTGGAATCACAGCTTGTCCATTGTCACTGCCTGCCTGATGTTAAACTTCATCTTCCCATAGAGTGTTTCATCTTCCCATAGAGTGCAGGACCCACATCTTCCGAGCACACCATAGGTGCCCAATACAAGTGCCTTAGTTGAAGACGCAACTATTCCATTTTAGAAATGAGGCTGCGTGGCATATCAAGGGAAGAGGAACCTCCGTTACCTCTTAATGCACAAAAGAATACTTCTCAGAACTGGAAAATACTGAGTGTTACACATCACTGTTAAGGGCATGTGTGTCTTACTAGTAAGAGGCTTTCACAGATCGTGTTGCACAGTAAGCTCTATCTCTTAAATGTTGTTTTACCTTAATGAAAATTTTCAAATGCAGAGTGAAAAATAGATTCATTACTTGATCAAGGCAATTAGTCTCCACATAGAATTTGCTGGCAGGTTATTTCAGGTTAAAAACATTTGTGTTGCTGATTGTATTTTTAATCCTGAGCTGTGAGAATCCATTCATATATATCATTTTCTCTCGCTGCCTTCTGCAGGGTGCAATTAACTGAAGCATAAACTGCTACTCGATATGCTGCCAGTCCTTCAGAAACTGTCTTCGTCAGTGTGTTCATGAGAGACAGCTAGTGAATGGAAGGAACAGCGAAACCCAGGTTTCAATCCTACCCCTGACACTCACCAGGTCATTAGGTCAAACAAGGGTAAAATTGGTGACAATAACATGGTTGAAATTTATAGGGCTGTCTTGAGGACTGATTGCCATGGTGCCTGATCATAAAAACTGATCAATAAAGGTGAACTATTTTTATCACTCTTTTTTTTAATTTATTTTAATTGGAGGCTAATTACTTTACGTTATTGTATTGGTTTTGCCATACATTGACATGAATCTGCCCTGGCTGTACATATGTTCCCCATCTTAAACCCACCTCCCACCCCATCCCATCCCTCTGGTTCATCCCAGTACACCAGCCCCAAGCATCTAGTATCATGCATTGAACTTGGACTGGTGATTCGTTTCACATATGATAATATATAGGTTTCAATGCCATTCTCCCAAATCATCCCACCCTCGTCCTCTCCCACAGAGTCCAAAAGACTGTTCTATACATCTGTGTCTCTTTTGCTGTCTCGTATACAGGGTTATCGTTATCATCTTTCTAAATTCCATATATATGCATTAATATACTGTATTTGTGTTTTTCTTTCTGGCTTACTTCACTCTGTATAATAGGCTCCAGTTTCATCCACCTCATTAGAACTGATTCAAATGTATTCTTTTTAATTGCTGAGTAATACTCCATTGTGTAAATGTACCACAGCTTGCTTATCCATTCGTCTGCAGATGGATATCTAGGTTGCTTCCATGTCCTGGCTATTATAAACAGTGCTGCGATGAACATTGGAGTACATGTGTCTCTTTCAATTCTGGTTTCCTCGGTGTGTATGCCCAGGAGTGCGATTGCTGGGTCATATGGCAGTTCTATTTCCAGTTTTTTAAGGAATCTCCACACTGTTCTCCATAGTGGCTATACTAGTTTGCATTCCCACCAACAGTGTAAGAGGGTTCCCTTTTCTCCACACCCTCTACATAATTTATTGCTTGTAGACGTTTGGATAGAAGCCATTCTGACTGGCATGAAATGGTACCTCATTGTGGTTTCGGTTTTCATTTCTCTGATTATGAGTGATGTTGAGCATCTTTTCATGTGTGTGTTATCCATCTGTATGTCTTCTTTGGAGAAATGGATGTTTAGTTCTTTGGCCCATTTTTTGATTGGGTCGCTTATTTTTCTGGAATTGAGCTGCAGGAGGTGCTTGTATATTTTTGAGATTAATCCTTTGTCATTTGCTATTATTTTCTCCCATTCTGAAGGCTGTCTTTTCACCTTGCTTACAGTTTCCTTTGCTGTGCAGAAGCTTTTAATTTTAATTAGGTCCCATTTGTTTATTTTTGCTTTTATTTCCAATATTCTGGGAGGTAGGTCATGGAGGATCCTGCTGTGATTTATGTCGGAGAGTGTTTTGCCTATGTTCTCCTCTAGGAGTTTTATAGTTTCTGGTCTTACATTTAGATCTTTAATCCATTTTGAGTTTATTTTTGTGTATGGTGTTAGTGAGTGTTCTAGTTTCATTCTTTTACAAGTGGCTGACCTGTTTTCCCAGCACCACTTGTTAAAGAGATTGTCTTTTCTCCATTGAATATTCTTGCCTCCCTTGTCAAAGATAAGGTGTCCATAGGTGCATGGATTTGTCTCTGGGCTTTCTATTTTGTTCCACTGATCTATATTTCTGTCTTTATGCCAGTACCATACTGTCTTGATGACTGTGGCTTTGTAGTAGAGCCTGAAGTCAGGCAGGCTGATTCCTCCCGTTCCATTCTTCTTTCTCAAGATTGCTTTGGCTATTCGAGGTTCTTTGTATTTCCATACAAATTGTGAACTTATTTGTTCTAGCTCTGTGAAGAACACCGTTGGTAGCTTGATAGGCATTGCATTGAACTTATAAATTACTTTGGGTAATATATTCATTTTCACAATATTTATTCTTCCAATCCATGAACACGGTATATTTCTCCATCAATTAGTGTCCTCTCTGATTTCTTTCACCAGTGTTTTATAGTTTTCTATATATAGGTCTTTTGTTTCTTTAGGTAGATATATTCCTAAGTATTTTATTCTTTTTGTAGCAATGGTGAATGGAATAGTTTCCTTAATTTCTCTTTCTATTTTCTCATTATTAGTGTATAGGAATGCAAGGGATTTCTATGTGTTGATTTTATATCCTGCAACTTTACTATATTCATTGATTAGCTCTTGTAATTTTCTGGTAGAGTCTTTAGGGTTTTCTGTGAAGAGGATCATGTCATCTGCAAACAGTGAGAGTTTGACTTCTTCTTTTCCAATTTGGATTCCTTTTGTGTATTTTTCTGCTCTGATTGCTCTGGCCAAAACTTCCAAAACTATGTTGAATAGTAGTGGTGAGGGTGGGCACCCTTGTCTTGTTCCTGACTCTAGGTGAAATGCTTTCAATGTTTCACCATTGAGGATAATGTTTGCTGTGGGTTTGTCATATATAGCTTTTATTATATTGAGGAATGTTCCTTCTATTCCCGCCTTCTGGAGGGTTTTGATCATAAATGGATGTTGAATTTTGTCAAAGGCTTTCTCTGCATCACTTGAGATAATCATATGGTTTTTACTTTTCATTTTGTTAATGTGGTGTATTACATTGATTGATTTGCAGATATTGAAGAATCCTTGCATCCCTGGGATAAAGCCCACTTTGTCATGATGTATGATCTTTTTAATGTGTTGTTGGATTCTGATTGCTAGAATTTTGTTAAGGATTTTTGCATCTATGTTCATCAGTGATATTGGCCTGTAGTTTTCTTTTATTGTGGCATCTTTGTCAGGTTTTGGTATTAGGGTGATGGTGGCTTCATAGAATGAGTTTGGAAGTTTCCCTTCCTCTGCAATTTTCTGGAAGAGTTTGAGCAGGATAGGTGTTAGCTCTTCTCTAATTTTTTGGTAGAATTCAACTGTGAAGCCATTTGGACCTGGGCTTTTGTTTGCTGGAAGATTTCTTATTACAGTTTCAATTTCCGTGCCTGTGATGCATCTATTAAGATTTTCTATTTCTTCCTGGTTCAGCTTTGGAAAGTTGTACTTTTCTAAGAATTTGTCCATTTCTTCCAAGTTGTCCATTTTATTGGCATATAATTGCTGATAGTAGTCTCATGATCCTTTGTATTTCTGTGTTGTCTGTTGTGATCTCTCCCTTTTCATTTCTAATTTTTTTGATTTGGTTCTTCTCCCTTTGTTTCTTGATGAGTCTGGCTAGTGGTTTTTCAATTTTATTTACCTTCTCAAAGAACCAGCTTCTGGCTTTGTTGATTTTTGCTACGGTCTCTTTTGTTTCTTTTGCATTTATTTCTGCCCTAATTTTAAAGATTTCTTTCCTTCTACTAACCCTGGGGCTCTTCATTTCTTCCTTTTCTAATTGCTTTAGGTGTAGTGTTAGGTTATTTAGTTGACCTTTTTCTTGTTTCTTGAGGTATGCCTGTATTGCTATGAACCTTCCCCTTAGCACTGCTTTTACAGTGTCCCAGAGGTTTTGGGTTGTTGTGTTTTCATTTTCATTCTATTCTATGCATATTTTTATTTCTTTTTTGATTTCTTCTATGATTTGGTTATTATTATGGTTATTCAGCAACGTGTTGTTTAGCCTCCATATGTTGGAATTTTTAATAGTTTTGCTCCTGTAATTGAGATCTAGACTTACTGCATTGTGGTCAGAAAAGATGCTTGGAATGATTTCAATTTTTTTGAATTTACCAAGGCTAGATTTATGGCCCAGGATGTGATCTATCCTGGAGAAGTTTCCGTGTGCGCTTGAGAAGAGGGTGAAATTCATTGTTTTGGGGTGAAATGTCCTATAGATATCTATTAGGTCTAACTGGTCTATTGTATCATTTAAAGTTTGTGTTTCCTTGTTAATTTTCTGTTTAGTTGTTCTCTCCATAGGTGTGAGTGGGGTATTAAAGTCTCCCACTCTTACTGTGTTATTGTTAATTTCCCCTTTCATACTTGTTAGCATTTGTCTTACATTTTGCGGTGTTCCAATGTTGGGTGCATATATATTTATAGTTGTTATATCTTCTTCTTGGATTGATCCTTTGATCATTAGGTATTTTTATCACTCTTGATGATGAAGATGTAGCTCTGGGTGAGGATTTTAACTCATCAGGCCACCCTTAAGCCTATCCAGTCATTGTTATATATAAACAAGTCTTTGGAGTCCTCATCAGTTTATAGCCACGGTCCCACGCTACTTGCTGTGACCCATCTTGTGTGATGCATTCAGACTGGTACCTATGTATCACTTATTCTGTCCCTGGCACTTAATAAATATTAGTTATTCTTATTGTGGTTAAAATTGTCTTTAAGGCAGCATTTCTTAATATGTTTCCCAAATGAAATGCTCACCTAGGATGGGTCCCAAGAGTACAAATTGTTTGAGAAACAGCTGCTTGCCATCTTCCTGCTCTGGAGATTTGCACTGCACATTAGAATATTAAAGACTCTGAAGAGTCCTATATCATTCTTCTTTTATCCTTATGAGATTGTTTTCTTCAGTTACAAAGCACCTCCCCATAGTAAAATCTCTTCTGTTCTTGCTGTCTTCATTTTTATATCTTATCACTCTCCCACTCTCTTTCCACTTCAGGGAAGTCCCTGAATAGACAAAGGCTATGAAGTTTCTGTCACTGTGATCAGACCACCAGGATCATAGGATATTGTCAATCTGTTCTTTAGAAGTTTCCAATGCCATTTTCTAGCTCGTATACACGTTCTTACAATATCATGTTATGGTCTAGGAGTTGCCAGATTTTTCCTTTGATATCAGCTGAATATAATCTCATATAGAGGAGATTATGTGCCATATATACATCCCCATGGTACAATTCCATGTGTCTGAAGCTTTATGGCTTGCAATTGACTTTACTATGTATTAATACACCAGTGTACCAGTTTAGGGCCATAATATCCATCTTGAAATAAAAGTTGCTTAAGCTATATAGCTGTGGAGATAGGGTCTCTTGGGTCATAAGTAAATCCCACTTTAAGTATTACTGTTTGAGCATTTAAATTTATAAAAGAGGTAAAATGGGACCAGTTATTCATTTTATTAATGGATCCACTGCAAGATTGCTTTGTAAAGCTTTTTGAAAGTATTTTTATTTTTTTGAAAGTATTTTTAAATGAGCATTGATTTATCCACAACTTTCCAAGATCAAACCATTTTATTAGACAAACTGAGGGGTAGATGCCTTGGGCTATGTGGTTTGATTCTTTCCTGTCACAGAATACTTTGGATCTAATTTTTTTGTTTCTGTATAGTTGGCAGATCATGAAGGACTTTCATGACTAAAATATTTTGTGAAATATTACCATTCAGGTCTTTCTTTTTACCACTTGAGAAATTTGTACTTTAGACTTGTGTTTTTATGTTCATATTCTTTGGAAAAGCACTGTGCTTCGGTTTTATTCTGGATGGACTTTGTTTGAATGCTATAAATGACTTGTAGGGAAATGGTTAGGCATTTAAAGGATGTGCTGACTTGTAGATCACCCGGGTACCATTAGTATAATGTAGACATACATTGTCTAATGGTATTCATTTAGCCTAATAGAGATAAGAGATTTTCAGAAATAGAGAACTCATTCCCAAGGGCACCTAATGCTTTGGGCAAATCATCCTGAAACCCTGAAGACTTATAATAGCAAGGTCCTGTGGGAAATGGCATAGCAAAACACTTAAGCAAGGACAGGTGTCTAGAAAGGAACTTGATAAATCAGAAAGCTGAACTAACAGAGACTGAAAGGACTTCCCAGGTGGCACTGCTGCTGCTGCTGCTAAGTCACTTCAGTCGTGTCCGACTCTGTGTGACCCCATAGATGGAAGCCCACCAGGCTCCCCCGTCCCTGGGATTCTCTAGGCAAGAACACTGGAGTGGGCTGCCATTTCCTTCTCCAATGTGCGAAAGTGAAAAGTGAAAGTGAAGTCTAGTGGTAAATAATCCACTTGCCAGTGCAAGAGATGTAAGAGACACGGGTTCAATCCTTGGGTGGGCAAGATCCCCTAGAGATGCAAATGGCAACCCGCTCCAGTATTCTTGCCTGGAGAATCTCATGGAAAGACGAGCCTGGTGGGCTACAGTCCATGGGGTCACAAAGAGTCAGGCACAAATGAAGTGACTTAGTATGAAAGAATATATTGCTCTTCAATCAGCAAAAAGCTTTCATTAAATGCTACTGCCATAAATGCCCTTATCCACACAATGAGAAACCTCCATTGTGGGTCAGATTTTCTAGACGCCCACTCAGGTTGGCCCAGTGTAGCCAAACTTTTCTTCATTCCCCAAGGAGTTAGAAACTTCCTGTTTAAGAAGCCAAGCAATGGACAATCCTTATGTGAATTTGACTGCCATCACAGAATCAAGTACACTACAGAGCTATGGACACTATTGGTGGGAACCCTTGAATTCAACTTTTGCCAGACTGCCTCTGAAAAATGTCATCTTACCTTCATTTGCTCAGAATAAGCCTCCCCAACAGTAATATCTATTGCCTACATTTTTACTATATACCATATATCAATCACTGCACTTTACATCCATGATTTCCTTTAATTCTCACTTTACAGATGAGGAAACAGAGGCCTGGAAAAGTTATAAAGGACAGGGACTCAAACTTGGGCAGAGTCCAGAGGTCAAGTTCTTAACCACAGCAGTCCATTTTGAAGTGGGTTTCATGTTTATGATGGGGCCTGGAAGGACAAAAGACAAGTTCCTTTTGCCTTTGAAACAAAAGCAAGCAGAAACGCCAAATAATTTTTATGTAGCTGCACAATACAGAGCACCACTCTGTGCCAGATGCCATGCTAAAGCTTTACATGCATTATTTTTGTAATCCTCCCAGCAGTATCATGTGTTTGATATTATTATTTACCCCTAATTTTGAGATGCAAAAAAGGAGACTTGGTGCATGAATTTGAATTTATGTGCCCAAGGTCAACTAGCTAGTAAATTGTGGAGCTGGGATTTGAACCCTGATCTGACTCCAAAGAATATTACCCTTAACTTCTGTGTATATATATAATGAGCAAACCATAAGACCACCAAAACAATCATTTTCACGACCACATTTATCACTCTTAACTGAGATCCTGAGGTGATGGGTAAAAGGGGAGATGAGTGAATTGATAGGCCCAGTCTCCCATGGTTTTTTCCAGTGGACCAAAAAACATCCTCTTTAAAGGAAGGCTTTCCTCAACTACTTCTGCTAATGTGCTATCTGCATAAGAAATAGATTGGGAGCTGCCTGAATGTTGGAGGAAATGCACAAAAGGAGAAAATGTTTGAGCCCAAATTGAGTAGGGTGTATAATTCCCTTACAGCAAGAGGTAATAGTCTGCTTACCGAAGCAGAATGACATTTCTTTTCCTAAGGGATTGTAAAGCTCCATGATAAGAGAAGGGAAGGATGTGAGTTAGAGGTTTTTTAACATGGAAAATCCTAATCACTTCTGATTCAGTCTCTTTCAAAGTCACATGTTACCATATTATAGACTCTTTGAATATGCTTAGACAGAGTATGCACAATACCTTGTATTTATGGCGAAGATCTTTGACACAGATCCACTTTTTAGAGGTACTTTTTATCACTAAGAATGTTTTTATTATGTGTCCTCTATTATCTCTTAAATTTTGACCTTCATAAAGTCAGTTTTTACAAAAAAGTAGCATCATTGATCACTTTTTAAATTGTTTGAATTATTTATACTCTGGGACATAGTAAGAAAAGAATTTCACCTATTGATTCTTTACACTGGCAAGTGAGTAGAAAAAGAGCATCCAGGATACACAGCCTTGGCAGTGACATCATTGGGTCAGTTATGCATCATATTGTCTCCCATTTTCATCTCCCACAGCGGATGTCCTGAACATGCCACAGGTCTCAGGCCACTGCACCATCTGAAGTCTACTGTATCACCCTCCAGAGAAGCACACACACACACACACACACACACACACACACACACAGATAATATGAATTGGCTTGTGTGATATGAAAGCCAGGACCCATAATCTGCCATCTATTTACAGGCTGCAGAACCAGGCAAGCTCATGGTTTAATTCAGGCCACACTTGAATGCCTAAGAACCAGGGGAACCAATGGTAGAAGTCACAATCTGGGTGCAAAGGCCCAAACTCAGTGTGCATGGGGGGTGCTGTCGGTCCCTGTTAGGACTCGAAGGCTCGAGAACCATGCACCAGCGTAGGAAGGCTGGAGAAGACTCATGTCCCAGCCCCTGAGAGCAAACTTGCCCTTCCTTGGCCTGTTTGCTCTATTTGGGCCCTTGATGGATTGGATGATGCCCATGGACGTTGGGGAGGGCAGTCTTCTTTACTCACTTTGTTGATTCACAAGCTAATGTCTTCCAGAAACACTCTTAAAGATGCCCTTAGGAATCAGGTTTTACCAGCAATCTGAGAATCCCTTAGCCCAGTCAAATTGACACATAAAGTTAACCATCTCACCTACTTGGCAGAGGAACTCTGAACACTACAACGAAACTCCAGGTGAATCCCCTTAGCTTCCCTCCTCTGCACCTTCAAACTTGTAAGCAAATCTAGAATCCGGTGCTTGAAAATGGTGACCTTTATAGTCATGATATTGTTTATTGTACTTATAGTATTAGTAGGAATAATCATATGGGGAACTGAACTGAAATGTCTTCAAGGTGCCCTTTATTTCTCTAAATATAAGTTTGGATTCTGTAATCTCCTGTCCCATCCTTTGTCACAGTGTTTAATATATTTCAAATGTATCCAAACTCTTTCCCAGTTTCATTTCCTTTCAACATCCCCCACCCTTGTTCTAGGCCTGCTGGCCCACTTCCCATTCCTCAGTCATGTTGTGAACTTTAATTCCTCATGATTCTGTTCATGTTGTTCTTTATACTTTCTCTGCCTTTCCCTTTTCTCCCCAAGTCCTAGAATGGTGCACTTTGATCAGTAATGTTTTCATCATCCTCATAGTATGGGCAGAGTTGGTCATCCCATAGTTTTACATGTACTGTCCCACATGGTATGTTTATTATTGACCTGCTTTTCCATCCTGCCCCACTTGGAATCCTCATGGACTAGGGTAAGTTAAGCTTGGTATATCCAATGCCTGGGTCCTTAGTACAAGCTACTATGGCCTTGTGACACTGCCCACCAGTTGGTCACTTCAACCAATTTATTTATTTATTTTTTCAACCAATTTATTTTTATCACATTATTGGAGATTGTTCTTTTCGTACTTTCAAAGGTATAAATAGCAATGCTCCTTTCATAAGCATTCTAAAGATAGAAAATTAATACAATATTCATTTCCATCCTTTCTGTTCCCATTGATGATAGAAAATCAAACCTTTTAAATTCTTGATTAAAAGGGGGAGGTAGGCTCTTAAAAAATAATTGGCTCTTGTAAGCAGAATCCCTTCTCAGCTATTTTTCTCTCATCTCCCTGAGGGCATGAATGATGTTAGTGATTTCTCATCCATTTGAAAGACAAAGCTGCCATCTTCCCTGTTCAATGTGTATGAGGCCACTTAGCAAAGTCAGTAATTATCATCAACTTCCTCCTTCTAAGATGCAAAGTTTGCCTTCAGCACTTAGCAAGTGTTTCAGACAAGAAGAGAATCTGATTGGCTCAGGGTCAATCCCATTGGGAGGGTCAGGCCTTGGATGCTGGTAGGCAAGAAATTGATTGAGGAAGGAGGAAGCAGTCAGAGCTCCCTTGGCCAGGGACTGGATTGTTACTTACTTTTGAGATTCACAATCTTGTGACAGCTAGTAGTTTGTTTGTATCTTGGGCATTGGCTACATATATGCTAAAGACCTTTGCTTTTCCTATAAGGATATCAGACTCTTCCACAAGTGAGTTTTCTTTATTCTTTTCTTCTTGGCAACCTCAGGTTTAGAAGTGACCTAAAAGGTCAGTTTATCCAAATATGTCTGTCTTCTTTGATCTCTGTTTGAATCATTTCAATATTGTCTACATGTCTGTCTTGAACAAAGTGATTAGGATCTCTAGGTTAGCCATTGACCAGTTTTTTCTTGCCATTTTTTACTTTTTTACCTTGAGTTCAGTTGAGTCACTCAGTCATGTCTGACTCTTTGCGACCCCATGGACTGTAGCACGCCAGGTTTCCCTGTCCATCACCAATTCCCAGAGCTTACTCAAACTCATGTCCATCAAGTCGGTGATGCCATCCAACCATCTCATCCTCTGTCGTCCCCTTCTCCACCCACCTTCAATCTTTCCCAGCATCAGGGTCTTTTCAAATGAGTCAGTTCTTCACATCAGGTGGCCAAATTATTGGAGTTTCAGCTTCAGCATCAGTCCTTCCGATGAATATTCCGGACTGAGTTTGAGCAACTCTAGGAGATGGTGAAGGACAGGGAAGCTTGGCGTGCTGCAGTCCATGGGGGTTCCAAAGAGTTGGATGCAACTTCGCAGTTGAATAACGAACAATGTTTAGCAGAGTCCTTCATCTCTTGCCCTTGACATTAATTAATAGGCCCAATGTGCCCCTGATGCAAGAGGTGACATTGCAAGGGAAACACTCCCTGTTAAGACCCACTGATTTAAAACAATTTTCAGTTTTGAACACAACTGTGCTCATTCATTTATGCATTGTCTATTGCTGCCTTCTTCCTCCAGTGATAGTGTTTCTTCAGCTCTTGACTTTATTTAGTTTATTGCAACTGTTTGTTGCAGTAAAAGACTGAATGACCCACAAAGGCTAAAATATTTATTATCTGGTGTTTTGCAGGAAAACTTTCCCTACCTCTGTCCTATAGCTTGGGGGTTCTGTGTTTGTCATCTTCCTTGTCCTAGGACAGCACCAGAAATGTGGCAAGTCCTCTGTAAATGTTTCTGGGATTGAACAGTAAATGAATTGAATGAAATTGAATTAATGAGTTGAATGAAAGTTGATGTTTTTGTCTGAAATTGAGAAGATTTTTGAGGATAGAAAACCCTTTCTGCTACCTGTTTAGAATTCTTTACAGTATCTACCCAATTGTCACTTTATAACTGTTTGCTTGAATAAAGCAATTTTTCTTTTACCTCCTTTATTCTTTTTTTAAAAATATGATGTACCACCTACCATTTGTACTTCTATTTCTATTTGATTTAACTTGTTTCCCAAGGACACAAAGTGATTAAATCCTTATAAGTTGAGTGCCTCCAACACAGAGAAGTGGCAGAAGCTCTGAATTCAAGTCTTGGCTTGATCTTTGGCTTAATTGACTACTTTGGATAAGACACTAGACTTGTTAGTGTTCTTTTCTGAGTCTTTAGTGTAAACTACATTATTCTACCTCCAAGTTATTACTTGAAATGTGTGTGAATACAATATGCAGTTTTGTAATGAATATTCTTAACATTAGATAGATTTTTTTTTTTAATGAAAGAAGCTATTTTTCCTCTGTAGACAATCAAGAACTGAGCAGAATATGCACCAAGTTTACACATTACTTAGAGTCAGCCTCCATTATTAAAAGTTTCCCGTTTGGGGGATGAAATTGTTGATCATCAATAACACTTTCATAATTCTGTAGTAACACCAAAAAAAAACCCACATGTTCATCACTTCTCACGTTGCATTGTAAAACTAGAATTCTGAAAGCAAACGTTGGAGACAGTTTCCCATTCGAGCTCTATGAATGAAGAACTAGACATCTTGTTGGAAGTTCTGGAGGCTTTATGACATGAGGACAAAGATAGAGGGGCCATCATTCCATTTCTAGGATGACTTTCCACTTGAGAATGACTAGAGGCATTCATGATCCACACCAACCCCCACACACAGTCTTATAGTTGCATTTTCTAGCTTGCTTTTTTTCAGAATTCTTACATTAATGAGAGATTTCACTTATTTAGCCCAACTGTATACTGTCAATGAAAAATTAATCAGTTGACCTAGGAAAGGAATGGAAAATTTTATTGGAGCTAAATTTGAGGATTATAACCTGGGAAGAGCATCTCAGAAAGCTCTGAGAACTGTCCCGCAGGTTAGAAGTCAAGGCACAGTCACAGAAGTTTTTTTGAGACAGAAGGTTATACAATAAATGATGTATTATTAACAGTTTACATACTCCATGTCTAAGCACCATTGTGGTGAGTCATGTGGCCCCTTACAAGATCAAGAAGGAATGTTATCTATAAGGAGTTGTCTTGTTGCTGCTAGGAGACTGTTGCTCTTTATGGTTGAACAGGTGTATCTCCCAATGGGGGAGGTTTGCTTGATGCATAATTCAGATACACAATGCACAGTTGGAGTAGCAGGGAGACCAAAGTTCAGGGAAGAATTTTTATGTTTAATTTCTTTCTTGCCTTGCCATAGAATATGAATTTTGTTTTACAATATCATCTGTATCTCTTGTTTACATAACTCATTTCTTATCCTCATGATAACCCCGTGAGGTAGGTGCTTTTATTCTCAACTTACACATAAGAATACTGCACCTCGAAAAGACTAAATGCCCTGCACTCAGGTCACATAACAAGTAAATGGCAGATCTGGGAGTTGAACCCAAGTCTCAGGTGCCCATGGTCTGAACCACTTATAGAAGCTGTAAAATTTTCTGGCGTGAACAATATTAGGATTTTTGGAACAACATCCCTATATAGTGCTTTGAAATATTCTGCCTTTTTATCGAGAGGATGAATCCTAGAGCATAAAGGGACTCAAGAAGTCACCTAATTTAACCTGGAGAGGTTAAACAACTTGCCCACATAACCTCATCTATATTCCTGGTCAATTTTAATATTCAGGAGATGCAGGTTCCATTCCTGGGTCGGGAAGATCCCCTGGAGAAGAAGATAGCAACCCTCTCTGATGTCCTAGCCTGAAGAATCCCTTGGACAGAGGAGCCTGGCCAGCTACTGTCCAAGGGGTCACAAAGAGTCCATCACAACTGAACGACTGAGCAGGCACTCTAAAAGTACCCCAAAGATGATTTTTTTTTTTTTTTTTACCAAATCTGTGGTAAATCTAGCCAGGGATACCAGCACGCATTAAATTGGCTCTTTCAGAGTTCTGCTGCTAACAGTCTAGGCTACTGTGAGGAACTCTCTAGATCTCCCTTAGCCTGAATTTCTTATCTGTAACCTGAAGAACTTGGGCTAGGTGAAATCTAAGGTCCTTTCTGGCCCATAGTTTATGATTTTGAGTGATTATGAGGTGTTGGACTGTGAAGAAAGCTGATCGCCGAAGAATTGATGCTTTTGAACTGTGGTGTTGGAGAAGACTTTTGAGAGTCCCTTGGACTGCAAGGAGATCCAACCAGTTCATTCTAAAGGAGATCAGTCCTGGATGTTCATTGGAAGGACTGATGCTGAAGCTGAAACTGCAATACTTTGGCCACCTCATGCGACGAGTTGACTCACTGGAAAAGACTCTGGTGCTGGGAGGGATTGGGGGCAGGAGAAGGGGACGATGGAGAAGGAGATGGCTGGATGGCATCACCGACTCAGTGGACATGAGTTTGAGTGAACTCTGGGAGTTGGTGATGGAAAGGGAGGCCTGGCATGCTGTGATTCATGGGGTCACAAAGAGTCGGACACAACTGAGGGACTGAACTGAATTGAACTAAAGACATGGGGAATTTCCATTTTTTTAAACTTTTAGTTGGAGGATCATTGCTTTACAATGTTGTGTTTGTTTCTGCCACACAACAGTGTGAATCTAACATGAAAGTAAAAGTCTTAGTCACTCAGTCATGTCCAGCTCTTTGTGACCCAATGGACTGTAGCCCACCAGGCTCCTCTGTCCATGAGATTCTCCAGGCAAGAATACTGGAGTGGGTAGTTATTCCCTTCTGCAGGGGATCTTCCTGACCCAGCCATTGAACCCTGGTCTTCTGCATTGCAGGTGGATTTTTTGCCATCTGAGCCACCAGGTAAGCCCTGCTGTCCCCTCTGTCTTGAACCTCCCTTCCACTGCCAATCACATCCCACCCTTCTAGGTTGTCACAGATTGATAATTTCCATATTCAAGTAGAAATGGACAACGACTTGTTAGGAATGTTGTAGATGTTATTCGAACATTATAGTAATGATTGGATTACAATTATAATTGAGGTTATCTCTCTACCTCACACTCTATGAGAAACAAGGTACTTTGAAATTTCTAAGCATAACCAGATAACCTCACCCTGTGGTCAACCATGAACTCATTCAGCAACTGGTTATTGGTTACCTTTGAGGTTTCCAGGTATTGTGCTAGAACTGGGGATGTCAGGATTTAGGACACGGCTTCTGTCTTAAATGTCATACACCACTGTCAGCAAATTATGGCCCTCAGATCAAATCCCATCCATCATCTCTTTTTGTAAATAAAATTTTATTGGAATAGAGCCAATGCCCCTTATTTTCATGTTGTCTCTGACTACTTTTGCACTACTAATAGTTGCCACCGAGGCCGTGTAGCCCATAAAACCTATTTGATTCTTTCCAGCAGAAGTTTGCCAAAGCTCCTTATAGACAAACATGTACATCTTTAATTTTAATCCAGTGGCCTAAGTACAAAACGGGAGGAGATACAAAGGCAGCACATATAATTACATCTTCTTGAAGGATCAGAAAATTTTCAAAGGAATTAAACCATATAATCATGCCATCTTTTAGTGTGAAGAAACCTTTGTGGTTCTAACTGTCCTAATTTCCCATCCATTCCTCTACATATTTCCTCTACAGTATCTCTTATACCCGGACATTTCTTTAGGGAGGAAAACATACCTGCTCCCTACAGAGAAGTGGCAAAATCTTATAAAAATTCAGCCTGCCAATGTATGCAGAAGAGAGAAATCCATAGGTGGCCTATGGATTCTAAAGGGGATTAAGAACCACTTCTCTTCAGGTTGCTCTTTGAATTTCAAATGAAGCAAGTTCAGAATCTCTACGGACCCTTGCTGAGGACATTGAACTGTAGGTAAATTGAAGGAATAAGGGCCAGCGGACTGTCTTCCTTTCCATAGGTAAGAATGAAAATCCAGCATTTGCAGTCATTCTCTAACCACCCTGGCCTTATACCTGTGTCCTGGTAAGCCAGATTGAAATATACTCAATGACCAGCTTTAGGGAGACATGGAAGAATAAGCAGAATGACCTCCATCACTTCTACAGTAATGTGACACAGGATCTCCTGGAGTATTCTTCACGCAGTAGGAATTTTCAAGATGAATGGTGTTGACTGATTGACTGACTTTTTACAAAATTTATTGTCAGTCTGGGGAGAACTACAACAGTGTGATTAATGATTTGTTAAATATTCTGTTCACTTACACATTTAAAGCCTTGATTGTCTATTTTGAAAATGCAATGTGAGATGAATACTATGAAAAAGGAGGTCTGAAAATTCTTCTGATAAACTTGTGAAGGCTTCTTTAGAGGAAAAAGAATCTTTTCTCTTACTTCTGACATGATTTTGGACTTAAAGAGAAATCACAAGAATGGAAGTCGATAGTATATCACAGTTTTCCTATTTTTGCCGTTGTAATGCTGTGATGAACAATCTTGTACATATATATTTTCATATTATTAAAGATAGATGTTCAGAGTAATCATGGTAAGTGAGATTGCTGAGTCAAAAGGTAAGTACATATATAATTTGGTTAAAT
Organism: Moschus berezovskii; assembly: GCF_049115385.1. Lineage (NCBI taxonomy): Eukaryota > Metazoa > Chordata > Mammalia > Artiodactyla > Moschidae > Moschus > Moschus berezovskii. The sequence goes on along the minus strand of NC_142488.1, from coordinate 129,017,361 downwards.
AGTGCCAAATTCCCTTCCCAAGAACTGAACCAGTTTACATTCGCAACGATAGTATATGAGAGTGCCTGTTTCTCCACAGCTGCACCTTCAAAGAGTGCTATAGTTTTTCATTTTTGCCAATCTGATAGGTGAGAAATGGATTGTTTATGTAATTTTAACTAACATATCATTTATTATGAGTGAGGGTGAATTTTTTGATAAGCTTAAAGACTATTTTTATGTCTAGTTTGGTGTGAGTTATTCATATTTTTGGCCATTTCTCTATCTGGGATTTATGTTTTATTTTCCTTCAAATTTTAAGAAGTATTTATGCATTAGAGATATTAGATTTTTATGTGTCATACATGTTGCAGATATTTCTCCTGGTTTGTCAGTTACCTTTTTGTTCTGTTTATGGTATTTATTGATGTGCATTCATTTAAAAAGTTATTATACAGTAAGATTTGAAAATTATTTGTTTTACTGTATCTGGATTTGGAGTTCTATTACTAAAAGATCTATTACTAAAGATCTATTGCTAAAAGATCTATTACTACATCCAGATTAAAGAGGAATTCACCCATTTTTTCTTCTAGTGCTTGTATGATTTCACTTTACATTAGATCCCTGATCCATTTAGAATTTGTTCTTATGTATTGTGTGATGTGTGGATCTAATTTTCTTTTTTCAATTGGTTAACCTTTTTCCCTGTGCCATCTATCAAAAAAGTTTATCTTTCTCTACTTATTCAAGATATGATCTTTCTCATACACTAAAGTTCCATATTTACTTGAACTTATTTCCAAACTTTCCATTTTTTCCCCAGATCTCTAAATAATGTGCTAGTACCCCTGGAGAAGGAAATGGCAACCCACTCCAGTATTCTTGCCTGGAAAATTCCATGGTCTGAGTAGCCTGGTAGGCTACAGTCCATGGGGTCACAAAAAGTCAGACACGAATGAGCAACTTCACTTTCACTTTCACCACACCTGTTCAGTTATAGAGGCTTTGTAGTAAGTTTTAATTTCTGGTAGGACTGGTACCTGCTCATAGGTTTTCAGTTTTGTATTTCCATGACTTGTTAATTTTTCCATGTGAGGTTCAGTAACAGTTCATCTAACTGTATTTAAAAACTTGACATTTTAAGTGGGATTATGTTAAATTTATAATTTAGCTCTATAAGTTAGACTTATAAATTAAGTGACATCTTTATACTATCAAGTCATCCTATCAAAAAACAAGGAATGTCTGTTCATTTCTTCAACTCTGAATGGCACAACAGCAGAAGGTGAGTGCTCAGTTAGGAGGATGTGAGCACAATATAGCCAGGAGATGATGGTGGTTTGGTGTAGACTCTAGATTTATCCTGGAGATGATGAAAGTGATTGAATTTGAAATAGATTTTATAGGTAGAATGAGTGAGATTTACTGATGGATTGAATGTAGAAGATGATGGAGAGACAAGAATAAATGATTAATTTTAAGTTTGGGAGCTCAACAACTGAGTGGTGCTGCTATTTATCAAGATAGGGAATATTGAGGAAAAATCAGGATGGAGTGGTGGTGGGGTTGGAAATCTCGTGTCCTTCTATGATCATGTCAGTTTTGAGATGTCCACCAAACATGGAAGTGAAGTAAGTCAGTGTGCCAATGGCTTTATAAATGTGTAATAAAGAAACAAGTCAGTACCAAAGCTATTGATTGGTCACAGTTCTTGGCTAGGTGGTTGATTTCTAGAAGTTGGGCCTAGAGCTAAGTGATTATTATATATTATATAGTGTCTGTCCTAAGGGACCCTCTAGTCTGGTTTGGGAGGCAGAAAATCATCTTAGAATAACTCAGGAAGCAAAAATACACAATTGGAATGAAATGTGGTAGAAATGGTCAGTGCAAAAGAAGGCCTGAGAAACGAGAGATTGTATCATTGAAGACTGCAGTGGGTGAAGGCTTCCCGCAGGAGGTGGCATTTGCTCTGGGCCCTAAATGCTATGCCCAGGGAGAGAGGAAGGTTGTGAACATTCAAAGGTCTTCTAAAATATAGTGTGGCCTTCATTCTTTGTGAGGGTATGCTTTGACGTGGCTTGATTTGATGACTTTGACGTTTCCTCAGAGTGCCCTGGGTGCTGTGCTCCATTTGGCTTTGGGGTGGAAATGCCGCAGTTTTGCTAAAATCTTTGCTCCTGGTTAAGGGATGTGGACAGTGGAGTGCAGCAGGGCACATGACTTTCAGAGACTCTCAGTTATCTGTTCCCTTCGTGGCCTGTCTTGAGCACAAGAGATAAGCATCAGAGATAACCACCTCCCCCTGGGATTACACTCTCTGCTTGGACCAGGACACAGAGTAATTTCCACAGAGTAGTATCAACTCGGTTTCCCAGGTAGAAAAGCTGTGGAAGGAAATACAGGCGTGCTAATGGGACAGCACATGGGGAGGAAAGCACTTTCTACACTTGGACATGTTGACAGGGCCAGCCTTGTGCACTCTGAATATAGGCAGAAGGTGGTGTGTTTCTGCTAAGGCAGCTGCCACCAATAGTTGTGCTCTTCTAGGAAGCCACCATAATCTGATCATTGCTCATGCTCGTTTCATCGTGTGATACATTCTTTCAAGTCAATCTATTGTTGTCCAGCTCCAAATTCCCCCCACATATCCTCCTCCTGAGATTGAACTCAGCTTCCCTTTTCTACCCTTGCTGCAGACATGTCCTAGGGCACTAGTTTTCAAACTCTGCCTTTCAGAATCGTAGGATTCTGAACTCCGGAAAATTAGGAGAGAGAAGATGAAGTTAGCAGTCAGATGTATTCAGGATGGGACTAAAGGCCCCCTCCCCATACCAGCTGCCAGCTCTGTGATTACATTTCTAAGAGGTTTATCTATGTATGTATCACTCACATAAAGTTTGAAGTTTGCTATTCTAAAAGTATGTGCCAAGTCGCTTCAGTCGTATCCAACTCTTTGTGACCCCATGGACTGTAGCCTGCCAGGCTTCTCTGTCCATTGGATTTTCCACTCCTAATCTAACTATATTCCTTTGTTCAATTGGGCGATCTTTTTCAGAATTGTTTTCTTACTTCTGGTCAACCGAAGAACATGTTAATTTTAATGATTGGGTAGGTCATCTAGCAAGAAAAATGTGAGTGTTAAGGGGAGAATAAACCTTCAATAGTCACAACAATGACTATAGTAAGATGGGAAGGAGAAGTAAAGATCCAATATTCACCATGGAATGAAATAGTTAATAGAGTATTGGGGGGAAAATATTGTTATTTCAGGATCTTTTTTCATTATCTCTTTTCTATTCACTCATTAATAGCTGTTTATTGAGTACCCACTATGTGCCAAGCACTGTGCTTCATCTGGGAGTCACAGAAATGGGTAAAGTTCACAGACTTTTTTATTCTGATCATCAACCAGCCCAGATTTGTAATAGTGCCCCCACGTTCCCCTTGCCCTGGAGGATTAGCAGTGCTTAGGCCCTAATACTTGCAGAATTAAATTTGCTCCACACATTTTTGAATCATGAAATTTTAATTTGTTTTCATTCCAACCGTTGAGCATAAGACTAATTAGATTGTTGCCCCTAACAGATTCCTCCACCCCTATGCCCCTACTTTAGATTGCTGGATCACAAGTCCAATCAAATATTGCATTTAAAAAAGTGCATCCAGCCATTCAATTAACCAAAAAGCATCAGACATTTTAATATTTACATTTCTTCCTCAGTATATGTGTGTGCTTATGTTTATCACATATTTTATGCTGTTATATCAGTTCACTTTATTTCACGTGGAATGTATCAAGTATCTGAAAATATAGTGAAGAATTTCAAAAGATTTTAAGGACAGGAAGCAAAGAGGTTTCCTGAGACAGCAAGATCTGAAAATAACTTGGTATCTGATATTACTTTGTATATTTATTTCCCCAGAGTCACCATATATGGTTTTTGTTATCCACATCCAAGTGTGTTTATTTAAACTTGAATGTATAGGAAACTATACATATACTAATTTGTTTTTATATAACATACAGAAACCCACATCAGCTTGACATCTAAAATTAATTTTTCTCATACTTGAAATATCTGCCTTTCCATTTCATTGGTATCAACAAGTAATTATTATGAGTCTTTCTTTTTACTCTAAAATGATTCATGATAACTTTAGGTAGTATGAAATGTTTGTTAACCTTTCCCAGGTGGCACTAGTATCAAAAAGCCCGCTTGCCAATGCAGGAGATGTAAGAGAAGAGGGTTAAATCCCTAGGTAGGGCAGATCTCCAGGAGGAGGGAATAGCAACCCACTCCAGTATTCTTGCCTGGAGAATCCCATGGACAGAGGAACATGGAAGCCAGGCTCTGGTCCATAGGGTTGAAAGAGTCTGACATGACTGAATTAACTTAGCACACACTCTAATATTAAGTTTCTATTTCAATATTTCTTCCAGTCCTCTGTTTCCTACCTGCCCTTTCAACTATTTAATGAGTTTATGCACTTTCTCTAGTGCTTGGATTGCCTCTGAACCACCCCTCTTGCTCTCAGTGGTCGCAGTTATGCAGCTAACATCCAAATACAGGAAACTTCAAACCCTAGTGATTTGGATTGGGAAGCTTGCAATGAAGGCAGAAATGCTAGTTAGGAGGTAGATACACTGTAGTAAGAAATAGAGGGTAGACCTGAAGGAAGGCAATTGCATTTAGAGTTGAGCAAATGTAGGAGTAATTTGGTAAACAGGTCCAGGAGAAACTGGTGCTGTCCTGGTTGTATGACTCAGAGAGAGGGAAGAAAAAGTGATGATTTAAGGCTTCAAGCCTTGGTCCCTTGACAAATGGGACCTTCCACAGAAAGACAGCAGAAGGAAGAGTTGATTTAAGATGTTGAGTTCTGTTTCAAAAAGACGACCCTTAGGTGCAGGTGCAACCTTGCATTGTAGAATTGATGCTTTGGATACAGGCCAAAATTGCAGAATTGTGTGAGGTGAACACAGAGTAGAAGAGACTACGAGGGAACATAGGTAAAAAAAGAGGGCAAGGAGTCAGAGATGGCTTCCCTGTGAATACCTGATTGTAGAGCAGAGGAAAAGAAAGACAAAAGAGAAGCTAGTAAAGGAGTACAGGGAGCAATTGTCAGAAAAGTAAGATGAGCACCAGGACAGCACAATGTCACAGAAACCAAGGGAAGAGAGTGGTGGCCAACAATGTTGTATTCTTCAAAAGATCCAAGAGGGTGTAAGCTGAGACAAAGCCACTGGGTTTGGTGCTCGCATCTCCCATTCTCTTGTTTTATTGTAACAAAAGTGAATCAAAACCATGGCTACAACCATGCCCTTAATAATGATATAAGAACCTCAGTGGATCTGTAACTAAAAGACTTTGGAAAAGTCAAGTGATCTGATTTTACTTTCTTAATTTATTCATTCAGCAAACCTTTATTGAACTTTTCTAGGTGCCAGGCATCTTGCAAGATGTTCTGTCTCTGTTGCCAGTATCAGCTATATTAGCAGTGCCCTTCCCATGCCTTAGAGCGAGGTCTTCATGCGGTAATAGCTCCTCATTTCATCTTCAAAAATGTTCTGATTTGGACAATAAATTACATTTATTACTTATGGTCCACTTCTCCAACTCGTCTGGTCTAGTCTGGTTCTGTAAGTCTTTTTGCCTCTTCTGAATTCGATTGGAAAAGGACCCTTATGTGTGCCATGTCTATGAAAAGAATCATTCCCTGTGTGTCTTTACAATGCAGGTTGTATATTCCCAAACATAAGTCTTAAAATATGTGTAACATGTCTTAAAACATAGAGTATATGTGTTCCTGAGACTTTACCTGTTCAAAACCTGCCATTCATGTGTTATCTGCGAAGACCCCTTGACAGCCATTCAGTTTGGATGGATCTTGATGATTCAGAGTGGGTCTGTCAGTTACTGACAGAAATAACTCATGGTACAAACCAGCCTAGATTCATTGTATTTATTTTAGGACTCCGGCATCTTTGCCAGATCCTATTGTGTGAAAAATAAGTGGGGAAGGCAGACCTGACTTGGCTAAACCAAAATTCCTCCAGTGTAAAAATGACGATTAGGGTGTTTTTAGTGGTTCATAAAGGGTGCTAGCTACAGGCACTTGGAAATCGAAGCTGTGCTTATTTCTCACATTTATAAATAACTTAAACCTATGTAGGAGTTAATTAATTTGGCTCCATTCCACCTACATTTTAACTTCTTAAGGGAATAACTTGACCCTTCCTATACCCTGTGTTTGTAATTGTAAAGAGAATTCCCGATAGAATGAAGAAAACCGCACTTGGATTGTCTGAGTTTGATTTCCCGTGCAAAGAAACTCTAAGATGTCAGGTCCAGCAGAAAATGTCAGAATACTTCTTCAGTTGAGGACAAACACATGCATGGTATTATTCCTGGCTGGAGTTACTTACCTTTCTGGTTTTTTCTCCTTTAAATGACTGATCCACTACCCCAAAGTTAAGTTGTGACTTCGTAGAATGGAGACCATTCAAATTACTCCAAATTTTGCTTACTTCAGGCTGTGCTCTTCTTTCCCTGGTGAATATTTTAAAACAAAATTATTGCCTTTTGAACAACAGGTCAGTTTCTTCACCTCTGAGGTTTTCCATGATTAATTAAGAAGTTACAGGAGTTTTCTCAGTTGTCAGAATCCCAGAACGAGGAACACTGAACAGTAGGAATAAAAGAGACCACTTGTCATGCTGACAGATCTCACTGCTAACATCGCTAAAAGAATCTGACACACGAGACTCCAGGTAAGGCCCGAGAGCTGAGCATAATGGACGAAAATGAATTCAGTCATTTGATGTCACAATGAAAATAGTTTGACTTCATAGAAGTAATTATTCCTAATGCCATGTCCCTTGCATCATCCATTCTTCCCAGCCACTCAAGTGACTGCCAGCACAAAATGTCATGACAGAATCTAGCCCGGTAGCTGTGGTGGTAGTTTGTATTGTATTGTTGATTTCATTTTTAAAAATGTAAACTCTGTGAATTGTTCACTTAATAAATGTGACCAAAATTTTAATCTATGTTACCAATACATAATGGTTGGGAACAGTCACCTAGCTCACCCAGGAAATTCAGCTACAAGATCTGAGAAACAAAAAGCAGATAAAGTGAGGAACCATCTGCTCTTTCAGAGCTGTGATGTCCATCCATTTGTTGTTGTTGTTCAGTTGCTAAGTCATGTCCATCTCTTTGCAACCCCATGGACTGCAGAATGCCAGGGTTCCCTGTCCTTCACTATCTCCCAGAGTTTGCTCATGTCCATTGAGTCAATGATGCCATCCAACCATCTCATCCTCTGTTGTATCCTTCTCCCACCTTCACTCTTTCCCAGCATCAGGGTCTTTTCCAGTGAGTCGATTCTTCGCATCATGTGGCCAGAGTATTGGAGCTTCAGCTTCAGCATCAGTCCTTCCAATGAATATTCAGGACTGATTTCCTTTAGGATTGACTGATTTGATCTCCTTGCAGTCCAAGGGAAAAGTCCATTGCATTTCACTGTTTGAGACTTCGGTTCAGTATGGAAGGGAGGCTCTTGCTCTGAGCCATCATCTTACATTTAGGTTAGAGAAGTGGACATGAGGATACATCTTGCTTCTTACTCTTGTTTTTTAAAAATCAATTAATTGTTTATTTAATTGGAGGATAATTGCTTTACCATATGCTGGTTTCTGCCATATATTGAATCAGTCAAAATTATACATATATCCATGCCCTCTTGGGCCTTCCTCCCCTTGCACCACCGCACCCCTCTAGGTCATCCCAGAGTGCCAGGCTGGGCTCCCTGTGTTATACAGCAGCTTCCCCATAGCTCTATATTTCACACATGATAGTGTATATATGCTAATGCTCCTCTCTCAATTCATCCTCCTCTCCCTTGCCTCTTACTCTTGAAGCAGCTCAAGGAAAGGATGGCAGAGACAGCACTACAGGCTGAGGTCTCATGACTGAAGAGAACACAAACCACCACTCAGTGTGCCCTTGTTTGGTATTTCATAGAAACTTGTGCTATTTAATTCAATCCTGACAACATCTCAGTGAGAAACTTTCTAGTCACTGTAAGCTCAATGACTCAGTTACCTTGAACAGGACCAGAACTCAAATCCAATGTTTTTAGACACAGTCTATACTCATTTCTCCACATCGAGCTGCTTCAGATGAAGTTTAAAGGCAGGACCAGTTGTCCTAATTGAAGCCTCACTGATGCCCTCGTGTTTCTGGTTAGTACATCTTGTACAGTATTGATTTCTTGTTTGTAAGAATCCTTAGCTTACATGCCTATCAAGATTTTCATGGTGCTCGTAATAACACAGGTGTTTCCAATCACAGTGCCTTTGCTAGGGCCCAATAACCATCCACTTTGATCACCATCCACCATCCACCATCCACCATGCATCTTTCTGTCCAAGAAGTTTGCCCTGTACACTACATTCTAAGCATCCTGAATTTCCTGGTTGTGGGTTTCTCATGATCAAAATACTCAGTCCAAGAGGTAGATAGAGCTGTCTTCATATGTGTCTCCAGATGGAAGCACCTCAAACCACACTCAGGAAGTGCATTACTTTCCTGTGGCAGCCATCACACATGACTGCAAACTTGGTGACTTCACAGAATTTTCTTCTGTCACATTTATGGAGACTGGAAGTCCCAAGTCAAGTTTTGGCAGGGCCACACTATGCCCAGAGGCATTAGGGAAGAATCTGCTCCTTGCCTGTTCTAGTTTGGCATGGCTTTGGGCATCCATTGATGTTCCTTGGTTTGTAACTTCATCACTTTAATGTCTGCCTCCGTATTTTTTTAATATTTGTTATTTATTTATTTATTTGTCTGAGCTGGATCTTAGCTGCGTCACATGGGATCTTTGATCTCCATTGAGACAAGCAGGATCTTTAGTTGTGGCACGTGGGATCTAGCTCCCTGACCAGGGATTGAACCCCTTGCATTGGTGGCGTGGAGTCTTGGCCACTGGACCACTGGGGAAGTCCCTGCCTCCATCTTCTTATCATCTCCTTTTCTACCCTTGTCTTTCTTTTATAAGGACATTTGTAATTGGATTTAGGGTCCCACCCCAGATAATTGAAGATGATCTCAAGGTCCTTAATTTAATCACAGATGTAAGGACCTTCTTTTTTTAAATATGATATTATTCACCGATTCAGGAATTAGGATGTGTACTTATCTTTTGGGGGAATCAACATTCAACTTACCACAGGAATCTCAACATCCCCCCACAGTGCTCTGAACCACAGGGAATCAGGTTGCCCAGGGCCAAAATGAGCCATGAGGAATAGGGAAATCTCTCCCTCCCTCCTGACCTTTTTAAATATGACCACTCACTCATAATGTCCTCCAGGCCCCAGGCTGTCCTGACACCCCATGTGATGCATCTCAGGTCAGCTGAGGTGCAGCATGGAAGTAGGGAGGTATAAGAGAGAGCATGAACTTGGGAAGCTGACAGAACTGAGTTTGAAGTTACTCCAGTACTTTCTTGCAATGAGTTGAACTTGTTCAAGTTAATTGACCTTCTCGAGGACTCAGTTTACTCACCTGTAAAACAGAAATGAGATAAATAAGTCCATTTTGGTCAGAGGCTCCTGTCAGAGAGAAACAAATGCCTTGGTTTTGAGGAAAGAAAGACATGGGTCTGTTTCCTGTCTCTGTCACGCCCACTAACCACAGTTTGGGCAAGACACTGAAAATCTCTTAATGTTTAGTTTCTTCATCCACACAGTAGGGTTTAATATCCCTTATCCTACAGAGATGTTAAAATTTAATTGTAAAAGTTATAGGAAATACTGTTCATGTCAATGCATGTTAATTATATTACTATTGATTATTGTTGTTGTCATTAGCTACAACTAATGAGAAGGCAGAATCTACACCAGATGTCCTACTGTGCACAGTGGAGTAATGCAGACATGCTCTTATAGAGAAGGTTGAACTTTTAGAAGGAGAAAGATGGTGCAATTGTAAGAAACTAGAAACTTCACTCAACTTGTTATTTTGTTCAGTTGCTCAGTCGTGTCCGACTCTTTACGACCCCATGGACTGCAACATACCAGGCTTCCGTTTCCTTCACCATTTCCCAGAGCCTGCTCAAACTCATGTCCATTGAGTCGGTGATGCCATCCAACCATCTCATCCTTTGTCGTCCCATTCTACTCCTGCCTTCAATCTTTCCCAGCATCAGGGTCTTTTCAAATGAGTCAGCTTTTCACATCAGGTGGCCAAAGTATTGGAGTTTCAGCTTCAACACCAGTCCTTCCAATGAATATTTGGGACTGATTTCCTTTAGGATGGACTGGTTGGATCTCCTTGCAGTCCAAGGGACTCTCAAGAGTCTTCTCCAAAACCATAGTTCAAAAGCATCAATTCTTCAGCACTCAGCTTTCTTCACAGTCCAACTCTCACATCCATACATGACTACTGGAAAAACCATAGCTTTGACTAGACGGACCTTTGTTGGCAAAGTAATGACTCTGCTTTTTAATACACTATCTAGGTTATGTCCCTGAAGATTAATTCCATGGGATATTTCTTAAATCATCGTCACTCTTGGGTGAAATTGCATAAATTTGAAGAGTTTAGAAAGGAATGGAAGAGCTGAGGGTGAATGAAGTCTTAATGAGCCAACATTTTAACTATGGTGAACATTTTGATATCAAGACCACAGATCAAAGCTAATGTCTTTCCTGTCAAAATTCATAGATTTTAAATATGTCCTGGGGATAAGTTGAGAAATGTAGACAGCTAACAAATGAACCCTTTTTAATTGCATTTCACTTTTCAAACTGAATGCTCACGGAGATATTTTCTTGTTTTACTGGCGAATTCCAATTAGGGTCATTAGAGTGACAAAACCAGCTTGACTATTCATAAATATCTTGCTTTGTACAGAAGTTAAAGTGTTGCTGCTGACATCAAGATAATACAATTCAGACCACCGAGGGAGCCTTCCAGGACAACAGTCCACATTAGCCTGGTTCCTGCCTCCTTTGATTGCAGTTAAGTAGAAAACATCTGCTAAGTCTTTCAACATCAGTTCAAATGCATAACCACAATCTATGGTAGAGGCAAATGACTTCCCTGTAGAAAGCAGCCAATGAACAGTGACAAACAGAAGGAAGGCCTTGACATCATTCTAGCCATAGAGTCTAGGAAGTACAACTTTACTGAATGTGCAAATCCAGGCTTTGAGGATCCATTCTTGTGCTTTGTTTATTCAATAGACAAGTGATTAAGTTCTGATGATCCTTGAACAACTCGGGGCTTAGGAATGCTGACCCTGCTAGAGTCGAAATGCTGCCCAGCAGTTGACACTTGGCCAGCTGCATCCATGGTTCTGCATCTGCAGGTTCAACCAGTCGTGTAGCATGTGCTGTACTATGTGTTTAGTGAAAAGAAAAATTCATGTGTAAGTGGGCCCGCACCATTCACACTCGTGTTGTTCAAGGGTCAACTGTACTTTGCAAATTCACCAACCTTGCGCAATACAGAGATAAGGAGGACTCAGCCTTAATGGGGAATTAAAAAGTTATTGTAACACTGCTGCTCGTTTTTGAAAGGGTCAGGGAAGAGGGCTGAGGAAGACTTATGGCCCCAGAGGAGAAGCCATACCAGCCACACTTAAGAGGATGGAATGAGAACTAAGCCTGGATATCAGAGGCAAAGGACAAAGGCATAGAGATTTGAAAACAAGCAAACAAAAAAGCATTAAGGTGGGTAAATTGGAAAAGGGTCTAGCTCTCTGGGTCTGAACCTATCCAGGAAGCGTTTCAGCATAGATTCACCAGGAACAGAGAATGGACAGGAGACAGGAGAGGAAAGGGGGTATGGAGGCAGAAAAGCTGTGAAGCCTTACTTAAGCACTGGGAGGGCAGTTCAGGTTTGCACAGTGTACTTTCTCTGAGCAGCAAAATCTGAGCCACTAGAGACCACACATCCCTGGAGCTCCCATCTGGCTGATTAAGGACTTATTCAAATATCAATTAATGGTTCCTCATTTAATTTCTTTTAAAACATTTTCACAGTGCAAATAATGAGGAAAAATCTTCTGCTTTGAAAAGTCAAGCAGGACCCACCACTTTAAAGAAATTAGTTTCAAACTGTTGCAAATTGGAAGCTAGTAAGTGGACAGATATTGGCAGTTTGGTTCAGGAGCTTAAGATTTCTGTCTCACAAAAGAAAGTGAAAGTGAAAGTCGCTCAGTCATGTCGACCCTTTGCAACCCCATGGACTATACAGTCCATGGAATTCTCCAGGCCGGAGTACTGGAGTGGGTAGCCTTTCCCTTCTCCAGGGGATCTTCCATACCCAGGGATCGAACCCAGGTCTCCTGCATTGCAGGCAAATTCTTTACCAGTTGAGCCACAATGGAAGCCCTGTCTCACAAAAGAAAGACTAAATAAACCATGAACTTTTTCCAAGGAAAAAGAGGAAAGTCCCAATGATTTTTTTATTATTTCTTATATAACTATTACATTTCCTCTCTTTGATCTGGTGCTAGTAGAATTGCAGCTTGAAAGCTAGCAGTTGATTGTGGAATCTTAGTGTTAACATGGACCACTGCAGGTGCACTGAGGCTCCGAGAGGGTATGTGGCTTGCCCAGAGTCACACAGCTAGTTAGTGGCATAACTAGCTGGACCAGAAGGCCAAGGTTTCCATTATGTTTCTTTCAGTCGGTGCTGCCCTCTGACCACTGTAATGAATGATTGTTCACTGGGTGGTGAGAAAGACAGTAGTGGATGAGGTAAAGAGATAGATGGTGGAATTAGAACAAACTCTTGGATGCAGGAAGTTTTCTGGCTCACTGTAACACCTTCTCTGGCCCACTGAAACCAGCCCACTTGAGGGTCTTCAGATCAGGGAAATATGGAAATCAGTTCCCCTGGGAAGACCCTGGAGGTGCCAGACTAATTGACCCATGCTTGGTAAAGAACTGCCAAAGGCTTTTAATTTCCTGTAAATAAAACAGTCTTCTCCAATGCAGGTATGGAGTGGGTGTTTATATGCTAGTTCCCTTGCCTTCTCCCCCAATTTTTTTTCTGAAAAGTGGATACTGAAATCCCTCCGTGACTTTTCACACAGGACTGCTTGGGAAAGTAGGTAGGAAAAGGAGTTTAGAATTTATTCTAAATCTCTCAGGTAGTTCCTGGTTGATTTTAAGTAGGGAAATTAATGATTTGATTTTTAACCATGTTTTAAAAATTGAAGTATAGTTAATTTACAGTGTTGTGTTAGTTCTGATAAGCAGCAAAGTTATACATATATATATTCTTTTTTAGATTCTTTCCATTATATTAATAGATTATTACAAGATATTGAATATAATTCCTTGTGCTATCTATTTTATATATAGTAGTGTGTACATGTCCATCCCAAGCTCCTCATCCCTCCCTATCCCACTATACACTTTGGAAACCATGACTTTGTTTTCTATGTCTGTGAGTCTATTTCTGTTTTGTAAAAATGTTTATATTTTTAGATTTCACATATAAGTGGTAGGATATTTGTCTTTCTCTTTCTGACTTACTTCATTTAGTATGATAATCTCTAGGCTCTAGGTCCATCCATGTTGTTTAAAATTACATTCTTTCATTCTATTTTATGGCTGAGTTATATCCCTTTATATATATATATATATATATATATATATATATACACACACACACACAGACACCACATCTTCTTTATTAACACTTAGTTTGCTTCCATGTATTCACTATTATAAATAATACTGCTATGAACATTGGGGTGCATGTATCTTTTTGAATTGGAGTTTTCTCCAGATATATACCCAGAAGTGGGATTGCTGGTTCATATGGTATTTCTCTGTTGTTTTTCAAGAAACCCGCATAGTATTTTCCATAGTGGTCACATCATTTTACATTCCCACCAATAGTGTAGGAGGGTTCCCATTTCTCCACACCAACTCCAGAATTTATTGTCAGCTTTTTAATAATGACCATTCTGACCAGTGTGAGGAGTAGTTTTGGTTTGCATTTCTCGAATCCTTAGCAATATTGAACATCTTTTCATGTGCCTATTGGCCATCTATATGTCTTCTTTGGATAAGAGTATATTTAGGTCTTCTGCCCATTATTTGACTGGGTTGATTTTTGTTTTTGTTGTTATTAAGTTGTGTGAGCTGTTTATATAGTTTGGAAATTCATTTCTTTTCTTTTTTTCCTCTTTCTGTTCAGTTATAGTGATTCCTACTACTCTTTCTTCCATCTCACTGTCTCATTTAGTCTACTGATGATTCCTTCTTATGTATTTTTCATTTCAGTTACTGTATTCTTTAATTCCTTTGGTTATTCTTTGTATTTTCTAATTCTTTGTTAAAAAGTACTAATTTCTTGCTCTTTGCATCCATTTTCATGCCACATTATTTGAACATCTTTATGAGCTGATGCTTTCAAACTTTGGTGCTGGAGAAGACTCTTGAGAGTCCCTTGGACTGCAAGGAGATCAAACCAGTCAATCCTAAAGGAAATCAACCCTGAGTATTCATTGGAAGGACTGATGCTAAAGCTGAAGCTCCGATACTTTGGCCGTGTGATGTACAGAGCTGACTTATTGGAAAAGACCCTGATGCTGGGAAAGATTGAGGCAAATAGAGAAGAAGGTGGCAGAGCATGAGATGGTTAAATGACATTACCAATGCAATGAACATGAATCTGATCAAACTCAGTGCACTCCCCTCTCATCACCCAAGGGCTAGGGGTCAACTGGTTCCCATGGTAATGTCTGGTCTGCAATTGCAGATTTAGTCTGCAGGCTGCAGGACCGTAGTTTTCTTGCTCATGGTGTCTGCTACCTGGTGGGTGAGACTGGTCTAGAGGCTAGTGCAGGCTTCCTGGTGGAAGGAGCTGGTTCCTGCCCACTGGTGGTTGGAACTGCTTCTTGACCCTCTGGTGAGTAAAGCCATGTTTAGGGGCATGTCTAGAGACAGCTGTGGGCTCAGGAAGTCTTTAGGCAACCTCTCTGCTGATGGGTGGGTATGTGTTCACCAACCAGTTAGCTGTTTTGCCTGAGACATCCCAGAGGTGGATCCTATAGGCTATTGGATTAGGTCAGGTCTCAGTGCAAGATGCCAGCCTCTAGGAGAGGTCATGCTGATGAACAATCCCAGGGATGTCTGCCCCCAGTGTGTATGTCTCCAGGGTGAGCCACAGGCCACTCCCCTGGCCCTGTCTCCCTAGGATACCCTCCAAGACCAGCAAGTAGATCTGGTTCTGGCACCTATGAAATTGCCGCTTTTGCCTTAGTCCTGGTGCACGTGAAATTTTGTGTGCACTCTTCAAGAGTGAAGTATCTATTTCTCCCAATTCTGTTGAAGTCCTGCAGTTAGGCCCCACTGGTCTTCAAAGCCAAATGCTCTGGTGGCTCCTCTTCATGGTGCCTGATCCCCAGGCTGCCGGGGGTGGGGGGTGGGGGGTGGAGGTGCTCATGTGGGGCTCTGAACTCACTCTCCCATGGGAGAACCTCTGTGATATAATTATTCTCCAGGTTGTGGGTCACCCACCCAGAGTGTGGGATTTGATTCTATTGCAAGTCTGCCCCTCCTACCTTCCTCAATGTGGTTTGGTTCCTTCTTTATGGCTTTTCTTGTAGATTTCAGACTTTTTCAACAGTGGCTATTCTGCAGATTGTTATTCTTTTGGTGTGTTTGTGAGAGGAGGTAAGCTTAGAGTTCTTCTACTCTGTCATCTTTGCCACTCTCTCTGTTTCAAGGATTTTAAGTTTATTATAGGGCAGAGACTGATGATTAGAATCTGCTGTGAGATCTAGTGCTGGCTGATGAATTGCTGGAGACTCTGTGCAGACAAGTCTGAGCATTATAAAATCTGGGAGGATCCCATCTGAGGGGCCACTCTGTAAAATGCAAGATTTACCTCAAAGAGCTCAATCATATTCCAAAGAAAAATCCCCTTGGGCATCATAAAAGGTAAAGGGACCATTTTGGAAACTTGATTTATTTTTTTAAAAAAATGATTACTCTGGTGTGACTGGAGAATGGATGGCAGGGAGTTATAAAACCTAAGTAAAATACATCAGAAGCAATTGCTTTAGGCCAAATGGGAATGCTGGATCAGATCAGAATGGTACTATTAGTGATGGATGAAAGTAGACAGATTCAGGATACATTTTTGAAGGTAGAATATGAAGGATTTTTGGATGATTTGGACATGTGGTGAGAAAAAGAATGGAATTAATCTTAGACTTTTTTATGTAAGCAACTGGGAGAGTTGGGAGAGTGGACTTTTGCAGGAAGAATCATGAGTTTGCATCTAACCATGTTGATTTTGAGGTACCTATTGGACATCCAAATGGTGATGTCAGGTAGGCAACTGGATATTAGTGGAAATGTAAGCTTGGGAGTCATCAGCACATAGACAGTATTTAAAGCTATAGGACTGAATGAGGTCACTTAGGATGAAAAGAAAAGGAGGCTACAAAACAGATTGAGGAGAGGCCAGTGAGATAGAACCAGGAGAGTGCAATGTTCTCGAAGCCCAGGGAAGAACAGATCGGAGAACAATGTGGAGATTCCTTAAAAAACTGGAAATAGAACTGCCATACGACCCAGCAATCTCACTCCTGGGCATACACACTGAGGAAACCAGAATTGAAAGAGACACATGTACTCCAATGTTCATCACAGCACTGTTCATCATAGCCAGGACATGGAAGCAACCTAGATGTCCATCTGCAGATGAATGGATAAGAAAGCTGTGGTACATATACACAATGGAATATTACTCAGCAATTAAAAAGAATACATTTGAATCAGTTCTAATGAGGTGGATGAAACTGGAGCCTATTACACAGAGTGAAGTAAGCCAGAAAGAAAAACACCAATACAGTATACTAACGCATATATATGGAATTTAGAAAGATGGTAACGATAACCCTGTATATGAGACAGCAAAAGAGACACAGATGTATAGAACAGTCTTTTGGACTCTGTGGGAGAGGGCGAGGGTAGGACGATGTGGGAGAATGGCATTGAAACATGTGTATTATCATATGTGAAATGAATTGCCAGTCCAGGTTCAATGCATGATACAGGATGCTCGGGGCTGGTGCACTAGGATGACCCAGAGGGATGGGATGGGGAGGGAGGTGGGAGGGTGCTTCAAGATGGGGAACACATATACACCTGGGGCAGATTCATGTCAATGTATGGCAAAACCAATACAATATTGTAAAATAATTAGCCTCCAATTAAAATAAATAAATAAATAACTCAAAAAAATAAAATAAAATGGATGGAATAGTCAGATGTATCAAGTCAAATTAAGAGCAGAGAAGAGACCACTGACTTTGATGACACGAAGGTCATTGATATCTTTTGCAAAAACTAATCTTATCAAAAGTTTCTGTAGCATGAGTGGTGGAGACGGAAACTAGATTAGAGTGAATTGAGGGAAAAAATGAAAAGTGAAAATGGTGACTATAGACCATTTATACAAGAGATATGGTTGTGAAGTGGATCAGAAGTGAGGTGGTGGGTAGAATGAAGATTTGAGGTATAAGGATTTTTTAAAAAATGGATAATAGCTAGGGCATAGCTGTTTGCTGATGAAGATGATCAGAGAGATGGGGAGAAATTTGAGATATGAGAAAGAAAAGGAATAATAGGAGGAAGGGGACCCCTGTGAAGGATGGAGGGGATGGGATGGACACTGAACACAAGTGGAGTAGTTACCCACGGAGAGAAGCAGGGACATTTCCCTATAGGGCGCCTGCTTTGTCAAGTGAGTGAGGCAAAAACATTTGTGAGTGAAAGTTTAGAAGTTGGGTTTGTTTGTAGCTTTGAAGAGGGAGAGAAAGCTGTGAAATAGTTGTTTTGGATAGCAGGAATGTGAATATTAAAGTAAGAGGTGGGATGTTCAGGCAACATAGAGGGCTCATTTGAAATTTATGACCTTGATTTTAAAATGAATCCTGCCAACACGACTGTGATTATTCAGACAGTGTTCAGCTGCTAAAATACAGGGATGTAGTAGGCAGAGAGGAGAGCTCACTGAATTGGGACTTTGCAAGGCAGATGTGACAGAGAAAGAGAAATTAGTGAGGCAAGTTTGTTTCTAAGAGAGCGAATATAATGCTGGATTGTTAAATCGAAGGTCTGGATAGAGTGGATTGAGGAAATAGGATTGATGATTAAATGTGAGAAGTTGTTGAGTACCTTGCAGGTCTTGATGAAGTTAATTACTGAATGCGATAGTATGGCAGGTGATCTGGTAGGAAGAGAATAGGCAGATAGAGAAAGAGGATCCCAAAGAGGAGATTAAGGAGTGATCCCTGATGTAAGGAATGGAAAGAATGATTCCAGAAGGAAGGAGCAGTCAGGAGGGTGAGACATCAAGTGAGATAGGGATAGAATGACAAGAGCCATTTCAATGGAATGATGGGATTCATTGTGGTGGACTGAGAACTGATTGTGAAGGGAAACTAAAAAAATAGGTGGTCCCTACTCCAGTACTCTTGCCTGGAGAATCCCATGGATGGAGGAGCCTGATAGGCTGCAGTCCATGGGGTCCCGGAGAGTCAGACATGATTGAGCAACTTCACTTTCACTTTTCACTTTCCTGCATTGGAGAAGGAAATGGCAACGCACTCCAGTGTTCTTGCCTGGAGAATCCCAGGGACGGGGGAGCCTGGTGGGCTGCCGTCTCTGGGGTCGCACAGAGTCGGACACGACTGAAGTGACTTAGCAGCAGCAGCAGCAGCAGGGACAAATATGGAGCCTTAAGTGATTGAGCAACATGCTTACTTTTTAAAAATGGAAATTACTATTGATATAATTATAAATTGACATACAGTCACAAGAAATAAACAGATTTTTTGAGGGACCTGATTGGTTTCCCCAAATGGTGAAAGAAAGAAATCGAAGATGCTAAGTCGTGTCCAACTCTTGGCAACCCCATGGACTATAGCCTGCCAGGTTCCTCTGTCCATGGAATTTTCCAGGCAAGGATACTGGAGTGGGGTGCCATTCCCTTCTCTAGGGGAGCTTCCAGACCCAGGGATCGAACTCAGGTCTCCCACACTGTAGGCAGACTCTTTACCATCTAATCCACCAGGGAAACCCTATGGTAATGGTAGTATCCAGCCATAAGACAGTACAATATCCCACTCTGGACATTGACACTGATATAAGATGCCAATCTTCCCTAGGTTTCCCCTAGCACCACCTGCGCTTGCGTGAGTGTATACATATTAAATTCTATACAATTTGATCACCTGTGCAGTTGTATGTGCGTCAGCGCTCATAGGACTACACGTGGTTCCAACACCACAGGGATCCCTCATGTTGCTCTTTTATAACCTATCCTCTACTCTCCTATATCCCTCTCACCACCTCTCCCTCCATCTGCTTACCATCACTAATCTGTTTTCCATTCCTATAATTTTGTCATTTCTTGAATGCTATATACACGGAATCACCCAGTATGTAAATTTTTGGAATTGGCTTTTCTCATTCAGTGTAATTCCCTAGAGATTCACCTAAGTATTGTGAGTATCAGTAGTTTATTCCTTTTTATTCTTGAGTTCCATGATATAGACATACCACACTTAGCTTAACCATTCACCCATTAAAGAACGTCTGAGCTTTTGCTTTTTGGAACTTACATGTAAAGCTGCTGTAAACATATGTGTACAGGTTTTTGTGTAAAGATAGGTCTTCATTTCTCTGTGATAAATACTCAGGAGTGCAATTACTAGGTCATATGATAGTTAGTTGTATGTTTAATTTTTTAAGGGACTTTCAAACCATTTTTCAGAGTAGCTGTATCAGCTTACATTCTTACCTGCAATAGATGAATGATCCAATTTTTTGGCATCATCACCAGAATTTTCTGTTATTATTTTTTGTTTTAGCCACACTGCTAAGTGCACAGTGGTATCTTATAGTGCATTTAACTTGTGTTTCCCTGATAGCCAATTATTTTGAATGGTTTTTAATGTGCTTATTGGCCATCTATATATACACTTTAGTGAAATATCTGTTTGTACTTTTGTTGATTTTTTTAATTGGGTTTTTTTATTTTTACTGTTGTTCTGACAGTTCTTTAATTCTAGATAATCTAGATACTTTCAATCAGGTATGTGGTTTGCAAATAACTTTTTCCCAGACTGTAGCTTGTGTTTTCATTCTCTTCACATGGCCTTTCTCAGAGAAAAGAATTTTCTTTCAGTACTTGAAAGATTGTGCCACTTCTTCCTGTTCTTCTTGGTTTCAAACGGCATTTGAATTGGTATTCTCTCTGGGTAATGTGTTGTTTTTGTATGGCTGCTTTCAGGAATTTTTTTTTGTCTTTATTCATCAGAAGTTAAATTACAACCTGTGTTGGCATGCATTTCTTTGGGTTTATACTATTTGGAGTTTGCTCACCTTGTTGAATCTATAGGTATACACCTTTCACCAAACTTCAGAAGTTTAGCTCTTGTTTTCTATGTATTTTTTTTTTTTTTGAGTTCAGTTTTCTTTCTCTTCCTCTTGGAGGTCCATGATGTGAATATTGGATCTTTTGTTGTTTCACAGATCTCTGAGGTTCTGTTCATGTTTTTTTTACAGTTTGTTTAATTGCTGTTCATATTGTGTGAATTCAGTTGACCCATTTTCAACTTCAATGATTCTGTCCTCTGGTCATCACTGCACTATCCATTATATCTAGTGATTTTTAAATTTATATTATTGTATTTTTCATTTTTATAATATCCATTTTGTTCTTTTTAGTAATTTCTATTTCTTTCTGAGATTCTATATTTTTTTGTTTCGAGAGAATTTCTAATTGCTGTTTAAGCATTTTTATGATGGCTGCTTTAAAACCTTTGTCAGATAATTCTAACATGAAAGTCATCTGTTGAGATTAGTTGATTACATTTTTAAAAATTCAGGTTGCGATTTATGACAGGTGATTGTTAATTGTGTCCTGGACATTTTGGCAAATATGTTAGGCAAATAGAGGAGGTGCAAATTAGGTAAACTTATCGGTTTCATAGCAGAAATTTGAGGGCATTCTTATCTGATGGACATAGTAATTTTTATGTGAAACAGAGAGACAGCATAAGAGCCCAGACACTGGAGTTTGGCATTCTTGGCTATGAACTCCAGCTGTGCTTCTTACCTGCTATTTGACCTTTGGCAAATCACATAATCCTTATATGCCTCAGTTTCCCGTGGGAGGGAAAAAACAATAGCGAATATCCTCATAGGGATGTTATGATGATACATTGAAATGAATTAATATTTGTGAAGTGCTTAGAATCAGGTGTTACTTAAATCTTTGGTACATAAAACTTTCTCATAGGGTTCTTGTATTAAATGAAATAAATTTGCTAAGCCCTTTGCTTATCAAGTTGCTCGGTATTCAAAATTTAATAAATATCAGTATCATTTTCAAACGTGTTCTTTTCAGCCTTTGGCTCTTTCCTTGAAGTAAAAATCATTGATCAAATTTTGCCAAACTCAACTCAGTCCTGTGTCTTTGGTAGAGAGGGTCCAGGCCATAAGCATCTGGAACCAAAGTAGGTAGGAGTAGTGGGGATTTAGCAACTGAGTATGAGAACTCCAAGATGCAGTTCAAGCATCTTCTTCCCTGGGAAGCTTTAGGTGAGTGCCTGGGGCCAACTGAGCTCCCCACCCCCACCCCAATCTCCCTGCCATTCTGATGCAGAGCTGTTTGCCTGCAGTGCTCTCTGCAACTTTCTGCCCTTCTTTTCCTTAAACCTTCGTGCTCTCGGGGTCATGGTCAGCAGTAAGAGAAGGTTCCAACCTCCTCACGTCATAGCATGGCCTCCGTGTTACAACATACACCCTCTCCCAAAGTAACATGTAAAGTCCCTGAGAAAACTATCGTTTTGAAGTATCTGAAATATGTTCATAGGAACAGTCAGCTACATCAATCAATGAGGGAAAAAAAAAACCCTCATGGTGGTTCTATTTGTTTTGCAACAGTGGAAAAATTATAAGGTCTTTCATCACAGTAGAAAGGGAATACAAAGAAGAAGAATTAGGAGTGCCATCTTGTGGCCTGAGCTGTTATTACCACTTAGCTATAAGAAGCCTCTGATGGGAGCTGTGTTTTATGTCCTTAAGAACCAGCCTGAAAGAAATGCTGGGAAATTATTTCCTGAATAAATAAATGCGAGAAGGGGTTAAGGATGAAGTGGAAATTTGCTTTGGAAAGTTAAGCTGGATGTCACTTTGATAAAACATCTGATGTCCTGTCTATTGTTGGCTTGGAGACCTTTAAAAATGGTGTTGTTGGAGACATTGTTGCATGCGTGCATGCTAAGTCACTTCAGTCATTTCCAACTCTTCGCAACCCACCAGGCTCCTCTGTCCATAGGATTCTCCAGACAAGAATAATGGAGTGGGTGTCATACCTTCCTCCAGGGTATCTACCTGACCAAGGGATTGAACCCAAGTCTCTTAAAGTCTCCTGCATTGGCAGGTGGGTTCTTTACCACTAGCGCCACCTGGGAAGCCCCTTGAGGCATTATTATGTACCTGCAATACAGAAAATGAGGAATAAGATATTTTCATGAATAAATCAAGGACTACCAACTTTTCTTTCCATAATCTGGCCTTGTCTGTGGTAGATGAGTAGAACTATCTGATAGTATTATTCTCTTTCTGTAGGTATCAATATGCTAAAAATTAATAAAGCTTTGAAAGAGCATGAAGAATAGGTTAGCTTCAGAGCTGGTAGGTGTTGTCTGTGTTCCAGAAGGTTGAACTAAATGAAATTGACAATGAACTGTTTTGACCTGTAACAATGTGAACTTCATATGGATTGGATAATATTTCAAATTAGTTCACTTAACAAATTTCTCTTGGACATGTGAAAGTGAAAGTCGCTCAGTCATGTTCGACTCTTTGCAACTCCATGAACTGTAGTCCATGGAATTCTCCAGGCTAGAATACTGGAGTGCGTAGCCTGTCCCTTCTCCAGGGGATCTTCCCAACCCAGGGATCGAACCCAGGTCTCTCGCATTGCAGGCAGATTCTTTACCAGCTGAGCCAACAGGGAAGCCCTTTGGACATATAATAGGCCTAGATATTGTGCAAGGCCCTGGAGCATACAGAGACAGATGAGACATGGGTCTTGACTTCAAGCATTTCATCATTCAGTGGGGGAAACTGACACTTAGATTCAGTTCAGTTCAGTTGCTCAGTTGTGTCCGACTCTTTGAGACCCCATGAAACGCAGCACGCCAGGCCTCCCTGTCCATCACCAACTCCTGGAGTCAACCTAAACCCATGTCCATTGAGTCAGTGATGCCATCCAACCATCTCATCCTCTGTCATCCCCTTCTCCTCCTGCCCTCAATCTTTCCCAGCATCAGGGTCTTTTCCAGTGAGTCACTCTTCGCATCAGGTGGCCAAAGTATTGGAGCTTCAGCTTCAATATCAGTCCTTCCAATGAATATTCGGGACTGATCTCCTTTAGGATGGACTGGTTGGATCTCCTTGCAGTCCAAGGGACTTTCAAGAGTCTTCTCCAGCACCACAGTTCGAAAGCATCAGTTCTTTGGTGCTCAGCCTTCTTTATGGTCCAACTCTCACATCCGTACATAACAGTGTTAGGGCAAGCCAAAATCTATGCAGCTGCTACGAGAGCTCTAGGAACACCTAACAATTTGGTGTGGTGGATAAGAGCACAGACTCTGGCTCCAACCTGTCTGAGTTTGAATCCTAGTTGTTTTTTAATCCTAGTTTTGAATCCCACTTACCAATTGAATGACTTTGGGCAAGGTCCTAAACTTCTTAATACCTCAGTTTCCTTATCTATAAATTGGGAGAATACAGTGCTTCCTTCATATGAATGAAGTCAGGATTAAATTAGTTAATATTTACAAAACACTTAGCCTTGCTTTTAGTAAGTGCTGTGTAAGTTTTAGCTCTCCACATCATCTCTAATGCTACAGAGGAAATATTTGAAGTGTATTTTCTAAGGTGACCTAAACTTCACAATTAGTTCTTTCAGTTTTTAAATTTAAAAATAAGTTACGTATTGAGGTACTACTTTTCTTAGTTCCTGCAAAGAATAAGTAGAAACCATTATCTCCTCCTTTCTATGAGATCATCTCCTTCAAGTCAGGGCCTGAGGCAAAAAAAAGCTAGAGCAAAGGAGGAAGACAATGAAAGGACAGAAGACAGTAGCACTGGTGTCACTGGACTGTATGATACATGGGGGCTGGTAGAAGAGTAAGCCAAGATCACTCGCCTAGAGCCAGACATCCTGGAATTCAAATCTAGTGGGCCTTAGGTAGCATCACTATGAACAATGCTAGTGGAGATGATAGAATTCCAGATGAGTTATTTGAATCCTAAAAGATGATGCTGTGAAAGTGCTGCACTCAATATTCTAGCAAATTTGGAAAACTCAGCAGTGGCCACAGGACTGGAAAAGGTCAGTTTTCATTCCAATCCAAAAGAAAGGCAAAGCCAAAGAATGTTCAAACTACTGCACAATTGCACTCATCTCACACGCTAGCAAAGTAATGCTGAAAATTCTCCAAGCTAGGCTCCAACAGTACGTGAACTGTGAACTTCCAGATGTTCAAGCTGGGTTTAGAAAAGGCAGAGGCGCAAGAGATCAAATTGCGAACATCTACTGGATCATAGAAAAAGAAAGAGAGTTCCAGAAAAAACATCTGCTTCATTGATGATGCCAAAACCTTTGACTGTGTGAATCACAACAAACTGTGGAAAATTCTGAAAGAGATGGGAATCCCAGACCACCTGACCTGCCTCTTGAGAAACCTGTATGCAGGTCAGGAAGCAACATTTAGAACTGGACATGGAACAAAGGACTGGTTCCAAATAGGGAAAGGAGTATGTCAAGGCTGTATATTGTCACCCTGCTTATTTAACTTATATGCAGAGTACATCATGTGAAATGCTGGGCTGAATGAAGTACAAGCTGGAATCAAGATTTCTGGGAGAATTATCAATAACCTCAGATATGCAGATGACACCACCCTTATGGCAGAAAGCAAAGAGGAATTAAGAGCCTTGACGAAAGTGGAAGAGGACAGTGAAAGCACTGGCTTAAAACTCAACATACAAAAAACTAAGATCATGGCATCCAGTCTCACCACTTCATGGCAAATAGATGGAGAAACAATGGAAACAGTGACAGACTTTCTTTTCTTGGGCTCCAAAATCACTGCAGATGGTGACTGCAGCCCTGAAATCAAAAGATGCTTGCTCCTTGGAAGAAAAGCTATGACCAACCTCGACAGCATATTAAAAAGCAGATTCATTATTTTGCCGACAAAGGTTCATCTAGTCAAAGCTGTGGATTTTCCGGTAGTCATATACAAATGTGAGAGTTGCACCATAAAGAAAGCTGAGCACTGAAGGATTGATGCTTTTGAACTGTGGTGTTGGAGAAGAGTCTTGAGAGTCCCTTGGACTGCAAGGCGATCCAACCAGTCAACCCTAAAGGAAATCAGCCCTGAATATTCATTGGAAGGACTGATGCTGAAGCTGAAACTCCAATACTTTGGCCACCTGATGTGAAGAACTAACTCCTTGGAAAAGACCCTGATGTTGAGAAAGATTAAAGGCAGGAGGCGAAGGGGATGACAGAGGATGAGATGGTTGGATGGCATCACCGACTGAATGGACATGAGTTTGAGTAAGCTTTGAGAGTTGGTGATGGACAGGGAAGCCTGGCATGCTGCAGTCCATGGGATTGCAAAGAGACGGACTCGACTGAGTGACTGAGCTGAACTGAACATAGCAAAAGTATTGACAGCTAAGAGGTAAGATTATAAACATTAACTGTTCCTTAATATGAACAATCCAAATTTTATTTTCCTTGTAATGCCTTAGTCAATACACAGTATCTTATAAATTGACTTTACGAAAAGTGGATATTGTTCATCATTTGATTGTTCAGTATTTCAAAGTTGTTGGGTTACTGGGCAGTTGTTATTGGCATTTAATATTTCATAAAGTATGCCTGTGGGAACAATGGCATGTTTGATCCCCCGTCCATTGCCACCTACTTGGTCTCTGAGACTTGGGGAACCCTTCTGCTTTTATCATTAATAAGTCCAGCCTTACTCCTCTGTCCTGTCGTGGCCCAATGAGATCAGGATTTCTCTGGAAGGCCCTCATGTGACCTCACTGGAAGGAACAGCACTGTGCATTGGGACTAATTCCCAGGCACTGGTACAGACTGTGGGAAGCACAGGCCATAAGGATAGACTAACTAGTTTCATGGTTCTGTTTGTAGTAACTTGCTTCCTGGAACCCTGATCCCCCTTTAAATTTTATGAGACTACTATCATTTGCTTTTACTGAGTATCAACTGATCATCTGTTTCGTTTTTTAGTGAGTCCATTTTTTTTGAGCTAAATATAGACCAGCCATCACCGTGAACTTACAATGACACAGCAGTTAGCTCAGTGCAGAAACAGTCTTCTATACTGCTGTGGTTTGAGCCCACTATATATATGTTCATAACTAGCTTTGCCAGAAAGACTCAATGAATGACATTTTGTGTAGATTCCTGTTAGGGACAAATAGTATGAGAGGTAACACTGACTTAACACAAGATCTAATTGCAGTTAGAGTACTTCATGGATTTAAAATTTTTCAAAGTTGTTAAATAGGTCACACAGGTAAAAGGAAAAGTGGACAAAACCATAGTGGATCAATTTGTGATAGAACTGGAGATTCTCATTTGTGATCCAGCTATCAGAGCATGCCTTTGAGGACAAAATGAGTCCTAACCTCTGGCCATCTTTCCATTTTTGCAGCTCACTCACGAAACTAGGAAAGTTTGCTCAAATGCCAATGTTAAGCATGGCTGAAAAAGGCACAGAGTTAATGGCCTGACACAGAGAATAAATAATAACTAAAAATAAACAGTGTCAAAATTCTGTCAGGATAAAATCTTTGCTCTTTGTGAGTGTTAGTTGCTAAGTCATGTCCAACTCTTTGCAATCCCATGGACTATAGCCCGTCAGGCTCCTCTGTCCATGAAATTCTCCAGGCAAGAAGACTGGAGTGGGTTGCCATGACCTTCTCCAAGAGTCTTCCTGACCCAGGGATCGAACCCAGGTCTCCTGCACTGCAAGCGAATTCTTTACCATCTGAGCCAGGGGTGCTATAATTTGAGAGTACAAATTCAGCACTGATGGTGAGATGTAAGTTTTCGAGTTCCCTATGCTTGCCTTTCCCCTAAAAGTTAGTCCTTTGTTCTAGACCATCCTGTTACAGTTTGAAAGAAGGGAAGCCTATAGAAGATTGCTCCAGATTTAGAAATAATGCCGAACAATAGACATGATTGTAATGTTAGCAGCTCCAATATTTGGAACATCTACTCTGGTTGTGTGCTTAAAATGTGTTAGGTTTAGTTCTTCTAAATCCCTGAGACATAGGTACTTTTATTCTTCTCATTGTAATATTTGATAAACTTCCCTATTAAAAAATCATCAATTTATGTATTCTCTGAAAGCACAGAGACAAAACCTAATCAATAGCAAAAATGGAGGCTCTCTCCACTTTTCACTTTAAATGGATCTGTTACCACAGCCTCCACAGATTTTAGCAACCCAACCTCAATGTTGCTAGGCCAGCTGTTGTGAAGAACTGACTCATTTGAAAAGACCCTCATGCTGGGAAAAATCGAAGGCAAGAGAAGAAGGGGAAGACAGAGGATGAGATGGTTGGATGGCATCACCGACTCAATGGACATGAGTTTGAGTAACCTCTGGGAGTTGGTGATGGACAGGGAGGCCTGGCATGCTGCAGTCCCTGAAGTCGCAAAGAGTCGGACATGACTGAGCGACTGAACTGAACTGAACCTCGTTGTTCTAAACCCTTTCAAACTGAGTTTGCTCACTTTCTTTCAGAGAGATAAACTTCTTTCTCTTCTAGAATCATGACAGTCTCCGTTCTCCCTGTCTTCTCCACCATGAAAGAATGAGAAATTATTCCCAAGCTTATCCACTAGTTACTGCCTCCAATGCCCTGCACCTTTTTTTTTTTGAAGGTGTAGTCATAGGACAGTTTGACTATCCCATAGCTGTTCATACAGAGGTGTCACATGTGCAATTGCTAATAAAAATAAATGATGCTGAGGGAAATTTGAATTTCAGATGAACAACAACAAATCTTTTATCTGAAACATTGCATGGGTCATACTTATACAAAAAACAAATTTACTGTTATCTGAAATTCAAATTTCATTGGTCATCCTATATTTTATCTGGCATTTCTCAGTGCTGTTTATCATTTCCAAATTATATAAATGAAATGCAGCAGTAAGGCCAATTTTAACTTGTTTCATTGCAGTGGGAATCCTCCAGACTGAGTTCCACTTCCTTAGAGTCAAATGAGCAGCAAATGTTTGATTTGGTTAATAAGCCATCAGCTGAGTACAGCCAACTTATATAATTATTTAGGCAAAAGAAAGGAAACATGCTAAGTATATTCATGTTTGTGTAAAAGGTCTCTGTAGTTGACTTATTTTACTTAGTTTACTTACATAGTGTCTCAGGTCTGAAAAGGCTATGCAGGGTAATCAGCCTAATGGTCCCTCCAAGATCCCCTATCCCAACCCGGAACCCCATTCTTCCATTCCAAGGTTGCTGGTGAAAAGGTGCCAGGCGAAGTCCAGGCCAATACTGGCTGAAGTCCAACCTGTATTCTGCTTCCCAAGCCTTGCCCCTAGAGGAAAGAGCACCACCCTACCCAGACATATATATGTGCCTTGCACTTGCCAAACCATGCCCTCCCATGTTGAGCCTCCTAAGAACTCATTGGAAGTTCTTTGCATAAGATCTTTTAGAAAATCATTTGCATAACACAAGACAGGTGGCCTAGATTCTCACAGACACTTAACATTTGTTTGCACAGTCCCTGCTGAGAGCCAAGCCCAAGTTAAGTTCTGGGAATACAGAGATGGATGGTGCATGGTCACTTCCTTCTAAGACGGCGGCATCTGGTTGAGGACCAAGAAGTCAAGAGATCATGACGATCTGTGCCATGAAACAGGGTGTGCCCTGTGCATGGTGAGCATGCCGAGGAGGGTGGACACTTTCAGCCTGCTGGCATGAGCTAAGCGGCCCTTCTCAGAGAAGTTGCGGCTGGAGCAGAATCCACATGGAAGAAAAGAGTTAGTGAGGCAGACACGGGTTGAGGAAAGAGAAAAGGTGTTCCAGGCTGCTGCTGCTAAGTCACTTCAGTCGTGTCCGACTCTGTGTGACCCCATAGATGGCAGCCCATCAGGCTCCCCCGTCCCTGGGATTCTCCAGGCAAGAACACTGGAGTGGGTTGCCATTTCCTTCTCCAATGTGTGAAAGTGAAAAGGGAAAGTGAATTCGCTCAGTCATGTCTGACTCGTAGCGACCCCATGGACTGCAGCCTACCAGGCTCCTCCGTTCATGGGATTTTCTAGGCAAGAGTACTGGAGTGGCTTGCCATTGCCTTCTCCAGTGTTCCACGCGGAGGAGTGTAAAGCAGATGCAGAGGTGTGAGATCGAAGGCCAGGCTTTGGAAATTTTAGATACTAATTTCAGCTGTAGTGAGAGTGGGGCATTATGACGTGCCAAATCATGGTCTCTACGGAGAGTGGATTTGGGGAACACTGGATTGAACTGTGCCCTGGAGGGTGGTTTGGTTCTTGCTCTATTCCTCTCAGTGCCTATAATAGTGACTGGCAAATACTAAGCACTTAATACGTGTTTTATTAAAGGAATGAACCAACAAGCGATTGGCAGGACTTGTCAGAACCTTTAGTAGGCCAATGCATATTACAGATGTCAAAAGACAGGTATAGTATGCAGAGTTTCCACCTTTGACCACATAACTTTTTTTTCACTGAATATTACATTTTCAGAGTCTGTTGTATTTTGCAGTACGTTTGACAAAATCATGTTTTAAAGAAGACCTTCAAATGAATAGCTACATGAATGAATATAGAGTGAGAGAAATCCAGTATAAGATTTCAGGGATTACATTTAGGGACAATGATGTTCAACTTTCTCAGTAACTGGATGGTTGATTGCAGGTGGGCAGCATGGGTGACCAGGTGTAAAGAGAGCTAACCCTAGTCCCAGGGGGTTTTGCAAGACCTTTTCACGGACAATAACTCATACTTTTTCCTTTTATTTACAAGTCAGATTATATTCCAATTAATTAGGATAATACCCAGCTTCCCTAAGGAGCAAATGTTCCCACAGCAATGCTAATCTCTGAAACAGTTGTCTCAAGATGATCACAGTTAACATTTGTCAAGCACTAATTTTGCATCACACATTTTCTACATTTTGTCTCATTGATTTTCCATTGCAGTCACAGGCATGATGATGCTACAATAATGATTACTTACTGAGTGTTTAAATCTGTGTCAGGCACTGGTCTAAGCACGTGTTACAAACATTATCTCATTCATGCTTCATAACAACTTGATCCATTTTGAATAAAACTGAGGCACAGAGATGTTTGGTAACTTGTGCCAGGTCACACAGCTAGTAAGTGGCAGAGCAAGGACTTGAACCTGAATCTATCTTACACTAAAGCCCACATGCTTGACTGCCCACCACACTGTTGTCAGAGCTACTGTATATGGTTCCTTTCAGTGTAAAACCAAAGAGGAGTTGAATGCAACTCCTGTGTCCACAAAGACACAGGAGAAGATTATCTTGAAGAAGAAAATCTAACCTCAGTAACTACCATGAAATACGATCCATTTATGACTACACTGAAGAAGCTAAGTTGAACAGTTCTATGAAGACCTACAAGACCTTTTAGAACTAACACCCAAAAAAGATGTCCTTTTCATTATAGGGGACTGGAATGCTAAAGTAGGAAGTCAAGAAACACCTGGAGTAACAGGCAAATTTGGCCTTGGAATCCAGAATGAAGCAGGTCAAAGGCTAATAGAGTTTTGCCAAGAGAACACACTGGTCATAGCAAATACCCTCTTCCAACAACACAAGAGAAGACTCTACACATGGACATCACCAGATGGTCACTACCGAAATCAGATTGATTATATTCTTTGGAGCCAAAGATGGAGAAGCCCTATATAGTCAGCAAAAACAAGACCAGGAGCTGACTGTGGCTCAGATCATGAACTCCTTATTGCCAAATTCAGACTAAAATTGAAGAAAGAATGGGAAAACCACTAGACCATTCAGGTATGACCTAAATCAAATCCCTTATGCTTATACAGTGGAAGTGAGGAATAGATTTAAGGAACTAGATCTGATAGAGTGCCTGATGAACTATGGACGAAGGTTTGTGACACTGTACAGGAGACAGGGACCAAGACCATCCCCATGGAAAAGAAATCCATAAAAGCAAAATGGCTGAATGAGGAGGCCTTACAAAGAGCTGTGAAAGGAAGAGAAGTGAAAAGCAAAAGAGAAAAGGAAAGATATAAGCATCTGACTTCAGAGTTCCAAAGAATAGCAAGGAGATAAAAGAAAGCCTTCCTCAGTGATCAATGCAAGGAAATAGAGGAAAACAACAGAATGGGAAGACTAGAGAAAATTAGAGATACCAAGGGAATATTTCATGCAAAGATGGGCTCGATAAAGGACAGAAATAGTATGGACCTAACAGAAGCAGAAGATATTAAGAAGAGGTGACAAGAATACACAGAAGAACTGTACAAAAAAGATGTTAGGACCCAGATAATCATGATGGTGTGATCACTCACCAAGAGGCAGACATCCTGGAATGTGAAGTCAAGTGGGCCTTAGGAAGCATTACTACGAACAAAGCTAGTGGAGGTGATGGAATTCCAATTGAGCTATTTCAAATCCTGAAAGATGATGCTGTGAAAGTGCTGCACTCAATATGCCAGCAAATTTGGAAAACTCAGCAGTGGCCACAGGACTGGAAAAGGTCAGTCTTCATTCCAATCCCAAAGAAAGGCAATGCCAAAGAATGCTCAAACTACCGCACAATTGCACTCATCTCACACGCTAGTAAAGTCATGCTCAAAATTCTCTAAGCCAGGCTTCAGCAATATGAGAACGGTGAACTTCCAGATGTTCAAGCGGGTTTTAGAAAGGCAGAGGCACCAGAGATCAAATCGCCAACATCAGTTGGATCATCGAAAAAGCAAGAGAGTTCCAGAAAAACACCTATTTCTGCTTTATTGACTATTCCAAAGCCTTTGACTGTGTGGATCACAATAAACTGTGGAACATTCTGAAAGAGATGGGAATACCAGACCACCTGACCTGCCTCTTGAGAAACCTATATGCAGGTCAGGAAGCAACAGTTAGAACTGGACATGGGACAATAGACTGGTTCCAAATAGGAAAAGGAATACATCAAGGCTGTATATTGTCACCCTGCTTATTTAACTTCTATGCAGAATACATCATGAGGAACGCCGGGCTGGAAGAAGCACAAGCTGGAATCAAGATTGCCAGAAGAAATATCAATAACCTCAGATATGCAGATGACACCACCCTTATGGCAGAAAGTGAAGAAGAACTAAAGAGTCTCTTGATAAAAGTGAAAGAGGAGAGTGAAAAGGTTGGCTTGAAGCTCAACATTCAGAAAACAAAGATCATGGCATCTGGGCCCATCACTTCATAGGAAATAGATGGAAAAACAGTGGAAACAGTGTCAGACTTTGTTTTGGAGGGCTCCAAAATCACTGCGGATGCTGATTGCAGCCATGAAATTAAAAGACGCTTACTCCTTGGAAGGAAAGTTATGACCAACCTAGATAGCATATCAAAAAGCAGAGATATTACTTTGCCAACAAAGGCCCATCTAGTCAAGGCTATGGTTCTTCCAGCAGTCATGTATGGATGTGAGATTTGGACTGTGAAGAAAGCCGAGCACTGAGGAATTTATGCTTTTGAACTGTGGTGCTGCAGAAGACTCCTGAGAGTCCCTTGGACTGCAAGGAGATCCAACCAATCCATCCATAAGAAGACCAGTCCTGTGTGTTCATTAGGACTGATGCTAAAGCTGAAACTCCAATACTTTGGCCACCTCATGCGGCGAGTTGACTCATTGGAAAAGACCCTGATGCTGGGAGGGATTGGGGGCAGGAGGAGAAGGGGACGACAGAGAATGAGATGGCTGGATGGCATCACAGACTCGATGCACATGAGTTTGGGTGAACTCTGGGAGTTGGTGATAGACAGGGAAGCCTGGCGTGCTGCGATTCATGGGGTCACAGAGAGTCGGATACGACTGAGTGACTGAACTGAACTGATGACTGCGTGCCAAGTAGCCATGGCTTGAATATGTCTCATTGCTCTCTGTGAGGGAGAAGCTTGCTGACAGTGCTATTGGATGAGAACAGTCAGCTGAGATGTGCTTCTTGCTGAGTCATACCTATCAGCTGATGCAAGATGTTGGCTCCCGCGGTGTCACACAATTAGACACCACCTGGGACAGAACCAAACCAAGCAAGTCAGGGCACCACCGTGCTGGACCCCAAACTGCGCGGTCCTTCCTACACTTCCCACAGGAGTTCGAGGTTTCCACGGATCTGTTTCATGTCTTTTTCACATAGACCAAAATAAAAGGAAGTGGGCTGTCGGGGAGAATTAATAAGATGTCACCCTCTAGGCTGTTGGCAGGGAGACTGGCCCCTGGCAAGATTTTTTTTTTTAAACTATCCTACCTACTCTTGCTTTCTGAACATAAAGGCACTTATTCCCAACATTGCCTAGTCTTGTAGGTGAGTTAGTATGAATGGCATGTTTCAACAATTTGTAGTAAAGTATATGCATATACAGAAGTTTGCACATAAAATTAATGATTGAGGTTAATACACTGAGCACACTTAAGTAATGACCACCTTGATGAAAGCATTACCAGCACTCCAAGAAGTACCACTCTCATCCCTAACTTCTAAGGGAAACCTCTATCCTGTTTGTGAACAGCATAGATGTTAAAAGAAGCTAAATGTCAGACATGAAATGTGGACCATCTGATTCCAGACCTTTTATTTTGTTTTATATACATCAGGTGATGCATGCCTAAAAGCTATAGAACTTTCCAAATTCCATACAGAGAAGAAAGTTTCTAGTTTTAAAGAACTGTTTGATGGTGTCTGAAGATAAAATGATAGATACCTAAATGTGCATGCATGCTCAGTTGTGTCCAACTCTTTGCAACCCCATGGACTATAGCCCTCCAGGCTCCTCTGTCCATGGGATTTCCCAGACAAGAATACTAGAGTGGGATGACATTCTCTTCTCCAGGGGACCTTCCTGACCCATGGATCAAATCTGCATCTCCTGCATTGGCAGGTGGATTCTTTATCACTGAGCCACCAGGGAAGCCCTTAGATACCTAAATAGCCAGGGCTGAAAGTGTGGCCATGGTGGTGGAGAGGGGCGGTGGGTGATGCCAGGTTTCAGTGACAGTATTCCTCATGGGGCTGACGGCAGTTGTGAACTTAAATGGCTAAGGACAAAGTCCCAAACATCTGTGGCTTAGCAGTTCCCCCATAGGCCCTTTCTCTGGCAGGTATTTCCACAGAGGAGGCTGCCAATGAGGAAGCTTAGTTGGTTAGCTAGTGTGGGTCTTAATGCAGCCAGGTATTATGGGACCAAGATGTCCCTTGGCTGTGCTAATACAATCACTGCCAGGCTCTGCACTATATCTCAAGTTTCTAATCCTCCAAATTCCCTCAGCAATTATTTATATTTTTTTAGAATTTTATATTTTTATTTTTATTGGAGGCTAATTATTTTACAATATTATATTGGTTGATTTTGCCATACATTGACATGAATCCGCCCCGGGTGTACATGAGTTCCCCCTCCCGAACCCTGCTCCCACCTCCCTCCTCCCCTTATCCTCCCTCTGGGTCATCCCCGCATACCAGCCCAGAGCATCCTATAACATGCATCGACCCTGAACTGGCGATTCGTTTCACTTATGATAATATACATGTTTCAATGCCATTCTCCCAAATCATCCCACCCTCACCCTCTCCCACAGAGTCCCAAAGACTGTTCTATACATTTGTGTCTCTTTTGCTGTCTCGTAACAGGGTTATCATTTGCATCTTTCTAAATTCCATATATATGCCTTAGTATCTTCTATTGGTGTTTTCCTTCCTGGCTTACTTCACTCTGTATAATAGGCTCTAGTTTCATCCACCTCATTAAAACTGGTTCAAATGCATTTTTTAATGGCTGAGTAATACTCCATTGTGTCTATGTACCAAAGCTTTCTTATCCATTCGTCTGCAGATGGACATCTAGGTTGCTTCCATGTCCTGGCTATTATAAACAGTGCTGCAATGAACATTGGAGTACATGTGTCTCTTTCAATTCTGGTTTCCTCGGTGTGTATGCCCAGGAGTGAGATTGCTGTATCATATGGCAGTTCTATTTCCAGTTTTTTGAGGAATCTCCACACTGTTCTCCATAGTGGCTGTACTAGTTTGCATTCCCACCAACAGTGTAAGAGGGTTCCCTTTTCTCCACACCCTCTCCAGCATTTATTGCATGTAGACTTTTGGATAGCAGCCATTCTGACTGGTGTGAAATGGTATCTCATTGTGGTTTTGATTTGCATTTCTCAGATTATAAGGGATGTTGAGCATTTTTTCATGTGTTTGTTAGCCATCTTTATGTCTTCTTTGGAGAAATGTCTGTTTAGTTCTTTGGCCCATTTTTTGATTGGGCCATTTATTTTTCTGGAATTGAGCTGCAGGAGGTGCTTGTATATTTTGGAGATTAATCCTTTATCGGTTGCTTCATTTGCTAATATTTTCTCCCATTCTGAAGGCTGTCTTTTCACCTTGCTTACAGTTTCCTTTGCTGTGCAGAAGCTTTTGATTTTAATTAGGTCCCATTTGTTTATTTTTGATTTCCAATATTCTGGGAGGTGGGTCTTGGAGGATCCTGCTGTGATTTATGTCAGAGATTGTTTTGCCTACATTCTCCTCTAGGAGTTTTATAGTATCTGGTCTTACATTTAGCTCTCTAATCCATTTTGAGTTTATTTTGGTGTATGGTGTTAGGGAGTGTTCTAGTTTCATTCTTTTACAAGTGGCTGACCAGTTTTCTAAGCACCAATTGTTAAAGAGACTGTCTTTTCTCCATTTTATATTCTTGCCTCCTTTGTCAAAGATAAGGTGTCCATAGGTGTGTGGATTTATCTCTGGGCTTTCTATTTTGTTCCACTGATCTATATTTCTGTCTTTATGCCAGTACCATACTGTCTTGATGACTGTGGCCTTGTAGTAGAGCCTGAAGTCTGGCAGGTTCATTCCCCCAGTTCCATTCTTATTCCTCAAGATTGCTTTGGCTATTCGAGGATTTTTGTATTTCCATACAAATTGTGAGATTATTTGTTCTAGTTCTGTGAAAAATATCTTTGGTAGCTTGATAGGGATTGCATTGAATGTATAAATTACTTTGGTTAGTATACTCAGTTTTACAATATTTATTCTTCCAATCCATGAACACGGTATATTTCTCCATCTATTAGTGTCCTCTTTGATTGCTTTCACTAGTGTTTTATAGTTTTCTATGTACAAGTCTTTTGTTTCCTTAGGTAGATATATTCCTAAGTATTTAATTCTTTTCGTTGCAACAGTGAATGGAATAGTTTCCTTAATTTCTCTTTCTATTTTCTCATGATTAGTGTATAGGAATGCAAGGGATTTCTGTGTGTTGATTTTATATTCTGCAACTTTACTGTATTCATTGATTAGCTCTAGTAGTTTTCTGGTAGAGTCTTTAGGGTTTTCTGTGTAGAGGATCATGTAATCAGCGAACAGTGAAAGTTTTACTTCTTCCTTTCCAATTTTGTTTCCTTTTATGTCTTTTTCTGCTCTGATTGCTGTAGCCAAAACTTCCTGAACTATGTTGAATAGTAGTGGTGAGAGTGGGCACCCTTGTCTTGTTCCTGACTTTAGGGGAAATGCTTTCAGTTTTTCACCATTGAGGATAATGTTTGCTGTGGGTTTGTCATATATAGCTTTTATTATGTTGAGATATGTCCCTTCTATTCCCACTTTCTGGAGGGTTTTTATCATATATGGATGTTGAATTTTGTCGAAGGCTTTCTCTGCATCCATTGAGATAATCATATGATTTTTATTTTTCAGTTTGTTAATGGGGTGTATTACATTGATTGATTTGTGGATATTGAAGAATCCTTGCATTCCTGGGATAAAGCCCACTTGGTCATGATGTATGATCTTCTTAATGTGTTGTTGGATTCTGATTGCTAGAATTTTGTTAAGGATTTTTGCATCTATGTTCATCAGTGATATTGGCCTGTAGTTTTCTTTTTTTGTGGGATCTTTACCAGGTTTTGGGATTAGGGTGATGGTGGCCTCAGAGAATGAGTTTGGAAGTTTCCCTTCCTCAGCAATTTTCTGGAAGTGTTTGAGTAGAATAGGTGTTAGCTCTTCTCTAAATTTTTGGTAGAATTCAGCTGTGAAGCCGTCTGGATCTGGGCATTTGTTTGCCGGAAGATTTCTGATTACAGCCTCTGGTTCCATGCTTGTGATGGGTCTGTTCAGATATTCTATTTCTTCCTGGTTCAGTTTTGGCAAGGTGTACTTTTCTAGGAATTTGTCCATTTCTTCCAGGTTATTCATTTTATTGCCATATAATTGCTGATAGTATTCTCTAATAATCCTTTGTATTTCTGTGTTGTTGGTTGTGATCTCTCCATTTTCATTTCTAATTTTATTGATTTGGTTCTTCTCCCTTTGTTTCTTGATGAGTCTGGCTAGCGGTTTGTCAATTTTATTTACCTTCTCAAAGTACCAGCTTTTGGCTTTGTTGATTTTTGCTATGGTCTCATTGTTTCTTTTGCATTTATCTCTGCCCTAATTTTTACGATTTCTTTCCTTCTCCTGACCCTGGGTTTCTTCATTTCTTCCCTTTCTCGTTGCTTTAGATGTAGAGTTAGGTTATTTAGTTGACTTTTTTCTTGTTTCTTGAGGTGTGCCTGTATTGCTATGAACTTCCCCCTTAGCACTGCTTTTACAGTTTCCCAGAGGTTTTGGGTTGTTGTGTTTTCATTTTCATTCATTTCTATGCATATTTTGATTTCTCTTTTGATTTCTTCTATGATTTGTTCATTATTTAGCAGCGTGTGGTTCAGCCTCCATATGTTGGCCTTTTTTATGGTTTTTCTCCCATAATTGAGATCTAATCTTAGTGCATTGTGGTCAGAAAAGATGCTTGGAATGATTTTAATTTTTTTGAATTTACCAAGGCTAGATTTATGGCCCAGGATGTGATCTATCCTGGAAAAGGTTCCGTGTGCGCTTGAGAAAAAGGTGAAATTCATTGTTTTGGGGTGAAATGTCCTATAGATATCTATGAGGTCTAACTGGTCTATTGTATCATTTAAAGTTTGTGTTTCCTTGTTAATTTTCTGTTTAGTTGATCTATCCATAGATGTAAGTGGGGTATTAAAATCTCCTACTATTATTGCATTGTTGTTAATTTCCCCTTTCATACTTGTTAGTAATTGTCTTACATATGGCGGTGCTCCTATCTTGGGTGCATAAATATTTATAATTGTTATATCTTCTTCTTGGATTGATCCTTTGATAATTATGTAGTCTCCTTCTTTGTCTCTTTTCACAGCCTTTGTTTTAAAGTCTATTTTATCTGATATGAATATTGCTACCCCTGCTTTCTTTTGGTCTCTATTTGCATGGAATATCCTTTTCCAGCCCTTCACTTTCAGTCTGTATGTGTCCCTCATTTTGAGGTGGGTCTCTTGTAGACAACATATATGGGTTTCTTGTTTCTGTATCCATTCAGCCAGCTTTTGTCTTTTGGTTGGGGCATTCAACCCATTTACATTTAAGGTGATTATTGATAAGTATGATCCTGTTGCCATTTTCTTTATTGCTTTGGGTTCAAGTTTATACACCCTTTCTGTTATTCCTGTCTAGAGAAGATCCTTTAGCATTTGTTGGAGAGCTGGTTTGGTGATGCTGAATTCTCTCAGGTTTTGCTTGTGTGTAAAGCTTTTGATCTCTCCTTCATATTTGAATGAGATCCTTGCTGGGTACAGTAATCTGGGCTGTAGGTTATTTTCTTTCATCACTTTAAGTATGTCTTGCCATTCCCTCCTGGCCTGAAGAGTTTCTGTTGAAAGATCAGCTGTTATCCTTATGGGAATCCCCTTATGTGTTATTTGCTGCTTTTCCCTTGCTGCTTTTAATATTTGTTCTTTGTGTTTGATCTTTGTTAATTGGATTAATATGTGTCTTGTAGTATTTCGTCTTAGGTTTATCCTGTTTGGGACTCTCTGGGTTTCTTGGACTTGGGTGATTATTTCTTTCCCCATTTTAGGGAAGTTTTCAACTATTATCTCCTCAAGTATTCTCTCATGGTCTTTCTTTTTGTCTTCTTCTTCTGGGACTCCTATGATTCAAATGTTGGAGCGTTTAACATTGTCCCAGAGGTCTCTAATATCGTCCTCATTTCTTTTAATTCTTTTTTCTTTTTTCCTCTCTGTTTCATTTGTTTCTACAATTCTATCTTCTAGCTCGCTTATCCTGTCTTCTGCCTCTGTTATTCTACTGTTTGTTCCCTCCAGAGTGTTTCTGATCTCATCTATTGCATTATTCATTGTATATTTACTCTTTTTTTATTTCCTCTAAGTCCTTATTAAACCTTTCTTCCACCTTCTCAATCCTTTTCTCCAGGTTATTTATCTGTAACTCCATTTTGCTTTCAAGATTTTGCATCATTTCACCATCAAAATTCGAAATTCTTTATCAGGTAGTTTCCCTATAATTTCCTCTTTTGTTTGTGTTGGTGGGCATATATCTTGTTCGTTTACTTGCTGGGTATTTCTCTGCCTCTTCATCTTGCTTATATTGCTTTGCTTGGGGTGGTCTTTCCCTCTTCTGGCCGTTTGTGGAGTTCTCTTTATTATGTAGTTTCCTCACTGTGTGTGGGGTTGGACATGTGACTTGTCAAGGTTCCCTGTTTAGGGAAGCTTGTGTCGGTGTTCTGGTGGGTGGAGCTGGATTTCTTCTCTCTGGAGTGCAATGTAGTGTCCGGTAATGAGTTATGAGATGTCAGTGGGTTTGGAGAGACTTTGGGCAGCCTGTATATTGAAACTCAGGGCTATTTTCCTGTGTTGCTGGATAATTTGTGTGGTATGTCTTGCTCTGGAACTTGATGACCCTTGGGTGGTGCTTGGTTTTAGTGTAGGTATGGAGGCGTTTGATGAGCTCCTATCGATTAATGTTCCCTGGAGTCAGGAGTTCTCTGGTGTTCTCAGGATTCGGGCTTAAGCCTCTTGCCTCTAGTTTTTGGTCTTATTCTTG
Organism: Moschus berezovskii; assembly: GCF_049115385.1. Lineage (NCBI taxonomy): Eukaryota > Metazoa > Chordata > Mammalia > Artiodactyla > Moschidae > Moschus > Moschus berezovskii. The sequence continues at coordinate 128,977,051 of NC_142488.1, read as the reverse complement.
GAGTAGTCTCTAGACTTCTCCATCTGTCATTTCCAAGGTGGTTCCCTCTGTTTTAGCTTCTGTTTGCTGGTCTCTTCAGTGTCTAATTTCCATCCTGATACTAGGGGGTGGGTGGACACTTTTTAAGGCTCACTTGTTCAGTCCTGTTCTGGGAAGGGAGGAACGCTGCAGACAAATATCTCTGGCATCTGTGGGGAGTGCTCGCAGCATCTCAGCCACACTGGGTTTGTCCCCGCTCACAGTGCATGTGTTGTCCCAGTCTACATTGCACAGGCTTTAGGTTGCTCTGCTGGGAACTGTCCGAGGCCGGCGCTGGGTTGTATGCACTTCCCAGGTCTGAGTGTCTCAAGTTCAGTTTCTCGGGTACTCCACAAAGGCTCAGACTTGGCTGGGTCTGCGTTTTGTGCCTTCCCCTGTCCGAGCAGTTCATGTGACCAGGTGTTTGGCGAGCGTGGTCGCTGTGACTTATCACCTCCCAAGTCCCTGCCACTCGGTTATCTGGGTGTACAAATGGCGCACCTTCTCAGGTGGATATCGACCGGCCCAAGCCCAAGCTGTCTTGATTAGCAACAAGCCTGCCTGCAGTTTGTATCGGATGCCTTTCTGGGGCCGCGCTTGCCCCGCTCTGGCTCTTGCTGCCCTCCCTTGCCTGTCTCGGCAGGGGATGGGGATGGGCCGACCGCAGCCGGCTTGCTCTGCTCAGCTCTTTTTTCTGTGAGTGGGGCTGGCAGAGTCTTAGGTTAGAGCTTTCCGCCTTTTCATTGGGAACCTATCCCAGTCTGCTTTGCTATCTCCAGTTAGTTCTCTCAGATTGTTCTTGTGGCATTCAAGCCCAGTCCTCTCTCTAAGTAGTTCAGCCAGCTCCTCCCTGCCCAGCCCCCGCTTGCTAATGGCGGATGCAGGCGTCTGCGCTGCTTCTCTGCTGGGAGTTACTGTTTGGCGGGTAATCTGTGGGTTTTAGTTATTTCTTTTTCCTCCCACTTATGTGGCCTTCTGAGGTTCCAAGGCTCGCCACAAACTAACCAGTGAGAGTGTTTCCTGGTGTTTGGAAACTTTTCTCTTTTTAAAGCCTCCCTTCCCGGGACAGCTCCGTCCTTACCTCTTTTGTCTCTCTTTTTATCTTTAATGTTTTTTCCTACCTCCTTTCAAAGACAATGGGCTGCTTTTCTGGGTGCCTCATGTCCTCTGCCAGCATTCAGAAGTTGTTTTGTGGACTTTACTCCGTGTTCAAATGTTCTTTTGATGAATTTGTGGGGGAGAGAGTGGTCTCGCTGTCCTATTCCTCCGCCATCTTGTTCCTTCTCCTCCCTCAGCAATTATTATACCTTTTCACAAATGAGGAAATTGATGGTCAGTACAGTTAAATGTCCTGGCCAAGGTCATACAACTTCTAAATAACTGGCCAGGATGTCTGTGTCTGTTTTGACTATAACTTCTGCTTGTAGCCTTCCTACTCCAAGCTTGAAACACCCCTTAGCTTTCCAAAGAGTTGTTTTCTTGGGGAATTGTTGACTGTGATCCCCAAATTTCAAGTTGATGCCTTGGATTTCTGCTCTTTGGGGGATGGTTCAGAAAGAATTTTCAGGGCATTAGAATTATCATTGATCACATCATTTACTACAGATGATACCAAAGAAAGATGAAAGTATCTGTTAGGACTTCACTTCTCAAAGTCTGGTTCGTGAACCCACAGCCTGAAAGGATCCCTGGCCTTCTGTGTGAGAATTTGCATTTTACCGAGATACCCCGGGGATTTGTACCCACATGAAAGGTTGAGAAGCATAGTTGAATGACCACACACCACATTCTGTGTACTGTGCTCAAAGTGGATTTATAGGGAGCTTATACCTGTCTTGGGTAAAAGACATGGAAAATAGGAGTGAGATTTTACTGTCATTTCAAGAGGTAGAAAAAGAAGCTACCTTCTCGCTGAGGCAGTGGGAAGTTGCAAGAAATTATAACAGAAACAACCTCCCTCATTCACTTTGCAGGAACGTGCTATCATTAGCATTAATTGGATTTAGAGTATTCACACACCTGCTGGGAAAAATAGACACCTTAATTTGTTGCAGTGTAAGGAAACATCAGCCATCTCAGCTCTGCCTTTGCAGACATTATAAATCACATGCAATGTCAGAAAGCTATTTAAATTCCTTTAACAGGCCTGTATTATTTGATTTTGAATAGCATTCTGGCCAGCAACAGGAAAAAGAGGTTTGCCTTGAAATTATGTCAGCAGAGAGGGTGGAACTGTTACTCTGAAAGGACCTGCTACTTGGACCTGCTATCCAAGTTCTTGCAGATGTTAGCCTTCAGGATCTTTTCACTTTGTGAGATGATAAAGTTGATATCCTCTAAAATGAAATACATCCCAGAGTCATTCATTCATTTATCCAATAAGTGTTTATTCTTCATCACCCACTAGGTAGTGGGCACAAATCTAGGTACTAGACAAAATGGTGACCAGATCCTTGTTCTCATGGATGAGACAGACATTTAACAATTAATATCCACTTTACACTTTTTAAAATGTATGTACTGGTGTCAAATGCTAGTCCATAGAGGCACAGGATGCAGTTGGGGGGTGGTGTTTTATAAACCAGTTGTGTGGATACAGGGGTAGGGTTAGGAAGAACTTTCTGGAGACATGACATTCAAACTAAGGTCTGAAGAATGAATTACAGAAGGAGAATCAAGATTGCAGAGTCGTTGATCATGGATCTCATTTCCTTCAACAAATACATCAATAATACATCAACGAATGGAGCAGCTCTCATAGAACACCTACCAAAACCCAGCAGAAGTCCTCAAATACCTTAAAGGACAAAACAGATGAAAGATAGGTCAAGGAGGCAAGAGTAGAGTTGGGGAGGGCATTTCATTCCACCTGGGGAAATAGCACATGCAGAGTCCCTTAGGTAGGGAAGAACATGGAACATTCAAGGATCTGAAACAGGTCCATGAAGGTTTAAGAGTAGAGAGAGAGAGAAGAGTTTCATATAAGCCAGATCATGCAGAGTCTTGACAGCCATCTTGGGAAAGGTGATGCTATCTCTGGGGCAATGGAGAGACTTGGAAGGGTTTTTAGTAGACTCAAAAAGATTATAACTCATTCCAGGTCTCACAGATGCTAGAGGCAGAGTGGGGATTCAAATCCAAGCCCATCAAACTCCTGAACCAGCTCTCTTAACCATGACACCATAGCATTTGTCTATTTTCATGCAGCTATTTTTTTTTTTTCTGGAATTGCCTTCAAGCCATCTCTAACTCACATTCTATTCCTTGTTTTGTCTCTTGGGTTCTTTCTGCCATATGAAACTGGGCATGGGATAAGGGTACCTGGCATGGTAACATTGAGACTAGGGAGTCTGATTTTCCATGTCAAATAAGCTGGTGGAGTGTATACTAGAGGAGAGGATCGTATAATCCCACCTGGACAAAGGCAGCACATGTAATTAGTTTCTGTAAGGGAAAGTCATACTTAATAGATCTGACAGTTTTGAAAGGGTAACTAAGCAAGTGAACAGAGGAGAGACAGTACATATAATAATCATCACACTGGCATGTGAGGCACTTTTACTTTTGCATTTAAAATGCACTTTGGGTTAGCTAATTGTTTCAGAGTCCAAACTCATATAGCTTGGCCACTCAATTGAGAGAAAAACTGTTGGGGCAAGGAATGGTGGCTTTATTAGGAAAGCCAGCAGGCTGAGAAGGTGGTGGACTAATGTCCTAAAGAATCATCCTGCCTGAGTTTGGACGCTAGTATCTTTATTGTACAAAGAAGGGGAGGTGAGAAGATAAAGTTTAAAAAGTCGCTAAGTTGTTGCAAATATTTCCTCAGTTCAGTTCAGTTCAGTCACGCAGTCGTGTCCGACTCTTTGTGACCCCATGAATCACAGCACGCCAGGCCTCCCTGTCCATCACCAACTCCCGGAGTTCACTCAAACTCATGTCCATCGAATCGGTGATGCCATCCAGCCGTCTCATTCTCTGTCGTCCCCGTCTCCTCCCGCCCCCAATCCCTCCCAGCATCAGAGTCTTTTCCAGTGAGTCAACTCGTCGCATGAGGTGGCCAAAGTATTGGAGTTTCAGCTTCAGCATCGGTCCTTCCAGTGAACACCCAGGATTGATCTCCTTTAGAATGGACTGGTTGGATTTCCTTGTAGTCCAAGGGACTCTCAAGAGTCTTCTCCAACACCACAGTTCAAAAGCATCAATTCTTCGGCGATCAGCTTTCTTCACAATCCAACTCTCACATCCATACATGACCACAGGAAAAACCATAGCCTTGACTAGACGGACGTTGGTTGGCAAAGTAATGTCTCTGCTCTTTAACATGCTATCTAGGTTGGTCATAACTTTCCTTCCAAGGAGTAAGCATCTTTTAATTTCATGGCTGCAATCAGCATCTGCAGTGATTTTGGAGCCCCCCAAAATAAAGTCGGACACTGTTTCCCCTGTTTCCCCATCTATTTCCCATGAAGTGATGGGACCAGATGCCATGATCTTTCTTTTCTGAATGTTGAGCTTCAAGCCAACCTTTTCACTCCTCTTTCACTTTCATCAAGAGGCTTTTTCGTTCTTCTTTACTTTCTGCCATAAGGGTGGTGTCACCTGCATCTCTGAGGTTATTGATATTTCTCCCGGCAATCTTGATTCCAGCTTGTGCTTCTTCCAGCCCAGCGTTCCTCATGATGTACTCTGCATAGAAGTTAAATAAACAGGGTGACAATATACAACCTTGATTTACTCCTTTTCCTATTTGGAACCAGTCTGTTGTTCCATATCCAGTTCCTAGTTCCCACCAAAATATATCTTAGTTCCCGCCAGACTCCAGAAGAGATATTTTAATTTCTTCTTTCCTATAGCCATTCATAGGCCTATTCAGAATGTTTCCTGTGAGCTAAATAAAGATATTTTAGCTTAATGTTCCAGGCATAGGAGTCAGGATCCTAAGAGATTGACCATCATGCCTCCGTTAATCAACGGGCAGCATCCCTTTAGTGATTAACTTGTAGCAAAAGTAATAGGGTACAAAGGTTCAAATGAAAGAAATAGATCCAATACGGAGTCAGACTTGTTCTTCCCTATTACATAATTGGGGCTTTCCAGGTGGTTCAGTGATAAGGAATCTGCCTGCCAATGCAGAAGACATGGCTTTGATCCCTGGGTCAGGATAATCCCCTGGAGAAGGAAATGGCAGTCTGCTCCGGAACCTGGTGGATTGCAGTCCATGAAGTCACAGAGTCAGACATGACTGAGTGAGTGAGCACATAGGCAGGCACATAAAACATAGTTAATTCTCACACTGGAATGCTACGTATACTAAATCGGGTGATATATTATTAATTCATTTTGCCAATAAGGAAAGAGGCTCAGCAAGGTCCCAGGACTTCTCCAGTTTACATATTAAGCAAGTGGTGGAACTAATATCCAAAGGGAGGTCCCCACTACCTCTTGCATTTATAACTACATTTTTTTTGCCATTCAGTGGCTTCAGTTCAGTTCAGTCGCTCAGTCGTGTCCGACTCTGTGACCCCATGAATCACAGTACGCCAGGCCTCCCTGTCCATCACCAACTCCCGGAGTTCACTCAAACTCATGTCCATCAAGTCGGTGATGCAATCCAGCCATCTCATTCTCTGTCGTTCCCGTCTCCTCCCACGCTCAATCCATCCCAGCATCAGACACTTCTCCAGTGAGTCAACTCGTCACATGAGGTGGCCAAAGTATTGGAGTTTCAGCTTCAGCATCAGTCCTTCCAATGAACACCCAGGATTGATCTCCTTTAGAATGGACTGGTTGGATCTCCTTGCAGTCCAAGGGATTAGTACCTGTTTATTGTATTCAGTAGACCATTGCCATTATTGTGAAGGAACTGATTGAAAAGGGGAGAAATAGCCATCTATTTCCTTCCAAACTCTATGTTGCCATTTGAATTCCCAAGAGGGTGCATTTAAACCCATCATCTAATTCAGTTCAGTTCAGTTCAGTCGCTTAGTCGTGTTCGACTCTTTGCGACCCCATGAACCACAGCACGCCATGCCTCCCTGTCTATCACCAACTCCTGGAGTTCACTCAAACTCATGTCCATCGAGTCGGTGATGCCATCCAGCCATCTCATTCTGTGTCATCCCCGTCTCCTCCTACCCCCAATCCCTCCGAGCATCAGACTCTTTTCCAGTGAGTCAATTCGTCACACGAGGTGGCCAAAGTATTGGAGTTTCAGCTTTAGCATAAGTCCTTCCAATGAACACCCAGGATCGATCTCCTTTAGAATGGACTGGTTGGATTTCCTTGCAGTCCAAGGGACTCTCAAGAGTCTTCTCCAACACCACAGTTCAAAAGCATCAATTCTTCAGCGATCAGCTTTCTTCACAGTCCAACTCTCACATCCATACATGACCACGGGAAAAACCATAGCCTTGACTAGACGGACGTTGGTTGGCAAAGTAATGTCTCTACTTTTTAATATGCTATCTAGGCTGGTCATAACTTTCCTTCCAAGGAGTAAGCATCTTTTAATTTCATGGCTGCAATCAGCATCTGCAGTGATTTTGGAGCCCCCCAAAATAAAGTCGGACACTGTTTCCCCTGTTTCCCCATCTATTTCCCATGAAGTGATGGGACCAGATGCCATAATCTTTCTTTTCTGAATGTTGAGCTTCAAGCCAACCTTTTCACTCCCCTCTTTCACTTTCATCAAGAGGCCTTTGAGTTCCTCTTCACTTTCTGCCATAAGGGTGGTGTCATCTGCATATCTGAGGTTATTGATATTTCTCCCGGCAATCTTGATTCCAGCTTGTGCTTCTTCCAGCCCAGCGTTCCTCATGAGGTACTCTGCATATAAGTTAAATAAGCAGGGTGACAATATACAACCTTGACGTACTCCTTTTCCTATTTGCAACCAGTCTGTTTTTCCATGTCCAGTTCTAACTGTTGCTTCCTGACCTGCATACAGCTTTCTTAAGAGGCAGGTCAGGTGGTCTGGTATTCCCATCTCTTTCAGAATGTTCCACAGTTTATTGTGACCCACAATAAAGGCTTTGGCACAGTCAATGAAGCAGAAATAGATGTTTTTCTGGAACTCTATTGCTTTCTCCATGATCCAGCGGATGTTGGCAATTGGATCTTTGGTGCCTCTGCCTTTTCTAAAACCTGCTTGTACATCTGGAAGTTCATGGTTCACACACTGCTGAAGCATGGCTTGGAGAATTTTGAGCATGACTTTACTAGCGTGTGGGATGAGTGCAATTGTACGGTAGTTTGAGCATTCTTTGGCATTGCCTTTCTTTGGGACTGGAATGAAGACTGACCTTTTCCAGTCCTGTGGCCATTGCTGAGTTTTCCAAATTTGCTGGCATATTGAGTGCAACACTTTCACAGCATCATCTTTCAGGATTTGAAATAGCTCAATTGGAATTCCATCACTTCCACTAGCTTTGTTCGTTGTGATGCTCTCTAAGGCCCACTTGACTTCACATTCCAAGATGTCTGGTTCCAGGTGAGTGATCACACCATCGTGATTAACTTCCTCGTGAAGATCATTTTTGTACAGTTCTTCTGTGTATTCTTGCCACCTCTTCTTAATATCTTCTGCTGCTGTTAGGTCCATACCATTTCTGTCCTTTATCGAGCCCATCTTTGAATGAAATGTTCCCTTGATATCTCTGATTTTCTTGAAAAGATCTCTTGTTTTTCCAATTCTGTTGTTTTCCTCTATTTCTTTGCATTGATCGCTGAGGAAGGCTTTCTTATCTCTCCTTGCTATTCTTTGGAACTCTGCATTCAGATGCTTATATCTTTCCTTTTCTCCTTTGCTTTTCACTTCTCTTCTTTTCACAGCTATTTGTAAGGCCTCCTCTGACAGCCATTTTGCTTTTTTGCATTTCTTTTCCATGGCGATGGTATTGGTCCTGTTTCCTCTACAATGTCATGAACCTCCGTCCAGAGTTCATCAGGCACTCTATCTATCAGATCTAGACCCTTAAATCTATTTCTTAGTTCCACTGTATAATCATAAGGGATTTGATTTAGGTCATATCTGAATGGTCTAATGGTTTCCCCTACTTTCTTCAATTTAAGTCTGAATTTGGCAATAAGGAGTTCATGATCGGAGCCACAGTCAGCTCCTGGTCTTGTTTTTGCTAACTGTATACAGCTTCTCCATCTTTGGCTGCAAAGAATATAATCAATCTGATTTCGGTGTTGACCATCTGGTGATGTCCATGTGTAGAGTCTTCTCTTGTGTTGTTGGAAGAGGGTGTTTGCTATGACCAGTGCGTTCTCTTGGCAAAACTATATTAGCCTTTGCCCTGCTTCATTTCGTGCTCCAAGGCCAAATTTGCCTGTTACTCCAGGTGTTTCTTGACTTCCTACTTTTGCATTCCAGTCCCCTATGAAGAAAAGGACATCTTTTTTGGATGTTAGTTCTAAAAGGTCTTGTAGGTCTTCATAGAACCGTTCAATTTTGGCTTCTTCAGCATTACTGGTTGGGGCATACATAGACTTGGTTTACTGTAATATTGAGTGGTTTGCCTTGGAAACAAACAGAAATCATTCTGTCGTTTTTAAGATTGCACCCAAGTACTGCATTTCGGACTCTTTTGTTGACCATGATGGCTACTCCATTTCTTCTAAGGGATTCCTGCCCACAGTAGTAGATATAATGGTCATCATCTGAGTTAAATTCACCCATTTCAGTCCATTTTAGTTCACTGATTCCTAGAATGTCTACGTTCACCCTTGTCATCTCCTGTTTGACCACTTCCAATTTGCCTTGATTCATGGACCTAACATTACAGGTTCCTATGCAATATTGCTCTTTACAGCATTGGACCTTGCTTCTATCACCAGTCACATTCACAACTGGGTATTTGTTTTGCCTTGGCTCCATCCCTTCATTCTTTCTGGAGTTATTTCTCCACTGATCTCCAGTAGCATACTGGGCAACTTCCGACCTAGGGAATTCCTCATTCAGTATCCTATCGTTTTGCCTTTTGATACTGTTCATGGGGTTCTCAAGGCAAGTATACTGAAGTGGTTTGCCATTCCCTTCTCCAGTGGACCACATTCTGTCAGACCTCTCCACCATGACCCGTCCGTCTTGGGTGGCCCCACACGGCATGGCTTAGTTTCATTGAGTTAGACAGGGCTGTAGTCCATATGATCAGATCAACCAGTTTTTTGTGATTATGATTTCAGTGTGTCTGCCCTCTAATGCTCCCTCCCAATACCTACCATCTTATTTCGGTTTCACTTACCTTGGTCATGGAGTATCTCTTCACAGCCGCTCCAGCAATGTGCAGCCGCTGTACCTTACCTTGGAGGAGGGTTATCTCCTCAATGCCGCCCCCCTGTCCTTGAATGTGGAGTAGCTCCTCTCAGCCCTCCTGCACCTGCACAGCCACTGCCTATTGGACGTGGGGTAGCTCCTCTCGGCCGCCGGCCCTGGCCTCAGGTGTGCGGTAGCTCCTCACAGCCGCGCCTCTTTGCCTGGTCGGTTGCACCGGGGCCGGCGTCTCTCGCGTCTGCGCCGCCGGGGCCGGCGTCTCTCGCGTCTGTGCCACTGATTTGATCCCTACAAAAGTCTTAAGATAAAGGTACAGTTAATAGCATTTTATAAAAGAGATTATTGGAACACTAAGAAAGAGGTTGAAAATCTTTTTCCATAAAGGGCTAGGCAGTAGATATTTTAAGCTTTGCAGCCTCTGCTCCAATGATTCAACTTTGCCACTGTAGTTAGAAAGCAGCCACAGACAAAACAGATGGCCATGGCCTTGTTTCAAGAAAGCTTTGCTTAAGGACCTTTAAGTTTGTGTCATATAATTTTCATGTATCATGCAACATTATTCTTCTTTTGATTTTTTTCAAAACTATAAAAATCGATAAAACAGTCTTAGCTTGTGGTTGGGTCAAAACAGATGACAGTGGGCTGTGTGTGACCTTTGGGCCATAGTTGGCCAACTTCAACACTAAGAGGATCAGCAGCAGGCCTAAGGGCACCCACCTAGGAACTGTTGTACCACTTTTTAAAAGTTGGGTGTTTCCCTCAGCAAGGTATAGAGGTTTTCCCTATATTTGAATTTTATTTCAGGTGAAACAACAGAGTTTGATTTTATTTCGCCATCATATCAAAGGGTTAATTACACCTGCTTTTATCTGGGAAAGCTGCCACGATTCCAGTGACCCAGGTTCAGGGTTGACATGCTTTCTAATCGTAGTTCGTTCCTGTGCTGCTAGGCTGTCCAGGTGGGGCCTGGATCTGAGGCTTCCTGGGCAGAGGAAGGGGTTTCTCAGCTCGCGGTACATGCTACAGACACAGCAAATGCTACTCAAGCAGGGGGAAAGAGTCTCATTTGGGACAACTAGATCCAAAGAAGTGATGGTGTCTTCCTTTCCTCTGTGCCTTGGGCACGGTGTGGGAAGCAAGGTAGCTGACTGGTAACCACTTGCTTCTTTCTAAAGAGCCGCCAGCTGACAGTGTGAGCACTTACTATGCTTCTGCTTCCCCAATTCAGCCACTTCCCCAGCTCTGTTTTTTCTCTGCCCAGTACATAAATGCAAGCGTGACATGTCCCATGGTTAAGGATGTATTCTTAGCACTGCATGGAGCTCAGAACTGCAACTTACCATGTGGGCAAAGCATGCAAGGCCTTGTTTGCCAGCTTGTGAATTCACAGCAGGGAGAGTGTGGTCCATCCAGGGAAGAATGCCAACTCTTCAGTGTCCTCCAAAGTCGCTCCTCATGTTAAGGTTCATGATTTAGGATCGAGGATAATACTACAATTAAGGAGGCTATCTAACTGTTACCACATTCCGTTCCCAAATTAATGTTAACTTTAAGGTCTTAGCATTCAATTATCATTCTTGCTGTACAGGAGACACCATCTTTACAGATAAAACAGACATGCTTTTTGCACAAGCAAATGTAGTGAATGTGACATGGAAGGATTTTAGATACTCATAGAGTGAGCCATGTATCTGTCCCCAAACCAGCAAAGATAGGTTCCCAGCCAGAGGTCTAGGTATTAAGGACAATGTCAAATAGGGGAAGCCCTTCAGACTTGTAAGATGTATGTAAGTATGAATAAGATATAACATATATTGCATATATGATATGTGTAATGTATATTTATATTATATAGTTAGGTAGACAGACTATAACTAGAGAGAGTGGAGCCCTCTGCTTGACTCAAAGCAAATTTGGGAAAATAATAGGTTTATGTATATATACATATATGTTAATGTATATTCATTATATAAAATATATATGTGTGCTTAATCACTCAGCCATGTCTCTTTGCAACCCAATGGACTGTAGCCCACCAGGCTCCTCTGTCCATGGGGATTCTCCAGGCAAGAATACTGGAGTGGGTTGCCATGCCCTTCTCCAGGGGATCTTCCCAACCCAGGGATCAAACCTAAGTCACCTGAATTGCAGATGGATTCTTTACCATTTGGGCCACCAGGGAAACCCTAAAATATATATACAATGTAACATATATACATCTATATTTTATATTATATATACATGTACATATTTTTCCCAGACTGTAAGCCAAGCAGGGATTCCATTGTCTCTAATTATGATGAGATAGAATTAAAAACTCAGTCATTTTTGGAAATATTTCTCTATAAATCCAGAATATCTTTTAGGACTCTGTAGTTGGCTATGACAGAGAAGGCAATGGCAACCCACTCCAGTACTCTTGCCTGGAGAATCCCATGGACGGAGGAGCCTAGTGGGCTGCAGTCCATGGGGTCGCTAAGAGTCGGACACCACTGAGCGACTTCACTTTTACTTTTCACTTTCATGCATTGGAGAAGGAAATGGCAACCCACTCCAGTATTCTTGCCTGGAGAATCCCAGGGACAGAGGAACCTGTTGGGCTGCCATCTATGGGGTTGCACAGAGTCGGACAGGACTGACGCACCTTAGCAGCAGCAGCAGCAGTTGGCTATGAAAATAATTTTGTGAGTAGCCGTACAAGGCTTAGAAACCCAAAGTCTGAGAGTACTCTAGAACTGAGTGTATAGGACAAGGCCTAGTAGCCAGTTCTGCTACTACAGGTGTATTGATTTGGGGGACCTCAGTAAGTGGCCCTCATTTTGGACCTGGGATCCAGAGTTTCTGGACCTTCTTATGGAGGTCATGTTTAAGCCAGATTAGGGAACTCAGTTAGCATATGATCCAGGTCCATATTAGCTATCATTATTACCATTATTCTATGCCAGACAATTGCATTAGGTACAGTTTTATGCATCACTTCACTTCAGTTCAGTTCATTCGCTCATTTGTGTCCGATTCTTTGCGACCCCATGGACTGCAGCACGCCAAGCCTCTCTGTCCATCACCAACTCCCGGAGCTTACTCAAACTCATGTCCATCGCATCAGTGATGCCATCCAAACAGCTCATCCTCTGTCGTCCCCTTCTCCTTCCACCTTCAATCTTTCCCAGCATCAGGGTCTTTTCCAGTGAGTCAGTCCTTTGCCAAAGTATTTCACTAATCCTCACAATAAGTACAGGAAATAAGTGCTATGATTATTATCCCTATTTTACAATGAAGAAACAGGCACTGAGAAGTTAAGTAACTTACCCCCATTCACATCTAATAAGAAGTAGAGTCAAGATTCATACCCAAACAGTGTGACTTCAGATATTACCAAGATCTTAACCCAGTCCCCACACTGCCTCCTCAGAGGACAAAATCTGAGCTCTTCCTGTCCTTCAGGTGGTGAAGGAATGGGATACATTTGGAGAAGAATGTAGGTTCTGGCTTTCATCAGCCAGCTAAGTCATTTGCTCTTCACCTGAATTCCAAAATCCAAGTTCTCACAAGAATGAATGAAAGTCAAAGTAACTCAATATCCTTTGTTCGGGCTTCTCTGGTGACCCAGATGGTTAAAAAAAAATCTGCCTGCAATGCAGGAGACCTGGGTTTAATCCCTGGGTGAGGTAGATCCCCTGGAGGAGGAAATGGCAACCCACTCCAGTATTTTTACCTGGAAAATCCCATGGACAGAGGAGCCTGGTGGGCTACAGTCCATAGGGTCGTAAAGAGTCAGACACAACTGGGTGACTAACACACCCACTCCCCTGACCCTTATTTATATTTATCCCTTGTTCAGACTTTCATTTCACAAGTATTTGTTGTATGTGCTCGGCCTGTAAGTAGAGATTTTACTGGAACTAACATTGATGAAACTCTTCCATGTACACTTGGTTATCAACGTGCAAAGTTAAACATGAAAAGTCATAAACATGCAAGTGTTACCTGTAGACATGTGACCAAATGAGACTGCCATACATGAGTGTCTAGAGCTGGGCTATCCAAAAAGATAGGCATGTAGGCACATGTGGCTAGTTAAGTTTAAGTTATTTGTAATTAAATGAAGTTAAAAATTCAGTTCTTCAATCCCACTTGCCACGCTTAATTGCTCAATGGCCATATCTAACTTGTGGCTACCATATTGGACAGCAAAGATATAGAATATTTCCATCACTGCAGAAAGTTCCAATGGACAGCACTGATCTAAAGAGAAAAGAAGGAAGGAGAAGAGTAGTGTTCACAGAATCTTGAGTACCACCAACAGTGAGGTGTTTGAAATAGAAAATGGAGCCATTAAGGAGACAGGAGAGGAGATGGAGAAGATGGAAAGATAAACTGGATAATGTGGGGTCAGGAAAGCCAAGAGTGGGGGAATATCCAAGAACCAAGTGTGGTTCTTAATGTCAGGTGTTGGCAAACAGATCTTTTGAACTTAAGGGTTGAAAAATACCGTCTGGATTTGATAAATAGGAGGAAACTTGGTGCACCGTGGTGAACACTGATGGTGGGGCAGCTTTATCACAAACATCGTGTTGGACAGTGGAACGATCCACCACTGCTCTCAAGTCCTGTGAGGCAGACATCACACTATTCATTTTGAGAACCTGACTTACCACCAGCTTTAACAGCATAGAGGGCAGTGTGCCTCCTGACTAGCCTGCTGCCTCAGTGGCCCTTTCTAAGCTTTCAGCCTTGAACATCTCCAAAACTGTTCCAGGAGTGGTGAAGTGCTCACAGCTCTAGGGGAGCAGTCCTATTTCATTCAAAAGTTATGACCGAGTTTGAAAATGAGAGTAAAAAATCATGTCTGTGACCTTTGTCACAGGCATAAGTCATCGTTAATAAGAACTGAATGGCAGGTGAGGGAGGACCAGGCAGCATGGCGGAGAATATTAAACCTCAAGGGCCATAAAAAGCGTGAGCAAGGGCCCTTCAAGTGGACTTAAATGAACCCTCTGGGGTTCTTTCCGTCACACTTAACATGGTGATTCTGCTGAGATCAGAGCTAGAGAGGAACATAAATCTGCATGTTCAGGATTTTGACCCACAGTCTGATAGTGGTGTATGTCCAGACATGTGTTCTTAGAAGCAGAAAGAAAGCTGAGCTTTCATGTTGACCTGTCTTTGTTCCATCGTCCCAGGTTCTTCTTTTCTTGTAGCTTTCTAGACACCTTCTCGGGGAAGGCAATGACACCCCACTCCAGTACTCTTGCCTGGAAAATCCTGTGGGCGTAGGAGCCTGGAGGCTGCAGTCCACGGGGTCGCTAAGAGTCCGACCCGACTGAGCGACTTTACTTTCACTTTTTACTTTCATGCATTGGAGAAGGAAATGGCAACCCACTCCAGTGTTCTTGCCTGGAGAATCCCAGGGACGGGGAAGCCTGGTAGGTTGCCATCTATGGGGTCACACAGAGTCAGGCACTACTGAAGTAACTTAGCAGCAGCAGCAGCAGCAGGCACCTTCTACGGTAGAGTGTGAGAGGGCTGTGGTTCACACAGTTTAGATATGGGTTCTAATCCAGGCTTGCTGTTGACTTAGTGACCTCAGTGCTGAAGTCCCACTGGAGGCCTTGACAGTAATTGAACTGGAGACTGGGATGTGGTGGGGTGGCATGGTAGCCCTCAGTCTTCTCATCTGCAATGAGTTGTGTGTTAATTTCTTTTCCTTTGGCCACACTTCCCAAGACCCTCCCCCACCCACATTGGGGACAGGAGGAGTGTTCTGGAATCTTGGTTCTCTAAGGGGGCTGCAAACTTGACACGCCAAGCTAACACTAGGGTAGGCTTGAGACGGCTGCCTGCTCCCTCTTTATAAGAATCAACACTGGAATGGGATGGTTAACGTAAAGAAACCACTGTCAGACACTTGCAAAGGGTTTTCTAGTCCTTGCCTTTCTCTTTCGGCACAAGTGTGCATACACATGCACATGCATACAGCTGCTCAAACCACAGAGCAGTGCCTTGCTGCCTCTTCAGCCCAGGATGGACATAAGGAATTGCTGAAGGAGGGCAGATGTGTGAGGAAAACTATGATGTCAGTAACTTTGATCTGGATTAAATGTGCATTGTATATGATCTCTGACACAAGCATCTCTAAGATTAATAATGGTTGCTGAGGTAGGCAGAGTTTCAGGGACCAGACCATTCCTTTAATTATAACCA
Organism: Moschus berezovskii; assembly: GCF_049115385.1. Taxonomy (NCBI): domain Eukaryota; kingdom Metazoa; phylum Chordata; class Mammalia; order Artiodactyla; family Moschidae; genus Moschus; species Moschus berezovskii. Next base: position 128,961,552 of record NC_142488.1, on the reverse strand, counting down.
TCATCTTCCCACTTCTCCCCACCCACCTTCACATGCCCCAACAAGGCACACAGAGTACCTAGCCCAGTTCCTAGCACACATTAAGGACTCATCAAAGGCCAGGTTTATTCATGAAGTAACTGTGCTGATCGTTGTTATGAGTAGAGAAGAAGGGGAATACAGGATCCTAACCTTCAGAATTAACCAGAACAATTGCCATTTATTGAAGTCCTGTTAGATTTCAGCTGCTTTATTAGAATCATCTCCCCTTAGCCTCCTGATAACCTTGAAGAGCTCCAGTTTACAGAGGAAGAACTGAAGTTTAGAGAGGTGACATAATTGCTCCAAGTCACATCGCTCCTAACTGGTGGAGTTGGTCCAGGTCTCAGATTCTGGAGGTTGTACCCTTTTCTCTTATACACATCGCACTCAAGAAGCAAGACAGAGAAGATAATGAGGAGGCCAGGATCAGGCCCCAGAGTGAGGCCAGCAGGGCTGCAGAGAGCAGGGTTAAAGGTCATCCTGTTCCCCTGGTGACCTCGGGCTTGAGATCAGTGAGCTAGGCCATTGTAACCACTCCACACGCTTTTTTTCTCCTCAGCCCATATGCGAACTTCATTCTCCCTTTGTTCGCTAATCCAGAGAACCAGGTGATGAGAACAGTATACTTGAGGTGTCTGCGGGAGCCATGTGCTGCTTTGCTTACTATTAATAGTTCCCTCTCAGCCAGTTGCCATAAATGGCATTTTACAGGGAAGATGACCAGTTTGAAATAAGCCCTAAGGAGCTGTCAGGGCACCAATATTCACTTGGTATTTGCAGGGTTCCCCATCTATTGCAAAAACTTAGGCTTGTTGAGATCCTGAAGCAAATGTGAGTTCATCAGTTTCATGATGTCATCCCCAGTCGTTGGTCTGGGTATCTATGGTTAATCAGACATTTGCATCTTTACCTATGAATCGAAAGCCAACAATAACTTTGACCAAACTGCAGTGAAAACTGAGTGCAGGCAGCATGCAGTAAACCTTTCTACCCTCTCATTACGAAAGGGTTATGATTTGCTCTTGGCTATGGGTTGGCCTTCAAGAGTTAATGTGCAGCCAGGAGACCTGCCTGCTGTTCCCGCTGGCCTGCCAGCACAGTTGTATTAAAGTAAAGTAGGTGCAGACCATCCCAAGATGATTCAAAAGGAAGGGGGGGGGCTCAATTTATTCACATGAGCTGCTTTCATTATTTTCCATTAGTATATAGCCAAATCATTGATTGTGGATCTATTATTTACTTAGCATAAATGAAATGACTGTTATAGAAGATAGAATGCATTTATTGATTTTGGCTGCGTCCTTTAACAAGGATAAATGATTTTACTTCAGAGAGTTTTTGTAATAAAAACTTGCTGCAAGAGCTGCAGGACCACAATGCTTCAAGGCCAGCTGCAGTTTAAGGAGGGAGCATGTGATATGCCAAGGGATTTACATTTCCTGCGTGAGAGGAGGGTAAGTCCTGTTCATCTCAACCTTTCCCTGGTGATAACTGAGAAGGGAGGGTTTGAGAGCCAAGAAATCAGAGCCGAAGTGTTACATGGTATCAGCCTTCGGAGCTGCATTTGCAGGGACAGCACAAGAGCAGTATAGCCCACTGGAGTCTAACTGACCTGGTTCGAATCTCGCCCGACTACTTTTTAGATGCGTGGTGCTGGGCAAGTCCATTAACCTGGCTTTTTATGATGTCAGAAATGGGTTGGGTAACAGGACCAACTTCACAACTTTGCCAAAGATATTGAATGAGCTCTTCTGGGTAAAGTACCTCGCCCAGAACCTGGTGGAGGGCGGGTCCTCAAATCTGCTTTATCCACTCCCCACCCCCTTTCCGTCTCAGCCTTCCACATCTCCTTGCCCATCTGTCCCTGCAGCGCTCAGTACCTGTCTTCCTCAGCAGTCTGAGCATTTCAAGGTAAGGGATTACCCGTTTGGCCCTTTTTGGTGGCCTCCAGCCTCCATTCCTTTGACAACTCACTTTTGACTCACACTCATTTCTAGGCACAGAAGATTTCACAGAGAGCGACTGGCTTCTCCTCATGCTTGCCTGACATTTTCATGATGACTGAAAACAATCACAAGACAGTTATTTTTAGATTTTCTCAGAAACTCAGTGAGGTGCCACACTGGATTAAAATTCACCTCTATGTGTATATTCAGCATCTACTAAGTTAAAAGAGTTGGGAAGCAGCTTGGGAGAATATCCAGTGACACACAGGGTAGGTGAGGCACAAAGACTGGGGGAGGGGGTGAGGAGTGGGGTTGTGTCGGCAGGGAGAGCCCTGAGGTAGTGGTGATCAGCATACAGAAAATGTAACATGACCTGCCAGTCAAACCATGATGTCACACTTGTTCCTAAGATAGCACGTGATTAGGTGCCAAGCCAGTAAGTGCCACGCTCGGAAAACACACAGGGTTATTTCTCCCATCTCTGTCCTACCCTATTCACCCCCAGCTCTCATCTCACAGCTTCTCATATGCAGCTCTGTTATAGGATGCTCATCATACCACCTTATTGTGATTGAGGGGAAGGGAAAGGTTATGGTGTCCAAGGAAGGCTTCATGGATGACAGGGGCTTCATTCAGCCTAGAAGTAGATAAAGGATTGGCATTAGACAAAGGGAAGGAGGACATTCCAGATGGAGTCTACGGTGGTAACACAAGCCTGGAGCCAGAAATCTGCATGGTACATTGTGGTGGGGAGGAGAGATGTGGGGAGAGGCGGGAATGGGCAGGACTATCAAATCACCAGGATGACTGGAATGGGAAATGTGTGCTGCGATGGTCTAATTGTCCCCCAGGCAGCCTAGCATTCATGGATACTGTGCTCCACTAAAGTGCTGGGATGGGAGGTGAGCAGATGGGGTGTGGAAATTAGCCAAGAGGAAGAAATCCTATAAGCTTTGCTAGGGCTCCCCACCCCAGTTAGGAACATAAGGCCCTGGCAAGGGTCCTTGCTTGATTTGGACCCATTCCTTATCCTACTCTGGCTGTCAATTGTTAGGGAAAAAGGAAAAAGGCAGCTGGCCTGCCTGAAGGCTCAATCATTAGCTAATGCTGCCATCTCCAGGAATCTGCTTGCTAATGACGAGCACCCAGTAGCCTGCATCAGACTTTTCTGCCATAACAGTCTCCTCCCCAAATCCTACTCCAGCCTCCACAGGCTGGCTTGGCTTCTCCAGCCTGAAATTTGACCGGGAAGCGGAAGGGAGGGATGAGCTGCCCAGAGCTCCCAGAATCTCTGACTGCCAGCTGCCTTCTGTTTTCTCTGGTCTGACAGGGGTGCGTAGCAAAGGTTGTCATCTGAAGGATGACATTTGTATTCGTTTGCCAGGGCTGACATAACAAAGCACCACTGAATGCGTGACTTGAACCATCAAAATTTATTTTCTCACAGTTCTCGAGTCTAAGATCAAGGGGTCAGCAGAGATGGTTTCTTCAAAGACCTCTGTCCTTGACTTGCAGATGGCCACCTTCTAAATGTCTGCAAGTGGACTTGCCTCTGTGTGTGTACATCTCTGGTTCTCTTTGTGTGTCCAAATCTCCACTTCTGTGGACACCCTTCTGTTTGGACTTTGACTGTTGTTTGGTCGCTAAGTCATGTCTGACTCTTTTGCCACCCCCTGGACTGTAGCCCACCAGGCTCCTCTGTCCATGGAATTCTCCAGGCAAGAATACTGGAGTGGGTTTCTGTTCCCTTCTCCAGGGTAATCTTCCCAACCCATGGATTGAACCTGCGTTTCCTGCAGCTCCTGCATTGGTAGGTAGATTCTTTACCACTGAGCCACCTGGGAAGCCCCTACTGCTTTCCTTTAATATAATTATCTCTGTAAAGGCTGTATCTCCAAATAGTCACATTTTGAGGTGCTGAGGCAATTAGGACTTCAACATATGAATCTGGGGTATAAGTTCAACCCCCCATATATTCCTCATACAGTGAAGACTTTGGGTAAGCTCTTTCCCTCTCTTGACCTTTATGATAAATGAGTTAGAGCTACCAGCTTAGAAATCTTCTCCACAAATAACTGATTCTATGAAGTATGGGTAAATTTTTTAGAAAAGAAATGCAAATTTGTGATGATTCGCTAACAAATGGATTTTCATAGTCCAGACTGATTTCTTATTCTGACAGCAAACTAATGTAGCAATTTCATTATAGAGCTTGAACTTGATCTATATGTTCATTAATTTGTTTATTAAATAACTACATCTGAATGTCTTATATATATCAGGTGCTATGCTAAAGGCAAGAGAAAAATCCTGAATCTATTAGATCATATTTTCTAATTAGCTCTGTTGTAATTTTAGATAAATATTCCATAAGAAATTGTTGGACACTGAGGTGAAAAAAACAGAACTAATATTGGGTTTAACCATCTTTCTGCTTTTAACAACGAGTTTGTACATGTAGTCTTAAGGTATTAATTTTCCATACATAGTTCTCTAATTTATGTATTCTTTCACTAACTCGTGTGTTCTACACATATTCAGTTCAGTTCAGTCACTTTGTTGTGTCCAACTCTTTGAGATCCCATGGACTGCAGCATGCCAGGCTTCCCTGTCCATCACCAAATCCCGGAGCTTGCTCAGACTCATGTCCATCAAGTCGGTGATACCATCCAACCATCTCATCCTCTGTCATCCCCTTCTCCTCCTTTTCCAACATCAGGGTCTTTTCCAAGGAGTCAGTTCTTCACATCAGGTGGCCAAAGTATCGGAGTTTCAGCTTCAGCATCAGCCCTTCCAATGAATATTCAGGACTGATTTCATTTAGGATTGACTGGTTGGATCTCCTTGCAGTCCAAGGGACTCTCAAGAGTCTTCTCCAACACCACAGTTCAAAAGCATCAGTTCTTCAGTGCTCAGCTTTCTTTATGGTCCAACTCTCACATCTATACATGACTAGTGGAAAAACCATAGCTTTGACTAGACGGACCTTTGTTGGCAAAGTAATGTCTCTGCTTTATAATCTGCTGTCTAGGTTGGTCATAGCTTTTCTTCCAAGGAGCAAGTGCCTTTTAATTTCATGGCTGCAGTCATCATCTGCAGTGATTTTGGAGCCCAAGAAAAGAAAGTCTGTCACTGTTTCCATTTTTTCCCCATCTGTTTGCCATGAAGTGATGGGACCGGATGCCATGATCTTTGTTTTTTGAATGCTGAATTTCAAGCCAGTTTTTTCACTCTCCTCTTTCATTTTCATCAAGAGTTTCTTTAGTTCTTCGCTTTCTGCCATATTAGGTTGGACAAAAAGTTCATTCAGGTTTTTCATAACATCTTACTAAAAACCCAGAACAAACCTTTTGGCCAACCCAATATTTTAAATATTCACAGTCAGTGTGCCAGGCACTGTGCTAGGTGCTGACAATAATGTGGTAAATGAAACCAGCAAGGTTACTGCCCCATGGAGCTGACAGTCTCAGGTGGATCTGAGGCTATTTTATTTATTTCATGAAATGTGATGAGTATATAGTATAAGATGTGTCAGGAATTGCCCAGACTACTCCCAAGCTCGGTGATTCACTAGAAGGACTCACAGGGTTTAGCATACAGTCTTGCTCTTGTTTGTGATTTATTACAACAAATACAGCAAAGCCAGCTTGAGGATAAGGTACATGGGAAGAAATCTGGAGGAAACCAGGCACAAGTCTCCAAGGGGCCTTTCTAAGAGGACATGCTTGTTTCACCAGCAAGAAGCATAACAGCACATGTGGAAAGCTGTCTATTCAGGAATCTCATTAGAGACCCAGAACCCTGGATTTCTACTGAGAGCTAGTCATATAGGCACCATCTCTCTGCCTGATATATGCCAAAATTCCAGATACCCAGAAGGAAAACAGATAGGTATTCAGCATGAACCACCTTGTTTGTACAGAATTGTTTAAATGCACCAAGTCACATTTATCATTTCATGCAAGTTTCATATCGTTTTAGGGAACTGTTTGCCAGCCTAGTTCCAGACACCAGACAAGGGGCCAACTGTGCAAGCAGGCCTTTTTAAGGACAGTAGTGTCAGGGCAGTTAAGTTGGTGAAGTATTGCGTGTGTGTGGTGGAAACTGCTGCTGCTGCTGCTGCTAAATCACTTCAGTCGTGTCCGACTCTGTGCGACCCCAGAGACGGAAGCCCACCAGGCTCCCCCGTCCCTGGGATTCTCCAGGCAAGAACACTGGAGTTGGTTGCCGTTTCCTTCTCCAATGTGTGAAAGTGAAAAGTGAAAGTGAAGTCGCTCAGTCGTGTCCGACCCTTAGCGACCCCACGGACTGCAGCCTACCAGAGTTAATTTTCTAGAAATGAGAATTCTGACTGATTGAAGGCAGAGGAGAGGGAGTCAGATTAATCTAATGGACAGTCTTGTATCCATTCATTCATTCAAAACAATATTTATTGACTGCTTACCATGTGCCAGCTATTATATAAAGCAGAGTACACACAGGGAACCAAACCAATGTTCCTGTCCTCAGAGAGCCTCCGTTTTAGTGCCTCTTATCCACATATGCTGAATTATACCACATCCATTTTACTGGAAATTCTCTCTCTAGTTTTAAATAGACCATGAACATGTAGATCTATTTGGCATGCTCCTTCATTAGAAAAAACACAAGAAGGTAATTTCTATCCAAAATTCGAGCTAGTCCTGTGTGTAAGTAACATGTACATAGTAAATGCTCATAAAATGGATTTTTAAGTGGGAGCCAGTTATTACACTATGATCAAAGACTTTGGCATTATTTCAGTTTTGAGTCTCAGAATCGGAATCCATTTATGTGTTGGCTGCATGATTTTGTTGATGGTGATGGTAATGGTGGTGATAACAAGAGGAAGGAATAACCTGTTAGCTATTGAGAGCAGCAAGACACAACCAGGCCAGAAAACGTTTATCAGCTTTAGTCAAACAAAAGAGCACAGTTAGAAGTCTAGTGTCAGATCAATTTTGATTAAGTTCACAAGAATCCTGCTACTTGATAGGCTGAAGTATTCTTATTCATTGTCTAGTCCAGCCAACCAGTCAGCCATCTCAATCCTGTCACCCTATTGTACCACTGAGAGTGGCTCTCAGCTCAACTGGAGACATTTTATGAAATAATAATTTGCTTTCATTGAGTTAAGTCTTAGACTCAAACATTGCCCAAATTTGGCCACACAACTAGAAAGATCAGGATGGTTATAGGATTCATTGTCTCATCTCACAGGTTCCAGGAGTCTTATAGTTTGGCATTGTTGATCCTTAGTTGAATTGGGCTCTCTTGAAACTCTATCATACTGGCAGGACAGATGCTTGGTAATTCAGACACATTCTGATCTTTGCACTCTAAAAATTCAAAGCGTAGCTCATAGCGTCAAAAGGGAAACCACTTCTGCACCTGTGACTTCATGTCTATCAGTAAAATTACTTCCTGTGTATTTGCTCTGTTCATATCTGACAATTAAAACTTGAGCCCCTGACAGGGCCTTCTTTTTTGTTGTTGGTGGTGGTGGCCACGTGACTCAGAGAAAGGGAAAAAATAATACCCAGATAAGTAAAGCTTTACCTAGCATTTAACTTTTGGAAAAGACAAAAACTGGAGATATGCTAACATACAGGTTGAATTCCTTAGTGCCTAGAACAATGCTTAGAATGCAGAATGCTCTCAAATATTTGATGAATGTCTGAGAAAATGGAGGATTCAACATATTAAAGCAAAGTAGTGCTTAGGGAATGTGGGAAAATGAAGCTAACCTGTAATGTGGTCAGTTATCTGGGTACGTATTTCTAATTTTAAAATTCTTTTCACGTTTCAACTATAAAAAATCATCATCACTAAAAATGAGTAATGGAAGGTGCTGATTCAAATACAGATACCTCTGATATTTTTCTGACAATGAGAAATAGCCTCTGAGGATAAATGTCTGGAAAATAAATTGTTCACAAAACTATATTTTAAATTAAATCCATGGTCTGTGCTTTGGTCCAAACAGTACAAAGGATTTGTGTACTTCAAGGAGGTATAAAATAGACTCAGGAACATGGGTTCAGGAGACAGACAGCATTACGTGTAATTTATACGAGGTCAGGGCTAGTGAGGTTTGTTTATCACAGTCTGTACACCCGGTCATCTACAAACCTCTTGATCACACACCTCTACCTGAGTGTACATATTTATTTGTGTGCAATTATGTATATGTAAAGCCTTCCCTGGTGGTTCAGATGGTAAAGCGTCTGCCTACAATGTGGGATACCTGGGTTCAATCCCTGGGTCGGGAAGATCTGGAGAAGGAAATGGCAACCCACTCCAGTATTCTTGCCTGGAAAATCCCACGGACGGAGGAACCTGGTAGGCTACAGTCCATGGGGTCGCAAAAAGTCGAACACGATAAATGTTAACTAACATATTTAAATTATATTCTAAAATAAACATAAGCATACAAATAAAAAAGGATGAAAGAAATAAGTGTAATTGGAGTTCAAATCTGTTCTTCCCACATCTGATTGCTTTGCCCATCCCTGAGACTCATGTATCTGACTTCAGAGAACACTTTTCTAGAGTGTGGTCCATCATAGGAGGTGCTCAACTCTTTTCTTTATTTAATTATGTATTTATTTGTCTGTGCCAGGTCTTAGTTGTGGCATGCAGAATCTAGTTCCCTGGCCAATTCCCTGATTGAACCCAGGCCTCTTGCATTGGGAGCTCAAGAGTCTTAGCCACGGGACCACCAGGGAAGTCCTTCAATTCTTTTTTAATAATATTTGTTGAATTATTAAATGTGTTCAAATGTAAGTTCTTCTACTACCTGTGTGAACCTGAGCAGGTTCTACTTTCCATATACTGGACTTTTGTCATCTATAAAATAGAATAAGTTAATAATAGCTGCATTTTGAGATAATCATGAAGAGTAAATGTAAATAATCATTGCTATGTTGATGATGATGACGATAATGGTAACAGTGGCAAACACTGTTAACTGCTTCCTTCTCAGATGAAGGTAATTCGGCTTCACCCTTACTACACCATTACTTTTGACCATGGATACCCTTCACATATTCCACTTGATAGGATGTGTTATTTAATAGGGTGTGATGTAGGGTCTGTGCCTACTGGAAAATTCTGTTGCTGCTTATGGATGTAATTTCCTGCTAATGGATTTACAAAAAAAAAAAAGTGAAAAGGGAAGAGGTGGTTACTCTCTTTAAGCTCATCTTGAAAGGTGATGCCTTTCAACAATAAAAGTTACTGAAACAGAATAAAAGATGCTAGCAGAAAGATACTATTTCCTCTCCTTCACTCCCTCCTCTTCCTCTGTTATAAATGTTAGCATTTCTCAAGATTTTGTCCTCAGCCTCCTCCTCATCTCCTTCTATGTCTCCTTCCCAGGGCATCACATCTTATCTACTCTACTCCCCAAGACTGCAGTTACCGTCTCTTTGCTCTTCACTCCAGAATCTCTGACTCCATATCAGGTCCCTCTTCCATATCCCAAACCTACTAATTCTAGATCATCTCCACCACCCCTCAGGCATATTCAAGACTGAATTTGTGCACATATGCATGGGCACAAGTGTGAAATGATTAGTTAGCAAAGAATCAGAAAATATTTGGCTTGTAGTGCCAGTTGTCACTCACTTTTGGAATGATGTTGGGTGAGTTTACTTTCCTCACCTGTAAAAATAGAATATTGGGAAAAAGAACTCCGAGGTTCCCTATCTTTTCTTTTTTCCGTGCCTCATTGCTGATGGGACCTTAGTTCCCTGACCAGGGATTGAACCCAGGCCCTGAGCAGTGAAAGTGCAGAGTCATAATCACTGGACCACCAGGGAATTCCCCTCATGGTTCCCTGTCTTGATGAACAACAACACCCCAACCATCCAGTTGCCCAAGTCAAAAATCCCTAGAGTACTCTTTGACACCTGCCTCTTCCTTACCTTCCATCTCCAGTCCATAATCATGTTCTATGAATTCTACATCCACAGTGGCTTTGAAGTCTGCTTTTTCTCTGTTCACCATGTCATTGCCTCAATTTAGGCTCTCGACATTACTTCTGGGATAGCTGACATCTCAGACGTCATCCTTCTCCTCTAGTCTTGTACTTGCAGCCACCACACAGTCTTCACACTGCAGCCACTGAGCTCTTTCTAAAATGCCAACTGGGTCGGGTCCCTCACTGAAAATGCATATTTCCCCCCTGGCACATAGGATGGTGGCAAGCCTTTCCGTGGTCCATGAGGTGCCACACAATCCAGCCTCCTAGCAACTTTCACGACACATTCCAAACTGGATGCGTCTCTCAACTGGTCTGATTGTCTCAAGCCTGTCTGTCTTTGTACTTGTTCCCTCTGCCAGGAATTCTTAGCCCCTCCCAACTCACTTGACTAATGACTGCTGGCCTTCAAAATTCTGCCACCACCACATGCTCTGAGAAGGTGCTTCCCTGACCACCCCCCACCCCACGGCTGGGTTTGATAGATGCCCCACTTTGTGCTTTCATAATGCCTTGTGCCACATCCCTGTTGTTATGCTGACTCCCTTGTAAGGTAATTAATTATATGTGTGTTAGTTGCTCTCTCCTGGGAGCTAAGAGCTCATTTAGCATAGAGACTTTGTATGATTCTTCTGGGTTCTGCCCCTTTCTAGAGTAGTTCCTGTTTTCACCTGATTGCATCTTGTTTCAGATTAATATCCCCTTTTCTGGATGCCTTCCCTGATTACAACCTCCCAAACTCCAACCAGTGTCTTCGATGTCCCTGCTCTGTAACCCTGAACCTCTCTCCTCTTTAAATGTTTACTTCTCTGTCTTGTCCACTATATGCAGAATCCCTTGAGATTTTATTCAACATGGTGTTTCCGACCCCAGTCTCCTGTTACAGTCAAGCACAGAGCCAGGTACAGATTACTCATTCATTAAACGTTTGCTGATTTCACTTTGCATTTGGACATTGTGATTTTGCCTCATTTCTATTTCATTTAAATGACATTCCTGTTTGTATACCGCTCCTGGTTGCATCTTTTCCAAGCATTATACAGTTTTACAGATTTGGACTCTTTTGTCCTCTAGGTGGGGTTGTTTGGAAAAGAAATGCAAAGTTATGTATACTTCAGAAGAAGGAGGGACTATATTGGTCAGCTAGGGCTGACATAGCAAAATACTAGAAACAGCATGACTTAAACACTGGACATTTCTTTTCTCAAAGCCTCTTTCCCGGCTTGTAGATGGCTAACTTCTCATGGTGCCATTACATAGTCCTGGGGGTTGGGGAGTGGGAAAGAGAGATTTTCTGAGTGCTCTAGTGTCTCTTCCTCTTCTTTATAAGAAGAAGGGACTCCAGTCCCTTCAGATTAGGACCCTACCATTATGATGTCATTTAGCCTAATTAACCCCCTAAGGGGGCTTCCTTGGTGGCTCATGGATAAAGAATCCGCCTGTAATGCAGGACCTGCAGGAGACATGGGTTAGATTCCTGGTTCAAGAAGATTCCCCTGGAGAAGGGAATGGCTCCCTACTCCAGTATTCTTGATTAGAGAATCCCCATGGACAGAGGTGCCCTGGTGGGCTACAGTCCATAGGGTCGCAAAGAGTCAGACACGACTGAAGCGACTTAGCATGCACACATGCACCCCTCTAAAGGCCCTATAGCCAAATTGGGGGCTAGGGCTTCAACCTCTGAATCTGGGGGGTGACACACAATTCAGTGCATAAGAGAATATATCCCAAGGTTATCAACATTTTGTGCCACTCCATTAAACACTATATTTATATTGTCTTAGAACAAAAGCAGCAGGGTTGGTTGTAACCCCAACTTACGATGAGACTTCCTGAGTCTCTGTTCCCTCGTGTGTCAAAGGAGGGGACTTCCGCTGTGGAAGCAGTGTGGGGGCAGGTGAGCCCACAGGAAACCCTCACGCTGGAGAAATGATACTTGAGTTCTTTCCCTTTTCTGGTGCTTCATTACCTCAGAAGCCTAGAGTAACCGTGGCTGGCCCACAAGTGCCCTCCTTCTAGGTCAAGTGGACTGTCTTCTTCAAGGGCTTCAGTTTTCTGGATACCAGGTTTTCGAAACTTCCTTCAGGGAGCCCTCACCTTGAAACCAGAAATTCCAGAAGTAGTGGAGGCAGCGCCATCCAGGGCAGTTTTCTGGCCTCTTGACTCTGGGGTCATCTGATTCAAAGGTGGAGAACACAACACCCACCTAGGATCAGGACCTTGGAGCCACTCCACGGGCCCCCTGAGTGATTCTGCCCTGGCTAAAGAGGCTCATGCCCAAGGAGACCTTAGCTCGGCATGTCCTCAGTGGTTTTCACTAAATACTAGTATTAAGGAACATTAGTAGTTATTGTGGGAAATAAAGGATTCTGGGGACAAATTAGTATGTTTAACCCAGAGTTTCTTTATTGTAGCCTTTATGAGAACCTTCAGCCATTAAAATGTATAATACAAATCTCCAAGAGCAGGGAGTAGTGAACAGCCTTTCCGAAACTAACTGCTCACGGGGCCTTTTCAGTCAGAAAATCTTGGCCAGATTAGTGTTTCCAAGGACTCACTCTTAGGAATGTTTACTCTGGGACAGTTAGGAAAAAAGCCATGTGGGAAGTGCACCTTGACCCAAGCAGTTCCTCCAGGCTAACCGTGCTGTCTCTCTCTCTGCTTGGGCTCCCAGCAGTGCCAAGTCCTCTTGTCCTCCTGTCCTGACTTGGCCTTTGCCTGTTCACCTGCCTCTTTCTTGGCTGACTTAGAAATCCCATAGGATTCTGCTGCCAGCCTTCTTCCCTGGCTCTGTGCTTTCCAGTAAGAATTGGCAGGTACACAGACCAGGTCCTCTGGACCAAGAGAGTCTGGCTTGTTCTCAATTCTCCCTGTGCCGTTTAGACTCTGTCTTGGTCAGGAGGGATACAGACTGCTGAAATCATCAGATACCTTTCATCATCATCATCAGAGGCTTTCCTGAGATCCAAGGCAGCTATTTAATACTATAGGATTCGCATAATAGGCATCTTACAAAAGACTCGTTTGCCTGGGCACACTGAACAGGGAAGGGGAGATACAGTAAGTTTTTCTTTACATTTTAAAAAATTTTAATAAAGCCAAAATGGATCAGAATTTTGCTTAGTTTTCCTGTTACATAATGCTAAGAAAAACACAAAAATATATCTGTAAATTTAAGTCTCTTTAGATTTACTTATTTCTAATTGAAGGATATATCAACTGCTTATTATCAGGGCTTCCAATGTGGTGCTAGTGGTGAAGAATCCTCCTGCAATATAGGAGATACAAGAGATGCAGGTTCAGTCCCTGGATGGAAGATCCCCTGGAGAGGGAAGGGCCACCCACTCCAGTACTCTTGCCTGGAGAATTCCATGGACAGAGGAGCCTGACAGACTATAGTCCGTGGGGTCTCAAGTGTCGGACACAACTGAACTACTGAACACCCACACAGACACACTCACACACATATTATGTGCCAACCACTGTAGTGAGTACTTTATATACATCACCTAATTGAGTTCTCACAACCACCCTAACAGATAGCTACAATTATTCCATCCATTTTTCAGAGGGGGAAATTGGAAGTCAGAGAGGTGAGGAAATAGGCCCAAGGAATCTCAGAGACAGGACTCAAGCTTCCATCTGTGTGGCCCTGGAGCCCATGCTTTTCACCACTTTGCTCTGTTGCTTCTCTAGTCACCCGTGTGCCTGAGACTCAGGCCAAACGGAAACATTGGAGTTTGGAGCAGAGAAAGATTTATTGCAGGTCTGAACAAGGAGAAAGGAGGGACTCATGCTCACAAAGCCCAATCTCCTTTATGGTTTTGCTGGGGAAGAGTTTTTATAGGCAAAATTTGGAGGAGGTAGTGGAAAGCATGTCAGGGTCTTCCTCTGATTGGTTAGTAGTGAGGTAAGAGGATGCTGTTTTCAGAATCTCAATCATCAACCCTGATTCCAACCTGTCTGGGGTCCACGTGCGTGTGCTCAGCCTGAAGTTACCAACCTCCATCTGGGGGGGAGGGGACCCTGGTTCCATAGAAGAACTCAAAAATAGATATCAGATTGTTATGCACACCCTCAGAAGGAGCCAGGACCCTGCTCCATGCCTGCACTGTTGCTTGTTCCTGCATTCCCTCACTCCCTTAAGTGTTTGAATCTGCCCTGTGGAACTCAGGGAAGAACTGGAAGGCTGAACCGTTTTTCCTACAAACAAGAGAAGCTTTTGTACCCAGGAGGACCCCCACAGGGTCCTGTTCAGTTTCAATACCCTCCCCCCTTTTTTTTTAAATTCTGCTCCATCTTGAGGGGAAAAGGAGTGAGACAAGAAAGGGAATAACGTTTTGGGTAGAGAGGTTAATCTCAGCAGAAGAGTTGGTTTTGAGGGGACTCAGTTTTACTTCCTTGTGAATCTCCAGATGGGATGGAGCCCATTTGCCTGGTGTCGTCCAAATCAAAGAGCAGCTTAGGTGACTATTTGAAGTCATCAGTGCCTGCCCCTCCCCAAACCCAAGAATCAGTTGTGTAGTGAAGAGAACTAGAGTTTTCTGTGGGGGAGGTGGGGCGGCGTAGTGATGGTGGGGTCTTCAGAAGGAACCTATGACTCCCTTTTCCATCCTCATTATCTCTCACTGTGTCACTTAACCAGAGCTCTCTGTTTCATTCCTCTCCCACCCCCAAGGCTGCAGCCCATATTACCTGTGTGAGAGCACTTTTAAACCTTTCTAGTATAAAACCCAATTGCCCTTGGGGTGAAGTCCAAATTCCTAAAACTGGCTTTCTAAACGGTCACCTGCCTACTTCTTAGTTTATGCCTCCAAAATCCTCTGTTCTTCGCTGCCCATCCTTAGCCTGTGGTCATGCTAAATGACTTCACCTTCAGGAGTGTCCCATGTGGGTTCAGCTTGCTCTATCTACTTTTTGGCCTGGAATACCTATTTCTCTTACCTACCCCATCTGCCTTGCGAATAACTATTCAACTTTCAATGCACAGGTAAACTGTCTCCTTCTCTATGAAGCCTTTTTGGTTTTTGCTCACTGTCTTTGAGTCTTAACCTGGCCTGGTTCACTTTTGAAGATGGTTTTCCAAGGTACCTCTCAGCTCTGGACAAGCTCTTCCCCAGCAGGGACCCGGGCTTCTTTATTCAAGCGTTTCAAGTAGCCAGAAAAGGCTTACCACATAATAAGCGCTCAGGAAATGTTTGCTGAATGAAAGGTAGTTTCCCTAAAATAAGAAATTGACATTCATTTAAAATTCGGTCAAGATAATTTTCAGAATAAGAGAACTAAACAGACTATAATTTATTCCTATGGTATTGAGATATGAATCTAAAAAAGTCAAAATTTTAAATTTCTACCTCCATAAAATCTTGAGGAAAATAAAAATCATTGAAGCAGGATTAGCACGCAACTGAAATAAGCTAGCTCTCCACCAGAGGGTGCTATGAACACAAAGAGACGCTGTTCTTCATTAGTTTGTTCTCCCTCAGAGACAAACTGCAGAAACCAAATAACTTTTCTGTTTTCCCTGCATTGCGTACAATTTGGGGAGAAATGAATAACTCTCCCATGATGCTTGAAAATCACGTCTTCCTGCTAATAAGATGTGCATGTGTGCCTGCCTGCTGGCACACATGCGTGCGCACACACACCCCTAGAACCTTTAAAAGATCAAGCATCAAGTTTACAAATGTATGAATTGTTGTATATCTTGAACTTGTTCATTGACACATTCAGGTGTTATTTACTATAACATCAGAAGCAGAATCAAGCAGAAGAAAGCATGTGCTATGTTGCTTTTAACCCTGACATAGAATATTCTAGAAGACCAGTCCAAGTATCAGAGATGGGGTATCATCCAGCTCTTCTTACTAAGAACACAAAGAAAAAGCAGTACTAGCTTGTGTGCACTAGTTCAGTTTTGATTCTTACAAGACTGTAACAGGGGAACAGACACAACACAATCAATGTTTGGGAAGCTGTAGTTTGTATAATCAGTGACTTAGGCCAATCAAACCTTGTTTTCAACATCATTGCTCCAGTTTCTGCCTTCAGCATATCCCTGTTGGCCTTGGATGCTGAATGATATTTTTAAACTGTATTCATGTTTAGCATCCTTTTAGGTTCCCCGAGCTCCATGTGTATGTGTGTGTCTTCCATCTGTGTCTCCTGCACACGCCAAAGGTACACTGTACAAAGGTGCACTGTAAGGACTCAGTTAGTGTTCATGGATTGCTTGTTTATTGATCAGTTTCTGTGAAAATGCTGCCAAAAGTGTCAGGAAGGATAGCGATGAGATTACAGGGGATACGAGTAAATGGGCCAGAAGGGACTGAGGGGAAGAGAAAAAGACTCATTTCATCGACTGCTCAGTGTGCTGGGCACCGCCCTACCCACTTTCTGTGAATTTCTCGTCTAATTCTTACAGAAGCCCAAGGAAGAAATCATTACCACTCTGATCCCATCACTTAGCTTTTTGCACAGTTGTGACTGTTACACTAAAATACTCAATTAAACAGCATTCCTGGGAGTGGCCAAGGTTTCATGTGTGCCTTTTGTATCTTTGGATTTGAGCTGTGGGCAGAATAAATGGTGAGCTGTTACTGAAGCTGACTCCTGTATTCCCAGGGGTAGGGGCGATGTGGATCTCCCTGGCTGCTTCTTTGCCCCTGCTGCACTCAGAGAAATTGACAGGGAGATGCAGCCCTCAGGAGTGGACAGAAGTGAAGCTGTTCCTATCTTTTGACTGGAGTTGGGGGGGGGGGTGCCTGTTGGGCATTTCCTTTCCTCCCTTGGACTCTTTAGTATCATCAGAAATGAAAGACGTGGGCAGTGCTGATGGATGTCGAGCAGTTGGATTCACTGGAGAATGCTTTATAAAGGAGGAGGGATTCGCCATCATGATAACTCTGCCTCAGGAGAAACCATAAAGGGTATCCAGTTTAACCACCAAACAAGCTTTCGAAACCCTTGATAGGATTCCAGCCACTTGCCCGCTGTGTGATCTTGGGCAAGGAACTTCACCTATCTTAGCCTGAATTTTCTTATCTACAAAAACAAAGAGCAGAACAAAGAAAACCTTATGGGGTTGTCATGAGGATTCAGTGAGATAACATGCACTCCTGAAACATACTAGGTACTCAGTACTTTTCATTTTTATTTTTTAGAGCAGTTTTAGATTCACAGCAAAATTGAGGGGAAGGTAAACTGATGTCCACTATACCCCGTCCCTTCCTACATACACTCTCCCCCATTATCCACATGCCCTACCACGGTGGTGCTTCTGTTGCAGGTGATGAACTGAGAGTGACATCCTAATCATCCAAAGTCCACAGCAGACCCCAGGGTTCACTCTTGGTCTTGTGCATTCAGTGTGTCTGGACAAATATATAATGGCATGCATCCATCATGGTATCATATAGAGTATTTTCACTGCCCTAAAAATCCTCTGTGCTCTGCCTATTCATCCCTTCCTCCTCATGATCCCTTGCAATGACTTTACTGTTACCATATTTTGCCTTTCTCCGTATGTCATCTGGTTGGAATCACACAGTATGTGCTCTTTGCTCATTGGCTGCTTTCCCTCAGTTGTATGCATTGGAGGTTCTTCCATGTCCCTTCGTGGCTGGATAGCTCATTTCTCTCCATTTGTTGCTACGTGCTAAATTGCTTCATTCATGTCCAACTCTCTGTGATCCCCATGGACTATGGCCTGCCAGGCTCCTCTTTCCATGAGATTCTCCAGGCAGGAATACTGGAGAGGGTTGCCATGCCCTCCTCCAAGGGATCTTCCCAATCCTGGGATCGAACCCAGGATCTCTTACATAACCTGCATTGGGAGGCAGGTTCTTTACCACTAGCGTCACCTGGGAAGCCCCTTAGTGTTGTACCACAGTTTATTTATCTGTTTACCTATTGAAGGACATCCTGGTTGCTTCCAAGTTTTGGGCGATGAGGAGTAAAGCCACTGTAAACATTTGCATGCAGGTTTTGGTGTAGGCATATAATTTCAAGTCACTGGTACTTTTCAATGGAAAATGTGTCTGCCCTTACTCCTATAAATTCCTCTCTCCCATAACTTTTTCCCAACATGAGGGATCTAGGCAGCCTAGATGCCCAATTTGCAGCAAAACTGTCTTGTTAATTAGCCAGGAAGCGGCAAAGGTACAGCAAGTGAACAATGTACTACAAATCTGTTTACATCGACTTCTGCAGACATTTTAAAACAATTAAACTGTCAAGAGGGCCTGGAGACAGCCTTGCATTTTAATGGGAAATGATTAAATATCAGGCATTATTGCTTTGGATGTGGATGTGTCTGGGCTCTAAGAGGAGGGCAGAGTATTGATCAGGGCCTCCAGGAAGGCAGGATGCTTACTCGGGCTACTGGGCCACAGGCTGATGAAAGCTTGAAAATCTGAACTTCTAGGGCTGGGGTGAAAGGCCACTCACTGGAGCTGACTAGATTTGTCAGCTTCTGTCTAGTGGGACTCTGCCTGTAAGGCAGACAGTAGATTGTGACTTTGGAGGGGTACTGTTGGTCAGTGGGCAGAAAGAGAGTTTCTGAAGAGGGTGATGGACACAGCACTGCATGCTGACCCCAGTATCAATCCCACCTGGATAAAATCCTTGTAAAGGAAGTGAAGGCACACTGGCAACCCCTGTGTAAGCTGACAAACGCAAAACTGAGTCCTACAGCTGGTGAATGTTTGTCCCAGTGATGACAGCTGCCCAGGCTTAGGCTCCTAGTGTGTTCACCATTTAGGATACCCTATTTTCTGTTGATTTCATTTGTTCACAGGCACTTGTCAGCTCACATGGGGACCCTTGCCCTCAGGCCCACTTACAGGCCAAAAAATGTAAACAGCTGAATGCAATCAAGTCGAATAGTCCAATGATAGATGTTTGTGTTGGGTACAGTGAAGGGACCGAGGAGGCCACGGTCAGCTGAGAAGTGTCGAGAGACTGGAAGAAAAACCTTCCTAGGAGATGTCCATTTGAAAGGTTAACAGGCAGACAGAAGGCACCCCAGGCTGGGAGATCTTGAACAGACCTGCTAAGGTGTGAAAGAGCCTGGTACTAGTTCTGAGAACTCAATTAGTCTGGCATGTGGGGTTGGGCGTGGTACCAATAGGCTGGCTCAGCCCAAACCTGTCCTCCTTACTACTTTTGAAAGGGTGGGAGGACCTTAGCACTAAGGTTCAGAAACTGTAATCAACCAAGAAGTGATGAAAATGTTGAAGTCCATCCCACCTAAGGCAAAATAGACCAACATCCCTTATACTTTTCTGTCGCTTGAAATCCTTCCATTGTTCCCAGTACCCAAGAGTATGCCAATGAAATAACAAGGCTCTTTCTTCCAAAGTGAAAACACCTTTGTGAGATTTGTCATTTATTCACAAATTTGTGTGAATCCGTTTAATCGGATTGCTTTCCTCCGTAATGCCTGACCAAGACCAGCCACATTGAGGACTCAGAGGCTGGGGAGACCTGGAATGCAGGAGAAGGAAGGGCCTGGGGTACGGAGGGGGCTGCCACACCTAGTAGGGGACTCCTCCTTCAGTGCACTTCTAGCAGCTGGATGGCAGCACGAAGGCTTGGAGTAGCTGACAACTAGTTTGGGAGAAAGGAGTGCAGAAATAAGTTTCACCTGCCTTGCAGTTTGGCTCCAAGTCAGCCCTCACTTTGTTTATTTCTGTACCGTCTAGACAGGCAAAGACTGAGTTGCTCTCAGCCCCTGTTGTTGCAGCCCCTGTCCAGCCAGAGGAAACTATAGCACAGCTACAGGGAAGATCCGAGTCTCTTGATGAGACCCAGTAAGACCACTCAGATGGGAGATGACTTAATTTCCTCCCTTGAGAAATGCCTTTTTAATAAGAGTTCTTCCATTGGCCAAGAGAGACTGCTTCTGTATTAGGGTTTTCTATTTTTGTTTGAAGGAAGCTGGCATCTGTCCTGTGTAAGGAGTTCACTGAAGCCTCAATTCTTCCATTAGCCATTTGGGGTTGCAAACGGGGATCCAGGCCGTGCAGCTGTGTCTGGTGCCAGGGCCATGGGGAAGACCCCATGGCCACACTCTGAAGCTGACTATCTGCCCCTCTAAGCAGGACTGACGAATGTCTGGCAAGGTTCAGGACTGGCTACCTAATTTTCAGGGCCTGGTGCAAAATGAAAATGTTAAAAGAAATCTGCTCTTTGTTCCAAAATTATTGAAAATTTTTAAAAAACAAAAAACGGTGACAACAAAGCTTATGAAACCAGGACACTCTCCCCTGCTGAGGAACAGCTCCTTGGCTCCTGTGGGTTCTAAGGGCTCCTGGTGTTCAGGCCCCCGGCTGTGGGCAGTGAATGGGGGTGGGGAGAGGATGCTTGATTTGAGGGCAGAACAAATTTTCTCCATCCTCTGCCTACTGCTGAAATCCTGTCCTTACAGCTAAACCAATTTCGCTGGAGGCTGGATCCCTTTGGGAGGGGCTCCCGTCTGCAGCTGTTGTCTGTTACACTCTTCATGTTGGATGGAAAAGTGGAGGGAGAGAGCACAAGGCAATTTTGAGTATGCAGAGACGCTTAAGGGAAAAAAAAATTATGTAAGTTTATGGAATGCTTTTGGGTATACCTAATCTTCCTTTCCGTATAGCACTGAGGATGGGTGATGGGTTCAATAAATATAGCTCCTTGTGGGTGTCAGTAATTCTTCAATATTCATTGATAGTGACGATATTCAGACCTTGAGACAGATTTCCTTTCTTTCTGACTCAAGGGAAATTTTCCCAGAGCCACACAGAAGGAGAATCCAATCTGTTCAATAGGAAAGACTCATTTGCTCCCGGAATAACTTAATTTCCATTTCCATTTGAATTTTTAACCAAAATAGTGGATCTTCCATAAGGCAGAAATAAAAAGAATGACAATTTGGTTTGGGGTTTCACTTTTCCTTAAAATTTTGATTCCTATATTAACACTGTTGAGTGCTTCAGTAATGTGTGTGGCATAATGTTAAAATAGACTGTGTTTCTTGCTTTTTGTTATAATTAGCTAAAAGCCTCGTCATTGGCTGCTAGTAGAGTCTGAATTTTTTAACAAAGGACTTCGATATGAAAATGCATTTTTTGGCAAGAAACTCAAAATTCAGGTAAAGTGTCAACATTTGACAAGGAATTGTGACAGGGAATTGAACAACTGTAATTCTTATCCATGCTTATTTTGCTTGTAGCCTTTTTGACTCATCAGTAATTCAATTTCAAAATAAAAGACACATTTTCCACATCCCAAAAGGTATCAGGGAGCCTTTCAGACAACAAGATTTCTGACTGTGGGAGAAACGTCTACCAAAGAAAGCAGCTTGCTCCAAAAACTCATCTAATGTGCTGAGGGATCCTGTTACAGACCATTTTTTGTAATTCTAGAAGGCAAAATAAAATTTTATGCTTGGAAATAATAAATTTAAGCAAATAGTATGGGCAAAGCTTATATCTGAGTCCAAGCAATGGTCTGATTATTGCCAGAACAATACTGCTGCATGATGAATCATTAATGATCTGTGAGAGTCATAATGGTCTGTCACTAATGCCCGTTAATGATCTCTCTATACCGCGAGTATGGGTTTGATGCTTCTGGCCAGTACCTTGGAGAATACTTTAGATGTGCCCTAAACTTTCTCTGATCTCCTCTCTCTCTGTCTGCTCCAAATGTAGACAGCAATTGTCTGGGGTAGGACCAGCTTATAAAGAAGCATGGCTTTGTTAAGGAAGTCGTATTCAGGTAAGATTTATTTAAGCAATGTTTTTGAAGGACAGATTTGAGAACTTATCCTGGACATTAATGCCTTTGTGGAAATTAGCAGAATTATGCCGGAGATCTTTCTGTTGAGATCTCTTCTGTCCAGATGGGATAGCGGCTCTTCAGTTTCCCCATTCTCCAAGATGGGTAGCTGTTGAACATAGACTCTTTGAGAAATGCTTCCTTTGTTTTGTTGTGTTTTTTCCTAAGGAATTTTAGATCTTAATTGTTAGAGAAGAGGAATGTTTGTGTCCTGAAAGCCTTGTCTGTATTTAGAAAACTGTGACACAAGCTGGTTCAAGAGAGATTTCCTAACTCTGGATTTGCCTTTATTCTGTGTAGGTAGCACAAGACATTCATTTGAATTTCTAAAGGAAGAAAGGGGAATAAATAATTATCATCAGCTTGAAATGTATTTTGCTTTTAGCTTAGGAAGGGAAGGAAAGAGAAGGCAACATAGAGCTAAGGGGGAGGGGGTCGACACAATCACATATTAATTCTGAGAATCTTATTAGGTGTATCTTCAGGGAAATCACAGAAGATAGGCACTCCATGTCTAAGTGAAACTAAGAGAAGATCCGTTCCTCCATGGCGGCCAGGGAGATGCGGCAGATAGCTAATGGAACCAACGCCCAAGAGCCTCCGGCTGACGGAGGAAAACAAGATGAGACAAGGTTGCCTAAGTGGCCACTTTCCAGCCTCTGAAAATAACATGACAGGGATTCTTGGGGAGGGTTTCAGTCACTCTGCTGGCTACTTTTTGATGAGAAATATGAACACATAACTAAATGGAAAATGACATCTTTACTTTGGAAACTTTGGCCAGGCTTCATATTATTTGAAAGAAGTAACCTCATCAAGCAAACACTTCCATTGCAGCCCTTTGCACTTTCTTGATCATTGAACTTGCGAGGACCAGGGAGATTTCTCTCCCCTCTAAATATTTCATTTTGCTAGGATGTTTAGTCCAAATGAGTGATTACTCTTTGCAATTTTTGTTTCTTCAAAATCTTTTCCCCCCTGTTCAAAAACTACTGAATAGCATGTGTTTACTCAACAGAATTAACTGGGATTGATAGATTTTTCCCTTCTGAGAACTTCATAAGATCTCCCGAACTACTTGGAGTGGTCCTGGAGCATCCCGAGATGAAGGTTAGGATTGATCTGTCATGTTGCATGGGCGTTGCTTATTTGGTTATTTTCAACTGATCTCCTCATGAAAAGGAGAAAAAAAGCTCATCTGAGTATTAGGGCATCCTGGGCAATATTAGTGATGGAGATCATTATAGACTTTGTGAGGTCAGTTCAGCATTTCATTTTCTGATTATTTTCACAACTCATGCTTCTAATAAACCCAGCAAAGTTTCTACCTTTCAGATGGGAAATGGCTTGTAATCATCCTTAAAGGGACTACGGACTCCATGCCCCTTAGAATACATGTGGCAGAAATCTTTAAACTCGTTGCTCTGCTTGTAAAATATTTGAGTAGAAAGCATGCATTATTAATTCTTTGCTGAGTAAGGTCTGTGCCATAAGTAATTCTTACCAGACAATTATTTCGTTGACAAGTGCATAGATTAATTGGAAGCAATCAGATTGCCATCTAAGCTGTTTGGTTAGATTCAAGCACAAACTAACTTTATGCTTACAAAAGACTTCTAGATTGATTGATGAAATGCTATAAATAGATGTGTCTGTTTTAAATAGATGTATGTTCATGGCAGAGCAAAGCCCTTTGCAGAAATGAGTGCAAACTTGGGGACAGATTGGCAGTCACCGAGGATGCTGCAGTGTCTCTTTGAAAGGAAAGGAAGGTACCTGATGTGATATAGGGTAAGCTCTGAGTCCATGGTAACACAGTGCAAAGGAGACCAGGAGAAAGGATTTTGCAACCAAAGAATGACAAGTCTCAAGAAAGGTCAGGTAGTTTATCTCTTTGTGTTTAGCTAGGAAAATACTTCTCTTGTACAGATGAGACTTGTCTTCAGCCACCACACCCACAAGCTCTTGAGCTCTTTAAAGAATTCATTTCAATGGCTCTTAAGGCAAAAACATTCACCCTAAATTCTCCCTCCTCTAGTTGAGTCTGGTGCCTCTTATTTGGTCCTCAGGGAACCCAGAAAACAGACTGTAGCTTTGTTGTGTGTAACCCTTCACAACACAGATGGGCTTCCCTGGTGGCTCAGGTAGTAAGGAATCTGCCTGCAATGCAGGAGACCCGGGTTCGATGCCTGGGTCGGGAAGATCCCCTGGAGGAGGAAATGGCAACCCACTCCAGTATTCTTGCCTGGAGAATTACCATGGACAGAGGAGCCTGACAGGCTACAGTCCATGGGGTTGCAAAGAGCCAGACACGACTGAGTGACTAATCTTTCCTTTCCTTTCCTTTCACAACACAGAAGCCCTCCTGATCATGCTAATTGAAGTTAAGGATGCTAAGCATCTTTAGCATCCTGAAAGTCTTATGTCTAACCAGTCCTGCCTTATCTCACCCATTTATTTCTCTAAGGCCTTATATCCTTGTTGTACTGCTTTCTGCTTTTCCCTGTGACTATTTTTTCAGTTTTTCAAAGTCCTTTCGTGTCCATTTCTTTTTCTGGCTGTTGTGGACCTTCTATTCATGGCTATGCCTGCTGCTGCTACTGCTGCTAAGTCACTTCAGTCGTGTCCGACTCTGTGCAACCCCAGAGACGACAGCCCACCAGGCTCCCCCGTCTCTGGGATTCTCCAGGCAAGAACACTGGAGTGGGTTGCCATTTCCTTCTCCAATGCTTGAAAGTGAAAAGTGAAAGTGAAGTTGCTCAGTCGTGTCTGACTCTTAGCGACCTCATGGACTGCAGCCTACCAGGCTCCTTTGTCCATGGGATTTTCCAGGCAAGAGTACTGGAGTGGGTTGCCAATGGCTATGCCTACATCTGCCTAATCGTCCACATATCATGTTGACTGAGAGTTTTCAGAATTTAGAACACATGAGGACAGATTCCCCCTTCTTTAGGAACTACAGGAGACAGTGTATTTGTTGTGTCTTTAGGAGCTTCAGGAGACAGTGTATTTGTTTTGTTTTCTTACTGATAGGCACTTAGGAAATGGTCTATGTATTCATTGTTTTTTAATCGATGATGACTTAAGTCTATTTTTCAGGGGATGCAAATGTGTACTTTCAGCTGTTCCATAGATCAGTCATTTCAAACATGGAGTCCACTGTTACTTGGGCAGTGCTTCAAAGTGCCTTCTTATGATACACAGCTCTGACCTGGCCATGGATCTGGGGCTTAGATGATACTCGGGGTTTTTTGAGTGAATGAATATCTTGACAATGGTTGCATAGAGAGCACTCCAGAATATTTCAATCTAGTTGCTTTGGACAAATGAGTAAACAATCTAAACTGATATTATAAAACTGGCCAGAAAGAATATCTTCAAATCATGTCTTTAGAATGTATTTTGGAAGTGTGTATTTGCCTTTGCCTTTCGCTTTAGAAACTGGAAGCTTGGGGTTGTGAATACTGTTAGAAGTGAAGAGATCTTGAGAAGAAAAGGAGAGTATCCACAGGAAGCAAGTGTCTTTGGGGTAGTAAAAGTTCCATAAGTTCTTCTTGGAAGACCAGTGATGTGGGAGAAAGATGAATATGCCATAATATTTCTTTTAATTCCTGCAGTGCCACTGGATGTGGCCCATAACTTTAAGGATATCTCAATTTACAGAACAAGTGTTTCTTGCTTTATACAATTAAACTGCTTCCAGAAAATTATGTGTACATCAAGTACCATTTGAAATCCAAATGGAGTGTGTAGTAAGGAAACGAGCCTTGTGAATGTTTTTGTAAAGTGAAGACTTCTTTTAAAATAGATATGTTTAAAAGATACCCTTTAAGCTATCCATTGAAAAGTCTGAGTTTTGCCTACAAGAATTAAAACATAGCAACATTCTGTTAAGAAGGAATTCTTTGACCAGGGCTTGCTAAACTGTTTTAATAGGGCCTCCTTTGGGAGAATGTTAAAAATGGTTGCATTTAAGTCTGGTTACTTTGTTTTGCAATTTCTTATATAATTTATTATTTTCTTTGGATTTAGCAGCTATTATCTGACATGACATGATACTGCTGCCTTCTAAAATAGAATTTTGAAAAAGTTTAATTCAAAGGGAGTTATAAATAACAGGTATGATCATTTGTATTTTTAAAAACAGTATGTGCCTCTCTCCTGGATGTAAAGCTTTAATCTGTTACCTGTGCCAATTTCCCATGTCTAGTTCAACACGTAACTTTGGTGTCCAAATATTAACTTTTTCCCAACATACTCCATCCTGTACTCTGTTCTTAGTGGACTAAGACTTCTGATTCAGGATCCTTTCCTTGCATGATAAAATCAGTGCTATCTAGGCATATACTAGGGCTCCAGCGGAGTCAGATTTGGGATATCTACTGGGACTCTTGGACTTCCCAGGTGGTGCTAGTGGTAAAGAACCCGCCTTCCAATGCAGGAGACATAAGAGACACAGGTTTGATCCCTGGATCTGGAAGATCCTCTGGAGAAGGAAATGGCAGCCCACCACAGTATTATTGCCAAGAGAATCTCATGGACCAAGGAGCCAGTTGGGCTACGGTCGACAGGGTCACAAAGAGTCAGACATGACTGAAGCAACTTAGCATGCACACACGCACTGGGACTCTTTCTTTGGTTGGTTATGTGCATGCATTGCTGGCATTCTTTGAACTATTTACTGTTCACTAGAGGGCTTAACTGCATGCTTGAGTAAGAAGATATTTTTCCAGCTCCAATACTAGCTAGTATAAGGTATCATGACAAGGTTTTCAAATTCCACATTCATCATGTTGCTTCTCTCAGAAAAATGTGCACTGGCTTCCTTCTGTATGCCAACCAGTTGGAAGCAGGGGGTGGTTGGCTTATTCTGTAAGCAGAGCCCACAACAGGCTGGCTTAACATACCTTTCTAGTCCTATCTCTTTTCTTCCCCAAAAGAACGGCTTCAGTCAGTCCTATTGTCTCCATTACACCAAGAGGAATTTGTCCAGTTCATTAACGTGTTCTCTCTGCAGCAGCCTCTCTGTGATGTTCTACTTGCTGAAGAAGGTGCCAAAATGAAAAAGCCTTAGGGCCTGCCTTCCAGGAAGGCACAGTCTGGTTGCCCAGCTAACACCAGACCCGTAACAAGTGCTGTAATGGAAATACAAAAAGCCACAGCAGGTCAGGACTAGGAGAGCCGGCCTTCTGCTGGTTGGATTTGGGATCGCCTCACTGAGGAGGTGTTATTTAACTAGGCACTTAAACATGTGTGAGACTTTGGTTTGTGTCCTCTGAGATGCCCTTCCAAAGCTCTCCTCAGACAAAAGATTTCTTCGCCCTTAGAGCTCTCATAGGACTTACTGGCTAAACCAATCATATGACACTCGTTCTAAACTCCTTCATTTGTATTGAACTTTGTGCTCATTTCCCCACTGGATTTTAAACTCCTTGGAGTCAGGGCTCCTATTGAATCCTTTTTTTATTATTATTCCTCTAATCTATATTTGCGTGTGTGCTAATTCACTTCAATCATGTCTGACTCTATGTGACACTATGGACTGTAGCCCGCCAGGCTCCTCTGTCCATGGGATTCTCCAGGCAAGAATACTGGAGTGGGTTGCCATGCCCTCCTCCAGGGAATCTTATGACCCAGGGATCGAACCTGCGTCTCATGTCTACCTGCATTGGCAGGAGGGTTCTTTACCACTAGCGCCACCTGGGAGGCCGCCCCCTGCTCCCTGCCCCTCACCAGTTGATAGCACAGGACTAAACACAATGGTAACTTAAAAATATCATTTATATGAAATAAAAAACCACAAACTTTTGTTTGCATCCTGAGAACTCCCTGACTTCTTAGTTGGTTAACAAACGGGCTACATAGTAAAATATCAAGCTATAACACAACTAGTCAACTTCACTATAGCTGAGCCAGCCTGGACTGCAGACAAACTGTGATGAGTCCTTTTAACCTCTTTCATTCACTCAACAGCTATGCACTGAGAGCCTGCTGTGTTACAGGCACTGTGCTGGCTTCTGGATGGACAGTGCAAACCATGGGATATATAGGCTAGAAGCAGCTCAAGAAGCCTTTTTGGTCCCTTCCCCCTACATCACATCATGATCCTGCTGTATAGATATTAACACTACAAAAACAACTATATCAGGCAGTATTTTCTGTTCCATATCATTTCATTCTCTTAAATATGTGATCCACTATGTCCTTGTTTTTGGTCAGCAGTTTCTTTCTTCCTCCTCATTAAGAAAAAGAGGCTGAAGTTATCACCCTAATGGTTAGACTGTGTGACCAAGAGAAAACAGCTACTATTTGTTACATATCAACTATGGGCCAGCCTCCAGCTTAAATATTGTACATGGATAACTCTCATTCTTACAACTACCCTGCCAGGCAGGTGAATATTTTCTTTACTGCTGGGGGAACTGAGGCTCAGAGAGATTAAATAATCAGACTGAGCTCCCAGTTCATGAACGTTGGAACCAGTCTTTAATATAAGTCCATGTCATGCCATACTGGGCTTCCCTGGTGGCTCAGTGCTAAAGAATCTGCCTGCAATGCAGGAGACCTGGGTTCGATCCCTGAGATGGGACGATCTCCTGGAGAAGGAAATGGCAACCCACTCCAGTATTCTTACCTGGAAAATCCCATGGATAGAGGAGCCTGGTGGATTACAGGCCGTGGGGTCACAAAAGAGTTGGACACAATTTAGCAACTAAACAACAACAGCAAATACCACACTGTCCCAGGTATAATGAATTTGGAACAAATATTGGTTTGTTGATTGGCTGAATGATTGGCTGATTCTGATTGCAAGATCTTTATATATTTGAAATACCAATGTAAGAGGTTGATAGTCTTGGGTTGCTAGCAATCCCCAGCCTGTGTCTTTCTGTTCCTGTAACAATTCTATGACTGCTTTATGCATCATAGAAGCAAAATTATTGTTTTGATACAATAGAACTCATTCTCCTGAAACATTCTTTACATGAATATCTATTGACAGGTCATCTCAATAACAGGAAGATGTAGAATCTCAGTTAATGTTATAGTTTCTGTCAAATACTCAAAGTTTCAAGCCTCCAACTAAAAATTACAACATCAATTCATCTCAATAAAATAAAATAATCTGATTCATAGTTTCATAGACATATGAAAGCTGACTCATAACACTCATCACTTATGAAAAGATCCAAGATCACATTTCAAGCTTCAGTGTTGTCTAACTACACTATTTCTCTGTGATAAACTTCGGGATTCTGGGCTGAAAATTTTGGAACCCAGCTGTTTCGCAATGTCAGTGTGTGCCATCAGTATCCTCTGTGAAAGTGGTTCAAGTTGGTGATTCCCAGCTGATTTGGTTGGAACCCAGGAATCTACTGAAGAATTGATGCTTTTGAACTGTGGTGTTGGAGAAGACTCTTGAGAGTCCCTTGGACTGCAAGGAGATCCAACCAGTCCATCCTAAAGGAGATCAGTCCTGGGTGTTCATTGGAAGGACTGATGCTGAAGCTTCAAAACTTTGGCCACCTGATACAAAGAACTGACTCATTTTAAAAGACCCTGATGCTGGGAAAGATTGAAGGTGCGAGAAGAAGGGGACGACAGAGGATGAGATGATTGGATGGCATCACCAACTAAATGGACATGAGTTTGAGTAAACTCCAGGAATTGGTGATGGACAGTGAGGCCTGGTGTGCTGCAGCCCATGGGGTCTCAAAAATCAGACATGATTGAACTGAACTGAACAAGAATCTACCTTGGAACAAGGATTCCATCTCATTCTGGAACAGGAAGATGACACATACCACACTCAGAGAAATCCTTCTGGAACTCTTCTTCTCCACTCACTATTCTCTTCCCAGTCTTCATTGTTGTCCTTCCCTCACCAGCCTCCCATATCCACACACAAGAAGTTGAGTGTATTTTACTTTTTAAAGTCTTTTATTTTTTTTGCTATTTAGATATAATTTACATACAGTGACGTTCTCAGATTTTAAGTAGAAATAGATAGTGTCATCAGTTTTGAAAAAATGCTTTCACTCATGTAATCTCTACTCAAGATAGAGAACATATCTATCACCCCAGAAAGTCCCCTTATTCCCCTTCCTAGTCAACACCCCAGAAGCAATCCCTGAACTTATTTCTATCATCATGGGTTAGATTTCTGCTACTTTATAGCTTCATATCATTGGAAACATTATAGTAGGTTCTTTTTTGGTGTCTGGGCTCCTTTCACCCAATATAAGGTTTGTGAAATTCACCCATGTGTCTGTGTGTATCAGTAAGTCGTGACACTTCTTGCTGAGAAGTATTCCATTGCCCAAATAAATCAGTTTGTTTACCTAATCTGTCACTGAGGGACATCTAGACTGTTGCCAGATTTTGCCTACAATGAGTAAAGCAGTACGTTTTCTTTTTTTTTTTTTTGGAGAAACACCTATTAAGGTTGATATAAGTTTAATTTTTAAGCTACCTCTAAAAAGTTTTCCATCATTTTTATATTCCTGCCAAGGAGAACTCTGATTGTTTCCCATCATCACCAACATTTGGGGTTGACGGTTGTTTTTATTCGTCATAGTCTTGTGTGTATATTGTGGGATCACATTTTGGTTTTAATTTACATCTGCTGATAAGGAAGGATGTTGAGTACTTCTTTGTGTGCTTGGTAGCACTTTGTAAGTCTTCTTTACTGAAGTATCTGTTCAAGTGTTTTGCCTGTTTTTCACTGAGTTTTTGGTCTTTTTTATTGAGTTGTCCACAACAGTCTCTCACTATCCTTTTAATGGCTGTAGTGTCTCTAATGATGTCCTCATTTCCATTTGTTATAGTCACAGTTTGTTTGTTTGTTTGTTTATTTTTCTTGATCTGTATTGGTGGTGGTGTTGGTTCAGTTGCTAAGTCATGTCAAATTCTTGCGACTCCTTGGACTGTAGCCTGCCAGGCTCCTCTGTTCATGAGATTCTCCAGGCAAGAATAATGGAGTGTGTAGCCATTTCCTTCTCAGGGGATCTTTCATCCCAGGAATCAAACCCAGGTCTCCTGCATTTCAGGCAGATTCTTTACCGACTTGAGCTACAAGGGAAGTCCTTTGATCTGTATTGATAGTGGTTTAAAATTTTATTACTCTTTCAAAGAATCATCTTTTGGCTTTGGTGATTATCTGTTCTATGTGTCATTGATAACCCCATTTTTATCATGTCCTTCCTCCTTATACATTTTAGATTTAGTTTGTTCTTCTCTTTCTGACATCTTTTTTTAAATTTATTTTTATTGGTGTATACTTGATTTGGGATTCCCAGGTGGCGCTATTGGTAAAGAACTCACCTGTCACTGCAGGAGACATAAGAGACGTGGGTTCAATCCTTGCATCGGGAAGATCCCCTGGAGAAGGGAATGACTAACCACTCCAGTATTCGTGTCTGGAGAATCCCATAGACAGAGGAGCCTGGCGAGCTACAGTCCATAGGCTTGCTAAGAGTCAGACAGGACTGCAGCAACTTAGCATGCATGCATACTTGATTTACAATGTTGTGTTAGTTTCAGGTGTACAGCAAAGTGAATCAGTTACACATATACACATAGCCACCCTTTTTTAGATCCTATTCTCTTATAGTTCATTACAGAGTATTGAATAGAGTTTCCTGTGCTATACAGTAGGGTTTTTTCTGGCTTCTTAAGGTGGAAATATAAATCATTTATTGTACAACTTTCTTCTTTTCGAGTGAAGTCATTTAAAGCAGCTATACCTTTCCCTCCAAGGACTGCTTTGACTCGTTTTGTTTTTTGATCTATTGTATTTCATTATCATTTACTTCAAAGTATTTTCTTTTGTTAATTTTTATTGAAATATAGTTGCTCTATTTTTTTACTTTATTTTTTAATTTGAGGAAATTTTCTTTACAAAGTTGTGTTGGTTTCTGCCGTTCATCGATGCAAATCTGCCATAATTATATGTATATCCCCTCCTTCAGTATTTTCTAACTTCCACTTTAAATTTTTCTTTTGTGTATGCATGCTACTTCACTTCAGTCATGTCTGACTCTGTGTGACCCAATGGACTGCAGCCCACCAGGCTCCTCTGTCCATGGGATTCCCCAAGCAAGAATACTGGAGTGGGTTGCCATTTCCTTCTCCAGGGGATCTTCCTGACCCAGGGATTGAACCTGGGTCTCCTGCATTGGCAGGTGGGTTCTTTACCACCAGTGTCAGCTGGGAAGCCCAAATTTTTCCTTTACCTATGGCTTAGTTATTAATAAATATGTAATATTGGATTTCCAAATTTGAGGGCAGAGTCTACTGTATATTCTTGGTGTGGATTTTAAACTTGATATGGTTGCAGTCAGATATATCTGTTTTATTTCAGACATTTATTTAAACTATTTAGAGGGCTGAGCTCATAGTGTACTTGGTGCCCTTGAGGAGAATGTGCTTCCTGCTATTGGTTACAGTAGTGTTCTATAAGTTTATATAAGGTCAAATTGATTGATAGTGTTGTTCAATTCTATACTATGATTTTTTTGGTCTAGATATTTTATTGGTGCATTAGAGATGAGTATTGAAACCTCTGACCATGATTGTGGGTTTATCTATATTTTTCTTTTATTCCTATCAATTTTTGCTTCATGTATGTAATAATACCTTTGTTAGGTGCAAACACATAAGAATTTATATTCTT
Source organism: Moschus berezovskii (assembly GCF_049115385.1). Taxonomy (NCBI): domain Eukaryota; kingdom Metazoa; phylum Chordata; class Mammalia; order Artiodactyla; family Moschidae; genus Moschus; species Moschus berezovskii. Next base: position 128,929,091 of record NC_142488.1, on the reverse strand, counting down.
GATAAGCTAACCATTGTATAAATAATGAAATTTCCTTCTTCATCTCTGAGGATATTCACCTCCACCAAGCCTACCTTATCTAGTACAGCAACACCATAACTGTTAGGCTCAGTATTGCAGTGTGTATATTTTCCATCCTTTGACATTCATCCTCTTTGTGTCTTTATGTTTAGAGTGTATTTTGTAAAGCAGTATATAACTGAGTCATTATTTTTCTTCCCGTTCCCAAATTCTGCCTTTTATTTAGGGTTTTTAGACTGTTTATCGGAGAAGGCAATGGCAAGCCACTCCAGTACTCTTGCCTAGAAAATCCCATGGATGGAGGAGCCTGGTAGGCTGCAGTCCGTGGGGTCGTTAGGGGTCGGACACGACTGAGCGACTTTACTTTCACTTTTCCCTTTCACACATTGGAGAAGGAAATGGCAACCCACTCCAGTGTTCTTGCCTGGAGAATCCCAGGGACGGGGGAGCCTGGTGGGCTTCCGTCTATGGGGTCACACAGAGTCGGACAAGACTGAAGTGACTCAGCAGCAGCAGCAGCAGCAGACTGTTTATATCATAATTGGGCTTCCCTGGTGGCTCAGACTGTAAAGAATCCACCTGCAATGTACTCCAGTACTCTTCCAGAATACCCATTCCAGTATTCTGACTTGGAGAATCCTATGAACAGAGAAACCTGACAGGGGTTGCAAAGAGTTGGATACGACTGAGCAACTAACACTTTCACTTTTCATATTATAATTATGTATGTTTAGATTTAAAGTTTCCATTTGGGTGCTTCCCTGTTCCTTTATTCCAGACTTTTTGGGGTTAATCAAAACAAAATCTGTTTTTGGTTGCACCGTGCATCATGTTGGGATCTTAGTTCCTTGAGCAGGGATCAAACCCCCATCTCCATCATTGGAAGCACAGAATCTTAACTACTAGGCCATCAGGGAATTCCCTCAGATATTTTTTATATTACATCCTTTGTATAATTTTCAGCATTTTCACAAGATTACAGTATGCATCTTTGCGGTGGTTTAGTCGCTAAGTCGTGTCTAACTCTTTGCGACCCCATGGACTGTAGACTGCCAGGCTTCTCTGTCCATGGGCTTTTCCAGGCAAGAATACTGGAGTAGGTTGCCATTTCCTTCTCCAGGGGATTTTCACCACCCAGGGATCGAACCTGGGTCTCCTGCATTCTTTACCAACTGAGCTACCAGGGAAACCATACAGTATGCATCTTTATCTCTGCTATTTTCAATATATGTTCTATTACTTCACATAACTATAAGAATTTTGCAGAATTATTCTTCCAGTTATCCCACTCTCAGCCTTTATGATCATTTTCTCATGTTTAATTCTATGTGTTCTACCCGCCCTTGTTACACTGCTATTATTTTTACCATAAACAGTAGTCTTTGATATGATTTCTACACACACACACACAAACTGCTTTTTTAAATAATGATTCTTTATATTTACCAGTACATTTACTTCTTCAGGCATTTTTCATTTCTTCCAACAGAATTAGATTTATAGGTGGTATAATTTTGCTTTGGTATAAAGAGCTTATTTTGAGTACTTCATATTTCTGCTGAATAAAAATTCTTCTTTTCAGCTTCCTTTTTTCCTGAAAATTTCTTTATTTTGTCTTCATCTTTGAAAAATATCTTTGCTGGATATGTAATTCAGGTTTGATAGGTTTTATTTTTCTCCCAGCGAGGAGACGAAATGCTATTCCATTGTCTTCAGTTTCATAGTTTCTGATGAGACGTTACATATTACTCTTATCATTGTTCCCCTGTATGTAGTATTTCTGATTTTTCTTGATGCTTTCAAGATTGTCTTTTTATCTTAGTATGTTTAGTAGTTTGATTCTAATATGCCTAGCTGGTTTTTGTTTGTTGTATTACTCCTGATTGTTATTCTCTGAGCTCCTTGGATAGTAAAGATGTCTTTCCATAAATTTTGAAAAATTGTTGGCCATTATCCCCTTCTATATTTTTTCTGCTTATTTCTCTCTTCTCCTCCAGGGACTCTAATTACTTGTATGTCAGATGGTTTGCTATTGTGCCACAGATATCAGATGATCTGTTCCTTTTTTTTTTTTTTTTTTGCTGCTTTATTTCTTTTTGTTTCTTTTTAGATACTTCATATTTACATGTATCCAAGTCACAAATTTTATTCTCTGCTGTAGCCAGTTAACTGATCACCCCTCAAAACAAATTCATCATCTCTGATAATTTGCATTTTATTTTCAGCTTTTCCATCTTTCTCTATTCATAGTTTCCATCTCAATGCTGACATTTTATATCTATTCATGCATGTTCCTCACCTTTCCACTATATCTTTTGAAAATGTGTATCATAGTTATTTTAGCATCTTGTTTGATAATTCCTTCATCCTAGATCATCTCTGGGATTGGTTCTATAGACGCTTTGTCTCTTGAGAATGTTTCCTATTTTCTTCCTTTTTTGTAAGTCTTTGTTTGTTTCTGTAATTTCCTTTTGATTACAAGTCACTATATGTAAAAGGACAGAAACTGAGTTAAATTATATCGGTGTCCAAAAATGGGAATGCCTTTTCTTTTAGTAGGCCATTAGTATTGCTTTGGGTTCAGTCTATTGTTAGATTGATCGGGAGCTGAGCTTTGTTGTTGCTTTAGTTTTATTCAATTCAAAATAGGATTCACTTTATTTAAGAGCAGGATTACAGCTTTTTCTTCAGCAGGGCTTTTGGTCTGAGTACCTGGATCCTTTGTTTCTGTTCTCCTTTCTTATCCCCATGTTTCAGCGGGCTCTGTAAACTGGAACTCTGGCAGATGGGGGTGTTCTCTCTTTATTCTCTTGCCCATCCCAGCAATAGGGTGCCACTGGCTGGTACTCAGTGTTCTCCAGGTCCTCAGTGCCTGTGAGGTTTCTCTCAGTTATTTTTTTCTTCTTTTTTGGTCATGGTGTGTGGCATGTGGACACTGATCAGGGATCGAACCCATGCCTCCCGCAGTGTAAGCATAGAGTCTTAAACACTGGGCCACCAGGGAATAACCTCTGTCGGTTATTATCCCTGCCCTTCCTGCAGTGAGTAGCTTGGATTGGGGAGCAAGGGATAGCTCCCTCTGCTTTCCTGCTCCTCCTCCAATGGCAGATGACTGCTGTCTCCTACTCATTGTAAATAAAGGCTAGAGTATGGGAAGAATTGTAATTCCTACTTTCTGAGTTTTGTGTGCCATGATATCTTAGATCTGTGTGTAAGTACCATTATTGAAGAAGCAATAGCACCAATATAATGCTCATTAAATATCCACCAGCCACATAATATTCCAAAATTCTGTGCATGCTTGACTACACGATAATTAGCATATGGCGTGAATAAACCTATTCTCCAATTTGGAGGTCAGAGTTTGTTCATGGTAAATTTTTCATGAGAGGTTTTTGTAGAGTCAAGGGACTATGGCTCATTGGGAATGGGAGAAGGGCAAAATGTTACCTCTTGTCTCCCCAAATTTAAATGCTGAATAAGAGATTGTCTTCCCTCTGAAACTATGTGTAACCTGGAGTTATAATCCACAGAGCCAAAACAGGAAAACTACAAAAATTGTATCAGCTTAAAGTATAAGCAACTAAGCCACCGCATGATGGATTATGATTCATAAAAGGCTTTTATTTAATATAAACGTGTTCATATTTTACTGCTTATAAGGTTCCTCAACAGTATGAATTCACACATTTTTCTTCAGTTTTTGCTAAGTGTGGCTTTAGGAAGGATAAAGTTTTCCTGTCTGTCTTCTTTTTCATATTTAGTTTTATAACCTTCCTGAACTTGGGAGACATTTTTTTTACACAAAATTGAAATAAGGAGTTATATAAAAGTAATATCCAATGGGAAAAGAGTAAATACTGCAGAACTTAGATATTTTTCCAGCCCTTCCTTTGTTGTTCACTGTAATTCCTCTTGGAGCATTCTTTGTGGACCATGGTTTCAAGCATCTAAGGACAAGGAAATATTAACCATTGGCTTTGTTTCTCCTTTTACTAGGTATGTTTTCTTACTAGATCACAAAAAATGCATTGGCTTCCTTGATAGCCTGTGTATTTCTAGGGTACATCAAGAAGAACTATTTGACCAGAGAATTAAATCGCGTGAATTTGTTCCACGGGGATTTCTTCCAAGCATCTCATTGTATTTCATCATGTAACAAGTGATGTGATTATGGGCTTTAGTCAGAATGTTGTTTTGCTCACTTAAGATTCATTCTCAGGAAGGTTGAGCAAATTTGAATTTCATATGAAAGCTTTCTTTGTGTGCTTCAGTAACTCTTTCCCTTTATGGAAGAGAAAATCTTCTTGTTGGAGGGATCTACAGATCTATGCCTGTGGGGCCTGGACTAGCAGCAGGGGGCCTCCATCCAAGGCTACTGCTTCCTGAGCCTCATTAATGGGCATGCTCTGCAGATTTCCCAGGGAGAACGTTGGTGTTGCAGTTATCCAACCCTTCCAGAAATTTGACACTGAGCAAAATTTGCCTTCATCTCCCACTAGAAAGACTGAGTCTAAAAAAAGAAAAAAATAAATAAACTAAAAACCAGGAATCTCATTCTTGCTAAGAAACGGTACAGTAGAGAGTGGGCAAAACACGGATTATAGAGACAGCCTCTAGCCCTCCCTCACTCTGTGATATTGTGCAAAGTTACCCAGTCTTTCTGAGCATCACTTTCCACAACTGTGAAAAACTGAAGTAAATATAATACCTTCCTTGCAGGGTTATCATAAGGATGAGGGATAAGGTTTATAATGAGTGTAGTGCTTCGAAGCCACTTAATAAATATGAGTTGTTATTATGGCAGCAACACGTAGGGTTAAAAGCAGAGACTCTGGAACCAGACTGTTAGGGTCCAAACCCTGTGTCTGATGTATACTAGCTGCCACTTAGGCAAGTTGTTTTAACTCCTCATACCTCAGTTTTAATCATCCCTCAAATTAGGGAGAAAGATAGTACCCACACTAGTCATTTCTGTTGGTCTGTGGTAGATGGGAAATTCTGGCTGTTTTTGTCAAGGTATGTGTGTAAAGTTGAGTTTAATAACATGTCTCAATGAGAAGAATGATAGAAACAGCAACTACAGTTTATTCTGTGTATGTTGTATACCAAGAACATGCTAAGCTCTTTACCAATATTAATCCTTTTAGCTCTCACAATTCCCCTAGGAGATAGGTACTAATAGTAATATTTATCTTATAGTTGAGAAAACTGAGGAACAGAGAGGTTCATCAGTGTTCTAAGGTCATACAGCTCACCTGATATGGACTCAAGATTCACACCTAAGTTTTCTAGTGGCAGAGTTTGTGCTCTTAACCACTCTGCCATTGGGCCTGCCATATTCTATATTAAGTGGAGAGCCTGTCCTGGGGCTTCAGACTTCTTGTGCTTCATGACTTTTTCAATTTGATGAAGCAACTGTATATGATGGACAAATAATTGTATGGCAAATGAGATAAAATCCCATGATCATTGTTTTCCCAATTAGTGGTGGGTTAATTACATTTAAAGAGGTTTTTTTTTGTATATAGGTCACTTATTTTCTAGATGAGGAAATAGAAGCCCTGAGTGTAGACAGTTTTCCAGAAATCTCAAGACAAGTTATGAGAACTCAGGATTCTTATTTTCATCATTCCATCAAGCCTGTAGTTGAAAAAGCAGAAATGATAGTTGACCTTGCACACAATTAAATACTAGTTCTAATTATCATATGCAAACCCACAACAAACGGTGCCTTATTACAACCCAGGTCTCCCGCATTGCGGGCAGATTCTTTGCCACCTGAGACGCAAGGGAAGCCCAAGAATATTGGAGTGGGTAGCCTGTCCTTTCTCCAGCAGATCTTCCAACCCAGGAATCGAACGAGGGTCTCCTGCATTGCAGGCTGATTCTTTACCAACTGAGCTATCAGGGCTCCTTCTTATTTCTGCAAATGCCAAGTCATGCTTTGTCCATTACCAATAATGTCAATATTTTGCGGGGAGGAGAAAACAAGTTTCAAGTCTCCCAGGCACATAAAAGGAAATATCAGTGGAAAGGCATGCCAAAACAAATATCCTTAGGAAAGAAGCTATTATATTATCTGTACTCTTTGCCTTCAATGGCATTTCCTCACTGCAATCACAAACACCATCTGCAGCCCGCTCCTCTGAAGAGGGGGAAACTTGAAATGCATAATGTCTGGTGTTTGCTAGCTGAGAAATCTCCCGGTACAACTTGGGAAGAACAAGGGTGCAGTTTCTGACTCAGTAAGAGAAAAAGGAGCACTCTCCTTGGCTTGTGTCAACCTCTCATGCTCTGGGGATCAGATGTCGGTCACTGTATCCTCTGGTACATCACCGTGTCATGGCTTCACTGGTCTTTACTTGACGCTTTTCTATCGGTGACAGAGGGTATGCCTGCCTTTCCAAACAGACTTAGCAGCTTTCTTCTCTCCGCCCTGTGGGTGCAGCGTCATTCGTGTACTCAAGATGGTCCCCTTAACTCAAGAAAGTATAAAATTGGTGAACAAAAGGAGTGAAAAAATAGGTCTTATTTTAGACACATCTTTTCCATCCCCATCAAATCCTACTACTTATTTTCTCATAGTTCAGATTACAGAGAAATTCTATTCAGACTAGAAGGCCCGTAAAATGTTTCCCAAATCAAAGTGAGAAAACAAACCACAATTTGTAAAACATATTGAACTATGATTCAGAAGTAGATCAACTGAAGCAAGCCATGAGGTACAGGGGAAACTCAAACTGTTTCTTTATAAACTTAATTGTTTTTTGAATTTTATATTTGCAGAAAAATTGCAAAGATGATACAATGAGTTCCCACTTACCCTGCATCCAATTTTCCCTATTTTTTTTTTTAGACTACCTCTTGCAGGATCTTAGCTCCCCTACCAGGGATTGAACTCCGGTCCTGGCAGTGAAAACACTGGGTCCTAACCACTGGACAGTTGGGGTATTTCCACAATTTTCCCTAATGTTAGCATCTTAATTTACTGTGATACATATGTGAAAACTAAGAAACTAACACTGGTACATTACTATAAATAAATTCCAGATTTTATGTGGATTTCACCAGTTCCTCCACTAATGCCCTTATTCCTTTCCAGGATCCCATTCAGGATATCATGCCTCATTTAATTGTCATCCAGGATATCATACCTCATTTAATCTCTTGTGGGTGTCATCTCAGTTGTGTCCAACTCCTTGCGACCCCATGCGCTGTAGCCCACCAGGCTACATGGGATTTTCCAGGCAAGAATACTGGAGCAGATAGCCATTCCCTTCTCCAGGGGATCTTCCCAACTCAGGGATCAAATCTAGGTCTCCTGCATTGCACAGGAAGATTCTTTAACATCTGAGCCACCAGGGAAACCCTAAAAGATGAAGAGAGCTTCATCTCTTCTGGTCTGTGACAGTTTTTTTTGTGTGTGTCTCTCTCTCTATTTTTTTTTTAAACCTTGGATGTTTTAACAATAACTGCACGTGGCTCCTGTATCTCAAAGACAAGACCACTGAGTATCCCAGAAACTCACCTAGTTTACAAATTCTGATCTAGATTTATAAGGACCAAACTTAACAAAATTCTGCTTCAAAACTGCCTTATGACCAATCCCAGTCTCTGAAACGCTTGTAACTCTCACTTTTAAGCCACTACTGAGTCTCTGTCAAGAGGATACCACGTGTTTTTAAGACCAATGACCTTCACTGGTGGTCTTTGCGTTTGACTTGACAAAGGGATTCATAACGATTTCATTCAATCATCCAGTAAAATGCAAGAATTCTTTCTACAGCATCTGAAAAGTCTCTTTCAGGCCTGTGTGAACCCCACCACCCATATATAAACACTGCAATAACAGGACACTAATTACCTCCCCAAAGAATCCATTCTCTCCATTTTTGGACAGTCCCTATTTGTTAGAAATGGCTTCATCAAAGTGAGCCCTGATCTATTGCCTTTCAGTTATTCTTCACTGACACTATTGCTGTCTACTACAGAGTTAAGTTATGAGATAGCAAGAAGCTCCATCTTAAGTATGGGATGGCAAGTCCCACTCCAGGGGAATGGCAGGAGTCAGACACACTTGGTTGGTCCAGCTTTGTTCCAATACTGTCACTCGGTAGCTGTCTGAATTTGGATGTGTGACTCAACAACTCTGCTCTGGGCCTCATAGGATTATTATGAAAATGAATGAAGTAACACATATGATAGCACCTGGCACACTGCCAGACACAGAGAAGACTCTTCATACATGAAAGTTGGTCAAGATGGTCAACTGCTGAATGAATGAAATGTACCGTTTATGTTGCATTGGGTTGACCCAAAAGTTTGTTCAAGTTTTTTTGGCAACATCTTATGGAAAAACCCAAACGAACTTTTGGGCCAACCCAGTATTATGTTATTACATTATTTCCTTTTCCTCACAGCAGTGAATTCTAACTTTTTCTTCTTATTAACTGATTTCAAAGACTAACTTTTATTTTCCTGTGACTTTTTTTCCTCAAGGTTTAATTAAGCTATTACTGAACAGAAGTGAAGTGTTAAATAACCTGAGAGGATCAGTTCCTAACATTCATGAATACCGTATATTGCCATCGTAAGAGATTAGTCATGGTAGTGGATGGGAGAATTTGGAAAGGATTAGCAAATACCCCTGCTAATCAACAAAATATGAAAAAGCAGCCCCTTCTTGTGGCATTGATCTCAGTCTCCTTGGCAACACCAGGGTTAGCTGTGTACTTGGGAAGAAGTAATTTCAAAGTATGATAGAAAGCACTGCGATGAGCATCAAAGGGGAAAAAGATGGCTGAAAATTATTCCCACTTCTTGAAGAAATTCATACAACTTTCTGTAAGTTTTTATTTTCCCTGAGCCTCTACTGCATGTGCATGCATGCTAAGTCGCTTCAGTCATGTCTGACTCTGTGCGAGCCTGTGGACCATAGCCCACCAGGCTCCTCTGTCCATGGAATTCTCCAGGCAATAATACTGGAGTGGGTTGTCATTTCCTCCTCCAGGGGATCTTCCTGACCCAGGGACTGAACCTGTGGCTCCTGCATTGGCAGGTGGGTTCTTTCCCACTAACACCACCTGGGAAGCCTGAGCCTCTACTACTGGAATGTTAATTGATAATGATATAAACAGAAAACAACAACAACAACCGGGAGTAAAAAAAGGTCAAAAGGGACCCACAAAATCTATGATCCATCTTTTTGACCAAACAACTATAAATTAAAATTATTTGCATGTCTCTGTGTAGCAGAATTATCTGGGTTTTGAACCTAGTTCCAGCAGTTATCAGCTATGTATACCTTTAGGCAAAATCTTAACCTCTTCGTACCTCATTATTCTCATCTGTAATGTGGAGATAATAATAGTTCCTACCAGGTAGGGTTGCTGTGATCATTGAGTAAGTCAAAACATGTAAAGTAGTAGAACAGGGCCTGGTCCAGACTTAAGTGCTCTAAAAAATGCTAACTGCTATTATTATTATTATTATCACGCCTCATCATTATTCCTGCTGCTGCTGCTGCTAAATCACTTCAGTCGTGTCCGACTCTGTGCGACCCCATAGACGGCAGCCCACCAGGCTCCCCCGTCACTGGGATTTTCCAGGCAAGAGTACTGGAGTGGGGTGCCATTGCCTTCTCCAGTGAGAAAGCGCAGTCTTCCTCTATTAAGACTATTTCTGCTAGTTGGTCATGATTCTGGAATAGGGACTACCTTTCAATTTTATATCCTGTGAAGAAAATACAGGGCGAGAAAGGTTATATTTTCCATTTTCTAATTTTGTTTGTACTGAAAAAGAGACTTGAAATGTCAGCACTTAAGAGATTTTATAGGTATTATCGTTTTCAATTTCAATAAAACACTTAGGAAAATAGTAACTGTGAGTCTGGTTGAGGCGTGGGATCCAAGTAAGGCCACATCAATGTTTAAACTTTCATCAAAATCTAGGAGCAGGTGGATGTCCTTAAAATGGGATGTGATCAAAATTGAATTCATTTACTTCAGAAACCAAGTCACCTTTTGATCTAAATGTGTGTGTGTGTGTGTGTGTGTATTTAAAACAAATGCAGGCCCTGGTACCCTCATGGGCCAATTTTTCTTTGTGGTCTCAGCTCATTTCACCTTGTGTCTGTGTGTTGGTTGCTTAGATTTCTAATCCAAGCAGGATAATTTCAGGAATTCAAGTTTGGATTTAGCTTTCAGTGCTTACATTTGATGTGAGATTATTCTAATAGATACTGGGCTACTTGCTTTGTGAGGTTAAAAAAATTTTTTTTAATGCAAACATAGCTCCTGCTGATCACCACCCAGTGATTCAAAAGCTTTTGGAGGCAGCCTGAAAGTGAAAGTGAAGTCACTCAGTCGTGTCCCACTCTTTGCGACCCCATGAACTGAATGTAGCCTACCAGGTACCTCCATCCATGGGCTTTTCCAGGCAAGAATACTGGAGTGGGTAGCCATTTCCTTCTCCAGGGGATCTTTCTGACCCAGGGATTGAACCCGGGTCTACCCACATTGTAGGCAGATGCTTTACCGTCTGAGCCACCAGGGAAGTCCCTAATGGAACTAAAAGAGAAGAGCCTAGGAGTCTGAAACCTGAGGTTTGAAATCCTGCTGGCCTCTGCTACATCATCTGACTCTTCTTCCTTCACTCTGCTGCCCTTAGTTTTCCTGGATACCTTCTGTAAGTAACTACACTGCTTCTTTGGAATGAGGTAGGGCTTAAAACCGGAGAAGGCAATGGCAAGCCACTCCAATACTCTTGCCTGGAAAATCCCATGGATGGAGGAGCCTGGTAGGCTGCAGTCTGTGGGGTCGCTAAGGGTCGGACACGACTGACTGACTTCACTTTCACACATTGGAGAAGGAAATGGCAACCCACTCCAGTGTTCTTGCCTGGAGAATCCCAGGGACGGGGGAGCCTGGTGGGCTTCCGTCTATGGGGTCACACAGAGTCGGACACGACTGAAGTGACTTAGCAGCAGCAGGGCTTAAAACTATCAGTCAGTAAATGAGGTGTGTGATGGTAGGCAAACCGTGACCCCTTGGTGAGAAAACAGTTTTCTTGTCTGTAAAGTGGAGCCAACTGAAATCTCCTCTGGCTCAGCTGTTCTCAAGCATATCAAATAAGACAATGGATGTAAGAGGGCTCTGTCAGACCTTAACAGGTTGTATACTTCTGAAGAATTATTTTAATATCAAATATGACAATATATGGGTCAATCAAATTACCAACACGATTTAACTTCCCCTTTTAAAGGATCCAGTTGTTCCCAGCTTATAGTTTGATGTGTGAACTGCATGGTTCTTCTAGGTTAAAACATGGCTACTTCCTAACATGCATTCGTACATGAACCTACTCATTAAAATAGACCTCTCTGCATTTCAGTGCTCCAAATGCCTACTTTCTAAACAGAGAAGCAGAGAGTTAGCTAACTCATGGAGCCAGGAAACTGTCATTTATGGAGTCCCTCCTCTGTCTAGCTGTAGGCATCCAGAGATGAAGTCCCAGCCCCTGCTGTGGGAGCTCCCTGCTTGGTGGGCATGACGGACAAGTAGACAGCAAATGAACAGTGTAAATTCCATAATAGCCATCTGTGTAGGGTGCTATGGAGCAGAGAAGAAACTGTCTTTACAGGGGGATCGTGGAGGAAGGTTTGTCAGAGGAGATCATGCGTAAAATAAATCTGGAGGTTTGCTAGTGAGGTAGATAGAATTGTCAAAGCTAAAGCAGTTGGAGTGGCTAAAGGGATGGAAAGGGTGCCTTGGGGAAAGGAAGTCTTTTGGTATGACTGAAATACAATGTGTCTGAGGAAGGATGTAAGGGTGCCAAGGAAGTCTGGGGCCCGATAATGGCAGGCTTGTGAGTGGTGAGCCACTGAGAGTTGTTAACAGGGCATGCATGATCAGATTTTTCTGTTAACATTAGAGCAGTGAGCCGAGTATTTTGGTCACAGTCCAGAGAGGAGACTATGGTGAAATTCAAGGAAGAAATAACACTGGAATAGGTAAAATCTTAACAAGAGGAGTTTAGAAAAATAGTAAGAACCTGCAGTACTTGATTATTCATTGGACGTGATGTGGGAGAGGGAAGGACTCAGGATAATATCCAAGTTTCTGGTTCAGTTGAGATGGTGAATGAATCCAGAAAGAAGTAGGCTACAAGAAACAAACTCAGTAGCCACATGGAATAAGAGAAGAGGAACCAGTCCAGGGGAGATGAGTTCAATTTGAGATTTGTTTAGTTCGAGGTCCTGAGTGGTATTTGGGGAGAACTATCCATGTATTAAGTTCAGAGGAGTTATCTGAGCTGATGAAATTATAGGGGACAAGAAAGTTTTCCCCAAATCTCGTAGATTTCAGACCCAGCCTCAAACCTGGCTAGGTCTGAACAACAAAGACAAATTCAGAGAAAAGCATACAGAATTACTTAGCATCAGTTTTACATGGCGTTGTTGTTATTCTGTCGCTCAGTCGTGTCAGACTATTTGCAATCCCATGGACTGCAGCATGCCAGGCTTCCCTGTCCTTCACTATCTCCCAGAGTTTGCTCAAACTCATGTCCATTGAGTCGACGGTGCCATCCAACCATCTCATCCTCTGTCACCCCCTTCTTCTCCTGCGCTCAACCTATCCCAGCATCAGGGTCTTTTCCAATGAGTCAACTCTTTGTGACAGGTGGCCAAAGGATTGGAGCTTCAGTTTCAGCATCTGTCCGTCCAATGAATATTCACAGTTGATTTCCTTTAGGATTGACTGGTTTTATCTGCCTGCAGTCTAAGGGACTCTCAAGAGTCTTCTCCAGCACCACAAATTCAAAAGCGTCAGTTCTTCAATGCTCAGCCTTCTTCATTGTCCAACTCTCACATCCGTACATAACTACTGGAAAAACCACACCTTTGACTTTGTTGGCAAAATGATCTCTGCTTTTCAGTATGCTGTCTAGGTTTGTCATAGCTTTTCTTCCAAGGAGCAAGTGTCTTTTATTTATGCATCATAAGAGTCTTCATAAGGTAATGCAGACTAGAAGAAACAATTAGACATGAGTATTTTTATGCTAGTTTTCCTGCAGAATGGGCAGTCATGTAGAAATGTAATAGACCAAGGTGTGTGAGGTAAGTGCATAAACTTGAGGAAACTGAGTGAGGCCTTTGGAGACAATGATGTTTCTTTACTTTGGGTACAATAAGGGCACTTTGTGAAAGTGAAAGCCACTCAGTCATGTCTGACTCTTTGTGACCCCTTGGACTATACAGTTTATGGAATTCTCCAGGCCAGAATACTGGAGTGGGTAGCCTTTCCCTTCTCCAGGGGATCTTTCCTACCCAGGGATCGAACCCAGGTCTCCCTCATTGCAAGCAGATTCTTTACCAGCTGAACCACCAGGGAAGCCCAAGAATACTGGAGTGGGTAGCCTATCCCTTCTCCAGCGGATCTTCCCAACCCAGAAATTGAACTGGGGTCTCCTGCATTGCAGGTGGGTTCTTTACCAACTGAGCTATCAGGGAAGCCTCTTACATGAGGATTTTATGACCTACTTCTAACAAGGGAGGATGGAAGGTCAGTAACTTACCTGCTTTTGCTGTTTTCTCTAAGTCCCTCAGCTTAACATTTTCAATGTGCCCAAGTGTCCTATTTAGGGGCAGCATGTCCTCAACTCCATCAAAAGCAGTAGAAATTTCTAGAGTTGTTACACTCTTCATGAGGCTGAATTCCTACCGTATACCAAGCATCAGCTAAACCACTTCTCCTTTTAGAAGCCTTCCCTGACCTTCCAGTCTCAACTAGCTTCTTCGGTATTACTCTCGAAGAGTGTTCTGTTGTTTTGCTTTATAGCAGGAATCACAATTTCTAGCTAGTTATTTATGTTTGAGAGTCCAGTCTCTGGCTATCCATGTGAGCCCAATCATATCTGCCTTGTTTACTCTTGAATACCTGCAACTCAGCACGGCACATAGTAAGTGCTCCAAGATCATTCATCAAATGGATGAATGAAGAGTAAATACCTTAAAGAAGACAATAAGGGAGAAAATTGGAGGACCTCAGGCAGAATCCTGTGGAACTCAAATGGTCAGTAAGAGAAAAAGGAGACTGAGAATGAGCAATCAAATATAGATAGGAGGAAAACCAGGAGAACAGGGTCTCAGAGAAGCCTATGGAAGAATGTTAAGAAGAGAATGATCACTGGCATCCAATGCTGCTAAAGAGTTGTGCAAAGTAATGACTGAGAAGCAGTCATTGGATGTAACAATAAGAAGGATATTGATGATCTTAGTAAAAACAATTTTAGTGTTATGATGGAAATAAAGTTTGAATCGAGATTTCAGGTCAATATATTGAACTATTAGAGAAACCCCTGTACTTCCTGAAAAATGTACAAAGAGCAGATAAAATCTAAGCATGTCTTTGACAATATGAAAGTTCTAAATCCAAAAGAAAATTTCTAGGTGATAGAAACAAAGCAGTCATTCAAAGCCAAAGAAAACTGCAACAGTTGAAGCTAAATGGCCATCAAGAGTATTAGACCTGGATATATATCTTGGAGCTTAAGGTGAAGCCATGGTAAAGAATCTGCCTGCAATGCAGAGTTCAGTCCCTGGATCAGGAAAATCCCCCTGGAGAAGGGAATGGCAACCCACTCCAGTATTCTTGCCTGGATAATTCCTGAGAATTCCAGAGAAGCCTGGTGGGCTATAGTCCATGGGGTCACAATGAGTCAGACACGACTGAGAGACTAACACACTCAGATGAAGCTACAGCCCTGACACAGAGCCTTGCGCTTCCTTCATAAACCTAGGAGCCAAAAGTCCATCTGGCTTATGATGAATCAGGACTCAAGGCCTGGGATGCAGAATGTAAGTGGAATGTCCTCTCTGGGCCTAGAGTGTAAAAAATCAAAACCCCACATCTTAATTTTTATTAACTAGCTGGGAAATTTAAAAACTGACTTTGATCCAGTGAAACCCAGAGAATGCTGGCAGAGAAAGAACACACAATTGTAGAGATAGATAACTCTGCTTTCCAGGGTTCACATAGGACTTCTATAGAAAGGAACTCTCCTGCTGAAGGTGAGCCCCTCAGATTTCCAAAGAAGGGAAATAAGTCATTGCAGGGGTGGTTAGAAGTGACAATAAACAGGGTAATCTATATTTCAGAAAAGTTGTTTAATAAGGCAATATGAATATAGTGCCCTGTGCTATGTAGTAAGACCTTGTTTATCCATTCCATAAGTAATAGTTTGCATTAGCTAGTCCCAAACTTAAAATCACAGTGAAAAGTGAAACTGTTTAGTCACTCAGTTGGGTCCAACTTGTCCAACTCCATGGACCGTAGCCCGCCAGGCTCCTCTGTCCATGGAATTCTCGAGGCAAGAATACTAGAGTGGCTTGCTGTTACCCTCTCCGGGAGCTTTTCCTGACCCAGGGATCAAATCCGGGTCTCCTGCATTGCAAGCAGATTCTTTACCGTCTGAACCACCAATCGCAGGGGACTTTTATTTTATTTTATATTGATTTTTTACCAATTTGTTTATTTTTAATTTATATTTACTAATTTAGATTGTATTCTGTCAGCCAGTATGCATGTATGAATGTGTGTGTGTGTGTGTGTATGTGTGTGTGTTGATTTGCTACTGATGTATATTTGCTATATCATTAATTATTTTTAACTGTAAAAGATTTATTTAACATCATCTTTCCTACAACTTTTGAAAAGCAAAAGAAAAAATGGTGAGAAGGACTGAAAGGACAGTTTTAAAGAGAATACATCAGCATTATGAAGAATTCCTTACATTTTCATGTTTTTCGTCATTCATCTCAAGTAGGTGAAGTTTTCATCGTGGAATGTGAGACCATACATAAATCAGTGTTTAGAAACTACTGCTTTAGATGCTGCCTTTAAGGGCGTGTAAAAGTATTATCACTTTAGATAGTAACATCACAGAAGATAATTTTATAAATTAAGAAAACACTGAAGCACCATTAAAACTTGACTTTAGTCATGACCTCATGCATTGGGGACTTTTAAATTGAGGGATTCTCCAAAGCTCTTAGTTCTCTTGAAGCCATTCAGGCAGCCTGTTCTGTCATTTAAAATGTCACCACTAGAGGTGCTCTTTTGTATTGATAGTATAATACTGCCTCCATAAAATCCTGATTAGAATGAGCCACTTGCCGAGGAGGGGTGTCATGAGAACATTACTAGTAATCATTAATCCAGCGCTTATGAGAGGAACTGTCTTATTGGAAAGCGGTGACCCAGGGATGCAATATGGGAAAGGACAATATTAATGAAGGAATAGAATTAGGACAACCCGGATCCTAAAGTCTTATCTGTAAGAGCTGGCTCCTGTGGAACCTCTAAAGGACGGCGGGCATGTGGGCTGAGATGTTGGCTTTACTGCATGGTCTACAGCCTGTCTGGAGTGCATACACACACACACACACGTACATACATACAGTATGTTGTCTTGGTTCCTACAGTGAAATGGGGCACTGTTGTTTCCCTTGACAATTCTATTTTTTTCAGACCAAAGTATACCAAGATTATGATAGAGAAAGGAGGCAGCAGGAAGAGGAATGACTAAGTAGGAAGATTTTTTTTTTCTAATATGTTTACAATATATTCAAATAGTAACCAAATAATAGTTGTCCCTCTCCAATAGGAATATTGACATCTACAAGAGGAATTACTAGGATTATCTGGTTGGGACAGTCATTTCCCTATAATCTTTAGTTCATTAGCTTTCAGTTTTAGCATCATCATCATAAAATTATTTAATAACTGCCCACACACAAATCTCTGGTCATTAAGCTAACCTGTTATTACAGGAGGAGAATGTGTGACTCACTGTGGTATACATGCCAATTTAATTTTCATTTTGACTGGCATCTTTCCAAGGGGATTACTTCTATTAAACCTTCCACTGATGGAAGTTGTAAATCGA
Source organism: Moschus berezovskii (assembly GCF_049115385.1). NCBI lineage: Eukaryota > Metazoa > Chordata > Mammalia > Artiodactyla > Moschidae > Moschus > Moschus berezovskii. The sequence goes on along the minus strand of NC_142488.1, from coordinate 128,912,120 downwards.
TAAACTACTCTACACTTGAACATCACCGTTGACAATATTGTGTGGAACACAATCAGTGGAAAAGGGAAGACAGTTGCTTACAAGCAAGAAATAAACAACACACAAACGTCTATCACCACCTTCACATAACATTTTATTTTTCCTGATCCCCAGAATGCCTAATAACCATACCTGTAATCAATATTTCACAGAAAAGTACACCGCTGAAGAATGCTTACAATAAGGGATCAACTTGTTGCCAAGTGATTCAAAGTGTAGGGGTATAAAAATTCAAGACTGCGCTCTTTAACAATTGGTGCTGGGAAAACTGGTGAACCACTTGTAAAAGAATGAAACTAGAACACTTTCTAACACCATGAACAACAAAAAACTCAAAATGGATTAAAGACCTAAATGTAAGACCAGAAACAATAAAACTACTATAGGAAAACATAGGCAAAACACTCTTCGACATAAATCACAGCAGGATCCTCTATGACCTACCTCCCATGGTAATAGAAATAAAAGCAAAAATTAAAAAAATGGGACCTAACTAAAATTAAAAGCTTTTGCACAACGAAGGAAACTATAAGCAAGGTGAAAAGATAGCCTTCAGAATGGGAGAAAATAATACCAAATGAAACAACTGACAAAGAATTAATCCCAAAAATATAAAAGCAACTCCTGCAATTCCAGAAAAATAAGCGACCCAATCAAAAAATGGGCCAAAGAACTAAACAGACATTTCTCCAAAGAAGACATACAGATGGCTAACAAACACATGAAAAGATTCTCAACATCACTCATAATCAGAGAAATGCAAATTAAAACCACAATGAGGTACCATTTCACGCCAGTCAGAATGGCTGCTATCCAAAAGTCTATAACCAATAAATGCTGGAGACAGTGCGGAGAAAAAGGCGCACTCTTACACTGTTGGTGGGAATGCAAACTAGTACAGCCACTGTGGAGAACAGTGTGGAGATTCCTTAAAAAACTGGAAATAGAACTGCCATACAACCCAGCAATCCCACTGCTGGGCATACATACACACTGAGGAAACCAGAATTGAAGAAGACACATGTACCCCAGTGTACATTGCAACACTGTTTACAATAGCCAGGACAAGGAAGCAACCTAGATGTCCATTGGCAGACGAATGGATAAGAAAGCTGTGGTACATATACACAGTAGAATATTACTCAGCTATTGAAAATAATGCATTTGAATCAGTTCTAATGAGGTGAATGAAACTAGAGCCTATTATACAGAGTGAAGTAAATCAGAAAGAAGAACACCAATACAGTATATTAATGCATATGTGTGGAATTTAGAAAGATGGTAACGATGACCCTATATGCAAGACAGCAAAAGAGACACGGATGTAGAGAACAGACTTTTGGACTCTGTGGGAGAAGGCGAGGGTGGGATGATTTGAGAGGATAACATTGAAACATGTATATTATGTGAAATCGATCGCCAGTCCAGGTTCCATACATGAGACAGGGTGCTCAGGTCTGGTGCACTGGGATGACCCAGAGGGATGGGATGGGGAGGGAGGTTCAGGATGGGAAACACATGTACATCCATGGCTGATTCATGTGAATATATGGCAAAAAACACTACAATATTGTAAAGTAACTAGCCTCCAATTAAAATAAATAAATAAATTTTTTTAAAAAATTCAAGATTGTGTAAATCCTCTCACCTCAGGGTAAGTAATATATCCTGGTAAGAATTCAGCACCAAGAGTCAGTTTAACCCAGGTTTGAAGTCTGGCTTTACCCATTTTCGTTCCACAACTCCCTAGATCTTTCTCATCCTCCAGAATTCATCCTCCAAGATGTTTTTTTTTTTTTTTCCTCCTGAAGCTGACCTCTCCTGCCCAGAGTTAGCTGTGCCTTCTTTTGTGTGCTCCCAACACTTTGGACATTTGGTCCCACTCTTACTGTGCTTAATCACATTTGGTTTTAGTCTATTTATTTCTCTTTCTCCTCCACTTGAGGCTAAGGCCAGTCTCTGGAGAGACAATAGAGTCCTTTTAAGATGATGGGCTATAAGTCAGAATGCATGGACATGAATCCATCACTTCCTACCTGAATGAACTCAGTAACCTCTCTTTTCCTCAGCTTTTTCATCTGTAGAATGAGAATAAGCTCAGAAGGTTGTAGTAAGTATTAAATGAGTAAATAAGGACAAGGTACACGGTTGATGCCAGGGATATAGTTCAGTTCAGTTGCTCAGTGGTGTCCGACTTTTTTTTTTTTTTCTTGGCTGAAGTGGTTTTTTTTTTAATTTTAATTGGAGGCTAATTACTTTGCAATATTGTATTGGTTTTGCCATACAATGACATGAATCCGCCCCAGGTGTACATGTGTTCCCCATTTTGAACCCCCCTCCCACCTCAATCCCCATATCATCCCTCTGGGTCATCCCAGTGCACCAGCCCCGAGCATCCTGTATCAGGCATCGAACCTAGACTGGCGATTCGTTTCACATATGATAATATACAGGTTTCAATGACATTCTCCCAAATCATCCCACCCTCGCCCTCTCCCACAGAGTCCAAAAGACTGTTCTATACATCTGTGTCTCTTTTGCTGTCTCGCATACAGGGTTATTGTTATCATCTTTCTAAATTCATTGGAAGGACTGATGCTAAAGCTAAAACTCCAATACTTTGGCCACTTCATGCGACGAATTGACTCCCTGGAAAAGAGTCTGATGCTGGGAGGGATTGTGGGTGGGAGGAGACGGGGACGACAGAGAATGAGGTGGCTGGATGGCATCACCGACTCGATGGACATGAGTTTGAGGGAACTCCAGGAGTTGGTGATGGACAGGGAGGCCTGGCGTGCTGTGATTCATGGGGTAGCAAAGAGTCGGACACAACTGAGAGACTGAAAAAAAAAATTCCATATATGTGCGTTAGTATACTGTATTGGTGTTTTCCTTTCTGACTTACTTCACGCTGTGTAAGAGGCTCCAGTTTCATCTACCTCATTCAGTTCAGTTCAGTTCAGTCACTCAGTCGTGTCCAACTCTCTGTGACCCCATGAATCACAGCACGCCAGGCCTCCCTGTCCGTCACCAACTCTCGGAGTTCACCCAAACTCATGTCCATAGAGTCGGTGATGCCATCCAGCCATCTCATTCTCTGTCGTCCCCTTCTCCTCCTGCCCCCAACCTTTCCCAGCATCAGAGTCTTTTCCAGTGAGTCAACTCGTCGCATGAGGTGGCCAAAGAATTGGAGTTTCAGCTTTATCATCAGTCCTTCCAATGAACACCCAGGATTGATCTCCTCTAGAATGGACTGGTTGGATCTCCTTGCAGTCCAAGGGACTCTCAAGAGTCTTCTCCAGCACCACAGTTCAAAAGCATCAATTCTTTGGCGATCAGCCTTCTTCATAGTCCTCCTCATTAGAACTGGTTTAAATGCATTCTTTTTAACTGCTGAGTAATACTCCATTGTGTATATGTACCACAGCTTTCTTATCCATTTGTCTGCAGATGGAAATCTAGGTTGGTTACATGTCCTGGTTATTATAAACAGTGCTGCGATGAACATTGGGGTACATGTGTCTCTTTCATTTCTGGTTTCCTTGGTGTGTATGCCCAGGAGTGCAATTGCTGGGTGGTATGGCAGTTCTATTTCCAGATTTTTAAGGAATCTCCACACTGTTCTCAATAGTGGCTGTATTAACTTGCATTCCCACCAACAGTGTAAGAGTGCTCCTTTTTCTCCGCACTGTCTCCAGCATTTATTGGTTGTAGACTTTTGGATAGCAGCCATTCTGACCAGCGTGAGATGGTACCTCATTGTGGTTTTGATTTCCAATTCTCTGTTTATGAGTGATGTTGAGAATCTTTTCATGTGTTTGTTAGCCATCTGTATGTCTTCTTTAGAGAAATGTCTGTTTAGTTCTTTGGCCCATTTTTTGATTGGATCACTTATTTTTCTGGAATTGCAGGAGTTGCTTGTATATTTTTGAGATTAATTCTTTGTCAGTTGTTTCATCTGATATTATTTTCTCCCATTCTGAAGGCTGTCTTTTCACCTTGCTTAGAGTTTTCTTTGCTGTGAAGAAGTTTTAATTTTCATTAGGTCCCATTTTTCTATTTTTTCTTTTATTTCCAATATTCTGGGAGGTGGGTCATGGAGGATCCTGCTGTGATTTATGTCGAAGAGTGTTTTGCCTATGTTTTCCTCTAGGAGTTTTATAGTTTCTGGTCTTATGTTTAGATCTTTAATCCAGTTTGAGTTTTTTTTTTTTTTTTTTGTGTGTGTGTGTGTGTGTGTGGTGTTAGGGAGTGTTCTAGTTTCATTCTTTTACAAGTGGTTGACCAGTTTTCCCAGCACCACTTGTTAAAGAGATTGTCTTTTCTCCATTGAATATTCTTGCCTCCTTTGTCAAAGTAAGGTGTCCATAGGTGCATGGATTTATCTGTGGGCTTTCTATTTTGTTCCATTGATCTATATATCTGTCTTTATGCCAGCACCATACTGTCTTGATTACTGTGGCTTTGTAGTAGAGCCTGAAGTCAGGCAGGGTGATTCCTCCAGTTCCATTCTTCTTTCTCAAGATTGCTTTGGCTATTCGAGGTGTTTTGTATTTCCATACAAATTGTGAAATTATTTGTTCTAGTTCTCTGAAAAATACCGTTGATAGCTGGATAGGGATTGCATTGAATCTATAGGTTACTTTGGGTACTATACTCATTTTCACAATATTGATTCTTCCAATCCAGGAACACGGTATATTTCTCCATCTATTAGTGTCCTCTTTGATTTCTTTCACAAGAGTTTTATAGTTTTCTATATATAGGTCTTTTGTTTCATTAGGTAGATATACTCCTAAGTATTTTTTTTTCTTTTAGTTACAATGGTGAATCGAATTGTTTCCTTAATTTCTCTTTGTATTTTCTCTTTATTAGTGTATAGGAATGCAAGGGATTTCTGTGTGTTGATTTTATATCCTGAAACTTTACTGTATTCATTGATTAGCTCTAGTAATTTTCTAGTGGAGTCTTTAGGGTTTTCTGTGTAGAGGATCATGTCATCTGCAAACAGTGAGAGTGTTACTTCTTCTTTTCCAGTTTTGATTCCTTTTATTTCTTTTTCTGCTCTGATGGCTTTGGCCAAAACTTCCAAAACTACGTTGAATAGAAGTGGTAAGAGTGGACACCCTTGTCTTGTCCCTAACTTTAGGTGAAATGCTTTCAATTTTTCACCATTGAGGATAATATTTGCTGTGGGTTTGTCATATATAGCTTTTATTATGTTGAGGTATGTTCCTTCTATTCCCGCCTTGTGGAGGGTTTTATCATAAATGGATGTTGAATTTTGTCAAAGGTTTTCTCTGAATCTATTGAGATAATCATATGGTTTTTATTTTTCATTTTGTTAATGTGATGTACCACATTGATTGATTTGCAGATACTGAAGAATCCTTGCATCCCTGGGATAAAGCCCACTTGGTCTTTTTAATATGTTGTTGGATTCTGATTGCTAGAATTTTGTTAAGAATTTTTGCATCTGTGTTCATCGGTGATATTGGTCTGTAGTTTCCTTTTTTTTGTGGCATCTTTGTCAGGTTTTGCTATTAGGGTGATGGTGGCCTCATAGAATGAGTTTGGAAGTTTACATTCTTCTGCAGTTTTCTGAAAGAGTTTGAGTAGGATAGGTGTTAGCACTTCTCTAAGTTTTTGGTAGAATTCAGCTGTGAAGCCGTCTGGTCCTGGGTTTTTGTTTGCCAGAAGATTTCTGATTACAGTTTCAATTTCCGTGCTTGTGATGAGTCTGTTAAGATTTTCTATTTCTTTCTGGTTCAGTTTTGAAAAGTTGTACTTTTCTAAGAATTTGTCCATTTCTTCCAAGTTGTCCATTTTATTGGCATATAACTGCTGATAGTAGTGTCTTATGGAGAAGGCAATGGCACCCCATTCCAGTACACTTGCTTGGAAAATCCCAAGGACGGAGGAGCCTGGTAGGCTGAAGTCCATGGGGTTGCTAAGAGTCGGACACGACTGAGCAACTTCACTTTCACTTTTCACTTTCACGCATTGGAGAAGGAAATGGCAACCCACTCCAGTGTTCTTGCCTGGAGAATCCCAGGGACGGAAGAGCCTGGTGGGCTGCCATCTATGGTGTCACACAGAGTTGGACACGACTGAAATGACTTAGCAGCAGCAGCAGCAGTGTCTTATGATCCTTTGTATTTCTCTGTTGTCTGTTCTGATCTCTCCATTTTCATTTCTAATTTTGTTGATTTGATTCTTCTCCCTTTGTTTCTCAATGAGTCTGGCTAATGGTTTTTCAATTTTATTTATCTTCTCAAAGAACCAGCTTTTGGCTTTGTTGATTTTTGCTATGGCCTCTTTTGTTTCTTTTGCATTTATGTCTGCCCTAATTTTTAAGATTTCTTTCCTTCTACTCACCCTGGGGTTCTTCATTTCTTCCTTTTCTACTTGCTTTAGGTGTAGAGTTAGGTTGTTTAATTGACTTTTTTCTTGTTTCTTGAGGTAAGCCTGTATTGCTAAGAACCTTCCCCTTAGTACTGCTTTTACAGTGTCCCATAGGATTTGGGTTGTTGTGTTTTCATTTTCATTCATTTCTATGCATATTTTGATTTCTTCTGTGATTTGTTGGTTATTCAGCAGTGTGTTGTTTAGCCTCCATATGTTGGGATTTTTAATAGTTTTTCTCCTGTAATTGAGATCTAATCTTACTGCATTGTGGTCAGAAAAGATTCTTGGAATGATTTCAATTTTTTTGAATTTACCAAGGCTAGATTTATGGCCCAGGATGTGATCTATCCTATAGAAGGATCCGTGTGCGCTTGAGAAAAAGGTTAAATTCATTGTTTCGGGGTGAAATGTCCTATAAATATCAATTAGGTCTAACTGGTCTATTGTATCATTTAACGTTTGTGTTTCTTTGTTAATTTTCTGTTTAGTTGATCTCTCCATAGGTGTGAGTGGGGTATTAAAGTCTCCCACTCTTATTGTGTTATTGTTAATTTCCCCTTTCATACTTCTTAGCATTTGTCTTACGTATTGCGGTGCTTCTATGTTGGGTTCATATATATTTATAATTGTTATATCTTCTTCTTGGATTGACCCTTTGATCATTATGTAGTGTCCTTCTTTGTCTCTTTTCACAGCCTTTGTTTTAAAGTCTATTTTATCTGATATGAGTATTGCTTCTCCGGCTTTCTTTTGGTCTCTATTTGCGTGGAATATCTTTTTCCAGCCCTTCACTTTCAGTCTGTATGTGTCCCTTGTTATGAGGTGGATCTCTTGTAGACAACATATATAGGGGTCTTGTTTTTGTATCCATTCAACCAGTCTTTGTCTTTTGGTTGGGGCATTCAACCCATTTACGTTTAAGGTAATTATTGATAAGTATGATCCCGTTGCCATTTATTTATTATTTTGGGTTCGAGTTTATATACCCTTTCAGTGTTTCCTGTCTAGAGAAGGTCCTCTAGCATTGTTGGAGAGCTGGTTTAGTGATGCTGAATTCTCTCAGCTTTTGCTTGTCTGTAAAACTTTTGATTTCTCCTTCATATTTGAATGAGATCCTTGCTGGGTACAGTAATCTGGGCTGTATGTTATTTTCTTTCATCACTTTAAGTATGTCCTGCCATTCCCTCCTGGCCTGAAGAGTTTCTATTGAAAGATCAGCTGTTATCCTTATGGGAATCCCCTTGTGTGTTATTTGGTTTTTTTCCCTTGCTGCTTTTAATATTTGTTCTTTGTGTTTGATCTTTGTTAATTTGATTAATATGTGTCTTGGGGTGTTTCGCCTTGGGTTTATCCTGTTGGGGACTCTCTGGGTTTCTTGGACTTGGGTGATTATTTCCTTCCCCATTTTAGGGAAGTTTTCAAATGTTATCTCCTCAAGTATTTTCTCATGGTCTCTCTTTTTGTTTTCTTCTCCTGGGACTCCTATGATTCGAATGTTGGGGAGTATAACATTGTCCCAGAGGTCTCTAATATTGTCCTCATTTCTTTTAATTCGTTTTTCTTTTTTCCTCTCTGTTTCATTTATTTCTGCCATTCTTCTAACTCACTTATTCTATCTTCTGCCTCCATTATTCTACTGTTGGTTCCCTCCAGAGTGTTTTTGATCTCATCTATTGCATTATTCATTGTATATTGACTCTTTTTCATTTCTTCTAGATCCTTGTTAAACCTTTCTTGCATCTTCTCAATCCTTGTCTCCAGGTTACTTATCTGTAACTCCAATTTGTTTTAAAGATTTTGGGTCATTTGACTATCATTATTTGGAATTCTTTATCAGGTGGATTCCCTATCTCTTCCTCTTTTGTTTGGGTTGGTGGGCATTTATCCTGTTCCTTTACTTGCTGGGTATTTCTCTGCCTCTTCATCTTGCTTATATTACTGTGTTTGGGGTGGCTTTTCCGTCTTCTGGCAGTTTGTGTAGTTCTCTTTATTGTGGAGTTTCTTCGCTGTGGGTAGGCTTGGATGGGTGGCTTGCAAGGTTTCCTGATTAGGTAAGCTTGTGTCTGTGTTCTGGTGGGTGGATCTGGATTTCTTCTTTCTAGAGTGCAATGAAATGTCCAGTAATGAGTTATGAGAAGTCTGTGGGTTTGGAGTGACTTTGGGCAGCCTGTATATTGAAGCTCAGGGCTATGTTCCTGTGTTGCTGGAGAATTTGCGTCGTATGTCTTGCTCTGGAACTTGTTGACCCTTGGGTCGTGCTTGGTTTCAGTGTAGGTATGGAGGCCTTTGATGAGCTCCTATCGATTAATGTTCCTTGGAGTCAGGAGTTCTCCTGTGTTCTCAGGATTTTGACTTAAGCCTCTGCCTCTGGTTTTCAGTCTTATTCTTGCAGTAGCCTCAAGCCTTCTCCATCTGCCATTTCCAAGGCGGTTCCCTCCGTTTTAGCTTCTTCTGTTTGCTGGTCTCTTCAGTGTCTAATTTCCACCCTGACAAAAGGGGGCGGCGGTGGACGCTTTTTTAGGCTCCCTTGTTCATTCGTGCTGTGGGGAGCTAGGAATGTTGCAAACAAACATCACTGGCGTCTGTGGGGAGTGCTCGCAATGTCTCGGCCACACTGGGTTTGCCCCCGCTCAGTGCATGTGTGCTTTCCCTTTCTATACTGCTCAGGCAGTAGCTCTGCCAGGAACTGTCGGAGGCAGGCCCTGGGTTGCACGCACTTCCCAGGTCTAAGCCACTCAGGTTCAGGTACTCGGGTACTCTGCAAAGGCTCAGACTTGTTTGGTCCTGCATTTTGTGCCTTTCCCAGGTCCGAGCTGCTCAGGTGACCAGGTGTTTGGCTAGCACGGTCGCTGCGACTTATTGCCTCCCCAGTCCCTGCCGCTCAGTTTTCTGGGTGTACAACCGGCGCACCTTCTCAGGCTGATGTCGACTGTCCAGAATCCCAAGAAGTCTTGGTTAGCAACTAAGTCTGCTTGCAGTTTGGTAGATGATGCCTCTCTGGGGCCGCGATTGCCCGCTTCAGGCTCTGACTGCTGTCGCCTGCCTGTGTCTGGCAGGGGATGATCTGTCTGCAGTTGGCTAGCTCTGCTAAGTCCTTTGTTCTGTGAATGTTCCTGGTGGTGTCTTAGTTTAGGGCTTTTTGCGGGATAGCTATCCCACCGTCTGGTTTGCTATCTCAAGTTAGTTACCTCAGATTTCCTGTCGGGTATACAGGCCTGTCCTTACTCTAAGCAATGCAACCCGCACCTCCCTGCCCAGCCCCTGCTTGCTAGTGGCGGATGCGGGCATTTTCGCTGCTTCTCCTCTGGGAGTTACCGTTGGGCACATAATCTGTGGGTTTAACGTATTTATTTATTTTTCCTCCCGGTTATTTTGCCCTCTGAGGTTCCAAGGCTCGCCACAGACTCACCAGTGAGAGTGTTTCCTGGTGTTTGGAAATTTCTCTCTTTTTTAATCCTCCCTTCCCAGGACGGCTCTCCGTCCCTACCTCTTTTGTCTCTCTTTTTATCTTTTAATTATTTCCTACTTCCTTTTGAAGACAATGGGCTGCTTTTCTGGGTGCCTGATGTCCTCTGCCCGCATTCAAAAGTTGTTTTGTGGAATTTACTCAGCGTTCAAATATTCTTTTGATGAATTTGTGGGGGAGAAAGTGGTCTCCCCATCCTATTCCTCCGCCATCTTCCTCGCTCCCTTTGTCCAGTGTTTTGTGACCCCATGGACTGCAGCATGTCAGGCTTCCCTGTCCTTTGCTATCTCTTGGAGTTTGCTCAAACTCATGCCCATCAAGTCGGTGATGCCATCCAACCATCTCATCCTCTGTCGTCCCCTTTTCCTGCCTTCAAACTTTCCCAGCATCAGGGTCTTCTCTAATGAGTCAGCTCTTCCCATCAGGTGGCCAAAGTATTGGAGCTTCAGCTTCATCATCAGTCCTTCCAATGAATATTCAGGATTGATTTCCTTTACGATGGTCTGGTTTGATATAGTTGGTGCTCTGTAAATTGTTGTTGTCGTTTAGTGGCTAAGTCATGTCTGACTCTTTTGCAATCCCATGAACAGTAGCCTACCAAGCTTCTCTGTCCAGGGGATTTCCTAGACAAGAATACTGGAGTAGGTTACCATTTCCTCCTCCAGGGGATCTTCCTGACCCAGGGATGTAGCTGATTTTATCTTTGTATCTTTCAGGTACCTTTGCATCCCTTCAGGGTGTAGCACAGTACATGGCAAATGGTTCTCAGTAAACTTTAAATCAAGGATGAACAGTTTGGTCCAGGACAAATTCATTTCACTTAACTCAGATTGCTTCTCTAAAATGAGATTGTTAATTGAGCATCAAGGCCCCTGTTATGAAATCAGGTTCTAAAATTTCTTGAGGTCTTCAGTGGTTACAAGAGAAGTTAGTAAATAATTTCAATCTCTTGATTGTTTTTTAGAAGGGAAACATTAGAGCAAATTAGTTAGAATGGATCTGGAGGAACCCAATTGCAAAAGAATAATCATGGGTGTCAGAGCATGGAAGTGAATACATTTGTGTAATATTTTTCTCTCTTTTGGCTGAACTCAAGCTTCCTGTAGCTGAAAGCAGATGGCACAAAAAAGCTTACAGTGTGCAAAGCCAGTTCCAGTTTCCCCTGTAAAAAAAGAACTGAGCGAATTGGGAGTCACTTTAACTTCTCATCTCTGCTACTAAGGGGTGAAGATCAAGTTCAGGAAATGCTATGTATCATAGCATTCCAAACCTCAGATGATGTGAGTCAGACCAGGTCCTGTGCTCAAAGTACTCCCTTGGCTGAGAAACGCAGAATAACATCAAGCAGTGATTTATAATCATTGAATTTATTTATTTACTTTTGGCTGAGCTGGGTCTTTGTTGCTGTGCGTGGGCTTTCTCTAGTTGTGGAGAGAGGGGGCTACTTTGTCACTGTGGTGCATGGGCTCCTAGTTGTGGTGGCTTCTCTTGTTGTAGAGCGCATGCTCAGTAGTTGCAGCTTGTGGGCTCATGAGCGAGAACAGGGATTGAACCTATGTCCCCTGCATTTGCAGGTGGATTCTTTAACCACTGGACCACCAGGGAAGTCCTAATCATTGAATTTTAGTGAGAAAGGTAGTGAAGTTTTCTTTAAATATCACTCTAAGAAGCTATTATTCAAAGTGTATGAAGTATGCTAATAATTATGCATAGGTCATATCTATTCTTGTTTGTTTCATAATTCATTTTTTTTTAAAAAAAGAAAAAAACATGTGAGTTGAAAATCATGCCATATTTCATCTTTTCCTTTTACCCAAGCCAGAAGATAGTCATATCAAACACCACTGATCAGCAACCTAAATTTCAAACCCAATGCCAAGAAGAAAAGGTCTGGCCTTGTAAACATAACATTGTATTGTCTGAGAATCCTTAGTTTAAATATGAGCTCTGCCACCTATGCACAGGCTGGGAAACCATAGATGCAAGTCTCACTAGACTTCCCTTTCTCATCTGTAAGTGGCAGTTTTGATAACACTTTACAAGTTCTTGTAGGGATTAAGAAAAGTACTGATGTCACATCACTTGTTATTGTGAGAGTCGTGTTCAACTCTCGGAGACCACATGAACTGCAGCACACCAGGCTTCCCTGTCCTTCACTATCTCCCTGAGTTTGCTCAGTCTCATGTCCATTGAGTCAGTAATGCCATCCAACCACCTCATCCACTGTCGTCCCCTTCTCCTCTTGCCTTCAATCTGTTCTAGCATCAGGGTCTTTTCCAGTGAGTCAGCTCTTCACATCAAGTGGCCACAGTATTGGAGCTTCAGCTTCATCATCAGCCCTTCTAATTCAGGGTTGATTTCCTTTAGGATTGACTGGTTTCATTTCCTTGTTGTCCAAGGGACTCTCAAGAGTCTTCTCTAGCACCACACTTTGAAAGCGTCAATTCTTCGGCACTCAGCCTTCTTTATGATCCAACTCTCACACTCATACATGACTACTGAAAAGACCATAGCTTTGACTATATGGACCTTTGTAAGCAAAGTGATGTCTCTGCTTTTTAATACACTGTCTAGATTTGTCATAGCTTTTCTTCCAAGGAGCAAGTGTCTTTTAATTTTGTGGCTGCAGTTACCATCTGCAGTGATTTTGGAGCCCAAGAAAATGAAATCTGACACTGTTTCCACTTTTTGCCCATCTGTTTGTCATCCACTTAACAAGTTGTTTATCCAATTATAACAACAGTATTTATTGTTATCACCATTTGAAACCCCGATTTAGGGGGAAAAAAACCCCAAAACCAAAAAATGAATGAACAACAACTAAAGCAGTGGGGAGGATTTAAAAATCCTCTAAGGCATCTGAATGGTTCTCAGGTGGATCATTGACCTGCTTTTGTCCCCTTCTTAGAATCTGATGGATACCCTCTCCCCTAAATTCAGTCGGTTCTCCTGCCCACATTCTGGCTGCTGTCTGTAAAGAAATGTGTTAAGACTTCATCCTGAGAGAGCACTGAAGTAGTTTCTCATTACCTCTCTGCTCCTGTTAAAGATGGCAACTCTTGATAGGAAGTTGATGGAAACAATATCATTGGCAAATAGGAAATTCATCCAGAGTTCCTTATCAGTTCCGTTCAGTCCCTCAGTGTGTCTGACTCTTTGTGACCCCAAGAGGGTACCTCATTTGGTCAGGACCTTTTTTACAAATATAATAAAATAGGGAGAATTGTCAGGAAACATTTAACAGGAGGCTTCCTCTGTGCTGTTTTGGATCTTTCAGGAATCCTCGGTTCCTTATTAATTCCTGAATATTCAGGAATTAAGAGGAGAGGCAAGCCTCTCCTGGGGGCTGAGGAATCCAGGCATTTCCTTCATTAGTTTTTCAATACGGTGATAAGAACCCCCTTCCTTCTTATGAACCATAGCATAAAAGTGATTGCTTACAGCTCTCTCTTTAATATGGATTGCCTATGTTTTGTAACTCTGGAATTTTAATCTTTATCTTTGCTTAGAATAACTACCTTGTAAGACACTATATAGCCCACACCATGTTGATTAAAACACCTTTGCTCCATCAGACCTTGGGTCCCCGTGTCTTTCTTTCTTTCTCTCTCTCTCTCTATTTCTGACTGATTTCCTGGAACATGAAAGCCAGCTGCATAACTCAGGAAATATTAGCCTCTCTCCTTCTTTCACTTTCTCATCATCAATTCTGGACCACCAGGTTCCAGTCCATTAAAAGACCTCAACAGGACTGCAGCACACCAGGCTTCCCTGTCCATCACCAACTCCCAGAGCTTACTCCAACTCATGTCCATCGATTCAGTGATGCCATCCAAACATCTCATTCTCTGTCACCCCCTTCTCCTCCCGCCTTCAATCTTTCCTAGCATCAGGGTCTTTTGCAATAAGTCAGTTCTTCTCATCAGGTGGTCAAATTATTGGAGCTTCAGCTTCAGCATCTGTCCTCCCAATGAATATTCGGGACTGATTTCCTTTAGGATTAACTGGTTTGATCTCCCTGCAGTCCAAGGGACTCTCAAGAGTCTTCTCCAACAACACAGTTCAAAAGCATCAATTCTTCAGCGCTCAGCTTTCTTTATAGTCCAACTCTCACATCCATACATGACTACTGGAAAAACCATAGCTTTGACTAGACTGGACAAAACCATAGCTTTAACTAGAGGAGAGTTTCTTATGTTGGTTTTGAATCCTGCCCCACCCTCCCACCCCACCTCCGTCGCAGGCTAGGTAACAGGGAAGGTTAGATCATTTGCAAGCACTGTGTTCCCTTCCTCGCATCTGGAGTTTAGATCACTTTGCTCCAGAAATCCTATTTCCTGAAACAGCTTAGATCCAGAAAAATGACTGATGGTCGGCTTCTGGCTCAAATCCTCCCATTATATTTTCCCCTAGCTTTTCATTTGGATTACTTAGTTCACTGGGCAAGAAATGAACCCCATGCTACAGATATTTTGCACATTTCTTGTCTGCCCTAAGTGTTTCATCACAGAAACATCTCATTTATATTTGTTAGTCAGTTCATAAAATAGTAACTATTCCTTCAAGATCTTCAAATATGATTGAACAAAACTAAACTGATTTCAGAGAAGCTGGTGTTGTTGCTGGCTTGGGACACTGTGTCACCAATGGGGCAAACCATTTGGTTGAGAACAGATGTATCTTCAAAGTATTAACCACACATTGCATGAGAGAACCTTTAGAAAATGGATGTGACTGCCTTGACCCGAGTGCTCCAGGTTCACTCAATATGGTCTTCCAAAGGCAAAGCTACTAAGAGTCTCCAAGCTCCATCAAACAGGACCATACTCTTTCTCAGTAATGGTGTTGCTACCCTTTTCTTCATGGTGTTGCTACCTTTTCCCTCCTTCTTGGTTGCAGGTCATGAGTATGTGAATAGTGTGTGTGTTCATGGTCAGTCGCTACTTGCTGTCTCATTGATTGTAACACACCAGGCTTCTCTGTCCATGGGATTTCCCAGGCAGGAATACTGGAATGGGTTGCCATTTCCTTCTCCAGGGGATTATCCTGACTCAGAGAAGGAACCCGCATCTACTGCTTGGCAGATGTACTCTTTACCACTGTGCCAACTGGGAAGACCATATGAATAGAGCATAGTTTTAAATCACAGAATGAGAGCCTTGAGCCCACATATCCACTAAGGTAGAAAATGTTTCTATTGGAGTCACAAAATCTTCTATCAAAAAATCTGCTGAACTATGGTATTGGACACCCTTGCTGAAAAGAGTGTTTTCCTTGTACAAAACTTCAATCCCCACATATTGAAGCTTAAGCTCATTTTCTTGTGATCCTTCCTCTCTCCTAATCCTCAAGGGAGAAAGGTCCAACTCAGTCATCCAGTATTTTTCTCCAGGTTTTCTTAATTAAAATGACTAAGCAGATATTCAGAGGCCTTGAACCCTTAATGTTGCTGCCGCTATGGCTAATTAAATGGGAAAGAGTGAAATTCATAGGTATGATTAATTCCATCAGGATACTTTATGGTTTTAAAGTTCATAAATTATGAAACAATGAAACTTTTATATGGGTTATAGGATTTTTCTTCATAAGGATCAGAATCAATTAGTGTGTTCCCCACTGATTTTATTTATCTATTTCTTTGATTTAAATATAAACCAGAGGTAGGTTCAGTATGTTCTACAGCTTAAGTATTTAGAGAATGATCTCAGAAATAGGACACAATGAAGACCAATCCTACTAGTCTAGAGCAGCATAAGCCTAGGTTTCCCTGGCTTTTCATTCTGAATGGGGATCAGGAGAGCCAATCAGTTGCCAAAAAATTGATTCTGTAGACCTTTTATTTGCAAAACAGAATTCCCCCAAATGATCTGACTAGGAGAGACTCTATGCCAGCTAGTAAATGTGTCAGGATATGTTACAAAATACAGTAGTCACTCTTTCTGTCTCTAGAATTCCAGTGTGATATTGACGAGATTTCCTTAAATCATATTTTTCTTTCTGCTTGGAGTTATGTGGCAAGAGCTTTTGCTAATGGCTTTTCTCTAATCTCCTCATTTGTATTTCTATCCAGTCATTTCTCTGGGCTTTTGGATATAATTAAATAGACCACAAAAGGTGGTACTTACTACCCAGTCTCTTCAACATCCCCTCTGCTGCCCTAGCCAGTTACTGGCAGGATCCCAGTGTTGCTTGGCCCTGGTACACTTGAATCCACCTCCCACTCCCAGCGCCCTCCCTTTGAGTTCATCAGTCCTTGACCTAGTAACTTGTCACTCAGATGTTTTGATGGACTGTTAGTGAAGGTGCAAAGCCAACTAGCAAGAGGCTCTGATTATGTTTATCTTCATGGAGGAAGGGTGTTTGAAATCTTTTCTGAGTTTCAGAAAGACAGCCAATTCCTTCCTGCTCAGAAAGTACTGAGGCTGCTCCTGATTAGGCTGTCTCAATTCTCTCGTTTTTACTCATCACAGTAACATCTGTTTGGGTTTCTTTCTCTCTTCTGGAGATGCCTCTTGAGATCAGATCCCCTCAGCTTCTTTCCAGCTCCCCTGAGTCCTGCCAAAAGAGACTGGCAGGCCACGATCATCCTTCTCTGCTCCAATAGCTCACAAACCTCTCCCTGAAAAGAATACCAAAGCCTGCTTCTCAAGTGAACCCAGGAGGAATGGAGCCAAACTTTCAGATTTTTCTTTGGGATTCCCATGTAGAGTTTATATTCTAATGGGATGGGAAGAGAAAGGGCAGAGGGCAAATATGAGGAGAGCACGATGAAAAGGTAGGAGGGATAGGGGGACAGGTGCAAAAATCATAGGCTCCCAGAGTCAAGACTTTCTAGAACATCTCATCCCAAGGTTTTCAAATGTCTTGTTTTAGCAGTGTCATCTTTTTTATTTTTATCTTTTTGTAAGAAATCATACGTATGAGTCCCAGTATATAAAAGTGAGGAAAGCGGAAGTGCTATGATTGAAACACAGGTGAGGGAGCTTACATCCTTCTACTCTTTGGGTTCTGCAGGATACAACTGGAAAGCCATCTATCATGTTTCAAGGATGACTTTAAAGATGGGAAAACTGAAGCCCCAACAGGATAAATGACATGATAAAGGTCACACAGTGGTAGAGATTCAGACCTGTACCTCCTGTCACTCAGGCTAGAACTCTTTGTGAGTTGACTTGGAGAAAGGAGCCAAGAATTCTTTCTTCCTGAATCAGATGAAGGAGAGAGCCTGGTGGAAAGTACAGTGAGTATCAAAGGTCTGGGAGGAGTTGCAGTGAGTAGGGCCACCTAGCACAGAGGTGTTGTGAGCCTTGGAGTAAAGCAGGAAGAATTGAAACTCTGGATCTGTAGGAGACCTGGGAAGTTCCCCAACAAGGGTGCAGGGTGAACTGGTAGGAACAGAGCAAGACAGGAGAAAAGGACACATTGGAAGTGAGTGTCAAAGGAAAGGGCTTCCCAGGTGGCTCAGTGGTAAAGAATCTGCCTACTAATGCAGGAGATTCAAGAGATGTGGGTTTGATCCCTGGGTCGGGAAGATCCCCTGGAAGAGGAAATGGCAACTGACTCCAGTATTCTTGCCTGGAGAACCCCACAAACAGAGGAGCCTGGCGGGCTACAGTCCAAAGGGTCACAGAGAGTCAAACATGACTGAGCATGCATGTACATCAAAGGAAAGTTCTTGATTCATCCTTCCACTGAAATGCCACACTGCTGGTCTAGGGTGGCAGTGAGATAGAAAGGAAAGGCAAAATATGCTTCTCTAGGGTGACCTGCAAGTCTTTCCTTCATTATTGCCTTCTCAAGATGAATGAGTTTTTAGCACAGGTCTCCTCTGAGGGTTTCATTGTTGTATTAACACGGTTCTCTGAGACCACCTGAGAAAGACACAGGAGAGTTAGGAAAGGATGAAAACCTCTGCTCCATTAATGATTAAAGTAATTGTACAACACAATTTGGACCCAAAGTGAACATAGGTTTCCTTCAGTCCCTCCCCAACCCCACTTCCCCCAACACCCTCCTCCCTTGCCATGATCCTTCTGACAGCCCTCAGATTTTCTTACTGGAAGAGAGAGCACGCATGTGGTCTGTAGACAGATCACAAAGAGTTAGAGACCCCAATGCCTGGTCTTACCCATCACATGTCATTTGTTTTCCTGTCCAAGGAGTTGAAAGGATAAATGGAGGATAAAAATCAGCAGAAGTACATTTTATGGGCTGACAGGGACATGGGACAGGGAGCGACTCTGGTTCCCCTTATACCTCTCATTTTTCAAGAGAGGTTAGAGCAAGAAAGACATATATAAATACCCAGAGAATCATCTGCTTGTCAGCTTTGACCCAGTGGTTTCATGTGTTCATAGCATAGAGTTTAATTCTCTAATTTATATATTTAAAAAAAGCCTGGGGTGGTGGGTCAGTCAGTTCAGTCGTTCAGTCGTGTCCGACTCCTTGCGACCCATGAATCACAGCACGCCAGGCCTCCCTATCCATCAACAACTCCCGGAGTACACTCAAACTCATGTCCATCGAGTCGGTGATGCCATCCAGCCATCTCATCCTCTGTCGTCCCCTTCTCCTCCCGCCCCCAATCCCTCCCAGCATCAGAGTCTTTTCAAGTGAGTCAACTCTTCGCATGAGGTAGCCAAAGTATTGGAGTTTCAGCTTTAGCATCAGTCCTTCCAATGATCACTCAGGACTGATCTCCTTTAGAATGGACTGGTTGGATCTCCTTGGAGTCCAAGGGACTCTCAAGAGTCTTCTCCAGCACCGCAGTTCAAAAGCATCAGTTCTTCGACGATCAGTTTTTTCACAGTCCAACTCTCACATCCATACATGACCACTGGAAAAACTATAGCCTTGACTAGACGGACCTTTGTTGGCAAAGTGATGTCTCTGCTTTTTAATATGCTATCTAGGTTGGTCATAACTTTCCTTCCAAGGAGTAAGTGTCCTTTAATTTCATAGCTGCAATCAGAATCCGCAGTGATTTTTTTTAAGTTTATTTATTTATTTATTTTATTTTTAGTGGAGGCTAAATATTTTACAATATTATATTGGTTGGTTTTGCCATACATTGACATGAATCCGCCCCGGGTGTACATGAGTTCCCCCTCCCAAACCCCCCTCCCACCTCCCTCCTCCCCTTATGCTCCCTCTGGGTCATCCCCCCATACCAGCCCCGAGCATCCTGTAACATGCATTGACCCTGAACTGGCAATTCATTTCACATATGATAATATACACGTTTCAATGCATTCTCCCAAACCATCCCACCCTCACCCTCTCCCACAGAGTCTCAAAGACTGTTTTATACATCTGTGTCTCTTTTGCTGTCTCGTATACAGGGTTATCATTTTCATGTTTCTAAATTCCATATATATGCGTTAGTATACTGTATTGGTGTTTTTCTTTCTGGCTTACTTCACTCTGTATAATAGGCTCTAGTTTCATCCACCTCATTAGAACTGGTTCAAACGCATTCTTTCTAATGGCCGAGTAATACTCCATTGTGTCTATGTACCAAAGCTTTCTTATCCATTCATCTGCAGATGGACATCTAGGTTGCGACCATGTCCTCCCAATTATAAACAGTGCTGCAATGAATATTGTAGTACATGTGTCTCTTTCAATTCTGGTTTCCTCGGTGTATATGCCCAGGTGTGCGATTGCTGGATCATATGGCAGTTCTATTTCCAGTTTTTTGAGGAATCTCCACACTGTTTTCCATAGTGGCTGTACTAGTTTGCATTCCCGCCAACAGTGTAAGAGGGTTCCCTTCTCTCCACACCCTCTCCAGCATTTATTGCATGTAGACTTTTGGATAGCAGCCATTCTGAATGGTGTGAAATGATATCTCATTGTGGATTTGATTTGCATTTCTCTGATTATGAGGGATGTTGAGCATTTTTTCATGTTTGTTAGCCATCTTTAGGTCTTCTTTGGAGAAATGTCTATTTAGTTCTTTGGTCCATTTTTTGATTGGGTCATTTATTTTTCTGGAATTGAGCTGCAGGAGCTGCTTGTATATTTTGGAGATTAATCCTTTATCAGTTGCTTCATTTGCTATTATTTTCTCCCATTCTGAAGGTTGTCTTTTCACCTTGCTTATAGTTTCCTTTGCTGTGCAGAAGCTTTTGATTTTAATTAGGTCCCATTTGTTTATTTTTGCTTTTATTTCCAATATTCTGGGAGGTGGGACTTGGAGGACCCTGCTGTGATTTATGTTGGAGAGTGTTTTGCCTATGTTCTCCTCTAGGAGTTTTATAGTGTCTGGTCTTACATTTAGCTCTCTAATCCATTTTGAGTTTATTTTGGTGTATGCTGTTAGGAAGTGTTCTAGTTTCATTCTTTTACAAGTGGCTGACCAGTTTTCCCAGCACCACTTGTTAAAGAGACTGTCTTTTCTCCATTTTATATTCTTGCCTCCTTTGTCAAAGATAAGGTGTCCATAGGTGCGTAGGTTTATCTCTGGGCTTTCTATTTTGTTCCATTGATCTATATTTCTGACTTTATGCCAGTACCATACTGTCTTGATGACTGTGGCTTTGTAGTAGAGCCTGAAGTCCGGCAGGCTGATTCCCCCAGTTCCATTCTTCTTCCTCAAGATTACTTTGTCTTTTCCAGGTTTTTTTGTATTTCCATACAAATTGTGAGATTATTTGTTCTAGTTCTGTGAAAAATATCGTTGGTAGCTTGATAGAGATTGCATTGAATGTATAAATTACTTTGGGTAGTATACTCATTTTTACAATACTTATTCTTCCAATCCGTGAACACGGTATATTTCTCCATCTATTAGTGTCCTCTTTGATTACTTTCACTAGTGTTCTATAGTTTTCTATGTAAAAGTCTTTTGTTTCCTTAGGTAGATATATTCCTAAGTATTTAATTCTTTTCGTTGCAACAGTGAATGGAATAGTTTCCTTAATTTCTCTTCCTATTTTCTCATTATTAGTGTATAGGAATGCAAGGGATTTCTGTGTGTTGATTTTATATCCTGCAACTTTACTGCATTCATTGATTAGCTCTAGTAGTTTTCTGGTAGAGTCTTTAGGGTTTTCTGTGTAGAGGATCATGTCATCAGCGAACAGTGAAAGTTTTACTTCTTCTCTTCCAATTTGTATTCCTTTTATGTCTTTTTCTGCTCTGATTGCTGTAGCCAAAACTTCCAGAACTATGTTGAATAGCAGTGGTGAGAGTCGGCACCCTTGTCTTGTTCCTGACTTTAGGGGAAATGCTTTCAGTTTTTCATCATTGAGGATAATGTTTGCTGTGGGTTTGTCATATATAGCTTTTATTATGTTGCGATATGTCCCTTCTATTCCCACTTTCTGGAGGGTTTTTATCATATATGGATGTTGAATTTTGTCGAAGGCTTTCTCTGCATCTATTGAGATAATCATATGATTTTTATTTTTCAGTTAGTTAATGTGGTGTATTACTTTGATTGATTTGCGGATATTGAAGAATCCTTGCATTCCTGGGATAATACCCACTTGTTCATGATGTAATATCTTCTTAATGTGTTGTTGGATTCTGATTTCTAGAATTTTGTTAAGGATTTTTGCATCTATGTTCATCAGTGATATTGGCCTGTATTTTTATTTTTTTGTGGGATCTTTACCAAGTTTGGGGATTAGGGTGTTGGTAGCTTCATAGAGTTTGGAAGTTTCCCTTCCTCAGCAATTTTCTGGAAGAGTTTGAGTAGAATAGGTGTTAGCTCTTCTCTAAATTTTTGGTAGAATTCAGCTGTGGAGTCGTCTGGACCTGGGCTTTTGTTTGCTGGAAGATTTCTGATTACAGCCTCTAGTTCTGTGCTTGTGATGAGTCTGTTCAGATTTTCTATTTCTTCCTGGTTCAGTTTTGGGAAGGTGTACTTTTCTAGGAATTTGTCCATTTCTTCCAGGTTATTCATTTTATTGCCATATAATTGCTGATAGTATTCTCTAATAATCCTTTGTATTTCTGTGTTGTCGGTTGTGATCTCTCCATTTTCATTTCTAATTTTATTGATTTGGTTCTTCTCCCTTTGTTTCTTGATGAGTCTGGCTAGTGGTTTGTCAATTTTATTTACCTTCTCAAAGAACAAGCTTTTGGCTTTGTTGATTTTTGCTATGGTCTCTTTTGTTTCTTTTGCATTTATCTCTGCCCTAATTTTTATGATTTCTTTCCTTCTCCTGACCCTGGGGTTCTTCATTTCTTCCTTTTCCACTTGCTTTAGATGTAGAGTTAGGTTATTTAGTTGACTTTTTTCTTGTTTCTTGAGGTGTGCCTGTATTGCTATGAACTTCCCCCTTAGCACTGCTTTTACAGTTTCCCAGAGGTTTTGGGTTGTTGTGTTTTCATTTTCATTCATTTCTATGCATATTTTTATTTCTCTTTTGATTTCTGTTATGATTTATTCATTATTTAGCAGCGTGTTGTTCAGCCTCCATATGTTGGCCTTTTTTATGGTTTTTCTCCCATAATTGAGATCTAATCTTACTGCATTGTGGTCAGAAAAGATGCTTGGAATGATTTCAATTTTTTTGAATTTACCAAGGCTAGATTTATGGCCCAGGATGTGATCTATCCTGGAAAAGGTTCCGTGTGCGCTTGAGAAAAAGGTGAAATTCATTGTTTTGGGGTGAAATGTCCTATAGATATCTATTAGGTCTAACTGGTCTATTGTGTCATTTAAAGTTTGTGTTTCCTTGTTAATTTTCTGTTTAGTTGATCTATCCATAGATGTAAGTGGGGTATTAAAATCTCCCACTATTATTGCATTGTTGTTAATTTCCCCTTTCATACTTGTTAGTAATTGTCTTACATATGACAGTGCTTCTATGATGGGTGCATAAATATTTATAATTGTTATATCTTCTTCTTGGATTGATCCTTTGATCATTATGTAGTTTCTTTCTTTGTCTCTTTTCACAGCCTTTGTTTTAAAGTCTATTTTATCTGATATGAGTATTGCTACCCCTGCTTTCTTTTGATCTCTATTTGCATGGAATATCTTTTTCCAGCCCTTCACTTTCAGTCTGTATGTGTCCCTCGTTTTGAGGTGGGTCTCTTGTAGACAACATATATGGGGTTCTTCTTTTTGTATCCATTCAACTGGCCTTTGTCTTTTGGTTGGGGCATTCAACCCATTTACATTTAAGGTAATTATTGATAAGTATGATCCCGTTGTAATCGGGCACTGCTGCTGCTGCTGCTAAGTCACTTCAGTCGTGTCCGACTCTGTGTGACCCCATAGATGGAAGCCTACCAGGCTCCCCTGTCCCTGGGATTCTCCAAGCAAGAACACTGGAGTGGGTTGCCATTTCCTTCTCCAATGTGTGAAAGTGAAAAGTGAAAGTGAAGTCGCTCAGTCGTGTCCGACTCTTAGCACTAGAAGAGATCAATCCTGGGTGTTCATTGGAAGGACTTATGCTAAAGCTGAAACTCCAATACTTTGGCCACATCATGCGACGAGTTGACTTACTGGAAAAGACTCTGATGCTGGGAGCGATTGGGGGTAGGAGGAGATGGGGACAACAGAGAATGAGGTGGCTGGATGGCATCACCAACTCGATGGACATGAGTTTGAGTGAACTCCGGGAGTTGGTGATGGACAGGGAGGCCTGGCGTGCTGTGGTTCATAGGGTCGCTAAGAGTTGGACACGACTGAGCGACTGAACTGAAGTGAACTGATGATCCCGTTGCCATTTTCTTTATTGTTTTGGGTTCGAGTTTATACGCCCTTTCTGTTATTCCTGTCTAGAGAAGATCCTTTAGCATTTGTTGGAGAGCTGGTTTGGTGATGCTGAATTCTCTTAGCTTTTGCTCGTGTGTAAAGCTTTTGATTTCTCCTTCATATTTGAATGAGATCCTTGCTGGGTACAGTAATCTGGGCTGTAGGTTATTTTCTTTCATCACTTTAAGTATGTCTTGCCATTCCCTCCTGGCGTCTTTTAATTTCCTGGCTGCAATCAGCATCCGCAGTGATTTTGGAGCCCAAAAAAATAAAGTCTGACACTTTTTCCACTGTTTCCCCATCTATTTCCCATGAACTGATGGGACCAGATGCCATGATCTTTGTTTTCTGAATGTTTGTGCTTCAAGCCAACCTTTTCACTCTCCTCTTTCACTTTCATCAAGAGGCTTTTTAGTTCCTCTTCACTTTATGCCATAAAGGTGGTGTCATCTGCATATCTGAGCTTATGGATATTTCTCCTGGTGATCTTGATTCCAGCTTGTGCTTCTTCCAGCCCAGCGTTCCTCATGATGTACTCTGCATATAAGTTAAATAAGCGGGGTGACAATATACAACCTTGATGTACTCCTTTTCCTATTTGGGACCAGTCTGTTGTTCCATGTCCAGTTCTAACTGTTGCTTCCTGACCTGCATACAGGTTTCTCAAGAGGCAGGTCAGGTGGTCTGGTATTCCCATCTCTTTCAGAATGTTCCACAGTTTATTGTGATCCACACAGTCAAAGGCTTTGGCATAGTCAATGAAGCAGAAATAGATGTTTTTTGGAACTCTCTTCCTTTCTCCATGATCCAGCAGATATTGGCAATTTGATCTCTGGTGCCTCTGCCTTTTCTAAAACCTTCTTGAACATCTGGAAGTTCACGGTTCACATATTGCTGAAGCCTGGCTTGGAGAATTTTGAGCATGACTTTACTAGCGTGTGAGATGAGTGCAATTGTGCGGTGGTTTGAGCATTCTTTGGCATTGCCTTTCTTTGGGATTGGAATGAAGACTGACAGGAGTCAGGAAAAGAGTTGATGGATTTATATGTTTGTGTTTGAGTCTCTGTTATGGTGCGCCACTTCTCTTCATTATATATCCCTGAAGTCTTCTCTGCATCTGTTTACCTCAAATCCCATCAGCAAATATCTTGTGAGTGACGTTCAGACAAGCAAACGGTGAGTGCTGACCTGGTGGAGAAGCAGTGCTAAAAGCCTGGGAAAGCCTTCATTATTTTCTCAGTACCATTCCCTTATTCTTCCCAAGTTCTGTCCCTTGTCTGAATCAGGACTCTGTTTTTCTTTAGCTTTGTCATGCCTGCTTTGGCGCAAGGTCCCAAGAAAGAAACAAGAGGAAATAAGGTGGGTTTGTGTTGAGGGGGAACAGGGAGTCTTGAAGGCAGTACACAGCAGAAGGTAAAAGCATGCACAATGAGTAGTAATCTCTTAACTGTCCATCCCACACCCCAGATATTTGGTCCTGGTCAGAGCTGCTTTCAACCCCTCTTTTGGGGAGATTATTTCCCTTCATTGTAGTTGGAATTTAAATCAAATACCTTCTGAGCCAGGAAACATCTTTGTACCCTTCAGAATTAATATCAATCAGTCACTTGTCAATTCTTTTTAATACATTTTTCTTGAGCTTAAACTATGTGACAGAAAACGTGCCAGGGGACGGGAATATAGTGGTGACCAAGAACCAGTCCCAATTTTTAAGGCGTTCAGAGTCCCGAGGGAGCAGCCCAGGGTTTTTCCCCCATGAATTAAAGTCTAAAGATACTTCAGTGGACTTGAGATGCTAAAACTTTTCTACCTTGTCCTCCCTTTTCTCTTGGGAAAATGCAAAGCACAAAAGAGCAGTAGACTAACCCGCAGGAAATTTCAGACTGTTTGGCATCATTGTCCCATGTCCATCCATTTTATTCACTGCAACCTTCAGCCCAGTGCACTTCAGCAGACACAGTTGTGCTTCCCATAGGGCAAGAGACATTTCAAGATGGGGGAAAGGTGGAAGGGAGGTGGCAGCAGCTTACCCGGTGAAGCAGTGAAATTTACAGAAGGTTCAAGAGCTTTAACTCTGACGAGCCTGAAAGATTTCAGTTTCTTAGTTGAGGCTCAGGCCCAGGAGCTCAGGAAAGGACCAGAGCCTGGGCATTTGGTATTTCATCTAAAGCAGTTCTGAAAAGAGCTCGAGGTCTAGTTGACAGAGCAGTAGTTATAGCTCCATGTCAGAGCCGACCTACTGTTGAGGGGCTTCCTTTTTGACATAGAAATCAAGAAAGAGATGGGGCAGAACTTGTGAACTGAGTGAGGCGAGCAAAAAGCCACACTTCATTCCTGAATTGGAGGGAGGCAGGCTGCCTGAACTTGAGGAGCAGGGGAAATAAAGAAGTTAGGATATTGGAGACGCGCCAGAGCTTAAAGAAAGGCTCAGATCTGCATTTCCCAGATACTGCTTATGTACACGACTTCTTTGCGTGGATCCCAAAGCCGAGCTGAACGGTGAGGGGGCGTAGAGGGAAAACGGGGTTCGGAAAGCACAAACTGGCCTGAAATGAAAAGTCAGCAAAAACCACTGGGTGGCAGCGTGGTGTGCGGGCGCAGCTCTGCAGTGCCTGCTGCTACTGCTGCTGCTGCCGCGGGGGGAGGCTGAACCAGTCTGAGAGCCTCGGCCTCGCTCCTGAGTGGCTACAAGTGTCGCCATGCGAAAAACCTCAGCGAGTGTGTGTTAGGAGGGGAGTGCGTGTTGTGAGTCCCAGCCTGGGGCAAGGGGCTGGCGAACTTCCGTTGGGCTCCAGCCCAGGCGTCATGGGGTCAACTCAGAATCACCCAGTAACTGAACACCCCACTCCGCCATCCCCCATCTCCAAGCAACCCCCACCCCCTCACCGCTCCTCCAGCCCAACTGCCTCATCCCGTTGTCTCCTCCATCACTGTTTCCGCCCAGGGCTCCTCTGGGGAAGAGGAGGGGAGGAGGGTTTGGGAGATGGGGCAGTGCCGGAGCCCCGACAGGTGTTAGCCCGAGCGGCCGGCCGAGGACTCGGGGGGATGGGGCGGGCGGAGGCGACCGGCGGCGGGGCGCCAGCGGGCCGGGCTCCGGGAAGGAGGGGCCGCCGGGGGAGGGGGCCGCGGGAGGCCGGCGTGCTCTTGCGGAGGGTGCCTGCGGCGACAGGATTCCTCTACTGAGTCGGTGCCGCGCCCAGAGCAGCAGCGGCGGGAGCGGCGGCAGCGAAGATGCGAGGCCATTACCTGTTTGAGCCGCGCCGGAAAGCTGGCACGGGCCAACTTTTCCCGATCGGCGGGCCAAGAAGTTGCAACGACTAGTGGGAGGCTCGGAGGGGCCAGGGCGAGGGCGCGCCCCCCGCAACCCCACCCCCCCACCCCGCCCGGTTCCTTCACCCCCCCGCCCCGCTGCCGCCGCCCGCGCTCCCGGCCTCTCTCCCGCCCGCGCTCCCTCCCTCCGCCCGCCTCCCTCCTCCGGCCCCCTCCGCGCGGCACCGGGCTGGGGGTGCCGCCAAACTCCGACCCGAGCCGCTGGGACTCGCACAGTGTCCTCCGGGCGCAGGGGCCGAGCGCACGCACTCGCGCCGCTCTGCCGCCACCGCCTGCCAGCCAGTCTCGCCCGCGATCCCGGCCCGGGGCTGTGGCGTCGGCTCGGACCCAGGCAAGCCGGCCGCCCGCGCGGGAGCCGGACCCCCACCGCCGGAGGAGCTCGGCCGGGATGCTGAGCCCCCTCCTCGGCTGAAGCCCGAGCGCCGAGAAGCCCGGGCAAGCGCCGGCTCCGGAGACTAAGGCGGCGGAGGCGCGAGACCGACCGGGCGAGCGGCGGAGGCGCGGCAGGAGGAGGCGAACCCGGAGAGGGGCCGCGAAAGAAGTGGTGGTGGTGGGCGTCGTGGCCATGGCGGCGGCTATCGCCAGCTCGCTCATCCGGCAGAAGCGACAAGCCCGCGAGCGCGAGAAATCGAACGCCTGCAAGTGTGTCAGCAGCCCCAGCAAAGGCAAGACCAGCTGCGACAAAAACAAGTTAAACGTCTTTTCCCGGGTCAAACTCTTCGGCTCCAAGAAGAGGCGCAGAAGGAGACCAGGTTGGAAGGGGGCTCTTGGCTGGCTTTTTCCCCCCCCCCTTTCCGTACTTTACGAGTGTGGAGGGGACTGGGGGGCGTGGATGGAAGCGGAGGTGAGTTTGTCGGTGGCCCATCTAGTGCGGATGTGGCCCCTTAGCCGGTGTGCGTGCGTGGGAAGCGATCGCTCTCTCGCCTCCTTCATAACAGTAACAGACTTGCTGCATTGCAACTGCCGTGGGACAGGCGCAGAACTGGGGGGCATACCCTGCCCAGCGGGCGCGCCATCAGCTTCAGAGAGGCCACATGTGTGCAAGCCCGGGAGCTCTGGGCAGCCGTGTGTATGGCGTGTTTTGCAGAAGCGGAGCTGGGCAGACCCCTGCCCACCCCTCCCCCCAGGGAGAACCCAGGGAATCCCTCCCTTGCCTTCATCCCCGCAGCGCTGACCCTTCCCCTCCCAGCTTCTACCCCCAAGGACCCTGGGCTTCCGCTGTCTAGGCATTCTGTTTCTTTGGTCACTTTTAAGCTTACCGGGACAGACTTGTGGTGTAGCTTTGAAATATTTGCTGGAGAGGAGGGGCTGGATTCCTAGAACCTGTGATCGAGAGCTTAGTGATCTGGCTTGACTAGTCGAATTGGTTGGTTACTTGCTCCTAAAATACAGGATTGAAGAGAGAATTTAACCAGATCGTGGGTCCTTTTGAACCAATTCAGTGAGAAGAGCAGAGCGGTGTTCTGGCGCCAGGGGAAATTCACACAGCTCGAGGTGTCGGGTTGCGTCAAGGTAGACCTTCAGCCGAAGAGGCAGCTTCTTTGGCTCTTCTTAACCAAATGGATCCTTTACTCAATTTTCTTACTTGTACTAGGTACATATTACAGAATTTCTGATGTATCAGTCTGTTATTTCGCTATTTCTGTGTTCTACACATCCTGGAATGAACATGTAGACATACATTTTCTGCTTGCTCGAAGTTTTTAAGGAATTATCTGTAAATTAGGCTTGCTTTGAAACAGGTTTAAGCGGTGTCAAAGCGGTGGTCTGAATAATGACATAAATATAATTTCAGTGCAGGTATCTGTATTCAATAAAAGCAAATTTTGGATAGCATGGCTGTTATTGATAAATGAGGTGCTTCATTAATCTATGGTGATTCGTAATTGAAAATTATCTTGATAACACATATTTTGGATAATTACATTTCTGATACTAAATTTGAAAATAAGTATGAACTAATTTTCTTCCTCCCCACCAACAAAACCCCTGCTCTTTGCACGAATTTTCCTCTAAGGATAATTAATATGTTTGTTTTATTCTCCCTCTCCCCCCTCCTTTTTTGTATGGTGGCTCAATTTTCTAAATAGAAATCCTCTGATGGGGTTCCAGGTTGTTTATGCATTTTTAACCTTCTTAGAATGGAGGGGATGCTTTATTCCAATTGTGGTAATTCTGAGGGAAACTTTTGCTGGTGTGTTTTTGGTCCCTGCTTGGAAAACCACTCTAAATCTCATCTTAGTGTTTCTCCTTTTCCTTCCGCATGAGAAGTGGCACATTGTTAAAAGGCAGAATATGCCACTTGCCAAGCCATTTTGAATGCTCAATGAGATGAAGTGCCACTCTGTAAGCCAAAGGACACGCCATCAGAAACTGTCTCTGCTGTCAGTAGCTTTAGGGCTTTACCAGTGTTACCAGGTGGCAGTCAAATGTTTCTTCAGTCTGAAGGTTGGTTCTGAAACTTGCAGTTTGTTTACTTGTTTTCCTTCTTTCAGAGGACTCTTTATAAAAAGTGACCTTTGACCTTTTCCACTAAAATTTGTAAATGGAATTAGAATTCTAAGCCTTTTCAACAATATGTGCACAACTTATCAATTGATCCCAACCATCTTTCTCTTTGCAGAGCCTCAGCTTAAGGGTATAGTTACCAAACTATACAGTCGACAAGGTTACCACTTGCAGCTGCAGGCAGATGGAACTATTGATGGCACCAAAGATGAGGACAGCACTTACAGTAAGTGACTGCAAAATAAATAGTATATCCCAGCATATTGTTGACATTTTCTTTCTTTTTTTTTAAGTAAACAACCCTGCTTAATCCCAAAATTAATCCAAAATAAAGTCAGCACTATATAATCCCGTTTCAGCAGGTCAGCCTAGAGGAAGGGGAACATAAAAATATCTAAAATAGTGAACTGTAGCAAATAATGTTGACACCATATGAAGAACAATCCAAATGTCATCTCCATGGTAATCTGGATAGATTTATGGCTGTCCTTTGGATTTTATTACTTTTTTCCCACAGAAAATTTACTCACCCCCACACTGATCCTGAAATAGCACAGTTATCTCTACTCTTAAGCACCGGTCTCATCCCAAGAGAGAAGAGTGGTTTCATGTCAGGAGAATTCATCATTACAAGCTTTCACTTCTGTTCCCCTTGCCCTACACACACTGATAATTCTCAGACTAATTGGGATTTTAACATTGAGATACTTCCACAGGTGGGTAAAGAGATTTCTTTGAGCACTTTATTTTTAATCGTGGTTTAAGTCAAGACCAAATTGGAAACCATCATGGTGAACCTAAAAGAGAAACACATCAAAAAGAAAGTTAGTTTTATTTACAATTAGTGAAGGATAGTGATTCCAAGATGTTATATAACCTTTTGTGATAGGCTTTATTTATTTGGAGTCATAAATGCATGAATTCCTTAATAGTGACACCCTCTTCAATAATAAGAATTGTTTTTTTTTTTTGCAATTAGAAGATTGCTGTAGACATATTCAATGTTTCATGAGGCTAAATCACCCAGTTCTCACAATTCCTTCCCAGTTTTCTGTAATTTATATTGCATTTCCCTCAGACTTCATTAATCTCCCAGAAATTGTGCCATTGCCAAGAAAAACCCATCTGAAAGCTAACAAGTCCTCTGAAGCATTTTCAGAGGTACGGGGCTAGAGAGAACAAAGCCATAGACAAGGGTTCCAATGTTGAGTGTTAAAAGAGTTTCACATCTTTTAAGAAAGCTTCCTGGGCTGATTGATGGCCAAGGCAAGACCTCAAGAGGAAGTTACCTTTAATTACCCTTAAAGAAAGCTCTGTGGGTACCTAGGATGAAAAAGTTCCATACATAAACGATTTCATAGTTCTTCACTGTTTTGCAAAATGCTGTTACTGTTGTAGTTCTACAATGAGTATACTAGATGTTCTTCCAGGTATACTCTTCTATTTGAAAAAATGAGTCAAGGCTAATTAGAGGGTTTTACTGTTCCCCTATAACAGACGTGAGTCCATCATAAAACGTTCCCATAAATTGCTGCAGTCCATGAGGTCACAGAGTTGGACCTGACTTCGCGACTGAACAACCATAAAGCTGCTCCTCTTTCCAAAGTGCCTTAGCAAAACAGATTCTTTGGGCATTACTGAAAGGAAGTTCATGATCAGCTGCTAATGACCCCCACCCGGTCAGGTTTTCCCTCACCTGTTTTTAACATTTTCTGCAGATTAGTGCAGAAATCAGTGAAAAAGTTTATTTTGGGTCCAATGTTCACATGCCTTTCCTGAAAAGGAAAAAAAACCTGGACGATTCATTTGTTGTATAAGCAGTGATACGGCACACACCTCAAGATCACACTGTATGTAGTCATTGTGGAGTACAACACACACACACACATATATCTACACATAGACACGTGTGTGTGTAAATAAGGCTCCATTTCTTAACTGTGGACTCAGGTAGTCAGTTTTACTTTCCAGTTCCTGCATATGCGTAGCTCCTGCTTTTGGTTGTCTTATAACTGACTGATATGCATGGGCCTTAAAAGAGTGAGAATCTGTGTTTAGGCAGAATGAAATAATGCAAGGTGAGTCAGCCAATGGTGAGTATTACAATAAGATGAAACACACAAATGAAAAATGTCTCAAAAGAAAAAACAAGTCTG
Source organism: Moschus berezovskii (assembly GCF_049115385.1). Classification (NCBI taxonomy): domain Eukaryota; kingdom Metazoa; phylum Chordata; class Mammalia; order Artiodactyla; family Moschidae; genus Moschus; species Moschus berezovskii. The sequence continues at coordinate 128,880,496 of NC_142488.1, read as the reverse complement.
TGGGGCTTGACTCTGCCCCAGCTGCCAAGTATGATCAGAGGCCAGCGGGCTAGCTTTTCTTCCCACTTGAGTATATTGTAGGGTGTAAGTCATCATGAAACAAGAATATTTAATGGTTAAAGTGATCATTAAAATGATCATCATTAAAATGGAAGTCTAACTATGCAGATGTATTTTTTTCCCCTAAAGCCAAGCAATTTTCTTGGCATTCATTGTTTATTTTGTTTAGATACTATTTCCTTAATATACATTCTTGTTATTTATATTTATATTTTTCTTAATTTTTAGGGGTTTTCATCATATTTTTTTCTCACTTTGTTCACCTTGGTTGATTTTATGATATTTTAATTCTGACATGATAAGCCAGATCATGATAAAACAAATCAGTTCACATTTACCAAGATACATCTATTTCTGAAAACATTTATTTGGTATTATGCATTTAAGCTGACCTTAGGTAGCTTTATTACAATGGTAAATATCAGTCCAGTAAAATCTCACCGTGAGCAAATCAGCCATTGTAAATTATGTATTGCCCCCTGAAAAGGAAAAGATGATAGACATTTCATGAGAGCAGTTTTATTATATCTGCCTTGGATTCGTGAGGGCGATGTTAGAATAGGCAATTTTCCTTTCAAACCTCTAGTAGTGTTACCAATTTAATGGGTCAAGTATTTCTGATCAACATTAATATATACTTTTTAAATTGCTCCCTTTGAGAAGTTGATCTTAACCCAATTGATAAAAAAAAGATGACCTCCTTTTTGTATTAAGCAAACACTGAGTGCCAACTCTGCACATCTCTAAGAAAAAACGGGTCTTTCAATGTACAAGGAGTTTAATTTTTTTATGTAGATACAATAGAAAACAAGAAATGGGGCCCTTTTATTTCTTCCTCAAAATTTTGACAGAAATGGAAGAAGAGATATCAGATGTTTAATGAATGTGTTTTAGATACATACATAAAATCCATTGTTTTCTTCTCATGCTTAGCATATTTTCATCCTAATCAAAATAATATCCTAAGTCCATGAAGAAGTACTCCAGATTTAGAGAAACAGAGGCATATTGGAGAATACTTAATCTGTGCAATCTCACCCTTGATGTAATAATTTCTTTGCATTTTTATCTGGAAAGACTGTCCCTTTAGACAGACTTTAAACAAACCTGTTTATGATCTTAATTGATCATAAATTCATCTAAACGACCTTAAATGTTTATGATATTAAATGTCTAAAGGAAAACAATTGGACTGGTATCACCAGTCACTCTCCACTTTTGCTGTTTTCTTCAGTTTTTTATTTTAACGTGGTATTTTTTATTTTTGAATCGGGCATCACAGATACCTATGGTACATAGTGAAAAATCCATGTGCCACTGTATAGTTCATACCATTATTCAGGGATAGATAATCCTGGGCATGGGTTACTCATATTCTTTGCTTCTCTTCCTTCTACTGCTATCTGATGTTTGAGAATTAAACATTTTATTGCCCATTAAAACACACGTCAGAGTAGCTGGGACACGTGGTGAAAATCAAATATTTCTCTCTTTCTTTCTCTTCTTTTTGCTTGTTACCACCTTCATTCAGGGAACTAAGAAGGTTCAGAATATTGTAAAAAATGTAGTTCTGGAAACAATTCTAAATATCCTTTTTTACCTGTCATCTATCATCATCTATTAGTTTGATTAAACTAGGACTCCAGCATATGCTGGTGTTCTAGTTGTCTAGTGCTATGCCTTTTAAGCCAAACCCATAAGGAGGTTTTTGTTTGATTTCTTAGATATGAGAATTTTAAAACTCTGAGCTGTTATGTAATGGGACCATGATCTATTACATTTCAAAAATATAATATTATCATGATTTCACCATACAGATTGCTAGCAGTCCACAAATGTGTGTTGAGCACCTGCCGTGAGCAAGGTGCCATCACAGAAAGAGATGGAACATATACATGACATGCTGAACAAGATCAGACTTCATTCCTGGGCACTGCATGGTCAAATATAGCATGAGATCCTAGTTTGCAATCTGTACAATTCCTTTCCCTCACCTCATATAACAGAAGGGCACAGCTTTTAATATGATGAGTATTGAATGAAGTGCCATCAGCAGCATGTGGTAGGAACACTTGCATTTTGCACCATACAATCTGTCTTAGCTCCTCTGTGGTAACACCCTGATTTTAAGGGAAAGGTACATTGTAGGCTCACCAAGGAATATTGAGTTCTTCATTAATATTTCTCATCTCTATAACTCCACTTACTGCAGTAGAATATACGTAGCTCAGATGGTAAAGCGTCTGCCTACAATGCGGGAGACCCGGGTTCGATCCCTGGGTCGGAAAGATCCTCTGGAGAAGGAAATGGCAACCCACTTCAGTATTCTTGCCTGGAAAATCCCATGGACGGAGGAGCCTGGTGGGCTACAGTCCATGGGGTCGCAAAGAGTCGGACACGACTAAGCGACTTTCAACAACAACAACATTTCAACAACAACAAGATAAGAGATCTGAGAAAAAATATTCTTGCCCACGGGGTAACTACGTTCTTGCTCACAGAAATGATAGCAGACCGATTTATCATCCTCCATAAACTTACACACCAAAGCAAAAATCATCAACATTGGTCTAGGACTCTTCAGAGAAAGGTGCACAGGCTATTTTCAAAAGATGTGTGTGGCAAGCACTATGTTTTAAAAATGTACTGTTTTATTTTTATTCCTGGTGTAGGAGGGAGTAGACAGCTGGTAGGGGGAAGACACCCACTGGTTTTCTCCAGTGAGTGGTGTGTGATTGTGAGGACAGCCGGGATATAAGTTTCACGCAATCAGACCTTCAAATGGAGAAATGAAGTCCTCTTTGGCAGCAGCCAGCTGCCCACTTACAACTATTTAGGAAAAAAATATTAAATAAAACTCTCAAGTTCCTTGTTTTTATTTCTATAACCTTTGCTCCCAGAGACTAAAAGCTAAATCTCCTCTGAACCTCATCTTAAAAAAAATGTTCTTTAAGAAATACTACTCTGGGAACATAAGATTCCTAAATAACTTTTTTTCAAGTCCTGGATTTCTTTTTTTTACTGGTTGTGTCAGAAATAATACAGATAATTTAAGTGAAGGAGTTGGACTAGTGTCTTTTCTAAGATTCTAGGAATCTCTCCCCAGCTGGTAGATCATATCTGTGTCTGTGAATCTCAGCAGTTGTCTAAGAGAGCAGTTTAAAACCTTGGTTTGTTGAAGATAAAGTTATTTAATATGTAGACTAATTCTTGGAACTGGATTGCTTCAGAAGCATCAAGATTCCCCACCTCCAACACTGTACAAACCATGGAATTGCCCTCCATTTTCTCCAGGGTGTTTGAAAATTACATCCCCATTATGTGACTATAACCATGAACTGAGGGTACTGAAAGGTAGAAGAGGCTTTATCATCTATATCTATCTATCCATATATACACATATGAATATTCTTACCAAGCAGACTTTACTTTTGGAAGACCAGATAGCCCTGCTGGAAACATTGAAAAGCTATGGAATTCGATATTGTAACCTTGTTTTCACATTCTTTTTGGTTGCAGCTCTGTTTAACCTCATCCCTGTGGGTCTTCGAGTGGTGGCTATTCAAGGAGTTCAAACCAAGCTGTATTTGGCAATGAACAGTGAGGGATACCTGTACACCTCGGTAAGCCTTTCACTGTGCTCATGTTTTGATTATTCTAGTTTTCATCTGATATGAAGGAAAATTGCTACATATGTGTTATCACTGCAGGTTTGTGTGATTCAAGGAGGCGTGTTCTGGATGGAAATATTCAAAAAGACAAATTAATTTCCAATGAAAGTATATATATTACTAATTAATCATTTGGAGCTAGCATTTTTGGTATAAAATTCAAAGACTCACTAAATATTTTTCCATACATTGGCATTTGGATTGTTGTTTTCAACCCAAATGTCTGTCTTGCTGACTTGCTTTGCAACTGTGGGAAGCAAAGCCATTTCTACAACTCAGTTCAACATATATCTATCCATGTTTACTCCTAAGGAAATTAATGAGACCACTTCCTCAAATCAACTCTAGGACACAAAGAACAGTTTTAGAAGTGTTTCGTTATCTTACCTTTCAGTTCAATTAGGTCGTGTTTGCTCTAAGTACTATTTTTCCATCAAGTACACTCTTCTTATATACAAATTCCAGCTTGGCTTTTTCTTAGAAGTTTGTGATGAATGGAGTAAAAAGTGAAACTTTTCTCAAGAAATTTATAAACAATGTAGACAACAGTTCAGCTAGGAACTTGGGGTCACATTAAGCTTTTTAAAATTTTATATTTAAATATCGGCAGAAATGGTACAGTGCCAGGGTTAGGATTTTACCGTTAGCAGTAGATCTAGTTACAGATTACAGGAAACCGCTTAATATATGGATATTTTTTAATCTTTGTTTTCAATTTCATATAGTCTAAGAAAAGGATAAGATGTTAAAAATGGAGAAAATTGCTTGTCAGACTTTCTTCTAGATAGCCTTGAAGCAGTCTATTACCATGATTAAAGATATCTATTCCTCAAAGTGCAAAAGTAGTTACCTTTAAACACTCTTGCTCTGGCCTGTTCCTTAAATTTATTTCAAAGCCAGGTATGTAGAAAGATTCTTAGAAATGGTGAAAGCATATCATAACTGTTTTTCAGAGGCTAGGATGAGAAAGAGGGGAGGGAGAAGAGTGGAACCGAAGGGCTCATTCATTTGGTAAACTGGGGTAGAACATTTCAAATTCCACAGTAAAAGATTAGCAGCATAATCTTCAAATCCCAGTCCCTATCAGCATTCCCATCAGGCCATTTCTACTGTCTTATTGTCAAATAAATGCAGGGGTTTTATCCTTTTTACAAATGCAAGATTTGAATGTGCCTCAAACTGCATGAGATCTTTCAGTTTATTAAATACATGGCTAAGTAGGGCTTCCCTGGTGGCGCAGATGGTAAAGAATCTGCCTGCAGTACAAAAGACCCAGGTTCTATCCTTGGGTCGGGAAGATCCCCTAGAGAAGGGAATGGCAACCCACTCCAGTATTCTTGCCTGGAGAATTCCATGGACAGAGGAGCCTGGCAGGCTACAGTCAATGGAGTAGCAAAGAGTCAGACATGACTGAGTGACTAACCCTCACATACACACGTTATTAGAAACAATAGGAAAAGGGATTTGTCTTTCAGATTTGTGCATTGAGGTAAGGTAATTTAACAATGAAGGATTTTAATTAACCTCATTTAGATCAACAGACTACCTCACCAGGACCAGATACAAAGGTAGGTTTTTCATAAAAGAAATGATTGCTTTCTGCAACTACTGTGCAGGCATGGGAACTAAATGGAATATGTGGGGCATACTTTTGCGAAGGTAAATAGCAGATGACACAGAAAGTCATTACTGGTAACGCATCCAGAATTTCCCTGAGTTGTGGTCACCATTGAGGTGCCCTGATGAGAGGATTGTTTTGTTTTGTGTTTTTTTTTTTTTTTAATCTGGCAATAGTAAATGTTTTTAAACAGTTTGGAAATAATACTTAAGTTAGAATGAGAAAATGTCATGTAAGTTAGTTAGTATGACACATGCTCCCACTTAAGAAAATTAGGGCAAGAGTATTATATGGAGGGAATTGATGTCAAAACTCATACCCTACCATTCAAGTTGACCATTATTCTAGCTAATGGTAAATGTCAATGTGAGCTCATTTCTAAGGAAGGCCTTCAGGGGACTCAGCGTTGTAGATGGATGGGCTTCCTTTCTTTGGTAGGCAGGCCAATCTATAGCAAATGTGGGTCTCTTTGTATATATATCCCATTAAGGAAAAGAAATATTAAATATTTCCTATTAAAGAAAAGAAGCTGTGTCTTGGCTAAGGAGGAGAGATGTCTGATTGATAATCCTGGAGTTCAGAGGATAAAGATATCCAAATTCATCTGCTCCAGGAAAGAACTGAAATCTTCTCCGGGATAAGTTTTCTGATTCTTCCCATTACCTCTTACTGATTGTGACTTGGAGTCCCATCACCACGTTGATCACCATCCTTAGTGGGTGATTCATTTATTATCATCTTATTTAAAGTGTAGCACTCCGACTCTCTTAGGATATTGCCTGTCTTAGTGATTTTAGCAACACAAGACCAAAAAGCTAAATGACATATTTTATTTCATCAAGAAGAATGGGTAACCAAAGAGAAAGGATCACTATTCCCTTACATAAAACCATGGCACTTCTACTCCTGAAATATGGTAAGCAGTTTTGTTAGCAAAGAGAAAATAGGATTGGAGAGTGACCTGAGGAGGAAGCAAAAAGAGGAACAGGAAGCAGAGGCTACTGCTATGGCAAGGAAAAATATTAGGAAGTTATCGAAAATTATCTTGGTGAGGGCTGAGTAAAGTCTGCCTTAAAAACATTTGCAGTGGCAAGGGCTAAAAGGAGATGGATTCGGGAGGTATTTCAGAGATAGAATCATGAGGATTTGGTGGCTGTTTGGATTTGGAGTGAAAACAGGAGCACCATGTACAGTTGAACATATATGGTTATCATCCACTGCACAGATAGACGTGAAATATCTTCAGGTAGACGTTGTTTAAAATGTGCCCAGTATTATTAGGGTCCCTGAAGGACAGTGAGAATTTTAGCTTTGGCAGTTGAGTTGATGGTGAGCTATTAACCAAGACGGAGAATAAAAGAAAAACAATAGTAGGAAAAAAAAAAAGATACCCAAGTACAGGTTGGCATAGGTATTTGAAAATATGACCCTAGGGCTTGAGGTGTGAGCTAGGGATAAATTGTGAGAGTTATCACGTGTAGGTGGTGGCTGTTGCCATGAAAATAGCTGAGGAATACATAGCATGAGGAGCAAAAAAGAGTTTGTCAAATAATATTAGGCAATAATAGCATGGAAGCTCTGCAACAGAAGAACAAATTGTGACAGATGCCATAGAGTTGTAAAAACCAAGTGTGGAGAGGGTTTTTGGAAGAGTCAACAATGTCAGATGCTTCAAAGAAAACAAGTAAAACAAGAACTAGAAATTTACCATATGAAGGTCTTGAGCATTCTTGATAAGAGCACCTTGAGTGGAGTAGTAAAGACAGAAGCTAGACTGCAGTGACTTGAAGAGTGAATGGGAAGAGACAGGGGACAGGCAGTAGTTGTAGAATTTCTAAGGGAAAGGGAGACATGGGTGAGTATTTAGAGGAGGACACGGAATTGAAGAAGGCTTTGAGGGTTCTTTGCCTAAGATTCTTAAATATATTTGTTAGCTGAAGGGCAAGAGCCAGTTGAGGTGTAGATGTTGAAGACATAGGAGATGGGATCCTTTGTGGAGTAAGGGTCTCAAAGGAGTCAGAGGGAGATTGATGGAATTGAATATGTGAGAAGATCAGATTCACCTTGAAAAGATGCTGCTTCTACAGTAAATCGATGAGGACAGATGTGAACACAGGTGCACTGAATCTGCCGGTGATGGACAAGGAAGTTGAAGAATTTCCAGCTGGATGATTGAAGCAAGATGAAGAGTCATCAGCTAAAAATCAGGCATAGGGGTGACATAGGGTGAAGGTTTGCAACAGTGGTTTTAGAAAGAGGGAGAGGAAAGAGACAGTATAATGACCAGGGGTGGATAAACTGTGGCCCATAGGCCAAATCAGGCCTACCACCTGTTTTTGTAAATAAAGTTTTATTGGGACACAGTCACACCCATTCAAAAGTTTTGCAATACAATGGCAGAGTTGAATAGTTGCCAGAGAAAGCCTAAATTATTTATTACCTTGTCCTTTATTAAAAAAAAAAATGTGTTTTGACCCCTAGTCAGATGATAGTTCACAATCTTAGTTACCTATTAGGATCACCTGACAGAGAATGAGATGACTAGATGGCATCACCGACTCAATGGACGGGACTTTGAGTGAACTCTGGGAGTTGGTGATGGACAGGGAGGCCTGGCGTGCTGTGATTCATGGGGTCGCAAAGAGTCGGACACGACTGAGCGACTGAACTGAACTGAACTGAGGACCTTTAAGAAAATTCCATTCTGTGTGCTAAACAGGAACCAATGATATCCAAATATCTGAGGGTGGAGTCTGTGTAGGAATAGTTTCTAAGGCTCCCCAGCTGATTCTAATGTGTAGCCTGGGTTGAAAACCACTAATAAGACAAGTAAGAAAAATGATTGCTGAGTAGCACTGAGAACCACCTCCACCCCCAATGAAGTCAGAAACCATGCATTTATAGACACTCTGTCCCATATCTGAAATTTCTAAAGCTGATCTTTTTCTGTTCTTGCAAACAAATTGCTTTTACATTTCTGAAGGACTGTTTCTTGAGATGAAAGAAAATGCTGATCCTTGGAAGAGCTTTCTTATTTTATTTCCTTTTCTGTTTCCTATCTTCTTTTGCATTTCTGCTTCTACATCCCTTGATTTCTTTCAAATTCAATTTTATGCTTTTGCCCTTTCTTACCCCGCTTTGGCCATTAAACAAAGAAACAATACCTCCATGTTGTTATTGCTACAGAGAGCAATTTGCTTTCCATGATTAATCTCAGGATTTTTTCACCTTCCCCCCGCCTCTTTTTTCCTTGTTGCCATGGGGGCAGACTTGATGTAGGCTCAAGTGGCAGTGAGAAACCATCTGTGGCACAGAGAATCATAATTAGCCATTATTTCATAACATATTTACTTTTGTCCATGATATAACTAAGCCTTTCTAGAACTGTAAGGAAATTATTACTCATTGTGTATAAAGAACTTTGTTCATACCTTTGATTTTTCTTTACCAAGAATAATGAGTTGTACAGAAGCTTTTGAGAGTTCTTCAAAACTTAATCATATAGTTATTTGTTATACCTATTTCAGAGCTGCTTGAAATAAACATTAACTAAAGGAAATCGAGTCTTAAATGTAAGTGTTATTAATGTCCTAGTATCTATTTTAATAGAGGAATAATAACAGATATTAGAAACAAGATAGTAAAGATTCAAAGCCGAGCCCAAAGCATTATCTTTTGATTTTGAAATGTTCCAGAACTTAGTAACAGCATTTTTCCCTGCCTGAGTATTTACCATTCATCAACACTTGTTTTCCATTTCCAGAGTGCACAGTATTGTTTGGATTACTGTAGGGGTAGCTAAAATGTGTAGATAAGTAGAAATCCTTTGACAAGCAAAATTTTTCTATTCATATATTTCTAGAGAGGACTTTTAAGAGTTATTTTAACTGCTGTTTTATGGTCCTGGACAAACTAGATGCACGACCAGAAAGCAGGTCTCCCTGAGTGTTAGCTTGATGCAATGGGAATGAAGCAGCGTGTGTTACTGACCCTGTAGGCCCAGGCAGACTTGGGATATGAACTAAGGGGACATTTTCCTTCTCTATAGAATTATTTTACCTAGCTTAAACTTAGCAAGTTTCTTCTCCCATCACAGATGTTAATTTTGATGATCCATTCAAGATGTTGACTGACTTTCCACTGTATAGTTCTTGCTTTTTAAATATTTTGTGGCAAATAGCAAACCATCCATTGGGAGACACTTGGAGTAAATACCTGCTCTTGAGAATGCAGTTTTTAACAAGATATTTTCAGGTACCCCAAATCTCTTTAGAAAAATAAGATAGTCAATAAACTGAGAAATGACCATTGTTTTTTTTTTTTTTTAGATAGACCATACAAGTTTACTATAAGCTAATTTGAGGTTGAGGAAATTTAATACACTTTCCCCAAAATGAACAAGTGTCATAAAAAATGTGATTCAACAGCAAAGATTTCCTGGATTCAGCATTCCAGTCACTAAGCTTAAATTCCATTATTTAATGGAAATTTAAATTGTCCAGGTAAATTAAAATGTGTTCTGATACATGTTTTGATTTCGTTCTATATGTGGGGGGATTGTTTATATTAAGAGGCCTCAGATGTTCAGGACATTTAGCTGTCAGCTGAGAACTTACTCATTTACAGATTTGTTTAGTTTCTCTGATTTTAGTATGTGACAATTTAAGATCTAATTTTCAGTGATATGGCTTCACAGCTCAAGCCCACATTCTAATGCAGAAAGGATGTTAAAGTTTAGATGAATTCATCGATCAATTCACAGTGATGAATGTACTCCCAGCAAACATTTGTAGCATGTAAAATGTTTGAGTTATGTCAAATCTGTATATCAGCAAGTTTGTGTAATTTAATTTCTGGGGTTATTATGACAGAGGCTTTTAAATTTAATAGAATTAAATGAAAGGGCACTGGTTTAAACATTACTGCTCTTTAGGAAAGTGGGATTGACTCAATTATAAAAGAAAATACATTTCAAATGAACATGAGCACTATCATATCCAATACAAAAGAAAATGATCATTATGGATTTTGCATATAGCCAGTAGCCATCATGTATAGTGCTCCCTAAAAAACAAGTAGACACAAATTTTACCCTCTAATTAAAACATTAGTTTATGTTTAGTGTTTATGACTCTGAAAACTTAGATTCCAAATTTTGGTACCTACATCTAGAAAGGGCTACTCTGGTGGTTCAGGTAGTAAAGAATCCTTCTGCAATGTGGGAGACCTGGGTTCAATCCCTGGGTTGGGAAGATCCCCTGGAGAAGGAAAGGGCTACCCACTCCAGTATTCTGGCCTGGAGAATTCCATGAACTGTATAGTTCATGGGGTTGCAAAGAGTCGGACACAACTGAGCGACTTTCACTCACTCACTCACTCACATCTAGAAATCTTTTTTGTTTCCACGGGCTTTGGTAGTAAACATTTTTGATTGACACTCTCAGTTCAGACTAATGGTTGTAAGGGTAATTATACACATACATCCCTATTTCTGAGTGGTATCACTAAAATGGGAAATGTTAACAGGATTATTTTACAGGAAGAAAAGCAAAGAAAACAAGCACATTTTATTTGTTAATGAATGACTCTGCTAGCTCAAGGAGACAAATTTTATGTTTTAAAGAGGCTTGCAGTTATTATATCGGTACTATTGAACTAGAGGTCATTACAATTACTGTAGTGAAAAATATACCAAAGTATCTGTATTCATCTTAGGTATTCCTTCAGAATACCGGTGAATCAGCATAATTTTCACACCCCAAACACATTGCCTAAGTCACAGATTATTTCACATGTTTAGTTCTCTTTGCAGTTAATGGAAATTTCATTCAAATGTGAAAGAAAATCTAGTTTGGCATTATTTGAATGTGAAATTAGATGATTCTGGTTGGTTGTGCCTTCAAAGACAAGGGCCTTCTCTTCATAGTCTCTGTAAAAAAGAAATAATCAAACTGGGAAATTATTCAGGGTGAAGCTCTTCATTTCTTAGGTGGAAAAAATGACTGAGGATGGTACTTTCTCAGAAATCAAGGAAACAGTAGTAGTTGTAGCTAAATAGAATAAGATTGGCTCTCAATTCTGTTTTTGAGGCCAAGTTGAAAAATAATCCAAATGAAAGGTCATTGGTATACATATTTGAAAGAGTGTCTCATGGCTTTAACTCAGAAAATTAAATTCGTATTTTTAGGAAAAAAAAGCCAGTCTGTTGGAGCTAATAAATAAAATAACTGGCAAGAATAACAAGAATTTTAGCAAGTAAAACTAGATGTAAGGAGGTAATACACACACATGTACACATATGCATACGCACACAACACACATACAGGAAAGATAATGGAAGAAACCAGTCTTATGTTCATTGCTCTATTGCTATTACGGGATGAATTATTTTGGAATTCCTGAAATAATTCAGTTTTAAATACATACCCTGCACCAAACGTGTGATACCTTTAGAGATTGCTCTAGCAACATATTTGATAATGCTTAATAGCTTTGTAAAACAGAGCGAATAAGACTTCTTAGCTATATTTTATGTAATCATTCAGTGAATCTCATGGCTTGGTATAGACATTGTTTTTAGTCCCTGTTTTCTTGTTTGTATAGTTTTCTTAGTATAATGTTAATCTACAGTGTGATAGAAAAACACAGAGCCTATCAAGACCCTTTTTCTTATCATTTTTTCCATGAAAGCTGTATTTGAGAATAGTTTGCCTACTAAATCCTATGCTCATTAAGGAATAACTGGTTTTATTTTTCTCTACCTCCCTCTTAGTCAGAGAGCAATGCCCAGCAAAAATTACCTTTTAAATAAATTTTTATTAAATTAATAAAGATGTGTGTAATAAAGAATAAAGACAAAGCACATTATCTCTGTCAAGCCTTTTGAATATTTAAAATAAGTTAAAAGGGCCAATTTTAACCTTCCATCCTTCCTTGCAAGTGTTAACATTTCAAGATTACGTAAGAAAGTGAATTACTGAGACATGAGAAAAAAAAAATTGAAGGCAACAGCACTGGTTTCAGTGGTTACACTGCTTAAAGGGAATTGTGACTTCTGAACAGGGAAACTTTAAATGAAAGCGTTTCTCTGATCATTATAATAGCTGTAACCAAGGTTAATAACTGGCAAGCGCCTGACTAATACATTTAATATGTTTTGCCCAGGCTGAATGTGTGAATAGATAACACGTCTGTGCTAAAATTCTGATTAAGTTATTCATCAGATTCTCTGATGCTAACTGCTTTTGACAGTCTTGGAAGTGAAAGTACTGGAAAAGCCTCAATTGATTTCTTGAAAAGATTTAACATATAGCCAGTAGCTATGTTACATCTCCTTCCATAAGGGCCTCGGATGTGTATAGGAATTCTGGCTCATCATAAAACAAGTAGCTAGAATGAGAGGTGATACCCATTTTTACATGAGAAAAAAAATTGTTGTAAAGGTTTGGAAAAGTCAAATGTAAGTAACAACCCCAAGGTGTTAGGACATAGATTGTAAAAATGCAAAGGATGAAAAAATGCCTAACAGAGGGAGGGTATGAATCATCCCATAACACTGTCATAATTGACAAAGAGACACTAGAAAATGACAGTGATAGCTTTCAGAAATGAGATGTCAACAGGTATACTCCTTTGTGTATATTTGAGCAAACAGTGTAACAAAAAATCCTGTGCATAACAAACCCATTGCTATAATCTGGCCCCCAAATCAGCAAGGCTACAACAACAAAAGTGCTTGCTTTTTGGTTTGATTTAAAAATTCTCGAAAGTATCATATACAGTATTCCCCTGTCCCTGCCCACATCATCATAAGGACGATTTACTGTAATACAAGTGTTAACATTTTGCAGACTCTTTCCACTGAAGAAGTTATAGGCAGAGCCTAGGAGAGATCTGAAGCTGAGTATTTCTATACTGTGTCATAATCTCTTATTTAATTTTTTAAATTTTATTTTATATTAGAGTATAGTTAATTTATATACTTTCTAAATTAACTATTATTAATAGTTAATTCATAACCTTTAATGTACAAGTGTCCTGAAACCTCCCTCCATTCCTCCAATCTCAGAAAGCCCAGTCACACATCTGGGCCTGAAATAGTCCAAGAGCTTTAACAACCAATCAGTGACCAGATATCTGTGCAACATCCACAGATACTAGGCAGCCCCATGGTCACGTTGATCTCTACTGACAATGGCTGGAGTTTACAGTGCACATAAGGAGATTTGTCCTAAATTCCGAGCCCTAATCGTTAATTGTTGATCTACTGCTGGAGGGATCAACATAAACTGTTTTTCTCCCCAAGTTGGGCAGCCTGGTGTGTGTGTGTGTGTGTGTGTGTGTGTGTGTGTGTGTGTGTTTCTCCCCAAGTTGGGCAGCCTGGGTGGGTGTGTGTGTGTGTGTTTCTCCCCCAGTTGGGCAGCCTGGGGTGTGTGTGTGGCAGCCTGGGGTGTGTGTGTGTGTGTGTGTGTGTGTGTGTTTCTCCCTTAGTTAGGCAGTGTGTGTGTGTGTTTCTCCCCCAGTTGCGCAGTGTGTGTGTGTGTGTGTATGTGTGTTTCTCCCCCAGTTGCGCAGTGTGTGTGTGTGTGTATGTTTCTCCCGTAGTTAGGCAGTGTGTGTGTGTGTGTGTGTTAGTCGCTCAGTCGTGTCCAACTCTTTGCGACCCCATAGACTGTAACCCACCAGGCTCCTTTGTCCATGGGATTCTCCAGACAAGAATACTGGAGTGGGTTGCCATTTCCTGGCAATGATATTTTTAATCTAGAACTCACTGTAAGAAAATTCCATATAGGGAAACAATTTGAATGTCCTTGGGGGTGGGGGAGGGTGCATCATTGTGGAAATTTACCAGTTGCATTAAATATATATTGATGTGGTCACTGAGTAAGAGGGGTCTCAGAGCAAGAGGAAATGGTAGGGTCAAAATCTGGCTCCATTTCATCATCTGCCATGAAGATCACTGGTAGGAAATGACCACTTCTTTCTGACTAGGTGGGTGGTTAGATAGGTATTTAACACTAGAGACAGCAAATGGATAAAAAGCACATTTATTGAAGCTGTTTATTATATTTACATTCGTAATATCCTCACCAGCAAGGGAAGTCACCTAGCCCAACTGACTTTGTTTCTTAGTTCTCTTCTGTTCCCAGAGAGAGTCATTTGCTCAGAGCAGAAAAGTTCTGCTTCCAGTAGGGCAGTCCATGAAACAAAGAATTTGCATGTCACAAGGGTATTTGAGTCTAACAATTCTTAAATTTCACATAAGCTAATAAGCTCAGGAAACACTTTAAGTGCCAGTGTCTTTGATCTAGGCATGAGTCTTTATTCAAACCAATAATTAACCTGGAGAAAAGAGGTCAAGGGAATCGTGATGGCTGGTTTTGCTCAGTGCTTTTCTTTGATGTGGACTGTGGCCTGATTTCTGTTCACACTTGGGGCTTGCAGAGCAGTGTTTTATTTTCCTTGGTTTGGAAGCTCTTTTGGTATGCCTTCTCTCCAGAGTCGGGGTGGGGAGTGGGTGCTTTTTTATCTCCATAATTCATCTTTCACCATCCCTCAAACAGTAGCTTTCTTGAACCTCTCAAGCCTTGGTGAGACTAGTGGATTTTGACCTCAAGGTTGAGGGGTGGGGTGTGTTTTGTTTGTCTTTTACTGTCTGTGGAGATGTTCATCTATTTGCATGGTTCTTGCTGTTGAAGAGGTAAGGGCTCTGGTCTCCTAGCTGTCACCTTCGTGTGGATGCAGAGAGGCAGTTTGACAACCAGCCGGCAGGATGGTAGTGTTTTTGTAGTTGTGTACCATCATAACATCAAAAGATGCAAGCAAACTGGTGAGGAGTGATAGTATTAAAGAAGTAGAAGAATTCCAGATGGTTTTGAAACAATTCTGGACTAGATTTGTTTCAGAACTTTCTGTCAGTGGAGACACCTCAGTCTTGTCAGTTTTAGGGACCTAAAATGAAAAAGGAAACACTCTTTTTCTTCCGCAAGGTTCTAAGTGCTCTGAAATTCCAACTAGGCTATAAGGGTGACGATTCACCTTCTGGGTTCAACATTCTAGGTGACCTGGCCCAGGCCCCATAATCCCTGTTGCCATCATAGTGGTAAAGATATGCCATGAAATGGCAGGAATTCAGTGAGTCAGTAGAGGAGATTATATGATGGCAGATCTTTTCAAATACGTTTGCCATCATTGCTCTTTTTCCCAGTTTGTGCTAATAATTCATACAGGTAGCTCTGCAAACAGGTTTTAAATGGTTCTATCACTCACCTAAAGCTCAGACTCTCCTGTTATTTTGCTTAGAATTTTCTGTCAGAGTATTTGACACAGTGTTTTTTATGGCAAATATAGAAGCATTTATACAATAGTCTTTTTATATGGTCGATCTTCTTTTTAGAAGAGGGAAATACTTGGCATTTTTGTCAGGATAATTGTGAGCTGCCTGAGTTTAAAAATTAGAACCATAATGAGAGTTGATTGGTTCTGTGATAGGGTGGTTATTGTAACTGACTAAATGCTGATATAAAAAAGTCTGCTGAAAGAAGATGGACAATTAGTTGGTTTGGAGTTTTGCTTTGCGTTAGCCGCCTGTGCCTAATTGAGTGTTTATTATTATTGTTATTTCTTGGAGTATTGTTATGTGTCATTGAATGGTGACTTAAGTCATCCTTTGAGAGGCCTTACAAACATACAATTCTAGCTTTTTTCTATGCATACCTGCCTAATACTCAAGTCTAGGTATCATTTGCATAATTTCCTTAAATCATTCCTTTAATATGATATAATTTTCTTAGCTAGCAGTACATAGAGTTCATCAAATCTAGAATTCAGTAATTTGAGGAATTCTACCAAGATCTCACTGTCATTTGTATAGAGATCCCTCTATATGAAATGCGTCATAAGAGTATGAGATAGAGACCCACTGATTTATTGAGTACATAGCGTCTATTGGGCTTCCCTGGTAGCTCAAACGGTAAAGAATCTGCCTGCAATTCAGGAGACCTGGGTTCGATCCCTGCATTGGGATGATCCCCTGGAGAAGGAAATGGCAACCCATTCCAGTATTTTTGCCTGGAGAATCCCATGGACAGAAGAGCCTGACAGGCTGCAGTCCATGGGGTCACAAAGAGTCGGACACGGCTGAGCAACTTTCACTTCTAGCGTCTATTAATAGTTAAATCCTGATTTTTAAATGGCTCGGTACTCCCTTAACCTGAGGGATGTCAAACTTCATCTGGTTCCCAGCTCAGGGAAATGAAAGTAGGACCCACTGTGAAAAAACCTGGAAAGTCTCATCAGCAAGTTGCTCATTTCTGGCACTTTAGTTAATTACTTCACAAATTGTTCATCGTGTTCCCATTTCACGTTTCTAAGCACAATAGCACTTTCTTTTTCTGAGTGTTACCAACTTTTAATTTTTTGGAATCAATGACTATTTCATAGGCTATTTATTAGCATATGGTGTCACCCAGTCGAGCGGCTACACTGCATTTTCAAACATTTGTTGGAGCATTAGGGGGAAATCTAAGCCAACCAGGGTCACTTTTGCATAAATAATGTATTTTCTCTTAGAATTTAAGGGAGAACTTTGTTCTTAAAAGTTCATAGCAAGACATTAAAAACAATAACTTTTTTCATGGGGTGTTTATCTAAATATAGCAGTAATAGAGGAAATTTGTCTTTTTTATGAGATTTTATTAAACCTTTATTTGTTGTTATTGTTGCCACCAAATCCATTTCCATTTTGTCATGGGCCAGTGTTTCATTTGATATATTGAGGAAATTAATCATTCAGGAAGCCATATACAGAGCCACTTTATCAGAATCCATGATGAGTCAAAGTTCATGGGAGACCCTTGATATAAATGTACTCTTTCTATAAAGGATGATCCTGTTGAGAGAGTTTAGCTTGTGTCATGCGAAAGAAAGTTTGCTATAAAAGTTTTTATTCTGTTTTTCCTATCTCTAGGATTCTAAGGGTAGATTTATAGAGACAACCCAATGTAGTAATAGTATCAAAAACACATATCAAATATGGTGATTTCCTCTTTCCTAGCCCTGTTGCTTAGACTATAGTATGTGTGTATAACAAATGATCCAAAAAAAAAAGTGCTGCTTTTGGATCACCATGTTGTACTGCTGAATTAAATGCAAAGTCAAAATAAGTATATTTTGTGACAATAAACCCAAAATTAGTAACGTGAAATTCATCCTTTTGTCCAGTAAAATTTGTTTGATCATATGGCCTAGAGTCACACTGAAAGAATTCTTCATTATTCCAGAAGTTGCAGGTATGTACATAATGTTTATATGTGAGGCAGTGTTGGCCAAGAAATATTAAGTGGATTTCTTGCAACACACATGAACTTTTCTCTAGTCGTTTCATGCATCTTGATCTTCTGTGGAATTTCAGCATCACCACCTCTGATGTGATCTCATGACAGATTCACATATCCTCCAGAGGTCTTAGAACGTTTTTCTTGCTGTTATGATACTAACTGTAGTCCCCAAAGCAATCATGTACCTTCTGTGGCCATCCCACTTAATTCAATGGCAAATTGTTCCTCCAGACAGTTTTATTGTCTCTGTGGTTGCTCAAAGAAGCTTCCTTACCAACTCAATTTTAATTCCTGCTTTTAACTGAAAATTTCTTTTATAAGGATACCCAGTAGTTCATTTTCTCTTCAGGTATGACATTCTGAATTCAAATGAGAGAGACACTCTTGTTTGTTTTTGCTTTATCGTTTGCTTTGTCTACAGTCATTCCCTCCTCTCCTGAATTACTCATGGAAGAACTTCCAGTCTTCAAATTTTTATTTAGCAGAAGTCCCTTGATAGAAGCTGGATTACGTGTCCTTAAGGCCTTGCTCTGTTTGGCTTCATTAAGCCAATTATAAATACAGAGATTAAAGAAGTATGTGATAGTATCAGACAATTTCCTTGCAGCATTACAACCTTAGAAATGCCTGCATGAACATCACAGGGCCTCACTTTGTGTTTTCAGAGCAGACTCTATGTCATATTTTCATGTCCCTCTTTTATTCCCCAGGTGTTTCTTGTGTGTAAATCGAGCATCATCAAACCATATTTTAAGCTATTAGTGGATAAGAATGGCATGCCCTCCTTTTATATCCCCCCTCCATACCAAATTAATTATTAAATATCTCATAGATACTCTACTAATATTTAATAAATGATAGGACAGGGAGGCCTAGCATGTGTGATTCACGGGGTTGCAAAGAGTCAGACATGACTGAGCGATTGAACTGAACTGAAGGCTGAACTGAGAAGATGATAGAAGAATATTTTGCTGTGTTAGAGGCCAATGAATGAGAGAAAAGAAATTATTTCTTTCATTTCCATAATAAGAGATGGCTGAATCAAGAACACCACAGTTTAAAAAGGAACCATTTGGAGAGCCAGACTACACGTGGGCTTACCCGCTTCCTCATGGAGGCTTGACTGTTTACCAAGTCTCTGTCACCATTGCAAGATAGTGATGAATAAAATGCCACTTGATAAATCACGTCCTCTCTTATACATGAGAAACACTGCTGAATAGGTAGTAATGTCACAATTGTCCAGGGAATCCCAAGGTAGGCACACTGAGCTAGAAAGCTGAGAATGCAGCTTCTAAGTCCAGTTTAGATGAAAGTATGAACTCAGGTAGCTCCCTTCCTTGGGCTTCCCAGATGGCTCTAGTGGTAAAGAACCCACTTGCCAATGCAGATGAAGTAAGGGACTCGGGTTCGATCCTTGGATCGGGAAGATCTCCTAGAGAAGGAAATGGCAACTCACTCCAGTATTCTTGCCTGGAGAATGCCATGGACAGAGGAGCCTGGCGGGCTACAGTCCATGGGGCTGCAAAGAGTTGGATATGACTGAAGTGACTTAGCATACATGCACGCAGCTCCCTTCCTTATACTGAATGAGATAATTACATCTGATCCCTCTGACCCCTAGAATATATTTTGCAAGCCCTAAATACCTAAACTGTATATCCGTCATGAAGTTTTTTCATAAAATCCCCAGTAATAGAGTTGAGTAGCATGCAGATCTAATGAGAGCTCCTTGGTATTGGTTGACCAGGGACCATCTTTGAAATAGCTGGGTTGTATCTGGGGAAAAGAACAATTAACTTTCTACTCATGATCAAAAAATTGTTACTGGTTTCTAATGAATCTTTCATGATAACATTATCTTCTTTGTCTCTGCCTTTGATGATCTGGTTTATTTATATAAAAGTACCATTAGGATTCCACTAGGGATATAATTGGACTTGACCAATAAAGGATGACTGTTTGTGTCTTCTAATTGCCTCTGCTTAATGGTCCTGCTCTTCACCCTGCTCATCTGTGGAAAATGTCACATTTCCATGGTTTGTGACTCATACAATAAATGAACGTGTGAATGGTGTCAAAATATGGCAGTTTGCTGTATGTAAAGGGAGGAAGACAGCTTTTGAAAATGGTAAGGTACATAACTAGATAATTCTCAACTGAGAACATTACTCATTTGGGCTTAGAAATAGGATTTTATGCTGCACTCAGTTGTTACATCACCTAATGAAGGGCTCACTTGCCTTGTCTGTATTCCTGCCCACTGGTAAACTTGTTTGTTTCCTGACCCAGGAAACAAATCAAGTGGACTCCAAGCTTGACTCTTATTACCCCATACAACGGGGGAAAATACATGATTTCCTTCTGTTAATATCAGGTTTTCTTTGTGTTAGTTTGCTTAGTTTCCCCCATAGTGCAGTCTTCCAAACATTTGTTATTTTCTCTTTTCATGCAATTGGAATTAATGTGAGTAATTGTGGTAGTTAGAGGCTTTCCTCTCTCAGATGGTAATTATCCATTCTATAGTTTCATTCCAAACCCAGTAGAACAGTATTTGAAAACTTGATATTTATCAAAAGGGATGTCTGTGCATAACATATGCACAGTTTAACAAATATATAATCAGAGGTCGAATTAAACCAAATTTACCCACAGAATTACCCAAGTTGCTTACATACTATGTTAACAGATTTTGTTAGTATTACTCCGGAATATCAGCAGCATCTGATATATTAATGGGAATTTTCTCTTTTCTATGAATTTATCAAACCGTGATTCCCTAGAATATATATTGCTTTTTCTGGCAAGAAAACATGTTTGAGATTTCTTTGGAGGAATCGATAGCAGATAACCCATTCAAGCTTTGTTGATCTGAAGGGAGAGGAAGGTCTAATGTACCAGATTTTACTTAAGTTTTGCTTATCTATTCCTTTATATTGAATTTCATAGAGAATCAAAAATGCTGGCCTTTGGTATTTCTGAAAATTAAACCCAAGGAGTTCTGTTGTATTCCCTCATCAGTGAGCCAGGAAAAGCTGTTGCATAGTTTATAGTCTCCTTTCTTTCATCAATCTCTACATGGCAGTGAAATTAAAGATAACTTTTAGAGGACACAGAATCTGTCATAAAATTCCTGTTTCTGCACAAATCGTTTCATTATAGAGAAACACAGTAAGATTAATTTTCCCACATTGCTTCTTTGTAAATAGATTTGAGGATTGAGATGTATAGGATTCTGTTAGGAACTAGGAGGATTCTGAGCACATTTAATTTGTAGAACTATGCTGAGAAGTTCATGATGTATTGGGTTGGCCCAAAAGTTTGTTTGAGTTTTCCCAAAACAACTTATGGAAAACCCTAAATGAACTTTTTGGCCAACTCAATAGCTTTCTACTCTTGTGAGCTTTTTTCTCCCTTAGAGAGACAGCCACCAGGGTGGTACGATCTTAAAGGGTAGTGTAAATATTCCTTAGGCATGGCAATTCTTCAGGTTCTCCATCTCATAATACATTCGTTGAAATATAGGGGAAAGAATTATCCTTATTCCCCATGTTTGTAGGGTCACAGAAAATAGAACCCTCAACTGAGACACAATACATACATCATAAGCATGTCCACCCTTCACTGTCACTTGCCCACTTCGTGATCTATTGCAGATTCCTCATCTAAAACATGCGGTATTACATATTTCTGGGCTTCATGAAGATTACTTCTGTCAGTTGTCTGACATATATAGGTGCTCAATGAATCTTTGCATCCCCATCAGTGTAGTTGAATGAACATTGGACTTTAAGGCATCCTTCTATGTAACAAAAGTTTCAGAGACTTTTCATGAGGCTCATGCAACTGTAGAATCTAAAATTAAATTTTAGCTTACAAGTGCAGCTTATGAAGAAGCAATCCATTTTTTGAGTATTTTCTGAAACATTTTTATGGGTGCATTGTTGTCCTGTTTTACTTAGTTGAGTGTATTTCTTTGCTCATTATGGGCTGAAAGCTGTTCTAAGTTAAATGAACTGAAGAATATCAGTGCGCCGGGGGTGGGGGTGAAACACTACACTCATGCAAGTTCATGTTGGTAAGTCTGGGATCATTTCTGAGCTCAGAATTTCTGTGGCTCACCTGTCTATCAAGAAAAACATACGGTCCAGTCATAAATGTGCATGAATGGGGCATGGTGATAGCTCGCAGTCAGAGCTTTCCTCTTTCTAGGTTTGATTTGGAGCCAGTATAGATGTGAAAGGTATATGCCATTTATCAAAAGGAGCAAAGAGCACATGAAAGATACTAAGAGAAAAATTGACATGTCGGAATCTCACAGCTTCCTTACCCATTTCACAGGATAATGTATTTGGAACACTGCTTTATTTCCTAAGATATCATCCCATAGTTCATCAGCAGCTCTGCTCTTGTTTTGCAGAGATGTTCTATCAGTGCATTTCTCTAACAGACCGTGCATGGTGTAGTGACATATGAGAAGCTCTCTGGGAAAGAATCAACTGAATCTGAAGGAAGAGCTATTTGAAATGTTAATCATATTCCCCAACCTTTTAAATTTCTGATTGGCTGATGTATGAATAGGAGTTCATAATTTTCTGAATTCCGTGTAAGGAAATCACGACCGTCTCTACAAAGGTGATCTACTCAAATTCAGATAATATACCGTTTTCCCTTTGCAGCCTACTTTTTTTTATAGACAGGGAGACTGAGGGTCCAGTTAGGCTTTCTGAATTCATTGATACGTACTGGGGAAGAAAACTTGTATTCATAAAAATAAATCATTACTAGACATTCAGTTGGGTTTTCTAAGTGCATTAATCCCATCCATGTTTTAACATGCTTTTGGAACTGGAATAGCCCCATTAACCTCACCTTTGGCAATTTCAGCTCACCCTGTCTTCTTAGGCTGCTGGGCTAACAAATATTATAAGGACCATTAAATAGCTACAGGTTCCCTGAAGTATGAGTTTTTCAGCTTTCTCTTTCTTTTTTTCTGCTGTCTGTAATCTTTGATCACACCCCAGTCCCTCTCTACTAAACCATTCTGCTACAGATTGAAGATGTTTCTATTCATTCAAAACAAGTATTTCTCATTTAGAGCAAAACCTTTAATTAATAGTAATGATGCTTTAGCAACTAGCATGCATTTTCTCCATAACTTAAAAGAAACCTGAATTATTGCAAACTGCTAAGATTAAAAAGGTTCAAGAACAAAAATAAAATCTCTTTGAGGACTCAGACCCCAACTCTTGGCTCTCATTCCCTATAAAAGAGGCACATACACCCAAAGATTCAAAACTAGTTATTACTGCATGGTAGAATCATACATGATTCTTATTTTTTACTTTTACCAAAGCTTCTAAAATTAATTATATTACCTGTATAAAAGATAAAAAAGTAAAACAGAGTGTTCTTTGGACAGTGTCTAACCTACCTCCATTTTTCAGTCCCTTTTGTCTGTGTGTTGATTTAATATGTGACATTGTCACTAAGGTGCCTATTAGATGATCAGAAATCAGCAGGTAGCAAATTGATATGAAACTGATTATTTGTAAAAATGACAAGGGCTTGGGGCAGTCTTCGGAACTATAACCATGAGAACTCCCAAATGTTTGTTCTCTATTGTTAGTTTATCTTGGACTGTGCACCACTTTTTAGTTTTCCCTTAATGGAAGAGGAGACAAGAGGCATCTTTCTTGTGTTTCATTATCATTCTTTTCAACACTACTGTCCATTGCCCCTTGACAGACACCCTCCAACATATTCTTGTTGTAAATCTTGATGATTTCAGTATCCATGTAGATGACTTTCAGGTGCTCTGACCTCTCAGTTCTTTGAATTTTTCTTCTCCAGTGATCTTATCCATCCTACCTCAGCCATCCACTCTGATGGAAAACAGTAGATGGTCATTGAAAGTAACCTTATCCCCATCATAATTTCAAGCATCCTGTTCTTTGACTATCAGTTTCTGCTTGTACAGTTCATTCCTTCTAGTCCCCAAACTCAGAGTGTCCGTTTCCTCACTTAGCTTCTTCCCCCACTTAGGTGACAACAATCCATCATGCTAATCACTCTTGGTTACACTATTGGTTGAATTCAATTCCCCCCACCCATTCATTGTTCATCAACTGGCAACATCCCCACCCTAGTTAAATTCACATCTTTGTCAGTTCCACATCTGTACAAGTGTGGCTGGAGGAAAACACAGTGTGGACCATAAATGCTGCCCGGTAAGCCTGCTACACAGATGAATTGCTGACTTGACTTTGTTTTCTCATCTGTAATATGGGGATAGTAGTAGGAAACTAAGCCATAGGGTGGAGGGATTTAAATATGTTGGCATACATAAAGCCATCTTCCTCTAACTCATTCTCCTTATTAGTATTAGTATTATTAGAATTTTCCTAGTTGAGTTACTTTTATACCAATGTACATGATTGTTTCATACTTCTTTCTCCTGAAATCCTGAATGTCTCCTCCCGCTCTTCAGGCAAAGATTCTTGTTTCACAGAGAAAATAGAAAATAAAATTTCCCTTGTACTTCCACCAGTTTATCTTTTACCCACTTGTATCTATGCCTACCTACTCTCCCTTTCCCCCCTATTATTATGTCACTTTTCCTTGCTCCTATAGAAAGCCACCCCTAACAGTTTTCCACTGGATTCAACCCCACATCTTTCAAGATGATCAGTTCAGAAATGATCACCCCTCCCTCCTATGTCATCATATTTTCCTCGTAACATATAATCCCCATCAGCATACAAAATGCTCCTATTTTTCCCATTTAAATAAGAAAACTCTCCCTTGATTATGTATCCCTCACTAGTTACCAATCCATTTATTAGTTTCCTCTTACAGCACAACCCCTCAAAGAATTGTATGCTCATCTCCCCTCATCTTCTCTCATTCTTCCTTAAACCTAACCAGTCTGAATTTTGCCCCCTACACCCCGCCCACCCCACCCATCACAGTATTCCACCCAATTGCTCTTTTCAAAATCACCAGTTACCTCCACATCTCACTTGGCCTCCAGAACACCACGCTCTCTTGGTTTTTCTCCTCTCTCACTGGCCAATCCTTCTGTTTCCTTTGCTGGTTCTTTCTTAACTTGTTCACGTTTAGATTTTGGTGGGCCCAGGGACCTAGCTTTTGGATGTGTTCTTTATCTATATTTATTCTCTTGAGAACCACACTCATGACCTGCAAATACTATCTGTATATGGATGTGTTAATCGTTCAGTCACGTCCAACTCTTTGCAACCCCACAGACTATAGCCCACCAGGCTTCTCTGTCCATGGGGATTCTCCAGACAAGAATACTGGAGTGGGTTTCCATGCCCTCCTCCAGGGAATCTGCCCAACCCAGGGATCGAACGCGGATCTCCCACATTGTAGGCAGAGTGTTTACCATCAGAGCCACCAGGGAAGCCCATCTGTATATGGGTGACTCCCCAAATCCTCCAGCCTGGACCTCTTATCGAAAATCCAGAACTGTATTTTCAATTGCTTCTTTGACATCTCCATTTCGGTGCCTAATCAGCATCCTTCAGTTATCTTGTCCAAATAGAAATATTCATACCCCTTCCCTAGATTTGCTTTACCCCATAAGCTTATCCATCTCAAAAAATGGCAACCTCATCCTTACAGTTGCTTGGGTCAATGTCCTTGGGGTTGTCTTGCATCTTTTCTTCTCTAACATTACACACCCAGTGCAGCAGCAAAGCTTGACTTTTCCTTCAAAATATATGCAACTTGAGAACCAAACCAGTTCTCATCACTTCTGCTCTGCCTTCTTGGTTCCCCCTCTCATACCTGGATTTTGGCAACAACATCCTAGGTAATCTTCCTTCTTACATTCCATGCCTCCCTGCTCTATTTTACCGTCATCCTTTTTACATGTAAGTCAGATTGTGTACTAGCTCCTCTGCCCAGATTCTTCCAGCGGCTTCCTCAGAGCATACTTCAAAGTCCTTAGTATGGAATGTAAGATTCTCTGTGACATGGCCCCCCAGCTCTCTGTCTGACTGCACCCTCTGCATTTTCACTGGTTTCTCACTCACCACTCGCTAGCTCAAGTGACGTTGGCTTTCATGCTGTTCCTTTCTCACATCATGACAAGCCTCCTCTGCTTTAGCGCCTTCTCAAAGGCCGTTCCTTCTGACTGGACTCCTCTTCCCCAGATAGCCCCACTGCTCATCTCTCAGTGCTTTCAGGTCCCTGTTCATAAATCACCTTACCAAAGAAGCTTCCCTAATTTAAACTAGTGCTTTGTCCTCCTGACTCTCCATCTCCCACTGTCTATAATATATACAGATATAAATCGATCCAATCAGAACAAATATGTTGAATGTATGTTTGTTGAATAAAATGTTTATTTGTATGTTGTTTGTATCTGTATCCTAGAACATAAATTATTTTCAGGCAAGAATTTTGTTTTGTTCACTGTTTCTGTTGAATGAATGGATATGTACATGTTTATTTATTTTGTCTCTCTACTAGAATGTCAGCTCCTTGAGGGCAGGGTCTTTATTTTGCTCAGTAACCTCTTTTTGGTGCCTGGAACAGTGCAGTGGGTGCTCAGTAAATAGCTGTTATAATATTTAGTTCATTCATTAGGTCAGGCTTAAAATAAGTTCCGGGAGTAATGCTTAAACTCATATCGGTGTAGTTGATACATATCCAAGTACTGTATGAGGAAAACATATTAATAAACATTACCTGTGTTTGTGAGATTCATAATTTTATCCTACTCCATTATATGGAAATGATGATTTATTTTTAAAACTCTTAAGTATAAATTTGAAAACCATAGGTTTTTCTGGCTAAGAGTATCCTACCATATGAAGCAGAGATGTCATTCAGCCTAATTTAAACTGAACTCCTATAGTCCAACCATTGACTCCTTTCTCATTTGTTATAGATTTGTTGCTAGGAAGCACTATGGGTGTTTTAAGTATATATTTATTTCCACTAAGAATTATGTAATCAGTTTTAATATCATTTAGTATCCTTTATGATGATGTAGATTAATAATGGAAATGATGGTGATGGTGGTATGTGTGTGTGTGCACGCCACAGCTAAGGAACAACTTTGAGACTTGCTGTTCAGTTCACACACACACACACACATAAAACCCACTCACTACTAAAAAAGAATTACGAAGTGGGTCAGTCTTATAAAGTATTTTTTAAAGAGATGCAATAACACCTGTTCCCTAGATTAATTCAAACTATGCTTATTCCTTTTTTGGTAAAGGTCCTGAGATGACCTGATTTAATGAAATTATGTATAATTAATGTCTCAGTTGTTGACATGTGAATTAAAGTCATTTGAGGACTCCAGAAAAGTTTGTTCACAAATACTTTGTTTCTTCTATTTTTTATTTTATATGAAAGCAAAGAGTAGTTAAACATTACCACAAATTCACCAACCAGAGATTTCAGTGTCTGTCACCCACATGCCTCTCTCCGTATATGTATATACACATATATGTACTTTGTTGTACATAAATGTGATAATTCTGTATGTGCTGTTCTGTAACTTGCATTTTTTTCACTTACATCTTGTGCACACAGTTTGTCAATAAATGTGCATCCACATCATCATTTTAAAAGGCTGGTAATATTCTATTGTATATATGTACCATAATTTGCTTATCCAGTTCTCTGTTGATGAATGTTTAGAGTGTTTTCTTTTTTATTGTTGTTACGAAACAATGCTGTGGTGGACATTTTTATGCTTACATTTTTAATAAATATTTTTAAGTTTCCTCCTCAGTGCCATTATTTTGTACCCATGTCTAAATGGATCGCTAAACAAAAATACGTTTCTCTCCATTCTGTTTTTAAATTATTGTGAACTTCAAAGTAGTGAAATTTGAATAAATGAGATTTTACTCTGTACTTTGCCCCACAACCTCTCAGAGTATATTCAAATGGTGTGAAAGGGCTCATTAACAGAGCTCTTTGAGTTAAAGATCACATTTGTTGAACATTTTCATTTAAATATACCAATCTTATCTTCTTGACATTTTTTGTTATATTTGATGCCGACAATAAAAACTTTGGGAGAAGCTATAATTTCTGCATCCATGCATATTCAGGTCTGAAAATGAAAGAAGAATATGACAGGTTTGCATGTAGCAACTTGCCACCCACACATTTCTTTCCTTTCTGATTCTGACACTTCAGCCTTTGAAACAGTTCCCATGAGCAATACTGAGATTCAGACTATTTAGATCTAAAGGAAAAAACACAAGATCTTCCACCGCTTGTATCCAGCACCTGGAAACCTCTTTGAATACAAGTCCTGAAGTGTACATCATGCTGTTATTTGTTATGCACACAGGAGAAATCCTAAAGGTACTTTAGGCAGAAGTAGGAGGCTGAGTCCAGAGATAGTAAGGACAGCACGGGGCCCAAGGTGGGGGAGGGAGCCCCAGCCGCATTATTAAAGTGACATGGTTTCCGTATATTCTTGTCAGTGTGCAGGCAGATGCATGTTGCATGGCACTTTCACGCAAAGGTATCATTCTCAGCGTTTAGAAGCCTGATAAAGACAAGAAAAGAGAGAGAGACCTCTGTTGAAAAAATGTCTAGGTTTAGCATCAGGTGAAGGGGTTATTGGTGGTTTTCTGAAGTAGACTATAGACTAGATCCTTAAAAGGATCCTTACTTTTTTCTGTGCCATATAGAACAAAACTGGAGAAGGCAATGGCAAGCCACTCCAGTACTCTTGCCTAGAAAATCCCATGGATGGAGGAGCCTGGTAGGCTGCAGTCTGTGGGGTCGCTAAGGGTCGGACACGACTGAGCGACTTCTTTCACTTTTCACTTTCACACATTGGAGAAGGAAATGGCAACCCACTCCAGTGTTCTTGCCTAGAGAATCCCAGGGACGGGGGAGCCTGGTGGGCTTCTGTCTGTGGGGTCACACAGAGTCGGACACGACTGGAGTGACTTAGCAGCAGCAGCATAGAACAAAACTGAGTCCATAGGTGTACCTTTCCTTCCTCACCATCCAAACACACTGCAGTAGTGACAGGATTTTTTTTTTTGTCCTTCATCAAAAAGTCTTAATACTGTGAAGGATCTTACAGGTCCTTCCGTTCAACCTCCCTCTCCCAAAAGAAGGCCTTTTCTTCCATTTTAGGGCTAAGCCCTCTATCTTTCCCTTGATTGTATCATTTCCCAAAGCCATGGAGACCTAGGTCGGTATTTTGTTTCCCATACTGTACTTTAACTGGACTATCAGCTTTTTTCCATTAGCATACAGATAATTGTCAGGACTCCCATCCTCAAAAGTCTCTCCTGGGACTCTTCCCCTCTCAAACTGCTTCTTTTCCTTGATAGCCAAGAGCCAACCTAATCTATCTTTGATTCGTCTGTTTTCTCATCTACTCCTTAATTCCTCAATCTTTTTTACTTTCTCTTCTGTGCTTATTACTGTCCTTAAATTCCTCTTCAGACCTCACCTGACTTCTTCTTCCTGCAGCAGTGGACTAGGACCTCCTCCTCATTGGCACAAACTCTTCTCTTTGTCTTTCCCAATACTGCTCTCTATTTTTCTTTTGATTCTCCCCTTTCTTCTGTCTGTTCTTAAATGTTGATGCCTTTCCTAACCCCCAGGTTTCCGCCTCAGTGCTGTCTTCTTTTCTACACATCTACACATATTCTCAGATTATTAAATCTCCTTGCAGGCTACAGTTACCATTCCTATGCAGAAATAGCTTCCCTCTTGACAAGGGACTGGCTACTGCATCTCAACATCTGTCTACTACTAATGAGTCTTCAAACTCAAGATAGCAAATAGTGGTATCATGGTTCTCTATCTCCAAAATAGAAGAATCCTACTTCTCAATCTCTGGCAACAGCTTTTTGATGTCCTAGGTTTAAGGAGACTGCAGCATCATTAATAAATGACACTTAATATTTGCCTTCAGGATGCTTACAGAGGTTAAGAGGGAGGGCTCTGTCAGACGTGGATTGGAAACCTAGCTCAGCTGCTTATAAGGTTTGTGATTTGGGATAAAGGAGTTTAATCTTTCTGTCCCTCTACACCCCATTTCTCAAATGGGGGTAATAGTAGTATAGACTTCATGGAGTCCTTAAGAGGATTAAATGCAATGACACACGTACAGTGTTTTACAGTGTTAAAGGCACAAAGAGTTCATAACTGTTTGATCTTATTATTTGCTGTTATGGTCTATACAGTGACATGCTGACTTCAGCCTATAATTCTTGGAAGACTCTGAGGATCTTATCTATTATATTGTCAGATTGTGCCTTTTTTCTAAGACTGAATTAATAAGATTCATGAAAAATCCAAAAGTATGGTTATTCCCAGGGAACAAACTGTTCCACGAGGTCATGCTACCCTCCTCAGCCAGTGGTCATCACTGCAGCGGGACGGTTCCAAAGGAAAAGGTAACTCAACGAGCCATCCATTCCCACCTAAAATCACAACTGAAGAGAGAAAATCTGAAGTGGAACGTTGACGCAGCTGCTGTTGGGAGACCCTGGTCTGCACTCTGTCTGTATGCTTACTGAAGGGAGCGCAGGGCAGGGTTACCCATACAGAGGGCACAGGCAACCACCGCATGGCAAAGGTGGATCGGAACTCGATTTCAAAGCCAATTCACTGGAATCTACCCCCACCGGTCCAATGCTTCATGAAAATCCAGCTGGTCTGCTCGTAAGAAGTGCCACCTGATAAGTCTCTTTCGTAATTGTTGAAATGCCCTTGTCAGTCTCTTATAGTCTTACATGGAACAAGAATTTTAACTTTCTCATTGAGCCCTCCCTTTCCCTCTCTCTGTTCATCTCTCTCTCTCCCTTTCTCCTCCTCCCTCTTTCTAAAGGAATACTGATTTTGAGGATATTAATTTCCTGTTTAACAGTGTAATTTGTGCTTGTAGAAAAATTGGAAAATGCAAAGAACTATCCATTTTAAGACCCCCCCTAAGCCGAGACAACCAATATTCTGTTACAGATCGTTACAGTGGCCAGTGACTGACTGTCTCTCTCTCTAATATATGTTATACACACACACACACACACACACATATATATATATAAAATTGTGTTTTATACACACACACACACACACATATATAACATGGGCTTCCCAGGTAGCTCAGTGGTGAAAAACCTGCCTGCCAATGCAGGAGATGAGGGTCGTGAAGATCCCCTGGAGAAAGAAATGGCAACCCACTCTAGCATTCTTGCCTGGGAAATCCCATGGACAGAGGAGCCTAGTGGGCTATAGTCCGTGGGGTCACAAAAGAGTCAACACAACTTAGCGACTAAATGACAACATACATGATACCTTTGAAACCTTTTATTATTATCATAAATATTCCCTCCTGTATTAAGATATTCCACATCATTATTTGAATGGCTGAATACTAATAGTGTACTTAGATTGTTTTCTATTTCTTCAGTTTTGTTTTTTGAAATGCCTAAATGTGTGCAACCTCTGTGTCTAGATCAGGACATTTGAATCCTTGAAAAAGTGGGAGGAAACAGAATAGTTAATAATGGTCTCTGACTTACAAATTGTGTATTGTTGTGTATCCTGGTCATGTATAATACAGGTAATTGACCTATGTCTAACATTTTCAAGTATATAGTGTTTTGTGTTCGTTTCTTTGTTTGATCCCTGCAACCACCTTGTGCGATCCCAAGGGTTATTATTATGTCTTCACAGATGAGGACACTCATGTTCAGAGAGATGAACTGATTTGACAAAGGACATACAGTTCATAAATAAGTGGCAGAACTGAAGTTGAACTCAAGTCTTTTCATTACAAACCAGTCTCTTTCCAGTCCATTTTGCCCTGTTCCAACTTCTCCACTTAAGTTCAGGGCTTCTTACATTTCTTATTCAAATGTTCTCTTCTTACACATTTTTTTGATTATGACTTAGGCACATGTAGTTTTTCCACCAATTTCCTCATTAGCAAAAAATGAATATGGCTAGATCCTAACAATAAAAACACATTTTTTTCCTTTCAGACATGCCAATGTGCTGTGTATTATACTTGGTGAAAAAACTCTTAGATGTTGGACTTGTATTGATGATGTTTATGAGGTACCTTATATAGCAACTTGGGCTCTTCTCAGAAAGAGGAAAATCCTTTTCCCTTAGTAGTTTAGGCAGGCTGTCCTGCAGTCATTCAAAGTTGGAACATCTTGATTTGAAAATGCAGATGGTCAGGTTAAGAAATACAGTGTAAATGCTGGGGAATTAAAGCATAGGATAAAAACTCCCTATCATGACATGAGATAGGAAACATGTTAAAATAAAGACATTGGCTAAGGAATGTGAGTGAGAATAGCCCACCCTGTAGCCAGCCTTGAAGTTGATATGTTTCATCTAGTCCTGTTCTCATTTAGGCTCCCAGGACGCAGTGGAGCAGGAGTAAGAAGTGTGTGTGTGTGTGTGTGTGTGTGTGTGTGTGTGCCAGGACGCAGTGGAGCAGGAGTGAGAAGTGTGTGTGTGTGTGTGTGTGTGTGTGTGTGTGTGTGTGTGCCAGGACGCAGTGGAGCAGGAGTGAGAAGTGTGTGTGTGTGTGTGTGTGTGCGCACACCAGGACGCAGTGGAGCAGGAGTAAGAAGTGTGTGTGTGTGTGTGTGTGTGTGTGTGTGTGTGTGTGTCTCTCAGAGACGGAGAGAATGAGAGTGAGGTTCTTTCTCAGAGACAGAGAATGAAAGCGAGGTTCCATGTGCTTATACCCGGGATGGGGTCCCTCCTCACCTGATTACCTGGGAAACTGATGACAAAGTACCTCCAGTCCATTGTCAACCCTAATTTAGTTGATGACATTACTGTTCCTTGCTTTTTTCTTTCTTTCTTTTCTTTTTTCTTTTCAGCAGATTGCTTTTTTTTTTTTTTTAATTTAAAAGTAGCACCTTTTGATGCTCTGCTTTATCCTGGTGCCTATTAAGAAAGTGGTCAGGCACACACTTTGGCCATCTGTTTTATATGAAGGTAAAGACTTGCTTTTCTTTCAAGAATTGTCATTTACATATCAGCCAAACTTCCTGCACGTAATGAGTACTTACAGAACACTGAAAACAATCCACCGCAAAATAATCTGCATATTCTTCATAAACAGGAATGAGATGCTTTTCACAGTGTCCCTTTGCTCATAATCAATGTCTGATTAGTTATAGTATGCTAGGTGCTTAAGATACATTTCCCAAAGGCCCAGCCAGAAGGACGCATTGTAGATATATAGATGCTTATGAAATCTGCCAATTATGTTCCCTGTGTCTCCTTAAAATGCACGGGTATCACTCACTCACTATGCTCTCAAACCAAGCAGGAACAATTGCAGTAAGTATAATGGCTGTTCGGCGCACAGGGATGAAACAATCTTAATTGCACAGTCGGATCAAAAATAACTTGAAACCACAGGAGCCTTGGCTTGAACTGAACCCCAGAATCAATACGATGCTTGAAGGAGAATTAACACACGTTCCCAGGCCTCATCAGACCAAGGAGAAGCAGACAGCCTGGCTTTGAAAGAAGGAATTAGCTATCAACGAAGGAATTTTAGACTTAGTTAAAGCCTGGATCTTGACTCAGGGTGACCTCTGACAACTCTGACCTAAAGAATATTCTCCAGGAGGGAAGGGACTAAAAGAGCACACTCCAGGGCACTGAGACCCCCTTTCATACAAACAGAGATCTTGGTTGTACCCCCTCATTTTCAGGGAGCTCAGTGGACCCAGCATGTCCTTGAGTGTGGTGGTCAATGAAATGCTAAATTTAAGAATAACAAGGAAGTAAACCGATAGGGCAGTAGTGAGGAAGGTAGAAAAGGGTGAGAAGAGAACCTCTTTCATATACTTAAATTTCTTTGAACTTCTCACTAGCAAACTAGTTGCTGTATATTGCCGGACTTCCTGGAGCCAGACCATTGTTGGATATTTGTAGGGAGAGGTTCAGGGTTTTCATCTCTTTCTTTCCCTGTTTCTTGGTCCTCCTACCCCTGCTTCTTTTAAAAAGAGAATTTTTCTTGGCCTTATGTGGGAACCCCTCTGGCATTTTCTAAACTGCCTAGTGTTCTAGACCTAGCCATCTGTGGAAATTATTTTTCTTAATTTTTTAATTAGTTTCTTTTCCTTTTCTCTCTCACTTTACGCACATACTCAGACTATTGTTGAGGATTATGAGCAACTAATCTCTTGGAACAACTTCCTTTATACAACTGAACTTTTTTGCTTGACTTTTCTGAATAATTTCTCCTAAAATATCTTAAATGAGGTCATTTCACAGAAACAAAGGAATGATGTGTCTTTTCATAACCTGGGCAGGTATTGAGTATAACATTTCAAAACTGACTTGTAATTTGGAATAACTGAGCTTCATAACAGCCCTGGCCAAAAAAATAAAGTATGTAAGGTAGGGTTTCACATTATTGTCCTCAAAAGAGTGTGCTAACCAAAGTTTCCACGCAATCTGTGTAAGGAGCTTCATGTCATAACAATTTTCAGACTTCACTGCATCAATCAAACAGATTGTTCTTGTAGTGGTACTTCCTGGGGAATTCACCAGCTGGGAGTTTCTACCATTGAGCCAAAACAGGCCACTGGAATGGGCCATAGTCTTTACTTATTCATTTATGGAGCCATTTAAGACGACACTCTTGCTGCAGCTGCTCGTTTGTAAGAGCAGCCTTGGGGGGAGCGGGGAGTGGTGCTAAATTTAAGAGACCTAAATGGGACTAGTAGACATCAAATGACAAAGAATACCAAAGAGACAGGTGACTCACAGAAGATAACTGTGGGACTCTCTGTAGGGCTTCCCCACAGTGACTCTGAAATAACTGAAGTTTCAGCAGCGACGATTTAGTGAAGTACAAAGCACTGAAAATATAGAAACGGAATGCGTGCGTGCCTCCCCCCACCCCACCACCCCACTACACACACACCAGCTCTATCTTATTTCTGATATAAATTTGGATTTTAGATAGTTTGCCAGTTTGCTTTCTAATAAGTGAAACATGTGCTGGTTTATTTGCATGTCTGTGGCTAAGGTTATCCACGACCATATGTCCATTCGTTTACTATATGCTTACATATTGGAGAGTAAGGGAGAGTAGTTGAGAATGACTCATTTGGGACTAGATACAGAATGCAGACGTAACTCAAATATTGCCATTCTCAAGATTTTAATGGATGTCTCTACCCAAGGCTTGAGCTAGAAAATGGCTCTGCTGGTTTCTGGTGTGGATATACTGTGTACTTGTTCATAAAGGAGCTTCCCTGGTGGCTCAGCGGTAAAGAATCTGCCTGCAATGTAGGAGACTAGGGTTTGATCCCTCGGTCAAGAAGATCCCTTGAAGGAGGGCATGGCAACCCACTCCCTGTATTCTTGCCTGGAAAATCCCGTGGACAGAGGAAACTGGCGGGATACAGTCCTTGGGTTGTAAAAGAGTCGTTCATAAAGGACATCAGTGCTCTGTAGATTTTGTTCCTTAAGATTCATTAGTGAACTTTCAACTATCTGGGTAGAAAAAATCCAGGTAATGTTAACTGCTTTATGGATTTTGTAGAGCAGTTCGGCTCAGAATTGATTAGAACCAGGTAGGATGTGGAAAATTGTGGTTTGTACATGTAGAAGATTTTAAATTCCAGGCCATCTCAGCCTTCAACTTCCCAGTTCTTCCTGCATATCTTAGGAGGCTCAGAGAATACACAACCATTTTAATATTCACATAAGCTTCCCTGGTAGCTCAGCTGGTAAAGAATCCATCTATAATGCAGGAGACCCCAGTTTGATTTCTGGGTTGGAAAGATACCTTGGAGAAGGGGTAGGCTACCCACTCTAGTATTCTTGGGCTTCCCTGGTGGCTGAGACCGTAAAGAATCCACCTGCAATGCGGGAGACCTGGGTTCGATCCATGGGTTGGGAAGATCCCCTGGAGGAGGGCATGGCAACCCACTCCAGTATTCTTGCCTGGAGAATCCCCGTGGACAGATGAACCTGGCAGGCTACAGTTCATGGGGTCGCAAAGAGTTGGACATGACTAAATGACTAAGCACAGCACAAGCAAAATATAATCAGGAAGACAAACTTCTGCCCCGAACATTGCGTTGCCCAATGCAGAATTCCAGGAAGAACACGTTTGAGGTCAATCTGTTCTCTTGGATAACTTATGCTGATTTTTTTTCCTTTCCATTAGTTGAGTATCTAGCTTTGGGAAATGGTAGAGGAGTTGGTCCTCTCCAAACTGAAGCTCCTTAAAATCACAGGTAGTGTAAAAACCCTAAATAAGACTTTTGGAACAGGCAATGAAAACAGAAAATGTGAATACCAAGAGCCTTCCGGAGCAAAGGAACCACCCAACTGCCATGTCTGTCAGGTGACAACCACCCAGTAACTACTCAGTGGCCATCAGTATCTCTGCCCCACAGCCCACACATTCTCTGGACTTCGAGAGGATGGAAGTTAGCTGAAAGCCATTCCTTCCTTCTTAATGATTATCCATTAATACACCATGTTTTTTAATTGTAGATTACATTAGAAACAATTACCAAATGAAAAACTGAAGAGGCCTTTGCTGCTTTTAGCCTTCAGAAACAACTTTTGAATGGAATCAAAATGTTCTTTTCAGAGTCAGATGTGTCATTTTACCTGGATTACATTTTATTCCTCTGTCATGGATACATGCTTTTTTCTATCTAAAAATGGAATTTTCCTGGATGTGGATTCAGTCTGTGTATTGCTGATTGCTGCAATTTATTTTTGGATAATGCTTTTCAGAAAGCATTATTTAGTAAGCTAATTTTTTTCATGCTGAACAATGTATATATTAAAATCATAGTTACAGCATATTCCAAAGGTCTCTTTTCATTCAGCAAGAATGTGGAACGTATTGATAACTGCTTTCTGAAATCAGATTGATTATATTCTTTGCAGCCAAAGATGGAGAAGCTGTATACAGTTAGCAAAAACAAGACCAGGAACTGACTGTGGCTCAGATCATGAACTCCTTATTGCCAAATTCAGACTGAAATTGAAGAAAGTAGGGAAAACCACTAGACCATTCAGGTGTGACCTAAATCAAATCCCTTATGATTATACAGTGGAAGTGAGAAATAGATTTAAGGGACTAGATCTGATAGATAGAGTGCCTGAAGGACTCTGGACGGAGGTTCGTGACATTGTACAGGAGACAGGGACCAAGACCATCCCCATGGAAAAGAAATGCAAAAAAGCAAAATAACTGTCTGAGGAGGCCTTACAAATAGCTGTGAAAAGAAGAGAAGTGAAAAGCAAAGGCGAAAAGGAAACATATAAGCATCTGAATGCAGAGTTCCAAAGAATAGCAAGGAGAGATAAGAAAGCCTTCCTAAGCGATCAATGCAAAGAAATAGAGGAAAACAACAAAATAGGAAAAACAAGAGATCTCTTCAAGAAAATTAGAGATTCCAAGGGAACATTTCATGCAAAGATGGGCTCAATAAAGGACAGAAATGGTATGGACCTAACAGAAGCAGGAGAGGTGGCAAGAATACATAGTAGAACTGTACAAAAAAGATCTTCACAACCAAGATAATCACGATAACGTGATCACTGAACTAGAGCCAGACATCTTGGAATGTGAAGTCAAGTGGGCCTTAGAGAGCATCACTACAAACAAAGCTAGTGGAGGTGATGGAATTCCAGTTGAGCTATTTCAAATCTTGAAAGATGATGCTGTGAAAGTGCTACACTCAATATGCCAGCAAATTTGGAAAACTCAGCAGTGGCCACAGGACTGGAAAAGGTCAGTCTTCATTCCAATCCCAAAGAAAGGCAATGCCAAAGAATGCTCAAACTACCGCACAATTGCACTTATCTCACACGCTAGTAAAGCGAAAGGAAAGGAAAGCGAAGTCGCTCAGTCATGTCTGACTCTTTGCAATCCCATGGACTGTAGCCCACCAGTCTCCTCTGTCCATGGGATTTTCCAGGCAAGGGTACTGGAGTGGGTTGCCATTTCCTTCTCCAGAGGATCTTCCTAACCCAGGGATCAAACCCAGGTCTCCCATATTGCAAGCAGATGCTTTACCGTCTGAGCCAGCAGGGAAGCCAGACGCGCTAGTAAAGACATGCTCAAAATTCTCCAAGCCAGGCTTCAGCAATATGTGAACTGTGAACTCTCAGATGTTCAAGCACGTTTTAGAAAAGGCAGAAGCACCAGAGATCAAATTGCCAACATCCACTGGATCATGGAGAAAGCAAGAGAGTTCCAGAAAAACATCTATTTCTGCTTCATTGACTATGCCAAAGCCTTTGACTGTGTGGATCACAATAAACTGTGGAAAATTCTGAAAGAGATGGGAATACCAGACCACCTGACCTGCCTCTTAAGAAACCTGTATGCAGGTCAGGAAGCAACAGTCAGAACTGGACATGAAACAACAGACTGGTTCCAAATAGGAAAAGGAGTACGTCAAGGCTGTATATTGTCACCTTGCTTATTTAACTTATATGCAGAGTACATCATGAGGAACGCTGGGCTGGAAGAAGCACAAGCTGGAATCAAGATTGCTGGGAGAAATATCAATAACCTCAGATATGCAGATGACACCACCCTTATGGCAGAAATTGAAGAGGAACTCAAAAGCCTCTTGATGAAAGTGAAAGAGGAGAGTGAAAAGTTTGGCTTGAAGCTCAACATTCAGAAAACGAAGATCATGGCATCTGGTCCCATTACTTCATGGGAAATAGATGGGGAAACAGTGGAAACAGTGTCAGACTTTAATTTTTTGGGCTCCAAAATCACTGCAGATGCTGATTGCAGCCAGGAAATTAAAAGACGCTTACTCCTTGGAAGGAAAGTTATGACCAACCTAGATAGCATATTAAAAAGCAGAGACATTACTTTGCCAACCAAGGTCCGTCTAGTCAAGGCTATGGTTTTTCCCGTGGTCATGTATGGATGTGAGAGTTGGACTGTGAAGAAAGCTGATCGCTGAAGAATTGATGCTTTTGAACTTTGGTGCTGGAGAAGACTCTTGAGAGTCCCTTGGACTGCAAGGAGATCCAACCAGTCCATTCTAAAGGAGATCAGTCCTGGGTGTTCATTGGAGGGACTGATGCTAAAGCTGAAACTGCAATACTTTGGCCACCTCATGTGATGAGTTGACTCACTGGAAAAGACTCTGATGCTGGGAAGGATTGGGGGCAGGAGGAGAAGGGGACGACAGAGAATGAGATGGATGGATGGCATCACCGACTCGATGGACATGAGTTTGAGTGAACTCCGGGAGTTGGTGATGGACAGGGACGCCTCGCGTGCTGTGATTCATGGGGTCGCAAAGATTCAGACACAACTGAGCGACTGAACTGAACTGAAGACAGTTTAATCATTCATTGTTAACTGGGAACATTTTCAATTTTATCGTACTTGTCATTGCCTATCACGGTACTCTTGTATAAAAAGGAACTGTTTTATAGGGAAAAATAATAAAATTAAAGGAACAATGAGTCTGATTTTTGTCAGTGCTCAGGAAGTGAATCATTCAATGCCATGCCTATAGAAATCAGGCAACATCATTGCTGCTGCTGCTGCTGCTGCTAAGTCGCTTCAGTCGTGTCCGACTCTGTGTGACCTCATAGACGGCAGCCGACCAGGCTCCGCCGTCCCTGGGATTCTCCAGGCAAGAACACTGGAGTGGGTTGCCATTTCCTTCTCCAATGTGTGAAAGTGAAAAGTGAAAGTGAAGTCGCTCAGTCG
Organism: Moschus berezovskii; assembly: GCF_049115385.1. Lineage (NCBI taxonomy): Eukaryota > Metazoa > Chordata > Mammalia > Artiodactyla > Moschidae > Moschus > Moschus berezovskii. The sequence continues at coordinate 128,841,073 of NC_142488.1, read as the reverse complement.
TGTCCGACTAGTAGCAACTCCATGGACTGCAGCCCACCAGGCTCCTCAACATCATTAGAGCTTCATGAATTTCAAATTTGCTAATATGGAATTTTTTTGGTATTTCTTACTTGGACATGGATGAGGCTGTTATAAATGCAAATTCCCTGATTTCTTATATTGAAGACTTTATTTGCATTTTTTTCCTACCTCCTCCAAAGAGAAGGAAAACTTGGTTAATATGAAAGTTAGAATTTTTATTGAGGATTGTGTTTTCTTTTTTCCAAAGACTAGGGTGATAAAGAAAGTTCAAACTGCCTGATGAAATTGCATCACATTTAAAGAAAGAGTGTTTAGCGAGAGAAATTTTGTCATGAACATTTTCACAGCTTGATTCTATTTCTCATTATATCTCTATTATCAAATCAAATAAAATGAAGCCATTCCTATAGAATGAAACACATGAAAATGGCAAACTACCCATGAATATGAATAAAGAAATAGCCATCTTCAACTGTTCCTATATTTTTATCTCACCTAATCTAGCAATTCTTTCCATCTCATTTTTTAACTGAAGTAATCTTAGGCTAATAAATTAAATTACTATCTAATATTATTGCTGAAAACAGAAGACTATATATGAGGAAGAAGGAAAACCTTCTGACTTGATCGTGCTGCCTCCTGGAGTCCTGGTTATGGAAAGCGTCAAATACAGCTCAGTAATGCTGCAGCAGTAACATCACCAGAGTTCACAATGAAATATTTTCATTCATTCCCCAGTGGAACTCCAGAGTGTCAAGTGGACTCAGCATTAGAGCTTAGAAGGCTAGAGTCTCTGTTGTAGATTTCTCAGTCAAGAAAGAGACTCATAGTTTAGATTTAGGGAAGAGGTACAAAGCAAAATTGTTACTCCATATCCACAAATGCCAGTTGTAGAGGAGCACCAAGCATCTGAAAAGGTGAGATTTGAGGGTTATACTGCTTCTAACAAACTTTCCCAAGCTCTTATTTAGTCAGTGTGCAATAGAAAGAGAAGGCTGAGTAAGACAGCTGTGATGGAGACTGGGACAAGGAAGAACAATGACTTATACTAGCCAAGCAGCCTTGTAGTTTGAGTGATTTGTTATCCATCTCCACCTCCTCCAAAGAATGGGCAGTAGTGGAAATAGGCTTCTGGAAAGACAGCACAATGCAGATTTTCTAAATGAACAGAACTCCTCAGATGTGTTTCTGTTGGATCCTTGGACTGTACGTGATGATGGCATTTGTTGCAGAAATTGTTCTTCTCAGTTACATTTTTATTGGGCAAATACTAAAGTGAGCATGTATTCCCTATGTAGCTCCCCCAAATATAATAAGTTTCAAATCACAATGTTCTAAAAATGAAGACTATCTTACATAGATAGAGCAGTATTCAAATCAAATGTATTCCATAGAGTACTTCTAGGAAGGGTGCTTCAAATCATTGGCTTGCCTTGCTAGACAAGGTATAAATTATTTAAACAAAATATCCAAGTGTATTAAAAAAAGATTATGAAGCTGCCATCATATGTTTGCAACCCACAGGATTTTCAGGGAAGGCTACTGATTTCACTTTTAAAGGAGTGGGTTTAAACAGTGATCTCCTTTAACAAATTAAATTGGAAATCCATTTAAATTTGTTTCCCCTGACCAATGTTTAGTTAATAACCTATGTGATGCATTTGTTTAGACATGACTACTCCAAGCATGCATCAAATTAACAAAAGTACATGACTAATGGAAACAAGAAGAATTGTTAAGTTTATAATGTTCGTTTTACATTTATTTCTTTAAAAATCACCCTATGAAACATTTTTAGGTCATTGATTTAGAAGGTATTATTGCAATGGTGAAGATCAATCTTTCATCTTTTCTTTTCAAGTCAGTACTCATGTCCTTCACGTGTCAGAAGGATTAGAGAGATAAGACCAATTTTCTGGATTATTTAAGATGGATGGAAAAAGCAAGCTGGCATTTCATCACAGTCTGAATTAAGATCCTATATTTTTACTTATCATTGAAGTGTGATGTCGTTGAAACTACTTTCAATGTGAGGTATTTGTCAGAATACGCAGGAGATGGGGGCTTCCACTTTTAAACCTAACTTCCTCTTTAAAGACAGTTATGCAAAAAACACCAAGCTGTTTAATTATGTGGCATTGTAGAAATACTATACATCATCCCTTTAACGTGTAAATTACAAAGATCAGTATCATTCTTTCCATTGTATAAACTAGGAAACCCAAGGTTCGAAATACTTGCCAGACTTAAGTAAGTGAAATCAAGTGACAGAACCCAAGGTCTCTTCCCAACAGAACTCCTTGATCTAAAAGAATGTAACTGGAGTTGCATAAGCTATTCCAGACACTTGAATGCACAGACATTTTTCAGACAAACTGGAAAGTTCTTTTCTGTAATACTTTCTAAGAATGATGATTCTTCTATAGTATGTCAATTGAATTTCAAATCTGTAGTAATTGTAACTTTTGAATCATCGACCTAGCCAAAATAAATCAAAAATTTAATTTTAAAAGCACAGTTAGAATAATTGGATTAGCTCGGTGCTTTCATCTAAGTAGCCATACAAAAGGAAATAAGCGTTTTAAGGATTAGTTTCCCGCATGTGCTGTGTATCCTAGCTGATAGCTATTGTAGTGAAGGCAATTTCTGTTCATAATTGCTGGTTGTATTTGCTCACACCTTTCTTTAAAGGAAACTTGTCTGTTTTGGCAGGCTCCCATTTTTTGCTCATTCTGAAAATGACTTGGGAAAATTACTTGAGTGCAGAAGATTTATTTTTCCTTCTTAGAAAAAAAATCCCTCCCTTCTGAACACAAATACTGTAGCCTGGTGAAATCTAACTCTTCAGCTTCCCTAGGTGGCTTTGTCTCAGTGAGGTTTTGCAGTCACAAGTAGAACTTATTACACAGTCTGCACTTTCATGCTGATCCTCAAGAAAATAAACCAACCAGTTAGGCATAATAAATATTTTACTCTCAGCTCCTTTTAAAAACCTGAAGCAAATCAATAAGGTGATTGGTGGCATCAGAGTGGTAATCGTAGTGGGGGTTGGTGATTTCTTTCAGCAGGTGAAATACTAGAAAATAAACTGAATTTCTGTTGTGAATTCCCAGAGTAAACCTTCATAAAGCCCAGTCATTAAAGATTTGAATTCTTTAAGCATATAGCCACAGCCATAAAGTGAAAACTTCAGATAATAAAAAGTAGCTCATGTCACTCTAGCATTACATGTAATACCATTGTATCAATGGAACACTGGGTCCAAGTTTTTAAATGTTTTCAAATAGATTGTGCTGCATACACATGTGGTTTGAGTGAAAGCCTACTACCGGCTTTTTAGGGGTTAAGGCAAATGTCCATCTTTAAATCAGCTCTTTCTGGTGCCTGCTAGAGATAAATCGGTGATAGGTTCCAGTAAGATCATTGAAGAATATGGAGTGGTAATAATATTGTAATAGTAGATGGAGTCATATAGATGCCTAATCTGTCAGTTAGTGATTTTTAATGTGTTGTGTTTATTCATAATAAATGTGACCCTAGGGGGGTCCAGTGTTCTTGCCTGGAGAATCCCAGAGACGGGGGAGCCTGTTGGGCTTCCATCTATGGGGTCACACAGAGTCGGACACGACTGAAGTGACTTAGCAGCAGCAGCAGGGGGGTCAAAGTTAAAATCAAAGATTCAACTAAGTCTTTTCATTCGTTCCTAAGAATCTAGTACAGTACCCTGCCCATCGGCCATCCATTGCTGCTACTGCTAAGTCACTTCAGTCGTGTCCGACTCTGTGTGACCCCATAGATGGAAGCCCACCAGGCTCCCCTGTCCCTGGGATTCTCCAGGCAAGAACACTGGAGTGGGTTGCCATTAACCTATACCAATTAATTAGCTTTGTTTTTGCTAAGACTGGTTTCCTATAATTCCTTAAGAACAAGGCTTCCTTCAGGGGGAACAATATAAAGAAGGCATTTTACCAATAATTGGGAATGGAGCTCACAGTGCACACGGGTGATCTATAAATGCCATCGTTTCTGAAAAGCTTCAGTAGGGATCATTAAATTCTCCACTGTCAGTCAGGTTGCTGCTGCTAAGTCACTTCAGTCGTGTCCGACTCCGTGTGACCCCATAGACGGAAGCCCACCAGGCTCCCCCGTCCCTGGGACTCTCCAGGCAAGAACACTGGAGTGGGTTGCCATTTCCTTCTCCAATGTGTGAAAGTGAAAAGTGAAAGTGAAGTCGCTCAGTCGTGTCTGACCCTTAGCGACCCCACGGACTACAGCCTACCAGGCTCCTCCATCCATGGGATTTTCTAGGCAAGAGTACTGGAGTGGCTTGCCATTGCCTTCTCCGGGTCAGTCAGGTTAGGCCTTAGCAATGCCTGTAGCTGGCACTTTCTTTCTTTCTATGTGTGGCATGTCCATGGTTAAGATGCCCTGCCATGTTCCCAAATTAAGCTTGCCCAGCCATCTCTCTTTTCTTGGACATTGTATCTATTTTTTCTCCACCTGTCATTTTTCTTATACTTTAGTAGTGCCTCCATGGAGGATGGCAGAGAAGGTTGTGTTTCCTATACCCCCATCATTTCTAAAAACCATTTTACCCTCCAACATTCAGCTAGTGACCTGCTGGCATCTGCCAGAAGATGTACTAGTGTTAGACCCACATGCTTCTGGTGACTGGCAATGTGGAATCACTATTCCAAGTGTGGTCATTCACCGGCTGTCGTGAGAATCCCAACGTACGATGCTCAATCCCTCCGACAAGCTCGGGTGAACTCCTTGGTAACCAGGAAATCGTGCCGCAGGACGGTTCTTATTCTCTGTTGCTGTTAGCTGTGAGAAGCCACTACAGGCTAGAGAAAGCCTTCTTAGAAAACTTCCCAAGGCAACTCAGCTCTTTTCCCTCCCAACATCTATGGGATTTCCATATGAAATACCCTCCTGTTCAGTTGGATAAGCCCTATACATGTAATCAAATATTCAGGGTTGTGACTGAGCCTCTCTAGTGGCTCTCAGGATAAAATGGCTGTTGAACCTGGGTCTAAGATACTTTTGCCGAACCACAGCTCCTTCCCTGACTGGATAGCTAACAGTGTGTCCTCCAAGATCCCATAGGGTACTATGGTTATTCCTACTTCAGTACTCACCTTGCCAGCAATACTTGAGCATTGCTGTCTCTTGTTTCTTTAACCGGACTGTAAACTCCATAGACAACTATGTCTCGTCCACTGCTGTAGCCCTAGTGCTTAGCTTAGTGTCTCAACTTTTCAAGCACATAGTACATGTTCAGTAAATGTTTGCTGAATGAATGCATATTAATTATAGTTATTCTCATTGGATACTAAGTAATGGTGATGGACAGGGAGGCCTGGCGTGCTGCAGTTCATGGGTTCGCAAAGAGTCAGACATGACTGAGCAACTGAACTGAACTAAGTAATTATCCTTTCACCATCATTATGTAATACTGATACTTATTGGCTACAATCTGGTTAGAGAAGCAGCCTCTAAAAGGCAGTTTCCCTCTCAGGTATCCCTCACACTCGCAGATCAACTCTGGTAGCCCCTTCTTCGGAGAAGGCAATGGCAAGCCACTCCAGTACTCTTGCCTAGAAAATCCCATGGATGGAGGCACCTGGTAGGCTGCAGTCCATGGGGTCGCTAAGGGTCAGACACGACTGAGCGACTTCACTTTCACTTTTCACTTTCACGCATTGGAGAAGGAAATGGCAACCCACTCCAGTGTTTTTGCCTGAAGAATCCCAGGGATGGGGGAGCCTGGTGGGCTTCCATCTATTGGTTCACACAGAGTCGGACACGACTGAAGTGACTTAGCAGCAGCAGCAGCAGCCCCTTCTTAGGCCATCTTAACCCTCTCTTTTTTTCACTTTTTCCACCTGCTATTGATTGTCTCACCAAATTATACACCTAATCTGAGCTCCTTTTTGTTTTCCTTTAGCTGATTAGTAAGGATATATTTCTTGCTCTTTTTAGATCTTTAGTCCTTCTGCTTCTCTCATAATAGCTTCCTGTAGTATACATATTTCCATCGATCCATTATCCATCCATCCAAGCAGTAATCCAGTGATTTCCTGATACTTGGCAAACACAGTCCTTGCTTTCTCTGAGCTTAGAGTTAATTGGAAGAAACAGACTTTAAACTGTTATTTACAATCAAGCACCCACTCAAGGTCCCTTTTTCACTAATACCTGAGCACTAGCAGATGAAGACTATCATGATAGATCACCATTGCAGTGCAGCATTGAACGGTATTTTTAATGTGGACCTTAACAGAACAAGAAAGGCCTAGGAACTAGGATGTAGGCAAGAAGGTGCACTTAGATGCATTTTTAGTAGTCACCATCCAAATTAAGCTCTTGGAATTCATTGCCTGGCAACAGGAGAAGTGGCTTCACTCCTGAAAAGCTGAGAAAGAGCAGAGGAGTGGCAGAGCATGCCAGAGAAACCCCCCAGGGATTTCTTAGCCAGATGTTTAACAACTCATCGTTTCAGTTCTCGGAGGAAGACAATCCTAACCTCTGCTCGAAGGATGACTGATTAAGGATAGAAAGAAAAACAGACTTTACCCCAGAAATGACTTCACTGAATTTTAGTACCTGCCACCACCCTATTTTCTGAACCAAATACCTAAACCACCCCTCCCCCCGACCCCGGAAGCAGAACTGATGCAGACTGCAGATGCCAGTTGATTGTCAGCCCCACTGTGAATTGTACAGAGAAGTGACACGACCTGGTTAGCAGCTTTCACTGCTCCAATGTTTTATTCAAGCACAAAGTAATTGTGCTTTATGGGAATGCCAGTGTCCCACAATAGTGCCTTTCATTCCTGAATTTAAAACATTCGCTTTAGATAATTCTCTTCCTTATTAAGGGAGCCTTGTGCAAATCTTAACCTATTTAATCCTCTCAACAATCCTATGAAGAAAGTTATTTCCCCCAGTTTAAAGATGAAGAGACTAAGGCCAGAGGTCATAGTAGTTACCCAGAGTTACCCAGTTAGACAGAGCTGGGTTCTAATTTGTGCTCTGCCACTGTTTGACTTGAAAACCTATTTTCTCAACCCGGGCGCAAAGTTGCCTTAATATAGAACATTCAATGAAGAAGAAAAGACTGGAAAGGACAACAGTTCTGGGCTGCTCTTTGCCATCAGCCTTTAGTTAGGATTGTTTATACACTTTTCCTTTTCCCAGTGTGTCAAAATCAACAAGCCAAGACGTTTGACTGAAGTCAACATATCTTAAAAACCAGTTTCCGTAAAAAGAACTGCTAGAGGCTTAATATGTATGTTGCTTTATTTTATAAGGTTCCAGTATCTAGTCCATTAGTTTATATCCAAAAGAGACCATCTCCCAGGGAAAACAGCCAAACTTCTTCATTACACCTGGATCCCGGCCTTGCACTTCTGCTACTGGCAGAACCATCCCAGGCATTTGGTTAGATAAAGTTCCTGCTGAGTCCATGTTAAACCAGGCACATTGCAGCAGCGTCCTGATGTTCAAACTTGGTTCACATAGTCACAATCGTCCAGTGAGTGAAACAGTGGTACGGTTTGCATTTATTGCTGTTGACAGATTTTGATGTTTATTTATGCAAAGTGGGTCCAAAGAGAAACCATTCTTTTTTCCTTCTCCTTCACTTAAGGCTTCCTTTCAAATTCTTCCTGTCTCTAAACATCTAAAGTAAGGCACGCCAAAGTGGTTTTCCTGTTCCCTTGTACTTAATTAGCAAGTTGTGGCATTTCTTTCTTCTTCAACATTCCTCTTTCTTCAGAAATCCTTATCTTTGTTTTGGTCAGTGGCAGACAAAATGTGGTTCACGGCAAGGACATGACATGTGGTCCCTTCTACACTGCACCTGTTCAGCCCAAGACGCCTGTGCTCTGTGCAGAGCGATGGAAGCACAAGTCACACCAGGTGTTAAACCACCATGAAAAACACATCAGAGTGAAGCACTGGGTCCCTGACTAAACTCCTCTTGATATTTTACTGTTTTAATCTTTATTTAATGTATTTTAATGAAATCATCAAAAATAATAGCATCTTCTTGGGAAAGATGTACTCTTCATTTATTCTTTTGTTCAGTACAATGAACTGACATTTCTAATATGTTGAGGAGATTGCACTTTCGTATATTAGTGAGATAAGCCCTTGAAATTTACTAGCCATCAGGATTTGCTGCTTTTAATGATTAATTACCTATTGGCATACTTTTCAAAGGTATTATTCTTTTTAGCTATTTCCTTTCATCTTGACCTACCCTTTTTTTATGAATAGCCTTTCATGTATAGCTCAAAAGAGTGTTAGTAAAGGTTTATTCTGTTTCTCTGCGTAGAGATGCTGGTTTATAATTATAATGCAGTTCGTAAACACAGTGAAAATGAAAGCCCTGATATCTGTACCTCAAAGGAGCTGAAACATCATTTTATGACAAATCTAATTCCTTAATACTTATGCAGAGACCTTACTAATCTAGGCTGATTTGTCCTTTCAACTTATCAGGCCACCAGAATTCGTCCATTTATTCACTAAGCACATTTCTATAGCATGAATACAGAGCTTGATGCAGTGTTCCAGGTTCTAGAATACAACAATGTACAAAACATAGTCCCTGTCCTCATGGAGCTTATGTTCTCCAGGGGTTAGACAGACAGCAGATATAAGTAAATTCATATACAATTTGCTTTGGAGAATGAACAAGCAGGGTTTGAGGGACAAGGGTGTGCTGAGAGATAGGGACAACTTTCATTCAGGGTCATCAGGGAAAGCCTTTCTGTTAAAGTGGCATTTGATGGATAGGAAGGAAGGGTTCAGGTGGGTGTCTAAAGGAAAAAAAATTCTTGATAGAGGTATCAGCAAATTCAAAGACCCTTAGGTGAAAATAGGGCTTCCCTGGTGGCTCAGATGGTAAGGAATCAGCCTGCAATGCAGGAGACCTGGGTTCCATCCCCTGGTCAGGAAGATTCCCTGGAGAAGGGCATGACGACCCATTCCAGTATTCTTGCCTGGAGAATCCCCATGGACAGAGAAGTCTGGAGGGCTGTAGTCTATGGCGTCGCAAAGTAGGTGAGAATATCGTTGGCATATTCATGGGACAAGCAAGGAAGCCAATGTTACTGACATAAAGTGAAAACAAATAAACAAAAAATGGGCAAGTGAGAGATGAGAACGGAGAAGTAGCCAGCATCAGATAACAGATGATTTTATTGTGCAAGGTGAGGACTTTGCTTTTGACTCTAAGTGAGAAGGGAAGTCATTGGAGCGTATTGAATAGTGGAGTGACACGATTTGCCTTATGCTGTAAATTAATGTTTTCCTACAAGGATGGCTTTTATGGCATTGGTGACCAGCTAACACAATTAAAGGATGCTCTGGAGGAATCTATGATCTACCCCCAGTACTCACAGACTCCGTTTCGCAGCTGCAGATTGAACCTCAAACTTTAACCAAACATCATGGGCATTTGCTCCAAGGGTCACAATACAGGTAGCAAGAATGTGTTATTAGCCCATGCCATCTCATGCATACTGTGAGGAGGGAAGGAAAAAAAAAAGAGTACTTTCCTTTAACTCAGCCATCAGCAGTGCAGGAAAAACAATTCCTACTGAAGTGAGTCATTGCATCTTCACAAACGAAAGCAAGTGTATTATGCCTTAAATGATGGCTCAGTGGCCTCAAGGAAGTAACACACCTTCTTGAGCACCTAATTTACTACCAGGCTGTGACTCAGGCTCAGGGAAAATCGATCCTATTATTGCTCATTAAAAATACAGTAAGCAACTGTGGATACACATTGAAGACTATTTAGAAGAACAGAGAGTTAATGTTGCTAAAAAGACAAAATGTAATCTGCAGTTCTCACACAGACTTGTTGTGTACGTCTGTCCTTCCTTGACGGGTTGCTGTGTGCACCCCATCTCTGCTTTCTCATTGGAGCCACTTGCGTGATTTGACGTGTTGGTGCAAAAGTGAGCACCAAAGTTCTGATTGCTTCACATCTGTTTGATCTGTCCCCTCCTGTTTCTTTCTAATGCTAGAACAATCGCAAAGATTGTGACAACTGGGCAAGGCCTATGGAGTCACCCCAAAGCTCTGAGACTTGAAGCTCTGCTAGTGTTTACTCAAAGGCGTATCTGTGCTCTTTTTTTTTTTTTTTGCTCTGCTGAGTCTTAGTTGTGGCATGTGGGATCTAGTTGCCTAACCAGGGATCGAACCTAGTACCCCTGCATTGGGAACTCAGAGTCCTAGCTACTCTTACCTCCAGGGAAGTCCCTGTACTGTCCTTTATTCTGGTCACTTAGCTTACAGCCTACCTGTATGTGCCTTTTCCTTATGATTTTTCCACAAATACCTTCCTTCTGAAACCATTCTTTCAATAGATCAGAATTGCAGAAAGTATAACTTCAGTGACACCAAACTGTGTTTACAGCATATTGTTGCTGGCAGTTAGAGTACTGGTAACCTCGCCCTGCAGGAAGGTGGTTTAACGATGGAGCCTTGTTATCTTATATTGGCATATGGTGTACAGGATCACTTGGGGTTAGTTACTAGGTTAAATTGACTCGAGTTTGGCTAGTCATAGAATGTAGGGGTTCTATGTTCCTTGAGGTAATATCACAGTGGCAACTTTGATCATTCTGGTGTGATTCTGAAGGATTTGTTTTTACATGTCAATATAAGCTATTGCCATTCTAATCTGTACCTTGACCCAGGATTGCCACAATTTTTGAGCAACTGGTAACTCCTTAGCAGCTGCTGCTGCTGCTGACAGTAGAACATTTAACTATAACAGATTAAATGACCAAATGAATCTTTTGCAAATGAAGTAAATGCTCAATCAAGTTGTCATAGTGAGAAGAATGCACAGTAGATCTGTATCTTGCTTGGCCACTGTAGACTACAGAACTCGATTTTGACCTGTTGTGTCTCACCATAAGAACACACCTTGGGGCACTGTATGAGTTCTGACTGCAGCTCCAAAAGTCCTCTTGGGACAACTGTTGGGGAACAGCAGCTGCTCTGCCAAAAGTGCTGAAGCACCATGAGTATCAGCGTCTAGTTTAGGAAAAACAGTGCACATGGCAGGCACTGAAGCAGTCTTCGTTGACTTGAAGGCATATAACTCCCATAAAATTATATGGAAGACAGTTGGTCTTCATACATTGTATAAAGATGTTGTTCAGAGAAGCTCTGACTCAGTAGGTGAATCATACATTGGGATTTGGTATACACATCAATTCCTTGCCAGGGCCAGCACTTTTACCTGCTTTACCTGGAGAACAGTATCTAGTGGCTTGGGACATGTGAATGTGCTTTGTTTGATATGAACCAGCACGTGTTACCGAACGTATTCTAGCCTTTCCTGAACAATTGGCATTTGAGAGTCAACCAAAGAACAAGGGTGTTTTTTTTTTCGAGTAGCGGGCTTCAGAACAGAGAGGAAATGGATCCATGACAGGCCCAAATTGGATGTTGAACCCACACAACCCGCTCCCTGGAGACATCACTTGAGCAGAAAAGGGTGTACATCTGGTACACCGTATCTCCTTTCCAGTCCTCAATGGTTTATTGTCATCAGAAGTCAGCATTTAACTGGTTCTGCTGGAAGCTCAGTGAGGGAATTTCCTTCTGAGGACTGTGATCTCTTTCTCTTGGGGAAGGAGTGTCATTTGCAACCTCCTGATGCAGAGGGATGTGATAGGTAACATTGTGTGGCAACATCCCAAATGTATTCTCTCTGCAGGTTTAAGAAAAAAAAAGAGACACAATCCTAGTGCTGATGTGATTCATGAATAGAAGATGCAGCTCCTAATGATTTGATGATATGATTTATTGTGTTCCATTCATGTGCACTTAGAAGAACCTATGTATGGAATCAATAGGAACCATAAAACTAAATCCAAATATATTGTGACCATTTAAAGTTTTAGCCCCCTTGATTATCTTTAATATATATAGCAGATTTGCCAGTATAGATTTTTCATCACCAGCCATCTGGTAAAAATTAATATGAGATAAATAATTTAGCTTCCTTCTGTTCAGATACAATTTCATTACCCTTTTCCTCGATACTGTGAAAAGTCTTCAAAAATAGTCAGTTGTAAAGTGCTTTTGCATTCTGGCTGAAGCTGAGCCTGGAGGTTCCTGACATGCTGACATTTGACTCTCTTTTCTCTTTGTGCCATGAAAGGAAGAGGTACTGGTTATTACCAAGTGGACTCCAAAAAATTCCATACCTGGGGGCAGCCCCTGCTAAGTCACAAGGTGCAGAACCAAGACACAAGGTGGCTGGGATGTTCCAGAAGTGCAAGACATTTTCTTTGAATTAAAAAAAATAAGAATAATGCAGAGCCTGAGAAACTCAGGAGAGATTAGTTATATATTCCCTGTGACGCAGTAATTCTCTCTAATCACAGTGAATATCCCAGCCTCCAAAGCATACTAATTGGTTTGGAAGAGATATTTTTCCATTCATAAGAAAAATCTCTGCTCCTTTTGGTCCTGGCCTTATTTCTCCAATCTGGCTGGAGTTGAGGAATCTTATGCTAGAGTTGTAGGTACACATGTGCGAGATTATGGAGGGCCTTGAACGCCAGGCCAGGGAGTTTGGATTTTATCCTATAGGCAGTAGGGAGCCATTAAAAGATTTTAAACAGGAGGAATGTAAAAAATGGGACTTGATTTGGATTCGTGTTTAGTATAAAAGTGCAATGATAAGATATATTAAGGGAGTGTTATAGTTCTGTTCACAGCATGAATATAACTGGGGAATTCATCTCTACTAGCTGTCTAGTTCAGCTTTTACAGCATGCAAATTTTCAGGGCCAGCGGTAAGAGCTTGATGGTAAAAGAACAAAGTAAGAATTGATAATGTGAATACAATTGTAAAGAAAGGGATTTTAGTGGTCAAGATCACTGGTAACAGAATAATAAGCATTGTAAAGGGTGACTGTAGAATTATTTGTTATTTTGTTGGAGTTCTTTGAAATCACTTCTATGCTATATAATTACCTTAAGTTTTAAGTGTTCCCTGCAGGGATAATTTATGTATTTTGCATTATCATGCAAATGCTTTAACAATCTACACTGTTGAAAATGAAAGCTGAAAATTATTCCAAATAGATCATGGTTGTGCAAAGCTTATGCAGTATTAATTATCTTGATATATTCTCATAGTTTATATTGTATCCTTGCCTTGTGTTTTCAACTCCGGTAATACTTAGGTAACAAATATTTGAAAATTGAAATTGCATATTTTGATAAAGAACTGTAATTTTCACATTTCAAAATTGAATGACATCAAAACCTTTTCAAAAAATTAATCTAAAAATGCTGCGGTATTTCAGGAAATCCAGAACAGACCAAATTTAATTTAATCTAAGCTACTGAAAGCTCATTTATGAATTCTAGCTGGATACTCGGTCTAAACACTGCTGTAAAGCATTGCGTTTTTCGCCGTGGTTTCTCTCAAACCATAGTATCAGGTGATGAGGAGCATAAACAGCATCATAGGTGACAAGAGTTTGGTCATAAATAGGGAACCGTTGTCTTGTTTACTGCGCCATAGTTACACATCTGAACATTATGTCCCTCTTATGAAAGTATAAATTCACTTTATGATAACAACATTCATATATCAAAGTGTCTTATTTTAATGAACTTTATACTAATCCTGAGTTTCTCCAAAGGCCTGGACTTCCTTTTTGTTTTCCTTCAGAGATGGATGTGCTTTCCACAGAGGAAAATCTCTAGGAAGAAATAGGTTTATTTCTTTATCAGGCTCCTCTATAGATGCTAACTTTACAGAACACCCTGCCCTGGGTGGCTTCTCAGATTTTACCCCGAGATCTGAGCACAACCTGGAATTTGGACAGGAGACAGATTTTCTCCAACAAGAGATTTTCTCCCCCTGTATGGTGGGGGTGAGGTGGAGTCAGGATGGGGAACGGCAGGCATTTCTCAAAGGCCTCAGGATCATAGAACTGGGAAAAAGAAAGAACTCACCGCCTTGACTTTCTCTCTTCTCACTTCTTGTTATCTTTCTCTGTCTCTTTGCCCCACTCCCGCTTCTCTCTTTATGTCCGTCTGTCTCTTGAGAACATACATACAGACACAGAACTCCGATCAGGCTGATTTCTATTTTGCTCTACCAGTTACCCACCTCTGTACCTAAAGAGGCAGAAGGCTAGTGTCAGTAAAAGTTCTCTGGAGTCATCTCCTGAAAACTCTGAGTGTAGAGAGGTCCTTGAAATGAAAAGCAGCACCCAAATGTACTGAAATTCAGACATGAATATTTTGCCATAGAAGAATCAAGTTTTCATGGCATAAACTAAGAGAATGTTCCATGGACACATTACTTAAGATCCATGGGATTGACTTGTGCTCCGAGTTAAAGCTCTTCCTTTCCTCTGCAGCCCAGGGCCAGTTAGCACTGCTGGGTCCTTGGTGTTTTTCAGCTCTGGAAACATCTTAGAGATCAAGTTGCCTGAAAATAAGGGTCTCTCGTACATCAGCATGGCTTCCCAGGTGGCTCAGTGGTAAGGAATCCATCTGTCAATGCAAGAGATGTGGGTTCAATCCCTGGTTCGGGAAGATCCCCTGGAGAAGGAAATGGCTCCAGTATTCTTGCCTGAAGAATTCCATGGACAGAGGAGCCTGGTGGGCTACAGTTGCAGAGAGACATGACTGAGTGACTGAACACACACATACACACACGCATGTCAACACCAGCTACCTTAAACAGACTCCAGCTTCCTCTAGAAGGAGTTGCCTCCCTGCTCTGGATTCATTCTGTAAATGAAAGTGTGAAAGCCAGATTCCAGTGCATTAATATCTCTGGTTTCATTTCTTCAACTGTAAAAAAAAATAGTCTACCAAATCCATTGTAATCATTACCTTTCTTATTGTCATCATTATAAAACTGTCCATTATCTGTCACTCGAATGTCATTAACTATTGAAGCATTTGTAGAAAACTGTTAAAGTAGGTGCTGCTTAAACATAAGGAGCTATTAGAGTTTTCAGGATTGTTGTTATTAGTAACCTACATGATGAAAGTAGAACTAGCAAAACAGTGGTTTAGAACAAAAGAAATGGAATAATCATGTTTTACTTTGTGGCACAGTAATTAAAATGGGATGTGTAAATGTCACTTGGCCCATTAATACTGGATTATTTCACAGATCTCTTTAATATCATGCAGGTTCACTGATAAACATTACAGTAATTCAAATTTTAGAATCTTAGGATATTTTAAGCCCCAAATGAAAGATTCCTGCATTGTCACCCTTGCAAAGGAATCACTAACAAAAGGAGTTCTCACCCATATAGTTCATGTGTAACTTGAAGCTCTGTGAACTGGGAAGGCACTTCTCTACTCCCAGATCAATTTGAAGTTGGGATGGTTGTGGGGAAGAGACTGCATTCACCTGTCTATCACACAAACAGGAAAGTAAGGCAAGGCCAAGGACCCCATAGTCTGTGAGCACCCCCATGTGTGCTGGCTGCTTTCCATGCTTTCTACAGTCCTCCCTGGGAGGCATGTGTTGCTATTCTCCTCTTAGAGATTCAGGATCAGAGCCCAGGTCAACTGCCCGAAGTCAGAAATCTGGAAAGTTGATGTGGCAGGTTCAAAGAGAGCTCTGTGGTGTTCAGAGAGCCAGGACACACGAATCGGAGGAAGGACTGACACTTCAGCCAACGTTGGAACTATCCATTTAGAGGAGGACTGACATCATAGCGCTTGTCTACACAGTGACTGTTGGGGTAAAAGGGTGAACTTGCAGTGGAGTTCATAAGGGAGTGGCTTGGTAAGGGCTTCTTTCCTGTGGTTTTTCTCTCTTGTGAGGTGGGAGAACTCCTCTCTCAGGCCACAGGGAGTTCATTCCATTCTGAAGCTCATACAGAGACCTGCTGTTGAGATTAAATTAGATCATTATATAGGCAAAGGGACTTCCCACAGTGCTCGGTGCACCATAGGCTCTCAGTAAGGAATAGTTGAGAATGAATTCTTCCATCTGAGTCTTCAGCTAGTGAATAATCATACCACTCAGACTCGTGGTAAGTGACTGTCACAAGCATCCTTTCATTATCTCTTTTTAAGGGGCAAAATGTTAGTGGAAATGCGTTGTTTACATGGAAACAGGACTCTGTACAATTTCCTATCCCTAGAAGTCGTTTGCAGGTGTTATGCGATGTGGTTGTCCCATAGCCCTCTACGACATCTTTCTCATCTTTGGTTTATAGATGATGCCTTTGCACCCTGCCCTGTGACTCCAGGTTTTCTGGTTTGCAGTGGAAAGCACATATTAGTGACTCCCTTCTGAGGAGAGGCATTGCTTTGCTACCTGTGCAAGAGAAAAGATATGAAGTCTTCTTTGAAAGTCTTTAAGGATGTAGACTCCTGGCTATTGTAAATGACTCTGTTCTGCAGAGACAGACCCTATCAAATCTAACTCAACCACTATCCAACACAAATCGGAATTACCACCCTCACAGTGGCCTGCAGCACTAGAACAGGTGCCTGATGCACCTACCTAGGTACAAGTTTAGTTTTAATAGTCCACCTACCTTGCTGGAGTATTTTCAGTTGATCTACGCAGAAAGAACCTTTCTCCTTTGCATGACAGTTTCTTGGATGTCTCGGGAAAGTTTTCACAGTTCCCAGGCTTTAAACATTTGGGCAGAAGCTTGGAAGAGCTATCTAAAATGCAACCTATAAGTTTATTCTCTTGGTGACTACAAATACTTCCAAAGTCATCCTCTTGCTGATGGGTTTAGATCCTGCTCTGAAGATGCCCCAGTGGCTCAAACGGTAAAGAATCTGCCTGCAATGCTGGAGACCTGGGTTCGATCCCTGGGTCAGGAAGATCCCCAGGAGAAGGGAATGACAAGCCACTCCAGGATTCTTGCCTGGAGGGAGAACGCCATGGACAGAGGAGCCTGGTGGGCTACAGTCCATAGGGGTCACAAAGAGTCAGACATGACTGAGTGACTAGCACTTTCACTTTTCTTTCTGAAGTTCTTCTACAGAAGAATCCTGCCACAAATTAGAAAGCATCAAAGTAATGGAGAATAGCTAGCTAATAGTCATAGATTAATTCCAGTAACCAGCCAAAAGACAAGAGTTTATTCTTAGAGATCATATCTGATATTTGATCCCCCTTTCAAAGCACATAGGTCAGCCCTGCTTAAAGAAAAACCAACACTGCGAGTTAATACACATCATAGACAAAAAAAGTTGGAGAAAATTGCTCACTTTAGAGAAGTGTTCTTCACTTGAAAAAAATGCTTTTCCATGCACAGATTTTTGTTCAGCAGTAAGATTTAATCTAGTAAGATTTTTTAAAGAAAGTATAATGGCCACATAGTCTCTGTAATATCTTACGTAAAATGAAATCTCTCTTCTGCTACCTAATTGGATTCCTAGCCAATCTGGATTCTTCTGCAAGGCTTGGACCAGACTGACACTGCCTTGGACCAATCACATGGCCCTGGAGATGTGTGGCCTATCCCACTTCTTCATCACAAATCTCAGCAAGTTACTTCCATTTCAGAATGTATCTGCTGACCAGGTTTGGAACTGAGTGAGGCTTTAGGCTCTTTTTTTTTCCTTTTTTTAAAAAGAATCATTTGTTTTTCAGTTCAGTTCAGTTCAGTTCAGTCGCTCAGTTGTGTCCGACTCTCCGCAACCCCATGGCTGTGTAAGGGATACAATGTTTTTGTTTTGATTCCTGCTTTATTCTAGCTTATTTCTGTGTATTTTATAAAACGAATTGTAGAATTCAGTATTTCATGAGACTGCGCTACAGAAATAGATGAAAATCTAGAACAAGCCAATAAAAGGACTCAGTGAACCCCAGGGCTAAAAGGTGGTCATATCTGCATTCTAATTCTGTTTATACAAGCCATTGCTTGACAATCTCATTAAAATTTCCTTTTTTAAAAAACTTTTTGTTTGTTAAGAGTTGAAGAAAGGCAATACTGGGGTACCCTATTTTGTGGACTCCACATAAGGTCAATGAAAATGTCTATTAGATACCTTGGAATACAAAAATGCTACTGAGAAGATTCACTATAACCATATGAGGAGAAATAGTCCCATGTGCATATTCTTAATTACGATTTGTTTCATTGCCAACGGTTGCCAGTTAGCACGTGCACTTTGAAGTCATTTTGTGACGTGGTATTTCAAGAAGCCCATTTTTTAGTACTTCATCTCTTTAGTGCTGTGGCTTGAAGCACTGCAGCCTTTTCAGCCAACTGCAGACCAAAATGACAAATGGAAGGAAGCAAAACAGTTTTTGGGGAGCCAAGCTTGGAGGAGAACGCTAAACACAGAGTGTCATTCACGTGCAGTCTTCATTTTGGGCAGAATTGATCTCCTTCCATGGCAATAAAGCAAATATAGGCAGATCCTTTCTTTAGAAATTGATTCTAGAGTACAGAAGAACCTTGAAAAGAAGAGAGAATGTATGTATTTTGCCTTGGTTTTCTGGGCATGTATTATCAGAAGTAATCACACATTTCATGTTTATGGGGCTTTACAACTCTCAGAGCTTCTTTCACATACATCATCTCATTGTCTCCTCGTCCAGCCATCCAGTAAGGTCAGCAGGACTGATCCCCACCCCACCTCCTCACCTTTTTACAGAAATCAAGCAAACAGAATTTAGTTGCAGTGTTTAGCTGTTTGCAGAGACAAAGAGTATGAGTTTAATGCCTATATCTTGGTTACCAGAAAATCTCTTTATTCTTGCAGCTTCAGCTTCAGTTTTGTCTTTATTAGTCCCCCTTCTCTTCCTCCCTCTCTGTCTTCCTCCCTCCGTCCTTCCCTTTCTCTCCTCCCTCTCCGGTTTTTTTAATTGAATTTATCTGTAGGCTGCTTTCCTCCTTTTATCACCTACTCTTTCTGCCCTGGCAGGCAAGTTCTGACTTGTCAGTCTCTCCTCTCAAGCAGCCCTCTATTCATATCCCACCACGTTTAACCCTTTTTTGGACCTGTATAAGCTATCTCCCAAGTCCTCTTCCTATGAAATTCCATTCTTTTCTTTGTTTATTTCACTAGATTATATATTGATCATTGCCTCTAAGCCAGGCCCCATGCTCGGAGCTGCCCTCAAGTATCCCACAGTCCAGGGAATATTTGAGTGAACAAACCAAACTCTGTTTATCATGAATTAATAATTTTGTTTAGCTACAGTTCACTGGCTAAGTATTGATTCCCTCTTCCCCAACCTCTCCCTTGCCGTGCTTTGATCTTAGTAATAATGAAGTTCATTCACATCAAATATACCCTGGGAGAGAACATCAAAGTCCTGAATATAATAATGAATCCTGGATTTTGAAATCACTGATAGAAGAGAAGCTTATATAGAGAATATAGGTAGTTATGGGGTCACCCCCTATGGGTATGATTTATATTTTAGATTCTATTTTGTCTTATTTTTTTAAACAGAGTTGAAAATCTAATGTTAATCTGCATATTATTTTCATTAGGCTAGGGAATAATTGACACACACAAGTCAGATCTGCTTGTATAACCTGCTAACTTTAAATCTAGAAAATTAATTGTTATCAGAACATGGCTGAGAATCAGAAGAGTGACCCTTGCTCTTGGCAGTAATTGTTAAATTAATTGAATCGTCAGGCTCCTGAAAATGTGGCCAGAAGAGAGGAGGAAAAGGGAAGGAAGTGAGAGAAGTAAAGGGTGAGATAGATTAGTTATGTTTCTAGAACTTGCTGAAAAGAAGAAATTATGTTTTATTGAGTTGATTTTTAAAAGTTTCTTTAAATACCCACTCATAGACCTATAAGCTGTTTTTCTGTGTTCTATGATGCCAATAGAAATGTGACATGTGAATAGAACAAAATGTATGGAGACACATTCATCTCTACCAGGATTTGTGCAGTTCACATAGTGTCTACATATGCGAAAACTTATATTCAGTGTTCAGGCTTTGTTCAACAGCCTAGGACCTTCGTGATGCCATTTTATGTATGGACAACCTAAGACTCTGCTAGTCTTTTGAAATCCAAGGAAATAAGCACTGCCCTTTTAAAAAAGATTTCTTTTGAGAGAAATGTGTTCAAAGCATTCACGATATTCCTGGCAATCCTCAAAGCCTAGTGAGGTACAAACTCAAGTAGAACACTGCCACCCTGTTGGTTGGTAGCATAGCTGCAAGTACAAAAGCTGGGGGCAAAAGTAGGAAAAAGCTGTTATTACAGTGTGTGTTTGCCAAATGACTTTTTTTTTTTAATGTGGACCATTTTTAGTCTTTATTGAATTTGTTAGAATATTGCTTCTGTTTTATGTTTTGATTTTTTGGGCTGTGGGATCTTAGCTCCCCGACCAGGGATCGAATGCACACCCGTCGCATTGGAAAGTGAAGCCTTAACCACTGGACCACCAGAGAAGTCCACCCCCCGGCCCCCACAATGACTTCTTTTAATCAAGAAGACACTTAGCCGTGGTGTGTGCACTGTGGGATTGTAGACGTGTTTAGCACGTGGAGATGATGTACATGATAGACAGATGGTTTTGAGCTGTTGCCATTTGGGTTGTGGCTCTACTGGAGAAGGGCATGGCAACCCACTCCAGTATTCTTGCCTGGAGAATTCCATGGACAGAGGAGCCTGGCGGGCTACAGTGCATGGGATTGCTAAGAGTCGGACACGACTGAGTGACTAACACTTTCACTTTCTTGAGGATTCGGCTTCACATCCCCTGCAGAGTGACGAGGCCCTTAGTAGGCTCCCTTCTGGGAAGCTACCATCAGAGCCCATGCTTCTTCTGACCTGGCTCCAGCTCCAAGAGGCCAGAGAGCTATTTCATCCCCTCTATCCTGTGCCCTTGGTGCCAGGGGCAACTCAAGGCACCAGGGTAAATTGCTATCCCAGGTCCAGAGCCTTTCTTCTGGGACAAAGTTGCTTTCTAGCACACCATTGGATCTGGGGGGCTCTTTGCATATATACTGTGTTATTGATTGCATGAATGCCTTATTCACTTGATTCTCAAAGTCTGTGTGGAAGTCTAATATGCCCCACTGAGGGCAGCTGACCATCACTATTTGTAGCTCTAAGCATTATTCTCTAATATGCTGTATTGACCTGATGTTGAGGGTTTCAGATGTTTTCATCTTGTCAGTGGTAAACCTTCAAAGAACTATTTTGCCCTTAATAGTGAATAAATTGGTTTAAAAAAAATTGTACTGTTAAATTTTGCTCCTGGATCTCTTCATTCTGAAAATGTAGATTTTTCATTCTTTACTCAAAATATAATCACCGTCATTAACTGGTATGGATTCTGTGGATAAAAGAGTTAGGTAATCACTAAGGAAAAAAGTAACCTTGAACTTTGAGGGGAATAGGGAGGATGATTACAGAAAAGAGAGTTTAGAGAGATCGAATATTTTTTTTTCTGAGTTACTCCTCTCAACCTTACTAACATTATTCCTCTGAAATAAGTATAGATATGCAAGAGAGGTAAACAACTTTTAGGAGAAATCAGTGCATGAAAGGTTAGAAGACATAAAGCACCTTTTATTTCGTACTCACGCCAAGTAATTTCTTCATGGCTGTGCAGGGAATGCTTGACATCTTTTTAATTCATTTATTATGATAGCCGGTATTTATCCCAATGCCTATTCAATACAGAGTACAATGAGTGCTGCCTCTTTATTTCGTGCCTACTAAGTGTCAAGGCCACTCTGGTACCTTTTTGCCCAGAGCACTAATAATCATCTCCAGATCAATCAAATATTGATTGCTTGCCAGAGCTCTACTTGGTATTCTATGAATAAGGCTTCTCTGGTTAGGGTTCAGTCCCATTTCTGTTATTTCTATGAACCACTGCTGAGACACAGAGATGTAGCTAATACCCCTCTTCCCTTTGGTAGCCTTTCCTGTGTTGGGTGGGATGTTCACATCTTTCCACATTTGATAAAAATCAAGCCTCTTCTGCCTACTCATTTCAGCACTGGATAAAATGACAGTGTCACACACTGAGAACAGAACACTGCTTTGGTTACTTCAACATTCTTTTTTTGGCCTCGTTTTCCTCCCTCTCTACTGAGTTCTTGCGTCCAAATTTAGTGGTGATGACTAAGAAATTTCCAGGATGTGACAGAGCATTCAGTTCATTGAGTCCTTCCTTGCCATTTTCCAATAGTTGTAACAATTGCCAAGTTTTTTTTTTTTTTCTCCTCTGCATGTTGGAGGTGCCAGTATCTGTGTAGTATCTGTTATTCTGAACAGATTTGAAGTCACACAAACAGGATTTGTCCCTGCAATGACAGCCTCCGTCTACGTATAGCTGGTTTCATTCTGTGGTATTCAGGAAATTCCCTGCAGACTTCTTACTGGGTTGATACTTCTAAATCCCGGTGTTTCCAATACGTCAATCTGAACCTCTGCAATGCAAATCCTGTAAACCAGCGGTCCCCAGCCTTTTTGGCTCCAGGGACTGGTTTCATGGAAGACAGTTTTTTCCAAGGACAGGAGTGGGTAGGGGGCAGGGCATGGTTTCGGGATGATTCTCCTAAGAAGTGCACAACCTCGGTCCTTTGCATGCGTAGTTCACAGTAGTGTTCGCCGCCCCCCCCCCCATGACAATCTAATGCTGCTGCTAATCTGACAGGAGGCAGAACTCAGGCAGTAATGTGAGTGATGGGGAGAGGCCGTAAATACAGGTGAAGCTTTGCTCGCTCACCTTCTCTGCAGTCCAATTCCTAACAGACCACGGAGTGGTACTGGTCTGTGGACCAGGTGTTGGGGACCCCTACTGTAAACAATAACTGAATAGTCTGCTGCGTGCTAGGCAATATGACCAGTCACTGTGGCTAAAAGGCAGATTCATAAATAAAAGACAGGTTCCTTGTCTTCCAGAGCAAAGCAAGCATATGTCCGAGTCACGGGGCCATGCCAAAGATGGAGATAAGAGTTCCTGGGAACACAAATACAAGTGTCATCGGTTCTGATTTAGGAGAGGTCATATATGATTTCAGGGGCAGTCATATTTGAGCTCAACCTTGAGGAATGAGAGGAAAGCCAGTTGGTAGAGAGATCCAAGAAATGACATGAATGGGGTCTATAAAGGCACAAAGGCACAGACTGAAGGCATGGTAACGACTACATTGTGGAGAATTTTAAATGCCACATGAAGTTGCCATTTTACTCTAGGCAAGGCTAAACCAACATTCTATGCAATCGTGCTCATCCCCAGAGAACACGTGGAGACTATTTTAGTCATATTTCTTTGTAGGCATACCTTGGCTTTCCCTATGTTGAGAATTCTACAAAGAGGAGTGTTCACAGCCCATAAATAGAACACTTTGGTTCCTACCCTGTGATAGTTGCCTTCAAAGTACATTGCCTCTTGAGTAGGTTGAATTTGTGTGAGTCTTCTGAGTCTTTATCAAGTATGCCCCTAGGCTGAAATTATCCCAAAAGATGACTCTGTTCCAGGCACTCTGGAAGCCAGATGGAAGAACCAGAGAAATTACTGAGTGAAACAGATTTTGTGGATTTCCAGAAAAAAGAAAAGTGTTCAATTACTTAACATTAAGAAAAAAAGCCGCCTCATTTGAGGAATCTGTCTCTCTTTGCTGAAGTGATTCTCTGATACTATTGCTCAGATAGTATACTTTGCTTGGAATGCTACCTAACATGAAAATGAAGAAAGGTAGGACCATGGAGGCATCGTTCAGAAAAGACAGGTGTCTGGAAAGATTGCAATATTTTATTGCAAGGTGTGTTGGTTTTTTTTTTTAGGTTTTATCAAAACTTATTCCTGATAAGATCCCAGCAAAATAGCAAGAATCAAAGGGCATCCCTGGTGTCACTGTCATAGGAAACTCGCTTAGCATTTTCCTCATTATCTTGGACTCCAAGTGGACCCACTGCTACCCTGCAGATTACTTAGAGATTAAAATCTGCTGTTCATTTCATGTCGTCTACAAATGGATATTTTACATAGCTGTGTATTGTAAAATGCACATATTGCAAAGCTTAAAAGAAGGTTTTTTGGTTTTGTTTGTTTTCAGAAACAGTCTGTTGGGTCAGGAACCCTTCATTTGTATGGGGAAGTCCAAAAAAAACATGGTCAAGTACATGGCAGAAAATCACATTGTCAGGTTCAAAATTCCCTGGGCTGCTCTCTCATGTCTGCTTGTAGAATTACTGTAAATTCCTTGCTTCTATATTGATTTGTGTGAAATGTTACTGTAAGGCAAGGATGGGGTGATAAGGGACTTATTTTTTTCTGTTTTTAAGTCAAGGTCCAATGATCTGAAAAAAAAAAATCAGTTTAGTTTATCTAAAAGTGAAGGTTAGTCTCTCTTAGTAGCATCTCTTTAAAAATCTAAGCATTCAGCAGTGTAACACTGTAACACAGATTTCAGCCTGGGGAAATTGAAAATTATAACATATAGTAGCTGGACAATCTATGAAAATTAAGTACAAGGATGAGATGTTTAATTCTCATATTTAATCTTGAAAGGAACAAAGCTCCATGTGACAGTGTTATGCTTGTCTCTTCAATCTTTGGCTCTTCTATTTAACCAATACATTACGCTTACATGACTGGTTCTCATTTTCCCATTACCTTATTACAAAGAGAGCTAATTATTGATCAGTAGCCCTTGCACTTAGGGCTTTTTATAAAGCATCACGTGAAATGTTATATATAGTCTCGGTTTCCAATGATAATAGTTTCTGCTGTTAAAATAGAATGCCAGTCATAACAAACTTTAACAAAGTATGTCCTCAACTCCTGAAGGGCAATAACATATGGTTCTCCATGAAATTCATAGCTGTAAATATTGAGCTTTTGTTTATTTACTTTTCTTGTAGGAACATTTCACACCTGAGTGCAAATTCAAAGAATCGGTGTTTGAAAATTATTATGTGACATATTCATCAATGATATATCGTCAGCAACAGTCAGGCCGAGGGTGGTATCTGGGTCTAAACAAAGAAGGAGAGATCATGAAAGGAAACCATGTGAAGAAGAACAAGCCTGCAGCTCACTTTCTGCCCAAACCACTGAAAGGTAAACTTGAGAGTATACCAGCTATGGATGAAATGAGTATCGGTATTGAAATCAATCCTTTATTTTGAAAGTGGAACATAATCCTTCCATCCAGAGGCATTTATACAAAAATTCAGTAAAATTTTACACTTAAAAAGAACATTAAAGCATTGATGGGAACATCTAATTTCCTGATTGGAGTTGACCAAAAAGTTTGTTTTGGCCAAATCCAAATGAACTTTTGGCCAACCCAATACATGTGGTAACACCTTACTTATGTGGAAATAGCTTAATTGCTAACTCAGGACAGCCAAGAACTTCAAGGTATGCCAAAATAGGTAGAAATACAGATGCTTAAATGCGTGCACACTTAACACTTATTGGAAACCTCTTTGGGCCCAACAGTATTGTCCCAACAGTTTTCATTCACAGTTTTGTTTTTCGGTCATTTTTAGCAGCTTGGTGGCAAATGAGAGGGTTTCCATGGTGGCTCAGTTGGTAAAGAATCTGCCTCCAATGCAGGAGATGTGGGATTGATCCCTGGATTGGGGAGATTCCCCTGGAGGAGTTCATGGCCACCCACTCCAGTATTTTTGCCTGGAGAATTCCATGGACAGAGGAGCCTGGTGGGCTGCAGTCCATGGGGTCACAGAGTTGCACACAAATGAGAAACTAACCTTCAAGAGGTTACTAGCCTGAGGTTAGATGAGCAGAGGGGCAGTCTGCCCAGTCAAGTCAGCACAGTGCCCTTTGACAGCACATTTTCTGGAGCCAGATTACTTGAATCCACCTGCAATGCAGGAGACCTGGGTTCAATCCCTGGGTTGGGTAGATCCCCTGGAGAAGGGAAAGGCTACCTGCTCCAATATTCTGGCCTATATAATTCCATGGACTGTATAGTCCATGGGGTTGCAAAGGGCCGGACACAACTGAGTGATTTTCATTTTTCATATAAAACCATCAGTGATGGAAATAAGGCATTAGAAGGCTTTTGCTTCATCTGGTCCAGTTCACTCTCTACTGAGTCTTTGAAAGCAACATTTCTCAGGTTTGGCCTCCAGCAGAGAAGCCCAGAGGGTAGAAGGAAAGCTGAGGGCCAGTGCGACTGCCTCTGACACCATGTCTCTGTGCTTTGTAGTGGCCATGTACAAGGAGCCGTCTCTGCATGACCTCACGGAGTTCTCCCGATCTGGAAGCGGGACCCCGACCAAGAGCAGAAGTGTCTCCGGCGTGCTGAACGGAGGCAAGTCTATGAGCCACAATGAATCAACGTAGCCAGTGAGGGCAAAACAAGGGCTCTGTAACAGAACCTTACCTCCAGGTGCTGTTGAATTCTAGCAGTCCTTCACCCGAAAGTTGAGATTTGTCAATGACGTTTACCAAACAAGGCAGAGTTCACTATTCTAATCTGCCATCAAACCTTCTCATCCATCCAAAAGCCCCATAATTTAGATCAAGCTTGTGCAAAAAAACAGTGCCGAGCCTGATCAGTGAACTAAATCTGGGAGAAGGACTGCCCAATTTTCTCATGATCTCACCTCTGCTTAGGGGAAGACAAACCAAAAGCATTTCACAGCACTAATGCTGATTAAGAAAAATTTGCTCTCCAACCAAGACAATTGAAAAGACCACCATTGTTCTTTAAAAACAAACAAAAAGAAAACAGAACAAAATTAACTGCTTCCGTGTTTTGTAGGGGCAAACAAAATTCTGTGAACCGTGTTGTTTTCTTGGCTTAATGTTTTCTATCTATGCTTGATTCATATGTATTCTTTACTTTGCAATTTTATGATTTCTGAAATTCAATGGTTCTATTGACTGTCACTTAATCCAACTCAACCAAATTCAGGGTTGAAGCTGAATTGGCATCTCAGGCTCAAGGTTCTTGTGATTTTACCATTTTTTTCCCCTTTAGATTCGTAGTATTCTGGTCAAGTTCTTGTGCTGTACTTTGTGCGTAGAAATTGTGTTGTGCTGTCAACCCTAGTCAGTAAAGATTACTTAAAAATAAAGATCACCCTCAAGTGTAGTTTTCTCTTAATTCCATTTGTGTTATCATGTTAAAGTATTATTATGGCTTCTTGTGTAAAGACAGTAACTGTGGAACTGTAATGTTGTCTTTTGTGTTGTTAAAATAAGAAATGTCTTATCTGTGTACGTATGAGTCCTCCTGCCATTGTATTTGGCACGTGAATATTGTGTACAAGGAAATGTTAAGACTGGTTACCCCTAAACAACATATACTTATACCTGCTTCTGGAAAAGTGTTTAAGACTTAGCTAGGTTTCCATTTAGATCTTCATATCTGTTGCATGGAAGAAAGTTGGAATCTTGGCATAGAGTTGCATGATATGTAAGATTTTGTGCATTAATAATTATTAAAATCTGTGTTCCCAAAGTGGACATAGCATGTACAGGCAGTTTTCTGTCCTGTGCACAAAAATGTTTAAAAAAAAAGTTGTTTAATATTTGTTGTTGTATACCCAGATACGCACCGAATAAACTCTTTATATTCATTCAAAGAAAAATCCTTTAACGTGTATTTACTGTGTCCATTATGTGCCGTGAATTGTGGTAGAAACTGGAGTTACACGTTGAATTATGTACATCTGATCACTGCCTTCAGATAATCTACAGTCTAGAGGTTTATATTCACATGAATACTCTTAAAAGTGTAATTGTTGTACTTGAACTGCAGGCTGGAACAGAAGAATTCTCATTCCCATTCAGTGATGAACTGTACAAAAGGAACTGTATTCTAGTACCCTGCTGTTCACACTGTCATTTACCCCTCTCTGATGCTTATTTCTTTCCATAGAGGAAAGGCACGGGACTAAATATCTCAAGTCCTTTCCATCTCTGAGAACTGAACATAGCTATTTTCTTTTTTATTAAAATTTCAAACCATAAATTAAAAATAGAATTTTACAGTGAATGCTGGTAAACCTGTGTTCTAATATTCATGTACTGCTATACTGTATGTACATCTATCCATCCATCACTCCATCTTATTTGTGACACGTTTCAAAATCAACTACAGATATCTGTACACTTCCTCCTAATTTGGTATGTATCTCAGTAACTAGAGTTCGGTGTCCATTTGCAATTTTTGTTTTTTTTTTTTTTTTGTCATATACAACTTACAATAAAGTGCACATAGAGTGTCTTTGTTGAGTTGACAGATTCATACATTTGAGTCACCATAAACATTGTCAGTGTTGATGACTTTTCACTATCTCCCCAAAGCTGCCATTGCCTGGTCATGATGCTTCAGGAGTTGACCATGTAGGAAGGTGAGAGTGGAGGAATAGGTGAAACATAATTGGCATCCGTCAAATAAAGTTCCTGGGGCCCCAAGCAGCATGCTTTTGCACAAAGGAAGGCTGCTGATTCCTAAGACATCTGGGCCAGATTCAGCAGGAGCTCCTAGCCTAGCCCAGCCCAGCCCAGTTCAGTCACCTTGTGATCCTGTCTTAAGCCCTCATCATGCCAGAGCTCATAGGTCCAGCTGCATGAAAGATGCTGCCTGCCCAGCTTAGACAAGAGCCTGTGTATCCTATGCCATAACCAGACTCACTCAACCTTGCCCCCCTATTCAGTCTTCCTAATTTTCAACCCATAGAGAAAAGTACTGCATTGTCTCAGTCTTACTCCAAAGACTTTCAGATTTGATTATTGGCGAGTTTCCTTGCAGCTTTTCCTTTTTCATTGCTGAAGAATAGTGTAAGTCGGCTGGTAATAAACAAGTCAGTACTTTGGAGTCTTAGGGAAGCCTGGCATAAATTAGAAGTGGCCAAAATGCCCAGGAATAATCCTTTAGTCCCAGCATTCTCTATGAGCTGACTCACGTTGTTTTTAACCGAATGTGATATTTAAATAAGTCAATAATTAAACTGACCTCCAAAAAAACCTCACCACAAGTAGCGATACATTCACATACTTTCATTACACACACACACACACACACACACACAAACTCCAGTAACATTTCTCATGGTCGGAAACTTTAGCTGTGCCAAATGTTTGATGAATTAACAGTTTTAGAAAAACACCACAAAGACTATTGGCTCACAGATATGTGTCCACATTGTAGACACCTAGAGGGCTTATAAGACAGATGGCTGGACCCCACCTCCAGTGTTTCTGATTGAGTAGGTCTGGAGTGGGCTCGAGCCTTCGGATGTTTAAGTTTCCAGGTAACGCTGCTGGTCCCGGGGAACCATACGTTGAGAAACACTGGCACATACACTATCCTTCAGGATTGAAACTGTGTATTAGAACATTGAATTCTAGAAAGTTCTGTGTTAAGGAAGTCTGCTTAACTGAGAACTGCTGGGATGAACTGCTGCTTCTTTGACCATGAAGGCACAGTTTCACAGAGCCCATATTAACCCTGCAGTAGAGTAATGGTCCTCAGGACTTTGGGGATACCAGAACCACCCATGGTGTTTGGCCTACTCCCACAGTTTTAGGCCAGGCCTCAGTTCAGTTCAGTTCAGTCGCTCAGTAGTGTCCAACTCTTTGCGACCCCATGAATCACAGCACACCAGGCCTCCCTGTCCATCACCAACTCCCGGAGTTCACACAAACTCATGTCCATCAAGTCGGTGATGCCATCCATCCATCTCATTCTCTGTCGTCCCCTTCTCCTCCTGCCCCCAATCCCTCCCAGTGTCAGAGTCATTTCCAGTGAGTCAACTCGTCGCATGAGGTGGCCAAAGTATTGGAGTTTCAGCTTTAGCATCAGTCCTTCCAATGAACACCCAGGATTGATCTCCTTTAGAATGGACTGGTTGGATCTCCTTGCAACCCAAGGGACTCTCAAGAGTATTCTCCAACACCACAGTTCAAAAGCATCAATTCTTCGGCGATCAGCTTTCTTCACAGTCCAACTCTCACATCCATACATGACCACGGGAAAAACCATAGCCTTGACTAGACAGACCTTGGTTGGCAAAGTAATGTCTCTGCTTTTTAATATGCTATCTAGGTTGGTCATAACTTTCCTTCCAAGGAGTAAGCGTCTTTTAATTTCCTGGCTGCAATCAGCATCTGCAGTGATTTTGGAGCCCAAAAAATTAAAGTCTGACACTGTTTCCACTGTTTCCCCATCTATTTCCCATGAAGTGATGGGACCAAATGCCATGATCTTAGTTTTCTGAATGTTGAACTTCAAGCCAACTTTTTCACTCTCCTCTTTCACTTTCATCAAGAGGCTTTTGAGTTCCTCTTCACTTTCTGCCATAAGGGTAGTGTCATCTGCATATCTGAGATTATTGATATTTCTCCCGGCAATCTTGATTCCATCTTGTGCTTCTTCCAGCCCAGTGTTCCTAGGAATGTGCTAAATTGGGTACCCACCACAGTCTGAGACTACTGCTCTGTGACTTGCACTCAATCTCAGGTAGTCACACTCTTTGTTAGTATATATCCACAGAGTATATACAAAGAAGTGTGTATCTTCTTGTCAAATTGAGTCTAGGAAACAACATGGAAAACAACCAATACCCCTTTCTTCAAGCTTCTTGCAGTTATTTAAAAGAAAAACGAATGCCAAAGTTTTCCTCCAGGAGTTGCACTTGTACCTGGAGGGAACACGAATCCTTAAAGGACTGAGCAGGGAAGTGATCTGTAGCCCTTATCCTCACCTTCCTCACTGGCCTGGTCCTAAACCAATCAAGTTCACTGAGTGAGGGAGTGATAGTCACTCTGTCTTGTCAGACTCTTTGCAACCCCATGGACTGTAGCTCGCCAGGTTCCTCTGTCCATGGAATTCTCCAGGCAAGAATACTGGAGTGGGTTGCCATTCCCTTCTTCAAGTTCACTGAAGAACTTGTCAAAGGAGCCAGCAACATGTATCCGAATTTTCCAAACAGCTATAATCCAAGTGAAACTCCAATACTTCGGCCACCTCATGCTACGAGTTGACTCACTGGAAAAGACTCTGATGCTGGGAAAGGTTGGGGGCGGGAGGAGACGGGGACGACAGAGAATGAGATGGCTGGATGGCATCACCGACTCTGTGGACATGAGTTTGAGTGAACTCCGGGAGTTGGTGATGGACAGGGAGGCCTGGAGTGCTGTGATTCATGGGGTCGCGGAGAGTCGGACACGACTGAGCGACTGAACCGAACTGAATAATCCAAGTGAACACAGTGGAGGAAATGAATATCCAATAGGATCATCTCTTCATCTACACTGATTATATTAATAACCAATCTGTGGAGAAGGCATGGCGGAATCCAGGGCTGATGACCATTTTGAATAAATGTCATCCAGGTGCCTTAGAAACCTCATTTAGTTGAGGTGTGTTATTCATGAGGTAAACTGAAATGTGCCCTCACTGGCACATCGTATTCCTACCAACAGTCTTTCCAAGGCAACCTATACTTCTACTATCTCGCTTCTCAAACTTCTTCCAACCTCTAGTTAAAAGCATTTCCACATTTTAGATCTTGATTATAGCAGCACCCTATTATAGTACCAAAATCTGTACAAGAATGTGGTAGTGGCAAAATGGATGACCATTTCAAAATCAAGTGGAGAGCTGTAGCTAGGGTAGGCATTTGTGTCCCAAATTAATAAGTTTATTGACAATGACAACTTATCATACTTTCATCATGCTATATGCCAAAACACGTGGTCCCAGGGTTTGGCTTGATGCATTTAGCTCTCCTGGAAGAAGCCACCTGGCCACCATGCTAGCTTTGTCTGACACCTTGGGTGTGCACTTTACCCCTAATGAATGGGAATGCTACAAGCAGGTACACACAACAGAATGTGCCTTAAATTCTGGGTTGCTATTTAGCGCTAAATGAGAAAAAAAAGGGGAAAATCCACACTTAAAGAAATAGCATTTGAGTGCTCTTTCATGAATCATCACATCCTGGACCTTTTTAATGTCTAAACATTGTGCTGCTTTTTAGAGGTTAGTTTGAATTTGCTAAACAGAGAGCAATATTCTATGCCAAATAAGTCAGCCCTTTTGTTAATACACATGAATACAAATGTCTGGTATTTTCTTCATCACACTTACTCTAACAAAAAAAATAAAGGAAAGTACAGGGCATCTTCCGGGAATGTTTCCACTTCTACGTGGGCATTCTTGAAGACGTTTGTAACAGCTGCAATTCTGTCATTATTCAGGCAGTCTTTCTAGAACACCCAATATGGCTGGTTTTCAGTATTAGAATTCCAAACGAATTTACCAAATATCAATGCAATCTTTTCTATTAATTTTCTTTCACACACTCTGCCTCTCTGTCTCTCATCAGTCACTTCACACACTCACACACACACACACATAGATGTGACCCTGAAGATTTTCAGAGATGCTCTATTTCTCTGTGAGGATAACATATGTCTATTACGTAGGGAGACTGGGACAGCCAAGTTTTAAAAACCAGGACTCAAGACAGAGATGGCCAACAGGTACCTGAAAAGATGCTCCACATCACTAGCCATGAGGGAAACACAAATCAAAATCACAGTGAGATACCTAACCGTACACCTGTTAGAACAGTTGTTACAAAAAGGACATGAAATAATAAGCATTGGTGACTGTGGAGAAGCAGGAGCCCTCCTACACTGTTGGTGGCAATGTAAATTGGTGCAGCCACTATGGAAAACAATATGG
The DNA here is from genome assembly GCF_049115385.1 of Moschus berezovskii. Classification (NCBI taxonomy): domain Eukaryota; kingdom Metazoa; phylum Chordata; class Mammalia; order Artiodactyla; family Moschidae; genus Moschus; species Moschus berezovskii. Next base: position 128,808,378 of record NC_142488.1, on the reverse strand, counting down.
AGGTTCCTCAAAATATAGGGGCTTCCGTCTATGGGGTCACACAGAGTCGGACACGACTGAAGTGACTTAACAGCAGCAGCAAGATATAGAACTACCATATGATCCAACAATTCCATTTCTCCATATTTGCTTAAAGGAAACAAAAACACTAATTTTAAAGAATCTGAAAAGGAATATATATATGCACACACATATATATATATATAACTGAATCACTTGGCTATAATAAGAAACCAATACAACATTGTAAATCAACTACAGTTCAATTGAAAAAAGAATGTAAATAAGATAACCTAAGAAAAGATATGTGCACCCTTAAGTTTATTGTAGCATTATTTACAGTAGCCAAAATATGGAAGCAACCTAAGTGCCCATTGGTAGCTGAATGGGTAGAGAGGATGTGGCATATAGATATACAGTGCAAAAGTACTCAGCCATGAAAAAAATGAAATCTTGCCATTTGTGACAACATGGAAAAAGAAAACAAAACAAAAATAGACTCATAGGTACAGACAGCACACTGGTGATTACCAGAGGGGAAGGAGGTGGGGGTTGTGCAAAATAGATGAAGGGGATTCAGTTCAGTTCAGTTCAGTCGCTCAGTCGTGTCCGACTCTCCGCAACCCCATCAATCACAGCACGCCAGGCCGATTAAGAGGTACAAATTTTCAGTTGTAAAATTAACAAGTCATGGGGATGTAATGTACAGCACAAAAAAAGAGCTAATAATACTTTAATAATTGCATGTGGGGACAGATAGTAACTAAATTTATTATGATCATAGTGATCATTCTATAATTATAAAAATTTCAAGTCACTATATTGTACATCTGAAGATAATATAATGTCAACTATACTTCAAAAAATACTGGGAAGAATAAAATCAGATTTTAAAAAATAGTGCCCCCTGGCTTCTGAAGCTGTCCTGCCAGCTATGACACTTCTTTTCACTAAGGAGAATTGTTCAGATTTGTCCCCACAACATGTTAGCACGTCTGTACACTCTATACTCTAAATAATTGTGTGCACTCAATTTGTTTTTAATTCTGCAAAGTTAACACTTAGAGTAAGAGAAACGTACAAGGGTGATGACTGAGTAAAATCTCAGCTCCTTGGAGTGAATTTCTCAGCTTGTTGGCTCAGTGGATATTTATTACCTTGTAAGCCTTCAGTGAAGAAAGCTGATCGCCGAAGAATTGATGCTTTTGAACTGTGGTGTTGGAGAAGACTCTTGAGAGTACCTTGGACTGCAAGGAGATCCAACCAGTCCATCCTAAAGGAGATCAATCCTGGGTGTTCATTGGAAGGACTGATGCTAAAGCTGAAACTCCAACACTTTGGCCACCTCATGCGACGAGTTGACTCACTAGAAAAGACTGATGCTGGGAAGGATTGGGGGCAGGAGGAGAAGGGGACAACAGAGAGTGAGATGGCTGGATGGCATCACCGACTCGATGGACATGAGTTTGAGTGAACTCCGGGAGTTGGTGATGGACAGGGAGGCCTGGTGTGCTGTGATTCATTGGGTTGCAAAGAGTCGGACACGAATGAGCGACTGAACTGAACTGAAGCCTTCAGTGCACTGCAGCCCATGACTGAGGTCTGGAGAAAGCATTCTGGCAAGGACAAATAGATTGACACTGAGTGAATCTTGCAGGAAAAAAAGAGATACTTTGGGGTTTGAGCAATGGGGACGTTTTCCTTCCTTATTGGGATTAGTAAAGTAGAACTCCAACTGGAAATAACTATTCAGTTCTACATTCCTCATATATGTAAACCTCTCCATCACTAATACCCTTGTATAATACAAACTGGATGGTTCCAAACCAAGTGTTCTTTTCTTCTTTAAAAGTTGCAAAACTAGGATCAGTTAGTTCTCAAAAACTGGCTGTACTACAGTTTTCCCTTTAATATAAAACAGCTGAACAAAACAGCTTGCACAACATTTTAGTTTCCTGGGTCTTAGGGACATTTCAAAGTACATCATCATTACATTCACCAGTGTGCTGTATGCCAAATCCACACAAAACCCTTCTCTATGGTGTGTGTAAGTAATGGGTAGGGCACTAAATAGAGTCCTGTTACCTACTCTTAGGGAAGTTTCAGTGAGGAGATATTAAAATATCCTTGAAGTCATCCATATCAAGTAGAATACCATGTGACTAAACTGCACTAGAAACCAAATACACAGGTTCTACTTTCCAGAAACTTTCAGTCTAGAATAGTCGACAGACTTGCAACTATCAACTTTAGTCAGATTAGGACAAACACTGTAATACATATAATCAAGGTGTCGGGAGAACACAGTGGTGGAAGAAAATTGATTAGAGAAATTGAAAAACTTTCAAAGAGTTCATCTGAGTAGAGTCTTAAAAGCCAAATAGGACTTTAACAGTTAGAAAGTTAATATAGATGACTCTAGGACCAACAACCAATATAAGCAAAACACAGAGTCATTAAAAAGCCTTGAGCGTCCAGAAAACATTAATCAGACTAGTGTAGCTGGACGATAGGAGGCAGAGCCCCTGTTATGCATGCAAGAGATGCTTGGGAGGAGAATAACCTCCCCACCATGCTTCATTCCATTGTGTCTCATTGCCGGAAAGAGACTGCGAGCCACCTAGGTCTGGATTATTGGCATGTATAATATAAATTTTGAAACTTGGTTGCTCTATATGTTTTGTAAAAACCCAGTGAGTAAATTGCTCTCTTCAGTAGACAAAAATCAAAGAATTGTCTATGAGCAAAGTATGAATCACAATCTTGCCTATTAGACTGTAGTGGATGGGTCTTACTAATTCCCCCTTCACATTTATTGAACAATCTGTTCTTTGCCAGCTCTAAAAAAGAATTTGTCAAGCAATATGGGTTGTTTGACCAGTATAATCACACAGAGAAAGAAAAGCAGCAGCAAGAAAGAAAACTTTCTTCCAGCAAATTTCTTCCATCTAAACGTGCATTTTAAATAGTTTTTTTCCTTTGAATAAAGTTTATTTGGAGTTTTCAGGTTTCCAAAGTTAAAATAACATCTCTGCCTCCCTCTCTATACTCCATCACATATGGGCCCCCACGCATGCCATGGGTGAGCATGCACACACAAACACACACACAATATTTGTATACTTCGTGAAGGAGAGCTAAAGTTTTCATATAATGTAACATACAAAGTTCTTAAGTATAAAATTAATTTGGGTTGAAAAACACAATCACCATGGAACCCAAACCCTTGTAATATAGTGTTTCCAGCACCACAACCAGTTTTCTTATGCCCCTTCCCAGTCAATTCCCACCCACCACCCAAAGGCAACCAGCAGTCTGATTTTTTTCACCTTAGATCACTTGTTCCTGTTTTAGAACTTATTATAAATATTATCATACATATGTGGTCTTTGTGTAAGATTTCTTTTGCTCAGGATAATGTTTCTGAGATCCATGCATGTTGTGTGTTATCTGTATTTCATCCTGTTTATTGCAGAGTGTTGTTGTTTAGTCACTAAGTCGCTTTGTGACCCCATGAACTGTAGCCCGCCGGGCACCTCTGTGCGTGGCATTCTTCAGGCAAGAATACTGGAGGGGGTTGCCATTTCCTTCTCCAAGGGATCTTCCCGACCCAGGGATTGAACCCATGTCTCCTGTATTGGCAGGCAGATTCTTTACTACTGAACCCCCAGGGAACATAATTTGGCTATACCCACAGTTGGCTTACCCATTTCCAGTTGGCAACACCTGGGCTGTTTCCAAATTTGGGCTGTTTGGAAGAGAGCTGCTATAAACAGCTTAATATGCAGGTTTTTGTGGAAACAGGCACATAAGTAAATATCAAGGTGTAGATTTTCTGTTCTCCTAGAGTAGGTGTATGTAGGTTCATTTTATGCGTCTGTCAGAACTTTCTCCAAAGTAGTGCTTTTTAAACACTCCTACCTACAATCAGAGTATAAAAGTTCCAGTTGCTCCAAATCCTTGTCAGCATTTCTGTCTTCATTCTTTTTCATTTTAACCATTCTGGTATGTGTGTAGTGGTTATCCCATTTTTTTAAATCTGCATTTCCCTGATGATTAGTGATGTCTACCACATTTTAATGTGCTTATTGGCCATTCATGTATCTTCCTTTGAGACATGTCTGCTCCCATGATTTGCCCATTTATATCACATTGTTTTTATTATTGATCTGTAGAAGTTCTTTATATAACCCAGATACTAGTTCTTTGTCAGATATATGATTTGTGAATATTCTCTTCCAGTTTATGGCCTTTTCATTGATTGTTTTAATGATGTCTTTTAGTGAGCAGACATTTTAATTTTGATAAAATCTAATTTGGAAATTATTTTCTTTCATTATTATTGATTTTTATGTCTTATCCTTAGCTTTTATGTTTTAAATCTACAATCCAGCTCAAACTAACTTTTGTGTACAGTATAAGGTCCTGCTGCTGCTGCTGCTAAGTCACTTCAGTCGTGTCCAACTCTGTGCGATCCCATAGATGGCAGCCCACCAGGCTCCCCCATCCCTGGGATTCTCCAGGCAAGAACACTGGAGTGGGTTGCCATTTCCTTCTCCAGTGCATGAAAGTGAAAAGTGAAAGTGAAGTTGCTCAGTCATGTCTGACTCTTCGCAACCCCATGGACTGCAGCCTACCAGGCTCCTCTGTCCATGGGATTTTCCAGGCAAGAGTACTGGAGTGGGGTGCCATTGCCTTCTCCGATAAGGTCCTGCTACTGCTAAGTCACTTCAGTCGTGTCCGACTCTGTGCGACCCCACAGACGGAAGCCCACCAGGCTCCCCCGTCCCTGGGATTCTCCAGGCAAGAACACTGGAGTGGGTTGCCATTTCCTTCTCCAATGTGTGAAAGTGAAAAGTGAAAGTGAAGTCGCTCAGTCGTGTCCGACCCTTAGCGACCCCACGGACTGCAGCCTACCAAGCTCCTCCATCCATGGGATTTTCTAGGCAATAGTACTGGAGTGGCTTGCCATTGCCTTCTCCGTGATAAGGTCCTAGTTGAGGTTAATTTTAAAATGTGAATATCCAGCCCTGCTGGTTGAAAAGACTTTTCTTTCTACATTAGGTTGCTTTGGTTTCTTTGACAAGAAATCAAATAAACACGTATATGTGTGAGTCTATTTCCAGACTCTCTATTCTGTCCTACTGGTATATTTATTGATTCCTATGCCATTACTACATAGTCTAAATTACTGTAACTCTGTAATAGGTCTTGAAGTCTGGTAATAATTCCTTCCACTTTGTTCTTCTCTGGATAGCTTTTGAACATTCTAGGTCCTTCTCTGGGGAGCTGGAGATGTCCCACAAGGCTTGCTCTTTAATCTGCCCTTCTACTTTTCTATCCCCTCCGAGTGCTCACCTGATCACATGTTTTCATTCATCATTGCTAACTAATGAATCTCCAAATTGAATCATAATCTCTGGCTAAGTCCAAGTCATGATCCAAGCCTATGTAGACATTCCCCTAATGCTTAGCTATTTCTCCACATCAGCAACAAATTGAACTCACTAGGCTTTCCCCCAAGCTGGCCCAAATGAGAAGTAAGATCACTCTTACCAGCTTCAAGCTCAGAAATACAAGGTCTTTGAATTGTCTCTTCATCTCCCATGGCTAATCACTGAGGGTTGCAAATATTTATTTGATTTTCTTTTCTATTTTTTTAAACCATTCTCAGAGCCACCTTCTCTGGAACATTCCACCTGAATTAATGCTATTGTCTCCCACTACCTCCACTTCATATCCCAGTTAGATAAACTTCCTAAAAATCCTTTGGGCCATATTGTTTCCTTATTTGATAATGTCTAATCAATTTCAAACCTCTGCATTTGGTCCTTGGAGGCTCTTCCACACGTGCATGCATGCTCAGTCACCTCAGTTGTGTCTGACTTTTTGTGACCTCATGGACTGTAGTCCCCCACCCCACCCCACCCAGGCTCCTGTGTCCATGGGATTCTCCAGGCAAGAATACTGGAGTGGGTTGCCATTCCCTCCTCCAGGGGCCTTCTTCCAACTCTCTCACTTCCTCTCCTAGCACTCTTTATAAATAAATGTGTTATCTGGTAGTTATTGAACCTTTCTTTTTTTAAAATTTATTTATTTTAATTGAAAGCTAATTACTTTACAATATTGTAGTGGTTTTTTTTGCCATACATTGACATGAATCAGCCTATCTGAGCCTTTCAACAATATTTTTCTAACTACATAAAATCCAGCCTTTCCAGTGTAGCTGTGAAAATTTTTCTCAGGTCAGAAGGAAAAAAACATTATTTAGTCACCATGCCACATTAAATGTTTTCACTTTTCAATAACCATTTTGGCATAAACTTCATTTATTTAACTATCTCACCTTTTAAAATATTCTTGCATCTATTGATGAATAACGTTCTGAGAGCCACCTTAGATTGCTTCATTGTTCTATCATTTGCTACTCAGCATTGGCCACGTAGTTCATCAAAACCTCAGGTCCTCCTCAACCTGACCAACGATGCTAAACAGGAATGTTCTTGGATTGTGTTCCTAGACACTTCTGTAGGGAGCACAATTTAGGCATTTGTTCTTTTGCTCTAATGACAAGGTATTTTCAAAATGTACATTAAGAAATACTGACATTTACTTTTCATATTTTATACATGACTAATCTCCCACTACATCCCTCAGTCTAGGCTCCAGATCATTCCAACTCATTGTTTCCTAAAGAAATGCCTATCATTGTAGAAAGAAGCTGAGTGTGGTTTTCATTTTATTAGAATTTGGGAGATAGGCACTCCAATTCTAGCCATCTCACTCACCTGCTTGATGAGGTAGGATGAGTCACTTCTCCTCTCTCCAGTTTTTTATTTGGAAAACGTGGGGTTCAGAATCAGTGTTGAAGGTTACTCCAGTTACTCCCGTCTAAGATCATATTGAAGGCCACTTTGGTCTGAATGTGTCCCTCCCAAATTTCATACATTGAAATCTTAATTCTCAATGTAATGGTATTAGGAGGTGAGGCCTTTGGAAGGGGCTTAGGTCATGAAAGTGGATGCTTACTGAGTAAGATTGGTGTTTTATAGAAGTGACAGGGATCCATCACCCCTTCCTCCATGGGAGGACACAACAAGAAGTCTGCACCCTGGAAGAGGGCCCTCCACCCGTCAGTGCTGGCACCCTGATTCTTGGATTTTCAGCCCCCAGAAATAAATTCCTGTGTTTATAAACCACCCAGTCTGTGGTATTTTTGTTATAGCAGCCAGAATGGACTAAGATAAAGGCCTTCTGGGTGTCTGGGTGTGAAGTCCTTCCCTCAAAATATAGAACGTAGGAAACTTCGTCTATTCAAATATTAAGTTGGCCCTGGATCTAGAACTATTGTATCACTGGACCATATTTGGACCCCCAAACTTGAAAGTAAAACTTACAGAAATGGTCAAGAGAATGAAATATGCTACCCTTACTATCAAGTCTGGGGACCCCAAAATACACATTTTTCAAGTGTGATGACCTCATCTATCACACTTATTCATTTATCAAAATGTATTGGGTTCTTACTAAGGTCCAGGCCTTGTGTATGCACTTAGAATATGAGGATGAACTAAATTTGATCCTTGTCCTGGGAAAGAATATAGTCTAAAGAGGAAGATAGGACATCTACAAATAAACTACCCTATTGACTGGAATGCTAGGTATAATCTTTACAAAATGTCCAAGGACCACATTCTTCTAAGTTAGCAACATCATAGCAAATAGAGTTTCTGCCACCAATTAGGAAACTAAAGTCAGTTTAGTCCCTTGGGCTGTAGGGTTTTTTAAGGAAAACTCATTGCCTTTTCTTCCCTGGCATTGCTATTGTGAGAACATATCAAGGATTTTACATTTTCTAAGGGTTGTTCTTACAGTATAAAATATAAGTATAGTGAGAAAATGCCCTAGACCTAAAACTAACCTTAGAGAGGTTGAGAGACTGTCATTTTGAAATCTGCTATTAAAAGATTTACAGGGTAAAATTTTAACAACAAACACACATAAATAAGCAAACCTATACCCTCATAACTCTCCTCCATTATTGCATTATCCTTGTACTTCATTCTCTGATCCCAGAAGGTGGTGTTTCTGAGCCTTTCTTTTCTGCCATGACAGTCACTCAAATGGATCTATTGTGATTCGTTTCAATTTCCAGATTACTAGCTTTGACTCCTCACATCTTCTCTTCATTTGAGGAAAGCTATCAGAATGTAGGTGTGTGCAACATAACAACTGTAGGACTAAGCACAAGTCTTCTCTGACTGACTTCTTTATATTTTTGTCTTGAAATTATGATAGATTCATGGAAGATGCAAAGAGTACAGAGAACTTTGTGTTCTCTTTACCCACCTCCCCTAAAGGGAACTATCCTAGGATATCCAAACAAGGAAATTGACACTGGAACAATCTATGGAGCTTATTCAGATTTCATCAGTTTTACAATGTGTGTGAGAGTTCCTGTAATTTTATCACATGTATGGATTTATGTAACTACCGCAATGATCATGATATGGAGCTGTTTCATCACTGCTAAGATCCCACATATTGTTCTTTTTAGTCACATCCATTTCCCTCTCATCTTTCCCATCCATAAAAGCTAGTAACCACCAATCTGTTCTCCATGTCTGCAATTTTGTTCTTTCAAGAATGTTATATAAATGCCATCATACATAATACAACATTTTGAGATTTGTTTTTCCCACTCAAGCAAATTCCCCTGAGATTCATCCATGTTGTTACATGTATCAATAGTGTATCCCTTTTATTGTTGCATAGTATTCCTTGGTATGGATGTGCCACAGTTGATCTAATTATCAACTTGTTGAACTACATTTGTGTTGCTTCCAGTTTTCAGCTATTACAAATAAAGTTGTTAAGAACATTCATATATAAGACTTTTTATGGAAATTAGTTTTTAGTTCTCTGGGATAAATGCACAAGAGTATAATTGCTGGATCACATAATAATTGGTTTTGTAAGAAACTGACAAATTGCTTTCCACATGGCTGTTTCATTAGAGATTCCACCATGAACATATAGTGATCCAAACTCTCTACATCTTCACCAGCAATTGTCAATATTCTGTTTTATTTTAGTCAACCTGATAGATGCATGTCATATATCACCATGATTTTAATTGCATTTTCTAAGTGGCTAATAATATTGAACATTTTTTTCATGTTTTAATTTTCCTCTTTTGTGAAATTTCTGTTCATAACTTTTATCTATTTTCTCTTAGATTTTTTAAATTTTGCCACACAGTTTTATGAGCTTGTTATGTACTATAAATATGAATCCCTTGGCAGAAATACAGTTTCCAAATTATCTTCCAGTGATTGATTATTAAAAGTATATAATTAGGGAAGACCTTTGGGAATGGTAGTCAGTACCTATGAAAATATTTTCCTTCATAAAAGCCATGAGAACACTGGCAAAAAATTTGATTCAGCCTTTTGAGAACTCTGGAAATTAAGCAGACCACATAAATAACTCTTACAACTTGACAATAACACACTTGAAAATGGTTTTGTGATTTGAATAGTCATTTCTCTGGAGACTACATAAAAATGGCCAATAAGTACATAAAATGATGCTCAACATTGTTAGTCATTTAGATAATTCAAATCACAACCACAGTGAAATTGCTGGAAACACACCCAGTAAAATGGGAATTTTTTAAAAAAGCATATTAGTGAGAATATCATGAAACTGGAATCTTCATACACCAGTGGTGGAAATGTAAAATGGTACAGCCACTTTGGAAAAAATCTGACAATTCCTCAGAAAACTAAACATAGAGTTACCATATGACACAGCAATTCCATTCCTAGGTATAGATATAAGAGCTTTTTTATTGAAGTATAGTGGATTTATGTTTCAGGTGTACAGTAGAGTGATTCAGTTTTATACATATATATATATATATTCTTTTTCAGATTTTTTTCCATTATAGGTTATTATAAGATATTGAATATAGTTCCTTGTGCTATGCAGTAGGTTCTTATTGTTTATCTACTTTATATATAGTAGATTACAAAAACTTATACATGAATACTCACAGTAGTATTATTCACAATAACTAAAAAATGGAAATAACCCAAAAGTTCCAGCGACCAATGATTGGATAAACAAAATGTGATTTATCTATACAATGGAATATTATCCAGTCATAAAAGGAGCTAAGTACAGACATATCTACAACATGAACGAACCTTGAAACATTATGCTAAGTGAAAGAAGGAAGACACAAAAGGACACATATTTGTACGAGTTCATTTATATGAAATGTCCAGAGTAGGCAAACTGATAGAGACAGAAAGTCAGTTAGTAGTTACCATGTGCTGGGAAAAAGGAAGATTAAGGAAAGAATCATAATGAGTATGGGGTTTCCTTCTGAAGTGTTGAAATATTCTGGAATCCATGGTGCTGCTCCTATAATTTGTGAACATAATGAAAACCACTAAATTGTACACCTTTTTTAACTTTAAAAAGAACACAATTGGGAATTTCCTGGTGGTCCAGTGGCTAGGACTCTGTGCTTTCACTGCCAAGCACCCGGGTTCAATCCGTGGTCAGGGAACTAAGATCCCACAAGCCACATGGAGTGGCAAAAAGTAAAAATAAAAAGAACGTAATTGGCAAATGTTGGTCATTGAACTAGTAACAAAAAAAGTTTCATATGTGTCAAAGCATATGTCAGGTCAATGCAATTGAGACCCACACCTCTAGAGAACAAAGAAAGACAGCACTTCCTAAATGCTCTGCCAGAAAAATGGACTTCACCTTTGCAGAGTTCTTTGGTTCCTCTCTGCTATTTCATGTGCTAGGGTGTCATTCTGATGATGTAGAACTCCTTATCCCTGGATTTCTTTATATATATTAAATAGGGATCATAATAGCACCTTTCTTATAGATTTCTTATGAAATTTAAGTTAAAGAGTGTAGAACAGGGCCTGGTACATGGTAAATAAGAAATGTTCACTATATTATATAACATGAAAATAAAGATATAAAACAAAAAGCAGGGCTCAAATAATAGCTTAATGTTTTTTGTCATTATTATTGCTGATGCTGCTATATCACCTCTTTTGGACACTGACAGGGGCATATTATGTTGTCTATTGGTCTCCATTAGACAACTCCCTACCCAAATGAGTATGTCATTATGGGAAAAGAATTATCATTTTCTTTCTTTAATTATAAAATATGTAATATATGGTAGAAAATTTGAGACCTATAGAAAGGCATAAACTTTCCGAAACTATAAAAATCACCAAATTAAAAACAAATAACCACTATGTACCTGTGTGTGTAAAAAGACATGTACTTGTGTGTGTATATATATAAAACAGAATGTCAGAGACAGCAGGAACCTCAGTTTAGTATCTGCTATTTCATATTTCGAAAACATGCCCTCTTCTGTCCTGTCTCCTATTTGCTTATTCCTGAGGTTCACAGTACAGATATTGGATAGTTTACTATTCTAATATATAATTTGGTTGAGCACTTCACTCTAATCCAAACATTTATTTTTACTGATGAGGAAATGGAGAAATTGAAAATTTAAATCCCTCAACCTTGGTCATAGACTTCGTAAGTGACCCTCTTGGTCCCAGACTAGTGCACTTCAGACTGTACCTCACTGATTGGACTTGGGCACGTTAGATTCAGTGGCAAAAGTCATGTTTCAGTACATCTGTATTTGGAACTGAGAAATTTAATTTCCCTTCTGAATGTTTATGTGTGTTCATAAGTACCAAGTGAACTTCAGGAACTCTGTGTAAGATGTGCGCATGCATGCTCAGTTGTATCTGACTCTTTGTGACATCGTGAACCATAGCCTGCCAGGCTCCTCTGTCCATGGAATTTCCCAGGTAAGAATACTGGAGTGGGTTGTTGTTTCCTTTTTCAGGGGATCTTCCCCTGACCCAGGGATCAAACCCACGTCTCTTGCATCTGCTGCATTGGTAGGTGGATTCTTTACCACTGGCACCACCTGGGAAACCCTGTGTAAGATGGGACTTGAATAAAACCCAATATCCACCTATGGAATAAGCAAAAGAGTTAAAAGGATGGCAGGGGATCTATTTCCTCTTTGGAAACCAGGTAAGGGTGTTATTTACCTATCTGAACTTTTAAGAAATTTTTTCTAAATATTAAGAACAAATTTTCTTCTAAATATTGAAGAAAAGTGCCAATGCCAGTCTTACCTCTTTTTGGAAAAGGCATCAGCGAATTATGGTCACATGGAGAGGCCATCACAGAAAAAGGCAACAACTGAAGGTAACATGGCCTCTGTACCCTGGCACCAAATTAAATCCCTGAGACAAGAGTTTTGGATGAGGTAGGAAACAATAGCTTTATTGTTTTGCCAGGCAAAGGGGACCACAGCAGGCTAATGCCCTCGAAATTGTGTGTCCCGACCTGGAGGGGGTAGTTTTATAGTAATCATTCAAAGAGCACATGGTCAGCTCATGGACATTATTCTGATTTGTTGGTGGTAAGATAAGTGAATATTAGCATCATCAACATCTAGTTCCAACCATGCTCCTGGGCATCATATCATTAATTTTTCCCATCTGGTGGGGATTTCAGTATCTGCACAACAGCTCAAAGATATTATTGTGTGTTTCCCTTGAAGGGGAATCAGGACACTGCCCTGAGGCTGCACTATTGTTCCTTGACTATTCCTCCCTTATCTCTGCATCCCCTCCCTTACCTCAGTTCAGTTCAGTTCAGTTGCCCAGTCCTGTCTGACTATTTACAACCCCATGGACTGCAGCATGACAGGCTTCCCTGTCCATCAACAACTCGCAGAGTTTACTCAAACTCATGTCCATTGAGTCAGTGATGCCATCCAACCATCTCATCCTCTGTTGTCCCCTTCATCCCTGCCTTTAATCTTTCCCAACACCATGGTCTTTTCCAATAAGTCGGTTCTTTGCATCAGGTGGCCAAAGTATTGGGAGTTTCTGCTTCAACATCAGTCCTTCCAATGAATATTCAGGACTGATTTCCTTTAGGATGGACTGGTTGGATCTCCCTGCAGGCCAAGGGACTCTCAAGAGTCTTCTCCAACACCACAGTTCAAAAGCATCAATATTTAGGCACTCAGCTTTCTTTATAGTCCAACTCTCACATCCATACATGACCACTGGAAAAATCATAGCCTTGACAAGATGGACCTTTGTTGGCAAAGTAAAGTCTCTGCTTTTTAATATGCTGTCTAGGTTGGTCATAACTTTTCTTCCAAGGAGTAACCATCTTTTAATTTCATGGCTCCAGTCACTGACCATCTGCAGTGATTTTGGAGTACAAAAAAATAAATTCTGCCACTGTTTCCACTGTTTCTCCATCTATTTGCCATGAAGTGATGGGACCAGATGCCATGATCTTAGTTTTCTGAATGTTGAGTTTTAAGCCAACTTTTTCACTCTCCCCTTTCACTTTCATCAAGAGGCTCTTTAGTTCTTCTTTGCTTTCTGCCATAAGGGTGGTGTCATCTGCATATCTGAGCTTATTGATATTTCTTCCAGCGATCTTGATTCCAGTCTGTGCTTCATCCAGTTCAGTGTTTCTCATGATGTACTCTGCATAGAAGCTAAATAAACAGGGTGACAATATATAGCCTTGACATATTCCTTTCCCTATTTGGAACCAGTCTGTTGTTCCATGTCCAGTTCTAATTGTTGCTTCCTGACCTGCATACAGATTTCTCAAGAGGCAGGTCAGGTCATCTGCTATTCCCATCTCTTTAAAAATTTTCCGCAGTTTGTGGTAATGCACACAGTCAAAGGCTTTGGCATAGTCAATAAAGCAGAAATAGATGTTTTTCTGGAACTCTCTTGCTTTTCTGATGATCCAGCGGATGTTGGCAATTTGATCTCTGGTTCCTCTGCCTTTTCTAAAACCAGCTTGAACATCTGGAAGTTCACAGTTCACGTATTGTTGAAGCCTGGTTTGGAGAATTTTGAGCATTGCTTCACTAGCATATGAGATGAGTGCAATTGTGCAGTAGTTTGAACATTTTTGGCATTGCCTTTCTTTGACAGTGGAATGAAAACTGATCTTTTTGAGTCCTGTGGCCACTGCTGTTTTCCAAATTTGCTGGCATACTGAGTGCAGCACTTTCACAGCATCATCTTTCAAGATTTGAAATAGCTCAACTGGAATTCCATCACCTCCACTAGCTTTGTTTGTAGTGATGCTTCCTAAGGCCCACTTGACTTCACATTCCAGGATGTCTGGTTCTAGGTGAGTGATCACACCATCGTGAATATCTGGGTCATGAAGATCTTTTTTGTATAGTTCTGTGTATTCTTGCCACCTCTTCTTAATATCTTCTATTTCTGTTCCATTTCTGTCTTTTATTGAGCCCATCTTTGCATGAAATGTTCCCTTGGTATCTCTAATTTTCTTGAAGAGATCTCTAGTCTTTCCCATTCTATTGTTTTACTCTATTTCTTTGCACTGATCACTGAGGAAGGCTTTCTTATCTCTCCTTGCTATTCTTTGGAACTCTGCATTCAAATGGGTATATCTTTCCTTTTCATCTTTGCTTTTGTTTCTTTTCTTTTCACAGCTATTTGTAAGGCCTCCTCAGAAAGCCATTTTGCCTTTTTGTATTTTTTTTCCATGGGAATGGTCTTGATCCCTGTCTCCTATACAATGTCACGAACCTCCGTCCATAGTTCATCAGGCACTCTATCTATCAGATCTAGTCCCTTAAATTTATTTCTCACTTCCACTGTGTAATTTTAAGGGATATGATTTAGGTCATACCTGAATGGTCTATTGGTTTTCCCTACTTTCTTCTATTTACGTCTGAATTTGGCAATAATGAGTTCGTGATCTGAGCCACAGTCAGCTCCCAGTCTTGTTTTTGCTGACTCTATAGAGCTTCTCCACTTTTGGCTGCAAAGAATATAATCAGTCTGATTTTGGTGTTGTCCATCTGATGATGTCCATGTGTAGTCTTCTCTTGTGTTGTTGGAAGAGGTTGTTCGCTATGACCAGTGCATTGTCTTGGCAAAACTCTCATAGCAAAAATTAGCCTTTGCCCTGCTTTGTTCTGTACTCCAAGGCCAAATTTGCCTGTTACTCCAGGTTTTTCTTGACTCCCTACTTGTGCAGTCCAGTCACCTATAATGAAAATGAAATCTTTTTGGGGTGTTAATTCTAGAAGGTCTTGTAGGTCTTCATAGCACCGTTCAACTTCAGCTTCTTCAGCATCACTGGTCGGGGCATAGACTTGGATTACTGGGACATTGAGTGCTTTGCCTTGGAAACAAACAGAGATCATTCTGTCATTTTTGAGACCGCATCCAAGTACTGCAATTTGGACTCTTTTGTTTACTATCATGGCTACTCCATTTCTTCTAAGGGATTCCTGCCCACAGTAGTAAATATAATGGTCATTTGAGTTAAAATCACACATTCCCGTCCATTTTAGTTCGCTGATTCCTAAAATGTCAGCGTTCACTCATGCCATCTCCTGTTTGATGACTTCCAATTTGCCTTGATTCGTGGACCTAACATTCCAGGTTCTTATGCAATATTGCTCTTTACAGCATAGGACCTTGCTTCCATCACCAGTCACATCCACAACTGGGTGTTGTTTTTGCTTTGGCTCTGTCTCTGCATTCTTTCTGGAGTTATTTCTCCACTGATCTCCAGTAGCATATTGGGCACCTACCAACCTCGGGAGTTCCTCTTTCAGTGTTCTATCTTTTTGCCTTTTCATACTGTTCATGGGGTTCTCAAGGTAAGAATACTGAAGTGGTTTGCCATCCCTTTTCCAGTTGACCACATTTTGTCATGACCCATTGATACTTTGTATCTTCCTACCTGAAATATGAATATGAGTCTTGGAGATCAAATAGCCACCTTGCAACCAGGAGAGGGAAAGTCACAATAAGAAGATAGAAAAAGCTCAGATTTTGATGATATCCCTGAGTACATCACTGAAATAAACTTGCTTTTTTAGACACTGCTAGTCTGTTTTCTCATACACACAGACAAATGTGAGTGGATTTTCCCTAATTAGCAACTATTTGAACCTGCGCATGGGAACTCTCAGGGAAGGTTATAGAAGCTGAATGAAACCTACTTCCTGTAATCAAGAAATGGGAGGGGAGAAGTGTGCATGGGTTGGACAGAAAGGCTTTCAGGCCCAGGAGCCCCAGAGGGTCCTGCTCGGTATCACAACCACCACCTCATTTGGAAAGGCAAGGATTGCAGGCAGGAAAGAAACAAGCCTCCATGAGCTCGCTTTGCCAACAAAGAGCTAGAATATCAACAGACAAATACCCGGGAAAGCTCCGGGAGGCACAGAGTTACCAGGAACAGATAGATAGCCAGCTGTACAGATGGCTGCATTTCTGACAACAGCCCTGGGAAGAAGGCCAGACAAAGCCATCAAAGAACTGAAATGGAGGCTAGGTTAAAAGATATCTAAGTATACAAAGCTGTCCCATTGCTCAATGGCTTTACCAAAGAGAAGGGAGATATCACAGAGAGATGAAAATCTCTTTTCTCGGTCTTGCCAAAGCACCAACTCCTCCACACTCCTCCACAACTCAGTTTTTAAACATATATCAGCCTGTCCTATTGAATAGCAAACTGGTAAAAAGTAAATGTGCTAAAGTAAAATCCACTCACATTTGTCTGTGTATGAGAAAACAGACAAGCAGTGTCTAAAAAGATGAGTTTATTTCAGTCATGTACTCAGGGATGTCATCAAAATCTGAGCTTTTTCTACCTTCTTACTGTGGGACTTAGTGTGTGACTTTCCCCCTCCTGGCTGCAAGGTGGCTATTTGATCTCCAAACCTAGCATCCAAATTTCAGGCAGGAAGATACAAAGTGTCAGTGGGTCATGCCAACTTAGTATGCTCCATATAAAGTTTTCAGCAGGCCTTATTCCTCTCCCTCCCCACATTTGCTTGTATTTCATTGGCTAGAGACTGTGTCACATGACCATACTCAGTTGCAAGGAATTCTGGGAAGGAAAGGAAGGTAAAGGGTATTATAAATTTCTTTGGAATGTCATGTCACTGTGTTGGTCACGCTTTGGAAATGGGGAAATAGTGATCATGGACAACCTCTCCTCTTTCAAGAGAAAGGACATACTTTTAAAAATAACTTATGGGAGGAAAGAAAAATAAATTTTAGGTAACATTTTTAATGGGTATTATTAGAAATGGAGAGTGTAAAATAAGAAATTAAATCTGAGAGTATGAAAAAGGAAAGTTACAGAAAATCTTTGGCTAAGAGAATGAAAAAATCAAAAGCATTTGGAATAATGGAAACATATAAGGAAAATTATAATTCACCAAAATAAATTAAAATCTTTAGAAGAAGTGACAAAGATCAGAACACTACAATGATATTGAGGTTCTGCCAGTTAAAAAGATGATTATAAAAAGGAAAGGAAGGGTGGGTATGAGGGATCAGGCAAATGCAGACCATTCATGTGCTTGTACAAGGAAACAGAACAAGATGAGAAACCAAAATAAGCAAGATATAAGAGGGAAAATATTTCTGAAGAAGGAAAGATCTGTATCTGCACACCGAGAAAATTTTCTAAGAAAAATTAATAAAGATATGGAGAAAAATTGGGCAAAACTTTTTATTTTTATGATCAAGAAAACAAATGTAGGAAAAAAAGGTGAATTTTCAGAGGAAGAAAAATTAGATTGGCTTCAGATATCTGAGGTTAATGGAAGATAACAGAGCATGGTTGGAAGAAAAGTTTCCAAAATATTTTTTGCTTCAGCAAGTTCCAAGAAATTCTCCAAGTTCCAAGAAAAGGTTTTGTTTTGGGTTCATGTTTGTTTGATCAAAGAATTTTACAAAATGCTGCAGGTATGTGTCTGTTTTGGTGGTTCAGTAAAGCACATTTGATATATTTTTAAATTTTGAGAATTTGTGTGGCAAAATTTTAAATCCATACCTCCCCCAATTTATTTGACTGTAGCACTCCCTTTTTTCATGTAATAATGATTGGTATTCCACATTTATAGAATGGATTTTGGGAAATGTCAGACCTTGTTTTGAAGGTAATATTTTAAGTCAAATATTATCAAATCAGGTAAGTTATTATTGTCATCTTTCCTGTAGCTCAAATGGTAAAGAATCTGCCTGCAGAGCAGGAGATGTGGGCCGGGAAGATCCTCTGGAGAAAGGAATGGCAATCCACTACAGTGTTCTTGCCTGGAGAATCTCATGGATAGAGGAGCCTGGCAGGCTACAGTCCATAGTGTCGCAAAGAGTCAGACATGACTGAGCATATTACAGATAAAATTTCTCAGCTTTGGCATAAATTTTAAAAATGACAAAAATATCCTTTCTGTTCATCAGCCAAAGTAATATACATCAAAATGAATAGCCCCTGGGCTTCCCTGGTAGTCCAGTTGCTAAGACTCCCGACTCCCAAAGTAGGGGGCCAGAGTCCCATCCCTGGTAAGGAAACTAGACCCCATGGAAAGAAAGATAGAAAGTGAAGTCACTCAGTTGTGTCTGAGTCTTTGCAACCCCATGGACTGTAGCCTACCAGGCTCCTCCATCCATGGGATTTTTCATGCAAGAATACTGGAGTGGGTTGCCATTTCTTTCTCCAGGGGAATCTCTCGACCCAGGAATCAGACCCAGGTCTCCTGTATTGCAAGCAGACACTTTACCATCTGAGCAACCAGGGAAGCCCTAGTGCTGCACCTAAAATATCCTGTGTGCTACAACTATGGCACAGCACAGTCAAATAAATAAATTGTTGCTGTTGTTCAGTTGCTCAGTCATGTCTGACACTTTGTGACCCCATGGACACCAGGCTTCCTGGTCCTTCTCCATCTCCAGGAGCTTGGTCAAACTCATGTCCATTGAGTCAGTGATGCCATCCAACCATCTCATCCTCTGTCACCCCCTTCTCCTCCTGCCCTCAATCTTTCCCAGCATCAGGGTCTTTTCCAAACAAATAAATACTTAAAAGTAAATGAATAGCCCCCAGAATGGAATGTATGACTTCTGAAATCTGTTACTTTGGTAAAAGCCAAAGGTCTACAAGGTTCTACACATTCTGTCATCCTTTCTACTTCTCTTACCTCGTCTCCTAATCCTGGCCCTCTCGCTCACTCTGCTCCAGGTACAGTTGCCTCCTTACTTTTCAGACTAATTTCTGATTTAGAGCTGCACTTTTCACATGCTGTCCTATCTGGACCATTGTTTACCCAGATCAAGATCTTTGCATGGCCGACTCTCTACCTTCTGTCAAGTCTCTTTTCAAAGTCACTTTATCAGGGCATCCTTTCTGAACCACCCTGCTTAAAATTGCAACCTCTCTACCGTCACCACTCAATATCCTCTTTCCCTGCTGATTTTTCTTCATAACACTTATCGCCACCTGATATATTATAGAAGGTTTGGTTTGATCATTATCTTTTTTTCTGCTATGAGGGTAGAGTTAATGTCTGTCTTGTTTTGTAGCTGGGGACATATCCCCAGTGTCAGGAACAATGTCTGGCTCAGAGTAGGTACTGAATAAATATGTGTTGAAAGAAGGGATGAGTAAATCATTATTTTCAAGTGACATTATAATTAACATGAAAATAAAAGAGAGAAAAAAAACTGATAAATTGTTAAGAAAAATAAAAGCTGATCTGTTTTGAGCAACAGGAAAATGAGGAAGGACTTGAAAGAAATGAAAGTTAATGAAAAATAGAAAGGAATGAGGCAGAAAAATGAATAGGAATAAAATATTAGAAAGGAGAACTGCAATGGGCAAATCATTAGTGAGAGGCTATAGTGATTGTATTTTTGCAAGATAAGAATGTCAGCTTTATTGTTTTGGCCAGTGACTGGGGAGCTACAGACTTTACAGGTGTGTATTTTCAATCCAGGGTTATTGCAGTTGGTTCTGTTAAATTTTAGAGCAAGAAGAACTTGCAATCTTCAGAAAGCACATGGACAGTTGGATAAATACTCTCTGTATTACATTTTAACCACATGCTTGTTTTCACCCTAAGTATTATAGCTTGAAAAATTTTCCTAGGAAATTGAGCCATAAATAATGGGCTAGGGGCTTCCATGATGGCCTAGTAGTTCAGAATCCACCTGCCAATGCAGGGGACACAGGTTGGATCCCTGGTCTGGGAAGATTCCATGTACCATTAAGGGAGGAAAGGAACAGGCTGAGCTGACTCCATCTTGAAAAAGAAGGAAACTCCATCTTGCACTTTCAGTGAACTTTGGACCATGTGCCTGGTAGCCATAGGGATAACATACCTACGGCCGAACTGGCCTCCTGGACTGATAAACACCAGATTCCATACCAAGATTTCCCATCACCAAAAAAAATGTAATAATCCCATATGTAGTCAATCACCTTTGTAATCTTTATGGCGCCCATTGGTGTAGGCTACAATATATAACCAGCTGACCCTTCTGATTATGAAACATGGCTGTAACCTGATTGTATCTCCCTTTAACACTTTCCAGGCTAGGTTTAAGGAATTTGAGGATGTGGGCTTGAGCAGTACACTTAAGGTATATAAGGTTTTCACAAAAGCTGGTTGGGGTCCCTGGCTAAAGAGGAAACTCTGCCTCAGACCTGCCGGTGAAATAAGCTGCACTCCACTATCCACGTTGTCTTTCTGAGTGAGTTTGTTTTTCCTAGAGCATTTGGCTATAACACCATGGAGCAACTAAGCCTGTGTGCTGCAACTACTGAAGCCCACACACCCTAGAGCCGGTGCTCCAACAAGAGAGGCCTGCACACCGCAACTAGGAAGTAGCTCCTGCTCATTGCAACTAGAGAAAGCTTGTGGGCAGCAACAAAGACCTAGCATAACCAAACCTCGATGAATAATGGGCTAGGTTTTGCTACTTACTTTTCCATATGAGTAAGTACTTTTACATTTTCTTAGATTTCCTTACATAGACGTCATGAATAACACAATCTAGAATAAGACCTGACTAAACTGGTGATAGACAGGGAGGCCTGGCTTACTGTGGTTCATGAGGTCGCAAAGAGTCGGACACGACTGAGCAACTGAACTGAACTGAAACTGAGGTAGCCAACAATGCAAAGTTTCAGAGAAGGAACGTTCTAGTCAAAATAATAGCAATTAAGTGATACCAGTGGGAATGATGGAATAAGAAACTTTGTAAACCCTCTCCTCCATAAAATCAATGAAAAGATTGTCGTTGACAGAATCAACTGTTTCGGAACTCTGAAAATTAACCAAAGGCTCAGAACACTCTGGGAGCATCTATTCAAGAAAAATAGTTGAGTCTTGGTAAGGACAGGGAGCTTTACAGCATTCCAATTGCCCCTTTTCCCACGCTCCTTTTCCCTGCTTTACAGAAGCTGAACAAGCCTGGCAGCCATTAGAGGGGACAGAATGGCCTCTGTGAAAGGCCATTCACAATGCTTTACCTGGTGGCTCCCTAGTAGATAACATTCCCAAAGCTTATCTTTATCCAACCTGACTCAGAATGAACCCAGTGCTAACTACCTTTTTCTTGAAGGTCTTTGACAAAAACAATTGCAGCAGTTGTTAAAAATTATAGATGTTTGAGGGGGTAGATAAATAGTTGGGGCAAAACAGAGGCTAATAAAAATGCTTTAAAGGAAGTCTTGGACATGTGTTGTACATATAGTGCTTCAGAAAGCTCTGATTTCTGGAAATCTGGAAGACTAAGCACATGTATATGGGTGTGTGCATCCGCAGGGCTTTGTGAATGTTCAAGGAAGACCTGAGAAGGTCCTAAGCTCTCACCTTGAGCTGAACTTAATGTCTTTGCAAGAAGAAAATAAAGACTAGAATTGGAAACAATAGAGTTGGCCAGAAAGTTGGTTCAGATTTTTCTGTCGCATCTTAAGGAAAAACCCAAATGAACTTTTGGGCCAACCCAGTATGTATTGAAGTGTGGATGGCATGCCCAAACATGAGAACAGAGCCCTTCAGCAAACACTGGGAAACTTTTTGTTCCAAGCATTTAGGAACTCTTTATCTAACCATTAGTCCAACCATCAGACTCTCTAACTGAGCAGAGTGATCACACACAATAAATGATTTCCTTACAATAAGAACAGACTTTAGAGAATTAGTTTCGGAAGGTGACTAAACCAGCAAACAACAGTAGCAGAAAGAGCAACCCCTAAGGAAAAGGAGGACTTTGATTTCCAGCTTTGACACGTTATATTATGTAAAATGCCCAATTTTGAACAAAAGAAATGTGAGTCATGCAAAAAAGCAAAAAGTATAGCCCACAAAGGGCAAAAGAAGCCATCAACAGAAACTTCCTGAAGAACCATAGTTGTTGCACTTCAGTTCAGTCCAGTTCAGCCGCTCAGTCGTGTCTGACTCTTTGCGACCCCATGAATCACAGCACGCCAGGCCTTCCTGTCCATCACCAACTCCTGGAGTTCACTCAAACTCATGTCCATCAAGTCGGTGATGCCATCCAGCCATCTCATCCTCTGTCGTCCCCTTCTCCTCCTGCCCCCAATCCTTCCCAGCACCAGAGTCTTTTCCAGTGAGTCAACTCTTTGCATGAGGTGGTCAAAATATTGGAGTCTCAGCTTTAGCATCAGTCCTTCCAATGAACACCCAGGACTGATCTCCCCTAGAATGGACTGGTTGGATCTCCTTGCAGTCCAAGGGACTCTCAAGAGTCTTCTC
This sequence comes from Moschus berezovskii, assembly GCF_049115385.1. NCBI lineage: Eukaryota > Metazoa > Chordata > Mammalia > Artiodactyla > Moschidae > Moschus > Moschus berezovskii. The sequence goes on along the minus strand of NC_142488.1, from coordinate 128,785,700 downwards.
CAGCAGAGTTAAAATCAGTTGTCTTCAGTATGCTCAAGAGTTAAAGGAAAGTGTGGACAAAGAACAAAGGACACCAGCAGACCTTTGTATCACCAGATAGAAAAAATCCATAAAGAGATAGGCATTCGAAATGTACAGCAATAAACGTCCCTTTAAACACCTCTTTAGGTTCATCTCTGGTTTTGGTGAGTTGCACCAAAATGCTAATGGTAAGAGTAGGGGTTGAGTTTGGGATGTATTTGAAGGTGGAGTACACTGAACTTGCTGAAACATTGATTCTGGGTCTGAAGAGAAGGAGATAAACCGTGAAAGCTCTTAAGATCTTTACTTATGCAGTCTGGCTGATGGACGTGCTCTTCAGTAAGATGGGAAACATAGGGATATTAATTTTGTGGGTAGAAATCAAGGTCTTGTTTGGGACATTTTAAGATTTATATGCTTATGAGATGTAAATCTGGATGAATTCTAGATGTGATGCGTGTGTGTGGGCTAAGTTGCTTCAGTCGTGTCCAACTCTTTGTGACCCTATGGGCTGTAGCCCACCAGGCTTCTCTGTCCATGAGATTCTCTAGGCAGGAATACTGGAGTGGGTTGACATGTCTTCCTCCAGGGGATCTTTCTGACCCAGGGATCAAACCTGTGTCTTTTGTCTTTCGCATTGGCAGGTGGGTTCTTTACCATTAGCACCACCTGGGAAACTCTAAGATGAGAGAGAATTTTTAAAATTAACTTTTATTGGAGTATAGTTGCTTTGCAATGTTGTGTTAGTTTTTACCATATAGCAAAGTGCATCAGCTATACATATACATTTATACCCTCTTTTTTTGGATTTCCTTCCCAAGATGAGATAGGATTTAGAGATTGGATAAAAGATGAGGGAGGAGGTTGACATGGAAAAGCCAGTAGGGTACCAGGAGAACCAAGGGACTAGAGAATCCTAAAAGTTAAGTGAGGAGACTGTTTCAAGAAGAAGACAGTGATGAACGGGTCAAATATTGTTGATGAATCCTTAATAAAATAATTGAAAATGGATCACTAAATTTGACAAGGTGAAAGTTGTTTCAGTGGGGTGGATGGGGATAAAAACAGAACTGGTATGAGAGATGAGAAAATGAAGATAGTAAGAATAGGCTACTTTTATGAAGAGTTGAGCTAGAAAGGGAAGCAGAGGACTATGGGACTATCTAGGGGAGTATGGTAATTGGATCTAAACTGCTCTCCCATGATTCCCTGACTCCTGGTACTCACACCCCAGTGTAATCCTCTCCCCTGGAGTTCTGGCTGAATTTAGTGACTCACTTCTAAGAATAGAATGCGGCAGAAGTTATGGGGTGTCACTTCTGGGAGATTAATTTACATCAAGTCTGTAGCTTCTCTCTCTTTTTCTCTGAATACTGATGCCTGGGGAGACAGGCTGCCATTCCAACTCGATGGAGAGGGCCAGGTGGTGTGGTCAGGAACTGAGGACCTCAGTCCAAGCGCCCACGAGAAACTGAAGCTGACCAGCAATTTGGTGACTAAGCATGAAGGAGAACCTTTCAGCTCCAGGAGACTTGGGACTATAGCCTTGGCGGACAGCTTGATGACAGCCTCCTGAGAGAACCTGAGCTAAAGCCACCAGCTCATTCGCTCCCAATTTCCTGATCCACAGGAACTGTGAGATAATCCCTATTGTTTTCAGCTGCCACGTTTGGGGGACTTTGTTACATGGCAACAGATAACAACTTCGGGGGTGGAGGAGTGGGGAGGATGGTTTCCCAGTGTAAGAAGGGTTTCCTTTTTAATGGAGACTTTTTACAGCATGTTTCTTTTTTCTGTTTGTCACAGATCATTCTCATCCACATACAATGATGCAGTAAAGAGGGATGCTAAATAAAATCCTTGGGTAGGGATCCCCGACTAAGGCAGAAAGGTTGCTGTTACATTGTGTATAATGTAGTGGGGTTGGTGGATTTGGCAGTGGGAGGATGTGTAAATTCTCTTCTGATTGCTTCTCTTTTCTCGGTAAAAGAAGGAAGGTCACCACCTCATAATGAAGAGAGACAGTGAAACTAAATTAATGATATGCAGTTTTTTATAACCATTAACCTATGGTGGAAAGGCAGTTCATAGAATTTGTGAACAATAAAACCGTTGCCAGTACAGAGTAACTATGATTTCTTTCAGCTGTTGTCAATATGCTCCTTCAAGCTTTTAGACTGTGCATCCCTTTCCCTAAATTGCATAAAGATCTAATAAATATAAATTTTACCACAGTCAAATAGAATGGACACAAAAATTCCCAGGAAGTTTTCTTTGCAGCATCTATCAGTGAGGACTATATACACAGACAATAAGGAGAAGAAGACGCATTTGAGGGTGTCAGAGAGGAACTTTGTCATTCAGAGATCACACTATTGAGGCAAACTCTGGGACTGGGACTAGGATCCCATGAGCTATGAAATCTAGGTCCACTCATGTCTGGTCAGGGTAATTTGAGCTAAGTAATCTGGCATCAATCAAAACTAGAGAACAGGGATTGGCTGGGTAGTCAGCTAAGAATCGTCAGGGGTTGCAAAATAATGAAAGAATTAGAAATCCACAGATACCAAAACAAAACCATCTAAGAAGGTACATATATAGTGAGGCTTGGAATTGACATTCTGATAGTCCCATCACTGCTAAATAAATAAATAAAACATGCCTCCATTCAAATCCACTGAGAAGTGTTCAGAGCACGATTAAAAAGAATTGAACAGTAATACAGTGAACCTGTACTGCAAATAGAAAGCTTCCAAGTATAATCAGTTTCAATACCCAAGGTCTAACTACCATCCCTGAGAAGTTGACTGTGAGATTCACTTTCACTGTGCAGGTGTTGATGGGAAACATTTCAGATATGTCTGCATATTTGGAAGAAAGTTTGAAGTGGATAATCATAATAACAGCAGTTTCATACTTGAGCTGAGTTGCATACATAACCAAACATTTATTTTCTCTCCTAAGCTAAATCATGGATCAAGCCCAATGATGGAAGTATCTTCTGACTCCATTTGACATTTATTTTTACCGTTTTCTACATGGTGCTTTGGGAAGTCTTTGTGCTTATATATAGTGTGGGGTATCTGAAGTCCACATCTAAATAGTGGACATGATTCCCATAAATATGATTTTGGTCCCCCAAAGTGGAAGTAAAAGGAGTACCTGATTACCTAGTCATCTAGTCTGTAACTAGATCCCACATGCAACAGCTAAAAGTTTGCCTGCCATAAGTAAAAGTCCCTGCTTGCCACAACGAAGATCAAAGATCTTGTGTGTCACAACTAACACCAGGTGTGGCCAAATAAATAAATATTTTTAAAAAATATTGTGAATACTTATGTACATAAAGGTCTGCAAGATAGATTGAAAAGATCCACATAAAATAGACAATAGTGTGTTCTTAAAATTTATATTATTTCCAGGTTTTTTTTTTTCCTGTGTGGGATAGTGTATATAATCTGCAAAATTCGTCATGTCATATTTTTTAATTTTGCTGATATTTTCAAAATAGAGAATGAAAGGTAATTCCCTACTCCCCTTCCATCCCCCTCCCCACCCTTACCCCAGGGTAGTGAGGGCTTTTTGTCCTGCAAATCTGGTTTCCCTTGGCCCAGGTAAGTCTTTATTTAGTTAGTTAGTTTTGTGTATACTAATATAAGGGCTTCCCTGGTGGCTCAGACGGTAAAGAATCTGCCTGTTATGCAGGAGACATGGGTTTGATTCCTGGGTTGGGAAGATCCCCTGGAGAAGAGAATGGCAACCCATTCCAGTATTCTTGCCTGGAGAAGTCCATGGACAAAGCAACCTGTTGGGGTATAGTCCATGGAGTTGCAGAATTAGACACAACTGACTAACACACACACGCAGACACACACACATATATTTATACTAATATACATCTTTAGGAGCACAGAACTGTAGTGGTAATAACTTCAGATCATTACTATTGGGCTATTCATGGGCACTTGGGCTTCCACAGTAGCTCAGCTGGTAAAGATTCAGCCTTCAATACAGGAGACCTGGGTTCGATTCCTGGGTTGGAAAGATCCCTTGGAGAAGGGAATGGTTACCCACTCCAGTGTACTTGAGCTTCCCTGGTGGCTCAGTTGGTAAAGAATCTGCCTGCAATTGGAGACCTGGGCTCAATCCCTGGATTGGGAAGATCCCCTGGAGAATGGAAAGGTTACCCACTCCAGTATTCTGGCCTGAAGAATTCTGGACTATACAGTCTATGGGGTCACAAAGAGTCGGACACACCTGAGCGACTTTCACTTTCAAAACATTTTTATTATTATTATTATTTCCCCCTCAATCCTATCCCTTTACTCCAATATAAAAAAGAAAATAGACTGGGAAAATATTTATAAGTACACATTTAATCATGTGAATGATCAAGGAAAGGCAATTTGAGAAAGAAGTTGTAAAAAATTCAGCGAGTCCTAATGTTGGCTTCAGTGTGGCAGAACCAGTATTATCATATGTAGAAAATTTTACTGAAAATTTTAGAGCTCTCTTGGAAAGCAATTATAAAATATGCAATAAAATATTTATACCTTTTGACTAATTAATTCCACTTCTGGGAGTTGTGCTTAGGAAATTTTTCAAAATGTAGTAAATGTTATATGGATGAAAGTACTCCATATAGCAATACCTAAAACAGCCATCCTAAATGTCTGGCAACAGGGAAATGGGTAAAGAAAGTATGATGCATCCTTTTATTAGGATATTATGCATTCATTAAAATCATAAGTATAAAGAATAGATAATAGTACTTGAAAATATTTTGGCTTAAAATCAATATGATTCAAGCTATAAAAAAGAGATTCATGGAAAACTGTAAGAAAAAATACAAACATGTTAGTAGTTATATTAGAGGGGAAAGGGGATTACGTATTTACAAAATCCCACCCTTCCCACTACCTTTGGCTTCTCTTTTCATGGTTTCAGTTACTCACAGTCAACCATGGTCCAAAAATATTAAATGGAAAATCCAAGAAATAAACAATTCATAACTTTTAAATTGAGTGCTATATAGCAGTGTGATGAAACTTCCTGTGGTCCACTCACTCCTGGCCGGTGATTCATCCCTTTGTCTGGCTACCCTCCCCCCATTAGTATAGGAAAATCATAGTATTAATATATAGAGAGTTCAGCACAATGTGCGGTTTCAGGCATCCGCACTGGGGGTCTTGGAACGTATCCCTCATGGATAAGGGAGAACGACTGTACATGAATAAAATCAAGGAGTTTCTAACCTTGGTCCAAAATATATAAAATATTTGGAAAGACATTTGAATCTGAGAAGACTATCTTGTTTCTAAGATACTAGGCTATAATTTTAAAATTAGAGGACCATTTCTTAATGCATCTAGAACTTCTGGGCTTGTGTCATTACAGGGCAATTATTTTCAATCCTGGCTATTCATAAGAATGATGTGGGGAATTTTCCCCCAAATGCTGATGCCCAGGCCCACCTCCAGAGGTTCTGATTAAATTGATCTAGAGTGGACCTGAATATCGAGGTTTTTGTCTGTGATATTTGTTTTGTTTTCCACTTTCCAGATCATACTATACAGTTGGGATTAAGAACCCCAGTCTCAGCAAATTCTGAAAGCCCCTTTTCTTACAGAATTTCGACAGTTATCCCATCTCAGCTGCACTTAAAAAGGCATAAGTTTTTTTCTTTTAATTAATTAATTAATTTTGGCTATGCTAGCTCTTCCTTGCTGCTCCCGGACTTTCTCTAGTTACAGAGAGTAGGGGCTACTCTTTGTCACAGTGCATGGGCTTCTCATTTCAGTGGCTTCTCTTGTTGTGGAGTATGGAGTCTAGGCGTGTGGGCTTCAGTAGTTGCGGCTCACAGGTTTTAGTGTGCCTGCTCGGTAATTGTGACACACAGGCTTTATTTGCTCAGCAGCCTGTAGCATCTTCCTGGACCAGGCATCGAACTCATGTCCCCTTCATTGGCAGGTGGATTTTTATCCACTGTGCCACCAGGGAAGTCCCAAAGGTATTAAGATTTTTAAGAAGAAAAATCTCAATCTGATGTGAATTTAAGTGAACCAATTTAACATCCTTTCTTCAAATTACACTCCTCCCTTAAAACTCTCATAAATAATAAAAACAGTGCCTTTACAGGATATGGGCTTCCCTTGTGGCTCAGCTGGTAAAAGAATTTGCCTGCAATGCAGGAGACCTGGGTTCGATCCCTGGGTTAGGAAGATCCCCTGGAGAAGGGAAAAGCTACCCACTCCAGTTTTCTGGCCTGGAGAATTCCATGGACTGTAAAATCCATGGGGTCACAAAGAGTTGGACACGACTGAGTGACTTTCACTTTACAGGATATAGGTGATAGACTGAATATTTGCACATAAAGAAAAAAGACTTAGGTATACTAAAAACCTGGGCTTCCCCAGTGACTCAGTGGTACAGAATCCACCTGCCAATGCGAGAGACATAAGAGACAAGTGTTCGATCCCTGGATTGGGAAGATCCCCTGTAGGAGGGCATGGCAACCCACTCCAGTATTCTTGCTTGGAGAATCCCATGGACAGAGGAACCTGGCTAGCTATAGTCCCCCGGGTCTCAAAGAGTCAGACACTTCTGAAATGACTGAGCATGTACACATACTAAAAACCTATTTAAGTCCACAGTTTAAATATAGAAGTAGTGCCTGCTTGGACTCCCTTAATAGATATTTAGTATCTGCATTTGCCATTCTTCTTTGGCTGCCCTCTTTAAATGACCAAAGCCTGGGACTTCCTGGTGGTTGAGTGGTTAAGCATACACTTTCCAATGCAGGTGGATTCAATCCCTGGTTGGGGAATTAAGATCCCACATTCTGTGGAGCAACTAAGCCTGAGTACTGCAAGTGCTGAGCCTGAGCACCTCAACTAGAGAGTCCTGCCTCCCACAACTAAGACCCAATGAAGCAAAAATTAAAATAAATAAATACATATTAAAAATTAAAAAAAGATGAGCAAAAGCTATAAGCAAAGGACCAGGATTGTGATGGACTATGAAACTATGCGAGATCTGGGGATGAATAACTTCAAGAAGAAAAGACATAAAAGTACACAATAAAAAAGTACCTAATAGCTTTCTTCAAATATTTGCAGGGTTGTTACATGGAAGACAGACTGAGCAATGTCAGGATGTCTAGAACTTAGAAGAGAGATTAGATCAGTTCCGTATGGTCCTACATTCAAATACTAGGATGAATAGTTGAAGATAGATTTGGGGCTCAGCATAGACTTGAACTGTTTAATAAGCTTGTTTAAAAGAGCACTGGAGTGCATCAGGAAGCTGTGAGACACTCATCGTTGAAAGGATTCAAGAAGAGGGGTGAAGATGCCCCAGTAGCTCAGACCATAAAGAATCCGCCTGCAATGCTGGAGACCTGGGTTCGATCCCTGGATCATGGTGATGCCCTGGAGAAGGGAATGGCAACTCACTCCAGCATTCTTTCCTGGAAAATCCCATGGACAGAGGAGCCTAGTGGGCTTCAGTCCATGGGGTCACAAAGGATCAGAGACAATTGAGTGGCTAACACTTTCACTTTCAAGAAGAGGGAAACAATGATTCCACATGGATGTTCTATTGCAAACACACACTATACAGAGGATTCTGAAATGTAAATATAAATATTTTCTCATGTTCCTTTCAAATATGAAAAGTTCTATGAATTGTTAATACTCCAAATTACCCTCCTTCCCAAATTTAGCTTCAGCCTATGTGGTTTTGTATATCAAATTTCACTTCTATATCGAAAAGAAAAAACACGAAGTAGTGGTCCATAACTAACATCACTTTTTAGTAAATCTCTTGGGCTTTCCTTTTCAGTATTAAGTCACAGGGAAGGTTTATCTTTGTGTAAGGTTACATCAGGCAGAAATCTGTTGCCAGATACCAGTCTCTGCATCTCCATGGCACTGCTGGTTAATACCTATCCAACAGCCGTGCTCCCCTGCCACCTTGCTAACAGAACTCTGACTTTGTTCAGGATAGTAGCAACATGCCAAAGCTGCTCCAATCTAAACCAAGCATGGTAACCCCATTGCTCTTTTGCCAGTGATTGGTTTCCAGTGAACATGTGATCCAATTTTGTCTTTAAAAAAAGTAAGAGGAATTCTTCCAAGGGGAGAATGCTGTGCTTCTGTGAAAGGTTTCCTCTCTGAAGAAGAGCAGAGGGTGCAAAAAGAGAAAGTATCTTCTTCCCACTTTTTGACGGGTCCTCTGACAATGTGATTGTTTGAGCTGTGGTAGCTATCTTGCAACCATGAGGGGGAAACCAAAATAATTGCAGAGAAATCAACTGAGAGTCCTGCATGCACTATAGACCCCAGCAGAAGGCTAACTATGGAGTTCTATCAAGTGAGACAATAAATCCCTATTGTTTTAAGTCATTTTTAGTCAGGTTACTTGCAACCTACATATCCTAGTTAGGGTCCCAGAAGAATTCAAGTTGAATGAACTGCAGAAACTATGTGACAAACACACACATATATATATATGGGAGAAACTTCTATACTTGGATGGTAGCATAATTAATTAGCCATAGTGGAATGCAGATTTTGTCTGTCAATATCTATGTCTATTTATCTATTTTTCCATCTACCTACCTATCTATAATTTGGTAGCTATAGCAACCAAGTTAAGTGAAACAGCCTTTCTCAGTGTAAACAGTCTGGCTTAATGATCAATTTGAGTCATTTTTAGCACTCATCTCTGATTGTCTCAGCCATAAACCTTCTGTGTGATCTTCATCCAATCACCTGCGGATTAAAATCACATTGGCCAATAGTAGTTACAGAAAAACCTGAACAAACAGTTTGGCCAACCCAGTACATGAACACTATGTTACAAGAGGAGGAATCACTGACCTTGAGTAAGAAATCCAAGGTCGTGTGGCTAGAAACTGGTGAGGGCAGTAAGGGATAAGATCAAACCTCATGGGATCTGATCCCTAAATCCTTGTTTCTAATAAGAACACCATACTATCCCCCATACTGAAAGGTAGCATGATAAATGTAAGGAATGAGAGATATGATCAATAAATATGAGACAAGGAGGATGTTCTAAGCTTGGTAGAACCAGTGGCAGTGATTAAAATGGGTTTCCCTGGACTTCCAAGTATCAGAAAAGCAAAGCTTCTAAATAGAGCCAACACACTAGGTCCAACACTTGGAATTAAGTGAGAGAACAGTAAAGAGGATGTTGCAGGGAGAAAGTCAATTCTGACTCTATGTTGGAAACTGTTTCTATGACTTGCTTTTATTATTATAATCATACTTAATGGATGGTCTGGAGGACCCTGCTCCCCTCAGTTCAGTTCAGTCGCTCAGTCGTGTCTGACTCTTTGTGACCCCATGAATTGCAGCACGCCAGGCCTCCCTGTCCATCACCAACTCCCGGAGTTCACTCAAACTCATGTCCATCGAGTCGGTGATGCCATCCAGCCATCTTATCCTCTGCCGTCCCCTTCTCCTCCTGCCTTCAATCTTTTCCAGCATCAGGGTCTTTTCAAATGAGTCAGCTCTGCACATCAGGTGGCCAAAGTATTGGAGTTTCAGCATCAGTCCTTCCAATGAATATTCAGGACTGATTTCCATTTGGATGGACTCGCTGGATCTCCTTGCAGTCCAAGGGACTCTCAAGAGTCTTCTCCAAAAGCATCAATTCTTTGGCACTCAGTTTCTTTATAGTCCAACTCTCACATTCATGCATGACTACTGGAGAAACCATAGCCTTGACTAGAGAGACCTTTGTCCTTGCTATGACTAGACAGACCTGCTCCCTTGCTTGACTGTAAAGTGCCTTTGTTCAGCTCCTGGAGAGATAGTTTGTCCTTGCCCACCTGTGAGAAGAAGAGATTAACACACACACCCCTTCTGAAGGCTGGCCATTCCCTTGGAGATGTTTTGCAAAACTGAAGACTCTTTCACTTTACTTCCCCACTACATCTCCCTCTCTGTTCTGCCTTTTGACTTTAGTTCCTCATTGCTTCTCTCTCTCAGATCAGAGATAACAACCTGGCATCCAGACCCCAATAAGATGGTTATTTTGAGGCACTAGCTTGCCATTTTCTCAGTCTGCCGGCTCCCTGATTAAAGTTTCTTCCTTGCCTCAACACCTTGTCTCGGATTCATTGTCCTATCGCGTGGTGAGCAGAGTGAGCTTGGACTTGATAACCAGGACACACAATGTCTTATGAAAGAGCGAAAATGCCTTTTTCTTCAACTTTCATGGATTTCTACTGATCACTAGAAACAATTGTTTCAGTGTGCTAAATTGGAATAATAACCTGGTTCCTCTCACTCTGTCATTTTAAAAAAGCCAAATTTTGATCAGAAAATGATGGACTATTTTTTCTCCTTCTCCCTAGAATCCTCTGACTTCTTGCATTTTCTATTTAGAATTCCAAATATCTCAGGAATAGTTTTGCAATAACAACTTTTTGCTAACTCTTTTTGAACATTTTAGAAATACTCATTTAGTTATCGGTTATCGTAAAGTTCATTTAAAGAGTATCGTTCAGTTCCTTGGTGCGAATTGCCTCATACCAATATCAATGATATTGCCTAGAAAGTGAAACATTTTAGCTGCATATGGAAGAAAAGCCATTTAGGTAGGCTTTAGGTAGGAGTGAAGGTGTGTGGGTGCTAGGGTTAACGCATTTTCATGTGCCTGATGGACAGTGAGGCCAAACAAACTGAAAAATCAGAGTTTGGAGCAGAGAAAGTTTTACTGCAGGCCCATGCAAGGAGACAGGTGGCTCATGCCCTAAAAAGCCCCAACTCACTGAAGGGTTTTGGCAAAGCACTTTTAAAAGCCAGGTGAGGGGATGGGATTGCAGGCTCTGCTATTAGCTTGTGTGCCAGTCTCTGAATGGCCGATGGTGAGGTCACAGGAGTTAACATTATCAGTCCTTAGGATCCAGGAGGCTTGTGGCTGTGTGCTCATTGCCATTGAGTAGTTAAACATCTTCCATTTGTTGGAGATGGGGAGGATTTTACATCTTCAAAGCAACTCAGGAAAGGTGCATCAAATTCTACTATCTAGGTATTTCAGATAGGAGCTAAAGCAGAGGATATGGGGAAGGCCATACTAGTCTCTGCTACCAAACTTAAGTCAGTGAATAAGCTGGTGAAAATCACGCAGCCTCTCTGAGCCTCTGGATCCTCACATGGAAAATGAGGGTGCTAATACATGTGCTATGAACTTCTCAGTGCTGTTCTAAGATCACGAGAAGCCATAGATTTGAAATTCTTTTGAAAGCATAAAGGCATTCTATACACAATATTTTTTTTATTGCTATTCATCTAAACATTCAGAAATATCAAATTTTCATTAATCCAAACTGGCCTCTTAAATATTTCAGGTATGCGTGTATTCAAGATGAAATCAAATGGAACTGTGTATTGCTTTGAAGTCACAGCTGCATTTTTTTTGGCGGGGGGAGGGGGCTTCACTGATAGCTCAGTTGGTAAAGAATCTGCCTGCCTGCAATGCAGGAGACCCTGGTTCCATTCCAGGATCAGGAAGATCCAGGAAGAAGAGGCTACCCACTCCAGTATTCCTGGGCTTCCCTTGTGACTCAGCTGGTAAAGAATCTGCTGCAATGAGGGAGACCAGGGTTCGATCCCTGGGTTGGGAAGATGCCCTGGAGAAGGGAAAGGCTACCCACTCCAGTATTCTGGCCTGGAGAATTTTACAGTGAATGACTTTCACTTTTAGCTTTCTTTCAGCTCCATTTTTAGGCTGAGAGATGGGGAAGGAAATGGGGGTGGCAGTGCTTATAGAATTGGAGGCAATAAACACCTTCTGAATAGGAGAGACTATATGGAAAAATGAGTCATCATTAGACAATCAGTGCATTCCCAGGGAAGTCTATTAGTAATTATTCTCTAAAAGCCCACAAGGAAACCGCTAGAAGGGTGTATATCAGAATGACAATAATGTATTCACATAATTTTGCAGAAAATCATGATGGTGTCAGAAAGAGATGATCTTTTTCTTTAGTTTCATCTCCATTAGAGACAGAGCCAGTCGGATTCCATGAAGCTGAGGTTTATCTGCTGCTTAGGTGCCTAACAAGACACTAAATGCCAGAAAGATTTTTGTGAAAGAATTACGAAATCATTTTTGGTTTCTGCTAGCTAACGTCAAAGCTTAGGCAGAATAGGCCTTAGGGAGTGTGAAGGATTGACAGGTCTATAGCGGCAGTGCAGGGGTTCAGGGAGTCTGTTTCATTAAAAAAAACTGGCTTATTAGTAAAAGCACCACCACTCTTATAACTTAATCATGTATTTACATTAGCTGATACCTTTGCTCATGGTCAGCCCATTAGCCTTGATTAGCATAAAGTAATCTCAATAAAAATTAGCTTAACTGCATAGTGACTCACTCCTAATGGTTGTGATTTTATGCAATTACCAAATAGACATTTGAGAAAATTTCTGAGCCCAATTTAGAGCTAAGGGATAGCAGAAGCAGTAGATGCTCTGATTCTTCTTTCTTCACAGAGAGAAAATAGTTGCTCCACAAATGAGCTCAGGATTTTGCCATCATGAGATTTTGCAGTGGTGTCCTCTGTAGGCTGTGTATTGTACATTTCATTGTCTTATAAAAATACTGGAAAGAGTGATTTTAAGATTCTGGTGTATGATCCTAGGTTACATATTTAGTCTTAGAAAATCTTAGTTTTCTCTTCTGTAAAATTTGGAATTAGGTTTAGATAATATCCAGACATTCTTCAAGCTAAAAAAAAGAATGTGATACTGCCTTTCAGGATTTTTCAGGTTTGTGAATTTGGGTGAGAATAATTCAGAGACACACAGAAAACTGAATCACAACTCCTCTCTAGAGTGACATCATTATTTTTGAATGATGGTTTTTACATTTTTCTATTTGCTCCATTTCAAGCATAAAACTGCATAACTTAATGTCACATTTGAAGGATAACACACATAAGGTATTGAAAGTAAAAGCAAATATGTAAATCAAAAGAAGTTTATTTGGGTTGGCCCCAAAAATGATTAGGGTTTTCCCATAGCATCTTTTGGAAAAACCCGAGCTAACTTTTTGGTCAACCCCAAATTTTGACATGTTCAAGAAAATTATATTGGGAGAAAATTTCAGTGACCTTCTAAGAATGATTCACTTCCCAATCTCTATAAGAGCCACATGTAACCAGACATCCTATCTATCCATTTTACTACCACTTTAGCCAAACATTTTTAGAATGGTGTTTTCTTAAATTTTATTTTTAAATTAATTTTATTGGAGTGTAGTTGCTTTACAATGTGTTGATTTCTTCTGTACAGCAAAGTGAATCAGCTGTATATATACATATATCCCCTGTTTTTCAGATTTCCTTTCCATTTAGGTCACCAAAGAGTACTGAGTAGAGTTCCCTGTGCTATACAATAGGTTCTCATTAGTTATCTATTTTATACACAGTATCGATAGTGTACATATGTCAATCTCAATCTTCTAATTCATCCCACCCCCTCCTTCCCTCCTTAGTGTCCACTTGTTTGTTCTTTACAAGGAGTGGTGTTTTAATTTATTATAAGTAATTTTATATAGCCAAAACATTTTAGCATTCATTCAGGATTTTAAAAATAATATTCTGTGAAAAACTTTTCAAATTTTATTTTACAACTTATTTGAATCTTCAGTCTTTATACAACCCTGCAAAAAGAAGTATTCATATAATTTCAAAAACAAGAAACAAAACACACTAGCATCAAGATAAACACAATATAAAATATACAGTGGGGATACATTTTTTCATACATTATAAAGCTTGAAAGAAAATATTTTCATTTCATAGTGAAAAGACTTTGTAATTTCATTATGAAGGAACAATGGTCAGAGTGATTTTATCAACACATGCTATGTCAAATCTGGGATCTCTGTACAGTTATTTTTTTCACACAGTTGCCTTAATTTCCATATAGGTGTAGTCTAACTTAAAGGGTGATTTTACCCAAAATATAGTAACAACTACAAGGTGATTCCTGCAGACCAAGAGGGCAGAACTGATTCTGTGTGTGCTTGCTAAGTCACTTCAGTTGTGTCCGACCCTGTGTGACCCCATGGACTGTAGCCTGCCAAGCTCCTCGGTCCATGGGATTCTCCAGGCAAGAATCCAGGAGTAGGTTGCCATTCCTTTTACCAGGGGATCTTTCTGACCCAGGGATTGAACCCATGTCTCCTGTCTCCTGCATTGGAAGCCTCAGAACTGACTCTACAGCCTTATATATTCTATAACATTTGGACTCCTAACAATGTTTCAGAAAAAACCTCAGAGTCACGATTCAAAAATCCAGAGCCAAAGCAGCCTTAGCTTCCAGAGATGATCTTCAGAAATGACCAGACTCTGTTGCTCCCAGAATGTTGAGGCAGGTTGGAAAATGTTGAGCACAGGTTGGAAAAGAATTTCCAGACAAGGGCATTTCAGAAAGGTGTGAGTTTATTAAGAACAAAGAGCAGAGATAAAATGGGCTCTGAGAAGGCAGTGGGCCGACCTCCTGACAGACCAGGGAAAGCTGACAGCTTTCATGGGTCAGTAACCAATCTTTATAGCTTCAAGACAAGGAAAATTCCTGCTGGAATGTTTGCGTTAGGTGATTGGTTGGGGTGCTATAAAGTGTTTATTAGAGTGCATGTCTTTGCCTAATTGGGAATCAGGAAGCTTGTTAGTAATGATCAGGGGGATTTTGGCAATGGGTACAAAGAGGCTTAGTCAGCTTTGGAGGTGACCTTGGTTTTGAACTCCACTTCTGTGGCCTTGGCTCAAAGCTCGCACCTCTGGCCTTGAGGGCAGGACTCAACACAGAGCCCATTCCCTGCCTGTCACATTCCTTCCTTCTTTTTCTGGGGGCGAGTTGCCGATCCTCTGTTTCAGAGATCTGGGATAAACATACAAAAATGAGACCATTTTCCTTATATGTCAGGAATCCATGCCCACCTCTCTAGAGTGATGATGAAGTGGGAGGAATTACTGATCTCTATGAAGCAATAAATTAAAAGACGCTTACTTCTTGGAAGGAAAGTTATGACCAACCTAGATAGCATATTAAAAAGCAAAGACATTACTTTGTCAACAAAGGTCCGTCTAGTCAAGGCTATGGTTTTTCCAGTGGTCATGTATGCATGTGAGAGCTGGACTGTGAAGAAAGCTGAGCCCCAAGAATTGACGCTTTTGAACTGTGGTGTTGGAGAAGACTCTTGACAGTCCCTTGGACTGCAAGGAGATCCCATCAGTCCACTCTAAAGGAGATCAGTCCTGGGTGTTCATTGGAAGGACCGATGTTGGGAATATTTTGGCCACCTGATGCAGAGAGCTGACTCATTTGAAAAGACCCCGATGTTGGGAAATATTGAAGGCAGAAGGAGAAGGGGACGACAGGATAATATGGCTGGATGGCATCACCGACTCAATGGACATGAGTTTGGGTGGACTCCAGGAGTTGGTGATGGACAGCGAGGCCTGGCATGCTGTGGTTCACGGGGTCACAAAGAGTCGGACATGACTGAGTGACTGAACTGAACTTAATGTCACTATCCAGAGATATCTATTATTTGCTTGAGACTGGATGGTTCAGTGGCTAAGTCGTGTCTGACTCCTTGTGACCCCATGGACTGTAGCTTGCTAGGCTCCTCTGTCCATGGGGTTTTCCAGGCAAGAATACTGGAGTGGGTTACCATTTCCTTCTCCACTGAGAATGGATCAGATCAGTTCAGTCACTCAGTTGTGTCCAACTCTTTGCAACCCCATGGACTTCAGCACGCCAGGCTTCCCTGTCCACCATCAGCTCATGGAGCTTGCTCAAACTCATGTCCATCGAGTCAGTGTGCCATCCAACCATGGATGCTGCTGCTGCTGCTGCTGCTAAGTCACTTCAGTCGTGTCCGACTCTGTGTGACCCCATAGACGGAAGCCCACCAGGCTCCCCCTTCCCTGGGATTCTCCAGGCAAGAACACTGGAGTGGGTTGCCATTTCCTTCTCCAATGTGTGAAAGTGAAAAGTGAAAGTGAAGTTGCTCAGTCGTGTCCGACCCTTAGCGAGCCCACGGACTGCAGCCCACCAGACTCCTCCATCCATGGGATTTTCTAGGCAATAGTACTGGAGTGGCTTGCCATTGCCTTCTCCGCCAACCATGGATAGCCTTTCATTTTTATGTATTATTCTATTTATTCTTACAAAAATAAGAAGATAGTAGATAAATAAGATTTTGTAATTTGTTTTTAAATTTAAAATGACATAATTTATGTGGTTAGATATGTTTAGAACCTGAATGTTAATAAATATGTATATACATATGGAAAAGATATACCCCATTATTATATATAATAATGTATATATTATATTCCATTATTCCCTTCCATGCATGTGCCCCACATATTTTTAACCAGTCTTCCATTGTTGGACATTAAGTATGTTTGCTGTTTTTCTCTGTTGTTAATAATATTCTGTTGAACATGTGTAGATTTTAATATATATCCATGTATATATTTCTTCAGTTCAGTTCAGTTCAGTTCAGTCGCTCAGTCGTGTCCGACTCTCCGCGACCCCATGAATCACAGCACGCCAGGCCTCCCTGTCCATCACCAACTCCCGGAGTACACTCAAACTCATGTCCACAGAGTCGGTGATGCCATCCAGCCATCTCATTCTCCGTCGTCCCCTTCTCCTCCCGCCCCCAACCTTTCCCAGCATCAGAGTCTTTTCCAATGAGTCAACTCGTCGCATGAGGTGGCCAAAGTATTGGAGTTTCAGCTTTAGCATATTTCTTAGGATGTGGTTTTTAGATGTGGAATTTCTGGGTCAAAAGAAATGTTTAGTTTTTCATTTTAAACAATATTCAGTTGTATTAAACAAAATTTTAAAAGTATACTGGGACTTCTCTGGCAGTTCAGTGGTTAGGACTCCATGCTTCTACTACAGGGGGCTGGAGTTCCATCCCTGGTAGGGGAACTAAGATCCTGCAAGCCATGGGTATGGGCAAAAAAAAAAAGTATAGAACATTTAATCATCAGCTTTAAGGTTTATGTTGCTCCTAATTTTGGCATGTAATTGAACTTTCCAATCTGCTCACACTTGCTGAATTGATTCCACTATGTATTCTAAGATGTCATTTTCCTCTTGCAAATTTTTCTTTGCTTCTTCTAACATTTATGGTGTTTCTTCTTGAAAGTGGTGAAAGCATTGCCAATGGGATAAGGTGTCATTAGGCCGTCATCCACCAGCCTGATGTCATCACAAGCATCTTCTACATTTTGGAATTGTTTCTTTATCCCTTCTTTTTCTTCCTTTAGTTCTGGGCTTCTAGTTAATCTGCGCAAATTTATTATCTCTTGTTGATTTTCAAAAGTAATAGTGATATCTTTTGTAAGGTCCAGTGAACTAGTAGCACTCACTCCATGAATCTGTGAAGATTAAATGTGATAATCCAGGTGAAGTGCCCATCTTGATGATAAACGCAGTCAAAGGGACCTTTGGCTTTGCAGATCCTAAGGGCAAGGCCTTGGTTGTGGGGTCCTCAGACTCCCCCAGGAGTACTCTCAGCCAAAGAAAAGGTGATCTAAGGCCCACTGAGAGTCTTGGCAATGGTGCTCCATCTTGGTTGATTGGGGACCTCATCCCACATTGACCCTCAGCTGCATATTGTTAGCATCCCACGCCCCCCAACACCCCGTGGCCAACCCCCAGGCTCTGACTAAGAGCCTAGGACACCAAGTTCTCAATTCCCCCAGGAATGCTTATTTTTAAACCCTTTGAGGTATAATGCCTAACAGCTGCAAGAAAGATGATACCA
Organism: Moschus berezovskii; assembly: GCF_049115385.1. NCBI lineage: Eukaryota > Metazoa > Chordata > Mammalia > Artiodactyla > Moschidae > Moschus > Moschus berezovskii. The sequence continues at coordinate 128,767,850 of NC_142488.1, read as the reverse complement.
TTTATCAGCAGTGTCTGAGGGTGCCTGGTTTCATGCGTTACCACTAATCCTGAATATCATTATCTCTTTTTATCTCCTAGGTGAAAACTTTTCTGTTTAAATATTTTTTGTTTCATTACTATTTGGTGTTGAATGTTTCCCTGTATATTTATTAGTCACTAGTGTGAACGGTAATTGCATACCTTTTGCCCGTTTTTCTGCTACCAGGTGTTTATTTTAGTTCTCTTAGTATGTATTGTCTCTTCTTCTGTGTGTCTATTAACCCTTTGTCTGTTATATGGATTGCAAATTTTTTTTCATTTTGTAGTTCGCTTTTTAATTTTGTTTTTGATGTTTTTCTGCTATATAGAAGTTTTAAAATGCTCCTATAAGCTGTGTATGACTTGCTTTCCTCCCTTCAACCTGATATGACCAAAATGGAATCCTTGATCTAAGTTGGGTTAGTTTGATTTTTTTCCCTAAGAACTTGAATTTGAAACACTGAGACACTGGATCGCTTACATGATTGAAGAAGGCACTTAGAATGCTGGCATGATATTGCCACAGCCTCACGAAAATAACTGATATGGAAGAGGGAAATCTAAAGGATTTCAGAGAAAGTCACTTTGTCACTATAAGAATGAAACATATGTATAGAGAAAAGACGAAAGAGTGAAAGGACAGGAGCAATTTTGGACTGGAGGATACCAGACTGAACTGAGGTCTCAAGTAAAGTTCTATACTGAAAATAAGGGAATTGGTTGCAAGTTTTCATATTGAACACTGACAGCCCACAACCCTATTTTCTCTGTTCGCTCCCAAAACAGGGGCCCTAAAGATAAGAGATGAGAGAAATCTTCTCTGTGAAAACTGGTCCTAAACAAAACACACACACACACACACACACACATGCACACGTGTACATTTAGCTGTCTCCCACTGAAAGAGGTTCCTGATTTATGATGTATTTCACATACAGAAAATCTTATTTCCCAAATATAGAAATTCCAGTGAGACTTTTAGTAACTCACTAATAAATGTGAATGGATAGCAAATAACCACACATATTTAAGCAAAGACTGTAATATTAACCGATTCCTGGGTTGGGAAGTTACCCTGGAGAAGGGATAGGCTACCCACTTCAATATTCTTTGGCCACCTGGTGGCTCAGATGGTAAAGAATCCACCTGCAGTGTGGGAGAACTGAGTTTGATCCCTGGGTCGGGAAGATCCGCTGGAGGAGGGTATGGCAAGTCATTCCAGTATTCTTGCCTGGAGAATCCCCATGGACAGAGGAGCCTGGCGAGCTCTGGTGAGGAGTCCATGGGGTTGCAAAAAGTTGGACACGACTGAATGACTAAGCACTAATATTAACAGTAGAGTTCAAAATGAACAAAAGTAAAGAACTTGGAGAAAATAGAGATGACCCAGAGGGATGGGATGGGGAGGGAGGTGGAAGGGGAATTCAGGATGGGGAACACATGTACACTCATGCCGGATTTAAGTCAATGTATGGCAAAACTGATACAATATTATAAAGTAAAATAAATTAATTAAATTAATTAAAAAAAAACCTTTAAATGACACTGTAATTTATATCCTCTGACAATCAGAGAAAATCCCATCACTGAACATGAACAGGATGCTATTTTAAAGGAATATTCTGAAAACAAGGTAGAGCTCCTGGAAATTAAATATGTAATTGCTGATGTGAAAATTTAATGAAAGATTGGAAGATAAATTTGAGCAAATCTCAGTGAAATAGAAGAAAAAGGGGAAAAGGGAATACAAGGGAATAAAAGCAAAAAAAATAGACAATCATTACAAGAAGTCAAACATCCAACTAACTAAAGCTTTAGAAAGAAAGAATAGTGAAGCCATAGACAAGGAAATTATAAAGTGTATGACACAACTTCCTGGAACTGAAGGATATGCGTTTCTAGATCAAAGAACCCATTAAGTGTTCAGCACAATAAATTGGAAAAATTATCCATACTAGGTACATCATCATGAAATTATGCAAAATCATAGCTAAAGATTGGATGCTAAATGTTCCATGGAGAAAAAAAAAAAAACTGGTCACATATTAGAGAACAGGAATCAAAATGGCATCGACCTTCTTAAAAATAACAGTAGAACTAGGAAAAAATGGAGATGGCATCCACTTCTAAAATTGGCAGATAGACAATCAGAATAATCTATAGAGTACATCTAAAAAGTCAGATGCAATATAGAAGTCATATTAATAAAGCACAAAAGAACTAGAGAAAAATCCTAATTCTAAGAGAAGAGGAGAATGAAGAGGGAATCCCGACATTCAAAGTGACTTTGGCTCTAGCATATTTTCCACTCTGAAAGAAACAGCCTCGAAATTGATCTACATTTTGGGTATCATCCTGGGATGAAGAGAAAGAAAGTCAAAGAGTCATGTCCGACTCTTTGCAACCCTGTTGACAGTAGTCCACCAGGCTCCTCTGTACATGGGATTCTCCAGGCAAGAGTGCTGGAGCAGGCTGCCATTTCCTTCTCCAAGGGATCTTCCTGACCCAGGGATTTAACTCAGGTCTCCTACATTGCAGGCAGATTATTTACCATCTGAGCCACCCCAGGCCTATGGGATGAGGAGGAGGATGATCAAATCTCAGGATCCTCCTAGGGGGAAAGATTGAATAAATTACCACCCACTCTAATTCTTGGGGTGAAGGTGAATTAGAAGTAAATTAGACCATAAACGGTCCTGGGTGGTCTGGACAAACCTTAAGTATCTATTAAGATGTTCCTGCAATAGCAGTGCCCACAGGCTCCTGCTGTAAGCAAACAAAAATTCTTCCGTAAAAAAAAGCTATCATTCTAGGCTTCATGTAATTCCTGCTAATAAAGTTTCTTATCAAATATTGAGAAAACAGGCAACTGTAACTAGATACATAAGGAAACAGGACACCAAGAACAAGAATCAACAGAAACCATAGGCAATAGAAACATATCAAATGTGATAGGCAAAATTCTAAGAACATAGCTCCTTAGAGGTCCCCCAAATTCTGTCCCCAGCTATTCAATCAAACATTAATCTAGGTGCTGCTGTAGAGGGATTTTGCAGATATAATTAAGGTCTTAAATCAGTTGACTTTAAGATAAGGAGATTATCCTCTGTGGGCCTGACTTAATCAGACCCACAGAGGACAATTTATTGGACTGTTTCTATTGAAAGGATTTGAAGCATGCATGAGCGGGATTTGGCACAGGGAAAATCTCTGTTGCTGGCTTTGAAGGTGAAGAAAGCCACATGGCCAGGAATGCACAGTATCTGGGAACAAGTGTGCCCCCTAGCTAATAGTAAACACTGAAAGAGCCAACTCAGTCCTATACAATGGCAAGAAATGTAATTCTGCCACAACAATGTCAAGTTGGAAGAAGACTCTCAGCTGCAGATGAGAATGCAGCTTGCCCAAACCCTTGATTTTAGCTTTGTGAAACCCCAAGCAAAGAATTCTGCCTGAATTTCTGACAGGCAGAACTGTGGGCTAGTAATTGGTTGTGGAATTAAATGACTAAATTTGTAGCAATTTGTTATGCAACAGTAGGAAAATCATAATCAACAAAGACCTGAGAAATTGGAACAATCTGTAATCAACTATAAAAGAGCTATGCTTGCTATATTTAAAGAAATAAAAGAAAAGCTTTAAAAGATCAACATGAAACATGAAGCCATGAAATTTGTCACAGAGTTCTACAGTCATCCATGGTAGAGTGATCAGGATGAGATTTACTTTCCTGGCTTAAGCAACTAGAAAACTGGATAAAATAAACGAATCAGCTTTTCAGGCTGGACAACAGGAAGCATATGACTATTATCATAAGGAGAAAAGAAATAAATGAGGCGATCCCTCAAATTGCTCCAACGTATGGCTGGGAGGTGTTTCTAAGCTACAATGCAGAGGGAAGGGGGAGCCAAACACAGCCTTGTGGTGTTGCTGAATTGAAAAGCTAAAGAACAAGATTCAGGGAGGTCAGTGCAGCTGGTAATCACGGGATAGAGTAGCAGAGAGGAGAAAGCTGCAGAGAGAGAACTCCAGAGATCTGTAAAGGTGTTCCCTTGAGCTATCAGCTTATTATTCCTGTGCATGCATGAGAGGAAACTACCAGGCACAGGAAATAGAATCGCGTAAAGCACTAGACTGGACAATTTTCAAAGCTCCCATAGGGATGGGAATATTCTGTGTTCTCACCAGCCAGAGTGAAAAACTTTATCACACAAAAGACATTGGTTAGAGTTGACAGGAAGATAGCACCATGGTAGAGAAGATATATTAGATCTTGAGTCAAGGACACTCCAAGAAGGTTTAAAGGCTCCTTGACATTGGTCTTGGCAATGACATTTTTTATATGACACCAAAAGTGCAAGCAACAAATGCAAAAATGAACAAGTGGGATGACATCAAACTAAAGAGCTTCTGGGAAAAAAAAAAGAAGCAATTAGCAAAATGAAAAGGCAACCTATGGAATGGGAGAAAAACATTTGCAAACCATCTATTTGATAAGGGGTTAATATCCAAAATATGGAAGGAGCTCATACAACTCAATAACAGAAACAAAAAACCCCCAATGAATCAGATTTTAAATGGGCAAAGGACTCAGAAAATGTACAAATGACTGATGAGTATGTGAAAAGTTGTTCAACATCACTAATCTTCAGGGAAATGAAAATCAACACAATAATGAGGTATGACCTCATACCCATTCAAGTGGCTATTGACAAAAGGCAAAATGTAAGTGCTGATGAAGCTGTGGATGTGAAGGGTTCCTTCAACACTGTTGGTGGAAATGTAAATTTTCACAGCCACTATGGGAAACAGTATGGAGATTCCTCAAAAAAACTAAAAATAAAAACACCATATGATCCAGCAATCCCACTTCTAGGTGTACATCTTAAGGAAATTAAAACACTATCTGAAAAAGATATCCATACCCCTACGTTCATTGCAATATTATTCACAATAGCCAAAACTTACACACAACCTAAATGTCCCTTGATGGATGAATGGATAAGTAGAGTGTGAGATATACAAAATGTGAGACACACATACACATACACACAAGGATATTATTCAACCATGAAAAAGAAGGAAATCCTGCTATTTGTGACAACACGATGGACCTTGAGGGCATTATGCTAAGTGAAATAAGACAAAGAAAGAAAAATACTGTATAGTCTTACTTATATGCAGAATCTAAAATGCTGAACTTATAGAGAATAGAGTGGTGGTTGCAGGAGCTGGAGGGTAGGGCAAATGGGCAGATGTTGGTCAAAGGGTACAAACCCTCAACTAAATAAAATATGAATAGTTCTGGTGATCTGATATACAGAATGGTGACTATAATTAGAAATACTGTATTATTATATACTTGAGAATTGCTGAGAGTAGATTGTAAGTATTCTCTCCACAGAAAATAAGTGTGCAATTATATGAGGGGATGGAGGTGTTAACCTTATTGTAGCATCTTGCAATATATATGTGTATCAAGTCATCACATTGTAAACCTTGAACTCACATATGTTATGTGTCAGTAATATCTCAAAAAAGCTGTGGGGGGAATGTAAAAAATAATATCTCAATAAAGCTGTGGGGGGAATGTAAAAAATATAGTTAAACAGACAAACAAAACAACATATGCTGTCTACAAAAGATGAATTTTAAATGGATATTCACAAGTAGACTGAAAGTTAAAAGATGGAAAACAATATATAAATAATGCTATAAGAAATTGGGATTGATTATATCAATACAGTTCAAGACAAACAGTTTTATTAGTGAGAAAGGTGGGCATTTCTTAATGATAATAGACAATACCTCAGGAGGAAATAATAATTCTAACTCTGCATATGCCTAAAATACAGCCAAAATGTCATTAAAACAAATTTGACTATATTAGAGAAGAAGATAAACCCCCTAACATAATCAGAGATAAATACCCTGTCTCAATAATTGATAGAACTAGATGAAAAATAACTAAACATATAGAAGATTTGTAAAATGCTATCAACCACATCAACCTAATTGGCATTTATAAAATGTAACATCAAACAATTGCAGAGTATACATTCTTTTTAAATACATATGAAATGTGTACTAAGATAGACATATACAAGGACATCAATCAAATTTCAATAAATTTCAGAAGTTTGTTTTGTAAGTTTATTTTTCTGATTACAGTGAAATTAGATATACATTGAAATACTAAAACTAGAAGAGCCCTAATTATTTGGAAATAAAGCAACATATTTGTAAATAATTCATAGTACAAATAAGAAATCAAAAGGTAGATAATATTTCAAATGGAAAGAAAATGAAAATACAAAACAACAAAGTTTGTGATTGGCAACTAAAGCATGCTTGGAAGGAAATTTATAATAAATGTTCATATTACAGAGAAAGAATGAGAAAAAATAATTGTTACATTTATATCTTATGATCTTAGAAAAACAATACCAAACTGAATCCAGTTAGTAGAATGAAAAGAAATTATAAAGAGCAGACATCATGAAATAAAAAAATTTAAAAACAACACAAAAAGCTTACTAAGTCAAATGCTAGTTTTTGAAGAAGTTAATAAAATTGATGAAACCCTAGCAAAACTGACTTTAAAAAAACAGAATTAAATCAAATAACCAGTACTAGGAATGAAGGGGCAGTTATCCCTATAGGTTCTGCAGATGTCAACAGGGAAATGTTATGCCAGTACATTAGACAAGTGAGAAAAAATGCACTTGAAAAACAAAACAATCAAAACTGATACAAGATGAAATAGAAAATCTGAATGCCTTATACCTGTCAAAATAATTGAACTTATTAGAAACATCTACACAAACAAAATCCCTGTCTCAGATTATCTCACTGGTAAATTCTATTGAACATATCAAAAAGAAATAAGAACAATTTTATACAAAGTCTTTCAGAAAATAGAATAACCCTGATACCAAAACTTGTTAAAGGTATTCTACCAGGAGGACAAATTCAAAAATTTGTATCAAACATTAGCAACTGTATCTAATATGTAAAATAGAAAATACATTTTGACTGAGTGGAATTATCCTAGCCTAGAAGGTAAAAATCGGAGAAGGCAATGGCAAGCCATTCCAGTACTCTTGCCTGGAAAATCCCATGGATGGAGGAGCCTGGTGGGCTGCAGTCCGTGGGGTTGCTATGGGTCGGACACGACTGAGCGACTTCACTTTCACTTTTCACTTTTACACATTGGAGAGGGTAATGGCAACCCACTCCAGTGTTCTTGCCTGGAGAATCCCAGGGATGGGGGAGCCTGGTGGGCTTCCGTCTACGGGGTCACACAGAGTCGGACATGACAGAAGTGACTTAGCAGCAGCAGCAGAAGGTAAAAATAGTCCATGTAATTCATATGTAATAACAGAAAATAAAGATTAAATGTTGAAAAATTATATTTCATAAAAATTAAAAATTTCTCCTCTTCACAAGATACCATTAAGAAAATGAAGAGGCAAGAGATAAGCTGGGTACTATGTTTATCATAGTCCCCAGGTTTCCTGTAAAAACTGCAAGCATACCTGAGGTATAATTCCTTAAAGGCATGGGAGTATTTCTCTGATTCTCTCTCACCTATGTGACTCCCGAAAGGGCTTTCTAACCTGAGCTCTTACATGCTCAGCCTCCAAACTTCACTGCAGAAATCAAAGCATGTTCGAAAGACCTCAGAAGCCTGCCTCCTCCCAAGAGTCATAACCGACCCCTACTTCTGTGCCACTGCATGGACTAGAAGGCCTGATGACCCGGGCACAGGGAGTTGCTAACCCTGGCATGGTTTACTCACCTGCTATGGCTTCTTGAGACTATTAATATCCTTTGTTGTGCTGCTCAGTGAAGTATCCAGGAGATTATGTTTTGTGCTACAAACAAAAACTATAGGTTCAAAAAGCAGTTTTTAAAACTTTGGACACGACTGAGTGACTAAGCACAGCACAGCACAGAACAACTATTTAGCCAATATGCTATGATCTTCAGTTCAGTTCAGTTGCTCAGTCGTGTCCGACTCTTTGCGACCCCATGAATCATAGCACGCCAGGCCTCCCTGTCCATAACCAACTCCCGGAGTTCACACAAACTCATATCCATCGAGTCGGTGATGCCATCCAGCCATCTCATTCTCTGTCGTCCCCTTCTCCTCCTGCCCCCAATCCCTCCCAGCATCAGAGTCTTTTCCAGTGAGTCAACTTTTCACATGAGGTGGCCAAAGTATTGGATCTTCAGTTCAGTTCAGTTCAGTCGCTCAGTCGTGTCCGACTCTCCGCGACCCCATGAATCACAGCACGCCAGGCCTCCCTGTCCCTCACCAACTCCCGGAGTACACTCAAACTCATGTCCACAGAGTCGGTGATGCCATCCAGCCATCTCATTCTCTGTCATCCCCTTCTCCTCCCGCCCCCAACCTTTCCCAGCATCAGAGTCTTTTCCAGTGAGTCAACTCGCCGCATGAGGTGGCCAAAGTATTGCAGTTTCAGCTTTAGCATCAGTCCCTCCAATGAACACCCAGGATCGATCTCCTTTAGAATGGACTGGTTGGATCTCCTTGCAGTATAAGGGATTCTCAAGAGTCTTCTCCAACACCACAGTTCAAAAGCATCGATTCTTCGGCAATCAGCTTTCTTCACAGTCCAACTCTCACATCCATACATGACCATGGGAAAAACCATTGCCTTGACTAGACGGACCTTGGTTGGCAAAGTAATGTCTCTGCTTTTTAATATACTATCAAGGTTGGTCATAACTTTCCTTCCAAGGAGCAAGCGTCTTTTAATTTCATGGCTGCAATCAGCATCTGCAGTGATTTTGGAGCCCCCAAAAATAAAATCTGACACCGTTTCCACTGTTTTTCCATCTATTTCCCATGAAGTGATGGGACCAGATGCCATGATCTTTGTTTTCTGAATGTTGAGCTTCAAGCTAACCTTTTCACTCTCCTCTTTCACTTTCATCAAGAGGTTTTTGAGTTCCTCTTCACTTTCTGCCATAAGGGTGGTGTCATCTGCATATCTGAGCTTATTGATATTTCTCCCGGCAATCTTGATTCCAGCTTGTGCTTCTTCTAGCCCAGCGTTCCTCATGATGTACTCTGCATATAAGTTAAATAAGCAAGGTGACAATATACAACCTTGACGTACACCTTTTCCTATTTGGAACCAGTCTGTTGTTCCATGTCCAGTTCTAACTGTTGCTTCCTGACCTGCATACAGGTTTCTCAAGAGGCAGGTCAGGTGGTCTGGGATTCCCACCTCTTTCAGAATTTTCCATAGTTTATTGTGATCGACACAGTCAAAGGCTTTGGCATAGTCAATAAAGCAGAAATAGATGTTTTTCTGAAACTCTCTTGCTTAGTATAGTAATTAATTCCCTGGCATAACCCACCATAGAGGCATTCTCTGTAGGCTGAAGGACAATGTAATATGAGAAACCAATGCCCTGGACAAACAGATACTTAATTTTTGGGTGGGGTGGTGGTAGTAATCTTAAAGGTGAATCTCCATAGGCAGTTATTGGGGACAGGGCTGTTTGTCAATTGCAACGAAGAGCAGAGGAAGAGTTGGGCTTGGCTGATGCTAGGAAAGCTTCATGGGTCTCTGTAACAAATCACAAGTTTGTAGTGTGAACGTTTGGACAATGAAATCATGTGGCAAGAAAGATTTCTTGGATCTATAACAAGGACATACTGCAAAGAGCTGTAAAATCAGCCCCAATACTCTTATTCTCAGGGTACGTGTAACAGGCAAAAGCCAAGGTGGGGCCTTCTGCTGTACAAATGGTGGAAAGCAGAGAGGAAGTAGGTCACCAGGCAGTGGGCAACCAAGAGGAAATCTGTGTCTAGACTGTCTAGTTCTCTGTTGTAACTCTGACATCTTCAAGGCACTCTTTCATCTCTCTAAAAGGTTTAGCATGGTATGGTTTTCAGAGCCAGTGGCCGTAGCATCCAGGCAGGTATCATGTAAGAACCAGATCTAGCTGCTTCTTAGGGAAGCATGCCTAAGCAGGTGGTATTTATGGAACAAGCTGAATGTACTCATGAAGAGTACTCTGTGCTGGGCACTGTGCTAAACTGCAGTTTCCAGGCAAAAATTGTCTTAAGTCTTGTGAAAGCCCGCAGATAGAAGAACTCATTATTCCCATTTTACAGATGAGAAACTGATGTTCAGAGGAAATAAATGAATGTCTAAGATCACACAGCCTGTCAGTGGTGAACTGCTGTCTTGAACTCAGTCCATCTAATTCTGTTGTTATGATTATCTGGATGGCCTCTTACCAGTCCTCTATGAAAAGAGACAGCAGAGGGTGGTCTTTGAGCATCCAATGGACAAGCAAAAATCTCAAGTGTTGACGCTCACAAAGGAGGGTGAATAATTATAGTTCATAAAAATTAATCTCAGATTTCCACTATATGTAATGTGACACCATGACAACTGTTTTGAACTTAATACAGTGCGTGAATGTATCTATAAGAACTGTGTTTTCTTTTCTTTTTTAAATTTCAGTATAGTTGATTTATAATGTGTTAATTTCTGCTGCACAGCAAAGCGATTCAGTTGTATATATATGTTCAGTTTTACATATATATATGGAAAACAATCACTGGAGACTATCTGCCTCTTGTTGGCTTACAAAATCAAATATCCCGAGAACTTTTTCTTCTTAGAGGAAACCATGAATGTGCCAGCATCAATAGAATTTATGGATTTTATGATGATTATAAAAAAAGATATAACATTAAACTATGGAAAACTTTTGCAGACTGCTTTAACTGTTTACCGATAGCAGCCATCGTGGATGAGAAAATATTCTGCTGTCATGGAGGTATATCACCAGATCATCAATCTACAGAGTGGATTCGGCAAATTATGCAAACAACTGATATACCAGATCAAGGTTTTCTTTGTGATCTTTTGTGGTCTGACACCGATAAAGTTGTCTTAAGCTGGGGTGAAAATGACAGAGGAGTGTCCTTCACATTTGGTACAGAAGTGGTTGCAAAATTTCTCCATAAGCATGACTTGGATCATATATATATATATATATATATATATATAAATTATTTTTCATTTTCTTTTCCATTATGGTTTATCACAGGATATTGAACACAGTTCCCTGTGCTATAGAATAGGACCTTGTTGCTTATCCATTCACTATTTAATAATTTGTATCTGCTTACCTCAAACTCACAATCCTTCCACCCTCCATCTCCCTATGCATTTTTTTTTTTTAGTTCATCACTTGGAACAGAATTTATGCATGGAATATATTTATACTTTTAAAAGCTTTATTCAACTACTTAAAATTTTACAGTGCCCTATAAAACATATGATCATTAGATTCATTGGTGTTTCATTGAAAATGAGATTGATAATTGTATTTAAAATGAAACACATTAACAAATCAATTCATGGGGAATTCCCTGGCAATCTAGTGGTTAGGACTCGGCACTTTAACTGTCAGGGCTCGAGTTCAATCTATGGTTGGGGAACTAAGATCCCATAAGTAGCGCAGCACACAAGAAGTTTGAAAAAAGAAATAAATTATTTCATTAATATTTAATAATCATTAGGAGCTGCTTAAATTGTCTGCCTTAAGGCCAGAGAGAGTGGCTTATATGTAATATTCCTATTTATGTTTTCGTAAGAGAGGATAAAAGGACACATTCTATAGGAAGCATCATGGCACTATGTAACTAATAATCCCTGCTTCAAGTCTACTTTGGGAAATGAGGCCGGGTATAGATAATAAATGAAATCAACATGACCATAATTTCCACTGTATACCTGTTTAATCTTTCTTCTATCCCACCTCACTCTTCCTGTAAAACTCTCTGCTCCATTAAGTTCATGCCAATTGCTGTGCAGCCCTCTCCTTCCCATCCCCACTGATATCTCCTTCTGATCTGTAGACATTCCCCTTTCTGAATGAAGCTTCCCTGGTGGCTCAGATGGCAAAGAATCTGCCTGCAAGGCAGGAGACCTGGGTTCCAACCCTGGGTCAGGAAGATCCCCTGGAGAAGAACATGGCTACCCACTCCAGTATTCTTGCCTGGAGAATTCCACGGACAGAAGAACCTCGAGGGCTACAGTCTATAGGGTCACAGAGTCACACATGACTGAGCGACCAACATTTTCTGTACCCCTGCCCAGTCATCATGTTCAGCTCCACCTCAGCTACCACCATCACTCTGGGAAGTCAACATGCCTAGAATGCCCCCAGCCAACTTTCTGGTCTCAAACCCTTACTTCTTCAGAGCCAATGAGGAATTCCTCTTTCCCCCCTCCCCCAACTCAACCCCTGGTACTTACCCTACCCCACCAGGGCAATCCCCACAAAGTTATCATGAGAAACCACTCCTCTGTAATCCGTTTCAAGCCCCCCGACACTGACCACTTCCTCTATCCCTCCAGCTCTCTGTGGACTCATCTTCTCTTGGATGCCTCACAGACACCTTCAACTCAACAGATTACAACTGAGAGGAGCCAGAAGCACACCCATATATTTAAGTCCTTTAATATAAAACACGTGCAAGTGTTAACAGCACAGGGCTTCTTGGGCCATGGGCGATTTTGGCAATGAATAAGCCAGTGTAGACTCTCTCCAGATTCTGGGACTCAGGTATCAGCAGTCTTTCCCGCATCAGAACATTTCATGAACCTGAGATTTGGCATCATTGTCAAAGATGTGATGGGTCTGCGGGTGGTTGTCCATTGCCCTGTGAATCCTGCAGTTGCTCTGGGTCTCATTGCTCACCAGCTTCAGAACGTTGGAAGACACGTACTTGAGAATGGCAGAGAGGAAAATCTGGGTGGCCGAGTTCTGGTTCTGGGCAGCCTGGTTTTCCTGGAGGAGGTGATCCACATGGCTCTTGGAGAACTGCAGCTTGGTTCTCATGGTACAGGGGAGTGTATGCTTCCTAAGCCCATCGGAGCTGTGATAGCTTCTATTTCCAGACATGATGTTTTGCTCTATTGACCTAGCTTAATTGTTTAGCTGGCCTGAGCTTTTCAAGACACCAGTCACCAGTGCTCGTTCCTGCCAACTCTGTCCCCAGTACTCCAGCCGCTTACTGGTCAGGGAGTAGCCTTTGTGACACCATAGACATTGGGTGTCATTGGTATCCACTGGGCCCTGATCCGTCCTCAACCTAGAAATGTACATGTTAGGTTATCGTAATGACTGGATCAGAATATAACACTGACATGCCATCCAGAATGGTTGATAATACTTAATGTGGGTGAGGATGTAGAGCAACTAGAACTCTCCTACATAGCTGGTGATGTGGGAAATAGTTACAACCACTATGGGAAAAAGTCCAACAGTTTCTTATGAAACTAACTAATATACACCTACTTGATGATCCAGCCATTCTTCTGGATATTTATTCAAGAAAAATAAAATTATATTTACACACACACACACACACAATGTGCACTAGAGTGGTTACATCCCTTTTATTCATAAAATTCCAAACTGGAAATAGCTCAGGTATTCACTAACAGAAAAATGGATAAACAAACCATGATATCTTCATGCATTCAGCAAAACAAAAACAAAAATTCAAACTACTGAAACACATAATCACATGGATGGATTTCATAGATACTGTGTTGAATGTAGAACCCAGACACAAAAGAGTACATACTATATATATATATATATATGTTTATGTACATGAAATATTTATTATGTGTATATGTTTCAGTTCAGTTCAGTTGCTCAGTCATGTCCGGCTCTTTGAGATCCCATGAACTGCAGCACGCCAGGCCTCCCTGTCCATCACCAACTCCCGGAGTTTACCCAAACTCATGTCCATTGAGTCGGTGATGCCATCCAACCATCTCAACCTCTGTCGTCCCCTTCTCCTCCTGCCTGCAATCTTTCCCAGCATCAGGGTCTTTTCAAATCAGTCAGCTCTTCGCATCAGGTGGTCAAAGTATTGGAGTTTCAGCTTCAACATCAGTCCTTCCAATGAACACCCAGGACTGATCTCCTTTAGGATGGACTGGTTGGATCTCCTTGCAGTCCAAGGGACTCTCAAGAGTCTTCTCCAACACCACAGTTCAAAAGCATCAATTCTTTGGTGCTCATCTTTCTTTATAGTCCAACTCTCACATCCATACATGACCACTGGAAAAACCATAGCCTTGACTAAACGGACATTTGCTGACAAAGTTATGTCTCTGCTTTTTAATATGCTGTCTAGGTTGGTCATAACTTTCCTTCCAAGGAGTAAACGTCTTTTAATTTCATGGCTACAATCAGCATCTTCAGTGATTTTGGAGGACAAAGAAATAAAGTCAGCCACTGTTTCCCCATCTATTTGCCATAAGTGATGGGACTAGATGCCATGATCTTAGTTTCCTGAATATTGAGCTTTAAGCCAACTTTTTCACTCTCCTCTTTCACTTTCATCAAGAGGCTCTTCAGTTCTTCTTCACCTTCTGCCATAAGGGTGGTGTCATCTGTATATCTGAGGTTATTGATATCTCTCCTGGCAATCTTGATTCCAGCTTGTGTTTCATCCAATCAGTGTTTCTCATGATGTGCAGGGTGACAACATACAGCCTTGACGTATTCCTTTTCCTGTTTGGAACCAGTCTGTTTTTCCATGTCCAGTTCTAACTGTTGCTTCCTGACCTGCATACAGTTTATGTACATGTATTTGTATATGTATATGAAGTTCTAGGTGAGTCAAATTCTGGTTGCCTTTAAGGTGGAGGAGGGGCAAAATTGATTGTGAAGGGAACTCTCTAGATATGGGTGTAGATTACATGGATATATCAATTTTTCCAAAATTGTGCAGTTGAAACATGTGTATTTTAATGTATGCCATTCTTAACGATAAAAGAAGTATACAAATGTTGCAATCAAGTCTCTTGGGAATTGGATAGGAGATATAGATGAAACAAAAATGGTAGAATGTTGACAGTTGTGGAAGCTAGATGATGGGTACATGAGGTTTCATGATTTTATTTTGCTTATTTTGTTTTTTATTTGAAATTTTCTGTAATTAAATTAAAGAAACAAAGGATGAAAGAATGAAAGAAAGAAGGTAGTCATTATTAATCCGTCATGGTATCCTCATCTTAGAATCTTTTTTAGTCTGTTACACACACACACACACACACACAGGTAACCAGAACAACTTACTCTTATATATTAAAGTGTTTAACTTCAGGTGGTAGGATTTGAGAGATTTTTAACTTCTTTCTATTTTTCTGTACCTTCCAAATATATAATTATGAATATGCATTTCTTTTATAATCAGAAAAGTAAACTATATGAAAATTTGAAAATATAATTTTCATTGAGTTTCTCCTGTATTGTTACTATGGTTTCAAAAATTCAACAGGCTTTACCACATTATCACTCTCAGGAAAAGCAATGCTGCTAATCGTATTATTTGTTAGCAAAAAAAGCTTTTGCCAAGGTATGAGCCTCCAGAGTACTTTTTTTGAGAAGATAAAAATGCAATACTGAACAGGAGATCTGCTTATTAGACATTGGGCATGCTTTCTGTAGAACCAAAATAACTCTTCAGAAATTTCCTGCCAAACTCACAGCTAAACTGTTATGCAAATGTAACTACATCTAAATTAAAAGTGTCGAGATGATACAGCCAACAGACTTTGAAGTATGATTGCTTTTGGTGGTGTAGGCAGAAAGGTTGAGATGTTTTCAAGTAAACAAGCTGTATCACACTTTATTTTGTTTTCTGTTTGGTTGGGGGTTTATAGTGTATGGGAAAATAAGTGAAAATAAAAAGAGTGAAACCTTCATAGAGCAAAACAAAAAACTGGACATGAACTTAATTGCAGGTGGAGTCTGTAAAAGCCTTAGAGCCTTACACAAAAAAAGGGATGATAGACTTTGTATTGTATATGTTGAAGTCTCATTATTTAGCTTTCTGTTTATATCTTGCCTCTCCAACTTGATCTTATTTATTTTCAAGCCTTTAATTTTGTATTGGCGTATAACCAATTAACAATGTTGTATTCGTTTCAGGTAGTTAGAGCAGCAAAGGGACTCAGTCATACATAACTGTGGATCCATTCTTCCCCAAACTCTCCTCCTAACCAGGCAGCCACATAACATTGAACAGAGTTCCTCCCAACTTAATTTTAACATCGATAGCCCCCAAGAGTGGAGAATCTATCTTTTACTTTTGGTTATTTGTCATTGGGCTATACGCTCTAAGAGGGCACACTCCATCTTCTTCATAGTTATACTCTTACCTAGCTCAGTGCCTGAGACATGCTAGGCATTCAATACTTGTTGAATAAATGAACGACTACTCCCAGTAACGTGTTATATGGTGCCTTGTCCATAGTAGACATTGAGTAGATATGTGTATTGAAGTAGTTATCCATTAATCCATTTATTCACCCCATGAATATTATTGAGTGCCTGCTATGTGACAGGCACTCTTCAAGGTACTAAGGACAGGACATTGAGCAAAATAACATTCCTGCTCCCACAGCACTTACATTCTAATGAAAAAATGACTATCTAGACAACATAACAGAATGTGATTTTTAGTCTTCATTGACAGAAATGACAACTTCTCTCCATTTTCAATGTTACCATACTGAACAACTCCTGGGTGCATTGGGCCAACATTTCACTTCTAGGACACTTCATGTTGGTAGGTGAATGTGATTAAGAGTGGTTAAAGGTGACACATATAAGCACACAAAATTATTGCAATTGGACTTTCCAAGATAACGCATGAAAATTGTTACAGAATATACTATTCTTAAAGACTGCATGCTATGAACAATGAGAGAGATGGTTTCCAAAAGAAACAAAGATTCCTTTTATTGACAAAAGATGAATTGTTCCACTATGACTCTCCTCTTTCCAATTTCCTGGTTAGTCAAGAATCAATCAATACTCCTTAGACAGTACCCATTTAAGGCTCTGACAAGTGTTATTTTTTTACAGGCCATTCTTTAAGCCTTTCATTAATGAAAAGCAGTAGTGTAGCATCTATCGCCAATTCTATTCTGTTTCCTGGCCTTGCTCAGTCTGGCCCTGATATTACAAACAGCTGAAATCAGTACATTGTGATACTATGCAAACGTGCCCTGGCAGACTGAGCTAAGAATAGTGTGTGCATTGGGCTAGTTCACTTTATTTGGTGTATGGATGAATTTGGCATTTTTAAAATACAGACACTTAAAAAATCTCTGCATTAGGAGTGTCTTTCCTTATGATGGTTAAATAAACCCAAATCTGTGGAATAACTTTAAACTTGCCGAGTTTAAAACTAGGAATTCAGGGAGAAAGAAAGAAGAGGGCATTGCATTGGGAAAGCAGATATTAGTGTGTTTCATGATGTCCTTTTGGATGAGTTACAGAAGTGTGGGCTGCATGCCCAGTAGAGCTTGGTGGATTCAGCCGTGGTCGATTTACTGTAGCCAAAAGGTGCTGATTATAGCTCATTGCAATCCTGAAGGGAACTTTCTAGTGTCATACAGAAGAGATGGAAATTTGGTCTTGACCTGTTCAACAGTTTTTCAATGACTTGGAGGAGGACATCCATAACATAGGTATAAAATCTGCTTATCTCAAGAATTTGGTAGGGACAGTAAATGTATTTTTAAGACATAATCAGGAATCTTAAAATCTATCCCAGCTAGATACTTCCTCTGAATCTAAAAGCTGAACCTTGATTGATATAAATAAATATAAAATTTTATATTTATGTTGATAAAAGGCTTTTTTATTTTAAGGGAATTTTTAGTCAAAAATCAGGGAATACTCATTTCCAGGTTCTAAATTAACTGATTATGTTCATAAGGCAACCAGTGAAAGATTTTGAACTCAAAAAATAAAAAAGAATTTTTCAACAAAATATGATGGGGATAATATTAAAAACCATTACAGTTTTTACCTGTAATGGTTTTTCAATCCTAGTTGCAATGTTTCTTCCTCTAAAAAAGTCTGAAGAGTATAAACACCATCCTTCTTCACTTTCTCAGGAGAACCAAGCTCTTTTGTCATCACCTGTTTAGTGCATCTTAGGGGTGTGTACGTCTGACTCCTACAACCAAGATGATTGATAATCGTAAAGTCTAATCCTGAGTTTTCCTTTCTCATTTGGGACAGCAAGAAGTGGGCTTCTTTTATACCTAAGGGCTTCCCTTGTGGCTCAGCTGGTAAAGAATCTGCCTTCAGTGTGGGAGACCTGGTTCGATTCCTGGGTTGGAAAGATCCCCTGGAGAAGGGAAACACTACCCACTCCAGTATTCTGGCCTGCAGAATTCCATAGTCAATGGGATCACAAAGAGTTGGACATGACTGAGCGACTTTCACTTTCTATACTTAAAAATTACAAAAGAGCCAACATACATATTGTCTTAGGACAGAAAGCAAGATGTAGAATTTTTTGAAGAGCACCTCATGATTTGTTCCCTTCCCTTGTAAAGCATGCAATACATCAATTATTTGGGAAAAGAAGGGCCAAGTACTGATACCACTCTGTAGGAATACAAATGAGAGTTTATTAAACCCACTTAAAAAAAAAAAAAAAAAGGATTGTCACATGGAGAATTGCAAAAAGCTCCTGGCTTGGAAGGACAGGACTTTTCAAGTGATTCTTGGCACGGTACTGAAAGGAGCATAGTCAGGGGAAAAAAAAATCTCAGAGGTTTTTCATTTACTGAAAGTAGAAATGAGTGAAGTATAAAACATAACTTCCCCAAAACTAGTGTAGTCTTGGTTTTATTAAACAAAGTAAAATGTCCAAGAAAAAGAGTTAACAGCTCAGCTTTGTTATATACTAGTCAGACCATCCTTGTATGTGTTTTGTTCTTTTTTCTTTTTAATTATTTATTTATTTGGCTGTGCAGGGTCTTAGCTGTGGCGCCTGGGATCTTTAGTTGCAGCACGCAGTATCTTCAGTTACAGCATGCAAACTCTTAGTTGTAGCATGTGGGATCTAGTTCCCTGACCAGGGATCGAACCCAGGCCCCCTGTATTGGAAGTGCAGAGTCTTAACCACTGGACCACCCAGGCAAGTCCCTGTATTCTGTTCTGACACTGTAGTTTGAGAGAGATTGACAGACAGAAGTATATCCAAACACTGCTGTCCTTAGAGAGGATGGCAATTCTGGAAGCTACGTGATATGGGGAGTGGAAGAAGGACCTGGGAAGTTTAATCAAGAGAAGAAACGACTAAGGGAGGACACAGTAGTGAACTTCAGTTGTGGGAGGCCTTATGGCCAAGGATGAATGGAATCATTCTCTGGCCTCTACAGATTTAAAGCAGGACTGAGGAAGAAGGCAATGTTTGGCTCAATTTGGGAGAGATCCATGTAGCAGAACTCATTAAAAATGGAAAGGACTATCCATAGAGACAAAGATGTCCCTACCAGTGGGATGTCTTTGAAGAGGGAATCTCAACATTAGATGGGGTCGGAGCAAACTAGGCCTGTGGTCTCCACCATTCCTAATATTCTGCACTAGTTTTGAACAACACTGAAAGAATCTTCTGTTCTTGCCTAGCACCTCTTTCTTAATCAGTTAATAAGTTCCTTTACAATGTGTCTTGCATCATTCTTGTATTATTTTATAGTGATCTGAACATTACAAGATTCTCCTAATTGAAAAGATACATAAAAATTAATATGTGCACATTCTTTGGGGAGGATGGTTTACAAATTTGCTTACAACAATGGTTAAACATCTTCCATCTCTGTACGGTGGTGTCTTTGCTGTATAAATTTGTCATAAGTTCCATCAACATGTATACATATGGCTGAGTCCCTTTGCTGTTCACCTGAAACTACCACAACACTGTTAATTGGCTATATTCCAATACAAAATGTTTATTGTATTAAATAAATATTAAACAAAGAGGTGACTTAACCTTCCTACTCCTTTTATCTGGGGTGCTGTGGGTTTACTCTGACCAACAGAATGTGGCAGAATTATTATCATGTGGCTTCCAAGTCTAGGCATTAAGAAGCTTTTCAGTGTCTGTTTTCACTTGCTTCTATCGCTCCTGGGTTAATTTTGAGGATGACATACCGCATGAGACTGAGATTATGTGGTGAGAAAGAGGGGCCCAGCCATCACAGCCCTTAGTGCTGGAGCCCCCAATAGGAGAGAGGGGCATCTAGGACCAGTCAACCCACCAAGAGACTGCAC
The DNA here is from genome assembly GCF_049115385.1 of Moschus berezovskii. Lineage (NCBI taxonomy): Eukaryota > Metazoa > Chordata > Mammalia > Artiodactyla > Moschidae > Moschus > Moschus berezovskii. Next base: position 128,747,664 of record NC_142488.1, on the reverse strand, counting down.
ATGCCTGAGTGGGTCCATTTGGTATCATGGGGAAGAGAGGTGAGCCATTGCCCCTGAGCTCTGCCCAAGGTGCAAACCCAGGAAATCATGAAAAAATTAATGACTGGTGTTTGACAGAGCAGTGTGTTATGCAACAATAGAAACCAATATGTGCTTTTACTCTGCTAATTTTGTTTCTAAGAATAACCCTATGCGTGACATATGTACACACATGGCCGCTAGAGTGTTTCTAATAAGGAACAAAACAGAAAAAAAAAAAGGAGAAAGAACTGGTTTACAAAGCATAGCATATCCATGTAATGGAATACTCAATAGCACTGAAAAGGAGTCAAGTGGTTCTCTATTTATATGGGCGGAAAGGTGTCTAAGGTATATTGTTAAATGAAAAAGCGATGTTTACGACAGTGTGAACAGTTAACCTCATTTATCCAAATAGACAAGTCTAGGCATAGGCATCATGGGAAAAGACCCTCATGCTGGGAAAGATTGAAGGCAAAAGTAGAAGAGAGTGGCAGAGGACGAGATGGTTAGATAGCATCACTGACTCGAAGGACACGAATCTGAGCAAACTCCAGGAAGTAGTGGAGGACAGAGGAACCTGGCTCCTTCAGTCCAAGGGATTGCAAAGAATCAAACATGACTTAGTGACTAAACAACAACAGGCATACGTGTACATGTTGTAGACACACAGTAACCATCCAGAAGGATGCACACGATAGTTTCGCCAAGTAGTTGGCTAAGGAGCTGGGCTGGAAATAGAGGACTTTATACTCTCTATTCCTTTATATACTGTCTTTTGAGTGTATATTACTTAAACAAGTTAGTTAAAATCAAATTGCCAACATCTGTTGGATATAGAAAAAGCAAGAGAGTTCCAGAAGAACATCTACTTCATTGACTATGCTAAAGCTTTTGACTATGTGGATCACAGCAAACTGGAAAATTCTTAAAGAGATGGGAATTCCAGACCACCTTACCTGATTCCTGAGAAATCCATATGCGGGTCAAGAAGCCAGAATTAGAACCGGACATGGAACAACAGACTGGTTCCAAATTGGGAAAGGAGTACGTCAAGGCTGTATAATATCACTCTGCTTTTTTAACTTCTATGCAGAGTACATCATGGGAAATGCTGGGCTGGATGAAGCACAAGCTGGAATCAAGATTGCTGGGAGAAATATCAATAACTTCAGATATGCAGATGACACCACCCTTATGGCAGAAAGTGAAGAGGAACTAAAGAGCCTCTTGATGAAAGTAAAAAAGGAGAATAAAAAAGGTGGTTTAAAACAACATGTAAAAAACAAAGATCATGGCATCTGGTCCCATCATTTCATGGCAAGTAGAAGGGGAAACAATGAAAACAGTGGCAAACTTTATTTTCTCGGGCTCCAAATTCACTGCAGATGGTGACTGCAGCCATGAAATTAAAAGATGTTTGCTTTGTGGAAGAGAAGCTACGACCAACCTAGACAGCATATTAAAAAACGTTACTAAAAGAGACATTACTTTGCTGACAAAAGGTCAGTCTAGTCAAAGCTGTGGTTTTTCCAGTAGTCATGTATGGATGTGAGAGTTGGACTATAAAGAAAACGGAATGCTGAAGAATTGATGCTTTTGAACTGAGATGTTGGAGAAGACTCTTGAAAGTCCCTTGGCCTGCAAGGAGATCCAACCAGTCAATCCTAAGGAAAAACAGTCCTGAATATTCATTGGAAGGACTGATGCTAAAGCTGAAGCTCCAATACTGTGGCCACCTGATGTGAAGAACTGACTCATTGGAAAAGACCCTGATGCTGGGAATGATTGAAGACAGTAGGAGAAGGGGACAACAGAGGATGAGATGGTTGGATGGCATCATCGACTTGCTAGACATGAGTTTGAACAAACTCCAGGAGTTGGTGATGGACAGCCTGGCATGCTGCAGTCCATGGGGTTGCAAAGAGTTGGACACGACTGAGTGACTTTGACTTCAATGGTCACTACTCTTTGCAACACATTCTGTGTAGTATCACCACGTTAGTATAATTGCAATACCCTTTTTATGATGTCACTCCTCTGTTTACTGAGTCTCAATAACTCTCCACTGCTTAGCAATGTTCTTCAAAGTGAGGGATGTTCTATTTATATATTTAAGCTCATATAGTCAGAAAGAAAAACAACTCTATTACTTTTGAATATCTGCAAATACACTGGCACACTCCCTTGGTATTTATGTGACCATCGATTGTATGAGGGAGACAAGTGGTCCCAAGGAATGTGGGGAGTTCCACCCCACAAAGGGGTTTACGGTGGTGCCATAGCTCACCCTTTCAGTTTCCCCTGATATCAACTAGTTACAGTTTCTGTGAACCCAGAAAGCCAACTTATGGATTTTCAAAAATCTAGCTGGAAGAAAAGAAACCTTTGAAAAATTGATGTCACTTAAAAATATCCCTTCAAAGAAATTCAGCTTTGGGGCTCTTATGAATAACGTAAGCAGAAATTAATGACAAATAATTGGCTGATCTGACCTACTTCCGATTCCTGGTACAAGTGCTTGGCTATATTACAAGTTAAAAACAGTGATCATCTCACAGATGTGACAGAGTTAGCAAAAAAAAGGTGAACTCCAGAGTTTCAAATGTATAAAATCATGTGATACTCAGTTCAATACATTACCCAAGTTCATTTAACAGTGATGAAAGTTTGCAGCTCCTGCTGAGGATTCTCACTTATTCCCATACCACTTGAAACACTTGTTCATTTGCCATGACAAAATGACTGAAATAACATATGAAGGAAACATGATAATAAAACATAAATGCATTCTTTGTCAGAAAATACTGTTGGAGGATGCATAAAAATTATTGTGGCAGCATAGTAACATGAAGGATTCTCAAAATCATTATGCTGAATAAATACCCTTGCTTGCTTAAGTTTACTTTGAGTTGCCTTTCTATTACTTGAAACTGAGTCTTAATATACTATCTACCAATATCCAAATTTGACAGATCCAAATAGTAAACCAGAGGCCAAGGCCACACTGAAATTATTTTTAATCCAGAAGATAAAATGGAACAGGAACTGACAATGTTTAAGCTACTATAGAAGCATAAAAATTAACTACATGGTAGAAAAATATAGGAAAAAACCTTAATGCTTATCAGCAAAGAATTGGTTGTATAACACCTGTTCCAGCCATATGTGAAAATCTATATCTGTCAAAATATTTATTATGTATGGGCATGGAAAAAAAGAAAGAATCTACATACAAGGGTACACCTTGTATAATTCCATGGATATGAAACTAGAAATTCTAGAAAATGAAATTTTGTAGAAATTCTAGAAAATGCAGACAAAACCTTTGGTGGTGGCCTGTGGCCAGGATCAGAGGCAAGAGATCTCTTGGAGCTGATAGAAACGGTCTGTATCTTGGTTGTGGTGGTGGTTCCCTGGCTGTATGCATCTATTAATATCTAAATTTGTACATTGAGGATGGGAGGGGGGGTTGAGGGAGAATGGATATATGTATATGTATGGCTGAGTCCCTTCCTTGTTCACCTGAAGCTATTATAACATTGTTGATCAGCTGTATCCCAAAACAAAATAAAAAGTTGGAAAAAAAGTTTGTCCATTGAATGAATTTAGTTTATTGTATGTAAATCATATCCAATTAAAGTTAACTAAAAATAAATATCAAAAAACATACTAAATTGCATGAGAGGAAAACTAAGCAATGTGCTAAAAACTGAAGATACAGTGCTGAACAGGAAAATGCCCTGGTCTTTCAAGTTGATTTCAGGTTATACAGGCAGGTGTATAACCTGCAAAATAATCAAAGAGTTACTCCAGAAAAGGACTATGAAGGAAAGTGGAGGTTCTAGGAGAGCCTATACTCAAAGAACTGCCTTAGCTTGTGAAGTCAAGGAAGAAAGGTGAAAAAGGTCCAAACAGATGGAGAATCACAAACTTCCATGAACTTCATAAGCCTGATCTCTCATTTGGCATACGGCCAAATTTTTAGTTTTGTAATGAAGAGATATATTTACTACCTAACTAATCAAGTTGAGTGTGGGAGTCACATTACAAATTTCTTTGTATCCCCTTCTTATAGCACCTGGAGAGTAGGATACATGGTAGGCATTTCATATTTACCAGTTGACTAATTTGCCTGCATGCCAAAGAGAATAGACGTATCCAGTGTCCCTCCTAAGAGAGCGAGTGGCCAAGAGAGAAAACAGACTGAATGCTTGGCAATCTGCCCTCATCTCTTCATCCCTTTTGGAGGCCATATGCCCCATGGCTCTTGCTGCCCCCTGCTCTGGCTGGCTGTTCCCTAGTCTGCTCTTCAGACACTCTGTTTGGGGGAAATTTTAAGGTATCTCAGCCTTGTTTGCCCAGGCATTTTCACTTTAGTTTTTCACTTCATAAATTTAATTTGTGCTTTAAAACCCAGCTTCTGCCTTCTAACTCAATCAAATGATTCAGTCACTTTGACAGCCATGGCAAGGGCTCAAGAAATATGTATCAATCAGTTGAAATGTCAACCTCAGCTCATAAAAGGGCTCACTCTGTTGTCCCAGAGCACAAATTCAGCATCTATCTGAAACTGAGCTGAAAATAACTCTCCCAAAGTTGTGCTGTGGGTGCCATCTTTAAACAGCCCAGTTTTAACTGTTACCACATATAGCCTTTAACAGCCAGTATTTTGGACTGTAACGGCTAGTCTGCATGTCATCTGTCTCAACATGCTGTTTCAGGTCACTATTTGGTCAGGTGGCTCTATTGTGTGAAAATTGGCCATTAGCATGGCTAAAAATAGAGAATTTACTCTTCCACAGATACTTTAGAGGTATGCTACTGCTAAGTCACCTCAGTCGTGTCCGACTCTGTGTGACCCCATAGACGGAAGCCCACCAGGCTCCCCCATCCCTGGGATTCTCCAGGCAAGAACACTGGAGTGGGTTGCCATTTCCTTCTCCAATGTGTGAAAGTGAAAAGTGAAAGTGAAGTCGCTCAGTCGTGTCCGACCTTTAGCGACCCCACGGACTGCAGCCTACCAGGCTCCTCCATCCATGGGATTTTCTAGGCAAGAGTACTGGAGTGGCTTGCCATTGCCTTCGGTATAGGGATATGAAAATGGTTGATGTGCTAGAACAAAGAGAACATCTCAGAAACTTGAAGAAAGAATCTCCCAGAAAGTGCTGCTTTTTTCTCCCCCCAAAGCTACAAGCAAGCAGGCAAGTTATAAATGGAATTGCCCTCAGCACCACCATTGATTATTTTATAGATGACTCATTCAATTAAAAGGCTTTTGGTGGTAGCTCTACTAACAAAGCATTGTTCTTTACAAAAAGAAAATTAAGGAAAAACGATGGAATATTTTGTGAAGCATAATATTTATGTAAACTGTGGGGGATGGTTATTTCTGATGTAAGCAAGAGCATGAAAACTAAGAAAGGGATTGAATTAGTGTATGGAACATAGTTCTATACTAAATATTAGGAATCTTTGTCCCTTAAAATAGAGCATCCCTTCACTTTAAAGCCACTGTGCCTTAGAATACTGACAGAACATGTTCAAAGTTAATATAGAGGGAAACCATAGACCTCCAGAACTTCAAATCAAGGAGCATTGCACCACCAAAACTGCATCGATGAATCATGTTATGAGGTATAGTGTAGGCTGTGACAGATTGGCTATTATTCATGTCACCGTGCTGTATTAGTCTCGATATTGAAAAGAAGACATGAAATATAAAAGCAGCCCTTTCTGTATGTAAGAAACCGGAGTGATGGTGTAATGGGAGAAATTGTAAGTAAAAAAATGGCAACAGCCAGTTAGCATGAATAATTAACTTTTCTAGGACACTCCAGGAGCCATAGGAAACTAGAATTTGCTGGAATACCTTTATGTTTTAAATAATTATTTTCTTAGCTACTTTGTAAAATGTCAAAAGCTTTATTCCTTTCAAAATATTACTTATTTGTCCTTATTGTTTCAATAAGTATAATTTTCTTTGCTTGCAAAGTATCTCATCTTCTGTGATCTTGTTTAGTCCTTATAACAGCCCTAAGAAACTGGCAGGCAAGGTGCTACTTTATAGATGAAGAAGAGAAATTGCAAACTTGTCCAGTGTCATTAGCTAGTATATGGCTGAGCAGGGACTCAGATTCACATCTACTGACTCCAAATCACTTTGTTGATTGGCTCCTTTATCCGTTGCTCCTTTTAAAAAAAAAATCTTTAATATAGTTATCAAAATGCATTGGCCTTGATTCCTGGATTTTGAAAACTTTCAAAAGCATTTGGTACATGGATTTGGTTTTGTAGCTGCAGCATGGTCAATATTAAACCAGGCAGAGGGTCTGTACTCTGTTTTTGGACAACTGAAGCCTGGGGTGTTGTACCTGGGTTGTAATCCCAAAGGCATAGGGATCTGGCTGTTGGTGTACAGAATGTTGAAAGACAGTATCCGGGGGAGGGGGGGAATCAAAATTGAAGCCAGATAAATGAAAGAGGAGAGTGAAAAAGTTGGCTTAAATCTCAACATTCAGAAAACTAAGATCATGGCATCCAGTCCCATTACTTCATGGCAAATAGAGGGGGAAACAGTGGAAATAGTGGCTGACTTTATTTTGGGGGGTTCCGAAATCACTGCAGATGGTGATTGCAGCCATGAAATTAAAAGACGCTTACTCCTTGGAAGGAAAGTTATGACCAACCTAGACGGCATGTTAAAAAGCAGAAACATTACTTTGTCAACAAAGGGCCATCTAGTCAAGGCTATGGTTTTTCCAGTAGTCATGTATAGATGTGAGAGTTGGTCTATAAAGAAAGTTGAGTGCCGAAGAATTGATGCTTTTGAACTGTGGTGTTGGAGAAAACGCTTGAAAGTCCCTTTGACTGCAAGGAGATCCAACCGGTCCATCCTAAAGGAGATCAGTCCTGGGTGTTCATTGGAAGGACTGATGTTGAAGCTGAAGCTCCAATACTTTGGACACCTGATGCGAAGAGCTGACTGATTTGAAAAGACCCTGATGCTGGGAAAGATTTCAGGCAGGAGGAGAAAGGCATGACAGAGGATGAGATGGTTGGATGGCATCACCGACCCAATGGACATGAGTTTGGGTGGACTCCAGGAGTTGGTGATGGACAGGGAGGCCTGGTATGCTGCAGTTCATGGGGTCGCAAAGAGTTGGACACGACTGAGTGACTGAACTGAACTGAAACATACAATTCAAACAAGGATTCTAAGTAAGAGAGTAAAGAAGATGGGGAGAATCCAGGAATGAAGAAGTGGGACCTGCAATATAGCTCCAGAGCATACTGGATGATGGGGAGTGGAAGGCAGGGTTTACGGGAATTTACTAAGCCTCTTTCCAGGGCACAAGTAACTCTGGCAATGAGTGAGAAAAGAGTTTTTAAGGGCGTCATGATGGCTCAGATACACAGATTAAACCTATAAATGATCTCAGAATGAGAGCTGGCAAGACACCTATTTCTTTCCTTATGGAATCCAAAAGGTCAATGATTAGATGCTTGATTTTATTTAAGAATGTATGACTTTAAAAACTCAGTATATTTCCAAATTATTATTTATTAAACATTTGTATCCAGGCGATAGTGAAGGACAGGGCAGTCTGATGTGCTGCAGTCCATGGGGTCTAAAGAATCCGACATGACTGAGCTACTGAACTGATACTGATAGATTAAGTGTACATCAGCCAGTCCTTTAAAGAATCATTCTATCTTTCCCGTAATTTGATATTATGTAAAACTACCACAACAATGCAACATCTGAGACACAGTTGAAAATTGATTACAACCATCAAAGAGATTAATTGACCAAGATAATAAAAAAGAACACTTTAAATATAGGAGAATAAAACCATATCCTTTCCAGTGATTGCTGTTGTTGCTGTCATTCAGTCTCTAAGTCATTGTCCAACTCTTTGTGACCCTATGGACTACAGTATGCTAGGCTTCCCTGTCCTTCACTATCTCCTGGAGTTTGCTCAGATTCATGTCCATTGAGTTGGTGATGCTATCTGACCATCTCATCCTCTGTTGCCTCTTTCCCCTCCTGCCCTCAATCTTTCCCAGCATCAAGGCCTTTTCCAATGAGTTGGCTCTTCACATCAGGTGTTCAAAGTACTGGAGCTTCAGCTTCAGCATCAGTCCTTCCAATGAATACTCAGAGAAATCAACCCTTTAATTTCCTTTTAGGATTGACTGGTTTGATCTCCTTGTAGCCCAAGTGACTCTCAAGAGTCTTCTCCAGCACTGCAGTTCGAAGGCATCAATTCTTCAGTTCTCAGCTTTCTTTATGGTCCAACACTCATATCTGTACATGACTACTGGAAAAATCATAGCTTTGACTATACTGACCTTTGAAGCCAAAGCAATGTCATCTGTATATCTGAGGTTATTGATATTTCACCTGGCAATCTCGATTCCAGCTTGTGAATCATCCAGCCTAGCATTTTACATGATGTACTCTGCATAGAAGTTAAATAAGCAGGATGACAATATACAGCCTTGACCTACTCCTTTCCCAATGTTGAAGCAGTCCATTTCCCATGTCTGGTTCTAACTGTTGCTTCTTGACCTGCATACAGGTTTCTCAGGAGGCAGATAAGGTGATCTGGTATTCCCGTGGCTCAGAGGGTAAAGCGTCTGCCTGCAATGCGTGAGACCTGGGTTCGATCCCTGGGTCAGGAAGATCCCCTGGAGAAGGAAATGGCAACCCACTCCAGTACTCTTGCCTGGAAAATCCCATGGACAAAGAAGCCTGGTAGACTACAGTCCATGGGATTGCGAAGAGTCGGACATGACTGAGCGACTTCACTTTCACTAAGAATTTTCCACAGTTTGTTGTGATCCACACAGGCAAAGGCTTTAGCATAGTCAATGAAGCAGATGTTTTTCTGGAATTCCTTTGCTTTTTCCTTGATCCAATGGCAATTCAATATCTGGTTCCTCTTCCTTTTCTAAACCCTGCTTGTACATCTGAAATTTCTCAGTTCACGTACTGCTGAAGCCTAGCTTAAAGGATTTTGAGCATAACCTTATTAGTATGTGAAATGAGCACAATTGTACAGTAGTCTGAATATTCTTGGGATTGGAATGAAAACTGACCTTTTCCAGTCCTGTGTCCACTGCTGAGTTTTCCAAATTTGCTTACGCATTGAGTGCAGAACTGTAATAGCATCATCTTTTAGGATTTGAAATCGCTCAGCTGGAATTCCATCACGTCAACTAGCTTTGTTCATAGAAATGCTCCCTAAGGCCCACTTAACTTCACATTTCAGGATGTCTGGCTCTAGGGGAGTGACCACACCATTCTGGTTATCTGGGTCATTAAGACCTTTTTAATATAGTTCTTCTGTGTATTCTCGCCACCTCTTCTTAATCTCTTCTATTTAGGTTCTTGACATTTCTGTCCTTTATTGTGCCCTTTATTGTGGGAAATGTTCCCTTGGTATCCCTAATTGTGTTGAAGAGATCGCTAGTCTTTCCCATTCTATTGTTTTCCTCTTTTTCTTTGCATTGTTCACATAAGAAGGCTGTCTTATCTTTTCTTATTATTCTCTGAAACTGCATTCAGTTGGGTATATCTTTCTTTTTCTCCCTTGCCTTTTGCTTCTCTTCTTTTCTCAGTTATTTGTAAGGCCTCCTCAGACAACCACTTTGCCTTCTTACATTTCTTTCTCTTGGGGATGGTTTTGATCATCACCTACTGTACAATGTCACGAACTTCCATCCATAGATCTTCAGGCACTCTGTCTACTAGATCTAATCCTTTGAATCTATTCATCACTTTCACTATATAAGGGATTTGATTTAGGTCATACCTGAATTGCTTAGTGGTTTTCTACTTCCTTCAACTTAAGCCTGTATTTTGCAATAAGGGGCTTATGATCTGAGCCACAGTCAGATCTAAGTCTTGTTTCTGCTGACTGTATAGAGCTTTTCCATCTTAATTTGCGAAGAATATAATCAATCTGATTTTGGTATTGACGATCCAGTGATGTCCATTGTATAGAGTCCAGTGACTGTGGACTTCTAAAGAACATACTTGATAATTGACAAAATACAAACTGTAATTCAAATATACTGACTGGCATTCTGATACCTATTTCTAGGAAGTCATTTGACTCTGTGGACTCTGCAGAGTAGAGGGAATTACAGAGAGGTTACAAGTGTACTCAGTTTGATGTGTGAAAACATTTTAGTAATTCCAATGAACAGATCATAATGAATTTAAAGAAGGGAATTTGAATCCAGTTCATTTATAAAGTTCAGTAAGAAAGTGGTAGGATCTTCTTAGTGGAACCATATCAACTAAACCAAAATTAAACTTTCCCAAAGACTCAGGATGTTTGGCCATACTATTTTTGGCCAGAATGACTGTTTTCCATTATGTGCCTGTGCCAAGCTTTTTCCAAGATGCACTGTGTTTAGCTGTTAGCCCTGAACATACATGACCTCAGTGTTGTGATTTAAGTGACATGATTGAGGGAATAAAATGAGTCTGCTGAAAAGGGAGGAATACAAATAAGATCTAAATGACATTTTCTGTTCTAACTATGAGAACCAGGGACTCAAATCATGACCCATCTATAATGTAAAAGTTCATTTCCAGAAAAAAAAAGAAGTAATGGTAGTAATGAAAGTAATTCAGTTAGAGAACTAAGTATAGAATAACCATTGATAATCATTGTTTACCTAGAGAAACTGATTTCTTATGGTATGCCATGATATTACCATAATCATAGCTCAGTGTATTGAATCAAGTATGTATTGATCCAATTCACCTTAAACAAGGGCTGACACTCTGCCAGGATTTGTAGGAACATAGCAACTAGAACAAAAACCTCATAAGAGCAAATGGAGATTGACGGGAACACGAAGCAAGGAAGAGTGATTTCAAACAGAGGGAATAAACAAAGTCTTCATGGAGGAGTTGAACTGACCTTGAATTTTGATCAAAGATGAGAACAAGACTGCAGATACAGGGGGGCAACGTTTGCAAAGAGTAATGCACTGGGATCATCTCTAGAACAGAGAGATATTAAGTAGTCGATCCTATTTCCAAGGTCCATAGGAAGCTCAGGCCATGTGGCTGAGGATATGGAATAACATGGTAACTAGTTTAGATTTTATTCTATGGATCTAGTAAAGGTGTTTAGTAGGTGAATGACATGATCAGAGCCGTATATTGAAAAATCATCCTGATGATATGGAGAAAAGGGAACCCTCCTACACTGTTGGTAGGAATATAAACTAGTACAGCCCAATATGGAGAATAGTATGGAGGTTCCTTAAAAACCTAAAAATTGAAATACCATATAATCCAGCAATCCCACTCCTGGGCATTTATCTGGAAAAGATGAAAACTCTAATTTGGAAAGATACATACATCTCAGTGTTCATAGCAACACTATTTATAGTAGTCAAGACATGGAAGCAACCTAAATGGTCATTGACAGAGGAATGGATAAAGAAGATGTGAGATATATATATATATATATATATATTCCATCCTATGACTCACTGGAAAAGACTCTGATGCTGGGAAGGATTGGGGGTGGGAGGAGACGGGGACAACAGAGAATGAGATGGCTGGATGGCATCACCGACTCGATGGACATGAGTTTGAGTGAACTCTGGGAGTTGGTGATGGACAGGGAGGCCTGGTGTGCTGTGATTCATGGGGTCACAAAGAGTCGGACACGACTGAGCGACTGAACTGAACTGATACATGTATAGGATGGAATATTACTCAGCCATAAAAAGAATGAAATAATGCCATTTGCATCACCATGGATGGACCTAGAGATTATCATACTAAGTGAAGTAAGTCAGACAGAGATGACTCATATGATATGGAATCTAAAAAAAAAAAAATAGATACAAATGAACTTATTTATGAAACAGAAACAGACTCAAGAGACATAGAAAATAAACGTTTGGTTACCAAAGGGGAGAGGGGTTAGGGGAGGGATAAATAAAGAGTTTGGGATTAAGTTCAGTTCAGTTGCTCAGTTGTGTCCGACTCTTTGCAACCCCATGAATCACAGCACGCCAGGCCTCCCTGTCCATCACCAACTCCCGGAGTTCACTCAAACTCATGTCCATCGAGTTGGTGATGCCATCCAGCCATCTCATTCTCTGTCGTCCCCGTCTCCTCCAGCCCCCAATCCTTCCCAGCATCAGAGTCTTTTCCAGTGAGTCAACTCGTCACATGAGTTTGGGATTAGCAGATACAAAATACAAACTGCTATATATAAAATAGATAAACAACAAGAATTTACTGTATAACACAGGGAACTATATTCAATGTTTTGTAATAACCTATAATGGAAATAATCTGAATAAAATATAAAACTGAATCACTTTAGTATATACCTGAAGCTAACAAAATACTGTAAATCCACTATACTTCAATTGAAAAAAACCCAAAGGTCACACCCTGGTGATAACATGAAGGATGGAATGGAGGGAAATGAGAATAGAAACAGAAAGATGACTTAAGGGACTTCTGTCATAATGTTAGGAAAGAATGAGGGCTTGAATTAAGTTAACTTGACCACGGAGTAGAGCTCAGACGCCATCCATATTATGGTTTTACAATTAATAGGATTTTGTGATTACCTACATAAGATGTGGTTTAAGATAACAGAGATTAACTGTGTGAAAGTTGCTCAGTCGTATCCAACTCTTTGCGACCCCATGGACTGTAGCCCACCAGGCTCCTGTGTTCATAGAACTCTCCAGGCAAGAATACAGGAGTGCGTTGCATTTCCTTCTCCAGGGTATCTTCCTGATCCAGGGATCAAACCCAGGTCTCTTGCATTATAGGCAGATTCTCTACCATCTGATCCACCAGGGAAACCCTCACCTTGTAGTACCATTAAACAAAATGAGGAAATCAGGAGAAGCAGCTTATTGGACAGGAGTTTGTTAGTCACTCTGTATCTGACTCTTTGCTACCCTGTGGACTCTAGCCCACCAGGCTCCTTTGTCCATGGGATTTTCCAGGCAAGAATACTGGAGTGGGTTTGCCATCTCCTTCTCCAGACAAAAGGCTTCCTTGACCAGGAATCAAACCCAGACCGCAGCGGTGAGAGTGCCGAATCCTAACCACTAGACCACCAGGGAGCGTCAAGTGATGAGTTTAATTTAAAAAAATTTTTAGTTTAGGGAGTCTAAGGAACATTTTCCCTTGTACTGCAAGGAGATCCAACCAGTCCATTCTAAAGGAGATCAATCCTGGGTGTTCATTGGAAGGACTGATGCTAAAGCTGAAACTGCAGTACCTTGGCCACCTCATGCGACGAGTTGACTCACTGGAAAAGACTCTGATGCTGGGAAGGGTTGGGGGCGGGAGGAGAGGGGGATGACCAAGAATGAGATGGCTGGATGGCATCACCGACTCTGTGGACATGAGTTTGAGTGAGCTCCGGGAGTTGGTGATGGACAGGGAGGCCTGGCGTGCTGTGATTCATGGGGTCGCGGAGAGTCGGACACGACTGAGCGACTGAACTGAACTGAAGTGAAGGAACATTTACCTGGAAATATCCACCCAGTAGTTGGTAAGGTTAGATCTGACACCTGGATGAAAGATGAGTGCTAGACATGGAATAGAGAAAAGGAGAGATGAGCAGGCTTGGAGGAAAGAACCAGAGAAGAGTAATGGAATCAAAGAACCTGTAGGGATGAATTTGACTTAAAGTGGTGGGGAGATGTTTCTTTCTCTGAAACAGAAAGAAAATGAGAAAGTAAGTGAACAGAGAGATGACTTCAGAAGTGGAAGAGAAAGATCTCGAGTGAACCAGCAAAGATGGCTTTGATTGTCTTGAGTCTTCTCTGTAAAGTTTGAATGGAGAGTAAGAAGAGCTAAGGAAGAATTAGGGACTCAATATGTGTAGGAAATGTTCAGAAAATTTTTTGCATGAAAGGCATGCGGAGTATCATCACTCCTAACATGTCATACTAAGAAACTGATAAGAAATATTCAAATAGCTTTATCTGGGAAGCAGTTAAACTTGTTAACAAACACTGCCAATATATATCTTCTAATGAAAAAAGTCACTACAGCATGACAGAACGAAGGAAAATAAATAGCCTGTTCATATGTAACTAATTTAATTTATATGTCAAGTGATTTTTGAGTGGTATTTCTAAACTTTTATACCTTTAAAAACATTCTTTTTCTTGATGCCTGGTTGATTTTTCATGTTTTCACACATCATGTGATTTTTTTCCATCCATCTTTTGCCTGGTTGATTTTTCATGTTTTCACACATCATGTGATTTTTTTCCATCCATCTTTTCTTATACAATTAAAAAATAAATTCTTTCCAGATTTTAATCATTTAAAAAACTGACCATATTACACTTTTATAACAAAAACTTACAATATTACTCTGTTCTTGATTACCACATGCCTCGAGAACCCAGACTATTGCTTTTAAGTTGTATGGCTGTAATGGAGCATTAAAAATAGTAACCAAATTTTGTTGGTAGTTGGATTGCTCCTCCACCCTTAAATGATCTGTCACAGAATTTCCGAAGAGTCCATTGAAGCTACCCAACTTCCTGCATTAATTTGAACTAATTGAGCTTTAGGAAAGAGTGGCATGTTTCTTACTTCCCTATCATTGCTACAGAGGAGGAATTTGTTAAGACTTTAACACTTCGCCATAGGGCAAGTCTACTCATGTTGCCATGGTTACTCTTGGTCAATTTAAAAAAATACAGAAATCACAATTTGTGCCAATGAATAATTTTATCAGTCACTGACAGAATCAATAGCTTCCTGCTGCTCTTTTTTCTTTCTGAGTGAAATTTTTGCATCCAGTAAGTATTAAATAAATAGTTATTGAATGGAGCAGACAGCTAAGAAAACCAATTCAGTGGATTAAAATGATACATTTACTCCAGTAATAATAGATTGTAAAGGCTTGAGTCTGAAGAGGAATTCAGAGATCATTTAGTCTGAATCTTCTCATTTCACAGATGGGAATAAATGATGCACAGGTGTAGAAAGGGACTGCTTAAGGTCACACAGACAGTAAATGATCAGAATATATAAACACGATTCTTTCTCATATAGCAAAATGAGGCTGGGATTTTATTTTTCAGAAAAGCTATGGAAATACATGAAAAAAAGCTCAGATCTTCCTTATCAGTGATTTTATTGATCATCGCTGGGATATATAGCAGTGAACTCTAGGAGTTCTGTGATGAAATTCAGGGAGACATAATGTAAGTCATATCTGAGGAGCTGCAAATATTGGCCTACAGTCCATCTAATCAGGATGGCTATCTTACTGATGGAGATACATTAAAGCTGTACTTATGAATGTAATATACTAAGATATAAGTCCTTTGGGGGAGATGCTGTGTCATCTATTCAGTATAAATGTGTACATATGAATCTGAAGAAGACACCATTCTTGTTCTCAAGGAGCATTTTGTATTCCCCTCCATACTGAATACAGTGAATTTCCTGGCTTATTAATTGACATGGTGCTCCTCTATCCCTTCTCCCCAAATGACTGCTGTGGTTTGCAATAGGACTTGTCTTTGTGGCAGGTTTGGATCCTGGTTTGCCTATAGGAAGTATGCCTCAAATCACATATTCATTTGGTATCTTAGAGCTTATGCATTTGACTTTTGTGTGTTAAGACAAGAGAGGACACAAGCAACTGCCAAGAAGAGGGCACAAGAGGTCCTTGTGGACTCTTCTAACACACTGGTTTCAAGGCAGTCAGTTCAGTTCAGTCATTCAGTCATGTCCAACTCTTTGTGACCCCATGGACTGCAGCGTGCCAGGCTTCCCTGTCCATCACCAACTCCCAGAGGTTGCTCAAACTCGTGTCCATTGAGCTGGTGATGGCATCCAGCCATCTCCTCCTCTGTTCAAGGCAGTGGTTTCAACAAAATAATTTCAAGGCAATGGTCATTGGAAAAGGAATTTAGAAGGCAAAGAGTACAGTACTTCCCATGGTAGTCTTAGATGAGAACAGTAATTTTCAAAAGTTTTTAAGGAGGAGAACCTTTTATTTTTTCAAACAAAATTTTGTATAAAACAGTTCAGTAATCATATAAAACAGATAAGAGCAGAAATGCTCTTAATGAGTCTAGAATACGCGGGTTGGGCCCTCACCAGCTAGGCTTACTCTTTCCTCCTCTTATTTTATCAATGAAGAAAGATAATTCCAGATAAGTAAAAATGAATTTGCCCTAAAATTAATTGTTAATAAGTGATACAACCAGAATTGGATCGTAGATCTATTTTTTACTCTACCATATTGCCTCAAGAATATTGAATTTACTTGGGATCTAGGCTATCATAGACTCATTGGAAGGCATGAAAGAAGCTAAAGATGCAAAGTTTTCCTCGAAGGAATTTACAATCATAGTAAAGATGAAACAAAATTAAATTTATTTGGAAAATGTCTGCTGAACATTTGCTACTTTTGATGCACTAGGAGTTTAAAGGTTAGTAAGAGCACAGGCTCTCAAGAAGCTCATAGAATTAATTAATGGAGAAAGCGATTGGCTGAATAATGGCCCCCAAAGACATCCAGGTCTTAATCCCTGAAACCTGCAAATGTTACCTTATATAGTAACAAGGGCTTTGCAGATGTGATTAAGTTAAGAATCTTGAGATGGGGAGATTATCCTGGTTTATCCAGATGGACCCTGAATATAATTACAAATGTCCTTACAAGAGGGAGGAGGCAGAGGCAGATTCTACTGCAGAAGAGAAAAGACGATGTGACAACCTCAGCAGAGAGAGAAATATTTGAAGTTGTTGGGCATTGAAACATGAAGGAAGGGGTCATGAGCCAATGAATTTGAGAAATTCAGAATGTCTCTAGAAACTGAAAAAGGAGAGGAAACATATTGTCCCCTAGAGCCTCCAGAGGTTTCAGCCTACTGAAATTGATTTTAGACTTCCGGCCTCCAGAAAGTCCAGTTCAGAGAATACATCCATGTTTTTTTAAGCCTTTAAGTTTGTGATAATTTGTTAGAGCAGAAATAGAAAATTATTACAAGGAGATAGTCACATAACCAGAGAATAAAGTGAAATGGGAATGCTCACTTTGTCAGCACATATATTAAGCCTGGGTTATAAAGGGAACGGTAGCATGAAACAAAAACATGAAATATTTCACAGTAGGGAAAGAATAACCATTCAATCCTTTGTTCAGAAAAATTGGCTACTCACATGAAAACTGAGCAAATGTAGGTTTCTATTTCATACAAAAATCAATTCTATGTGGCTTAAAAGTCTAATGTGAAGAGCCAAAATTTTACTGGTCTTCTACAAGAAAATTCAGGAAAAGATCTTAATGACTTTAGAGTAGAGAAATAGTTTTTATAAGAAGACAAAGAAAACATGCACAAGGAATAACCTGACACATAGAACCCCTGTGAAAAAATTGGCACAAAATTATTTTTTTAAGTGAAAAGATATACCATACATTAGGAGAAAATATTTGCAATGTACATAACTGAAAACAAGATTAGCACCCAGAATATGTAAAGAAATCCTACAAATCAGTAAGGAAAATGTCACTTCAAGAGAAATTATGAAGACATTAGTCTAGCTCATGATGTGATAACTCCAGAGAGGGGACTGAAGGAATGAAAATCCTACCATCCACTCAATTTCCTTCTAATGCTCTCCATGTGAAAAACAAATAGAATTCAAAGACAAGGGAACTCTTGGCTGTCATGCATAAAGTTCAACCCCTGAAACTAACACAACACTGCAAATCAACTATACTTAAAAAAAGAAAAGAAAAAAAAAGAATGCATTTTAGTCAGTAGGACTGTAAGTTTTATTCATTTAGAAACTACAATTTCTCCCAGGAAAATTTATGCTCAGTTCACAAAGAACTGCTCAAGGTAAAGGAATTTGTTATGCTATGGCTGTCTTCCCTTAAATTTGTATTGTGCTCTGCTGCTTACAAAGCCTATAAATCCTCACAGTCTTGAGAGGTGGAAGGGCAGGCAGCTTTACCCCCATTTTACTGGGACAAGTCAAAGCCTGAGAGAGGTACAATGACTTGCCCATGGTTACCAATGAGTGATGGGGACAGGCCTAGAACTTATTCTTTCAAAATTTTAAGTTCAAAATTTATTCAACTACCCTCTGCCTGTTTCACATTCTCACAGCTGTAGTTAGATCAACATTTGGAACACCTTCTCTTACATAAACACAAATCTATCGAAGAGCTTTTCAGCAAATTTGAATGGGATGAGTGTGCTCACAGACACATTGCTAATAATTTATTTGTACAAGGCAATGATTTATTGCAGTGGAGCAAACTGCCCAATCCCTTGGGAACAGTAAGTAATTGGGATATTCCAATAGGGCTTCCTATGTATAATGTTTTTCAAAGTACACAATCTGATTAAAAGTGTATTCTTCTAGTAATAAATGGTTCCAATGTTACATTTCTTCTATGAGACTAGAAATTCTATAAATGAAATCAGTGAAATAAAGCTGAAGTGTTCTGTTAATAAAGTGGTCATGAAAATTGTCCTTTGGCCACTAGGCTATAGAGTTTTTTAACAGAGACTGGAAAAACAGTTAGAAATGTGTCTAATTTACACTTCTATTTTTCTCCCAGCAGCAAGTCAGTAAGCCTATGTAAGAGTCCACAGAAGGGACAAAAGGCGATCTCAGTGCAGTTGCAGATGATCAATTGGGTTAAAAAGATTAACTTATTGGATTTTATACTCGGAGAGATTCATATAGCCCAAATACAGTTAGTGCATTGAATTAGAACTGGCACTGAAACATATCAATGTTTACTTTTGGAAACCCCTTCTGACCTGACTTTTTTTTCCTCTTGATATTATGGGGACAATCGAAGGTATGACGTATCTTCTTCCTTCAAGAAATTTACAGTTGCATTTGGAAACAGTAAAACATTTTGACACAGTTATGAGATATAGACTGCAAGCACTGTTTGGAAGACAGTCATTGCAATACCTAGCAGATAGTTAGTACTCAACAAAACTTGATAGAATAGCATCTGGAGAAATTTTTTCCTCGTGGTTGCTTTTTTCCTAAAATATTTTAGGCATATTGTGAAACCACTGTGTTCCTGAGATGGTTTGAGCCCTACACTATGTGAAAGGTGGCAAAGTGCAGAATGACTCCTGGACTGATTAGTCAATAAACCAAGGGGGTTGCTTCTGAAGCCACTGATTTGCAAAGAAAATGCAGTTTAAACTAAACTGCATATACCTTGAGCTGAGAAAATTTAAATTGATAAAAATGGTTTGTTTAAAAATTTCAAAACAGTATTTTGTAACTTGTATTATTTCCCAAGTAACAAACAGATGAGACTTCATCTACTCATCTACTCGTTTATTACATGTACCCCCCATACATGTACCCCCCCATGAAGCATTTAACCATGATTTTAAATACAACTGGAAATATTTTATAATTAGGACAAGATCTAAAAAAAGTCTCATAAGAAAAAATAATAAAGCTAGTGTTTAGGACTAAGAAAACCAAAGCAGTATGCAGTAATTGGATGAGCTCAAAGAAAAAGAACAAAGGATAAGCAATAACATATTAAATTATTGTTAATTGGAAAAGCCAAGATGTTCCTCCAGGCAGAAATCAGTAATTAGAATGTGGTGAAGCTCATTATCATCATCTGGGTTGGAAATAAAAAGTAGATTGCATCTCCTCCCTACTCAAGTTGCTTTCAGTCAACATTGCAATATTTCCGCTGGTGAGATAAAACCAGGAGAGAGGTAAAACGGAGCATCTCAACCCTTTTCGCCCTGAGAGATGGAGTACATCTGCAGGTTTCTAAGGTCCTTCTGTCTTCCATTAGTACCTATGAGCTCAGGGCCACCCCCACACAGCAGGAAGTATGAAACAAGGCAGAGAGCAGCCTGTCTTAGGAAGAGGCTTCCACTCTTGTAGGTCTCAATGATATACTGATTTCTGATAGTTGGAACATGGACTAAACCCATCAGTGTTGATCTCCCCACCTTAGTTCATCTCCTTACCCCCATGGCCTCTCCAGTCTTGAATAACAAACCTACCAGCTTTCACCTGGCCTGCCTATTTCATTGTTTGTGCCTCTAGGGTCCCAAGACCCTAGGGATTCTTCCTCTTAGCCCAAAGCTCCGGATTCCCCAACCTATCTTGGGCTTCAGTATGAAAATTTATCCCCCTACACCAAGAAGCAGGTCTGAGATTTGTGTTTCTCCAAATGTGCTTCATAGACCACCAGAATCAGCAAGGCCTTAGGGTGGGCATGAAGCTTGTTCAGTCACAGATCTGGGAGCTCAGCTCAGATCTACCAAACTCGAAGAGTGGAAATGGAGCTCGGAAACTGTCATTTAAATCAGTCCTCTTAGAGATTTTCACCAACATGAATATTTAAGAACAAGTCCTATTTGCTTGCTGTTCCTTCCCTTGGATGTGGCTTTCCACGAATCCATATCTAGCTTACTTTTGTTCCAGGGGCTTTTCCAGGTCCCTCAAGAGAAAGATGCCCTGCCACCATCCTAAATCATTCTCTTGTCATTCTCTTTTATTTTCTTCACTGGAGTTAACACTATGGAAATGAGAATGCAAACTCCACACAAGCAGGACTCTGATCTTTCTTTATTTTTTCCTTCTGATCTTTCTTTCATTGCACTTTCTTCCTGTGCTGAGAATAGTGCCTGACGCATAATAGGTAGATTCTCAATAAATATTTGTTGAATTAATCACTGATATAGTGGAAACACTCAGATATTAGAATGCCATGGTATATTAGATCAGTGAGGACAGGGAAGATATTTGTTTACTTTGCATAAAACCAGATGTAGAAATACACAAAATTAAATCTGAAGCAGTTAGGTATGTGCATTTTGAATATGCCACAATGGTTGTGTAATATCCCTACAACTTTACAGTGGTTGATTAAGCTTTATAAATTTGAAATCTTTGAAGAAGTAGTTGTTTGAATAAACACTTTTTCTAGATAGGTGAAGATTAACCCTTTGGTGTCAGAAAAGTGTTAATAGTTTACTGACATTGTTTCTATAAACTTTTAATGTATTTGCAATATTGCAATTTATTGAAAATCTATATTTGGTCATTCATATTACCAAAATTCTAAAGGAGATCAATCCTAGGTGTTCATTGGAAGGACTGATGCTAAAGCTGAAACTCCAATACTTTGGCCACCTCATGCGACGAGTTGACTCAATGGAAAAGAGTCTGATGCTCGGAGGGAATGGGGGTGGGAGGAGACGGGGACGACAGAGAATGAGATGGGTGGATGGCATCACTGACTCGATGGACATGAGTTTGAGTGAACTCTGGGAGTTGGTGATGGACAGGGAGGCCTGGCGTGCTGTGATTCATGGGGTCGCAAAGAGTTGGACATGACTGAGCGATTGAACTGAACTGAACTGATGACCAAAATATATTTATCATACATATTTGGTCATTGCCCATATTTCCTGGCTTACAGCTCCACAAACCCTAGAAATTTCCTAAGTGATAAGACTTTAAAAGTGTCTTTTGTTATATTTCCTCATAACTCAGTTGGTAAAGAATACACCAGCAATGTGGGAGACCTGGGTTCAATCCCTGGGTTGGGAAGATCCCCTGGACAAGGGGAAGGATACCCACTCCAGTATTCTGGCCTGGAGAATTCCATGAACTGTATAGTCCATGGGGCCACAAAGAGTCAGACACGACTGAGCGACTTTCACTTTCACTTTTGTTATATTAATGAGATGACTTTTGTAAACTTCGTAAGGATGGGGGCTGGTTGCCAGAGGAGTCAACCTCCTGAATGGAGGGTTGGAAATTTCAGTCCCACCCCTACAGCTCCAAGGATGGGAGAGGGGAAGGAGGTTGAGTTCAATCACCTGTGACCACAGGGTTAGTCAATCATGCCTATGTAAAAGAAGCCTCCATAAAAAGCCCAAAAGATAGGGTTTGGGTGAATATGGGTGATTTCAACAGTTTGGTGAATTCGTGGAGTTTTGGGTAGAGTGGTGCTCCTGGAGAGGGCATGGAAGTTCTGCACCCTTTCCTCATATCATGCCCTATGCATCTCCTCCATCTGGCTGTACCTGAGTTATACCTTTCTATAATAAACAGGTGGTCTAGATAGTAAAATGTTTCTGGAGCTGCTCTATCAAATTAATCAAACCCAAGGAGGAGGTTGTGGAACCTCTGATTTATAGCCAGTCGGTCAGAAGTACAGGTAAATACCTTGACTTGAGGCTGGTGTCTGAAACCCAAGGTGGAGGTTGTTGGGAAGCCCCACTTTATAGTCAGTTGGTCAGAAATCTTTCTATTCCATATATACACATTAATATACTATATTGGTGTTTTTCTTTCTGACTTACTTCACTCTGTGTAATAGGTTCTAGTTTCATCCACCTCATTAGAACTGATTCAAATGCATTATTTTTAATAGCTGAGTAATATTCCATTGTGTATATGTACCACAGCTTTCTTATCCATTTGTCTGCCAATGGACATCTAGATTGCCTCCATGTCCTGGCTATTGTAAACAGTGCTGCGATGAACACTGGGATACTTGTGTATCTTTCAATTCCAGTTTCCTCAGTGTGTATGCCAGCAGTGGGATTGCTGGATCGTATGGGGATTCTATTTCCAGTTTTTCAAGGAATCTCTACACTGTTCTCCATAGAGACTATACTAGTTTGCATTCCCACCAACAGTGTAAGAGGGTTCCCTTTTCTCCACACCCTCTCCAGCATTTATTGCTTGGAGAATTTTTGATAGCAGCCATTCTGACCGGCATGAGATGGTACGTCATTGTGGTTTTGATTTGCATTTCTCTGATTATGAGTGATGTTGAGCATCTTTTCATGTGATTGTTAGCCATCTGTATGTCTTCTTTGGAGAAATGTCTTTTTAGTTATTTGGTCCATTTTTTGATTGGGTCATTTATTTTTCTGGAATTAAGCTGCATGATCTGCTTGTATATTTTTGAGATTAATTCTTTGTCAGTTTCTTAGTTTGCTATTATTTTCCCCCATTCTGAAGGCTGTCTTTTCACTTTGCTTATAGTTTCCTTCGTTGTGTAAAAACTTTTAAGTTTAATTAGGTCCCATTTGTTTATTTTTGATTTTACTTTCATTACTCTGGGAGGTGGGTCATAGAGGATCCTGCTGTGATTTATGTTCTCCTCTAGGAGTTTTATAGTTTCTGGTCTTACATTTAGATCGCTAATCCATTTTGTGTTTATTTTTGTGTATGGTGTTAAAAAGTGTTCTAGTTTCATTCTTTTACAGGTGGTTGACCAGTTTTCCCAGCACCACTTGTTAAAGAGATTGTCTTTTCTCCATTTTATATTCTTGCCTCCTTTGTCAAATATAAGGTGCCCATAGGTGTGTGGATTTATCTCTGGGCTATTTTGTTCCACTTATCTATATATTGGTCTTTGTGCCAGTACCATACTGTCTTAGTGACTGTAGCTTTATAGTATAGTTTGAAGTCAGACAGGCTGATTCCTCCAGTTCCATTCTTCTTTCTCAATATTGATTGGTCTATTCGAGGTTTTCTGTAATTCTATACAAATTGTGAAATTATTTGTTCTAGTTGTCTGAAAAATACCATTGGTAGCTTGATAGGGATTGCATTGAATCTACAGATTGCTTTGGGTAGTATACTCATTTTCACTATGTTGATTCTTCCAATCCATGAACGTGGTATATTTCTCCATCTATTTGTGTCATCTTTGATTTCTTTCATCAGTGTTTTATAGTTTTCTATGTATAGATCTTTTGTTTCTTTAGGTAGATTTATTCCTAAGTACTTTATTCTTTTTGTTGCAATGGTGAATGAAATTGTTTCCTTAATTTCTCTTTCTGTTTTCTCATTGTTAGTGTATAAGAATGCAAGAGATTTCTCTGTGTTAATATTATATCCTGCAACTTTACACTGATTACCTCTAGTAATTTTCTGGTGGTGTCTTTACGGTTTTCTATGTAGAAGATCATGTCAGTTGCAAACAGTGAGAGTTTTACGTCTTCTTTTCCAATCTGGATTCCTTTTATTTCTTTTTCTTTTCTGATTGCTGTGGCTAAAACTTCCAAAGCTGTTGAATAGTAGTGGTGAGAGTGGGCACCCCTCTCTTGTTCCTGACCTTAGGGGAGATGCTTTCAATTTTTTATCATTGAGGATAATGTTTGCTGTGGATTTATCATATATGGTTTTTATTATTTTGAGGTATGTTCCTTCTATGCCTGCTTTCTGGAGGATTTTTATGATAAATGGATGTTGTATTTTGTCAAAGGCTCTCTCTGCATCTATTGAGATAATCATATGGTTTTTATCTTTCAATTTGTTTATTTGGTGTATGACATTGATTGATTTGCGAATATTGAAGAATCCTTGCATCCCTGGGATAAAGCCTACTTGGTCGTGATGTATGATCTTTTTAATATGTTGTTGGATTCTGTTTGTTATAATTCTGTTAAGGATTTTTGCATCTATGTTCATCAGTGATATTGGCCTGTAAGTTTCTTTTTTTGTGGCATCTTTGTCTGGTTTTGGTGTTAGGGTGATGGTGACTTCATTGAATGAGTTTGGAAGTGTACCTTCCTCTGCAATTTTCTGGAAGAGTTTGAGTAGGATAGGTGTTAGCTCTTCCCTAAATTTTTGATAGAATTCAGCTGTGAAGCCGTCTGGGCCTGGGCTTTTGTTTGTTGGAAGGTTTTTGATTACAGTTTCTATTTCCATGCTTGTGATGGGTCTGTTAAGATTTCTATTTCTTCAGGTTCAGTTTTAGAAAGTTATACTTTTCTAAGAATTCATCCATTTCTTCCAAGCTGTCCATTTTATTGGCATATAGTTGCTGATATTAGTCTCTTATAAACCTTTGTATTTCTGTGTTGTCTGTTGTGATTTCTCCATTTTCATTTCTAATTTTGTTGATTTGATTCTTCTCCCTTTTTTTCTTCATGAGTCTGGCTAATGGTTTGTCTGTTTTATTTATATTCTCAAAGAACCAGCTGTTAGTTTTGTTGATTTTTGCTATAGTGTCCTTTGTTTCTTTTTATTTCTGCCTTAATTTTTATGATTTATTTTCTTCTACTAACCCTGAGGTTCTTCATTTCTTCTTTTTCAGTTGCTTCAGGTGTAGAGTTAGGTAATTTATTTGATTGTTCTCTTGTTTCTTGAGGTAAGCTTGTATTGCTAGGACCCTTCCCCTTGGCACAGCTTTTACTGAATCCCATAGGTTTTGGGTTGTTGTGTTTTCATTTTCATTTGTTTCTATGCATATTTTGATTTCTTTTTTGATTTCTTCTGTGATTTGTTGGTTATTCAGAAGTGTGATGTTTAGCCTCCATATATTTGTATTTTTTAAATCCTACTTTGACAGATATCCTGTTGATTCTGTGAACTACGCAATATCCTTTCAATAAACTTCTCCCCTTAAGTTAGCCAGTTAGTTTTTGTTATTTGTTTCTAAAAATCCTAACCAATTTTAGACTATCTTTTCTTTCAACCTTAATCTTAGTTAGTTCCGGCTTCTATAAACAAAGTACCATAGACTGGGTAGTTTACAAACACAACAGAAATTTATTTCTCACATTTCTGGAGAGTGACTTTCCTGGTGCCTCATACAGTGTATAATCTGCGGGCAATGCAGGAGATCCAGGTTCTATCCCTGAGTCAAGATCCCCTGGAGGAGGAAATGGCAACTCAATCCAGTATTCTAGCTTGGAGAATTCCATGGGCAGAGGAACCTGGTGGGCTATAGTCCGTGGGGTCACAGAGTTGGATATGACTGAGCAACTAACACTTTCACTTCACTTTTCTGGATACTGAAAATCCCATGTCATGGTGTCAGTATGGTCAGGTTCTGAGAAGGACTCTCTTCCAGGCTATAGATTGCTGACTTCTCCTTGTATATTCACAGTGTTGGAAAGGAAGCTAGCTAGATCTATGGCCTCTTCCTATATGGGCACTAATCCCCTTCATGAGAGCTCCACCCTCATGACTGCATCTAAACCTAGTGCAACTCCAATTACTTTCCAAAGACTCCATCTAATAAACATCACATTGGGATTGGTGTTTCAACACATGAACTTGGGGGGCACAAGCATTCAATTCATAACACCACCCTCATCTAGATTTTTATCTTTGTGTACTCAAAACACCTGGTAACAATAGATAATTGATTACTTCTACATATGACACTGACAAGATCATACTGGTATTTTAGAAAGATCATTCTCTTTGATGTATAGAAAATGGGATAGAAGAGGAAAGATTGGAGTATTCTAGTTGGGAGGTAATACTGTTGTGATTAATGTGGTAGATGTGGAGATGGGGAGAAATTTTATGGATTTGAGCAATGTTTTAGGAAATATGTCAGGATTTGATGATTGGTTGATTGTGGTGGGGAATGAATAGGGAGCAGGAGAATGACTACCAAATATCTGGCTTGTGTCATCAGTTGGATAATGGTGCCATTCAAAGAGTCAAGGAACATAGGAACAGAAGTAGTTTGGGGGTGGTAAGGGAAGAGAATTGGGTCAGCTGGCAATGTATTGAGTTTCAGGACCAATGGACAGGTTCTGCAGAGAATGACTGGTGGGTCTAAAGGTCAATCAGAGTCAGAGATTAGGCATCACCACAATATTGATGGTACTTAAATCCATGGGAATAAATGAAACCTCCCAAGAGGTTAGTATAGATTGGGAAGAGTATTGGACCTAGGACAGAGGACTGAGGAATATGAAAGTGATCAACTAAAGCCGAGGGAGCCATCGAAGGGGGAACAAGAGAGGAAGGACCACTCCACTATGAGTTGTGTCCGTAACAACCAATAACATATGATCTTTGTCTTCAAAGGTTGCAGGAAAGGGAAGAACAAGCACATCAGCGTTTGCAACACAATGTGACAGGTATTAAATCAGAGGTATATTAGTGCAGAAGAGGTGAGTATAAGGAGAAGACTGGTAATGAATGGGACACATACATTATTTTGAAGTGTAGTTGACCAATTATCTGTATGGCATAATATATTCATGGGTATATTCATGCCAGTCACATGACTGACAGACTACATGTTTAATATTAAGCTTCCTTTGATTGAATTTCCTTTCAGCATCTCTTTCATCTGCTAAACAAGATTTCTCTACTATTTCTTTCAATCCACGTTGTGGTGGTAACTACTTATAGGTCAATAGAGATTTTTTTTTTCTTTTTTTTGCTACTGAAGAAAGTCCATGGGTCCAGTTAAAAATAGTCAAATATCTGATAATTTCTTTAAAAACTTTCTAGATAATTTCATTTAGTATGATTACAATCTGAAGAGAGATATTTTCATTGAATTTGGATGTGGCTTAAAGTGACTGAGTATGAAGTGAGTCAACCATCTTTATCTTCTTGGCTTGCACTTAGCCATTGATTTTTTTTCTTTCCAGCAGGAAATAATTTAAAGCACAAAGAACTCAGTAGTGAAAAGAGGCCCCCTGGTTTCTAATTCTACCTCTGCCACTAGTTAAATGTGTAACCTAGAAAAGTTGCTTTTGCACTCTGGGTCTTGGTTGCTACTTTTTGACAAAGGAGTTGCTATCTGTCCCAGACACCTCACAGAACTGTTGTGGGAATCAAGTGATAAGTCGATGCAAAACTCCTTGGATAACATAATGGTGCTTGTGGAAGACACCAGTCCTTTCCCAGTTTTCCATGTGATCCCATAAACAACCCAGTATCCTTTTAGTTATGTTGGAACAATGTGAAAACTCTGCTAATGGACTGAGTGGGTATGACATGTAACTGCTAAGTCAAAGCATTAAGAGTTCATAGGCCATCTCCAAGCTCTCTATTCCCCTTCTTTAGTAACCATGGAGATTATATGTTCTGAGGACAGGAGGAGCCTCAGTCTCCGAGTCACTAAATGGTGGAAAACCCCACCTCCCAAATGCTCCCCAATTGATGTTGCATTAGTGAGAAATGTTTGTGTCTTTAGTCTCTGTGATTTGGGGGCTATGTGTGGTTGAAACATTATCTAAGCCTCTTTTGGTGAACAGTGTCACAAACCTAAGGCATGATGATGTGAGATTTTCTGTGGAAGTCTGTGGGAAACTAGAGATGTGCAACTCTCAACAGCTTTTGATGGTAGTTCCTGCAAGAGAAATGAGAGGCTTTATTGTTTCTTTAGCAATGACCCTTCATTTCCCATTGTCTTTCCAAACCATCTCAAAATTCAGTATTGTAGCCAAGATACCAGTGCTGCCATGGGTCCTATTTTGATGCTAAGGCTGAGAGCTCACCCCTGCCATTTCTTCCTTCCTTTTAGATTATTCAGACCAACCAAAAGAATGACAACTAGGTAAAGAGAATAGAAGCCTGGTAACTGCTCCACTAGGGCGAGTCCAACATAGGTAAAGTGGGATAGGATAGGGAGATCTCACTTTGTAAGGGTATTTTTGCACAGGAAAACCCCCTTTCATTTCCTCTGATTATTTTCTCCTTGTCTGCTTCCTATTATTCTGCCCTCTATTTATTTTTTACTCATGAGCTTTTCTTATTTTAAGAGGGAGGGAATGCCCACTATGTGCTCAGGGCTGTAAGACATACAAAGCAGTTTAAGATATGCTTGCCTTTAAGGGGTTTATAACACATTGGGGAAATGAGCTTTCCACACAGCAATGAAAAGCAGTGCAAAATTATGGAATTCAGTGCTAAACTGAGAGACACAAATTGGAAACGCTGTAGCAGATAGCAGAGAGGGAGAACAATGGAGGTCACTTGGGGTGAGAGAGAACTCAGAAAGTGAGGGCTGGGATAGGAGGCTGTTGCCATAATCCAAGAGTGAGCAGATTAATCTTTGAAAATCGGCAAAGGGAAGAGAAGGGCCTTCCCAGGTGGCATTAGTAGTAAAAAGCATGCCTAGCAATGCAGGAGACTTAAGAGACACAGGTTTGATCCCTGGGTCAAGAAGATCCCCTGGAGGAGAGCATGGCAACACACTCCAGTATTCTTGCCAGGGGAATCCCATGGACAGATGAGCCTGGTGGGCTATGGTCCATAAGGTCACAAAGAGTCAGATACAACTGAAACAGCTTAGCATGCAGGCACGCATAGAGAAGGATGCGTTTGGATGAAATGCATGCATTTGGAAGAAAATGACAGTCATTTGGAAAGAAAATGGATAGGGTCTATGACTAACTGAAATGAGAGTTCTGAGAGTAGAAACTGCCAAAGATGATACAAGGTTTTAAGCCTGAGTAGGTTGAGAGAATAAAAGTGTTACTACCAAGGTCAAAGTTATTTGGAATAAAATTGACTGTGATTGGAAGAGGGGACTAGTGTTCACTTGGTTTGGGAGGGAAGAGCTCACAGTTCAGGAAGACATGTCTAGTATCTGGGCAGAGCTCTTAGCCTTGAGATTCAAAGAAAAAAATCACATTGGAAATGTATATGGTGTGTGATGCATTCTTTAGTACTCCCAACTCGGGAGGATGGGATAGAGGATGAGGGGTTCATTAGAGAGACTGGTCAAAACCATCTGAGGATGTTCATTCCCTCATTCGCTCACTTAATAAGCGTTACTAACCTCAAACCATGTGTCACATATATTTGTTAAAACATTAATTACTCAACAGACAGGTAATTAAGATTTGGGTTAATTTAACTATTTCAGTGCTTCCAATATGGAAAGCAGGTCCAATAGTCAAATGAGTACATATTTGAAAAGTTGTTTTATAGGCATGCTTTCTATTTATAGCCTACCTGATAAAAGGCAACTAATACGAAAATTTTTTCATTTGAACCATAAGATACTCTTTGTCTTGAATGACGTAGCTTGTTGAGTCTATATCTATAGGTTTAATACTGTTATATTCATGCAGAAATAAGAGTTAGTGTGCCACTTACATATTCAGTGTTTACCATTACAGAGAAGTCTGACTGATACTAGCATTTTCAACATTTATCCTAAAGAAGAGGGGAAACCATCACTTGTCAATGAAAAGTCACAGAACCTAGACACAGATGGTTAAGTTTTATTTCCAATTCCATTAAATATGTTACAGATATGCAAGTTCTTTTAAAGAACTACAGATATGTAAACCAAATATAATTTGACATTCAAATATATATTAGCAAGGAATTGAAAATATATTTCAAATGAAACCATCTCCAAATCTCACTTGTGTGCATGCATAGTCACTTCACTCGTGTCCAGCTCTTTTTGACACTATGGACCATAGCCTGCTAGGTTCCTCTGTCCATGGGATTTCCCAGGCAAGTATACTGGAGTGGGTTGCCATTTCCTCCTTCAGAGGATCTTCCTGAACCAAGTATCTCCTGCATTGGCATGTAGGTTCTTTACCACTTAGTGCCACCTGGGAAGCCCCAAATCTCACTTAATTTAATGTAATTGAAGGACAAAGGCTCTTCTGTCAACAAAAGCCTTGTTATCCATAAAATTAAGTTGGACTCAGTTCAGTTCAGTTGCTCAGTCATGTCCGACTCTTTGCGACCCCATGAAACACAGCATGCCAGGCCTCCCTGTCCATCACCAACTCCCGGAGTTCACTCAAACTCATATCCATCGAGTCGGTGATGCCATCCAGCCATCTCATTCTCTGTTGTCCCCGTCTCCTCCCACCCCCAATCCCTCCTAGCATCAGACTCTTTTCCATTGAGTCAACTCGTTGCATGAGGTGGCCAAAGTATTGGAGTTTCAGCTTTAGCATCAGTCCTTCCAATGAACACCCAGGATTGATCTCCCCCAGAATGGACTGGTTGGATCTCCTTGCAGACTTGATCACAAAAGCAATTCTTGTTCTGACTTTCTATAAATATGGATCCAAATCTACAATCATAGAATATTTCAAAATTACAAAGCATTGCTGCTAGTTTGTATGGATTCCCACATAGCTTTTGGTAATAGCCACTTTTAAAAGACCATTAATATTTGAATTATCATGATCACTAATTTGAGGTAGCTTTTAGCTAAAATTCTGAGGTCATTTTAGAAATCAAAATGATTCTATCAGAGAGATAAGGCTTACTTCCAGCAGAATGGTAACAAGAGTGTGGAGGCCATCAACAGAAATAAAGAGAAAAGCTGATTATTAATAAGCCACAATAGCCCTAAAGATTATGGGAAGAGAACCCTGGCCTAGCAAATTACCATGTTTAGCTCTAGGTTGAGATATAGTATTTTGTAAAATTTTTCATAGGGCCGACTTTGTTTACAGTTATCCTCATAGTCCAACTGCAACGTTCTTAGATCGCAAGTCCTTTTGTAATTCATTTTCAAAACTCCAGGCAGTATATGTGGAATGAATTTCCTAGGAAATGCCCTTGGAGTTGTTTCTCTAATGGTGGACATGGAAATACACTGATTGCTTCACTTCTGCCCGATGCCTGCCTCACAATGCAATGACCTAGGATTAAGTGGCTATTGAATCAGACCAGAGACTTGGTTTGCTTAGTCAGTTTCTAATCAATCAAGTTAGCTGACCATAGGTCAAATAAGGATTGGCTGTCTGAAACATGAAATCTCTTCTAGGAAACCTGCTAGGTGTCAGATGTTTTCTATATATTTATTTAATGACCACTTTATAGACAGGAATGCAGGCACGACATCTGCCACATTGAATTCATTATAGTAGTGAATATGTGATGAGACCAATAAGATACTTTTGCTATTTACCATTGACTAAAGCTTAGTTCCTTTAGTTAATACTGCTTTATTGATTCTGTGATTATTTTTTTGAAACAGTATGTGTTTAATATCAGTATTTATTTCCACAAAATGCAAAGTTCACCCTGGGAAGAAACTGAATGTTAGCTAAAACTAACACAGATCAAGTATCCCCGTACTAAGAAAATACCTCCTGGACGGAGGGGAAGCTTTGCGATTCAGCCAGTAAATCCTGCTTCCTAAGCTATAGTGTGCATAAGGCTTTCCCACACATCTCCCGTTGCTACGGAAACCTCTTTCAGTGTCTGAGCTCTAAACAGCTGACTCATTTCAAAGTCTGGCTCTCAAACCTCTCAGCTCACAGCTTAGAGAGACAAATGGAAACAAAGAAAAACAAAGAAACATCAATATATACTATTTCATTTTAAAAGTAAGTAAATTATGTGTCTTAACATATAGGCAAAAGAAAAAGTAATGCTAATCCCCAGTTGCTACGGACAAGAAAAGATATCCCAGAAGCATTCACTGTCCATGGCCTGTAAAAGGGGCTTTCTACCCTTTGGACTAAGTGACAAAGAGTAAAATTGAAGCTGAAAGAGAGATCCTCAGTGACTCCCTTATACCAAAAGAGTCCAACTAGATACACAGGAAAACACAAGCAAACAGCATGATCAGCAAAGCAGTTAGCATGGAGGGGGAAGGCAGAGAGAGAAGGGGGAGGGCAGAGTAGAAAACCAGAGTAGAAAACCAGATTAGAAAACCGCAGAGTAGAAAACCAGAGTAGAAAACCGCAAAGTAGTCTTAGGAAGTGGCCAAACAAAGCTTCAGTTTAGTTCAGTTCAGTTGCTCAGTCGCGTCCGACTCTGCGACCCTATGAATCGCAGCCCGCCAGGCCTCCCTGTCCATCGCCAACTCCCGGAGTTCACTCAAACTCATGTCCATCGAGTCGGTGATGCCATCCAGCCATCTCATTCTCTGTCGTCCCCTTCTCCTCCTGCCCCCAATCCCTCCCAGCATCAGGGTCTTTTCCAATGAGTCAACTCTTCAGATGAGGTGTCCAAATAATTGGAGTTTCAGCTTTAGCATCAGTCCTTCCAAAGAACACCCAGGACTGATCTCCTTTAGAATGGACTGGTTGGATCTCCTTGCAGTCCAAGGGACTCTCAAGAGTCTTCTCCAACACCACAGTTCAAAAGCATCAATTCTTCAGCGATCAGCTTTCTTCACAGTCCAACTCTCACATCCATACATGACCACGGGAAAAACCATTGCCTTGACGAGACGGACCTTGGTTGGCAAAGTAATGTCTCTGCTTTTTAATATACTATCAAGGTTGGTCATAACTTTCCTTCCAAGGAGCAAGCGTCTTTAATTTCATGGCTGCAATCAGCATTTTGGAGCCCAAAAAAATAAAGTCTGACACTGTTTCCACTGTTTTTCCATCTATTTCCCATAAATTGATGGGACCAGATGCCATGATCTTTGTTTTCTGAATGTTGAGCTTTAAGCCAACCTTTTCACTCTCCTCTTTCACTTTCATCAAGAGGCTTTTGAGTTCCTCTTCACTTTCTGCCATAAGGGTAGTGTCATCTGCATATCTGAGGTGATTGATATTTCTCCTGGCAATCTTGATTCCAGCTTGTGCTTCTTCCAGCCCAGCGTTCCTCATGATGTACTCTGCATATAAGTTAAATAAGCAAGGTGACAATATACAACCTTGATGTACACCTTTGAAGTTATTGATATTTCTCCCGACAATCTGGATTCCAGCTTGTGCTTCTTCCAGCCCAGCGTTCCTCATGATGTACTCTGCATATAAGTTAAATAAGCAAGGTGACAATATACAACCTTGATGTACACCTTTGAAGTTATTGATATTTCTCCCGACAATCTGGATTCCAGCTTGTGCTTCTTCCAGCCCAGCGTTCTTCATGATGTACTCTGCATATAAGTTAAATAAGCAGGGTGACAATATACAGCCTTGACGTACTCCTTTTACTATTTGGAACCAGTCTGTTGTTCCATGTCCAGTTCTAACTGTTGCTTCTTGACCTGCAAATAGATTTCTTAAGAGGCAGGTCAGGTGGTCTGGGATTCCCATCTCTTTCAGAATTTTCCACAGTTTATTGTGATCCACACAGTCCAAGGTTTGGCATAGTCAATAAGGAAGAAATAGATGTTTTTCTGGAACTCTCTTGCTTTTGTGATGATCCAGCAGATGTTGGCAATTTGAATCTGCTTCCTCTGCCTTTTCCAAAACCACCTTGAACATCTGGAAGTTCACAGTTCACATATTGCTGAAGCCTGGCTTAGAGAATTTTGAGCATGACTTTACTAGCGTGTGAGATGAGTGCAATTGTGCAGTAGTTTGAGCATTCTTTGGCATTGCCTTTCTTTGGGATTGGAATGAAGACTGACCTCTTCCAGTCCTGTGGCCACTGCTGAGTTTTCCAAATTTGCTGGCATATTGAGTGCAGCACTTTCACCGCATCATCTTTCAGGATTTGAAATAGCTCAACTGGAATTCCATCACCTCCACTAGCTTTGTTCATAGTGATGCTTTCTAAGGCCCACTTGACTTCACATTCCAAGATGTCTGGCTCTAGGTGAGTGTTCACACCATCGTGATTATCTGGGTCGTGAAGATCTTTTTTGTACAGTTCTTCTGTGTATTCTTGCCACCTCTTCTTAATATCTTCTGCTTCTGGTAAGTCCATACCATTTCTGTCCTTTATCGAGCCCATCTTTGCATGAAATGTTCCCGTGGTATCTCTAATTTTCTTGAAGAGATCTCTAGTCTTTCCTATTCTGTTGTTTTCCTCTATTTCTTTGCATTGATCACTGAGGAAGGCTTTCTTATCTCTCCTTGCTATTCTTTGGAACTCTGCATTCAGATGCTTATATCTTTCCCTTTCGCCTTTGCTTTTCGCTTCCCTTCTTTTCACAGCTATTTGTAAGGCCTCCTCAGACAGCCATTTTGCTTTCTTGCATTTATTTCCCATGGGGAAAAGAAATGCATAAAACAGTTGTGGATGTGACTAGTGATAGAAGCAATGTCCAATGCTATAAAGAGCAATATTGCATAGGAACCTGGAAAGTTAGGTCCATGAATCAAGGCAAATTGGAAGTGGTCAAACAGGAGATGGCAAGAGTGAACGTAGACATTCTAGGAATCAGTGAACTAAAATGGACTGGAATGGGTGAATTTAGCTCAGATGACCATTATATCTACTACTGTGGGCAGGAATCCCTTAGAAGAAATGGAATAGCCATCATGGTCAACAAGAGTCCAAAATGCAGTACTTGGATGCAATCTCAAAAACGACAGAATGATCTCTGTTCGTTTCCAAGGCAAACCATTCAATATCACAGTAATCCAAGCCCATGCCCCAACCAGTAACGCTGAAGAAGCCGAAGTTGAACAGTTCTATGAAGACCTACAAGACCTTTTAGAACTAACACCCCCAAAAGATGTCCTTTTCATTATAGGGGACTGGAATGCAAAAGTAGGAAGTCAAGAAAAACCTGGAGTAACAGGCAAATCTGTCCTTGGAGTACGGAATGAAGCAGGGCAAAGGCTAATAGAATTTTGCCAAGAGAACGCACTGGTCATAGCAAACACCCTCTTCCAACAACACAAGAGAAGACTCTACACATGGACATCACCACATGGTCAACACCAAAATCAGATTGATTATATTCTTTGCAGCCAAAGATGGAGAAGCTCTATACAGTTAGCCAAAACAAGCCAAGGAGCTGACTGTGGCTCAGATCATGAACTCCTTATTGCCAAATTCAGACTTAAATTGAAGAAAGTAGGGAAAACCACTAGACCATTCAGATATGACCTAAATCAAATCCCTTATGATTACACAGTGGAAGTGAGAAGTGGGTTTAAGGGACTAGATCTGATAGGTACAGTGTCTGATGAACTATGGTGGGAGGGTTGTGACATTGTACAGGATACAGGGATCAAGACCATCCCCATGGAAAACAAATGCAAAAAAAATAAAAAAGCAAACAAAGCTTAAGAATGTCCTAAAGGAAACTTCCTGCCTTGGTCTCTGTCTTTGGTTCTATTAAGCCAACTTATTCAAGGAGCCATGTTTATTAAAGCGGCAATGCCACAAATCTAGGAGTTGGATTTTAGTCCAGAGGACTGCATAACATTTCTTTGGAATTTCAGACTGAGGAAATAAATGTCTGAACACGCTCATTGGTGCCAACTGGCCCAGAATGTATGCTGGGATTTTGTATATTTTTTGCATTTACAGCTAGTAATTGTCACAGATAATAATGGAACTTTCTAAGCAGTCTGAATGATTTAAAAGCGATTTAGTTTTTGTGTTTTGTTTTCTAGTTTTTGGCCCTACCTTGCAGCATGTGGGATCTTAACCCTCTGACCAGGGATCGAACCCACATCCCCTGCAGTGGAAGAGCGGAGTCTTAACCACTGGACCTCCAGAGAAGTCCCAAAAGTGGTTTAGTCCCCAAGTGATTTTGTAAGTTGAAAATGAATTTTAGTTTGGTAGTGAGAAACCAACCTTTGAAGACCCAGTATGGTATGGATTAGGGGAAAATGTTACCATTTGTGCATGCCTTCACATTTTAGTGTGGGGAGAATTGCTTAGTTTCTATGATATTATTGATATTATCTCTATTATCTTGTGTGTCTGAAAGAACTGATCAGAATATAGCTCAAGTGAATATTTAAGCATCTCTTTGTTTTATTTACCACTACAAATTATTACTGTGATTCTAATGTGGGAAAAAGCAAATCAATAACACATGTCATTAAAATAGTATCTTGGTGGAAAGATGTGGAAAGAACCGTTAATGCATATTGAGTCTGAAAAATATCTCAAGCATTGCTCCCAAACAGGCAGAGTGTGGAAAGCAGTAAAGCAAAGCTTGTGTTTAATAAAAGTTATGACTCTTGAGAAATCATTTTGTGTGTTTCCAGACACATGCAGGATAATTGGCATGTCCAGTTTATTGTGGTACTTTCTACTCAATTCATTCAATGCATTGCAGTTAAATTAATAGATTCAGTTGATGAGCCTTGAAAGCCTAACTAGGCTGGTAAATCAAGGGAATGCTGTTGAACAAGTATGTCTGAAATTCAGGAGAAAAAAAAATACTGTGATAGGTGGAATCGAATATGTTCACATTCTAAACTCTAGAATCTGGGAAGATGTTAATTTACATAGCAAAAGGGACTTTTCAGGTTTGATTAAATTAAAGAAATGCAATGGAGAGATTAAGGTGAAATATCTAGGTGGGCTCAAGGTAATCAGTCTTATAAAAGGAAGGTACAATTAGGGACAGAGAAAGGGAGGCCATGATGGTGGAGGCAGAGGTTGCAATGATGCTCTGAAGGTTGAAGAAGGGACTTTGAGGCAAGGGATGCCAATCTTCTCTGAAACCTGGAGAAGGCAAGGAGTTTTTGTCTCCCCTGGAGTCTCTAAAAGGAACAGAGCCCTGCCAATACCTTTTTAGCTGAGTCACGCCCACTTCAGACTTCTGCTTTTCAGAATTTTAAGATAATAAATTCTTGATGCTTTAAGCCTCTAAGTTTATAGCAATTTGTTACAGCAGCCATAGTAACTAATACTGATACTCATTAAATTAGGCAAAGAGTTTAACTATAAATTTAGAAACAAGAGGGAAAAACATGGACTAGATGATAAGATAGGTAAGAGGCATCATACTTGGTGAAAATGTACACAAATATGAATGGAGCACTGTTTATGTGGCTAGAGAATGCCTTCACATGGTTTGTGCTTGGTCTTGGGTCTTTCATCAGTTTCTCTGAAGACACTGACCATTTGGTGATATCCATGTGTAGAGTCTTCTCTTGTGTTGTTGGAAGAGGGTGTTTACTATCACCAGTGCATTCTCTTGGCAAAACTCTGTTAGCCTTTGCCCTGCTTCATTTTGTACTCCAAGGCCAAACTTGCTTGTTACTCCAGATATCTCTTGACGTCCTACTTTTGCATTCCAGTCCCTTATGATGAAAATAACATCTTTTTTGGTGTTAGTTCTAGAAGGTCTTGTCATAGACCTACAAGACCTTCTATAAACTAGGTCAGATTGATTATATTCTTTGCAGCCAAAGATGGAGAAACTCAATACAGTCAACAAAGGCAAGACCAGGAACTGACTGTTGTTCAAATCATGAACTCTTTATTGCAAAATTCTGACTTAAATTGAAGAAAGTAGGGAAAATCACTAGACCATTCAGGTATGACCTAAATCAAATCCTTTATGATTATACAGTGAAAGTGACAAATAAATTCAAGGAATTAGATCTGATAGAGTGCCTGAAGAACTATGCACAGAGGTTCGTGACATTGTACAGGAGGTGGTAATCAAAACCATTTTGAAGAAAAAGAAATGCAAAAAGGAAAAAAGGTTGTCTGAGGAGGCCTTTCAAATAGCTGAGAAAAGAAGAGAAGCAAAAGGCAAAGGAGAAAAGGAAAGATATACCCATTTGAATTCAGAGTTCCAAAGAATAGCAAGGAGAGATAAGAAAGCCTTCCTCAGTGATCAAGGCAAAGAAATAGTGGAAGACAATAGAATGGGAAGGACTAGAGATCTCTTCAAGAAAACTAGATACCAAGGGAATATTTCATGTGAAGATGAGCACAATAAAGGACAGAAATGATACGAACCTAACAGAAGCAGAAGATATTAAGAAGCGATGGCAAGAATACACAGAAGAACTATACAAAAAAGATCTTCAGGACCCAGGTAATCATGATGGTGTGATCACCCATCTAGAGCCAGACATCCTGGAGTGAGAAGTCAAGTGGGCCCAAGAAGTATTACTATGAACAAAGCTAGTGGAGGTGATAGAATTCCAGCTGAGCTATTTCAAATCCTAAAAGATGATACTGTGAAAGTGCTACACTCAATATGCCAGCAAATTTGGAAAGCTTGGCAGTGGCCACGGGACTGGAAAAGGTCAGTTTTCACTCCAATCCCAAAGAAAGGCAATGCCAAAGAATGTTCACACTACCCTACAATTGCACTCATCTCACATGCTAGGAAAATAATGCAGAAAATTCTCCAAGCTAGGCTTCAACAGTATGTGAATCAAGAACCTCCAGATGTTCAAGCTGGTTTTAGAAAAGGCAGAGGAACCAGAGATCAAATGGCCAACATCCATTGGATCATAGAAAAATCAAGAGAGTTCCAGGAAAACATCTACTTATGTTTTACTGACTACACCAAAGCCTTTGATTGGGTGGATCACAACAATCTGAGAAATTCTAAAAGAGATGGGAATACCAGGCCACTTTACCTGCCTTCTGAGAAATCTGTATGCAGGTCAAGAAGCAAAAGTTAGAACTGGACATGGAACAATGGACTAGTTCCAAATTGGGAAAGGAGTACATCAAGGCTGTATATTGTCACCCTGCTTATTTAACTTATATGCAGAGTACATCATGAGAAATGCCGTGCTGGATGAAGCACAAGCTGGAATCAAGATTGCTGGGAGAAATATCAATAACTTCAGATATGCAGATGACACCACCCTTATGGCAGAAAGTGAAGAAGAACTAAAGAGCCTCTTGATGAAAGTGAAAGAGGAGAGTGAAAAAGCTGGCTTAAAACTCAACATTCAGAAAACTAAGATCATGGCATCTGGTCCCATCACTTCATGGCAAATGGGTGGGGAAACAATGGAAACAGTGGCAGACTTTATTTTCTTGGGCTCCAAAATCACTGCAAATGGTGACTGCAGCCATGAAATTAAAGGACGCGTGCTCCTTGGAAGAAAAGCTATGGCAAACCTAGACAGCATATTAAAAAGCAGAGACATTACTTTGCCAACAAAGGTCCATCTAGTCAAAGCTATGGCTTTTCCAGTAGTCATGTATGGATGTAAGAGTTGGACCATAAAGAAAGCTGAGCACTGAAGAATTGATGCTTTTGAATTATGGTTATGGAAAAGACTCCTGAGAGTCCCTTGGACTGCAAGGAGATCCAACCAGTCCATTCTAAAGGAGATCAGTCCTGGGTGTTCATTGGAAGCACTGATGCTAAAGCTGAAACTCCAATACTTTGGCCACCTCATGTGAAGAGTTGACTCACTGGAAAAGACTTGAAGGGATTGGGGTCAGGAGGAGAAGGGGATGACAGAGAATGACATGGCTGGATGGCATCATCGACTCGATGGAGGTGGGTTTGAGTGAACTCCAGGAGTTGGTAATAGACAGGGAGGCCTGGGGTGCTGTGATTCATGGGGTCGCGGAGAGTCGGACACTACTGAGCGACTGAACTGAAATGAACTGATCGCCTCACATTGGTTAGAGTGGCTATTATTTTAAAAAAGAAAACAAAAACAAGAAATAAAAAGTGTTAGTAAGGATGTGGGGAAAAGAAAATAATGAACTATTCGTGGGAATGTAAATTAGTGCAGCTACTGCGGAAAACTCTGGCGGTTCCTCAAAATGCTAAAAATAGAACTGTCATCTGAAAGTATTAAATATGAAGAAAATGAAAATACTAATCTGAAAACATATATGCCACCCAATGTTGATTGCAGGTTATTTACAAATGCCAAGATATGTAAATAACCTAAGTGTCTAGCAATGGATGAATGAATAATGAAGTTGTGGTACATATACAATGAAATATTATTCAGCCATTAAAAGAATGAAATCTTGCCATTATTTATGACAGCAAGGATAGACCTATAATCTTTAGAGGATAGATTTAGGACCTACCACAGCTCCCCAACATTAGAATTGGTGACCTTTCCTCATTTCTGTAGTGTAGCGATTATCACGTTCACCTCACATGCAAAAGGTTCCCAGTTTGAAACCAGGTGGAAACAGACTTTCTCTCTGGGCTTCCCTGTTGGTTCAGATAGTAAAGAATCTGCCTGCAGTATGGGAGACCTGGGCTCGATCCCTGGGTTGGGAAGATCCCCTGGAGAAGGGAATGGCAACCTACCCCAGTATTCTTGCCTGGAAATTCCCATGGACAGAGGAGTGTGGTGGGCTACAGTCCATGAATTTTGTCACAAAGA
Organism: Moschus berezovskii; assembly: GCF_049115385.1. Lineage (NCBI taxonomy): Eukaryota > Metazoa > Chordata > Mammalia > Artiodactyla > Moschidae > Moschus > Moschus berezovskii. The sequence goes on along the minus strand of NC_142488.1, from coordinate 128,706,930 downwards.
GTCGGACATGACTGAGCAACTAACACACTTTTTTTCCCTCCTAGTCACTGCAAACATTTGAATGAAAATGAAAAAAACATATGTTAAGAATCTCAAAGAGGGATTCCTACACAGAAAAGGATGTAGGACTTAATAAACTTTAAAAATAGTATTCAACAAAGATTCTATGGCTTAAATCTAGGAAGGTAAATTGACATGAGGCAAAGCAATATGTTGATTATTTAATTTCATAACTGCTCAGAGAGGGAGGAATTCATGTTACACCATTCCCTTTAAAGAAGATTTTATGATGTGAACTGTGAACCAGGCAGTGAAATTATAGATGGTTAATTAGACAGTGATAAAAAGTAACTAGGCTATATATTTTCATAAATAAATGTGTTTTAATGTACATATATACAGATATGTTTGTGTGTATGTGTATGTATGTATGTATATATGTGTGTATCTGAAATATATATATTGTTGTTATTGTTTAGTTGTTAAGTCATGTCTGACTCTTTGTGACCCCATGGACTGTAAGCCCACTAGGCTCCTCTGTCCATGGGATTTCTCAGGCAAGAATACTGGAGTGGGTTGCCATTCTCTTCACTAGGGGATTTTCCCAACCTAGTGACTGAACTTGTCTCCTGTGTCTTGTGCTTGGCAGGTGGGTTTATATATATATATATATATAAATTCTTAAATACAGACTTTGAAAATTGTCTCTCTGTAAAATGTTAAGCAACTTCTCTGAGTTTCAGTTTCCTCAATGATAAAATGAGAATGACCATATATCTAGTTTATAGGATTTATGTGAAAATTATATGAAATAACATGTAAATTGTTTAATTCTGTGTCTGATATATTAGGGTCTCAATAATCCACCTATATGCTTATTATTGGTATATATATCTTAGAGCCTTGTTAGGCAATGAAAGACTATTTAGCATATAAATGTTCTTTCCAAGTTAAAGTGTTCTTCATATGAACTTAATTTTTCACCCTCTCCTTATTCTATACACTGCCATTTAATTGAACAAGCTCTTTTGCTACCTAAAGCTACAACCAATGTTGTTACAGAGCAGAAGTTTTAAACTGGATGAAAGGCCAGAAATTCCTTTTTATAAATGCTGACATTGGCTCAGATAAGTCATCTTGCTGTTGATGTTTGGTCATATCTTGTGATGGGAATAATATATGTATTCCACAAAAATATTGACTGTTATCTTTTTCTACTAGTTGGCTTATTTCTAGCTCATGTTACACTGAGGTATATTAAATATGAGATAATTCCACAAACAAGATAAACAGGAACTCCACCACATGGTTTGCAGTATTAATACAGTGTCCTGCCATGATTGTATATTCATTGTGCTGAATCTTTTTATGGCACATGGGTGAGCCAGGTTTAGAAAGAACTATACAGAGTGGCAATTGTCCTTCAAGAAGATTTTCAATTCTACCAACTGCAAGAATGATGCTCTTAATTGGTTCTCTGTTTTGTTTTTTATAGTTTTAGCTCTATGCTAACAATTCCCAAGTCTATGTTGCCAAAACAGAACACTCCTCTGATACCTGCTGCTCATTTCCATTTGGTTGGAATTTAGCCAACCAGCTAAACAGAAAAAGAAAGAAAGAAAGTGAAGTCGTTCAGTTGTGTCTGACTCTTTGCGACCCCATGGACTGTAGCCTACCAGGTTCTTCTGTCCATGGGATTTTCCAGGCAAGAGTACTGTAGTGGGTTGCCATTTCCTTCTCCAGGAGCTCTTCCTGACCCAGGGATTGAACCTGGGTCTCCTGCATTATAGGCAGATGCTTTACCATCTGAGCCACCAGAGAAGTCCAACCAGCTAAATAAACATGCCCAAAATATAACTTGTCATCTTCCTTAAAAGTCCTGCCCTTTCTCCTACATTTTCCATATCATACATCCTGTCACTAGAACAGGATCTGTGAAGTCAGTCTAGACTCCCCTTCTCTTTTCTCACCCACTTTGGTCAACTACCCAAACTTCTGGACTTTACTCCTAGAAGTTTCTTCCAGCACCTAATCTCTATCTCCCCCAACCACTGCACTAGTTTAAGCTCATCATCTCTATGGGATCAATCTTACATTAGTCTATTTAATAATTTCCCTGTCCCTACCCTTATGTGCTTCAATGAATGCTCCATATGTTGCCAGAAGAACCCGTCTAAAAGAGGAGCTTGACTATATGACTCTTCTGCTAAAAACTTTTCAATAGCTCACTACTGTTCTCAAAACTAAGTAGAAGTTGTCTGACTTGGCAAACCTGGTTTTTGATGATCTGACATCTATCTTTCCAGCTCTGTCTTTCACAACCTCTGACTTGCACTTGACCTTCCAGTGACACAGAAATGCATTCAATTCATGTAGAGTTGCCAAGTTTAGAAAATAAAAACATAGGACACTTAATTAAATTTGAGTTTCATATAAACACAATGAGTGCTTTTTTAGTATGAGTGTATCCCATGTAATGTGCTGTTGCTTATCTTTTCCTTAGTCCATGCTATCACATCTCCCTTTAATGCACTTGCCAATTTTAAGGTTCAACTCAATTACTACCTTTTGGAGTGCATCTGTCCTCCACACTCCCTTCCACCAATCCTGAATGAATCAGATATCTCTTTTATCAGCACATACTATAATTGTAATTTTCTGAGTCTTCCTCTATCAGTGTGAATCCTTGAGGACAGGGACAATATCTTATGTGTCTCTGTATTGTCATTGCCCAGTTTGATGATAAATACAGCCACTCCAGTACTCTTGCCTAGAAAATCCCATGGATGGAGGAGTCTGGTGGGCTGCAGTCCATGGGGTCGCTAAGGGTCGGACACGACTGAGCGACTTCACTTTCACTTTTCACTTTCACACACTAGAGAAGGAAATGGCAACCCACTCCAGTGTTCTTGCCTAGAGAATCCCAGGGACAGGGGAGCCTGGTGGGCTTCTGTCTATGGGGTCACACAGAGTCGGACACGACTGAAGTGACTTAGCAGCAGCAGCAGATACTTAGTAAATATTTGACGAATAAATGATTCTCCTGATACTAATGGTTGGATTTTCTCTTTACACCCAATGGAAAGAATATTTTTACCACTGCACAAAAGAAAATAAGAAGAAAACCCAGAGTGGAATGGGATGGGAGGTGGGAGGTTGGAGGGAGGTTAAAGAAGGAGGGGACATATATATGCCTATGGCTGATTGATGTTGATATAGGGCAGAAATCAATACAATAATGTAAAACAATTATCCTACAATTAAAAATAAATACATTTAAATTAAAAAAGAAAACCCTTTCTAAATTAGAGCCCCAAATTCAAAGTTGATAGAACAATATATTTTCCCTTAGAGATTGAAAAGTTAAATATAATAGAGACAAATTTTTCTTTAAAAAAAAAAAAAACATTTTGAAACCTATTCTATTTCATGAATTTTCAGCAGCTTTTTTGACCTCAAAATTATATGATATAGTGGCTCATATCATTTGATTTTTTACTTATGTTCCCATATACCTTTTAACATGCATGTATTTTTCCATATTTCCAAGATCTACGGTTACTGGAAGCTGATAGACGTAATCCCAGCTAAAAACCCAAGAAGGGACTCACACTAACACTTTAGTAAGGTATTCAGGACAAGTTCATTTGCCTATTGCCTGCATTTTACTTCACAAAGGATAAGCTTTTACTTAGCACTTGAAAAAGAGTGTGCTTGAGTATCCATCAAAAAGTGAGTCAGCTGCAAATTTGATGTTCAACTCTATGCTTGTGGAGAAGACAGGTAAACACATTAATCAATGAGTAAGCAAAGGTTAGTCATAGCGAGATTCTGAACTCTAGGATGAAATTTCTTCTCCCAGTCTACCTTGTTTTCAAAGCATACTCTTTTGTAGTTCATTAAATTCTTTTTTTTATCTTTTTTTTTTCTTTTTTATTATTTTTTAATTGGAGGCTAATTATTTTACAATATTATATTGGTTGGTTTTGCCATACATTGACATGAATCCGCCCCGGGTGTACATAAGTTCCCCTTCCTGAATCCCCCTCCCACCTCCCTCCTCCCCTTATGTAGTTCATTAAATTCTACAACGATTCTTAAGTGGTATAATATTCTCTGGGTTTAGTCATAGAAATTACATCAAAATTTGCTTTTTACTGTACCCAAGACATCTTGCTGCTAAGGCTGGCTGCTGAACAAATACCTGAAAATGGAAGGATCTTGGGTTTCACGGGTTGCTTACAAACATATGGATGAGACTTTAGGGTGGGAGGGTTAGTGTGCTGGGGATGGTGAAACAAAGTACCACAAACTGGTTAAACTGGGTTTTTTGAAACCATAGATATTGGTTGTCTCTCAGTTCTGGAGGCTAGAAATCTGAAATCATGGCATCAGCAGGGTTGGTTCCTTCGAAGGGTTCTCAGGGAGTTTCTGTTCCGTGCTCCTTTCCTAGCTTCTGGTGGCGGCCAGCAATCCTTTGCACACCCTGGCTTGTAGATACCTTATTGCAATGTCTGCCTCCACCTCTATGCGGTGTTTGTCCTGTGTCTGTGTCTGCACATCATTTCCTTTTTCTGTAAGGACACCAAGTATATTGGATTCGAGCCCACAATAATGACTTGATTACATCTTCAAAAAACTTATTTTCAAATAAAGTCAATTTCACAGATACTGAGAATTTGAACTTAACACATTGTGCATGCTTGTGCATGCATGCTTAGTCATGCCCTACTCTTTGCGATCCCATGGACTATTGCCCACCAGGCTCCTCTGCTCATAGGATTTCCCAGGCAAGAATATTCGAGTGACTAGCCACTCCCTTCTTTAGGGTATCTTCCTGACCCAGGGATCGAACTTGCGTCTCCTACATCTCCTCCATTGGCAGGCAAATTCTTTACCTCTAATGCCACTTGGGAAGCCCTCAACATGTGTTTTTTATTTTTTTGAGGGGGGACACAGTTCAACCCACGACAATCTTCTTTTGCACACCCCCCAGTTCATGTACTTCTCATGTACAAAATACACTAACCCCATCTCAACATCCCCTAAAGTCTTAACCCATTCCAGCAGCAACTTTAAGTCCAAAATATCATCTAAGTATAGTCAACGGAAGTCCTAAATCTTATCCAATACATCATTTAAATAAGTTATAGGTGAATATGGTCCATCTTGGGGCAAAATTATTCTTCATCTATATACCTGTGAAACCTGGAAAAGAAATTTGCTTCAAATGTGTAATTATAGAACAGGCTTCAGATAGATATGCTAGGGACTTCTTGGCAGTCCAGTGGTTGGGACACTACACTTCCATCACAGGGGGCATGAGTTCTGCTCCTGGTTGGGGAACTAGGATCATGCATGCCAAATAAATAAATAATTTATTGGAGAGAATGGAATTGTAGCATGTATATTATCATAAGTGACCAGTCCAGGTTCGACGCATAAATTTTCCTCTGTTCATTTCTTTGCATTTGTGCTTTTTTAATAAAATTCTTTTTTAGAAATAAAAAAAAAATAAACTGAAAAAAAAATAAAAGAGAAAAAAGTAAAAAAAAAAAAAAATAAATAAATAAAAGTTAGACATCCTATTTTAAAAGGGAGAAATTGGAAGAAAATAAAGGTGTCAGTCTAAAGTAAGTTCACAATAGGACAGATTTCACTAGGTTCCAGGGCCTAGGAATAAATCTCTGTGACTTGATGCTCTTCCCTCTTAGCCCTTGGCAGCAGCCTTACCTTCTGAAAACAAAGAGGCAATTCTGCCCCCTTGGCCTGTGCTCTCTCTAGCCTTTGCATCCATGGCTCTGCCCTTAGAGTCATGCTTCCTTCAGTTTGTCCCACCTCTGTCTCTTCCAATCTAGGCTAACGATGCCACATTGGTATACTTCTCAAAAACCTGTCTTCCATGAATGTCAAGGGAATGCACACCCTTTGACATGGGGTTTCCCCCAGAATCTTCTGAGATCACCACATTCCTGTTGCTGAGTTTTGCTGAGATGATCCATAAGGCACACACCTAAGCGATGCAGCCAATAGTTGTTCAGCCACACCTTTGACCTTATTTCCAGTCTATCTACATAGACTGAGAATTTTCCAAATCATTAAGTGTTGGTTGCTTTTTGCTTAATAATTTATTTCTTAATTTATATCTTTACTCTCACCTTTTAATAAAAGCAGTACAAAGAAAACAAGTTGTATCTTCCACACTTTGTAAAACTTCTCAGCTAAATATCCAAGTTTATGGCTTTCAAGTTTTACATTTCGCCCAACAGCAAAACACAATTCAAACAAATTTTCTGCCACTCTATAATGTGGATTGCTTTTCCTTCAATGCTCAATAATGCATTTATTTCTTTCTAAGGCCTCACCAGAAGTGCTTTTAATTTTTTAATATATTTTTATTTATATATTTGTGGCTGTGCAAAGTCTTCATTGCTGCACGTGGGCCTTCTCTAGTTGTAGTGATCGGGGTCTACCCTCTATCTGTGGTGCACAGGTTTCTCTTTGTGATGGCTTCTCTTATTGTGGAGCACAGGCTCTAGGCACATGGGCTGAGCAATTGTCGTACTTGGGCCCAGCTGCTCCATGGCAAGTGGGATCTTCTTGGACCAGGGATCGAACCAGTGTCTCCTGCATTGCAAGGTGGGTTCTTAACTACTGGACCACCAGGGAAGCCCCCGATAATATTAATATGCCTGTAATATTCATATTTTTACCATCTTCTCTTAATGGTAATCCAAGCATTTTTTGATCAACACTTAAGAATTCTTCTAGTCTCTACCCACTATCCAATTCCAAATCTGCTTCTATATTTTAGATATTTGTTACAGTAGCAACCAAAATCTGTATTAGTTTCCTAGGGCTGCCGAAACAAAGTACTACAAACTGCATAGCTAAAAACAACAGAAATGTATTGTGTCATAATTCTGGAGGTCAGAAGTCTGAAATCAAGATGTCAGCACTGTTGGGCTGCTTCGGAGTGTTCTAGGGAGAATCTGTTTCATGCTCTGCTCTAGCTTCTGGTGACACTTGCAAACTTCAGTGTTCCATGGGTCATAGGTACATCACTTGAATCTCTTTTTGTCTTTACATGGCATTCTCTTCGTGTGTCTATGTCTTCACATTGTTTTCCCTCTCTTGTGAGGACACCAAGCATATTGGTTTAGGGTCCACCCTAATGACTTGGTTACATATGGAAAGACACTTTCTCCAAATAAGGTCACAGTTTCTGGCGGTTAGGACATCACATATCCTCTGTGGGACACAAACCCCATACAGGGAGGAATCTATCAATGTTCTGAAATTATAGATAAAATTATGATTTTGTTTATAATTTTAGACAAAAATTATAGACAAAATTTTGTGCACTTAGGAGAGAATTTTCTTGGCAAAATTTCCCACTTCCCTTACTTTCATCAGATTCTGAAAAGGATCCATACCCCGAAACATTAAGAGCCACAGTGACAATGAAAACCATGTTGAAGGGAAGGACACAAAGGGTCTTGGTCACAAAAATTCTGTAGCGTTCTTTGAAAGTGACTATGACTTCAGGACGAATGTTATGTTTCTGATTCATGACTCAACAGCCTCTCTACCACTGACTGTGAAGAGCCAAGTAGGAGAAAGTGACTCTTAAGTTCAAGGCATGACTTCAAGTGCTTTGTCCTTCTCCCATTCATGGCAAGCAATTATTCCTATTTCCTTATATATCTTCAAGAAATTATTCCAATTTCCTGACTTCATAATATGGATATTGTAGCATTTTACTGTATTGAAAAAATAAAAATCTGCATTCCCTGGTGGCTCAGAGGATAAAGCGTGTGCCTGCAATGCAAGAGACCAGGGTTTGATCCCTGGGTTGGGAAGATCCCCTGGAGAAGGAAATGACAACCCACTCCAGTATTCTTGCCTGGAGAATCCCATGGACAGAGGAGCCTGGCAGGCTACAGTCCACGAGGTCGCAAAGAGTCAGACACGACTGAACGGCTTCACTTTCACTGAATAGAATGAAATCCTTTCTTTTTCCATGTGTTCAGGGCATGAGCCAAGCATGGGCACAAGCAAAAAGCCAAGTTGGGATAAACAAGGAGTTGTTTTGTTCCTGGTTAGTATGAGACAGGCACCACCAACCAGGTGCCACTCTCCCCAGGTCAGGGATACACATGCTGTTTTATGAGCTCATCCCAACTTCATCTTGTTTACCTTGTAAGTCACACATGCTGGGTGACAATTGTTCCACTTTTACAGAATTGATAAGTTCCAAGAGATTTGTTAAAATAAATGCTTTGGTTTAAAAGAACATGAGACCTTATAAAAATATATAGCAACCAGACATCTAGATATATGATTCAGGATAATTAGGCAGAGATTTATAAGATTCTGATTTAATACTAATTATGTCTCACGATAATTACATTTTAGGTTCAAGTAGCAATTACTTATGGTTTGAAATGCATATATTAAATGCAAATATCTACTCCACTAACAACAATTTTAGCCCAAACTGAGCAATTTAACTGACTTGGCCATGGTAATGGTTAAATCAGTCATTAATGTAGATAGTTAAAGTATGTGCTAATTAGATGACTAACTAGTGAATTTGTTAGTGCATTTAAATTGGCATTTAAATTCCAAGTGACTTGAATACTTAGAGAAATGATCTTTCAGGAGCAGAGAGAAATTCAATACATGTAACAGCATGATATGGCATAGTTAGTGAGAATGAGTAGCAGACCCTTAGCTTCCTCCTAACTTCCTGCTTCGAATCCATTCTATCCTTCAAGATTGTCTTTCCTCAAGCATAACTCTGATCATGTCAGCACACTTCTCAAAAATCATTAGTGGCTTCCCACTGGTCAACACTTTAGGTAGAAACTCCTCACTGTAGCATTTAAGACCTCAACATTTATTTTCTTTTATATCATCAAGATCCCCAGATATTTGGAAATTAAACAATACAATTAGTAAACCATGGAGCAAAAGAAATTTTTGAAGGTAACTGGAAAATATTTTGAACTGAATGAAAATGTAAATACACCATATCACAATTTTGGGGACTTAGCTAAAGAAGTGCTAAGTGGGAAGTTTATGTCATTAAATGCTTGTATTGGAAAGGAAGAAAAGACTCAATTTGATAATATCTGCTCCTAACATGAGAAATTATAAAAGTAAATTAAAACCAAAGCAAGAAGAATGATAGTATCACTAATAATATAGATACAAGCAGAAATCAATGAAATTGAAATTAGAAAAGCAATAAGTAGTGTCAATGGAACAAAACAAGGGAGCTGAAATATCTAAGAACATTTTTAAAAAGACTGTTATAAAACAAAGGCTTTGAACACTGTCTTCATCAGCTCCCATTCCGTTCCGTAGCTCAGTCGTGTCCGACTCTTTGCGACCCCATGGACTGTAGCCTATCAGGCTTCTCCGTCCTTAGGCCCTATAATAAGATACCATAAACTGAGTGACTTATCAACAACAGAACTTTATGTCTATTAGTTCTGAAGGCTAGAAGGATGAGATCATGGTGTCAGCATTTGGGTTCTGATGAAAGCCCTCTTCCAGGTTTCAGACTGTTAGCTTCTCAGTATCCTTATTTGAACTGTGGTGTTGGAGAAGACTCTTGAGAGTCCCTTCGGCTGCAAGGAGATCCAACCAGTCCATCTTAAAGGAAATCAGTCCTGAATATTCATTGGAAGGACGGATGCTGAAGCTGAAACTCCAATACTTTGGCCACCTGATGCAAAGAACCGACTCACTGGAAAAGACCCTGATGCTGGGAAAGATTGAAGGCAGGAGGAGATGGGGACGACAGAGGATGAGATGGTTGGATGGCATCACCGACGCGAAGGACATGAGTTTGAGTAGGCTCTGGGAATTGGTGATGGACAGGGAGGCCTGGTGTGGTGCAGTCCATGGAGTCACAAAGAGTCAGACTTGACTGAGTGAATAAACTGATCCTTACATGAAAGAAAGAGAACTAGCTAACTCTCTGGCCTCTTCTAAAGGCACCCATTCATTAGGGCTCCACCTTCATGACCTAATTACCTCCCAGAGACTTCACCTCCAAACATATAAGCATTTGGAGAAGACATAAATATTCAGTCCATGGCAGACATAGTTTAAATTATATGAAACTGTACATATAGAGGAAATGACATAGAATACAGGAGTTTGCAGAAAGGGCAAAAATTACAGGTTACTTAAAATTATATACAGGTTATATGAAATCATATTCTTCTTACTACTGTAAGAAGAATGTCTTACAGTAGTAATTTGTTATGTTTAAAAGTGTAGAATAGTGATTAAATGATTTAGATCTAGAGCAAATGTACATAAAGGAAACAAGGTGATGACGTGGGAAAATTAGGAACAGTTTTAATTTTCCAAGAGGAAAATGCTAGCTAACTTATTAAATGACATTGGTAAAGAAAATGGTATTGGAAAAGTCACTGGTGCTTATTAATTCACTTGCACCTTTATTTTTCTTTAAATTCAAGTATATTTTCACATGCTTCCTTTTTTTTGGAGAATGTGAAACCCACATTTTAAAAATAAAAAATGAAAGTATTACAAAATATCCCATTGCAAAGAAATAAATTATATGTATATATTTTACAGCTAAAAAAAGCATAGAAACACATTTGGATCAAAATGATTTGGTAAAATTCAGGGGCTGATTAATTTCAGAAAGTAGGCTATGGTCCAATAAAGAGAAAATGTTCACATAAGGAAAGAGGCTATATAGTTGTACTTAAAAAAAAAAAAAAGGAACAAAAGGAAGGAACAAAGGGAAGAGAGAAAGAAGAGTAAAGAACAAGGAACAAGCAACACAATGGTTAGAAAATCCTAAGCCACACAAATGGGCTTCCCTGGTAGCTCAAGTGGTAAAGAATCTGCTTGCAATGCAGGAGATCCAGGTTTGATTCCTGGGTCGGGAAGATCCACGGGGGAAAGGATAGGCCACCCACTCCAGTATTCTTGGGCTTCCCAGGTGGCTCAGAAGGTAAAGAATCCACCCACAATGTGGGAGACCCGGGTTCGATCCCTGGATCAGGAAGAGCCCTGGAGGACAGCATGGCAAGCCACTCCAATATTCTTAGCTGGAGAATCCCCACGGACTAAGGAACCTGGTGGGCTAGAGTCCATGGGGTTGCAAAGAGTTGGACATGACTGAGCGACTAAGCACAGCACAGCACAAGGCACACAAATAATTTTGAATCATATCAATAATCATTAATGGCTTTGTTAGGTCAGTGTGTGAATGAAACCATGAAAATAGTGAAATAGTTGAGTGCAGAAAATGAGTATGTGAAATGTAGCCAACAACAGAGCATAAAGGGATGGGGAGGGAGGTGGGAGGGGGTTTCAAGATGGGGAACACATGTACACCCGGGGCAGATTCATGTCAATGTATGGCAAAACCAATACAATAATGAAAAGTAATTAGCCTCCAATTAAAATAAATGAATTAAGAAAAACCTGCAGTAGAGAAAATTATCAAAATTATCAATTACAACACTTTTTACATGACATTTACTTTGTGAAAGATAATCATGAGTTGGGAAACTGTGTGTTGATAATAGTCAATGAAAGAAAATGATAAGTGTTCTAATGAAAATGTTGCATCAGTCATAAGAAAATAAAAGTATATTTTCAGGCACAAATTGGAATTAATGCAGTAATGACTGAATATAATTTTAAAATAGCATGATTTATTTATTATGAGTTCTGACAAGAGACACATAAACACATAGTAATAAATGTGATAATTATAATTCCTTCTCCTCAAATTGCCCATATACTCTCCTTTGTATAAATATTGGATCCAATCATATCATGGAGAATATGATTTAGATGTAAATGTAATTTCACTTTTTGAAATACAAGTTAATACTTTTTCTGGAGAGAAGGCTTTAAAAAGGAGATGGATTCTTATCTGTGCAGCACTGTCTTTGAAAATGTGAGGGAAGTTGGATGGCTACACACAGCTTACTAATTGGATTGCATTTCTTTTTCTTTCTAGTCAAACAAGCAGTAGGCAAGCCAGAGGCTGGGTAGAATTCAACAAGAGGTTGATCAAATTTTTTGCAAACAAACCATCTAGAGGATATGTATTTATTTTTGGCAGTCATAATCACATTTAAAATATTTATAGTTATAAAGGTAATTCACATATATTTCCAAAATGTTGGAAAATTTTAAAACCATGAATAAGAAAATAAAGAAATCATTTAAATTTCCACTAGTAGAGAAACTAAAGAGCCTCTTGCTGAGGGTTAAAGAGGAGAGTGAAAAAGCCGGTTTAAAACTCAATATTCAAAACACTAAGATAATGGCATTCGGTCCCATCACTTCATGGCAAATAGAAGGGGAAAAGTGGAAGCAGTGACAGATTTTATTTTCTTGGGCTCCAAAATCACTGCAGACAGTGACTGAAGCCATGAAATTAAAAGACACTTGCTCCTGGAAGGAAAGCTATGACAAAACTAGACAGGGTATTCAAAAGCAGAGACATCAACTTGGCTGACAAATGTCCACATAGTCAAAGCTGCGGTCTTTCCAGTAGTCATGTGTGGATGTGAGAGTTGCACCACAAAGAAGGCTGAGCACCAAAGAATTGATGCTTTTGAACTGTGGAGTTGGAGAAGGCTTGAGAGTCCCTTGGTCTACAAGGAGATCAAACCAGTCAATCCTAAAGGAAATCAACCCTGAATATTCATTGGAAGGACTGATGCTAAAGCTGAAGCTCCAATACTTTGGCCACTTGATGCAAACAGCCGACTCATTAGAAAACTCTCTGATGCTGGGAAAGATTGAGGGCAGGAAGAGAAGGGGATGAAGGAAGTTAAGATGGTTGGATGGCATCACTGACTCAATGGACATGAGTTTGAGGAAACTCTGGGAGATACTGAAGGACAGGGAAGCCTGGTGTGCTGCAGTCCATGGGGTTTCAAAGAGCCAGACACGACTGAGCAACTGAACAACAACAGTAGAGAAATATAATGTTGACATTTTGCTGTATATTCTCCTAGTTGTACGTATGTCTATATTAACATAAATGTGTCCCATAGCCTTTTAATACTAGTTATAATGTGAATGAGATTGAAATTTGAGGACATTTGTCATGCCCTGATAATTTAGATTTTAAATTTGGATTATAGAACTTCTGCTTCTGGCCACAGTGGAGTGAGAGGAATGGAACTCATACCTGATATACCTAAAAATCCAGCTATGAAAAAGCTTTCAACCGATTGGACATCAGGTCATGAAGGACACTGATCTCTAAGAGATGGAAAGCAAATGAATTAAGTCTTACAGTGCCCCAGTTTACACCTGGGTAGATAATGCAGGCCAATCCTCTGTCCTGGACAACCTGGTGGCAATGAAGACCAGCAGTTAAAGCCACAGGACACCCACCTTCTAGTGTCCCAACATCTCAGAAACCAAGGGAGGCAGCCTGAGCCAGGGACAACACCTGGATCATTTTTCAGTGCCTGCCCATGCCTAGCCCTTTAGCCATAGAGTCTCTGAGGTGATTAGTCCCAAGGATTGCCTCTAGTTGCCCTCTCCTTGTGGCTGTGCATTACCTTCCACTCTTCACAGGTGCCCCTGGCCTGTCTCAACTGGTAGACATCGGTCCCCAACCCCACTCACTCACATAGCCCTAGCTTCTATGGAGGGGTTCACTCTACACAGGGCAACAACCCAGCCTCCAGCAGGCATCAAGACAGCTTCCAGCCCAGGGACACTGTCAAGGGTGCCCTGCACCCCTTGAGGTGTCAAGAAACGTAGCTCATCCAAATGATGGAGGGTAGCAGCTGTGCTCTTTCCAACAGGACACAGTGGGTGGTGGGGAAGTGAACAGGTGGTGTATGGTACATGGCTGGCCCACTCCTCCAATTGACTTACCCACTCAGACCACACTGAGACTTCCAGCTGGTCACAAATGCCGATTCCCCAGCCTTTTCTTTTTTTAAAATTATTTTAATTGGAGGCTAATTATTTTACAATATTGTAGTGGGTTTTGCCATACATTGACATGAATCAGCCATGGGTGTACATGTATACAACATCCTGATCTCCCTCCCACTTCCCTCCCCATACCATCCCTCAGGGTCATCCCTGTGCACCAGCCCTGAGCACCCTGTCTCATGCATCAAACCTGAACTGGTGATCTATTTCACATATGATAATATGCATGTTTCAATGCTATTCTCTCAAATCATCCCACCCTCGCCTTCTCCCACAGAGTCCAAAAGTCTGTTCTTTACATCTGTGTCTCTTTTGCTGTCTTGCATATAGGGTCATCATAACCATCTTTCTAAATTCCATATATATGCATTAATATACTGTATTGGTGTTTTCCTTTCTGACTTACTTCACTATGTGTAATAGGCTCCAGTGTCATCTACCTCATGAGAACTGATTCAAATGCATTCTTTTTAATAGCTGAGTAATATTCCATTGCATATATGTAGCACAGCTTTCTTATCCATTCATCTGTCGATGGACATCTAGGTTGCTTCCATTTCCTGGCTATTGTAAACAGTGCCCAGCCTATTCTTATAAGGCATTCAGTACCACCCACCCAGGTTCCCCACCATCTCTTCTTCTGGCCCCTGAACTCTGGACTCAGAGAACCCCACCAGCCTGCCTGGGCCTCTTCTGACTTGGTTTTGTAGGTGGTCTCTTTTCTGGACTCTGGCAATTGCTTTTGCCAGGATGCTCTCAACGATCCTCACTGACTGATTGTGTCCTGTCTGATCTTTATCCCTGGCTCCTGGTCATTCTGGCTCAGTGCTTGCTTCTTGAAACAAAGGGGAAAGGTCCTGCTGACATTAAATCCTGCCCTGAGGAATCCCTTTACTCAGGACTTCATTGTTTAAATCCGTCTTTATATGGGTGAGGAATTAAATTAATTTTCTGCTTACCCTAATGAGAAAGGGGGAGACACAAATTAAAATAATGTTGATGTATTTGGGGCTGTTCCACTGGGAGCAGGGCACAGTCTTCAGAGAAGAGGAAGTGATAAGCTGATTAGCAGGCCACATTCCAGAGTTGGACAGAAGCACACATGAAGGAAGACCACTGGAAGGGTGTGTAATTCAAGAAAGTGCCATACCCCAGGCAAAAGTGTCAGCACCTGGGCACAGTCAGCTTTCAAGGAGCCTTGGGGCTCAGGCACAAAGGTCAGAGGTAAATTAAGGCCACACACAATCCAGAAATCCAGTTTAATTCTCATTGTCACCTTTTTTCTTTAGTCCTGCTTTCAGTACCTTGGCCACAGGGCCCTTCTTTCTGTTGCCATGATGCAGTACTGGGAAGAGAAATGAACTAAGAGACAAAAGGTCTGCCTCAGGCTAGGAGGAGTGGGGACAGCCTGGATCTCAGTGAATTCAGACCAGGGGATCCAGTCCCAGCTTTGTCACTTACTGGTTATGTGATACTGGGTCCATGGCCAAGAGGCCGATATGAGCCTTAGGGTCTTCATTTGTGAAGTGGGTTTAACAAGCCCTGACTTGTGGGACTGTCAAGCATTTAATGGACCTTTAATAATAACAGTAATTCTAATATGATTTTGACCCTAGACTCTATCATTCTCCTGGGATTGTGTGTGTGTGTATGTGTGTGTGTGTGCACGTGTGCTCCATGGCATCTCAGAGAATATACAGCACTCTACGACGTAAAACAAGTGAGCCTCAAATGTTGCTTTGTAAACAAAACTCAGTAAATTTTCCTTGCTAGTAGGTACAATCTTTAATTTGGATATTGGGAGGTCTTCCCCAGATGAATGCAACTCAAAACTCCCAGAATTTGAGTCAAAGACTAACCCTTTCCTTCCTCCCAACTGGTTTTCCATCTAAATGACTATTTTCATTCGTTTCACCCCTACCAAAGATCTAGCCCTTGCTTAGGGTTGGCCAAATTACACTGATGATAACTTATTAATGATTAAATGACCTTTCAGTGCCATGGGCTCTGGTTCTCCCAGAAGGGAAAAAGTGCCAGCCTATGGGCACTGCTTCAAAGAAATATCAGCCTTTTCTCAGGAAATCCTTTTAGGAGATGTGTACAGAACACCAAGTTTGTACACTGTATTTAGTGGTGTGGCAACAGAGGACAGGACATTTTCCATACCTGCTCCAGTTGGAGAGTGGGCTCTGTTTCACCGTGATCCCAGAGGAACTGCCAGGGGCAGTTTTCCATTCTAGGCTTTTCCCTCATCTCTAAGACCCTCCTATAAGCATAAATAAGCCAGTGAGCAAGGACTCTCATTTATTAGAATTTAACTTCTCATACATTGTTTAATTAGCCAAGCAAATCTAAGTGTATATCTTTAACTTTACAAAACAGCAGATGAAAAGAGATATAGGATTCTTAGGATAACCACCTTTTACATTTTTTTATTCTGTTTCTTATCGCTTCTCAGCCTTTTGGCTAAGATCAAGTGTACATTTTTTTCTTCTGTTTCTTGATCCCATCTATTTTATTGTTAGGCTCTTGCAGGTTTCTAAGGAAATTCCTATTCCAATGCCAGGTTTAGCAGAATAAAAAAATACTTATTCTAAAATCTGACAGACAGCAATAAGTATGTGACCAACATCATTTATGAACCTAGATGCTGGCCATGGCAGAAGTAGCATCCCCAGCGGCAGCTCTCACCTGGGCTTTCTCTTTCTCATCTCTCAAAGCTTCCTCATACCAGGATGGGAAGGAAGCGGGGTCAACCCCATTGACCTTGGAAAAAAACTTCAGGATTTTCATCTTGCTGGTTTCAGCATGGGCCCTTGGACCCCACAAGAATTCATAGCATGGAGGATCACTGTTGGGCACCTGCTGGTACTCCAGATACCTTTCCTCCACCAAATCTTTGGTGATGAGCTTCCTGGGCTCCCCGTAGATGAAATCCTTCTGCCCAGCACACACCCCAATCATATTTAGCACTTTCCAGATTCTCTCCTCAGTAGCACGGTTACCCTCCATGAAGATCACACCCAGGATATATATCAGGAGGCCGGTCTTGGGCATGCTCGGGCCATCATTCAGCATCCCATCGTAGGTGAGACCTAGTGTCTTCTGGAGCACATAGGACTTGCTGGTTGGGTCCACTTCCTTTGCTTCAATGCCAAAGACAATCTCCATGCATTCACAGGCTTTACTGAAGATCACAGGGAAGTGATCCTCGTGCTCTTTGATGACATTCTCCAGTATTTCTGCCTTTGTGATGGGCTCCTTTGTTACATATTTGACACTCATCAACTGTACCAATTCAGCCACCTTCTTGTTTAGCACATTACCGAGCAAGAACGTGGGAGCCTGGAAGCTGCTTGGACTCTCTTCTTGGCTGCTGCCCTCATTTGATTTGCTCAGTGGAATGGCTTCAGTGGTAGTAGAGGAAGAGCAGGCCCCCTGAGAACTCTGGGGAACACTCTGTGCCCCAGCAGTAGACATAACCTCTGGGGTGCCTTGGATCAAAGAAGACAGCAAGGAGCCAGTGGTTTTCTTCTCCTCAGCTACAGGAACCTGTGAACACACCAGGCCCTGAGCCTCTTTTTCAGCCTGAAGCCCTACCTCAAGCTTGTGGCTCTGACTCTTTTGACTGTGAGGCATGGTGATGCTGTTGAGGGTGGCAGGCAGAGGCGTAGGCAGGAGGTGGTGATTAGAGCTAATTGATCTGAGGAAGAGAGGAAGAGTGTGAAAAACTCAACCTTGTCAGCTCTGACCAAGGCAATTTTTTTTTTATTGGATGCTAATTACTTTGCAATATTATATTGGTTGGTTTTGCCATATATTGACATGAATCCACCCAAGGTGTACATGTGTTCCCCTTCTTGAACCCCCCTCCAAACTCCCTCCTCCCCTTATCCTCCCTCTGGGTCATCCCCGTGCACCAGCCCTGAGCATCCTGTATCATGCGTCAAAACTGGACTGGTGATTCATTTCACATATGATAATATACATGTTTCAATGCCATTTTCCCAAATCATCCCACCCTCACCCTCTCCCACAGAGTCCAAAAGACTGTTGTATACACCTGTGTCTCTTTTGCTGTCTTATATACAGGGTTATCATTACCATCTTTCTAAATTTCATATATATGCGTTAGTATACTGTATTGGTGTTTTTCCTTCTGGCTTACTTCACTCTGTATAATAGGCTCCAATTTCATCCACCTCCTTAGAACTGATTCAAATGTATTATTTTTAATGGCTGAGTAATACTCCATTGTGTCTATGTACCAAAGCTTTCTTATCCATTCACCTGCAGATGGACATCTAGGTTGCTCCCATGTCCTGGCTATTATAAACAGTGCTGTGATGAACACTGGGGTACATGTGTCTCTTTCAATTCTGGTTTCCTCAGTGTGTATGCCCAGCAGTGCGATTGCTGGATCATATGGCAGTTCTATTTCCAGTTTTTAAAGGAATCTCCACACGGTTCTCCATAGTGGCTGTACTAGTTTGCATTCCCACCAACAGTGTAAGAGGGTTCCCTTTTCTCCACACCCTCTCCAGCATTTATTGCATGTAGACTTTTGGATAGCAGCCATTCTGACTGGTGTGAAATGGTATCTCATTGTGGTTTTGATTTGCATTTCTCTGATTATGAGTGATGTTGAGCATCTTTTCATGCGTTTGTTAGCCATCTGTATGTCTTCTTTGGAGAAATGTCTGTTTAGTTCTTTGGCCCATTTTTTGATTGGGTCGTTTATTTTTCTGGAATTGAGCTGAAGGAGTTGCTTGTATATTTTGGAGATTAATCCTTTATCAGTTGTTTCATTTTCTATTATTTTCTCCCATTCTGAAGGCTGTCTTTTCACCTTGCTTATACTTTCCTTTGCTGTGCAGAAGCTTTTAATTTTAATAAGGTCCCATTGATTTATACATTCAATGCAATCCCAATCAAGCTACCAAAGATATTTTTCACAGAGCTAGAACAGATAAACTCACAATTTGTATGAGAATACAAAAACCTCGAATAGCCAAAGCAATCTTGAGGAAGAAGAATGGAACTGGGGGAATCAACCTGCTGGATTTCAGGTTCTACTACAAAGCCACAGTCATCAAGACAGTATGGTACTGGCACAAAGACAGAAATATAGATCAATGGAACAAAATAGAAAGCCCAGAGAGAAATCCACGCACCTATGGACACCTTATCTTTGACAAAGGAGGCAAGAATATAAAATGGAGAAAAGACAGTCTCTTTAACAAGTGGTGCTGGGAAAACTAGCCAGCCACTTGTAAAAGAATGAAACTAGAACACTTTCTAACACCATACACAAAAATAAACTCAAAATGGATTAAAGATCTAAATGTAAGACCAGAAACTATAAAACTCCTAGAGGAGAACATAGGCAAAACACTCTCCGACATAAATCACAGCAGGATCCTCCACGACCCACCTCCCAGAATATTGGAAATAAAAGCAAAAATAAATAAATGGGACCTAGTTAAAATTAAAAGCTTCTCCACAGCAAGGCTATCTTAACAGATTTTCCCTTAGATAGTGCTTGAGGTGGGGATGTGGTCTCCTGTCTTCCTGACTGATCTGTGCCCTAAGATTCCCAAGAAAGCTCCTCAGGGTGTAACCAGCCGGCTTAGCCTGCAGATTCCAGGTAAGACAGCAGAGTGTGCAATGTTGGGCCACTGTGGTGTCTCCTCTGTTCTGGTGTGGCAGACATTCAGGGACATCATGTTGACTGACTCCTGGCCCTGCCTGGGCTTCTTAGGCTCAGCTTACCTTAGGACACATATCTCAGACCATGGCCCTCACCCCCAGGATGACGTGAATCCCTATAAGAGGAACTAAGGGGCACCTCAGACTGCAGCTGCAATCACAGTCCTGCCCCCAACTCAGAGCGCCGACAGGAGGGGGAAGGCCAGACTTTGTGATGTCCTTACTGGTCCAAGGTGGATGCCCACTGTGGGGCCTCATCTTTCTCCTGTCCAGGCAGGCCTGCACCCACCCCTCTGCTGCTCTGAGACAAAACTCTTAGAACAAGAGTTCACATTCCTCAGACCACGAGGAGGAAGTGAGGGGGCACCACATTTGGCCACACCTGCCCAGGGCCTCCCTGGGGTGACATAAGAGCTGGATTAACTCTGGGGAGCCAACTGTCCTGGAATGGGGGGTTCACGGGAGTTCATATGTTGAGGCTTGTAACTCCTCCCTCTGCTGACCTGAGGTAACCCTCCTGAAACTAAGGTCTCACCTTCCTGAGATAGCAGAGGAGAAATTGAAGGGGCACCACACCCAACCACACACCCTGGATCCCTGATGGCTGAGAGAAGGGGCAGGAAGGCGTGGGCCCCATCTGTTCTTCAGTAGTGGGTCCACTCCGTGCTCTATCTTCCAGTAAACCCCTGGCAGAGCCAGAGACTCATCCCTCTGCTGCATTGAGCCTCACGAGACCAGCAGATGGGGGGGTGCATTCTTCCCCTTCAGCTGACCTAAAGCTGCACCTTTGAGGCCCAGGGTCTGCCTCTCAGAGACCAGACAAGGGAACGGGGCTGGGGTAGGGGGACGGGCAGCACAGGGCACTGGAGCAACCCTACTTGGGAGTCTATTGTAGCTGACGGCAGGAGTGGGACGAGGCCGGAGATCCATCTCTCCACAGCTGAAGGGCTTCCCTCTCCTACCTTCGGAGTCCTCATCTCCACTCCTGCTAGGACTGGGGCTCCTCCTTCTGCTGACCCGAGGGTGAACCCCTCAGACCACGGCGGCCACCTCACAGGGACTACTGAGAAGGGCAGAGGCCAGGAATCTGCCAGACAAGCCTGCGGGGTCTCTGGGGCCAGCGGCAGGGGCAGGGCGATGTCTGCACAACTCTGTCTGTGTCGGGGTTCCTGTCGGGTAGAAACACTCCTTTCCTTGGAGTAGAGAGGGCTTCTGCGGGGCGAAGGCTACCCTGTCTGAGCCACCGGCGGTGGAGGGGGTGGGGTGTCGGGAGGATGGAAGCTCCTCCCTGGGCCTCTGATGGTAAAGAGCAGGCCTCTGCGGGTCTCCTCGACCTCTCAGCTCACCTGGAGCCCACCGTTCCCTCATCTTGCAACCACCATCGCCCTGAGGTGCCAGAGACAGAAGTCAGAAGACAAAGAGGGGCACAGAGCCCCCTAGCCCCGATCAGGTCACCTCAGGGCTGACAACAGGAGGGGCGGGCATCATGGGCCCCTGAGTCCCCAGGGAGTTCCCCTCGGCCTCACAGTCCGCATCCTCAACTCCACGTCTCCCACCCTGAGTCCCCCACCGACAATGCCACTGTGCTTCAGTTCCCTGGGGTAGAAGTTGAGACACATCCAGAACCCTTGCCTGAGGTCTCCCAGGGACGAAGGCAGGGGCAGAGCATGCCAGAGCCAGGGGCTGAGTGGGTCTGCTCTCCTTCCTCTGAATACTCACTTTGAAACCAACCAACCACTGGCAGGGTCTGGACTCCTTCCTCTGCTTCCCCTCAGAGGCACCTTGATGGGAAAACCCCACAGGTTTCACCTTGACCGCGGCACTCTGAGCGCCCTACCTGGGTCCACCTGATGCCTCACCCTTCAGATAAGGAGCCTTCCTTCCCCAAGAAGGGAGGAAAGGGGAGCCTCCACCTGACAGGCTTGTGTAGGGTCCATCAGAGCTGATTGCAGGGTCAGGGGGCTCTGCATGGCTCCCTGTGTGTTCTGGGTTGGGGTCACCCTCATCTTCCCCTAGGCCTGCATTCCCTGCCTTCAGAAGGCCCTTCTCATCTGAGATGCCCACTGCAGAAATGAAATGGGTAGGGTGGTGGCACCTGTTCCTGACATTCCTGCTTGGGGTCTTGGGTATGTTTCTGTGGTAACCCTTTATTTGGGATGGGCAGATAATTCAGCCCTCCATAAGGGTCCTCACTTTCATGCCTGGCAGGGTCTGGGAGTCCTTCCTTGGTTGACCTGAGTGCTTTCCTCAGATCAAAGCCCTCACCTCCGTGTAAATGTATCTCTTTTGCTGGTGG
The DNA here is from genome assembly GCF_049115385.1 of Moschus berezovskii. NCBI lineage: Eukaryota > Metazoa > Chordata > Mammalia > Artiodactyla > Moschidae > Moschus > Moschus berezovskii. Next base: position 128,684,951 of record NC_142488.1, on the reverse strand, counting down.
AAGTCGAGAGTCTGCCACATCTGACTATCTCCCAAGGTCTCCCAAGGCTAACAGCTGGGGTAGGATGGGCCTGGGGACCAGTTTCTTCTGTGGTGGGAGTTTTTAGTCCTCTCTCAGGATCATTACCTTGACTCCTGGCACTAAGTTAGCCTTCTCTCTCTGTGGGCCAGAGTTTGTCCACATCAAATCAACTGTGGAAGACAGCCGCCCAAGCCCCTCATCCTGGAACAACTTTACTGAATTTGTTCATTATTTCTAACAGTTTTGTTGTTGTTGCTGCTGAGGTTTTACAGTTTTCTGTGTATATGTTTATATCATTTCAACTTGAAGAACTGCCTTTACTATTTCTTGTAAGGCAGGTCTAGTGGTGATGAGCTCCCTCACCTTTTTTGGTCTGAGAAAGTCTATATTGCTTCTTCATTTCTGAAAGAGAGCTTTGCCAGGTGTAGAATACATGTGAATGTATTTCATTATCTTCCTTTTAATGTCCATGGAATCAGAAGTGATGCTTCCTATTTCATTTCTGATATTTGTAATTCTGTCTTCTTTTCTCTTGGCTAGCCCAACTAGAAGTTTATTAATTTTATTGATCTTTCCAAAAAACCAATTTTGTGTTTCCTTGATGTTCTCTATTGTTTTCCTGTTTTCAATTTCATTGATTTTTTTATTCTATTTTTTTCTCTGCTTTCTTTACAGTTTTGTTAAGTTGTACTTCCATTTTTATTTAGGTTAAAATATATATTTTAAATCTCTTTGGGCTTTTTTGTTTAACATATGAATTATTTAGAAGTATGTTATTTCATTTCTAAATATTTCAGAGCTACTCTACCTTCTTGTTACTGATTTTCACTTTAATTCCATTGTGGTTTGTGAACAAACTTAGCATAATTTCTATTCTTTTAGGTATGTTTAATGGTTCTGAATTTGTTCTATCTTGATAAATGTTTTATGTCACTTGAGAGTAATATGTATTCTGTTGTTGTTGGATGGAGTATTTTATAAATGTCAAGTAGATCAAGTTGATTGATAGTGCTCTTCAGGTCACCTGTTTTTGTACTGATTTTCTGCCTTTTTGATCTATCAATTACTTCCAGAGTGGTAGTGAAGTCTCCAAATATAATAGTAGATTTGCCTATTTCCCCTTTCATCTCTATCAGATTTTGCTTCACATATTCTGACACTTTCTTTTTAGTTGCATGTGCATTTAACATTTCTATATTTTCTTGGATAATTGACTTATTTTTCACTATGTTATGCCTCTCTGTATCCCTAATGATTTCCTTGTCCTAGAGTCAAAAACAAAAAACAAACAAAAAATTATTCCATATTTTTACTTTTATCCTACCTGAATCTTTATCTTTAAAATGAATTTCTTGTAGACGAAATGAGATTGGATATTGTTTTATATCACTTTTACTATCTGTGTCTTTTAACTTGTATATATAGATCATTCACATTTAAAGTGATTGTTGATATAGTTGGATTAATATTTACTATCAACATATTTGTAACTGTTTTCTATTTGTTTCAATTATTCTACATTTTTATCCAATTTTTCTGCTTCTTTGCTTTTATTTGAGAACTTAATATGATTCCACTTCATCCCCTCTTTTAATTGATCTATATCTTACTTCTGCTTCAGTGACTATGGTAAAGCCTTTGACTGTGTGGATCACAACAAACTGGAAAATTCTTAAAGAGATGGGAATACCAGACCACCTTACTTGCCTCCTGTGAAACCTGTTTGCAGGTCAAGGAGCAACAGACAGAACTGGGCATGGAACAATGGACTGGTTTCTAATTGGGAAGGAGTACATCAAGGCTGTATATTGGCACCCTGCTTATTTAGCTTATATGCAGAGTACATCATGTGAAAAGCCGGGCTGGATGAAGCACAAGCTGGAATCAAGATTGCTGGGAAAAATATTAATAACCTCAGATATGCAGATGACACCATCTTTATGGCAGAAAGTGAAGAAGAACTAAAGAGCCTCTTGATGAAGGTGAAATAGAAGAGTGAAAAAGCTGGCTTAAAATTCAACATTCAGGATGGTCCTAAGATGGTGGAGGATAGGACCAGGAGACCATTTTCTCCCCCACAAATTCATCAGAAGATCATTTGAACACTGAGCAAATTCCACAAAACAACTTCTGAACTGGCAGAGGACACCAGGCACCCAGAAAGGCAGCCCATTCTCATTGAAAAGAGGTAGGACAGAATATAAAAGATAAAAAGAGAGACAAAAGAGTTAGGGATGGAGACCCATCCTGGGGAGGGAGTAATGAAGGAGAAGAAGTTTCCAAACACCAGGAAACCCTCTCACCGGCGGGCCTGTGGGGGAGTTTTGGAATCCCAGAGGACAACATAACCGGGAGGAAAAAAAGAAAAATACCCCACAGATTAGGTGCCTAACTGCACCTCCCAGAGAAGAAGTAGCCCAGATGCTCGTGTCTGCCAGCAGCGAGCAGGGGCTGAACAGGGAGGCCTGGCTGCATGCTTAGGGTAAGGACCAGACCTGATTGCCCTGAGGACAATCTGAGGGAGCTAATGTGAGATAGCAACCCAAACTGTCGGATAGCCAGAGAGAGAGATAAAGAGAGAGAGAGAGAACTTTCCTGCGAATAGCTCTAAGACACAGCCTGGCCCGCTCACAGAACAAAGGATTGAGCGAACACCAGAGGAGAGTTAGCCAACTGCAGACCAGTCCCTCCCCCACTGGAGATGAGGAGGCAGGTGGGCGACAGCCAGAGCCAGAAGGTGAGGGGCAATCTCGGCCCCAGAGACATCATCCTCCACCAAACTGTGAGCAGGCTCCCAGTTGCTAACCAAGTCTTCCTGGGATCCTAGATGGTTGACATCTGCCAGGAGGGTCACAGTCAGAGATCAGCTCCCCATGGCACACCTGGGACAGCGCTCTCACTGTGCACCCAGGAAACCGAGGGGTTGGGACTGGGGAGGTGATAAGATGCACAGCCCACCTGGGAGAGTGCACTCACCAAGCACCTGGTCCCCTGAGCTGCTCAGACCTGGGAAGGGCACAAAACAGGCTCAACCAAGTCTGTGCCTTTGTGGAGTACCTGAAAACCTGAACCTGAGTGGCTTAGACCTGGGAAGTGCACTCAACACAGGGCCCACTTTAGACAGTTCCCCTGCAGAGCAACCTGGAGCCTGAGCAGTGTAGTCCGGGAAAGCTCACATGCCATGAGCTGGGGCAAACCGAGTGTGGTCCATACACTACGAGCTCTCCACACACACAGTGTTCCTCCCTCCCCACAGCACAACTGGACAAGTGAGCCTAAATAAGTGACCACCTTTGCCCCCTTGTGTCAGGGTGGAAATTAGACACTGAAGAGACTTGCAAACAGAAGAAGCTAAATTAAACAAAGAAGAGGGAACCACTTTGGAAGTGACAGGTGCAGCAGATTAAAATCCTGTAGTTGGCACTGACTACATTGGAAGGGGCTTATAGACCTTGAGAAGAAGTATAAGCTGGAACAGGGAACCATCTGAAACTAAAGTGACACCACACTGTCCTCAACAGCTCCAGAGAAATTCCTAGATATATTTTACTATTATCATTTCTTAATTTTTAATTTTTTTAAATTTTAAAGTTCTTTATTACTCCTTTAATTTTCATTTTTATAACCTACTATGACCTTGCAAAAAAGACAATATTTTTAAAGCATATTTCATATATACATATTTTATAATTTTTGTGATTTTGTTTTGTTTTTTAATATTGTATTTTTGATAGTCTAACTTCTACTCTAGATTTTTAATCTTTGCTTTTTGGTTCAGTTCAGTTCAGTTCAGTCGCTCAGTCGTGTCCGACTCTCTGCAACCCCATGAATCATAGCATGCCAGGCCTCCCTGTCCATCACCAACTCCCGGAGTTCACTCAAACTCATGTCCACAGAGTCAGTGATACCATCCAGCCATCTCAATGCTTTTTGGTATTTGTTATCAATTCTATACATTTAAGAATCCAATCTTTGTTACCCCTTTTCACTTAGGAGTGTGATTACTGGCTTGATTGCTCTCATTCCTCTTATGTCTCTTTTTTCTCCCCCATGTCACCTCTATCTCCTCCCTCCCCCTTCTCTTCTCTACCCAACCCTATGAATCTCTTTGTGTGTTCCGGGCTGTGGAGAACATTTAGGGAACTGACTACTGGCTAGATCTGTCTCTCTCCTTATGACTCCCCTTCTTCTCCTCCTGGTCACCTCTATCTCCTTCCTCCCTTTTCTCTTCTCTATGTAACTCCATGAAGCTCTCTGAGTGTTCCAGACTGTGGAGGGCACATAGGAAATTGATTAATGGCTAGATTGCTCTCTCCCCTTTTGATTCCCCCTCTTCTCTTCCTGGTCACTTCTATCTCCCTCCTCCCTCTTCTCTTCTCCATGTAACTCTGTGAACCTCTCTGGGTGTCCCTCACTGTGGAGAATCTTTTCAAAATTAACCTAGATGTTTTGTCATCAGTGCTGTATGGATGGAGAAGTCTAGAGGCTACTGTAAGCATAAGACTGAAAGCCAGAGGCAGGAGGCTTAAACCCAAAACTTGAGAACACCAGAAAACTCCTGACTTCAGGGAACATTAATTGACAAGAGCTCATCCAAAAGCCTTCATACATACACAAAAACCAAAATCCACCCAAGAACCAACAAGTTTCAGAGCAAGATATACCAAGCTAATTCTCCAACAACACAGGAACATAACTTTGAGCATTAAAATTCAGTTCAGTTCAGTTCAGTCGCTCAGTCGTGTCTGACTCTCCATGACCCCATGAATCACAGCACGCCAGGCCTCCCTGTCCATCACCAACTCCCGGAGTTCACTCAAACTCATGTCCACAGAGTCGGTGATGCCATCCAGCCATCTCATTCTCTGTCGTCCCCTTCTCCTCCCGCCCCCAACCTTTCCCAGCATCAGAGTCTTTTCCAGTGAGTCAACTCGTCGCATGAGGTGGCCAAAGTATTGCAGTTTCAGCTTTAGCATCAGTCCTTCCAATGAACACCCAGGATTGATCTCCTTTAGAATGGACTGGTTGGATCTCTTTGCAGTACAAAGGACTCTCAAGAGTCTTCTCCAACACCACAATTAAAATAGAGGCAGCCAAAAGTCACACCAAGCCCAAAGATACATCAAAACTCACTACTAGACACTTCACTGAACTCCAGAGAGACGAGATACAGCTCCTCCCACCAAAACACAGACACAAGCTTTCCTAACCAGGAAACCTTGACAAGCCACTCATTCAACCCCACCCACAAGGAGGAACCTCCACAATAAAGAGGAACCACAAACTTCCAGCATAAAGAAAGGCCACCCCAAACACAGCAACCTAAACAAGAAGAAAAGGCAGAGAAATATTCAGCAGGTAAAGGAACATGATAAATGCCCAACAAGCCAAACAAAAGAGGAGGAGATAGTGAGTCTATCTGAAAAAGAATTCAGAATAATGATAGTAAAAATGATCCAAAATGTTGAAAACAAAATGGAGTTACAGATAAATAGTGTGGAGACAAGATTGAGATGGAAGAAATGTTTAACAAGGACCTAGAAGAAATAAAAAGGAATCAATCAATAATGAATAATACAATAACTGAGATCAAAAGCACTCTGGAGGGAACCAGCATTTGGATAATGAAGGCAGAAGATAGGATAAGTGAGGTGGAAGATAGAATGGTGGAAATAAATGAAGCAGAGAGGAAAAAAGAAAAAAGAATTAAAAGAAATGAGGACAACCTCAGAGACCTCTGGGACAATGTTAAATGTCCCAACATTCGAATCATAGGAGTCCCAGAAGAAAAAGACAAAAAGAAAGGCCATGAATAAATACTTGAGGAGATAATAGTTGAAAATTCCCCTAAAATGGGGAAGGAAATAGCCACCCAACTCCAAGAAACCCAGGGAGTCCCAAACAGGACAAGTTCAAGGCAAAACACCCAAAGACACATATTAATCAAATTAACGAAGATCAAACACAAAGAACAAATATTAAAAACGGCAAGGGAAAGGCAACAAATAATACACAAGGGGAATCCCACAAGGATAACAGCTGATCTTTCAATACAAACTCTTCAGGTCAAAGGGAATGGCAGGACATACTTAACGCAATGAAAGAGAAAAACCTACAACCCAGATTTCTGTACCCATCAAGGATCCCATTCAAATATGAAGGAGAAATCAAAAGCTTTACAGACAAGCAAAAGTTCAGAGAATTCAGCACCACCAAACCAGCTCTTCAACAAATGCTAAAGGATCTTCTCTAGAGAGGAAACACAGAAAAGGTTTATAAACTCGAACCCAAAACAACAAAGTAAATGGCAACGTGATCATACTTATCAATAATTACCTTAAATGTAAATGGGTTGAATGCCCCAACCAAAAGACAAATACTAGCTGAATGGATAAAAAAATAGGACCCCTATATATGCTGTCTACAAGAGACTCATCTCAAAACAAGGGACACATAAAGAGCGAAAGTGAAGGGCTGGAAAATGATATTTCACACAGATGGGGACCAAAAGAAAGGAGTAGTAGAAATACTCATATCAGATAAAATAGACTTTGAAATAAAGGCCGTGAAAAGAGACAAAGAAGGACACTACACCATGATCAAAGAATCAATCCAAGAAGAAGATATAACAATTATAAATATATATGCACCCAACATAGGAGCACCACAATATGTAAGGCAAATGCTAACAAAGGGGAAATTAACAGTAACACAATAATAGTGGGAGACTTTAATACCCCACTCACACCTATGGATAGATCAACTAAACAGAAGATTAGCAAGGAAACACAAACTTTATTTTTTTTTTATTCTTTTTTTTTTTGATACAACGGACCAGTTAGACCGAGCTGATATCTGCAGGACATTTCACCACAAAACAATGAATTTCACCTTTTTCTCAAGTGCACACGGAACCTTCTCCAGGATACATCACATCCTGGGCCATAAATCTAGCTTGGTAAATTAAAAAAAAACTGAAATCATTCCAAGCATCTTTTCTGATCACAATGAGGTAAGACTAGATGTCAACTACAGGAAAAAATATTAAAAATACAAACATATGGAGGCTAAATAACATGCTTCTGAATAACCAACAAACCATAGAAGAAATAAAAAATAATCAAAATATGCATAGAAACAAATGAAAATGAAAACATACCAACCTAAAACCCACGGGATTCAGTAAAATCAGTGCTAATGGGAAGGTTCATTCACAGCAATAAGAACTTACCTCAAGAAACAAGAGAAAAATCAAACAAATTACCTAACACTATACCTAAAGCAACTAGAAAAAGAAGAAATGAAGAACCCCAGGGTTAGTAGTAGAAGAAAAGAAATCATAAAATTTAGGGCAGAAATAATCGAAAAAGAAACAAAGGAGACCATAGCAAAAATCAACAAAACTAACAGCTGGTTCTTCGAGAAGATAAATAAAACAGACAAACCATTAGCCAGATTCATCAGGAATCAAAGGGAGAAGAATCAAATCAACAAAATTAGAAATGAAAATGGAGAGATCACAACTGACAACACAGAAATACAAAGCATTATAAGAGACTACTATCAGCAACTATATGCCAATAAAATGGACAACTTGGAAGAAATGGACAAATTTTTAGAAAATTATAACTTTCCAAAACTGAACCAGGAAGAAATAGAAAATCTTTACAGAACCATCATGAACACAGAAATAAAAAATGTAATCAGAAATCTTCCAACAAACAAAAGCCAAGGCCCAGATAGCTTCACAGCTGAATTCTACCAAAAATTTACGGAAAAGCTAACATCTATCTTACTCAAATTCTTCCAGAAAATTCCAGAGGAAGGTAAACTTCCAAACTCATTCTATAAGGCCACCATCACCCTAACAGCAAAACCAGACAAAGATGCCACAAAAAAAGAAAACTACAGGCCAATATCACTGATGAACATAGATGCAAAAATCCTTAACAAAATTCTAGCAATCAGAATCCAACAACACATTAAGAAGATCATACATCATGACCAAATGGGCTTTATCCCAAGGATGCAAGGATTCTTCAATATCCACAAATCAATCAATGTAATACACCACATTAACAAATTGAAAAATGAAAATCATATGATTATCTCAATACATGCAGAGAAAGCCTTTGACAAAATTCAACATTCATTTATGATAAAAACCCTCCAGACAGTAGGCATAGAAGGAACATGCCTCAACATAATAAAAGCCATATATGATAAACCCACAGCAAATATTATCCTCAGTGGTGAAACATTGAAAGCATTTCCCCTAAAGTCAGGAAAAACACAACGGTGCCCACTCTCACCACTACTATTCAACAGAGTTTTGGAAGTTTTAGCCACAGCAATCAGAAAAGAAAAAGACATAAAAGGGATCCAGATTGGCAAAGAAGAAGTAAAACTCTCACTGTTTGCAGCTGACATGATCTTCTACATAGAAAACCATAAAGAAACCACCAGAAAATTACTAGAGATAATCAATGTAAAGTTGCAGGATATAAAATTAACACACAGAAATCCCTTGCATTCCTATACAATAACAATGAAAAAACAGAAAGAGAAATTAAGGAAACAATTCCATTCACCATTACAACAGAAAGAACAAAGTACTTAGGAATAAATCTACCTAAAGAAACAAAAGATCTATATGTAGAAAACTGTAAAACATTGATGAAAGAAATCAAAGATGACACAAATAGATGGAGAAATACACCGTGTTCAAGGATTGGAAGAATCAACGTAGTAAAAATGAGTATATTACCCAAAGCAATCTATAGATTCAATGCAATCCCTATCAAGCTACCAATGGTATTTTTCAGAGAACTAGAACAAATAATTTCACAGTTTGGATGGAAATACAAAAAACCTCGAATAGCCAAAGCAATCTTGAGAAAGAAAAATGGAACTGGCGGGATCAACCTGCCTGACTTCAGACTATACTACAAAGCTACAGTCATTAAAACAGTATGGTAGCGGCACAAAGACAGAAATATAGATCAATGGAACAAAATAGAAAGCCCAGAGATAAATCCACGCACCTATGGACACCATATCTTTGACAAAGGAGGGAAGATTATACAATGGAAGAAAGACGGTCTCTTTAACAAGTGGTGCTGGGAAAACTGGTCAACACCTGTAAAAGAATGAAACTAGAACACTTTTTAACACCACTCACAAAAATAAACTCAAAATGGATTAACGATCTAAATGTAAGACCAGAAACTATAAAACTCCTAGAGGAAAACATAGGCAAAACACTCTCTGACATAAATCAAAGCAGTATCCTCTATGACCCACCTCTCAGAGTAATGAAAGTAAAAGCAAAAATAAACAAATGGGACCTAATTAAACTTAAAAGTGTTTGCACAATGAAGGAAACTATAAGCAAGGTGAAAAGACAGCCTTCAGAATGGGAGAAAATAATAGCAAACTAAGCAATTGACAAAAAATTAATCTCAAAAATATACAAGCAACTCTTGTAGCTCAATTCCAGAAAAATAAACGACCCAATCAAAAAATGGGCCAAAGAACTAAACAGACATTTCTCCAAAGAAGACATAGAAATGACTAACAAACACATGAAAAGATGTTCAACATCACTCATTATCAGAGAAATACAAATCAAAACCACAATGAGGTACCATTTCATTCTAGTCAGAGTGTTGGGAATGCAAACTAGTACAGCCACTATGGAGAACAGTGTGGAGATTCCTTTAAAAACTGGAAATAGAACTGCCATATGACCCAGCAATCCCAGTGCTGGGCATACACATCAAGGAAACGAGAATTGAAAGAGACAGGTGTACCCCAATGTTCATCGCAACACTATTTACAATAGCCAGGACATGGAAGCAACCTAGATTTCCATAAGCAGATGAATAAATTTGAAAGTTGTGGTACATATACACAATGGAATATTCAGTTCAGTTCAGTTCAGCCGCTCAGTCATGTCCAACTCTTTGCAACCCCATGAATCGCAACACGCCAGGCCTTCCTGTCCATCACCAACTCCCGGAGTTCACCCAAACTCATATGCATCGAGTTGGTGATGCCATCCAGCCATCTCATCCTCTGTCGTCCCCTTCTCCTCCTGCCCCCAATCCCTCCCAGCATCAGAGTCTTTTCCAATGAGTCAAATCTTCGCATGAGGTGACCAAAGTATTGGAGTTTCAGCTTTAGCATCAGTCCTTCCAATGAACACTCTGGACTGATCTTTAGGATGGACTGGTTGGAGCTCCTTGCAGTCCAAGGGACTCTCAAGAGTCTTCTCCAACACCACAGTTCAAAAGCACCAATACTTTGGCGATCAGCTTTCTTCACAGTCCAACTCTCACATCCATACATGACCACTGGAAAAACCATAGCCTTGACTAGACTGACCTTTCTTAGCAAAGTAATGTCTCTGCTTTTTAATATGCTGTCTAGGTTTGTCATAATTTTCCTTCCAAGGAGTAAGCATCTTTTAATTTCATGGCTGCAATCAGCATCTGCAGTGATTTTGGAACCCCCAAAAATAAAGTTTGACACTGTTTCCACTGTTTCCCCATCTATTTCCCATAAAGTGATCGATGTAGATGCCATGACCTTAGTTTTCCGAATGTTATCAGCTATTAAAAAGAATACATTTTAATCATTTCTAATGAGGTGGATGAAACTGTAGTCTACTATATAGAGTGAAGTAAGTCAGAAAGAAAAACACCAATATAATATATTAATGCATATATATGAAATTTAGAAAGATGGTAATGATGACCCTATAGGAGAGACAGCAAACGAGACAAAGATGTAAAGAACAGACTTTTGGACTCTGTGGGAGAAGGTGAAGGTGGGATGATTTGAAGGAATAGCATTGAAACATGTATATTATCATACATGAAATCGATCACCCGTCCAGGTTCGATGTATGAGACAGAATGTTTAGGACTGGTGTGCTGGGATGACCATGAGGGATGGGATGGGGAGGGAGGTGAGAGGGGGGTTCATGATGGGGAACACATGTACACCCATGGCTTTTTCATGTCAATGTATGGCAAAAACCACTACAAAATTGTAAAGTAATTAGCTTCCAATTAAAATAAAATAATTAATTTAAATAATTCAATATTCAATAAATAAAGATCATGGCATCCAGTCCCATCACTTCATGGCAAATAGAAGGGGAAACAATGTAAACAGTGACAGACTTTATTTCCTTGGGTCTAAAATCATTGCATTGGTGACTGCAGCCATTAAATTAAAAGACACCTGCTCCTTGGAAGAAAAGCTATGCCAAACCTAGACAGCATTTTAAAAAGAAGAGACATTGCCGACAAAAGGTCCATCTAATCAAAGCATTGTTTTTTTCCAGTAGTCATGCACGGATGTGAGTGTTGGACCATAAAGAAGGCTGAATCCCAAAGAATTGGTGCTTTTGAACTGTGGTGTTGGAGAATACTCTTGAGAGTCCCTTGGACTGCAAGGAGATCAAACCAGTCCATCCTAAAGGAAATCAATCCTGAATATTCATTAGAAGGACTGATGCTGAAGTTGAAGCTCCAGTACTTTTTCCACTGGATCTGAAGAGCAGACTCTTTAGAAAAGACCCTAGTTCTGGGTAAGACTGAAGCCAGGAGGAGAAGGGGACGACAGAGAACAAAATGGTTGGATGGCATCACTGACTCAACGGACATGAGTTTGAGCAAGCTCTGTAAGATGGTGAAGGACAAGGAAGCCTGGCATGCTGCCATCAATGGGGTCGCCAGGAGTCGGATATGACTGAGCAACTGAACAACAACAATCTTATATATATCAAATATACTTCACCTTAGGTTTATTGAGATGTATAAGACATATAATATCATGTAAGGTTAAGTATACAATATAATAATTTGTTATGTGTGCATGCTAAGTTACTTCAGTCATGTCTGACTCTGCAACCTATGGACTGTAGCCCACCAGGCTCCTCTGTCCATGAGATTCTCCAGGCAAGAATACTGGATTGGATTGCCATGCCCTTCTCCATGGGGTCTCTGAACTCGCATTTTCTGCATTGGCAGATGGATTCTTTACTGCTGCACCCTGCACCACCTAGGAAGTGCTGTTATATACATATATATATATATATATATATATATATATATATATTGTGTGTGTGTTAGTCACTCAGTCGTGTCCAACTTTTTGTGACCCCATGAACTATAGCCCACCAGACTCTGTTCATAGAATTCTCCAGGAAAGAATACTGGAGTGAGTACACATTCCCTTCTCCAGGGAATCTTCCCAGCCTAGGGACTGAATCCACATTTCTTATATTGCAGGCAGATTTTTAACCATCTGAGCCACCAGGGAAGCCCATGGTGTATGTATATGTTGCAAAGTGATTACCACAATAAAGTTATTTTAACACATCTGTCACCTCATATGGTTATAATTTTTTTTTTTGGTGGTGGTAGGAACTTTTAAAATGTACTCTTAGCAACTTTCAAATACATAATACAGTACTGTTAACCTAGTTACCATACTGTGTATTATACTATGTACCAGAACTTGTTCCTCTTATAATTGAAAGTTTGTATTCTTTGACCATGATAGAGCAGTTTGTGAGCTATATTCTGTTCAGTTCAGTTCAGTCCACCTTCACCCATTTCCACATCCCTCTTCCCCACCCTACCTCAGCAACCATCAATCTGTACTCTGTTTCTTTGAGTTCATTTTTTTTCAGATTCTACATGTAAGTGAGATCATATATTATTTCTTTTTCTCTATGAAACTTATCAAATGTTTTTTTTTTAATTAACAGTTTCCCTAGTTTATAATATTAAATATTTTTCATTCATTTACATTTACCTTCAAATAACACGAAACTGCTTTACATATAGTGTATGTATTTTATTAAAGAGCATTCCCATTCCTTCCACTCATTCCTTCTGACATTGCTATTATATTCATATTTTATGTCTATGCTATAATCACCCAGTACATTGTTACTAGGCAGTTATCAGGGCATTTAAGAAGAGGAAAAATAAATCATTTTATTTCTTTTGCCTTTTCTCATGCTCTTCCTTTATGTAGATCTAAGGTTTTGATCTGTATATTTTCCCTTCTATCCAAGGAACTTTTAACATTATTTTTTTTTTTTTTGCAAAATGCATGTATGGGCAATGAATTCCCTCAGTTTTTTGTTTGTGTGAGAAAGTTTACCTTCTCTTCACTGTTGAAGAACAGTTTTGCTGGATATAGAATTCTAGCTTGGTGAATTTTTTTTTTTCGATACATTAAATATTTCACTTCACATTCTTTTCTACATAGGTTCTGATGAGATGTTCACTGTAATTCTTGTATCTGTGTATTAGTTTCCTAGAGTTGCCAAATTACCACAAACTGGGTGCCTTAGAACAAATTTATTTTTCCACTGTCCTGGAGGCCAGAAGTCTGAAACCAAGGTATTGGCAGGACTGCTCTTTTCCCCAAGGCTCTGGGGCAGAATGCCTCCTTGCTTTTTTTGTCTTCTGGTGACTCTAACCTTTGTCTTGGGGCTGCATGACTCCAATCTCTGCCTCTATTTTCTCCTGACCTTTTCTTTTAGTTATCTCCTTTGTGTATTCTGTATCTTTTCTTATTTTTACAAAGACATTTGTCATTTGGTTTAGGGTCCATCCAGATAACCCAGGATGATCTCATCTTGAGATTCTTCACTTAATTACATTTGCAAAGAATGTTTTATCCAAATAAATTCACATTCACAGTTACTAGGGGTTAGGAGTGACATCTTTTGTGGAACCACAGTTCAATCTACCAAAACCTCTTTCTCTATAGATAAGTTGTTTTACCCCTCATTATCAGTTATTTAGATCTTCATTAGTTTATATCCACAATGATATTTAGTTTTTGGTATATAGTTTTTCTACACCTTTTGTCAGATTTATCCCTATGTATTTCATATTTTCTGATAACTATTTTAAAATCACTATTTTTCATTTAAGTTTGTAATTATTCATCACTAGTATGTGAAAACAAAATTTATTTTTGTATATAGACTTTGTATACTGCAACATACTAAATTCAAATACTGGTTTTTGAAGACTTTTTAAAAAAAAAAGATTGATAAAGTGTTCTATATACACTGTCTTGGAGTCTGAATAATTTTTACATCTCTCTTTCTGATCTGGAGGCCTTTCCCCCCCACCCTCGTGTTGTGCTGGATTGAACCTTCAGTATGAAGTTGAACAGTGCTTCCCTGCTCTGGGTGAGCACATCAGTTTTAGATAGTAGTTCCCGAATGCAAACAGCCAAGAACAAATTTCAGCATGTGAATATTTGCCACCTCACCACCTGCACTGAAAAAACCTAAGCCTAGGTGGTCATGTATGGATGTGAGAGTTGGACTGTGAAGAAAGCTGATTGCTGAAGAATTGATGCTTTTGAACTGTGGTGTTGGAGAAGACTCTTGAGAGTCCCATGTACCGCAAGGAGATCCAACCAGTCCATTTTAAAGGAGATCAATCCTGGGTGTTCATTGGAAGGACTGATGCTAAAGCTGAAACTGCAATACTTTGGCCACCTCATGCGAAGAGTTGACTCACTGGAAAAGACTCTGATGCTAGGAAAGGTTGGGGGCGGGAGGAGAAGGGGACGACAGAGAATGAGATGGCTGGATGGCATCACCGACTCTGTGGACATGAGTTTGAGTGAACTCCGGGAGTTGGTGATGGACAGGGAGGCCTGGCGTGCTGTGATTCATGGGGTTGCAGAGAGTCGGACATTACTGAGCGACTAAACTGAACTGAACTGAACTGAGGTAACATGTTTTGAATTGAACATAACCCCCTAGATTTAAAACAAGAGTAGGATACTTAGTAAGGCAAATTTAATTCACAAAAGCCTTGAGAGAATGAAGGCAGTGATTTCAGGCTAGAAAGAGAGGACTGAGAAAAACTGCATGGACATGTGAAAATGAGGAAGAATGGAAAAGTTGCATGTAAGGGAAATTTGTAGGGAGAAAGTGAGACAATTAACATATCTGCTGAGACTTATATGTTAAATGTAGTCACATTACATTGGAGGGATTTTAGATAAGACATCCAAAATAATAGGTCATGCATGGTGAAGGGTGGGAGAGAAAGAACAGAATGAGCCACTGAGTGGAGTGGCTGTGATGAAAGGCTTGGAGGAGACACTCTTTCAGGCATGTCGACTGTCAGAACTGATCGTGGGAAGATGAGGAAAAGTGAAAGTTCATTTTGGGAAGGCTCTTTAGAAGTGCTAAAAATAAATGTTCCCTTTCTGCACTTAGAGCGTTTTGTCTTACAGGGTCCCCTTACACTCCCACACTGAGGTATTAAGAGTGGTGCTTTTTAATGTTGAAGCCAACTCAGAGTTATCACTGCTGGGGAAATTCCTTGCTGACTAAAGAAAGCCTAAGAGTATGGTTCTTCATTGTCTTGGGGAGGGATATATAGGGAAATAACAAAAAGTGTTCAAGCATTCAGAGAACTGAAACCTTTGCCATTTGGCTCTGGTGAAATATATAATCAGTTTTAGCATGCACCTGAAAAGGCAGAACTGAAACTTTCACGAATCACCATTCCAAAGTTTTCATAAGTTTAAAATCTAAACATTCTATCTTACTGAATTGGGAAAGTCTCTAGTACTTCTTCAAATAAGATAGCTTAACATAGTTATATCAAGTTGAAAAACATGCTTAACAGTGGGAACCATGTTAATTAAATAAAGCTTAAAATAATTTACCATAAAAATGATGCTCTCACCTTGTGATGTTTTTATGAAATTCAGACATGCTTCAAATAGAAAATAAAACTCTAAACATACATAAACATGCAAAATCTTTCTATTCACACCCTCCAAGTTTACCACTGTGAACGATTTCTGTATATTCATCCAGAGAATTTAGCTTGAACATTTTTCCATGTTTTAATTTGCACCATCACTTTATTTTCATTGACTGAATAATATGGATCTTTATGATTTTTTCAGTTTCTTATATTACAGATAATATGACAATAAATACCCTTCCATCTTAGTGCACTTACATAATGGTTTTTGTAGGATAAGTTGCCATAAATGGAATTGCTCAATCAAAAACTTATGCACCGACTTCCCTGGTGGCCCAGTGGTTAAGAATCTGCCTGCCAGTTCAGGGGACACAGGTTTGAGTCCTGGTCCTGGAAGATTCCACCTGCCATGGGGCAACTAAGCCTCTGTGCCACAACTACTGAGCCTGCTTGCTGTGGAGCCTGTGCTCTGCAACAAGAGAAGCCACCGCAATAAGAAGCCTGTGCACCATGATGAAGAATAGCCCCCATTCTCTGCAACTAGAGAAAGCCTGCTTGCAGCCACGAAAACGAATTTATAAATTAATTAATTAAAAAACCAAAAAAGTATGTACACAATAAATTTTGAAATGTATATACACTTTACAATTTGTTAGTTACTTTCATATTTTCCTATAAAATGCTGTCAATTTATATTCTCACAGTGTTCAAAAACAATTTCCCTTACATTCTTACCAACACATTTTAATTTTTACCAATATGACTGGAGAAATAACTTAGAGTTTTAATTTGCCCTTTACAATTATTAGTAAAGATTGTTTTAAATGCACACTGGACAGTTTTATTTCTTATTCTTTAAAGTGTTTGTTTCTTATCTTTGTGGACCTGTAATTCTTAATATAACATCAACAATGATAGGTAACATCTTTAGAGCACCTGACTAGGTGCCAGGAATACTTTAAGCACTTTATATATTTATTATTTTATTTATTCTTCACAAAAACCCAAAAGGGAAGGCCATACATTATCTCTATTCATCTGACAACATAACTAAAATACAGAATGGTGAAGTAACCTGCCCAAGGTCATATAGTAAGTGGCTGCATTAGAATTTGAGCCCTGGGAGTTTGACCCACAACTTACTCTCATAATTAGAATTACATTGAATTTGTAGGTTAATTTGGCAAGAATTGGTATCCTTACTCTGTTTATTTGTGGCTTTCCTGGGTCTCTGTTGCTGTGCGTGGCCTTTCTCTAGTTGTGGTGAGTGGGGACTACTCTTTAGTTGTGGTGCTTCTCATTGCAACAGCTTCTTTTGTGGAACACAGGTTCTAGGGTGCGCTGGCTTCAGTAGTTGTGGTGCAGCGTCTTAGTTACCCCATGGTATGTGGAATCTTCCCGGACCAGGGATCGAACCTGTGTCCCCTGCATTGGCAGCTGGATTCTTATCCACTGCACCACCAGGGGACGCCAATATCCTTACTCTTTTCAGTCTTCCCATGACCACTTATTCATGTTCTCCATTTATTTAGATTTTTAAGGTAACTTTCAATTAAAATTTTTATAATTTTATATGTAATGGTCTTGCACAACTCTCATTGGACTATTTCTAGGTATCTAAGATTTTTATTGCTAGTATAAATGATACTTAAACATTTTGACTGCATTTATAAATCTTTGTTGCTGGTGTGTAGAAATATCAATAATTTTTTTTTACATCAACACCACTTTCAGCAGTGTATCTGAACCCCCTTATTAATTCCAAAATTTTTTGACTCTGTTGTCTTGGTTTTCTATGTAGGTAAACTTGTCTTGATTAATATTAGTCCTGTTTTCTTCCTTTCCAAATCTAATAACTTGTTTCTTTGTTGTTGTTTTTTTACAGTGCTAGGAACTCTAGTGCAATGTTGAATAGATAGGATTCCAGTCCATTTTTTAATAGTTAGATGCCTATAGATTCACAAGGAACATAGCCATGTTAAAGGCAGACTTCCTGGTGGTTCAGTGGTTAAGACACTTCAGGGGGCAGGAGGTGGAACTCTGATCAGGGAATTCCTGCATGTGGTGTGGTGTAGCAAAAAAAAAAAAAGTATGGTGAAGGCTTGCAGCTAATACATCTGCTACCAGTTATATAATATTACTATGTTTAAGTTACTATTCTAAGTTCTTTATATGTGTTAGTTAATTAAATCCACCTAAAATTCTGTGAGGCAGGGACTGGTATTACCTTTATTCTGTTGTTGAGGAACCTAAGGCACAGGGAGAATATGTGACTTGTTCCATGTCACGTGGCTAGTAAGGGATAGGGTCCACATGATGAGGTTCTATAGCCCATCCTTATAACTATTACACCAGACTGAATTAAAATTCTATTCTAATACATTAATACATTAAATAGCAGATGGAACTGTAATGTCACTTGCCTATAATAAAATAACAGCTAGTGTGGGTTACATTTATTTTGAGGTTGTGAGAGAAATGCAAACCATCTTAAATTATACCTATATGGAAATATAAAAAGAGGTCTACACTAACGAGTTAATGTCTCCATCTTCTCTGCCTTTATAATCACATGCAGACAACGTGGGCTGGATTCTCCAATAAGATGAGCAGTGAAATACCAAATGGTCATTTAAAGTAGAACAATGATCAAGGAATGATGGCTTAGCCATATGTAATAGTGAGTAGTGTTTTTCCCCAAAGAGTTTGTAATCAGGACTTTTACATACAAAGTCTGATTAGTTTAAGTAAGAAGACTCACACTGATGTTTCCAAAACTGGTGTGAGATCACTGGCAGGTCTTTTTGTTCATGTATAATTATATTTGAGTAGTATTTCTAAGCCAGATAGAAACACTTTCCCAGTCAGAGCCAGTCAGAAGTGAAATGCCAGTGCCCTTGGTATGATATAGGGCCATCTGTGGCAACCCACTCCAGTGTTCTTGCCTGGAGAATCCCAGGGATGGGGGAGCCTGGTGGGCTTCTGTCTATGGGGTCACACAGAGTCAGACACGACTGAAGTGACTTAGCAGTAGCAGATACCTCTGTAATGAAATAGTAAGTCAACAACTAACAATGTGAACTGGCTTATAGGAGCTCTGAGCCATACTATCCATTTATTTGTAAAACTGATGAGTGACAATGAGTGGGTAAAAGTCTTGCAAGTTTTGTTTGCATACATTTCCTCTGTAAACACAGTTATGATTTCTAAATACATAGGTGACATTTGCTATCATAGTGAAGTGTAGCACTTCCCAAACTGATCTGATACTAGTGTCATGAGTGATGGCAATGGGTGTTTTTTTTAAAAAGAATTTAATTACCAAATTAATTTAGCCTGTCTAACCTACCCTACAACTTGATCATACTTCTCTCCCATGTGAGATTATTTGGAATGTAGGTACAGTCACCTTGTATCAGCCAAATTTCAGATATTCATGTCCTTTTTCATCAAACCTACTTACAATAAATATACCTTAAGAAGAATGAGTGTGTTGTTTGTACCCATATTTTATAAAGATATTTTTTCCCTAAGAGAAAAGACAAATGTAAACCAGCAGTAAGAATACTGTGTGATAAGTGATTGACTAAACCAAATAGCAATATATATAACAGACAATGGAAACTTAAGTCTTCTGGGGAATTTGGGTAGGTTTCATAGAGATGATGGTCCTCAGATTGAGAATAAAAAGATGAATAGGAGTTTTCTAGGCAGTCACGGGTCCTTGCTCATATATGGTATGCTTAAGCAAGCTGGTGAGGGGCAGAATCAGATTTAGGAGGAGGGCAGACAGGCTGCACAGGGTGTCTATTCTGGGTGCTAAAACACTAAAGTGTTAAATATTAAATAGCAAATGACACCAGTTCATTCATGCTTCTATCTACAGTTCTTTACATAACTGCAAAATGGAAATCAGATCCCCTTGACTGAAATATTCAGTACCTCAAGTAGATATAAAAATATTCCTGGTGGTGCTAACTTGTCATGGTTGAACAGTTTTTGCAACACACACATGCAAGTTACAGGTTCCAACTACAAGCAGATGGCACAACTAAACCCAAGACCAGTCAGAGGACAGTCACCTAAATTCAGCAGCTAAGAATAGGACTATTTATTTGGAATAAGAAATTTCATCTAGTAGCTACATGTTAAATGGCTCACTATGCCTCCCAAGAGGTTGTCAGAATTTGGAAATTGTATGGAATAAATTAATGTCATAAATCCTTTAGCTTAAATGTAAAGAAGCATAAAAATTTTATTATTAGAAAATTCATATCTTTCCACCCTCATTTTAAAATATGGCTGAGGAAGTATGTATTTAAAGAATATCAACTTGATGGGGTGCCAAATTAGTAGCCATCCAGGGAGTACCACTTGTTATCATTCTGGCTCTGAATATAGGGAAATAATAAGAGATGAGGCTTCAGAGATCAGCAGGGGACAATAACTAGTAGACCATATAAGCAACATAAAATATAAAATTTATCTTATGTGTCATTGGGATCCACAGAAAGGATTTAGTTAAAAGATTGGTGTAATCCCATTTATGTTTCAGACAAATCACTCTGCTAGTCATGCAGAAGATAGCCTGAGCAGAGAGAGGAGGGAGCATGATTAAATGCAAGGAAACTACTTAGGATGCTGCTGACATAGTCTAGGTCTGAAATGATGAAGCACTGAACTAGGCACTACCTGCGGAAATGAAGGGAATATTAGAGATTCAGAATTTTTTTTTAAGAGGCAGATGCCACAAGACTTGGTGGCCAGTTGGGTGTGGGGGACAAAGTGGAGTTATGAGTCCAGAAAGACTTATTCATCCATTCATTCCAAAAATATATTAATGTTCTGTGCTATGCTCTGCTAGAGTGTTTCAGTTGTGTCTGACTCTCTGTGACCCTATGGACTGCATCCCACCAGGCTCCCCTGTCCATGGGATTCTCTAGGCAAGAATACTGGAGTGGGTTGCTGTGCCCTTCTCCAGAGATCTTCCCAACCCAGGGATTGAACCCGTGTCTCTTCTGTCTCCTGCATTGGTAGGTGGGTTCTTTACTATTAATGCCACCTGGGAAGCCCATTAATGTTCTACTTTGTTCCAGAAATGGCTTAGAACCTAGAAATCTGAAGATAATTAAACATAATCCTTGTTTTAAGGTGAAAGAAGTAGAAATGAATACAAATAATTATAAAAGAATATGATGGGCTATTGTAAAATTATGTACAAGCTACAGTGGGGCAGGAATAGGAGGAAGTGGCTTACTCTACCTGGAAAACTTGAGGAAGGCTTCAGAGAGGCAGTAGCACTTGAACCCAGTCTTCAAGAATATATAGGAGTTGGTTGGATGATCACAGATCATCCTGGTAAAATCATTCCTGGAAGGAGCTGTGTGTGCAAAGGCTCATAAGTTTAAGAGAGCATGAC
This sequence comes from Moschus berezovskii, assembly GCF_049115385.1. Lineage (NCBI taxonomy): Eukaryota > Metazoa > Chordata > Mammalia > Artiodactyla > Moschidae > Moschus > Moschus berezovskii. The sequence goes on along the minus strand of NC_142488.1, from coordinate 128,663,735 downwards.
CGTATTTGGGTACTGAAACTTCAAATTTTTCAACCTGACAGTGTGGGTGAATGAGGGGGCGAGAGATGAGAGAGGCCATAAGCAATGAATAAGAGATAAGGGTGAAGAGCTAGAACGATTAGGTCATAAAGTGCACTGGAAAAGCCCACGCTGAGGAGCGTGGCCTTGTCAGATGAAGAACTAACATCATCTGCATCTCATTCTATTTTTTAAAGTTTGAACTGAAGTATAATTAATTTACAGTGTTGTGTTAATTTCAACTGTACAGCAGAGTGATTCTGTTGTATATATATATGATTGACCAACAAGATGTTACAGAAAAATATGAATGAACTTTTTGGCCAACTCAATATAAATATATATAGTAGTGTGTATATTAATCCCAACTTCATATCATTTTAGAAATGATTCTGCTCTTTTAACATAAATATAAAATTTCATTTATTTATTTATTTTTGCCTGTGCTGGGTCTTGGTTGCTGAGCGTGGACTTTCTCTAGTTGTGGCAATTGGGAGCTACTCTGTAGTTGCGATGTGTGGGCTTCTGATTGTGGGGGCTTCTCTTGTTGCAGAGCATGGAATCTAGGCTGCGTGGGTTCAGTAGTTGCAGCTTGCAGGCTCTAGAGCTTGGGTTCAGTAGTTATGGCACATGGGTTTAGTTGCTCTGTGGCATGTAGGGTCTTCCTGGACCAGGGATCGAACTTGTGTCCCCTGCATTGGCAGGCAGATTCTTGGTCACTGGACCACCAAGGAAGCCCTGATTCTACTCTTTGAAACAGAGCTCTGTGGACAAAGTTGATCCTGTTTTTCTGTGTGTGTTTCTACAGTCCCTAATGTTTTCCCACTTATCAGACTTGAGTCAAACTGAAAAAGTTTGAATCCTGGGTCCATCGCCAGTTATTATTAGACCTTGGGCAAGTCATTTTACCACTGATTCTTTTCCCTGTTCTGTTAAATGGGGATATTAACAGTACCACCCACATTGGGCCCTGGTAGGCAATAAAAGAGATAATACATATGAAATGCTTGTAACAACGTATTAAATACCATAACCACAAAACAAAACATTTTTGTTTGTGTGCTTCCAAGACAATCTATCCTTTAGACTTTGATTTTTCCAAGGGTAAGAGTTGTGCCTATTTTCACGTTTCCAAGCCCTGGTATAGTGCATAGTTATGGTGGACAAGATGACGTGCCACCCACATCCCCCTTCAGTGAAGGATTTATTCCCCTTTTATTGGGAGGACTGTTGACAAACAGCCTTCAGTTGTCAGCTCCTTCAGGAATCACCTCAGCTACATAGAACTGCCTTGCTCAAGGTCACATCCTTTTCCAAGGTAGCTGAGATACAATGATTAATTAATTTAGAAGTATATAGGCCTAGCAGGATGGCAACTCTGAAGGAGAGCAATAGCTTCAGATATCCCTGTGGGGTTAGACAAGGCTGTCATTGGGCTACATCATAACTTGACCTCTTCCACAGCCCACTCCTACTTCCTTTCTTCTCCCTTCAATAGGTGTTTATCTCAAAGGCACTCCTTAGTAAATAGCTTGTACAATGATATCTATCTCAGAACTGGCTTCCTAGGGAATCCAACCTACCATTGTGGCATTTGTAGTCAAAAGGTTAGTCAAACGAATGAATGGATGAACGCTCATCTTAAATTTTCTGCAAAATGTGAAAATCATGGGCTTTGTGTGTTATTTAACCTTTCTTCTCTTCATCTTTATGGGGATATAGTAAACAATGTGATCTGACAGGAGAAAATATATATATATATATATACTCAAGTATGTGACTCCAGGAATAAATTATATTCTGGCAGAGTACAAACTTTCTGTGCCAAAAGCATTTCTGTTGGTTTCTCTCCTTGTAATTAAACCATGTTCATCCTTGAGGATGCCTTAAAAAGAAATGCTTGGATTTTAAGAGAGCACTAATACAATATGAGAGAAAGCTATGTTGATAATGTCTTTTTAAAGAGATAGCTAATGCAAAAAACTTTAAAAATATTACTAAAGTAAATCAACTCAATACAGCATATGAAAATATAATCTCTCATTTCCTCTTGTTTTGTTGGTAGGAAAGGGCTTTTCATTTCTTTATTCATCATGTTGCATATAACAAGGCTTATATATATATTTAAAGCATATATATATATATAAATAACTCAATTCTAATCTTCTGTGGTGATTATCAATTCACTATAAATACATGGGTTTATTTCTGGGTTCTTTATTCTGTTCCATTGGTCTATATATCTGTTTTTATGCTGGTACCATACCGTTTTTATTATGATCACTTTGTAATAAAATTTGAAGTCACTTTCAACATACTTTTATTGCATATGTAGTTACATTGGAAAATAATACAAAAATTGGAGACCTGTCTTTTCGTTCTTGGAGCTCACAGTCATTGGGACATGGAAAAGTAAAGAGAATACTGCAACCCAGTATAAGAGGGATTATGAAAGAAGCTGGAAGTGAGAACAAGAGGCTTTGGTTGCCCACAAAATGAACACCAAATTAAGAATGGAGTAGGGAAAATATGCTAGGGTAGCTTCCTGGTGGAGGTGATGATGACCAACCCAAGTGTTGCATGACCATTAACGTTGAAATCAAGAAAAGAGAGGGAAAATACTTTTCAGGCAGAGGAATCAGTACATACAAAACACTGAGCAAAGACTAAGACAGAGTCGTGATGAGAATTGTGGAAGTAACAAAACAAACAAGAACTTCAACTGGGATTGACATATATACAGTACTATATATAAAATAGATAACTAACAAAAACCTACTATAGAGCACAGGGAACTCTACTCAGTGCTCTGTGGTGACCTAAATGGGGAGGAAATCCAAAAAAGAGTGGACATATGTATATGTAGAGCTGATTCACCTTGCTGTACAGTAAAAACTAACATAACACTGTGAAGTAACCATACTCCATTAAAAATTATTTTTTTATAAAAGAACTTCAGTGGAATTGTTGTTGTTCAGTTCCAAGTTGTGTCTGACTCGTCATGACCCTGTGGACTGCAGCATGCCAGGCTTCCCTATCCCTCATCATCTCCCGGAGTTTGCCCAAGTTCATGTCCACTGAATCAGTGATGCCATCCAACCATCACATCCTCTGGTCAGTGGAATAGAAAAGTTTATTTTTATTCCTAATGTGATATCTCATCATCTCATTAAACAATTCATGTTGGAAGTCACTTCTATATAGATGGTATATGTCTTTCACTTTGTAACTCATGTGTATGGGTGCCCAGTTGTGTCTGACTCTTTACGACCCCATAGACTACAGCCCACCAGGATTCTGTGTCCATGGAATGTTCCAGGCAAGAGTACTGGAGTGGGTTGCCATTTCCTCCTCCAGGGGAACTTCCTGACTCCAGGGATTGAACCTATGTCTCCTAAGTCTCCTGAACTGCAGACAGATTTTTTACCACTGAGCCACCTGGGAAATGAAACATCCATTGGATCACAGAAAAAGCAAGAGAATTCCAGAAGGACTTCTACTTCTGCCTCACTGACAACGCTAAAGCCTTTTACTGTGTGGATCACAACGAACTGTGGAAAATTCTTAAAGAGATGGGAATACTACTCTACCTTACCTACCTCCTGTGAAACCTGTATGCAGGTCAAGAAGCAACAGTTAGAACCAGACATGGAACAACAGACTGGTTCCAAATTGGGAAAGGAGTACATCAAGGCTGTATATTCTCACCCTGCTTATTTAACTTATATACAGAATACATCATGCAAAATGCCGGACTGGATGAAGCACAAGCTGGGATCAAGATTGCTGGAAGGAATATTAATAACCTCAGATATGGAGATGACACCACCCTTATGGCAAAAAGCAAAGACAAACTAAAGAGCCTCTTGAAGAAGGTAAAAGAGGAGACTGAAAAAGGTGCCTTAAAACTCAAATTCACAAAACAAAGATCATGGCATTTGGTCCCATCACTTCATGTCAAACAGATGGGGAAATGATGGAAACCATGACAGACTATTTTCTTGTGCTCCAAAAATCACTGCATATGGTGATTGCAGCCATGAAATTAAAAGACACCTGCTCCTTGGAAGAAAAGCTGTGGCCAACCTAGACAGCATATTAAAAAGCAGAGACATTACTTTGCCAACAGAGGTCCATATAGTCAAAGCTATGGTTTTTCCAGTAGTCATGTGTGGATGTAAGAGTTGGACCATAAAGAAGGCTGAGCACAGAAGGATTGATGCTTTTGAATTGTGGTGTTGGACTGCAAGGAAATCAAACCAGTCCATCCTAAAGGAAATCAATCCTGAATATTCATTGGAAGGACTGATGCTGAATCTGAAGCTCCAATACTTTGACTACCTGATGCGAAGAGCAGACTCATTAGAAAAGACCCTGATGCTGGGCAAGATTGAAGGCAGGAGGAGAAGGGGACAGCAGAGGATGAGATGGTTGGTTGCATCAATGGACATGAGTTTGAGCAAACTCTGGGAGTTGGTGAACAAGGGAAGCCTGGTGTGTTGCAGTCCTGGGGTCACCAAAAGTTGGATACAACTGAGCAACTGAACAACAACACCTGGGAAACCTAATTCCCAAAAGTGAATATTTACTATCAATTTTATCCATTTGAGAAACAACTTTCAAATGGCCCAGCTTTTATAAATATCTATATATGGAAATCAATATAGCACTGATTCAATATTTTCACTATATATTAATATTTATTACTGAAATTGGCCCAAGCCTGGGCTTTTCAAGCTGACTCTCTTCCCTATCCACCATGGGGATCCCCTTGCCACCATGCCTTAGTAATGGGAACTTGCGGCTTTCTGAATAATACCACATGGCGGCACCCCTTATGTAAGTGCAGAGATCTCATAATTTAAAACTCATCATCCTCTTTCTAAATCACTTTCTAAGGCAGTCCATTGCTTTTAAAAACAAAGTCCAATTTCCTATGAAAAACATTCAAAATCTGGGACAAATTCACCCCCCAAACTTCTATTCCCAGGCTCCTTTCCATGCATTTGTCCTCCCCTTCACACCCTGAAGGTAGCAGCAATGCCAGAATTCCTTGCATTGTCTGAATATCTTCTGTAGAACTTTAGCTTTGCTCGTATATCCCTCTGCCTAGAATTCCCTTCCTTACTACACCCCACCCCTTTCTGACCCCTTTCCTTACCATTTAATGCATCACTTTTCTTTGAGGAGCACTTATCACCTATTGGACAATGATGATTAATACTGAGTCCAAAAGAATTGTGTTCAAATTGAAGCTCTGCCTTTTATCCTAGCTGTGAAACCATGCACCAATTAATTAACCATTTTAAGCCTCTGTTCTCTTATTTGTAAAATGGAAATAATGATAATACCTTTGTCATAGGAGGGTGATGAGGATTATATGATATAATTATCATAACACAGTGCCTGGCACAAAGTAAGCACTCAATATATGTTGGTTCTTTCGTTAGTATTTTTCTAAATGTCTCCCTCCCTTTTTGGACTTGAGTCTTCCAAAGCCATGTCTGGATGATGAACACAACACTTATCATAGGTGATATACTTAATGATATACGTAACCAGCTGTTAAAATGAATTATTCAAAAGGAGCTATGGCCAGTTCCTTAGTGAATCAACAGATTTGTGAATAGATTAGGATTTGTACTGAGTGAACTGTTTGTTCTTATCCAAACATATATCTGAATATAAGTAAACTTATTCTCTTAGGTTTCACAGCATTCTATAGACATGGTATTGAGTATCACATGACTTCTTATAACATTTCAGATTATGAAATACTGCTAGGTTTTTTAAATAACAGAAGAATATTTGTAAGAAATTTCAAATTTACATAAACTCACTCTTGTTTTTCATTTGTTCCTTTATTTAGAGTTCACTAAGTGAAATAATTTCCTAGTCACAGTTGATTAGAAACCCACAGTCAAATGACAAATTAGAGTAAAATACTAGCTTCTTGATATATTTATTCAAAATGCAATTTCCCTTTGCTCCCAATATAATTTACTCAGTGAGTACAATCTAATTACATGTCAAATATTTTTTTCTCTTTCTGTGACACACTGAGAAATTTTTCTACCATTTAGTTGATTATTTTAAATCTTGCCAACTAGGAACATCCTACTAATAGTCTCCTTAACACCAAAGGCTTAGGTAGCATTGAAACATACATCCATTAGAGGCAGATAGTAATCAGAATGCTTCGAGCACAATTTTGAAAGCATAAAGCCATTTGATTTTTTTAATCAAATTAAATATATTAGTTTTTATATTTCAAAGCATCATTTAGATAACTATCCGCTGTTTCAGGCATATTGTATAGATCAACACACTTGTATAGCCCTATATTAGAAATGTATGTATTTACTTAAATTTCAGAAAGCAGAACAAAGGCACAAATACTAAGACCTTCAGTAGTATCTGATTCTCATGAGTTAGCATTTTTGGAGGTCATTTTGAGAGGGCCTAAGGGTGAGATTCCCAAGTATGAGTTTGCATAATCATGATCATGTCATATTGATTTTGGAATTTCAATAGTCAGTTATTTCTAAAGTTTCGTTGTAGATTGTGTTATTTGCTTCAAATTCCTCATCCTTCCATGTCTGTGTTGCAGTAGCATCGTCCCACACTCAAATTTCAGTAGGACTGTATGATTTGCCTTGGACTTTAGAATAAGCTGGAAGTAACAGGGAGCCAGTTCCAAAGCTAGCCCTCAAAAGGTTTGCATTTTTCCACTTGTTCTTGTGCTTCTGCTGTTTCTGGAAGAATGTGGTGAGCTCAGGATAGCCCACTGGACCGCAAAGAAGGATGAGAGAAAAGTGAAGCAGAGTTTCTACCACAGCAAAGCCTGGCCTGCATCAGCCAACTCCCAGCCAACTTGTGTGAACAAGCATATCTGAGGTTACCAGAGCTGCCTACTGTATCCCAGACTAGATCAAACAACCACTGGATATGTGAGCAAACATATCTGAGATCAAAAGGGCTGCTCAGCTGAGCTCAACACAGATAAACCAACCCCTAGACATATAAGCAAGCAAAACTTGAGATTAGCAGATTTGTCCAGCATAGTCCAGCCTAGATTAGTTGACCCAGTGTTGTGAGCTTAAAAAATACGATTTATACCACTGAGATACTGTAGTTGTTTGTGTGTTCCTGTGGCCATCCTTAGCTGATAGGTTGTATACCAACATGTAAAAGTTTTTGTTAACAAAAGGTTTCATAAGAAGAACTCTTATCATGAGTAAAGACCAAACACACTTATATGTTATTACATGTGTGTGTATGTTAGTCACTCAGTCGTGTCTGACTCTTTTGAGACCCCATGTACTATAGCGTGCCAGGCTCCTCTGTCCCTGGGATCATCCAGGCAAGAATACTGGAGTGGGTTGCCAGTTCCTCTTCCAAGGGATCTTCCCAATGCAGCAGTTGAACCTGCATCTCTTGTCTCTCCTGTATTGGCAGGCGGAATCTCTACCACTGAGTCACCTGGGAAGCCACAAATGTATCCATTCAGAATGATTTTATTTCCACCTCTCAGCCTGTCTACTTATTATAATTTCAACTATAAGTATATTCTTTACCAAAACTTGATGATCAGAAATAAAATCAACTAAGATAATCCAGAAAACATGCATCTAAATGCAGAGAGCAATATTTGCTCTTTTTTTAAATCACATTTTAATGTACCTAGTAGTTTGTTGTTGTTTAGTTGCTAAGTCGTGTTCAACTCTTTTGCGACCCTATGCACTGTAGCCCACCAGGCTCCTCTGTCCATGGGATTTCCCAGGCAAGATTACTGGAGCGGGTTGCCATTTCCTTCTCCAGGGGATTTTCCCAACCCAGGGATCGAAGCCACGTCTGCTGCATTGGCAAGCAGGTTCTTTACCACTGAGCCACCAGGGAAGCCCTAATTGTTTATATGAAAGTAATTCTTAACTATTGGGCCTTGGATATTTCAGGGAAAGGGTGTATGGAGTTACTGGAAATGATCCTGGAAACTGTATTTATATATATGCTCACACACTAACATGCAGTAAATATTTTTACATAAAGGGGCTGGGAATGACCATCAAAGAGTGTTTCATGTAAGGCAATGGATAAACCAATGATAGAATTAAGAAAATTTCACTCATAACCTCATCAAAAAGAAAACAAATGCTTAGGAAAAATTTGACAGAAGAAGTTCAGCTCTTTTAAGTGAAAACTATAAAACATTGCTGAGAGAAATTAAAGATTTAAATAAAGGAGAGAACTTCCATGTTCATAGATTGTTAAGTTTTAACATTATGTGGCAAACTGATTTATGGATTCATTGCAATCAAATTCTCAACTGGCATTTTTGCAGAAATTGGCAAGGTATCCCCAAAACCACACGGAAATGCAAGGGACCCAGAATAACCAAAACGATATTAAAAAAGAACAAAGTTGGAGGGCTCATACTTCCCAAATCAAAAGTTACTACATTGGTAAAGACAATATGGGAGTGGGGCACAGATAGGCATATCAATTAATGGCCCAGGACTGAAATTCTCAAATTACCTTCACATTTATGGTATTAATGTTTGACAGAATTGAGAAGTTAATTTGATAGGGAATTTTTTTCAACAGGTGGTCCTGGGACAATTAGATAGCACGCAAAAAATATTTGCAACTTCTATATTTGCTAAAGAACTGGTATGAAGAATACTCTTATAACTAAATAATAAGAAGGCAATCCAATTAAGAAATAGTCCAAAGATTCAGATATTTCAACAAAAATGATACAGAGATGGGTGAATAAATACATGGAAATAAAAGCCTCAACATTGTTACTCATTAAAAAAATGCAAATTAAAATCAGATTGGTATACCACTAAAATGCAACCCCTAGAATGGTCATACCTCACTGGTGAGAATAAAAATAAAATGTTGCAGACACTTTCAAAAACAATTTGACAGTCTCTTAGATAGTTAGTGATAAACATACCACACAACAAAGCAATTCTATGCCTAGATATCTATGAGAGATTCAAAAATGTGTTTCCACAAAGACTTGAATTTTTCACAGAATCTACAGACTGGAAGCATCCCAAATATTTATCAATTAGTGAAAGGATAAACAAAATGTGGTTTTACTGCAAAATTATTCATCAATAAAAAGAAATAAGCTACTGATATGTTCTGCAACAAGCACTAATCTCAAAAACATAATGCTAAGTGAGAACAGACAAACACAAAAGATTATATATTGAATGATTCATTTTAAATGTAATTTCCAGAGAATATAAATCTTCAGAGCCAGAACAGTTCACTGGTTGTCTAGGGATGGGTCTGGGAGTGGGTTTAGACTACACATGAACATGAAGGAACTTTTTGGAGTGTTGTAAAACTACACTACAGGGAGACTTGAACAACTATAATTTTGAACAATTGTTCTGACTGAACAATTTTGTTAAATCAGAGTTGAACAACTCTGATTTTACTAAAATCATTGAAATCTATACTTAGAGTGGGTAAAGTTTATGTTATATAAATTATACCACACTAAGGCTATAAAAAGTGGCAGATGAAAACATCTATGCTGCTACCCCGAATCCCATTAAAACAACAATGAAGAAATAAGACACATATAAATCATAGCCACAAAGAACAGGAGGGAAGACTCAGCAGGAGAAATAAACAAAAATCTGAAAGATCTACAGTAGATAGAAGATTGGTAAAGGGTTTAGAACATAAAAGAACTGAAGCCTAAGTAGCTACAGAGGGGAATAACAACGAGACCTGAACAAATCTTTCTTTGTCAAATTTAAGCATGGGTAAAGTTGAGGTGATATGAAAAGACAGGTTAAAAATCTAAAAAAAAAAAAATGCTGTTAGACTTCCTAGTCTCCTATACTAATTTGTGTAGCCCTATGTCTGTCCCAAACATTGACATGATATTTAATTTCTGGAGAAATTATACATGCTGAAGTAAGAATCTCCCTGTAATGCAAGAGACCCAGGTTTGAACCCTGGGTTGGGAAGATCCCCTGGAGAAGGGAATGGCAATCCACTCCGGTATTCTTGCCTGAAGAATTCCATGGACAGAGAAGCCTGGCAGGCTACAGTCCATGGTGTCTCAAAGATTCAGACATGACTAAGCCACTAACACTTTCACTTCACTTTCAAAGAGGTTCTAGACTGTCTGGTGTGATGTTTAATCATTAGTCAGTTTAGAATATTTCCCATTAATCCAGTATCTCAAAAAGCTTATGGTGGATTTTTAGGATGTGAATAAAAGTCACAATTCAGTATAAACTGAAAAACAAATTTTTTCTATGACTAAAGAAATAATGAAATTAGAACATCAATTGGAGAAATGTAAATTTATATAACCTTTATGAGACTGAGGAAGTTCCTTTATGCTGTCAGATTTCTGGGGTTTTCTTTTTTTTTTATCATGAATAGATATAAAATTTTGCTAAATGAATTTTCTTTATTGAGATGCTGATATGGCTTTCTTCCTTTGCCAGTTAATATGGTAAATTCTTCTGATTAGGATTTGAATATTGAACTAGCCTTGTATGCCTGAGATAAACCCCACTATGTCATAATGCATTATTAGCCTTTTTATATACTGTTGGATTATATTTTCTGTGTTTTGTGTCTAATTTGTGTTCTGTTGAGTATTTTTGTTTTTATGTGAGGGTTATTATTGTGTAGTTTTCTTCTGTTGGAATGTTTTGTCTGGTTTCCTTATCAGTGTAATTCTGGCCTCATAAACTGAGTTAGAAAGGGTTTACTTTTGTTACAGATTTTGGAGGAATTTGTGTGGAAATATTATTCTTTCCTCAAATATGTTTTAAGATTTGTGTGAGAAGCCATCTAGACTAGGATTTTTCTTTGTTAAAAGTAATAAAATTACAAATTCAATTTATTTGAATAACAGCATTATTCAAGTTATCACTGTTAACTTCAGTGACCTATAGAAGCTTGTATCTTTTGAGGATTACATTTCATCTTAGTCGTAAAATGTATTTATTGGCATATGTTGTTTGTGGTATCCTTTATTATCATCTTAATACTTGCACTGTGATTTCCTCTCTCTCATTTCTTATATTTGTAATTAGCGTCATTTTTGGGTCAGTTCAGCTAGTTTATCAAATTTATTGACTTTTTCAAGGAACTACTTTTCATCTCACTGAGTCTCTCTACTATTGTTTGTTTGTTTCTCATTTTGGCTGCTTTCACATTTATATTTTTCATTCTCCTTTCTTTTTCTTAAATTCATTTTTCTTTACCTAGGTTTTTTGTTTGTTTGTTTTTTGGTGAAATCTTAGGTCATTGATAAATTTTTGTTCTTTTATAGCATAAACCTTAAATGTTTAAAAATTTCCTCTCAGCACTGCTTTAGCTGTCTTGTGAATTCTGGTGTGTTGTGATTTTGTTATACTTCAGCTGAGAATACTTTCTCATTTCTCTTATGATTCCCACTTTGACCTCGGGAGATTTTACAGAATATTTATTTTTCCAGATATCTACTTTAACTGTTACAGTCAGAGAATATGTTTTGTATAGTATGGACTATTTTAAATTTGTTAAGCTTTGCTTTATATCCCAGAATATGTTTTATCTTTGTGAATGGCACTTGTGTACTTTTCTTAACAATGCCTTTTGAAGAGCTAGAGTTTCAAATTTTGATGTAGTCCAGTAAGAGTTGTTGATTGCTACTAAGTGTACTGATGCCCTGAGGGATAATAAGCAACTAAGAGTGGTTAACAAATAAAGGCCAAGTGTGAGAGCCAGAGAGTCACCTTGGTAGCTTACAAGGGGGCCTGTATCTCCTGTGGGAGAAGAGGTGAAGCTGAGGAATAAATTCAGGGTTTTACAGTTAGGATCCTAGAGCTCCATAGACTTTTGAATTGTCAGCCAAAGTCAAGTCTATTGTTGGGAGGGTCCCTGAAACATGAGATGCGGACATCTGAGAAAACGCTCTTCAGGATTTTGGCTCTGTAGATTCCCTGAAACCCCAGACAGCTTGCAAAAGATGACCCACCATTCTGGAATAAGAGCTGGCACCTGGTCCATGAGGGAAGAAACTGCAGTTTTCTCTGATGCAAGGCAACAGGTACTCCTCAGCCCTCAGAGGTGCCTTACTTCCTCTCCTGGATGCCAAGACAATAACCAGGGTTAAATCCCAGGGTAATCTAGCTCAGGAGAAGGAAATGGCACCCCACTCCAGTACTCTTGCCTGGAAAATCTCATGGGTGGAGGAGCCTGGTAGGCTGCAGTCCGTGGGGTCGCGAAGAGCCGAACACAATTGAATGACTTCACTTTCACTTTTCACTTTCTTGCATTGGAAAAGGAAATGGAAACCCACTCCAGTGTTCTTGCCTGGAGAATTCCATGGATGGCGGAGCCTGGTGGGCTGCCGTCTATGGGGTCGCATAGAGTCGGACACAACTGAAGTGACTTAGCAGCAGCAGCAGCAATCTAGCTCAGGATGTGGTGGGTCTGATAGGAGGAAAGAGATTACACCTGGATGCCTGTAAGAATATGGTAGCATGTCCTATAAAAGCCATAGTATTCCCTGGGATTGGATTATGAAGATGTTTCTACAAAACAGCTGGAATCTAAGATTGAGTTACGAAGAATTAATTGATTTAGGGCACAGGATTTAACACCTGTAAGGACTCCTATCAGCAGTAAAAATTCACTTAGTATGTCGCAGAAACCTGGAGAAAGATACATCTCATGTCACAGGAAGTGGAAATGCCAGAGTTGCCCTGGCAGATGGTAGAGGAAAGAATTTTAAAAGCTCAGGAATGTGGGCATACTATAAGAGATATATTATATGGGGCCATAAAACCCATCAGAGAATTATCCCCAGGGGAACCCAAAGCACTCACCATTCACCAAGGATCTCAGAAATGTGATGGCTAGACGGGCCCTAGTATCACGAAGGAGTTGAAAGGTGGCTCTGTTCTGCAGGCCAGGGATAATGGTAGAAGATGTTGTCTCCAAGCTTGATTTGTTAACAGTCATGGGAATGACGAGTAATCAAGTAATAGAGGCTAGAAGCCATAACTGAGACATTCTCCAATAAAGATGATCTTCTAAAGAGTTATTCAGGTGATTCTGAGGCACATCTAGTTTTGAGATCCATAATCTCTGGTGACTAGCTCAGTGTTCTTTCCATTAAATCATTATGACTCCCTTGTTTATTTAGCTCTGCTCATAAATAAGTTATTTTTCTCCTATAACAAAAGTAACTGTTCATTACAGAAATGTAAGGAAAGAGGAGATCAGAAAGAAAACAAAAGGAATCATTTTTGGTATAACATGAGTTAACCTGATTATTTTCTTCAGACAAATTCCAAGAAGGAGAATTGTTGGGTCCAGGGTGATATATATTTTTAAGGTTGTTTGGGTACATTCTCCAGAGACTTACCAGATTACTCTACCAATTTCAGCCTGTCAATATTCCCATTCCCCATTCCATTGCCAACATTAGTCATTATAATTTTTCAAAGTTCCATGAGTTTAACTGAAAATTGTGTCTCTATTTACATCATTTTATTATTTGTGAGACTGAACTTTTTCATGTTTTATCGTGTCTTCATGTTTTTTTGCCTTCTGTATTTCTTTTCTGAATTCATATAATTACCAATTTGGGGGAAAAGTTTAACCCCTTCTTTTTGATTTGTAATAATGGTTTACAAAGTAAGCCTTTTTTTTTTATTTGTCATTTGACTTCAGTTTTCTTCACAGATATTCCTTACGTAAGGTTTTATTGATTTTTTGAAGCATCATATGTGATACTTTTCCTTTTCTTATTGACATGACATTTCAATCATATATTTGTATCTGATGTATTCAATAACTCTCAAAAGTAATGTTTCATTCAGCTGACTCTTTCTATAGTAATATTATGCTTTTAAAATTATTTTGCAATATGAATACCCTCTTAATGACCTAGATTACTATGAAGGTGTGATCACTCACCTAGAGTCAGGCATCCTGGAGTGTGAAACCAAGTGGGCCTTAGGAAGCATCACTGCAAACAATGCTAGTGGAGGTGATGGAATTCCAGCTGAGCTATTTCAAATCCTAAAAAATAATGCTGTGAAAGTGCTACACTCAATATGCCAGCAAATTTGAAAAATTCAGCAGTGGCCACAGGACTGGAAAATGTCAGTTTTCATTCCAATCCCTAAGAAAGGCAATGCCAAAGAATGTTCAAACTACCGCACAATTGCACTCAGCTCACATGCTAGAAAAGTAATGCAGAAAATTCTCCAAGGTAGGCTTCAGTGGTACATGAACCATGAACTTTCAGATGTTCAAGCTGGTTTTCAAAAAGGCAGAGGAACCAGAGATCAAATTGCCAACATCTGCTGGATCATAGAAAAAGCAAGAGAATTCCAGAAAAGCATCTACTTATGCTTCATTGACTATGCTAAAACCTTTGACTGTGTGGATCACAACAAACTGGAAAATTCTTCAAGAGATGAGAAAAACAGACCACCTTACCTGCCTCTTGGGAGACCTGTATACAGGTCAGGAAGCAACAGAACCAGACATGGAACAATGGATTGGTTCCAAATTGGGAAAGGAGTACATCAAGGATGTATATTATCATCCTGCTTATTTAACTTACATGTAGAGTACATCATGTGAAAAGTTGGGCTGGATGAAGCACAGGTTGGAATCAAGTTTTCAGGGAGAAATATCAATAACCTCAGATATGCAGATGATATCACCCTTATGGCAGAAAGCAAAGAAGGAACTAAAGAGCCTCTTTTTTGTGTGCTTAAAAATTTAAGTGACTTTTTATTTTATTATTATTATTTTTTTATTTTTTAAAAATTTATTTATTTTAATTGGAGGCTAATTACTTTACATTATTGTATTGGTTTTGCAGTACATTGACATGAATCTGCCCCAAAGTGAAAAAGGAGAGTGAAAGCTGGCTTAAAACTCAACATTCAAAAAACAAAGATCATGGCATCTGGTTCCACCACTTCACGGCCAATAGATGGGGAAACAATGGAAACAGTGACAGATTTTTTTTTTCCTTTTGCTCCAAAATCACTGTGGATAGTGACTGCAGCCATGAAATTAAAAGACACTTGTTTCTTGGAAGAAAAGCTATGACAAACCTAGACAGCATATTAAAAAGCAGAGACATTACTTTGCAAACAATGGTCCATCTAGTCAAAGCTACGGTTTTTCCAGTAGTCATATGTGGATGTGAGTGTTGGACCATAAAGAAGACTGAGTGCCAAAGAACTGATTTTTTTGAACTGTGGTGTTGGAGAAGACTCTTGAGAGTTCCTTGGACTATAAGGAGATCAAACCAGTAAATCCTAAAGGAAATCAATCCTGAATATTCATTGGAAGGACTGGTGCTGAAGCTGAAGCTCCAATACTTTGGCCTTCTGATGTAAAGAGCAGATGCATTAGAAAAGACCCTGATGCTGGGAAAGACTGAAGGCAGGAGGAGAAGGGGATGACAGTGGATGAGATGGTTGGATGGCATCACTGACTCAATGGGCATGAGTTTGAGCAAACTCCAGGAAATAGTGAGGGACAGGGAAGGCTGGCATGCTGTAGTCCATGGGGTTGCAAAGAGTTGGACATGACTGAGTGACTGAACAGCAACAATTATTACACTCTAATTTTTTTCACAATTTTGTTGATGGATCACACTTGTTTATTTTTCCTGATGAGTTTATTTTTCCTTAAAGATTAATTTTAAGTTCCAGAGTAAGTTTCACTGCTTTTAAAATTGTATTCAATGTAGACAGGAATTTTGGAAAAAATGAACATTTGTGTAATATTTAGTCTTCATATTCAGTAACATAACTTCTTTTGTTTTTGTGCAATTTTGTTTCCTTAAACAAGTTTTGTCTTGTTTTAGCATATATTAAATATTTCTTGATAATTTATTCTTAGAATAATGAAGTCCTTAGGTATTTTATTTCTTCCTTCTCCCAACTTCACCATATGGTTCTTTTCATCACGATAAATTTTATTTCGTGGTCTTATGCTAACAACCACTTGCCTGGCCTATTAAATAAACATACCAGGCACTTTTTGTAAAAATAGGAAATGGGCAGAAATATGGGATAATTCAAAAAGAGAGAAAACACTGAGATAAATGGGTACCCAAGGAAAGGATGGCTGTGCTTCAGGGACTTAGAATGCTTGATGAAAGTTTGACTCATTGATTCAATAAAATATTTTAATTGATTCTCAGAATTTGGTTTAATATATTGTTAGCTCTTGTCTCCAGGCAGTGTTTATCATAAGCCTGGCATTTCTCTTCAATGACCAGGAGAAACTCCCATCAGCAACTTGAAAAGCCATTTGGGCTGAAGATAGAGATGGTAACACTCAGTGTGAAAGTCTTAGTGGAAAGCAATCTTGGCTTCCATCAGAGGTATCATTGTCATCAATGAACTTGAGATCTCAATGGAGTTGTACAGCATTTTATATGTTTTGAGTGTATGCATGTGTTTTAAAGACAAAAAGATAAAAGAATAAGGACACTTTGCAGGTGTGCTAATTATAATGGTAAGGAATAGGTGGTGAGGTTAGAATTGTAGAAAATCTTATTATAAAAGGACAAAAGTGATTAATATATTAAGTCCTCTAGTGTTTCTCTCCTGTTTGCTAAAGAGACTTCTAGTGTGGTATGTATCAGTTTCTTCTTTTCCTGCATCTTGGAAAGATGGTTCTGCCTGATCAAATTTACTCTTGGAGTTTTGCAACATAGAATAAATCAAGGGTAAAGAGCAGGAGCATAAGACATTAACAAGAATCACGTAGAGCAGAGAGACGGAGGGCTTTTTAGGGTTTCTGGAAAGAAGAGCTGTGATTTATGAAGGAAATGGATGAAAAAGAAGTGGAACACCTTAATGACACTTCAAGGATGTGTTGATGTGGTTTATAAATTCCTGTACACATTTTTGCTGGTTATTTTCTGTTTGTTCTTGCAGGGTCATTCTTAACCTTTTTCTGCTCTGCTTTGTACTCCTGGAGGCTCCTGGTACATCTCCTGGGTCTGTGGCTGGGGCTAGAGTCAGATTCAGTCAGAGAGAGGCACTAGCATAAGGTCAAAGGGTGCAAAGAGAAAGAAGTTGGGTAGGGTTTTGATTCCTCACCCCATATACAGACTGGCTAGGTTTTTGGCAGTGGCTGCAGTCCTTTACAGGCTTCCCTATAAATGCAGGAGATGGTGGTTCGATCCCTGAGTTGGGAAGATCCCCTGGAGGAGGGCATGGCAACCCTCTCCAGTATTCATGCCTAGGAAATCCCATGGATAGAGGAGCCTGGGGGGGTAGAGTCTATGGGGTTTCAAAGAGCTGGACATGACTGAGCGACTTAGCACGCATGCACAGAGTCTTTTACAAGAGCCACAGTTCCCACTGAGGTGCCCTTCTCCCATCACTACAGCTCTCGCTCAGTTCTAGTAACACTACTTCCCTCCTGTGGCTCCTTCAATCCTGAGTAGTAATGGATTCCCTCTGTTCTCAGTATCCGGGCACTTTACCATTTTTGCTGGTCTCTCTTACCCTGCTTTCAGTTCAGTTCAGTAGCTCAGTCGTGTCCAACTCTTGGAGACCCCATGAATCACAGCACGCCAGGCCTTGCTGTCCATCACCAACTCCCAGAGGTCACTCAAACTCCTGTCCATAGAGTCGGTGAAGCCATCCAGCCATCTCATTCTCTGTCGTCCCCTTCTCCTCCTGCCCCCAATCCCTCCCAGCATCAGAGTCTTTTTCAGTGAGTCAACTCTTCGCATGAGGTGGCCAAAGTATTGCAGTTTCAGCTTCAGCATCAGTCCTTCCAATGAACACCCAGGATTGATCTCCTTTAGAATGGACTGGTTGGATCTTCTTGCAGTCCAAGGGACTCTCAAGAGTCTTCTCCAGCACCACAGTTCAAAAGCATCAATTCTTTGGCGATCAGCTTTCTTCACAGCCCAACTCTCACATCCATACATGACCACTGGAAAAACCATGACCTTGACTAGACAGACCTTGGTTGGCAAAGTAATGTCTCTGCTTTTTAATCTGCTATCTAGGTTGGTCATAACTTTCCTTCCAAGGAGTAAGCGTCTTTTAATTTCATGGATGCAGTCACCATCTGCAGTGATTTTGGAGCCCCCAAAAATAAAGTCTGACACTGTTTTCACTGTTTCTCCATTTATTTCCCATGAAGTGATGGGACCAGATGCCATGATCTTAGTTTTCTGAATGTGAGCTTTAAGCCAACTTTTTCACTCTCCTCTTTCACTTTCATCAAGAGGCTTTTGAGTTCCTCTTCACTTTCTGCCATAAGGGTGGTGTCATCTGCATATCTGAGGTTATTGACATTTCTCCCGGCAATCTGGATTCCAGCTTGTGCTTCTTCCAGCCCAGCGCTCCTCATGATGTACTCTGCATGTAAGTTAAATAAGCAGAGTGACAATATACAGCCTTGATGTACTCCTTTTCCTATTTGAAACCAGTCTGTTGTTCCATGTCCAGTTCTAACTGTTGCTTCCTGACCTGCATATAGGTTTCTCAAGAGGCAGGTCAGGTGGTCTGGTATTCCCATCTCTTTCAGAATGTTCCACAGTTTATTGTGATCCATACAGTCAAAGGCTTTGGCATCATGTATAGATGTAAGAGTAGGACTGTAAAGAAGGCTGAATGCCAAAGAATTGATGCTTTTGAAATGTAGTGTTGTAGACTCTTGAGAGTCGCTTGGACAGCAAGGAGATCAAACCAGTCAATCCTAAAAGAAATCAATCCTGAATATTCATTGGAAGGACTGATGCTGAAGCTCCAATACTTTGGCCACCCGATGCAAAGAACTGAATCATTCGGAAAGACCCTGAAGCTGAGAAAGATTGAAGGCAGGAGGAGAAGGGGATGACAGAGGATGAGATGGTTGGTTGGCATCACTGGCTCTTTGGACATGAATTTAAGCATGCTATGAGAGTTGGTCTTCGACAGGGAAGCCTGCGTACTGCAGTCCAAGGGATCGCAAAGAGTTGGACATGACTGAGTGACTGAACATACTGACTAGGTTTGTCATCGCTTTCTTTCCAAGGAACAAGAGTCTTTTAATTTCAGTCACACTATCTGCAGTGATTTTGGAGCCCAAGAAAAGAAAATCTGTCACTGTTTCCGCTTTCCCCTTCGATCTGCCTTGAAGTTTTGGGACCGGATGTCATGATTTTAGTTTTTTTTAATGTTGAGTTTTAAGTCTTTTATATAAAGTTTTAAAACTCTAACTAGGAAAGAGGCATGAGGATATGAATTATGTTTCTGGCAGGGTTTTGAGGTAATATTGGATAAATTTAGAAGAGAAATAGATTTCGTACTTATTGCTCTATTGCTTTGTGATCTTAGACATGCAATTTGATTTCCTAATGACTCTGACTTGTCTTAATGAAGTCAGCTAATGCTTTCCTTTAATTTTAATTTAAATTAATTTTATTTCCTTCTTGCCTTTCTAATCTCTCCTCTATCAGCAAAAAGCTATAGCTGCTATATGTGAACAGCTTGGATCCCTAGAATCATTATTTAATAAGTTTAATAATAATATATAGCTACAGAATGTACCAGAGATCCTGGTGCACATAGCAATGTTATGGCAATGCTTGATTCTAAACAGACAGTTCAGGAGACATACTTTTATTTTCAGCCCATTGGATAACTCTTTCTCTTTGTGATTGGTTGGTAGCTTTGGAAAACCACCCAGAAGGCACTGGAACAAATGGAAAGAATTGTGTCCAGTTCATGCTTGCTCTCCTTGGCTCTTCATAAAACACCATGTCTTTCTCTCTTTGTACAGGACTTCCTAACTTTCCCCAATAGTTATGTTCATGGGGAGTTGTACATGGAGAAAAGCCCTTCTAAAACACACCATTGAAAGAAATCCTGATGTGAATATTTTTATAAATAAATCATTTCTAATTTATCTTCAAGAAAAACTCCAATTTTACATCTAAAATATAGCATGGTTGTAACATGTTTGCTTTCTCTAGGCATTCCTGAAAGCACTTGTGGAGTTGAGCTAGGGAAGCAACTTAACTCTTTGACAAGCATTTTAACTTTCAGCTAATCTGTGAACTAAATTCTTTGTCATGACTGGGCTTTACATCACTGTTTCATTAGGTTTTTCTGACAACTTAGTACTGATCCTAAGCAAGGTAAGTAGGGCAGCCTACTTGGCAACACTGCTGCTAGTATCTTTCTTTCTTGGTTTTCTTCTTCTTTATTCCCAAAATGTCTGCCTGTAGACTTTTAGTTAAGCTCTTCAATGCTTAGACTTTTCTGATCAGTCTTTATGAGATCTTCATGAATGGAGATCTTTATTAGGCATTTGGGGGTGAAGCTGGGGGACCACTGAGCTTCCCACAGCATATCCTAACCCTGACAAGGGAATACGCTCTCCAGCCCACCTGGCTGAAGTCTTCAGAGCAAAGATGCACAGAGAAGACCAAGGAAACTTGGGAAGTCATGATGCTTTCCCTCCTGTTTCTTGTTCTGGCATATTAAATGTTCTGGTTTAAAAATTATTTATTTTAACCTCCCTTCTATGTGCCCCAATTAATATAGAAGAACCTTTCAGAGCCCACAAGGCAGCAGTGGTTTATCTTTACCTATAGTCTGGAGAAAAGACGTGTCATGCTTAATTACCCTTCATTTTCTGGCCTTCTCAGGCTCATGTGTGTATCTATGCTTTAAACCCTTGTACTCCAAGAAGCCAAGAAAAAATGAGGGCAAAGTGGAGGGGGAGTGAATACCATTTACTGAGCACCTATTATGTGCTAGATCCTTGTGTAAGGGACTTTATATATAGTATTCTAGTTAAGCCCCATTCGGTCTTAGTAAATAGGTGCTATTACTGGTCCCATTTGACAAACGAGAAAACTGAGACCACATTTATTGAAGTCACACAATACACATTCAGTGGCAGATCTGGGATCTGAACTGGGCTCTAAAATCTGAAATTTTCATCAAACTGTGAGATAGCCCACTTTGTAAAGCACCCATCTCTCTGAGTTTCAGGAACATTTTGAACCAGGTCTTTGTGGCTAGACAACAGTATATCAAACTAAAAAGATGTTTGGTTATTACAGCCCAGCTCTCTGCCTCTTGGAAGGGCTGCACCTATACAATGAGGGGACATGCAAGAATCATGAACCTCCAAGACCCTCCTATATTCGCTTATAGGAATGGATATAATCTTCTATTTTAGAATGAGAATGCTTACATTGTCATGCTACTTTTCTCATACTCACTCCTCAGATTGAACAAGTGAATGATTGGGGTTGGCTTCATTCTCTGCTGCTACTCTCCTAACACAACCATGAGCTGGACTGCAAAGGCAGCAGCAGACTAGTCATAGTCACGTGGCCAGAGACACGAAATGCTTCCAAATCTCAAGGAACCAAGTAGTATGTGGGTCTCATCTGGGGGTCTCCTACTTTGGGTGGAGATGAGCAGTCATGAGAATGCCACTCAGCCAGAGGAGAAGACAGAGGTGATGAGGGAGGCTGCATACATGCCTCCTGATGGTCCTAAACCTGCTGGGATCTATTAGTCCTTTTCACTTACAAGTACACATTCCCCAAGTCTTCTGTGGCTTATTAACTTTGTCAGCCCTTGAGAAGCTGGCAGCATTGGGCTGTCAAATGTGAAATAGGGCAGTTTCCTTTATGTGTGTTCCCTAGACCTCTCCAGTGAGTCTCTGGAAGAGGCTGTCCTGTCTATGAGCAGCATATCTCAAGCAAAATCATGAGAAGGAACTCTGTTTCAAAAATTGCCTGCTGATGTATGATAACCTAAATGGGCACTGGACAATTAGAACAGATGCAAACAATAGGTAGGACCATACAGGAATGTAATAGTGGGATGTCAGCCCTGTTGGAAGCTGTTATTATATTACTCCTAGGATGAATGACCAAGTGAGATGTATGACCAGGAGAGACTGAAGACAGGCTTTAGCAGACATCTAGTTAACTCTTTGTTTTCCATCATTAGGCAGGAACTTGAATTTTCATTTCTTTCAAGGCTCTGCCAAAAGCTGTCTTGGGGAAACTTTCATGGGTGTGGGCAGAACACTTAAGGAAAGAAGATGGAGCTTTTGGCTGATTCTCTATGTGTCTCTTGCCCTTATCACACTGCATTATCCCCTGGAAATGCTATTCACTGGCCACAACTTCCATGTAAATTGTTATTCTTTTCTATAAAGTCCTGAGCTGGTGTTTATGATTGTGTTTCTTGGAACAAGTGATATGTGACTCCAAGTCTCAGTGAGGAAGGTTTACATTTCATTCAATCTGTTCTCCTGCTGCCAAACTTGAAATTACATGTGACAGGGCTTTGTCATTTGCCCTCATACTTTGCCATGTCTTTCAGAGAGAGAGAGAGAGCTCCATAGATCCCTGAGAGATAAAAAAGACATTTGATGCTTCCTCTCTTTCACTCTTTTCTTCATCTGACACCAGATTCTGTTTTCTTAATTTCCTATGGCTAGTAACAGGGAACAGCAGGGCAATGCACTTCACAGGCAAAAGCTCTGATTCTCCCAGACTGGTATAGTCTCTCCTCACCCCCAAAGACTTCTTGCTGACTCTGTGTTCTAAGTGGTCAAAGCAAACCAAGAAATAATATGAATCAAAGGAAGAGAAACCAGGTCTAAAGAAGCTGAACACAGGAGCAGTGCAGGGGAAAGAGTAGATGGGTAGGAAAATGGAGACTTTCTCTCTTATTCTGGGAGTATGGATGTGATTAGTGTTGAAAACTGAGAGATCCCTGTGACAGGGATTTGAGATTCCTATTTCTTTTTTGCCTGTCTCTGGTCCCAACACTTTATCACTGTGAGGCCTTGTCAGAGCTCTGTCCCTTGTATCATTTGCAATCTAATCTGTCAACTGTGGGCCTCCCTGATGGCTCAGTGGCAAAAGAACTTGCCTGCCAATGCAGGAGATGTGGGTTCAATCCCTGGGTCAGGAAGATCCCCTGGAGAAGGAAATGGCAATCCACTCCAGTATTCTTGCCTGGGAAATCCCATGGACAGAGTAGCCTGGTGGGCTACAGTCCACCGGGTTGTAAAGAGTTGGACATGACTTAGTGACTAAACAACAACAATAACTGTCAGCTGAGGAGCCTTGAAAAATTAAATAGCTAATGTCATTCTCCAACTTTGAGTCAATAAAATTGAGTCCCCAAAACCAAAAGGTCTCACTAGTAAACTATATTCACGCACAAAACAATTGTTTTCCTAGTCCCTTCTGAAAGGAATGGAAGTACAGCAGATGTAGTTCAGAAAGATTAACCATAACTTTAATAATATGAACTGGACACAAGATATTATCATTTAAAGCCTTAATATAATGAAACACCCTAATTGAGACTCCCCTTGGCCCATGTTGATCTATTGCTATGAGATTAGAAAGAATAAAAAATAATCAAAGTAAAAGGAATGCTATGACATGAAGGGGCCAATAGGAGGTCAAGACTCCAGCCTCAGCAAATCAGTGACCTGGAGTTATCTGAAAACTATTCACAAATATTTACAGTTGCAAAAGAGACCTTTATGTTATGTTTTTCACTGAAGGGTATTTTTAAAAGGGTTGACACAATTTTTTTCTTTTCCCACATTTCCAGTTAATTTAATGCAGTAGCTATAAATGCTTCATCATCAACTTTTTGACCTGAATATGCCATTCAATCATTCAATATCCAATATGCAATACATTGAGCACCTGTACTTTCTGTCTAGATCACAATAGGCTTTTGATGAATTTTCAGATCATTTCAAATATCTTTTCTCTCCTAATACCCAACCCCTTAATCCTATATCTAGGTAAGAAAATGAGGTTAGTGGTGATTTAGTGGCAGAGTCAAAATTAGAACTCAGATCTCCTAATTCCCAGGCAAGCAATTCTTCATGTTCCAATGTTCCTTGCCAAACAGGCTCCAAGAAGACCTGTAATCTTCCCTGCAAGGGGCCTACTTGACTCCTGTTGGCAACTACCAACATGCTTCCTATTTCATAAGATGTCACTATGGCTTCAGTGAGGTCTTTTAAAGAGAGGCTTCATAATAGCTGGTAAATTGCCAAAACAAACATCAGACCATTATCTTGACAACACATATGCTCTTGACTTTCCCTGTTAAAGTACTAATAAAAATCAACAAAATAATTAAAATTTATAAGAGCAGATGTATGGATAATAATTAGGCAGCATCAGTGACATAAGAAAATGAAATGTGTTTTTGATTGTAGAAAATATGTCTTTTGCCCATATGCACAATAAGATCCCTATTTATAAAATATATTACAATTACATAGTTTTACCAAATGTTAATAGGAGTCATAACTGAGTAGTAGGATTCCAGGTAAATTTCATCTTCCTTTTGTGCTTATATATTTTCCAAATGCTCTACAATGACAATGAGTTACTCTAGTGATTAGAAAAAGATTAGTACTTGCTTTGAGTTTTGACATAAATGCATATCATATACAGGATTGGGAGCCACTGAGCTATGTGTCCGTCAGTAAGTGGTTCTTCCATAGAGTGACTATTCTCATTTTTTATGTCATACTGCTGCTGCTGCTGCTAAGGCGCTTCAGTTGTGTCCGACTCTGTGCAACCACATAGACTGCAGCCCACTAGGCTCCTCCATCCCTGGGATTCTCCAGGCAAGAATACTGGAGTGGGTTGCAATTTCCTTCTCCAATGACACATGCATGCTAAGTTGCTTTAGTTGTGTCTGACTCTGTGCAAACCTATGGACAGCAGCCCACCAGACTCTGCTGTCCACAGGATTCTCCAGGTAAGAATACTGGAGTGGGTTGCCATTTCCTTCTCCATGATGTCATACAAATGAGGCATATTTATGTACTAGTACTTCAACTTTAAAGTTATATAATTTATTTTTACTCTTCTTGCACATATGTGGCCTGGTTTTAGGTCATCTCTCCTGTCACTTGAGTTTAGGTCCTATGTTTCAAAGAAATTATGTTAACTACATTGACCTAATAAGTGTATACACATTGACTGTTTTTAGGAACTGCCTAGTTAGATGAATGTCTTTACAAGGAACTACTTAATCATTTTATTTTTCATGCATCTATTAAGTTGGCACTATGGTCCAAATGGAAACCATTTTGCTATGCTTCAGCGTTAATCTAGTTTTAATGAGTCTCTGGAGGTCTCTGGATGGATTTTTGCTGCCAAATACCATTCAGCCTAACACTGCAAGTGAAGCATTGAACTCAGGGTATTTTGTCTGCCAATAGATTTCTGCTTCGAGTAGCATCCTATACATTTGGAAGATTCTCAAATGACAAATTTCTAATACTTTACCACAAGACCACCCAGATAAATTCAATGTGCTGGTCTTGGTTCAAATAAGTTGCATATAATTATCTTCACATAACTATGGTGCTACAAAAATATTCCATACCTACATTTAATGAGAATGAAATAAGAGAATAAGTGAAATAAGTGAATTGACTCAATGATTTTGATCTCTAGTTAACAGCTATTTAAGGGCTTCCCTCGTAGCTCAGCCTGTAAAGAATCTGCCTGCCATGCAGGAGACCCCAGTTCAATTCCTGGGTTGGGAGGATCCCCTGGGGAAGGGATAGGCTACCCACTCCAGTATTCCTGGGTTTCCCTGGTGGCTCAGATGGTAAAGAATCTGCCTGCAATGTGGGAGCCCTAGGTTCTATCCCTGGGTTTGGAAGATCCCCTGGCGAAGGGAATGGTACCCCACTGCAGTATTCTAGTCTGGAGAATTCCATGGACAGAGGAGCCTGGCGGGCTACAGTCCATGGGATCACAAAGAGTCGGAAATGACTGAGTGACTTACTTTCACTTTTAACAGCTATTTACGTATTTGTATACTATAAAGCAATTAAACGGTATTTGTGTGATATTTGTGTGGACCATGATGGGGAAGTTGATATTATAATCTTTGCCTTCAAGTTGCTCACAAAGAGGTTGGAAGAGACAAGAAACACTCCTCTCTGCCCCAAAGTCTAATAAATGTGTATACAAGAAATGGGTGAATGAATTTAAATGGGAGTGACAGGAATAAAAAGGAGCCATTCTTCACACTCACTGTCACTACATAGAATGAGGGAAGTCAGTTCAGCTTTTGCAGTGGCCCATGTCTGACATGATAAAGGCCTGGATTAGGGTGGGAAAAGTGGGAAATGGAGACATAAGAGTTCCAGAACACTATAACGAAGAGCAAACAACCGGTTTAGTGATTAATTGATCCTGAGGAGAAGAAAGTGGAGGTTATCAGAAATGATTCAACTTTTAAGCCTGGGTGACCTAAAGGAGAAAGAGCCTCTTGGTCAGAAAGAGGAAAATGAAGAAGTAGATTTGTCATGGAGTAATGTGATAAGATAGGTTATGCTGAATTTTGTCAACTGACATATCAAAGGTATTCTATAAAAACGGTGCAGATGGACTTCTATGTGGCATTTGACAAAGCCTTTATTCTTATCCTATGCATAAGAGGGATAAAAAGGGACCAGACAATTGTATTGATACATATTGGATTAAGTTATTTGTGCCCTTTGCCTGGAGAATCCCAGGGAGGGGGGAGCCTGGTGGGCTTCGGTCTATGGGGTCACACAGAGTCGGACACGACTGAAGTGACTTAGCAGCAGCAGCAGTCCTAATTAATAGATCAATATTAACACATCTCTAATAGCGACGAGTTGACTCACTGGAAAAGACTCTGATGCTGGGAGGGATTGGAGGTGGGAGGAGACGAGGACGACAGAGAATGAGATGGCTGGACGGCATCACCAGCTCGATGGACATGAGTTTGAGTGAACTCCGGGAGTTGGTGATGGACAGGGAGGCCTGGCGTGCTGTGATTCATGGGGTTGCAAAGAGTCAGACACGAATGAGCAACTGAACTGAACTGAACTGAGAAGTACAGTAGAGCATTTTGGGGTGAAATCTTTAAAAAGTGAGGAACAAGTCAAAAAGACTTATTGACTTCATCAGTAGGTTCCATGAATCAATAGTATTATGAGGCTGCATTAATAGATGTTCAATATAGACTAGGCAATAGGCTTGCTCCATTTTGCACAGGTCAAAAGGACCTGAAAAATTGACCCTGTTCTTGCTTTGACACTTTAAAGACCCTATGCTGGGATGTGTTCAGAGAGGAAGTACCAGGATGGTGAACCGTCAAAACCTCAATGTCCTCCAGCATTTAAAGCATCAAGAGATCTTTAGTTTCAGGAAAGTTCAGAGAGGAAATATGAAAAATACTGCAAATTGGCTCACTCAATACCTCTTCTAATCCCCCTCTACCATAGTTTCCCATACTAAGAGTCTTGTAATCACAAAATCACATTTCCTAGATTCTCCTGAATCAAAGTTTCTGTGTGTGATCTTTGCTTCACCAATCAGACGTACTTGCCTCTTAAATTTGAGAGAGAGGTGCTGACTGTGAATAAAGAAGTAGACTCTTCAAGGGAAACTATGGCAGAGGTTCTACTCTTTGTTGTCCAAAATCATAGGTGTTGAGTGATAGGTTGCGGTATTCATAGAACTTTTGCTGGAACAGCCCCACGGTGGGGTTGGGCCTTCAACTTGGCTGTGCAGTATCCAAGGTTGAGTTTCTTGCACTTCTAAGACATTCTGTAAGTTATCTAGCAAACTGTAACAAAAAGCCTTTCTTGCTTAAGCTAGCTAGAGTGGATTCTATTATCTATGAGAGTAAGAACTCTGACTGATAGAGGCATATCAGACCAATGGATCGGTGCTTTGAGAATAATGATTTCATCAAACCTGACCAAGATGGAATGAAGATGCTTCAGAAAGGTCATTAGTTGTGCTCAATTATGATGGAGCAGTCACTTGGTGGGGACAAAAGCATCAAGATTTGCTTAGAGGAGACAACTTGGAAGTCTCCTGATGACCTGAGATTGTATTGGCATACAAAGAAAGTATTCAATTATCTGATCAAAAGTATTCTCACTTTGATGTGAATGGCACACAGACTTTAACCTCTGCTGAGTTATATAAAAGGGCTATTTAATTCATGTTAATCCCATTGTGAAATTAGACAGCAAAAATGTTTGAGGAAGAGTACTTTCCATTACTTTGTATAAACTCTGGACAGTCCCCTGACCACCTTACTTCATTTCTTCATGGTTTCAAGTACATGAGTCTAACACTCAGACAGATATTCATAATGTATTAGCTTGTCAAAAAATTCATTCAGGTTTTTCTGTACTTTCTTAGGGAAAAACCTAACAAATTTTTTGGCCAACCCAATATTTAATTACTCAATACTTGTGCCAAATAGAAAGGAAATAAAAGCACTTAGGGCATAAAATATTACTATATATTGGGACTCATCTGACTTGAATCAATCATTCAAGGCCATATTAATAAATAACTGATGCTCTCCATTGAAATCGATTGTGCGTTTCTTTCAATTCCGTTCAGTCGCTCAGTCATGTCCAAATCTTTGCAACTCCATGAACCGCAGCATGCCAGGCGTCCCTGTCCATCACCAACTCCTGGAGTACACCCAAACTCATGTCCATTGAATCAGTGATGCCATCCAACCATCTTATCCTCTGTTGTCTCTTTCTCTTCCTGCCCTCAATCTTTCCCAGCATCAGGGTCATTTCAAATGAGTCAGCCCTTCACATCAGGTGGCCAAAGTATTGGAGTTTCAGCTTCAACATCAGTCCTTCCAATGAACACCCAGGACTGATCTCCTTTAGAATGGACTGGTTGGATCTCCCTGCAGTCCAACGGACTCTCAAGAGTCTTCTCCAAAACCACAGTTCAAAAGCATCAATTCTTCAGTGATCAGCTTTCTTTGTAGTCCAACTCTCACATCCATACATGACTACTGGAAAAACCATAGCCTTGACTAGACAGACCTTTGCTGACAAAGTAATGTCTCTGCTTTTTAATATGCTGTCTAGGTTGGTCATAGTTTTTCTTCCAAGGAGTAAATGTCTTTTAATTTCATGGCTGCAATCACCATCTGCAGTGATTTTGGAGCCCCAAAATATAAAGTCAGCCACTGTTTCCACTGTTTCCCCATCTATTTCCCATGAAGTGATGGGACCAGATGCCATGATCTTAGTTTTCTGTATGTTGAGCTTTAAGTCAACTTTTTCACTCTCCTCTTTCACTTTCATCAAGAGGCTCTTTAGCTCTTCACTTTCTGCCATAAGGGTGGTGTCATCTGCATATCTGAGGTTATTGATATTTCTTCCGGCAGTCTTGGTTCCAGCTTGTGCTTCCTTCAGCCCAGCGTTTCTCATGATATACTCTGCGTATAAGTTAAATAAGCAGGGTGACAATATACAGCCTTGACGTACTCCATTCCCTACTTGGAACCAGTCTGTTGTTCCATGTCCAGTTCTAACTGTTGCTTCCTGAC
Organism: Moschus berezovskii; assembly: GCF_049115385.1. Classification (NCBI taxonomy): domain Eukaryota; kingdom Metazoa; phylum Chordata; class Mammalia; order Artiodactyla; family Moschidae; genus Moschus; species Moschus berezovskii. The sequence goes on along the minus strand of NC_142488.1, from coordinate 128,634,306 downwards.
TTGCATGTAGGTTTCTCAAGGGGCAGGTCAGGTGGTCTGGTATTCCCATCTCTTTCAGAATGTTCCACAGTGTATTGTGATCCACACAGTCAAAGGCTTTGGCATAGTCAATAAAGCAGAAAGAGATATTTTTCTGGAACTCTCTTGTTTGTTCCATGATCCAGTGGATGTTGGCAATTTGATCTCTGATTCCTCTGCCTTTTCTAAAACCAGCTTGAACATCTGGAACTTCACGGCTCACATATTGTTGAAGCCTGGCTTGGAGAATTTTGAGCATGACTTTACTAGCATGTGAGATGAGTGCAATTGTGCAGCAGTTTGAACATTCTTTGGCATTGCCTTTCTTTGGGAGTTGAATGAAAACTGACCTTTTTGAGTCCTGTGGCCACTGCTGAGTTTTCCAAATTTGTGACATAATGAGTGCAGCACTTTCATAGCATCATCTTTTAGGATTTGAAATAGCTCAGCTGGAATTCCATCACCTCCACTAGCTTTGTTCATAGTGATGCTTCCTAAGGCTCACTTGACCTCACATTCCAGGATGTCTGGCTCTAGGTGAGTGATCACACCATCATGATTATCTGGGTCGTGAAGATCTTTTTTGTACATTTCTTCTTATCTTCTGCTTCTTTTAGGTCCATACCATTTCTGTCCTTTATTGAGCCCATCTTTGTATGAAATGTTCTCTTGTTATATCTAATTTTCTTGAAGAGATCTCTATTCTTTCCTATTCTGTTGTTTTCTTCTATTTCTTTGCATTGATCTCTGAGGAAGGCTTTCTTATCTCTCCTTGCTATTCTTTGGAACTCTGCATTCAGATGCTTAATCTTTCCTTTTCTCCTTTGCTTTTCACTTCTCTTCTTTTCACAGCTATTTGTAAGGCCTCCTCAGCCATTTTGCTTTTTTGCATTTCTTTTTGTTGGGGATGGTCTTGATCCCTGTGTCCTATACAATGTCATGAACCTCCATCCATAGTTCACCAAGCACTCTGTGTATCAGATCTAGTCCTTTAAATCTATTTCTCACTTCCATTGTATAACTTTAAGGGATTTGATTTAGGTTACACCTGAATGGCTTAGTGGTTTTCCCCGTTTTCTTCAACTTAGGTCTGAATTTGGCAATAAGGAGTTCATGATCTAATCACAGTCAGCTCCTGGTCTTGTTTTTGCTGACTGTATAAAGCTTCTCCATCTTTGGCTGCAAAGAATATAATCAATCTGATTTCAGTGTTGACCATCTGGTGATGTCCATGTGTAGAGTCTTCTCTTGTGTTGTTGGAAGAAGGTGTTTGCTAAGACCAATGCATTCTCTTGGCAAAACTCTATTAGCCTTTGCCCTGCTTCATTCTGTACCCCAAGGCTATATTTGCCTGTCACTCCAGGTGTTCTTGACTTCTTACATTTGCATTCCCTCCCCTATAAAGAAAAGGACATCTCTTTTGGGTGTTAGTTCTGAAAGGTCTTGTAGGTCTTCATAGAACCATTAAACTTCAGCTTCCTCAGCGTTACTGGTTGGGGCATAGACATGGATTACCATGATACTGAATGGTTTACCTTGGAAATGAGCAGAGATCATTCTGTTGTTTTTGAGACTTCATCCAAGTACTGCATTTCGGACTCTTTTGTTGACCATGATGGCTACTCCATTTATTCTAAGGGATTCCTGCCCACAGTAGTAGATATAATGGTCATCTGAGTTAAATTCACTCATTCCAGTCCATTTTAGTTCACTGATTCATAAAGTGTCGACATTCACTCTTGCCATTTCCTGTTTGACCACTTCCAGTTTGCCTTGATTCATGGACCTAACATTCCAGATTCCTATGCAGTATTGCTCTTTACAGCACTGGACCTTGCTTCTATCACCAGTCACATCCACAACTTGGTATTGTTTTTGCTTTGGCTCCATCCCTTCATTCTTTCTGGAGTTATTTCTCCACTGAGCTCCAGTAGCATATTGGGTACCTACTGACCTGCGGAGTTCATCTTTTAGTGTCCTATCTTTTTGCCTTTTCATACTGTTCATGGGGTTCTCAAGGTTAGAATACTGAATGGTTTGCCATTCCCTTCTCCAGTGGACCACATTCTGTCAGACCTTTCCACCATGACCCATCCATCTTGGGTGGCCCCACATGGCATGGCTTAGTTTCATTGAGTTAGTCAAGGCTGTGGTCCTTTGCCTCCTTCCGGTCCTTTGTGTTTCTTTACCTCTCTCCAGTCGTTATTTGTAAAAATCTCACCTCCTCTTTGGGCTTTCATAAATGCCATATCTCATGATATTTTTAAACACTGCAAACTCATTTCATCCTCAAAATCTTTATATTTCCTGTTCCGTCTGACTGGAATGCTTTCCCATAAGACACAGTCTGGATAACTCCTCTTCATTCAGGTGTCAGCTCAGTGCCATTCTGTAGCAAGAAAGGCCTCTCCACTCTGACTTAAATAGCAACCCTAATGGATGAAGAATCCACCTGCAATGCAGGAGACGCAGGCAGATGCAGGTTCTATCTCTGGGTTGGGAAGATCCCCTGGAGGAGGAAATGGAAACCCACTCCAGTATTCTTGCCTGGGAAATCCCATGGAAAGAAAATCCTGGTGGGTTACAGTTCATGGGGTCACAAGAGTCAGACACAACTAAGCACATGTGCGGCAACAGCAGTGGTAGTCTCTCCTGCTACTCCATTCAATTTTTAAATCTTACTTGCTGTTATCTAAACTACTATCAGGACCTAAAACCACCCTACTTACTTGTTTTCATGTTTGGTGTCTGTCTCCCTCATTAGAAAGTAAATTCCAATAAGCTAGGGAATTCATTTATTTTTTACTACTCTATCTCAGAATGTAAAATAGTGGTTGACCTGTAGTAGAGCTTCATAAATTTTTGCTGAAGGAAAGAAGGGAAAAATGGATATGTTCTCTCATTGGGATGTCATGTTCCCCTTCTCTGAGTCCCGCTGCATTGTGCTTATCATTTTTTAAGATAAGAGCATTAATATCCTGCCTTCCATATGACAATAATAACTATGCCTTACTTACTTTTGATTTCTCCTATGATTTGTACCATCTAATACAGTGTCAATATATGCCAAATTGGACGTGGTCAACAACTCTTGATAAGTTCTTTATCATACCTATATACGAATAGGAGATAAACCAGCATTTCAAATATGAAGGTATGTATGTGACTATCTGTGGTTTGAACAGAACAGCAAACCAAAGAGTATCAAATATAATAGGGGATATAAATCATAAAAGAAGTAAACAAATACAGATCTTCCTTATCTCATGATGGAATTATGTCCTGATAACCCATTGTAAATTGAAAATATCATAAATTGAAAATGTATTTAATACACCTAACCATGAGTTTGAGTGAACTCCGGGAGTTGGTGATGGACAGGGAGGCCTGGCGTGCTGTGAGTCATGGGGTCGCAAAGAGTCAGACACGACTGAGCGACTGAACTGAACTGAAGCTACTGAACACTATAACTTAGCATAGCCTACTTTAAACATGCTCAGAACACTTACATTGGCCTGCATTTGGGCAAACCATCTAACACAAAGTCTATTTTATAATGAAGTATTATATATCTCATGCAATTTATTGAATACTGTACTGAAAGTGAACAACAGAGTGGTGTGGGTACAGAATGACTACAAGTATATGAGTTGAGATCACGTGGCTGACCAGGAGCAGCAGTGGGGGCCTCTGCCCAGCATCATGAAAGAGTATGGGACCATACAGTGCTAGCCTGGGAAAAGATCAAAATTCAAAGTACAATTTCTTCTAAACGTGTTTTACTTTCTCACCATCATTCAGTTCAGTTCAGTTCAGTCGCTCAGTCGTGTCCGACTCTCCGTGACCCCATGAATCATCATAATGTTGAACCATTGTAAACCAGGGACTGTCTGTAGACCTATATATTTAACAGTTCTATTAAAGGCCGGTGTGTGATGGCTAAATTTATGTGTCATCTTGGAGGATGATTTTGGATGAGATTAACATTTAAATCAGTGAATTTTGGGTAAAGCCAATTGGCCTTCATAATGTCGGTGGGCCTCATCCAGTCATTTCAAGGTGTGAGTAGTACAAAAAGACCAGCCTTCTTGAGCAGGAGGGAATATTCCCACAGAGTGCCTTTGGACTGGAACTGCAACATCAGCTCTCCTAGGTCTCAAGACTGCTGGCCCACACTGCAGATTTAGACTTGCATGCCTCTATAACCATGCAAGCAATCCTTTAAAATCAATCTCTTTTTGTGTGTATATACACACACACAAACATCTTACTGGTTCTCTGGAGTACCCTAGGGAATACATTAGGCATTTAATTTATTTGCTCCACTCATTTCATTGCTGGCCAAATTCACTCTTTTGGCTCAAGATTTCTTGTTTTCCTGTGAAAATGAGAACTTCCCTGGAGGAACAAATACCTGAAGTCTTACTAGGCATTTATATTTCTGCAAATGACTCTCAAATCTATAATTCTTTAGAACAAGTTTTGACAAGAGAAGGGAAGCGAAGGAGAAACAAGGTTGACAAAGAGTGATCCTCCAAGTCTTGGCATGCTTTGTTAAATGGAGTTGGATAAAATATTGGCTGTAACCTGATTTAATCTATGAAAGAGGTTTTAGATATATTGTGCTTTACATCCAAAATGCTTAAAACTACAATTTCATCATTTGGACCTAGTCACAACCAATACTTATACTAATTGACCAAACCATTACAGTTACTGCTTCCCAGAATAATGTAGTCTTTACACCCCAGAGAAAAGCCTAAGGACATCCAGGAAGAAGTCTTAGGCCATTAGAGTGATGGAACATTTATCAGGCTTTCACAACACACTAGACTGGCTGGGACGCTCAGGAGACAAACACTTTGCTTATACACAGCCTTATTTGAAAGGAAAATGGCAGAACTCTGCTAAATCACTATTAAAGAAGCAAATGAAAATTTTAATTCAGCTGATTGAATTCTATGAAGCTTGTCAATTTGAGGGATGTATGTCCCTTGAGAGGAAAAAGTCTCTCTGGCCTCATTCTGTAATGAGCAGGCTAAATGGGATCTTCTACTATGATATAGTCTGAAATATTTGCTCTCCCAAATCTAGAGAGAGACCTTTGACTGCCTAAAGCCCGTAACTGTGGCAGCCCACCTCACTCACCCTTCACGTTTCCCTCATCTTCCCTGGTTCCCACAATGAACATCTTTCCTTCCTGCTACTAGAATTGAAATTTGCTTTATAGGGGAAGATAATATGTGCATAAATTTAGAGTCAGGACAATTTAAATTTTCATCGAGGTTTTCTCCTCACTGTCTGTGAGCTCACAACATGACCCCCAATCCATTTACCTCTCACCATCTCTCTTGCCACCACTCTGCACCTCACCCTCATCTCTCCTGTGAACCACTGAAATACTCTAACTGGCCTTTTGGTCTCTGCTTTTAATTCTATGAAATTCTTTCTCCACAAAGCAGCCAGCTAAAACCTTTTTAAATTTAAATCAGATCTTGATTAGTTCGGTTCAGTCGCTCAGTCATGTCCGACTCTTTGTGACCCCATGCACTGCAGCACACCAGGCTTCCCTGTCCATCACCAACTTCCGGAGCTTGCTCAAACTCACGTCCATCGAGTTGGTGATGCCATCCAACCATCTCATCCTCTGTCATCCCCTTCTCTTCCCACCTTCAATCTTTTCCAGCATCAGAGTCTTTTCTAATGAGGAGGTTCTTCGCATCAGGTGGCCAAAGTATTGGAGTTTCAGCTTCAACATCAGTTCTTCCAATGAATATTCAGGACTGATTTCCTTTAGGATGGACTGGTTTGATCTCCTTGCTGTCCAAGGGACTCTCAAGAGTCTTATCCAACACCACAGTTTAAAAACATCAATTCTTCAGTGCTCAGCTTTCTTTATAGAACAACTGTCACATCCATACATGACTACTGGAAAAATCATAGCCTTGACTAGATGGACCTTAGCTGGCAAAGTAATGTCTCTGCTTTTTAATCTGCTATCTAGGTTGGTCATAACTTTCCTTCCAAGGAGTAAGCGTCTTTTAATTTCATGGCTGCAGTCAGCATCTGCAGAGATTTTGGAGCCCAAAAAAATAAAATCTGACACTGTTTCCACTGTTTCCCCATCTATTTCCCATGAAGTGATGGGACCAGATGCCATGATCTTCGTTTTCTGAATGTTGAGCTTCAAGCCAACATTTTCACTCTCCTCTTTCACTTTCATCAAGAGGCTTTTGAGTTCCTCTTCACTTTCTGCCACAAGGGTGGTGTCATCTGCATATCTGAGGTTATTGATATTTCTCCCGGCAATCTTGATTCCAGCTTGTGCTTCTTCCAGCCCAGCGTTCCTCATGATGTATTCTGCATATAAGTTAAATAAGCAGGGTGACAATATACAACCTTGATGGACTCCTTTTCCTATTTGGAACCAGTCTGTTGTTCCATGTCCAGTTCTAACTGTTGCTTCCTGACCTGCATATAGGTTTCTCAAGAGGCAGGTCAGGTGGTCTGGTATTCCCATCTCTTTCAGAATAAACAAGAGGAAAACAGCTGCCCTGTGTAAGATTTCATGACAGAGTTTATTCAGGAAATAAGAATAGCTTTAACCTCCGAGCTACCAGGGAAGCCCTAAATACCTTATTATGCTTTCATAATTTAAAACATGAAAAAGAAAGAGAAACAAAAGAAGTTCAAAGATTAGACATACATACAAATATGTATTGAACCTAGAGGAATTGGCCTCCAGAAATTTTCCACCTTCTTTTTAAGTACTCTACTACCAGAATATAGAAGAAAAGACATTGATTTTAGAGTCAGCTGACCTATATTTGAGTCCTGGATTTTCCACTCACCGGCTCAGTAACCCTGGGCAAGTAACTTCAACACTGAAACTCAGTTTTTTTATCTATATGATTGGGAAGATAATGCCTACTTTTCAGGATAAATATGAGTTAATAATCCATATAAAATTCTTGACACCTAGTAGGTCCCTAACAAATAGCAGCTATTAAAGCCACTTTAGCATTGAAAATCAATAAATATAAATCAGGACATTAACAGAATAAATGAGGGAAGCTATATGATTATTTCAATAGATATAACAAAATCATTTGATTAAACTCAATCCTCTCTCATCATAAAAAATTTTCAGCCAACTAGGAATCCAAGGGAATTTCCCTGTAAGAGAAATGATATCTATCTAAAAATCTACAGGTAATGTGGTATTTTTTTCTGCAAAGTTGACCAGCTACAATTCTCACATTTATTTAAACGCATATTACTCCTCACAAAAGGGGTGGGGCCTATTTTCTCTCCTTAAATTTAAGCCGGCACTGTGGCTTCTGTTGACCAATACATTTGGTATTATAAGTGTTCCTGTATGTCTTCTGGGCCAGACTTTAAGAGGCCTTACAGCTTCTGTTTTGGCTTGCTTGAAATGCTCTTATTGACCTGTAAGAAAGTCTTGCCGACTTACTGAAAGGAAGGAGAAAATGTGCAGAGAAAGGCCCTGAGGTTTAATGAAGAAAGGCCTGACTGCTCTAGCACCCCAGCTGAGCCAAATCTTGAACTGTATGTTATGGTGAAAGCATCCACATGAGTTATCCCAGGAAAAACTAGCAAAGGAAGCCCCCAGCTGAACACAGATTTGTGAGTAACAATAAATCAGTATGGTTTTTAGCCACTAAGTTTTGTGTTAGATTGCTAAACAGTAATAGATAACATCACACTGCTGCTGCTGCTAAGTCGCTTCAGTTGTGTCTGACTCTGTGCGACCCCATAGTCGGCAGCCCACCAGGCTCCCCCATCCCTGGGAATCTCCAGGCAAGAACACTGGACTAGTGAAATATAGAATTCTTTTCTCCTAAGACCAAGGCAAGCATATTGATTCTCACCAGTTCTAGTGACAGTGATCGTAGATCTAAATGTAAAATTTATACATTTTCTAGAAAAACACTTAAGAGAATATATTTGCAACCTTTGGGGTAAGTGAAAGTTTATTAAACCAGACACAAAAATCACTAACTAAACACAGAAAAAATAATGTGATGCATTAAAAATTAAATATTCTGCTCTTTAAATAAATAGTTAAATAAACAATGGATAAATAAACTATGGTATGTCTGGACAATAGAATATTCAGTTCAGTTCAGTCGCTCAGTCGTGTCCGACTCTCCGCGACCCCATGAATCACAGCACGCCAGGCCTCCCTGTACTTAGTGCTAAAAAAGAAATGAACTATTATGTCACAAAAAACATCAAGGAACCTTGAGGTAGTATAGTTACTAAGTCATATCTGTTTCTTGTGACCCCATGGACTGTAGCCTGCTAGGCTCCTCTGTCCATGGGATTCTCCAAGCAAGAATACTGGAATGGGTTGTCATTTCCTTCTCCAGGGAACCTTCCCAACCCAGGAATTGAACCCAGGTCTCCTGTATTGCAGGCAGAATCTTTACCGACTGAGCTATGAGGGAAGATGCATATTAGTAAGTGAAAGAAGCCAAACTGGAAAGGTACCTACTGTTTGACTCCAACTATATGACATTCTGGAAAAGGCAAAACTGAGACAACAGTTATCAAGGGTTGGAGCGGGGAAGGAGGATGAACAGGCAGAGCATTAAGGATTTTAAGGCAGTGAAACTATTCTGTATAATGTTAAAATGGTGGATGTGTGTGTGTGTGTGTGCATGTGCTAAGTAGCTTCAGTCATGTGTGACTTTGCGACTCCATGGGCTGTAGCTCACTAGGCTCCTCTTTCCATGGGGTTTCCCAGGCAAGAATACTGGAATGGGCTGCCATGTCCTCCTCCCGGGGATCTTCCAGACCCAGGGATCAAACTCATACCTCTTGCAGGTGGGTTCTTTATGACTAATGACACCTGGGAAGCCCAAAATGGTAGATGTATGTCATTATAAATTTGTCCAAGCTCATATAATATACAACATCAAGAGTGAAACTAAATGTAAACTTTAGACTCCAGATGATACTGATGTGTCAAAGTAGGTTCATCAGTTGTAACAAATGTACCACTCTGGTGGGGTGTGTTGATAAAGTGGGAGTCATACAGTGGAATGCTAGATAGGGATTTTTAAAAATGAACAGTTATATGCAACAATTTAGTTGATTTTCACTGAGTTAAAGAAGTCAGAAAAATAAAAAAGTAAACCATTTATATGATTCCATCTATATTATGTACAAAAATAGGAAAAATATATCCATGGTAATAAAAATCCAAACATGGTTGTATTGGTGGCTCAGACAGTAAAGAATCCGCCTGCAATACAGGAGACCTGGGTTTGATCCCTGGGCTGGAAAGATCCCCTGGAGGAGGGCATGGTAACCCACTCCAGTATTCTTGCCTGGAGAATCCCCGTGGACAGAGGAGCCTGGCGGGTTACAGTCCATGGGGTTGCAAACAGCCAGACACCACTGAGCAACTAAACACAGCACAGGAATTGACTGGAAAGGGGAACATGGGTACTTTCTGAGGTGATGGGTATAGTCTATGTTCTTCATTATGTAATAATTACACAGGTATTTGTAACTATCTAATTTAATCCAACGATATACTTAAAATATGTGCATTTACTATATGTAAATTTTACAATAACAGAAAAGGACAAAGGTAAATAAGGGAAATTGTGATAGTTGGAAGCATGATTATTTTTACTTTCACACAGTGCTGAAGTTATAACCTAAGTATCCTTTGTCTTTATGATACTTACTGTGTCATTCCATACAGGCCTATCACACACACACACACAAACACTGAAGAAAGCTATCAACTCCATATTTCATGGGTTTGCTTCCATCCTTCATCTTAACAAAATTCTCATTTCATCAATACTTCCGTTACAAATGTTTTTTTGTGGAGGAATATAACTGTATTTAAAAGTGATGCATAACAGTCTTTCCAGGTCCTGGGTTATGGCATAATTGTATTTGTGTTGAGTGTAACCAACTAGTTGGGTTATATCAGACATGTTACTTTAACTCCCTAAGCCTTGGTTTCCTCACTTGTAAAATGAAAAGGGTTGATTGCTAATATTCTATAGTATTTCTACAAAATACACTAAATATTTGACTAGGGATTTAACAGAAGGGCACAAAGGAACACATACATTTGGGGCACTAGACTGTGGGAAGCCACTAAAGGCAGTTTTTGCCAACCCTGACTTGGAGGTGACTTGTAGAGAAAGAGGGGACAAAACATGACATTGTCCTTGGACACCACTTCTTGTTTCACATGGGTTGATAAAGAGATGAGGAAATTCAAGTTAACTACTATAAACTATCTCCTTTATTTTAACATCATCAACACTTGGATATTCAGGAGGAGATTCAAGTTGAACATTAACCAGACCCACCCATTTTCTGCAACGGTTTGAGGGTCACAGTGATGGAGATTTAGTTATTTTAAGCTATAATTGAGTTCTATGTTGTTTCTACTATTTACTTCCCACACACACAAATACTTAAAAGGAATAAGGTAAACCAGAAGTGAATAAGAATAATAAGCACATTAAGGGAACAAGAGTACATCATGAGGAACGCTGGGCTGGAAGAAGCACAAGCTGGAATTAAGATTGCTGGGAGAAATATCAATAACCTCAGATATGCAGATGACACCACCCTTATGGCAGAAAGTGAAGAGGAACTCAAAGGCCTCTTGATGAAAGTGAAAGAGGAGAGTGAAAAGGTTGGCTTGAAGCTCAACATTCAGAAAATGAAGATCATGGCATCTGGTCCCATCACTTCATGGGAAATAGATGGGGAAACAGTGGAAACAGTGTCAGACTTTATTTTTTTGGGCTCCAAAATCACTGCAGATGCTGATTGCAGCCATGAAATTAAAAGACGCTTACTCCTTGGAAGGAAAGTTATGACCAGTCTAGATAACATATTAAAAAGCAGAGACATTACTTTGCCAACCAAGGTCCGTCTAGTCAAGGCTATGGTTTTTCCCGTGGTCATGTATGGATGTGAGAGTTGGACTGTGAAGAAAGCTGATTGCTGAAGAATTGATGCTTTTGAACTTTGGTGCTGGAGAAGACTCTTGAGAGTCCCTTGGACTCCAAGGAGATCCAACCAGTCCATTCTAAAGGAGATCAATCCTGGGTGTTCATTGGAAGGACTGATGCTGAAGCTGAAACTCCAATACTTTGGCCACCTCATGCGACGAGTTGACTCACTGGAAAAGACTCTGATGCTGGGAAAGGTTGGGGGAGGGAGGAGAAGGGGACGACAGAGAATGAGATGGCTGGATGGCATCACTGACTCTGTGGACATGAGTTTGAGTGAACTCCGGGAGTTGGTGATGGACAGGGAGGCCTGGTGTGCTGTGATTCATGGGGTCGCGGAGAGTTGGACACGACTGAGCGACTGAAATGAACTGAACTGAACTGAACTGAAGGGAACAAGGAAGATAAGCACAATATCACCTCCACGTGATTGCCCTTTGTTTAACTCTTCTCCAGAATTTGAAAGGGCAAAGAAAGGAGGGATATATGTTAGGTATGTGTGTGTATAGGGGCAGTTTAAGTAACAATGCTTGATGCTGCTTGAACTGATTTTTCTGAACTGTTTGCATTCATGTTTACCTTCAATTATGGTTTCTATAGTGTTGATCCTTTTTATGGCATTCTAGTATATCCTTTAGATTCAATTAAATTTCATAGAATGTATAAAATACTATTTAATCAATCCTACAATTTAATTCCTAATTAACAGTCTCTTCACAGCCTGTGATTTTCAGGTAATCAGTCTGTAATTCACCAAGAATCTTCACAGAGCCCACAGCACTGGACTGGCTCTTGAAAGTCCATAATCAAGGTTAATGAGGTCTCCATCCTTAAAGAACTCACAGTTTGAATTAAAAGGTGGCTCTTTGTCTACAAATATTTGGAGGAGAATTCTACTATCTAACCAGCACATAAAACATAATTTTGCACATGGACATGGGAAAACTGGTTACAGACACCAGCATTGGCATCTGCAAATCCTCTTTTTGTTTTTGACATTTGACTACTGCTAAGGACTATTGGCACTTGGGTTTACAGTGGGATAGGAAAGTGAAAAGCTAGGCAAAGTGGTTTGAAATGTTGATCTTAAATACATCTGTCTATGACATCTATATAGATTAATGAATGAAAAGTGGGTTTATTTGAATGATTTTGATAAATGTTTTCAGTTGATCATGAAGACAAAATCAGATCAAACCAATTTCAGGGAAATAACCCACATGCTACATGGTTAGAAATGGCAACACAACTTAAACCAATATTAGAAGGATCCTCCAAGGAATTATGAGGAGGAAAAGAAACTTAGTCCAGTTTATGGTGTAAAATGACATTTGCATTTCTAGTTTTCAAGATCTCAGGAAAATCAAAGCAGAAAACTAGCTCCTTAGCTACATCAAGGGAATGACTGAGGAAAAATACGATCAAGGCAGAGCCATCTGTAGCAATTTAATGATGATTTCAGGCTTGTACTGGAAACACACTTAATAAGAAATTAAGAGCTAAAGGGAAGACAATTTCAAAGGGATTTGCACATTGAAGAAAATATCTGTGTATGGAGAAGGAAATGGCAACCCACTCCAGTGTTCTTGCCTGGAGAATCCCAGGGACGGGGGAGCCTGGTGGGCTTTCGTCTATGGGGTCACACAGAGTTGGACATGACTGAAGTGACTTAGCAGCAGCAGTAGCAGCAGATACAATTAACCGTTGATTAGATTTTAATTCTCTTGAAACAGGATGTCTTGGTGGAGTTGGGAAGACCTAAGAAAACAAACTTCGATAAGACCTTAGTTGTTCTTATTTGAGGCAAATAAAAATATCACTTCCATACCTCTTATTTGACATCTCTGTCATATTAGGCAAAAACAAAGAGACTCAGCTGAAAAAAACACGAAGTTGTAGACATTTTAAACTCAGTTACCAAATCATTTGCTAAAAGTGTTTTTTAGCACATTAGTGTATGAATGAAAATGCTAGTGTTCTCTCATTTTGAGAATTTTGGCCCTAATACTTAGTGAGGTGGGACTTGCCCTGAGTCAGCTGCACACAATGCCCTACGGCCTGTGGAGAGTAGTCTGGAACTCTGGGAACTCTGTGGTCAAGGTTATAGTCCTCTCCTACTTCTGGAAGTAGATAACTCCAAGTATGATACAAAATAGGACATGAGTGGCCTGGTAATTTCAGAGAATTCTCTTTTCCGTCACCAGTTGAAGTAAACAAAATAGTAACTTTATGAGTCAGAAATGAGATAGAACCTTTCCTTAGAACACAGAAAAGTTAGTCAAAATAATTTCCCTGGGTAAAAATCTTACTTCTTCAAGTAATATCAATAATACTGAGGTCAAGAAGCCTAACACTGAGCTGCTTATTTAATATACTTAACAAGTGATATATTATAATAAAACAAAAATTAATATTCTGATTCAGTTAGCAGCTATTCATTGGAGAACCTTTCAAACTTGATTGGTGCTGTCACCTTTCATTAATGATTTTACTAAGTACCCCAGGGGCATGGTTATGATTTTTTAAAGTCAATGTCTACACTTTAGGTGTTTCCCAGGTGGTTCAGTGGTAAAAAATCTGCCTGTCAATGTAGCAGACTTGAGTTTGATCCCTGGGTCGGGAAGATCCCCTGGAGAAGGAAATGGCTAACTACTCCAGTATTCTTGCCTGGGAAATCCCATGGACATAGGTGCTTGTTTGGAAATTCTAGTATGGGAGGGTAGCAACTTGCATTCCTATGACCAGATCAGCCTCTTTATTATGTCTGTGCCAAGTAGTAAGGGAGAAAGTGAATCTACATCCAGCCAGGTAGACCAAACATCCATCCAGTCATCCGTGGGGTTACAATGGTGTAACAACAGTGCTCTCACATTCCCTTAGAAATGGTTAAGTTAGAGGAATGAGGGGATGGTTAGTTAGCTCTTAGCTGTAAAAAGTTCTAGGCTAAATCCTTCTGCCTCTGTAGCTTTTGGGGAGCCATAAAGAAAGAGCTTCTGATTATCAAGGGATGTTGGAGAAAAGCAGTCATTAAAATAAAAGGCAGACAGCATAAATACATGGGATCAGTCACTAAATCTACCTCTTCTCAAATATGCGCTGGACTGATGCTTAAAATGTCTACTCTGATGCACGGCAGGGGGTTTGACTACACCAGACTAAACCTTCAACTGAACTTCTTTTGGCACAGGAATCCCTTAGTGAATAAAATACAGTAAAGGTCCATGAGCACAACTGAACTGAAGGTCACAACATATGAAGAGTCCAAAAATGTTCAGAGTGTCCCTGCTTCACCCAAGTCTTGTTCATTTGATAAAATTCTGAAATTTATGAAACTTCTCACTAGCATCAGTATTGCTCAATGATTAAAGCCCCAGAGTGAAATCAGCTAATTGGAATGATTTCTGTACATCACACAATGTGTCACCCATCCTCATTTTAGGATCAGAGGTCTTTCACAGGTTTAATGTAGCAGATTAGCTTGTTTGGGGAAATAGTTGATTAAACTGCTCTTTGTTCAGCTGTAAAAAAAAAAAAAAGGATAACAACAGCACTTACCTCACAAAGTTATGGTATTAAAGAAGTTATTATACACGTAATGCTTAAAACAGTGCCTAGCATGAAGTAAGCATTGAAAAGGCATTATCATCACCATTGCTATTAATATTATTTAATAAGGCTTCCTGGGTTGCTCAGTGGTAAAGAATCTGCCTGCCAATACAGGAGATGCAGAAGACCGAGGTTTGATCCCTGAATCAGGAAGATCCCCTGGAGAAGGGAATAGCAACTCACCCCAGTATTCTTGCCTGGATAATCCCATGGACAGAGGAGCCTGGTGGGCTACAGTCTATGGGGTCACAAAGAGTTGGACACAACTGAGCACACAGACACACACAGCCCATTCACACTTATTTTAATAACTGATTTGCTTGACCAAAATCACATGACAGAAAATAAATTGTGCAAGTTCTGAACCCATTTTCTTCAAAGAATTTGCAATTTACTTTTATGGTCTTGGGAATCCTGTAACAACCTTCATGAGTGAGCACAAGTTTGCTTGCTGGACCATGAGAGGTCACATGGAGGATGTCTTCAGCCATGTTTCCCAGAAGACAGATTCTGGGATGGAGATTTTGAACAGAAAGTTTACTGGGGAGTGCTATTAGCAACAACTGTGAGGTAGGAATACATGTAGGACTGATCATGGGGAAAGTTGGGCTGCAGCGCAGGTGGAACAGAGGTCTCAGCTGATACCTTAGGGAGCTCTGAAGCCAAGATGGCTCTTCAAAGTTGATTCACGTTAAGGCAAAGGGGCTGGGCACTTTGATGTCTGCATCAACCAGTCATCGATGAGGGCTGCCCTCAAGGAGGGAGTGTGATCTAGGGCTAGGGAGCTGCTTTTGACATTATGGAGGTAGAGGTTCACCAGCAAGTTGTCAGCAGACAACACTTCTAGTCACTGTGGGAAAAATGTCTTGGCCTTACAGAGGGGGATCTGGGTTGCATGACATAGTATTCACTACAGAGGATGCCTAGGATGCCATCCTAGGTCATCCAGGTTACACTCAACCCACTACCTGACCACAGACACATCAATGAGCCCAGCAGAGATAAAGCAAACCAGCCAAGATCAGAAAAATATCCTTGAAGACTAACAGAATCTTGAAAGATGAGAAATAGTTATGTATTTAAACCATTAAGTTTTGAGGTAGTTTATTATGTAGTGATTGATAACTGATACAGAATATTACATTATATTACACTATAACAGTAACCATTAGAGGCTGTGAGTATAAGATTAAAAGGGCTTCCCTGGTGGCTCAGACAGTAAAGAATCTGCCTGCAATACACGAGACTCAAGTTAAATCCCTGGGATGGGAGGATCCCTGGAGAAGGAAATGGCAACCCACTCCAGTGTTCTTGCCTGGAGAATTCAATGGACAGAGGAGCCTGGCAAGCTACAGTGCATGGGGTCACAAAGAGTTGGACACAACTCTGAGTGACTAACAGACACATAAGATTAAAGTGGTTCTAGTTGTAATGTTAATAACAGGTTTCACATAGTCTTTGCCAAAGGCATTAAAAGCAACATACATTTGAGATTAAAGCAGCAACTCAGATGCTACTGGTAGAAGCTGGGCTGTCACTATGCAGTACAACTCCCATGCCCAGTGGATGCCAACTGCCAGCACATGAGGTTGGCACATAGGCCTCTTGGGAAGGAACCAGCAAACACTTCCGGGAATCAGTGTTCAAAGCATTTCTGTCATCGGGACAATACAACTACAGGGAGTTGTCAAAAGTTTTCCCTAAGGTATCATTTGAGAAACTGGGAACTTACAAAGGGGAATCAATGCCATTCTATTTAGAAATTGATATTATATATATAATTGATATATATATATATTATATTATTTATTGAACAAACATAACTAGAAATCCCCTGGAGAAGGGAAAGGCAACTCACTCCAGTATTCTTGCCTGGAGAATTCCATGGACAGAGGATCCTGGCAGGCTACAGTCCATGGGGTCACAAGACTTGGACACAACAGAATCGACTTAGCATGCATGCATGCCTTGCTCAGTGAGAGAAAACTTTCAGTAACTATAAATTTGTGTAAGTTTGGATAAGAATGGCATCCAAACCAAAAACCAAGAAAGTAGATGATAGAAATTCAAGAACAATGAAGAGGACAAGGAAGGTGGCAAACAAAATGAGAATGCTTAAAATGCTTGATAATAGTGAAACCAAGACTTCCATTCCACCCCAGGTGGCACAGTGGGTAAAGAATCTGCCTGCCAATGCAGGAGACTCCGGTCAGTCCCTGGGTTGCGAAGATCCCCTGGAGGAAGAAATGGCAACCTGCTCCAGTATTCTTGCCTGGTGGGCTACAGTCCCTGGGGGTCGCAAAGAGTCAGACACAACTGAGCGACTAACACATCCTCCACCTCACACATATAACTAGAAATAAAAAGAATCATCTATCAACCCTCCCCTTCTATCAAATCCACTGTTTTTATTTTCTCATGTTCCATTTCAGTCTTTATCCATATTCATATCATGATTGCTAAGCTGCTAAGTCACTTCAGTCGTGTCCGACTCTGTGCGACCCCATAGACGGAAGCCCACCAGGCTCCCCCATCCCTGTGATTCTCCAGGCAAGAACACTGGAGTGGGTTGCCATTTCCTTTTTCATATCATGATTAAATAGTTTTAAATATAAGGTAGATTGAATTTTGTATTAGAGCAGGATTTTTCAAAGAAAATTAACAGAACTAGGAAATTTTTTTTACACAAAGCCTAAAATCCTTGAAAGTCAAATTCGATTAAGAGCTCTAGACTGAAGGGCTTCAAAAATTTCTCACTGTCAAAGAGTGGTTATGCTTTAGAGACCTAGGAGAGGATTCATTTCAGAAAGAAAGAAATTGAACCTACAAACAGTGGGATGTGAAAGGTAAAAAAAGGAAGGAGGGACTGGGAAATTAAAATTCAACAAAGCTCAGATTGTACAAACCAGAACTTGGGAAACTATGGCCTTCGGCCAAAAGCAGCCCACTGCCTACTTTTGTACCTATAGTTTTTTTTTTTCTTTTTAAATTTATTTATTTTAATTGGAGGCTAATTACTTTACAATATTGTATTGGTTTTGCCATACATTGACATGAATCCGCCCCAGGTGTACATGTGTTCCCCATCTTGAACTCCCCTCCCATCTCCTTCCCCATACCATCCCTCTGGTTCATCCCAGTGCACCAGCCCCAAGCATCCTGTATCATGCATCGAACCTGGACTGGCAATTCGTTTCACATATGATAATATACATGTTTCAATGCATAGAACCACAGCTACTCTCATATTTCTACCTACTCTCTATGGCCACTTTCATACTATAGCAGAACTAAGTTGTTGTGACAAGGACTGAAAATATTTACTATCTCATCTTTACAGGACACGCTTGCTAACATCAAATCAATGACTAATTGTTAATGACTGATTTTGGTACAAACAGTTATATTAATGATGAATTTTAGGGTGATGTGATTAAAAAGAGGATTGGACTATAATACTAGAAAACAAAAACATGGAAGATAGGAGAGGTGATATTGGAGTTATTCTATCATCTTTGTATTGCTTGGAAAGAGGAATAATGCCAGGCATGTATGTTAAAAATATAAGGATAAGACTTTTTATATACAATACAGCATTCATAGACTTCATATTGAAAGTTCAAAATAATTTCAAGTGACCCTTTAGGCTGATATAATGATTTGTCTCTCTCCCACCCTGTTAGCAACCATCAGGAGTCACTTAGCTGGCAGGTAGAGCTGGTGGGTTGGCAACCACTTCCTCTGCAAGTGGCATGATTGTTCCCTAGTCAACCTCACATAATTCTAAGTGATAAAAACTTGTGTGGGTAAAAATAGCCCCCACAAGAAAGTCAACTGTTGGTGACACATGTAGAAAATTTCTCCAAAATTTATTATTCTTAGACATAAAACAGGCGTTTTAGGGGGCAAATTGTCTGTGATCTAAATATTTGTGAATTTTGAAAACTTAAAAAGTATATGTCCTTTATAAATGCAAACAAACTGCTTTATGTAACTGCAAAAAGTTCTGTACCCAATTGATTCAACAATTTTTGCTTGTACAGAAATATACTAAGGCAAAATTTTGTGAATCAGTGTTTGAACATTGTTTATTTATTGAAAATTATTGTTGTTACATTTAAATCATTTAGTATAAAGTAGATAAAAGCTAGTTAACCAAGTCTTACATTTTTTGACCAGTGATTTTAAGCTTTTATAAACAGGCTAGTGTCATAAATTGGAATTTAATCCAAGGGAAATATTTGAGGCAACTTAATGTAATTTAACTTACGGAAATCATAATTTCATTGTGAATCATTCTGGAACTTCAGCTTTATACTTTTTTATACACAATAAAACTCAGTAAAATAAACTGTTAACCTTCACCTAATAGATATTTATGAGTCTTTTAATGTACATTGTTCATTATTTTGTCCACAGTATTCTTCTATTTTTTATGTTAAGTCAGTTATATATCTTTCAGAAGGTTAAGGATTCTATATTGTTTGTTGTTGGTATAATAATCCATCTGATGCTGACATTTTTAGAACTTCACAATATGGTGAGCTCCTCCAGGGAAAGAAATATTTCTTATTCATCTTTTTACCCTCATAATCTGACACATAGTGGGCACTTATTAAATGTATTGAATGTATCAGCTGGCAACATCTCATAACCCTTAATTCTTTCAGAACAAATTGTGGTTCTCTTCACAGGGTCCCTGGTGGCTCAGAGGTTAAAGTGTCTGCCTCCAATGCGGGAGACCCGGGTTCGATCCCTGGGTCGGGAAGATCCCCTGGAGAAGGAAATGGTAACTCACTCCAGTATTCTTGCCTGGAGAATCCCATGGATGGAGAAGCCTGGTAGGCTACTGTCCACGGGGTCACAAAGAGTCGGACACCACTGAGCGACTTTACTACTACTACTACTACTCACAGGGTCCATGTATCTTCCTGTTGCTGCTGCTGCTAAGTCACTTCAGTCGTGTCCGACTCTGTGTGACCCCATAGACGCAAGCCCACCAGGCTCCCCCGTCCCTGGGATTCTTCAGGCAAGAACACTGGACTGGGCTGCCATTTCCTTCCCAAATGTGTGAAAGTGAAAAGTGAAAGTGAAGTTGCTCAGTCGTGTCCAACGCTTAGCGACCTCACAGACTGCAGCCTACCAGACTCCTCCATCCATGGGGTTTTCTAGGCAAGAGTACTGGAGTGGCTTGCCATTGCCTTCTCCAATGTATCTTCCTAGTCCTACTCTATTGTAAATATTTATCTCTTTTCTCTGTTTTTTCCATGTACATCTCAAATACAAATTTATAAAAATCATCTATACGCTCGCAGTTGCTAGCACTGGTACCAGTTTATGACACAGAGTAGTAGATGCTTAGGAAAACATTTTTGAACTGAATGGATCTCTGGAAGTCTTCAAAATGGTGGGCTTCAAATTGAGAGAAGATGGAAGAATTCATCCTTTGTGATATTATCCCTCCCCTTTGATTCTTCTCAATATACATGGGCTCTTTGATAGTAGGGTATAAAGCCCTGACCTCCCTCTCTCCCCTGTACCCACTACCTATATGCTCAGACGTTGAACTGAATTGAACTCCCACCTCTAATCCTAGGTTTGACTTCATTATAGATTAACCTAGTGCAAACATTACAGTCAAATACCTTCCTGGCTTGATTCAATAAATGCAATCAAGTTCAAATCTTGAACGTCTGTAGTAAATCTTAGAGTTTAAAGTGCCAGATTAGACTATTTTGCCTTAATTAGTTTAGCTGTCTTTGATTTGAACATGGCCCATTAATTTAAATTAAATAAGCAATTCAAAGCCTGTGGACAATAAATTAGATAAATGTAAACGTCAGGAACTTTAATCCCCTGGCTATATTTTAAAGACAGTAAATATGTAAGACATCAGAACCAAATATTCCTTTTGATGATGATAATGAGATGTTCTTGATTGAGACTAAAACTGAGACTTATTTTTTAAATCCACAGACACTAGAAACATCCCGAAAACAAATTTTCTTATTTCTGTGCGTGAAAGTTGCCCTATTTCAAGAACAGTTTTAGAAGTTATGACCAAATTGTTTGCATGTTATGCTATTTTTCAAGAGACAGTTTGTGACAATGGTTTAAGAATTTCTTTACCATCCCATACTTGACACTATGTTTCTGGTGATCGTTTGTCAGTGTTCATTACAAAGCTAATGACATTGCTTTCCTCCACCCACTAAAGATTGACAGAACTGAACCTCTTCTACAGAAAACCTCCACAACTAGTAATTTGGATAAATGGTCAATGTAGTAGGCAATAACAGCAAAACCTAAGAGTTATTTGAATCAGCTGAGAAGTTGTTTCACAGAGCTGATTGGTAAATCCAACAAAAAAAACTGATGCAACTAATAAGAACCTGCTGTATAGCACAAGGAACTCTACTCAATATTCTGTAATGACCTATATGGGAAAAAACTCTAAAAAAGAGGGGAGATACATCTATCATATATAATATATATTAAATATATTGATATATATGTATACATAGATATATATATATTTGATTCACTTTTCTGTACAGCAGAAACTAATACTACATTGTGAATCAAGCAGAGGCCAATAAAAAATTAATTTAAAAAAAGAACTGATGTTTTTTAATACTAAACAAGTATGTTTGGTTTTGACATACTTGCTCTAACTTTCTCTGTATTCTGAGGTAAGATTTCAGAAACACTACTCCGTAAGACATATAGATTGCCAGTGACAGTCACTAAGTTGTGTCCAACTCTGTGCGACCCCATGGACTGTAGCCCACTAGGCTCCTCTGTCCATGGGATTCTTCAGGCAGGAATACTGGAATGAGTTGCTATTCCCTTCTCCATAGATGGCCAATAGGCACACAAAAATATGCTCAACACTGCTAGCTATCGGAGATGCAAATCAAAACTACAATGAGGCATCATCTCACACCAGTCAGAATGTCCATCATTATGCAAAAATCCGTAACAAAATTCTAGCAATCAGAATCCAACAACACATTAAAAAGATCATACATCATGACCAAGTGGGCTTTATCCCAGGAATGCAAGGATTCTTCAATATCTGCAAATCAATCAATGTAACACACCACATTAACAAAATGAAAAATAAAAACCATATGATTATCTCAATAGATGCAGAGAAAGCCTTTGACAAAATTCAACATCCATTTATGATTAAAAACCCTCCAGAAGGTGGGAATAGAAGGATCATACCTCAACATAATAAAAGCTATATATGACAAACCCACAGCAAACATTATCCTTAATGGTGAAAAATTGAAAGCATTTCCCCTAAAGTCAGGAACAAGACAAGGGTGCCCACTCTCACCACAACTATTCAACAAAGTTTTGGAAGTTTTGGCCACAGCAATCAGTGTAGAAAAGGACATAAAAAGAATACAAACTGGAAAAGAAGAAGTAACACTCTCACTGTTTGCAGATGATATGATCCTCTACACAGAAAACCCTAAAGACTCCACCAGAAAATAACTAGAGCTACTCAATGAATATAGTAATGTTGCAGGATATAAAATCAACACACAGAAATCCCTTGCATTCCTATACACTAATAATGATAAAATAGAAAGAGAAATTAAGGGAACAATTCCATTCATGATTGCAACGTAAAGAATAAAATACTTAGGAATATATCTACCTAAAAAAACAAAAGCCCTATATATAGAAAACTATAAAACACTGGTGAAAGAAATCAAAGAGGACACTAATAGATGGAGAAATATACCATGTTCATGGATTGGAAGAATCAATAGAGTGAAAATGAGTATACTACCCAAAGTAATTTATAGGTTCAATGCAATCCCTATCAAGCTACCAACTGTATTTTTCACAGAGCTAGAACAAATAATTTCACAATTTGTATGGAAATAAAAGAAACCTCGAATAGCCAAAGCAATCTTGAGAAAGAAGAATGGAACTGGGGGAATCAACCTTCCTGACTACAACCTGCCACAGTCATCAAGACAGTATGGTACTGGCACAAAGACAGAAATATAGATCAATGGAACAAAATAGAAAGCCCAGAGATAGATCCATGCACCTATGGACACCTTATCTTTGACAAAGGAGGCAAGAATATTCGATGGAGAAAAGACAATCTCTTTAACAAGTGGTGCTGGGAAAACTGGTGAACCACTTGTAAAAGAATGAAACTGGAACACTTTCTAACATCATACACAAAAATAAACTCAAAATGGATTAAAGATCTAAACATAAGACCAGAAACTATGAAACTCCTAGAGGAGAACATAGGCAAAACACTCTCTGACATAAATCACATCAGGATCCACCTCCAAGAATATTGGAAATAAAAGCAAAAATAAACAAATGGGAACTAATTAAAATTAAAAGCTTCTGCACAGCAAAGGAAACTATAAAAAAGGTGAAAAGACAGCCTTCAGAATGGGAGAAAATACTAGCAAATGAAGCAACTGACAAAGAATTAATCTCAAAAATATACAAGCAGCTCTTTCAGCTCAATTCCAGAAAAATAAACGACCCAATCAAAAAATGGGCCAAAGAACTAAACAGACATTTCTCCAAAGAAGACATACAGATGGCTAACAAACGCATGAAAAGATGCTCAATATCACTCATAATCAGAGAAATGCAAATCAAAACCACAATGAGGTACCATTTCATGCCAGTCAGAATGGCTGCTCTCCAAAAGTCTCCAAGCAATAAATGCTGGAGAGGGTGTGGAGAAAAGGGAACCCTCTTACACTGTTGGTGGGAATGCAAACTAGTACAGCCACTATGGAGAACAGTGTGGAGATTCCTTAAAAAACTGGAAATAGAACTGCCATATGATCCAGCAATCCCACTGCTGGGCATACACACTGAGGAAACCAGAATTGAAAGAGACACGTGTACCTCAGTGTTCATCACAGCACTGTTTGTAACAGCCAGGACATGGAAGCAACCTAGATGTCCATCTGCAGATGAATGGATAAGCAAGCTTTGGTACATATACACAATGGAGTATTACTCAGCCACTAAAAAGAATACATTTGAATCAGTTCTAATGAGGTGGATGAAACTGGAGCCTATTATACAGAGTGAAGTAAGCCTGAAATAAAAACACCAATACAGTATCCTAACGCATATATATGGAATTTAGAAAGATGGTAATGATAACCCCGTATGCGAGACAGCAAAAGAGACACAGGTGTATAGAACAGTCTTTTGATTACAGCATGACCATTGCAAGCTTCAGACCTTCAACACCCCCTGAAAGAAGTTCAGGGTGAAAATCAGGAATGAGGCACTCTGTGCTCTGGAAAAAAAAAAAAAAACTGGGAGGACAGACCTTCAGATAGTTAGATCTTTTCAGAAAAAGGTTTTATGAGTTCCAATTCTTGCATCTTCTCATACCTAGAAAAACACTGACGTCATTAATGGTGAAATCTGCTTTGGCTATTAAAATTTTTTTTTTTTTTTACAATTAAAAGTCAAAATAGAGTAGCTATGGTTCAGACATCCTGGGAAATAACTATTTCCCAGATATCCTGAAAAATGATATTATGGGTGTGATTTCAGATTAGACACTGTGACCTAATGTAGAACTTAACGCTCCTGTAATGCATTTTGCTTCTGTACTTTGCTTGCTGCTCGTAAAACCAAAGTTACTCCATTTTAAGATAAGGTTGTTTTTAAGTAAAGACTCCTAAAATTGTTTAAAAACATAAAATAAAAAGTTGACTAAAAAAAAAAGAACAGTCTTTTGGACTCTGTGGGAGAGGTCGAGGGTGGGATGATTTGGGAGAATGGCATTGAAACATGTATATTATCATATGTGAAATGAATCGCCAGTCCAGGTTCAATGCATGATACAGGATGCTCAGGGCTGGTGCCCTGGGATGACCCAGAGGGATGATATGGGGAGGAATGTGGGAGGGAGGTTCAAGATGGGGAACACATGTACACCTGGGGCGTATTCATGTCAATGTATGGCAAAATCAATACAATATTGTAAAGTAATTAGCCTCCAATTAAAATTAATAAAATTTAAAAAAATATCCATCACTAAAAAAGCCTACAAATAATAAATGCTGGAGAGGATGTAGAGAAAAGGGAACTCTCTTACACTGTTGGTGGGAATGTAAGTTGCTGCAGCCACTGTTGAAAACAGTATGGAGGTTCCTTTCAAAACTATAAACAGAGTTACCATATGATCCAATGATTCCACTTCTGGGCATATATCTGGAGAAAACTCTAGTTCGAAAAAATAAACACATCCCAAAATTCATAGAAGCACTATTTACATTAGCTAAGACATGGTAGCAACTTAAGTGTTCACTGAGGGATAAACGGATACACAATATGTGGTATATATACACTGCTACTGCTAAGTCACTTCAGTCGTGTCTGACTCCGTGTGACCCCATAGACGGAAGCCCACCAGGCTCCCCTGTCCCTGGGATTCTCCAGGCAAGAACACTGGAGTGGCTTGCCATTTCCTTCTCCAATATATATATACACTACTTAGCCTTAAAAAAATGAAATAATGCCATTTGTAGCTACGCAGATGGACCTAGAGATTTTCATACTAAATGAAATAGGTCAGACAAATACCGTATGATATCACTTACATGTGGAATGTAAAATACGATACAAGTGAACTTATGTACAAAACAGAAATAGACCCACAGACATAGAAAACAAATTTATAGTAACCAGAAGGGAAAGGGAGGGGGAAGAATAAATTAGGAATTTGGGATTAACATATACACACTACTATATAGAAAATAGATAAACAACGAGGTCCTACTCTATAGCCCAGGGAACTATATTTAATATAATAACCTATAATGGAAAAGAATATGAAAATGAATATATATGTGTAATTGAATCACTTTAAGGTACATCAGAAGCTAACACAACATTGCAAATCAACTATACTTCAATTTAAAAAAATACCATTCAGGGTTAAGACAGCAAAATCTCATTGTTCAAAAGTTCATGCTCATTTGAGCTCTTCTATGGGCAAGTGCATATACAGGCTTTACTCTACTATATAGATAATTGTTCCCACTAGCTCTCTGATTGTTGTAGAGATTCTTTTGCTGGAGCAGCAGGTGCTAACTTGCAACACAGTAACCCATACTCAAAGGGTTCTAGTTTTAAATGTAGGGGGGAAATGTAGCCACAGAGAAATCAGTTTATGCTGCGGTCCCTGGCAATATTAACACTTATAATAACAGCTCTCTTCTCATCTGTGAATATTTTTTGCATAAGAATCCACTGTTGGTTTTCTCTTTCTTTCAAGAAAATAACCTGTGTTGAGAAAGGCACTGTGTCCAAGTGACAAAATCAGTTTCTAAGATGCATGGTCATCATAATTAAATAGTACAGCTTGGACTTACTAGTGCACTATCAACCACTTAGAGCTGAAAATTGTTAACAAACCTACGTCCAGCTGAGATAGATATGTCTATCACAAATATGTCATATTTGTGAAATGTGTCGTGAGCCTTGCCACGACTCTAGTGCAATTACATTTTAAGCACCAACAACTCCATAGCTCTTTATGGACTCAAGGGTTACTCCCTTAAACACTAAACACATCTGACAGAAATATTCATATGAATTCTTCCATAACTAAGAGCTAGAACTGACTGGAACATGGGGATCCGGGGCGACAGTGAGGAGGCGAATGCCTCAGTGAATACAGGATGATTATTAGAAAACCAGGAGCTTGTATGAAAACACGGATATGAAGAAACAAGAAAAGTTAGGGGCTTTATCAGCCAGGGTCCAAGCAGGAAGCAGATAGCACACTCTTCTTGGATAATGTGAGAAAGAATTAGCATAGGGACTATTTACAAAAATGTGGGAGGGTTTAGGAAGAGCAACATAGAATTGTGAAATACCCCAGGGATAACAACAGGAGCTGTTACCAACCTTAGGTTTGAAGGGGTAAAAGAGAGAATGATTATTGGTACCAAGAAAGCATACAGAAATAGCTCAGACATATTGTGGGTTTGAATCGAGACCATTGCAATAAAGCAAATACCGCCATAATGTGAGTCGTGAATTTTTTTGGTTTCCCAGTGCATGTAAAAGTTTGGTTAATGCCATATTGTAGCGATAGCATTACGTCTTTACGTCTAAAAAAATAAAAAGTACATACCTGTGTTAGGTAGGAAGTCAGGTGTGAGCAATAAGAGGTAGCTTAGCTGAAAAAGATTCAAGCTGGTTTCTAAAACCCACTTCAGACACGCCCCAGTGTGGCCCAGGAAAGCTCACAGATATGCTACAAAATAACCACAGAGACTGTTCCACGTTTCCAACTCCAGCGCATGCGCCCTAGGCACACAGTGGATACAAACTAACCATAGGGGCTTCTTCAACTCTCTCACATGTGCTCTTGATGCACAGCTTGTCCTCAAAGGGTTCATAAATACTCTAGACGTATATATGTCTGATCATAACAGACTGAATTCTGGGAAAGACATGTGCAATAGGGCCTGTTGTTATGTAACTTGCAACTGTCGATAAAAACTGCCAGTCCACGCCCACCTAGATGAATATGTAAAAGCCTTGTCTTGAAAACCCCTGTACCTCATCATTCTGGTACCAGTGTCTCTTTTGGTCTGGCCCACTTTCCTTTGAGGTGTTCTTTCTGTTCTTTCCTTAATAAGCTTGTTTTGCCTCAGGTAAGGCCTTACCAAGAGCCAAGGCCCACATGGGAGGGTCCCCTTCGACCCTCTCTGTATCTGCTAACACCTGAATTAAAAATACTTTCTTGCTTAAAAAAAATGCTAACCATCATCTGAGTCTTCAGAAGGTTGTAATCTTTTTACTGGAAGAGGTTCTTGCTTTGATATTGATGGCTGCTGACCAATCAGAGTGGTGATTGCAGAAGTTTGGGGTGGCTGTGGCAATTTCTTAAAATAGGACAACAGTGAGGTTTCCTGTATTGATTATTCCTTTCACAAAAGATTTCTCTGTAGTGTGCAACACTGTTTGATGGCATTTTACCCACAGTAGAACGTCTTTGAAAATCAGAGTCAATCCTCTCAAAACCTGCTGCTGCTTTATCAACTAAGTTTATGTAATATTTGAAATCCTTTGTTGTCATTTCAACAAACTTTATCAGGAGTAGTTATGACCTTAAGAAACCCCTTTCTTTGCTCATTCTTAAGAAGCAACCTCTCATCCTTTAAAGTTTTATCATGAGATTGCAGCAATTCAGTCACAACTTCAGGTTCTACTTCTGATAGTTCTCTTGCTATTTCCACCACATCTGCATGACTGCCTCCACTGAAGTCTTGAACTCCACAGAGTCATCCATGTGGGTTGGAATCAACTTCAAACTCATGTGGGCAGGAGGAGAAGGGGGAAACATAGGATGAGATGGTTGGATGATGTCATCAAATTGATGGACATGAGTTTGAGCAAACTCCGGGAGATAGCAAAGGATGGGGAAGCCTGGTGTGCTGCAGTCTATGGGACCACAAAGAGTCGAACATGACTTATCAACTGAACAACAGCAACTCTAGCTATGAAAGTCTTACATGACATCTTCTTCCAATAGAAGTCTGTTTCGTTTCATTGAAAATGTGTTGTTTATTGTAGCCACCTTCATTAGTTATCTTAACTAGATTTTCTGGATAGCTTGCTGCAGCTTCTACATCAGCACTTGCTGCTTCACCTTGTACTTTTATGTTATGGAGAAAGCGTCTTTCCTTAAACCTCATAAACCAACCTCAGTTGGATTTGAACTTTTCTTCTATAGCTTCCTCACCTCTCTCAGCCTTCATAGAATTGGAGAGAGTTAAGACCTTGTTTTGAATCAGGCTTTGGCTTAAGGGAATATTGTGGCTGCTTTGATCTTCTATCTAGATCAGTAAAACCTTCTCCACATCAGCAATAAGGCTGCTTCATATTCTTATCCTTTGTGTGTTTACTGCAGTAGCACTTTTAATTTCCTTCAAGAACTTCTTTGCATTCACAACGGGGCTAACTATTTGGCACAGACACCAAACTTTCAGCCTCTTGGCTTTTGATGTGCCCTTCTCGCTAAGCTTAATCATTTCTAGGTTTTTGATCTAAAGTGAGAGACATGTAACTCAAGTTCACAAGTTTATATGAGCATAGTTAGTGTATTCAAAACAATGACAAAAGCAACATCAAAGATCACTGATCACAGATCACCATAACAAATATAATAATAATAAAAAGTTTGATAAATTGTGACAATTACCAAAATGTGAACCTGAGACACAAAGTGAGTAAATGCTGTTGGAAAAATGGTGACTTGCTGGATGCAGGGTTGCCTTACACCTTCACTTTGTAAAAAATGAAGTATCTGCAAAGCACAATAAAGTGAAGCATGATAAAATGAGGTGTGCCTGTAGTAATATGGAGAGGGTCATGGGGCAGGAGCTGTGGCCTTTCATAGAGGGACATTGTCATCCCACTGTTGGCCAGTAGTGAGGAAAGCAGGGGAATACACTCCAATCTCACTTTCATCTTTTCTCCTACCCGTCATTGTCTCCCATTGGCCAAACCCAACAAGAATTTGAAGGCAAGGGAGTTTATTGATGTAAGTCTACACAAGTCAGTCCCCCAGGGTAATAAGGAAGACAGAAAAAGAATACTAAATTTTCCACTATATGGTTTCGTGGGAAAAAAGTTACTTCATACCTGCATGTCTCTCAAGGTGGATATGATTATAAATAGGTTTACTGTGAAGAAATGAACTAACTTATTTTTAATTAATTGATGTAGTTGAAGAACAATATAAGTACAATTACAATTTTATGGCTTATGACCAACCTTGATAGTATATTAAAAAGCAGAGACATTACTTTGCCAACCAAGGTCCGTCTAGTCAAGGCAATGGTTTTTCCCGTGGTCATGTATGGATGTGAGAGTTGGACTGTGAAGAAGGCTGATCGCCGAAGAATCGATGCTTTTGAACTGTGGTGTTGGAGAAGACTCTTGAGAGTCCCTTATACTGCAAGGAGATCCAACCAGTCCATTCTAAAGGAGATCAACCCTGGATGTTCATTGGAGGGACTGATGCTAAAGCTGAAACTGCAATACTTTGGCCACCTCATGCGACGAGTTGACTCACTGGAAAAGACTCTGATGCTGGGAAAGGTTGGGGGCAGGAGGAGAAGGGGACGACGGAGAAGGAGATGGCTGGATGGCATCACCGACTCTGTGGACATGAATTTGAGTGTACTCCGGGGGTTGGTGATGGACAGGGAGGCCTGGCGTGCTGTGATTCATGGGGTCGCGAAGAGTCGGACACGACTGAGAGACTGAACTGAACTGAACTGAACAATTTTATGGCATAATTTGCTCTGTGCATTAGTTGCAGATTTTGATAAATAAAGTATGTGGCATAGTATCAGTAGATATGAGCTTTGGTTCTGACTCTGCAAACTGACATGCTCTGTGATGTCTGATAAGGATTTTGCTTCTCTGAGCTTAGTTTATATTGGGTTATCCAAAAAAGTTCATTCAGGTTTTTCCATAATATCTTACAGAAGAACCAACTCAATATATGAGTAAAATGGATAAGAATACTTGTTCTATTTGCCCATACCCCAAAGAGTAGTTGTATGGATCAGATGAAAAAACACAAAAAAATGTATGAGCCAGAATGTCTCTTCTAACACAAGTTTCTACTCTCCTGTTCTATTCTGTTCTGTTCCGTCGCTCAGTCATGTCCGACTCTTTGCGACCCCGTGGACTGTAGCCTACCAGGCTTCTCCATTCATGGGATTCTCCAAGCAAGAATACTGGAGTGGGTTACCATCTCCTTCTCCAGGGGATCTTCCCGACCCAGGGATCGAACCCGGGTCTCCCGCATTGGAGGCAGACGCTTTAACCACTCTCCTAGCATTGCAAAATGGAGTTTAAAGATAAACGCTAGGCATGTAAAGAAAGAAGCTGACTTTTCGTTATTATTATTTTTTAATACTGACAGATCTATCTCCTTCCACTCAGACAGGACTCTGCCAGCTTCCCACCAGATCTAATTAGGTTTTAAATGAGATTCAGGAAGACATAATAGCTTATTCTGATTGTTCTTTTTATATCATACAGTCTCTAAATATTCATTGTGCTCATATGATTAAGCTGTAAATCAGTGGGCATTTTTGAATTTTTAATTTTGCCCCATATATTTGGCTCTTAACTTCGTATCAGTTTTTACTCTTTTCACATTGTCTTTACTCAATTTACTTTGTTTGAAAAGCTCCTAATCATATTTCAACACCCTAAGTAAATATCCCCTCTTCAGGAAAGCTCTTCCTTACTCCCATCTAAGTAGATTTGTACCTTTTCTGTTTGGTATATATAGTGCTTGGAACATATCTATGTTCTCAGAGGTATCATTTTCACTGCATTAGAATTACTTGCTTTTGTTTCTGTATTTCCCAGTAGACTGAGGGTCTTGAACATAGGGGCCATGCCCTATCTGGGGTTCTATTATATTTCCAACAACCAGCCTGGCACTTCATGTGGGCTCAGTTCATTGGAACTCAAGTTCTGGGGATAGGTTTAAATAAATTAATAAAGAAATGCAGAAGCCTAGTTTAAGTGAAGTATCATTTCTACTCCTCAAATTAGTTCATCAGACTCAGACTGCTAATATTTGGGACAAAATACTCACTCTTTTCTTTTAGGCTAGAGCTTTAGTAGAAGATAAAACACTGACTTTGATGAAAGTTCTCAAAAGTGTCTCAAGCTAAGAGTAATCATAAAATGCATATGTTGAGGAAAAACTTGCCTGAAAAAGGAACTTGGAAAATTTTACCAAATTCTTCAAAGCTGCAGTCATTTGAGTTGTTGTGGATAAGGTTTTGTTAGCGTTTTTTCAGTTAGTACCTGTTTTCCACTTTTGCTTTTTTGTTATCTATGAGTACTCACTAGCAGACATATTGTAACAAGTACCAGAGGTTTTTAAAAAAAAATTTATGGGAAGAAATAATTAGAATAGAAAATATTATATCTATTGACTCACTCCCTGCCTCCACCACTACCATACACAAAGACAGACAACTTAAGGGTAAACACACGTATAATCAGCATTCTGTGACACTTAGTTTGTTCTGTTGGCCTTTTTCTTAGCCAGAATTTGTGAGATTTGAAGATAAAAGCAGTGGCTCAAGAGGACGATTGCTCTGCCTCTGCCTTTATGAGACAGATGGACTGATGGAATGATGGACAGTAGCGGATGATTCTGAAAGTTCTGTTTGTGATTATTTGATTTTAAGGGTTTATTATAAAGAATGGGAAACATATTTGAGATTCTGTACATGAGTTTCCCTCTTTTGTAACAAATAAAGGAAAAACTGATGCTTAGATTTTTATTAGTATGTTTTTTGAAATGTCCTTTCAAAATACCTTAGGGTTCAAACGATAACTTTGTACAGGTCAGCATGACCCAGTGAGGAACGTTTTGAGTTTTTTAACAGACTTTCTCCTTAAAGAAGACAATGTAGCTGAACCCTCACTCTCCTTTGTCTGTATTTTAGGAGGCAATACATCAATGAGTCATAAGTGCTTTTCTCCACTTCTAGAGAGTTCCAGGCTTGGGGGAGAAAGACCAGTGGGAAGCTGGCTCTACTGCGATAGGCAGAAATTGTAAAAGGTATTACAAACATCAATGCCCTGAGCATCAACTTTACTACACACTAGTGCTCCCTGGAATAGACAAAAAAATGAGGAACGGGGGCTACCAGGTACTAACGCAGTTGAGCCATGGTTTAATATGAGCCATTGACATTGTCCACCAGGAGCAAAATTCACCTGTGTGGGGGCATGTGCCCAAACTATAAGAGTGTTCCATACTTCAGCCAAAGGATAATGAATGAGAGATGGAAATATTGACTAGTTTGTCTCATTTCTTATATCTTTCCATCTTCACCAGTCCTTTCAACATAAGCTTCTTTTTAAATGCCCAATTTTGAAGGGTGCTTAATTTCATTGAACTACACAGTTGTGTTAGGGAGAAGTGAAATAGAACGTAAATTATTGAAGCTAGCTCACAGAAATTATTCTATAATGCACATACCTCCCTCTTCTGTTTAATACACATTCTGACTTTTGAAAAGAAAGCAGGCAGATCTGATTTTCAAGGGCACAAATGCTTATAATAGTTTCATTTGCTATAGCATTCTGCCAGCTCATCCTTTATTTCTTCAAATTTAAATTCTTCAAATTAAAATTCTTCAAAAAGTCTTAATTTCTTCAAAGGCCATGACTCTTTCATAGTTGGTATAGTGCAACAGTCCTGGGCTAAAGCAGAATAACTGAATCTTAGTCCTAACTCCACCTGCTGACTGTGTGACTTTGCACAAGTCATTTCATCTAATAAGGTCTCAGTTTCGCCATCAATAAAATGGTTATATTACCATCCTGCTTATCACACAGTGAAATGCATCATACATTATGAATATGAAGAGTATTCCATCTGCAAAGAGATACACAAATGTAAGGAACCATGCCCCTCTTGCTTTGGGATAGCAGGGAACAGCATAACCATTTCCTGACCAAGAACTGTCAAGGGACAGAAAGCAAAATGAATGACTGCATCATAGAGTCAGTCCTAACCCTCAGAGAACAAGCCTATGTGTTTAAATACTGCATGCACAAGCCTAATATATCTACAGATGTGTCTAAAACAATCAGAAAAATTGAGAGTGAGAAGTCACCTGAAAGATCTAGTCCTCACTCTATTTGATGGATGGAGAAGCTGAGGTTTTCTTCTCAACTAAAACAAGGTTTTCTTTCTCACTTCCCAATATATCTCTTGGTCAGGTTTCATTTTGACTCTCTCTTCCAACCAGTTAATTGCCAAAACCTACCTTCACAATGGCTAGCTATTTCTTTCCATTCATCCTCTTTCAGGAACTAACAATACTTCGTGCCTGTTCTCGTCTAGTAACCTCCTTGTTTGCTTCCCTTTCCTCCCCAGTTTATCCTCATGTTACCAGGGAAATGTTCCCAAATCATTACTTTTATCATGTTGCTTCACTGACAAAGTATTTTAAATGGGCTCCCTGGGGCTGTGCGATACACATTAAAGTCCTTAGTCTAACTTGTAAGATACCCCACAATATGTCTTTGATACTCCTAGTATTTTCCCTACTGTTCTACACGAATCCCATTGGCCCTGGAAAACTGGAATCCTTTACTATTCCTCCAAATGCCTCCCTACAATACACAGGTCTTTTTTGCTACTAGGATCCAGTCATCCTCTTCTGGTGTGTGTGTGCTAAGTCATTTCAGTTTTGTCTGACTCTTTGTCACCCCACGGACTGTAGCCAGTCAGGCTCCTCTGTCCATGGGATTCTCCAGGCAAGAATGCTGGAATGGGTTGCCATGTCCTCCTCCAGGGGATCTTCCTGACCCAGGGATTGAGTCAGAGTCTCTTATATCTCCTGTATTGGCAGGCTAGTTCTTTACCACTAATGCTACCTGGGAAGCCCATTCCTCTTCCAGTAGCCAATGTTTTTCTGGGGAACAATCCAACCCCTATTGAATAGAAGCTTGGTAGACCATCAGACAAGGTACTCAAAGTGGGAATGTGGCTCTACTTGGCCCAAACCCTTTTTGTCTGGAATTTTCACTCAAAATAAAGTTCTATAAGTACTAAACACAAAGAGTGGGCCTGATTCATCCAGAAAGTGATCCCTGAGATACTGTTAATTAGATCTTATTCCCTTATTCCCTTTTGGAAGTTTGGTTCCACAGTGTTTCCTTAAATTTTCTAGGCTATCTCACATCCTTCTAAGAAATGTTCTCTTTTAAACATTTTGTCAAGACAAGTTGCTCTTATTATCAAGAGTTCAGCTGAGCTTGGAGAGACGGCTGAGCTGCTAGATGCTGGAGTAGCCCATTAAAGCCATGAGCCCCCAGATGAAAGCGTTCAGCCTTTCATCACTCTCTGTGATAGTATGAGCAAGAGGCTATAAATCGAAGCAAGTGCTGATGCCCCCATTCCATTTTTCCCCATGGAACTATTCACCCACAGAGGGTCAGGTGATCAGTGCGCATACGAGGGTCATCTTACTGTGGAGGGAGTCTGGAACAAAAGGGCTCTGACATTTTTACAGACCCTGAGGTGATGCAGGGGAGAAGTATGGAGAAGAGCTCAGAGTGGAGAAGTCTTGGGTACTAAGTCAGAGTGGGTAAGTGTCTTTAATATTTTCCCCTCCTCTCCTGATAAGGAGGCCTGGGCAAGAGCTCCTAAAAAGGACTTCTGTCCAAGGCTTGAGATAAAGGGACCTAGGAATGAAGGCACAGGGTTAGAAATGCAAATACGTGAAGTGGGTGACTGGCCAGAGGGATCTGTCATTCAGTGCTGCTCCCCTCAGAGGCTGTGGTGTTGTGACCAAGCCCTGAGTCTAGCGTGGGGAGGGAAGCTTTACCTCATGAAGCCAGGGAAAGCTTTGTAACTGCCTATGGTTGGACCTGAAAACTCACACAAACTCTTTTCCTCAGTGCCTTTCTTTCCTCCCCAGTTACTCTTCCTATCTAAGGCTACCCAACGCCAAGGCGAAGTTCGTCTTACTTACTTGAAGCCTTGTAGGTCAGCCCAGTCCATATTCGATCATCTCTTCCTCTAAAGTCTCATGTCATCTATTTGGGGGTAATTGCCTTGAAAAGATACTAACAGGTATGACCTTCATGATAGCTATAAATTACTTACTTTTTATTTCTTGCCTCCTCACGTCAGATGGCACAATCTTTAGGTAAAGAGATTTCACATGTCTGTAATTCTTAACTAAATTATGTGTGTAGTAAACGATTCATACAATTGTGTGGATGTAGTCTATAGTGTGTGATTGGAAAAGCATATGTCCTAAAATCTCCCCCAAATTATTCTTGATGTGACTATAATTTTAAGAAAGTTGTATCTACTGTCTCCAAGGGTAACACAGTATCAACGATTCCTTTTCCCATTATCCATTAGCACTCATCTTAAGGAAAGATTTCTTCTGTTTATCAGCCAGAAGTCTGAATGAGAATAGCATTTATTAAATAAACACCATGTGCCAGAAGGATGTAGACACTTTCCAATACTTATTGATTCCCTACAGGAATCCTGAAGCAGGCAATTTCTCCATTTTAAAGAAGATGATATTGGGGAACAGAAAGTGATTTAATTTTCCTATGATCCCACAGTTCTTAAGTGACAGAGATTGCATTAAACCCACGTCCATTTGAATATCAGCTCTATTATATTTTGCAAGAAAAATACCATGAATGCCATAAAGAGGCATCACAGTGTGATAGGAGATGGATGATTGCCAAAGACCACCCCAAGAAAAGTTCCTTCTACAAAATTATTAGATTGAAATAAATTAAAGAAAAGCTAAGTAAATGGAATGATGTCTCATGTTCATTGGAAGACTTAATATTGTTAAGATGCCAACAATCCTCAAATTGATCTACAGGTTCAATGCAATGCCTATCAAAATTCAGCTTGCATTTTTTTCCCAAAGATTAACAAGTTGATCTTCAATTTCATACAGAAAGGGACCCAGAATAGGCAAAACAATCTGTGAAAGACTTACTACACTGCTCCAGCAATAAATATACTGTACTACTGGACTAAAGGTAGACATATAAATCAATGTAATAGAATTAAGAATCTATAAATAAACCCATACATCTATGAGCAATTGACTTTTTCTATTTCAGAGCTCTTTATTTTGTTCTACTGGTCTGCCTGTTTGTTTTGCATCGGTATCAGTCTGTCTTAATGACAAAAATTCACCTTATCACATTAATAAATTCAGGAAGAAAAATATATCAATGTGACAAGAGGGATCTGACAATATCCAGTAGGCATTTTTAATAAAAGAAAAACTAAACAGGGACTGAAGGAAACAAGTGAACCATACAATGTGTGTTTATTTCAAACATGGAGCAAACATTTCACTAAGTGATTTCCATTAAGTTGGGGAAAATAACTAGATGCTTGTTATCATCACTAATCCTAAATCTTGTTCTGGAAATTATGGTCTATTAAAATAATAATAATAAAATAATTATTATAAATATTCGGGAAAAATAATATCTATTTGTAATGGACATAACTGCCTAAACAAATCAAGATTCTAGTAAAAAAATAAATTTTAAAGGTTATTGGGTAATAAAGAAAGCTGATTATGAGCAATTGATTTTTGACAATGGTGCCAAGATCATCTAATGGGAAAATAATAGTCTTTTCGACAGATGGTGTTGGGACAACTGGATATCCACATACAAGAGACTGTAATTGGACATATACCTTGCACTATATAAAAAAATGAACTCAAAACGGATCAATGACCTAAATGTAACAGCTAAAACCATATAACCTTTAGAAGAAAACATAGGAATAAATCATATGATCTTGGATAAGGCAACAACAACAGTTTCTTAGATACAACATAAGCATATCTTAGATACAACATGAGCACAGGCAACTAAAGGAAAAAAACAGATAAGCTGGATTTGACCAAAAAATTTTAAACTTGTGTGTCAATAGATATCTTCAAGAAAGTGAAAAGTAACCCATAGAATGGGATAAAATGTTTGCAAATTATGTCCCATAAAAGACTTATTTTCAGAATATAAGAACTCATAAAATGACAAATTTAAAAAATTGAGTCTTAAACATTTTTCGTTTTAAAAAATACACATATGCCCAATAATCACACAGAAAGATGATAAATATCATTATTCAACCAGGAAATGCAAATCAAAGCCATAATGAGATACCACTTCATACCAATGTGAAGTGAAAGTCACTCAGTCATGTCCGACTCTTGCAACCCCATGGACTGTAGCCCGCAAGGTTCCTCTGTCCATGGGATTCTCCAGGCAAAAATACTGGAGTGGGTTGCCATTTCCTTCTCCATCATACCCATGGGGATATCTATAATCAAAAAGACAAATAATAGTAAGTGTTGGCAAGGCTGTGGAGAAATTGAAAACCTCAAACACTGCTCAGTTCAGTTCAGTTCAGTTCAGTCGCTCAGTCGTGTCCGACTCTCCGCGACCCCATGAATCAGGGGGATGTAAAATGGTATAGCTGCTTTGGAAAACAGCCTGGCAATTCTTCAAAAGGTTAAACATATGGGAATTATGTGACCCAGGGATTTTACTCATAAGTGGCTCAGCAGCTAAAGAATCCACCTGCAATGCAGGAGACACAGGAGATCCCTGGATTCGATCCTTGGGTCAGAAAGATCCCCTGGAGGAGGAAATGGCAGCCCACTCCAGTAGTCTCCCCTGAAAAATCCCATGGACAGAGAGGAGCCTGACAAGCTATAGTTCACAGGGTTGCAAAGAGTCAGACATGACTGAGCGAGTAAGCACATACATATCCAAGTGTAATGAAAATATACATCCATGCAAAAATTTGTATTTGAGTACTTATAGCAGCATAATTCATAAAAGCCTAAACGTGGGAATAATCTAAATGTTCACAACATTAATATTAAATACAACTTGATATATCTATACAATTAAAAATTATGAACCAATAAAATGGAATATGTACTGATACATGCTTCAACATAGATAAACTTTAAAACCATTATGCTAAATTAAATAAGCAGATACAGAAGGCCATATATTGTATGGTGCCACTTTTATGAGATGTTTAGAAAAAGCAAATGTATAGAAACAGATTAGTGGTTTCCAGGGTCTGAGAGTAGAAGAGGAGAACAGGGACTGACAGCTTTAGGGGTGATAAAAAGTTCTAAAACTGGATGATGCTGATGTTTGCACAGCACTATGAATATACTAAAACCCACTGAATTCTCTGTGTTATACTACTGAATCTTATAACATGAATCATACTCCAATAAGACTGTTAAAAATTAAGTTATTTGCATTGGTCTTCTATAAGGGGATAGCAATTTTCTAGTTTTTTTAACCTTTCAGTTTTTGCCCTACCCCCAATTTGGCCCAATCTCATTTGTACATTTTATAGTTTTATATCTGTTTATGGTTCTTAATGTAGCCTAAAACGAAAAGAAGTCAATTTCTCCATTTTCACTGGTTCTGAGGGAAGACTTGGGTCACAGATCAACGACATCTGTGTGCCTATCTAAATAAGCTTAGTCATTCCCACTTCCCTTATACATAGATGGCATAGTTTTGAAAGGCAGGATAAAGTCCTAGCTAACACACTTCTAATTTCAAAAAGAATAGCTAGAATTCTTTAAACCAAGTGACACAGCTATATTTTTCTACTCACTGAAAGTTACTTGAGTATATTACTTATATTTCAATCAGAAAGAACATTTCATCATTTTGGCAAAAAATTTTTTGTAGTTAATGTGTTATTTTTCTCCTGAAATTCAATGACAATGCTCAGTAGCTTCTCTACTATTTTGGAAAAGTCCCATGTATGCTGCTGCTGCTAAGTCACTTCAGTCGTGTCCAACTCTGCATGACCCCATAGACGGAAGCCCACCAGGCTCCCCCGTCCCTGGGATTCTCCAGGCAAGAACACTGGAGTGGGTTGCCATTTCCTTCTCCAGCGAGATGTATTAATTATACTGACATCAGTTCAGTTCAGTTCAGTTCAGTAGCTCAGTCGTGTCCGACTCTTTGCAACCCCATGAATCACAGCATTCCAGGCCTCCCTGTCCATCACTAACTCCCAGAGTTCACTCAAACTCATGTCCATCGAGTTGGTGATGCCATCCAGCCATCTCATACTCTGTCATCCCTGTCTCCTCCCACCCCCAATCCCTCCTAGCATCAGACTCTTTTTCCAGTGAGTCAACTCGTCGCATGAGGTGGCCAAAGTATTGGAGTTTCAGCTTTAGCATCAGTCCTTCCAATGAACACCCAGGATTGATCTCCTTTAGAATGGACTGGTTAGATCACCTTGCAGTCCAAGGGACTCTCAAGAGTCTTCTCCAAAACCACAGTTCAAAAGCATTAGTTCTTCGGTGATCAGCTTTCTTCACAGTGCAATTCAAACATCCATACATGACCACGGGAAAAACCATAGCCTTGACTAGATGGACCTTTGTTGGCAAAGCAATGTCTCTGCTTTTTAATATGCTATCTAGGTTGGTCATAACTTTCCTTCCAAGGAGTAAGCGTCTTTTAATTTCATGGCTGCAATCAGCATCCGCAGTGATTTTTGAGCCCCCCAAAATAAAGTCTGACACTGTTTCCCCATCTATTTCCTATGAAGTGATGGGACCAGATGCCATGATCTTCGTTTTCTGAATGTTGAGCTTCAAGCCAACCTTTTCACTCTCCTCTTTCACTTTCATCAAGAGGCTTTTTAGTTCCTCTTCACTTTCTGCCATAAGGGTGGTGTCATCTGCATATCTGAGATTATTGATATTTCTCCCGGCAATCTTGATTCCAGCTAGTTCTTCTTCCAGTCCAGCGTTCCTCATGATGTACTCTGCATATAAGTTAAATAAGCAGGGTGACAATATACAACCCTGACGTACTCCTTTTCCTATTTGGAACCTATTTGTCCTTTTCATTATAGGGGACTGGAATGTAAAACTAGGAAGTCAAGAAACACCTGGAGTAACAGGCAAATTTGGCCTTGGAGCACGGAATGAAGCAGGGCAAAGGCTAATAGACTTTTGCCAAGAGAACGCACTGGTCATAGCAAACACTCTCTTCCAATAACACAAGAAAAGACTCTACACATTGATATCACCAGATGGTCAACACTGAAATCAGATTGATTATACTCTTTGCAGCCAAAGATGGAGAAGATCTATACAGTTAGCAAAAACAAGACCAGGAGTTGACTGGGGCTCAGATCATGAACTCCTTATTGCTAAATTCAGACTTAAATTGAAGAAAGTAGGGAAAACCACTAGACCATTCAGATATGACCTAAATTAAATCCCTTATGATTATACAGTGGAAGTGAGAAATAGATTTAAGGGACTAGATCTGATAGATAGAGTGCCTGATGAACTCTGGACGGAAGTTCGTGACATTGTACAGGTGACAGGGACCAAGACAATCCCCATGGTAAAGAAATGCAAAAAAGCAAAATGGCTGTCTGAGGAGGCCTTACAAATAGCTGTGAAAAGAAGAGAAGCGAAAAGCAAAGGAGAAAAGGAAAGATATAAGCATCTGAAGGCAAAGTTCCAAAGAATAGCAAGGAGAGATAAGAAAGACTTCCTTAGTGATCAATGCAAAGTAATAGAGGAAAACAACAGAATAGGAAAGACTACAGATCTCTTCAAGAAAATTAGAGATACCAAGGGAACATTTCATGCAAAGATGGGCTCGATAAAGGACAGAAGTGGTATGGACCTAACAGAAGCAGAAGATATTAAGAAGAGGCGGCAAGAATACACAGAAGAACTGTACAAAAAAGATCTTCACGACCAAGATAATCACGATGGCGTGAACACTCACCTGGAGCCAGACATCCTGGAATGTGAAGTCAAGTGGGCCTTAGAGAGCATCACTACGAACAAAGCTAGTGGAGGTGATGGAATTCCAATTGAGCTATTTCAAATCCTGAAAGATGATGCTGTGAAAGTCTTGCACTAAATATGCCAGGAAATTTGGAAAACTCAGCAGTGGCCACAGGACTGGAAAAGGTCAGTCTTCATTCCAATCCCAAAGAAAGGCAATGCCAAAGAATGCTCAAACTACCACACAATTGCACTCATCTCACACGCTAGTAAAGTCATGCTCAAAATTCTCCAAGCCAGGCTTCAGCAGTATGTGAACCGTGAACTCCCAGATGTTCAAGGAGGTTTTAGAAAAGGCAGAGGCACCAGAGATCAAGTTGCCAACATCCGCTGGATCATGGAGAAAGCAAGAGAGTTCCAGAAAAACATCTATTTCTGCTTCATTGACTATGCCAAAGCTTTTGACTGTGTGGATCACAATAAACTGTGGAAAATTCTGAAAGACATGGGAATACCAGACCACCTGACCTGCCTCTTGAGAAACCTGTATGCAGGTCAGGAAGCAACAGTTAGAACTAGTCATGGAACAACAGACTGGTTCCAAATAGGAAAAGAAGTACATCAAGGTTGTAATTATACTGACTAGCAACCATCAAAGGAATGTAAAAATTTGCATATGTAAAACACAAAAATATGTGTAAGCTGCACCTCTTTGTCTCTTACCTTTATATAATAGGTTTAAAATGGATAAAAGAAAAGATTTGACTTAACACAATTTTTAAGTTTTTTACATAATTTTGAAAGTTACACTCTATTTACAGTTTTATGAAGTTTTGGCTATTCTCTCCATGCTGTACAATACATCCTTGTAGCCTATCTTACTCCCAGTTGTTTGTACCTCCCACTCCCCCACCTATATATTGCCCCTATCTCCCCCTCAACTGGTAACCACCAGTTTGTTCCCTATATCTGTGAGTCAGCTTTTTCTTTGTGCTATATTTACTATTTTGTTGTATTTTTTAGATTTCACTTATAAATGATATCATATAGCATTTGCCTTTCTCTGTCTGACTTATTTCACTTACCAAAGATTGCCGGGAGAAATATCAATAACCTCAGATATGCAGATGACACCACCCTTATGGCAGAAAGTGAAGAGGAACTCAAAGGCCTCTTGATGAAAGTGAAAGAGGAGAGTGAAAAATTTGGCTTGAAGCTCAACATTCAGAAAACGAAGATCATGGCATCTGGTCCCATCACTTCATGGGAAATAGATGGGGAAACAGTGGAAACAGTGTCAGACTTTATTTTGGGGGGCTCAAAAATCACTGCAGATGCTGATTGCAGCCAGGAAATTTAAAGACGCTTACTCCTTGGAAGGAAAGTTATGACCAACCTAGATAGCATATTAAAAAGCAGAGACATTACTTTGCCAACCAAGGTCCGTCTAGTCAAGGCTATGGTTTTTCCCGTGGTCATGTATGGATGTGAGAGTTGTGAAGAAAGCTGATCGCCGAAGAATTGATGTTTTGAACTTTGGTGCTGGAGAAGACTCTTGACAGTCCCTTGGACTGCAAGGAGATCCAACCAGTCCATTCTAAAGGAGATCAATCCTGGGTGTTCATTGGAAGGACGATGCTAAAGGTGAAACTCCAATACTTTGGCCACCTCATGCGACGAGTTGACTCACTGGAAAAGAGTCTGATGCTAGGAGGGATTGGGGGTGGGAGGAGACAGGGACGACAGAGTATGAGATGGCTGGATGGCATTACCAACTCGATGGACATGAGTTTGAGTGAACTCCGGGAGTTGGTGATGAACAGGGTAGCCTGGTGTGCTCTGATTCATGGGGTCACAAAGAGTCGGACACGACTGAGCGACTGAACTGAACTGAACTGCTAAGTCTATCCATATTGTGATAAATAGCAAAATTGCATTCTTTTTATGGCTGAGTAGTATTTCATTGTGAATATCTATTACATTTGTTAACAAACACTTAGGTTGCTTCCGTATCTTGGCTATTGTAAATACATTGTTATGAAACATTGAGGTACATGCATCTTTTCAAAGTATTGTTTTTGTCTTTTCATTTGGTGTTTTGTTTTTTATATATACCTAGGAGTGGAATTCCTGGGTCATATGATCTATTTTTGTTTTTTTGAGGAATCTCCATACTGTTTTCCACAGTGGCTGTACCAATTTACATTCCAGCCAACAGTGTACATGGACTCCTGTTTCTCTATAACCTTGCCAACATTTGTTATTTGTGTTCTTTATGATGATGGTCATTCTGACAGGTGTGAGGTGATATCTCATTATATGAGGCCAGCATCACCCTAATACCAAAACCAGAAAAAGATATCACACAAATAAATTACAGGCAAATATCACTGATGAACATAAATGCAGAAATCCTCAAAAAACACTAGGAAACAAAATCCAACAATACATTAAAACAATCATGCACCATGATCAAGTGGAATTTTTCCCAGGGATGCAAGTATTTTTCAATATTCACAAAGCAATCAATGTGCTACAAACATATCAACAAATTGATGAGTAAAAGCCATATGATCATGTCAATAGATGTAAAAAAAGCTTTTGATAAAATTAATTTATGATAAAAACTTTCCAGAAATTGGGCATAGAGGAACATACCTCAACATAATAAAAGCCATATATGACAAACCTACAGCTAACATCATACTCAACTTAGTGAAAAGTTGAAAGCATTTCCTCTAAGATGAGGAACAGGACAGATACCCACTCTCACCACTTTTATTCAACATAGTTTTAGAAGTCCTAGCCACAGCAGTCAGAGAAGAAAAAGAAATAAAAGGAATCCAAATTGGAAAAGAAGAAGTAAAACTGTCACTGT
Source organism: Moschus berezovskii (assembly GCF_049115385.1). Lineage (NCBI taxonomy): Eukaryota > Metazoa > Chordata > Mammalia > Artiodactyla > Moschidae > Moschus > Moschus berezovskii. The sequence continues at coordinate 128,590,372 of NC_142488.1, read as the reverse complement.
TTGCAGATGACATGACACTATACATGGAAAATCCTAAAGATAACACTTTAAACTTGTATTATCTGGGTATTATTTCTTCCTATTTTACAGATGAAGAAATTGAAGCACATAAACACAAAGGGATTTGTTGAGGGTCATATATGACAACTATGGGTTCTGATTCTAGGTCTTCCTGACTCCAACAGCTGTCTTTTAATCTATTGTAGTAAATAGCTTCCCAACTAAGTGAAGTTAATTTCATAATCAGAAAACTAACTACATATTTTTATTAATAAGTTGTAGATATCTCTATTTAATGGAAAGACTAAAACATTTATTTGTCACTGGATTTGAACGCATACTGAAAATTGAAATAGTTTCCTAACTCTAGCAAGAATGTCATGAATTTGAGATAAAATCCAAATGTTATCACTATGGTAATCTTCAAAGGCTCTGAATTGGTTTACTTTTCTTATCATATAAACCAGAGTTCACTTACCTGTATGATGTGTACATGTTGGAGGGTTGCTGATTATCTCTGCTTCTGTTCAAATGAGAGCTTTACTATGCGTGCGTGAATGCTAAGTCGCTTCAGTCGTGTCTGACTCTTTGTGACCCTGTGGACTGTAGCCTGCCAGGCTCCTCTGTCCATGGGATTTTTCCAGGCAAGAACAGTGGAGTGGGTTGCCATGCCCTCCTCCAGGTGATCTTACAGACCCAGGGATTGAACTCAGGTCTCTTATGTCTCCTGAATTTGTCTCTTATGTTTCTTGAATTTGCAGGTGGGTTCTTTACCACTAGCATCACCTGGGAAGCCTGGTCTTCACTATAGTCTTGTGCAATTAGGATTTACATTATCAGCTTATACTTGTCTTTTCTCCTTTCACTTGTTGTTTCTTTGACTATTGATAAGTTATGAAATATTCATTCATGTTTGTACTCTTTAAGAGAAATTGTTTCAACTAAAAAAAGGATTAGAATGTGCAAGGACATAGAACAGTATCAATATATGTATGAGTATATTAATAAAATATATGAGGATATACTAATAAAATCAATGATCAAATGAACATGCTTAACACTTCAATGAAAGAAAAAGAATAAATTGAATGCCTTTAATGAATATTTCTGTTATATCCAGTAGTCTTAAATCAACATAGTCTAAATTGTGGTATCCAGGAAGAGTATTTCCAGAAACATACTACCTATTGGAGACATTATTAAGTATCAACAAGATGAAATAATTTAAAGAAGAAATGCCCAAAGATTAAGACCCAAACTATATGTCCTTACTTTACTCACACTCTGTCAGAGAGCCACCTCTCTGCCCTCTGGTGGTCCTGTATTTCAATTCAAGCACCTGCACTACATAGGAGCAGAGCGAGAATAATCTTTCCCTATAGGGTACTCTGTTGTTGACTACACCGATTGTGGTCAATGAGAAATCACTAATAGCAGCCAATGCTCTCATTGATATGACCCAATTTATATTTGATTTTATGCACTGGGGGGCTGGGGTTCATTCATTTAAAAATTTACTTATTGTGTTTATTGTGTGCTTGGCACATATAAAAGCATTGGAGATACAATCATAAATAATGCACAGTTTATACCATCATGGAGTTTCAATTTTGGTGAATAACGTAACTTCCCCTTATTTACAATCCATTTGTATGCCAAAATTTATCTTAGACACTTTATATACATAACTTCATTAAGTCTTTACAACATTAAAGAGTAGATAGCATTCCCTGCCCGCTAAAAAACAAGTAAACTTAAGCATGGAGAGATTAAATTAATAAATAGGAGAGAAGTGAGGTGAACCCAAATAGTTTGTCTCCACAGATAAATTTTCACACAATCTTGTAAGACCATATAGAAACCTGTATCTAAAAAGTCTACTTTAACCTTGTGATTAAGCAGTCACTTATGGTATGTCTAAAAATGTTTGCATATTTCTGTCCATAAACATATGTACTAATCTTGTTGTTTGTATTGAAATTTAGCAATCAAAATAGAGAAGACAGTCATTTTCTTCTTTCTTCTCCAGAGAGGATCCGGAGTGATAGGAACCAAGAAGTGATCAGTAATTTTTATTTTCCTTGATGCTGAATGTTTGCTACTGATATAATGCAGCTTTTATGTTCAAAATATTAAGAACCTGGACACTCTAATATAAAAATTCAGGGAAATGAGAAACTAGTAGATTATTGCTGAAAATATAGTCTTACCATCTTCCTAAACATCTGGATATTTTGCATTCATTTCCTTTTCATTTTTGAAAACCAACGGTTTGCTCTTCTAAAACTTAAATTTCCTGTCTCCTCTAAAATGAAGTTTTTATGGATGAATCTCATTTATACTAAATATAGCATTATGAAAGGGCCACCATTTGCACTTCGTCAATTATCAGTTATTTTTAAGATTGGTTGCTTATTTGTTATTCAATATGCCTCACATTTTCCTTCACATTAACGAACTGAGATATTACTATGTAGGTTTTTCACTTATTGGTTGATTTTGAACAGTGTTCAGGGGAGAGGGGAAAAAAGAAAAGTCAAATAAGGAGTTTTAACGAGCTCTTCTCTCTCTTCATAAACCTGATTAGACTGCTGATGTTGGAATAAAAGGACAGGAAAAGTCTCCAGGAAGCCCAGTTAGCAGTTAAGCAAGATCATTGGTTATTTTTCATAAGAATGTTCTGAGACGGCCTATTCTAGCACATGAAAGAACCCCTTTGGCTTTCCTCTCTTTGATCAGGTCTAGGAGTTTTATAACTCTATAGCAACCACACTTCAACTTCTTTCCACCAGGCTTACCCCTTCTTCTCTGGCCTATTTTCTCCACTTTTGTAGGTCAGTACTTAACCCATCAAAAAGAACTATTCCAGCCCTTTGCCTTTTAATAAAGAGGGGATAGGTATTTCAAGTGCTTCCTCTCAATTCCTTCTGTGTCACCATACATTTGAAGAAGCCAAGTATAGTATCCTCTATTGTGGGTTAATCATGAAATGTACAATATATTGATTTTGGTTTTATCATTTTTCCAACATAGAAAAAGGAGCAATAAAATTGTATTTCATTTTTCCTACTAATGTAATTTCATATTTAAAACTCAATTTATAATTGTCTCTAAAATAAGATATCTGAAAACATTTCTACTGTGTTACTCAATATAGTAAAAAGCAAGGGGACTAATTTTGTAGATGCTAAATTAAAGGAATAATGAAATGAATGGATCATTTAAAGCAGAACAGTGAGAAAGATATCAACATTTCCCTATTTGTCATTTTCCAGATATTACACTACATGTTGCAACAACTTAGGCACTATGTTAATAATCTGTTTACTTGTCTGTCTTCCTCACTAGACAGTAATTTTCTCTAAGGAGTGCATTTTAATCTCTATATCCATAGTACACAGTATAGTGTGTGTGTGTATCACATAATAAAGGTTCAATAAATATTACTTGTATTAAAAACTAGAAAGCTCATTAATGTGAAGGGAAATGGGAGACATAATGAAAAACAAGTAGCCAATCTTGCAAATACCTGCTAGTTGATGAAGTATTAAATAGCAGCACAAATGATGGCCCTTTCATGATGCTGTATTTAGTATAACACTGATTCCTTACCATCACTCCACTAATTCAGTCCTTGTAATTATATAAAGAGATTAGAAGTATATTAGAAGCAGACCCCAGAATTACACCTCATGTCTCTGCCCAAAGGCATGGTGATTGCAAACAAACACTAGTTAGGAAGTCAGTTCAATATGGCTTCCAAACAGGAGGGAGTAACAGGTGCCAGATAAGCCTCCCCACCATAAGCAACAATAAAACAGGATAAAATACAAAAAGCAACAGTTTTCAGACTTTTGCAGAGAGAGAAGGTGCCCAGGAGTCTAAGTCAACAGTAGTCCATGAGTTCTAGACTGACCTGAGCAAGTACTGATTGAGTGTACAGAGTGCTTACCAGAGAGCAGCTGCTATGAAGTTGAGAAGAGAACAGAGATATTAGAGGTTGGTTGGCACTGGGGAACACTGGAAGTCTGATCTAGCCAGAGTAGAGGCAGACCTAGGAGACACTACATATTCAGTTCCAGACCACCACGATAAAATGGATATCACAGTAAAGCAAGTTAGATGAATATTTGGGTTTCACAGTTCACATAAAAGTTATGCTTATACTACAGGCTATTAAGTGTGCAATAGTATTATGTCTATAAGATAATGTACATACCTTAAAGATACTTTATTGGTAAAAGTGCTAACCATCATCTGACAGTGCAGTTACCACAAATCTTCAATTTGTTAAAAATCAAACAAACAAACGGTATCTGTGAAGTGCAACAGAATGAGGCATGCTTGTATAAAGTCCTCATTAAAAATTCAATAATATCCTTTAAAAAAAAGAAAAAGAAATTCCCTGGGAGTCCAGTGGTTAAGACTTGGTGCTTTCACTGTCAAGGGCCTGGGTTTGATCCCTGGTTGAGGAACTAAGATCCCACAAACCACACAGCATGGTCCAAAAAAAAAAAAAAATTCAATAACATCCTGAGGTGAGACACCAGAAAGTCTGTGCCTTAAGACTAAGAACTATGCTGTGGCTGACTCTAGATTTATCTTTGTTGTTGTTGTTGTTCAGTTGCTCAGTCATGTCCGACTCTTTGCGACCCCATGGACAGCAGCACTCCAGGCTTCCCTGTCCTTCACTATCTCCCGGAGCTTGCTTAAACTCATGTCCATCGAGTCGGTGATGCCATCCAACCATCTCATCCTCTGTCGTCTCCTTCTCCTCCCACCTTCAATCTTTCCCAGCATCAGGGTCTTTTCCATTGAGTCTGTTCTTTGCATCAGGTGGCTAAAGTATTGGAGCTTCAGCTTCAGCACTGGACATCAGGGAAGTCCCCAACTGTACCCATTTTTAAAATCCACCCATCCTTTGCATCAACTTTTTATATTCCTGACACAAGGACCAGCTTCAGAATCATGTGATCAGTGCAGTGGCAGAGGGGCTCCATGTTAAGAAGTGCTCTGCAGTTGCTGTCTTAAATTTAAAAAGTAATTTTGTCTTTAAAAACGTATTTTGCAAGTCAGTTGGGACATTGGAGCCTGCACCCAAGGCTTGGAGTCTTGACTTGCATGACATCTCACATCCTGCCATGTCCCTAGGACTGGTTCTTGGCAACCTGCTCTCCCACCCTCTGGCACCCTAGGCCCTGCTAGTTATGTCTTCTCTGCCTGGGCCCTACTTCCCTCTTCTCTGAGCAGGAACCTGTGTGCAGGGGCGGGGAGAGTGGGAGTTGGCTGTGCATGCCTCAAGACATCTCGGGATGTAGCTATCTCCATCCCAGGCTGACAGCACAAGGGCCTGTCTACTGGGTGGACAGCCTAGGGCTGCATCTTGGGTGGAGGAAGCCACTCACCTACTTACCTCCAACCCAAGTACCACATACAGCCCAATGTAGAGGTTTAAAGATCTTTGAAAGTCACTTGTCTGCCGTGGGTTGGTAAGATGCCTAAGTGGACTTCTCCAGAATGCTTCCACCTCCAGGATGTAGTACATAGGTCCAGTGACTGGTGGGAGGGGCCATCTGGCAGCAGTCAGGTCTGAGTCAGTGTGTGAGCAATACCATGTCACCCCATGCCCTGGAGCAACGCCTCTGGGCACCTGTGAGGGTACACACTCCCCTTGCTGGTATCCCAGAGCCTAGGAGTACTACTTCAGCTCTCTCCAGGCCTAGGAGTATTCTCTCTCTCTCCTTCCATACTTCCTGAAGCTGGCTTGTGTTTTTCTCTTCTGGCCAGCTCTCAGAATCCTCCAGGGATGAGCCCCAAACTGCTAAATATATAATGTGGTTCAGATGGTAAAGAATCTGTCTGCAGTGTGGGAGACCCTGGTTCCATCCCTGGGTTGGGAAGATCCCCTGGAGGAGGACATGGCAACCCACTTCAGCATTCTTGTCTGGAAAATTCCATGCACAGAGAGAGCCTGGCAGGCTACAGTCCGTGGGGGATATGACTGATCATGTGTGCTCTGAATTCTCTGATACCTGCCTTTAAAACAGCATCAACAACTCAACCACAAGGTTGAAGATGAGAGGAAACTCATCAACAAATGGCTACCCCATCACCTATGCCAGAAAGAACCTGTATTTTGTGTAAAAAATAAATGACAGAATTAATTATTCTAGGATCAATTATCTAAATACTAATTCCCATACTACTGAAACACTTAATCATCTTGGTCATCTATGTGTACTTTTATTCTGGTAAAATTTTCATTATGTTTAGCTTTGTCAAACTACCCCCTGGTAGCTCAGCAGGCAAAGAATCTCCCTGCAATGCAGGAGACACAGGAGATATGGGTTCAATCCCTGGGTTCAGAAGATCCCCTGGAGAAGGAAATGGCAACTCACTCCAGTATTCTTGTCTGGAGAATTCCATGGACAGAGGAGGCTGGTGGGCTACAGTCCATGGGATCGCAAAGAGTAGGACACGACTGAGTGACTTTCACTTCAACCACCTTTGGTATTTATTATATTCTCTCATTCCTGACTCTTATAGCTAGACCAAAATAGAACGATGGAGATAAGATGGATATGCAAAACATGTGATAAAATGTGCCCATGATTCGAGAAATGACACTTCGTCTATCACCTCATTCAAGAACCTCCCTGATCTCCCCAGTCAGAAAACACTCCCTCAATGCTTCTATTACATGTACTCTGTCTGTACTTCTGTTATGGTGTTTCATAGGAAGTCCAACTGTTGGACTTCTATGCATGACTTACCTCAACAACTAAACTACCAACAAGCATGGTGTGTAAATCACCTGAGCATTCCTCCTTCTTTGTCTTCAGTCACCTTAACATATCACCTTTCAGCAGATATAACTGTGCTCTGAAGGTTACTACACATTAGCAGTCAGGATAACATAAATTAAACAACAGGGAGATACTGTTTTTCACTCATTTGATTGTCAAAAAATATAGTGAAAGCATCTTTTCCTGGTGAGGAGACAGGATAAAGAACACTGATTGCTGTTCAACTATAAATTACTAGTCTTCCTAGAAACAGTTTTGTAATAGCTATTGAAGTTAAAAATTCACATGCCAATGGTGGCTGGATGATTCCATTTCAGGAACTCTATCTCATAGAAATAAAGCCGCCATAATTATATAGATATATTTATAGTAGCATATTATTTAGGGTCAAAAAGCTGACGTGATTTATTGTAAAAGTGATCAAATCCTTCTTCCATTAAGAGATAGATTCTATTTCTGTATTTCTTTAATTTGGATTGACCATACAACTTGTTTGGCCAATAAGACACTCAGTTCAGTTCAGTCCAGTTGCTCAGTTGTGTCCGACTCTTTGCGACCCCATGAATCATTAGCCAGTGTGATAAAATAAGCTTCAAAAGTGCCTGTGCATTGAAACTTAATTGCTTTCTTGGAAGCTTAAGATTGCCATGTGAATTAACCTAGCCAGAACGCTGGTGACAAAAGACATGTGCACTTGTCAGTCCTGTCACTGTGGCCAACAACTTGCCAATTGTCAGTGATATGACTGAGGCCAGCCTGAACATCCAACCTTCTGTAACATGCCAGTACTTCATAGAGATGACAATGAGTCCAGCAGAGATGAGATGAGCTGGACTCAGATGAGAAAAACTTGCCAATCAATCGATGGAATCATAGAAATTAGTAAATGATTGCTCTTTAAGCCACTAAACTTGAGAGAGTGGTTAGTAACACAGCAAGAGCTAATGGATGCTTATTTTTTTTAAAGCTAATGTGTAACTGGCAACAGGATGAACCAACCAGTAGGGGAACACTTGAATAAGCTGTGGCATATTATGAAAAAATATGTAGCTATTAAGAAAAATAAGTTAGAGATGCATCTGTTAGTCATCTTTTGTTTCTGCCTTTCCAGTTAGATTGTGAGCTCTTGGAATACAAGAAACTTGTCTCTACCTTCACTGATTTCCTCCATAGCACAGTGGGAGCTCAAGTATTTGGTGATTGGATTGCTCAATGGCTCCATTTAAAAAAAAATGAAGTTAGTAACCTTTAGTTGAAAAAGTTATTTACTGGTACAGTCTTGAGAATGTACCATCTGGTGGAATTAGCTCTGTCTGTCTACTTATTAAAGCAATAAGAGCTTAACTGCAAAAGTCTCAATATAATGAACAATCATGTGATCCACCAGAGCTGGCTTCGTGAGCATGTTATCAGCCTGTCATACATGACCCTGTGCTCAAAGGGACCTTGCACTTGGGGATTGAAGTTCTTTGGTTGCAGTCTAGAAATTATTCTTTTAATTAACTTTTATTGGCATATAATTGATTTATAATATAGTCTTAGTTTCTGCTGCACAGCAAAATGAATCAGCCATACATACACATATATCTACTCTTTTTGAAATTCTTAATAATTTTGCCTTTGACATTGTGTCTTGTAAGTGAATTCAGATGGCACAGTGGAGTCTCAGCTCGTGTATGGTCCCACCATTTCACCTGGCCAAATTGGGTTCTCAGCCACAGACTTGGGGTCCAGAGTAGTGATGTAACCAGTGCTATATACCTTGTGTTAGGAAACTGCAGAGGAAAGAAAATGTAACCAGTGCTATATACCTTGTGTTAGGAAACTGCAGAGGAAAGAAAACATATATTGTTTCAATACAAACAGAAAAGCCATTGTGTGAATTAACGGTGCAGCTACCTTTTGCTTATGGTGAGAGAAATGAAATTAGTTAAGATGGTATATTTGACAATGAAGAGTATAAAGAAAACTTTCCTGGGCATGATACTGGCTCTTGCTACCTGTTTGTCTATTTTTTTCCCCTACAAGGAATCAGTTTTTGCTAATATTCTCTATGATTTTGGCATTAGTTTATTCATTTATTCTCTGGTCCTTCTATTAATTTCTTCTCTGCTATTCGATTTTCCTCAGACGTTCTCTTTACTATTTGGATCAAATGCTTGATCGGTATACAGCTAGGTGCCTTATTAACAAAAACAGTTCTATAAGTTGCCTACATCCATGCGTGCTAAGTTGTTTCAGTTGTGTCTGACTCTGTGACCCTATGGACTGTAGCCCACCAGGCTCCTCTGTCCTTGGGATTCTCCAGCCAAGAATACTGGAGTGGGTTTACATTTCCTTAGTTGCAATTTCCTTCTCCAGGGGATCTTCCCAACTCAGGGATTGAACCCATGTCTCTTATGTCTCTTGCATTGGCAGTCAGGTTCTTTACCACTACTGCCACCTGGGAAGCCCCTAGCTTGACACTATTTTTAACCAACTTTCTGGAAAAAGTGGAGAGAGTTTCATAGCTCTACAGCTTTGAAAACACATTTATGTAGGGAAAAAAAAGTTTAACCTCAAATATAGAGTGACTATCTCACAGCAATCAAATGCTATTACAGGGCATCCTACTGCAAATCCTTGAGCAATTTTATGGTTAGGTCTGCTGTCTCTTTGTTACTTGGGACCACACTATGTGACCTGCTCACCATCAGAAGGGAAAGCGGTGCTAGTGGTTAAGTAGGTGGCATGGACAGCACTGTTGCTGACAACATATGTGAACCTGAACAAGCAGCTCAGAGAAACTCAGAGATACCTGTTTCTCAACCTGGTGCTCAATCTAGACTAGGAGTTTTGAGCATGAAAGGTAGTATCAGGCAGACCTGGCTTGAATCCATTTCTTCCAATTATCAGCTGAGTTACCTTATTCACTACAAATCTCTTTTCTTGTTTGTAAAATAGAGGTAATAACTAACACCTTTCACTTACAGTTATTTGACTGTAAATGGCATCACTTGTGGCATTATTTTCCTTTAGAGCACTTATCTCAGTTTGTATGTATACAGTTATTCATGTATTTCTGGATTAATTAGCCTATTGGCTTAGTAAAATATTTGCCTGTTTTACTAGATTGTTAAGTTGGTGAAGACAGGGCCGTATCTATTTTGTCCATCACTTTATACCTGCACAGAGTAAAGTATCCACCACCTAATAGTTATTCAACAAATATTTATAGAATGGACAAACAAAATGCTAAACACAGTGCTATATGTGCTACTTTAATGTAATAAAGTAGCCAACTAAAGAACAAAAATAAACACAAAAAAGGAATAGTAATTTCTTTTTAAACTTATTTGATGTAGGTGGTCTTGACCTCCTCCTTCAACCAATTCTTGGTCAATTTTAGCATGCTTAAGTCTCTGTAGCATTCAGTGTCCAGCTTACTTTATTTCATCGCTCACTCCGTTACTCAGAACCTCCTTTTACTGGCTTTCCCCTGACTCTTTCTTAACACTGCAAGACCCATGGCTTCTGGCCTCTGGGAGAAGCCTCCCTTAAGGAGGAGGACTGGCCCTTGTATAGATCTGATATTGGTTTTTCCTTGCTCTCCTGCAACTTCTGTGTACTGAAGGGCTGTCTGTCATACAGTGCTTCTGACTGACTCACTGGTGAGTGAATTATTCTTTTTTTTTTTTTTTTAGAGTGAGTCTATATTGAAACATATTCAACCTAATTAATCCATACCACAAGTTAAAAAATAGAACACTCAGATTTTATTTTTTCATACGCCACCCCCTCCAGACACACACACACAATATAAACTTCTGTGTAACAAGACAACACAGCCCAGATTCTGGCTCACGTATTCTAAATGATATTAAGTGCATTCAAATTCTTGTACAAAGAGGAAGTGTGGCCAGAGTCCTAGGAGCAGCAGTGACAAGCACCAGCTTGATTTTAACCAAGATCCAGAGACAAAAGCCCCTTTATGTAGGCAGCAATTTCCTAGGGAATGAACAGATGTCTAATTTATCTTTGCTGTCGCTGCTAGGTCTCTTCAGTCATGTCCGACTCTGTGCGACCCCATAGACGGCAGCCCACCAGGCTCCCCCTTCCCTGGGATTCTCCAGGCAAGAACACTGGAGTGGGTTGCCATTTCCTTCTCCAATGTGAAAGTGAGAAGTGAAAGTGAAGTTGCTCAGTCATCTGACTTGTAGCGACCCCACGGACTGCAGCCTACCAGGCTCCTCCGTCCATGGGATTTTCTAGGCAAGAGTACTGGAGTGTCTTGCCATTGACTTCTAATAATTTATCTTTCAGTTCAGTCAGTTCAGTTCAATCGCTCAGTCGTGTCCGACTCTTTGCGACCCCATGAATCACAGCTCGCCAGGCCTCCCCATCCATCACCAACTCCCGGAGTTCACTCAAACTCACGTCCATAGAATCGGTGATGCCATCCAGAAAAATATGGAATGCTTCACAAATTTGCGTGTCATCCTTGTGCAGCCCTAAAGTCTCAGTGTGTCAATTCCCCTGCTTTCTGAATCTGGTATCTGAGTTTAGATATGCAGAAAACAAATCAATGAAAATTGCTCCTTGAATTTCCCTCCACATATTTGATATTTTCCATGTGTCATTTAATCGAATCTTATCATTTATCAGAATCATACTTGATTTTGAAAATGCTAAATCCTTGTCTTGTTTATGTCTATTGATATTTGTGATCCGATGGACTGTAGCCCACTAGGTTCCTCTCTGTCCATGGGATTCTCCAGGCAAGGATACTGCAGTGGGTTGCCATTTCCTTCTCCAAGGGATCTTCCTGACCCAGGGATCAAACCTGGGTTTCCTGTACTGCAGACAGACTCTTTACTGTCTGAGCCACCAGAGAAGTCCTGATATAATTCATAAAACTTTCTAAAGAAAAATAAACAGAGTCGATTGTTAGGACAGCTATGTATAGCGAAACATAGGCTTGTTAATATGAATTATTGTGTTTTGTGAATTCATACTGTAAATATTTTCATTTTTATTTTTCCCAAATTTCTCACATATAAAATTTCACATATTCATATTCTCTAAAGTGGAAGTAAACAAGTAGTTTAGTCTATAAATCTCAGCATCTTTTTGTGGGTTTTTTTCCTTCCATGGGCCTGGGAAAGTGCTCAGACAGGATGACTGAAATATGAGCGGACAATGGTACCATTTTTCTTGCAGTTATTCTTCAAACTTCTCTGCAAGGACATCTTTGTTTGGTTCATACATTTCAGGTATGTTCTTTTTTTAGTGTTTCAGCTACAGAAAGAATTCTCAGGGTCTGAGGAATGAGTAGTTGTGTGGTTTGTCAGGTAATGTCACTTCAGAAACTATGATCTGTACATGACAATATGTAGCTCCTACCTGGGATCTTGACAGTCGTTTCTTTTTGGAAGTATTTGGAGGTGAAAAGGAAAGTTTTCCAGGAAAGGCTGAGTGAGAAATCTGATGCAAACATGAAGATGGACTCGAACAGCAAATGCCCCAAAGCCGTGCTGTGCCACTGATCACAGGGTCAGCCCCGTCTTGTACCGGGACTGTTATAACAGCTACCAAACTGGTTCCCTTGACTTTAACCTCCATACCAATATGTCTTAAATATTTTTGCTCATTTTTTTTTAACCATTGTGCTTGAAACCTTTAAAAAGTAACCATATTTACCACGTTTTAGGGTTTTTGGCCTTGTTGTATTTAGTAGTTTATTTCTAATCCTCATGGTAACACTGCAGGGGAACAATTATGAGACCTGTTTTATGTTATGCTATTTATGTGGCATTATTTAACCATGATTCTGTTGAAATATAAGTCAGATCATATTGACTCTTCTGCTCAACACCCTCCAATGGCTTCCCTTCTTATGTAGAGTCAAGGGTAAAGTCCTCACCATCAGGCCTTATCTCATTTGACTCCCCACCACTTCTCAGACCTCTTCTATCCCCTCACTCTTGGGTGAGGGTTTCCTTGTCACTCGTCCTCCACAACATTTCATAACTCCTTCCCTGATTTATGTTTTATCCTTAGCACCCATCACTCTCTAAAATACAAATGATGTTACTGATTTCTGTAATCTTATGCATTGTTTGCTTTCCTCCGCTAGACTGTCATTACGATAAGAACAGGGATTTTTGTCCTTTTGTTCACTACCATATTCCTAGCACTTAGCACATGACTGGCACTTACTAAATATCTGCCAAAGTAAAAATTTATTCCTTTACATTTTAAAACTATGAACTACATCATTTACACACAGAGCTGATATACTGGTAGAAACAGTTGAAAGATTACTAAGAAAATTACCAACACTTTAGATGTCAACAGTGTACTCCTTCTCCCTGGTGTCCACCTTTATCTTCTCAGATTTGCCTTTATGAATTAAAAAAAAAACAGTCTCTTGTGTTTCTTAGGGTTTATCACTTATGTATATATCTCTTGGGGCTTCCTTGGTGGCTCAGTGGTAAAGAATCTGCCTGCAAAGCAGAAGGCCTGAGTTCCATGCCTGGGTGGAAAAGATCCCCTGGAAAAGGGAATGGCAACCCACTCCAGTATTCTTTTTTTTTTTTTTCCGCAAGAAATCACATTTTATTTAGCACGTATTTCAGAACAGAATTTACTAGATCAACATTTTTTTCCTATAATTCAATGTTACAGACTCTCATGAGAATTTCTTAAGCTCTTTTAAAGATACAGCCTTTAAGAATGCAATCTAAAAGTCAATAGCTGCATGTATATTACCATATGTAAAACAGATGACCAGTGCAAGTTTGACACATGAAGCAGGGCACTCAAAGCCCGGTGCTCTGGGATGACTCAGAAGGATGGGGTGAGAGGGAGGTGGGAGCAGGGGTCCAGGACAGGGAGACACATGCGTACCCATGGGTGATTCAAGTCTGTGTACAGCAATAACCACCACAATATTGTAAAGAAATTATCTTCCAATCCACTCCAGTATTCTTGCCTGGAGAATTCCATGGACAGAGGAGCCTGGTGGGCTACAGTCCATGGGATTGCAAATAGTTGAATATTATTGAGCAGTTAACAGACAGACACACACACACACACACACACATACATGTATCTCTTAACAACCTATTCAAGTTTGCATAATTTTTAATCAGATTGCTTAGGTTTTTTCATTTCTGTATCTGTTTGGGTTCTTTGCTATTAAGCTTTGTGAAGAACACACACTTTTTAATCCCTTTCTCCTGAGGTCCCATTTAATCCAGAACCATAAAGACCACAAAAGAAGACCACTAGCAAAGAGAGATTTCAACAACTGTCTAGAAGATATTCTAGAGTGACTGGGAAAAGAGTGACTGATGAATGAGACAGAGAAAGTTGTAGTCCACAGCTGTGGAGGAAATTTCAGAATCATTGAATGACCTTTTTAATACTAACAAGTGAGTAAAGAGAAATGTGACCTCAAAAAACTGAAGCTTATGAAATCTCCACCAAAAATTGCCAGAAATTTCTCACCCATGGGAGCAAACAAGGAAACAAAGTGAGGAGGGTCTTTCTTAAGGAAATGCTGTGTTTTGACCTGTGGTGCTGGAGAAGACTCTTGAAAGTCTCTTGGACTGCAAGGAGATCCAACCAGTCCATCCTAAAGGAAATCAGTCCTGGGTGTTCATTGGAAGGACTTATGCTGAAGCTGAAACTCCAATACTTTGGCCACCTGATGCTAAGAACTGACTCAATTGAAAACACCCTGATGCTGGGAAAGATTGAAGGTGGGAGGAGAAGGGGGTGACAAAGGATGAGATGGTTAGATAGCATCACTAACTCAATGAGCATGAATCTGAGCAAGCTCCAGGAGTTGGTGATGGACAGGGAAGCCTGGCGTGTTGCAGTCCATGGGGTCGCAAAGAGTCGGACATGACTGAACTGAATTGAGGGCACTAGAGCAGTTAGTGTAGTAATGAGCACCTCCAAAATGCTGTGGATTCAGTGAGTCACTTTGTGCAATAGTCTTCTCTCTTTAAAGCAAAATGTGTGAGTGAACAAGCGTCTTGCTTGTGCAAAGTCTCTAGTCACCTTTTATATTGCTACATCTTAAACTATGCAGGGCAAAGAATAACTAGTTGAGGACAGTCAGCAACATGAAAAGAAGAGTGAGGAGAAGCAAAACCAATCAAAAACCTAAAAAGAGCTCTTAGAAAATAATAAAAGAATTGTAAAGATTTCACACAATGTATAACAAGTAGACAAAGAAACAAATCTGTTAGAGAAATGAGAGACTTTGAGAATTAATTCCACTGAGTTTCACTGTTTGATTACCTGGAGTTTCAAAAAGACATTGGAAAGTTAGAGAGAGCAACAACTAGATGCTAGAAGATGCAATGATGTGACACCTTCAACATCCTAAGAGAAAATAATCTACATTCTAGAATTCTTTTCGATTTCCGTGTGTCTGCCCTCTAATGCCCCTCCCAATACCTACCGTCTTATTTGGGTTTCACTTACCTTGGTCGTGGAGTATCTCTTCACAGCTGCTCCACCAAAGTGCAGCCGCTGTACCTTACCTTGGACGAGGGGTATCTCCTCAAGGCCGCCCCTCCTGGCCTTGAATGTGGAGTAGCTCCTCTCGGCCCTCCTGTGCCTGTGCAGCCACCGCCTCTTGGATGTGGGACAGCTCCTCTCGGCCACCGCCCTGGCCTCAGGCATGGGGTAGCTCCTCTCGGCCGCTCTTCTGTGTGTGGTCGGTTGTGCCGAGCCGGTGTCTCTCGCGTCTGCGCCGCCGGAGCCGGCGTCTCTCACGTCTGCGCCGCCGGAGTTCCAGAAAAATGTCTATTTCTGCTTCATTGACTATGTCAAAGCCTTTGACCGTGTGGATCACAATTAGCTGTGGAAAATTCTGAAAGAGATGGGAATACCAGACCACCTGACCTGCCTCTTGAGAAACCTGTATGCAGGTCAGGAAGCAACAGTCAGAACTGTACATGGAACAACAGACTGGTTCCAAATAGGAAAAGGAGTACATCAAGGCTGCATATTGTCACCTTGCTTATTTAACTTATATGTAGAGTACATCATGAGGAACGCTGGGCTGGAAGAAGCACAAGCTAGAATCAAGATTGCTGGGAGAAATATCAATAACCTCAGATATGAAGATGACACCACCCTTATGGCAGAAAGTAAAGAGGAACTAAAAAGCATCTTGATGAAAGTGAAGGAGGAGAGAGAAAAAGTTGGCTTGAAGCTCAACATTCAGAAAACGAAGATCATGGCATCTGGTCCCATCACTTCATGGGAAATAGATGGGGAAACAGTGGAAACAGTGTCAGACTTTGTTTTTTTGGGCTCCAAAATCACTGCAGATGCTGATTGCAGCCATGAAATTAAAAGACGATTACTCCTTGGAAGGAAAGTTATGACCAGCCTAGATAGTATATTAAAAAACAGACATTACTTTGCCAACCAAGGTCCGTCTAGTCAAGGCTATGGTTTTTCCCGTGGTCATGTATGGATGTGAGAGTTGGACTGTGAAGAAAGCTGATCGCTGAAGAATTGATGTTTTTGAACTGTGGTGCTGGAGAAGACTCTTGAGAGTCCCTTGGACTGCAAGGAGATCCAACCAGTCCATTCTAGAGGAGATCAATCCTGGGTGTTCATTGGAAGGACTGATGCTAAAGCTGAAACTGCAATACTTTGGCCACCTCATGCATCGAGTTGACTCACTGGAAAAGACTCTGATGCTGGGAAGGATTGGGGGCTGGAGGAGAAGGGGACGACAGAGAATGAGATGGCTGGATGGCATCACCGACTCGATGGACCTGAGTTTGAGTGAACTCCGGGAGTTGGTGATGGACAGGGAGGCCTGGGGTGCCGTGATTCATGGGGTCGCAAAGAGTCGGACACGACTGAGCGACTGAACTGAATACATAAATCTATTTTTTTTCAAGTTCCTTCCCCATTTAGGTGTTAGAAAATAGTGACCAACAGCAGGTCCTTGTTGATTATCCATTTTAACTATAGCAGTGCATACATGTCCATCTCACACGCCCTAACCATCCTTTCTCCTCACCCTTTCCACCTGATAATCATAAGTTCATTTGTTCTCTAAATCTGTGAGCTTATTTCTGTTTTATAAATAAGTTCATTTATATCATTTCTTTTTAGATTCTGCCTATAAGTGATATCATATGATATTTTGCTTTGTTTGCCTTACTTCTCTCAATATGACCATCTTTAGTTCCATCCATATTGCTGCAAATAGCATTATTTCATTTTTTAAAAAGACAGCCTGGTCTCTTGCTAAGCAAATCTTCTCACTTTCTCAGTTAACTCTATCTTCTAGCCACACTGAACTATTTGCACTTCTTCAAATACATGATGCCTAATCTCACTGGTAAACTTTGCATACTCCGTTTCCTCTCTTAGGATCGCTCTTCCAACTTTGTCCCCACCTCTCTGAAAACTCGTTGTCCAGAAAGTCTTTCCTGATATCTCATAGAAGCCTGTTTATGCTAAGACGGCTTAGGAATAGGACAGAGAGACCACTTTCTCCCCCACAAATTCATCAAAAGAACATTTGAACCCTGAGTAAATTCCACAAAACAACTTCTGAATGCTGGCAGAGGACAGCAGGCACCCAGAAAAGCAGCCCATTGTCTTTGAAAGGAGGTAGGAAAAATTATAAAAGATAAAAAGAGAGACAAAAGAGGTAGGGATGGAGATCCTTCCAGGGAAAGGAGTCTTAAAAAAGAAGTTTCCAAACAAAAGGAAACCCTCTCACTGGCAAGTCTGTGGCGAGCCTTGGAACCTCAGAGGACAACATAACCGGGAGGAAAAATAAATAAATAATTTAAACCCACAGATTACGTGCCCAACAGTAACTCCCAGAGGAGAAGCAGTGGCAGACACCTACATCCGCCACTAGCAAACAAGGCCTGGGCAGGGAGGTACAGGCTGCATTGCTTAGAGTAAGGACGGGCCTGTATACCGCGCGGGCAATCTGAGGGAACTAACTTGAGACAGCAAACCAGACTGTGGGATAGCTATCCCGCGAAAAGCCCTAACCTAAGACACTGCCAGGCCCACTCACAGAACAAAGGACTGAGCAGAGCTAGGCAGCTGCAGAAGGACCATACTCTGCCAGACACAGGCAGGCGATGGCAGCCAGAGCCTGAAGGGGGCAATCGCGGCCCCAGAGAGGCATCATCTACCAAACTGCAAGCAGGCTTAGTTGCTAACCAAGACTTCTTGGGATTCTGGAAGGTTGACATCCACTGGGAGGGTTGCAGCCAGAGATCAGCTCCCCAGAAGAGACACACGGCACACCTGAGAAGGCACGTCCATTGTACACTCAGAACACCGAGCAGCAGGGACGGGGAAGACGATAAGTTGCAGCGAATGCACTCGCCAAGCACCTGGTTACCTGAGCTGCTTGGACCTGGGAAGGGCACAAAACGCAGGCCCAACCGAGTCTGTGCCTTTGTGGAGTACCCGAGTACCTGAACCTGAGTGGCTTAGACCTAGGAAGTGCATATAACCTAGGGCGGGCCTCAGACAGTTCCCGGCAGAGCAACCTGGAGCCTAAGCAGTATAGACAAGGAAAGCACACAAGCAGTGAGTGGGGGCAAACCCAGTGTGGCCGAGACACTGCGAGCACATGCCAGTGTTATTTGTTTGCAGTGTTCCTCCCTCCCCACAGCAGGACTGAACAAGTGAGCCTAAAAATGTGTCCACCACTGCCCCCTTGTGTCAGGGCGGAAATTAGACACTGAAGAGACCAGCAAACAGAAGCTAAAACAAACAGAGGGAAATGCCTTGGAAATGAAGGTGCAATAAATTAAAACCCTGTATTTAGCATCAACTACATAGGAAGGGGCCTATACATCTTGAGAAGTATAAGCCGGATCAAGGAACTATCTGAAAATAAACTTACCCAACACTGTCCACAACAGCACCAGAGAAAGTCCTAGATATATTTTTACTATTATAATTTTTAAAATTAAAAAAAAATTAAGTCCTCTATTACTCCTTTATTTCCATTTTTATAACCTACTATTATTTTGAAAAAAAAAAAACAGACCTTATTTTTTAAAGCAAATTTCATATATATATATTTTATAATATCTGTGACTTTGTTTTTTCTTTAATATTGTGTTTTTGAGAATCCAAACTCTACTCTAGATTTTTAATATATGCTTTTTGGTATTTGTTATCAACTTTGTACCTTTAAGAACCCAATCTTCACTACCCATTTTTATTTGGGAGTGAGATTACTACTTGATTTCTCTCTTCCCCTTTTGACTCTGCTTTTTCTCCACCAGGTCGCCTCTATCTCCTCCCTCCCCCTTCTCTTCTCGACCCAACTCTGTGAATCACTTTGTGTGTTCTGGACTGTGGAGAACACTTAGGGAACTGATTACTGGCTGGATCTGTCTCTCTCCTTTCGGTTCCCCCTTTTTATCCTTTTGGCCCCCTCAGTCTCCTTCCTCCCTCTTCACTTCTCTGTAAAACTCCATGAACATCTCTGAGGCATGCAGACTGTGGAGAGCACATAAGGAAGTGATTACTGGCTAGCTTGCTCTCACCTCCTCTTCTCTTCCTCGTCACCTCTGTCTCCCTCCTCCCTCTTCTCTTCTCCATGTAACTCTGTGAACCTCTCTGGGTGACCATCACTATGCAGAAACTTTTCATCATTAACCCAGATGTTTTATCATTGAACTGTATAGATGTAGAACTCTTGACGCTACTGTAAAAATAAGACTAAAAACCAGAGGCAGGAGGCTTAAGTCCAAATCCTGAGACCACCAGAGAACTTTTGACTCCAGGGAACATTAATGGATAGGAGCTCATCAAACACCTCCATACCTACGCTGAAACCAAGCACCATCCAAGGGCCAACAAGTTCCAGGGCAAGACATACCACACAAATTCTCCAGCATCTAAGGGACATAGCCCTGAGCTTCAATATGCTGGCAGCCCAAAGTCACGCCAAACCTATTGACCTCTCATAATTCATTACTGGACACTTCATTGAATTCCAGAGAGAAGAAATTCAGCTCCACCCACCAGAACACCAAGCTTCCCTAATCAAGAAACCTTCACAAGCTACCCATCCAACCCCACCCATAGAGAGGAAACTCCACAATAAAGAGAACTCCACAAAATGCTAGAATACGGAAAGACCACCCCAAACACAGCAATCTAAACAAGAAGAAATGGCAGAGAAATAACCAGAAAGTTAAGGAATAGGAAAAATGTCCACCAAACCAAATAAAAGAGGAAGAGACAGGGAACCTATCTGATAAAGAATTCCTAATATTTATAGTGAAAATGATCCAAAATCTTAAAAACAAAATGGAATTACAGATAAATAGCCAGGAGACAAGGACTGAGAAGATGCAAAAATGGTTTAAAAAAGACCTAGAGGAAATAAAAAAGAGTCAATAAATAATTAATGCAGTAAATGAGATCAAAAACACTCTGGAAGGAACCAACAGTAGAATAATGGAGGCAGAAGATAGGATAAGTGAGGTAGAAGATAGAATGGTAGAAATAAATGAAACAGAGAGGAAAAAAGAAAAACGAACTAAAAGAAATGAGGAAAATCTCACAGACCTCTGGGACAATGATAAACACCCCAACATGCGAATCATAGGAGTCCCAGAAGAAGAAGACAAAAAGAAAGACCATGAGGAAATACTTGAGGAGATAATAGTTGAAAACTTCCCTAAAATTGGGAGGGAAATAACCACTCAAGTCCAAGACACCCAGAGAGTCCCAAACAGGATAAACCCAAGGTGAAACATCACAGACACATATTACTCAAATTAACAAAGATCAAACACAAAGAACAAATATTAAAAGCAGCAAGGGAAAAAAACTAACAAAACACAAGTGGGTTCCAATAAGGATAACAGCTGATCTTTCAATAGAAACTCTTCAGGCCAGGAGGGAATGGCAGGGCATATTTAAAGTGATGAAAGAAAATAACCTACAGCCCAGATTACTGTACCCAGCTAAGATCTCATTCAAATATGAAGGAGAAATCAAAAGCTTTACAGAAAATCAAAAGCTGAGAGAATTCAGCATAAACAAACCAGCTCTCCAACAAATGCTAAAGGACCTTGTCTAGACATGAAACACAGAAAGGGTGCATAAACTCGAACCCAAAACAATAAAGCAAATGGCAATGGGTTCATACTTATCAATAATTACCTTAAATATAAATGGGTTGAATGCCCCAAACAAAAGACAAAGGCTGACTGAATGGATACAAAAACAAGAACCCCATATACGTTGTCTACAAGAGACCCACCTCAAAACGAGGGACACATACAGACTGAAAGTGAAGGGCTGGAAAAAGATATTCCATGCAAATAGAGACCAAAAGAAAGCAGGAATAGCAATACTCATATCAGATAAAATAGACTTTAAAATAAAGGCAGTGAAAAGAGACAAAGAAGGAAACTACATAATGATCAAAGGATCAATCCAAGAAGAAGATATAACAATTATAAATATTTATGCACCCAACATAGGAGCACCGCAATATGTAAGACAATTACTAATTACTAACAAGTATGAAAGGGGAAATTAACAAAAATGCAATAATAGTGGGAGATTTTAATACCCCACTTACATCTATGGATAGATCAACTAAACAGAAAATTAACAAGGAAACACAAACTTTAAATGATGCAATAGACCAGTTAGACCTAATAGATAGCTATAGGACATTTCACCCCAAAACAATGAATTCCACCTTTTTCTCAAGTGCACACGGGACCTTTTCCAGGAGAGATCACATCCTGGGCCATAAATCTAGCCTTGGTACATTCAAAAAAAATTGAAATCATTCCAAGCATCTTTTCTGACCACAATGCAGTAAGATTAGATCTCAGTTACGGGAGAAAAACCATTAAAAATGCCGACATATGGAGGCTGAACAACACGCTGCTAGATAACGAACAAATCATAGCAGAAATCAAAGAGAAATCAAAATATGCATAGAAATGAATAATAATGAAAACACGACAACCCAAAACCTCTGGGACACTGTAAAAGCAGTGCTAATGGGGAAGTTCATGGCAATACAGGCACACCTCAAGAAACAAGAAAAAAGTCAACTAAATAACCTAACCCTACATCTAAAGCAACTAGAAAAGGAAGAAATGAAGAACCCCAGGGTCAGGAGAAGGTAAGAAATCGTAAAAATTAGGGCAGAGATAAATGCAAAAGAAACAAAAGAGACCATAGCAAAAATCAACAAAGCCAACAGCTGGTTCTTTGAGAAGGTAAATAAAATTGACAAACCACTAGCCAGACTCATCAAGAAACAAAGGGAGAAGAACCAAATCAATAAAATTAGAAATGAAAATGGAGAGATCACAACCGACAACACAGAAATACAAAGGATTATTAGAGAATACTATCAGCAATTATATGGCAATAAAATGAATCAGTCAGTTCAGTTCAGTCGTTCAGTCGTGTCCGACTCTCTGCGACCCCATGAATCACAGCACGCCAGGCCTCCCTGTCCATCACCAACTCCCGGAGTACTCAAACTCATGTCCACAGAGTCGGTGATGCCATCCAGCCATCTCATTCTCCGTCGTCCCCTTCTCCTCCCGCCCCCAAACTTTCCCAGCATCAGAGTCTTTTCCAGTGAGTCAACTCGTCGCATGAGGTGGCCAAAGTATTGCAGTTTCAGCTTTAGCATCAGTCCTTCCAATGAACACCCAGGATTGATCTCCTTTAGAATGGACTGGTTGGATCTCCTTGCAGTATAAGGGACTCTCAAGAGTCTTCTCCAACACCACAGTTCAAAAGCATTGATTCTTCGGCGATCAGCTTTCTTCACAGTCCAACTCTCACATCCATACATGACCACGGGAAAAACCATTGCCTTGACGAGACGGACCTTGGTTGGCAAAGTAATGTCTCTGCTTTTTAATATACTATCAAGGTTGGTCATAACTTTCCTTCCAAGGAGCAAGCGTCTTTTAATTTCATGGCTGCAATCAGCATCTGCAGTGATTTTGGAGCCCAAAAAAATAAAGTCTGACACTGTTTCCACTGTTTTTCCATCTATTTCCCATGAAGTGATGGGACCAGATGCCATGATCTTTGTTTTCTGAATGTTGAGCTTCAAGCCAACCTTTTCACTCTCCTCTTTCACTTTCATCAAGAGGCCTTTGAGTTCCTCTTCAATTTCTGCCATAAGGGTAATGTCATCTGCATATCTGAGGTTATTGATATTTCTCCCTGCAATCTTGATTCCAGCTTGTACTTCTTCCAGCCCAGCGTTCCTCATGAGGTACTCTGCATATAAGTTAAATAAGCAGGGTGACAATATACAACCTTGACGTACACCTTTTCCTATTTGGAACCAGTCTGTTGTTCCATGTCCAGTTCTAACTGTTGCTTCCTGACCTGCATACAGGTTTCTCAAGAGGCAGGTCAGGTGGTCTGGGATTCCCATCTCTTTTAGAATGTTCCACAGTTTATTGTTATCGACACAGTCAAAGGCTTTGGCATAGTCAATGAAGCAGAAATAGATGTTTTTCTGGAACTCTCTTGCTTTCTCCATGATCCAGCGGATGTTGGCAATTTGATCTCTGGTGCCTCTGCCTTTTCTAAAACCTGCTTGAACATCTGGGAGTTCACGGTTTACATACTGCTGAAGCCTGGCTTAGAGAATTTTGAGCATGACTTTACTTGAGTGGGAGATGAGTGCGATTGTGCGGTAGTTTGAGCATTCTTTGGCATTGCCTTTCTTTGGGATTGGAATGAAGACTGACCTCTTCCAGTCCTGTGGCCAGCACTGAGTTTTCCAAATCTGCTGGCATATTGAGCGCAGCACTTTCACAGCATCATCTTTCAAGACTTGAAATAGCTCAACTGGAATTCCATCACCTCCACTAGCTTTGTTAGTAGTGATAACCTGGAAGAAATGGAAAAATTCCTAGAAAAGTACACCTTCCCAAAACTGAACCAGGAAGTAATAGAAAATCTGAACAGACCCATCACAAGCATGGAACTAGAGGCTGTAATCAGAAATCTTCTAGCAAAAAAAGCCCAGGTCCAGACGGCTTCACAGCTGAATTCTACCAAAAATTTAGAGAAGAGCTAACACTTATTCTACTCAAACTCTTCCAGAAAATTGCTGAGGAAGGAAAACTTCCAAACTCATTCTATGAGGCCAAAATCACCCTAATCCCAAAACCTGGTAAAGATCCCACAAAAAAAGAAAACTGCAGGCCAATATCACTGATGAACATAGATGTAAAAATCCTTAACAAAATTCTAGCAATCGGAATCCAACAACACATTAAAAAGATCATACATCATGACCAAGTGGGCTTTATCCCAGGAATGCAAGGATTCTTCAATATCCGCAAATCAATCAATGTAATACACCACATTAACAAAGTGAAAAATAAAAATCATATGATTATCTCAAGAGATGAAGAGAAAGCCTTCGACAAAATTCAACATCCATTTATATAAAAACCCTCCAGAAAGTGGAAATAGAAGGGACATATCTCAACATAATAAAAGCTATATATGACAAACCCACAGAAAACATTATCCTCAACGGTGAAAAACTGAAAGCATTTCTCCTAAAGTCAGGAATAAGACAAGGGTGCCCACTCTCACCATTACTATTCAGTATTGTTCTGGAAGTTTTGGCTACAGCAATCAGAGCAGGAAAAGACATAAAAGGAATAAAAATTGGAAAAGAAGAAGTAAAACTTTCACTGTTCCCTGATGACATGATCCTCTACACAGAAAACCCTAAAGACTCTACCAGAAAACTACTAGAGCTAATCAATGAATACAGTAAAGTTGCAGGATATAAAGTCAACACACAGAAATCCCTTGCATTCCTATACACTAATAATGAGAAAATAGAAAGAGAAATTATGGAAACAATTCCATTCACCATTGCAACGAAAAGAATAAAATACTTAGGAATATATCTACCTAAAAATAAAAGACCTATATATAGAAAATTATAAAACACTGGTGAAAGAAGTCAAAGAGGACACTAATAGATGGAAAAATATACCATGTTTATGGATCGTAAGAATCAATATAGTGAAAATGAGTATACTACCCAAAGTAATCTATAGATTCAATGCAATCCCTATCAAGCTACCAACAGTATTTTTCACAGAACTAGACCAAATAATTTCACAATTTGTATGGAAATACAAAAAACTCGAATAGCCAAAGCAATCTTGAGAAAGAAGAATGGAACTGGAGGAACCAACCTGCCTGACTGGAGGCTCTACTACAAAGCCACAGTCATCAAGACAGCATGGTACTGGCACAAAGACAGAAATATGGATCAATGGAGCAAAATAGAATGCCCAGTGATAAATCCACGCACCTATGGACACCTTATCTTTGACAAAGGAGGCAAGAATATTCAATAGAGAAGAGACAATCTCTTTAACAAGTGGTGCTGGGAAAACTGGTCAGCCACTTGTAAAAGAATGAAACTAGAACACTTTCTAACACCATACACAAAAATAAACTCAAAATGGACTAAAGATCTAAATGTAAGACCAGAAACTATAAAACTCCTAGAGGAGAACATAGGCAAAACACTCTCCGACATAAATCACAGCAGGATCCTCCATGACCCACCTCCAAGAATATTGGAAATAAACGCAAAAATAAACAAATGGGACCTAATTAAAATTAAAAGCTTCTGCACAACAAAGGAAATTATAAGCAAGGTGAAAAGACACCCTCAGAATGGGAGAAAATAATAACAAATGAAGCAACTGACAAAGAATTAATCTCAAAAATATACAAGCAACACCTGTAGCTCAATTCCAGAAAAATAAATGACCCAATCAAAAAATGGGCCAAAGAACTAAACAGACATTTCTCCAAAGAAGACATACAGATGGCCAACAAATTCATGAGATGATGCTCAACATCACTCAAAATCAGAGAAATGCAAATCAAAACCACAATGAGGTACCATTTCATGCCAGTCAGAATGGCTTCTATCCAAACGTCTACAAGCAATAAATGCTGGAGAGGGTGTGGAGAAAAGGGAACCCTCTTACACTGTTGGTGGGAATGCAAACTCGTACAGCCACTATGGAGAACAGTGTGGAGATTCCTTAAAAAACTGGAAATAGAATTGCCGTACTACCCAGCAATCCCACTGCTGGGCATACACACCAAGGAAACCAGAATTGAAAGAGACACATGTACTCCAATGTTCATTGCAGCACTGTTTATAATAGCCAGGACATGGAAGCAACCTAGATGTCCATCTGCAGACTAATGGATAAGCAAGCTGTGATACATATACAGTGGAGTATTACTCAGCCATTAAAAAGAATACATTTGAGTCAGTTCTAATGAGGTGGATGAAACTGGAGTCTATTAAACAGAGTAAAGTAAGCGAGAAAATAAAACACTCATACAGTATACTAATGCATATATTTGGAATTTAGAAAGATGGTAACTATAATCTTGTATGTGAGACAGCAAAAGAGACAGAGATGTATAGAATAGTCTTATGGACTCTGCGGGAGACGTCGAGGGTGGGATGATTTGGGAGAATGGCATTGAAACATATATATTATCATGTGTGAAACGTATCGCCAGGCCAGGTTCGATGCATGATACAGGATGCTCGGGGCTGGTGCACTGGGATGACCCAGAGGGATGATATGGGGAGGGAGGTGGGTTCAGGATGGGGAACAAATGTACACCCGGGGCGGATTCATGTCAGTGTATGGCAAAACCAATACAATAATGTAAAGTAATTAGCCTCCAATTAAAATAAATAAATTAAATAATAAAAATAAAAAATATACAAAGTAGCCTACTTATTCCTCAACACAATATTTTTTATTTTGTATTATAATTTGATATCCTCTCTCTCATTAGACAGCAAGCTTCCGAAAGTTATTAATAGTGGCTTATTCTTCTCTACTTGTACCATATTATTTAACACAGTTGCTGGCAAACAGCAGGTGCTCAAAAGATGTTTATTGTAGCGATTAATTTTTTGCTTGTAATTAGAAATAAAGAATCTAATTTGCCCTCAATAAAAATAGGATCTTAAATGGAAAAGCAGAGTTATTTTCTTTAGTTGCCTCATATAAATGTGATCATGGGCATCACTCACTTTCATCTTTCCCATATACATAGTCAAGTGGGCCTTAGAAAGCATCACTATGAACAAAACTAGTGGAGGTGATGGAATTCCAGCTGAGCTATTTCAAACCCTGAATGATGATGCTGTGAAAGTGCTGCGCTCAATATGCCAGCAAATTTGGAAAACTCAGCAGTGTCCACAGGACTGGAAAAGGTCAGTTTTCATTCTAATCCCAAAGAAAGACAATGCCAAAGAATGCTCTAACTACTGCACAACTGCACTCATCTCACACGCTAGTAAAGTCATGCTCAAAATTCTCCAAGCAGGCTTCAACAATACGTGAACCATGAACTTCCAGATGTTCAAGCTGGTTTCAGAAAAGGCAGAGGAACCAGAGATCAAATTGCCAACATCCGCTGGATCATGGGGAAAGCAAGAGAGTTCCAGAAAAACATCTATTTCTGTTTCATTGACTATGCCAAAGCCTTTGACTGTGTGGATCACTTGTATGGTAGCTTACCCAAATTACACAAAAGTCCTTCAGAGGAAATTGAATTTTGCATGTTGAACCTGTAAACACTATGAGTATGGTCACAGTAACATCAGAGGCGTCATAAAGATAACATTTATTCATTTGAGGGAAACAAAAGCTACTAAGCTCATCTTCAAGCTGTTATAAATTCATTAGGTAACACCTTGTAAACTTAGGAGGATATAAGTTGAGCCAAAACTATCTGGATGTAAAATATATAGAACTATGAAAGTTGGAGAAGCGAATCAAAGACAAGTTTTTTTAGATGAATTTAGGACAAAAAGATCCTGGGAAAAGAATCTGGGAAAAGAAAAGGGGGAAAAGTCTTTAAATATTCTACAGCTGAAAATGCAAGGAAGTTATGATTTTTGTTCAGTGAAAAATAAATGTCTTCTCTCAGATACCAGTTTATTTTTGTGTTGCTATTATGCCTATTTTTTAAAAAGTATAGTAATGTCCTGTTATAAAAATATTATTGCATGGGTTTAGATAAAGTTTAGGCCCAATCATTTCTCCCAAATATTGTACAATAGCTTGAGGTTGCCACAGAGGGTGTGATAGAAAATGTTCTTCAACTATAAGTCAGAACACCTGAGGTCTCTTTCTTGGTCTGACGCCTACAAGCTTTTACTCATGTGCTTTAAATGCCCAGCATTTCACCATGCCTATTCCCTTTTCTTAGAGAATCTGCCTTGCCTTTAGCATAAAGTGAGCAGCTACTTCCTATATGACCCTGTACCCCTAGTTACATGATCCAGGGATGAAAACCTATCTCAAGCTCGGGCAATCAGATTCTCTTTTCTAGAAATTTGATCATGTCGACTTGGGGTCCAGGGCTGCCACTTGCTGGAGGCAGGCGTGCTGGGCCATATGCAAATGGATCAGTAAGCAATAAAGAATGAAGCAGGGGTGTAGAGAGAAGCACATGTGATGTGTGTATGTGCGTGACTAAGAGAGAGACAGTAAGAGCAAGAGAATGAATGAGATAGAGATGGAGACAGAGATAGAAACAGAGATAAAAATGGAGATAGAGATTGGTTGCACTGATGGCGGGAAAAGAGGGTGTGTCAAAGCATAGACCAGCTGTAAAAAATTCCACCTGGAAATGACACATCTCTGCTCACATTTCATTGACCAAAACAAGTTATATCATGACACACACCTTCAAGGGGTCAGGGCAGTGCAATCTTTCTATGTGCCAAGGAGAGGAAACCTAAACATCTGTGATCAGGGCTAATGACTACCATGTCCAGGTACCATCATAAGAGTCCAAGGAAAATCAAATGAAGTAATGTGTAAAAGCAGGTCTTTTAACTTTAAACTGGCATCTAGATGTGAGATGATTATACCTATATGGTACTTGTCTGTAATTTAACTATCATATATCTAGAGTTCATTAGACTCACCAAATTATAAAAATCAGTTTGTGGCAGGGAGTGATATGGATGTGATGGGATGCATTTTTTCACTTTGTTCTTGTTATCCTTACTGGTGTACAGAGCATATCTAGCCCAGAATAACTAAAGTTGTTCTCTGGTCCTATAACTCCATGCTGAGAGAGAACTTGAATTCTGTTAGTTGAATAATGCAGGGTGAAAGTGCTAAGAATAGCTTGATCTTCAGTTCAGATCAGTCGCTCAGTCGTGTCCGACTCTTTGCGACCCCATGAATCACAGCACACCAGGCCTCCCTGTCCATCACCAACTCCCAGAGTTCACTCAAACTCATGTCCATCGACTCGGTGATGCCATCTAGCCATCTCATTCTCTGTCGTCCCCTTCTCCTCCTGCCCCCAATCCCTCCCAGCATCAGACACTTTTCCAGTGAGTCAAGTCGTCGCATGAGGTGGCCAAAGTATTGGAGTTTCAGCTTTAGCATCAGTCCTTCAAATGAACACCCAGGATTGATCTCCTTTAGAATGGACTGGTTGGATCTCCTTGCAGTCCAAGGGACTCTCAAGAGTCTTCTCCAGCACCACAGTTCAAAAGCATCAATACTTCGGTGATCAGCTTCCTTCACAGTCCAACTCTCACATCCATACATGACCACGGGAAAAACCATTGCCTTGACTAGACGGACCTTGGTTGGCAAAGTAATGTCTCTGCTTTTTAATATGCTATCTAAGTTGCTCATAACTTTCCTTCCAAGGAGTAAGCGTCTTTTAATTTCCTGGCTGCAATCAGCATTCTCAATGATTTTGGAGCCCCCAAAAATAAAGTCTGATACTGTTTCCACTGTTTCCCCATCTATTTCCCATGTAGTGACGGGACCAGATGCCATGATCTTTGTTTTCTGAATGCTGAGCTTCAAGCCAACCTTTTCACTCTCCTCTTTCACTTTCATCAAGAGGCCTTTGAGTTCCTCTTCACTTTCTGCCATAAGGGTGGTGTCATCTGCATATCTGAGGTTATTGATATTTCTCCCGGCAATCTTGATTCCAACTTGTGCTTCCTCCAGCCCAGCGTTCTTCATGATGTATTCTGCATATAAATTAAATGAGCAGGGTGACAATATACAACCTTGAAGAACTCCTTTTCCTATTTAGAACCAGTCTGTTGTTCCATGTCCAGTTCTAACTGTTGATTCCTGACCTGCATACAGGTTTCTCAACAAGCAGGTCAGGTGGTCCTGTATTCCCATCTCTTTCAGAATGTTCCACAGTTTATTGTGATCCACACAGTCAAAGGCTTTGGCATAGTCAATGAAGCAGAAATAGATGTTTTTCTGGAACTCTCTTGCTTTCTCCATGATCCAACGGATGTTGGCAATTTGATCTCTGGTTCCTCTGCCTTTTATAAAAGTTCTGGAAGTTCACGGTTCACATATTGCTGAAGCCTGGCTTGGAGAATTTTGAGCATGACTTTCCTAGCGTGTGAGATGAGTGCAATTGTGCGGTAGTTTGAGCATTCTTTGGCATTGCCTTTCTTTGGGATTGGAATGAAGACTGACCTTTTCCAGTCCTGTGGCCACTGCTGAGTTTTCCAAATTTGCTGGCATATTGAGTGCAGCACTTTCACAGCATCATCTTTCACGATCTGAAATAGCTCAATTGGAATTCCATTACCTCCACTAACTTTGTTCGTCGTGATGCTCTCTAAGGCCCACTTGACTTCACATTCCAAGATGTCTGGTTCCAGGTGAGTGATCACGCCATCGTGATTATCTTGTTCGTGAAGATCTTTTTTGTACAGTTCTTCTGTGTATTCTTGCCACCTCTTCTTAATATCTTCTGCTTCTGTTAGGTCCATACCATTTCTATCCTTTATTGAGCCCATCTTTGCATGAAATGTTCCCTTATATCTCTAATTTTCTTGAAAATATCTCTTGTTTTTCCTATTCTGTTGTTTTCCTCTGTTTCTTTGCATTGAAAGCTGAGGAATCCTTTCTTATCTCTCCTAGCTATTCTTGGAAACTCTGCATTCAGATGCTTGTATCTTTCCTTTTCTCCTTTGCTTTTTACTTCTCTTCTTTCCACAGCTATTTGTAAGGCCTCCTCAGACAGCCATTTTCTTTTTTGCATTTCTTTTCCATGGGGATGGTCTTGGTCCCTGTCTCCTGTACAATGTCACGAACCTCCGTCAAGAGTTCATCAGGCACTCTATCTATCAGATCTAATCCCTTAAATCTATTTCTTACTTCCACTGTATAATCAGAAGGGATTTGATTTAGGTCATATCTGAATGGTCTAGTGGTTTTCCCTACTTTCTTCAATTTAAGTCTGAATTTGGCAATAAGGAGTTCATGATCTGAGCCACAGTCAGCTCCTGGTCTTGTTTTTGCTAACTGTATAGAGCTTCTCCATCTTTGGCTGCAAAGAATATAATCAATCTGATTTTGGTGTTGACTATGTGGTGATGTCCATGTGTAGAGTCTTCTCTTGTGTTGTTGGAAGAGGGTGTTTGCTATGACCAGTGCGTTCTCTTGGCAAAACTCTATTAGCCTTTGTCCTGCTTCATTCCGTGTGCCAAGGCCAGATTTGCCTATTACTCCAGGTGTTTCATGACTTCCTACTTTTGCATTCCAGCTTGATCTTCAGTTCAGTTCAGTTCAGTTCAGTTCATTCCCTCAGTCGTATCTGACTCTCCGCGACCCTATGAATCACAGCACGCCAGGCCTCCCTGTCCATCACCAACTCCCAGAGTTCACTCAAACTCATGTCCACAGAGTCGGTGATGCCATCCAGCCATCTCATTCTCTGTCGTCCCCTTCTCCTCCCGTCCCCAACCTTTCCCAGCATCAGAGTCTTTTCCAGTGAGTCAACTTGTCGCACGAGGTGGCCAAAGTATTGCAGTTTCAGCTTTAGCATCAGTCCTTCCAATGAACACCCAGGATTGATCTCCTTTAGAATGGACTGGTTAGGCACGTTAAATATCCGATTGTTTTGTAAATACTCCATTCTGAAGGCAGATGAAGGAAATGGCTTTTTTTGCACTTTCACTGTTTATTCTTCAGAATCTAAAACTCCCCCTTTTCTAACACATTAAGCAATACGCCAAGTGTCCAAGGGTCAGAATACTTGATTACCTTTTTCACAGGCAAGAGGAAAATCAGTGGGTTTAAGTGGCCTCAAAAGAGAGAAATGAGACAGAGTAGTTTCCAAAGGAAGAGGTTTCTCTACAATGGGAAAGGGTTGGTCCAATGCGGTAAGCTGAGAGAAGAAAATAAAGATCTTATGTCCATTAGGAAACTTGGAATGAGTTGAATGATATAGCGGAGACAGTCTTTATTCTATGGATGTCTAATGATTTGAAATACGCAGTGAAACCAGAAGTAGAGGACACTTTTTACACAGGTATTTGTGTATTATCTGACAGAAAGACAATTTGGTTAAGTTCTGCATCACTCTCCATTTTTACTCTTAGGGGTAAAATTCTGATCCTATATATATTTGGCAAATTTTTTTTTAAATTTATTTTATTGGAGGCAAATTACCTTGCATTAATATATTGGTTGGTTTTGCCAACCAATATATATATTCTTGCCTCCTTTGTCGAAGATAAGGTGTCCATAGGTGCGTGGGTTTATCTCTGGGCTTTCTATTTTGTTCCATTGATCTATATTTCTGTCTTTATGCCAGTACCATACTGTCTTGATGACTGTGGCTTTGTAGTAGAGCCTGAAGTCTGGCAGGTTAATTCCTCCAGTTCCATTTTTCTTCCTCAAGATTGCTTTGGCTATTCGAGGATTTTTGTATTTCCATACAAATTGTGAGATTATTTGTTCTAGTTCTGTGAAAAATATCGTTGGTAGCTTGATAGGGATTGCATTGAATGTATAAATTACTTTGGGTAGTATACTCATTTTCACAATATTTATTCTTCCAATCCACGAACACGGTATATTTCTCCATCTATTAGTGTCCTCTTTGATTACTTTCACTAATGTTTTATAGTTTTCTATGTACAAGTCTTTTGTTTCCTTGCTGCTGAGTCACTTCAGTCGTGTCCGACTCTGTGTGACCCCATAGACGGAAGCCCACCAGGCTCCCCCATCCCTGGGATTCTCCAGGCAAGAACACTGGAGTGGGTTGCCATTTCCTTCTCCAAGGAAATGTTTCCTTAGGTAGATATATTCCTAAGTATTTAATTCTTTTCGTTGCAACAGTGAATGGAATACTTTCCTTAATTTCTCTTTCTATTTTCTCATTATTGGTGTATAGGAATGCAAGGGATTTCTGTGTGTTGATTTTATATCCTGCAACTTTACTGTATTCATTGATTAGCTCTAGTAGTTTTCTGGTAGAGTCTTTAGGGTTTTCTGTGTAGAGGATCATGTCATCAGCGAACAGTGAAAGTTTTACTTCTTCTTTTCCAATTTGTATTCCTTTTATGTCTTTTCCTGCTCTGATTGCTGTAGCCAAAACTTCCAGAACTATGTTGAACAGTAGTGGTGAGAGTGGGCACCCTTGTCTTGTTCCTGACTTTAGGGGAAATGCTTTCATTTTTTCACCATTGAGGATAATGTTTGCTGTGGGTTTGTCATATATAACTTTTATTATGTTGAGATATGTCCCTTCTATTCCCACTTTCTGGAGAGTTTTTATCATAAATGGATGTTGTATTTTGTCAAAGGCTTTCTCTGCATCTCTTGAGATAATCATATGATTTTTATTTTTCAGTTTGTTAATGTGGTGTATTACGTTGATTGATTTGTGGATATTGAAGAATCCTTGCATTCCTGGGATAAAGCCCACTTGGTCATGATGTATGATCTTTTTAATGTGTTGTTGGATTCTGATTGCTAGAATTTTGTTAAAGATTTTTGCATCGATGTTCATCAGTGATATTGGCCTGTAGTTTTCTTTTTTTGTGTGATCTTTACCAGGTTTTGGGATTAGGGTGATTTTGGCCTCATAGAATGAGTTTGGAAGTTTTCCTTCCTCAGCAATTTTCTGGAAGAGTTTGAGTAGAATAGGTGTTAGCTCTTCACTAAATTTTTGGTAGAATTCAGCTGTGAAGCCGTCTGGACCTGGGCTTTTGTTTGCTGGAAGCTCTCCGATTACTTCCTCTATTTCCGTGCTTGTGATGGGTCTGTTCAGATTTCAAATTGTTTTTTTTAATTAATTTTTCCAAATAAGGATTTTAGGTAAATTAATTATGATCTAGTTACCAGCTATTATTATCTTCACTTCATAGAAGAGGCAATTTTATCATCAAAAAGCAGGAAAGACTAGTGAACAACTGGCCCTCTCTATCTCCCTTATAGAAAGTACAAAACAGAACATGTTTTAAATAATTCATACTAACTTGGGGAGAATGTGATTCTGGAAAGTTAGAAAGCTGGAGATAGAGACATAGGTCAGAGTTATGTGGGCACTTACTCTGAGGATATGATCCCACTGTTACCGGGAGATTCCAGTACATTTCCTCTCTTAGATCTTCTCTCCATACTTCTCCCCAACACCACCTCAGGGTCTGTAAAAATATCAGAGCCCTTTTCCTCTGAACTCCCTCAACAGTAAGATGACCCTCACATGTGCACTGATCACCTGGTCCTCTGTGGGTGCACAGTTCCATGGGGGGGAAATGGAACAGGGGGCATCAGCACTTGCTTGGATTATAGCCTCTTGCTTACTATCACAGGGGGTTCCAGGTAACTCAGCAGTAAATGCAGGAGGCCTGGGTTTGATCCCTGGGCTGGGAAGATCCCCTGGAGGAGGGCATGGCAACCCATTCCAATATTCTTGTCTGGAAAATCCCATGGACAGAAGAGCCTGGTGGGCTACAGTCCATGGGGTCACAAAGAGTCGAATGCTAATGAAGTGATTTAGCATGCAGGCAAGTTGCTATCACAGATAGTGATAATCCTGAACATGGTTGTAATTCTCCTAGAATGCTTATGTAAACTGCAAGAAAGAAAGAATATAGCATATCAAAAATAAATAAATTAATAAACTTCTTAGACCCGATAGGTATTGCTGTTGCAGACACAGCTAGTTAGTTACCTACTCAGCATCCATTTTCCAATTTTTCCTTACCTACAGAATTCAGATATTGTTTGCATTGACAATTTCCCTAGTCATTCGTCATACTAAATATAATCATCTTCCTAGCCTCTCTTGCAGCTAGGAGTGGCTATGTGATCCAGTTCTGGAAAATGAGATATAATCTAAACTCATGACTCCTCTGCCAGGGTGGAAAAATACTAGAGGCCAGAAAATAAACAAAATCCTGGCCAAGATTTGCTTACTATTGGTTAACTACGTCCATGAACCCATCCAATGGTCACTTCCCTGGTCCCATATGTATAATTGGATTGACATACTTGGAAGCTGGAATAACACACACACTGGCCTGCAGAGTTAGAGTTGCCCACACCCTGACCCAGATGAAGGGTCAACCAATTTCACACCAATATCACATTCTTGGAGTGGGAGAAATTATTACCACATTAAGGAGCTGAAGAATGCAGAAGCTGTGGTTTCCATCATATTTCCATCTAATTCACCTGTCTGGTCCCTGGAGAAAAGGAATAGATTGTAGATGATGACAAGAGTACCATCAACTCCAAGCAAGTGGTAGCTCAAATCATAACCACAGAGTCAGATATGTTCATTAGAAGGCATTAGTATGGTCTCAGGTATATGACATGTGGCCCCAGGTTTGGCAAATTCTTTATTTTCTGTCCCCAAGAGGATCAAAACCAGCTCACATTCTCAAGGAGGAAAATCTGTATACATTAGCAGTTTTGAACTTGTTTGATGAGAAATCTCTGATCCTTGGACATAAAGTAATCTGAAGGAATCGGAACATGGATCCTTTAAATCAATGCACTCCTGCTAATTGGACCGTAGCAGTAAGAAATGGTGAACCTGCTGGAGACCTTGGTAAGAGACCTGCCGTCTGCTCTAAGAAACAGGAGATAAATGCTGAAAGATTCAGGAGTCTGACAGATCGCTATAGTTTTTAGGAGTCCAGCTGTCAGTAGACAGATGGGACCTTCTTAGCAAAATTAAAGACTTGATCCACCACAAAGAAAGAAGCATTGTGCCTGGTAGGCCTCTTTAGGTTATGCAGGCTGTGTATTTCATATCTTGCAATACTGCTCGAGCCCATATACCAGGTAAAAATAAAGCTATCAGCTTTGAGTGGGGACACAGAGCAGGAAAGAGCTTTGAGCTTTGCAGCAAGTAAAAGTGCAAACAGCCCTGCTGCCTAAGCCATATGACACTGCAGACCCTCTGGTTTTACAGTTATTGGGGAGAGGGAGGAAGAAGTTACACTGAGTTTGTGGAAAGCTTGAAGGAAGAATCCTAATGTGAGTCCCTGGAGTTCTGGAGTAAGGCCATGCCATAAGCATTAGAGAATTTAAAACTTTTTGAAAAACAACTCTTGTTATGGTACTTGACACTGGTATAGTGAGAGATTACCTAAGTGTAGGACAGCAAGAGACTGTGCATCTGGAATTCCCCATTAGGAATTGGGTTCTGTCTGATTGACCAGTTGTAAGTGTAGGTACCCTCTGGTGAGTCCAGAGGGTACCAGTAAGCTGTAGGAAATAGTAGCCCGTATCCGTGTCATCTACTACATTTACTCCATCTCCTCTTCTTCAGACATGCCTATGGCCATCTTAGGATTTCCATGTGATCAGTTGATGCTAGAGTTTTGAGAAATCTCAAGCTTGGTTTACAGGTAGTTCAGCTAAGTAGATGAGCACAAAACTAAAAATGGATGACAATTGCCTTATAACTTCATTCACATGAGGCCAGGAAAGACAACAGTGAGGGGAAAATCTCCCAAAGGATGGAGTTTCAGGCACTACACTTGGCTGTTCACCTTTTATGGAAGTAGAAGTGGTTAGGAGTTGGAATATAAGTACAGACTCATGAGCAGTGGCAAATGGTGTGTCTGACTGGTGCGTACATGTTCAGTTGCTAAGTTGTGTTGGACTCTTTGCGACCCCATGGACCATAGCCTGCTAGGCCCTTCTGTCCATGGAATTCTCCCGGTAAAAATATTGCCATTCCCTTCTCCAGGGCATCTTTCTGACCCAGGAATTGAACCCTAGTCTCCTGCATTGCAGGCAGATTCTTTACCATCTCAGTTACCAGGTAAGACCTAGTGGGAGGATGACAAGAGGCAAATTGACATGATGCTCTTTTAGTCCTCATGATATTAAAAAGAAGTTGGTGGATTCTCAGGTACATGGTCTTAAGTTTCCATTGCCAGTTCTTAACACTATCCATAAAACTTATTTTCTAAAATAGCTGTGTTTAAGCATTACTGAGAATGCACAAACATATCCAGGGGCTATAATAAGCTACAGTTGAAATGTTTGAGTTGAATTAAGGAGCCAGAAATATGACTTCTTTCCTGTCCCCAACTGATTGATTGATTAAATTTATGCCCACCTTTCTATGTTTGATGTTTTCAACTATGAACAGCAATGTACCCTCAAAAATGGTTTGTCTGAATGCAACAGTGAGACTGCTAGGAAAAAATTACCTACAATTCTCTATAAGCCTCCAAGTCTGACCAATGGAAAACTATGAGGAACATTTCCACTGTGTGTATGTGTGTGTACTGGATTTTGATGTCCTACCAGGGTAAGCTGAGTCTCTTCCCCTTGAATTGCTGTGGAGTCTCATGGATGGGTGTACATTCCCCAAACACTACATTAAGGGATGATGGAAAGGCACATCTCTCAGACCTGTTGCAGGGACCTCTTAGCAATTTTGAGAAAGTGAAAGTCGCTCAGTCGTGTCTGACTCTTTGCGACCCCACGGACCATACCAGTCTATGGAATTCTCCAAGCCAGAATACTGAAGTGGATAGCCATTCCCTTCTCCAAGGCATCTTCCCGACCCAGGGATCAAACCCAGATCTCCCACATTGCAGGTGGATTCTTTACCAGCTGAGCCGCCAGGGAAGGCCAAGAATACTGGAGTGGGTAGCCTATCCCTTCTCCAGCGGATCTCCCCAACCCAGGAATTGAACCAGGGTCTCCTGCACTACAGGTGATCTCCTGCACTACAGGTGATCTCCTGCAGGTGGATTCTTTACCAGCTGAGCTAACAGGGAAGCAAATTGATGAACATGACTTCTCATACATGGTTTACAGAACAGCATGTTCTACTTCCTACATGTTTGCAAGCAGATGCAGCTCACAGGATGTTTGATTTCTATATAGGCAATAATTTTTTTGGAATAGGATAATGGTAAAAAGCGCAAACTTTGGAGTTAGACATATGTATTACTAGTTTGTCATGATTCCCCACTCACTAGCTGTAGGACTTGGGGAAGACTGACTTCTGAGACTCAGTTTCTTCATCTGTACAATGGGTGTTCTGTTCATACCTACCTCCAAGTTTGTCGAAGAGAGGAATTACAGCAGTGGCTATGGTCTTCACTGAAGCCATAGCCCATGCCCACATTTATTTTCTTATTTATCTTACACACCACTTACTGTATGTGGAGGCACTGGACTAGAAACCAGGAAAAAAAGATAAATGAATGAAATATAATACAAGGTCCTGTCCTTCAACATGCTATGTCCTAAAGGAGAAAAACAAACATGCAGATAGATTCTTACAAAACCACGTGGTAAGTACAACAATGGGTCTTTCTACAGATTGCTTTAGCAGCACAGATTAGTTGTTCAAGGAGGATTTCTATAGGTTAGAGGTATATTACGTTTTATTTAAAATTTATTTATTTAATTTTTATTTATTTTAATTGGAGGCTAATTACTTTACAATACTGTATTGGTTTTGCCATACATTGCCATGAATCTGCCCCGGGTGTACATGTGTTCCCCATCTTGACCCCCCATCCCACCTCCCTCCCCATATCATCCTTCTGGATGCACCAGCCCCGAGCATCCTGTATCATGCATCGAACCTGGACTGGTGATTCGTTTCACATATGATAATGTACATGTTTCAATGCCATTCTCCCAAATCATCCCACCCTCGCCCTCTCCCACAGAGTCCAAAAGACTGTTCTAAACATCTGTGCCTCTTTTTCTGTCTCATATAAAGGGTTATCGTTACCATCTTTCTAAATTCCATATATGTGCGTTAGTATACTGTACTGGTGTTTTTCTTTCTGGCTAACTTCACTCTGTATAATAGGCTCTAGTATCATCCACCTCATTAGAACCGGTTCAAATGCATTCTTTTTAATGACTGAGTAATACTCCATTGTGTATATGTACCAAAACTTTCTTATCCATTAGTCTGCAGATGGACCTCTAGGTTGCTTCCATGTCCTGGCTATTATAAACAGTGCTGTGATGAACATTGGTGTACACGTGTCTCTTTCAATTCTGGTTTCCTCAGTGTGTATGCCCAGAAGTGGAATTGCTGGGTCATATGGCAGTTCTATTTCCAGTTTTTTAAGGAATCTCCACACTGTTCTCCATAGTGGCTGTACTAGTTTGCATTCCCACCAACAGTGTAAGAGGGTTCCCTTTTCTCCATACCCACTCCAGCATTTATTGCTTGGAGACATTTGGAGAGCAGCCATTCTGACTGGCGTGAAATTGTACCTCATTGTGGTTTTGATTTGCATTTCTCTGATAATGAGTGATGTTGAGCATATTTTCATGTGTTTGTTAGCCATCTGTATGT
The DNA here is from genome assembly GCF_049115385.1 of Moschus berezovskii. Taxonomy (NCBI): domain Eukaryota; kingdom Metazoa; phylum Chordata; class Mammalia; order Artiodactyla; family Moschidae; genus Moschus; species Moschus berezovskii. The sequence continues at coordinate 128,550,863 of NC_142488.1, read as the reverse complement.
CTTCTTTGGAGAAATGTCTGTTTAGTTCTTTGGCCCATTTTTTGATTGGGTCATTTATTTTTCTGGAATTGAGCTGCAGGAGTTGTTTGTATATTTTTGAGATTAATTCTATGTCAGTTGCTTCATTTGCTAGTATTTTCTCCCATTCTGAAGGCTGTCTTTTCACCTTTTTTATAGTTTCCTTTGCTGTGCAGAAGCTTTTAATTTTAATTAGTTCCCATTTGTTTATTTTTGCTTTTATTTCCAATATTCTGGAAGGTGGGTTATGGAGGATCTTGCTGTGATTTATGTCAGAGAGTGTTTTGCCTATGTTCTCCTCTAGGAGTTTTATAGTTTCTGGTCTTACATTTAGATCTTTAATCCATTTTGAGTTTATTTTTGTGTATGATGTTAGAAAGTGTTCTAGTTTCATTCTTTTACAAGTGGTTGACCAGTTTTCCCAGCACCAATTGTTAAAGAGATTGTCTTTTCTCCATTGACTATTCTTGCCTCTTTTGTCAAATATAAGGTGTCCATAGGTGCGGTTGTGGAAAATGTAACTTTGAAAAATTCATTTTACCAGTTTAAAAAATACCTATATGAAATTAAAATCTCAAATGAGACACAGCCTTCGCTGCCTGCCTGGATTTATCTCTGGGCTTTCCATTTTGTTCCATTGATCTATATTTCTGTCTTTGTGCCAGTACCATACTGTCTTGATGACTGTGGCTTTGTAGTAGAGCCTGAATTCTGGCTGGTTGATTCCCCCAGTTACACTCTTCTTTCTTAAGATTGCTTTGGCTACTAGAGGTTTTTTGTATTGCCATACAAATTGTGAAATGATTTGTTCTAGCTCTGTGAATAGTACTGTTGGTAGCTTGATAGGGATTGCATTGAATCTATAAATTACTTTGTGTGGTATACTCATTTTCACAATATTTATTATTCAATCCATGAACACGGTATATTTCTCCATCTATTAGTGTCCTTTTTGATTTCTTTCACCAGTGTTTTACAGTTTTCCATATATAGGTCTTTTGTTTCTTTAGGTAGATATATCCCTAAATATTGTATTCTTTTTATTGCAACGATGAATGGAATTGTTTCCTTAATTTCTCTTACTTTTCTCTCATTATTAGTGTATAGGAAGGCAAGGGATTTCTGTGTGTTGATTTTATATCCTGAAACTTTACTATATTCATTGATTAGCTCTAGTAATTTTCTGGTAGAGTCTTTAGGGTTTTCTGTGTAGAGGATCATGCCATCTGGAAACAGTGAGAGTTTTACTTCTTCTTTTCCAATTTAGATTCCTTTTATGTCTTTTTCTGCTCTGATTGCTGTGGCCAAAACTTCCAAAACTCTGTTGACTAGTAGTGGTGAGAGTGGGCACCCTTGTCTTGTTCCTGACTTTAGGGGAAACACTCAATTTTTCGCCATTGAGGATAATGTTTGCTGTGGGTTTGTCATATATAGCTTTTATTATGTTGAGGAATGTTCCTTCTATTCCCACCTTCTGGAGGGTTTTGATCATAAATGGATGTTGAATTTTATTAAAGACTTTCTCTGCATCTATTGAGATAATCATATGTTTTTAATCTTTCAATTTGTTAATGTGGTGTATTACATTGATTGATTTGCAGATATTGAAGAATCCTTGCATCCCTGGGATGAAGCCCACTTGCTCATGATGTATGATCTTCTTAATGTGTTGTTGGATTCTGATTGCTAGAATTTTGTTAAGGATTTTTGCATCGATGTTCATCAGTGATATTGGCCTGTAGTTTTCTTTTTTGTGGCATCTTTGTCAGGTTTTGGTAATAGGGTGATGGTGGCCTCATAGAATGAGTTTGGAAGTTTACATTCCAATGCAATTTTCTGGAAGAGTTTGAGTATGATAGGAGTTAGCTTTTCTAAATTTTTGGTAGAATTCAGCTGTGAAGCCACCTGGACCTGGGCTTTTGCTTGCTTGAAGATTTCTGATTAGAGTTTCAATGTCGGTGCTTGTGATGGGTCTGTTAAGATTTTCTATTTCTTCCTGGTTCAGTTATGGAAAGTTGTACTTTTCTAAGAATATGTCCATTTCTTCCAAGTTGCCCATTGTATTGGCATATAATTGCTGATAGCAGTCTCTTATGATCCTTTGTATTTCTGTGTTGTCTGTTGTGATCTCTCCCTTTTCATTTCTAATTATATGATTTGGTTTTTCTCCCTTTGTTTATTGATGAGTCTTGCTAGTGGTTTGTCAATTTTATTTACCCTCTCAAAGAACCAGCCTTTGGATTTGTTTTTTTTGCTATGGTCTCTTTTTGTTTCTTTTGCATTTACTTCTGCCCTAATTTTTACGATTTCTTTCCTTCTACTAACCCTGGGGTTCTTCATTTCTTCCTTTTCTAGTTGCTTTAGATGTAGAGTTAGGTTATTTAGTTGAGTTTTTTCTTGTTTCTTGAGGTATGCCTGTATTGCTCTGAACCTTCCCCTTAGCACTGATTTACAGTGTGCCAAAGGTTTTGGGTTGTTGTGTTGTCATTTTCATTCATTTCTATACATATTTTGATTTCTTCTATGATTGGTTGGTTATTCAGCAACGTGTTGTTCAGCCTCCATATGTTGGAATTTTTAATAGTTTTTCTCCTGTAATTGACATCTAATCTTACTTCATTGTGGTCAGAAAAGATGCTTGGAATGATTTCAATTTCTTTGATTTTGCCAAGGCTAGATTTATGGCCCAGGATGTGATCTATCCTGGAGAAGGTTCCGTGTGCACTTGAGAAAAAGGTGAAATTCATTGTTGTGGGGTTAATTGTCCTGCAGATATCAATTAGGTCTAACTGGTCTATTGTATAATTTAACGTTTGTGTTTCCTTGTTAATTTTCTGTTTAGTTGATTTATCCATAGGTGTGAGTGGGGTATTAAAGTTTCCCACTATTACTGTGTTATTGTTAATTTCCCCTTTCATACTTGTTAGCATTTGTCTTACACATTGTGGTGCTCCTATGTTGGGTGCATATATATTTATAATTGTTATATCTTCTTCTTAGATTGATCCTTTGATCATGATATAGTGTCCTTCTTTGTCTCTTTCCACAGCTTTTGTTTTAAAGTCTATTTTATCTGATATGAGTATTGCTACTCCTGTTTTCTTTTGGTCTCTATTTGCGTGGAATATCTTTTTCCAGACCTTCACTTTCAGTCTGTATGTGTCCCTCGTTTTGAGGTGGGTCTCTTGTAGACAACATATATAGGGATCCTGTTTTTGTATCCATTCAGCCATTCTTTGTCTTTTGGTTGGGGCATTCAACCCATTTACATTTAAGGTAATTATTGATAAGTATGAACCCGTTGCCATTTACTTTATTGATTTGGGATCGATTTTATACACCCTTTCTCTGTTTCCTGTCTAGAGAAGGTCCTGTAGCATTTGTTGAAGAGCTGGTTTGGTGATGCTGAATTCTCTCAGCTTTTGCTTGTCTAAAGCTTGTGATTTCTCCTTCATATTTCATTGAGATCCAGCTGGGTACAGTAATCTGGGCTGTAGGTTATTTTCTTTCAACACTTTAAGTATGTCCTGCAATTCCCTCCTGGCCTGAAGAGTTTCTATTGAAAGATCAGCTGTTATCCTTATGGGAATCCCTTTGTGTGTTATTTTTGTTTTTCCCTTGCTGCTTTTAGTAATTGTTCTTTGTGTTTGATCTTTGTTAATTTGATTAATATGTGTCTTGGGGTATTTTGCCTTGGGTTTATCCTGTTTGGGACTCTCTGAGTTTCTTGGACTTGGGTGATTATTTCCTTCCCCATTTTAAGGAAGTTTTCAACTATTATCTCCTCAAGTATTTTCTCATGGTCTTTCTTTTTGTCTTCTTCTGGGACTCCTATGACTCAAATGTTGGGACATTTAACATTGTCCCAGAAGTCTCTGAGATTGTCCTCATTTCTTTTAATTCTTTTTTCTTTTTACCTCTCTGTTTCATTTATTTCTACCAGTCTATCTTCTAACTCCCTTATCCAATCTTCTGCCTCCGTTATTCTACTGTTGGTTCCCTCCAGAGTGTTTTTTATCTCATCTAGTGCATTATTCATTGTATATTGACTCTTTTTTTATTTCTTCTAGGTCCTTGTTAAACCTTTCTTGCATCTTCTCGATCCTTGTCTCAAGGTTATTTATCTGTAAGTCCAATTTGTTTTCAAGGTTTTAGATCATTTTCACTATAATTATTTGAAATTCTTTATCAGGTAGGTTCCCTATCTCTTCCTTTTTTGTCTTGGTTGGTGGGCATTTATCCTGTTCCTTTACCTGCTGGGTATTTATCTGCCTCTTCATCTTGCTTATATTGCTGTGTTTGGGGTGGCCTTTCTGTCTTCTGGCAGTTCGTGGAGTTCTATTTATTGTGAAGTTTCCTCACTGTGGGTGGGGTTGGATGGGTGACTTCTCAAGGTTCCCTGATCAGGGAAGCTTGTGTGGGTGTTCTGGTGGGTGGAGCTGGATTTCTTCTCTCTAGAGTGCAATTAAGTGTCCAGTAATGAGTTATGAGATGTTGATGGGTTTGGAGTGACATTGGGCAGCCTGCGTATTAAAACTCAGGGCTATTTTCCTGTGTTGCTGAAGAATTTGTGTGGTATGTCTTGCTCTGGAACTTGTTGACCCTTGGGTGGTGCTTGGTTTCAGTGTAGGTATGGAGGCCTTTGATGAACTCCTATCGATTAATGTTCCCTGGAGTCACGAGTTCTCTGGTGTTCTCAGGATTTGGACTTAAGCCTCCTGCCTCTGGTTTTCAGTCTTATTCTTGCAGTAGGCTCAATACTTCTCCATCTGTCACTTCCAAGGTGGTTCCCTCTGTTTTAGCTTCTGTTTGCTGGTCTCTTCAGTGTCTAATTTCCGCCCTGACACAAGGGGGCGGTGGTAGACACTTTTTAAGGCTCACTTGTTTAGTCGTGCTGTGGGGAGGGAAGAACACTGCAAACAAATAACACTGGCATCTGTGGGGAATGCTCACAGTGTCTTGGCCACACTGGGTTTGCCCTGACTCACGGCATGTATGCTTTCCCTGTCTATACTGCTCAGGCTCTAGGTTGCTCTGCCAGGAACTGTCTGAGGTCAGTCCTAGTTTGTTTGTACTTCCCAGGTCTAAGCCGGTCAGGTTCAGGTACTCGAGTACTCCACAAAGGCGCAAACTTGTTTGGGCCTGCGTTTTGTGCCCTTCCCTGGTCCAAGCAGCTCAAGTGACCAGATGTTTGTCGAGCGCTGTTGCTTTGACTCACCACCTCCTCGTCCCTGCCGCTCAGTTTTCTGGGTGTACGACCGGTGCACCTTCTCAGGTGGATGTTGACTGTCCAGAATCCCAAGAAGTCTTGGTTAGCAACGAAGCCTGCTTGCAGTTTGGTATTGGTTGCCTCTCTGAGACCATGATTGCCCCCTCTGGCTCTGGCAGCCCTCCCCTGCCTCTCTCAGCAGGGGATGGGGGATTAGCCATCCGCAGCCAGCTAGCTCTCTACAGTCCTTTGTTCTGTGAGTGGGTCTGGCAGTGCCTTAAGTTAAGGCTTTTCGCCTTCTCACGGGGTAGCTATCCCACAGTCTGCTTTGCTATCTCAAGTTAATTTCCTCACATTGCCTTCGGGGCATTCAGGCCCAGTCCGTACTCTAAACAATGCAGCCCGTGCCTCCCTGCCCAGCCTCCTCTTGCTAGTGGGGGATGCGGGCGCCTGCGCTACTTCTCTGCTGGGAGTTACCATTGGGCAGTAATCTGTGGGTTTAAATTATTGGGCAGTAATCTGTGGGTTTAAATTATTTATTTATTTTTCCTCCCAGTTATGTTGCCCTCTGAGGTTCCAAGCCTCACCACAGACTCACCAGTGAGTGTTTCCTGGTGTTTGGAAACTTCTCTCTTTTTTAAGCCTCCCTTCCTGGGATGGATCTCTCTCCCTACCTCTTTTGTCTCTCTTTTTATCTTTTATATTATTTCATACCTCCTTTTGAAGACAACGGGCTGCTTTTCTGGGTTCATGATGTCCTCTGTCAGCATTCAGAAGCTGTTTTGTGGAATTTACTCAGCGTTCAAATGTTCTTTTGATGAATTTGTGGGGGACAAAGTGGTCTCCCCATCCTATTCCTCTGCCATCTTCCTCCCTCTCCCCTATTTATTTTTTGTTGAAGGATAATTGTTTTACAGAATTTTTCTGTTTTCTGTCAAACCTCAACATGAATTAGCCATAGGTATGCATATATCCCCTCCCTTTTGAACTTCCCTCTCGTTTTAAAAGATAAATAGGAAGTAGTTGGATGGAGAAAGGGTTCTATTGGAAGTATGAGACAGATGGAAAAATATATGCACAATCATAGAAGCATTAAACAGAAAGCAAGAATGGGGAGTATCACACAGTTCAACAAGGGAAGGGATGAAATATAAAGCAGAATACAAGAGCAAAGGCCAGACAATCTAAACCTTTGTTAGCCAGAGTAAGGATTTTATCCTGGGGAACTAAGGAGATATTGAAGAGTTTTTAGCAAGAGACTGATCAGATTTGTTTTTCTATCAGTGGCCTTCCAAGTATGGTCCAAGGTTTCACAGCAAAAGCATCACCTGGCAGCTATCCAAAGTGCAAAATCTCAGGGCCTAACCTGGGCCTGCTGATATAGAGCCACTGGGAGGGGGTCCAACAATCTGTTTTAACAAGTCTCCCAGTTATCTTTATGCACACCCAATTTTAAGAATCGTTGATCTACAACTCTAGCTGCAACAGAAAAAAATGGGTTGTCGGAGGTAGGACGAGCCCACACTGGATGTAGGGAGAACAGTTAAGTAGTTATTATGATAATTCAGTTCAGAAATGGCGTGGGCACTGAAGACTCCATTCCTGAAAATCAGATAGTCCTTTATCAATCTTGCTTTTTCAGTTCCTGGAGCTTTCAGTGTTTCAAGCCCTATTTCTAGACTGGTTTTACTATTCTTGTACATTTTCCTAAAACACCATAACTACTGCTGAGGAGAACACACATTGGACTTAATCCTTTTGAAAACTCTTAGCATGATATAAAGGGCTTTCACAATCTGGCTTCAGTTCCTACTACTCTTTGCAAACTCTCTTCTTATGATGTCATTCTCTCTGTTTGGATTCTGTCTTAGTGTGTTGGAGCTGCCACAAACTATATAATATCATAGACACAGTGGCTTAAACAACAGAAATGTACTTCTCACCATTCTGGAAGCTGGAAGTTTGAAATCATAGTCCCAGCACAGTGGGGTTCAGGTGAGGAATCTCTTCCTGTCTTGCAGACAGCCACCTTCTCTCTGTGGGAGAGAGTGCTGGTGACTCTTCCTGTTCTTATTAAGGTACCAGTTCTGTTGGAACAGGGATTCATGCTTACAACCTTGTTTAACCTTAATCAACTTCTTAAAGACTCTCTAGCCAATACAGTCACACAGTGCAGGGTTAGAGCTTCAACATATGAATTTGGGGAGGACACAATCCAGTCCATAGCAGATGCCACTCTGCCACCTCCCGACTGGCAAATTTCTATCCTCTCTTAAAAATTCAGCACACGTCTCTTCTGTTTGTATACTGTTCTTGGTGTCATACTATTGATGATAGGAAAGGATTAACCTCTATCTCTATGGGGAATCCTGCTAAGGAAAACAACTGATTTCCTAAGGTAGGTCTTGATGTATAAACAAGTTCGTGGTATAGTATAGCTCTTTATAAAGGACCTTTATTGAATCTTGAAATTCTGATTTTTTTTGAAAATTGAAGTATAGTTGATTTAAAATACAGTATTGTATTAGTTTCAGGTGTACAGTGTATAGTGAGTTAGTATTTTGGCAGAATATATTCCATTATAAGTCTTCCTTGGTGACTCAGTGGTAAAGAATCCACCTGTAATGCAGGAGACACGAGTTCGATCCCTGGGTTTGGAAGATCCCCTGGAGAAGGAATTGGCAACCCATTCGAGTATTCTTGCCTGGGAAATCCCATGGACAGAGGAGCCTGGTAGGCTACAGTCCATGGGTTCACAAAGAGTTTGACACAAGTGAGTGACTAAACAACAACTCCATTATAAGTTATTATAAGATAATGGTTATAATACCTTGAGCTATATAATAGGTCCTTTTTGCTTATCTGTTTTATGTAGTTTGTACCTGTTAATCTCATACCCCTAATTTATCCTCCCTCACACTTTCCCCTTTAGTAACCATAACTTTGTTTCCTATATCTGTGAGTCTGTTTCTGTTTAGAATATACATTCATTTGTATTATTTTTTAGGCTCCATGTATAAGTGATATCATACAGTATTTATCTTTCTCTGATTGACATATTTCACTGAGCATAGTATACTCTCAGTTCAGTTCAGTTCAGTCTCTCAGTCGTATCCAACACTTTGCGACCCCATGAACCACAGCACGCCAGGCCTCCCTGTCCATCACCAACTCCTGAAGTTCACTCAAACTCATGTGATGCCATCCAGCCATCTCATTCTCTGTCGTCCCCGTCTCCTCCTACCCCCAATCCCTCCTAGCATCAGACTCTTTACAGTGAGTCAACTCGTCGCATGAGGTGGCCAAAGTATTGGAGTTTCAGCTTTAGCATAAGTCCTTCCAATGAACACCCAGGATTGATCTCCTCTAAGTCCTTATTAAACCTTTCTTCCATCTTCTCAATCCTTCTTCAATCTCAATTTTTTTTTTAATTTACCAAGGCTAGATTTATGGAACATTCTGAAAGAGATGGGAATACCAGACCACCTGACCTGCCTCTTGACAAACCTGTATGCAGGTCAGGAAGCAACAGTTAGAACTGGGCATGGAACAACAGACTGGTTCCAAATAGGAAAAGGAGTACGTCAAAGTTGTATATTGTCACCCTGCTTATTTACTTATATGCAGTGTAGATCATGAGGAACGCTGGGCAGGAAGAAGCACAAGCTGGAATCAAGATTGCTGGGAGAAATATCAATAACCTCAGATATGCAGATGACACTGCCCTTATGACAGTATGTGAAGAGGAACTCAAAAGCCTCTTGATGAAAGTGAAAGAGGAGAGTGAACAGGTTGGCTTGAAGCTCAACATTCAGAAAACAAAGATCATGGCATCTGGTCCCATCACTTCATGGGAAATAGATGGGGAAACAGTGGAAACAGTGTCAGACTTTATTTTTCTTCGCTCCAAATTCACTGCAGATTTTGATTGCAGCCATGAAATTATAGACGCTTATTCCTTGGAAGGAAAGTTATGGCCAACTTAGATAGTATATTAAAAAGCAGAGACATCACTTTGCCAACCAAGGTCCGTCTAGTCAAGGCTATGGTTTTTCCTGTGGTCATGTATGGATGTGAGAGTTGGACTGTGAAGAAAGCTGAGTGCCGAAGATTTGATGCTTTTGAACTGTGGTGCTGGAGAAGACTCTTGAGAGTCTCTTGGACTGCAAAGAGATCCAACCAGTCCATTCTAAAGGAGATCAATCCTGGGTGTTCATTGGAAGGACTGATGCTAAGGCTGAAACTCCAATACTTTTGTGACCTCATGCGACTAGCTGACTCACTGGAAAAGACTCTGATGCTGGGAAGGATTGGGGGCAGGAGGAGACGGGGAGGACAGAGAATGAGATGGTTGGATGGCATCACCGACTCGATGGACATGAGTTTGAGTGAACTTCAGGAGTTGGTGATGGACAGGGAGGCCTGGCGTGCTGTGATTCATGGGGTCGCAAAGAGTCGGACATGACTGAACGACTGAACTGAACTGAACATTGTCCCAAAAGTCTCTGAGAATGTCCTTATTTCTTTTAATTTGTTTTTCTTTTTTCCTCTCTGTTTCATTTATTTTTACCATTATACCTTCTGTCTCACTTATCCTATCTTCTGCCTCCGTTATTCTACTGTTGGTTCCCTCCAGAGTGTTTTTTACCTCATCTATTGCATTATTCATTATATATTGACACTTTTTTATTTCTTCTAGGTCCTTCTTAAACCTTTCTTGCATCTTCTCGATCCTTTTCTCCAGGTTATTTATCTGTAACTCCATTTTGTTTTCAAGATTTTGGATCATTTTCACTATCATTATTCAGAATTTTTTATTAGGTAGGTTCCCCATCTCTTCCTCTTTTGTCTGGATTTTTGAGCATTTATCTTGTTCTTTTCCTGCTGGGTATTTCTCTGTCTCCTCATCTTGCTTATATTGTTGTGTTTGCGGTGGCCTTTCCGTATTTTGACAGTTTGTGTCGTTCTATTTTTTGTGGAGTTTCCTTGCTGTGGGTGGGGTTGGACAGGTGGTTTTTCAAGGTTTCCTGGTTAGGAAAATTTGTGTCGGTGTTCTGGTGGGTGGAGTCAGATATCGTCTCTCTGGAGTGCAATGAAGTGTCCAGTAATGAGTTATGAGATGTCAATAGGTTTGTAGTGACTTTGGGCAGCCTGTATATTGAAACTCAGGGCTGTGTTCCTGTGTTGCTGGAGAATTTGTGTGGTATGTCTTGCTCTGGAACTTGTTGACCCTTGGGTGGTGCTTGGTTTCAGTGTAGGTGTGGAGGCCTTTGATGAGCTCCTATCAATTAATGTTCCCTGGAGTCACGAGTTCTCTGGTGTTCTCAGGATTTGGACTTAAGCCTCCTGCCTCTGGTTTTCAGTCTTATTCTTGCAGTAGGCTCAAGACTTCTCCATCTGTCACTTCCAAGGTGGTTCCCTCTGTTTTAGCTTCTGTTTGCTGGTCTCTTCAGTGTCTAATTTCTGCCCTGACAGAAGGGGACGGTGGTGGACACTTTTTTAGGCTCCCTTGTTCAGTCATGCTGTGGGGAGGGGGAACGCTGCAAACAAATATCACTGGCATCTGTGGGGAGTGCTCACAGTGTCTCAGCCACACTGGGTTTGCCCCCATTCATGGCTTTTTTGCTTTCCCTGTTTATACTGCTTAAGCTCTAGTTTGCTCTGCCGGGAACTGTCTGAGGCGGGCCCTGGGTTGCATCCGCTTCCCAGGTCAAAGCCGCTCAGGTCCAGGTACTCGGGTACTCCACAAAGGCACTGACTTGTTTGGGCCTGTGTTTTGTGCCCTTCCCCAGTCTGAGCAGCTCAGGGGACGAGGTGTTTGGCGAGTGCAGTCGCTGTGACTTATTGCCTCCCCCATGCTTGCTGCTTGGTTTTCTGGGTGTACAACCGGTGTACCTTCTCAGGCAAATGTCGACTCTCCAGAATCCTAAGAAGTCTTGGTTAGCAACAAAGCCTGCTTGCAGTTTGATGATGCCTCTCTGGGACAGCGATTGCCCCCTTCCGGCTCTGCCAGCCCTCCCTTGCCTACCTTGAATGGGGATTGGCTGTCCGCAGCCAGCTAGCTAGAGTCATTCCTTTGTTCTGTGAGCAGGTCTGGTGGTGCCTTTGGTGAGGGCTTATCGCCTTTTTGCAGGGTAGCTGTCCCACAGTCTGCTTTGCTGTCTCAAGTTAGCTTCCTCAGATTGCTCTCGGGGCATTCAGGCCCGGTAGGTCCTCCCTCTAAACAATGCAGCCCACGCCTCCCTGCCCAGCCCTCTCTTGCTAGTGGCAGATGCGGGCGTCTGTGTTGCTTCTCCGCTGGAAGTTACAAGTGGGCACGTAATCTGTGGGTTTTAATTATTTACTTATTTTCCCTCCCAGTTTTGTTGCCCTCTGAGGTTCCAAGGCTCACCACAGACTCGCAAGTGAGAGAGTTACCCTTTGTTTGGAAACTTCTTTTTTAAGCCTCCCTTCCCAGGACGGATCTCCGTCCCTACCTCTTTTGTCTCTTTTTATCTTTTATATTTTTTCCTACCTCATTTCGAAGACAATGGGCTGCTTTTCTGGGTGTCTTATGTCCTCTGCTGGCACTCAGAAGTTGTTTTGTGGAATTTACTCAGCATTCAAATGTTCTTTTGATGAATTTGTGGGAGAGAAAGTGGTCTCCCCGTCCTATTCCTTCACCATCTTAGGACTGCCCCCTCTCAATACCGAAAACTTGATTCTTAAAAATAGATTGCTTGGTGCTCCTATTTTAAATAAAAGGGCAATCCCAACAGAATTTAGAAATTGATAAGGAATTTAATGCATAGTGAAAATTTAAGATATACACCAAGAGTGAACCCTAATGTAAAAGATGGACTTTGGGTGATAATGTTCACCAATTATAACTGATGTATCACTGTGGGCAGGATGTCCACAGTGGGGGAGGCTGTGCATGTGTGGGGGCAGGGGTGTGTGGGACCTCTCTGTACTTACCATTCAATTTTGCTGTGAATTTAAAGCTTCTCTATAAAATAAAGCTTATTAATTAGTAACATATCCAGGTCAATGAGCTTAAAAATCAACTGAAAGTTTCCTGGGTAACTTGTAACTAAAAAAGAACAGGAGTATAAGAAGTCTCTCAGCTACTGACACCTTACCCAACCATTTTTTGGAAAGTGGTTCTTCGTTTTTATGCTAAAGAGACTGATAAATGGGTAAATCAGTGCTCTCAACACGCTGATAAAAGTAGTACAATAGAGAGTTCTATAGGCAAAGTATGGAAGCATTGGGTTTAACCAAATCAGTTTTCCTGTATTACTCTTCTCAGAGCTCACAATACACCAGAATATACAGTGAATGGCCAGAAATAGAGATATTTAAGAAATAGTTTTCAAACTTATTTGATGACGGAACCCCAGAATACATTTTTGGAGACATAAATGAGGTTATGGAAAACCACTGGAAAGAATTTCATGAGATAGTATTAATAACACAATCAAATATTTGAGTTTTAGAGAGATCACTCTAGAAACAATGTAAAGGAAGAGTTGTGGGTGATCCAGAAATAGGGCAGGGGGACCACCTGAGGGGATATTGCAAAAGCCCAGCTGAGAAAAGTTAAGGGTCTGCTTAGGGCAGGAAGATAATGGTGGAGCAGAAAGGATGACTACTGTAGCTTGTACCATGGAACTGAAGCCAAACACAGAGTTTTCTTGGAGCATGTCTAGATTTGGTTGTAGATTTGCTATAATACAATCCCCAAAGGGAAATTTAGGGAAGGTTTCAGGGACTGTGCTCTAAGTATTAAAATGGGCATTTGTGTGTGGCATGAGTTGGCATAATTATGGTCTGAAACATCTTCACATAGAAGTGCCTGGGCGGGGGGGCCTTAGGTCCTGTTGTCCACTTCTATAAGCTATGCTTATTGTGTTTCTATGGTAACAATGCCTCTGCAGCTGCTGCTATTTCAATATAATTGATTGAGACACCACATTGCAATTGCAGGACTCCTGAAAGCTGTCCTACACTTGTTTCATAAAGGTGATTGCTGCTCCTTTAGTATCCATTCTAGCTGGAAAAATCCTAGGGTAACAATTTCTTAATAAAATAAAAGCAAGTTGCTTGGTTTTCTGAGAAGAAAAAAAAGGCGGTTTAAAGAGCTTTAGGGGAGCCAGGCTTCCTGTCAGTTGTCTAATTATCCACAAATAATCACTCCTGCAAATACATTTAACTCCAGTTCTTTGGTACCAATTTCTTACTGAGCTGGACTCTGCTCATAAGTTGTGTCCTTTCATGATGACTTTACTGGCCTAATAGATTGCCTTGCAATCAAACCTATTTTTTTTAAAAAAAGCTGCAGAATGAGATTTATATACAACCAACCACTTTATATTCTGTAATGTCTCTGAAAGATCCAAGCTAGATTGGACACTACCACAACCTCATTCCACATGGCCCAGGTTAGAATACCTAAAAACTCCAGCCAGTAAGAATAATAATATTGATAGCAAAGTTAGATTAGAGACAGTTCACTGGGAAATGAGCTAGACAGGTGTCAAGAGACAGGGAGCTCTTCCTTTCTCCTTGACCAAACTCATATCACCTTGGACAGTGCACTTTATCCCTCTGATATCTTCCTCCATCTGTAAAATGGGTATGCAAATACTGACATACTTGCCTCACTAGGACATTTTGAAATAATTTTGCATACATTTTCATATTTACAAAGCACCTTCACAGTCATGACGTTACTTATTCATGTGCTCATTCTTTCAACAAATATCATTGAGAATCTGTTACGTGCCTGAGTTTCTGCCAGATTCTGCCAATACAGATGGTCCTACTCTTAGGAAACTGCTACTCTGATGGAGGACACAGGAAAGTAAACAAACAATTAAAGCACAATGTAATAGACGTTATGAGAGGCATAAATGTGAATGTTTTGAAATCCTTACAATGGCTTGTGAAACAAGCAGAGAAGCAATGGTCATCCCAGTTTTACAGATGAGGAAACTGAGGTTCAAAAATACAATGACTTGTCTAAGATCACATACCTAGTTAACGGTAGCCTGAGAACCTGAACCCAGTTTTCCTGATTCCTCACTGAAATGTTCCTCTGCTGTAGAAGTCTATATCCAATGCTTTAAAAAACAATCAAAGGGTATTATGTGTACTGACAATGCATAGCCAGTGCAGAACACAATGTTGATTCATCAACAGTAGAGTCTGTAGAACTGACAGAAGAACTGGTGGGGATGGAGGCATGAGTAGAAGATATCTATGTAGTTGAAATCAATTGCAGAATGACATGATAAAGTTTAACATTGTATAGAGACTTGGTGATCTCCTAGGACTGTAGCACCATTAACCCCCAAATATTTTGGAATACTTACACTAGGGGAGTTCTGGGCTAGACTCCATACAAAATAAATGAACCAATATGGTCCCTATTCCACCGGGGGATAAAGGGACTTTAGATCAAAAGCTAAGGTTATTGATCTAATCAAAGGCACCTACTTTTGACCTGATGCATACACACATACACAAATGTGTATGTCTGTGTGTGTGTGCTCAGTCATGTCTGACTCTTTGTGACCCCATGGACAGTAGCCTGCCAGGCTCCTCTGTCCATGGAATTTCCCAGGCAAGAATACTGGAGTGGGTTGCCATTCCCTTCTCTAGGAGATCTTCCTGACCCAGGGATCGAACCCACATCTCTTGCATCTCCTGCATTGGCAGGTGAATTCTTTACCACTCTGGCATCTTGGACACCCCACATATATGTGTGTATTCGAGAGAATAATAAGCAAAAGAAAAGTGATAGGAGAAAGAAAAGAAGGAAAGGAGGGTGCCCTCAAAGTAAGAGCAGAGACATGACTCCAGGTGGGAAGAAAAGCTCTGAGATGTGTGGGGGCTTTAGAGGACAAATCACTGGTAATTGGAGCTGTGAGGGCTATAGGAGATAGGTAGGGCACAGTTCCATCCTAAGATGTTCCTAAACCAGGCAGAAAGGCCTATTCACAATCAGTTAAAAGGAATATATCAATACATGGCAGTGGTCCCTTTTCTATAGCCCATGCCCACTTGCACGTTTGTCACTTTCATCATCATCATCAAACTAATATTTCAGGGCTGGCATCATTTACAATGTGCTTTCTAATGAATGTTTTCATATAATACAGCAATTCTATTAGGTAGGTATTAGCCTTTACCATGTTGCAGATGAAGAAACCAAGTCTCAGACAGGTCCAAGAACTTGCCCAAGGTCACTCCTCAAGTAAGTGTAAGATTCCAGCTGTTATTGACTCCCAATCTAATCAACAATTCTGAAATCACAGCAGATCCTAAATGCATGACATTTTGATTGGCATCTTCCTGAGGAAATTTTAGAGACTGGCCTTCATTTCATTAGCAACACATTTTCAAGTCGTCTCTTAGGGTTGGCTGCTTCTGAAAAGATTTCCACAGATGGCTAACCCCATCTATTTCATTTTCAATTCATATTATCCCAATCAGAATGACACTGCCTGACCTTGTCCCTCAATTCTGGAGACTCATAAGGAGGCTTGTAGCCTTCTATCCCTGACTAACTTGCCTACAAATGCTGCTGCTACTGCTGCTGCTAAGTCGCTTCAGTCGTGTCCGACTCTGTGCGACCCCATAGATGGCAGCCCACTAGGCTCTGCCATCCCTGGGATTCTCCAGGCAAGAATACTGGAGTGGGTTGCCATTTCCTTCTCCAATGCATGAAAGTGAAAAGTGAAAGTGAAGTCACTCAGTCGTGCCCGACTCTTAGCGACTCCATGGACTGCAGCCTACCAGGCTCCTCCGTCCATGGGATTTTCCAGGCAAGAATACTGGAGTGGGTACTCAGCCATAAAAAGGATTGCATTTGAGTCAGTTTCAGTGTCTGTTATACAGAGTAAGGTAAGTCAGAAAGAGAAAAATATTGTATATTAACACATATTATGGAATCTAGAGCCTAATATGATGAACCTATTTGCAGGGCAGGAATAGAGACTCAGACATAGAGAACAGACTTAATGACACAGCGAGGGCAGGAGAGGGTGGGACAAATTGAGAGAGTAGCACTGAAGCATATAATTACCATGTATAAAATACACAGCTAATGGGAAGGAGCTACATAACACAGGGAGTTCAACCTGATGTCTGTGATGACCTAGAGGGGTGGAATGGGATGAGGGTTGGGAAGGAGGTTCAAGAGGGAGGGGACATACATATACCTATGGCTGATTCATGTTGAGATATGGCAAAAACCAACACAATATTGTAAAGCCATTATCCTCCAATTAAAAATAAATGAATTTTTTAAATTAAAAAAAAATTTCTTTTAAGGTGGAGTACAGCCTCCGAGAGTGTTATCAGAAGGACACAATCATCACGAAAGCTTCCGTTGACCAGCCCAGCAAAGTTCCGGGAGAACAAGGGCCCAGTAACAACTGTCTTAAATCTCGATCTTGTTGCCTCTATGCTTATCTGAAATTTCACATTTCAAAACTTACTATCCTCAGGGAGAAGAAATTATAAGCAAAAACCACAAAATAGCCTTTTAATGTCATCCTGTGGTGATGTTTCAAAAATCAAATAGGGAAGGGAATCTTTTTCATTCTGAGTTACTTTCACGTTGACCTTTGGGGGAAAACCTGTAAAATACGTATAGCTGTACAAAGGTCAACTCATATCAGGTAGTAAAACGTTTTTAATGATGAGTCTCGAGAATGCCTTCTGTTTCACCTTTTGTTACATGCTGTTTTCGTTAATGATGTAGCTAGCCTAATGCTTGGAAAAACACAGTTTAAGCTCTGTAATCTCTTTCTTCACCCACTGACCACAGTGAATAATTTTTGGCTCTTCATTTTGTGGTTTCTCCTCAGATATTTAGAGACAAATAACCTGCCTGATTACCAACTTTCTTCTCAGCGGCATAGATCAAATCACAGTCCTGGAGGCAGGAGATTGATGGCAGGGAACTAGTGCCCTAAAAGTGGCCAATTAGTTCCTGATTACTGGAGTTATATCTTGCACTGCAGGTCAGGCCATATCATTTTTATAGATGCTTATAATATGTTGGTATTATTTATTGTCAGCTTATAGAATGTTCAGTGCAGTGCTGGGCAGAGTCTGACCTAAAGCCTTGTTCTCAGAGACACATCTCCATCAGTCTGACAGGGCAAGAGGAAGCCTGGTTGCAGGGGAAGCTGAGACATGTGCTAGAGGTCTATGTTTTAGAATCATGCTACTCAAAAGTCAAGTACCATTCCAAACTCTAGTCACTGCATTCTAATCAGGGCTTCCAGGTGATGATTAATTCTCATGTAGGAGCATTTTTCTTGGGATTCTGGCTGACAGGGAGTGAATTTTCCCCTACATCTCCTTTTTTAAAAAACCAAAAAAATGCTGTAACCCTTGATTAAGAAGCAACGTGGCCACCTAGGGACAAACACAAGAGACTTCATCCTCTGTTACTAGAATGTGGTATACTGTCAAAAGAGCCACAGGATGGTCTGAAGAGAGGGCAGTAAATACAAGCAGGAGGTTGCTTTTGGAGACTTTGGAAACTGGTAACTCTTTGAAACTCTCAGGGATCCATTTTGGGGAGCTCTATAAACACGATCAAAGGCTAGAAGGTGAGGTTGCAGGCTGGAGCCTGGGAAGAAGGCTTGCTAATTGTGTTCTCATTTGGGACAGCACAGAGCAGCATCAGGTATTCAGTTAGTGCCGACTAGGTAAGAACTTGAAAGTGCAAGAAGTGCTTGGGGAGTGGGAGTGTTTGGAGCCGTGGAGACACATTCATGACAGATGTTATTCTTGAACACCTAATGTGAGTCAAGCACTCCATTAGGGGCTTTACATCCACTATCTCATTATACCCACTTATTTGGTTGGGGCTATTATCACCATTATCATCACCATTTTACAAATGAAGAAGCTGAGATTTGGAAAGCTAAGTCATTTGTTTAAGTTCATACAGCAAGAAAGAGGTTGACAATACAATATTGTAAAGTAAAATAAATAAATTAATTAAATTAATAATTAAATAAAAAAAGAAAGAGGTTGAAAAGATTCCAGCTCAAGTGTGGTGGACTCCTTAACCAACTCTGCTGCTGTTCTAGAAAGGTTTTTACCCTGCCACAAAGATCATGGCTTATCTTCCTCTTCTGGTCTTTAAAAGACCAAAGTAGCTGCGGTTCACCTAAGGGCAGCCTTTTCTAGCTGTATGATGCCTGAGCAGAGACCAAGAACATCCCATACAGCTTTGCCTGCAGGAGATTTGGGCTTTCTATCAAGAAACCTGGATTGATGATCCCTACTAAAGACAAAAATGGGTGAGAGTCATAGATTTTCTAAAATTCTGCCACTTTCTGGCTTTTTCTCCCAGAATAATGTAAATCAGAAAATGAAAATAAATGTCAAAAATGCCGAGATATAGAAGACGTTATCTTAAAGTGCTATATTGCTCAGCCAAAGATTTGCCTGAATAGCCTTACTTTAAAATCTATATAGCTCCCCTGCTCCCGCCTGGGGTGTCAGGGTGACAACTTTTTAGTCAGAAGGAGAGTGTGTGGGCCTCATGTTCAGGGAGCAGATGGCTTCCAAGTGCTTTTCAGAAAGAACGTTTCCAACCTGGGAGGCCAGGATTCTGGGAGCACTCTCACTGTTTCAGACACTTTATCTCTGCTCACCCATTTAACAACACCCCTTCTTTGGCTGCAGCAATTCTGTTCACAAAATTGGTCTACAAATGTGTTAAATGATATCCAAATAAAAATGATGAACTCTTTGCAAACAACTCAGATCCAAGTTTACTCTGGCTTCAGATGGGCCCGTGTAGGACCGAAGTGATAGATTCTTTAATAAAGTGAGAAAAATCTACTCATTCATTCAACAGGCTTTAATCAAGGATCTACTATGTGTCTGGCCCTGTGTTCCCTGTGTTCAGCCCCTAGGACTGCAAAGATAAATAAGACATTTCTGTCTTCAAGGATTTACAGTCTTATTGGATGAGATTGGCAAGTTGTAATACAACGTTACAGGTTAGGATGAAGTGACCCAAGAAACAAAGTAAAATTGCTCCTGTATCTAACACTTGAAAATTTGAACACCAAAATAAATTGTTTTAACGCTGAGTTATAACCCAAAGTATAATCAACTCCCATAATTCCAAATGGAGATAAATGAATGATTGAATAAATTAA
This sequence comes from Moschus berezovskii, assembly GCF_049115385.1. Classification (NCBI taxonomy): domain Eukaryota; kingdom Metazoa; phylum Chordata; class Mammalia; order Artiodactyla; family Moschidae; genus Moschus; species Moschus berezovskii. The sequence continues at coordinate 128,531,456 of NC_142488.1, read as the reverse complement.
TGAGGAGAAGGGATGAATCTTCCTTATAGAAGAATTCTAATTAAAATGTGGAAGGATGATAGAAATATAAAATCACTGTTAGAATACTACAGTGATAAATACTGCAGGCAATATATGATGAATGCTAAAGTTAATAGGTGAAACTTTAAGGCAAAATGGGATAAATCTATAGCCTCAAAGTATTCCCCCAAATATTTATTAGTTACTGTGGTGGTTTTAACAAATGTCCACAAATTATTTGCTGCTTTTTCTTCCAGGAAGTATAACTTTGTTCCTCTCTTCTTGTGTGTGGGTTGGACTTAGTGACTCACTTCTAATAAATAGAGTATGGAAAAGGAACGATAATAACTTTACAGTGGAAAAACATGACATTTTGAAAAATATCTGACCAGTACTCTTCAGAAGTGTCAAGGTTAAAAATAAGGAAAGAGAGAAAAACTGTCAGATGGGAGAGAACTAAAGAAACATTGACAGCTAAATGCAATGTGGGATCTTGCTCTGGCTCCTGGCACAGAGAAAGGATATCAGTGGAAAACTGGTGAAATCCAAGTAAGTTCTATAGTTGAGTTAGTAGTATTGTACCAATGCTAATTTCTTAGTTTTAATTAATGTGTAATGAATCCATGAGATGGTAACATAAGCTAAGTGAATGATTTGTGGAAACTGCATTACATTTGCAACTCTTTTGTAAATACAAAAGTATTTCAAAAGAAAAAGTGTAAAACTGTTATAAGCACATGAAAATAAAGCCAACCTTTGAATATTACTGGGGGGTTTTCAAGAGGAAGTGAGGTTTGAGCCTTGAAAGAAAAGTATAGGCTTGCTAGGTAGACAAGGCAGGGGCAGCAACTCCACAGAGGACACTCAGTACACTGAGTCCCTTTGGAAAACTGCAGCAGCATTAAACAGCTCCCCAGTTTGGAGAAGCAGGCTAGCTACAGGATTTGGGATTTCCATTTCTTAGAGACACATTGTCCTGGATTTCCAGCTCTCGCTGAAAGTGTTCTCCTCTCTTCCAAGATCAGACTCAGCAAGGAAGGATGTATGCTGAACTTCTCAGCTAGTTTCATATTCTCTTCTTCTCTTTTGGGTGTTTTCTTTCTCTATCCATGTTGGCTCACTAAGTGAGCTGTCATTCTGGCAAGCAGAGATACCATACATGGGTGAGAAATTAAAATGAAAAGAGCTGGTGATGAGCATTATTTATAATTTGAATAGTCTCTTTTGAATATAATAGCCGAGCTGTTAAGCCAACTCCTAGTGCCTTCAGACAATAGTAAAATGCTCCTCAATTATAATGGTGTGTTTGTGAGACTGATGCTGTGTGGACCATAATGGAGTTGGGGATAGAGTGGAGAAGGAGACATGACAGGAAAAAAGCTTAAAGCAAATGAAATGTTTCAGGATATCCTGTCCCTTTGGCCTAACCCCCTCAGCACATCACCCCACCCCCTTTCCTCTCCCTTGCATATCTAACAAGTTGTTGGCCAGGAACATAAATGTCCACTAGAGAACAGAATCATATTCTTTAGGACTTGAGATGAGAATATTTACCTCCAGAAGCTTAAATGGGAAATAAGACATAGACTCCTGAGATTGTGGATAAGAGCTGATCCAAGATGGTGCCTTCTTCCATTACAGCCTCACATGACTTCTGAGCCAAGACCATTTCAGGGAGATTTGAGGCCCCTCTCTTGAAGGGTAGCTTATGTCCTACTCTGAAGAAGAACTATAAATATACAAAATATGATTATTGCAGTGCAGAAGAGAGACATAAGACTCTAGGGCTCAGGGAGAAAGAAGGACTGGTTATCCCATGGGCCTGACTACCTTCAGGACATTCTTTGTATTTCCAGAGCACCTTGGGCTTATCCCAACCAAAGCACTCATCATAGTCTATTTTTCCTGCCTATTTGCCTTTCTCACTAGATTGTGAGACCTGCGAGGGTGGGGACTGTGTCTCAATAGTGTCCTTAGCATCTACTATAGAGGTTGGCACAGAGTAGATGCAGAGGACTGTTTGTTGAATCCACTCATCTACTTCATAAATAATTATGATATACCTAGTTTGATGGTTACTTCTATATGTCAATTTGAGTGGGCCATGATGTGTCCAGATATTTGGTCAACATTATTCTAGGCATCTCTGCAAGGGTATTTATGGATGAGATTAACTTGAATCTGAACTAAGTGAAGTAGAATGCCCTCCATGACATGAGTGGGCCTCATTTAATTAGTTGAAAAGCCTGAATAAAACACAAAAGCTGACTCTCCTATGGGTAAAAGGGAATTCTTCTTTCCTGACCGCTGAGCTGGGATATCAGTATTTTCCTGCCTTCAGACTTGAACTGAAACATTAGGTCTTCTTGGGTCTTGAGTCACTGGTTTTTGGACTGAAACGTATGGCATTGGCTCTTCTGATTCTCAGGCTTTCAGACTTGGACTAGAACTGCATCATGGACTCTCCTGGGTCTTCAGCTTGCTGACTGTATATCATGGGACTTGTCAGCCTTCTTAATTGTGTAAACCAATTTCATATAATAAATCAGTCTCTCTCAATCCCTCTCAGGTATTGTGGAGCAGAGACAAGTTATTCTCACAGTACTCTTTCTAAATTCTCAATCCACAGGAGCCAAAGGCCCAGATGCTGGAATGGATGCCAGAGAAAAGGCGCCTCCTCCAATTCTGTCAGCTTCATTACTCTAATGGGAATGACACTATTTTTTTCTAGTTGAATAAATGGTCTTAACTAATGAACTCTAAGTATCAGTATAATTTCAGCAAGATGATTACTGCAAATTAATATAGGTTTTTCAGCTGTTGCCTCTCTCACACTAGTTTAGTGGTAAGATTATAACAGGCAGGGTAGTCATGGAGGCAAGCCAGTGTGAAGAAATGACAAGCACTGGCATGATAGCCTGGGAACCTGGGTTCTTATCTTGTATCTGAGTCTACATGTGTGACCACAGCCCAGTCCCTTAGTTTTTCTGATCCTAGGTTTATTCATTCACAAAAATGGAAAAAGGACATTTGTTCTGCCTCCCTTAGAAGATTTGTGTGAAAATTAAACTCAATAAAATAAATAAATAGACCAAGAGACCATGAAGCACTATGGTCATAAGAGATTTTATTTTCCATCTTTCATAGCCCACCCCATGTGACAGCATTTGTATACCACACATGGTGGGGTTAATATTTGGACTGACAACTTCTGTTAACTCTGGTAGTTTTTCTTAAATAAACTTAATTTTTCTAGTTCAGAACTTATGTTTGCAAAGTTAATGAGGGGAAAGATCAATGCCATATTATCCTGTCAATAATAGGATATTTCTAAAAATACCAAATAATTAGACTTAATATTAACAGCATTTTTAAAAGTCTTGCCTACAGCCTCAGATCTAGTCTACATCTATGACAACTACCCTCAGGGTCAATGCCAGCCCTTATGACTTCTTTGTGTGAATTAGAACACAGTGTCTCTTTCTCAAATAAGGTAAAGCCTCTCACTGAAGTTCTTGGTGACTGGAGGCCAGACTAGATTCCAGCTCCCATTTGCCCCCTTATTTAAGTACCCTTGTGCAGTGAAAAACCTGAACAACCCTATGCAGCCACTCTTACTCTCCTCATTTAAGCCATGGGATCATACCGAGATTATGACAATAGTTTTTCAGTGAATTATCTGATCCTGTCCCCACTTGCACACCCTGCCTACTTCTGCCAGAATACAAACCTGACCTTGGTGTTCTCATGCCCAAAGTCTTAGGATGGCTGTCCATTTCTTTGAGAATAAATTCCAGTTTTCTTAGCTTTATGCAAGGGATCCTTTATGAGCTGAGCCTTATCTTCTAGCTTTGTCTTTGTGCTGAAAATTCCAAGTTCCCATAACATCAGAACTTGTAGTTCTCCACAGGCTTCCTGCTATTTTATGATTTCAGTCTTTGTTCCTACTGATTCTTCTGCATAGACTGCCTCCTAGGCCCACACCTCTTCTCTTCTTAATGAAATCCCATTCATATTGAAGGTTCAGTTTGGTGTCACTGCCCCCAGAAATCTTTCCCTTGCCAGCCCAGCTTATGCTGAGGAAGGCATGAGGATGATGTATTACTCCAGTGCATAACTCTTCCTTTCTACCACCATTCTAAAACTGACCACATGACTTATCAATGTTCTACTATGTCTCTCTTTTCCCTACTAGAGGTCAGTGAATATAAGGACTGTTTCTTATTTAACATTGTATTCCTAGCAATGAGCAGAGTGCCTGCCACATAATTATGGGTTCAAGATGCATTTACTGAATGAGGAATGAAGAATCATAGAATGCTAGCACCAAAAGGGATTTAATAAATTGTCTAGTTCAGTTTCCTTATTAACTCTAGGAGAAAACTTAGGCCCAGAGAGGGTAAATAGCTAATGAAAGTCACATAGCTAGTTAAGAATTGAAGTAGGCTTAGGATAAAAATTCATTTCTTCCTATCTTTACATTTTCCTACACTGACCCCAGACTTGTTATCTCTTTAATATCCAACTAAATAGACAGGTACTTTTCTTGAGATAATTTTCAATTTATAAATCTCTGCTCAAATGCTTTTCTCCCCTATTTTCTGGCAAATACCATCTGTCATCTGGTATTTTATGTGAATGGAATAACAGAAGGTTTGTGCTCTTCAGAAAGTGTTAGAAGTTAATACCTCCCGCTGTGATCCATATTTGGTTGCTTAAAGAGAAAGTCTTTTTCAGCATGAATAAGGAAAAATCAACTTGAAGCTTAACTAATTCCTTTAGAAACTGTGGTTGAGTTCAAGGTTGCTTTGATCCTTATGAAACTTTTTTGGAAGTGTGACATGTCTTTTTTTTTTAATATAATTCTATCCCCCAAGAGATATCAGAACAAGAGATTGATAAAGTTATTAGCTTTGAAACCACTGAAGAATTTACAATGGAGAAAAGGCTGATGTAGACTCCATAAATTCTAAACCTCTACATATACATAAAAATGATTAAAATAATAAGACAAAAAACAGATGAGAAAAAATTACCAGTAAATATGACAAAGGACTATAATCTAAGAAGCTCATACAAATTGCTAAGAAAAACATTAAGAGACTCAATAGATAAGTGGGCAATGGAGATGAACAATTTATAAAAGGAAGTGTTATTAGTAAATAAGCATATGGGAAAATTTTTAAACCTTCTAGCAAGAAACAAAGTAAAAAAGAGAACATTAATGAAGTGCTTTTTATGGCTATTAAACTAGTCAAAACCAAAATGCTATTGACTATCCATGATGTTGTGGTAAAATTGGCACATGCCTAAATCACTGGTGGCAGTGTAGGCTGGGATAAACATTTTGGGTTTGGATATGTATAGCCTTTGGCATAGTAATCTTGCTTCTGAGAATTCAACCTCAGGAAGTAATCCAAAAGGAGAAAATAAACCATAGTCATAAAAATGTCCATTTAAGTGTTAGCTAAGGTAGAAAAATAAGAAACCATCTAAATATTTAATAAAGGTAAAGTATCTGGTGAAGCAGCAATCATCTAAAGGATGAGACATTATGCAGTCATTATAATTATGATTTGGAAGATAATGTAAATAACACAGAAAATGCTTAAGACATAAAAAGTGAAAAACAAAGGATAAAGAATCCAACTCTAGTATAGTCATGGTTATAATATTTTGTTGGCCTGGACCCAATTCCCCTGTCCTCATAGTCCCATGAGAAGTTTTGCTCCATTCCTCAGGAAGAAGTAGTATCAAAGAGGCCTTTTAGCCCTTCTCTTTATCTCTTACTTTTCCTCTCCTAGGAAGGAAAAATGATTTATCTAATTAAGCTAAGGAAGGGGTCACTGGGTACATGCATACATATGTTTACTGCTTGCTCTCTTTGGGGGCACTTGCTCTTCTCTCTACCTCTGTTTCCATGTATGATTAGGAGAGCTGGATCAGGACTCAGTATCTAGCTTCCACAGGCAAGACTAGAAGTCTCCCTCTTTGTTGTCCCCCGCCTCCTGCTTATCCAGAGTGTAATCTTCTGCGTGGCTACCTGGGAAATGCCTGGTCTGCAGACCCAGTTCTTCCCGTATGCAAATCCCATGATATTTTACTTGAAAGGGAGTCAAATGGAACCTCCACTTTGGTAACTAGTCTAAACCACTTCTCCCAATCCTTTACCAACTATAAACAAATAAGTTTCACCTGGTTCCTGTGTCTAATTCTCGACTGCTTTCAGAGAAAAGGAAAAATGGCTGAGTAATGAACTCCCCTCAATCCCAACACACCCATGCCCATGGACCTAGAAGGGAGTCCCAGCAAAATTAAACCCATTCGATTTATTGGAGGGGTAAATATGGTTGTGAATTCTTTCCCTTTCTTTCATTTGATTTTCCATTAATATTGTCTGAGATATGAATAGCTCCAAACCTGTAGGCAGGTAGTAACTTCTTCTGGTCTTAGTCCAGGTAATGGTATGTGACTGGCATCCACCCAGAAACCACTTTTCTAAGGACTTTGGCAAGCTTCTTGGGGGCATGGATAGTTTTATATTTCCCAGGGGTGGCTCTTGAGGGACTATTCAGTGGTATAACAATGGGAACCTAACCCAAGTTGGATCAATAAGATCTCTTCCCTAGCATTTTAAAACCTAATCAGAGAATAAAACTGATACAGAAACGGATTGACAATGGAGAAGAGTATAATTAGGATGTAGGGAAGCTCTTGGCTCCAGGTATTGCTGACAACAAGCTATATATAGCCTTTCTTCTTCTCTACTTGGTAACCTAGACCAATAAATTCTCATTTTGGCATAAGCTAGCTGGAGTTGGAATCTACCTAAGTTCTAACTGCAGAGGGAAACTCTCTGTGAAACTGAATCCCATCAAGGGGTGCTTTGGGATCAGTAATGAAGCTGCCCTGACTCTCATCTAAGGCCTACTTAGGAAGGTTGTATGAAACTATAAAAAGCAATCTCTGTCAGAGAAAAACTATTCTGCATATAATCCATAAGAAGTCACAGTTTAAATAATCCCAACACCAGTGTTTTTAAACTGAAGATTAAATCAAAATTGTTCAAAATCACTTACTGCTGTATTTCATCACTCTGTTAGAATCACAGCAGGTATGAATGAGTAGCAAATTCATGAATTGTGCATTAGTTCTCTTTTCCCCAAGGCTAATTGTTTGCTTTATTTTTCTTCTATTAGCACTGTCAGTGCACAGTGATATATAGTAAGCCTTGCATCTTGATGAGAAACAAAAAGAAAATTTTAAATGTGGATATAATTATACAATACCACAGAGTTTGTTTCCTTTTTCTCCCCACTAGCTCTCATCAAGGCAAGAGTTTTTGGAAATCAACATAAGCAGCCCTGAGAATAAATATGTCAACAAACAGAGTTTGTACATCTGCTAACTGCTCTCTCCATGAAGAACATTATCTAGAGTTGATCTTTAGCTACTAGGCTGCACAAAGGTTGTGTGTATGTGTGTGTGTGCATGGGCACGTGTGTGTGTAGGTAGGCTGAAATTCACACTGTAGGTTGTTTTCCAAACTGAGAGCTCCCTTTCCAGACCTGAATGGCTGTGGGTGGTGACTACAGACTTTGTACCTGGAGTCAGGAGCTCTTTCTCTCCTTGGCACACTGGGCATCCTTCGCTTTTATCAAGTCTACCAAATAAACCCTTAAAATGGCAGTCAATATTTACTTTGCCTTAGGTCAAATTCTGTTTCTCTTTCACTCTAAGTATCATTTGAGAATACAGAGAATATTGGTGATAGCCAGAACTTCCAGAACTAATTAATACTTTTAGCCACTTATTGGCATAAACTCCTCCTCTATCTCCATTTTTTAAATGCGTGGAATCAGGTTCTAAAGAACTTCTTAAACACCTTGAAATGAAAAAAAAATTACAATCACATGTCTATCCCTCAAGGTCTTTTTGAAAGTTTCATTTCAATACAAGTTTTATTTCCCTTTCCTTTCCATCATTGTCTCATAAAAAAAAGAAATCAAGGTATGTTTTGTTCTTTAATCTGATGCATCTCTTTCCATAACGGAGACACTGACCACAAACCACTCTCAGGAACTTTGATTTATCTTGTTTTATTTTCTTAACAGATCTTATGCTCCCACTGAAGACTGAAGAGAAAGTGTAGTCCTTCTGGGTAGTCTATTTGTCAGGGGATATAAGTTGATAGGAAAATGATAGATGTTCTCTTAGATTCTGTCTCTCAGTGAATTAAGGCATCCACAGTACCAATGAGCACATGGCAAAAGGTTTGTGCTTCATATCAAGGGGTGCCTGACTCAGTCAAGACTGTCATGTGCTTAAAGTAAACATGAGAGTGGCCAAATAAAAATATTAATAAACCCTAGCAAAGAGTGAATACAGTGACACATAAAGTGAATTCGCTAGTTTATAGATATTAAGAAGTAATTACATTTTATCATAAACCTAATTATTTGTATATAAGTTTAAGTTTGCAAAGCACCTTCATTATAATCAAATGAGAGCAGCATCGCCAGTACATCATTTTTCTGCTGCTATTCATAGCAAAATTTCTAAAAATACAAGTTGTCTATACTCATTGCCTTTCTTTTGCCTTCCATTGTCTCCTCAGCCAAATCCAATAGGCTTTTGTGAAACATTCTTCAGCAACCACGTATATTACATATAATTAATATGTTCCAGTATTATATTGGGTTGGCCAAAAAGTTCATTTGAGCTTTCTGTAAGATGAGAAAACCTAAATGAACTTTTTCTTATCTTACAGATAAGAAAACCCAAGTGAAATTTTTGGCCAACTCAGTATTTCTCAGTAATCTCCATGTGGCTAAGTTTGTTGGTCAATTCCCATTTCTCATTTTACTTCATCTCTTAGCAAAATTTGAAAGAATTTATTGCTTTCTTCCTGTCTTGTGAAGTACTAATCTCTTATTTCTCCTCCTACCTCACTAGCTGTTCCTTCCCAGTTTCCTTTGTTGATTCCCACCTGACCTACTTAATCACTTAATGTACAAGTGACCCAGGTTCAGCCCTTGGATCTCTTCTCTTTTTCATTTACATCTTCTTCTTTAGGAGGTGATTTTCCATTTTCATGGCTTCAAAAACCATCAAATCCCCAAGTCTTTCTCTCCATACATAAGCACTCTCTGTTCCAGACACAATGGTTGACTCAACATTTCCACTTAAGTATCTCACAGGACACACTTGCTTCTTAGAAGAAAAGCTGTGACAAATCTAGACAGCATATTAAAAAGCAGAGAAATTACTTTGCCGACAAAGGTCCGTATAGTCAAAGCTATGATTTTTCTAGTAGTCATGTACGGATGTGAGAATTGGACCATAAAGAAGGCTGAGCACCAAAGAATTGATGCTTTCTAACTGTGATGTTGGAAAAGACTCTTGAAAGACCCTTGGACTGCAAAGAGATCAAACCAATCAATCCCAAAGGATTGAATCCTGAATATTCATTGGAAGGACTGATGCTGAAGCTGATCTTACTCAGTAGAAAAGACTCTGATGCTGGGAAAGATTGAAGGCAGGAGGAGAAGGGGATGACAGAGGATGAGATGGTTGGAAGGCATTGCTGACTCAATGGACATGAGTTTGAGCAAGCTGCGGGAGTCGGTGATGGACAGGGAAGCCTGGCATGCTGCAGTCCATGGGGTCGCAAAGAGTTGGACATGACTGAACAACTGAACAACGACAACAGTCTCATAGGAATGTCAGACTTCATGCGTCCAAAGGAAGTTATAACTGCTCCAAACTTTCCTCCATCTTCTGTATCCCAGATGATATTAATTTGAACCTTTCAGTTGATCAGGCCTAAAACTTAAGAATCATCCTTGGTATCTCTCTTTCCTTCACAGATCATACCTAATCTATCAAGAAATTGTGTTGGCTCTGCCTCTAAAATAATGTCCCAAATCTGATCGTTTCTTACCACTTCTGCTAAAAATAATCAGGGTCTAAGCCAACATCATTTCTTGTCTGGCTTTTTATAATAGTTTCCCAACTCCTCTCTGTTCCACCCTTGTTCCCCTATAGTTTCTTATCTGCAGAGCAGACAGAATTGCCTCTAAAAAATGTAAGTCAGATCAAATCATTTCCTTGCTTAAACTCCAAGCAACCTTCTATCATACTTAGAATAAAATCAGAAGTCTTATGATAGCCTAGAAGGGCCTCTATGATCTTGCCATATCTCCTACTGCTCCCAATTTTCTTTCCTGTGTTCCAGTCTGTATCTCCAACATATTAAGCAATTCACCTTAGAGTTTTAGCACTGTCTACTTCTGCGTGGAAAGCTCTTTTACTAAATTTTTGCATGACTGGATTCTTTACATTATTTGGGCTTCTGCTCAAAAGTCTCTACCTCAAAGAAACCTTTGTGGAACATTCTATCAAAAAGACAGTCCATCCATCTTATTCATCCCCCTCTATTCCTTTATTCTATTTTATTGTTTCATAGAAATATTGCTCTGTGAAATTATATATTTTATTATTTGTTTATATATTTATTGGATGCTTCTCCACTTAGACTACAAGCAACATGAAGGCAAAGTCTTTGTCTTGTTTACCAGGACAGCCATAGTGCTTGGGACTCTGTGGGAGAGGGTGAAGGTGGGATGATTTGAGAGAATGGCATTGTAGCATGTATATTATCATATGTGAAATGAATCAAAAGTCCAGGTTCAACGCATGATACAGGATGCTTGGGGCTGGTGCACGGGGATGACCTGGAGGGAGGATATGGGGAAGAAGGAGGTGGGAGGAGGGTTCAAGAGGGGGAACAAATATACACCCGGGGCAGATTTGTGTCAATGTATGGCAAAACCAACCAATATATAAATGTAAAGTAATTTGCCTCCAATTAAAAAACAAACCCTGTGGAATGAATGAATCAAACACTGTATTTTATACAAAAGAAAACTAAGGCATGATGGTTAAGCAGTTTGCTCCAGGTCAGAGAGACTTTGACTTAAAGTCTTATCTTCATGGTACTTACTCTGGTTGAAATAACCCATATTCATGGGTACAATGCTTAAACAGAAAGTTGCTGATGTAAGACCATATCACTAAGCTCTTTCATGATCCGTTCCGTTCCGTTCCGTCGCTCAGTCGTGTCCGACTCTATGCGACCCCGTGGACTGTAGCCTACCAGGCTTCCCGGTCCATGGGATTCTCCAGGCAAGAATACTGGAGTGGGTTACCGTTTCCTTCTCCAGGGGATCTTCCCGACCCAGGGATCGAACCCGGGTCTCCCGCATTGGAGGCAGACGCTTTAACCTCTGAGCCACCAGGGAAGCCCACAGCATAGAACAAGGCAAAGCCAGCAGACTAGCTTGCAACACATTTCTAATGCACACACCAACAGATAAGATTTAATACTTATAAATAGCTTTCCAAAGACAAGCGTGCTACTGAACCCAAACTTCAATTGATGATGATTTTGTTTCTCTTTAAACATGTCTTTTTTTTTTTTTTTTAACGGACAGGATGATTACAAAATTTATCATTTTAGATTGTTCATTACTTAACAAAGAAATGGAGAGAGGGAGCCAGCATCCTTCCTGCTGTCTTCTGCAAGTGGAAATGAGGCTCAGACATCCAGGACTGCACATTAATTTGACTTTTTAAAAATAGGGACTGACAACTTTAATAATTCAAGACATAGATGTCTCTATCTTTGCACATGAGCCTTTTTAATCTTTGGAGACTAAGATAGAAATCATTTCTTTAGTACAAAGTAAAAGAAAGATTTTTAAATTGTGGTTTTTTGTAGATAGCTCTGCTTCATGGTGCATTAGTGCCAAGAAGCTTTTTTTCCCTGAGAAAAAAGATGCTCTGTAGTCCTAGGTTTGTATTACAATCCATAAAGTGTGTCTGAAATTCTCCCATTTCTAATTCATTTCTTTGGATCTCTTAGATCTTACTCTTGAATGATCTGTCCCCTCATATGCAAATATTCAGGACCTTCTTCAAACAGCACCACTCCAAAGAATCTGTGAAATCCAAATGGATTTGTTACTAGTATGGTGCTTTGATGGTATAAGTGTTGGCAAGAAATCACTTATATCTATAAGTGGTATCTATATGGGCAAGATCTTCAACTCTCTTGATGAAACTGGTCAATTAAGATTTTTCTGAGTGAGAAGGTTGACAGGAGCAGTTTCTTTCTGGATTGACTCTTACTTACAGGACAGAGCCCAACACTACATTGAGTAAAGGGGAAACGTGAGTTTCTGTGCAGATAGAGTCCCTGGCTCTACTTTTGAAGGGAGCCACCACTCAGAAGTATAAAGTCAAATTTTGCATCTTTGGACAGCTCCATGAATTATCTGAATATGCTTTTCATAAACTGAGTCATCCTTGGAGCCCACCTTCAGGTCTGTGTATTTTCAAGCAGGACATTTGAGAATTTTGGAGTCAACAGAGAGCTGGGCTTGAATCCCAGGTTACAGTCTATTTGCCCTTATGCAGGTTACATACTTTTGTGTCTCCATTTGCTTATCTCTAAAGTGGAGATAACGTCAGCCCCCATGAGGATTACATAAACTGATGCTAGTAAGATGCTTAGGACGGTATCCGACACATAATGCGATTCAGTAAATGGAAGTTATTGGTGGTGATGGTGCCTCCTTTAAATGGAATAATGTTGTTTCTTTGGCATTGACCAGCTGTGTGACTTTAGCAAGTCAGTTCACATCTCTGAGTTTCAGTGTTCTCCTTTTTCAAAGTGGGATAATTACAATGTCTACCTGAAATGGCCTTGTGAGGATTACATAAGTGAATCAGTGTAAAGCTCTTTAGCAGAATACCTGACATGTTGTAAATAAATGAATAAATGTTGATAGCATTCTTGTTGATTCCTTCTTCTCTTGACCAATGTGTATCTTTCCTTGGAATAAGAAATCTCTTAGTAAGGAGGAAAAATAGAGGCAGGGGGTGGGGGTGGGTAGTATCTGGATACACAGGAAGGTGAGGGGTTGATGAGACATCAAATGTCATGACGCAACCACAAAAGAGAATATAAATTCAATTATGACATTAAAGTACAGTTTAATTTTCATTTTGGAGGAAATGACAACAGAATGAATCTGATTTGATTAAAAATCAAATCAAGACTAGAAATTCGTCCACAAAATGATGAAGCTGGAATATTTCTTAGGGGCAACTGTAAGAATTAAATGAACTCCCTCAGCTCTTTTCAGAAATTGAAAGCCTTGACCACTTTGAAGTTATTGGAAGGGAGTATTTGATCTACTCATGTGGCCATTGGCACACCACCACTCCGCTCTATCATCTTACTACATAATCCTCATGGGTACTCTTTGAATCCTGCCCGTAGATTGAATTTTCCCAGACTAGGTTCTCAGTCTAGACCCTAAGAGAATGTTTGCTGTTTGTGCCATATGTGAAGAAAAAAAATATTCAGTACACTCCATTTTCAACCACAATTGCTGACTTAAAATTAAATATAGAAGAAGAAATGAAAAGGACAGATCTAAAATATTCAAGTGCCCACAATTAAAACGTGGATCTCATGACTCTTCCTTAGAATATTTCTTTTAGAAATTGGTAATTTTTAGTATGTGTCAGATATTAAGGCTCTAAATGCCCTTTACTTGTTTTTAGGTAACTTTTAGAACCTGTTCAACAAAACACTCTAGACGTTAGGCTCATTCTAGTAGGTAGCATAAGTATATAAATAACATAAAGATGTTTCCAAATGGTTTAGTTCTAGAGATGGTGAGCATTTAGAGATTTTACATTATGTAGTTCATGGTTTAAAATAACATATTTTCTTATGAGTGACAGAAAGTTTGAGCTGCCTAACGTTCTAAAAGGCTGAATGTAAAGTACTCAATTTCTATTTAAACTACTTTTCTAAGAACTTCTATTCCAAATATCCATTCCTCACTGCTCAGATATATTTTTGGTATTGATTTTTACTGAGAATAGTCTTATAAGAAACTGGTGACCCAATAGTTCCATTTTTTAATTTTTTTTTAATTCTGCTGTTATTGTTTTTCAATCTCCTAGACTGGTTGGAAGTAGAAAACCCAAAATAGAACAGATTCAGGTAGCTTCAGTAAAATTTAATTGGACTGTAACCCAAGTCACAAGTCATAAGGTATACTTTAGCAGATGCTCAAAACAATCTTGGGAAATGACCAAAAGGTTTGATTTTAAATAGTTATTTTTCTGTAAGAATAGCCAGTTTGTAGGATGCTGTTTATATTCTACTCTTTGACTTTCATTCTAAAATGCTTTTTTACATAGAAGTTTTTACTTTGGAGAATTGTGTAATTTTTTTTAAAGAATTGATTTTTATCTATATTTGGGAAGGAGGTGAATGTTTTATCAGAAAAGAAGTGATTACTGAAGGAGATGTGTATGGATTCCCAAAGCTGCTATAAACTCACTGGTGGTAATAAATTGTGGTTTCTAGCTTTGATATTTTTTTGGGGGGGAGGAGGCAGTGTTTGTTCTTTACAAGGTAACATCACACTTTAATGAATGTTTTTAGTGGCTATCACTAAAGCAGCCATTTTAAAAGGAAAGAAATATTTGTCACATATTTTTATTTACAGATTTCACTTTTTTTATTGTTTAATGATACATGGTGTAATGAATACATAATGGATGTAATACTACCGCCTCTTGGTTATGTAAATGAGGTGCTCTGCAGTCATAATTCTCTGTCTTCAAATTGGAAAATGCAAGTGCTTGAAAGTCAAGGAAGCCTTTTCTATTTTGTTTTGGCAAAACAGTTGCAAATAAATATCTATGCGTGTGTGTGAATGCTCTTCGTAGAGCCTCTATAAAGTACATTATCTATGCATTAAAAGATATGTGCACTTACAAAATAAAAGTGACAGTGACATTTTGTGCTGAAGCTTCCAGAAAACAATGTTCAGACTTGGGATAAGTTTAAAATTGTTTACAGTGTCCTTTATTCAATCAAGATCAAGTTAATTCAATCTTTCCTTAACTATAACCTAAGGCATAGAAATCCAATCATTTTGTTTTCCTTCTTTTTTTTTTAAAGAGCATTCCCTCCTCATTTTAATCAATTTTAATCACTTTAGCAAGGTATTAGATAACCAAATTACAGGCTAGAAAAGCTGGCATTTTCTTATTAAGGAAGGTCAAAAACCCTGACTGAAACTGAATTCAGTGCCACAGGATTAAAAATGCTAAATAACTTTTTTCCCCTCTCACTTAGGTAAAAAAGAGCTTGTAGAAACAACACATCAAATAATCTTCCTATGGTTAGGTAGATGCTAAGATCAATTACCTATTTCAACAAGAATGGCAAGAAGTAGCCACAGCAGAACACTGGATAAGTGTTTTACTATTTTAATAACAACTCTTGTTTCTACCATACTTTATATTTTACACAGTCCTTCCATATCCACCAGCTCACATGATCAGATAGTCAAGTTTCCTTGGCAGTAAGAGCACATAATGCAGTCATGAAGGACCCACTGCCTTTTGTCTGCCAGGTAGTCAATGGTGCTCTTAGTCCATCAGGAATAATGTGAATGTGCTGTCGTCCAGACACAAAGGTGACCCTGCTAACGGAGGATGGATGTGCACTTGGTGACTGGTGTGGGCAGTAAGGATCGTCATACATGCCTGCTGGCCTGTTTCCCCTGGCAACAAAACACTGGATCAGGATTGGGGAAAGAGTGTGTAACTCTAGAATAGGTTATATGCTATGTAAAAGCCTGAGGGAGAAAAATAAAATCTCAAAATTGGAAGAGACCTTAGAGACTGGCTTCCCTGTGGCTTAGTCGGTAAAGAACCTGCCTGCAATGCAGGAAAATGCCTGCAATGAAGAAGTTGCAGGTTCGATCCCTGGGTAGGGAAGATTTGCTGGAGGAGGGAACTGCAACCCACTCAAGTATTCTTGCCTGGAGAATCCCCATGGACAGAGGAACCTGGCAGGCTATAGTCCATAGTGTTACAAAAGAGTCAGACATGACTGAGGCGACTAAACCACCACCACTATCACCAAGCGTCCTGAGAGGAGATGTGAATGGGTCACTCAGTAGATGGGTAGCAAAGCAGGACCAGAAGCTGAGCCCTCCACCCACAAGTCCAATCCCCTCCCTTCCCTCCGTGCTGAGTCTGGGCTCTCCAGTCCTGGCTTCTGCCTACAGGTGTCTTTAGTTGTGGAAGGTGGTATCTGATCTCTTCAGGGTGGCTTTATTATAAGTGGTAAAGGCTCTTAAGCTCCACCCTTTATTCAATGCCCAGATCAGTGAATCCTCTTGGCTTCAGGGGATAACTACAGGTCCAGGGGCAGCTCCAAGGTCAGGGATACTTTTCAAATCCAGGACGGAACCTTGTGTGGTCTTGGAAATAAGTGAGCAGAGCTCAAATGATCATCTCAAACAACTCACCAAAGAGTAAGTGCAAGAACATGGCATTTAATTTTCCGTAGCTGAAGGACAAAGTGCCACCCAGAGAGAAGCAGAGATGTGTCTGGCACAAGTATCCCAGCAGGACTGTGGTCTAGAGGAGCCTGGGTTTTGCCGGAGCACCAGGACCCCTGCATCATGGCTCTAGTGCCTCGCCTGACAGGGTAGTGGGGAGGAAGAGCTTTTACAGACTGAGAGGAAATCTGAGGCTAGAGGGTGCTCTATAGAGGCTCCATAACCTTGAAGAGATGGTCACTGTGCAAGGTGGCAGCTGGAAGACAGGGGACCCATTTGCTTAAATCTAATTTCCAGCACTAGCAGCTTTTTCGGGCTTCCCACTGTTCTCCGTGACTGGCCTGACACCTGAACCACTGTCGTGGAGAATTCAAGCTATCCAAATAAGTTAGAGCTCCACACGTGTTATGCTCTTCTGGCCCGATAATTAGTCCCCGGACCTCAACCTGGGGAAGAACACGATTTGTGTGTTCAAGCATCTCCCAGTATAGACCGGCCATGGAAGCTGCTGAGAGGATCAGCAAAGAGAATCTGGATGACAGGTGTTTCATGCTGTAATTCTGCACTGACCTCCGAAGCAGTGATTACGGCAGCAACTATGATCCGGGAAGGGACTCTTTCTGTTATTTGGCACCCAAATAAAGTTGGAAGAATCCGACTGCAGTGCGGAAGACCTGGGTTCGATCCCTGGGTTGGGAAGATCTCCTGGAGAAGGCGACCCACTCCAGTATTCTGGCCTGGAGAATTCCATGCTGTATAGTCCATGGGGTCGCAAAAAGTCGGACTTGACTGAGCAACTTTCACTTCACTTTAGAGTTGGAAAGAGAAGGGATCTGAACTTCTGGTAATGAGGTCTCAGTCAGTCAGAGGGAAGAGAGAGCTTTGTGTATGTGTGGTGTGGAAAATGTATGTGAGTACCTTCTTGGAATGATGTGAGTGTGAAAGTGTTTTATGGTGGGCCTGTGTGTGTTGTGTGTCTGTGGATATCCTGTTTGTCTGGGCAAAGCAGTATGAAGGGAGGGGGTAGGATGGGTGTGGTGTGAATGGTGGTGGGGCCTGGAGAGGGAACTCTGGAGGAGAGAGACTTAGTATTCAGTAGTGGGATGGCTGAGGGACACTAGGGAAGCTTGATATTTAGGGCTTTCTGGGACCCTGGAATCAGACAGCATCCTAATCAGAAATTCTAGATCTTTTTAAGCTGTCAGGTCGCCGATAAATAGCTACAATTTCTTGAGCATTTATCATGTGCTAAGGTCTTTCCATGCATGTGTTCATTTTGCTCCCCTAACAATGTTGTGAACTAGGCACTACTACCTCTTAGTTTCTGCGGATGAAGAAACTTAAGCACAGAATGCCTAAATATCTTCCCTCAGGCCACTTAGCTAGTAAATGGCAGAGCCAGAATTTAAACCCAGGTTACTGGGCTCCATAGCCCCTCCTCTTTGCCACAATTCTCTATAGTCTCTTACCTGTCATCTCCCTGTCAACACCTACTCATTCTGAGGACCTCCTCTTACAGCTGCAAAAATGGGAGCCTGGGTAGGAGAAGCAGATTGCCTAGGTCTTTGGTAGAGCCCAGCATTTCCAACACTCTGGTCTGTCCTTGACGTTTGGCAGCCAGTCTCCTGTGGTGGGCAGAGTCATCTTTTCCATGAGCATCAAACACAGTTCTGGCCCTACTGTGAGTAGCAGCCAGTCAGAAACAAAGTCCCTTTGCTGCTCTCAAGGCAAATGGAATCATTCCATTTTCCTTCCCTATTGTCATTAATATTGTGAATGGGGGAGGGAGGAAGATGGCAGAGGAATAGGAAGAAAAGACCACTTTCTCCCCCACAAATTCATCAAAAGAACATTTGAACACTGAGTAAATTCCACAAAAAAACTTGTGAATGCCAGCAGAGGATATCAGGCACCCAGAAAAGTGGCCCGTTGTCTTCTAAAGGAGGTAGGAAAAACATAAAAGATAAAAAGAGAGCCAAAAGAGGTAGAGACGGAGCTCTGTCCCAGGAAGGGAGGCTTAAAAATGAGAAAAGTTTCCAAACACCAAGAAACACTCTCACTGGTGAGTCTGTGGCGAGCCTTGGAAACTCAGAGGGCAACATAACCAGGAAGAAAAAGAAATAAATAATCAAAATCCACAGATTACACACCCAATGGTAACTCCCACTGGAGAAGAAGTGCAGACACCCGCATTGGCCACTAGCAAGCGGGGCCTGTTGGCTGAATAGCTTAGAGTGAGGACTGGGCATGAATGCCCCGAGGGCAATCTGAGGGAGCTAACTTGAGATAGCAAAGCAAACTGTGGGATAGCTACCCCACGAAAAGGTGAAAAGCCCTAACCTAAGCCTCTGCCAACAATCGCTGGATCATGGAAAAAGCAAGAGAGTTCCAGAAAAACATTTATTTCTGCTTCACTGACTATGCCAAAGCCTTTGACTGTGTGGATCACAATAAACTGGAAAATTCTGAAAGAGATGGGCATACCAGACCACCTGACCTGCCTCTTGAGAAACCTGTATCAAGGTCAGGAAGCAACAGTTAGAACTGGACATGGAACAGCAAACTGGTTCCAAATAGGAAAAGGAGTACATCAAGGTTGTATATTGTCACCCTGCTTATTTAACTTGTATGCAGAGTACATCATGAGGAACACTGGGCTGGAAGACGCACAAGCTGGAATCAAGATTGCCAGGAGAAATATCAATAAACTGAGATACGCACATGACACTACCCTTATGGCAGAAAGTGAAGAGGAACCAAAGAGTCTCTTGATGAAAGTGAAAGAGGAGAGTGAAAAAGTTGGCTTGAAGCTCAACATTCAGAAAATGAAGATCATGGCATCTGGTCCCATCACTTCATGGGAAATAGACGGAGAAACAGTGGAAACAGTGTCAGAGTTTATTTTTGGGGGCTCCAAAATCACTGCAGATGCTGACTGCAGCCATGAAATTAAAAGACGCTTACTCCTTGGAATGAAAGTTATGACCAACATAGATAGCATATTAAAAAGCAGAGACATTACTTCGCCAACCAAGGTCCATCTAATCAAGGCTATGGTTTTTCCTGTGGTCATGTATGGATGTGAGAGTTGGACTGTGAAGAAAGCTGAGTGCCAAAGAATTGATACTTTTGAACTGTGGTGTTGGAGAAGACTCTTGAGAGTCCCTTGGACTGCAAGGAGATCCAACCAGTCCATTCTAAAGGAGATCAATCCTGGGTTTTCATTGGAAGGACTTATGCTAAAGCTGAAACTGCAATACTTTGGCCACGTCATGGGAAGAGTTGACTCACTGGAAAAGACTCTGATGCTGGGAATGATTGGGGGTGGGAGGAGAAGGGGACGACAGAGAATGAGATGGCTGGATGGCATCACTGACTCGATGGACATGAGTTTGAGTGAACTCCAGGAGTTGGTAATGTACAGGGAGTCCTGGCGTGCTGTGATTCATGGGGTCACAAAGAATCAACAAGACTGAGCGACTAAACTGAACTGAACACTCCACCAAACCCACTCACAGAACAAAGGACTGAGCAGAGCTAGCAAACTGCGGACCGGCCCACCCCCCATCCCCTGCTGGAGACAGGCAGGAGAGGGCGGCCAGAGCAGGAAGGGGATAATCGCAGCCCTAAAGAGGCATCCGATAACAAACTGTAAGCAGGCTTCGTTGCTAACCAAGACTTCTTGGGTTTCTGGCCTGTCGATATCAGCCTGAGAAGGTACGCCAGTTGTACACCCAGAAAACTGAGGGGCAGGGACCTGGGAGGAAATAAGTCACAGTGACCACACTCGCCAAACATCTGGGTCACCTGAGCTGCTTGGACCAGGGAAGGGCACAAAACGCAGGCCCAACCAAGTCTGCGCCTTTGTGGAATACCTGAGTACTTGAACATGAGCGTCTTAGACCTGGGATGTGTATGCAACACAGCGACAGCCTCAGTCAGTTCCCGGTAGAGCAAACTAGAGCCTATGCAGTGTAGACTGGGACAGCACATGCGCCGAGAGTGGGGGCAAACTCAGTGTGGCCGGCCGAGACACTCCCCACAGATGCCAGTGATATTTGTCTGCAGAGCTCCTCCCTCCCCAAAGCATGACTGAACAAGGGAGCCTAAAAAAGTGTCCACCACCGCCCCCTAGTGTCAGGGCAGAAATTAGACACTGAAGAGATCAGCAAACAGAAGAAGTTAAAACAGGGGGAACCACCTTGGAAGTGACAGATGGAGAAGTCTTGAGCCTACTGCAAGAATAAGACTGAAAACCAGAGGCAGGAGGCTTAAGTCCAAATCCTGAGAACACCAGAAAACTCGTGAATCCAGGGAACATTAATCGATAGGAGCTCATCAAACGCCTCTATACCTACACTGAAACCAAGCACCACCCAAGGGTCAACAAGTTCCAGAGCAAGATATACCACGCAAATTCTACAGCAACACAGGAAAAATAGCCCTGAGCTTCAATATACAGGC
The DNA here is from genome assembly GCF_049115385.1 of Moschus berezovskii. Taxonomy (NCBI): domain Eukaryota; kingdom Metazoa; phylum Chordata; class Mammalia; order Artiodactyla; family Moschidae; genus Moschus; species Moschus berezovskii. The sequence continues at coordinate 128,510,547 of NC_142488.1, read as the reverse complement.
TACCCAAAGTCCCTCCAAACCCATTGACATCTCATAACCTATTACTGGACACTTCATTGCACTCCAGAGAGAAGACATCCAGCTCCACCCACCAGAACGCCGACACAAGCTTCCCTAACCAAGGAAACTTGGCAAGCCACCTGTCCAACCTCACCCACAGTGTGGAAACTCAACAATAAAGAGAACTCCACAAACTGGCAGAAGAAGAAAAGGCCACCCCAAACACAGCAATATAAGCAAGATGAAGAGGCAGAGAAATACCCAGCAAATAAAGGAACAGGATAAATCCCCACCAACCCAAATAAAAGAGGAAGAGAGAGGGAACCTACCTGAAAAAGAATTCTGAATAATACTGAAATTGATCCAAAATCTTGAAAATAAATTGGAGTTACAGATAAATAACCTGGAGACAAGGGGCAACAAGATGCAAGAAAGGTTTAATAAGGATATAGAAAAAATAAAAAAGAGTCAATATACAATGAATAATGCACCAGATGAGATCAAAAACACTCTGGAGGGAATACACATTAGAATAACGGAGGCAGAAGATAGAATAAGTGAGTTAGAAGACAGAATGATAGAAATAAATGAAACAGAGAGGAAAAAAGAAAAACGAATGAAAAGAAATGAGGACAATCTCAGAAACCTCTGGGACAATGTTAAATGCCCCAACATTCGAATCATAAGAGTCCCAGAAGAAGAAAACAAGAAGAAAGACCATGAGAAAATACTTGAGGAGATAATAGTTGAAAATTTCCCTAAAATGGGGAAAGAAATAATCACCCAAGTCCAAGAATCCCAGAGAGTCCCAAACAGGATAAACCCAAGGCGAAATACCCCAAGACACATATTAATCAAATTAACAAAGATCAAACACTAAAACACATATTAAAAGCAGTAAGGGAAAAACAACAAATAACAAACAAGGGGATCCCCATAAGGATAACAGCTGATCTTTCAATAGAAACACTTCAGGCCAGGAGGGAATGGCAGGACATACTTAAAGTACTGAAAGAACATAACCTACAGCCCAGATTACTATACCCAGCAAGTATCTCAATGAAATATGAAGGAGAAATCACAAGCTTTATAGAGAAGCAAAAGCTCAGAGAATTCAGCATCAACAAACCAGCTCTCCAACAAATGCTAAAGGACCTTCTCTAGACAGGAAACACAGAAAGGGTGTATAAACTCGAACCCAAAACAATAAAGTAAATGGCAATGGGATCATACATTTCAATAATTACCTTAAATGAAAATGGTTTCAATGCCCCAACCAAAAGACAAAGACTGGCTGAATGGATACAAAAACAAGACCCTTATATATGTTGTCTACAAGAGACCCATCTGGAAACGAGGGACACATACAGATTGAAAGTGAAGGGCTGGAAAAAGATATTCCATGAAAGTAGAGACCAAAAGAAAGCAGGAGTAGCAATACTCATATCAGATAACATAGACTTTAAAACAAAAGCTGTGAAATGAGACAAAGAAGGACACTACATAATGTTCAAAGGATCAATCCAAGAAGAAGATATAACAATTATAAATATTTATGCACCCAACATAGGAACACCACAATATGTAAGACAAATGCTGACAAGTACGAAAGGGGAAATTAACAATAACACCATAATAGTGGGAGACTTTAATACCCCACTCACACCTATGGATAGATTAACTAAACAGAAAATTAACAAGGAAACACAAACGTTAAATGATACAATAGACCAGTAAAACCTAACAGATATCTATAGGATATTTCAAAACAATGAATTTCACCTTCTTCTCAAGCACACACGGAACCCTCTCCAGGATAGATCACATCCTGGGCCATAAATCTAGCCTTGGTAAATTCAAAAAAATTTAAATCATTCCAAGCATCTTTTCTGACCACAATTCAGTAAGACTAGATGTCAATTACAGGAGAAAAACTATAAAAAATTCCAACATATGGAGGCTGAACAGCACACTGTTGAATAACCAACAAATCATAGAAGAAATCAAAAAAGAAATGGAAATATACAAAAAACCAAATGAAAATGAAAACACAACAACCCAAAACCTGTGGGACACTGTAAAAGCAGTGCTAAGGGGAAGGATCATAGCAATACAGGCATACCTCAAGACACAAGAAAAAAGTCAACTAAATAACCTAACTCTACACCTAAAGCAACTAGAAAAGGAAGAAATGAAGAACCCCAGGGTTAGTAGAAGGAAAGAAATCTTAAAAATTAGGGGAGAAATAAATGCAAAAGAAACAAAGAGACCATAGCAAAAATCAACAAATCCAAAAGCTGGTTCTTTGAGAGGGTAAATAAAATTAACAAACCACTAGCAGACTCATCAAGAAACAAAGAGAGAAAAACCAAATCAATAAAATTAAAAATGAAAATGGAGACATCACAACAGACAACACAGAAATACAAAGGATCATAAGAGACTGCTATCAGCAATTATATGCCAATACAATTGACAACTTGGAACAAATGGACAAATTCGTAGAAAAGTACAACTTTCCAAAACTGAGCCAGGAAGAAATAGAAAATCTTAACAGACCCATGACAAGCATGGAAATTGAAACTGTAATCAGAAATCTTCCAGCAAACAAAAGCCCAGGACCAGACAGCTTCACAGCTGAATTCTACCAAAAATTTAGAGAAGAGCTAACCCCTGTCCTACTCAAACTCTTCCAGAAAACTGCAGAGGAAGGTAAACTTCCAAACTCATTCTATGAGGCCACCAACACCCTAAGAGTAAAAGCTGACAAAGATGACACAAAAAACGAGAACTACAGGCCAATATCACTGATGAACATAGATGCAAAAATCCTTAACAAAATTTTAGCAATCAGAACCCAATAGCACATTAAAAAGATCATACATCATGACAAAGTGGGCTTATCCCAGGGATGCAAGGATTCTTCAATATCTGCAAATCAATCAATGTAATACACCACATTAAAAAATGAAAAATAAAAACCATATGATTATCTCAATAGACGCAGAGAAAGCCTTTGACAAAATTCAACACCCATTTATGCTCAAAACCCTCCAGAAGGCGGGAATAGAAGGAACATTCCTCAACATAATAAAAGCTATATATGACAAACCCACAGCAAACATTATCCTCAATGGTGAAAAATTGAATGCGTTTCCCCTAAAGTCAGGAACAAGACAAGGGTGCCCACTCTCACCACCACTATTCAACAGAGTTTTGGAAGTTTTGGCCACAGCAATCAGAGCAGAAAAAGACATAAAAGGAATCCAGACTGGAAAAGAAGAAGTAAAACTCTCAGTCTTTGCATATGACATGATCATCTACACAGAAAACCCTAAAGACTCTACTAGAAAATTACTAGAGCTAATCAATGAATATAGTAAAGTTGCAGGATATAAAATCAACACGCAGAAATCCCTTGCATTCCTATACACTAATAATGAGAAAATAGAAAGAGAAATTAAGGAAACTATTCCATTCACTGTTACAACGAAAAGAATTAAATACTTAGGAATATATCTACCTAAAGAAACAAAAGACCTATATATAGAAAACTATAAAACACTGGTGAATGAAATCAGAGAGGACACTAATAGATGGAGAAATATACCGTGTTCGTGTATTGGAAGAATAAATATTGTGAAAATGAATATATTACCCAAAGTAATTTATAGGTTCAGTGCAATCCCTATCAAGCTACCAATGGTATTTTTCACAGAGCTAGAATAAATAATTTCAATATTTGTATGGAAATACAAAAAACCTCGAATAGCCAAAGCAATCTTGAAAAAGAAGAATGGAATGGGGGGAATCAACCTGCTGGACTTCAGGCTCTACTACAAAGTCACAGTCACCAAGACAGTATGGTACTGGCATAAAGACAGAAATATAGATCAATGGAACAAAATAGAAAGCCCAGAGATAAATCCATGCACCTATGGACACCTTATATTTGACAAGGGAGGCAAGAATACTCAATGGAGAAAAGACAATCCTTTAACAAGTGGTGCTGGGAAAACTGGTCAACCACTTGTAAAAGAATGAAACTAGAACATTTTCTAGCACCATACACAAAAATAAACTCAAAATGGATTAAAGATCTAAATGTAAGACCAGAAACTATAAAACTCCTAGAGGAGAACATAGGCAAAACACTCTCTGACATAAATCACAGCAGGATCCTCCATGAGCCACCTCCAAGAATACTGGAAATAAAAGCAAAAATAAACAAATGGGAACTAATTAAAATCAAAAGCTTCTGCACAGCAAAGGAAACTATAAGTAAGGTGAAAAGACAGCCTTCAGAATGGGAGAAAATAATAGCAAATGAAGCAACTGATAAAGGATTAATCTCCAAAATATACAAGCAGCTCCTGCAGCTCAATTCCAGAAAAATAAATGACCTAATCAAAAAATGGGCCAAAGAACTAAACAGACAATTCGCCAAAGAAGACATAAAAATGGCTAACAAACACATGAAAAAATGCTCAACATCCCTCATAATCAGAGAGATGCAAATCAAAACCACAATGAGATACCATTTCACACCAGTCAGAATGGCTGCTATCCAAAAGTCTACATGCAATAAATGCTGGAGAGGATGTGGAGAGAAAGGAACCCTCTTACACTGTTGGTGGGAATGCAAACTAGTACAGCCACTATGGAGAACAGTGTGGAGATTCCTCAAAAAATTGGAAATAGAACTGCCATATGATCCAGCAATCGCACTCCTGGGCGTACACACCGAGGAAACCAGAATTGAAAGAGACACGTGTACTCCAATGTTCATTGCAGCACTGTTTATAATAGCCAGGACATGGAAGCAACCTAGATGTCCATCTGCAGACGAATGGATAAGAAAGCTTTGGTACATATACACAATGGAGTATTATTCAGCCATTAAAAAGAATACATTTGAATCAGTTCTAATGAGGTGGATGAAACTGGAGCCTATTATACAGAGTGAAGTAAGCCAGAAAGAAAAACACCAATACAGTATACTAACACATATATATGAAATTTAGAAAGATGCAAATGATAACCCTGTATACGAGACAGCAAAAGAGACACAGATGTATAGAACAGTCTTTGGGACTCTATGGGAGAGGGTGAGGGTGGGATGATTTGGGAGAATGGCATTGAAACACGTATGTTGTCATATGTGAAACAAATCACTAGTTCAGGGTCAATGCATGTTATAGGATGCTCGGGGCTGGCATGCGGGGATGACCCAGAGGGAGGATAAAGGGAGGAGGGAGGTGGGAGGGGGGTTCAGGAGGGGGAACTTATGTAAACCCGGGTCAAATTCATATCAATGTATGGCAAAACCAACCAATATAATATTGTAAAATAATTTGCCTCCAATAAAAAATAATTACATAAAAAAAATAAAAGTACTGTGCAAGCTAAAAAAAATAAATAAATAAAATAAAATTAACAGCTTCTGCACAGCATCAGAAACTATAAGCAAGGTGAAAAGACAGCCTTCAGAATGGAAGAAAATAATAGCAAATGAAGCAACTGACAAAGGGTTTATTGCAAAAATATACCAGCAACTCCTGCAGCTCAATTCCAGAAAAATAGACCCAATAAAAAAAATGGGCCTAAGAACTAAGCAGACATTTCTCCAAAGAAGACATACGATGGTTAACAAACACATGAAAAGATTCTCAACATCATTTATAATCAGACAAATGCAAATCAAAACCATAATGAGGTACCATTTCATGCCAGTCAGAATGGCTGCTATCTAAAAGTCTACAAGCAATAAATTCTGGAGAGGGCGTGAAGAAAAGGGAACCCACTTACACTGTTGCTGGGAATGCAAACTATTACAACCACTATGGAGAACAGTGTGGAGATTCCTTAAAAAACTGGAAATAGAACTACCATAGGATCCAGCAATTGCACTCCTGGGCATACACACCAAGGAAACCAGAATTGAAAGAGACACATGTACTCCAATTTTCATCGCAGCAGTATTTATAATAGCCAGGACATGGAAGCAACCTAGATGTCCATCTGCAGACGAATGGATAAGCAAGCCTTGGTACATATACACAATGGAGTATTACTCAGCAATTAAAAAGAATACATTTGAATCATTTCTAATGAGGTGGATGAAACTGGAGCCTATTATACAGAGTGAAGTAAGCCAGAAAGAAAACACCAATACAGTATACTAACGTATATATGTGGAATTTAGAAAGATGATAATGATGACCCTGTATGCGAGACAGCAAAAGAGACACAGATGTATAGTACAGTCTTTTTGACTATGTGGGAGAGGGAGAGGGTGGGATGATTTGGGAGAATGGCATTGAACCATGTATATTATCATATGTGAAACGAATCGCCAGTCCACGTTCAATGCATGATACAGGATTCTTGGGGCTGGTGTACTGGGATGAACCCGAGGTATGGGATGGGGAGGGAAGTGGGAGGGGGGGCTCAAGATGGAGAACACATGTACACCCGGGGCAGATTCATGTCAATGTATGGCAAAACCAATACAATAATGTAAAGTAAAAAAAAAAAAAAAGAAAGAAAAAAACAAATGCATTAAAGATATAAATGTAAATAAGAAAATATAAATGCCCATAAATACAAAAAATAAAAAAAAGAGTTTATCTTAGTGGAGAGGTATGAATTTCAGTACTTTGAACTTCTTTAAACAAATGTAAATACTAATTAATTTTTATTGGCCTTTCTTTGGATAGAGCATTCTTTTTGAAGAAATATGAGGCTGAGTTTTAATCACTTTTTTGTTTTTAAAAATTGTCCCTTACTTAAGCATGTACATATGTTATAATTTTGCTTCTGTAAATGTAATCTCACATGTGGTTCTAAACAGTATGAGAATATAAATTAATTGTCTTACTCATAGGGGAAAAAAATATTGTGAATGAGGGTATATTTTGCTTAAGTCTGAACACCCCCTTCCAAATTACTCCAATCTCTCAGCCTTGGAGTATTAGGGAGGAAGCAATTTTGATAGATCTAGTGAAACACCTCAGAGGACTCTAATCCAGGAGGGTTATTGCCTATTTTTTTTTTTAAATAGCCAAAGTGCTAAGGCAGGATCTGTGATAAGAACAAAAGCTAAGCCATAGGAATATGAAGATTCATTTATGAATGGTTCTTGGTGATATGACAAATTGAAATGAAATATAAGGAACTGTAAAATTGCTTTTTAACTTTAAATTTTACACTGCGTAGCCATGTGTATATGATAAGCAAAACAGAACCACAAATGGCTGATCAATGTTTTTGACCATCTTAATGGCCAAATGGTATGTACTGCTTGGGTGTTGGGATCATTTGTACACAGATTAGGCAAGGCTGCCCTCTTCCAAGATGAGCTGATTGGGGATGAACTGGCCCGAGCAGTGGTTGTGAGATATCCCTTCCGTAAACTTTTGGAGCTGCATATAGCCCATCTATTTTTCTACTAAATTGGAAATATGATGTTTTTAACCAAGAAACAAATTCTAGACTTGGAAGAAATAGATACAAAGCCCAGTTTGTAAATCAGGAATGCACATTATGCACTTTATTCTGGAAATATAGCAAATGAGCCCCAAAATGAACTCACTATTTAAACCAGTGGATGAGCCAACTTTCCAGAAAATGGTCAAAACAGCCATGGAGGATAAGAGAAAGCTTATTTAAGAGCATGACCTTCAAGTATACGTACATGTATATACATACACAAACACAATGGAATACTACTCATCCATAAAAAAAGAATGAAATGACATTTGGAGCAATGTGGATGGACCTAGAGATCATACTAAGTCAGAAAGAGAAAGACAATTACCATATGATACCACTTATATGTGGAATCTAAAATAAGACACAAATGAACTTAACTATGAAACAAAAACAGACTCACACACATAGAGAACAGACTTGTTGCCAAGGGGGAAGGGAGTAGGGGAGGAATTGATGAGAATTTGGGATTAGTAGATGCAAAGTATTATATAGAGAATGGATAAGCAACAAGGCCCTACTGTATAGCACAGGGAACTATGTTCAATATCTTGTGGTTAATTATAATAGAAACGAATATGAAAAAGAATATATATATATATTTATGCATATATCTGTACATATATTGGGTTGGCCAAAAATTCACTGAGGTTTTTCCATAAGATGTTACAAATTTTTGACCAATCTAATATATGTCACATATACAATGTACATGGCAGCTCAGTGGTAAAGAATCTGCCTGCAATGCAAGAGACTCAGGTTTGATCCCTGGGTCAGGAAGATCTCCTGAAGAACGAAATGGCTACTCACACCAGTATTCTTGCCTGGAGAATTCCATGGACAGAGAAGCCTTGTTACCTACAGTTCATGGGGTCGCAAAGAGTTGGACACAACTGAATGACTAACACTTTCACTTTCATATATACACACACATATATATTCTTTTTCATATTCTTTCCTACATACAACCCAATATATGTATACACACACAGAGAGAGATAACTGAATCACTTTGCTTTACACCAGAAACTAACAAAACATTGTCAATTAAACTTCAAAAAAAATTTTTTTTTTTAAAAAGTGCACAACCACCAAAAATGGCTAAGCTCTCCACCTCATACTAGCTAACACGATAGAAGACTGGCAGTTCTGGTGAGTACAGTTTTCTGTAGTTTTTTTTTTTTTTTTAAGCTTCTAATAGAAATTATGCCAGGGTAACTGCCCATATCTGGGTAGAAATGGAGGGGAGGTAGAAGATTGACAGCAGCTTCTGATACACAGAAGAAATACTATTTTAAACACTTATTTTTTCTTTTTTTTAAACAATGACAAGAATTTAATATCACCTGTCAACAAACAGAAGGACAAGAGAAAGATGAAGATAAGCAATTAGGAAGTTAGACACATAGTTGCAAATTCCTCCCTAATATTTCCAGTTCTAATTTTTTAAGTTTTAGGCTCATGTGCAGAAAGACAATAGATTTGTAGCTGAGAAATGATGCTCCTGAGATCTTAATTGTTATTTAAAATAATGAGAACTGCACAAGAACTTGAAAATATAATAGTGGTTATTTAATCATTTTGATAGTTTCCAACACCAGAAATGCCACGCATTCTCTGCAAAGTTTTATGTTTCCTTTGATCTATTTCTTTGTGGATTCCCTAACTCCAACAGTTATTTCTTAAAATAATCACTCCTGCTTATTCTGTTAAACAGAAAAAATTTAGCTATTGTACATAAATCTTAGGAAGAACAGTTACCCTGATCCCCGAAGCTTGAATAACACTCATATGTGCATGTTCAGTCACGTCCGACTCTTTACGACTCCATGGACTATAGCCCACCAGGCTCCTCTGTCCATGGAGGTTTTCAGGCAAGAATACTGAAGCGGGGTGTCATTTCCTTCTCCAAGGGGTCTTCCCTATCCAGGGATCAAATCTGGGTCTTCTTTGCCTCCTGCGTTGGCAGGTGGATTCTTTACCACTGCACCACCTGGAAAGCCCAAATAGCACACAAATATATTCAAATATGCTTTCTCATTTGTCTCTATAAGGCAAACACCTTGTCTGTAATGCAGATACTTACTTCCATTTAACACATAAAAAAAGCTGAGGCCCCAAGACATTAAGTGACTTATTAAGTTCATCTCCTAAGTGGTAGAGCTAAATGTAAGTCACGTTTCTGACTCTACCATTCTTTTTTTTTTTTAATATATATAAATGTATTTGTTTTAATTGGAGGCTAATTACTTTACAATATTGTATTGGTTTTGCCATACATTGACATGAATCTGCCACAGGTGTACATGTGTTCCCCATCCTGAACCCCCCTCCCACGCCCTTCCCCATATCATCCCTCTGGGTCGTCCCAGTGCACCAGCCCAGAGCATCCTGTATCATGCATCGAACCTGGACTGGCAATTTGTTTCACATATGATAATATACATGTTTAAATGCCATTCTCCCAAATCATCCCACCCTCGCCCTCTCCCACAGAGACCAAAGGACTGTTCTATACATCTGTGTCTCTTTTGCTGTCTGGTATACAGGGTTATCGCTATCATCTTTCTAAATTCCATATATATGCGCTAGTATACTGTATTGGTGTTTTTCTTTCTGGCTTACTTCATTCTGTATAATAGGCTCCAGTTTCATCCACCTCATTAGAACTGATTCAAATGTATTCTTTTTAATGGCTTAATAATACTCCTGACTCTACCATTCTATACCTAAAGGATGTCTGACCACAGAGCGACTTTCAAAATGTAACTCAGATGTTTGACACTGGTTATTGGAGTGCAGACTACTATTTAGCAAGGTGAACTGACCATTCATCTTCACATTCACCTTCAGTCCAACAAGTGGGATCGGTGGTGGGGTGGGGGTAGGGGGACTGGGAAGGATTGCATATGAGCACAGCTCCCCCTGAATTTAGCAAGCCAGATGCATAGATGGTGAGGCCAAGTGCAAAATGCAAATACAGGGCTCCTTGCTCAAAAATCCAAAAGCATTTCAAGACAGCAAGAACAGAGCATTCAACCAAGTCCAGGGCCCTTCTAATCACAGGCCCTGTGACAACACAGGTTGCTTGCCCAGTGGCTGGCCCTGGCCCCACCCAGAGCACTAACTGTGAGTGTTCAGAAGACTTTTTCTCAGGGACTACTCCATTAGGAAAGTGACCAGAGACTGCCTACAAGAAATTGCCAGGGAAGTTTCTGTTTCCTCAAATGTATATTTGAGGAAAATAAGCAAAAAGTAAGATGAAAAGAATAATCGACCCTCCAATAAAAGAAATAAGAGACATCTATGCAAACACAGATGAGAGTGACAAGAGTTGATCAAATATGATGGCAGACAAATAGTAGGTACTCAGAGAATATCTGTCAAAAGACTAACAGGATGGAAGCTGTATTTAGTCACATACCTCCCCCATCCCCTATCTTCAACAGGTATTGTATTAAGGAGAGCTGAGAATGCACAGTTTATGTAAGTGATTCCCAGGAGCTCAGAACCTGGGGTCAACATCTTGGAGGAACAAGCAGTTTCCTGCTACACAGAATTCTCCAAAGGCATGGCCAGGACAGTTTCTTAATGCACCCACTTTCCCTGGGATGCATGCCTTTAGTGTCAGCTGCAAAGTTTGTCACACCCCACTGATGGCTTTGATCAAGGATTCTATAGGGTTGTTGCTGCTGAAACAAAACGTTACCTGGAAGCTGGGACTGAGACACTAAATAAGAGGCATAAAAAATAGCTCCTTTGCAGCTAAAATTGAAAATATTTTCTTGAGAGCCAGTTTAAAAGTTCAGACACAGGAATGATGCCAACTTAAATCTGAAATCCCCCTTTGCTATTTTGAACTTTGTGATCTTGTCTACATCACTAATCTTTCTAGCATCAGTTTCCTTTCATGTAAAATGAGGATAATACCAACAACATTAGGATGCTGTTAAGGAATTAGTGAGATCATTAAAGTGTGTAAGTTGCTTAGCACCTGTGCCTGGCAATTGATAAACACATAATAAATACAACTACTATAATTATTGGAAAAATTAAATAAGCACTGCCCATAATAGGTCCAGATCTTAAAGACTATTTTATATCTTTATGAAAAGTGTAATGATCCTAAATATATCAACAATGTATATTCTTGGGATGTCAAATCAAAGGTTTTTAAATATTAGTGGGCCTTTGGGCAGATTACATGATTTTGAGCTAAGTTGCTTCAGTTAGGTCTGATTTTTGTGACACTATGGATTGTAGCCCACCAGGCTCATGGACAGAGGTCCATGAGATTCTGCAGGCAAGAATACTGGAGTGGGATGCCATGCCCTCTTCCAGGGGATCTTCTTGACCCAGGGATTAAACCCGTGTCTCTTACATCGCCTGCACTGGCAGCTGGGTTCTTTACTACTAGGGCAACGTGGGAAGCCCCTTACATGTTTTCAGGTGTAGTTTAGAGAGAGTTTGGGGAGTGGTAACAAAAGTGTCAGCACAGCATTTTATTACAAACTCTATAATTTTGGGGTTATTTTGATGAGTTTTCAATCAAAATACATTCATTTAATATGTAGATGTTAATGACATGGAACAACAGACGGGTTCCAAATAGGAAAAGGAGTATGTCAAGGCTGTATATTGTCACCCTGCTTATTTAACTTATATGCAGAGCACATCATGAGAAACTCTGGGCTGGAGGAAGCACAAGCTAGAATCAAGATTGTTGGGAGAAATATCAATAACCTCAGATATGCAGATGACACCACCCTTATGGCAGAAAGTGAAGAGGAACTAAAGAGCCTCTTGATGAAAGTGAAAGAGGAGAGTGAAAAAGTTGGCTTAAAGCTCAACGTTCAGAAAACTAAGATCATGGCATCTGGTCCCATCACTTCATGGCAAATAGATGGGGAAACAGTGGACACAGTGGCTGACTTTATTTTGGGGGGCTCTAAAATCACTGCAGATGGTGACTGAAGCCATGAAATTAAGACACTTACTCCTTGGAAGGAAAGTTATGACCAACCTAGATAGCATATTGAAAAGTAGAGACATTACTTTGTCAACAAAGGTCCGTCTAGTCAAGGCTATGGTTTTTCCAGTAGTTATGTATGGATGTGAGAGTTGGACTATAAAGAAAGCTGAGCACCAAAGAATTGATGCTTTTGAACTGTGGTGTTGGAGAAGACTCTTGAGAGTCCCTTGGACTGCAAGGAGATCCAACCAGTCCATCCTAAAGTAGATCAGTCCTAGGTGTTCATTGGAAGGACTGATGTTGAAGATGAAACTCCAATACTTTAGCCACCTGATACGAAGTGCTGACTCATCTGAAAAGACCCTGATGCTGGGAAAGGTTGAGGGTAGGAGGAGAAGGGAATGACAGAGGATGAGATGTTTGGATGGCATCACCAACTCAATGGACATGGGTTTGGGTAGACTCCGGGAGTCGGTAATGGACAGGGAGACCTGCGTGCTCCGGTTCATGGGGTCACAAAGAGTTGGGCATGACTGAGCAACTGAACTGAACTGAATGACAGTTACATAAATAACTGTAATAACAATCATGCGAAATAATTTATATATAAGAATTAAGTCCGGAAGGGAATATGGAAAATAAAAAGGATTTCACTGTCAGGGACAAGAGCTTATTTTTAAATGTTCAGTTTAATGTTGTAGAATTGTTAATTTAGCAATAAGTAGTATTTTAGGTATATTTAGGTTTAGAAAAGAAAAGAGATTCCCAGTCATATAAGACAGTTTTACTCATGCATAACTAAAAGAAGAAATCACCATTTGCCTTGTTCTTATATTTCCTTTAAAACATGAAACTGGAAGAAGGGGTCAAATATCCCAAATCACTAAAGACTTGCCTATTGATTTTAAGCAAACAACATCCTTTGATCTTTGCTTTTAAAATGTAGTGTATTGTTTTCCAAAAATACCCACACCAAAACAAGGGCTGTGGTTTTACTCATTTCTTCTTGAAATCCATAGCTCCAGGCTTTTGCTCTACATGTGCATCAATGTGATCATCCCCCCAAGATCACTACAACTAACAGCCTACACCTGGAAGTCAAATGAATCCTTCTACAATAAAAGACTTTTCGGTACAGTTTACCCCTCTCCTCTTCCTTTCAAAATCCCCAGTTGTATTCAAGTGGCTGTAGGCTAAGGCACAAACTCCTTATTTAATGTGTCCTTGTGGTCTTTCACAGTTGGGCTCCTCTTTCTTCAATGTTATCTCCTACAACCTTGCAGTTAACTAAACCTTTCTCTATTGTTTCTCCCAGCCTGACATACATTGTACTTCCCTGTTTCCTAGCTATTCTTTTAAGAAACAGCTTGAGACCAGCATTCTTTGGGAAAGTCCTCCCTTTCTCTTCAGGCCCTTGGGGATCTCTGCTTTCACTGCCTCCTCTGCATGTACCTCCTATGTACCTGAACATTCTTGGCCTTGAGCACTTGCTGCTTAATGCATGGTCTTGATCTCTATCATGCCACTGACGCTGCCTCTTTTCACCTTCCAGCAGGGTAGGCAAACATCAGTGTAATTTGTTGTTGATGATGATAGTAGAGCAATGATTGTGGGGGGAAAAAACTGATGGATAAATAGCGGGAATCTTTCCCCTTCATTTACCCTAAGTTCTTACCAACAGTTTCAGCTTGAAGCATATGATTGCATTCTTGCTGCCATGTAACTTGTAATTGTTCTCACATAGTTTTCTTATATGGGTGCTACCTTCCCCCCACAAATATCAGTGCACCAAAGGCAAGACTCTGTTGGTCTTCATCCTGCTTAGTAATATTGGATTTAGCAGGGCCACCTAAAGGTTCAGTTATGTCTTTGTGCCTCAGTTCAGTTCAGTCTCTCAGTCGTGTCCGACTCTCCGCGACCCCATGAATCACAGCACGCCAGGCCTCCCTGTCCATCACCAACTCCCGGAGTTCACTCAAACTCATGTCCATCGAGTTGGTGACGCCATCCAGCCATCTCATTCTCTGTCGTCCCCTTCTCCTCCTGCCCGCAATCCCTCCAAGCATCAGAGTCTTTTCCTTTTAATTGTATGTGTTATATTAATAGATTTTTTAAAGTTTTAATAAATTATTTTTATTGCATTGGATAAGAGCTTTGTTAGCTTTACGAATTTGGATTGACATATATAAATATTAGTTTGTAGTTTTACACTGTAGGGCTTCACTAATGGTAAAGAATCTGCCTGCAATGCAGGAGACTAGGGATTGATCCCTGGGTCAGAAATAGCCCCTGGAGAAGGGAGTGGCAACCCACTCCAGTATTCTTGCCTGGACAATTTCATGGAGAGAGGAACCTGGCAAGCTACAGATCCTATCATTAGGATCACAAAGAGTCAGATACAACTGAACAACTAACACTTTCACTTTGGACAGGGAGGCCTGACGTGCTGTGATTCATGGGGTCGCAAAGAGTCGGACACGACTGAACTGAACTGAAAGAAGACTAGTTCGACAAAAGCAGAGTGTGGGAAGAGATGAGAAGTAGGAAACCAATGAGGATTTTGAGTAGCAAAGAAAAACCTCAAGAAGAACTTTTACCTGAGTCTTTGTGCCTAAGTAACCATAAATAACCAAGAAGGGAGGTCTGGACATAAGGGTATTAACCTAACCCCCTTGATTCCTCCTTCCAAGTTTGAGTATTTTTGTTGGCTGTGGTACATCTGGTAGCTTGGCACAAAAGACATTTCTTAATAAAATTTTTAATGCCCTCCTCACGCTATGGGTGTATGAGTGGGGGTCATGGTGGTGGAATGTTTTTGGAAGATAAGGTGCTACACTTGAGGTTGAAAGCAATTTAGGCCCAAATGCATTTAATCCAGAAGAGTTTTGCAGGGAAAGCTAGATCAAAGGTAGGACTGGGACACCAATATGTTATCGTAAGGAAAATCCTGGATGAGAAGTCAGGAAATCTGGGCTCTTTACCCTGTGCATGGATACACCTCCTCGAACCTTTAAGCTTAATTTTTTTATTTGTAAAATGAGAGGCTTGGTCTTGCTAAGGTTTATATTAGAATCGCTGGATTCTTGAGACGCAATCAGATACGAAAACCCTCCCTTCCAACATCTACATCAATGGGCCAGTGGGCCACTGCTTGTGTACCTCCTGTGAATGGGATCTAGGAATCTCTCTAGGAAGCCCATTTGTTTTAATGCAACTTTGATTCTTGGGTGGTTTTATTTTCTCAAATGATATCTTTTCTAGCTGTACACCTGAACTTTGATGATATGCCTAGGATAATCTAGCAGATCAAATCGGAGGCCTCATCAGGCACAGGAGAATGGACCATGTGATATATGTGTGTGTGCTCAGTCTATCAGTTGTGTCTAACTCTCTGAAATCCCCTGGACTGTAGCCCACTGGGCTCCTCCATCCATGGTATTCTCCAGGCAAGAATACTGGAGTGGGTTCCCTCCTCCAGGGGATCATCCCAATCCAGGAATCAAACTTGGGTCTCCTGCATTTACTACATTGGCAGGCAGATTCTTTTACTGCTGAACCACCTGGGAAGCCCTGGCAATGTGATAGAGGGGGAGAAATCAACAACCTGTAAAAAGTGAGTTTACAAGAAGGAAAGGGAAGAAGAGGATAGAAATATCAAATAAGACACAAAGAGGGTCAAAATAAGCATATCAAGAAGCTGCTAAGGCCAGGAAGATGAGACCACCAAAGAGAGTTACATTTTACTGATGTGGGGTGGGCCACAAGGATCTTCAGTGGCAGCAGCAGCTACTCCCACATCCTCCATTTCCTTGGTACATCACCAAACATGAATCAGCTCTCAAGGAAACCTGAAACCTAGTTCAGGACCTCTGGTACTGTGTTTGCTTCCTGTTGGGATTTATCTAATTTGGCAAAGTATCTAAATGACTAAGCATCTTGAAAAATTCTAACAAATTTTGTTGTTGTTCAGTTGCTCAGTCATGTCCGAGTCTTTGCAACCCCATGGACTGCAGAACCCCAGGCTTCCCTGTCCTTCACTATCTCCTGGAGTTTGCTCAAACTCATGTCCATCGAAGATGCCATCCAACCATCTCATCCTCTGTCACCACCTTCTCCTCCTGCCCTCAATCCTTCCCAGCATCAGAGTCTTTTCCAATGAGTTGGCTCTTCGAATGAGATGGCCCAAGTATTGGAGCTTCAGCATCAGTCCTTCTGATGAATATTCAGAGTTGATTTGCTTAATCCTAAAGTTCATCCTAACAAATTTAGTTTCAGCAAAGCTTCCAATCACCCAAAGTGCACCTTTTCAGCTTGCTGAGAACCATGATCAGTAGGCACTTGAGCTCACAGGAGTTATTTCTGCCTTCAGACTACCTTCTTCTTCTGTCATGGTTTCCATCCGCCTGTTGACACTGTCCCTGAGTCACTTGCTGTCTGAATGTGCACACCAGCTGCGTGGGAGGCAGTCTCTAGAGGTGCTCCAGGAAGGCAGCCTAAAATGAAATATTTGCTACAGCAATCTGAACCAGGCTGCCTGGAAAGCAGTGCGGCTCTTTGTGTGCCTGGGAGAAGAAGCAGGGAAGATGGAGGGAGGGAGCTAACACCTACTGCAGCCCCTTGCTGCTGTGTGGCGGAAACAGTGCTAAATGCATGGAGCTTCTCATTTACTCCCCACAAAACTGCTATAAGCTGATGGGTATTATTATCCCCATTTATATTCATTTATTCATCCATTGAGTTAACATACATGATTACATATGTTCTGTGATAAGGAAACTGAGCCTGAGAGGGGGACAGACTTGCAGAGGGCCCAGAGCTAGCACCCTGTCTTGTTTGCTCCCAGTTTCTGCTGAAATCAGAATATCAAAAATACACCCCTGAGGATAAGAAGAGTAAAGCAGCTTTTCCCTTATCTCCTGGTAACACAGATTATAATTAGAATGGCCAAAGAGATCAGATGATTACAGGAAATAATTCTGCAAATATACTAAATACAAGAACAATGTGACTTGGGGTTTGGCAACTCATCACCACATCAAGTGTTCTGGTAGGTAGCTCCATACCCATCTCTCTTCCAATGCATCACTCTGCTTTGAAAGAATATATGACATCTTCGCTCATTTGTTTGAGAAACCTACTTCTGAGAAGTCCCTCTAGTTCTGACCTAAACCATCTGGATCGACTTCCAAAAAACTAATTTGATTAGATTGGTTTTTCTATCACTGGTCTGATGTTTACATAGACACAACCAAGGAATTCAGTAAAGTAAAATGAATGCTTTTGCTTCTTCCTAGCTCTGTGAAGCTTGGAGCCTTCAGGTTGTTCAGGTACAAGCAGCCTACACTGCAGTCTAAACATGAGGACTCCATGAGCTTAGGCATCAGAAAACTGACAGCTGCTATTAGAAGTTCCATTCTTCCCCTCATGAAGCCCCATGAGGCTCACACTGTTCTAGCTGTGCCTTTGTCAAGTTCAAACTCATAAAGTTATCGAGTGAGTAAAATAAAGTCCAATACCTCTGCCTGCGTTGAAGCTGGATCTTGGCCATGACCTGTCCTTGAGGCATTTGGTCAGAGTTTGCTGGAAGCTGTCAGTTAGTATCCCTCCCATCCCAGTACCAGCTCAACTAGAATCAAGGATCTGCTGGTTGAATCCAGGCTTAAACCAGTTTCCAAGCTACTAAAGGCATCGGTCCCATTAAACAGGGTTCAGGGGAAAGAAAGAGATTAATCTCTGGAGGCTACTGGCCAATGGTCCTTAACGATTGTGAGGACAGGGGATGTGTTTAATTTCTGTAAATTCTTGGAGTACTGATAGAGGAGGAATAGCAGGTCATGGCTTATAGGGGAGGTCTTAGCAGGAAGACCCTAAGCAGAGTCAGGGCGGAAAGACAGACAGCATGGGAGTGGATCAGGGGAAGAGAGAGAACTTGGAGCCACTGAGGGATCCAGGAGGTCATGGGGACCTCATCGTGCCAAGAGAAAGGTAAAGAGTAGTATTTGCCAGGTGCCTACTGTGTACGAGGCACCATGCCAATTGTTAGACATGTTCTTTCATTGAATTCTCCTGTCAACTCTATGAATGAGCTCTTATTATCTTGATTTCATAAGTGAGGCTCAGAGACATGAAGTCTTTAGCCCAAGGGCACACAGCTAGTGAGCGTCAGAGTCCAGAGTGAAACTCAGGTGTGTCTCCCTTTATAGTTTTTTCACTGCTTCAGCTGCCTTTAAGAAAAGGGAGTTAAAACTCTGAAGCAGGCACACCTCCATCCAGAGTTCCAGTGAGCACTAAGAGAGCAAGAGGAAATTGTGGATTCAGGAAAGTGTGGAAGGCAAGGTAGCCGTGAAATGCTGAGAGAATGCAGGCTGGTAAACATCCCTTCAATGCAGAAGACCCCAGTTCAATTCCTGGGTCGGGAAGATACACTAGAGAAGGGATAGGCTACCCACTCCAGTATTCTTGGGCTTCCCTGGTGGCTCAGCTGGTAAAGAATCCGCCTGCAGTGTGGGAGACCTGAGTTTGATCCCTGGGTTGGGGATATCCCCTGGAGAAGGGAAAGGCTACCCACTCCAGTATTCTGGCCTGGAGACTTCCATGGACAGTGTAGAGTCGGACATGAATGAGCGACTTTCACTTCACTTCAAGCATCCGCTCACCTCCAAGTGGCCTCGGAATTCCCAAGAACAGCACAAGCAAAGACTAGGGAGTTTGCACTCAATACTGGAAAATCAGGAATGAGAGTGTGATGTCATTAACATACTATTTTCCTGGCTGTTTTCACATAGTTCCTGGTGCAGGAAGAGAGTCCTTCACGTCTCAGATGCTGGCCTAATAAGAGTACATACCACAATGTAGCAAAGGGCTCTCAAATCAATAATGTTTTCTGGCACACACCTCCTTGGTAAGCACTTTTGCGAGGTGGACATAAATGTGCAATGTAATATTTAAGAGTAACCTTTAGCTATTAAGCTGATTGCCTATCAAACTTTTACCTTTACAATAGCAGCTCACTAATTTATGCTCACATAAAATCCCCATAGGCAGGAGCCTCATCCAACACACCCTCTCCCAGCTGAGGGGTGACGGAGGGGGATAAAGGTAGGAAGGCCTTGTGGCCTTCTTAATTCAGGAAGCGCACCTCGAAGAACTTCAGTCTTTACTTTTCCCTGTCCTAGTAAATGGCGCAAAAGTCCATTGCCTTTCCGTATTTCTGCATGTCTGGGCTTGCCCATCATTCCAGATGAAGAAGGCTGCCACAGGCCTTTCCGTCCCAACCAAGAGTCAGCTGAACTGAAAGTGAAAGTGAAGTCGCTCAGTCGTGTCCGACTCTTTGCGACCTCATGGACCCCATGGAGCCCACCAAGCTCCTCCGTCCATGGGATTCTCCAGGCAAGAGTACTGGAGTGGATTGCCATTTCCTTCTCCAGGGAATCTTCCTGACCCAGGGATCGAAACCAGGTCTCCCACATTGCAGGCAGACGCTTTAACCTCTGAGCCACCAGGGACTGAAGAAACCTTAAAAATAAGCCCAGCTCAGAGAGCTGGTATCAGAAAATGAAAACTCTTTCTGTTCTTTCACCAATCAATTCTTCATGCGGAATACTATCTGACCCAACAGCCACTCTCACTTTTTTTTTTTAAATCTTTTCCTAGCAAGGAGAAAATTCTTCACATGCTTAATTGTCACCTTTCTATCCTAGGTCCAGAGATTTCCAAGGATTTCTGATACAGCAAATTCAAAAAATTATGTGACATTTTCTTTTAGTAGGCAGAGATGGTGAGTCCTGAATCCTTTCTCAGCTGGGCTAATGAGCAGGGGTATTTGAAGCAACTGTCCTATCCTGGAGCACTTCTGCCCACAGTCTCTGTTCAAATACTTAAAACAAAAATCAAATGTGTGATGATTAAGAAGTCTGATTGCCTATTCTAACCCTCCCCAGTGGGTTTTCAAGTCTCTCTTTGGTAATCCCAATTCAAAAACATACACACATACATGTGTGCGCATGTGTGTGCTTAAATACGCGCATACACACATGCAGACTACATAAAAGGCAACCTTCACTCCCAGGCTGGGAAAAGGAAAGTATTCTATGCATGAGGTCAGGCTAGCTGTGCTCTATGAAATAATGATTAGAGCATGCATTTATTGGATGCACACTATGGACTAGGCAAACTGTCAAATTGTTTTCTTACCATTATTGAATTTGATCCTCACATATTATTTATCACCATTTCATATATGAGGGAAATTGAGACTCAGAGAGTCTAAGTAATTTGCCCAAGTTCACATAGTTAGTGAGGAAAAGAACTTGGCCTGCAGCCCAGGTTTCCCTGACTGACTATGCACATTCTTTAATTATTGATTTCGCTACCTACAGAAAATATGGCAACCTTGCTCAAGATTTGAAGGGTTACTCAAGGCTCTATCAACCCTCAGTTTGGAAGCACAATGGAATACATGACTGCAAGTGTGGGTCTCAGGCAGTGATCAACAAACACTCTGGTTGAATAACTGCCTCACATAGCACTATATCCATTTAAATGTCTTCAAGTGCAGATGTCAGCGTAGTTTAATATGGTGCAATTAGAGTCCTTTCCTATGCAGAATGTGGTGTTGCATAAATTAGCTGTCTACCTACGCCAACGTGTCTTAAAGACAGTTGGGCAAATTAAGGGGCAAAAAAAGTATATTTCTCAGTAAGTCCCTCTGAGAATAACCAAGAACACAGAGGAAAAGAAAGCAATTACTCAACCAGATTATGAGTTTCAAATGGAACTTTTCAGAGCATAAGCACAGGACCTAACCAGATGGTGGGGAAAAGGCATTGCTTCACTCAGTGGTCTCTCAGGAGAGCAAGAAACGGTTTCAAATATAATGAATCCAGCGTAGACTCCTGGCCACAGTGAAATATCTGAAGTTGAACTAAATATTGATACTAAGAAAAAGGAACATGAAAGTCCCCCCACAGCGATAAAAGGAACATGAAAGTCCACCCCTCCACATGCTGATAAATTATTGTACCCTAAAGGTAAAAAGGTTGGAGGTTAAAGTACTGTGCATTTGTTGAATCTTTTAATGGCATTGATCGAAGAAATACACAATGGGGTTTTAGGCTAATTGTGAGATGTTGGACTTTTACATAGATCAGGTCAGTTCAGTTCAGTCGCTCAGACGTGTCTGACTTTTTGCGACCCCAGGAATCACAGCACGCCAGGCCTCCCTGTCCATCACCAACTCCCAGAGTACACTGAAACTCATGTTTATCGAGCTGGTGATGCCATCCAGCCATCTCATTCTCTGTCGTCCCTGTCTCCTCCCGCCCCCAATCCTTCCCAGCATCAGAGTCCTTTCCAGTGAGTCAACTCGTCGCATGAGGTGGCCAAAGTATTGGAGTTTCAGCTTTAGCATCAGTCCTTCCAATGAACACCCAGGACTGATCTCCTTTAGAATGGACTGGTTGGATCTCCTTCAAGTCCAAGGGACTCTCAAGAGTCTTCTCCAGCACCACAGTTCAAAAGTATCAATTCTTCGGTGATCAGCTTTCTTCACAGTCCAACTCTCACATCCATACATGACCATGGGAAAATCCATAGCCTTGACTAGACGGACCTTGGTTGGCAAAGTAATGTCTCTGCTTTTTAATATGCTATCTAGGTTGGTCATAACTTTCCTTCCAAGGAGTAAGCATCTTTTAATTTCCTGGCTGCAATCAGCATCTGCAGTGATTTTGGAGCCCCAAAAAATAGTCTGACACTGCTTCCACTGTTTCCCCATCTATTTCCCATGAAGTGATGGGACCAGATGCCATGATCTTAGTTTTCTGAATGTTGAGCTTCAAGCCAACCTTTTCACTCTCCTCTTTCACCGAGAGGCTTTTTAGTTCCTCAGTGCTCCTCAAACTTTAATGAGTTTACCTATCACCTGGGATCTTGTAGATTTTGATTCAGCCAGCTTGGGGTGTAGCTTGAAATTATGCATTTTTACATGTTCTCATGTTACTTTGAGTAACAAGGGTCAATATACCTTCATTGGGACTTCAGGTGGTGCAAGTGGTAAAGAACCCACCTCCCACTGCAGAAGACATGAGAGATGAGGGTTCGATACCTGGGTTGGGAAGATTCCCTGGAGAAGGAAATGGCAACCCACTACAGTGTTCCTGCCTGGAGAATCCCATGGACAGAGGAGCCTGGCAGGCTACAGTCTGTATGATCACCCAGAGTAGGACATAACTGAAGGAATTTAGCATACACAAGAGTAAGCCATCCAGGTTGATAGTTGGGTGAGGGAACTGCCTTTGTTGGAGGAAGACACTACTGCATATTCGTGTTAAATGCAAAACATAGACATTTTAAGTGAAAAAAGGTCACAATGTAGACTTCAACTAAATTAAAAATTTTGCCCATCAAAACATAGTATTAAGAACATGTCAGGACTCCAAATAGGATAAAGTATTTGCAATACATATATCTGATAAGGGGCTTATACCAAAAATGTATAAATGATTCCTATACCTCAACAATAAGAAAACAAATAACCCAATTAAAAATGGGTAAAATACTTGAACAGACACTGACAAAAAAAGATACATGAATGGCCAATAAGCACTTGAAAGTGTGCTCAACATCAATAATCAAGGGACAAAACTATAATGAGATACCATCTCTTACATGGGAGAGGCAACAAATACTGGTAAGGATGTGGAACAACTGGAATGCTCATACATTAAGGGTAGAGGTGTAAACTTTTACAGCTACTTTAAAAAACTGCACTTTTCTTTAAGTTGAGTGTCTCAGGTGGCACAGTGGTAACAGAATCTGTCTGCAATGCAGGAGATGAAGGAGACCTGGGTTTGATCCCTGGATCAGGAAGATCCCCTAGAGGAGGAAATGGCAACACACTCCAGTATTCTTGCCTGGGAAATCCCATGGATAGAGAACCTTGGCAGGCTACAGTCCATGGGGTTGCCAAGAGTTGAACACACACATGCACACATTTACGACTACTTTTTTAAAAGCTGGTAATTTCTTTTAAAGTTAGACATATACATTCCCTATGACCCAGAGATTCCTCTCTTAGGTGTTTATTGAAGAGATGAAAAATATTTCTACAGAAAGACTTGAAAAAGAGTCTTACTAATAATATGAAAAAATAACAATAACTCAAAAATTCATTAGCAGGCAATTGAAAAACAATTTGTGTTGTATTCATCCAATAAAGTACCACTCAAAAACAGAAGGGAATGAGCATCCATGCAACAATATGGATGACTTTCAAAGCCATTATGAAAAGTAGAAGAGGTCATACACAAAGCAGCAAAGATTTCAGGTTTCTGTGTATGTGAAATTATATAATACACAAAATGAATCTACTGTAATATCAAAGAAAATGGTTTTTCTGGACAGTGGGAATTGACTTGAAAGGGGTACAAGTACATTTTCTCAGGTTAAAGAAATTTTCTATATCTACTCCAGGGCCGGCGTCTCTCGCGTCTGCGCTGCCGGGGCCGGCGTGGGCGCAACCAACCACGCAAAGAGGAGCGGCCGTGAGGTGCTACCCCACACATGAGGCCAGGGTCAGTAAGCGAGAGGAGCTACCCGAAACCCAATAGGCGGTGGCTGCGAGGGCGCGAGAGGGGCGAGAGGAGCTACTCCACATTCAAGGTCAGGAGGGGCGACCTTGAGGAGATACCCCTCGTCCAAGGTAAGGAGCAGTGGCTGCGCTTTCTTGGAGCAGCTGTGAAGAGATATCCCACGCCCAAGGTAAGAGAAACCCAAATAAGATGGTAGGTATTGGGAGGGGGCATCAGAGGGCAGACACACTGAAATCATAATCACAGGAAACTAGTCGATCTGATCACATGGACCACAGCCGAATGTGGTCCACTGGAGAAGGGAATGACAAACCACTTCAGTATACTTGCCTTGAGAACCCCATGAACAGTATCAAAGGGCAAAATGATAGGATACTGAATGAGGAATTCCCCAGGTCGGTAGGTGCCCAGTATGCTACTGGAGATCAGTGGAGAAATAACTCTAGAAGGAATAAAGAAATGGAGCAAAAGCAAAACCAATACCCAGTTGTGGATGTGATCGGTGATAGAAGCAAGGTCCAGTGCTGTAAAGAGCAATATTGCATAGGAACCTGGAATGTTAGGTCCATGAATCAAGGCAAATTGGAAGTGGTCAAACAGGAGATGGCAAGAGTGAACATAGACATTCTAGGAATCAGTGAATTAAAATGGACTGGAATGGGTGAATTTAACACAGATGACCATTATATTTACTACTGTGGGCAGGAAACCCTTAGAAGAAATGGAGTAGCCATCATGGTCAACAAAAGAGTCCGAAATGCCATACTTGGATGTAATCTTAAAAACGACAGAATGATTTCTGTTCGTTTCCAAGGCAAACCATTCAATATTACAGTAATCCAGGCCTATGCCCCAACCAGTAATGCTGAAGAAGCCGAAGTTGAACGGTGTTATGAAGACCTACAAGACCTTTTAGAACTAACACCCAAAAAAGATGTCTGTTTCATTATAGGGGACTGGAATGCAAAAGTAGGAAGTCAAGAAACACCTGGACTAACAGGCAAATTTGGCCTTGGAGCATGGAATGGAGCAGGGCAAAGGCTAATAGCGTTTTGCCAAGAGAACGCACTGGTCATAGCAAACACCCTCTTCCAACAACACAAGAGAAGACTCTACACATGGACATCACCAGATGGTCAACAGCGAAATCAGATTGATTATATTCTTTGCAGCCAAAGATGGAGAAGCTCTATACAGTTAGCAAAAACAAGACCAGGAGCTGACTGTGGCTCAGATCATGAACTCCCTATTGCCAAATTCAGACGTAAATTAAAGAAAGTAGGGCAATGGCATCAAACTCCAGTACTTTTGCCTGGGAAATCCCATGGACAGAGGAGCCTGGTAGGCTGCAGTCCATGGGATCGCTAAGAGTTGGACACGACTGAGCGACTTCACTTTCACTTTTCACTTTCATGCATTGGAGAAGGAAAGGGCAACCCACTCCAGTGTTCTTGCCTGGAGAATCCCAGGGACGGGGGAGCCTGGTCGGCTGCAGTCTCCTGGGTCGCACAGAGTCGGACACGACTGAAGCGACTTTGCATCAGCAGTAGCAGCAGGGAAAACCACTAGACCATTCAGATATGACCTAAATCAAATCCCTTATGATTATACAGTGGAAGTGAGAAATAGATTTAAGGGACTAGATCTGATAGATAGAGTGCCTGATGAACTCTGGACGGAGGTTCGTGACATTGTACAGGAGACAGGGACCAAGAACATCCCCATAGAAAAGAAATGCAAAAAAGCAAAATGGCTGTCTGGGGAGGCCTTACAAATAGCTGTGAAATGAAGAGAAGTGAAAGGCAAAGGAGAAAAGGAAAGATATAAGTTCCAAAGAATAGCAAGGAGAGATAAGAAAGCCTTCCTCAGTGATCAATGCAAAGGAATAGAGGAAAACAACAGAATAGGAAAAACAAGAGATCTCTTCAAGAAAATTAGAGATTCCAAGGGAACATTTCATGCAAAGATGGGCTCGATAAAGGACAGAAATGGTATGGACCTAACAGAAGCAGAAGATATTAAGAAGAGGTGGCAAGAATACACAGAAGAAATGTACAAAAATGATCTTCACGACCAAGATAGTCACGATAATGTGATCACTGACCTAGAGAAAGACATCTTGGAATGTGAAGTCAAGTGGGCCTTAGAAAGCATCACTACGAACAAAACTAGTGGAGGTGATGGAATTCCAATTGAGCTATTTCAAATCTTGAAAGATGATGCTGTGAAAGTGCTTCACTCAATATGCCAGCAAATTTGGAAAACTCAGCAGTGGCCACAGAACTGGAAAAGGTCAGTCTTCATTCCAATCCCAAAGGAAGGCAATGACAAAGAATCCTCAAACTGCCGCACAATTGCATTCATCTCACACACTAGTAAAGTCATGCTCAAAATTCTCCAAGCCAGGCTTCAGTAATATGTGAACCGTGAACTCCCAGATGTTCAAGCAGGTTTTAGAAAAGGCAGAGGCACCAGAGATCAAATTGCCAACATCCGCTGGATCATAAAGAAAGCAAGAGAGTTCCAGAAAAACATCTATATCTGCTTCATTGACTATGCCAAAGCCCTTGACTGTGTGGATCACAATAAACTGTGGAAAATTCTGAAAGAGAACACCTGACCTGCCTCTTGAGAAACCTGTATGCAGGTCAGGAATAAACAGTCAGAACTCTACATGGAACAACAGACTGGTTCCAAATAGGAAAAGGAGTACTTCAAGGCTGTATATTGTCACCTTGCTTATTTAACTCATATGCAGGGTACATCATGAGGAATGCTGGGCTGGAAGAAGCACCAGCTGGAATCAAGATTGCAGGGAGAAATATCAATAACCTCAGATATGCAGATGACACTACCCTTATGGCAGAAAGTGAAGAGGAACTCAAAGGCCTCTTGATGAAAGTGAAAGAGGAGAGTGAAAAGGTTGGCTTGAAGCTCAACATTCAGAAAACGAAGATCATGGCATCTGGTCCCATCACTTCATGGGAAATAGATGGAAAAACAGTGGAAACAGTGTCAGACTTTATTTTGGGGGCTCCAAAATTACTGCAGATGCTGATTGCAGCCCGGAAATTAAAAGACGCTTACTCCTTGGAAGGAAAGTTATGACCAACCTTGATAGTATATTAAAAAGCAGAGACATTACTTTGCCAACAAAGGTCCGTCTAGTCAAGGCTATGGTTTTTCCTGTGGTCATGTATGGATGTGAGAGTTGGAATGTGAAGAAAGCTGATTGCCAAAGAATTGATGCTTTTGAACTGTGGTGTTGGAGAAGACTCTTGAGAGTCCCTTGTACTGCAGGGAGATCCAACCAGTCCATTCTAAAGGAGGTCAATCCTGGGTGTTCATTGGAAGGACTGATGCTAAAGCTGAAACTCCAATACTTTGGCCACTTTATGCGACGAGTTGAATCACTGGAAAAAACTCTGATGCTGGAAAAGGTTGGGGGCGGGAGGAGAAGGGGACGACAGAGAATGAGATGGCTGGATGTCATCACCAAGTCTGTGGACATGAGTTTGAGTGAACTCAGGGAGTTGGTGATGGACAGGGAGGCCTGGCGTGCTATGATTCATGGGGTCACGGACATGAACTGAGCGACTGAACTGAACTGAACTGACCTGGTTGTATACAATTGTCAATATTCCTCAAATTATTCACTTAATATCTGGAGATTTTATGCACATTGTACCTCAATTTTCAAAACACATTTTACTGCAGAACAGTTTGTGAAAGTTTTTAATAATGTTCACAAATGATGATGCAAATAATGAAATTCTAAAGCCCTTTTCTTCCAAGTAGAATTAGTGATAAGATTGACATACATATGCCCCACTCTTAATGAACATTTTCCCTCTAATTTCAAAGTTATATTTTTAATTGAAGAACATACTGAAAAATCGAAGGAAATAATCTTTTCTCCCAGAGAGAGCCACAATTATATTTTGGTATATATCCTTCCAAAATTTTTCTATCCATATTTCTAATTTTTAAAAACTTACCTGAAACCAACAAGTAATAATTTTTTCAGAAGATGGCAGAGAAATAGGACGGGGACACCACTTTCTCCCCCACATATTCATCAAAAGAACATTTGAACGCTGAGTGAATTCCACAAAACAACTTCTGAATGCTGGCAGAGGACATCAGGCACCCAGAAAAGCAGCCCATGGTCTTCAAAAGGAGGTAGGAAATAATATAAAAGATAAAAAGAGAGACAAAAAAGGTAGGGATAGAGATCCATCCCGGGAAGGGAGGCTTAAAAAGAACAATTTCCAAACACCAGGAAACACTCTCACTGGCAAATCTGTGGCGAGCCTTGGAAACTCATAGGGCATCATAACCGGGAGGAAAAATAAATAAATAATCAAAACCCACATGAGCCCAACAGTAACTCACAGCAGAGGAGCAGCGCAGACGCCCGCATCCGCCACTAGCAAGTGGGGACTGGGCAGGGAGGTGCGGGCTGCATTGTTTAGAGTGAGGACCGGGTCTGACTGTCCTGAGGGCAATTTGAGAGAGCTAACTTGAGAGAGCAAAGCAGACTGTGGGATAGCCCTGTGGAAAGGCGAAAAGTCCTAACCTAAGACTCCTCCAGACGGGCTCACAGAACAAAGGGTGGACTAGAGCTAGCCGGCTGTGGAGGCTCATCCCCCACCCCCTGCCAGACACAGGCAAGGGAGGGCAGTCAGAGCCGGAAGGGGGCAATCGTGGTCCTAGAGAGGCACCCGATACCAAACTGCAAGCAGGCTTCGTTGCTAACCAAGACTTCTTGGGTTTCTGGCCGGTCGACATCCGCCTGAGAAGGTGCGCAGCTTGAACACCCAGAAAACTGAGCAGCAGAGATCAGGAAGGCGATAAGTTGCAGCGATCATGTTTGCAAAACACCTGGTCACCTTAGCAGGGCACAAAACGCAGGCCAAACCAAGTCTGCGCCTTTGAGGAGTACTCGAGTACCTGAACCTGAGTGGCTTTGACTTGGGATGTACATGCAACGCAGCACTGGGCTCGGACAGTTCCCGGCAGAGCAACCAAGAGCCTGTACAGTGTAGACTGGGACAGCACACATGCTGTGAGCGGGGGCAAACCCAGTGCGGCCGAGACACTGCAAGCACTCCCCACAGATGCCAGTGCTATTTGTCTGCAGTGTTCCTCCCTCCACACAGCAGGATTGAACAAGTGAGCCTTAAAAACTGTCCACCACCGCCCCCTAGTGTCAGGGCGGAAATTAGACACTGAAGAGACCAGCAAACAGAAGAAGCTAAAACAGAGGGAAACACCTTGGAAGTGACAGATGGAGAAGTCTTGAGGCTACTGTAAGAATAAGACTGAAAACAAGAGGTAGGAGGCTTAAGTCCAAATCCTGGGAACACCAGAGAACTCGTGACTCCAGGGAACATTAATTGATAGGAGCTCATCAAACGCCTCCATACCTACACTGAAACCAAGCACCACCCAAGGGTCAACAAGTTCCAGAGCAAGACATACCATGCAAATTCTCCAGCAACACAGGAAAATAGCCCTGAATTCAATATACAGGCTGCCCAAAGTCACTCCAAACCAATTGACATCTCATAACCCTTTACTAGACACTTCATTGCGCTCCAGAGAGAAGACATCCAGCTCCACCCACCAGAACGCCGACACAAGTTTCCCTAACCAGGGAACCTTGATAAGCCACCCGTCCAACCCCACCCACAGCAAGGAAACTCCACAATAAAGAGAAACTGTCAGAAGAAGAAAAGGCCAACCCAAACACAGCAATATAAGCAAGATGAAGAGGAAGAGAAATACCCAGCAGGTAAAGGAACAGGATAAATGCCCACCAACCCAAAGAAAAGAGGAAGAAAGAGGGAACCTACCTCTCTACCTACCTTATAAAGAATTCCTAATAATGATAGTGAAATTGATCCAAAATCTTGAAAACAAATTGGAGTTACAGATAAATAACATGGAGACAAGGATCGAGAAAATGCAAGAAAGGTTTAATAAGGATCTAGAAGAAATAAAAAACAGTCAATATACAATGAATAATGCAATAAACGAGATAAAAAACACTCTGGAGGGAACCAACAGTAGAATAGCAGAGGCAGAAGATAGGATAAGTGAGTTAGAAGATAGACTGGTAGAAAGAAATGAAACAGAGAGGAAAAAAGAAAAACGAATTAAAAGAAATGAGGACAATCACAGAGACCTCTGGGACAATGTTAAATGCCACAATATTTGAATCATAGGAGTCCCAGAAGAAGAAGACAAGAAGAAAGACCATGAGAAAATACTTGAGGAGATAATAATTGAAAACTTCCATAAAATAGGGAAGGAAATAATCACCCAAGTCCAAGAAAGCCAGAGAGTCCCAAATAGGATAAACCCAAGGCGAAATACCCCAAGACACATATTAATCGAATTAACAAAGATCAAACACAAAGAGCACATATTAAAGCAGCAAGGGAAAAAAAAAACAAATAACAAACAAGGGGATCCCCATAAGGATAACAGCTGATCTTTCAATAGAAACTCTTCAGGCCAGGAGGGAATGGCAGGACATACTTAAAGTGTTGAAAGAACATAACCTACAGCCCAGATTACTGTACCCAGCCAGGATCTCATTGAAATATGAAGGAGAAATCACAAGCTTTACAGAGAAGCAAAAGCTCAGAGAATTCAGCATCAACAAACCAGCTCTCCAACAAATGCTAAAGGACCTTCTCTAGACAGGAAACACAGAAAGGGTGTATAAACTCGAACCCAAAACAATAAAGTAAATGGCAGTGGGTTCATACTTATCAATAATTACCTTAAATGTAAATGGGTTGAATGCCCCAACCAAATGACAAAGACTAGCTGAATGGATACAAAAACAAGACCCTTATATATGTTGTCTACAAGAGACTCACCTGGAAACCAGGGACACATACAGATTGAAAGTGAAGGGCTGGAAAAAGATATTCCATGAAAATAGAGACCAAAAGAAAGCAGGAGTAGCAATACTCATAAATAGATAAATTAGATAAATAAATTAGATAAATTAGACTTTAAAACAAAGGCTGTGAAAAGAGACAAGAAAGACACTACATAATGATCAAAGGATCAATCCAAGAAGAAGATACAACAATTATAAATATATATGCACCCAACATAGGAGCACCGCAATATGTAAGACAATTACTAACAAGTATGAAAAGGGAAATTAACAATAACGCAATAATAGTGGGAGACTTTAATACCCCACTCACACCTATGGATAGATCAACTAAACAGAAAATTAACAAGGAAACACAAACGTTAAATGATACAATAGACTAGTTAGACCTAATTGATATCTATAGGACATTTCACCCCAAAACAATGAATTTCACCTTTTTCTCAAGTGCACACGGAACCTTCTCCAGGATAGATCACATCCTGTGCCATCAATCTAGCCTTGGTAAATTCAAAAAAATTGAAAGCATTCCAAGCATATTTTCTGACCACAATGCAGCAAGATTAGAACTCAATTACAAGAGAAAAACTATTAAAAATTCTAACATATGTAAGATAAACAACACGTTGCTGAATAAACAACAAATCATAGAAGAAATCAAAATATGCATTGAAACCAATGAAAATGAAAACACAACAACCCAAAACCTGTGGGACACTGAAAGCAGTGCTGGGGGAAGGTTCATATCAATACAGGCATACCCCAAGAAACAAGAAAAAAGGCAACTAAACAACCTAATTCTACACCTAAAGCAACTAGAAAAGGAAGAAATGAAGAACCCAAGGGTTAATAAAAGGAAATAAATCTTTAGAATTAGGGCAGACATGAATGCAAAAGGAACAAAAGAGACCATAGCAAAAATCAACAAAGCCAAAAGCTGGGTCTTTGAGAAGATAAATAAAATTGACGAACCATTAGCCAGACTCGTCAAGAAACAAAGGGAGAAGAATCAAATCAACAAAATTAGAAATGAAAATGGAGAGATCACAACAGACAACACAGAAATCCAAAGGATCATAAGGCACTACTATCAGCAACTATATGCCAATAAAATGGACAACTTGGAAAAATGAACAAATTCTTTGAAAAGTACAACTTTCCAAAGCTGAACCAGGAAGAATTAGAAAATCTTAACAGACCCATCACAAGCATGGAAATTGAAACTGTAATCAGAAATCTTCCAGCAAACAAAAGCCCAGGACCAGACAGCTTCACAGCTGAATTCTACCAAAAACATAGTAAAGAGCTAACACCTATCCTACTTAAACTCTTCCAGAAAATTGCAGAGGAAGGTAAACCTCCAAACTCATTCTATGAGGCCACCATCACCCTAATACCAAAACCTGACAAAGATGTCACCAAAAAGTGAACTACAGGCCAATATCACTGATGAACACAGATGCAAAAATCCTTAACAAAATTCTCGCAATCAGAATCCAACAACACATTAAAAAGATCATACATCACGACCAAGTGGACTTTATCCCAGGGATGCAAGGATTCTTCAGTATCTGCAATCAATGTATCAGTCAATCAATCAGCATAATCAGTTCAGTTCAGTTCAGTCGCTCAGTCGTGTCCGACTCTCCGCGACCCCATTAATCACAGCACGCCAGGTCCCCCTGTCCATCACCAACTCCCGGAGTACACTCAAACTCATGTCCACAGAGTCGGTGATGCCATCCAGCCATCTCATTCTCCGTCGTCCCCTTCTCCTCCCGCCCCCAACCTTTCCCAGCATCACAGTCTTTTCCAGTGAGTCAACTCGTCGCATGAGGTGGCCAAAGTATTGAAGTTTCAGCTTTAGCATCAGTCCCTCCAATGAACATCCAGGATTGATCTCCTTTAGAATGGACTGGTTGGATCTCCTTGCAGTATAAGGGACTCTCAAGAGTCTTCTCCAACACCACAGTTCAAAAGCATCGATTCTTCGGCAATCAGCTTTCTTCACAGTCCAACTCTCACATCCATACATGTCCACGGGAAAAACCATTGCCTTGACTAGACGGACCTTGGTTGGCAAAGTAATGTCTCTGCTTTTTAATATACTATCAAGGTTGGTCATAACTTTCCTTCCAAGGAGCAAGCGTCTTTTAATTTCATGGCTGCAATCAGCATCCACAGTGATTTTGGAGCCCCCAAAAATAAAGTCTGACACTGTTTCCACTGTTTTTCCATCTATTTCCCATGAAGTGATGGGACCAGATGCCATGATCTTTGTTTTCTGAATGTTGAGTTTCAAGCCAACCTTGTCACTCTCCTCTTTCACTTTCATCAAGAGGCTTTTGAGTTCCTCTTCACTTTCTGCCATAAGGGTAGTGTCATCTGCATATCTGAGGTTATTGATATTTCTCCCTGCAATCTTGATTCCAGCTTGTGCTTCTTCCACCCCAGCGTTCCTCATGATGTACTCTGCATATAAGTTAAATAAGCAAGGTGACAATATACAACCTTGACGTACACCTTTTCCTATTTGGAACCAGTCTGTTGTTCCATGTCCAGTTCTAACTGTTGCTTCCTGACCTGCATACAGGTTTCTCAAGAGGCAGGTCAGGTGGTCTCGGATTCCCATCTCTTTCAGAATTTTCCACAGTTTATTGTGATCGACACAGTGAAAGGCTTTGGCATAGTCAATGAAGCAGAAATAGATGTTTTTCTGGAACTCTCTTGCTTTCTCCATGATCCAGCGGATGTTGGCAATTTGATCTCTGGTGCCTCTGCCTTTTCTAAAACCTGCTTGAACATCTGGGAGTTCACCGTTTACATACTGCTGAAGCCTGGCTTGGAGAATTTTGAGCATGACTTTACTAGCGTGTGAGATGAGTGCAATTGTGCGGTAGTTTGAGCATTCTCTGGCATTGCCTTTCTTTGGGATTGGAATGAAGACTGACCTCTTCCAGTCCTGTGGCCACTGCTGAGTTTTCCAAATTTTCTGGCATATTGAGTGAAGCACTTTCACAGCATCATCTTTCAAGACTTGAAATAGCTCAACTGGAATTCCATCACCTCCACTAGCTTTGTTAGTAATGATGCTTTCTAAGGCCCACTTGACTTCACGTTCCAAGATGTCTGGCTCTAGGTCAGTGATCACATTATCATGACTATCTTGGTCGTGAAGATCTTTTTTGTACAGTTCTTCTGTGTATTCCTGCCACCTCTTCTTAATATCTTCTGCTTCTGTTAGGTCCATACCATTTCTGTCCTTTATCGAGCCCATCTTTGCATGAAATGTTCCTTTGGAATCTCTAATTTTCTTGAAGAGCTCCACATTAACAAATTGAAAGATAAAAGCCATATGAGTATCTCGATAGATGCAGAGAAAGCCTTTGAAAACTCAGTATCCATTTATGATAAAAAACCCTCCAGAAAGTAGGCATAGAAGGAACACACCTCAACATAATAAAAGGTATATATGACAGACCCAGAACAAACATTATCCTCAACGGTGAAAAATTGAAAGCATTTCACCTAAAGTCAGTAATAAGACAAGGGTGCCCATTCTCACCATTACTATTCAACATAGCTTTGTAAGTTTTGGCCACAGCCATCAGAGCAGAAAAAGAAATAAAAGGAATCCAGATTGGAAAAGAAGTAAAACACTCACCCTTTGCAGATGACATGATCCTCTACATAGAAAACCCTAAAGACTCCACCAGAAAATTACTAGAGCTAATCAATTAATACAGTAAAGTTGCAGGATATAAAATTAACACAGAAGTACCTTGCATTCCTATACACTAGCAATTAGAAAACAGAAAGAGAAATTAAGGAAACAATTCCATTCACCACTGCAACGTAAAGTATAAAATACTTAGGAATAAATCTACCTAAAGAAACAAAAGACCTATATATAGAAAAGTATAAAAAACTGATGAGAGAAGTCAAAGAGGACACAAATAGATGGAGAAATATACCATGTTCATGGATCAGAAGAATCAATATAGTGAAAATGAGCATACTACCCAAAGTAATCTATAGATTCAATGCTGCTGCTGCTGCTGCTGCTAAGTCACTTCAGTCGTGTCCGACTCTGTGCGACCCCATAGATGGAAGCCCACCAGGCTCCCCCGTCCCTGGGATTCCCCACGCAAGAACACTGGAGTGGGTTGCCATTTCCTTCTCCAATGCGTGAAAGTGAAAAGTGAAAGTGAAGTCGCTCAGTCGTGTCCGACCCTTAGCGACCCCATGGACTGCAGCCTACCAGGCTCCTCCATCCATGGGATTTGCTAGGCAATAGTACTAGAGTGGCTTGCCATTGCCTTCTCCGAGATTCAATGCAATCCCTATCAAACTACCAATGGTATTTTTCAGAGAACCAGAACAAATAATTTCACAATTTGTATGGAAATACAAGAAACCTCAAATAGCCAAAGCAATCTTGAAAAAGAAAAATGGAACTGGAGGAATCAACCTGCCTGACTTCAGCCTCTACTAGAAAACCACAGTCATCAAGAGAGTATGGTACTAGCACAAAGACAGAAATATAGATCAATGGAACAAAACAGAAAACCCAAAGATAAATCTATGCACCTATGGACACCTTGTCTTCGACAAAGGAGGCAAGAATATACAACGGAGAAGATAATCTCTTTAACAAGTGGTGCTGGGAAAACTGGCCAATCACTTGTAAAAGAATGAAACTAGAACACTTTCTAACACCATACACAAAAATAAACTCAAAGTGGATTAAAGATCTAAACATGAGACCAGAAACTATAAAACTCTTAGAGGAAAACATAGGCAAAACACTCTCTGACATAAATCACAGCAGTATCCTCTATGACCCACCTCCCAGAGTATTGGAAATAAAAGCAAAAATAAACAAATGGGACCTAATTTAACTTAAAAGCTTCTGGACAACAAAGGAAACTATAAGCAAGGTGAAAAGATAGCCTTCAGAATGGGAGAAAATAATAGCAAATGAAGCAACTGACAAAGAATTAATCTCAAAAATATACAAGCAACTTCTGCAGCTCAATTCCAGAAAAATAAATGACCCAATCAAAAAATGGGCCAAAGAACTAAACAGACGTTTCTCCAAAGAAGACATACAGACGGCTAACAAACACAGGAAAAAATGCTCAACATCACTCATAATCAGAGAAATGCAAATCAAAACCACAATGAGGTACCATTTCACACCCGTCAGAATGGCTGCTATCCAAAAGTCTCCAAGCAATAAAAGCTGGAGAGGGTGTGGAGAAAAGGGAACCCTGT
Source organism: Moschus berezovskii (assembly GCF_049115385.1). Taxonomy (NCBI): domain Eukaryota; kingdom Metazoa; phylum Chordata; class Mammalia; order Artiodactyla; family Moschidae; genus Moschus; species Moschus berezovskii. The sequence continues at coordinate 128,474,297 of NC_142488.1, read as the reverse complement.
TACACTGTTGGTGGGAATGCAAACTAGTACAGCCACTATGGAGAACAGTGTGGAGAGTCCTTGAAAAACTGGAAATAGGACTGCCTTATCACCCAGCAATCCCACTACTGGGTATACACATCGAGGAAACCAGAATTGAAAGAGACACGTGTACCTCAGTGTTCATCGCAGCACTGTTTATAATAGCCAGGACATGGAAGCAACATAGATGTCCATCTTCAGATGAATGGATAAGAAATTTGTGGTACATATACATAATGGAATATTACTCACCCATTAAAAAGAATATATTTGAATATGTTCTAAGGAAGTGGATAAAACTGGAGCTTATTTTACAGAGTGAAGTAGGCCACAAAGAAAAACACCAGTACAGTATACTAACACATATATTTGGAATTTAGAAAGACGGTAATTATAACCCTGTATACGAGACCGCAAAAGAGACACAGATGTATAGAACAGTCTTTTGGACTCTGTGGGAGAGGGCGAGGGTGGGATGATTTTGGAGAATGGCATTGAAACATGTATATTAACATGTGTGAAAAAAATCGCCAGTCCAGGTTCGATGCATGAGACAGCATTCTCAGGGCTGGTGCACTGGAATTGTCCAGAGGGATGGGATGGGGAGGGAGGTGGTAGGGGGTTTCAGGATGGGGAACACATGTATATCCGTGGCAGATTCACGTCACTGTATGGCAAAATCACTACTATATTTAAAGTATTAGCCTCCAATTAAACTAAATAAATTTATTTTATTTTTTTAAATTTTTATTTAATAAATGGTACAAAGCACAATGCCAAAAACATTAACAGTTAAAATTTCTATAGAATACACAGTTGTAAAAAGCTACATTAAGTTATTTTACAACTGTCTCAGGCTGCAAAAAGGAAAAAAACCCAATGCCATACCTAAGTTATCCCTAAATAAATTTATATTAAAAAAAAAGAAAATTACAAAAAATAAACAAAATAAAAGTAGAGACATTACTTTGCTAACAAAGGTCCGTCTAGTCAAAGCTATGGTTTTACCAGTGGTCATGTATGAATGTGAGAGTTGGACTATAAAGAAATTTCAGTGCCAAGGAATTGATGCTTTTGAACTATGGTGTTGGAGAAGACTCTTCAGAGTCCCTTGGACTGCATGGAGATCCAACCAGTCCAACCCAAAGAAAATCAGTCCGGAATATACATTTGAAGGGCTGATGCTGAAGCTGAAACTCCAATACTTTGGCCACCTGGTGCAAAGAACTGACTCATTTGGAAAGACCCTGATGCTGGGAAAGATTGAAGGAGGGAAGAGAAGGGGACAACAGAGGATGAGATGGTTGGATGGCATTACCGACTCGATGGACATGAGTTTGAGCAAGCTCTGGGAGTTGTTGATGGACAGGGAGGCCTGGCATGGTGCAGTCCATGGGGTTGCAAAGAGTCAAACATGACTGAGCGACTGAACTGAACTGAACTGAACATTACTATCAAGTCAAAGGATTAGTGCAATTTTATGATTTTTATTAACAAATGCTATATTTCCTTCTGGAGATATTTACTTACTTATAGTCTTTTTAAATATATGTGATAATTATTCACCTCTTTTGTTTCCATGCAGCACTGGTAAAACTATATACTGTTTTTGTTACCTTGATATAGTTGGAGAAAAAAAAGTAGTAACTGGTTTTAAGTAGCCTTTCATTGATTGTTTTGGGGCTGAACATTTTCACACTTTTTGCTGCTGTACTTATACTTTTTAATTGCCAGATTATATTATTTATCTGTTTCTCTATTGATATATTTACTTTTTTCTTATTGATTTCTAAGTGATCTTTATATACGAGGGCTTTATTTTTTATCATGTGTGTTGCCAATATTTCCTACTTTATCCCTGAAACTTTAATTTTCTTTATGATAAATTTTCAGTTATTTTTTATGATTTCAAATCCATCAATTTTCATTTTTTTTCCCTAAAATGTTCTTTTTTAGTATTAAAGAGGAAAAAAGATTTTAAAAACTTTTACATTGGTTGGCTCTGACATGATCTGGAAAGATTTATATCCAGAGAGTAAAAAGAGCTGGTTAAAGACTGAGAAAGGTACAGGGGAGGACTTTCTGTGGGTCTAATCAGAACAAGCTTTATTGAACAGTTTAAGTGTTCAAGGGCTGCTCAAGTGTCCTGTCCCAAACCTCATCAGGGAAGACAGTTGAAGAGGATGACCATTCTGGAGAATTGTTAGAAGCTGTGGAAACGGGATGGTAAAAGTTTGGAACCTAATTCAAATCCTTCAGCAACATCAACAATTGAATCTCATGTATGTAGGATGTCAAAGGCTAATTGGCCTGATGCAGGTTTCTCTAACCCACTTCTCTTTCTGTGCAGCACTTTGAGGCAAACTGTCTCGCCAAATTGACATGGAGTCAGCTTTTTTCTTGTGGTGCAGGGTACCAAATGGGTCCCTCAGACTACTCATTACCTAGACTGACCCCAGAAAAGATCATTACTGTCATTAGAGTAAATGGTTTTATCAGTGAAGCCTAATTACTACTCAGCACCATAATGATTTTGCATGTCATTACATACATGACCATTAATTCTGATATAAGTTCCATTGATTCCCAACATATGGTGCCCCTGTGCTCAGTCTGCAATTTGTTCTTCACGTAATAGGGATTTGGACCAACTCCACCTACCACATACTCCACCTACCCTATTTTTGATGAACCCTGAGGAACTACAAGTCCCAAGCTCATTATCTGTACTTACACATCACCTCCATAGTTTCAGTCTCTACCCATTACTAACCCACATGGGTCTGGATTTAATTTCAAATCAGTGTTTGGTATAGTGCATATAACATATTAAAAAATTTAATATAAATGTGTCAAGCAAATGAGTGAGGGGAAAGATTAACATTACCCAGGCTAGACTGTAATGATACTTTCAAATGGAAAGTACAATAATAATAAGCACTCCAGACATTTACTTATTGCATATAAAATGAGAGTGAAAACTGGTATAATGCCTAGACTGTATATCCCTTAATAGGTGTGCAACAAAGTTTTGTTAAACTTGAGTCTGAATAACTTAGATCCTAAGGGAATAGAAGCAAAGGAGCCATCTTTCGCTTCTATAAATATATCTTCTATCCTTTTGCTATTCAAAGTGTGATCTGGGGACCAGGAACATGGGCATTATTTGGGAGATTGTTTAGTATGCTGAATATTAGCAGCTACACTAAATCAGAATCTGTGTTTTAATATTTTCACAGGTGATTCATACACACCAAAAGTTTGAGAAGCATTCGTCTAGGCTTGATCACATGCTCTGTCACTTCAGTTGTGTCTGACTTTGTGTGATCCTATAGACCATAGCCCGCCAGGCTCGTCTATACATGGGATTCTAAAGGCGAGAATACTGGAATAGGTTGCCATTTCCTCTTCCAGGCAATCTTCCTAACCCAGGAACTGAACTCACGTCTCTTATGTCTCCTGTCTTTGCAAGTGGGTACTTCACCACTAGCACCACCTGGGAAGCCCTAGACTTGATTGTGCTTAGTTGTCGAAGTTGTGTCTGACTCTTTACAACCCCGTGGACTGCAGCATTCCAGGCTCCTCTGTCCATGGAGATTGTCCAGGCAAGAATACTTGGGTGGGTCGCCATTCCCTTCTCCAGGGGATCTTCCCAACCCAGGGAATGAACCTAGGTCTCCTGCATTTCAGGAGCATTCTTTACTGTCTGAGCCACCAAGGAAGCCCAGACCTGATTGCTGCTGCTACTAAGACACTTCAGTCGTGTCCAACTCTGTGCGACCCCATAGACGGCAGTCCACCAGGCTCCCCCATTACTGGGATTCAGGCAAGAACACTGGAGTGGGTTGCCATTTCCTTCTCCAATGCATGAAAGTGAAAAGTGAAAGGGAAATTGCTCAGTCATGTCCGACACTTAGCGACCCCATGGACTGCAGCCTACCAGGCTCTTCCATCCACTGGATTTTCCAGGCAAGAGTACTGGGGTGGGGTGCCATTACCTCCTCCAACAGACTTGATTAAGAGTAATTAAAAGAAGATTCTTTTCTGGTGGCTCAGCTGGTAAAGAATCCGCCTGCAATGTGGGCAACCTGGGTTCAATCCAGGTCTTAAATTAAAAGAAAACATAAATTAAGAATTGCTACTTTATTCTCACCAAGGAAATGTCTACATAGCTATCTGACTCTTACACCTAACATCTAGTATTTAACTTTTTATTTTATATTGGAGTATAGCTGGTTAACAATGTTGTGATAATTTCAGGTGTACAGCAAAGTGATTCAGTTATACATATACATGTATGTATTCACTTTCAAATTATTTTCCTATTTAGGTCGTTACATAATATTGAACAGAGCTCCCTGTGTTATACAGTAGGTCCTTGTTAATGACCACTATACTTAAGATAGAAAGGTCTACGGTGAGTACTAGAACCTTTTCAATGAGTTGCTTCTCATTGACATAGAATTTTTTACCTAAAATGGTTTGGTATCAATGCAAACTTGGAAATTATCCTGGCTACTCTTATTTCCAAATTAATATTTTTAATAAGAAATACTAGTGCGAGAGTTCAGAGAAGGCAATGGTAACCCACTCCAGTACTCTTGCCTGGAAAATCCCATGGACAGAGGAGCCTGGTAGGCTGCAGTCCATGGGGTCGCTAAGAGTCAGACACGACTGAGTGACTTCCCTTTCACTTTTCACTTTCATGCATTGGAGAAGGAAATGGTAACCCACTCCAGTGTTATTGCCTGGATAATCCCAGGGATGGGGGAGCCTGGTGGACTGCCGTCTATGGGGTCGCACAGAGTCAGACACGACTGAAGCGACTTAGCAGCAGCAGCAGCAGCAGCAGTGCCAGAGTTTACCCTTACAGAGACTCTTCTGTCTGTTAGCTCATTCATGCATTCAAAAATATCTAGTAAAGATTTACTAGCTAGATATACATAAATCACAGAGACCATAGTTAAAGCTGAAACATTAAGTGAACAGGTGCTTTGCAATCCAGTATAAGATAGGGGAAGTATTAGGTTGAACATACCTTGCCAATGTTATATATTTTTGTAGACAGCGATTTTATATGGCTTGACTTAATTTGCAGAGAACCCAGGGATGTGAGGAAAGACATCCCTTATGGCATAAAGTGAAGAGGAACTAAAAAGCCTCTTGAGGAAAGTGAAAGATGAGAGTGAAAAGGTTGGCTTGAAGCTCAATATTCAGAAAACAAAGATCATGGCATCTGGTCCCATCACTTCATGGGAAATAGATGGGGAAACAGTGGAAATAGTATCAGACTTTATTTTTTTTGTCTCCAAAATCACTGAGGATGCTGATTGCAGCCATGAAATTAAAAGACGCTTACTTCTTGGAAGGAAAGTTATGACCAACCTAGACAGCATATTAAAAAGCAGAGACATTACTTTGCCAACCAAGGTGCGTCTAGTCAAGACTATGGTTTTTCCAGTGGTCATGTATGGATGTGAGAGTTGGACTGTGAAGAAAGCTGATCACCGAAGAATTGATGCTTTTGAACTGTGGTGTTGGAGAAGACTCTTGAGAGTCCCTTGGACTGCAAGGAGATCCAACCAGTCCATTTTAAAGGAGATCAGTCCTGGGTGTTCATTGGAAGGACTGATGCTAAAGCTGAAACTGCAATACTTTGGCCACCTCATGTGACGAGTTGACTCACTGGAAAAGACTCTGATGCTGGGAAGGATTGGGGGCGGGAGGAGAAGGGGACGACAGAGAATGAGATGGCTGGATGGCATCACCGACTCGATGGACATGAGTTTGAGTGAACTCCGGGAGTTGGTGATGGACAGGGAGGCCTGGCATGCTGTGATTCATGGGGTCGCAAAGAGTCAGACACGACTGAGAGACTGAACTGAACTGAACTGAACTGAAGGGCAGGTAAAAGCTGGCTACAGCGTGAAAAAGGACAGTAGAAAAATTCTCCCCATTTGTGCATACAAAGTAGTTTCTATTTAATTATAATATTCATTTCCTATACTTAACCTGACTTCTTGACCTGAGATAAAGTCCTCTATCTCACCACTTTATTTTTTAATGAGTAGTTAGTGTGTTTTATGACAAAATGTCATCATTTCTTGAGTACACATCTTTCCTGCTAATGACAGATCTCTAGTCATTTACTTTAATTCATTTCAAACACTAAAGCTTTATAAATAGACAAACAGTCCTTAGACTTGTTTTTAAGATGGCTGGATAATCCCAGTATTGACCAGTTTAGTCTTTTTCTTTTTTTTCAGTTTAGTCTTTGATGAATATTTATCTAGGAAGAAATCTCTATTCCATGCAATATTTGGAATATTTCTGAAATGAGGTTTCTCTGAAATCAGGACAGACATAAGGAATTAGTTGCTAGAAATGTCTGCACATTAGAAAAGAGAAACGAAGATCCTAAATGAAGGAGACAAGGAAGGGAAGATACCAGATGTTTAGCGGTGAGGTCAACTCTGCTGCAGTTTCAAAGCATGTAGGGAATGTATCATATTAGAATACTCTTACTAGAGCCGGCTAGAAATTCTTAACTTCTAAGCTATTTGATAGTGAAAACTTTGATTAGTATTCAGCAATATCTTATTGTGAGAATGAGATGGAATGACATCACATAGATAAGTATTGTTGTTGTTCAGTCACTAAGTCGTGTCTGACTCTTTGCGACCCCATGAACTGTAACCCACCAGACTTCTCTGTCCATGGGATTTCCCAGGCAAAAATACTGGAGTGGGTTGCCATTTCCTTCTCCAGGGGATCGTCCCCACCCAGGGATCGAACCTGCATCTCCTGCATTAGCAGGCAGATTCTTTACACTGAGCCACCAGGGAGGCCCATAGATAAGCATACATATACACAAAGGCACATGCCCCCACAGGCGTATTTTAACAGTTATTTAAAACACATATATCTGGCTATTTACAAACAGTTGTTTGGTTAGTTATTGCAGTGGTATGCATGATTTCAGCTTTCAGCAGCTTGTGAGAGCTAATTTTTAAACTTTCAGGAACTTTGAGAGCCGGTTGTTAAACACAATTTTTACTTAATAATGTAGACTCAAAGAACAGTCCAAATCTTACAACTTACACAAAAAGCTAGAGAGAAGGCTTCCCTGGTGGCTCAGTGATAAAGAATCCACTGGCCAATTCAGGAGACATGGATTTGATCCCTGATCCAGGAGGATCCAACATGCCTTGGAGCTTCTAAGCTCCTGCACCACAATTACTGAGCCTGTGGTCTAGGGCCCAGATGCCCCAACTACTGAGCCCAGGTGCCTAGAGCCTGTGCTCCACAACAAGAGAAGACTGCAACTAGAGAGTAGCCCCTACTCGCTGCAACTTGAGAAAAGTCCACACAGAAACAAAGATTGAGCACAGCCAAAAATAAATACATAAAAATAATAAATTAAAAACAGCTAAAAGGAGATCCAACCAGTCCATTCTAAAGGAGAGCAGTCCTGGGTGTTCACTGGAAGGACTGATGCTAAAGCTGAAGTTCCAATACTGTGGCCACCCCATGCGAAGAGTTGACTCACTGGAAAAGACTCTGATGCTGGGAGGGATTGGGGGTGGGAGGAGAAGGGGACGACAGAGAATGAGATGGCTGGATGGTATCACCGACTTGATGTACATGAGTTTGAGTGAACTCCGGGGGTTGGTGATGGACAGGGAGGCCTGGCGTGCTGTGATTTATGGGTCGCAAAGAGTCGAACACAACTGAGCGACTGAACTGAACTGAACTGAAAGGGATACCACTATTGCAACCAGTGCTATTGAAGGTAAAAGGAGTTTTAGTTTAATGATATATATATATATATATATATATATATATATATATGGTAAGTAGTTTAACATAGTCTACATATCAGATTTAAGAACCAGAATTTCTTTAGGAAAAAAATTAGAGGATGAGGATGCAACTGCATTTGTCAAATCATGGTTAAACTGAAACTGTGAGATGGCTAGAGATACAAGAGATCAGCAAAAATAACAAGTGCATTGTATAAGAATGAGTTAGCTGTCAATGTTTTCAATGAAAAGCACTGTATTTTTAATTTTTATTTGTAAATCATGTGATACATATAACAGCCAAATTTAAATAAACTATGTATGCTGTGCTTAATTGCTCAGTGTCACCAACCCAGGGATCGAACCCAGGTCTCCCACATTGCAGGAGGATTCTTTACCAGTTGAGCCACCAGGGAAGCCCAGAAATACTGGAGTGAGAGGCCTATCCCTTCTCCAGGTTATCTTCCCAATCCAGGAATCAAACTGGGGTCTCCTGCTTTGTAGGCAGATCCTTTCCAGCTGAGCCACCAGGGAAGCCCAAACTATGTATACATTTATACTCTTCTTCTTTTTTTTTTTTTTTTCCTGGAGAGCTAGTTGTTAAAACTTTACTAAGCCAACACTGGTCAGCTGACTAAATTCAGGTCATCTTTTAAACTAAGTCAAAGAATTCTTTCAAACTAAATTTAGTCAGAGGTTGAGTCTGATTTTGCCACAGGCTTAGTCATTGAGATTGAGTCTGACAATCACTGCTGTCATCCTCAAGGTAAAACAACCAGAGTGAGCAATGCTTTCCAGATCAGATCGATTGGCAAGTTCAGACCAGTGGCTTTTTGGTAGCTTAGAAAAATCTGTGATTTTAGAATTCTAAAATTGTGCTATAAGCATCCGCTATGTATTCTTGTTTTATCATTTCCTTTCCTGCTTGCTTATTTGTGATATTCTAGGAGTCTATAAAGCCTTCTTGATGATCTCCAAATAAAATGCTTTTCATTCCTTAAAAAATAAAATTGTGATTGCTCAAAAGTGATAGTGATTAGGCAGTTTCTGTTATATAGATGGAGAGATTGAGCTGCAAATGATGATTGAACTAAAGACAATATTTTTGTGATTCTGTATCTGGGTAAATAGTTATGTACAGAACTTTGTGTGTGCAGGTATTTTAAGAAGACTGTAGGTTTAAAAGATGTTTCTGCCTACAGGGAGACTGTACACACACCCACCCCCAAGGGACTGCCATAGTCATTCAAAATAGCATAAGCTATACTTCTAGTGAAATGGTTCTTATTAAGGGTCAAAAAAAAATTTGAGAATTTCATGAAAATCTGGTTTTCTTACTGTTTCCCAGTAGGAAATAAAGGTTACCTTTTGCAAAAAGAAGGGGAAAAACAGAGGACTCACTCTCTATTTTCTTAAAAATTTCTGAATATCTTTCATGTATGGTCAGTACATTTAAATAAAGTTCACATAACATTTAAGTTCTGAAAAATTAAGTTCAAGTTTACCAAAGCTTCAATCTACATGTAATTTGACTAAATACTCTGTGTGTGGGGGGGGGAAGCAGGGGGAGATTGGCAGTCTGGAGGTATTTGCATATTTTAGCGCTTTTCAAATCTGTACTTTTCTTGTGCTATGCTCTCTACCATGATGTGTTTCATTCATTCATTCAACAAATACACACTCAGTGGCTCCAATGTGTCTGTATTATGCTAGAATATAGCACTGGTTCTCTTGGAGCTTACATTATATACAGACAATAAACAAATGACTAAACTAGAATAGTTAAAGACATTTAGAAAAACTCTAGAGGAAATAAACAAGAAATTGAGGGAAGTTATGACCGACCTAGATAGCATATTAAAAAGCAGAGACATTACTTTGCCAACAAAGGTCCGTCTAGTCAAGGCTATGGGTTTTCCAGTGGTCATGTATGGATGTGAGAGTTGGACTTTGAAGAAAGCTGATCGATGAAGGATTGATGATTTTGAACTGTGGTGTTGGGGAAGATTCTTGAGAGTCCCTTGGACTGCAAGGAGATCTAACCAATCCATTCTAAAGGAGATCAATCCTGGGTGTTCATTGAAAGGACTGATGCTAAAGCTGAAGCTCCAATACTTTGGCCACCTCATGTGACGAGTTGACTCACTGGAAAAGACTCTGATGCTGGGAGGGATTGGGGGCGGGAGGAGATGAGGACGACAGAGAATGAGATGGCTGGATGGCATCACTGACTCGATGGACATGAGTTTGAGTGAACTCCGGGAGTTGGTGATGGACAGCGAGGCCTGGCATGTTGTGATTCATGGGGTCATGAAGAGTCAGACACGACTGAACAACTGAACTGAACTGAACTGAACTCGGGAAAGAATGGGTAGGGAAGGTACCTATAAGAAGGTGCCATTTCAAATGAGACTTCAAGAATGAGAATGAGGATATTCCAGGCAAAGAAAATGGCAGATAAAAAAACTCTTGAGCTGAAAAAGGTATCAAGGAACATAAATGAAGTTTATGGAGATAGCTAGAGTATAGGCAGCTGGTATACAGAGTATTGAGAGATGAGATCAAAGAGGTTAAAGGAAGACCAAATAAAGCTTTGTAAGCATATATGATGGAAAGCCACTTAAGGGTTTGAAAAAGAAGGATGGCACATTTTTATTTTCATTTTAAAGACATCACTCTAACTGCTGGGTAATGTGTGATGGTCTGGAGTAAAGAGACCAGTTAGTAGCCTGTGGCAACAATACAGGCTAATGATACAGAGTAATTTTTGCCTCATGAGCTGAGAAATATTCCTGTCTTTATTTTCAGAAGGTATTTGCACGATTCGTATTATTTCTTCCTTAAACATTTGATGTAATTTATCAAAGAAGCAAAGTGGGATATAGTTTCTTTATTGAAAGGTACTAAATTAGAAATTCAATTCCTTTCATGTATATAGTAATGTTCAGATTTTCTTTTTCTTCTTGGGTCAGATTTGGTAATTTGTGTCTTTTACGGAGTTTGTTCATTACATCTAAGTTGAAATTATTGGTATATATTTGTTCCCAATGTATTTTTTTAAATATTTACAGCAATTATATTTATCTAAGTGACATACACAATTCAGTGGTAAGATGTTAACTACATATCAGTAACAAATATGCTTTCATTTTTAATGGCCAAGAACAACAGAGTGTGCAGAACCTGAAGGATAATCTCAAAGTCACTAAGTTTTTCTAAAGTCTTTGCTTTTTTTTTTCTTTATATACTTCTTTTTAAAATTTTTTTATTGGAGGCTAATAACGTTACAATATTATATTGGTTGGTTTTGCCATACATTGACATGAATCTGCCCTGGGTGTACATGTGTTCCTCTTCTTGAACGCCCTTCCCACCTCCCTCCTCCCCATATCCTCCCTCTGGGTCATCCCCGTGCACCAGCCCCGAGCATCCTGTATCATGCGTCGAACCTGGACTGGTGATTCGTTTCACATATGATAATATACATGTTTCAATGCCATTCTCCTAAATCATCCCACCCTCGCCCTCTCCCACAGAGTCCAAAAGACTGTTCTATATACCTGTGTCTCTTTTGCTGTCTCGTATACAGGGTTAAGGTTACCATCTTTCTAAATTCCATATATATGCGTTAGTATACTGTATTGGTGATTTTCTTTCTGGCTTACTTCACTCTGTATAATAGGCTCCAGTTTCATCCACCTCATTAGAACTGATTCAAATGTATTCTTTTTAATCGCTGAATAATACTCCATTGTGTATATGTACCAAAGCTTTCTTATCCATTCATCTGCAGATGGACATCTAGGTTGCTTCCATGTCCTTGCTATTATAAACAGTGCTGCAATGAACATTAGAGTACATATGTTTCTTTCAATTCTGGTTTCCTCGGTGTGTATGCCCAGGAGTGTGATTGCTGGATCATATGGCAGTTCTATTTCCAGTTTTTTGAGGAATCTCCACACTGTTCTCCATAGTGGCTGTACTAGTTTGCCCCAATATACTTTTATTTTCCTTTTAATATTGGTAAGATCTCTAATGAGTCTATGCATTTATTTCTGATATTGGGAACTTATAATCTTTCTCCTTCTTTTCAATATCAGTGTGACTAGATGTTTGTCACTTTTATTAATCTTTTCAAAGAAATTTGGTTTCATTCCTGTTCCCCATTATTTGTCTGATTTTCTATTTCATTTCTTTCTCCCTTGCTGTTATTATTTTATCGTCTACCTACTTTGGTTCTTCTTTTCTAGCTTCTTAAAAAGGAAGCATGGATTGTTGATTTTAAAGTTTTATTGTTTTCTTAGTATGCATTCAATGTTATAAATTTCCTTCTAGGCACTGCTTTAGCTGCATCCCACAAATACTATGTTCTCATTTTCATTCAGTTGAAATGTTTTCTGATTTCCCTTGTGATATCTTCTTTGACATATGGTGTTTAGAAGTGTGATTTGCTTGTTTCCAAATAGTTGAAGACATTTCAAATAATTTTTTTGACTTTTAATTTAATATTTTTGTGAAAGAAAATATATTCTGTATTGTTTCAATATTTTAGAAGTTATATAGACCCGTTTCATGACCTAGAGTATGACCTATTGTTGAATGTGTCATGTGTCTTTGAAAGGAATATATATGGTGCTAATAATAGTGTTCAGTTCAGTTCAGTTCAGTCTCTCAGTCCTGTCTAACTATTTGCGACTCCATGAATTGCAGCAAGCCAGGCCACCCTGTCCATCACCAACTCCCAGAGTTTACCCAAACTCACATCCATTGAGTCGGTGATGCCATCCAGCCATTTCATCCTCTGTTCTCCCCTTCTCCTCCTGCCCACAATCCCTCCCAGCATCAGAGTCTTTTCCAATGAGTCAACTCTTCGCATGAGGTGGCCAAAATATTGGAGTTTCAGTTTCAGCATCAGTCCTTCCAACGAACACCCAGGACTGATCTCCTTTAAGATGGACTGGTTGGATCTCCTTGCAGTCCAAGGGACTCTCAAGACTCTTCTTCAAAACCACAGTTCAAAAGCATCAATTCTATGGTACTCAGCTTTCTTCACAGTCCAACCCTCACATCCATACATGACAACCGGAAAAACCATAGCCTTGACTAGAAGGAACTTGGTTGGCAAAGTAATGTCTCTGCTTTTTAATATGTTGTCTGGGTTGGTCGTAGTTTTTCTTCCAAGGAGTAAGTCTTTTAATTTCATGGCTGCAATAACCATCTGTAGTGATTTTGGAGCCCCAAATACAGTCTGCCACAGTTTCCACTGTTTCCCCATCTATTTGCCATGAAATGATGGGACCAGATGCCACGATCTTAGTTTTCTGAATGTTGAGCTTTAAGTCAACTTTTTCACTCTCCTCTTTCACTTTCATCAAGAGGCTGTTGAGCTCTTCACTTTCTGCCATAAGGGTGGTGTCATCTGCATATCTGAGGTTATTGATATTTCTCCCGGCAATCTTGGTTCCAGCTTGTGCTTCCTCCAGCCCAGCATTTCTCATGATGTACTCTGCATATAAGTTAAATAAGCACAGTGACAATATACAGCCTTGACGTACTCCTTTTCCTATTTGGAACCAGTCTGTTGTTCCATGTCCAATTCTAACTATTGCTTCCTGACCTGCATACAGGTTTCTCAAGAGACAGGTCAGGTGGTCTGGTATTCCCATCTCTTTCAGAATTTTCCACTGTTTATTGTGATCCACACAGTCAAAGGCTTTGGCATAGTCAATGAAGCAGAAATAAATGGTTTTCTGAAACTCTCTTGCTTTCTTTATGATCCAGCGGATGTTGGCAATTTGATCTCTGGTGCCTCTGCCTTTTCTAAAACCTGCTTGAACATCTGGGAGTTCACGGTTTACATACTGCTGAAGCCTGGCTTGGAGAATTTTGAGCATGACTTTACTAGCGTGTGAGATGAGTGCAACTGTGTGGTAGTTTGAGCATTCTTTGTCATTGCCTTTCTTTGGGATTGGAATGAAGACTGACCTCTTCCAGTCCTGTGGCCACTGCTGAGTTTTCCAAATCTGCTGGCATATTGAGTGCCGCACTTTCACAGCATCATCTTTCACGATTTGAGATAGCTCAACTGGAATTCCATCACCTCCACTAGCTTTGTTCATAGTGATGCTTTCTAAGGCCCACTTGACTTCACATTCCAAGATGTCTGGCTCTAGGTGAGTGATCACATCCTTGTGATTATCTGGGTCGTAAAGATCTTTTTTGTACAGTTCTTCTGTGTATTCTTGCCACCTCTTCTTAATATCTTCTGCTTCTGTTAGGTCCATACCATTTCTGTCCTTTATCGAGCCCATCTTTGCATGAAATGTTCCCTTGGTATCTCTAACTTTCTTGAAGAGATCTCTAGTCTTTCCCATTCTGTTGTTTTCCTCTATTTCTTTGCATTGTTTGCTGAAGAAGGCTTTCTTATCTCTCCTTGCCATTCTTTGGAACTCTGCATTCAGATGCTTATATTTTTCCTTTTCTTTTTTGCTTTTCACTCCTCCTCTTTTCACGCTATTTGTAAGGCCTCCTCAGATAGCCATTTTGCTTTTTTTCATTTCTTTTCCATGGGGATGGTCTTGATCCCTGTCTCCTGTACAATGTAACCTCTGTCCATAGTTCATCAGGCACTCTATCTATCAGATCTAGTCCCTTAAAGCTATTTCTCACTTCCTCTGTATAATCATAAGTGATTTGATTTAGGTCATACCTGAATGGTCTAGTGGTTTACCCTACTTTCTTCAATTTAAATCTGAATTTGGCAATAAGAAGTTCATAATCTGAGCCATAGTCAGCTCCTGGTCTTGTTCTTGCTGACTGTATAGAGCTTCTCCATCTCTGGCTGCAAAGAATATAATCCATTTGATTTCGGTGTTGAGCATCTGGTGATGTCCATGTATAGAGTCTTCTCTTGTGTTATTGGAAGAGGGTGTTTGCTATAACCCGTGCGTTCTCTTGGCAAAACTCTGTTAGCCTTTGCCCTGCTTCATTCTGTACTCCAAGGACAAATTTGCCTGTTACTCCAGGTGTTTCTTGACTTCCTACTTTTGCATTCCAGTCCCCTATAATGAAAAGGACATCTTTTTGGGGTGTTAGTTCTAAAAAGTTTTGTAGGTCTTCATAGAACTGTTCAACTTCAGCTTCTTCAGTGTTACTGGTTGGGGCATAGGGTTGGATTACCGTGATATTGAATGGTTGTCTTGGAAACGAACAGAAATCATTCTGTCGTTTTTGAGATTGCATCCAAGTACTGCATTTCGGACTCTTGTTGATGATGATGGCTACTCCATTTCTTCTAAGGGATTCCTGCCCACAGTAGTGGATACAATGGTCATCTGAGTTAAATCCACCCATTCTAGTCCATTTTAGTTTGCTGATTCCTAGAACGTCAATGTTCACTCTTGCCATTTCCTGTTTGACCACTTCCAATTTGGCTTGATTCATGGACCTAACATTCCAGGTTCCTTCGTAATATTGCTCTTTATAGCATCAGACATTGCTTCTATCACCAGTCACATCCACAACTGGGTATTGTTTTTGCTTTGGCTCCATCCCTTCATTCTTTCTGGACTTATTTCTCCACTGATCTCCAGTAGCATATTGGGCATTCAGGTTTTTTATATCCTTACCAATTTTTTTCTACTTTTTTAAAACCAGCTGTTGAGAGAGCAGGTCTTCTCTGGTGGCTCAGATGGTGAAGAATCAGCCTGCCATGCAGGAGACCCGGGTTTGATCCCTGGGTTGGAAAGATCCCCTGGAGAAGGGAATGGCAACTCACTCCAGTATTCTTGCCTGGAGAATTCCACAGACTGAGGAATTTGGTGAGCTACCGTTCATGGGGTTGCAAAGATTTGGACATAACTGAGCGACTAACACACACATTGAGATCTTCAACAAAGACTGCAGTCTCATTCAACTCTCGTTTAAGTTCTGTGACATTTCCTTTAATTAAAAGCATAAACTTTTATGATTGTTATGTCTTCCTGATAAATCTATTGTTTTATCATTACATATGACATTATATATTACCTCGTTATCACTGGTAACAGTTCTGATTCTGAAGTCTACTTTGTCTGATATTAATATAGCTACTCAAACTTTCTTATGATTAGTGTTTTCGTGGTAATCTTTTTCCATTCATTTACTTTTAATCCGGGTGGGCATATTTAATGGTTTTCTCATACAGAGAACACAATAGTTGAGTCTGCCTTTTTTTTTAGTTTGACAAAGTTTTCTTTTTAATTGGTGTATTCAGACTATTTACATTTGACATAATTATCTGCATGGTTAGGTTTGAATTTACCATAACAGTATTTGTGTCTATTTACCCTATTTGTTCATTTCCCTCCTTTCCTCCTCTCTTTTTCTACTTTCTTTTGGATTGAAAGTTCTGTATTTGTTTTGGTTTTGTTGTTTGCTTTTTTGCTTGGCTTTGTTTTAGAATAGTCTATTTTCCTTTTTTTGTCAGATTATTAGCTTTAATTCTGTTTCTCTTTTTAGTTCTAGATCTAGGGTTTTGAATATACATCTTTCAGTTCAGTCGCTCAGTCATATCCGACTCTTTGTGACCCCATGAATCACAGCACACCAGACCTCCCTGTCCATCACCAACCCCCGGAGTTCACTCAAACTCATGTACATCAAGTCGGTGATGCCCATCCAGCCATCTCATTCTTTGTCCTCCCCTTCTCCTCCTGCCCCCAATCCCTCCCAGCATCAGAGTCTTTTCGAGTGAGTCAACTCTTTGCTTGAGGTGGCCAAAGTATTGGAGTTTCAGCTTCAGCATCAGTCCTTCTAATGAACAGGACTTATCTCCTTTAGAATGGACTGGTTGGATCTCCTTGCAGTCCAAGGGACTCTCAAGAGTCTTCTCCAACACCACAGTTCAAAAGCATCAATTCTTCATCGATCAGCTTTCTTCACAGTCCAACTTTCACATCCATACATGACCACAGGAAAAACCATAGCCTTGACTAGACGGACCTTGGTTGGCAAAGTAATGTCTCTGCTTTTTAATATGCTATCTAAGTTGGTCATAACTTTCCTTCCAAGGAGTAAGCGTCTTTTAATTTCCTGGCTGCAATCAGCATCCGCAGTGATTTTGGAGCCCCAGAAAATAGTCTGACACTGTTTCCATATCTTTTTCCCATGAAGTGATGGGACCAGATGCCATGATCTTCGTTTTCTGAATGTTGAGCTTTAAGCCAACTTTTTCACTCTCCTCTTTCACTTTTATCAAGTGGCTTTTTAGTTCCTCTTCACTTTCTGCCATAAGGGTGGTGTCATCTGCATATCTGAGGTTATTGATATTTCTTCTCACAATTTACTTTCATGTATATTGTAAGAACCTTGCAACATCCCCCCAGAAAAACTTTATGCCATTGTTTTCGTACATTTTACTTCAGTACATTATCCAAATCACACTGCATTGTTACCTTTAATTCTTTAAATATTCATTTACTTTTAAAAGATAATGACAAGGAGTTTTACAATTGCCAGATTTCTTTGACCCTTTGTGTGCGTGTGTGCTAAGTCGCTTCAGTCGTGTCCGACTCTGCGACCCCATGGACTGTAGCCCACTAGGCTCCTCTGTCCATGGAATTCTCCAGGCAAGAATACTGGAGTGGGTTGCCATGCAGATCTGAGTTTCCACTGATGTTATTTTTTTTCAACCTGAAGAACATTTCATGGAGTACAAGTTTTTTGCTGCTGATTTTTTTCAACTTGAGTTTGTCTTTAAAAACAGTGTAGATCGATTTTTTTTTCAACATTGTTTCTGATGGAGATTCAGTGTTTATTTTTATCTTCTTCCTTTATCTGTAACGTTTATTTTTTGACTGCATTTTTTTTTTTTTTTTTGGCCGTGCTGTGCAGCTTGCAGTATCTTAGCTCCCCTACTAGGGATTAAACCCAGGCCCCCTGCAGTGGAAGCACAGAGTCCTAATCACTGGATTGATAGAGAATTCCCTTGACTGCAAATATTTTCTTTTTATTGCTGGTTCAGCTATTTGGTTATGACGTGCCTTGATGTGGTTTAATTTTGTATGTTTTTTTTTTTGTTTTGCCTGTGCTAGGATGAACTACTCATATTTGTAGGTTCATACTCTTCATCAAATTTGGAAAATAGCCATTATTTCTTAAAATAATTTTCTGTGCTCTTCCTCCTTCTGAAAATGTGTCTATACATTTGCTTTATCTCTTGATATTACCCCATAGATCATTAACATTCTGCATTTTAAAATCATTTTATTCTGTGCTTTGGTTTATGTAATTTCTACAACAACATCTTCGTGTTCAATGATATTTTCCTCTGAATTGTTTAATATACTCTTATGGCTACCCATTCCAGTATTCTTGCCTGGAGAATTCCATGGACAGAGGAGCCTGACGGGCTACAGAATCCATGGGGTTGCAAAAAGTCAGACATGACTGAAGTAACTTTCACATTCACTTACAACTATCCAGTGAACATTTCATTATAGCTATTTTATTTTTAGCTCTTGGAGTTCTATTTAATTCATTTTTAGAGGCTTGATTTTTTCTCATTATGTGTGTTTTTCTTTGGATTATTTAACATACTTAAAATAGCTGTTTCAAAATATTTGTATGTTAATTCCATTTATGTTATTCCTGAGTCTAATTTTTCTGGCTAATGTTTCCCCTGTTTCTTTGTAGGCCTATTAATTTTTGATTGGTTGAGGGATATTGTGAAAATTACCTTTTGAATGTCTACATTTTATTGTCTTCGTTTAATGAAAAACTTGTTTTGGCAGGCATTTATTTTACTTGTGGATCAGCTTGATCATCTTAAGGTTTTTTTTTTAAAAAAAACAACTTCATTAAGTGGGATCTAGAGTAGTTTTATGTCTAGGGCTATTTTAGTTCTGTAACTACAGTTTGCTCCTAACCAACAGGAGGTCCAGAGATGAAGCTACTGAAGGGCCTGGTCGATGGCATTAGCAGTGGTTCCGCCTCCACCTTAGAGCTCAGAGGGGCCATCAGTTCGATCTGGGATGGTCAGAGAAGACCTTACTGGGAAGGGGATATTTGATCTGTCCCAGGATGGGGGCTAGAATTCAAACAGGCTGAGAAGACAGTAGAGCATTTTCTCAGCAGGGAAGATTCCAGAAGCACAGCTGTAGAAATAGCAACACTCAAGGCAGGACTGTTCCTGTGACACTGAACTGTCCAGCTAGGCCAGGCTGCGTAAAGTGGAAATAAAGCAAAAATGTAGCAACGAGGACCAATTTTGCCACTCCTCAGTGACGAAAAATGGGCCATACCTAGTTTGGAGAAGTTTCATGCTACTTCAAGATCTGCCTGGATCTACATGGTGGCTTCACGAGGCTTTACTGGGTAAATCTGAGCAATGCAGAGCCACCCAGCCTCTTATCTGAACTGGAGTCACATTCAAGGGCTAATGGGAAACACATAATGCACCATTTCTGGTCCAGCCTTTTGTAAAGCAATAAATTGCTTTGAAAATACAGTACTTATGCAAATGTGGTATTACTATCAGTTACCACATTTGCATAGCCATCTGCTACAGTTTTAGAGCTAAGTTCAGAAATCTTTCCACTCCAAGACTTTGTGATAAGGCTTTGTGATACCTATCAGATTATATACCAAAAAGCTCTGAGGATGGCTAGAAATCCATCCTATGACCACTGAAACAGAAACCATCTGGCCATAATGATTATTAATAGATTTTCACTTAATTAATGTAGTCTTCACCTTAGATTTTGCATACCAATTCCACGCACCCATGTACTGAATATGCTCTGTCATGGCCAGGGAATTTCTTCTGGCTTTTGCCATGCACTCAGAGCCGAGCTTGGTGGAATAGAGTTTCACTCACTCACTCACTCCTTCATTCATTCAACCAACCAACCACAGATATTTACTACTTGTTTTGTGCCAGAACCAGCTCTAAGAGCTGGAAATACAGATTTGAACACGATACAAAAAAAAAAAAAAAAGAAATCCCTGTCTTCATAGATCTTACATTGTGGAGAAAGTAGAAACCAGTTGATCTGAAATATTAATATAAAGTCAGGTAGTGATAGTGTATGAAAAAAAATTAAGCAGGACAGAGGGACAGTGAGTGACTGGAGTGGTACTGCAGATAGAGTCAGCTTGGAAGCCCTTTCTGATGAAATGACATTTAAGTAGAGATCTAAAGAGAGTGAGGGAGTGAGCCATGTGTGTGTCTGGGAGAGTACTCCAGGCAGAGGTAGTGCAAAGTGAAAAGTATCTGAGGAAGAAGCTTGCTTGGCACATTCAAAAAAGAGTAAAGAGAACAGTGTGTTTGGAACATAGTGAGCAAGGAGGAAAACGGTGGGAGATCAAGGCAGAAAAGCAGGCATATGAACTAATCATGTAAACTAGGGTAAGAAGTTGCCTTACTCTTAGTGCTAGAAGAAGACACTGAAAGGTTTGAGTAATGGAAGAAAATGTTAGAAGAAGACACTGAAATGTTTGAGTAATGGAAGAAAATGTTACATTGGAGGCTCTTGATTTCACTTTTGGAATAGGGTGTTTTTAAAAGTTCCTCAGGTGATTCTAGTGTGCATTATCCCTACTTAGCAGGATTACTAGGCCTTCATTTTTGAGAACAGATTTTGGGCAGAGGAAGCAAGGGTGGAAGCAGGAACACTAGTCTGGAAGCCATGGTAACAATCTGGGCCAGATTAAAGTGCTGCCTTGGATTAAAGTGCTCTGAGAACAACAGGAGCCAATGAGTTAGCTTTGAGTGTCCCTGTCAGCATCTTGGCTGCAGCTGCAAGATGGGGCAGTAGCTAGTGTTTTGTCACCTCAGCCTTTCTTCCTTTATTGTAGCTGGACCAGAGAATTATGGCAGAGAACTGTGCCTAATAGATAAGGGGGACTTAGGAAGTCTTGGGTAAACATTTCAGGGATCTCATCATAAAGTCCTTCTTGAATGCAACAACAGAAATCTAGCAACTGACCTGCTTTTTTCCTGTGGCTTTGCCCCTCACTCCCCTCCCCCCGCCCCAACCCAGATTAAAACTTTATGATGGAACACTGGTCTGCCCAATATCTGGTTACCCAGTCTGTCCAGGTAAGAGTAAGTCTCCATTATCCCCTACCCTGCCTCTAAAGTCTAAGTGTATAATTTTAATAATGAGCACTATTTATTGAGCACTCAGTCTGGGTTAGGCACTGCTCTAAGCAACTTAAACCAACAAATTCAGTCCTCACCATAACCCTAGACAGTGACTGCTGTAATTACACGTGTTCAACATGTGTGATGTAACCGAGAATCAGAATTAAAGATCTTACCCAAAGTCACAATCTAAGTCCCAATGCCAGGATTTAAACTAGGTCTGTGTGACTCCAAAGACTGTGTGCTTTTACTCACTTCGCTACCTCCTGTTCCAGAAGCCAGCTTCAGACAAGATCCGGACCCTGCTGACAAACACCTCCATCTTCATGCCTCCCTGGATCTCTAACTCCTCCTGCCCTTCCACATGGGTGTTCTTCCTCTGCTTCCACCGCCCTGAACTCCAAGCACATTTGATGTTCTCAGGTGTCTCTATTCCAGCTTCAAAGAAATGGCTGTCTCGGGTTTCCGGGTCCCTTCCCTCGGAGGGGGGGTGAGTGTGACTACGTCTCCAAGAAGCTTGCCTTCTTCCAGAACACGGAAGTTTGAGTGTGTAGCAGCTGGACATCCTCATTTCTTAGGGTGCCCTCTCCTCCTGCCCTCTGGGAGTGTCATTTGCTCTTACTTCTGTGGAGCCAGCAGCCCCGTTTGGAAGGGATAGTACCTTTTCTCTTACTAGGGCTCTAGTTTGCACCCTGGAGAATGTGAACTTCTAAAGCCCTTGGTGAATGCAAAAGTCCATCAGCACTGGCAAACTTTCAGCATCTCTGGCAAACGGAAGCAACTATATATAAAAACGAAGATATATGTTCTTGCATGGAGAAGGAAATGGCAACCCACTCCAGTGTTCTTGCCTGGAGAATCCCAGGGATGGGGGAGCCTGGTGGACTGCTGTCTATGGGGTCACACAGAATCGGACACGACTGAAGCGACTTAGCAGCAGCAGCAGCAGCAGTATGTTCTTGCATAGGCGTGTGAAAATACATTTTTACATATTACCAATGTGTGAAAAGGAGTACTTCAAGGTTGTATATTGTCACCCTGCTTATTTAACTTATACGCAGAGTACATCATGAAGAATGCTGGGCTGGAAGAAGCACAAGCTGGAATCAAGATTGCCGGGAGAAATATCAATAACCTCAGATATGCAGATGACACCACCTTTATGGCAGAAAGTGAAGAGGAACTCAAAGGCCTCTTGATGAAAGTGAAAGAGGAGAGTGAAAAGGTTGGCTTGAAGCTCAACATTCAGAAAACGAAGATCATGGCATCTGATACCATCACTTCATGGGAAATAGATGGGGAAACAGTGGAAAAAGTGTCAGACTTTATTTTGGGGGGCTCAAAAATCACTGCATATGCTGAATGCAGTCATTAAATTAAAAGACTCTTACTCCTTGGAAGGAAAGTTATGACCAACCTAGATAGCATATTAAAAAGCAGAGACATTCCTTTGCCAACCAAGGTTCGTCTAGTCAAGGCTATGGTTTTTCCCTTGGTCATGTATGGATGTGAGTGTTGGACTGTGAAGAAAGCTGATCGCTGAAGAATTGATGCTTTTGAACTGTGGTGTTGGAGAAGACTCTTGAGAGTCCCTTGTACTGCAGGGAGATCCAAGCAGTCCATTCTAAAGGAGATCAATCCTGGGTGTTCATTGGAAGGACTGATGTTAAAAACTGAAACTCCAATTCTTTGGCCACCTCACGCGATGAGTTGACTCACTGGAAAAGAGTCTGATGGTAGGAGGGATTGGGGGTGGGAAAAAACGGGGACGACAGAGAATGAGATGGCTGGATGGCATCACCGACTCGATGGACATGAGTTTGAGTGAACTCTGGGAGTTAGTGATGGACAGGAAGGCCTGGCGTGCTGTGATTCATGGGGTCGCAAAGAGTCGGCCACGACTGAGCAACTGAACTGAACTGAACTGAATGTGTTACACGTTGACTTTTCTATCTGCAACTGATATCATGTATTTGAAGAGGGAGCATCCCTGGAGTCCCCCAGGTGCTCAGGTATGAACAATGGTCTTGGGCGGCTCTGGACTGGCTGAATGTGTGAGTGTAGAGAACCCTGGAGTATGCAGGCCAAGCACCACCAAATGATTTATTAAAAATCACCCTAGAGACAAATTTTAAATGGTCAATAAAAGTATGAGCAAAGAAAGGTGTTTGGAACATAAACTATTAAGAAAAGCGGGAGAGGACCTAATCTGTATCTGAAATGCAGCATTAAAAACGCAATCTACAAATGAATTCTGAAAAGTCAGAGTTTATTGCAATTGACTGTAAATATATAAAGAAGTAATTCATCTTCTAGTGTAAAAGGAAAAAAGTAGTGCTCAGGTGTAGGCGTCATTGTGAAGCTTGCTCAAAAAGCTGCTTTTTAATTAGGGCAGAGATAAAAGGAAAAGAAACAAAAGAGACCATAGCAAAAATCAACAAAGCCAAAAGCTGGTTCTTTGAGAAGGTGAATCAAATTGACAAACCACTAGCCAGACTCATCAAGAAACAAAGGGAGAAGAACCAAATCAATAAAATTAGAAATGAAAATGGAGAGATCACAACCGACAACACAGAAATACAAAGGGTTATTAGAGAATACTATCAGCAATTATATGGCAATAAAATGAATAACCTGGAAGAAATGGACAAATTCCTAGAAAAGTACAACTTTCCAAAACTGAACCAGGAAGAAATAGAAAATCTGAACAGACCCATCACAAGCACGGAACTAGAGGCTGTAATCAGAAATCTTCCAGCAAACAAAAGCCCAGGTCCAGACGGCTTCACAGCTGAATTCTATCAAAAACTTAGAGAAGAGCTAACACCTATTCTATTCAAACTCGTCCAGAAAATTGCTGAGGAAGGGAAACTTCCAAACTCATTCTATGAGGCCACTATCACACTAACCCAAAACCTGGTAAAGATCCACAAAAAAAGAAAACTACAGGCCAATATCACTGATGAACATAGATGCAAAAATCCTTAACAAAATGCTAGCAATCAGAATCCAACAACACATTAAGAAGATCATACATCATGACCAAGTGGGTTTTATCCCAGGAATGCAAGGATTCTTCAATATCCACCAATCAATCAATGTAATACACCACATTAACAAACTGAAAAATAAAAAACATATGATTATCTCAATACATGCAGAGAAAGCCTTTGACAAAATTCAACATCCATTTATGATAAAAACCCTCCAGGACGTGGGAATAGAAGGGACATATCTCAACATAATAAAAGCTATATATGACAAACCCACAGCAAACATTAACCTCAATGGTGAAAAACTGAAAGCATTTCCCTAAAGTCAGGAACAAGACAAGGGTGCCCACTCCCACCACTACTATTCAACATAGTTTTGGAAGTTTTGGCAATAGCAATCAGAGCAGAAAAAGACATAAAAGGAATACAAATTGGAAACGAAGAAGTAAAACTTTCACTGTTCGCTGATATGATCCTCTACACAGAAAACTTTAAAGACTCTACCAGAAAACTACTAGAGCTAATCAATGAATACAGTAAAGTTGCAGGATATAAAATCAACACACAGAAATCCCTTGCATTCCTATACACTAATAATGAGAAAATAGGAAGAGAAATTAAGGAAACTATTCCATTCACTGTTGCAACGAGAAGAATTAAATACTTAGGAATATATCTACCTAAGGAAACAAAAGACTTGTACATAGAAAACTATAAAACACTAGTGAAAGTAATCAAAGAGGACACTAATAGATGGAGAAATATACCGTGTTCGTGGATTGGAAGAATAAATATTGTAAAAATGAGTATACTACCCAAAGTAATTTATACATTCAATGCAATCCCTATCAAGCTACCAATGATATTTTTCACAGAACTAGAACAAATAATCTCACAATGTGTATGGAAATACAAAAAACCTCGAATAGCCAAAGCAATCTTGAGGAAGAAAAATGGAACTGGGGGAATTAACCTGCCGGCGTTCAGGCTCTACTACAAAGCCACAGTCATCAGGACAGTATGTTACTGGCAAAAAGACAGAAATATAGATCAATGGAACAAAATAGAAAGCCCAGAGATAAATCCATGCACCTATGGACACCTTATCTTTGACAAAGGATGCAAGAATATAAAATGGAGAAAAGACAGTCTCTTTAACAAGTGGTGCTGGGAAAACTGGTCAGCCACTTGTAAAAGAATGAAACTAGAACACTCCCTAACACCATACACCAAAATAAACTCAAAATGGATTATAGAGCTAAATGTAAGACAAGAAATTATAAAACTCCTAGAGGAGAATGTAGGCAAAACACTCTCTGAGATAAATCACAGCAGGATCCTCCAAGACCCACCTCCCAGAATATTGGAAATAAAAGCAAAAATAAACAAATGGGACCGAATTAAAATCAAAAGCTTCTGCACAGCAAAGGAAGCTATAAGCAAGGTGAAAAGACAGCTTTCAGAATGGGAGAAAATAATAGCAAATGAAGCAACTGATAAAGAATTAATCTCCAAAATATACAAGCAGCTCCTGCAGCTCAATTCCAGAAAAATAAATGACCCAATCAAAAAATGGGCCAAAGAACTAAACTGACATTTCTCCAAAGACGTAAAATGGCTAACAACACATGAAAAAATGCTCAACATCCCTCATAATCAGAGAAATGCAAATCAGAACCACAATGAGATACCATTTCACACCAGTCAGAATGGCTGCTATCCAAAAGTCTACATGCAATAAATGCTGGAGTGGGTGTGGAGAGAAAGGAACCCTTTTACACTGTTGGTGGGAATGCAAACTAGTACAGCCACTATGGAGAACAGTGTGGAGATTCCTCAAAAAACTGGAAATAGAACTGCCATATGATCCAGCAATCGCACTCCTTGGCATACACACCGAGGAAACCAGAATTGAAAGAGACACATGTACTCCAATGTTCATTGCAGCATTGTTTATAATAGCCAGGACATGGAAGCAACCTAGATGTCCATCTGCAGACGAATGGATAAGAAAGCTTTGGTACATATACACAATGGAGTATTACTCAGCCATTACATTTGAACCGTTTCTAATGAGGTGGATGAAACTAGAGCCTATTATACAGAGTGAAGTAAACCAGAAAGAAAAACACCAATACAATATACTAACGCATATATATGGAATTTAGAAAGATGGAAATGATAACCGTGTATACGAGACAGCAAAAGAGACACAGATGTATAGAACAGTCTTTGGGACTCTGTGGGAGAGGGCGAGGGTGGGATGATTTGGGAGAATGGCATTGAAACATGTATATTATCATATGTGGAACGAATCGCCAGTTCAGGGTCGATGCATGTTACAGGATGTTCGGTCTGGTGTGTGGGGATGACCCAGAGGGAAGATAAGGGAGGGAAGTGGGAGGAGGGTTCAGGAGGGGGAACTCATGTACACCCGGGGCAGATTCATGTCAATGTATGGCAAAACCAACCAATATAATATTGTAAAATAATTAGCCTCCAATAAAAATTTTTTAAAAATCTGCTTTTTCCATTTTGTAAAGAAATAATGGCCAGTTTATTTTCTAACACTTTCTACATTTTCAGTCGAAAATACGTCTATGTATCATGGACTAATAAAAGCCTCTTGTGTAAAGTGGAGTCTATCACTGCTAAGAGTATGAAAGTGACACTGAAGGAGTCAAGTCTGGCCTTCACCATGTGTTTGTTAAGTCACCCTGTCATGTCTGATTCTTTGTGACCCCATAGACAGTAGCCAACAAGTCTCCTCCGCCCATGGGATTTTCCAGATAAGAATACTGGAGTGGGTTGCCATTTCATTCTCCAGGGGATCTTCCCAACACAGGGATCGAGCCCAGGTCTACCACATTGCACGCAAACTCTTTACCATCTGAGCTACCAGTGAAGCCCTGGCCTTCACTTGCTCCGACTAAAGAAAGCGGGATATATGGGCATGGCTTCAAGGCACAAAGCCTCTGATGTTTTTCTTCCTGTGATCAAGGGAACTAAATATATTGGGTAATGGGTTTTCCCTCTCATATTCTCCCCTGAAAGCAATCTACAAGTCAGCACTTAGCAAACCTAAACCTGTGGCTATGTCACATGTCATCATTTTGTCTCTGGCTGTTTTCTCTCTTTCTCTTATCTCAAGACTCTTTTTCATCATATCCACTGACACTGGGGATCCTGATCAATAATTTCCCCTGCTTTCCTCCATGCCCCTTCTTCCCACACCCAAACCTGCAGTTGCTGTGGGCTTGCAAATACAAATCCCCTTCAGAATTGACCTGAAATAAAGCTGAAAAGAGCTAGCTTCCAATGAAAATGACATTTCTAGGAGCCAGAAAAGGAAGACAGTGCATCACTGGCTACTCTGGAAGGTGGATTAGCATGGTATTTTAATAGGTTTGAGAATCAGGCAGACTGGGGTTCTTGTAGGAACTGTACCTAATATAGCCAGTACAATTATCATGGGGATGAAGTTCGATGGTGCATATGAAGTGTTCAGTACAGTCTCTAGAAACAGTGATGATCGTGATTATGATGCTGAAACAGGCCATCGAGGGCAGTCCCAGGAAGACTTTGCAGGACTGAACACCTACTGTATGATACATAATTCATACACTGCTGTCAAGTTCCTCACAGACTACCAGGGGAGATCACATACGTGCACATGTATCTGGAGCATAACACCAGTAGTGGCAATTGTTACAGGAGGAGGTTTCAGAAGGAGCTGAGAACAGAAGGGAAGGGAAAGAAAAGAGAAGAGCACCATTCACTGGAGAAAATTTCATGCAAGAAGCAGTCACAGACCTGAGCCTTAAAGGATGAATAGTTATCTCATATACTCTGTGGAAGAACAAGGGATGGACATCACGATTAAAGAGTGCATAGGATGATTCTAGACTACATCATTTATCATGGTCATAGGCCCCCCAGAGTGTCTAGCACATAGCCATTGTACAATCAGCATTTGAGGAATGAGGGAAGCCAAGTGGTAGGACTTCATGAGTGGAGGGAAGGGAATTGCAGGGTGTTAATGGTTAATTTGGGTTAATCAGTAGAGTGATGAGAGGGAAATATTTCCTCCCAATCTAACCTTGCATCTTCATGCACACAGCTTCCTCTCCTCTGTCCAGGCATTTGTGCCCTCTGGCCTTCCCCAACCAGGGCATTTCCAAGATATATCCACCTCTCAAGTGGCTTTGTTCACTTTGATGCTCTTCAGGACTCTGCTTTTTAGAAATATAGTACTATGAATAATAGTCATCAATGGCTTAAATATCACCTTTGTTTCTCAAAGGTCCTGGGCTCCTCCCTGGCAATATTTTGGGAGGCTCCATCACATGTTCTGAGGTCAAGGCTGTGTCCATATGCTTAAGCATTTCCTGTTTAAGAACAATGTCATGGAACTCAAATAACCAGGTCTCTTTTCTCTACTAAATGCCAAATCATGACATTTGTCTGCTTTGTTGGTTGCCTCTCTTGTTAGCAGTGCAGGCCTTTGAAATCAGCCTAGAGGGATCATCTAGCACTCAACATGTTCGTCTCACAAAGAAACTGAGACTCAAAGAGGAAAAATCTATCTGCCCAAAGTCATATATCAAGTTATTGCAGGACAGGAGCTAGTATCCACATATTTCCCTGTCCTATTGTGTTTTTGGTGGTTCTTAGATCATGTAATTGGAGCTACTAATGTTTGCTTCATTCTTCTCATTAACTTCACAACTCTTCTTGTGACTCAATTCTTATCTCCACTGTGGAACCCTAACAAGGGAATTTCATCCATACTAAAAATGTTACTGATGCTACCTGACACTTAGTTCTCCTGTCTGAGAATCTTCAGTTCAGTTCAGTTCAGTCGCTCAGTCATGTCCGACTCTTTACGACCCCATGAATCACAGCACGCCAGGCCTCCCTGTCCATCACCAACTCCCGGAATTCACTCAAACTCATGTCCATCGAGTCGGTGATGCCATCCAGCCGTCTCATTCTCTGTCGTCCCCTTCTCCTCCCACCCCCAATCCCTCCCAGCATCAGACTCTTTTCCAGTGAGTCAACTTGTCGCATGAGGTGGCCAAAGTATTGGAGTTTCAGCTTTAGCATCAGTCCTTCCAATGAACACCCAGGGTTGATCTCCTTTAGAATGGACTGGTTGGATCTCCTTGCAGTCCAAGGGATTCTCAAGAGTCTTCTCCAGCACCACAGTTCAAAAGCATCAATTCTTCAGCGATCAGCTTTCTTCACAGTCCAGCTCTCACATCCCAAAGCTTGGCAACAGGGGATGTGGATAATTATTTAAGATCCCCTAATTTCCAAGAGAGTCCGAGAACATGCTTCTCTAGAGACACTGAGTTACAGTTATCACATTCTACATAACCGGGCTCAGATTTTAACTGTGAAACTTAATCTTGAAATGACCCAAGGCAAGTTGATTAGCTTCTCCATGCCTCAATTTCCTTATCTTTAGAATGGGGATGACAAAAATTTATTCACAGAATTGTCCTCAAAATTAAGTATAATAGTGCATGTGAAGAGCTTAAAAGATGGAGAGAAAGCCTCATCTGTACCTGACAGAGATCATTTAGATGACGAAATTTGGATCTTTTAGCTGATGAGATTTAAATGAGATTTTGGATTTTGAGTTCATGCTCTAATAGGATAAGACTCCTGGGAACATTGTGAATTTATTTTGTACTTAGAAGGAAGTGAGTCATTGGAGGCCAGAGGGCAGACTGTGGTAAACGAAATTCTAAAAATCGTCCTCAGTGTTCCTGTCTCCTGGTGTATAATCCTTTCCCTTACATGTGAGCAGAAACCATGAATATAATGGAGGTCATATCTGTGTCAGATTATGTTGTATGGTGAAGATGAAGGGACTTCACAGATGTAATGAGATCCCTAATTAGTTTGACTGTGACTTAAAAGAAAGATTATTTTAGGTAGGTCTGAGATATTCAAGTGAGGCTTTTATAGGAGAGAATGGAGATCAGTTATATAAGTCTCTCTCCTGCTGACCTTGAGCAAGTTTCAAGGTAATGAATGCTTCCAACAGCTTCATATTATGCTTGAAAGAAGGCTCCAAGCCTCAGACAGGACCACAGCCCTGGTGACATCCTTACAGTAGTCTGTGAGACTTTAAGCAAAGATTCCAGTTAAGCCATTTCTATATTCAACTCACGGAACTGTGAGATAATAAAGCATATTGATTCTATTTTATCTTTTTCTAATTTATTTACTTTAATTAGAGTCTAATTATTTTACATTATTGTATTGGTTTTGCCATACATTGACATGAATCTGCCCCGAGTGTACATGTGTTCCCCATCTTGAACCCTCCTCCCACTGCCCTCCCGATTCCATCCCTCTGGTTCATCACAATACACCAGCCCTGAGCATCCTGTATCATGCATTGAACTTGGACTAGCGATTCATTTCACATATGATAATATACATGTTTCAATGCCATTCTCCCAAATCATCCCACCCAGGCTCTCTCCCAGAGTCCAAAATGCTGTTCTATACATCTGTGTCTCTTTTGCTGTCTGGTATACAGGGTTATCGTTATCATCTTTCTAAATTCCATATATATGTGTTAGTATATTGTATTGGGGTTTTTCTTTCTGGCTTACTTCACTCTGTATAATAGGCTCCAGTTTCATCCACCTCATTAGAACTGATTCAAATGTATTCTTTTTAATGGCTGAGTAATACTCCATTGTGTATATGTACCAAGGCTTGCTTATCCATTCATCTGCAGATGGACATCTAGGTTGCTTCCAGGTCCTGGGTACTATAAACAGTGTAGCGATGCACATTGGAGTACGTGTGTCTCTTTCAATTCTGGTTTCCTCAGTGTGTATGCCCAGCAGTGTGATTGCTGGGTTGTATGGCAGCTCTATTTCCAGTTTTTTAAGGCATCTCCACACTGTTCTCCATAGTGATGTACTAGTTTGCATTCCCACCAACAGTGTAAGAGGGTTTCCTTTTCTCCACAACCTCTCCATAATTTATTGCTTGTAGACTTTTGGATAGCAGCCATTCTGACGGGTGTGAAACGGTACCTCATTGTGGTTTTGATTTGCATTTCTCTGATTATGAGTGATGTTGAGCATCTTTTCATGTGTTTGTTAGCCATCTTTATGTCTTCTTTGGAGAAATGTCTATTTAGTTCTTTGGCCCATTTTTTGATTGGGTCATTTATTTTTCTGGAATTGAGCTGCAGGAGCTGCTTGTATATTTTGGAGATTAATCCTTTATCAGTTGCTTCATTTGCTATTATTTTCTCCCATTCTGAAGGCTGTCTTTTCACCTTGCTTATAGTTTCCTTTGCTGTGCAGAAGCTTTTAATTCTAATTATGTCCCATTTGTTTATTTTTGCTTTTATTTCCAATATTCTTGGAGGTGGGTCATGGAGGATCTTACTGTTATTTATGTCAGAGAGTATTTTGCTTATGTTCTCCTCTAGGAGTTTTATAATTTCTTGTCTTACATTTAGATCTTTAATCCATTTTGAGTTTATTTTTGTGTATGGTGTTAGGGAGTGTTCTAGTTTCATTCATTTACAAATGGTTGACCAGTTTTCCCAGCACCACTTGTTAAAGAGATTGTCTTTTCTCCATTGAATATTCTTGCCTCCCTTGTCAAAGATAAGGTGTCCATAGGTGTGTGGATTTATCTCTGGGCTTTCTATTTTGTTCCATTGATCTATATTTCTGTCTTTATGCCAGTACCATACTGTCTTGGTGACTGTGTCTTTGTAGTAGAGCCTGAAGTCCAGCAGGTTTATTCCCCCAGTTCCATTCTTCTTTCTCAAGATTGCTTTGGCTATTCAAGGTTTTTTGTATTTCCATACAAATATTGAAATTATTTGTTCTAGCTCTGTGAAAAATACCATTGGTAGCTTGATAGGGATTGCATTGAACGTATAAATTACTCTGGGTAATATATTCATTTTCACAATATTTATTCTTCCAATCCATGAACATGGTATATTTCTCCATCTATTAGTGTCCTCTCTGATTTCTTTCACCAGTGTTTTATAGTTTTCTATATACAGGTCTTTTGTTTCTTTAGGTAGATATATTCCTAAGTATTTTATTCTTTTCATTGCAATGGTGAATGGAATTGTTTCCTTAATTTCTGTTTCTATTTTCTCATTATTAATGTGTAGGAATGCAAGGGATTTCTGTGTGTTGATTTTATATCCTGCAACTTTACTATATTCATTGATTAGCTCTAGTAATTTTCTGGTGGAGTCTTTAGGGTTTTCTGTGTAGAGGATCATGTCATCTGCAAAGACTGAGAGTTTTACTTCTTATTTTCCAATTTAGATTCATTTTATGTCTTTTTCTGCTCTGATTGCTGTGGCCAAAACTTCCAAAACTCTGTTGACTAGTAGTGGTGAGAGTGGGCACCCTTGTCTTGTTCCTGACTTTAGGGGAAACACCTTCAATTTTTCACAATTGAGGATAATGTTTGCTGTGGGTTTGTCATGTATAGCTTTTATTATGTTGAGGAATTTTCCTTCTATTCCGGCCTTCTGGAGGGTTTTGATCATAAATGGATGTTGAATTTTGTCAAAGGCTTTCTCTGCATCTATTGAGATAATCATATGTTTTTAATCTTTCAATTTGTTAATGTGGTGTAACATTGATTGATTTGCAGATATTGAAGAATACTTGCATCCCTGGGATAAAGCCCACTTGGTCATGATGTATGATCTTTTTAATGTGTTGTTGGATTCTGATTGCTAGAATTTTGTTAAGGATTTTTGCATCTATGTTCATCAGTGGTATTGGCCTGTAGTTCTCTTTTTTTCGTGGCATCTTTGTCAGGTTTTGGTGTTAGGGTGATGGTGGTTTCATAGAATGAGTTTGGAAGTTTACCTTCCTAGCATATTGATTTTAAACCACTGTGTCTGTGGTACTTTGTTATGTACAGAAGCTGTTCAGTAAATGGCCCTTTCCTTCTACCACTTATTTGGATATCTGAACACTTTACATGTATGAACTCTGGACTACATGTCATAGGTTTATTCCTCTTGCCTCCTATGCTTCCTGTCAGACCTCACTTCCCATGACTTTTCTTAAATGTCTCTGGTGTCCATACATCCAGCCTTGCCCTGTCCGAACTCTACCTGGAGATCACAGCATTCCCCTAGAATCTCTGTCCCTGTGGCCACAATTACTCAAAGGACTGGTGCAACTTCTCCTCAAAGTACTCTTCTCTACATTTGCTGGTTCTTACTTTGGTAAAATGTGAATTCAAGTGGGCCTTAGGAAGCATCACTATGAACAAAGCTAGTGGAAGTATTGGAATTCCAGTTGAGCTATTTGAAATCCTGAAAGATGATGCTGTGAAAGTGCTGCACTCAATATGCCAGCAAATTGGGAAAACTCAGCAATGCCCACAGGACTGGAAAAAGTCAGTCTTCATTCCAATCCCAAAGAAAGGCAATGCCAAAGAATGCTCAAACTACCGCACAATTGCACTCATCTCACACGCTAGCAGAGTAAGGCTCAAAATTCTCCAAGCCAGGCTTCAACAATACGTGAACTGTGAACTTCCAGATGTTCAAGCTGGTTTTAAAAAAGGCAGAGGAACCTGAGATCAAATTGCCAACATCTGTTGGATCATCGAAAAAGCAAGAGAGTTCCAGAAAAAAAAATCTATCTCTGCTTTATTGACTATGCCAAAGCCTTTGACTGTGTGAACCACAATAAACTGTGGAACATTCTGAAAGAGATGGGAATTCCAGAGCACCTGGCCAGCCTCTTGAGAAATCTATATGCAGGTCAGGAAGCAGAAGTTAGAACTAGACATGGAACAACAGACTGGTTCCAAATACGAAAAGGATTACATCAAGACTATAAATTGTCACCCTACTTATTTAACTTATATGCAGAGTACATCATGAGAAACACTGGGTTGGATGAAGCAGAAGCTGGAGTCAAGATTGCCGGGAGAAATATCAATAACCTCAGGTATGCAGATGACACCACCCTTATGGCAGAAAATGAAGAAGAACTAAAGAGCCTCTTGATGAAAGTGAAAGAGGAGAGTGAAAAAGTTGGCTTAAAGCTCAACATTCAGAAAACAAAGATCATGGCATCTGCTCCCTACACATCATGGCAAATAGATGGGGAAACGATAGAAACAATGACAGACTTTATTTTGCGGGGCTCTAAAATCACTGCAGATGGTGACTGCAGCCATGAAATTAAAAGGTGCTTGCTCCTTGAAGGAAAGCTCTGACCAATCTAGACAGCATATTAAAAAACAGAGGCATTATTTTACCAACAAAATTCCGTCTAGTCAAATCTATGGTTTTTCCAGTAGTTTTGTATGGATGTGAGAGTTTGACCATAAAGAAGGCTGAGCACTGAAGAATTGATGCTTTTGAGCTGTGGTGTTGGAGAAGACTCTTGAGAGTCCCTTGGACTGCAAGGAGATCAAACCAGTCAATCCTAAAGGAAATCACTCCTGAATATTGATTGGAAGGACTGATGAGAAAGTTGAAGCTCCAATATTTTGGCTCCCTGATGCGAAGAGCTGACTCATTAGAAAAGACCCTGATGCTGGGAAAGATTGAAGGCAGGAGGAGAAGGGGACGTCAGAGGATGAGGTGGTTGGATGACATTACCATCTCAAAAGACATGAGTTTGAGCAAGTTCTGGGAGATGGTGAAGGACAAGGAAGACTGGCAGGCTGCAGTCCATGGGATTGCAAAGAGTCAGACACAATCAAGCAACTGAACATCAACAACAACATTTATGCAAGTCCTGTTTGTTCCTCAGTGAATTTCAATTTTTCCATCAATAAAATAGGAGGAATAAAGGGGACTGTTATGTCAAAAGACCTTCAGGAGCAATTCCAGCTCTGCTTTCAAAGACTTTATAAAATTTACATTAGGCCATCTAGTTTACCCAACTATTTTGGAATATCATTCCTTTTCATTGTAACAGTTCAGGGATGCAAGGCTGCTACTAATTTTAATTGATAGAATATGGTAATGAGACAATGAAAATTTATAGCTTATGTCAGGTTGTGATACATCATATCTTATTCAATCAATACATATTTGCTTAATGCCTGTTGTGTCCAAAGCAATGGATTATGTGCTATGGGGAATTCAAAGAAGTAGGAGAAATATCAATCACCTGTCTTTCTGAAACTCAGTACTAATCAAGGATGTGGGAACCAGCTGAAAAATCTGTATTCTAAGACAGCAATGTATAAGAATCATAGGATAAATTACAACACAATGAACAGGGGGAGTGGACAGTGGCTTGGTTTGAGATGACAGAAATCTAGAGTCACTTCTGATTCATCCATTCAGTGTGTCACTGTTATAGAACACCTCTTCTCACTGGACCTTATTTTCCTGAATAGTGAATAAATTGGGTTAAAGAATATTTGAGAGAATTTTCAGTGTCAGCGTTACAAGATTCTATAAGATGAGATAGATGATTTTTGGTAGAGATGGATGAAACTGCTTTTAGTATTGTATTCCTAGCATCCTTCTGGGATGGAGCAAATGAAAATCAAAATGGACTATAATGGATGGAAAGAATATTAATAAATGGTAAGAAAAAGTGAAAGAACTGTATTTCAGGTCATATAAACATCATGAGTAGGGGGATGTCATATGCACCATTTAGCTTGAATGAAACGGTACCTATGGGGAGAGACACAATACAAAGTTTGAAAAGAAGACAGGGATAAGACTGGAGAACTGACTGGCAGGATAAGTAGTTGACTTTTACTTGTACTGAAGCTTTTGGGAACTGAAGAAGATGTTTTTAGATTGTTTGGTTGGTTAGTTGGCTAGTTGGTTTTAAATAAGGCAGTAGCATGATGAGAGTGGTATTTAGACAAGAAGGCACTCATGGCTGTCTGGAGTGTTGAAATAAAGAGGCTGAGATTAGAGGCAGAGGCAACAATGATCCGTGTGAGACATATGAGAGGCTGTACTAAGGCAGAGTCAGTAGGGGTGAAAATAAAACAGTGAGTTTGTTTATTTTAAACAACAACAAAAAACACTCACTGTGCAGGGAGATGTAGCAGGGCCTGATGTATAACTGGATACAGGAAATGAGAAAAGCATGAGGCAAAAAGAGTGCCAGAATTTCTTTCAGTGGCACTTGGAAAATGATTATTTCACAGAAAGAAAAAGTCAAGGGAAAAGACAGACTTGAAAGCACAGACAAGTATACTTTGAGACTGAGTTTGAGGGCTGAGTAGGCATACGTACTCGAATAATAATCCAAAGTGTTGTAGTTCACCAGTGAGGTCACGTAGCTGCGAGGTAGTGGAGCCAGGATTTGAATCTGGACAGTCTGGCTCTATGCTAGCATTCTATTGATATTGTAACAAATCACCACAAACTCCATGGCTTTATACACTCAAAGTTCCGTAGGTGAGAAGTCCAAGCAGGATCAAATGGGTCCACTGCTTAGGGTCTTAGAACGTTGAAATCAAGTTGTTGATCAGTTGGGCTATTATTGGGAAGCTATAGGAATAATTTGTTTCCAAGATCATTCAGTTATTGACAGAATCCAGTTTCCTGAGGTTATAGGACTAAAAAGGTTATAGGACTGAAGTTCCCATTTTCTTGTTCACTGTCAGCCTGGGATCATTTTCACCTTTGAGAGGCTGCCCACATTCCTTGGCCCATGGTCCCCTTCATCTTTGAAGCCAGCAAAGGCACATGGAGTCTAAGCCCCTCTTATGCTTTTCATGTGATTACAGTGGGCCCACCAGAAAACGAAGAATATTCTTTTTACCTTAAGATCAGTTTAGCAATATTTTTTTTTGCCAAGTAGTAGAACATGACCACAAGTGTGACACCAGAGGGCAGAGATCATGAACTACAGAGCATGTATGCTGAATTGCTAAACTCTGATATAAAATATCGATCCAAGTAAATAAATTTGGTATATCCATACAAGGCAATGTAACTTACAAATAATGATGATAAGTACAACATGGATATATTTCAAAAAATATCAGGTTGAAGAAAAGAAGCCAGGTATAATCCTATTTATGTTGCATAACAGTTTAAAGTAATCTACAGTGACAGAAAGCAGAGCAGCTGTTAACTGCAGCTGGGAGGAATAACTGTAAAAAATCATGAGAAATATTTTGTGATGATGAATCTATTCTATATTTTGATTGTGGTGGTGGTCACATGGGTATATGCACACTTAAGTGCATATTATTGTTACTTAACAATAGTTCAGGAAGACTGATTTTTAAAAACTAACACCAACAGGCCCAACAGCTAGCTGATAAAAGTTCCAGAATAAAAGTACAGAGGAAAAATGAAAGAAAGGAAATTGTCCCTGAAAACAGTAGATGACAATTTCTTCCAGAGTGGAAGGACATAAGTCTTCAGATGAAAAGGGCCCATCCAGTCCTCAAAAAATAATGAAGAATGACTTGTTTTCTCTCTGTCACAAACATACATTACTGAGAAATTCAGAACAACAAGGATAAAGGGAAAATCCTAAAGACTTTTAGATTTTCAAATTTGGTCACCTGTAAAGGAATAAGAATCAGACTGCTATCAGATTTCTATAAACAATATTGGAAACTAGAATACAATCAGGAAATATAGACCAAGTTATAAGGAAAACTATAATTTTATCTCACTGAAACTATTAGTCAAACCTCATAGTAGAATATGTATGGATGTGAGAGTTGGACTATAAAGAAAGCAGAGCACCGAAGAATTGATGCTTTTGAACTGTGGTCTTGGAGAAGACTCTCGAGAGTCCCTTGGTCTGCAAGGAGATTCAACCAGTCCATCCTAAAGGATATCAGTCCTGGGTGTTCATTGGAAGGACTGATGTTGAAGCTGAAACTCCAGTACTTTGGCCACCTGATGCAAAAAGCTGACTCATTGGAAAAGACCCTGATGCTGGGAAAGATTGAGGGCAGGAGGAGAAGGGGATGATGGAGGATGAGATGGTTGGATGGTATCACCAACACAATGGACATGGGTTTGGGTGGACTCCGGGAGTTGGTGATGGACAGGGAGGTCTGGTGTGCTGTGCTTCATGGGGTCTCAAAGAGTCGGACACGACTGAGTGACTGAACTGAATTGAACTGAACATAGTAGAATAAAGACTTTTTTTTTTTTAACACATAAGGACTGAGAAAGCACATCTTCCTTACTCCCTTTCTTAAAGCATTCCCTACAGATGTAATCCAGAAAAATAAGAATAAATCATAAAAAATAAGATATTGAATCTACCCCAAAGAGTGTATTGAAGGAAATTCCTAAGATACCACTGTAGGCCTGAAACATGACCAGGCAACCCAGGCCTCCATAGATGGAATCATACCACTGAAGAAGGGACAGAAGCACTCTAGCCCTTATGAACTGTCAAAACTGAAAACCGATTAGCCCATGACTTCCTTTGAGCCCCACAATGAGGAGAAATTAATGGTAATGGAATCAAAATTGAGCAGGAGAGGGACAATAGAGACAAAGCAAAGAGAAGGTGAAGAATAAAGTAGGGGCAAGGAGAAAGCCAGGAATCTCAGAAAGCAAGCCATGATGCTTGTGAACACTACATCAAAGAACATAAAATTAATTTCCCTTAAAAAACAGACAATCAAGGTTTATCAAGGCCAAATACAAAGTTGTTAAAAGAAAATCAGAAAGTCGGAGACATAACATCCCACAGACAATGAAAGTATGCCAGAATGATCTGCTCACGAAACAGGGTAAAACTCAAACTTATGATTTCAAACAAACTACAAGATATTAATAAAACCATATAGTATGTGAAAGAACAATATAAGTTAGAATTTAAAACACTCAGAAAGGAGGCAACCAAACTCAGAAAGAAATTATAAACAAGTAAGAAGCATTCAAAAACAAAGACTAACTAGAGGGAATAAAGGAGTGAAAAAACACAACAATGCCTTTAAAACATTATAGAAGGTAAATTATATTTTAATAACTTAGAAATAAATGAAGATAAAATGAGTTTGAGAGACAAAAATGATAAATATTGATTATAGGCAAAGAATAGTGAATACATACATAATAAAAATTGCTGAAGAAGGCCAAAGCAACAGAATACTGTAAATACAATGGATAAACCTTTTTTGATTAAAAATTGTTTTAAAATTACATATTGAAAGTGTGCACTGAATATCTTGGAATAGTGACCCCAAACCAACAACACTAAGGCACATTTTAATAATGGACTTTAAAGGAAAAGAAAAATCCCTGGACATGTAGGAGGAAAAAAGAGCATTTAACTTATAAATGAAAAAACAATATTATCAGACTTTATGCCAGAACAAAATGGAATAATAAGTTTAAGATATCTAGGAAAGAAAAGTGGGTACCAACTACTCTTTATCTAGCAAAACTGACTTTTAAGAAGAGAGGACCACAAATTGTTGTCAATATGCAACAGATCAGGGGGTATTATCCCCATGAGTCCTTCCTAAAGAATCTACTATAAAATGAGCTTTAGACAACCAAAACAACTAGGGAGACATCAACTGATGTATAAACAAAATAGTTAATAAATAAAAATAATAAGCATTAAATTTCTTTAAAAAATTTAAAAATGAATTTAAAATTTAAACTATAGAAAAAGTAGAGAAAACAATCATGGTTGCAAAATAGAACATACACTTTAGCAAACTTGGGAATAGGAAAAATAAAGGAACAAGCAGATAAAAGCTAGAGGAAGGTAGTAAGGAGATGAAAAGGAAAGGAAGGATGTGACTCCAGCTTCTCAGGTTACAAAACAGGAAACTAAGAAATTTGTAAGTTGTTAATGGGTCAATGAGGGTTTCCCTGGTGGCTCAACAGTAAAGAATCTGCCTGCCAATGCAGGAGATGGCAGGTTCAACCCCTGGGTCAGGAAGATCCCCTGGAGAAGGAAAAGGCTACCCATTTCAGTATTCTTGCCTGGGAAATCCAATGGACAGAGAAGCCTGGTGGGCTACAGTCCATGGAGTCGCAAGTAGTTGGACACGACTTAGTGACTAAACAAATGGGTCAATAAACAGAATAGTTTGGGCATGATACTGAAGTTGCAGAGGTAATCAGGAAAGCCTGCCTTCCCATGATTAAGCCAAAAAAGTTCCTGGAGGTTCCTTCTGCCCTACCCTTGTTCCAAATGCAAAAGGCCAGCAGGGGACCTAAATAGAGACAACTAGATTCTAAATCCCAGCACTTTCGATCTTAAGCGTAGTGAAGACAAAATACACATGATTGAAATTCATCCATGCAAGCAGCAGCACTCAGCTCAAATTGTTTCCATCGTGGTTGCTTTCTGTTTCCTAGCCTTGTCTCCAGCCTCCCATTGCACTTGAAAGCTTCCCAATATCTTGCCATAAAGCCCTTTGTCGCTGTTGTTTAAGGAACTGCAACATTGTGATTTATAAGAAAATTATATTTGGTCATTCAGAGGACCAAACTGCATTTCTCATATGAATTTGTTCTTTGTCCACAGTTCCTGGCTCATAGCTCCCCAAACCCTTGTCATTTCATGAGTAATAAGAGCAATGGGGACAATCTTTTGTCATGAATTTGATCTCTTGTCCTCAGTTCCTGAAATCACTTCAGAGCTATGAAGGTGAAATGAGTGTCTTGCTATTCATAACAAGCCCCTTTGCAGCATAACTGGGTTTATGTTAATGAGATGACTTTTGGAAAGCACCTGAAGATGGGGGCTGGTTGTCAGGGGAACCAACCACGAGAGAGAGTTGGAATCCCCCCTGATTTATGGGGATGAGAGTGGGGCTGGAGACTGAACCAACCATCAATGACCAAGGAATGAACCAATGATACCTATGTAATGAATCCCCCATAAAAATCCAAAAGGACTGGGTTTGGAGAGCTTCCAGGTTGGAGAACACTTGGAGGTTCTGGGAGGGTGGTCCCTCTTCCAATATCACACTTTATACTCTTTACCATGTGGTTGTTCCTTAGTTATA
Organism: Moschus berezovskii; assembly: GCF_049115385.1. Taxonomy (NCBI): domain Eukaryota; kingdom Metazoa; phylum Chordata; class Mammalia; order Artiodactyla; family Moschidae; genus Moschus; species Moschus berezovskii. The sequence goes on along the minus strand of NC_142488.1, from coordinate 128,433,381 downwards.
TTCTTTTATAATACACTGGTGATCTAGGAAGTGAAATGTTTCTCTGAGTTCTGTGAGCCACTCTAGCAAATTAAGCAAATCCAAGGAGGGAGTCACTGGAACCTCCAGTCTACAACTGCTCAGTCAGAAGCGCAAGTGATAACCTGGGCTTGTGACTGCTGTCTGAAGGGGCGGGGTAGCCTTGGAGACTGAGTCCTTAACCTGTGGAATCTGACACTATCTTTGGGTAGATAGTATCAAAACTGAGATGAATTGTAGAATGCCCAACTAGTGTCTGAGAAATGCTCATTGGTGTGGCGAGCCCCCCTCCTCATCCCCATCAAATTGGAATTCAGTGTAGAACCCCTTTTAGTTACCTGGAAAGTTTTGTTTTCTCTTTTTTTTTTTTTGGTGTTGGTGGTAGTTGTGGGGACAGGGGTGAAAACAATCAAAGAATACAAATCCAGTAGATTCCAGAGTTCCTCCTAGCCCTCCCATAGATTACTCAATTCAACAGAGAAGGTTGAGACAAAGAGAAGGAAGGAGACATTCCCAAGTCTTGCACTGAATTCACAATAGACCAAAGAAGGTTGAATGGGAAGATGAGAATGACCAGAAAGTGTTTGGGGCTTTCTGCACAGAAGGTGCTGAGTGTCAGACCACTCCTATGGTATGAAATGAAAAGTGCTGAGAGTTCTCCCTCTTTCTTAAGTTATTTCCTTTCAGACTACTAAGAGGCCTGAGCTCCCAATGGATTGAGGCCTTGGAGAGCTGCCAATCCCTGGCCCAGGCCATTCAGCCAAGCTGCCAGAATACACTAATGACAAGAGGATGCTAATGACCAGAGATTTGTTTTCATATGGAACATGAAACTTTCTCATTATTGGAGGATTGGCATCAGTTAAATGATACAGGTTCTCCATGATGACAGAACATGCTCATTTGATTGTGTTGTACAAATACTGTGTGGATGACTTACCTCCTAATTAGCAGCAAAGAGGAGACCAGAATGAAGCAGTAAAAACTGGAAAGAAGGTCAGGAGAAACTCGTATTTCCCGGTTGCTTGAAGGGAATAAAGAAGTAGAAAGGAAGCCCAGGCAAAAACAAGGGTATAAGTCCTGAGAAGGAGACTGTTCTCCAGCTAACCTTAGGGCAAGACCAGGATCAGGAAGGAGATGGGTGGCTCTCCGTTGAGTGCCTATGATGTATCAGAGTTCTTGTGCATGTGATTTCATTTGATCCTCGTTATAACCCAAGGTCAAGGGAGTAAGGCTTATTATTCCCAGTCTCAAAGTGAGGAAATTGAAATTTATAGAGCCGAAGTGACTTCCCAAGGTCAACATCAGGTCAGTGGCATGCCCAACTCCAAAGCCAATGCTATTTCTAATATACTATTTCTGAACATAGTAGAGGCTTAATACCTGGGGTTGGGGGTGTCCAATATGGACTTTCAACCCCAAGGCTGATTTTCATCCCAGTCCCTTGTCTGCAGAGCAAAGGAAGTGCTGAATGAGGATGTGTTTTTCATACTCATTTTAATCTAAAATGTTTGACAGGTATTAGATGCTGTGGAGGATAAAAAGCCATGGCAGGCCCTTTGAAAGGTGTGGCTGTATTATCGACTTAGTTAGAACCTCTCTGAACATCAGAATTGCATTTCATTGAATATGGTAGGGGAGAAAAAGCAAGTGCAGACTTTCTCTCTAAATTGTTCTCAGGCCTTTAATATTCAGAGAAGATTGTTTGTTCTTGGGTTGGGCCAGGGAAGACGGATGGCCATCACTGCTCCCTCTGGCTGCCTTGTTTCCTGGCTGAGGAGATTACATGTCTGAATATAGTGTCTGTCTGTCTTGTGTTTTTTCCTGAAGCATTAGGCTTTGGATAATTGAAAATATAGCAATCTCTCCCCAGTCACGGGGTTTTGTTCCTGAGAGAGGGAGTGAATTCAGAATCTACAAAGAGAGACACAGCGTATTGTTTCAAGAGAGACCAACTCCAGCAGATCTGAGGGTGGCTATAGGGTGATTTTGAAGGCAGCTATAATGGCCCAGTAGACCGTGAGCCTAATTACAGCTAGGAGTCTATAATACATAATTTACTCTCTGCTCTATGCCTAGCACTTGGCACATGGGCTTGGCACAGAGTTGGCAGGTGTTAAGTATTGGTTCTACAGATGAATGAATTCCCTGTCACCTTGCGAGATATGCTAGATCATGGACTCTTAGAAGGCAGAGCCAGTGTTTTACTTGTCTTTGGATTTCCCATGCCTGGCACAGCATAGGTTCTTAATAAATGTAGGATGATAAACCTTTCACCAGAAAACCCGAGTTCAGCTAAATCTATCCCTGTCTATCTCTTGCTCCTCTCCTTGGTTCTTCCCAACTCCACTTTGCCATTCAGTGTCCTGTGATGTCCTTTTCGTTTAGTAGTTTCCTAAGAGGCTGAACTCTACCTGACATCCAGCCCCTTAACAACAAGTGAGAAAGAGGTTTGCAAACTTGGAGTTTCTCATCATTGGAGGAAAATTAAATTACCTGGAGGTCTGTCTTTGTAATGCAGGGCAGGCTTTCAGGTTGGAGAAACACATATGGGATAAGAAAGGAGCTTTTGTGAACACTGAACACTCCAGTCTTGATGACTCTATTTGCATTCAGTAGCCTGATTTGCATGTCTGTCTGTGTTGTGTCACATCCTTCAATGGGTGTTAGGGTTTGGGAGGGATGTACTACAACCTGGAACCGGCAGTGACACTGGTATCACTGGTAACATTTCTAATTCACTGGTAATATTTTGCTCTGTGCAAATGGGAAGTTTAAATAGGGGTCTTGAAAAGTATGAGTTAACCCTGTAGTCTCAGGCATGCAGTCTCTCTGTGCCTCACTGCTTTGTCTGTTAACTGTGTATAATAGTATTTAAATCTCACAGAAGCTTTTAAAGAATAAAATATGACAGTATTTGTCAGGATCCTCCAAAGAAAAAGAACCAATAGGATGTGTATACTTAGATAAAGAGATTTATTATAAGACACTGGCTTGTGTAATTATGGAGACGGGCAAGACCAAATCTGCACTGGAGATTCAGGTCATCTGGAGACCCAGAAATACTGATGGTGCAGAAAAAGTCCAAAGCTGTCAACTAGAGAATTCCCTCCCATTCAGGGGTAGGGTCAGTCTTTCTGTTCTATTCAAGCCTTCAACTAATTGGATGTGGCCCATCCACATTGAAGAAGGCAATCTGCCTTACTTAAGAGTCTACCCATTTACATGTTAATTTCATCTGAAAACACCCTCACAAAAATACCCAGAATTATGTTTGACCAATTATCTGGATACCCTGTGGCCCAATGGAGAAGACACATAAAATTAACCATTATAGTGACAGAGTCAGGCATGCAACAGATGTTCAACAAATGATAGCTTCACTTTTCTTTGCCTTTTCATGGGAGTGATATAATCCACATGAGTTTAAAAAAGCAAACAGAAGGTTTATTCATTTCATGAGAAAATAATTGAGGCAAATTATTGATAACTCAACCTCCCAATGTCATTTTGATCAATTTGAATAAAACTTCAAGTGACAGCTCTACATGCAGTTTGAGTCCTGTGTTTTTTATTTGACCTGTAGACAACTGAGATCTTCACATAAAAAGATGACTTCAAATATCTACAACTAAAAGAATTCTGACTTTGTCTTGTGTGTAACAAACACATTAGCCCAGAATGGGGTGTGGCTAAGGGGAATCAGAAGCAGGCACAAGTACTTCTTTCCTTGTCAGAGAAGAAAAGGGTCTGGAAAGCAAGCTTTCCATGAGCATTCTACAAAAATGCTCTACCAAGCGGGTGCGGGGGGGAGGGGGTGGTAGCTTCCAGGTAGCAGGCAGTGCAGTGATGGTAAGCATTCAGTTCAGTTCAGTTCAGTTCAGTCGCTCAGTCGTGTCCGACTCTTTGCGACCCCATGAATCACAGCACGCCAGGCCTTCCTGTCCATTACCAACTCCCGGAGTTCACTCAAACTCATGTCCATCGAGTCGGTGATGCCATCCAGCCATCTCATTCTCTGTCGTCCCCGTCTCCTCCCACCCCCAATCCCTCCCAGCATCAGAGTCTTTTCCAGTGAGTCAACTCGTCGCATGAGGTCGCCAAAGTATTGGAGTTTCAGTTTTTGACATCAGTCCTTCCAATGAACACCCAGGATTGATCTCATTTAGAATGGACTGGTTGGATCTCCTTGCAGTTCAAGGGACTCTCAAGGTTCTTCTCCAGCACCGCAGTTCAAAAGCATCAATTCTTCGGTGATCAGCTTTCTTCACAGTCCAACTCTCACATCCATACATGACCACGGGAAAAACCATAGCCTTGACTAGACAGACCTTGGTTGGCAAAGTAATGTCTCTGCTTTTTAATATGCTATCTAGGTTGGTCATAACTTTCCTTCCAAGGAGTAAGCATCTTTTAATTTCCTGGCTGCAATCAGCATCCACAGTGACTTTGGAGCCCCAAAAAATAAAGTCTGACACTGTTTCCACTGTTTCCCCATCTATTTCCCATGAAGTGATGGGACCAGATGCCATGATCTTTGTTTTCTGAATGTTGAGCTTCAAGCCAACATTTTCACTCTCCTCTTTCACTTTCATCAAGAGGCCTTTGAGTTCCTCTTCACTTTCTGCCATAAGAGTGGTGTCATCTGCATATCTGAGGTTATTGATATTTCTCCCAGCAATCTTGATTCCAGCTTGTGCTTCTTCCAGCCCAGCGTTCCTCATGAGGTACTCTGCATATAAGTTAAATAAGCAGGGTGACAATATACAACCTTGACGTACTCCTTTTCCTATTTGGAACCAGTCTGATGTTCCATGTCCAGTTCTAACTGTTGCTTTCTGACCTGCATACAGGTTTCTCAAGAGGCAGGTCAGGTGGTCTGGGATTCCCATCTCTTTCAGAATGTTCCACAGTTTATTGTTATCCCCACAGTCAAAGGCTTTGGCATAGTCAATGAAGCAGAAACAGATGTTTTTCTGGAACTCTCTTGCTTTTTCCATGATAGAGCAGATGTTGGCAATTTGATCTCTGGTGCCTCTGCCTTTTCTAAAACCTGCTTGAACATCTGGGAGTTCACGGTTCACATATTGCTGAAGCCTGGCTTGGAGAATTTTGAGCATGACTTTCCTAGCGTGTGAGATGAGTGCAATTGTGCGGTAGTTTGAGCATTCTTTGGCATTGCCTTTCTTTGGGATTGGAATGAAGACTGACCTTTTCCAGTCCTGTGGCCACTGCTGAGTTTTCCAAATTTGCTGGCATATTGAGTGCAGCACTTTCACAGCATCATCTTTCAAGATTTGAAATAGCTCAACTGGAATTCCATCACCTCCACTAGCTTGTTCGTAGTGATGAAGTCAAGGCCCACTTGACTTCACATTCCAAGATGTCTGGTTCCAGGTGAGTGATCATGCCATCGTGATTATCTTGGTCGTGAAGATTTTTTTGGACAGTTCTTTTGTGTATTCTTGCGACCCCATGGACTATACAGTCCATGGAATTCTCCAGCCCAGAATACTGGAATGGGTAGTCACTCCCTTAGCAGAAGAAAATGGCAACCCATTCCAGTGTTCTTGCCTAGACAATCCTGTGGACAGAGGAGCCTGGTGGGCTACTGTCCATAGGGTTGCACAGAGTTGGCCATGACTGAAGTGACTTAGTATGCATGCATGCATTGGAGAAGGAATTGGCAACCCACTCTAGTCTTCTTGCCTGGAGAATCCCAGAGACAGAGGAGCCTGATGGGCTGCCATCTATGGGGTTGCACAGAGTCGGACACGACTGAAGCAACTTAGCAGCAGCAGCAGAAATCATTCCTTTCTCCAGGAGATCTTCCCAACCCAGGGATCCAAGCCAGGTCTCCCACCATTGCAGGCGGATTTTTACCACCTGAGCTCTCAGGGAAGTCCCATGAACTTGTTCTCTCAGGCTTTCAATGGATTGGATGAGGCCCACCCACATTATGGAGGGCAATCGGCTCTACTCTGCTGATTTAAACATTAATATCACCCGGCAACACCCTCATGTCCAGACAAAGTTTTAACCAAATAATGGTCCCATCAAGCTGACACATAAAATTAACCATTACATGGTAACAATAACCCTGTATACGAGATAGCAAAAGAGACACAGATGTATAGAACAGTCTTTTGGACTCTGTGGGAGAGGGCGAGGGTGGGATGATTTGGGAGAATGGCATTGAAACATGTATATTACCATATGTGAAATGAATTGCCAGTCCAGGTTCGATGCATGATACAGGATGCTTGGGGCTGGTGCACTGGGATGACCCAGAGGGATGATATGGGGAGGGAGGTGGGAGGGGGGTTCAAGATGGGGATCACATGTACCCATGGGGCAGATTCATGTCAATGTATGGCAAAACTAATACAATATTGTAAAGTAATTAGCCTCCAATTAAAATAAATATTTTTTTAAAAAATTAAGCATCACAGTAAGTTAGTCAAACTCCCTAAGCCTCCTATTCTTCATCTGTAAATGGTCAGAGTCACACACAAGCACAAGGCGGTAGAACCTGGGTATGGACTCAGACCTTTCTGACTCCACACTCTCCCTCTAGGAAGATTTGCCTGGATTGTCCTCCTACCAGGTTGGACTCGAATTCCCTGCTCTGCTCTCCCACAAGACCCCTTGCCTCTTTCAGTTGCAGCACTATTATTAAGACCTGGTGTTAGAACTTCATCTATATCTTTGTCTTATCCTACTGTGAAACTCTTGAGGGCAGGTACACTGTTCTATTCATTGAAGACTCTCCAGAATTCTTTTTAAATGCTTGTTGAAAAAAATAAATGAATCCAGACAAATTAGAAGCTGCAGTTAGTTGGCTATTTCTAACCTGAAAGTTTCTGAGGTTGTATTAGGGGCTTCTGCACTTGAATTTTGCATGATTCTGATTCATTGTTTCAGGCCTAAATTGCATAGTTTCATGCCCAAATTGTAAAGAGCTCTCACTGAATGCCTGCTCATTTCTTGCCTGCATTTTACTGCTTTCTGACATAACAAATCCCTTTCACATTCCAAAAATCCTTTTTATTAGAGAAAAGTTTCCTTGACCCAAGCTGAGCCCATATCCTTTTTATCAGCCTTGTGTCCTGTCTTTCCCTCTTGTAATTTTTATCTGTCCCCTGGAACTCATTTAAACAATTAGTCTCCATGCTGGTTGTTAGCCGTTTATGTTTGGTATGCTGGTTTGATCTGGGTTTGCTCTGAAAAACATTCCATATTGATTTTAAAATGTAGGGCCAGTGTTCACCACATTTATCAACTCTGTCAGGTACAAAAATGCTTTCTTCCTGTCACTGCAGATGAATAACTAGCAAGCTTTCCAACAGGTGTAAAATGGACCCAACCTCTCTGACAGTGCATGGTCTTTTGGCCTCTGTTTTATTTTTTTACTAGCAATAAATTATTTGTAATTAAATCTTTACATACAACTGTTGAATAATGAGCATATGCATTCTTTGGCATTTTCTGTGGGCAAAAACTGGTGTTCAAGAACTATAAATACTACTTTAATGGTGATTTTTTTTTTCTACAGTAGAGGAGAAAACAGGAGGTTAACTTCTAAGAAATTTGTAAGAAAACTATGTTGGAATTTTCCTATGCTAACTTTCACTTTCACTTAGAACCCCTCATCCAATATTTCATGACTTTATGCAAAATAAACTCAGAAAGATTGCTGCCTAGAGGAGAGAGGGTGCATCCTAAATTGGGACACGAGCTTGTGTTTGGCCATTAACTTCTTTCCTTCCTCTATTCTTTTGGGAGGCCTTGAAATCCCTTAGACTCCCTGAGGAAACTGTGGCCAACATGTTTTGCATTATTTAGTAAGGTGATACCGATGGCCTGTCAGCCTGAAGTTCATGGAGAATGCCAAATAATAAATCTTCAAAGCTTCCCTGGGACACAATTCTTGCATCTTTCGCATGAGGAATAAACGCAGTCTGTTTGACACTTTGTTTCCAAGCTCAAAGAGCCAACCTTCTTCGCACCAAAGTAGCCAAAGGCGAACTCTGTGTCTTAGCCTTCTGACTTTGAGTGCTGATGGTGGCCTTCAAGCTTGGATTAGATAGATGGAGGGAGCCAAGCATTCTATGAGCCAATAGGAAGAAGCGTAAGTTCTGGGGTTCTACACAGTATGTTCGCTGCAGGCTCCACCCACTGAGCTGGGATGAAAGAGACAGGCTCCAGAGGAGCTACTTAGACCAGATAAAGAAGCTCTGGATTTAGCAGCCATCGGAGCTCGGAGTCTGAGCTTGCAGCCTCGTCAGGACAGCTGCTTGAGAAGGCAGGTGCTTGGTGGGCAGCTGTAACAGGGGCAGGCTGTCTCATCTCAGCTCTCAGAGAAGTAAACCCCAGAGCCTTACCAAAAAGGCAGACTGCGTTCTATGAGACCCTTTGCCTCCACCAGCACCAACCCCTGAGCGGACATCTCCCTCCCCTGCTCACAGGTCTTAGACGTCTGGCACAAAGCCCACAGAGGGCCTTGAGTTGTGTTGGGACATCACTGGGAATAGGACTGCCAGCACACAGATGCTGCTGTCTCTCTGAATGGGAGATGGGAATGATCTCTTTATACTCGGTAAGTGCTAGCAGGCCAAGTGCAGCTCGACCATTTAAAAAAACTAGAACCCTGCTTCTCACACTTACTCTACTTCAGAATCATCATGGGAATGGTGAATACAGGTCCCGGTGGTCCATCAGTTCTGATTTAGCAGGTCTATAGTAGGATCCAGGAATCCAGGTTCTTAAAAAGCTGCGGCCCACATAATGCCTGGACTATATTCTGAAAGAAGGTCCAGCATGTTGAACTGGAAAAGTTCTTAATGACCATCTTGGCAAAACCACTGTTTTACAAATGAGGTAACTGAGGTCCAGAGAGGAAGGCTTATGTGAACAATGTAATGCCAGATTACCATGATCACAGTGATATGATGCCAGAACTAGAACCAAGGTCTCCTCTTACCCCTCTCATGCTTTTTCCTCAGAAGAAGGAGAGGAGGAGAAGCCATGAGTCTGTATTATTCTAAGTGGATTTTTCTAAGTGGATCCAGCCTGGTGTAGGCCTGCAATGGTTCTGAATGGCACATGTTATTAAGAGTATTTGTAATGCGGAATTATCTAATGCCTTGCAGGCCCCTGAGTATTAATGTCTACCCTGGATCATTCTGACAACCCCAAATGCCTGCACACAGTTTTCAGGTGTCTCTTGGTGGTGGTTGGGAGACAGTGTTGCTTCCAGTTGAGAAGCACTGGTAAGGAAAAGAGCTATAGTTGATTATTCATCAAACAAAGTTTGATTTTGAGTTTTCATTTTCCATTAACTTACTTTGACCTGAGGCATGTCTCTGGCCCAGTTGCTGAAGCTCTGCCTACCCCCACCCCGGTTCTTTAACAATTGGAGGAGGAGATCAGAAAGCTCTCTTGGGACCCTCTCATGGTTGAGGCACTGGTGGGGTACACAGAGTGAGAACACTCATGTTCTTTCTCTTGTACTGCTCTAGTTAGCAGAAGCTACTAATAATACTATCATGAAAGGGTCTATTCCCAAACAAGAGCAACAGGGGGAAACTTCGGGGGCTTAAGCCCAATATCTGATACCGCTTGTCAAGCACTTTATTTTTTAAATATTTTTAAAATTTATTTTATTGAAGTCTTGTTGAGTTACAATGCTGTATTGATTTCTACTGTACAGCAAAGTGATTCAGACTCACTGAGCATTTTACATCTCCCACCCAACACAACTAGCTTCACACTCTCCACCCTCTGCCTTTAAGTGTGTTCATTCTGTTAACTCTGGGTTGACACTGACACAGAAACTCAGTGTCCAGAGGTGATAAGGACACCCGGCATAGTTCTAGGGGATGAGTCCCTACAATCCCTAGGCAAACTTCAGAGGTATTAGCTAACTCTGCTTCTTTGTTTATGAAATTGGAGGCAGCCCCCATAACCCTGCGTATTATGGGGGTACTCCACCTTTCCACTTCAGGGGAGGGAGGGAAAAGAGCACTCAGGAATAGCATGTATGTGCGGGGTGGGGGTGCAGGGCCCTCCTAGCCCTCACATGACTCTCAAATTGGAAACATTTGATTACCTTGATCCCACTCTATAGTCACTTTTTGTATTAGCAGAGCTCTGCCTGCCCCCCCACCCCACCCCAGGTCAGTACTCTAGGGCTAAACTAAGGCCAACTGGTGTGTTCTCTCCAAGGAACACAGAGTTCTTTACTTCTCAGAACTGCAAGTTGGCTGTTTAGGCCAGTTCCTTTGGGATAAAGGCATTAGATTAATCTCTGGGGTAAAAACATGATTAATGAAAATAATAAGCTGTTTTAATGATCTTTTCATGTACCAGTTACTGCCTTTTCAAAGAGCTCTGCAGCAAAGCTGTTGACTAGAGTAGTCATTTACTCTCAGTTCATTTCATAGTAGTTTATAGTATTGTGTTGGGCAAAAATTTGTTTGGGTTCTTCCATTACATCTTATGGAAAACCCAAACTAACCCTTTGGCCAACCCACTACTTATACAGTGGTTTTGTTTTCAGTTCATTTTCCTAGAACAGTGAAGCTGAAAGACACTAAGTCCATTAAGTCCAACTCCCTTATTCTATAGCTGGGGAAACTGAGATCTATTGAAGGAAAGGACTTGCATAAGGTCATGCAGCTAGTAAACAACAGAGATAAAACTAGAATAGAGGTTTTCTGACTCCCAGTCTAGTGCCCCTGCCACACTTAACTCACTTTGGTTGCTCTGTACAAAATCCCCAATTTAAATTGATACTAAAATTTCAAAAAAGATAGCAAATAACAAGTGTTAAAGAAAGTGAAAGTCACTCAGTCATGTATGACTCTCTGTGACCCTGTGGACTGTAGCCTGCCAAGCTTCTCTGTCCATGGAATTCTCCAGGCAAGAATACTGGAGTGGGTTGCCATCCCCTTCTCTATGGGATCTTCCCAACCCAGGGATTGAATCCAGGTCTCCCACATTGCAGGCAGATTCTTTACCATCTGAGTCACCTAGGGAGCTCAAGTGTTAATGAGGATGTAGAGAAAAGGAACCCCTCCTACACTACTGATGGGAATGTAAATTAGTGCAGCCACTATAGAGAGCAATATGGAAATTGCTTTAAAAACTAAAAATAAAGCTACTGCAAGAACCAGCAATCCTACTCCTGGGTATATATTGGGAAAAGAGGAAAATTCTAATTCAAAAAGATATACAGTAGCACTATTTACAATAGCCAAGACATGGAAGCAACCCAAGTGCCCATCAACTGATTACTGGCTTAAGAAGATTTGGTACATATATACAATGGAATATCACTCAGCCATAAAAAATAGTGAAATATTGCCATTGGCAGCAACATGGATGGATCTAGGGAAGATCATCCAAAGTGAAGTAAGTCAGGCAGATAAAGACAAATATTGTATGCTATCACTTATATATGAAATCTAAAAAGTAATGCAAGTAAATCTATATACAAAACAGAAATAGACTCATAGACATAAAAAAAAAAAACTTATGATTACCAAAGGGAAAATGAAAAGGAGGGAAGGATAAATTAGGAATATGGGGAATAACAAATACAAACTATTATACACAAAATATATAAGTAACAAGGATTTACTGTATAACACAAGGAACTATATTCAGTATCTTGTAATACTCTATAATGGAAAGGAGTCTGAAAAAATGTATATAACTGAATCATTTTTTTGTACACCTGAAACTGACACAATATTGCAAATCAACTGTGCTTTAATTTAGTAAGTAAATAAATTCTGTTACTGAAACTTCTAGGTCAAAACATGCTAGTACAGGTCTCCTGCCCCATAGACACATAAATACATACCAAGTATTGTGTTCTGATCAGTTTCAACTAATAAAATTCTCAAACTTATGTCCTCAAGGAAACCATCAAGCGGAAATTCCAGACAAAAGCACTTTTCTCTGGTAATGTGCTCTTCTTTCATCTTACTACCTGACATAATATTTGGGGATGTTGCTCCATTCTGCCTGAACTTAATTGCCATGATATTGCTAAAAAAAGAGTTGCTACAAGAATGGTAATCTCAAATTTTCAAGGAGTAACAGATGAGGTTGTCCTTTGTAGATGAAAGGCAAACCCTGTACTCACATCCATGAGCTGAGATACATAACTGACATTCACTGAAATATCCCCAAGTAGATGTTCTCTTTTATCCCTTCAGAACCCTCAGGATGTTGCTCAACCATTGGAATTCCCAAAGACAGGGACTAGACATTACTTACTAGACACACACCTGGTTTAACTCTCATTGTGTCAGACTGCAGACCATGCTGTTTTTACTAAGTCTTCAAAAAGACCCAAATTCCTTTTTTCTCAGTATGTGACACACAAACACACAAACATCCTGGGAGCAGAAACAAAGTCAGAAGCAGAAGGATCAGTACCAATCAGCTCCTTTGGCTGCCTCTGGACTTCACAGTAAGTCATGACTTACCAGGCTTCCAATCCTTATCCAGCAGTCTCTGTCCTCGGCTCAAACTTCTGTGCTCACCCTCTCAGGAAATGGCGTCACTGTCCTCTTAACTGTCCAATTCAGGGGCTGACTTTCCTCTGTCCTTCACCCCAATTCCTCACCAAATGTGTGGTGAGAAATTCCTCTCTTCTTAATATCTCTTTGATTCTTCCACTTCCCTCTTTCTCTGAGCCACCATCTGATCTGCAACAATGTCTTGTCCCAGGTTGTGTACTAAAGCTGAGGAAACAGCAGTGAATGAATCAGACTAGAACACTGTCCTCACGGAGTTCGAGTCTGTATTCTAATTGGCCGTTTGTTCATTTGCCTCCTCCACAAGCTCTCTGAGAGCTTGGACCAAGTCTAATTCATCTCTGCATCTCCAGAATCTAGCAAAGTATTAGGCATGCCACAGATGAAGGGCAGTGGGTGAATATTCAACTTTCACAAGTGTGTAGTAGCCCCAGCATGACTCTGCTTGTTTCTTATGAGCCCAGAAAACTGTGCCCAACTTTTCCTTCCTCCCAGCCCTTACCTATTTCCCCTAGTCATTCCAGCTCTTTTGAACACTTTGGTGCTATCCTACCCATTTTGTTCATGTTCTGTGCTTTTGGAGCTCTGGGTTTGTCCCTTTCTCTGGAGAGCCTGTTCAAGCTGCTTTCTTCTGTCTCCAGGCAGATTGCTACCAGCCGTGCCCCTGGTGGACCAGCCCACAGGTTAGAGCATGTTGAACTCAAGGCATCTGGTGAGGCTACAGGGTTAACCAGAGTCCCTGAACAGACAAGGTCTAAAAGCTTGACAACTCATACCGCAAACCGGAAACCAGTTTCCAATAAGCCTTAAGTCAAGAAGCATCTTCCATGTATATACTCAAATTATGTATTCACTAGCACAGCAGAATCTATTTCTAGGTCAGGTCAATATTGTCTTAAGACTTCGGTAAAATTTGTGCTATTCAAAAGAATGGGTTAAAATAGATATTGAACAGTGATAGTATTAATATCAAAGCCCTTTGACGTTTATGATTCAAAGGAAGGAGGAGAGTAATTGTCACTATTCCATGGGATACGAGAGGGGAAGGATTGGAGCCTGTCTTTGACTCTCATTATACTCTCAATGCTACCTTATAGTAGCATCTCAATATTTCCTTAATAGATGAATGATGAGACCCATAGTAGTTACAACTGGTTTATGCATCCTGGTGACTGAATTCTGAATTCCTAGACAGTGAGTCGGAAAAGGAGTCTTTAAATTAAAATCTCTTCACTTTACAAATGAGCCACTGGTCAAGAGTGACTGGGTAACTTAGCTAAAATCACACAGCAAGTTAGTGGCTGAGCCCAGACTTAAATCCAGGTTCCTGACCCACCATGCTTTCCTCTGAACCTAACTGTCCCCCCCAAACCAGGCTTAAACCCAAACAAAATTTCCTAAAAGGATTTATGAAAATCTGGCCTCTTGGTCCATAATCAGATTCTATACATTTTGATGCATTTGAAAAAAAAAATTGACATTTAGACTTGTCAGCCAGAGTTGCTCCTCTTCACTCCTATCCAAGTTCCTCTATATAGCTGAGTTTTCTTTTCTGCAATAAAACCAAACTTTCAAAGGGCTCTGTGCTTTTAGCACATAGAAATAATGCCTATCAAAGCTAGAGGTACTAGATAGCTATAAATAAATCACTTGCTTTAGTGTCAGAGAATTCTGACTGTTTGGGACTTATTTAATAGATTTGGGGGAAAATAAACAAGGGAATTCAATAATGAGCACCTGCTCTTTCCAATAAACTTGCTGGGAAACAACCAAAAGTGAAAGGAATCAATTTAGATATAAATGACACAACCGCCAGCCAGTCTAACGGGAAGGCTTGAAACCAGCGCGGCTTCATGTGCAGCCCTTTGCCCTCTTTTATCTTGGTCCCTCTACATCACAGGGGTTCAGTGTTCTATTTCAGATGTAACATTTCCATCTATGCAGAAAAGCACCCCCTCATCTTCCTGACTTCCTTGGACTAATAGATCTGTGACAATTTAACTTTCTGTAAAATGCTTTCACGTCTCTTATCTTGCTCTTTTTAGTTCATTTTTGTGACAATTCCATAAAGTAGGTAGGGAAGGAGTTGTCACACCAGAAAGATGAAATGACTTGTGACAGGTCACTGGGTTTTTCAGGGGCAGAGACAGGAACAAAATGTCAGGGCTCCAGACAGAGTCTAGTCCTCTTCTATCCATGCCATTTCATCACCAAAGGAGACATTCTGCAAAGCAATTTCTTCTTTGTTCTTTATCACAAAATTTATGAGCTGATAAATTCTAGGGGAAGAAATTAAAGGGTCATAGGTTGGCATCACTGTAGTTCAGTGTTGGCAATATGAAGCCCTGAAAGGAATAATGAGATAGATTCATTCATTTCTCTCTTCTGTTTCATAACAGCAATGCAAAAGAATATGAGCCTGAGATGACATTTCCCAGGAAAGAACTATACACCCAAACTTTGGCAACAGGAACACTGTTTCCATTGGCCACAAAATTCTAGTCTTTTGTGCTATACACCAGGGGGTTGGCAAACTATGACTGATAGGCCAAATCTGGCCACTGCTTATTTTTTTAAATAAAGTTTTGTTGGCACATAGCCACAGCCATTCATTTGTGTGGGGTCTATGACCACTTTCACATGACAGCATGACTGAACAGTTGCAACAGTGACAGCTCTCAAAGCCTAAATTATTTACTGTCTGATAGTTTATAGAAAAGGTTTGCTGACCTCTGTGTTATAGAAATCAAGCACCAACCCTACTCGTGAGGAAAGGTTCCTTTTGTCATTACAGAGAAGTTCTGTGCAATAGAGAAATTGCTGGCGCGTGGAAGGAGACTACACATTGCTGAAATTCCCTGAGTAGGTTTATGGGGATGGGTATTGGGTCCGGAATGCAGATAAACACTTTTTCTTGCCATTCTTTTTGAAATCAGTCTTGAGCCCTCATTATTTTTACTGCGAAAAGATCTATTATAATGACCTGCAACCATTGAACAATTCCTGGCAAGATTCTCTCTTCATTACCAGTAATATACTATCAACCCAGTGCCAGAGGGTTAGAGGGCAATGGAATCGATATCATGCAGTAGACACTAAGGATGCTTCTTCCTCGTGAGTGTCCTATTTCTAACTTTTCCCATCAAGCAGAGCCACCAGCATATGAATTATGAGGAAGCTGTTTTCATGGGGTTTTCTGAAGCTTATCCTCATACAAAGATCTGGGATAATTCGGGGCAATATGGGCCTTGGAGAGGCCAAGAACCTATGAAATTTCTGCAGATTTCTTTATAAAGGGACAGTGCAATTTCTAAGTGATTGTCCATGCACTGTGATCCACTTTGCGCACCTGGATAACAGAGTTAATGAAGACAATCAGGAAACTCACTTTCCTCTCCAGGGAAATTACCAGTTCCTTCAGACGGCTTGCCAGGGTCTTGCCAGAAGGAAGCTATATCTTCAAAATGCCAGATTGGGTTGTGGGTGAAGGTAAAAGAGGCAAGGATGGAAGACGAGCAGGAACACCCACCAGGAACTGTGAGATTTTCCTCACTCTCTCTCAGTCTTCTCTTTGCCTACTCCTACTGTATTAATTTGGTAGGGCTGCCATAACAAAATACCACAAGCTGGGGGGCTTAAACAACAGAAACTGTTTGCTTCATAGTTCTTGAGGCTAGGCATCTGACATCAAGGTATGGGCAGGGTTGGTCCTTCCAGAGGGCTGGGGAGAAGACATCTATTCCACGCCTCTCTCCAAGTTTGTGGTGGTTTGCTGAAACTGCTCCAGTCTCTGCCTTCATTGTCACAGGGCATTCTTGTGTGTGTGTGTGTCCCAATTTCCCCTTTTCATAAGAACACCAGTCATATTGGATTTAGGTTCCACCTCACTTTATTATAACCTCATCGTAACTAATTATATTTGCAACAACCCTATTTACACATAAGTTCACATTCTAAAGTACTGAGGTCAGGACTTTAACAGGTGAATTTGGGAGAAGGGCAGGGCCTCATTCAATCCATTGCACCTACCCACTGACTCTTTCATCCACCCTTCCTCCGCTACTGCCTCTTTAGTGTTCTACTCCTCTGCTTCAAATTCTGGACATGTCCCAATACCACTAGAGCTTGTCATAAGATTAAAATCAAACAGCATAAAGTCAACACTTATTGGAAGTCTATCACTTCTTAGGTATGTGAACCTAGACACCTGGCCTTAGTTGCAGCATTGGTGAACTGGAAAGAATAACATTCTTGATTTCATGGGGTGGTTGTGCGGCACATATTACATCCTGGCCCATAGGAAGTCTCAGTAAATAGTCACTATTATAATTAGCTGCAGTGGCACTAGGGACAGCCTGGCCTTAGGACAAAGGAGAAAGCTGAAGACAGCAGGCATGGTGAGGGTTTGTTCCTTTGTCTCAAAGAATATTTTTTGAGCTAGGCACTCTCATGGGACCTAGGGATGAAGCAGCAAAGACAACAAAATTCCTACTGTCAAGGAGCTGAGAATCGAGTGGGATAGACACACAAGAACAAAATGAGTGAATGTATACGATGCAGTCAGATAGTAATAAATGCTGTTAAGTAAAAAACACCAAAAAGTGAAAGTGTTAGTTGTTCAGTTGTGCCCAACTCTTTGTGACCCCATGAACTGCAGCCCACCAGGCTCCTCTGTCCTTGGGATTTTCCAGGCAAGGACTGGAGAGGGTTGCTATTTCTTTCTCCGGGGGATCTTCCCAACCCAGGGATTTAACCTGGGTCTCCTGCACTGCAGGCAGATTTTTTTAACTGACTGAGCTACCAGGGAAGCCCTAATAAATATTGGAATGACTAAATTAATGCTATCAAAATACTAATCACTGTAGCATTCAGATGGTTAAATTATAAGAAATTTTTATCTCCCAAATTTCTTTCTTCTATTCATTCAAATATTTATTGAATGATAATATACAATAGATTTTATATAATTATGAGCTGGGCACTGTTCTGAGTGTTAGAAACTCAGCAGTACATAAAACAAAGTCCCTGTTCCCATGAGGTGTATGTCAAGTGGTTTTACTATTTATGCAATGAAAATGGTTATTAAAATTAAACTACTTTTTGAAATTTTGGTTATAAAATCTTTTAAAATGCAAATATATACTTTTAATTTATATGTTCATAAATTCAACCCTTCATGTATTAATTAGTTTATAGAAAGTTAATTTTCTGGAATGCAGCACAGTTAAGTAGACAAAATATTAACTTTTGTGCAAATCAACTGTCTTCTACTGCATGTAAAATAGAAATATTAGAGGAGATAAATAGTGAAAGTAGCTGGGTAAGAAATAGTTCTGAGAGGTAGTAGGGAATTTGGGGGCGACTAAGTGACATTTTCCCCAGTGCCCAGTAGGCTAGACTGATGCTGATTTGGGTAAACACACAAATAGACAGCTCTGCTGAATTCTTTAGGAGTGAATATTCTCATCAATTGGCTGAGATGTGAATGTTGATTCCAATTCACCTCATTTCTGTCTATTGAACTCTTACGTCTCTTCAAATAAGTACCATATCATTGAGACCTTAACCAGGTGTTGCCCAACAGTCCTCATTGTTATTTGTCCCACCCTAGACTCTTCCACTGGCCTGTTGGTTCTTTGGAGCCAGGGCTCCTGTCTCATATTTCTTTTGTAATGGTCTCACTCTTAGTTAAGTTCTCAAACAGGTGAGAGTTTCTCCATAAAACTTGTGCATTAAATGACTTACAGGGAAAAAGTTTCTCTATTTTGTATAGGAGACAGACAATGACTAGAGCAGAACTCCTAAATATATTATGCTGATGTTGAGACCAAAACAAAATCTTTGCCTACTGGAATTACCATAATTTGTTAGGCTAGCATCATCTGGATACTGTTGCAGGGGGATATAGTATTTTCCATGACACATTCCCTACATGGTACATAATAGTACTAGCCATTATGTACTCACCATGTGCCAGGGGTTGTTCTAAATGTGCTTTACCTCTAATAACTCATTTAGTTCTTGCCACCACCTATGAGGTAGGTAATGTTATCCCCATTTTACAGGTGAGGGCACTGAGGCCAAAGCTCAGAATAAATAACTGAAGGGTCCAAAGCAAAAGATGAGTCCCAGATTCTGCTTCTTTCTGTGTGGTCCCTCAAAAGGCACAGCAGTCTCCACCATGCTGGCCTCCTGGACTGCATCCTGCAGATAGATGGCTAGTAATCTAAGGGACTGAACTGAACTGAATCTAAGGGACCTCTCAAGGACACCATGGCAGCCGGTCGAGAGAAATTTTTTAAAGATAACTTTTTAACTTTATTTTAATCTTATTTTCTCCTGGGAAATCTATTTTAGTAATTTTATACATATTTTTGAAGCAATCTAACACTTACAGAAAGGTTTTAAATGCAGTAAATGTAGTACAAGAGTTTTTTTTCAACCCCTGAATCATTTGAAAATAAACTGGCATCCTGATGTCCCACTGCCATCAAATACTTTCGTATTTCCTATAAACAAAAGCATTCTCCTATATAACTGCAATTGGCCATTGAAATTAATATTGGAAATAAAGGAAATTAATACTGATACATATCTATAGTCTAATCCTTAGGTCAAATTCAAGCTTCACAATTGTCCCAATAATGCCTTCTGTGGTAAAAGGATCTAGTTCAGACCATGTGTTGTATTTAGTTGTCATGTCTTTCTAGTCTCCTTCTTACATAACACCTCAATCTCTTTGACTTTTGAAAGCTTATCACTTTTGAATATTTCCTGTTAGTTACTTTATAGAATGCTCTTCCTTTTGAGTTTGTCTCATGTTTCTTCATTGTTAGATTCAAGTTGCACATACTTGGCAGCCCACACACATGATGCGATGCTGTGTTCTTCTCACAGAATCTTATCATGTGGTTCAAGAACAAGCAAATTTCAGGGCTACCCATCACAGTTAGCTTCTGAATCAATTTCATCACTAGTTGCAACAAACACTCAGCTGCACTTACCACTAGGCTCAGAATGACAAGTGCTTGTTATGTCTCCACACTAAAGTCCACAGGAAATATAGCCTTAGCTGACCTCTGTAGCTTCACCTCCTATGATACCTGTTTTATTTTTCCTTCAGATGCCTAGGAACACTTTCCTACTTCTGTGTCTTTGCCCAAGTACTTCCCTTTGCCCTCCATACCATCTCCATTCCTACCCATCTCTCATGTCAAAAGCTGTCTTGTCCTTCAGGGACTACTTAACACTCAGTCATCTCTGACTCTTTACGACCCCATGAACTGTAGCCCACCAGGCTCTTCTGTCTATAGAATTATCCAGGCAAGAATACTGGAGTGGGTTGCCATTCCTTTCTCCAGGGGATCTTCCTGACCCAGGGATTGAACCTGGGTTTCCTGCATTGCAGGTGGATTATTTACTGTCTGAGACACCAGGGAAGTCCTCAAATGTTATGCTCTCTATGATATTTTCCCCAACCCCCTATTCCTAACTTGGAATTTCACCTTCCTTCTAGTACATATTTTTAAAAACTTAATAGTCATATTATCCCTTTATGCTAAAATTAGATGATAGATTGCAAGTTCCTTGCAGTCAGTAGCTTTGCGTTATCCCTCTCTATTCTGTCCTTAATCCTATTACACCTCAAACCCTGCCTATGAACTGACCATTTAATATAAATGCTGTGTGTATAGTAATTTTAGCTACTGTTGCTGACTCTTAACTATGTACAAGGCTGGGTTCTAAGTTGTCTGCATAGATCGTCTCATTTAATGCTTATAACTGCTTTGTGAATTAGAGGACTATCATTGTCCCCATTTTATGGAAAGTAACTCAATAAAAATAGATAATAAATATCCACTGATGGAAAGAACCATTTCATGAACTCAAAAAATATTTCACAAAGAGTTATGACACTGATTTCTTGAGGATCCTCTAACCCCTGATCTTGAAGGCACTGTTTCTAATTAGAGGGTAATATTCATTATTGGGCAGGAAAACTATAGTTGGGCCATTAAAAAATGGAAGTCAGAAGCCAAGATAGTTCATTTGGAAATAGAGTAAAAAAGCAGGTGGTAAGCAGAAACTAAAGTACCAAGAAATATGTGAAGTTACAACAAATGGAGGCAAGCTCCTGAGACCTGTACACAAATCCCAAGCATAAGAGAATATCTTAGCAAAAGCCCAGTGTCAACATGGAGAACAGGAGAGGTCCCTGGGGCCCAATGGCTAGTTAGAGTCGCTTCAGGAGTAGTACTGACGAGGGCCACTTGGAACACAGAAACCACAGTTTACGCTTCAGTAACTCTGATCAAGTGATCTATGTGTCAGCCCTGGATGGTTAGCCTTCTCAGTACTCTCAGGCTGAAACCCCAGACAAGGGGTGGCTAAGTCATGAAAATTCCAGAGGAATTATCCTCTGGTGAGTCACCTTATCTGTATGAGCTCTGTTTCCTCACTGATAAATTGGCTATCACATGGTGATTATAATTGTTAGGCTGAAACATCACCAATGTTGATTTTTTTACATATACAAAGCTATTTCATATGGCTGAACCAAACAGAATGCAAACTGTGAGGTCTTATTTATATCTGTCTTTCCAGTATCAAGAATAGTTCCTGGAGCAGGGGAGGCATCCAAGAAGTATTTTAACAGATACATTGAGGTATAATTGACATACAATAAACTGCCCATATTTCAGTTATACAATCTGAAGAGTTTTGATATGTACACATCTGCAAAACCATCATCACATTCAAGATATAATGAGCATATCTATCACTTCCCAAAAGAAATATTTACTAGAGAAGTAAGAGAAAAAACATGATTGCCATACTGCTCTGGAGACTATAAAACATGAACAGCAAGAGACTATTCAGTTCAGTTCAGTTCAGTTCAATTCAGTCACTCAGTCGTGTCCGACTCTTTGCGACCCCATGAATCACAGCACGCCAGGCCTTCCTGTCCATCACCAACTCCCGGAGTTCTCTCAAACTCATGTCCACAGAGTCGGTGATGCCATCCAGCCATCTCATTCTCTGTTGTCCCCTTCTCCTCCCACCCCCAACCTTTCCCACCATCAGAGTCTTTTCCAGTGAGTCAACTCTTCGCATGAGGTGGCCAAAGTATTGCAGTTTCAGCTTTAGCATCAGTCCTTCCAATGAACACCCAGGGTTGATCTCCTTTAGAATGGACTGGTTGGATCTCCTTGCAGTACAAGGGACTCTCAAGACTCTTCTCCAACACCACAGTTCAAAAGCATCAATTCTTCAGCGATCAGCTTTCTTCACAGTCCAACTCTCACATCCATACATGACCACGGGAAAAACCATAGCCTTGACTAGATGGACCTTGGTTGGCAAAGTAATGTCTCTGCTTTTTAATATACTATCAAGGTTGGTCATAACTTTCCTTCCAAGGAGTAAGCGTCTTTTAATTTCATGGCTGCAATCAGCATCTGCAGTGATTTTGGAGCCCAAAAAAATACAGTCTGACACTGTTTCCACTGTTTTTCCATCTATTTCCCATGAAGTGATGGGACCAGATGCCATGATCTTTGTTTTCTGAATGTTGAGCTTCAAGCCAACCTTTTCACTCTCCTCTTTCACTTTCATCAAGAGGCTTTTGAGTTCCTCTTCACTTTCTGCCATAAGGGTGGTGTCATCTGCATATCTGAGGTGATTGATATTTCTCCCAGCAATCTTGATTCCAGCTTGTGCTTCTTCCAGCCCAGCGTTCCTCATGATGTACTCTGCATAGAAGTTAAATAAGCAAGGTGACAATATACAGCCTTGAGGTACTCCTTTTCCTATTTGGAACCAGTCTGTTGTTCCATGTACACTTCTGACTGTTGCTTCCTGACCTGCATACAGGTTTCTCAAGAAGCAGGTCAGGTGGTCTGATATTCCCATCTCTTTCAGAATTTTCCACAGTTTACTGTGATCCACACAGTCAAAGGTAGGTATTGCGAGGGGGCATCAGAGGGCAGACACACTGAAATCATAATCACAGGAAACTAGTCGATCTGATCACATGGACCACAGCTGAACGTGGTCCACTGGAGAAGGGAATGGCAAACCACTTCAGTATGCTTGCCTTGAGAACCCCATGAACAGTATCAAAGGGCAAAATGATAGGCTACTGAATGAGGAATTCCCCAGGTCGGTAGGTGCCCAGTATGCTACTGGAGATCAGTGGAGAAATAACTCTAGAAGGAATGAAGAGACTATTACTAATGCCCAATGAGGAGATTCTTACTCCTCACCCTTATGCCTGGGGTATAGGGCCATGGGAAGCAGAGAAGACCAAAGAACCCTGGGCCATGATGGATTGGAGGGTCACAAAGACAACAGTGCTCCTGGTGGCGGAATCCACTGCCTATTTGGGGCAATTAATATACCGATGTGGTTCCAGGTCACATTCCCAGCTATGGTACAAACTCTAATTTGTAACATTGCGTGGTGGTTTTGTTTGCCTTTTTCAAAAAAGCCTTATTGATCTGGAAAGCATCTTAAAGTTGATTTGGTGGCTTTGAATCTCATTTTCTTATGAGATTTTCTTTTCACATTGTCATTATCAATAAACTTGGACAGAGATGGATGGTAAAGAGTGCTAAGGTGAAACTGAACTATGATTTTCAGTGGTATCACAACCAGGATGGGGTGCTTTACTCACATTTATGAGAGTATGCCGTATTGGAAGCTTCCACAGGGTAGTAGGGCCTGCCTAATTAGCTCAGGAATTGGAGGTTGTCCGGGCCTCATCTAAGTGGGGCAAGCCTAGTAGTTCACCTCTGCCTCCAGTGATTTAGAAAATTGGGGACAGTCCCGATTTCACTCTCTGAAATCACCTTTTGCTTTGCTTTGCCCAGGATAACTAAATTGAAGGCATACATTTATCCACCCACTCTACATGTGCTTTTCACCCTGGCCCTGTCCAGACCAACCTGGCTTTCTGTGTAGGAGTCAAAACACCATGAGTCATAGGAAGCTCAGGAACGTCTGTTTCTGTTGCAAGAGCGAGAACAAAATGGACTACTTCAAACTCACCTGGGAAATGGATGCTCTCTGATGACAACACCCAGCAGAGGCCTACCTTTTCGTATTTTCTTGTAGTATCTGGACATTGTGTGGAATGTTAGAGACAGACTGCATTTTTGGGACGACTCAATATTTTTAACCTGCGTCTTTGGGATGACTCAACATTTTCAATCGTCTTTCTGTGACAGAATCTAGAACACAAAGAAAAATTTACATGGACGCTCAATATACACAACCTATAAAAACAAGAATAGATTTGATTGAAATTAAGTGTCAAGGTATGTACCCTATCACTACTTTGAGGGTATCAGAAGCATTTTTATGAACCCTTAGGGTTCTGTTGAGTGATATTGGAAACTTGTAGTTTATCTGAGCCTCATCTTCCTCCTTTGTGAATGGGAAGAATGCTAGTGTCTACTTCCTTGGGGAGTTGTGAGGACTAAATGAGATAATACCCTAAAGCATTTGCACAGTGTCTAATACATGGGCAACTCTCAATAAAAGGGAATCATTTTCTCCTCCCATTTCCCCGGGCCTATTCCTTTATGGATCAGAGAACCACGTCCTATAGAGGGAAGTGATTGCCCTCAGTCAGAGAGCAAGTTAGTACTGATGCTAAAGCAGCTTTTTCAATTTCCACTCCATTGTGCCTTTCAGTACACCACAGTTGTTATCCCTCCTTTTGCTGAAACTGTGATAGAATAAAAAAGATGCCTGGTCCTCAATACCTCTGAGATGCTATCTGATTGAATCCTAAGGACGGAATAAAGAAGGCTGCCCTCTAAGCATCACATAAATAAGTAAAGAAGAAGTCTGGGTGTTTTTCAAGCACAGAGAATCCCAGTTCTGTTAGCTATAAGTCTTCCTAAATCCCAGATTACTAAATTCATAGTCTAAATGACAGTGATAATCTCCCAGAAAGCTAATGCACCTAGACAGGAAGCAATTTAAAAGAGGTGGTGCTTATAAAGTCACAAAAAGCATTCTGTACCACCTGTGCATTGTAGCAAAACCATTAATCAAGGCATTGATGTCAAGTAACTTCCAAAATGGCAGAAACCTGCATATGTGATCTGACTGCACTGGTCTCTGATCATGGCTTTGGATGCATTTCTAAACTGATTGATCCTGGCCCATTAACATTTGATGAATTTAGATAGACAAGAATGAGAGGAACCCAAAATGCACCTTATTTAATCACTTTAGGATATTTAAAGTAGCCCAGGAAGTTCTTCTGCCGTCTGGTACTTTCAGTCATTTTTTTTTTCCAAGAGAAATAATTAATATGTCATCATTATTCAACATGTGGCATGTTTCTACTCTCCCCACACCAAAGTAGAATGTTATTTAGAATCAAATAAGATTTTAATATTCACACTTGGGCTGATATTTGTACTGTGGAGCCAGGCAGCTCAAAGGGAGGCTTTGGCTTTCCTTTAAGCCAAGCTTCCCTGTTACTGCGTGATAAAGCCATCTTGTTCATAAATGGAGAGGTTTTGCATATTGGGTTGGGAATTCCTCAGGCATGCCAGTAAATTGCACCAGTCCTGCCAATAAGCACAAATAATCTATCTCATCATTTTCCCATGAGGCCATGGCCAAATGTTTTCCATGTTTGTACAAAATATATGTTGACCCTGATGGATGACAGATGACGTTCCTTTTTCATTTACAAACACAGAAACCCATGAAATCAGGTGGAACTGCAGATAGAAATGATGATAGATGTGACTATATATGTAAAGAATTGGCTTTGTGGGTAGGATTCAGACACTGGAAGCTATCAGTTATGTTGCTAGAATAATGAATCCGAGATTTCTGGGGTACATGGATTTACCACAGTGAAATATAATAATAGGTGAAGGTCACTGTGACTTTGTTGAAACCAGGTGTCTTGTAGGTTGTTATTACAAACTCCTGATTCTCACCTCTAATTATACAATTATAAAAATTGTACTAAAATTTTCTGTGTAATCAATTGACAAGGAAATTATTTTTTGTATTTATAAAGGCTCAGAATCAGATGTGACTTTTCATAATTGAACAAAAATGGGTAAAAATAACTTGCTAGAATGAAACATAATTTGAAAATTTCCTAAAACATAGAACATTAGACCTGAGAGGGACTTTCAAGGTAAAGCAGTATGTTTCAATTTGAAGTCCTGGGATTCCTGTAGGTTTCCTAAGCCAATAATGGGATAACTGGATTTATTTTCCATTGGAAGCTCTAGCTTCTCAAAATAAAGCTGCACAGGCTAGCTAGAACATCAAGTGTCATTGTGTTGGGCTGGAGTTTTATCCACTTAATGTGGTTTATTTTTTTTTTCCTTTAAAAACTTAATAGCATTTATACATTGAAGGTATTTGATTTTCTTGTAACTAGCACTTCAAATGCAACAAGCATTTGAAGCAACAAGCATTTGACCCAACAAGTAAAACTTTCTACAGTTCATAACTTTTATAAATAAAATAAATTAAATGTACAGTGAATAATTCTCTGAAATATTTCAATATTTCTGCAGGTTTAGTAACATCGTAAAATACATTTCAACTAAAATTCACAAATCTAAAAACCTGTTTGGCATTTTTAGGCGTTTTAAGATGGAAATGAAGACCAATGTTACATCGTAATATGCCAATTACAAATAGTACTTCAAATAGCAAATACTACAGTTTGTCCCAAACTTTAAAAACTATTCATGAACTCGACACTGAACTATTGATGGCTATGAGAATTGTTTCCTAGCCTTTTTGAAAATTTCAACCCATTTACATTTAAGGTAATTATTGATAAGTACGATCCCGTAGCCATTTTCTTTATTGCTTTGGGTTCAAGTTTATACACTCTTTCTGTGTTTCCTGTCTAGAGAAGATCCTTTAGCATTTGTTGGAGAGCTGGTTTGGTGATGCTGAATTCCCTCAGCTTTTGCTTGTCTGTAAAGCTTTTGATTTCTCCTTCATATTTGAATGAGATCCTTGCTGGGTATAGTAATCTGGGCTGTAGGGTATTTTCTTTCATCACGTTAAGTATGTCTTGCCACTCCCTTCTGGCCTGAAGAGTTTCTGTTGAAAGATCAGCTGTTATCCTTATGGGAATCCCCTTATGTGTTATTTGCTGCTTTTCCCTTGCTGCTTTTAATATTTGTTCTTTGTGTTTGATCTTTGTTAATTGGATTAATATGTGTCTTGGAGTATTTCGCCTTGGGTTTATCCTGTTGGGGACTCTCTGGGTTTCTTGGACTTGGGTGATTATTTCTTTCCCCATTTTAGGGAAGTTTTCAACTATTATCTCCTCAAGTATTCTCTCATGGTCTTTCTTTTTGTCTTCTTCTTCTGGGACTCCTATGATTCGAATGTTGGAGCGTTTAACATTGTCCCAGAGGTCTCTAATATTGTCCTCAATTCTTTTAATTCGTTTTTCTTTTTTCCTCTCTGTTTCATTTATTTCTACAATTCTATCTTCTAGTTCGCTTATCCTGTCTTCTGCCTCTGTTATTCTACTGTTTGTTCCCTCCAGAGTGTTTCTGATCTCATCTATTGCATTATTCATTGTATATTGACTCTTTTTTATTTTTTCTAAGTCCTTATTAAATCTTTCTTCCATCTTCTCAATCCTTTTCTCCAGGTTATTTATCTGTAACTCCATTTTGCTTTCAAGATTTTGAATCATTTTCACCATCAAAATTTGAAATTCTTTATCAGGTAAATTCCCTATATCTTCTTCTTTTGTTTGTGTTGGTGGGCAATTATCTTGTTGCTTTACTTGCTGGGTATTTCTCTGTCTCTTCATCTTGCTTATATTGCTTTGCTTGGGGTGGCCTTTCCCTCTTCTTGCAGTTTGTGGAGTTCTCTTTATTATGTAGTTTCTTCTCTGTGTGTGGGGTTGGACGGGTGACTTGTCCGGGTTCCCTGGTTAGGGAAGCATGTGTCGGTGTTCTGGTGGGTGGAGCTGGATTTCTTCTCTCTCCTTTAGAAGACAATGGGCTGCTTTTCTGGGAGCCTGATGTCCTCTGCCAGTATTCAGAAGTTGTTTTGTGGACTTTACTCCGCGTTCAAATGTTCTTTTGATGAATTTGTGGGGGATAAAGTGGTCTTGCCATCTTATCCCTCCGCCATCTTGTTCCTTCCTCCCCAGAACACTGGATTCTTATATTCCACTTGGTCGTGGAGTATCTCTTCCCAGCTGCTCCAGCAAGGTGCAGCCCCTGTACCTTACCTTGGACGAGGGGTATCTCCTCAAGGCCGCGCCTCCTGCTTTGAATGTAGATCAGCTCCTCTCGGCCCTCCGGTGCCCAAGCAGCCACCGCCTCCTGAACGTGGTACAGCTCCTCTCGGCCACCGCCCTAACCCTGGGCGCGGGGTAGCTCATCTCAGCCACGATTCTGCACGTGGTCAGTTGCGCCGGAGCCAGGCGTCTCCCGCCTCTGCGCCGCCGGAGCCGGGCATCTCCCGCGTCTGCGCCACCGGAGCTGGGCGTCTCCTTTATCCACTTAATGTGGTTTAATGTGTGGTTACCTCACATTCATCAGAAGCTCTTATTGACAGATCCCTGTATATCTAACCACTTAAATATAAGAAAATAAATTATTACATAATAAAAAGCAGTTTGTATAGTAGGTATAATATTTCAAAGCATGGAGTCCATGGAGTTATTGGGGATGGGGAAAGGAATTCTTTAAAGAGATTTTGGCTGTGAGAAGGTTGTAACTCACTGAACTTGTCAAAATCTCTTGTTTAAAAAATGATCAAACTGAGGCACAAAACATTCCTGTCCCTTATTGGTCATCTTGGATCACTTGAAAGTACAAGGGTAATAGCTTATGTATTAATCAACAATGCCTATCTCAGCACCTCCACTAATACATTTCTTTTCTCTATACATCAGCCTTTTATTTAACCACTCACTCTACTGAGAAGTCTCGCATTTATGAGTCATGTCAGTCTTTAGTCATTAGTCTTAAATTCTCCAGTCCAATTTTACTCACTTTTCTTTGACTGTTATCTACATAGTTGAGTGGGTCTATCTTCTTAACTGAATTGATTAGTCCATTCAGTTGAAATATCAGAAGGTGTTTCACTCATCCCAGTGGAGTCACACTAGATATGGCCAAGTATATAAACAGATCAGACATCTACTCTGTACTGGTAAAGTCTCAGCAACTCCAGGGCTGAAATCAGTAGGTCAGGAATATGGTATTTTACCACTAAGGCAGAAGAAAGGAAGAACATCCGCTCTTTAGAGGCCTTCTTCTGTTGCTAGCCAGCAACATCTTTACTTTCCCACTCTGTGTGAGGTCAAATTCCCCAGTAAACAGAGCTTGAGGTTAAAATTTGTGCAGCACTGTAAAGGAGTTGAGGAAGAAGGATTTGGCAGAGAGAGTCTACTGACATGCAGTTGCAACAGAGTCCTCGGCTGATCCTGTGGGGAGTTCTAGAGCTGGGATGGGTCTTTTGAGTTACCCTGAACCAACATAAGGGGTCTTGGGTTTGTATATACACATCACCAGGCACTGGATGTGGGCGTTCCTTGGGAGTAAGAATCACCTTGGGTGAGGCAGTTCTTTTTGGATGATGGTGATTCTCAGAGAGAAATCCAGCTTGCAGAAGACAACATTGTGTAGTTAGGATGCCTTATTCTTGATGTGGGAATCTAAGAACACATAAAACATCTATTATACCTTCCCCTCCTTAACCTCCCTGTGTGCCACCTCTGTAGACAATGTCCCCTATGCATCATTCTCATAGAAAGAGGAACTTAGAAAGTAGACCCAAACTCTTTTCCTTTCCCCACAAATCATCCTTATAACTGGTAGAGCATTTTTGACAGCTGGTTAGCTGGGGTTAATGTGAAATTTACAGCTAATGGGCAGAGAAAAACAAATAGTCCCTGTGCGTGTTTGAAGTTTCTTTCATTATTTAAGGAGCTTTCTTTTGCTATTCAGTTATATAAAGATTAGAAGACAAAGTGGAGTCAACAAAAGAAATGAATCATTTGAATAGCATGACTGTCATTCTGCAGTGATCTGAAAAGTCCAATATCACCGTTTAAATCAGATTCCCTTTTGTCCAGAGAAAGAGACTTGACCTTTTCCAGTGGCCACCTAAGTAGAAGGTCAGACAGCCTAAGAGAATGCCTCAACCTTCTCTTGATTTTCTTTTATTCTTTTAGCCTTCCTTTGTTCTCATGTATTCTACATTTTAACTCTTTTTTTTTCACTGAAATCTGTTTATCCAGCCATATCTACAGGAAGATTAAGTATCTGAAAACAAAAATTCCATTAGTTAGTTGAAATGCTGTACATTCCCTTTACCTTTGCAAATGTTGGCTAGATTCAAATAGGCACATGTGTAGAGGCACAGCCATTAAAGTTATGGGGAAATTTTAACATATATTTTACAAATGTCTTTACATAAGGTACTGCTTCTTAAGCTACAAGTTGTAGCTTATCAAGTGAAAGAAGCAAACTTGGATTGTAATATTCTCCATCTATCTTTCTGTAATTTAGTACATGGCATCAAAGATCACTGGACCAAGCCTGCCTGGTTCATGGTCACTTCACTTCAGTTCAGTCACTCAGTCGTGTACAACTCTTTGCAACTCCATGGACTACAGCACACCAGGGTTCCCTGTCCATCACCAACTCCCGGAGCTTGCTCCAACTCATGTCCGTTGAGTTGCTGATGCCATGCAGCCATCTCATCCTCTGTCGTCCCCTTATCCTCCTGCCTTCGATCTTTCCCAGCTTCAAGGTCTTTTCCAATCATTCAGTTCTTCACATCAGGTGGCCAAAGTATTGGAGTTTCAGCTTCAATATCAGTCCTTCCAATGAATATTCAGGACTGATTTCCTTTAGGATGACTTGATTGGATCTCCTTGCAGTCCACAGGACTCTCAAGAGTCTTCTCCAAAAGCATGAATTCTTTGGCGCTCAGCTTTCTTTATAGTCCAACTCTCACATCCATATATGACTACTTGAAAAACCATAGCTTTGACTAGATGGACTTTTGTTGACAAAATAATGTCTCTGTTTTTTTAATATACTGTCTAGGTTGGTCATAGCTTTTCTTCCAAGGAGGAAGTGTCTTTTAATTTCATGGCTGCAGTCACCATCTCCAATGATTTTGGAGCCCCCCAAAAATAAAGTCTCTCACTGTTTCACGATAGTTTAGGGATTGTTCACTAGAATGTCATGGCCCCTTATAAATTCAAATGGTATGTTAACATTTTGGGAAAGAATGAAGGCAAGAAAGCTGCTCTTTTAAGGATTACTATCTTCTTAATTTGATTTATATTAAAAGTCTTGCCAAAAGAAAAACATACGATTTAAAACTTCAGATTCCTGGGTTCTAATTCTAGCAGGAACACATAACTAGCAGTTATGCATGGCTTTTACTGAAGCATTTTGTGAGTCCTAAGCTTATGCTGCTGAGCCAGAAACTCTCTACTAAAGAGAGATGACTTTTGTTGTATGGGAAAGAAGCGATTACTAGAATAGATTCTTCTTTCTTCTTGTGAAATAAATCAATAACTGTATTCTCAAAACATCAAATAATTTTTTTTTAATTTTTTTATTCGAAAACAAATATACAACTTGGAATGGATTTGAGGCAAATTGTGCCATAAGCAGATTTTCTTTAAGTGGCTAAAACAAAGTTTAAAAAGAAAGTTAACAATAAAAGAAAATGTTTCTGGTATAGGACCAGCAGTACAAAAAAATAGTGTACAAGTACCTGGATAAAACACCCGTTTTGCAATAGTGCAACTTTTAAGTACATATTGTTGACTGTCCATAGTCCACGCAGAGTTACAACTCCACAGTTCAACAACAACATGCTGACAGTTCCTAAAGAAAACTACTCAAAAAAAAAAAAAAGGCATAACTCAGATGTTCCCTCATTTGACCAACTCCGTCTAAGTTTAGATGTGCAGAAGGGCTTAGATATATCCAGAGTAAGCCACATGCAACATGTTACTTGATCAATTTTCTAAAATAACGTTTCAGGACAATGACAGTAAAATAAGGGAAGAAAACATGGAGGAATGAAGTCCTAATTACTATACATGCATATTTTTTTTTGACAGTAGGTGGAAACCTTTTACAGATAAGTTACAAACAAAGAAAAGGCAAATAAACAATTTTGTACAAGAAATTTAACACATTCTGTACAATGTCTTCACTTTGCTGTCATCATTTGTACAAACTCTTCATAGTTTACTTGACCATCACCATCAATATCTGCTTCCCTGATCATTTCATCAACCTCTTCATCTGTTAACTTCTCTCCAAGGTTTGTCATCACATGGCGGAGCTCTGCTGCACTAATATAGCCATTATCATCCTTATCAAACACACGGAATGCTTCTCTAATTTCTTCTTCACTGTCTGTGTCTTTCATTTTTCTTGCCATCATTGTCAGAAATTCCGGGAAGTCAATTGTGCCATTACCATCAGCATCTACTTCATTAATCACGTCCTGTAACTCTGCTTCTGTGGGATTCTGCCCAAGAGGCCTCATTACAGTTCCCAGTTCCTTTGTTGTTATAGTTCCATCACCATCCTTGTCAAATAGTGAAAAAGCTTCTTTGAATTCTGCAATCTGCTCTTCAGTCAGTTGGTCAGCCATGCTGCAAGCGCTACCGGTCTCCAGGATGCAATCACACAACCATTCAGCTCGCTCGCTCCACTCGGACTCTCAAAACATCAAATACTTTTGCAAAGAAATGATCTGGTGATGCACCCTAAAATCTTCTGACTGTGGGAACGTTGACATATCTTTCGAATCTGACTACATCAAACAGTTGTCTTCAATACCTGTCAACACATCATGTTTCTGCATCTCAGTTTTCATATATTGCAAGCAAACTATCACCATTTATTTCGCTGCTGCTGCTGCTAAGTCACTTCAGTTGTGTCCGACTCTGTGCGACCCCATAGATGGCAGCGACCAGGCTCCACCGTCCCTGGGATTCTCCAGGCAAGAAGACTGGAGTGGGTTGCCATTTCCTTCTCCAATGCACGAAAGTCGCTCAGTCGTATCCGACTCTTAGCGACTCCATGGACTGCAGCCTACCAGGCTCCTCCATCCATGGGATTTTCCAGGCAAGAGTACTGGAGTGGGGTGCCATTGCCTTCTCCAATTTATTTCGCTACTTAGTACATTTTGGGGAGGAATGAAAAGTAATTCAAGTAAAACTTCATTGTTGGAGGACAAAGTAACTTCCTTCTTTGGTTTTAGCTGACACACTCATTCCTTGAAATTCTTCCTAACTTTATACTCTAGGATCAGTTCAGTTCAGTCGCTCAGTTGTGTCCGACTCTTTGCGACCCCATGAATCACAGCACACCAGGCCTCCCTGTCCATCACCAACTCCCGGAGTTCACTCAAACTCATGTCTATCGAGTCGGTGATGCCCATCCAGCCATCTCATTCTCTGTCCTCCCAGTCTCCTCCCGCCCCCAATCCCTCCCAGCTTCAGAGTCTTTTCCAGTGAGTCAACTCGTCACATGAGGTAGCCAAAGTATTGGAGTTTCAGCTTTAGCATCAGTCCTTCCAATGAACACCCAGGATTGATCTCCTTTAGAATGGATTGGTTGGATCTCCTTGCAGTCCAAGGGACTCTCAAGACTCTTCTCCAGCACCACAGTTCAAAAGCATCAATTCTTCGGCACTCAGCTTTCTTCACAGTCCAACTCTCACATCCATACATGACCACGGGAAAAACCATAGCCTTGATTAGACAGACCTTTGTTGGCAAAGTAATGTCTTTGCTTTTTAATATGCTATCTAGGTTGGCCATAACTTTCCTTCCAAGGAGTCAGCGTCTTTTAATTTCCTGGCTGCAATCAGCATCCACAGTGATTTTGGAGCCCAAAAAAATAAAGTCTGACACTGTTTCCACTGTTTCCCCATCTATTTCCCATGAAGTAATGGGATGAGATGCCATGATCTTCGTTTTCTGAATGTTGAGCATCAAGCCAACCTTTTCACTCTCTTCTTTCACTTTCATCAAGAGGCTTTTTAGTTCCTCTTCACTTTCTGCCATAAGGGTGGTGTCATCTGCATATCTGAGGTTATTGATATTTCTCCCAGCAATCTTGATTCCAGCTTGTGCTTCTTCCAGCCCAGGGTTCCTCATGATGTACTCTGCATATAAATTAAATAAGCAGGGTGACAATATATAACTTTGACGTACTCCTTTTCCTGTTTGGAACCAGTCTGTTGTTCCATGTACACTTCTGACTGTTGCTTCCTGACCTGCACACAAGTTTCTCAAGAGGCAGGTCAGGTGGTCTGGGATTCCCATCTCTTTCAGAATGTTCCACAGTTTATTGTGATCCACACAGTCAAAGGCTTTGGCATAGTCAATGAAGCAGAAATAGATGTTTTTCTGGAACTCTCTTGCTTTCTCCATGATCCAGCGGATGTTGGCAATTTGATCTCTGGTGCCTCTGCCTTTTCTAAAATCTGCTGGAACATCTGGAAGTTTGCAGTTCACATATTGCTGAAGCCTTGCTTGGAGAATTTTGAGCATGACTTTCCTAGCGTGTGAGATGAGTGCAATTGTGCGGTAGTTTGAGCATTCTTTGGCATTCCCTTTCTTTGGGATTGGAATGAAGACTGACCTTTTCCAGTCCTGTGGCCACTGCTGAGTTTTCCAAATTTGCTGGCATATTGAGTGCAGCACTTTCACAGCATCATCTTTCAGGATTTTAAATAGCTCAACTGGAACTCCATCACCTCCACTAGCTTTGATCGTAGTGATGATTTCTAAGGCCCACTTGACTTCACTGTAGTTTAATTTCTCACTTGTTCTCATTTAATGTTTTCTTTTTCACTCTCTAGTAATCCATGAATCTTCTAGAAGTAATCCATTGAATCTTAATATTCAATCATCAGCTTCTGCATGTTTCTAGCAATAGTTACTTCTTTCATGGAGGTAGTCTAGCTAAGATTATTGTCAAAAATCAAACTCTGACCTTTCCCTGACAGTCTTGTATTTTTATTAGGGGAAGCACACTGACTGAAACCACCCACCCTGGCCAGGCACCATAGTAACTATTTGCATGAGTTGTTTTACAACAGGAGATCCTGGTATGGAACATGGAACTAATAAGCCACCACCAACTGGAAGAGTTCAGAAAAGGTCGAAAGGAGACACCACATGTCTGACCACCTCCCAGAATCCTTCTCTCTGGCATCTATCTTGACTGAACAAGGTATGCACCACCAGGAAGGACTCCAAGTGAGATTGATTGGCTAAAGACAATCCAGAAACTAATCCCATCACCATAAAAGACTGCGAGCCATGTGGCAGAGCTGTTCTCCTGGGTTCCCTTACCCTACTGCTCTCCACCCGGGTGCACTTTCCCAATAAAATCTCTTGTTTTGTCAGCACGTGTGTCTCCTCAGACAATTCATTTCTGAGTGTTAGACAAGAGCCCATTTTCAGGCCCTGGAAGGGGTCCCCCTTCCTGCAACATTTTCATCTCAAGGACTTCTGTCTTTGAACACTCAAGTCCTGTGACATTTTCTTTATATGAGTGGCCATGGTACTTCTGTCTAACTGTATATTTTCTCTAATTTATTCAACAGTTTTCTCATATGCTACATGGGGATAGGATAAAGATAGGAGCTACTTATCTGTTTTTAATATCTACTTATCTGCTTCTATTTCCCATTAAATTTTAAGTTCTCTGGAGTCAGATACCTTTTCTATTTTATTTAATATTGTAGAGTTAAATACTCAAAAACTTCTGCTATAGTAATTACTAAAAGCTCTGGCTCCCAGAATATCCACTGCAGAGTTCCACATAAGGTGAATACTCAGAGTGTCCTTGAAGTACACTTATACATAGTATGATACTAAGGTCTTAACTTTCTTCTTCAGAATATTAATCAGCCCTCAGAGACTTATCATTCTTTACTTCACATGTCATGCTCCATTATACATCACTTCTTTCAGTTCCTTCATTTAGCAAACTTTTTTCCCATGTTTTCTCACTGTCTTAATCTGCTTTGTACATGCCATTCTTCCTACTGAGCCCCACACTATATTGTCCTTCACTTCTCACCTTCCTTAGGTCTCAACTTAGTTATCGCTTCTTCTAAGAAGTCTTTCATTATTTCATAAGTCCTTTTTAGGTGCTATCATAGGACCCATGACTGTATAGTGTTCACTTCAGTTCAGTCATGTCCCACTCTTTGCGACCCCATGAACCACAGCACGCCAGGCATCGCTGTCCATCACCAACTCTTGGAGTCCACCCAAACTCATGTCCATTGAGTTGTTGATATCATCCAACCATCTCATCCTCTGTCATCCCCTTCTCCTCCTGCCCTCAATCTTTCTCAGCATCAGGGTATTTTCAAATGGGTCAGCCCTTCACATCAGGTGGCCAAACTATTGGAGTTTCAGCTTCAACATCAGTCCTAGTAATGAACACCCAGGACTGGTCTCCTTTAGGATGGACTGGTTGGATCTCCTTGCAGTCCAAGGGACTCTCGAGAGTCTTCTCCAAGACTACAGTTCAAAAGCATAAGTTCTTCAATGCTCAGTTTTCTTTATAGTCCAACTCTCACATCTATACATTACCACTGGAAAAACCATAGTCTTGACTAGATGGACCTTTGTTGGCGAAGTAATGTCTCTGCTTTTCAATATGCTGTCTAGGTTGGTCATAACTTTCCTTCCAAGGAGTAACTGTCTTTTAATTTCATGGCTGCAATCATCATCTGCAGTGATTTTGGAGCCCAGAAAAATAAAGTCAACCACTGTTTCCCCATCTATTTGCCATGAAGTGATGGGACCCGATGCCATGATCTTAGTTTTCTGAATGTTGAGCTTTAAGCCAACTTTCCACTCTCCTTTTTTACTTTCATCAAGAGACTTTTTAGTTGTTCTTCACTTTCTGCCATAAGGGTGGTGTCATCTGCATATCTGAGGTTATTGATATTTTTCCTGGCAATCTTGATTCCAGCTTGTGCTTCCTCCAGCCCAGCATTTCTTATGATGTACTCTGCATATATGTTAAATAAGTAGGGTGACAGTACACAGCCTTGACGTACTCCTTTTCCTATTTGGAACCAGTCTGTTGTTCCATGTCCAGTTCGGACTGTTGCTTCCTGACCTGCATACAAGTTTCTCAAGAGGCAGGTCAGGTGGTCTGGGATTCCCATCTCTTTCAGAATTTTCCACAGTTTATTGTGATCCACACAGTCAAAGGCTTTGGCATAGTCAATAAAGCAGAAATAGATGTTTTTCTGGAACTCTCTTGCTTTTTCAGTGATCCATCAGATGTTGGCAATTTGATCTCTCATTCCTCTGCCTTTTCTAAAACCTGCTTGAACATCTGGAAGTTCATGGTTCACGTATTGCTGAAGCCTGGTTTGGAGAATTTTGAGCATGACTTTACTAGCGTGTGAGATGAGTGCAATTGTGCGGTAGTTTGAACATTCTTTGGCACTGCTTTTCTTTGGGATTGGAATGAAAACTGAGCTTTTCCAGTTCTGTGGCCACTGCTGAGTTTTCCAAATCTGCTGGCAAATTGAGTGTAGCACTTTCACAGCATCATTTTTCAGGATTTTAAATATTTCAGGATTTGTATAGTGTATTTTTCACTAAACCATAAGTTCTCTGGAATCAGATACCTTTTCTGTTTTATTTAGTATTATAATCCCACCATCTGACCCAGTGTCTGATTGTTGTTGTTATTCAGTTGCTCAGTCGTGTCTGACTCTTTGTGACCCCATGGACCTCAACACACCAGGCTCCCTGTCCTTCACCATCTCCTGGAGTTTTCTCAGACTCACTTGCATTGATTCAGTGATGCCATCCAACCATGTCATTCTTTGTCGCCCCTCCTCCTTCTGCAGTTAGGCTTCGCCAATAGGTTGGTACTTCATAGAGCCTTGTACTCCCTCATATCTTGTTGGAACATGAGTTAAATAATGACTAAGAGAAAGTGCCAGCTATTGAATCACCAAAAGGTACAATTATCACCAAACCTGGAGGTTTGGGGAGAAATATCCAATTGCACCTGATTCTATTCCACCTGCTCTCTCTCTTTTTTTCCTACAAAGGTAACAAATTTGCTGTCCTTCCTGGAACTGACTTGTCTTGCCAGAGAACTGACATCCTGGAGGCAGAAAGCATGACTATGAAACATTTTGGAAAAGTGAAATTAATAACCAACACATTTTCAACTTCTGGCATTTAGGGGGTTTAATGAAATCAGAAATTAATAGGAAAAGAAGTCAAGAGCAAATCTCATGTTAAAATTTGTTAGGGAGTTTTGATATCAAGGAATAAGTGTATCATGCAGCAGATGAGCCTCTAGGATGAATTTGATTAATTCTCTACAACAGGAAAGTTGTATAATCAGATGGTGTTGCTTAAGGCCTTCTCTTGCTTTGGAGTTGAATAAATTGTGTAACCTCTAGTGGATTTCTATTCTGCCACATATCAAAGATGTAAAGAGAAGATTTTCAATTGGGTTTCAGGGTTAAAACTGAGGATGAATGTACTTTATTGAACTCAGCTCCCTGGTGACAGGAACATGCCAGAATCAGTGACACTTCAAGTATGGTGACCACAAAAATGAGAGGGAAGGAGCACTGTCAAATTATAAGGACTTTGGTTCTAATTTTCACTCAACTACTAACTTGTTGTGTGACCTTGGGCAAGTTGTTTCCTCCCTTTGGGCCTCAGTTTCTGCTTCTGTGCTGTGATAGAGAGTAGACATTCTCCTTGATGATCCCTGGGTTCTTTCTACCTCATGAAGCCCGATAACTCAATTAGCTAGGTATCTTAGGTGATAGGATTTATGGCCCAAGTTAATCAGATGGTCCTCTCAATTCTGCATTTAACTTTGTGTTTGGCTACCTCACACCAAATATCTGGATGGATGGTTTTGTCCTCCCAACTTGCATTCATATGTTTAAGTACCAGGTGCTAGATTTGTGGATCTAAGCCTTGTCTGCTAATATCAGTTGAATGAAGGGCTAACTGCTTATGAAACACTTCCTAGAGCAGCTTGTACCATTTATTTATTTGGGAATCTAACCTACATTTGATATTTGGCAACAAACTGGCATTGGTAAGTGCCAGTTTATACTTATATTCTGTCATCCTTTAAGCTATGGCATAACTAAACTGACTTTTCTTATCTATAAGAGTATCATCTTGACAGGGACTGTGTTAGACCCCCAAGAGAATATATTTTTAAAAGGTCTTCTTTTTCTATGAAAATTCTTTTGTTTTTCTTCAACCAATATGGCTTAAGTTGGGTGTGAGTTAGGCCCTCTCTGGGGAGAAGTTACTGAAACAGAGTTTGAAAATGCAAAGGTTTATTGGAGGTAATGTCTGTAAAATGAAGGGGTTAAGCAGAAGCCGGTAAGGAAATATTTCAGGCTGTAATGCTGATATGATCCTTGTGAAAGAACAAGGGACAGGAAGTAGGATTAGATAGAGAAAGCTTCAAACTGAGGGTCAGACCTCACAAAGCCTCATCCAACCCAGTGGAGATCTTGTAAGCAAAAACTCCCCATTACAGGAATCTCACAATGGGGAGAGATGTCCAAGTCCTAACCCTATACTCACTCGTTGAGAGAGTCATTAGGATCAGCTTGTCTATTTCTGCAAAAAAAAAAAAGAAAGACACTTGGAATTTTGACAGATACTGCACTGAATCTTGGAGAAGGCAATGGCAAGTCACTCCAGTCCTCTTGCCTAGAAAATCCCATGGATGGAGGAGCCTGGTAGGCTGCAGTCCGTGGGGTCGCTAAGGGTCAGACACGACTGAGCGACTTCACTTTCACTTTTCACTTTCACACATTGGAGAAGGAAATGGCAACCCACTCCAGTGTTCTTGCCTGGAGAATCCCAGGGACGAGGGAGCCTGGTGGGCTTCCGTCTATGGGGTCACACAGAGTCGGACACGACTGAAGTGACTTAGCAGCAGCAGCAGCAGCATTGAATCTATAGATCAATTTGCAGAGAATTGCAAACCCATGAAGAGCACAGCTGAGGTAGAACCCAAATGCAATAATAGGTAGAGGCTTTCAGATAAATGCATTCCTTACAGCTGAATGACGAGTTCTTTCTTGAAGAGAGATCCAGGCAGCATTTCTCCATAACTTCCAGAAATGCCAGTTTCTTTATATTTCACTTTGAGCCTCCAGTAACCTGCTCTTGCTTACAAAATCTAAACTCCTATATAATTTCACATAGAATATAATAATTAGGGATACATTTTACAAAATAATTGAAAGCATATTCTGAAAACTACAACACATCATTGAAAGAAATTAGAGAAAACTTAAATGAAAACCTATCCTATGTTAATAGATTAGGAAAATTAGGATTGTTAAGTTTGCGATTCTCTGCAAATTGATCTATAGATTCAGTGCAGTATCTGTCAAAATTCCAAGCGTCTTTTTTTTTTTTTTTTTTGCAGAAATAGACCAGCTGATTCTAAAATTCCAATGAAAATACAGGGGGTGCTGATAAAACAATCTTGAAAAATAAGAATATAGTTGAAGGATTCATACGTGCTGATTTCAAAATTACTACAAGGCTACAATAATTAAAATAGTCTGATACTGTCTTAAAAATAGACATATACATCAACTGAATAAAACTTAGAGTCCAGAAATAAACCTGTTTGTCTGTGGTCATTTGATAAGGATACCAAGGCTAAAATGGTGGGAAAAAATAGTCATTTCAACAATGATGCTGGGACAACTGGATATCCATATGCAAAAGACCCCTACTTTATACCATATAAAAAATTAACTCAAAATGGATCAAACACCTAAATGTAAGAGCTATAATTATAAAACTCTTAGAAGGAAATGTATGGGTTAATCTCTTGATCTCAAATTCAGGAACAATTTCTTAGATATGACACTAGAATCACAACTGACAAAAAGAAAAAAAGGTAAATTGGACTTTGTCAAAAATTTTCCTCTAAAGTGCTTCAAAGGATACTATCAGGAAAGTAAAAAGTCAACCCACAGAGTGGGAGGAAATATTTGCCATATATCTGAAAAAGACCTAATATTCAGAATACACAAAGAACTCTTATGACTCAACAATAAAATGACAAACAGCCTGATTAAAGTATGCAAAATATTTGAATGCTTTTTTCAAAAGAAGATATACAAATGGCCAATGAGCACATGAAGAGGTGATCAACATTATTAGTCATCAGGTAAATGCATATCAAAACTACAAAGAGATATCATTTCACATCCATTAGGATGGTTATAAAAATATTATTTGATGGAAAATGACAAGTGTTAGTGAGGATGTGGAGAAATTATTGCTGGTATATATTGCTGGTAGGAATGCTAAATGGTGGAGGCACTTTTCGAAAGAGTTTGGCAGTTCCTCAAAAGTCCAACATATAGTTACCACATGACTCAGGAATCCCACTTGCGGTATCACATCTAAGAGAGCTACAGATGTGTGTTCACACAAGAATTTCTACGTGAGTGTTTACAACAATCTTATTCTTAACAGCACCTGAATGGAAATAACCGAAATGCTTATCAAATGATGGATACATAAAATGTGCTATATCCATAGAGTGGAATATTACTTGATTATAAAAGGAAATGTTTTAATACATGGTTCAACATGGAAAAACCTTGAAAACATTTCACTAAGTAAAAGAAGACAGATATATTGTGTGATTCCATTGTATAGAATGTTCAGAATAAGGATGGTGTAAGAGGGGAATTGAAAATAACTTCTCTGGGTACTGGGGTGATGAAAATATTCTAAAATTCAGGAATATACTAGTGAATATACAATTCAGTCATATACTATAACCCACTTAACTGTACAATTTTATTTTTTCTTCTCTTATTTTTATTGGAGGCTAATTATTTTACAATACTATATTGGTTGGTTTTGCCATACATTGACATGAATCCACCCCGGATGTACATGAGTTCTCCCTCCCGAACCCCCTCCCACCTTCCTCCTCCCCTTATCCTCCCTCTGGGTCATCCCCGCATACCAGCCCCGAGCATCCTATACATGCATCAACCCTGAACTGGAGATTCGTTTCACATATGATAACATACATGTTTCAATGCTATTCTCCCAAACCATCCCAC
Organism: Moschus berezovskii; assembly: GCF_049115385.1. Lineage (NCBI taxonomy): Eukaryota > Metazoa > Chordata > Mammalia > Artiodactyla > Moschidae > Moschus > Moschus berezovskii. The sequence goes on along the minus strand of NC_142488.1, from coordinate 128,391,646 downwards.
ACTCACCCTCTCCCACAGAGTCCCAAAGACTGTTTTATACATCTGTGTCTCTTTTGCTGTCTTGTATACAGGGTTATCATTTGCATCTTTCTAAATTCCATATATATACGTTAGTATATTGTATTGGTGTTTTCCTTTCTGGCTTACTTCACTCTGTATAATAAGCTCTAGTATCATCCACCTCATTAGAACCAGTTCAAATGCATTCTTTTTAATGGCTGAGTAATACTCCATTGTGTATATGTACCAAAGCTTTCCTATCCATTCGTCTGCAGATGGACATCTAGCTTGCTTCCATGTCCTGGCTATTATAAACAGTGCTGCAATGAACATTGGAGTACATGTGTCTCTTTCAATTCTGGTTTCCTCGGTGCGTATGCCCAGGAGTGAGATTGCTGGATCATATGGCAGTTCTATTTCCAGTTTTGTGAGGAATCTCCACACTGTTCTCCATAGTGGCTGTACTAGTTTGCATTCCCACCAACAGTGTAAGACCGTTCCCTTCTCTCCACACCCTCTCCAGCATTTATTGCATGTAGCCTTTTGGATAGCAGCCATTCTAACTGGTGTGAAATGGTATCTCATTGTGGTTTTGATTTGCATTTCTCTGATTATGAGGGATGTTGAGCATTTTTTCAAGTGTTTGTTAGCCATCTTTATGTCTTCTTTGGAGAAATGTCTGTTTAGTTCTTTGGCCCATTTTTTGATTGGGTCATTTATTTTTCTGGAATTGAGCTGCAGGAACTGCTTGTATATTTTGGAGATTAATCCTTTATCAGTTGCTTCATTTGCTATTATTTTCTCCCATTCTGAAGGCTGTCTTTTCACCTTGCTTACAGTTTCCTTTGCTGTGCAGAAGCTTTTGATTTTAATTAGGTCCCATTTGTTTATTTTTGCTTTTATTTCCAATATTCTGGGAGGTGGGTCTTGGAGGATCCTGCTGTGATTTATGTGGGAGAGTGTTTTGCCTACGTTCTCCTCTAGGAGTTTTATAGTTTCTGGTCTTACATTTAGCTCTCTAATCCATTTTGAGTTTATTTTGGTGTATGGTGTTAGGGAGTGTTCTGGTTTCATTCTTTTACAAGTGGCTGACCAGTTTTCCCAGCACCACTTGTTAAAGAGACTGTCTTTCTCCATTTTATATTCTTGCATCCTTTGTCAAAGATAAGGTGTCCATAGGTGCATGGGTTTATCTCTGGGCTTTCTATTTTGTTCCATTGATCTATATTTCTGTCTTTTTGCCAGTACCATACTGTCTTGATGACTGTGGCTTTGTAGTAGAGCCTGAAGTCCGCCAGGTTAATTCCCCCAGGTCCATTTTTCTTCCTCAAGATTGCTTTGGCTATTCGAGGTTTTTTGTATTTCCATACAAATTGTGAGATTATTTGTTCTAGTTCTGTGAAAAATATCGTTGGTAACTTGACAGGGATTGCATTGCATGTATAAATTACTTTGGGTAGTATACTCATTTTTACAATATTTATTCTTCCTATCCACGAACACGGTATATTTCTCCATCTATTAGTGTCCTCTTTGATTACTTTCACTAGTGTTTTATAGTTTTCTATGTACAAGTCTTTTGTTTCCTTATGTCGATATATTCCTAAGTATTTAATTCTTTTCGTTGCAGCAGTGAATGGAATAGTTTCCTTAATTTCTCTTTCTATTTTCTCATTATTAGTGTATAGGAATGCAAGGGATTTCTGTGTGTTGATTTTATATCCTGCAACTTTACTGTATTCATTGATTAGCTCTAGTAGTTTTCTGGTAGAGTCTTTAAGGTTTTCTCTGTAGAGGATCATGTCATCAGTGAACAGTGAAAGTTTTACTTCTTTTTTTCCAATTTGTATTCCTTTTATGTCTTTTTCTGCTCTGATTGCTGTAGCCAAAACTTCCAGAACTATGTTGAATAGTAGTGGTGAGAGTGGGCACCCTTGTCTTGTTCCTGACTTTAGGGGAAATGCTTTCAGTTTTTCACCATTGAGGATAATGTTTGCTGTGGGTTTGTCATATGTAGCTTTTATTATGTTGAGATATGTCCCTTCTATTCCCACTTTCTGGAGAGTTTTTATCATAAATGGATGTTGAATTTTGTAGAAGGCTTTCTCTGCATCTATTGAGATAATCATATGATTTTTATTTTTCAGTTTGTTAATGTGGTTTATTACGTTGATTGCCTGGCGGAAATTGAAGAATCCTTGCATTCCTGGGATAAAACCCACTTGGTCATGATGTATGATCTTCTTAATGTGTTGTTGGATTCTGATTGCTAGAATTTTGTTAAGGATTTTTGCATCTATGTTCATCAGTGATATTGGCCTGTAGTTTTCTTTTTTTGTGGATCTTTACCAGGTTTTGGGTTAGTGTGATAGTGGCCTCATAGAATGAGTTTGGAAGTTTCCCTTCCTCAGCAATTTTCTGGAAGAGTTTGAGTAGAACAGGTGTTAACTCTTCTCTAAATTTTTGGTAGAATTCAGCTGTGAAGCCATCTAGACCTGGGCTTTTGTTTGCTGGAAGATTTCTGATTACAGCCTCTAGTTCCGTGCTTGTGATGGGTCTGTTCAGATTTTCTATTTCTTCCTGGTTCAGTTTTGGAAAGTTGTACTTTTCTAGGAATTTGTCCATTTCTTCCAGGTTATTCATTTTATTGCCATATAATTGCTGATAGTATTCTCTAATAATCCTTTGTATTTCTGTGTTGTCAGTTGTGATCACTCCATTTTCATTTCTAATTTTATTGATTTGGTTCTTCTCCCTTTCTTTCTTGATGAGTCTGGATAGTGGTTTGTCAATTTTATTTACCTTCTCAAAGAACCAGCTTTTGGCTTTGTTGATTTTTGCTATAGTCTCTTTTGTTTCTTTTGCATTTGTCTCTGCCCTAATTTTACGATTTCTTTCCTTCTACTAACCCTGGGTTTCTCCATTTCTTCCTTTTCTAGTTGCTTTAGATGAAGAGCTAGGTTATTTAGTTGACTTTTTTCTTGTTTCTTGACGTGTGCCTGTATTGCTATGAACTTCCCCCTTAGCACTGCTTTTACAGTGTCCCAGAGGTTTTGGCTTGTTGTGTTTTCATTTTCATTCATTTCTATGCATATTTTGATTTCTCTTTTGATTTCTTCTATGATTTGTTCATTATTCGGCAGCGTGTTGTTCAGCCTCCATATGTTGGCATTTTTAATAGTTTTTCTCCTGTAATTGAGATCTAATCTTACTGCATTGTGGTCACAAAAGATGCTTGGAATGATTTCATTTTTTTTTTAATTTGCAAGGCTAGATTTATGGCCCAGGATGTGATCTATCCTGGAAAAGGTTCCGTGTGCGCTTAAGAAAAAGGTGAAATTCATTGTTTTGGGGTGAAATGTCCTATAGATAGCTATTAGGTCTAACTGGTCTATTGTATCATTTAAAGATTGTGTTTCCTTGTTAATTTTCTGTTTAGTTGATCTATCTATAGATGTAAGTGGGGTATTAAAGTCTCCCACTATTATTGCGTTATTGTTAATATCCCCTTTCATACTTGTTAGTAATTGTCTTACATATTGAGGTGCTCCTATCTTGGGTGCATAAATATTTATAATTTTATATCTTCTTCTTGGATTGATCCTTTGATCATTATGTAGTTTCCTTCTTTGTCTCTTTTCACAGCCTTTGTTTTAAAGTCTATTTTATCTGATATGAGCATTGCTCCTCCTGCTTTCTTTTGGTCTCTATTTGCTTGGAATATCTTTTTCCAGCCCTTCACTTTCAGACTATATGTGTCCCTCATTTTGAGGTGGGTCTCTTGCAGACAACATATATGGGGTGCTTGTTTTTGTATCCATTCAGCCAGCCTTTGTCTTTTGATTGGGGCATTCAACCCATTTACGTTTAATGTAATTATTGATAAGTATGATCCCGTTGCCATTTTCTTTATTGTTTTGGGATCAAGTTTATATATTCTTTCTGTGTTTCCTGTCTAGAGAAGATCCTTTAGTATTTGTTGGAGAGCTGGTTTGGTGATGCTGAATTCCCTCAGCTTTTGCTTGTCTGTAAAGCTTTTGATTTCTCCTTCATATTTGAATGAGATCCTTGCTGGGTACAGTAATCTGGGCTATAGGTTCTTTTCTTTCATCACTTTAAGTATGTCTTGCCATTCCCTCCTGGCCTGAAGAGTTTCTGTTGAAAGATCAGCTGTTATCCTTAAGGGAATCCCATTGTGTTTTATTTGCTGCTTTTCCCTTGCTTCTTTTAATATTTTTTCTTTGTGTTTGATCTTGTTAATTGGATTAATATGTGTCTTGGGGTATTTCGCCTTGGGTTTATCCTGTTGGGGACTTTCTGGGTTTCTTGGACTTGGGTGATTATTTCTTTCCCCATTTTAGGGAAGTTTTCAACTATTATCTCCTCAAGTATTTTCTCAAGGTCTTTCTTTTTGTCTTCTTCTTCTGGGACTCCTATGATTCGAATGTTGGAGCATTTAACATTGTCCCAGAGGTCTCTAATATTGTCCTCATTTCTTTTAATTCTTTTTTCTTTTTTCCTCTCTGTTTCATTTATTTCTACAATTCTATCTTCTAGTTCGCTTATCCTGTCTTCTGCCTCTGTTATTCTACTGTTTGTTCCCTCCAGAGTGTTTCTGATCTCATCTATTGCATTATTCATTGTATATTGACTCTTTTTTATTTCCTCTAAGTCCTTCTTAAACCTTTCTTCCATCTTCTCAATCCTTTTCTCCAGGTTATTTATCTGTAACTCCATTTTGCTTTCAAGATTTTGAATCATTTTCACCATCAAAATTCGAAATTATTTATCAGGTAAATTCCCTATATCTTCCTCTTTTGTTTGTGTTGGTGGGCATTTATCTTGTTCCTTTACTTCCTGGGTATTTCTCTGCCTCTTCATCTTGCTTATATTGCTTTGCTTGGGGTGGCCTTTCCCTCTTCTGGCAGTTTGTGGAGTTCTCTTTATTATGTAGTTTCCTCGCTGTGTGTGGGGTTGGACAGGTGACTTGTCAAGGTTCCCTGGTTAGGGAAGCTTGTGTCTTCTGTGTTCTGGTGGGTGGAGCTGGATTTCTTCTCTCTGGAGTGCAATGAAGTGTCCAGTAATGAGTTATGAGATGTCTGTGGGTTTGGAGTGATTTGGGGCAGCCTGTATATTGAAGCTCAGGGCTATTTTCCTGTGTTGCTGGAGAATTTGCATGGTATGTCTTGCTCTGGAACTTGTTGACCCTTGGGTGGTGCTTTGTTTTAGTGTAGGTATGGAGGCTTTTGATGAGCTCCTATCGATTAATGTTCCCTGGAGTCAGGAGTTCTCTGGTGTTCTCAGGATTACGGCTTAAGCCTCTTGCCTCTGATTTTTGGTCTTATTCTTGGAGTAGCCTCTAGACTACTCTATCTGTCATTTCCAAGGTGGTTCCCTCTGTTTTAGCTTCTGTTTGCTGGTCTCTTCAGTGTCTACTTTCTGCCCTGATACTAGGCCATGGGTGGACACTTTTTAAGGCTCAGTTGTTCAGTCCTGTTCTGGGAAGTGAGGAACGCTGAAGACAAATATCTCTTGCATCTGTGGGGAGTGTTCACAGTGTCTCGGACACACTGGGTTTGCCCCTGCTCACAGCGTGTGTGTTGTCCCAGTCTATACTGCAAATGCTCTAGGTTGCTCTGCTGGGAACTGCCCGAGGCTGGCGCTGGGTTGTATGCACTTCCCAGGTCTGAGCGGCTCAAGTTCAGTTTCTCGGGTACTCCACAAAGGCGCAGACTTGGTTGGGCCTGCGTTTTGTGCCTTCCCCAGTCCGAGCAGCTCAGGTGACCAGGTGTTTGGCGAGCGCGGTCGCTGCGACTTATCGCCTCCCTGGTCCCTGCTGCTCAGCTTTCTGTGTGTACAACTGGCGCACCTTCTCAGGCGGACATCGACAGGCCCGAGCCCAAGAAGTCTTGATTAGTAACCAGCCTGCCTGCAGTTTGTATCGGATGCTTTTCTGGGGCCGCGGTTGCCCCCTCTGGCTCTGGCTGACCTCCCTGCCTGTCTCAGTGGGGGATGGGGGATGGGCTGACCGCAGCCGGCTCGCTCTGCTCAGCCCTTTGTTCTGTGAGTGGGGCTGGCGGAGTCTTAGGTTAGAGCTTTCCGCCTTTTCATGGGGAAGCTATCCCAGTCTGCTTTGCTATCCCCAGTTAGTTCTCTCAGATTGTTCTCACGGCCTTCAAGCCCAGTCCTCTCTCTAAGCAGTTCAGCCGGCTCCTCCCTGCCCAGCCCCCACTTGCTAATGGTGTCTGCAGACATCTGCACTGCTTCTCCACTGGGAGTTACCATTTGGCTGATAATCTGTGGGTTTTAATTATTTCTTTCTTTTTCCTCCTGGTTATGTGGCCCTCTGAGGTTCCAAGGCTCGCCACCGACTCGTCAGTGAGAGTGTTTCCTGGTGTTTGGAAACTTCTCTCTTTTTAAAGCCTCCCTTCCCGGGACGGAGCTCCGTCCTTACCTATTTTGTCTCTCTTTTTATCTTTTATGTTTTTTCCTACCTCCTTTCGAAGACAATGGGCTGCTTTTCTGGGTGCCTGATGTCCTCTGCCAGCATTCAGAATTTGTTTTGTGGACTTTACTCTGCGTTCAAATGTTCTTTTGATAAATTTGTGGAGGAGAGAGTGGTCTTGCCATCCTATTCCTCTGCCATCTTGTTCCTTCCTCTCCAACACTGATTTAAAGTGATTTATGACAAAAGATAAATTAAATATGTTTTGAATTGACATGTACACACTGCTGTATTTAAAATGATGACCAACAAGGACCTACTGTATAGCACAGGGAACTCTGCTGAATATTCTGTAATAACCAGCTCCAGTATTCTTCTTTCTTTTTGTTTAAATTAATACTTCCATCTGGTATCTGCCTGAAGAATATCCTTTATGTTGCTGTGACTTTTGGATGACTGGAAGAGCTCTTATGAATCAGGAAGTATCAATGATTTCTATTCCTTACAAGGGTCAGAGAAGGGCTTCCTGGAGGAAATTGCATGTCTTCTGAATCTTGAAGGATAGCTGGTATGGTCCTTTTCCATGAAGCTCTGAGATTGTTCTTCTTTGTTGATGATACAAACTCGAGCCTATAGTAGAACCTTCAGGTAAGCTTTAGAATACAACAAGATCATTAAGAGATTTAATGGCTGTGGTTAATTGATTGCTATTGTCTATTCTATTATAATAGAGGTCCACCTAGTAAAAGCTAAGGTTTTTCCAGTATTCACGCACGGATGTGAGAGTTGGATTATAAAGAAAGCTGAGCGCTGAAGAATTGATGCTTTTGAACTGTGGTGTTGGAAAAGACTCTTCAACTGTACACTTTTAAAGGTAGACTTTATGGTATGTGAATATTACCTCAATGATACAATTAAAACCAAACATACAAACAACAAAAAACCAGTACATAGAAGGGGAGCTGCCATAAGGACAAACTAAGACTTTAACAACAGATAATTTGTCCCAGACAAGTTATATCCAACAGAGAACACCAAAACATACGTGCAACAAAATGTCATGAAGTCTGAGTAAAGTGCTGAATCAAAACAATAGACTTCATTCCTTGGTTCAAAATAAACTTTTTGAGTACATTTTCTGCTCCAAACCTATTTTAGAGTCTGGAATTATGGACTGGGACAAAACATGGTCTCTGCCTTCAAGGATATCAGTGTTTAGAAACAGACAAAGAAACAGGCAATTTTTATATAACATGATAAGTGCTGTAAGAGTCATACTGTGGGAACATGGGAGTTCAGAGAAGCAGCACCTGTCCTGGTGATAGTCAACCAGAGCTTTCTGGAGAATATTTAATATGAGCTAAAGATCTGACAAATAAGGAAGACTGAGCTAAATTTAAGGTAGTAGTAGTAGTGGGGGTGAGATGGTAGAGATAGGCACTAGAGCAAAACAACATAGTATATGCTCAAAAGCCCAGAAATGTGAGAAAGAAAGAACAGTATATTCATTGAACTGCAGGAGGTTCAAGATGATGGAGTAGAGGGTACATTTGAAGAACTGGGGAGAGATGGGACTAGTGAGGTTGTGGGTGCCTGCTCTATGCAGAACCCTTGTACTAAGCTAAAAATTGTGAGCCAAAATTTGCTTAACAAGACACGATTCATTGAAGGACTCCCCAGTGGAAAAGTCCAAAAGACTTTAAAATTTGTTAGAGTTTGTCCCCCTCAGGAGCATAACTTTTGCAAACGTCTGTCTATTCTCTCTAGTTTCTTATTTCCTTTGGTCACTAGACAGCTGAATTTTTCAGACACAGTGACTCCATTTAACACGGGGGCAAACGCAAAATGTCCACTTGTGGAGCCTCAGAGTAACAGTAAAGACACTAAAACTGGAATGCTAAAACACAACCACGGCTCTTGACCTCTGCTTGAACGATCTCTTCTGATGCCAGGAAGAGAACAGATGTGTCTTAGTTTTTATGTCTCTTCATGCACCCAGAATACTGCTGCTTTCCTGTTAGGCATTTCCTTGATGCCTGCTGTGGTCTCCTATCCCCTCTTCTCATTTATTCAAGAGATTGGGGCTTCAACTCTTCTGGCACTTAGCGTTTTGAAATAAGGTTTTGTGTCATTTGATTCCAGATTAGAGAGAGTAACAGAAAACTGAGAAGGAAGCTGGATAAGATGGAATCAGTCTTATGGGGAAAAAAAATAGCACTCAGTTCAGTTCAGTTCAGTTCAGTCGCTTAGTCGTGTCCGACTCTTTGCGACCCCATGAACCACAGCACGCCAGGCCTCCCTGTCCATCACCAACTCCCGGAGTTCACCCAAACTCATGTCCACAGAGTCAGTGATGCCATCCAGCCATCTCATTCTCGGTCGTCCCCTTCTCCTCCCTCCCCCAACCTTTCCCAGCATCAGAGTCTTTTCCAGTGACTAGGCATCCTCATCCTCTAATTGAGAATATTACCTTGTCACTGGAGAACAAACATGAAAACAATTAGGATGATCAAAATAGAACATCAGAGGTTGAGTGAACAGCATAGCCTCCAAAGTGTTAAAATTGATAATTAAAAAAAAGAAGCACAGTGATAATTTGATACTTAAGATACTCTGTACATGTTTTCCTACTTAAGAGGCACAGCAGGTCTTATCCTCTGATTTCAGCTTCTCTGCTTGCTACCTGTTTGACCAGTAACTGGGACTGACTGACCACTGCTGCCTTCTTTCTCAACTTGGAGCATTTTTCCATTTAATTTCCAGGAAGTGCCCACTCTCCTGGATTTCCTGTTACTCACCGGGCACTTCCTTTTAGTTTCCTTTTCTGCTTCTCCTCTCTGCTCATCATCTAAATATTGAGGGCCTCAGGCCTTGGCACTAGTGTTCTTCTTTGCTGACACACTCTCCCTAGGTAAGCTCATCAATTATATGGCTTTGATATTGTCTAATGACTCGCATAGGTTGTATCTTTAAACTTGACCTGTGCTCCTGGTTCCAGTCTTGTATATCCAATTGCCTCTTTGTGTGTCTGACGGGCAGCTAAAACTTTATGTCTAGGAAAAAACTTCTGAATTATATCCTACCCTCAATCCTGCTTCTCTCTTAATCTCTCCCAATCAGTGTATAACATTACCAGCTACCCAGCAATTCAAGCTAAAAACCCTAGATTCCCTCTTTTTCCCTTTCTTATTCATCAGCAATTCCTATTGATTCTATCTCCAAAACACATGCTGAATTCATCCACCAATGCCCTTTTCTACTGTTACTTCCTAATCAAAACTGCCATCCTCTCTCATCTGGACTAGTTAGTAACCAGCTTTCCACGTCTACTCTTCTTCCATGTAATCCACTTTTCACACAGCAGCTGGGGTTTATTTATTGATTTTTTTAAAGGTACATCATGTGACGAGTTGACTCACTGGAAAAGACTCTGATGCTGGGAAAGGTTGGGGGAGGGAGGAGAAGGGGACGACCGAGAATGAGATGGCTGGATGGCATCACCGACTCTGTGGACATGAGTTTGAGTGAACTCCGGGAGTTGGTGATGGACAGGGAGGCCTGGCGTGCTGTGATTCATGGGGTCGCGGAGAGTCAGACACGACTGAGCGACTGAAGTGAACTGAACTGAACTGAAGATTATGTTACTCACCTGCTTAAAGTTCTCCAATAGTATTGACCCATATTTAGAATCAAATCCAAACTTCTTACTATGCCCTATGAGGCCCTCTGATCTGACCACTATTTACCTCTCTGATTTAAGCTGGTGTCAGTATTTCCTTTCTCATTGTACAACAGCCATATAGGACATTTTGTTCCTAGAAAACACCAACTCATCCCTGATTTAGGACTTTTGAGTTTTCCATCCCATTTGCCTGGAAGACCCTTCCTCTTTCATCGGTCTGTTTCTGTAAGTAAAGTTCTATTGGAACACAGCCATGCCTATTTGCTTACTACTGATTATGCCTGTTTGGGGGTTCCCTGATGACTCAGATGATAAAGAATCCACCTGCAATGTGGGAGACCTGGGTTCGATCCCTGGGTTGGGAAGATTTCCTGAGGAAGGGTATGGAAACCCATTCCAGTATTCTTGCCTAGAGAACCCCCGGAGAGAGGAGCCTGGTGGGCATAGCCATGGGGTTGCAAAGAGTGGGACATGACTGAGCGACTAAGAACAGCACACAGCATGCCTGTTTTGGTGCTACAATGACAGAGTTGAGTAGTTGAAACAGGTATCATGTGACCCACAAGCTCTTTAAGCAAAAGTTTGCCAAATCCAGCAGGATCTTTGCATGACTGTCTCCTTATTTAGGTTTTGGTGCTAATGTCACCCCCTCAGAGAGACCTGTCCCCTCTCCTACCCCAGTCACTCTTTCACATTATCCTCTTAATTTCTTCACAGGACTGCTTTGAAATTATCTTACTTGTTTGATTGCTTATTACCTATTGACCCAACTAGATTGTGCTTCTCTGTCACATTCCTTGGTAGGTCCCTAAGTCCTAGCATTGCATCTGGAACACCACTGGTCCTCAGCATAAATATGTTGGATAAATTAATGCATAAATGTATGTGAGGCCTCAAGTTTACAAAACAATGGTTTAAATTAGGAATCCATGTACCTAGAGCCATAGAATGTATTTAGATCTAGCTTATGAGTAAATGTATGCTCAGGAAAAAATACTTAAAATAAAGGTATGTGAACATTAAAAGATGGATGAAGAATCACTATGTGGTTAAACCAATTTCAAATTAATTCATAATTAATTAATTGCATTTCATAAGAGCAAATATTTTAAGATTTTTTATGAGCAATGGTAAAAAGAATCAAGTAGAAAGTTTCCAAAATTACTTAACTATCCCTCCCATATGTCTGGAAAAAGATGTTAGTATTACCTTGTTGAATTCATTTTAATCAGCAGATGGAAGGAAGTGGGAGGGGTAAATGTGGGTGTTGAAAAATGACCCTTTTAATAGATTCCCAAACTAAGTTTCATTTATGTCATCTCTGCACTTTTTTGGCAATTACTTTTGCTGCTGTCTTTCTTTCAAGAGATATACGTCCTTGACCAAGCTCCCACCTCCCTCCCCAAAGCTCCCATCTTCCTGCGCGTTGCTACAGCTTCACAACTTGTCTTTGAGCTCCCTCTGCTGGAAACAAGAAGGCTGCAGAGTTGGTTTCTTCTAAAGTAGATAACCTAAAGTACACAGGGTGAAAATAACCGTTTCAAAAGAGCAACCTTTTCTCCTCTTCAGTTAGATAAAATTAAATGGTGACTTATTTAATACATTTCTGTGAAATCAGCAATTGCGGCATTTATAAGGCACAGCCTTAATTACTAATTCAATCTAAACAAAGTTTAGATCATGTCAATGAAGCTTCTTCTGTGTACTCCTAGAACAATGTGGTTATCTTTATTCTTTATTCCTAAATATTGGATCTGTGCAAAAGCCCATGTAACCTATGGAGATTCTCTTGACTTCTGGTTTGGACTTAATGAGATGTTTATACATGTGTTTTCAAAGCAATAAAATGATGTGCAATCCATATGTCAGTGCATCTACCCATTTCACTTGTTTTTCTCTTAGACTCCTTTAAAAGTGAGTTTGAGGGTGTTGATAATTAACCTTTATCAAGATGACAAATGAAATGATTATTTCTAATAAGTGGATGTTCACTAGCTGACATTGATCAAGGATTGACTTTCCATATAAAGTTAAATAGCACTGTTTTGAGAGTTACAAGTTCCCCCACATAGAACTTTAATAGCCATAGACTGTTATTTGTCTTAAACAAAAAATAGACTCCTATTTGTCTTAAACTGCAACTGAACTAGCTGTACAACTTTGAGAAAGGAGGTTAGCTTTTGTGGAGTTGTTTCATTAAGTACAAAATGAAGAAATTATCTGAGGCTATCTCTAATGATTTGATGATTTGGTGTTAATTGATATATTCTCTGCAAAAAGGCTTTCCCAATGAAAGTGGTCTAGTAAAGAGTCATCTGAACATTTCAACGTCTTTATTTTACATTTTACAACTTGGATGTTTTGTGTTTTAACATTTGAGATAAATACACAAACAATGACTTTTACAGAAAACTGTGTACCATAAGCAATATGTGTTCGTGCTCGGTGACTTCAGTTGTATCTGACTCTTTGCAACCCCATGTACTGTAGCCCACCAGGCTCCTCTGTCCATGGGATTCTCCAGGCAAGAATACTGGAGTGGATTGTCACTTCCTACTCCATAAGCAGTATGCACTCTAGTCATTTGATTGGTTTATAAACAGTCTCCAGGAGGCTGAAAATAGTTAAGATGTTGTAGGAGCAAAGTGGACATGAAAGAGTTAAAGGGACAAAATAGGAAAAGATCTGAAAAGGAATCTTTTCTTCTTGGAACTCATCTGTGAATGGAAGCAGCTGGCTACTGGAAACCTTCCACGAAGTTACCCATTTAGCAAGATGACATATTACTAATAAGATTACAGTGTCTTCCTAGGAAGCAGCCAACCTTAAATGCAATCAGTGTAAAATAAGTTACCAACTTGGAAGTGATAACAGATTCTACAAATCTAGTAGAATGGGAAGGATGATGTAATGACAAGTACCAATTGTAGAGCAATCATGTCTGAGGGCAGACAAAGGATAATTGGAGGGGGCCCTTGTCACTGTCACCATCTATGTCCAGGGAGATAGTGCTTTGACCACTAAACCCCTGGTTTGGGGGCACTTGAAGTAGAGGGAGCACTCATTCATCATCAGAGCTTATTATGACCTTTCTATATTCTCCCACAATCAGTATACTATCCATATGAAGCTTCCTTTAGATCTTGTTATCTCCTTTCTGGAAGGGGATTGGACTTATCTGGCCAACGGGGACATTTAAAATTCTTGAGAGTGTTAATAGCCTCAGTAGGAAGGCCAAAGGTCCCCAAGTGGCAGGAGGAAATAAAACTGAAAGTTGCTGACTTTTTTCTTTTTTCTTCTAATCCTGTGTTGTCATGGTGACACGTGGTTCCACCAACTTAACTTTATCTCAAACCTTGAGCTAACCAATGTGTTTTTCTCATGGAAATGTCTTCCTTAAGCTATGTTAATGAACTATGTATTTACTTGGAAATCTGCCTTTTTTCAAGATTCCTGTCAATTGTTTTATGGCAGGGGATGACTCACCTTGTGCCAATGCTGTCTCAAAATGCATGTTTTTGGAGAAGGGCCTGGTACAACTCTCAGTTCTGAGGTGTTTCCTTTCTCTAATTAGCAGATTGCTAATAAGTATTTAACTCCTTGCTTAAAACTAGAAAGGGGGTACTCTTTCTGTCCCCTTCTGATGTCTATGTCAGAAGCTTTCTCTATCTCTTTTATACTTTAATAAAACTTTATTACACAAGCAGCTCTGAGCAATCAAGTGTTGTCACTGGCCCCAGATTGAATTCCTCTCCTACTATCTGTAGCAGGAAACTTCCATTCTCTGTAGCTTTTACTTATCATTCTAAATTAATAGATTTCAGGTGTGATTTATCAACAAGGGTAATGAGAATTTAAGCAACATGAACTCGACAGTTCCTTCATGAAAGTATCATCACCATCATTCCAGAAAAATAAGGCTCAAAGATGAACCATCAGACCCTGGTGACCTTTCACAAAAAGGATAACATCCCTTAATGTCCACCCAACTCCCAATTTCCAACTTCTTCAGAGACTCCTATATCATCAGTATCGAGTGTGTAAGACCACAACCTGGATTTGTAATTAACAAGAAATGGTCCATCTCTTACATCTCAAATGTTAATACCAATCATAATTCTCTTACTCCCTTTACTACTTCTCTTCACCTTTACTGAAACACTCTTCCCTTGATTCCTTTATTTACTTCCAGTTTAATCACCCCTCAGCGTCTCACTTTCCTCCAAGTGCTGCCTGGATGCCATAGTCAATACCTTGAATTTCTATTTCATCAGCCCTCTCAACTCCCTTCTCACCCCGTTTTAGTTTCCTTTTTATGTTTACTTAATATTTAAAGAAGGCTTTTAAGTATCAGGCAATTTACATTAATTCTTCTAATTTTACCAACCGTATGAGGTAGTTACTTTTATTGTGTCCATTTTAAAGATAAGGAACTTAAATTTTTGAAAGGATAAGTTGGTTGCCCAAGTCCACACAGTTAGTAAGTAGCAGAGCCAGGAAACAAAGCCATGTCTGTGACTAAAACCTTTACTCCTAATCACAACGTAGTACTGTACTCCCCCTTGCTGTAGTACCTGCCTGATAAATTCTTGGCACACCATCTTCCTTCCTTGTTTTTAGAACCAGCAGGCTGGTAAAGAAAATCTCAGGCAATTGTGGACATGAATGCCTCTACAAATCCCTGATTTTTTACTTCAGTTGAATCCTTCATAGCATGTATCAATCCCTTTGCCTATTATTAATTTGTTCCTATATCTCACAATAACAGCTCCAATTTGTTGTCTCTCTACTCAAGTTTTCTGCCCAATTCCCAGATCTCTCACACTCAAAGACTTCTGTGTCATCAATATTGAGTCCTCTGGGGTGAAATCCTTCATCTCCCATTATCCACACATACATTTTTCTCTGTACCCATCCGTTCTTCTTCCATACTGTATGAACAGAAGTGTCTCTCTGCTATTGAAGGTCTGAGTCTTGTGCCACCTGTTGTTTCTTCCTAAGACTTGCATTTTCATATGGGTTTTCTCTCAGTACTTGATTTTTCATTTCTTTCTCACTATTGTCCACTCATCCTCAGCATATAAATATGTTTAAATGCCTTCTAATCCTAAAGAAGTCACTCAATTTGAGCTGTAGCCAGTCCCACAGCCCCAAGTTACTGGTTCCCTTCTCAGCAAAGCTTTTTTAAAGAATAACCTATTTTGGACATTTATGTCTATATCTCTCATTCCTTCCTAAAATTAAGCCTCCAATACTCCATTTGATCTTTTTCCATTTGCCTTCACAATATCATACATATGGAGACTGTATTTTGACTGCCTAATGCTAGGTCATTTGGTTTCTATCTCTTAAAAACTATTTCTCTACACTCATACACTGTTGTGGGAATGTAAATTGGTGCAGCCACTGTGGAAAATAGTATGGAAGTTTCTCAAAGCACTAAAAATAGAGTTACATATGACCCAGCAATTCTACTCCTGGGAATATATATATGAAAAAAGCAAGAACATTAATTCAAAAAGATACATGCACCCAAAAGTTCATAGCAGCATTATTTTATTTACTTAAATTAAAATATTTTTCTTTCCCATTATGATTTATCCCAGGATATTGAATATAGTTCACTGTGCTGTACAGTAGGTCCTTGTTGTTAATCCATTCTATACATATTACTGTAACATGTTATGGAAAAATCTCAAAGAACTTTTTGCCCAACCCAATAGGTTGCATCTGCTAATCCCAAACTCGCAATCCATTCCTCCCCTATCCCCCTTGGCAATCACAAGTCTGTTCTCTATGTCTGTGAGTTTGTTTCTGCTTTATAAATAAATTTATTTGTATCTTTTATTTTAGATTCCACAGGTAAGTGATATCATATGATATTTATTTATCTCTGTCTTACTTACTTAATACAATAATCTCAAGGGCCAGCCACATTGCTACAAATGACATTATTTCATTCCTTTTTATGGCTGAGTAATATTCCATCACATATATGTATCAAATCTTCTTTGTCTATTCATCTGTCAGTGGACACTTAGGTTGAAGAACAGCATTATTTGCAATTAATGAAATATGGAAACAACCCAAGTGCCCGTTTGCATCAATGTGGATGGACTTGGAAGGTATTATGTTGGGTGAAATAAGTCGTACAGAGAAAGACAAATACTGTATATCACTTATATATGGAATATAAAAATACAACAAGCTAGTGAATATAACAAAACAGAAACAGACTCACAGATAGAGAACAAACTAGTGATTATCAGTGGAGAGAGGGAAGGAAAAGGGAGAATATAGAGGTAGGGGGTAAGAAGTATAAACTATTATGTATAAAATAAACAAGGATATATTATAAAATACAGAATATAGCCAATATTCTATAATAGCTACAAATGGAGCATAGCCTTTAAAAGTTGTGAATCACTATACTATACATCTGTAACTTACATTGTATTAATACATCAACTATACTTCAAAAAAAATGTGCTTTTAAAAAAAACACTCTTATTTCCTTTAGTTTACATGATACAAGATTCTCCTGGTTGTTTTCCTTTTATCTCTATTTATATCCTTTTGGTCTTTTTCTAATGGCCTCCTCTTGGACTGTCTGTCCCTTAAATATTGTTGTTCCCAAAGACTTTAAAATTAGCTCTCTTCCTGTCACTTCTCTTCGCTTAGAGAAATACACAAAATGAGAGACCCTCAATTTCAATGATTTTAATTTTCATCTATGTGCTGTTTTCAATTGATGACATTACCTCCTTTTGTAATGAAAAAATAGAAACTACCACAGACAAAGTTATTTATCTTCTCACCACAAAATCTAAAACTACAACTTCTCCAAGCTAAACAGAGAACTTTTCCACTTACATATACTGCTGCTGCTGCTAAGTCACGTCAGTCGTGTCCGACTCTCTGTGACCCCATAGACGGCAGCCCACCAGGCTCCCGTCCCTGGGATTCTCCAGGCAAGAATACTGAAGTGGTTTGCCATTTCCTTCTCCAATGCATGAAAGTGAAAGTGAAGTCACTGAAAGTGAAGTCATGCTAAGTGTCTGACACTTAGCGACCCCATGGACTGAGCCTACCAGGCTCCTCCGTCCATGGGATTTCCCAGGCAAGTTACATATACTACAGGTCCTCAAAGTCAACACATCCTGAACTCAATTAATTTAATGAAGTCACCCTGTCATGTATGACTTTTTGCAACCCCATGGGCTGTAACCTACCAGGTTCCTCCATCCATGGGATTTTCTAGGCAAGAGTACTGGAGTGGGTTGCCATTTCCTTCTCCAGGGGATCATCCCAACCCAGGGATCAAACCCAGGTCTCCCGCATTGCAGGCAGACACTTTACCATCTGAGCCACCAGGGAATCCCAATTAATTTAGTCTTTCCACAAAACCAGATTTCCCTACTTGTAATATCATTTAATAAATATGTATCCCATCCGTATCCATTCACTGAGGACTACAACAAAAAAAAATAGGCACATTCTTATTCATATTGAACTTACATTCTAGTATGTGCTGGAATGGGATGGAGAGAGGAAGACAATAAATAAACAAAACATATCGTATATCAAGAGGTGGTGAATGTTAAGAAGAAAATTAAAGACAGAGTACAGGCCCAGGGAGAATTGATGGAAGGGATGTAAGATTGGTAAGGTATGGTAAGATTTCACTATTAAGAAAAATAGAAACCCAAATAAAGAGAAGCTTTGAGCTTTGTGGACATCTGAGAGAGGAGTGATCCAGGCAACTAGAAAAACAGATGCATAATTTTTGCCAGGAAACAGGACAGTGTTAAGCAAGGAGATTTGTGTTCTTTCAAGAAAAACTTTCAAAAAAACTCCCTCAAGGGTGAGTGAGGGAGAGTGGTAGAACATGAGGCTACAGAAATAGTAAGGGACAGATCGTGGGTAAAACGTTGAACTTTACTCTGAGTGCAATGGGAAGCCATTATGGGGTTTTCAAAATCCTGGGCGTTCATTGGAAGGACTTATGCTAAAACTGAAACTGCAATACTTTGGCCACCTCATGCGATGAATTGACTCCCTGGAAAAGACTCTGATGCTGGGAAAGGTTGGGGGCGGGAGGAGAAGGGGACGACCGAGAATGAGATGGCTGGATGGCATCACCGACTCTGTGGACATGAGTTTGAGTGAACTCTGGGAGTTGGTGATGGACAGGGAGGCCTGGCGTGCTGTGATTCATGGGGTCGCGGAGAGTCAGACACGACTGAGTGACTGAACTGAACTGAACTGAACCAGATATGGCCTACTTATCATGACTTATAAAAATTTTTAAATATACACTTAATTTAAAAATTGTTTAGCTGCATGATACTGGATGCTTGGGGCTGGTGTACTGGGATGAACCAGAGGGATGGGATGGAGAGGGAGGTGGGAGTGAGGTTCAAGATGGGGAACACATGTACACCCAGGGCAGATTCATGTCAATGTATGGCAAAACCAATACAATAATGTAAAGTAATTAGCCTCCAATTAAAATAAATAAATTTTAAAAAATTAAAATTTAAATATTTGAAATGTATAGAAATACCGAATCACTATATTGTGTACCAGGAATTAACATAGTGCTGTAGGTCAATTATACCTCAAAAACAAGGAAACTCATAGAAAAAAGGATCAGATTTGTTGTTACCAGAGGTGGGGAGGGAGGATGAGGGGAGAGAGAATTGGATGAAAGTGGTCAAAAGGTAAAAGGTACAAACTTGCAGTCAAGAGAAATGATCACTAGGGATGTAAGATACAAAATGATAAATATAATTAACACAGTACATTATATATGAACGTTGTTAGGAGAGTAAATCCTAAGAGTTCTCATCATAAGAAAAAAGTATTTTTTTTAATTTCTTTTATTTTCTATCTATATGAGATGACGGATGTTCACAAAACTTATTGTGATAATTATTTCATGATGTATATAAGTCAAATCATTATGCTGTATGCTTTAAAATTATATAGTGCTGTGTCAATTACATCTCAATGAAAAGGGGGAGAAATATAAAAAGAAATAGCATAATAAGTATTTATATACCCATTACCTAGAATAAACAAATATTAACATTATACCATGTTTGCTTCATGTATACTTCATTTGCTGAAGTATTTTAAAGCATAGAAATCATGATATTTTATCCCAGAATGCATCATTATAAATCTATTTAAAAAGTAAAACATCTTCCTATATAATCACTATATGTATTACCATTACTACCAAAACTAACAATTCTAGTCCCCAGCTGATAATTATATCTCCCTAATTGTCCCCATAGTTTATTATAGTGGTTTGTTTAAACCAAGATTAAATCCAGGACCATACATTTCCATTAGATTCTTAGGCTTCTTACATACCTGTCTATGTAGAAAGCTCCCCAACATCCATCCTTTTTTCCCAATGCATTAACTTATTGAAGATCCCGAGCCAGTTATCCTGAAGAGCTTTCTCTGATGGTTTTCTCGAGTCATTTAACTTATTCCTTCATCTCCTATAGTTTTACAATGGAAGTTAAAAATAATGGCTTGGTTAGATTAGTTTATATTTAAATAAATCACTGAATGATTTACTGGAGAACATGCTTTGGAGTGGAAAGGGGACAAGGAAACTAGTCAGGAGGCTATAGTAGTAGTCTAGGTAAGAGATGTTGATGGCTTAAGATAGTGGATTTGGTGGAAAATGGTTCCAATTCGTTTATGTTTTGAAGGTAGAACCAACAAAATTTACTGCCAAATGGGATGTAGGAGATGAGAGGAGAGAAGTCCAGGATAATTTCATTGCTTGAATCTGAGCAACTAGAAAGATGGAGTTGCCATTTACTGAGATAGGGCAGACTGAGGTGGGAGCAGATTTGGGGGTGAGGTACAGAGTTGATATTTGGACATGGTACCACTTACTGGGTTAACTTAAATCTTTGACAATTCTTTGGCCTTCAACTACCCCCCCCCATATTTAATCATCAGTATTTTCTGATTTTACTTACCAAACACATCCTGTTCATCTGTGTTTTGCTATTGTCATAGCCCAAGTCCTCATCATCTTGCCACTGGACTATTATCACAATAATCTCCAAATTTGGGATCCCTCCATTTTCTCACCTATAAGTCACCTGAGAAGTCTCTCTGCAAAAGAAAAATCAACTCATATCACTCTCCATCTTAAAACCCCTAAGTGATGCCTATTCACCTTCAGGCTTGAGGTTTGTATGCATCAGACTAACCCATAAGTCTCGGGAAGATTTGACTCCTTCATACTCTCCACCCTCTTTTGATCTGCCCACAGTGAACTCTTATGTTTCATCAGACAATGCTTGCTGTTTCATATCTCTGGGTCTCTGTATCTGCTGTTATTTCCTCTGTTGAGAATGCCCTTCCTCTGTCAAAGGCATGGGCAATATCTGTTTCAAATTAGAATCTTCAGAATCTAGCACATATGACAACTGATTAGGAGGTAGTCACTCACAGATGACTGTTGAATGGATGTACCTTTGACAAACATACAAGTTACTTTTAAGCTTTATACCAGAATTCACAAGGCTGCATATTATCTTTTCTCAGCCAACATCACCACAAATAATCCAAAAAAAATTCTGGATTCTACCTGATGTATGTTTTTCATACTGGGTTACATGTAATCACTCTAGGTTAAGCACTACAGAATTTGGGCTTTATTATTTTTTGGATTGTCTCTGAATTGTCATTTTGCATCAATTTTTCAAAGTCACACTTTTTGTTAAAATTACCAATAATTTTTATTTTTTTTTTATTTATTTTAACTGGAGGTTAATTACTTTACATTATTGTATTGGCATATTTTTTAACTTTGAACTTAGAGACATTAAAACTATGAGGAGTAGACAGGAAAGCATTTTACAAAGTAAAATCATAAGGTGTCATTAGTGTTATTATAATAGTAATTGTCTTCAAATGAAAAAGTCTATCAAGGGCAGAGTGTGAAAATTAATGATTGATTTTTTATTTGTCTTCAGGACCAATTTGCAATAAACAGCACAGGCTTTGTGATTCATGTCTCTGATTCATGTGGGCTCTCAGCTTGTGGATCCTGTCTTTAATTTAGCACTAAATGTGTTCAGTTCAGTTCAGTTCAGTTCAGTCGCTCAGTCGTGTCCGACTCTCCGCGACCCCATGAATCACAGCACGCCAGGCCTCCCTGTCCAATGTGTTACATTTCATTTTCCCTTGGCCAGGACTCACTGGGCCTTGGACTGCTAAATGAGCGCCAATTCACCTTCCAGGAAGTCAATTACCCAGAGAGGGAGCACTTAGCTGATATTTATCAGAGTGAGTTATTTTATTTCCCCTTGATTGCTGGAAAACTGACTGGAAATGTGAAGAACTTGTTCTGGCACTTAGAAGAGCACCAAGGCTGTTTCTGGTTCTTTGGTAATCCAGAGCAATATCCAGAATTTGAAGACTGGATTTTCCTTGTGAACAACTGTGGCAGAAGAAACCAAGAACACTATTCCTTAAGTGTTTATACTTCCCTGTTGATAAATTCCCAATGCCATAACCCAAAGGAAAAGAAGAGGTTTCTCTTTCAAATATTAAGATTGCACCCTTTCCCTTCCTCTGTAGTATTTTCCCATTCCAGTGACTTCCTGACCTAACACACACTAAGCCAGTCATTTGAAATGTGAAAATGACTATTTGAAGAGTTCTTAAAGAATAAATAATATTCAGATGTTATAAGTCACAGATACATGGTCTCAAGTCTTCGACAAACCAGAAGAGCTTAGCAAACTGTAAGATTTGCCTGGATTTTACCACTGTGGGTGCTGTGTGTTGGGTAAAAGAGTATTGGACTAGGTAGCAGAAGTTCAGATTGCAGTCTAACTGTCCTACAAACTAGGTTACTGGATTATCTCACAAAAGTCTTTTCCTCTCCGTGAACCTCCATTTTCCTAAACTGTGAAATGACATTAGAGACATGACCATTCAATGCCCTCCCACGACCTAAAATTCTGTACTCTTTTTCTAGCATGGATACAGCCTAGGTCCTCCTTGATGTTCAACTCCAAGGTCCAGCCCAATGAGCTCTCCCTAGCAAGATATGTGACAGCTATCTGTTAGAATCATTACCTGTGGCCTCTTAAATTAACTCTTCTTTCTCAGAGAGAAATTAGGAGTTGTTAAAAGGAAAAATCTACTTTCAAAGTTAATTATACTTCTTTTTTTCTGTTAAATAGAATGGTGATATCTCTCTTTCCTTATCTATCTGAAAAACATAGTAATAAATACCAGCCCAGATACTTCATTTTACTGGTTACTGTAAAATACCAGTCAGGGAAATTATCCTCTCCAGTGTGCAGTATTGAGTAGAGGGCTGAGAACAAAGTTGGCCCTAAATCAATGTTTGTTAGGTCACTTGGGGAGATATCATTATTTCCATACATTAACTTCAGTATTTCAACAGGAAAATTATACTTTAATAATGAGCACAATCAAATATAATGAAGCATTTCAGCTTAAAACACACTTCCCTTTGAGATAGAATATTTATGTATTGGATATGTTTTCTAAAAATCACCAGGAACTTTGAGACTCTGACTTTATACCTTACAATCTGGTAAAAAAAGACATTTCTTGCTTTGTTTGGAATTTAAAGGAACACTGTAAAGAACTAGAATGGAAGTAGGCCATTTCTATACCAACCAGTTGACCTTCACAGTGTTTTTGGTTTTAAATTACTACTTGCATTCAGTTATGTTGAAATAACGAATTAACAGTTGAATGAGCTACCAATGGTATTTTTCACAGAGCTAGAACAAATAATCTCACAATTTGTATGGAAATACAAAAAACCTCGAATAGCCAAAGCAATCTTGAGAAAGAAGAATGGAACTGGGGGAATCAACCTGCCTGACTCCAGGCTCTACTACAAAGCTGCAGTCATCAAGAAAGTATGGTACTGGCATAAAGACAGAAATATAGATCAATGGAACAAAATAGAAAGCCCAGAGATAAATCCACGCACCTATGGACACCTTATCTTTGACAAAGGAGACAAGAATATAAAATGGAGAAAAGACAGTCTCTTTAACAAGTGGTGCTGGGAAAACTGGTCAGCCACTTGTAAAAGAATGAAACTAAAACACTTCCTAACACCATACACCAAAATGAACTCAAAATGGATTAGAGAGCTAAATGTAAGACCAGATTCTAGAAAACTCCTAGAGGAGAACATAGGCAAAACACTCTCTGACATAAATCACAGCAGGATCCTCCATGACCCACTTCCCTGAATATTGGAAATAAAAACAAAATAAACAAATGGGACCTAATGAAAATTAAAAGCTTCTGCACAGCAAATGAAAGTATAAGCAAGGTGAAAAGACAGCCTTCAGAATGGGAGAAAATAATAAAAAATGAAACAACTGACAAAAGATTAATCTCCAAAATATACAAGCAGCTCCTGCAGCTCAATTCCAGAAAAATAAACGACTCAATCAAAAAATGGGCCAAAGAACTAAACAGACATTTCTCCAAAGAAGGCATACAGATGGCTAACAAACACATGAAAAGATGCTCAATATCACTCATAATCAGAGAAATGCAAATCAAAACCACAATGAGGTACCATTTCACATCAGTCAGAATGGCTGCTATCCAAAAGTCTACAAGCAATAAATTCTGGAGACGGTGTGGAGAAAAGGGAACCCACTTACACTGTTGGTGGGAATGCAAACTAGTACATTTCTATGGAGAAGAGTGTGGAGATTCCTTAAAAAACTTGAAATAGAACTGCCATACAATCCAGCAATCGCACTCCTGGGCATACACACCAAGGAAACCAGAATTGAAAGAGACACGTGTACTCCAATGTTCATCACAGCACTGTTGATAATAGTGAGGACATGGAAGCAACCTAGATGTCCATCTGCAGAAGAATGGATAAGCAAGCTGTGGTACATATAGACAATGGGGTATTACTCAGCCATTAAAAAGAATACATTTGAATCGGTTCTAATGAGGTGGATGAAACTGGAGCCTATTATACAGAGTGAAGTAAGCCAGAAAGAAAAACACCAATACAGTATACTAACACATATATATGGAATTTAGAAAGATGGTAACTATAACCCTGTATACGAGACAGCAAAAGAGACACAGGTGTATAGAACAGTCTTTTGGACTCTGTGGAAGAGGGCGAGGGTGGGATGATTTGGGATAATGGCATTGAAACATGTATATTATCATATGTGAAACGAATCACCAGTCTAGGTTCAATGCATGATATAGGATGCTCGGGGCTGGTGCATGGGATGACCCAGAGGGAGGATAAGGCGAGGAGGGAGGTGGGAGGGAGGTTCAAGAAGGGGAACCCATGTACATCGGGGGCGGATTCATGTCAATGTATGGCAAAACCAACCAATATAATATTGTAAAGTAATTAGTCTCCAATAAAACAAAAAGGAGAAAAAAAATCATAGTATTAACTGAAAAAAAAAAAAAACAGTTGATTGATTGAATGCTACAGGTGGTTTGCAAGTCCCCTTTCTTTTTGACAAGACTCAAGCTTCTTCTTCTTTCACATGGCTTAACTTAATTCAAGCTGGTATGTTTTGTTCTCCCCACTTGTATATATGCAGTCAGACAAGTACTAGGCATAAAATAGGTGTTCAATAAATATTTGAAATAAAAACCAGAGTTACCAGTTGGCCTAGCCTTTAAGTCAGATAAAAATTTACTATCCAGTTGTACTGATTACTTATTCTTTTCTTGAATATTTCCAAGCTATTCACTATAGCCATTAAGCTAAGACAATCATAATTAAGTTAACTGTTCACTGCCAAACTTGGTTTCAACAAATTCTCAACTTCAGGAGGATCAACGAATTAGAGAATTAAAAGGTGTCATGTAGGATAATTGGTTCTTACAGGAAGAGTTACCTCATTGCTTCCACAATTAACACTAAAGTAGGTATAATGAAGACTAAGTATTTTTGTGAACTTAGGTCATTAACAATGGATTAAGAATAGAATCCAATTTCCTCCTCTATCCGTGATATATTGGGCATCACTATTATCCTTTCCGTAATGAGGAAAAGAGTATTACACTTTGTTCCCTTCATTGGTAACATCCCGATGACTAAGTGGATATTTCAATAAAGAATTAAAGTCAAATTTAAAACTCGGAATGCATTTAAAGTACATATATGTCTTTCCTAAGAAATGGAGGCCTATTTATCCACTACCAGGACCAGTAAAGACTAATGTTGACCACAGGACTAGGAAAGGAATTTAGTAGAGTTCTCTTGCTTTCTCCATGATCCAGCGGATGTTGGCGATTTGATCTCTGGTGCCTCTGCCTTTTCTAAAATCTTCTTGAACATCTGGGAGTTCACGGTTCACATATTGCTGAAGCCTGGCTTGGAGAATTTTGAGCATGACTTTCCTAGCATGTGAGATGTGTGCAATTGTGCGGTAGTTTTTTTTTTTTTTTAATTTATTTTATTGGAGGCAAATTACCTTACATTAATATATTGGTTGGTTTTGCCATACATTGACATGAATCCGCCCCAGGTGTACATGTGCTATCCCTCCCGAACCCCCCTCCCACCTCCCTCTTCCCCATATCCTCCCTCCATGTCATCCCCTTGCACCAGCCCCAAGCATCCTGCATCATGCGTCGAACCTGGACTGGTCACTTATGATAATATACATGCTACAATGCCGTTCTCCCCGATCATCCCACCTTCACCCTCTCCCACAGAGTCCCAAAGACTGTTCTATACAACTATGTCTCTTTTGCAGTCTCGTATACAGGGTTCAGGTTACCATCTTTCTAAATTCCATATATATGTGTTAGTATACTGTATTGATGTTTTTCTTTCTGGCTTACTTCACTCTGTATAATTGGCTCCAATTTCATCCACCTCATTAAAACTGATTCAAATGCATTCTTTTTGATGGCTGAAAAATAATCCATTGTGTCTATGTACCAAAGCTTTCTTATCCATTCATCTGCAGATGGACATCTAGGTTGCTTCCATGTGCTGGCTGTTATAAACAGTGCTGCAATGAACATTGGAGTACATGTGTCTCTTTCAATTCTGGTTTCCTCGGAGTGTATGCCCAGGAGTGAGATTGCTGGATCATATGGCAGTTTTATTTCCAGTTTTTTGAGGAATCTCCACACTGTTCTCCATAGTGGCTGTACTAGTTTGCATTCCCACCAACAGTGTAAGAGGGTTCCCTTTTCTCCACACCCTCTCCAGCATTTATTGCATGTAGACTTTTGGATAGCAACCATTCTGACTGGTGTGAAATGGTATCTCATTGTGGTTTTGATTTGCATTTCTCTGATTATGAGGGATGTTGAGCATTTTTTCAAGTGTTTGTTAGCCATCTTTATGTCTTCTTTGGAGAAATGTCTGTTTAGTTCTTTGGCCCATTTTTTGATTGGGTCACTTAGTTTTCTGGAATTGAGCTGCAGGAGCTGTTTGTATATTTTGGAGATTAATCCTTTATCAGTTGCTTCGTTTGCTATTATTTTCTCCCATTCTGCAGGCTGTCTTTTCACCTTGCTTAGAGTTTCTTTTGCTGTGCAGAAGCTTTTGATTTTAATTAGGTCCCATTTGTTTATTTTTGCTTTTATTTCCAATATTCTGGGAGGTGGGTCTTGGAGGATCCTGCTGTGATTTATGTGGGAGAGTGTTTTGCTTACGTTCTCCTCTAGGAGTTTTATAGTATCTGGTCTTACATTTATCTCTCTAATCCATTTTGAGTTTATTTTGGTGTATGGTGTTAGGAAGTGTTCTAATTTCATTCTTTTACAAGTGGCTGACCAGTTTTCCCAACACCACTTATTAAAGAGACTGTCTTTTGTCCATTTTATATTCTTGCCTCCTTGTCGAAGATAAGGTGTCCATAGGTGCATGGGTTTATCTCTGGGCTTTCTATTTTGTTCCATTGATCTATATTTCTGTCTTTATGCCAGTACCATACTTTCTTGATGACTGTGGCTTTGTAGTAGAGCCTGAAGTCTGGCAGGTTAATTCCTCCAGTTCCATTTTTCTTCTTCAAGATTGCTTTGGCTATTCGAGGTTTTTTGTATTTCCATACAAATTGTGAGATTATTTGTTCTAGTTCTGTGAAAAATATCGTTGGTAGCTTGATAGGGATTGCATTGAATGTATAAATTACTTTGGGTAGTATACTCATTTTCACAATATTTATTCTTCCAATCCACGAACACGGTATATTTCTCCATCTATTAGTGTCCTCTTTGATTACTTTCACTAGTGTTTTATAGTTTTCTATGTACAAGTATGTGCGGTAGTTTGAGCATTCTTTGGCATTGCCTTTCTTTGGGATTGGAATGAAGACTGACCATTTCCAGTCCTGTGGCCACTGCTGAGTTTTCCAAATTTGCTGGCATATTGAGTGCAGCACTTTCACAGCATCATCTTTCTGGATTTGAAATAGCTCAATAGGAATTTCATCACCTCCATTAGCTTTGTTCGTAGTGATGCTCTCTAAGGCCCACTTGATTTCACATTCCAAGATGTTTGGCTCCAGGTGTGTGATGACGCCATCGTGATTATCTTGGTCGTGAAGATCTTTTTTGTACAGTTGTTCTGTGTATTCTTGCCACCTCTTCTTAATATCTTCTGCTTCTGTTAGGTCCATACCATTTCTGTCCTCTATCGAGCCCATCTTTGCACAAAATATTCCCTTGATATCTCTAATTTTCTTGAAGAGATCTCTTGTTTTTCCTATTCTGTTGTTTTCCTCTATTTCTTTGCATTGATTGCTGAGGAAGGCTTTCTTATCTCTCCTTGCTATTCTTTGGAACTCTGCATTCAGATGCTTATATCTTTCCTTTTCTCCTTTGCTTTTTGCTTCTCTTCATTTCACAGCTATTTGTAAGTCCTCCTCAGACAGCCATTTTGCTTTTTTGCATTTCTTTTCCATGGGGATGGTCTTGGTCCCTGTCTCCTGTACAATGTCACGAACCTCGGTCCAGAGTTCATCAGGCACTCTATCTATCAGATCTAGTCCCTTAAATCTATTTCTTACTTCCACTATATAATCATAAGGGATTTGATTTAGGTCATATCTGAATGGTCTAGAGGTTTTCCCTACTTTCTTCAATTGAAGTCTGAATCTGGCAATAAGGAGTTCATAATCTGAGCCACAGTCAGCTCCTGGTCTTGTTTTTGCTAACTGTATACAGCTTCTCCATCTTTGGCTGCAAAGAATATAATCAATCTGATTTCGGTGTTGACCATCTGGTGATGTCCATGTGTAGAGTCTTCTCTTGTGTTGTTGGAAGAGGGTGTTTGCTATGACCAGTGCGTTCTCTTGGCAAAACTCTATTAGCCTTTGCCCTGCTTCATTCTGTGCTCTAAGACCAAATTTGTCTGTTACTCCAGGTGTTTCTTGACTTCCTACTTTTGCATTCCAGTCCCCTATAATGAAAAGGACATCTTTTTTGGGTGTTAGTTCTAAAAGGTCTTGTAGGTCTTCATAGAACCATTCAACTTCAGCTTCTTCAGCCTTACTGGTTGGGGCATAGGCTTGGATTACTGTAATATTGAATGGTTTGCCTTGGAAACGAACAGAAATCATTCTGTCGTTTTTCAGATTGCATCCAAGTACTGCATTTCAGACTCTTTTGTTGACCATGATGGCTACTCCATTTCTTCTAAGGGATTCCTGCCCACAGTAGTAGATATAATGGTCATCTGAGCTAAATTCACCCATTCCAGTCCATTTTAGTTCACTAATTCCTAGAATGTCTATGTCCACTCTTGTCATCTCCTGTTTGACCACTTCCAATTTGCCTTGATTCATGGACCTAACATTCCAGGTTCCCATGCAATATTGCTCTTTGCAGCATCGGACCTTGCTTCTGTCACCAGTCACATCCACAACTCGGTATTGGTTTTGCTTTGGCTCCATCCCTTCATTCTTTCTGGAGTTATTTCTCCACTGATCTCCAGTAGCATACTGGACACCAACCGACCTGGGGAATTCCTCATTCAGTATCCTATCATTTTGCTTTTTGATATTGTTAATGGGGTTCTCAAGGCAAGAATACTGAAGTGGTTTGCCATTCCCTTCTCCAGGGGACCACATTCTTTCAGACCTCTCCAGCATTACCCATCTGTCTTGGGTGGCCCCACACGGCATGGCTTAGTTTCATTGAGTTAGACAGGTCTGTGGTCAGATCGACTAATTTTCTGTGATTATGTTTTCAGTGTGTCTTCCCTCTGATGCCCCCTCGCAATACCTACCGTCTTATTTGGGTTTCTCTTTCCTTGGTCGTGGAATATCTCTTCACAGCTGCTCCAGCAAAGCACAGCCACTCTACCTTACCTTGGACGTGGGGTAGCCCCTCTAGGCCACGCTTCTGCGCGTGGTCGGTTGTGCCCCAGGCTGCCGGTGCAGGCGTCTCTCGCGTTTGTGCTGCAGGAACCAGCATGTCCCATGTATAGCTAAGAAATATCAAAACATTTTTATAAGAATTGAGGTGCTTTAAATTTTTAATATGCACACAATAAACTTGTATGTATCTTTTGAAACTGTGTGAAAAACCTAAAGATACCTTTGTTAAATGGCTCTTCTAAATCTCAACCTGTACAGTAAGTCCCCTACATATAAACCTTCGACTTGTAAACTTTCAAAGATAAGAATGTGCATTTGCATGTCCAATCATGTAAGTAATTTCAGATGTCTGGTGTACATTGTCATGTGCATCCTCTCCAAGTTGTTGTGCTTTTGTGTACTTTACTGTGCAGTATTATATAGAGTGAGTGGAAGTGTTAGTCATTCAGTCATGTCCAACTCTTTGTGACCCCATGGTCTGTCCATGGAATTCTTCAGGCAAGAATACTGGAGTGGGTTCCCATTCCCTTCTCTGGGGGATCTTCCTGACCCAGAGATCGAACCTGGGTCTCCTGCATTGCAGGCAGATTCTTTACCATTTGTTTTACCAGGGAGACCCAATATATAGAGTACATTAGTGCAGTATCTGTATTTCAAGCCCAGGATGTCTGGAAGCAAGCATAAACACAGAGGTGATGTAGTCGGTACAGTGTAGCCAGTTCTGTTAGCGGGGTACCTAGGCTAACTTTGTTGAGCTTACAAACAAATTGAACTTACAAACGTTCTCTTGGGATGGAACTTGTTTGCATGTTAGGGACTTACTGTAATATATCTTGCTAGTGATTTACTATACAGGTGTCATGCCTGGTGCTTTTATACTAATTACTTTCTGTGTTCAAGTTTCAGAATAGGAGAAATGGAAATTAAAGTTTTCCTTTTTTCACTGTATAAATAGACCGTGCACACTACTCCAAGTTTATGGCAGTGGCTAGAAATGCGAAGCAAACTGATAAGAATGGGAAGCATTTAGAGTATCTAGGCAAATATCAAAATATTCCCTTGTTTCCCCTACTATGATTCAGTAAATAGAAGGTCATTCCAGAAACCACTCTGAGGGAGCCCAGTTACTTTGGAAGAGGAAAAAAAAAAAAATCAAACTGAGAGTGATGATTCAGCCTCAGAGTTGTGTCACACTCAAGAAACCCAAATATAATTCTGAATTTTACTCAAATATT
The DNA here is from genome assembly GCF_049115385.1 of Moschus berezovskii. Classification (NCBI taxonomy): domain Eukaryota; kingdom Metazoa; phylum Chordata; class Mammalia; order Artiodactyla; family Moschidae; genus Moschus; species Moschus berezovskii. The sequence continues at coordinate 128,360,908 of NC_142488.1, read as the reverse complement.
TCAAAAAACGTTCAAAATGCTATAATTAAGAACCCCCCCAAACACCTTTAAAAGTTCCCGTTCCCTCCATTTCTCCCATGCCTTCAGCTTCTACAAGCACTCAGAACTCTGCAAGAAACCAAGCCTTCAGGAGCTCTTCCCTATGTCAAATCCTTTTAGCCACGTGTCTTAAGGCTGTAAGATAAAATACAGTGGTGATTTAGTTGCTAACTTGTGTCCGACTCTTGCAACCCCATGGACTGTAGCCCACCAGACTCCTCTGTCCATGAGATTCTCTAGGCAAGAATACTGGAGTGGGTTGTCATTTCCTTCTCCAGGAGATCTTCCCGACCCAGGAATCAAACCCGGGTCTCCTGCATTGCAGGCAGATTCTTTCCAACTGAGCTATAAGGGAAACCCAAGATAAAATACAGGGGCAGAGTTAAATTGGAATCTCAAATAAACAATGACTCTTTATTGGTATACTACAGCCCATGCAATATTTGGGACAAATTTATAGTAAAAAGATTATTTGCTGTTTATCTGAAACTTATATTTAATCTAGTGCCCTGTATTTTTATTTGCTAAATATGGAAACCTGAACCTGTACCCCAGAAAGGCCAATAACGCTATGCTCCCACCCACTGGACCCACTGTGCCAAAAAACATCAGAGAACCTGGAGGCCCCATGTCCACTGGTTTCCTCTTGATCACAGTTGATGCAAGGACAAACAGCTGCTTGGGAGGCATTATTCCCCCCTCCCTCTCTCTGCCTTTTTTTTTTTTTTAAACCATAAATTCTCCTCATGGAGAATTTCTGGTGAATAAAATTCTCCTCATTATACATCACAGGAACTGAACTCAGAAGTATCAGAAAAAATCCCCAAAGTGACCTGGAAGAGACCAAAAGTTAAAACAAAAACAAACACTGATATGGACCTGATAGACAGAGTGCCTGATGAACTATGAATGGAGGTCTGTGACATTGTACAGGAGGCAGGGATCAAGACCATACCCATGGAAAAGAAATGCAAAAAAGCAAAACGGCTGTCTGAGGAGGCCTTACAAATAGCTGTGAAAAGAAGAGAAGTGAAAAGCAAAGGAGAAAAGGAAAGATATGCCCATTTTAATGCAGAGTTCCAAAGAATAGCAAGGAGAGATAAGAAAGCTTTCTTCAGTGATCAATGCAAAGAAACAGAGGAAAACAATAGAATGGGAAAGACTAGAAGATCACTTCAAGAAAATTAGAGATACCAAGGGAACATTTCATGCAAAGATGGGCTCGATAAAGGACAGAAATGGTAGAGACCTAACAGAAGAAGAAGATAATAGGAAAAGGTGGCAAGAATACACAGAAGAACTGTACAAAAAAATCTTCATGACCCAGATAGTCATGATGGTGTGATGACTCACCTAGAGCCAAACATCCTGGAATGCAAAGTCAAGTGGGCCTTAGGAAGCATCACTATGAACAAAGCTAGTGGAGGTAATGGAATTCCAGTTGAGTTATTTCAAATCCTAAAAGATGATGTTGTGAAAGTGCTGCACTCAATACACTAGCAAATATGGAAAATTCAGCAGTGGCCACTGGACTGGAAAAGGTCAGTTTTCATTCCAATGCCAAAGAAAAGCAATGCCAAAGAATGCTCAAATTAACCCACAATTGCACTCATCTCACACGCTAGTAAAGTCATGCTCAAAATTCTCCAAGCCAGGCTTCAATAGTACATGAACCATGAACTTCCAGATGTTCAAGCTGGTTTTAGAAAAGGCAGAGGAACCAGAGATCAAATTGCCAACATCCGATGGATCATCGAAAAAACAAGAGTTCCAGAAAAACATCTACTTCTGCTTCATTGACTATGCCAAAGCCTTTGACTGTGTGGATCACAATAAACTGTGGAAAATTCTAAAAGAGATGGGAACCCCAGACCACCTGACCTGCCTCTTGAGAAACCTGTATGCAGGTCAGGAAGCTACAGTTAGAACTGGACATGGAACAGACTGGTTCCAAATAGGAAAAGGAGTACGTCAAGGCTTTGTATTGTTACCCTGCATATTTAACTTATATGAAGAGTACATCATGAGAAAATCTGCGCTGGAGGAATCACAAGCTGGAATCAAGATTGCTGGGAGAAATATAAATAATCTCAGATATGCAGATGACACCACCCTTATGGCAGAAAGTGAAGAGGAACTCAAAAGCCTCTTGATGAAAGTGAAAGGGGAGAGTGAAAAAGTTGGCTTAAAGCTTAACATTCAGAAAACTAAGATCATGGCATCTGGTCCCATCACTTCATGGCAGATAGATGGGAAAATAGTTGAAACAGTGGTTGACTTTATTTTTCTGGGCTCCAAAAATCACTGCAGATGGTGATTGCAGCCAGGAAATTAAAAGACTCCAACTGCTTGGAAGGAAAGTTATAACCAACCTAGATAGCATATTAAAAAGCAGAGACATTACTTTGCCAGCAAACATCCATCTAGTCAAGGCTATGGTTTTGTCTGTGGTCATGTATGGATGTGAGAGTTGGACTGTGAAGAAAGCTGATCGCCGAAGAATTGATGCTTTTGAACTGTGGTGCTGGAGAAGACTCTTGTGAGTCCCTTGGACTGCAAGGAGATCCAACCAGTCCATCCTAAATGAGATCAATCCTGGGTGTTCATTGGAAGGACTGATGCTAAAGCTGAAACTCCAATACTTTGGCCACCTGATGCGAAGAGCTGACTCATTTGAAAAGACCCTGATGCCGGGAAACTTTGAGGGTTGGAGGAGAAGGGGACAACAGAGGATGAGATGGTTGGATGGCATCGTCGACTTGATGGACATGGGTGTGGGTGGACTCTGGGAGTTGTTGATGGACAGGGAGGCCTGGTGTGTTGCAGTTCATGGGGTCACAAAGAGTCGGACATGACTGAGTGACTGAACTGAACTGATATATAGAAAGCAGAGTAGAGCTTATCAGAGGGGAAGGGGTGGGGAGAGGGTGAAATAGTAAAGGGCATCAAATGCATGGTGACAGAGAGAAACTAAATTTTTGATGGTGAGCACACTGTAATGTATAAAAAAGCAGAAACAGAATTTTGTACATGTTAAACTTATATAATGTTATAGACCATTTTACCTTAATAAAAAATAAATCTAAAATTAAAAAAGAGAACAGCAGTTAGGAAAATCTTAAATTCATCCGGATACAAATATTACTTGGATAGTTGGTGATATGGAAGGATTATCATTACATTTTTAGGCAAGCTAATGGTCTTGTGATTGTGTTTTACAAAAGATATCCTTATATTTTAGACATACATGCTAATATACTTATGATTAAAATGGTTTGGTGTCTAGGATTTGCCTTAAAATAATCCTGTAAGGGGGAGAAGGAATATATGTGGATTTGTTATATTATTTTTTCTACTTCAGCATATGCTTGAATTTTCCATAAACGTTTCTCAAAACTAAGCCAGTTTATCACCTAAATAGGCTCTTCTTTAGAAAAGGATGCCGGAAACATCTACATCATCCCAGTATACCAGAGAAAAGAGGCTGCCTGAAGGAAAACAGTGACTGAGCTGAAACTAATCAGGGCTCAAATCAGTGCCTCTTTTTGTAACTGTTTGTGCTGCTAGCTGCTACATGGAAGCAATCATGCTGTTCTCAAGGCAGTCCACCGTTGATGATTTAGATGGACCAGAAACTGTGTGTAAAAGGAGTGAGCGCACTCATTCCAGTTGGGAAAGGTTCTGATTTATTTGATATTGGAATCTTCAAAATAGACTTTGCAGTAACCAACCAGAGACTCGTATACAGAAATCTCCCTCCAGTGCTCATATAGAGAAAGTACAATTTGAATGAATGCTTGATGGGTAGAACCTGTTAATGCCAGAGCCTCCCCCAGGCACTAGTATATTTCTCCTAAAGTGTCTGTGGAGTGCTGTGTAGAAACAGTTTCTCATCAAACGTGCTATTGGCATTGGGCTAGAATCCCAAATTACATCACTGTTGCCTTAGTCCTCTATTTTTAGGAAGGAAAACCTTTTTGCCATAATGAACATTCCAGGGGAAAGGCAAATCCTGATAGCCTCAGGGACAGTTGTTGTCCTGAACAAAGTAGATCCAGAAATGTTTACATGAGCTGCATACGGAAGCCTTCCTCCTCAACTGCATAGGCAAATTTGATTTTATCTGGCTGTGGTCCCCTTTCTCTGATTTGCTTGGCCACAGTCCGCCCACAGTTTTGGCAGTTTTTACAGAATAAGAAAAGCACCAACTAAAGAAGGAAAATTTCATCAAATTGAAGTCCAATGAACCAGGGTTTTTTTTTTCAATTAAATATGGATTTTTTTTAAAAAATGCAAATATATTCAAAATACGGTTTTGTATAGACATAGTGGGAGTAGGCAGTGATTTGTTTTCATTCAATTCAACTATAATGTTTATTGAATAACACTTACATACCAGGAACTGAGTTCTGGAGTTTGTTTGGAAACATGCCTTATATACAGAAAAAGATAGTTAATAATGACTTTCAAATTACCAGGGATCTTCTACAGATTGTATGGAAAGTAAGGATCCTCAGATTTTACTCATTTTGCTATCTTATTGTCACCTGATTTGGATGGAGTTGGAAGTTTGTTAGCAGTCCCAGTAAGTCTCAGATTCTTTGCAAACTTGCCTCTGTTTATGGCTACACAATGTCAGAATTTCTGGATGAAGACTGAAATGCTGACATATTTTTATTATTGAGTTCATCAGCCAGATATTATAACTGGAAATCACACACTGTGGTGATGAGAGCAAAGGACTTGGAATTCAACATCTGAGCTGGAATTCCTGTTGCACCAACTCACTAGACACTTGTCCTCAGAAGAAATTACTTAAACTTGATGGATCTCAGATCTCTCAACAACACATGAGGCATAATAACGCAGGCATCATGAGGTTGTTAGGAGGACTCAGTGGCTTTATAACTGATGCTTTTTTGGCTTAGAAATTTTTTATCTCTTAGTAACAGCTGTGCACTACTTTACCAGTCTAGGAACACATACTTTTCTTCAGAAGTAAAATTAATGACTTAGCAGTCATTTTTTCACCATGAGAACCATTTTTTTTCCCTCCAACACAGGGTTATTTCTATTGGCATAATCCCACTCCTCATTTCTAATAGTTCCCACTTGGCTCTTAACTTGGAAATCTGATATGCCCCCTTGATACTGAAGAACTTGCTTGCTTTGGGAAGGCCAGCTGGACTACGCCATCATGCCAAAGAGTATGAATACATACTCAAGAATTATGAAGAGACCTGACACCACTACTACCACCAAAATATCAGCATTACTACCACCATGTTTTCCATTAGGCCAACCCCACTTCTTTTGAGCACCTTGGGGTCAGGAGGAGAAGGGGACGACGGAGAATGAGATGGCTGGATGGCATCACCGACTTGATGGACCTGAGGTTGAGTGAACTCCAGGAGTTAGTGATGGACAGTGAGGCCTGGCATGCTGTGATTCATGGGGTCGCAAAGAGTCGGACACTACTGAGCAACTGAACTGAACTGAACTGACAGAACAAGCAAAAGTGCTTGCTCTCATAGATACACTGTTAAAAGTAAACCATCCCACATACTGATTTTTCACCTATTCATCACTGTGATGGCTTCATTGCTACTACTACAGTAACTTCCCATGCTCCAGAGAAAGAAGATAAAAGAGGAAATTCTCTCCTCTGGAGTTATGATCAGCTATGGTTCCCAACACTTTCACCCATGGTCTGTCTGGGATTTTTTTTTTTTTTTAGTCACACATTCTCAAATAGCTATTAATTCAAAGGCAAGACCAGGCACAATTTCCAATCTCCCAACATACTGTCCCACAAGCAGCCTCTCCTCTCAAAGCAGAATATAGGCTCAAATGATGAGCCTGGATGGCTGGTCCATACTCCATATTACCCCCATGATGAATTATTCTTTAAGGGACTGTTGGTCTTTGTTCAAGCTCACTGATCTCAGTTGGTACCATATCATCTCAAACATTAAAAATGTCCTAACAACATTTAATCTCAAAAAGGAAAGACATTTGTATCTCTATCCCTTCTTTTACTTTTTGTGGTAAATACACATAACACAAAATGTACCATTTTAACCTTTTGTAAGTGTGCAGTTCAGACACATTAAGTACACTCACACTATTCTGCAACTATAATGCAATCACCATTATCCTTCTCCAGAATGTTTTCATCTTCCCAAACTGAAACTCTGTACCCATTAAAAAACAATTCCCCATTTCCTTTTGCCCCTAACCCCTGGTAATCACTATTCTACACTCTGTCTCTGTAAATTTAACTATTGTAGGTACCTCATACAAATGGAATCATACAACATTTGAATTTTTGTGTCTGGCTTCTCTCACTTAGCATTATGTCTTCAAGGTTCATCCATGTTGTAGCATATGTCATAATTTACTTCCTTTTTAAGGCTAAATAATATTCAGTTGTATGTATATACCATATTTTACTTATCCATTCATTCATTGATGGAGATTTGGATTGTTTCAACTTTTTGGCTATTTTAAATAATGCTTCTATGAACCTGGGTATACAAATATCTTTTCAAATCCCTGCTAACAATTATTTTGGATATATACCCAGAAGTGAAATTGCTGGATCATATTCTATTTTCAAGTTTTTTTGAGGTCCATCCTTCTTTGCCAGTTGTCTTGCTTCCATAGTAAATCTGCCAATATTTTCCGTCACTCAGTTCAGTTCAGTTCATTTCAGTCGCTCAGTCCTGTCCGACTCTTTGCGACCCCAGTTCAGTTCAGTCGCTCAGTCGTGTCCGACTCTTTGCGAACCCATGGCCTGCACGCCAGGCCTCCCTGTCCATCACCAACTCCCAGAGGTCACTCAAACTCATGTCCATCGAGTCGGTGATGCCATCCAGCCATCTCATTCTCTGTCATCCCCGTCTCCTCCCGTCCCCAATCCCTCCCAGCATCAGAGTCTTTTCCAGTGAGTCAACTCGTCGCATGAGGTAGCCAAAGTATTGGAGTTTCAGCTTTAGCATCAGTCCTTCCAATGAACACCCAGGATTGATCTCCTTTAGGATGGACTGGTTGGATCTCCTTGCAGTCCAAGGGACTCTCAAGAGTCTTCTCCAACACCACAGTTCAAAAGCATCAATTCTTCGGCGATCAGCTTTCTTCACAGTCCAACTCTCACATCCATACATGACCAAGGGAAAAACCATAGCCTTGACTAGATGGTCCTTGGTTGGCAAAGTAATGTCTCTGCTTTTTAATATACTATCTAGGTTGGTCATAACTTTCCTTCCAAGGAGTAAGCGTCTTTTAATTTCATGGCTGCAATCAGCATCTGCAGTGATTTTGGAGCCCAAAAAAATAAAGTCTGACACTGTTTCCACTGTTTCCCCATCTATTTCCCATGAAGTGATGGGACCAGATGCCATGATCTTCGTTTTCTGAATGTTGAGCTTCAAGCCAACCTTTTCACTCTCCTCTTTCACTTTCATCAAGAGGCTTTTTAGTCTCTCTTCACTTTCTGCCATAAGGGTGGTGTCATCTGCATATCTGAGGTTATTGATATTTCTCCCGGCAATCTTGATTCCAGCTTGTGCTTCTTCCAGCCCAGCGTTCCTCATGATGTACTCTGCATATAAGTTAAATAAGCAGGGTGACAATATACAACCTTGACGTACTCCTTTTCCTATTTGGAACCAGTCTGTTTTTCCATGTCACTATTTCTCCTTTAAAATTCATTCAGTGGATGCCTTCTTCCCTTGCTGTCTCCAAGTCTCATGAGGTGCTCCTCCTTGTGTGTGCTCCATACCTCTGCCTTCTTACATACTAGACTGAACTGCCGATTTTCTTGTTTTATTCTTTTCCATTCAACCAGGAGCACTGTCAAGACAAAGAATCTCCCTATTTAGCACTACATTCTCAGCTTCCAGTATTTCACCTAACACATAGTGGGTTCTTGGGAAATGACGGGCCCATTTCCACAACCCCAAACATTCATTTGGTCTGCTTCTTATACCCACCTCCTCACAAGGAATTTATCTATTTGCTTTACCCCAGTGTTTCTTGGAAATGTTCACTTTTTGAGATTTCTGCAATATTAATATTTTTCCTACCCTTCCTATACTATCAAGAAACATTCTGGGGACAATTTGTCCCAGTCTTTAAAGGCTATGTCTAGATACTTCTCAAAACTGATCAATTTGTGACTTAGTCAAATGGCAAACTTAGTCATGTTAGTGCAATATATTTTGAGTTTCTAATTTCAAAAATCATAATATACTCGATTTTAATGAGATCCCAATTTTGTCTCATCTGCCTCTCAGCTGTTAGCCTTCTAGGTACAAGGTTAGGCTTGTTTTATTGTCTAGTGAAAATGAAAGCTGACAGCTCTATCCATACTAATCACATTAATGAGAACTTTTGGAACAAGCAGTAACAAGGCAACTCATTCCCTACATTGTGTTGGCATAATGGGCCCAAGGGGCCTTGCCTATTCACCCTGTGTTTCCCCTGCAGTATATAATTAAGAAACTAGCACCAAAAGAAGAATGGGAGAGTTCTGCATCACTCCTAAGTTAAAGTGAAAAATTCTAGATGAGTTCCTTCATTAGGCAAATGTCTTGGAAAACTATAGTCACAATGTTTTAGTCAGCTCACTTTAACAGTTACAGAGAGCACTTCTACAAGCAGCTCCAAAGGGAAATGTAGGTTTATCAAAGACACAAATCCCCTCAAGTGAGGCAGGAGTCACACAGGTCAGAGGACTTGTGGCCAGATGGCAATGAGAGGCAGCAGGGTAGTACACAGAGCTCTCCAACTTTCCCAGGAAAGTTCCCCCACAGAGAGCAGTGTTTAATGCATTGCTTTCAGATCTCATATTGAATCTTCTAAATTAATGAACATCTTGCATTCTAGTCAGTAACATGTTCATATTTGTTGTGAAATTTATAAAGGTGTATTTCCTTTCAAATCTTCATGTATACTTGGGACTGATAGTAGCGATAATAGGGATTCCCAGGTGGTGCTAGTAGTAAAGAACCCACCTGCTAATGCAGGGTCCATAAGAGACACAGATCCCTGGGTCAGGAAGATCCACTGGAGGAGGGCATGACAACCCACTCCAGTATTCTTGCCTGGAGAATTCCATGGACAGAGGGCTACAGTCCGTGAGGTAACAGAATTGGAAATAACTGAAGTGACTTAGCACACATGCAATCACAGTATTTGGGCTTATAGGTGGTGCTAGTGTAAAGAAACCGCTTGCCAAAGGAGACATAAGAGACGTGGGTTCAATCTTTAGGTCAGGAAGATCCCCTGGAGGAAGGGATGGCTGCCCACTCCAGTGTTCTTGCCTGGAGAATCTCCATGGACAGAGGAGTCTGGCAGACTACAGTCCATGGGGTCAGAAAGAGTTGGAGAGGAGTGAGCAACTAACACACACACACACACACACACACACACACAAGTTCACTAATACTTGAATGAATGAGGTCTAATAATGCATGAAGAGTATCATCCTAAGTCCTGAATGAACCTCATTTGGTCCAGAGTCCTGCTCCAAAAGGGGGATTTGGATCCATGATCTGACTATAAATTGACTGTTCTTGCTGTCAGGATACCATTGTGCTGGCCTTGGGACAACCCTTTTATGTAAGGCAATTGATAGAGTGCCTGGAGGTCAGTCATGAGAGAGAATTCACACTAGTAATTTGTACACAGAAGTGTTAATAGAAAGAATGATGTAATTAGGTAGGTGATAGTTAACTGTGAAGGGAGTAAAAGAGAATTCCAAGGTGTACAGAGGTAGTCAGTGCCAAGGGATATGTGAGTAGGAAGAGAACTGAGAAACAGAGACAGACCCCTGCAAGGCTAAGCTGCAGATTTCTGAGGAGACGTGGTGGCTGCCACAGCAATGTGCTGTACTTCTGTGATAATGAAGAAACTGGGGTGTTGGGGCATATGCTGGTGAACTGTGAGCGCAGCAGCCACTCCAGTGACAAAGAAACTTGCTAGAGGGTGCCTGCCTCTGAAGTGTAAGAGCAGCCTGCTGCTCTGGAGATGAAGAGATGAGCCAGAAGTGCCCTAGACTGAACCGTGAAGGCTGCTGGGACTTCTGCATGCTGCTCTGCTTGCTACCACACAGAAAATAGCACATAGAAAGAAGTCTTTTCTTACAGCTCCCTCTTTGCAGTCTCCATCCAGTGCCCTCTTTCTTGTTGTTCAGTCACTCAGTTGTGTCAGACTGGTTCAACAATTAAAATATTGATGTAATCCATCACATTAAAGAAGAATATCACAAGATATCAACTGCTGCAGAAAATAATTGGATAAAATTCAAAACCAATTCATTAATAATTATTTGAAAAAATATAAACAGGGGGAACTACCACAACTTCATACAGAGCATATAGAAAAACTTTAAGATAACTTTACACTTAATGACAAAAGACTAAAAACTCACACTGCTCCCCCAAATCAGGAGCAAGGAAAGGATGTATATTCTTACCACTCTCAGTCAACATAGTACAGAAATTGTTAGCCAGTGCAATAAGGCAAGTAAATGAAAGGCAAGATATACAGATCTGAAAGCAGCAAACAAAAATGACCCATTTTCAGATGACATGGTTGCCTAGAAACTCCCAAGTCTACAAGAAAATGAAAATGTTCTACAGCAAATATGTGATTTCAGCAAGATCACAGAATACAAGATAAGCATACAAAATCAGTTGTATATGCATATAATAGCATAAAAACCACGGACAATGAAATAAAAAATACAGAGGCATTTTTTTGCTATTCAGTGGCTCAGTCATGTCCAAATTTTGGTGACCACATGAACTGCAGCATGCCAGGCTTCCCTGTCCTTCACTATCTCCTGAAGCTTGCTCAAACTCATGTATATTGAGTCAGTGATGCCATCAAACCATATCGTTCTCTGCCATGCACTTCTCCTCTTGCCTTCAATCTTTCCCAGCATCAGGGTCATTTCCAATGAGTCAGTGATTCACAGCAGGTGGACAAAGTATTGGAGTTTCAGCTTCAACATCAGTACTTCCAATGAATATTCAAGACTGATTTCTTTTAGGATGGACTGGTTGGATCTCCTTGCAGTCCAAGTGACTATCAAGAGATTTCTCCAACACCACAGTTCAAAAGCATCAATTCTTCGGTGATAAGTTTTCTTCAGAAAGTCGAACTCTCACATCCATACATGACCACTGGAAAAACCACAGCCTTGACTAGATGGAACTTTGTTGGCAAAGTAATCTCTCTGCTTTTTAATATGCTGTCTAGGTTGGTCATAACTTTTCTTTCAAGGAGTAAGCGTCTTTTAACATCATGGCTGCAATCATTATCTGCAGTGATTTTGGAGCCCCCCAAAATAAAGTCAGTCACTGTTTCCACTGTTTCCCCATCTCTTTGCCATGAAGTGATGGGACCAGATGCCATTATCTCAGTTTTCTGAATGCTGCGTATTAAGCCAACTCTTTCACTCTCCTCTTTCACTTTCATCAAGAGGCTCTTTAGTTCTTCTTCACTTTCTGCCATAAGGGTGGTGTCATATGCGTATCTGAGGTTATTGATATTTCTCCTGGCAATCTTGATTCCAGCTTATGCTTCATCCAGTCCAGAATTTCTCATGATGTACTCTGCTTATAAGTTAAATAAGCAGGGTGACAATATACAGCCTTGACATAATCCTTTTCCTATCTGGAACCAGTCTGTTGTTTCATGTTCAGTTCTAACTGATGCTTCCTGACCTGCATACAGATTTCTCTAGAGGCAGGTCAGAATTTTCCACAGTTTATTGTGATCCACACAGTCAAAGGCTTTGACATAGTCAATAAAGCAGAGGTAGATGTTTTCTGGAACTCTCTTGCTTTTTTGATGATCCATCAGATGTTGGCAATTTGATCTCTGGTTCCTCTGCCTTTTCTAAAATCAGCTTGGACATCTGGAAGTTCATGGTTCACGTATTGCTGAAGCCTGGCTTAGAGAATTTTCAGCATTACTTTGCTAGCATGTGAGATGAATGCAATTGTGCGGTATGAGCATTCTTTGGCATTGCCTTTCTTTGGGATTGTAATGAAGACTGACCTTTTCTAGTACTGTGGCCACTGCTCAGTTTTCCAAATTTGCTGGTATATTGAGTGCAGCACTTTCACAACATCATTTTTTAGGGTTTGAAATAGCTCAACTGGAATTCCATCACCTCCACTAGCTTCGTTTGTAGTGATGCTTCCTAAGGCCCACTTGACTTCACATTCCAGGATGTCTGGCTCTAGGTGAGTGACCACACCATCGTGATTATCTGGGTCATGAAGATCTTTTTTGTATAGTTCTTCTTTGTATTGTTGCCACCTGTTCTTAATATCTTCTGCTTCTGTTAGGTCCATACCCTTTCTGCCCTTTATTGTGCCCATCTTTGCATGAAATTTTCCCTTGGTATCTCTAATTTTCTTGAAGAGATCTCTAATCTTTCCCATTCTGGTGATTGCCTCTATTTCTTTGCATTGATCACTGTGGAAGACTTTCTTATCTCTCCTTGCTATTCTTTGGAACTCTGCATTCAAATGGGAATATCTTTCCTTCTCTCCTTTGCCTTTAGATTCTCTTCTTTCCACGGCTGTTTGTAATGCCTCCTAAGACAGCCATTTTGCCCTTTTGCATTTCTTTTTCTTGCGGATGGTCTTAATCCCTGCCTCCTGTACAATGTCACAAACTTCCATCCACAGTTCTTCAGGCACTCTATTAGATCTAATCCCTTGAATCTATTTCTCACTTCCACTGTATAATCATAAGGGATTTGATTTAGGTCATACCTGAATGGTCTGGTGGTTTTCCCTACTTTCTTCAATTTAAGTCTAAATTTGGCAATAAGGAGTTCATGATCTGAGCCACAGTCAGCTCCCACTCTTGTTTTTGCTGACTGTATAGAACTTCTCCATCTTTGGCTGCAAAAAATATAATCAATCTGATTTTGGTATTGACCATCTGGTGAGGTCCATGTGTAGAATCTTCTCTTGTGTTGCTGGAAGAGGGTGTTTGCTATGACCAGTTCGTTCTCTTGACAAAACTCTCTTAGCGTTTGCCCTGCTTCATTCTGTACTCCAAGGCCAAATTTGCCTGTTACTCGATGAATTTCTTGACTTCCTACTTTCATTTCAGTTCAGTTCAGTCGCTCAGTCGTGTCCGACTTTTTGCGACCCCATGAACCACAACACGAAAGGCCTTCCTGTCCATCACCAACTCCCGGAGTTCACTCAAACTCATGTCCATCGAGTCAGTGATGCCATCCAGCCATCGCATTCTTTGTCGTCCCCTTCTCCTCCTACCCCCAATCGCTCCCAGCATCAGAGTCTTTTCCAGTGAGTCAACTCGTCTCATGAGGTGGCCAAAGTATTGCAGTTTCAGCTTTAGCATAAGTCCTTCCAATGAACACCCAGGATTGATCTCCTCTAGAATGGACTGGTTGGATCTCCTTGCAGTCCAAGGGACTCTCAAGAGTCTTCTCCAACACCACAGTTCAAAAGCATCAATTCTTCGGAGATCAGCTTTCTTCACAGTCCAACTCTCAGATCCATACATGACCACCGGAAAAACCATAGCCTTGACTAGACGGACCTTTGTTGGCAAAGTAATGTCTCTGCTTTTTAATATACTATCTAGGCTGGTCATAACTTTCCTTCCAAGGAGTAAGCGTCTTTTAATTTCATGGCTGCAATCAGCATCTGCTGTGATTCTGGAGCCCCAAAAAATAAAGTCTGACACTGTTTCCATTGTTTTTCCATCTATTTCCCAAGAAGTGATGGGACCAGATGACATGATCTTCATTTTCTGAATGTTGAGCTTCAAGCCAACCTTTTCACTCTCCTCTTTTACTTTCATCAAGAGGCCTTTGAGTTCCTCTTCACTTTCTGCCATAAGGGTGGTGTCATCTGCATATTGACTTTCTACTTTAGCGTGTATAATTTCTCCAGAAATTAAATATTATGTCAATGTGTTAGGACAGACATGGGACTACACAAATTAGTATAGGAGACTAGGAAGTCTAACAGCATCTTTTTTTAAAAGATTTTTAACCAGTCCTTTCATATCACCTCAACTTTAGCCATGCTTAAGTGTGACAAAGTAAAATTATTTCAGGTCTTATTGTTATTCCCCTCTGTAGCTACTTAGACTTCAGTTCCTTATGTTCTAAGTCATTTACCCATCTTCTGTCTACTGTAGATCTTTCAGATTTTTGTTTATTTATTTCTCCAGCTGAAACTTCTCTCCTGTTCTCTTTGTGGTTATGATTTATATGTGTCTTATTTTTGTTGTTGTTGTTTTAATGGGATTCAGGGTAGCAGCATAGATAATCACATGTTTTCATCTGCCACTTTTTATAGCTTTACTGTTGTATAATTTATATAACATAAAATTTTCCCACTCTAAGTATAGATTTCAATGATTTTAGTAAAATCAGAGTTGTCAAATCAGAGTTGTTCAAAATTGTTCATCAGAACAATTGTCCAAAATTAAAGTTGTGCAACTCTCCCTGCAGTCTAGTTTTACAACATTTCTGTCACTGCAAAAAGTTCCTTCACGTCCATGTGTAGCCTAAACACACTCTCAGATCCAAGCCTGGACAACCAGTGAACTGTTTTGTCTCTGCAGATTTATCTTCTCTGGAAATTACATTTTAAATGAATCATTCAATACATAATCTTTTGTATTTGTCTTTTCTCACTTAGCATTTTGTTTTTGAGACATAAACATAAAGACAATTTTTAATTAAAAAAAAGATTAAAGTGAGAAGAAACAGTCTATCAAACTTCAAGACTTATTATATGGTTAGAATAATCAAGACTGTACTATTGCAGAGGAATAGACACATTAAATCAATCAATAAAATAGAGAACCTACAAGTAGATCTACACAAATAAAGTTCAACTGATTTTTGACAAAAGTGCAATAGCAAATCAATGGAGGAAGGATAGGCTTATCAACAAATTGTTCTGGAGCAACTGAACATCCATATGTAAAAAAATAAAATAAACCAACCCAAAACAACAAGAACAAAAACCTTGACCTAAGGCTCAAAGCTTAAGAAAAATTAACTCAAACTATACCATGGAGTGAAATGTAAAACATAAGAATGTTAAAATTTTAGAAAAAGCATAGGAGAATACC
Source organism: Moschus berezovskii (assembly GCF_049115385.1). Taxonomy (NCBI): domain Eukaryota; kingdom Metazoa; phylum Chordata; class Mammalia; order Artiodactyla; family Moschidae; genus Moschus; species Moschus berezovskii. The sequence goes on along the minus strand of NC_142488.1, from coordinate 128,345,719 downwards.
TTCAAGATCTAGCGTTAAGAAAACATTTCATATACTTGACATTAAAGTATGATCCATAAAAGAAAAGACAGACTGGACCTCATCAAAATAAAAACTGTTACTCTGTGAAAGATCCAGATAAGAACATGAAAAGTTATGCTGCAGACAGGGAGGAAAAATATACACACCACATATCCTGCAAAGAACTAATACCTAAAACATATTTTAAAAAGTCTGAAAGTCAATAAACAAATTCAAACAATTCAGTTAGAAAATGAGCATAAGACATGAACAGATATTTTACTCAAGAAGATAGAGCAATGGAAAACAAGGATTGGAAAAGATGCTTAGCATCATTACACATTAGTGAAATGCTGATTCAATATCAGCACATCTATCAATGCACAGCTATCTGAATGGCTAAAGTAAAAAATATGTGAAAATGTAGAGAAACTGGGTCAGAAATATATTTCTTGTGGAAACGTAAAATGGTATAGTCACTATGGAAAACAGTGTGGCAGTTTCTTAAAAAAAACTAAAATGCAGTCACCATATGACCTAGCAATTGCACTCTCTGGCAATTATCCCAAAGAAAAGAAAACACATGCTCACATGTAAACTTGTACACAAATGCTTCTTTCTCTATAATAGCCAAAAATTGGAACCAAAATTCTGGCAGTTTCTTAAAAATTTAAAATAGAACCACTATATTACCTAGCTCATGGTAATAACTAAGATCATAGCATCCAGTCCCATCACTTCATGGCAAATAGATGGGGGAACAATGGAAACAGTGACAGACTTTACTTTTTTGGACTCCAAAATTACTGCAGATGGTGACTGCAGCACGGAAATTAAAAGACGCTTGCTCCTTGAAAGAAAGGTTATGACCAAACTAGACGGAATATTAAAAAGCAGAGATATTACTTTGCCAACAAAGGTCCATCTAGTCAAAGCTATGGTTTTTCCAGTGATCATGTATGGATGTGAGAGTTGAACTATAAAGAAAGCTGAGTGCCGAAGAATTGATGCTTTTGAACTGTGGTATTGGAGAAGACTCTTGAGAGTCCCTTGGACTGCAAGGAGATCCAACCAATCCATCCTAAAGGAAATCAGTCCTGAATATTCATTGGAAGGACTGATGCTGAAGCTGAAACTCCAATACTTCAGTCACTCGATACAAAGAACTGACACATTGGAAAAGACCCTGATGCTGGGAAAGATTGAAGGCAGGAGGAGAAGGGGACGATAGAGGATGAGATGGCTGGATGGCATCACCAACTCAATGGACATGAGTTTGAGTAAGCTCTGGGAGCTGGTGATGGACAGGGAGGCCTGGTGTGCTGCAGTCCATAGGGTAGCAAAGAGTCGGACATGACTGAGTGACTAAAACTGAACTCATATTACCTAGCAATTGAACTTTTTTGGTGATTATCCTAGCGAAATTAAAACTTGCATTTAGGGAGGGAATAAGCTGGTGGAGGAATAGGAAGGTGAAACCACTTTCTCCCCCACAAATTCATCAAAAGAACATTTGAACGCTGAGTAAATTCCACAAAACAACTTCTGAGTGCCAGCAGAGGACATCAGGCACCCAGAAAACCAGCCCATTGTCTTCGAAGTTCAGTTCAGTTCAGTCGTTCAGTCGTGTCGGACTCTCTGCAACCCCATGAATCACAGCACGCCAGGCCTCCCTGTCCATCACCAACTCCCGGAGTTCACTCAAACTCATGTCCATCGAGTCGGTGATGCCATCCAGCCATCTCATTCTCTGTCATCCCCTTCTCCTCCCGCCCCCAATCCCTCCCAGCATCAGAGTCTTTTCCAGTGAGTCAACTCGTCGCATGAGGTGGCCAAAGTATTGCAGTTTCAGCTATAGCATAAGTCCTTCCAATGAACACCCAGGATTGATTTCCTTTAGAATGGACTGGTTGGATCTCCTTGCAATCCAAGGGACTCTCAAGAGTCTTCTCCAGCACCACAGTTCAAAAGCATCAATTCTTCAGCGATTAGCTTTCTTCACAGTCCAACTCTCACATCCATACATGACCACTGGAAAAACCATAGCCTTGACTAGACGGACCTTTGTTGGCAAAGTAATGTCTCTGCTTTTTAATATGCTGTCTAGGTTGGTCATAACTTTCCTTTCAAGGAGTAATCGTCTTTTAATTTCATGGCTGCAATCAGCATCCGCAGGGATTTTGGGAGGCAGGAAAATATACAAAAGATAAAAAAGAGAGACAAAAGAGGTAGGTACGGAGCTCCGTCCCAGGAAGGGAGGCTTAAAAAAAAGAAGTTTCCAAACACCAGGAAACACTCTCACTGGCGAGTCTGTGGTGAGCCTTGGAACCTCAGAGGGCCACATAACTGGGAGGAAAAAGAAATGAATAATTGAAACCCACCATTTAGGGGGCCAATGGTAACTCCCAGCGAAGAAGCAGAGCAGAGGCCTGCATCCGCCATTAGCAAGCAGGAGCTGGGCAGAGAGGAGCCGGCTAAACTGCTTGGAGTGAAGATCAGGACTGAATGCCGCAAGGGCAGTCTGGGGGGGGGCTGACTGGAGATAGCAAAGCAGACTGTGGGATAAACACCCTGCTAAACGGCGAAAAGCCCTAACCTAAGACTCCGCCAGTCCCGCCCACAGAACAAAGGACTGAGCAGAGCTAGCCAGCTGTGGACAGCCCATCCCCCACCAAGACAGGGAGGGGAGGGCAGCCAGAGCCAGAAGGGGGCAATCGCGAGACCAGAGAGGCATCCCATACCAAACTGCAGGCAGGCTTCCTTGCTAACCAAGACTTCTTGGGTTTCTGGACGGTCGACATCTGCCTGAGAAGGTGTGCTGGTTGTACACCCAGAAAACCGAGCGGGAGGGACTGGGGAGGCGATAAGTCCCAGCGACTGCACTTGCCAAACACCTGGTCACCTGAGCTGCTCAGACTTGGAAAGGGCACAAGACGCAGGCCCAACCAAGTCTGTGCCTTTGTGGAGTACCCAAGTACATGAACCTGAGCGGCTCAGACCAGGGATGTGCTTGCAGCCCAGCGCCAGCCACAGAGAGTTCCCAGCAGAGCAACCTAGAGCCTGTGCAGTGTAGACTGGGACAGCATATACACCATGAGTGGGGGCAAACCCAGTGTGACTGAGAAACTGCGAGCACTCCCCACAGACACCAGAGATATTTGTCTGCAGCATCCCTCCCTTCCCAGAACAGAACTGAACAAGGGAATCTTAAAAATTATCCACCACCGCCCCCTAGTGTCAGGGCAGAAATTAAACACTGAAGAGACCAGCAAACAGAAGCTAAAACAGAGGTAACCATCTTGGAAGTGACAGAGAAGTCTAGAGGCTACTGCAAAAATAAGACTGAAAACCAGAGGCAGGAGGCTTAAGTCCAAATCCTGAGAACAACAGAGAACTCCTGACTCCAGGGAACATTAATCAATAGGAGCGCATCAAAGGCCTCCATACCTACACTGAAACCAAGCACCACCCAAGGCTCAACAAGTTCCAGAGCAAGACATACCACAAAGATTCTCCAGAAACACAGGAAAATAGCCCTGAGCTTCAGTATACAGACCGCCCAGGGTCATTCCAAGTCCACTGACATCTCATAACTCTTTACTGGACACGTCACTGCACTGCAGAGAGAAGAAATCCAGCTCTACCCACCAGAACACCGACACAAGCTTCCCTAACCAGGGAAACTTGACAAGCCACCCATCCAACCTCACCCATAGCGAGGAAATTAAACAATAAAAAGAACTCCACAAACTGCCAGAAGACAGAAAGGCCACCCCAAACACAGCAATATAAGCAAGATGAAGAGGCAGAGAAATACCCAGCAAATAAAGGAACAGGATAAATGCCTACCAATCCAAACAAAAGAGGAAGAGATAGGGAATCGGCCTGATAAAGAATTCCAAATATTGATCCAAAAACTTGAAAACAAACTGGAGTAACAGATAAATAACCTGGAGACAAGGATTGAGAAGATGCAAGAAAGGTTTAACAAGGATCTAGAAGAAATAAAAAAGAGTCAATATACAATGAATAATGAAGTAGATGAGGTCAAAAACACTCTGGAGGGAACCAATAGTAGAATAACAGAGGCAGAAGATAGGATAAGTGAGTTAGAAGATAGACTGGTAGATATAAATGAAACAGAGAGGAAAAAAGTAAAACGAATTAAAAGAAATGAAGACAATCTCAGAGACCACTGAGACAACGTTAAACGCCCCAACAACCGAATCATAGGAGTTCCAGAAGAAGAAGACAAGAAGAAAGACCATGAGAAAATACTTGAGGAGATAATAGTTGAAAATTTCCGTAAAATGGAGAAGGAAATAATCACCCAAGTCCAAGAAACACACAGAGTCCCAAACAGGATAAATCCAAGGTGAAATACCCCAAGACACATATTAATCAAATTAACAAAGATCAAACACAAAAAACACATATTAAAAGCAGCAAGGGAAAAGCAACAAATAACACACAAGGGGATTCCCATAAGGATAACAGCTGATCTTTCAATAGAAACTCTTCAGGCCAGGAGGGAATGGCAGGGCATACTTAAAGTGATGAAAGAAAATAGCCTACAGCCCAGATTACTGTACCCAGCAAGGATCTCATTCAAATATGAAGGAGAAATCAAAAGCTTTCCAGACAAGCAAAAGCTGAGAGAATTCAGCATCACCAAACCAGCTCTCCAACAAATGCTAAAGGACCTTCCCTAGACAGGAAACACAGAATGAGTGTATAAACTCGAACCCAAAACAATAAAGTAAATGGCAATAGGATCATACTTATCAATAATTACCTTACATGTAAATGGGTTGAATGCCCCAACCAAAAGACAAAGACTGGCTGAATGGATACAAAAACAAGACGACTGTATATATTGTCTACAAGAGACCCACCTCAAAACCAGGGACACATACAGATTGAAAGTGAAAGGCTGGAAAAATATATTCCACGCAAATAGAGACCAAAAGAAAGCAGGAGTAACAATACTCATATCAGGTAAATAGACTATAAGACAAAGGCTGTGAAAAGAGACAAAGAAGGACACTACATAATAATCAAAACATCAATCCAAGAAGAAAATATAACAATTATAAAAATACATGCACCCAGCATAGGAGCACCGCAATATGTAAGACAAATGCTAACAAGTATAAAAGGAGAAATTAACAATAACACAATAATAGTGGGAGACTTTAATATCCCACTCACACATATGGATAGACCAACTAAACAGAAAATTAACAAGGAAACACAAACGTTAAATGATACAATAGACCAGTTAGACCTAATAGATCTCCATAGGACATTTCACCCCAAAACAATGAATTTCACTTTCCTCTCAAGTGCATATGGAACCTTCTCTAGGATATATAACACCCTGAGCCATAAATCTAGCCTTGGTAAATTCAAAAAATTGAAATCATTCGAAGCATCTTTTATGACCACAATGCAGTAAGACTAGATTTCAATTACAGGAGAAAACCTATTAAAAATTCCAACATATGGAGGCTGAACAACACGTTGCTGAATAACCAACCAATCATAGAAGAAATCAAAAAAGAAATCAAAATATGCATAGAAATGAATGAAAATGAAAACACAACAACCCAAATCCTCTGGGACACTTTAAAAGCATTGCTAAGGAGAAGGTTCATAGCAATACAGGCATACCTCAAGAAACAAGAAAAAAGTCAATTAAATAACCTAACTCTACAGATAAAGCAACTAGAAAAGGAAGAAATGAAGAACCCCAGGGTTAGAAGAAGGAAAGAAATCTTAAAAATTAGGGCAGAAATAAATGCAAAAGAAACAAAAGAGACCAAAGCAAAAATCAACAAAGCCAAAAGCTGGTTCTTTGAGAGGGTAAATAAATTTGACAAACCACTAGCCAGACTCATCCAGAAACAAAGGGAGAAAAACCAAATCAATAAAATTTGAAATGAAAAAGGAGAGATCACAACAGAAAACATAGAAATATAAAGGATCATAAGAGACTACTAGCAGCAATTATATGCCAATAAAATGGACAACTTGGAAGAAATGGACAAATTCTTAGAAAAGTACAACTTTCCAAAACTGAACCAGGAAGAAATAGAAAATCGTAACAGATCCATCAAAAACACGGAAATTGAAACCGTAATCAGAAATCTTCCAGCAAACAAAAGCCCAGGTCCAGAAGCTTCACAGCTGAATTCTACCAAAAATTTAGAGAAGAGCTAACACCTATCCTACTCAAACTCTTCCAGAAAATTGCAGAGGAAGGTAAACTTCCAAACTCATTCTATGAGGCCATCACCCTAATCCCAAAACCTGAGAAAGATGCCACAAAAAAAGAGAACTGCAGGCCCATATCACTGATGAACAAAGATGCAAAAATCCTTAACAAAATTCTAGCAATCAGAATCCAACAACACATTAAAAAGATCATATATCCTGACCAAGTAGGCTTTATCCCAGGGATGCAAGGATTCTTCAATATCCGCAAATCAATCAATGTAACACACCACATTAACAAAATGAAAAATAAAAACCATATGATTTTCTCAATAGATGCTGAGAAAGCCTTTGACAAAATTCAACATCCATTTATCATCAAAACCCTCCAGAAGGCGGGAATAGAAGGAACATTCCTCAGCATAATAAAAGCTACATATGACAAACCCACAGCAAACATTATCCTCAATGGTGAAAAACTGAAAGCTTTTCCCCTAAAATCAGGAACAAGACAAGGGTGCCCACTCTCACCACTACTATTCAACATAGTTCTGGAAGTTTTGGCTACAGCAATCAGAGCAGGAAAAGACATAAAAGGAATCCAAATTGGAAAAGAAGTAAAACTCTCAGTTTGCAGATGACATGATCCTCTACCCAGAAAACCTTAAAGACTCTACCAGAAAATTACTAGAACTAATCAATGAATATAGTAAAGTTTCAGGATATAAAATCAACACACAGAAATCCCTTGCATTCCTATACACTAATAATGAGAAAATAGAAACAGAAATTAAGGAAACAATTCCATTCACTGTTGAAACGAAAAGAATAGAATAGTTAGGAATATATCTACCTAAAGAAACAAAAGACCTATAAATAGAAAACTATAAAACACTGGTGAAAGAAATCAGAGAGGACACTAATAGATGGAGAAATATATACCGTGTTCATGGATTGGAAGAATAAATATTGTGAAAATGAATATATTACCCAAAGTAATTTATAAGTTCATTGCAATCCCTATCAAGCTACCAACGGTGTTTTTTACAGAGCTAAAACAAATTATTTCACAGTTTGTATGGAAATACAAAAAACCTCGAATAGCCAAAGCAATCTTGAGAAAGAAGAATGGAACTGGGGGAATCAACCTGCCAGACTTCAGGCTCTACTACAAAGCTGCGGTCATCAAGACAGTATGGTACTGGCATAAAGACAGAAATATAGATCAATGGAATAAAATAGAAAGCCCAGAGATAAATCCATGCACCTGTAGACACCTTATTTTTGATAAAGGAGGCAAGAATATTCAATGGTGAAAAGACAATCTCTTTAACGAGTGGTGCTGGGAAAACTGGTCAACCACTTGTAAAAGAATGAAACTAGAACACTCCTTAAGACCATACACAAAAGTAAACTCAAAATGGATTAGAGATCTAAATGTAAGACCAGAAACTATAAAACTCCTAGAGGAGAACATAGGCAAAACACTCTCCGACATAAATCACAGCAGGATCCTCCATGACCCACCTCCCAGAATATTGGAAATAAAGGCAAAAATAAACAAATGGGACCTAATTAAAATTAAAAGCTTCTGCACAGCAAATGAAACTATAAGCAAGGTGAAAAGACAGCCTTCAGAATGGGAAAAAATAAAAAATGAAGAAACGGACAAAGGGTTAATCTCCAAAATATACAAGCAACTCCTGCAGCTCAATTCCAGAAAAATAAATGACCCAATCAAAAAATAGACCAAAGAACTAAACAGACATTTCTCCAAAGAAGACATAAAGATGGCTAACAAACACATGAAAAGATTCTCAACATCACTCATAATCAGAGAAATGCAAATCAAAACCACAATGAGGTACCATTTCACACCAGTCAGAATGGCTGCTATCCAAAAGTCTACATGCAATAAATGCTGGAGAGGGTGTGGAGAAAAGGGAACCCTCTTACACTGTTGGTTTGAATGCAAACTAGTACAAGCACTATGGAGAACAGTGTGGAGATTCCTTAAAAAAACTGGAAATAGAACTGCCATACGACACAGCAATCCCACTCCTGGGCATACACTCCGAGGAAACCAGAATTGAAAGAGACACATGTACTCCAATGTTCATTGCAGCACTGTTTATAATAGTCAGGACATGGAAGCAACCTAGATGTCCAACTGCAGACGAATGGATAAGAAAGCTTTGGTACATAGACACAATGGAGTATTTTTCAGTCATCAAAAAGAATGCATTTGAATCAGTTTTAATGAGGTGGATGAAATTGGAGCCTATTATACAGAGTGAAGTAAGCCAGAAAGAAAAATATCAATACAGTATACTAACGCATATATATGGAATTTAGAAAGATGGTAACCTTAACCCTGTATACGAGACTGCAGAAGAGACATAGGTATATAGATCAGTCTTTGGGACTCTGTGGGAGAGGGTGAAGGTGGGATGATTGGGGAGAATGGCATTGCAGCATGTATATTATCATATGTGAATTGAATCACCAGTCCAGGTTCGACGCATGATACAGGATGCTTAGGGCTGGTGCACGGGGATGACCTGGAGGGAGGATATGGGGAAGAGGGAGGTGGGAGGAGGGTTCAAGAAAGGGAACACATGTACACCCGGGGTGGATTCGTGTCAATGTATGGCAAAACCAACCAATATATTAATGTAAGGTAACTTGCCTCCAATAAAATAAATTTTTAAAAATTAAATTTAATTTAATTTTAAAAAATTAAAAAAAAAAACAAAAAGGAAAAATAACAGCTAAAAATGGAACTAACTTTAAAAATTATAATCAATGAATAACATTGTTACATTTTTATTTTATTATTTTATTTTTTTAATTTATTTATTTTAATTGGAGGCTAATTACTTTACATTATTGTATTGGTTTAGCCATACATTGACATGAATCTGCCCCGGATGTACGTGTGTTCTCCTTCTTGAACCTCCCTCCCACCTCCCTCCCCATCCCATCCCTCTGGTTCATCCCAGTACACCAGCCCCGAGCATCCTGTGTCATGCATCGAACCTGGACTGGCGATTCATTTCGCATATGATAATATACATGTTTCCATGCCATTCTCCCAAATCCTCCCACCCCCACCCTCTCCCACAGAGTCCAAAAGACTGTTCTATACATCTGTGTCTCTTTTGCTATCTCGTATACAGGGTTATTGTTATCATCTTTCTAAATTCCATATATATGTGTTACTATACTCTATTGATGTTTTTCTTTCTGGCTTACTTCACTCTGTATAATAGGCTACAATTTCATCCACCTCATTAAAACTGATTCAAATGTATTCTTTTTAATTGCTGAGTAATACTCCATTGTGTATATGTACTAAACTTTCTTATCCATTTGTCTGCAGATGGACATCTAAGTTGCTTCCATATCCTGGCTATTATAAACAGTGCTGCGATGAACATTGGATTACATATGTCTCTTTCTATTCTGGTTTCCTTGGTGTGTATGCCCAGGAGTGCGATTGCTGGGTCATATGGCAGTTCTATTTCCAGTTTTTTAAGGAATCTCCACACTGTTCTCCATAGTGGTTGTACTAGTTTTCATTCCCATTGACAGTGTAAGAGGGTTCCCTTTTCTCCACACCCTCTCCAGCATTCATTGTTTGTAGATTTTGATAGCAGCTATTCTCACCAGAAATTTCCACAGTTTAATGTGATCCACACAAAGTCTTTCGCATAGTCAATAAAGCAGAAGAAGATGATTTTCTGTAACTCTCTTGCTTTTCCCATGATCCAGCAGATGTTAGAAATTTGATCTCTGGTGCCTCTGCCTTTTCTAAAAGCAGCTTGAACATCTGGAAGTTCATGGTTCACATATTGCTGAAGCCTGGCTTGGAGAATTTTGAGCATGTCTTTACTAGTGTGTGAGATGAGTGCAATTATGCGGTAGTTTGAGCATTCTTTGGCATTGCTTTTCTTTGGGATTGGAATGAAGACTGATCTTTTCCAGTCCTGTGGCCACTGCTGAGTTTTCCAAATTTGCTGGCATATTGAAAGCAGCACTTTCACAGGATTCAAATCTTTCAGGATTTGAAATAGCTCAACTGGAATTCCATCACCTCCACTAGCTTTCTTCGTAGTGATGCTCTCTAAGGCCCACTTGACTTCACATTCCAGACTGTCTGGCTCTAGGTGAGTTATCACACCATCGTGATTATTTGGGTCCTGAAGATCTTTTTGTACAGTTCTTCTGTGTATTATTGCCACCTCTTCTTAATATCTTCTGCTTCTGTTAGGTCCATACCATTTCTGTCCTTTATCGAGCCCATCTTTGCATGAAATGTTCCCTTGGAATCTCTAATTTTCTTGAAGAGATCGCTAGTCTTTCCTATTCTGTTGTTTTCCTCTATTCCTTTGCATTGATCGCTGAGGAAGGCTTTCTTATCTCTCCTTGATATTCGTTGGAACTCTGCATTCAGATGCTTATATCTTTCCTTTCCTCCTTTACTTTTCACTTCTCTTCTTTTCACAGCTGTTTGTAAGACCTCCACAGACAGCCATTTTGCCTTTTTTGCATTTCTTTACCATGGAGATTGTCTTGATCCCTGTCTCCTTTACAATGTCACGAACCTTCCTCCATAGTTCATCAGGTACTCTGTCTATCAGATCTAGTCCCTTAAATCTATTTCTCACTTCCACTGTATAATCATAAGGGATTTGATTTAGGTCATATCTGAATGGTCAAGTGGTTTTCCCTACTTTCTTCAATTTAAGTCTGAATTTGGTTCATGATCTGAGACACAGTCAGCTCCCGGTCTTGTTTTTGCTAACTGTATAGAGCTTGTCCATCTTTGGCTACAAAGAATATAATCAATCTGATTTCGGTGTTGACCATCTGGTGATGTCCATGTGTAGAGTCTTCTCTTGTGTTGTTGGAAGAGGGTGTTTGCTATGACCAGTGCCTTCTTTTGCCAAAACTCTACTAGCGTTTGCCCTGCTTCATTCCGTACTCCAAGGCCAAATTTGCCTGTTCCAGCTGTTTCTTGACTTCCTACTTTTGTTTTCCAGTCCCCTATAATGAAAAGGACATCTCTTTTGGGTTGTTAGTTCTAAGAGGTCTTGTAGTTCTTCATGGAACCGTTCAACTTCAGCTTATTCAGTGTTACTGGTTGGCGAATAGGCTTGGATTACTGTAATAGTGAATGGTTTGTCTTGGAAACGAACAGAGATCATTCTGTCGTTTTTGAGATTGCATCCAAGTACTGCATTTAGGACTCTTTTGTTGACCATGATGGCTACTCCATTTCTTCTAAGGGATTCCTGCCCGCAGTAGTGGATACAATGGTCATCCGAGTTAAATTCACCCATTCCAGTCCATTTTAATTCACTGATTCCTAGAATGTCGACGTTCACTCTTGCCATCTCCTGTTTGACCACTTCCAATTTGCCTTGATTCATGGACCTAACATTCCAGGTTCCTATGCAATATTGCTCCTTATAGCACCGGACCTTGCTTCTATCACCAGTCACATTCACAACTGGATATTGTTTTAGCTTTGGCTCCATCCCTTCATTCTTTCTAGAGTTATTTCTCCACTGATCTCCAGTAGCATACTGGGCACCTACTGACCTGGGGAGTTCCTCATTCAGAATTCTATCATTTTGCCTTTTCATTCTCTTTATGGGGTTCTCAAGGTAAGAATACAAAGTGGTTTGCCATTCCCTTCTCCGGTGGACCACATTCTGTCAGATCTTTCCACCATAACCTGCCCGTCTTGGGTGCCCCACATGGCATGGGTTAGTTTCATTTAGTTAGACAGGCTGTGGTCCGTGTGATCAGATTTACTTGTTTTCTGTTATTATGATTTCAGTGTGTCTGTCCTCTGATGCTCCTTGGAAGGAAAGTTATGACCAACCTAGATAGCATATTGAAAAGCAGAGACATTACTTTGCCAACCAAAGTACATCTAGTCAACGCTATGGTTTTTCCCGTGGTCATGTATGGATGTGAGAGTTGGACTGTGAAGAAAGCTGATCGCCGAAGAATTAATGCTTTTGAACTGTGGTGTTGGAGAAGACTCTTGAAAGTCCCTTGGACTGAAAGGCGATCTAACCAGTCCATTCTAAAGGAGATCCGTCCTGGGTGTTCATTGGAAGGACCGATGCTAAAGGTGAAACTCCAATACTTTGGCCACCTCATGTGAAGAGTTGACTCACTGGGAAAGACTCTGATGCTGGGAGGGATTGGGACAGAAGGAGAAGGGGACAGCAGAGAATGAGATGGCTGGATGGCATCACCGACTCGATGGACATGAGTTTGAGTGAACTCCGGGAGTTGGTGATGGACAGTGACTTGGTGTGCTGTGAATCATGGGGTCACAAAGAGTCGGACACGACTGAGCAACTGAACTGAACTGATTCTGACCAGCATGAGATGGTACCTCATTGTGGTGTTGATTTGCCTTTCTCTGATTATGAGTGATGTTGAGCATCTTTTCATGTGTTAGCCATCTGTATGTCTTCTTTGGAGAAATGTCTGTTTAGTTCTTTGGCCCATTTTTTATTGGGTCTTTTATTTTTCTGGAATTGAGCTGTAGGAACTGCTTGTATATGTTTGAGATTAATTTTTTGTCAGTGCTTCATTTACTATTATTTTCTCCCGTTCTGAAGGCTGTCTTTTCACCTTGATTATATTTTCTTCGTTGTGCAAAAGCTTTTAATTTTAATTAGGTTCCATTTGTTTATTTTTTATTTTATTTCCATTACTCTGGGAAGTGGGTAATAGAGGACCCTGCTGTGATTTATGTCAGAGAACGTTTTGCCTAGGTTTTTCTCTAGGAGATTTAGAGTTTCTGGTCTTACATTTAGATCTTTAATCTATTTTGAGTTTATTTTTATGTATGTATGGTTTTAGAAACTGTTCTAGCTTCGTTCTTTTACAAGTGGTTGACCAGTTTTCCCAACACCATTTGTAAAAAGATTGTCTTTTCTCCATTGTGTATTCTTGCCTCCTTTGTCAAATTAGGTGTCCATAGGTGCCTGGATTTATCTCTGGGCTTTCTATTTTTTTCCATTGATCTATGTTTCTGTCTTTGTGCCAGTACCACACTGTCTTGATGACTGTTGCTTTGTAGTATAGCCTGAATTCAGGCAGGTTGATTCCTCCAGTTCCATTCTTCTTTCTCAAGATTGCTTTGGCTATTCGAGGTTTGTTGTAATTCCATACAAATTGTGAAATTATTTGTTCTAACTCTCTTTAAAATACCGTTGGTAGCTTGATAGGAATTGCATTGAATCTATAGATTGCTTTGGGTAGTATAATCATTTTCACTATATTGATTCTTCTGATCCATGAACATTGTATATTTCTCCATCTATTTGTGTCATCTTTGATTTCTTTCATCAGTGTTTTATAGTTTTCTATATATAGGTCTTTTGTTTCTTTAGGTAGATCTATTCCTAAGTACTTTATTCTTTTCGTTTCAGTGATGAATGGAATTGCTTCCTTAATTTCTCTTTCTGTTTTTTTATTGTTAGTGTATAGGAATGCAAGGGATTTCTATGTGTTGATTTTATATCCTGCAACTTTACTGTATTAGCTCTAGTAATTTTCTTGTGGAATCTTTAGGGTTTTCTGTGTAGAGGATCATGTCATCTGCAAACAGTAATAGTGTTATTTCTTCTTTTCAAATCTGGATTCCATTTTTTTTTTTTTTCTGCTCTGATTACTATGGCCAAAACTTCCAAAACTATGTTGAATAGTTGTGGTGAGAGTGGGCATCCTTGTCTTGTTCGTAACTTTAGGGGAAATGCTTTCAATTTTTCACCATTGAGGATAATGTTTGCTGTGGGTTTATCGTATATGGCTTTTATTATGTTGAGGTATGTTCCTTCTATGCCTGCTTTCTGGAGGGTTTTTATCATAAATGGATGTTGAATTTTGTCAAAGGCTTTCTCTGCATCAATTGAGATAATCATATGGTTTTAATCTTTCAATTTGTTAATGTGGTGTATCACATTGATTGATTTGCAAATATTGAAGAATCCTTGCATCCCTGGGTTAAAGCCCACTTGTATGATGTATGATCTTTTTAATATGTTTTTGGACTCTGCTAGAATTTTGTTAAGGATTTTTGCATGTATGTTCATCAGTGTTATTGGCCTGTAGTTCTTTTTTTTGTGGCATCTTTGTTTGGTTTTGGTATTAGGGTGATGGTGGCCTCATAGAATGAGTTTAGAAGTTTACCTTCCTCTGCAATTTTCTGGAAGAGTTTGAGTAGGATAGGTGTTAGCTTTTCTCTAAATTTTTGGTAGAATTCAGCTGTGAAGCCATCTGGTCCCAGGCTTTTTTTTGTTGGATGATTTCTGATTACGCTTTTTATTTCTGTGCTTGTGGTGGGTCTGTTAAGATTTTCTACTTCTTCCTGGCTCAGTTTTGTACCCCTGCCTTTTCTAAACCCAGCTTGTACATCTGAAAATTCTTGGTTCACATACTACTGAAGCCTCCCTTGAAGGATTTTGAGTATCACCTTACTAACATGTGCAATGAGCACAATTGTGCAGCAGTTTGAAAATTCTTTGGCATTGTCCTTCTTTGGGATTGGAATGAAAGCTGACCTTTTCCAGCCCTGAGGCCACTGCTGAATTTTCCATATTTGCTGACATATTGAGTGCAGCACTTTAACAGTATCATCTTTTAGGATTTGAAATATCCCTAATACCAGGTGAACTCGTATTCCCTCACCTCCATTAGCATTGTTCTTTTTGTTTGTTTGTTTGTTTATTTTTTTTTATTTTACAATATTATATTGGTTGGTTTTGCCATACATTGACATGAATTCGCCCCAGGTGTACATGAGTTCCCCCTCCTGAACCCCTAATTCTTCCTACAGCCCACTTAACTTCACACTTTAGTATGTCTAGCTCTAGTTGAGTGACCACATCATCATGGTTACCTGGGCCATTAAGACACTTTTATGTATAGTTCTTCTGTGTATTCTTACCACCTCTTCTTAGCCTCTTCTGAAATAAATACTGAATAAATGAATTTCAAACTTTAACTCACTTTATACCCCAAAATTTATTAAAAATGGATGGTAATCCTAATCATAAAAACTAAACAGGTGTACAACTTCCAGAAGCAACAGGAAAAAAAAAATCTACAACCTTGGCATAAGCAAATATTGTCTATTTACATAAGACAAAGAAGTATAAACCTGGAAAGAAAATAACTGATGAATAAGAATTCAGGAAAATTAGAAACCTCTGTTCTTCCAAAGTTTTTGCTAAGAAAATAAAAAGTAAGCCTCAGACTGGGAGAAAATATTTTCAACACATAAATCTGAAAAGGAATTTGTGTCCAGTATATATAAAGAACTCTGTTATCTCCATGATAAGAAACAACTTAATAAAAGAAAATAAAAATAAGCATTGATTTCTTGATTATTGAATTCTTAAACAGGAAGTTAACAAAAGAAGATGTAAGAATGGACTATAAGCATATGAAATGAAGCTTAATGTTAAATGTTAGTGAAGACGTGGAGGCACTAGAACTCTCAGAAATTTGTGTTGGGAATGTAGAAAGATACTGGGTTCACCAAAAAGATCATTCAGGTTTTTCTATAACATTTAATGGAAAAACCCAAATGGCCTTTTTAGCCAACCCAATACAACCACTTTTGAGTCATGGTGTGACAGATTCCAACAAAATTAAACATACATTTAACAAGTAACATAGCAATTCCATTCCTGGGTATTTATCTGAGAGAAGAAAACATATGTCCATATAAAAACATATATTAATGTTAAAAGCAGCTTTATTCAAAATACTTAAAAACTGAAAACAGCACAAATTCCCCATCAACAGATGAATGGATAAACACAATCACATGAGTACTACCCAGTAACAAAAATGAGCGAACTACTGATACACACAACAACATGAATAAGCCTGAAAAACATTTTCAAAAGAGTAAAACAGATACAAAAGAGTAAATGTGTATGATTCCATTTATACGGGGGTGGGAGGAGAGGGGAAGACAGAAAATGAGATGGCTGGATGGCATCACGGACTCGATGGACATGCGTTTGAGTGAACTCCGGGAGTTGGTGATGGACAGGGAGGCCTGGTGTACTGTGATTCATGGGGTCGCAAAGAGTTGGACACTACTGAGCTACTGAACTGAACTGAAGGGAAAATATAATCTATTATTATTTATAGTAGAGTAATGGTTGCCTCTTCACTTTCTGCCATAAGGGTGTTGGAGAAGACTCTTGAGAGTCCCTTGTACCGCAAGGAGATCCAACCAGTCCATTCTAAGGGAGATCGATCCTGGGTGTTGATTGGAAGGACTGATGCTAAAGCTGAAACTGCAATACTTTGGCCACCTCATGCGGTGAGTTGACTCACTGGAAAAGACTCTGATGCTGGGAAAGGTTGGGGGCGGGAGGAGAAGGGGACGACCGAGAATGAGATGGCTGGATGGCATCACCGACTCTGTGGACATGAGTTTGAGTGAACTCTGGGAGTTGGTGATGGACAGGGAGGCCTGGCGTGCTGTGATTCATGGGGTCGCAGAGAGTCGGACACGACTGAGCGACTGAACTGAACTGAACTGAACTGAATGGTTGCCTGGGGCTAGAGGTGGAGATTAGGATGACTTCAGAGAGACACAATGGAAATTTTTAAGATAATGGAAATATTATCTATTGTGAATGTATGGTGATTACATGGGTGTATGCACTGATCAAATCTCATCAAAATATATACTTTATTTTTTTTATCAGAATATAATTGCTTTAGAATGTTGTGTTAGTTTCTGCTGTACAATATTGTTAACCAGCAATATGTAAAATATACACTTTAAATGGGGCTTCCCTGGTGGCTCAGATGGTTAAAGAATCTTCCTGCAATGTACAAGCCTGGGTTCGATCCCTGGGTCAGGAATATCCCCTGGAGAAGAGAAAGGCCCACTCCAATATTCCTTTTTTTTTTTTTTACATATTTAATTTTTTCTTTTATTTTTTTCCTTTTGTTCACCTTACCCTCACAGTGTGTTGCTATGGAAACTGAATTTGTTTTATTTATTATTATTTTTTATATCTTCTCTACCTGGTGTTTTTTTTAATTTATTTTAATTGGAGTTACTTTATCACATGGATAGAAGAGCCTGGCAGACTATATAGTCCACGAAGTCACAAAGAGTCAGACATGACTGAGCAACTAATACACACACACTTTAAATATGCATATTTTATGTAAGTTAAATTTTAATAAGGCTATTTTTTTCTTTTTATTTTAATTGGAGGCTAATTACTTTACAATATTGTAGTGGTTTTTCTATATATTGCCATGAAGCAGTCATGGGTGTACATGTGTTCCCCATCCTGAACCCCCATCCCACCTCCTTCCCAGTCCCATCCCTCAGGGTCATCCCAGTACACCAGCCCTGAGCACCCTGTCTCATGCATTGAACTTGGACTGGCGATCTGTTTCACATATGATAAAATTCATATTTCAATGTTATTCTCTCTAATCATCCCACCCTTGCCAATAAGGCTATTTTAAAAGTAGAGTGGGGATGAGTGAACATATATACCAGTGTTGTAAAAGTTTGCTGAAGAAACTAGATTTTTATATTGATAGTTATGAAAGTGTTAACATACATGTTAAAAACAACTGCAGTTCTAATTTCTTCACAGTGAACTTCAGAGTATTAAATCCAGTTAATATGATGAAAAAGCAGATGGAGCAATAGAGGATTTCCAAGGACTCTCAGAGGATAGGACCCTCAAGTTCCCATTACACCACTGTGGGTTAAACACAAGATAATTTTTCATATTTATTAAGCATTTTTTATATACCAGACACCAATCAAGCAGTTTTAAAGGTATTGCCTGTGGATCTTATTATTTTCCTCATTTTATGTGAGGAAACGGATGCTGAAAAATATTTGGTAACTTATTCAATTTCATGGGGCTTCCCTGGTGGCTCAGATGGTAAAGAATCTGTCTGCAATGCATAGATGTAGGGTTCGATATCTGGGTGGGGAGGATACCCTGGAGCAGGAAATGGCAACCCTCTCCAGTATTCTTGCCTAGAGAATCCCATGGACAGAGGAGCCTGGTGGGCTTCAGTCCATGGAGTTGCAAAGAATCGAACACAACTGAATGACTAACACACAGACACACACACACTTTTAGTGTCACACAGCCAGTAAGTGAAAAGGCTGCAGTTCCAATCTGAGCTGTTCTGGCTCCACAGTTGGAGAACTTTCTTTTAAAGTGGTAACAAACTTTTGACCTTATAGAGTTTTAAAATTGAGTATACTTAAATCAAGATTGCCAGGAGAAATATCAATAACCTCAGATATGCAGATGACACCACCCTTATGGCAGAAAGTGAAGAGGAACTAAAAAGCCTCTTGATGAAAGTGAAAGAGGAGAGTGAAAAGGTTGGCTTGAAGCTCAACATTCAGAAAACAAAGATCATGGCATCTGGTCCCATCACTTCATGGGAAATAGATGGGGAAACAGTGGAAACAGTGTCAGACTTTATTTTTCTGGGCTCCAAAATCACTGCAGATGCTGATTGCAGCCATGAAATTAAAAGACACTTACTCCTTGGAAGGAAAGTTATGACCAACCTAGATAGCATATTAAAAAGCAGAGACATTACTTTGCCAACCAAGGTCCGTCTAGTCAAGGCTATGGTTTTTCCCGTGGTCATGTATGGATGTGAGAGTTGGACTGTGAAGAAAGCTGATCGCTGAAAAATTGATGCTTTTGAACTGTGGTGCTGGAGAAGACTCTTGAGAGTCCCTTGGACTGCAAGGAGATCCAACCAGTCCATTCTAAAGGAGATCAGTCCTGGGTGTTCATTGGAAGGACTGATGCTAAAGCTGAAACTGCAATACTTTGGCCACCTCATGCGATGAGTTGACTCACTGGAAAAGACTCTGATGCTGGGAAGGATTGGGGGCAGGAGGAGAAGGGGACGACAGAGAATGAGATGGCTGGATGGCATCACCGACTCGATGGACATGAGTTTGAGTGAACTCCGGGAGTTGGTGATGGACAGGGAGGCCTGGCATGCTGTGATTCATGGGGTCGCAAAGAGTCGGACACTACTGAGTGACTGAACTGAACTGAACTGAGCATACCATAAACTTATCTTTTACAGTATACAATTCAATAGTTTTTAATATATCCACAGTTTGAACCAACATTCATGCTGTCTAATTCCAGAATATATTTGTCACCCCAAAAGAAACATCAAATACATTAACAATTCTTCATCATTTCCCATCCTTCCCTCCCTCTGGATCCTAGCCACCACGAATAAGTTTTCTATCTTTATGAATTTCCCTATTTGAAGATTTAATATAAGTAGAACCATACAAAACATGAGTTTTTTTCTGTCTGGCTTCTTTCACTTAACATAATATTTTCAAGTTTCATCCATGTTGTAGCATGTATCAGTTTTCTCTTTATGACTGAACAATCGTCCTTTCAACAACACATTACATTTTGTTTAACCATTCATCAGTTGGTGAAAATTTTTGTATACTTCCCTAGCTTCTGGCTATTACAAGTGAGGTCTGCTCATGTAAAAAATTATGTGTCAATACATGCAGATGATCAACACACAACCTAAGTCTGAAATAATGGTTGTTTTGAAAAAGATCAAACAATGGCTTGGAGTTTTTCGTGACAGAGTAAAGAAAGCTTTTTTGAGTATGAAAAAGTGAATCATTAGGCAGACGACTTGGAAGAACAAGTCCTATGTGGCCAGGTCAGTGCAAAAACAGTTTGGGGAAATTTTTGGAATAGCTCCCAGGGACATGGCTCTCTCCAATTTCAGGTTGCTCTTAAGAAAAGAATTCATACTTTAAACAAGTAGCAAAAAAACTACCTAGGACTCAGAGTTCAAGGACCTTGCTTCCTCAAGAATAAAAGGATCAGAAAACAATTGATAGGACAAGGTGACTCAGTAGGTTAGGCCGTAAATGCTGGTAAGCCAGTAAGTGAACAAGGAGGACTTGGGACTAACAATGTTTTCAAGGCAGGCCAAGCTGGATAGAAGAATATGTGATCATGTACTTGCAGTTTACCAGGTTCATAATGAATAATGTATCTGGGGAGACTGTAGAGATCATCTGATATGATCTTTAGTGCATGAGGCAAAGAGGTCAAGAAATACATTGAGTCACGCAGCTAGTTAGAAGGAAAGAGTCTCTAAGATTCTTAACTTTTGGAGTGGTACCATTTCCATTATATCACACTCATTCATTCTAATAAAATAGCTATTTTACATAGTGGCAGTGTGTGGACCACACTGTAGTGAATATTGAGGGGGACAATATAACACAGGAAAGGTAAAAGGAACATTTCCCTAAAATCCTAAGGGTTCAATCTTGGAAGAAAATCTTAATCCTTTGGTAGGCAAAAAACCCAAACTATTTAGAACCCAGCCAAGCAGTGCAGGGGCGGGGATATTTACTTCATCATTTGGTTGAGAGTATATTTTTATTGTAAGTTATTGCATAACAATAATTAATTTGTGCAGCTAATGGGTTAAAACCCCTAAAGAACCTATGAAAATTTACGCCATTAAAAACTCCACTTCTTCCTCTCTCTCCTTGTCAGCTGCCACCTTTGTGCAAACACCAGCAACCTCAGACTGCACACTCCCTGCAGGAAGGAGGAACTGCTATGTACAGTACATAAGGAGCTACTCGGCGGCTCACTTGTTTTTAGCCAAGGCTATTTCATCATTCTTAATTCCTCAGGACAGAATAACCCTTACAAAGCAAAAGGCAATATGACATGATTAGATGCAAAGTTATGGCTGACCAATTTATTTAATCTATTTATGAGCTTCCCTCGTAGCTCAATCAGTAAAGAATCTACCTGCAATGCAGGAGACCCAGGTTCGATTCCTGGGTCGGGAAGACCCCCCGGAGAAGGAAATGGCAATTCACTACAATATTCTTGCTTGGAGAATCCACTGGACAGAGGAGCTTGGCAGGTTACAGTCCATGGGATTGCAAGAGTCGGACATGATTTAGCGACTAAACCACCACCACCATTTATGAGCTACTGTGCAGTACACTGGGGTTTCCCTGAAAACAAACACCACAACCGTTACTGGGGCCCAGAGTTACTGGGGCCCAAAATCGCTGGCCAGTTAACAGCCTACCAAGCCAGAAAGCAGCACACAGAGGGTGCCTACAAGCGTTAAAGACTTATCAAACCTGCATCACCGACTCGATGGACAGGAGTTTGAGGAAGCTCGGGGAGTTGGTGATGGACAGAGAAGCCTGGTGTGCTGTAGTCCATAGGGTCGCAAAGAGTCGGACACGACTAAGCTACTGAACTAAACTGAACTGAAAGCTGAATCCCCCGAAACCATCTGCAGGTGACTCGAAGGACTCGAGACTCTTAGGGTGCAGGGTTCTCCTAGTGCACCAAACTCTAGGTGGCAAAAGTAAGTTAGTGGAAATTCCCAAGAGTCCCCTCTGAGATTCTGAAATGGGAAGATCTCTTAAATAACATCACCTTTCCTCCTCTTACCTCCACCCCAACCCCTCCACATCTTGTGAAGGCCCTGCTTCCACAGCCTGAGAGCAATACACTGAATGGAGGAGGTGAGCTAGATTAGCAAAGGAGCAACGTGCCAGCCTGTGTGAGCCAAAGACTCACAAACATTTTCTCATCTGATCCTCAAAACAACCCCAGGAAGTAGGGATTATTAATGCCTCTATTTTACAAACAACAGAAAGCTCCAAGAAATGAAGGTAACTGTCCTCAATTTTGCAGCTAGAATAGGCAGGACTTTAACCTACACAAGTCTGACTTCATTGCCCATAATTTTTCGACATTAAGATGCCTTTCGAATCAGGTAGCTCTGTTGTAGGAAGGGGGATGCCCCCCTACAGGGCCCCAAGAGCGGGCTCTTGTCTAACACTCAGAAAAGAATTGTCCGAGGAGACACGGCTGACAAAGCAAGAGATTTTATTGGGAAGGGCACCCGGGTGGAGAGCAGTAGGGTAGGGGAAACCAGAACTGCTGCTCTGCCGCGTGGCTCCCAATCTCGGGTTTTATGGTGATGGGAATTGTTTCTGGGTGGTCTTTGGTCAATCATTCTAATTCAGTCTTTCCTGGTGGCGCACACATGCTCAGCCAAGATGGATGCTAGTAAGAGGGATTCTGGGAAGTGGACGAACAACCGGTGTCTCCTTTCGACCTTTTCCGAACTCTTCTGGTTGGTGGTGGCTTATTAGTTCCGTATTCCTTATCAGGATCTCCTGTCGTAAAACAACTCATGCAAATGGTTACTATGGTGCCTGGCCACGGTGGGCGGTTTTAATCAGTGTGCTTCCCCTAGCAGCTCCAGTGTCACCCCTTCCATGCAGCCCTCTTTACACACCTCCCAGCTCTAACTCTATGTCCTCTGTGTGTCCTGGTGGCACTGTTAATGCAAGTCTGTGTGTCTGATGCAAAGTGAGGCCAAACTGAAACGTTGGATTTGGAGCAGAGAAAGGTTTATTGCAGGGCCATGCAAGGAGTCAGCTCTTGCCTTAAAACTCTGAATCCTAAGGGTATCAGCAAAGCATTTTTAAAAGCCAGGCAAAGGAGGGGGTGTCAGGGTACAGGATAAGAACAGGCACAATTCTCTTACTGACTGATGACAAGGGAACAGGATGGTGTCACAGGGGTTAACTTTTTCAATTATTAGACTCCAGGAGGCTTGGAGTTCTCAAGGTCCTCAAGTAGTTAGCATCTTCAATTTGACTGAGGGGAGTTTCATATTTTCAAAACAACTCAGGAAATTTGCATCAAATAGAGTTATCTACAGGAGAAGGACATGGCACCCCACTCCAGTACTCTTGCCTGGGAAATCCCATGGACAGAGGAGCTTGGTAGGCTGCAGTCCATGGGGTCACTAGGAGTCGGACATGACTGAGCGACTTCACTTTCACTTTTCACCTTCATGCATTGGAGAAGGAAATGGCAACCCACGCCAGTGTTCTTGCCTGGAGAATCCCAGGGAAGGGGGAGCCTGGTGGGTTGCCGTCTATAGGGTTACACAGAGTCGGACACGACTGACACGACTTAGCAGCAGCAGCAGCAGAGTTATCTAGGTATTTCAGTTCAGTTCAGTTCAGTCGCTTAGTCGTGTGCGACTCTTTGCGACCCCATGAACCACAGCATGCCAGGCCTCCCTGTCCATCACCAACTCCCGGAGTTCATTCAAACTCATGTCCATTGAGTGGGTGATGCCATCCAGCCATCTCATTCTCTGTCGTCCCCGTCTCCTCCTACCCCCAATCCCTCCTAGCATCAGACTCCTTTCCAGTGAGTCAACTCGTCACATGAGGTGGCCAAAGTATTGGAGTTTCAGCTTTAGCATCAGTCCTTCCAATGAACATCCAGGATTGATCTCCTCTAGAATGGACTGCTTGGATCTCCTTGCAGTCCAAGGGACTCTCAAGAGTCTTCTCCAGCACCACAGTTCAAAAGCATCAATTCTTCGGTGATCAGCTTTCTTCACAGTCCAACTCTCACATCCATACATGACCACGGGAAAAACCATAGCCTTGACTAGACGGACCTTGGTTGGCAAAGTAATGTCTCTGCTTTTCAATATGCTATCTAGGTTGGTCATAACTTTCCTTCCAAGGAGTAAGCGTCTTTTAATTTCATGGCTGCAATCAGCATCTGCAGTGATTTTGGAGCCCAAAAAAATAAAGTCTGACACTGTTTCCACTGTTTCCCCATCTATTTCCCATGAAGTGATGGGACCAGAGCCATGATCTTCGTTTTCTGAATGTTGAACTTCAAGCCAATCTTTTCACTCTCCTCTTTCACTTTCATCAAGAGGCCTTTGAGTTCCTCTTCACTTTCTGCCATAAGGGTGGTGTCATCTGCATATCTGAGGTTATTGGTATTTCTCCCGGCAATCTTGATTCCAGCTTGTGCTTCTTCCAGCCCAGCGTTCCTCATGATGTACTCTGCATATAAATTAAATAAGCAGGGTGACAATATACAGCCTTGACGTACTCCTTTTCCTATTTGGAACCAGTCTGTTGTTCCATGTCCAGTTCTAACTGTTGCTTCCTGACCTGCATACAGGTTTCTCAAGAGGCAGGTCAGGTGGTCTGGGATTCCCATCTCTTTCAGAATGTTCCACAGTTTATTGTGATCCACACAGTCAAAGGCTTTGGCACTTCAGAGAGAAGCTAAAGCAGAGAATGTGGGGCGGGGGGAGCCCTGGCAAGGCCCTCAGACTTCTCCAACCCCTTTGCCATCCCATGGACTATAGCCCACCAGGCTCCTCTGTCCATGGGATTCTCCAGGCAAGAATACTGGAGTGGGTTGCCATTTCCTCCTCCAGGGGATCTTCCCGACTCAAGGATCGAACTCACTTTGTTAAGGGAAGCAAACTGACTGCAACTGCCCACTCTGGCCAGGCACCATAATAACCATTTGCATGAGCTGTTTTATGACAGGAGATCCTGTTATAAAACAGGAATATGGAACTAATAAACCACCACCAACCTGAAGAGTTCGGGAAAGGTCGAAAGGAGACACCGGGTGTCCGTCTACTTCCCAGAATCCCCCTCGCTAGCATCCATCTTGGCTGAGTGATGCATGTGCCTCCAGGAAAGACTCTGAATTAAAATTATTGGCCAAAGACCTCCCGGAAACTTATCCCATCACCATAAAACCTGAGACTGTGAGCCACCTGGCAGAGCTGTTCTCCAGGGTTCCCTTACCCTACTGCTCTCCACCCGGGTTCCCTTCCCAATAAAATCTCTTGCTTTGTCAGCACATGTCTCCTCGGACAATTCTTTTCCGAGTGTTAGACAAGAGCCCAGTTTTGGGCCCTGGAAGGGGTTCCCTTTCCTGCAACAACTTCTCTTGAGTGTCCTGCATTGGCAGGTGGATTCTTTATCACTGCACCACCACTGTGAAGCATCATTAGTTTGCCTAATAATATCTTAAAGGTGTCAGTGTATATATATTTGAGTGCTCCTCTAGGACAACTTGGAAAGAAGTTTCTGTTTTTAATATGATCATAGGCTTTCAGGTGCCCATCACAGGGCTGGTACAGAACAGGTTCTTATTAATATTGGTTGGACTGTGGCAAAGTTTGCCTTTTAAATAATTCTTTTTATTGAAGTGAGATTCACATAACAAAATTAACGATGACCCTGTGACTTTGTTATATGAATCTTTCTTCAATAAAAAGAATTGAATTAAGTGGCATTTAGTACCTCCACAATATTATGCAACCCATCATCATTACCTAGTTTGAAAGCATTTTGTCACCCCAAAAGGAAACCCCATACCCATTAGACAGTTGTCTCCCGTTTCCCACTCCCTGACCCTCTGACAATCACTATTCTGCTATTTCTATAGATTTACCTATTCTAAATAGTTCATATAAATTGAATCACATAATATGCAACCTTTTATGTCTGTTTTTTCCCACTTAGCATAATGTCTTTGAGGTTTATCCATGTTACAGCAGATTTTGTTAGTGATGGTTTTCCAGAGAAACAGAACCAATAGGAAATAGATATCTCTATCGCCTATCTGTATATCTACCATCTATATACATATATAGAGAAATTATGAGGAATTGGCTCAAGCAATCTTGGAGTCTGAGAAGTCTCATGAGTATCCATATGTAAGTTGGAGACCCAGGAAAGCTGGTAGTGCAATCAGTCTAAGTCCAAAAACCTGAGAACCAAGAGAGTGTAGTGTAAGGTGTAGTCTGAGTCCAAGGGCAGGAGAAGCCTGATTCTGAGTTTAGTTAGGCTGAGGAGACCAAATTCTCCCTTCCTCCACCTTTTCTTGTTCTGTTCAGGCAACTCAGATGCTAATCTCATTTGGAAACACCCTCACAGACACATCCAGAAATAATGTTTACCATGACCCAGTCAAGTGAACACACAAAACTAACCATCATTCAGTTCAGTCGCTCAGTCGTGTACGACTCTCCACGACCCCATGAATCACAGCATGCCAGGCTTCCCTGTCCATCACCAACTCCCAGAGTACACTCAAACTCATGTCCACAGAGTCGGTGATGCCATCCAGCCATCTCATTCTCGGTTGTCCCCTTCTCCTTCCTCCCCCAACCTTTCCCACCATCAGAGTCTTTTCCAGTGAGTCAACTCGTCGCATGAGGTGGCCAAAGTATTGCAGTTTCAGCTTTAGCATCAGTCCTTCCAATGAACATCCAGGATTGATCTCCTTTAGAATGGACTGGTTGGATCTCCTTGCAGTATAAGGGACTCTCAAGAGTCTTCTCCAACACCACAGTTCAAAAGCATCGATTCTTCGGCGATCAGCCTTCTTCACAATCCAACTCTCACATCCATACATGACCATGGGAAAAACCATTGCCTTGACTAGACGGACCTTGGTTGGCAAAGTAATGTCTCTGCTTTTTAATATACTATCAAGGTTAGTCATAACTTTCCTTCCAAGGAGCAAGCGTCTTTTAATTTCATGGCTGCAATCAGCATCTGCAGTGATTTCGGAGCCCAAAAAAATAAAGTCTGACACTGTTTCCACTGTTTTTCCATCTATTTCCCATGAAGTGATGGGACCAGATGCCATGATCTTTGTTTTCTGAATGTTGAGCTTCAAGCCAACCTTTTCACTCTCCTCTTTCACTTTCATCAAGAGGCTTTTGAGTTCCTCTTCACTTTCTGCCATAAAGGTAGTGTCATCTGCATATCTGAGGTGATTGATATTTCTCCCAGCAATCTTGATTCCAGCTTGTGCTTCTTCCAGCCCAGCGTTCCTCATGATGTACTCTGCATATAAGTTAAATAAGCAAGGTGACAATATACAACCTTGACGTACTCCTTTTCCTATTTGGAACCAGTCTGTTGTTCCATGTCCAGTTCTAACTGTTGATTCCTGACCTGCATACAGGTTTCTCAAGAGGCAGGTCAGGTGGTCTGGGATTCCCATCTCTTTCAGAATGTTCCACAGTTTATTGTGATCCACACAGTCAAAGGCTTTGGCATAGTCAATGAAGCAGAAATAGATGTTTTTCTGAAACTCTCTTGCTTTCTCCATGATCCAGCGGATGTTGACAATTTGATCTCTGGTGCCTCTGCCTTTCCTAAAACCTGCTTGAACATCTGGGAGTTCACGGTTTACATACTGCTGAAGCCTGGCTTGGAGAATTTTGAGCATGACTTTACTAGCGTGTGAGATGAGTGCAATTGTGCGGTAGTTTGAGCATTCTTTGGCATTGCCTTTCTTTGGGATTGGAATGAAGACTGACCTCTTCCAGTCCTGTGGCCACTGCTGAGTTTTCCAAATCTGCTGGCATATTGAGTGCAGCACTTTCACAGAATCATCTTTCAAGACTTGAAATAGCTCAACTGGAATTCCATCACCTCCACTAGCTTTGTTAGTAGTGATGCTTTCTAAGGCCCACTTGACTTCACATTCCAAGATGTCTGGCTCTAGGTCAGTGATCACGTTATCGTGACTATCTTGGTCGTGAAGATCTTTTTTGTACAGTTCTTCTGTGTATTCCTGCCACCTCTTCTTAATATCTTCTGCTTCTGTTAGGTCCATACCATTTCTGTCCTTTATCGAGCCCATCTTTGCATGAAATGTTCCCTTGGAATCTCTAATTTTCTTGAAGAGGTCTCTTGTTTTTCCTATCCTGTTGTTTTCCTCTATTTCTTTGCATTGATCACTGAGGAATCTTTCTTATCTCTCCTTGCTATTCTTTGGAACTCTGCATTCAGATGCTTATATCTTTCCTTTTCTCCTTTGCTTTTTGCCTCTCTTCTTTTCACAGCTATTTGTAAGGCCTCCTCAGACAGCCATTTCGCTCTTTTGCATTTCTTTTCCATGGGGATGGTCTTGGTCCCTGTCTCCTGTACAATGTCACGAACCTCCGTCCAGAGTTCATCAGGCACTCTATCAGTAAGATCTAGTCCCTTAAATCTATTTCTCACTTCCACTGTATAATCATAAGGGATTTGATTTAGGTCATATCTGAATGGTCTAGTGGTTTTCCCTACTTTCTTCAATTTAAGTCTGAATTTCTCAAAAAGGAGTTCATGATCTGAGCCACAGTCAGCTCCTGGTCTTGTTTTTGCTAACTATATACAGCTTCTCCATCTTTGGTTGCAAAGAATATAATCAATCTGATTTCGGTGTTGACCATCTGGTGATGTCCATGTGTAGAGTCTTCTCTTGTGTTGTTGGAAGAGGGTGTTTGCTATGACCAGTGCATTCTCTTGACAAAACTCTATTAGACTTTGCCCTGCCAAACTGAAATCATAATCACAGGAAACTAGCCGATCTGATCACATGTACACAGCCGAATGTGGTCCATTGGAGAAGGGAATGGCAAACCACTTCAGTATACTTGCCTTGAGAACCCCATGAACAGTAACAAAGGGCAAAATGATAGGATACTGAATGAGGAATTCCCCAGGTCGGTAGGTGCCCAGTATGCTACTGGAGCTCAGTGGAGAAATAACTATAGAAGGAATAAAGTGATGGAGCAAAAGCAAAACCAATACCCAGCTGTGGATGTGACCAGTGATAGAAGCAAGGTCCGGTGCTGTAAAGGGCAATATTGCATAGGAACCTGGAATGTTAGGTCCATGAATCAAGGCAAATTGGAAGTGGTCAAACAGGAGATGGCAAGAGTGAACGTCGACATTCTAGGAATCAGTGAATTAAAATGGACTGGAATGGGTGAATTTAACTCGGATGACCATTATATCTACTACTGTGGGCAGGAATCCCTTAGAAGAAATGGAGTAGCCATCATGGTCAACAAAAGAGTCTGAAATGCAGTACTTGGATGCAATTTAAAAACGACAGAATGAGTTCTGTTCGTTTCCAAGGCAAACCATTCAACATTACAGTAATCCAGGCCTATGCCCCAACCAGTAATGCTGAAGAAGCCGAAGTTAATCGGTTCTATGAAGACCTACAAGACCTTTTAGAACTAACACCCAAAAAAGATGTCCTTTTCATTATAGGGGACTGGAATGCAAAAGTAGGAAGTCAAGAAACACCTGGAGTAACTGGCAAATTTGGCCTTGGAACACGGAATGAACCATCATTAATACACCTAAACTTCAGTCCTTTCTGTGGCTGAATAATATTTCATTGCATGGAAATATCACATTTTCTTTATTTGTTCATTTGGTGATGGACACTCTATGATGGAACCCAGTAGGTCTGACTCCAGCACGTTCCTTTGTATTAGTGCTCTTTTCTAGTACTTTTTAAATGTGTTCCATAGGATTATCTATGAGGGCATTGGACTAGGGGGATGGTAAACAGACAGAGCCAAATGGATGTAGCCCAGGCTTCATTTCAGTTTTAACTGGAGTAGCTCTGATATGTCTATTTTATATAATGCAGTTCTACTTAAGATTTCTATTTTTTTAAAAAAAAGAAAATACATAGGATTTTAGAAAACACTCTTCCTCAGTTATTTACACATGGTCTAGAGACCTCCTTCACTATTCTTTTCTTTGGCTGATACCTTCTTAAGGTCTCAGTAGGATCATTACTTCCTCACAGATACCATGATTACCCTTTATCCTATTCTGTGCTCTTGGTGATTGTGTACTTATTTTTCATGATCACTCAATGAAGATCTACCTGCCCTATTAGATTGCAAGGTCCCAGAGTGCAACAATCATGACTGTGGTTTACGATCATGGCCCCAGCACATAGCACACATCCTGGCATGTAGTAAATGTCTAATATGTGCTTGTGGAGTGCTTGAATGACTGTCACATGGGATAAACCACCACGTGGCTAGGAGACAGTGGGATTGATTTGTGTTTTAGCAAATCCTTGCCTCCTTATCCCAAAAGGAGGGTTGAAGATGGAGCAATCAGGTCTTGCTTTAAATATAGATATTGTGAAGCAGGCAAGACTTCCAGCTGCCTCACAGATTATATTAAGGAATCAAGCTCTCCATCGGTGCATTTAAAGGTCCATTCTGTGACCCGGGACTACATCAGCAGTATCCCTTGTGGTACCAGTAACACTCAGAATGAAGAGGAAAAGTTAAAATTTTACATAACCTCCTGCTCATTCTGCCTCTGTAACTCAGCTTGCTCCTTGCAAAGTTTGGATCACATAGGTCTCAGAAAGTGGGGACTCAATGCTAGGAACTGGAGCTTATCTCACTCACCTTTGTCCTGCTCTTTGCAATCGCCCAGCCCCTGCAAACCCACAAACCCGCTTAATCATGCCTCTTTGGTGTATAAAAACTCTGTAACCCCTTTGTTCAGGGCTCAGAGCTTGGAGTGTTAACTCCTCTGGGCGCACCAGTGTAATAAATCTGAGTTCTCCAACTCTCTGAGTGTGGTGTTGGTTTCTTGAGTACTGGTGTCTGCAACAAGAGTGCTTTCTTTGTTTTGAGATCTAGTTGAGGTCCAACAGTTTGAATCAAACCTGGACTCAACTACTGGGGCAGTCAGTCAGAGGGCAGGCCAGTCCAGGACCTGGCCACAACTCTGGCTATGTGGAATCCTCTGGGCAAGTTGTTGTCTTCAAAGAGCCTTAGGCTTCAGCTACTTCAGGGGCACAGGTATGTACCAGCAAAGGCAGTACCATACTGGCTTGCAGCTTGAGGGTGAGTGTCACTCAAATGAAGCTGAGGAAGTTTCATACCAGTAACCTGAGTAAAATACTCCAGAGCCTAGCAGTATTGGGATAGTTCAAAACCATGCATCAGGGAAGGCCAGCTGTGGGTACTTGACGTGTTGCTTTCTATAAGCATCTCCTAGGAGGCTACCCCTGGAAGAAGCAAAGAGAGCAGAGGACTGTTGTGAGGGCTGGTGATCATGGGTATGGTTGTGATAAGGGCTCATTAGAAGGGTCCCTTTTGAAGACTCTGCTTCACCCTGTTCATCTCATCCATGACTGAGGATAGATGAGACAAGAAGCATGTCACTTGGTCCCAACTCAGCGTGGAACTTTGAGAAATCAGTGGGACTGCCAAGAAAATGACCAAAAGCTTCCCACTCTTTCCTTCCTTTTCTGACTTTGCTCACAGAAATTCCTAAGAGGAGCTGGCAGAAAGGAATGAAGGGGAAATAATGCTGTCAGAGAGCACAGATGTGCAGACAGACAGCCCTAGATTGCATTTCCAAATTTGTAATTGATAAGGAAACACAGGACAAGTCAACTCCTCCTTTATGAGTTTTAAATTTCTCATCCACAACATGAATATGACTCTTTCAGCAATGTTGTGGTCACTGAACAAAAAAATAATATGCCTAGCAAGATGTCTGATATATACAAAGTAGTCAACAAATGTTAGAGTTTTTATCCCATCCCATAGGCCCAGTTTGTGAGGCAAGAAAAGTTTTTAGCAAAGATGAAGGCAGCATTTGTGTCGCCTTCCCCCAAAAGTAGTCGTTCAAACAGATAATGCAGCTATACCATGAGTTCCTTTTACAACCTCTCTGCATTTCTTCTCTACTCTCTTACCAGTTCTCACTTTCTCAGCCCTCTTTCAAGCAAGTCTGGCCTTTCTATCACTTCCTTATACAGGTCTTTGAAAGAGTGAAATTCTTAAAGAAAAACATTGGGATAAATTAGGAGTTTGGGTTTAATATATACATGCTACTATATAAAAGATAGATAATAAACAAGGTCCTACTGTATAGTACAGGGAGCTCTACTCAATATTCGGTAATAACCTAGATGGGAAAACAATGTATGTGCATAAATGAATCACTTTGCTATACACCTGAAACTAACACATCATTGTAAATCACCTATGTGTATGTGCTTGCTCAGTCACTAAGTCATGTCCAACTGTTTGCAGTCCCATGGACTATAGCCTACCAAGCTCCTCTGTCCATGGGATTCTTCAGGCAAGAATACTGGAGTGGGTTGCCATGCCCTTCTCCAGGGGATCTTCCTAACCCAGGGACAGAATCCACATCACCTACATCTCCTGCATTGCAGGCAGACCCACTGAGCCAGCTGGGAAGCCTGCATATCAACAATACTCCAATGTAAAATAAAAATTAAATTAAAAAAGAAAGATGCACAAAATCTACATGAAAAATTAGAATCTTCTATTAAAGAAAAAATCATCAGCTAATCATCTATAAAATAAAGTATATGTCAAATTAATATATTCAAACAGATGAAATGCTATTAAAGGAAATCATGTCACTGCATATCAATCTTCTTTGAAATAATGGATTTTAAAAAGTAATAAATGTTCAACAGCAGACAGCTAGATAGGATCTTAATTCATAACTGGTGAAAATGTGAAATAACACAAGAATTCTGAAAAAAATAACATGGACATTTACAATAAAAGTGACAATTATAAACTATTTTCTTCTCATATGTGAATCTTGTGGGAATTATACTCTAAGAAAGTAAGCCAGAATAATTTTAAAAACTAATATGAAGTATTTAATTTGTTGTAAAGTTTCAGTAAAAGCACATATGATTTAATAAACTATAGTTTAATAACTATAAAATATACTACAATTGGCAATAATGCTTATGAAAAATGTGTTTAGATATGGAATTTTAGATTTAGCATAATAAAAAATAAAAGCTGGAGGGGGATTGTGAGAAAAAATCCAATACCCATAAAGACGAAATAAAAGTAATTTTTCATTACTTCCTAATAAAACTGAGTCAGAAAAGTAGTAGAAAGAGCAATAAAATAACCAGAATCATAATAAAGCCAATATAGTTAAAAGGAATATTACAGACTTGAAGTTTAATAGTGTCACTGATTAGAATTGTTTAAGCAATTGAATAGAATGTGTGTATTATTTTTTAACCCTGTATACGAGACAGCAAAAGAGACACAGATGTATAGAACAGTCTTTGGGACTCTGTGGGAGAGGGTGAGGGTGGGATGATTTGGGAGAATGGCATTGAAACACGTATGTTTTCATATGTGAAATGAATCACTAGTTCAGGGTCGATGCATGTTATAGGATGCTCGGGGCTGGCATGCGGGGATGACCCAGAGGGAGGATAAAGGGAGGAGGGAGGTGGGAGGAGGGTTCAGGAGGGGGAACTTATGTAAACCCGGGGCGAATTCATGTCAATGTATGGCAAAACCAACCAATATAATATTGTAAAATAATTTTCCTCCAATAAAAAATAAATTAATTACTAAAAAAAAAAAGAAAAAAACTAATTTATAAAACAAGCAAAAACACTGGCAGGGACTAACATTCTCCTAAGTCCAGTTTCACATTAAATGTAAGAATCACATCTTGCTTCCGCTTTAACACCTTTGGTAGTTCACTGCCCACTGAAGCAGCCCCTCCCATTTTGGAGTAGCTTCAGCTTTATCTATTTTAAAGAAGGAACCCGGATATTAGCAGATGTGATCCAGCTGCTGAGAATCTTTTCAAAGCCTCAGTTGGGCACACATGGGCTGATAAAGGAACTGAATATTTGAAATGGCACAGTGAGGGAAAAATCTAGAAAATCTGTTGAACAATGAATTGGAGGAGCCATGAAAAAGTGACAGAGGGAACAACCTCAGAACAAAACAAGTTTCAATGATTGAGGATAACATGCTGGGTCTCTGGTGGCTGCGGCTAAAAAAGGAAAATGGGAGAGGAAGAGAAGGATGTGTACACATAGGCATGTACACTGTTATCCAAAAAGAAAGTTGGAAAAAAGGCACTAGACGTTTCCCTCAGAGTCTAACCTCTGGACTGCCCCTTTAGAGCCTGTAGCACTCCTGGCAGGCCTATCTACCAATGCTGGTCATACCCAAAAACTTTGCCCTCTGACCCCAAGATCCATTTGATCTCTGCCTTGCTCCGTGGCATGACTATGCCTTGAAAAACACCAAGATGATACACGTTGGAATGGGTAGCTCAACTATCTCTATACTTGAGAGTAAAGACTACATTTGACCTAGACAGGTTTTGAGGCTTTAGCTATATCTCTGACACATCTGTCTGAAGGGAAAGCTGTCCAGAGTGATAGAGCTGAGGACAGAAACTATTAAATTTGGTGCTTCCATTTTTGACACTCTCTCCTCTCCTTCCAGCTAATATCTCTAGGACCAAGAAAGAACAGTTCCATCTTTCTTTGGTGATTAGTACTAGTACTGGAGTTTGGTTTCCCACACATTATTCTGATATGTCAAAACTATCCCCAAAGAGGTGTTTGTTGAAGCAGTCTGAACTTTTTTCTGGAAACAGTGAGTGCATAAACACTTTATATGAACCACATGTGCTTCGAAAGTGCTTATGACTGCATTCTCCAGTTTAAAAAATAATCAATAAACTTGCATTAACTATTGATGTCAAACAGTTTCCTGATACTCTGAGTGTAAACAAGTTTTTGAAGATCATGCCTTACCAGTGATCGTTGCTTCAAGTCAAGATAATGAAATGCTACAGATTCTCTCATCTAAACAAAGGAGTACAGTGTAGCTGTTTGGATGTTTTATGTACTTGCCTAGGATGAGTGCTTCACCAAAATGGACATGATTTTCTAAAAAGCAATTAACAGTTGGCTGTGGGATTGCTTTTGCAAGTTCAGACCTTAAATGAACTACAGCAGACCTACATTCCCAGTTGCGGCTCTTTGTCACAAATTCTAAACTCTTCAGATGAGTTTTCTAAAGTGATGATAAAAACACTAAATGGATTGTCACTTTAAAAAAACAAACAGTTTTTACTCTTTTAGGGTTATTATTCTAGCAAGAATCACTTAAATCTAAGTATCACCTACAATTCTTTATGACTAGATATTAGCTTTTTGAAAAAGGCAATGGCACCCCACTCCAGTACTCTTGCCTGGAAAATCCCATGGACAGAGGAGCCTGGTAGGCTGCAGTCCATGGGGTCGCTAAGAGTCGGACACGACTGAGTGACTTCACTTTCACTTTTCATTTTCATGCATTGGAGAAGGAAATGGCAGCCCACTTCAGTGTTCTTGCCTGGAGAATCCCAGGGACAGGGGAGCCTGGTGGCTGCCGTCTATGGGGTCGCACAGAGTCGGACAAGACTGAAGCGACTTAGCAGCAGTGTCTCAAGTATAAGCATGTAAGTCCCACCCAGCTCTGTTTTTACTAGCTGTATAATATTAATACCAAGGACTTCCCTGGTGGCTCAGTGGTAAAGAACCTGCTTGCCAGTGCAGGAGATGTGGGTTCAATTGCTGGATCAAGAAGATCTCCTGGAGAAGGAAATGGCAATCCACTCTAGCATTCCTGCCTGGAAAATCCCATGGACAGAGGATCCTGGTGAATACTGTCCAAAGGGTCAAAGAGTCAGCCACAACTTAGCCACTAAACAATAACATAATACTGAGAGTCATTCTACCTTTCAATGTGAGCCTCAGTTTTGTCCTATCAGAGTAGGGAAAACACCACCTACACTTTAGAATTATCAAGAAGAGTAAAGGAGATATAATTTATAAAGCATCTATTAATAGAATATAGCACTTGGCTTATAGTAGTGCTCAATAATACTAGTTGTTTTCATTTTTATACAGTTTACAAGTGTATGTTTTATTAAACAAGTCAGCTCACAATGCAATATGGCCACTACCTTTAAGCACTGATGAAAACTGAAACAGCTTATTGTGGTTTCTACATATTTTGCTTTCTTCTTCTAAGGGATCTATTTTTAGTTGAATAATAGCCACAAGGATCCAGAAATTCCTTTGATTAAGGGTTGTTTGTTTTCTATTGATCTATATTTGATGTAGTTTATTTTTGGAACTTAAGCCTAAACATGATGTGTCATTCTATTTTGTTTTAACTTTCAAGTCAAAGGAATAAGGCGCTTGCTTGTATTTTCGAGGGGTTCAACATTAAAATGCTCCTGAGAAGTGCTATAAGCACTTTTTGATAAATGTAGAGCCTAGTATTAAAGTCACACAGTGAAATGAGAGAAAGCATTGTTCATAGAAATTTGCCATGACATTAGATGCAAGGGAAAGACTTGCTGAGCTCAAAATAGCCAGCACATGTTCTATGGGCTCACTCTAACCTCTACTTCATACTCATAGACAAGAAGGAGAGCAATACAAGGTGGGGGTGATAGGAATGGGACTTGGGCCACAAAGTAATCAAGAAGAGAAAACTGAGCCTCTGCAACCAGCCAGGGAGAGGAAATTCAGTGACAGAGAAGACTATGAGATGCACTTCAGTAGGAGCTGGCATCCTAGAAAGGAGGGAGGCTGACAAAGTATGTGATGGTGAAAATATTTCAGTCCTAAAATTCCACTGGATGGAAGGATAATCAACACAAGTTGGGGGTTGAGGAGCTAGGAGGAAGTAGTGAATATTAGCTAGGCAAAGTCCCGGTTTTCATACATGTGCTATGAATGCATGACTCAAAGAGAACCCAGGAGAGGAAGTCAGAAGCCCTGGTTCCTGCTCTCAGTCCTGCCACTCACTCACTAGCTGTGGGACACCAGACAAATCCTTCGTCTTCTGTTGCCCTATCTGTAAACTGAGACTGAATAAGATCATCTATACAGGGCCTTCCAAGCTTATCACCATTCTGTGTTTTTTCAAATCCAGAAGATAAAATCGCAGAGATATGAAAACAGAGTTTTTGTGGTTATTTGTTTCTACTCCCCTCCTCTCTGAGTAAAGATCAGGGCTTTTTCTATGTTAAGAAACTTGGGCAAACACTGTTTATGTAGAATTCAGCAAACAAATAAATTTAAATACTTCCCACCACCCTTTTGATTTCTGCATAAACTGTGACTTCAGTGCACCATCAGAGGCTTGAATAGCTTGGATTTCTCAGGTCTCACCAAATCAAGCTTAAGTGCTTGAGCTTGGAAATGTTTTCAAAGACATCCCTGGACAAAGCCTTGGCCACGATGGTGTAAGCATGGAGGTGCTGGAGCCTCTCCCCACTGATTTCAGCACTTCTCTGAAGAGTTGGGCAAATGTTCAAGTGTGAAATTTCCCATCGAATCCTGATCTTTTTAGCGGAGTTATGTTTTCAAAGCAAGCTCAAGACCACAGGGGTCGGTGGGCTGAGTGTGAACGATCAAATTCCAGGTAAACAGTCTCATCCCCAAGCCGTCGTTTCTTTTTCTTCCTCTGGGTTTTGCTATCCATTTGTGAACTGCTCTTTCATTTGGTCTGGGGGGCCCCCTTCTAAGCCAGAACCCTTTGTTTTAGTCAGAGTGTGTTCCGGGGATATGAAAGCGTGCATTAACTTCGCTGTTCGTCATTGCCAAGGTGTTGTTTGAAGTTGCTAACTTTCCCTTCCATGGGTATGCTAAGTGCAAACAGAATGCAAAAGACCATCATTCCCTCCTATTTCTCCAATAGGCCAAGAATGCGACACACTTCCTTTGGGAGTGACAGAAGGTGACAAGAGGCAGCTGGGGCAGCAGCTGCTGCCACGCCAATGTAATGACACTCTTGTCCGGCCTTGGGCCTCATTGTCCAGTTCACAGCCTACAGTCAGAATTCTGAAGTTCTATCTTACCCAGAGGGGAGAACATGCATCCTGGATTTACCAGGAGAATTCCTTTTGTGAGTGTTCCGTCCCATTCGTATACCTGTGTCTTAATTTCAGATGTGAAAAAGTGGTTTCTGTATCCATTCCATCAGTGGCAACATTAAAGTTCTCGAAAAGTACACTGTTTTAATTTGGATCACTTCAGTTCAGTTCAGTCGCTCAGTTGTGTCTGACTTTTTGTGACCCCATGAATCGCAGCCCACCAGGCCTCCCTGTCCATCACCAACTCCCGCAGTTCACCCAAACTCATGTGCATCGAGTCAGTGATGCCATCCAGCCACCTCATCCTCTGCGATCCCCTTCTCCTCCTGCCCCCAATCCTTCCCAGCATCAGGATCTTTTCCAATGAGGCAACTCTTCGCATGAGGTGGCCAAAGTATTGGAGTTTCAGCTTTAGCATCAGCCCTTCCAATGAACACCCAGGACTGATCTCCTTTAGAATGGACTGGTAGGATCTCCTTGCAGTCCAAGGGACTCTCAAGAGTCTTCTCCAACACCACAGTTCAAAAGCATCTATTCTTCGGCACTCAGCTTTCTTGACAGCCCAACTCTCACATCCATACATGACCACTGGAAAACCCATAGCCTTGACTAGATGGACCTTTGTTGGCAAAGTAATGTCTCTGCTTTTTAATATGCTATCTAGGTTGGTAATAACTTTCCTTCCAAGGAAAGCGTCTTTTATTTATTTATTTATTTATTTATTTTGTTATATAATGGTGGTTTAAGTTGACTCTTTTGACAAAGACCCTCTTTGCATATAGAGTACCCTCCAGTTACACATACACACACACAGACACATGCACACATACACACGTTCTTTGATTCTTCTAGAAAAGCCATGACCTTCTAGGTCTGGATTTTACTTTTCTACTTTTTTTTAAATTGGAGACTAATTACTTTACAATATTATATTGGTTGGTTTTGCCCTACATTGACATGAATCCGCGCCGGGTGTACATGTGTTCCCCTTCTTGAACCACCCCCCCCCGTCCACCTCCCTCCTCACCTTATCCTCCCTCTGGGTCATCCCCGTACACCAGCCCCGAGCATCCTGTATCATGCTTCGAAACTGGACTGGTGATTTGTTTCACATATGATAATATACATGTTTAAATGCCATTCTCCAAAATCATCCCATCCTCACCCTCTCCCACAGAGTCCAAAATACTGTTCTGTATACCTGTGTCTCTTTTGCTGTCTCGTATACAGCGTTAACATTACCATCTTTCTAAATTCCATATATATGCGTTAGTATACTGTATTGGTGTTTTTCTTTCTGGCTTACTTCACTCTGTATAATAGGCTCCAGTTTCATCCAACTCATTAGAACTGATTCAAATGTATTCTTTTTAATGGCTGAGTAATACTCCATTGTGTAAATGTACCAAAGCTTTCTTATCCATTCGTCTGCAGATGGACATCTAGGTTGCTTCCATGTCCTCGCTAAAACTTATGTAAACCCGGGGTGAATTCATGTCAATGTATGGCAAAACCAACCAATATAATATTGTAAAATAATTTGCCTCCAATAAAAAATAAATTAATTACAAAAAATAAAAAACAAACAAAAAATAAAATAAAATAAAATAAACAGTGCTGCATCATGACCAAGTGGGCTTTATCCCAGGAATGCAAGGATTCTTCAGTATCCGCAAATCAATCAATGTAATACACCACATTAACAAACTGAAAAATAAAAATCATATGATTATCTCAAGAGATGCAGAGAAAGCCTTCGACAAAATTCAACATCCATTTATGATAAACATCCTCCAGAAGGCGGGAATAGAAGGATCATATCTCAACATAATAAAAGCTATATATGACAAACTCACAGCAAACATTATCCTCAATGCTGAAAAACTGAAAGCATTTCCCCTAAAGTCAGGAACAAGACAAGGGTGCCCACTCTCACCACTACTATTCAACATAGTTCTGGAAGTTTTGACCACAGCAATCAGAGCAGAAAAAGACATAAAAGGAATCCAAATTGGAAAAGAAGAAGTAAAAATTTCACTGTTCTCTGATGACATGATCCTCTACACAGAAAACCCTAAAGACTTTACCAGAAAACTACTAGAGCTAATCAATGAATACAGTAAAGTTACAGGATATAAAATCAACACACAGAAATCCCTTGCATTCCTATACACTAATAATGAGAAAATAGAAAGAGAAATTAAGGAAACTATTCCATTCACTGTTGCAACGAAAAGAGTAAAATATTAGGAATATATCTATCTAAAGAAACAAAAGACTTGTACATAGAAAACTATAAAACACTGGTGAAAGTAATCAAAGAACACTCATAAATGGAAAAATATGCCGTGTTCATGGATTGGAAGAATAAATATTGTGAAAATGAGTATACTACCCAAAGTAATTTATACATTCAATGCAATCCCTATCAAGCTACCAACGATATTTTTCACAGAGCTAGAACAAATACTCTCACAATTTGTATGGAAATACAAAAAACCTCGAATAGCCAAAGCAATCTTGAGAAAGAAAATGGAACTGGGGGAACCAACCTGCCGGACTTCAGGCTCTACTACAAAGCCACAGTCATCAAGACAGTATGGTACTAGCATAAAGACAGAAATATAGATCAATGGAACAAAAGAGAAAGCCCAGAGATAAATCCACGCAGCTATGGACACCTTATCTTTGACAAAGGAGGCAAGAATATAAAATGGAGAAAAGACAGTCTTTTTAACAAGTGGTGCTGGGAAAATGGTCAACCACTTGTAAAACCGTCTTTTAATTTCATGGCTGCAATCACCATCTGCAGTGATTTGGGGGCCCCAAAAAATAAAGTCTGACACTGTTTCCACTGTTTCCCCATCCATTTCCCATGAAATGATGAGACCAGATGCCATGATCTTAGTTTTCTGAATGCTGAGCTTTAAGTCAACTTTTTCACTCTCCTCTTTCACTTTCATGAAGAGGCTTTTTAGTTCCTCTTCACTTTCTGCCATAAGGGTGGTGTCATCTGCATATCTGAGGTTACTGATATTTCTCCTGGCAATCTTGATTCCAGCTTGTGCTTCTTCCAGCCCAGCGTTCCTCATGATGTACTCTGCATAGAAGTTAAATAAGTAGGGTGACAATATACAGCCTTGATGTACTGCTTTTCCTATTTGGAACCAGTCTGTTGTTCCATGTCCAGTTCTAACTGCTGCTTCCTGACCTGCATACAGGTTTCTCAAGAGGCAAGTCAGGTGGTCTGGTATTCCCATCTCTTTCAGAATTTTCCACAGTTCATTGTGATCCACAGAGTCAAAGGGTTTGGCATAGTCAATAAAGCAGAAATAGATGTTTTCTGGAACTCTCTTGTCTTTTTGATGATCCATCGGATGTTGGCAATTTGATCTCTGGTTCTTCTGCCTTTTCTAAAAGCAGCTTGAACATCTGGAAGTTCACGGTTCACGTATTGCTGAACCTGGCTTGGAGAATTTTGAGCATGACTTTACTAGTGTGTGAAATGAGTGAAATTGTGCAGCAATTTGAGCATTCTTTGGCATTGCCTTTCTTTGGGATTGGAATGAAGACTGACCTTTTCCAGTCCTGTGGCCACTGCTGAGTTTTCCAAATTTGCTGGCATATTGAATGCAGCACTTTCACAGCAAAATCTTTCAGGATTTTAAATTCCTCAACTGGGATTCCAACACCTCCACTAGCTTTGTTCGTAGTGATGCTTTCTAAGGCCCACTTGACTTCACATTCCAGGATGTCTGGCTCTAGGTGAGTGATCACACCATCGTGATTATCTGGGCTCTGAAGATCTTTCTGTACAGTTCTTCTGTGTATTCCTGCCACCTCTTCTTAATATCTTCTGCTTCTGTTAGGTCCATACCATTTCTATCCTTTATTGAGCCCATCTTTGCATGAAATGTTCCCTTGGTATCTCTAATTTTCTTGAAGAGATCTCTAGTCTTTCCCATTCTGATGTTTTCCTCTATTTCTTTTCTTTTTTCGTTTTTATATTAATTTATTCATTTTAATTGGAGGCTAATTATTTTACATTATTGTAATGGGTTTTGCCATACATTGACATGAA
The DNA here is from genome assembly GCF_049115385.1 of Moschus berezovskii. Lineage (NCBI taxonomy): Eukaryota > Metazoa > Chordata > Mammalia > Artiodactyla > Moschidae > Moschus > Moschus berezovskii. The sequence continues at coordinate 128,303,933 of NC_142488.1, read as the reverse complement.
TCTGCCCCGGGTGTACATGTGTTCCCCATCTTGAACACCCCTCCCCATCCCACCCCTCTGGTTCATCCCAGTACATGAGCCCCGAGCATCCTGTGTCATGCATCGAAACTGGATTGGTGATTCATTTCGCATATGATAATATACATGTTTCAATGCCATTCTCCCAAATCATCCCACCCTCGCCCTCTCCCACAGAGTCCAAAAGACAGTTCTATACATCTGTGTCTCTTTTGCTGTCTCGTATACAGGGCTATCGTTACCATCATTCTAAATTCCATATATATGCGTTAGTATGCTGTATTGGCGGAGAAGGCAATGGCAAGCCACTCCAGTACTCTTGCCTAGAAAGTCCCATGGATGGAGGAGCCTGGTAGGCTGCAGTCCCTGGGGTCGCTAAGGGTCGGACACGACTGAGCGATTTCACTTTCACACATTGGAGAAGGAAATGGCAACCCACTCCAGTGTTCTTGCCTGGAGAATCCCGGGGACAGGGGAGCCTGGTGGGCTTCTGCCTATGGGGTCACACAGAGTCGGACACAACTGAAGTGACTTAGCAGCAACAGCAGCATGCTGTATTGGTGTTATTCTTTTTGGCTTACTTCACTCTGTATAAGAGGCTCCAGTTTCATCCACCTCATTAGAACTGATTCAAATGTATTCTTTTAATTGCTGAGTGATACTCCATTGTGTATATGTACCACAGCTCTCTTATCCATTCGTCTGCAGATGGACATCTAGGTTGCTTCCATATCCTCGCTATTATAAACAGTGCTGCGATGAACATTGGATTACATGTGTCTCTTTCTATTCTGGTTTCCTCGGTGTATATGCCCAGGAGTGCGATTGCTGGGTCATATGGCAGTTCTATTTCCAGTTTTTTAAGGAATCTCCACACTGTTTTCCATAGTGGTTGTACTAGTTTGCATTCCCACCAACAGTGTAAGAGGGTTCCCTTTTCTCCACACCCTCTCCAGCATTTTTTACTTGTAGTCTTTTGGAGCAGAGAAGGCAATGGCAAGCCACTCCAGTACTCTTGCCTAGAAAATCCCATGGATGGAGGAGCCTGGTAGGCTGCAGTCCGTGGGGTTGCTAAGGGTCGGACACGACTGAGCGACTTCACTTTCACTTTTCACTTTCACACATTGGAGAAGGAAATGGCAACCCACTCCAGTGTTCTTGCCTGGAGAATCCCAGGGACGGGGGAGCCTGGTGGGCTTCCGTCTATGGGGTCGCACAGAGTCAGACACGACTGAAGTGACTTAGCAGCAGCAGCAGCAGCAGTCTTTTGGAGAGCAGCCATTCTGACTGGCATAAAATGGTACCTCTTTGTGGTTTTGATTTGCATGTCTCTGATTATGAATGATGTTGAGCATCTATTCATGTGTTTGTTAGCCATCTGCATGTCTTCTTTGGCAAAATGTCTGTTTAGTTCTTTGGGCCATTTTTTGATTGGGTAGTTTATTTTTCTGGAATTGAGCTACAGATGTTGCTTGTATATTTTTGAGATTAATTCTTTGTCAGTTGCTTCATTTGCTATTATTTTCTCCCATTCTGAAGGCTGTCTTTTCACCTTGCTTATAGTTTCCTTTGCTGTGCAGAAGCTTTTAATTTTAATTAGGTCCCATTTGCTTACTTTTGCTTTTATTTCCAATATTCCGGGAGGTGGGTCTAGAGGATTCTGCTGTGATTTATTTTGGAGAGTGTTTTGCCTATGTTCCCTTCTAGGAGTTTTATAGTTTCTGGTCTTACATTTAGATCTTTAATCCATTTTTACTTTATTTTTGTGTATGGTGTTGGGGAGTGTTCTAGTTTCATTCTTTTACAAGTGGTTGACAAGTTTTCCCAGCACCACTTGTTAAAGAGATTCTCTTTTCTCCATTGAATACTCTTGCCTCCCTTGTCAAAGATAAGGTGTCCACAGATGCGTGGATTTATCTCTGGGCTTTCTATTTTGTTCCATTGATCTATATTTCTGTCTTTATGCCAATACCATACTGTCTTGATGACTGTGGCTTTGTAGTAGAATCTGAAGTCCAGCAGGTTGATTCACCCAGTTCCATTTTCTTTCTCAAGATTGCTTTGGCTATTCGAGGTTTTTTGTATTTCCATACAAATTGTGAAATTATTTGTTCTAGCTCTGTGAAAAATACTGTTGGTAGCTTGATGGGGATTGCATTGAACCTATAAATTACTTAGGGTAATATATTCATTTTCACAATATTTATTTTTCCAATCCACAAACATGGTATATTTCTCCATCTGTTAGTGTCCTCGCTGATTTCTTTCACCAGTGTTTTATAGTTTTCTATATATAGGTCTTTGTTTCTTTAGGTAGATATATTCCTAAGTATGTTATTCTTTTCGTTGCAATGGTGAATGTAATTGTTTCCTTAATTTCTCTTTCTATTTTCTCATTATTAGTGTATAGGAATGCAAGGGATTTCTGTGTGTTGTTTTTATATCCTGCAAATTTACTATATTCATTGATTAGCTCTAGTAATTTTCTGGTAGCGTTTTTAGGGTTTTCTGTGTAGAGGATCATGCCATCTGCAAACAGTGAGAGTTTTACTTCTTTTCCAACTGTATTCCTTTTATATCTTTTTCTGCTCTGATTGCTGTGGCCAAAAATTCGAAAACTACCTTTAATAGTAGTGGTGAGTTGGGCACCCTTGTCTTGTTCCTGGCTTTAGGGGAAAAGTTTTCAATTTTCACCATTGAGGAAAATGTTTGCTGTGGGTTTGTCATACGTAGCTTTTATTATGTTGAGGAATGTTCCTTCTATTCCCGCCTTCTGGAGGGTTTTTATCATAAATGGATGTTGAATTTTGTCAAAGGCTTTCTCTGCATCTATTGAGATAATCATATGGTTTTTATTTTTCATTTTTTAATGTGGTGTATTACATTGATTGATTTGCAGATATTGAAGAATCCTTGCATTGCTGGAATAAAGCCCACTTGGTCATGATGTATGATTTTCTTAATGTGTTGTTGGATTCTTATTGCTAGAATTCTGTTAAGGATTTTTGTATGTATGATCATCAGTGATACTGGCCTGTAGTTCTCTTTTTTTGCGGCGTCTTTGTCAAGTTTTGGTATTAGGGTGATGGTGGCTTCATAGAATGAGTTTGGAAGTTTACCTTCCTCTGCAATTTTCTGGAAGAGTTTGCGTAGGATAGGGGTTAGCTCTTCTCTAAATTTTTGGTAGAATTCAGCTGTGAAGCGATCTGGACCTGGGCTTTTGTTTGCTGGAGGATTTCTGATTACAGTTTCAATTTCCGTGCTTGTGATGGGTCTGTTACGATTTTCTATTTCTTCCTGGTTCCGTTTTGGAAAGTTGTAGTTTTCTAAGAATTTGTCCATTTTTTCCAAGTTGTCCATTGTATTGGCATATAATTGCTGATAGTAGTCTCTTATGATCCTTTGTATTTCTGTGTTGTCTGTTGCGATCTCTCCTTTTTCATTTCTAATTTTTTTGATTTGGTTTTCCTCCCTTTGTTTCTTGATGAGTCTGGCTAGTGGTTTGTCAATTTTATTTACCCTCTCAACGAACCAGCTTTTGGCTTTGTTGATTTTTGCTATGGTCTCTTTTGTTTCTATTGCATGTATTTCTGCCCTAATTTTTACGATTTCTTTCCTTCTACTAACCCTGGGGTTCTTCATTTCTTCCATCTCTAGTTGCTTTAAGTGTAGAGTTAGGTTATTTAGTTGACTTTTTTCTTGTTTCCTGTGGTATGCCTGTATTGCTATGGACCTTCCCCTTAGCACTGCTTTTACAGTGTCCCACAGGTTTTGGGTTGTCGTGTTTTCATTTTCATTCATTTCTATGCATATTTTGATTTCTTTTTTGATTTCTTCTATGATTGGTTGGTTATTCAGCAGCGTTTTGTTCAGCCTCAATATGTTGGAATTTTTAATAGGTTTTCTCCTGTAATTGAGATCTAGTCTTACTGCATTGTGGTCAGAAAAGATGCTTGGAATGATTTCAATTTTTTTGAATTTACCAAGGCTAGATTTATGGCCCAGGATGTGATCTATCCTGGATGAGGTTCTGTTTGCACTTGAGAAGAAGGTGAAATTCATTGTTTTGGGGTGAAATGTCCTATAGATATCAATTAGGTCTAACTGGTCTATCGTATCATTTAAAGTGTGTGCTTCCTTGTTAATTTTCTGTTTAGTTTATCTATCCATAGGTGTGAGTGGGGATATTAAAGTCTCTCACTATCAATGTGTTATTGTTAATTTCCCGTTTCATACTTGTAGGCATTTGTCTTACATATTGTGGTGCTCCTATGCTAGGTGCATATATATTTATAATTGTTATATCTTCTTCTTGGATTGATCCTTTGATCAGTATGTAGTGTCCTTCTTTGTCTCTTTTCACAGCCTTTGTCTTAAAGTCTATTTTATCTGATATGAGTATTGCTACTCCTGCTTTCTTTTGGTCTCTATTTTCGTGGAATGTCTTTTTCCAGCTCTTCATTTTCAATCTGTATGTGTCCCTCGTTTTGAGGTGGGTCTCTTGTAGACAACATATATGGGGGTCTTGTTTTTGTATCCATTCAGCCAGTCTTTGTCTTTTGGTTGGGGCTTTCAACCCATTTACATTTAAGGTAATTATTGATAAGTATGATCCTGTTGCCATTTACTTTATTGCTTTGGGTTCGATTTTATACACCCTTTCTGTGTTTCCTGTCTAGAGATGGTCCTTTAGCATTTGTTGGAGAGCTGGTTTGGTGATGCTGAGTTCTCTCAGCTTTTGCTTGTCTGTAAAGCTTTTGATTTCTCCTTCATATTTGAAGGAGATCCTTGCTGGGTACAGTAATCTGGGCTGTAGGCTATTTTCTTTCATCACTTTGAGTATGCCCTGCCATTCCCTCCTGGCCTGAAGAGTTTCTATTGAAAGATCAGCTGTTATCCTTAGGGGGATTCACTTGTGTGTTATGTGTTGTTTTTCCCTTGCTGCTTTTAATATTTGTTCTTTGTTTTTGATCTTTGCTAATTTGATTAATATGTGTCTTGGTGTATTTTGCCTTGGGTTTATCCTATTTGGGACTCTCTGGGATTCTTGGACTTCGGTGATTATTTTTTCCCCATTTTAGGAACATTTTCAACTATTAACTCCTCAAGTATTTTCTCATGGTCTTTCTTTTTGTCTTCTTCTTCTGGGATTCCTATGATTCGGATGTTGGTGCGTTTAACATTGTCCCAGATTTCTCTGAGAGTGTCCTCATTTCTTTTAATTCGTTTTTCTTTTTTCCTCTCTGTTTCATTTATTTCTACGATTCTATCTTCTTACTCACTTATTTTTATCTTGCCTCCGATATTCTACTGTTAGTTCCCTCCAGAGTGTTTTTGATCTCATCTACTGACGACAGAGAATGAGATGACTGGATGGCATCATCGACTCGATGGACATGAGTTTGAGTGAACTCCGGAAGTTGGTGATGGACAGGGAGGCCTGGCGTGCTGTGATTCATGGGGTCGCAAAGAGTCAGACACGACTGTGTGACTGACTGATTGCATTTTTCATTGAATGTTGACTTTTTTTAATTTCTTCTAGATCCTTATTAAACCTCTTTTGCATCTTCTCGATGTTTGTCTCCAAGTTATTTATCTGTTACTTCAATTTGTTTTCAAGATTTTGGATCATTTCAATGTCATTATTCGGAATTCTTTATCAGGTATGTTCCATACCTCTTCCTCTTTTGTTTGAGTTGGTGGGCATTTATCCTGTTCCTTTATTTGCTGGCTATTTCTCTGCCTCTTCATCTTGCTTATATTGCTGTGTTTGGGGTGGCCTTTCCGTCTTCTGTCAGTTTGTGGAGTTCTCTTTATTGTGGAGTTTCCTCGCTGTGGGTGGGGTTGAACGGGTGGCTTGTCAAGGTTCCCTGTGTCGGTGTTCTAGTGGGTGGAGCTGGATTTCTTCTCTCTGGAGTGCAATGAAGTGTCCAGTAATGAGTTATGAGAAGTCAGTGGGTTTGGAGTGACTTTGGGCAGCCTGTATATTGAAGCTCAGGGCTAGGTTCCTGTGTTGCTAGAGAATTTGCATGGTATGTCTGGCTCTGGAACTTGTGGACCCTTGGGTGGTGCTTGGTTTCAGTGTAGATATGGAGGCGTTTGATGAGCTCCTATCAATTAATGTTCCCTGGAGTCAGGAGTTCTCTGGTATTCTCAGGATTTGGACTTAAGCCTCCTGCCTCTGGTTTTCAGTCTCATTCTTGCAGTAGGCTCAAGACTTCTCCATCTGTCACTTCCAAGGTGGTTCCCTCTGTTTTAGCTTCTTCTGTTTGCTGGTCTCTTCAGTGTCTAATTTCTGCCCTGACACTAGGGGGCGGTGGTGGACTCCTTTTTAGGCTCCCTTGTTCAGTCGTGTTGTGGGGAGGGAGGAGCACTGCAGACAAATGTCACTGGCTTCTGTGGGGAGTGCTCGCAGTGTCTCGGCCTCACTGGGTGCCCCTGCTCACGGTGTGTTTGCTGTCTCAGTGTACACTGCACAGCCTCTAGGTTGCTCTGCTGGGAACTGTCTGAGGCTGGAGCTGGGTTGCATGCACTTCCCCGGTCTAAGCCGCTCAGTTCCAGGTACTCAGGTACTCCACAAAGGCGCAGACTTGGTTGGGCCTGCGTTTTGTGCCCTTCCCCGTTCTGAGCAGCTCAGGTGACCAGGTGTTTGGTGAGCATGGTCACTGCAACTTATCGCCTCGCTGGTCCCTGCCACTCGGTTTTCTGGGTGTACAACCTGTGCACCTTCTCAGGCAGATGTCGACTGGCCAGAAACCCAAGAAGTCCTGGTTAGCAATGAAGCCTGCTTGCAGTTTGGTATCGGATGCCTCTCTGGGGCTGCGATTTCCCCCTTCTGGCTCTGGCTACCCTCCCCTGCCTGTCTCAGCGGGGGATGGACCATCCGCAGGCGGATAGTCCTTTGTTCTGTGAGCGGGTCTGCTGGAGTCTTAGGTTAGGGCTTTTCACCTTTTCGTGGGTAGCTATCCCACAGTCTGCTTTGCTATCTCCAGTTAGTGCTCTCAGATTGTGCTCGCGGCATTCAGGCCCGATCCTCCCTCTAAGCAATGTAGCCTCCCTGCCTAGCCCCCACTTGCTAATGGCGGATGCGGGCGTCTGTGCTTCTTCTCAGCTGGGAGTTAGCGTTGGGCATTTAATCTGTGGGTTTTAATTATTTATTTCTTTTTCCTCCTGGTTAGGTTGCCCTTTGAAGTTCCAAGGCTCGCCACAGACTCACCAGTGAGAGTGTTTCCTGGTGTTTGGAAACTTCTCTCTTTTTAAAGCCTCCCTTCCCGGGATGGAGCTCCGTCCCTCCCTCTTTTGTCTCTCTTTTTATCTTTTATGTTTTTTCCTACCTCCTTTTGAAGACAATGGGCTGCTTTTCTGGATGCCTGATGTCCTTTGCTGGCATTCAGAAGTTGTTTTGTGGAATTTAGTCAGCGTTCAAATGTTCTTTTGATGAATTTGTGGGGGAGAATGTGGTCTCCCCATCCTATTCCTCCGCCATCTTCTTCCCTCCTGTTTTCCTCTATTTCTTTGCATTGATCACTGAGGAAGGCTTTCTTATCTCTCCTTGCTATTCTTTGGAACTCTGCATTCAGATGCTTATATCTTTCCTTTTCTCCTTTGCTTTTGGCTTCTCTTCTTTTCACAGCTATTTGTAAGGCCTCCTCAGACAGCCATTTTGCGTTTTTGCATTTCTTTTCCATGGGGATGGTCTTGATCCCTGACTCCTGTACAATGTCATGAACCTCCGTCCATAGTTCACCAGGTACTCTGTCTATCAAATCTAGTCCCTTAAATCTATTTCTCACTTCCACTGTATAATCATAAGAGATTTGATTTAGTTCATATTTGAATGGTCTAGTGGTTTTCCCTACTTTCTTCAATTTAAGTCTGAATTTGGCCATAAGGAGTTCATGATCTGAGCCACAGTCAGCTCCCAGTCTTGTTTTTGCTGAGTGTATAGAGCTTCTCCATCTTTGGCTGCAAAGAATATAATCAATCTGATTTCAGTGTTGACCATCTGGTGATGTCCATGTGTAGAGTCTTCTCTTGTGTTGTTGGAAGTGGGTTTTTGCTATGACCAGTGCATTCTCTTGGAAAAACTCTATTAGCCTTTGCCCTGCTTCATTCCATATTCCAAGGCCAAATTTGCCTGTTATTCCAGGTGTTTCTTGATTTCGTACTTTTGCATTCCAGTCCCCTATAATGAAAAAGACATCTTTTTTGGGTGTTAGTTCTAAAAGTTCTTGTAGGTCTTCATAGAACCATTCAACTTCAGTTTATTCAGTGTTACTGGTTGGGACAAGGCTTGGATCACTGTGACATTGAATGGATTGGTTGGAAATGAACAGAGATCATTCTGTCATTTTTGAGTTTGCATCCAAGTACTGCATTTCGGACTCTTTTGTTGACCATGATGGCTACTCCATTTCTTCTACTGCCCACAGTAGTAGATACAATGGTCATCTGAGTTAAATTCTCCCATTCCAGTCCATTTTAGTTCACTGATTCCTAGAATGTCGACGTTCACTCTTGCCATCTCCTGTTTGACCACTTCCAATTTGCCTTGATTCATGGACCTAACATTCTCGGTTCCTATACAATATTGCTCTTTACAGCATCGGACCTTGCTTCTATCACCAGTCACATCCACAACTGGGTATTGTTCTTGCTTTGGCTCCATCCTTTCATTGTTTCTGGAGGTATTTCTCCACTGATCTCCTATAGTATACTGGGGACCTACCGACCTGGGGAGTTCCTCATTCAGTATCCTATCATTTTGCCTTTTGATACTATTCATGGGATTCTCAAGGCAAGTATACTGAAGTGGTTTGCCATTCCCTTCTCCAGTGGACCACATTCTGTCAGACTTTTCCACCATGACCCGTCCATCTTGGGTGGCCCCACATGGCATGGCTTAGTTTCATTGAGTTAAACAAGGCTGTGGTCTATGTGATCAGATTGGCTATTTTTCTGTGATTATGGTTCCAGTGTGTCTGCCCTCTGATGCCCTCTCACAACACCTGCCATCTCACTTGGGTTTCTCTCACCTTTGACGTGGGCTATCTCTTCACAGCTGTTCCAACAAAGCGCAGCCGCTGCTCCTTACCTTGGATGAGGTCGCCCCTCCTAACTTGAACGTGGAGTAGATCCTCTGTGCCCACGCAGCCACCGTTCCTTGGACATAAGGTTGCTCCTCTCAGCTGCCACCCCTGACTTAATTTTGGATAAGTCTAAATAATTGGTTCATGATTAATTAAAATTTTTCCTCCTTCTGTGGTGCATGTATGCATGCCAAGTCACTTTAGTGATGTCTGACTCTTTATAACCCTATAGGCTACATTCTGCCAGACTCCTCTGTCCATGGAATTCTCTAGGCAAGAATATTTGGGTTGCCATGCCCTCTTCCAGGGTATCTTCCTGGCCCAGGGATCAAACCTGCATTTCTTACATTGCCTGCATTTGGCAGGTGGGTTCTTTACAACTAGTACCACCTGGGAAGCCTCCCTTATGCGGTACACATTTGCAGACTTGGGGCGTAAGTGGAGACTTAGTAGGTGTTTATATCTATTGTAAAATGCCCTTCCTAGGGCAGTCAAGTGAGAATGGGTAAGATCTCCAGACTGTGTTCATGCAATGCTGTCTATTGGCATTGAAGTTCTGAGACATAGAACTTCAGAGCTACAAGAAACCTGAAGGATCATCTCACTTCCATCTTTTACAGATAACATCACTGAGGCTCAAAAGGAGAAGTAATTTGTCCAAGGTCAAATACCAAGTCAGTGGCTGAGGTGGGATTCACACGTGCACTTTCTATTAGAACCTGCCAGTAGTTTTCAATCAAAACAGACAAGGTCCAAGAGATGAAGGAAGTGTAGGGATATGAGCTAAGAAAGGGCTTAGGACTTAGAAACCATCAAAGGCAGAAAGGCTGTCCTTCCTTGGTGGACTATTCCAATCAGGGGCAAATAAAGAGAGCTTAGTATGGAGCTACATGCCCAGAAGTGATGAGACAGATTCAGTGCTATGGACAGCACCCTCATACTGTTCAGAGAAATTTATGAGGAGCCTGGGAAAGGGATTTTTTTTTCTAGACACTAACAATGCAAAAGGAAATGGCTCTGCTTCATTGAAACCGTGGAAGACACAGGCTGTGATGGCAAGGAAGCTCAGGGAGACCCTGCCGATGAGATGACAAGGGGGGTCAACTGACTCAAGTAGGTAACAGGGACGGCTTGGAGGAGCATAAGTAAGATTTGAGACTGAGTCACTAACATGGAACTATTCTGTGCAGAATATAGTCACTTAGATTCCACCAATAGGGTATTTACTCTTCAAGTAGCAGCTCCCGAGCCTGTTCATCACTTTATAAGAGGAGACCATGTAGTATAGTGGGAAAGAGTGGAGAGTGTGATGTTGGACAGGTTTGAATCTGTATTCTGGCCTTACCTCTTGTGTGACACTGGACAAGTCACTGACCTTCTCTAAGCCTCATTTTCTTTGTCTTTAAAATGAAAGGAACTTCAAAAGATTTTTGACAAGTTTCCAATAAAATAAGACTTGGGAGAGTGCCTTGAACATAGCATGTGTACTCATACATGTTAGCTGTTACTAATAATTATCAGCTGAGAGTGAAAAGGGGCTTCCCAGGTGGCACTAATGGTGAAGAACCCATTGCCAATGCAGGAGATGTAAGAGACACGGGTTCAGTTCCTAGACCAGGAAGATCCCCTGGAGGAGGGCATGACAACCCACTCCAATATACTTGCCTGGAGAATTCCATGGACAGAGGAGCCTGGCAGTCTATAGTCCATAGGGTCGCAAAGAGTCAGACATGACTGAAGCAACTTGGTACACATGCATGAGAGTGAAAGGGTCCACAGAATTCAGGCACAAAGTGGCTTGGCTCACTAATGTATCCAGTTTTCTTTGATGAAAGTATGAGAGCACTTTCTCTCTCTGACCTACAACAGTAGCAATAACAATACCTTAGTGTTGGTATCAGAGTCATACAGATGTGGCTGCAGTGTCTGATTCGTCAGGGTAGTAGTCATTATTAAACTAGGCTCAGAGTTTCCATAGATGAAAGAAAAAGGAAAAGCCAAATACAAGGACCCTGATCTTTTTCACCTTTTCCTCAAATGGTGGCAGTGTAAAGATACTAATCCAATTACAGAAACATGGCAGAGACTGTCCTCAACAGGAATCTCTAAGATAATTACAAGTGCCCCTCTTCCTCTTTGGTTTGCTTAGAGTTGACAAGCATTCCCAGAAGAATTGCAGGTTCCTCTTGTACACCTCCTAAAGCTTCTCATAGCACCTAAGGTAGACACAACAAAACTTACCCTGTGGTTCCATCAATCATGTTTGATGGTGGTTTTATGAATCATCTCCAGAGGCCTTGCATCAGAGAGCCAACTTCCACCTCTAGTACTTGTTTGCAGACTCCATAAACATCAATAGAGCCCCTACTGTGTGTAAGACCTGACTCAGAGCAGATACTCAAATATTCATTGATGGATTGATTAATTGATAACAGTGATTACCAGAGTTAATACAACATTCTCTACCTTCAAGGGGGAAAGATTGATTCATACAAAGTTAGTTTGCAGTTAATCTCTGATAAAGGTTATGTAAAAAGTACAGAAAGTACAATTGGGACGAATTTCAACTGGAGGAAACTAAGAAAGTTCTTAAGAGAAGGAAGCATTTGATATAGATCTTGAGGCTAACTGAGATTCTGACAGCCAAGGGAAAGGATATTTCAGTCACAAAGAGCAACTACAAGAAAGTAAGAAAGCAAGACATTCTTATTGATAAATGATAAATAGTGGAATGCGTGTGTGTGTGTGTGTGTGTGTCTGTATTCTCCCACAAATGTGTGTGCATGTGTACTGGGGTCAGATCATGGAAAACCATGATGGCCATGCAAATAATTTTGATCTTCACTTCTCTGATATGCAAATAATTTTGATCTTCACTTCTGTTATATGCAAATAATTTTGATCTTCACTTCTGTTATATGCAAATAATTTTGATCTTCACTTCTGTGATAGGGGTCTGAGGAAGATTTTGAGAAAGGGAATGATGGGATTAAGTAAATATTTTGAATATTTTTTTTAATTGGAGGCTAATTATTTTACAATATTATATTGGTTGGTTTTGCCATACATTGACATGAATCCGCCCCGGATGTATATGAGTTCCCCTTTCTGAACCCCCCTCCCACCTCCCTCCTCTCCTTATCATCCCTCTGGGCCATCCCTGCACACCAGCACCGAGCATCCTGTATCATGCATTGATCCTGAACTGGCGATTCGTTTCACATATGATAATATACGTGTTTCAATGTCATTCTCCTAAATCATCCCACCCTCACCCTCTCCCACAGAGTCCCAAAGACTGTTCTATATATACATCTGTGTCTCTTCTTGCTGTCTCATATACACGGTTATCATTTCCATCTTTCTAAATTCCATATGTATGCGTTAGTATACTGTATTGGTATTTTTCTTTCTGGCTTACTTCACTATGTATAATAGGCTCCAGTTTCATCCACCTCATTAAAACTGATTCAAATGCATTCTTTTTAATGGCTGAGTAATACTCCATTGTGTATATGTACCAAAGCTTTCTTATCCATTCGTCTGCAGATGGACATCTAGGTTGCTTCCATGTCCTAGCTATTATAAACAGTGCTGCGATGAACATTGGAGTACATGTGTCTCTTTCAATTCTGGTTTCCTCGGTGTGTATGCCCAGGAGTGCGATTGCTGGATCATATGGCACTTCTATTTCCAGATTTTTGAGGAATCTCCACACTGTTCTCCAAAGTGGCTGTACTAGTTTGCATTCCCACCAACAGTGTAAGAGGGTTCCTTTCTCTCCACACCCTCTCCAGCATTTATTGCATGTAGACTTTTGGATAGCAGCCATTCTGACTGGTGTGAAATGGTATCTCATTGTGGTTTTGATTTGCATTTCTCTGATTATGAGGGAATTTGAGCATTTTTTCATGTGTTTGTTAGCCATTTGTATGTCTTCTTTGGAGAAATGTCTGTTTAGTTCTTTGGCCCATTTTTTGATTGGGTCACTTATTTTTCTGGAATTGAGCTGCAGGAGCTTCTTGTATATTTTGGAGATTAATTCTTTGTCTGTTGTTCCATTTGCTATTATTTTCTCCCATTCTGAAGGCTGTCTTTTGACCTTGCTTATAGTTTCCTTTGCTGTGCCTAATTTTAATTAGGTCCTATTTGTTTAATTTTGCTTTTATTTCCAATATTCTGGGAGGTGGGTCATGGAGGATCCTGCTGTGATTTATGTCGGAGAATGTTTTGCCTATGTTCTCCTCTAGGAGTTTTATAGAATCTGGTCTTACATTTAGATCTTTAATCCATTTTGATTTTATTTTTGTGTATGGTGTTAGGAAGTGTTCCAGTTTCATTGTTTTACAAGTGGCTGACCAGTTTTCCCAGCACCACTTCTTAAAGAGACTGTCTTTCCCCATTTTATATTCTTACCTCCTTTGTCAAAGATAAGGTGTCCATAGGTGCATGGATTTATCTCTGGGCTTTCCATTTTGTTCCATTGATCTATATATCTGTCTTTATGCCAGTACCATACTGTCTTGATGACTGTGGCTTTGTAGTAGAGCCTGAAGTCCGGCAGGTTGATTCCCCCAGTTCCATTCTTCTTCCTCAAGATTGCTTTGGCTATTCGAGGTTTTTTGTATTTCCATAGAAATTGTGAGATTATTTGTTCTAGCTCTGTGAAAAATATCGTTGGTAGCTTGATAGGGATTGCATTGAATGTATAAATTACTTTGGGTAGTATACTCATTTTTACAATATTTATTCTTCTAATCCACAAACACGGTATATTTCTCCATCTATTAGTGTCCTCTTTGATTACTTTCACTAGTGTTTTATAGTTCTCCATGTACAGGTCTTTTGTTTCTTTAGGTAGATATATTCCTAAGTATTTAATTCTTTTCGTTGCAACAGTGAATGGAATAGTTTCCTTAATTTCTCTTTCTATTTTCTCATTATTAGTGTATAGGAATGCAAGGGATTTCTGTGTGTTGATTTTATATCCTGAAACTTTACTGTATTCATTGATTAGCTCTAGTAGTTTTCTGGTACAGTCTTTAGGGTTTTCTGTGTAGAGGATCATCTCATTAGTGAACAGTGAAAGTTTTACTTCTTCTTTTCCAGTTTGTATTCCTTTTATGTCTTTTTCTGCTCTGATTGCTGTAGCCAAAACTTCCAGAACTACGTTGAATAGTAGTGGTGAGAGTGGGCACCCCTGTCTTGTTCCTGACTTTAGGGAAATGCTTTCAATTTCTCACCATTGAGGATGATGTTTGCTGTGGGTTTGTCATATATAGCTTTTATTATGTTGAAGTATGTTCCTTCTATTGCCACCTTCTGGAGGGTTTTTATCATAAATGGATGTTGAATTTTCTCAAAGGCTTTCTCTGCATCTATTGAGATAATCATATGATTTTTATTTTTCAGTTTGTTAATGTGGTGTATTACATTGATTGATTTGCGGATACTGAAGAATCCTTGCATTCCTGGGATAAAGCCCACTTGGTCATGATGCATGATCTTCTTAATGTCTTGTTGGATTCTGATTGCTAGAATTTTGTTAAGGATTTTTGCATCTATGTTCATCAGTGATACTGGCCTGTAGTTTTCTTTTTTTGTGGGATCTTTACCAGGTTTTGGTATTAGGGTGATGGTGGCCTCATAGAATGAGTTTGGAAGTTTCCCTTCCTCAGCAACTTTCTGGAGGAGTTTGAGTAGAATAGGTGTTAGCTCTTCTCTAAATTTTTGGTAGAATTCAGCTGTAAAGTCATCGGGACCTGCGCTTTTGTTTGTTGGAAGATTTTTGATTACAGCTTCTATTTCCGTGCTTGTGATGGGTCTATTCAGATTTTCTATTTCCTCCTGGTTCAGTTTTGGAAAGTTGTACTTTTCTAAGAATTTGTCCATTTCTTCCAAATTGTCCATTTTATTGCCATATAATTGCTGGTAGTATTCTCTAATGATCCTTTGTATTTCTGTGTTGTTGGTTGTGATCTCTCTATTTTCATTTCTAGTTTTTTTGATTTGTTTTTCTCCCTTTGTTTCTTGATGAGTCTGGCTAGTGGTTTGTCAATTTTATTTACCCTCTCAAAGAACCAGCTTTTGGCTTTGTTGATTTTTGCTATGGTCTCTTTTGTTTTTTTTGCATTTATTTCTGCCCTGATTTTTAAGATTTCTTTCCTTCTTCTAACCCTAGGGGTCTTCATTTCTTCCCTTTCTAGTTTCTTTAGGTGTAGAGTTAGGTTATTAAGTTGACTTTTTTCTTGTTTCTTGAGGTGTGCCTCTATTGCTGTGGACCTTCCCCTTAGCACTGCTTTTACAGTGTCCCACAGGTTTTGGGTTGTCGTGTTTTCATTTTCATTCATTTCTATGCATATTTTGATTTCTCTTTTGATTTCTTCTATGATTGGTTGGTTAATCAGCAGCGTGTTGTTCAGCCTCAATATGTTGGCGTTTTTAATAGTTTTTCTCCCGTAATTGAGATCTAATCTTACTGCATTGTGGTCAGAAAAGATGCTTGGAATGATTTCAATTTTTTTGAATTTACCAAGGCTAGATTTATGGCCCAGGATGTGATCTCTCCTGGAAAAGGTTCCGTGTGCGCTTGAGAAAAAGGTGAAACTCATTGTTTTGGGGTGAAATGTCCTATAGATATCTATTAGGTCTAACTGGTCTATTGTATCATTTAAAGTTTGTGTTTCCTTGTTAATTTTCTGTTTAGTTGATCTATCCATAGGTGTGAGTGGGGTATTAAAATCTCCCACTATTATTGCGTGGTTGTTAATTTCCCCTTTCATACTTGTTAGTAATTGTCTTACATATTGTTGTGCTACCATGTAGGGTGCATAAATATTTATAATTGTTATATCTTCTTCTTAGATTGATCCTTTGACCATTATGTAGTTTCCTTCTTTGTCTCTTTTCACAGTTTTTGTTTTAAAGTCTATTTTATCTGATATGAGTATTGCTACTCCTGCTTTCTTTTGGTCTCTATTTGCTTGGAATATCTTTTTCCAGCCCTTCACTTTCAGTCTGTATGTGTCCCTCGTTTTGAGGTGGGTCTCTTGTTGACAACATATATGGGGTTCTTATTTTTGTATCCATTCAGCCAGCCTTTGTCTTCTGTTTGGGGCATTCAACCCATTTATGTTTAAGGTAATTATTGATAAGTCTGATCCCGTTGCCATTTTCTTCATTGCTTTGGGTTCGAGTTTATACACCCTTTCTGTGATTCCTGTCTAGAGGAGATCCTTTAACATTTGTTGGAGAGCTGGTTTGGTGATGCTGAATTCTCTCAGCTTTTGCTTGTCTGTAAAGCTTTTGCTTTCTCCTTCATATTTAAATGAGATCCTTGCTGGGTACAGTAATTTGGGCTGTAGGTTATTTTCATTCATCACTTTAAGTATGTCTTGCCATTCCCTCCTGGCCTGAAGGGTTTGTGTTGAAAGATCAGCTGTTATACTTATGGGAATCCCCTTGTGTGTTATTTGCTGCTTTTCCCTTGCTGCTTTTAATATTTGTTCTTTGTGTTTGATCTTTGTTAATTGGATTAATATGTGTCTTGGAGTATTTCGCCTTGGGTTTATCCTGTTGGGGACTCTCTGGGTTTCTTGGACTTGGGTGATTATTTCTTTCCCCATTTTAGGGAAGTTTTCAACTATTATCTCCTCAAGTATTCTCTCATGGTCTTTCTTTTTGTCTTCTTCTTCTGGGACTCCTATGATTCGAATGTTGGGGTATTTAACATTGTCCCAAAGGTCTCTAATATTGTCTTCATTTCTTTTAATTCGTTTTTCTTTTTTCCTCTCTGTTTCATTTATTTCTACAATTCTATCTTCTAGCTCGCTTATCCTGTCTTCTACCTCCATTATTCTACTGTTTGTTCCCTCCAGAGTTTTTCTGATCTTATCTATTGCATTATTCATTGTATATTGACTTTTCTTTTATTTCCTCTAAATCCTTATTAAACCTTTCTTGCATCTTCTCAATCCTTTTCTATAGGTTATTTATCTGTACCTCCATTTTGCTTTCAATATTTTGAATCATTTTCACCATCAAAATTCAAAATTCTTTGTCAGGTAGATTCCCTATATCTTCCTCTTTTGTTTGTGTTGGTGGGCATTTATCTTGTTCCTTTACTTGCTGGGTATTTCTATGCCTCTTCATCTTGCTTATATTGCTTTGTGTGGGGTGGCCTTTCCGTCTTCTGGCAGTTTGTGGAGTTCTCTTTATTATGTAGTTTCCTCACTGTGTGCGGGGTTGGATAGGTGACTTGTCAAGGTTCCCTGGTTAGGGAAGCTTGTGTCGGTGTTCTGGTGGGTGGAGCTGGATTTCTTCTCTCTGGAGTGCAATGAAGTGTCCAGTAATGAGTTATGAGTTGTCAGTGGGTTTGGAGTGACTTTGGGCAGCCTATATATTGAAGCTCAGGGCTATCTTCCTGTGTTGCTAGAGAATTTGTGTGGTATGTCTTGCTCTGGTACTTGTTGACCTTGGGTGGTGCTTGGTTTTAGTGTAGGTATGGAGGGGTTTGATGAGCTTCTATCAATTAATGTTCCCTCGAGTCATGAGTTCTCTGGCGTTCTCAGGATTCGGGCTTAAGCCTCTTGCCTCTGGTTTTCTGTGTTATTCTTGGAGTAGCCTCTAGACTTCTCTGTCACTTCCAAGGTGGTTCCCTCTGTTTTAGCTTCTTCTGTTTGCTGGTCTCTTCAGTGTCTAATTTCCGCCCTGACATTAGGGGGCAGTGATGTACACTTTAAGGCTCAGTTGTTCAGTCCTGTTCTGGGAAGGGAGGAACACTGCAGACAAATATCTCTGGCATCTGTGGGGAGTCCTCACAGTGTCTTGGCCACTCTGGGTTTGCCCCTGTTCACAGCGTATGTGCTTTCCCAGTCTACACTGCACAGGCTCTAGGTTGCTCTGCTGGGCACTATCTGAGGCCTGCACTGGGTTGTATGCACGTCCCAGGTCTGAGCAGCTCAAGTTCAGGTTCTCGGGTACTCCACAAAGGTGCAGACTTGGCTGGGCCTACGTTTTGTGCCTTCCCCGGTCCAAGCAGCTCAGGTGACCAGGTGTTTGGTGACCGCGGTCGCTGCGACTTATCACCTCCCTGGTTCCCGCCGCTCGGTTTTCTGGGTGTACAACCGGTGCACCTTCTCAGTCGGATATCGACCAGCTGGAGCCCAAGAAGTTTTGATTAGCAATGAAGCCTGCCTGCAGTTTGGTATCAGATGCTTTTCTGGGGCTGCGGTTGCCCTCTTCTGACTCTGGCTGTGCTCCCCTGCCTGTCTTGGCAGGGGATGGGGGATGGGCCGACCGCAGCTGGCTTGCTCTGCTCAGTCCTTTGTTCTGTGAGTGGGGCTGGCGGAGTCTTAATTTAGGGCTTTCCGCCTTTTTGAGCGGAAGCTATCCCACAGTCTGCTTTGCTATCCCCAGTTCTCTCAGATTGCCCTCGCAGCATTCAAGCCCAGTCCTTTCTCTAAGCAGTTCAGCTGGCTCCTCCCTGCCCAGCCCCTGCTTACTAATGGTTAATGCGGGTGTCTGCATTGCTTCTCAGCTGGGAGTTACCATTTGGCGGGTAATCTGTGGGTTTTAATTATTTCTTTCTTTTTCCTCCCAGTTATGTGGCCCTCTGAGGTTCCAAGGCTTGCCACAGACTCGCCAGTGAGAGTGTTTCCTGGTGTTTGGAAACTTCTCTCTTTTTAAAGCCTCCCTTCCCGGGATGGAGCTCCGTCCCTCCCTCTTTTGTCTCTCTTTTTATCTTTTATGTTTTTTCCTACCTTCTTTCGAAGACAATGGGCTGCTTTTCTGTGTGTCTGATGTCCTCTGCCAGCATTCGGAAGTTGTTTTGTGGAATTTACTCTGTGTTCAAATGTTCTCTTGATGAATTTGTGGGGGAAAGAGTGGTCTCGCTGTCCTATTCCTCGGCCAAATTGTTCCCTCCCTTGAATTTTATTATGAGATAATGACACTTCAAAATCACTCAGACGTGTTTTCTACAATCAACTAAAAATGCTAGGGTCAGGAGAAAAATCAGAAAGCTACTGGAGTTGGTTCACATGAATAATCAACTGACGAAAACAACTTTGAAGAGAAAGTTAATTGACAACTTCTGGGAGCTGTACTCCCAGTCTGATGACCAACACCTATCCTGGTGACATCAACATCATCTTTTTTTTAATGTGACACCAGCTTTCAACAACAGAATCAATACCTGCTGCACCAGAGGTTACTGCTGGCAGGTGTCCACCAAACATTAACATTGACATTCAGCTTTATTTGAACTAAGTTTGAAAGAAGGGGCTGCTCTGTAGGGTCCACTGGAGGGAATGCATCACAGATGAAGATGATAACACTGGTATGATTTTCACAAAACACAATTTCTGCCAGGTGTTATTCATTTCAACATTTAAAAAGGGTTCTGGGATCAAATAAGTATGGAAAATTAACAGCCAAGAAAAGTTTAACTATTTCCCTTGCTATAGAAATTCTTAGAAACTTCCCTATGTTTGTATGTACTGTGATTCTTCCAGAATCAAGAATACACAGCATTTTCCACACCTATTTGATCTCAGAACTCTTTGTTGTTGGATCAGCACATGGGACAACATTTCTTTGGAAGTAATGCTGGGTAATGCTGTTGCAGAGAACTGGATTAGATTCAAAACAGCATTTGGGGTTTAGGTCTTTCAGTTCACTGATGAGGGTGTTGGCTATAGATTGTGTCTCACAATTCATATGTAGAAACATAGAAACACAATCCCCAATGTGAGGGTATTTGGAGGTAGGCTATAGAAAGATGACTGGATCATGAGGGTGGAGCCCTCATGAATGGGATTCAGTTCAGTTCAGTTCAGTTCAGTTCACTCGCTCAGTCATGTCCGACACTTTGTGACCCCATGAACCACAACACGAAAGGCCTCCCTGTCCATCACCAACTCCCGGAGTTCACTCAAACTCATGTCCATCGAGTCGGTGATGCCATCCAGCCACCTAATTCTCTGTTGTCTCCTCCTACCCCCAATCGCTCCCAGCATCAGAGTCTTTTCCAGTGAGTCAACTCGTCGCATGAGGTGGCCAAAGTATTGGAGCTTCAGCTTTAGCATAAGTCCTTCCAATGAACACCCAGGATTGATCTCCTCTAGAATGGACTGCTTGGATCTCCTTGCAGTCCAAGGGACTCTCAAGAGTCTTCTCCAGCACCACAGTTCAAAAGCATCAATTCTTCGGAGATCAGCTTTCTTCACAGTCCAACTCTCACATCCATACATGACCACAGGAAAAACCATAGCCTTGACTAGACGGATCTTTGTTGGCAAAGTAATGTCTCTGCTTTTTAATATGCTATCTAGGCTGGTCATAACTTTCCTTCCAAGGAGTACGCGTCTTTTAATTTCATGGCTGCAATCAGCATCTGCTGTGATTTTGGAGCCCAAAAAAATAAAGTCTGACACTGTTTCCACTGTTTCCCCATCTATTTCCCAAGAAGTGATGGGACCAGATGCCATGATCTTCGTTTTCTGAATGTTGAGCTTCAAGCCAACCTTTTCACTCTCCTCTTTTACTTTCATCAAGAGGCCTTTGAGTTCCTCTTCACTTTCTGCCATAAGGGTGGTGTCATCTGCATATCTGAGGTTATTGATATTTCTCCCAGCAATCTCGATTCCAGCTTGTGCTTCTTCCAGCCCAGCGTTCCTCATGATGTACTCTGCATAGAAGTTAAATAAACAGGGTGACAATATACAACCTTGACATACTCCTTTTCCTATTTGGAACCAGTCTGTTGTTCCATGTCCAGTTCTAACTGTTGCTTCCTGACCTGCATACAGGTTTCTCAAGAGGCAGGTCAGGTGGTCTGGGATTCCCATCTCTTTCAGAATGTTCCACAGTTTATTGTGATCCACACAGTCAAAGGCCTTGGCATAGTCAATGAAGGAGAAATAGATGTTTTTCTGGAACTCTATTGCTTTCTCCATAATCCAGCGGATGTTGGCAATTTGATTTCTGGTGCCTCTGCTTTTTCTAAAACCTGCTTGAACATCTGGAAGTTCACGATTCACATATTGCTGAAGCCTAGCTTGGAGAAATTTGAGCATGACTTCCCTAGCGTGTGAGATGAGTGCAATTGTGCAGTAGTTTGAGCATTCTTTGGCATGCCCTTTCTTTGGGATTGGAATGAAGACTGACCTTTTCCAGTCCTGTGGCCATTGCTGAGTTTTCCAAATTTGCTGGCATATTGAGTGCAGCACTTTCACAGCATCATCTTTCAGGATTTGAAATAGCTCAACTGGAATTCCATCACCTCCACCAGCTTTGTTCATCATGATGCTCTCTAAGGCCCACTTGACTTCACATTCCAAGATGTCTGGTTCCAGGTGAGTGATCACGCCATCGTGATTATCTTCGTCATGAAGATCTTTTTTGTACAGGTCTTCTGTGTATTCTTGCCACCTCTTCTTAATATCTTCTGCTTCTGTTAGGTCCATACCATTTCTGTCCTTTATCTAGCCCATCTTTGCATGAAATGTTCCCTTGATATCTCTAATTTTCTTGAAAAGATCTCTTGTTTTTCCTATTCTGTTGTTTTCCTCTATTTCTTTGCATTGATCTCTGAGGAAGGCTTTCTTATCTCTCCTTGCTATTCTTTGGAACTCTGCATTCAGATGCTTATATCTTTCCTTTCCTCCTTTACTTTTCGCTTCTCTTCTTTTCACAGCTATTTGTAAGGCCTCCTCAGACAGCCATTTTGCTTTTTTGCATTTCTTTTCCATGGGGATGGTCTTGGTCCCTGTCTCTTGTACAATGTCACGAACCTCCGTCCAGAGTTCATCAGGCACTCTATCAGATCTAGACCCTTAAATCTATTTCTTACTTCCACTGTATAATCATAAGGGATTTGATTTAGGTCATATCTGAATGGCCTAGTGGTTTTCCATACTTTCTTCAATTTAAGTCTGAATTTGGCAATAAGGAGTTCATGATCTGAGCCACAGTCAGCTTCTGGTCTTGTTTTTGCTAACTGTATACAGCTTCTCCATCTTTGGCTGCAAAGAATATCATCAATCCGATTTCAGTGTTGACCATCTGGTGATGTCCATGTGTAGAGTCTTCTCTTGTGTTGTTGGAAGAGGGTGTTTGCTATGACCAGTGCATTCTCTTGGCAAAACTCTATTAGCCTTTGCCCTGCTTCATTTCATGCTCCAAGGCCAAATTTGCCTGTTACTCCAGGAGTTTCTTGACTTCCTACTTTTGCATTCCAGTCCCCTATAATGAAAAGGACATCTTTTTTGGGTGTTATTTCTAAAAGGTCCTGTAGGTCTTCATAGAACTGTTCAACTTCGGCTTCTTCAGCATTACTGGTTGGGGCATAGACTTGGACCACTGTGATATTGAATGGCTTCCCTTGGAAACGAACAGAAATCATTCTGTCGTTTTTAAGACTGCATCCAAGTATTGCATTTCGGACTCTTTTGTTGACCATGATGGCTATTCCATTTCTTCTAAGGGATTCCTGCTCACAGTAGTAGATATAATGGTCATCTGAGTGAAATTCACCCATTCCAGTCCATTTCAGTTCACTGATTCCTAGAATGTTGACGTTCATTCTTGCCATCTCCTGTTTGACCACTTCCAATTTGCCTTGATTCATGGACCTAACATTCCAGGTTCCTATGCAATATTGCTCTTTACAGCATCGGACCTTGCTTCTAGCATCAGTCACATCCACAACTGGGTATTTGTTTTGCTTTGGCTCCATCCCTTCATTCTTTCTGGAGTTATTTCTCCACTGATCTCCAGTAGCATATTGGGCACCTAGCGACCTAGGGAATTCCTCATTCACTATCCTATCATTTTGCCTTTTGATACTGTTCATGGGGTTCTCAAGGCAAGTATACTGAAGTGGTTTGCCATTCCCTTCTCCAGTGGACCACATTCTCTCAGACCTCTCCACCATGACCATCCGTCTTGGGTGGCCCCACACGGCATTGCTTAGCTTAACTGAGTTAGACAGGGCTGTGGTCCATATGATCAGATCAACTAGTTTTTTGTGATTATGATTTCAATGTGTCTGCCCTCTAATGCCCCCTCCCAACACCTACCCTCCTATTTGGGTTTCACTTACCTTGGTCGTGGAGTATCTCTTTACAGCTGCTCCAGCAAGGTGCAGCCGCTGTACCTTACCTTGGATGAGGGGTATCTCCTCAAGGCCGCCCCTCCTGACCTTGAATGTGGAGCAGCTCCTCTCGGTCCTCCTATGCCCGCGCAGCCACCGCCTCTTGGACGTGGGACAGCTGCTCTCAGGCACCGCCCTAACCTTGGGCAAAGGGTAGCTCCTCTCGAAGGGACCACGGAGAGCTCTCTTAGCCTTTTGGCTGTGTGAGAACACAGAGATAACAGACATCTGAAGTGGGCTTTCACCAGAATTAGCTAGTGCCTTGATCTTGGTCTTCCCAGTCTCCAGAACCATGAGAAAAAAGTGTTTGCTGTTTATAAATTACCCAATCTATATTTTTCTGTTATAGCAGCCTGAATGGACTGAGACAATGTTCTTATGTAGAACAATTTCTACCCAGCTGCTCTCTGCTTCCTAGCATCAGTTAGAACAATTCTTTTATACTAATTTCAGTATATAAGTTTTGAAGACTAGCTTCATACTTGATTTTTCCCGGCAAACAATGCATTATCTAACATTCTTTCCAGTCCTCTTATTTGATATACTGCAACAATCTCTAACATAACTTATGCCTATGTTGTCTCCTCTTTCCAAGTTGTCCTTAAGTATCATCCATTTCTAAAATATCAATCTGATTGTGTTGTTACTCTGCTCAGAGTTACAATGACTTCCTCATACTTACTTTAAAAAGTAGCTGTCTATGGCATTCAAAGCCCATTCAACTCAGGCTTCAATCTATCTTAGCAAATTTCTTTTGAGTTCCTCTGTGTCTCCCAACTTACATTATTGCCATGTTGCAATCAAACCAGTCCACTTGCTGTTCTCTCCTAATCTCCACCCTTTAAAACTTGTTACCTCCATCATTCTACAAAATCTGTTCTTTTTCAAAGAAAACCCAATTCAAATACTTCTTCCTCCATTAAACTTTCCCCTGATTATATGCAAAGAAAGGGATTAATCTGCCATTTGATGTGAAGCACACTGAGTTCATAAAAAAGCATTGATACTGGTACATCTTACTGTTATTTGGATATGGGTTCAGAATGTGGTCTTGTTACTTCCTAGCTGTATGAGATTGGGTAAGTAACTTTATCTTTTGAAAAATTGGACAATCTAGTTTCTACCAATAGGATTGTCGTGAAGATTACCTGAAGTAATACATGCAAAGCAGCTGGCTAACTTAATCAATGCCAATTTCCCACGTTGTATCATAATCTTAAATTGTAGGCTTCTTGCAGAAAGTAACCAACCCTGATTCTCCTATGCACCCCAGGCACCTAGCTCAATGTCTGGCCCTGACAAGCACCTATGTTTTTGAGTGAATTTACGAGATTGGCTGTGTGCTCTCTTGCCACTCTGCCGTATTGTGAAGCCAGGGTGAAGCTACCCTACCAAGCTAAACACACAGTTCTCTTACCTATGGCTCATCACTGCCGTTTAATTTCAAGCATGACTGCTTGGAAGTTGGAGGATAAAGTCAGTTCTAATTTTAAAAATAACTTGGAAAAACAACTCATTAAGACACAAATGAAGTCTCACTATAGTACAATGTGTCAATCCTGAGTCATATCGAAATTAATCAAAATGTCTTATTTTATATTCAGCTATCTACATAATTTTCCCTTTATTGTCACAGTTTTATTTTCAAAGAGCAGATGTTATTCTCTTTGATAAATTGATCAAGACTGCCACCTATTCGCTATTCGGTTGAAATGCCTCACATGTGGCAGTCTTTCCATACTCACTAAAATCTAGCAAGTTCCTTCTGAGAAATTGTCCTTCACCTCAATGGATCCAGTGAGCTTATCTGGGGATGAGCTTAAGGATAGGGTCTGGGTCAAAGATCAACTCTTCTGATAAATGAAAAAATGTAATCTCACTGAGATACACACAGAGGTGTTTAAAGTAATAAAGTCATTGTTTAGTCATAAGCCTGAATACTAAAAACATTTCTGCATGGTTATCCTCTAGTTAGAGTTGCCAGATAACGTAGAGACCCCAAGTGAAATTTGAAAATCAGAGAAACAATTAATAATTTTTAAAATACAAGTATGTACCAAATATTGCATGGAACAAACTTACACTACAGTTTTCACTGTTTACCTGAAATTCAAACTTAACTGCACACCCTGTATTTTGAGTTGCTAAATATGGCAACCCTGTTTACATGTCCCTGTCCCTATCCACTCTCGACCCTGAGGACAGCCAGCTTTCTGTCCTGGGAAGCTGATTAGAGATTGCAAAACTTGGGCTTCCTTTGCTCTCTGGCTTTCATTTGAGTTTGGCCAATGGGAAGTGCTGGGATGAGATATAAGGGTGAAAGGAAAAAGAAGCCAACTACATTCCTCTCTCATTCATGCTTCTGGTAGTGACTACATTCATAATTAGTTATAAATCCTGCCGGTAGCATCTACTGCATGGTTCCAAGTTCTATCCAGTTCTGGTCATTCCATCCCTTGCATCTGTCCCTTCAGGCTTAGAGACGAAAGGGCTTCCCACAGTCATAAATTCCTGGTGCTTTAGCATCCCATCAGTTCAGTCATTCGGTTGTGTCCAACTCTTTGCAATCCCATGGACAGCAGCATGCCAGACTTCCCTCAGTTCAGTGCAGTTCAGTCACTCAGTTGTGACCGACTCTTTGCGACCCCATGAATCGCAGCACGCCAGGCCTCCCTGTCCATCACCAACTCCCAGAGTTCACTCAAACTCATGTCCATCAAGTCGGTGATGTCATCCAGCCATCTCATTCTCTGCCGTCCCCTTCTCCTCCTGCCCCCAATCCTTCCCAGCATCAGAGTCTTTTTCAGTGAGTCAACTTGTCTCATGAGGTGGCCAAAGTATTGGAGTTTCAGCTTTAGCATCAGCCTTTCCAATGAACACTCAGGACTGATCTCCTTTAGGATGGACTGGTTGGATCTCCTTGCAGACCAAGGGACTCTCAAGAGTCAGTTAAAAAGCATCAATCTTCGGTGCTCAGCCTTCTTCACAGTCCAACACTCACATCCATACATGACCACGGGAAAAAAACATAGCCTTGACTAGATGGACCTTTGTTGGCAAAGTAATGTCTCTGCTTTTCAATATACTATCAAGGTTGGTCATCACTTTCCTTCCAAGGAGTAAGCATCTTTTAATTTCATGGCTGCAATCACCATCTGCAGTGATTTTGGAGCCCCAAAAAATGAAGTCTGACACTGTTTCCACCATTTCCCCATGTATTTCCCATGAAGTAATGGGACCAGATGCCATGATCTTAGTTTTCTGAATGTTGAGCTTTAAGTCAACTTTTTCACTCTCCTCATTCGCTTTCATCAAGAGGCTCTTTAGTTCCTCTTCACTTTATGCCATAAGGGTGGTGTCATCTGCATATCTGAGGTTATGGACATTTCTCCCAGCAATCATGATTCCAGCTTGTGCTTCTTCCAGCCCAGCGTTCCTCATGATGTACTCTGCATAGAAGTTAAATAAGCAAGGTAACAATATACAGCCTTGACATACTCCTTTTCCTATTTGCAACCAGTCTGTTGTTCCATGCCCAATTCTAACTGTTGCTTCCTGACCTGCATATAGGTTTCTCAAGAGGCAGGTCAGGTGGTCTGGTATTCCCATCTCTTTCAGAATTATCCACGGTTTATTGTGATCCACACAGTCAAAGGTTTTAGCATAGTCAATAAAGCAGAAATAGATGTTTTTCTGGAACTCTCTTGCTTTTTTGATGATCCAGCAAAGGTTGGAAATTTGATCTCTGGTTCCTCTACCTTTTCTAAAACGAGCTTGAACATCTGGAATTTCACGGCTTACATATTGCTGAAGCCTGGCTTGGAGAATTTTGAGCATGACTTTACTAGCATGTGAGATGAGTGCAATTGTGCAGCAATTTGAGCATTCTTTGGCATTGCCTTTCTTTGGGATTGGAATGAAAATGGACCTTTTCCAGTCCTGTGGCCACTGCTGAGTTTTCCAAATTTGCTGGCATATTGAAAGCAGCACTTTCACATGATTCAAATCTTTCAGGATTTGAAATAGCTCAACTGGAATTCCATCACCTCCACTAGCTTTCTTCGTAGTGATGCTTTCTAAGGCCCACTTGACTTCACATTCCAGGATGTCTCGCTCTAGGTTAGTCATCACACCATCGTGATTATCTGGTTCATGAAGATCTTTTTTGTACAGTTCTTCTGTGTTTTCTTGCCACCTCTTCTTAATATCTTCTGCTTCTGTTAGGTCCATACCATTTCTGTCCTTTATTGAGCCCATCTTTGCATGAAATGTTCCCTTGGTATCTCTAATATTCTTGAAGGCATCTCTAGTCTTTCCATTCTGTTAAAGTCCCATAATTTTTCCTTAACCCTGCACATTATTCTATGACTACTCTCCTCTTCCAATGATTTTCAAGGAAACTCTTTGAGTGTGTCATTTGTTTTCCAGTTGATGCAATTTTCAGGTGGCACAGGACATATATCCACAACATGAATGTACCTATCACCTTGGATCCATTCAATTAAGGAATCTAGAGATCCAAACCAGATTATTTTCGAGCATAAGAAGTTTGCCCCTTGACTTTAGGAAAAGATTTGCCCAAGAAAAATATTGCCACTGAGCAATATCAGTGATAATAATGAGAGCAATGATAAACTCATGGTCCTCAGTCATTTAACAATTCCTAGGATCAATGATGTTCAGGGATATTGGTGGCAGCCACAGCCTTGGCAGCTACCAGCTGCTTCACTCTGATTGTGAAGTGAGATGCTTCCAAGCCTGTCCGGTCACAGAAACTTCTAGAAGTTTTCAGGCTTCTCAGACACTCTGGGCATCATCAGGAAGAAGCCTGAGGATCTCCCTCCTGATTCAGAGAAAGTCAAGTCCTTTCTACAGAGGATAAAATCTCCCTACAGAAGACCAAGTCCACTGAGATTCTCTGTCAAGGAGACTCATCTACCCTAGTTTTCATCCAGTCATCTCAGCAGTAGCCACAGCCATATCCCAAACATGTATTCATTCCTTTCTTCCTTTGTTCATTTATTCATTCATGTAATGTGTGTAGTGAGCAACTCTTGTATAGTAAACACTGTGATAAGTGTAATAGTGCAGAGATGAATTATAACCTGATCTTTGAGTGGCTCATATTCTAATGGACAGACAGATATGTACATAAATGGGTAAAAGGATATCCTATGCATGGTGACAACTATTCCTACAGGGAAGAGGAAAACAAAAGAGACAGTCCTTTTGAGAGCAAATGGCTCTGAAGGTGAGTTTTCAAAGTTGAGTTGAAGTTCATACGACAGACTGGGGAGTGGCAGCAGAGTGAGCAGAGTAGGGAGGTATCAAGCACTCAGGTGGGATCTGGGAACAGTAACTATCAAGGTACATGTAGGGAAAGTGTGTGTTACAGGGAGCTGGAGAGGTAAGCAAGAGGACCGCATCTTGAAGGTCCTTGTGTGTCATACTAAACACCTTGAATTTTAAAACAATAAAAATACTGATATAATAATAATAATGTAAAACACTTAAATGATTCTTAATATGTACCTGACCCTGTTCTAAGTGTTTTTTACACAGTAAACTTAAAATAACCCTATAAGTAATATTTTTATCCTCATTTTGCCAATGAGGAAACTGAAACAGAGAGGTTAAATAACTTGTGCAAGTTGACCAAGGTTTTAAGGAGCACAGCTGCAATTTAAACTCAGGCAACCTGATTCCAAGATTAATATTCTCAACCATTATGCTTCTAATACGTTCCAGCCATTGAGGAGACAAAGGCAGAGAAGATGAGATATTTGAGCTCAAGGATCACAAAGTCTAGGGGCAAACTGACTCAGAAACATGTTTCTATAGGAGAAGATGATTGCAAAGCCCGATCCCTTGCTTTCAGCACTCTTCTACTTTAAGCCAGTCCCTTTCCAATGCCGTCAAAGCTTACTTTGTGGACAATTCTTCTGCAGTCTCCTCTCCTGTTTATGGTCTGGTGTCTGTCACTTTGAACAGAAGAATTTGCCTCTACCCTCCAGTGTGCCTGGCTCACTGACCCTGATCACATGCTTTGACAATGGGGGCTATACTCTTCCTGCTCCAGACCCAAACCAGTCCCCTGACCCAGAACCAGTAGTTTAGCTAACTAGCCTCACTTGCTGTGAGAAAGAGCTTTGGAAAATTTCTGTGAACAACAATTTCCACAGAAATCTTGTTACCATAGCAACAAAAATAAGCTGACAGCTGCCTTCTAATCCCTGAGCCTGGTGAACATGGAAGTGATGAAGAAAACACAGACCTCTAGAGCAGGTGCCGAAATTCTCTCATCAGTTGGTTGAGGAGGGCAAAGCTGTTCACCCTGAGCTGCTGAGGGCTGATGCAGTCTCAGTTCTGTCCCACTTTCCTGTAGAAAGAAAAATAGGGGCAACATACTAATAGTTAAACTGCCTCTATTGATCCCTGGGTTGGGAAGAGCCCCTGGAGAAGGGAAAGGCTACCCACTCCAGTATTCTGGCCTGGAGAATTCCATGGACTGCATAGTCCATGGAGTCACAAAGAGTTGGACACAACTGAGTGACATTCACACACTTCATGTCATTGTGCCCACTAAGCAGATTAGAGTACAAAACTGCAGAAAGTTTAAGAAATTTGACAAAAATCATATGACTAGGAAGTGGTAGAGTTGAGAATTGAAGACAATTTTTTTTCTTGTTAAATATTTTTTTAGATGGAAACAATGGAACAGTGACAGACTTTCTTTTCTTGGACTCCAAAATCACTGCAGATGGTGACTGCAGCAATGAAATTAAAAGATGCTTGCTCCTTGGAAGAAAAGCTACGACCAATCTAGACAGCACATTAAAAAGCAGAGATGTTACTTTGCTAACAAAGGTCTGTCTAGTCAAAGCTATGGTTTTTCCAGTAGTCATGTATGGATGTGAGAGTTGGACTATAAAGAAAGCTGAGTGCCAAAAAGTTGATGTTTTTGAACTGTGGTGTTGGAGAAGACTCTTGAGAGTCCCTTGGACTGCAAGGAGATCCAACCAATCAATCCTAAAGGAGATCAGTCCTGAATATTCATTGGAAGGACTGATGCTGAAGCTGAAACTCCAATACTTTGGCCACCTGATGTGAAGAACTGCCTCACTGGAAAAGACCCTGATGCTAGGAAAGATCGAAGGCAAGAGGAAAGGGGACAACAGAGAATAAGATGGTTGGATGGCATCACCCACTCAATGGACATGAGTTTGAGCAAGCTCTGGGAGTTGGTGATGGACAGAGAGGCCTGGCGTGCAGCAGTCCATGGGGTGGCAAAGAGTCAGACGTGACTGAGCGACTGAACTGACTGATTGTTTTTAAGCAGCATCACTTGTTTATGGACACCTAGGAAATGTGATTTGGTGCTGGTGGTGGGACTGGAAAGGAAGAAATTTACGCCGTACTTAACAGATTAAAAAAAAACATTGTTAATAACAATAGCTAATAATTGCTCTCTATGTGCCAAGCACAGTGATAAGCACTTAACATGTATTATTGTTTTTGTTTAACCCTCACAAAACTTCTAACAGGTAGTTATTATGATTATCCTCATTTGACAGATGAAGAAAGTGAGGATCAGAGAGGTTGGGTAATACACCCAAGATAACACAGCTAATAAATGGCAGAGTAGAGACTCAAACCCAAATCTTTCTTACTTCAAATCCCATGTTCTTAACCTCTCCTCTTTATTTATTAATAACAAGTTTAAAATTCCTGCTGGTCAACTTGGGAGTTGTTTGATGACACTGCTTAGGAAAACATAACTGACAGAGTCGCTGATGGCTCTTCCTATGAGAAGGGAAGTTTCTGTCCTATGCTACATGCTTGACATGTGTGACACCATGTAGAACAGATCACCTGGGGCATATAGTCCCAGTACAGCTGATTCTAGGACATGTCACAGCCATCCAGCATCAGAGAACCAGGGCACTTCAGTCCTTGATCCAGGCTGCATCTACTTCCCAAACTTTCCAATGCATATGTTGGCTGCCAATTACACTGAGAATGGTTAGATATACCCTGGATTCTGGGGGGTTGACCAACTTGGTAGCTCATGTCAGCCCTCATCCGTGGTTGGGGGTGATGTCTGCTTTTGGGGCAGGAGGAACTGCCAGTCACAAGCCATCCTTGTATAGCTCAGCTTGAGGGATTCCTCTGAGTGAATAGTGCCACTGTCCACATTCCTATCATCCTTGACCTTGTGACTAGAAACTTACAATGTTTCATCTCACTGTTTATGTAGACAGCAAGGGGACAGTTGGCACTTAGTATCCACATCACACTTTTATGATTGGGGAATCTCTCACCATTAGCCTTGGTTAGAGGCAGGGCTCCAGATCCCATTAAGGAGTGGGCCCCAACCTTTTTCGCACCAGGGATCGGTTCTGTGGAAGACTATTTTCCCGCCGCCCAGGGATCGTTTGGGGGTGATTCAAGTACATTACATTTATTGTGCACTTTATTTTTATTATTATTACATCAGTTCCACATCTGAGCATTAGACATTTGATCCTGGAGGTTGGGGATCCCTGGCATAAAGGAAACTGTAAAGGCAAGATAATCGCTCGTTCTGCCCGTGGGACCAAGTCATAGCCATATAATCTGTACTAGACCAATCAAGTATTCTCAGTCTCTCAAGCAACTGGCACAAAGAAACAGGCATTTTGGAAACTACCCAATGGTGGGAGCAGCAGCAAGAACATCAGCAATGAGAGCATCTCCCTAACCAGTTGGTTCTTGGAATGTGACCTTAAAAAGTTGTGCTAGATGAATACTTGTGACTGAGCAGCCTATCAGTCACAAGTCGTCCCTGAAGAGTTCAGCTTGAGGAATCCGTCAAGTGACTGTAGCAAACCAATACCTACTACCCACATTCCCATCATCGTCTGTCTTATCTGAATGGAAACCTACAATGCACCACTCTGCCATGTACTGGGCAGCAGGGGAAGCGGAGACTGCTCAGCATCTACACTCCACTCCTATGTTAGCTGGGACTCTGACCACTGAGCTCCACTCGGGTCTTCTCCCACCCTGGTTTGCCAGCATTGACATTGACTCCCAATATCTTTCCCATAAATTCTTTCTTTCTTAACCCCACCAGAGACAGTTTCTACTGTTTGCAATCAAAAATCCTGACCTGATGGCCTGAAAACTTACTTTTGCATCTGGTGATGCCTGTATGACTCTCTCTCCCCAACT
The DNA here is from genome assembly GCF_049115385.1 of Moschus berezovskii. NCBI lineage: Eukaryota > Metazoa > Chordata > Mammalia > Artiodactyla > Moschidae > Moschus > Moschus berezovskii. Next base: position 128,271,458 of record NC_142488.1, on the reverse strand, counting down.
CCCTGACATTCTTGGAGCCTTGAACAAATACTCTGAAAGTCAAATGATTTTGAACTAAGAAAGAGGGATTTTTTTTCCCCACACTAGAACTGCAGCTAACTTGGTGCCTAGGGGCACATCTGCTTTCTATTCAGTCTCTTTTTCCCGCCTCCTCTCTTACCGCATTGCTCACTATTGCCCCTGTCTGAGCCACCAGGGAAGCCCCACCAACCTGCAACCAAACCTTCAGCTTTGATTTCCCTTACCTCCTGGAACCTTCCTGACTAAGCATAGGCTGGATGAGGTGGCCCTCTCCTTCCCTCAGGGCCTTCACATTGCTTGTCTTAGCACCTGATCACACTGATGTAATTGTATGCCTAGATTACTGAAATGACTTACATATTAGACAGGTTGCTCCTTAAGGGTAGAATCATGTATTTCATCCTCATGTTCTCAGAACCCAAGGTGCTACTGGATATAGAGTTCAGTTCAGTTCAGTTCAGTCGCTCAGTTGTGTCCGACTCTCCGTGACCCCATGAATCACAGCACGCCAGGCCTCCCTATCCATCACCAACTCCCGGAGTACAATCAAACTCATGTCCACAGAGTCGGTGATGCCATCCAGCCATCTCATTCTCGGTCGTCCCCTTCTCCTCCCGCCCCCAACCTTTCCCAGCATCAGAGTCTTTTCCAGTGAGTCAACTCATCGCATGAGGTGGCCAAAGTATTGCAGTTTCAGCTTTAGCATCAGTCCTTCCAATGAACACCCAGGATTGATCTCCTTTAGAATGGACTGGTTGGATCTCCTTGCAGTAATAAGGGACTCTCAAGAGTCTTCTCCAACACCACAGTTCAAAAGCATCGATTCTTCGGCGATCAGCTTTCTTCACAGTCCAACTCTCACATCCATACATGACCACGGGAAAAACCATAGCCTTGACTAGACGGGCCTTGGTTGGCAAAGTAATGTCTCTGCTTTTTAATATACTATCAAGGTTGGTCATAACTTTCCTTCCAAGGAGCAAGCGTCTTTTAATTTCCTGGCTGCAATCAGCATCTGCAGTGATTTTGGAGCCCAAAAAATAGATGCCTGCAAAATATATGACAAAGGAATGAATACAGTGTTACACACATACTCCAAAATAAAATCACTGTTAAGAGTCAGAGGGCCAGATCTTCTGGGATAATCAGGAAGAAACATTCATCAGATCCTCAGCTTCCCAGATATGTTAAGCAGAACAGAAAGTTCCAGGGAACTATTGCAGCCTTCTCATCATAATCTTTAGGATTGTATTAGTTTCCTACTGCTGCTATAACAGATTACCACAAAATTAGTATCTTTAAGCAACAAATTTATTATCTAATCATAGTGAAGGTCAGAACTACAAAATGGGTCTCACTGGGTAAAAATCAAGGTGTCTTTAGGGTTATGCTGCTTCTGGAAGCTCTAGGGAAGAATCCATTTCTTTGCCTTTCCAGCTTCTAGAGGCTGCTTGCATTTCTTGGTTCATGGCCTTCTTCCTCCTTCTTTGAATTCAGCAACATTGCATTTTCTGTTTCTAGTTTATTCCTTCATTTGTGTAGTATTTCTCTGCCTTTTCATTATTATTTTTAACTTATTGTGTTGGAGGTCTTCTTTTCCCAGGCTTCAAGGAAAGTTGAAATCTTTCCTTGAAGAAGGTTGAATTCTTTCTTCCTTTTGCTTTCTGCCCTCTTAAGGTTGGTCCAGTGGTTTGTGTAAGCTTTCTATAGGGTGAGATTTCTGCTGAGTTTTTGTTTGTTTTTTTGTTGTTGCTTTTCCTCTGACGGTCAAGGCTGAGTGAGGTAGTAATCCTGTCTGCTGATGATTTAGTTTGTATTTCTGTTTTCTTTGTTGTTTAGATGAGGCATCCCACACAGGGTGCTATTGGTGGTTGAGTGATGCCAGGTCTTGTATTCAAGTGGTTTCCTTTGTGTGAATTCTCACTATTTGATACACCCTAGGGTTAGTTCTCTGGTAGTCTAGGGTCTTGGAGTCAGCGCTCCCACTCCAAAGGCTCAGGGCTTGATCTCTTTTCTATTTTCCAGTCTGTCTTGGACTCAGTCAGTGAGGCATGGAAGATTCCCAGTGAACAAATTAAGGACAAACACTTTCTCTTCAGGGTCGAGGGCCCCTGTCTTCTGTCCCTATAAGTTGCTTGGGTTATCTGGCTTTCTTTAACAGTCATCTTTTGATGTTCTGATTACCTGTGCTTTGTTGTGAAACTTCTATATAATCCAGCTCCTCCTTTACCTCCTTGGAGCAGTTCTCTCAGGGTCACTTGAGATGCTACCTCCCGGGCTTGAAGTCTAGATCTCTGGATCATTATAAAAGATTAAAAGATTAAACTCAGAAATAGTCACATGGGAGAGGTGCAGAGCTCTTTCCAGGCTGCCATTCTCCCCAAATCTCCACATGTTTCCGTTCCGTTCCGTTCCGTTCAGTCGCTCAGTCGTGTCCGACTCTTTGCGACCCCATGGACTGTAGCCTACCAGGCTTCTCCGTCCGTGGGATTCTCCAGGCAAGAATACTGGAGTGGGTTACCATTTCCTTCTCCAGGGGATCTTCCCGACCCAGGGATTGAACCCGGGTCTCCTGAATTGGAGGCAGACGCTTTAACCTCTGAGCCACCAGGGAAGCTCCACATGTTTACCAACCCGGAAATCAACAATGCATTTTCAAATCTATCTCTTACTCAGACTTTCCTGCTTTCCAGTTACAAGGATGCCTGTGGTTAGATCGGGCTGACACAGATAATCCAGGATAATCTCTCCATCCCAAGATTTTTAACTTGGTCACACCTGCAAAATCCCTATTGCCACATAAAAGTAATATACTCATAGAAGCTGCAGATTAGAACATGGACATTTTGGGGAGATCATTATACTGCCATCTAATCCTTTCTCTATCAGAACCACCTAGAAGAACTTCAGTGTTCAAAATGCTAGATCTCTGGAAGTGCCTAGAATTTGCTCTGACAATAAGTGAAAGCATATTTTCATGAAGTGTCAAAGTTGATCAGAATATCTTATGACACGTGTGGCATAGCTAATGTTGTTTCCTCAGTTTTATTGACTTATAATTGACAAATAAAATTTGACATATTTACAGTGAAAATATGACAATTATATGTATAAGTGATTAGCACAGCAGGTTATTAATACATCCGTCATCTCATAGTTACCTTTTCTGTGGTCGGAATGCTTAACATCTACTCTCTTAGCTCATTTCAAGTATACAATACAGTATTATTAATTATAGTCAGCATGATGCATTTTATATCCTCAGAACTTATTCATCTTAGTACTGGAAGATGTATTATGCTTTGACCAATATCTTCCCATTTCTCCCACCTCTCAATCCCTGGTAACCACACTGACCTTTTTATTCTCTGTTTCTATGAGTTTGGATTTTTCTTTTTTCATTCTACATATAAATGGGATCGTAAAGTATTTGTCATTATGTGTCTGATTTATTTCACTTAGCATAATGCCCTCCAGGTCCATCCATATTGTTACCAAGATGCCCTTTCTTTCTATGGCCGAATAATATTCCATTGTATATATACCACATTTTGTTTATCCATTCATCCATTGATAGCCACTTAGGTTGCTTCAATATCTTGGCTATTGTGAACAATGCTGCAATGAACATGGGAGTGCAAATGTCCGTTCAAGATACTGATTTTGCTTCCTTTGGTTATATACCCAGAAATGGTATTGCTGGATCATATGGTAATTCTATTTTTAATGCTGGGGGAAAACAATACATACATTATGGGAATCCCAGAAGGAGAAGTGAGAGAAAAATGGGCCAAAAACTTTCAAAATGAATAATGGCTGAAAACTTTCCAGACCTAGGGAGCAATATGGACATCCAGTTATATGAAACTCTTAAAGATTCAACCAAGTGTGGTTTTCAATGAGGCACATTATAATAAAATTATTAAAAATCAAAGAAAAAAAGAATTTTGAGAGTAGCAAAATAAAAGAAATTTCTCACATACAAGAAAACTCTCATAAGGCTATCATCAAATATCTCAGCAGAAATCTTGAGATGCTATATTCAGAATTTGGTCTTTCTCTCTATTTTACTGCATCTCTTTACTCTGCTTCATTCTGAGTACTCTTTATTCTTCAAACAAGTTTTCTTCATATACCAGGGAAAATGTCTGCCTTTACATCTGCCCAGCTTAGCAACTATGGAGACAAAGTTAGCCTTCCTTGCTGGGGACGGGGGGAGTTGGTGGCAGTAGCTGAGCATTCATTGCTTCTACATTTTAATCAAATTCTCCAGGTGGTTCTGATGGATGCTAAAGTTTGAGAATAACTGCCCCAGGAGATCCAATATACATTTGCCTTCACTATCCTTAAAGTATTTCTGTAAGAGTTGGAATTGCAAGTAAGGATTAAGGATAAGATGAGATTTCAAAAATAAAGACACTTTTGATTTTTAATGATATTCTAATAGTGAAAATCAGAAGTTTCAACAATTTTAGAAACTATTTTTAATACTGTTACCTGAGTTCAATATGGAATAAGTATGTCTTCATTAAACAAATACAGAACCAAGCTTTTCCTGCCAAAACTTTATTTTCTAGCCTATTACAAAATCTGGACATTACCTGGAAATGTCATTTTGATAACATATATGGCAGTTTTTAGGGAAAGTCTTTTCTGCCTGAATTTTGATACCACGTTTCCTTTGTAATCACATGTTATTCTTTTATTCACCCACTAGTGGACACTGTTGAGCTTCCGAACTTAACAGCTATTTCTGATGGGATGAAGAGGCAAAAGAGGAAACATGAATGGAGAAATAAATTCTGAATAAATACAGCACCAGTCTTTCTACAATCTTGTTTATTTGCCATGTAATAGCCTAATAAATATTATGTCAATCATATTTAGAATAACAAACAATGTCAGAAACAGCTAAACATATATTGCTCACAGAGAATATTTTTACAGCAGGGAAGCACTGTTTGATGGCTAATGACATAACTAAACTAAAAAACAGTACTCTATTCCTCAGGGAAATCACATGCCTCCTTTTAATGAAAATTATTTTACATTTTCCTAGTTTTCTTCCAAATACTTTTCCTTAATTTGAGAATGTTGTCAACATTTTCATCAAGATTCACCCAAATATTGAAAAAGTAGAAGATAACAAGCTATCATTAAAAGGTAGGTTTGTGATCAGAAGTTTGGGGCAAAAGACATTGAATGGAGTTTAAGTAACTTATATAATTTATTTTATTTTAATGAATGGAATTCTGAGCTCATCATCTAACTTATAAGAACTTCTGTAAAGAGAATATAAGATTATTTAATTCTGAGGTATCGTGATGCTGTGCAATTACTTTATAACACTGGAGGTAATATTTTTAAATAGGAGGATTTAAGCTCTGGAATGATCTAGGACTGAACCCATTCCTGCTGCTTGCTAGCTGTTCGACTTTGGGCAAGTTACTAGGCTTCTGCTGCTGCTGCTGCATCACTTCAGTCGTGTCCGACTCTGTGTGACCCCATAGACAGAAGCCCACCAGGGTCCCCCGTCCCTGGGATTCTCCAGGCAAGAACACTGGAGTGGGTTGCCATTTCCTTCTCCAATGTGTGAAAGAGAAAAGTGAAAGTGAAGTCGCTCAGTCGTGTCCGACCCTTAGTGACCCCACGGACTGCAGCCTACCAGGCTCCTCCATCCATGGGATTTCCTAGGCAAGAGTACTGGAGTGGCTTGCCATTGCCTTCTCCGACTAGGCTTCTAGGATCCTCTATTTTTTCATCTATAAGAGTGGGAGTAAATAAAACATCCCTAGCAAGTTTACTGTGAAAATTAGTGAGATAATGTACAGATGGTAAATAATAGAACCATATTAATTCCCATATCCTTTTATTCAAGAGCATGTTTTAACTACCATATTAAAATGCCTTCATCTCCAATGTTATGAATTAAAACAATGATATTAGAAAGTGAGATTGCACAAAAGACATGTTAAGTGAATTTATTTTTCATATTTACTATCAAGTTACTCCTTGGAAGGAAAGTTATGACCAACCTACATAGCATATTAAAAAGCAGAGATATTACTTTGCCAACCAAGGTTCATCTAGTCAAGGCTATGGTTTTTCCAGTGGTCATGTATGGATGTGAGAGTTGGACTGTGAAGAAACCTGATCACCAAAGAATTGATGCTTTTGAACTGTGGTGTTGGAGAAGACTCGTGAGAGTCCCTTGGACTGCAAGGAGATCCAACCAGTCCATTCTAAAGGATATCAGTCCTGGGTGTTCACTGGAAGGACTGATGCTAAAGCTGAAGATCCAATACTTTGGCCACCTCATGCGAAGAGTTGACTCACTGGAAAAGACTCTGATGCTGGGAGGGATTGGGGGCAGGAGGAGAAGGGGATGACAGAGAATGAGATGGCTGGATGGCATCACCGACTCGATGGACATGAGTTTGAGCGAACTCCAGGAGTTGGTGATGGACAGGGAGGCCTGGCGTGCTGTGATTCATGGGGTCGCAAAGAGTCGGACACGACTGAGTGACTGAACTGAACTGAACTGATCTTTACCAAGTTCAGTTCAGTTGCTCAGTCATGTCTGACTCTTTGTGACCCCATGGACTACAGCACGCCAGGCCTCCCTGTCCATCACCAACTCCCAGAGCTTACACAAACTTATGTCCGTTGAGTTGGTAATGCCATCCAACCATCTCATCTTCTGTCGTCCCCTTCTCCTCCTGCCTTCAATCTTTCCCAGCATCAGTCTTTTACAATGAGTCAGTTCTTCACATCAAGTGGCTAAAGTATTGGAGTTTCAGCTTCAGCATCAGTCCTTCCAATGAATATTTAGGACTGATTTCCTTTAGGATGGACTGGTTGGATCTCCTTGCAGTCCAAGGGACTCTCAAAAGTGTTCTCCAACACCACAGTTCAAAAGCATCAATTCTTCAGCACTCAGCCTTCTTTTATAGTCCAACTCTCACATCCATACATGACTACTGGAAAAACCATAGCTTTGACTAGACAGACCTTTGTTGGCAAAGTTAAGTCTCTGCTTTTTAATATGCTGTCTCGGTTGGTCATAATTTTTCTTCCAAGGAGTAAGTGTCTTTTAATTTCATGGCTGCAGTCACCATCTGCAGTGATTTTGGAGCCAAAAATAATAAAGTCTTTCACTGTTTCCATTGTTTCCCTATCTATTTCCCATGAAATGATGGGACCAGATGCCATGATCTTAGTTTTCTGAATGTTGAGCTTTAAGCCAACTTTTTCACTCTCCTCTTTCACTTTCATCAAGAGGTTCTTTAGTTCTTCACTTTCTGCTATAAGTCTGGTGTCATCTGCATATCTGGGGTTATTGATATTTCTCCCGGCAATCTTGATTCCAGTTTGTGCTTCATCCTGTCCAGCGTTTTTCATGATATATTCTGCATAAAAGTTAAATAAGCAGGGTGACAATATACAGCCTTGACGTACTTCTTTCCTGATTTGGAACCAGTCTCTTGCTCCATGTCCAGTTCTAACTGTTGCTTCTTGAGCTGCATACAGATTTCTCAGGAGGCAGGTCAGGTGGTCTGGTATTCCATCTCTTTAGAATTTTCCACAGTTTGTTGTGATCCACACAGTCAAAGGCTTTCATATAGTCAATAAAGCAGAAATTTATATTTTTCTGAAACTCTCTTTCTTTCTCAATGATCCAATGGACATTTGCAATTTGATCTCTGGTTCCTCTGCCTTTTCTAAAACCAGCTTGAACATCTGGAAGTTCACGGTTCACTGCTGGGTTTTCCAAATTTGCTGGCATATTGATCTTCACTAAAGAGACCACAAATTTTCACGGTACTAAAGACCTGCACCCACAAAATAAGATCCAATAAATTTAAAAAGATGGAAATCATACAAAATATCTTCTCTGACCACATGGAATAAATCTAGAAATCAATAACAACGAAAACCAGAAGATTCACAAATATGGGGAAATGAAATACCATATTCTTTACCAAGAGATCAAAAGAGAAATCCCTGGAGGAATTAGAAAATATTTAGAGGTGTGTGAAAACAGAAAACAATAAACCTGTAAGTGTATGTGATACATTGAAATCAAAACTCAGAGGGAAATTTTCAGATGTAAATGTCTACATTTAAAAGAAGAAATATCAAATCAATAACCTAACTTTGCACCTTAAGCAATGAGAAAAAGAAGAGCAAGGTGAACTGAAAGCTATCAGAAGGAAAGAAGCAAGATTACAGTTGGATAGATGAAACAGAGACTAGAAAAACAACAGAGATAAACAACAAAATAAAAGTTGTTTTTTTGAAAAGATCGATACAATTGACAAACTTTTAGTTAGAATGACTAAAAATGAGAGAGAAGATAAAAATATTAATAACTAAACTCAGAAGTGAAAGTAGGGACCTTACTACAGACCTTATAGATACAGATTATAAGAGAATACTCTGATCAATTATAGACCCACAAATTAGATAGCCTAGATGACAGGAGCAAATACTGAGTATGGAACTGGAATATGAAATCAAATATGCTTGATTCTATACCTCTGTACAAATCTACTGTCCCTCATATGAAGTCTGATGTGAGAAATGACTGGAGAGAAAATGTTTGGTTTCTAATAATGAGTATGTATGCTTCCCACTTAGCAATAGTGAGAACTATACTAATGACTGGGTTTTCTTCTGTACCTTCACCACCCAAAAGTTAAGAACCAAATTTGAAGCTCAACCACAGAAATTATATTGGCCCTCATGCTTGGCGGTGTTTGAGGGATTTTCTTTTCTTAGACTGAATTTTCCATTTTTATTTCTATTTTTATTATTAGTTCTGTGTGATTATTTTTTGTTATAAGACACAAAATCTTTTGTGGCTAAAAAGCAAACAAAACAAAGCAAAAAATCATGGATACATAGAACAGAATGGTGACTGACAGAGGTAAGGGGCCTGGGGAGTGGGCAAAACAGGTGAAGGGGGTCAAGAGGTACAATCTTCCAGTTATAGATAAGTCACAGGGATATGATAAACAGCATGATGACTATAGCCAATAATATTTTATAGTATACTGAAAAGTTGCCAAGACAATAAATAACGTATGGTGATGGTAAGTAGACTTATTGTGGTGATTATTTCACAAAGTATCAGGCTTCCTTGGTGGCTCAGATTGTAAACAATCTGCCTACAATGCAGGAAATTTGGGTTCTCCCTGGATCAGGAAGATCCCCTGGAAAAGGGAGTGGCAACCCACTCCAGTATTCTTGCCTGGAGAATTCCATGGACAGAGGAGTCTGGTGGGCTACAGTCCAAGGGCTCGCAAAGAGTCAGACACGCATGCTCAGCTTAGCTGAAGTAAGGAGGATAGGGAAAGGGAAGATATTATATATATGGAGCAATAAGGGAGACAGAAAATTCAAGGGAATTCAAGAACTACGTGGAAGGGAAGGTCAGCTGACAAACACTGATGCTCTCCTTCCAAAGTGTAGGACTGTGACTGGAACGAAGCTGTCCAGCCAGTGACTCTAGTTCCCAGACATCTTAAACCTACATAGAGCCATGAAACTAGTTTTCACAAATAGAATGTGGAGAAACTGATGTGTGTTACTTGCAGGCCAAAGTGGATAAACAGGAGGTGTGCCTTCCTCCTGTTCTCTTTCCCCATCCGCCAGTTGAATGGGGAGTGGAGGGACTCCAAGGACCTAGAAGAGTGCACAGCCATAAGATGTAAGGAGCCTCAGTCTCTGAGTGTGCACAGGTGGAAAGACACATCACTGGAAGCACCTGTGTTAGACGTGAAGCGAGTGAGAAAGGGTAATTGTATTAAACCACTGAGAATGCTGCTGCTGCTGCTGCTAAGTCACTTCAGTCGTGTACGACTCTGTGTGACCCCATAGACGGCAGCCCACCAGGCTCCCCCATCCCTGGGATTCTCCAGGCAAGAACGCTGGAGTGGGTTGCCATTTCCTTCTCCAATGTGTGAAAGTGAAAAGTGAAAGTGAAGTCGTTCAGTCATGTCTGACTCGTAGCGACCCCATGGACTGCAGCCTACCAGGCTCCTTACCCCATGGGATTTTCCAGTACTGGAGTGGCTTGCCATTGCCTTCTCCGACTGAGGATGCTATCTATCCCTTAACTGACATATCCAGAGACTACACTCTGACCAGGCCTTACGATCACTGGAACTCAATCAACGACAGCTCTGGGAAGCTCAAGAGCCAGAATTCTTGGATTTTTTTCTCTAGTGCTATATGATTAATCTGACTTATGTATAATCTGATCTTTGTGTTCGTTCTCACTTGTCTCACTTTCTTCTGCCTTTCTTCCCACTTTTCTCTAATTTTGTCAATGACATAGCTATAGCCTACCCATAGTTCTTGTTGCCTTATGACTTCAGCTTTCTCCTGGGCCCTCATGAGCCCTTCTCCTTGGGCCTTTCACACCTTAGAATCACTGCTGTCTAGTTCTCTTTATATTTCCTGTAGCTAGAATCTGAAGGTCTAGTTTATTCCTGTTGACTAGAGTTGTCAGTGCCAGGCCACCTCATAGTCTAATGGCTGGTTTAATGGATGGCTGCTCTTCAGCCAGGTTTCTACCTTCAATAAGCTGTAGTATCTGGGTGGAGAGACAGGTAAGGATGAGATCATGGGGCATAAAACCTGGCTACTTAGGACTGGCCCATTAGCATGGGCTGTGAAACAAGGTAATGATAAGAGAACAGGGCTGTGGAAATGGCAGAAACTGATTGTACTGCACAGAAAGTCTGGCAGGAGAGAAATCTCCCCCAACCCTAACAGCTAGAGGCACTATCTGCATAGCCCAAAGGTCTAAAAAGATTCAGCCCCACTAGCTGGTAGAGCCTTTTATAAGTCTTACTACCCTAAGCTCAGACTCTGTCATGCTCAAGTCTCATCCACGGCCATGTAGAACACGCACCATAAATCTATGTCACCATGTCAATTAAGAACTTCTACTACTATCCTGCAGGGCAGTCGACCTGCCCTGAATTGCAGCTCATTTGGCTTGATCCATGACCCCCAACTATGCACCTGTGAACCCTCGTCACTAGAAGATGGACATTGCTCCAGGTTCTCCAGCCACAGTCTGGGCTCCTATTCCAGCAAACCAGACTACCGTGAATGCTTTCCTCCCCCTTTTCTCACCTCAAGGGTCATAACTGTCTTGTGCCATACCCCACTGGGCTTCTTTGGACAGCAACACTGGTCTGGAGGAAGCCCAAGCCCACTTTTTCTCTCTGTCCACCAAAATTTAAATTGCATTCAATCAGTGCATGGACAGAAAAGGACTTGGCCAAAGTAGATGTGTTAAGCAGCTCAGCCCTGGACAAGGAGGTAAACCAGCAAGGAGGAACAATGGCTGACAGGAGATAATATGATAGCCAACTTAAACAGAGCAAGAAATATTTCACCCCAGCTTAAGCAAACTGAGTAGCACAAGGTCATGATTGTGCCTGTAATTTCTCTAGGAGAAGGAGGGATAGAAAGTAGCATTTATTATTGAGCAGTGATTCTAAGCCAAGCAGTGTGCCAACTGCTTTACACATTTTATTTAATCTTCACAACAATGCAATAACAAGTACCATCACTCATTTTAAAGATGAAGAAATTGAGGTACAGAGAACATTTGTGGCTTGTCCATGATTATATCGCCAGAGACAATACAGGAATTGAAATCTTGTTGTATCAGATTTTAAAGTGAATGCATTCTGCTCAGTACTGCATCACATAACTTATTCACAGCATGTATTTGGCTGCAGTAAAAAATGATTTTGAATGACTGCTTGCACCACCTATAAGTTCTTTTAGTGATAGGATGAGGGTGGTGCCCTCAAAGAAGTGAAAGGCAAATGTCACCCCTCAGAGAAGCCTGGTGTCTTGGACAATGATCTCTTCCTCTCTCTCAGATTATTTTCTGTATGGTGGCAGGCACCAGAAAAGTGTCCCAACAGCCTGGGAAGATACCTGCTCAAGGAGCTGTTTGGAGATGGTCCTGGGAGTAGTGGGTTTCCCTGGTAGTTCAGTGTAAAGAATCTGCCTGAAATGCAAGACACCCCAGTTCAATTCCCGGGTTGGGAAGATCCACTGGAGAAGGGATAGGCTACCGACTCCCTGATGGCTTCCCTGGTAGCTTAGCTGGTAAAGAATCTGCCTACAGTGTGGGAGACTCCAGTTAAATCCCTGGGTTGGGAAGATCCTCTGGAGAAGGGAAAGGCTAACCACTCCAGTATTCTGGCCTGGACAATTCCATGGACTGTATAGTCTGTGGGGTTGCGAAGAGCAACTGAGTGACTTTCAATTACACTTTCTTTCACCTGGGGGTAGTAGGTAGCAATGTGACTATGCTTCCATGTGCAATCTCTTAGTCATATTCACTCATATTGTCCAGCTCTCTTTTACTTATTTTTTAGACCATGTGCTGTGTTGTGCTTAGTCACTCAGTCATGTCCAACTCTTTGCAACCCCATGGACTGCAGCCTGCCAGGCTCCTCTGTCCATGGGATTCTCCAGGCAAGAATACTGGAGTGGGTTGCCGTGCTCTCCTCCAGGGGATCTTCCCAACCCAGGGATTGAACCCAGGTCTCCCACATTGCAGGAAGGAGCCACCAGGGAAGCCCTTTTTAGACCATAACTTTTCAAATACCACCATGTCTTGAGCGCTTACTATGTGCCTGCACTATTTCAGGTACTTTATTTGCAAAAGCTTTATTGGTCTTCTAACAATCCCATGAGGCAGATGAAGGACAAGAAATAAATCTAAGACCAAGCAGATAAATGAATGGCACATGCACATAGCATTATTCTTCTATTTTACAGAAGAGGAAACAGGAACACAGAACAGTTAAGAAACTGTCACACACACAGCAAGGAAGTGGCAAAGCCCAGATTTACACCCACCCAGGTAGCCTATCAGGGCTGCCCAGGTTATGCTACTGGTAAACAACTCGCCTGCCAATGCAGGAGACATAAGAGACATTGGGAAGATTCCCTGGAGGATGAAATGGCAACCGACTCCAGTTTTCTTGCCTGGAGAATCCCATGGACAGAGGAGCCCAGGGGGCTACAGTCCCTGGGGTCCCAAAGAGTTGGACACAACCAAAGCAACTTAGCACGCAAGCACACAGGTAGCCTATGCTGAGGTCATGCTCTTTCACTGTTTTTACGTCCTTGTTCTTATATTCTCAGCTTCTTATCTTTTGTGTCAACTCTTCATTGTGGCCTCATACTTGACTATGGCTCTGAAAATGGATGCTGTCCCTCTGGTCCTGACCTGTGGCTCCATTCTTCTGTTAAGATAGATTGTGGGCAATTCTCCAAGCTAACCCAGCCCATTCTCTCCATCTACCTGACCATAGTCTGTGGGATTTTTCTCAGCCCTGGCACTAGGAACCAAACAAAGCCCAAGCCTTTCCTTTTAGAACTCTAAGCCTCCGCTCCTCTTATTTCCCACCAATCAAAATTACTGCTCAGAAATTTTTGCAAGGACAGGTTAAAAGCAAAGAGCTCCACCAACCTACATAATAGGGCTTTTTTTTTCAATAGAAAGTTACCATAGTGGTACATTGACTGCTAAACCATTCCCTTGTAACTAGAAGCATTAACACAACCCACAGCTTTAAATCTTTCAATAGAGAGACTAAAAACAAGGCATAGTCGCAGATTTTTTTTTTTTTTTAGTAGTCCCGTTGTAACCAGACAAGCCTCTATGGTGGGAAGAAGTTAGTCCTTTAACAAGGGCCAGCTCTTAATTACGCTGCTTCCAGGAATGCTGAGGCATGGTCTGTATTCAACGGGGCTCCGGAAGACTGGCAGCGGGCTCTTTGTCATCTAATCACCTGGTAAGAACATCATCTTTGCTTAGTCTTTCCAGAGCCTCTGAATGGTCAACGTTTGGAGTAAGTATTGCAGAACAGAGAGAGAATTGTTCATTATTTCATGGACCTTCTCTTCCACGGGACAATAGATCAGGCTGGACGTTTATTGAGTGAGGGGGGAAGCAGGGGAGGCGGGTGCAGTGGTTTCAGGATGGCCCCTGGGTCACAAGGTCAGGTTTCTAAAAGTCATTGTACAGACTGCTGTTGGTAGCTCTGCTTATTAGAGAATTAGGTCCTTTGTGCTATTTGTAAAAGCGAGAAAGTCCCTGCCAGACCCTGGCTTAAGTGAAACTTTTATTGCTGTCAGTCACACGGCCCCTCCAGTCTGAAACCTCTGTGGGAGTTCTTGAAAAGGCAACCACCTTTCCTCATTCATGAATCTGTCTAGGTAGACCCAAAACACTTCAGAGAGCAGAACATTCCTTGTCATGCCTATACAGGTGTTTTTCATGAGATGACATGTTTAGACAGTTCTGAAAACTGTGGGTTGCAAGAATTGTTAGCTCTTATCATCCTTTATTATAATTATTTCCTTACTGCTTGCCTTCTCCATTAGATATAAATTCTATGAGACCACATCTATTTTGTTCCCTGCTCTGTTCTATGCCCAGGATTAAGTACAGAGCTTGGCACATAGTAGGAAATAAATACTTATTGAAACAAAGCAATTATTTATATACTATTAATACTTAAGGTGTGCCTGTCTAATATTTTAAGACAGTCTCTGTCTCTCTCTGTGTATCTCTTTTTATGTCTCTCTCTGTGTCTTTTTTTATGTCTCTCTCTCTGTATATGTATAGAGATATAGATATATAATGAAAACTGTGTAGATTAGTTTCAATTATTAATTCCAATTTATAGATGAGGATACTGAGACCCACAGACATTAAATAACAATCTCCCCAAGGCCACAGAGCTAGTAAGTGGTGACATGGGGTTTGAAACAAGGCATTGGGCTCCAGTGTCCTATCCATGTTCTTACCCACCAAGCTCTATTCCAAGCATGTTGAATGGTAATGGGGTGGTTTTCCTCATGTGAAAAGTAGTAAGGAAACAGTAGGATCACTCCAAGGTTTGTCCAAATCAAAATTATTTTCTAAGAAACAATGGTCTTCATTCCCTGAAATCTCTGAGCAAAGGGAAAAGGATACCAAACACAGTAGGGCAGCAAAAGCTTGGAGTGAATGCTGTGGGAAGCCAGGGAGGCCCCCTTGGAGACCATGGAAGTAAAGAGAAGAGAAGCAATGCCCCGAGACACAATGCCCCGAGACACAAAGTATGGGGCTTTAGGGAAAAGATTGGCAACAGGGAGCAGCAGCATCTTTGACTGCTTTAAAAGGAAGGAATGATCACCTTCAACAGCAAAGTGGGCACATAGAGAAAGTATCACAGCCAGACTGAGGGTGACATCTTGTAGTCAGCTTTCCCGAGTGTCTCCCATTGGAAAGAAGGAGGACAGCCAGTCCCCCCGACCTGTCCTCTAACATTTCCAGCAGCAAACTGGAAAGGGATTTTTGTGAAACCTCAGAAACAGTCCTGTCTCCCCAGGTACCTTAACAACTGCAGCACTCATCTCCAAAATATCAAATTTACAGAATTCAAGCTCTGCTGTTGAGGAAAGAAAGAAAACAAATGAAGAGAAAACAAGACAGTGGTATGCTAAAGAGTTGCAGGAGCTAATAAAATTGCCATGTTACTTACTCAGGTGTTACTACATATTACACTAACAGTGTTCATTTAGTTCCTGAGTGTCCCATAGGGTACGCACTCAAAACTGTTTTAAAATATTCATTTACTTTAAATCCAGTTATCCATATTTCCATTCTGATGTACTATATATTCAAGGATGCATTTAAATATTCTATTAAAACAGATTCATTGTCAAATAACATAGAATCCACCAAAGTAATAGCTAACATATCAGCACTAAGCCTTCACCACCGCTACGTCAAACCCTTGATACCCCCTTCATTTCTTTCCAATTCTGGCACCTGTAACCATAGCAACATACACTGAAACCTTTCAAGCAGAACAGAACTGACAATCACACTAACAGCACAAATACCTGAGCTGAGAAAAGAGAGGGGCGGCCCAAGTAGGTAGCTGTTGAAATTAAAAGCTAATGACAAGAAAACAGCTGGAAACAAGCACCAGCTCACACTGCTGCTTCTTTCTAGCATATGAATGCTATGTAGAGCCCAATTTGATTTACGTTTTATTAGTGGTGCTGCCATCAATGAATACTTCATTAGGCATCATCTCAACAAACAATTGGAGTGGGAAGTTAAGAAAAATAAGTTGTTTGGAGGAAAATTTCAAGGGCTGTGTCTGTTTGCCAAGAATTTGCACCGTGCATGTTCATGGTTTCTGCTCATCCATGTAGCAAGAGACAGAAAAGTGAACCCCTCTTACTGAATCCTCTCGAAATGTAAACACGTGTCCGTAAACTGCAAGGAATTGTCTGCTATTGAGAAAAGACTCCCATTAGCCAATTAGAGTAATTACATGGATTAAGATTTCTTGTTTCTGGAGGTTTCTTTTTTTTTATCCCTAATTCTTTCTTACCCAGCAAAGGAAGGGATAAACAGCTGATATAGCCAGAGAATTAAATGGGGGCAAACTAGGGCATTCTCATTTTCAGATCTCAAAATGTAATTGAAATTTTATGCTTACCACAGCATAACAACTTGTGATGATTTCTGTGCAATGGAAGGCATAAAGGGTCACATTTCCCTAAGACTTCAATTACAGCAGCTTCTATCTTCCCTAAAACAGCATTTGGTCTCAGAAAATTGCCTTTAATGGTGCAGGTGTTTGCTGAAGAGTATCTATCATATTTAGTCCCAAACACTCCATATTAATTCATCAGTTTCATTAGCAAAAGCCTTTTCTTCCAGATGACAATGAAGAGTAAATATAATTTCAAAGAGATGTGCTGGTTTTCCTGTGAATCTGAAAGCAGAAAAAAAAAAAAAAAAAAAGCTGGCATTGGCTGAAGGCAGAGAAGATGAGACTCCAGCACTTCAATGCACAGAGCATGGATCTGTAGGGCATATTGTGAACTTGATCCACATGCATGTCCAGCTCTGCCTCACAATGAAGTCTGCCCATGCCCAAGCAGCTACTTACAAACATCGCCAGTACTTACCTCACAGACTGTTTCCCAGCTCAGTGCAAATGACAGGCATTGTTAGTATTAGGAAAGGTGACTTGAAATGCCACTGGAGACAGCTTACCCAGATTCAGTTTACATTATTTCAGCTGGTAATGTTTCCCTAGCCCTTCAAAAATAAAATCACAATAATGAATCACTGACCATAATTGTAAATGCCTCTATATGCATGTACACATAATGTCATGTTCAGAGGTCACCTCTCTGGGAGCCTTACTTACCCATGATATAGCCAAGAATTAGAGTCAGCAAACAAAGGCCTGTCTGCTCACAATTATTTCAAGTGTGATGTTAAAAAGCAGTGTTCAATTCATTTCAACAAATATCCATGTTGGACCCTTGCCCCATACTTATAAGGGCAAAGAAGGGTCTGGAACTAGTTTCCCACAGCAGCCAGTTTTGTTTCCAGAGGAAGGAGAGATCTTTCTGTAAGCTTTGGCCCTCATGGCTTTGTCTGTTAATTAACAGGCCCTCTATCCCATCAAGGTCAGTTCCTTGGTGATGCAGAAGCTGATTGTTAGCAGCCAAGCCCTCTAAAAATCCCTTAGAAGCATCTTCCCTCTAAAAGAATTACTCTGTTTTGCACAAGCCTGCATGCAGGTGAAGGTGAAGAGTCTGTTTATAGGAGGCATTAGTTCTAGCATTTCTATTAGGAATGATGACTCTGCCAATAATTTTCTGTTAGATGAGAAAGATGAAGTCAGCTACTCCGCTCACAGCTTAAATGATTATTGAAAGAAAGCTCAGAGAAATGAAAGAACTTTAATTCCTTGAACAGCAAAGTAACTACACTACTTCACAGTTAAAACCCTTTTTGGGCTCCCATGGCCTCCAGGACAGAGGCCAAACTCCTTGGCATGGATTGTAAGGCCTGCATAGCTGAGCTTTGCCAACCTTTCCAGTCTCTCCTCCTTGCTGCCACCCTAAACCCCCTGATGCTCAGGCTGTATCTCAGATCAGGAGATTATGATTTAATTGACCTCATCTGGGATCCAGACTTTGGTATTTTCTATAAATTCCCTCCAGCAACTCTAACATTTTGCCAAGGTTAAGAACCATTCAGTTTACTGATTTTCAAGTTCCTTTGTGAACTTACTGGGCTTACTGGTGACTCAGAGGGTAAAGCATCTGCCCGCAATGCAGGAGACCCCAGTTCGATCCCTGGGTTGTGAAGATCCCCTGGAGAAGGAAATGGCAACTCACTCCAGTATTCTTGCCTCGAGAATCCCATGGATGGAGGAGCCTGGTAGGCTACAGTCCACGGGGTTGCAAAGGGTCGGACACAACGAGCGACTTTTTTTTTTGTGAAAATGAGATCCGTTTCCCTGGTGGTGGTAGGGAGAGGAGATTGTCAATGAGGACAAATTTAAGTATATCTTTTAAAGATAGAATTTCAGTAGGCAGAAATAAGGAGTAAGAGGCAAAGAAAGCCAGGTGTGGTGACCCAACTGAGCAGGTAGTGACATGCCAACATTCTTCTTCAGTCTCTAGTATAGAATGATATGGATGGATGATAAGCATGCAATTTAGAGCCTATGTTTTTATCCACTTCTATTCACACTTTGCTCAACAAATATTACAACTGTTCCCAATATGCTCAAGCATCAATACTTTAAGTGATAATTGGATGAAGAGGTAGGTATTCCTCTAAATACAAAAACAAGTTTCACGTAGCTTCATTCTAGAAAGCTAGAATAGTCAACTACAAGGTGGCAAAACTGATAGCAAGCATATCTTAATCTTCAACTGGCTAGTTCATCTGTAAAATTTTACATTCATCAGAGCATTTGTAGTGGTGATAGAAAAGTGGGGAGATTTATTAATGTTCAGATCCATCATTACTATAGAGAGATAGACATTTACACATGACATTTAGTAGCCAGTTTCTATGATTTCCCTTGGCAAACTAGTTGTAATCTGGCTGGGTAAGTAACCATTTAGTATCATAGCAGTTTAACCTGGAAAATGTTTCAGTTTGGAAGTAGAAGGGATTAAAATGAGCTAAATGTTTAGTACCACACATTCATGGTGATGTAATTAGGACATAAAGGCCCCAAAAGACTGGGAATCTACAGGTATGGTTTATAAAAGACTTAAAGATCTTTGAGCGATTATCTAACAAATGCTGTCAAATGCTGTGGTATTTGATGTGAAATGCCAGAATAAATATTTGAAAGGAAAATAATCAATCAATCCCTTAATTTACTCAACAGACAGTTGTGATGCACTGTACTATGCATTGGTGGCACAACAGTTGGGTGGACAACATTCTTACTTGCAGAGTGCCTGCAAGTCTAATGGAAGAAAGCAGAATGGTAACTGTATGATTGGTGCTAAGTTTGGAGAAAGGACAGGATACCATAGAGCACAGAGCAGAGTCATTTATGGGAGACAAATGTTTCCTGGAGTGAAATTTAACTTGAGATCTAAAATGCAAGTGCTATTCATGGTGTGTGTGCATATGTGTGTGTGTGTCTTGCTTAGAGAGGATAAAACATCCCTAGAAACCAAAAGTTCAGTACAGTTAGGATATGGATTGTGAGTGTGGGTCATGGCAATAGAGGAAACCATACTGATAAAGTCTGACTGAGTCCTGAGGTTGTTGTTAGCATTTCATCACAACATTCTTGTTGTTAGCTGGAAGCAGCTTTGAGAGGTAAAAAGAAAGGAATTAGTTAGATGATGGCTACACAGGACACAGCCTGGGAATTAACTAGCTTGGAAGTGGCACCTTTTAGAGATGCTCTAGCACAATCATTCAGTTGCTTACTTCCAAAGCGTGAACCTTCTGAATAAAACCATATGGAAGTGATCTTCATGGGCTGAACTATGAAAGTGGAACAAGGTATTTCCACCTTGGGGACCCTCCAACCATACCCCACTTTTGTTTCTTGTTTGGTCTAGGAAAAATCCAAATGAGGGTCAGCTCACTCTGACACTGGCAGTCAGAGGAGTGCAGACAGAGGAGCATCGTCAAATAGATCCTAGTGTAAACGACACCTTGCCTCAAACCTCGTGGAAATTCAAACAACATCAGAGAGTGTTGACAATAGAGAGAGAAGGGTCACTGAGATGTGATCCTCTGTGGCTAGCAGTGTAAAGTGACTAATTTGACTCATGGCTGACATGGCATTTGCTTCTTTACACAGAAATAATCAGAGATAGGATGAGATTTCATGATCTCATAAAGTGCTTAGAGTTGCTTATACTCAAGGCATAAAAGAAATACAGGGGAGTTTTATAACAAGTACTCAAATGATTCTGAGAAATACCACAGGGTTAACAAGTTCAAAGAAATTTTGAACAATAATAGCAAAATACTCGATCTTTCCTCCTTTCTTTTTTCATTTTTAGCATCTTTACTAGAAAAAAAGCATAACTGAATAAACCCTAGAATTAAGATCTCTTTTGAGTGACAATCTCTTTAGTTCTACACAGCTAAGAGAACCCCTATGGGGTTAATAGAAGACTTTACCTCCTCAGCAGTTACATTAAAACTCTGGGTAACAAATCATTACCAAGCCTTCTGGGACATCATTTTGCTGCCTTTGGAACTTCTTTCTGGAAGCAGAGCATTATCTTGATACTGCTCAGGAAGTGGGATGTTTCTAGACCCTGCAGGACATCCAGGGTGACAGTCATGCCCGGGAGCTCACAATGTTACTCCAAGCAAGGAGCCCAGAGCAGACTGTCAGCACTAAAAGGAACAGAGGAAGTCATTTAGTGGGGCTGTCATTATAGTGCGGCTGTCATTATAGTGCAGGTGGAAATATAGACACTAGCAGTTTACTCCAAACCATGGGGTTAATCCCAAACCTGGCCTTGAACTCAGGTATCAGAGATTATAAAAGTCAGTTAGTCAGTTCCTTTCAGTCGCTCAGCCATATCTAACTATTTGCAACCCCATGGACTGCAGCATGTCAGGCCTTCCTGTCCATCACCAATTCCCAGAGCTTGCTCAAACTCTTGTCCATTGAGTCGGTGATGCCATCCAACCATCTCATTGTCCCCTTCTCTCGTCCCTTCTCCTCCTGCCTTCAATCTTTCCTAGCATCATGGTCTTTTCCAGTGAGTCAGTTCTTCATATCAGGTGGCCAAAGTATTGCAGGTTCAGCTTCAGCATCAGTCCTTCCAATGAATATTCAGGAATAATTTCCTTTAGGATGGACTGGTTGGATCTCCTTGCAGCCCAAGGGACTCTCAAGAGTCTTCTCCAACACCACAGTTCAAAAGCATCAATTCTTCGGCATTCAGCTTTCTTTATAGTCCAACCCTCACATCCATACATGACTACTGGAAAAACTATAGCTTTGACTAGACAGACCTTTGTCAGCAAAGTAATGTCTCTGCTTATAATACACTGTCTATGTTTGTCATAGCTTTTCTTCCAAGGAGCAAGCGTCTTTTAATTTCATGGCTGCAGTCACCATCTGCAGTGAGTTTGGAGACCAAGAAAATAAAGTCTCTCACTGGTTCCATTGTTTCCCCATCTAAGTGCCATGAAGTGATGGGACCAGATGTCATGATCTTTGTTTTTTGAATGTTGAGTTTATAAAAGTAAGAGCTGTTATTTGCTGAGCACTATACCTCTGGTACACAGATAAACCTTTTCCATGCGTTAACCCATACTATTATTATCCCCATTTTACAGATGCAGAAACTGAGAGACAAAGTAACTTGCTCAGGGTTACACAACGAGCAAGAATCAGAGCCCAAATTCTAACCCAGACCAATGTGATTGTAAAGCATATTGTCATCCTGCTTCTAGAATGAGGTGAAGAAGATGAAAGTACTGAGTCAGGAATATGCTCTTAAGCATCCTGCCAGGCTGTATTTGAAACTTTGACTAACATTGCAGAACCTGGAGTCTCATAAGGAGAAAAAGCTTCTCCAAATGAAGTAAAAATAATTCAATATTTTGTGGAGAATATTGCCTCATTAAGCAGGCTAATTCCATGAATTTGATGTTCCCTTTGTTAGAGATTTTTGTTGCAAAGACACATGCAAAGGGCTTTGGACACACAATTGTCTAAAGTCAGTGAGGGCAAAAGGAACTAATGGAAAAGAAAAGAACTTGAGCCAAGATAGCCTTGGATTGACTGTTAGCTATTCCTCATGGCACCCAGTTTTTTGTTTTCTCCTTTGATTTGAATGCTTAGCACACCTTAGTGTAATTGTTTTTTGTTCATAAATCTTTCCTTTTAAACAGAATATAGTTTCCCTAAAGAGTAAGGACTTTGTTTTTTTTCCTTCGTATGGTGCCTGACATAAATAGATGCTCATTAAAGGACTTGTGGAACTGAATGCTTGTTTACTGAGTGAACGCCCTGTAGCTATATCGGCAGAACTTAATAGACCATCTTAGAAACCAAACCAAATGGGGACTTTGGTAGAAAATGAATAACTATGAAAATTCTAGTCTCTGGGATTATTTTACTACTTTAAACAACTGTTGGGGGACTTCCCTGGTGGTCCAATAGCTAAGACTCCCAAAGCAGAGGGCCTGGGTTCATTCCCTGGTCAGGGAACTAGATCCCACATGCCTCAACCAAAATCAAATTTTTCGTGTGTCACAACTAAGAACTGGTGCAGCCAAATAAATAAAAATAAATATTAAAAACAAAACTCAACTGTTGGAAATGAACAAGGACAGCCAGTTCAATTTATAGAAGTCTCTTAGACTACTCCACCTTAAGACACAGAACACGAGCCTGGATCCTTCAGTTTTGAATACTAGGCTTGGCTATTTGGAGTGCAGTATCTGGGGAGCGAAAGGGCATGATGTGATTAAAGGGTCTGTTACATGAATCAGGGATTGTACAGCAGATGGAGAAAAAGCAGCAAGATTTTTTTCCCTAAAACTTTATATCACAGCAATACACAATGATCAATGAGATCTCATGATTAAAAACAGGAAAACCTAACTCATATAACTTGGTAGCACATGAAACCACCTATCAGGCACAGCAAAGGAAACCATGGTGACTTTTCTTTGTCTCACATTTGTTGATGGTTTCAGGGGCTGCAACATCAAGAGAAAACATCAGGGAGTAGTGAGTTGCTCCCTCCGCTGCCCACTCTCCCCCTGTGTTCACCTCTAACTCCAAGAGTTTCCCTAACACGGAATCTGAAATCTGATTTCCCCCTGTTTCTAAAGACTGAGGCAAGGTATGGGGGAGGAGGGCAGCAAAGTGCTCCGACAGCACGGAGTGCTATGTGTTCTGACTGAAGTCTCTCCATAGAGCCTCCCAGAGCTCATTTGAGAGAGAAGAGAGCTGCCTGTTATTTATGAGCACATAATATCTCCGCATAGAAAGTCTCAGTCAAAAACGTTTTTACCAACATGGTAAGAGTAACATGCTATGCTTAAGTAGATGAATCTATGGTTTAGAAAGAGGCAGTTCAAATAAATGGCAAGATTTCCCATTAGAAGAGTTTTCAACTATATCCAGATGGGGGAAAAAAGAAAGAAAATTAACTGGGATCACAGGGCTCCCTCCATCTTGGGTGCTAATGTTCTATTGACAAGTTATAATGAGGGCTTCTCTGTCCCAGAGTGAGGAATAGGCTCATTAAAACTCGAGGAACGGGAGAGCCAGCTTTCAACTCCCTTGTTTTTTAAACTTCACTGGTTTTTAGAAATACTAAATGAATTGCCTGACAAAACGATGTTATTGATTTCAAAGTGTGTCTGCATTCTTGGGCTTGCATTTGCATTTGAATCTGAGCTACTTAGAGTGTCAGTTGTTGGACAGAAGAATGGAAATGAGAGTTCTGTGGTGGGCTCGGAAAGACTGATGTGTTGACTCTTCCACTTAGTCACTGTGGAAATAAGCCTTATACTAACCTTGGTTTCTTCTTGATCAAAACACATCAATTAACATGGTTTGAACATTGCTTTCTTCTGGGTTTGAAGAAAGGAGGATCCCAAATTTCAAACCATTAAATAAGACGGCTGTTCCACAATGTAACCCTATTAGGATGCCAGGCTGTAACTCTGGAAGAGCCTGTTAATGTACACTCTCGACAATCCAAGCCCGAGCACACATTATGCTGAAACAGTAAATAATTCAAAAATCACTTAGATTTTGTTCTGAGAATTCACTATGTGATTTGTGTGTATGTGTGGCAGGTGTAGCCTAATTACTTATTCTTATGCTAATATTTGCGTGGATTTCTATGCCTCAAGCACATAATTGGTGGCAGAAAGAGGGAGAAGTCAAAGGCCACTCTGAAGTTCAGAGTCATTATTAGGAAGAGAAGTAGCTTCAAGGGAGGACAAAGCTTTAGACATGTTGATTTGGAGTAGATGCAGAAGGATGAACACAGTGAAAATGCCCAGTCTTGAGCACTGGAGTTCTCTGTCTTCCCCGGAGAACATAAAATGAATCTCAGGGAATGGCCACAGCTGGGAATAGCTGGAAGCAGAGAGATGATAGCAAAGGAATCCCAGAAGGTGCTATGATTGAGAAAGGAGGAGATTCAGCCTGCCTCTAAATCCCAGATTTGCAAGAAATGAAAATTTTTAAGAAGTGTTATGAAAAGCTTGTGAGAGATTCAAGGGACTGCTACCGGAGAAGGCAATGGCAAGCCACTCCAGTACTCTTGCCTAGAAAACCCCATGGATGGAGGAGCCTGGTAGGCTGCAGTCCGTGGGGTCGCTAAGGGTCGGACACGACTGAGCGACTTCACTTTCACTTTTCACTTTCACACATTGGAGAAGGAAATGTCAACCCACTCCAGTGTTCTTGCCTGGAGAATCCCAGGGATGGGGGAGCCTGGTGGGCTTCCATCTATGGGCTCACACAGAGTCGGACACAACTGAAGTGACTTAGCAGCAGCAGCAAGGACTGCTACAAGACCAGTAGACTGGAGTTTGGGAGGTCATTGGACTTCGAAGAGTACAAATAGAATTGTTCAGTCGCTAAGTCGTGTCTGACAAACAGAGTAGAGTGCTCAATAATCAGGCTTCAAGGAGAAGTGGAGTGGACTGGAAGGGAAATCAGACTTATACAGAAAAGGGTTGAAAGAGAATGAGAAAAATAAACCAAAATTAACCTGATACTAACCTGGGGAGTGGTATTGCTTGTCTATTTCAAGACAGAGGTGACCTGTGTCTTTTAAATTTTATTTTGTCGGAGATATGGAATATAGTAGACCAAGGGGTAACCAGAGAAGCACAGTTTTGAAGGTAGTGACACACAGTGGGGTTAGGAACACCCAGAGGCATAGGGAGACTCGGAGGGAAGAAGCACAATCTCTGAGATGAGTTGAGAAGTGAGATGAGAACAGCTACATGGGAACCTGCGTTGAGATAGAAGAGAAAGCTCATAAAATCATGCAATAGGAGGTGAGGGGTGGGGCTGCAGTCACGAAGAAAGCAAGGGAATTTGGAATGTTATGAGGAGGAGTGTCCTAGGAAATCCAAATTAATCAAAAAGATTGTTGAGCAGCCGTGGGAGTCCTGGTGGAGTAAAGTAATCATATTTCTATCTGACCAACTCTGCTCGAGTCAAGTATATTTGGGGGCCAAGAATAGAATTAAATCCACAATCAGGGAGAATGTTCTAAGAAGGCAAGTTAGCAGGTGTGATCCAGCAAAAGAGAAGGTGTATGGAATAATCCCAAAGTGCCTTTCTCTTTAGAAGCCACAAGATGCTGCTACTGCTTTGTAGCTGTAGGATGCTGGTCCCAGTAAACGCTCCATTCATCTCTGCATGCATGCAGAAACTGAGAGGAGTGTGGAATGAAGTTTGTTTTGAAAGAAAACATAGAGTTTTAACCAAAGATAGACAAAATGTGTGAAGAGGAAAGCCATGCAGAGGAAAAGAAGAAAGAGGAATTTTGAGAATTTGTAATTTATCGGATTACCAAGAGGATTGGAGTTTTCCATAATCCCCTGTCCATGAAAAAATAATCTAAATTTTCTATGGAAGATAACCTTGGGTGTGAGCACAGGTTCTCAGATTCCCTATTATTCCATGACTAATATCTCATGACTAAAAGAAGACATACACTATAGGGATACTAGGCAAGGACTCAGAAGGCAAAGTGTATGGGTTTAAATCCGAACTGTTGGGACTTTAGGACTTTACCCTCTCGGTGCCTTAATTTTTCTCATCTGAAAAACAGGCACAATAAGTGGCTATGTCTCACAGGACTGTCGAGAGGAATAAATGCATGAGACTTTATTCATTTGATATGTAAAATACGTATAGAACACAGGCAGAAAGTGCTATTGTCATTATGAAGTGCCTTTGCCAAGTATTTTCAAAAAGCGAGGCTTATCATGTCAATGTATGACAAAACCAACCAATATAATATTGTAAAATAATTAGCCTCCAATAAAAATAAAAATTTAATAAATAAATAAATAAATTTTAAAAAATGAACTCTCCAAAAAAAAGTGAGGCTTATACAACTATTAACATGCATATATGACTTTTATTTTGCATCTTTTCCATCTTTCATCTCTTTATTTTTCATCTTTGTATCTCTCTCACTTCCCTCCCTGTATTGTTAGCTCTTGGAAGGCAAAGGCCATATCTTATACATCTTTATATTTATGCTTGTTCTGATTATCAGGTTGTGTCAGAAACAATCTCACAACTTAGCAGCATAAAACAGCAACCATTTTCTTACACTCACTGATTCTGTGGGTCAGGAATTTGAAAAGGAGACAGCAGGGGTGATTTCTCTCTACTTCATGATGGCTTGAGGGTCAGCTCCATGACCCAAATGACTTGTGGAGTAATATGAACAGCTGAGGGCTACAATAGCTGGGGCTGGGGGATGCTGCCTTCATTGCTCATGTATCTAGTGCCTGGGCAGGAATGGAGGAAGGACTGACTTAGTTGGAACCTATGCATAGGAAATGATGCCCTTGTTACCATAAGTTGGTATGGAAAAACTCAAATGAACTTTTTGGCCAACCCAATACATGGTATCAGGAAACTAATTTTGTTAGGTGTGTAAAGTACAATCTCCATAAGGAGATTTGACAAAATGTTCTTAAATTTTTTAGAGATCCATATGGATGTATTTATGGTCTAAATATCTAATTTACTTTGTATTTCCAGGGGAAAATAGATGATGCACATATGACAAAATGTTGTTGGAGTTTGCTCAGATTCACGTCCATTGAGTCAGTGATGCTATCTAACCATCTCATCCTTTGCCATCCCCTTCTCCTTTTGACTTCAGTCTTTCCCAGCATCAGAGTCTTTTCCAATGAGTCGCTCTTTGCATCAAGTGGCCAAAGTATTGGAGCTTCAGCTTCATCATCAGTCCTACCAACGAATATTCAGGGTTGATTTCCTTTAGGATGGACTGGTTTGATCTCCTTGCTGTCCAAGGGACTGTCAAGAGTCTTCTCCAGCACCATCGTTCGAAAGCAATTCTCCATTGCTCAACCTTCTTTTTGGTCCAACTCTCACATCCATACAGGACGACTGGAAAAATCATAGTTTTGACTATGTGGATCTTTGTCAGCAAAGTGTGGCTCTGTGGTAAAGAATTCACCTGTTCAGTGCAGGAGATGCAAGGGCAGAGGATTCAGTCCCGGGATAGGAAGATCCCCTGGAGAAGGAAATAGCATCCATTCTGGTATTCTTGCCTGGGAAATCCCATGGACAGAGGAGCCTGGCGGGCTATAGTCCATGGGGTCACAAAAGAGTTAGACATGACCTATTGACTAAACGACAACAACAATGACAAAATATTAAGATTTTTTTACATTTAGATGATGGGTATTCACTGATACTATTCTCTCTAGTTTTCTTCTTGTTTGAAAATTTTAATAAGAAGTAAAATAAAGAAATAAACAGAATAAACAGAAGGTAAAAAGTCCATTTATGATAGTTCTAGAATCATCTACTTCTTTTCATTCCCAACCATTGTTCTAATTTACAGATTAGCAAAGTTTTCCCATATAGGGTCAGATAGTATATATTTTAGAGTACATAGGCTGTATATTCTCTATAAGAACTACTCAACTCTGCCATTGTAGCACAAAAGCAACCATTGGCAATATGTAAATGAATGGGCATGACTTTTTCCAATAAAAGTTTATTTATATAAACAAGCAGGTGATCAGCCAGATTTAGCCAATGGGCTATAGTTTGCTGACCCCTGCTCTAACTGAAACATGCATCCATTCTAACCCAGAGTACAAGTACTCCTACAATCCTTTTACCCATCTCCTTCCATTTATACTTGTCATCTCTCCACTCTGCCCCTTATAGATCAATAGTAGCAGTTTCCCTACTTAGAACTGGGCCATAGTTTCCCATCATCTCCTCATCTTCACTATGTTTCCAAACCTGACTCCAATCATTAACTCCAACAGGCATGCCCCACACACATGCATCCTTTTCTTTTCACGTCTTTATATTTTAAACAACTTTATTAACACATCTTTGACACATAAAAATGGATATATTTAAACTGTACAGCTTGACGTTCTGATATATGTATACATTGTGAAAAGATCACCACAGTCAAGCTAACTAACTTATCCATCACCTCTGCAGAGTTACTGTATGTGCGGAGTTATGGTGAGAATATTGAAGATCTAACCTCCTACCAAATTTCACATATACAATATAATCCTGCTATCATCAGCATGCTGTATGTTCCTCATTCATCATGCATAATCAAAACCAGTGCCCTTTCATCAACATCTCTCCTTTACCCTCTTCCCCCCAACCTTGCTTGCACCTGGAAATTACCATTCCACTCTCCACTCCTATACATTTGACTATTTTAGCCATCCCATATAAATAAGATCAACACAATATTTGTTTTCCTGCACACACACATTTTTAGTCTCCTAGATCTTCTTGTTTGCAGACATCTCCTGCTTAGATGACTCTTCCTACTTAACTTCCACACTTAAAGGGTTGCTCAAACTTCCCCTCCTTCAAGACTCAGCTCAGTCATCACCTTCCCTCTGGTAAGCCTCAGTCTTTTTCCCAACATACATGTATACATGTTCATGTTCACACATACGCACCAGAAATAGTTAAGGTTGGGGCTCCTTCTTAGTACTCTCAGTATCTTCATGGTATCTCTTTGTCATGGCACTTGTCACACTTCCTATCATGATGTGATTACTTCTCTGCTTTGATCATTGGCCTAGAAGCTTGTTGAGGGCAGAGACTATACCTTATTTACCTCAATGTCTAAAACAGAGCCTGTCATAGGATTAAATGAATATTCAGATCTACTGCAAACATGCCCTTCATAAGGGAATTTCAAGATACTATGATGAAAAGTATTTGGATTTCACATGATCTCTAAAAATATAAAAATTATGTGCAAACAAATAAACAAGAGACACCAATGCTTCTGATTGGAGGTAAGTTAGATCACATTAGGATCAAATAACCTAGAGATCACTAAAGCACTCCTTACTATCCTAGGAGAAACTATGGTTTCCTGAAAGATGTAATATACTCAAAAATGATTATACCATGCTCAGGGCTGCCATCCCTAATCCACGTGGCCTCCTTCCATCGGGTAATTACAGCCCCCCAACCAGATTAGGTAACTTGGCAAGTAGACCATGGGCTGGATTTCAGACCCCATTCACCATGTTGACCAGAAGCCCTTGTGCAGTGAACAGTATGTGCAAACATGTGCGGTGGCCTTTTATGTATCCCCAGATCATATTTATAGATGAGTCAAAGCAAACAATGGCATAATTTTTGAAGAGTGGGCAAACAATCCATTGATCCTTCGGTACAGTATTTATTCCTCAGCTTGTTTTCTACCAGCAGTTCTCAACGGTGGCATATAGTGAGCATGGTATCAGAATCACCTGGGGAACTTTTTCAACCTACACATGCATGCTCCCACACTCCTGCTCTGATGTACTTCATCAGGAGTGTTCTTATATCCAAAATACAGTGTACCTCAAGGGCTAGAATTGTAGAATGTCTAGATGCGGTTGTGACTGACCAATGTTCCACAACTGGTTCAAGTACCCTTTCTATCACCCCATATATTTGCAGTTCCTTGAAAATCACTTTAACCTACAAGCAAAGGAATTGGTTTGAGCTATGTTCCATGTACCTATAAACACAACCAGGTCAGACTACACCTTCTGGAAGACCTTGGTAATATGCAAACCAGGCAAGGTCTGACTCATGAACTCAAAACAAATGATTATTCTGGTTCATGTCATGATCAAAGTTGTGGCCTAAATTATTTAAGCAAGAAAATTTTAGCATAAAAATATTGAGCAACGAGTTTTACCACACTAAAGAATCAACCCATATAATTGGGAAATTAAACTATTCTATTTATAGGAAAGAATTTATTTGGGATTTTTAAACACATCAGTATCAGATTCCTTGAGCAGGAGTTATATTTCAGTTATACTCAATGGGAATTTCTTAAACTTTTATTATGTGCAATTCTATGTATTGGGAACTATAAGGGAAGTAAATATTTAAAAATAAGAAGTATCATTTCTTCAAGGAGCTTCAAGACTGGTTGCGAATAAATCAAATGGAGAAATAGTTCAAGTTATACAGGGCTTCTCAAATAGGAGGGATGGTATCCTTTTCCCAAGAAGGGCCTTGAGGATTTTTGCAATAGAGGATTTTGTTATGGATGTCATTTGTGCTGCAATGAATAAAAATATTTTAAGTTTATAGTGTACATTTTCTGAAACAGTTGATCCACATGATAATCTGGGATATCATGCAGTATAGGACAAGGGCTTTTTGAAATAACACTGCCCACTCTTCCAGTTCTATTTCTCTTTATATATGCCAATTTTCACATTCTTCTTTAGAGTATGGGAAGCCCCTTCCTGCTCATATGAGATCATTGGATGGCATCACCTTTTCAATGGACATGAGTTCGAGCAAACTCCGGGATATGGTGAAGGACAGTGAAGCCTGGCGTGCTGCAGTCCATAAGGTCTCAAAGATTTTGATATGACATAATTACTTAACAGCAACAATAATAGATAAAGCAAATATTAACAGAACTGAAGGGACAAACAGACAGCAATACAGTAATAGTAGGAGACTTCATTATTCCCCTTTCAAGAATGGATTAGTCATCCAAACAGAAAATCAAGAAGGAAACAGAGGACTTGAACAACAATATAGCCAAAATGGATATAACATATGCAGAACAGTCCATTGAACAGCAATGGAATATACATTCCTCTAAAGTGTACAGAATAGTCTTCAGAGTATAGCAGGTGTTAAGTCAAAATCGCAACCCCATGGACTGTAGCCTGCCCAGCGCCTCTGTCCATGGAATTCTCCAGGCAAGAATACTGGAGTGAGTAGCTCTGTTCCCTTCTAAAGGGGATCTTCCCAACCCAGAGATCAAACATAAGTCTCCCGCATTGCAGGTGGATTCTTTACCATCTAAGCCACCAGGGAAGCTCCTTAAAAAGTTTAAGAAGATAAAAATCATACCTTTCCAATCACATGATAGGAAATGAGAAATCAGTAACAGTAAGAGACATTCACAAATATGTGGCAACTAAATAACACACTCCAAAACAACTAGTGGATCAAAGGAGAAATCAAAAGGGAAATTTTTAAAAATGTATTGAGACAAATGAAAATACAAATACAACACACCAAAATTTATGGAATGCAGCCAAAGCATTTCTAAGATGGAATTTTTTGGCAAAAGTATCTGCATTTAAGCAAAAGAGACACAGATGTATAGAACAGTCTTTGGGACTCTGTGGGAGAGGGTGAGGGTGGGATGATTTGGGAGAATGGCATTGAAACACGTATGTTGTCATATGTGAAACGAATCACTAGTTCAGGTTCGATGCATGTTATAGGATGCTCGGGGCTGGCGTGCAGGGATGACCCAGAGGGAGGATAAAGGGAGGAGGGAGGTGGGAGGGGGTTTCAGGAGGGGGAACTTATGTAAACCTGGGGCAAATTCATGTCAATATATGGCAAAACCAACCAATATAATATTGTAAAATAATTTGCCTCCAATAAAAGATAAATTAATTACTTTAAAAAAAAGGAAAGGAAGATCTCAATTAAATTATCTAACTTTAAACTTCTAGAAGCTAGAACAAAGTAAATTCAAAGTTAACAAAACAAAAGAAATAAAGATTAATTAGAGCAGAATTCAGTGAAATAGAGACTAGAAGAATAGAAAAGATTAATGAAATTAAGAGCTAGTTTTTTGAAAGATGAACAAAATTAGCAAACTTTTAACTAGACTCAGATAAAAAGAGAAGACTCATGAATAAAACTAGAAATGAAAGAGGCGATATTACCACTGATACCACAGAAATACAAAAAATAAATGTCTACTATGAATAATTATACACCAACAAATTGGATAACCTAGAAGAAATGTATACATTCCTCGAAACATACAACCTACCAAGACTGAAACATGAATGAATAGAAAATTTGAACAGACCAATAACAAGTAAAGAGATTGAATCAAAAAATTAACAAAGAAAAAGTCCTGAACCATATGACTTCACTGGTGAATGTCACCAGTTAAAAAAGAATGAAGAGCAATCATTCTCAAACATTTCCAGAAAAATGGAAGAGGATAAACATCCAAATGTATTTTACAAGACCATAATTATCCTAATACCAATGCCAAATAAGAACATTAAAAGAAAATTACAGACCATCTCCCTGATGAACACAGGTGCAAAAGTCCTCAACAAAATATTCAGTTCAGTTCAGTTCAGTCGCTCAGTCGTGACCAACTCTTTGCGACCCCATGAATCACAGCACGCCAGGCCTCCCTGTCCATCACCAACTCCCGGAGTTCACTCAAACTCATGTCCATCGAGTTGGTGATGCCATCCAGCCATCTCATTCTCTGTCGTCCCCTTCTCCTCCCACCCCCAATCCTTCCCAGCATCAGAGTCTTTTCCAGTGAGTCAACTCGTCACATGAGGTGGCCAAAGTATTGGAGTTTCAGCTTTAACATCAGTCCTTCCAATGAACACCCAGGATTGATGGCCTTTAGAATGGACTGGTTGGATCTCCTTGCAGTCCAAGGGACGTTCAAGAGTCTTCTCCAGCACCACAGTTCAAAAGCATCAATTCTTCGGCGATCAGCTTTCTTCACAGTCCAACTCTCACATCCATACATGACCACGGGAAAAACCATAGCCTTGACTAGATGGACCTTTGTTGGCAAGTAATGTCTCTGCTTTTTAATATACTACCTAGGTTGGTCATAACGTTCCTTCCAAGGAGTAAGCGTCTTTTAATTTCATGGCTGTAATCAGCATCCGCAGTGATTTTGGAGCCCAAAAATACAAAGTCTAACACTGTTTCCACTGTTTCCCCATCTATTTCCCATGAAGTGATGGGATCAGAGGCCATGATCTTTGTTTTCTGAATGTTGAGCTTCAAGCCAAACTTTTCACTCTCCTCTTTCACTTTCATCAAGAGGCTTTTTAGTTCCTCTTCACTTTCTGCCATAAGGGTGGTGTCATCTGCAAAAATATTAGCAAACCAATTTCAACAGCACATTAAGAGGATTATACACCATGATCAAGTGAGATTTATTCCTGGGATGCAAGGATGGTTCAACATATGCATATATGATACATTAATGGAATGAAGAATAAAAATTATATGATCATCTCAATGGAGGCAGAAAAATCATTTGACAAAATTCAACATCCTTATGGACATAGAAAGGATGTATCTCAACATAATAAAGGCTATATATGACAAGCCCATAGCTAATATCATTCTCAATGTGGAAAAACTAAAAGCTTTTCCTCTGTGATCAGGCACAAGGATTCTCACTCTAACTACTTCTATTTAGCATAGTACTGGAAGTCCTAGCCAGAACAATTAGAGAGCAAGAAAAAAAAAGGCATTCAGATTGGAAAGGAAGAAGTAAAGTTGTCTCTATTTGCATATGGCATGATGTTATACGTAGAAAACCCTAAAGACTCAACAAAAAAACTGTTAGAACTAATAAATTTAGTAAAGTTATAAGGTACAAATCAACACACAAAACTCAGTTATGTTTCTATACACTAACAATGAACTAGCCACAAGAAATTAAATTAAGATAACAATTTCTTTTACAGTAGCATCAAAACTAATAAAATACTTAGAAATTAACTCAATTAAGGAGGTGAAAGATCTGTACACTGAAAACTACAAGACTGATTAAAGAAATTGAAGAAGACACAAATAAATGGAAACATATAATGTGTTCATGGATCAGAAGAATGAATATTGTTAAAATATCCATTCTATCCACAGCACCTACAAATTCAATGCAATTAATCTACAGATTCAGTGCAATCTCTATCAGAATCCAAATGGTATTTTTCACAGAAATAAAAAAAAAAACAATCACAAAATTTGTATGGAACCACCAAAGATCCCTCAATAGCCAAAACAATCTTGAGCAAGTACAAAATTAGAGGCATCACACTTCCTGATTTCAATATATATTAAAAAAACTACAGGACTTCCCTGGTAGTCCAGTGGTTAAGAATCTGCCTGCCAGTGTAGAGGACATGAGTTTGATTCCTGGTCTGGGAGGATTTCACATGCTACCAGGCAACTAAGCCCATGTACTACAACTACTGAAGCCTGCACACTCTAGACCCTGGTCTCTGCGACAAGAGAAGCCACTGCAATGAAAAGCCCATGCACGACAACTAGAAAATAACTCCTGCTCGCTACAACTAGAGAAAGTCTGGTGCAGCAACAAAGACCCAGCACAGTCGAAAAGAAGAATCTACAGTAATCAAAATGGTATGGCAGTGCCATAAAAACAGAAATATGGACCAATGTAACAATATAGAGAGTCTAGAAATAAATCCATGCATTTACAGTCAACTGACATTTGACAAACAAGCCAAGAACACACAACAAAAAGACAGTGTGTTTAACAAAATGGTGCTTGAAAACTGTATATTCACATACAGAAGAATGAAATTGTACCCTTATCTCACACAAGATACAAACATCAACTCAAAATAGATTAAAGACTTAAAAGTTAGACCTAAATCTGTAAAGCTACTAGAAAAAAAATATGAGAAAACACTTTGACACTGGTCTGGGCAATAAATTTTTCAGATATGACCTCAAAAACAGAGGCAACAAAAGCAAAACTAAGCAAGTGC
Source organism: Moschus berezovskii (assembly GCF_049115385.1). Taxonomy (NCBI): domain Eukaryota; kingdom Metazoa; phylum Chordata; class Mammalia; order Artiodactyla; family Moschidae; genus Moschus; species Moschus berezovskii. The sequence goes on along the minus strand of NC_142488.1, from coordinate 128,236,264 downwards.
AATTGCATCAAACTATAAACAAACATCTGAGTGAAGAAATAACCTAAAGAATGGGAGAAAATACTTACAAACCATACATCTTATAAAAGAATAATATTTAAAATATGTAAAGAAATCAATTCAACAGCAAAAGAAGAAAGAAAAAGAAATAACCTGATTAAATAAATGAGCAAATGACCTGAATAGGTAGTTTTTCAAAGAAGATATGCAAATGGCCAGTAGTTATGTAAAGATGCTCAACATCACTAATTACCAGGGAAATACAAATTAAAACCACAATGAGAAGTCACCTCACTCTTGTCAGAATGGCTATCAACAAAAAGACAAATAACAAATGTTGGAGAGGATGTGGAGAAAAGGAAACCCTTGCACACTGCTAGTGGGAATGCAAATTGGTGCAGCCACTCTGGAAAACAGTATGAAAGGAAGGTGAGAGGGGGGTTCAGGATGGGGAACACATGTACACCCATGGCTGAGTCACGTCAATGTTTGGCAAAAATCACTACAATATTGTAATTAGCCTCCAATTAAAATTAATTAATTAATTAAAAAAAAACTAAAACTAGAATTACCATATGATCTAGTAATCCCATTTTGGGTATATATTGAAAGGAAATGAAATCAGTATCTTGAAGAGATATCTGTACTCCCATGGTCACTGCAATGTTTTTCACAATTGCTAAGATTTGGAAGCAATATAATTGCATACAGATTAATTAATGAATGGAAAAAGATTATGTATATATGATATTTAGCCTTTAAAAACATCTAAATCCTATCACTTGTGACAATATGGATGTGCCTTGAGGACATTATGCAAAGTGAAATAAGCCAGACACGGAAAGGTAAATACCATATGACCTCACTCGTATGTGGAATCTAAAAATGTTGGACCCACAGAATTAGAGAGTAGAATGCTGGTTGCCAGGAACTGAGGGGCGAGGGCAATGGGGAGTCAGTGGTCATATAGTACAAAATTTCAGTCATGCGAGATGAATAAGTTCTGGGGATCTAATCTATAGCATAGTGATTATAGTTAATAAAACTGTATTATATACTTGAAACTTGTCGAGAGTAGATCTTGTGTCCTCACCACAAAAAAAGTTAACTATGTGAGGTAATGGGTGTGTTAATTAAGTTGACTGTGGTAATCATTTCACAATAAATGCCTATATCAAAACATCACGTTATATACTTTTTTAATAGTTTTTAATTGGAGTATAATTGCTTTACAATGTGTTAGTTTCTGCTGTACTAACAGTTATGTGTATATACATATATCTCCCTTTTGAACCTCCCTCCCATCTCGCTACCCCCCATCCTACTCCTCTAGGTCATCATAGAGCACTGAGCTGAACTCCCTGTGCTATACAGCTGTTTCCTACTAGCTACCTATTTTATACATGGTGTGTATATATGTCAATGCTACTATCTCAATTCACATTTTACACTTTAAATATATACAATTTTTATTGTTAATTATGCCTCAATAATGTCTGGAAAAATTTTTTAGAAATAAAGTATCTGGAATTGCTAAAACAAAGAAACAAGCAAACAAGCACTAGGGATAATGAAAGGTTTTGTCTATAGGAGTGTATGAATAGAGTGGAGGCAAGAGTGAAAGGTTAAGATTCAAAGACATAAGTGTCCTAAGAGAAATTATGACATGAATTGCTATGATAACCTCAAAAAGTTATTTTGAGTTCAAAAGAGGGAAAGACTTCACATTGAAGATCTCAAGAGAGAAGTGAGGTTGGAGATAAACCTCAAAGGATCATAAAGATTTCAAATTAATTTTTGAAAGCATTAGAAGGAATAGCAGAGGCAAAGGCCTAGAGGTGAGAAAGTGCAAATAAAAGCATTCGGGACAAGGCAATGACTATGCTTAGAACACAGGCTCTGGGCAATGCCTAATGTGAGATCAGTCAGGGAAGGGAAGTCAGCTTGGGGCCTGACCTCCAGGTGAGATTTCCATCACATGCTGCTTTAGGCATGCACAATGTCTGGTTTCAATTTCAGGTAACTTTTGGATTGAAAGGAAGCACCTTTATATCATTAAGCCCCATGAATTACTCAAGTTATGTTCCACTTGGCTTAACATTGATATTGATGTCAAAACTGAGAGAGATAAAGAAATGGTTCAGAGCAGAATCTGGGGCAGAGCCTGGGTTTTGTTAGAACCATTACCTAGTGTTATGAGTTGAATTGTGCCCCACCAAAATTCATAAGCTTAAGTCTTAACCCTCAGTACCACATCAGTTCAGTTCAGTTCAGTCACTCAGTCGTGTCCGACTCTTTGTGACCCCATGAATCGCAGCACACCAGGCCTTCCTGTCCATCACCAACTCCTGGAGTTCACTCAAACTCATATGCATAGAGTTGGTGATGCCATCCAGCCATCTCATCCTCTGTCAGCCCCTTCTCCTCCTGCCCTCAATCCCTCCCAGCACCAGAGTCTTTTTCCAGTGAGTCAACTCTTCGCGTGAGGTGGCCAAAGAATTGGAGTTTCACCTTTAGCACCAGTCCTTCCAATGAACACCCAGGACTGATCTTCTCTAGGATGGACTGGTTGGATCTCCTTGCAGTTCAAGGGACTCTCAAGAGTCTTCTCCAACACCACAGTTCAAAAGCATCATTCTTTGGCGCTCAGCTTTCTTCCCAGTCCAACTCTCACATCCATACATGACCACGGGAAAAACCATAGCCTTGACTAGATGGACCTTTGTTGGCAAAGTAATGTCTCTGCTTTTTAATATGCTATCTAGGTTGGTCATAACTTTCCTTCCAAGGAGCAAGTGTCTTCTAATTTCATGGCTGCAGTCACCATCTGCAGTGATTTTGGAGCCCAAGAAAATAAAGTCTGACACTGTTTCCACTGTTTCCTTATCTATTTGCCATGAACTAATGGGACCAGATGCCATGATCTTAGCTTTTTAAATGTTGAACTTCAAGCCAGTTTTTTCACTCTCCTCTTTTACTTTCATCAAGAGGCTTTTCAGTTCCTCTTTACTTTCTGGCATAAGTGTGGTGTCATTTGCATATCTGAGGTTATTGATATTTCTCCCGGCAATCTTGATTCCAGCTTGTGCTTCATCCATCCTGGCATTTTGCATGATGTACTCTGCATATAAGTTAAATAAGCAGGGTGACAGTATACAGCCTTGACATACTCCTTTCCCAATTTGGAACCAGTCTGTTGTTCCATATCCGGTTTTAATGGTTGCTTCTTGACCTACATACAGATTTCTCAAGAGGAAAGTAAGGTGGTCTGGTATTTCCATCTCTTTAAGAATTTTCCACAGTTTGTTGTGATCCACACAGTCAAAGGCTTTGGCACCATCAATAAAGCAGAAGTAGATGTTTTTCTGGAACTCTCTTGCTTTTTCGATGATCCGCCAGATGGCAATTTGATCTCTGGTTCCTCAGCCTTTTTTAAGTCCAGCTTGAACATATGGAAGTTCTCGGTTCACATACTGTTGAAGCCTAACTTGGAGAATTTTTGAGCATTAATTTGCTACATGTGAAATGAGTGCAATTGTCTGGTAGTTTGAACATTCTTTGGCATTTCCTTTCTTAGGGATTGGAATGAAAACGGACCTTTTCCAGTCTTGTGGCCGCTGCTGAGTTTTCCATATTTGCTGGCATATTGAGTGCACTTTATCAGCACCGTCTTTTAGGATTTGAAATAGCTCAACTGGAATTCCATCACTTCCACTAGCTTTGTTCGTGGTGATGCTTCCTAAGGCCCACTTAACTTCAGACTCCAGGATGTCTGGCTCTAGGTGAGTGATCACACCATCATGGTTATCTGGGTCATTAAGATCTTTTTTGTATAGTTCTTCCGTGTATTCTTGCCACCTCTTCTTAATATCTTCTGCTTCTGTTAGGTGCATACCGTTTCTGTCCTTCATTGTGCCCATCTTTGCATGAAATGTTTCCTTGGTATCTCTTGTTTTCTTAAAGATCATACACAGACAGAAAATGATATGAAGAGATGCATGAAAAACCAGCTACCTATAAGCTAAGGAGACAGGCCTGGTACAGATTCTTCCCTCACAGCCCTAAGAAAGAACCACCTGTGCCAACACTTTGACCTCAGACTTCCAGACTGTGAGGCAATCAGTTTCTTTTGGTTAAGCCACCCAGTTTGTGATCCTTTGTTACAGCAGCCCTAGAAAACTCACATACTTCACCTCTCAGGCTTCAGTTTTCAAACCCAAATGTAAAATGACTTTTATAGTAACTGCCTTATAGGGTAGTTGTGATGAACAAAAGACTTAAAACCCAAAAACTGCTTAGAGCAATGCTCAAGAAATAAGTGTGTGCTACTAATATTATGGATATAATGTTTTTTCTGTCAAACCATTTATCTTTCTATATCCAAGTAACTTCCTTGTAGATATCTATAAGGAAGGGTTAGATATTTGCCTTTTACTTTCAGCTAGCTCCTTTTAGGTTGTAATCACTGTTCTAATTTAAGGTTGCTTCCCATGGAAGTTTTTATATTACACTTTGCTTTCCAATCAAATGGCTTCTCAAGGCAAACATACATCTTTTGTTAAATGTAGTATTTTCTTTCATTCCTGTTCCCTGCACTCCCTTGACCCTATCAAATAGATGGCCCACAAATTCCTTATCCTGGTATCTATTTTAAGGATACACTCTCAGAGAACATACCTCTTTTCATTTCTACCTGCAAATAGCAAAACAGTATTAACTGGCAAAGATAATTATCCACTTGTGAAAGAAAATGTAATTTCTTTCTAAGGCAATGCAGTGCAATAGAAATGTCACTCTAAGTCAATTTATATTAAGTAGCTTTATGTCACATGACACAGTGTGAACTGACACATGCTGTGTTTCTGGATTAGATCCGGGGGTCACAAATCTAATGAAACGTTTTTGTACAGAAGCGATTACTAGTGGCTCTAAGTAACAAACCTACTATTCATACTTTTCTCCTGTGTTTTTTACTTTGTTGGGGGTAATAAGGATGTTGAAATTGTGTAATTTAACCACATGTCTAGTGCTAATTTTTAGCCACGTTGAGTACCTTGGTTCCTGTCCTTGCATGTCTGGGAATCTTGCCACTGACCACATGACCTGAGTTACTTTCCTTTCTCTCACTAGGAAAGCACCTTAGGTCATGTGCTTTCTCCACTTGCCAAATTAGAGTGCGGACTAGGTGATCTAAAAGTGTCACCCGGCTCTAAAATACTAAGATCTTCTTAAAATTGTGATAATACAATGTAAGACTCTATTACAGCATAAAGGCCAGCTGACTCTGGTTTTTCCCAGTGGCATTTTGGATTTCTATCTGAAGTCTCTATAACTCGCATTTAAAATTCTGCTTTAGCTCCCCACGAGGCTTTACTGACAGCAGCAGAATTAGAGAGCTAAATATCTTATACTCTTCCCAATAATTACATAATGAATACTAATATATCACCAGAAAGTTCTTTCACAAGGTAGGTACCATTCACATTCAATGAAAGGCTTCAACGAGGCACTGATATGAGGACCAAAGACAAATTACAAATAATTGATTGAGGTTTTCATGTGTGTGATGAACAACCGCATTTTCAATTATATGTGAAATGTAATCACCCTCCTTTTTTGCAGTAGACAAAAGTTGTCTTATGGATGTTCTATGTAAATGTGGGTACTTGAAAATATTCATCTTAATGAGACAGAATTTGACTGGCAGGAAAGAGAACAAAGGGGAAGAGGAGATCTGAGGGTCCTAAAGACGGCTCTGGGGTAGAAGCATGAACACTTCTTCCTCAGCCCTACTGCCCTCACACACTCACCCCAAGGGGACTGAGCGGATCTGGTGGCAGAGATATTGCAAGTACAATGAGATGCATTTTTAAAGGTATTTGATTAGGAAGGAGTGTCTGAAAGAATTAAATTCACCTTAGAATGTCAAGAGAAAAAGGGTAATGGAATCTGTCCTAAGCTGAGCACATGCCAAAGAATGTGGGATTTAGGAGAGAAAATGACTAGCATGGATGAGTGTGATGGGGGAAGGAAGTAGGACAAGTAGATGACTGTGGAGAAACGTCATTAGAAAGGACCTGGCTCTCCACTAGTAGCTGAGGAAAACATGAGCTGAAAAGCTAGGTTTTTTGTTTGTTTGTTTATTTGTTTTATCCAGCCAGAACAAACTGAACTGATATCACAGAGTGGTGAGTTACACATATATCCATCTATATCATATTTGGGCTTCCCTGGTGGCTCAGCTGGTAAAGAATCCACCTGCAATGCGGGAGACATGGGTTTGATTCCTGGGTTGGGAAGATCCCCTGGAGAAGGAAAAGGCTACCCATGCCAGTATTCTGGCCTAGAGAATTCCATGGACTGTATAGTCCGTGGGGTCACAAAGTCGGACATGACTGAGTGACTTTCACTTTCAGATCAATTTGAGGTTCAGAATGGTCATCCTGCACTGAAATACAATTTGTTCTGTAAGTGGCTGGAGGGGCAGGAGGGGACTGAATGACTAGGGGAGTGGCATTTAGGAAAAGAGACAAGCAGTAGAGTCGCATGGTTTTTTGGCTAAAGAGGAAAACTCCTTTAATCTCAAGATTTCCAACCTGAGAACCAGGGATCTTCGAAGAAAACCTCATAATGCACTATATATGGACAGCATATATAATGCTCCTCACATATATACCACCATTTCCCACAACATTTTTTTTCCAGATAACTGCATGCCACTTTGTGATTAATAAAACTCCATCTTTAGATAAAGACAGTTTCTCCGTGAACAAACAGGGGTTAGAGGTGTCAACCCTCCACACAGTCAAAATTCTACATATAATGCAGTTCTGCATCTCCAGATCCAACCAAATGCAGGTCATGTAATAGTGAAGTATTTCCTACTGAAAAAAAAAATCAGTGTGTAAATGGACCTGTGCAGTTCAAACTTGGGTTGTTCAAGGATCAGCTGCACACTCATGAGTCATAGTTTTACTTAGGTGTCTTGTACTTTGTCAATCATAAAATCATGTGGAGTTACCTGACATTTTTAAAAGGAGATATTTAACCTGCAAGTGTTTGGGACCTCACCTTTAATGTCTCAGATAGTGGCAATGGACAAGTCTAACAGAAAATGTCCTGGTAACAACTTCCTTGACAAATTTGGGTAAGTCGGGGGTACTGGTAGAGAGAATTTCTTAGAGAACCTCTTGTGATGGATACGGTGAGCTTTGAGTGTCTGCTATCTCCAGAGCCAGACAGAGAATGTGAAAAGCAGTAAGAGACTTGGGGGCTCCCTGCATTGCCAAGGGCCATAGACTGCAGACAAATGGAGAACAAGTATCAGAAGGTAGTTTCTCATCTTTAAAAGGCATTAAATGTACAAAAGAGTTAGGTCCCATAAGCTCCTGACATTTGGCATTCATGGGGGTGACTCTCAGTCTTCTTGGGCTGTTGTTAACACATACCTAATAGACTGGGTGGCTTATACCAAAAAGAAATAATTTCTCACAGCTCTGCAGGCTGGAAGTCAAATATCAGGGTGCAAGCTTGGTTGGGTTCTGGTGAAAGCCTACTCGCTCATTCGTTGATGAATGTCTTCTCTCTGTGTCTTTATGTATTGGAACGGGAATGAGGAGTCTCTGGGGTCTCTTCTATAAGGGCACTAATACCACTCATGAGAACTCTACCCTCATGACCTAATTACCGCCCAAAGGCCCTCCTTCCTAATATGTCACATTGGGCATTAGGATTTCAACACATGAACTTTGGAGGGGCAAACGTTCAGTCCACAACCATGACCTTTTCACAGAATCTTGATCTTTCTCTCTCTTGGAAAATCTGAAAGACTATTAGGCACATATTTTTAAATACTCCACCCTCCACAAACACCTCTACAAGCATATGGTACTTGAGGTTTCAGACATAAGTGGGGTCACTTGATAAGAGCAAACATAGATGCTCTCCATTTTCCATCCTTTCTACCTCCAGTCATTCAGATCAAGGGCTTATTTGTGCAAGCTCCTGACTGGCTAGCAATACTGCTAAATATGAGTACTGTTACAGTTAATTTCAAAGCATTCACTGAAATTGATTGTGGGTGAGCCCACACTGGGGAATATGCTGCCCAGTCCACTAGTGGTAAAAGATTCTAGCTACTTCCTAATAATGAAACATGAATTTGTCACTGCTTCACATCAAAGGACTGATATGTTGTCAGAAGAATAAAAAGGAACAGTGATTTTATTTTTGCAAAAATTTATTTTCAAGAGTAAAAAGTCAGAATCTTTGGTAATATAACTCAATGTGCCGAAGAAATTTCAATAATCCAAGAATGACCTCATTGGATAGGCAATGCTATAACTTAAAGAACGTGTTCATTTAAAAGAAGTATTGAAAGAAGAAAAAACCTTGCTTCCCAACTAACAGCACATCAGACATTATAGCAGCACAAAGAAGAAAAAGAAAACTAGGTTGCAAGAGATTCTTTTTTATACCTAAATCCTTCTGGGAGGTTCAGGACAGATCTTAACTACACAACATTTCCAGGTTCTCCAATGGTCGGTCACTTTTTGCCATTTTCACCACTCTCTCCACAATTATTAAATATTATTACTGCATTTGCCACAGATGCCTTGCTTTTAAGGATTTTATTTTAAAAGCTGAAGTACCCAAGTGTTTATTTTTTTTTGTAATACAGCATATTCTAATGGTGCTCTTTAGCTAATGCTGCAGCTACCTCATGCCCAAGTTCCATTATAAGTCATTATTTTAAGATGTGTAACTTGGCTATAGAAAACTGCTCTATAAAGACACCTGAACAGCAAGTTCTCACATGATCAAGGAAAATTTAGGATGATGAAATGTTAAAAAAAAAAAAGATAATAAACAGTCTTTAATACCTTAGACTACCTCTCTGAGCTCTTAAAACTTGAAAATGAGTTGTTGAGGTTGTGCTGTCGGTTTTTTTCTCTTTTTCTTCTTTGGAAATAAAGACAACCTAATAGGCCTCCATCTAGAGCAGACTTCTAACTTCTTTGCCCTTATAAATCAGGCTATAAAGAGGTGAGAATCAGCTCCAGATTTGTTGCACCTTTCTTTCCTAGAGTCATGAATATTGCTATTTTCATTGGCCTTAGAAAAACTACAGTGCTGTTTGTAGTCATTAAAATAGACATTGTTTAAGGAAGGTCTCATTAATGTTCACTTTAAAAAATTCTGCCCTTGGGGCATTAAGTGGTAAAAAGAGCATGAGCTTTGGAGTAAAATAGCACAAAATTCAGATCCTGACTCCAGACTCAGAGCCTCAGTTTTCTCAAGCCTAAAATGAGGCCTATATGAATTGTAAGGGTCACACGAGATGAGGCACACAATATCACCTAACACAGTGTCCAGTGCCGTAAGCACACAATAAATAGTAACCAAGGTGATGATGATGGTGGCCATGATTTCTTTTCTTGGGAACAAAAATATAGCATCTCATCTGGGCCAAAAAAGATTGGCAGAATTGTAAGTCAATGTAAAGGAAGGCTCTTATTAATCACATTTCATGAACTTCAGTTAATGGTTGGGGAACACACACACATACACAATGAAACTTCCATCCTTTTGAATCTCAGGAAATATGCAGTGAAGATAAGTTTCCGAAAATAGAGAAAGGGAAGGAAGATATAAAATCCATGGAAAAATAGCTACTTATTTGCCAGTCTCCTGCGTGACTTAAAGTAAATTAATATAGTGCCCAAAGAAAAGCTTACAAATTAGTATCAAGGAACTTCTAGTAGCCTTAATATAGCATAAGAATAGAATCTCACAGGATAAGGCTTTTGAGAACCCCACTCTCCTTTAAATACCTTTTCAATCACTATCACCAGAAGCAAGAGAGATTTTCTCACTTGTTCGACCCAGACTTAAGTGATAACAGAGGATGAGATGGTGGTTACCACAATCGTGCTGAAAGACCTTGACACAGAACACCAAGCTAATATGTTCCTGAGTTAATCCAACCAAATGTCTGGGAGATAAATCATATTCTTGTCATCTTGTGGATATATGTTGATACAGTTCACCATGTATCCCTTGTATGTACTTAACACAATTCATCCCATTTAGCCAGCAACATTGAAATAATGGATTCTTGACAGTGACTCCAGTTTGGATGTTGCATTTGCAAGCAAAACACACTCTACTTCCTCAATATTGGCTGCTTTAGTGGAGGCTCTTACAGCTGACAACACAACAGAGAACTTCATAAAGAAAGTCTCATGATAGCTGTTATTTATTATGCAAATACTGCCTGCCATGGCAACATTGCATCCAGGAGTTTGCTTTATTTGCGCTAGGATATGGCCTGCATATTCAAATGAAGGCAGCCGTACATTATGCCTACACATTACAAAGATTTTGTTTTCCTTGATACTTACAGGAGAACAAACTGCAATTAATATAGCCTGTTTAAGCAGACAGCACCCAATTAGTTATCATCCATTTTCAGATTGGGATGCTAGACAAAAAACATGGAGCTGGGTTCCTTATTCAAAAGGAAAATACATCCAAACTACGGGTTTTCAAAGACACATTTAACTCACAATGGCAAGGATACTCACTTAGCCTTTAATGTGAAACGGAGTGTTAATTTTTCTCTGTCACCTCTTAATTGCTTCCTTATTATACTGTTCAAGCAGTTAATTGCTAGACTGAGTGAAAGAGTGTTTTCAGGGGAAAGGAAATGCCACAGCATGAAAGAAAAAAAAATAGAAGCAGTTCTCTAACGTAATTGGGTCTGATATAACATTAGCTATGGTATTCCTTTTAATGGTACCTACAAAAATTAACAGGCAAAGCCAAATTGTGATTGGGGAAGTAGAGAAAGATTAAGTCACTTGGCCTACCTACATGTGACTTGCGTCTCTGTCATTTTACCAAGCAAGCAAGTAAGTAGACTCTTCCATGCCATCCACACTTGGCCCAGATGCCCGCTGCCTTTCCCATGTGTGGTGCAGATGGGACATCACCATGAGCTGGATGTTCCAAGTGCAGAAGCTGATTCCAGGGAGCCTTGTGGACACTTATTCGCTGCTCTCCCTGGATTAACCCTTAACAGTATAATTGAGGAGGAAGAGAAAACAGAAAGTAGTTGACACGTGTCCTATGCTTCTCAATGCTTTGGAACTCCCCCTACAATTCCATTTGTCCCTTAGAAAAACTGACCCCTCCTTTCAGTACCATCATAGATGGGAATTGACACTGTCAGAGCTTGATTGTGCTTCTTCAGGAAAGAAATGGATAGTCAGAAAAAAAGGCAAGAATTAAAGACATTTTTCAAAACAACAAAACATAGATCACTGGCTTTAATGAGGATGTTTGCATGCCAATGGTAGAGAATTCATAATAAGTATTACTTTCCACATCCTCTAATGTTATTAGAGCATAGCAATTATTAATGAAGAAAGGTGGTAAAGAAAGCACTTGCTTAAACTATGAGGTAAAAGAGAGATTTTTTTGTTTGTATTGCATTTTAATTATGATATAAAGAATTAACTTTGTTGTATCTTACGTTTTACTTCCCAATGAAATATAGGAAAAAGGTAAACCATTTACTGAATTGTGTTCATTAGCCTTTACTCAATGATTAGCTCATTAGCCTAACTCTATCAGCCATCCCTGTTTACTGCTTATTGAAATCTGCTGATCTTCTCTTGGTTTTGCCTCTAGAAAGTGAGGGATAAAAGATGGAGAGAGAGACTGGGGGGTGGATTCCTTCTGAGTGGAACAATTATATCAAACGGTACAAATGACCCACCGCCAAAGATGCAGAAGTAGAGAAAATTCAATCCTGAAGTAGATAATGCTCAAGTATAAGGTAGAGAACGACTAGTCAAGTAATTAAATGTTTAATATAAAACATTACAAACAAAATCTTCTAAGCTTTGCACAATTCTGCCTATGACTGTAAGGCAAACAATCTAGAATAGTGGTTCTTAATCTCGGATTCATTCATGGGAATCAGGGGTCCATAGTCAACTTAAAATGTTGCACAAGAATTCTAAGTGAATATGAGTCTCTGTACATTTTTCTCAGAGAGGTAATCATTTTGTATGCTATATAACAAATGATCAGAAATTCAATGGAATAAAACAGCGCACATATTTATCTTATTGTATCTGTTGGTAAAGTTGCATCCCTTATCAGGATCCTCTGAGAAGTTGCCACCAAAGTGTCAAGCAACATTTCATTGTCATCTCCAGACTTCACTGGGGGAGGGTCCCTTTCCTAGCTCACTTTGGTTATTGGCAGAATTCACTTCCGTCTAGTTGTAGGACTTGTGGCAGCTTGCTTCATCAAAAGCAACAAGGAGAGAAAGACCCTAGAGTCAGTCTGACATCAAGGAGTCTTATGATAAAATAAATTATAATAAAACATAGAGTGATATCACATCAACTTTGCTATATTCTATTGGCTATAAGGCGCATATACTCAGTTCAGTTCAGTGGCTCAGTCGTGTCTGACTCTTTGTGACCCCATGAATTGCAGCACGCCAGGCCTCCCTGTCCATCACCAACTCCCGGAGTTCACTCAAACTCATGTCTATCGAGTCGGTGATGCCATTCAGCCATCTCATTCTCTGGTGTCCCCTTCTCCTCCTGCCCCCAATCCCTCCCAGGATCACGGTGTTTTCCAATGAGTCAACTCTTCGCATGAGGTGGCCAAAGTATTGGAGTTTCACCTTTAGCATCAGTCCTTCCAATGAACACCTTTCCAATGATCTCCTTTAGAATGGACTGGTTGGATCTCCTTGCAGTCCAAGACACAATCAAGAGTCTTCTCCAACACCACAGTTCAAAAGCATCAATTATTTGGCACTCAGCTTTCTTGACAGTCCAACTCTCACATCCATATATGACCAGTGGAAAAACCATAGCCTTGACTGGACGGACCTTTGTTGGCAAAGTAATGTCTCTGCTTTTTAATATGCTATCTAGGTTGGTCATAACTTTCCTTCCAAGGAGTAAGCGTCTTTTAATTTCATGGCTTTAATCACCATCTGCAGTGATTTTGGATCCCCCTAAAATAAAGTCTGACACTTTCCACTGTTTCCCCATCTATTTCCCATGAAATGATGGGACCACATGCCATGATCTTTGTTTTCTGAATGTTGAGCTTTAAGCTAACTTTTTCACTCTCCTCTTTCAGTTCATGAAGAGGTTTTTTAGTTCCTCTTCACTTTCTGCCATAAGGGTGGTGTCATCTTCATATCTGAGGTTATTGATATTTCTCCAAGCAATCTTGATTCCAGCTTGTGCTTCTTCCAGCCCAGCGTTTCTCATGATGTACTCTGCATATAATTTAAATAAGCAGGGTGACAATATACAGCCTTGACGTACTCCTTTTCCTATTTGGAACCAATCTTTTGTTGCACGTCCAGTTCTAACTGTTGCTTCCTGACCTGCATACAGGTTTCTCAAGAGGCAGGTCAAATGGTCTGGTATTCCCATCTCTTTCAGAATTTTCCACAGCTTATTGTGATCCACACAGCCAAAGGCTTTGGCATAGTCAATAAAGCAGAAGAAGATGTTTTTTTCTGGAACTCTCTTGCTTTTCCCATGATCCAGCAGATGTTGGCAATTTGATCTCTGGTTCCTCTGCTTTTCTAAAACCAGCTTGAACATTTGGAAGTTCACAGTACATGTACTATTGAAGCCTGGCTTGGAGAATTTTGAGCATGACTTTACTAGCGTGTGAGATGAGTGCAATTGTGCGGTAGTTTGAGCATTCTTTGGCATTGCCTTTCTTTGGGATTAGAATGAAAACTGACCTTTTCCAGTCCTGTGGCCACTGCTGAGTTTTCCAAATTTGTTGGCATATTGAGTGCAACACTTTCACAGCATCATCTTTCAGGATTTGAAATAGCTCAACTGGAATTCCATCACCTCCACTAGCTTTGTTCATAGTGATGCTTTCTAAGGCCCACTTGACTTCACATTCCAAGATCTCTGGCTCTAGGTGAATGACCACACCATCGTGATTATCTGGGTCCCGAAGATCTTTTTTGTACAGTTCTTCTGTGTATTCTTGACACCTCTTCTTAATATCTTCTGCTTCTGTTAGGTCCATACCATTTCTGTCCTTTATCGAGCCCATCTTTGCATGAAATGTTCCCTTGGTACCCCTAATTTTCTTGAAGAGATCTCTTGTGTTTCCTATTCTGTTGTTTTCCTCTATTTCTTTGCATTGATCGCTGAGGAAGGCTTTCTTATCTCTCCTTGCTGTTCTTTGGAACTCTGCTTTCAAATGGGAATATCTTTCCTTTTCTCGTTTGCTTTACACTTCTCTTCTTTTCACAGCTATTTGTAAGTCCTATCCAGACAGCTATTTTGCTTTTTTGCATTTCTATACTACACACATTCAAAAGGAAGGGAATTACAAGGCTGCAAACACCAGGAGGCAGGGGAAATGGAGGCCACCTTAGCTTTTCAGATCTTCAGATGAATGTAAGATTTTTTTTTTTAAGTTATAAACCACTGATCTGGTCTACAGTGTGGAAGGCTCTCAGTTGTGTCCGACTCTTTGCGGTCCCATGGATTGTACAGTCCATACAATTCTCCAGGCCAGAATACTGGAGTGGGTAGCCTTTTCCTTCTCCAGGGATCAAACCCAAGTCTCCCGTATTGCAGGTAGGGTCTTTACCAGCTGAGTCATAAGGGAAGCCACATGGGAATTCTAAATAGGTCAGAAAAAATGATGTGGCTTCTGCTGCGTGTACTCTCTATCTCTCTGTTTCTCTGGGCTCTTTCTTGGAATGATCATCTGTGCAGCCAGGCCACCATTCTGTAAGGAAGCCCAAACTTGCCCCTACAAGTTTGGTCTACAGAGTACATATATATTATTCATTATCTATTGCTGAGTTACAGATTACCACAAAACTTAGTTTCTTATAACAATGATAATTACTTATCCCTCATGGTTTCTGTGGGTCAGGAATTCAGACAAGGTACAGTGTGGAGGGCTTGTAGTTGCTCCAGCATCTGAGGTCTCAGCTGGAAGATTCCACAACTGGGAGTCACCTGAAAGTTCATTCAGTCATAAGTCCAGTGGTTCATTCTTACTATTATTTAGGGCCCTTGGCTCCTCTCCACATGCGTTTTTTGTGTGGCCTCTTTAGGGGCAAGTTTGGGCTTCCTTACACAATGGTAGCTGGCCTCCACAGGTGACCATTCCAACAAAGAGCCCAGAGAGACAGAAAGTGCATGCCAGCAGAAGCCATATCATTTTTTGTGACCTAGCCAGAATTCCCATAGCTTTACTTCTAATGTATTCTACTCATGAAAGCAGTTATAAAGATTCACTCAATCTCAGGATAAAGAGAAAACAGACTCCACCTCTCATCGGCAAAGGAGATGGAATAAATATGTGGGCTGGGTCATTCTGGAAAATATAATCTGCCACAATAAATGTAGGCCTTCAACAAATATTTACTAGAATCCTCCAGTTTGTGTAGGTAACTGATCTAGTCCATTTACCAACATTTATTGAGCTGTAACTCTGAGACTTAAAGCATCTCAGAGAAGTCCCAACACTAAACAGAAACTCAGGGTTTGTAACTGAGTCCCTGTTATCTTACTGAGACCTGCCCTTTATAAGGGTCTTTTACCTTTAACGGACACAGACTCTCCAGTCTCATAAATGAATTCCCTTCATCTTACCATAGAAATGCTCTAAAAATGGTTCCCCTGCATTTTACAGATGCAGAAAATTAACAATCACATGATTCAGTACTCATTTCTTTTCCATTTATTCAATACATATTTATTGAATATCTACTATATGCCAGACACTGTTCTAAGCACTGATGAACAAGCACTGAATTACAAGGACGAACAAAGTAGACATTGCTCCTGCACTTAGTGAGCTCCCAGTCCAGTGTAGGAAACTAAAAACTAAGCAAGAAATTGTAACACACTATGATAAATGCAATGAAGAAGAAAATACAGAGTGCCATGGGCTTGGGTTGAAGGAAAGCCATGACCAACCTAGACAGCATATTAAAAATCAGAGTCATTATTTCACCAACAAAGGTCTGTCTAGTCAAAGCTATGGTTTTTCCCGTCGTCATATATGGATGTGAGAATTGGACTATAAAAGAAGGTTGAGTGCCAAAGAATTGATGCTTTTGAACTGTGGTATTAGAGAATACTCTCGAGAGTCCCTTGGACTCCAAGGAAATCCAACCAGTCCGTCCTAAAGGAAATAAGTCCTGAATATTCATTGGAAGGACTGATGCTGAAGCTGAAACTCCAATACTTTGGCCACCTGATGCGAAGAACTGACTCACTGGAAAAGACCCTGATGCTGGGAAAGATTGAAGGTGGGAGGAGAAGGGGCTGACAGAGGATGAGATGGTTGGATGGCATCACTGACATGAAGGACATGAATTTGAGTAAGCCCTGGGAGTTGGTGATGTACAGGGAAGCCTGGTGTGCTGCAGTCCATGGGCTTGCAAAGTGTTGGACATGACTGAAAGACTGAACTGACTAACTGATGGGCTTGGGTTAAGAAATAATTCTTGAAGGAAATGACAGTTACCTGAAAATTCTGTATGTTCTTTAAAGGCAAATAATTCCTACAGTATAAAACATAGGCACTTACTAAGTGCTTAATAAACCCTTGCTCTCTTCTAAAATCTTCAATGGAGTGCAACTATTTAGTAGGACATTTAGAGCTTTATGTGACTTGGCATTGCCCTTCTTTTCCAGTCCATCCATCACCACACCCTTCCAACCACCCTGCATTCTCAGCATTCCTAAAAATGGCATACACTTTTACACTGCTACAATCTTTGTGATGTTAGTATAGCCTCAAATGCACCTCCTATTCTGTGTGTGTGTTTCCTATCTTATTCATTCCAAAAGAATTAATTCAAATGTTTGTTATACCTGAAGCCTTTCTTGATCAATGTCACCCAAGCTGGGACTAACTGTATCTTTCTCTTGGTATCCACAGTACTAAGCTTACACCAATTATTTCACTTTGTCTGACATTTTAATTAGGGCTTCCCTGGTGACTCAGAGGGTAATGCATCTGCCTGCAATGTGGGAGACCTGTGTTCGATTCCTGGGTTGGGAAGATTCCCTGGAGAAGGAAATGGCAACCCCCTCCGGTACTCTTGCCTGGAAAATCCCATGGATGGAGGAGCCTGGTAGCCACAGTCCGTGGGGTCGCAAAGAGTCACCACGACTGAGCATTATCGTGACTTCTCTTTGTCTGTCACCCCCTCCCCCCGCTTATTCATTCACTGATGGGTCAACAAGCATATATTAAGTGTATGTTATATATTGTATGCATTATGCCAGATACTGGAGATACAATGTCAGAAAAAATAGGCAAGTTTCTTGCCCTTAAGAGAGTACCCCACTGTCATTATTTTACTGCTGGTTGACTGGAATTCACCATATCATTTGTTCCCTTTTTTGCTTCCTTCTGCCCCACAGGAAATAGTTTCAAACAAATGACTAATTATTACTATAGTGTTAAAATCAGGAATAAAAATATTAACACAAAAAATAAACTATCCCACTGTTCTTAGCACAATAATTCATACAGTTCAGAAGTCCAGTGTATGTTGAATAATATTGGGATCAGTGGTTTGAATTCCGACTATATCTTTCTAAATATATCATAGAAAGTTTATGATTAGAAACTAAGACTATATGTTACTTCTTAGATGGATCAACTAGTTCAAATCCAAATGACCCCAAGTTGAGTTGTTCCAAAGGTTCTGTTGATTACCATTTTAATAAAATAGCTAAATAGTCCCACATGAGCTGAGAGACTGTATCATTTGGATGTGAAGTTTCATTTGCTCTAGCAAGCTATCACTGTATCAATCCTAGAGTAGTATGATTCCTAGAATAGAGTTATGTTAAGTGAGTAGCACTGCTTGCATATCTTTTCCCCCAATTTTATTGAGAAATAATTGACATACATCACTGTATAATTTTAAGGTATCCAGCATGGTGGTTTAATTCACATATATTATGAAATGATGACCCCAAACATATCTATCATCTCAGATAGACATAATGAAAGAAAAGAAAAAGATTTCTCCTTGTAATGAGAAGGATCACATACCTTAAAAACATTAATGCAGAATGAGATTCCTGGATGGACTTCCCATTTTTTTTTCTTCCCTTCAGATAATAAGTCCATGGACCATTTGTCTTACTGTACAGTTCATACTGCCTTCATTTTCTACAACAAATTATCCCCAACTGATATGTACTGTGTTTAGGCATAGTTTTAAACTGCCTCAAGCAATTGTCTAGGAAAACCAACAAAAGCCATCAAACTACTTGATACAATAGAAATAGAGACACTTGTTCTAGCTCCCTTTCCAACTTACTCTAGATAAGTTTATCTAGAATACTAGATAAACTAGTATTCACTCTCTTTCCAAACCTTATCAGCACTCCCTAGATCTAATCACACTTCCTTCTAATCCATGTTGTCACCTTCTCTCTTCAAATGAGACCTCTGACAAGATTTTAAATGATCTTCCTCTGTTAGAATAATCTTCAGTTCAGTTCAGTTCAGTTCAGTCTCTCAGTCGTGTCTGACTCTGCGCGACCCCATGAATCACAGCACGCCAGGCCTCCCTGTCCATCACCAACTCCCGGAGTTCACGCAAACTCATGCCCACAGAGTTGGTGATGCCATCCAGCCATCTCATTCTCTGTCGTCGCCTTCTCCTCCCGCCCCTAACCTTTCCCAGCATCAGTGTCTTTTCCAGTGAGTCAACTCGTCACATGAGGTGGCCAAAGTATTGCAGTTTCAGCTTCAGCATCAGTCCTTCCAATGAACACCCAGGATCGATCTCCTTTAGAATGGACTGGTTGTATTTCCTTGCAGTACAAGGGACTCTCAAGACTCTTCTCCAGCACCACAGTTCAAAAGCATCAATACATCAGCGATCAGCTTTCTTCACAATCCAACTCTCGCATCCATACATGACCTCGGGAAAAACCATAGCTTGACTAGACAGACCTTTGTTGGCAAAGTAATGTCTCTGCTTTTTAATATATTATCTAGGTTGGTCATAACTTTCCTTCCAAGGAGTAAGTGTCTTTTAATTTCATGGCCGCAATCACCATCTGCAGTGATTTTGGAGCCCCCAAAAATAAAGTCTGACACTGTTTCCACTGTTTTTCCATCTATTTCCCATGAAGTGATGGGACCAGAGGCCATGATCTTTGTTTTCTGAAAGTTGAGCTTCAAGCCAACCTTTTCACTCTCCTCTTTCACTTCCATCAAGAGGCTTTTGAGTTCCTCTTCAATTTCTGCCCTAAGGGTAGTGTCATCTGCATATCTGAGGTTATTGATATTTCTCCCAGCAATCTTGATTCCAGCTTGTGCTTCTTCCAGCCCAGCATTCCTCATGATGTACTCTGTATATAAGTTAAATAAGCAAGGTGACAATATACAGCCTTGACGTACTCCTTTTCCTAGTTGGAACCAGTCTGTTGTTCCATGTCCAGTTCTAACTGTTGCTTCCTGACCTGCATACAGGTTTCTCAAGAGGCAGGTCAGGTGGTCTGGGATTCCCGTCTCTTTCAGAATTTTCCACAGTTTATTGTGAAACACACAGTCAAAGGATTTGGCATAGTCAATGAAGTAGAAATAGATGTTTTTCTGGAACTCTCTTGCTTTCTCCATGATCCAGCGGATGTTGGCAATTTGATCTCTGGTGCCTCTGCCTTTTCTAAAACCTTCTTGAACATATCGGAGTTCACGGTTCACATATTGCTGAAGCCTGGCTTGGAGAATTTTGAGCATGACTTTACTAGCATGTGAGATGAGTGCAATTGTGCGGTAGTTTGAGTGTTCTTTGGCATTGCCTTTCTTTGGAATTGGAATGAAAACTGACCTTTTCCAGTCCTGTGGCCACTGCTGAGTTTTCCAAATTTGCTGGCATATTGAGTGCAGCACTTTCACAGCATCATCTTTCAGGATTTCAAATAGCTCAACTGGAATTCCATCACCTCCACTAGCTTTCTTCGTAGTGATACTCTCTAAAGCCCACTTGACTTCACATTCTAAGATGCCTGGCTCCAGGTGAAGATCGATTTTATACAGTTTTTCTGTATATTCTTGCCACCAAGGTAAGAGAAACCCAAATAAGATGGTAGGTATTGAGAGGGGGCATCACAGGGCAGAGACACTGAAATTATAATCACAGAAAACTAGTCGATATGATCACACGGACCACAGTCCTGTCTAACACAATGAAACTAAGCCATGCCATGTGAGGCCACCCAAGACGGGCGGGTCATGGTGGAGAGGTCTAACAGAATGTGGTCCACTGGAGAAGGGAATGGCAAACCACTTCAGTATACTTGCCTTGAGAACCCCATGAACAATATCAAAAGGTAAAATGATAGGATACTGAATGAGGAATTCCCCAGGTCGGTATGTGCCCAGTATGCTACTGGAGATCAGTGGAGAAATAAATCCAGAAAGAATGAAGGGATGGAACCAAAGCAAAACAAATACCCAGTTGTGGATGTGACTCGTGATAGAAGCAAGGTCCAATGCTGTAAAGAGCAGTATTGCATGGGAACCTGGAATGTTAGGTCCATGAATCAAGGCAAATTGGAAGTGGTCAAACAGGAGATGGCAAGAGTGAATGCAGACATTCTAAGAATCAGTGAACTAAAATGGACTGGAATGGGTGAATTTAACTCAGATGACCATTATATCTACTACTGTGGGCAGGAATCCCTTAGAAGAAGTAGAGTAGCAATCATGGTCAACAAAAGATTTCGAAATGCAGTACTTGGATGCAATCTTAAAAACAACAAAATGATTTCTGTTCATTTCCAAGGCAAACCATTCAATATTACAGTAATCCAGGCCTATGCCCCAACCAGTAATGCTGAAGAAGCTGAAGTTGAGTGGTTCTGAGACCTACAAGACCTTTTAGAACTAACACTCAAAAAAGATGTCCTTTTCATTATAGGGGACTGGAATGCAAAAGTAGGAAGTCAAGAAACACCTGGAGTAACAGGCAAATTTGGCCTTGGAGCATGAAATGAAGCAGGGCAAAGGCTAATAGAGTTTTGCCAAGAGAACGCACTAGTCATATCAAAGATCACAACACAAGAGAAGACTCTACATATGGACATCACCAGATGGTCCACACCGAAATCAGATTGATTATATTCTTTGCAGGCAAAGATGGAGAAGCTGTATACAGTTAGCCAAAACAAGACCAGGAGCTGACTGTGGCTCAGATCATGAATTCCTTATTGCCAAATTCAGACTGAAATTGAAGAAAGTAGGGAAAACCACTAGACTATTCAGATATGATCTAAATCAAATCCCTTATGATTATATAGTGGAAGTGAGAAATAGATTTAAGGGACTAGATCTGATAGATAGAGTGCCTGATGAACTATGGATGGAGGTTCGTGACATTGTACAGGAGACAGGGGCCAAGACCATCCCCATAGAAAAGAAATGCAAAAAAGCAAAATGGCTGTCTGAAGAGGCTTTACAAATAGCCGTGAAAAGAAGAGCAGTGAAAAGCAAAGGAGAAAAGGAAAGATATAAGCATCTGTATGCCGAGTTCCAAGGAATAGCAAGGAGAGATAAGAAAGCCTTCCTCAGAGATCAATGCAAAGAAATAGAGGAAAACAACAGAATAGGAAAAACAAGAGATCTCTTCAAGAAAATTAGAGATTCCAAGGGAACATTTCATGCAAAGATGGGCTCGATAAAGGACAGAAATGGTATGGACCGAGACGCGGGAGACGCCCGGCTCCGGCGGCGCAGGCGCAGACGCGGGAGACGCCCGGCTCCGGCGGTGCAGACGCAGGAGACGCCCGGCTCCGGCGCAACCGACCACGTGCAGAATCGTGGCTGAGATGAGCTACCCCGCGCCCAGGGTTAGGGCGGTGGCCAAGAGGAGCTGTACCACGTCCAGGAGGCGGTGGCTGCTTGGGCACTGGAGGGCCGAGAGGAGCTGATCCACATTCAAAGCAGGAGGGGCGGCCTTGAGGAGAAACCCCTCGTCCAAGGTAAGGTACAGCGGCTGCGCCTTGCTGGAGCAGCTGGGAAGAGATACTCCACGACCAAGTGGAATATAAGAATCCAGTGTTCTGGGGAGGAAGGAACAAGATGGCGGAGGGATAAGATGGCAAGACCACTTTCTCCCCCACAAATTCATCAAAAGAACATTTGAACACGGAGTAAAGTCCACAAAACAACTTCTGAATACTGGCAGAGGACATCAGGCTCCCAGAAAAGCAGCCCATTGTCTTCTAAAGGAGAGAGAAGAAATCCAGCTGCACCCACCAGAACACTGACACATGCTTCCCTAACCAGGGAACCCGGACAAGTCACCTGTCCAACCCCACACACAGAGAAGAAAGTACATAATAAAGAGAACTCCACAAACTGCAAGAAGAGGGAAAGGCCACCCCAAGCAAAGCAATATAAGCAAGATGAAGAGGCAGAGAAATACCCAGAAAGTAAAGGAACAAGATAATTGCCCACCAACACAAACAAAAGAAGAAGATATAGGGAATTTACCTGATAAAGAATTTCAAATTTTGATGGTGAAAATGATTCAAAATCTTGAAAGCAAAATGGAGTTACAGATAAATAACCTGGAGAAAAGGATTGAGAAGATGGAAGAAAGATTTAATAAGGACTTAGAAGAAATAAAAAAGAGTCACTATACAATGAATAATGCAATAGATGAGATCAGAAACACTCTGGAGGGAACAAACAGTAGAATAACAGAGGCAGAAGACAGGATAAGTGAACTAGAAGATAGAATTGTAGAAATAAATGAAACAGAGAGGAAAAAAGAAAAACGAATTAAAAGAAATGAGGACAATATTAGAGACCTCTGGGACAATGTTAAACGCTCCAACATTCGAATCATAGGAGTCCCAGAAGAAGAAGACAAAAAGAAAGACCATGATAGAATATTTTAATAGTTGAAAACTTCCCTAAAATGGAGAAAGAAATAATCACCCAAGTCCAAGAAACCCAGAGAGTCCCCAACAGGATAAACCCAAGGCGAAATACTCCAAGACACATATTAATCCAATTAACAAAGATCAAACACAAAGAACAAATATTAAAAGCAGCAAGGGAAAAGCAGCAAATAACACATAAGGGGATTCCCATAAGGATAACAGCTGATCTTTCAACAGAAACTCTTCAGGCCAGAAGGGAGTGGCAAGACATACTTGATGAAAGAAAATACCCTACAGCCCAGATTACTATACCCAGCAAGGATCTCATTCAAATATGAAGGACAAATCAAAAGCTTTACAGACAAGCAAAAGCTGAGGGAATTCAGCATCACCAAACCAGCTCTCCAACAAATGCTAAAGGATCTTCTATAGATAGGAAACACAGAAAAAGTGTATAAACTTGAACCCAAAGCAATAAAGAAAATGGCTACGGGATCGTACTTATCAATAATTACCTTAAACATAAATGGGTTGAAATTTTCAAAAAGGCTAGGAAACAATTCTCATAGCCATCAATAGTTCAGTGTTGAATTCATGAATAGTTTTTAAAGTTTGGGACAAACTGTAGTATTTGCTATTTGAAGTACTATTTGTAATTGGCATATTACGATGTAACATTGGTCTTCATTTCCAACTTAAAACGCCTAAAAATGCCTAACAGGTTTTTAGATTTGTGAATTTTAATTGAAATGTATTTTACGATGTTACTAAACCTGCAGAAATATTGAAATATTTCAGAGAACTTATTCACTGTACATTTAATTTATTTTATTTATTAAAGTTATGAACTGTAGGAAGTTTTACTTGTTGGGTCAAATGCTTGTTGCTTCAAATGCTTGTTGCATTTGAAGTGCTAGTTACAAGAAAATCAAATACCTTCAATGTATAAATGCTATTAAGTTTTTAAAGGACTCTGGAGTATAAGTAAGTTTGTTTAAAGAAATGTAGTCTGTTCAACTTGAAAAAAATAAATAAATAAAATTGGATTATTTGATTTAAAAAAAAATAAAAAATAAACAGCACAGTCTTTTATATATTGTTAAAAGTTTTAAAAAAAAATTCATTACAGCAAGGTTAGTTAGACACATGATGGATGCAGCTTTAATCCTGCCATATATTATTACATTTAAAATGTAAATGATGAAAAATATTTTGTGCTTATCAGCATTTATGTGGAAATGTGTTTTACAGTGATATATGGTGTTATATTTCTATTATTGTGATGAAAAAGAAAACAATACAAAAAGACGAAGTGTTTATTAAAACATGAAAAAAGAAAAAGAAATAAATGGTTTTGCAGCACTGAAGAGATTATAGAAAGTAAATAAGCTAGATCAGACCTGTTTTATGTAGTAATTTTATAGTTTATTTTAATTATTTCAGTTGTAAAATATTGTTATACTGTTAATTAGTTCTGATTGTTCATATTAAACTATTGTAATGCAAATAAATAAATAAGGGAAAAAAAAGAAAATTATTTAAAAAAAAAAAGAAATGGTATGGACCTAACAGAAGCAGAAGATATTAAGAAGAGGTGGCAAGAATACACAGAAGAACTGTACAAAAAAGATCTTCACAACCAAGATAATCACAATGGTGTGGTCACTCACCTAGAGCCAGACATCTTGGAAAGTGAAGTCGCGTGGGCTTTAGAGAGCATCACTACGAACAAAGCTAGTGGAGGTGATGGAATTCCAGTTGAGCTATTTCAAATCCTGAAAGATGATGCTCTGAAAGTGCTGCTTTCAATATGCCAGCAAATTTGGAAAACTCAGCAGCGGCAGGCCACAGAACTGGAAATGGTCAGTCTTCATTTCAATCCCAAAGAAAGGCAATGCCAAAGAATGCTCAAACTACCACACAATTGCACTCATCTCACACGCTAGTAAAGTCATGCTCAAAATTCTCCAAGCAAGGCTTCAGCAATATGTGAACCGTGAACTCCCAGATGTTCAAGCAGATTTTAGAAAAGGCAGAGGCACCAGAGATCAAATTGCCAACATCCGCTGGATCATGGAGAAAGCAAGAGAATTCCAGAAAAACATCTATTTCTGCTTCATTAACTATGCCAAAGCCTTTGATTGTGTGGATCACAATAAACTGTGGAAAATTCTGAAAGAGATGGGAATAACAGACCACCTGACCTGCCTCTTGAGAAACCTGTATGCAGGTCAGGAAGCAACAGTTACAACTGGCCATGGTACAACAGACTGGTTCCAAGTAGGAAAAGGAGTACGTCAAGGCTGTATATTGTCACCCTGCTTATTTAACTTCTATGCAGAGTACATCATGAGGAACGCTGGGCTGGAAGAAGCACAGGCTGGAATCAAGATTGCCGGGAGAAATATCAATAACCTCAGATATGCCGATGACACCACCCTTATGGCAGAAAGTGAAGAGGAACTCAAAAGCCTCTTGATGGAAGTGAAAGAGGAGAGTGAAAAGGTTGGCTTGAAGCTCAACATTCAGAAAACAAAGATCATGGCATCTGGTCCCATCAGTTCATGAACTGATAGGGGAAATAGATGGGGAAACAGTGGAAACAGTGTCAGACTTTATTTTTTTGGGCTCCAAAATCACTGTGGATGCTGATTGCAGCCAGGAAATTAAAAGATGCTTACTCCTTGGAACAAAAATTATGACCATCCTAGATAGTATATTAAAAAGCAGAGACATTACTTTGCCAACCAAGGACCGTCTAGTCAAGGCTATGGTTTTTCCCGTGGTCATGTATGGATGTGAGAGTTGGACTGTGAAGAAATCTGATCGCCGAAGAATTGATGCTTTTGAACTGTGGTGTTGGAGAAGACTCTTGAGAGTTCCTTGGACTGCAAGGGGATCCAACCAGTCCATTCTAAAGGAGATCGATCCTGGGTGTTCATTGGAAGGACTAATGCTATAGCTGAAGCTCCAATAGTTTGGCCACCTCATGAGAAGAGTTGACCCACTGTAAAAGTCTCTGATGCTGGGAAAGATTGGGGGCAGGAGGAGAAGGGGACGACAGAGAATTAGATAGCTGGATGGCATCACCGACTCGATGGTCATGAGTTTGCGTGAACTCCGGGAGTTGGTGATGGACAGGGAGGCCTGGCGTGCTGTGATTCATGGGGTCGCAAAGAGTCGGTCACGACTGAGCGACTGTACTGAACTGAACTGATGTATCCATTCCTGCTTCTCTGTATGAAGTTCTTTACCTAAATCTCTTTTCTTTTCTTTTTTTTTTTTTTGTTAGCTTCCATTTCCCTATTGTCTAAGTATACAGACAATGTACTCTATAGCCTTGAACTCAGTTTAGCATACAGTCTTTTTGTACCATTTTACAATCTGCAGTATTTGCATTTCTATACCTCCCTTTAAATAACAAAGAACTCTCCATCTCCTCCAGAGGAGGCTGAAAAATGAAGGTACAGAAATATTAAAATCCTATATAACTTGGGAAATTATTTAAAATATCCATTCATAAAAATATAAATGATCCCTTTTTGTTGCTAGGTTCTAATGACTTCATTTAAAAAATATGTTGAAGGTCCTTCCATTCCGTTCCGTCGCTCAGTCGTGTCCGACTCTTTGCGACCCCATGGACTGTAGCCTACCAGGCTTCTCCGTCCATGGGATTCTCCAGGCAAGAATACTGCAGTGGGTTACCGTTTCCTTCTCCAGGGGATCTTCCCGACCCAGGGATCGAACCCGGGTCTCTCGCATTGGAGGAAGACGCTTTTAACCTCTGAGCCACCAGGGAAGCCCAGTCAAGGGAGACAATTTTCCTTGCCAGCCCATGAATTTATGCACTTTCTCATAGAGTTCGAAATTGCTGTTAACATAATCTTTCTCTGAGATTCCATCTCTGTATACTTCATTTGATGTCTGCTGTCACCAATTCAAATCTAGACTGTTTACAAACCAACATAAGACAGGTCATCTAAAAGTGGGGCTCTTCCCCCTACAAGTCCAAAGTCATTTTTTTTTGTATGTCATAATTGGAATAAATAAAACAATAAACATATTTCAAAAAGTCCCTAAAATAGACTATGTTTAATAATCTTTAAATTATTAGAAGAAAGGATATCTGTAGAGTAAATGCAAATTAGCAATAATGAGAAGTAATTTTTAAAAACCAAAGAAACAGAACAAATGTGGAAAAGAGTAAAGGGTAGAAGTCCAGGATTAACACTAAAACTTTATTTAATCTTTCTGTAAATAATCTGGCAATCATGTATAGCAAAATCTCCATGAGTATTTTTCTTTTTTGCTGATGCACTTTGTTGTACAGCAGAAAGTAACACCACATTGTAAAGCATTTATACTCGAATAATAATTTTTTTTAAAAATCTGGGATTGAACAAGTGCACTGGCAGCAGCAGTCCTGGGAGGCGCAGGGTGTTGGCATAAGTCCTTTCGGAGGTCTACCTTAGAGCCTGTAGCCCTACCATAGAGACTGCAGACTCTAGAACCGGGCCACCTCAGGCCAAACAACTAATAGGGAGGGAGCATAGCCCCACCCATCATCAGAAAACTGGATTAAAGATTTACTGAGCATGACCCTGCCCACCAGAGCAAGACCCAGTTTTCCCCACAGCCAGTCCCTCCCATCAGAGGCTTTCCTTCCCATCAGGAAGCTTCCATAAACCTCTCATTTTCATCCATCAGAAGGCGGACAGAAGAAGCAAGACCTATAATCCCACAGCCTCCAGAACGAAAACCACAATCCCAGCAAGCTAACCGAATGATCACATGGATCACAGCCTTGTGTAACTCAATGAAACTATAAACCATGCTGTGCTGGGCCACCCAAGACAGACGGATCATGGTGGAGAGTTCTGACAAAACGTGGTCCCCCGGAGAAGGGAATGGCAGACCACTTCAGTATTTTTGCCTTGAATGTTGAACAGAATGAAACAGTATGAAAAGGGGAAAGGAACAATGATCAATTATAAACATTTGAGAATGCAAGCAATTGAGCATTCTGCTTCTTGCCTCAGGACAAAGAAACGGCACACAAAGAACAAGAATTTCCTCTTCAGATTTCTCATTCAAAGCTCTAATAGCAGAGCATAGTGCAGTCATTGCTCAAAAAATCTTCCTTTCACTGAGGGTAAACTGAGCTGAATTTCAGCCAACCAGGTAGGTGTGGTGGTGAAGGAAATGTGCCCTTCCTCATAGATTGGCCATTTACATCTGTAATAACTGCTCCACAGTCATTTGCCTCTCAAACAATTTGCGTGCAAGTGTCAACAAAGCTACGAAACTCAACCTAGTTGAAACTTATATTACAAAGCACCAAAACATTTTATTTCAACTGAAAATATCTCTTCCTGATTTACATTGTTATCATCTATGGTAAGTCTTATCTTGAATGAGTACCGTTATTTCAGGCACCTAGGACAGCTCTTAGTTATAAAGACATTAAAAATTTATCATTTAAAGATTATTGGTAAATGCAAAAACTTCTAGTATCCCCTAATATTAGAAGTATCAAGAAAATACTTAATTCCATTGTTTGAGAAGATTTAACTGTGGGATTCCCTCAAGGTGACTCATGGCACCTTAGCTTAAGTAAATTTTTAAAAAGACTTTATTCTTGTAGAGTAGTATTTGGTTCATGGGTAGTAAAATTTAGAGGAAAGCATTTCCTGTATAACCCTTGAGTTCACACATGTGTAGTCTCTCCCACTGTCAATAATACTCACCAGAGTGGTACATTTGTTAAAGTTGATAAACCTACATTAATAAATCATATTCAACTAAAGTTGACACTACATATGATTCATTCTTGATGTTGTACAGTCTATAAAAGTAAAGTGAAGTCACTCAGTCGTGTCTGACTCTTTGCAACCCCATGGACTGTAGCTTATTGGGCTCCTCCATACATGGGAATTTCCAGGCAAGAGTACTGGAGTGGGTTGCCATTTCCTTCTCCAGAGGATCTTCCCGACCCAGTGATTGAACCCAGATCTGCCACATTGTAGGCAGAGGCTTTACCATCTGAGCCACCAGGGAAGTCCTATACAGTCTATAGATTTGGACAAATGTATAATGTCATGTGGGGCTTCCATTGTGGTGCAGACAGTAAAGAATCATCTGCCAATGCAGGAGACACAAGAGATGTGGGTTAGACCCCTGAGTTGAGAAGATCCCCTGGAGAAGGGAATGGTTACCAACACCAGTATTCCTGCCTGGAGAATTCCACTGACAGAAGAGCCTGGTGAACTACAGTCCATTGGGTCAAAAAAGTTGGGCATAACTGAGCAATTTTCACCTGCTCACTTTCATAATGACATGTATCCAAAATTATGGTGTCATACAGAATATCTTCCTCTGCTAGAAGAAAATGCAGAGGAACCAGAGATCAAATTGCCAACATCCACTGGATGATCCCAAAAGCAAAAGAGTTCCAGAGAAATCTGGAACTCTTTACTGACTACGCCAAAGCCTTTGACTGTGTGAATCACAACAAACTGTGGAAAATTATTCAAGAGATGGGAATACCAGACCACCTGACCTTCCTCCTGAGAAATCTGTATGCAGGTCAAGAAGCAACAGTTAGAACTGGACACGGAAAAACAGACTGGTTAGAAATAGGGAAAGGGGTATGTCAAGGCTGTATACTGTCACCCTGCTTATTTAATTTATAGGCAGAGTATATCATGAGAAATGCTGGACTGGATGAAGCACAAGCTGGAAACAAGATTGCCTGGAGAAATATCAATAACCTCAGACATGCAGATGACACCACCCTTATGGCAGAAAGCGAAGAAGAACTAAAGAGCCTCTTGATGAAAGTGAGAGAGGAGAGTGAAAAAATTGGCTTAAAACTCAACATTCACAAAACTAAGATCATGGCATATGGTCCCATCACATAATGGCAAAAAGATGGGGAAACGATGGAAACAGTGACAGACTGTGTCTTTTTTTTTTAATCGGAGGCTGATTACTTTAAAATATTGTGGTGGTTTTTGCCATACATTCACATGAATCAGTCATGGGTGTACATGAGTTCCCCATCCTGACCATCACTCCCACCTCCCTCCACACATCCCATCCCTCAGGGTCATCCCAGCACACCAGCCCTGAGCACTCTGTCTCATGCATCGAACCTGGACTGGAGATCTATTTCACATATGATAATATAAATCTTTCTAATGCTATTCTCTCAAATCACCCCACCCTCACCTTCTCCCACAGAGTCCAAAAGTCTGTTCTTTACATCTGTCTCTTTTGCTGTCTCACATATAGGGTCATTGTTACCATTTTTCTAAATTCCATATATCTGCGTTAATATACTGTATTGGTGTTTATCTTTCTTATTTACTTCGCTCTGTATAATAGGCTCCAGTTTCATCCACATCATTAGAACTGATTCAAATGCATTCTTTTTAATAGCTGAGTAATATTCCATTCTGTAAATGTACCACTGCTTTCTTATCCATTCGTCTACCAATGGACATCTAGGTTGCTTCCATGTCCTGGCTATTACAAATAGTGCTGCGATGAACACTGGAGTACACGTGTCTCTTTCCATTCTGGTTTCCTCAGTGTGTAGCCCAGCAGTGGGATTGCTGGGTCGTAGGGCAGTTCTATTTCCAGCTTTTTAAGAAATCTCCACAAGTTCTCCATAGTGGCTGTACTAGTTTGCATTCCCACCAACAGTGTAAGAGGGCTCTCTTTTCTCCGCACTCTCTCCAGCACTTTTTTTTATTTTATTTTAATTAGAGGCTAATTATTTACAGTATTGTATTGGTTTTGCCATACACTGATGTGAATTTCTCCCGGTGTACATGTGTTCCCCATCTTAACCCCCCTCCACCTCCCTCCGAATCCCATCCCTCTGGTTCACCCCAGTACACCAGCCCCGAGTATCCTGTATCATGCATCGAACCTGGACTGGTGATTCGTTTCACATATGATAATATACATGTTTCAATGTCATTTTCCCAAATCATCCCACCCTCGCCCTCTCCCACAGAGTCCAAAATACTGTTCTATACATCTGTGTCTCTTTTACTGTCTCGTATACAGGGTTACTATCATCTTTCTAAATTCCAGCATTTATTGTTTGTGACTGATGTGAGATGGTACCTCATTGTGGTTTTGATTTGCATTTCTCTAATAATGAGTGATATTGAGCATCTTTTCATGTGTTTGTTAGCCATCTGTATGTCTTTTTTGGAGAAATGTCTGTTTAGTTCTTTGGCCCATTTTTTGATTGGGTTGCTTATTTTTCTGGAATTGAGCTGCAGGTGTTGCTTGTATATTTTTGAGATTAATCCTTTATCAGTTGCTTTATTTGCTATTATTTTCTCCCATTCTGAAGGCTGTCTTTTCACCTTACTTATAGTTTCCTTTGCTGTGCAGAAGCTTTGAATTTTGATTAGGTCCCATTTGTTTATTTTTGCTTTTATTTCCAATATTCTGGGAGGTGGGTCTTGGAGGATCCTGCTGTGATTTATGTCGGAGACTGTTTTGCCTATGTTCTCCTCTAGGAGTTTTATAGTTTCTGGTCTTACATTTAGATCTTTAATACATTTTGAGTTAATTTTTGTATATGGTGTTAGGGAGTGTTCTAGTTTCATTCTTTTACAAGTGGTTGACCAGTTTTCCCAGCACCACTCGTTAAAGAGATTGTCTTTTCTCCATTGAATATTCTTGCCTCCTTTGTCAAAGATAAGGTGTCCATAGGTGCATGGATTTATCTCTGGGCTTTCTATTTTGTTCCATTGATCTATATTTCTGTCTTTATGCCAGTACCATACTGTCTTGATGACTGGTTTTGTAGTAGAGCCTGAAGTCTGGCAGGTTGATTCCCCCAGTTCCATTCTTCTTTCTCAAGATTGCTTTGGCTATGTGAGGTTTTTTGTATTTCTGTACAAATTGTGAGATTATTTGTTCTAGCTCTGTGAAAAACACCGTTGGTAGCTTGATAGGGATTGCATTGAACGTATAAATTACTTTGAGTAATATATTCATTTTCACAATATTTATTCTTCCAATCCATGAACATGGTATATTTCTCCACCTATTAGTGTCCTCTCTGATTTCTTTCACCAATGCTTTATAGTTTTCTATATATAGGTCTTTTGTTTCTTTAGGTAGATATATTCCTAAGTATTTTATTCTTTTTGTTGCAATGGTGAATGGAATTGTTTCCTTAATTTCTCTTTCTATTTTCTCATTATTAGTGTATAGGAATGCAAATTTACTAATTAAGAAATGAGAAACCAGAACTATAAAGGTGGCATAGAAATACAAGAAACTATCTTAAGTAATCTTTTAAAACTTTGAACAGAGTTACAGATTTTACCATTTGTTATAAACTGGTATATATAATTTAACCAGAACCATAAGAAAATTAGTATTTTGTGAATTCTGAAGCACTTTCAACATGTTGTAGGAATAATGTGGACTTTTTTGAGTTCTACACATTCATAAGTAAATGCTCTGTATCTTGTGCCTTTGTTGGTTTTCTGTGAGCTGTAGTTTCTGGGAAGTGAGCAGCTCTCATTCCTTTAACTCTTGTAATCCAGTCATTCGTGTGCCTCCTTCATGCGGATTCAGTACGACTGTGGTGCTGTTATCCCTCTAATAGAAACTCTAACTCAGTGTAAAGCCCCAAAGGTCTGTTATTTATTTTTATTTTATATCGTACCCTATTTTATTTACAGTGTTGTTTGTTTCAGGTGTATAGCAAAGTGATACAGTCATATATATATATATATAAATTAACAAAAACAGTTCCCGTCTTTTGATGGGGTGCTCATGGTTTATAACATAAATGGCATTATTTTGAGAGAGGGATAATTTAGGTATGGTATTGGGTTTTTTTTTTTTTCTTTTTGCAGCTTGAGGCAGATGTAAAATAACTTAATGCAGCTTTTTACAACTGTGTATTCTATAGTATTTTTTCATTTGGTGAAATTTTAACTGTTAATGTTTTTGGCATTGTGCTTTGTACCATTTGTTAAATAAAAATTTTTAAAAATACAGTTGGTAGCTTGATGGGGATTGCATTGAATCTACAGATTGCTTTAGGTAGTATACTCATTTTCACTATGTTGCTTCTTCCAATCTATGAACATGGTATATTTCTCCATCTATCTGTGCCATCTTTGATTTCTTTCCTCAGTGTTTTATAGTTTTCTATATAGGTCTTTAGTTTCTTTAGGTAGATTTATTCCTAAGTATTTTATTCTTTTCGTTGCATGATGAATGGAATTGTTTCCTTAATTTCACTTTCTGTTTTCTCATTGTTAGTGTATAGGAATGCAAGGGATTTCTGTGTGTTAATTTTATATCCTGCAGCTTTACTATATTCATTGATTAGTTCTAGTAATTTTCTGGTGGAGACTTTAGGGTTTTCTGTGTAGAGGATCATGTCATCTGCAAACAGTGAGAGTTTACTTCTTCTTTTCCCATTTGGATTCTTTTATTTATTTTTCTGCTCTGATTGCTATGGCCAAAATTTCCAAAACTATGTTGAAGAGTAGTGGTGAGAGTGGGCACCCTTGTCTTGCTCCTGATGTTAGGGGAAATGCTTTCAATTTTTCACCATTGAGGATAATGTTTGCTGTGGGTTTATCGTATATGGATTTTATTATGTTGAGGTATGTTCCTTCTATTCCTGTTTTCTGGAGGCTTTTGATTATAAATGGATGTTGAATTTTGTCAAAGGCTTTCTGTGCATCTATTGAGATAATCGTATGGTTTTTATCTTTCAATTTGTTAATGTTGTATATCACATTGATTGATTTGCAAATACTGAAGAATCCTTGCATCCCTGGGATAAAGCCCACTTGGTCATGATGTATGATCTTTCTAATATGTTGTTGGATTCTGTTTGCTAGAATTTTGTTAAGGATTTTTGCATCTATGTTCATCAGTGATATTGGCCTGTAATTTTCTTTTTTTGTGGCATTTTTGTCAGGGTTTGGTATTAGGGTGATGGTGGCCTCATAGAATGAGTTTGGAAGTTTACATTCCTCTGCAATTTTCTGGAAGAGTTTGAGTAGAATAGATGTTAGCTCTTCTCTAAATTTTTGGTAGCTCTGAAGCCATCTGGTCCTGGGCTTTTGCTTGTTGGAAGATTTCTGATTATAGTTTCAATTTCCATGCTTGTGATAGGTCTGTTAAGATTTTCTATTTCTTCCTAGATCATTTTTGTAAAGTTATACTTTTCTAAGAATTTGTCCATTTTTCCAAGTTGTCCATTTTATTGCCATATAGTTGTTGATAGTAGTATCTTATGATCCTTTGTATTTCTGTGTTGTCTGCTGTGACTTCTCCATTTTCATTTCTAATTTTGTTGATTTGATGCTTCTCCCTTTTTTCTTGATGAGTCTGGTTAATGGTTTGTCTATTTTATTTATCTTCTCAAAAAACCAGCTTTTAAATTTGTTGACTCTGGCTATGGTCTCCTTTGTTTCTTTTGCATTTCAGTCAGTTCAGTTCAGTCACTCAGTCATGTCCGACTTCTGCGACCCCATGAACCACAGCACACCGGGCCTCCCTGTCCATCACCAACTCCCGGCGTTCACTCAAACTCATGTCCATCGAGTCGGTGATGCCATCCAGCCGTCTCATTCTCTGTCGTCCCCTTCTCCTCCTGCCCCCAATCCCTCCCAACATCAGAGTCTTTTCCAGTGAGTCAACTCTTCGCATAAGGTGGCCAAAGTATTGGAGTTCTGCCCTAATTTTTATTATTTCTTTTCTTATATTAACCCTGGGATTCCTCATTTCTTCTTTTTCTAGTTGCTTTAGGTGTAGACTTAGGTTATTTATTTGATTTCTCTCCTGTTTCTTGAGGGAGGTTTTTATTGCTATGAACCTTGCCCTTAACACTGCTTTTACTGAATCCCATACGTTTTGGGTTGTTGTGCTATCATTTGTTTCTATGCATATTTCTTCTGTGATTTGTTGTTTATTCAGAACTGTGTTGTTTACCCTCCATATGTTTTTACTTTTAATAGCTTTTCTCCTGTAGTTGACATCTAATCTTACCACACTGTGATCAGAAAAGACGCTTGAGATGACTTCAATTTTTTTTTAATTTACCAAGGCTAGATTTATGGCCTAGGATGTGTTCTATCCTGGAGAAGGTTCTGTGTGCACTTGAGAAAAAGGTGAAATTCATTGTTTTAGGGTGAAATGTCCTATAGATATCAACTAGGTCTTACTGGTCCATTGTATCCTTTAAAGTTGTGTTTCCTTGCTAATTTTCTGTTTAGTTGATCTATCCATAGGTGTGAGTGGGGTATTAAAATCTTCCACTATTATTGTGTTACTGTGAATGTCCCCTTTCATACTTGTTAGCATTTGCCTTACATATTGTGGTGCTCCTATGTTGGGTGCATCTATATTTATAATTGTTATATCTTCTTGGATTGATCCTTTGATCATGATGTAGTCTTCTTCGTCTCTTTTCACGGCCTTTATTTCAAAGTCTATTTTATCTGATATGAGTATTGCTACTCCTGCTTTCTTTTGGTCTCCATTTGCGTGAAATATGTTTTTCCAGCCCTTCACTTTCACTCTGTATGTGTCCCTTGTTTTGAGGTGGGTCTCTTGTAGACAGCGTATATAGACAGTTTTTGTATCCATTCAGCTAGTCTTTGTCTTTTGATTGGGGCATTCAACCCATTTACGTTTAAAGCAATTATTGATAAGTATGATCCCATTGCCATTTACTTTGTTGTTTTGGGATCGAGTTTATAAACCTTTTAAGTGTTTCCTGTGTCTAGAGAAGATCTTTTAGCATTTGTTGAAGAACTGGTTTGGTGATGCTGAATTCTCTCAGCTTTTGCTTGTCTGTAAAGCTTTTGATTTCTCCTTCATATTTGAATGAGATCCTTGCTGGGTATAGTAATCTGGGCTGTATGTTCTTTTCTTTCATCACTTTAAGTATGTCCTGCGATTCCCTTCTGGCTTGAAGAGTTTCTATTGAAAGATCAGCTGTTCTCCTTATGGGGATCCCTTTGTGAGTTATTTGTTGTTTTTCCCTTGCTGCTTTTAATATTTGTTCTTTGTGTTTAATCTTTGTTAATTTGATTAATATCTATTTGGGGTGTTTTGCCTTGGGTTTATCCTGTTTGAGACTGCCTGGGTTTCTTGGACTTGGGTGGCTATTTCCTTCCCCATTTTAGGGAAGTTTTCAACTATTACCTCCTGAAGTATTTTCTCATGGCCTTTCTTTTTGTCTTCTTTTTCTGGGACTCCTATGATTTGAATGTTGCAGCATTTACCATTGTCCCAGAGGTCTCTGAGGTTGTTCTCATTTCTTTTAATTCTTTTTTCCTCTCTGCTTCATTTATTTCCACTATTATATCTTCCACCTCATTTATCCTATCTTCTGCCTCAGTTATTCTACTGTTGGTTCCTTCCAGAGTGCTTTTGATCTCAGTTAATGCATTATTCATTATTTATTGACTCTTTTTTATTTCTTCTAGGTCCTTGTTAAACTTCTTGCATCTTCTCAATCCTTGTCTCCAGACTATTTATCTGTAACTCCATTTTCTTTTCAAGATTTTGGATCATTTTTACTATCACTATTCTGAATTCTTTTTCAGGTAGAATCCTTATCTCCTCCTCTTTTGTTTGGTTTGATGGGCATTTATCCTGTTCCTTTACCTGGTCAATATTTGTCTGTCTTTTCATTTTGTTTAGATTCCTGTGTTTGGGGTGGCCTTTCTGTATGCTGAAAGTTTGTGGTTCCTCTTTATTGTGGAGGTTCCTCCCTGTGGGTGGGGTTGGACGAGTGGCTTGTCAAAGTTTCCTGGTTAGGGAGGCTTGTGTCAGTGTTCTGATGGGAGGAGCTGGATTTCTTCTCTCTGGAATGCGATGAAGTGTCCAGTAGTGAGTTTTGAGGTGTCAGTGGGTTTGGTGTGACTTTTGGCCACCTGTATTTTTGTGTTCAGGGTTATGTTCCAGTGTTGCTGGAGAATTAGCTTGGTATGTCTTGCTCTGAAACTTGCTGACTCTTGGGTGGAGCTTGGTTTCAGTGTAGGCATGGAGGCTTTTGGATGACCTCTTGTCAATTAATGTTCCCTGGAGTCAGGAGTTTTCTGGTGTTCTCAAGTTTTGGATTTACGCCTCCTGCCTCTGCCTTTCAGTCTTATTCATACAGTAGCCTCAAGACTTCTCCATCTATACAGCACTGATGATAGAACATCTAGGTTAATGGTGAAAAGATTCTCCACAGTGGGGGACACCCAGAGAGTTTCACAGAGTTACATGGAGAAGAGAAGAGGGAGGATGGAGATAGAGGTGACAAGGAGGAGAAGAGGGGGAATTAAAAGGGGCGAGAGCAATCTAGCCAGCAATCAATTCCCTATTTGCTCTCCACAGTCTGGAACACTCAGAGAGGTTCACGGAGTTCCATAGAGAAGAGAAGAGGGAGGAAGGGGATAGAGGTGACCAGGAGGAGAGGAGGGGGAGTCAAAAGGAGAGAGACCAATCTAGCCTTGATCAGTTCCTTAAGTGTTCTTCACAGCCCGGAACACCCAAAGAGATTCACAGTGTTAAGTAGAGAAGAGAAGGGAATGGGAGGAGATAGAGGTGACCTGGGGGAGGAAAAGGAGTGTCAAAAGGGGAGAGTGCAATCAAGCCAGTAATCACACTGCTGAGTAAAAATGGGTACTGAAGATTGGATTCTTAAAGGTACAGAATTGATTTAAAAAAAAATACCAAAAAGCAAAGATTAAAAATCTAGAGTAGGGGTTAGACTCTCAAAACTACAATATTAAAAAAACAAAACAAAATCACAAACATTATAAAATATATATATATGAAATTTGTTTTAAAAATAGGATCCTTTTTTGCAAGGTAATAATAGGTTTTAAAAATGAAAATTAAAAGAGTCATAAAGAACTTAAAATTTTTTTTTAATTTTAAATTAAAAAATTATAATAATAAAATATATCTAGGAATTTCTCTGGAGCTGTTGCAGGCAGTGTGGTGTCAGTTCAGTTTCAGATAGTTCCTTGTTCCAGGTTATACTTCTTCTCAAGGTCTATGAGTCCCTTTCAGTGTAGCCAATGCTAACTGAAGGGTTTTAATCTGTTGAACCTGTCACTTCCAAAGCAGTTCCCTCTTCTTTGTTTATTTTGGCTTCCTCTGTTTGCAAGTCTCTTCAGTATCTAATTTCCACCCTGACACAGGGTGCAAAGGTGGTCATCTATTTAGGCTCACTTGCTCAGTTGTGCTGCGGGGAGGGATGAACATTGCAAACAAATATCACTGGCATGTGTGGGGAGTGCTCACAGTGTCTGGGCCACATTGGGTTTGCCCCCACTCACAGCATGTGTGCTTTCCCGGTCTACAGTGCTCAGGCTCCAGGTTGCTCTGCAGGGGAACTCTCTGAGGTAAGCCCTGGGTTGCGTACACTTCCCAGGTCTAAGCCGTTCAGGTTCTCAGGTACTCCACAAAGGCACAGACTCGGTTGGGCCTGAGTTTTATGCCCTTCCCAGGTCTGAGCAGCTCAGGTGACCAGGTGCTTGGCGAGCGCACACTCCCCAGGTGGGCAGTGCATCTTATCACCTCCCCTGTCCCAGCCACTCAGTTTCCTGGGTGTGCAGCAGGAGCATTGTCTCAGGTGTGCCATGTGTCTCCTCTGGGGAGCTGATCTCTGGCTGCGACCCTCCTGCTGGATGTCAACTGTCCAGGATCCCAAGAAGACTTGGTTAGCAACTGGGAGCCTGCTCGCAGTTTGGTAGAGGATGCGTCTCAGGCTGAGTTTGCCCCTTGCCATCTGGTTCTGGCTATCGCCCACCTGCCTCCCTGCCTCCCGCGGGGAATGGACTGATCTGCTGCCAGCTAGCTCTCCTCTGGTATTCGCTCAGTCCTTTGTTCTGTGAGCAGCCAACAGTGCCTTAGGTTAGAGCTTTTTGCGGGAAAGTTCTCTCTCTCTTTCCTCTTTTTTTTTTTTTCCTCTCTCTGGCTGTCCCACGGTTTGGGTTGCTATCTCACGTTAGGTCCCTCAGAGTGCCCTCAGGTCATTCAGGCCCGGTCCTTACCCTAAGCAATGCAGCCCACGCCTCCCTGTTCAGCCCCCACTTGCTGGTGGCGGACGCAAGCATCTGGGCTACTTCTCCACTGGGAGTTGCAGTTAGGCACATAATCTGTGGGTTTTATTTATTTTTTCCTCCTGGTTATGTTGCCCTCTGAGATTCCAAAACTCCCCACAGACCCGCTGGTGAGAGGGTTTCTTGGTGTTTGGAAACCTCTTTTACAACTCCCTCCCCTAGACGGGTCTCTGTCCCTAACTCTTTTGTCTCTCTTTTTATCTTTTATATTTTGTCCTACCTCCTTTCAAAGACAATGGGATGCCTTTCTGGATTCCTGGTGTCCTCCACCAGCGTTTAGAAGTTGTTTTGTGGTGTTTGCTCAGTGTTCAAATGATCTTTCGATGAATTTGTGGGGGAGAAAGTGGTCTCCCCATCCTATTCCTCTGCCATCTAAGGACCGCCCCTCAGGCTGTATATTTTGGGCTCCAAAATCCCTGCAGATGGTGACTGCAGTCATCAAATTAAAAGACGCTTGCTCCTTGGAAGAAAAGTTATGACCAACCTAGACAGCATATTAAAAAGCAAAGATGTTACTTGACCAACCAAGGTCCATCTAGTCAAAGCTATGGTTTTTCCAGTAGTGATGTGAGCACCAAAGAATCGATGCTTTTGAACTGTGGTATTGGAGAAGACTGTTGAGAGTCCCTTGGACTGCTAGGAGATCCAACTAGTCCATCCGAAAGGAAATTAGTCCTGAATATTCATTGGAAGGACTGATGCTGAAGCTGAAACTCCAATACTTTGGCCACCTGATGCAAAGAAATGACTCATTGGAAAAGACCCTGATGCTGGGAAAGATTGGAGGTGGGAGGAGAAGGGGACAACAGAGGATGAGATGGTTGGATGGCATCACCTTCTCAATGGACATGAGTCTAAATAAACTCCAGGAGTTAGTGATGGACAGGGAAGCCTGGCGTGCTGCAGTCAGTGAGGTCACAAAGAGTCAGACATGACTGAGCGACTGAACTGAACTGAACTGAACTATGTTCTTCTTATTCATCCCTCCTCTTTGGCTATCACTAATCATTTTACTGTCTCCATGGTATTGTCTTTTCCAGCATATTATACAGTCAGAATCATAAAGTATTCAGCCTTCTCATATTGGCTTCTTTCATTAGGCAATAGGGTAACAGTTGAGGTTCTTCCATGTCTTTTCATGGCTCAATAGCTCATTTAAGAACTGAATATTATTGTATTCTCCATACATATGTATGTACCAGCATTTATTTATCCATTGAACTATTGAAGGGCATCTTGGCTGTTTCCAAGTTTTGTCAATGATAATTAAAACTACTACAAACATCCACATGCAGGTTTTTGTGTGAACATAAGTTTCAGTTCCTCTGAGTAAACATTGAGGCAAGTGATTGCTGGATCATATGGTAAGAGTATGTTTAGATTTGTAAGAAACTTCAAAACTGTCTTCAAAGTGGCTGTACCATTCTGCAGTCTCACCTGCAATGTATGAAGTGCCCTGTTTCTTCACATCCTAACCAGTATTTACTGGTGCCAATGGTCCAGATTTTGGCCATTGTAGTACACATGTAGTGGTATCTCATTTTTTTTAAATTTACATTCCCCTGATGACATATGATGTGGAGCATCCTTTCATATGCTTACTTGCCATCTGTATATCTTTTGGGTGAGGTATCTGTTAAGGTCTTTGATCTATTTTTGAATCAAATTGCTTGCCAGGTTTTCAGAGTTCTTTGTATATTTTGGATAACAATTCTTTATCAGATTGAGTTTTGCAAATTTGTCTCCTAATCTGTGGTTTGTCTTCTAATTCTCTTGGCATTTTCTTTCACAAACCACACATTTTTAATTTTAATAAAGTCAAGCTTATCAATCATATCTAACAAGTCATCACCACACCCAAGGTCATCTAGGTATTCTTATGTTATCGTCTAGGAGTTTCATAATTTTGTGATTTGCATTTAGGTCTGTGATCTTGAGATCTTAAATTTTGAGATTATTATGAAAATTGTAAGATCTGTGTCTAAATCTGCTGTTCATATGTTGATTTCCAATTGTTTCAGCACTATTTATTGAAAAGCCTACATTTGCTTCATTGTCTTGCCTTCATTCCTTTGTCAAAGATCAGTTGACTATATTTAGGTGGCTCTATTTATGGGTTCTTTATTCTGTTCCATTGATCTGTCTATTCTTTCACCATACTGTCTTAACTGCAGTGGCTTTACTGTAAGTCTTGAATTCTTATAATGTCAATCATTTGACTTGTTCTTCTCACTGTTCTTCAACAAATCATTGACATTTGTTCTTCTCCTTCGATACTGAGTTGGCTATCCTGGGTCTTTTGCCTTTCCATACAAACTTTAGAATCAGCTTGCCAATAGCCATTAAATAACTTGCTGGGATTTTGTTTGAGATTGCATTGAATCTATAGGTCAAGTTGAGAAGAACTGACATGACAATTTTGAGTCTTTCTATCCATGAACATGGAATATCCCTTCATTTATTTAGTTTTTTTTTATTTATTCATCAGAGTTTTGTAGTATTGCTTGTACAGATCATATATATATATAGCTAGAGTTTTACCGAAGTATTGCACTACTTGGGGTGCTAATATAAATGTTATTTTTTTAAATCTCAAATTCCACTTGTTCATTGCTGACATATAGGAAAATGATTAACTTTTAGACATTAACCTTGCATCCTGAAGCCTTGCTATAATTACTTATTAGTTTCATGAGCATTTTGATTCTTTCAGATTTTCTATATAGATGATCATGTCATCTGTGAACAAAGACAGTTTTCCTTCTTCCTTCTCAAACTATACACCTTTGTTTCTTTTTCTTGCCTTATTGCACTAGCAAAGACTTCCCCTATCATGCTGAAAAAGACTGGTGAAAGGAGGTATCCTTGCCTTATACCTGATCTTAGTGGAAAAGAACTTCAGTAGATTTTCATATTGAACAGCTAGCTCTCAAGGATTAAACTAGATAGCCATTGATTGGACTCTACGTTTTGGAGGTTAGTTGAGTGAATGCTTACAGTATGTTTTCAGTGGACTTTGGAGAACAGCATGAAATGTCAATGCTGAATCAGGGAAATCAATGACAGTATAATTGACTTATTTAATAGAACATTCTGAAATTTATAAAAATAACTAGCATGCATCTGACATCTGGTATTTGAGGCATGTTAATTAAGGTGGGTTATTAGCAAAACAAGTAATTATCTTAAATCATATTAGCAAGTCACCAGCTTTGTTTATTGTTTTAGTCACTAAGTTGTGTCCAACTCTTTTGCAAACCCATGGACTGTAACTTGCCAGTCTCCTCTGTCCATGGGATTTCCCAAGCAAGAATAAATAGAGGGTTGCAATTTCCTTCTCCAGGGGATCTTCCTAACTCAGAGATAGAACCTGCATCTCCTGCAATGGAAGGAGGATTCTTTACCACTGAGCCACCAGGAAAGAACCGTGTCACCAACTAGAGACATTAATAATACTGCACTAGATTTGCATACAGTTTATAATTAATCACATTCTTCTTCACAGCATTTTATATTAACTTGATTTTGTAGAGAGGAATGCAGATTTGAAAAACAAACAATTAGACAACTTCCTCTTCCCATTGCTTCATGTAACATATAGTCACTATGTATCTATTGTGTACCAGTCCAGATTAGCTATCAGCGTGATGATTGCTATGATAATGCTTTATACAAGACATCATTTAGCACCAAATGTTTTCTTCCACTTTGGCTTATCTGTGCAGCACATGACCAAACACAAGAAACAGTTTAAGCCAAATTTGGAATACCCTGATGAACAGATCTTAATAAGGACATCTTTAGATACAATTTCATGAGCAATGTAGAGAAGATATATTACAGTCAGGTGAGTGTGGAGAAATCAGCTGAAAGAAAGGTGAGGAATCAACACTGAGTCTTTCTTTCAATAAATTTGCTCATTTCAACTTTTCTCACATATTCTCTAGGACTGCTTTTACATTAATATTCTCTCCAGCTTTTCTACTTCCATGTTTTATATGAATGCCAACGTGGTGAATGTTGGCATGTGTCTAATAAAGTCCCCATTAATGCAGAATATATGGCAAAAGAATTATTTCCTGGTTTTTGTACATCGTAACTCTGTTCACAAAGCCCAGGCTCATACTAACCTTTTAAACAATGGCCCTGTCTTGTTTCCAGTTATTCAAGGTGTGATTCAGAGTGATAGTTTCACCAGCCATTCCTCAGCAGGTATTCATGTGGTTTGGATTTGAGGAGCACGCAGATTGCCCATTACTGTCCCTGCTGAACATCAAACGTCAGCCTCTTTCTGACAGACCATTTTTCTAATTGGTCAAGGTCACCTTGGATTTTACTCTTGACTTGCAAGGAATTTTCAGTTTTTATTTCCCCCATCCTCAAGCCCTATTTCCCAATGTGGTATCTTCTGCAAATGTAGTAGGAATTTTCTTATTTTTCTCATTCCATACTTTGCAGGAAAAAATTAAAAGCTCTGAGACATATCTATGTAGTCTCTGGAATATGTTGTCCCATGTTCCTCCCAAAGCGTCATTTAGTAGCCTTTGAATAAGACTCATATAACAGTACAACCCAGGTTTGATATCCCTAATTCATTAATAGAAATGCCTTGCAGATCCACAAAAGTTTAGTGAAGTCCAGATGTCTCCTTCACTGATCTCTCTCTTCTTCATATGAGACGTGCAACTCTGTCACAGAAGGAAATTAAATTGTTTTAACATGAGTTGCTCATTGTAAAGACAGTGCCTTGAAATGTTTTGTTAGCAAATGGTTTGCCTTATTTTTTTCTATCATCTTCAAATGTATTACAGAGAAAACAGCTCAGCATAAGGAATAATTTTCTTAATGACAGAGCTATCCAGATACGGAGTAGGTGCCTTGAGGAGATGGTAAAAATGCCATCACTGGAAGTACTCAAACAGAACTATAAGAGGATAATACTGATTTCATTAGGACATTGGACCAGGTGACTTCCAGGTTTACTCTCAATGCTAAGTTATTGCAATTCTTCAATTATTTATTTTCCAGTAATATGTTTTGCTTCATTTTTAATAACTATTTTTAATTGAAGTATAGTTAATTTAAAATGTTATTAGTTTCAGGTATACAGCAAAGTGATTCAGTTATATATATATATATATATTACATATATATATATATACTTTTTCATATTCTTTTCCATTATAGGTTATTACAAGATATTGAATATAGTTCCATGTGCTATACAGTAGATCCTTGTTTATTTTACATAAAATAGTGGGTACATGGGCTTTCCAGGAGGTACTAGTGGTAAAGGACCCACCTGCCAATGCAAGAGACATAAGAGACAGGGGTTTGATCCCTGGGTCAGGAAGATCCCCTGGAGGAGGGCATGGCAAACCACTCCAGTATTCTTGCCTGAAGAATCCCCATAGACAGAGAAGC
This sequence comes from Moschus berezovskii, assembly GCF_049115385.1. NCBI lineage: Eukaryota > Metazoa > Chordata > Mammalia > Artiodactyla > Moschidae > Moschus > Moschus berezovskii. The sequence continues at coordinate 128,191,749 of NC_142488.1, read as the reverse complement.
CTGGTGGGCTACAGTCCATAGGGTCTGAAAGAGTTGACACAGTTGAAGTGACATAGCACACACATACTTGCAGTATGTATATGTTAATCGCAAATTCCAAATTTGTCTCTTCCCCCCTCCCCCCACCACTATTCCCTTTGGTAACCATAAGTTTGTTTTCTATCTCTCTGGGTCTATTTCTGTTTTGTAAATGAGTTCATTTGTATCATTGTTTTTATATTTCACATATAAGTGACATCATGCAATATTTGTCAGACTTCAGTTCAGTCCAGTCGCTCAGTCATGTCCGACATTTTGCGACCCCATGGACTACAGCACACCAGGCTTCCCTATCCATCACCAACACCAGAGCTTGCTCAAACTCATGTCCATCAAGTTGGTGATGTTATCCATCTCATCCTCTGTCATCCCATTCTCCTCCTGCCTTCAATCTTTTCCAGAATCAGGGTCTTTTCCAATGAGTCAGTTCTTCGCATTAGGTAACCAAAGTATTGGAGCTTCAGCATCAGTCCTTCCAATGAATATTCAGGACTGATTTCCTTTAGGATTGACTGGTTTGATCTCTTTGCAGTCCAAGGAACTCTAAAGAGTGTTCTCCAACACCATAATTCAAAATCATCAATCAGACTCACTTCACTTAATATGATAATCCATCCATGTTACTGCAAATGGCATAGTTCATTCTTTTTTATGGCAGAGTAATATTCCATTGTCTATATATACCACATCTTCATTACCCATTCATCTGTTGATGGACATTTGGGTTGCTTCCATGACTTGGCTAATGTAAATAAAGCTACTGTGAACATTGGGGTGGAAGTATCTTCTTGAGTTTAGAGCTTTCTCTGGATTGGGCTTCCCTTGTGGCTCAGCCGGTAAAGAATCCACCTGCAATGCAGGAGACCTGGGTTTGAACCCTGGGTAGGGAAGATCCCCTGGAGAAGGAAAAGGCTACCCACTCCAGTGTTCTGGCCTGGAGAATTCCATGGAGTGTTTAGTCCATGGGGTCTCAAAGAGTTGGGATACGACTGTGCAACTTCCACTCACTTTCTCTAGTTATGTGATCAAGAGTAGGACAGTAGGATCATATGGTAAGTCTATTTTTAGTTTTGTAAGGAACCTCCATACTGTTCTCCGTAGTGGCTGTACCAATTTACATTACCACCAACAGTGTAGGAGGGTTCTTTTTGCTGCACACTCTCTCCAGCACACTCTCTCCAGCATTTGTTGTTTATAGACTTTTTAATGATGGCCATTCTGACTGGTGTAAGGTGATACTTCATTGTAGTTTTGATGTTTTTAAATTAATTTTTATTGGGAGTGTAGTTAATTTACAATGTTGTGTTAGTTTCTGCTATACAGCAAAGTGAACCAGTTATACAGTACATATATCCACTTTTTTTTTTTTTGCATTCTATGGCTCAGATGGTAAAGAATCTGCTTGCAGTGTGGGAGACCTGGGTCCAATCTCTGGGTTGGGAAGATCACCTGGAGAAGGGAACGGCAACCCACTCCAGTATTCTTGCCTGGAGAATTCCATGGACAGAGGAACCTGGCAGGCTACAGTCCGTGGAGTCGCAAAGAGTCAGACATGACTGAACGACTTTCACTCACTCATACCCATATAGATCATTACAGAGTACTGAGTAGAGTTCCCTGTGCTATACAGTAGGTTTTTATTAGTTATCTATTTTATATATAGTAGTAAGTACATATCGATCTCAATCTCCCAATTTATTCCTCTCCCCTTCCCCCTTGGTAATCATAAGTGTGTTTTCTGCATTTGTGCATTGTAGTTTTTATTTGCATTTGTCTGATATTTATGATCAAGTCAAGTTAGCATGCATGTGTGCATACTAAGTCACTTCAGTCATGTCCAACTCTTTGTGACCCCATGGACAGCTGCTCACCAGGATCCTCTGTTCATGGGATTTTCCAGGCAAGATTACTGGAGTGGATTGCCATTTAGTCCTCATGGGATTGAACCCACACCTGCAAAAATCTCCTGCATTGGCAAGCTGGTTCTTTACCAATAGCATCACATGAGAAACCCGGTGGTTTAGTGATATTGAGCATCTTTTCATGTGCATGTAGGCCATCTTCTTTGGAGAAAGGTCTAATTAGGTCTTCTGCCCAGCTTATGATTGGGTTGTTTGTTTGTTTGTTTGTTTTTATATTAAGCTGTAAGAGCTAATTCCTTGTCAGTAGTATCATTTGCACATTTTTCCCCCAGTCTGTCAGTTCTTTTCATTTTGTTGATGGTTTCCTTTGCTGCACAAAAGTTTTTAAATTTAATAAGGTTAGTTCCCATTTGTTTATTTTTGATTTTAGTTCCACTACTCTAGGAAATGGATCCAAAAAACAATTGTTACTATTTATGTCAAATGCCTATGTTTTCCTCTAGGAGTTTCCCCAAACTCATTCTATGAAGTCACCATCTCCCTGATCCCAAAATCAAAGATATCACACACAAAAAATGACAGCCCAATATGCTGGATGAACACAAATGTAAAAATCCTCAACAAAACACTAGCAAACTGACTCCATCAATATTTTTAAAGAATCACACACCATGAGCAGATAGACTTTATTCTAAGGATGCAAGAATTTTACCATGTCTGCAAATCAATCAATGTGATACTCCACAATAACAAATTGAAGACTAAAAACCATATGATCATTTCAATAGATACAGAGAAAGCTTTCGATAAAATTCAACATCCACTTACAATAAAAACTCTTCAGAAAGTGAGCATAGAGGGAAACATACCTCAATATAATAAAGGCCATATATGACAAGCCCACAGCTAATGTCATACTTAATGGTGTAAAGTGAAAGTCGTTCAGCCGTGTCCAACTTTTGCAACTCCATAGAATGTAGAGCCCATGGAATTATCCAGACCAGAATACTGGAGTGGGTTGCCTTTCCCTTCTCCAGGGGATCTTCCCAACCCAGAGATCAAACCCAGGTCTCCCACGTTGCAGGAGGATTCTTTACTAGGTGAGCCACAAGGGAAGCCCAAGAATACAGGAGTGAGTAGCCTACCTCTTCTCCAGCAGATCTTCCCGACAGCAATCGAACCAGGGACTCCTGCATTTCAGGCGGATTCTTTACCAACTGAGCTATCAGGGAAGCCCCAATGGTGTAAAGCTGAAAGAATTTCCTCTAAGATTAGGAACAAGTGTTCCACTCTCACCGTTTTTATTCAAAATAGTTTTGAAAGTCTGAAGTAAGTGAAAGTGTGTCACAAGGGAAGCCCTTGGAAGTCCAAGCTACAGAAATTAGAGAATAAATCAAAGGAATAGAAATTGAAAAAAAAATAGGAAGTAAAGCTTTCACTGTTTGCAGATGACATGATGCTATACTTAGAAAATCCTAAGGACATCACTAGAAAACTGCTTAAGCACAACAATTAATTCAATAAAGTTTTTGGATATATACAGAAATCTGTTGCACTTCTATTTATTAACAATGAAAGTTCAGAAAGAGAAATCAAGGAAACAATCCCATTTACTATCAAATCAAAAAGAATAAAACACCTAGGAATAAGCCTACCTAAGGAAGCAAGAGTGAACGTTGACATTTTAGAAATCAGTGAACTAAAATGGACTGGAATGGGTGAATTTAACTCAGATAACCATTATATCTACTATTGTGGGCAAGAATCCCTTAGAAGAAATGGAGTAGCCATCATAGTCAACAAAAGAGTCCAAAATGCAGTACTTGGATGCAATCTCAAAAATGACAGAATGATCTCTGTTTCCAAGGCAAACAACTCAATATCACAGTAACCCAAGTCTATGCCCCGACCAGTAATGCTGAAGAAGCTGAAGCTGAACAGTTCTATGAAGACCTACAAGACCTTCTTGAACTAACACCCAAAAAAGATGTCTTCTTCATTACAGGGGACTGGAATGCAAAAGTAGGAAGCCAAGAGATACCTGAAGTAATAGGCAAATTTGGCCTTGGAGTACAATACAAAGCAGGTCAAAGGCTAATAGAGTTTTGCCAAGACAACGTACTGGTCATAGCAAGCACCTTTTTCCAACAACACAAGAGAAGACTCTACACATGGACATCACTAGATGGTCAACACCGAAAACAGATTGATTATATTCTTTGCAGCCAAAGATGGAGAAGCTCTATACAGTCAGCAAAAACAAGACCGGGAGCTGATTGTGGCTCAGATCATGAACTCTTTATTGCCAAATTCAGACTTAAATTGAAGAAAGTAGGGAAAACCATTAGGCCATTCAGGTATGACTTAAATCAAATCCCTTATGATTATACAGTGGAAGTGAGAAATAGGGATTAGATCTGATAGACAGAGTGCCTGAAGAACTATGGACAGAGGTTCGTGACATTGTACAGGATGCAGTGATCAAGACCATCCCCAAGAAAAAGAAATGCAAAATGGTTGTATGATGAGGTCTTACAAAGAGCTGAGAAAAGAAGTGAAGCTAAAGGCAAAGGAGAAAAGGAAAGATATACCCATTTGAATACAGAGTTCCAAAGAATAGCAAGGAGAGATAAGAAAGCCTTCCTCAGTGATCAATGCAAAGAAAGAGAGAAAAACGATAGAATGGGAAAGCCTAGAGATCTCTTCAAGAAAATTAGAGATACCAAGGGAAACTTTCATGCAAAGATGAGCACAATAAAGGACAGAAATGGTATGGACCTAAGATAAACAGAAGATATTAAGAAGAGATGGCAAGAATACACAGAAGAACTATACAAAAAAAGATCTTCATGACCCAGATAACCACAGTGGTATGATCACTCATATAGAGCCAGACATCCTGGAATGCAAAGTCAAGTTGGCCTTAGGAAGCATCACGAAGAAATAAGTTAGTGCAAGTGACGAAATTTCCATAGAGCCATTTCAAATCCTAAAAGATGATGCTGTGAAAGTGTGGCACTCAATATGCCAGAAAATCTGGATAACTCAGCATTGGCCACAAGACTGGAAAAGGTCAGTTTTCATTCCAATCCCAAAGAAAGATAATGCCAAAGAATGTTCAAAAAACCATGCAATTGCACTCATCTCATACGCTAGCAAAGTAATTCTCAAAATTCTCCAAGCTAGGTTTCAACAGTATGTGAACCCTGAGCTACCAGATGTCCAAGCTGGATTTAGAAAAGGCAGAAGAACCAGAGATCAAATTGCCAACATCTGTTGGATCATAGAAAAAGCAAGAGAGTTCCAGGAAAACATCCACTTTTGCTTTATTGATTATGCCAAAGTCTTTGACTGTGTGGATCACAACAAACTGTGGAAAATTCTTAAAGAGATGGGAATGCCAGACCACCTGACCTGCCTCCTGAGAAATCTGTGTGCAGCTCATGAAGCAACAGTTAGAACTGGACATGGAACAACAGACTGGTTCCAAATCGGGAAAGAAGTACGTCAAGGCTTAATACTGTCACCCTGCTTATGTAACTTATATGCAGAGTACATCATATGAAATGCTGTGCTGAATGAAAAACAAGCTGGAAACAAGATTGCCGGGAGAAATATCAATAACCTCAGATATGCAGATGACACTAACCTGATGGCAGAAAATGAAGAACTAAAGAGCCTCTTGATGAAAGTGAAAGAGGAGAGTGAAAAAGTTGGCTTAAAATTCAACACTCACAAAACTAAGATCATGGCATCTCATCATGGTCTCATCACTTCATGGCAAACATACAGAGAAACAATCGAAACAGTGACATACTTTATTTTGGGGGGGCTCCAAAATCACTGCAAATGGTGACTGCAGCCATGAAATTAAAAGACGCTTGCTCCTTGGAAGAAAAGCTATGACCAACCTAGACAGCACATTAAAAAGCAGAGACATTACTTTAACAACAAAGGTCCATCTAGTCAAAGCTATGGTTTTTCCAGTAGTCATGTATGGATGTGAGAGTTGGACTATAAAGAAAGCTGAGGCAGAAGAATTGATGCTTTTGAACCGTGGTGTTGAAAAAGACTCTTGAGAGTCCCTTGGACTGCAAGGAGATCCAACCAGTCCATCCTAAAGGAAATCAGTCCTAAATATTCATTGGAAGGGCTGATGCTGAAGCTGAAACTCCAATATTTTGGCTACCTGATGCAAAGAATAAGCAATTGAAAAGACCCTGATGCTGGGAAAGTTTGAAGGCAGGAGGAGAAGTGGATGACCAAGGATGAGATGGTTGGATGACATCACTGACACAATGGACATGAGTTTGAGTAGGCTCCAGGAGTTGGTGATGGACAGGGAAGCCTGGCGTGCTACAGTCCATAGGGTCGCAAAGAGTAGGACATGACTGAGTGACTGAACTGAAGGAGGAAAACTATCTTTATTTCAAGAACCATAAAACACTTATGGAAGCAACTGAAGACAACACAAACAGATGAAAAAATATACCATGTTCTTGAATTGGAAGAATCCACATTGTTAAAATGACCGTACTACTCAGTGCAATCTACAGATTCAATGCAATCCCTATCAAATTACTAAGGCATTTTCCACAGAACTAGAACAAAAAAAATTCAAATTTGTGTGGAAACACAAAAAACTGGAAATTGCCAAAGCAATCTTGAGAAAGAAGAACAGAGCTGGAGGAATCAGGTGCTGAAATTTAGACTTAGAAAAAAGCTACAGGAAACAAAACTGTACGGTACTGACATAAAAGTAACATACAGATTAATGAAACAGGACAGAAAGCCCAGTAATAAAATCACATGACAAATGAGACACGAATATAGAGTGGATAAAAGACAGTCTTTTCAGAAAGTGATGCTGGGGAAACTGGAGAGGTACATGTAAATAATGAAATTAAAACTTTAATACCATATACAAAAATAAAGTCAAAATGGGTTAAAAACCTAAATGTAAGACCAGATAATGTTTTTTCATTTTTAAAATATCGCTTCTTCAGTTGTTTCTTTTATTTTTTTTAATTTCACATATGATATTTTACATGTTTCAATGCCATTTTCCCTTAGCATCCCGCCTTCGCCATGTCCCAGAGTCCAAAAGACTGTTCTATACATCTGTGTCTCTTTTGCTGTGTCACATACAGGGTTATCGTTACCTTCTTTCTAAATTCCATATATATGCATTAGTATACTGTATTGGTGTTTTCCTTTCTGACTTACTTCACTCTGTATAATAGGCTCCAGTTTCATCCACCTCATTAGAACTGATTCAAGTGTATTCTTTTTAATGGCTGAGTAATACTCCATTGTGCCACCGCTTGCTTATCCATTCGTCTGCTGATGGACATCTAGTTTGCTTCCATGTCCTAGCTATTATAAACAGTGCTGCAATGAACATTGGGGTACACGTGTCTCTTTCGATCTGGTTTGCTCAGTGTGTATGTCCAGCAGTGGGATTGCTGGGTCATATGGCAGTTCTATTTCCAGTTTTTTAAGGAATCTCCACGCTGTTCTCCATAGTCGCTATACTAGTTTCCATTCCCACCAACAGTATAAGAGGGTTCTGCTTTCTCCACTCCCTCTCCAGCATTTATTGCTTGTAGACTTTTGGATAGCAGCCATTCTGACTGGCGTGAAATGGTACCTCATTGTGGTTTTGAGATGCATTTCTCTGATAATGAGTGATGTTGAGCATCTTTTCATGTGTTTGTTAGCCATCTGTATGTCTTCTTTGGAGAAATGTCTGTTTAGTTCTTTGGCCCATTTTTTGATTGGGTTGTTTATTTTTCTGGAATTGAGCTTCAGGAGTTTCTTGTATATTTTTGAAATTAATTCTTTGTCCAATGCTTCATTTGCTGTTATTTACTTCCATTCTGAAGGCTGTCTTTTCACCTTGCTTATAGTTTCCTTTACTGTGCAGAAGTTTTTAATTTTGATTAGGTCCCATCTGTTTATTTTTGCTCTTATTTCACTTTTCACTTTCACACATTGGAGAAGGAAATGGCAACCCACTCCAGTGTTCTTGCCTGGAGAATCCCAGGGACGGGGGAGCCTGGTGGGCTTCCGTCTATGGGGTCACACAGAGTCGGACACGACTGAAGTGACAGCAGCAGCAGCAGCAGCAGCTCTGTGAAAAACACCGTTGGTAGCTTGATAGGGAGTGCATTGAATCTATAGATTGCTTTGGATAGTATACTCATTTTCACTATATTGATTCTTCTGATCCATGAACACCGTATGTTTCTCCATCTATTAGTGTCCTCTTTGATTTCTTTCACCAGTTTGTTTATAGTTTTCTATATACAGCTCTCTTGTTTCTTTGAAAAAGTGAAAGTGGAGTCGCTCAGTCATGTCCAACTCTGCGACCCCATGGACTATAGCCTACCAGAATCCTCTGTTTGTGGGATTCTCCAGGCAAGAATAATGGAGTGGGTTGCCATTTTCTTTAGGTAGATATATTCCTAAGCACTTTACTTTTTTCGTTGCAATGGTGAATGGAGTTGTTTCCTTAATTTCTCTTTCTGTTTTCTCATCGTTAGTGTATAGGAATGCAAGGGATTTCTGTGTGTTAATTTTATATCCTGCAACTTTATCATATTCATTGATTAGCTCTAGTAATTTTCTGGTGGAGTCTTTAGGGATTTCTCCATAGAGGATCATGTAATCTGCAGACAGTGAGAGTGTTACTTCTTCTTTTCCAATCTGGATTCCTTTTATTTATTTTTCTGCTCTGATTACTGTGGCCAAAACTTCCAAGACTATGTTGAATAGTAGTGGTGAGAGTGGGCATCCTTGTCTTGTTCCTGACTTTAGGGGAAATGTTTTCAATTTTTCACTATTGAGGATAATGTTTGCTGAGGGTTTGTCATATATAGCTTTTATTATGTTGAGGTTCAGTTCAGTTCAGTCACTCAGTCATGTCTGACTCTTTGCGACCCCATGAATCACAGCACGCCAGGCCTCCCTGTCCATCACCAACTCTCAGAGTTCACTCAAACTCATGTCCACCGAGTCGGTGATGCCATCCAGCCATCTCATTCTCTGTCGTCCGAGCTTGTGCTTCTTCCAGCCGAGCGTTCCTCATGATGTACTCTGCATATAAGTTAAATAAACAGGGTGACAATATACAACCTTGACGTACTCCTTTTCCTAGTTGGAACCAGTCTGTTGTTCCATGTCCAGTTCAAACTGTTGCCTCCTGACCTGCATACAGGTTTCTCAAGAGGCAGGTCAGGTGGTCTAGTATTCCCATCTCTTTCAGAATGTTCCACAGTTTATTGTGATCCACACAGTCAAAGGCTTTGGCATAGTCAATGAAGCAGAAATAGATGTTTTTCTGGAACTCTCTTGCTTTCTCCATGATCCAGTGGATGTTGGCAATTTGATCTCTGGTGCCTCTGCCTTTTCTAAAACCTGCTTGAACATCTGGAAGTTCATGGTTCACATATGGCTGTAGCCTGGCTTGGAGAATTTTGAGCATGACTTTACTAGCATGTGAGATGAGTGCAATTGTGCAGTAGTTTGAGCATTCTTTGGCATTGCCTTTCTTTGTGATTGGAATGAAGACTGACCTTTTCCAGTCCTGTGGCCACTGCTGAGTTTTCCAAATTTGCTGGCATATTGAGTGCAGCACTTTCACAGCATCATCTTTCAGGATTTGAAATAGCTCAATTGGAATTCCATCACCTCCACTTGCTTTGTTCCTAGTGATTCTCTCTAAGGCCCACTTGACTTCACATTCCAAGATGTCTGGCTCCAGGTGAGTGATCACGCCATTGTGATTATCTTCATCGTGAAAATCTTTTCTGTACAGTTCTTCTGTGTATTCTTGCCACCTCTTCTTAATATCTTCTGCTTCTGTTAGGTCCATACCATTTCTGTCCTTTATCGAGCCCATCTTTGCATGAAATGTTCCCTTGATATCTTTAATTTTCTTGAAAAGATCTCTTGTTTTTCCTATTATGTTGAGGTATGTTCCTTCTATTACTGCTTTCTGGAGGGTTTTTATCATGGATGTTGAATTTTGTCAAAGGCTTTCTGTGCATCTATTGAGATAATCATATGGTTTTTATTTTTCAATTTGTTAATGTGGAATATTACATTGATCGATTTGCGGATATTGAAGAATCCTTGCATCCCTGGGATAAAGTCCACTTAGTCGTGATATATGATCTTTTTAATATGTTGTTGGATTTTATTGCTATAATTTTTTTAAGGATTTTTGCATCTATGTTCATCAGTGATATTGGCCTGTAGTTTTCATTTTTTGTGGTATCTTTGTCAGGTTTTGGGATTAGGGTGATGGTGGCCTCATAGAATGAGTTTGGAAGTTTACCTTCCTCTGCTACTTTCTGGAAGAGTTTCAGTAGAATAGGTGTTAGCTTTTCTCTAAGTTTTTGGTAGAATTCAGCTGTGAAGCCATCTGGATCTGGGCTTCTGTTTGCTTGAAGATTTCTGATTACAGTTTCAATTTCCGTGCTTGTGATGGATCTGTTAAGATGTTCGATTTCTTCCTGGTTCAGTTTTGGAATGTTGTACTTTTCTAAGAATTTGTCCATCTCTTCCAAGTTGTTCATTTTATTTGCATATAGTTGTTGATAATAGTCTCTTATGGTCCTTTGTATTTCTGTGTTGTCTGTTGTGATCTCTCCATTTTCATTTCTAATTTTGTTGATTTGATTTTTCTCCCTTTGTTTCTTGATGAGTCTGGCTAATGGTTTGTCAATTCTATTTATCTTCTCAAGGAACCAGCTTTTGGTTTTGTTAATTTTTGCTGTGGTCTCTCTTGTTTGTTTTGCATTGATTTCTCCCCTTATTTTTAAGACTTCATTACTTCTAGTAACTCTGGGGTTCATAATTTCTTCCTTTTCAACTTTCTTTAGGTGTAGAGTTAGGTTATTTATTTCACTTTTTTCTTGTTTCTTGAGGTAAGCCTGTATTGCTATGAACCTTCACCTTAGTAGTGTTTTACAGTGTCCCATAGCTTTTAGGTTGTTGTGTTTTCATTTTCTTTTATTTCTATGCATATTTTTATTTCTTTTAAATTTCTTCTGTGATTTGTTTGTTATTCAGCAGCGTGTTGTTCAGCCTCCATATGTTGGAATTTTTAATAGTTTTTCTCCTGTAATTGAGATCTAGTCTTACTGCATTGTGCTCAGAAAAGATGTTTGGAATGATTTCAATACTTTTGAATTTACCAAGGCTAAATTTATGGCCCAGGATGTGATCTATCCTGGAGAAGGTTCCGTGTGGGCTTAAGAAAAACGTGAAATTCATTGTTTTGGGGTGAAATGTTCTATAGTTATCAATTAGGTCTAACTGTTCTATTGAATCATTTAACGTTTGTGTTTCCTTGTTAATTTTCTGTTTAGTTGATCTCTCCATAGGTGTGAGTGGGGTATTAAAGTCTCCCACTATCACTGTGTTATTGTTAATTTCCCCTTTCATACTTGTTAGCATTTGTCTTACATATTGCAGTGTTCCTATGTTGGGTGCATATATAATTATGATTTTTATATCTTCTTCTTGGATTGACCCTTTGATCATTATATAATGTCCTTCTTTGTCTCTTTACACAGCCTTCGTTTTAAAGTCTATTTTATCTGATATGAGTATTGCTCCTCCTGCTTTCTTTGGTCTCTATTCATGGAATATCTTTTTCCAGCCATTCACTTTCAGTCTATATGTGTCCCTTGTTACGAGGTGGGTCTCTTGCAGACAACATGTATAGGGGTCTTGTTTTCGTACCCATTTTGGTTGGGACATTCAACCCATTTACATTTAAGTTAATTATTGATAAGTATGATCCCACTGACATTTACTTATTATATTTGGTTCGAGTTTATATACCCCTTCTGTGTTTCCTGTCTAGAGAAGACCCTTTGGCATTTGTTGAAGAGCTGGCTTGGTGGTGCTGAATTCTCTCAGGTTTTCCTTGTCTGTAAAGCTTTTGATTTTTCCTTCATATTTGAATGAGATCCTTGCTGGGTACAGTAATCTGGGCTGTAGGTTCTTTTCTTTCATCACTTTAAGTATGTCTTGCCATTCCCTCCTGGCCTGAAGAGTTTCTATTGAAAGATCAGCTGTTATCCTTATGGGAATCCCCTTGTGTGTTATTTGTTGCTTTTCCCTTGCTGCTTTTAATATTTGTTCTTTGTGTTTGATCTTTGTTAATTTGATTAATATGTGTCTTGGGGTGTTTCACCTCAGGTTTATCCTGTTTGGGACTCTCTGGGTTTCTTGGACTGGTGTGATTGTTTCTTTCCCCATTTTAGGGAAGTTTTCAACTATTATCTCAAGTATTTTCTCATGGTCTTTCTTTTTGTCTTCTTCTTCTGGAACTCCTCTGATTCGAATGTTGGGGCATTTAACATTGTCCCAGAGGTCTCTGAGATTGTCCTCATATCTTTTAATTCTTTTTTCCTCTGTTTCATTTATTTCTACCATTCTATCTTCTGCCCCACTTATACTATCTTCCGCCTCTGTTATTCTACTTTTGGTTCCCTGCAGAGTGTTTTTGACCTCATTTATTGCATTGTTCATTATATATTGACTCTTTTTTATTTCTTCTAGGTCCTTGTTAAACCTTTTTTGCATCTTTTCAATCCTTGTCTCCAGGTTATTTATCTGTAACTCCAATTTGTTTTCAAGAATTTGGATCATTTTCACTATCATTATTCGGAATTCTTTATCAGGTATATTCCCTATCTTTTCCTCTTTTGTTTGGTTTGGTGGGCATTTATCTTTTTCCTTTACCTTCTGGGTATTTCTGTGCCTTTTCATCTTGTTTATATTGCTGTATTTGGGGTGGCCTTTCTATATTCTGGAAGTTTGTGGTTCCTCTTTATTGTGGAGGTTCCTCACTGTGGGTGTGGTTGGACGGGTGGCTTGTCAAGGTTTCCTGGTTAAGGAAGCTTGTGTCAGTGTTCTGGTGGGTGGAGCTGGATTTCTTCTTTCTGGAGTGCAATGAAGTGTCCAGTAATAAGTTTTGAGATGTCAATGGGTTTGGTGTGACTTTGGTCAGCCTGTGTATTGAGGCTCAGGGATATGTTCCTGTGTTGCTGGAGAATTTGCGTGGTATGTCTTGCTCTGGAGCTTATTGGCCCTTGGATTGTGCTTGGTTTCAGCATAGGTATGGAGGCGTTTGATGAGCTCCTATCAATTAATGTTCCCTGGATTCAGGAGTTCTCTGGTGGTCTCAGGATTTGGACTTAATCCTCTTAGCTTTCGTTTTCAGTCTCGTTCTTACAGTAGCCTCAAGAGTTCTCCATCTATGCAACACCAATGATAAAACATCTAGGTTAATGATGAAAAGTTTCTCCACAGTGAGGGACACCTGGAGATGTACACAGAGTTATATGGAGAAGAGAAGAGGGAGGAGGGATATAGAGGTGACCAGGTGGAGAAGAAGGGGATTCAAAAGGGAGAGAGCAAGCTAGCCAGTAATCACTTCCCTATATGCTCTCCACAGTCTGGATCCCTCAGAGATGTTCATGGAGTTCAACAGAGAAGAGAAGAGGGAGGAAGGAGACAGAGGTGGCCAGGAGGATAAAAGGGGAATCAAAAGGAGAGAGACATATCCAGCCAGTAATTAGTTCCCTAAGTGTTCTCCACAGCCCGGAACACACAAAGAGACTCACAGAGTTGGGAAGAGAAGAGAAGGGGGAGGGAGGAGATAGAGGCAACCTGATGGAGAAAAAGGAGAGTCAAAACAGGGAGAGAGCAATCAGACCAGCTATCTCACTCACAAGTAAAAATGGGTAGTGAAGATTGGGTAGTTCAGTCAATCAGTCGTGTCCGACTCTTTGCGACCCCATGAATCACAGCACGCCAGTCTCCCTGTCATTCACCAACTCCCGGAGTTCACTCAGACTCATGTCCATCGAGTCAGTGATGCCAACCAGCCACCTCATTCTCTGTCGTCCCCTTCTACTCCCGCCCCCAATCCTTCCCAGCATCAGAGTCTTTTCCAGTGAGTCAACTCATCACATGAGGTGGCCAAAGTATTGGAGTTTCAGCTTTAGCATCAGTCTTTCCAATGAACACCCAGGACTGATCTCCTTTAGAATGGACTGGTTGGATCTCCTTGCAGTCCAAGGGACTCTCAAGAGTCTTCTCCATCACCACAGTTCAAAAGAATCAACTCTTCAGTGATCAGCTTTCTTCATTGACTATGCCAAAGCCTTTGACTGTGTGGATCACAATAAACTGTGGAAAGTTCTGAAATAGATGGGAAGACCACGTGACCTGCCTCTTGAGAAACCTGTATGCAGGTCAGGAAGTAACAGTGATAACTGTACATGGAACAACAGACTGGTTCCAAATAGGAAAAGGAGTACGTCAAGGTTGTATATTTTCACCCTGCTTATTTAACTTATATGCAGAGTACATCACATATTGCTGAAGGCTAACTTGGAGAATTTTTGAGCATGACTTTACTAGTGTGTGAGATGAGTGCAATTGTGCGGTAGTTTGAGCATTCTTTGGCATTCCCTTTCTTTGGGATTGGAATGAAGACCTTTTCATGTCCTGTGAACATTGCTGAGTTTTCCAAATTTGCTGGCACACTGAGTGCAGCACTTTCACAGCATCATCTTTCAAGATTTGAAATAGGTCAATTGGAATTCCATCACCTCCACTAGCTTTGTTCATAGTGATGCTCTCTAAGGCCCACTTGACTTCACATGCCAAGATGTCTGGTTCCAGGTGAGTGATCACACCATCGTGATTACCTTCGTCGTGAAGATCTTTTTTGTACAGGTCTTCTGTGTATTCTTGCCACCTCTTCTTAATATCTTCTGCTTCTGTTAGGTCCATACAATTTCTGTCCTCTATCGAGCCCATCTTTGCATGAAATGTTCCCTTGATATCTCTAATTTTCTTGAAGAGATCTCTTGTTTTTCCTATTCTGTTGTTTTCCTCTATTTCTTTGCATTGATCGCTGAGGAAGGCTTTCTTATCTCTCCTTGCTATTCTTTTGAACTCTGCATTCAGATGCTTATATCTTTCCTTTCCTCCTTTGTTTTTCGCTTCTTTTCTTTTCACAGCTATTTTTAAGGCCTCCACAGACAGCCATTTTACTTTTTTGCATTTCTTTTCCATGGGGATGGTCTTTGTCCCTGTCTCCTGTACAATGTCACGAACCTCCATCCAGAGTTCATCAGGCACTCTATCTATCAGATCTAGACCCTTAAAACTATTTCTTACTTTCACTGTATAATCATAAGGGATTTGATTAAGGTCATATCTGAATGGTCTAGTGGTTTTCCCTACTTTCTTCAATTTAAGTCTGAATTTGGCAATAAGAAGTTCATGATCTGAGCCACCATCAGCTCCTGGTCTTGTTTTTGCTAACTGTATACAGCTTCTCCATCTTTGGCTGCAAAGAATATCATCAATCCGATTTCGGTGTTGACCATCTGGTGATGTCCATGTGTAGAGTCTTCTCTTGTGTTGTTGGAAGAGGGTGTTTGCTATGACCAGTGCGTTCTCTTGGCAAAACTCTATTAGCCTTTGCCCTGCTTCATTTCGTGCTCCAAGGCCAAATCTGCCTCTTACTCCAGGTGTTTCTTGACTTGCTACTTTTGCATTCCAGTCCCCTATAATGAAAAGGACATCTTTCTTGGGTGTTAGTTCTAAAAGGTCTTGTAGGTCTTCATAGAACTGTTCAACTTCGGCTTCTTCAGCATTACTGGTTGGAGCATAGACTTGGATTATTGTAATATTGAATGGTTTGCCTTGGAAACGAACAGAAATCATTCTGTCGTTTATAAGATTGCATCCAAGTACTGCATTTCGGACTCTTTTGTTGACCATGATGGCTACTCCACTTCTTCTAAGGGATTCCTGCCCACAGTAGTAGATATAATGGTCATCTGAGTTAAATTCACCCATTCCAGTCCATTTTAGTTCACTGATTCCTAGAATGTCGACGTTCACTCTTGCCATCTCCTGTTAGACCACTTCCAATTTGCCTTGATTCATGGACATAACATTCCAGGTTCCTATGCAATATTGCTCTTTACAGCATCGGACCTTGCTTCTATCACCAGTCACATCCACAACTGGGTATTTGTTTCGCTTTGTTCAAGCAGGTTTTAGAAAAGGCAGAGGCACCAGAGATCAAATTGCCAACATTTGCTGGATCATGGAGAAAGCAAGAGAGTTCCAGAAAAACATTTATTTCTGCTTCATTGACTATGCTAAAGCCTTTGACTGTGTGGATCACAATAAACTGTGGAACATTCTGAAAGACATGGGAATACCAGACCACCTGACCTGCCTCTTGAGAAACCTGTATGCAGGTCAGGAAGCAACAGTTAAAACTGGACATGGAACAACAGACTGGTTCCAAATAGGAAAAGGAGTACGTCAAGGTTGTATATTGTCACCCTGCTTATTTAACTTTTATGCAGAGTACATCATGAGGAACGCTCGGCTGGAAGAAGCGCAAGCTGGAATCAAGATTGCCAGGAGAAATATCAATAACCTCAGATATGCAGATGACACCACCCTTATGGCAGAAAGTGAAGAGTAATTCAAAGGCCTCTTGATGAAAGTAAGAGGAGAGTGAAAAGGTTGCCTTGAAGCTCAGAATTCAGAAAAAGAAGATCATGGCATGTGGTCCCATCACTTCATGGGAAATAGACGGGGAAACAGTGGAAACAGTGTCAGACTTTATTTTTTTGGGCTCCAAAATCACTGCAGATGGTGATTGTAGCCATGAAATTAAAAGACGCTTACTCCTTGGAAGGAAAGTTATGACCAACCTAGATAGTATATTAAAAAGCAGAGACATTACTTTGCCAACAAAGTTGATAACAAATACCAAAAAGCAAAGATTAAAAATCTTGAGTAGAGGTTAGATTCTCAAAAATACAATATTAAAACAAAAACATAAAAACAAAAGAAAAAACAAACAAGAAAAAAACACAAAGTCACAAAATTATTATATATATATATATATGAAGTTTGCTTTTAACATAGGGTCTTTCTTTTTTTGCAAGTTAATAATAGGTGATATAAATGAAATTTAAAGGAGTAATGGGACTTAAAAATAACAAAAAATAAAACAATATTTTAATTTAAAAATGATAATATATTTATATGTAGTAAAAATATATCTAAGACTTTCTCTGGAGCTGTTGCAGACAGTGTGGGATCAGTTTATTTTCAGATAGTTTCTTGGTCTGGCTTGTACTTCTAACGGTCTATAGGCCCCTTCCTATGTAGTCAGTGCTAACTACAGGCTTTTAATCTATTGCACCTGTCACTTCCAAAGCGGTTCCCTCTGTTTATTTTAGCTTCTTTTTGCTGGTCTTTCCTGTGTCTAATTTCCACCCTGACACAAGGGGCGCGGTGGTGGTCACTTTATTTTTAGGCTCGCTTGTTCAGTCATGCTTTGGGGAGGGAGGAACACTGCAAACAAATATCACTGGCGTGTGTTCACAGTGATTCAGCCAAACTGGGTTTGCCCCTGCTCACGGCATGTGTGCTTTCCCAGTCTACACTGCTCAGACTCTAGGTTGCTCTGCCGGGAACCGTCTGATGTGGGCCCTGGTTTCCATGCACTTCCCAGGTCTAAGCCACTCAGGTTCAGGTTCTCAGATACTCCACAAACGCGCAGACTTGGTTGGGCAGGCGTTTTGCCCTCGTCCCAGGTCCAAGCAGCTCAGGTGACCGGGTCCTTGGCAGGCATCCGTTCCATTCCATCACTCAGTCGTGTCCGACTCTATGCGACCCCATGGACTGTAGCCTACCAGGCTTCTCTATCCATGGGATTCTCCAGGCAAGAATACTGGAGTGGGTTACCGTTTCCTTCTCCAGGGGATCATTGGCAGGCATCTTGCTAAGTCACTTCAGTCGTGTCCGACTCTGTGCGACCCCATAGACGGAAGCCCACCAGGCTCCCCCGTCCCTGGGATTCTCCAGGCAAGAACACTGGAGTGGGTTGCCATTTCCTTCTCCAATGTGTGAAAGTGAAAATGAAAGTGAAGTCGCTCAGTCGTGTCCGACCCTTAGCAACCCCACGGACTGCAGCCTACCAGGCTCCTCCATCCATGGGATTTTCTAGGCAAGAGTACTGGAGTGGCTTGCCATTGCCTTCTCCGCATTGGCAGGCATAGTCGCCCCCAATTGAATGCTGCGACTTATCCCCTCCCCCATCCCAGCCGCTCGGCTTTCTGGGTGTACAACGGGCACGCCTTGTCTCTCTTCTGGGAAGCTGATCTCTGGCTGCAACCCTCCCAGTGGATGTCGACTGTCCAGAATCCCAAGAAGTCTTGGTTAGCAATGAAGTCTGCATGCAGTTTGGTATAGGATGCCTCTCTGAGGCTGTGATTGCCCCCTTCTGGCTCTTGCTGCCCTCACCTGCCTGTCTCCAGAGGGGGATGGGCTGGTCCACATCTCTGTTCAGTCCTTTGTTCTGTGAGAGTGCCTGGCGGTGGTTAGGGCTTTTTGCGGGATCCTGGGATAGCTATCCCACAGTCTGGGTTGCTATCTCAAGTTAGTTCCCTCAGATTGCCCTCGGGGCATTCAGGCCTGGTCCTTATCATTAGCAATGCCGCCTGCTCCTCCCTGTCCCTCCCCTGCTTGCTAGTGGGCAATGCGAGCATATGGGCTGTTGCACCACTAGGAGTTGCTGTTAGGCATGTAATCTGTGGGGTTTAATTATTTACTTATTTTTCCTCCTGGTTATGTTGCCCTCTGAGATTCCAAGGCTCACCACAGAACCACCGCAGAGAATGTTTCCTGGTGTTTTGGAAACTTCTCTCTTTTTTAAGACTCCCTTCCCAGGACGGATCTCTGTCCCTACCTCTTTTGCCTCTCTTTTTATCTTTTATATTTTGTCCTACCTCCTTTCAAAGACAATGGGCTTCTTTTCTGGGTGCCTGATGTCCTCTGCCAGCATTCAGAATTTGTTCTGTGGAATTTGCTCGTCGCTCAAATGTTCTTTCAATGAATTTGTGGGGGAGAAAGTGGTCTCCCCTTGCTATTCCTCCACCATCTTAGGACCGCCTCCCAGTTGTTTCTTTTCAAAGACATTCTCAGGCTTCTACAAAACAGTGACAAATTTTCCTCTTTTTTCCCTACATGTCACACCACAATGAGTATACCATATGATTGAAAATTAGCAGAGGTTACTGACTGACTGAAAATTTGAACATTTATAAATAGCTTGGTACTTAGGTAGACAAAAGGAAGCAATTGTTTTTCTTCCTTTATCTAATCCCTCCATTCTGGATAAATTAAAGTGGGAGTTGACTTATAAATGCAGAGTTCTAGGTGCTCACAAATGTCGCATAAAGACCAGTGAAATTTCTCAGTTTCCACATAGTTTGTCCTTTGAGGGGTATAGGACATTTGTTTACTCAAAGCCCTTTCCAGCAGTGAGAAATAGCCACCCACAAGTCTAGTAAAGTACAAGCCAACTTAATTTAATTTTTATTGAATTATAGTTAATTTTGCAATGTTGTGTTAATTTCTGCAGTACAGCAAAGTGATTCAGTCATACATACATATGCATTCTTTTGATATTATTTTCCTATATGGTTTATCACAAGATATAAAATACAGGATACTAAATAGTAGGATCTTGTTTATCTATTCTATGTATAGTAGTTTGGGCTTCCAAAGGGTCACTAGTGGTAAAAATCCTGTGCAGCAACACATAAGACTTAAGAGACATGGGTTCGATCCCTAGGTCAGGAAGATCCCCTGGAGAAGGAACTAGCAACCCACTCCAGTATTCTTGCCTGGAGAATCCTGTGGAAAGAAGAGTTTGGACACCTATAGTCCATAGGGTCACAAAGAGTTAGACACAACTGATATGACTTCACACACACACACATATAATAGTTTGCATCTGCCAATCCCAAACCTCTAATCCATCCCCCACCCACCTCCCCCTTGGTAAGCACATATCTGTTGTTTTATGTCTATGAGTTTGTTTCACAGATAAGTTCGTTTGTATCATATTTTATTTTTTATTATTTATTTATTTATTGGAGGCTAATTACTTTAAAATACTGTATTGGTTTTGCCTTACTTTGACATGAATCTGCCACGGGTGTACATGTGCTCCTCATCTTGAACCCCCTTCCCACCTCCCTCCCCATATCGTCACTCTGGGTCATCCCAGTCCACTAGCCCAGAGCATTCTGTATCACGCATCGAGCCTGGACTGACGATTTGTTTCACATATAGTAATATACATGTTTCAATGCCATTCTCCCAAATCATCCCACTCTCGCCCTCTCCTACAGAGTCCAAAAGACTGTTCTATACATGTGTGTCTCTTTTGCTGTCTCACATTCAGGGTTATCGTTACCTTCTTTCTAAATGCCATATATATGCGTTAGTATACTGTATTGGTATTTTTCTGACTTACTTCACTCTGTATAATAGGCTCCAGTTTCATCCACCTCATTAAAACTGATTCAAATGTATTCTTTCTAAAGGCTGAGTAATATTCCATTGTCTATATGCACCACAGTTTGCTTATCCATTCGTCTACAGATGGACATCTAGGTTGCTTCCATGCCCTGGCTATTATAAACAGTGCTGCAATGAACACTGGGGTAAACGTGTCTCTTTCAATTCTGGTTTCCTCGGTGTGTATGCCCAGGAGTGGGATTGCTGGGTGGTATGGCAGTTCTATTTCCACTTTTTAAAGGAATCTCCACACTGTTCTCCATAGAGGATGTACTAGTTTACTTTCCCACCAACAGTGTAAGAGGGTTCCCTTTTCTCCACACCCTCTCCAGCATTTATTGCTTGTAGACTTTTGGATAGCAGCCATTCTGACTGGCATGAAAAGATACCTCATTGTGGTTTTGATTTGCATTTCTCTGATTATGAGTGATGTTGAACATCTTTTCATGTGTTTGTTAGCCATCTGTATGTCTTCTTTTGAGAAATATCTGTTTCGTTCTTTGGCCCATTTTTTGATTGGGTCATTTATTTTTCTGGAGTTGAGCTGCAGGAGTTTCTTGTATATTTTTGAGATTAATTCTTTGTCCATTGCTTCATTTGCTGTTGTTTTCTCCCATTCTGAAGGCTGTCTTTTCACCTTGCTTATAGTTTCCTTTGCTGTGCAGAAGTTTTTAATTTTGACTAGGTCCCATTTGTTTATTTTTGCTCTTATTTCCAATATTCTGCAAGGTGGGTCATAGAGGATCCTGCTGTGATTCATGTCGGAGAGTGTTTTGCCTATGTCTTCCTCTAGGAGTTTTATAGTTTCTGGCCTTATGTTTAGATCTTTAATCCATTTTGAGTTTATCTTTGTGTATGGTGTTAAAAAGTGTTCTAGTTTCATTTTTTTACAAGTGGTTGACCAGTTTTCCCAGCACCACTTGTTAAAGAGATTGTCTTTTCTCCATTGTATATTCTTGTCTCCTTTGTCGAACATAAGGTGTCCATAGGTGCGTGGATTTATCTCTGGGCTTTCACAAATTGAAAAATAAAAACCATATGATTATCTCAATAGATGCAGAGAAAGCCTTTGACAAAATTCAACATCCATTTATGACAAAAACCCTCCAGAAAACAGGAATCGAAGGAACATACCTCAACATAATAAAAGTTATATATGACAAACCCACAGCAAACATTATCCTCAATGCTGAAAAACTGAAAGCATTCCCCGTGAAGTAATGAACAAGACAAGGGTGCCCACTCTCACCACTACTATTCAACATAGTTTTGGAAGTTTTGGCCACAACAATCAGAGCAGAAAAAGAAATAAAAGGAATCCAAATTGGAAAAGAAGAAGTTAAACTCTCACTGTTTGCAGATGACATGATCCTCTACATAGAAAACCCTTAAGACTCCACCAGAAAATTACTAGAGCTAATCAATGAATATAGTAAATTTCCAGGATATAAAATCAACACAGAGAAATCCCTTCATTCCTATACACTAACAATGAGAAACCAGAAAGAGAAATTAAGGAAACAATTTCATTCACCATGCAATGAAAATAATAAAATACTTAGGATTATATCTACCTAAAGAAACAAAAGCCCTATATATAGAAAACTATAAAATACTGGTGAATGAAATCAAAGAGGACACAAATAGATGGAGAAATATACCTTGTTCATGGATCGGAAGTATCAATATAGTGAAAATGAGTATACTACCCAAAGCAATCTATAGATTCAATGCAATCCCTATCAAGCTACCAACGGTATTTTTCAAAGAACTAGAACAAATAATTCCACAATTTGTATGGAAATACAGAAAATCTCGAATAGTCAAAGCAATCTTGAGAAAGAAGAATGGAACTGGAGGAATCAACCTGCTTGACTTCAGGCTTTACTGCAAAGCCACAGTCACCAAGATAGTATGGTGCTGGCACAAAGACAGAAATATAGATCAATGGAACAAAATAGAAAGCCCAGAGATAAATCCATGCACCTATGTGTCATATTTTAGATTCCACATATAAGTGATATTACATGGTATTTGTCTTCTCTGACACACTTCACTTAGTATGATAATTTCTAGGTCCATTCATGTTGCTGCAGATGGCATTTATTTCAATCCTTTTTATGGCTGAGTAGTATTCCACTGTATATACCACATTTTCTTTATCCATTCATCCATTGATGGACATTTAGGTTGTTCCCATGTCTTGGCTATAGTGAATAATGCTGATATAAACATGGGAGTTCATGTATCTTTTTCAATTAAAGTTTTGTTCAGATATATGTCCATGAGTGGAATTGCTAGATCATATGGTCATTCTATTCCTGGTGTTTTTAAGGATCATGCATACTGTTCTCCATAGTGCCTGCATCAATTTCCATTCCCAACAATAGTGTGGGAAGGTTCCCTTTTCTCCACACCCTCTCCAGTATTTGTTATCCTAGATTTCTGATGATTGTCATTCTGACAGATGTGAGGTGATAGCTTATTGTGGTTTTTATTTGCATTTCCTTGATGACTAGTGATTTTGAACATATTTTCATGTGTTTTTTGGACATCTGTATGTCTTCTTTGGATAAATGTCTATTTAGGTCAGCTAGGCAAATAACCGGCAGCATCCCTGACCAGCCTAAGTATGGGGTACACTTCCAGGTCCCAGGCTAATTTCAGCTTTCCACCATCTCCCCTCTATTAGAAACAGCACTGGATATAAGCATGATGGGGGTTCAAATCCTGATTTTGGCATTTACTGGATCTGAGCTTGTTTTCTTATCTTTGAAATGAGGATAATGACAAGATTGGCCTCATAGTGTTACTATGTGGACTAAGTGAGCTGGTAAGATAAAGTATTCAAAGAAGTGCCTGGCATATGGCATGTACCCAGTAAGTGGTAATGTTTAATGACTGCCTTTATGTAACACTGATAGAGTGGTTAAATGTCCAAGCTCTAAAATTAGATTGTCTGGGATGTAATCATTGGTGTGCTACTTTCTGGTTGTGAGAGGTAATTTACTTAAACTCACTGAGCCTCAGTTTCCTCACTTGAAAAATAAGTTTTATAACCTCAGATATGCAGATGACACCACCCTTATGGCAGAAAGTGAAGAGGAACTCAAAAGCCTCTTGATGAAAGTGAAAGAGGAGAGTGAAAAGGTTGGCTTGAAGCTCAACATTCAGAAAACAAAGATCATGGCATCTGGTCCCATCACTTCATGGGAAATAGATGGGGAAACAGTGGAAGCAGTGTCAGAGTTTATTTTTTTGGGCTCCAAAATCACTGAGGATGCTGATTGCAGCCATGAAATTAAAAGACGCTTACTCCTTGGAAGGAAAGTTATTGACCAAACTAGATAGCATATTAAAAAGCAGAGACATTACGTTGCCAACCAAGGTCCGTCTAGTCAAGGATATGGTTTTTCCCATGGTCATGTATGGATGTGAGAGTTGGACTGTGAAGAAAGCTGATCGTCGAAGAATTGATGCTTTTGAACTGTGGTGTTGGAGAAGACTCTTCAGAGTCCCTTGGACTGCAAGGAGATCCAAGCAGTCCATCCTAAAGGAGATCAATCCTGTGTGTTCATTGGAAGGACTGATGCTAAAGCTGAAACTCCAATACTTTGGCCACCTCATGCGACAAGTTGACTCACTGGAAAAGACTCTGATGCTGGGAGGGATTGAGGGTGGGAGGAGACGGGGACGACAGAGAATGAGATTGCTGGATGGCATCACCAGCTCGATGGACATGAGTTTGAGTGAACTCCGGGAGTTGGTGATGGACAGGGAGGCCTGGCGTGCTGTGATTCATGGGGTCGCAAAGAGTTGGACACGACTGAGCGACTGAACTGAACTGATACAGGTGAAAAAAAGAAAGACATAGGTGAATTGGCTAATATAATATCTAGTACCACATAAATGGCATTTTTCTTAATTTTAATTTCTTATCTCCCTTTACCTCAAATGGCAGTTACATTTGGCCATCTATACTCATATCTCTCACGATCAATTCAGTGAAATGGGTACATATTTCGGGGACATTTGCAGGATTGATATGGAGCAATTTGGGGAGTATCTTAGACCAGTGGATGGATTTCCAAATTCCCCCATAAAGAAGCAATGTTGCATAGTGCTAAAAGCATAGCTCAGGGAATAAATGGCCCAGATTTCTATCCTGGCTTCATCACTGCATTACCACAAACAAGTCATTTTTCTGTACCTTGGTTTCTTCAATTGTAAAATGGTGATTACAAAATACACATAGGAGTCATAAGAGACCACTATAAACAATTATGTGACAACAAATTGGATAATCTAGAAAAAATGGATAAATTCCTGAGAACATATAAATTGCCAACACCAAATCAGGAAGGAACAGAAATATGAATAGATCAATAATAGTAGGGAGATTGAATAAGTATTCAAAATCCTCTGAACAAAGAAAATCCCAGCATCAGATGGTTTCACTGGTAAATTCTACCAAACATTTAAATAAGAATCAATACCAATCCTTCTCAAACTCTTCCCAAAAATTAAAGAGGATGGAATATCTCAAACTCAGTTTACAAGGCCAGTATTACCCTGATATTAAAACCAAATAAGGACAAAAAAGTTAACTAGACTAATATCCCTGATGAATACAGATGCAAAAATTCTCAACAAAATATTACCAAGTCAGATTGAACACACACATTGAAAGGATCATGGAAATGATCAATTGGAATTTATCTTTGGGATGCAAGAATGGCTCAACATATGCAAATGAATATGCTAAACCACATTAATAGAATAAAAGATAAAAATCACATGATCATCTTAATAGATGTAGAAAAAGTATTTCATAAAATACAACACCCTTTCATGATAAAAACTCTCAATAAATTGAGTATAGAAGGAATATACCTTAACAAAATAAAGGCTATATACGACAAGCCCACTGCTAACATCATATTCAATGGTGAAAGGTTGAAAGTTTTTCCTTCAGCAGTATCCATTTTTACCTCTCTTATTCAACAACAGTACTAAAAGTTGTAGCTAACACAGTCAAACAAGGGAAAGAAAAGGCATCCAAATTAGAAAGGAAGAAGTAAATTTTCTTCAGTCATGTGTCAGTTCAGTTCAGTCGCTCAGTCATGTCCGACTCTTTGTGACCCCATGAACCACAGCACGCCAGGCCTCCCTGTCCATCACCAACTCCTGGAGTTCACTCAAACTCATGTCCATCGAGTCGGTGATGCAATCCAGCCATCTCATTCTCTGTCGTCCCCGTCTCTTCCTACCCTCAATCCCTCCTTAGCATCAGACTCTTTTCCAGTGAGTCAACTCATCACATGAGGTGGCCAAAGTATTGGAGTTTCAGCTTTAGCATCAGTCCTTCCAATGAACACCCAGGATTGATCTCCTTTAGAATGGACTGGTTGGATTTCCTTGCAGTCCAAGGGACCCTCAAGAGTCTTCTCCAGCACAGTTCACAGCACGGTTCAAGAGCATCAATTCTTCGGCGATCAGCTTTCTTCACAGTCCAACTCTCACATAGATTTGATATTATATATAGAAAAATTTAAAGACTTAATAAAAAAAACTGTTAGAACTGATCAATGAATTCAGTTAAGTTAAAGGATATAAAAAAATCAACATACAAAAATCAGTTTCATTTTTATACACTAGCAATGAAATACCTGAAAGTGAAATAAAATAAAATAATTTCATTTACAATAGCAACAAAATCAACAAAATTAAGAATAAATTTAACCAAGGAGATGAAAGATCTGTACACTGAAAACTGTAATTCTGATGAAAGAAATTAAAGACATAAACAGGAGATATGCCCATGAATCAGAAGAATGAATATTGTTAGAATGTCCATACTCCTCAAAGATAGATTGAAGGCAATCACTATCAAAATTCCAATGACATTTTTCACAAAAATAGAAAAAAGAAATCCTAAAACTTGTATAGAATCATAAGACTCTGAATAGATAAAGAAATCCTAGGAATACAGAAAAAAATCACACTTCCTGATTTCAAATAATACTACAAAAGCTATAATAATCAAACCAGTATTGTACTGGCATAAAAATGGACATATGGGTCAATGAAACAGAATCAAGAGTCCAGAAATAATCCCTATGTATCTACAGCCAACTAATATTTGACAAGAAATCCAAGAATACTCAGTGGGGAAAGGATAGTCTTTTCAATAAATAGTGCAGAGAAAAGTGAATGAACACATGCAGAAAAATGAAATTGGACTCCTATTTTATACTACTTATAAAAATTAACTTGAATTACAGATTTAAAGGTAAGACCTGAAACTGTAAGACTCTTAGAATAAAATATAGGGGGAAAGCTCTTTGACATAGGTCTTGGCAGTGATTTTTTGGATATGAACCAAAAGGGACAAAGGTGAAAATAAGTGTGATAAAATTAAAGTAAAAGAAATAATCAGCAAGATGAAAAGCAACTTACAGAATGGGAGAAAATATTTGTACACTATGTATCAGATAAAGTGTTAATATCCAAACTATATAAGGAACTTGTACAACTCAATAAAACAACAAAATCTGATTTTTAAAATGAGACAAGACATTTTCCCAAAGACATAAAAAGTCCAACAGACAGATGAAAAGTGCTCAATACCACTAATCATCAGGGAAATGCAAATCAAAAATATGATAACATTTGATAGGATGCTGCTGCTGCTGCTGCTAAGTCACTTCAGTCGTGTCCGACTCTGTGTGACCCCATAGACGGCAGCCCACCAGGCTCCCCCGTCCCTGGGATTCTCCAGGCAAGAACACTGGAGTGGGTTGCCATTTCCTTCTCCAATGTGTGAAAGTGAAAAGTGAAAGTGAAGTCGCTCAGTCGTGTCCGACCCCTAGCAACCCCACGGACTGCAGCCCACCAGGCTCCTCCACCCATGGGATTTTCCAGGCAAGAGTACTGGAGTGGCTTGCCATTGCCTTCTCCGTTTGATAGGATGACTGTCATCAAAAAGACAAGAGATAACAATTATTTGGGAGGATGTGGAGAAAAGGGAAACCTTGTGCACCACTGGTGAGAATCTAAATTGTTACTGTGGAAAACAGTGTAAATGTTTGTCAAAAAATTTAAAATAGAACTACCATATGATCCAGCAATCCCACTTCTGGTATACATTCAAAGGAAATAAAAACAAGATATCAAAGAGATATCTGTACCTCTCTACTTATTGAAGTAGTATTCACAGTAGTAAAGGTATGGAAACAACCTAAGTGTCCATCAATAGATGAAGGGATAAAGAAGATATGATGTACATAGAATAGTATCCAGTCATGAGAAGAAATGAAATTCTGCCATTTGCCGTAACATAGTTCTCAGGGACATCATGCTAAGTGAAATCAGTCAGACAAAAAAATAAAAATACTGTATGATATCACTTATACGTGGAATCTAAAAAAGCCAAACTCATAGAAACATACTGGAATGGTAGTTATGTGGGCTAAGGTTTGGGGGATATGGGGGAGAGGTTCATCAAAGGGTACAAACGTCTAATTATAAGATGAATAAGTTCTGAAAATTGAATGCATAGCATTGTAATTAAAGAAAACAATACATGCTGTGATTCATGGGGTCGCGGAGAGTCAGACACGACTGAGCGACTGAACTGAACTGAACTATATACTGAGTACTTGATAGTTGCTAATAGATCTTAATTGCTCTCACCACAAAAAAAGAAATGGTAATTATATGATGTGATGGAGGTGTTAGCTAATGCTATGGTAGTAATCATATTGCAATACATAAATGTATCAAATCAGCAGGTTGTATACCTTAAAGTTACACAATGTTATAAGCCAATTATATCTTAACAAAGCTGGAAAAAATAAAGGGAAGAAGTTGCAAAACAAACCCTACATCATAGAGTTGTTATAAGGTAAGTCTTAAATGAGTTAATACACGTGAAATGCTTAGTACAACACTTGGAACACAATAAGTGTTAGTTATTTTTGCTACTTTAGAATAAGCTATGACACTGATGATCATGGAATAAAAGACATCATTGTGATTGGCCAGTTCACTGAGCGAAAGCCTGTGTAAACCTGTGTATGCTTCATATATGGTTATCTCCCATCCAAAGGTATTCTGTGGCTAAAGCCATCATGAATTCGGTCCTGTAGGGAGGACAGAAGATAAAATACTACTGTGAAAAGAGATTGGAGTTTTTGCCAAAAGATCCAAATTTGAGGCTTGGTCTGTGGCCTAAATAGTTGTGCAGCCTTGTGAAACCCAGTTACCTTCACTGTCTTAATTTATCAAACAAATGAAAATGGACACTAAAAATCTTATGTTACAAGCTTTTTGTGAAGACCATAATAGAAATTGAAAAGTGCTTGGCAAATTATTAAGTACTATGCAAATAAAATGTCCTTCTCTCATCACAGTTGTTCCTATTGTGGTTGCTATTTTACAAATATGCATGTCCTCATTCTTCTCAATTGTAAAATGGGCTTTTGCCTTGGGGCTTTGTAGGACCATCTGCTTAGATCTGAAAGGTGGGGGATCTGGACCTGGGGTGGTCAGAACTGATTCAAACTCCAAGGCCCCTGATTGAACTTGGTGCCAGTGTCCTCACAATTGCACTCGCACTTAAACTTGGGTGGTTGTGAATATAGGTAGGGTCACTAATCAACCAGGTGGCTACCCGCTGCCTGGAACGTGGGCAATTAAGTACAAGGGCCATTTTCATCCAGAGGGTTTGCTATTTCATAGCCAATTACCCGGGCAGCTTTACCCCACTTTGAACTTTGTGGGAAGTAAGGGCAGCACATGCATCTGCAGCCTCAATAGCTTCCCTGTAGCTCCTGCCATCAACCCTATTCATCTCTTTCTAAAGGAGCGTCAGCATCCACCTGCCTTTCAGTATTTAACTCCTTCATTTAGAAAGAAGCAGCAGGAAATTTGAACCAAGAGCTATTTTTATCTTTGTAATGGTAAAAGCAATTTTAACACTATATCCACGTCGTAATCTGCATTTCTGCAATCTGTTATATTTTAAAATATCAAAATCGAGAATGAATGTGTTCTCAGACATTCACATGGCTCCCTAATGCAATTTTTTTCCTAATTAGAATGGTGCTCAGTTAAGAGGAAGACATTTAATGTTAAGTCCCTAGAGCAAATGGAAATCTGACTGAAGACCAGTTGTACTCAGCTGTACCAAAGAAAATGAAGTTTTATGCTGTGAGCTTATTTGAAAAGAGACTTTATTATTAAAATGCACCAATTAGGCCTATAGCATTAGAGGAGTCCTGAGGTGGAGGCTTATACACATATATGCTCATGCAAAGGCACATGGGACACACACACAGAGACGCACACACAAGACTGTCAGCTAGTGGTCCATCTCTCTGTCCCCAGCCTACGTCCTAAAGGGCTGATCCTTCAAGGCAGGAGAAGAGGGAGGGGTGTGGAGTAAGTGTGCAAATGACACAGGCTCTCCCTTCCCGTTGGTGGAATTGGAACTCGCTGATAACCCCTGTGGGCTTCCCTCATGGCTCAGATGGTAAAGAATCTGCCTCTAATGTGAGAGACCCAGGTTCGATTCCTGGATCAGGAATATCCCCTGGAGAAGGGCATGGCAACCAACTCTAGTATTCTTGCCTGGAGAATCCCATGGACAGAGGAGTCTGGAAGGCTACAGTCCATGGGGTCGCAAAGAGTCGGACATGACTGAGCAACTAACACATAACACACTCCTGCACTTTTGTCGCTCCTCAGCTCCTTCCCTTATACTTTCTAATACACTGAATCCTTCCCTTA
Source organism: Moschus berezovskii (assembly GCF_049115385.1). NCBI lineage: Eukaryota > Metazoa > Chordata > Mammalia > Artiodactyla > Moschidae > Moschus > Moschus berezovskii. The sequence goes on along the minus strand of NC_142488.1, from coordinate 128,161,618 downwards.
TACTTAAAGCAAAAAGAACCCAGCTCTCTATGCTCCCATCACTATTCTTAGAGTAGCCTTCCCAGGCCCTCAGCAGACTAGAAATGGTTTTCAAAAGAAGCAAGTCAACTTGAAAGATAGAATAACAGCCCCCTGCCTTCAAAGCTTAGTTCCAGGCACCTCCTCCTTGACACCTTTCCTGCCTACTCCCTGTAGCACTGATGATCCATATAAGAACTTTCCTAACTATATTTTGTATGTAAGTTGCCAGAGGATCTTATTAAAATGCAGGCTCTGATTCAGTAATACTGGACCAAGATTTTTGTATTTCTGTTGGGTTCCCAATTGGTGAAAATGCTGCTGATTCAGAGACCGTATTTTTAAGAGTACAAGTCTGTACCATACAGTTTAACAAGCCTAATCTCTTTGATCTCTCCATATAGGTTATCAAGTTTCTCAGGGCGGGAATTCTATCTTATATCTCTCATATACACTCTTACAATGATGAGTTCATAATTGAGGTCACTTAGATGCTTCTGTGTTAACTGATTAATTGCTGTAACAAAGGTTTCAAAGTCAGATAACCTGGGTTGAAATCCTAGTGCTATGTTTACTATCTTTTTCCTCTCCATTGAAGACAGAGTCAGATCCCACACCCACAGACCTGTCAAGATGGGCAGTTATGAATTTTGTTCAAAATCTAGACTGGCAGAAAATTATAGGGATTTCCACTATCACCAAATGCTCTTCTATGATTTTTTGGCTCTGAAAGTGAAAAAAATAAATAAAAAGGAAATGTGTTTTCCCAGATTTATAGTATTTATAACATTTTCAATTCCAAATCAGAGGTAAATCACCGACTAGTGATTTTAAGGGTCTAAGAAAGTGTTTACAACTGTATAAATATAGGATGTTGTTTTCATTTCAGCATAAAAATACAACTAATAAGAAAACTACAAAATTTTTAGTATATAGACAAAGATAATCTTGGAGTACACTCTCAAATGAGCTGCTTTTGAGCTGAGTTTTCTTAAAAGAGTAGTGAGCATAGTAACAATACTTAAATTCAACTTGAATCACTGGCAATTGCTTTAGACTTTTGAGACGGATGATTCTGGTTAAAGTGCTGGTCAGGTCTCCTCACAAGTCTCAGGAACCTATTCAACCCTTTTTGTGATGATAGCATTTGGTTGTATTGAAAAGAACATTAAAAGTGGATGGTTGACTTGTGTGGTAATAATTTTGACCTAAAATCTGAGCTGCTATGGTTGAAGTTTCATGAAAATATAGTCTTCATATATCTATATATCAAAATAATATATAATTTCTCTGACATTTGTCTTTCAGATAATATTTTACAATGTAATGTGAGGTTAAAAAGAACAACTTGTTCCTGATTTTGAAGATATTTTTATGTGTCTTTTTAGGCAATGAAGCTTTAGTCTAACCTGCCATCCTTCAGAAAGAATGAATCCATCCTCCCAAGTTTACAGCCCTCCAAAGTGTGTCAGACTGGTGCTTTAGCCCATTTTCCCTACATTATGTTTTAGTTCAGGTTCCCTGGGGAATAGACTCTGAGACTAGAATTTGCATGCAGAAGACTTATTGGAGGTGTGCTGTAAGGAGCAATATATGTAAGGGAGTGCGAGAAATACGATTGGGCAGAAGATGAAGTATGATGCATTTGTAACAGGGGTCTCACAAAATGGATGAACTGATGCATTGCATGAAGTCCTATTCAGTGGGAGATCTCCCCTCAATGTTCTTTCAAGGCCACCCCTGAGTGGGGTTGTAGTGTAGCAGCAGTCCATGTTCAGCGTGTATCTACATACTGAGACAAACCAATATGAGCCTCCCGTCTTCCACTTCATTAACTTGTCAGAAGGAACTCTCCCTACCCCATGTGGTGGCCATAGGTGTAAGCTGAAAGGCAACAGAGAAACAGAGGCATGTAACATGCAGGTTGGGCCATCAGTTCACAGTGTATTTGGCCTCGTTCATGCACAATCCAGGATGTACTGTGTCCAGAGTAAGATGGATTGCTATTGGGCTTCCCCAACCTTATGACTGGAGAAGACAGTGGCACCCCACTCCAGTACTCTTGCCTGGAAAATTCCATGGACAGAGGAGCCTGGAAGGCTACAGTCCATGAGGTCGCTGAGGGTCTGACACGACTGAGCAACTTCACTTTCACTTTTCACTTTCATGCATTGGAGAAGGAAATGGCAACCCACTCTAGTGTTCTTGCCTGGAGAATCCCAGGGACGGGGGAGCCTGGTGGGCTGCCGTCTATGGGGTCGCACAGAGTTGGACATGACTGAAGTGACTTAGCAGCAGCAGCAGCAACCTTATGACTTGCTGAGTTTGACGGAACCCACATTATGATAGTTCTATCTGGTTGGTCATTTTAATATTTCATGACCAGATACTTTTTCTCTATTAGTATCAAGTAGAACATAAGAGGTCATTTTTCAAATAATGTGTAATTCTCCACTGAAAGTGGCATCATTTTCCTAATGCAACTTGTCATAAACCCTACACTGTATCTTTGTACTAGATATCTCTAGTACCATTGGGCCTGTTGAGTTGTAGGGTAAATTGACTATAGCTGTATTCCCAAGAGTAGAATATGCTGCTACCCACAACACCAAGAATGCCTACTGAATTCTCTGCTTCTTTCTTTGTGGTAAGGGAGGAAAGATGCAACAATTTGTTCTTTACTTTGAAGGCCATGTCTCTGCATGGCCTAGACCAATGAACTCCTGAAAACCTTACTGATATAGTAGGCCCATGAATATTCATAGTGTTTGCCTTCCACACATAGAGTACAAGAGTTCTATCAAGACATCCAATGTTCTTCCCACTTCTTACCCTTCTTTTCTGTCTTAATGTCAGTGATAGATTAGACCAATGTGATATTCTGCAGGGCACAAATGGTCCTTGTTTCTTCATGGTATATAGTAACAGAGGATAGGAGTGTTAACACAGCCCTGAGAAAGACTGCAAATTTGTACTATTGTCTGTCCTATGTGAATGTGAACAACTTTTGATCCTCCTTCCTGATAGGAATGAAGACAATGCTTTGCCATCTGAATGGCCACATAACATGTACCTAAAACTATGTTAATATGCTTTAGTAGTTTTCTAGACCAGCAGTTGTAATCCACTGTCATCCTTCAGTATTTGATTTTGTAGGGGCCAGACTGCTAAATTAATGAGGCTATGATGAGGATTACCATCCATGCATCTTTCAGGTTTTTAAGGTGTCACTAATCTCTGTCATTGTGCCAGGTTGCAATTTTATGTTTGACTTACCGTACTGACTGAGGATAAGGGAGGGAGTGGAGTGATTACAGGTTTGTGCTTGGAACTTTCACTATGATACCTTTTACACCAAGGCCAAGAACACAGTATTGGGGCTCTTCCAAGTATATACCAACTATATCCATTCTAATTATACATTTGTGGACTGGGGGAATGACCGGACATGTCAATCCATGGATAGAGTAGACATACTGTGTGCTAAATCTGGTCTAGGACTGCATTTAACACCTGGTTCACACTCTAACAGAGGAGCCATGATGACATTTCTAGTATTCAAGTATCAATGTCAACTGATCATAACAATCCTCAAAATACCTGGGTATTCCTTTTTCCCAAGTGCATAGTTACTCGAATAGATTGTCTTAAGTCTTATGGGGGAAAGACTAGAGGAAATATTACAGGATTTTCTGCTTGCCTTGGTGCTTGATAGGAGAAGGGGCTCAAGGGTAGAAACTGGGTAAAGGATAATGATGTTTTTATTGGTGAAGCTGCCCTTTTTGAACATGTACTTTTGAATTTTTGATGGGGGTTGTAAAATTGATTTAAAAATCTATTGGATTCCCATATATCCTGTTCTTCAGAACACCATGTTCTATTAACCATCATCTTAATTCTCTGCAGGTCAGGACCCCTTGGCTGCCACTCTGACCTTGCTGTTCATTGCAATAATTGCATCTACTTTGCTCCTGATAGTAAATCACTGACATCTGGCCTCTATTATTTCCAGATCCCATCATCACCTTTGCTATCAAGTAACTCAGTTTTAATACACATTTCCTACTGTCAGTCCTGGTCTGCATAGAACACCCAGTAAGCTTCTCAATAACAGTGCCCCTTTACCAGCCCATTCTTTATTGCTTTGGCAAATGGACTGCTCTCTGTCTTCCTGCAGAAAATATTTGACTGGTGGGTTTTCTGGTTTTGCAAATGTTCCCTTTGCCTGTCATGACCAATTCTGGAGACTTCTGATTTCTTCCTCTACCATCTTCCATGCAATTTCTGACAATTCTTTTCATTCTGTGCGGATGATCACTTTTACCAAGTTTCTAAGAATCATCCTAGCAGTACGTTAGCACTATCTAACTTTTACAAGCATAGAGAGTTTGGGGAATCTTGGAAGGCAAAAATTTAGGGTGCATTGACCCAGATGTCCTTATTCCATGCCTCAGAGTCTCACTTCTTTCCATCAGTGTCCTGGCTGTGGCATAGTTGATATGCTAGGGTTGAGAATTCAACCTTATCTGGAGATCTGAGATCCTTATAATTAAGTCCTGGGCTTGATCCTCAACTTTTTCTGCCTTCTGGCTTTAAGAGATGAGTGTCTCTTTATATGTTGCCATGGATATTTGGTGTTCACACTCCACCTTAAATCAGCTCCTAGTCCTCATTAGCTCTTCATTTACTTTGTCAAAGGCGTCAGTAACATCTAGAAAAAGCCTTCCCATTTGCTGCTGCTGCTGCTAAGTCACTTCAGTTGTGTCCAACTCTGTGTGACCCCATAGATGGCAGCCCACCAGGCTCCCCTGTCCCTGGGATTCTCCAGGCAAGAACACTGGAGTGGGTTGCCATTTCCTTCTCCAATGTGTGAAAGTGAAAAGTGAAAGCGAAGTCACTCTACTCTTTATAATTAATACTTCACTCAAGCACTCAAATGCACAAGATACTGCTCTTGCCAGTGCGTGCACTTCCTCTGGTATTTACATCCCAGTTCACTGCTGATAAAAGTCTAAATAATTTCACAGCTTTGAAATGCCAAAAGCTGTTAGTATTCCTTCTACCAGCAATGAAATGGTTCTCATTCTATGCTGGCTGATAGGTAATCCATTTCCAAAATCTGAAATTTTAGAGTTTTCTTCATAGAACCCACAGTTAAGTTAAATTCCTTGGGAAATATACTCTGAGATAGATATCTGTGCAGAGGAATTTTGAGGGATTGTTCTCTCAGAAATAACACCTGTAGGAGAATTAGGGAAGCAGGATTGGACACAGGAAGGATTTAAAGTACCATACGATCCTTCAGCCAGTCCTTCAGGGGGTTATAACATTGGAATGGCCCTTCAAAAGTTGTTCTGAACTGAGGCAAGAGAACTAGTCCCTGTAGTCCTACATCAACCAGTCACTAGATATGGGTTCTCTCCAGCAGAGAGGGATGATGTACTGCTGGATAAGGTAGTTCCCTTCAGATGAGGCCAGATCCTGGAGAGGGACTCAGCTATGAGTTATTAGCAGCCAACAGTCCTAGAAGTCTAGGGGATGATGCCTCAGTACTAAAAGGGGGAATCTGGGTAGCACATCACAGCATCCATTACAAGCCCCCTACCCCTTGGGTGGATGACATCACAGACTCAATGGACATGAGTTTGCGTGAACTCTGGGAGTTGGTGATGGACAGGGAGGCCTGGCGTGCTGAGGTCCATGGGGATGCAAAGAGTTGGACACGACTGAGTGACTGAACTGAAATCCTTGGGTAATGGTAGTGGTGACATGGAATTATGACAGAGTAGTAGTAAATATGGTATAGTCTCACAACACATGATTGCCCACTCTCTTCATGCTACCAACGTTCCCTTTCAGAACTTGGCAGGTGAGGTATGAAAGAGGGTATTGTGGGAGTCTCTCTAGGAAACTTATAACTCATTAGGGAGCATGATGGGTGAAATACTCAAAACTTTTGGAATGCCATAGCAGTGAAGTTCTTAAGACTCTTATCAGTGGTGAGCTCTGACTGTAGTTTTCCTCTGGCCATTCCTGGCACACTTCACTAATGCAGAATTAAACTCTCACCTTCAAATAAAAACATGTCCATATGCATTATTCATATCATTGATTGATTTATTTTTTAATCAATTCTATATATGATAGTACCACCTACAAAGCATTCATTAGTTCATTCAAAAGTACTGATGGCACAGCAACATATATTATACATCAGAAACTGTTCTAGATGATAGAAATATACTAATTAACAAGGTAGATAGTCCCCGTCTTCATGGAAAGCAAATTCAAGAAGAAGGGTTGGGAAGACAATAAAAAGGAATAAACGAGTAAGAAAATTTCAAATACTTAAAAGTGATGTAATAATTTCACAATTTGTATGGAAATACAAAAAACCTCGCATAGCCAAAGCAATCTTGAGAAAGAAGAATGGAACTGGAGGAATCAACCTGCTGGACTTCAGGCTCTACTACAAAGCTACAGTCATCAAGACTGTATGGTACTGGCATAAAAACAGAAATATAGATCAATGGAACAAAATAGAAAGCCCAGAGATAAATCCATGCACCTATGGACACCTTATCTTTGACAAAGGAGGCAAGAATAGTCAATGGAGAAAAGACAATCTCTTTAACAAGTGGTGCTGGAAAAACTGGTCAAGCACATGTAAAAGAATGAAACTAGAACACTCCCTAACACCATACAGAAAAATAAACTCAAAATGGATCAAAGATCTAAATGTAAGACTAGAAATTATAAAACTCCTAGAGAAGAACGTAGGCAAAACACTCTCCGACATAAATCACAGGAGGATCCTCCACGACCCACCTCCCAGAATATTGGAAATAAAAGCAAAAATAAACAAATGGGACCTAATCAAAATTAAAAGCTTCTGCACAGCAAAGGAACCTATAAGCAAGGTGAAAAGACAGCCTTCAGAATGGGAGAAAATAATAGCAAATGAAGCAACTGACAAAGAATTAATCTCAAAAATATATAAGCAACTCCTGCAGCTCAATTCCAGAAAAATAAACAAACCAATCAAAAAATGGGCCAAAGAACTAAACAGACATTTCTCCAAAGAAGACATACAGATGGATAACACACACATGAAAAGATGCTCAACATCACTCATAATCAGAGAAATGCAAATCAAAACCACAATGAGGTACCATTTCACACCAGTCAGAATGGCTGCTGTGCAAAAGTCTATAAGCAGTAAATGCTGGAGAGGGTGTGGAGAAAAGGGAACCCTCTTACACTGTTGGTTTGAATGCAAACTAGTACATCCACTATGGAGAACAGTGTGGAGATTCCTTAAAAAACTGGAAATAGAACTGCCATATGACCCAGCAATCCCACTGCTGGGCATACACACTGAGGAAACCAGAATTGAAAGGGACACATGTACTCCAATGTTCATCACAGCACTGTTTATAATAGCCAGGACATGGAAACAACCTAGATGTCCATCTGCAGACGAATGGATAAGAAAGCTGTGATACATATACACAATGGAGTATTACTTAGCAATTAAAAAGAATACATTTGAATCAGTTCTAATGAGGTGGATGAAACTGGAGCCTATTATACAGAGTGAAGTAAGCCAGAAAGAAAATACCAATACAGTATACTAACGCATATATATGGAATTTAGAAAAATGATAACAATAACCCTGTATATGAGACAGCAGAAGAGACACAGATGTATAGAACAGTCTTTTGGACTCTGTGGGAGAGGGCGAGGGCGGGCTGATTTGGGAGAATGGCATTGAAACATATATATTATCATATGTGAAACGAATCCCCAGTTCAGGTTCGATGCATGATACAGGATGCTCGTGGCGGGTGCACTGGGATGAACCAGAGGGATGGTATGGGGAGGGAGGAGGGAGGGGATTTCAAGATGGAGAACACATGTACACCCGGGGCAGATTCATGTCAATGTATGGCAAAACCAACCAATATAATATTGTAAAATAAAAATAAATAAATAAAGAAAGAAAAGAAAAAATTAAAAATTTTTAAAAAGTGATGTAATAACAATAAAACAGTAACACATAAATAAGTCGCTTCCTTTTAATATGTGTAGAGTGGAGAAAAGTTAATGTAGATAGGGCATTTGAAGCAGATTTTGCTGAGGACATGATTCTCGAGGTGAGATCCATAAGATAAGAAGAAACTAGTCATGTGAACATCTAGGCAGAAGTTCATTTGAGCTGACAGCAGAGTGAAGCAAGAAAACAAACCACAAGAAAATCTGTGGATAGTCAGTTTCAGACAGACAGAATAACCAATACAAAGACCCTGAGTAAGGAAGGCTAGCAAAGTAATGCTCAAAATTCTCCAAGCTAGGCTTCAATAGTATATAAACTGTGAACTTCCTGATGTTAAAGCTGGACTTAGAAAAGGCAGAGGAAACAGAGATCAAATTGCCAACATCCACTGGATCATCGACAAAGCAATAGAGTTCCAGAAAAACATCTGCTTTATTGACTATGCCAAAGCCTTTGACTGGGTGGATCACAACAAACTGTGGAAAATTCTTCAAGGGATGGGATTACCAGACCACCTGACCTGCCTCCTGAGAATTCTGTATGCAGAAAAATAAGCAAGAGCTAGAACTGGTCATGGAACAACTGACTGGTTCCAAATCAGGAAAGGAGTACGTCTAGGCTGTATACTGTCATCCTGCTCATTTAATTTATATGCAGAGTATATCATGAGAAACGCTGGACTGGATGAAGCACAAGCTGGAATCAAGATTGCTGGGAGAAATATCAATAACTTCAGATATGCAGATGACACCACCCTTATGGCAGAAAGTGAAGAGGAACTAAAAAGCCTCTTGATGAAAGTGAAAGAGGAGAGTGAAAAGGTTGGCTTGAAGCTCAACATTCAGAAAACAAAGATCATGGCATCTGGTCCCATCACTTCATGGGAAATGGATGGGGAAACAGTGGAAACAGTGTCAGACTTTGTTTTTTTGGGCTCCAAAATCACTGCTGATGGTGATTGTAGCCATGAAATTAAAAGACGCTTACTCCTTGGAAGGAAAGTTATGACCAAACTAGATAGCATATTAAAAAGCAGAGACATTACGTTGCCAACCAACAGTCTAGTCAAGGCTATGGTTTTTCCGGTGGTCATGTATGGATGTGAGAATTGGACTGTGAAGAAAGCTGATCGCTGAAGAATTGATGCTTTTGAACTGTGATGCTGGAGAAGACTCTTGAGAGTCCCGTGGACTGCAAGGAGATCCAAGCAGTCCATTCTAAAGGAGATCAATCCTGGGTGTTCATTGAAAGGACTGATGCTAAAGCTGAAACTCCAATACTTTGGGCACTTCATGTGACGAATTGACTCACTGGAAAAAACTCTGATGCTGGGAGGGATTGGGGGTGGGAGAAGAAGGGGACGACAGAGAATGAGATGGCTGGATGACATCATCGACTCGATGGACATGAGTTTGAGTGAACTCCGGGAGTTGGTGATGGATAGGAAGGCCTGGTGTGCTGTGATTCATGGGGTCGCAAAGAGTCAGACATGACTGAGCGACTGAACTGAACTGAACTGCGACAGCATATTAAAAAGCAAAGACATTACTTCTCCAATAAAGGTCCATCTAGTCAAATTCATGGTTTTTCCAGTAGTCATGTATGGATGTGAGAGTTGGACTATAAAGAAAGCTGAGCACTGAAGAATTGATGCTTTTGAACTGTGGTGTTGGAGAAGACTCTTGAGAGTCCCTTGGACAGCAAGGAGATCTAACCAGTCCATCCTAAAGGAAATCAGTCCTGAATATATTTTGGAAGGTTTGATGCTGAAGCTGAAATTCCAATATTTTGACCACTTGACAGGAAGAACTGACTCATTGGAAAAGACCCTGATCCTGAGAAAGATTGAAGGCAGGAGGAGAAGGGGATGACAGAGGATGAGATGGTTGGATGGCATCACCAACTCAATGGACATGAGTCTGAGTAAACTCCAGGAGTTGGTGATGGACAGGGAGGCCTGGTGTGCTGCAGTCCATGATTCGCAAAGAGTCAGACACGACTTTGTGACTGAACTGAACTGAAGGAACAAGCTTGGCATATTTGAGTATCAAAAAGAAGACCAATAGAAGATCCTACATGCTGCAACTAAGACCCAGCACAGCCAAATAAATAAATAAATTGTTTTTAATTAAAAATAATAAAAGACCACTGTGCCTGGAGCTTAGTTAACACAGGGAAGAATCATAGAACTTGGGATTGAAGATTAGGCATTGGGCAGATTACATACAGCCCTGGAGACCACCATAAATAATTTACTCTATATCTAAGGACAGTGGGAAGACAGTAGCAAATCTCAGCAGTGGAGTAACATAATCCATCTCATATATTAAAGGAGTTTCTCTGGCATCTGTGTATAGGGTTATACAGGGTTAAGAATATAAACAGGAAGTCTAGGTATAAAATTATTGCAGTAATTCAGGAGAGAGATGATGGTAGCTTGGACCATGCTGGTAGCTGTGGAGATGGTGAGAAGCAGTCAGACTCTGGATATATTTCAGAAGTAAAGCCAAAAGAAATTACTGAAACATTAGACGTAGGCTATGAGAGAAATATAGGATTTATATGAACAGCACTATAACTAGGGTCAAAGTATCAAGTGAGTGATTGGGACAATAAGTGGGTTGGAGGAAGAGATTAGTGAGGACCAAATCAGGAAGGTTTTGGTCCTAAAAGGGAAATGGGTGTGTGGGTGGGTGTGTGTGAGTGTGTGAAAGACAAAAAGAGAGAAAGACAGGGAGAATGTGTTGAATGAGAGACTACAAGGATAAGAAAATATAGGGAGTAATTTCTCTTTTCAAGATGATCTTTTTTCTTTTCTTTTTTTTTTCAAGATGACCTTATTGATAATTTACTTCTTAGGATTGGCCAAAGCCAATAATTTCTGTTTTTATTGACTAAATTGAGGGTGTCTTTGCTTTGTCAAACTATGCCTGGAGTTAATACTCCAACACAAACTGAGCCACACATATTTGGTGGCTTCCAAAGTTAGCAAAGAGTGCTATGGTGTCTCAAGCTGTGTTTAAGGGTGAGATGGGTGGCTGGGAGATCTGTATGCACTGTGCAGATGTAAGAGAAGAGTAAGAACAAACCAGTCACAGCTATGACTAGAAACCCTGCCCATCAGAAGTCCTTCTGCACTTCACAGGCAGGACGATATTCAGCAAGTAAAGCTGACCCACAGGGGCTGGGCTGCAGCACAGTTGATTCCCTTTATGGAACTAACCACAGAGAAATCCTTCATGTGTTCCCAGACTCAGTGGCAGTTTCAAGTTGATGTGAAGTGCTGACACATAGCACAGAAGTGTTAATGTTGGAACATTTTTGAATTTCAAAGCATCATCTGATGGGAGAGAGTGTAGGAAGCAGGCACTAACCATCCTGCCTGAGAAAACAAGAGTTTAAAGAAGAGAAGGAGGTTTTCACAAAGTGAAAAAAGAGTTGCACAGTTTTTTTTTTTAAATCACACTTTCCTTTTTAATGTCTCTATATTCCAGGAACTGATTTCTCTTGTTCATCATCAGCAGTGTGACTACCATATTGTAGATGCTCAAGAAACATTGTGGAGGCGTGAATGAACAACTGAACCTAAATCAACCTCAGTGTCCCCTCAACTGAGTCATGTTGTCAACATTTGTTGTCAGTAAATACACAACTCAAGTTCCAATTTTTCTCTTGTATTTGGTCCCCAGGGCACAGACTTTATCTATACAGTGCTACTGAAATAGTTGGTTTTGTGGAACTGGTCAGTAAATGGAGGGAAAAAACCAGCCAAATGACTAGCTTAATTGGTATTTTTTCCTACTGAATTGCCTAGATTTTTGTCTGAATTGACGAAATGGACAAATGGAAAAAAAAAATGCTGGTGTCTGATAGATGTAATTACATCCCTGTCCTGAGCTGTGAGCATCAGCATAAATCTGGGAGACTAAACACTGGGGTAAAATGCTGTGTCTACAACCACTCTTTTTAGTCACCTCAGGTTTGGGGGGCAGGGTGAGAATAGCTAGATCAGTTGTTTGATGTCATGAATTCACAATATCCAACTGATGGACTCAATTTTTCACTACATATATAATTAGGGTTCTTGGACAATCAGTATCCTCTTTCTCCATAAGGTATCAGGCTCTTTCATCACTTCTCAAAGGCCCCTTTTTAAAGACTACAAACGTTAGACACCTGAAATAATTCCTGTTTGGAGATTCTTCCCATCTAAGCCTCTCCAACCACTCTCTACACCTTCCCTTACCTTGGAAGCTATGTGACCACCAAGATTTTCATTCTAATCAGGACTGGAAATCCATGTTCAATGTTTGAGGAAAACAAACATGGGGCTATCTGCATTAGCAAGTGATATTTTTCCCAGTCAGTCCTGATATGACGAATTGACTTTCCCAAGAGCCGACTGCTTAAGCTAAACAATGACACCAAATGAAACAGCATATCAAAGCACATCAGAAGGAGGAACAAGATGACACCGATGTCATGAAGGCTGCCTCAACTATGGGGCCAGAGAAAAGGCAGTCTTGGTATTGCACAAAGCCATAGGTAATACAAAGGAAAACAGGAGAAGACACACAAAGAGGTCCGGATACAGTACCTATAGAAAAAGAAATTTAAATTACAGATGGATTCATTATAATCTCTAATCCTTCACTATAGAAAGAGGCTATTTTTTGGCAGCTCTCCTGTTTGGTATGCAGTCTTCTGTAACACACATGCAGTTTTAAATACTATTTTAATAAACAAATAAAATGCATAATGATTTCACATCTAATAGAGTATTTCCGTTAGTTAAAATTATAATAGCTGTGCCCCAGGGTAGCATAACCATAAGTGAGCTACTCAGTCTTTCCCAATGAGTGAAAAAAAAACTGCTCTGTACCAATAACTTCCACTTCCTATTATAATACAGTTCTGTCCATCACCAGCCGGCTGAAATTATAGAGTGAAACATTTAATGAACTTGCTCTCATTAAATGATATATATCATCTAATGCTGAGGGAGAGAAAGCTAAAGCTCACAGTTTGAATGGTCCTAGAACAACCTTAACAGCAGCTTGTTAACAATGAAACTGAGGAATATTACACTATTTCAGCAGTTGGAAAGCAATTTATTTTATTTATTCTCACCACTGCACTTTTTGGACCTATAATATATTCCACCCATCAGAAAGCTTTACCTCAGCTGGAAAACCTGAATTCTTATTTTGGTTTCCAAAATTCCAATTCTGTACTAAATTCTAAGTACCTTTTAAACATTGAATTGCTCATAGTTGATATTTATTCTTATAGGTAAAATACATAGCTACCTTCATATTTTAAGACTATATATTAAAAATTCACACTTTGTCAAGAGTATAATTAAAAATGAGAATTTTTTCCCAATTAGGTTGGTTTCAATCTTCAAATCAGGTTTCATGCTTTCTGTCACAAAATGTACTTTTGTGCTACACATCCAATGAAAAAATGACACCACTACAATATACTTGAACAGTTTTCTTTACCACTGGCTATTACTGTGTCAAAATGCTACTGAGGTTCCTGGGATATATAGTTCTTATTCCTAATTAATGAGATCAGTTCAGTTCAGTCGCCCAGTCGAGTCCGACTCTCCGCGACCCCATGAATCACAGCACGCCAGGCCTCCCTGTCCATGACCAACTCCCGGAGTTCACTCAAACTCATGTCCACAGAGTCGGTGATGCCATCCAGCCATCTCATTCTCTGTCGTCCCCTTCTCCTCCCGCCCCCAACCTTTCCCAGCATCAGAGTCTTTTCCAGTGAGTCAACTCGTCACATGAGGTGGCCAAAGTATTGCAGTTTCAGCTTTAGCATCAGTCCTTCCAATGAACACCCAGGATTGATCTCCTTTAGAATGGACTGGTTAGATCTCCTTGCAGTACAAGGGACTCTCAAGAGTCTTCTCCAGCACCACAGTTCAAAAGCATCAATTCTTTGGCGATCAGCTTTCTTTACAGTCCAACTCTCACATCCATACATGACCACCGGAAAAACCATAGCCTTGACTAGATGGACCTTTGTTGGCAAAGTAATGTCTCCGCTTTTTAATATACTATCAAGGTTGGTCATAACTTTCCTTCCAAGGAGTAAGTATCTTTTAATTTCATGGCTGCAATCAGCATCTGCAGTGATTTTGGAGCCCAAAAATATAAAGTCTGACACTGTTTCCACTGTTTTTCCATCTATTTCCCATGAAGTGATGGGACCAGATGCCATGATCTTTGTTTTCTGAATGTTGAGCTTCAAGCCAACCTTTTCACTCTCCTCTTTCACTATCATCAAGAGGCTTTTGAGTTCCTCTTCACTTTCTGCCATAATGGTAGTGTCATCTGTTATTGATATCAAATCAGAATTTATAAGGAGGGGGCACATTTTGAAATTCTTATAAGTAAAGAATTTGGATTAAAAATAAGGAAGGTCACCAAATGATATATTTTCTGATTGAATGTAGTATTTTTTTTTCCTTTCTATTTTGATGGTATAACTATGACAATACAGGGTGATTCAAAACTAACTGAACACTTTCGCAATTGTTTACTCAGCAACTAGGTGATATATGAAATTGTAGAGTTACCCTTCCAAATGTCTAACCATTAGAGAAACACAAGTTTAGACTACATGTTCATATATAACCTGGTTCCTTAATAATAAATGTTTGAGAGTTTTCTATTATTTTTGATCACTCTACAATTTGTTGTAGAATGCTTGTATGAATGTCCTTCAACTAAAAACAGGTTGCAAAGTAGCATAAATAATTTTATGTTCTTATCAAAACTGTCCTAAGTTATGTACCAACTTAGATATGTATTATTTTTAATATGCATCTCCATCCATATTTTTAATAAAATTTGATATCACTAAGATCAGTTTCTATACTACTACAAGAAAGTCAGGAATACATACATGTACCCAAAAATCAGAAGTCCAATTTGATATTTAAAGTCAATAGATGATAGATAAAATACACTACTAAGGACTACTACTGGACACAAAAAACTAGATTGAACCTAGGTTGTCCAAGTGCCTATGAAAAAGCCTCTGAGTCTATACAGGCTTGCCAAATTGACCATTTTGACTAAATTGACCAGTCAATTTAATGAAGAGCCACTTAACACCCTCCCACCTCAAACTGACCAAAACCACCTGTTCAAGAACTTGAGGACAGTCTTATTTTGCTGCTCTTTCCAAACACCAATTCCTTCCACTGCTCTACTCACCTATCTCCTCCAAGCAGCCCTTTGCTGATTCAATTGTTTTCTCAATTGTGGTTGGAGTTAGGGAATGACTATTTGTTCCCCAGGACACACATTTTCCTGGGATTGAGCGAGTTACAGTAATCAACTGAGCTGATGGCTGCCCTGGGCAGAACCATTTGAAGGCCCCTGAGGAGCAGGTTAAACTCCTGAATGCTCCAAGAATTCTGCTTCAGCGAAAAATCAGTGCACTGTTTCATAGCCTGTACTGTGCTTCTGAGCTGCTGCTGCTGCTGCTGCTAAGTCACTTCAGTCGTGTCCGACTCTGTGCGACCCCATAGACGGAAGCCCACCAGGCTCCCCCGTCCCTGGGATTCTCCAGGCAAGAACACTGGAGTGGGTTGCCATTTCCTTCTCCAATGTGTGAAAATGGAAAGTGAAAAGTGAAAGTGAAGTCGCTCAGTCGTGTCCGACCCTTAGCGACCCCACGGACTGCAGCCTACCAGGCTCCTCCATCCATGGGATTTTCTAGGCAAGAGTACTGGAGTGGCTTGCCATTGCCTTCTCCGGCTTCTGAGCTAGTGATCCAAAATACTCATTCAGCTACAGTTTCTCTTGTAGCTAGCCAAAAAACTGAACACATCGGGCCAATTCATGATTCTTCAAGAATCAACCACCCGATGGAGAGACACTATCAGTTTTCTTTTCAGGCTAAATGCCTTAAGTTTCTTTTCAACCTAAATGCCTTAGGTTTCAAAATAGGTGATAAGAAAGAAAGAAAATGCAATTGTACAGTTTTTGAGATATGATCATTTCCATTTTAATCCTTACAATACTTCTCTACAGGAAACAAAGCATCCATGAAAACCCCCAAGAGAACATGCACGTCTAGAAGACTTACTTGCTTTTTTCTCTGGGTGTGAGATACCCATCATCTTCCACAAGATGGCAGGCAGTTTTCATTTTACTGTTGGTGATCAACAGGGAATCGCTCCACTCTCAAATGACAGCAACCCCAGGTAGCTAGGGTGACATTTGCTTTACATTATGATACACACTAATTAATCATTAGTGATCCCAGAAGTAAGTCTGCTAAAAAAAAATGCTTTGCTATGGCTTCTCACAGCAGAAGCTTTCAATATTGATACTATTACACACACATATGTTCAGCCAGTATATGTTATACTCATTTACATTTTAAGGCTTTATATTTTTAGGGTATTTTAATCAATATTGCCTAAATTAGTATTCACCTCTTATTTGGAAGGGGAAATGATGAGGCTCGTAAAGGAAATACAGAAAGTTTTGAAAAGGTAAAGGCAACTTTGACAAATTTTTAGGTGTAGGCACCTATGTCCTCTGGCATTGGTTGACATCTTTAACTTTGTCCCAGGCCCATCTCAGAATTGCTTGGGCAAAACTTCTGTAAAGAATTTGGCTGGTACTGTCATTGTACACTTGTGTCCTATGGTCTCAAGATGGATCACCTCATGCAGGAATTATTCTAGCCCATTAACTATCCAAAAATGCTCACATCGCCTTTCAACATGGATTCCATTCCATAGCAAGGAGCCTTATTATAAATAACTCCACCAGACCTCAGGCACAACGCCAGTTTCAGTGCTAAAGCTTTTAGCTAGGTTCACCAACTTCCTGAGCAGCCAAGCCAGCTCACTTTCCTCCACCACCTGAAGCTAACCCAGGATAAGGATAATCTGTCTGGGTCCACCCCACCAGTTGTGGAAACTCTTATGCAGTTTAAATTTACATCTTAGTTCCAGTTATAATTGGTAAGTTCTCCACTTAGGTCAACAACAGCTATCCCCAGGCCTTGTTAACAAATCTTTTGAAACATTTCTTTTACTCTACTAAATTAGCTTTCCTCTGATGATGACAGAGGAATTTCCTTCGCTGCTTCCTGAATTTTTACATGTATATGAATTACCTGGAAAACTTGATAAAATATGAATTCTGATTCAGTCAATCAGGGGTAGGACTAGAGATTCTACATTTCTAGCAAATTCCCAGGTGATCCTGGATGCTGCTGGCGCACAGACCCCATTTGAATTAGCAAATCTCTATAGAGTTTCTTCATTTATCCACACTCCATACGCCTAGGGTAAAGAAGACTGGCAGGAGTTTCCAGAATCCTCACTGATTTGCTAGACTTCCTTCCATCCATAACTCCTCCTCTTTTGAAGCCTTCATCACCTCACTGATAAATTCTCTTCACACTCATCTCCAGATCTCCCTCCCAGGCACTCACTCCTTTCTATTCACTGAACAGATCAGAATCCAGATTACCATCTGTCCATGTATCTCCTCTTCATGAGCAACTTCAATCTCCTTGTGGATGAGTTACTTATGACACTGACTTTCATCTTCTTTCTACTTTACCAATCAACTCAATGGCCACACCATGACCTTGTTATCACCTGAAATGGTTAAAAATTCTATTACCTCAGCCTCCAACAAGAGACTTCTGCTCTGCTCTCTCTCCCACTAAACCTACTCTCCCACCTCGTAGGTGTTTCCACTCCTTGGACACCTCCATACTCTTTTTTTCCCTAATACCACTTGCTTTCACCTCCATTTCTATCTATTCTGGAAACCAGGGTCAACCATCTCTACTCCAAATTCAGTAATAATCTATCCCTAATTCTGTCTTCTGAAACTACTTGCTAAACTCAGTCCTGGTTATACTCATACTTATTGTTTTAATCCTCCTCATCTATAAAGATCTTAGTGAACACACACAGGTAACTCCTCATGCTGAGTGACCCCAGTTGGAGCCAGGACCCTGCTGCCCAATTCTC
Organism: Moschus berezovskii; assembly: GCF_049115385.1. Lineage (NCBI taxonomy): Eukaryota > Metazoa > Chordata > Mammalia > Artiodactyla > Moschidae > Moschus > Moschus berezovskii. Next base: position 128,143,513 of record NC_142488.1, on the reverse strand, counting down.
TTATTTGTTCCCTCACAATTGTTTTTTTGGACACTTCATGCTTTTCAAACTGTCAGGTTATAAAATATAAATGTATTCAGCTCCCATTCCTTTCTAGCAAAATCTTTCTATATCTTTACGCAAACTCTCTTTTTCTTATCTCATGTTATGCTTTGCTTTTTTCTTCCAAAGTTAACCCCAATAATTTTGTTAGCTTAAAACAAACAAATCCCTCTATACTCTTAGTTCTGCTTTGATGTATTAATTTCCCATTTTTTTAAATTATCACACTCTCCCTTCCCATCGGGTCTTTCCTCTCAGCCAGCAGACTCTCTCAGGTCTTCCTCACTAAATGTCCTCAACCAAAAATACTCTCCATAACTTTATTTCTTTCTAACTAGAGATATAATCCCAATTCTACCTTTTATTTTATAAACTCTTAAAAAAGTTGCCTTCATTCATCATCTCTACTTTTTATCATTGATTCTTTCTGAAATCCCCTACAAACATCTACCATATCATAAAGTAAATGCCACACCTGAGTTGGCTTCTGTCACTTCACTGACATTCTCGTAGTTTCCAATCTCAATGGCTTCATCTCCGCCTTTGATGCATTGGCATAATTTACTACTTGATAGTCAGCCTTTGACAGAAACATTTTTCTCCCTTATATTCCCTTATACTCCTCTTAATCTTCCTGTTTCACTATTAACCTCCTCTACTGATTAATCACTTCTGTTTCTCCATCAAACTCTTAATGGTAATGTCCCAAATGGTCTGCCCTTAGCCACCTTTGTTTCTCATTCTGCCCTCTCCCCTTGTATATATCTCTCTTCATGGGCTATCATAGTCATTCCCTCAATCTCAGTTACTTTTTCCATAGCACTTATCATGTTCTGACTTAGGAGATAATTTACTTATTATGTTTATTAATGCTCCCCACCATCTTATCCCTGCTAGAATGTCAGCTACATAAAAGAAAGGGATTTTGTCTGTTTGTTCACTGATGTATACCAAGCACCTGGAAAATCCCTGGAACATAGTAAGTGCTCAGTAGATTTTGTTGAATAATCAGCCATATCTAGATGGCAAAACCTAACCCTTCTCTTGACTACATACCTCCACATTTATCATACCAACATGTCCAGATTAACATGGCCCAAATCAAAGCTATTAACTCCTCCTGTAACAAATTTGCTCGTCTCCCAGTGGTCCCTATCTCTGATCAAGGCACTGCAAGTCTAGAATGTCTGAAGTCATTCTGACTCCTTTATCTTTTCTTACAATGCACAGAAAATCAGTCATCAAGTACTGTGGATTGTAACCCCTCCACCTCCTCCACTTGTACTTCCCATGTTCATCCTCATAGACAACAGTCAATTTCTACTCTTGCCTGCAGCTTTAAAATTGCCTCCTAAAATTATCCTGCCACTAGTTGTTCAGCACCATCTATCCTACACAATATTGCCATCTATCCTACACAATATATACCATCTGTCTTCGATTCATTTTTTTCAGCTTTGTATCAGCTATATTTTTTCACAGTACCTATTCTGTAGATATTTCTAATCCAAATGCTCACATGACCAATGAACATAACAGGAGATTCTAAGAGAATGCAGGTGAGAAGAATGGTGAACCAATTTTCAGAGAATCTGTAAAGATTTGCTAAACAAATGGTGTGACTTAAAATTATCCTTAGTGAGGAATTGAGATATGAAAATAACTAAAGACAAAACTCAGATAAAAGGGTCTTCCCCTCTATTTGAGGGCCTAGATAGGGTTTTCAAAGTTTTCAAAGTGGGATCCATGAACCATCTGCTGTCCAAATCCTCTTGGGTTGGCCCTTGTATCTTCATTTGTAACCAGCGTCCCAGGAGATACTCTTACACATTTAAGGTTGAGAATAACTGACTAAGAGAATAATATCCACATTTTCCGTTTTTGAATCAGGCAAGAAGAAATACCTTTATCCTTTCACTCTGAAGTAACATGTAAAGGATACTGGATTAGGAATCAGGAAAGCTGATCTATTTTCTTAACTTTGCTCCTCACTGGCCTATGTTCTTAGGCAAGTCACTTACCACTATATTCAAATACAGGGGCTGGAGGAGATGACCTCTAAGAATACTTGTCACTGGAGGAGTTACTCTTTCCATTGGAACCATGCCTCATCACCTCATATCCTGCAGTTTCCTGCCACCAAACTGAATAACATTCACTCTGAACAAGAATTATGTGTTAGGAAATAGCTGAGAAAGTGACTCAAATGTCACCTTCTCAGTGAGGTCTTCTTTGTTGATCTTGTCTAAAAGAGTAAGTCCCTGTCTCATGCTTCTTATTCTTCCTACCTAATTTACTTTTCTCCATTACACTTAACACTATATTTTTCAATCTTTCAACCAAGCAATCTTGCTTATTGTCTGTTTCCCCCCCTGGACTGTAAGCTCCATGAGAGCAAGGGTTATGGCTGTTCTGTTCTGTTTACTGCTACATTATCTGGACCTTTAACAACCCCTGGTATATAACAAAATACAGCTTTAAAGTTCTCATCATTCCCTTGGTTACCTCTCCTCCCTCTATCTCCCACTCCCTTTTTCTGGCTTTCTTTCCAATTGTCTCTCTCCTTCTCATCACACTGTACCCTGACCCCTTTACACATTTACAGCTGTGGCAATAAAGATGGGATAAAATGGACATATGGGTAATGGAGGATAATTCATGCTCATTTTCAACTTTTTAGTTTGCCCAAATGAACCTCAGAGGAAGGAAAACTCCTTCCCTAGAATTTTGGAAGAAAAGTTCTTCCAGATCTGAGACCTCTGGCAGAGTTTTCATTGTGCACAAAGGATACCTTGACCTCTGAACCTAAGTTTGAGTGTAATGCTGATGATCTTTGTAAAGAGAGAACCACTAATATGCTTATTTCATAGACAAGAAACAAAGAAAATAACATTCAGTTCAAACAAAAGAATAGGCAATAGTCCCAAAGTATATGTTTCATTGAATTTGAACCTGAATTTACTCAGACTACATTTTGACTTCTTGCAAGAAAGGCTCATTCACAGGACCATGTGGAAGCTAGATTATGAAGTCCATTGAATGTATCTCTGGCTCCACCCTCAGGCATCTTTTCCGTTTCCTCTTTTTTCAGAGCTGCTGAGTCAAGTATTATATCTTCTTTCTACCCCTTTCGGATGGCATTACCCACTTTTTGCCCCCCCAGATACCCTTCATAGGCAAAACTTCTCCATACCTTGGTAGACCAAGGAACCTGGGCCACCATGTTAACAGAAAGGATAAAGCATTTTTTTTTGTCACCTGGGGCTTCCCTGGTGGCTCAGAGGGTAAAACGTCTGCCTGCAGTGCAGGAGACCCGGGTTCGATCCCTGGGTTGGGAAGATCCCTTGGAGAAGGAAATGGCAACCCACTCCAGTACTCTTGCCTGGAAAATCCCATGGATGAAGGAGTCTGGTAGGCTGCAGTCCTACCAGAGGCTGGTAGGCTGGGATTGCAAAGAGTCGGACATGACTGAGCAACTTCCCTTTCCCTTTGGGGCTCTCTACAAAAAAAGCTAATGTTTCCTCCTTTGCTATCAATCTTGTTGGTAAAGCAAAGGATAGAGATTTTTAGTTTGGGAATGAAGAAAGGGATATTTTAGGGTAGACTTATTTTCCATGTCCTTCCAATGCAGCCATGGAAGGAGCTGCCCTCTCTGAAATAAACAAGATGAAATCATCTCTCAAAACCTTAGAAACAAATTTAGCACACAAGATTGTGATTCCATTTAGCCAAATGAAGACTTTCTTGGGATTGATTCAGCAAACTCATGTGAGTCCCTAAGAGTCCCAGGGCCTGGCAGGGTGCTCAGTAAATATGTGCTTAATGAAGATGGGAACCTAAGTCGTATGGAAAGCTGACATTTCATATAAATGTTGGCTGATAGTGAACATAAAGCAACTGTTAAAGATTTGGTTTCAAACTGTAGAAGGGCCAAATGAAAAAAAGATAGTAATTCTAAAGTAGAGATTTATATTTTCATCCAAAATGAATTAAACACTATCGTTTCCTCACTATTGGATCCCCAACAGATTTCAGGTGCCTTGGGATGTGACCAGTGCTATATTTCAAGCTTAGTGCAAGCAAAAAGCACCTCAGTCTCTCAACCTCCCAGCCGATGCTCCTTTCAAGAGGTTAGCAGCAAGCAATTTCCTTAAAAAGAGAAACCCCGTGGCTGGTCAGTTTTTACTCTCAACTGATGAATTAGCTTTTGACCCTTCTGTTTAACTTCTGATTTGGAGAGGATGATAGACCAGGTCACTAAAAGGTAGAGAAGGGGAACTCACAATTTTTCATTTTCAAAGATTGCTGAGAAAAAGATGACTGTAATGAGTCTAAAGCGATTCTTGGGCTTCCTGGTCTGTCTGTTTCCCTGTCCCTAATGCAATTGGGTTGGCTGCAAGTCAGTTATTAAGCATCAACTAGGTATTATGCCCTTTGCTAGATGCTGTTCTTTCCATCCACTCATTCAACAAATATTTACTGAGTACCTACAACAGTAATGCTGTGAGATGCTAGACAAAGGTAGCATGGTCCCTACCCTTCATGTGATTGTAATCAAAATGGTGGGGGACAATTGTTCTGGAAGCAGAAAGCTTCAACTAAATATAATCAAAATGACAGTATAATTTGTCAAAGCCTTACTGTGTGCCTTGCACTGGGCCAGGGACTTGTATGTATGTTATCTGTTTGAATCCTCACAACAGTCTAGGAAGTAGACTCTTAATTATCTTTATTTTACTGATGAAGAAAATGCACATCACAGAGGTAAAGTAACTTGCTCAAGATCATGTAGCTACTAAGTTGCAAAGCTGGGATTTAAAAACATATCTGTCTGATTCCAAAGCCTGTGTTTTTTCCAGAACACAGTATTGCCTCTAGAGAGGCAGTTAAGAGAGCAGTCAAAATTTCCCATCCTAGAGAAACCAGATCTTTCCCCATCATGTTGACTGTCTTAGTTCAGCCTGCTATAATAGAATACCATAGATGGCATGGCTAACACAACAGAAGTTTATTTCTAACAATTCTGGAGGCTGGGGCATCCAAGATCAAGACGCTGGCATATTCAGGGTCTGGTGAGAACCCCCTTCTTGGTTCACAGATGGCTGTCTTCTTGCCGTGTCCTCACATGGTGTAAGTGGGGGAGATAGCTCTCTGGGGTCTCTTTTATAAGGGCATTTATCCCATTCTTGAGGGCTCCATTCTTATGATCTAATCACCTCCCAAAGGCCCCACTTCCTAATATCATTGCTTTGGGGGTTAGGATTTCAATATACAAATTTTGGAACAACAAAAACATTCAGTACATAATGTTTACTTTTGCTCAGGGGTCTCTGTTCACGGTTTGAATTACTATGATTTAAAAATTGCACATTCATCTATTTTTCCCCCAAAGAACCTTTTCCATTAACTTTAAAGGAAATGGATTGTGGAATTTTAACCTGCCTTGTTGAATGACTTCTAATCAGGAATTTCCCTTCTTTAACCATTCAATATGGCAATCAAGAAGAATAAAAAATGTATACACAGTGTTTATGAAACCATGACCTTGAAATAAGTAACTGAGTCAGAGGAGAGGTCCATAGGTTACTGTGATGGGCTTTTCACTGCTTAAGTTTAAGACTTCAGGTACTATCATCACTGAAGCCAAGAAATTACTTATTTATACCTGGATTATGCCCTAGGCATAGGACAAGGGGACAAGACAGCATCTCTCCAGCCAGGATTTTGTAACCATGCTACTCAACCAATGGTGCTGGACTACAGAGAAAATCCTTATTCATACATTCATGTAGGGCCCTTCCCACCTTATGTCTTTGCTCCAACTGTCCTCAAATTTGGAAGATTCTTTCTCTATTTACTTAGAAAAATCTGAAATTTCCATTAAAACTCAACTAAAATTATGCTTTTTGCAAGATGACTTCCCCAAAATTTCAGTCAAAATCAATGCTTCTGTCATTTCTTCATTAACCTATAGCTCTATTTCACAGCTGACTTTTTATCAGAATTCAATTCAGTAAGTATTTTTGCCTCTGTGAGATGGTGAGCTCCGAGAAGCTCAGGGATTTTATCTTGTTCATCTCTGTATTCATCCTAGTATCCAGTACAGTATGTATCAAATACTATACTAAATAGCAAATGCTTATTGAATCATATTTGACTGAATAATAAAAAATTATATCCATTCTTTCGAGACTTCAATTGCTATTCCCATTTCCTACCTGGGACCCAGGACACAAAAGTCAGTAAGGATCCCTTTGGCTTTGGCAACAGACCAACCTGTATTCAAATCAGCACTGCAGCTTCCTAGCTATGCAAACCCAGGCAAACCATTTCTCTCTCTGAGCTTCAGTTCTCTTTATCTATACAATCAGGATAACAACTCTCATGAAATTACCAAAAGGAATAAATGAGGTAGATATGTATGTGCGCGTGGGCGCCACACACTGCACACACACACACACACACAAACCTCAGTTTCTCTTATCTCATCCTTTTTTATGGTAGGGAAAAGGCCTAATATGGGAAAAACAAACATTAACCCAGGATATCAAGGGGTGAGAACCTACAAGTGGCCAATTTACTGGTTCCTTACTATTATCCTAGCACTGTGCGAAGTTCTATAAGGGAGATAAGAAAGAGCCTCTGCCTTCAGAAAGCTAACAATCTATTGGGAGAGGAAAAACTAATTCATGAGAAATACATGTTAAGAACCCCACCAGGCATATGCTAAATGCCCCAAATTTGAACAGACAATAAATGCCAGAGGAGGAACAGGTCTGACAGACTATAGACATATAGAACAGTCTTTGGGACTCTGTGGGAGAGGGTGAAGGTGGGATGATTGGGGAGAATGGCATTGTAGCATGTATATTAGCATATGTGACCAGTCCAGGTTCGACTCATGATGCAGGATGCCTGGGGCTGGTGCACGGGAATGACATGGGGGGAGGATATGGGGAGGAGGGAGGTGGGAGGGGGGTTCGGGAGGGAGAGCACATGTACACCCGGGGCGGATTCATGTCAATGTATCGCAAAACCAGCCAATATATTAATGAAAGGTAATTTGCCTCCAATAAAATAAATTAAAATTAAAAAAAAAAGAAAAAAGCTTAAAGGCCCTGTAAGGAATAGGCTGGAACTTAATGGAAGGAAGAAGAGATTGTAGGCATTCCAGTTAGAAGAAATGACCTATATTCAAATGTGACGATGGAGGTATGTTCAGAGGGTTGGAGAACAGCCAAGGCACTGGACCTACATACTTCAGAGACGAGGTAAGAGGTGTAACAAGTGAGTGTTGGACAGCAGAGGGCCTTGAGTGCCAGATTAGGCATAACAGTACAAATCACTGGCAAAGAGCAGACTAGGGGGTCACCTTATCAGAAAACTGATCTCCAATTTGGGAAGCATTCCTGCTGAGGTCATGCCCTACATATGTATATAAAGTGACCACTATAAGAAGTAGGCAGGACCACTGTGCAGCAGGAAGGAGGCTGGGAGGTGAGTTATCCAGGATCAGACTCCATAGTGGAGGAGACTCGGCTCTTTGTTTCTAAGAGTGGTGACAGGCATCCCTTCCCCCACCGCAGCTGCCCTTGAGGCATGCTGGGGACTGACTCCCCAGAAGGATAATAGAGCTGTCCCAGAGAATCCAATGGGAACAGGCATAGGCAATGCTCTCCTCTCTTCACCCCCATCCAGCCCCAGGCTTCACACCCCACCCTGCACCCATAGAACTGAAGTTTACCGGAAGAGCCCCAAGAGAGGCTTGTTGGCCCTGGACTCTAGGGCCAGGCTGCCTGCTCTCCTCATTTGCCTGGGGTGGGGGGTGGGAGTCACACTGATTGGCTTCCAGCTGGCTTTGCTGAGCTCTTACAATAATAAAGATGGGACTCTTTACCAGTGAGGTCATGAATTGAAGAGCAGAAGTGGGGACAAGCTTTGCACTGCACTATGGGCTGCCCCCACCACCTGCTGGGCAGGAAAGTTTTCTTCGGCAGGAAAGAGAAATAGTGAATGGGGAAAGGCCAGGTGGTGGGGTGGTTTGCTCTGGGAGGCTGGCTGGAATGAGTGTGGTATTGTGAGCCTCTGGCTCTGTGTGGGCAAGCAACAAAGTAGCGGGGACCCCTTATCAGGTGAACTCAAGTGCCCATCAGCTCACTCCATCAATCGCTGCCCCTCCTCCCCCAAGCGTCTCTGGGCTGTTTATTTTCTTAGAAAAAGGGAATCTGCATGTCAGCTCATTTGCATTCTTTGGTCCCAAACAAAACCATATTAAAGTGCCCTGAAGAGCTGGCTAACTGGGAAGGCTGTTTGCCTTGGGGGGAAAAAAAAGTCCTTACATTTGAAAAGGAATCAATGTAGTATTCTATTTTCCTGCCAAGTACAATGCTTGCATTAGAGAAAGAAAATCTCCCATTCACTCTAATCAGACTGAATGTAATGGTTAAGAATCTAGCATCTTTTTCAACAGCTTTTAGATATTTTATGTTTTCTTCATTCTTACCAACTTGTTTTGAGTCCTGTAAATGTAGCCAGAGAATGAAAGGAAGTAAAGAAGGGAGCAAAAGCTTCAGCAGTGGCCTGGTATCCCTCAAGAAGCATGGATGCAGTTGCTTTTCTTACTTGGGAAACAGATGGTGTTTTATGCTTAACACAATCAGCACCGCCTCTCTATCTGTGCCCCTAACCTTCTCCACCTGTGTGAAACCTAATCAGCGCCTAATGAACATACTTGGAGCTGTCTGGATGGAATTAGTCCCAGTAGGAGCCGGCCTTCAGGTACCAGGCACTCTCTTAAAGCTGAGTAGCTGCAAAAGACAAGAAATCTTTACATTAGAGCTAATTAAATAAAGGTCTGCCTCTGCTAAAGATGTTTTGTTTTTTCTCCTCCTAGAAAGTAGACAAGACTCAGTGTATTACATTGTTAAGCTAATGTTGACCCCTCTCTTCACAGCAACCATGGACAAAAGTTTATAGTTTGAATTTCCTCTAAATACATGAGACATCAAATGCCTTTTCTGTCATCTCCACTCAATATGGGCTGCTTTCCCTGGATCATATTTTCCTTTATGTAAATACATGCACACCAACAATGGCAAAGTTCAGGCAAAACTTGCCAGAAGGCTGCCTACCAAACCATTCCCTTTTGCCAAATCTATGATTTTATCCCAATGAAATAAACAGAGGTCTTAGTCAAAGTGCTTACTTAAAACACACACACACACACACTATGGTGTTAGCAAATTGTTACTGACATATTTGAAATTTTATTAAGAATTGCAACAACCTAGAGGCTTCTGGGTAATGTGTAAATCGCTAGGAAGAAGTCCACCATTTTCTGATCAAAAGCTGTTTCTTTTGATGACATAACAAGGTCAATAGGTCATGGTGGCTCCATTACTTCACCTTGAGTTGAACCCATTTGATGACATACCAAAGTATAAATCATCATGGATTAGCCAGAATGCCCCTCTTCTCACCCCAACCATCTCTTTAGAGTTTCTAAGGAATAGGGACCCATAGACTCTGTTCTTACTGTGCCTTCATCTCCCTACAGATTTCAATGGAGGGTCATGCTAGTGCTCCTCACCCATTACCTTTAGGATCAGAAGGAGGCTAATTTCCCTCCCAGGCTCATTTCCTTGTCATCCCCTAGAGTTCTATAAATCTCTAAATAGGAGGTCAGCAAACTATAGCCCTTGGACCAAATCCTGCCTGCTGCTTGTTTTTGTAAATAAAGTTTTATTAGAACACAGTTTGCCTATTTGTTTATTATAGCCTATGGCTGTCCCAGTACAATAGTGAAATTAAGTAGTTGTGACAGAGATTGTGTGGCCCACAAAACCTAAAATATTTATCCAGCCCTTTACAGAAAAAGTTTGCTGACCTCTGTTCTAAGGCTTTGTGTTGTAAAGTGCTAGTTGGGCTACGCTAGTCTTTCTGTGGAGCTAGTTGTATTCATATTTTGAAGATTTGGTGGTTACTATCTTTATCTAAACTTGCCTCAGCACCTATTTACCCTCAATTCACAGTAGGTAGGAAACAATGAAACAGTGGCGATTTTTAATTTTACTTAACCAGATCCAGAGAGAAATGAAGCTTATGTTCTGTGCTCTTGCCCATCTGCCTTTATCTTGTTGGAGAAGGTGAGATAGGAGAATCTGATATCTTTCCTCTCAGATCTATGTGGCACATAAGAAACCACAAATCACTTCTTTTTAGCAGAAAACACAAGTGACAAAGATGCTTCAGAGGACAAGAAAAAACAAGGGTAGGAGTCCACTGAGAGAACTTGACTCAAAACCCAACACTTTGTATTGACCCTGAAACAGCTCCAAAAACCTCAATATTCCTTTTGGCCATGGCTTTAGCTAACATGGGCTTAAAAGCTTTCCCTAAAAATTGTTCCCCATTTTTGCTTGTGTTTGTTCCTCAACTTGGGAAAAAATTATACAGCTATATTGCATTTCTAAACACGATAAGCTTCAAGGAAGAACCTGCTATAACTGAAAGTCATTGGGAAATATGGATTTAAATAAAGCTCAGCAACAGAGCAAGCTGTATTTCCAAACCAGGAAGAATTTGTACCCTCCAGGGAAGTCTTTGGCTACTTGGTAGCTTTATTTTTCTAAAACACTAATAGAAACTTCGATTCAATATGGAAAAAGCTTTTTAAGTGAGAGAAATAATCATTATGAGAAAAGAGCTATTCTTTCTACATAGTATTAAAAACGATAATTGTAAAAATATTCAAGGACTTAAATATGTACCAGCCACTATTCCAAGTACTTTACATGTATCACATCTCATGTAATCCTCACAACTTTCTGAGGTTTCTATAATTTTTATTTTTAATTTTTATTTATTTTTATTCCTATATTACAGAAAAAAAGTTCTGAAATCAGAAGGAGGTCAAGTAACTTGCCCAATGTCACAACAGCTAATAAGTGGTTGAGTTGGGATGAAAATATCACTTACTCCAACTCTTCCACTAAATCAGGAGCGCATGTACCTTGAGTTCTCCTTCCAGCAATAGGAGTGGATTTCCTTGAACCATTCATACTCTCAAACTTGCTTCTCTACTGTCCAGCAGCAAATGCTATATGACATCTCTCTGGGTCGTTAAATTAGAGAAAAGCTAAGCAATTCTGGCTGGGTTCTAGCCCATGGGCTATGTTACAAACTGCCTTGAACATAGCAGAGAAGGAGGCTGCCTGCACAGGAGAAGCATCTGAGGAGTGCCTACCACTGAAGCAGTCCTTTCTTTAATAGTCCTCTGGCCCAAGGCATTGTTTTCCTGAAACATGTTGGGTAAAACATAATAGTCTTCCACTTAGCAAGGAGAAATGAAAGCAGGGAAGAAAAAGAAGTTAGAAGATGGTTGCTGTAGTCCAGGGGGGACACAATAAGGATCTTCATGGTGGCAGAGGTGATGGAGAGGAGGTGCCAGAATCAAGATATTATGAAAATTATGTGACCTTGTAATTGTGTTGATGAGGATGGGCTAACTGCTGTAGCATATAAACTCTGAAATGTATAATCACTCAAACCTCAAAGAAGTTTCTTTCCTGCTCATATAACAGTACTGGGCACCTGAAGAGCAGTCAGATCAGTCCTTATACATGCAGGGTGCCAGGCTGACAGCAATCCACCATCTTTAATATGTGGGTTCCCAGGTTGTCCACGGGGCCATCTCCATTGCAGCCAGAGAAACACCTACTTCTCTAAAGCAAATACCTTTCTGTGAAGAAAAATATTGACTTCAATGAATGATATTCATCAGTTTTTTTTTTCATGCACCACTCTCTGTTTTCTCCTAATACGCTGGACATATCTCTTTCATAGCAGTTATCACACTACACTGAAATTGTAAATTTACCCGTTGCCCCACTAGAAGATGTATTCTTCGAGAATGAACACCTTGTCTCATATACATCTCCACACATTTAGTGAAAGTGTTAGTCGCTCAGTCATGTCTGACTCTTTGAAACCCCAGGGACTATAGCCCTTCAGGCTCCTCTGTCCATGGAATTCTCTAGGCAAGAATACTGGAGTGGGTTGTCATTTCCTTCTCCAGGGAATCTTCCAGACCCAGGGATTGAACCCATGTCTCCTGCATTGCAGGCAGATTCTTTACCATCCTAGCTATCAGCACTCTGCTGAGAGTACAGTAAATGCTCAACAAAAGTCAGCTTTAAAAATGAATAAATGAGTGAATGCATGAAGTCATATTTCTTAATACCCATGGCTTCTCATCTTCTCAATATAAAGATATTAGCCTTCCTAAGATCTGCTGCTACTGCTGCTAAGTCACTTCAGTCGTGTCCGACTCTGTGTGACCCCATAGACGGAAGCCCACCAGGCTCCCCCGTTCCTGGGATTCTCCAGGCAAGAACACTGGAGTGGGTTGCCATTTCCTTCTCCAACCTTTTGAAAGTGAAAAGTGAAAGTGAAGTCGCTCAGTCGTGTCCGACCCTTAGCGACCCCACGGACTGCAGCCTACCAGGCTCCTCCATCCATGGGATTTTCTAGGCAAGAGTACTGGAGCGGCTTGCCATTGCCTTCTCCAATCTACCTATGATCTACCTACCGATCTTCTCCTAAGATCTACCTTTATGTTATATAAACTAGCCCACAGAACAAAAGGGTACAAGTTGATCTAAAATAAACTGAAAATGGGGGTAATAGTCTATCCATGGCCTTTCCCATCTTCCTAACAACTCAAATTCAAAACTGAAACTTTTTGGCCAATAGAAGTACTAACACTGTCTAGCAAGCAACCCTGTGAAGGGTGAAAAGCCAAATCTCCCCTGGATTTGGTTAGTGTACCGGGAATAATTGAATAGTTTAAAACATGTCTGCCTTGTAACTTGGCTAGCCTTTATAACAATGAAAATTCACAAATGTGTCTAGGGAGTCATTTATGCACTGGAGTACCATATAAGAAACCCAACTGCATATAATAAAGTATATAATGCACATAAACATTTAATGAAGAGTAAAAGCATTGCCAGGCCTCTCCAGGAGCAGCCCTTGACTCATACCCTCCCCTGAGATCCCCTACAGAAGGAAAGGGTTAACCAGATGTTCCACTCCTGCAGAAATGGGAGGACCTAAGCCAGCTGCAGATGGTACAAAAGTAGGAAATGAGAGAGCAAGGCCTGGGGCTGAATTGTAGTGAATGGGGGCAGGCTCATCCACTGGTAGTCAGCAATAATGGCTTCAGGGGTTTGGCCTGATTTCCCCCAGTAAGAAAACCAGGTCAGCAATTGGCAGACTTCAAGGTACCTGTGTAATACTGTGCTTCACTGTTTGAGCTGTTGAGTCAAGTAGATCAGGAGTTGAATCCTGGCCCTACCACTTACTAGCTGTATGACCTTGAGCAAGTCACTTAACCTCTCTGAAGCTCAGTCTATAAGTTGGAAGCAATAATACTCCCTATCTCCCAAGGTGGTTATGAGAATTCTGTGAGATAATGCAAATGAAAGTGCCTGAGCTCTACTAAGACCTCAAGAAATGATAGTGGTTGCCATTTTTATTATTAGAATCCAAAGTCAGGAGTATTTACCCTTAGGTTTTCATCTAAAGATTTTATTATAATTTTAGCTCTTATGTTTAAGCCTTTGATCCATTTTGAGTTCGTTTTTTAAACTTATTTATTTTAATTGGAGGCTAATTACTTTACAATATTGTAGTGGTTTTTACCATACATTGACATGAATCAGCCATGGGTGTACATGTGTTCCCCATCCTGAACCCCCCCTCCCACCTCCCTCCCCATCCCATCCCTCAGTGTCATCCCAATGCACCGGCCCTGAGCACCCTGTCTCATGCATCGAACCTGGACTGGTGATTTATTTCACATATGGTAATATACATGTTTCAATGCTATTCTCTCAAATCATACCACCTTGAGTTTGTTTTTGTACACGGTATAAAGTGAGAGTCCAACTTCACTCTTTTGCATGTGGATATCCAGGTATCCTAACACTACCTATTGAAGAGACTAGCCTTTCCCCATTGAAAAGTGGTCCTGACATCCTTATTGAAAATCAGACAATCATAGATATATGGGTTTCCATTCCATTGATCTAAATGTTTATCCTTCTGCTGGCCTCCTAAAATTCCAACTTTCGGCTTTGGGATTTTGAGCTCCATCTTCTGCTGGCACACTTTGCCTCTCCCTCCAGATAATCTCTTGCACAGTCTTTTTTAAAGATGTCCCCAAGCTGATTTTCCGGTATGTCCATAGCACAAAAGCAAATCATCCATAACACCAAAACAATGCATCTCCTTTCTCCCTCTGCTGCTTTTATTTTTGCTTCCTTCTCCATCCCCTTCTCTTCTTCCTCGGGTCTACAGACAGTGACTTTAGATTTCTCAGACAAGAATTAGGTACTGTGTTTTGTTTCTCCTAATCTTCAAAGGACACATATCAAGCTTTCAGAATCATCTCTTCTAAGTCCCTCTTGTTTGACAAAAGGTGTGGGGAAGGTCCCCATCTCCCCATACTAGGTGAGGAACAGTGGAGAAGTGACAGAGCATGCCACTGCCATCCAATATTTCTCTACAAAGGAATGCTCTCTCTCTATTTCTTTAACTTCAACCCTTTAATACCTTCAAGATTGCTGATGGGATATGGATTGCAAAACTTGTTTCTAGAAATCTCCATTGCAAGTCTCATATAAAGGGCCCCACTTTAAAACTGAGGATGTTGTTCTCAATCTTTTGGGGCCTAAGCTAAAACTGATATGTAAAGAGTCCTGTTTTAATATCCCTTTACAAATGAAGAATGAATAAACAAATGAATGAATGAATATCAGCTTCTTTCTTCCACTCCCTGCCACCTTTTAGTTTAATTCATTGACCAGCATTGTGCAGCTAAATTTTATTGATGTTGAGCAACAATCTGCTGTGTCAGTCTGAAGAATCAAGTCCCAACAATGATAATATTTTTAAAAATCATAAGTATAAAGTCTTGATAGCTAATAAGCAAATATTTCTTTAAATTGAATGGATCTCTGATTTCAAGTTGGTACAAATATTTCTGCCTCTGTTCCTCTTGAAAAATCACATAAAACCAATAAGAGGAACAGAAAGCAGCAACACAAACTCTATCTTCGATGAAACTAGGTATGGTAGCTAGTCTCTAAAGATGATTCCTTGCAATTCCTCTGTTCTCCTGTTCTTTCTCACATCAGCAGTTGGAGTTTATTTTCCCTCCCCTTGAATCTCAGCTACTTGTAAATGGCTTTGACAAATGGAATACAGCAAAAGTTATATTCTGAGAGTGATGAGCACAAGTTTTAAGAGGACTCACAGCATTCATGTCCTTCTTTTAGGAAACTGGGTACCATCCAATCAGAGTTCAAGCCAAATGGAAATGTCACATGGAGGAGAAGCAAAGGCACTCTGATTGAAAGTTCTAACTGAACTAATGGTCAACAGTTAGCACCAACTGCCAGCCATGTGAGTGCACCATATAAGGGCATTCTAGCTCAGTCAAGCACGTAGACGACTGCAGTTTCAAATGACATCTCATGGAGAGACCAGTCAATGGGCAAAACCTTGAGAAATAAAAAGAATGTGATTATCATTTAAAACCACTATATTTTGTAATAGTTTGCCACACAGTAATAGATAATGAAACACTTGGATATATCTGCATCCCCAAACCACAGTACTTAGAGGTGGGAAGTAGGTGGAAGAATGATAAATGATTCATTAGAGGGGAGGAAATTAAAACATAAGTGCCTGCAAAGGGTGGAAGAATGGTAATCAATACTGGAAAAGCAAGGCATTCAAAATTTCAAGTGAATTTGGTATGCAATAAAATTATAAAGCAAGCGCATGGTAAAGATAGCTTCAAATGTGCAAGTGCAAAATTTATCTCCATAAAAAACTTTCAAACTCTAGAAGCTTCTGGAGGATATGTTCTACAAAATACAAATGCAAACCAAGAAAATAGAAGACATGGGATTCAGAAAACAGAAACTCTAACAATAAGGAAGTGAAGGTAGAAACACAGATGTCAGCCATGAAGCAAGTCAGATGGGGGGTTTCAGAAGGGATGCTTCCAGGGAAAATCAGAAATGAAAAATATTCTTTTTATGTTTCATCTAATAAGCATCTACGGAGAAGGCAATGGCACCCCACTCCAGTACTCTTGCCTGGAAAATCCCATGGATGGAGGAGCCTGGTGGGCTGCAGTCCATGGGGTTGCTACAAGTCGGAAATGACTGAGTGACTTCACTTTCCCTTTTCACTTTCATGCACTGGTGAAGGAAATGGCAACCCACTCCAGTGTACTTGCCTGGAGAATCCCAGGGACGGCAAAGTGGTGGGCTGTTGTCTATGGGGTCACACAGAGTCGGACACGACTGAAGCGACTTAGCAACAACAACAATAAGTATCTATGGAGAAACTATTACTTTTTAAGGCTATTCTAGGTCCTGAGGATATAGTTATAAACAAAATTAAGTTTCTAACTTTTTGAAATTTGCATTCTAGTGGAGCTTAAGGCTTATGTCATCTGACAAGTTATGGAAAATTGTTACAAATCTCTTAAGGTATGCTGGTAATTTTTACCAAGTGTGACACAAATCAAAAGAAGTAACATGAAAGTCAGTCAACAAGTAACTTCAGGAAAAGCAAAAAGTTGAAAAAGAAAGTAACTGTAGTCTTTGTTCACCAATAGGTTCAGTAGTGAATGATATTTGTATAAACACAGTAGTAAAAGTATAGTAGATTTAAACAAAAAATGAGATATATTAGGAATATATGGCATGGGGAAGAGAAAAGTAAACATGTGAGCTATCCAGATTTGACATAATAGAGAATCAGTATGTAATGTCTAAACTCTATTAAAAATGTGTTTATGTGTATATATATATATATATATATATATGTATATAATTGAAAAATGGAAATAAATATTAGAAGAAATAGCTATAGATTTAAAAGGTTGCCACTAGTGAATGAGATGGGGCAAAGGACTGATGTTTTCCCTTAAAGGCCTTTTAGCATTATCAGACCTTAAAAAGAATTTTTGCATGTAACACTTTGATGTTAAAAGATATATTTTAAAAAGGAGCTGAATAGATCTGTTTATTGGAACTGTTTCCTAGAGCTGCACAGGAGATATGATGAGTGTTAACTTTGCCAAACATTAGATTTTGTTGTTGTTTAATCGCTAAGTCACATCTGACTCTTTCTGTCCTCATAGACTATAGCCTGCCAGTTTCCTCTGTCCATGGGATTCTCCAGGCAAGCATACTGGAGTGGGTTGCCACATTCTTCTCCAGGGGATCTTCCTGACCCAGGGATCGAACACACGGCTCCTGTATTGCAGGTTGATTCTTTACCTCCGAGCCACCAGAGAAGCCCAAAGGTTAGATTTAAAGGTGATTATCAGTTTTTTATGCAAGCTATACTACTAGCCAACAACTACATTTTTAACTGGGTCACCATCTTTATACAACCATGAATGCTTATGCAACCAGTTGAATATTTTATTGCATTTTGTTCTCTTGTTTTATAAAAATGGCTGTAAATGGAAATGAGAATCTCATAAATACAACCCAGAGACAAAGATCATTAGACATACCCAAAGTACCAGATTTTTAACTTAATTCTGACATGTATTGGGTTTAAATTAGCTAACTGCAGGTACAATTATGAATTTAAAATTCAGTTTAAAACATATGGAAAATTCTAGCCTTATTAGCCATTAAAGTGTGTGTCTAAAATGCAAACTATAATTACCAAATAAAAACTGTTTTAGCTTTCTCAGAACAGTACTAACTTAAATCATGCAAACCAACTGCTTGACCTTGGTACGTTAGACTTTCACCCAAATTTTCAAGCAGACATTATAGAAGAAAACTGGGGGCTGGAAATGGGGACTACTATGTGGTAGGTGGAGACTGAGAGTTAGAAGCATGTTTATAACTAGGTCTTGTCTCAGGCCCCTAAAAATCTAAGTATATTCTTGTTTTCCTCTCGATTACCATATTTCAAAATGGATAAATTAATGAAGAAACAAGAAATGTAGAGACTTTCTCACTAAATATAAAAAGAATCAGACATGATTTAGCAACTAAACAACAGCAGTAATAGGACAGCAGATACTAAGAAATTCACATGTATATAATGCTAAGAATACAGGATATTTCAAAAATTATGCACCACAGAAATCTCACAATTGTACTAAAGTCATTCATTTACCTACTTTCTTGGTGAAGACAAACTACCAAAGTTACCCCAAATGAGAGAATGGTGAGTAACTGCTAAGCACTTTATTGGTCATTTTCCATCAATTTTGCACATGCACATGTATGTATACACACAGAGACAATGTTGAAAAGCCCATCATTAAAAATATAACCCCTAAGGGGATTTTGTTCACTTTTACAAACTCAAAACCACCCTCTTATATTTTTTATGGCATCCCACCTATAATTTACTTTGTAAAGAAAAGTTTCTGAGCAGAGATCCTAATAGAATAGGAAGGGATATGGCAATCACCTCAACCAGAGATTCTGAACCTTGTGTGTGTTACAGGGGAGCAGTATAATGTATATGTATACATTTCTCTACAGCAGCCATAATATTTATCAGGTTCTCAGTAGTGTCCATAACTCAGAAAGGGTAATATTTGAGCCTGAGGGTGGTGATTTGCCAGACACACAGTGGCTGAATGACACTAAAACTCATTTTGCCTAACTTCTATCCACTATACCATTGAACCTAGCCCCAAATCCATAAGCTACCACTATGTCTAATGGCATGAAACATATCCAAAGAGTGTTCAGCTCTTTACTGATGAGAATGAGGGGCATAACCTTAAAATATTAATATAACTCAATAGTAGGAATTCATTGGTGCATAACTTTCTTCCACCAAGGCAATTTCTTTCCCAAGGTTGGCAGAGGCCTCTCTTGTCCATTATTATGAACAGTTCCCTTTGTGAGAGATATAAAACATTCTTGAATGCTAACACAGAAATATGCACTTATGTGTCTGAACTTTTCAAACAGGAATAGAATCATAGGTCCCCATCTTGTTTCTACCCTACTCTTTCATCTCCTCCTACCCCAACATAAATCCTGGAGAGATAATTGCTTCTCAACTTTGCATGGTTTCTGCCTATTCAATATTGACTCCTTGGCAGGAACTCTCATCAAAGATTTTGAGCCTGCAGGTTGTTGGAGTACAAACCATACTACCTGGGCTCAGAGTAGTAAATGTTACAATCCAAACATTTCTCAAGAGGCCAACATGTACATTTGAGGCAGACGTAACTTTTGGCCTTTGCTGGTCAGAGCAATTTAGGCCAAGTGAGCTAAATATGATCGACTATGTATCTATTCCAAAAGCTCTGCAAACTAATCTCCTTAACTGCTAATACTTATTTTAAAAGGTACAGTTTGGGCATATCCAAAACCACAGCTCAGTTTGATGATTCTGTACTACAAAGCAGAACAAAACTCTCCAGAAAGAGATTTTGCAAATTCCTTTGGATTTCCGTAATGTAATGAATGTCTTGTACAATATTTATTGCTGTGGGCTTAGCTTTGTATTTTTAACTCTCTTTGTCTCCTGACAAACTATAATTACATGCTCAAACTATAGTCTAAATTTATCTTATTGTAGTTTTCTGGTAAAATACTATGTACTACATACAACATTTATATTTATAAAGTCTATGATAGAGGCAGAAATAAGTTGTTTAGACCTTTAAATTGGGGTGTGAGGAAGAGAAGGGACAAAATAAGTGAAATTCAGGAGAATTCTGTGTCAAAGGGTATGTGTTAAATGCTGTCATGAATGTCAGTGCATGAGATGATAGGATAATTATTCATTATCATCTCTTTTGTGCTGATATCTTGGAGTCAGGAGCCTTGTTTGGTTT
Organism: Moschus berezovskii; assembly: GCF_049115385.1. Lineage (NCBI taxonomy): Eukaryota > Metazoa > Chordata > Mammalia > Artiodactyla > Moschidae > Moschus > Moschus berezovskii. Next base: position 128,123,559 of record NC_142488.1, on the reverse strand, counting down.
GCTCCCTAGTCTTGCCATTAACTGCCTGGCCGCTGAAGTTTGAATGCCTCATTTGTTAAATACGGTAGCTGGACTCAATGATCTTGAAGATAACTTCTAGCTATAAAATGCTACAATACTCCACATAATAAGGAGCTGGAAATGTTTTTACACACACACAAAGTATATGCTTTCACTACACCAGCCTTCTAGAACCACTACCTATAAAAATACCTGCACATTTTGAAAGAAGAGAAAAAGTATTTTGGAGAATTGCTAATCTCAGAAGATAAATACATCTATAACACAGCTTTTATGCTTGCTTATCTACTTAATAACCAAGATTTTTTTTAAAAAAAAGATTAATGAAGAACCTGCACTGACGGATACTTAAATGTTTCTTAAACCAATAATAACTAAAACAGCATGATACCAGCAGAGGGCTAGACTGGTTGATCAATGGATAAGAAAAGAAAGGATAGAAACAGTCCCTAAAGTACATACTAATGTAGTATTCAGTAAGGACAATATTTCAATTCAGTGGGGAAAGAAAGATACTGGGACAATTGTTATCTCTTTGGGGATAAACTGAACCAACATCAATTCTAGATGATATAAAAAGTTAAAGGTTAAAAAACCTGAAGCTATAAAAACTAAACGAAAACATAATATTGGGGTAAAGAAAATATTCTAGGTATAACACCAAAGACAAAACTATAAAGATGCAAAGATTTGACTACATAATAATAAAATAGCCTGTATGTCAAAAAATGTCATAAACAAAATTAAGATGCAAACAACAAAGTCTCTAATATATCAGTTCAGTTCAGTTCAGTTGCTCAGTCGTGTCCGACTCTTTGCGACCCCATGAATCACAGCACGCCAGGCCTCCCTGTCCATCACCAACTCCCGGAGTTCACTCAAACTCATGTCCATCGAGTCGGTGATGCCATCCAGCCATCTCATTCTCTGTCGTCCCCATCTCCTCCCACCCCCAATTCTTCCTAGCATCAGAGTCTTTTCCAGTGAGTCAACTCGACGCATGAGGTAGCCAAAGTATTGGAGTTTCAGCTTTAGCACCACAGTTCAAAAGCATCAATTCTTCGGGGATCAGCTTTCTTCACAGTCCAACTCTCACATCCATACATGACCAAGGGAAAAACCATAGCCTTGACTAGATGGACCTTTATTGGCAAAGTAATGTCTCTGCTTTTTAATATGCTATCTAGGTTGGTCATAACTTTCCTTCCAAGGAGTAAGCGTCTTTTCATTTCCTGGCTGCAATCAGCATCTGCAGTGATTTTGGAGCCCCCAAAAATAAAGTCTGACACTGTTTCCACTGTTTCCCCATCTATTTCCCATGAAGTGATGGGACCAGATGCCATGATCTTTGTTTTCTGAATGTTGAGCTTCAAGCCAAACTTTTCACTCTCCTCTTTCACTTTCAGGAAATGCTTAAAATCAACAATAAAGGACAAACACTCCAATGTTTTTAGATTTTTTTTAAGATTTTTTTTTGATGTGGACCATTCTTAAAGCCTTTATTGAATTTGTTACAATATTGCTTCAGTTTTGTCTTTGGTTTTTTTGGCTGCAAGGCATGTGGAATCTTAGCTCCCTAAACCCACACCTCCTGCGCTGGAAGGCAAATTCTTAATCACTGGCCTTCCAGGGAAATCCCTGTTTGTAGATTTTTTGATGATGGCCATTCTGACTGGTATGAGGTAATACCTCATTGTAGTTTTGATTTGCATTTCTCTGATAATTAATGATGTTGAGCATCTTTTCATGTGTTTGTTGACCATCTGTATGTCTTCTTTGGATAAATGTCTGTTTGGGTCTTCAAGGCTTCCTTGGTGGCTCAGATGGTAAAGAATCCACCTGCAATGCAGGAGACAGGGCTTCAGTCCTTGGGTTGGGAAGATCCCCTGGAGAAGGGAATGGCTACCCACTCCAGTATTCTTGCTTAGAGAATTCCATGGACAGAGGAGCCTGCCAGTTCATGGGATCTCAAAGAGTAGGATATGGCTGAGCAAATAACACTTTCACTTTCACTTTTTAGGTCTCCAGCCCTTTTTTTTTTCCTTTTGCCCACACCATGCAGCATGTAGGGTCTTCGTTCCCTGACCAAGGATCGAACCAAAGCCCCCTACAGTGGTAGCTCAGAGTCTTAGCATTGGACTGCCAGGAAAGTCCCTTTAACCTCTTTTATGATTGGGTTGTTTGGATTTTTGTTTTTTTATATTGGGCTGCATGAGCTATTTATATATTTTGGATATAAATCTTTTTCCAGTTGCTTCATTTGCAAATATTTTCTTCCATTGTGATGGTTGTCTTTTTATCTTGTTTATGGTTTTCTTTGCTGTACAAAAGCTTTTAAGTTTAATTAGGTCCCATTTGTTTATTTTTGTTTTTATTTTCATTACTCTAGGAGGTGGGTCAAAAAAGACTTTGCTGTAATTTATGTCAAAGTGTGTTCTGTCTGTGTTTTCCGCTAAGAGTTGTTTTTTTTTGGTGGGGGCATGCGGGGCAGTGCGGGGCGGGGGCACGCGGTGGGGGGGTGGGTGGGAGGGGCCCGCTAAGAGTTTTATAGTGTCCACCCTTACATTTAGGTGTTTAGTTTAGAAGCATTTGTATAGAGATGGAGAAGGACAAGTAATGAGAGAGTTTCAGGGAAAAGGCACTGTCCTGCACTACTGGTAAAAGAGTATATTAGTATGCCTTTCTGTCGAGCAATTTGGCAATATGCATGAACGTGAAAGTTGCTCAGTCATGCCAGACTCTTTGTGACCCCCATAGACTATACAGTCCATGGAATTCTCCAGGCCAGAATACTGGAATGGGTGGCCTTTTCCTTCTCCAGGGGATCTTCCCAGCCAGAGATCAAACCCAGGTCTCCCACATTGCAGGCGGATTCTTTACCAGCTGAGCCACAAGGGAAGCCCAAGAATACTGGTAGCCTATCCTTTCTCCAGTGGATCTTCCCGATCCAGGAATCAAACTGGGGTTTCCTGCATTGCAGGTGAATTCTTTACCAACTGAGCTATCAGGGAAGCAGGAGACCTGGGTTCAATCCCTGGGTTGGGAAGATCCCCTGAAGAAGGCAATATGCATATAAGATCTTAAAAACAGATATACTCCTCAACCCCACCATTCTATTCCCAAGACTATCCTCAGGAAATGATAAAAAAATATACAAAATTAATAATAATAGCAAATATTTTTTGAATACTTACTAGGTATCAGGACCTGTTCTGAGAACTTTACATGTATAACTCATTTAATTCTCACAACTTTCTGAGATTGATAACATTTCATTCAAATCTTTGAGTTTATATATGTTTTCTCCCAACATCGGGTAGCCTCCTATCAGACTTATAAACCTCCCCGTCAGGCTACTATCTTTGGTCAATTGGTATGGAATCCAAGCTTGCCGCAGCCCTCCCCTCTCACAGAGCAGGGGTTTTGCTGTAACCAGGTCTCGTCTGTTCTCTCCAGGTACACCCTCCACCGTGGGAAACCAGGCACCTGAAGGTCAGTTGCCTTCAATGTGTGAGGCTCCTGACCTCAGGTAGTCAGACTTCTTTATAACTTTGGCCACAGAGTCGTGCTAATTTGCATTCTCGAATGCCTCACTTCCCAGCCCTTTTGGTGATGGCCAAGACCCAAAGCAGAGCTTTCCCAACACCACAAGAGTACACTTAGATCAGTGTCCCATATGACTCAAAGGGAGCTGGAAACCTCGTCAAAGAGGTAGCTTGTGAGATTTCCAGCCTCATTTCCAATCATCATTCCCTGGGTTCATAAACACATCATATACCCTCTGTGGACAACGTTCCAAGAGAAACTGTGGATAAAAATCTGCTTGAAGCAGTACATTTCATCTATGGACATTTTTTGAAGGCTCACCTGTGGAACACTGAAAAATGACTGGGAAGTTGGCCAGCTATAACATGTAACATGATATAAACACCCAAAGGACTAAAGAAAGCCTTTGACTAAATGATCTGTGTTGCCATTAGGTTACAACCCAGCAGGATACATTCCAACCTAGAATAATCTCATCGCACAGTTACAAAAGTATACAAGTTAAGAGGTCTAGCTCTGAGGTCGAATAGAGCCAGGTTCAAAGTACAGATTTAGAACTCCTTGAATGATTTGAACCTCAGTTTTCTCATCCAAAAAAATAGGATTAAAAATAGTGCCCATATCACTAGGTGTGCAAGGCCTAAATTAGACAATACATGTAAATACACACAGCACACAACCTACCACAGAAGTATCCCAGAATGTTAATGATGATAATGATCTGTGGCAGAAACTACTTCATTAATATGCATGCTCTCTTTTTTTGCTGGCACCCAACTAGACTATACTTCTCAACTTCCCTTGCAGTTAATAGTAGTCGTGTCTGGCTAATAAAAAGTGGACAAAAGTTATGTGCAACACTTCCAGGCCTTTCCCTTACCTGCAAAATCCTCTATGCTCTTTCCTCTCCCACTTGCTATATGTTGATACCCAGAGCAACCTTGGATAAACCAAGCTGAAGATGTCAGAACCTCTACCAGCCTTGGTGCCTAAATGCATACACAGAGCAGAGCTTAGTCATGGCTACCACTGACTAGAAATACCAATATGGGACCAGTACGTAACCAATACGTAAACTTCCACTGTGTTAAGGCACCAAACATGGAGGGTTTATTGGTTACAGCAGCTAGCATTACCCTAGCTAATATACTGTCCACATCACCAAAGAGCATATCTGAAATGATATTTAAAGATCACCTCCATGATGCAGGAGACACTGAAGCTCTGAGTCACTGCCCAAGGCACCTCAAAGGATCTTTTCTTTCAACTAGGCCCTGACCTTTCACATATGGTGCTAATAAAAAACTATAGGATTAAAATACTCTCTGTTTGCGTAGTTAAAGCCAGATCTATTCCTAGAGAAATTTAGTACAGATAGTTCTACTGGGCAGTACAGCAGAATGGAATGAAAACAAGAGAGCCCTTTCTGTGGTCATGTTGTTGTTGTTGTTCAGTTACTAAGTCATGTCACAAACATTTGTTAGGCAACTATCTTGTGCTGTCTTAGCCCTATACTTGTCAGCATGTGACACTAACCAACCCATCCTCAAGAAGTTTACAGTCTACCTATCTTAGTTCAGGCTGCTATAACAGACTGGCTGGGTTAAAACAGCAGACATTTATTTTTCATAGTTCTGAAGGCTAGAAGTTCAAGATCATGGTGCCAGCACAATCAGGTTCTGGTGAGAACTCTCTTCCAGTGTGAAGAGGGGAGTCTTCCACTGTGCCCTCATTGGCAGAAGTGGAGAAGGATTTTTCTAGGACCTAATTGTAAGGACACAAATCACACTCATGAGGGGTCCAACTATCATGATTTAATCACCCTCCAAAGGCCACACCTCTAAATATCATCACACTTGAGATATGTTTTCAACATATGAATTTTATGGGGCACAAACATTCAGTCCACTACACTAGCTGAAACCATACAAAAGATTTTAGAGGTGCAGAGTTACACAGTATAGTCGGCCCTCTGTATCGTTTCCACATCTGCAGATTCAACTAATCACAGATTGAAAATACTTTCTTAAAAGATGATCCAAAAGGCAAAACTTGAATTTGCCACACCCCAGCAACTATTTCCATAGCATTTACACTGTATTTATAACTATTTACATAGTATTTACATTATATTAGTTATTATAAATAATCTATAGATGATTTAAAGTATATGGGAGGATGCAAGTAGGTTATATGCAAATATGCCATTTTATACAAGGGGCTTAAGCATCCACAGATTTTGGTATCAGTGGAGGTCCTGGAATCCATCCCTGACAGATACCGAGGAAGGACTGTACTGACAATGCAGACACTGTAGGCATGAAGAGAATGGAGAGATTGATAGAGGATAAACCAATAGGAGAAGACCTCATAGAGAAATGTAACTTAGGTTAGGCCTCAAAAGACTCTCAAAAGTTGGCTAAGCAGAGAGACCATATACATAGACACATATGGGTAATTAAAGGAAAAGGAGAGTGATGTCTAAACTACCAAGATAATTATGTCAGTGAACACCTTGCTTCTTCTGCTCACCCACTTCTGCATTTATCCAGCAATATTAATACTTGAATAATGAGAACAATTTTGTGCCAAGAACTTTGGTAAGTACTTTTCATCCATTATCTAATATCACCTTCACTGTAACTCTGAGTGAGGTGCTAGTGTCCCCATTCCACAGATGAGAAAACCTGAGATGAGGTTCAAAGAGGTTTAGTTAGTTAATTGTCGAAAGTCCCACAGTTAGGAGGTAGTAGAGGTAGAATTCAAATTTGGTTCTGTGCTCTTAATAGCCAAACTATACCACAACAACTAATTTGGAAAGATGGATATAACATCTCTAAGGATAGGAAGTTAAGACTAGAGGGAAATTTCTCATTTTCCCCAAATTGGGCATAGTATGGCAAAAGTGCTGGACAAGTTGGAAGATTTGGGTTTAAATGCTCATCAACTAGCTGTGACCTCAGATGATATTAATATCATCTGAGGACATTAATAAGTCTCTGAGTCTCAATTTCCTCAGCTGGGAAATAGAGGAAAATAATACCAACCTCATACTGTTGCTGTGAAGATGAAATGAAATGTATTAAATGAAATACATTTAAATAAGTTTGGGCTATATATTATTTTTCCTATTCCAAGTAGTTTTGTCTTGGTAGGAATAGAATCAAATGTTAATAAAATTAGAAATCATCACAGGAAAACATTAGACAAGAGGCATAAACTCACAGCTTAAAAAGCAGCCCTATATTATAGTGTGTTACAGAATAATATTTCAGTTCAGTCCAGTTCAGTCACTCAGTCACGTCTGACTCTTTGCAACCCCATGGACCTCAGCATGCCAGGCCTCCCTGTCCATCACCAACTCCTGGAGTTTACCCAAACTAATGTCCATTGAGTCGGTGATGCCATCCAACCATCTCATCCTCTGCCTTCCCCTTCTATTCCTGCCTTCAATCTTTCCCAGAATCAGGGTCTTTTCCAATGAGTCAGCTTTTCGCATCAGGTGGCCAAAGTATTGGAGTTTCAGCTTCAGCACCAGTCCTTCCAGTGAACACTCAGGACTGATCTCCTTTAGGATGGACTGGTTGGATCTCCTTGCAGTCCAAGGGACTCTCAAGAGTCTGCTCCAACACCACAGTTCAAAAGCATCAATTCTTTGGCACTCAGCTTTCTTTATAGTCCAACTCTCACACCCATACATGACTACAGGAAAAACCATAGCCTTGACTAGATGGACCTTTGTTGGCAACGTAATGTCTCTGATTTTTAATATGCTGTCTAGGTTGGTCATAACTTTCCTTCCAAGGAGCAAGAGTCTTTTTTATTGCATGGCTGCAGTCACCATCTGCGGTGATTTTGGAGCCGAGAAAAATAAAGTCAGCCACTGCTTCCATTGTTTCCCCATCTATTTGCCATAAAGTGATGGGATGGGATGCCACGATCTTAGTTTTCAGAATGTTGAGGTTTAAGCCAACTTTTTCACTCTTCTCTTTCACTTTCGTCAAGAGGCTCTACAAAATAATATATGAGTAATAATAAAAGGTAATAAAATAAATAAGAAAAGGTAAATAGATGGCAAATAGATGGGGAAACGGTGACAGACTTTATACTTTGGCCACCTGAAGAGAAGAGCTGACTCATTTGAAAAGACCCTGATACTGGGAAAGGTTGAAGGCAGGAGGAGAAGGGGATGACAGAGGATGAGATGGTTGGATGGCATCACCGACTCAATGGACATGAGTTTGAGTAAACCCCAGGAGTTGGTAATGGACAGGGAAGCCTGGCATGCCGCAGTCCATGGGGTCACAAAGAGTTGGATGTGACCAAGCGACAGAACTGAACTGAATAATAAAAGGTAAGAGTAACATGGTTTTTACTACATGTCCTTCATTTAATCCTTGTAATTACCCTATGAGGTGAACTGTAGAATTTTGTCCAGTAGTTTCTGTTTGTTTCATTTGTTTTGATTTGCTTTTAATCTAAAATTTTTTGGTTGTTTTGAACATTTCCCCCCTTTTTTGGAAACACCACCATTGAGTGAATCTTCATGAAAAGTAGAATCCCACTGCCAGATCCTCCAGACAATCCTTATTCCTTGGACTAAGGCATGAGCAAGTACCCTAAACTGGGTGAATTTGATAATTTCATCAAGGTCGTGGCATCAGAAATGAGTATTGCCTTTCAGCAGTAGAGACATCAAATAATCAGTGATGGTGGTGTCAAAGTGGCTATCAGAGTCTAGGACTTTTGGAAGCAGTACCTAACCTGGTGCTGCAGTTTCTTTGGTTTATCCCATTTTCTGAGCGTGATTTGCCAGGCTTCCTCATACCTTTCCAAGAAATTGTCTACTTTTCTTACGTTAACTAGAGATGGTTGCTGTTGCTTGCAACCAAGAATCCTAGATGACAAAAGTGGGTACGGTTATTGCCCACATTTTATAAGTGAGAAAACTTAGGTGCAGTTAGGTAATGATGGAGCTGGAATTTGAACCATGACAAATATGACACCAGATATCACACTAAAAAAAGGCAGAATGTAGAGACCACTCCCCTAGGATATTACGGCAATCATATAAGTAGGTAGGTAGGTAGATAGAGCCAACACACAGAGATATGTGTATAGTGTATGTGTGTGTGTGTGCACACAGGCATGCACATGCATATACACATGCATAGATTCTGAATTGCAATCCAGCTTCCTTGGTTTCAAATTCTAGCTCTTCAACATACTATCTATGTGGCCTAAGGCAAGTTACTTAACTTCTCTTTACCTCAGTGTCTTCACTGACAAGGTAAGAATGACCAAAAAAAAAAACCAAAAACTCAGAATGGGAGAAAATATTTGCAAACAAAGCAACTGACAAGGGATTAATCTCCAAAATATAAAAACAGTTCAATATTAAAAAACAAAAAACCCAATCAAAAAATAAGTGGAAGAGCTAAACAGAAATTTTTCCAAAAAAAGACATACAAATGGCAACAAACAAATGAAAAAATGCTAAACATCTCTAATTATCAGAGAAATGCAAAACAAACCTACAATGAAGTATCACCTCACCCTAGTGAGAATCAGTTCAGTTTTGCTCAGTCCTGTTCGACTCTTTGCGACCCCATGGACTGCAGCACGCCAGGCTTCCCTGTCCATCACCAACACCAGGAGCTTGCTCAAACCCATGTCCATCAAGTAGGGTGATGCCATCCAACCATCTCATCCTCTGTCGGCTTCTTCTCCTCGTGCCTTCAATCTTTCCCATCATCAGGGTCTTTTCCAATGAGTCAGTTCTTCGCATCAGGTGGCCAAAGTATTGGAGTTTCAGCTTCAGCATCAGTCCTTCCAATGAATATTCAGGACTGATTTCCTTTAGGATTCACTGGCTTGATCTCCTTGCAGTCCAAGGGACTCTCAACAGTCTTCTCAAACACCACAGTTCAAAAGCATCAATTCTTCCACACTCAGCTTTCTTTATGGTCCAACTCTCACATCTATACATGACTACTGAAAAAGCCATAACTTTAACTAGACAGACCATTGTTGGCAAAGTAATATGTCTGCTTTTCAATATGCTGTCTAGGTTGGTCATAGCTTTTCCTCCAAGGAGCAAGTGTCTTTTAATTTCATGGCTGCCCTCACCATCTGCAGTGATTTTGGAGGCCAGGAAAAGAAACTCGACAAACATTGCCATTATTTCCCCATCTATTTTCCATGAAGTGATGGGACCAGATGCCATGATCTTCGTTTTTTAATGTTGATTTTTAAGCCATCATTTTCACTCTCCTCTATCATTTTCATCAAGGGGCTCTTTAGTCCTTCTTCACTTTCTGCCATAAGGGTGGTGTCATCTGCATATCTGAGGTTATTGATATTTCTCCCAGCAATCTTGATTCTGGCCTGGCATTTCACATGATGTACTCTGCATGTACATCAGAAGGGAAATGCCAAAGAATGTTCAAACTACCACACAATTGCACTCATCTCACATGCTAGCAAAGTATTGCTCAAAATTCTCCAAGCCAGTCATCAACAATACATGAACTATGAACTTACAGATGTTCAAACTGGATTTAGAAAAGGTAGAGGAACAAGAGATCAAATTGCCAACACCCACCAGATCATAGAAAAAGCAAGAGAATTCCAGAAAAAAATCTACTTCTGCTTTATTGATTATGCCAAAGCATTTGACTGTATAGATCACATCAAACTGTGGAAATTTCTTCAAGATATGGGAATACCAGACCACCTTTCCAGCCTCCTGAGAAATCTGTATGCTGGTCAAGAAGCAAGAGAACCAGACATGGAACAATGAACTGGTTCCAAATTGGGAAAGGAGTATGTCAAAGCTGTATATTGTCACCCTGCACATTTAACTTAAAGGCAGAGTACACCATGAGAAATGCCAGGCTGGATGAAGCACAAACTGGAATCAAGATTGCTGGGAGAAATATCAATAACCTCAGATATGCAGATGACACCACCCTTATGGCAGAAAGTGAAGAGGAACTAAGAGCCTCTTGATGAGGGTGAAAGAGAAGCATGAAAAAGATGGCTTAAAGCTCAACATTCAGAAAAACAAGATCATGGCATCCAGTCCATCGCTTCATGGCAAATAGATGGGGAAACAATGGAAACAGTGACAGGACTTTATTTTCTTGGGCTCCAAAATCACTGCAGATGGTGACTGCAGTCATGAAATCAAAACTTGTTCCTTGGAAGGAAAGCTATGACCAACCTAGACAGTATATAAAAAGCAGAGACATTACTTTGCCAACAAAGTTCATCTAGTCAAAGCTATGATTTTTCCAGTAGTCATGTATGGATGTGAGAATTGGACTATAAAGGAAGCTGAGCACTGAAAAATCGAAGCTTTTGAAGTGTGCTATTGGAGAAGGTGGTTGAGAATCCCTTGGACTGCACGATCAAACCAATCAATCCTAAAGGAAATCAGTCCTGAATATTCATTGGAAGGACTGATGCTGAAGCTGAAACTCCAATACTTTGTGCACCTGATGCGAAGAGCTGACTCATTGGAAAATCCCCTGATGCTGGGAAAGATTGAAGGCGGGAGGAGAAGGGGCTGACAGAGGATGAGATGGTTGGATGGCATCACCGACTCAACGGACATGAGTTTGAGCAAGCTCCTGGTGTTGGTGATGGACAGGGAAGCCTGGCATGCTGCAGTCCATGGGATCACAAAGAGTCAGACATGACTGAGCAACTGAACAGACTGACTCAGGATATAAGTTAAATAAGGAGGGTGACAATATACAGCTTTGACAAACTCCTTTCCCAATTTGTAACCAGTCTATTGTTCCATGTCCAGTTCTAAGTGTTGCTTCTTGACCTGCATACAGATTTCTCAGAAGGCAGATAAGGTGGTCTGCTATTTTCATCTCTTTAAGAACTCTCGACAGTTTGTTGTGATCCACACAGTCAAAGGCTTTGGCATAGTCAATGAAGCAGAAGTAGATGTTTTTCTGGAACTCTCTAGCTTTTTCTAGGATCCAACAGATGTTGGCATTTGATCTCTTGTTCATCTGCCTTTTCTAAATCCAGGTTGAACATCTGGAAGTTCTCAGTTCACATACCTCTGAAGCCTTGCTTGGAGAATTTTGAGCATTACTTTACTAGTGTGTGAGATGAACGCACGCAAAGAGGTGCGGCCGTGAGGAGCTACCCCACGTCCAACAGGCGGTGGCTGCATGGGCGCAGGAGTGCCGAGAGGAGCTACTCCGCGTTCAAGGTCAGGAGGGGCGGCCTTGAGGAGATACCCCTCGTCCAAGGTAAGGTACAGCGGCTGCACTTTGCTGGAGCGGCTGTGAAGAGATTTTCCACGACCAAGGTAAGAGAAACCCAAATAAGACGGTAGGTATTGCGAGGGGGCACCAGAGGGCAGACACACTGAAATCATAATCACAGGAAACTAGCCGATCTGATCACATGGACCACAGCCGAATGTGGTCCACTGGAGAAGGGAATGGCAAACCACTTCAGTATACTTGCCTTGAGAACCCCATGAACAGTAACAAAGGGCAAAATGATAGGATACTGAATGAGGAATTCCCCAGGTCGATAGGAGCCCAGTATGCTACTGGAGCTCAGTGGAGTAATAACTATAGAAGGAATAAAGGGATGGAGCAAAAGCAAAACCAATACCCAGTTGTGGATGTGACCAGTGATAGAAGCAAGGTCCGGTGCTGTAAAGAGCAATATTGCATAGGAACCTGGAATGTTAGATCCATGAATCAAGGCAAATTGGAAGTGGTCAAACAGGAGATGGTAAGAGTGAACATAGACATTCTAGGAATCAGTGAATTAAAATGGACTGGAATGGGTGAATTTAACTCGGATGACCATTATATCTACTACTGTGGGCAGGAATCCCTTAGAAGAAATGGAGTAGCCATCATGGTCAACGAAAGAGTCCGAAATGCAGTACTTGGATGCAATCTTAAAAATGACAGGATGATTTCTGTTCGTTTCCAAGGCAAACCATTCAATATTACAGTAATCCAGGCCTATGACCCAACCAGTAATGCTGAAGAAGCCGAAGTTAATCGGTTCTATGAAGACCTACAAGACCTTTTAGAACTAACAACCAAAAAAGATGTCCTTTTCATTATAGGAGACTGGAATGCAAAAGTAGGAAGTCAAGAAACACCTGGAGTAACTGGCAAATTTGGCCTTGGAGCACGGAATGAAGCAGGGCAAAGGCTAATAGAGTTTTGTCAAGAGAATGCACTGGTCATAGCAAACACCTTCTTCCAACAACACAAGAGAAGACTCTACACATGGACATCACCAGATGGTCAACACCGAAATCAGATTGATTATATTCTTTGCAACCAAAGATGGAGAAGCTGTATACAGTTAGCGAAAACAAGACCAGGAGCTGACTGTGGCTCAGATCAGGAACTCCTTATTGCCAAATTCAGACTTAAATTGAAGAAAGTAGGGAAAACCACTAGACCATTCAGATATGACCTCAATCAAATCCCTTATGATTATACAGTGGAAGTGAGAAATAGATTTAAGGGACTAGATCTGATTGATAGAGTGCCTGATGAACTCTGGACGGAGGTTCGTGACATTGTACAGGAGACAGGGACCAAGACTATCCCCATGGAAAAGAAATGCAAAAAAGCAAAATGGCTGTCTGAGGAGGCCTTACAAATAGCTGTGAAAAGAAGAGAGGCAAAAAGCAAAGGAGAAAAGGAAAGATATAAGCATCTGAATGCAGAGTTCCAAAGAATAGCAAGGAGAGATAAGAAAGACTTCTTCAGCAAACAATGCAAAGAAATAGAGGAAAACAACAGAATAGGAAAAACAAGAGACCTCTTCAAGAAAATTAGAGATACCAAGGGAACATTTCATGCAAAGATGGGCTCGATAAAGGACAGAAATGGTATGGACCTAACAGAAGCAGAAGATATTAAGAAGAGGTGGCAGGAATACACAGAAGAACTGTACAAAAAAGATCTTCACGACAAAGATAGTCACGATAACGTGATCACTGACCTAGAGCCAGACATCTTGGAATGTGAAGTCAAGTGGGCCTTAGAAAGCATCACTACGAACAAAGCTAGTGGAGGTGATGGAATTCCAGTTGAACTATTTCAAGTCTTGAAAGATGATGCTGTGAAAGTGCTGCACTCAATATGCCAGCAGATTTGGAAAACTCAGCAGTGGCCACAGGACTGGAAGAGGTCAGTCTTCATTCCAATCCCAAAGAAAGGCAATGCCAAAGAATGCTCAAACTACCGCACAATTGCACTCATCTCACACGCTAGTAAAGTCATGCTCAAAATTCTCCAAGCCAGGCTTCAGCAGTATGTAAACCGTGAACTCCCAGATGTTCAAGCAGGTTTTAGAAAAGGCAGAGGCACCAGAGATCAAATTGCCAACATTCGCTGGATCATGGAGAAAGCAAGAGAGTTTCAGTAAAACATCTATTTCTGCTTCATTGACTATGCCAAAGCCTTTGACTGTGTGGATCACAATAAACTGTGGAACATTCTGAAAGAGATGGGAATCCCAGACCACCTGACCTGCCTCTTGAGAAACCTGTATGCAGGTCAGGAAGCAACAGCTAGAACTGGACATGGAACAACAGACTGGTTCCAAATAGGAAAAGGTGTACGTCAAGGTTGTATATTGTCACCTTGCTTATTTAACTTATATGCAGAGTACATCATGAGGAACGCTGGGCTGGATGAAGCACAAGCTGGAATCAAGATTGCCGGGAGAAATATCAATAACCTCAGATATGCAGATGACACCACCCTTTTGGCAGAAAGTGAAGAGGAACTCAAAAGCCTCTTGATGAAAGTGAAAGAGGAGAGTGAAAAGGTTGGTTTGAAGCTCAACATTCAGAAAACAAAGATCATGGCATCTGGCCCCATCACTTCATGGGAAATAGATGGAAAAACAGTGGAAACAGTGTCAGACTTTGTTTTTTTTGGGCTCCAAAATCACTGCAGATGCTGATTGCAGCCATGAATTTAAAAGACCCTTGCTCCTTGGAAGGAAAGTTATGACCAACCTTGATAGTATATTAAAAAGCAGAGACATTACTTTGCCAACCAAGGTCCGTCTAGTCAAGGGAATGGTTTTTCCCATGGTCATGTATGGATGTGAGAGTTGGACTATGAAGAAGGCTGATCGCCGAATAATCGATGCTTTTGAACTGTGGTGTTGGAGAAGACTCTTGAGAGTCCCTTATACTGCAAGGAGATCCAACCAGTCCATTCTAAAGGAGATCAATCCTGGATGTTCATTGGAGGGACTGATGCTAAAGCTGAAACTGCAATACTTTGGCCACCTCATGCGACAAGTTGACTGACTGGAAAAGACTCTGATGCTGGGAAAGGTTGGGGGCAGGAGGAGAAGGGGATGACCGAGAATGAGATGGCTGGATGGCATCACTGACTCTGTGGACATGAGTTTGAGTGTACTCCGGGAGTTGGTGATGGACAGGGAGGCCTGGCGTGCTGTGATTCATGGGGTCGCGGAGAGTCGGACACGACTGAGCGACTGAACTGAACTGAACTGAGATGAACGCAATTGTGTGGTGGTTGGAACATTCTTTTGCATTTCCTTTCTTTGGGATTGGAATGAAAACTGACCTTTTCCAGTCCTATGGCCACTGCTGAGTTTTTCAAATTTGCTGGCATATTGAGTGCAGCACTATTACAGCATCATCTTTTAGGATTTTAAATAGCTCAACTGGAACTCCATCACATCCACTGGCTTTGTTCGTAGTGATGCTCTCTAAGGCCCACTTGACATCACATTCCAGGATGTCTGGCTCTAGGAGAGTGATCATACCACCATGATTATCTGTGTCTTTAACATCTTTTTTGTATAGTTTTTATGTGTATTCTTGCCACCTCTTCTTAATATCTTCTGCTTCTGTTAGGTCCATACCATTTCTATCCTTTATTGAGCCCATCTTTGCATGAAATCTTCCCTTGGTATCTCTAATTTTCTTGAAGATATCTCTAGTCTTTCCCATTCTATTGTTTTCCTCCCTTTCTTTGCACTGATCACTGAGGAAGGCTTTCTTATCTCTCCTTGCTATTTCTTTGGAACTCTGCATTCAGATGTGTATATCTTTCCTTTTCTCCTTTGCCTTTCTCTTCTCTTCTTTTCTCAGCTATTTGTAAGGACTCTTCAGACAACCATGTTGCCTTTCTTCATTTTTTTTTTTTTGGTAATGGCCTTAATCACTGCCTCCTGTACAATGTTAGGAATCTCTGTCCATAGTTCTTCAGGCACTCTGTCTACCAGATCTAATCCCTTGAATCCATTTGTCCTTTCCACTGTGTAATCGTAAGGAATTTGATTTAGGTCATACCTGAATGGCCTAGTGGTTTTCCCTACTTTCTTCAATTTAAGTCTGAATTTTACAATAAGGAGTTCATGATCTGAGCCATAGTCAGCTCCCAGTCTTGTTTTTGCTGACTGTATTGAGCTTCTCCATCTTCGGCTGCAAAGAATATAATCAATCCTATTTCGGTATTGACCATCTGGTGATGTCCATGTGTAGAGTCTCTTCTTACGTTGTTGGAAGAGGGTGTTTGCTGTAACTAGTGCGTTCTCTTGGCAGAACTCTGTTAGCCTTTGCCCTGCTTCATTCTGTACTCCAAGGACAATCTTACTTGTTACTCCAGGTATCTTGACTTCCCACTTTTGCATTCCAATCCCCTATAATGAAAAGGACATCTTTTTTGGGTGTTAGTTCTAGAAGGTCTTGTAGGTTATCATAGAACCATTCAACTTCTGTTTCTTCAGCATCAGTGGCTAAGATATCGACTTGGATTACTGTGATATTGAATGGTTTGCCTGGGAGACAAACAGAGATCATTCTGTCATTTTTGCATCCAAGTACTGCATTCTGGACTCTTTTTTTTGACTATGATAGCCACTCCATTTCTTCTAAGGGATTCTTGCCCACAGTAGTAGATATAGTGGTCATCTGAGTTAAATTCACCCTTTCCAGTCCATTTTAGTTCACTGATTCCTAAAATGTCGATGTTCACTCTTGCCATCTCCTGTTTGACCACTTCCAATTTACCTTGATTCATGGACCTAACAATCCAGGTCCCTATACAATACTGTTCGTTACAGTATCAGACTTTACTTCCATCACCAGTCACATCCACAACTGGGTGCTATTTTCACTTTGGCTCTGTCTCTTCATTCTTTCTGGAATTATTTCTCCACTCTTCTCCAGTATCATATTGGGCATCTACTGACCTGGGGAGTTTCTCTTTCAGTGTCATATATTTTTGCCTTTTCATACTGTTCATGGGGTTCTTAAGGCAAGAATACTGAAGTGGTTTACCATTTCCTTCTCCACTAATCAGAATGGTCTTCATAAAAAAATTTACAAACAACAAATGCTGGAAAGAGTGTGGAGAGAAGCGAATACTCTTGCTCTTTTGATGGGAATGTAAATTGATAGATTCACTACTGAGAATTGTATTTGTTGTTGTTGCTCAGTCCCTAGGTCACATTCGACTCTTTGCGACCCTGTGAACTGCAGCATGCCAGGCTTCCCTGTTCTTCATTACCTCCTAGAGTTTCCTCAAACTCATGTCCATTGAGTCAATGATGCCATCCAACCACCTCATCCTCTGTCACCCCCTTCTCCTCCTGCCCTCAGTTTTACCTAGCATCAGGGTCTTTTCCAGTGAGTTGGCTCTTCACATCAAGTAGCAAATTACTGGAGCTTCAGCTTTAGCATCAGTCCCTCCAGTGAATGTTCAGGGTTGATTTCCTTTAGGATGGACTCGTTTGATTTTCTTGCTGTCCAAGGGACTCTCAAGAGTCTTCTACAGCACCATAGCTCGAAAGCATCAGTTCTTCACTGCTCAGCCTTCTTTATGGTCCAGCTCTCACATCTATACATAACTACTGGAAAAACCATAGCTTTGGCCATGTGGACATTTGTCACTAAAGTGATGTCTCTGTTTCTTAATATGCTGTCTAGGTTTGTCACAGCTTTTCTTCCAAGGATCAAGCGTCTTTTAATTTAGTGGTTGCAGTCACTGGCCACAGTGATTCTGGAGACCAAGTAAACAACATTTGTCACAGTTTCCACTTTTCCACCATCTATTTGCCATGAAGAGATGGGACTGGATGCCATAATCTGAGTTTTTTGAATGTTGAGTTCTAAGCCAGTTTTTTCACTATCCTCTTTCACCTCATCAAGAAGCTCTTTAGTTCCTCTTTGCTTTCTACCATTAGAGTGATGTCATCTGCATAACTGAGGTTATTGATATTTCTCCCAGCAGTCTTGATTCTAGTTTGTGAGTCAACCAGCCTGGAATTTGGCATAATGTCACTTGTGGCTCAAACAATAAAGAATCTGCCTGCAGTGTAGGAGACCCAGGTTCAATTCCATGGACAGAGAAGCCTGGCAGACTATAGTCCATAACGTCGAAAAGAGTTGGACACGACTGAGTAAACATCACTCATTCTGCACGTAAGTTAAAGCAGGATGACAATATACAGCCCTGACATACAGTATGAAAACAGTATTGAGGTTCTTTAAAAGCAAAAAAATAGGACTACCATTGTTATCATTGTTCAGTTGCCAAGTCGTGTCTGACTCTTTGCAACCCCATGCACTGCAGCACACCTGGCTTCTCTATCCCACACCATCTCCCGTAGTTAACCCAAGTTCATGCCCACTGATTTGGCGATGCCATCCAAACATCTTATCCTCTGTCACTGTCTCCTCCTTCTGCCTCCAATCTTTCCCAACATCGGGGTCTTTTCCAATAAGTCATCTGTTCGCATCAGGTGGCCAAAGTATCTGAGCTTTAGCTTCAGCATCAGTCCTTCCAATGAGTATTCAGGGTTTATTTCCTTTAAGATTGACTGATTTGATCTCCTTGCTGTCCAAGAGGCTCTCAAAAACGTTCTCCAGCACCACAGTTCAAAAACATCAATTCTCCAGTGCTCAGCCTTCTTTATGGTCCAGCTCTCAAATCCGTACATGACTATTGGAAAAACCATAGCTTTGACTATATGGACCTTTGTCGGAAAAATGATGTCTTTGCTTTTTTATGCACTATGGCATACACCCAGGGCTTCCCTTGTGGCTCAGCTGGTAAAGAATCTGCCTGCAAAGTGGGTTCGATCCCTGGGTTGGGAAGACCTCCTGGAGAAGGGAAAGGCTACCCACTCCAGTATTCTGGCCTGGAGAATTCCGTGGACTCTGTAGTCCATGTGGTTGCAAAGAGTTGAACACAACTGAGCAACTTTCACTTTCTTTGTGGCATACACCCAGAGAAAACTGTAATTTGAAAAGATACCTGCACCCCAGTGTTCACTGCAGCACTATTTACAATAGCCAGAACATGGAAGCAACCTAAATGTCCACTGACAGATGAATGGATAAAGAAGATGTGGTTCATATGTACAATGGAATATTACTTGGTCATATAAAGGAACAGAATTAGGTCATTTGTAGTGATGTGGATGGACCTAGAGCCTATCACACAGAGTGAAGTAAATCAGAAAGAGAAAAACAAATATTGTATATTAACACACACAAGTGGAATCTAGAAATATGGTATAGATGAACCTATTTCCAGGGCAAGGATAAAGAGGTAGATGTAGAGAATGGACATGTGGACACGGAGAGGAAAGGGAAGGGTAGGACGAATCGGGACAGTAGCATTGACGTATATACACTACCATGTGTAAAACGTATAGCTAGTGGGAGGCTTCAGTATAACACAGGGAGCTCAGCTCAATGCTCTGTAACGATCTAGAGGTGTAGGATGGGAGGGATGGGTTAGAGGACAATGAGGTACATAGGAAGAGGTGCTACCATTTGGGGGGCACCTTCTATGTGCTAGGCAAATTATATATTTGTTGTTGTTTAGTCACTCAGTTGTTTCTGACTCTTTTGCAACTCCATGGACTATAGCCTGCCAGGTTCTTCTGTCCATGGGATTTTCTCTATGTATCACCTTATTTAATCTTCATGACAGCCCTTAGAAATGGATACTGTTATTCTCACTTTACAGGTGGCAAAACTGAGTATAAGTGAAGGTAAGTGACAAGACTATTAAGTGACCGAGCTATGATTTAAATCTAGGTCTATCTCACTTCAAAGCACATTCTTCTTTTTTAGATATGTACCAATGTATGTTATTTTTTTTTCTTTTTTGAAAAAAGCACATTCTAAAACTCTAATATGAAACCTTCACAGAAGCAAATGAGTTGAAGAAACTTGAAGTATATACCACTCCACAGAGAAGAAGAAAAGTCAGTAATGCTAGAACCTACACAAAAATAGAGCCAAGGACAATTTCAAGGCATTTTTACATGTATTATCACATATTGGTAATCTGGTGGGCTGAAGTTCAATGGTAAAACACTCCAGGTATTTAATGTTCCCTGATATTTAATTAATTCTGAAACTCTTTAGTAGTTGAAAAAATAAATTCTTAAAACCACTGTGTTGTGTTTTTCAGCAGGCACATGTAACCAATGTAAGTCATGGAATAAACATGACATCTTTCTGGAACATCTATTTTCCTTAAAGATCTGGAAGGAAAAGTTACATAATTTACCTGACAACATAAAATATTTTGAAAAGTCAAAACAAACATGAACATATCATGGAGTAGTATACAAAAAAAACCTATGATATCTTAAGATAAAAAACAGAATCTTCAAAGAAATTTCAAGCTTGTGACAGACTGCTCCAGAGCCCCTGGAGAGTTCACACTCCTTTGTTGTTAAGGATACTTGGGGAGGGGGAGCTTAAGAACCTCTGCTGTCTAAATCAGGTTATTCCATTTATCTGAAAGTTTCACCAATTCTTGTGCACATTTCAGACTGTCATGATTTCAGCAAAGCAACAGTATTTCAAGTTAGCCTTTTAGCTAGTAAGTCTGGAGTAGAGCAAGTTAGACTTTAAATCAAAATTGAAAAAATAATATATGTATAGCATACAAAGCCACATTTCTTTAAGACTTCCAAACCTGATATTGTAGCACAATCTGGTTAATGTCATACTGGGCTGAAGGCATGCAATATTATCCAGAAGGCTGGCTTGTTGTTAAAACCTACGAAGGATAAAATAGAGAGAACTGGTTCAAGTACAGGAACATAGAGAACCCACAAACAGATTTTAATGATTTTTCTAATATTGCAAATTTTGTGAAAATAATATTAGAAATTTCTTTTTCTTCCTCGGGTTACTGCTTGGATTAGCCAACTAATAAATATTAAGCAGAATTTGGATTTTAGCTGAAATACAGAATTGTTTTAAGTACACATATCTATGTACTTTTTTAAAAGCACTGCATCCATTAACTACATGTTTAACTGTATAAATAAATCTTTACTTGGGGATTTTGTCACTCTGATAACTGTTTGACCATCATTTTTATCAACAGCACTATTTGTGTGTCTGTTGCTATTCACCATCCCCAAGATGAATGAGCCTTAGTCTCACAGCCTTTGCCTCCATGTGGCGAGCTTCAGGTCCTTGGTCCACAGAAAGGGATAGCTTTCCAGGAAGTTATACACTTCAGAAATGCTCATTCTGCAGTCAGTCTAATGGTAGCTCACCAGGAATCAGCCTTTTTTTTTTTTTTGGCTGATATTAAGCCCCCAGTGGAGGGGTCCATGGCCCACACTGGGCTCCTTTCTCTGGGCAGCCTGGTTCTCAGAATAATGGTACAACCACAGGCAGCCCTCTTTTTGCTCCCTTGCATACACAGTGAGGATTCAAAAGCAAACAATGAGCCAACCTAGTCTAGTCAGGGACCTTTCTATACTCTGAAATGCTGGGCTTCAGCTGCTTGGCAAATTTCTGTCCATGAGTTTCAGTTTTCTCCTCTAGGTTCTGCTCTATTTGTCCACAAGAATGTGCTATATAGCTTTCTTCAGAATCCAATGTCTGTAATTTTAAACAGAAAGAAGAGCAGATTACAAAATTGCTTCAATACTGGAAGTGTAATTATGTAAAAATTATGTATGCATATGGACAGGGACTAGAAGGGGATGAGGAAAAATTGAAAACAATTTGATTTGCAGGGGGTGGCAGGACTGTAAATGAGGATTTGTTTTCCCCTTTAGATTTTCATTAATATTCTCAGAGGCTGTGTGTGCAAAAAAGAAAAAAAAATACAATTTGTAGCTTTTTGTAGATAAAATCTTGATCCTCCTTCCGTTCATTTACTGTTTGTGCTACATGAACAATATTCCCTTTTGTACATCATCTGAAAGAGCAAATTTCACCATAATTTAGGGAGCCTTTGCCAAGAAAATCAATAAAGTCATATTTGTACAGAGCCTTGAGTGGGCTGGTTTTTTCTCCAGGAATGTGTTGAGTTAATTGAAAAGGTTTTGGTTAAAGTTAGCCAGTCGGAGATCACAGCATTGTAGACAACACATACTGTGAGTATGAACTTCGTACAACCTTTCAAATACCTTTGGGAAGGCAGGAAATTGAAATATTGTGCTATATTGGCAACTAAATGGTCATTTATCATCCATGCTAAGTCTGGAGCTGAGAAGAACAATTTGGAAACTCTCGAAGGGCCTTTATTAACAATTTCAAAGTTAGCCCTGTATATGTAGATTTTCACAGCATATTTGGGGACGACTAAGAGATAACATCTGCGTATACTATTAACATGGTCTTTCTAATAACAACTTCGGACTGTATTCACACCCACAAAAGCTGCATTAAAATACATTAAGCTTGAGACACCAACTGACAAAAGCAAGGAAATTCACAGTTAAAGGGGAAACGTGCCATATGTTCTTCAATACCTAAGAACAACGGGGTGCATTTGGAAAGTCATTAAAGCGGCACCCAGTTGTGCCTAGGTATTGGAGAACATATGGAATCTTTTCCTCCGCTAGTGTAATTTTCCCTGCTCTCATTGAATGCATGTATCAATCTTCACTTTTTGGTCATATAGGTTTTTGTTTGCTTAATTACCATAGCATGTAAAATGAATACCTTCTCATTTTCAAAAATCAACACAGTCACACAATGGAAACTGGTTCTCAGCCTTTTCTGCCTGATGCCTTCTCCTTATTTGTCCTTTTTTCCCCAAAGTGGCTGCCCCATCCTCACGTTTCAGCTGTCCCTATTCTTTAATAGTACTGTTTCCTTTTCCCATCATGAAGATGCAGTCTCCCACGGTGATCAATACTTGCATTTTCCACCAGCATGTCAGTGGGTCAACTAGCTCAAGTTGGAGTTCCAAGGGCAAAAGGACCCATTCTTCTGGACATTTGCTATTAATTTTAGGATAAAGTCTCTTTCTTCTTTAAATAAGGATTTTTAACCTCTTATTTTGACAAAAGTAACAGCCAGTATGACATAAAGAGGTGTTTATTAGAATAATCTAGTCCCCTATTGTGCCAAGTATTCACTTGTTGAGTGTCTGCCATGCTCTAGGCACTGGGATTAAAATGATGACCAAGACCTGGGTCCTGCCCCCAAGTTTGTCACTCTCTGTACAAATAGACAAAACAGCAAGTGCACAGTTGTCATATAGTGTGATGAGTGCTGCTACAGGACTCAGCAGAGGGGGCTAATAAAGCACAGAGGAAGGGCACCTAACCCATGCCAGGGCTTCTAAATCAAGAACCTGAGAGTGATTGCAATGACATGACATTATGGGCTTTCCTGGTGGCTCAGACAGTAAAGAATCTCCCTGAAATACAGGAGACCTGGATTTGATCCCTGGGTTGGGAAGATCCCCTGGAGGAGGGCAGGGCAACCCAGTATTCCTGCCTGGAGAATTCCATGAACAGAGGAGTCTGGCGGGCTACAGCCCATGGGGTCACAAAGAGTTGGACACGACTGAAGTGACTTAGCACAGCACACTGTTGAAAGATACTGAGGCTCTCAACAAGTGGAATGACAGCTGTAATGAAGGGGCATTGATAAAGTCAAGTAACATTTAGGAGAAAGTCAGCAGAACTTGGTGATTGACTAGATCTGGGAATTAGACACATGATAGATCTGTGGAATACAGAATCCACAAAAACTTGAAGAATATTACAGGTGAACTTAGTTAAATGTTCTCATTTTTATCCATAAAGAAACTGAAGAAGCAAAATAGTTGATTGACTTGTTCACATCAACCAATTTATTTTGTGGTGGTCCAGGGCCTAACACCAAGGACTCCAAGCTCTGAGCTTACTTTAGTAGCTTTTCAACAAATGCAATGTAACATCTAGGTTAATATAAGTATTACTTAAACTTTAAAACCCCTAAAGCTGAAAAAAAAATTTAAATGTTCCTCCTACTTTACTTGCTTTCTACCTCTACTGCATTGGATCTGAATAAACACTCTCTGCTCTCTACAACCTCTTTCATGCTCTAAAAAATATGGACATAGCATTATGATGATCTCATGATACCATGACTATGAACACAAATGCTTTATATAGATTCTTATTTTGTAATTAAAATGTGAGCAGGACTGTAGCACAGAAATACCACAAGATACATAGTAATGAGTTGATCTATGTCCTTAGTAAACCTTTTTATTTTCTTCCCTGGGTCTCAGTTTCTAAGTTGTAAAATAAAGAAAATAAGATTTATTAACTGTAGAGGTAAACAATGTTAGAAGGCAATGAACCCCAAAATGGAGCAAGCATTAAAATACCTGTGGATTAACCATCTCTTCAATAAGTATAAAATCGTTACATTCATTTCCGCTACTCGCAAACACTACTAGTTGGGTTTGAGAACATTAATGATAGAACCAACTCAGAAGAAGCTTGAGTGAGAAACTCACAATAAATCTGAATCTACATATCTCTGTCCAGTGATAGTTTCAACCCTGCTTCATCACAGAGTGACCTTAAGGCATTGCTTCACATGCACTTCAAATGTCTTCTTAAACATAATTGCATTGTCTAACACACCAGCAATTAGAGATAGTACTTACCCTCAGCCACGTTTACAAGGGGGCTACAAATTGCAAGAGATTCTGAATCTTCAAAAAACCTTTCTTGGAAAATGAATCCTATTTTCTCCCTAAATCTTTGCATTGGTTATCTGGTGCCTAATGCTGAGAATTGCTGGCTCCCTAGCAGGCATTCTAGTGCATCAGAATTATGCTAGAAAAGCTGGTCAATAATTTAAGAGAAAAATGTACATAATATTTATTCATTTTCTTGACTCTTTACTCACTGGATCAATGTGGCATGATGATGTAGGCGGAGGGTGGGAGAGGGGGAGGGAAGACAGGGCTTCTGGTACAACTTAGATGGAACTTTTTGTTCAGCTTGGATTTTAAAGTAAAATTTTCTAAGTCCATAGCAGGACAATGATATTGAAAGCTGGGTTCAGTGAAGGGTTTCTAAATCTCTTTTTAAAATCCTGTTATATAACAAGACTTAAACTTGGGGTGCTAAGTTGACTGTTGACCACAATATAACAGAGCGTGAAGGATACATCATATAATGGATAAGGGAGAAGATACCTCATCTCTAAGAAGGTCAAACAACAGAAACCCTAGATACATTGAGAGCATCTTGAACATACTAGGTGCTGGTCTAACTTTATGGTCCCATTCTAATACAGAAAGAGCAATTTACAATGTACTGTAAGCATAAAGTGTGGCATCATCAGTGGGAAAGATATCTATATAGATGTTTCTGAGAAAAAACTTCCATTTGCCCATGGTCTGTGAGTGGCAGGGGATGGGAGACACGCAAGAGAACTAATGAACTAGAAGAGGCCTGGTACAGGATGAAAAGGTTCAGACAACTCAAGATTAAATGGGCCCTCGGTTGTCATAGTGGGTAATACAAGGAAACAGAAGACATTAGCAGAGGATACTTTGTAACTCAGGAAGATGCAGACTATCCTGGGAAAAACTACAAGTTTCTTCTGTCCTGCCGCTGCTGTCACCATACATAGGGCTTCCTCTGCATACAGACATCATTGTAGAGAAAAGGGAGGGGGAAACCCTTTGATACAACACTGAGAGACAGAGAGTTTGAACACTGCATGGAATGACTATCTAAAATAATCTTTAATTAGAAGAAACTAAGTCACTTTCAGTAGTTAAGTTTAAGTTTTCCACTTAAAATTGGAGATACCAGAGGAAGATGATTTAAATTTGGGGTAATAATGAATGTTCCATATGGAGCTCATTCTTTTTTTTCAGTTTTAATCCTGATATATTGACCTATGAAAGAAAATTTTAATCTTTCTTCTAAGACAAAACCACTACCACCTCCCAGAATGAAGCCAGGATCCTCAACGTTCTTGCAAAGCATCTTAAGAATGGAACTGGTCTCAAGGGTAGAAAAGAATCTATATTTCTTTTTTTCCAGTTTAGTGATCTTTCCTCCTTTCCCTACTAACATAATTATTCAAAACAGGTTTGAATACAGCTAACATAAAATAAGGAATGATTAGGTTGTCATTAAAATATCCAGGCTTAATTTCAGCCTTGACCAAATCCATTAACTATACTCTTCTCTCATAATAAAAATAGATTAGATAACCAGCTAGGTTAAAAGAAGAGCCAAACCAGTTTGCCTATTGGCTGGTGGTAGCAAGCTGTAGAGTTCCTCACTAACTGCTGTGCTGATTGACAGGGGCCTCTGAAACAATAGAAGAATATGCCAAACAACTCCCTTTTTGAATCTAACTGAAAACCCCAGAAAGGCTTTCATGAGGCCATGGCTGGCTGGTGTCTTCTTTGATGTGATAAAATTTCAGTCATTTTCAGCTACAGTTGTAATTGCTATGTATGGGGAGGGGTTAGGGGCTGACTATCCAGTATTATTTTATTATTCTTTCAATTCAGTAATAATATAATAACTTAGAGTCTTAACAGCTCAGATAAAGAATAGTGGCCTATTGAGAAACTTTAGTATTTTCCTTTTGACAGGACGTTCTTTCAAACGTTTCTTCTAGGGTTAAAAAAAACCCTATTTGGATTATTTGCATAAGAATATATTTTATTGTAATGTGTCTAGCATTTCCATGGTGGAAAATCCAGGAAAATGAACAGCATATTATCATTATAAACAATGATATTTAGAATTAGAACAAAAGGTCCTTGGTCATTTTTCAACCTGCCAACCAAATCAATGTGAGAGAAAACCTTGTGTGTGTGTGTGTGCATGCATGTGCCCTTATGAAAAAGCAGTTGGGCTGATGAGAGCGTCTTACAGAGATATGGATTTATAATTTGTTACCACCAAAGGAAGCACTTTAAATGGCACTAAGTTAGCCAGGGAGCAGTGGTAGGAGGCAAGGGTCATAAACTCTACTGCAAGTGTGAGCAATGTTTCACTTTTGTGTACATTTTTCAATCTTAAAGCAGATTTACTCGGGATTTAAGACTTTATTAAGGTCAAAAGGATTACATTAAGTTCATAGACAGGTTTGTTTTATTAATTGAGTCATAAGTTCTGGCCATCTGCAAACACATTTGAAAACAGGCATCAGATGGTTTCCATTGCCATAATAGATCAGAAAATCTGCCAGTAAGTCTGTTTGCAGCTCTTAAAAGTTGTTGAACAAAAATGTGTTTTGAACTATCGACAATTACCTGAGAAAACAACTGGATTCTGTAAGTCGATTTGTTTATATTCTCAATACACTCTCACCCTACTTCCTCCATTCTTATCATGAACTTCCCTTAGCCTCAAGCCAACCACTGCAGGGTACCACAGGTGATCTTGCTTGAAACTACCTCCTCCCTCATTAAGAGGGAATATCAAGAGCGTTAACTAGTTTTCATTTTTAATGATTTACTATTGATAGAGAGGAGAAAGTGATGACTCTGGAATAGGGAGAGAGTTGGGATTTTGTTATATACAGAAGAACATGTATAAAATACAAAGTATTATAGATTTTTTAAATATTACCATTACAATGAAATGCCCTATCAGCACCTCCACAAACCTACACACTTGCCTCTGCACCCAAAGGTAAGGACTATTCTTAATTTTGTGTTTATCTCCCACTTGCTTTTCTTTATAGTGTTTACTGGAGGTGGTTGTATCCCTTAACAATCCATTATTAAGCTTTCCATGTTTTGAATTCTATAAAATGGAGCAACACTTTAGGTATTCTCCTAAAACAGTTTTTCCTTAATATCATATTCCTAAACACTTGTATATGATATGGCATGTTAGTACAGATAGCCAATTTTTTTGCCCCCTCAGTTCAGTTCAGTTCAGTCGCTAGGTCGTGTCCGACTCTGCGACCCCATGAGTCAAAGCACGTCAGGCCTCCCTGTCCATCACCAACTCCCAGAGTTCACCCAAACTCATGTGCATCGAGTCGGTGAGGCCATCCAGCCATCTCATCCTCTGTCGTCCCCTTCGGCTCCTGCCCCCAATCCCTCCCAGCATCAGGGTCTTTTCCAATGAGTCTCCTCATCACATGAGGTAGCCAAAGTATTGGAGTTTCAGCTTTAGCATCAGTTCTTCCAATAAACACCCAGGATTGACTTCCTTTAGGAAGGACTGGTTGGACCTCCTTGCAGTCCAAGGGACTCTCAAAAGTCTTCTCCAACACCACAGTTCAAAAGCATTAATTCTTCAGCACACAGCTTTCTTCACAGTCCAAATCTCACATCCATACATGACCACTGGAAAAAACATAGCCTTGACTAGACGGACCTTCGTTGGCAAAGTACTGTTTCTGCTTTTTAATATACTATCAAGTTTGGTCATAACTTTCCTTCCAAGGAGTAAGTGTCTTTTAATTTCATGGCTGCAATCAGCATCTGCAGTGATTTTGGAGCCCAGAAAAATGAAGTCTGACACTGTTTCCACTGTTTCCCCATCTATTTCCCATGAACTGATAGGACCAGATGCCATGATCTTCGTTTTCTGAATGCTAACTTTAAGCCAACTTCTTCACTATCCTCTTTCACTTTCATCAACAGGCTTTTCTGCCATAAGGGTGGCGTCATCTGCATATCTGAGGTTATTGATATTTCTCCCGGCAATCTGGATTCCAGCTTGTGCTTCTTCCAGCCCAGCGTTCCTCATGATGTACTCTGCATATAAGTTAAATAAGCAGGGTGAAAATACACAGCCTTGATGTACTCCTTTTCCTATTTGGAACCAGTCTGTTGTTCCATGTCCAGTTCTAACTGCTACTTCCTGACCTGCATATAGGTTTCTCAAGAGGCAGGTCAGGTGGTCTGGGATTCCCGTCTCTTTCAGAATTATCCACAGTTTATTGTGACCCACACAGTAGAAGGCTTTGGCATAGTCAATAAAGCAGAAATAGATGCCCTTCTGGAAGTCTTTTACTTTCTCCATGATCCAATGGATGTTCGCAATTTGATTTCTGGTTCCTCTGCCTTTCCTAAAACCTACTTGAACATTTGGAAGTTCACGGTTCACATATTGCTGAAGCCTGGCTTGGAGAATTTTGAGCATGTCTTTACTAGCGTGTGAAACGAGTGCAATTGTGTCGTAGTTTGATCTTTCTTTGGCATTGCCTTTCTTGGGGATTGGAATGAAAACTGACCTTTTCCAATTCTGTGGCCACTGCTGAGTTTTCCAAATCTGCTGGCATATTGAATGCAGCACTTTCACAGCATCATCTTTCAGGATTTGAAATAGCTCAATTGGAATTCCATCACCTTCACTAGCTTTGTTCATAGTGATGCTTTCTAAGGCCCACTTGACTTCACATTCCAGGATATATGGCTTTAGGTGAGTGATCACACCATCATGATAATCTGGGTCCTGAAGATATTTTTGGTACAGTTCTCCTGTGTATTCTTGCCACCTCTTCTTGATATCTTCCGCTTCTGTTAGGTCCATAACATTTCCATCCTTTATCGAGCCCATCTTTGCATGAAATGTTCCCTTGGTATCTCTAATTTTCTTGAAGAGATCTCTAGTCTTTCCTATTCTGTTGTTTACCTCTATATCTTTGCATTGATCACTGAGGAAGGCTTTCTTATCTCTCCTTGCTATTCTTTGGAATTCTGCATTCAAATGGGAATATCTTTCCTTTTCTCCTTTGCTTTTCACTTCTCTTCTTTTCACAGCTATTTGTAAGGCCTCCTCAGACAGCCATTCTGGTTTTTTGGATTTCTTTTCCATGGGGATGGTCTTGATCCCTGTCTCCTGTAAAATGTCATGAACCTCCGTCTACAGTACATCAGGCACTCTATCGTATCTAATCCCTTAAATCTATTTCTCACTCCCACTGTATAATCATAAGGTATTTGATTTAGGTCATACCTAAATGGTCTAGTAGTTTTCCCTATTTTCTTCAATTTCAGTCTGAATTTGGCAATAAGGAGTTCACGATCTGAGCCATAGTCAGTTCCCGGGCTTGTTGGTTCCTACAGTTCAGTTCAGTTCAGTCGCTCAGTCGTGTCCGACTCTTAGTGACCCCATGAACCACAATACAAAAGGCCTCCCTGTCCATCACCAACTCCCAGAGTTCACTCAAACTCACGTCCATCGAGTCAGTGATGCCATCCAGCCACCTTATTCTCTGTCGTCCCCGTCTCCTCCTACCCCCAATCGCTCCCAGCATCAGAGTCTTTTCCAGTGAGTCAACTCGTCACATGAGGTGGCCAAAGTATTGGAGTTTCAGCTTTAGCATAAGTCCTTCCAGTGAACACCCAGGATTGATCTCCTCTACAATGGACTGGTTGGATCTCCTTGCAGTCCAAGGGACTCTCAAGAGTCTTCTCCAGCACCACAGTTCAAAAGCATCAATTCTTCGGTGATCAGCTTTCTTCACAGTCCAACTCTCACATCCATACATGACCACGGGAAAAAACATAGCCTTGACTAGATGGACCTTGGTTGGCAAAGTAATGTCTCTGCTTTTTAATATGCTATCTAGGCTGGTCATAACTTTCCTTCCAAGGAGTAAGCATCTTTTAATTTCATGGCTGCAATCAGCATCTGCAGTGATTTTGGAGCCCAGAAAAATAAAGTCTGACACTGTTTCCACAGTTTCCCCATCTATTTCCCAAGAAGAGATGGGACCAGATGCCATGATTTTCGTTTTCTGAATGTTGAGAATCAAGCCAACCTTTTCACTCTCCTCTTTTACTTTCATCAAGAGGATTTTGAGTTCCTCTTCACTTTCTGCCATAAGGGTAGTGTCATCTGCATATCTGAGGTTATTGATATTTCTCCTGACAATCTTGATTCCAGATTGTGCTTCTTCCAGCCCAGCGTTCCTCATGATGTACTCCGCATAGAAGTTAAATAAGCAGGGTGACAACATACAACCTTGATGTACTCCTTTTCCTATTTGGAACCAGTCTGTTGTTCCATGTCCAGTTCTAACTGTTGCTTCCTGACCTGCATACAGATTTCTCAAGAGGCAGGTCAGGTGGTCTAGTATTCCCATCTCTTTCAGAATTTTCCACAGTTTATTGTGATCCACACAGTCAAAGGCCTTGGCATAGTCAATGAAGCAGAAATAGATGTTTTTCTGGAACTCTCTTGCATTCTCCATGATCCAGCGGATGTTGGCAATTTGATCTCTGGTGCCTCTGCCTTTTCTAAAACCTGCTTGAACATCTGGAAGTTCACGGTTCACATATTGCTGAAGCCTGGCTTGGAGAATTTTGAGCATGACTTTACTAGCGTGTGAGATGAGTGCAATTGTGTGGTAGTTAGAGCATTCTTTGGCATTGCCTTTCTTTGGGATTGGAATGAAGACTGACCTCTTCCAGTCCTGTGGCCATTGCTGAGTTTTCCAAATTTGCTGCCATATTGAGTGCAGCACTTTCACAGCATCATCTTTCAGGATTTGAAATAGCTCAACTGGAATTCCATCACCTCCACTAGCTTTGTTCATCGTGATGCTCTCTAAGGCCCACTTGACTTCACATTCCAAGATGTCTGGTTCCAGGTGAGTGATCACGCCATCGTGATTATCTTTGTCGTGAAGATCTTTTTTGTACAGTTCCTCTGTGTATTCTTGCCACCTCTTCTTAATATCCTCTGCTTCTGTTAAGTCCATACCATTTCCGTCCTTTATTGAGCCCATCTTTGCATGAAATGTTCCCTTGATATCTCTAATTTTCTTGAAAAGATCTCTTGTTTTTCCTATTCTGTTGTTTTCCTCTATTTCTTTGCAATGATTGCTGAGGAAGGCTTTCTTATCTCTCCTTGCTATTCTTTGGAACTCTGCATTCAGATGCTTATATCTTTCCTTTTCTCCTTTACTTTTCGCTTCTCTTCTTTTCACAGCTATTTGTAAAGCCTCCTCAGACAGCCATTTTGCTTTTTTGCATTTTTTTCCATGGGGATGGTCTTGGTCCCGTCTCCTATACAATGTCATGAACCTGCGTCCGTAGTTCATCAGGCACTCTATCTATCAGATCTAGACCCTTAAATCTATTTCTTACTTCAACTGTATAATCATAAGGGATTTGGTTGAGGTCATATCTGAATGGTCTAGTGGTTTTCCCTACTTTCTTCAATTTAAGTCTGAATTTGGCAATAAGCCCAGCGTTCCTCATGATGTACTCTGCAGCGAGAGATGCCGCCCCGGCGGCACAGACACGAGAGATGACGGCCCCGGCGGCACAGACGCGAGAGACGCCGGCCCCGGTGGCACAGACACGAGAGACGCCGCCCCAGAGGTGCAGACGTGAGAGACGCCGGCCCCGGCGGTGCAGATGCGAGAGACAATGGCCCCGGCGCAACCGACCACGCAAAGAGGCACGGCCATGAGGAGCTACCCCACGCCTGAGGCTAGGGCCGGCGGCCAAGAGGGCAGAGGACATCAGGCACCCAGAAAAGCAGCCCATTGTCTTTGAAAGGAGGTAGGAAAAAACATAAAAGATAAAAAAAAAGACAAAAGAGGTAAGGACGGAGCTCCATTCCTTGAAGGGAGGCTTTAAAAAGAGAGAAGTTTCCAAACACCAGGAAACACTCTCACTGACCAGTCTGTGGGGAGCCTTGGAACCTCAGAGGGCCATATAACCGGGAGGTAAAAGAAAGAAATAATTAAAACCCACAAATTACCCACCAAACAGTAACTCCCAGTGGAGAAGCAGCGCAGACACCTGCATACACCATTAGCAAGCGGGGGCTGGGCAGGGAGGAGCCGGCTGAACTGCTTAGAGAGAGGACTGGGCTTGAAGGCCGTGAGAACAATCTGAGAGAACTGGGGATAGCATCTGGGATAGCTTCCCCATGAAAAGGCGGAAAGCTCTAACCTAAGACTCCGCCAGCCCCACTCACAGAACAAAGGGCTGAGCAGAGCGAGCCAGCTGCAGTCGGCCCATTCCCCATTCCCTGCCAAGACAGGCAGGGAGGGCAGCCAGAACCGGAGGGGGCAACCTCAGCCCCAGAAAGGCATCCGATACAAACTGCAGGCAGGCTTGTTGCTAATCAAGACTTCTTGGGCTCGGGCCAGTCGATATCCGCCTGAGAAGGTGCACCCATTATACACCCAGAAAACCGAGCAGCAGGGACTGGGGAGGCGATAAGTCGCAGCGACCGCGTTCGCCAAACACCTGGTCATCAGAGCTGCTCGGACCGGGGAAGGCACAAAACGTAGACCCAGCCAAGTCTGCGCCTTTGTGGAGTACCCAAGAACCTGCACTTGAGAGGCCCAGACCTGGGAAGTGCATACAACCCAGCGCCAGCCTCTGACAGTTCCTGGAAGAGCAACCTAGAGCCTGTGCAGTGTAGACTGGGACAACACATGTGCTGTGAGTGGGGCAAACCCCATGTGGCCGAGACGCTGCGAGCACTCCCCACCGATGCCAGAAATATTTGTCTGCAGCGTTCCTCCCTTCCCAGAACAGGACTGAACAAGTGAGCCTTAAAAAGTGTCCACCCGCACCCTAGTGTCAGGGCAGAAATTAGACACTGAAGAGACCAGCAAACAGAAGCTAAAACAGAGGGAACCACCTTGGAAATGACAGATAGAGAAGTCTAGAGACTACTCCAAGAATAAGACCAAAAACCAGAGGCAAGGGGCTTAAGCCCGAATCCTGAGAACACCAGAGAACTCCTGACTCCAGGGAACATTAATCGATAGGAGTTCATCAAACGCCTCCATACCTACACTGAAACCAAGCACAACCCAAGGGTCAACAAGTTCCAGAGCAAGACATACCACGCAAATTCTCCAGCAACACAGGAAAATAGCCCTGAGCTTCAATATACAGGCTGCCCAAAGTCACTCCAAACCCACTGACAACTCATAACTCATTACTAGACACTTCATTGCACTCCAGAGAGAAGAAATCCAGCTCCACCCACCAGAACACCGACACAAGCTTCCCTAACCAGGGAACCTTGACAAGTCACCCGTCCAACCCCACACACAGCGAGGAAACTACATAATTAAGAGAACTCCACAAACTGCCAGAAGAGGGAAAGGCCACCCCAAGCAAAGCAATATAAGCAAGATGAAGAGGCAGAGAAATACCCAGCAAGTAAAGGAACAAAATAAATGCCCACCAACACAAACAAAAGAGGAAGATATAGGGACTCTACCTGATAAAGAATTTTGAATTTTGATGGTGAAAATGATTCAATATCTTGAAAGCAAAATGGAGTTACAGATAAATAACCTGGATAAAAGGATTGAGAAGATGGAAGAAAGGTTTAATAAGGATTTAGAGGAAATAAAAAAGAGTCAATATACAATGAATAATGCAATAGATGAGATCAGAAACACTCTGGAGGGAAATAACAGTAGAATAATGGAGGTAGAAGACAGGATAAGCGAGCTAGAAGATAGAATTGTAGAAGTAAATGAAACAGAGAGGAAAAAAGAAAAACGAATTAAAAGAAATGAGGACAATATTAAAGACCTCCGGGACAATGTTAAATGCCTGATCATTCGAATCATAGGAGTCCCAGAAGAAGAAGACAAAAAGAAAGACCATGAGAGAATACTTGAGGAGATAATAGTTGAAAACTTCCCTAAAATGGGGAAAGATATAATCACCCAAGTCCAAGAAACCCAGAGAGTCCTCAATAGGACAAACCCAAGGTGAAATACTCCAAGACACATATTAATCAAATTAACAAAGATCAAACACAAAGAACAAATATTAAAAGAAGCAAGGGAAAAGCAGCAAATAACACACAAGGGGATTCCCATAGGGATAACAGCTGATCTTTTAACAGAAACTCTTCAGGCCAGGAGGGAATGGCAAGACATACTTAAAGTGATGAAAGAAAATAACCTACAGCCCAGATTACTGTACCCAGCAAGGATCTCATTCAAATATGAAGGAGAAATCAAAAGATTTACAGACAAGCAAAAGCTGAGAGAATTCAGCATCACCAAACCAGCTCTCCAACAAATACTAAAGGATCTTCTCTAGACAGGAAACACAGAAAGGGTGTATTAACTCGAACCCAAAACAATAAAGAAAATGGCAACGGGATCACACTTATAAATAATTACCTTAAACGTAAATGGGATAAACGCCACAAGCAAAAGACAAAGGCTGGCTGAATGGATATAAAAACAAGAAACCCATATATGTTGTCTACAAGAGACCCACCTCAAAACGAGGGTCACATACAGACTGAAAGTGAGGGCAGGAGAAAGATATTCCATGTAAATAGAGACCAAAAGAAAGCAGGAGTAGCGATACTCATATCAGATAAAACAGACTTTAAAACAAAGGCTGTGAAAAGAGACAAAGAAGGAAACTACATAATGATCAAAGGATCAATCCATGAAGAAGATATAACAATTATAAATATTTATTCACCCAACATAGGAGCACTGCAATATGTAAGACAATTACTAACAAGTATGAAAGGAGAAATTAACAACAATGCAATAATCGTGGGAGATTTTAATACCCCACTTACATCTATGGATAGAGCAACTAAACAGAAAATTAACAAGGAAACACAAACTTTAAATGATACAATAGACCAGTTAGACCTAATAGATATCTATAGGACTGCTGCTGCTGATAAGTCACTTCAGTCGTGTCCGACTCTGTGTGACCCCATAGACAGAAGCACACCAGGCTCCCCCATCCCTGGGATTCTCCAGGCAAGAACACTGGAGTGGGTTGCCATTTCCTTCTCCAATGTGTGAAAGTGAAAACTGAAAGTGAAGTCGATCAGTCGTGTCTGAACCTTAGCGACCCCATGGACTGCAGCCTACCAGGCTCCTCCATCCATGGGATTTTCTAGGCAAGAGTACTAGAGTGGGTTCCATTGCCTTCTCCATTCTATAGGATATTTCACCCCAAAACAATGAATTTCACCTTTTTCTCAAGTGCACACGGAACCTTTTCCAGGAGAGATCACATCCTGGGCCATAAATCTAGCCTTGGTAAATTCAAAAAAATTGAAATCATTCCAAGCATCTTTTCTGACCACAATGCAGTAAGATAAGATCTCAATTACAGGAGAAAAACTATTAAAAATGCCAACATATGGAGGCTGAACAACACGCTGCTGAATAATGAACAAATCATAGAAGAAATCAAAAGAGAAATCAAAATATGCATAGAAATGAATGAAAATGAAAACACAGCAACCCAAAACCTCTGGGACACTATGAAAACAGTACTAAGGGGGAAGTTCATAGCAATACAGGCACACCTCAAGAAACAAGAAAAAAGTCAACTAAATAACCTAACTCTACATCTAAAGAAACTAGAAAAGGAAGAAATGAAGAACCCCAGGGTTAGTAGAAGGAAAGAAATCGGAAAAATTAGGGCAGAGATAAATGCAAAAGAAACAAAAGAGACCATAGCAAAAATCAACAAAGCCAAAAGCTGGTTCTTGGAGAAGGTAAATAAAATTGACAAACCACTAGCCAGACTCATCAAGAAACATAGGGAGAAGAACCAAATCAATAAAATTAGAAATGAAAATGGAGAGATCACAAATGACAACACAGAAATACAAAGGATTATTAGAGAATACTATAAGCAATTATATGGCAATAAAATGAATAACCTGGAAGAAATGGACAAATTCCTAGAAAAGTACAACTTTCCAAAACTGAACCAGGAAGAAATAGAAAATCTGAACAGACCCATCACAAGCACGGAACTAGAGGCTGTAATCAGAAATCTTCCAGCAAACAAAAGCCCAGGTCCAGATGGCTTCACAGCTGAATTCTACCAAAAATTTAGAGAAGAGCTAACACCTATTCTACTCAAACTCTTCCAGAAAATTGCTGAGGAAGGGAAACTTCCAAACTCATTCTATGAGGCCATCATCACACTAATCCCAAAACCTGGTAAAGATCCCACAAAAAAAGAAAACTACAGGCCAATATCACTGATGAACATAGATGCAAAAATCCTTAACAAAATTCTAGCAATCGGAATCCAACAACACATTAAGAAGATCATACATCATGACCCAGTGGGCTTTATCCCAGGAATGCAAGGATTCTTCAATATCCGCAAATCAATCAATGTAATACACCACATTAACAAAATGAAAAATAAAAATCATATGATTATCCCAATAGATGCAGAGAAATCCTTCGACAAAATTCAACATCCATATATGATAAAAACCCTCCAGAGAGTGGGAATAGAAGGGACATATCTCAACATAATAAAAACTCTATACGACAAACCCACAGCAAACATTATCCTCAATGGTGAAAAACTGAAAGCATTTCCCCTAAAGTCAGGAACAAGACAAGGGTGCCCACTCACACCACTACTATTCAACATAGTTCTGGAAGTTTTGGCTACAGCAATCAGAGCAGAAAAAGACATAAAAGGAATCCAAATTGGAAAAGAAGAAGTAAAACTTTCACTGTTCGCTGATGACATGATCCTCTATACCGAAAACCCTAAGGACTCTACCAGAAAACTACTAGAGCTAATCAATGAATACAGTAAAGTTGCAGGATATAAAATCAACACACAGAAATCCCTTGCATTCCTATACACTAATAATGAGAAAATAGAAAGAGAAATTAAGGAAACTATTCCATTCACTGTTGCAACGAAAAGAATTAAATACTTAGGAATATATCTACCTAAGGAAACAAAAGACTTATACATAGAAAACTATAAAACACTAGTGAAAGTAATCAAAGAGGACACTAATAGATGGAGAAATATACCGTGTTCGTGGATTGGAAGAATAAATATTGTAAAAATGAGTATACTACCCAAAGTAATTTATACATTCAATGCAATCCCTATAAAGCTACGAACGATATTTTTCACAGAGCTAGAACAAACAATCTTACAATTTGTATGGAAATACAAAAAAACTCGAATAGCCAAAGCAATCTTGAGGAAGAAAAATGGAACTGGGGGAATCAACCTGCCGGACTTCAGGCCCTACTACAAAGCCACAGTCATCAGGAGAGTATGGTACTGGCATAAAGACAGAAATATAGATCAGTGGAACAAAATAGAAAGTCCAGAGATAAATCCACGCACCTATGGACACCTTATCTTTGACAAAGGAGGCAAGAATATAGAATGGAGAAAAGACAGTCTCTTTAACAAGTGGTGTTGGGAAAACTGGTCAGCCACTTGTAAAAGAATGAAACTAGAACACTTCCTAACACCATACACAAAAATAAACTCAAAATGGATTAGAGAGCTAAATGTAAGACCAGAAACTATAAAACTCCTGGAGGAGAACGTAGGTAAAACACTCTCTGACCTAACTCACAGCAGGATCCTCCAAGACCCACCTCCCAGAATATTGGAAATAAAAGCAAAAATAAACAAATGGGACCTAATTAAACTTAAAAGCTTCTCCACAGCAAAGGAAACTATCAGTTCAGTTCAGTTCAGTCGCTCAGTCGTGTCCGACTCTCCGCGACCCCATGAATCACAGCACACCAGGCCTCCCTGTCCATCACCAACTCCCGGAGTACACTCAAACTCATGTCCACAGAGTCGGTGATGCCATCCAGCCATCTCATTCTCAGTCTTCCCCTTCTCCTCCCGCCCCCAACATTTCCCAGCATCACAAGTTTCCAGTGACTCAACTCGTTGCATGAGGTGGCCAAAGTATTGCAGTTTCAGCTTTAGCATCAGTCCCTCCAATGAACATCCAGGATTGATCTCCCCTAGAATGGACTGGTTGGATCTCCTTGCAGTATAAGGGACTCTCAAGAGTCTTCTACAACACCACAGTTCAAAAGCATCGATTTTTCGGCGATCAGCCTTCTTCACAGTCCAACTCTCACATCCATACATGACCACGGGAAAAACCATTGCCTTGACTAGACGGACCTTGGTTGGCAAAGTAATGTCTCTGCTTTTTAATATACTATCAAGGTTGGCCATAACTTTCCTTCCAAGGAGCAAGCGTCTTTTAATTTCATGGCTGCAATCAGCATCTGCAGTGATTTTGGAGCCCCAAAAAATAAAGTCTGACACTGTTTCCACTGTTTTTCCATCTATTTCCCATGAAGTGATGGGACCAGATGCCATGATCTTTGTTTTCTGAATGTTGAGCTTCAAGCCAACCTTTTCACTCTCCTCTTTCAATTTCATCAAGAGGCTTTTGAGTTCCTCTTCACTTTCTGCCATAAGGGTAGTGTCATCTGCATATTTGAGGTTATTGATATTTCTCCCAGCAATCTTGATTCCAGCTTGTGCTTCTTCCAGCCCAGCGTTCCTCATGATGTACTCTGCATATAAGTTAAATAAGCAAGGTGACAATATACAACTTTGACGTACACCTGTTCCTGTTTGGAACCAGTCTGTTGTTCCATGTCCAGTTCTAGCTGTTGCTTCCTGACCTGCATACAAGTTTCTCAAGAGGCAGGTCAGGTGGTCTGGGATTCCCATCTCTTTCAGAATGTTCCACAGTTTATTGTGATCCACACAGTCAAAGGCTTTGGCATAGGCAGTGAAGCAGAAATAGATGTTTTTCTGAAACTCTCTTGCTTTCTCCATGATCCAGCGGATGTTGGCAATTTGATCTCTGGTGCCTCTGCCTTTACTAAAACCTGCTTGAACATCTGGGAGTTCACGGTTTACATACTGCTGAAGCCTGGCTTGGAGAATTTTGAGCGTGACTTTACTAGCGTGTGAGATGAGTGCAATTGTGTGGTAGTTTGAGCATTCTTTGGCATTGCCTTTCTTTGGGATTGGAATGAAGACTGACCTTTTCCAGTCCTGTGGCCATTGCTGAGTTTTCCAAATCTGCTGGCATATTGAGTGCAGCACTTTCACAGCATCATCTTTCAAGACTTGAAATAGCTCAACTGGAATTCCATCACCTCCACTAGCTTTGTTCGTAGTGATGCTTTCTAAGGCCCACTTGACTTCACATTCCAAGATGTCTGGCACTAGGTCAGTGATCATGTTATCGTGACTATCTTGGTCATAAAGATCTTTTTTGTACAGTTCTTCTGTGTACTCCTGCCACCTCTTCTTAATATCTTCTGCTTCTGTTAGGTCCATACCATTTCTCATAAGCAAGGTGAAAAGACACCATTCAGAATGGGAGAAAATAATAGCAAATGAAGCAACTGATAAAGGATTAATCTCCAAAATATACAAGCAGCTCCTACAGCTCAATTCCAGAAAACTAAATGACCCAATCAAAAAATGGGTCAAAGAACTAAACAGACATTTCTCCAAAGAAGACATAAAGATGGCTAACAAACACATGAAAAAATGCTCAACATCCCTCATAATCAGAGAAATGCAAATCAAAACCACAATGAGATACCATTTCACACCAGTCAGAATGGCTGCTATCCAAAAGTCTACATGCAATAAATGCTGGAGAGGGTGTGGAGAAAAGGGAACCCTCTTACACTGTTGGTGGGAATGCAAACTAGTACAGCCACTATGGAGAAGAGTGTGGAGATTCCTCAAAAAACTGGAAATAG
Source organism: Moschus berezovskii (assembly GCF_049115385.1). Classification (NCBI taxonomy): domain Eukaryota; kingdom Metazoa; phylum Chordata; class Mammalia; order Artiodactyla; family Moschidae; genus Moschus; species Moschus berezovskii. The sequence goes on along the minus strand of NC_142488.1, from coordinate 128,083,193 downwards.
AACTGCCATATGATCCAGCAATCGCACTCCTGGGCATACACACCGAGGAAACCAGAATTGAAAGAGAAACATGTACTCCAATGTTCATTGCAGCACTGTTTATAATAGCCACGACATGGAAGCAACCTAGATGTCCATCTGCAGACGAATGGATAAGAAAGCTTTGGTACATATACACAATGGAGTATTACTTGGCCATTAAAAGGAATGCATTTCAACCAGTTCTAATGAGGTGGATGAAACTAGAACCTATAATACAGAGTGAAGTAAGCCAGAAAGAAAAACACCAATAAAATATACTAACGCATATATATGGAATTTAGAAAGATACAAATGATAACCCTGTATACAAGACAAAAAAAGAGACACAGATGTATAGAACAGTCTTTGGGACTTTATGGGAGAGTGTGAGGGTGGGATGGTTTGAGAGAATGGCAATGAAACATGTATATTATCATATGTGAAACAAATCGCCAGTTCAGGGTCGATGCATATTACAGGATGCTCAGAGCTGGTATGCGGGGATGACCCAGAGGGAGGATAAGGGGAGGAGGGAGGTGAGAGGGGGGTTCAGGAAGGGGAACTCATGTATACCCAGGGCGGATTCATGTCAATGTATGGCAAAACCAACCAATATAATATTGTAAAATAATTCAGTTCAGTTCAGTTCAGTCACTCAGTCGTGTCCGACTCTCCGCGACCCCATGAATCACAGCACGCCAGGCCTCCCTGTCCATCACCAACTCCCGGAGTTCACTCAAACTCATGTCTATCGAGTCGGTGATGTAATCCAGCCATCTCATTCTCGGTCGTCCCGGTCTCCTCCCGCCCCCAACCTTTCCCAGCATCAGAGTCTTTACCAGTGAGTCAACTCGTCGCATGAGGTGGCCAAAGTATTGCAGTTTCAGCTTTAGCATCAGTCCTTCCAATGAACACCCAGGATTGATCTCCTTTAGAATGGACTGGTTGGACTTCCTGGCAGTATAAGGGACTCTCAAGAGTCTTCTCCATCACCACAGTAAAAAAGCATCAATTCTTCGGCGATCAGCCTTCTTCACAGTCCAACTCTCACATCCATACATGACCACGGGAAAAACCATAGCCTTGACTAGACGGACCTTGGTTGGCAAGGTAATGTCTCTGCTTTTTAATATACTATCAAGGTTGGTCATAACTTTCCTTCCAAGGAGTAAGCGTCTTTTAATTTCATGGCTGCAATCAGCATCTGCAGTGATTTTGGAGCGCAAAAAAATAAAGTCTGATACTGTTTCCACTGTTTTTCCATCTATTTCCCATGAAGTGATGGGACCAGATGCCATGATCTTTGTTTTCTGAATGTTGAGCTTCAAGCCAACATTTTCACGCTCCTCTTTCACTATCATCAAGAGGCTTTGAGTTCCTCTTCACTTTCTGCCATAAGGTTAGTGTCATCTGCATATCTGAGGTTATTGATATTTCTCCCGGAAATCTTGATTCCAGCTTGTGCTTCATCCAGCCCAGCGTTCCTCATGATGTACTCTGCATATAAGTTAAATAAGCAAGGTGACAATATACAGCCTTGACGCACTCCTTTTCCTATTTGGAACCAGTCTGTTGTTCCATGTCCAGTTCTAACTGTTGCTTCCTGACCTGCATACAGGTTTCTCAAGAGGCAGGTCAGGTGGTCTGGGATTCCCATCTCTTTCAGAATGTTCCACAGTTTATTGTGATCCACACAGTCAAAGGCTTTGGCATAGTCAATGAAGCAGAAATAGATGTTTTTCTGGAACTCTCTTGCTTTCTCCATGATCCAGCGGATGTTGGCAATTTGATCTCTGGTGCCTTTTCTAAAACCAGCTTGAACATCTGGGAGTTCACGGTTCACATATTGCTGAAGCCTGGCTTGGAGAATTTTGAGCATGACTTTACTAGCGTGTGAGATGAGTGCAATTGTGCGGTAGTTTGAGCATTCTTTGGCATTGCCTTTCTTTGGGATTGGAATGAAGACTGACCTTCTCCAGTCCTGTGGCCACAGCTGAGTTTTCCAAATTTGCTGGCATATTGAGTGCAGCACTTTCACAGCATCATCTTTCAAGATTTGAAATAGCTCAACTGGAATTCCATCACCTCCACTAGCTTTGTTCATAGTGATTCTCTCTAAGGCCCACTTGACTTCACATTCCAAGATGTCTGGCTCTAGGTCAGTGATCACGTTATCGTGACTATCTTGGTCGTGAAGATCTTTTTTTGTACAGTTCTTCTGTGTATTCCTGCCACCTCTTCTTAATATCTTCTGCTTCTGTTAGGTCCATACCATTTCTGTCCTTTATTGAGCCCATCTTTGCATGAAATGTTCCCTTGGAATCTCTAATTTTCTTGAAGAGATCTCTTGTTTTTCCTATTCTGTTGTTTTCCTTTATTTCTTTGCATTGATCACTGAGGAAGGCTTTCTTATCTCTCCTTGCTATTCTTTGGAACTCTGCATTCATATGCTTATATCTTTCCTTTTCTCCTTTGCTTTTCGCTTTTCTTCTTTTCACAGCTATATGTAAGGCCTCCTCAGACAACCATTTTGCTTTTTTGCATTTCTTTTCTATGGGGATGGTCTTGGTCCCTGTCTTCTCTACAATGTCATGAACTTCCGTCCATAGTTCATCAGGCACTCTATCAGATCTAGTCCCTTAAATCTATTTCTCACTTCCACTGTATAATCATAAGGGATTTGATTTAGGTGGTATCTGAATGGTCTCGTGGTTTTCCATACTTTCTTCAATTTAAGTCTGAATTTGGCAATAAGGAGTTTATGATCTGAGCCACCATCAGCTCCTGGTCTTGTTTTTGCTAACTGTATACAGCTTCTCCATCTTTGGCTGCAAAGAATATAATCAATCTGATTTTGGTGTTGACGATCTGGTGATGTCCATGTGTAGAGTCTTCTCCTTTGTTGTTGGAAGAGGGTGTTTGCTATGACCAGTGCGTTCTCTTGACAAAACTCTATTAGCCTTTGCCCTGCTTCATTCCGTGCTCCAAGGCCAAATTTGCCAGTTACTCCAGGTGTTTCTTGACTTCCTACTTTTGCATTCCAGTCCCCTGTAATGAAAAGGACATCTTTTTTGGGTGTTAGTTCTAAAAGGTCTTGTAGGTCTTCATAGAACCGTTCAACTTCGGCTTCCTCAGCATTACTGGTTGGGTCATAGGCCTGGATTACTGTAATATTGAATGGTTTGCCTTGGAAATGAACAGAAATCATTCTGTCATTTTTAAGATTGCATCCAAGTACTGCATTTTGGACTCTTTTGTTGACCATGATGGCTACTCCATTTCTTCTAAGGGATTCCTGCCCACAGTAGTAGATATAATGGTCATCTGAGTTAAATTCACCCACTCCAGTCCATTTTAATTCACTGATTCCTAGAATGTCGACGTTCACTCTTGCCATCTCCTGTTTGACCATTTCCAATTTGCCTTGATTCATGGACCTAACATTCCAGGTTCTTATGCAATATTGCTCTTTACAGCACCAGACCTTGTTTCTATCACCAGTTACATCCACAACTGGGTATTGGTTTTGCTTTTGCTCCATCCCTTCATTCCTTCTAGAGTTATTTCTCCACTGATCTCCAGTAGCATACTGGGCACCTACCGACCTGGGGAATTCCTCATTCAGTACCCTATCATTTTGCCCTTTGATACGGTTCATGGGGTTCTCAAGGCAAGTATACTGAAATGGTTTGCCATTCCCTTCTCCAGTGGACCACTTTCGGCTGTGGTCCTTGTGATCAGATCGACTAGTTTCCTGTGATTATGATTTCAGTGTGTCTGCCCTCTGATGCCCCCTCCCAATACCTACCATCTTATTTGGGTTTCTCTTACCATGGGTGTGGGATATCTCTTCACAGCTGCTCCAAGAAAGCGCAGCCGCTGCACCTTACCTTGGATGAGGGGTATCTCCTCAAGGCCGCCCCTCCTGACCTTGAACGTGGAGTAGATCCTCTGGCCCTCCTGCGCCAGCGCAGCCACCTTCTATTGGATGTGGGGTAGCTCCTCTAGGCTGCCGACCCTGGCCTCAGGCGTGTGGTAGCTCCTCACGGCCGCGCCTCTGTGCGGGTCGGTTGTGCCGCGGGCCAGCGTCTCTCGCGTCTGCGCTGCCGGGGGCCGGCGTAATTAGCCTCCAATAAAAAAAACGAAATTAAAAAGGATATGCTGAGGACATATACTTTTTATTGTGATTTAAAAGCACATAACATAAAATTTCAGAGAAGGCAATGGCACCCCACTCCAGTACTTTTGCCTGGAAAATCCCAAGAATAGAGGAGCCTGGTAGGCTGCAGTCCATGGGGTTGCACAGAGTCGGACACGACTGAAGCAACTTAGCAGCAGCAGCAACATAAAATTTATTGCCATAACCATTTTAAGTGTACAGTTCAGTAGTTTTAACTGTATTCACATTGCTTCAAAAGAGATCCCCTGAACTTTTTCACTCTTGCAAATTTGAAATTCTATACCCATTAAAATATAATTCCTCTTTCCTTCCTCTCCTCAGCTCCTACTAACCACAAGTCTATTTTCTGTTTATATGAATTTAACTACTTTAGATACACAATTTGTGTTTTCATAACTGGCTTATTTCACTTAATATAATGTTGTCAAGATTCATCCATGTTGTAACATGTGACAGAATTTCCTACCTTTTTAAGGTTAAATAGTATTTCACCAGAGAAGGCAATGACAAGCCACTCCAGTACTCTTGCCTAGAAACTCGCATGGACAGAGGAGCCTGGTGGGCTTCAGTCCACGGGGTCGCTACTAGTCGGACACGACTGAGCGACTTCACTCTCACTTTTCACTTTCACACATTGGAGAAGGAAATGGCAACCCACTCCAGTGTTCTTGCCTGGAGAATCCCAGGGACGGCGGAGCCTGGTCGGCTGCCGACTAAGTCGCACACTTCAGTCGGACACGACTGAAGCGACTTAGCAGCAGCAGCAGCAGTATTTCACACATTTTTTAAATCAATTTATCCACCATTGGACATTTGGATTGCTTCCACATCTTGGCTATTATGAACAGTGCTGCTATGAATATGGGTGTCCAAATATCTCATTGAGACTCCGTTTTCAATTCTTTTGCATACACACCAAGAAGTGGGTTTGCTGGAACATATTGCAGTTCTATTTTTAATTTTTTGAGGAATCTACATATTGTTTTTCATAGAAGCTGCACCATTTTTTAAATTTATTTATTTTTTATTGGAGGCTAATACTTAGGCCACCTCATGCGACAAGTTGACTGACTGGAAAAGACTCTAATGCTGGGAAAGGTTGGGGGCGGGAGGAGAAGGGGACGACAGAGAATGAGATGGCTGGATGGCATCACCGACTCTGTGGACATGAGTTTGAGTGAACTCCGGGAGTTGGTGATGGACAGGGAGGCCTTGCGTGCTGTGATTCATGGGGTCGCGGAGAGTCAGACACAATTGAGCGACTGAACTGAACTGAACTGAACTGAATTATTTTACAATATTATATTGGTTGGTTTTGCCATACATTGACATGAATCCGCCCTGGGTGTACATGAGTTCCCCTCCTGAACCCCCCTCCCACATCCCTCCTCCCTTTATCCTCCCTCTGGGTCATCCCCACACACCAGCCCCGAGCATCCTGTAACATGCATCAACCCTGAACTGGTGATTCGTTTCACATATGACAACATACATGTTTCAATGCCATTCACCCAAATCATCCCACCCTCACCCTCTCCCACAGAGTCCCAAAGACTGTTCTATATTATTCAGCCATTAAAAAGAATACATTTGAATCAGTTCTAACGAGGTGGATGAAACTGGAGCCTATTATACAGAGTGAAGTAAGCCAGAAAGAAAAACACCAATACAGTATACTAATGCATATATATGGAATTTAGAAAGATGCAAATGATAACCCTGTATACGAGACAGCAAAAGAGACACAGATACACCATTTTATAATACATAAAAAATCTGGAGGGGTTATGCTTGGGTAAAAAAAGTTTTTATTTTATATTAGACTGTAGTTGATTGCTGCTGCTGCTTCTGCTAAGCTGCGTCAGTCATGTCCGACTCTGTGCTATCCCATAGATGGCAGCTCACCAGGCTCCCCCGTCCCTGGGATTCTCCAGGCAAGAACACTGGAGTGGGTTGCCATTTCCTTCTCCAATGCATGAAAGTGAAAAGTGAAAGGGAAGTCGCTCAGTCGTGTCCGACTCTTAGCGAGCCCATGGACTGTAGCCTACCAGGCTCCTCCGTCCATGGGATTTCCCAGGCAAGAGTACTGGAGTAGGGTGCCATTGCCTTTTCTATTAGTTTCACATGTACAGTAAAGTAATTCAGTTGCATGTATATATTCTTTTTCAAGTTCTTTTCTCATTTAGGTTATTACAGAATATTGAGCAGAGTTCTCTGTGCTATAGGTTCCTGTCTGTTATCTATTTTAAATATAGCACTGTGTATATGTCAGTCATAACCTCCGAATCTATCCCTCCCCTCACCCTTCCCCACTGATAACCATAAGTTCATTCACTAAGCCTGAGTCTCTTTCTCTTTTGTAAATAAGTTCATTCATATCATTTTTTTTAGATTCTGCATATAAGTGACATCATATGATATTTGCCAATTTCTGTCTGACTTACTTCACTTAGTATGATCATCTCCAGGTCCATCCATGTTGCTGGAAATGACATTATGTCATTCTTTATAAGGGTTGAGTAATATTCTATATGTGTATATTGAATAATATTCTGTGTATATATACATATATATTTATGTGTATGTGTGTGTGTATATATATATATATACCACACCTTTCCACAGAAGTTGCTCTATTTTATAATATGTAAAAGATTTTAAATACGAAAACAATGCCTAGAAATTCATATGTGGGGTTTTAGTAAATATTTAGTGAATATTTGGGGATCTTAATGTAGTCCATGAAATATGAATTAAGTTTCCTCTTCACTGTCATTAAAGCAATCTACTGTATAGCACAGGGAACTATACTCAGTATTTTGTAATAATCTAGGAGAAAAGAATCTAAAATATATATATATATATATGAAACTGAATCACTGTGCATAACACCTGAAATTGACACATCATAAATCAGGTATACCTCAATAAGAGCTTCCCTGTTAGCTCAGCTGCTAAAGAATCTGCCTACAATGTAGGAGACCACAGTTCAATTCCTGGGTTGGGAAGATCCCCTATAGAAGGGATAGGCTACCCACTCCAATATTCTTGGGCTTCCCTTGTGGCTCAGCTGGTAAAGAATCCTCCTGCAATGTGGGAGACCTGGTTTCGATCCCTGGGTTGGGAAGATCCCTTGGACAAGGAAATGGCAACCCACTCCAGTATTCTTGCCTGGAAAATACCCATGGACAGAGGAGTCTGGAGGGCTACAGTCCATGGGGTTGCAAAGAGTCGGACACAACTGAGTGACTAAGCACAGCACAGCACAGCATACTTCAATAAAATAAAATATTAAAAATTAATGAAAAAATAAGCAATTTAAAAGAAGTCAACCTATCCCCTTTACAGGTTGTCACTAGGGTGTTATGAAGTCATGGCCTATGTCAGCAAACAGAGGCATACCTTGTTCTATTGTGCTTTGATTTGTTGCACTTCACAGATATTGCATTTTTTACAAACTGAAGGTTTGAGGTAATTCTGTATTGTCAAACACAAGCATTTTTAGCAACAAAGTATTTTTAAATTAGGGCTAAGACACATACATTGTATTTTTAGACATAATGCTATCACATATTTAATTGATAGTATACAGTACAGTTTACAGTACACTGTAAGCATAACTTTCATATGCACAGGGAAATCAAAAAATTGTGTGACTGCTTTATTGTTGTATTCACTTTATTGCTGTGGTCTGGAACCAAACCCACAATATCTCCAAGATATGTCTGTCATGTTTTATGGTTTCATCTCCATAATGTTGTTAGTATTCAGCTAAGACATTGCTATGCTGCTGCTGCTGCTAAGTCGCTTCAGTCATGTCTGACTCTGTGCGACCCCATAGACGGAAGCCCACCAGGCTCCGCCGTCCCTGGGATTCTCCAGGCAAGAACACTGGAGTGGGTTGCCATTTCCTTCTCCAATGTGTGAAAGTGAAAACTGAAAGTAAAGTAGCTCAGTCATGTCTGACTCGTAGTGACCCCATGGACTGCAGCCTACCAGGCTCCTCCGTCCATGGGATTTTCTAGGCAAGAGTACTGGAGTGGCTTGCCATTGCCTATAGCTGCCTTTTAATCTTTTGCCTTATTCTTCATTTTCACAGTGATACCTTCTAAAGCAGTTTCTCCCCTCCTAATTTCTCTGAGCACTTACTATGTGTCCAATATTGTGCAAAGAGATTTAAGTGTAACCTCATGCTACCCTTTAGAGGCAATAGCAATTGTTAGTCTCAGTTTTTCAAATAGGAAACAGGCTAAGAAAGCTTAAGGACTGTATTTAATTGATTCTAAGAACATACGCCTCATTTCTGAAGTCAGGATGCAGCTTGTAATCAATTGCCTCTTACAATCACTATTGTTCAGACAATAGCTTAACATAGTAGCTATTACTGTGTGTGCACATACTTGGTCATACTTGCTGACACTGCTGTCAATTTATTTGAATTTATGTACAAAGTTATTACTATACATGATGAGTTTTATTGTCATTTTAAATGCTTTCAAGAATGTTCACTATATATTAACATTGAAAGGAAAAGGTATAGTATATGATGAAAGGCACTGAAAAGAGAGTGGAAGGGGAGCAATTGTTATTACTAAAACAAATATAAATATCAATAGAGAATGTATGCAGTAACTTATTTCCTTACAAAGTAACTTGTGATTTTTGCCTTTTCATACTGTTCATGCCAGCAAATTTGAATAACTCATCAGTGGCCACAGGACTGGAAAAGGTCAGTTTTCATTCCAATCCCAAAGAAAGGCAATGCCAAAGAATGTTAAGACTACCACACAGTTGCACTCATCTCACATGCTAGCAAAGTAATGCTCAACATTATCCAAGCCAGGCTTCAACAGTATGTGAACCATGAACTTCCAGATATCAAGCTAGATTTAGTAAAGGCAGAGGAACAAGAGATCAAATTGCCAACATCCATTAGATCATAGAAAAAGCAGGAGAATTCCAGGAAAACATCTACTTCTGCTTCACTGACTATACTAAAGCCTTTGACTGTGTGGATCACAACAAACTGTGGAAAATTCTGAAAGAGATGGGAATACCAGACCACTTTACCTGCCTCCTGAGAAATCTGTATGCAGGTCAAGAAGCAACAGTTAGGACTGGACATAGAACAACAGACTGGTTCCAAATTGGGAAAGGAGTATGTCAAGGCTGTATACTGTCACTCTGCTTATTTAACTTATATGCAGAGTATATCGGAGAAGTCAATGGCACCCCACTCCAGTACTCTTGCCTGGAAAATCCCATGGATGGAGGAGTCTGGAAGGCTGCAGTCCATGGGATTGCTGAGGGTCAGACACGACTGAGTGACTTCAATTTCTCTTTTCACTTTTATGCATTGGAGAAGGAAATGGCAACCCACTCCAGTGTTCTTGCCTGGAGAATCCCAGGGACGGGGGAGCCTGGTGGACTGCCGTCTATGGGGTCGCATAGAGTCGGACATGACTGAAATGATTTAGCAGCAGTAGCAGCAGAGTATATCATGTGAAATGCCAAGTTGGATGAAGCACAAGCTGGAATCAATATTACCAGGAGAAATATCAATAACGTCAGATATGCAGATGACACCACCCTTATGGGAGAAAGCAAAGGGGAACTGAAGAGCCTCTTGATGAAATTGAAATAAGAGAGTGAAAAAGCTGACTTGCAACTCAACATTAAAAAACGAAGATCATGGCATCTGGTCCCATCACTTCATGGCAAATAGAAGGGGAAACAATGGAAATAGTGACAGACCTTATTTTCTTGGGCTCCAAAATCACTGCAGATAATGACTGCAGCCATGAAATTAAAAGATGCCTGCTCCTTGGAAGAAAAGCTATGACAAACCTAGACAGCATATTAAAAAGCAGAGACATTACTTTGCCAACAAAGGTCCCTATAGTCAAAGCAATGGTTGTTCCAGTAGTCATGCATGGATGTGAGTTGAACCGTAAAGAAGGCTGAGCATCAAAGAATTGATACTTTTGAACTGTGGTGTTGGAGAAGACTGTTGAGAGTCCCTTGGACTGCAAGGAGATCCAACCAGTCAATCCTAAAGGAAATCAGTCCTGAATATTCGTTGGAAGGACTGATGCTGAAGCTGAAGCTGCAATAATTTTGCCACCTGATGTGAAGAACTGATTCATTAGAAAAGACCCTGAAATTGGGAAAGATTGAAGGCAGGAGAAAAAGGGGACGATAGAGGATGAGATGGTTGGATGGCATCACCCACTTGATGGACATAACTGTGATCAAGCTCTGGGAGTTGGTGATGGACAGGGAAGCTGCAGTCCATGGGGCTGCAAAGAGTCAGACACGACTGAGCGACTGAACTAACTGAATACATTAAATAGTGATGTATCATGTAATTGATGATATCTTAGATTTGATGGCATTGGGTATCTTGCCCAGGGTCCTGCAATAACTAAGTAGAAGGCAGAGATTTATATGGTAGGCCTATGCTCCTAATCAGGAGGCATTAGTAGGCATTCCTTGATTCTTTTCTATGTTTTAATAGGCCTCTAAGTGTTTATTTTAAACTAAATAGTGTGTGAGTGTGTGTGTGTGTGTGTGTGTGTGTGTGTGTGTGTGCACGCGCGCGCGCTCAGTCACATCTTACTCTTTGCGACCCCATGAACTGTAGCCCACCAGGCTCCTCTGTCCATGGGATTTCCCAGGCAAAAATACTGGAGTGTGTTTCCATGCCCTCCTCCAGGGGATCTTCCTGACCCAGGAATAGAACCCATGTCTCTTATGTCTCCTGCATTAGCATGTGTATTCTTTACTACTGGGCAACCTGGGAAGCCCAAACTAAATATTACTTGTGCTTTATTTTTTTATAATTTCATAACCATTCTGTGGATGATTATAGACTCCTTGGGAACTATATCCAAAGTAGAGCCAAGAACTACTAAAATTAAAAAGAATTAGAAGAGTGACTCAAGGGGCCATCAAATGAAGGGGAAAGACAGACCCTCTATGCATCAAGTACCTTCAAAACAGCAATGAATGTGTAGCATCTTCCATCATTTAGGAATATCAAATGTAAGGACAAATTTTATAATCAGTGGAGTTGGAATCTTGGCTCTGTACAGCCATAATTCATAACCCTTCTATCACTCCAGTATTCTTGCCTGGAGAATTCCATGGACAGCTTGGTGGACTGTGGTCCTTCAGGTTGCAAAGGGTTGGACATGACCAAGCGACTAACACACACACACTATAACTCCCTCAATGCTTTTAGAACATATCACTCTAAAGAGCATAAGAAAAATAAAACTAAAACTACATAAAAATTAAAAAATTATGCACGATACCTGAGGGTGGTAATCATAGCTTTAACAGTAATAAATAATTATATAGTGCCATTTTTGTTATATCTCCTCAATTTTATCTCATTTGGTCCTCACAGCAGCACTTTATAGTGGTTAAGAAAAAGTATGTTGGGAATCTTCACACCACAATCTAGGATCAAGTGTCAGCTCGACTACTTATCAGCTGGTTGACTTGGGCAAATCACATTATTTTCATGATGTTGTTCAGTCGCTCAGTCATGTCCAACTCTTTGTGACTCCATGGACTGCAGCATGCCACCTGTCCTTCACCATCTCCCGGAGGTTGCTCAACCTCATGTCCATTGAATTGGTGATGTTATCTAACCATCTCATCCTCTGTCATCCTCTTCTCCTCCACCTTCAATCTTTCCCAGCATCAGGGTCTTTTCCAATGAGTCAGCACTTCGCATCAGGTGGCAAAATTATTGGAGCTTCAGCTTCAACATCAGTCCTTCCAATGAATATTCAGGGTTGATTTTCTTTAGGATGGACTGGTTTGATCTCCTTGCTGTCCAAGGGACTCTCAGCAGTCTTCTCCAACACCACAGTTCAAAAGCATCAATTCTTCAGCACTCAGCTTTCTTTATGGTCCAACTCTCACATCCATACATGACTACTGGAAAAACCATAGCTTTGATTATACAGACCTTTGCAGGCAAAGTAATATCTCTGCTTTTTAATATGCTGTCTAGGTTGGTCATAGGTTTTTTCCAAGGAGCAAGCATCTTTTAATTTCATGACTGCAGTCATGGTCCACAGTGATTTTGGAGCCCAAGAAAATGAAAAGTCTTTCACTGTTTCCATTTTTTTCCCCATCTATTTGCCATGAAGTGATGGGACCAGATGCCATGATCTTAGTTTTTTGAATGTTGAATTTTAAGCCAGCTTTTTCACACTCCTCTTTCACCTTCATCAAGAAGCTCTTTAGTTCCTTTTTGCTTTTCGTGGTGTCATCTGTATATCTGAGGTTATTGATATTTCTCCCAGCAATCTTGATTCCAGCTTGTGCTTCATCCAGCATGGCATTTCTCATGATAGACTCTGCATATAAGTTAAATAAGCAGGGTGACAATGTACAGCCTTGAGACACTCCTTTCCCAATATGGAACCAGTCCATTGTTCCATGTTCCATTCTTTTTTTTTTTAATTTATTTATTTTAATTGGAGGCTAATTACTTTACATTATTGTATTGGTTTTGCCATACATTGACATGAATCATGGGGAACACATCTACATCCATGTTCCATTCTAACTGTTGCTTTGTTTTTCTCATTTTAAAAATTAGGGTCTAATAATAATAATATGTGCCTTGAGTGCTAGTATGAGAATGAAATGAGATAGTGCTAATAAAGCAATTCAGCACAATGCCTGCTATGTAAAGGCTGAATAAATGCCATTATTAGTAGTAAAACAACCCTGTGTATAACTAAACAATCTTATAAATGAAGAAACTAAGGTTCAGAGAGCTTAAGTCAATACCCAAAGTCACACAGCTAGTAAGCAGCAGAGGTGCTACATAAACTCAGAACAGCACTTGCCTTGGGTGAAGGCAAAGTGTGTAATAGACAAACTTTTGAAGTCTGTGCCAAGTCAGTAACAGCTATTCTTTTATGATCTCCATGTAACTTGACATATTGTTGTAAGAGTTATAAAATCTTGAAAATCATTTTTCCCTCTTTCATAAAGTCTAATGATGGATGGAGATAGAAATAAACATTGAGTTAACTTGGCTGATCAGTCACAGTATATGGTTGTCAAGAGGCTACTGGCCAATTTCTGTTATGACCAAAATCTCCTCATTACAAAAAAGGGAGTAAACTGTAGCTATGTTTTCACAAATTCAAGACATATTTAATACAATTTTTTTTAACAACAGAGAATATGGATGGGGTGTCAGGAGCTTAATGTAAAGGATCTGACCTGTACTAAAACCCACTTGAATTTCCTATTACTCTAACCCATGGTGATTATTCGAATTTGCGTGCAAGCTCTTAATCTGCATAATTAGTTCCACTACCTTGCAGAAGCAGATTGAGACCTAATCAAGGAGGTCAAGAGCTGGACAAAAGTGAGCTCCAGAGGAGAGGATGCTGTGTTAACCCCTGCTCTTAGACGCAGCTTTGTGTTCAGGAGCCACTCAGCTAGGAACAAAGGGATCGCCCAGGGTACAGAGGAGATGGAGAGAAAAGCTCTGAGAAGACACCCTTGTAGATTTCTGGAGCTGTGAAGCAACACAGCAGAGAGTGGGGAAGCAGGAAAGCACTGACAATCCAGATCAAATCAGGAGGATTGCTCAACAAGGGCAGGGATGCCTTCAAGAATTCAACGGCTAAGAGAAAATCCAAAAGAAGTTCCTCGGAAAGAAATGAGTGCTGGTAGAGGGCACAGAGCAGACCACACCAGAGGTGAGAAGACCACATCCAAGCAAGAAGGCAACAGCAGTGGCACCAACACACTTCAGCACAGAGTACTGAACCAACCGTGCTGGTGGAGTGGGTAAACCTCTCCAAGAGAGAAGCACTTCCCACAAAGAACAGTTAAGCAGTCTGCCCTTGCAGAGAGGCCAAGGCAAAGCAATCACCTGAAGAAATGGGATCCCCTTCCTTTGAATTGTATGCTTTCATCCTCACCAATAAAGAGATCCTGTCCTGGAAGAATGGACAGATTCTCTCCAGCAGAAAAACTGGATCTTGGGGAAGTTGGAAAGATCACATGCTAAGCCGAGCCAAAACTGAGAAGCAAGCCCCCCAGCAAGGGCAAGCATGCTGAAAGAGATCAGTGAGCAGTCCAGGAGCTGCTAAGGACCTCATGAGTCAGTTCAGTTCAGTTCAGTTGCTCAGTCATGTCCGACCCTTTGTGACCCCATGGACTGCAGCATACCAGGCCTCCCTGTCCATCACCAACTCTCAGAGTTTACTCAAACTCATGTCCATTGAGTCGGTGATGCCATCCGACCATCTCATCCTCTGTCGTCCGCTTCTCCTCCTGCCCTCAATCTATCCCAGCATCAGGGTTTTTTCAAATGAGTCCGTTCTTTGCATCAGGTGGTCAAAGTATTGGAGTTTCAGCTTCAACATCAGTCCTCATGACTACTAGCAAAGAAATCCTCCCAAAGAGATCAAGGAGCATATTCTTTGTTGGGCTGTGCCTAACTGAGGAGGTTTCTGGGTGAAATCTTGGGTGAGGATTCATCAAAGTGTGGTAGTGACAACTACAGAAGACTGTCTCTGGCCCCAAAAGTTCCTTTGACAACAGGGAGAAGTAGTTGCCACGTGTGTTAGTCACTCAGTTGTGTCCAACTCTTTGCAACCCCATGGATTGTAACCTGCCAGGTTCTTCTGTCCATGGAATTCTTCAGGCAAGAATACTAGAGTGGGTTGCCATTTCCTTGTCCAGGGGATCTTCCCAACCCAGGGATTGAACCCATGTCTCCTGCATTGGCAGGCAGATTTTTTACCATCAATGCATGTACTGACTCTTTAATTTTTCTGCTTAAGTAGCTTTGGCATCTTAAAAGACAAGAGCATTAGTATTTTGTAATAAGCAATTGTACTTTTTTAAGAACATAAGTCTTAGCAATAAGTCTTTTGGATCTGTATCATCAGGCAAGGAAAACAAAAGCAAAAATAAACAAATGGGACTTAATTCGACTTGAAAGCTTCTGACAAGCAAAGGAAACCATCAAAAAATGAAAAGACAATCTACTGAATGGAAGAAAATATTTGCGAATGATATGTCTGATAAGGGGTTAATATCTAAAAAATATAAATAGCTCATACAATTCAATATAAAAAAACCCAAACAACCCTATTAAGCAATTACACTTTCATTCAGATACACGCATCCTGTTCTTCATTAAACAGAAGCTTTTTCATAAGCTCATAAGCTAGAAAATGACTTTACACAGTATACAGCAGCTCACAGCATTCTTGTCTTTAGGTTACAAATGCACCAAGTGAATCCGAATGAATTCACTAAACACCAGCTTTCTGGAAATTCAAAATCTAAGAACTGACTACTTTCCACTAGCAAGTTGACAAATTAGCATTGGATAAAACGTCAACATAGAGTCTACGCTAGCATCTTTGTACATTCTGTTACATTGATTCATAATTTATAACCTGTCACTTCTATGGAGAAGCACACAGACACCTAGATATACATACACATGCATATGCATTCTCATGTATTCATTCGCACATTCTCACACATATTTGCATGATCTCATACACACACCACCTACAGAGACACACATACACCCACGTATATTCACACTCACACCCACATGCATACTTACATAGGTATAGCACACATTTACACAGCTATACATTGATATATGGGCTTCCCTGGTGGCTCAGATGGTAAAGCATCTGCTTGCAGTGTGGGAGAACCAAGTTCGATCCTTGGGTGGGGAAGATCCCCTGGAGGAGGGCATGGCAACCCACTCCAGTATTCTTACCTGGAGAATTCCATGGACAGAGGAGCCTGGGAGGCTACAGTCCATGGGGCTGCAGAGAGTTAGACACGGCTGAGCAACTAACACACACACACATTGATACATACACTCACAAATACACATACATTTAGCAAATGCCATGCATAAATAAGCCACTTTTATTGAACCCACACAACAAAACTGTGAACAAAGTAGTACTAACTCCATTGAAGGGATGAGGAAATTGAAGCTCAGGAAAGTAAAAGAACTTGTCAAGGTCATGCAGTTGGTAAATGAAAGGGTGTGTCTGATTGCAAACTCTACACAGTTGTTTTATTTATTTTTAATTAGGGTTTTTTTTCCTCTTTTATTTATTTTTTTATTTTATTTATTTTAATTGGAGGCTAATTACTTTACATTATTATATTGGTTTTGCATACATTGAGATGAATCTGCCCTGGGTGTACATGTGTTCCCCATCTTGAACCCCCCCACACCTCCCTCCCCATCCCATCCCTCTGGTTCATCCCAGTGCACCAGCCCCAACAGCTGAATTAAAAACAAACCAACTCACTGTGTCTGTGACTTCTTAAGGATTCACTAATTATACCATCATTTTAGTTAAGAAAACTCAAAGCACATTTCTTTGAAACACTTTCTCACTTAATTTTTGAACTGTGCATATTTTGTGGGAAATTTTATCCACATGTTTGTGATTCATTTACACCAAACGCCTGCAAATACTGCTTCTTAAGAGGTATTTGATGTCAAAAGAAGGCTTTTGAAATTTTCAGTGAGATTTTTCAAGCTTTATATTTTATTAAAAACAGGCAAAACCATTGTTTCAAGCTTAGGGAAATTTGGAGTTATGTTTGAGACTTTTTTTTCTGTTCTGTCATTTTGAAGATCGTTTGCTATGCATACTTAGTCGTTTGAACAAAGATTCATTTGGTTCTTGTAAGTCCCTTCTGTTTTGGGTGCTGCCAATGACACATTTAATTACCTTGCAAATAATTCTGTGCTGATTTGTTTGTTTTCTAGTAAGCTGACTATGGTGACAACATAAGCACAATTGTATTATTCCAAAGGAATTTACAAGAATATTAAACCCTACCATTTAGTGATAGATTCTTAGAAAATATAGAAGTCACACAGAATAGTAAAGAGATTTTGGATGGAGGCATTAGAAGACCCGTGGATTCTACAAAGATGTGGGTATTTTGCTCTGAAACCAAACCTTCCAAAACATCACAGACGAGCTCTTAGGAAATCACTGCTCTCTTTCTCGGGAGTTCAGTTCAGTTCAGTTCAGTTCAGTCGCTCAGTCGTGCCCGACTCTCCGCGACCCCATGAATCACAGCATGCCAGGCCTCCCTGTCCATCACCAACTCCCGGAGTTCACTCAAACTCATGTCCACAGAGTCGGTGATGCCATCCAGCCATCTCATTCTCGGTCGTCCCCTTCTCCTCCCGCCCCCAACTTTTCCCAGCATCAGAGTCTTTTCCAGTGAGTCAACTCGGCGCATGAGGTAGCCAAAGTATTGCAGTTTCAGCTTCAGCATCAGTCCCTCCAATGAACACCCAGGATCGATCTCCCTTAGAATGGACTGGTTGGATCTCCTTGCGGTACAAGGGACTCTCAGGAGTCTTCTCCAACGGAGTAATGAGTACTAATTAATCATCTGATATCATTTCTGGCAGCCTTGCTCCCTCTGCATATTTCCCTGGATGAAAAACTTTAAGACACAAAATAAACTACAGACCAGCACTATCTGACTTGCATTTTAGTTAGTAGTAAGTTGTATTCTTCTTCTCTACAGTAACTTTCTCTAAAAAGCAAGCCATCACAAATTAATGAATATTACGGTACAGATATAATTATAGATAATTATAGAAAATTATAGACATAAAGTTGTTTAGTAGAACCTTGTCATTATAATCTTGATTTAATTTTGCATGTGTTTGGATGGATTGTGGAAACATTTTTTCAAATTTTAATCAAACTGTGTACACATCAGACAATATGTATTTAGCTTATGCTCTTTCCTTTAGATATTACAGGTTTATAAAAAGATATTGGTAGGTTTATTTTACATACATACCTGCTGGGTGTTTGAAGAAGGCATTTTGTGTAAACACATATCAGTTGATTTTGGTAACTTTCATTGTCAATAATTTTTCTTCTGCTGCCAGTGTTGATAAGGATTTGGCATTATGCCTTTCACTTAAACTCTACATAGAAAGTTTAAATGATCATTTGACTAGAACTTGGACAGGCTGATGTGTAAATGGCAGTATACCTCTATAGGAAGAATCTAGGAAATGCATTAGTCCTTTGCATTGGAAATTTTACTGAGTAATACATAATAGTTTTGGGGCTTGCAGTGAAATAAGAGGGAGGAGCAGTGGAAAAAGGAAGGCTTTGTTTACTGCAAGACAATGCAGTGAATTAGACATAGTGATGTTAGAACAGGAGTGTAAACATGACAAATCTAGGCAGATTCCATTAGAACAAGGAGTTATGACTCAATTCTGAGTCCTCTTGTGGAGCTTCAGAATTTATAAAATGTCAATATTTTTAGTGGTTATTGAATGTGTACTCTGTGCATGGTTTTCTAGACTCCGGGCATGCAATGGAGATCAAAATTAAGTCCTTGACCTCAAGGAGTTAATGGTCTGGTGGGGAACCCTGGAAATACTTTGAAAGCATGCAGTTATAAAGAAGTATTTTCTTATCGTAACTATAGTACTTTTTGTAATTGCAGTCTTCTTTCCTGTTTATGCTGGTGGCCTGTGTTTACAAATGGAGCCTGTTTGGGAAGCTAAATATTTTTGGCACTTTTGCTCCATCAGAGTATATCCTCAGGTAATTGAGTGACTATACTTTTTAGAGCCTGGAAGAATGCAGAAGACCTGGGAACTCATCCTTATTTGCACTGTTGTAGAAATAGGTTTGGAGAAGGCAATGGCAAGCCACTCCAGTACTCTTGCCTAGAAAATCCCATGGATGGAGGAGCCTGGTAGGCTGCAGTCCGTGGGGTCGCTAAGGGTCGGACATGACTGAGCGACTTCACTTTCACACATTGGAGAAGGAAATGGCAACCCACTCCAGTGTTCTTGCCTGGAGAATCCCAGGGACGGGGGAGCCTGGTGGGCTGCCATCAGTGGGGTCACACAGAGTCGGACACGACTGAAGTGACTTAGCAGCAGCAGCAGCACTTCAGAAGCATGTTTCACCCTTTGAGAAGTGGCTGAGTCAGCTGATTTGTTACAGGAACAAAGCAGCTGATAACTTTTCCTGACCCCTGAAACAAGGAACTCATGTACACCCAGGGCAGATTCATGTCAATGTATGGCAAAACCAACTAATATAATATTGTAAAATTTAAAAAAAGAGAGAAAAAAAAAGAATTTATGGAGTGTGAACTCTTTGATGGGTGTGGTTCTGAGGTGGAATACTTAATTTGATACTTAGTGAAATTTCTCCCATTAGGATGCTTTTGCATCAAATGGAGAAGTGTGTTGTTGTTGTTTTTTTTTTTACAAAATCTAATGTTTGCAAGCTGTATTACAATTCACATACTCTACCTATCTGTCTCAAAATCACCACCCTATAAAACATATTTATTATTGTCACTGTTGGTATTGTTATGATTGTTATTGATGGTGTACTCATTTTAAAGTTGAACAAATTGACATTCAGAGTTTCCCAAGGCTATTATTATAGATAGGATCGCCAAAAGTAAGATCAGTTTCCAAGGTGTCATTCAAATCCAGGCTGAATGGAGATCGGAGGCAAAAGCAGAATGTTTCTGAAGTTTGTGGGAAATGAAAATATGCATTAAAAACAGAGCTCCTGGTCAACCAACCTGAACTTTCTTATCAAAGCCTTGATTGTGTCTCTTCAGCTTGCTGCCCAAATTCACGATTATCTACAGAGAGCTTTTGTGGGCATGTTTTCTCTCTTCCTCTCTCTTCCCCTCTCCTTCTTAGGGAAGTCTCCCAACCTCTCTGCAATTCAGTTTTACCATCTGAAAAATGGTAATGCAATCTTCCTAGTTTCTTGTAAGGATTAAGTGAATTCATGTATGCAGAAGTACCTAATGCAATCTGTATGTAGTCAGCATGTGGAAGGGGACTGGGTCATGGAGTCTGCCTTCCATCATGATCAAATCTGTCTCACTGAGATTAGTGCTTTGAAAATATTTTTATGGATTTGTTCATTCCAGGGTGGTCCTAAGTGGACCTACCACAGCAGATGAAGGGGAACCCCTGACTTCCTGGGCTCCAGGAAGCAGGAAAATCTTGTCATACTCTGCTAAAGAAGCTACATATTCTATTACTCACCAGCACTGGCCCCCAAAACATGCAGACACTCCCATGCCCATCCTCACACATATAATGAACTGCAAGAATGCCTACCTTGACAGTATCTACCTGAACATTATTGATATAGCATAGTGAACTGCGAATCCTTACTTGGCAGGTCTGATGCAAAATTAAATTGTAGCTATAAAATGCCTTGCTCAGTGTTTAGCACAAAAAGAGCGTTCAAAGTTTTAGCTACTAATATTGGTGTTCCTTGGTATCCAGGAAGACTGTAGGATATTTTTGCTTCTAAACCAGACCAGGTCCTGAACTTTATCTAAAGTTCTGAGGTTCTAGGTTATTTTGATTGCCATTTAATTATCTGTACCAATAGGGAAGAAAGAAATAAACATGGAAAGTTCTAAGGGATCAGAATCATATATATCAGCATTTGTAGGACTTCTCCCCACCACCACCCTTGGCACCCAGCTCTGGGCAATGCACAGAATAGGAACTCAGTACTGTTTGAAGAAAAAATGAATGTCTGAATGAATGATACATATTTGAATGTCTCTGCCTTCTCTGTTATAACTACAATAATGATTTTCTGCTGTATGCAAGTACTCCATGTGTGTGAGCTAAGTCGCTTCAGTCATGTCTGACTCTTTGTGACCCATGGACTTAGCCCACCAGGCTCCCCTGCCCATAAGATTCTCCAGGTAAGTATACTGGAGTGGGTTGCTATGCCCTCCTCCAGGGGATCTCCCTGACCCAGGGATCGAACCAGTACTCCTATATCCCTGGGCTTTATTTACTGCTGCTGCTAAGTCACTTCAGTCGTGTCTGACTCTGTGCGACCCCATAGAGGGCAGCCCACCAGGCTCCCCCGTCCCTGGGATTCTCCAGGCAAGAACACTAGGGCCTACTTAATAAATGTTAGCAGATTCTGTTTCAAAATCCCTGGCTTTTTCAGGATAGAGATTTTCCCAGCCCAACCACTTCATCCACCCGTGAGATTCAATTCTCACTAGTCCTGAGTCTATAATTCTTTTCTTTCCGTTCACTCTTCTCCTCCGGTAGAAATCTTACCCTTGAAGGCGCAACACAAATACCACTTCTTCCATGAAGCCTTCTTTGATCTCCCCATCTGGAAATGATCTCACTCTCCTTTGAACACCATTGCCCTTTGTACTTCTCTGTTGGCACTTCTCCCATTCCACCTTATATTAGAATTGAAATCCTGCCTCAGCTCCCCTACTAGTTTGTGAACTCTTTGAGGGCACGGAACAGTTTCTACACACTTTTGGTTTCCACCCAAATAACTAGCCCTTCCTAGCTCATTGGCACTCAATACACACTTGTTTGAACGAATGAATCCAAGCTAAAGGAGGTAGTACATGACTTGACAAAAGTTGGCAAGCCAGTAAAAAGCCTGATTTGACATGAAATACCTGGGGGGATAAAGCCATACAATAAAAGGAGTCAGAGTACCTGACTATATTTCCTTGTCAGAAACATCATTATCATGGGAGAGGGTGAGGGTGGGATGTTTTGGGAGAATGGCATTGAAGCATGTATATTATCATATGTGAAACAGATCGCCAGTTCAGGGTCGATGCATGTTACTGGATGCTCGGGGCTGGTATGAGGGGATGACCCAGAGGGAGGATAAGGGGAGGAGGGAGGTGGGAGGGGTGTTCGGGAGGGGGAACTCATGTACACCCGGGGCGGATTCATGTCAATGTATGGCAAAACCAACCAATATAATATTGTAAAATAATTAGCCTCCAATAAAAATAAAATTTAAAAAATATATTAAAAAAATAAAATAAAATGACATAGAAACTTAAAAAAAAAAAAAGAAACATCATTATCAGCCAGAACATTGCCTAAGGCAGGATATCAGCTAAAGCGGACCTGGTTGGAAAACAAAAAACAAACAAACAAACAAAAAACAGTGTTTTCCTAAACCTCCAATAAAATAACATGCATTTATAAAAACTTAATTCCTGATGACTTTTTAAATGACTATATCAGCATTTCAGTGGATGGCATATAAGAGACTCAAAATGCTTAATTTCAGCCTTGACAGAATTCATCCATCACTTCAACCTTGTTTATCTCTAAAAATGTTGAGAGTCAGCTGGTTTGACCATTTCCACCCCCTTTGACCTAAGCTCCCATGATTGCTACCTGGTGGGCTTGTAGTCAAGACTGACTGACAGTTGTGGCAGTAAAAATGCTCTTTATAAACAGAAACCAAGACCATGTAAATACAATCCTGGCTGCAGGCTGTATACTTGAGTACCAACTTTAACTACCCCTATACTGCTAGACCATTAGCATGTAAAGGTCTGCCCATATTACTACAAAATTGCTCATTTGCCACTAAGTTCTTTTCTTGCTGTGTGGAAGGGGTGCTTAAAAATATTTTTTGAATGAATGAGCTATCTGTCTATATGCACTATATAATCTGAACCTGCATTCTGGGTTTGCTGTTCCTTAGGCTTTTGTGGTCAATTAGTTTTCCTCGTGGCTTCTTTTTATAGAGATATATTTGATGTAAAACAGTATATTAGTTTCAGGAGTACAGCATAATGATCTATGTGTACACAGCAAATTGATCACCACAATAAATTTAGTTAACATATACAGCTACAATTTTTGCTCTTATGATGAGAACTTTAAGATCTACTCCCTTGACAACTTTCAAATATGTAATAAAGTATGTTAACTATAGTTAATAATAGCTTTTAATTTGACCTCTGTATGCCCCCATCAGGTAGGTCGCTATGGACAGAGTACACAGTAGGATCAGCATAAGTTCTAGGCAAGGCTGAAAAGTCAACAAAGTCCCTGGGTTTCTGACTTCCTTTGTCTCATACAGCGGCACTTTCATTTCCATCCTGAAGTCCCTCTTCCTCCTGCCCTCCCAAATCCCATGCTGTCTCCTACAGTTTCAGGTTGCCCTGGTCCTGTAAATTACCCATCACCCTTCTTCCCCAGCAGTGTCATTCAAAATTTTTCTGTTTAGCATATTAAGATTCTGTTCTTGGCTAGATTTCAATGGTTGATAATGGGTTAATTCAGATTAACTCATGTGTCACCACCAAGGTGACATGCTTTAACTAACAAAATACAAAAGATTTCCAAACATTGATGCATTCAGATGACCAGTAACATTTTGGTTACATGACACTTCCCAGAAAAGTCATATTAACAGTGGGAATACCAGTCATATATAGCAGAAGTCTTTTTAGTCTGTCCTAGTTTCAGAGTCTTCAACTCTTGTTAAAAGGGCTGCTTTTATGACAACTGGTAAGGCTAATCCTCTCTACCATGGCAGGGAAACCTTCAGAGGAGGACTAGTTCAGATGCACACTATTAAAAATGGGGTATGTATGAATATACATAGGAACTGAATGAATGTTGTATCCCCACCAAGTTCGTATGTTAATGCCCTAATCCCCAATGTGACGGTATATAGAGGTGGGCCTTTGGCAAATAATTCAACCATGAGGACAGAGATTACATGAATGGGATTAATGTACTAATAAGAAGACACAATAGAGATTCTCTCTGTTCTCTCTCTCTACCCCACCTCCATCTTCCCCATGTGAGGATAAAGAAAGAGGGTCAGTTCAGTTCAGTCACTCAGTCGTGTCTGACTCTTTGCGACCCCATGAATCACAGCACGCCAGGCCTCCCTGTCCATCACCAACTCCCAGAGTTCACTCAAACTCATGTCCATCGAATTGGTGATGCCATCCAGCCATCTCATTCTCTGTCGTCCTCTTCTCCTCCTGCCCCCAATCCCTCCCAGCATCAGACTCTTTTCCAGTGAGTCAACACGTCGCATGAGGTGGCCAAAGTATTGCAGTTTCAGCTTTAGCATCAGTCCTTCCAATGAACACCCAGGACTGATCTCCTTTAGGATGGACTGGTTGGAACTCCTTGCAGTCCAAGGGACTCTCAAGAGTATTCTCCAACACCACAGTTCAAAAGCATCAATTCTGCGGTGATCAGCTTTCTTCACAGTCCAACTCTCACATCCATACATGACCACAGGAAAAAACATAGCCTTGACTAGATGGACCTTGGTTGGCAAAGTAATGTCTCTGATTTTTAATATGCTATCTAGGCTGGTCATAACTTTCCTTCCAAGGAGTAAGCGTCTTTTAATTTCATGGCTGCAATCAGCATCTGCAGTGATTTTGGAGCCCCCAAAAATAAAGTCTGACACTGTTTCCACTATTTCCCCATCTATTTCCCATGAAGTGATGGGACCACATGCCATGATCTTCGTTTTCTGACTGTTGAGCTTCAAACCAACCTTTTCACTCTCCTCTTTCACTTTCATCAAGAGGCTTTTGAGTTCCTCTTCACTTTCTGCCATAAGGGTGGTGTCATCTGCATATCTGAGGTTATTGATATTTCTCCCGGCAATCTTGATTCCAGCTTGTGCTTCATCCAGCCCAGCGTTCCTCATGATGCACTCTGCATATAAGTTAAATAAGCAGGGTGAAAAGATACAGCCTTGACGTACTCCTTTTCCTATTTGGAACCAGTCTGTTGTTCCATGTCCAGTTCTAACTTTTGCTTCCTGACCTGCACACAGGTTTCTAAAGAGGCAGGTCAGGTGGTCTGGGATTCCCATCTCTTGAAGAATTTTCCACAGTTTGTTGTGATCCACACAGTCAAAGGCCTTGGCATAGTCAATGAAGCAGAAATAGATGTTTTTCTGGAACTCTCTTGCTTTTTCCATGATCCAGTGGATGTTGGCAATTTGATCTCTGGTGCCTCTGCCTTTCCTAAAACCAGCTTGAACATCTGGAAGTTCACGGTTCATGTATTGCTGAAGCCTGGCTTGGAGAATTTTGAGCATGACTTTACTAGCGTGTGAGATGAGTGCAATTGTGCGGTAGTTTGAGCATTCTTTGGCATTGCCTTTCTTTGGGATTGGAATGAAGACTGACCTTTTCCAGTCCTGTGGCCACAGCTGAGTTTTCCAAATATGCTGGCATATTGAGTGCAGCACTTTCACAGAAGGAGGGTTCAGTTCAGTTCAGTTCGGTTCAGTTCAGTCACTCAGTCATGTCCGACTCTCCGCGACCCCATGAATCACAGCACGCCAGGCCTCCCTGTCCATCACCAACTCCCGGAGTACACTCAAACTCATGTCCACAGAGTCGGTGATGCCATCCAGCCATCTCATTCTCCGTCGTCCCCTTCTCCTCCCGCCCCCAACATTTCCCAGCATCAGAGTCTTTTCCAGTGAGTCAACTCGTCGCATGAGGTGGCCAAAGTATTGGAGTTTCAGCTTTAGCATCAGTCCCTCCAATGAACATCCAGGATTGATCTCCTTTAGAATGGACTGGTTGGATCTCCTTGCAGTATAAGGGACTCTCAAGAGTCTTCTCCAACACCACAGTTCAAAAGCATCGATTCTTCGGCGATCAGCTTTCTTCACAGTCCAACTCTCACATCCATACATGACCACGGGAAAAACCATTGCCTTGACTAGACGGACCTTGGTTGGCAAAGTAATGTCTCTGCTTTTTAATATACTATCAAGGTTGGTCATAACTTTCCTTCCAAGGAGCAAGCGTCTTTTAATTTCATGGCTGCAATCAGCATCCACAGTGATTTTGGAGGGTAGCCACCTATAAACCAGGAAGAAGACCCACACCAGAACAAAGCTTGTTAGTGCCTTGATCTTGGATTTTTGAGTCTTTAGAACTGTAAAAAATAAAAATTTATTGTTTAAGCTATCCAGTCTATGATTTTTTTTACAGAAGTCTGAAATAAATAAGACAATAGGCAAAAGAAATGCAGACATAAATGTACCAAGACAGGTACAAGTATGTTCATAATAGCCTTGTTCATAATTTCCTCAAATTATAGAAAACCCAAATGCCTATTAGCAGTAAGATGGATAAAGTACATCATGTTCAAATATACAGCAACGAGGATGAAATACAAGCACATTTAACAACATGCATAAATTACACACATAAGAATGTTCAGCATGAGACAGAATCTGAGAATGTGCTACATTATTAGATTTATAAAAAGTTAGACACAGGACAGGGAAGCCTGGTGTGCTGCATTCCATGGGGTCACAAAGAGTCAGACATGACTGAGCGACTAATCTATGGTGTTTGAAGTCAGCATGGCAAATATCCCTGGGAAGGGGAGGTAGTGACTAACGGAGTCTTCTGGGTGCTATCCAAGTTCTGTTTCTTAATCTAGATGCTTGTTACAGGGTATATTCAGCTTTTGAAAATTCATCAAGTTGACAAAATTTTTGCACTTTTCTGTGTATATATATATATATATATATACACTTCATTAATAAGTTCAATAAAGGACAATACCAATAAAACTATAGTATAAAAAGGATTTTAATGGGGCAAATAGTAATGGAGCAAAACAAAGACAGGAATAAGGAGGTTGAACTTCTTGGAATAGCTGATTTAAAAGAAGAATAGAAATAAAAGTGAAAGGAGAGCCAGACAAACGATTATTCTTATAATACTTATTCATTCATTCTTTATTTAGTTAGTTAGTTGTGCTGGGTCTTCATTGCTATGCGGGCTACTCTCTAGTTGTGGTGCATGGTCTTCTCATTTCAGTGGCTTCTCTTATTGTGGAGCATGGGCTCTAGGACACACAGGCTCAATAGTTGTGGCTCATGCACTTCGTTGCTCCGTAGCTCATGGAATCTTCCCAGATCTGGGATTGAACCCACATTTCCTGCATTTGTAGCCAAATTCTTTAGCACTGAGCCACCAGGGAAGCCCATTTTCATTCTTTCAATAGTATTTCTTGAACAACCAACACGTAGCAGGCACCATTCTAAATGCTTGAGACATATCTATGAAGAAAACACATGCCTCTACCCTTGGTAGTTTTTGAAGGAATATAAAGGAATCCCAAAACCTAAACCTTCAGCAACTGGTTTGCATTACGTGATCTGGAGCTGTGCTAAGACCCTGGGAGAAATCATGAATTCATCATGGTAACCTGTCCAGTCTTCCTAGAATGTTTCACTGATTTGACTTTAAGCAGCAGTGCTCTAAGTGAAATACAAGAAGAATTGTGGGTTGCCCTCTGAATGTGTTCTGAGTCCAGCTTAAAGGGCAGGTTGTGCTCTCATAAGCCCACTGAGAAACAGGCTTTGCCCTCCTCCCACTGGACGCCTCTCACTTTGGCACCTGTCATCCATTAGGGGACCTCCTACTGGGATCTTTCATCATTGAAAATATATGATGATTTTCATTACCGCCTAGGCTAATTGGTAGTGAGTATTCCTTTAAAATATATTCCCCTAAATACTAGGCTTTGTATTTGCTTTGAAGTTTCTAACACCAACACAGTTGGACTAAAATCATAGATACTAATCACAGAAACTGCAAAGTCTGGTTCAGGAAGAATCACCATCATGGTTCTTTAGTATAGCCAGTTGGGCAGTAGACACACATGTGAAAGGAAACCTTAGAGCCAGCCGTTAGTTAAACCATCCCCTGGCTGTCTCTGATAGCAGGCTTGCTAGGCCCACTGTGTTTATGTGCCCCCTTGTGAAATTACCATCTAAAAGGAAGTGTTTGATGTGCCCAGTCTGCTTTCCAAGCCAGTGGAATAGTATTAGATTTTAAAAATAAAAATCACCTTATAGTGTAAAATTTCAACACTTGAAATAATAGGCTGAATTTTATATAATAAATACTTGCTTTCTAGAGCGGGAGTGGAAATACAGTGCTTTATTTTAATTAGCACTTTTTAAAAAGAATCTGACTTAAAATGTTCATGCTTGAAGCACCTTCTGTAAACTTCAAGGTATCTTGAAGCACCTTCTGTAAACTTCATTTTCAAGCGGAGAAACCAAGACTGTAAGACTGTCAATGATTTGCCCAAGGTCACTGTTAGTGGTGGAGCCCAGTGCTGAGTACAGGTTTCCTGACTACCAACCCAGCAATCTCCCACTCCACTAGTACTGCAAATAGTCATATTACATACATAACTGCTGCCTTCTCGCCTTGCTGTGCACATGGGTGCACATATTTCTGTATGTGTGTAAGGAAAACATACAACGAAAGTATTTGGGAATCATATCACTATACTTTTAAAAAAATAAAGATTTTAACAGTAATTTTTTTGTTTGCCATGTCACATGATTTGCAGGATCTTTGTTCCCTAACCAGGGATCAAACCATGCCCTCGGCGGGGAAAACAAGCAGTCCTAACCACTGAACCACCAGGGAATTCCTTTTAATGTATTTTTTAAACTGAGCTATTGCTTAGGATTTAGGATAAAATATTTGCAGTTTACTTCATTTCAGTTATAGGCTGATATGGTCTCAACTAGTTCTTTGCTTTAGGATCCATTCTTAACACTAATTTGTTTTAAAATGTATATTGGATGACATCAACCATAGAAAAAATTAAAATTTTTACAGCTAGTTGTTTAATAATGAAGTTGGGAGTGTGTAATGTGATCCATTTAGTAGGAAAATAGACTTCAGTTCAGTTCAGTCGCTTAGTCGTGTCCGACTCTTTGCGACTCTTTGAAAAAGGAAAATAGACTAGAATTTCTATTACTGTTTATTTTTACTTTAAAATGTTTGCAGTTCCCTCATATAGCCTATAACCTCTTTGAGGGTAAATTATGTCCTTTTTCCACAAATGGATCCCCAGTACACAGTACAGCATTCTACATATAGCAGGTATTCAATAAATACATTGAATGAATGAAAAACCTTAGTCCCAAGCTGGCTATGTGATATGCATCTGCAAGATGTTTGTTGTTACTATAAATAATGTCTCTGGACCCAAAGACAACACAGGTGACTTGCAGATGATCTCTATTTATCTGGTGTTCTTTCTCATACAAGGTTTCAAGTAAATAAAAGAAAAAATAAGTGATCATCTAATCCAACTCCCTTATTTTATAGAGGAGGAAACAGCTAGGCCCATGAAGAGGGAAGTGACAAGGATCACAAAGCTGACGTCAGCAAAAGAGCCTGGGTTAGAACCTAAGGCCATTGGCTAGTCATCTTCCATAAGTATATATTTTACATTTGCTTTCACATCACTGGATAAGTGAATCTCAAACTTGTTCTCCTGGATCAGTAGCATAGCTATCACTTCACAGAAATGTAAAGTCTATGAAGTTCTATGATTTTAGGCAAAAAGGATTGTATTTTCCAACTTAGATGGTTTACTTACATAAAAATAAAGATACCCTGTCTATTTTTAAAAGTCAATTGAGATTGGGGAAAGAAGTCTGAAATCATGTTGCTTTCACATAACCAACTCAGGTTCCTGGCCCAATAAGTGTTCCTGGTAGTCAGTATGTGTTTGTCAAAGCCATCTTGATATATTATCTTGATTTCTTTGGTATTTCTATATGTATTACATAGGCAATATAATCTAGTGGTCAATTACATGAGTCTTGGGAGTCAAATTGAACCTGGTTTTGAATCTCAACTCTATTACTAACTAGTTGTGGACCATGGATGGATCACTTAAACCTCTCTGAGCCTCACTATTTCATCTCTACAACACAGATAATTATATACCTACTCCTCAATATTGTTATAAGGATTAAATACAAAAAATGCATGCAAAGAGCTTAATATAGTGCCTTGTACATAGTAATTGCTTAGTAATGGCAGCTATTATTATTATGATGACGACTATCAGCATAATCATCATTACCATCATCATCATCATTTGTTCTCAAGTAGAATGGATTATTCATCTGAACACAGATTTGGCATAAATTTAAAACCGTTGGTATTTGTTTAGTATTCCAAAGGTTGTGGTGTCCATTAAAACTATCTGTTTTCTCTGAGTGTTATTTGAGGGTTATCAGGCTTTTCGAAAATGAATTTGGGGGAACAGGCCTAGAGAAATATTTCCTTAGGATCCACAGATATGATTCACACTCTAAATCTTCTAGATGAATCTGCCTATGGTGGATTTTCCTTCCTAAATATAAAAATATATCAGAACACAAAATTATCTCTGAAATAATATTCTCACACATAGACAGTTTTAATGAATTTGCTACCTGCCTTCACTAGCCATATAGTAGAGGAGGAAATGGAAGTTTGTGTAATAAAATCTTGGCTGCCTTGCCACACATAGACTATATATTTCACCAAGTCCTCAGAATCAGGTTGAAAATACGTAAATCTTGCCTAATTTTCAAATTTAGGCACTGGGACAAAATATATCACAGTAGTGACTACTCCTCCCCAGACCAAAAGATCTCCTCTAGTAAAGTAGTCACACTCCTTTTGCCAAATGTCTCAAGAATTATAGCAGAGCCCTGTGCACCCTCCCCATCCGGTCAGGGAGCCAGAAAAGCAGGCACACCTGGAGTGAGTTTGGGTGTCGGTGTGCCATGCAAATTCTCCTTTCAAGTCATTTTAAGAATTTCAATGCTGACAACTTTTATTAACATTCTCCATGTCTTGGTCACTGAGGAAAAAGGAGGAAATAGTCTCCCTGGTGTATTCCTCCTCCGAGAGGCCTGAGTATTTAACACCCTCTCAATTTTTGAAGTAAGCTACATTTCAGGAGATGAAACAAGGGAAACTCTTAACATCTGCCAATATGCTTCCAGTTGTTATATCAGAGGAATTGAAATAGCCACAAATCCTGAAGAAAGAAATCGAGTTTTATCATTTACTCAATTAGAAAATATTTTATGAAATGCTGGCCTAAGTCTACTTTGGCAAGCAAAGTGTTGTCGACAGACACAAAGTTTTCAGGAAGAAGCACCTTAACTGCAGGAACCTTTTTGGTTATGTTTTGAAAAACATAAGCCTTCAGGCTTAGCTGAGTTCCCCAGATGCTCTAGCAAGTGTTTTGTGAATTGAAGAAAATTTACCTTTAGGAGCAAGAGTCTGAGGAAGCATTTACAAACCCATCGTGTATACCTCTCAAAACAACCTTTAGTCGCAAGTTCATTTTCATATAAGAAGAGATACCAGAAATTACCTATTTTTTAAAAAAATACTTATCCTTTTGCAAGTCTACAAAAATAAAGCCTATTTAAAATTCCACACTCGTGTAGATATGGCCTTAGGGAAGACCCATTAGACACAGTGATGATTAATGCTCCCCTTGGAATCTTATTTGCTTCTTCAACTGATTGCTCATATAGAATCTTACTTACCAAGTACTTAAGTATTTAAGTGCCTTATCATTCTTGGAAATCACTACTCACTAGCCTGCCTTGGAGAGTGAGGAGAAGTGCAAGTACACAGTGTTTCCTGAGTGGGGGAAGCAGCACGCTCTCTCCAGCCCTGCCCCATAATACTGTCTCCGCATCTGCCCCACCCCCACCAAAAGCCAAATTCCAGCCCTGAAACACTGATTAGAGCATGAGTTCTTGCAATTCAGGTGCCCATCAGGCATCTAAATATTGGACAGTCTGATTTGTAGAACCAGATTCTTTCAAATGTATGTTAATCCTTCCCATCGAGAGGAGGGGGAAGGGACAGAACTGCTAATGAATTATCATTTCTAAATGTCTGCTAGACATCTATCTCCCTTTGGATATTCTCTGGCACAAGGAATTTAAGATGCTCCAACCCAAAATCATTATCTATACTTCCATCACCTGCAAAAGGGGCTTGGCCCCTGATTTCCCTATTTCTATCCATATCCCACTGAAGTCCTCAAGGGCATCCCTGACAGTTTCTTAACCCTCTTAAAATGTATCCCATCATTTGCCAATATTTCTTGATAACTATCACTAAATTAAGCCTCTTCAATCTCTTTCCAATTTCTTCCCCCTTTTTATTCTCATGAACATCCCCTTATTCAGGCCTCTGATGCACCCCCATTGAACAGCCTCTCTACTGACCCCCATCCTCGAATTTCCTCTCTCTGTAATCAGTCTTCCACATCTACCATGAGAGAGAGCTTTCTAAAAACACAGGCTTGATCATGTCACTAAAAGCTTTAAATAATAAGAGAAAAAGAGGTGAGGGGATAAAAGCTGAGTGGGGTTATCAGGACTTATGCTTTAGTGCTAAAAATGAACAATTATCCTGATTTTAAGTATACCCAGGTCATTTTCCTAAGAATTATAATTGTTAACAGTGAAACTCTTTTCCCTAGTGGTTGTAGGCAAGACCATTATGTATCTATGTTATGGCCTTAACTACACTATTTGAGGAATCTATTGTATGTAGTTTTATTTTCAGGAATTTTGTTTGACATGGTTTATTCAAACATATGCAGTGATGAATTCTGTTATTCATGCAAGAAACATTTAGTGAGCACTTACACAGTGCCAGACGCTGTGGTGTAGGCATGGGGTAGAAATATGACTATAACACAGACTCGACCTTCATAGAACTTTATTTGACTTTCTGAAAGAAAAATAAAGCTTTGACTAACTCTCCATTTTCTATAGGATAATGTCCAAACTCTTTAGTATAAAATATAATTAAATATTGTCAAACATTACTATGAACAAGAACATATACTAGGCATCTTCCGTGAAGTCTTCCCTGAATATCTCAGCTACCACTCACCAGTTGCCTGACCATGGATAACTTGCTTCTTGGGTCTTACTTTCCTTACCCATTAAAATGGGGGAAATGATAGTATCTACCTCACAGAGAAACTGTAAGGATGAACTGTGATCCATACGTAAAATGTTAAATTCTTAGCATAGGATCTGGGCCTTAATAACTGCTGAAGAAATTACAGCTACTATTGTTATGCTCCAGGATTTTTCTCCAGGACTCTTCTCTTCTAAAATGTAGCTGTGTTTTTGTGAGACTCCATCCAGGCTAAAGTTTATTACAGACTTCCTTACTCATTAAAGTCCCCAGGGAGAGCACTGGGTACTGAGGCTGGGCTAAAATGCAGAAATCAGAGACAGAAGCCTGGAGAAGGTCAACTCATACTTTACAAGTGTGTTTTGAGTCAGCCCTAACCAGCCCAGGTTCACTGGTGGAAGTCCTCCTCTCCCAGAGGTCCCCAGAGGCTGCCATCATGCCCACTGAAGTCCAAGAGAAACTTTGCAGAAGCTCTCACTAGAGAGAAGATTCCCTGTAGCTTTCCATGTGAAGACGAGGTTGGGTGTGACACTGCAGTCTGTGAAAGCCATTCTGAATTGCCATAACAGCTCTCTACCAGTGAGCCTGAAGAGTCACATTAGTATTTAAAAATCATCCAAACAGCTGAGTGCTATGATTACACTAAATCAACCTCATTTCTAAATCACTCTAGTAAACCCTTTTGGGATGTTACCATATAAACCTGAAAGAGTTCAATAACAGAGAGCAAACAAGTTGGGTATCATATTGAGAGGGCAGTGCCCGGCACTGTTGGCTTCAGCTGCTTTCTTTCGAGGTCGAAGTTACCTCATTTGCTGAGGATGAATGACCTTATTCTGCAAGGCCTGACTTTTACAAAGAATCTTTGTATTATTCATTTGTTCAGCAAGTATTTACTGAGCACTTGCTATGTTCCTATTGCTTCTCTTGGTGCTGGGAATATGGTGGTAAGTGACAAAGTTCTAGCCCTCATAGAACTTACCTTACAGAGCATTGAGACAGACAACTGACACATAAATAAAAATGTACTCTAGAGTGTTACAGAGAAAAATAAAGCAATAGAAGAGCAAATCAGTCAATCCCAAAGGAAATCAACCCTGAATATTCATTGGAAGGACTGGTGCTGATGCTTAAACTGAAGCTCCAATACTTTGACCACCTGAGGCGAAGAGCCAATGCATTGGAAAAGACCCTGATGCTGGGAAAGATTGAAGGCAGGAGGAGAAGGGGACAGCAGAGGACGAGATGGTTGGATGGCATCACTGACTCAACAGACATGAGTTTGAGCAAACTCCCAGAGATGGTGAAGGGAAGTCTGGTGTGCTGCAGTCCATGAGATCACAAAGTGTCAGACATGACTGAGAGATTGAACAACAGCAAAGCAGGGTATGGAGAGCCAGGGCAGAATTAGGACTGAAGTTATCTTAAGAAACATTGGTGTCACCTCTGAGAAGATGACATTGTAATATGTAGCTTAAGGAAAGGAATAGACCAAACCACCATGTTACCTAGGAAAAAAATATGCTAACCAAGTGGAATAGCAATGACAAAGACAATGAGGCAGAAAAAAGCTTCAGGGTGTTCAAGGACCAACCCATAGCAGAAAGAGTTGGGAAATGAATGGTGAAGTGAGGTAGAGAGGTAGCCACAGGCCAGATAAGTCAGGACCTTAGAGATCAGGGTAAGTACTTCAGGTTTTATTCTGAGAGTAACAGGGACATGTCTTCCCAGGTGGCTCATTGGTAAAGAATCTACCTGCCAAGGCAGGAGATGCAGGTTTGATTCCCGGGTGGGGAAGATCCCCTGAAGGAGGAAATGGCAACCCACTCCAGTATTCTTGCCTGGGAAATCCCATGGACTGAGGAACCCGGCAGGCTATATAGTCCATGGGGTTGGAAAGAGTCAGACATGACTTAGCAAATGAGCATGGATGCAATGGGGACTTATGGGCAGATTTTTAGCAGTGACAGCACCTGATTTTCATTTTTTTATTGAAATGGAATTTTTAATTATTTTTAATTGTGCTAAAATACATATAAAAAATTTATCACTGCAAACATTTTTTAAGTGTATAAGTCCAGTGACATTAATTTTATTCACATTGTTGTCAGCCAACACCACCATGCATCTCCAGGAACGTTTCATCATCCCAAACTGAAACTCTATATACATTAAACAACAACCCCCCACCCTTCTGTTTCCCCAGCCCCTGGCAACTACCATTCTACTTGTTGTCTCTATGAATTTTCTGCTCTAAGTACCTTATGTAAGTGAAATCATACAGTATGTCTTTTTCATTCATACTGCAGGTTATGGCAGAAATCTTTTTAAGAATGAATAATATTCCATTTTATGGATATACCATACTTGTTTACTCATTCATCCATCAGTGGATAATCGGTTGTTTTCACCCCTTGGCTATTATGAATAATGCTGCTATGAGTGTAGGTATTCAATGGTTTTCATTTTAAAAGAGTCACCCTAACTGCTGTCTTGAGATTAGACAGAAGATGTCAGACTGGAAGCTGAGGACCAGTTAAGGGGCTAGATGAGTGATGGTGGTGACAGACAATGGTAGTGGAGGAGGAGGTGAGAAGTCATAAAACTCTGATCGGATCTCAAACATCATGCTGGCGATCCGGGCTGTAGCAGTGGACATTTTTCTGTGCATAATTTCTTTGAAGGCTAGCATGTGACATAATGGGATTTATTTCTTTCAGTTTCCTATGGGCATCGTTGCTGTGGTTATTGTTCAGTCTCTAAGTTGTGTCTGACTCTTTTTGAGCCCATGGACTACAACACAACAGGCTCACCTGTCCTTCACTAAATCCCAGATTTTGCACAAATTCAGGTCCCTTGAATCATTGATGCTCTATAACCATCTCATCC
This sequence comes from Moschus berezovskii, assembly GCF_049115385.1. Taxonomy (NCBI): domain Eukaryota; kingdom Metazoa; phylum Chordata; class Mammalia; order Artiodactyla; family Moschidae; genus Moschus; species Moschus berezovskii. The sequence goes on along the minus strand of NC_142488.1, from coordinate 128,047,438 downwards.
TCTGCTGGCCCCTTCTCCTTTGGCCTTTAACTTTTCCCAGCATCAGGGACTTTTCCAGTGAATCGGCTCTTCACATCAAGTGGCCAAAGTATTGGAACTTCAGCTTCAGCATCAGTCCTTCCAATGAATATTCAGGGTTGATTTCCTTGATGTCTAAGGGAGCCTCGAGAGTCTTCTGCAGCACCATAGTTCAAAAACATCAATACTTCGGTTCCCAGCCTTCTTTATAGTCTATCTCTTACATCCATACATGACTACTGGAAAAATCATAGCTTTGACTATACGGACCTTTGTAGGCAAAGTGATGTCTCTGCTTTTTAATACACTATCTATCATAGCTCTCTGTCCAAGGAGCAAGGATCTTTTAATTTCATGACTGCAGTCACCATCCACAGTGGTTTTGGAGCTCAAGAAAATAAAATCTGTCACTCTATCCACTTTTTCCTCTTCCATTTGCCATGAAGTGATGGGACCAGATGCCATGATCTTAGTTTTTTGAATGGTGATTTTTAGCCAGCTTTCTCACTCTCCTCTCTCACTCTCATCAAGAGGCTTCTTAGTTCCTCTTTGCTTTCTGTCATTAGAGTAGTAACATCTGCATATCTGAGATTGTTGATATTTCTCCCAGCAAAATTGATTCCAGCTTGTGCTTCATCCAGTCTGGCATTTTGCATGATTTACTCTGCATATAAGTTAAATAAACACAGTAACAATATACAGCCTTGTCATACTCCTTTCACAATTTGGAACCAGTCCATTGTTCCATGCCCAGTTCTGTTGCTTCTTGACCTGCATACAGGTGTCTCATGAGACAGGTAAGGTGGTCTGGTTTTCCTAAACTCTTTAAGAATTTTCCATAGCTTTTTTGTGATCCACACAGTCAAAAGACTTAGTGTAATCAATGATGCAGATGTAGATGTTTCTCTGGAATTCCCTTGCTTTCTCTGTTATCCAATGCATGTTGGCAGTTTGATCTCTGGTTCCTCTGCCTTTTCTAAATCCAGTTTATACATCTGGAAGTTCTTGGTTCACATACTGCTGAAGCCTAGCCTAAAGGATTTTGAACATAACCTTGCTAGCATATGAAATGAGCACAACTGTACGGTAGTTTGAATATTCTTTGGTATTGCCCTTCTTTGGGATTGGAATGAAAACACCTTTTCCAGTCCTGTGGCCACTGCTGAGCTTTCCAAATTTGCTGACGTATTGAGTGCAGCACTTTCACAGCATCATTTTTTAGGATTTGAAGTAGTTCAGCTGGAATTCCATCACCACCACTAGCTTTGTTTGCAGTGATGCTTCCTAAGGTCCACTCGACTTCACACTCCAGAATGTCTGGTTCTAGGTGAGTGACCACACCATTGTGGTTATCCAGGTCATTAAGACCTTTTTTGTATAGTTCTGTGTATTCTTGCCAGCTCTTCCTAATCTCTTCTGCTTCTGTTAAGGCTTACTGTTTCTGTCCTTTATCGTGCCCATCCTTGCATGAAATTTTCCCTTGATATCTCCAGTTTTCTTGATCTCTAGTCTTCTCCATTCTGTTGTTTTCCTCTATTTATTTGCATTGTTCATTGAAAAAGGCCTTCTTATCTCTCCTTGTTTTCCCTGGAATTGTGAATTCAGTTATAAACATCTTTCCCTTTCTCCTTTGCCTTTGGTTTCTCTTCTTTCCTTAACTATTTGTAAAGCCTCCTCAGATAACCACTTTCCCTTCTTGCAAGAATCTTTTTCTTTGGGATAGCTTTGGTCATTGCCTTCTGTACAGTGTTACAAACCTCCATCCATAGTTTTTCAGACACTCTGTCTACCAGATCTAATCTCTAATCCCTTGTATCTATTCATCATCTCCACTGTATAATCAAAAGGGATTTGATTTATGTCATACCTGAAATGGCCTAGTGGTTTTCCCTACTTTCTTCAATTTAAGTCTGAATTTTGCAATAAGGAGCTCAAGATCTGAGCCACAGTCAGCTCCAGGTCTTGCTTTTGCTGACTGTAGAGAGCTTCTCCATCTTCGGCTGCAAAGAATATAATCAATCTTATTTCAGTATTGACCATTTGGTGATATTCATATATAGAGTCATCTCTTGTGATGTTGGAAATGGGTGTTTGCTATGACCAGTGAGTCCTCTTGACAAAAGTGTGTCAGCATTTACCCTGCTTCATTTTGTACTCCAAAGCCAAACTTGCCTGTTACTCCAGGTATCTCTTGACTTCCTACTTTTGCATTCCAATCCCCTATGATGAAAAGGACATCTTTTTTTGGTGTTAATTCTAGAAGTTCTAGACTGGTCTTCACAGAATCGGTCAACTTCAGCTTTTTCTGGCATTAGTGGCTGGAGCATAGACCTCAATTACTGTGTTGGAAATGAACCAAGACATTCTGTTGTTTTTGAGATTGCACCAAAGTACTGAATTTCAGATTATTTTGCTGATTATGAGGGTAACTCCATTTCTTCTAAGGATTTCTTGTCCACAATAGTATAGACATGATGGTCATCTGAATTAAATTTGCCCGTTATCGTCCATTTCAGTTCACTGATTCCTAAGATGTCAATGTTCACTCTTGCTATCGCCTGCTTGACCACATCCAATTTAACCTGAATCATATACCTAACATTCCAAAAATAATACTTCTAGAGAAATCTGGTGGTTCATCTACAGTGAGACTGACAAAAATGCTGCTGCTGCTGCTGCTAAGTCACTTCAGTCATGTCCGACTCTGCGACCCCATAGATGGCAGCCCACCAGGCTCCCCCATCCCTGGGATTCTCCAGGCAAGAACACTGGAGTGGGTTGCCATTTCCTTCTCCGATGCATGAAAGTGAAAAGTGAAAGTGAAGTCGCTTAGTCGTGTCCGACTCTGTGCGACCCCATGGACTGCAGCCCACCAGGCTCCTCCATCCATGAAATTTTCCAGGCAAGAGTACTGGAGTGGGGTGCCATTGCCTTCTCTGGACAAAAATGCTAGCAAATCTCAAGTCATATCTCAGCCAGCTAGAAACCTGGTGAATTTCTCTGGGTGCCAGAAAAACTGAACAAAATAGCAAATTGTCCTATTTTAACCATTTTGAGGGAAAGCTACCCAGATATATTATACTTTTGTCTGATTTATTGAAGAGGGGACACTGAGAATATTTTAGACTTTTCTGGATAACTTGGTATCACAATTCTCAAGGAGCAACTTTAGTACTGACACAGGTACACAATGTCTTTAAGGCTACTGAAGTGAGCAGGGCCACTTTTCCCCACACAAAATAGTCTCAAGTTTCTATACTTTTGATATTCTTGTACTTTCTTACTATTTTCTGCCCTCCTCGTTAATGTGACTGGTAGTACCGCTCTTCCTCTTCCTAATTTTCTTCCAGCTTGTTACAAGCTTATAGATTGAAGACATACAAACATGCTTACATCTTGGGTAAAAGAAAAGAAAACTGTTACAGAATGAGGGACTCTTCATTGTCCAGCTTTGTGGTTATTGTTTTGGCCCCACAGAGGCCTCTTTGGTTTTTTTCCTAGCCTTCACAGATGTTCAGGGCAGAAAAGTTTGTCATATGGCTCCACTCTACTCAGTTGAGATATTAAGCCACTGATAACTCGCAAGAAAGACCCAACTGGGCCATGCATGTGGATCCCAGGACAGAGAAGACACAGAAGAAGAAATCTTCCCATCTCATGTATTCTGGTCATAGCCCTACTCTAAAAAGATGTGTGATTTTTTAAACATCAACTGTTTGGCATCTGTTTTAGGGATATGCATAAGCGCATTTTCAATGACAAAAGTAGTATGTTACTTTCTTTCTTTTCTTGCCAAAAAAAAAGGAATTGGAAATACAGACTATTTAGATGGGATCACATTGAAGCTAGAAGTCTATGTGAAAATTACAGAATCTTGGAGCAAGAAGGGACACAGAGAGTTGAGAGAAACAGGAAGGCAGACAGACATGTCCATGACTCTAGATAACACCTTCATTATTACAGCTTACATAAATTGTGGAATTGTTGAGAACTGCCTCTAAGCTAATAAATGATAGCAACTAGCTTATACTGAATACTTGCCACTTGCTTTGTACTGTGCTAAGTACTTTAAATAGTACTAATTTATTAATAACTATTGATTAACTCTATGAAGTAAATACTGTTATTATCAGCACTTTACAGAGAGAAAACTGAGAGTTGGGAATGCTAGAGCTGTGAATGCTCAAACCTAAATTTGCCTAACCCTAACCCTAATTCAGGTTTGCCTGAGGCCAAAGCTAGTTCCTCTAACCACTATACTATACTGCACGTAACAACAAAAGAATCAGAAACCCTGGGTCTTTGTTAAGAGCCCATAAGACTAGAGCTGAATAGAGCCAATAGGGTGACCCTGTATAACCCAGAGGTCTCCAAGGGAAGCTGATTTCTGCAAGAATACAAAGCCTCATAGAAGCCAATAGAGGGCTTAGCATAGACACTGCTACTAGCTAAGCCCTAAAAGAGCTAAGAGAAAGTGGAACACTGGAGGAAAAAGAACAAGAAATCATGATGTTCAGAGAACAGTTAATGGACCCAGGAAACTGACTGTTATACTCAGAAAGGAAACTACAAAAACCTGCCAAGTGCTTTACCATACGAGTCTACACTCAGAGGCTACAACCACCCACCCCTAGGTCATCTAACAGAGTATGAAGACCCTCAGATAGGGTATCATTTCAATGAGTGCTTTTCTCAGAGAAATAAGTTTATTGTCTCTCTCTTCCTCCTACCAGAATGTAAGCTCCTTAAACACAGTAAACATGTATGTATAAGAATGCATTCCCAGTACTTAAACAGTGCCCGGCACATAGAAGGTGCTCAGTAAATAGCACCTGAGTTCAATTGATTGAACTCAGACAAGCAAGAATGAATGAACGACAGAGTCCAGTTTGCTACCCTGCGCAGCAACCCAGATGTCTTCAAGTTCCCCAGTCCTGAAATAAACAAATAAGAGTGAGCTCCAAATGTCCTCTATGACATCCATTAATGCTCTTCACCAGATATATCCAACTCACTGCTTTCCAGGCAGAGTGTTAGGATTGTAATTACTCCCTCCTTTTGAAGTGAGGCATGGCCTCTGATTCACTTTAGCCAATGACATGGAACCAGAAGCTTTAAGAACCTTTCCATGCCTCTGCAATCATGGAAGCATGAAGATGGAGCCTCCCTCAACTTTGGATCCTGAGTAAGGGCTAGGCAGAGAAGAGCCAGTCAACCCACAATGGATATATGATATATGGTATGAACAAGAAATCGGACTTTGTTGTTTTCAGCCACTGAAATGTGGGGATTGTTATTTCAGCTTAACACAGTCTTACCTGACTAGGCGTTGACCATCATTTAATTTGCAGAAAAGCTAATCTTTATGTTAGGTTCCCTATGCCAAGAATTCCTGGCAGTCATTGAAGAATGACTGCTGCAGCTGCTGGTGCTAAGTCACTTCAGTCCTGTCGGACTCTGTGTGACCCCATAGACGGAAGCCCACCAGGCTCCCCCATCCCTGGGATTCTCCTGGCAAGAACACAGGAGTGGGTTGCCATTTCCTTCTCCATGAAGAATGCCTATAGTTCATTAATCTATTCTGGCTGTCATTTGTCACCTTGATATTCAGACTACTGTTTCAGATTTCTCTGTTGGTCAGCTCTTGCGTCCCTGCAAGCAAGCTGCTGCTATTTCATCCAAGCCATGTCACAGCAAGTGACAACAGAATTAAAGATTGCTGCAAAGGCGAGAGACGCCGGCCCCCGGCAGCGCAGACGCGAGAGACGCCGGCCCCGCGCAACCGACCACGCAAAGAGGTGCGGCCGTGAGGAGCTACCCCACGGCCTGAGGCCAGGGCCAGCGGCCGAGAGGAGCTACCCCACGTCCAATAGGTGGTGGCTGCGTGGGCGCAGGAGGGCCGAGAGGAGCTACTCCACGTTCGAGGTCAGGAGGGGCGGCCTTGAAGAGATACCCCTCATCCAAGGTAAGGTGCAGCGGCTGCACTTTCTTGGAGCAGCTATGAAGAGATATCCCACACCCAAGGTAAGAGAAACCCAAATAAGACGGTAGGTATTGCGAGGGGGCATCAGAGGGCAGACACACTGAAATCATAATACAGGAAACTAGTCAATCTGATCACATGGACCAGGGCCGAATGTGGTCCACTGGAGAAGGGAATGGCAAAACATTTCAGTATACTAGCCTTGAGAACCCCATGAACCGTATCAAAGGGCAAAATCATAGGATACTGAATGAGGAATTCCCCAGGTCGGTAGGTGCCCAGTATGCTACTGGAGCTCAGTGGAGAAATAACTCTAGAAGGAATGAAGGGATGGAGCAAAAGCAAAACCAATACCCAGTTGTGGATGTGAATGGTGATAGAAGCAAGGTCTGGTGCTGTAAGAGCAATATTGCATAGGAACCTGGAATGTTAGGTCCATGAATCAAGGCAAACTGGAAGTGGTCAAACAGGAGATGGCAAGAGTGAACGTCGACATTCTAGGAATCAGTGAATTAAAATGGACTGGAATGGGTGAATTTAACTCAGATGACCATTATATCTACTACTGTGGGCAGGAATCCCTTAGAAGAGATGGAGTAGCCATCATGGTCAACAAAAGAGTCCGAAATGCAGTACTTGGATGCAATATTAAAAATAACAGAATGACTTCTGTTCATTTCCAAGGCAAACCATTCAATATTACAGTGATCCAGGCATATGCTCTAACCAGTAACGCTGAAGAAGCCGAAGTTGAACGGTTCTATGAAGACCTACAAGACCTTTTAGAACTAACACCCCAAAAAAGATGTCCTTTTCATTATAGGGGTCTGGAATGCAAAAATAGGAAGTCAAGAAACAACTGGAGTAACAGGCAAATTTGGACTTGGAGCACGGAATAAAGCAGGGCAAAGGCTAATAGAGTTTTGTCAAGAGAACGCACTTGTCATAGCAAACACCCTCTTCCAACAACACAAGAGAAGGCTCTACACAAGGACATCACCAGATGGTCAACACCGAAATCAGATTGATTATATTCTTTGCAGCTAAAGATGGAGAAGCTGTATACAGTTAGCAAAAACAAGTCCAGGAGCTGACTGTGGCTCAGATCATGAACACCTTATTGCCAAATTCAGACTTAAATTGAAGAAAGTAGGGAAAACCACTTGACCATTCAGATATGACCTCAATCAAATCCCTTATGATTACAGTGGAAGTGAGAAATAGATTTAAGGGACTAGATCTGATAGATAGACTGCCTGATGAACTCTGGATGGAGGTTCGTGACATTGTACAGGAGACAGGGACCAAGACCATCCCCATGGAAAAGAAATACAAAAAAGCAAAATGGCTGTCTGAGGAGGCCTTACAAATAGCTGTGAAATGAAGAGAAGTGAAAGGCAAAGGAGAAAAGGAAAGATATAAGCATCTGAATGCAGAGTTCCAAAGAATAGCAAGGAGAGATAAGAAAGCCTTCCTCAGTGATCAATGCAAAGAAATAGAGGAAAACAACAGAATGGGAAAAACAAGAGATCTCTTCAAGAAAATGAGAGATACCAAGGGAACATTTCATGCAAAGATGGGCTCGATAAAGGACAGAAATGGTATGGACCTAAGAGAAGCAGAAGATATTAAGAAGAGGTGGCAAGAATACACAGAAGAACTGTACAAAAAAGATCTTCACAACCAAGATAGTCACGATAACGTGATCACTGACCTAGAGCCAGACATCTTGGAATGTGAAATCAAGTGGGCCTTAGAGAGAATCACTATGAACAAAGCTAGTGGAGGTGATGGAATTCCAGTTGAGCTATTTCAAATCTTGAAAGATGATGCTGTGAAAGTGCTGCACTCAATATGCCAGCAAATTTGGAAAACTCAGCAGTGGCCACGGGACTGGAAAAGGTCAGTCTTCATTCCAATTCCAAAGAAAGGCAATGCCAAAGAATGCTCAAACTACCGCACAACTGCACTCATCTCACAAGCAAGTAAAGTCATGCTCAAAATTCTCCAAGCCAGGCTTCAACAGTATGTGAACCCTGAACTTCCAGATATTCAATCCAGATTTAGAAAAGGCAGAGGCACCAGAGATCAAGTTGCCAACATCCACTGGATCATGGAGAAAGCAAGAGAGTTCCAGAAAAACATCTATTTCTGCTTCATTGACTATGCCAAAGCCTTTGACTGTGTGGATCACAATAAACTGTGGAACATTCTGGAAGAGATGGGAATCCCAGACCACCTGACCTGCCTCTTGAGAAACCTGTATGCAGGTCAGGAAGCAACAGTCAGAACTGTACATGGAACAACAGACTGGTTCCAAATAGGAAAAGGAGTGCGTCAAGGCTGTATATTGTCACCTTGCTTATTTAACTTCTATGCAGAGTACATCATGAGGAACGCTGGGCTGGAAGAAGCACAAACTGGAATCAAGATTGCGGGGAGAAATATCAATAACCTCAGATAAGCAGATGACACCACCCTTATGGCAGAAAGTGAAGAGGAACTGAAAAGCCTCTTGATGAAAGTGAAAGAGGAGAGTGAAAAATTTGGCCTAAAGCTCAACATTTAGAAAACTAAAGGCATGGCATCTGGTCCCATCACTTCATGGCAAATAGATGGAAAAACAATGGAAACAGTGAAAGACTTTATTTTGGGGGGCTCCAAAATCACTGTAGATGGTGACTGTAGCCATGAAATTAAAAGACGCTTTCTCCTTGGAAGAAAAGCTATGACAAACCTAGACAGCATATTAAAAAGCAGAGACTTTACTTTGCAACAAGGGTCTGTCTCGTCAAAGCTATTGTTTTTCCAGTAGTCATGTATGGATGTGAGAGTTGGACTGTGAAGAAAGCTGATCACCGAAGAATTGATGCTTTTGAACTGTGGTGGTGGAGAAGACTCTTGAGAGTTCCTTGGACTGCAAGGAGATCCAACCAGTCCATCCTAAAGGAGATCAATCCTGGGTGTTCATTGGAAGGACTGATGCTGAAGCTGAAGCTCCAATACTTTGGCCACCTGATGCAAAGAACTGACTCATTGGGAAAGACTCTGAATCTCGGAAAGATTGAAGGCAGGAGGAGAAGGGGACAACAGAGGATGAAATGGTTGAATGGCATCACCGACTCAATGGACATGGGTTTGAGCAAGCTCCAGGTGTGGGTGATGGACAGGAAGCTTTCATGCTGCAGTCCATGGGGTCGCAAAGAGTTGGACACCGAGTGACTGAACTAAGCTGAGGCTTTATAGGCTAGGTCTGTTTACAAGTGCTCCTCCCTTTGGCTGACACTTTCCTTACTCCCGTCATCTACTGCCATGTCAAAGGGCTAGCTAGCCTAGCTCCCAATGAAGAGAGTATCTTCAACCTTGTCCACACCATCCAGAGACCACTTCTGACCTTCATTTTCAAGGCCTAAAGAATGAAGGAAAGATCTCCTTGCTTCCAGTGGTAATTACTGTAATCTCAGCAGAGATGCTACTCTGCCCTCCCATGAAGTCCACCGTGTACATCTTCTACAGGGCAGTTTAGCTCTTCATTTTCACAAACTATTCATCCTAGATCTAAACCTGAGCTAAAGCTTTACAAAACCCAAGTCCATTAAAATGATTTTCCAAAAAGGAGAGAATATTATTTTCCCAGCAATAAATTCTCAAAGCAAAAGTAAGAAGTTGTTGGCAGCTTTAAAGAGTGGCTCATCCCTACTTCTGGTTGTGTGTGTACACGTGTGCTCAGTCGCTTCAGTCATGTTCAACTGTTTGCAACCCCATGGACAATAGCCCACCAGGCTCCTCTGTCCATGGGATTTTTCCAGCAAGAATACTGGAGTGGGTTGCCATGCCCTCCTCCAGGGGATCTTCCTGACCCAGGGATTGAACCTATGTCTTCTGTGTCTCCTGCATTGTAGGCGGATTATTTACCATTGAGTCACAAGGGAAGCCCTACTTCTGGTTAGTTTAGCTTTTTTGTTTTATTGATTCATTTTTGATGGAGTCTACTTTTCTCTATATACAAATTTCTAGAGTTCTGTTCCATGTAGTATTATACCTGATCATATAATGCCCTATATACTAATGATCTGTTCCACCAGTTTTTTCTAATGGCCTCAGCTTTAGTGTAGGATCTACAGGAAGGGTAACTATATCAGCTACATTATTAAGACAGGCAGATTCACATAGGGATTAAGAGTTTGGACTCTGGAGCCAGACCTCCTGTGACAGAGTAAACACTAAGTGTGCCTTTTACTGTAATGCCTTTGGGATGACCTGCTGACATGTCTGGTTCCCTTTCTGGAGAACTGAGACTGGATGGATTACAAGGACTCATTATCTTTAATAGCCAGATGCAGAACTAGTTCAAGGGCTGAATGCCAATCTAAATTGAGGAGGAAAGCTAAGATCATTATCAAAGGTATACATCTGAGAAGTGAGGCTGTAGAGATCAACAGCAGGAAAGCAGAATCCAAGACAAGTTTGGGAATTTGACCCTGGACAAGACCATGGAGCTAGTGCTTGTTACTAAGGCGTGATGTGGGAAGGCTAGGGCCAAGCTGACCACTCTGCACTTTCTACAAGTCCTTGCTGCTGCTGCTGCTGCTAAGTCACTTCAGCTGTGTCCAACTCTGTGCGATCCCATAGACAGCAGCCCACCAGGCTCCCCCGTCCCTGGGATTCTCCAGGAAAGAACACTGGAGTGGATTGCCATTTCCTTCTCCAATGCATGAAAGTGAAAAGTGAAAGGGAAGTCACTCAGTCGTATCCAACCCTCAGTGACCCTATGTACTGCAGCCTTCCAGGCTCCTCCATCCGTGGGATTTTCCAGGCAAGAGTACTGGAGTGGGCTACAAGGCCTTACGTGAGTTATTTTCCCTCATGCAAATAACATCACCCTTATGGCAGAAAGTGAAGAAGAACTAAAGAGCCTCTTGATGAAAGTGAAAGAGGAGAGTGAAAAAGTTGGCTTAGAGCTCAACATTCAGAAAACTAAGATCATGGCATGGCATCCCATCCCATCCCATCACTTCATGGCAAATAGATGGGGAAACAGTGGAAACAGTGGCTGACTTTATTTTGGGGGGGCTCCAAAATCACTGCAGATGGTGACTGCAGCCATGAAATTAAAAGATGCTTACCCCTTGGAAGGAAAGTTATGGCCAACCTAGACAGCATATTAAAAAGCAGAGACATTACTTTGCCAACAAAGGTCTGCCTAGTCAAGGCTATGGTTTTTCCAGTAGTCATGTATGGATGTGAGAATTTGACTATAAAGAAAGCTGAGTCAGAAGAATTGATGTTTTTGAACTGTGGTGGTGGAGAAGACTCTTGAGAGTCCCTTGGACTGCAAGGAGATCCAACCAATCCATCCTAAAGGAGATCAGTCCTGGGTGTTCATTGGAAGGACTGATGAAGCTGAAACTCCAATACTTCAGCCGCCTGATGAGAAGAGCTGACTCATTGGAAAAGACCCTGATGCTGGGAAAGATTGAGGGCAGGAGAAGGGGACAAGAGAGGATGAGATGGTTGGATGGCATCACCAACTCAGTGGAGTTTGAGTAAACTCTAGGAGTTGGTGATGGACAGGGAGGCCTGGCATGCTGCAGTTCATGGGGTCACAAAGAGTCGGACACGACTAAGTGACTGAACTGAAGTGAAGTGTCAGAAAGCTCCATCAACAAAGATATATTATTCCCATAAGTCAGCATTTTCTAAAGAATGCTCTGGCTAAAACATAGGTTCTTGAGGAAGTTCCTAGGCATATTGTGAAACCAGTTTGAGAATTGTAGCATTCAACAAAGTTTGAAACGTGTTTCCTTATTTTGAGGCCTCTCAAAGTATGTTAATCTGCAGTGTGACTCACCAGGATGGAACTAGACTATGGAGCATTACCCTGTGTATACTTGAGAAGGGAACCTTCTTTTAAGGTTCCCTCCCTGCCATAGCTCATTATATCTACAGAGCACTTCAGGCTTATTAACACAAAAGAGGCCATATAAGTTCAACACATTTTTGTGTTGCAGTTGGATGTTCTAGTCACATCATTAGGCAGGGAACATCAAACCAGGGACAGTAGAAGCTGCAAAGGTTTGCTTCCAACCAAGTGGTTGACAGAGTGCAAGTGGCAGAAATCAACTATGTTCTCTTGGGGTTTGGAAGAGCCCTGGAAGGGGAGGCTATGAATCAGATACGAGAGATTCCTTCAGTGGAAGGAGAATAGAGCATTACCTGGAGGATCAGCTATTTCTGGTGCACTGCTAGGTGCTAAGCATGGAACTCTATACTTCACATAGAATATTTTATTGAACTCTTCCAACTACCTCACAAAGTAAATCTCATGATTCTACTTTGCAGATTAAGAAACTGAAGTTTGGGACTTCCCTGGTGGTCCAGTGGCTAAGAATCCATGCTCCCAATGCAGGGGTTGTAAGTTTGATCCCTGGTCAGGGAACCACATGCCACCATTAAAAGACTCTTCATGCCACAGCAAAGATCCCACGTGCTGAATCTAAGACACCATGCAGCCAAGTAAATAAACAAAATATTTTTTTTAAAAAAGAAGAGAGGTATAAAGTTAGTTAGTTAGTTCAGTCGCTCAGTCGTGTCCGACTCTCCGCGACCCCATGAATCACAGCACGCCAGGCCTCCCTATCCATCACCAACTCCCTGAGTTCACTCAAACTCATGTCCACAGAGTCGGTGATGCCATCCAGCCATCTCATTCTCGGTCGTCCCCTTCTCCTCCCGCCCCCAACTTTTCCCAGCATCAGAGTCTTTTCCAGTGAGTCAACTCGTCGCATGAGGTGGCCAAAGTATTGTAGTTTCAGCTTTAGCATCAGTCCTTCCAATGAACACCCAGGATCGATCTCCTTTAGAATGGACTGGTTGGATCTCCTTGCGGTACAAGGGACTCTCAAGAGGTATAAATTTCCTAAGGTTACCCAGTTTATTAGTTTGCAGGGCTGGGATCCAGCTTAGGTTGGTGTGACTCTAACATCTATGGTCTTTGCTCTTTCCACTAAACCATGGGGCCTCAACAGACCTATGCTCGGTGCTTTCTGGCCCCTGCCTTAGGGGTATACACTCTAAAAGTAAGGGAAGAAAATACCAACAAATAACTCAAATAGAGTAATGCTGGAGGCCTATTCAAGGCACAGTGGCATATGAAGGAAAGGTGTTCTCATCAAGTCAGCTTGGGTTGTAGGATGAAAGGTTGGTCAGGGAGGTGTTCAAAGAGGAGCAACCCCTTGAGCTGAGTCCTGATAAAAATCACTGAGGGTACAAGGGTAGGTAGTTGAGGGGTGTGGGGTTCATTCCTAACACAGGAAGTAGTGTCCATATGGAAACTGACATAAAAACTTTTCGGATGAAAAAACAAACTTTTCCTCAAGCAAAAAGTCTATATTACCATGGCTGATAGTTCCATTTAGAAGTTCAGAAACCTGACCACCAAAGGAAAATACAACAGAGCCAAAGGAAAAAAACAAAGGCATTGCTAATCTGCCATCTGCACCAATGATGTAGGAAAATAAACGAGAGCTAAGCAAAACAAAACAAAACAAAGCAAAAAAGGTTTAAACAAAAAAGTCATCTCCTAAGACAGGAGGAAAGCTCTGTCTCCCAAAGCCATCGCCATGTTTTCCGTGTTTATGCTGTGGTGTGACCGAGGCCTCACAGTCCTGGTGGGGGCCTGTCCCTTTTTATGCTACATGGCTTAATCTGTCTCCATCACTTCCCAGAGTCAGACAGGAATCAGCTTAAAATGCCAAGGCTTGACTTCAGCTGTGTGGGCGCCTGCCTTCCAAGCCACAACATCTGAATGCAGCCTCCTCCCAGTCAAGGAAACAGTCAGCAAGGAAATACCATAGTTAGGCTCTTTGCAACTTGCTAGAAGTGTGAGGCGGTGCTTCATTTCCTGATCGCTCAGGTGGAAATTGTAAAAACAATTAAGACCAATGACTAATCACCGAATCAAAGCAGGTTGCCCAACTCATTTGCAATTGTGTGCTCAGTCCTGTGTGCCAACAAAGAAAGACTTGGGGAGTTTATTATTTAAACCAATTAAAAGCTCTAGGCAAAGCAAGTAGTCAATTTGTGGCCACGTGGTGGGAAAACATCGTTCGAAGAGCCTGAGGAATTTCGTGAGCAGAGCCATATGGCCAAAATCGGAATGAAGCACCCAGGATCGCTGGGAAAGTCGGCACTGCAAGCAATTTCAGAATAAAAAGCTTCACCTAGCAAGAGCAGACTTGTGCTCTGTGCTTACTTCTGCCCCCACCTCCCCCCTAACTCCACCTCCCCCATATTCTAGTCTGCCTGCAAGGCTGGTAGTTCTAACCAACAGTAAAAGCAAAACGAACAGACTAAAATCCAAACTCTGACTGTTCAGCAAGAGACATTGCTAAATTTCCTGTCCACCATTTGCACTTTTATGTATTTTAAGGCTACCTAGAGAGTTCTTAAAGGCCCAGATGATGAAAATCGGCCGCCCTTCTTCCCAAATGAGGTGCACAGTCCATCTGGAGAGGGCACTCACACTTTTGTATGAAGCTGTAGGCCGTAAAACGGAAAGTAAAGAATTAAAAACTGAAGCCATTTGGTAGCAGTTATAAAAAAAAAGTCTGAGGGAAGTAGAAGGTGGTGTGGTAGGGGCAGTTACTTCAACAAATTAGATTTACAGAATGGATGTCATGGAGTAAGCCTTTACTGAAAGTTCCTTTTCACGTCCCCGTGAGATATTTTCTGCTTACATTTTTTTTTCTGACCTACAAGTCCCTTTGTGGCTAACCACTCCCCTCCCCTTGCATTTTCCTGGAAAGTCTAATAATTCTTATGCTCCCAATGGATCTCACTTCTTAAGGTCCTGGTTCCTTTCTCCTTCAAGTTCCCTCCAAAACAAGCATTCTCAGACACTCCTGATTACAGAAGGAGGAAGAACAATTGTACCGGAACCAACTGGAAAATTTTGACAGCTAAATCAGCTAGCTGCAGCTGTCCTGTACTATGCTGTATATTATAACTAATGCACTAAGATTAAATAATTTTTGTACATCAATAAACAGCATGGTTCATGGCATGCAGACAAGTAAATTGAGTAAATTCAATAACAAAGATTAACAGCTGTAATGTCATTCCTTTCAAAAAGTCTAGCACTGTCAATACTTCTAAAATTAATATGGCACACCTGTTAGTGTGTTGTGGGGTAGTGAAGATTATAGCTCCAACTTTCTGTTACTTGGAGGATGGCAGCAGGAAAAGGGTAGAGGGGCTGCTAGGCTCTTAACCTGAGCTTAACCCAAACCATTATCATTTGCTGTGGTCATCCAAGACCACTTCATTTTATTCCAACAAGTTGGTAGCAGCAGAACCAGCTGGCATCACAGATTAGAAGTTCTGATCCCTGCATTTTGAAGTCAGAGGCCTATAAAGAGTCAGGATGAAAAAGCAGAAAACGGTAGAACCTAGATTTCCATGCCTGACCCTGCTGATGCTGCTGCTAAGTCGCTTCAGTCGTGTCCAACTCTGTGTGACCCCATAGACGGCAGCCCTCCAGGCTCCCCCGTCCCTTGGATTCTCCAGGCAAGAATACTGGAGTGGGTTGTCATTTCCTTCTCCAATGCATGAAAGTGAAAAGTGAAAGTGAAGTCGCTCAGTCGTGTCCCACTCTTAGCGACCTCATGGACTGCAGCCCACCAGGCTCCTCCATCCATGGGATTTTCCAGGTAAGAGTACTGGAGTGGGTTGCCATTGCCTTCTCTGCCTGACCCTGCTACTGGGAGCTAAAAAGTTCTCAGAAAGTCACATAGCCCCATGGTCCTGCTTAACTATCCAAAGCCTCTTCCTTCCTAAACTGTCAGACATGGAAGAGACCCGAATGATCATCTGATAAGTGCTGAAAGCATATCCCCACTTCTAAATCAGTGGGAATGGGAATGGCATGTCACAGAGACAAACTGATCTGCTTTGAGTAGTGGATTTCAAAAGAGGCGATTGAGGAGTTTCAAAGCTCTTTCTTTTAGAAGAAACGTGGCCCTGTTTGCAGACACCCCAGCAGTCCAATCTGTGCATATTTGGGATGGCCCTCCATATGTGTGAGAGCACTAGAAACTCTGCCTAATTTACAAAACAGAATGATAACCATGTCACCTGCCTGGCAGTCAAGTGTGATAGGCATTACAGCTGCTAAACAAGATGTAGTTCTTTGCTAGAAGAAACATGCACAACTGAGACATGCAGAACTAGTCCCTTTGTAGTTAGGCATGGCCATGTGACTTGATTTGGCCAACAATGTGAAAGTGAAAGTGCCTGTGTTAATTCTGGGTAGAAGTATTTAATTGCTTCCGTTTAAGAGCTTCCAGAGCCCTCTTGCCCTGTCCTGCTAATCTCTGAATCAAGGTGTTGAGATGATTTCATGAGATGCTATGGAGTGACTCCACAGAGCAAGCCTGACCCATACTTACCCACTGTTCAACCCAGATCAACACTCACATAGGGTACCATTTATCCCGATTTTACAAATGAACAAACTCAAGTTCTTCCAACTTAAGTGATTTACCTACCGCACATAGTTAGCTTTTGGCAAAGCCAAGATTCTCATCTAGATTTTCGTGGCTCAAAAGGCACACTTTTTTTTTCTCCATATGAATCTATTAAGTGTTTGCTGGGCCATTTGTACCCTCTCCCACTTGGGTGCCAATAGAGGCAAAAGGGTGAGACATCTGGAACCAATGAAGTTCAGAGATCGCACCAAAGGGAAATACCAAAGCAGTGGCAATAAGCTAAAGAAAAATTCTCTCAGTACTGGAGAGGCCACACAGCTACCACAGTTTGCAATGAGAAGAAACAGCCCAACTACTACTACCACTTAGGGAACCATTTGAATATTTCTCTGGTAATCCTTGACCCTCACCTGCTTCACTAAACTCCAAAGATGGGAAAAAACTGTGACCAAGATCAATTTTCTTAAGGCACTTTCAGATTATTCTGCTTTATGTCTGCTAATGACTGAGCCAGACCAAACCATATTTTCTGCCATGATGATGATGAAAAGTCAATATTGCATGAACTCCCCACGTGCCTGAGCTGGGATTTAACATGGCAAAATTGATGTGTGAACCAGTGTTGCTATTTAATGTGGTTTCTATCAAAGTGTTCATAAAACCTGGGGCTGCAGCTGGCCCCCATTAGGTAGTTTCTTGGTGAAAGTTTTCCAAGGAAAACTTTTTTAACAACTTCATAAAGTCAGGTACAAAAGGGCAGTACAATGACTGGCTGAGAGACATGGGATTTTTTATCATTTGACTGGATGTTAAATGTGGATTTGTTCGGTCCATTTCTGGAAGAAAACTTGAAAGACATCAAAGGCTACATTTTGACTCTTGCATGATTTTATTTATTCATGCATTCATTTGTTCAACATTTATTTAGTACCTACTATATGCTAGGCACTATGCCAAATGTTGGAAGGAACAGAAAGATGAATAACATTTGGGTTCCCAGGGATGTGAAGGAAAAAAGAGAACACAACTGTAATTTAAGGCAGTCTGAGGCAAGGGTTGGAATTTGTAAAGCTATTTGGAAAAGTGCCCAGTGCCAAGTAAGTGCTCAGAAAATGTATGCCTATTCTACATGTACAATTGGATGCTAGTGCTTTGGGATAATCATGGATTTATTGCTAGAAGATAACCGTCAACTTCACACAAAAGGTAATGTTTGGGAATATGTGCTATTGTTTTCACCCGAACAACCAGATGCATATGTTTTATAGAAATACCACTAATCTTCCCTGTATGACTCTGCTTCAGGAGATCTATGCTTGAGTTTGAGGAAATCACATTTTCATTTTCTTAAGGACAAAATATGAAAGAAGTCTTCCCACCCATCAGACTCTCTTATCCACAGACCTAGGTTAGTCCCAGATTTGGGTAAATATTGGCCATTCATCCACCCAACCCTTCCATTCAACCATCAAGGACAATAATGCTATAGTAGTTCAGAGGAGAAACTTGATTCCCTAGGAGATGAAGTGGTCAAGCAAGGCTCAGTGAAGGAGGCAATCCTAAAGCTAGGTCTTGGGGATGAAGCTTGTACACAAGTGAAAAGGAAGAAGACAGACATTCTAGAATTCTAGAGTGGGCACCAGTTCAGTTCAGTCACTCAGTCATGTCCGACTCTTTGCCACCCCATGGACTGAAGCATGCCAGTCTTTCCTGTCCATCACCAACTACCAGAGCTTGCTCAGACTCATGTGCATCAAGTTGGTGAAGCCATCCAACCACCTCATCCTCTGTTGTCCCCTTCTCCTGCTGCCTTCAATCTTTCCCACCATCAGAGTCTTTTCCAATGAGTCAGTTCTTTGCATCAAGTGGCCAAAGTATTGGAGCTTCAGCTTTAACATCAGTCCTTCCAATGAATATTCAGGACTGATTTCTTTTAGGATTGACTGGTTTAACAAAGCTATGACAAACCTAGACAGCATATTAAAAAGCAGAGACACACACTGCTGCCTAATTAAGCATCATATCACTGAAACTACAGTGAGCAATTATACTACCAGGTAACATAGTATAGCACTCAAGAGTTTGCAAAGGTACAACTGCCCTCTGAAACACCACCAACCCTGACTTTATAAATGAGGAAACTGAAGTTCAGAAAGCCTAAGTAACTTGCTCAAGATCACATATCTCAATGAGAGGTAAAGTTGAAAATCAAACCCTTGCCTTTTGACCCCAAAGTTCACTACTCTTTCAATGCTAGGACACTTACTTGCCTTCATTTTGGAAAAACAACCAGTTGAAAGACTACAAAAAAATCACCAACCTAATTGCTTTGATTTCTCAATGCTAAACTTCTAGTTTCTGAGGTTTCTTTTTCCAGCCTCACCTCCAACCCTCCACTGACTGGACTGACCAGCTGGGCTGGTACCATGCAGACACAGTCCATATGTCATATGTGCAGAAAAACTCCACCTCAAACTCCCAAATGCAATAAACTTGACTTTTAACCTTAAGGAAATCCAAAACACATGGCAACCATAAAAATGGCATTGGAGAAATTAACAACAGGTTATCAGAGAGACAAGAATTTCCAGTAGTGTTATATAGATGAGTTGTGTCGCGCCTCCGTCAAAAACCCTGGAGGGTATTATGATGATAGAGATGCCAGAGGAAAACATAGGAGCAAGATAAACAACTAATTGATGAGCTAGGCAGGTCTATAAAAATTCTAGTCATCAAACCATTTTATTCACTAGCTACCCTACTTCATCACATATTTTAGTATACATATGTATACATCATTGCTTATGTCCATCAATCAGAGAAATTACCTTGTAGATGAGAAAATCAGTAGATTACACAACCCTTACCTTTTTAGCTCTCAAGTAAGTGGTCTGCTGCTGCTGCTGCTAAGTCACTTCAGTCGTGTCCGACTCTGTGTGACCCCCTAGACAGAAGCCCACCAGGCTCCCCCGTCCCTGGGATTCTCCAGGCAAGAACACTGGAGTGGGTTGCCATTTCCTTCTCCAATGTGTGAAAGTGAAGTCGCTCAGTCGTGTCCGACCCTTAGCGACCCCACGGACTGCAGCCAACCAGGCTCCTCCATCCATGGGATTTTCTAGGCAATAGTACTGGAGTGGCTTGCCATTGCCTTCTCCAAAGTAAGTGGTCTAACAAGTGAGATAAAGATTCTAATCTAGGCCTTTATTGCCCAGGAACTGAATCATGCAAAAGCCTCCTACCTCACATCCCGTTACACAGTGTTTCTCAAATTTGAGAGTCCATCAGAATCACCTGGATGGCTTGTTAAACCACAGACTTCTGAGCTCTAATCTCAGAACTTTTGATTCAGTAAGTCTGGGGCAGGGCTCAAGAATTAGCATTTCTAACAAGTTCCCAGTTGCTATGGACACCACTAGTCCAGGGATCACACTTGGAGAACAAAATGCTGTACAGTCATCCAAGCAATCATCTAAAAACATGTACTTTCAGTAGTTCACAATTGCCATTACAATAAAGTGCAGACTCGAGTACCTGGTTCTGCAAGCTCCACTTACCCTCTCTCTTCAACCTTATCTCTCAATACTCACAAACACAGACCCTCCCATCCAGCCAGCAAGGTTTCTTCAATGGTCTTGAACTTCACACTTTCACTGGTGACTTCAATCCCTGCTTCATGCTGTTCCTCTCAAAGGAAATGCCTTCATTTTCTCTTTGTCCACCAATATCCACAGCCTCTTGTTCCTGTTGTTCCACTTCCTCTAACTAGGCTTTCCTGACTGTTCTAGCTGCAGTCATCTTCTGCAGAGGCCAATTGCAGTTCTAATTTGCACTCCTTTTAGCAAGCAGGAAGTTGAGTGGTTTTCTGTATGTCTCCTCTTTGTATCTCAGGAAACTCAGTTTCCTCAAAGCCCATGTCCTAAGCAGTGTTTCATTAGCCTCTCCTTCAGACCCATGGCAGTGCTAGACAAATAGTATGTACTCAATAAATACATTCCTTTTTAACAAACAGTTTTATTAATTAAGGATATTTGGTGTATTTATTTAAAAACTGGTAGAGCTTAGCACAATAATAAATGGTATATTTTAGCTAGTTAAGCTTATTTTGCTTTCAAGTTTTTGTTTATTTATTTGTCTTACATTTCTTCAGTGTTCTGAGAATTTCAGAGTACAGTTACGTTTGTAAAATTAGGTTGAGAACAGACGGGACAACATGAGTACGATCTATGCATTTGCTGGATATTT
Organism: Moschus berezovskii; assembly: GCF_049115385.1. Taxonomy (NCBI): domain Eukaryota; kingdom Metazoa; phylum Chordata; class Mammalia; order Artiodactyla; family Moschidae; genus Moschus; species Moschus berezovskii. The sequence continues at coordinate 128,026,708 of NC_142488.1, read as the reverse complement.
CCCAATATGCTTACACATGGAGAACAGACCTAATTTACAGAATTCAATTTAACCCTCTGGTAACGCAGATATATCATAGGTGCCTTTGACCCAGATCACCAAACACCGATCTAGACATATGCTAATTAAGATTTCATTAATGACAAAAATATCCTGCCTTTGAGAGGTGCCTTGGTGAAACTGGAGGGAGATTAAAAAACAATTACATTTCTTAAATCAACCCCCTTGTTCTCTATGAAATACTTTGAGGCTGATTTGGTTTAATTCCGCCATTTCAAAAAATCTCACTAGGGGGAAAATGGGAATACAAAAAGAATAATCTCCCAAAGCAAATCTAAACTATTCTAACAGGGACACTGCATGTGGAAAACAAGTAATGTCTCAAACTATGCTGTCTGGATTCTTCTTCCCGTAGGATCTGAACTGATGAAAGGAAAACAGACACAAATTGTATCTACACACACAAACTAGTTTGAATTTTTTAAAAAAGACTGCATTCCATTTCTAAACATATTACTAACCTCGGTTTGATTTTAGTCAACATCTGGTACTTTAGGTATCAATTATTGTCTTCACTCCAGTCTCATATAACAACACTTAGTTTCTAAAACATGTGAGAGAGTAATCACCTGGCAGCTGGACATCATTCCAATGACAATGCCAATGTTCCTCAACCTAATGATATTAGTGAGAATTGGCAATGGATTTTTGACTTTGTTTTGGACTTTTTTTTCCTCCAAAGAGTCTCTCCAACTCCAAAACTTTGCTAGACAAGTGACTGCTGAAATGAGTGCAAAGTAACACGCTTGTTGGTGTCTATGGTAGGCCATACATAATCACCAGAGAAATATGTAATTACACCTGTCAACCTCATCTTGTGTAATTGATTCAATGACTAACAATGTCAGTGGCAGGCTAAGCTTTGAGGTCTTGCTGCGAGAAAATACTCATACATGGCTAAACATCTTGGTGTCTTAATTGCTTGTCATACTGCCAGGGCTCCTGTGTTGTATCTGTCTCCACAGCAACAGACTGGAATAGATAAAGCATATTTAATAGCTGCAGAGTAGAGTGATCACCTTTTTTTCATTTTATAGGCTCTTTAAGAAAACCATGGAATTGACAAAAATAATCTAGTCATAAAGTCAGATTTGAAAGAGAAGTCTAAAATATGATTTCATACATTAAAAACTAGATGCATGCTATGAGCTTTTCAAAGAAGAATCCTCTAATTATGATTATGAGCAGAGAGAAGCAGTCCATGCTTGAACATGTACAAAGGCACAATGAAGTTTTCATCACACTCACTGTCTTTTGAGGAGTTAGAGTACATTAAAATCCCTTAACCACAAAGCAGGAAAGCACTGGAAACTACTGGACATTGGCAGGCTTTTTTTGAGGGGTGGTTTGGAGGTCAACATCATGGTAAGATGGAGGCCACTATCACTAGGGAGCAGTATACCAACTGTAATTGCATGCAATGAAGATGAGGAGTCGTGGCTAGTGTTGTAATAAAAGGCAATAGGCTATTTTTTAAATTTAACAAATTATATCCTAAAGCTAATGCTTAAAAAGTACAATGACTAACTGAAAGTGGTCAAAAAGCCTACAGATTCACCATGTTTTACCCAAGATTAAATAACTTTATACATTTCACAGATGAAAACTAACTCTCACACCCAGTCTCTACTGATCTCTTATTTCTATTTAACAGGCTGTCATTTGTACCAACCCTACTCAGGCAACTGATTTCCAAGGCTACAAATCCTATTCATTCATTAATTCAGTCACTTATCCAGTCAGTCAACATATTTTTGAGCACTTCCAGTGTGTCAGGCACTGTGCTAGCTGTTGGGATGCAACAAGAGAACGTGTGTGTTAATGGGAGCATGTAAGAATGGCATTAACACACTCAGATGATCATAAAAATTTTCCTGAAGGAGGTGACACCTAAGCTGAGTCTTAAAGGATGAGTAGAATATTAGACTTGTTTTAGGGAGTAGAGAAAGGAGATCAGACACAGTAAAAACTCGCAGAGGTATAAAAAAGTTAGGGCATGAGATGGCATAACGGGTGAGAAGGGAAGAAGGAACCAGATCATAGAGGGTTCTGTTATCATATTAAGGATTTTAGATCCTGGCCCTGAGAACAATGGTGAACTGGTTTTTAAGTGTGTTTGGGAGGAGGGTGGGTGGGTGTATATGTAAGGAATGATCCTCACTGCAACTTTAAGAATAGAAAAATTCTTCCAGAAAAATAAGATTTTTTCCTCCATTGTATTCTCCTTGACCACAGTATTTGACACTGCTTAAAACATAGTTTATTTGATATTTTGCTCTTCCATTTCTTTCTCCAGCTCCTTTGTTAGTCTTATTTCTTCTGTCAAATCACTTGATCCTTCTCTTTTCCCCACTGACACCACCCCTATATAGGCTATCCCAAACTACCTTTGTAATTTACCTTCCTGCTCCCTCTAGTCCATTTCGAACTCTTCTAGAAAATTGTTCTTCCTAGTCCATCTTCAGTAGTACAATATGCATCTGACATTTCTAGTTGCATAGCAACCATGCCCCCATTGTTGGTAACAGCATCAAGATTTTCCTTTGGAAAATAAATCCTCCCTACTGGATGCTGTCCCACTTTCTTTTGGCCAATGGCCAGTTATGTAACCTAGGCCAAGCCAATCAGACTTTCCATGGAATTTGAATCTTTACCCAAGAGATTGAGACAATTGGGATTTGGTTCATCATAAGAGAAGAATACTAGAGTATGTATTTTATTTACCATGGTCTTAGAACTGTCATAGTTCTTGTATTTACTAAGGCCTGGTTATTGTATATGCCCTTCAGTTCTGTAAACTACTCTATGTCCTTCTAGTGTGAGTATGTATACATATATATGTATACATATGCAGATGTATATATGTGCATGTGTGTGTGTTTGTACAGTGCAAGTTAGTCACAATCTAGATGGTTGGATGGCATCACCAATTCAATGGACATGAATTTGAGCAAACTCTGGGAGATAGTGAAGGACAGAGGAGCCTGGCATGCTGCAATCCTTGGGGTCGCAGAGTCTGACATGACTTAGCAGCTGAACACAAGTTCTATTGATTACAATGAAGAATGCTATCTTCCCACTGGCATTACAGGCCCTTTCCCAATTGATACCATTCCTCATATCCAAACATATATACTACCGTTAACCAACCTAAACCCTCTGCTACAATCCTCTAAGTCTCCCTTCTCTACTCCTGCCACCAAACCTCCTTATAAATCCCCAACTTCATACTTTTGCATTTTCCCCTCCTGGTCTGTCTTTATACCCCATCTCACTAGACAGTAATGGAGGGTACATTATATAAGCAGTATTATGATGAAGATTGGGAAAAGAAGAGATAAGGAAAAAATAGGTCCAACCTATGATCTCTATTTTTTTGGCCTCCTGTCTGAGGCTTTCCCTTATAACTCTAGGAACATTGTTGTCTAGGTTCTAGGGATTTTTTCTAACAGTTTCCATCATAAGGATGAGAATTAGGACAACACTCTAATGGTGTCTTCCCTCCTTTGCTTGTTTATAGATTCTTCAGAAAGAAGCCTCTCTTCTACTACCTTTCTTCCTTCTTCCCAACCCCACCTATCAACCTGAGATTTTGTGCAGTAGCATGTTGGATTAAATAGTTTTCTAAATTCTAAAGAGGAAATATAGAAGAGATTTCCTTCTAACAGTCTGTCCTTGGGCCATTGGGACCTTATATGTTTGGAAGTATAATATATTACAGGCATGAGTTTGGAGTCAGATAGACCTGAGTTTCCGTTCTGGTTCTGCCACTTATGAGCTACATGACTATACCACTAAGCCTCAGTTCCTTCATATGTGTATTAAAATAATATACATATTAGATGACATGGTGCATTTTAAAGTGTCAAGCACAGTTCCTGGCACATAGAAAGCATTTGCTAAATGTTAATTATTTTTATTAGAATGGTGATTGTTTTCTTAACCAATACCCCCAAACCTAATTTTATTTTCTTTGAATGCCAAATTCTGAACCTGTGGCAACAGAAAAGGCCACACATGGGTAACCCTCTAAAATAGAATAAATGTATTGTTACTTTTTTTTTTTTTTTTGGCCACTACACGTAGAACTTCTCCCACCAGGGATGGAACCCATGCCTTCTGCAGAGGAAGTATGGAGTCTTAACAACTGGACCACCAGGGAAGTCCCTAAGACATATTCTGCAGACAAATCTAGATTATTTCTAAGCCACTTCCACCTCCAAAATTCACTGACTGACTCTCATGGAGAGATGTCTATGAGTGAGTGAGTGAGTGAAAGTCGCTCAGTCATGTCCAATTCTTTGTGACCCCATGGACCATAGCCCACCAGGCTCTCCTCTGTCCATGGGATTCTCCAGGCAAGAATACTGGAGTGGGTTTCCATTCCCTTCTCCAGGATATCTATATGTATATATAAAAGAATATGTCTATATGTATATATGAAAGAACTAAGTCTCACTTTATATCTCCCCTGAAGATAAGTTTCCAAAATCTGTTCTGTGGTTATCTTACCTAATGTAGTGGTTAGTACAGGCTTTAGAATCAAGAGATCCAAGGTTTGAATCCAAACCCTGCCAGTTACTGGCTGTGTAAAACTGGAAAATAAACTTCTATGTTCCATAGATTTTTTAACTATAAAAATAGTAAGGATAGCACTTAGCTTATAAGATTATTGTGAGGATTTGATAAATGTTATATATTTACTTATATATATTGAGTACCATGCTTTCCCATTAGTAAACATACAACAAAATAAATTAAAAAAGCGTATCCCATAAAAGGAAAACTTATAAATTGGACCTCATCAAAATTTTAACTTTGCCCTGCAAATGACCCTGGTAAGAGGATGAAAAGGCAGGCTAGAAAAGAAAGAAGAAAATATTTGCCAGGAAGAAAATATTTGCAAATCACATATCTGTACAAAGGACTAGTGTTTAGAATACATAAAGAAATCTCAGTGGTCAATGTTTTTAAAAAAAATTTTTTTAATAGAAAGTCAACTAAATACATGAGCAGAAGTGAAAGTGAGAGTCACTCAGTTGTGTCCGACTCTTTGCAACCCCATGGACTATACAGTGCATGGAATTCTCTAGGCCAGAATACTGGAGTGGGTAGCCTTTCCTTCTCCAGAGGATCTTCCCAACCCAGGGATCGAACCCAGATCTCCCACATGAGCAGACATTTCATCAAAGAGGATATTCAGATGGCAAATAAGCACAAGAAAAGATGTTCAACATCATTAGCCATTCAGTTCAGTTCAGTTCAGTCGCTCAGTCGTGTCCGACTCTTTGTGACCCCATGAATCACAGTACACCAGGCCTCCCTATCCATCACCAACTCCCGGAGTTCACTCAAACTCATGTCCATCGAGTCGGTGATGCCATCCAGCCATCTCATTCTCTGTCGTCCCCGTCTCCTCCTGCCCCCAATCCCTCCCAGCATCAGACTCTTTAGAATGGACTGGTTGGATCTCCTTGCAGTCCGGGAGGTACAAATTAAGACCCCAATAAGATATTACAATGTATCTATCAGAATGCTAAAATAAAAAATCTTGACAAAACCAAATGTTGGTGAGAATACAGAGAAACTAGATCACTTACACACTGCTGATGGGAATGGAAAATGGTAAGTTGCTCGGAAAAAAAGTTTGATAGTTACTTATAAAACTAAACATATGATATGGCTCACCATGCACTCTTAGTTAGGAGTTTACACAGAGAAATAACATGTTCACACAAAAGTCTGAAAACAATTGTTCATAGCAGATTTATTCATATTAACCTCAAATTGGAAACAGCTTAGATGTCCTTCCAAAAACATATTATGCTACAACTAAACCATGAAATACTACTCAGCAATAAAAAGGAATGAATTATTGGTGCATGCAGTAACTTGAATGAATCTTCAGGTAATTATGCTGAGTGAAACAAGCCATTGCCAAAAGGTTAAACACCATGTGATTTTATTATATAAAATTCTTGAAATAACAAATTTATAGAAATGGGAACACAGAAAGTAGATTTATCAACTGCTTGGGGCTAGGAGTATGTGTAAACCAGTACTGCTAATTGGTACAAGGTTTCTTTTTGGGGTGAGGAAGATGTTCCAGAATTAGATTGTGGTGGTAGTGGTGGCACAATTTCACAAATATACTTAAAATCACTGAATTGTACCCTTTAAAGGGTGAATTTTATGATATGTGAATTATATCTCATTTTTTTTTAATGAGACAGAGAAATGATAGTGGCAGAAAGCTGAGTAGAAGAGGTGGAGGTGAAAAAATGGTCATGTTCTGGATATATTTTGAAGATAAAGGTAACATTATTTGCAAATGATTAGATGTCAGACATGAGAAAGAAAAGAGGATACATAAACAGTGCAGAGGTTTTTGACTTTCACTAAGGTTGGGAAGAATTGATGCTTTTGAACTGTGGTGCTGGAGAAGACTCTTGAGAGTCCCTTGGACTGCAAGGAGATCCAACCAGTCCATTCTAAAGGAGATCAGTCCTGGGTGTTCATTGGAAGGACTGATATTAAAGCTGAAACTCCAATACTTTGGCCACCTCATGCGATGAGTTGACTCACTGGAAAAGGCTCTGATGCTGGGAGGTATTGGGGGAAGGAGGAGAAGGGGATGACAGAGAATGAGATGGCTGGATGGCATCACAGACTCGATGGACATGAGTTTGAGTGAACTCCGGGAGTTGGTGATGGACAGGGAGGCCTGGCGTGCTGTGATTAACGGGGTCGCAAAGAGTCGGACACGACTGAGCAACTGAACTGAAGGTTGGGAAGACTACAAAAGGAGCAGGATTTAAGGACAGATGAGAATTACAATATCAAACTTAGGATAAGTTTGAGATGCTTAGTAGACGTTCAAATGGATTTGTTGAATAGGTGGGCAGGAAAGTGTATATGGCTATAGAGTCCAGAAGAGGTCTGGGTTTAGGCAGAAGATCAAGAGAATAGTTTTGTTCCCATTATGCGTGAAGTGCTGGCTAGATGCCTGTGTTTTTTTCCTATTTCTACTAGAGACAAACGAACACTTAGTGGCATAAACCAAGTAAATTTATTATCTTACAGTTTTGGAAGCCAGAAGTTCGAAATGGATTTCACTGGACTAAAATCAAGGGATTAGCAGGCCTGTGTTTCTGTGTGTACCCTCTCAGAGAGAACCTGTTTCCTTGCCTTTTTCATCTTCTAGAGGTCACATGCATTTGCCTTGTGGTCCCCTCCTTAACTTTCAAAGCTAGCAGCATAGCATCTTCAAATCTCTATCTGACTCTGACATCTGCTTCCATCATCACATCTCCTTCCCTGCTGCTGCTGTTGCTGCTGCTAAGTCACACCAGTCGTGTCCGACTCTTAGCGACCCCATGGACTGCAGCCTACCAGGCTCCTCCATCCATAGAATTTTCTAGGCAAGAGTACTGGAGTGGGTCGCCAGTGCCTTCCCTACTCTCCTTTATTTACAAGGACATTTGTGACTACATTGGGCCCACCTGGATAATCTAGGATAATATCTGCTTCTCAAGAAGCATGACTTAATCACATCTGCAAATACCTTTTGCCACATCAGTGATACACATTCACAGGTTCAACATACTAGGAAGTTGACATCCTGGGCAGTGGAGTAGGGGGAGGTGCATTATTCTGTCTAGCACAATATCTAAATAGAGGTACTAAATTGGTAGCTAGTTACAGGAATGTAGAGTTCAGAAGGTCCAGGCTGGAGAAGTAAGTTTGTGAGTTTCAGTATTCATGTGTTATTTAAACTAACACAACTGAACGAGATTCTCAGTGGAGAGAATATATACAGGGAAAAGTTCCCAGGACTGAGAGCCTAGGGACTTTCGATGTTAAGAAGTTGGAGAGATGAGAAGAGGCAAGCAAGGGAATTGAAGAGGCAGCTGAAATAGGAGGGGTCACCGAGTGAGTAGGAAAACCAAGAAAAGGTAGTATATTGGAAGCAATGAAAAGAACATGCTTAAGGAGGAAGGGGTGACCAGCTGTCTCAAATATTGCTTTATGTCAAGTAAGATGAAGATTGAGATTGACTGTTGGATTTGACAATATGGAAGTCACTGGTGACCATGAAAGGGCAGTTTTTGTGGAGTGGCAGTTTCAAGACAAAAGGAAATCTTCTGTTTCCAGCCATGATAGAGTAACAGAGATCAAAATTTTACCCTCTGTCCTGAAACAACTAAGAGACTTGTGAAATGTATGAACCATAAGGCAATCTACTCAAAGTGAGAAAATCTTTGCAGATCATATATCTGAATAAAAAACCCTTACAACTCAAAAAAAATAACTATTTTAAAATAGGCAAAGGACTTGAATAGACATTTTTCCAAAGAAAACATGCAAATGGTCAACAAGCACATGAACATCACCAATTAGTAAGGGAAATTTAAATCAAAACCACAATAAAATACCACCTCATACGCACCCTACTATCAAAAAACAGAAAATGACTAGTGTTGTCAAGGATGTAGACAAATTGCCACCCTCGTGCACTGTTGGTGGGAATATAAAATGTTGCAGTCGCTATGAAAAACAGTATGTGGTTTCTCAAAAAATTAAAAATAGAATTACCATATGATCTAGAATTTCACTTCTGGATATATAACCAAAAGAATTGCAGGCAGGGTCCCTAAGAGCTATGTGTACACCCATGTTCATAGCAGCATTATTCACAGCAGCCAAAAAGTAAAGGCAACTCAAGTATCCATCATCAGATGAGTGAATGAGCAAAATGTGGTCTATTTATACAATGGAGTATTACTTAGCCTTAAAAAGGGAGGAAATTCTGACACATGCTATTACTTGGAATAACCTTGAGGATATTATGCTAAGCAAAATGAGCCAGTCACAGAAGGACAAATACTGACAAGAAAAGACTCAAATTCATAGAGTCAGAAAGAGAGTAGCAGGGAATGGGGAGTTATTGAAGGGGCATAGAGTTTCAGTTTTGCGAGATGAAAGTTCTCAAGATTGATCCCACATCGTTGTAAACACATTTAACACCATGGAATTATATACTAAAAATTGTTAAGATGGTAAATTTCATGTTATATATATTTTGACCGTAATTAACAATTTAAAAAGGAAAAAATATATGTGAAATAATGGTTTTCAAGACACTGAACATCAGGCAACAAAAAACAGCAACTAGAGTAGTAAACAAGGTAAACCTTAGCACTGCCATAGCTTACTACCTGGATAAACTTTGCAGTCCTGGGAGCAAGGAAGGGGAACCCAGGTACAGTCTGGAGGTTGTCCTGAGTTGAGGACATAAAACTGGGAGTCCAGAGAGAACAGGGTGTCTAAGGATGAGAGGGTAGAACCCCAGGGATGAGAGAGCTACATTGAAAGAGAGCTTCAGAAGCTCTAGGGAATCTTTCTTAAACTTTATCTGAGTACCTAGAAGGAAATCAAACTTAAGAGGTGAGGGACTGAACCACCCCCAAATGATGAGGGACAGCAAAGCTCAAAATTCACATTTTATATGTTGTGGAATATGGGATACACCATAGAAATCATTACCACCATAAATGTAACAAACACATCCATCACCTCCCAAAAGTTCACTGTTGTAAGTTCACTGTTGTTGTTGTTTAGTTGCTAAATCATGTCCAAAAATGTTTGCTGGTATCGCTTTATAATAATCTCTGCCTGTCACTCCTCTCCATATCCCATCCCATCCCCAGAAAATCACTGACCTCATTTTGACATGAAAGATTAATTTGCATTTTCCAGAATTTTATATAAATGGAATGAAACAGTACCTTTTCTTTCCTCAGGCATCATGCACCCAGCATCATTATTGTGAGATTCAACCATGTTGTGTTGATCAATAGCTTGTTCCTTTCTCTTGCTGAGAAGAATTCCACTACATGGGTAAACCACAATTTATTATTTATTCTTTTACTTTTTAATGAATATTTGGGTCATTTCTTGTTTTATTCCAATTACCTGTTTTTTCCTTGCAAATAAAATTGATATGAATATTCCTGTAGAAGTCTTTGTATGAACATATGCTTTCATTTCTCTTGGTTTAGCACCTCATAGTGAAATGATTAAGTAATATAGTAGGTGCATATTTAACATTTTAAGGAACTTCCAAGCTGTTTCCAATGTAGTCATGCATTTCACATTCCCACCAGCAATGTATGAGGCTTCCAGTTACTCTGTCTTTGCCAACACATAGTCACTCGAATTTTAAACATTTTAATAGCTGTGGTGATATCTCATTGTGATTTTGACTTGCATGTCTCTAATAACTGATACTGACCCTTCCTATGCTTATTTCACATCCATATATCTTCTCTGGTGAAATATCTTTTCAAATGTTTTGCTCAATTATTAAAATTGGATTCTTTGGCAACTTCCCTGATTGTCCAGGGGCTAAAACTCCACACTCCCAATGCAGTGGAACCGGGTTCGATCCCTGGTCAGGGAACTAGATCCCACATGCCACAACTAAAGATCCCCCACAACTAAGACCTGGTGCAGCCAAATAAATAAACATTAAAATAAAATAAGTCACCCTGCTTATTTAACTTATATGCAGAATACATAATGAGAAACGCTGGGCTGGATGAAACACAAGCTGGAATCAAGATTGCCAGGAGAAATATCAATAACCTCAGATATGCAGATGACACCACCCTTATGGCAGAAAGTGAAGACAAACTAAAGAGCCTCTTGATGAAAGTGAAGGAGAGTGAAAAAGTTGGCTTGAAGCTCAACATTCAGAAAACGAAGATCATGGCATCTGGTCCCATCACTTCATGGGAAATAGATGGGGAAACAGTGGAAACAGTGTCAGACTTTATTTTTCTGGGCTCCAAAATCACTGCAGATGGTGATTGCAGCCATGAAATTAAAAGACGCTTGCTCCTTGGAAGGAAAGTTATGACCAACCTAGATAGGATATTAAAAAGCAGAGACATTACTTTGCGAACAAAGGTCCGTCTAGTCAAGGCTATGGTTCTTCCAGTAGTCATGTATGGATGTGAGAGTTGGACTATAAAGAAAGCTGAGCACCAAAGAATTGATGCTTTTGAACTGTGGTGTTGGAGAAGACTCTTGAGAATCCCTTGGACTGCAAGGAGATCCAACCAGTCCATTCTAAAGGAGATCAGTCCTGGGTGTTCATTGGAAGGACTGATGTTGAAGCTGAAACTCCAATACTTTGGCCTCCTGATACGAAGAACTGACTCATTTGAAAAGTCCCTGATGCTGGGAAAGATTGAGGGCAGGAGGAGAAGGGGATGACAGAGGATGAGATGGTTGGATGGCATCACCGACTCAATAGACATGAGTTTGGGTAGGCTCTGGGAGTTGGTGATGGACAGGGAGGCCTGGGGTGCTGCGGTTCATGGGGTCACAAAGAGTTGGACATGACTGTGTGACTGAACTGAACTGATCCACTCCTTCCAGTACCATTTATTTAAAAGATTATTCTTTTACCATTAAAATCCTTTTGCACCTTTGTCAAGTGACCATATATGTCTGGGTCTACTTCTAAACTGTTTGTTCTGTACCATTGATCTTTATGTTCACATTTATGACAGAACCACACTGTCTTGATTACTGTGACTTTATAATAATAAAGTTCAAATAATAGTATAAGGCTTATAAATGAAAAATAGTAATCTGCTTTCCAATCCCTTCCCCTTAATCTCCATCCTTCTCCACACCCAAGTCCCATGATCTAGGAGCCCACCAAGAGTCACCTCATTAGAACAAAAGTCACTGTTATCACCAGGAAATTCCAAGGGATTTAGGAGCTCTGGGTAAGGAATCAGGGTCAAAGACCAAATATCACAACAAAAGATGTCCTTAGCACTCTTCTTATCACTTAGGAGTTTTAGGAACACTGTGCCAGGAACTAGGGGAAGAAAGCAATACATTTTTTTCATTATTTCAAATATATCTCATATTTGTTTTACTTTTTTTTTTTTTTTACCTATTTGTTTCCTTATACTTAAACTGGGACTCCCGGAGGGAATGAAAAGTAGCTTTATATCTACTTTATGTGTGTTTATATAGCTTTGACCTGACAATGCTACTTTTTAATCAGTAATTTTAGACTATTTACATCTCATATAGTTATTAATATGACTAGATCTATATCTACCATCTTGTCATCAGTTTTCCTGTTCTCATCTGTTCTTTGTTCCTCTTTCTACCTTCTTTTGGATAAAGGATTTTTAACAATTCCACTTATCTCCTTCTTATGGCTTATTATAAAGCAAATTTCTTGTCTTATTTTAGTGGTTGCTTTAGGAATTATCATATACATATTTAATATATCATATTCTGGCTTCAAATGATAGTATACCACTACAAGAACTTTGCTGTTGTTGTTGTTCAGTCACTCAGTTGTGTCTGACTCTTTGCAACCCCATGGACTGAAGCACGCCAGGCTTCCCTGTCCTTCACCATCTCCTGGAGCTTGCTCAAACTCATGTCCATTGAGTCAGTGATGCCATCCAACTAGTCTTGTCCTCTGTCATCCCCTTCTCCTCCTGCCTTCAGTTTTTCCCAGCATCAGGGTCTTTAAAGTATTATATTTCTATTTCTCAAGCTAAGTCAATTTTGTTTTCTCCAGTCCACAGCTTTGGCTCCTATTGGAGAGTGTTGTGTCAGCATTGGGATACCATCATGACAGTATAAAGTTAGAGAACCAAATGAACTATACAAACCCTGGTCTAGCCACCCTTTCTCTCCATAAGTTCCCTAAGAGAGATCTAGACACGAGTCGAAGCAGGAAAACAAAGTAATGGTTCATTATTACCTGGGATTTTAAATCCCAGTGCAGACGTCAAGTGAGCATGGCCAGAGCACATTAGGTATTTATTTCCTTTTTCCTGGGCTAGAGTCCTAAATGTCCCTCATCCCCAAATGCAAATCCACATCTCAGAACTTTACCTTTCAAATGACAAATTAAACCATTCCTCTATCCTTTTCTCTGTATTCCAAAACTTGTCAGAAATTCTTCAGAGATAGATTATACTGGGCCAAGGAGTTAGTCAGTTAAAGAATTGTATCACTAAGGCCAAGGTCAGATACTTAATCTTCTTTTGAGCTACTTGGCCCAGTGCCAACTGATCACAGGGAGAAAAAAGGGAGGGTATGTGAGTTGAATAGTAGAAATCTACCCTATCTTGGAAAGCACATCTTTAAGAATATGCCTGATTGATTTGGGGTTGGCAATATCCTCTCTGCTAGGAAGGTCACTACAATATTTACATGTATAACTGCGAAAATGAGCTTGAGTCCTGTCCAGAGGATGCATATGCTAAAGCCACCCTTTAAATGCCAACATAATTACTTTGTGTGTAAGGAACTCCTGTTCAGAGAAAATGCCTCTGGGATCTGAGAAAGAAGCTTGAATTCCATAAACCAGATTGTTCAAATTATTGGAATATGCTGTCTTTTCAATAACAAAGGAGCATGACTTTGATCATGATTATTTTCATTATGAATGATTATTTCAATTACACTATCCCTCCAAAGGATGGTACAAAAGGACTTTCTGAATCTTTTAAAATCTATTTCTAGATATCATCAATGAAATGAATACTCAGATTACTTAGATTTCCTAATTAGCTTGGAAGAAGACCTATGTTGCATTTAATGATATTTCTGGAACAGGGAAGTAAATGATATTGCAACAATGGGATAGTATATGTTCTGGCTTAGAATAGTGCCTATTAATTCACAAAAGAGAAAAAAATTTCCTCATAACAGCATTAAGTGAGCCCTGAAGGAAGAGACAATACTGATAGATGGCAAGAATAAACATCAGAAAAGTGTCTTCCAAGTATACCGTGAGTTCTAATTGTCCACTTACCAGTTAAGTCACAAAGAAAGTCTTGGTTTGTAATTTTATGCTGGCATTGTGAATAAAAGTACTACTGCTGATATAACAGCCAATAATGTGTGCTGCAAAGCAGACCAACTTTTTACATAAAAATTATTATTTCATGTAGTTCTTCAATAAAAAGTTAGTACACATTACTTTCTCTATTTAGGGAATCATTCTATTCAGTCAGTCTATAAAAATTCGTTAATTATTCTTGATCTTAGAGAACCTAAGGTTCTTTATTGGCCAAAGAGACAATAGATTTTTTGAAAGTTTATGGGAGATACATTCATAAGAGGAGCTCTTTGGATTTAATATAGAGCATTTTGGTGAGCCACTTAACCTCAGTAAGTCTCCATTTACTCATCTGAAATGATAAAATAGAGCTAATAATATAGAGATGATCTAGGTGTGCTAAAATAAGCTTTCATTTGCCCCTCCAGATACTTGCTTGCTGTTTCTTTACCCAACTTTTTGGCCAGGAAGCTAACTTTGTATGGGCTTCATCAATGGGCTTCCTTGATATCTGGCATCAAGTTGGGTTCATTCTATGGGAATCACAGACAGGATGACAGAGGTCATCAAGAGAATGTGGTCAGGGCTTTTATTCTTTCTAGCTTCCTCCCTACTAGCTGATGCTGAGTTGGCTACATCCTTTTGCCTAGAGTAAGAGTCTTTTTAACCTTGTGTGATGACCCTCTCCAAACAGTTAAACTTTTTACTCTCTTCTCTTGCCCGTTTAGGCCTAGGGACTAGAAGCTTAGCAGTGATAATGGCTACCACTTAAGAGTGCTTTAACATCACTTGTTGGATTTCCTTTAACCTTATGGCCACAGCTATATTAATAGTACCATTATTAATCTTCTCAGTTACTCCAATTGAGTATGTTATTCCTGCTGGCACCATGACTGGATATCTGAGTGCAAAGATAGCCTGTAGGACTAAATGAAAGGTCATAACGAAAAATATGAAGCATACACAAATATTAGGTCTTTATATATATATATAAATTTATTTATTTTCATTGCAATATGTGGACTGTGAACTTCCAGATGTCCAAGCAGGTTTTAGGAAAGGCAGAGGCACCAGAGATCAAGTTGCCAACATCCACTGGATCATGGAAAAAGCAAGAGAGTTCCATAAAAACATCTATTTCTGCTTCATTGACTATGCCAAAGCCTTTGACTGTGTGGATCACAATAAACTCTGGAAAATTCTGAAAGAGATGGGAATACCAGACCACCTGACCTGCCTCTTGAGAAACCTGTATGCAGGTCAGGAAGCAACAGTTAGAACTGGACATGGAACAACAGACTGGTTCCAAATAGGAAAAGGAGTACGTCAAGGTTGTATATTGTCACCCTGCTTATTTAACTTATATGCAGAGTACATCATGAGGAACGCTGGGCTGGAAGAAGCAGAAGCTGGAATCAAGATTGCTGGGAGAAATATCAATAATCTCAGATATGCAGATGACACTACCCTTATGGCAGAAAGTGAAGAGGAACTCAAAAGCCTCTTGATGAAAGTGAAAGAGGAGAGTGAAAAGGTTGGCTTGAAGCTCAACAGTCAGAAAACAAAGATCATGGCATCTGGTCCCATCACTTCATAGAAAATAGATGGGGAAACAGTGGAAACAGTGTCAGACTTTATTTTGGGGGGCTCCAAAATCACTGTGGATGCTGATTGCAGCCATGAAATTAAAAGACGCTTACTCCTTGGAAGGAAAGTTATGAACAACCTAGATATTATATTAAAAAGCAGAGACATTACTTTGCCAACAAAGGTCCGTCTAATCAATGCTATGGTTTTTCCAGTGTTCATGTATGGATGAAAGAGTTGGACTGTGAAGAAACCTGATTGCCAAAGAATTGATGCTTTTGAACTGTGGTGCTGGAGAAGACTCTTGAGAGTCCCTTGGACTGCAAGGAGATCCAACCAGTCCATTCTAAAGGAGATCAATCCTGGGTGTTCATTGGAAGGACTGAACTAAAGCTGAAACTCCAATACTTTGGCCACCTCATGCAACGAGTTGACTCACTGGAAAAGACTCTGATGCTGGGAGGGATTGGGGGTGGGAGGAGAAGAGGACGACAGAGAATGAGATGGCTGGATGGCATCACCGACTCGAAGGACGTGAGTTTGAGTGAACTCCGGAAGTTGGTGATGGACAGGGAGGCCTGGCGTGCTGTGATTCAGGGGATCGCAAAGAGTCGGACACGACTGAGTGACTGAACTGAACTGAATTACTTTAAATGTTGTATTGGTTTTGCCATACATTGACATGAATCTGCCCCAGGTGTACATGTGTTCCCCATCTTGAACCCCCCTCCCACCTCATTCCCCATACCATCCCTCTGGTTCATCCCAGTACACCAGCCCTGAACATCCTGTTTCATGCATCAAACTTGGACTGGCAATTCGTTTCACATATGATAATACACATGTTTCAAAGCCATTCTTCCAAATCATCCCACCCTCACCCTCTCCCACAAAGTCCAAAAGACTGTTCTATACATCTTGAGTTTGAGTGAACTCCGGGAGTTGGTGATGGACAGGGAGGCCTGGCGTGCTGTGATTCATGGGGTCGCGGAGAGTCGGACACGACTGAGCGACTGAACTGAACTGAACTGATACAGGTTTATCGTTATCATCTTTCTAAATTCCATATATATGCGTTAGTATACTGTATTGGTGTTTTCCTTTCTGGCTTACTTAACTGTGTATAATAGGCTCCAGTTTCATCCACCTCATTAGAACTGATTCAAATGTATTCTTTTTAATTGCTGAGTAATATTCCATTGTGTATATGTACCAAAGCTTTCTTATCCATTCGTCTGCAGATGGACATCTAGGTTGCTTCCATGTTCTGGCTAATATAAACAGTGCTGCGATGAACATTGGCATACATGTGTCTCCTTCAATTCTGGTTTCCTCAGCGTGTATTCCCAGGAGTGCGATTGCTGGGTTGTATGGCACTTCTATTTCCAGTTTTTTAAGGAATCTCCACACTGTTCTCCATAGTGGCTGTACTAGTTTGCATTCCCACCAACAGTGTAAGACGGTTCCCTTCTCTCCACACCCTCTCCAGCATTTACTGCGTGCAGACTTTTGGATAGCAGCCATTCTGACTGGCGTGAAATGGTACCTCATTGTGGTTTTGATTTGCATTTCTCTGATTATGAGTGATGTTGAGCATCTTTCCATATGTTTGTTAGCCATCTGTATGTCTTCTTTGGAGAAATGTCTTTTTAGTTCTTTGGCCCATTTTTTGATTGGGTCGTTTATTTTTCTGGAATTGAGCTGCAGGAGTTTCTTGTATATTTTTGAGATTAATTCATTGTCAGTTGCTTCATTTGCGATTATTTTCTCCCATTCTGAAGGCCATCTTTTCACCTTGCTTATAGTTTCCTTTGCTGTGAAGAAGCTCTTGATTTTAATTAGGTCCCATTTGCTTACTTTTGCTTTTATTTCCAATAGACTGGGTGTTGGGTCATGGAGGATCCTGCTGTGATTTATGTCGGAGAATGTTTTGCCTATGTTCCCCTCTAGGAGTTTTATACTTTCTGGTCTTACATTTAGATCTTTAATCCATTTTGAGTTTATTTTTGTGTATGGTGTTAGGGAGTGTTCTAGTTTCATTCTTTTACACGTGGTTGACCAGTTTTCCCAGCATCACTTGTTAAAGATTGTCTTTTCTCCATTGAATATTCTCGCCTCTTTTGTCAAAGATAAGGTGTCCATAGGTGCATGGATTTATCTCTGGGCTTTCTATTTTGTTCCACTGATCTATATTTCTGTCTTTATGCCAGTACCATACTGTCTTGATGACTGTGGCTTTGTAGTAGAGCCTGAAGTCCGGCAGGTTTATTCCCCCAGTTCTATTCTTCTTTCTCAATATTGCTTTGGCTATTCGAAGTTTTTTGTATTTCCATACAAATTGTGAAATTATTTGTCCTAGCTCTGTGAAAAATACTGTTGGTAGCTTGATAGAGATTTCATTGAACCTGTAAATTACTTTGGGTAATATATTCATTTTCACAATATTTATTCTTCCAATCCATGAACCTGGTATATTTCTCCACCTATTAGTGTCCTCTCTGATTTCTTTCACCAGTGTTTTATAGTTTTTTATATATAGGTCTTTTGTTTGTTTAAGTAGATATATACCTCAGTATGTTATTCTTTTCATTGCAATGGTGAATGGAATTTTTTCCTTAATTTCTCTATTTTCTCATTATTAGTGTATAGGAATGCAAGGGATTTCTGTGTGTTGATTTTATATCCTGCAACTTTACTATATTCATTGATTAGCTCTAGTAATTTTCTGGTAGAGTCTTTAGGGTTTTCTGTGCAGAGGATCATGTCATCTGAAAACAGTGAGAGTTTTTCTTCTTCTTTTCCAATTTGGATTCTTTTATTTATTTTTCTGCTCTGATTGCTGTGCCCAAAACTTCCAAGACTATTTTGAATAGTAGTGGTGAGAGTGGGCACCCTTGTCTTGTTCCTGACTTTAGGGGAAATGCTTTCCATTGTTCACCATTGACGATAATGTTTGCTGTGGGTTTGTCATATATAGCTTTTATTATGTTGAGGAATTTGCCTTCTATTCCTGCCTTCTAGAGGGTTTTTATCATAAATGGATGTTGAATTTTGTCAAAGGCTTTCTCTGCATCTATTGAGATAATCATATGGCTTTTATTTTTCAATTTGTTAATGTGGTGTATTATATTGATTGATTTGCAGATATTGAAGAATCCTTGCTTCTCTGGGATAAAGCCTACTTGGTCATGATGTATGATCTTTTTAACGTGTTATTAGATTCTGATTGCTAGAATTTTGTTAAGATTTTTGCATCTATGTCCATCACTGATATTGGCCTGTAGTTTTCTTTTTTGGGGGGATCTTTACCAGGTTTTGGTATTAGGGTGATTGTGGCCTCATTGAATGAGTTTGAAAGTTTACCTTCCTCTGCAGTATTCTGGAAGAGTTTGAGTAGGATAGGTGTTAGCTCTTCTCTAAATTTTTGGTAGAATTCAGCTGTGAAGCTGTCTGGACCTGGGCTTTTGTTTGTTGGAAGATTTCTGAATACAGTTTCAATTTCTGTGCTTGTGATGGGTCTGTTAAGATGCTCTATTTCTTCCTGGTTCAGTTTTGGAAAGTTGTACTTTTCTAAGAATTTGTCCATTTCTTCCAAGTTGTCCATTTTATTGGCATATAATTGCTGATAATAGTCTCTTATGATCCTTTGTATTTCTGTGTTGTCTGTTGTGATCTCTCCATTTTCATTTCTTATTTTATTGATTTGATTTTTCTCCCTTTGTTTCTTGATGAGTCTGGCTAATGGTTTGTCAATTTTATTTATCCTCTCAAAGAACTAGCTTTTGGCTTTGTTGATTTTTGCTATGGTCTCTTTTGTTTCTTTTGTATTTATTTCTGCCCTAATTTTTAAGATTTCTTTATTTCTACTAACCTGGGGGTTCTTCATTTCTTCCTTTTCTAGTTGCTTTAGGTGTAGAGTTAGTTTATTTAGTTGACTTTTTTGTTGTTTCTTGAGTTATGCCTGTATTGCTATGAACCTTCCCCTTAGCACTGCTTTTACAGTGTCCCACAGGTTTGGGGTTGTTGTGTTTTCATTTTCATTCATTTCTATGCATATTTTGATTTCTTTTTTTATTTCTTCCATGATTTGTTGGTTATTCAGCAGCATGTTGTTCAGCCTCCATATGTTGGAATTTTTAATAGTTTTTTCCTATAATTGGGATCTAATCTTACTGCATTTGGTCAGAAAAGATGCTTGGAATGATTTCAATTTTTTTGAATTTACCAAGGCTAGAATTATGGCCCAGGATATGATCTATCCTGGAGAAGGTTCTGTGTGCACTTGAGGAAAAGGTGAAATTCATTGTTTTGGGTGAAATGTCCTACAGATATTAATTATGTCTAACTGGTGTATTGTATCTTTTAAAGTGTGTGTTTCCTTATTAATTTTCTGTTTAGTTGATCTATCCATAGGTGTGAGTGGGGTATTAAAGTCTCCCACTATTATTGTGTTGTTGTTAATTTCCCCTTTCATACTTGTTAGCATTTGTCTTACATATTGCTGTGTTCCTATGTTGGGTGCATATATATTTATGATTGTTATATCTTCTTCTTGGATTGATCCTTTGATCATTATGTAGTGTCCTTCTTTGTCTCTTTTCACAGCCTTTGTTTTAAAGTCTATCTTATCTGATTTGAGTATTGTTACTCCTGCTTTCTTTTGGTCTCTTTTTGCATGGAATACCTTTTCCAGCCCTTCAGTTTCAGTCTGTATGTGTCCCTCGTTTCGAGGTAGGTTTCTTGTAGACAACATATATAGGTGTCTTGTTTTTGTATCCATTCAGCCAGTCTTTGTCTTTTGGCTGGAGCATTCAACCCACTTACATTTAAGGTAATTATTGATAAGTATGATCCCGTTGCCATTTACTTTATTGTTTTGGGTTTGAGTTTATACACCCTTTCTGTGTTTCCTGTCTAGAGAAGGTCCCTTAGCATTTGTTGGAGAGCTGGTTTGGTGATGCTGAATTCTCTCAGCTTTTGCTTGTCTGTAAAGCTTTTGATTTCTCCTTCATATTTGAATGAGATCCTTGCTGGGTACAGTAATCTGGGCTGTAGGTTATTTTCTTTCATCACTTTAAGTTTGTCCTGCCATTCCCTTCTGGTCTGAAGAGATTCTACTGAAAGATCAGCTGTTATCCTTATGGGGATCCCCTTGTGTGTTGTTGTTTTTCCCTTGCTGCTTTTAATATTTGTTCTTTGTGTTTGATCTTTGTTAATTTGATTAATATGTGTCTTGGGGTGTTTTGCCTCAGGTTTATCCTGTTTGGGACTCTCTGTGTTTCTTGGACTTGGTGATTATTTCCTTCCCTATTTTAGGGAAGTTTTCAACTATTATCTCCTCAAGTATTTTCTCATGGTCTTTCATTTTGTCTTCTTCTGGGACTCCTATGATTCGAATGCTGGGGCGTTTAACATTGTCCCAGAGGTCTCTGAGAATGTCCTCATTTCTTTTAATTCGTTTTTCTTTTTATCCTCTCTGTTTCATTTATTTCTACCATTCTATCTTCTACCTCACTTATCCTATCTTCTGCCTCCATGGAGAAAAATCAGGTCTTTGAAGTACAAGTCACATGTCACAAAGAGAGCTAGGTGGCTTTTCCTATAAACTAAAGTAGAAGCAAGATGCTCAGCATTATTAATTACCAGAGAAATGCAAATCAAAATTACAATGAGATAAAGATGCTCGATGGAGCTAATAATCAGAGAATTGAAATGAGAGATCACCTCACACTGGTCAGAATAGCTATCATTAAAAATTTTACAAATAATAAATGCTATAAAAGTTGTGGAGAAAAGGGAACCCTCCTACACTGTTGGTGGGAATGTAACTTGGTGCTGTCACTGTGGAGAACAGTATGAAGGTTCCTCAAAAAACTAAAAATTGAGTTACCATGTGATCCTGCAATCCCATTTCTGGGCATATATCCAGAAAAGATGACAACTGTAATTTGAAAAGATACAGGCACCCCCAATGTTCATAGCAGCACCATTTATAATAGCCAAGACATGGAAGCAACCAAAGTGTCCATCGACAGAGGAATGGATAAAGAAGATGTAGCATATATATGTGTGTATGTGTGTATATACATATATATTATAATGAAATATTACCCAGTCATAAAAAATGAAATCTTGTCATTTGTGACAACATAGATGGATCTGGAGTGAATTATGCTAAGTGAAATGTCAGACAAAGAGGAATACCACATGATCTCACTTATATGTGGACTGTAAAAAACAAACAAACAAAATAAAAACAGACTCACAAATACAGAGAACAAACAGATATTTGCCAGAGGGGAGGAGAGATTGAGTGAAAAAGGTGAAGATACTTAACAAGTACAAACTTCCAGTTATAAAATAAATAAGCCACAGAGATATAATATACTGCATGAGGAATTTGGTCAAAAATATTTTAATAATTTTATATGGGCACAGATGGTTACTAGGCAAATCATGGTGGTCATTTCATAATGTATGTAGACATCAAATCATTATGTAGTACACCTGAAACTAACATAATACTGTATGTCAACTATGTTAAATAATTAAAATAAAATAATAAAAATACATTTAATTAACATGAAAGGACGAATCAAGGAATAAAAAAAAGAAACAAATAACGAATAGTAAATTGTAAGCCTACATATAACCATACCAATAATTATATTAAATGCAAATAGATGGACTAAATTCTCCAATCAAAATTGCAGTGATTCTCAGAATAAAGAAAAAAAACATACTCTGACACATGTAGACTAAAAGTAAAGGCTGGAAAAAATACCATCAAAATATTGATATCAGGCATAAGAAAGCTAGAGTGAATACATTAATATCAGACAAAATAACCTTCAAGAAAAAGACTATTATAATGACAAAAGAGGTAATACAAGGTGGGTGGAAGGTGGGCAAAATGAGTGAAGGTGGTCAAAAGATACAAACTTTCACGTATAAAATAAATGTCATGGGGATATATTGTACAGCATGGTGATCAATAATACTGAATTGAATATTCCAGAATTGCTAAGGGTAGATCTTAAAAATTCTCATTACAAGAAAAAAAATTTTAACTATGTGTGATGATGCATGTTAACTAAACTTACAGTGGTAATCATTTTGCAACACACGCATATATCATATGATTACATTATATAGTGTAAACTTATACAATGTTATATGTCAACTATACCTCAATTTAAAAACATTTTTAAAAGAATTAATACTTCAGGTATACATAAACTTTATAAATATATATGAGCTTTAAAAATCAAGAGATTGACTGCACAGTGGCATGAGGGAACATTTTGAGATGAAAGATATGTTCTATATTATGATTGTGATAGTGGTTACACTACTACATACATTTTAAGACACCAAATTGTTTACTTAAAATTGACAAATGTTAATGTTTGCACTTAATGAAAAATAATGAAATTAAAAGCAAAACATTGAATATAAATATAACATATGTGAGTATGTATGTTAGCCTTGAATGTACACACTAAGTGACAGTTTTCATTTGGAGTATCCTCATCAGAAATGTACACTCCAGGGGAAATTAGTGTTTATAGGACTCTAATCAGGAATGCATACCTCTTATATGACTATAGCAAGTGGTTTTAAAATCTTATCCAAATGTGCATCCAAATGTTCATTATTTAGCATAAGCACTGTAAGAAACAAACAACTTTATGGAGAATTAATCATGTAGAAGAAAGTTTAAACAGGTACCTCTGTCCTGAAATGAACAAGGTGTAGTAGTAGTAATGCATGTGCTCAGTCATGTCCAACTCTTTGTGACCCCATGGACTGTAGCCTGCCAAGCTCCTCTGTCCATAGGATTCTCCAGGCAAGAATACTGGAGTGGGTTACCATTCCCTCTTCCAGGGGATCTTCCTGACCCAGGGATCGAACTCCCTTCTCCTGTATCTCCTGCATTGGCAGGTGGATTCTATACCACTAGTGCTACCTGGGAAGCCCACACAAGGTATAACAATCTGGCAAAGCCATCAGTCTGACACCTATGAAGAGCACCCTGAATATGCTTGTTTTCAGTTTAAAAGAGAACCCTATTACTTTCCAGCTAGGAAACTGGCTAATCATGTCACGAGAATGTTAGCTCCATCCTCCTCAGAATGAAATTCTCATACAAAGTGCTTGTTGGAAAACCTAAAAGGACAAAGAATGCAGTACTGTGTAGTTTTTCTGCCTGCTTCCTAGTGAATATCTGTACTTGATGCAGAATTTAGGCTGAGACTTGCCGCCATTGTCATATACCACCCAGTGGTAAGCTGGGGTGAAGCATGTTACTGCCACCTCCAATTGTCAGAAGTCAATTTCCCAGGTGGCTCAGATGGTAAAGAACCTGCCTGCCAATGCAGGAGACGCAGGAGACACAGGTTCAATCCCTTGGTCAGGAAGTTCCCCTGGTGGAGGGCATGGCAATTCACTCCAGTATTCTTGCCTGGAGAATCCCTTGGACAGAGGAGCCTGGCGGACTGCAGTCCACAGGGTCGCAAAGAGTCAGGCACGACTGAATCGACATAGCACGCATACATGCAATGATACTGTGCATAGCCAGAGAAGCTTGAATCAGTTCATAGCAGCATCCCATTTTATCCAGAAAAGTCCTCATGTTCCTTCTTTGCTGCTATTACTCATGTAGTTTAAAATAGGTAAGTTTTATATCAGACAAGTTCCTAGATCTAAGCTTTCTACTCAATTTCCCTGACTTCTCCAGTAAAAACCTCTTTTCTTCTGGATTGTGCTCACAAAGTCAGCTTTACCACAGGCAATTTATAGGGAACAATTAATACTGTGATTTTAGGTGCCTTTCGACTGTTACAATATTAAACTCTGCATGAAATCCTTATGAACAGCATACAAATAATAATGTTGAAACAGGACTGCCCAAAGGACATTGATTAGTCTTGATCATGGCTGCATGTTTTGTAAATACAAAGTTTTATTGGAGCATAGCAACACCCCTTCACTTATGTATTGCGCATGGCTGCTTTCGATCTATAATGGCAGATCTGCATAGCTGAGACAGAGACCATACGGCTTGCAAAGCCAAACATATTTCCTATCTGGACCTTCACAAAAGTTTGTCAACTGATTCACTGAAACAGTGCCACTTCTAAATCAGTAATCGCTATATTTGACTACATAAGAATCACTTCATCAAAGATGTTTAAAATAAAACTTGCGTAGGAGAGGGGTTCAAGATGGGGTAAACATGTACACCCTGGGCAGATTCATATCAATGTATGGCAAAATCAATATAATAATGTAAAGTAATTAGCCTCCAATTTAAATAAATAAATAAATAAATAATTTAAAAAAGAATCACCATTAATATCTGTTTTTATAATTGCTAGTTCCTCCATTTTAGATTCTTTTTTCTGAAAATTTCTTCTGAATTTTTAAATGCTTCATCCATTTAAGATTTCCTCACTTTTGAATAACTACTTAAATTTTCTTCTGCTTACCATTTCAGTTATATTCTATATTTCTGAATGTATATTTTTCCCATTTTTCATTTTATCTTGATTCCCTCTTTAGCCTAAGATTTATTTTAAAAGGTGCTTTGAAGATTCTAAGTAGACAGAACCTATTTTTGATACACTTTTTTACTGATTTGTTATTGCATTACATTTGAGGCAGAGAATTTGATCCATATGATTTTTACTTTTGGAAATTTGTAGATCCTTTGTAGCTTAACATATAGTCAATATTTAAGACATTTCCAAGTGAGTTTGAAAATAATACTTATGTTTTTTCAGTAAAATGTTTACATATATATAAGATAAATTTTGTTAATTATATTATTCAAATTCTTTTGTCTACTAGAATTGCCATTTTATGAGAAATATATTTGTCTTAATACGTTTGGGCTGCTACCAAAAACATAACATAGAGAAGATGGTTAAACAACAGACAGTTACTTCTCAAAGTTCTGGAAGTTGGGAAGTTAATATCAAGGTGTTAGCAGATTCAGTGTTTGGTAAAGACCTGCATCCTGGTTTGTAGGTAGCCATTATGATATAATAAGAAATACATATTTTGCTCATTATCCCCAGATCCTGATCAGAGCTCCCAAAATTTTTGTAATTTCCTAAGCAATACAGGTGCCAGGAGAATCTTTTGTCCTAATGTTTGGTATTTGACCTCAGAGATCCTAAATCCCTTGGAATTCCCTGAGTGACAAGAGCATGTTCTTTTTCTAATGAGCTGATTCTTGGTGGGCTCCTAGATAGCTCCTATATGGGGGTGGGTCACACGAAAGATGAAGCCATGATTAGAAGCTTAGAACTTTAAGCTCTAACCCTCATCCGCCAGGGAGGGGACAGAATCTAGAGATTGAGTTAATAATCAATCATGCCTACCTGGTGAAGCCTCCATAAAAATCCTGAAAGTACTGAGTTCAAAGAGCTTCCAGGTTGGTGGTATACCTGGGGACAGCATGGAAAATCTATGCACCTCTCCCTCACACCTCGCCTTGTGCATCTCTTAACCTGGTTGTTCTTGAGTTGTATCCTTTTATAATAAACTGGTAATCTAGTAAGTAAATTGCTTTTCAGAGTTCTGCGAGACAGTCTAACAAATTATCAAACCCAAGGAGGAGGTAAAGAGAACTGTAAATTTATAACTGATGGTCAGAAGCACCAGAGGCTCAGGTTAGCAATTGGCATTGAAGTGAGGGGCAGTCTTGTGGAACTGAGCCCTTATCCTACAGATCTGACACTAACTCATGGTAGATAGTGTTAGAATTGAATTGATTTATAAAACATTCAGCTGGTGTCTGCACAGAATTGGAGAATTCTTGGTATAGGATAAAAAGCCCAAATATTCATTGCCCATAAGTATGTCATAGTAGTAGAGACTGAAGAAACAGAGTTTTTCCATTCAGCCATCTTCTCTCTGTATCCTCACATGGTGGAAGGGGGTAGAGAGCTTGCTGGTATCTCTTTTATAAAGACACTAATTCCATTCATGAGGGCTCCACCATCATGACCTAGTCACCTCCAAAAGGGTCCCCCACTTCCAAATACCATCACATTGGGGAATTAGGATTTCAACATATGAAATTTGAGGGTACACAATCATTCAGTTGAAGAAGGCCTTATCTCTCCTTGCTATACTCTGGAATTCTGCATTCACTTGGGTATATCGTTCCCTTTCTCCTTTACCTTTCACTTCTCTTTGTTTCTCAGCTATTTGTAAGGCTTCTTCAGACAACCATTTTGCCTTTTTGCATTTCTTTTTCCTGGGGATGGTTTTGGCAAATACCTCTTGTACAGTGCTATGAACCTCTGTCCATAGTTCTTCAGGCACTCTGTCCACCAGATCTAATCCCTTGAATCTATTTGTCACCTCCACTGTAGTATCATAAGAGATTTGATTTAGGTCATACTTTAATGGCCTCAGGAGATATCCCACGCCCGAGGTCAGGGGCAGCAGCCAAGAGGAGCAACCCCACATCCAAGGAGCAGTGGCTGCGCGAGCGCAGGAGGGCTGAGAGAAGCTACTCCACGTTCAAGGTCAGGAGGGGCAACCTCGTCCAAGGTAAGGAGCAGCGGCTGCACTTTGCTGGAGCAGCTGTGAAGAGTTACCCCACATCCAAGGAAAGAGAAACCCAAGTAAGATGGTAGATGTTGCAAGAGGGGATCAGAGGGCAGAAACACTGAAATCATAATCACAGAAAACTAGCCAATCTGATCACATGGACCACAGCCTTGTCTAACTCAATGAAACTAAGCCATGCCGTGTGCGGCCACCCAAGATGGACGGGTCATGGTGGAGAGGTCTGACAGAATGTAGTCCACTGCAGAAAGGAATGACAAACCACTTCAGTATTCTTGCATCGAGAAGCCCATGACCAGTATCAAAAGGCAAAATGATAGGATACTGAAAGAGGAACTCCCCAGGTCAGTAAGTGTCCAATATACTGTAGGAGATCAGTGGAGAAATACCACCAGAAAGAATGAAGGGATGGAGCCAAAGCAAAAACAATACCCAGTTGTGGATGTGACTGATGATAGAAGCAAGGTCCAATGCTGTAAAGAGCAATATTGTATAGGAACCTAGAATGTTAGGTCCCTGAATCAAGGCAAATTGGAAGTGGTCAAACAGGAGATGGCAAGAGTGAACATAGACATTCTAGGAATCAGCGAACTAAAATGGACTGGAATGAATGAATTTCACTCAGATGACCATTATATCTACTACTGTGGGAAGGAATCCCTTAGAAGAAATGGAGTAGCCATCATGGTCAACGAAAGAGTCCGAAATGCAGTACTTGGTGGATGCAATCTCAAAAACGACAGAATGATCTCTGTTCATTTCCAAGGCAAACCGTTCAATATCACGGTAATCCAAGCCTATGCCCCAACCAGTAACACTGAAGAAGCTGAATGGTTCTATGAAGACCTACAAGACCTCTTAGAACTAACACCCAAAAAAGATGTCCTTTTCATTATAGGGGACTGGAATGCAAAAGTAGGAAGTCAAGAAACACCTGGAGTAACAGGCAAATTTGACCTTGGAATACGGAATGAAGCAGGGCAAAGGCTAATAGAGTTTTGCCAAGAGAACGTACTGGTCATAGCAAACACCCTCTTCCAACAACACAAGAGAAGACTCTACACATGGACATCACCAGATGGTCCACACCAAAATTAGACTGATTATATTCTTTGCAGCCAAAGATGGAGAAGCTCTATACAGTCAGTAAAAGCAAGACTAGGAGCTGACTGTGGCTCAGATCATGAACTCCTTATTGCCAACTTCAGACTTAAATTGAAGAAAGTAGGGAAAACCACTAGACAATTCAGGTATGACCTAAATCATATCCCTTATGATTATACAGTGGAAGTGAGAAATAGATTTAAGGGATTAGATCTGATAGACAGAGTGCCTGTTGAACTATGGAAAGAGGTTCATGACATTGTACAGGAGACAGGGATCAAGACCATCCCCATGGAAAAGAAATGCAAAAAAGCAAAATGGCTGTCTGAGGAAGCCTTACAAATAGCTGTGAAAAGAAGAGAAGCCAAAAGCAAAGGAGAAAAGGAAAGATATAAGCATCTGAATGCAGAGTTCCAAAGAATAGCAAGGAGAGATAAGAAAGCCTTCCTCAGTGATCAATGCAAAGAAATAGAGGAAAACAACAGAATGGGATAGACTAGAGATCTCTTCAACAGAATTCGAGATACCAAGGGAACATTTCATGCAAAGATGGGCTTGATAAAGGACAGAAATAGTATGGACTTAACAGAAGCAGAAGATATTAAGAAGAGGTAGCAAGAATACACAGAAGAACTGTACAAAAAGTTCTTCATGACCCAGATAATCATGATGGTGTGATCACTCACCTAGAGCCAGACATCCTGGAATGTGAAGTCAAGTGGGCCTTAGGAAGCATCACTACGAACAAAGCTAGTGGAGGTGATGGAATTCCAGCTGAGTTATTTAAAATCCTAAAATATGATGCTGTGAAAGTGCTGCACACAATAGGCCAGCAAATTTGAAAAACTCAGCAGTGACCACAGGACTGGAAAATGTCAATTTTCATTCCAATCTTAAAGAAAGGCAGTGTTAAAGAATGCTCAGTCTACTGGATGATTGCTCTCATTTTGCATGCTAGTAAGGTAATGTTCATGGGAAATAGATGGGGAAACAGTGGAAACAGTGTCAGACTTTATTTTTCTGGGCTCCAAAATCACTGTGGATGCTGATTGCAGCCATGAAATTAAAAGATGCTTACTCCTTGGAAGGAAAGTTATGACCAGCCTAGATAGCATATTAAAAAGCAGAGACATTACTTTACCAACCAAGGTCCGTCTAGTCAAGGCTATGGTTTTTCCCGTGGTCATGTATGGATGTGAGAGTTGGACTGTAAAGAAAGGTGATCACTGAAGAATTGGTGCTTTTGAACTGTGGTGTTGGAGAAGACTCATGAGAGTCCCTTGGACTGCAAGGAGATCCAACCAGTCCATCCTAAAGGAGATCAGTCCTGGGTGTTCATTGGAAGGACTGATGCTGAAGCTGAAACTCCAATATTTTGGCCACTTCATGAGAAGAGTTGACTCACTGGAAAAGACTCTGATGCTGGGAGGGATTGGGGGCAGGAGGAGAAGGGGACGACAGAGAATGAGATGGCTGGATGGCATCACTGACTCGATAGAGGTGGTTTTGAGTGGACTCTGGCAGTTGGTGATGGACAGGGAGGCCTGGCGTGCTGTGATTCATGGGCTCGCAAAGAGTCGGACATGACTGAATGACTGAACTGAACCGAACTGAAATTAATGTTCAAACTATGCTTCAAACTAGTATGTGAACCGAGAACTTGCAGATTACAACCTGGGTTTAGAAAAGGCAGAAAAACCAGAGATCAAATTGCTAGTATTCATTGGATCATATACAAAGCAATGGAATTCCAGAAAAATATCTACTTTTGCCTCATTGACTACATGAAAGCCTTTGACTGTGTGGATCACAACAAACTGCGGGAAATTTTTAAAGAGATGTAGATGCCAAACCACCTTATCTGCCTCTGAGAAACCTGTATGAGGGTCAAGAAACAACAGTTAGAACTGGACATAGAATCACTGACTGGCTCAAAATTAGGAAAGGAGTTTGACAAGGCTACATATGGTCACCCTGTTTATTTAACTTACATACAGAGTACATCATGTGAAATACCATGCTGGATGAATCACAGGCTGTAATCAAGATTGCTGGGAGAAATATCAATAAACTCAGATATGCAGATGATACACCTCTAATGGCAGAAAGTGAAGAGGCACTAAAGAGCCTCTTGATAAGGTGAAGAAGAGAGTGAGAAAGCTGGCTTGAAACTCAACATTAAAAACGCAAAGATCATGTCCTTGGGTCCCCTCACTTCATGGTAAATAGAATGGGGGAAAGTAGAAGTAGTAACAGATTTGATTTTCTTGGTCTCCAAAACCACTGCAGATGGTGACTGCAGCCATGAAATTAAAAGATGCTTGCTCCTTGTAAGGAAAGCAATAATAAACCTAGACAGCATAATAAAAAGCAAAGACATCATTTTGTCAACAAAATGTATAGTCAAAGCTATGGTTTTTCCAGTAGTCATGTACAGATGTGAGAGTTGGACCATAAAGAAGGCTGAGCACCAAATAATTGACGCTTTTGAACAGTGGTGCTGGAGAAGATTCTTGAGAGTCCCTTGGACTACAAGGAGATCAGACCAGTCAATCCTAAAGGAAATCAACCCTGAATATTCATTTGAAGGACTGATGCTGAAACTCCAGTACTTTGGCCACCTGATGCAAAGAGCCAACTCATTCAAAAAGACCCTGATTCAGGGAAGGATTGAAGGCAAAAGGAGAAGAGGATGAGATGATTAGATAGCATCACTGACTCAATGGACATGAGTTTGATCAAACTACAGGAGACAGAGAAGGACAGAGAAGCCTGGGATGTTGCAGTCATGGGGTGGCAAAGAGTTAGACACAACTCAGCCACTGGGAAACAACAACAATAATCATTCAATGGTACTCTACAGCTTTTCCCCACAAAATTCATGTCCTTCTTACATACAAAATACATTTATTCCATCCCCAATTCCCCAAAAGTCTTAGCTTATTGTAGCATAAACTTTAAAGTCTAAGATGCTAAAGCTGAAACTCAAATACTTTGGATACCTGATGCGAAGAACTGACTCATTTGAAAAGACCCTGATGCTGGGAAAGATTGAGGGCAGGAGGAGAAGGGGACGACAGAGGATGAGATGGTTGCATGGCATCACCGATTCAACGGATATGAGTTTGAGTAGCCTCTGGGAGTTGGTGATGGACAGGGAAGCCTGGCGTGCTGCAGTCCATGGGGTTGCGAAGAGTCGGACACAACTGAGCAACTGAACTGAAAATCTCACCTAAATATTAACTAAATCAGATATGGTTGAGCCTCAAGGTATGATTCATCCTGGGGAAAATGCCTCTTCAACTATGCACCTGTGAAACCAAACACATTATGTGCTTCTAAAATACAATGATGAAACAAGCATAAAATAGACATTCTTATTTCAAAAGAGAAAAACAGGAAAGAAGAAAAGGGTGATAGATCCCAAATAAATCTAAAACCTAATGGGGCAAATTCCATAAGACTTTAAAGTCTTGCGACTAATCCTTTGGCTCATTGCTCTGCCTTCCAGGCCCATTGGGGTGGCAACATCACCCACATAGCTTTGCAGGACAGCTTCACAGAGGCTTTAAGCTGGGGAGCCCAGTGGCTCTCTTGGTTGGAGTCCCAGAAATGCAGCTCTCACAGGCTGGTTGCACAAGGACAGTTCCAGCAGCCCCACTTCCAAGGCTATGCTTGACAGAGTTCATCCCTGTGTACTGGGTGAAGGTATCCTGGCCCTCTTGAACTGAAGAGACAACCCTAACCTTTGAACTTTCTGTTGTTTTAAGCCACAAATTATGTGGTAATGTTACAATAACCTCAGGAAATTAATATAACAAAGAGTACTCCAAGTAGCTTAGATAAGGCTGAGAGAAGTCAACTGAAATTTCAGTTGATTGCTTCCACAGGGGAGACTGAATTTGTAGTTTAAGTTCAGCCAAGCTAACTGACAAAACAAACAAAAATAAATAACGTTCTTCAGAAAAATAAAACAGAACCCAGAGTCTCTAACAACAGACCACTCAAAATATCTAAAATACAAGAGAAAATTATTTTACATATAAATATGGAAACATCACCCATGCTTGGAAAAAGAGACAATTAATGGAAACCAACCCCAAGATGATTCATATGTTGGAAACAGCCACACACAAAAAGGAGATCATAAAGCTAGGACTTCCATGGTGGCACAGTGGATAAGAATCCACCTACCAATGCAGGGGACACAAGTTCAATCCCTAGTCAAGGAAGATTCCACATGCCACGGGGCAACTAAGCCAGAGGGCCACAACTACTGAGTCCACACACTAGAGCTCACAAGTTGAAACTATTGAGCCTATGTGCCACAACTACTGAAGTCTGTGCACTCTGGGGTCCATAAACCACAACTACTGAGCCTGTTTGCCACAAATACTGAAGCCCTCATGTCTAGAGCCTGTGCTCCGCAAAAGGATCCCCCACAATGAGAAGCCCATGCACCACAACTAAGAGTAGCATCCGTTCACTGCAACTAGAGAAAGTCTATGCAAAAACAGCAACAAAGATCCAGCGCAGCCAAAAATAAATAAATAATTAAAAGCTATTATTATAAGCATGCTCAAGGAGCTAAAGGCAAATTTATTTTCAATGAGTAAAAAGATAGAAAATCACAATAAAGTAATATAAACTCTAAAAAAGAAACAAATACAGATTTCAGAACTGAGAAATATAATATCTAAAATTTTCTAAATCATTTGATATGTTTGGAAATGATAATGGAAAGAGTCAGTGAAATTGAAGACAGATCAATAGAAATTATTCAACATGAGGTCAGAAAGAAATAAGATTGAAACATAAAAAAACAGACAACATTTTTGAAAAACTCAACCTATCAAAACTGATGAGATAATATTAATATCCCTATTTTTTTAAGAAATTAGCTTTAGTATCAAAACTCTTTCCAAAAATAAAGCCGTAGACCCAATGATGAATCCTAAAAGGTATTAAAGAATGGCATCACACTAAACTTAGACAGATTATTTCTGAAAATCAGGAGGGGACAAAATTTATTTTATGATGGCAACACAATCTTGAAACGAAAGCCTGAAAGAGACATTACCAAAAAAAGAAAACTACAGATGGATAAATGTACTTTCAAAATGACCCTGGGATGTCATTATGAATTAATTTTCTCCTCAAGGGTCTGTGCCACAAAGTAGCTTCACCGAGAGGGCTACTCCCCAAACCCATGTTATCTCCTTTCTCTCCGACTCCCTCATACACATTCATGTACATCAGCCTGAATGTCCAAGCACTGCCTGCACCCTATTCACTTGGTCTTACCTCAGGATAAGACCATATACAAGAGCCATGTGATCAGCCCTCATGAGGAAAGACCTTGGGAAGAAATCTGTACAAATCTTGAAAAAGGGCCTGAGGCAGAGAATTTCAGCATCCTAATGCCTAAGCTGTGATCTAGAAAGTTGGTGGAGGTGGTATTCAGATGGGCATGTGCCCATGGTACAATGAACCTCTCACAACTTAGAAAGGGGAACAGCTGAAGAAGAGCCAGACCAGGGCTCACTAAAAGCATAGGGCCCAAAGCAGGCCACCTTTTATCTAGGTATGACATAAGTTCTGTGAAATGTGCCAGATCTATATGAAAACACTATAACATTTCCATTCAGTTCAGTCGCTCAGTCGTGTCCGACTCTTTGCGATCCCCTGAATCACAGCACGCCAGGCCTCCCTGTCCATCACCAACTCCCAGAGTTCACTCAAACTCATGTCCATCGAGTAGGTGATGCCATCCAGCCATCTCATCCTCTGTCATCCCCTTCTCCTCCTGCCCCCAATCCGCCCCAGCATAAGGGTCGTTTCCAATGAGTCAACTCTTCACATGAGGTGGCCAAAGTATTGGAGTTTCAGGTTTAGCATCAGACCTTCCAATGAACACCCAGGACTAATTGCCTTTAGGATGGACTGGTTGGATCTCCTTGTAGTCCAAGGGACTCTCAAGCGTCTTCTCCAGCACCACAGTTCAAAAGCACCAATTCTTTGGCATTCAGCTTTCTTCACAGTCCAACTCTCACATCCATACATGACCACGGGAGAAACCATAGCCTTGACTAGACGGACCTTCGTTGGGAAGGTAATATCTCTGCTTTTTAATATGCTATCTAGGTTGGTCATAACTTTCGTTCCAAGGAGTAAGCGTCTTTTAATTTCATGGCTGCAATCACCATCTGCAGTGATTTTGGAGCCCAGAAAAATAAAGTCTGACACTGTTTCCACTGTTTCCCCATCTATTTCCTATGAAGTGATGGGACCAGATGCCATGATCTTAGTTTTCTGAATGTTGAGCTTTAAGCCAACATTTTCACTCTCCCCTTTCACTTTCATCAAGAGGCTCTTTGGTTACTCGTCACTTTCTGCCATGAGGCTGGTGTTATCTGCATATCTGAGGTTACTGATATTTCTCCCGGCAATCTTGATTCCAGCCTGTGCTTCCTCCAGCCTAGTGTTTCTCATGATGTACTCTGCATATAAGTTAAATAAGCAGGGTGACAATATACAGCCTTGATGTACTCCTTTTCCTATTTGGAACCAGTCTGTTGTTCCATGTCCAGTTCTAACTGTTGCTTCCTGACCTGCATAAAGGTTTCTCAAGCGGCAAGTCAGATGGTCTGGTATTCCCATCTCTTGAATTTTCCACAGTTTATTGTGATCCACATAGTCAATAAAGCAGAAAAAGATGTTTTTCTGGAACTCTCTTGCTTTTTCAATGATCCAGCTCAGTCGTGTCCAACTCTCGCTACCCCATGAACCACCGCACACCAGGCCTCCCTGTCCATCACCAACACCCGGAGTTTACTCAAATTCATCTCCACTGACTCAGTAATGCCATCCAACCATCTCATCCTCTGTCTTCCCCTTTTCCTGCCTTCAATCTTTCCCAGCATCAGGGTCTTATCAAATAAGTCAGTTCTTCGCATCAGGTGGCCAAAGTATTGGAGTTTCAGCTTCAACATCAGTCCTTGCAATGAACACTCAGAATTGATCTCCTTTAGAATGGACTGGTTGGATCTCCTTGCAGTCCAGGGACTCTCAAGAGTCTTCTCCAACACCACAGTTCAAAAACATCAATTCTTCGGCAATCAGCTTTCTTTATAGTCCAACGCTCACATCCATACATGACTACTTGAAGAACCATAGCATTGACAAGATGGATCTTTGTTGGCAAAGTAATGTCTCTACTTCTTAACATGCTGTCTAGGTTGGTCCTAAGACCTAAATCAAATCCCTTATGATTATACAGTGGAAGTGAGAAATAGATTTTAAGGGACTAGATCTGACAGATAGAGTGCCTGATGAACTCTGGGCGGAGGTTCGTGACCTTGTAAAGGAGACAGG
The DNA here is from genome assembly GCF_049115385.1 of Moschus berezovskii. Classification (NCBI taxonomy): domain Eukaryota; kingdom Metazoa; phylum Chordata; class Mammalia; order Artiodactyla; family Moschidae; genus Moschus; species Moschus berezovskii. The sequence goes on along the minus strand of NC_142488.1, from coordinate 127,991,106 downwards.
GACCAAGACCATCCCCATGGAAAGAAATGCAAAAAAACAAAATGGCTGTCTGAGGAGGCCTTACAAATAGCTGTGAAAAGAAGAGAAGCGAAAAGCAAAGCAGAAAAGGAAAGATATAAGCTTCTGAATGCAGAGTTCCAAAGAATTGCAAGGAGGGATAAGAAAGCCTTCTTCAGTGATCAGTGCAAAGAAATAGAGGAAAGCAACAGAATAGGAAAGACAAGAGATCTCTTCAAGAAAATTAGAGATACCAAGGGAACATTTCATGCCAAGATGGGCTCGATAAAGGACAGAAATGATATGGACCTAACAGAAGCAGAAGATATTAAGAAGAGGTGGCAAGAATACACAGAAGAACTGTACGAAAAAGATCTTCATGACCCAGATAATCACGATGGTGTGATCACTGATCTAGAGCTGGACATCTTGGAATGTGAAGTCAAGTGGGCCTTAGAAAGCATCACTACGAACAAAGCTAGTGGAGGTGATGGAATTCCAGTTGAGCTATTTCAAATCCTGAAAGATGATGCTGTGAAAGTGCTACATTCAATATGCCAGCAAATTTGGAAAACTCAGCAGTGGCCACAGGACTGGAAAAGGTCAGTCTTCATTCCAATCCCAAAGAAAGGCAATGCCAAAGAATGCTCAAACTACCGCACAATTGCACTCATCTCACACGCTAGTAGTGTCATGCTCAAAATTCTCCAAGCCAGGCTTCAGCAGTACATTAGTCATGAAATTCCAGATGTTCAAGCAGGTTTTGGAAAAGGCAGAGGCAACAGAGATCAATTTGCCAACATCTGCTGGATCATGTAGAAACCAAGAGAATTCCAGAACAACATCTATTTCTGCTTCATTGACTATGCTAAAGCCTTTGACTGTGTGGATCACAATAAACTGTGGAACATTCTGGAAGAGATGGGAATTGCAGACCACCTGACTTGCCTCTTGAGAAACCTGTATGCAGGTCAGGAAGCAACAGTCAGAACTGGCCATGGAAAAATAGACTGGTTCCAAATAGGAAAAGGAGTATGTCAAGGTTTTATCTTGTCACCCTGCTTATTTAACTTCTGTGCAGAGTACATCATGAGGAACGCTGGGCTGGAAGAAGCACAGGCTGGAATCAAGATTGCCAGGAGAAATATCAATAACCTCAGATATGCAGATGACACCACCCTTATGGCAGAAAGTGAAGAGGAACTAAAAAGCCTCTTGATGAAAGTGAAAGAGGAGAGTGAAAAGGTTGGCTTGAAGCTCAACATTCAGAAAACAAAGATCATGGCATCTGGTCCCATCACTTCATGGGAAATAGATGGGGAAACAGTGTCAGACTTCATTTTGGGGGGCTCCAAAATCACTGCGGATGCTGATTGCAGCCAGGAAATTAAAAGACGCTTACTCCTTGGAAGGAAAGTTATGACCAACCTAGATAGCATATTAAAAAGCAGAGACATTACTTTGCCAACCAACGTCCGTCTAGTCAAGGCTATGGTTTCTCTCGTGGTCATGTATGGATGTGAGAGTTGGACTGTGAAGAAAGCTGATCGCCGAAGAATTGATGCTTTTGAACTGTGGTGCTGGAGAAGACTCTTGAGAGTCCCTTGGACTGCAAGGAGATCCAACCAATCCATTCTAAAGGAGATCAACCCTGGGTGTTCATTGGAAGGACTGATGCTAAAGCTGAAACTCCAATACTTTGGCCACCTCATGCAACGAGTTGACTCACTGGAAAAGACTCTGATGCTGGGAGGGATTGGGGGTGGCAGGAGACGGGGATGACAGAGAATGAGATGGCTGGATGGCATTACCGACTCGATGGACATGAGTTTGAGTGAACTCCGGGAGTTGGTGATGGACAGGGAGGCCTGGCGTGCTGTGATTCATGGGGTCTCAAAGTGTCGGATACGACTGAGTGACTGAACTGACTGAACTGAACTTGCCTTTCAAGGAGTAAGCGTCTTTTAATTTCATGGCTACAGTCACCATTTGCAGTGATTTTGGAGCCCCAAAAAATAAAGTCAGCCACTGTTTCCACCGTTTCCCCATCTATTTGTCATGATGTGTTGGGACTGGAGGCCATGATCTTAGTTTTCTGAATGTTGAGGTTTAAGCCAACTTGATCACTCTCCCCTTTCACTTTCATCAAGAGGCTTTTTAGTTCTTTGTTTTCTGCCATAAGGGTGGTGTCAAGATATGCTGCTGCATATCTGAGGTTATTGATATTTCTCCTAGCAATCTTGCTTCCAGCTTGTGCTTCACCCAGCCCAGCATTTCTAATGTTTCTCTGCGTAAAAGTTAAGTAAGCAGGGTACAATATACAGCCTTGACGTACTCCTTTTCCGATTTGAAACTAATCTGTTGTTCCATGTCCAATTCTAACTGTTGCTTCCTGACCTGTATACAGGTTTCTCAAGAGGCAGGTCAGGTGGTCTGCAATTCCCATCTCTTTCAGAACTTTCCACAGTTTATTGTGATCCACACAGTCAAAGGCTTTGGCATAGTCAATGAAGCAGAAATTGATGTTTTTCTGGAACTATCTTACTTTTTCCATGGTCCAGCAGATGTTGGCAATTTGATCTCTGGTGCCTCTGCCTTTTCTAAAACCAGCTTGAACATTTGGAAGTTTACAGTTCACATATTGCTGAAGCCTAGCTTTAGAATTTTGAGCATGACTTTACTAGCGTGTGAGATGAGTGCAATTGTGCGGCAGTTTGAGCATTCTTTGGCATTGCCTTTCTTTGGGATTGGAATGAAAATTGACCTTTTCCAGTCCTGAGGCCACTGCTCAGTTTTCCAAATTTGCTGGCATATTGAATGTAGCACTTTCACAGCATCATCTTTCAGGATTTGAAATAGCTCAACTGGAATTCCATCACCTCCACTAGCTTTGTTCATAGTGATGCTTCCAAAGACCCACTTGACTTCACATTCCAAGATGTCTGGCTCTAGGTGAGTGATCACACCGTCGTGATTATCTGGGTCGTGAAGATATTTTTGGTACAGTTCTTCTGTGTATTCTTGCCACCTCTTCTTGATATCTTCTGCTTCTGTTAGGTCCATCCCATTTCCATCCTTTATTGAGCCCATCTTTGCATGAATTGTTCCCTTGGTATCTCTAATTTTCTTGAAGGTATCTCTAGTCTTTCCCATTCTGTTGTTTTCCTCTATTTCTTTTATTGACATTGAGGAAGGCTTTCTTATCTCTTCTTATTCTTTGGAGCTCTGCATTTAAATGGGTATATCTTTCCTTTTCTCCTTTACTTTTGGCTTCTTTTCTTTTCACAGCTATTTTTAAGCCCTCCTCAGACAGTCATTTTTTGTGTGTGTGTTTTTGTTTCTTGGTAATGGTCTTGATCTCTGTCTCCTGGATAATGTCATGAACCTCCGTCCATAGTTCATCAGGCACTCTATCAGATCTAGTCCCTTAAAATCTATTTCTCACTTCCACTGTATAATCGTAAGGGATTTGATTTAGGTCATACCTGAATGGTCTAGTGGTTTTCCCTACTTTCTTCAAGTTAAGTCTGAATTTGGCAATAAGGAGTTCATGATCTGAGCCACAGTCAGCTCCCGGTCTTGTATATACATTTAAATAAAGATTATAAACAAAACAAAACATCTCAAAGGAGAGATATATCATGATCCAGGCTGGAGAAACTTATAATTTTAAAGATGCCATTTCTCCCTAAATTAACCTACAAATCCAGTGCAATCACAAACATCATTCCAAATGATATTTTACGAAACCTGGCAAGGTGATTTTATATTCATGTTGGAAAATGAAAATACGTGAAAATTAGTTTTAAAAGATGAACAAAAAAGAACAGTGAAAGGTTGCTTTATCAGATAGTAAAATATTCTATAAGGGAAAAAATAGGCTATAGTAATTAAAATAAACAACTAAACTAGTGAGATAGAATAAAAAGCCAGGACATTTAATAGATGACCAAAGTAGCATTTCAAATTATAAAGGAAACAATGGACTATGCATTGTGATAGTAAAATAACTTACTGTACATTAGGAAAACATAAAGCTCCTGTTCTAACTGATACCACAAAAAAATTCCAGATGAACTAAAGAGCTAAATGTCAGTAATGGAATTGAATATTACAGTAAGCTTTAAGAACAAAATGTAGGAAGATATTTTACCATAGTGTGAGAAAGATCATTTAGCAAGAATCAAATAAAGTGTCCATGAAGAAAAAGAATGAACATTTTAATTATGCAATCAATAAGTTTAACAATTGTTGTTGTTCAGTCACTCAGTCGTGTCCAACTCTTTGCAACCCCACGGACTGCAGCACGCCAGGCTTCCCTGTCCTTCACCATTTCCCGGAGCTTGCTCAAACTCATGTCCATTGAGTCAGACAATAGACATTAAATTATTATTTATATAATAATAAATTATATAATTAATTGTTTTTAATTAGTAGAGGCTGTGAACAAAGTAAAGAAGGTAAGTGACAAAGTCGGAGAGATATGCAACATACATGACAAAGAGTTCATATCTAGGTCATATGGAAGAAAATCTAAGGAAAAAGTAAAAAATCTATTTTAAAGAGGGGGTTGGAAATTATATGGTTACACCATTCAGAGAAAAAGAAATTTACATGGCAATCATAAAGATAAAAATATGTATAGTCTCACCAGTTATCATGGAAAATAATATTTAAGCAACAGCTTTGTTTATGAAATTGGTAAAAGTTCCCACTTTGGCTGGAAACCTATAGAAGAATATGACCTCTTCAGAGAGAAATTCCTCAGCTGCTATCAAAATATAAAATATACATAGTTTTGGATTCAGCATATGTGTGCCTACAAAGAAATAGGGACAAAGACGTTTATTGCTGCATTATTTTTACTTGTAAAAAGTGGGAAGCAACCTAAATGTTTGTTGATTGTTAAATAAACATATATTGATATTATGCAGTGGTTAAAAGAAATTAAATAGGACTGTATGCACTGACATAGAAGGGTCCCCAAGGCATACTGTTCAGTGAGGAAAAAAAATTGCTAAATAATTTTTATGCTATAATCTCAATAATGTAACCTAACAAATGTGTAAGTACATATATATGTACACCCATAGGGAATGGACTGTAAAGATTCACATCAAACTTGATGACAATGATTACTTCAGGAAGGAGGATGGAATGGGGCAGTAGAAAGTGAAAGGAGTACTTATAAACAGCCTGAATCATTCCCAATGGAAATGAATTCGAATATTACTTGTGTAACGTTTAAACATGCTTTCTAAGGCCCACTTGACTTCACATTCCAAGATGTCTGGCTCTAGGTCAGTGATCACTTTATCGTAACTATCTTGGTCGTGAAGATCTTTTTTGTACAGTTCTTCTGTGTATTCTTGCCACCTCTTCTTAATATCTTCTGCTTCGGTTAGGTCCATACCATTTCTGTCCTTTATCGAGCTCATCTTTGCATGAAATGTTCCCTTGGAATCTCTAATTTTCTTGAAGAGATCTCTTGTTTTTCCCATTCTGTTGTTTTCCTCTATTTCTTTGCATTGATCACTGAGGAAGGCTTTCTTATCTCTCCTTGCTATTCTTTGGAACTCTGCATTCAGATGCTTATATCTTTCCTTTTCTCCTTTGCTTTTCGCTTCTCTTCTTTTCACAGCTATTTCTAAGGCCTCCTCAGACAGCCATTTTGCTTTTTTGCATTTCTTTTCCATGGGGATGGTCTTGGTCCCTGTCTCCTTTACAATGTCATGAACCTCCGTCCAGAGTTCATCAGGCACTCTATCTGTCAGATCTAGTCCCTTAAATCTATTTCTCACTTCCACTGTATAATCATAAGGGATTTGATTTAGGTCATATCTGAATGGTCTAGTGGTTTTCCCTACTTTCTTCAATTTAAGTCTGAAGTTGGCAATAAGGAGTTCATGATCTGAGCCACAGTCAGCTCCTGGTCTTGTTTTTGCTAACTGTATACAGCTTCTCCATCTTTGGCTGCAAAGAATATAGTCAATCTGATTTTGCTGTTGACCATCAGGTGATGTCCATGTGTAGAGTCTTCTCTTGTGTTGTTGGAAGAGGGTGTTTGCTATGACCAGTGCGTTCTCTTGACAAAACTCTATTAGCCTTTGCCCTGCTTCATTCCGTGGTCCAAGGCCAAATCTGCCTGTTACTCCAGGTGTTTCTTGACTTCCTATTTTTGCATTCCAGTCCCCTACAATGAAAAGGACATCTTTTTTGGGTGTTAGTTCTAAAAGGTCTTGTAGGTCTTCATAGAACCGTTCAACTTCAGCTTCATCAGCATTACTGGTTGGGGCATAGGCCTGGATTACTGTAATATTGAATGGTTTGCCTTGGAAACGAACAGAAATCATGCTCTCGTTTTTAAGATTGCATCCAAGTACTGCATTTCAGACTCTTTTGTTGACCATGATGGCTACTCCATCTCTTCTAAGGGATTCCTGCCCACAGTAGTAGATATAATGGTCATCTGAGTTAAATTCACCCATTCCAGTCCATTTTAATTCACTGATTCCTAGAATGTCTATGTTCACTCTTGCCATCTCCTGTTTGACCACTTCCAATTTGCCTTGATTCATGGACCTAACATTCCAGGTTCCTATGCAATATTGCTCTTTACAGCACCGGACCTTGCTTCTATCATCGGTCACATCCACAACTGGGTATTGGTTTTGCTTTTGCTCCATCCCTTTATTCCTTCTAGAGTTACTTCTCCACTGATCACCAGTAGCATACTGGGCACCTACCGACCTGGGGAATTTCTCATTTAGTATCCTATCATTTTTCCCTTTGATACTGTTCATGGGGTTCTCAAGGCAAGTATACTGAAGTGGTTTGCCATTCCCTTCTCCAGTGGACCACATTTGGCTGTGGTCCATGTGATCAGATCAACTAGTTTCCTGTGATTATGATTTCAGTGTGTCTGCCCTCTGATGCCCCCTCGCAATACCTACCCTCTTATTTGGGTTTCTCTTAACTTGGTCGTGGAAAATCTCTTCACAGCCGCTCCAGCAAAGTGCAGCTGCTGTACCTTACCTTGGACGAGGGGTATCTCCTCAAGGCCGCCCCTCCTGACCTTGAAGGTGGAGTAGCTCCTCTCGGCCCTCCTGCACCCGTGCAGCCACCGCCTGTTGGACGTGGGGCAGCTCCTCTCGGCCGCTGGCCCTGGCCTCAGGCGTGGGGTAGCTCCTCTCGTCCGGGCCTCTGTGCGTGGTCGGTTGCGCCGGGGCCAGCGTCTCTCGTGTCTGCGCTGCCAGGGCCAGCGTCTCTCGCGTCTGCGCTGCCACGGCCGGCGTCTCTCGTGAAGTCAAGTGGGCCTTAGAAAGCATCACTACAAACAAAGCTAGTGGAGGTGATGGAATTCGAGTAGAGCTATTTCAAATCTTGAAAGATGATGCTGTGAAAGTGCTGCACTCAATATGCCAGCAAATTTGGAAAACTCAGCAGTGGCCACAGGACTGGAAAAGGTCAGTCTTCATTCCAACCCCAAAGAAAGGGCATGCCAAAGAATGCTCAAACTACCGCACAATTGCACTCATCTCACATGCTAGTAAAGTCATGCTCAAAATTCTCCAAGCCAGGCTTCAGCAATATGTGAACCGTGAACTCCCAGATGTTCAAGCAGGTTTTAGAAAAGGCAGAGGCACCAGAGATCAAATTACCAACATCCGCTGGATCATGGAGCAAGCAAGAGAGTTCCAGAAAAACATCTATTTCTGCTTCATTGACTATGCCAAAGCCTTTGACTGTGTGGATCACAATAAACTGTGGAACATTCTGGAAGAGATGGGAATCCCAGACCACCTGACCTGCCTCTTGAGAAACCTGTATGCAGGTCAGGAAGCAACAGTCAGAACTGTACATGGAACAACAGACTGGTTCCAAATAGGAAAAGGAGTGCGTCAAGGCTGTATATTGTCACCTTGCTTATTTAACTTACATGCAGAGTACATCATGAGGAACGCTGGGCTGGAAGAAGCACAAGCTGGAATCAAGATTGCTGGGAGAAATATCAATAATCTCAGATATGCAGATGACACTACCCTTATGGCAGAAAGTGAAGAGGAACTCAAAAGCCTCTTGATGAAAGTGAAAGAGGAGAGTGAAAAGGTTGGCTTGAAGCTCAACATTCAGAAAACAAAGATCATGGCATCTGGTCCCATCGCTTCATGGGAAATAGATGGAAAAACTGTGGAAACAGGGTCAGACTTTATTTTTGGGGGCTCCAAAATCACTGCGGATGCTGATTGCAGCCATGAAATTAAAAGACGCTTACTCCTTGGAAGGAAAGTTATGACCAACCTTGATAATATATTAAAAAGCAGAGACATTACTTTGCCAACAAAGGTCCGTCTAGTCAAGGCTATGGTTTTTCCCATGGTCATATATGGATGTGAGAGTTGGACTGTGAAGAAAGCTGATCGCCGAAGAATTGATGCTTTTGAACTGTGGTGCTGGAGAAGACTCTTGAGAGTCCCTTGTACCGCAAGGAGATCCAACCAGTCCATTCTAAGGGAGATCGATCCTGGGTGTTCATTGGAGGGACTGATGCTAAAGCTGAAACTGCAATACTTTGGCCACCTCATGCGATGAGTTGACTCACTGGAAAAGACTCTGATGCTGGGAAATGTTGGGGGCGGGAGAAGAAGGGGACGACTGAGAATGAGATGGCTGGATGGCATCACCGGCTCTGTGGACATGAGTTTGAGTGAGCTCCGGGAGTTGGTGATGGACAGGGAGGCCTGGCGTGCTGTGATTCATGGGGTCGCGGAGAGTCGGACACGACTAAGCGACTGAACTGAACTGAATTTAAACATAATAAAATTTTAAACTAGTGTTTAAAATTTAAATAAAAGTAGCTAATGAGAAGGCAAAGGGCAGGAGACTGCTGTTTCTCATTATAAGTTTTTGAATAATATTTGATTTTTAAAACTATGCACATGCTTTAATTTGATGAAAAAAGGACAAGTAAAGGTTTAAAATGCATTTAGAACATACTTTTAGGTAAAGCTTCATAGCAGTAAGTGGCAGAGTTGGCCTTCACATCAAGTTTGTGTTGATAGTGTTTAAAGAAAGAAATAAAAAAGAAAAGGTTTAATCTAGCAATGCATTATAACTAATTTAGCTTTTACTTATAGTAAAAGAAAGATGATTATGGTTCCATAATAATTTATATAATAGTCTAGAAGTAGCAATCTACTTTAAAAGTTTTAAATACATCCCTTACCCACAAAATCACTTCCACTGTTTTCTTCCTTAGTCCTCTAAATTTGGCCCTAAAACTAGTACAGTTAAGGTTAACATGGTATCATCCTGCCTCAGTCAATTTTCAAGAATGTCTCTTTTGCATGATTTATTAGCAGCTGTCTACTTTAAACATGCTGTCTACTAATCTATATCTCATTTTATGTCCATCAGATTTAGATCAGAGGAGAATCTGTTTTGCTTTTGAGTTTGTATATTTTTCTACATATGAGAACATTCTTGTTTCTACATATCTTTATTTACAGATCAGCATGTGTTCTTGGAAGTCTTTGAATAAGAGATCACATGGTTTTGATTTTCCATTTTTATAAAAATGTGTTTTTGTCTTTTAGTTTCTGTACTGAACATGAACAGTTAATGACAAACTATGATCTTTGTTTTTATAATGCATGAAACAAGTTTATTCCTAAAATTTAAGAAATTAAAATATACCAAAGAGAAAGAACTTATAAATCTTACCTTCAAAGATAGTATCTTTGTTATCATTTCAAAGCCCTTCATACTATTGTATACAATGCAAAGGAAATTAGAACTTACTGTTAAGAAAATTGTCCCATCCTGGGCCAGGAAACTAGAGTGACAGCCACTGAAGCTGACTGTTTAAAAATTCAGAGCTTAAAACAAAAATAATATCTAATATTTATGAGCATGTATGATGTACCAATCTCTCTTATATGCAGTTTCTCACTGACTCTTAAAACAACCCTCTGAATTATGTACTATTATTATCCTCATTTTATAGAAGACAAAACTGAGGTTTAAGACTATTAAAGATTTATACAAAATCACACATCTAGGAAATAGTAGAGACAGGTTTTGATCCCAGAGCCGAACCTCATAATCACCATAAGTTTTATCCTAATTTAGACTCAAATATCAGAGAATATAGACTTCTCTGGTGGTTCAGATAGTAAAGAATCTGCCTGCAGTGAGGGAAACCAGGGTTTGATCCCTGGGTTGGGAAAATCCCCTCAAGAATGGAATGGCTACGCACTCCAACATTTTTGCCTGGAGAATTCCATGGACAGAGGAGCCTTGCTGGCTATAGTCCATGGGTTTGCAAACAGTCGGACACACTGAGTGACTAACACTTTCACTTTTCATCAAAGAATCTAGATGGCGACTCATCATGAGATATGTGTACTATGAATCTTCATGGTACCCATTACATCACTGTCATCACTTATAAGCAAATGAAATGACAAGAAATCAGTACTCAGTTCCTCCCCACAGACACCTCTCCAATTAAAGGCCCAGGGGGTTCTGTTGAAGCTGTTGCAGACAGGTGTTAAGGAATCATATTCTGAATTTTATCTTTGGATGTTAATATTTTGGATTGCTTTTACCAGAATGCTTGCTAGCATTAAGACATTCAGTTCAGTTCAGTTCAGTCGCTCAGTCATGTCTGACTCTCCATGACCCCATGAATCACAGCACGCTAGGCCTCCCTGTCCATCACCAACTACCGGAGTTCACTCAAACTCATGTCCATAGAGTCAGTGATGCCATCCAGCCATCTCATTCTCTGTCATCCCCTTCTCCTCCCGCCCCCAATCCCTCCCAGCATCAGAGTCTTTTCCAGTGAGTCAACTCATCGCATGAGGTGGCCAAAGTATTGCAGTTTCAGCTTAGGCATCAGTCCTTCCAATGAACACCCAGGATTGATCTCCTCTAGAATGGACTGGTTGGATCTCCTTGCAGTCCAAGGGACTCTCAAGAGTCTTCTCCAACACCACAGTTCAAAAGCATCAATTCTTCGGCGATCAGCTTTCTTCACAGTCCAACTCTCACACCCATACATGACCATGGGAAAAACCATAGCCTTGACTAGACGGACCTTTGTTGGCAAAGTAATGTCTCTGCTTTTTAATATACTATCAAGGTTGGTCATAACTTTCCTTCCAAGGAGCAAGCGTCTTTTAATTTCATGGCTGCAATCAGCATCTGCAGTGACTTGGGAGCCCAAAAAAATAAAGTCTGACACTGTTTCCACAGTTTTTCCATCTATTTCCCATGAAGCGATGGGACCAGATGCCATGATCTTTGTTTTCTGAATGTTGAGCTTCAAGCCAACCTTTTCACTCTCCTCTTTCACTTTCATCAAGAGGCTTTTGAGTTCCTCTTCACTTTCTGCCATAAGGGTAGTGTCATCTGCATATCTGAGGTTATTGATATTTCTCCCAGCAATTTTGATTCCAGCTTGTGCTTCTTCCAACCCAGCATTCCTCATGGTTCCAAATAGGAAAAGGAGTACATTAAGGCTGTATATTTTCACCTTGCTTATTTAACTTATATGCAGAGCATTAAGACATTGGCCTGTATTAAAGGAAAATAATACAAAATTACATTTCATTAGTACCAAGAAATTATTCTCTTTACAATATGCAAAGAATAATTCTCAAAGATGCCAGTAATCTAAAATACTGACCCTCTCTTAAAATAAGCATTTGCTTGTATCTTATGATATAATTTGATTAATTTATCTGGTTAGCTTGTCCTCCTTTCCTCTGACTTCTAGGAAACTTAGAATCAAATCAGCAATTCACCTCTAGCAATTGCTTATGATATTTCCATGTGATGATATTATTCCTGGTCATATTATTTTCTAATCACTGAACATATTTGTCTTAGTCCATTTGGGCTGCTATATAACAAAAATACCATAGACTAAGTGGCTTTAATAACAAACAGTTATTTCTCACAGTTCTGGAGGCTGGAAGTCTAAGATCAAAGTACTAGCAGTTTCAGTGAGGACCCACTTCCTGGTTTAAAGACAATTATCTTCTCCCTGTGTCTTCTCCTGACAGAACAGGCAAGGGAGCTCCCTGGAGTCTCTTTTAGAAGGACACTAATCCTATGCATCTCAGCTGGTAAAGAATATACCTGCAATACAGGAGACCCTGGTTCCATTCCTGAGTTGGGAATTTCCCCTGAAGAAGGAACTTCTCCAGTATTCTTAGGCTTCCCTGGTGACTCGTGTGGTAAATAATTGACCTGGGTATAATCCCTGCACTGGGAAGATCCCCTGGAGGATGGGATGGCAACCTACTCCAGTACTCTTGCGTGGAGGATCACATGGACAGAGAAGCCTGGTGGGCTACAGTCCATTGGTCACAAAGAGCCGGACACAACTGAGCGAATAAGCACAGCACAATCCTAAGCATGAGGCCATCACCCTTAAGACCTAATCACCTCCCAAAGGTTCTACCTCTACCTTTTACATTACTTTGGGTAATGTAAAAGTTTCAACATATGAACTGGGAAGGGGTGTAGAAATTCAGTCTATAACAATCTTCAATATTTCTTTTTATCCTCTGCAGTATGGTACTTAAGACTTCTTTGATCAAAAGTAGTAGAAAGCCTTGACACCACAAAAATAAGTGATAAATATGTGATGTGATGGAGATGCCAGCTAATAACTATGGTGGAAATCATTTTGTAGTATATGTCAAAACAACACATTGTACATCTTAAATTTATGAACTGTTATATGTCAATCATATCCCAATAAACCTGCAAAAAAGAGTAATGTGTACTAAGCAACCCAGTACATAGTTTGTTGTCAATAAACACAGTTTCATTCCTTATCTGAGATCTTCTACAGGTACCAGCATCTATTCCAAATAGTTCCTGTCTTTTGGTCACTATGGAAACCCTAGGCAAACTTATTAAAAAAGTAACAGAAATCCAAACAACCTTAAGCTATACCATATATACACATACAAACATGAGCCTGCACACAAATCCATTTTTATAACTGGGATATACAAAGCATGGGCTTCCCTGGTGGCTCAGTGGTAAAGAATCTGCTTGCCAATGCAGAAGACATTGGTTCAATCCCTGATCCAGGAAGATTCTCTGAAGAAGGAAAAGGCAACCCCCTCCAGTATTCTTGCCTGGGAAACCACATGGACAGAGGAGCCTGGCAGGCTACAGTCCATGGTGTTTCAAAAGAGTTGGACATGACTTACAGACTAAACAATGTTCAAAGCATGCAAGCTTAATTTCAGATGGGCCTATAATAGTGAAGTATAAAATATAGTCCACAAGTTCTCAACCAGAGACAACTTGGTCCCAAAAGGAATATTGTGCAATGTCTGAGGATTAAGAGGATGCTACTGGTATCTAGTGGATAGAAGACAGTTCAGTTCAGTTCAGTTCAGTCGCTCAGTCGTGTCCGACTCTTTGCGACCCCATGAATCACAGCACGCCAGGCCTCCCTGTCCATCACCAACTTCCGGAGTTCACTCAAACTCTTGTCCAACAAGTGGGTGATGCCATCCAGCCATCTCATCCTCTGTCATCCCCTTCTCCTCCTGCCCCCAATCCCTCCCAGCATCAGTCTTTTCCAGTGAATCAACTCTTCGCATGAGGTGGCCAAAGTATTGGAGTTTCAGCTTTAGCATCAGTCCTTCCAATGAACACCCAGGACTGATCTCCTTTAGAATGGACTGGTTGGATCTCCTTGCAGTCCAAGGGGCTCTCAAGAGTCTTCTCTAACACCAAAATTCAAAAGCATCAATTCTTCGGCACTCAGCTTTCTTCACAGTCCAACTCTCACATCCATACATGACCACTGGAAAAACCATGGCCTTGACTAGACAGACCTTTTGTCTCTGCTTTTTAATACGCTATCTAGGTTGCTCATAACTTTCCTTCCAAGAAGTAAGCGTCTTTTAATATCATGGCTGCAATCAGCATCTATAGTGAGTTTGGAGCCCCCCAAAATAAAGTCTGACACTGTTACCACTGTTTCCCCATCTATTTCCCATGAAGTGATGGGACCAGATGCCATGATCTTAGTTTTCTGAATGTTGAGCTTTAAGCCAACTTTTTCACTCTCCTCTTTCACTTTCATCAAGAGGCTTTTGAGTTCCTCTTCACTTTCTGCCAAAAGGGTGGTGTCATCTGCATATCTGAGATTATTGATATTTCTCCTGGAAATCTTGATTCCAGCTTGTGCTTCTTCCAGCCCAGCGTTCCTCATGATGTACTCTGCATATAAATTAAATAAGCAGGGTGACAATATACAGCCTTGACGTACTCCTTTTCCTATCTGGAACCAGTCTGTTGTTCCATAGACGACAGAGATGTTGCTAAACATCCCAAAAGGCACAGGGCAACCCCCTACCACAAAGAACTGTCCAGTCCCAAATGTCAATAGTGCCATGATTGGGAAGCCCTGTGTATAGCCACCCTGATTAGTGACTGAACTAAAGTAAATAGGGAGGATAAAACAGTCTAGAGATTGTGAAGTCAGGATAGTGATAGCTCTAGGATTACTATAAAGGACTGGTTTAGAGGTGGCATTCTGATTGGATGTGAAAGCTTAGAGCTCAGTTGGCTTAACACTTTGGTTAAATAGGGTAAATACTAATCGTACACACCAAAAAGTGGAACAGAGCCCTAAAACTCCACCAAATCCCACCTTTTTATAGCATTCCTGAACCAGGAAGTTAAAACAGATATCAAAAAATAAAAATTTTTAAAAAACAGATATCAACTTGGATTTTGAATTCCTATGGATTACTGAGGAAGAGGAGGAACATTCCCTGAATAGGGAATCTGAAGACCTATGTTCTAATCTCACTCTCCTTCTTTTATGACTTTGGGCATGTCATTTTCCATCACTAGGTTGGCTTCAGTGTAAACTGAGGCAATTTGGGTGCACAATTTCTAAGACTCTTTCTACCTCTGTTGTCGTTGTTCAGTCACTAAGTCATGTCCGACTCTTTGCGACCCCATGGACTGCAGCAGGACAGGCCTCCCTATCCCCCACTATCTCCCGGATTTTGTACAAGTTCATGTCCATTGAGTCAGTGATGTCATCCAACCATCTCATTCTCTGCTGCCCTCTTCTCCTTTTGCCTTCAATCTTTCCCAACATCAGGGTCTTTTCCAATGAATCTACCTGTAACCGTTGTGAATCTGTGATTTATTAACTGGGAGTAAACCAAAACAAAGCATAGGAACATTTTTTGGTGACTTATTTAGACATGTAGTTTCTGAACATGGTCGGTCTTCAAGACGATGATCCTACAAGGTTGTTGAAAATGGACAATCCTTGCCTCCTGCTGTTATCCAGATACAGTGGATTCCACTGTTGAGGATTTGATATAGGAAAAAACTAAGTTAGGTTTATTGTACTTCCTGCTACAGATTCACATAAGATAAAACCTTTGGTGATTGTAACATACTAATTTCAGAACTTTTTCAGATGTCACACATTTACCGATTGTTTACAATGAACAGTATAATTCAATAAATAGTTCCACAGGTTTTTTCCTCTGTAATTGTTCTACCATGTTTAATTCATTTAGAGAAAGGGCTATAAAAAAGAAAGGTTTATAAGAGAACTACTACATTACTAGAGCATGGGAGTACTTATCAGAAGCAATCTTTATGATCTCCCTGCCTGCAGAATTAGTAATATTTTCAATCTTTGGACCAGAGCTTTATTTATAATGTGAAATATTTTGCAGAAATCCAATGAGAAAGTTGAAGTATTCAATACTCAATTTTATGACTCCCCTGGTGGTCCAGTGGTTAAGAATCTACCTGCCAGAACACTCAATGACTTAAATCAAAGCAAGATCCTCTATGACCCACCTCCTAGAATAATGGAAATAAAAACAAAAGTAAACAAGTGGGACCTGATTAAACTTAAAAGCTTTTACACAGCAAAGGAAACTATAAGCAAGGTGAAAAGACAATCCTCAGAATGGGAGGAAATAATAGCAAATGAAACAACTGACAAAGTATTAACTTCCAAAATATATAAGTAGCTCATACAACTCAGTACCAGGAAAACAAACAACCCAATCAAAAGGTGGGAAAAAGACCTAACTAAACAGACATTTTTCCAAAGAAGACATACAGATAGCTAACAAACACATGAAAAGATGTTCAACATCTCTCATTATTAGAGAAAGGCAACTCAAAACTACAATGAGATATCACCTCACACTAGTCAGAATGGCCATCATCAAAAAGTCTACAAACAATAAACACTGGAGAGGGTGTGGAGAAAAGGGAACACTCTTGCACTGTTGGTGGGAAGGTAAATTGATACAGCCACTATGGAAGACGGTATGGAGATTCCTTAAAAAACCAGGAATAAAACCACCATGTGACCCAGCAATCCCACTCCTAGGCATATATCTTGAGAAAACCAAAATTGAAAATGACACATGTATCCCATTGTTCACTGCAGCACTATTTATAATAGCTAGAACATGGAAGCAACCTAGATGTCCATCAACAGATGACTGGATAAAGAAGTTGTGGTACATATACACAATGGAAAGTTACTCAGCCATAAAAAGGAACACATTTGAGTCAGTTCTAATGAAGTGGATGAACCTACAACCTATTACAGAGTGAACTAAGTCAGAAAGAGAAATATTGTATTTTAACGCATATATATGGAATCTAAAAAATGGTTCTGAAGAATTTAATTACAGGGCAGCAATGGAGAAACAGACATAAAGAATAGGCTTATGGACATGGAGAGAAGGGAGGAGAAGGTGAGAAGTATAGAAAGAGTAACATGAAAACTTACATTGCCATATGTGAAATAGATAGCCAATGGGAATTTGCTGTATGGCTCAGGAAACTAAAACAGGGGCTCTGTATCGACCTAGAGGGGTGGGATGGGGAGGGAGATGGGAGGGAGGTTCAAAAAGAGGGGATATATGTATACCTATGGCTGATTCATGTTGAGGTTTGACAGAAAACAACAAAATTCTTTAAATCAATTATCCTTCAATTAAAAATAAATTAATTAAAAAAAAAACAGAATCTACCTGCCACTGTGGGGGACATGGGTTCGATCCCTGCTCTAGGAAAATCACACATGCCATGGGGCAGCTAAGCCTATGCACCACAACTACTAAGCCCCAATTCTAGAGTCCACAAGCTACAACTACTGCAGCCCACAAGCTCTAGAGACTGTGCTCTGCAGTAAGAGAAGCCACCATAATAAGAAGCCCACCTACCACACACAACTAGAGAACAGACCTCACTCTCCACAACTAGAGAAAGTCCACACACAGCAATGAAGACCCAATGCAGCCAAAAGTAACTAAATTTAAAAAAAATTTTTTAATATTCAATTTTAGGAGAGCAGAGGGGAGAACATTTGTCTTTTGTCACTTGTGCATAAATTTCTGCTTCAAAGACAAACATTTAAAGAGGGTTTAGCAAAAGCTTGGGACTGGTATTAGGAATACAAAACACAAAATGCCCCATAAGGCTGTACAAGTTATCCAGTGCATGAGGACACTTAGCAGAGAAAAGAAGTGGAGGCTGAAATACATAGTCTTTCCTCCATTCACCAAGCCTCACATCTTGGCAGGGGACTGTCTGTGGGTCGGGGACCCTTTTCCAATACAAACAAAGGCATCATTCACCACTAGGTAACAGAGATGCCTTGAGCAAAACCCAGTTATAACATAGTGTTGTAGAGTCTTATTCTAAACCACAATAGTATAAATTCTTGAAATTTTCCAATTAACAAATTTGATACAAGTAAAGGAAACATATAATAGAGTAGCCTTAACCTGAAAATTCTCTGGATGCAAAAACACTAACAATAAGATTGTCACCAATATCAAGATCGAAATTCAACTAAAAATAAAGACACACTCTTCAGTATGTATATATCACTCCAAAAAAAGAGATTGTCTCTGAATACTAGAAAGTCACAAGACAAGCTAAAGCTATATAGGGGAAGATTTTGAGGGAAGGAAGCAGATAACTTGGCTAAGTCCTGCTTCAACCCTTGAGGAAATAATTAAATTTACAGAAAGACACTTATATCGTATGGCCCAGGAAGTCATCAGTTTGGATATCAGACATACTGTTCTTGAAAAAGACGAATAATACATAAACAAACCGATCCTCAGCTTGTTCTTAAAAGTAACTTATGGTCATTTCACCGTGCCAGTGCATTCTTAAGCTAACTGCTTACATCTGCTATACACAGAATGTAGATTTATAGTGATAAGCATAAGAAACTGATGTGTTTAAATAACCAAAGAGAAATAACTTTTATATTATGTCTAGTTTAGATTTTGTTATTCCCATTGTCTCCCAAATCTATAACAATTGATAATCTAAGAGTGAGATATATGCCAACTCAGCATTAGCAAGACAGGTACCCAGGACCATTCTGTAGAATGTACAACACATATTATTAAAGATCAGAATAATGTTTAACTATTAAAACTTTCTGTTTAGAAGGTTTTTCAAATTAAATTATTCAGATTTTTTCCTATATTTCCTTAATTTTTTAAAAAAATATAGGTATTCTTTAGTAAGTAGCTTAGTAATTTAAGAAAAATCTTGTTAAACAAAAGATATAGTGAAATATTGAAGTAACCTTTTCTGACTTAATTTGAATGAAAAACCTGATTACTTTTAATCTATTACATGGCAGATCCATGTTCTTCCCATGTTTATATCCTTCTAAACAAGCTGAAAATTAAGATCAGTCAGCTAGCTGACTCTGTGAGCATTCTCGTTTGGCATGATGAGAGGCTGCATCACAGTTTCCGAATATCACATATTACCTGAGACCAAAGAGGAGGCTCCCCAAACCTGCAGGATGTGATAGGCAATCAAGCAGTATAAAGTAGATGAACTGCAAGTCCTTTGAGAACAGAATCATTATGAGCTTAACAAGCATCATTCTCAGTTATATCTATTTTAGTGGTGTTAACATGATATTCCAGAAAAGGCAATGGCACCCCACTCCAGTACTCTTGCCTGGAAAATCCCATGGGCGGAGGAGCCTGGTAGGCTGCATTCCATGGGGTCGTGAAGAGTCGGACACGACTAAGCAACTTCACTTTCACTTTTCACTTTCATGCATTGGAGAAGGCAATGGCAACCCACTCCAGTGTTCTTGCCTGGAGAATCCCAGGGACGGGGGAGCCTGGTGGGCTGCCATCTATGGGGTCGCCCAGAGTCGGACATGACTGAAGTGACTTAGCAGCAGCAGCAGCATGATATTCATTATTGCACTATGAACTATTGCGATAGCTTGAGATTTACCAAAATGATAAATATTTCAGAGTGATATCTGAACAGTCACAAGGATTATAGTGCTCTCTATTCAATGCTCCATCTCCTGTACATGAATAAAACAGGGGTATATTTTTGAGCTGAGCAAAGGGAAAAAAGAAAAATCAACATAATGAAATGCAAAGAGTATCAATGAAATTACAGTATGCATATTACTAAGCCATAAAAAAAAGAATGAAATCTTGTGATTTGCAGCAACATGGATAGACCTGGAGGGTATTAGGGTAACTGAAATAAGTCAAACAGAGAAAAACAATTACTGTATAATTTCATTGGTTGAGAAGGATGGAAGAATGGAGTGATGCACTTTGTTATATTTTTTCTTAAATCTAGAGTCTCAGTTTAGTAAATTGATCCACAATTACAGTCAACTAAATAGGGAAGCTCTAATCTGGACCTGAGGCCATAGTCAACCTGAACATTTGGGGTTAGGGAAAGAAGGATCGGTATCTGTGTTCAAATTCTACTCTATTCCATCCTTACACTGTGCTCTCCAAAGCAGAAAAAGCAAGTTCTTATAATGTCAGGCCACTGAAAAGTGTGGAAGTGTTTGTTGCTCAGTCGTGTCTGACTCCTTGCAATCGTATGGACTGTAACCCACCAGGCTCTTCTGTCCATGGGATTCTCCAGGCAAGAATACTGGAGTGGGTTGTCATTTCCTTCCCCAGGGGATCTTCCCAACCCAGGGATCGAACCCGTATCTCCTACATTGCAGGCAGATTCTTTACCATCTGAGCCACTAGACTGTTCCTAATGCTAGAACCACCACATGGCAGAGAAAAGAGGGCAAGATCTTTCCCTGGATCACAGGCAACACTTTTCCAGGAGTGTAGCTAGCCCGGTCTTCATCAGTACTTGTCTCTGTGTTAGTTGCTTAGTTGTGTCCTATTCTTTGCAACCCCATGGACTGCAGCCTGAGAGGCTCCTTTGTCCTTGGGATTTCCCAGGCGAGAATACTGGAGTGGGTTGCCATTTCCTTCTCCAGGGATCAGTACTTATCTTGCCCCAGAGGAAATATGTTTAGGTTGCCAAACAAAAGGCAATAAAAGTGTGAGCTTGTGTGTATGTGTGTGTAAACACAAGTATGTAAGTGTCTGTAAATACACATATTACTGGGATTCTTCATTAAGACCCTTTAAAGTCCATTTTCCCTCCAGTTTGATCATGTGACCTTATGCAAGCTACTAACATTTCTCTGAATCTCAGTTTCCTTACTGATAAAAATGGGATAATAATACCTGCCCTGCATATTATATTGACTTTTCAGGATTGTTTTGAGAATAAAAATCAAAATTAGATAATACATGTGAAATGATATATAAACTGTACAAAGCTATTCAAGTGCTAGAGAAATTATTCATCTTATATACAGACTAGGCAGTAGCAGAATTAACAGCAATACTCTACAAGGGTAGGAGGTTGATTTCCTCTTTGTACTTGTATCTGTACCACCCCCACTGGGGACCAGAAGGCAGTGACAAGACTGCCACTCTATAGGAGGCAAGAACCCAAGCCATGGTTCTCACTACAGACTGACATCCAGCAGCTTGTTAATTACATATTTCCATTAATGGGATGAATCTCATTGTCTTTCTGGATGACAATCTCCCTTTCAATGCATAGATGTCTTATTTTGTTCTGTACTCCTTAGCAACCCAGTGACTTATTCTGACACATCTCCTTACTAGTCTTGAAGCTTTTTAAAAAAAAGGTTGCCCTTGAGCAACCATTGATCTTGCTGCACTTGAGTTTTCCCCTAAGTATTTTTAAAACTTATTTTATTGAAGTACAGTTGATTTACAATGTTGTGTTAATTTCTACTATCCAGCAAAGTGATTCAGTTATACATATATTTACATTCTTTTTCATATTTTCCCATCATGGTTTATCACAGGATATTGAATATAGTTCCCCATGTCCCTTAAGGTTTTAAAATAAAAATGTTTTTAAAAGAATTACATGAACTGGAAACATATAAAAACAGCACAAATTTTTTATGGTAGCATACTACTTAAAGCCCTATCACACCAGAATAGGATTATCTTCTGTCTTTGGAGCACAAATCAAAAGACAATCTTGCAAGCACACCCAGAGTTTACTACTATGGGTTTCTTTAGCAAGGAGACTGGTTTGGCCGGATGGACTTGTCCAGAACCACCTGATTGCACACCTCACAGCATTCTTTTCTACAAAGAAAATATATGAGATGGCAATCACAAAAACCACAGTCCAGGGAAAAATCAAGGAAGATTGAGATTTGAGAAAATGGAAGTTCACTAATTTTCTTCAGAGTGAATAACTGCAAAACTAAGCCTGATAGCCTAAAACATTTTATTAGAGTATATTATATACAAATATTTCCTCCGCATTTCCTTGGCAGAAAGATAAGTATCACTACTCCAAGAAAGGAAGTGATAAGATGGCCCAGGCACAAGATTAAATTTTAGATAACAGATAAAGGGAATGGCAACCCACTCCAGTGTTCTTGCCTGGAGAATCCCATGGACAGAGGAACCTGGTAAGCTATAGTCCATGGGGTCACAAAGAGTCAGATACAACTGAGCAACTAACAGTTTCACTTTCACTTGCTTTCACAGATACACACATGAAAGGAAAATGCTCATCTCTAGGACAACCAGAAAGGAGGTAGAGATGAGACCAAGATTAATGGGGAAAATGATGACTATGTGAGGGGACAGCCACAATGTCAAACAGTAATGAATACTTGAAAGTTCGAATCATGTTTGTAAATTGGTTTTTTAAATGAACAGGGAGCCGATGCATAAAATGAAGTATAGTTAAAGTGAAAGTCACTCAGTTATGTTCAACTCTTTGTGACCCCATGGACTATACAGCATGGAATTCTCCAGGCCAGAATACTGGAGTAGGTAGCCTTTCCCTTCTCAAGGGGATCTTCCCAACCCAAGGATCGAATGCAGATCTCCGGCATTGCAGGTGTATTCTTTACCAGCTGAGCCTCAAGGGACGCCCAGGAATACTGGAATGGGTACCCTAGACCTTCTCCAGGGCATCTTCCAGACCTAGGAATCAAACCAGGATCTCCTGCATTGCAGGTGGATTCTTTACCAACTGAGCTATCAAGGAAGCCCAAAATAGAGTATAGGAGTAGCATAGCCCTGAGACATTCTAAGTCCCTGATTTAAGGCAAAGAAGTTGTAGGCCAGGCATTACTAATTTCCTCCAGATATCACTTCAGTGAGGCCACTGATTTTTGACATTTCATTCATTTTACTCTATAACTACAGAACTACTCCGTAAAGTGAATACCATTGCCCCCGCACAAGTCTGAATAATGCTGTGGACTGTGTGGTTCTGCCTACTTGCACATACAGAATGCTCCTTACCATGGTAGACACATAATCTGGAAAAGAGTGAGAGATAATGCAGTTACCATATTCATTTTCTATTGCTGCAAACTTAGTGGCTTAAAAAAATACTCATGTATTATCTCACAGATTTCATAGGTCAGGGGTCTAGGCATGGTTTAGCTGGGTTCTGTACTTAGGGTCTCACTAGGATATCGCAAGGCATAGGCTGATGCTGTGGTCTCATTTGAAGCTTGGGGTTCTTTTCCAAGCGCACTGGTTATTGGAGAATTCCATCCCTCATGGTTGTAGAACTGAGGCCATCTACTGCTAGAGGCTGCCTGCTATTCCCTGCCATGTGACCTTTACAACACAACAGTTTACTTCCTCAAAGCCAGGAGGATAGCAATTCTCTGGTTCCAAAACTCTCTCTTCAAGGAAGGTCTGGATATATATATTTTTTTTTAGAGTTTCAGAGTACATTTGTTTTTGTAAACAGTGTACAACAGGGCAAAATTATTAGAAATCAGAGTTCAGAACAAACTCAGGACAATGAAGTTTGGTGTTGGGGGTGTTTGGTAATCATTTGATTATACTGTATTTTAAGTACTTGATGTTTCAAAACCAAATCACTGATGACAAATACAGTCCACAGTAAGAAGACCTGGATATTCTTTGATTGGATCAGGCTCACCCTGAATATTCTCCCTCTTGATTAATTCAAGAATTTGTCGTTGTTCAATCACTAAGTCATGTACAACTCTTTGCGACCCCATAGATGACAGCACACCAGGCTTCCTGTTCTTCATTGTCTCCCAGTTTGCTCAAATTCATGTCCACTAAGTCAGTGATATTATCAAACCATCTCATCCTCTGCCCCCGCTTTCTCCTTTTGCCTTCGATCTTTCCCAACATCAAGGTCTTTTCCAATGAGTTGCCTCCTTGCATCAGGTGGCCAAAAGTATTGGAGCTTCAGCATCAGTCCTTCCAATGAATATTCAGGGTTGATTTCCTTTAGAATCAACTGGTTTGATCTCCTTGCTGTCCAAGAGACTCTCAAAAGCCTTCTCCAGCACCACAGTTCGAAAGCACCAATTCTTCAGCGCTCAACCTTGTTTATGGTCCAACTCTCACATCCATACACGACTACTGGAAAAATCATAGCTTTGACTATACAGAACTTTGTCAGCAAAGTGATGTCTCTGCTTTATAATATGCTGTCTACGTTTTTCATAGCTTTCCTTCCAAGGAGCAAGCTTCTTTTAATTTCATGGCTGCAGTCACCATCTGTAGTGATTTTGAAGCCCAAGAAAATAAAGTCTGTAATGACTTCCATTTTTTCCCATTCTATTTGCCATGAAGTGCTGGGACCAGATGCCATGATCTACTAAAGATATCAACCCTCTAATCCCTGGGAATGTGACTGTTACATTATACAGCAAAAGGGATTTTGCAGATAAAAGTAAGATTAAGGACCTTAAAATTAGGGAAATTAACCGGGATCAACCAGGTGGGGCCAATCTAATCACATGAGCCCTCAAAAAAGCAGAGAGCTTTCTCCAGCTGAAGGCAAGAGAGATGCAGCAGCAGGAGAAGTCAGAAAGAATCAAAATCTAAGAGGAACTACACCTGCTCTTAATGAAGGGGGGCCACATGGAAAGCATGGAAAGGAATAGGGCAAAATTTAGTATCAAAGATTGGTCCCACTTAGCAGCCAGCAAAGAAACTGGGCCCTAAACCAGAAAAACTGAATTTAGGTAACACCTAAATGAACTTGGAAAACGATTCCTCCCTGGAGCCTCTAGTAAGGAACACAACCCTGCTAACACCTTAATTTTGGTCTTGGGAGACCTTGATCTAAGAACCCAATCAACTCTACCCAGACTTCTGACCTACAGAACTCTAAGATAACAGATGGCTATTGTTTTAAGCTGCTTAATTGATGGCAATTTATCATGTCAGCAATAGAAAACTAATACAATTATTAAGTTCCAGTTTCTTCAAGTAGTCCTGACACCACAAAGTTTCCGTCTTGTCACCATCAGTCTGCCTCATTGGATCAAACTCCAATTTGTTTATGACCCTTTGGAGAATGCAATGTCAACTGTTGTCACCTGAGTGCACAGATTAATTTTAGCATCACTTAAGAGTAGGATAAATAGGAAAAATAGGAAAAGGAGTACATCAAGGCTGTATATTGTCACCCTGCTTATTTAACTTATATGCAGAGTACATCATGAGGAACACTGGGCTGGAAGAAGCACAAGCTGGAATTAAGATTGCCGGGAGAAATATCAAGAACCTCAGATATGCAGATGGCACCACCCTTATGGCAGAAAGTGAAGAGGAACTAAAAAGTCTCTTGATGAAAGTGAAAGAGGAGAGTGAAAAAGTTGGCTTGAAGCTCAACATTCAGAAAACTAAGATCATGGCATCTGGTCCCATCACTTCATGGGAAATAGATGGGGAAACAGTGGAAACAGTGTCAGACTTTATTTTGGGGGGCTCCAAAATCACTGCAGATGCTGACTGCAGCCGTGAAATTAAAAGACGCTTACTCCTTGGAAGGAAAGTTATGACCAACCTAGATAGCGTATTAAAAAGCAGAGACATTACTTTGCCTACCAAGGTCCGTCTAGTCAAGGCTATGGTTTTTCCAATGGTCATGTATGGATGTGAGAGTTGGACTGTGAAGAAAGCTGAGCGCTGAAGAATTGATGCTTTTGAACTGTGGTGTTGGAGAAGTCTCTTGAGAGTCCCATGGACTACAAGGAGATCCAACCAGTCCATTCTAAAGGAGATCAGTCCTGGGTGTTCATTGGAAGCACTGATGCTAAAGCTGAAACTCCAATACTTTGGCCACCTCATGCGAAGAGTTGACTCATTGGAAAAGACTCTGATGCTGGGAGAGGTTGGGGGCAGGAGGAGTAGGGGACGACAGAGGACGAGATGGTTGGATGGCATCACTGACTCGATGGACATGAGTTTGAACATTGAAGTACATGTGTCTCTTTCAATTCTGGTTTCTTCGGTGTGCTTGCCCAGGAGTGCGATTGCTAGATCATATGGCAGTTCTATTTCCAGTTTTTTGAGGAATCTCCACACTCTTCTCCATAGTGGCTGTACTAGTTTGCATTCCCACCAACAGTGTAAGAGGGTTCCCTTTTCTCCACACCCTCTCCAGCATTTATTGCATGTAGACTTTTGGATAGCAGCCATTCTGACTGGTGTGAAATGGTATCTCATTGTGGTTTTGATTTGCATTTCTCTGATGATGAGGGATGTTGAGCATTTTTTCATGTGTTTGTTAGCCATCTTTATGTCTTCTTTGGAGAAATGTCTGCTTAGTTCTTTGGCCCATTTTTTGATTGGGTCATTTATTTTTCTGGAATTGAGCTGCAGGAGCTGCTCAATATTTTGGAGATTAATCCTTTATCAGTTGCTTCATTTGCTATTATTTTCTCCCATTCTGAAGGCTGTCTTTTCACCTTGCTTATAGTTTCCTTTGCTGTGCAGAAGCTTTTGATTTTAATTAGGTCCCATTTGTTTATTTTTGCTTTTATTTCCAATATTCTGGGAGGTGGGTCTTGGAGGATCCTGCTGTGAGTTATGTCGGAGAGTGTTTTGCCTACGTTCTCCTCTAGGAGTTTTATAGAATCTGGTCTTACATTTAGCTCTCTAATCCATTTTGAGTTTATTTTGGTGTATGGTGTTAGGAAGTGTTCTAGTTTCATTCTTTTACAAGTGGCTGACCCGTTTTCCCAGCACCACTTGTTAAAGAGACTGTCTTTTCTCCATTTTATATTCTTGTCTCCTTTGTCAAAGATAAGGTGTCCATAGGTGCGTGGATTTATCTCTGGGCTTTCTATTTTGTTCCATTGATCTATATTTCTGTCTTTATGCCAGTACCATACTGTCTTGATGACTGTGGCTTTGTAGTAGAGCCTGAAGGATGGACATGAGTTTGAATGAACTCCGGGAGTTGGTGATGGACAGGGAGGCCTGATGTGCTGTGATTCATGGGGTTGCAAAGAGTCGGACACGACTGAGCGACTGAACTAAACTGAACTGAAGTGTAGGATAAACCAGACATTGTGTAACTCCTGAAGGGATATAATAGGAAGTATATTGCAGGGCCTATAAGAGAGCCTTGTCAAAAATGTTTATATCCTGCATTATCACACCTGTAGAGCTAGTGCCAAAACAATAGGAAATCTGAGGGAAAGAGGAAAAAGGTAAATGGCACCACAAAGAAAGCAATCAGAAAATCTATAATATAAGATGAGACAACTGATTGTTTTTAAAAGAAGACAATGATAGGAAGTAGTGAAAGGGAGACTGCTCTAATTTAAAAGAGATTTGAGAGACATTACTGATTAGCCACTCCAGTACTCTTGCCTAGAAAATTCCATGGACGGAGGAGCCTGGTAGGCTGCAGTCCATGGGGTCGCTACGAGTCAGACATGACCGAGTGACTTCACTTTCACTTTTCACTTTCACACATTGGAGGAGGAAATGGCAACCCACTCCAGTGTTCTTGCCTGGAGAATCCCAGGGACGGGGGAGCCTGGTGGGCTTCTGTCTATGGGGTCACACAGAGTCGGACACGACTGAAGTGACTTAGCAGCAGTAGCAGCAGCAGCAACTGATAAATGTAATGAACCTTGATTAGATGTTATTTTGAACAAACCATATGTCTCCAAGGCAACCTGTGAAATTTAAATACAGACTGGATATTAGATGACTATAAGGAATTATTTTTAATTCCATAGATGTAGTAATGCCTTATGGTTATATAAGAAAATGCCCATGTTTTCTTACAGGGGCATATTGATGTATTCAGGAGTGAGATGACAAGAGGTTCTGGGATTTGCTTTAAAATACTCCAGCAAAACAGCTAAAGGAGGGTGAATGAAGCAGTAGCAAAATGTTAATAACTGCTGAATTTGAGAGAGCAGTATGTGGACACTCATGGTATTATTCTCTCTACTTTTGTGTAGGTTTGAAAGTTTCTATAATATGAATGTCTTTTAAACTGCAATGCCCATAACTAGCATAACACACTTGTTCAGCCTGTCTCTGAAGAGTTACTGTAACCACTACCACCCCTATTTATGTGGTCTACATGCTTCTTAGGTTTTTTAACAGCTGCACTACAGTACTAACACAACCAAAACAGTGTTTTCCTATTAATGCTAATGGGTTCAGTCCTCCCCCAATATGTAGTTTACAATCCTCTGAACTTAAGTGAAAACTTTGCATTTACTTTGATAAAATATAATCTCACTAATTTCAACCAATTTTTCCAATTTGTCAAATTTCCTCTAATTCTTTTCTACAATTCTAATTTCTATAATTTCCTTTCTATAATTCTTTTCCAATTTTCTATTGATTGTTTACATATATAAATTTACTAGGCATGCTTTTATGACAATTTCCAATTATTGATATATATTTGAATAGAATATGGTCAAGAACAAAACCCTGTGGCAGACCACTAAATATCTTTCTCCAATAATGAACATTCCCTAGAGACAGGTATCTAATAACTCACATTTAGATTTAGAGATTATAGCTTTATAGATAACATATTCACACATTAATAATCAAATTTAAACCTCAAATATAGTCTGTCAGTTGTTCCATTTTATAGATGAACAAACCAAAGCTTAAAGAAATTGAGGACAATTTTTCTTGAGATGATTGGACAACATTTAGAAGAAAGAGGTGAAGAAAAAAGGTGTGTAAAGAAGCATAGAGATATGTATATGTATGAAGGGGAGATGACCTGAGGTGTAATTAAGCAATTAAAGATAAACCGATAGACAGACAAATGGAGAGATTCAGGCTCCTTCCGTTCCGTTCCGTTCAGTCGTATCCGACTCTTTGCGACCCCGTGGACTGTAGCCTACCAGGCTTCTCCGTCCATGGGATTCTCCAGGCAAGAATACTTGAGTGGGTTACTTTTTCCTTCTCCAGGGGATCTTCCCGACCCAGGGATCGAACCCGGGTCTCCCGCATTGAAGGCAGACGCTTTAACCTCTGAGCCACCAGCGGGTGGAAGAAAGGAGTTGGTGGGGAAGAGACTGATCAGTTCTTTGTGCTAGCCAGTAGGGGGCACAGAACATTCACAAATCAATTTCCTCATCTGTGAAATGGGGTTAAGATCCAGACTTGCAAGTTTCTTTATAGGACTAGAGGAAATCATGTATATAAAGCATGTGGCATCTGACCTCGAGCTGTGGTAGACACTCAACGAGTTTTGCTTCCCTCTCCCCACCCCTCAATACTTTGATACTCCCAGTACGCTAGAATCACACCTATTTTTAAAAAGCTCTTAACTACTACACTAAAATATTATTATGCATCTCTTAGAGGCTCCCTACTGTTAGGTTTGTAACGAGTCGGGGAGGGATGAGAGGTTAAAACACTCGTCAGAGTTTGTGCTTTCTGCTACAGACCCTCTTCCTCTACTGTTTCTTCCCATTTTTCTCTCATGGCTGTTTTCCCCTGTCTTCAATTGGCCCCTTTGCTGGTGCTTTGTAGGGTTTGAAGATGGTCAGAGCATATTCTTCAGGCGCCCTATAATAATAATCTCTTTTTAAAATTTCATCTTTACAGTGATTAAAGCTTTTTTTCTGTTTGTTTCCTCATTTGATTCTCATAATAATTTGATACACTGAGGTGAACTAGGCAGACTAGTGGTTTGATCCACTATTGAACAGATAAGAAAATTGACATTCAAAAAGTTACATGACTTACCCAAAGTCACACAGCAAGTAAACAGCAGAACTGGAAGTAGAACCATGACCGTCTGCCTCTATATGCTCCTGTATTTAAAAGATGACACTAAGTCACCAACTGTGCATCAAAACCCAAAAGGCAACCACTGAAAGCTACAACACCACCATTATTTTTCCCACGATAATGTTCATCATCTTCCATAAGGAACAACCACATAAAGCAAAAGCAAAACTAACATATTCCTGTAGGAAAGCCACAAACATTTGAGATGCAAAATGTAACTTTTCTGCCTAGTAGATGGATCATCATTTTGGAGAATCAAATTCCATCATCACTATAAAATATTTCTACATTTTTTCCATGTTTACAAAAAATGGTGCTCAAAATATTATTTTCCCCTACTTGTATTATGTGGCATTCTTCAGATTTTTTTTCTTAACTATCTCTAAAAGGACCTCTATCGAAATTAATATCGGGGTGACATTTGTTTTCAAGATGTGAATAACATAGTACAGTCATGGGTCCTTTAGGTCAATCTATCAAGTATAAAGCTCAGTATCTTCTAATGTAAAAATGTGCTTAGCATATCCTTTCATAATAATGGGGAAAATCAGAATGTGGCTATATGAACCAATATGTAATCTTATCTTTTTCACTGTTTTTTGCGGAGAAGGCAATGGCAAGCCACTCCAGTACTATTGCCTAGAAAATCCCATGGATGGAGGAGCCTGGTAGGCTGCAGTCCGTGGGGTCGCTAAGGGTCGGACACGACTGAGCGACTTCACTTTCACTTTTCACTTTCCACTTCCACACATTGGAGAAGGAAATGGCAACCCACTCCAGTGTTCTTGCCTGGAGAATCCCAGGGACGGGGGAGCCTGGTGGGCTTCCGTCTATGGGGTCACACAGAGTCGGACACGACTGAAGTGACTTAGCAGCAGCAGCACTGTTTTTTGTTATAATGATTAATTTCTTATTGGCTAAAGTAACTCAGGTCATTGCTTCTGGATATAGTTTTCTCAAACAAAATATTTTTATTAATATAGTACCTAGTTAAAAAGTTTTTTTCTGACTAGAATTAAGAATTTTCTTTGAAAGAATAAATAGTAAAGGATCAACAGTATTCATGAGAAAACTCCATTCAATGGTTTAGCAATGGATAGTTTGATAAAGTCCCCTCCATGAAACCGAATGGAGTGAAAAAACAGACCTGGGTATATATGAAAATATTAGCACATAGCTAAAGTAGTACTTAAAATCAGTGGGTAGAAGTGGGCTTTTCAGGAAATGGTAGAAGGACAATTGGCTATTCATTTCGGAAAATAAAATAGCTAGATCCCTGTTTCATACCATATGCAAAAATAAATTCCAGATGTTTTAAAGAACTAAATATAAACATAAAAAATATAAACATTATATGAAGATATAGGAGGATGTCTTTATATTCTTGAGGTGGATAAGGCAAAGTAAGACAAAAATACCTGTCATAAAACACAAAATAAACAAAGCTGATTACATAAAATGTTAAAAATTTTATACATAAAAGATAGTAAGCAAAGTTAAAAAGTGACAGACCATCAAAAATAATTGCAACATAACGCATAATTGATATATGGAGTATATAGAGTTCCAGTAAGGAACAATAACAAAAAAATAGGCAATCAGAACCTTTTTTATTTTTTTGGTCACAGTGCACAGCATGTGGGATCCTAGCTCCCCAACAGGGATCAAACCTGTGCCCCCTGCAGTGGAATCTGAGTCTTAACCACTGGGTCACCAGAGAAGTCCCCAGAACACATTTAAATAGAATGAAAAACTAATTTTTATATCTAATTTATCATCAAATTAGGAACAATTAAAAAATTATAATATCCATTGGACAAGGATATAGGAAAAGGGCATGCATACACTATTGGTGATAATATAAATTGATTCAGCCACTTTGGAGGTAAATATCACAATATTTTAGGCACACATACCCCATGACCCAATAATTCTACTTCCACATAGTTACCCTAGGGAAATACTGATACACATGTGCAGAAGGCACATTGCCCAGGACATTCATTGTGACACTGTTAATAAGGATAAAGAAATTGGAAACAATCTAAATAAATACCCATCAGTATAGAAATGGTTAAATAAACTGTGGTACATCCATCCACACAATAGAATACTATACAGCAGTTTAAATGGAACAACTTCATTTTCTTTTAAGGAAGAATGCAGATCTATATGTAGCAATATGGAAAGATATCAAAGATATACTGTTAAATCAAAAGTTATTACTTAAGAATATATAGAAAACAGTCACTTTTATAGTAAAAAGATAATCATTATGCATGTATGTATGTACATATAATTTTGTAGATGCAGAGAAAAATGTTTGGATAGAGACAGAAGAAAACTTAATTGTGATTACTTCTGGAGAATGGGTTTGAGGTAAAGTCTGAAGGTAGCATGGGTATTATCAGATGTTTTTTATGGTGAGAATGTTTTTATTTGGTGGTTATACAATTGTTTAATGATAAAAGCAGTCACTGAAAATGATGCTACAACCCTCTAAGGAGGTATGTCTCCACTTCTTTCTCTAGTTGAGAATAATTTAAGGAAAAGGAAAAGGAAGGAGAAGCCCTGTGGACACTTCAATCCTAGAATCTTCTTCATAATGAATTACAATGGCAACCCCTGCCCTAGAATACCTTTTTTTACCCTACTCTTTTAGATTAGAACATTGATTCAAGTAGACCATAGTGTAAGATGAAAATACGTCACCTACTAGAGAGTAAGCCCCAAGAGGGCAGAGACCATGTCTGTCTTAGTTATCTTGGTGTCTCCAAGTAAGCACAGACCTTGATACCTACATGTGTTTGCTAGAAAATAACTCTAACCTAACTATGTCTGTGAGCTTCCCTGATGGCTCAGAGGTGAAGAATCCGGCTGCCAATACAGGAGACCTGGATTCAATCCCTTGGTCGGGAAGATCCCCTGGAGAAGGGAATGGCAACCCACTCCAGTATTCTTGCTGGAAAATCCCATGGACAGAGGAGCCTGGAGGGCTACAGTCCATGGTGTCGCAAAGAGTCGGACACAACTTAGTAGCTAAACAACAACAATAACTACATCTGTGTCCCCTTCATTTATTGCCACAGTCTATTTTATCTCTAGCACATTTATTCGATGGCTATTTGTAAGGACCTCCTATGTGCTTGGCACTATGCATTGAATTTTCTTATGAAAATATTGAATGAATGAATTTTTAGATATCTTACTCGTATCTGTTAACAGAATAGCGTTAGAGTGTGTTCATTTATAAACTTATCTAGATGACTGATGGGAAAGGAACAGAGAACTGGGGATATAGCACAGGACATAGGGATTTAGGGAAAGGACCCCTGAGTGATGCACCAGAAAGGCCACAAGAGGAGGTTCACCAGCCTGGAGGCAGGCCCTTTTACTAGCATTATTTCTACCATGAGCCAAGTAACACATACTCCTTCATGTATGTATTCATTCAACAACTCACTGAACACTTACTCTGGCTGGAAGCCTTAGTCTCTGCCCTCAAAGAGAGGATATGGCTGGAGAGTAGAATGAAAGGAATGTGGACTTTGAGTCAGGTTAAAAGTACTGCTGGCAGACCCCAGACCAGTTGCCTGACCTCACCGAGCCTCAGTGAAATGGGATAACAATGCCGCTGATAAGAGTGTTAATTTGAAGTTTTAAAATACTCTCTTGTAAAATGCCTGGTACTTCAGGTCAGTTCAGTCGCTCAGTCGTGTCCAACTCTTTGCAACCCCATGAATCACAGCACGCCAGGCCTCCCTGTCCATCACCAACTCCCAGAGCTCACTCAAACTCACGTCCATCGAGTCGGTGATGCCATCCAGCCATCTCATTCTCTGTCGTCCCCGTCTCCTCCCACCCCCAATCCCTCCCAGCATCAGAGTCTTTTCCAGTGAGTCAACTCGTCACATGAGGTGGCCAAAGTATTGCAGTTTCAGCTTTAGCATCAGTCCTTCCAATGAACACCCAGGATTGATCTCCTTTAGAATGGACTGGTTGGATCTCCTTGCAGTCCAAGGGACTCTCAAGAGTCTTCTACAGCATCACAGTTCAAAAGCATCAATTCTTCGGCGATCAGCTTTCTTCACAGTCCAACTCTCACATCAATACATGACCACGGGAGAAACCATAGCCTTGACAAGACGGACCTTGGTTGGCAAAGTAATGTCTCTGATTTTTAATATGCTAACTAGGTTGGTCATAACTTTCCTTCCAAGGAGTAAGCGTCTTTTAATTTCATGGCTGCAATCAGCATCTACAGTGATTTTGGAGCCCAAAAAAATAAAGTCTGACACTGTTTCCACTGTTTTTCCATCTATTTCCCATGAAGTGATGGGACCAGATGCCATGATCTTTGTTTTCTGAATGTTGAGCTTCAAGCCAACTTTTTCACTCTCCTCTTTCACTTTCATCAAGAGGCTTTTCAGTTCCTCTTCACTTTCTGCCATAAAGGTGGTGTCATCTGTATATCTGAGGTTTTTGATATTTCTCCCAGCAATCTTGATTCCAGCCTGTGCTTCTTCCAGCCCAGCGTTCCTCATGATGTACTCTGCACAGAAGTTAAATAAGCAGGGTGACAAGATACAACCTTGACGTACTCCTTTTCCTATTTGGAACCAGTCTGTTGTTCCATGTCCAGTTCTGACTGTTGCTTCCTGACCTGCATACAGGTTTCTCAGGAGGCAGGTCAGGTGGTCTGGGATTCCCACCTCTTTCAGAATGTTCCACAGTTTATTGTGATCCACACAGTCAATGGCTTTGGCATAGTCAATGAAGCAGAAATAGATGCTTTTCTGAAACTCTCTTGCTTTCTCCATGATCCAGCGAATGTTGGCAATTTGATCTCTGGTGCCTCTGCCTTTTCTAAAACCTGCTTGAACATCTGGGAGTTCATGGTTCACATATTGCTGAAGCCTGGCTTGGAGAATTTTGAGCATGACACTACTAGCGTGTGAGATGAGTGCAATTGTGTGGTAGTTTGAGCATTCTTTGGCATTGCCCTTCTTTGGGATTGGAATGAAGACTGACCTTTTCCAGTCCTGTGGCCACTGCTAATTTTTCCAAATTTGCTGGCATATTGAGTGCAGCACTTTCACAGCATCATCTTTCAGGATTTGAAATAGCTCAACTGGAATTCCATCACCTCCACTAGCTTTGTTCATAGTGATGCTCTCTAAGGCCCACTTGACTTCACATTCCAAGATGTCTGGCTCCAGATGAGTGATCACGCCATCATGATTATCTTCGTTGTGAAGATCTTTTTTGTACAGTTCTTCTGTGTATTCTTGCCACCTCTTCTTAATATCTTCTGCTTCTGTTATGTCCATACCATTTCTGTCCTTTATTGAGCCCACCTTTGCATGAAATGTTCCTTTGATATCTCCAATTTTCTTGAAGAGATCTCTTGTTTTTCCTCTTCTGTTGTTTTCCTCTATTTCTTTGCACTGATTGCTGAGGAAGGCTTTCTTATCTCTCCTTGTTATTCTTTGGAACTCTGCATTCAGATGCTTTTATCTTTCTTTTTCTCCTTTCCTTTTTGCTTGTCTTCTTTTCACAGCTATTTGTAAGGTGTCCTCAGACAGCCATTTTGCTTTGAAAATGAGATGATTACCTCTAATGCAAAACAGAGTCAAATATAACCTACCATTGAGAAGAGGGTCACAAGGGTTGTAGGCTAGAGGAAAATATAATAATTTCCAAGTCACTGTGGGGATTGGAGAAGGGTTCCCAGAGAACATGGCATTTCAAATTGGGCCTGACAAGATGAGGAGAACTTCCACAGGTAGGAAGGGCAAGATATGTGCCTGACAGTATCTTGCCCTATAAACACAAAGGTATTCCTGTACCAGACACAGATTGGAATTGGTAAGGTAATAAAGAAAAGGAGAGAGACACAGTTAAGGTTATGTCTCTGTAACAGCAAGCATACATTTTGGCAGTAAGTAAATGGATCATCATGAATCACTTGCTTTATCCAGACTCAGGAGAATAAAATAAAAAAAGAATTGGAGCTGAGTATCAGGATAAAATCATTTTACTAGAAAGATGGTTTTGATTGTGAGACAATCTCCAAAGGAAAAGAAAAGAATCCTTTGCTCATGCATTCCATTAACTAGAAAATAGCTTGGATATGTTTGAATCTTTTGATTGCCCGATTGAATGAAAAGTCTTAAAACAGGGATGGAGAACATTCCTTTGGAAATTGTGTTCTGGCAGTCTAGACGGTAGCCCTGCCTATACACATTTCAGCATTCTGTACAACAAACATGATCTAAATATTATGGCACAATTGGACTTGGTACTATGTAACAGGGCTTCCCAGGTGGTGCTAGTGGTAAAGAAACCACCTGCCAATGCAGGAGACATAAGAGAAGCGGGTTTGATTCCTGGGTCAGGAAGATCCCTAGAGGAGGGCGTGGCAACCCACTCCAGTATTATTGCCTGGAGAATTCCACAGACAGAGGAGCCTGGTGGGCTACAGTCCATGGGGTCACACAGAGTCAGAAACGACTGAAGCGACTTAGCATGCACT
The DNA here is from genome assembly GCF_049115385.1 of Moschus berezovskii. NCBI lineage: Eukaryota > Metazoa > Chordata > Mammalia > Artiodactyla > Moschidae > Moschus > Moschus berezovskii. Next base: position 127,955,091 of record NC_142488.1, on the reverse strand, counting down.
ATATAATGGCTCGTACCCTAACTGTTCCATAAATGTGCATTGCCTGACTGGATTTCAGACTCTGAGGTCAGGAGCACTGTCATCTGTCCTTCTCAGAATCCAGCAGCATCCTAGGCACAGGGCCTCCCTTGCTTGAGTTTCTCCACTCAGTCATCTCTCCAGTCTATCTAAATCTTCATTATTAGGTGATAACTTTGAGTGAAAACAAGACCCATATTAGCTCATTTGTAACTGTTTCTGGGTTGCTGGTTTGGGCCCCTAAGTTTATAACTGTCAGGTGAGTAGAAAATAGCATCAACTTTTGGCTCCTCCACAATATGCAGAGGAGTAAAAATGTGAGATTTGAAGATTCCTAGAAGTGCAGTGTGGAGAAGGCAATGGCAAGCCACTCCAGTACTATTGCCTAGAAAATCCCATGGATGGAGGAGCCTGGGAGGCTGCAGTCCATGGGGTCACTAAGGGTTGGACACGACTGAGCGACTTCACTTTCACTTTTCACTTTCACACATTGGAGAAGGAAATGGCAACCCACTCCAGTGTTCTTGCCTGGAGAATCCCAGGGACAGGGGAGCCTGGTGGGCTTCCATCTATGGGGTCACACAGAGTCGGACACGACTGAAGTGACTTAGCAGCAGCAGCAGAAGTGCAGTGCCCTAAAGTCACATCTGTGGCCCAACTCAAGAAGAGAGCACGGTTGCTTTATATGATTAGGACTGCTGCTGCTGCTAAGTCGCTTCAGTCATGTCCGACTCTGTGTGACCCCATAGACGGCAGCCCATCAGGCTCCCCCATCCCTGAGATTCTCCAGGCAAGAACACTGGAGTGGGTTGCCATTGCCTTCTCCCATGATTAGGACTGGGTATTGCAACAGGCCTTCCTGCAGCCCTCCGTCAATCAGTTCTGCCTTGTTACTAACCTGCGAGCCCTGGAGAGGAAACCAGCTCCCCTTCTGCCTGAAATGGCGGACTATGGTGTGTCCTGCAGTGGCTCCTGGGAGGGCCTAGTAGAACCCCCAAACATTCCAAGAGGGGAATTGATTGAGGAATCAATGGGTATGGCTTGGAAGAGGGGGCACAGTATGACTTGTCAGTTGGGACAGACCATCTTTTAGCCTCCTCCCCTTCTTTTCCAGAAAGTTGACTACACCTTTAATTAACTGTGGAAACTTGTCACTTGGGAGCTTGTTAAAAATGCAGAATCACAGGTTCCCCCTTTAACAAGATCCCCAGGTGATTCATATGCACAGTAAAGTTTGAGAATCTCTGCATTAAATCTTCTAGGCCTGTTTCCTTTTCTGTTAAATGGGGTTGAGGACACCAAGCTATCCATGAGATCATGTGGATAGCAAATGAGATAACCCGGAGCAACAGTGTGCTGGAGCCATTTGTTAAATTTCCAGCAGTTTGGGGAACCAGTTGTTAACCTGTTGGTAGTTTGAAATCCGGCTATGGTGGGAGTATCTGCAGACCCTACAAATCTGCAAGACCCCACACATAAGGGATTGTCATTTATTTTTCAGAAATCTGAGTTACCTGCACTCCACTATGGGCTTTAAACAGGTGAAAGCCAAGACGTGTGGGCTGCAAGTCTGCCATGTCCAGCACACAATTTGCAGGTCCCAGTGGATTTTCAGAAGCAGAGGCACCAGCTGGAGTTTGGCCCCATTTTTGGATCCCCAAACTGGGAAGATAAGGGCACCAAAAGACAGGCTTCCTGGAATCAACCAGAGCCTCTCCGTTTGGGCTCCCCTCCAATTCCTTGGAGCCTGCACTCCACAGCTGGAGCTCATTACCGTATCCCTCACCAGTTAGCAGCTCAAAAGCCTTGTTCTGTCACACTGCAGAGGGTCTGCATTTTGGCAGCGAAAGAAGCCAGGACAAGCATAGTGCCACTGGGCCCTGTCGGAGGAACCTTTGAAAACAATTTTTCAAATCATTAAGGAAATGAACATGAAAAACAAACTGTGAGAGAGGAGCAAATCCGCCTGCTAGCCAGGTTACTTAACACGCATGGTGCTTAAATGGGACATTTAGATCACACCAGAAAGGAGCCCTTTAGGCACGCGGCTCTCCAGTTCACCAGGGCAAAGATGAACTATGAGACTATGGAAGATTCACACACTTCAGCATCTTTGTGAGATGATGATGTGTCTCTCAGAGGTACCATAAGCATTTTGTGATCCTAAGGTTGCTATGGTGGCTGCTTTTGTGTTGAATAACAAACTACTATATAAACTTGGGTAAATCTGCATAAATTATGTCTGGCCTATGGATCTCTGGCTCTCTAATTCAGCACACCCTGGTCCATAATTGAAGAAAGATGCTTGGACACAGAGAGATGGGATATGGACACATGTTCTGCCAGTAAAGAGGTTTCTCAGGTAGTTTCATCAAGAAGACTATTTCCCTCTGGATAACCAGCTGCTGATTGCCAGTGCACCTTTTCTGGAAAAATTTTGTAAGCCTTTTAGGACAAAGGCTATGATGAGGATTAGTATTTTTCAGATAATACAAAGCACAACTTAGTAAGCATGTTTCCATTTCGATGCACAGAAATATAATACTCCTCTTTTATTCACATTCAGTCTATATCTGTGACAAAATGATGTTTTAATATAAAATAAAACCCCTGAAACTTACCACTATATTGTTTCTCTGTCTTTTATCTCTTGCCTCTCTGAGCCACAACATTCCATGGAATCCAGAATTATATTATCACAACCCAACTTCCTTTTGTTCAAGCAGAACACATTGCAGTTCTCTGAAAATAATGCAACAGTGTCAGTTCCAAGCACCTCCCCATTTCTAACCCCCACTGTGTTTGGTGCTGTTCCTTTTCATAAAGGAGCTGCAGTAGAATGGAATGCATGTATTCGTAGAGAGTTTTCAGCCTATGCAATACGGCTTTGCAGAGTGCCTCAGACATATTTCCTACATCCCTGACTCTTCACTTTATCCATGGAGGACCAAGATATGACATTTTCCCAGAAGCAAGGTAACTACACTCCAGTTTTCACAGAGCAATGTCATGTTACTTTGTCTTTTTTTTGTCCTGATGTCCAAGATAACACCTAAGCCATGAACCTTTTACTCCTTTCTGGAAATGCAGCCAACCAACAATCCTCATAAAGCCAACCTCCAGCTGGGAAAGCCACTCTCCTCTCAGAGGTGAGTGGCGTACAGCGATGAGACATGAGAACTTACAAATGGCAAAACCAGGTGTCTGGGTTTCCAAATGATATTAAAGGATCTCCCTAACATCACTAGGACTTGAGTAGGATTGAACTCCAGCTCGGTACCAACAGCAACAGGGAAAAGTGTGCAGGCGTTTCTGATTTTCCTGTTGCATTCTTTCAAACAGCCAAATTTTACAGAGGGTAGCCACATGATTGGAGCCTGGGATTTCACTTGGCCCCAAGCCATCAGCACTAACACATGTCTAAGGACTCACAGCTGCCTCACTAGTAGGCTCCACTGCAGATGTGGGCTTTTCAGGGTGTGTGATATCTGCTTCTCAAGCTTCCATGAGAGAGGGCTAGGAAAAGAAAGGAGTGGATGTCAGCTCCAACAAGTGCCCACTCACAAGTGGAAAGACATCCAGGAACCAAGCCAGGCTAACCCCTACACTGCTAGACATTAGACAGGTTTTCTGTAGTAGCAGCCACTGGCTGACCACTGTTGGTCCCACTTGCACCCCTCCAAAAGCCAGCTCAGCCTCCAAGTTGTGGGCTGAAGCAAGTTGACCCTGGAACTAATCACTGCCCCCCTCCCTCAAAGTTTAGGAAAGTTCCTGAGCCTGAGACTAATATAATCAATTGGAAGTTTCTAATAATAATAATGAATGGAGCTTGCTGCTTATCTGAAATGTCATGGTAGCATCTGCAAGCTGGACGATAAGTACTCTTTCCAGTACACAGGACAAGTTCAATCTACTGTCTGTCCTTTGGCAGGTCATTTTTGCTCTCTGTGACTCAGTGTGTTCCTGTTGATACAAGAAGGAAGTAGGATTAGATAACCTCCAAGCCCCCTTCCAGTTCTGATATTGAGTGAGTCTGTGTTGCACACACTGGCTTTACAGCTACCTGACCCAGAGGGTTATCAGAAGGTTCTCTCCCTTTCTGCCACGTGCCCACTTTAGACCAATTTGCTTTAAGAAAAGACTCAACAATAGGTTGGTGGCAGCAAGAAGCAACAAACTCAGCCCACACAGCAAGAACATTTGCCACCGCATGGTATTTTCTCAGCTGAACAGCTTCCAGACACATCTGCACAGCACCTAAGACACAAATCAACAAGGAAACATATGAACTTCATGGGTGGTCTTCTTAAGATGCTCAAAGACGTTCTAGAATATAAACTCACCAGGTCTATCCCTACTCCCACCCCTTGAAAGGCACGGGATCCCTTTAACACCAGGCCCTGCCTTAATTGCCACAATCCATCAGCCCAGAGTCTTTAGTCACCTCATACCCTAAAATCAGCTCATCTCTACCCCCTAGGTCCTAGATCATCCTTGGCCACAGGCCAGGGTAGGAATTTTCTCCTAGCCATACCTGCCTCTAAAACAACAGCTGGGTGTAGAGCCTGCCTATAAGGAGCAAAGATCTGACATTTAATTTGAGCTATATCACTAACAGGATGGCTAACCTTTGGTGGGGTTACTTTTGCTCTCTGTGATTCAGTTGTCCTATCTCTGCAAGGATAGAGTTGAATTAGATGACCTCCAAAACCACTTCCATTTCTGGTATTAAGTGATTCTGCAGGACGTGCCTCATGCATGAAGGAAGAACATATCAACCCTGGCCTAGAAGTCAGGAGGCCCACATTCTAGTTCTAACTTCACCACTTAATAGCTGTGGGTGCCCAACTTGTCAAGATGGCAAAAGAGTTGGAAGTCATGGGGACCTCTGAGGCGCACCATAAAATAGTGATAACCACTTTGCCAGCAAAAACTTTCAGCTTTATTATATGTGTACATCTTTGTATCAAAATATTAATAACAACAGTAATATCAGTATCTGAAACATTTTTAAGAAATATTAATATATTATTTCTGTTTTCTACTCATTTGCTAGTTCTTTGCTCATTTTCTCGTCTATAAAAAATCATCTCTACAAGGTCTTACCTTCTCCTTTCTCTATTCCCACCTCCGCTCCCACCCCATCCACTAATCTCTCACTGATTCTGCCAGCTGCTCTGGCTTTTTGGCTTCCTAGAACATTTCTCCCTCCTCAGAGCCTCTGGTCTTACTGTTTTCTCTGCCTAGAATTATCCTCACTTTTACTTACTTCAGGTCAAATGTCACCTTCTCAGGGCTTTCCTTGGCTTCCCCACCAAATATTCCAGCCCCATCTACACTTTCTATGCCCTTTGCCCACTTGCCCAGCTTTCTTCTCATTAGTTCTCATCACTGATATACCATTTATTTTTTCATATCTCCCCACCCCACCCTCCACTAAAATATAACCTCCATGAGGGTAGGGATCTTTGTCTGCCTCTTTGTTTCATTGCTGTTTCCCTAGTGCCAAGAATAGTACCAAGTATAGAGAAGGCACTCAGAAACTATGTTTTGGATGAAGGAATAAAGAGTAGCAGGAACCAAGTGCTGAATAAATATTTATGGGAGAAAAAAGTATAACTGAGAAAATATATCAACAATTTGCCACATGGGAAATGCTTTCATTATTGTCAATGAGCAGCTGGCACTTCAACCCAGCTCTGGAAACTCCAATGATCCCTAGGAGAGGAGTTTGGAGCCCTGGGTGTAAATGCTCTCTCTTCATATTGTGTATTCTGACTTGGATTGGCTAATCCTGTCAGCTGCCTTCCCAGTCTGTAATCTATCCTTCTGTCTGGAAATATCCAGTGATATATCACAACACAGAGTCCTCTGGAAATAAAAGTAACCACAGAGAATGTTTCCTGCATGCCAGGCTCTGTGCTTGAACATATTTCTGGCACTATCAGCAAGGCTCACAACCACCCTATGAGATGAGTACTATTCAACCCAGTTTTTCAAGTGAGGAAACTGAGCCTCAACAAGGTTGTTTCTTGCCCAAGTGCACACAGCTAAAGGTGGTAAGGCAGGGCTTTAAATCTGGATCTTAAACATTAAGCTCTACCCTTCTTCTCTCTTATCTCCCATTGTCTGTCTCCTTCCTGCCGATGAAAGTCCTCTCCCCACCCCCAAGCCTGGACATTTGTGTTCAGGGATTAAAATATGTATACGTGACCACAATGATGAGGATATATTGACATTGCAAAGAGTCCATTCCTCTCCATGAACAGAATTAATGAAGTTGGTGCAAATGAAGTAAAGTTGAACAGAAAAAAAAAAAAAACACCTGTGTTCAAATTCTGACTCAGTCAATTTACTGCAGCATATTATATAATCTGAGCCCCTGTTCCCTCGAGTGTAAAAAAGAAGGATGTTACCAACCTCACAGCATTGCCATGAGGCTGAAAATGAAATAACATTTACTAATGGACCAAGCCCAGTACAGGGATTCCCAGCTAGGTCAGTGACAAAGAATCCGCCTGCCAGTGCAGGAGACATGGGTTCGATCCTTGAGTCAGGAAGATCCCCCGGAGAAGGAAATGGCTACCCACTCCAGTATTCTTGCCTGGTATGTCCCATGGACAGAGGAGCCTGGCGGGCTACAGTCCATGAGGTTGCAAAAAAGTCAGACATGACTGAGCAAGCCCACACGCAAGCCCACTACCTGGCACCTAATAGCAGCTAAGTAAATGCTGATTTCTTTCATGCCTTTCAAACCTCAAGTATGAGTATCCTCTGTTCTATAGTTACTTCCAAACTCCAGGTCACTGGTGGGTAAGCTGCAGAGGAAGACAACTTCTCTATCTACAAGGTAGATCAAAAAGATTTGCTTTTCCCTTTTATTCATTTGCTTTCCCTGTAATTTTGATGGCTCTTACATGACAGTATGGAATTTCAAGATGTGGAAGTGACCTAAAACAAATCATACTCTTCTTAAAAATGAGAACGATCCATATATTATGTCATAATGAAGAATGCTTAATGTTTTCCTTCTGTTTGATGAGTGACAAATGACCATTCAGATCTCAATTGTGCAGATCCTAGATGAGACTAGCTAATAAAAATTAATATTGTAAAAAGCAAGTCATGTCAATTCAAGATGGAAAAAAGATTAAACCCAATACAGAATGTTTTCTATGAAAGATATGTTTCAAAATGTTTAAAGTTTCATTTTGTTGCCATGATACCATCATTTCCAACTATTTTCAGTTATCTTGAAATACTCAGTAGGGTCAAGTATATGCTATGATATCCAAGTGTTTTCCCAGGTTTATTTAAAAGCATCATTCTGCAAAGCCAACTGAATGTTAGAAGACATCTGAAGAATAATACCAAAATGAAAATATTTAGCAAAATGTCTATCCTTAGATAATGCTATAAGGATAATGCTTTAAATTTATCCAGTGCCTTTGTTCTGAGCAGCTCAAAGGGCTGTGAAATTATTATCTCATTAATCAAATAACACATTCCTAAGCTAGAATATCATGATGTGGCTGGTTAGTGGTATAGATCCAGGGGAAAAAACTCACAACCATCTCAATGTGCAGGTCCTAATACAAATCATGCTCTCTATCAAAGTACATTCCCAGGAATAGACTAATGTTTTTTTTTTTTTCTTTTATGTTCCCAACATACATATTAGGAAAGAATGCTATCATTGTCCCAAACTGGTAATGCCAAGCAGAGTGAAAATAGTAGCAGACTGAGGTCAGGAGACCCAGTTCTTGTGGAGGCTCTGTCTTTAATATACTGGATGCCCTACTATGTGCTCTTTTTCTCTCTGGACTAAACTTTTTCTTTTCTCAAAGAGAGGGTTGAATGAACCAGTGCCTTTTATACTGTCCTCACAACAAAATACTTTCTACCAACAGATAAGAATCCTTCCATACAGGACTCTAACTTCTGTATGCTTCTTGACCCACATACAGATTTCTCAGGAGGCAGGTAAGATGGTCTGGTATTCCCAAATCTCTCTAAGAGCTTTCCACGGTTTGTTGTGATCCACACAGTCAAAGGCTTTAGCATAGACGATGAAACAGAGATAAATGTTTCTCTGAAATTCCCTTTCTTTCTCTATAAATCATCGAATGTGGGCTATTTGATCTCTTCCTTTTCAAAACCCAGCTTGGCCATCTAGATACATCTGGATAACAATAGAATATTATTCAGCCTTAAAAAGGCCCAGAGTTCTAACACATACTACCACATGGATGAACCTTGCATACATTACAAACTGTGGTCTCCTGCATTGCAGGCATATTCTTTATCGTCTGAGGGAAGCCCCGAGTGGAATAAGCCAGACACAAAGCAAATATTATATGATTTCATTTATATTAAATATCTAAAATTGACAAATTCATACAGATAGAAAGTTGAATAGTGGTTGAACAGGCACTGGGGAAATGGCAATCATTTTGTAATGAGGCCTAAGATACAGTTTTGCAAGATGAAGAGTTCTGGACATGACTGATGGCAATTTTAATGTACTTAATGCTACATAAAAATGGTTAAGATGGTAAATTTTATGTTATGTGTATTTTATCACAATTTTTTAAAATAGAACAATTTAAAATTCCCACTGCTAAAGACCACTTTGAAAATAGCAAGTATAGTAAAATCCTTTCCAGAACTGAAGAATATCTATGTAAATCTGAAAAAATAATTGTACGTCAACCAGGAAAAAAGTGATTCCTTAAATTTTACTTTGTTACTGTTGGAAGATTGAGTCAATGGTGATGGATAGCAAAGAAAACCCCCATTTCTCCATACTACCAACATGAGTTTGTGTTAACCAAAAACTGTTCTCCAGAGTTTGCAGAAAGAGTTCTTGGTCACTGCTGACTTCCTTGCAGAAGTGTAGTGGTCCTGGTGATTTATTTCACATCCAAGTGACCAGTATACGAGTTGGAAAGAATTAATGTGAGTCACAAAGGTCCGTATAGTCAAAGCTATGGTTTTTCCAGTAGAGAGTTGGATGTAAAGAAGGCTGAACGCCAAAGAATTGATACTTTTGAACTATGGTGTTGGAGAAGACTCTTGAGAGTCTCTTGGACTGCAAGGAGATCAAACCAGTCAATCCTAAAGGAGATCAATCCTCAACATTCATTAGAAGGACTGATGCTGAAGCTGAAGCTCCAATACTTTGCCCACCTGATGCAAAGAGCAGACTCATTAGAAAAGACCCTGATGCTGGGAAAGATTGAAGGCAGGAGGAGAAGGGGACGACAGAGGATGAGACGGTTGGATGGCATCACCGACTCAATGGACATGAGTTTGAGCAAGCTCTGGGAGATGGTGATGGACAGGGAAGCCTGGCGTGCTGCAGTCCAGGGGGTCACAAAGAGTCAGACACGACTGAGCAACTGAACAATGAACAACAAATGTGAGTCATTATTTTTTTCCAAAGTTGTTAGATTGGAAGAGGAGAGAAGGGCAAGTGAAAATAGGATTCATACTTAAAATATTTGAGGGCTAAAGTGGCTTATAGTTATCATGAAGTAAGTTTGCTTTTGAGGGTCCACTTTAGCTAGGAGATCACGGAGTTTTGCTAGAGCTACAGCGTCCCCCTCCCAGTTCTTCCATCCATGCCTGAGGCCAGACAAGACCCAAATCCACTTCTGAGGAAAGAAATTGATATCTTTTATCCATGATTTCAGTCCACGTTATAACCCTAATTGTAAGCCTCCATACCAAAAGAGAAATAAACCTGGTACCCAGAATGATTACCTTGTTCACCATCACCAAAATTTGAAAGAAGAGACTGAAACTGTCCTTTTAGCCCTATTCTATTTTCCCACATTGGGGAAAAAAAAACAACTTGGAAATAATTCCCACTGAAAAAGAAGAAAATTGTCACAAAAATTCAACCACCCAGCTTGCGGCTGGGTGTAAGGGAGGGGGGTGGTCCATGAAGGAAACTTGGAGAAGGGGAAGGAGAGAATGGAAGGGACAAAAATATTTGCCTTGTTCTCAGAATAGGAGAGGCCCAGGTTACCAGGATCTTTATAGTCAAGCTTCCTTGTTAGGGGATTGTTTGAGGAAGGGCCCTGTAGTAATGCACTTCCTCAAAGGTTTGCCATAGGAACCTTGGTTCTGTATTTCTCTGACTTGGATGAATGTGTAAAAGTTGCCTAGCTGGGGATTTTATATTAATCACTAAATGTCCTTTAGGAGAGGATTTGAAGAATTCTCTTTAGCAAATGCATTTCAAAACAAAGCTAATTTCTCACTGAAAGCTAGCTGTGTGAAGGCCCAATTTGTTTAGAAGCATGGTGGAAAGGCTAGATGAGGAGTTAGAAAACTTGAGGTTCAGTCTTTGCTTGGTCACTTGCCAGCTGTGAGACATTAGGAGAACCAGGTCCCTGGGCCTCAGTTTCCTCATGAAATAAGAATAATAAAACCTCCCCTACAGGGTTGTTTCCAGGCCTTCTCCCAACTTGGAAAAGCAAAGGTGGAACAGGGAAGGAAGTACTGTTGATTTAATTACCAAGACAAGTTTGTGAACATTTTCTTTAACAGATTCTGAAAGCAGGAGGGAATTCTGACCATTTCATTTGATAGACAAAGTTCTAGGATTAAGTGACTTGACCACAGTCAAGAAGTTACAAAGTGGTACCAAAAAAAAAAAAAAAACAAAGTGGTACAGCTGGGATTCAAACCAAAATCCATCTGACTCCAAGTTCTCTGCTCTTTTCTCCCCACCCACTAGGTGTAAGAAGAAATGAGCTTGAAAAAGAAGCTTCTCTACCTTCTGTATCCAGGAAGGAAAAGCTAATATTTAACAACACCTATGCTGGCTCTATTGACATATGCACACCAACACAGCACAGATGCAGCAAGCAATGTCATGATTTCCAGATCAATTTTACACCATTTCCCTAAAAAGCATAGTATTACTAAAATGGCAGGTGAAGTGGATCAAATAAAGTAGAAAGAATGTTCTCTGTAGTTTAGCTGGATTCATTTAGGTAATTTCAAAGACAATACCCACTTCTTCCCCTTGTTTTGCAGCTTCAGTACTTTCATTAAAAACTCTCCTTTTAGGTATTTGCACATCTCCTCGGGATGATGCCCTCCTAGTACCTCCAAAGTCACACAACAAGATCAAGTAGAAAATCTGAATAAAACTACATACAACTGGCTCCGTGATAAGAAATGCTTGTTTAATGTGGTTTGTTTTCTTCTTAAATAAAAAGAACCTATCTTTAGCCATCAACTAGTTTGAAAAACGGACCGTCATTGCTTCTTCTGTTTTGATATTTCTCTACACTTTAAAATTTGCCGTTCTTTTCCCATGGCAAATCAAAGGTTTTATACAAAATCCTTCACGGCTAAAGTAAAGCCTTGGTTATACATCTTTCTATTCTCTGATGATTAGGGCTGTGTTTTTGTTATGGTAAATAAGTATCTCATAGAAGTTCAGAAGGTCCTTTCTAGTAATTGTTTGCAAAGGCTCTGAGAAAAACAGTCTCTTCCTAACCCTTATTTTAGACCTATCAATTCTTTTCTCCAGGAATCCTTGCACTAAGAAGCATAAGATAAGCTTTGTAACAAAGTTGGATGGTTTGGACTCTTAGGTAAATGAGTGGCCTTTTCAAGAAGATACTCTTGTTGGAGGAGAAAGATGTTCTGCACAATTAATGTTTGCAAGAGGGTCATTGAATAGGTCAAATTTTAACTGGTGGCAATATATCACTCAGCATCCATTGGTGAGCTGATGAAAGCATCTGATTGGCCTCAGCCATATGAACCCAAAGGCAGGAATTTCTGAACCTTGCAAGGAGAGAGGAACAGTGGGGGACAGCCTCTGAAACAGCTCTAAAATGTAGCAGCCCTAAACCCCCAGTGATTCCACCCTTAAAACTGATGGCTAAACAAGCAAGCACTTTTTAGCCAGTCACTCATTCTTCCTAAGTCTGTTGACCAAAAGAAGGTTCCCCTGCACAGAACAAGAGAATGAAACAGTGTAATAATTCTGCACCTGAGCCTCACTATAGCTGGATCGTTAGCCCCATCCACCCCACCCACGGACTCTCACAGAAAGATGGAAATCAGAACAACCTAAGAGTGCATTTGAAATCTTGCAAAATGTCAGAAATGGAAAAAGGGGACTTAGATTTCAAGTCTAAACCCTCCTCTCAGTTTTTCAGATGAGGAAACCAAAACCCCCGAAGGTGAGTTGCCAGAGTGCACAAAAGTTTCCTTCTAACTCTAGACTTTTACTATTTAGTCAGTATTTTGTCCCACTTTCAAAGGGAAAATGTCAAGACTTTTGGTTTAATATTAAAATTAAAGCTTAAAATTAACTCTCTCCTTACTTCATAGTTTTGTCTCCAGGAGCTCTGTGAAAGCAAAGTCCTCGCCTGCTCACCCCCACCCCCACCAGAATCCCTAGCTTAACAGTTCCTGTTTTCTCACTAGGCCCTCCTTCCAGCTTTCTGTCTCCTCCCCTCCATAAGGGTAGGCCCAATTACTTGCTAGCCCACTTAGCATAGCAAAGAGCCGCAGTCCAGAAATGAATGTTGTGTGGAAAACCCAGAGGGCCCCCAGTTGATGCTTTGTTCCTCCCAGCTGTGCTTACTTCCCAAGCAGAGCTGCAATCCCCACCGCTGTGCCTTCCTCCAGGTTTGGGTCTAGCCTCGAGGATACTATTATTACATAATTTTGCATTGTATCTCAAGGAAAAAAAAAGGAATGAAGGGAAAAGCCTACACCTCTCATTCCATTTCCTTCCTTGGAAAAGTGGCTATCCTCCTCCAGGCTGTTCTGTGAACTGGGCCTTGCCCAGGACAATAGGCTTCTGAGGACAAGGTGATTAGGCCGGCAGTGCAGCGTGTTTGATTAGCACCAACCAGCTCTTTGTAGAGGGACAATATCAGGCCATACAGTAACAAGATCACGTCTTTTGATTTGGGTTCGCTCCCTCTGTTGATACAATCCATTATCCTGTTTGCCTTTCTTACTACACCAAGGCACTGCACCAAGGGCTTCAAGGAGTTTTTCTATAATAACCTCCAAATCCCTCAGCACCTGCCTTCTGCCGAAGAACCTCCCTCTTCACATTGGTGCTTTTCTTTGTCCTTTCAAGATCACTTTGAATAGTTAGGTAAAGCGATACTCCCATCCTGCGGAAAAAGAAAACTAGGGCAACAACTACAGGGCCTCATATTTAATAAGAAACAAAATTAGGCAAAGCTATTGAGTCACTGTTTGCATAACCCTTTTCCTGCTGCCCTTGTCTTAGTTTCACCGCACCCCACACCATCTTCTCGGCTGTTTAAATAGGTTTGATGAAGAAAGGGAGACAAGTTCCAGAGCTTGGAGCAGCTGCCAAGATATTCAGTAACAAACTTGCCTTCACAAAGGCAACCAGAACATCAATTTGTTAAAAACACACACAATCGGTATGATGCCACCTATCTCAGGGCCCTAAACTCCCGAAATCCTAAAGCAGAAAACTGCACCCACCCAGAATTTGTCCAGGCTCGCCAAAGTTCCGTTAGAAATTACATAAGATGAATGGAATCTCTTGAATTTTAAAGGGCCCTCCCCAACCTTGAAAACCTATTCACATTTGAAAGGCATTCGCTTTTGAAAATATTTCATATCCCGAAACTTTCAAGGAAAAAAACTTGATGAAATCATTTAGGGCCTGTGCTAATAGCACTGGCTAGTAGATAAGGGACCATGGAATATCAGGAATCAGGACTTGGGAAAGAATGGGTTGTATTTTTGTGTGGCAAACCCCTTTAAGCTCTGGCAGAATTCACATAACACAGTACCTTGTTTTCCACCACCCCTCCCCCCTCCAGCAACCCCTGCCTTAGCATCTTACGTGTGTTTATGCGAGACACTCCTGCTTAATTATGATTCATTCCAATTTGGACTGTAATTAGAAGGCAAATTAATAATTTAGAGGGGAAAAAAGGCTTGGGTCCTTTTCTCCTCCCTTCATTCCTAGGTCAGCCGGCTCATTTATGAATTAGTGCTCAAGCGGCCTGAATAGCAGAGAATGCATGTTTGACTAAATCCTCTAAGTATGAAAGCTCTTCACACCATTTGGTCTTGAACTGATCCAATAGCGAGGTGTAACCACTAGTGACAATAAAGCGCCATCTGGCAAAGTGAACTCTAGGCAAACAATGACAAGCAGAAGTGAAAAGAATAGCAATGATTTCCACAAACATGTGAAATACTATAAACTGTGGGATTTAGCAGCTTCCTCCCGAGGCAAGTAAACAAATGCAACACTTCGGTGGAGGCGCTGATGTGTGGGGCTCCGTCTCTGGGAGCGGGCTAGACTCCATTTGCATTTAGCTAGGGAAAAATGTATGCAGATTGGCGAACAAAAAAATATATAAGCACTACTAACCAGACGTCACTTTTCCTTCACTCTTTACTGTCAGGGTGATGTACTGGAAGTCTTTATTTCTTTCAGCTTGGGCCTCTCGGTGCCTCATTCTCCTTCCAGCCTGTTCTCATGCCTTTCTCATCACCTGCTGAGGCCTTGATCACGGACAGAGCAGACGAGCAGCGGGGGGACAATTAGAGAGGAGTTCAGACTTTGATCATTTGACCATATGTGAATACAACAGCTGACCACATGTTTTAAAAGACAACTAACTTAAATGTATTTTTTAAAAATCACAAAGCAAGCACAGATACTGAAATTTACATTTTAATTATCCGGCACAAGGCAGCATTCAACTTTTTTTTCAAAATATTTAATATGGAAAAATACATCTTGCCACTTCAAAATAGGAAGGGAAAGCACTTTTCTGTGTTTCCTCCCCACCCCCAGCTTTTGCTCCCCCCTCAAAATGTGTTCCCTTTCAGCAGAACATTTAACCACTGTGGATGGTGAAGAATTCTGTGCCGGAGATTTCAAAAGACACATTCAAAGCTGCCAAAAGTTGAGTATGATTACTAAAGGCAAATTAAGCTTAAAAGAAGCACAATCATTTATTTTTAAAACATGATTTTATAGAAAAAAATATCTGTGCAGCACTGCTGCACCAAAACTGCAATACCAAAAACTGCTTTTTTTTTAAACAGAGCATATTCTATGGTTTAGCTTCACTTCCCCAATTCTTTAAAATGACCATTACAAAATTGTAAAATGTATATTCTAAACAGTGTGAAAATAAAAGAACTTTATTGTCAGTAAAATAAAGCTATATAATATTTGGTTAGCTGGAAGACTCTCACTGCAGCAGCCTTGCAGAAATGAAGGTTTATTTGTGGTTAATTCTGTCAAAACATTGTCACTTCTTTTCTGGTTCTCTTTAAAGTATCACAGTCTGGCTAGGTGAAATGCGGACATACTCTATCTAGCTTAGAGCCAGTTCGCTTGTGTTTTTGTATGCAATTGATGATTTATCAGTTGCTTCTGGAGATATTGGGCCCTCCTTATCTTCTCCACCTACTAGATAATTAACATATTCATGAACTGGTTATTTACTCTCAAATAGGAGGATAATAGAAAAATAACACTAATTGTTTTGACAGCAGTTTACTTAAGAGTTATCTGGGGGAACAAATGTTTCTTTTGTAGTGTTAGGAAGACAAGCATTTATCTATGTATTAAGTTTATTTTTGTTCTTATGGTAGACAAACAAAACTAATCTAGAATAGGGAAAAATTCTAGAAGAAATAATTTAAGTGAAATTTTATCTGACATTCCCCCAAATATTTTGATAGTCCGTTTATTTCATCAGTTGAGCAATGTGGCATACATTGTAATCACTACATGTAATAATGTATTTATTCATTATCTGTACTCCATTGTATTTTCAAAATATATATTACCCTTTAATTAAAAAAGAATCCCACCTTGTTGTATTTTACTTTGGTACTATCTTAAATGTAGTTGGTTTTTACATTCATTATCCCATGAGCTTTAAGCACGAGGATTCTTATTTTAGCACAAAATGCATTTTTACTTTGAAAAAGTTAATGTTTAAGACAACCTTTGAAACAAACATTCCTTAAAAATTGTATTCCTTTCTTAAGTGCAAGTATCTTTACCAGGTCTTCTGTGTTAGCTTGAGAGCCAGGGCATGTCATAGCCGTCTCTGGGCCTATTTCCTCTTCTGTAAACAAGTTAGTAAACTATTTGATCTCTAAGCGCTCTTCCAGCTCCAAAGAACCTCAGATTCTATCATTTTCCTACCAAAATGAAAACATGTTCATGCCTGTTTCTTTCTTTCCTTATTGAAATGTTCCCTGTAGTGTGGAGAGATGGGTGAATGGACCAATCTTTTTATCTACTATGTGCCAGGCATTTTGCAGATATTATCTCCTTTAATCCTTACAACCACCCTGCAAAGTAAGCATTATTATCTCCATTTTATAGATGAGAAAACAGAGGCCCATAGAGGCTACATACCTTACAACAAGCCCTATAGCTAGAAAGTTGTAGAACCAAGACCTATCATTAGATAGGCATTCTCATTATTACACAACACTCCCTCACAGAAAGATAATGGGTATCAGAAGATTAAGTTTCTAGCCCCACTTTATCACTGATTTCCTGAGACAAATCCTCTACCTCAATTTCCTTAGCCCATATAGGCGTTGTAAGTCCAGGATCCTATCACCTACCTCATTATGTACAGAGACAAAATCAGAAGGGCAATAGTAAACAAAAGGCAAACCAAGTACTTCCTCCACGATGACAGGAGACATTGTCCTTGCAGGTGACAAGGACATGGAACCACCCTTTCTGAACACAAAACAGCATTTGGTGGTAGAACTGGAATACTGAAAAAATAACTTCAATTATGGCAGCATTCTTTTTTTTTGAGCACTGTTTTATTTTTTATTTTTTAATTAATTTATTTATTTTAATTGGAGGCTAATTACTTTACAATATTGTGGTGGTTTTCGCCATACATTGACATGAATCAGTATGGCAGCATTCTTTAATGACGTTTCTTAAGGTTAAAAGACTTTTCCACAAACTAGGAAAATTCTGGGAAACATAATTCAATTGCTTCTTTTGAATTGAAATAGAATCTATGGAGAAAGAAAATCCTACAAAATGGAAGAAATTGAAAAGTCTATCCTGTAAACATGCTTTATTTAAAGTTCATATGCACTTAGTTTCAAAGTGAACACAGAGAAAATCAAGTGGATTTGAACGTAACCTTCTAATCTTTTGAGCCACTGGCAAATATGGGGTAACTTCCCAGAAAGTCCATATTTAAACCAAGATTTTGGTAAGAAGTACATTTTTTAAAAAATTTTAAGGCATTATTTAAGACACAGAAATAGTCTCTGTGTGCCAGAGAGCAGGAGCACCCCAAGAGAAAGAAAATGGGACAGGCTCAAGAATTTGGGATGCCAGGTAAGAAAGGTTGTTAAGAGCTATAGATGGGGACTATGAGCATCTCCTTCAATTGCTGCTATTTTGTAATTTTCCTGTTGGTCATTTTTGACCTTTTTGTTTCTTTTGTCTACTTTTCTTTAATGATTTGCTATAAAAACCTCCCAGCTTTGTTTGTACATTTTTGAGACCTAGACTCCCTTGGAGAATCTGAAGAAGGTTATGAAACATCATCCCATCCCTCCCCTAGTCAGTGAAAAATGCACAGAAACATAAACAATTTGCGTAAAATTTCTTAAGAGTCCACCGCCTATCCAAGATCCTGAAGTTATGGTGACATATTTAATAAAAGTTAAGGTACCAATGCACCATTTTCAGCTATCAGATTGGCAATAAGTAAAAGGCTCAACAATTCCTAGTGTGGTTAAAGAAGAAAGTTCACATACCACTGATGGAAGTATAGATTGGTGACAACTCTTCAGAGTTATTTAAATGCACACACTCTGACCTAGTATATCCAACCCTGGAAAGCGACATCAATGTCTGTTGATAGGGAAGACTGCTTAAATGAAGGTAGGAATATTTCTGGTTGATGATGGATGTCACATTTTTAAGCAAAGGCAGTATTCCCTCTCCCTATGAGTCACTGTGGTGAGTGGCTACAGTTGAGAGGTGGGGAGCTGAAGTTCATACTAGGGGTTTAGCTGTGAGTTACCTAATGGGCCTCCTTATAAGGCAATTAGTGAGACAATGAGGGCACCTGTGAGGCAGTCCTGAAGGGCTGTACTATTAGGGTATTTCAACAGTGGTTCTTAATCTTTTGGGGTTCAAAGACTCCTTTGAAAATCTAATGAGAGCTAAGGACTTCTCTAGAAAATGCACATATGCACAAATTTTGCATATACGTTCAGGGAATTCTTGGGCCCCCTGAAGTGGGTTCCTGGACACCAGGTGATCCTTGCCTTGGGCTTCAAACAAAGAAAATCCTTTTGAGGGAGGTCAGTAGGGAAAAACAACTATATGCAGCTAAGGACAGAGAATCCTACACCCACGTGTAGATTCATTTTAAATTCCTGATTTCATACCTCAAATGAATCCTCAAAGAATTCGTGAATGAATCCTTGCACCGAAATCCTACTATATTTCTTTAGAAATCTCTCCTATTTTCTAAGACAACTATTTCAAGTCTATTTCTACCTCCTACCTTCATTAGCTGCAACCTTGCCACTTAGCTCAATGAGAAAATAGAAGCCATCAAACAAAAACGACTCCTCCTCCTCTTTACTAACCTACAAACCAAACATTTCTTCCTCTAGGTATGACTGAGGAAACGCCTTTCCCAACCAAAGCCAACTCTGCCACTCATGCTTCTGGGTTCCTTTCTCACCTACTTTTTCCAAGGTCTTATAATCAGAATAAAATTAAAACTCTGCTGTGGCTCACAAGGATAACACATGATCTGATTTAAATTTAGCAGACGACACCCTTATTGGTGTGCATAAATCTGGATTTGGGGAGGCATAAGAGGGAAATCTGGGAGACCAGATATTTATTAAGTACCAGGCACTGTTTGGTGAGGGTTTTCCTGGTGGCTTAGATGGTACAGAATCTGTCTGCAATTCAGGAAATGCCGGTTTGATCCCTGGGTCAGGAAGATCCCCTGGAGAAGGGAATGACTACCCTCTCCAGTATTCTTGCCTGGAGAATTCCATGGACAGAGGAAACTGGCAGGCTACAGTCCATGGAGTTGCAAGAGTTGAATATGACTGAGCAACACACACACACACACACACACAGTCTGTTTGGAGGGGATAAAGTAGCAAGCAAAGCCAGCATGGCCAATGTCTTATGGAGCTTGTAGTTGAATAGAGAAGTGAAGGTGCAAAGTGAATGGGACAGGCTCTATAATTTATTCAGAACCCCGCATAACAAGTGAACCAAACCACAAATTCCACACTCTCTTGAAAATCTTACTGTGACTGTTATTGTAGACAAGGTTCTCAAAAAATTTCACAACATGAGGCTTGGTTCAGAGGTTACATGAAAACATGACCTACATGGATTTTAATTAAACAACAACATAATGTCCACCAAGCAAAAATTTCTGATAAGTGATCAAAGAAAAACACCTTAAAATGAAATACACTAAAACAGTATTTGAAGTTGTATTTAAAAGTCAAGATTACAGAAGATTTTAAATTTTATTTGTTTTACATATTTTCTAACATTTTTTTTCTAATAAGTTTGAAAAGTTTAGCTGTATTAAGCACTCCAAAGAGAAAAGGTAAAAATGTTATTAATATTGTTAAGTGAAATAAGCAGGTTATAAACCTAGCATGATTGTGATAACATAAGCTATAAGAGGACAGACAAAGATTTGTGGATTGATAAGCAGAAATGAAAGTAGCTAGACTGGGTTTTGGAGTCAGAATACTTGGTTTAGCAAGTTTCTTGAAATCTCTGTGCCTCTGTACCTCTGTTTTCCCAGCTGTAAAATGGTCATAATAATTGTCCCTGCCTTATAAGGTTTTTGTGACAATTAAATGAGTTAATATATATAAAATGGTTAGGCAGAGCACAAAGAAATTTTAGGGCAATAAAAGTATTCTACGTGATACTGTAATGATGGATACATGTCATTATACTGTTGTCAAAACCCATAGAATGTACAGCACCAAGCTTGAAGAGTAACGTAAACTATGGACTTTGGATGGTTGTACTGTGTCAGTGCATGTTCATCAATGTAACAAATGTCCTAGTCTAGGGGAAGATGTTGATAATAGGGGAGGATGTGCCTATGTGGGACAGGGGTTAGATGGAAACTCTTTGTCTATTCCCCTCAATTTACTGTGAACATTGTTTCTCTAAAAATTAAAGTCTATTAAAAAATATTCAATACACTGACCGTCACATAGGAAGCGTTCAATAAATGCTAGTTATTATTTTATTACTATGACTACTATGTTATACTCAGGGTCCTAGTAGGTATTCAGCATTACTGGTAAATAGTTGCCACAGTGGTTGCTTTCTTCTGCTTTAGACCTCTGTGCTGGGCTACAGATCTGATCACCTGAGGAGAATTCCCACTAAACTACCTACCCCACCCTCTCCATTGTCTATCTGTAGCCCCAGAGCAGCAGCACTTAGGCCTCCCCATTGTACTGTCTGTTTTCCTGTCTTCTCATTACTTCATTGAAAGCTCCCCTGGGGCAGTGAGCCCAGATTTCAAACTTCCTCTCCTATTCATACCACACTGAGCAACCCAGAGACTGGGGTCTAAGAATGAGCAGCCTCTTTCTGAGCCCTTCTCCCAATGAAACCATTATTATCATGCTATTATGGAGTTTGAACTGTGGTGCTGGAGAAGACTCTTGAGAGTCCCTTGGACTGCAAGGAGATCCAACCAGTCCAT
This sequence comes from Moschus berezovskii, assembly GCF_049115385.1. NCBI lineage: Eukaryota > Metazoa > Chordata > Mammalia > Artiodactyla > Moschidae > Moschus > Moschus berezovskii. Next base: position 127,934,296 of record NC_142488.1, on the reverse strand, counting down.
TCTAAAGGAGATCAATCCTGGGTGTTCTTTGGAAGGACTGATGCTAAAGCTGAAACTCCAATACTTTGGCCACCTCATGCGATGAGTTGACTCACTGGAAGAGACTCTGATGCTGGGAGGGATTGGGGGCAGGAGGAGAAGGGGACGACAGAGAATGAGATGGCTGGATGGCATCACCGACTCTGTGGACATGAGTTTGAGTGAACTCCGGGAGTTGGTGATGGACAGGGAGGCCTGGCGTGCTGCGATTCATGGGGTCGCAAAGAGTCGGACACGACTGAGCGACTGAACTGAACTGAACTGAACTGAGGGGGCTTCCCAGGTGACACTAGTGGTAAAGAACCCACCTGCCAATGCAGGAGACTTAAACAGACATGAGTTCGATCCCTGGGTCAGAAAGATCCCCTGGAGGAGACCATGGCAACCCACTCCAGTATTCTTGCCTGGAGAATTCCATGGACAGAGAGGTCTGGCAGGCTACAGTCCAAAGCGTCACAAAGAGTCAGACACGACTGAAGCACCTGAGCGCGCAGGCACACGTAGAATACTAGTGAGAGAAGAAACAAACTCCGCAAAGTTTTCCAAGGAGATTATCTGTATTATTTGCCACTTAAGCTTACCCTTACCAGTCAGAGTCCCAAATAAAAATATAAAGACTTCTACAATTCTCTCTTTCTCTCTATTTATCTTCCACTCTCACATGTATACATGTAAATGTGTATGTGTGTATATATATGTATATATATCATACATCATGTTATACAACTATATCATGGAATTAGGATTCAGATGTTTTTCTTGTCTCTATTTTTCAGTATTCTATATTTCTGACTATTTCTTATTTATCATGGGAAATCCTCAATCAAAATAAAAGAGAATTTGATATAGAGATCCAGGGAGGAGAAAAGCCACTGTAAACAAGTAGGTCATAGCATGGAGAATAGACACATGAAAACTGAAAAAAAAAAAAAAAAGGCTTCAACTCACTTTCCTCCAAGCTCTAGCAATCCATATCCAGAATGCTAATTTGGATAATATAGAAAAATTTCATTGGGAATTGGAACTGGTCAGACTGGGTTTGACAACTGTTTCTCAAATTGTTTAACTTCTCAGAGCTTCAATTTATCTATATGGGGACAACAGTACCTACTTCCCAATTTTCAGTTCAGTTCAGTTCAGTCGCTCAGTCATGTCCGACCCTCCACGACCCCATGAATCACAGCACGCCAGGCCTCCCTGTCCATCACCAACTCCCGGAGTTCACTCAAACTCATGTCCACAGAGTCGGTGATGCCATCCAGCCATCTCATTCTCCGTCGTCCCCTTCTCCTCCCGCCCCCAACCTTTCCCAGCATCAGAGTCTTTTCCAGTGAGTCAACTCGTCGCATGAGGTGGCCAAAGTATTGCAGTTTCAGCTTTAGCATCAGTCCCTCCAATGAACATCCAGGATTGATCTCCCTTAGAATGGACTGGTTGGATCTCCTTGCAGTATAAGGGACTCTCAACTGTGAGGATTATATGAATTATTTCTAAAATATGCAATGTGGAGAATCTCTAAAAAATGTTTTATCTAAATTAGCAGTCCCCACATTTTTAAATTTGAGAGTAACTTTTAAATGTCAAATATTTCATAGACCCTCCTACACACAGACACACTCACACACATTACTAGTGGATTGAGAAAGTACGGGACAAAAAGCTACTACATAGTTCACATCTACTAGGATGGCTTACCAAAAAAAGTTCGGGGAAGTAAGTGTTGGTGAGGGTGTAGAGGAGTTGGAACCATTGTACATTGTTGGTGGGAATGGAAGATGGTATAGTCACCATGGAAAAACAGGTTGGTGGTACCAGAAAAACATGGAAATACCATAAGACCTGGCAGTTCCACTCTGAGGTATATACCCAAGAGAAATGAAAACAGAGAATTAGATATTCATATGCTAATGTTCATAGCAGCATTATTGACAATACCCAAAAGATGGAAACAACCCAAATGTCTATCAACAGAGGAACAGACAAAATATGGCATATATATACAATGGAATATTATTCAGGTATAACAAGGAATGAAGTTCTACATGTTACAACATGGATGAATCTTGAAAACATTATGCTGATTGAAATGTCAGGCACAGGACAAATATTGTATGATTTGACTTACATGAAATATCCAGAATAGGCAAATCCATAAAGGCCAATATATAAGAGGTTAACAGTGGCTGGGAGAGAAAAGAGTGGAGAGCTATTTCTTAATGGGTACAAAGTTTCTGTTTGGGATGACAGAAACATTCTGAAAACAGATAGTAGTAATAGTTGTACAACATAGTGAATGTAATTAATGAGACTGAATTGTACATTTAAAATGGTTAAAATGATAAATTTATGTTATATATAGTTTACTATAATTTTTTAAGTGAATTAAAAATTACTGTGAATTCATTAGTGCCTTCCACATAAATATGATGGATATTTATTATTTCATCTGCATATGGATTTGTGGACCACTTACACAGATTCTAGTGTATTCAAGGGTGTATACAAGTGCTTTCTCAGTAAATGTGTCTCTTTAGCACAATATCCAAGCACCAGTTCATATGAGCCAATTAGGGACTTTGTGAATAAATGAGTGTGTGTGTGTGTGTGTGTGTGTGTGTGTATGAGGGAAAGGCTGTAGCAGATAAGTGTTATAAAAAACAGAAAGGGCCTGTCCCTGAATCCTGCCTAATTGCTTCCTTTCAGGAGAAGCACGGAGGACAGAGCAGCCTGTCGTTTGCCTCATGCTGGCTCCCGCAGGTGCAAAGGGAGGACTACTGCGAATGCAACAGAGATGTGCCAGGCTGCACAGGGCACACAGATAAGCAGGTCAGGAGCCTCCAGAGCTGTCAGTCTAGTGCCTTTCATGAGCCTTAAAAGTGAATCAGAAAGAAAACAAAGAAGGGTCACTCTTAAGATCTGTGTTTCTCGCCATAGCTGAAAGTAAATATGAGGCATCTGGGAGAAACAAAGCCTATATTCAAAAAGTTTACATAAAGCTGAACAGGACAGAGAGGTTCGGAAGGTAGTCAGAGATGATACACAATAAAAAAGGAGACAAAGCATCCTTTCAAAATATATTGAGAGTTTCAGCTGCTCATCATTCAGTGAGAGTTAATGAATCTAAATTCCTATGTTGCCATCAGTACTAAACATTAGCACAAGATGATTCCTTTTCTCTTCACTCTTTAAAAATTAACCAAAAGTGCAAGCTGACTTCTTCATTTTAAATGGGTTTGCTTTTTCCTCTGAAATGTGCGTGTGAAAATGTATTCAACTAAAAGATGTCATTGATCATTTTTTAGAGTTGCTTGAAGTTGCTTTTCGTGGCCATACTTTAATCAGCATTGGAAGCATTTCAGACACATTCATGGCATTCTCTGATTTCACTAAAGCTTACCTATTAATAAAAGGACAAATTTCTTTATAGTTATTGCAAAATTTGCCAAAACCCAAAATTCTATTAAGTGATACCTATTTTTCCACTTGATTTACATTATAAGATTGGAGATATGTTTTGCTTGTGAAGAAATTGATGCTTCTATAAAATCAAACTGCCCTTTATACTACAGCAATTCTTTTTTTGTAAAAAAAAAAAAAAAAAGCAACACTCAATATATATCTGTGTGTGCATACATAAAGTTCTGAAAGAATGTACAACCAACTTTTGCTGTGGTTACTTCTAGGGAGGCATGTGGGTTGGGAAACAGGTAGAGTGAAATGTGAATGGGGATTTTTACAGTTTATATTTTCTGTATTCTTTTAGTTTATTTACAATGAGTATACAGTTAATAACTTAAAAATAAAGACAAATGAAAGAAAAAAAAAAGACAAATGATGTTCCATGGATTGTGGGTGGTGGTAAACTAATAAAATATCACTTATAACACCAAGCAAAGTAATTTATTTAAAAAAATTTGTATTTTATATAGGAATATAATTGATTAACAATGCTGTGTTAGTTTTAGGTGTGCAGCAAAGTGATTAATATATGTAAATAATTACATATATTAATTATATAATAAATATATAAATTATTTATAAATAAATACGTTAATTAGCACTCATCATCCAGTTGCAATAATTATCAGTTCCTGGCCCATCTTGTTTCTTTTTTTTTTCCCCTGTGGGCTTTATTTATTTATTTTTATTTTATTGGAGACAAATTACCTTACATTAATATGTTGGTTGGTTTTGCCATACATTGACACGAATCCACCCCGGGTGTACATGTGTTCCCTTTCTTGAACCCCACTCCCACCTCCCTCTTCCCCATATCCTCCCTCCAGGTCATCCCCGTGCACCAGCCCCAAGCATCCTGTACCTGGACTGGTGATTCATTTCACATATGATAATATACATGCTACAGTGCCATTTTCCCAAATCATCCCACCTTCACCCTCTCCCACAGAGTCCCAAAGACTGTTCTATACACCTATGTCTCTTTTGCAGTCTCGTATACAGGGTTAAGGTTACCATCTTTCTAAATTCCATATATATGCGTTAGCATACTGTACTGATGTTTTTCTTTCTGGCTTACTTCCCTCTGTATAATAGGCTCCAATTTCATCCACCTCATTAGAACTGATTCAAATGCACTCTTTTTGATGGCTGAAAAATACTCCATTGTGTATATGTACCACAGCTTGCTTATCCATTCGTCTGCAGATGGACATCTAGGTTGCTTCCATGTCCTGGCTATTATAAACAGTGCTGCAATGACCATTGGAGTACATGTGTCTCTTTCAATTCTGGTTTCCTCGGTGTGTATGCCCAGGAGTGCGATTGCTAGATCATATGGCAGTTCTATTTCCAGTTTTTTGAGGAATCTCCACACTGTTCTCCATAGTGGCTGTACTAGTTTGCATTCCCACCAACAGTGTAAGAGGGTTCCCTTGTCTCCACACCCTCTCCAGCATTTATTGCATGTAGACTTTTGGATAGCAGCCATTCTGACTGATGTGAAATGGTATCTCATTGTGGTTTTGATTTGTATTTCTCTGATTATGAGGGATGTTGAGCATTTTTTCATGTGTTTGTTAGCCATCTTTATGTCTTCTTTGGAGAAATGTCTTTTAGTTCTTTGGCCCATTTTTTGATTGGGTCATTTATTTTTCTGGAATTGAGCTGCAGGAGCTGCTTGTATATTTTGGAGATTAATCCTTTATCAGTTGCTTCATTTGCTATTATTTTCTCCCATTCTGAAGGCTGTCTTTTCACCTTGCTTATAGTTTCTTTTGCTGTGCAGAAGTTTTTGATTTTAATTAGGTCCCATTTGTTTATTTTTGCTTTTATTTCCAATATTCTGGGAGGTGGGTCTTGGAGGATCCTGCTGTGAGTTATGTCGGAGGAGTGTTTTGCCTACGTTCTCCTCTAGGAGTTTTATAGAATCTGGTCTTACATTTAGCTCTCTAATCCATTTTGAGTTTATTTTGGTGTATGGTGTTAGGAAGTGTTCTAGTTTCATTCTTTTACAAGTGGCCGACCAGTTTTCCCAGCACCACTTGTTAAAGAGACTGTCTTTTCTCCATTTTATATTCCTGCCTCCTTTGTCAAAGATAAGGTGTCCATAGGTGCGTGGATTTATCTCTGGGCTTTCTGTTTTGTTCCATTGATCTATATTTCTGTCTGTATGCCAGTACCATACTGTCTTGATGACTGTGGCTTTGTAGTAGAGCCTGAAGTCAGGCAGGTTAATTCCTCCAGTTCCATTTTTCTTCTTCAAGATTGCTTTGGCTATTCGAGGTTTTTTTGTATTTCCATACAAATTGTGAGATTATTTGTTCTAGTTCTGTGAAAAATATCGTTGGTAGCTTGATAGGGATTGCATTGAATGTATAAATTACTTTGGGTAGTATACTCATTTTCACAATATTTATTCTTCCAATCCACGAACACGGTATATTTCTCCATCTATTACCATCTTGTTTCATTCATACCCCCTCATACACTTAAGCAGACACACAACTAAATTTGTTAAAGCTAAATCCTCACATTATATAATTTTATTTGTACATATTTTACACATTCAAGCTGAAACTATAGAACAGCGTAAGCAACTTTTGAGGATCATACCAGTTCCCTAAAGAAAATATGTTTTCATAAAGTAAGAGAAGGCAAGTTTTACAAGGACAGGAATGTGATTTTCTGAGACTCAACATGACCCTCTTATTCTAACTGTAAATCATCCAAATCTAGTCTACTTAATCAATGACTAAGAAAATGCAGTCAAATAGGGCGGAACCAAGGAACAGCAGGTAAGTTAGAAAAATGAGTTCAAGAAAACACATCTCTCCATCTGCCACTTCTGAGCCTTACAGCAAAGCGTGCAAATACTCCTTTTCTTGCCAGTTAATTCTTCACAGCTAGCTCTAAGCATTTGAGAGAGGAAAAAATAGTTGCTGCAAACTGACAAAATGACTGATGAATTATTCATGTAGCCACTGAACTGAAATCTGCAACCTATAGCTTCCCTGAGCTTCTTCATGACAGGTGAATATAGCACGAAGCATGCTTTAAAATTTACACCCAGGCTTATCCCATGTAATCCGCATTGTCCACCTTCCCGGATTGCTGGAGACTCTAAAGTCCCTCCCTCAGAGCTGAGGAGTGGCCTGGCTAGATGCCCAGTTCTCCCTGTCCCACCACACACTCTTACTTCTGCTCAAGAATCCATTTCTGGCCTGTGGCTCTTGAGGTTAATAAGAGTTTAATCTTTCTGGGCTTCTGCTTCCTCATCTGTAAGATGGAGGTGAAAATGCTTACCGCAGTTGTGCCATAGAACTGTGTGAGTGAAATGAATATTGTATGTGAAAGGACTTTAACATAGGTCACTTATTAAACAATTATTCATTCCAGTTGCTGCCAGAACCTCTTCAAAGCACAAGCAACTTTTAGCCTAGGTGTTGCCTTGGCTCCTGACCTCTAACATCTTGCCCCATGTAAAAGTCCTTTTCTCACTGGCAAAGCCAATTAACAATTCCCAAGAAATAAAAATAGAATCTGGGTAATAAAGTCTAACCTTTTTCTTTTCCTTTGTGCTCAGTCTAGTTTCACTTGTTCAGGAGTACTGCATGCAGAGGCCTGGCACCAGGTACTTCAGAACAGAGTTCTTGAGGCAGAATGGCTACCCCAGTACCTCAGTTCAAGATGGCGGCTGTGAGCTGTGTTTTGAATCCCTGCGCACAACACTGCGACCTGGAGCTGTGAGCAACACATCTGCACTGGACTCACAAGAACTCAGACCCCACACCTCCCCACTACGGAGAACCCTACAAAGCAGCCCCGCCCTCAGCCTTTCAGGGAGAGCATGTGCTCTAGACAGAGCTACCATCTCTCCATTCTTTGATCACCAGAATAATAACAAAGCTTTCCTTTTCTTCTAAACAGAGCTCCATCTCATTCTATTGATTAGAATGACAACAGGCTGGAGGAAGGATCTTTGCTGGGGGATGACTCAAAAGGGTTGGCAACACTTTGGCTTTAAAGTTTTAAAAATCCTTTTGAGTCTTTTCCTTAGGCTCCTGAAGCTGACTGAAAAACAGTGAACCTTACCATCATCCCTGATGTGTATCAAGTCAACATTCACCAACCGAAACAATTGTCTAACAATTGATCTATGTTAAAGTCCTCACATGCACACTATTCATTTTACCCACATGATTCTGTGGCACAATTGTGGTATTTTTACCTCCATCTTACAGATGAGGAAAAAGGGCTTCCCTGGTGGTTCAGATGGTAAAGAGTCTGCCTGCAGTGCAGGAGACAAGAGACTCAATCCCTGAGTCGGGAATATCTCCTGGTGAAGGAAATGTCTACCTGCTCCAGTGTTCTTGCCTGGGAAATCCCATGTACAGAAGAGCCTGGTGGGCTACAGTCCATGGGGTCTCACAGAGTTGGACACAACTGAGCGACTTGCACTACAGAGGACAAAGCAGAAGCCCAGAAAGATTAAGTGACTTGACAAAGATCTCACAGCTATAGAAGATAATCAAGTTTGAACCCAGGTCTTCTAATTTCTGGGGCTTCACAGGCGGTGATAGTGGTTAAGAATCCATCCGTCAATGAAGGAGACATAAGAGACATAGGTTCAATTCCTGGGTTTGGAAGATCCCCTGGAGGAGGGCCTAGCAACCCACGCCAGTATTCTGGCCTGGAGAATCCCATGGACAGAGGAGCCTCCTGGCTACAGCCCATAGGGTTACAAAGAGTCAGACACGACTGAAGTGACTTTGTTATTGTTGCTTCTGATTTCTAGTTTATTGCCTTTTCTACTAAAACAAAGACTGACAATCTTTGGGCCAATCCAGCATCCAAACATGTGTGACTGACACCTTAAAGTCATTAAAAAAAAGCTAGATCATTTGAAAAATGGTAAGATAGTAGCCACACTGTGCCTGCATTTCCAAAGGTCAGTCATGTGGCTGCAGCTGAGGAATTTCTGGCCTCTGAGGACAGAACACATTATTTCCATTTCACCCTAGTCTCCCCTCAGCCCACTTTTCTCATTTATGTTCTTGGACTGGTCCCCACAGGCCTTTGAGATCCTGGCTCAAAACCAAGCTTCCTTTCAAATGTGCAGAATTTGATTTTGGAAACTTTCATGCTAAAAATATGAGATGGCTATATTGCTCAATCTGCCTTCATTTTCTTCTCTTTGTAGCATATAAGCAAATAACAAGCCCCAAATCACATGAATTTAGACCCTTAGGCTGTGAGCACATCCTAAGTGCCACATTACAGACTAGGATCCCGCAGTGACTACAATGATTGCAGCAGTTTGGATACTTAGGGAATCTCAATTTGTCCTCGTTAACTCTGTAAGTTGTATGCTCTTGAAAGCAGGCTTTGCTGTTGCTTGGTCATTAGAATACTTTTTGACAAGACAATGATTTACCACAAGTTTGACTGTTGGTGAGACCTGAGCATTCAACAATAAGCTAGGAATGGACCCAACAACAACAAAAAAGATGCGAAATCAACAGGTTAGTAAGTCCTCACTACAAGCAGACATTACAGACTCAGAACTGGCCATATCTGAATAAGCAAACTGGATAACTATACAATGTTCTGCAACCCAAGGCTGGTCATCCTGCCCCAATCTTGCTTGCAATGTAGCAGAGATTTTGTCAATGCTCTCTCCACCCATCATGGAGTGGCTACAGAAAGGGAAAGCAGATGTTTGCAAGCCTGCCTACCACACATTTAGGATCATCCATTGTTATCTTACTTGGGAAAGAAGTCATAACTAGCGATATTGCTGTGCCTGTATAAGTCAGCAGGTTCCTCTGGCTGGCAAATGTATTCCATGTCACTTTTCCATTTCTTTCACAGGCCTGGTGATCATAATGAGGGTGGGATCAGTAGTTCCTTGTCAAAACTATACAAAGTTGACCCTATTGTGCTGCCCTATTAATGACTCTTATCCTTGATTTTTCCAGGACGGTTTTGTTTCAGTGGGGAGAAATCATTATGAAGGCATGTGAAAATGTTGGCAGGGCCATCCTGATATTAAAGTGATCATTTTATGCAGATCCTTGAAATAGATAAAAAACCAAGTTGTAGGTAACCAGGAAGTCATTCTCAGTCCTTGCAACCGTGGGCCATATAATATGGTGAATTTTCTGTGGCACAATAAGCAACGGTCAGTGTCAAGATACACATATGCCACTGTAAGGTTGCCACCCTCAGAGTGTACCTCTATAGATCACCAGAACCTACAGATACGTAATTCAAATACCACTTCTTTTGAAAGTTGAACACAAGAGCCTAGATTCTACCCCTGATACTAGAGGAAATACCCTTGTTGCTGTCACTGAATCTGAGAGGGTCCATACATCAAGTAAAATGGAATCATAGAACTTTGCCATGGAGATGCCCAAGCATTTCATTCATGATTTGTATCTATTAGCTTATTAAGACCCTGGCACATTCTATCACTTTAGAGTAGTCAATGGCTTAAGTGAGGTAAAATTGATTAATTTAAGCTGGGTTTTTGTGATGGTTAATTTTATGTGTTAACTGGACCAGGGGGTGCTCAGATATTCAGTCAATCATTGTTCTGGATGAGACTAACCCTCCCTAATGTGGGTGATCCTTATCCAATCAGTTAAAGGCCTGATTACAACAAAAAAGCTAAGAGCGTATTCCTTCTGCCTGACTGCCATTGAGCAAAGACATTGTGTGCGTGAGTGAGTGAGTGTGTGTGTGTGTATGTTTTCCTGCATTTGAACTTGACATGAAACATCAGATTTCCTGGGTTCCAAGCCTGCCAGCTTTCAGACAGAAACTACACATCAGCTCTCCTCAGTCTCCAGCTTGTTGGCTGCAGACCTTGGGACTTGTGAGCTTCTATATGTACCTGAGACAATTCCTTATAATAAACCAATCTCTCTCTCCTTCTCTCTCCCTCTCTCTGTCTCTCTCTCATACACACACTCACACTCTCAATTGGTTCCATTTTCTTGGAGAACCCTGACTAATATAGTTTTGGTGTGCCTGAAAAATTTATGAACTAGAAAAGACTTCTAAAACTTAGACATAGATTGACACACTTAACATTATATACCATGTGTCTGCTATGTGCTAGGCATTGAGCAAATTACTATGAGATGAATAAGAATGATCAAAACATTGGTTTTGTCCCTCAAGAAACTAATATATATATAATATATATGTTATATAGATAATAATACATTCAAAGCCTATATATTATAAAATATATTCAAACTATTCAGACAATAGGCTAGAAAGTATTCAGACAACTTTTGCCTAGGAAAAACTCAAGGGAGCCTTCATGGAGAAAATGACACTTGAGCTGTATCTTAAAGAATGGATAAGCCCAACACATGCAGTAATAGAATAAAATTCACTTTAGAAGGAGAAACTGGCAGGAACAAAGGCAGAGAGATGGTACACATTGGTTTCTCACAGGAAGAATGGGCAATTCAGTCCAGCAGGATTGTCTGGCTGATAGAGAAGTAAGAAGCAAGTCTGGAAGGAGTTGGTTAGGGCCATTTTAGAGCATCACAAATGCTAGACTAAGCAGTTTGGACTTTATTGATTAAATACATAGGAGATATTGAAGGGCGGGATCAGAATTGTGTTTATGATGATGAATGTTGCAGCAATGTGTTCTTTGCACAGAACTCTATTACACTATCTTAGCAAAGAGATAACAAGATTCTGAACAAAATTTGAATGGATCTGCCAGTGAGTTGGATGTGTTTTTAATGAGGAAAAGAAATATAGCTCAAGTTTAGACTCTTAATCTTAGAGTTGGAAGATACCTTTGATGTCATCTAGACTTGCTCACTGACTCTATAGATAGGAAATCTGAAGCTGAAAGAGGTAAGTGATTTGTCCAGGAAGCAATTAGAGTTGTCAGGACTAAAACTAAGGTTTCCTGATTCCTACCTGAAGGGATAGTAGGATTATTAACAGGAAAGGGGAGAAAAATTTTAAAGGGAAGAGGAGAAGTAGGTTTTGAATTATCTGAAATCGGATGCCTCTACAATCCAAACAGAGACAGCCCAGGAAATTAGCTATGCAAATCTAGAATTAATGTCCTTGGACCCACATCTATCTCTTCAGGAACACCATTTTCCCCCTATGTTGTGTCTTCACCTCTTCCTTCTTATTTGCTTTTTCTTATAATGATTAAAGATGTTTATATCACTCTGATCTTAACAACAAAAATAAAATAAGCCTTGTTACCTACCACTCTCATTAATTGACTGATTCATTTTTATTAAGTGTCTACTGTCTATCCAGCACTGTTCCAGTCACTAAGGATAAAGCATTAAACAAGTCAGCCACAGTTCCTCATCTCTTGGGAACTTAAAGTCTTACTGGAAAGACAAATTTGAATAAGAAATAGACAAGAGAGTTTACAAGACGTTTACAAGTGAGGCATCATTATACTATTTTCCTTGGTTTGGAATTTTGAAGTTTTTCACAGTAGTGAAAGTATTTTTAAATTGAGATATAGTTAACATATAACACTGTGTAATTTAAGGTGTATAGCATGTTAATTTGACACACTTATATATTCCAATTTGATTACTGATGCAGTGGTAGCTAGCACCTTTGTCATACCATAATTATCACTTCTTTTTTGTGATAAGAACAATTAAGATCTAGTCTCTTAGCAACTTTGAAGTTGGTAATACAGTATTGTTGACTATGATCAGTATGCTGTGCCATGGATCTCCTGAACATACTCATCTACTGGTTGAAAGTTTGTACCCTGAAACAACATCTCTCCAATTCCCCCCAGACCCTGGTAACCACCATTCTACTCACTGTTTTTATGAGTTTGGCTTTTTCAGATTTTACATAGAAGTGATGTCATTCAGTATTTGTCTTTCTCTGAATTATCTCACTTAGCATAATGCCCACAAGGTCCAGCCATGTGGTTGTAAATGGCAGGCTTTCTTTCTTTCTCATGGCTAAATAGCATCCCATTAAACATAATATAAATATAATATCACATCCTCCTTATCTACTTATCCATCAATGGATAGTTAGATTGTTTCTATATCTTGGCTATGTGAATAATGCTGCAAAAAATCAAGAAAGTACAGATATCTCTTCACAATCCTGTTTTCATTTCCTTTGAGTATATACCCAGAAGTGGAATTGCTGAATTCAGTAGCAAACATTTTAAAGAAGGGATGTTGTCTGAATCTATAAGAGAGAGAGTTAACCTCAGTTTCAGGGAAATTCTCAGAGAAGACTTCCTGGATGAAGAGAATTTTAAGTGGGGTCCTAGAGGATGAGTCGGAGAAGGCAACAGCAAGCCACTCCAGTACTCTTGCCTAGAAAATCCCATGGACGGAGGAGCCTGGTAGGCTGCAGTCCATGCGGTCGCTAAGAGTCAGACATGACTGAGTGACTTCACTTTCCCTTTTCACTTTCACACATTGGAGAAGGAAATGGCAACCCACTCCAGTGTTCTTGCCTGGAGAATCCCAGGGACGGGGGAGCCTGATGGGCTGCCGTCTATGGGGTCACACAGAGTCGGACACGACTGAAGTGACTTAGCAGCAGCAGCAGCAGCAGCAGAGGATGAGTAGGAGCTAATCCAGTAAAGGGTAGAGTGGGGAGACTGTTCTGAAGTGAGAAAAAACCAATGGAAAGAGTCCAAGGCAGGAAAACATCGACTTACTAACCACTGGACATTCAGCTAAGTTTAACTAGATAATCAGTACTCAGGAGTTGAGTCTTGCCCAGTAAAAGAAAGAGGTGAGAGATTGAGAGACAAAGAGAACTTTCCTAAATATTAGATTTTAAGGGCTTATATCTTTAGGGGTAGAAAGAGTAAAAGCTAGACTTACCTGTGTGTCCTATGGTTGAGTATGCTTTTCTTTGTATACTTATCAAATATACAACATATATTATAAAATTATATAACATAAATATAGTATAATGTACAATTACATTTCATTATACACACACTACACATAAAATCCCTATAATCTCTCTCAGGGTCACAATTTAGATTGGAGGGAACATGCATTTATGCACAAACATTTTTCAAAAGCCTGAATTTATAGGTTTGTCACACAAATTCTAACCACTTGTTAAAGTATCATTGAAAAGTACTCAATATACTTCCTAGATTTTCTACCCACTGGACACAGAATATTAGGATCTCAACCAGTGCACAGTGTATGAAATGTTTGAGAAGAGCTGAAGCTCCTTCTTATAAAGGCTCCAGCCTCTACTTGTGAATGCTGCTGCTGCCCACCCCACTGTGGAAATGAGTTGGTCTTCTCACCAAGTAGAACACAAGCCTGCTGTGAAACTTTCCCAATAGAATAATGGCTTTGTCCCCATCACATTTGGAATGTCATGAGTGTCACTCTGGAACGAATCAAACACAAAAGTCGTGCTTACTGCAGGTGCTCAATTATGAATTGACCACTCCCCAGCACCTTTAGTAAGCTGGCTTGGAATAATCATTATTAATCTCTAGCCTTCATGAAGTTTGATCATTAGAAAGCAAAATATCTAGATCATATAATTTGAATCTTTTTGAAAAATGTCTACCCTGCAGTACAATTTAACATTATACATTCAATCTTGTAATCAATAAGCCATCCATTTATTTAAGTAGAGTTACTGTACCTCCTACAAAACTCACTGAAGATATTGTTGACTGCTATTCAAAGGGGTTTCTAAAAGATTGAACAAAGTAAATTCCTTTTCGGCCTTAACCTCAGGGGGGAAAAACTGTATGTGCCTATAAATTTATAAAATGGCTCTTCTCAGATAAGGAAAACTGTACAATCCAATCTCTTTCTCTTTTCGCCTTTGCTGTTTGGAAACAGCTCAATTCACTTCCTCTCAGCATCTACTCTGCTTAATTTCTATGAAACACATCTATTCTGTTTAATGCTTAATTCTCTAATTGTGCTTATGTTTAAGTCTGTAAATCGCATCAGGTCTTCCAGAAAGTATATATCTTAATTAAAATCACCCGTATGATTTTGAAGCTATAAAATCATCAGGCTTGACCCAAACAAGAATCAACAGAAATGAGCTCTTAAGAAATAACACAAATGATTGAGATCAAATTTAGGAAAGATATTTCTCATTAAGTGAAGAGCAGACAAAAAGTTTAACTTTCACAGTAATTTCTTAATTATCTACCCACTGATTACAAAGAGAAGAGGAAAACACAAAGCAACAGAACAGCCTAAATTGTTTTAGTTTAATGTTGGAATCAACCAATGTATACCTCTTGAACTTCTGCTATGAGCTCAATCCAGGATTTCACTATCTAACTTGAGAGACAACAAACAATGAGCAAACTTAGCAGCAGATCTGCCACATTCAACAAATATTATCAGCCAGATTATACCCATTCATCTATTGATGGAAATAGGTTGCTTCCACCTTTTGGCTGTTGTGAGTTACACTGCTATGAACATTGGTATACAAGTTTGAGTACCTGCTTTCAATTCTTTTGGATATAGACCTAGAAGTAGAATTACTGGATTATATGGAAATTCTCTGCTTACAATTTTGATGAACTGCCAAACAGTTTTCTACAGTAGCTGCCAGTATTTCACACTCCTGCCAGCAGTGCACGAGGGTTCTAATTTCTCTACAGTATCTCTGACAATTGTTATTTTCCAAAC
Organism: Moschus berezovskii; assembly: GCF_049115385.1. Lineage (NCBI taxonomy): Eukaryota > Metazoa > Chordata > Mammalia > Artiodactyla > Moschidae > Moschus > Moschus berezovskii. The sequence goes on along the minus strand of NC_142488.1, from coordinate 127,919,114 downwards.
TTTTAATAGTTGTTATCCTAATGCATGTGATAGTGGTATCTCATTTTGGTTTTGATTTGCACTTCCTTAATGACTAGTGGTCGGAGAAGGCAGTGGCACCCCACTCCAGTACTCTTGCCTGGAGAATCCCATGGGCAGAGGAGCCTGGTAGGCTACAGTCCATGGGGTCCCTAAGAGTCAGACATGACTGAGAGAATTCACTTTCACTTTTCACTTTCATGCATTGGAGAAGGAAATGGCAACCCACTCCAGTGTTCTTCCCTGGAGAATCCCAGGGATGGGGGAGCCTGGTGGGCTGCCGTCTATGGGGTCGCACAGAGTTGGACACGACTGAAGCGACTTAGCAGCAACAGCAACAGCAATGACTAATGGTATTGAGCATCTTTTCATGTACTTATTGACCATTTGTGTATCTTCATTAGGTGGCATATCTATTCAGGTTCTTTACTCATTTTTGAACTGGGTCATTTATTTTTGTTGTTGTTTTCATCTCCCTTATCAGATATATGATTTGCAAATGGTTTCTCCTGTTTTGAGGGTTATGTATTCACTGTGTCAATAATGTTCTTTGATAAACAATAGATCTCAATTTTGCTGAGGTCCAATTCATCTAAGTTTTTTTCTGTTGCTCATGCTTTTGGTGTCATAATTAAGAATCCATCATCAAATCCAAATACATGAAGAATTACACCCTAAGTTTTCTTCTAAGTGTTTTATAGTGTTAGCTCTTATATTTAGGTCTTTGATCCACTTTGAGTTAATTTTTGTATATGGTGTAAGGTAAGGGTCCAAATTCTTTTGCATGTGGCTATCCAGTTTTCCCAGCACCATTTGTTGAAAAGACTGTCCTTTTCCCATTGAAGGCCTTGGCAACCTTGTCAAAATTCTATTGACCATATGAGGTGAGGGCTAATTTCTGGTCTCTCTATTCTAGTCCACCAGTCTATATATCTGTCCTTATGCCAGTTCCACACTGTTTTGCTTGCTATTGCTTTGTAGGAAGGTTTAAATAAAAAAGTACTAGTTTTCCAGTTTTTTTCCTTTGACCCTGGCTATTCAGGGTCCCTTGAAAATCCATAAGAATTTTAGGATTTTTTTTTCCGCAAAAAACTATTGGAATTTTGGTAGGGATTATATGCAATCTGTAGATCATATTGGGTAGTACTGTCGGCAATACCAAAGAATGCTCAAACTACCGCACAATTGCACTCATCTCACACGCTAGTAAAGTCATGCTCAAAATTCTCCAAGCCAGGCTTCAGCAGTATGTAAACCGTGAACTCCCAGATGTTCAAGCAGGTTTTAGAAAAGGCAGAGGCACCAGAGATCAAATTGCCAACATCCGCTGGATCATGGAGAAAGCAAGAGAGTTTCAGAAAAACATCTATTTCTGCTTCATTGACTATGCCAAAGCCTTTGACTGTGTGGATCACAATAAACTGTGGAACATTCTGAAAGAGATGGGAATCCCAGACCACCTGACCTGCCTCTTGAGAAACCTGTATGCAGGTCAGGAAGCAACAGTCAGAACTGGACATGGAACAACAGACTGGTTCCAAATAGGAAAAGGTGTACGTCAAGGTTGTATATTGTCACCTTGCTTATTTAACTTATATGCAGAGTACATCATGAGGAACGCTGGGCTGGAAGAAGCACAAGCTCGAATCAAGATTGCTGGGAGAAACATCAATAACCTCAGATATGCAGATGACACTACCCTTATGGCAGAAAGTGAAGAGGAACTCAAAAGCCTCTTGATGAAAGTGAAAGAGGAGAGTGAAAATGTTGGCTTGAAGCTCAACAGTCAGAAAACAAAGATCATGGCATCTGGTCCCATCACTTCATGGGAAATAGATGGAAAAACAGTGGAAACAGTGTCAGACTATTTTTTTGGGCTCCAAAATCACTGTAGATGCTGATTGCAGCCATGAAATTAAAAGGCGCTTGCTCCTTTGAAGGAAAGTTATGACCAACCTTGATAGTATATTAAAAAGCAGAGACATTACTTTGCCAACAAAGGTCCGTCTAGTCAAGGCTATGGTTTTTCCCGTGGTCATGTATGGATGTGAGAGTTGGACTGTGAAGAAAGCTGATCGCCGAAGAATCGATGCTTTTGAACTGTGGTGTTGGAGAAGACTCTTGAGAGTCCCTTGGACTGCAAGGAGATCCAACCAGTCCATTCTAGAGGAGATCAATCCTGGATATTCATTGGAGGGACTGATGCTGAAGCTGAAGCTGCAATACTTTGGCCACCTCACGCAACGAGTTGACTCACTGGAAAAGACTCTGATGCTGGGAAAGGTTGGGGGCGGGAGGAGAAGGGGACGACGGAGAATGAGATGGCTGGATGGCATCACCGACTCGATGGACGTGAGTTTGCGTGAACTCCGGGAGTTGGTGATGGACAGGGAGGCCTGGCGTGCTGTGATTCATGGGGTCGCGGAGAGTCGGACACGACTGAGCGACTGAATTGAACTGAACTGAACTGTCATCCTAATAATGTCTTCTGGTCTAAGAATACAAAGTATCTTTCCCTTTGTTTTGGTCTTCTTGAGTTATTTTCAGCAATGTTTTGTAGTTTTCAGTGTACAAGTCTTCTCTTTGGTTAAATTTATTCCTCAGAATTTTATGCTTTTTGATACTATTATAAATGAAATTTTTTTCTTAATTTCCTTTTGGAATTGGTCATTGTTAGTGTATAGAAATGCAAAAAAAAAATAATTGTACAATTGCATTTTGTTGCTACTTTATTTATTTCACCAGGAAATCATATTGTGGTTGTTCAACATTCTAATTCATTTGTCTTTTCATCAATTTTTATGAGTGACTATATACTTATTGTACCAACAGTGACATTTTCTGAAGAGAAAGGAGCACTATCATACAGGTAAAATAGGTGTTAATTTGAATTTTTCAGAGAAAATATGGATGTAACGTACTCATATTGTCAGTTCAGTTCAGTTCAATCGCTCAGTCGTGTCCGACTCTCCGCGACCCCATCAATCACAGCACACCAGGCCTCCCTGTCCATCACCAACTCCCAGAGTTCACCCAAACTCATGTCCACAGAGTGGGTGATGCCATCCAACCATCTCATTCTCTGTCATCCCCTTCTCCTCCTGCCCCCAATCCCTCCCAGCATCAGAGTCTTTTCCAGTGAATCAACTCATCGCATGAGGTGGCCAAAGTATTGCAGTTTCAGCTTTAGCATCAGTCCCTCCAATGAACACCCAGGATTGATCTCCTCTAGAATGGACTGGTTGGATCTCCTTGCAGTCCAAGGGACTCTCAAGAGTCTTCTCCAACACCACAGTTCAAAAGCATCAATTCTTCGGCGATCAGCCTTCTTCATAGTCCAACTCTCACATCCATACATGACCACGGGAAAAACCATAGCCTTGACTAGACGGACCTTGGTTGGCAAAGTAATGTCTCTGCTTTTTAATATACTATCTAGATTGGTCATAACTTTCCTTCCAAGGAGTAAGCGTCTTTTAATTTCATGGCTGCAATCAGCATTGAACATACATAGATGGCTTCAATTTTTTTGTAACTCTCCTACATCACTTAACTCCTTTTAACTTAGTGCTATAGTAGTTTATGGGCTTTTCTGGTGACTCAGTGGTAAAGAATTTGCCTGCAATACAGAAACTTCGGGAGACGTGAGTTCAATCCCTGAGTTGGGAAGATCTTCTGAACGAGGAAATGACAACCCACTCCCGTAATCTTGCCAGGATAATCCCATGGACAGAGAAGCCTGGCGGGCTCTGTCCATGGGGTCACAAAGAGTCAGACATGACTGAAGCAACTGAGCATGCACATATGCATAGTATTATAAACACGTTTCATATTTTGAATCAGGATACCAGCTCCTTGAATATAAAAATAATTTCCCACTGTCTTTGCATGTCCCTGAATCCAGCACAGTGATTTAAATATAGTAAATATCCATGAAAGGTCCGTTGGATTAATTATGACATTTATTTATCTCCACAGAAATCCTTAATCTTCTACTCACAGAGTCTGTTTGTCTGGGAGATCCCACATAGAACCCCTAGTAGTAAATAAAGGGGATGTGACCTATGACCTACCCTAATCATGAGGTTTAAAAAATCATCTTCCAGCAGGTTACATAACTCAGTCAACCATACAGTGAGATCTATCAAGATGCAAATTCATTTCCAACTTGCACAAAAGTTATAGAATTCTATTGTTTTTATTACAAATTTGTATAAATGACTGGTTAAGACTCCCACACTCTCAGGTCACTTTCAATAGCAACCGTTTATTTGGGGATTTGGCGTAACAGGTGAATTTTATTGAGAATATTATGTGTCCTCAGCCATTTTAAAACATATTCAGGAATTATAGGAAATAATTACTTTAGTGTTCTACCAGAACCCAAATGATGAACTCTATGTGGGTTTTCCCCCCTCTGGATGATGAATGCAAAAGAATCAAGTCGGCTCCCACCTCACACCACGTACAAAAATTAACTCAAACTGAATTAGATACCTAAAAGCAAGTCTCTCAGGAAAAACATAAGGGTAATATTCATGACCTCGGATTTGGTGTATCCAGACTAGCTGACAGAAAAGTAAAATGTTGTAGCCATTTTGAGTAGAACATCATATATCAAGCTGTAAGTATGATATTCACCCATTATCACAATTTTCCTATATAAATCTTAGTTTTCTTTATAAGTTTTGAAAGTACCAAATCTAGTTTTTCATCTGTTCATTGTAAGATAACTGCTAAAGGGGATGTTTCTTCCCAGTTCCTGATGTTTCCTTTCAGAGGTTCACTTAGTGTGTCATTCCTAAACTCTTCCATCTCTTCACAAACCAAAATACAGGATAGATGGAGTGACATCTCTTTAATGAATCTGGGGAGAATAAATAAGTTATGCTAGGCGCAGAAGCCTCTTCTTTCTTTTTTAGACCAAACTTTCTAACAGAATGCTCTTTCATATTGTAAATTTTCTCTGGGCAGGAACATTGGATCTGGTCCTTTGCAGCCATAAATGATCAGGTAAGTATATCTGTTAACTTTTACCATGTAACAAACTAACCCCAAATTTAGTGGCTATACTAGTTTCCTAGGGCTGTTGTAATACAGTATCACAAACTGAGTAGCTTAAAACAACAGAAATTTTTCCTCTCACAGGCCTGGTGGTTAGAAGTCTAAAATCAAATGTCAGCAAGGCCACATTGTCTTGAAGGCTCTAGCGGAGAATCTGTCACAAGCCTATCTTCTGGTGACAGTCAGCAATACTTAGCATTCTTTGTCTTGTAGAAACATCACTCTGATCTCTGTCTCCATAGTCACACGGTATTCTTCCTTTGTGTCTATATCTGTGTTTCTTCTCCTATACTTATAAAGACACCAGTCATATTGTACTAAGGCCCATCCTAGTCCAGTATGACCTCATTATATCTTATATCTTAATTATATTTGCAATAACTTACTTCCAAATAAGGTCACCAGGAGTTTGGACTTCAATATGTCTTTTTAGGAAATACAGTTCAACCCACAATAGTACTTAAAACCATAAAGATTACTCTTCATGAGTCTATTGGTTAGCTGGACAGGATCTTCTGACCTAGGTTGGCTCAGTTTGGGCTAACTGGTCTACTATATCTTCACTCACAAGTGTGGGTCTCATCTGCTACAACTGAGATAACTGGTACAGCTGGGGCCTCTGTCCACTCTCACCCTTCAGGAGTCTAACACAAGATTGTGTCATGTTGATAGGTTTCCCAGAAGTACAAGGGGAAAGCTTCAATATGCAATAATTTTTTCTAAGTATCTGCCTGCATCATATTTTCTAATGTTCTATTGACCAAAGGAAGTCACATAGTTGAGCCCGGAGTAAGTGCAAGAAGGGACAGCCTAGGAAGGTATGAACAAATTGGGGCCATAACTACAACAATCTAGCACAGTAAGTATATCTAGTTCTGTGGTTCAGCATAGTTCGACATGTGGTTCATAGTTCTATATGCCTTCAGATACAAGCCATGTCCTCTAACAGCCATTAGTTAACAGTAATAAAGTTGACATTAGAGTCTTTAACTGTCGCTTCATTTTTTTGCTCAATTTTTTTCAAACATAGGATGAACAATTTACTGGAGCCCCCACAACTCCATCATTCATTTCATATCACTTCTAAGAAATGATAGCATCATTTATTCATTCAATAAGCATTTATTGTGAACCTGTTAACATGGCAAGTACAAGAGATATAGTGGCGAACTAGCCAAAGTTTACATTCCAACTCCCAGCTTAGAAGTCAGGTGATGGTGAAACCAAACAGCAGCTGGGAGCAGAGAGAGGTCTAATCTCCTTCCTATAATCTCTAAAAGCCAGCATCCCTTCAGTGCCACCACAAGAAAAAGAAAATCTATGAAAAAATGTGCATGCTATGTAAACATTGCCTCAAAATCAATGTCCTAGCCCCTTCCAATAAGATCCCTTCCCAGAGGCTCTTCTACATAAAAATTCTGGAGTGGTCACCAAATCCAGTATTTCTCCAACTCTTTTATATGCCTAAACTAATTTAAAGGCCAAGAAGTAAAGTTAAAAGTGAAAGTGTTAGCTGCTCATTAGTGTCTGACTCTTTGTGACACCATGGACTGTAGTCTGCGAGGCTCCTCTGTCCATGGGACTCTCCAGGCAAGAATACTGGAGTGGGTAGCCATCCCCTCTCCAGCAGATCTTCCCGACCCAGGGATCAAATCCAGGTCTCCCACATTGCAGAAACCTTCTTTACAAACTGAGCCATCAGGGAAATCCATACAATTGGCCAAATTGCATCAGTGGTCTGGTTTCACCACAGCTCGAAACGCTGGTCACAAAGTAATCCCCAAAATTCACAATTTATATTTTGCACTTTTGGAAACAGTTTTATTGAGATATAGTTCATATACCATATAATTCACATATTTAAAGTTTATAATCTAATGTTTTGCTGAATATTCATAAAGTTGTGCAATCAAATTCAATCAATTCTAGAAAATATTCATCACCCTAAAATGAAACACAGTACTAATGAACAATCACTCCCCATTTCCCCCTGCAATTCCCTAGGAATAGACTAACATTAATCTCCTTTCTGTTTCTGTGAATTTGCTTATTCTGGACAGTTTTTATTATTGGATTTATTCAATCTGTGACCTCCTATGACAGCATTCTTTCACTTAGTATAATTGTCCATATTGTAGTATGAATCAGTACTTCATAACTTTTTATTTCTGTATAATACTCCATAGAATAGACATTTCATTTATCCATTCATCATTCAATGGACATTCGAGTTGTTTTCACAGTAATCTATTCTTAATAAGGCCTGTTGTCAAAAGAAGCTAGATAATGAAAGCCTAATCTGGTGGGCTATTATCAGAGCCTAACTGACCTGGGGAAGAGACATTCTAGCTGGCTCTAGTCTTCCAGGTGGGAGAAGGGAAATATCCAACTCTAGCCCACTCTAGCCATTCTGTTCCACCTAAGATGGGAGAAAAAGTATGAGAATAGCTTGTGAAATTTACAGTCCAGAGGCATAGACTCACTGAAAGTCTGAGGCCTAATCATAGGACAAAAGAATGGTTCTCCTTTCCCCCCATACCTCAGCACCACATTACCAAAGGTCTGTTTATATCAGTTCTTTTTACCCAGTAAATAATGCCTGACAATCAAGAAAAAAATCACAAGGCACACCAAAAGGCAGAAAACACAATTTGAAGAAACAAAGGAAGCACAAGAACCTAACACAGCAGGGATGCTGGAATTATCAGACCAAGAATTTAAAACAGGCTTCCCTGGTGGCTCAGATGGTAAAGAATCTACCTGCAATGTAGGAGACCTGGATTTGATCCCTGGGTTGGGAAGATCCCCAGGAGGAAGGCATGGAAACGCACTCCAGTATTGCCTGGAGAATCCTCATGGACAGAGGAGCCTGGCAGACTACAGTCCATGGGGTCACAAAGAGCCAGACACAACTGAGTGACTAAGTACATGATTAGCATTCTAAGAGCACCAATGGATAATGTAGACAGCATGCAAGAATAGGTAGAGAATGCAAGCAGAGAGATAGAAATCATAAGAGAGAACCAAGGAACTGAATCACCTAGCTGTGTTTCTGAAACATTGTAAGTTAACTATACTTCAATAAAATATATATATTTAAAAAAAGAGAGAGAACCAAGAAGAAATTCAAGGAATCAAAAACACTAGAGGAAATGGAGTGCCTCTGATGTGTTTATTCATAGACTGGACACAGCCAAGGAAAGACTCTGAGCTTGAGGGTATCTTGGTAGAAACCTCCAAAACCAAAAAGCAAACAGGACAAACACTGAAAATTAAAAAAAGGAACAAGATACACAAGGACTGTGGGACAACAAGATATACAAGAAAAGATGTAATATACACAGAAAAAAAGAAAGAAACAGAAGAAATACTTGAAACAATAATGACTGAGAAATTCCATTCTCCTGCTGAGTCACCAGCTTCATGGGTGTTAAAGAGACAGCACAAGCAGCAGTAAAATCTTCATGATACTTTCTGGTGGCTGCCGGAACTCAACTGCCACCAGTGTGGGCAAGGGCCAAGGCCCTGCGGGAGCAGCTAAAGATGTAACAGAAGAATCGATACAGAAGAGGGCAAGAGGAGAAACTATGATAGGTATATGTTGGTCTGCCATCTGAAGCTGTCAATATGGTGTCCAATCAAACAAAGACTGTGTGAAAAAAATAAAAGAAAATAATGTCATGACTGATTTTCATTGAGAGCCTGCTCATGAAAATCTGGATGGAATTTTTCCTTCGTGGGATTTTGTAATGAGAACAGACATTTCCAACAAAATTCTAAACAGTCACCACCCCCTCTCCCGCAAATTCTTATAGTTAAAACCATGGGTACATATTGAACGTTGTGGTTCTAGAAAGGAATTGGCTAAACAACACACTCATATATGGAACTTTCTGTGGAAGACAAGCTTATGAAGTGTTCTTGCTCAGCCGGATTCTGTGCCCCACCTGGGTTCTCACCTGACCATCCCCACAGCTCATGAAGATCATGTCTTTTCACTGATACTTTTTTGATAGTTTTTATATAACAAAATTCTTTGTCTACTTATAACTTAAAATAATAAAATTTAAATAATTTATAATTTAATATAATTTAAAATAATAAGACACTATTAATGAATTACCCAAAGTCGGGAAGATCCCCTGGAGAAGGAAACGGTAACCCACTCCAGTATTCTTGCCTGGAGAATCCCATGGACGGAGAAGCCTGGTGGGCTACAGTCCACGGGGTCGCAAAGAGTCGGACACGACTGAGCGACGGAACGGAACGGAACGGAACGGAATATATCTGTCTGTTATCTTTCACTATTTCTACTTCATGTTAATTTTCAGCTGTAAGATTGTTAAACTGATTCTTGAAAGTGAAAGTCGCTCAGTCATGTCTGACACTTTGCGACCCCATCAGCTGAGTCACGGGAAAGCCCAACAATAACAGAGTGGGTAGCCTATCCCTTCTCTAGCAGATCTTCCCACCTAGGAATTGAACCAGGGTCTCCTGCATTGCAGGTGGATTCTTTACCAGCTGAGTTATCAGGGAAGCCCATATTACTGTCTCTCCCTTTTTTCTATTTGGCTTTCAGCTTTATTTAAATGTCAGAGGAGTTTATTTATTGGGAACAACATATTACACGGCAATACTTCAGCTGCTGAGGTTTGCATGCCGTGTGTACATTTTGATTAACTTCCTGTTTTCTTTTATATATTAATCCATAAGCATAACTACAAATACTTCACAGCTATCAAGTCTCCTGTTCTACCTGTGTGTGATCAGAGCATCTCATCACATTAATTCTACACTACTTTCAAGGACTTGTCATTGACGGTTAGTGTTTGGTGATTATCCTTGTGTATCTATTTAGTACTGCAATGTAAATCATTCAATTTACCAGTGTATCTCAACAATTAAAACATTTTTATCCCTCTTTTAAAAAAAAAAAAAAAAGATTTTCTATTCTCCCTTACACACTGTTGGTGGGAATGTAAATTGGTGCGGCCACTGTGGAAAACAGTTTGGAGCAATACTGTTTTGTGGAGACACATGCATATAACAGGAAACATACATGAGAATGATGCTCACCAATTTCCTGATTGGTGGTTATAAGAATGGGAAATATGTATTTATGCCATTCTGTGTCTTTACAAAATGTCGTAGTCTTTAAATATTAATGTCTATTTTGTCCTGGGAAGTACATAAGTGTCTGGTATATTATATATAGTTTGAATGTTTGAAATGCTTCATAATTACAAATAGCATTTTCAGAACCTAATGAGTAAGTTTGTGCAAAAATATTGAAACCCCCCAGCAAAACTTGAAATAAAAATATGAAATTTAAACATGACAGGCTAAATTTGCTAGAGAAATGTGGACAGCTAGGGAAGGCACATGAACAGACAGAAGCTTAAGGTTTTCTGGTTATCCTGTAAGAAAGGCAAGGGCAGGTGTGGGGACTTCCAGAGATTTCTGCCATTTTGTAGTTTCCCTGTGTTTGCTATTTTTCTCACTTCTTATTTACTTTTCTTTAGTGTTAGCTATACAAACCTTTAAGTGCTTTTGAAAATAAATTTTTTGAGTCTCAGACTTCTTTGAGAAACTGATCAAAGCTTCTAATGCCTCACAGTAGAAGAATGCACACACCACTTTGCAGGTTAAGATTTACATAATGAGGCAAGAGGAAAGAATGTTCCACCTGGCTCCACGGTTACAGCAATTCATAGGATATGAGCTTCTTCCCATCATTTTGAGGCGAAGCCTCTCTTGGTAGGTATACAATGAAAAAACTGAGCTTCCAGCACTTTCAAGTTGAGTTTCCCTCACAGTGAGATGGGAGGGGAGAATACAGGAGAAAGGGTCACTTTCTCCCTTCCCAGGCCAACTTCTGTGGAGGTGCCTAGAAGTCCTTCTTTACCACCACCAAGGGTGTCATGGCAGCCCCACAGATCTATTCGCATCCTGGACTCCAGTGTTGAGCTAGGGCTGCAGCAGCACACTGCCATTTGCAGGCTCTTTACTCATCACAGAGCTGGAAAGAGAAGTCAAATTCAGTAGGTGAGACTCATACTTCCCATATGCTGCAGTCCTGGGAGAGATGCTGAAAACCTCAACAGACACCTCTCTCACTGATGGGAGACATGGATCATGAGCTACACACATCCAACTGGGCTTCAGTAAGAAACCTAAGGAAGAAACCTAAAGAAGTTTCCCCAATTTCTTCTGATACCTTACCCAGTGTTGAACATTCTTCCCTGTCCAGAACTACTTTGTGAATATCAAACTTGGCCGTATGTATTATTTTCGCTTTGTTTTGTTTTTGCAGTTCTGTTTCATTACTATTGAGTACCCCATTAGTCAAAATGAGAAAGATTCACTTAACATTCACTTCTCTTTGCTAAATCTCCTAAAGAATTTACTCCCTAAGTTGTTCTTGTCTTGGCTTAACAGTCCTCATCCTCCTGGCCATATATTATAGCTTTTATGAAGCAATTGTGCCCAATCCACTGCCCTCTCTCCATATTTCCCAGAACCAGTATGATGAAGAGTCATGTGATAAATCAGGCACAGTCTAGAAATTTGAAGACCTGGGTTCTAGTCCCAGCTTTGTCTCTTCCTGCCTATATGATCTTGGGATTTCTGAGGCTCGGTTTCCTATCCATAAAATTGAGATAATAAACGTCTTTAATTTACAGGGATGCATACCAAATTGAAACAAATAACAGTTGGAAGGACTTTCTGGTCTTTCCAGCACTAAATAAAATAAGCTTCAAATCTCTACTCCATTCACACAGTGATGGATTTATCTGTTTTTGCTCTGCACACTTTCCAATCTATGCTAGATTTTTAGCTCATAATCAGATTGTGGTTTGCTATGATCTCTTTACTGTAGACAAGATTATTTGTTGGAAAGATTAGAACTTGCTCAGTTTACAGCTGCCCATCAAAATACGTGTACCTTGCCTAGTATTTTAAAAACCAAAGCTGTAGCCTACAGTCAAAGTTGACCCCACCAATCCTGAAGGGACCTGTAGAAATGGAGAGAGAGCATTTTTGTCAGAACAAGGGACACTTCCAGCTTTAATAAACAGAGTGAGTGAAGTCGCTCAGTCGTGTCCAACTCTTTGCGACCCCAGGGACTATAGTCCACCAGGCTCCTCCGTCCATGGGATTCTCCAGGCAAGAATACTGGAGTGGGTTCCCATTTCCTTCTCCAGGCAATCTTCCCGACCCAGGGATTGAACCCAGGTCTCCCACATTGCAGGCAGACGCTTTAACCTCTGAGCCACCAGGGAAGACCCTTAATAAACAGAAGCCAGTGCTAAATGCCTTGCAGTAAGCAGCTTACAGTGAAGAACTGCTCCACTCACATGCCAGTAGTTCATAAGAATTCTCTGCCCAGCCTCAAGGAGAGACTTGCTCTGAAAAGTTGAAAGGTAAGTTTTGCTCATAAGGTATATGCAACTCAGCCATTTAAAGAGGGTTGTCCTCCAATCAAAAAATGGGCAGAAGCTCTAAATAAACCTTTCTCCAAAGACGTACAGGTGGACAACAGGCACATGAAAAGATACTCAACATTGCTAATTATTAGAGAAACACAAATTAAAACTACAATGAGGTATCACCTCACACCAGTCAGAATGGTCATCATTAGGAGAGGGTGTGGAGAAAAGGGAACCCTCCTACAATTTTGGTAGGAATGAGAATTGGTATAGCCACTATGGAGAACAGTATGGGGGCTCCTTAAAAAACTAAACATAGAGCTACCTTAGGATCCTGCAATCCCACTCCTTGGTATATACTCAGAGAAAATCATAATTTGAAAATATACATGCACTCCAATGTTCATTGCAGCACTATTTGCAATAGCCAAGACATGGAAACAACATAACTGTCCATTGACAGAGGAATGTATAAAAAAATGACATGGCATACGTATATACAATGGAGTATTATTCAGCCATATAAAAAGAATTAAATAATGCCATTTCTAGCAACATGGATGGGAGAAGGCAATGGCAACCCACTCCAGTACTCTTGCCTGGAAAATCCCATGGGTGGAGGAGCCTGGTAGGCTGTAGTCCATGGGGTCGCGAAGAGTCGGACACGACTGAGCAACTTCACTTTCACTTTTCACTTTCATGCATTGGAGAAGGAAATGGCAGCCCACTCCAGTGTTCTTGCCTGGAGAATCCCAGAGACGGCGGAGCCTGGTGGGCTACCATCTATGGGGTCGCACAGAGTCGGACACGACTGAAGTGACTTAGCAGCAGCAGCAGCAACATGGATGGACATAGAGTTTATCATACTAAATGAGGTAAGTCAGAGAGAGAGACAAATATATGACATCACTCGTGTGAAATCTATAAAAGATGATACAAATGAACATTTTTATAAAACAGACTCACAGACATAGAAAATAAAGTTATGGTTACTTTATTTATATAAAGGGGCTAGTGGACATTTGGAGGGAGGGAAGGATAAGTTAGGAATTTGAGAATAACATATACATACTACTGCATATAAACAGATAAACAACGAAGTTCTACTGTACACCACAAGGAACTCTACTCAATATTATATAATAAGCTATATGGAAAAAGAATCTGAAAAAAGAGTATATATGCATTATATATATTAAATATATATATTTAACTGAATTACTTTGCTGTACACCTGAAACCATCACATTTAAAATTAGTTATACTTCAATTAAAAAAAAATTTTTTTAAATAAAAGAGGATTGTTTCCTTCAATGAAGTTCCTTTAGGAAGTGCAACTCTTATTCCAATTCCAAATATAAATCCAGTAGTTTTAACCTTTTTTAAAAAAATTAGTGTTTTTCAGAATTAATGCCCCTCTCTCCCAAGAATTATTACAGCTTTCTATTTTCCTTTTTGATTCATCTTAATGGTTAATAAATATTCATGCTTTGGGAGTAGTTGTAATTTCTGAAAATATTCAAACCCTATCCCAAACACCAGGAGTTGAGGGTGGGAGTCACTGTTTGGGGTATAAATGAAATATGTCTAAAAAATGACAAGATTAGTTTTTGTTCCCTTCTGTGGCTTATTGAAAAAGTCATGGTCTGAAATGTAGCCACTCCTGAATAATCAAGACTTGGCCATTCTTTCTGTTCGAGTTAGGATGACCACCAGGCAGCCACATTATAGGTGATTTTTATTTTCCTATTAATATACACTGGGATTTCTTACTTTTTCCATAATTAGCATGTATTACTTTTATAATAGGGAGAAATCAATTTGAATCATAATATAATAATTTTCTCACTATGTTTAATTTTTCCTACCCCACCCTCCTCTCTTCCTTCCACAGGAGAAGGGGACACACCATTCTGAGAGCTCACATTACCTACCACTCACCACAATGGGAGAATGACTTAATAAAGAAGGATACATTTACTCACCGGGAGGTTACACAATTATTAATAGGATCATTTTGAAGACTATGGAAACATGGTAGCATGTATATTTAACACAGAATACCAAGTGAAAATTTCAAACTATAAAACAATAGATACATAATGATTGCAATGATCTAGAAACTGGTGCATATGAATAAAAAATTTTCAAAAATAATAGACAAAAATTAAAATATTACTCATAGGTCACAGGGATTATGGATGTTTGTGGTTTTCTTTAATCAAAATTGTCCTAGATATTTTTATATCACCTTTTCATTTACACATATTTCAAATGTAAAAGGGAGATATCTGTGTTCCTTGTGTTTACAATGAAGCATTTTTATAATTTAAAAATACACAGTGATTGACAACCTCCTGCTGCTTGTGCGTCTCTTCAGTCCTGTCCGACTCTGTGCAACCCCATAGACGGCAGCCCACCAGGCACCCCCGTCCCTGGGATTCTCCAGGCAAGAACACAGGAGTGGGTTGCCATTTCCTTCTCCAATGCATGAAAATGAAAAGTGAAAGTGAAGTCACTCAGTCAAGTCCGACTCTTAGCGACCCCACGGACTGCAGCCTACCAGGCACAGTCCTTGGGATTTTCCAGGCAAGAGTACTGGAGTGGATCGCCATTGCCCTCTCCAGATTGATAACCTAGTGCTAAGTAATACATATATGATGATTTCATGATTCATTTTATCCAAAAATTATAATTAGTGAAACATAATGTCTTGTCCTTTGCAACCTTCCATTTTACCTTCTCTGGAAAACAACATTTTCTTTGTCTTCACTGTGTCTGGATAAAGGCTGATTGTTTGTGGACTACTTCATATCTATGGATATTTGAAAAATAAATTAAGTGATTTGATAATGAAGATGCAAGGCTTTTACCTAGTTTTTTGTTGTTTTCCCCTGGAGGACTTTAAATACTCCAAACAATCCACCTGAAAAAAACAGAGGCAAATATGACTAACTTTGAAAAGTTTATCAAAACCCAAATCAAATTATTTGTTCTCAAAATTATCAGAGGTATGGTTTAATTGCAAATTAAAAAAAGAATGATTTATGAGTCCATTTTCCATATTATCACTAGTTTCTCTCTTGTCTCTGTGAGCTCAGAATACTGTAACATTTGGGGCCTTTATTTTTCTCTACTGAAACTGCAAATAACTAGAAATGGATGTCTTTTTATAGTAATTCACTATTTAGAAAAAATCATATGGTAATGTTCCTATTAACAAAGGAACTATGAGTCAGACCCATATTTTCCTGGCAGAAACCTCATTAACAAAGGTAGAGATAATGGCCAGAAGGAGAGAATGGATCCAGAGCATGGATTCCCCCCTACTGTGTACCCCTGCAAAATCATTCCCCACTTCTCACCTAACTCAGATATCTCCTCAGCCTCTTAACAAGGTGGTAAGGAGGCAATAACTTCTACATGGGCACAGTTCCCCATCCACCAGAGATCTCAAGCTAAGGCTCCCTTTGCCTTTAGTTGCCACCACCCTGACCCAGCTGCAAACTGATTGGCATTTCCCTCAATGCCTTCTGTACCCAGGAAGATTGCATAAAAATATGCTTTCTTCACTCCTTCACTCCCTCAAGAAATATCTATTGAATATCTACCTCCTGCCATGTTATCAGATGTCCATCTAGGTTTCCTGAGTCTTAGAGTTTACACAATTTGTAGGGCTATTTTGGGGGGTTCCCTGGTGGCTCAGAGGGTAAAGAATCCACCTGCAGTGCAGGAGAGCTGGGTTCGATCCCTGGGTCAGGAAGATCCCCTAGAGGAGAGCATGGCAACCCATTCCAGTATTCTTACCTGGAGAATCCCATGGACAAAGGAGCCTCGTGGGCTAAGTTCCACGGGTTCACAAAGAGTCAGACATGACTGAACAACTAACACTTGCACTTACCTGCACTTTCAGGGCTATCTTTAAGAAAAAGATGTCAATACAAAAAATGCCAAAAAAATGTCAATGCAAATCTGAGTAATTAAATATTTACTTAGAATTTAGAAATCACAACAAATCATAAATTTGTAAAAGCTGAAATAGCACTAACATTACAAAATCCATAAAAATAACATGCTGTTTATATTAACTGCACGACATAGCTACAATATCCCACTTTTAAAGCTGCACACTCTTTGATAATCTTTTCACATGACAAAGACTTTGTATTGATAATATAAATTTCCATGAAGAAAACAGAAAGATAATTCAATCTTTCCTCTGTCTAGCATGATTGTTCAAATTTTGTTTTTATTATTATTGATAGTTTTGGAAAGTTTTGTTCATCAACACAAATCTTCATTGGAGAAGACTCTTGAGAGTCCCTTGGACTGCAAGGAGATCCAACCAGTCCATTCTAAAGGAGATCAATCCTGGGTGTTCTTTGGAAGGACTGATGCTAAAGCTGAAACTGCAATACTTTGGCCACCTCATGCGATGAGTTGACTCACTGGAAAAGACTCTGATGCTGGGAAAGGTTGGGGGCGGGAGGAGAAGGGGACGACAGAGAATGAGATGGCTGGATGGCATCACCGACTCTGTGGACATGAGTTTGAGTGAACTCCGAGAGTTGGTGATGGACAGGCAGGCCTGGCGTGCTGTGATTCATGGGGTCGCGGAGAGTCGGACACGACTGAGTGACTGAACTGAACTGAACTGAACTACAAAACAAATGAACTGTACTCTAAAAATATCTAAGTCATGAAAGACAAGGAAAAACTGAGAAAATGTTCTAGATTGAGCAAAACTAAAAAGATGTGACAGCTAAGTATAACACATAATCTTGGATTGGATCCTGCACCAGAAGAAAAATTATATTTTATTTATTAACTAACTGATTGCTATAAAAGACATTATTGTACCATTGTTGAAATTCAAATGGAGTTTGTGGTACACCTGAAACTAACACAGCTTTGTAAAGCAACTACACTCCAACAAAAACAAAACAAAATCACCAAAAAAACACCCAAAAACAAATAGAGTCTGTGAGTTAGATGGAAGTATTTTTTAAATGTCAATTTTCTGATTTTGATGGGAGCACTGATTATATAGGAAAGTATCTATGTCTTTTTTATGAAACACACACTGAACCAATTTGGGACCAATGTGCATAACGTATTTGTAACTTACTTAAGATTAGTTAGGAAAAAAGTAATAAAACATTTTTTTTTTAAAGAGAGAATGAGGGAGTTCCCTGGCCATCCAGTGATTAGGACTCAGTGCTTTCACTGCCATGCATGCAGGTTCAATCCCTGGTCAGGGGAACTAAGATCCTGCAAGCTCATGGTACAACCAAAAAAATAGTAATAATAATAAGTAAAGAATGAGAAAATGATTTAAATAATTAGAGAATCTAAATGAAAAGTATATGGAGCTATTAGTACTATACTTGCAACTTGCATGTAAGTTTGGAATTATTTCACAATAAAAATTAAAAAAAAAACAGCTGGAAATAGCGTTTCAAAGTATTACATAAAGGAATGGGTTGTCTACATAATCAAACTCAGTTCAGTTCAGTTCAGTCACTCAGTCGTGTCCGACTCTTTGCAACCCCACGAACCGCAGCACTCCAGGCCTCCCTGTCCATCACCAACTCCCGGAGTTCACCGAAACCCATGTCCATCGAGTCGGTGATGCCATCCAGACATCTCATCCTCTGTCGTCCCCTTCTCCTCCTGCCCTTAATCTTTCCCAGCATCAGGGTCTTTTCAAATGAGTCAGCTCTTCGCAACAGGTCGCCAAAGTACTGGAGTTTCAGCTTCAACATCAGTTCTTCCAATGAACACCCAGGACTGTTCTCCTTTAGGATGGACTGGTTGGATCTCCTTGCAGACCAAGGGACTCTCGAGAGTCTTCTCCAACACCACAGTTCAAAAGCATCAATTCTTCGGCGCTCAGTTTTCTTTATAGTCCAACTCTCACATCCATACATGACAACTGGAAAAATCATAGCCTTGACTAGACAGACTTTGTTAGCAAAGTAATGTCTCTGCCTTTTAATATGCTGTCTAGGTTGGTCATAACTTTCCTTCCAAGGAGTAAGTATCTTTTAATTTCAAGGCTGGAATCACCATCTGCAGTGACTTTGGAGCCCAGAAAAACAAATTCTGACACTGTTTCCACTGTTTCCCCATCTATTTCCCATGAAGTGATGTGACCGGATACCATGATCTTAGTTTTCTGAATGTTGAGTTTTAAACCAAATTTTTCACTCTCCTCTTTCACTTTCATCAAGAGGCTCTTTAGTTCTTCTTCGCTTTCTGCCATAAGGGTGGTGTCATCTGCATATCTGAGGTGATTGATATTTCTCCCAGCAATCTTGATTCCAGCTTCTGCTTCTTCCAGCCCGGCGTTTCTCCTGATGTACTCTGCCTATAGGTTAAATAAGCAGGGTGACAATATACAGCCTTGACGTACTCCTTTTTCTATTTGGAACCAGTCTGTTATTCCACGTCCAATTCTAACTGTTGCTTCCTGACCTGCATACAGGTTTCTCAAGAGGCAGGTCAAGTGGTCTGGTATTCCCATCTCTTTCAGAATGTTCCACAGTTTATTGTGATCCACACAGTCAAAGGCTTTGGCATAGTCAATAAAGCAGAAATAGATGTTTTTCTGGAACTCTCCTACTTTTTTGATGATCCAGCGGGTGTTGGCAATTTGATCTCTGGTGCCTCTGCCTTTTCTAAAACCAGCTTGAACATCTGGAAGTTCACAGTTCACGTATTGCTGAAGCCTGGCTTGGAGAATTTTGAGCATTATTTTACTAGGATGTGAGATGAGTGCAATTGTGCAGTAGTTTGAGCATTCTTTGGCATTGCCTTCTTTGGGATTGGAATGAAAACTGACCTTTTCCAGTCCTGTGGCCACTGCTGAGTTTTCCAAATTTGCTTGCATATTGAGTGCAGCACTTTCACAGCATCATCTTTCAGGATTTGAAATAGCTCAACTGGTATTCCATCACCTCCACTAGCTTTGTTCATAGTGATACTTCCTAAGGCCCACTTGACTTCACATTCCATGATGTCTGGCTCTAGATGAGTGATCACACCATCGTGATTATCTGGGTCGTGAAGATCTTTTTTGTATAGTTCTTCTGTGTGTTCTTGCCACCTCTTCTTAATATCTTCTGCTTCTCTTCAGTTCAGTTCAGTTCAGTCGCTCAGTCGTGTCCAACTCTCTGTGACCCCATGAATCACACCAGGCCTCCCTGTCCATCACCAACTCCCGGAGTTCACTTAAACTCATGTCCATCGAGTCGGTGATGCCATCCAGCCATCTCATTCTCTGTCGTCCCCTTCTCCTCCTGCCCCCAATCCCTCCCAGCATCAGAGTCTTTTCCAGTGAGTCAACTCATCGCATGAGGTGGCCAAAGTATTGCAGTTTCAGCTTTAGCATTAGTCCTTCCAATGAACACCCAGGACTGATCTCGTTTAGAATGGACTGGTTGGATCTCCTTGCAGTCCAAGGGACTTTCAAGAGTCTTCTCCAGCACCACAGTTCAAAAGCATCAATTCTTTGGCGATCAGCTTTCTTCACAATGCAACTCTCACATCCATACATGACCATTGCTTCTCTTAGGTCCATACCATTTCTGTCCTTTATTGTGCTCATCTTTGCATGTAATGTTCCCTTGGTATCTTTAATTTTCTTGGGATCTCTAGTCTTTCCCATTCTGTTGTTTTCCTCTATTTCTTTGCATTGATCGCTGAGTAAGGCTTTCTTATCTCTCCTTGCTATTCTTTGGAACTCTGCGTTCAGATGCTTATATCTTTCCTTTTCTCCTTTGCTTTTCGCTTCTTTTCTTTTCACAGCTATTTGTAAGGCCTCCTCAGACAGCCATTTTGCTTTTTTGCATTTATTTTCTTGGGGATGGTCTTGATTCCTGTCTCCTGTACAATGTCACAAACTTCCATCCATAGTTGATCAGACACTGTCTATCAGATCTAGTCCCTTAAATCTATTTCTCACTTCCACTGTATAGTCATAAGGGATTTGATTTAGGTCATATCTGAATGGTCTAGTGGTTTTCTCCACTTTCTTCAATTTCAGTCTGAATTTGGCAATAACCCAGTCTACTTTAAACACTACTACATTTAATTCATTAACTACTTTGAGTCACAGGAGACCTCAAGGAAAGCCATTCATAACATAAAGGATCTTAACATAATTACAAGGGTCAGTATAAAAATAGTTGCCCTCTTGACCTATTCTTAATCATATAGAACTTCTCCAACTTCTGGAGTGTAAAGTGAGCTATAAGTGTTTCTGCAAAGTATCTCAATTAGCCCTGAGCTAGAGTTACTGGATTTATTAAGTGAACAATGAAGGTGGGTAAAAAGTATTAATAAAAAATTGAGAATCTGATTGTAACAGTACATGCGTGCTAAGTCAATTCAGTAGTGCCCAATCTTTTTGACCCAATGGTTACTCTGTCCATGGGATTCTCCAGGCAAGAATACTGGAGTGGATTGCCATACCCTCCTACAAGGGATCTTCCCGAGCCTAGAATCAAACCTGGGTCTCTTTGGCAGTAACTTTCAATGTTCCTTGACAAAAGTGTTAAAAATGAAGTCAAGGGATCTGTTAAAGACATAAATACACAAAAATTGATCTAAAAAAGACTGCCAACAAATCTCAAGTATCTAGGAGAAAAGAGCTACAAAATATTGTCATTACACTTTTTAATAATTTTCTCAAGAAAATGATTGCATTACCACTGCAGTGTGGCCAAATGGAGTGGGACAAGAAGAACAAGAACATTCTCTTAAGGGACTTCTCTTGTGGTTATAGAAGCAAAAACCTAAGATGGGACAGCAGTTTGGGACCTTATATCAACTCTTAGTAAGACACCTGATATGTGTATCCTGTAAGGATATTGAGGATACAGGGCCTGGGAGGTTCCCACTTAAGAGATTAGGGCCTTTACAAGACTTTGATTTGACCAAAACTAGTTAGTGGCAGTCAGGGTTTTAAACACAGTCCTTCCCAATCCAGGCCTAGCCTTCTTTCTATGGTTACTCTGCCTTTCTGATGCAAATAAATTACTTTTACAAATCAAAGGTTTCCTTTAGAAACCTGTGACACTTGCAAAAAAATTTTAACCCCACGCCAAGTATAGAAGCTGGCATGAGTGCTAAGCAGTGACAGTTAACATGAGCACTGTTATTAGGGAAAGTGTTTAGGCCACTTCTTTCCTACCTCACTGAATGTTTACTCCCCAAATCTCAATAAAACAAAACTAAACGGAACCACCACCCATTTCCGGGATTCAAGTGGGAAGGACTAGTATCAATGAGCAACATCAACAGAAACCCTGAGATCTTCTTTGAACACATCACTCGTCCGAGCCATGGTACAAGGAAAAGCAGAGTCTTTTGTATAGGAGAGAAATCTCTGTGAGAAATATGCAGAGGAATCATTTCATTTCTTTGCATCTGCCCTCCTGGTGGGAGGTATCAGGCCTTGGGTAGCCCAAGAAGCTATAGGAAGCATATTACAGAGAGTTTAATTTATTCAAAGAAAATCAGAATCAACTAATCAGAAGGAAGGGGAAAATGCATTAATTAAACAGCTTTACTCATGCAGAAAAGCTGCCAGCATGAGCATTTCAAATTACCTGGGCACACCTAATGCATTTGCATTTGCTCGGGAGAAACGTGTTCTACCCCACAAAGCCACGAACATTTCATAATTCCATTTGAGCGAATAACAAAAGGGAATTGACAGCTAAGAACCACCTTCCACACTTGGGGGCTATAGCCTTTTCCTAGGAATTTTTAGCTCATGCAGAAATTCTCTTCTTGACTAGATGTGGAGAGAGGAAGTTTAACGTCTTCTGTAAAGTAAAAGGCTAAAAAAGAACCCCCCCTCCTCTCCACCCTCCCAACAAAGGAGGCGGGGCCTTTACTGGCAGGAGGCTAACAGCATTCCTTTGTTGGATATTAACATAAAATAAGGCAGTAGAAATGGATGTCCATCAACAGAATTAGAAGGAACTAAGTAAGTTTTAAGAACAAAAGGTTTACTTCTTTAAATAACAGGAGTTGAGAAACAGCTGGGAATGCAGTTTCTTTCCCAGAGTTTAAAAAAAAAAAAAACTATAAAGTGGTTCAATGTAATTGTGTTGCAATATTGAATGTGTATAATCATTCTAATGAAAATAACCCTATAGGCAATACTTGAACATATACATTTGTATGTTTTATCTTTCCTTTTTTTTTAATCTTTCCTTTTATTTCAGTTCAGCTTATTCGTCAAACAGCACAATATTTTATTTTAGTATTTATTCCTGAGAAAGCTTTTCAATGTAACATTTAAGCATGTGATATTAACCAATGAGATCTACCTTTAAATTCTTTCAAAGATGTAGTACGTTCTCTGTTGCTTTACTTTTTTACATCACAGTTTTCCATTTCATTTTGCACAAGATAATATGCTACAGTTATTGGTAGGGTTTATTACTCTAGATTTTTACAGAAGAGAAAAATAGAAATCACCATTAGAAAAGTTCTTACAATTTTCCTTTCTACTTCAGAAAGGAAAGTTAATTTGAAATCCAAAAGCACTACTAAAACATGAGAAATACCCAACTTTGGTCTATTTCATGCATAATGCATACAGTTTCATACTAGAGAAAAAAAACTTGTATTTGTTGTCAAGAAGCCTATGAAGTAGGAAAAATTAGAATGGTAGATAGGTAGGTAGAGATTTATTTCCCTGAAGTATATAATTTGTCATATAGTTCTTACTGAAACATTCTGTAGTTTTGCCTAAAATGTCTTATCTGTATGAATTGGGATCAAGCGTGTAACCAGATTGATTGTCTCAGCTTTGCCTGTAAAAATACAATTTAAAATGATCAAGGCTGAGCTGTCAATACATATGCAGGACATTTCCTCTGGATCAAAAAGACTAATAGAAGTTAGGCAGAAAGTAGGTATATGTTGCCGAGGCCTATGAAAAACCCCCATCTAGATTGTGGATGTTTTTGGATACCCAACTGTTACATTTTTACTAGGTCTGATCCCATTTTATGAAGCTCTTTTGTGCATCTTCACTCTGCTAACTAAAATCAACTGCTTTTGTGGAGTATCTTTCCATGAATTCCTTTGAATGCAGTCACCATTTGTGATAGATAACATACAATGATTTCAAATACTAAAGGGCTTAAAGTCAGTGGCCCCTTAAATCGCAAACACCTTGGAGGACACTGCTGACTCTGTAGCCTAGATTTCAATGCGTTTAGGACTTTCACCTGGAAAACAAGCTTGAGCAATTAAATATACTAGGGTATAAATATACTGGTGAGACGGGTGTGTGATATATGAATGAAAGCTCAAATATTCAGTTTTAAATATCCTGATAAAAGAAACTACAAAGACATGTCATTGATCTAATTAATACTTGTTTGCACATTCCTTAGAGCAGTGCTTGAAGTATAATAGGATTTCTACAGGCCAAAACAACAAAAGGTGTAAACTGCCTTTTCAGTTGCAAACTTTGTTCATTTATTCCATTGGTAAAAGTATGCAAATCTTCAGTCATTTTTTTGTTAACTGACACCAAGTCTTTCTCACTAAACTTTTTTTCAAAGAGACAAGCGTAAAGTTCAGAGTAAAGTCAAGCTTTTTCCCCTGAAAAAAAAAGGCAGTTTAAAGAAATTTCACTAAATCATCCCTGTCAATTAGGACCTGCCATTTAAATTCATTCTAGTGCTTGAGATATTTTAATACACCCGCAGATATGTATAATTCAGGAAGACAGATATGGGTATTCCAGAATCTGAACAGTATTTTCTATAAATGTTTGTGATCCAATAGAAAATCAAAACGACAGCAACATCTTTTGTGAGCTTGCCCAAACCAAATATCCATATATGTTGATTTAATTTCCTAGTAATTATTTCCCTAAGAATATAATGAGAGAATTAAGATATTTCACTCACTGTTATAATTATTTCTAAAGGACAAGTTCAGTGCTCAGTTGCTCAGTCATGTTCAACTCTTTGCAACCACATGGACCATAGCCCATCAGGCTCCTCTGTCCATGGGCTTTCCCAGGCAAGAATACTGGAGTGGGTTGCCATGCCCTCCTCCCGAGCATCTTCCCAACCTAGGCATTGAACCAGCATCTCCTGCATCTCCTGCACTGGCAGGTGTATTCTTTACCACTGAGCCACCTGGGAAGCCCCTAAAGGACAAAGTAAAAAAAAAAATAGGAGGTGCTCAGTAAAATTTGAACAACTGGCCAAACAGTAAACATAAAGAAGAAAGAATGAGGATTCAGCAAGCAAGAAAAATGAAGGAAATGCAGAAGTAGGAAAGAGAGAAAAGGAGGAGAAAATGTTATTTGTAACCATAAATCTGGTCATTTCTCTCAAGTATTTCAAATGATTATTTCAAAAAAAAATCTGATTTTATTAGTGTTGAATTCAATTCCCAGTTTACATACACAAGTCATCTTAAAATGTACTACAGATGTCCAAAAGTCAATGTTAATAACAAATTTAACTAGTTTTTACTCACGTAGACTGTACCAAATTCTATAGGCTATTAATGTGAATTCTTCCTTTTACCTGCATTCTAGGGTTTTATCTATAATTACCTCTAAGCCCCAAGTTGCATTACCTTAGTTAACTCAGAACTTAATTTGTCTGTCCCAGATTGGATACAATGTCAAGGTGGAAGGAGTTTTCCTGTAGCCTCTTAAGCTAACTCCTTGGGGGATCTGTGAATTAAACTAAGAAAAGGCAAATTAACAAGAGAAATGGCATACAATTTTTACTAATATTTTACATGTATGGGAGTTCACAGAGAAAAAATAAGACTCAAAGAAGTGGCTGGACACTGGGAATTATACACCATTTTAACAGAGGAAAGGGGGAGTTAGACTTCAAGGAACGATTAATTGTGAAGTGCCTAGGCAGTCACTGTAGGTCCTTGAACAAGTATCTGAGATTGGTCTTTGGGGAACAGAGTCTTTCTGTGGCCTACAGGATGGCCTGGAGGGAAAACCATACTAGCTGACAGCACAGGTGTGAGTCTAGGAGGAAGGTGACGCAGTTCTGGACTAAGGCCATAGCTGTGGGAATGGGAAGGAAGGATATAATCCTAGACAGCCCCAGCTCCTTCTGGAGCCTGTTCCCTTTATGAAAAGGGAAAAATGACCCTGAAGGTGATCCAGCTATCACCAGGGCTGCCATTCCCACCAGAGGCCAGGGAACAGGGCCAGTTCCTCCTAGGTTTCAAAGGGTGGGGTCACCTCTCCCAACTGGCAGGCCAGAGTCATCCTCCCCAAGTACCTCAGTGGCAAGGTCCCTGCAGGGGCCTTCAGTATGGGTAGTGTTCTGTTGAGCCATGGGGGTGACATGGCCACCCCAGTGGTCTTAGAGGGCAGAGCGTTAGACTAAAGGGAATAATTCACAAACATTAAGGTCTCATAGAATTTACCTTACAAGGTTTGGGACTTGCTTGGGCCCTAGCATCCTTTTTTCCTTCCTTTTGGAATGTGAATGTCTATCCGTGCCTGTCCCATCACTGTATTTTAGAAGCGTGTAACTTGTTTTATTTCACAGGTTCATAACTGGGGAAGAATTTTGTCTCTGGGTGAATCTTACCAGAAGGATATTTAGGTGAGATTTTGGACTTTTGATATTAGGGTTTATGCTGGAATGAGTTAAAATTCTGGGGACTGTTGAGATGAAATGAATATATTTTACATGTAGAAAGGACATGAATTTGGGAGAGGGGGACAGAATGGTTTGGGCTACATATTTGTGCCCCCACCCCGAAATTCATGTTTAAGCCTTAGCTCCCAATGTGATGATATTTAGAAGTGGGTCGGTTGGTAGGTAATTAGATTAGGTCCTGAGAGTCAGACCCTTTTAAGAAGAGGATGAAAGAAATCTCGCTCCAGGAACACCCACCAGATAAAGGCGATTAGAGGCCCTCATCAGATGCCAAATCTGCCAGCACCTTGATCTTAGACTTCCCAGACTTCAGAACCATGATAAATAGATTTCTGTTGTTTAAGCCACCCAGTTCAATCCAGTTGCTCAGTCATGCCCAACTCTTTGCGTCCCCATGGACTGCAGCATGCCAGGCTTCCCTGTCCATCACCAACTCCCAGAGTTTGTTCAAACTCATGTCCATCGGCTCGGTGATGCCATCCAACCATCTCATCCTCTGTCATCCCCTTCTCCTCCTGCTTTCAATCTTGCCCAGCATCAGGGGTTTTCCACTGAGTCAGTTCTTCACATCAGGTGGCCAAAGTATTGGAGTTTCAGCCTCAGCATCAGTCTTCCAATGAATATTCAGGACTGATTTCCTTTAGGATTGACTGATTGGATCTCCTTGCAGTCCAAGGAGACTGCAAGGGACTCTCAAGAGTCTTCTCCAACACCACAGTTCAAAAGCCACCCAGTCTATGGTATTTTGTTTTAGCAGCCCAAGCAGAGTAAGATACTACCTAAATTATGAACTCCTCAAAGAAAGACCCATGTTATACCTTTCTCTGTACTCCTATGGATGCCAGAAGAAAGCTGGACACAGAGATGCCCTCAAAATGTCTTGACTGATAGAATAATTGTAACACACAATATCCTCTGTGAATTAATTTTATGACCAAAATCTATTTTCAACACTGCTCCAAAACCTAAAACACATAGTTGATACTATGACTAGGCACAATATTTTAATTGTTCTCACAAATGTCTGTTGGCCTAATGTAAAAGAACAAAATGGAAGCTTACATATGATTGTACACTTGTCATCAGGCTGTAGACCTTGTTCCACTCCTTAGTAGTTTCATAATTTGAGGCAAGTCTTAGACTTGGTTTTCTCATCTACAAAGTAAAGCTTATCATGCCTTACCTATGTCACATTATTCTTGTGGGGATCAAATGAGGTAGTATAGCATATGCATAAAAGCATTAGACTTTTGTAATCACAGAGCTCTAGGTTTGAATCCAGGCTCTGCCACTTAGTAGGTATATTGAAAATTGAAGTCACTCAGTCACGTCTGATCCTCTGCGACCCCATGGACTATAGCCTACAGGGCTCCTCTGTCCATTGGATTTTCCAGGCAAGGGTACTGGAGTGGGTTGCCATTTTCTTCTCCAGGGGATCTTCCCGACCCAGGGATCGAACCCAGGTCTCCTGCATTGCAGGCAGACACTTTACTATCTGAGCCACCTGGGAAGACCTAATAGGTATATTACTCTTACCAAGTTACTTAACTTTTTTGTATCTGTTTCCTCATTTGCAAATAATGGCACAATGACATCTAAATCTTAGTGCTAAAATTCCCTGGTGGCTCAGTGGTAAAGAATCCACCTGCCAATGTAGGGGACATGGTTCAAACTCTGGGTTGGGAAGATTCTACATGCTGCAGGGCAACTAAGCTCATGCGCCATAACTACTGAGCCTGTGCTCTAGAGTTCACATGCTACAAGTAATAAAGCCTGAGCACTCTGCAACAAGAGAAGTCACCACAGTGAGAAGCCCATACACCAGAACTAGAGAGTAGCCCCACTCGCTGCAACTAGAGAAAGCCAGTATGCAGCAACAAAGACCTAGCACAGCCAAAATAAATAAGTATCAGTGTTATACCAACTTAAAGTATGAGGTATATAGACTTGAGGTATGTGAGGAGCTTAGCACATTGCCAGAGATACTGATGTCACTCAGTAGGTGATGGGTATTATGAATGTGATTATTATTCAGTATTAATATTCACAAAATTATTTGATATGGAAGCATATGACTATTCTGAGCACACTGGATCACTGACTTATTTCTATTACATTCAAAAGGCATCTTCCATGTTAAAATTCATAAGAATTTATAAGATTGGAACAGTGATCAGAAATGAATTCCATCTTTATACATAAAACCCTTGATTGTTATTTTTAAAGATAATTTCTATTTTACTTGGAACTTTGAGAATCCAATAAAATAGCTCTGCTGGATTGCTTATATGTCTCTTAACTTTAAAGAAAGTGTTTAAATAGATTCCAAGAAAGAATATAATTTAAAGGAAGAAATTAAGCTCTGTCGTCTGGGAAGGATCGTCTATATGACTCTAACTCATCAAGTCATAGAAGCATGGAATGTATTAGTTGGGAGGGCTATTAGAGATGATCAGCCAAACTCCTCATTTTACAGATGGAAAAATTGTGGCACAGAAAGGACAAATAGCATGAAGTTACTCAGTTTGTGAAAAGTACCACTGGTTCTAGTCAGAACCTCCATCTCCTGATTATTAAGACTGTCTTTTTCTTAGTAATCTATCTTTTACTGCAAAAGATACAATTTTTTTCTTCAAGCCTGTAAATAAGGGAAGAGATTTAGAAAAAAATTATTTGAATGTGCAACTTGATCTTTAACATATCCAGAAAATCCCAGTTCTTTAGCCATATCCCATTTGCTCAAGAGCAGTCAGTCATTGGAGAAAATTCACAGGAAGTAAATAAACTGATATCAATGCGTACTATTTGCAACTGAATTATTCCTCCCACATCTTTCTCATCTGAATTATGTAACCTGATGTGCAAGCTTTGTCAGAAACTTATCCCAAATCATTTATATCAGCTGTCAAATCTACATGAGAGTGATGAGTCAAATGTCTTTAGAGGATTATACATAAACTGTTCTAGTATGGAGGCAGATTCCAGTTTTATCATCCTTATATTAGAAATATCAGTCACATACCTATATTTATATTATTTAGTCCAGTCAATTAACATTCTTTCACTGGAATGCAAGTTGCCTGAGAGCAGAGGTTTTTGTCCATTTTGTTTTCTGCTGCATTGCCTAGAACAATGCCTAGCTTTTAGGAAGAGAAAAGCAGGTGGTATTTTCTGAGTCCCAGTTTTTATATTTAGATTTCCTTCTTATTATAACTTAATTCAATATTGAAAGGAGGCCATAATGTAATTGTTGCATAAAAACTAGCAGGGTATCCAGGATGGTACTATATACTAGAGATTTTCTCTTCTCATGAACTTCTTGATTCCTCATAGTAGTTATAGAGATCTTTGCAGAACTTTCTTAAGACTTAGTACTTTTACAACCCTTTAACAGAAACTCCAGTCAGTTAGGAAGTGGGTCTAGAACCTGTCTATAAACTCACACTTTTCCCCATAAATATTTTACTGTCTCTTTAAAGAGTAAAACTGGTAATTAGGAAAAATGTCTAATCGTTTCTTTTATATAGCACCTTATTATGTCAAGCAATGAATCCTAAATGAATCCTAAATGAAGTCAAATGAATTCTAAACATGAAGCAATGAATGTTTAGTCAAGCTATGAGAAACCCACTGAATGCAAATATTATTTATAAATAAGGATGTTAGCTCTTTTTTCTGGCACCTGATACACTAACATGACCAATCTCATAGAACCCTAACATATTTAAACTAGAAGCATGGGGTAGAACTAAGGGAAGATTACTAAATAAGACAGTGCAGTACTTAGGATGGGGACTGGAAGAGAGAAGTGGGAGGGGATGGAGAGATGGGAGGAGCAGCCTTGCAAGTGGTTCATAAATAACGGACTGCATGCCATCTAACAACATATAAGAATAAAGGAAACTAATCCATTTTGGTATTGTTTAGAAATGGGATGAAATTTTCAAACGTTTCAAATGAGCAATTTCGCCCTCACATTTGTGCTCTGGGGACTGCTTGGGCTTTTCTTTTGTCTCTTCCTGTTGCCTTGACTGGTGATCAGCAATGCATGATCAGCTAAGTGGCATCAGCTCTAATGCTATTATCATATGCCAGCCAGAGGAGGTGTGAAAAGGGAAATGGGATTTGCCACTGCAAATGCCATCTCGATTAATAAATATCTAAGAGCGCACCAGGACAGAACAAAATCTCTTTTTCCTTTCTGCATACACCTTGCCTTTTGGGTTGTATTACTTGTATAATAAACCCTTTCTTAGAGCCTGTTGTGTTTCTAGGCAGCTGACAAGCAGATCAAGCCTCCCCCAAAAGGGGTCATGTTAATCACTGTTTCAAACAGTGATCTAAAAATGCATTCTAACATGCCTTTGCAAAGGTATAATTCAAATGATTACCTCATGTGTTCCAAAGGGGAATCGGGTGGTGTCCTGTTTCCATAGCACTCAATTTCACAACATTTTGCAAAACTGCTCTGTGTGATGTCTTCCTTCAAGAGTAGCAATATCACAGCCATAACTTTCTAAATTTGGGTCTGCAGTAATGACAGACTTTGAATGAATGCCTTCCTATGGTATGAGAAAGAAGCAGAAGTTCAAAAAATTAGACTTTTCCCTGCTTTAAACTCTAAGCTATACTAAGGTAATTTATCTTCCTTTAGATCTATATGAAATACCTGGACTTTGGATTAGAAGGTCAGAATTCACTCTACTTTCTGAATGTGGCTGCTGTTTGAATATTTTTACTATGATCACTTTTACAATCAGAAAAAAATACGTATTACATATTTTGAGAACATAAATGTACCTATTACTCTTTCTTGTTACAGAATCTTTACTGAAAGAGGCAAAAGTGAGAGTGAAGAGACGTGGGTTCAAATTCAGAGTCTGCCTATAACTAGCTTTTTGACCTTTGACTTGTTTATTAAGCTCTCCAAACCCAAATTTCCTGATCTGCTAATAAAAAGTCTCTAAGGACTTTTCCAGCTTAAAAAACAGTAGTAAATAACTGCTGTACAAAAAAGAGGGAGTTTGTGCCCTAGATATTAAGTTTCCAGATGTACGCTAACCTGAAATTTTAAAATATCTTATATTGTGTGTTTGTTTGTTATTTAGGAATTTTCTAATTGTGGGTTTTCTTTTTTCATTTATTTCAAAAGCATCACACTGAAGGGATGGAGAATAATGGAGCTGACTTAAGTAAAAAACAAAAAAAAAAGCATTTTAAACATCATAATTCCTTCTTCGGTCTCACAAGATCAATAATTGAGTTGTCAAGAATTTTTTCTACTTTTTTTACCTTGCTCTGTCTAAAATGGTAAAATTAAAATGAATACCATTGAAATCAATGATTTCTGCTCAGAAATTATAATGCAAATTTTTTTCCTCATCAGAGTATTTTCTAACACTTTCTCATTAGAAAATGTACACATAAGGAAAAGTTCAACTAAATAAGAAGCAGAGCATTATGAGTTTTAAAAATTTTATAGTAAAACTCCATTCTGCTAAATCTGTCTTGTGTGTTCTATATGTTCCACATAGCTGTTCACCTTTACCTCTCTGTCTAATGTCTAGTAACCATAGGCAGAAGACCTAACCAGGTATTGATTGTAGCCAAGAAGTTCTACAAAAGCTAAACAAAAATATCCTCCCAAACACCATTCCTTAATCTAAATAGAAAAAATATGTCTACATCACACAACAGTCAAAATATGTCTGGTCTCTATGATTTTTATTCTTGAACATATAAATAGCAGCATACCATCTAGCAAACTGTGCTCTTTTAAGTTTTGACATGATAAAATGTGTCAAACTATGAAACAGTAAAGTCTGGAGTGTATGTACTAGAGATGTTTGACTGTGCAAGGTTCTTTGAGTCCTAGAAGAAAGGGATGCCTCTTACACAAGTCTTAAACACGAACCAATCCAATTAGATTGGAAGTCTGGTTCATTTGTCTCTAACATTTGACTTGGAGTGCCTACAGTTTTGATGAAATCATTTCTTCTTTGATAAAGTTTTATTATTTTGATTTTGGATTTAGTAATAGTAATTCTTTCCCAAAATGCTTACCACTAACTGGTTAGATGTGGGCAATCTTACTCTTAGCTGTTTATATTTGCATAATATTGCTTATTGTTGTTGTTATTCAGTTGCTCAGTCATGTCCAACGCTTTGTGACCCCATGGACTGCAGCATGCCAGGCTTCGCTGTCCTTCACTGTTTCCTAATGTTTGCTCAAACTCATATCCATTGAGTCAGTGGTGCCATCAAACCATCTCATCTTCTGTCACTCCCCTCTCCTCCTGCCCTCAATCTTTCCCAGCATCAGGGTCTTTTCTAATGAGTTGGCTCTTCGCATCAGGTGGCTAAAGTATTGGAGCTTCAGCTCAGCATCAGCCCTCCCAATGTATATTCAGGGTTGATTTCCTTTAGGATTGACTGGTTTGATTTCCTTGCTGTCCAAGGGACTCTCAAGAGTCTTCTCCACAACTACAGTTCAAAAGTATCGATTCTTTGGTGCTCAGCCTTCTTTATGATCCAACTCTCACATCCATACATGACTACTGGTAAAACCATCAATTTGCCTATACGGATCTTTGTCGCAAAGTGATGTCTCTGCTTCTTAATATGCTGTCTAGAGTTGTCATAGCTTTTCATCCAATGAGCAAGTATCTTTTAATTTCATGACTGCAGTCATCATCTGCGGTGATTTTGGAGCCCAAGAAAATGGTCTGTCACTATTTCCATTTTTTCCCCATCTATTTACCATAAAGTGATGGGACCAGATGCCATGATCTTAGTTTTTTTTTTTTTTTGAAAGTTGAGTTTTAAGCCAGCTAACTGGTGTTTACGCTCCCTGTTCCTCACATCGAGTAGAATCAAACTAGAACCTAGAGTCTTGAGCTAGTTTTTAAAGTTTTGACTAAGGATATAACAGTGAAGAAAACAGACATCTTCCCTGCAGTTAAAGAAATAATACATGCAAAAGTCCTGTGACTGAGCGAAATCTCACCACTACAGACTCACGTGACACATTTTGTTGTAGTACTTGTCACAGTTGAAGCTTTACATTTAGGTGTGTGATTATTTAATTAATGTGTATATCTCAGTAAAATGCCATTCAAGGTCTTTAATCATATCTAAGAATTTTGGTATTTATCCTAAAGATAATGAGAACCAACCCACTGAAGGGCTTTAAGTGTACTGTTGAGAAGGTGATAGGATTGGATACACCAAGATCTGTCTAGTCACGGCTATGGTTTTTCCTGTGGTCATGTATGGATGTGAGAGTTGGACTGTGAAGAAAGCTGATTGCCGAAGAATTGATGCTCGATGGACATGAGTTTGAGTGAACTCCGGGAGCTGGTGATGGACAGGGAGGCCTGGCGTGCTGTGATTCAGGGGGTCGCAAAAAGTCGGACACGACTGAGTGACTGAACTGAACTGAACTGACACCCTTCAGAAAGGTCACTCTAACTTCCATATGGGAAATGGAATGGAAAATGGACTAGGAGTGGCTCAGGAAAATACAAGAAAGTGACTACTGTGAGTCTCTCACTCAAGGTCAATTGATTTTTGACAATGGTACCAAGATAATTCAGTGGGGAAAGAATAGTCTTTTTGGGGAATGGGTCTGGCACAACCAGACATCTGCATGCAAAAGCATAAGTTTGGATTCCTACTTAATATCACATATCAACATTAACTCAAAATAGACCTTAATTTTAAGAGCTAAAACTCTAAAATGCTTCAAAGAAAACATAGATATTAACTTTCATGACCATGAGCTAGTCAAGAGTTTCTTAGCTATGACACCAAAAGCACAGGCAGTCAAAGAAAAAATAGATAAATTGGAGAGCATCAAAATTATAAAGATTTATGCTTTGATGGACACTATAAAGTGAAAAGATGATCCCCAGAATGGGACAAAAATATTTGCAAATCACACATCTGATAAAAGATGTGTATCCAGAATATGTAAAGAGCTCTTATAACTCAATCATAAAAAGATCAAAGACCTGGTTTTCTAAATGGGAAGAGGAATCATATAGATATTTCTTAAAGAATAAATACATACAAATGGCCAATAAGCACATGACTATATAATTAGTCATTCAGGAAATACAAATCAAAATCAATGAGTACTACTTCACATCTACTTGGATGGCCTGAATCAAAAAGTCCAGTCCTGGGTATGTACCCCCCAAAAATGAAAACACTAATTCGAAAAGATATATGTACCCCAATGTTCATAGCAGCATTATTTTTTTCCAACATATGGAACAACCTAAGTGCCCATCAACAGATGAATGGTCGCATGATACAGAATGCTTGGGGCTGGTGCACGGGGATGACCTGGAGGGAGGATATGGGGAAGAGGGAGGTGGGAGGGGGGTTCAAGAAAGGGAACACATGTACACCCAGGGCGGATTCGTGTCAATGTATGGCAAAACCAACCACTATATTAATGTAAGGTAATTTGCCTCCAATAAAATAAATTTAAAAAAAACAGATGAATGGATAAAGAAGATGTGGTATACTCAGTTTCAGTTAAGATTCCTTTAAAAACTAGGAATAAAACCACCTTCAGTTCAGTCAGTTCAGTTCAGTCACTCAGTCATGTCTGACTCTTTGCGACCCCATGAATCACAGCACACCAGGCCTCCCTGTCCATCACCAACTCCCGGAGTTCACTCAAACTCGTGTCCATCGAGTCGGTGATGCCATCCAGCCATCTCATTCTCTGTCGTCCCCGTCTCCTCCCGCCCCCAATCCTCCCAGCATCAGAGTCTTTTCCAGTGAGTCAACTCGTTGCATGAGGTGGCCAAAGTAATGGAGTTTCATCTTTAGCATCAGTCCTTCCAATGAACACTCAGGATTGATGTCCTTTAGAATGGACTGGTTGGATCTCCTTGCAGTCCAAGGGACTCTCAAGACTCTTCTCCAGCACCACAGTTCAAAAGCATCAATTCTTCGGTGATCAGCTTTCTTCACAGTCCACCTCTCACATCCATACTTGACCACGGGAAAAACCGTAGCCTTGACTAGACAGACGGACCTTGGTTGGCAAAGTAATGTCTCTGCTTTTTCATATGCTATCTAGGTTGGTCATAACTTTCCTTCCAAGGAGTAAGTGTCTTTTAATTTCATGGCTGCAATCAGCATCTGCAGTGAGTTTGGAGCCCAAAAAAATAAAGTCTGACACTGCTTCCACTGTTTCCCCATCTATTTCCCATGAAGTGATGGGACCAGATGCCATGATCTTTGTTTTCTGAATGTTGAGCTTCAAGCCAACCTTTTCACTCTCCGCTTTCACTTTCATCAAGAGGCTTTTTAGTTCCTCTTCACTTTCTGCCATAAGGGTGGTGTCATCTGCATATCTGAGGTGATTGATATTTCTCCCAGCAATCTTGATTCCAGCTTGTGCTTCTTCCAGCCCAGCGTTCCTCATGATGTACTCTGCATATAAGTTAAATAAGCAGGATGACAATATACAGCCTTGACGCACTCCTTTTCCTATTTGGAACCAGTCTGTTGTTCCATGTACATTTCTGGCTGTTGGTTACTACTCAGCCATAAAAAAGAATGAAATTTTGTCATTTGCAGCAACATTGATGGACCTGTAGGGTATTATGCTAAGTGAAATACATCAGACAGAGAAAGACAAATGCTATATGATATCCCTTATATGTAGAATCTAAAAAGTACAACAAACTAGTGAATATAACAAAAAAGGAAGCAGACTGGGGTATAGAGAACAAACTAGCAGCTACCAATAGGGAGAGGAAAAGGGGGAAGGGTAACAACCTATTAGACATAAAATAAGCTACAAAGACATATTGTACAACACATGGAATATACTCAATATTTTATAATAACTATAAATGGTGTATAACCTTTAAAATTGTGGATCACTATATAGTACATCTATAACATATAATTGATACATCAACTGTTCTTTAATTTTTTTGAAATGTCAGATAACAACAAGTGTTGGCAAGGATGTGGAGAAATTGAAACCATACATATAATGCTCTTAAGAATGTAAAATCATGCAGTTGGTTTAGAAGAGTCTGGCAGTTTCTCAAAAAAGTTGAACAGTAAATTACCATATGACCCAGCAATCCCGTTCCTAGGAATATACTGAAGATAAAATGAAAACAGGGGCTCACACAAAAATTAGTACACAAATGTTCATAGCAGCACTATTCACAATAGCCAAGAAGTGAAAACAAGTAAATTATCTATCAACTGATAAACAAAATGTGATATATCCATACAAGGGAATATTATTCAGCCATTGAAGGAAGGAAGTACTGATACATTTACAACCTGAATGAACCTTGAAATATTATGCTAAGTGAAAGAAGCCAGTCATGAGAGACTACACATTGTATGAACTCATTTAAATGAAATGTCCAGAATAGGCAAATCTATAGAGAAAGAATACAGATTAATGGTTACCTAGGGCTGACCATAGGGTGGGCACAAAGGAATGGGGAGTGAGTACAAAAGGTTATGGGGTTCTTATAAAGTTGATGAAAATGTTCTAATGATGATGGTTGCACATTGTTTAAATATACAGAAAACCATTGAATTGTGTATCTTAAATAGGTAGATTTTATGGTATATTAATTAGATCTCAAAAAAAGTTACCAAAAAATATCTACCTCAATGGCCTGTTGTTGTTGTTATTCAGTAGTGCAGTCATGTCTGACTCTTTGCAACCCCAATGACAGCAACATGCCAGGCCTTTCTGTTCCTCACCATCTCCTGAAGTTTGCCCAAGTTCATGTCCTTTGCATCAGTGATGCCATAAAGCCATCTCATCCTTTTAGTCAAGACTGGTTTGACTAAATATGTCATTAATGGAGATGAAAATAAGTGAATTAATTTGAGAGATATTTCAGAGGTAGAAATCAATAGGACATACTGATGAATTTGATGTGAAGGTCGAGAGAAAGGGAAATGTTGAAGATGATTCAGATTTTTTGCTTGCCCAATAGAGTCAATTGCTTTGGCACTCACTGTTATACGAAACACTGGAGGCAGAGCAAGTATGGGTGGAACAATCATGAGTTCAGTCACAAGCAACTTGAATTTGAGATACTCTTGTGATAACCAAGTAGAGATGTTGAGTCGCACACAGGGGGTCTAGAACTCAGAGAAAAAACCTGGGTTGAGGATATAAATCTTGCTATTCACAACATGAAGATAGTATTTTAAGCCATGGAAATGGATTAAATCTCTGTGGCTCAGTTGGTAAAGAATTCACCTGCCATGTGGGAGACCTGGGTTCAGTCCCTGGGTCAGGAAGATCCCTTGGAGGAGGAAATGGCAATCCACTCTAGCATTCTTGCCTGGAGAATTCCATGGACAGAGGAGCCTGGCAGGCTACAGTCCATGGGGTCACAAAGAGTTGGACACAACTGAGTGACTAACACAACACGGATTATGAAGTGAGATGGTAAGAGAATCTAGAGTAGTACCCTTTTGAACTTCAGTGCTTAATAACCAAGTGGAGGAGGATAAACCTGCAAAGGAGAGCATAAAGGACCAATTAATGCCAAAAGGCTGTCATTTATAGAAGGCAACAATATAATATACTTCAAGAAGGAAGGATTGGGTTTCCCTGGTGGCTCAGTGGTGAAGACTCGGCCTGCCAATGTAGAAAACACGGGTTCAATCCCTGATTCAGGAAGATTCCATATAGCAACTAAGCCCATGTGCCACAACTATTGAGCCTGTGCTCTAGAGCCTGTGAGCCACAGCTACTGAAGCCCGAGGACCCTGGAGCCCATGCCTCACAACAAGAGAAGCCATTGCAATGAGAAGCTGCACCCCACAACTAGAGAGTAGCCCCTGCTCACTGCAACTAGAGAAAAGCCAGCGCACAGCAACAAAGACCCAGCACAGCCAAAAATAAATAAATAAAATAAAAATTCAAAAAACAATGAAGGATTGATTGTCAGTATCAAATGCTGCTTAGAGGTTGAATATGATGAGGATTGAAAATTTTTGTTCCATTTAGTGACCTGATGGTCATTGGTGACCTTAAGGAGAGCTGTTTTAGCAGGGTGGTGTATGTGGAAACTTCAAGGTCCACATGGTCAAAAACACACTGTTGGGTTAGGGCTGGGGGAAGGAATCATAAATATCTAGGAAGACACTGATTGGTGTATCAAAATAACTGCTTGAAAAAGAAAAGAAATTTAGTTGTTGAAGCCCAAGGAGAAAAATGGGCTTCCCTGGTGACTCAGACGGTAAAGAATCCTCCTGCAATGCAGGAGACCTGGATCCCTGGGTTGGGAAGATTCCCTGGAGGAGGGCATGGCAACCCAGTCCAGTATTCTTGTCTGGAGAATCCCCATGGACAGAGGAGCCTGGTGGGCTACAGTCCATGGGGCTGCAAAGAGTCGAACATGACTAAGCAACTAAGCACACAAGGAGAAAAGTTACTTCCTTTGCTTGAGGCTCAGAGTTTCAACTATAAAATAAAGGTGAACTAGGTTATATCGTTGAGGTTCCCCCCCCAGTAGCTTTTTTTATCAGTTTTATCTATATTTATTCAACCTATAGGTAAGCACCTGTATACCCTCAGTGTTTTCACAGAAGGCATTCTACTTCCTGCCCTAACAAAGACTTGGCTCTCTACAAAGACTATGAGCCTCATATGCAACTCTCACCTATTAAAGCTGCTTGATCTCTAAACACACAAATTCTCTAGTGGAGAAGATGCTGATTCCCACCTGCCTCCCCATTGCCTTACAAGGCCATTCTTGCATTCATGAAGAGGTCATCCGTCTATAATGCTTATTCCATCTGGGGGTACTTCTACTTTTCCCTGGTCTATTTGCCCTTCTCCTGGACACACCCTTCGGTCACTGAGGACTCAGGCATCTGGCTCCCTCATATCCTCTCTACCCCAATTCCTGGCACCATTGACCAGATAGAAAAGCCATCTCATGTTCTAGACTCACATTCATTGGCTTACTCAGCTCTCCTGGTCAGATGAATATTACCATCTTTCAGAACGCCTTCACCTTGAAATCTTAAATTTGGACATCTCACTTTCTGACCAAGACCACATATCTTCTGAACTAGGCCTGTTCCCTAGTCAAGTTCCAACTCTGGGCTCCTATACTTCCCTATTCATGAATCTGTCTTATT
The DNA here is from genome assembly GCF_049115385.1 of Moschus berezovskii. Taxonomy (NCBI): domain Eukaryota; kingdom Metazoa; phylum Chordata; class Mammalia; order Artiodactyla; family Moschidae; genus Moschus; species Moschus berezovskii. The sequence continues at coordinate 127,879,753 of NC_142488.1, read as the reverse complement.
ATTTCCCAGATCATATTAAAAGTCTTCAATAACTTGCTCGTCTGTCATGAATACTTTGAGGGAAGTAAATGCTTCATTCACTGTGCAAACCTAGTATCTGGCACATGGAAGCCACTCAAATTTGAATGCATGTTTCTGAGTGACTTTTATATTCAAGCACTGTGTTTGGTTTTTGAGGACCACCAAAGGTTGAGTGAAAATGTAGTCTGCTTAGCTTGAAGGAAATAAAATACTAGTTAAAAAAAAAGATATAAGACAAATATATTAAAAACTAAATTTCAAGGTGGAAAGTGAAGTAAGCCTCAAGAAATATAAAAACAAAATTCTATGAGACTGTTAAGGTAATAGAGGTGGGAAAAGAGAGACAGGAGTGTTTCTGTGAAGAGATCAGAGAAAGCTTCATAGAGGGTGTAGGACCTTAGCTAGTCCGGAAGAATGGCTGGGGATTTGGATATGTGAGGATAGAGGAAAAAGGAGTTCTAGGAAGAGGGATCAGCATGAACAAAGACAGCAAGTTAGGAAAGCAGGTATATGAACTCTGCTGGTGGTCCAGTGGTTAAGACTTCATCTCCCAATGCAGGGGGGTGCTGGTTCAATCCCTGGTTGAGGAGCTAAGATCCACATGTCTTATGGGCAAAAAACCAAAACATTAAAAAAGCCAAAGGAAATTATAGGGTACAGCTGAGGAGCAAATTATTCAGTGGGAACGAAGTGTCCATAAAGGAGAAAGTGAAAGCAACTAAATTGACCTAATTTTGGAGCAGCTTAACTATCAATTTTCATGTTATTTTGGCAGTGGGTAGGCATAGATACTCTTGCCTGGAAAATCCCATGGACAGAGGAGCCTGGTAGGCTGCAGTCCATGGGGTTGCTAAGAGTCAGACACAACTGAGCGACTTCACTTTCACTTTTCACTTTCATGCATTGGAGAAGGAAATGGCAACCCACTCCAGTGTTCTTGCCTGGAGAATCCCAGGGATGGGGGAGCCTGTGGGCTGCCGTCTTTGGGGTCATACAGAGTCGGACACAACTGAAGCGACTTAGCGGCAGCAGCAGCAGGCATAGATAGAGTTCCTGGAAGTTTGATTTCTCAATTAACCCTTAAATCACATGCCTATTTTCAAAAGAACCTTTCAAGGATTAAAAAAAAACTTTTTATAAAGGCTTTTCATCCAAGATGATAATTATTTATTATTCCTACCTAAGCTTACCTTTCTTTTTTTATCGACACAGTCATTGTTTCCTATGACAAAGTGATAAACAGGTTTGTTTGTTTTTTAAAGGAAGGTAAGGCCAAACAACAAAGATGGGAATCATTTTCAATTCTTTAAATTCTTTAGATGATATTTTATTTCCATGAACATATTTTCCTGTTATTGTAAATTTATACTAAGTAAATAATGATGGCATTAACTGGCATTCTTGATGTGCTTTTGATCATCTTTCTCAAAAAGGGACTGCCAAAAGAACTTCCTAACAAACATCACTTAACTACTAAATGGCTGTAAGTGTTAAAAGCAATTAGGCAATCATCATTTAAGGAGCACAATGAAAGTTACCCACTTTCTCTGTTAAAGAATTTAATATACACATACACACATATGGCAGAGCCCTTGGGATATATTCCTCTACAGTACTTCATTTTATAAACTGTTCATGTCTTCATCCTCAGAGTTGTGGCTCTAGCCTTATTAAAAGCTTTCCACAGGCCAGGAATTCACTTCAGAATTCTGACTCTGCCACTTACTAGCTGTGTGATCTTGGGCAAGTTACATAACCACACTCAGCTTCCGCAACAATAAAAAGTACGTAATAATACTTACTTCGTAGGGCCATTGTGAGAATTAAATGAGCCAATGCAGGTAAAGTGCTCAGCACAAAGCCTGGCAAAAGGCTCAAAAATCATTGATTGCTTTATTATTGTAGACAAAATAGACTTTTTGACTATTCTACAGTATGGATTTGTATCTATGTGTAAAAGCACCTCTCTCTATATATGAACATGAAGTGCTTAGTATTAGGCTCTTATACATTTTCTGTCCCTTTCCAACTCTGCATAACTAAACTAGTGTCAGATTTGTGACAATTTTTGTTTTAAACCATTGTACATGTCTTTAAACCCAGCCTGGATCAATTACATATTCCTCTGTTAGTGGCACAGCAAACTCAGACTCTGCCAATGAATTCTTTTCCTTTTAATCTCATAAATGAATTCTTAATCTTCATAAAATGAATTCTTAATTCTTTTCCTTTTAATCTTATAAAACAGACACCTTATTTCCCCTCATTTCAATTTCAAAACAAAATGGCATTTACTAGTTTCTGATCTGATCCACATGCTAGAGTGGCCAGTCCAGACCTAAGTATACAGGCAAAGCTGCTGAGCTCTCTGAAACCATTGGCATGTGTCCCAGTTCCCAGAGAGAGTATCCAGTTCTCCCTCACTGCCTGACTAGGAAGCTATGTTAAGGCACTGATGAGACTGGCAAAGTATAAATTATGGCATTCCCCCTTGACTCCCTCACTTTTAAGAAAATACCACAGATTTTCATAAACTAAATGTATTACTGAATGAAGTAGAGGGGGTAGGTGGTGGACAGAGCTCACATTTCCCTTCTTATATCATTCATAACACTTAGAAAATTTATGGCAGTTCCCTTCCACTTACCCCAAACATATTCACGGACCCCATGAAACCAGTCTCTGCCCCGCCCCCAACAAAATGGTGTAGAAATTCGGAGTAGCCCTGCCTGGCTGGAATAGGAGTCAATCACATATTATCCCAAGCTTTAGAAATTGAATTCAAGTCAATTGTCGTTATTGAGCATCTACTTTGCAAGGTTATCCTGTGTTTTAAGGCTATCCCTGTGCTCTGGGGTCACGTAGACCTGGGTTCAAATCCCAGCTACATCACTTGCTAGCTGTGTGGTTTTAAGCAAATAACTTAACCTCATTGAATCTGTTTTCTTTTCATAAAATAATAATATTAATAGTATGATTTTCTGTTCCACAAGATTGTTGTGAGACTTAAATGAAATAACTAAGATAAAGCACAATAAGAAGCACTTTAAAGTGTTAACTATTAATGTTATTATTACCATTACATTTTGAGACCTTTCTGAAAAAGAGCATGTATTGCTTAAAAGCTCACTTCAGGGACTTCCCTGATGGACAGTGGATTACTGCCAATGCAGTAGACATGGGTTCAATCCCTGGTCCAGGAAGATTCCACATGCTTTGGAGCAACTAAGCCCACAAGCCACAACTACTGAGCCTGTGTCTCCAACTACTGAAGCCAACGCACCTAGAGCCTGTGCTCCACAACAAGAGAAGCCACTGTGGTGAGAAGCCCATTCAACCCCATGAAGAGTAGCCCCTGCTCGCTACGACTAGAGAAAGCCTGTGCCAAGCAACAAAGATCGAGTGCAGCCAAAAATAAAGTTCACTTCAGCAAAAGGAGATACTTGTTTCTGAGCCATCACTATCAATAGGAAGCCAGGAAAGTCTTGCCCAATCAGAGTCTGAAAGTAGCTGTGCCTAAAAATGAAGGTTAGGCCCAGAAAGTCCAACGAAGAAGGTACTACTTTTCTAAACCCTTAAATAAAGGTGCTCCCAAGATTCTGTCCCAATACAATTTACTCTAGTCCTCACAAGCCAAACACACAATAACTTAATAAGTACGTCTACCAATTTGTCCTAGCATTACTCCTAATATATCTAAACTATGGATTATGCTAAAAATGCATTTTGTCTTCTGTACTTACATTTCTAGCTTGGGGCTTCATCACTTCACCAGGATCATCAAGACACAACCCTCTCCCCCTAGACACACACACTGAGGTTCTATCACCATGCTGCATACTTCACATCCAAATACCTGGTACTCGAATCTAGGGGATTCCTGTTCAGTTTGCAAGACAGGATGTGCTCAACCAACAATAGCTCAGAATAAGTTAGTTTATGCTTGAAGCCAATGAACAGTATAAACAGGCATGACTGCATGGAAAACTCTCTGGTGCAAAGACCTCCCCCCCCGACCCGCCACCCCTATAATGCTTTACATCTCACTTAGAGTAAAATCCAGTGGCTTCACCATGGCTTGCAAGGCTCTGTATGATCTGGTTCCTTCCTATGTCTCCAACTTCATCTCTTCCCACTCCCTACCCCCTGACTGACTCTACTCCAGCCACGGTGGCCTCTTTGCTTTCTCTTCAACAGATCAGGCATGCTGTACCTAGGAGTCCTTGCAGTGGACATTCTTTCAGTCTGGAAATGTCTTTCCCCGATCTTTGCATGGCTGATTCCTTGTCTCCAATTAGATCTTAATTCACATTCTCAGAGAGGCCTTCCCTGACCCCTTATTTAAAGGACCTGCCTCTTCTCCCCACACCCCTGTCACTTTCTATCACATCACCCTCTTTTATTGTCTTCATAGCTCCCTACTCTCCTGTCAAGATGACCTCTTCTCAAGTTTTCCTTCCTGCCCCTGGGGCTTTGCATATGCTATTTACTGTCCCAGGAATGCTCCTCCCCTTCTCTTCATGTGGCTCTTTTTCAGCCTTCAGATCTCAGCTGAAGTCTCACCTCCTCAGAAAGGACTTTCCTGATCATTCTATATAAAGTAGCTCACAGTGTCCCCGCTCCATGCGCTACCATTAATCCCCATTAGCATCCTGTTCATTTTCTTCATGATACTTAACGGCAATCTTCAATATTATCTAGTTTTTGATCGTTTTCTTTATCCCCTCACCCCAGACTGAAAGCTCAATGAGGGCAAGGATTTTTGTCTTCTTTGTTCACCACTGAGATTGTCGGGGAAGTCCTCACTGAGAAGGTGAAAACTGAGCAAAGTCCTCAAAAAGAGATTAGCACTACTGTTACTAATATATTGAGGTCAAACACTTCCGCCTGACTTTGAAAGCCTTTCACAACCTGGACCCACATAACCTAGCCAATCTTCTTCCTCACTCACACACCAGGATACACTCTGTACTCCAATTAGAATTGTCTCACACATTCCCACTTGGAAAGTCTTCCATGCTTACTCTCTACAATCTTTAAAACTATATATAGATACAATAATTATACCCATTTTACAGATGGGGAAGCTAAAATTCAGAGGGGTTGAATAACATGTCCAAGGTCATACAACCAGTAAGTGCTAGAGCCAGATTAGACTCCATATTTATTTGGACTCCAAAGCCTGTGTTCTTTTTTTTTTCCCCAAAGCCTGTGTTCTTAAATACATGCTTTGCTGTTGTTGTTGCTTAGTTGCTCAGTCATCTCCAACTCTTGCGACCCCATGGACTGCAGTCCACCAGGCCCCTTTGTCCATGATATTTTCCAGGCAAGAATACTAAAGTGGGTTGTCATTCCCTCCTCCAGGGGATCTTCCCAACCCAAGGATCGAACCCCTGTCTCCTGCATTGGCAGGCGGGTTCCTTACCGCTGAACCACCAGGGAAGCCCAAAATACATGATATGAACCACATAACAGAATAGACTGCATGGAAGAGATCTTTTTAAAAAGTAGCAAAAAAGAAAAAAGGATTAAACAAACCACTAAACAGTGTAATAGGAGACAGAGACTGCAGTATTCTCTGGCTCAAAGACCTCCCCCCACCCCCCACAATGAATGACTCACAATTAACTCAAGTCTTTCTGATACCCAGGTTTGTGCCCATAAACTCTGTGTAAGGTTCTATATGCTCAGATTTGTCTGGGATTCTTGATTTACTTCTGATATCCCAGCTTAATTATTAATAGTACATGCTTTCACTTGTAAGTTGCTGTAATTTTAAAGAGGATTGGGCATTTTTTGCCTTCTCAGAACTCACAGTGCCATTTATCACTCTCAGGAAATTAAGAAAAATGAAAAAAGAAAAGGAAAAGTAATTGTGAGTATATTTTTGCATGACATTTCCATTATGAGAATTACTTGTGTTTCCTATGTTATATTAGCATTCCTTGAAGACCATATTTGACAATGGGGATGTGGGAATGATTTTGTCTGTCTAACACATAGTGTATGGACAATAAATATCGAATACGATTAGAAGATGGTGAAAATAAATCCAAATTTTGTCTCATGTAAATGGTCTAGTTATCATTATAATTGCTAATACAGTTGACTTTTCAACCACCCCAGTTTGAAGTTCACAGGTCAACTTATACATGAATTTTTTTCAATAATCATTCCTACCATAGTACACGATGTATGGTTGGTTGAATCCACAGATACAGAGGAATCCAGGACACAGAGGGCTGAATGTGCCGGTGTTGGTCCCCATCACCCCCTGTTGTTCAAGAGTTCACTGTACTTACTGAGAGTTTAGTATATGTAGGACACTTTACATGCATCACTTCATTCAGTCTTCACAAGAACTATCATTACTCCTATTTTTAAAATAAGACTGAGGCATGGGGAGATTAAGTGATTTATCCCAGGTTGTAGTGTTGCTAAGTGGCAAAAAGCTGGAGTTCAAACCCACATGGACCTGATTCCAAAGCCTGTGTGTTTAACCCTCCTCTACCTTTCACTACTTCCCTGGTGGCTCAGAGGTTAAAGCGTCCGCCTGCAATGTGGGAGACCTGGCTTTGATCCCTGGGTTGGGAAGATTACTTGGAGAAGGAAATGGCAACCCACTCCAGTATTCTTGCCTGGAGAATCCCATGGACAGAGGAGTCTGGTGGACTATAGTCCATGGGGTTGTAAAGAGTCGGACACAACTGAGCGACTTCACTTTTCACCTTTCATTGACTCATAACTGCATTCAACAATCAAGATCATGACAGAATAGCCAATATTTACCCTAGAAAAGGAATACTAAAGGAAATGATTTCCCTAAAATCCTACTGATGCATCCCTTTTCTGATGCATTAAAATTTCTATGAAGAAAGGAATTTAAACACCAACACCTCCCTCCCAAATCATAGCAATGCTGCTAAGAAAACATAGCAAAGCCTACAACAAAATGCTGTGTTTTAAATCCCCTCTCTGTCTGTGTGATAGTGTCCCCGCCCGGGGTCACACATGGGAGAGAGACCAAGTAGAGCTGTCCAGCAGGATCACATTGGACAGTGTGTGTTGCATGATGTGGAACAAATCGCAGCCATGCCCCGTTCCTGAAAACAGTGTGTCAAATTCCACCCACATCCTCCGAGCACTTGCCATGGGCTCACAACACTGAGGATACAGAGATGAGAAAAAGACAGTCCGCATGCTCCAGTCCCCATTCTCTGCATTTGGGGGTAGGTGGGGGAGAAGAAAGAAGAGAAGCAGTGCAAAAAGGACCAGTACAAAAATGTTGTCCCGGGTCTTCCCTTGCTGTCCAGTGGTTAAGATTTCGCCTTCAAATGCATGGGGTTTGGGTTCAATCCCTGGTCGGGGAGCTAAGATCTCACATGCCTCATGGCCAAAAAACCAAAACATAAAACAGAAGCAATATTGTAACAAATACCATAAAGACTTAAAAATAGTCCACATCAAATAAAACAGCCACACACACACCAAAAAACATTGTACCTCCTCTGAACTCCCTTAGCTCATTTGCTGTGCCTCTCTTATGGCATTTCCACTTCCTTTCTATCCAGTGTTCTGTCAAGAGGCAGAGTGGTGTAGTAGAAAGTACTGAGTACAATCAGATGCTGCCTTAAATCCCAGCTCCTCCATTTAAGCAGCTGGGTAAAGTTCAGTCATTTAACCTTTCTTGCCCTCAGTTTCCTCACCTTAAAAATGGGATGTACAATATTTATCTCAATGGCATCACCGACTCTGTGGACACGAGTTTGAGTGAACTCCGGGAGTTGGTGATGGACAGGGAGGCCTGGCGTGCTGTGATTCATGGGGTCGCAGAGAGTCAGACACGACTGAGCGACTGAACTGAACTGAACTGAACTGAACTGACTGTTGGAAGGAGTCACTTGGAGAGGTATTGTAAAATGCCTAGCACAGGATGTGGTACATAGGAAGTCTTCACTAAGGACTAAAACTTATTCTTATCAACACACCTTACCTCCTGTACTAGAGGGTGAGTTCACTGCAGGCATTTTCTCAATGATTTTTTCTGTTATCTGTGTGTCCCCAAGAGACTCAGAAATAAGCTGTATTTTGTTCAAGGAATGAACAAATTATGATAGTGCAAGTACAATAACCTGTGATCCAAAGAATTGCAAACAAAGTGCTCTAAGGATTCAAAGAAGGACAATAACACGTCTATTCAGGGCAGGAGAGAAAAAGAAGGGTCAAGAAGAGCTTTAAGGAAGTGATAGATATTGATAAGTAGAAATGACATGGAAAAAAACAGCCCTTCCTAAGGCAGTTTGAATCCACATCTCTCTGGCTTCAATGCCTCACTCTTTCCAAGCCGATTTCAGACCAAAGCTGAGTTTATAGTCCCTCCCACAGTATAAGAGGAAAGTCATGGTGTAGTAAAAAGCCAAGAAACCCAAGTCTCAGTCAGCCGAAGACTCATATAATCTTAGGCCTGGCACTTCATCTCTCTAAACCTCTGGTTTCTCATCTATAAAATGGGAACATAAAAAAAAATACATCACTATCTCACAGAGTTGTTGAGAGTCACATGCTCAACAAATGGGCAGCTGTAGTTTCTTCACTGGGCTGCCAATGAATCTGCTCACATACTCTGCAAATTTGACAAAAAACAAGCTCAACGTACAGATATACTCAGCTGGCCAAGCATCCAAGTTGCCTGGAATATTAGATTTTGTATCAAGTTTTGTAAGTCACTTTTCACTCCTAGTTTTAATAATCACTTTAAGAGCTGGGACATCCCGACTCTTTTCGGTGTTGACTGAAACTTCATATAGCAGATGACAGTTTTGGTAAAATAGGATTGCTAGATGATGTTATAAGACTTTAGGATCCTTAAGAAACTTTGGGAAACATTGCCTCCAAAGCAAAATAAAATGAACGATAAGCTGATCACAGCAGTCCTGAAAAGAAAAGTGAACATGCTGCTCTCAGAAAGCCAACAAGGAGCCGGGCGTAGAAGGTGACGACACAGGGCACCAACGGGGAGCTTCGGCTGTGCAGCTTTATATCCAACAGTTTTGGTTTAAATAAAGCTATAGACTATATCAGACAAAGAGGAGGGAACTTCCAGAACCATGATGATATATTAAATTCCATCCCAGGCTCAATAAACTATGACTTATAAGGCTTGTAAAATCTTTACAGGGCTCCTGACAGCTCCACATGTGCTGATGGCCAGAAGAATGGAACTTTTGCAAAACATCTGCTAAATCATGCATTTTGGCTAGAATTTCTCTGTCTGCCCATGATGACAAAATACAGAGGGAGTGGAGTGTACTGAGCTTTGAGAGAGTGGATGGGGGTGTTTTTCCACAATATAGGGCTGCTTATTTAAAGTGGCATTTTGTCATAGCTTCCATCTGTAGATGCCATTCTAACCATATCGGATGAAAGCTACCCTCTCCTAATTTTAATCATGCCTGAGCAACAAGACTTTGCTCATCACATATTGAATTACACCGAGGGTCTACTAGAAGACACAAAGCTTCTGGTAACTTCTGACACACATGAGCCTGAATAGATTATGCTCAGCAGGCTAAAAGAGTTCCCTAATAAGTTTAACTGGAGTTCATGTACAGATGGGAAAAATAAATGGACTTGTGTGGATAACCAAATGGTTTTCCATCATCCAGGAAAGTTGCAAATCAAGTGATTGGAACTTTTTCATATCATGCTGAGTTTTGCTTCAGAACTCAAGTACTTGTGGAGTGAGAACATGGAGAAACAGACTGATAAAAGGAGCTTTCATCTTTCACCTTTTCGATGCTGTTTTGGATTTTTGAGGTTTTTAAAGAGTATTGCTCAAATGATTGGAATCTGAGTAAGGAAACAAAAGGAATTGGAGTGGTGCTCTTCGTCTCCATTCTCCTCTCAGTTTTACTAACCACATCTCTTGCTATCCCCAGAAGACAATACAATGTGTGAGAGTGGGGGGCATGCTCAGAAATCACTCTTGGTTGGGACACCCAGGACTGAAGTCAGTATCCTTTGTAATTTGGATCTGTAGCCAAACCCTTGGGCTTGAAACCAACCAGATAAGTTGCCACCTTTCCAATGCCCATTGAATTTGGTTAGTTGCTCAAATTCTAAAAATACTGGGACAGGAGATGGTTTTTACTATGCATGATTACAACTACATGAGACAACTTTCACCAATCCCTACCTAAGGTTGCTGCATCTCAGTGTAAAACCACCAACTCCTAATATCCACTGGCAATTTATTGAGCATCTACCATACACCAGGTACCATGCTCGGTATGAGCATGGGGTACAGCAGTAAAGAAACTAGGTGGAGTGTCTGTCCTCGTAGATTTAGTAGAGCAGATAGGCAAGCAACCAGATGAGGGCAAGGCAGAGGGGATGACTGCTGTGGTAGGGAGTACATATATGCTGCATGCTAAGTCACTTCAGTTGTGTCTGACTCTTTGCAACCCTATGAACTTCTGTACATAGGATTCTCCAGGCAAGAATACTGGAATGGGTTGCCATGCCTTTCTCTAGGGGATCTTCCCAACCTAGGGACTGAACCCACATTTCCAGGGAGTACAAAGGTAAAGCAATGTGATCTGTGCCCACAGGGAGCTCAGAGCCTCATGGGAGAGACATGATGGCAAATAAGCAATGACAAGACACAGTGATAGTCTCTGGGGGAAAGGAGCTCAGAGACTATGGGACCACAGAAAAAAGAATTCATTCCTCTGCCTAGGAAAGATGGGAAGGGGCTTCACATAGGAGGTACCATTAAACCAGGTCCTGAAGGATGAAATGACTGATGGGGTCCAGGACTCCAGTGCACTAGCAGTCACAATTTTTCTCCTTCAAGTGACTATGACATTCGAGTAAAGACTGATATAATCCTCACACGGTGAGCAATAAAGAGTTAAACCTCACTTCTGCCAGTCCTTTTAAGGTTCTTGAAATCCCAGGGGAGGAAGAACTCTAATCCTGCCTCATGGTAGTAGGAATGCTTTAAAGGGAGGAAACTAGGAAACATCAAAGACAGGGTGTGTTTCTGGGTGAGTGGAAAGAGCCCTGAGTTTGAGTCCTGGCTCCAGCACTAACTAACTAACTGACTGGCTGAGTAACTACCTATTGGATCTTCAAGGAAACTAATTTTCTCTCAGACTCAGTTTCTTTCTCTATAAAATTGTAATAAGCATGTCTGCCTTCAGGAGGGTGGTCCAGGGAAGGGGCTTGGTAAACTATAAAGCCCAATACAAATGTCAGCTATTGTTTCCTGGAAGGGGGTGGCGATGGCAGGAGGTCGGGGGAAGCAATTGGGGTTTATTCCTGGTGTTCTCTGCCAGGAAGCCAGTCCTTTCCCGATGAAACAAGCAGGCTTCCTGAAGGAGATGCACAGCCCTTGCCATCATTCCTGTGGAAACTAAGAGGGAAAACAGTGACCTGTTTGACCAGACAGCCCGGGTCAGAGCAGGGGGGTGGTCCCTTCATGGTCTAAGGGAGGCGGTGAGGTCTGTTGTGGTGATGCAGAGGAGAACAGTAAAGACAGGAAATCCATGGAGTGTGGTGAAGACTGAGACCAAGAGAAGTGGAAGAAAAGCGTACTTGTGGGGAGAGCTGCAGCAGCCAGCAGCTGAACAGGTAACGAAGAGCACTACCCCACTGACTTTGGACTTGGCCCTGACACCTGCTTTGGCAAATGGAATATGAGTGGACACAACATGTGCTACTTACAAGCACAAGCAAGCTTTTAATGGGCGGTATAACCTGGCTTTGCCCTTCTCACTCCTGCCCTATGAGAAGAGCACATCGCACAAAATGGCTGCTCTTTCAGCCGGGCTTCCAGAATGAGCACTGTGGAGCCAAGCACAGCCAAGCTGGATGGAGCACAGCAGCATCATTGCTGACCTGCAGCCTCCACATGCTATGAACAAGAAGGAAACAGGTGTTTAAGTAAGTCTAGGGTCCACAAACTCCAGCCCATGGGCAAAATAGAGCCCGCTGCCTGTTTTTTGTGTAGCCTGTGAGCTAAGAACATTTCTTTAGATTTGTCAATGGTTTACAAACATATCAAAAGAATAGTATTTTGTGACATGAAAGTTCTGTGAAATTCCAATTTCTGTGGCTTTCAGCAAAGTTTTATTGGAATATAGCCATGTTTGTCTGTTTGTACAGTGTATGCGGCTACCTTTGTGCTATGAGGGCAGAGCTGAATAGCTGTGACACAGACCATATGGCCCACAAAAGCCCTAACTATTCACTATCTGGCCCTTGACGGAAAAATTTTGTCAAACTCTGGTTCAAGCCCCACAATACTGGAATTGTTTTTAACCTTGTCAAAAGATGACTAACATAAAGTACTTAAGTTCACCAAGCCTCAGTTTCCTCATCTGCGAAATAAAAATGAAAACAGGCCCACATTCACTGGGTTTTTAGAGGATTAAATCATAGTGCATCTAATGCATTCAGAATACAACCTGCCACATAGCAGGCATTCATGATTATGATTAAAGGGCTATCAGATTCCTGCAGCAAGCACAGGAAGAAGGAAAGACAAAGGAAAGGAAAACTAAAGATAAGGATCAGACAAAATGTAGCAGGACTGAGACACTAGTCTAACTACCTATGACTAGATAATGCCCTGAATAAAGTGGTCACACAAAACTAGCTCAAGTACGACAAGCTTATAATGAATTATAAAACTGATATTAACTTCTGGGTAATATCAAATATGTTTCAAAGCCATCTACGAGATATGGCTTGTTGAGTGAATATCTTTGGGGCACAGGTGACAGCTTAAGAATCCCCAAATGGGGCATTGTTAGTATAAAATATATATATATATATATATATATATATATATATATATCTTCACAGACCATCCTTCTGCTGTTTGAATTGGTACCCAGACAGTAATCTACCTGGACTCCTTTTACTTGGTACTTGAGGGGCTAAGTGACTAACACCCTGAAAAATGATGGTCACATTGAGTCATATTCCACATTGACTGAAAGTTGGTTGAGCACCTAAATTCCAGTGGTTAGCAGACTGCATATAAATTCTTTCAGTATAGGTTTCTTCCTTGACTCTTGTACCTGTATATATCAATATAGAGTCTTCAATGTAAACCATTTGTGCTCCATGCCTACTCTGTTGTGGTCTTCTTCCTCTGGATGCTCAGAAGAAGAAAGAAGGAAAGGGTAAGATTCAAAGGGCGATATTTAAAAGGGGCTTCAGAAGGCATTTCCAGAACCCCTTTGGATGCTCAGTAGAGGAAATAAAATGCTTCAGAAAAGAACAAAAATGCTGGTCCCTTCTGCTCTACACTCCTGGAGCCCTGGGAGGTTTTCCTAAAATTAAATTAATTCCCTTTCTTTCCAAAAGCAGATTCAGTGGCAAGCCTGTGTGGATGAGCCATCTGACTCAACTCCACATTTTCCCCGGTGTAATCTATACTAGGCAGAATATTGAACAGTATTCCCCAAGTACTTAGAGATTGACTTAATTACTTACTTTATTTAACTTCTACAGTTCTAAAACTGAAGTGTCTCATAGGTGATCTTTTGAAGGTTAGATGATGTGGAAACATTTCAGTCATTGGCCAAATATTTTGTTCTTTTCTCCCTTTCCAGATGTAAAATCCATTAGTTGCTAAGGCTGCCTCTGTGTTGCTGTAAAGTGGAACCAGAATGCTTTTCTCAGAAATATTAGATACTCCAAAAATTTCTTTGGAAGCTCACCATTCAGAGCATGTGTAACATAAGGCTGGAAACTCCAAGGTCCCTCTCCCTTGATACTCACTATGAGGAATTTATCAGACTCTTCTGAATCTGCTAAATCATCTTGACGGCTTGCTGTAGCGTTTTGAAAAACACATGCACCATTTTGTCATGGAGATCACCTTTTTATTTTTTTAAGAGTCCAAACAAGCCGAAAAGCTTCCAAGTAATTTGGGACTAAAGAGAAACACATTTCAGAAAGGTCCCAGAGTAGCCACTCTGCTAACACCCCAGGACTGGTTCCCCCAGGCTGGTTCCGTGTCTCCATCTCCTCTCAGAAGTGCCGTTGTACATTCTAACTCAGGCTTCCCAATCCTCTACTTCCTTTTCTGTCAGCAGCAGCTTGGTAGAACCGCGAGACTTTCCTGTATCTTTCCTACTTTTCTCTATGAATAAATCATGCAAAAATCTGCCACCATTCCTCACGTTGCCTGTCACTTTATCAGAGTTCATCTGTTCTTGTCCATCAGCGTTTTCCCTTCATTTCCCTATGGTGTTCAGGCAAGGCAAAGAGTTCACATTCTCATGGGCTGTGTGACAAGAACCTCCAGTGACTCCCTCATAGGCGGTCTCACAGTTCTCTCCTTCACTGATCCCACCAGAAAGCCCGAGCTCACCTTTGTCCCCTGTGTTGTCATCACCTATTCACTTATCTGTGTCCCACTGGACTAGGAGCCCTTGAAGAACAGAGACTACATCTTATTTCTCTCCGAATCCCCAGGACATTCGGTTGCCTGGCACCAGGCGAATGCTTAACATATATATTTGTGAAATGAAGGAGTGAGTGAGTAAGTCAGTCAGTGAATCAGTCAAGCAGTCAATGAATTCATTTATTCCAAAAGTATAATGAAACCTCAGCTATCCATAACCTTTGGGAGAAGTGGCTGAGTATTCTTTGCGGGGATGTGTGGGCTCTTCTGAGGTTTCTCAGTGTCTTTTTGTTAAATTCCTGGTTCTCTGTGATGATCTTGGCAAGGAGTGAGCAAGTAGCATTAGCAACTGCAATTCAATTATACACACTGCAGTGTTCTGTAGCTGGAGGAATATAAGAAATGTGTTCCTGCCTCCAGTCGGATAGTGAAAACATGTCTTCCTGCCCTACTTGTGCTGGCCCCGCCAAAGACTCACATTCATTTACTTAATCTTTGACACCAAGAAGCCTCATTACATCACTTTCTTGGTCTCTCTCACCCTCTTGTCTTTCCCCGTACTGTATCAGAACAGAAGGTGATCAGTGATCGTCCTAATGGTAGTGATGATGGTGGTAGATGGGTGATGTGGAAGTGAAGAGTTGTGAGTGATTTCAGCTGATTTCTTGATGCAAATTTAATCATGTTCAAGTTTCTACCCATCTCTCACAATATTTATGCATTAAAGTGGCCCTTCCTTTTTTTGTGGAAAATCTCTCTCTTGTGGATGACCTCAGTCCTAACCTAGTGTATTAAATTAGGATTTTACTTAATGTAGTCAATTCTAAATGTTGATTATTCAAACAATTGATTATCCAAAGAAAATTTGAAACTCTAAACTAGCTTTCTGCCTGTTCCCCCAGTCTCCCATCCAGCTCCACCTAAATATAAACATACACACACATACACACACAAACACACATCTTACCTGCTTTCTCTTAATTGGTTATGGCCCCAAGCAACATAAACCAATTTTATCATTAACCTAAGAAAAAAATAACTGGATGTCGAATCTGTGCCCAAAACTTGTGTAATCCAATCAAACATTTGGCTCTGCACTGTTTTGCTTGTATATGAGGTGATGAAAACAAAATGAGTGTGTCAGGCACTTTGGGAGTTGTTTCAAATTTCTGAAGCCAATAAGGTATCACTCCATAAATTACTATTGCAGTACACTAAACAGAGCCCTGGTAGCCTTAATGAAGAAACATTTCTCTGGGAATGCCAGTTTACTCAGAGGAATAACTTCCCCAGGTTGACAACAATTAGCATGCAAGCACTTCCATAGACATGGAATATTTTATACTATATCAGGTCCATTGTTTACTTGCTTGGATATTATTGTGAAGGTGTTAAAAGAAATCAGTTTTCCATTTTGCTATCAGTTTCAATGATTTACATTCATAACTTGGGCTTGACTACATATGCAAATGTAACAGTGAGACCAAAGTATTGGTACAGCAGATGAGGTTCAGTATCCAAGAAATAACATTTATTTAAAGGATGAGGGAATTGCCTGGCAGTCCAGTGGTTGGTACTCAGTGTACTCTCCCTTGTTTCGGGGAACTAAGATCCCACAAGTCATGCAGTGTGGCCAAAAAAAAAAAAAAGATGAGATAGCTTGAAGTGATTAATCAGAGTAGATAATAATATGAACTCCTTCCAGATTTAGTTTGAACACACCCTCTAATCTATTAGGAAATTATTTACATATAGTAATCTTAAAATGGATCAACTTTCTCTGTGGGAATCCTACATATCTGTCAAATCCCAGTTCAAATGCTGATTTTACAAAGCCTGCCTGGATCTCCCAACAGAACCATCCAGGAAGAAAGAACAGAGCAGATAAATGTCCAGCTATAGGAAAGAATTTGGCTTCTGTTAGGAACTGAAAGGAGGTCATAATTGCTGGAACATGGGAAGCAAGGGTAAGAGGGGAGCAAATGGGACTGGTATAGTGATGGAGGCATTGTTCATTCTAGGAGTATTAGAAAGTTATTGGAAAAAAAATTACACAAGAGATATAGATAGGGGTGGAATAACAAGGGCAAAACAATCGTATTGGCTTTCCAAAAGATCGTTTCTGCTGTAGTTTAGAGCACAGAGAAGACAGAGATAAGCGTGGAAATAAGACCAGTGAGCTAACTTATCAAGAAAGTGTCCAGGTGAGAGGTGATGGTAGCCTAGACTAGTTAGTTGTGGCAATGGAAGTGGTGAAAAGAAAACAGACTTACTACATCTCAGAGGTAAAAATGCTAGGACTTATTGATGAACAGGATACAAGGGGTGAAGTTTGAAAAAGAATACAAAGAATCTCTTCCAGGCAGTGGCTTCTAATAGCTATTTGAATGATCATGACACAGAGATGGAGAACCCTAGAGACTCAAAATAGCACTCTGGGGTACTTTTCAAGTAAGAGATGTTCATACATTCAGTTCAGTCCAGTTCAGTCGCTCAGTCGTGTCCAATTCTTTGCAACCCCATGAATCACAGCACGCCAGGCCTCCCTGTCCATCACCAACTCCCGGAGTTCACTCAAACTCATGTCCATCGAGTCGGTGATGCCATCCAGCCATCTCATTCTCTGTTGTCCCCTTCTCCTCCCGACCCCAACCTTTCCCAGCATCAGAGTCTTTTCCAGTGAGTCAACTCGTCACATGAGGTGGCCAAAGTATTGGACTTTCATCTTTAGCATCAGTCCTTCCAATGAACACCCAGGACTGATATCCTTTAGAATGGACTGGTTGGATCTCCTTGCAGTCCAAGGGACTCTCAAGAGTCTTCTCCAACACCACAGTTTAAAAGCATCAATTCTTCGGTGCTCAGCTTTCTTCACAGTCCAACTCTCACATCCATACATGACCACTGGAAAAACCATAGCCTTGACTAGACGGACCTTTGTTGGCAAACTAATGTCTCTGCTTTTTAATATGCTGTCTAGGTTGGTCATAACTTTCCTTCCAAGGAGTAAGCGTCTTTTAATTTCATGGCTGCTATCAGCATCTACAGTGATTTTGGAGCCCAGAAAATAAAGTCTGACACTGTTTCCACTGTTTCTCCATCTATTTCCCATGAAGTAATGGGACCAGACGCCATAATCTTAGTTTTCTGAATGTTGAGTTTTAAGCCAACTTTTTCACTCTCCTCTTTCACTTTCATCAAGAGGCTTTTGAGTTCCTCTTCACTTTCTGCCATAAGGGTGGTGTCATCTGCATATATGAGGTGATTGATATTTCTCCCAGCAATCTTGATTCCAGCTTCTGCTTCTTCCAGCCCAGCGTTTCTCATGATGTACTCTGCATATAAGTTAAATAAGCAGGGTGACAATATACAGCCTTGACGTACTCCTTTTCCTATTTGGAACCAGTCTGTTGTTCCATGTCCAGTTCTAACTGTTGCTTCTTGACCTGCATATAGGTTTCTCAAGAGACAGGTCAAGTGATCTGGTATTCCCATCTCTTTCAGAATTTTCTACAGTTTATCGTGATCCACACAGTCAAAGGCTTTGGCATAGTCAATGAAGCAGAAAGAGATGTTTTTCTGGAACTCTCTTGCTTTTTTGATGATCCAGCGGATGTTGGCAATTTGATCTCTGGTTCCTCTGCCTTTTCTAAAACCAGCTTGAACATCTGGAAGTTCACAGTTCACGTATTGCTGAAGCCTGGCTTGGAGAATTTTGAACATGACTTTACTAGCATGTGAGATGAGTGCAATTATGCGGTAGTTTGAGCATTCTTTGGCATTGCCTTTCTTTGGGATTGGAGTGAAAACTGACCTTTTCCAGTCCTGTGGCCACTGCTGAGTTTTCCAAATTTGCTGGCATATTGAGTGCAGCACTTTCACAGCATCATCTTTTAGGATTTGAAATAGCTCAACTGGAATTCCATCACCTCCACTAACTTTGTTCGTAGTGATTGATGCTTTCTAAGGCCCACTTGACTTCACATTCCAAGATGTCTGGCTCTAGGTGAGTGATCACGCCATCGTGATTATCTGGGTCATGAAGATCTTTTTTGTACTGTTCTTCTGTGTATTCTTGCCACCTCTTCTTAATATCTTCTGCTTCTGTGAGGTCCATACCATTTCTGTCCTTTATCGAGCCCATCTTTGCATGAAATATTCCCTTGATATCTCTAATTTTCTTGAAGAGATCTCTAGTCTTTCCTATTCTGTTGTTTTCCTCTGTTTCTTTTCCTTCATCTCCGAGGAAGGCTTTCTTATCTCTCCTTGCTATTATTTGGAACTCTGCATTCAGATGCTTATATCTTTCCTTTTCTCCTTTGCTTTATAGATTTGCTTTGTTTATAGATTAAGGGGCTATAAAATCTCATCTTTGTGCTTAAGCAGCTAGGATTAATTTCAGTCCAATTAACTTAGCTCATCTTTTTAAGTCAATATTTAACCAGTGAATTCATTAAGATATACTGAGGAAAGGTCGACTGTTTGGTCAGTAGTGCCTATGATCAATGTGGGAACAAAATAACCTTTTAAAAGTAAGCTAGAGCTTTTTTAATGGCCATTTCACTAACTAGTATTGGCAATTGTATTGGCAATATACAACTTGAAAGTATAAGTCACTCTCTGGTTAAAAGTGATATTCTGGATGAGGCTAGTGCTCAGTTGCTTCAGTTGTGTCCAACTCTTTGTGACCCCATGGACTGTAGCCCTCCACGTTCCTCTGTCCATGGGATTCTCCAAGCAAGAATACGGGAGTGGGTAGCCATTCTCTCCTCCAGGGGATCTTCCTGACCCAGGGATTGAACCTGCCTCTTATGTCTCCTGCATTGGCAGGTAGGTTCTTTATCACTAGCACCACCTGGGAAGTTCTTGATGAAAGAATCTTTTAAAAATAATATATTAATTAGACAAAGCTGATCGCCGAAGAATCGATGCTTTTGAACTGTGGTGTTGGAGAAGACTCTTGAGAGTCCCTTATACTGCAAGGAGATCCAACCAGTCCATTCTAAAGGAGATCAATCCTGGATGTTCATTGGAGGGACTGATGCTAAAGCTAAAACTGCAATAATTTGGCCACCTCATGCGACGAGTTGACTCACTGGAAAAGACTCTGATGCTGGGAAAGGTTGGGGGCGGGAGGAGAAGGGGACGACGGAGAATGAGATGGCTGGATGGCATCACCGACTCTGTGGACATGAGTTTGAGTGTACTCCGGGAGTTGGTGATGGACAGGGAGGCCTGGCGTGCTGTGATTCATGGGGTCGCGGAGAGTCGGACACGACTGAGCGACCGAACTGAACTGAACTGAACTGAAAACTAAGCTGAACATCAAGAATCAGAAAAAGTGAAATAACATGGCATGTAAAATAAGTAAGGCATAGTTATGGTTAAAATACTAAACTAAGAGTCAGTAATGGTTCTGATTTTGCCATAAATTCATTTTTTGACCTTAAGTACAATTCCCTTTGTTTGGGGGGGCGATTGTTTCTCCATTTACAAAACGAGGGAGCTGGATTCAACGAGCTCTAAGATTTTGTTCAGTTCCAACACTCTATGAGTCTTAATCAGAAAAAAAATCTAACTGGGAGTTTCAAGGCTACTAGTTAGGTTACTACAACAAGCTTTTCCTAGGACAATAAGGAGATGAAATACACTCAATATAAAATGATTTCTTAAAATTACATATTGTCAAGGCACAAAAGAGTCAGAAACATGAAAATTAAAAGTTGTAGAGTCAACGTGTAACCCATAAAAAAGAAATTTATAGTATAAAAGAATAAGAATTTCTCAGTGTTTCTACAGCTTAATCAGGAGAGAGTGGTCTGTTCTAGGCAGCAATTTTAAATGTACCAAAAGTGGAGAACACGGTGTTTTTAGGGCCCCAGAGCTTGATGGAACCATCCTAGAAACCCAGTTTCACTTTCCTTTTGCTATGACTCTCTGTTCCAGAGGCTTCTGAGTGGTGGATTACATTACCAAGTGGGGTGCCTCTCAGACAACTAACCGGTCTCATTTTACCAGCCTGGGGGCTACTCTCACAGTAAACTAATTAACCAACTTTCTGATTTACGTTTGGTCTCTTGTGAGTTTTTCTTTTAAGAGTGAATTCGTTCACTGGAACCAGAACACCCCTTGGTAAAAAGAATCAAATGTGTTTCTTTGCCCACAAGGACGAAAACCAACACCTAGAGCCAAAGTGTCCTTAAACGCATAGGAACCATAAAGCCCCATAAGGGAAAGACATCGACCACCTGTATCACAGCTGTGTTATCTTTTGGCTGAGGTGCAGCATGTTATAGTGGCAATTGTTATTGTGGCTAAACACTGACGAGTTTTGGCTTCTCCAGTTTCTCAGGTGCTCAGGAACAGCAAACCAAGATCCAGAAAAGATTAGTCCCAGCCCATTCTTCTCCTTCCCATTCCAGTCTACTCATTCCTATGGTGCTGAGTGTCCATAACTCTTCAAACTGGGAGAAAAGCACCCTATATAATAGTAAAAATCAACAGACAATTTTATCCTCTAAATGGAAAAAGCACTTGGCAGACATCATTCATTCATCTTCACCACATTCCTAGGAGGTAAGGAATGGTCTTTACGACCCCATGGACTATACAGTCCATGGAATTCTCTAGGCCAGAATACTGGAGTGGGTAGCCTTTCCCCTCTCCAGGGGATCTTCCAAAACCAGGCATCTGACCCAGGTCTCCCACACTGCAGACAGATTCTTCACCAGCTGAGCCACAAGGGAAGCCCAACAATACTGGAGTGGGTAGCCTATCCCTTCTCCAGGGGATCTTCCTGACCCAGGAATCAAACCAGGGTCTCCTGCATCACAGGCAGATTCTTTACCAACTGAGCTATCAGAGAAGACCAGGAGGTAAGCACCATTCTCATTTTCTAGATGATAAACCAGAACATGTCTTTTGGAGTAGGAAAGTCTTAGTGGGTTAAATTGATCTCAGATATATCCTTCTTTCTGATTTAAATCTCACACTTCTTATTAAAAAGCTAAATTCTCAGAAGTCTCTTCACGTAGTTTACATGTTATAAAGTGATTTCTCCCACTTGTCAAATATACAGAGTGATTATTAAACATACAAATAGGAGGAGCAATTTGGTGTGCAGCCTCTGTAATTGAAAATTCTAAAAATATTTGGAGAGCAGTACCGGGAATTATTCTACACTGTCAGTAACCTGTGAAAATATTAGTAGAAAAGGAATTCTAGAATACAGCTTCAGTATGTCTTCATGTGAGCAGCTTCAAAATTACATCTTAACACGATGTTTTATTATCAGCAGTCAAAGGATTTGGTTTAGTTACAGCAAAAAGTGACAAAATGAAAACCAATTAAATAAGGTGGGGGAGGGGCTGCCGGGAAACATCTTGTTTAAATTGTGCAGTAAACATGTGGTTTCTAATTCTCTTGGTTACTGTGTTTCCTCTAAAAGGATGGGAAGCCCTCTTTCCCCAGTTCCCTGGTCCTACACACGATTTTTGTTCCATTTCTGGAGTAAGCTGGAGCCTAGAGTCTTTTATAGAAAAAAGAAAATAAAAGCAAAGAAATATAAAATTCTTTGGATATGGTTTGCTTTTCCTTTTTAAAATCTGAATGCGGGAAAAATACACACAAAGGAAAATAAACTATCTGATAATCTGATGTCTGAGCTCTGGGACCAAGAGTTTTAAATTGGCTAAGCCTGCCTGAAAGTACACAGGCTAATGAAAGGTGGTCAATCCCAGAAAAAGCCAAACCAGAAGTTGAGCCCTGGGGAGTAATTAAACCAGGAAAGACCAAAAATACATCTTCTAGAAAGAAATGGAAACACAAAAGTATAATCTCTCTCCAAACAGACTATCAACTATCTTGAATAGTGAATGCCCTGTATGATAATTCAGTTTTTCAATCTTTGCAGTTTTCCTCAATTAGTTTTAAAGGAAGAATTCAAAGTCTACATTCTGTTGCTGTCAGACATACTTTTCACACCTTGAAGGAAGGGAATTCAAAATTGGTTTTGAAGTGTCTTGCAGACTGAGACCTTTCCTTTTTTTTTTTTTTAACCATTTTAGTCTGTTCCTTTTAACAATTAGCTACTTATTTAGTTGTGTGTAGGGAAAGGAGAACAGTACCCCCCACAGAAAATAAAATTGTGCTTCCACATTTGAGGCTTTTAAGCTAGTTGGACTCTACTTCAATAAGCATGTCAAAAGACCTATTTGAAAGAATAGATTTTCTGTGCCCCAGGCCAAGTCCATTAAAAAAAATACAATTGATCCATCTTCAGGAACTGTTCTAAAACTACTGAAAGGAAAGGCTACAGCTACTTTAGCAATTAAATACACTCTGGATTAGAAACAGGTAACTCTAAATAAATGCAAAGTTATCAGAGTATATAGTTCTTAACTAATTCCTGATCAACTTATGGCTATTCTGTTTGCAAAACTTCTTAATGATTTTGGACAAAGAATCAATTTCATCAAAATGTGTTTCCAGATAATGAAATAAAGGGGACAAGGCAGAATACTTTCAGATTTAGACATTAGCCTCAGAAGTTCAGTAGACTGTGGCCAAGTATAGAACCCTGGAAGCTGTCAAGGAAACAGAATGACTTTGTGTGTCTGGCGGGCTTCTCTTCTGCCTCTGCCTTCACACTTCTCCATTTACACTAACTGGAGCAATGATGTCTGTGCCTTATGAATGTTCCAAATCACGTGACTCACTTGTTCCAAAATATACTGAAGGAAGAATGGCTTCTTAAATACCAAGACATATCTAGGGAAAGCCTAATTGTAAATACACACTTCATTTTGAAACATTTTTTTTTAAATCCCATTTTCCTTAAACCAAGAGTCTCTTGAATTTAACCCTTAGTAGGAAGACTATCCGGAGAAGGCAATGGCAAGCCACTCCAGTACTCTTGCCTAGAAAATCCCATGGATGGAGGAGCCTGGTGGGCTGCAGTCCGTGGGGTCGCTAAGGGTCGGACATGACTGAGCGACTTCACTTTCACTTTTCACTTTCACACATTGGAGAAGGAAATGGCAACCCACTCCAGTGTTCTTGCCTGGAGAATCCCAGGGACGGGGGAGCCTAGTGGGCTTCCGTCTATGGGGTCACACAGAGTCGGACACGACTGAAGTGACTTAGCAGCAGCAGCAGCAGCAGCAGGAAGGCTATCAAGTTAATCATTGTAAAAGTTTCAAACATTAGTCTTTAATTCCTTCAACACTTGCTCTTAGAGAAAAGATCAAATGTCATAATTCTCTTTAGTCATCACAAAATTACCTGTTTAATTAAAAACCCACTGACAGTTCTTCAACTCATGAATGGGTGAAAAACATTGGAAATACTACTCAGCAATAGAAAGGAAAGCAATAGAGATAAATCTCGCTCAAACCATTACACTAAGTGAAAGAAGCTAGATTCTAATGGCTATGTATTTTATGATTACATTTATATATGTCATTTTAGAGAAGGCAAAACTACAGGGTAAAAAAACAAATCAGTAGTTGCCAGAGGTTGGTGAAGAGGGAGTGCTTGACTCAGGATATGGAGGAGTTCTAGGGAGTGATGAAAGTGCTTTGTATCTTGATTTGTAGTTAGGCATTGATCGAAACTCATAGAATTACACACTAAATAGGGTGAATTTTACGGTATGCAAATTATATGTCAGTAAAGGTGGCACTAGTGGTAATTAGTCCACCTCCCAATGCAGGAGACATAAGAGATGTGGGTTCAATCCCTGGGTTGGGGAAGATCCCCTGGAGAAGAAAATGGCATCCCACTCCAGTATTCTTGCCTGGGAAATCCCATGGACAGAGGAACCTGGCTGGCTACAGTCCATGAAGTCACAAGAGTCGGACACGACTGAGGGTCTGAGCACAAACTTGACCTGAAAAAAAACTTACTTTTTAACTCCCTTCCTCTAGGAAAACCAACACTGCTGGTAGTTTAAGTTCAGTGTATATGTTCTCAGTATAGCCATACAACAAACTGTGCATAATATCATTATAAAAACAACCCCCCCAAAAAAACCCATAAATTGGAATTATGCCAATACAAGTGGCTCTGAAGCAAAACTTCATTACAATAATCTTTACAATAGTAATTTTCACCAAAAAATGCATTAAAGTCCCAGTGTAAATATTGTAATACTAAAGGTTCCAATTACATGTTCCAAGTAAAAGTAACTCAAATTTATATCCAAATGAACCATAAAGAGGTAGGTCTTTCATCATATTGTATTTAAATATATCTCCAAATCTAGGTTAAGTTTTCCTATTTGTGGTATACTGAGCCATCAGTAAGAAAATATTTAAAATTTTTTTACCATTTGATCATATTATATTTCTGGTAAACCAATGTTTTCTTCCAGTTTTATTAGTATTCTTATTATTATATTGAGAACTTTAAAAAATTTACACTAATGCAGAGAGTTAATATAAAGAAGACAAACACAGTACATCTACTATATTTCAGGCACTGTACTAGCTCTTTGTTATCACCTTTAATTTAAAAACCAAGGGGGGTTCAAGATGGGGAACACATGTGCACCCGGGGCAGATTCATGTCAATGTATGGCAAAATCAATACAATAATGTAAAGTAATTAGCCTCCCATTAAAATAAATTAATTAAAAAAAATAAATAAATTGAATATCAGACCTTAAAAAAGAATTTAAAAAATAAAAATCAACTTTGCCAAGTTGCTATATAGCACAGGGGGCTCAGTTAGGTGCTCTGCGATGACCTGGAAGGGTGGGAAGCGGGGTGGGAGGGAGGCTCAAGAGGGAGCTTTATGTGGATACACACACAGCTGATTCATGATGCTATACAGCAGGAACGAACACAACATTTTAAAGCAATTGTCCTCCAATTTAAAATAAATTTAAAAAACTCTGTGAAGCACATGTGATTATTTCTACTTTATAGATAAGGGAAAAAAGATTGAGAGAGATTAAGTGACTTGTCGCAAATCTCCCAGCCAGTTTATTGTACAATGTGGATTCCAACCCAAGTCTGGTGGCTCAAAAGCTGAAGGACTGCCACTGTAAGGTGATTGAACAATGATCAGGCTTTTGGAGGGTCTAGTGGGTGATGAAATAGGCCTGAGACTATTAAAGGTTTACACTATAAAGTTGGAACACCAGTATTTGATTCAAATATGGCCAAAGCACTTTTCATTAGCTCAAAACATTGTATTTAAGGATTTTGCTTCGGTTTGACTGTCCTAACTGCCTCCATTTTTCCCCTCCATCTCAAATTGATTACCTACATTTCACAGGGTCTTAGAAAAGATCTTTAATCTTCCAAGCCTGCAAACACAGTCAGGCATTTGAATGTTATTTAACGATGTGTTTGTAAAGGAAAAAGCCAGGGCACTGATTTAAAGACATCCTTATAGTGCTCAGTGTTATACCTAGTGTCACACTTCAAGCAGAAAAGTAACAAAGATAAGTGGGGAGAAGACAGCATTGGCACAAAGTCCCAAGCATGCATGTTCTTAAACAAAGTGGCCACATAGAAAACATACATTACAGTATGAAAAAGAGCACACTATCTCATATTGTTTCCCTTCTCTTCCTCAGATGATTAAAGGATTAAAGAGAACAGGACTGCCTTTTTCCTGTGCTAAGAACTCTACTTGTGCAGAGAAACATGGCTCAGCTATCTTTTTAAATCATCTAGTAGTCTTAAATGATAAAAAAAAAAAAAAACCTTCCACAGTGAAGGATTTTTTTATCTTGTCTGTATATTTCTAGAATCTTGAGGTCTTTTATTTCAGGGTATTAACTAAAATCCCTAGCATTTAAAAATCATGTCAAATTCCCAAACTTTGTAATTAAAGGAGTAACTACCTTTCCAAACAAAATTATGTCTTTTATCTGACAAATGCCTATTTGAAATATGCCAGAAAGACATAGCACAAGAGCCTATTTACACAAAACCTAGCACACACTAGCTCTTAATATTCTTCTTTGGAGTATGAAATCCAAAGTTGCTAAACAAAATGTTTATGTAAGACTAATCAGAACTAATTACACTTCTTTAGATGAAATGCTGAGGAAAAAGTGAATGAAGTATCCATAATGAGCTTCTTGGAAATAAAACAGAAGCTTCGTGTGTGGTTATGTATACTCTGATTTTCCACACATGGACCTATAGGAGCAGCATTTCGGTTTCATAATTATGTTCACCATGTAGGCCTATTTCAAAGCAAGTGAATTTTCAGCTACGCAACCCCTCCGGCCTAACCAGTCTACATGGCTGTTCGCAAATTATTTTTTTAACAGCTACAACTCAGAGATAAGAAAACAGCCAAGTTCACACTATGTTTTGAAACTTCCTGACTTTTAAGTGTTTTGAATGCTCATTTAACACTGTTTTGAACCCATTTTTAGTTTGCCCTCACAGGTGTTTTGTTTTTTTCAATTTGAAAAGGAAAATTTAAAAGCGGTTAGCTGTGAAGTCCCTCCCACAGGCAGCTTTAATTACCTGACAAATGTTTCCCATACTTATCATACCCTTCGACTGCTTAGAGAGCAAGGGCCCCTTGAGAGTGAGAAGTACATTTCTGTGTGTTTATGTGTGTAAGTCAAGGGAAAACCACTTCCCTGGTGTAGACAACCAACCTAATGTACACAACAAGAAATCTGTTTAGTTTGGTCAGATACTAAATTACTATTATTGGTGTTTTCAGCACTTTGTATTTTAAAGGACCTAATTCAACAAAATTTTTTAGGATATTTTCCTATGCTAAAACTCTCTCTGGTAACCAGATGTCATATTCCATGCTTTTAAAATATCATTAGGTGGCCTTGTTCTCATCTCCACTGCACTGTCTTCCTTGGATATTTAGGAGAGGGCCAGATGCTTAGAGAAGATCCAAGGGATGAGGTAATGAGACGTTTCTTACAAAACAGTGCTGGACAGTTAGTTTACTAACAATGTGGTTTAAAAATTACACAGACATCACACAAAGCACATTCAGAAGAAAAAGAAATACACACATACACACTAAACTAGAATAGATATCAAAATTCTAAGATTGGGAATGTGAAAGATGATTATTTTCCTCTTTCATCTACTTATTTTCTTTAATATTTATTAAATTTATGCATTTTCTTTAAGTGGAAAGTAAACTTCTAAAACAATTGTTTCTTCCTATCATGAAGAAAACTTCTATATATTTACGGCCAGGTCACTTTTTTGACAAACAATTGCTACAAGTGCCTCCAGGGACAAGCTTTGGCTTTGCTGACACATAGTAGTGATTTATGGGCTTCCCTGGTGGCTCAGATGGTAAAGAATCTGCCTGCCATGTGGGAGACCTGGGTTCGATCCCTGTTATGGGAAGATCCCCTGGAGAAAGGCATGGTAACGCACTTCAGTATTCTTGCCTGGAAAATTCCATGGACAGAGGAGCCCGGAGAGCTACAGTCCATGGGGTCGCAAAGAGTCAGACACGATTGAGCAAGTACAGCATGGCACAGTGACGATTTATAGTAAGTCTCTTCAAAGATTCCGAGCTCATTTATTCCAAATCTATAATTCTTTGCCCACAGTAATTTGGAGCCTATGAATTTATTCTATCAATAGAGATAAAATTCATCATTTCTGTCATCAACAACACATTTTCATAGGGAACCCCCAAGGTAGAGATTAGTAGTCTCTCCCTCCTTTGCATGGCTATGGAACTTATTGTCTGCAAAGCTTAATTTGGCATTTAGCATTATTACTGATTTATATTTTATTATTTTTCATGTACACATGTAATCTACCAATTAAGTAATAATCTCCTTGAGAGAGCAGTGATTTTTCTTGTCCAAAGCTTCACAACATGGTGCCTTTGAAATGAGACTCACTCAGTGTTGGTGAGGATCAGCCTTATGCACTTATGCACATACTGCTTCTAGATGGAGGGGGGATGGAAGGAGCATCATAGGTTAAAACTGGTTATGAGTCACCCCCTTATAGTTGAGAAAGGGGTCCCTTTTCCTGAGCATATGGGAAAGAGAACACCAAAACAAAACAGGGGATCTACCAACAAAGAGAAAAGGGCTGAGCATGTCAGAAATTGGCTATACCAGAAATAGCAGCTGGTGATGATGATTGAATGATGTAGAAGATGTCAACGGTGATAAGATTAACTGATCAAACTCTGGGAAAAATGGGAAACTGTGATTGGGAAGATATCAGTCAGTATAATTTCTCGCGTTATATTCAGATAATGTAGAGTATTTAAATACACATTGGCATCTACAATAAACAGCCACAATACAGGAAATATAGAGAATCAGTTATGTGCCCTGGCTTAATAAAGCTGTGCTATTAAAAATGCCCATGCCAGAAACATATTTGTTTTGAACAACTCTATTCTTCATGTGTGGAAGATGTAAGCAACAGATAGAATAGGAAGACTCTTGCTGTAAGTTTGACAATTATGGTTTGATAAGCCCAAGAATATAAACTGATTCATAATATAGATTCCATTGATGTGTTGTGGGACATTCTCATCTATTAAAAATTATGGATTGTTTGTTTTTGGTTTTGTGTATTTTTGTATCTTCCTTGGGGCCTTCACAGGCCCTTGCACATGACAAATACCAAATAAATCTCTGATGAATGAATAAATGAGTGAGTAAATTAACAATATGTAGAAAACAGAGAATGTAATTCTCAAGCTGTCCTAGCAATAACATTATGCTCCTGATGACAAAATATTATTTTGCCACTGTTTTGATCTATGAAAAATACACCAAGATTCAGGGAAGATGTGAGACAACACAATCTAAAGTCAAGTTAGAGTATATCCTTCCTTTCCCAAGAAACAACAGAGTAATTGAAAAGCATGTACTTCAGAAAACTATTTTTGAATGTAGAAAACTTTTTCCAACTGGCCGTAAGTAATCTAAAAAGAAATGATTTTCACTTACTGTATTGAATAAACAAAACAGCGGCATAATAGTGACATCCACGTTGACTCATCAGTGAACAGTTCATTCACAGAAAACATACACACACACACAGTAAATATATTTCAGATAAACATTTATGTTATGCCTCTGTACATTGCCAGGACAAGGGAATGGACAGGAAAAAGGATTAAGGAAGTTTCAGCAGGGCAGATGCACACAAAGATAATACTATCAATTAATTTTACTGAAAAATATCAGTGACTCAGGAGAGAAAGACGTGGCACCTTCAGAACTCAACAGGACCATTCTATAAGAAAGAGAAAAGTAATTGAAAATGTACTTGCAGCTCTGTGAACTCTCAAAAGAATAAGTGATGAAATGTTTTTCTCTGGGGACAAGTAGGGAATAGCATGTTTCCCTGAAATTGACACTAAACGGAAATAAGATTTCTACTAACAATGTGCGATGAGAATGCTTTCATTCAGAAAGTAGCATTGTATAAAAGATTGTTGTGTTCTATGCAAGATGGAAAATGACAACAAATAGGACATGACTAGGAGGTAACAAGACTACCTCCCTTAAGCCACGTTTATAGATGCATCTTGAGACTTTATGGTCATAGTCCATAGTCAATTCTTAAGGAAATTCAAAATTGGGCTTTTGGAGGGCAGTGGCAGAAGGATATGTCAGAAATGTTACCAATTAATCCTGGAGTCCATTCATTTAACAAAGTCTTAGCAAACTTTCCCTGAGCGTGAAATGGGAATGAAGAAGTGTCCCAATGGAATAGATGGAAATAAAAGAAATAATGTCAATGAAATGAACAGTAGAAACAGGAGGTAGGGGTATGTTGTAATAAAGAAGCAGGATGCCAGAGGCAAATTGCCCAGGTTCAAATCGTTATCTCTATCACTCACTACCTGGGCAAGTTCCTTGAACTCTGTGACTCAGTTTATTCATCTGTAAAATGAGAGATCGAGTAAACACTTACTTCAGAGGGTTGTGAGAATGAAATGAAAACACTGAACCCAGTGCGAGCACATAGTAGTCAGGTTCTCCTTTCTACTATCACCTTCATGAATATACAAATATTGTTGAGGGAAGGCTCAATTATATGAATTATAAGTATATAGCACTTCTTCCCACATATTAAAATCAACCTCTTTCAGATGTGAATAAACTGATCCAAATTACTCCATATGTTTCAGCAGAATAAAGGAAATGGCTTTTTATGAAGTAGCATTTCTATTGAATTTGGTAATCGCTCAACAACAAATTAATCTTCATGGCTTAGTGAGTTGTTTCATTTGGAATTCCCTTTGAACCAGTGACAAAATATCAATATTCCCATTTAAAAATGTATTATTGGTCTGTGTTCTTTAATCAAAAATCATAGATTGTGTGCTATAGCAATGAGAGCTATTCTGACTATGAAGGTGACTATAACAGAACAGAATTCATGTAGACAAAGAGAATGATATCAGCATCAGCAACATTAGTTCAGGTCCTTCATGTGACCCTAACAATTGCATTGTTTAAGATAAGGGACAAAAAAAGAGCAACAGGAAAACCAGATGTAAAGATATGAGGAGAAGGAGAAATGAGAAAGAGTGAAAATAAATTTCTTGCATGGAGATATTTGTCAAATACTGTTCATCCCCTACCCTGCAATATACATATGCAAGCACGCACACACACACACGCATGCACATGCACACATGTTTCTGTTTATCACCCATCTCCAAACTTAAATGATAGACAAATCTTTTGTGAGATACCGCTACCTCCATCTAATAGCCATTCATTTCATTTATGTCAAATCTGGGCCTGCAAGATAAAAAAATAGTTGCTCCTAGAAATGAGAAAAGGTAGTTGGAAAAAAAAACTGCCATCTATGAGTTATCTCATTCCTGTTGACATTTAGTGATCTTCATTGTATCAATATATGTCTTGAATCAGAAAATCTTCAATAAGATGAAAATAGGACAAAGAGATAATAAAGCTCACTGGTTAATGTGGAGATAATAAAACATAGAGGTTAAATTAGATAGAACCACTATTGTGATGGTAAATGGAGGGGGGAGGGCAGAAGCCCTGATTTATATCATTTGCCAATTTCCATGGTATAAATACAACTACAATGCAAATGTAAAATTACCAAAATACATCAACCATCTCACAAAATTCTTGAAAATTTAACAATCGACTCTCACAAACTAGTGCAAACTGGCTCTAGCACACCACTGATTGTACTTTTATATGGTCATATGACAAGCCATTTAATCTCCCCAACTTCACTTTTCTGTAAATCCAAATCACCACAATTATCACAATCATGATCACCATCATTGTCACCATTATTTCTGTTATTTCAATCCCACTTTTAATCACAGCTTCTAATTCCCATGCCAACAGCATCCTAAGCCACATACCAAAGTCTCTAAGAGGTGCTATGGCTTTCTACCTCATGGATGGCAAAGTTAGAATGGTCCAGTGTCAAAATCGAAGACTACAGCGCCTATTACAGAGCATTTAGTAATATATAAAATAGATATATAATATATACAATAGATGCCTACTACAGAGCATCTAGTAATATATAATATATATAAATATAGTGCCTATTACAGAGCACAAAAGAACTATACAAAAAAGATCTTCATGACCCAGATAATCATGATGGTGTGACCACTAACCTAGAGCCAGACACCCTGAAATGCAAAGTCAAGTGGTCATCACTACAAACAAAGCTAGTGGAAGTGATGGAATTCCAGTTGAACTATTTCAAATCCTGAAAGATGATGCCGTAAAAGTTCTACATTCATTATGCCAGCAAATTTGGAAAATTCAGCAGTGGCCACAGGACTGGAAAAGGTCAGTTTTCATTCATATCCCAAAGAAAGGCAATGCCAAAGAATGCTCAAACTACAACATAATTGCACTCATCTCACATGCTACCAAGTAACACTCAAAATTCTCCAAGCCAGGTTTCAACAGTATGTGAACCATGAACTTTCAGATGTTCAAGCTGGATTTAGAAAAGGCAGAGGAACCAGAAATCAAATTGCCAACATCAGTTGGATCATCAAAAAAGCAAAAGAGTTCCAGAAAAACATCTCTTTCTGCTTTATTGACTATGCCAAAGCCTTTGATGGTGTGGATCACAACAAACTGGAAAATTCTTAAAGAGATGGGAATACCAGACCACCTGGCCTGCCTCCTGAGAAATCTGTATGCAGGTCAAGAAGCAACGGTTAAAACTGGACATGGAACAACAGACTGGTTCCAAATAAGAAAAGGAGTACGTCAAGGCTGTATATTGTCACCCTGCTTATTTAACTTATATGCAGAGTACATCATGAGAAACGCTGGGCTGGAGGAAGCACAAGCTGGAATCAAGATTGCCGGGAGAAATATCAATCACCTCAGATATGCAGATGACATCACCCCTATGGCAGAAAGCAAAGAAGAACTAAAGAGCCTCTTGATGAAAGTGAAAGAGGAGAGTGAAAAAGTTGGCTTAAAACTCAACATTCAGAAAACTAAGATCATGGCATCTGGTCCCATCACTTCATGGGAAATAGATGGGGAAACAGTGGAAACAGTGACAAACTTCATTTTTGGGGAGGGTTAAAAAATCACTGCAGATGGTGATAGGAGCCATGAAATTAAAAGACACTTGCTCCTTGGAAGAAAAGTTATGACCAACCTAGACAGCATATTAAAAAGCAAAGACATTACTTTGCCAACAAAGGTCCATCTAGTCAAAGCCATGGTTTTTCCAGTAGTCATCTATGGATGTGAGAGTTGGACTCTAAAGAAAGCTGAGTGCCAAAGAATTGATGCTTTTGAACTGTGGTGTTGGAGAAGACTCTTGAGAGTCCCTTGGACTGCAAGGAGATCAAACCAGTCCATCCTAAAGGAAATCAGTCCTGAATATTCACTGGAAGGACTGATGCTGAAGCTGAAACTCTAATACTTTGACCACCTGATGCGAAGAACTGACTCATTTGAAAAGACCCTGATGCTGGGAAAGATTGAAGGCAGGAGGAGAAGGGGATTACACAGGATGAGATGGTTGGATGGCATTACTGACTCAATGGGCATGAGTTTGAGTCAACTCTGGGAGTTGGTGATGGACAGGGAGGCCTGGTGTGCTGCAGTCCATGAGGTCACAAAGAGTCGGACACGACTAAGCGACTGAACTGAACTGAACAGAGCATCTGCCAAAAATGCCCCTCATTAATATGGTTTATCACTAACTAGAGAGAAGGGAGAAAAGGCAAGTAAAAAGGAAAATAGACATATAGATCAATGAAACATAATAGAGGGTCCAGAAATGAATCCCACTAATATGGGCAACAAAGGGGACAAGAACATATAATGGGAAAAATACCCTCTTCAAGAAATGGTGTTGAAAAACCACACAGTTACATGCAAATTAATCAAACTTAACTATTTTTTCACACCATATACAAAAATAAACTCAAAGTGGACTTAAATGTAAGACTTGAAACCATTAAACTTCTAGAAGAAAATGTGTAGGATGCTGTTTGACATCAGACTTAGCAATATATTTTTTTATCTGTCTCAGGCAAGGCAAAGAAAAGCAAAAGTAAACAAATGGGTTTACATCAAACTTAGAAACTTAGTGAAAGAAACCACCAACAAAATGAAAAACTGATCTACTGAATGGGGTAAGATAAGTTTGTGCTCAGTCACTCAGTCATGTCCGACTTTGTGACGCCCCCCCCAGACGATAGCCCGCCAGGCCCCTCTGTCCATGGGATTGAGGACACTGGAGTGGCCAGCCATTCCCTTCTCTGGGGGATCTTCCCAATCCAGAGATCGAACCCACATCTCCTGCAGCTCTTGCACTGGCAGGCAGTTTCTTTACCACTGGACCACTTGGAAAGTTCATGAATGGGGTAAGATACTGAAAATGATATATGTAATAAAGGGTTAATATACAAAATATGCAAAGAACTCAGACAACTCAATAACAAACAACCAACCAACCCAATAGGAAAATGGGCAGTGGGCCTGAGCAGATATTAGATGACCAACAGACATATAAAAAGATGCTCAATAGCACTAATAATCAGGGAAATGCAAATCAAAACCATCCTCTCACCCTTGTTAGAATGTCTATCATCAGAAAAACAACAAATTACAAATGTTGGCAAGGATGTGGAGAAAAGGGAACTCTCGAGCACTGAGGGCAGGATTGAAAATTGGTGCAGCCACTACAGAAAATAATATGGAGTTTCCTCAAGAAATGAAAAATGGAACTGCTGTATGATCCAGCAATATCACTTCTGAGTATTTATTGGAAGAAAACAAACATTAAATCAAAAAAGGATGTAATCCTCAATGTTTACTGTAGCATTATTTGCAATAACCAAGCTATGGAAGCAATCCAAGTGTCTACTGATAGAGAAATGCATAATGAAGATGGGGTATATGTACAGTGGAATATTACTTGGCCATAAAAATGAAACCTTGCCATTTCCAACACATGGATGAATCTAGAGTGTATCATGTAAAGTGAAAGAAGTCATCCAAAGAAAGATAAATACCTCATGATCTCACTTATATGTGGAATCAAAAAACAAAACAAACAAGATGAAGCAGACTCAAAGATTCAGAGAACAAATGGATGGTTGCCAGAAGGGAAGGGGGTAGGTGGGTGGGTAAAATAAGAGAACTGATTAAGAGGTATAAACCTCCAGTTATAAATTAAGTAAGTCATGAGGATGTAATACACAGCATAAGGGATATGGTCAATAATATTTTAATAATTTTGTATGGGGACAGGTTGTTACTAGACTTACCATGAAAGTCATTTCATAATGTATACAAATGTCAACTCACTCTGTAGTATACCTGAAACTAACATAATATAGTACCTCAGTTATATTCCAATAAAAACAAGCCAAGAAAGGAGGAACTTCAGAGTCAAACTGACATGGATTCAAATCCCAAATCCTAGATTTGCTCTTTTCCAGCTCTGTCACCTTCAAAAAATTATTTTAACTCTCTGTGCCTCAATTCTGCTATCTATAAATGAGATAATTATTGCACCTGTTATACAAGGTCTCCCTGGTGGGTCAGATGGTAAAGAATCTTCCTGCAATACAGGAGACCTGGGTTTGATCCGGGAGTTGGGAAGATCCCTTGGAGGAGGAAATGGCCACACACACCAGTATTCTTGCTTGGAGAATCCCATGGACAGAGGAGCTTGGCAGGCTACAGTCCATGGGGTTGCAAAGAGTCGGACACAACTGAGCGACTAACACTTCTGTTATACAGTTACTGTGAACATCAAATAAAATAATGCATGTACTTAGCACAGTGTCTGGCAAGTAGTAAGCTCCCAATAAATTGAAGTTAACTAAAGAAACTACCACCACAAGCCCACTCCTTAATCCCATGCTAGTGAATGGGCATGAGCCTAACCAGTTCATCCCATGTCTCGTGTTGACATAATTCCCAGGTGGCACCAGTGGTAAAGAACCCACCCACCAATGCAGGAGACATAAGAGACGCGGGTTTAATTCTTGGGTCCGGAAGATTCCCTGGAAGAGGACATGCAACCCACTCCAGTATTCTTGCCTGGAGAATCCCATGGACAGAGGAGCCTGGCAGGCTACATTCCATCAGGTTGCAAAGAGCCGGACACAACTGAAGCAACTTAGTATGCACACAATTGAAATCTTGTCGCTTTCTGCATACCATTTATAAGCCCACCCAGCCACAAAGTACACGAGTCCTTGGTGATTAGGAGCCTGGCCTAATTTTGTCACCAAAAGTTTGCTTATCCCATTCTGCCAGAATAGCAGCTCTAGCCATATACCACTCTGGCATAACAACACTGCTAGACAGTTCAGACCATTCTAGTGCTGGGGGAGAGGGGAGGATAAAAGGGGTTTAAGACGTTTCATTCTAGAACTTTTGGAAACAAACCTTTTACACTATTACATTCACAATGTACACAGTATTTTCAAAAGTACAATGAGAAAATAACCCATTTCCTATATATACATTTAGAGAGGAAAAAACGGGAAATTCTACACTGCAGGACTAAGTTACGTAGTATTCGATCAAATCAATTTATTTTGTGTTAGGACAATTAATCGGTATTCTGAATTATAGTTAAGTCCTTCAAAGGACAAAACTTGTTTGGAGAGTATTTACATCTTTACAAGATAACATTAAACAAGCTGACTTTGACTTTTATATGCATAAATTATCACTTTGCTGGTGACAAGTGCTATTTTAGCATCTGACTAAAAATTTAATGTACAATTAAGGATAGGCTTTTAAATCACTCCATTAGCTGCGTGAAGCCACTCAAAAATTATAAACAAGAACATTGGGAATGAATTTCCTCTTCAACAGGAGTAGCACTATGGTCTCAAATGTAACTCATTCTCCCCCTCCTCTACCGCGGCCCTGTACTGTCTTACCTAGGCACCTTCAAAAATTAGTTCTATATAATTCCCTCTCTTTTCAGTTCTCTCCACCCTCCTCAGTTTTATCTGTGTCTTTTTGCTTCAGCTTGTCTTACTGAAATCATCTTTAAACACGTATTGCTTCTCAGCAGCTCTTTTTTTTCCCATTTGTGATTTTCAAGGCCAGGTTAACCTTTCAAAGCAGTCTGTTCCTGGTGTTACCCTACTTTTTGAACCATACATGTGTTCATTCTTATAATCAACGTTTATTGAATTCCTACCATATTCAAGTAGTGTAATTAACTCAGACAGTTGAAAAGCCCAAATCTCCAATTCAATACATTCACAAGATGGCCAAGGTAAATAAAACAACTGTGGCCAGAATCTCAACATCATGATAAAAGTTCTTGGTCCAAAAAAAATCAACATGACTGTAAAATCTTCTAACCATCAACGACTGTTTCTAAATAAATAAATGATTGAATGAATAAATGAAATAAATAAATGAAACCGAACTATGAGGAATGAAAGAAGTTCAAAAAAGATGATAGAGCTAGGGAATTTCCTCTGGTGTATATTTAAGAACTATTCTATGTCTAGGATCTAGCTTAAGCATAAAAATGTTTTGGACATTTCTCCATGAAAGTTTGGGAATGGGGAATGGGCTAGGGGAACATTAATCCCTTCTAGAATTTTATGATTCTGAAACTCCTTAAGCAAATCAAAGACAAGTCAAAGGCTGATTTCGAGAGCTATTAGTAATTCATTAAATTACCTTTAAGTTTTCTAGATTGCAGAATGGAAAACAAGATTACATTTCTGAACAAACTAAGAAAGCATAAATAAATCCATTTCTAAATAAAATATTCCCAAGCATAATCACAAGGTATTAAGAAGTCAATATTGACCAAAGAATATCCATAGAATTATAGTGGCCATCTAGGTTCTTCTAGGTCAACATTTGCTTCCAAGAAAGCAATGACTTCATGTGCTTTATGTGGTACATATTTAATTTCACATTTATTTTATGGTTGCCTGTTAACATATCCTAAAAGACACATGATAAAATCCAAATACTAATAGAAACAGAGCTTATTATCTTCCTGACACATCTTCAGAAAATCACTACACAGCTACCTCAATTGGATATTCAAGCACTGCACAATTTGGATGGATGAAGGAAATGGGAATGTTGATCTCTCACAGCAAAACTAGAATTTTGAAAGTAGGATGTGAAAACCCTTCAACAGAAAAGAATAAGTCAAGTGTATGAGCTAGACCAAAATTTTGCTGCATCAAATATTTCTGGAAATTAGTAGATTCATCACTGACAGGGACTTACATATGTTTATAGTATTATTATATAAAGCATTTTGTTGGAAAAGCATTTTTTGGTCAGTCATTCAGTCAGTTCAGTCGCTCAGTTGTGTCTGACTCTTTGCAACCCCATGGACTGCAGCATGCCAGGCTTCCCTGTCCATCACCAACTCCCGGAGTTTACTCAAACTCAATGTCCATTGAGTCAGTGATACCATCCAGCCATCTCATTCTCTGTCGTCCCCTTCTCCTTCCACCTTCAATCTTTCCCAGCAGCAGGGTCTTTTCAAATGAGTCTGTTCTTTGCGTCAGGTGGCCAAAGTATTGGAGTTTCAGCTTCAGCATCAGTCCTTCCAATGAATATTCAGGACTGATTTCCTTTCGGATGGACTGACTGGATCTCCTTGCAGTCCAAGGGACTCTCAAGGATAGGATTTAATGCCAAGACTAAAATTGATGCATGCTTTAGTCAAATATTTAATTCTCACTATATTTGTTACCTGAGTCATTCAATAAGATAATATAAGAGCATCTTTGGTTCCATATGCCTGAGCTATGTTAGAATTTTGGGGCTTTAAGAACACTGCAAATATACAACATCTGCCCAAACTTAATTACAATGGTGTTTCTCAAACCCAGTGAGGAATTCTCTACAGCCTGTTTTCCAGGGTTAAAATTTAGATATATATTCTG
The DNA here is from genome assembly GCF_049115385.1 of Moschus berezovskii. Lineage (NCBI taxonomy): Eukaryota > Metazoa > Chordata > Mammalia > Artiodactyla > Moschidae > Moschus > Moschus berezovskii. Next base: position 127,840,932 of record NC_142488.1, on the reverse strand, counting down.
AAACATTTCATATAAAATCTAAGCTTGGAGAGATTTTTGTGTGTATGTATTAAATTTCTTTAAAATTACTGCCTATAATTTTTGACTGCTGCTGCTGCTGCTAAGTCACTTCAGTCGTGTCCAACTCTGTGTGACCCCATAGATGGAAGCCCACCAGGCTCCCCCGTCCCTGGGATTCTCCAGGCAAGAACACTGGAGTGGGTTGCCATTTCCTTCTCCAATGTGTGAAAGTGAAAAGTGAAAGTGAAGTCGCTCAGTCATGTCCGACCCTTAGCGACCCCAAGGACTGCAGCCCACCAGGCTCCTCCATCCATGGGATTTTCTAGGCAATAGTACTGGAGTGGCTTGCCATTGCCTTCTCCGAATTTTTGACTACAGAGCCCTAGAAGTTAAAATTCTTTTTTAACTATTCCAATTTATGGCAGGATGGGGAGAGGAAGAAATTTACATTGACATGAAATAGTATGACATATTAATAGTCTTGCATTTAGTAAATTTTTCATCAATATTTGTTGATTTTTTTTACTCCTCATTACAATATAATATAAACTTAGAAAACTTCATCTAACAGCAATTTTAATCATTAGATAGCCCTGAAATGTGAAAACAGATTTTAAAAATTTGTGTCTTAAAGTAACAGATTCGTTTATACAGCTTTTTAGGGATGTAAAGAACAATGTGTTGTAATTAGAGTATGCCTCCTGGCGTAAACAGCAGTCAGTCTTCTAGAGCACAGACCACAGTGCTTCCCAGAGAAACACAATGAACAAGCAGGTCCCTGATTCATAATTTGTAACTTAGGATTTTCTCATAAATCAATTCTGAGGTTCATTTTTGTTTTTCAATAACCACTATAACAATGATATTATAGCTGATTGCCTGGTTCCAGACATGAGGGAGAACTTGGACTGGTTGCTGGCTCCTTCTCTTAAGCACAACCCTGGAATGACCCAGAAGTGTGTCTGTGTTGAGGGGAGGGAGGTTGTGGATCCCAGAATCCAAAATGAAAATTGTGAGGCATTCCTAGGGACAGAGAAAGTGGTTGGATGCCACTATCAAGGGCAGACGGGGTGGGAGTGAGTCTAGAGCCACCTGTCACAGACAGACAAATGGCTGGCCATAGCTTTCCAAAATGTTGGTAGGTTTTTCAGTCTCACCAGCGTTTTGCTAGGAAGATCCTTTTTGATCGTGGCATCATGGCAGAATACAAAACAATAGGAACAGCACCAGTCAGAGGACTCGGGGTAACATCTGGATAGCACTCAAGCACAGCTGTCATCAGGACCAGACAATCATAACCTTGGGAAGAGGCATTCCATTTCACTTCAATCTTGTGGGTCAATTGTTCAAAACCCAGGGGAAAAAGCAATTCCCAGGAGAGAGGTAGAGCGAGGTTGCTCGAGGGTCAGGGTCACTTGAGCAGCGGAGACACAAGAAACAGAGAGAAAGTTTAGGTTTTAACCCAGAGGCTATTATGTTTAAACTCAGAGGTTTCCCCCCGCCAAGTGCACAGGCACACACACACTCACACATACATACACTCACATATTAATGCATAGTGCATAGTAGGAGTCAGGTGGTGAGGGAAGGTACAGATAAGCAAGAAAGCCTAGCTAAAATGATCTATGTGGTAACGGAGTAGAGTTGGAGATATTTATAGATCTGTGGGTTAGTATCCATACATATATTTCCTGGCTCTATCGTCTGAGAGGGTCTAGGAGAAATGACACTCCAATAGGAACAAATATAGACTCCAGACATTGGTTTCTAGTATCATTCTCCAATTAAAGGAACCAGGACACCTTGGAAGGTGATTGATTCTAGGGCTGGGGCAGGGAATACGCAAAATAAGCCTGGAGCATCTTGTAGTAACAAAGAGTAAGAAGTGTTTTTAAAAACACACAATCATTATGTCAAAGAGACACAGGAGGCAGCTGAAAGAGCTCTGAAGGGCCAAAGCTGGAACAATTTGAAGAACAAAATCATGCATGAGTAAAAAATTATTTTAAATGGTGAATATGCCAATGAATTTTAATGTAACAGAGTGCATAAATTTCATTAATATAATTTCAGATTCCACTATGCCACTTACCTTTAAGAAACTACTCCTTGTCAAGCTTTGGTATATGATGAAATTAAAATATTCATCACTACCTTAAAAAGCTAATGAAATAGCCCTCCCTTCCAATCTCATTTCTTTGTGAGGCTAAATTATCTTCATATAATTCAACCAAACCATTTATTGCAACAGATTGTATGTAGAACCAGTTATGAGAATACAACTAGTTTGTATTAAGTCAAACCTTAAAGGAATTTCCAAAAATATGAAACAATGCCACTGATAGCACTAAATTATTATTTGCTTTGAGAAATTTGGTTATTTTTAATTAAAAATGCTATTTTGTTTGCATGTAATGGGTTTATAATTGTTATTTGTATTATTATATATTTGTCATGTATATTATAATTAATCAATACTTTAGAATTTTCTCAGTTTTAATTTCTAATATGATAAACATCAATTGATATAGCTCACATGAACCAAAACTCTCTTGGGTGTTTGATCATTTTTGAGTATCAGATAATACTAGACCAAAAAGTTTGAGAACTGTTGCATTGTACAAAGCTAATGAATGATGGATATTCTAAGAAAAAGAAGTTGGTTTACCGTACTACTACCACAACTGCAAAGAAAAAAGATTACGTAATATGTGCCGTGTAGTTGTTGTACACCTAATGTGTGGACACAGGCACACCCGTGCTTTTGAGAGCATACTTTATATCACCCCTTTTCTTTCTCTCTCTGAAATTCAAGTAGCTGTGTCTGATATTTCTATTTCTTTTATATGTTCCCAGCCTGCCCAGATTCTAGCTTCTAGCCCCAACATTATAGAAAACCTATGCTTTCAAAATTGGGTAGCATTTTGTTACTGGCAAATCTTTAATCTTTCATCTGTCCTAATTTCTCTTGACCCTGGCATAGTGCTAGATTTGCTTTTGGTAGCACTGGGGTATCACCTTATCCTCTTTAATGTCTCTTACCATGTTATTCCAGATGATGCCTATCTCTAAATAATCCTCTTCTGCTTCATTCACTGCCATCCTCCTTGCTCCTTGCCCAATCCCTAGCCATCAGCTCTTCTCTCTGTATGTTTATTTCCTAAGACAGATTGCTACTCCCCGTCTTCATCTATATTTTAGCACCTTTTTAACATTTTTTTGGTCTTAGGCACTCTTTTTTTGTTAATTAATTAATTTTTTATTGGAGGCAAATTATTTTACAATATTATATTGGTTGGTTTTGCCATACATTGACATGAATTCGCCCCGGGTTTACATAAGTTCCCCCTCCTGAACCCCCCTCCCATCTCCCTCCTCCCTTTATCCTCCCTCTGGGTCATCCCCGCATGCCAGCCCCGAGCATCCTATAACATGCATTGACCCTGAAACACGTATGTTGTCATATGTGAAATGAATCACTAGTTCATGGTCTTAGGCACTCTTATCTCAAAGGACTCACTTCATATCATATCAAATATATTAAAAAATATTCACATTCTACATTACATACCATGTATATATTGTATGAGTTGAGTAATGCTCATTTTGCTAAATGCATTCTCTGTATCAAATAATATGATCGTGTGGGTTAGTCTATCAATATGGTAAAATACATACATGCTTGAGGGCGTGCTAAGTCACTTCAGTGGTGTCCGACTCTTTGTGATCCTATGGACTGTATCCTGCTGGGCTCCTCTGTCCATGGGATTCTCCAGACCAGAATACTGGAGTGGGTTGCCATGGGATCAAACCTGGGATCAAACCAGAGATCAAACCTTTGATCAAACCAGGGATCAAATCCAGGGATCAAACCTTCATCTCTTATGTCTCCTGCATTAGCGGGCAGGCTCTTTACCACCAGTACCACCTAGGAAGCCCAGAATACATATATTGATTTTCAAATACTGAACCAGTCTTGCATTCCCAAAATGGTTGTGTTATTTTATCATATATTGCTGTATTCAATTTTGTAATATTTTGTATTTTGCCCCTATATTTATGAGAGATACTGGGCCAACAAAGGTCCGTCTAGTCAAGGCTATGGTTTTTCCCGTGGTCATGTATGGATGTGAGAGTTGGACTGTGAAGAAAGCTGATCGCCGAAGAATTGATGCTTTTGAACTGTGGTGCTGGAGAAGACTCTTGAGAGTCCCTTGGACTGCAAGGAGATCCAACCAGTCCATTCTAAGGGAGATCGATCCTGGGTGTTCATTGGAAGGACAGATGCTAAAGCTGAAACTGCAATACTTTGGCCACCTCATGTGACGAGTTGACTCACTGGAAAAGACTCTGATGCTGGGAAAGGTTGGGGGCGGGAGGAGACGGGGACGACAGAGAATGAGATGGCTGGATGGCATCACCGACTCTGTGGACATGAGTTTGAGTGAACTCCGGGAGTTGGTGATGGACAGGGAGGCCTGGCGTGCTGTGATTCATGGGGTCGCTGAGAGTCGGACACGACTGAGCGACTGAACTGAACTGAACTGATCCATAGTTGGTTTTCTTTTTTTTTTTGCTTGTGTTCTCTTTTTCAGGATTTGGCTACAGAGGAATGTTGGCCTCATAAAATGAGTTGGGGAAGGTTTCCTCCTCTTCTATTTTCTGGAAAAATTGTGTAGAATTAGTTTTATTTCTTCTTTAAACATTTGATAGTATTTGCCAGAGAAATTATCTGAGTCTGGAGATTCCTTTCTTCGGAAAATTTTAACTGTGAACTCATTTTATTTAATAAGATTATCAAGTTATCTATTTCTTTCTGAGTAGGTTTTGACATTTTGTAAACTTTAAAGAATTGATCCATTCAGTTCAGTTCAGTCACTCAGTCGTGTCCGACTCTTTGGGACCCCATGAACTGCAGCACACTAGGCCTCCCTGTTCAACACCAACTCCCGGAGTCCACCCAAACCCATGTCCATTGAGTCAGTGATGTCATCCAACCATCTCATCCTTTGTTGTCCCCTTCTCCTCCTGCCCTCAATCTTTCCCAGCATCAGGGTCTTTTCCAATGAGTCAACTCTTCGCATCAGCTGGCCAAAGTATTGAAGTTTCAGCTTCAACAGTCCTTCCAATGAACACCCAGGACTGATCTCCTTTAGGATGGACTGGTTGGATCTCCTTGCAGTCCAAGGGACTCTCAAGAGTCTTCTCCAACACCACAGTTCAAAAGCATCAATTCTTCGGCGCTCAGCTTTCTTCATAGTCCAACTGTCCCATCCATACATGACCACAGGAAAAAACATAGCCTTGACTAGACGGACATTTGTTGATAAAGTAATGTCTCTGCTTTTTAATATGCTATCTAGGTTGGTCATAACTTTCCTTCCAAGGAGTAAGCATCTACGTCTAAATAACTAAGTTTATTTACACAGTCATTTGTAGTATTCCCTTATTATCCAGGTAACACTGGTGATGTCTGTTGTGATATTTTCTCTTTTATGCATAGTATTTGTCTTATTCTTTTTCTTTGTCATCTAGTTAGAGATTTGCCATTTTTATTCATCTCTTCATTAAAAGCATAGCTTTTGGTTTTACTGTGTTTCTCTGTTACTTTTCTGTTTTCAATCTCAGTGATTTCTGCTATTATTCCCTTCCTTCTACTTTGGTTTTAATGTGTTATTCCTTTTTCCAGTCTTATAAATTCAAGGTTTAGATTATTGATTTGAGAACTTTCTTCTAAAATAATCACTTAAAGCTGTACTTTTTCCTCTTACCATTGTTTTAGGAACACACCACAAATTTTGATATGCTGTATTTTTATTTTCACTTAATTCAAATTACATTCTCATTTCCCCTAGGACTTCCTCTTTATCACATGTATTATTAAGAAACATATGGAACTTCCCTGGTGGTCCAGTGGTTAAGAATCCGCCTGCCAATGCAAGAGACACGGGTTCGATCTCTGGGTCAGGAAGTCCTCTGGAGAAGGAAATGGCACACCACTCTAGTATTCTTGCCTGGGAAATCCCATGGACAGAGGAGCCTGGCTAGCTACAGACCCTGGGTTTGCAAGAGTTGGACATGACTTAGCGACTAAACCACCACCAGCATTTGAAATGGATATAACTGTAAATGTACATTGCAAACTCTGGGGCAACAACTTTAAAAACTTCTTTCAAAGAAGTATAATTGATATGGCAAGAGAGAAGAAAAAATGGAATCGCATTAAATGCTTAATTAAAACCAGAGAAGGCAGAAAAAGAGAGGAAGACAAAGAGTATTTGCCCTTATTTATTGAACCATGGTTATAATAGATGCTTCAAAGTATTGTCATAATTCCAACATCTGTGTCATTTTACAGTTGGAATCTGATGATCATTTTGGTTTTTCTCTTGCACGTTGAGGTTCCTAATTTTTCATATGCTGAGTAATTTTGGATTGCATCTTGCACTTTTTGAACATGAGACTCTGGGTCTCGTATGATTTCTAAGGGAAAGATTATGGTTTTGTGTTTGTTTCTGTGTTGTTTTGGTTTTGCTTTAGAAGTTAATAGGCCTGCTTAGGTTTGGGGTACAAGTTTCAAACCAACTTCTCTGGGCTGTGGTTCCAGGGTCAGTTTAGTTTTCAGAGCATTTGCAGTGTTACTTGGATCTGTCTTGCGTATGCACCACTCAATGGCCACCCTGAGACTAGGCAATGGTCTGATGGTCTTTGGCATATGACTCAGAGGTGTGCCCAGGCATCTCTCCACTTTAAGGAGGATCTCTTTCCCTGACAAGTGTCTGCCTCTCTGAGGCCCTCCCTCACAGTCCTCTGGCCAGAAAGCTGGGGGGCTCTGATGCAACCCTTCCAATTGTGTGCATATGACAGGTAGGGCAAGAAAAATCTTTCCCCTCTACTCTCCTAAGGATTAGCCTGGGGCCCCTGTAACAAGAAATAAATTTACAAGCAGAAACTGTACAAATTTAATACAGGTTTTACATGACATGGGAGCCTTCAAAAGGAAATGAAGACCCGAAAAAAAAGTAAAACCTGAGTGTTTTCATGCTATGTTTGATGAAGAGTTGTAAGTCCTGGAAAAATGTGAAAGGACAAAATAAGGGTAAGAGCCAAGTGTAGTTAACTGGGGCAAACAGCAAGGTCTGTTCATTTTAAATGCCTTTGAGCATCCCTCTGCCTTGGGAGGTAAAGATGCTTTCCTGCTCCAGGTATAGGGAGGTAAACTGTCACTTGAGGCTTTGATGACCTGCTTCAGGGGAAGGTCAGACGACCCTTCCTGCACCTGCCACTTCTCAAATTCCTTCAGCTTTAAATATTCAAATGCCGAGTTGCCTTGTTTTGGAGTAACACATCTGAACTCTTCAGGGACTAAGAAGTAGGAGAGCAGAGAGAGAAATAATATTTATTTACTCCACACTCTTGGGACCATAGTCCTTCCATATTGCTGGTGCAGGGTTGAATCTGGGCAATTTTCAAAACAGGCAAAGATGTCTTTGGCATTCTCCTACCATTTTACTAACACCTATCTCTCTGGTTTGAGTTATTTTAGATGACATATAAAGTCCCTTCCCACAGAGAGGCTCGTTTTTAAGTAATTCTAAGTTGTTAATAGCATAGTACATAGTACCTGGGGTTCAAAATACCTTTGCTTGAAAGTGTTAGTCACTCAGTCATATCTGACTCTTTGAGACCCCATGGACTGTAGCCCAACAGGTTCCTCTGTCATGGGATTTCCCAGTCAAAAATACTGGAGTGGGTAGCCATTTCCTTCTCCAGGGGATCTTCCTGACTCAGGGATTGAACCCATGTCTCCTGCATTGCAGGCAGATTCTTTACTGTATGAACCACGAGGGAAGTCTACACCCCAATTTTATTTAAATCCTGTTTACTGACAGGGTGACCTTAGCAGAATTGATTAAATTACCAATACCTTGCTTTCCTCTTAACAGTGCTTACCTCCTGGTGTTGCTGTGCATTTTAAATGAGATATTGCATATAAAGTACTTAGCACAGTGCCTGACAGATAGAAATAGCAAATGCTTAATAAATAGAAGCTGTTAGTTTTTTTCTTTTTAATTTAATTTTTTATTGAAGGATAATTGATTTACAGAATTTTGCTGTTTTCTGTCAAACCTCAACATGAATAAACCATAAGTATACATATATTCCCTCCTTTTGAACCTCCCTCTCATCTCCCTCCCCATCCCACTCCTCTAGGTTAATAACAGAGCCCCTGTTTGAACTTCCTGAGCCATACAGCAAATTCCCTATTTATCTATTGGCTATCGATTTTACACATGGTAATGTAAGTTTCCATGTTACTCTTTCCATACATCTCACCCTCTCCTCCCCTCTCTCCATGTCCATAAGTCTATTCTCTATGCCTGTTTCTCCACTGCTGCCCTGTAAATAAGTTCTTCAGTACCATTCTTCTTCTGCTGCTGCTGCTAAGTCACTTCAGTCGTGTCCGACTCTGTGTGACCCCATAGACCGCAGCCCACCAGGCTCCCCCGTCCCTGGGATTCTCCAGGCAAGAACACTGGAGTGGGTTGCCATTTCCTTCTCCAATACCATTCTTCTAGATTCCACATATTTCTTAGAATATGATGTTTATCTTTCTCTTTCCGACTTACTTCACTCTATATAATAAGTTCCAGGTTCATCCACCTCATTAGGACTGACTCAAATGCATTCCTTTTATGGCTGAGTAATACTCCATTATGTATATGTACCACAGCTTCTTTATCCATTCATCTGTCGATGGACATCTAGGTTGATTCCATGTTCTAGCTACTGTAAATAGTGCTGCAATTAACAATGGGATTCATATGTCTCTTTAAATTATGGGTTCCTCAGCCACTCCAGTACTCTTGCCTAGAAAACCCCATGTATGGAGGAGCCTGGTGGGCTGCAGTCCGTGGGGTCGCTAAGGGTTGGACACGACTGAGCAACTTCACTTTCACTTTTCACTTTCACACATTGGAGAAGGAAATGGCAACCCACTCCAGTGTTCTTGCCTGGAGAATCCCAGAGACGGGGGAGCCTGGTGGGCTTCTGTCTATGGGGTCACACAGAGTCGGACACGACTGAAGTGACTTAGCAGCAGCAGCAGCAGGGTATATGCCTAGGAGTCAGATTGCTGGGTCATAAGGTGGTTTTTGAGCATTCTTTGGCATTGCCTTTCTTTGGGATTGGAATGAAGACTGACCTTTTCCAGGCCTGTGGCCACTGCTGAGTTTTCCAAATTTGCTGGCATATTGAATGCAGTGCTTTCACAGCATCATCTTTCAGGATTTGAAATAGCTCAATTGGAATTCCATCACTTCCACTAGCTTTGTTCGTAGTGATGCTCTCTAAGGCCCACTTGACTTCATATTCCAAGATGTCTGGTTCCAGGTTAGTGATCACGCCATCATGATTATCTTGGTCGTGAAGATCTTTTTTGTACAGTTCTTCTGTGTATTCTTGCCACCTCTTCTTAATATCTCCTGCTTCTGTTAGGTCCATACCATTTCTGTCCTTTATCGAGCCCATCTTTGCATGAAATGTTCCCTTGATATTTCTAATTTTCTTGAAGTGATCTCTTGTTTTTCCTATTCTGTTGTTTTCCTCTATTTCTTTGCACTGATTGCTTAGGAAGGCTTTCTTATCTCTCCTTGCTATTCTTTGGAACTCTGCATTCAGATGCTTATATCTTTCCTTTTCTCCTTTGCTTTTCGCCTCTCTTCTTTTCACAGCTATTTGTAAGGCCTCCTCAGACAGCCATTTTGCTTTTTTGCATTTCTTTTCCATGGGGATGGTCTTGGTCCCTGTCTCCTGTACAATGTCACGAACCTCCGTCCAGAGTTCATCAGGCACTCTATCGATCAGATCTAGTCCCTTAAATCTATTTCTTACTTCCACTGTATAATCATAAGGGATTTGATTTAGGTCATATCTGAATGGTCTAGTGGTTTTCCCTACTTTCTTCAATTTCAATCTGAATTTGGCAATAAGGAGTTCATGATCTGAGCCACAGTCAGCTCCTGGTCTTGTTTTTGCTATCTGTATAGACCTTCTCCATCTTTGGCTGCAAAGAATATAATCAATCTGATTTCAGTGTTGACCATCTGGTGATGTCCAAGTCATGCTCAAAATTCTGCAAGCCAGGCTTCAGCAATATGTGAACCGTGAACTTCCAGATGTTCAAGCAAGTTTTAGAAAAGGCAGAGGAATCAGAGATCAAATTGCCAACATCCGCTGGATCATGGAGAAAGCAAGAGAGTTCCAGAAAAACATCTATTTCTGCTTCATTGACTATGCCAAAGCCTTTGACTGCGTGGATCACAATAAACTGTGGAAAATTCTTCAAGAGATGGGAATCCCAGACCACCTGACCTGCCTCTTGAGAAACCTGTATGCAGGTCAGGAAGCAACAGTCAGAACTGGACATGGAACAACAGACTGGTTCCAAATAGGAAAAGGAGTCGGACATGACTGAGTGACTGAACAGAAGGTGGTTTTATTCCTAGTTTTTAAATGAATCTCCATACCATCTTCCATAGTGACTGTATCAGTTTACCTTCCCACCAACAGTGCAAGAGGGTTTCATTTTCTCCACACCTTCTCCAGCATTTATTGTTTATAGACTTTTGGATGATGGCCATTCTGACTAGTGTGAGGTGACATCTCATTGTAGTTTTGATTTGCATTTCTCTAATAATGAGTGATGCTGACCATCTTTTCATGTGTTTATTAGCCATCTGTATGTCTTCTTTGGAGAAAAGTCAGTTTAGGTCTTTTTCCCACTTTTTGATTGGGTTGTTTTTCTGGCATTGAGTCGTATGAGCTGCTTGTATATTTTGGAAATTAATCCTTTGTCAGTTGTTTCATTTACTATTATTCTCTCCCATTCTGAGGGCTGTCTTTTCACCTTGCTTATAGTTTCCTTTGCTGTGCAAAAGCTTTTAAGTGTAAACAGGTCCCACTTTTTTACTTTTGTTTTTATTTCTGTTACTCTAGGAGGTGGGTCATAGAGGATCTTGCTTTGATTTATGTCATCGAGTGCTCTGCCTGCGTTTTCCTCTAAGTGTTTTATAGTTTCTGGTCTTACATCTAGGTCTTTAATCCATTTTGAGTTTATCTTTGTGTATGGTGTTAGGAAGTGTTCTAATTTCATTCTTTTACACGTAGCTGTCCAGTTTTCCCAGCACCATTTATTGAAGAGGCTGTCTTTGCCCCATTGTATATTCTTGCCTCATTTGTCAAAACTAAGGTACCCATAGGTTCATGGGTTTATCTCTAGGCTTTCTATCTTGTTCCATTGGTCTATATTTCTGCTTTTGTGCCAGTACCATACTGCCTTGATGACTGTAGTATAATCTGAAGTCAGGAAGGTTGATTCCTCCAGCTCCATTCATTTTTCTCAAGACTGCTTTGGCTATTCAGGGTCTTTTGTGTTTCCATATGAATTGTGAAATTTTTTGTTCTAGTTCTGTGAAAAATGTCATTGGTAATTTGATAGGGATCGCATTGAATCTGTAGATTGTGTTTGGTAGTATAGTCATTTTCACAATATTGATTCTTCCTACCCAAGAACATGGAATATCTCTCTAACTGTTTATGTCATCTTTGATTTCTTTCATTAGTGTCTTATAGTTTTCTGTGTACAGTTCTTTTGTCTCCTTAGGTAAGTTTATTCACAGATATTTAATTCTTTAATAAATGGAAGCTGTTAGTTTTTTAACTTAAGGAGAAAATTTTATGTTCTGGGACAAATTTCAAATTTGTTTTATTATTATTTTTGTGTTTTTATCAAGAAAGAATATTATAGTATGTATAAAGTGCTTCTGAATTTTAACACAAAAGTTCCAATGTGGCTTTAAACAGCCACATATTATTTATATACACCAGCACACATACATATCCTATTGAATATATGAATTTGAATTGTGTCAGATCAAAGGTATAGAGTCTGATTAGAGTAGGATTGTATTTTATTTGCATTCACTGCTTTTCAAAGTATCAATTTTGGTGATAAACATTTATTTTTTGATATTAGACATGTTTACTGGCATAATTATGCTAAACCTATTTAAGTCTTATTTAGGATTTATTCATGTGTATGTTTATTTTTTTAAGACAATAATTTTTTTAGCAAGGCACAAAGTCCAAAGTGATTTAAAGAAGAAATATAGGCAATATGATGTTGATCTTCATGCTTCCAGAACACAACTGAGTAATAGTAACAACCTGTATTTGAATATTGCTTTTATAATTTCCAAAACATTTCCACATAGCCTTTTTAGAAATTTAGTTTAATTGCATGTTTCAGTCCCAATAGTGGAAAATCTGATTCCACTTTAAAAATGAACTGAAAAGGTAAATCTTTCATTTTTACACAATAGTATTTTTATTTTTACTAAAAGGGCTACACTTGTGTCATGGACAGAAAACTACCCACAATCTCAGTGGTATGACTCCATTTTTCTCCACAAAATTACGTGGAGGACAGAAAATCATTTTCACAGTAGGCATCACACAAATTAATCTAAGAGAGAAGAGACAAATAGCTTATGTAAGCTTTGAAAAAGCTTACATAAGTAAGTACATTTAGTACTTTTACATTGGTAGATGCATTCAACAAATAATTGTTAAATGAATGACAGGTGGAACTTTCTCATCAAATTAAAAGATTAATTCAAGATGAAGAGAATATGAAATTTAATTTTTGCCAAACATTTGTGAATATGTTTCTCCTTCTGGCTCAATACAACAGCCTGATGCTCAGTTTTTGCTGGCCAGCTCTTGCCTATCAAATAGGGTACACTTGCTTGCCATTTCACATTCTCCCTTCCCAGACCCAGTTTGATCTCCTACCACTCCCCTGTTCAAATCCTTGACACCAGCCAACCTTGACTGTTTATTTTCCCATGGACACAGTCAGGGCTTGCCAGGTGGCTCAGTGGTCAAGAATCTGCCTGCAATGCAGGAGATGCAGGAGACGAAGTTTTGATCCCTGGGTTGGGAAGATCCCCTGGAGAAGGAAATGGTGACACACTCCAGTATTCTTGCCTGGGAAATCCCACGGACGGAGGAGACTGGCGGGCTACAGTCCATGGGGTCGCCAAGAATCGGACATGACTGAGCATGCACATGTGATGTGGACACAGTCACACTCCCCAGCTCAGGGCCTCCATTCATGCATTTTCCTCTGCTAGGATATCTCCAGCATACTTGTGGAATCCTACTCAATTTGTGTGTATGTGTGAAACAACCATTTATTCATGTTCATGAATTCTGTGAGCCAGAAATGCAGACAGGCACAGCAGACATGACCGATCTCAACTTCACCATGACAAGACCTCGGTTGGGAAGACTTGAATGGCTGAGGTGATTGAGTGACTCAGTGAAAGAAATGTCCAGGGATGTCTTCACTCACTGGAAACTGCCCCGCTGAAAATTTCACTCACATCTGATGCCTGGGCTGGGTTGATTGAAAAATGCCACTCAACTTGGCTGTCAACTGAAGCACCTAAACAAGTATGCCCCATGTGACCTTGGCTTCCCACAGCATGGTAGCCTTGAGGCTCCAAAAGTGAGTATCTCAGTGAAAAAAAACACTCCTACCCATTCTTGAACACCCCTCTCAAATGCATTTCCTCCATATGAACCCTCTCCTTATTTCTCCCCTAACCAGATGTGTTTACTCTCTTTCGAATTTTCACTGTAGTTTCTTTGTGCTTTTCCTTAAGCACTTTTCATATTCTGCCTTGGTTTTACAGCCATTTTCATATTTATTTTTATAGTCATCCTATGTTCCTTTGTGTTTCCTATGAACACTTTGAGGGCAAGAACTAGGTTTTATTCATCTATGTATTCTCTAAAGCAACTAATAATGTACCTTCCTAGCATATTGTACATGCTGAATGAATATCTACTGAATCAAAAAGGAAAGAAAAGCTAGTTTCCTAATCCTCCATTAAGTATTCAATTTATTCAATATCCACTTTTTTAAAAAAACTCACACTTTTACTTGACATATATATGTGTTTGAGAGTATCATGAATTATGTCAAACCATAATAATCAAACAAACAGAAATACCATTTGGCAGTTGGCAAAAAAGAATCGGGTAACCATTGTGAAGTGGTTATTTCCAATCAACCATGCATCCATGGATGGTTTGTGAACCATGGTTAATTTAATATCCACACATGCTTATTAGAAGTATTCAGCCTCTTGCTATAATCAACTTGTTTATATATTTACAAGTAATGACTTTCTGGTTATTTTAATTAAGAAACCCTTCATTCATTAGAATTCTGTTGACTAATATAATCCCTCCAATGGGGGAAACTAGTATTTATAGCAGTTGTAGGAAGAGAAGGTTGACAAATTGCCACAGACATCTATGATGAGGTCTTGATTAACCTGTTAATGGATGAATTAAAATCAGATAAACATTCTGGAGAGCAGTTTTGCAATATATATCAACTGATATAAAATTGTGCATATCCTTTGACCCAGTGATTTCTCTTCTAGGAATCCATCCTTGACACTTGCACAAAGATAGGAACATGATATTAATTGAAGCATTGGCCATAAGAATATATATTTGGAAACAACATAAATGAGTATCAGTGGAGCATTGGTAAAATAAATGATGGTACAGCTATGAAATGGATTGTTACATAGCTGTTAAAAAGACTGAGGAAAATCTATATGCAATGACACTGAAAGATATTCACATTTTATTGGCAATCAAAAGAATTTGCAGGACAGTATGTATATTATGGTACCACTTCTGTTAAAAACAAAAAAAACCAACATGTGCTTATAAATTACAGAAATTTAACCAGGACCAGAGTTGTGGTGTTAAGGTGAGGAGGGGGAGAAAAAATGGGGGTAGACGAGAAGATTGGGTTATACTTAGTAGTTCTGAGAATCAAAAACATGTGTCATCAACCTTACTCAAAAATATAATTCAAAAATACAAGTCAAGGAGCTCCTCCCTTTTTCTGTCAGCTTGTCTCCAAATTGGTGGGCCACAAATCTCCATTCTCTCTGAGTGACCTGTTGTTTTGGCTGCACTACATGGCTTGTGGGATCTTAGTTCCCTGACCAGGGCTTGAACCCAGGCTCGGGCAGTAAGAGTGCCAAGTCCTAACCACTGGACCACCTGAAAAGTCCCTAACTAACCTCTTTCTTGGCAGTCAGTCCAGAGCCAGTTTTCAGGCTACTGGTGCTAACTAATCATGTCATCTCTGTCTCGCCAACTTTGTCAATTTTCTCTTTCTCTCTTTTCTTTTCTACTTTCTCTACCTGGTAGCCCAAGCTTTTATCACCTCACCCCTCAATTATTGCAGTTTCTCTCAGCCTGTAGTTTCTCTTCCCAGCCCACAAACCTTCCCTCTATCCTATACAGAGCTTTCCTAATCCCCTGCAGGGTGCCAGCCCAGTCTTCAGCACTTTCCACTGTTATATGTCCCAACTCCAGAGGACGACTGAGCAGGCGGTGTCCTCCCACAGCCTGGCCCAGACTACAGTGTCTGGTGTAACTCCCAGGATGCCAGAAGACAATGATGGGCTGAACTTCCGTGATCACGAGGACCTCTATCTGGAAGGTCCTGCCTGCCCTCCCAGCTCTGCATACTACAGGTTCTTTAGCATCCACCAGCACTATTGTGAGAACCCACTTATTTTTATGGGCCCCAGCAATGTCTTCCTCATCATTTTTCAGTAAGTCCCTAAGCTGTGTGGAAGCTCCATAAGAGTGGAAACCATTGTCTCTTATACTGATTAACTGATAATGTAACCTGAATCTCCTTAGGCTTTGCCACCCTGTGGGTACACTGCTGCTGCTGCTAAGTCTCTTCAGTCGTGTCCGACTCTGTGCGACCCCATAGACGGAAGCCTACCAGGCTCCCCCATCCCTGGGATTCTCCAGGCAAGAACACTGGAGTGGGTTGCCATTTCCTTCTCCAATGCATGAAAGTGAAAAGTGAAAGTGAAGTCGCTCAGTAGTGTCTGACTCTTTGCGACCCCATGGGCTGCAGCCTACCAGGCTCCTCCGACCATGGGATTTTCCAGGCAAGAGTACTGGAGTGGGGTGCCACTGCCTTCTCCGGTGGGTGCACTAGGGTTCCAAAAATCTATACTTCCCTGACTTTTGTTCCTATCCGCTCGTGTGGGACCCTGTCCTCCTGCAAAGTGCCCTTCAGGTATTTCTGGGAGTCTCCAGGCAGCATCTCACCTCATGATCAAGCCCCGGTCAGCTGTCCAAGTCTGCTTCCAGGTGACACACACCATTCTTTTCTCCATTTCCTGCTCTCGATCCCCTGCAGGCACCAAGGTGCCCCACTGGGCACCATTGCTGCTTCCATTGGATACCACCGTGTTCACTAGGCACCAGCCTCCTGCAGACACTCCTACAACTATATATTGTTTGCAATCGCCACACTGCTGTGAACCTAACAATCTCTCACAAACATTAGCTGTGAAATGATATTCACTAGGACGTGCTTGGATTTGCTTTTCCAGTGGTGGAGACAGGGTGCACTGATTTATCCTCACGTTCTCTCTCTCCAGTTATCATCAGGACCAGCCTGTAGGCATTTGTGAGGTGGTTTTTCAGGGCTCAGGATACACCATTCTGAGTTGTTGAGCAAAATAACCCTACCTGCCAAGGTTGCCAGCCCAAATTAATGGGTCCTGCTCTGACGTGTTTTGATCCTTATATGGAAACTTCCTATCTCTGGGTATTCAAAGTTCAAATCCAAGTAGGAGTTGATCTCAAGTTTCAAGAAAGGTCAGCTCGCACCTCAGACAGAGTTTCTTTGTGCCCATCTGCTAGGCCAAAGAGAGAGAGTTCCCTACTGCAGTTCTCACAAGGGGAGAATTGGGGAAATAAAACAATCAAAGAAATGCTTGCTCCACAAAGAGTGGCACAGGGCAGTGCAGCTAGGAATGAATGAACAAATGTGTTGCATGCAAGTGTGGTAAAAGGATGGTCAGTTTATGAGTGTTTGTTTCTTAGTGCTTCACAACCTTACCATGCAAATGGTTCTCAGAGGCTTTGAAGTTAAAGCTCCTGGGAAAGAGAAGTGTTCACACTTGGGGTTTCAATGCACTAGAGCCAAGGTCAAGTAAACCTAGTGGTGTGAAAGGCCACAGAGAGGCTCCAATGGTAGGAAATACTCTATCCTTATAGAAGGCAAAAGGTGACTGCATATTCTTCAACAGTAAAAGACACACTTTCAAATCATATAAATTAGGTTAATTTCCTGTGACAGAATGTCAAGAGTAAAAGAGACGATGGTCTGAAATATGTGGCATGCTAGTGGCAGATATAACATTAGAAGTTTTCAAATTTTTTTTTTATTTTTATTGGAGGCTAATTATTTTACAATATTATATTGGTTGGTTTTGCCATACATTGATATGAATCCGCCCCAGGTATACATGAGTTCCCCTTCCTGAACCCCCCTCCCACCTCCCTCCTCCCCTTATCCTCCCTCTGGGTCATCCCCACATACCAGCCCCGAGCATCCTGTAACATGCATCGACCCTGAACTGGCGATTAGTTTCACATATGATAATATACATGTTTCAATGCCATTCTCCCAAACCATCCCACCCTCACCCTCTCCCACAGAGTCCCAAAGACTCAAATTTTTTTAAATAGGCATCAAATTTTCTCAAATGATTTTCATATAATTATTTTTGGAATCTCTAGGACACA
Source organism: Moschus berezovskii (assembly GCF_049115385.1). Taxonomy (NCBI): domain Eukaryota; kingdom Metazoa; phylum Chordata; class Mammalia; order Artiodactyla; family Moschidae; genus Moschus; species Moschus berezovskii. Next base: position 127,823,214 of record NC_142488.1, on the reverse strand, counting down.
CTATGTTACATGGGTCTTGCTCAAGGGAAATACATAAATAATTCTATACCTTTACAAAGGAGAAACAGAGAGTGATTGTTTTCCTAATCAAAGGATCCTCATCCCCTTTAGAGTAATATGAGATTTAAATTAAGCAAATGTATTTTCTCATAACTTTGCTTTTTGCTGCTTTTATTTTTATTTTTTAAAACCCACTTTTATGGATACTTTTTGGATTAAAAAGTAATGCTTATCACTTAAGAGCACTTGAGATTTGTATGACAGTTTGTGCTGGTGAAGACTTTCCCCTTTCCCATCCCTGCTTCATTTGGTTCTGGCAGCCCTGTGAGGGAGGTGGTCAGAGCAGGATTTCCCACCTCTATTTTTGTTTCATCTTTACTGTGTTTACTGGGCTTTCCTGGTGGTTCAGCTGCTAAAGAATCCGCCTGAAATGCGGGAGACTTGGGTTCGATCCCTGGGTTGGGAAGATCCCCTGGAGGAGGAAATGGTTACCCACTCCAGTATTCTGGCCTGGAGAATTCCATGGACTATAGTCCATTGGGTCGCAGAGTCGGACACAACTGAGCAACTTTTAGTTGCACACTTTACTGTGTTAGTGGGTTTACTACACCGTGAACCTGTAATTGTTGTAAAATGTCAAACTGATTCCAAATATAACATATAAAACTCTGTTATCTTGTACATGACACTCAAAAGTTCTCTCCATCGAGTTAAATGTATTCTAACACTTCATAGAGAAAGCCACCAAGGAGGGGTAGTATATCCTATTTTCAGCCTAGAGAAGTAAATCCCAAACCTCACTGGGCATCACAATCATCTGAATTTGCTAAAAATATGGATTCCAGAACGCCACCCCAAACCTACTGAATCAGGATGTCTGACAGTGAGAAACTTTGGGATAGCCCATTTCAGATGGCAACCTAACTCTTGCCTCAAGGAGAGTGCTCTGCTCACTCCAGTTCTTTCAGTTCAGGCTGTAATTTTTTTAAAAAATTATTGGAGTACAATTGATTTAAAATTTTATGTTACTTCAGGTGTACAATAAACTAAATCAGTTATACTTACAGGCTTCCCAGGTGGCTCTGTGGTAAAGAAACCACCTGCCAATGCAGGAGACATTAGAGACCTGGGTTCGATCCCTGGGTGGGGAATATCCTCTGGAGGAGGGCATGGCAACCCACTCCAGTATTTTTGCCTGGAGAATCCCATGGACAGAGGAGCCTGGTGTGCTACAGTCCATGGGGTAGCAGAAGTGTCAGACACGACTGAGTGACTGACTGCAACACATATATTCATTCTTTTTTAGATTTTTTTCCTATATTGGTCATTACACAGTATTGAGTAGAGTTCCTTATGCTATACCATAAGTCCTTTTTATTTGTCTATTTTATATATGGTAGTGTGTATATGTCAAGCCCAGGCTCCCAATTTATCTCTCCTTCTCCCTTTCCCCTCTCCTGATAAGAAATAAATTTGTTTTCTACAAGTGTGATTCTATTTCTGTTTTGTGAAGTAAGTCAGAGAAAGACAAACATCATATAATATCGCTTATATGTGGAGTCTAAAAAAAAAGCACAAATGAACTTATTTAGAGGCTGTAATTTTTAACAGAACTTGACTGAATACTTGAAGGGTGACATAGAAATGACTGAGGTAGTTGCTTAGAGCTATTAGTTTATAACTTACAATCCACATTCAATTTCTAGCCACTTACTGGCAGTATCTTCATAGCAGGTGCCAGCTCAAAATCCACACCAAAAGGAATCTTTAGGAATTCCCATGCCTAAGATTCCAGATCCAACTTCCCTTGTTGTCACTGTTATTGTTGTTCAGTCGGTAAGTTGGGTCCGACCCCATGAATTTCAGCACACCCAGGCTTCCCTGTCCTTCATTATCTCCCGGAGTTTGCTCAAATTCATGTCCATTGAGTCAATGATGCCATCCAACCATCTCATCCCATGTCACCCCCTTCTCCTCCTGCCTTCAGTCTTTCCCAGCATCAGTAAGTCAGCTCTTTGCATCAGGTGGCCAAAGTATCATTCAGCTTCAGCATCAGTCCTTCCAATGAATATTCAGGGATGATTTCCTTTAGGATTGACTGGTTTGATCTCCTTGCAGTCCAAGGGATTCTCAAGAGTCTTCTCCAACACCACAGTTGAAAAGCATCAATTCTTCAGTGCTCAGCCTTCTATATGGTCCAACTCTCATATGCTCCAGCCAAAGGAACAATTCCTCCTTTCCTGCCATTGGCCTACTTTCCCACCCCAGAGTGGTTGATGCTGAGATTCTCCATTTCCTCCTGGGGAAATCCTAGTTCATGGTATCTCCAGAAACCATAACCCAGATAGATCATAAGGAGACCACCATCCATTTCCCATAGGCTGGCACAGACATGTCTCTAGTGAGACCAAGCGAGGCCACCTTTCACCTAGTCTAACTAGCACTAAGTCAGCCCCAGGCTCAGCTCATCACAGCCTCTCCTCCAATTTAAGGCTAAAGAAAAATCAAACCTGCACACCTCCTTTGCTTCAAACTAATCTCAATTCCAAGTCTATTGTGAGAAAAACCTCAGGGCAAAAAAACCACACCTATCTGCAGGGGGCAGGGAATCCAAGCTTAATCCAGCTTTAGAAAAAGGGAAATTGTCTAACTCTATTGGAGAGTAGTTTACTTAAACCCAATTTACATCACCAAACAGACTGATTAGCATTACACTCTGAACTAAGTTTCCTCCTAAACAAAGACTGAAGGCTTTTATGACAAAAGGAGCTCACTAAGGCTGAGTTCTCTCAAACAAAGCCAGAACCTGCTACCTTTGGAGTGCATCTTGTCCTCCAATCTAATACTTTATCTGCTCAAATCCCTCTTCTTCCAGGAAGCCCTCCCAGACCATTCTGGGCCACCTTGTTGTCTCCTAATAAATCCCAACTATCAATCTTATTCACCCAACAATGGGTTATACATGGCATGGTCTCGAGACCATTCTTGGGACTTCCCTGGTGGCTCAGAGGGTAAAGCATCTGCCTGCAATGTGGGAGACCTGGGTTCTCTATACAAGACTATTCTTGTAATTTTGCCTTGAACTTTTGAATTATTTTACCATTTGAAGCAAAGTGAAGTGAAAGTCGCTTCAATCAGTTCAGTCACTCAGTTGTGTACAACTCTTTGCCACCCCATGGACAGAAGCACACCATGCTTCCTTGTCTGTCCTTCACCATCTCCCAGAGCTTGCTCAAACTCATGTCCATTGAATCGGTGATGCCTTCCAACCATCTTGGTCCTCTGTCGTCCCCTTCTCTTTCCCTCAATCTTTCCCAGCATCAAGGTCTTTTCCAATGAGTCAGCTCTTCACATCAGGTGGCCAAAGTATTGGAGCTTCAGTATCAGTCCTTCTAATAACTATTCAGGGTGGATTTCCTTTAGGATTGACTGGTTTGATTTCTTTGCTGTCCAAGGGACTCTCAAGAGTCTTCTCCAGCACCACAGTTCGAGAGCATAAATTCTTTTGTGCTCAGCCTTCTTTATGGTCCAATTCTCACATGCATACATGATTACTGGAAAAACCATAGCTTTGACTAGAGGGACCTTTGTCGGCGGTCATAGCTTTTCTTCCAAGAAGCAAGCATCTTTTAATTTCATGGCTGAAGTCACCGTCCACAGTGATTTTGGAGCCCAAGAAAATAGTCTGTCATTGTTTCCATTATTTCCCCATCTATTTGCCATGAAGTGATGGGACCAGATGCCATGATCTTCGTTTTCTGAATGTTGAGTTTTAAGCCAACTTTTTCACTCTCTTCTTTCACCTTCTCCAACAGGCTCTTTAGTTCCTCTTCACTTTCTGCCATAAGGGTGGTGTCATCTGAATATCTGAGGTTATTGATATTTCTCCCAGTGATCTTGATTCCAGATAAAGCTCATGCTTTATCCAGTCCAACATTTCCCATGATGTACTCTGGGCTTCCCAGGTGGCGCTAGTGGTAAAGAATGTGCCTGCTAATGCAGGAGACAAAAGAGACTTGGGTTCAATCCCTGAATTGAGAAGATTCCATGGGGAAGAAAATGGCAATGCACTCCAGTATTCTTGCCTGGAGAATCCCATGGATAGAGGAGCCTGGCGGGCTGCAGTCCAAGGGGTTGCAAAGAGGCGGACACAACTGAAGCGACTTAGCATGCACACTCTGCATATAAGTTAAGTAATTAGGATGACAATATACAGCCTTGACTACTCCTTTCCCAATTTTGAACCAGTCCGTTTTTCATGTCCGGTTCTAACTGTTGCTTCTTGAACTGCACACAGGTTTCTCAGGAGTCAGGTAAGATGGTCTGGTATTCCCATGTCTTTAAGAATTTTCCACAGTTTATTGTGATCCACACAGTCAAAGGCTTTGGCATGGTCAATGAAGCAGATGTTTTTCTGGAATTCTTTTGCTTTTTCGATGATCCAACTGATGTTGGCAATTTGATCTCTGGTTCCTCTGCCTTTTCTAAATCCATCTTGTACATCTGGAAGTTCTTGGTTCACATACTGTTGAAGCCTAGCTTAGAGAATTTTGCGCATGACCTTGTTAGCATGGGAAATGAGTGCAATTGTGTGGAAGTTTGAGTATTCTTTGGCATTTCCCTTCAGTGGAATTGGAATGAAAACTGACCTTTTCCAGTCCTATGGCCACTGCTGAGATTTCCAAATTTGCTGACATATTGAATGCAGCACTTTAACAGCATCATCTTTTAGCATCCAGCTCAGCTGGAATTCCATCACCTCCACTGGCTTTGTTCACTGTGATGCTTCCTATGGCCCACTTGACTTTGGGCTCCAGGATGTCTGGCTCTAGGTGAGTGATCACACCATCGTGGTTATCTGGGTCATTAAGATCTTTTTTGTATAGTTCTTCTGTGTATTCTTGGTACCTCTTCTTAATATCTTCTGCTTCTGTTAGTTGAGTGTTGACTGGTGGACAGCAATAATCTAAAATATCCTGTTGCTCCCCAAAATGTCTTAAGTTTATATCATTTGTTCGGTCCTCACAACAACCCTATACGGTAGGTGTTTGTATTATCCCCATCAAAAAGGACACTGGTTTTCAGAAAGGTAAGCAAATGCACTGAAGTCACATAGCTGGCTCACACAGAAGCAATTCTGATCTGACTCCCCCAAATGTTCTCGTATCTATTATCTTAAACTACTTCCTCAGGAGTCTATTTTGACTGGACCATTGGATCTGTGGAAAGCTGTACTGCAAAATAAGATCAGACCTAAGTGAGAAAGGCCTTATGTATCAAGCTACAAAGTTTGTACTTAATTTGCCAAGTAATGGGGTGCCATTGAAGGCTCTGGAGCACAGAAATGACAGGCTCACTGTTAGGTGCTAGGAAGATTAATCTGACAGTAGGGTGTAAAACAAGAGTGGTGAGAGCCTGAAGGGGGTAGGGGAGTGGAGGAAGACTGTTAGTCAGGAAAGACAACAGTCCAGGTGAAACTGTCCTTAGAACTTGAAGGGAAGAGGCAGATTTGCAAGAAAGAAGAGGGTACTAGTCATGAAAAAATTGAGAAGGAATATCAACACAACCCTCCTCAGTCAATTTCTGGAGGGAAAGAAGTGAAGAAAAGGCTAATCTCTCTCAATATGATACAAAATGAACATAGTTTTAATTGGCACCCTCTTCCTCTTATTTCTTCTAATTCTTATTTCCTTTCTCCTCTTGTGACTGAGTTACAGTCACCTTGCAAGGGACTCTTGCCTTAGGTGTTTCAGTTTTTCCTAAGGAACACAAACATTTAAAAGTGAGAACTGTGATTATTCCAACTTGGAGCAGAGCCAAGCAGAATTATATCTTCAGGGCTGAAATACAGTAAAACATGCCCAGTGTTTCTGCCTGGTTCAGACACTTCTGTTTGCATAATGCCTGCGACAAAAATATTGAAATTAAAGGTGATATCGTGTGAATCAGGAAACTCTTTTAAAGACAGTATGTTCCAGAAAATAAGAGATATTTAATCAAGTCAGGAATTTGGACCTAACCTAGAAGTTTGAACAAAAAGAAAGAAAAGAATGGCATATGTTTCTATTTCCTAATGAAGACCTAATCATTAATTTGAAAGATAGCTAAGTCACCAAATTAAATTTTTTTGGAAACCAGATGCAAACAGGAGCGCTTTGTCTCCTACTCACTCTCTGCTCTTTCCTATCAGCCCTCCTGCAACTGGATTTTTCTCAATCTCCTTTGATTGTTTTTATTTCTATTTCTCTAGAAAAGTGCATGGTTAGATGCTACTCAAACAAATGTTATCCTCTGACCCCCAGTGAGAAAGACCCACTGGATACCATGTTTTTACACATCAAATACATTTCCATAGCTTCAAATACTTGGAATTATTAATGTTCCCATAATGTGTTAGGGACAATGTGGTGGTATTGAAACCACAAGAAAGGAATATTATTTTATTAAGACAGGATTGGAGATGTGCTCTTTCACTTAGGGAAGAAAACACCACAGTAAAAAGCACATATGTTCTGCTTCTCTGATACCAAGGAACCCCAAGGAAAGCTCTTCACACAAAATTTGCATAGAGCCTGGCTCCACAGCATGCCCCTCCAGCTCACCCTTTTCCCATTCCAGGAGTCGAGTGGTTAGTACCGAAAAGGTTTTACACAGAAATGGGAAGTTCTCCTATTTACTGCCTTCTGAGAGCCTTACTGTACCGTGCCTCTATTTGGTGTGCATAGGATAATAAAATCCATGTGTGGATGTTTATATTTTAAAGATGTTGTGCTCCAGTATGTTCTGAGTTAGGGCTTTTGAAAATACGGTATAGATTCCACACAATGCTAACTGAAAGGCTAATCTTCCCATTGTTACACTTTAATTAGTGAGACCTGTCATTACAACTTTTTATGATGAAAAGTATCAGGCCTTTTATCTTACTTTTAAGCCCTATTCTGAAAACAGCAGAAAAGGAACTGAAAAGACAAAGGAAATTGCATTTTATGGAACAATAAGGAGAGTCTTTAAAAATTCAGGGAAGTTCACAAACTGCCAAGGAAAACTCATTGGAGGCAGCAACGCTAAGAAGGGGGCCGTCAACTGAGTATGCAATATTAGCAGTCAGCTAACTCCCTAATCCTCTTCAGAATCCAAGGGATAAGAAAGAATAAGAACATTTCATAACAGCAGCCTGTAAGGGTGGCCTTTCAATTGCATCTCTGAATACGAAGGAATTTAGAGATGAGTTCCAAAGCTATTAGAAAAGTCTTGGTTTCTCATACCTGTGTTCTCTTTAACGTCAGGTTGGAATCAAATGACACAAATTTATTGCATCTTATTGACAATTTATTACATCTATTTCAGCATTTGCTACACTAAAAATTGTTCTGATAGCCTTAGTAGAAAATTTGGCATTGAAAAACACAAAAAGCAGTACTTTAAAAAAGTCTAAGAAATTGGAAGATTAATGGAATTAGTTTAAAATTAGGAAGCACAGAGTTCTTAGGAAATGGTAACTTAAAAAAATAAAAACAAAAAAGCCAGAGCCCACAGACAAAAATAGATTTCAGATTTTGTACAATTATTTTCTGCAAACCCTATTTAAATAAACATGATTGTAGTTTGTCTTCAAGATAGTAGAGGTTTGATATGAATTAAAGTGCTGTTTTAAGAAAATGTGCATGTTTTGAAAGCACGTGGGATAAAAAGACAAAGTTGAGAATGCACTTTCTGGTTTTCAGAGAGAAAAATAATTGGTTGCTGCCAAAATACTTTTCCTTCACTCTTTCAGTATTATCTACTTTGGGGTTTGGGGTAGATTCAGTTGGTTTACTTTGTATCCGACTTGGAAACCAAAGCTTTAAACTGAGATGAGGGAGAGGTTTTCAAAGCAGAATAGGAAAAAGAGCAGTGGGGTGGTTCTGAAAAGAGGGAAGATGCTGCCTTACCATTTCCAACACTCATGCCAATTCATTCCCTTCATCCACTCCCTCAGTTCAGTTCAGTTCAGTTCAGTCGCTCAGTCATGTCCGACATTTTGCGACCCCATGAATCACAGCACGCCAGGCCTCCCTGTCCATCACCAACTCCCGGAGTTCACTCAAACTCATGTCCATCGAGTCGGTGATGCCATCCAGCCATCTCATTCTCTGTCGTCCCCTTCTCCTCCCGCCCCCAATCCCTCCCAGCATCAGAGTCTTTTCCAGTGAGTCAACTCGTCGCATGAGGTGGCCAAAATATTGGAGTTTCAGCTTTAGCATCAGTCCTTCCAATGAACACCCAGGATTGATCTCCTTCAGAATGGACTGGTTGGATCTCCTTGCAGTCCAAGGGACTCTCAAGAGTCTTCTCCAGCACCACAGTTCAAAAGCATCAATTCTTCGGCGATCAGCTTTCTTCACAGTCCAACTCTCACATCCATACATGACCATGGGAAAAACCATAGCCTTGACTAGACGGACCTTGGTTGGCAAAGTAATGTCTGCTTTTTAATATGCCATCTAGGTTAGTCATAACTTTCCTTCCAAGGAGTAAGCATCTTTTAATTTCCTGGCTGCAATCAGCATCTGCAGTGATTCTGGAGCCCAAAAAAATAAAGTCTGACACTACCTGCTGGTAAAAGCTGGACCCTATTTCAGAAACCCAGTTCAGTGCACACTCCAATTCCAGAGCTCTTCTCAGTTATTTTACGACAGGAGGTCCCAGGAAGGAATACAGAACTAACAAGCCACCATCAACCAGGAAAGGTCAAAAGAAGACACCACATGTCCAACCACCTCCCAGAATCCTCCTTGCTGGCATCCATCTTGACTGAGCAATGGCGAGCGACCAGGAAGGACCCTGAGTCAGAATGACTAGCCACAGACAATCCCAAGGGGATGAGAAAAGACGGTAATACACAAGAGGAGAGGATGGTCACTTCTTTTACTGTTGCAGGAAGGGGGACCCCTCCCAGGGTCGGAGAGTGGGCTCTTATCTAACACTTGAAAATGAATTGTCTGAGGAGACACAGGTGCTGAGAAAGCAAGAGACTATTGGGAAGGGGCGTCTGGACAGAGAGGAAGAGGATAAAGGAATCCAGGAGACCTGCTCTGCCAGGTGGCTCTCAGTCTTGGGTTTTATGGTAACAGGATTAGTTTCTGGGTTGTCTCTGGCTAATCATTCTAACTCAGGGTCCTTTCTGGTAGCTCACCATTGCTCAGTCAAGATGGATGCCAGCAAAGAGGATTCTGGGAGGTGGTCAGACTGGGGGTGTCTTCCTTCGACCTTTCCTGGTTGCTGGTGGCTTGTTAGTTCTGTCTTCCTTACCAGGACCTCCTGTCGTAAAATAACTCACGTAAATGGTTACTATTGCCAAAATCAGACTTAAATTGAAGAAAGTAGGGAAAACCATTAGACCATTAAGATATGACCTAAATCAAATCCCTTATGATTATACAGTGGAAGTAAGAAATAGATTTAAGGGACTAGATCTGATAGATAGAGTGCCTGATGAACTCTGGACGGAGGTTCGTGACATTGTACAGAAGACAGGGACCAAGACCATCCCCATGGAAAAGAAATGCAAAAAAGCAAAATGGCTGTCTGAGGAGGCCTTACAAATAGCTGTGAAAAGAAGAGAGGCGAAAAGCAAAGGAGAAAAGGAAAGATATAAGCATCTGAATGCAGAGTTCCAAAGAATAGCAAGGAGAGATAAGAAGGCCTTCCTAAGCAATCAGTGCAAAGAAATAGAGGAAAACAACAGAATAGGAAAAACAAGAGATCTTTTCAAGAAAATTAGAGATATCAAGGGAACATTTCATACAAAGATGGGCTCGATAAAGGACTGAAATGGTATGGACCTAACAGAAGCAGAAGATATTAAGAAGAGGTGGCAAGAATACACAGGAGAACTGTACAAAAAAGATCTTCAGGACCCAGATAATCACGATGGCGTGATCACTCACCTGGAACCAAATATCTTGGAATGTGAAGTCAAGTGGGCCTTAGAGAGCATCACTACGAACAAAGCTAGTGAAGGTGATGGAATTCCTATTGAGCTATTTCAAATCGTGAAAGATGATGCTGTGAAAGTGCTGCACTCAATATGCCAGCAAATTGGGAAAACTCAGCAGTGGCCACAGGACTGGAAAAGTTCAGTCTTCATTCCAATCCCAAAGAAAGGCAATGCCAAAGAATGCTCAAACTACCGCACGATTGCACTCATCTCACATGCTAGTAAAGTCATGCTCAAAATTCTCCAAGCCAGACTTCAGCAATAGGTGAACCGTGAACTTCCAGATGTTCAAGCTGGTTTTAGAAAAGGTAGAGGAACCAGTATTTCCCTGGTGGCTCAGAGGTTAAAGCGTCTGCTTCCAATGCGGGAGACCCGGGTTCAATCCCTGGGTCGGGAAGATCCCCTGGAGAAGGAAACGGTAACCCACTCCAGTATTCTTGCCTGGAGAATCCCATGGACGGAGAAGCCTGGTAGGCTACAGTCCACGGGGTCGCATAGAGTCGGACACGACTGAGCGACGGAACAGAACAGAACAGAACAGAGGAACCAGAGATCAAATTGCCAATATCCGCTGGATCATGGAGAAAGCAAGAGAGTTCCAGAAAAACATCTATTTCTGCTTCATTGACTATGGCAAAGCCTTTGACTGTGTGGATCACAATAAACTCTGGAAAATTCTGAAAGAGATGGGAATACCAGACCACCTGACCTGCCTCTTGAGAAACCTGTATGCTGCTCAGGAAGCAACAGTTTGAACTGGACATGGAACAACAGACTGGTTCCAAATAGGAAAAGGAGTACGTCAAGGTTGTATATTGTCACCCTGTTTATTTAACTTATATGCAGAGTACATCATGAGGAACACTGGGCTGGAAGAAGCACAAGCTGGAATCAAGATTGCCGGGAGAAATATCAATAACCTCAGATATGCAGATGACACCACCCTTATGGCAGAAAGTGAAGAGGAACTCAAAAGCCTCTTGATGAAAGTGAAAGAGGAGAGTGAAAAGGTTGGCTTGAAGCTCAACATTCAGAAAACGAAGATCATGGCATCTGGTCCCATCACTTCATGGGAAATAGATGGGGAAACAGTGTCAGACTTTATTTTTTTGGGCTACAAAATCACTGCAGATGCTGATTGCAGCCAGGAAATTAAAAGACGCTTACTCCTTGGAAGGAAAGTTATGGCTAACCTAGATAGCATATTAAAAAGCAGAGACATTACTTTGCCAACCAAGGTCCATCTAGTCAAGGCTATGGTTTCTCCCGTGGTCATGTATGGATGTGAGAGTTGGACTGTGAAGAAAGCTGATCGCCGAAGAATTGATGCTTTTGAACTGTGGTGCTGGAGAAGACTCTTGAGAGTCCCTTGGACTGCAAGGAGATCCAACCAGTCCTTTCTAAAGGAGATCAGTCCTGAGTGTTCATTGGAAGGATTGATGCTAAAGCTGAAACTCCAGTACTTTGGCCACCTCATGCGACGAGTTGACTCACTGGAAAAGAGTCTGATGCTGGGAGGGATTGGGGGTGGGAGGAGACGGGGATGACAGAGAATGAGATGGCTGGATGGCATCACCGACTCGATGGACGTGAGTTTGAGTGAACTCCGGGAGTTGGTGATGGACAGGGAGGCCTGGCGTGCTGTGATTCATGGGGTCGCAAAGAGTTGGACACGACTGAGCGACTGAACTGAACTGAAATGGTTACTATGATACCTGGCCAAGGTGGGCAGTTTTAGTCAGTGTGTTTCCCCTAACATTTCTACCTACACTATTACTGCCCACATTTTGTCTAGGCAGCTGGGGAAGGAGAGCCAAGTTACACCTTCAACATCTGTACTTGGGTCACCAAACACTACATCATTTGACTACCTTGCAGGTTAAAGTTCAAATAGAAGAATTTTAAAATAAATAAACTTTCAGTAAGGTAATCCAAGGACTCTATCACTGATTTCTAGAGAAAAATAAACTGTGATTTAAAAATAACCTAAAACTTCAAAGGTAAATTTTGGAACAGAACTCATTTCCAACTCATTTGTTGGAAGAGCCTGTCTGGAAAAGACACAGCAGAGAGCACGTGATGGCTTAGAAAATGCCAACAAATGAAATATCTCGACTTGCCACATTCAAGTGTGTATTTTCTTTAATACAACAGAAAAAAATCCTTTAGCACCCATAATGCTAAAAGTTAACTTTAGATTTGGTTTTTCCTTCCAGCTAAAGCTGTTGTAATGTCTGTCTAACAGAAGCATAGGGAAGGTGAAAGAATTATTGTTCTTACTCATTACAGAAAAAAGCAAGGGCATTATTTTCCGATTCAGAAAGTGCTAAATTCTTAAGACAGCACAGTATTTATAATGTTACCATTTTTAATATGTCATGATCATTGACACAGAAAGCTGCAGAAACCTGGAGGAGGACTTTTGGCATAATGAATGGGAAATGATCAGAAATACAAAAAGGCTTGGGTTTTGCATTTAAGTTAAATATTAAATCAAACAAACACATGCTGAGGAATCTACCCCCTGCTTGCAAATACCAATTTGTCCTCAGATCTCCATCTATGTGTCTTTGCTGCTAAGTCACTTCAGTCGTGTCCGACTCTGTGCGACCCCACAGACTGAAGCCCACCAGGCTCCCCCGTCCCCGGGATTCTCCAGGCAAGAACACTGAAGTGGGTTGCCATTTCCTTCTCCAATGTGTGAAAATGAAAAGTGAAAGTGAAGTCGCTCAGTCGTGTCCGACCCTTAGCGACCCCATGGACTGCAGCCTACCAGGCTCCTCCATCCATGGGATTTTCTAGGCAATAGTACTGGAGTGGCTTGCCATTGCCTTCTCCGATGAATGGTTTGCAATTCTACGTTGGCAAAATGAAGTAGAGAGAATCGACAATTGTCCACGCTGAGAATAATTTGTTGCCTTAGACAAAAATAATTTTGGAGTTTATTAATTAAGCAGGCCATTCTGACATACTGAATCTTAAAAGACCACTAGTGAAGAAGTAGATAAATTGGTAGGAAAGAGTTTCAATAGTTTTGCTTTTTACCATTCTCTGGAAAACAATGGTTCTCACACTTTCATACATATCATATTCAGCTGCAGTGAACACTTGTTTTAGTTTTAAAAAAACTTTTGGCCACATCTTACAGCTTGTAGGATCTTAGTTCCCTGACCAGGGATTGAACCAGGAGCCCTGTCAGTGAAAGTGCAGAGTCCTAATCACTGGACCACCAGGCAAGTCCCTGAAACTACTTGTTTTAAAGGCATATCTCTAGGCCCTGACTCGGAGAACTTTGGTTTTGTTTATCTGAGCAGGGTCCAAGAAATTTTGATACAGGGGATCTGCAGGCCACACAGCAAGCAGCCCCATGACCCTCAATTCTGTGGAAACACCTAAGCAAAACTAAAGTGTCAATTAGGTTACATAATATATTCCATGCAAACAAACTTTGAATTATTCATCCATTTAGTCAATATTCATTTATTGGTTGGACACAGTGTAAGCTGGGCACAAAGTAGGTGCAAAACACAGTTTCTTCAACACCCAGCTCTCTATCCGATTTCCTGACACCCCACTTCACTTTGTCCATATAAACACAGTTATCCCTGTACAATGCCAGAACATCCAGTTGATTTAATGAATCAACCAGGTAAAATACACAATAACTTCCCAACTAACACTGAATGTTTTCTGAAGTGACAAAGTTTTGGCTTTGATTAGATGTAGTCACTCTCTGAGTTTTAGAATGCTTAAAACGCAAGGAGGAAGGTACCGAAAGTCTTGCCTGAGAACATTCTTCAAAGCTTGAAGTATAAGAAACAATGATTGTCTCTTGAAAGGGAAACAGGGGGACTGCGAATTGTTGATGGGCAAAGAGCATTATTGTCATCGTGTACACTTCTGAATTTCTCATCATGTATGTGTATTATCTATTAAAAAATAAACATGAATTTTACATTAAAAAAATAGGCTTTATAACCTATTTTAGCCTAAGATGCTCTCTCCTGATTCTTCCAGGAACTTCAGCTTTGAACACCCAGCAATGATAACACACACTTTTAATCTAAATGAATGCTATACGTGTGCATGCACAAGCCACGATTCCTTTATTAAACAACACATATGCACCAAATAAGTTTCAATTAGGGCAGGCTACAGACTCCCTCCTCTCCCACCCCAACAAAAAATGCCCCGGGCCATACATTTAAAGAAATGAATGCAAATTGAAAACAAATGCACAATTACCTTTTCAAAATGATTTAGTTTTAATTAACATATTTATATTGCATGTGGATGTTCAATTTAAAACCCTTAAAGCAAGCAAATGTAGAAGATTTGATAAAATATTATGTATGAAGATTTTGCATTTATCAATTACCGATTCATTTTCTGATTTAGCATTTGCCCAAGTAAAAGCATTACTGGTTAATTTATAAATTCAAAGTTGTTTTTAGATTTTTCTTCTTTTCAAGTAGGGAAGTGGTTATTGTCCTGTGTTCTGATTTTCAAGTACCATATTCCAATTATTCACTTATCCAAAGTGATTACAGTGCTAATAGCATTTGGGTTTAAATTCAGTGTTCAAATAGCTGTATTAAGAAATTAGTCAATATGCAATTACAGGGAATCTAATGGAGCCAGATGCATGCAGTTCAGACACATGCAAACTAGAGATTAAGACTTCCTCAGTTTTATGCATATAAGCAAATTATGCAGTTAAACAGGCCTCACTAAAGAATGAATTGCATCTGTTTTGAGCCAGCTGGACTATGTGAATTTTCATTTCACCAGTTCAGAGAAATGCCTTAAAACTCTGAAGCTTTTCAATGCTGTAATAATGGTATGAAGTTTCAAGTACCCATAGCAAAGACAACAACAACAACAAAGACGTCCTTAATGTTCTTCCTAAAGTAGGGCTCCTTTCCCCTCCCCGACTCAATTTCTTTCGTAAGGATGTCTCATCAGAAAGTCTTGTGAAAACGCTTCCCTGCCATCTCATTCACAAGATTAAATCTAGTGACTTGAACATAAACGTTGTGTTTCACTGGAACATTCAATGGAAGAAGCAGCTTCATTTCATTTCCTTGATATACCCGCAAATCAGGCTCAAAAATCATGGAAGGCTCAGAAATGATCAAGGAATAGACGCCTGATGGAACAGATGCACAGATGCTGTGCTGGAAGAAAAGACAAATGCTGAAGTGCATAATGATTTTGAAAAGATTTCTTTATCAAACATGTCATTTGTTTGAAAGACCTGAGTTGTTGGCATCAGATGTGGGGTATCAGCTTGTTAGCAAAGTGAAACATGATGGCTGCTAGATACTGGCGATTGATGAATCAATTGAAATCACTGATGTTGCTCAACTGAACATCTTCATTTAATATGTCAATGGTCAGAAGTTAACAGAACACCTTCTGTATATGGTTATCACCACAACCAATACGACGTAACATCTCAGTGGATATCCTGACTAAATATTTTTGTAAAGAATAGTGAAATCTCTAAAGAAATGTTATCAGCTAGCCTAACCAAATACACATTCTGTGGATGATTAGCTGCAGAAATAGAATATGAGCGTAGCTTTTCCGTGTAAGTTCTGGCTGGGTAACATTAGTGAATCATTTGTAAACAATTTGCATGCAGTGGATTTACATCAAGATGTTAAAATGCTTTTATTTATCTGTACTGCAAATAGGCTCCTATTAGCAACTCTGGGACATTTACAGAGGGAATCTTTAGCAACAACATTTTTCTCCTCACTTCATTAGTGAGGTTTCTGATGAGCCATTATTTTCTAAAAGGGCTTTTAACCACAGTACAAAAAAAAAAAAAAAAAGGAGCAGGCACTTCAATTCCTCTCTAAAAACCTGAGGGTGTTCTCCTGCCCTACCCCCACCCCGCTTCCTTGTTCTGTAGGAAAAGGCTGGGCTGACTGGATTTTTGGACTCCAGAGTGATCACACCTATAGAAGGGTCCATCCAGGGGAGGCACCACAGCATTGCACTAGACATCAGTTTTTAAGTTGGTTCTTTAATATAACCTTGTTCTTACTCAGTGACAACAAACCAATACTCAAAATAAGTTTACCACCACCTTGGACCTGCGCTTCTAATAGGGCCGTGTCAGGAAGAAAGATAGACAAAGGTGATAAACCAGTGAAGAAAGGAATGATGAATCGTCCCCCAGGCCTCTACACAGATGCCATTATGCAGCAGTACAGACTCTCTGGGAAGCTCCAAGCCCCCAAAATCCGTGGGAAGCAAAGAAATACTTGCCCGTCAGTTCCTCTGGGAAGAGCTTCATGTGTTGGTATTTCTGTCTTGTTTTACTGCATAAAGACATATGGCTGTGAAAAATACATTTCATAATGCTGTAATAGAGACTTTCTACATTTTCATTTAAGCCTCAATTTTATTAACATAAAATAATCAGGGTATCCTTTAAAAGCATAATAAAAAACAAAAGTATGGCTGTAATGACTTGTGGCTGGTGTTCGCTTTGTATCTGAAGTGAGGCCATCACCTAGGGAGTCCATAAACTCATTCTAAGGATCCTGACATTGGTCAAAACATTTTGGGGACTCCTCTCTGGGAATTGCCTTCAGAGCAAGCTTCCAAGCCCCACAAGAAAATCAGCCTCATTACTCTATAGTCACACCCGCATAATACTAACATAAATTTAGTAGAGGGAAACTGAATAATTTAAGGCATCGTAAGATTTAATCTTTTCCTTAAATGTGAACGCCAATTTTCACATTGTAAAATTGTCATTTAAATATAGCAAGAAGCTGTTGACTAAAGTAAAAAATTTTGTCAAATTAAAAGTAAACCATTAAATTACTATGTGTACAGATTTTTTAAGTACACAACTTATTTTAATCGAAGAGTTAAGTGTATTCATTGGAAGATAATGAACAACAGGCATTTAATAACATTTTAATTTTATGTGTTTAAATATTCATAGCTATGTTCATAAACTCACATGCCTGATCTAGTGATTATGCTTATGAAATGCAGTATTTCTTAGATGCCCTAAGTCTCCATTTATTTTCTGAAACTGCATTAATTTGCACCCCAGTACAAATCACTATGTTTTTAGTAAAATATTCCATAATATTAAAAGTACAAAACCACCCCAAAGCAATGAAACAATAGCTACCTGCAGGAGGAAAAGAAGCGAATTAACATTTGTCCAGGCTCTACTCTATGCCAGGCTCTTCATGGACATTTTCTTGCTTAATCCTTAGAATAACCCTAGGAGGTATTATTATCACAGTGCAGTTGGCTCATGTACAACTTGGTAGTTTACCTTTCCAAGGGCTTTTTTAATAATCCCATTATAACACTTCACTGCCTGTCTGAAAGAACACAGTTCTTGTTCTTAAAAACAAAAACAAAACAAAAATTCCTACTAACATCTTTCTAGGGGGATATAAGAATGTCAAGTTCTAGGGAGCAAAGAATCACAGTCTTTCCTGACTGGACTGTACGCCTACTCTTGATGTAAATGAACAACAAAAATCAGAGGGAGAGGAGTAGTTTTTCCCTCTACTTAAAAAATTACAGTATCTTCAGTCTACTTAGCAGAAATTTTAATAAAATTGGATCTAAAGAACCAATAGCAATATACTCTATCAGGCTGCAATTTTACAATACCTCATCATGGCATAATCATGTCAAATAAATAGAATGATGGCCACTCAGAGATCACATTAGATTACAGATGTTAAATTTAAAATGAGAAATCAAGTATCTGGAGTTTGAAGAATTTCTCTGAAGTGTCTTCATCTTCTCTAACACTACAGTTAATTAACAACAACTTGTGTTTTAATAACACCTATATTCCATGATTCTGTAAGTGTTCTAATCAATGGTTGCCAAGTTGTCCTCCCCAAGAACCACTTTGGAGCTTCTGAATTATATCCATATAATGTGCTATGCTGCAACGCCCCCTTTCCAGAGGCCCTCCTTTCTCCTTTAAGGTTATTTTCAGCTTTGTCTTTTCCTCTCTCATCCAGATAGCAGTGTTCAAATGCTCTTTTTTCCTCCAAACTCCTATCTCCAGTCCTTCCTTCTAATCATCCCAATCAATCCTTGACTCTGAATTCCTCCCCCTCCCCCTCCCCCGGAGGTCCCCAGGACCTCCCCAGCACCTGGCCCTGAGTTCCTCCAGGAAAACACTGTGAGCTCAAAACGGTTTGTTCAGCGGGTTGGGTTTTTTCCCCAAGTTTATTGCTCAGTGAAAGCCAAGTTATATCATGAAAGATGTGAACAGAACATAAATTGTCCCAATTCAACAGGTTAATCAAGGTTATTTGATCACTGGGGATTTAGTTAGGGGCTATGGGTGTCACTGCAATAAACCAATAATCACAAAAAATAATTTAAATGGTTTTATTTAAGTCAATTGTAGAGATCCTGGATGTTGCTTTTTGAACACAAACAAGAAATTAACAAAACAAGCATTCATATTTCTAGTTTTAAACACTTTAGTTCTACATGTGGAATGCAGATATTTGAAAGAGATTTTCAACAAGGTCAACACAATGCATGAGGTAATACACACTGAATTAGGCTAGTCTTCACCTCCATCTTCGCGTTTATGATCCTAAATTGTCTGGAGGTGTGTGTGTGGGGGGTGCTTTTTCATTTCACAAATAATTGCTCAACACAGAACGAAATACACCAAAGAAGAAAATAGTCTTTTTATACCTAGGGAAGAAGCAACTACTCTTAAAATGATCACTTCAAGGTAACAGACATCCAAATTGATGTGGTTTTCTTTGAAACCTCATCAGTAAATCATTTCTTGCACAGTAGGTTCGGCATTAACCCTGCATTTAGGATAGGTAGTGTTATGGAGGGCTGGCTGCTGCATACCAACGTCAGTATCAAGTTCTTCTTCAGGAATTAGAGACTGTCCCGGATACCAAGCAGGACAACACTGGCAAAAAAACAAAAAGTGAACTGCAGATAGGTCAAAACAAGCTATATTTACTCTTAGAAAAATATCATAAAACGTTACTGGATATGTTGTTTTAAATGCTAGCATATAATAAAACACAATGGAATCTTCTATTTTTAACACCTCATGCTCAAATGGTCTTTACATAGGTTGTGTTTTAATAAAACACACTAGACAACATACACACTATCAGAGAACAAACAGAAACTTGCCATTTGGTGAAGGCTATTCTTCTAGTTACTATAGGGCTCACATTTCTCTATTCATCAGATCAGTAAACAGGTTGGACTGTCATCACATTAAAAATATACAAAATTGTTTGCTCTATTAGATGATTTTTAAAGAAATGTTTTCTTTAGTTTCAACAGATTTTTGGCAACAAGAATCTTATTCAAAGACGTTTTGCTCCTGTGTTATTATTAGTCCAAGTCCTCTGAACATTCCCCCCTTTAAAGGCTTCCTGCGAACTTAGTGTTTTTCAAGCTGTAAATTTCAATGGTAGAAACCAAACCTCAGAGGGAAAAGCAGTGCCCTTTGGAGTTATCATTCAAACAAACATAAGAGTTCTACCAATTTGTCATTCGTCCAGTTTAGAAGAAATTCCATTCATGTAACTCTTATGAAAATCAACCACAGTTTTACCATATCAAATGACCCAAAGAACACCGCAGGTATCCAGGGGAGATAGTTCACCAGTGCATCTTTAGCTTGATTCCAAAGTCAATCTTAGAGACGTTCTGGGCACTGAAGTTCTCAGAGAGACAAACTGCCTACCCATTGGCTAAAGATTTTCCAAGTTAATGAACCTTTCATTTTCCACACTTTTGGTACCAAGAGATTTAGCCAGGAAAAAGCTCAAATCTCAGGGTTCAAACTACAGCATGGAAAAATAAAGTATACAGCAAGTACCATCTACCTCCTTTGCTCTCTCAAAGTCGTCAATACTCTATTCCAGTCAGGGGGTGGGGTGAAGAGGCTGAACCCTGGAAGCAAACTTCACCCAAAGGGGTAAAAATCTGTTTGGTGGCTATTTCAAAACAAGTTTCCAAACTGTAGAAGGGACTCCAGCCCCTTTGACTTGCAGGAACCACACATAAGAAAAGGACAGAAAATACTACAAGGCAGGCTTATTTTAATTGCCCAGGGGTTTCCAATGCAAAGCACGACAACTTAAATGCATATTCCAAATTCTTGCTCCAAAGCCGTCTTCTTTGTGCACTGAAAAGGAGGAAAGACAACCCCATCAATTGTTCTCTGCAGATAAAGGCACTGTTTTGCAGATTTCCTCCCAGATCTGGACCAGCTTTGCTAATGACCTGCCCACCCACCTGGGGCCCTTCTCTAGGTGGCCCACGGGAGCTGGCCCACATCTTCAGGAGCCCAAATCCTCGCCAGTGGGCAGCCCAAAAGGCTGTCTTTTCGTTTAGCTGTTGGCCTCCACGAAGACGCAACCTGAAAGAATGCGTGCCGCTTATTTTCCTAGAGGAGACGGGGGTCAAAAACTACATTTTTAAAAGCCCACATTTTTTCTTCTCTCACGAAAGACATCTGCTCCATTTTCCCTCAGAGAAAACACGGACTCGAGAGCCCAGAGCGACCAGGGGTTCTTTCACACGCCAGCCTTAAGGCGGTTTAAGCAAAAGCTGAATGAAAGTTTTCGGAATCCTGGCCTTCCCTCCTGCCCCTTTTTTCGTAAGACCACCAGCTGTTAACAGCACACACAAAAGCGCACACAATGCTGTTTTTCACAGGCCCGCGTTTAAATGAGATATGCAGAAAACTGGGCCTGAGCGACGTGTAGGGTTCGAACTCGCAATGGCTAATCCGTGCGGCGAATCCAGGGCACCTGGTTTGTAAAGGTGCCTCAGTGCTCCGCTCACGCGCCCCGCCATTGTCCTGCAAGAGAACAGTGTCCACTCCTTGGGATTTTTCGCGACTCGAAGGTGCAGGGGGATCCCGACTCGGGCACGAAGTTCAAAACTGCATTCCCCACCCCGAGGGGCCGGGGGAGAAACGCTTTCAGTCAGGCCGGGAGGGTGGGGAGGCCTCGGGTAGATTTCAGGCCCAAGCCCCCCCCCCGGAACCGCAGCCCCCAGAAGACTCGCCAACTTCCCACGCCCAGGATGCCCTGGAAGAACTTCTCCGCTTCCGTTTTTTGTGTTTTGGATTTTTTTTTTAACAATTTTGCGCTCGGCCGCCACGACCTACATTCTCCCGCGAGGCACTCCGAGCCGAGGAATAAAAGGGAGTTGAAACCACACAACAGTTCGGCAGCCCGCCGTCAGCGCTTTGCTGCGCTCCGCGGGGGTTCGCATCCGGCCGCCATGTTTCCGACCCGAGAGCCGCCCCCAAACCGGCCCCCCTCCCCGCTCCGTCCGGCCTTCCGCCCCCCTGCCCGGCCCGGCCGAGGCCGCGGCGCCGCCGAGCCGCTTTCAACTCTCCCCCGCCGCCCCCTCGCAGCGAAAGCTGACTCGACGGCTGCTGGTTGTGCGCCTGCGCGCAGCGCGGGCTCGGGGCGCGGGTGGCCGGCGGGCTCCGGGCCTCGGCTTGAAAAGGCCGGAGCGACGGGGCGCGGGGGAGGAGGGCGAGCGGGCCGGGCCTGAGCCCCCGCTCCGGCCCCGGCGCGGCTCTCACACGTGCACGCTAAAAACCCACTTCAAAGTCTTGTTCTTAGCGCGGGGGCGGCCCCCCCAGGCCAGCCCTTGGGCCCTGACGCGGGTCGCAAACCGGGCCCCGAGCCCTGCCGGCCCTTCCAAAACCCTGGCGCGGCGATGAGACCGGGAGGGCCGGGGAGCGGGGACGCTCGCTTAAGAGCCCCGGGCGCCGGGATCGGCCTTCGGGTGTGCGAGTGCCTCCCCTCCCTCCCCCACCCCATCGCCTCCGCCTTCAGAAAATGAATGGAACAGAAAGTTTGCGGCCAGCGCTGCGCTGTGGCCTTCGGAGCTCACCATTGTTTGGGCTCATATTGACCCCAGGTCCGGATTAGGCAGCGGCTGATTCCTACTTTACAGCCCCGCCGGCCTAATGAGGCCGGGAGGCGATGGGGCGCGAAGCGTCCTCGGAGCCCGGGCGACCGTCGGCTTACGGCCGCCAAGGGCCCTGGAGGTGGAGGTCAAAGGGTCAGCGGGCCGAGACCGCAAGAAAACTGACCCTAGGAAATGAGGTCCCCTCCCCCCCGGCCCCAGCTTCGCCCGGGCCTTGCAAGAACTTGGTGTGTGCATAGGGACCCCGGGCGCCCCCACGAGGGGCCTGAGGACCCCGAGCGGGAGCCCTGACTTCCGCGACGCCTCGTCCCGGGGCCGGGGCCGACTAGACTCGGGTCTCGTAGGGGAAGACCGCCCCAAAGAAAACCAGCCTGGCTGCGGAGCTGAGATCCCGCGCTTCAAGGGATGGGCACACGGGTGGGGACTCTTTCAGAAGCTTAAGGGCCAAGGCCCGTAGGCTTTTTTCCTTTGTTTGGGGGGTTTTATAAGGGGAGAAGGAGCCAGGGGCGAAGAGACAGCGGGCGGTGATGGGGGTGGGAGGGGCGAGGAAGTCCTGAACACAACTTTTCTGGGAGGCTTTGTGAGCAGAGGCGGTCCCTGTTAGTTCTTCAACCTCCGCGGTAGTTAGGACCCACAGCCCTGCTTAGCCTGGACCCTGATCTTTAACCTTCCAAACTGGATGAAGCCCAGACTTCTGTCTGCATGAAAATAGACACCTTCGTGGAAATCTTAAACTAAACCATCCATTTTGGAAAAGATAATGGACTTTTAACAAAGGTCTTACCAGGTGCAAGAAGTAAAATAACCTTTCTCTTACTAAGAATCTAGCTGACATTCATGTTTTCCAGCTTATCTATCTTTAGGGTTGCAAAGGTTTTTGTTGTTGTTGGGCGGCGCGGGGGGGGGGAGGGGTGGTGGTGCTTATTCTTTAAGAGACTTACTGAAAATTGAAGAATATGTACTCCCAGAGTCAGATTATACCAAGAAAATCTGTGAAAAGTTTTCTACTAAAATAAAGTTTTCTTTGCAACAAATGACAAGGGCAGAGGGAAATAACGATGCTACATCCATATTAAAGGATATCATGTAGAGGGGCAAAACTTTAACATTATCTTAATATTGGTTATCATCATTGTTAATTCACATCTTCCCCTCTTAGGACACAATGCTCTACTGTAAATTTTCATGGCAGAATAATTTCATGCCTAGTAAAGAAAGATCAAACTCTTAATGTCTCCTAAGGAAATCTCTGTTTAATGTATTTAATGGGGGGTGGGAGAAGCAAGTTTTTGAAATAATCTTGCATTCCACCCATCACTCTACTGTCATTTAAGGTTAGTTGGGGGTGGAGAGAAAATTCATAGAGAAAACAGTAAACTGTGGAAGTTAAATGCACATTTCAGAAGAAAAACATTCAGTTGAACACATGTAAAGCCAATCTTATGAATACACACTTTCTGAAAACTTGCTGAGCATTTAAAATGTTTTCTGGTTTGAAGTGAAGGAGAACTCCTGAAATAGGAATTTGGTCCAGCACCCTCAATGTCAAGGTCAAGACTGGAATGTCTGGGGGTAGGAGCAGTAGACTGACCAGGTTACCTGCTCACACTTGTGAAGGCATCCCAATCTGTTCATGGCATTCAGGCCTTTGCCTTGTCTACTGGTGAAGGAAAGTGCAAAAAAAAAAAAAACACCAAAAAAACCGTTCTCCACAAACAAGAAATAATATCCAAAGCAATCTGCAATTAGAAACTGTCAATAACTAATTGTCTGTTGACAAAGATAAGTAGATAACTTAAAACAGACTGTTTCAACTGTATCCAAGGAATCAAAGTTTCTTTTATTCATCAGAACTTCTCTGAGCATTTCAATTTAAGGTTGATTTATTTGAACATGGAAAAAAAATCAGGCACCAAATACAAAAATGTTATCACATAAATAGATGTGCCAAGGCTTTATTTCTTCAAAAAGAACAATAAACAAAATTCTAGAATTCAAAATGATTATGTATAATACCAAACTGACTGCCACCAAAAATCCTAGAGTACTGCCCCTTCAAGAGAAGGAGATACTTAAGCCTATTCATTACATTTCTAAATTCTTTACAATTCCTTATCTCCACCATTCTATTTGCTGATTTGCAAGTTGGTTATTCATGCAGAGATTGGGCTCTCAATATTAAACAGCACCCTAAATTAGTTAAAAGAAAAACCCTCAATACTCTACCCACTCCACTCCACCCCCCCAAATAGTAATGTTTCTTTTTCATATAACAACTGTAAAAAAACTCTCTGTCCAAATGAGTTGCTTCACTTAAAATTAAATGGATTGTTAATATTTTATCACAAAGCAAACAACCATTTTTAATAGTTATTGATTTTAATGGAAACAATGCTCTTAACATCTTTGCCTACAAACCATGAACTTTTAAAAATACATATTTTGCAAATGTTTTTTCTTTCCATAATATTTCAGAACAGCTGCAGTTATTACACCGCTATAAAAATGTTATGAATAATTGTGATAATTACGAATTGAACTATATACAGCAAAACAAACCAACCTGTGCCTTCCAAAATTGTAAATGGACTATGGTTCTTTTAAGAAGCACTTTAATCATAAGTAAGCACGCCTCAACTGGCCTTACTCGTCATCACTGTTTCAGACATATGCTTACTTTTGAAAATATATAGATAGCTAGATAGATTTGATAGGCAGATTAGATAAGTCATAGATACAAACATATATAGGTATATGGGTGATCTCTCGATAGAAGAGACAGACATGCATCCTGCCGCAATGTTCATTTTTATGTAAGATAACAAAAACTAAGGGACATAAAACTCATTAGGTTACCTTAGGTTTATATATGTAGGCAGGGATGATTAAATCCAGCTTCTCAGTCTTTGAAGTACAAGATTGAGATGTCATGGCCACTAACTGAACTGATCAGTAATATTTGATTTGCATGCCGAAAATCCAGGACAAACACATTTAAACTCGCAGTTAAACAACCATCTGAGCTAGCGATAAAGAAAGGAGGGTCTTCCCAGATGGTAAATGACACTGTAAAGAATCTATACTGCAATAGAAAAATAACTTAACAATTAAAAAAGGGATTTGAGTGAGTTATAAATACCAACAAACAAGATTTCATTTGCTCACGTCTCCTCTTTGTAGAAGGAGGCTGTTACAAAACAAGAGAAAGGAGTCAGTGGTTCAAAAATTGTAAATTGTGTTCTTCTTTCAAAACAATAAATTTTAATGCTAAAGCGGTTATAATCAAAAGCTGTACAGAATTTGTTAGAAAACATTTATCCATAAATATTGTTCAGTTCCCGGCATTTGTAGCAATAATTAAATTACAAACGATAAATATGGCATCAATGGATATGTATTTACAAAAAAGAAAGTTATTACAAAAGGCAATTGTATACTAAACGTCACAATTTGTGTAGAGTAACATCACATCCTCAGCCTGAAAAAATACTGAAAAACAGTTTCAACCCCATTAGACAAAAATACATTCACAAGTGTAATGCTTTGAGGAAAAGTTCAAGACATAACAGGACTTTGGCACGGTTTAAGACTGTGAGAGTTTAAACAATCACCACTAAGGCGAAGATTTTTCCAGCAGTTTTAGCATCACCACCACCAATAAGCCTTCCATAACTTCCTCTCAAGAAACAGGACAAGAGTTAAAATGAACTGAAGGCGTTTAGGGATGGGGTGAGCAGAGAGCAAGAGAAAGGGGAGGAAAAAGCAGTGAGAAGATTTTTGTTTAATCCTTCAAATGCCAAAACGTATTTTCTAATCCTGAGAAAAGGGCATGGCTACTTTTGGATCTTGCCCAAAAACCTTCCTGGACAATTGCAATTAACCAGATGTAGCCCTATATATGGCCTCTTGCCTTAAAACTCCATTTCCATCTGATTGGTCTCAGTTTTCTTTTTAAAATGCATTTGGTCCATTCTATGGTTAAACAGGGTTTGTGTTTATCCTCAGACGTACCATTCGTTAAAATTGGGAGGAAGTCCAGGGTTGTGGCTGGTGCTAGTTTGAACTGCAGAAGGGGTTTTAGTGGTATCTTTACTGTTTGCAGAAGCTATAGCGGGTGGAGTGGAAGATTCATAGCCTGAACTGGCAGCAGGGGAGGAATCTGACCCTTGAGATTCATGAACCTAAAATTAACATGTATATATTATAATGAATATAATTCCAACTGGCATTGTGCAAGCAAAAACAAGAGCACTGTAAGAGCAAGACCGCCCAGTGACCCACTTAAAAGACAAAATGCTGCTGATTTGGGGGTTTTGTTTTTAATTTCCACATTACCGATGTGTAAGAAAACCCCAAGACATTCGTCAACAAACCAGTTTGAGTCCTAAGATTGGCACTGTGGAAAAGGAATAAAGTACTCTAGTTTATTCATGCCCCTTCAGAAATGCTTTCTCCGCAGCTGGAGCGGGATAAGCACGTAGTCTTTGGGGCTATAAAATACTCCGGGCCCAAGTCTCGCCAAGACCGCTCTGGCTTGGGAAAGCAGGTACAGAGAAAGGTGGCACGGGCGCGCTGTGCGCTGCGAGGGCTCCGACAATTGCGTGGGAATCCCCCCGCGCTCCTCGGCCCTATTGTTTTACCGGAAGCCGAAGAAGAACGGAGCCCCCAGCCCCCAGCCCCCCGCCCCCCGGGTTCGGCGCGGGCACTCTCGGGTCTCAACGCGGGTTGAGCGGGGGAGAGGCGTCCACTGCAACCTCCAGTCCCGGCGAGCTCGGTTAGAGCTTCCCAATAAACAACTGATCTTTCCCTCAGCTCCATCCTCGTCCCCACTGTGCTCCCCCCTCCGTCCCCCATCCCGGTCCCCCAAATGGGTTCAAGGTGTCAACGCTGGAGCAAATCGGATTTAACATGGAAGATACAGGGTTGGCAGCGCGGGCGCTTCCGTTCCGCGGCCCGGTGTCGGGCAGAGTGTTTATAAACCGCCGACCGCTAATAAAGAGGTAATTACCTTCATGTGCTTGCGCAGGGAGCTCGGGTGCGTGTAGGACTTGTCGCACACTTTGCAGATATAGGGCTTGTCCGAGGTGTGCACATGCATGTGCTTCTTGCGGTCGCTGCTGTTGGCAAAGCGTCTGTCACAGCCTTCAAATTCACATTTAAAAGGTTTCTCACCTGCAAAAGGCAGAAACGCAAAGGGGGTGGGGGGGAAATAGAGTCAGGGCCAGGAGCGTCCTCCGGCCGAGCAGCGGGAGACTGAGCGCCCGGCGGTCTGCCCAGAGAGGCAGCGCCGACTGGGGGGCGGCCGTGGCATCTCTTTTCCCTGGAGAAAAATGGAGAGCGCTGGTTGAGCCTGCTAGGGTGGGGAGTGGTGGTCGCGGGCGGGGGTGGGGCAGGGCCGGCCCAGAACCTGCCCGTCCCTTTGTTCCCGAGCCGGAGGGCAAGCCCCTGGCTCCTCCAAAGTTTCCCCCGAGTTGCGGTACCCGCCCCCCAACCCGGCCCGGGGCCTCCGAGCGCTGCCGCGTTCCGCTGGTATCTCGGCGTGGCAGCCAAGCCCGGGAGGGACAATGGACCGAGGACGGGACAATCCCTTTTAGTTCCTCCTTTGTACCTTTTAATTTGCCTCTTTCAAAAGCATCGGTTTTGCTAAGCCCAGCATTAAAAAGCTGAGGTCGTCGTACTTAACGTTCGAAAAGGCTAAACTATATAAATCCAGGGGGCTCCGGACAGTTTTACAAGATGCTCTGAACAAGCCACGAAACTGGGGTGCCTTTTCTACGTTAGCGTTCCTCCCGGAGGACTGAATTGAACCTGGAACTCCAAATAAAAATAGTTTGACAAAAGTACCAGTCATTTAATTAGGAGATGTGCCAATCAAGGGTAAAAAAGAGCGGAAGTAACCGAAAGTTAGTTTTCATTAGCATTTCTATGGTTGCCTCCCCCAACTGGGTGCCGAGAGCTAAGTCGCTTGTGAACAATTTCTCTGCACACGTTCGGAGTCCCTCCAGAGTAACCCAGAAAGAGACAAAAAGAGGCGGCGCCAGTGGGCTCCTGGGCGCGAGAAGGTTCCAATTAGTTCCTGAGACCGCAGAGCCGTCTGCCCGGGAAGTTAGAACTGGGCAAAAGCGCCGCGGGGCGGGGAGGGCGAGAGGTGGAGGGACAGTGACAGCGCTACTTCTTCCAATCGCCCCAGCGGGGCACCGCCTCTCTCTACGGCCGCCACCCCTCGCTCCCTCGCGGCTCAGGTCGGCTTCGCGGCGCGCGGCCGCGGCGGATCCCGGGCCCGCCCGCCCTCCTCCTTACCTGTGTGGGTCCTCTTGTGGATCTTGAGGTTCTCGGAGCGGGCGAAGATCTTCCCGCAGCCCGGGAAGGGGCACGGGAAGGGCTTCTCACCCGTGTGCACCCGAATGTGATTGACCAGTTTGTACTTCGCCTTGAAGGACTTGCCCTCGCGGGGGCACTCCTCCCAGTAGCAGACGTGGTTGTTCTGCTCCGGGCCCCCCACATGCTCCATGGTGACATGTGTCACCAGCTCGTGCATGGTGCTGAAGGTCCGGTCGCAGCTCTTCTTGGGCCGGCTCAGCTGTGCCTCGTCGATCCACTTGCAAGACAGCTCCTGCTTGATGGGCTGTCGCATGTAACGGAAGAAGGCGCCGGGCCCGTGGTGGGCCGCCACGTTCACGCCCATGTTCATGTTCATCGGGCTGTAGTTCGGGAACTGCGCGCCGGCCGTGTAGGGGTCTGTGCGCGGGCTGGCCACCGGGCGGTACGGGTCAGCGCGGCCGAATAGCTCTCCGCGCAGCCCCAGGTGGACCTGGTTGTTGTCCACGTGCCCGGTGGGCGACGGGTGCCCAGCGCCCTGGTCGTGCAGCCCGGGGAAGAGCAGGTAGCCGGGGGGCTCAGAGATGCCAGCCGGGGCGTGCAGGCTACTCGCCGAGCCGGCGAAGAGCCCGTGCTGCCCGCCACCCGAGGCCGCCTCGCCGAGCCCGGAGCCGCGCTGGCGGAACAGAAAGTCGCGCGTGGAGTTGAAGGCGGCGGAGGCGGCTCCGCCGTAGCTGGGCACCTGGCCGGCATGGTGATGGTGGTGATGGTGGTGGTGATGATGGCCCAGGGCGTTGGCGTAACCCGAACCCTGCGGCGTGAACGCCGAGCTCTGGCCAGAAGACAGATCGTGAGCCGCCGCGGGGCTCAGCTTGAAGGCGGCGGCGGCGGCGGCGGCGGCGTGGGGCGAGTCCCCGAAGGGAGGCAGCCCTATGCCCGCCGGCTCGCGGTTGGGCATCTCGTGGTGGCGCGGCGCGCCGAAGCTGCCCACTCCCAGCCCCGGGAACTGCGGGCCTCCGTCCAGGAGCATCGTCATGGGTGGTTCTTTTTCTACACCAGCGATCTCGCAGATGTGCTCGAGGGTGCTTAAGAAGGAGAGCTCCACAAAATCGAAGTCGAAGAGGGGTGGCGACGGTTGGACACGGTGGTCGGGAGATCCCTCAGGCTGAAGCAGGGACTGCAACTTTCTGTCGCTGAGTGAGTCTCCTGCAGAGGGACAGGAGGGAGGAGGGGAAGTAGAAGGACCTGGAGGGGGGAGGAGGGGGGAGAAGGAGGGGGGTAGAAGGGAGGAGAAAAGATTCTGGAACTAGATCTGGTTTAACAAACTAACAGACACGCACAAAGAAAAATAAGCAAAATAATAAGTGGAGGGCGGAGTCTGCCAATCCTGTCCCGGGCACCCCACCTCTCCCCGAGAGCGCAGAGCCGCGGGACCAGGGGGCTCGTGCCTCCCGGCTAGGGTGCGCTTAGAAGCGGAGCCGGCTCGCGGCCAGCGGGCAGGAGGCAGTCTCGGTCCTCGCCGCTCGCCGCGCCAGTCCCAGCCTCTTCGCCTCCAGAGTAGTGTCCTTGGACTGATAAAGTCAATCACTCACTCCTCTCACATAAACCGAGCGGGAGGCCGCGCAGCGCGCCAATGGGGAGCCAGCTGGCCCGCGGTCACCTGACCCCCGGCCCCGCAGCCCATTGGCAGGCGCCACGCTGATTGGCAGCGCCGAGCAGGGAACATGGCAGCCGCGGCAGAGCGGCCGCCGCTGATTGGGCCGCGGCTGGGCGCCTGGCAGGTGAGGCGGCCGGGAGCCCGCGAGTGGGCTCCGCGAGGCGGGCGCTGCCGTGGGGGATCTGGAGCCGGGCTCGAGCCGGCGATCGGCGGGGCGGAGCCGGGGCCTCTCCCCAGCTTGCCCCTCGTTCTAAGCGGACGAGCACCCCTCGCGCCCGCTCTGCTCGCTTTGACCAAATGAACTCCTTGCCTCGCCAGGGTCGTTCCCACCGTCGGCTGGGCGCTGGACGTCCAGTCCTGCCTGAGCCCCCCACCCGCCGCCTCAGCACCCCGAGAATGTGTCCCGGGGCGCGGATCCCGGGGCGCAAACAGCAGTTCCACTCTCGCGGCTCATTAGCCGCGTCCTCCCCACGCGCCGCTGTAGGTCCTGTTGACCCAAGAGACCGGACCCAGGCCGGCCAGCTCGCCGTCTGTGAATCGAGCGCTGCCGGCCGGCCGAGGCCCAAACGAGGAGAAATGGTTAGAGCCATCTCCGGTACTTCCGTCTGATCCAACCACTGGCTCTCAATATGTGAGTAGGGGCTATAGTATACTGTCCTCGCCACTGTCCCCGCCACCCTCCCACATGACACACCAGACGCAACACAGCAAACACATGTAACACAGTAAACTCGCACACACCACACTAAACACGCTCTCAACTAAACACAGCAGTAAGCACGCACAACGAACTACACACAAAAAGGGAAACAGACACACAACAAATTAAACACACAACAGTATACACACACTCACGTATAACGAACTGCAAACACACCGAAGCACAAATACTAAACATGCAGAACGTACACAGCCTGGCACGCCGAACATGCACACAGCATGAACTACACAGCAAACTCACTGCACACACATTCACTCACTCACACACACACACCGGATCAGTGCCTGTTTTCAAACCACTGGGCTAATCAGCTTCGAATTCTCAACATTTTCAAATGCAAAAGTGGGGGCGGGAATGGGGCTTGTGAGGTGGAATTTTCTTCCGTCTGAACTGCCAGGGCTTTGCCCTCTTCTCCTCCTACCCGCAGAAGCATCTAGTCACCTCGGGAACTTCTTACCCTTAAAGATTGTCTTTCTAGGGATGTGTGTGGGATCAGGGCCCCTCTCCTGTCTGGTGCAAGGTCTTTCTGGACATAATGACCAGGTTCAGACAGGGCTGTAAATCCACTCTTTTTTTTTTTGTTCGGCAGGGCATTTGCAAAGAGTGTAAGAGAGCGAGAATGGCAAAAAAAAAAAGAAAGAGAGAAAGGTGGCTGTGATTGTCACACCCCGAGGAGAGCCGAGCCCCAAAGTCTGCGCCTTGGGGCAGCCTCACAGCCTGGCCGCCATCTCTCTGTAGGAAACAGAACATCTGATCAAGTTCAGAGACGCTTGGAGAGACCGCCTCAAGCAGTGCTTTATAAACTGCAGCCTTTCACTTCCTGCCCCCCATTCCTCCTGGCCTGGTCAAGACTTCACCTTCTTTCTTTGCCAGTTTGCTGGGGGGAAACCCTGCCGGTAGCGCACTTGCTGTAGTCACCCCCTCCCCTTCAAACTCGCCCCAATTCTCCCTCTACATCAGAGCTCTCTCACCAGGTTGGAAGGTGAGTTCACTGCTGACTTAAATTATTACAGCTACTGAAAATAGGCTCGCCAAGACTGGTTTCAGTGTCGCTCAGCAGCGGGTTTCTTTGCGGGAAGGGTGGGGTGGTGGTGGTGGTGGGGAAAGGTTCAGAGAAGAACAAATAAGCCTAAATTATGCAAATGAATTCCCTGGAGTCAGCTTTACAAAAAGGGAGGATAGCTTTTCTTTCTCTTCAGCGTTTCTTCTCCCTTTCCCCTTTATATCCTTCCTTCTTTCTACCTCTCTTCACTTCCCACCAGCCCCCACGGACCCTGGGCGCGCAGCTGATCAGAAAAAGTTTGGATCTCCTCCGGCGCCAGCCCAGAGGAGAGCAGGGCGCGGGGGCAGCGAAGAGGCGGCTCTCGAGCCCTAGCCCGGCCAGCGCTGATGAGAGGGTTTCCGGGGAGCCCCGCCAGGTACCCCAAGAACCAGGGGCCTACGCGCGTTTGGGAGTCTGGGTCGGGCCTGCGGGGGCAAGGAGGAGCCGAGCAAGGAGGGCGGCCGAGGGACCCTCACCTGCCCCTTTGCGGGGAGGGGTCCCGAGCGCAGGGCGGGGGACGCTGCCGCCGCTGACCTACCCAGTGCCCACTGTCCGTCTTCATCTGACCGCATTCCGATAATTAATTGCCTCCAGCACGTGCTCTGTAGTCCCTGGAACAAAAAGGCATAATTCAATTAGATCATCAACCGAGAAGTGGGGAGGGGGGATGCTTGTTAAG
Source organism: Moschus berezovskii (assembly GCF_049115385.1). Classification (NCBI taxonomy): domain Eukaryota; kingdom Metazoa; phylum Chordata; class Mammalia; order Artiodactyla; family Moschidae; genus Moschus; species Moschus berezovskii. Next base: position 127,790,866 of record NC_142488.1, on the reverse strand, counting down.
GGGCCGACCTGAGGCGGTTCAGCCAGGCCAGAACCCCGGGCGGTGGAGCCCTTCCTGGGGCAGCCGGGCCCAGCCCGAGTGTGCGACTCTTGAGGGGGTGTCGTTGCTCGGCGGGGCGCAGGGACCCCAGATACCCCCAAGAGTACGAGGCTGGGGACTTTGTGAGCTGCAGGGCAGAGGCAGGCCATTTCGAATTCTATTTCGGTTGGTGTGGGTGGAGGTTTCCTTTGGGGGGGAGGGGGAACCCTGACCCTTGGAACAGGATAGAAAGCGAAATACCTCCAGATATAGCAAGTTACCGCCTAGGAAAACAACTAACGCGCCCCCCCGCAAGCAAACCACTCCTGTTAGGCAACAACAATAATAATAGGCAAGGTTCTCCTGATTACCTGCAGCCCCCACCCCTCAACTCCCTTTTCGGAGGAGACCCTGGGAACAACTTCGGGGGACAGGGGGCTTTAGGGAGCTGAGTCTGAGAGGAGCGGAGTGCTGGCGGAAAGCAAGCGAAGAAAAGTTTTTTTTCTGCACACAAGCTGGGGTAACACAGAAAAGAGCTCTGGTTTCTTCGTTTCTTAGGTGGAGAAAGAAAGCACTGGGCAGGGCAGGGCAGGGCAGGGCGACTGGAACCTAGGGGTCGTGGTTCTTATTTTACGCTAGAACCGAGGCTCCCTCGGCAGCTTTGGCTTACTGGGGTTTACATGTGTATTAGGCGGCGTAAATTAACCAATAAATCTCTTTTATGTGTCCCCCAGTTGTATGTGGTCTGGTCTAAATATCCACATGTCTGTATGGATAGGAAATATAATGGGATCCTTTCCCTCACACTGAGTTCAAACAGTAAATAGGAAAAAGATTTATTTTCATGCCCAAATCTGAAGCAATAAATAAAATCAGAGAAACTGATCATTGCCAAACGAGCAAAGCTTTTGAGCCGAATTTTAGGATCCATCTTGGAGAAGAAGCAAGAGGGAAATAGAACGTCCAGACGGGCAGTAGGGGCAAACTGGTTTCTCCATAGAACCCAGAGCCCCACTTTGCAGCACTTTTCTCTTCAATCCAGCCTGCTAAAAAACAAAACATGTACAGCAGTTGTTCTATGGGGCAGAATTTCCTCTTAAAACACAGTCTCTGTGGCAGACATGAAATTATCCCAAGTCGGAGATGTAACAGTTTTAAGTCCAAGGGAAACACTGCGGTCTTTTCTTCTGTTTTGTATTTAGAAAAGACTTGCAATCTAACACTCGGAACATTTTAAAGACCCTTTAAACCCAGCAAGCGGATTTCCGTTCTGCCAATGCTTCCTGATTTATTTCAATAAATGAATCTTTGAATCCAGGAAGGGAATTATTCCAAGACGCTGAATTTCGTGCCCCTGCCTCTTTCTAGCGAAGCACCAAGTGTTTCTCGTTGAAACATGTCCTTGAAACTCACCATTATATGCATTTTCCCCCCTGGTAAACGACACTTTCCTTACATCAATCCCACCCCCTCTTTAAAAAGAGTCCCAGATCTTTTTAAAAGAAAAACTGCAAATCTCAATTTAAAAAAAAACGAAGGGAGAAGAAGGCTGGGAAGGGAATGAGTTTTTAACTCCTCTTTATTTTTATGCTAAGATAAAGCTCTTAATTGGCTTCAGGGGCCAAGCTAAACTATCGATCTCGGGACCTCTGGGACTAGTGGACACTTTGAGCAACGGCTTATTTGAGGTCCAGATTTTATTGGCTCCATCAGAGTTTGCACTATCCTCTCATCATTTCACGAAAAATTTTAAGTCCTAAATACCTTTAAAATTCAATGTAGAATGAACAAGTAGATATTGTGAATCACCCCTTTTTAAATATCTGTTTTGTCTTTGTCCTCTGCAGTCCACAGCATATCGCTACCCAATGTAATGAAAGGCAAACCAGACAGGAATGAGACGTTTTCATTCATTGTACTTGTCAATCGTGGCTGTGCAGACAGATAGACAAATGATAGATATTTGAACTTCAGAGACGCAGGCTGAAGCAAATAGGATTGAACTTGGAGGAAGGCGGGAAGTTGAGCTAGAGATATCAGAACCTAGTTTGAGATTATGAAGAGAGCCCTGAAAATACAGGAAATATAGTGAAAGCCTAGGCAGTGGGCAGTGCTCTGTTACCAGCTAAGTCTGAGTGTGAAGCTCATGGTGAATCATGGTCCTGGCCCACCAGGTCATGCAGCCAATGAGTACCTTTATTGCCCAGGATCTGAGGTACACTCTGGGTACTAGAAGGAGAAGTCACACTGGAAGAAGACTTCCCCTTCCCCAAAGGGATCAGAACCATTTGTAGGTGGGAAGTACTGAGGCAAGGGGAGAGGGAGACCCAGGCAGGGGTAGAAATACATAATGATGCATTTGATTTATGATTCCAAGTCCTTCCCCAGTGAGCTGAAGAGATGGAGGAAGAAGAATGGATTGGGGGTGCAAAGCTTGCCTGACATTCTAGAGCTCTCATTTATGCAGGGCCCCAAGTTCCTTCTAGGTGCTAAATGCTCCGTTAGTTCTGGTAAATGACTTCAGCTCCAAAACAAGTGGAGAGAAGCCTTGACTCTCCTGGGGGTATTTACTTATTCATGTCCCTGCTTTGAGACAGGGTCCTGCACCCAAGGTGACAGGAAGGGTACCTCAGGACTACATTATGGTTTCCGGCACTGACTCTCATCCTTGCTGCCTAGGTGTGGGGCCCCCACCTTTCTAGCTCCGTTTCCTTAGTTCAGGCCTAGTCCACCATTCTGTCTTCCTCCTCCCCTTCTCCCTGGGGGGCAGATGCTGCATTACCTCAATTATCTTCCCTTTTGCCCAAATTGAGAGTGAGAATTCCTGCCACCTAAAAAAATGCTGTCCCGGCTTATTCAACTCCCAAGAAGTTTTATATAGTTCAGGAATGGCATTTGGTAAAATCGACTTGCTTGTGGTTTTTGCATGATTTGGAGTCATTCATCTCGTGCTTTTCTAGTGAAGGGATAGGAGGAAAGGACTTTGATAGTAAAACGTGGGGGCCTCCCTTCTCCCCCTTTTCTTCCCCCTACCCCCAAGCAAGACAGAGTAGGGGTGAATTAGACTAACTTCTAGCTTGAATGTGGTTTGGCAACTTGCAAGCCAAATCTGGCCTGTTGTATTTGTATGGCCCCAGGAGCCAAGAATTATTTTCATTTTTAATCTTTAGAGGGTTAGAAGTAGAAAAAAGAGGAGGAGAGGGAAGAGGGTGGGGAGATTAAGCGACAGAGACCTAGTGTGGCTTGCAAAGCTAAAGTTGTTTCTATGTGATGCTTTACAGAAAATCTTTGCTTTCCCCTAGACTAGAGATTGGAGGTCGCTAGCGAAGAAGTTAAGTATTCTTAACCGGTGGGTTTTATCCACCATCGCTCTCCTACTTTTCAAACTTCATTTTGTATGACATGATTTTTTTTTTCAGCCTCATAACTCAATTATTTCCAGGCATAACTTTGGTTTTGGAGAAAGGCGAAAAATAGAGTCAAGGGAGAACGAACCAGAGGGAGAAGAGGAGACAAGAAGAGAGGAAAGGAAGAAGAGCTGCGAATATCTCAATCTGTGACCGTGTGACCTGTGGCCCTGAGGGTGGTTTCATTGTCCTTCTTCTTTGCCTAGAGATACAGAGTTTATTGACCCTTTCCGCGTGACTGAACCCTGAGGGGCAACTGTAGCTGTCAAACCCAGCGAGGCATGTGAGTCCGGGCTGAGGCCCTTCCTTGAGCTGCCTGCCTTCAGGAAGCCCAGGGGAAGTGAGGCCAGTTCCCCAGGCCCCAGGTACTCTGATGAGGAGAGGTCAGCTCTTCGCCAATTCAACTGCCCCTCCTCAGCCAGGGCCTGGACTTCATCCCTTGCCTTTTTCTCTCCCAGAAATGCTCCTTCCAGTTCTCCCATGGACACATATCCTCAGCCACTCCACCTGGGCAAGGATTTTAGCCCCACCTCCTTGAACGCCTCTCCTTTAAACTCTAGGTTAATAGAAAGATTCCAGGCTGCTCCCACAACCTTGTCTTCTTAAGTATGCCTCTCCCCTCCTCTTCTTTTCTCCCAGACTCTAGCCCTATCAGAAATTTCTCTTCAAAGTTGCAGTTCCTCCCTGCCCTTACCCTTTGTCCTTGCAGACTCAGTTTTTGTAGGTTGCACTTCAGTTTTTGACCCTGGCACAGGCTGGCAGAGTCAACAGTTCCTCCAGACACAAGTGGTCACTGCACTCTGGGAGGGCTACTCGGTCTATCAGAGAAGTCTGGGGTGCTCAGTTAACCTGAATTTCAAATAAACAGTGATGTTTTTTAAAGTATAAGTATGTGCAGATGACACCACCCTTATGGCAGAAAGTGCAGAGGAACTCAAAGGCCTCTTGATGAAAGTGAAAGAGGACAGTGAAAAGATTGGCTTGAAGCTCAACATTCAGAAAACGAAGATCATGGCATCTGGTCCCATCACTTCATGGGAAATAGATGGGGAAACAGTGTCAGACTTTATTTTTTGGGGCTCCAAAATCACTGCGGATGCTGATTGCAGCCATGAAATTAAAAGATGCTTATTCCTTGGAAGGAAAGTTATGACCAGCCTAGATAGCATATTAAAAAGCAGAGACATTACTTTGCCAACCAAGGTTCGTCTAGTCAAGGCTATGGTTTTTCCCGTGGTCATGTATGGTTGTGAGAGTTGGACTGTGAAGAAAGCTGATCGCCAAAGAACTGATGCTTTGGAACTGTGGTGCTGGAGAACACTCTTGAGAGTCCCTTGGACTGCAAGGAGATCCAACCAGTCCATTCTAAAGGAGATCAGTCCTGGGTGTTCATTGGAAGGACGGATGCTAAAGCTGAAACTGCAATACTTTGGCCACCTCATGCGACAAGTTGACTCACTGGAAAAGACTCTGATGCTAGGAAAGGTTGGGGGCGGGAGGAGACGGGGATAACAGAGAATGAGATGGCTGGATGGCATCACCGACTCTGTGGACATGAGTTTGATTTAGCTCCGGGAGTTGGTGATGGACAGGGAGGCCTGTGCTGTGATTCATGTGGTTGCAAAGAGTCGGACACGACTAAGCGACTGAACTTAACTGAACTGAACTGATGTCCCAAATACTGCATGGGAGATATTTACACTAAAAAATTAATCATCTTTTGTCAGAACCTTGAATTTAACTAGACGACCTATATCTTATCTGGTAATACTGTGACTCAGGCGTCTGACCTAGATGGGCCTGAAAGTGAAAGTCACTCAGTCGAATCCGACTCTTTGCAACCCCATGGACTATATAGTCCATGGAATTCTCCAGGCCAGAATACTGGAGTGGGTAGCCAGTCCTTTCTCCAGGGGATCTTCCCAACCCAGGGATCAAACCCAGGTCTCCCACATTGCAGGTGGATTCTTTACCAGCTGAGCCACAAAGGGAGACCAAGAATACTGGAGAGGGTAGCCTATCCCTTCTCCAGAGGATCTTCCTGACCCAGGAATCCAACAGGGATCTCCTGCATTGCAGGCAGATTCTTTACCAACTGAGCTACCAGGGAAGCCCTCTAGATGGGCCTAGATGACCTAAACTGTCTCAAGGCCGAGTTGTGGCCTGACCAGGTATCATGTGCCTAGCCGAGTGGAGAAAGAAGGACTACCTTGCACCGAGGCTTTTCCACAGGCGCCATTTGTGGAAAATCAGCTTAGGAACCTCCTGACCTAGCAAGACCAAGAAAGGCTGCAGTGACATTCCCAGTTCAGTTAGGGTGCCATTTCTCTTTAACCTGGCCAGGAGCCATCTTAGTGAGCCTCTGTGCAGGGATCTGTATTTAAAATGAGCCCCTTCCTGGCCCTGCCGAGAGAAACCCTCAGCTCTCAGAAGGTAGGGGGCTGAGGTGGGGGGAGGGAATGGGGGGAGGGAAGAGGGGAGGAGGAGGGAGGTGGTTAAGGAAGGGGGTGGGGAGGAGGGGAGAGCCAAACACTGGGACTAGAACCTTCCATGGCTGCTGCTCCCAAACTGTGCCCCCAGGGGCTCCTGCCTCCCTTCTCAGAAAAGTGAAAGTGAAAGTGAAGTCGCTCAGTCGTGTCCAACTCTTTTCGGCTCTGTGGACTGTGGCCCACCAGGCTCCTCTGTTCATGGGATTTTCCAGGCAAGAGTAGTACTGGAGTGGATTGCCATTTCCTTCTCCAGGAGATCTTCCTAACCCAGGGATTGAACCCCGGTCTCCTGCATTGTAGGCAGACGCTTTACCGCTTTACCGTCTGGGTCACCAGGGAAGTTCAGAGCAGGTCCTTAACCCCTCAAGGGAAACCCTGTGTACTACTGACCACCGGGCCCCAGATATAGTGCCATGGTACAGAAGGGCCCTGAGGCACGCTGATCTCTCGCTATCCCAGCTGGACTGGAGGCCGTGGCCCACTGGCTCATCTTTTCCTAATTTCCTCTGCCTATGTGCACCCAAGGCCCCCTCCCCAGGGTCCAAGTTCCAAATTGACCTGGCCCCACAAAGTCTGCTGAGCCTTGCCCTCTCCCCACCCCCAATCACCTGACCAACACATACACGCACACACAAACATGCACACACACGCTGGTGCATGCACTTTAGTCAACACCAGTGGCGCAGAAGCCGCTGTGCAGCCTTCCAGGGCAGAAGATGGAGTTTTCCTCAGACCAAGGCCCTTGGGAAGCACATTTTATCAGCAGACGGCTGTTTTCCTTCCCTGTTTCCCCACTCCACCCCATACTTCTTGATAGAGGTTCTTATCGATCTATGCATAAAGTGAAGCAGAATAAACACAGCTAGAACATTCTTTTCCTCACTACTGGTTCCACAGGCCGAATCTGTCCTCAGTTAAGTGGCCTTGAGAACATTCTAGAAGCCCCCCTCTACCCCCCCAACACCTAAATACCCTTTTCCCACTTTACAAAAAGCTCAGTAAATTCTTATTTCTTACGTCTCCCTTCTTCAAGAAGTACTTCTAACTCTTAAGACTGTCTGAAGCCTGCACTGCCTTTTGATACAAACTTGCCTTCTGGGTGGTTTATACAGCCTGTGAACACTGTGAGCATTAGCTCACACCAGCCTCCCCTCTCAGTTTCTAATACACCCCCTAGGAGGGCGCAGGGACCTCTTTAGTTTATGCACCCAAAAGCTGTAACTCCAGCCTGATTGGTTACTTTTGTGGTTCTCTAAGAGTTACATTGCAGGTTCTAGTTATTTTTGCAGGCATCATATCCCCTTAAATTTGGAAGAGGGAGGAGTTGCCTGCCCTCTGCCCCAGAAACAATAGAGTGGAGCCAGGATTCCCAGGATTGGAAACTGTGGCTCGCATTGGAATCTCCTGGGGATCTTTGAAATACTCAGATGCCCAGACCACCCCAGAATTTATGACTCAGTTTAGAGAGGTGTACTTCTGGGCTTACTGGGCTTCCTAGGTGGGGCTACTGGTAAGAACCCGCCTGCGGATGTAAGAGATGGGGGTTCGATCCCTGGGTGGGGAAGATTCCCTGGAGGAGGGCATGGCAGCCCACCACAGTATTCTTATCTGGAGAATTCCCATGGACACAGGAGCCTAGAGGGCTACAGTCCATAGTTCGAAAAGAGTCAAACACGACTGAAGTGACTTAGCAGGCATGCGCCATAGTACTATGTTTTGAAGCTCCCCAGGTGACTCTAATGAGGGAACCACTGAGCTGGAAGAAATCAAGAGCATCTGATCAGGAATTTGTTTGCTCTGGGGCCTGCTCCCATTTATCCCATTGCAACTGAAGAGCTACACTTCCGTTGTCACAGAACAAAATTTCCACAGGAGGACAGTGAAGGATGGAGCTACTTGAATAACAGGGCTATTTGAATCACACTCTCTCCATCTTACCCAGTCCAGTCCTGACCTCCTCCCAGAAGAAACAAGGAGCGGCTGTGGATGGGGAGGTATTACCTCTCACTTGGAATGTTTCCTCAGGAATAGTTTATGTGCTTCCCCCTGCTGCCCTAGGTCGGAGAAGGCAATGGCACCCCACTCCAGTACTCTTGCCTGGAAAATCCCATGGACGGAGGAGCCTGGTGGGCTGCAGTCCACGGGGTCGCGAAGAGTCTGACACGACTGAGTGACTGACTTCACTTTCACACATCGGAGAAGGAAATGGCAACCCACTCCACTGTTCTTGCCTGGAGAATCCCAGGGACGGGGGAGCCTGGTGGGCTGCCGTCTATGGGGTCACACAGAATCGGACACGACCGAAGCAACTTAGCAGCGGCAGCAGCTGCCCTAGGTGGACTCCCCACGACTGATGAGGGGAGCCTTATGGCTCTCAGATTCTAAAAAATTACAAGAAACTGAGCTGTGCAGGATTGTTCAGTTTGGTTCAGGGTCCGGGGACATCTTGCTGAAGTTGTAGAAGGTAGAGAGAGATGGGGGCAAGTGGATGAAGTTCAAATTGCAGAGTGATTTGAAACTTAACTTTTTTTTTTTTTTTTTAGAAAACTTTATTTTTTAAAGTTCACACATGTAATACATTAGCTGGTTTAACTTCATATTCAAAAAATAGTTACATATTTCCTGCTATATGTAAGACACTGTCTTAGGTGCTGTGGGGGAGATAAGAGTAAATGATACTATGATACTGCATTGTGACTGTCTTGCACATGGACCCCAAAACATTTTAATACTCTAAAAACAAATGGTGGGATTTGAAGTTTTAGAAAAGGTATTTTATGACTACTATATTGATTGCTTGAAAGTTTGGGGTAACTATTAGTGCTTCTTTATTGTTTTTTTTTAACATAAAAATAATATGTCTGGTTATGTCTTTTCCAACTCAGATATATTACTGGAATTTGCTGGGATGAATACCCAAATGAAACTTTTATAGAAGTGTTTATCTTTCTGTGAGAAAAAAAAATGAAATCAGCTTTGAGTTTATAAGTTTAATTTGGGGAGTGGTTTCTTCCACTGTATTCTTCTTTTGTCCTGTTCTGCAATATAAAGTCTTCAAGATCAGAGGCTTCATTTAATATTGTTTACCATTCTGGCACCTTTAAAACAATTTAAAAGACCACTTCATAACAAATGGGGGCTTATTTTTATTGTTATTAAATTTGCAATTCCATAACTCCATGAAAAAGAGAGCAAAGGAGAGAAAGAGAGGGAGAGAGACTAGCTATAGGAAAGTGCTTTATAGCACAGTTCCATACATAAACTTCATTTCTTGAGCTATTTTGTTCTTTAACAGCTGTAGTAGGTTCAAATCATTATTTTGAGTATAAAGCTCAAAATAATGGGGAGGCAGATGGCTCTGAAAGTGGGCTTGTCACTACTTTGTCATTACACATGTCAGTTCATTTTTGTTGATCATTTTTATAATGTAGACCCATCACAAGTAATTTAATGAAAGAAAGAACCTTCAGAGGATAATACAGTGGAGAGAGCATATTGTGCATATGCTATGTAATATCAAATTTTCTGATTCATAAAAATCACGTATTAATTATTCTGATTATTATCAAATGGTCTTTGCAGTTGTTTTTACATTTCCATCCAAACAGCATATACTGCTTATGTGTGCTAGTACTTGGAGAGAATGTATATGATTTTAAAAGGAGTTCTTCCTGTTGAAGATCATGAATTTCAGATAGTTACACAAATCCAAATATTCAAACTCCAATACTGAAAAAAAATATTTGGTGGGAGAAGTACTGGATCTTCCCCTTTCCCAAAGACAGGCAACACTGCATACCCCCTTGAGTAGGCAAACAGGCTACAGAGGTATTCAGTCACCTATGCTGGCTTCTGTCTCATTTCATTGAGTGGAAAGAGGTAAGAAGGAAATTTCCCTCTAAGACAAAGTGGAAAGGAGGCATCCCAGCCCTGTGGTGGCTCTCCTCATCCCAGTCCCTGCAGCCAGGATGAAAACCTTCCTAGTTTCAGTAGAAGGAACAAATCTGGTCAGGAGAGGAGGTCTTATGACCAGTCCATCAATTTAAGTGGTTGTGTGTGGGGTTTGTCTAGAGGGCCAAATCCACAGCTCTTCTACTCCCTCCTGCTCCACAGGGGTATATTTTGAGTTTTCTGGTCTCCCGATAGAATGAACAAACAATGCCCTCTGAGTGTAAGGCTACCAACATGCCTACATGACTGCCTCACAGCCAGAGCTGCAAATACTGTTGAGAGTGCTGCACAGGCCTGCTCTGTGTTTGGCTCAAGGGCTGGGCTGAGGAAGAAGGTGGAGCTCAAATCTGCAGAGCTTCCCAAGAAGTAAGCGTGTGTGTGTGTGTGTGTGTGTGTGTGTGTGTGTGTGTAAGAACATGCCTTGCTTACCATGTTTGTGTGTAAGAACATTCCTTGCTTAGCTTCCCAAGAAGCGCGGTGTGTGTGTGTGTGTGTGTAAGAACATGCCTTGCTTAGGCTCACAACACATCCTACCGTTCGCTTCTCCCTCGCCTTTCTTGAGGCGCCACTTATAAGAGCGCCTGCGGCGCCCACGCTCAGTGAGCAGGATGCTGGCGAAGTCCCCTCTTCCTGTTGGTCAGGACAGAGGATCCGCTACTTTGGGACCCAAGGAGGGCGGAGTAGCCGGAAGTCGAGCCCGAAAACTGGGAATGGGCCGAGACCCCAGTGCTCTTCCTGGTGCCTATCACTCCCCGCTACAGCCGCCCAACCTGGAGACCCGAGAGGGCCTGGCGAGGGGGGCTCCGGCCCCTGGCGGGGCTGGAGATGACGGTGCGGGGAGACCTTGGGGGAGGGGGAGGAGGTTGGCGCAAAGCCCGAGCTACTGGGACGGCCTTCGTTCCATTCTGTTCCCCGGAGAAGGAAACCTCCTCCTCCCCTTTCTCTCCTCTCCTTCCCTTCCCTCCTCTCTGCCTCCGTGGGTCGCTCAGGTCCCGCCGCTTCCCGAAGCACCAAAGCCTCAGCCGCCCGACCCCCCGGCCCAGAGGGCACAAGGGCCTGCGAGCCTGGTTCTGGGGCCGGCCAGCCCTTCCGTTTTTCCTACAGGGAACCAAGGGGCGCAGCGCCTCGCCTCCCTTCCATGCCTGCCGCCGCTCGAGAGGGGCTGTTTAATTAAAGGGGAACCCGCAATGTATACGTCTGATAAAAGCAACGCGCAGAATAAACTAATTAAAACATTGTGTTTGCAACACATTTTATTTCTCTCTCTGCCTTTTTTGATCTTCACTGTGTTTTAAAGAAATGTCATCGCACCATAAAGCGAGCCGTGAAACGCTATTTCCTTATAGTGTGCGGCGCTTTTCAAAGGCTAGTGTGATATATTTTAGAAAAGGGATCCCGCTGTGAAAGCTTGCGTGTCTTCCCTTTACCAAACTAAGCTCTTGTCAATCACACCGAGCCCGGTCCAATCACCGAGATCCTTTTTGGAAAGCAGCTCATCCCGCTGTGCTTTTATACCGCGCTCCGCAGCCTGTTTTGATGCATTTTTACCAGCACGTCCAGGGAAATGAATGATGAGGCCGCGGACAGTGCAGGCCTGGCTCCCTGAGCGCCCGCCCGGCCCTAACGAGGCGCCGGCGCATTGTGCGTGGCCCGGGCTTTCTCACGTGGCGGCCACTGCGCGGGGCTGTCCCGACGTCAACTCGGGTCAATGCTGGGGACCCGGCTTGTCATGGCCGCGCGACAGCTTCCACCCGGCAGCCGAGGGCCTGGATCGGCGAGGCTCAGTGGCCGGTCTCCTGGCCCGTATGGCCCGGGAAAGCAAGACCCAGCGCTGCCTGGCGCTGCATCTCGACTACGAGGAGTCCTGGGGCCCTGTTGATGCGCCTCCCCTGCAGAATGTGGGGCCCGAGAGTGTGGGGCGGGGGAGGCACGGCCGGCCGCCCCCACGAAAGAGGTCTCTGGCTTTGTCCGGGTTTAGTGTAGGACATTGGTTCCCAGCAAGCCTTGGGTTTCTCCTCTGTCCCCTCTCCCTGCACCATCACATCCAGAGGTTCTGGGGACTTCCCCAGCCTCCTTGGAAAGGCCACCCCCGCCCCGGAGGGGCCATCAATCCATTCGGGCCCCAGCAGCTCTCGGAGAACCCCAGCTCTGAAAGAGGGGCTCGTCTAGGGACGCCCACCGGTAGGACCGACTTGGTGGCCTCGGATCAGGCAGAGCCTACAGCCTCCAGTCGGGACGCTTACGCCCCCATGGGCCACAGAGCCGCGGGACTGGCGCGGGTGGCCCCGAAAAGACAAATATAAACTCCTAAACCACTGCCGAGAACCCAAGAGGGCAAGGGCCTCCGCCCGCGCCTTCCCTGGATGCCAGGAAGGGTTGGCAGGAGCCGCCCAGCTCCAGAGTCCTAGAGATTCTCCCCCGACCCCCCAGCATTTAGTTCGCCTCTGTCAGGGCTGGGGGCGCGCCCCGCCGGGGTGATGTAGAAGCTTTTGATCTTCACATTGGTTTTCCCGCTCCGGGAGGGGAGACGCGGGAGGAGGCTTTGTGGTCCTCCTTTCCAGCAGCGCCAGAATCGTTGCCTGCTTTTGTTTCCAGTTCCACTTCGAACTTGAACCAGGAGAGTGAGGTTTGGCTAAGGTCTCAGCGGATAAACAAGTGAAAACTGTGTGAGATTGTATGCATTTGTAGAATAGACCAAAGTCTACATTTCTAAATAGTCCAGCGTGAGTCCATTCGGCCTCTCTGTCTCTGCTCGCTCTCACACTGACGTCGACCCGCCCTAGTCTCCGATTACTGGAGCCCTCGGTGCTCCTGTTCTATTTCCAGGGGACTGCGACCCTCCCCCTCCAGCGCCAAGGAGCACCTCTTTCCACCACCTGCCAGTTTCTTTTGAACATTCTCCAAAGTGCTTATTTGTTCGAAGGGCCCTGGAGCCATCCGAGAGCTGAGGGTAAGGAGAGAGGTGCCCAGGTTCCCTGAATTTTTCCTCAACGCCCTGGCCCCACCAGCTAGATCTCGGGTCCCTTCCCAGAGGTCTCCTCAGTGATGCCCAGATCCTCAGGCTGACCCTAAAACGGGGGTGGGGGAAAGCCCTCAGCCCTCCCCGCCTCCCCCCACACCGCCCCCGGAGCTGGGCCTCGGGTTCTACATGGTGGCTTGGATGCAGATCAGCTAGAACCTGCCCGGCGCTCCGAGGCTCCCGGGGGCACCGCCCGGTGGAGTGCAGGCCCCGCAGGTCGGCAGCTTCTCCAGAGTTCCCTTCCCGGACTCCCGCAGGTGGGGCCGCCGGCCGGAAGAGGGACGGCCCGGCCCGGGGAAGGACGAAAATTGGTGCTGCCTGCCGCCCTCCGGGAGGCCTGAGAAACCTGCCAGGAAACCTGTTTCCGGGCAGTGCTCGCCTTCCGTACTTCGTAAGACAAAGCGTGGGGCTTCGCCACAGCCTTTGGCGAAGTTTCCAAGTGTGAAGGTGGCCCCCGTGCAGACGCCGCGGGCCGCAGAAAGACTGTGGACCGGGAGGGAGGCAGGCGCCAGCGTTTCACCTGCCTCAGTTTAGCCAGGAGACAGGAGGTGGGGTTTTGCTGTGACTCCCGGTCCACTCCAGTCTGTCTTTGAGCTGCAGATTACCCTGAAATTTCTAAATGGCTTGATGAAATAGGGAGCGTCCATGAAATCTTGGTATAGATATATATACAAAAAAGAAAAGAAAATCCTGGAAATAATGGGTTCTTTTGATGTGAAGAATTGCTTGTTTCCATTGAACCGGTTATTACCCTTCTTATTATTCCTTTTATTTTTAACTGCATCGTGGCTCCAGGAATCCGGGGTGGACATTTAGGTTTCTACTTCCAGGCATAAAGCAGTTCAAGAGTGAACTCGAGGGCTGTTAATAGGCAGTTTGCCAACAGCCCCCGACAAGGAGATGAGGACTCCCACGCACGAAGGGGACAAGTCGCAGTCTTCTGGGACCCCGGTGGCTTCCAGAACCCTGGCAGAAGAGCCTGAAGCAAAGCCAGCACCCAGTGTGACTGCTGTTGGCTGCCACCCTGGGCCCCGACTGACACCCACTGCCCTCCCCCTGCCTTGCGCCTTGCGCGAGTCCCTCCCAGAATCTCTCCATGGCTTGTTGGGTACCAGTCCTTGCTGAAGTTCCCAGGACCGAGCCAAGAAGCCCAGACAGAACACAGGACCTGGCGGATAGCGTTTACCCCAGACAATGGCTCCCTCCCTGGCTCACAGAGCCCGACCCAGGCAACCCAGAGAGTGCACTGTTGTCTTAGGGGAAACCCCGAGAAGCAACTGGCAATCGAGGTCCGAGGCCAAGGAGCTTCGAGGATTTGCTGCTGCTGGAACAAGTGAGGTGGCCTCTGCCCTTTTAATTTAGTTCTTCGCTTGGAGGGTGGTGAAGGTGTAGGTGTGACAGGGTGTGTGACATCTACCTTTGAGAGAAGGGACAGTGTCCCACATCACTCAAGTTGGAATTACAGCCTGGTTTCCAGTCTCAACTGGGCGGCTCCTACAAGTTGGCTGACATGGTGACAACGCTGGCTCCTGTCCAGGCCTCGATTTCTTCCCTTATAAAAGGAGAGGTCCTTCTAGGGCATCCTGCACAGTCCCCCCACCCCGCCCCGCTATCCCCATCTTGGATAGACGCAGTCTCACCACTTGTTTGTTGGGCAAATGGATGGACTCCTGCCTTTCCCCTTTACCTTCCCCTCACAGTCTCCTAAAAACTTCCTTTGAACCCTTCTGTCCCCAAACGAATTTTATCTTCTACCACTTAGTGTGTCCCCTGAGCCCTGCCAACGCGGGAAGTTCTTCCCTGGAGCTGCCAGAGGTTGCTGGGGTCTTGGCGGTGCACCGCCCCTCACCTCAGCCCCTGAGCCGCTCGACCCCCAAGGACAGGGCTGGCCGACCAGCAGTAGCCAGGGTGGAGTGGGCGCATCAGCCGTCTTGTCTTCCCTGGACTTCCACCTAAAGGGGCTGCCGGCGCGCCCTCTCTGGGGGCCAGAAGGGCCCTTTGATCCCGAGCTGCCTCTTCAAAAGACGAGGGCTTTAAATGTGTAGGGATCCTAAAAATAAGGCTAACCAAGTTCCTACTAAGAAGCCAAGGCCGTGCCCAGCGGTCCAGGACCGTGCAGACGCAGACCTCCCACTCGCAGTCCAGAGCTGGGCTGACATCGCTGTTCACGGGTCGAGAACACCAGACACAAATAGCTTCCTTCCCGCACCGCGTGACCATTTTCTAGGTGGGACTTCTCTCCACAGGACACAGAGAGGGAATAGAGGAAGATTCCGGGGTCGGCTGAGACCCCGACGCAGCGAGATGCTGGTCCGCAGCGCGGGACCCCCCACCACTCGGGCTGTTTCGCCGCTGGCCCGGCCACCGTTCTCCAGCCCTGCTTCCCCTGCCTCGGCGGCGCGCGCTGCATCCCCAGCCGAGAGGCAGGTGGGTGCTCTCCCGGGGTTGAGAATTAGGAACCCGCACGCCTGGGGCAAACACTTGGTGCTCTTTAGGGAGGCTTGAGAACCCTCAAAGGTCCCGGCACGACCGCTCCTACCACCAACCCCAATCTGGATCCTTTCTGCTAAAGTCTGGTCACAAAAGAAAGAAAAAGCCATCCACTGGCTCAGTTCTGTTAGCCCAGTGCACCGACTGGCCCTTCTGCCCTTTGCGCTTATAATTTTTTTTTAGACTCCATCCATGTGAACTGGTTGCCCCCCACTAACACCTGCTGCCAGCCAGCTCAAAATTGTCTCCTCTTTCAGCTTCCCCACCTCACCTTAGACTTTCCAGTCCTTTAAGAAAATGACTTCACAACTTTGAAAGACATGATGTTCGGAGCACTTACCTTGGGGCTTCCCTTGTAGCTCAGTTGGTAAAGAATCTGCCTGCAATGCAAAAGACCGAGGTTCGATTCCTGGTGTTGGGAAGATACCCTGGAGAAGGAAATGGCCACCCACTCCAGTATTCTTGCCCGGAGAATCCCATGGACAGAGGAGCCTGGCAGGCTACTATCCATGGGGTCCAAAGAGTCGGACAGGACTTAGCGACTAGACCACCACCACCACTAAATAAAAGGTGTTGAAGGTAAATCTTGTCAAGAAATTGCCTCCATAACCCTCCGAAGTTGGTACTATTATCCCCCATTTTACATATAAGGAAACTGAAGCACAGGGCTGCACGGTATTGCTTCCAAGTGTTTAGAATCTAATGGACCCCTCCCCCACCGAACTTGACCCAACTGTGAAGCCTTTCTTAACTGGCTTTAGTGGTCCCTAACCTGGGCTTTCGGAGAAGGCAATGGCAAGCCACTCCAGTACTCTTGCCTAGAAAATCCCATGGATGGAGCAGCCTGGTAGGCTGCAGTCCGTGGGGTCGCTAAGGGTCGGACACGAGTGAGCGACTTCACTTTCACTTTCCACTTTCACACATTGGAGAAGGAAATGGCAACCCACTCCAGTGTTCTTGCCTGGAGAATCCCAGGGACGGGGGAGCCTGGTGGGCTTCCGTCTATGGGGTCACACAGAGTCGGACACGACTGAAGTGACTTAGCAGCAGCAGCAACCTGGGCTTTTCCTCCTGAACCTGGAAGGGAAGTGCCAAAGGAAAAGAAGCTTTGGGTGGGAGCCACAACTGCCCACCGAGTCTGCCCTCAGCAACTGCCTGGGACGAGGTACAAGATTTAGTGCCCAGTTTAGCCGTCTGTTGACCAGCCCTGGGCCTTGAGGGAGTCCGTCCACCTCTCGGTTTCTCCCTCATTTGTAAGTTGGGATTCATGATAATCACTGACCCCTTCAATTGGGTCGACGTCAGAATCCGGGGAGGATGGCTGCGATACTATTAAGTGCAACACACGGCTACCATGATCCGACGCCCGGAGCTGGGCCGGAAGCCAGGCCCAGGAGGCGGAGATGCGAGGACTGCGGCTGGAAGGTCCCCCGACCTCCGCTGGAGCCAACTCTGGAGCAGGACTCGGTCCCAACCGTCCCGGGCCGGGTCCTCACTGAGTCTCGGGGCGCACCTGGTAGCCTGAGACCCGCCGCCCCGGGGGACCGAGGCTGTTCGGAAAATGCTTTGCGGTCCAGAGGGCCCAGCTGGCTATTTCGAACTCACTTGGGGCCACACCCAGCTTGGGTCTGCAAAGTTCGGGGTCAGGTGTAAACGGAAGTGCTGACACTGGCTCCGGGAGAATAGTCCAGAAAGCTTGTGCGCAGGTGGGGACTTCGGCCCTGCAGGGCCGGGGCTCTCCCCCGGAGCAGCCGGCTTGAGGGCCCCGACTCCGGGCTGGGGGTGGGCACTGCATTTGGGTTTGGGAAAGATTAAAATAGGAAAAGCCCCGGTGGTGCTGTTTCGCTCACTGAATTATTTTAGGACGAAGGGCACGGGGTGAAGGGAGAACTAGTGACTGAAGGGATAAACACTGCCCTGCTGTTGACAAGCCTGCCAGCCCAGGCCCTGAGGGGATTTGGGACAAGACCTCAAGGGCGCCCTGGGGGAAGTGGTGGCCTTGGCTGTTAGTCTTCTTGGTTTGGGGGACAGTGGCCCATCCTGCTGTACCTCAAAATGTACCAATCCTTACAAAGTTTTAAGTGATTCCCATCCTCTGGGCAAGCTGAAATTATGGGGAATCCTGTCTGATCTCTCCACCCCACAGCAGACAGCACAGCTTTCTCTCTCTTTCCCTGTTTCTCTCACACAATTCTCTCATTTAGTCTCTCTTTCACAGAAGTCCTGTAATCAGTGCACAGACTTTAGTCAAGTAGTTTTAGAAAGGTTTGATTATGTCTTGCCATTAAGTAGCTTCTTGAACTCAGACAAGTGACTTAAGACTCTGGAACCATGTCAATGTATGGCAAAAATCACTACAATATTGTAATTAGCCTCCAATTAAAATAAATAGATTAATTTTAAAAAAGACCTCTGAACCTGAGTTTCTGCATCTGTGAAAGATAAATAAAGGTGCCCATCTTTACGGTCTTCAGGTAAATTAAATAGAGCCACATAATAGTGACCACTCAGTGATAGCTGTGTGTGTGTGCTGTGCTCAGTCATGTCTGATTAGTCATGTCTGACTATTTGCGACCCCATGGACTGTAGCCTGCCAGGCTCTTCTGTCCATGAGATTCTCCAGGGAAAAATACTGGAGTGGGTTGCCATTTCCTTCTCCAGGGGATCTTCCCAACCCAGGGAACCCATGTGCCCTGCCTGCGTCTCCTGCATTGACAGTCAGATTCTTTACCACTTGAGCCACCTGGGAGGCCCAGTGTAAGCTACTAACCTGAAGCTTCCGCTGTAATGTGTTGGAGCAGGCAGAGTGACTAGAAGGGGTTAATGAGCTTCATCATCTTTGTGGGGTCTTTGTAGGAACTTACTTTTAAAATCTCTTCCAAACATGAATCTACGACTACAGCCCCTATCCTACCTGCCATCATACCAACTTAGGACAGATGCTTTTGTCCCTCAGATCCCCAAAGAGCAATTCCATTGCCAACTGGAGATGCCCCAACTGAGCCCCTATCTGTTCAGACTTAGCCAGGGTCAAGCTGGCACCCTCCCTTTCTATGTTAGGGCAAGTCTCATCTCTACCCAGGGCAGCCAAAGACCCTGACCCAAGGTGATCTGGACCAGCAGAAAGACTCTGCCCCTCCCTTCATTTCCATCCCAGTGTGTTTCCAGGTGAAGTGAAGATAAGAGGATTATCGGTAGCAGTCAAAAATGTGTGGGAGGAGTCACAAAATGCAACCTAAGGAATTGGAAGTACCAGGTGGAGGAGAACCCATTGGGCAGGCCTTGAGCGACAGGCATGGTGGGGTTGGGAGAATGTGTGGAACTTCTACAACTCCATCAGTTTTCCCTTCCTTAATCATTGCCCAGTTCTTCTCAATAGCTCAACTCAACTTTCACCCTAACAAGGTGCCCAGAAGAATGAAAATAATTCAGAATGTCTAGCCAGTCCTGGGCCTGAGCTCAGCCAGGAGCAGAGTTCTGGAAATATGATCTCAAGACAAAGAAGGTGGTGAAGTGGAGACACAATGGGCACCAGGATGGAGTGCCCTAAACTTGCCAAGTGACCCTGGACAATTTACTTAAGATATCTGGGTTTCTACTGAGCTCGTGTATAACCTGAGTCAGCTTGAGGGGATGATCTCGACAAGCCCGTCCTGTCCCAAGAATCTATGACCATAGATTAAGTCAAGATCAAGTCTGTAAAAAGTCAAGATCAAGTTTGGCAGTGTTGAGAGAATAACAGCATTGAGTGGAGCTAGAAGAGGAGCTGAGGGAGAGTGGATATGGCCTTTCTAAACCCTTTGGATTACATTTGAGCAGAGGTTTCCTAAGAAATGAAAACTCTCCACGATCCATTACTTCAAGAATCCAGATCAAGAAGAGGTGTGGCCAGGGACTTCCTGGGGGCCTGGGTTCGGTCCCTTGTGCAGGAACTAGGTCCCACATGCTGCAACTAACGATCCCACATTCTGCAACGAAGATCAATGGTCCCGTGCACCACAACTAAGACCTGGTGCAGCCAAACCAACAAACATATATATATATATATATATATATATTAAAGTTTTATAAAAATTTTTAAAAGAGATTCAACCTGACAGAGAAAGTAGAAGCAGGTCACTATGGCCTGAGAAGGATGTCCTGACTTCTTTCCTGGGGTCACAATGATCCCAGGTTCCAGCTGAATGTGTCAACTGGAGTCAAAGAGTCTACATACCTTAATTGCACCTATATGGACAGCATTTTATGCCTCTGGGAAATTATTCTAAACTCCAGTGGTTTTGCTTGGCCTTGGTTAACCTAATTGCACAGAGTGCTGTTGGTCCCCCAGGGAGTTCACTGGTTAAAAAATCAGGTGGGATCTTTTCTCTCCATCTTTTCCAAAGGAGGGCACTTCTCCCAGACCTTCCAGAACCATCCAACAGTGCCCAGGTTAGCATTCGTAGCCAACTGATTCATTACAATGAGTGTAATGTCAGAATTACATTCATTTTCACTTATGAACCATACGCTAAGTAACTCTGGAGTCCCCAAAGGCCTCCCGACATAACAAAATTCAAGCACAAGGAGTATTATGACAATTAAGAATAATCTCTCAACATGCAAGTAACGAGACATGTAAAAGATTTCTCAGTTAAGAAAAAGATTTTGGTGTAGTCCATGCATTTGGATTTGGTTTGCACCATTTAGGTTCTCATTAAATCTCTGTAACACTCAATTTTTTTTTTCAGTGTTCTCATTTTTTATTTTTGAGGATTAATTTAAAAAATTATGGTAAACATACATAACATAAAATTAACTATCTTAACTTTTTTGGGGGGGTTGGGGACGAGGCATGTGGGATCTTAGTTTCCTGACCAGAGATTGAATCCATACCCCTTTCAGTGGAAGCACTGAAATGGAGTCATAACCTACTGGACTACCAGGGAAGTCCCCATCTTAACTACTTTTTTTTTAACTGGAGGCTAATTACTTTACAATATGATATTGGTTGTTTTTGCCATACATCGACACGAATCCGCCCCGGGTGTACATGTGTTCCCCTTCTTGAACCCCCCTCCCACCTCCCTCTTCCCCATATCCTCCCTCCAGGTCATCCCCGTGCACCAGCCCCAAGCAACCTGTATCATGCGTCAAAACTGGACTGGTGATTCATTTCACATATGATAATATACATGTTTCAATGCCATTCTCCCAAATCATCCCACCCTCGCCCTTTCCCACAGAGTCCCAAAGACTGTTCTATACACCTATGTCTCTTATGTTGTCTCGTATACAGGGTTAAGGTTACCATCTTTCTAAATTCCATATATATGCATTAGCATACTGTATTGATGTTTTTCTTTCTGTCTTACTTCACTCTGTATAATAGGCTCCAGTTTCATCCACCTCATTAGAACTGATTCAAATGCGTTCTTTTTTTAAAAATTTATTTTATTGGAGGCAAATTACCTTACATTAATATATTGGTTGGTTTTGCCATACATTGACATGAATCCGCCCCAGGTGTACATGTGCTATCCCTCCCGAACCCCCCTCCCACCTCCCTCTTCCCCATATCCTCCCTCCATGTCATCCCCGTGCACCAGCCCCAAGCATCCTGTATCATGCGTCGAACCTGGACTGGTCACTTATGATAATATACATGCTACAATGCCGTTCTCCCCAATCATCCCACCTTCACCCTCTCCCACAGAGTCCCAAAGACTGTTCTATATACCTATGTCTCTTTTGCAGTCTCGTATACAGGGTTCAGGTTACCATCATTCTAAATTCCATATATATGCGTTAGTATACTGTATTGATGTTTTTCTTTCTGGCTTACTTCACTCTGTATAATTGGCTCCAATTTCATCCACCTCATTAAAACTGATTCAAATGCATTCTTTTTGATGGCTGAAAAATACTCCATTGTGTATATGTACCACAGCTTTCTTATCCATTCATCTGCAGATGGACATCTAGGTTGCTTCCATGTCCTGGCTATTATAAACAGTGCTGTAATAACCATTGGAGTACATGTGTCTCTTTCAATTCTGGTTTCCTCGGTGTGTATGCCCAGGAGTGCGATTGCTAGATCATATGGCAGTTCTATTTCCAGTTTTTTGAGGAATCTCCACACTGTTCTCCATAGTGGCTGTACTAGTCTGCATTCCCACCAACAGTGTAAGAGGGTTCCCTTCTCTCCACACCCTCTCCAGCATTTATTGCATGTAGACTTTTGGATAGCAGCCATTCTGACTGGTGTGAAATGGTATCTCATTGTGGTTTTGATTTGCATTTCTCTGATTATGAGGGATGTTGAGCTTTTTTTCATGTGTTTGTTAGCCATCTTTCTGTCTTCTTTGGAGAAATGTCTGTTTAGTTCTTTGGCCCATTTTTTGATTAGGTCGTTTATTTTTCTGGAATTGAGCTGCAGGAGCTGCTTGTATATTTTGGAGATTAATTCTTTGTCAGTTGTTTCATTTGCTATTATTTTCTCCCATTCTGAAGGCTGTCTTTTCACCTTGCTTATAGTTTCCTTTGCTGTGCAGAAGCATTTGATTTTAATTAGGTCCCATTTGTTTATTTTTGCTTTTATTTCCAATATTCTGGGAGGTGGGTCTTGGAGGATCCTGCTGTGAGTTATGTCGGACAGTGTTTTGCCTATGTTCTCCTCTAGGAGTTTTATAGTTTCTGGTCTTACATTTAGCTCTCTAATCCATTTTGAGTTTATTTTTGTGTATGGTATTAGGAAGTGTTCTAGTTTCATTCTTTTACAAGTGGCTGACCAGTTTTCCCAGCACCACTTGTTAAAGAGGCTGTCTTTTCTCCATTTTATATTGTCTCCTTTGTCAAAGATGAGGTGTCCATAGGTGCGTGGATTTATCTCTGGGCTTTCTGTTTTGTTCCATTGATCTATATTTCTGTCTTTATGCCAGTACCATACTGTCTTGATGACTGTGGCTTTGTAGTAGAGCCTGAAGTCAGGCAGGTTAATTCCCCCAGTTCCATTCTTCTTCCTCAAGATTGCTTTGGCTATTCGAGGTTTTTTGCATTTCCATACACATTGTGAGATTATTTGTTCTAGCTCTGTGAAAAATATCGTTGGTAGCTTGATAGGGATTGCATTGAATGTATAAATTACTTTGGGTAGTATACTCATTTTCACAATATTTAATCTTCCAATCCATGAACACGGTATATTTCTCCATCTATCAGTGTCCTCTTTGATTACTTTCACCAGTGTTTTATAGTTTTCTATGTACAAGTCTTTTGTTTCTTTAGGTAAATATATTCCTAAGTATTTAATTCTTTTCGTTGCAACAGTGAATGGAATAGTTTCCTTGATTTCTCTTTCTATTTTCTCATTATTAGTGTATAGGAATGCAAGGGATTTCTGTGTGTTGATTTTATATCCTGCAACTTTACTGTATTCATTCATTAGCTCTAGTAGTTTTCTGGTAGAGTCTTCAGGGTTTTCTGTGTAGAGGATCATGTCATCAATGAACAGTGAAAGTTTTACTTCTTTTCCAATTTGTATTCCTTTTATTTCTTTTTCTGCTCTGATTGCTGTTGCTAAAACTTCCAGAACTGTGTTAAATAGTACTGGTGAGAGTGGGCACCGTTGTCTTGTTCCTGACTTTAGGGGAAATGTTTTCAATGTTTCACCATTGAGGATAATGTTTGCTGTGGGTTTGTCATATATAGATTTTATTATGTTGAGGTATGATCCTTCTATTCCCACTTTCTGGAGGGTTTTTATCATAAATGGATGTTGAATTTTGTCGAAGGCTTTCTCTGCATCTATTGAGATAATCATATGATTTTTATTTTTCAGTTTGTTAATGTGATGTATTACATTGATTGATTTGCAGATATTGAAGAATCCTTGCATTCCTGGGATAAAGCCCACTTGGTCATGATGTATGATCTTCTTAATGTGTTGTTGGATTCTGGTTGCTAGAATTTTTTGTAACACTCAATTTAAATAGCTCATTCTTTAATCAGTGACTCTCTAACTTTAAGCAACTTGAATCACAGCATATTTTCAGTTGCATTTTAATAGCTGCTACATTTCCTTGTGTCAAAAAGTCTGAACATGTGTGTGAAGAAAGGAAAGATAATTCTAAACTGTTTTGGCACTAGGTGATTGTAGTTTGGCTTGTATCTCTGTTAGACTGAACAATAGGGTATTTAGACAGGCAGCCTTGTTGGAGTCAGGAAGAATATATCCACACGTGGGTTTTCCTCTGCTTCTGACTTTCTGAGGAGAAGAAGAAACAGTGTGGTTAGGGTAAAAGGCTCTAAAAATATTATGGCTTTGCCCTGGCTACTAAGTAGAATTATGTGGCTTTGGCCTTGTGAGTTTTGTGTTCATGGCTTTCCATGTTTTATGCTCAGATAGTCGCTTTTAATGTAATTTTAGAGAAGTGCACTTTGCTGAGAATATTCTCTTTCTGTCTGGCTTGGAGAGGCAGCAAACTTCTTTAGAATTCCAGGGTCAAGATTTACAATCATTGACACCTGGGACAATCTATCAGATTTATAAAAAATGAGACTTTTGGTGGATATAGGAGTAAGAGATCTCCTTCTCATTGTTCAGTTGTTTCTGACTTGACTTTTCTCTGTTATTTAATTTCCTGTGTGTTTTCTACCTCATTTCAACCACACCTGAATACCATCTGCAAAATATTTCCTTAGGTAAAATGCCATTCAAATTCCAATCTGGGATGTTATGCCTCAGTTATTGAAAGACAAATAGTCATTTATAATTATGTTAACTCAATACTTATGTACAAGAGAGCCTTATATGCTCCTAAGAAGTGGAGAATCTTCTTAGCTCTGCACTTACTAGCTGTGTGACTTTGGCAAGTTATTTAAACTCTCCAAGCCTCAGTTTCCCCACTTATAAAAGGAATTATGTTGATGATTAAAGAGTTAGTACAGTGAGTGAACTCCGGGAGTTGGTGATGGACAGGGAGGCCTGGTGTGCTGTGATTCATGGGGTCGCAAAGAGTCAGACACGACTGAGAGACTGAACTGAACTGAACAGAACTGAACTGAACAGTGTCTGTACTTGTTAGTGCTGAGTAGATGCTGTAAAGTTTTTTAAAAAAATCTCTTTCTGTGTCTATAAGAGAACTCTTCAGACCTGAAAAATTAGGAGTTTAAAAGCACAGGAAAGCTTTAGTTTCAATTACTACTGAGTTGGGAGCCTAATACAATTTTAAGAAATAGTGCAGAATAGATACACAAATCAAAAGAAGGCTAGAGTTTGGATTTTATTATTTGCTTGGTTGTGTATCTGAAAATAAATCAATGAGTAATTTCACGTATCTACCATGTGCCCCTTGCTGCACCATGAATCACAGCAGATCACAACCACTTGACTCCCTTCTTCATTAGCTTGTAAATTCCTCAAGGAAGGATCAGAACCATGCCCTTCTCCTCACTGTATCCTCAGAATGAGCCAAGTGTGTGTCCTGCACTTGTGATATAACAGTTATTCTTATCGGAACAATAGATTGTTTCTAGGTGCTAATGACATACAGAGGGCCATGATGTCATATAACATGGGAATTCTGAGTGGCCATCGCTCAAACAGTCCTGAAACACACTATGGATGGGGCACATCTAAATGTAAAGGAATTTTCAAATTGCCTTTCCTCTGAAACTGCAAAGGAAATTGGAAAGGGCTGCCTACAGATAAGAAGAGGTTGTACTGTGAGACATACTGGTGTATCATCTGTACCGTTTCTTTGTAAATCCCCAAAAGGTTTTTCACATTATTGTCTTGTTGGCACATTCGACAAATTGAAGCCTAGTTTGCCTTTGGAGATACTTACAGACTTTTTCTTTGTGAAAGTGGAGTCTTTCCACTTTTGTGTATCTGAACACTACCTTTGCTAACATATCTTTAAAAATGGAAGAACTTCTTCAGAGTGAAAGCCTGAGTAAGTAGCCCTCTTCAGACATTCAGGTCAGGAAAGGAAGTGCAGCAGGACCCCCAAATGCTGCAGGTCAACTTATGTTACGAGAAATCCCATCACACATACTAAAAACTTTGTATAGCAGGAAGTCCCACTGATGGCAGGATTTCAAGCGCTATTTATTATGGCTGAGTTTCTCTATAGCAAAGAAATTTGACACCAGACTGCTCAGTTTGTTCTAGCAGGATTTAACCTGTCACTGGACCCAAAATCTGGGTCCCTGTGAGCCCTGACTTTACCATGCCTGGAGTACAGGATGAGCCATGGAGAATGGATGGCACATGGGACTGGTTGCAGGCCCAGCTGACAGCCCTATGTCACCGAGAGCTGAGGGTTTGGGCTGATTCACAAGAAGGCTGGCGGTAACTGTTCCCTGGCTAGACCACACATTGGTGTATTTGCTGCTGATGGTGAAGAGCCATCATTAACATGTATTCCAGGATGGAGTGACTCATTGCTCCTGATGATAAAGCATTTCCTACCGTGAAAATTCACTCCAGGCAATCTTGCAATGACATTTAAAAAGAAAGTCAGGAGATCTCAATATAGAACTCAGAAGTCAGGGACAATTATGCAAAATGGAGTCAAGTCACTAGACTGTTTTTAACCTAGACTCCCCAAACCGAAAATAGTGAGAGGATGTGAACTAGCCAGTAAATTCAAAAACATGTTTTAAGGGCTTGCAGCAGCAGGAGGCCACAGGAGACAGAGAGAGCAGCATTCAAAGAAGACAATACTATCATTCTAAATAAAAGTGATGCTCTATGAATTTCTTCCCTCTAGATTGCAGAGTGCAAACATCCATAAGTTTTCACTCTTCGACATTTTTAATTTTTTTCTTTCTCTTCTCCTTTGTCTATTTTAGCATCCTTCAGATGGAAAATTCTTGGATTTTTATTATTTTCTCTGTTGTGCCCCTTCAATTAGTTACTGTCTCCTACTTCCTCCCCTCTAAAAGCCTGAAAACATGGACAGACTCCTATTTATTTGTATAAACCTAACTTCTTGATGAGCAGGAGATCATTTAAACATGCCTAAAGGATGTTGAGTAAGGAATGTTTTACTATGTCCCTCTTCTCAGGGAAAGAAAAGCCCAAACCATTGACCC
The DNA here is from genome assembly GCF_049115385.1 of Moschus berezovskii. Classification (NCBI taxonomy): domain Eukaryota; kingdom Metazoa; phylum Chordata; class Mammalia; order Artiodactyla; family Moschidae; genus Moschus; species Moschus berezovskii. The sequence goes on along the minus strand of NC_142488.1, from coordinate 127,764,413 downwards.
ATAAGGTTCATTGATTCATTCATTCAAGAGTGTTGACTGTGCCAGGACTGCTCCCTCCCCCATGTAAGAATTCTTTAGTAAAGTGTGAACGTATGATCCAATTCTGTTCTGTTTCTTCCATGCATTATACATGCACAGAGCAACCACCAGTGTGTGTTAGGCATTGTTGTAGATGCTGGAACACAAAGGATGAAGGAAGGACAGTTTCTTATCTCCAGGTGCTCCGTCTGGAGGAGAAGCAAACAAGGAAACAAGCAAATGCCATGTAACTTTCTACATGGCTACATTCTAATCAGTATGTGTGAACAAGGAAATGCCATTCCTTGTTCAAAATAATCAGAAGACCTCCCAAGTTTTGAGAACACTATGAAAATTCCACATAGATGGAAGTGGCCACACAAGAAGTTCTTATCTTCTCCTTCCTCATTTCTCCTCCCTCTCCTTTGGGATTCTCTCACTTGGTTTCCCAATGCACCCAGTTACTGATTCATTCAATTTTTGATTCAATAAATATGTATTGATTTATTTTACTGTGTACCAAGTACTATACAACATGCTGCAGGTACTGAGATATACACTGTTTCAGCCCTTGAGGAACTACCAGTCTTGTGGGGAGACAAACAAGAAAAGAGCCCATTACAAGTGACAATTACAGCGTGGTTAAAGCAGATACCCTGCAACTCACCAGTCACTAGCCAATCGTGTGTTAGGCCTATGTTAGGTGTTGGGTAAAGTAATTATTGAAGAAGGAAATGGCAACCCACTCCACTATTCTTGCCTGGAGAATCCCATGGACAGAGGAGTCTGGTGGGCTACAGTCCATGGGGTCACCAAAGTTGGACACGACTGAGCGACTATCACCCACACTCACAAAATAATTATAAAAGAAATTATTATATTGATTAAAGTTTTAAATTTTTTTACATCAAGTATCATCTAGTTTATTTATTTATTTGTCTATGACAGGTCTTAGTTGTGGCATGTGGGATCTAGTTCCCCAACCAGGGATCGAACCAGGGCCCCCTGCACTAGGAGCATGGAGCCTTAACCACTGGACCACCAGGGAATCCCTAAACATCATCTAGTTTTTTTTTTTTTTTTAGGTAATTAATTTATTTTTTATTGGAGGCAAATTATTTTACAATATTATATTGGTTGGTTTTGCCATACATTGATATGAATTTGCCCCGGGTTTACATAAGTTCCCCCTCCTGAACCGCCCTCCCATCTCCCTCCTCCCTTTATCCTCCCTCTGGGTCATCCCCGCATGCCAGCCCCGAGCATCCTATAACATGCATTGACCCTGAACTAGTGATTCGTTTCACATATGACAACATACGTGTTTCAATGCCATTCTCCCAAATCATCCCACCCTCACCCTCTCCCATAGAGTCCCAAAGACTGTTCTATACATCTGTGTCTCTTTTGCTGTCTCGTATACAGGGTTATTATTTGCATCTTTCTAAATTCCATATATATGTGTTAGTATACTGTATTGGTGTTTTTCTTTCTGGCTTACTTCACTCTGTATAATAGGCTCCAGTTTCATCCACCTCATTAGAACTGATTCAAATGTATTCTTTTTAATGGCTGAATAATACTCCATTGTGTATATGTACCAAAGCTTTCTTATCCATTCGTCTGCAGATGGACATCTAGGTTACTTCCATGTCCTGGCTATTATAAACAGTGCTGCAATGAACATTGGAGTACACGTGTCTCTTTCAATTCTGGTTTCCTTGGTGTGTATGCCCAGGAGTGCGATTGCTGGATCATATGGCAGTTCTATTTCCAGTTTTTTGAGGAATCTCCACACTGTTCTCCATAGTGGCTGTACTAGTTTGCATTCCCACCAACAGTGTAAGAGGGTTCCTTTCTCTCCACATCCTCTCCAGCATTTATTGCATGTAGACTTTTGGATAGCAGCCATTCTGACTGGTGTGAAATGGTATCTCATTGTGGTTTTGATTTGCATCTCTCTGATTATGAGGGATGTTGAGCATTTTTTCATGTGTTTGTTAGCCATCTTTCTGTCTTCTTTGGAGAAATGTCTGTTTAGTTCTTTGGCCCATTTTTTGATTGGGTCATTTATTTTTCTGGAATTGAGCTGCAGGAGCTGCTTGTATAATAAACATCATCTAGTTTTAATGACTAAAATTAATGTTGTTACTGAAACTAAGATGTTTTGAATGCTTATGATTCCAGGCACTTTACATGTATCACTTCATTTAAAACAGTCTCCAGTTTGCAGGTTAGAAAGCACAGTCCCAGAGAGCTTCAAGAACTAGCTTAAGGCCCCCTGGCTAGTTAGTGTCAGGTCTGAAGTTGGACTATAAAGCCTATCTGAATTCAAAGCTCACATTTCCATCCAGCCCTCTATCATAAAGAAAAGCCAGCCTCTGCCCTCAAGATGCTCACAGCAGTGGGAAAGATGGAGAAGGAAACAGACAATTATAACACCATGGGACACTGGGATGAAAGTGGAGAAATACGTCTTTGCTGAGGGTATTAATTAGAAAAAGGAATGAGAGTGGATAAATCTGCTTTTTTTTTTAAACCAGGAAATCTCTTGTTTAGTATTTGTACAATTTAAATTATTTTTTAAACTGAATTATAGTTGAAGACAATATTATATTAGTTTCAGGTCAATTTTCTAAAAATTGCACTATTACATGCATAGGATATTATCATTTAAACTATTTTAAGTGTGCAATTTACTGGCATTAAGCACATTCACATTGACATGCAACCATCCGTCTCCAGAAATTTTTCATTTTCCCAAACTGAAATTCTGTACCCATTAAACAATTACTTCCCTTTTCCCATTCTCCTATGTCACTGGTAACCACTATTCTACTTTATATCGCTATGAATTTGAGAATTCTATGTACCTCATGTAAGTGGCATCATATAATATTTGTCCTTTTGTGTCTTATTTTACTGAGCATAATGTTTCAAGGTTCATCCATGTTGTAGCAAGGTAACAAATTTCATTCCTTTTTATGGCTGAATAATATCACATTGTATGTATATATCATATTTTGTTATCGCATTTACGCATTTTGTTTATCCATTCATCTGTTGATAGACACTTGGGTTCTTTCCACCTTTTGGCTGTTGTGAATGCCTTATTGGACATATAATGCTGCTATGTACAAATATTTATTTGAGCCCCTGTTTTAAATTCTTTTGAAGTGGAATTGTTGGGTTGCCAGATTCTCCTGTCCTTCACCATCTCCCGGAGTTGGTCGTATGGTAGTTTATGTTTTAGCTTCTGAGAAACCACCAATCTGTTTTTCACAGTGGTTGCACCATTTAACATTCCCACCAGCAATGCATGAAGGTTCCAATTTCTTTACATCCTCACCAACATTTGTTTTCTTTTTTTAAAAAAATTATAGCCATCCTAGTAGGTGTAAAGTGGCAGTTTATTGTGGTTCTAATTTGTATTTCCCTAATGAGTAATGCAAGGTCCAATGCTGTAAAGAGCAATTTTGCATAGGAACCTGGAATGTTAGGTCCATGAATCAAGGCAAATTGGAAGTGGTCAAACAGGAGATGGCAAGAGTGAACGTAGACATTCTAGGAATCAGTGAACTAAAATGGACTGGAATGGGTGAATTTAACTCAGATGACCGTTATATCTACTACTGTGGGCAGGAATCCATTAGAAAAAATGGAGTAGCCATCATGGTGAACAAAAGAGTCCAAAATGCAGTACTTGGATGCAATCTTAAAAAAGACAGAATGATCTCTGTTCATTTCCAAGGCAAACCATTCAATATTACAGTAACCCAAGCCTATGTCCCAACCAGTAATGCTGAAGGAGCCGAAGTTGAACGGTTCTATGAAGACCTACAAGACCTTTTAGAACTAACACCCAAAAAAGATGTCCTTTTCATTATGGGGGACTGGAATGCAAAAGTAGGAAGTAAAGAAACACCTGGAGTAACAGGCAGATTTGGCCTTGGAGCACGGAATGAAGCAGGGCAAAGGCTAATAGAGTTTTGCCAAGAGAACGCACTGGTCATAGCAAACTCCCTCTTCCATAACACAAGAGAAGACTCTACACATGGACATCACCAGATGGTCAACACCGAAATTATATTGATTATATTCTTTGCAGCCAAAGATGGAGAAGCTGTATACAGTTAGCAAAAACAAGACCAGGAGCTGACTGTGGCTCAGATCATGAACTCCTTATTGCCAAATTTCAGACTTAAATTGAAGAAAGTAGGTAAAACCACTAGACCATTCAGATATGACCTAAATCAAATCCCTTATGATTATACAGTGGAAATGAGAAATAGATTTAAGGGACTAGATCTGATAGATAGAGTGCCTGATGAACTCTGGATGGAGGTTCGTGACATTGTACAAGAGACAGGGACCAAGACCATCCCCATGGAAAAGCAATGCAAAAAAGCAAAATGGCTGTCTGAGGAGGCCTTACAAATAGCTGTGAAAAGAAGAGAAGCAAAAAGCAAAGGAGAAAAGGAAAGATATAAGCATCTGAATGCAGAGTTCCAAAGAATAGCAAGGAGAGATAAGAAAGCCTTCCTCAGCAATCAATGCAAAGAAATAGAGGAAAACAACAGAATAGGAAAAACAAGAGATCTCTTCAAGAAAATTAGAGAGTCCAAGGGAACATTGCATGCAAAGATGGGCTCAATAAAGGACAGAAATGGTATGGACCTAACAGAAGCAGAAGATATTAAGAAGAGGTGGCAAGAATACACAGAAGAACTGTACAAAAAAGATCTTCAGGACCCAGATAATCACGATGGTGTGATCACTCACCTAGAGCCAGACATCTTGGAATGTGAAATCAAGTGGGCCTTAGAAAGCTACTATGAACAAAGCTAGTGGAGGTGATGGAATTCCATTTGAGCTATTTGAAATCCTGAAAGATGATGCTGTGAAAGTGCTGCACTCAAAATGCCAGCAAATTGGGAAAACTCAACAGTGGCCACAGGACTGGAAAAGGTCAGTCTTCATTCCAATCCCAAAGAAAGGCAATGCCAAAGAATGCTCAAACTACCGCACAATTGTACTCATCTCACACGCTAGTAAAGTCATGCTCAAAATTCTCCAAGACAGGCTTTAACAATACATGAACCGTGAACTTCCAGATGTTCAAGCTGGTTTTAGAAAAGGCAGAGGAACCAGAGATCAACTTGCCAACATCTGCTGGATCATGGAAAAAGCAAGAGTTCCAGAAAAACATCTATTTCTGCTTCATTGACTATGCCAAAGCCTTTGACTGTGTGGATCACAACAAACTGGAAAATTCTGAAAGAGATGGGAATACCAGACCATCTAATCTGCCTCTTAAGAAACCTGTATGCAGGTCAGGAAGCAACAGTTAGAATTGGACATGAACAATGGACTGGTTCCAAATAGGAAAAGGAGTATGTCAAGGTTGTATATTGTCACCCTGTTTATTTAACGTCTATGCAGAGTACATCATGAGGAACACTGGGCTGGAAGAAGCACAAGCTGGAATCAAGATTGCCAGGAGAAATATCAATAACCTCAGATATGCGGATGACAGCACCCTTATGGCAGAAAGTGAAGAGGAACTCAAAAGCCTCTTGATGAAAGTGAAAGAGGAGAGTGAAAAGGTTGGCTTGAAACTCAACATTCATAAAACTAAGATCATGGCATCTGGTCCCATCACTTCATGGGAAATAGATGGGAAACAGTGGAAACAGTGTCAGACTTTTTTGGGGGGGCTCCAAAATCACTGCGGATGTTGATTGCAGCCATGAAATTAAAAGACGCTTACTCCTTGGAAGGAAAGTTATGACCAACCTTGATAGCATATTAAAAAGCAGAGACATTACTTTGCCAACCAAGGTCCATCTAGTCAAAGCTATGGTTTTTCCCGTGGTCATGTGTGGATGTGAGAGTTGGACTGTGAAGAAAGCTGATCGCCGAAGAATTGATGCTTTTGAACTGTGGTGCTGGAGAAGACTCTTGAGAGTCCCTTGGACTGTAACGAGATCCAACCAGTCCGTTCTAAAGGAGATCAATCCTGGGTGTTCATTGGAAGGACTGATGCTGAAGCTGAAACTGCAATACTTTGGCCACCTCATGGGAAGAGTTGACTCACTGGAAAAGACTCTGATGCTAGGAAGGCTTGGGGGTGGGAGGAGAAGGGGACGACAGAGAATGAGATGGCTGGATGGCATCACCGATTCTGTGGACATGAGTTTGATTTAGCTCTGGGAGTTGGTGATGGACAGGGAGGCCTGGCGTGCTGTGATTCATGGGGTTGCAAAGAGTCAGACACGACTGAGCGACTGAACTGAACTGAACTGAATGAGTAATGATGTTGAACATCTTTTTATATGCTTATTGGCCATTTGCCTATCTACTTTGGAATTACGTCTATTCAATCCTTTGCCAATTTTTGAATTAGGTTGTTTGTTTTTGTTGTTGAATTAAGGAGTTCTTTATTTATTCTGGATATGAATGCCTTATCAGATATATGATTTGCAAATATTTTTCCCCATTCAGTAGGCTGTCCTTTGGCTTTCACGATAGTTTCCTTTAATGCGTAAAATATCTTAATTTTGATGAACTTTTCTGTTTATCTATTTTTTTCTCTTTTTTTTGCCTGTGCTTTTCTGTCATATCCATGATCATATGTCATGAAGATTTCCTCCAATGTTTTCTTCTAAGGGGTTTAAAATTTTAGGTCTTACTTTTAGGTCCTTGATGCATTTTGAGATCATTTTTGTATATGAAGTAAGGTGAAGGTCCAATTTTCTTCTTTTGCCTGTGGGTGTCCTGTTGCCCCAGCATGATTTGATGAAAAACAAACAAACAAACTCTCCTTTCCCCACTGAATGATTTTGGCATCCTTGTCAAAAATCTATTTACTGTATATGTGAGGGTTAGTTCTGTTTTAAGTGTGATCTTCTCTCACGGTCAAACTGGTTCCTGAGTTTAACTGACTGGAGAGGAAGAAATCATGCCCCTAAAGGCTTAAGATTGCTGGACAAAGTTTAAACAGGAGAGCATTACCTCTCACCTCAATGTTGAGGACGGTATGATTCCAAAAACTTATTCTACAGGGAGCAGTTATACTCATGAGCTTTACCTTCTACATTGTGGGTGTTGAAATAAGTATTTATTAAACAAATATTAAAGCACTTTATTCACTTAATATAGTACAATGCAATTTCTATATTTAAAGATTTCTTAGTTCCTATAAAAGCAAATGAAATTCTCCTCAAATTAGAATCTGTGACATTTTCAAATATTCTGATAACTTCTTAACTTTAAAGGAGTTTTCAGAGTTTGAAAAAGTTCAAAGAGTTCTTTGATTATTATTCTCTCACTCTCTTTTCCCCTGGCCTTTATGTTATACAACACAGTACAGATCCAGATCTCCCTTTGATAAAGATGCTATTAATCTTTCTCACACCTAGGAAGCAAGTACATAATGACACAGAGTAAACAGATTTCTTTGCATTTACTCTTCCTAAACATGCAGCAGTAATAGACTAAGCTGTTCATTCTTTCTCCATGCCTGAGCATAATGCAATGCTGTCTTTCAATCATGTTGCATTCCATACCAGCTATGTGACAAGATTCTCAGGTGCTCAATGAAATAGATATATTTCAAGCAATCGTGAGGCAGAGTCTTTCCTACAGACAAGCGTAACCTAGTTCGTTCCATTGTGAACCTGATGTCATTTTTAGGTTGGCGACTCAGTGATTTCCTATGGACAGACAGCCTAACAGGGCCCATTTTGTGACTGATTGCCGAGCTTCCATCAGAGAAGATCGATAGTTGGCATGGCAACGAGCCCATTTCTCCAGAAATGAGCTCCTTTTATTAAATTTTGTCAGCTATTGATCAATTCCTGATCCACATATCAAAACATGACAAGCAGTTAATGAATCACAGAACTGGTTGAGTTAAACAACAACAACAAATATTTGAGAGAGTTAGGGCTGAATCTTACTCTGCAAATTTGGTCCAGGGAGTCTGACATGAATAGTGACTGGTATAGCATGAATCCATTTGTAAGGATATAGGTGTTCCAACACAGGAAAGTGCAGTGACTAAAGCACACTTTCGCAATAACTTTAAGATCACAATTTGACCTTTTTTTCCCTCTTTAGATACTTTGAGACAAAACTGTATTTCATACCATGCATGCCTTTATTTTCCAAGTTTTATGCTGAAAGAATATCTGGCTCATCTGGGGACAGGGCTGGACATTTCTTTCCTTTAGCTATTAATGGTACCACCTTTCTACTTCCTGCAATTTTAGGCCCTCAGGCTCTGTGTGTGAAAGGAGGAACTGGGAGAAGAGAAAGATTCCATTGTGAAGAATGGGCCAGACCATTGAGGTGGCTTTGACTCATTCCCTTCCCATTTTCCATTCTTCATCTTCCTTTCCATTTCCTGGCCACTCCAACCCAAAAAGAAGGCTGATTTATCCTGTAAGTAATGTTTTTTAGATGAGGATCCTCAGGGGTTCATCTTCTTTCTTCCATTAACCAAGCTCATGTCACTTTAAAGAGTGAAAATAGTGGAACACGCTTGAGTATCCAAACTGCAGATTAAAACCACACAAAGGGCCTTAATGATGTCAGACAAGCCACATCCTATCCATCAAGAAAAAAATCATGCCTTAAAAAAAAAGATGTGTTGCAATCCTGATTTACATTAGACATAATAACAGTTCTGCCCTCAGTTTCTTCTGATCTGATTTAATAAGATTCCATTTAATCTAAATTCTTATTGCAATGATAGATTATCAAGGACCCAGGAGTCACCTTCATAACCCCCATAAGTATGCTTGGTGTAGTTTAGAAACTGCCAACTTCTTATTTACTCATATAATATGGGGAGTACAATAACACCTCATGACAACAGTTGGGAAGGACTAGCTGGGGTTCTGTGTCATTGTGTGAGATCTGTTTGTATAATAATTTATTATCATAAAAATAAACTTTCTTCAATAATGACCCTATAGAAAGAGCAGCCTCAAGAGCTCTGGCAGGGATTCCAAACCTGAATTAAAATGGACTATTTTGCATAGGGGAATTAGACCCACATTACTGATAAGTGATTTCATTATATCTGATATTATCAAAATGACTACTGGAAGAATTAAAAGTGATTAGCTACGGAGTACAAGTGGTGCCTATTTGCTTCTTGAAATGTCCAAGAACTTTAAAAAATGTAATTGACTAAAAGCAGACTAAAATAATCTAGGACTAATAGCTATCTTATGTATGTGTATATGGGTACACACCCATATACACATCTGTGTCTTTGGAGGTTTACTGGATACTTCTATAATAGTGGAGCTCTAAGTATCACTTAGAGTAAAACAGAATTTCTTAGACATTAAAAAAATACTGAGTAATTCAATCCAACTTAAATCTCTCTTTGGTCCCTGTTATGAATAACACAAATGGTACTAGGTCTGACAGGGCAAAGATAGACTACCTTTCAGTTTCAGAATCTAAAAAAATGTTGATCTAAACAATAATGCTGCAGACTAGTAACAGCCTCACGCCCTTACCAAAATTACGCCTTGTTAGACTAATCAGATGCCCTTTTGTGACTGAGGGCTCGCTCAGCCTGTTAGGTCAAGTGGCTATTGTGGCCATCATCTAGCCTGGATGTCTCCCAGCTTTTGATGTGGTTTGTGAGGTCACCGCATGTCAGCTGGGAAGATAGGTTCTAACCCGCCCTTATTTGTTGGCTGCACTGTGAACTCCTCAAGGACACAAACCACTATTTATTCTGGAGTTCCTCCCAAAGCACAGCATAATGCCTGGCACCCAGTAATCACACCCTGTATGTATTTGGAGTTGAAAGAGAGTTTCTAAATTAAGAGGAGTTTATCAATGAGCCTGGGGTGAAGGCAGAGCATGTGGAGTGGCAGGGGATGGTCTGATGGCTGAAGTCTCCACTTGGTGCCATCTGCAGTCTTCCTCAGTGACCCAGCGGCTAGAATAGAGGGCTCACCTCTGTGCTCTGGAGTCACCAGGCTGGCTGGGTGAAACAATAGGCCAATATCCACGTCTGTGTGTATTTTGCTCTCCTGCATCTGGGTAGAGGATGGGACCTGCTTGAACTATTAATAGTAAAATGAAGCAGAGATGACACTGTGCCAGTTCTGGGTCTTATGATCTGGCAGTTTTTGTGCTCTTGGGAGCTTGGAGCCACCATGTCAAAAGCCCAGCTACCCTGCTGCAGAAAACGTGTGGAGTCCACATGGAGAAAGAAGCTCTCAGACTACAGGGAGAGCAGGAGAGTTCCAGCCATCCTGATGTGAGCCTAGTCTCTAGTGACCCTGACAGCCGAATGCAGCCACACAAGAGACCCCTGGCAAGAACAGAAGAAGAGCTACCTACCCAGATGAACCCAGCCTACACTGATAAATCAGGGGCAAATAAAATGGGCATTGTTGTAAGCCACCAATACTTGAGTCACTTTGTTAACATAGCAGCAGGTAACCAAAACATTTCACAAACAATATCAGGAAGACTGGGCTGTGTACAGTTGGAACCATTTTCGAGTAGATTGTGACTTTCCATCTGTAGGAAGGCTGAAAAATAAAAGTGGCATAAATTACAGAATGAGGATTTTTGATTTGTTAGCTCTAGGGGACAAACTTTCTTAGAGTAGAGAGGAGAGAAGCTGCAAGGAAGGGTGAGAATGAATAAAGTTGGCTCAGGCTTGAGTCTTGAGTTACCACCAAGGGATATATACAAAGACTTATACCTGTAATTTAAATTCTGAAGTGGGGAGGTTGGGGCAGCTGTGTGTGTTATGGTGACAAAATTAACATTTATGAAGCACTTGCTAGGTGTCAAACACTATGCTGAATATTTTCAAGCCATAACCTCATTTAAACCTTACAACAATACCATGAGGTAGGCATTTTAAAACTTATTTAGATACCAAGACAATATGATAATTCACAACTGCGTATCTATCATCCAGCTCAAGAAATTAAACAGGAGAAATATAGTTAAAGGCCCCTATGTACTTCTCTGTTTGGTGGACATTTTCTCTCCAGTTCTTCGTTATTGCAATGTTGTATTTGACAACTTTGTATATGTCTTCTTGTCAGTATCAAGAAGTGGGATTCCTGGATCATACAGTATGAACACCTGCTAGTAGAATTGTTAAAACTGTATAATCCCCTTTGTAATATATGAAATATCTCTGCTTTTTATTATGCTGTCTAGGTTTGTCATAGCTTTTCTTCCAAGGAGCAAGTCTTTAAATTCCATCTGCAGTGATTTTTGAGCCCCTCCAAAATAAAGTCTCTCACTGTTCCCATTATTTCCCCATCTATTTGCCTTGAAGTGATGGGACTGGATGCCATGATCTTCGTTTTTTGAATGTTGAGTTTTAAGCCAGCTTTTTCACTCTCCTCATTCACTTTCATCAAGAGGCTCCTTAGTTCCTTTTCACTTTCCGCCATAAGGGGGACGTCATCTGCATATTTGAGGTTCTTGATATTTCTCCCAGCAATCTTGATTCCAGCTTGTGCTTCATCCAACCTGGCATTTCTCATGTTGTACTCTGCATATAAGTTAAATAAGCAAGGTGACAATATACTGCCTTGATGTACTCCTTTCCCAATTTGGAACCAGTCCGTTGTTCCATGTCTGGTTCTAACTGTTGCTTCTTGACCTGCATACAGATTTCTCAGGAGGCAGATAAGGTGGTTTGATATTCCCATCTCTTTAAGAATTTTCCACAGTTTGTTATGATGCACACAGTCAAAGGCTTTAGTGTAGTCAATGAAGCAGAAGTAGATGTTATTCTGGAATTTTTAATTCTCTTGCTTTTTCTATGATCCGTATAGTCAAAGCTATGGTTTCTCCAGTAGTCATGTATGGATGTGAGAGCTGGACCATGAAGAAAGCTGAGTGCCGAAGAACTGATGCTTTAGAACTCTCGTGTTGGAGAAGACTCTTGAGAGTCCCTTGGACAGCAAGATCAAACCAGTCCATCCTAAAGGAAATCAGTCCTGGATATTCATTGGAAGGAGTGATGCTAAAGCTGAAACTCCAATACTTTGACCACCTGATGTGAAGAACTGACTCATTTGAAAAGCCCTGATGCTTGGAAAGATTGAAGGCAGGAGAAGAAGGGGATGACAGACGATGACATGGTTGTATGGCATCACCGACTCAATTGACATGAGTTTGAGCAAGCTCTGGAAGTTGGTCATGAACAGGGAAGCTTGGCATGCTGCAGTCCATGGAGTCGCAAAGTCAGACACGACTGAGTGAGTGAACTGAGCTGAATTTGTAATGTACAAAAGGGTCTATTTCTCTATCTTCTTGAGATATTTTACATTGCTAGACTCTAATAGTTTCTTATGTTAATAATTTGTTCCTTTAAAAATGTTTTTAATTTATTCTTATTTATTTGGCTGTGCTGGGTCTAATTTACAACACAGGGGATCTTCAAGCTTTGTTGTGACATGTGAACTCTTAGTTGCCACATATAGAATCTAGTTCCCTAACCAAGGATTGAACCTGGACCCTCCGCATTGGGATTGCAGTGTCTTAGTCATTGGACCACCAGGGAAATCCCTAGACTCTAATATTTTTTATCAATTGGATTGTGTGCAATATTTATTCTTTTGTGGTCTGAATTTTTATTTCCATGGTAACTAGGGAGAGTTAACATTGTTTCATGTATTTAGTCACCATTCAGGTTTTCTCTTCTGTGAACTGCTTCATCATATACTTGGCCGTTTTCCTTTTGGGTTATTAGTTTTCTTTTCATTGATTTTAAGGTGCTCTTTATATATTGTAGACCCTAATCTTTGTTAGTCCTGTGTATTGGTACAAATAACATAAGCACATTTGTTTATCCTATTTTACAGATGAGAAATAGGGAAAGTGATTTTGTCAATCTTAAATAGCTAGTGATTAGCAAAGTTTGGATCTGACTACGTGTGAACATAAAGTGCAGGGGCTGCATTCCATCCACCTACATTTAGCCTTTATTAGTAAGAAGTCTTTGAAATATGTGCTTCTGAGATCATCAGAATTGCTCCTCTTAGAATCTATTAATTTTGCACAGTTCAACTTAATATTTTCAAATAAAGAGTAAGAGAGATTCAAACATCTTTTATTCTCAAGTCCATACAACTCCTTTGTTTGTAGTTTTCATAATTCTTAAAAGCAACTCACACATTTATTCACTAATAACATACCCACTCACAATTAAACATTTCCTGTTACCAAATAATAGAACCTAGAGGATTATTGATACTACTAAATAGCAGTTATTATTGCAATGATAAATTTGCATAAAGAATGTTTATGCTGTAGCATAGCTGATCAGATTGATTGTGCTATTAAAGTCAGATGAAAAAAGTGAAAGCAAGAATCCATTGAGTACCTAAAACTGTGCATTTAAGACAAACATAGTAGCTGAAAAGCAAAACAACAGCCAAGAAGAAGTGTCTGGCTTGAAGTATATGGAATTTTGGAAGAAAAGTTTTCCCCAAGGAACAATTGTTTGGTTTGTAATAGTTAAAAAAACTGAAAAAAGAAAACTGAAAGCAATGAAAGGTCAAATTTTTGTAGAAATGCTAAAAGAAATTGATTCAAGGATGTTCATTCATTTATCTATTCTATTTCTTTTTCAACGGATACTTATTGAGGACCTTCTGTGGCCCAGATGTCATCTCTGCCCTCCTGGAGCTTAGTAGTAAAGAGGAATACTCATTAAATAGCTAATTCTGTAGTCATATATGCTATGAAGGAGAATTATAGAATACATCAATGAAGTGAAAAAAACAATGTTTTCCAGGAGAATTAAGTGTCTGATGTCCGTTTGACCTAGTGGGGGGAAAATCCATAAGAGAGAGATGGAAAGCAAAGAGTTACTAAACAGGGGAAAAGAGAATGAAGACATGATGTACTTTCTAAGCCACAGAGTGAGTGAAGTATAAAACAAGTCAGGAAGGGAGACTGAAAGGGTGATTATAGATTTGCTTACTTCCCTTACTGTAAGAGAGGTATTAGTTACTGAAGAAGCCAAAAAGATCACTAAAGAAGAAATGGAGGTTTCTAAGAGGTGGCAATCACAGCGTTAAAATGGGCAAGAACAGAACAGTGAGCAGCAGGCTGTAGGAGGATGGATCAGATACAGACAGGAGGAGGAAGCACCCATTTTCTTAGGAGGGGCCCTGGGGAAGCAGGGCAGGTCACCCTGTGTGTGGCAGTATGAAAAGGTGAAGGCCAGTTGTGGCCAGAAAAGAGGAGGTACCTTAGCATGAATGGAGCCCACAGCTAAATGGGAAAGAGGAGCACAAACTCATATATGTGTTTAATGAAAGAGTCAAAAATGCTCCAGGGGAGGAGAAACTAAGAGGCCCTAGGACAATGAAATGTGCGTTTGACTTGAGCCCGAATAAACTTGCCAAGTTTCTTGATTCACTGGGGGCACAGCTTTCTCATTTTTGTGCCAAAAGACCATCTCCTAGGATATGGAGACCATCTGTGTCAAGGAGCAAAGCCCTTAAAGATGATTTCAATGTAAAATGTGGCGTGACGGGGGCCATATTGTCTGACACTGTCCAACCCCTTTCGTATTTCAACAAGTTAAGCACAAAGGAAGTAAAAAACTGCCAGCAACAATGAACCAGAATTCCCAGACAGCTCCAGGGGAGAGGGAGAAGGCTTTGACAGAATTAAGACAAGTCAGCCTGGATGTGCACAAAGGTGTCTAAAATCACTAAGTATGGGGTTTGCAACAAGCAAAGAAAGATGGCCGGCTCAGTGAGACGCCAGAGCCATGGGCCCCATGCTGGCCTAGCTCCTTGCCACCAAGGATCACAGTGGGAAGAGACTCCTTTCCCCTCTCACACACAGGCTACCAGTCTGCACGAGCCCCTGTCCTGCAAGCCTCCACACCTGCCCAAATCAATTCTGCTCAGGTCTCATCCGTTTTCAGCAGTTGCTCAGCTGGACACAGTGATACCAAAATCTTTTCCCAGTTTTATTGAGAAATAATTGACATACATCACTGTATAAGTTTAAGGTATACAGCATCAAATTCTGGATAAACAAACCCTTGCTTTTCATGCTGAAATAGAGTTGAAAAGACCCATCTGAGGCTTGCTTCAAAATAATCTGAGATTGAGGTGGAGACAGTGAGGGAGGGTAGAGATGAAACAGGGTTGACTATGAGTTCATCATTGCTGCAGCAGAGGTCATCTGGAAGTTCCCACCTTTTTATATGTGGGAAAATTTTCATTAAAAAAGAAAAGAAGAAAACTCTTGTCAGCTCACCTGTCTTTATGTCAAGGACTTTCCTGACTGCTTCACACCCTTTTCTTTCTCCCCACGGAGTACTGCGTGTAATTTTCTCCTTTGTTGGCTTTTCATTCAACAAGCAACTCCAGACATGGCTGTGGAGGTTGGAGGGGTACTCTGTACTGGGCACCCAGGGACAGGCAGATCGATGGGTTTTAGTTCTTAGTTCACGCTCTCATGGGGAACACAGATGGAGCTTAGAAAGTGTGGCCAGGCAAGCTGGGAGAAAGACTGGCACCAAAGGAGAGAGGGAAAACTGTTCTGGTTTGTGCCCTTTGGAACAGATTTCTGGAAGAAGTGGTATTTGAGCTGATACTCTAAAGGAAGAGTACAGTAGTGTCTGGTGTATATAGCCTGCTTCTAACAAGAGTTACCTGGAACAAATGAGCATACTGGCTAATAAAATATAGTCTATCTTCAATCCTGACACACAGACATTTATAATAATTTGAGAGGCTGGGTTAGAACTTGAAATTCTTGTACTCCTTGGAATTCTGGGCTAGAACATGCCATTTGGGGAGATCCAGTCCCCTGGCCTACAGCCTGTCTCTTTTTTTCTTCCTACCCTGCATTTTAGCTCTCATCACAGGGGGCTTCCTACGCAAGTAGACATCTCAGCCCTCAAATCCGTTCCGTTCCGTTCATTCGCTCAGTCGTGTCCGACTCTTTGCGACCCCGTGGACTGTAGCCTACCAGGCTTCTCTGTCCATGGGATTCTCCAGGCAAGAATACTGGAGTGGGTTACCATTTCCTTCTCCAGGGGATCTTCCCGACCCAGGGATCGAACCTGGGTCTCCCGCATGGGAGGCAGACACTTTAACCTCTGAGCCACCAGGGAAGCCCACAAATCCAGAATTCATTAAAAAAAAATCCCATGAACAGCCACCCCTTGATCACTCCTTAGACCCGGGGGTGATGCTACTACTGTAGTAGTAGCATCGTCATCTACTTTGGAGAGGTTAGACACAAGGAAGAGTCCCCCTCAGGCCCCAGAAGTGAGTTTGGAGTCATTGGGCAGAAAGGTCTGGGGTCCCAGGACCCCTGTGTTTTCTCTAGAAGCAGTGTGGAGGGAGGCAGGGCTCTGGATGGACACTTTCCCTGGGCCCCGAAATCCCTTGCCTTGTGGGAGGACACAGCTAGAGGACCACCAGAGCATGGCAGTCTAAAGCACAAAACTGAGGAGGGGGCCCGTCTTGCCACTTTCTGTGTGTTTTCAAGTAGATAACTTTTGCACCCCTTGGTTTTTTAAATTTTCAGAATGGGGATGACAATAGGGCCTAATTTATTGGGTTAAATTGAGAATTATATGAGATGATGCATGTCAAGCATTTAGACTAGCACTTGGCGTATCACAATTGCTCAATGAATGAAGATACAGCCAGCTTGATTTTCCTCCCTCTGAATTAGCTGAACAGATTGGTTGCTTTTGGGGAGGGGGGTAAGATAATGAGAAAAATGTTGAAATAGCCTCACAGAATCTTGTAAGTACTTTAATGAGCAAATCTTTCGTGTGTAAATAAGAGTCATTTGTCATAAAAGCATTACTCTTTTGTGTGCTGAGTTGAGGTCTACCACTGATGGAAAGAAGGGTCAGGTAAGGCCAGCCATGGAAAATCAAGACAGAAGAACCATCTCGCTTCTCATCGGGGAACATGAATACATTTCTTGCCACTTTCTACCTTTCATGGCAGCAGTTTGCCTACAACTATTTCACATGAATAATATGCTAATCACAAGTAATTAGTGGCCATTTATCACAGGAGAAGATACTGTGAGTGATCGGAAAGGTTACCACCTCAAGTCTAAACTTATAAAGCAATGTTTCTATTCACACTATTCTACAGTTAGCTGTGTAGGGGCAGTTTAGCAGTGGGGCTGAGTGTAGGCTCTGAAGTCAGCCCCAACTTTATCACTTACCAGTGATAGGACTATGGACAAGTGTCTCAGTGGTTTTATTTCTATAACAGGGGAATAATAATAGTAATAAAGATAATAATACCTCCTTCATAGGGTTGTTGTGGGAATTAAGTTAATATATAAAGCGTTTAACAGGACACAAAGTATGTACTGCGTGCTAAGTCACTTGAGTCATGTCTGACTCTTTGCGACCCTATGGACTGTAGCTCACCAGGCTCCTCTGTCCATGGGATTCTCCAGGCAAGAATACTGGAGTGGATTGCCATGCCCTCCTCCAGGAGATCTTCCCGACACAGATCAAACCCACGTCTCTTACATCTCCTACATTGGCAGGTGGGTTCTTTACCACTAGTGCCACCGAATGGACCCAAAGTAAGTCCTATATAAATATGATTTTCATATCAATAATGATTTTCCTATCACTAAATCCTGATAGAAATTTTTCTACCCCCACAACCACCACCACCTTATTCAGAATTACTGGGGCTTAACTGTACTTAGAAAGTTTTATTGTTAATAATAATAGTGATAATAGTCAACATCTGTTGAATTTTTGTTATATGTGGGGTGCTGCTCCAAGTTTTTTACTAAAAGCATAGGCTCACTCATTCCTCACATCAGTCCTTGAGGAAGGTACTATTATCATCCACATTTGATAGACGAGGAAACTGAATATCAAAGAGAGGAAGTGACTAGATTAAGGTCACAGTGGTCATTGCTGATGAAACCCAACTTCAAACCAGTGTCTGTTGAGTGCAAAACTGTGCCTGAATAGAAAGTTTACTATTCCTCTGCTGCCCACGATGGGGGTTAAGTTGCTGAAAACAAACCAACTACTTCAGTTAGACTCATGGTGGTGCTTTCAAGAAAGGAGCTCAGATAATGGGCTCCTTATAACTGCATATGAGACAGGAGATGGGGATTTGAGGAGGTGGCTTTTCCCACAGAACCCGGGC
The DNA here is from genome assembly GCF_049115385.1 of Moschus berezovskii. Lineage (NCBI taxonomy): Eukaryota > Metazoa > Chordata > Mammalia > Artiodactyla > Moschidae > Moschus > Moschus berezovskii. The sequence goes on along the minus strand of NC_142488.1, from coordinate 127,746,207 downwards.
CAGGTACCAGGAGGTGAAGGTGGATCATGCCATGTGCTGAGGACTTGTCTCAGTCCATTTGGGCTGCTATAACCACAACACCATAGGCTGCATGGCTTAAAAGACAGATTTTTCACAGTTCTGGAAGTTGGAAGTCTGAAATCAAGACACTGACACATCCAGTACCTGCTGAAGGACCACTTCCAGGTTCCTGGATGGTTCTCTTCTTGCTATGTCCTCACATGGTGGAAGGGAGGAGAGAGTTCTCTGGGGTCACTTTTATAGAGGCACTAATCCCATTTATGAGGACTCAGCCTTCATGCCCTAATTACTGCCCAAAGGCCCCACCTCCAAATACCATCACCTTAGGGGTTAAGAATTCAACATCTGAAGTTGAGAGACCACACACCTTCAGTCCATATAACAGGTTCCTTCCTGTTACAGTATGTGGCTGTGAGCTCCCAGTGATGACTGCTGCATCAGTCATAGGCTCTGATTCATGATCTCATTCTTTTCCAGCCATTTGGATATTTGGGAGCAAGAGGGAAAATTTTATACGATAGATTGACTGGCCAGCATGGGTCTTCTTCCCTGGACAGATTTCCATGTGCCTTTCCTTCTGTGGAAATGTACTCAATGGAGTTATTGGCAAGGGACATGTTCAAAGCTGACTATGTCCCTTGTGGGCTTCCCAGCTGGCGCTGGTGGTAAAGAATCCTCCTGCCAATGCAGGAGACATAAGAGACACAAGTTCAATCCCTGGGTAAGGAAGATCCCCTGGAGGAGGGCATGGCAACCCACTCTAGTATTCTTGCCTGGAGAATCCCATGGACAGAAGAGCCTGGCGGCCTACACTCTATAGGGGTCACAAAGAGTTGGACGTGACTGAAATGACTTAGTATGCACGCATGCATGTCCCTTGTACCCAGCAGGGTTACTAGAAGGGGGGTCCTTGTGGAAGAGTGGGATTGAATGCCAGGTGCTTAAGGGGAGTAGCCATCTGGGACTTTCTCCAGTGCAAACTGGTAATCTGCTTACCATCCAAGAGAAACATAGATGGCTTGGCTGGAGGAAAACTTGGAGGTCATTGAAATAAAACCCTATTTACACATGAATAAAACTGAGAAACGGAGGCCCCAAGAGGAGGAGTAACTCTTATAAGGTCACACAGCACGCTTCCCTTTTCTTCAGTTTCCCAGAGTGTGTTTCTTCCTATTTGCATCTAGTGCAGGGTGCCCTGGGACAAACTCCTTCTGGCATATTTATCAGCCACACAAACTCTACACAATGAGATGTTTTATTTCATTTAAAAGTAATGTTGACTTAACCAGTTGAAATTGAAGTCCCCCAAAGGATCATTTCCTCACTAGGATAATTTTGCTACAAGCTTTTCACTAATCCAATCATAAATTCAGTAATGTTATTTGGCAGCTTATGAAGACTTCAGGAGCCACAGGGCATTGGATGCATTGTTTTTGTGACCAAAGAAAAAGAAACAAACAACAGGCTAAATCAGCTCATTCATTCATCCAACAAACAGATGTGTATTGGAGCATCTACTGGGTTCAGGGCACAGTACTGGGACTACTAGGGCCACAGACATGAATCATTCATTGTGTGAACACTGACTGCCCATTTCTTTTAAGGACTTATAGCCTGGTAAGACAAAAAAAACTTATAAACCTGGACTTGCCTGATGCACCAGCGGTTAAGAATCTGCCTGCTAAAAGATAGCCTCTTCAATAAGTAGTGCTGGGAAAACTGTACAGCTCCATGCAAAAGAATGAAATTAGAACACTACTTCACACCATACACAAAGATAAACTCAAAATGGATTAAAGACCTAAATGTAAGACCAGAAACTATAGAACTCTTAGAGGAAAACATAGGCAGAACACTCGATGACATAAATCAAAGCAAGATCTTCTTTGACCCACTGCCTAGAGTAATGGAAATAAAAACAAAAATAAACAAGTGGGACCTAATTAAACTTAAAAGCTTTTGCACAGCAAAGGAAACTACCAACAAGGTAAAAAGGCAACCCTCAGAATGGGAGAGAATAATAGCAAAGGAAATAACTGACAAGTAATTAATTTCCAAAATGTACAAGCAGCTCATACAACTCAATACCAGAAAAGCAAACAACCCAATCAAAAAGTGGGAAAGGGACCTGAAGAGACATTTCTCCAAAGAAGACATACAGATGAGTAACAAACACATGAAAAGATGCTCAACATCACTCATTATTAGAGAAATGCAAATCAAAACTACAGTGAGATACCACCTCACACTGGTCAGAATGGCCCTCATCAAAAAGTCTACAAACAATAAATGCTGGAGACGGTGTGGAGAAAAGGGAACACTCTTGCATTGCTGGTGGGAATGTAAACTGATAGAGCCACTATGAAAGACGGTATGGAGATTCCTTAAAAAGCTAGAAATAAAACCACCATATGACCCAGCAATCCCACTCCTAGGCATATACCCTGAGGAAGCCAAAATTGAAATTTCAGTGTACCCCAATGTTCACTGAAATTTTTAGAACATGGAAGCAACCTAGATGTCTATCCATAGAACTTGAGCCTATTATACAGAGTGAAGGAAGTCAGAAAGAGAAATATAAATATTGTATACTGATGCATACATATGAATCAAGAAAGATGGCACCGATGAATTTATCTTCAGGGCAGCAATGGAGAAACAGACATAGAGAACAGACCTATGGACATGGGGGAGGGGAGGAAGGAGAAGTGGAGATGTATGGACAGAGTAACTTGGAAATTTACAATACCATATGCAAAATAGGTAGCCAATGGGAATTCGCTGTATGACTCAGGGAACTCAAACAGGGGCTCTGTGACAGGCTGAAGGGTGGGATGGGGAGGGAGATGTGAGGGAGGGGACATGAGTGTACTTATGGCTGATTCTTGTTGATGTATGACAGAAAACCATAAAATTCTATAAAGCAAATATCCTTCAATTTAAAAAAATTGAAAAAAATCTGCCTGCCAATCCAAGAGACACAGGTTCCATTGCCGGTCCAGGAGGATTCCACATGCCTCATGGCAACTAAGCCCATGCATCACAACTATGGAAACTGTGCTCTAGAGCCCAGGAGCCTCAACTACAGAAGTCCCTGTGCCCTAGAGCCTGTGCTCTGCAACAAGAGAAGCCACCACGTGTCCTACATTTCAGCCAAACAAAAGTCCCTTGAATATAGCCTACACTTTTCTGCTTTCATGCCTTTTTTTGCTTAGACTGCTGCTTCTCCTGGACACACACACACCCCTTATCAGGGCTGCATGTGGAAATCTGTCCATCCTACAAGGCTCGCCTCAAACCTCACCTTGGCCAGGAAGGCTTTCCTGATTTCCCCAACAGATGATGGTCTCTCCCTCCCCTGAATCTTGATACAGTCCTCTTGGCATTTTGTTTCTGTCCTTTACCTTCTTGCACCTTGTCCAAGTCATTTGGATACCTGCCCATGCAGTCCTGAAAGCAGAGTTTGGCCCTTCCTCTTTCCAGTCTCCTGAATACAGTGCATGCAGCAGGGGCTTGGTGACTGCTTGATGAGCTGAATTTGGTGGAATAACTTCATTGTTCTGTTTATTTCTAATCATGTCCCTTATTCCCAAACAGAATGAAATCTGATTTCAGGATCGAGCAGAAACTAAGTTGCTTTAAAATGTTGGGTATATCTTCTGCCATCAGTCTCCTGTTTCCCTTTTTCAAAGTGACTCACGGGTAGTATATTCAGAGATGTCATGGGACTCTATTAAATTTCACAAAATGAAGTAAAACATTTTCAACTTGAGCTATATTTGAGAATTGCAGAAATTGTATTGAAAAAGACTTGAATTAGATAGCACCTTTGGCAATGGTCTTAAGATTGGAACCATGGAGAGAGGACAATCCAGAGGAAAGGAGCTTTGATCTTAGATGAGCACACCTCCCTAAGCCTTTTTTCCTTGTTTGGTACTTCTCAAAATTTAATGGAAGTGCCCAACACAGTCTCTGGTACATAACTGCTCAAGAAGCGACTTCTCTTGTCCTTTCCTTCACAAAGACAAACAGTCTCCAAATAAATATTTAAATGGAAGAGCAAACACATTCATTTCCTAAGTGAATGCCTCCTGTAAAGGAAGACAGCATGTATTTCTGAATGCATAAATTTTGCCTTGTATTCTAGCCGCCTTGCAACTCAGTCTGGCCTCTGAATCAGCAACATCAGCATCACCTGGGAGCTTATAAGAAATTTCAGTTTCAGACCCCATTCCAGACCCACAGAATCAGGATACATATTTTAACAAAATCCCCACGTGAGTCACATGCACATTCAACTTAGAGAAGCAAAGCTCTAGGTAACGCCTTTCAGAAAAAAATCAGAAAGCCATCCCAACAGGTTATAATCTGGTTTGTCTGATGGGTACATATTTTTTAAAAGCTTTTTTATCAATGTCTAGTTGATTTACAACGTTGTGTTAGTTTTGGGTATACAGCAAAGTGATTCAGTTACACACATATATATTCTTTTTCAGATTCTTTTCCTTAATAGGCTCTTATAATATATTGAATATAGTTTCCTGTGCTATACAGTAGGTCCTCATTGTTTATCTATTTTATATATAATAGTGTGTATCTGTTAATTTCAAAGTTCTAATTTATCATTCCTCCCCTGCCTTTCCCCTTTGGTAACCATAAGTTTCTTTTCTATGTCTATGAGTCTATTTCTGTTTTGTAAATAAGTTCATTTGTGTTATATTTTAGATTCTACATATAAGTGATACTATATGATATGTTTTTATTTGACTTCACTTAATATGTTGATATCCATCTTTGTTGCTAAAACTCCTAGAAAAGAAGATAGGAAAAACATTTCTGACATAAATCATAGCAATATTTTCGTAGGTCACTCTCCCAAGACAAAGGAAATAAAAGCAAAAATAAGCAAATGGTACCTAATCAAATTTATAAGCTTTTGCACAGCAAAGAAAACCATAAACAAAATGAAAAGACAACCTATAGACCGTAAGAAAATGTTTGCAAATGGTTAAGGTACATGTTAACTAATAGAGCTCAACATCACACCTGTGATTATAATGACATTCATAACAACTACCTTGTTTTGTGAATTTCACAAAAGAAAATGCAAATAAAAATCCAACTTTGAAAAGTTCTCAATAGGACATGCATACTCAAAATCACTGCAGATGCTGATTGCAGCCATGAAATTAAAAGATGCTTACTCCTTGGAAGGAAAGTTATGACCAACCTTGATAGTATATTAAAAAACAGAGACATTACTTTGCCAACAAAGGTCCGTCTAGTCAAGGCTATGGTTTTTCCAGTGGTCATGTATGGATGTGAGAGTTGGACTGTGAAGAAAGCTGATCGCTGAAGAATTGATGCTTTTGAACTGTGGTGCTGGAGAAGACTCTTGAGAGTCCCTTGGACTGCAAGGAGATCCAACCAGTCCATTCTAAAGGAGATCAATCCTGGATGTTCATTGGAAGGACTGATGCTAAAGCGGAAACTCCAATACTTCGGCCACCTCATGCAACGAGTTGACTCACTGGAAAAGACTCTGATGCTGGGAAAGGTTGGGGGCGGGAGGAGAAGGGGACGACAGAGAATGAGATGGCTGGATGGCATCTCCGACTCTGTAGACATGAGTTTGAGTGAACTCCGGGAGTTGGTGATGGACAGGGAGGCCTGGCGTGCTGTGATTCATGGGGTCGCGGAGGGTCGGATACGACTGAGCGACTGAACTGAACTGAACTTTTTTTCTCTTAAATATCACTTGGGCGTTAACCTAAGTGTTGGCATAAGAAAGAAGGGCAGTCTGCATGCCAAAGAGGTTATTCTTCAAACATCCATTCTCATCTGTTTCTTTCAACCATGCAGAGTTAAATTGTCTTAAATGCATTCATTTGGTTTGTAAAGTTCATGGGTATGTTATTTTACATAAATTCCAAGATTATGAGGCTGGTGACTCTCAGCACATACTTTTCTAGCCCAAGATGGGAACGTAATAGTTCACCTGCTGGGACTAATTTCCAAAGAGGTAGAAGTGCCTGGCAACGCATCTTTTAGTCAAGCAAATTGGATAGCTTCCGTTTTTTAAAAGGGCATTTTTATGGGCTAAAATTTTTTCTTTGCCTCTCAGCATATTGAGCTACTTTCAGTCAAAACCAGGACTTTATTGTTAAGGAAAAGCTTTTTTTTTTTTTCTTTGGGGTCACATTGGCAGGCTTACAAGATAGCTTTCACTTACTCTTATTTTAATCTACTTTATTACTTGACTGTCCGTTTCTCAATTCTGAGTGGTATAAAGTGAAAAATAATGGGAGAAATTCAGAAAAGTGTGATTTTAAAAAATGGGACTTTTCCAGTGATTAAGCTTAGTAATAAACTGTCTTTACATGTATATATACACACATATTTGTCAACCAGAAAACTTGGCAGAATAAGGTGCTGACAGACACAGTAGCCTTTCCCTTCTCCAGCAGATCTTCTCAACCCAGGAATCAAACCGGGGTCTCCTGGGTTGCAGGCAGACTCTTTACCAACTGAGCTATCAGGGAAGCCCATACACACACACACACACACACACATTTGTCAACCCAAAAACTTGGCAGAATAAGGTGTTGACAGACACAGTAAACAACCAGTGAGACATTTAAGAAATAGTTGCAGCTATACTTCAAGGTTTTCTTTGTTTTAAATATGTACTTATTTACTGGGCTGCGCTGGGTCTTAGTTGTGGCAGGCAGGATCTCCAATCCATCTTTGTTGTGGTCAGGCTCTAGTTCCCTGATCAGAGATGGAACCTAGGACCTCAGCATAGGGAGTGCAGAGTCTTAACCACTGGGCCACCAGGGAAGTCCTACAAGGTGTAACTATCATAAAGCTGATGATTCAAAACATTACTCAAGTAGCTCTCTGATTCCTTATAGAAATGAATCCTGAAAATATATGCAAGAATCCAATTTATAAGCCAAACAGTAGACCCTCATGTTATCGGCAACATGAGAGGGAGTTGATTCCCAGACAGCTAAAACATAATATAAAAATCTCCAAGTATCCTTTGCTTTCTAGTAACATTTTTCAGAAATAGATGTTCATAGTTTTATTTATGTTCCAGAATTGTAAATTGAGGACATAATTGCCCTAAGTCCAATGAGAATCCAATTAAAGCTAAATATTTACCATGTTATAATATATCCAATGATTTCCATCTGTCTCAAATAAGTTTGAGATATTTCTTGTCACTAGTATTATTCATTTTGCTTTTCAAAATTTTCATTTATTCTTATAATGAAAAATGTAATACAGTGTCCTAAAATGTCCCTAGTAGACAGTGCTGAACATAGAGGCCAAGCTCTTTGAAACCATTGTCCAGGTTAGCACATAGTAAGCATTCAACAAAATGTCTGATAAATTGAAGAGACTGAAAAATTATGAAGAATGCCAAAATACCTTTCAAGATCAACCAACAGTTCTTAATTTTAAGTAGACAAATCAACTAGGTGACAATTTTCACTGGCTCACATTTGTACTACGGTATGGAAATTCATCATTAGTTGCTATAATCAAAGCACATCCATTCAAGGAAGGAGAGTAAGAAGTAATAGCAACTTGCCAATATCACAGGAAAATGATCATACCTTATTCAGAGATAGATTGTCAGGTCAAGTAGACAAGCATTAATGGCATCAAACCCTCAGCACTATGCTAGACTTGGGTGTTGGGGACGGAGAACATGCTAAGTGCTAAGTCACTTCAGTGTGTCTGACCCTTCAGACTGCAGCCTGCCAGGCTCCTCTGTCCGTGGGATTCTTCAGGCAAAAATACTGGAGTGGGTTGCCATTTCCTTCTCCAGGGGATCTTCCCAACCCAGGGATCAAACCTGCCTCTCCTCTGTCTCCTTCATTGGCAGGCGGGTTCTTTACCGCTAGCGCCACCTGGGAAGCCAGAGAATATGGTAGTTCAGTTCAGTTCAGTCGCTCAGTCGTGTCCGACTCTTTGCGACCCCGTGGACTGTAGCCTACCAGGCTTCTCCGTCCATGGGATTCTCCACGCAAGAATACTGGAGTGGGTTACCATTTCCTTCTCCAGGGGATCTTCCTGACCCAGGGATCGAACCCGGGTCTCCCGCATGGGAGGCAGACGCTTTAACCTCTGAGCCACCAGGGAAGCCCGAATATGGTAGTAGTGGTGGTTTAGTCACTAAGTCGTGTGTGACTCTTGTGACCCCATGGACTGTAGCCTGCCAGGCTCCTCTGTCCATGGGATTCTCTAGGCAAGAATACTGGAGTGGATTGCCATAAATTACTTTATCTTCAAGTAATTGAACCATATTACCAGACAGACAAATCTCATACATATGAAACAATTAGACTCTGATAGCTTTAGGTTGCTGTACCAGAGAGAAGAGAGATCAATGCCAAATCAGTCTTCACACATCCAATTTAGCTTTATAGCTCCCCAAAGCTATAGCCTACACTGTAGCCACTGTATTCCACTGTTCTATGGAGGAACATTCCTGCAGTATGCCTAGGATATGTAGCTATGAGTCGAAACCCATCACAGCAAAGAAAATTAAAGTGGCATTATCATTCTATAGCTAAAAAGACTTTCAATCAAGATGAATCTATTTTTTCCTGCCAATTTCCAACCATATTCACTTCAGAATTCTATTATGCCAATGTAAAACTAGGGCCTGCAGTGCAGAGGTTGTGTTGTCGGTTACCTAACCCTGGGCTTGGTTAGCCCCTGCCTCCTGCGCTTGCCCCACATCTGGCTGCAGAGGAGGAAGGGTAAGGGGTGACCTTGCTGCAGGGCCACTCAGGCTTCTTGTTGTCTCATCTGGGTTAGGGTTTTGCCTGCCTCCTTCCCTCACCGGCCCCTTGTTCCCTTGTTAGCGTAGAGGAGAAAGTAGAGAAGTCTGGAGTGTGGGATGTGTATTAAAAATTATACAGTGTAGAGCACCTTTCTGGAGAAGGCAATGGCAAGCCACTCCAGTACTCTTGCCTAGAAAATCCCATGGATGGAGGAGCCTGGTGGGCTGCAGTCCGTGGGGTTGCTATGGGTCGGACACGACTGAGCAACTGAGCGACTTCACTTTTCACTTTCACACATTGGAGAAGGAAATGGCAACCCACTCCAGTGTTCTTGCCTGGAGAATTCCAGGGACGGGGGAGCCTGGTGGGCTTCCGTCTATGGGGTCACACAGAGTCGGACACGACTGAAGTGACTTAGCAGCAGCAGCAGCAGAGGCATCTTTGTTTTTGTTCTACTGGTATTTGCTTCCAAAATCAGTATCCGCAAGCCCAACCTAGCCCTAGTAAAGCGTCTAACGCTGAAAGGTGATCAGGGGTCAGATATCTTGATGGATTTTAGTGCACTTGGATCACCTTGAAGCTGGCTGAGTGCCTACTCTCATTTCCTTCTGTAAGTGACATGGGAGGTTGCCTTTTCCTTTCTGTGCATAGATCATGATTGTGCAACCATACTTGTCCTGACTGTCAGCAGATAATTTTGATTTTAGGGTTTGACAACCCTGGCAGGGTCTCATAGGACTACAGGATTGAATGGGGACAGGGTTGCATGTAAAAGATGAGGGCAATCTGAGTTTTTCCCTGGCTTAGAGGCAGAGCAAACCAAACAGATCAGTTCAAATTAGGGGCTAACTGGAAGTTGCCATCCCTGGTATGCAGCTCAAGCTAGACTTGTGTTGTTCAATACAGCACCCAGTAGCCATGTGTAATGTGGCTAGTTGAATTAGGATGTGCTGTTTAAGGGTAAATCATCCTGTACACCCATGGCTGATTCATGTCAATGTATGGCAAAAACCACTACAATATTGCAAAGTAATTAGCCTCCAATTAAAATAAATAAATTTTTTAAAAAAGGAAAAAAAAAAGGTAAAACATACCCCCAATTTTAAGAGCTGGTATAAAAAATGTAATTAATAATTTTATATGGGTTTTATGTTGAACTTATACTTTTTTGGATATATTTTATGTTTATTTTTTATAAATAAAATATAGTATTAAAATTAATTTCAGCTGCTTCTTTTCACTTTTTAAAATGGGGTTACTAGGAAAATTAAAATTATACATATGTCTTGCCTCATATTACCATGGGCAGTGGCAGATCTAGAATTTTGCAAGGCAGAGGCATAAAGTGAACCTTAGGACTCGAGTTACCTTTCCACGGTCAAATAGCTCAACCTTCATTTCCTATTCCATTTGTTTCTGGTAACAGGGACCTGCATAAATAGCTGTTGTCGTTGGATTTGTGATCCATGAGAAGCCACGGGATCCACTCTTGTTCCAGGCACTGAGGCTTGGGTGACTGGGAGATATATTATCCACTCGCTGTTGCTGGTGGAAAACACTATGTTGCCAAATGCTGCTCTCAGGAGGTGAAAAAAAAAAACACCTTTGCGTTCATCTTCAGATGCCCAAATAAATCTAGTCCCTCCTCCTCCCACTGCAACAAAAATATTACAATAATAAAGCATTTGTGTCAACCAAAAAGTATCCCAAAGTCTTTAGCGCCTGTAGGGAGACCTGCTGCCAATAAGGCATTAAATCCGAGGGAAACATTTCTGCAATTACTGATCAAATACAATACAGCTAAATTTCACCTCCAGCATATCATTTTGATAATGGGTATGGAAATTATCCATTCAATAGCTATTCAAAAATAACTCAGGAAGATTGGTTACTAGATACTTCACAGACCTTCAGAATAATCCTTTCTAATCAGGCTGGTGAGAATTTAATAGGCAATATTGGCCTTGGACAAAATAACCTTTTGGGGGTTTTGGGGCTCCGGGATTTCTCCTTCTCGCATTTGCTGTCCAGGAGGTGAAATCACAAACAGGCAAAAAGGCAGGGACTGTTTCCCTGTGGGCTGAGCTGCTGCCCAGTACCCACCAAAGCTCCGGGCAGACAGCTGTGCCTGCAAGTTAAGTGAGGCGCCTTAGTACTTATCAATCAGGAATCAGCAGGGCTTCTAGAGTTGTCCTCATTAAATTTAAAGTATATTCTTTCCCCAGCAGCAAACGTCTCCATTGCCATCCATTTCTGCACAGCCAATTTTAGGCAATCAAAGAGTGTTGGCTTCATCACTGTCTCCGAACAGATTTCCAGCTTGACACAGCTCTTCCTAGCTTCCCTGATCTCTGACAACCAGTAGCTATCTCTCTCTGGTTGCCACCAACACATCCCTGTCTCTGAGGCTTTTCTGATCCTTTCATCTTCACATCACTTTTCTCAGGTCAGGATGTTTTTTGTCCATAAAATATACCACTCCTACCTGTTCTGGCAGAAATGCTTCTTCATTCTCATTCATTTCTGGGTCTCCCGTATCTCAGTTCTCTGCACACAGTAGATGCTTAATGTTTGATGTCCACTTGCTTACTTCCTCAAGAAAGCTATGTGGTGAAGTTGAAAAGAACAGTTACTTACTGAGATCAGGGAATATTGCTCTATAGTGGATTAGCTGTGTGACAGCAGGGCAAGTCACTTAACCAATCTATGCCTCAGTTTCCTTTACAGTAACTTGGGGATAATTATCACTCCCTCCTTATAGGATTATTTTGAGACTCAAATAAAAGACTTAGAAATTGTAAAGTGCTATAGACGTTTGTTGCTTCATCTGTCGAGTATTTAAAGAACCCCTATTTTGTTCAAAGTCAAAGGTGAGGAACCAGGCTTTTAGTGGTAAATAAGGTCCATTTCTCATCTTCAAGGAGCTCACAGCCAAGATTATTTACCACTGTGCCACCTAGGGTTCCCAGGTGGTGCAGTGGTAAAGAATCTGCCGGCCAATGCAGGAGACACAAGAGAACCGGGTTTGATTCCTGGGTTGGGAAGATCCCCTGGAGTAGGAAATGGCAACCCACTCTCCAGTATTCTTGCCTGGGAAATTCTATGGACAGAGGAGCCTGGCGGGCTACAGTCCATGGGATCACAGAGTCGGACTCAACTGAGCACACACACACACATATTTTGTTCACGGCCAAAGATGAGGAACCAGGCTTATCATGGCAAACAAAGTCCATTTCTCATTCTCAAGGACCTCACAGCTTAGAATGGGGCACAAACGTGCTGCTGTCTAATAGGTGGCAAAAAGAAAAGCTGTGGATGGTACTTAAACAGACATTATGATTCTGAGAAGCAGAGGGATTCAAGCTGATTTCAGGCTTGCAGAGCCTAAGGGAGGAGGGAGGGAGACTTCAAAAAGGAGATGGCATTTCTATTGGACCAGGAGGACGATCTGGGTTTTGGTAAGACCAAAGAGGAGGAAATAAAACGCAGAGTGAGAGTGTTGAAGGCAAGAGACGGGTTGGGGAAATATTGGAGCCCTTAGTGTGGCTGGAGCTGAGATTTTAGAGAGGACTGCAGGGGAAGAAATGGCTATGGGCTGAGATGGTGAGCTGAAATGAGGTTGTGGTGGGCTTGGACTGCGTACTGAAAACTGTGAGTTCCAGTTCTGTAGTTCATCGCAGACTGAAGAAAGGTTTCGGAACATTTTTTTAAATTTTATTTAGGCTGCCCTGGGTCTTCATTGCAACGCAGGGGCTTCTCTAGTTATTGCAGCTGGGATCTAGTTTCCTGACAGGGGATCAAACCCAGGCCTCCTACACTAGGAGCATGGAGTCTTAGCCACTGGACCACTCCAGGAATTCACTCCAGAAATTAACTGGAGAATGGAAGGAAGATGTGCAGGACTAGAAGTAGGAAGAACAGGTAGGAGAGTCATGGAATACAAATTGTCTCAACCAAACTCTTCCTAGCCTGGAGATCCCTAGCCTGGAGAGGCTCTGTTAGTAGTGGCCTCGCCTCTGTGGCCAAATGTTTGGGAAACGCTGCTTATTGCAGGCTCCTCTTGAATATTCATAAAACATATTAGCGTATTTTTCTAGTGTCCATGAAGTCTATTTTATTTAGTATTCTGTAAACTGTTTATTTATTTATTGCTATGGCGGGTCTTTGTTGCTGCCTGTGGGCTTTCTCGAGTTGTGGTGTGGTGGCTTCTCTTGTTGTGGAGCACAGGCTCTAGGTCCACAGGCTTCAGCAGTTGCAGTACACAGGGTCGGTAGTTGTGGCACATGGGCTTTGCTGTTCCACAGCAGTTGGGATCTTCCCAGACCAGGGATCAAACCAGTGTCCTTTGCATTGCAAGGCAGATTTTTAACCATTGGACCACCAGGGAAGCCCTAGCATTTTGTAAACGTAATTGAGTATAAATTCTGTTCCCCATAGAAGATCCAGTTAAATGAGTGTTTATCTCTGTCAAGGTGGCAAAACACAATGAAAGACCTCAAAACTGTTACAGGTTGGTTGGAGAAGACCCAGGAACTTGATGAATCAAGGCAGTGTGGTATTCTGGATTGGAGCCTGAAACAGAAAAAAGCCATTTAGTGGAAAAACTGGGGAAATATGAGTAAACTCTGGAGTTTCATTAATAGTATTATACTAATATTTATGTCTTCGTTTTGACACATTGACCATGGTTATGTAAGATGCTCACCTCAGGGGAAGCTGGGGGAACAATATATGGAAGCTCTTTGTACTCTTTGCAATTCTTCTGTAAATCTAAAATTAATTCAAACTAAAAAGGCTTGCAAATATTCATGTTCATCATAACAGACTCTGGGAAATTAGGGGGTAAACTGACTTTAAGCACAATCCAGATTTAATAATATATTTCATTTTCTTAGCATTTAGAAGTAAACATTACCTTTTATTTTCACTAGACAAAGGAAATTTTCACTCAAAATTTTACCACTCATATACATAAAACATGTAGCTCATGACTGGAATTCAAGAAATCCTAGTCCCCTTTTCCATGTCTTTCTTTGATTTTAAAAACATTGCTGAGTTGTTACTTAGAGACAGTATTTATTGGAACTAAAAAGTTAGTTTTAAAATTTGGAGAGCTATGTGACAGCTTGTTCCTTTTCTTCAGCTGACAGAGGAGATGGAAAAAGGCATTTAACACTCAGTTATCGAGTCTCCCTGAAGCACACAGGCACGGATACTCTGCAACATCCCAAGTTCTGTTTTTCACTGTGTTAAATAATACATGGGAAAGCCTAAGATAGTGTTATATTTCTAAGCACCTAAAATGCCTTTAAAAACTGGCAGAATGTGGGACTTCCTCGGTGGCTCAGTGGACAGGAATCTGCCTGCCAATGCAGGAGACATGGGTTCAATCCCTGGTCCAGAAGGATCCCACAGGCCATGAAGTAACTGAGCCCGGGTGCCATGACTGCTAAGCCTGAGCTCTAGAGCCCACACACTACAGCTGCTAAAGCCTGCATGTCCCAGAGCCCGTGCTCCGCAAGAAGGGAGGCCGCCACAGTGAGCAGCCTGTGCACCACAGCTGGAGAGCAGCCGCCGCTCGCTGCAGCTAGAGAAATGTCCGAGCAGTGACGAAGACCCAGCACAGCCAATACAAAAATAAAATTTAAAAAATACTAGTACAAAAATTGACCGAATGTGAAATAAGTGATGTAACTAACACAGTGATCAACATAAATTAAGTTTTAAAGGAAATTTGTAACATAAAATGTACAAGTGGTACATTCGTGGATTGGACACCCTCTACCCCCAACACACAGATAATACGTCTATGCTGGCGCTCCTCTCCTTCCTAGTCATCTGTGGACTTAAGGACTAGCTTGCAGTAATGGTAGATGAACACTGCTGGAATAAAGGCAAATCGAGTGCACTTTGGCCACCTGATGGGAAAAACCTACTCATTGGAAAAGACCCTGATGCCGGGAAAGATTGAAGGAGGGAGGAGAAGGGGACGACAGAGGATGAGATGGCTGGATGGCATCACCGACTCGATGGACATGGGTTTGAGTGAACTCCGGGAGTTGGTGATGGACAGGGAGGCCTGGCGCGCTGCAGTCCATGGGGTCGCAAAGAGTCGGACACGACTGAGCGACTGAACTGAACTGAACTCAGCAGAGGTGTGAGTCTGCCTGGGGAACACTGCACCTGCTCAGTTGCCCTCCTTAGCACACCATTCCCTAGATGTGCACTTCAGAAGGTGTCTGTAGTCCCTCCAGTAGCATCTCTAACAGTATCTTTGACTGACTTGACTGTTTTAATCTGTGTTGAGGGAAAACAATGTCCTGACCTCTGACCGTTCATGAAGCTTAAATGATTCTGTCCAAACTGTATGGGGGGTGGGGTGGGAGGGGAAAGAGGAGTGATACTGCTGTTCCTCACAAAGTCTGGGCTTCCAGGCTCTCAACTGTCAGTATTTATACCCCCAAGCTGAATGAGGGTGTCCTGCACTGTGCTGTGCTCAGTCTCTCAGTCATGTCTGACTCTTTGTGACCCCATGGACTGTAGCTTGCCAGGCTTCTCTGTCCATGGGGATTCTCCAGGCAAGAATACTGGAGTGGATTGCCAAGCCCTCCTCCAGGAGATCTTCCCAATCCAGGGATCGAACCTGGGTCTCCTGCATGGCAGACGGAGTCTTTACCAGCTGAGCCACCAGGGAAGCCCTATTTAATTGAGTTCCCCTATACTCCTGAGGTTCCCTGGTGGCTCAGACTGTAAAGAATCTGCCTGCCAAGCAGGAAACCAGGGTTCAATCCCTGGGTTGGGAAGATCTCCTGGAGGCGGGCATGACAACCCACTCCAATATTCTTGCCTGGAGAATCCCATAGACAGAGGAGCCTGGCAGGTGACATACAGCCCATGGGCTTGCAAAGAGCCGGACATGACTGAGTGACTTCACTTCCTTTCTTTTATACTCCTGAGAGGACCTCGATTATAGACAAGTGTCAGGTCAAGTGAGGTGGATATTATGTACCCAAGCTGGACCTAGAGCCATCAGGGAAAAGATAGGTGGAAAACTGCTCCTGGAGATGGGAGACAGCCAGGGGAGATGCCCTGGACAGTGGGGGTTCAGGTCCAAAATAAAGTCAGGTCAAAGCCCAAGACCCCAGTCATCTCAAACAAGTGTCAGTGGAGATGCAGAGATATTGCACCCCTCCCTTTGGAAGGAACAGGACTTTTCTTAATGATGTTCAGGATATAAATGGCTTTATTTTGCTCTATGCTGTTAGGTCCCCTGAGGAGGCAGAAGTAGGATCTAGAGGAAGCTAGAAGGATAGAGATTTCAGACCAAAATAAGAAAGAAATTGTAAATAGAAGGAGTTTGCTAAAGATAAGTATGGTGGCCTTAGGGCACAGTGAGCTTTCTCTGGGAGTGTTCAAAGCAGAAGCTGCAAAGCTATTTGGCAGGAAAGTTGTGGAGAGGAATCAAACATAGTCAAGAAGGGGGAAGCTCAAAGTACTCTTACAGCAAAGATCCAACTACTTGACCTTGGCAAACAAAACAAAGTGAACACACACACACACACACACACACACAACACATAGTCCACCAAGCACACACAGACATGCTCACATAGTGGGACACTTAAGCTAACAATTCCAACTTAGCTTTCTATGAGGACCCTGAGCTGAGGGGAGAAGGGTGTGTGTGTGTGTGTGTGTGTGTGTGTTTGCACATGTATATGTTTGTGTGTGTGTGTGTGTGTGTGTGTGTGTTGGGTAGCAGGAGTCATCTAATGGAAGGGAGCAGAGAGACTATTATGGAAAAGCAACAGTTGTTTAGAGAAGACAATCCTATATCCTTAGGGTTTACTTTAAAAGTCTAAACTTTTCTAGTAATGATCACTTAATTCTTCCTTAATGCAGTTCAAAACTCTTATTTGACTGAAAAATAAGGGAGATGAATATTTCCAGTTGATAATAACTATAAAAAAGCTAATATTTCAGTGTTCACTATGTTCCAGGCTAAGAACTTTACCTGTATTTAATTATTCAATCCTCACCACAGCCCTTTGAAGGAGGCACTGTGTTCACTCCCATTTTACAGATGAATAAATTGAAGCTCAATGAAATCTAAGGATTTGTCAAGGCCCCACAACTACAGATGCAGTCCTCCTGCAAAACCTGTACTATTAAAACTACTGGGCAATACCACCAAATTTCTTCTCCAACCAGGATTATTTGGGCCTACCTATTTGAGCATCCCCAGTTTCAGGGGAGAAGAAAAAGAATTGTGGCCCAGGAGGCCAAGAATGCTCCCTGAAGCTCACTTGGCATGGCTCCTCCCTTGCCAGGCCCCTGGGCCCAGGATACAGTGACAGCCTCACTGGGAACAGTGTGGATGTCCTCCGCCCTAGAGTAGCCAAGGGATGGGAGAGGGGGAGATGGTTTCATTTTCCTCCTTCTTATTTTTCATCTGGAAAATGAAGGTGAAAACCAGATCTTTTCAGTTAGCGGTCTTGTACTTCTTTAGGTCCCCTGTCTTAAAAACATTTCTGTCAAGGTCACGATCAAATCAAGGTGTTCATGGATCTTCTTGGAGCCTCTCCATTCCTGAAATTTCTATCAACTAAAGACCAATGATATCTTCAGACACTTCCAGTTGACAGAGAATAGAATTCAACAGTGTAGAACAGATGTTTTGTGTCTGAATACCACCCAACCTAAGCTCATAAACAGAAAATGTAGGCAGTCATATATAAAAGCTGTCTTGTAGTTTCCCTGGGCTGCTCTCTAAAAGCAGAGTGCTCTCAGAGCCTGCATGTATCATAGTATCCACTGTTCATTATTTGGCTGATTCTGCCATAAAGGAAAGATTAATTAATGACCTCTACATTTCAATGTATAACTATCCTTCAAACATATTCACTCATCCTTTACTACATTTTCTTTGTTGC
Source organism: Moschus berezovskii (assembly GCF_049115385.1). Lineage (NCBI taxonomy): Eukaryota > Metazoa > Chordata > Mammalia > Artiodactyla > Moschidae > Moschus > Moschus berezovskii. The sequence goes on along the minus strand of NC_142488.1, from coordinate 127,728,452 downwards.
TTTCCAATAGAAGCGACAACAGGGTATATATTCCTGTAGAACAATAGATTATTATCCTAATTATAGTTGCCTGGTGTCTTCTACACTTTTACCATTTTATTAAAAACAATTATCTGAGAAGAACCAATCTCTTGTAATACTTACCCTATTGTTCTCATTTCTCTCAGATTCTGATGAGGTCTTTTCAAAGGGTATTTTAATCATAATTACAGACTATAGGGCAATTGCTCAGAAATTGAATCCAGGAGATACTTTATTGAGATTAATTTTTTCTTTCACTTCTTGATCCAATTATATCTTAAGGCTGTTTTTTCTTTTATACTGGCCACTTTATAAACCTATATCTTTTCTGTAAGCCAAATATAGTATCTATTAGGAATGATCAACATTAAAGCCTGTTTTTAAAGAAATAATATTTTAGGAAAGTAAAATATATAGTTAAGTATGATGCCGAAGCTCAGTTTTCTGTACACTGGGTGGAATTGAATCTCAGAGACAGAGTAGGAAAGGATAGCTTTATTACTTTGCCAGGCAAAGGGGAAACACAGTGGGCTCCTGCCTTGAAACACTGTGTCCCCACTTGGAGAGGATGGTGAGAAGTTTTATAGTAGTGAATCAAAGAGGGAAAAAGCAGCTCATGGACATTCTTATGGGTTGGTGGTGATGTAAGTAGGAGCCAATATCATCAACCTTCAGGTTTCAACTGCTCTGGGGTCTACATGCTTGTGGGCAGCATACCATTGCTCAGTTCAGTTCAGTTCAGTCACTCAGTTGTGTCCGACTCTTTGTGACCCCATGAATCACAGCACGCCATGCCTCCCTGTCCATCACCAACTCCCGGAGTTCACTCAAACTCATGTCCATCGAGTCGGTGATGCCATCCAGCCATCTCATTCTCTGTCGTCCCCGTCTCCTCCCGCCCCCAATCCTTCCCAGCATCAGAGTCTTTTCCAGTGAGTCAACTCGTCACATGAGGTGGCCAAAGTATTGGGGTTTCAGCTTTAGCATCAGTCCTTGCAATGAACAACCAGGATTGATCTCCCCTAGAATGGACTGGTTGGATCTCCTTGCAGTCCAAGGGACTCTCAAGAGTCTTTTCCAGCACCACAGTTCAAAAGCATCAATTCTTCAGCAATCAACTTTCTTCACAGTCCAACTCTCACATCCATACATGACCACTGGAAAAACCATAGCCTTGACTAGAGGGACCTTTGCTGGCAAAGTAATGTCTCTGCTTTTTAATATACTATCTAGGTTGGTCATAACTTTCCTTCCAAGGAGTAAACATCTTTTAATTTCATGGATACCATTGTTAATTGTTAACTTCTCCCACCTGGAGGTGTTGCAGGGAGGAAGCCAATTTTTACTCCATGTTGGAAACTGTTTCTTTGACTTGCTTTTCACTGCTTTTGTTATTATAATCATACGGAATGGTTTGTCTCAGAGAATCCTGTCCCTTGGCCTGATGGTTAAACCAAAGTGCCTTTTTTCAGAACCCTGTCCACCTGTGGATGGCAGGAAGGAAGAAATTAACACATCCTCTGTCTGAGGCTTGCCGTTCTAGGAGATGTTTGCAAGAGTAATGGCCTTTTTACTTTGCTTCCTCACCTCCCCTCATCTCTGATCTATAAAAGAACCTGGCATCCAGGCCCCAGTAAGATGGTTATTTGGGGGCACTAGCCTGCAATCTCTTTGGTCTGCCGGCCAGCCGATGAAAGTTTCTTCCTTGCCTCAACACCTCGTCTCTTGGATTCATTGGCCTGTCCTGTGGCGAGCAGAGCAAACTTGGACTTGGTAACGGGATTTCAGTATCTGCAAAACAGCTCAAAGATATTGTGTGTGTTATTGATGGGGAAATAGGGCCTTGCCCTAAAGGCTGCGCTATTGTTTATCTTGACCGTTTCTCCCTATAATTGCTTGAACCTGCCCATTGGGGAATGCAGGGAAGGACATGGAGGCTGAATGAAGCCTATTTCCTGCAATCAAAGAAATGGGGGACACAGAAAGGATTTACAGTCAGGAGCCCCATGGGGCCCTACTTGGTATCACCTGGGACTGAAATTGTCCAGGGATGTATTGCCCACAGTGACAGGTGACAAGGTCCTTTGATTCCTTCTGGTCCTGGTTTGCTTGCAGTGGACACTTGGCATTCAGTCTAGATGTAACAGTCTCTGTTCTGAGGGCTTCCCTGGTGGCTCAGACAGTAAAGCATCTGCCTGAAATGTGGGAGAACCGGGCTTGATCCCTGGGTCGGGAAGATACCCTGGAGAAGGGAATGGCAACCCACTCCAATACTATTCCCTGGAAAATTCCATGGACAGAGGAGCCTGGTAGGCTACAGTCCATGGGGTTGCAAAGAGCTGGACATGACTGAGTGACTTCACTTTCACTTTCCGTTCTAAGAACACTGACATCCTGGAGGAGGTAGGCTTTTTCCTTTTGGAGACAGATGGAAATTGCCAAAAAGTGAATGGGCGAGTTACTTGACCTAGGGTTCTCTGGGGGGCATTGGGCTATAAGGAAAGGGCAGCTTTGAGTCCTGATTGGTGAGGCCTAGGGTTTATATTTTCCATGAGCCTCTCTTTTGATGGCTAGGTCTCAAATCAGGATTGGTGTCTACCGGTTCAGTAGGCTTCTAGGAACTGGCAAGGAACTCAGTTACTCTGTGTGGTGTTGTCTCTTAGCAAGAAGCTCTTCAAGTCTGAGTCAATTTTCCTGGAAACTTTCAAATCATGCCTTATCACAATCCAGATTCCCAGCCCTAGAATTTTTGAATCAGAATCTCTAGGGTAGGACCTTTGCATTTGCAACTGTAAGGATTTACTCAGGTGATTTGAAGCACTTTTCAATTTGAGTAAGAGCTCTCTGAAACCTCTTCTTAATCTTTCACATAGTACACGAGTCACCTTGGAATCAGGTTAAAATGCAGATTCTGATTCTGTAGGTCTGGGGTGGGGCCAGTGATTCTTCACTTCAAAACAAACTGTTTGAGGGCCACACTTTTGAGTAGCAAGGTCCTAAGTCATACTCTACTGCTAACTAGTTGAGAGTGCTTTTATCTCGGAGTGTGGGGTACACAAGGGACCAGAGAATGCACCACAGAAGTAGTGATGTTTCAATTACGCTTGAGGTTGAGTAGAGTGAGGGCTTCCCTGCTAGCTCGGTGATAAAGAATCCGCCTGCAATACAGGAGATGTGGGTTCCATCCGCGGGTTGGGAAGATCCCCTGGAGAAGGGAATGGCTACCCACTCCAGTATTCTTGCCTGGAGAATCCCACAGACAGAAGAGCCTGGCAGGCTACAGTCCATGGAGTCACAAAGAGTTGGACACTAAACAGCGACTAAACAGCAGCTGAGTAGAATGGTGGAGGAGAGATGGGAAATGATGTTTCTGAATGGCTACCTGTTCTTATCAAATTAATAACTTATTCCTGCTTAGAGCCAACATTTCCTATAGTCCTAAACTCCTGGAACTGAACCTTTAAATCATCTGAGCTGAACATTTTTTTTAAATATCTAATTATTTGGCTGCACCAGGTCTCAGTTGCAGCATGAGGAATCTTCGTTCCACGTTGTGGCATGTGGGATCTTTAGTTACACCTTGTGAACTCTTAGTTGTGGCAGTTACCAGCTGTGTGGCCTTGGGCTTATTACCTAACCTCTCTGGACCTGAAGAATGAGAAAAACAATAGCATCTACCTTCTGGTGGTATTGCAGGGATGAAAGGAGATGATACATATAAAATAGGGGGCAGCAGTCCTGGCACAGAGTATGTGCTCACTAACCGGACTCTGCACTCTTATTAAAGGTATTCCCCAGGTTGCCTTTGGGTATGCTGAGGCCTCTGAGATGTAAGACTGTGTGCTAAGGAGACTGATGCTTGAATCCTTTCTCTGATGGGTCTGTAACAATTCTTTCTGCTTTGGCACCTGTTCTCTTTGGGGCCTTGGACTGTGGCTGCTGGTGCAGAGATTCTCTTTCTGTCTGTCCCCAGCTGTTTCCCAGAGAGCCCTACAAGTGAAAGTTAGGCTTCAAGAATATCTTTCTCTGCTCTCCTTTGTCAAGTTCACTATAGGAGTCCCATCCCTGGGGGGCCCAGAGCCCAGACAAAGGGCAGTGGAGCCGAGTGGAGTTGTCCCAAAATCTCCCTGCAGCTGCTCAATCAGGAAACTCCTGGGACTTCCTATGGGGTTTCTCATTTACCTAACCCGGCTTTTCATTATTGCTTCCTAAGAAAAATCTGGAGTCCTTTTTCCACCTGAATATAAGTGGCCCTGTTAGAGGTATTGAGAATTCTTCCCTGCCACTTAAGTGATGAACATCAGACAGGCACAAAATGCATTCTTAAACACTATGACTGAACTGCATTCTGTCCTTAACAGACAGAAAAGACCGCTCTGAGAGGTAGTGAGTTCCCCGTTCTTAGAGGTGTTTAAGTTAGACTACTACTGGTTGTGGTGGTGGTGTGTGTACATGGGGGGAAATTTAGAGGTAATTGTTTTATGGGTTGTTAGACTAAATGATTCTCTAAAGTCCTATCTAACTCTGAGAATCTGCATTGTACTTAAGCTTGCCTGTGGGCTTCTTTACTCACCCAAACCAACCAGCCAACCTTTGCATTGTTCAGCCAACAACACTCTTACAACACTCTTATATCACATTTCCTATAGAGCCTGAACCCCTCTGGTTTATGAAGCCATACTACATTACTCAAATCCTAACGATCCTTACAGAAAAATTGATGAGGCAAGTCCAAATCTGCTCCCACTCATGAACTCTGCCGTGTGCCCATTAGAGGACTGCTGGTGGAGACAAGGGGCTTCTGCGTATGGTGTGTGCCCAGAGGGTGTGCCACAGAGCTGCTGAGGGGGCCTCTCCTACTGATGTCCATTCCCTGACTGAGCTCTGTGGCCTGCTCTCAATGCCAGCAGGAAAGACTCAAGGAGGGAATAAGAAAGGACAGAGCCAGAGGCAGTAAGGCTTCAGCTCTGGGGCTATATTTCCTGTGTTTAAAGCCTGACTCTACTGCCTTACTAGCTTCCCGGGTGGCACAGTGGTAAAGAATCTGCCTGCCAATGCAGGAGACGCAAGAGACCGGGGTTCTGATCCCTGGGTCGGGAAGATCCCCTGGAGTAGGAAATGGCAACCTCCTCCAGTAGTTTTGCCTGGAAAATTCCATGGACAGAGGAGCCTGGCAGGCTACAGTCCATGGGGCCACAGAGTCAGACACAACTGAACACGCACAAACATTCCTTACTGGCTGTATGACCTTGGGCAAATTATTTACTTTCCCTCATCCTCAGTTTTCACATCTGAGAAAGGGATTAACAATTTACCTGTCTCATAGTGTTGATGTGAGGCAAACATTGTTTACGTTTATTATGTATATTCGCTGTTTGCATTGTATATGTATATTATGTATGTTAACTTATTATTTGTAAGTGAGGTTTAATATTTATTTTATTAATTCACAAACTCAAATCCAAAGTACTTAGCTACTTTAGGCTTTCTGGCCTCCTGCTCCTTTACCCTCTCTTCCATAGTCATTGTCAGAGAAACAGCTGAAGAACACTGTGTGGAGTTGTCATTAAAAAAATCTAGGCCTTATCTTTCCTTGAAGAAACTTCAGTTTAACAGGGAATAATGTTGTCAGGGCTTCCCTGGTGGCTCAGCAGTTAAGAATCGGCTTGCAATGCAGGAGATGCAGGCTGGATCCCTGGGTCCAGAAGATCCCCTGGAGAAGGAAATGGCAACCCACTCCAGTATTCTTGCCTGGAGAGATTCATGGATAGAGGAGCCTGGCAGGCTACAGTCAATGGGATCACAAGAGACGGACACAACCGAGTGACTAAACCACCACCAACATTAAGTCAAAGGAATGAATTGGCAATGACAGAATTCTTGGCATGGACCAGAAAATAATGGAGAAGCTTGGGGAGATGAAGCGCTCATCAATCAGAAGAAATAAAGTTATAGGACAGCTCCAACAGACCCCACTGTGTTTCCTCAATGCTAAGCTTCTCAAGCATTGGGAAGAGTTCTGCCTGAAGCAAGGCCTTGGAAAGTAGGGCTTCATTTCCACACAAAGGGGTTTGGCAGGGTGGATATTGGTGCTAGGGAGGGGGAACAATGGGAGGGGGTTGGGTTAGGGGTCAAACTCCACTGGAGGTCTTAGAGGCTTCATTGGGGTCAAGTACAAAATTCCATCACGGTGAGCCAAACAGCCCTTCCAAGGGGGCATGACCAGGTCCAGAGGCAGTAGCTAAATATCCAACAAAAGAACGCAGCGGTAGCACTTGGCCTCTTGGTGAATGTCACTGAATAGCATGCCTGTTGCCTTATTGACCATACTAAGAGGTGTATGTGGTGCCTGAGAGTTAGTGGTCACGGACGGGGAAGGGAGAAAGAGAACTCTCAAGTTAGACTTAGGCTCCCTGATGAAATGAGTACAATGTAAACTTAGCTATTGCCCTGAAACAGAAGGTGGGTAAATGATAAGATCTCTGCTCCTTTTTTCCCCCTTGGCTCAATAATGTTTGCCCTCATTATCACCAACCTATATGAGGAGGGTAAGGGCATGATTATCTGATTTGCAATGACACAAAGATGGTGGCTTCCCTGGTGGTGCTAGTGGTAAAGCATCTTCCTGCAATGCAGGAGACCTGGGTTCGATCTCTGGGTCAGGAAGATCCCCTGGAGAACAGAATTGCTACCCACTCCAGTATTCTTGCCTGGAGAATTCTATGGACAGAAGAGCCTGGCAGGTTATAGTCCATGGGATCGCAAAGAGTCGGACACAACCGAAGTGACTTAGCATGCAAAGATGGTGGTGGTGGTGGTTTAGCTGCTAAGTCGTGTCCTACTCGCAGAGAAGGCAATGGCAAGCCACTCCAGTACTCTTGCCTAGAAAATCCCATGGTCGGAGGAGCCTGGTAGGCTGCAGTCCATGGGGTCGCTACGAGTCAGACATGACTGAGCGACTTCACTTGCACTTTTCACTTTCACACATTGGAGAAGGAAATGGCAACCTGCTCCAGTGTTCTTGCCTGGAGAATCCCAGGGATGGGGGAGCCTGGTGGGCTGCCGTCTATGGGGTCGCACAGAGTCGGACACGACTGAAGTGACTTAGCAGCGTGTCCTACTCTTGGACTCTCTAGACCCTGTTGACTGTAGCCTTCCAGGCTCCTCTGTCCATGGGATTCTCTAGACAAGACTGCTGAGGTGGGTTCCATTTCCTTCTCCAGGGGATTTTCCTGACCCAGGGATTGAACCTGGGTTCCTGCATTGCAGGCAGATTCTTTACTAACTGAGTTATGAGGGAAGATGGTGGAGAAGAGTCTCTATTCTGGATGATAGAACCAAGATTTCCAAAGCCTTCTTCAAATAACACCTTTTTTTACAAAATTATTTATTTATTTATTTTGGTTCTGCTGGGTCTTTGTTGCTGCGTGCAAGGTTTTCTGTAATTGTGGCGAGTGGGGGTTACTCTCGAGTTGCAGTGCGCTGGCCTCTCACTGCAGGGACTTCTTGTTGTGGAGCACTGGCTTCAGCAGCTGCGGCATGCAGACTCAGATGTTTTGACACCTGGGCCTTATTCTTCTGCAGCATGTGGGATCCTTCCGGATCAGGGATCAAACCCATGTCTCCTGCACTGGCAGGCAGATTCTCCACCACTGAGCCACAAGGGAAACCCTCATATATACAGTATCTTAAATGAATGTAAAGTGAGCACTTAGGGTCAAAAAAACAACTGCATAATTTCAAGACTTGGAGAATGTGGATGAACAGCAAGCATAGAGCATAGCAAGAGTTGTAAGTTTTAGTTGACTAAGCTCTATATTTGTCAACAGTATGATGTTGCTGCTAAAACAGATAATTTGATCTTAGGTTATATTAATGAAATATAGTAGACTGATCAGTTGAAAGTTGCTGACATTTGACTCTTTTTGACCTGCAAAATGGCAATTGCATGTGGTTAAACGTACCACCCACCACAAGATGATGATCCTGGAGGACATTGCTGTTGTTTAGTGGCTCAGTCATGTCCGACTCTTTGTGACTCCGTGAACTGCAGCACACCAGGCTTTCTTGTCCTTCACTATCTCCCGAAGTTTGCTCAAACTCTTGTCCATTGAGTCAATGATGCCATCCAACCAACTCATCTTCTGTCACCCCCTTCTCTTTCTGCCCTGGATCTTACCCAGCATCAGGATCTTTTCCAATGAGTCAGCTCTTTGCATCAGGTGATCAAAGTACTGGAGCTTCAGCTCCAGCATCAGTTCTTCCAATGAATATTCAGGCTTGATTTCCTTTAGGATTGAATGGTTTGATCTCCTTGCTGTCCAAGGGACTCTCAAGAGTCTTTTCCAGCACCACAACTCAAAAGCATTAATTCTTTGGCTCTCAGCTTTCTTTATGATCCAACTCTCACATCCATACATAGCTACTGGAAAAACCATAACTTTGACTATAGACCTGTAGAGACCTTTGTCGGCAATAGTAATGCATCAGAATAGTAACTCCACTGTATTCTTCCAAGTGTTGAGCATGTTTTGTTTAACCAAATTTAACAGTGATATTCTCAAGATGCATTTTTAATCTACACTGGAGAATGTGGTTTAGAAATCCCATTGCTTAAAATTCATACTGTGTTGGATTTTTGAAACTGCTTGAGAACTAGTAGCTTAGAAGTACTGAACAGAACTCAAATTTGTTGGAGTCGGGTATTATTTAATGTGTGTGCTTAGTCTCTCAGTTGTGTCCAACTCTCTGCATCCCCATGGACTGTAGCCCACCAGGCTCCTCTGTCTATAGGATTCTCCAGGCAAGAATACTGGAGTGGGTTGCCATTCCCTCCTCCAAGGGATTTTCCTGACCCAGAGATAGAATCCATGTCTCGAGTCTCCTGCATTGGCAGGTGGATTCTTTACCATTAGCATCATGTGGGAAGCCCCATGCAATTGCTCTAAGAAAAGTAAATAATAGAGAAGAACCAGAGGCTTCTTAAATATTGAATATTTTTTATGAGATAACATTTTGATAACTAAGATGAAACAACATATTTCATTTCTCACAAAGTGCAGAAGAGTTTAAAAACTAAGGCACTTTACACTTAAAATGGATGTATTTTATTGTATGAAATTTATAGTACCTAAATTATACCTCAATAAAATTGTTTAAAATAGGCAAAGATATTTTATTTGGCAAAATGTACTTTAGATTTTCAAGGTTAAAGCACTTGAAAGCATGCTCAAGAGCATAGTAATTGGCCAATATAAGAGCATTTGCCTTAAAGTTCAACTGCCTGCATTTGTTACCTGGCTCCTCCAAATTACTATGTAGACTTGACCAGGTCATTTAACTTCCCCAAGTGTCAGTTTCTTCATGTGCCAAAGCAGCTTACCTAGAGGATTGATGGATAGGAAGTTTGATCGGGATAAAAGAGAGGGAGGCTATTCCAGACAGAGAAGCAGTACAATTAAAGGATTGAATTTTTATGTCCAAGGAACAGAGAGAACTGACCACAGAGCAGTCAGCGCTAGAATTCCTGATGTATTCACACATGGTGGATTCCTAAAACACATGTAGAAGTTTGAGAGTGTGGAAAACTCTCTTACATGATACGGGATAGGCTGGGGTGTCCCATTCCCGGAAAATGAAAAATAGTATTGAAAAACCCACATCAACCTGAAGAATACATTCACAGAAAAGTACATATCCTCTGATTGTGTTCTTTTCCTTCACAATTGGACCTCTAGTGTCCTAAATGAAAAAACTGAATCCAAAGACCAAGATTAATGAGTCTATAACTTTGGACCATATGATGATTTCCATCTTTATCTTAATTGTAATTTGTTTGAGACTCAAGCTTCTTCTCACTAGTATCAAGACTTGTTATTCCTGTTTTCATTCATATCTGTATATCACTTTCTTATTCTTTCAACTGAAGTATAACTGATGTACAATATTGCATTAGTTTCTGTTTTACAGCATAGGCATCCAACAATCAAACACATGATGAAGCAATCACCCTGACAATTCTATCAATTATCTGTCCTCATACAAAATTCTTACAGTATTATTGACTATATTTCTTATGCTGTACATTACATTCCTGTGGCTTATTTTATAACTGGAAGATTATATCTCTTAATCCCCTTCACCTATTTCATCCCACCCCTCTACACCCCCAGCCTACCCTGGCAACCACCAGTTTGCTCCCTGTATCCATTCATTTTTATAAAGACTGGATGTAAAATGAGAAATTGCCTGAACTGCTGTATCCATACAATTAACACTGCTGAAATAAATGGCATCTTCATGAGAGACCTCAAAATGCCTGGTTCAGTGACTGCTCAGCAGGCCACGGTGGGTATAGGGGTGACAGTTTCAGGAGACCAAAGAAGGATGACTGAAGTGTTGAATGTGTAAAGGTATGGAAGGATGATGCTCACGCCTGGAAAGACATGGGCTTTGAGGGTGAAGTGTATTATGGAATGTGGGACCGCAGGACAACAGAGCCAGCCATTTTCAAGAAAGCCTTACTAAGGTCTGTGAATAAAACTTTCACAAACAGGTCTACCATTTCATTTTGACTGTGAATGGAGTCACTAAGCTTTGGAGAGCTGATACTCCTTAGCAACTCAGTAGCAACCACTTGAGGTCATGATCTTAATTACAAACTGCCTTAGTTCCAGGGGCAGCCCAGCAGTTTCTGAAGGCTATTTTAAACAAGATTTTGGAATAAAGATTTATACTTATCTAATTACCTTTTGCCAAAGAAAATGGTATCCAAACCTGTTTTCCCTCACCAGGCATATTTTTTCAGAAAGAGCTGGTGATCAAAGAACCCATTTCCACTCCCTCTTGTCCATGCTTTTGTCCATTCCTCCCTTTTGCCTAAGCTGATCTGGGAGCTCCCTTGGTCATTTTTTTCCCCACCTCTGAAGCACAGAACTAAACCAAAGCTTCAAGAGTGGCCAACCTGGGAGCACTGTGAGAACCTGTGTAAATGACTAACATTACTAAAACTTCGGTCAAATTCATTGCAGAACTAACTTTCAGTACAGAACTATAAAAATGTAGAAATTAGCTAGTTCAACCCTCTACCTATAGTATAAATACTATCAAGATCTCAAAGGAAGAGACGGCTGTCACAATTACTTTCGATGATAGTGTGCATTTAATTTTTTTCAAAGCACTCTCACATCCTTAATCTCATTTTATCCTCATAAGAACCCTATGCAGTAAAATAGAACAAGAAGTATTATCTCCATTTTATAGCTAAGGAAACTTAGCTATCACACACACACACACACACACACACACACACACACACACACACGATCCGTGCCTGTGAAAAGGCAAAGATGATGAACTTCTTTAGAATCTGAGAGGGTATGGGAGGAGGCAGAGACAAAGGCTAGAGAATAAAAACCAGCGCTTTGTTTAGGGTCAGGAGACTGATTGGTGTCTACTTCTTTATTCCCTCATTTTAAAAAAAAATCACAAAATAGAATCACTGCTTGTTCAACAACTAAGAGGATCACACTATATGAACCTCCAACGGTGGCTAACAGAGGAAAAGCAAGACCTAGTCACTTGTCTTTAAATAGATCTCATGCTCACAAATACAGTCAAAGCACTTAGCCTCCTTAGAGCTCTAGGTTTCTTGTAGCCCCAGAATTCTTTCTATCCCCAGGGGACAATGGGGGAGGGAAGAGAGGGAGATGCAAAGAAAAGGGATGTGCTGTTTAATTAAACTGGTAAATCTTTTTCCTTTGAGAAAAATGTGGCTTCTTAATATTTGATTTTGCAACCTTAATATCAGCACAGATGCCAGAGAGCCAGTCTGTGTGCCGGCAAGGGTGAAGCAGCATATTAACCACCTCACAGGGGGTGGCTGTTTTACATACATCGTTTCACAGAAACAGGGTATAGGCAGCCACCATTTTGCTGTCGTGCCTTTGCAGAAATAAAATGGTGGCAGAAATGAAAACTTTCAGATCAAACACATTTCAGCTCTCTGTCATCATCTTTGGCTCCTTCCCAACTTGCATGTTGATATTGGATGTCATGATACCTAAAATAATTTTATGGAATTCTCTCCCTGGATTTGGTCCTGTAATATTTAAAATGCTACAACAGGCATGTGATGCTCTCTTCTCCAAAACACATGGTATCTCCATTTCTCAATTATAATTGCATTTGTAAGAAATACTGAGAAAAAAAATCAGCAACAATGAAGGCTGACTTTAACATGGGCAAAAAATTTTAAAACACCTTTGAAGATGTCCTAGAGTGAACATTTAGGACTAAGTCTTAAGGCAATGATTTTACTTATCTTCCAAGACCCTCCCCCCTTTAATGGCAGGGGTCATACTGCAAATACGATCCCAAACCAATGCTTTCTAATTTTCATTAGTGATTAATTTAAGCCACAGAAACCAAAAGGTGTGCTGTAAATGCACAGAAATCAACTCTAGAAGTTTTGGCACACTGTCTTCTGCTGGGTGATGGTGAATTCTGCAAATGCTCATTTTTTTTTCTTTAATGGTGACATCATCCCTTGAAAAGAGGTTTGCTAAAGAACACTGCTGGCTGTGGGAAGTTGTCTTTCCCTGTAGGAGTCTGGACACAACTTGGTCATTATGGCTTCCAATTGTTGATCCAACGCTGCAAGGCATTCAGAAGGGATCTTGTTCCAAATGAATTTCGACTTTCTATTAGGCATATAGACTAGATTTAGATGTTCCCGGATCTTTCTGATTTCTTACTGGTATTTCTCTCTGATGTTTCTTAATCTATGAATATCTCTCAATAAAAGACTGTTTTAAATAGCAGCCCCCCTTTGCAGTCAGTTTTTTTCCTCTCCTCTCCATCCTTCTTTCCTCCCTCCCTTCTTTCTTTCCTTCCTTCCTTCCTGCTTATGTGTCACACATTTAACTATCCGCAAGGTGGAAAAGGAATTCAGTGAACTTACAGTTCTGTTTATGTCACTCTTGATAAATTTCTGACCCTTTTCAAAATACCAGGTATAGTTTTTTTTGCAAAGTTTTAATCACTGGGCACATGATGTTTTGTGTTCTGCTTTTTCTAATTACCATTATTTCATGCAGACATTGCCACACATTGAAACTAACCACCTGCTCAGTGCTCTAATGGCTGCGTGGTGAACCACTGAGTTGATATGCTATTCTTGGCTTAGCCAGTGCCCTTACTGTTGGGCATTTGGGTTCCTTCCAATTTTCCTCTATTATAAGTGGCTTTGCTATAAATATCCTTATAAAATTAGATTTTGCCTTTTGGCTCATTTCCATGGGCTATACTCTCATATGTGAGATTATCAGGTCAAAGGGTAAATGGTAAGGCATAGTTCCAGAGGTCTCCTATAAACCTTTCTACCATTCAGTAGCTCCTGCCTGAATCCTTCATTCACAAGGCCACCCACTAGCTCTAGTTGAGTCGATCTGTCTTCCTGCTTTTCCTAACTGAAACATTGTTATTTATGGTTTTAGAGATTTTTTTTTCTTTTTGGCTGCACCGGGTGGCATGTGAGATCTTAGTTCCCCAACCGGGGCTCTAACCTGTGCCCCCAGCAGTGGACGTCCCTAGAGAATTTTTTAACAAATATTTTTACATTTTTGCTATCTTATCCAGAATTATAAATATGAATTTGTGAGTGTTAAGGAGATGATCAGATCTTTTGAGAAAATGCACATCAAAAACATTTGAAATGAATCAACCAATAGGCTTTGCTCATTGTACATAAGATTGAGCTCAGTTAGAGACCCTGGAGCGGCCAGCCTCCAGCCTGCTCATCTGGGCGTGAGCTGATTTAGTTTTGCTTTTTCTATTTTTGGTGAGAAATAAATGTTTGTTTTACTAAGGTTGATTTCTTTTTGTCCCCGTTCACTCATTCATTTATTCATTCTACAGACTTTTGTTGACTAATCCCCATTTGCCAAGCATGGTGCTGGGTGCCAGTTGACTTACACAGTAGCCCCAGGTTCCACATGGCTGCTTAAAGGCTCTGGGGCCAAACAGTGGCTGAGCTACACCTTTGGGCACAGCTGGCCAAGTGCTGGCAAGCCCAGCCTCCATCCCAAACAGTGCACCGTTTATAGGAAATTTTTAAATTGCAGACACAATTATTTACATGCTGAGTTCCATACCTTCACGAGGGCTCAAGCTGTCAGCATAATATATCTCATTACAACCATCGCTGGGCATAGAAAGGATTATTTTTCAAGGCTGTGAGTGCAAAACAACAATTAGTCATAGGAGAGAACAGTTAACTGGCATGCATTGGAGATTTTGCACCTTTGGGAGGGAGGGGAAATGCATTTACTTAATCTTTTATAGCTGAATCAAATGAAAAAGGAGACAACAAAACCACTCAATTTGGATTAGTTGATTCTTTAATCAGCCTCTCAATTAACTGCAGATGCACACAGTGAACAGAGAACAGAGACAGCTAGGAAGGTGGCCTTTTCAATATGCTTGCAATATTCACTCGGAGAATTACTGTGCTTGGGGAGAAGGCTACAGAAATCAATAGCAGCTTTCTCAGGCTTCAATTCCGGGAGCTGCAGCTGCCCTGGAAAAACTACCTTTCCTTGTGTCACTTTTGATTTCTTTCCTCAAACAGGAGAAAGGCCAGATTCAACAAACATTGACTGAGCCCCCACCAAGTGTGGAGCCCTGGGGTGTAGGCTAGAAGGGTTTTTCAGTGTAGAAAACTTGGTAAAGAGCTCTAACCCAGTGCTCTTTCTTGCTCCCATAGAGTAATGATTAAATGGAGTGGTTTGGATTTTGAGGAAATATGAGAAATGTATGAATTGGGTATTACATGATGACAAGAGAGTGTTATTAATTATATTGGCTATATTTTCAAAATGGCATTCTGGTTATCTAAGAAAAAGCCTACGTATTTTTAAAAAGGCATCCCAAAGTCACAAAGGTGAAATGACACAATTCTGGAATTTGCTTTAACAGTATGCAGCCCAAACACAGTAGGAGGTAAGGAGATGAAGCAAGCGTGGCAAAAATCATAGGTCCTGCTCAGCCTGGGTCAATGGGGCTTCCCTGTGCTATCTTCTTTACTTGTATAGTTTGGAAATTTTCCTATTAGAAAGAGTTTGAAATGAGTGGTTTAATTTGAACACAGGTATATTTTTCTTATTGCATTGATAGGATTTTGGAGGCAGAGTCTTTGGGATGGCTAATTTTTAAAAACTAAGAGTGGCATTGTTAGATGTTATATGACTTATTAAAATATTTATTTATTTGGCTGCATCAGGTCTCAGTTGCGGCATGCAGGATCTTTAGTTGTGTCATGTGAGATCTAGTTCCCTGACCAGGGATCGAACCCAGGCCACCTGCATTGAGAGGTCAGAGTCTTAGTCACTGGACCACTAGGGAAGACCCAATCTTTATGTTACTATTTTAAGCAAATTCATAGTTCTAGAAACTCATTCCTGGAGCCAGCCTCTTAAGAAATGCAGCCTTATTAGAGATATACAGGTACAATAAATGCATGAATCACAGTATAGCATTGCAATATTGATGGGGGTGGAATGGGGATAGGAAATGACAAGTTTCCTTTTGACAAAAAACTTCCTTTTTGACATTTTTGCTAAATAAAAGGTAACACTGAGCCCAACCAGAAGTAGGGGCAAAGATGAGCTGTGACTATACCTTTGCATACAGTGGCAGTACCATAGCAATGGTTAGATCACAGGGTAATTAATCTAAAAGATCTCCTGGTTTAACGAGCGTGTTTGTAAATATAACATGATAGTTCTTCGTTTAGGCAAGAAATTGGCATAAGAGTGAAAAAGTGAAAAACGCCTCTAGGTGACATGGAAGACGTTCCTCAGGGTCCTTTATAGTGCTGTTTCCCCTTGGATTTGAAAGAGTGTTTATTGTTGTTTAAGGAAATGACAGAGCAGCTTCGTTTATCCAGCTGCAGCCTTCAGGAGTCTACAGCCAGATTATGAGGTGAGCTTTCTGGCACCTGAGTAACTAACACTGTGTCCTACAGGACCCTTTTTATCTCCGAGATGATCTCTCCCCAATACAATGGCTTCCTTAACTGGTAAAGGTCTCTCCTGCGTGAAGATAGTGCTCCCGATCGACCAGATGAACCCTGACCAATGGGCATCTGTAAAGTAGGCATGCATCCTTAAAAATTAAATTCACCAAGCTAGGACCCGGAGTTGGGTTGTAAACTACTTTTTGCCTGGGCCAATCTGGCAGGATATGCAAATGAAGTTTTTCTTTAACAGACTCCTGACTGTGCTGTTGGAGGGGGAAAGTGGGTCCCCACAAGTGCCCATGATATTAAGGATCATTTGTAAAACTATAAGCTGAGAAGCCTCCAAGTTTGATACAGAATTTAGGAACAGTAAACATTTTTCTTAGGTTCGTTAAAGAAAGCTTGCATCTACATCTACAATTGAATATGATATTTAAGTTTTGAGAAATCATTGTCATGCTTGTCAACTGATGAAAATGACAGATCTGGCATTGACTGCATTGAAGAAGAGGTGGCCCCGGGAGGTGACTGTGGCAGTCTGGGACCTAGCCCGTTAGGCACAGATGTGCTTGTCTTGACTGAGCTGATGTCTTCCAGAAACGTGGACTTCGATGTCTGGTTTTGTAAATTATACCACGTTGCCCTCATCAACCTCTGTCATAAAGTTAGAGCTGTTTTCATGAGGGTTCTCTGGCCATTAAGAAGTTACACAAATCATATTTTAGAATGGGAAAAGGTGTTTGCTTGTTTTGGGGTTTTTTTTTAGCCACGATAAAAAGTGTGCAAGACTTTCAAAATTCCCATAATTTAAGATAAATTGTCCTTTTATAGCAAACGATTAGAAACGCTGCTCTGATTACATCTGAACAAGGAAGCATGTCCTGTGTGTTACCTTAGTGTTAGATGTATTCCATTGCTCACCTCTCCCTAGATAAATATTTTCTTTGAAAACTCAAAGCATTTAGCTGCCCCTTCTGTAGAAGGGTTTGTCTTATAGGAAATCCCTTCACTGTTTGTTTATTTAATCACCCTGTTCAAGGCTGCCAGGAGTTGCAATGTTTGCTCAATACCCTTTAAAGTTCAGTAGGGAGAAGACACCATATTTTTTTGCATAGTGAGATATCAGATGCTGGCTGAAGGATTATTAATATATTTTGTTCTGTAAGTATATTCCACTAAGGAGTTGTGTTTAAATAAGATCCACCTATATTCAAAGATATCCAAGACCATTCTGACAATGAAAATTCTATTTTTTTGAATAAAAAATTATTTTTATTTTTACCTATTTTTTTTGCCACACCAAGTGGCTTGTGGGATCTTAATTCCCCGACCAGGGATTGAACCCGTGCCTCCTGTGTTGGAAACATGGAGTCTTAACCACTGGACCACTGGGGAAGTTCTGAAAATTTTCTTACTATTCTTTTTTCTCCTTAACTTGTCCCCTTATTTGTGGAGTTTTATCTTACTACTAGTAGGCACCTTTTTCTTATAGCTATTTCTAAAAACTAATGGAATTTAAGTCTTTAGACACTTCTCCTTAGGATAAAATAATGTTTAAGTTGTATGTCATGGAAAGAACCAGGTAAAATTCTTCAGGGTCAGTTCTCTTTATTAGTGTTAACCCTCGCCTCCTCAACTTCAGGAGATGCAGAAGATACCAGTTCAGTCCTTGGGTCCGGAAGATCCCCTGGAGGAGGAAATAGCAAACCACTCCAGTATTCTTGCCTGGAGAATCCCATAGACAGAGGAGCCTCATGGGCTACAGTCCACAGGGTCGCAGAGAGTTGGACCCGACTGAAGGGACTGAGCACTCCAAGTTCTCCAGATTAGAATACTGGAGTGGGTAGCCTTTCCCTTCTCCAGGGGGTCTTCCAACCCAGGGATTGAACCCAGGTCTCCCACATTGCAGGTGGATTTTTTACCAGCTGAACCACCAGGAAAGCCCAAGAATACTGGAGTTGGTAGCCTATCCCTTCTCCAGCAGATCTTCCCGACCCGGGAATTGAACCAGGGTCTCCTGAACTGCAGGTGGATTCTTTACCAACTGAACTACCAGGGAAGCCAACCCCTGCCCCAAAGCTGTATTTTCCTGGAAGTTTCTAACCTACCTGAAAGTAGCATTAATAGTTGTTTTTTTTTTTTTAATTTGCAACTATATTTCAGCTAAAAAACTACTAACAAAATGGAAATGAAGGCACTACTGTAATAGTACCCATTCTCCAAAGGGTGTATTGTCCTGAGTGTCGTATGGAGACTAGTCAATAATTCTCTGAATTCAGCTTCCTATATTTTTCTTAAAAGTTTGAACTCTGAAAAAAATCACATAAAATGAGTCAATGAAAAATAGTAATCACAGTCTAAGAAATATTCTCAAAGAAAAATTTAACAATGCAAGTTTCATTCATAGGAAACTTCTCTTTATTCCTAAAATGTGACATTTTTCAAATCCTGATGTTTGAAAAACATAACATGAGTCTTTATCTGTGTCTACATCACATTATGCATCCAGACTTAAATAGAAAAATATGTATTTCTTAGCTACACAAGGACAAACATTTGCAAATATCCATAGCATTGACGGTTCCAGTCAGTTGAGGTTATATAGAAAGAGCCAGTGTCACGTGCACCAATATGCCAGCTATTCAATAACAACCCAGATTTAATTTCCTTCTGAATTAACATGATATTCATTAAATTGCTACTTCCAATGAAAACACATATACAAAAGACTCCTGGCTGCATTTTAAATGAAAACCCGCAGCATGTTAGAATCAATCATTTCCCTAATGTTGGTAAATTCATTGTTTTTCTTTTATTTCAAAAATTTTACCCCACTTATAGCATGGCCTTTCCCTGTGAGTCTGCAGGCACATTGTTAATAAATGCTTTTGCAAATATGATTATGCAAAGAACAAATGAATATTGATTAAACTGAATAATGCATTATTTTCTAGGATAAGTATATTAAATTAACTCTCAGTGAACAAACAGCATGAATTAAACTAGTTAATTTTTTGAAGCTGTAACTAGCTTATTTTGCACTGCAATGAACATTCAGATTGAAGTTTAAGACAGCATTTGCACTGCTTTTTTCTTTTTCCTTATAATTTAAAAGATGTAATATAAGTTCCTTAAAGGATAAAGAAGATACAGATCTGTTGAAAAAAGAACACCTACAGCTTCATCACTGACACACAACCATTGTTAGTGTTTGTGCTTTCTGGTTTCCTTGTGAATGGCACTGGGTTTTTCTTTTTAAATGTTTACTCCTTTTTGGCATTATCATCCAAACTTTACATTTTGGTCTTCTTTTTTTTTTCTCCATGTTTTCGTGTTTCCTTAGATTGCAGGATACTTAATACTGAGCAAAATCAATCACAGAAAACAAATCAATTCTTTCATAGCTTCAAACATTGTGTTTTAGGCTAATCTTTTTTGAGACTCTTTATTCCAGAGAATTTAAGGAAGTCTCTAAAAGGGTTTGTTTGTAGCATAAGAAGTAAGATATTAGATTTGAGGGTGGGGGTGGGGAAGGAGTTTGAATTGCCAAATGTTTTTGAGACAGATCATAGTAAGTATTCAATACCTATTATTAACATGATGTCAGATACTTGGCATGTGCCATCCTATTTCACCCTCACAACAATCTTGTGAGGTTGGTAATATTAGCTTCCTGATTTTCTAGTGGGTAAACAGAGGCGGACAGAAGTTGTTTTAACCCGTGTCGCCTAGCAATCTCACGTTTTGCATTTAGGCAGTCTGACTCTTGACTTTTGAACTCTTGTTCAAAACCTATACCATGCATAGGGTAGAAGGATGTGATCCCGTAAAGTATTTCCAAGGCCCTGAGCACATTCTGGACAGGGCCTCCAATCTTTGGACACGAAGAAGCCCTAAAGCACAGGCAACCACAGAAGGATATTGAAAGCACTATTGTCTCCGAAATCTACCCCTGTAACTACTCCACCAGTTAATTATAAACCAGGATCAAATGATACATTCTTCTTACACCTCCCAGTCTTGAGACAAATCCCTTGTGTACACTTGAGATGATCCAAGCTCTCTCTCTCTGTGGCCCTCTCAACACCCCGCCCCACCCCAGATACATCACATTTGTCTTCCTCCTGCCAGGCTGATGAAAATGTGGCCTGAAAATGCCCTACTGGGACTTGCCAGTCCTACCACTCATCACCTGAAGCAGTAAGTGCTGCCAAGCTATTTGGAATGTCAGCTTTAGGGGGTTCTGAAGAGAGGTGTGATCTAAACACATCTTCTTTTCTGCCAAGCAAGGACATATTTCTATCAGATGCCCAAAGGGCTATAGGCAAGAATCTTGGCCTCCTGGCAGAGGAAAATAAGCCACTTTCTATTGGTAGAAATGATTGTGGTTTCAACATGGGCTTAAGGTGGAAAAGGGAGGAAGGAAGCCACAGGTTTCTTCTCCTGCATGCGCACCTATCCCTGGGGTGGTTACAGCAGGAACAGGGCCGCCTGCTCTCCTCTGGACCCCTACCCCATCCATGCTGCACTCCACAGTCAGTGCTCTTTTCCCAGCACCAATCTGATCACGTCCTGTCCCACTCAAAACCTCTCACTGTCTTCCCATTGAAGCTTCACTTGACGCACGAGGCCCTCTTCCCAGTATTTCCCCTTATGCTCCACATCCTCTCACCCCAGGCCTTTAGACTAGCTGTCTCCTTGCCAGACACACTCTCTTCTTCCCTGTCCCCCTGCCCACCTGCCCCAAGCCTTTTCTACTTTCAGTTCTTGTTGTCGAGATTACTGCTTCTGGAGCTCTCCCGTGATGGACTCCACCACCAGAACCCATGACTAGATTTCTCTGTCCCCTAGAGCCGTGCATTTCTCCTTCATGGCACTCGCCCCACTTTATAGTAATTTCTTATTTGGCATCTGTATTCCCTGATGCTAGACCATTAATTCAAGGAGGGCCTGGACCGGGTGTGTATTTCTTATTCATGGAAAAAGGCACAGAGATAAGAATGATCTGAAATTAGTTAAGACGTTATGATCAGAAGCTAGTTAAGCACCAGGGCCCGAGATGAAAAGAAGTCCTTTTGGCTGGCTGGGACTTCACGAACAAAGGCAGGGAGGTAAGAAATCACTGAATAGAGGCAGGGCTCTGCATAGAGTTCAACAGCCTCATGATATAAGCTTACAGTAGGGAGTATAAGCTCTACTGTGTAAGTATGTGTGGCTCCTTTTTTCCTGAAGAAATCCATAATTTTGATCACAATCCCAAAAGGAATCAGGTGGAGGGACATTTAGGGACAGTATTTCAGGAGGTGCACAAACTTCCCTCAAGCATATCCATGGGCCCCAGTTAAGACCCCCTTTTGGAGACCTGCGTTGCTACTAGCAGCTATGGACTGCAGCTGAAATGAGGGCAGGGCCTGTGTGTACTCTTCTCCCTCAATGAACCTCCAGTGCCTAGAATAGATATCTCAAATTTAACGTGGCCTACTCCAACTCATGGGTCCCACAGCACACCCCTACCTGCCCCTCCAAACTATTTCTAAATCAGATTTCTTCTCCCTGCCCCCAGTTCTTCCAAACCTTGATTCCTCACTTTTCACTACTCCCTCCTCAACACATCGGTGAATCCTTGCTCCACCTTGCTCCACCTCCAGGGTTGTCAGCTCCAATCAGATCACAATCTCCTCCTTTGAGAGGTACTTCTATTTTCCTAACTGAAAGAAAAGTTATTTTTTTACGAACTTTTTTGTTTTGAAAACATTTTACTGGCGAATGTATAAATGGATGGGCAATATTTTATGTCCCTCAAACCTTGAATTAAACTTGGTGCCTCTAAGTGAAAGAATATTAGACAACAATCTCAGAAGAGTACTTTTCTGGCCATAGCACACCATCTTGGTACTGTTGCCTAAATTTTTTTTACATGCTTTTTCATATTCATTTCCATGATGGTTTATCACAGGACACTGAATATAGCTCCCTGTGCTATATCGTAGGATCTTGTTGTTTATCCATCCTGTATCTCGTAGCTTGCATCTGCTAATCCCAAACTCCCAATCTGCCCCTCCGCCAACCTCCCTTCCCACTTGGCAACCACAAGTCGGTTCTCTTTGTCTATGGAAACTGTTCCTCTTCTCCCTCTGCCTGGAATCTCTTCTCACATCTGGTGGTTACAGCTCAACAACCTTCTCCACCTCCACCTCCTTCTCCTCAGAAAGATCTTCCCTCTTTTATTGTCTTTCTAACATCTACTTCTATGGGAAATTAGCTTGCCCAATACATTTCTTTGTAAGTTAATTTGTTTTCTCCCCTCTTTAGGATATACATATTCTCTAAGGGCAGGAATCTTGGTGGCTTTTGTTGTTGTTCATCTATGCATCCCCTTCCCCCAGAACAAGTCTAGCTATTTGTAGGTGTTCAATAAATATGTGTTGAGTGAATAAATACATTTTGAAAACATCGTTGGGATACTGGAGTAAAGACCATTGACTATGACTTTCAGCATGTCCTCAAACCTCTCTAGGCTCCACTTCGTCTGTAAAATGGGGTTAATCATAATTGTTCTTCCGTACAGGACTTCCCTAGTGGCTCAGATGGTAAAGAATCCACCTGCAACGTGGGAGACCTGGGTTCGATCCCTGGGTTGGGAAGATCCCCTGGAGGATGGCATGGCAACCCACTCCAGTATTCTTGCCTAGAGAATCTAGTGGACAGAGGAGCCTGGTGGGCTACAGTCCATGAAGCTGCAAAGAGTCGACACGACTAAGCGACTAAGCACAGCACAGGAATGGCATGAGTTGAAAGTTGATACCAATCTTGACTGTATGTTGCATTCTTGAAAGAAAGCAATCCTGAGTACTGAGCACAGTAGGGTGATTCCAGGTACTAGATCTCATGGATACCTGCACACTCTCAGAGGGCAGCCTGGGAGAAACAGGCTGCCCTCATAACGTCACCAGGAGACTGTGGTTCTGAAGTTAGCATAGCCAGTTGCCAGTTCTGCCAGGCAAGCCTGTTCTCTGCCCAGAGCCCTGGCATCCTGTCTCTCTTTCCATCCATTCCTGTTGCCATTCTGCCTTGAGTAGGTAACCAGCTGGGTCTCTCAGGTCTTTCCTTTGGGCAGAGAGAAAAATGAAAACAGAAATACATATATTTCCCAGTTTCCAGAGGCCTTTTACATCAATCTTGTTTAACATTCCCCAAAGCCTTCAAAATTGGCTTCATCTCATTTTACTGGAGAGAAAGCTGAGGTCAGTGAGCTCGTGTGACATGCCCAAGGTCGCAAAGGTGGAAAGCAGTGAGGCCAAGATCTACCAGGTCTGCCGATGGACTTGACTTCACACAGTGCTGGATTTCCTACACGCTGCAGTGTTGGGCTCTTAAGGTGAAGCTCCCATCTGGAGTCCCACCTCCCTCTGCAGACCTGTCCTTTCGTAGCTCCCAGGGTGACAGGGCCGCAGAGTGTCGGGGCCCTCAGGACAATCACCGGGAAAGACAGCCCAAGGCTGCTGGCCACAGCAAGCTTGTGGACCCAGAGGCTAAAGTTAGAAGCAGGTCACAGCAGGCTTGAAGGACTATTTCCTCAGAGGCCTCTTAATATCTTTTAAGTGAAATAAAGTGAGTCAGTATTTCTAGTAAACTGCCCTAAGCCATGAATTTTGTGGTTTCTACTTTTGGGCTGACTGCCAAGGCCATGACAAATGTGGTCACCAGCCAGAGTCTTGGCCAGTAGCTGCCCCTGGAAAGTTGCACAGGCCTGTGCAAACAATGAGGAGAGAGATAAATAAGGTGAGCAAGAAGTGTGTGTGTGTGCACAAGTGCGTGTGTGTGCATGTGTTCACAATCTCCCCTTTAGGACTCCACTGAGCTGGGACAGGAGCTGTTACATTTTTTCCAGTTGTGTAAGGGGAATCTGGTGAAAACTTGCAGTATCTAGAACCACATTTTGATTCCTCACAGGGTACTCAATGCCCCTTTGAGGTGGTTAACCAGCCAGGAAACCTAGGGTCGAGATTGGCCCTCAGCAATGACAGTTTGGGTTCTTCTCCCCTTTCCCTGCTTTTCCAGATGTGCTCTCAAGAGTCTCCCTTCCTCAGGTGGCAGCATGGTCTCCATCAGTTGGGTTGCACCTGTGTGCTCTGGGGCCCCACCTTCCCCGAGCCCCACAGCTCCAGCCCTCATCTTGCCTGCTGTGTTGCTTTCCAGACCTCCTGAGTCTCATGAAAACCCAATTCCCCTTTGATCTGGCGGTTGGTGGACTTCCCCTCACAACTTCCAAGCCACTTCTGGGAAGTCTTCAGAGCCTCCTTTACCCTCCCTAAGTCTCATCCAGACTAGGTGGGGGTTCCTGCTCTCTGCTTCCTGAAGGTTATGGACCTCCCACCAGGGACTGTCATTGTCCCATCACTTGACCGTTTCCTGGGCAGGACAGAGAGTTCTCTAAGGGCTGTGATTCTTCTCCCTGCTTCTGGGGCCTAGCACAGAGCGGATTGTCAGTAAACAGTCCTTCATCGAATCCAGGAATGCATGCAGGAACACATATCTCTGTGGGACTTTTGGGAAGTGTAGTGTTTTGAGACTAGCTGTCGAACAAGGGGTGGTATTTGTATTTCCTTGTGTGCATGCTAAGTTGCTTCAGTCATGTCCGACTCTTAGCGATCCCATGAACTGTAGCCTGCCAGGCTCCTCTGTCCATGGGATTCTCCAGGTAAGGATATTGGAGTGGGTTGCCATGCCCTCCTCCAGGGCATCTTCCTGACTCAGGCATCGAACCCACATCTCTTAAGTCTCCTGCATTGGCAGGTGGGTTCTTTACCACTAGAGCCACCTGGGAAGCCCTTGTATTTCCTTAGCACTGGTCATCCTTCTGTAATCCCACTTGCTTGTCTCGCTCCTCCAAGGGATGACTCTGAATTCTGTGATGGAGGATTTTCTTCACCTTGTACTATACCACCTGAACAATGATGCTTAGTAAATATTTGATGAATGAATGAATGAACAGGAGTAGGAGTTAGACAAAGAGGGCCCCACACAGCAGTGGCACAATCACACTCAGTGAAGGCTTGCTGTGTGTTCACCTCAATGCCTCAGACTTTTAGCATTAATTGCAAACTGTCCAATCTCTGGGGCTTAACCCCAAACAGCCTGAAGTCTCGAAGCTCAGCAAAGAAACTGACAGGGAAGGGAATATCACCGTGTAGCCCACCTCATTGCCCATGCCCCACTCTGACTGGAACATTTGCTGGGAAATTTAAATCTAAGCACCAAAATCTTAGGTCTTAAAGCTAACATTGGGAGTGAGAGAGGGGATTGGATTTTTTGTTCATTTTATTTTTATTTATTCATCATTTATTTCTATTTCATCGAATTCCGTGTCTCTGAAGCCTGCTGAATTTTCACACCTGGAGTTTGACAATCTTTGTTTTTATCTAGAAAACTGGCTTAATTTCAGTCCCCATGGAGGATTTAAGAAAGTCGTACTCCAAGGACAGATTGCTGAAGAGGCTGGGAGTTTGGCCCAGAGAACAAATAAAAATGAGGAGCAAATGGAAAGTTATAACTCAGGCAGGTCTCAGGGACTTCTGTGTTTGCAGAAGGTAAATTGGGGACAGGGGAGCAAAGTGGTTAGTGGCAAAGCTTTAGGATTTATACACATCGAGGTCCTTACTTTGACATGTATACAGTCTGTGTGTCTTTGGGCAAGTAAAAAAAACTTCTCAATGCCTTGATTCCTTTATATGCAAATTGTAGATGATAAAACCTGCTTCACAGAGTTGTATCATTGGTGAATTCAAATAGTGCATGTAAACAACTTAGCACAGGGTCTAAGTGCACAATAAAGCTAGCGATCATTATCTTATAATGAAAATTCTTCTGTTAAAATGAGGTCAGCCTTGTGCAATCAGGCTCTGTGACTTGGAGAGGCAGACAAGGTTTCAGAACAGGCTTAATTTTTCAATTGCTGTCTCTCCACATTCTGCCAAAGGGAGAGGTGTAAGATTACATAATAGATTTGAGAATAGCCAGGGAAGAAAGATTTGTAAAATCTTATTAAAACATAGAAACCTATAGGTCCACCTTTAAATAAGTAAACAAGGAGAAGGAAAATCTCCCTGCATAAAAAATCAGCTAATAAATGTTTAAGGGATGACTGAATTAGAAAAAAAAATCACCATTTGGCACCCATCATAGTAATAATTAATTTAGCAAGAAACATCAATGGACGCTAAAATTACTGGGTGAAAGTTGATGAGGAGTGGGATATTGACATAGTCTCAGAGTACCTCCCCTCCCCACGGAATACTTATTAATTACAAAGGGAATAATTTTACTGTGCAGAAGGCTGGCAAATCCTGCCACCTTAATGAAGTGATCAAAGTGAACAGCCTTAGTAATGGGACAAATTGAAATCATGGGCCACCTGATAGGAGGCAATGAGAACATAGCATTGCTTCTATGCTATGCCTGCAAAAGATGCAGAACTGGAATCTAATCATGAGGAAACCTCAGATAAACTGAAACTAAGGGACACTATAAAAGGAAGGGTGTATAGTCTTCAAAAATGTCAAGATCATGAAAAACAAGGAAGGACTGAGGAAACATTCCAGACTGAAGGAGACTAAAAAGACAAGAAAATTAAATGCTACTCGTGATCCTGGATTGGATCCCTTTGCTATAAAGGACATTCATTGTTGGTGACTATGGAAAAACTTGGGGTTTAGGGATTAGATGGTAGTGATGCATCAACATTAACTTCCTGGGTTGAATGACTGTATTGTGGTTATATAGGAGAATGTCCCTCTTTGTAGGAAAATACACCAAAGCATTCAGGGGTGATAAGCATCAAGTTGACAGCTGACTATCAAATTAATGACAAGTATGTGTATGTGTTTATTTGCTCATAAGATTAGTATGTTTTGGTACATTTAGAGTTGAGAGTTGTTGGAATAAAAGAAAAATTCAGAACAAAACCACAAAAGCAGGAATTTTGCTTGCTTTTGTTTGTAGGGCTGAAAGAGTGCTTTGTGCAAGGTGGGCACTCCCTGAAGAGCTGTTGAATAAATGAATGTGGTTCTAAATTTTTAGGGCAAAAAAGTAAATACTCAGGGAAATTATTTCCTTTTTTTCCCCCCAAAGCCTCAATTTGTTTTTCTCACTACAGGAGACCGTGCTTATAACTCTAAGCCAACCTGATCATGGAGACTGCTCTGTGGGAAGCTGGAAAATGCCTTGCAACAATGACAGATGGTTCTGCCCAGAGGCCTATGTTACGGGAGATTCTCGAGCTTTCCTTCTAATAGTTGCCTTAGCTCTTTACATGGATCTGGCTTTGCCACACAGGTAGTATCCTGAGCTGGTGAGGTGTGTGGTAACTGGAGCCAAACTGCCCATGTTGGTTTGAACCATGGCTCTACCACTCACCAGATGTGTGATCTTGGACAAGCTACTTAACCTCTGACTCTTGGTTTCCTCATTTATAAAATAGAAATAAGAAAAATACCTGTATCACATGGTTGTTGTGAGGATTAAGCCAGTATATATACAGAGAGGGAGAGCGCACACTCTAGAAATGTTTGCAATTACTCCACTTCACTGAGCTTGTTAAAGCTCAGCCTTGGGCATAATTTAGGACTTCCCTGGTGGCTCAGATGGTAAAGTGTCTGCCTACAATATGGGAGGCCTGGGCTCGATCCCTGGGTCAGGAAGATCCTCTGAAGAAGGAAATGGTAACCCTCTCCAGTACTCTTGCTGAAAAAACCCATGGACAGAGGAGTGTGGTAGGCTACAGTCCATGGGTTGCAAAGAGATGGACACGACTGAGTGATTTCACTTTCACTTTGGGCATAAGTTATCTCAGAGTGTTCTCTCAGACTGCCTCGGCACTTCCATCATCAATGTGTCCTGCTTACCTGGATTTCAGGGCCTATGTCCAAAGGAAGGGACATTTGAACTACATCTTAAAGGACAAGTAAAAGTTCACTAGATGGAAAAAGAAGGCATTGGAGCACACTTCAGAGTTCCCAAGTATCCCAAGTCTCACAGGCCAACTATCCCTGGCCCCTGGGGGCCCAACCTTGGACTGAAAGTCATTTACCAAGAATGGACTGTGTTGTCATCATTTCTATTTAAACAGTGCTCTGGCACAGTGTTTGGTTGGCAGTTTGATGTGACCTAAAATAGCCCTTTGAAAGCCTTCGGAAGCCAAACTAATAAACTGACTCATAGAGACAGCAGAATGAGGTAGGCATGAACAGGGATAGCCTGCGATGGATCTCGGCCCCACCATTTCCGGCTGTGGAACTGTGTGAAAATTCCTCACCTCTCTGTGCTCCGGTGTCTTCATCTCTGAAATAGGGGTAAGATGGGAATAGTATCTGCCTCATGGGGTTGTTGTATGGCCACGCCAGGGAGGTTGGTAGGTGGCAGGGGGAGAGGAAGAAGAAACACTTCCCTGACCAAGAATCAAACCTGGACTGTGGTGGTGAGAGTGCTGAATCCTAACCACTAGACCAAGGGGTTGTTCAGAAGAGGAAATGTGTCCGTATTTGTAAAGTACTTAGAACAGTGACTGGTACAGAGTATGTGCTATGTAAGTGTCTGTTAAGTAGTAAATAAATAAGTGATGACAACACTCAGTATGGAAACAGAAGATGAGAGGCACTATCCATGTAAACAAACATTAATAGTGATAAATTAGTAATACCCTGTAGATGAAGCCGTAGATGTCTTCACTGGCTTCCCCCCAACTTGGTGCATAGTCTGGGGGTGGGGACGGGAGGTAAAACCTCTCTCATTACCAAGAAGACACAATTATTTTTAAGTAAATTATTAGTTACATATTACAGTTCTAAGCTAAATCAGAGGGAGAAACATGCCTTTCTTGCTGCTATTATTGCTTACAAAGTGAAGATGCATCTGTGCGAATAGGTTTTGGTGACTAATCCACTCGTTTTTACCTCTTTGTAAGCAGCAGTTTGGAAATCCTAGCACGGCAAAGAGAAAAATCACTTTTTTTTAAATGAAAAGATTGAAATGAAAGGAACAAAAAAATAAATAAAAGCACTGTATTTTTACCACCATCATTACATTTTAGGAGGAGGAAAAATGTTCTCCAGTAATCGTTAGGGCATGAATAAGCACCCATTTCATTTGTTCACCTACTCCAGGGTCAAGAAGCTGTGAATTCCAGCATGTGCATGAGTGTGGTGTCGGTCTTCTGAAGCTGCTCGACAAGGCCCTGCATTTTGGTTTGGGCCCTGCCAAGTCAATGGAGACTGGGAATCACCGTAGGAAGCACAGCAGGGTGGGCTGGGACGGATGAGCTGACTGGCAGCTTTGGCACAGCTTTCCTGGAACACTGGGTTGCCTGAGGAATTCCATGCGGAGTAACTGGGGCAATCAGGGAGACTCTAAAAGTCAAGTTTCATGGGCACATGCCAAAGCCCACCCACAAATGGGTGAGCTCTGTTTGCAGCCTTTTGCAGATGACACCGAGAAGCAGAACTCTTGGGAGAATTTTCTTTCCAGAGCTGGCAGAGATATGGCTGGTACCAAGTGTTCTGCCCATAAAAATGATAAAGTGTCAGTTACTGTCAGTCCTTTGCTAAGAGCAACAGCTGGGGCCTCTGTGCTGGCAGAGGGGGGTGAATTGTATACTCAAGCTGAGCCTAACTCTCAGGAGCATGACAATAAGCAGCTCTCAATACTCTGGCTTGTAAGGATGTGTGCCCGCCACCCTGGGACACCCCTCCCCCCCATTAGGACTCCACACCCCACATGGAGTCCACATACCTTTGGCATCCACAAGGCTTGTGGAACCAATTTTGTACTTTTTATGGACACATCCGTCTAGCTCAGTTTTTATTGTGCCAACAGTAAGTACTGTGTCACAAGAACTAAGTTCACCCAGTTAGTTACAAGTTAGCGAGTGGCTCTCGCTTTGGTGGTGTCAGCTTCACAGGGAGTGAACATTCACAGCTCTCACATGAGAGGGCTGTGACCAAGAGCACATTGAAAGCCAAGTATGAAGGGTGATGGTTGTTATTACTTAGTAGGTCCGCAGTAAGAACTAACCAGTAAAGACTCATAAATCTCAGCATGTTGAAGTAATTATTGTAACCTCAAATAGTCCTGAGGCTACAGTAAGTCCATGTCATCTTAATAGTCCCAAATACTATTTTAATTGATTCTATCCATTTGACAGTCCGCTTGTAGTAACTATGGCTTTCTTCCTTCCCTTCACCATCGCCCCTTTAAGAAGACTTGTCTGTATCTCCTTCCTGCATTTCTTAACCCTGCTCCTTAATCCCTTGTGATTTGGCTCCTGCCCTCAGCACTCTACGCACAGTGCAGTGTGTTAGTTTTCAATCGCTGCATCACAAATTAGCCCTAAGTTTAATGACTTAAGACAACATACGTTTATTCTCTCACAGTTTCTGTGGGTTGGGAAATTGGCGTGGTATAACTGGAGCCTCTGGCTCAGGGGCTCCGGAGCTACACTCTTCTGGAAGCTTGACTGGGGAAGGATTCAATTTCAAGTTCAGTCATGTGATTATTGGCAGGATGCAATTCTTCATGGACTCGGAATTAACGAGGGCTTCAGTTTTTTGCTGGCTGTTGGCTGGAGGCCACCCCCAGTTCCCTGCCCCGTGGACCACTCCACAGAGCTGCTTGTAACATGGCAGTTGGATACATCAGCCTGAGCAAGTGAGAGAGCAAGAAAGAGAAAGAATGTCAGTAAGATGAAAGTCACAGTCTTTTTAAATTTAATCTTAGAAGTCATATCCCATCATGTGTGCATGCTAAGTCACTTCACTCTTTGCAGCCCAATGGACTGTAGCCCACCAGGCTCCTCTGTCCATGAGATTGTCCAGGCAAGAATACTGGAGTGGGTTGCCCTGCCCTTCTCCAGGGAATCTTCCTTACAGAGGGATCGAACCCATGTCTCTTATGTCTCCTGCATTGGCAAGCGGGTTCTTTACCACTAGCGCCACCTGGGAAGCTGCATATCCCATCACTTTCTCTGTATTTTGTTCGTTCAAAGGTATTCTATTTGCTAGATGCAAGTCACTAGGTCCAACCCATAGGAAAAGGGAAGGGCTTACACAAGGGCATGAAATCCTGGAGGCAGAGATCACTGGGGTCATCTTAGAAGTCTGTCTAATATATGGAGATCACTTGAGACCTCATTGACATACCCAATGAACTCTTCTTAGGCTTCATCCTCTCCAGCCTTTCTGGAGCCACTCATTCTTGCAATAACCCCAGCTTCAAATGCTGTCTTCACTGCAACTGCATGGCACTTTATTTTCCCACCTCTCTATCACTCCTCTCTTGTCTCCATCTCTCTTCCTGTCCCTCCTTCTGCCCACTAAATACGTGACCTAACTCAAAGTAAGGACACTAACAAAAATTTCCAGGCTGACAGGGTAAGCACAGAAGGGCCAGTCTTTGACTCATACCTACCTTCCTGCCCTACCTTCCCTTTCCTCCCATGACAGTCCCCTCCCATCTCCCACCTCAGTTATCATCTTTATAGACATACTTCCGAAATCTTGATCTATTGGGTTGGTGAAACAGTTTGTTCAGGTTTTTCTGTGATGTTATTGTATGGAAAAAGTTGAACGAATTTATTGGCCAACCCAATACAACTTTGGTGCTTTTCTTGAGCCTCATTTCTGACTGACTGCCGTGAGACAACCCAAAGGATGGTGGGCTGGGATCTCAAAATCGGCTTACCTTTTCCCACCTTTTCCCACCAAAGCCTGCCAGCACCGCCACAATTCCCAATTTCTGGCACTGCCATTTGCCAGTCACCCAGACCTAAAACGTCAGCATTATATATGATTCCTCTTTTCCCTCCACCTGTCACATCCAATGAATTACTAGATTTTGTCTATTCTTAACCTTGCATCATCTGTCCTCTCCGCTTTGTCCCCAGAGACTGTAATTGGTCTCCCTGCCACTGGACTCTATCCTTTTTCATCTCTCCTATGCATTCCCTTCAAATGAATCTTCCTGGAGTACATCTCTGATCATTCCACTTCTTGCTCACCCACCATCAATGGTTGCCCATTGTTTGCAGAATAAACGTCAACTTCCTTAGCTTGTCTGTCATTGAAGGCCT
This sequence comes from Moschus berezovskii, assembly GCF_049115385.1. Lineage (NCBI taxonomy): Eukaryota > Metazoa > Chordata > Mammalia > Artiodactyla > Moschidae > Moschus > Moschus berezovskii. The sequence goes on along the minus strand of NC_142488.1, from coordinate 127,696,293 downwards.
GATGTGATCTGGTCCTATCCTTGGTCCCTACTCACTTCATGTGCTGCGTCCTCAGTCACGTGGAGCCCCTATCTTCTCCTCCTAGAGCTCTCATGCTTTCCTGCCTCAGTGGCTTTGTTCCTACTCTTTGTTCCCTCAGCCTGAAATTCTCTTTTCCCACTCTTTACCCCGATTCTCCACAGTCAGTTCCTACTTCTCCTCCATGGCCTGCCTCACAGGACACCGTCTGCTTGGAAGTTTCCCTGGGTGTTCCACACTCTCTAAGTCTAGCCTGAAGTTTATACTTTTGTTCTGAGACCTCCCAGGCTCCTTCACTTCTCTATCTTATGGCACTTTCCCTAGATATTTCTGTTCAATTGTACCTTTTCCTACTATACTGGGAGCTTCTTGATGGTAGGGTACATGCCTGATTCTTTTTTGTCCTCTGCATCCCATAGTTTTATATATCTGTATCTGTATTTAAATAGATTTTAAATGTTTTTGTAAAATCCCCATTGTATATGTATGCCCATTTGCCACATGGTCACAGAAAAAGAGGGCAGATTCAGTTAATGCACTATTATTGCTTAAAGTATAATTTTAGATTTTGATGACATCTTATTATTTCTTTTTATGTTCTTGATTATATCTGAATTTGTCTCAAAAGGGTAAACAATATGTAGTTCAACCCTAAGAAATGATGTCCAGGTTTTCCTGTTGGAAATACTAAATTAATAAGTGAATTAGTCAGACTTGTTCACTGGAAGACAATTGTGGTATTAAGCTCAATACAAATAGACATGGGCATCTGCAGTAGATGATAGGTAAGCCCTAACTCTTTAGAAAAGTCTGTCAGTGGGGGAATGGGAATATAATACAAGACAACAAGTAATATAAATGCTGAACCTCTTCCCTGCAGTGTCCAAAGACTGCCACCATCAATTAAGTGCATAAACTCATTTGCTTCAGTGTGGGAGAATCTCTAGGCAAGACTCAGTCACTTACAGAGGTAAGGGCATGGACTCCTAAGTTTCAGGTGGTTTACCTTAGAGCAGAGGTTCTCAGTGTGGTGCCTGCACTAGCGGCAGCATCACCAGGAGCTTATGAGTGATGCAAATTCTTATGCCCCAACCTAGACCCACTGAGTTGTAAACGCCACCAGTGGGTCTCAACAATCTGTGTCTCAATAAGCCTTCCCACCCAGGTGATTCTGATATACATTACAGTTTATGAAGCACTGACTTAGAACATTACTCAGTCTCGCCAAGTTCTTCCAGTTACACTTACTCCTTCTTCAATGAGATTCCATTGGTCTTCCACCTGGGACTTGTATTTTTCTGGGAGTACATGAAGACTCTCCATGAAGTGTTTTTTTTTTTTAATATTTATTTATTTGGCTGTCTCAGGTCTTAGTTGCCACACATGGGATTTTCGTTCCGTCATGTGAGATCTTTCCATGCAGTGCATGGACTCTCTAGTTGAGGCAAGTGGGCTCAGTAGTTGCAGTGCTCAGTAGTTGGCGCTCTGCATGTGTGATCTTAGTTTCCCAACCAGGGACTGAACCCGTGTCCCTTGCATTGCAAGGCGGATTCTTTAACCACTGGACCACCAGGGAAGGTCCTTCCATGAAGTTTTAAGGAAACCAAGTTCCAGATCCTCAATTTCACTCTGTACTTTTCCTGAAAACTCATCTGCTTGAGGAAATGTCCATGGTGGGGGCAGCAAACCAGTTTTACTTTCTACCTCTCTTTTGACCATAAACCTTCTCTCTGTTCACCAAAGAAAAGCTAACTTTTACCCACCGAAACTCTCACTATAGTGCATTCACCCGGGAATGTAAACACCTTGGGGAAATCAGTCAATTTGAAATACTGTGCCAGTGTTAAAAAAGCCTATGACTCTAATCAATACTAGGTAACAAGTCTCTTTTCAAGTAGGTGGTATCCAATTCTTTGCTTTTAACAAAATTGCGAAGGGCCTACTTGCATTGTCACCTGACTGATCCTTAAACAGGTTTTTCAATGGCACTCTTGTACATTTCTGGTGGAAATGTAAAACGTACAGTCACTGTGGAAGACAGTAAGACATTTCCTCAAAAAATTAAAAATAGAACTATCATATGATCCAACAATTCTTATTCTGGGTTTGAACTCAAAAGAACTAGAAGCAGGACTTAGATATGTGTACACTCATTATTTACCATAGCCAAAAGACTTCCCTGGTGGCTCAGATGTTAAAGAATCTGCCTGCAATGCAGGAGACCCGGATTCCATCCCAGGGTTGGGAAGATCCCCTGGAGAAGGGAATGGCAACCCACTCCAGTATTCTTGCCTGGGACATAACATAGACAGAGTAGCCTGGCAGGCTACAGTCTATAGGGTTGCAAAGAGTCAGACACGACTGAGTGACTAACACTTTTCAAAGATAGGAGCACCTCAGATGTTCACTGATGAAAAATGGATAAACAAATGTGCTCTATTTATACAATGGAATATTATTCAGCCTTAAAAAGGAAAGAAGTTCTGACACATGCAACAACATGGATGAAACTTGAAGACATTATGCTAAGTGAAATAAGCCAGATACAAAATGAAAAACATCATGTGGTTCCACTTGTCTGAGGTGCCTATGGTATTCAAATTCATAGAGACAGAAACTAGAATGGTGGTTGCCAGGGGAAGGGGGAATTGGAGATTTAGTGCTTAGTGTGTATAGAGTTTCAGCTGGGGAAGATGGAAAAGTTCTGGAAATGGATGGTGGTGATGGTCACTCAACAATGTGAATATACTTAATGTCACTTAACTGTACACCTTACCTGGTGGCAATGGTAAATTTTGTGATGCCTATTTTGCCACAATTTTTTAAGTTTTTAATGGTAATCATGTAATTTGGGGGCATGTAACATGAAAAGAGTTTTTAAAAAATCAGGTGACATTGCTTGAACAAAACTTCACTCTTCCTTCTAATCTAATATACTTACTTATAGGAATAAGGTTTCTTCAAACTTACATCTGTAAAAATAAGAAATAGAAATAAAATCAATGTTGATTCTTGTCTCATTTTAGCATTAAGTAATAATCTCAGGTACATGAACTAATTTCACAGAAAAAAACCTCATCAATAATTGATGACAAGATTGTGAAGAGAAGGGAACCCTTGTGCATTACTGATAGGAATGTAAATTGATGCAGTCACTATGGAAAACAGTATGAAGGTTCCTCAAAAATTTAAAAATACAATTACCACATGATTAGCAAGCCCATTTCTGAGTATATATCTGAAGTAAATAAAAACAGTATCTTGGAACAGTCGTATGGATCAATGAGACAGAAGACAGAGCCCGGAAATAAACCCATACACCTATGTCAATTAATCTTCAACAAAGGAAACAAGAATATATACAATGGAGAAAAGACAGTCTCTTCAGCAAGTGCTGCTGGGAAACCTGGACAACTGCATGTAAATCAATGAAGTTAGAGCACACCCTCACATCATACACAAAAATAAACTCAACATGGCTTAAAGACTTAAATATATGACAGGACATCATAAGACTCTTAGAAGAAAACATAGGCAAAACATTCTCTGACATAAATCAGAGCCAGTTTTCTTAGGTCAGTCTCCCAAGGTAATAGAAATAAAAGCAAAAATAAACCAATGGGACCTAATCAAACTTACGAGCTTTTGCAGGGCAAAGGAAACCACAAATAAAACAAAAGGACAACTTATGGACTGGAAGAAAATGCAAATGATGCGACCAACAAGGAGTTAATGTCTAAAATATACAAGCAGCTCATATGGCTCAAACAAGAAACCAAACAACCCAATCAAAAAATGGGCAAGATATCTAAACTGGCATTTTTCTAAATAAGACATGGCCAATAGGCAGATGAAAAGATGCTCAACATCACTAATTATTAGAGAAGTGCAAATCAAAACTACAATGAGGTATCACTTCACTCTGGTCAGAATGGCCATCATCAACAAGTCAACAAATAATAAATACTGAAGAGGGTGTGGAGAGAGGGGAACCCTCCTACACTGTCAGTGGAAGGTAAATTGGTGCAGCCACTATGGAGAACAGTTATGGCAGGTGCTCAAAAAACTAAAAATAGAGTTAACATATGATCCAGCAATCCCACTCCTGGGCTATATCTGGAAAAAACTCTAATTCAAAAAGACACATGCACGCCACTGTTTATAGCAGCACTGCTTACAATAGCCAAGACATGGAAACAACCTAAATGTCCATCAGCATAATAATGAATAAAGGAAATGTGATATATATCACACACACACACAAATATATATATATATATATATTCAGGCTTCCCTGGTAGCTCAACTGGTAAAGTAAAGAATCTGCCTGCAATGTAGGAGACTGCGGTTAGATTCCTGGAGAAGGGATAGGCTACCCACTCCAGTATTCATGGGCTTCCCTGGTGGCTCAGCTGGAAAGAATCCGCCTGCAATGTGGGAGACCTGGGTTCAATCCCTGGGTTGAGAAGATCCCCTGGAGGAGGGCATGACAACACACTCCAGTATTCTTGCCTGGAGAATCCCCGTGGACAGAGGCACCTGGTGGGCTACAGTGCATGAAGTTGCAAAGAGTCGGATACAACTGAGTGACTAAGCATATATGTATATATAATGGAATACTACTCAGCTATAAAAAAGAATGAAATAATACTATTTTTAGCAACATGGATTGACCTAGAGATTATCATACCAAGTGAAGTAAGTCAGAGAAAAAAATTATCATATGATATCATGTATCAATAATTATATAAGGGGATGAAGATGTTAATTTAACATTACTATGGTAATTATTTTCCAGCATCCATTTCAAATCATTACATTGTACATGTTTTTAAAAATGTTTATTTATTTATTTTTGGCTGCATCAGGTGTTAGCTGCAGCATGTAGGATCTTTCATTGCGGCGTGAGTGTTTGTTGCGGCACACCAGTTTCTCTCTAGTTGTGGCCTGCAGGCTTCAGAGTGCCTGTGCTCCACAGTGGCTGTCCGTAGGCTCTCCAGTTCAGATGAACATGCTCAGCTGTGGCATTTGTGCTTAGTTGCCTGTAGTATGTGAAATCTTAGTTCCCTGATCAGGGATCAAACCCACATCTCCTGCACTGAAAGGCAGATTCTTAACCACTATATCACCAGGAAGTCCCGCATTGTACACGTTGAACTTGCATAGGTTATATGTCAATAATAGCACAATAAAACTCGGAAAAGTTTTTGAAAGGCTTGTTTTTTATTGAATGAGTGATCTATGTAATTGCCATTGTTGTTCACTCTTTGTGATCCTATGGACTACAGCATGGCAGGCTTCCCTGTCCCTCATTATCTCCCAGAATTTGCTCAAACTCATGTCCATTGAGTTGATGCCATCCAACCATCTCATCGTCTTCTCCTCCTGCCCTCAATCTTTCCCAGCATCAGGGTCTTTCCCAATGAGTCAGCTCTTCGCATCATGTGCCCTATATATTGGAGCTTCAACTTCAGCATCAGTTGTTTCAGTGAATATTTAGGGTTGATTTCCTTTAGAATTAAGTGGTTTGATCTCCTTGCAGCCCAAGGGACTCTGAAGAATCTTCTCCAGCACCACAATTCAAAAGCATCAATTCTTTGGCACTCAGCCTTCTTTATGATCCAGCTCTCACATCTGTACTAGAAAAACCATAGCTTTGACTATATGGATCTTGTTGGCAAAGTGATGCCTCTGCTTTTTAGTATGCTGTCGATGTTTGTCCTCTTGCCTTTGGAGTACCCTAAAAGCCTTCAACTTTTTATTTGCCTGGGTTAGGAGTTTCCGAGTCTTGTTTTGAGTCACCTTTCTTCAGATATTCACCTGAAAGCTCTCATCACTGTAAAACTTCTGCTTTCTTTTAATTGAAATACAGTTGTACAATATTATATCAGTTTCAGGTGTTCTACATAGTGATTTGACATTTGCATGCATTTTGAAATGGTCACCACGATAGTCTAGTAACCATCTGTCCCCATACAAAGTTATTACCATGTTATTGATCACATTCCTTATCCTGTGTATTACATCTCTGGTTATTTATTATATAACTAGAGGTTTGTACTTCTTAATCCCCTTCATCTACTTTGCTTCCCCCCCCCCTCCCCACAGGCAGCTACTCATTTATTCTCTGTAGCAATAAGTTTGTTTTCATTTTTTTGTTTGTTTTGTTTTTATAGATTCCACATATAAGTGAAATCATATAGTATTTGTCTTTCTATCTCTGACATTCATTAGCACAATACCCTTTAGATGCATCCATTTGTTGCAAATGGCAAGATTTCATTTTTTATGGCTGAGCAATATTCTACTGCATATATATATATATATCTCATCACATATATATATATATATATATATATATATCTCACATCTTCTCTCCAACACTTTGTTTGCTTCCATATCTTGGCTCTTACAAAGAGTGATTCAGTGAACACAGGGCTGCATATATCTTTTCAAATTAGTGTTTTTGTTTCCTTTGGGTAAATATCCAAGTGAAATTTCTGGGTCACATAACAATTCTATTTTTAATTTTTAAAGGAAACTCCATAGTGTTTTTCATAACAACTGCACAAATTTAAAATCGCACCAACAGTGCACAATGGTTCCCTCTTCTCCACATCCTGGCCAACACTTTTTATATGTTGTCTTTTTGATAATAGCAATTCTGACAGGTGTGGGATTATATCTCATTGTGATTTTTAACTTGCATTTCCTTAATAATTAGTGACATCGAGCATCTTTTGATGTGTTTGTTGGCCACCCATATGTCTTCTTTGGAAAACTGTCTATTCAGATTGCCCATTTTTTAATTGGGTTGTTTGATGTTCAGTTTTATGGATTCTTTGTATATTTTGGATATTAACCTGTCATTGGATATGTCGCTCACAAATATCTTCTCCTATTCAATAGACTCCCTTTTAATTTAGTCAATGGTTTCCTCTGCTGTTCAAAAGCTTTTTAGTTTGATTAAGTCCTATTTGTTTATTTTTACCCTTGTATCCTTTGCCTGAGAAGACAGATGCAAACAATGTAACTAAGATTGATGTCAAAGAGCATCCTGCCTGTTTTCTTCTAGGAGTTTAATGGTTTCAGGTCTTACATTTTATGTTTTTAATCTGATTTGTGTTTACTTTTGTAAGAAAGTAGTGTAAGAAAGTAGTTCAAAAGGATTCTTTTGCATGGAGCAGTTCAGTTTTCCCAATACCATTTATTGTAACACTTCCTTTCCTTAAAACATCCTCATGACTCAACAACATGACTCCTGACTGAGCTGCTGCATTCCCACCTCTATGGTTTCAGTCAGCTAGCTGATAGCTGAGATCACTGCAATCACCCCGGGGAAGGGCTCTTTGCCACAACTTAAGAAGTAACATGTACCATATACAGCCTCATTTACAGACTTGATCCTTGTATTTTTCACCTATGCTTAATTAGTGGCATCTGAGAGTGTCCTTTCTTCTAAATAGTTGGTCAGTTCAGTTCAGTCACTCAGTTGTATCCGACTCTTTGTGACCCCATGAATTGCAGCACACCAGGCCTCCCTGTCCATCACCAACTCCCGGAGTTCACTCAAACTCATGTCCAACAAGTCGGTGATGCCATCCAGCCATCTCATCCTCTCTCGTCCCCTTCTCCTCCTGCCCCCAATCCCTCCCAGCATCAGGGTCTTTTCCAATGAGTCAACTCTTCCCATGAGGTGGCCAAAGTATTGGAGTTTCAGCTTTAGCATCAGTCCTTCCAATGAACACCCAGGATTGATCTCCTTTAGAATGGACTGGTTGGATCTCCTTGCAGTCCAAGGGGCTCTCAAGAGTCTTCTCCAACACCACAGTTCAAAAGCATCAATTCTTTGGCGATCAGCTTTCTTCACAGTCCAACTCTCACATCCATACATGACCACAGGAAAAACCATAGCCTTGACTAGATGGACTTTGGTTGGCAAAGTAATGTCTCTGCTTTTTAATATGCTATCTAGGTTGGTCATAACTTTCTTTCCAAGGAGTAAGCATCTTTTAATTTCATGGCTACAATCACCATCTGCAGTGATTTTGGAGCCCCCAAAAATAGTCAGTCACTGTTTCCACTGTTTCCCTATCTATTTCCCATGAAGTGATGGGACCAGATGCCATGATCTTAGTTTTCTGAATGTTGAGCTTCAAGCCAACTTTTTCACTCTCCTCTTTCACTTTCATCAAGAGGCTTTTTAGTTCCTCTTCACTTTCTGCCATAAGGGTGGTGTCATCTGCATATCTGAGGTTATTGATATTTCTCCTGGCAATCTTGATTCCAGCTGGTGCTTCTTCCAGCCCAGCGTTCCTCATGAAGTACTCTGCATATAAGTTAAATAAGCAGGGTGACAATATACAGCCTTGATGTACTCCTTTTCCTATTTGGAACCAGTCCATTGTTCCATGTGCTGTTCTAACTGTTGCTTCCTGACCTGCATACAGGTTTCTCAAGAGGCAGGTCAGGTGGTCTGGTAGTCCCATCTCTTTTAGAATTTTCCACAGTTTATTGTGATCCACACATACAAAGGCTTTGGCATAGTCAATGAAGCAGAAATAGATGTTTTTCTGGAACTCTCTTGCTTTCTCCATGATCCAGCGGATGTTGGCAATTTGATCTCTGGTTCCTCTGTCTTTTCTAAAACCTGCTTGAACATCTGGAAGTTCACGGTTCACGTATTGTTGAAGCATGGCTTGGAGAATTTTGAGCATGACTTTACTAGCGTGGGAGATGAGTGCAATTGTGCGGTAGTTTGAACATTCTTTGGCATTGCCTTTTTTGGGATTGGAATGAAAACTGACCTTTTCCAGTCCTGTGGCCACTGCTGAGTTTCCCAAATTTGCTGGCATATTGAGTGCAGCACTTTCACAGCATCATCTTTCAGGATTTGAAATAGCTCAGCTGGAATTCCATCACCTTCACTAGCTTTGTTTGTAGTGATGCTTCCTAAGGCCCACTTGGCTTCACATTCCAAAATGTCTGACTCTAGGTGAGTGATCACACCATCGTGATTATCTGGGTCCTGAAGATCTTTTTTGTACAGTTCTCCTGTGTATTCTTGCCAACTCTTTTTAATATCTTCTGCTTCTGTTAGGTCCATACCATTTCTGTCCTTTATCGAGCCCATCTTTGCATGAAATGTTCCCTTGGAATATCTAATTTTCTTGAAGGGATCTCTAGTCTTTCCCATTCTGTTGTTTTCCTCTATTTCTTTGTAGTGATCACTGAGGAAGGCTTTCTTATCTCTCCTTGCTATTCTTTGGAACTCTGCATTCAGATGCTTATACCTTTCCTTTTCTCCTTTGCTTTTCACTTCTCTTCTTTTCACAGTTATTTGTAAGTCCTCCTCAGACAGCCATTCTGTTTTTTTGCATTTCTTTTCCATGGGGATAGTCTTGATTCCTGTCTCCTGTACAATGTCACGAACCTCCGTCCAGAGTTCATCAGGCACTCTATCTATCAGATCTAGTCCCTTAAAATCTATTTTTCACTTCCACTGTATAATCTTAAGGGATTTGATTTATGTCATACCTGAATGATCTAGTGGTTTTCCCTACTTTCTTCAATTTAAGTCTGAATTTGGCAATATGGAGTTGGTAGAGAAGTTTAAACAATAACTACCAGCAGTCACTTTGCAAAGGACCCTAAGAGGCTGATGCTTTTATTCAGTCTCCTGTTGCATCCTGAGTTCTTAGGGCCTGACGATTCTGTGGGAAGATCTTCACATCTGGGAGCCTACAGACCCAAATCTTTAGTAATGCAGCCTTTTGGCAACATCTACAAATAACAATGGGCTTCCCTCATTGCTCAGTTGGTAAAGAATCTACCTGGAATGCAAGAGACCTGGGTTTGATTCCTGGGTTGGGAAGATCACTTGGAGAAGGAAAATGGCTACTTACTCCAGTATTCTTGCCTGAAGAATCCCATGGACAGAGTAGCCTGGCAGTGATGCCATACAACCATCTCATCCTCTGTCATCCCCTTCTCCTCCTGCCTTCAATCTTTCCCAGCATCAGGGTCTTTTCTAATGAGTTCGCTGTTCGCATCAGGTGGCCAAAGTATTGGAGCTTCAGCCTCAGTGACATCAGACCTTCTAATCAATATTCAGTGTTGATTTCTTTTAGGATTGACTGGTTTGATTTTACATCCCAAGGGGCTCTCAAGAGTCTTTCCAACACCACAGTTCAAAAGCATCTATTCTTTGGTGCTCAGCTTTCTTTATGGCCCAGCTCTCACATCCACACATGGCTACTGGAAAAACCATAGATTTGACTAGATGGACATTTGTAGACAAAGTAATGTCTCTGCTTTTTAATATGCTGTCTAGGTTGGTCATAGCTTTTCTTCCAAGCAGCAAGTGTCTTTTAATTTCGTGGCTGCATTCACCATCTGCAGTGATTTTGGAGCCCAAGAAAATAAAGTCTGTCACTGTTTCCATTGTTTCCCCATCTATTTGCCATGAAGTGATGGGACCGAATGCCATGATCTTAGTTTTTTGAAAGTTGAGTTTTAAGCCAGCTTTTTCACTCTCCTCTTTCACTTTCATCAAGAGGCTCTTTAGTTCCTCTTCACTTTCTGCCATAAGGGTGGAAAGGGCAGTAGTAGCCCAAAGAAAGGTCTTCTCATGGCCATGGCAGAAGGGCAAGAGAGCAAGTCCAACTACTCAAGCACATTCAAGCCCTTGCTTACATCACAGCTCTATTGGTCAAAGTAAGTCACATAACTGAGTCCAAAGTTGAAGGGCGGAGAAGTATATTCTGTCTCTAGTGGACCTGCAAAGCTACATGGCATAGTGTGTAGATACAGGGAAGATGAACAATTTGGAATGACCACAGAAATTCCAGGCAGAGAAAGTGCAAAAAATGATCAAAGCAAGGAAGTATGAATGTATATGGATCATTTAGAGTGAGGTACGAAGAATAAAGAATGAAGTTAAATTTTAAAAAGTTTCTAGCAAAATTAAAAAAAAACAGTTTCTAGCCTTGAATGTTATGCTAAAGAATGTGAGCTTTCTTCTGCAGGTTCCAGGGAGCCACTGGGGTTTACAAGATTATATCTGGGTTTTAGACAAATTGAAAGCAAGGAGACAATTTAGTAGGCCAGTGTAATGGTCAAAGAATGCACAAAAGTTGGGTAGATATGAGATGTTTAGGAGATTTTAAGATATGTCCATAAATTATCTGATACACCTCCTTTCAAGAGGACTTTAATTGTCCTCTTTTAGTAAATATTAGGTAACTTGTCTCTACTGAATAGAAGATGGTAGAAGTGAGGGTGTAAAGCTTCTGAGACTAGGTTATGAAAGACACGCGGTCTCCTCCTCACTCTCTCTTGGGTTACTCACTCCAGGGAAGATAGCTGCCATATTATGAGGTCACTCAAGCAACTCAGTGGAGAGACCCATCTACACAGGAATTAGTACTTTTTTTGCCAATAGCCAGGGAAGAAGTGAGGCCTCCTGCCAATGGCCACTAAGTAAGAAATTTTTAATATCGATCCTGAAGCTCTAATCAAACCTTCAGATGACTACATCCTCAGCCAACATTTGACTGCAACCTCATGAGAGACTCTGAGCTAGAACCATCCACTTAAGCTGTTCATAGTTTATCACCCGTAGAAACTGAGTGAGATAACAAGTGTTGGCGGGCTCCCCAGGTGGCATGAGTGGTAAAGAACCCATCTGCCAGTGCAGGAGACACAAGAGACTCAGGTTTGATGCCTGGGTTGAGAAGATCTCCTGGAGTAGGAAATGGCAACCCACTCCAGTATTCTTGCCTGAAAAATCCCACGGACAGAGGAGCCTGGCAGGCTGCAGTCCATGGGATCTCAAAGAGTCGGATGTGACTGAGCACAAGGTACCTATTGTAGTAAGATGCTAAATTTAGGGATAATTTGTTATATAGAAATACATAAATGCTGCAGCTTAGATGTAGAAGGTGAGGGAAAAGAATAAGGCAACGATGATTCTTAAGTTTTTGGCTTAAGCCACTGAGTGGTATGATTTACTGAGAAGGAAAGAGACAGGTAAGGGTAAGTTTGAGGGACAGTGATAGAAGAAATAGGATAAAGAGTTTATTTTAGGACAGTTTAGGGAAATGAATTGTGTGCCCCCCAAAATAAAATTGATATGTTGAAGCCCTAAACCCCAATGTGACCATATTAGGAGATAAGGCCTTTAGGGAGGTAACTAAAGTTAAATGAGGTCATATGGTTGGGACCCTACTCGAATACGACTGGCATCCTTATTACAAGAGGAAGAGATACTAGAGCTCTCTTTCTCTCTCCTCATGTGTGCACAGAAAAGCGGTCATGTTGGGAAGCAAGAAGGTGGGAATTTTCAACTCGAGGAGAGAGAGTTCTCATCAGACACCAACCCTACTGGCACCTTGATCTTATACTTCCAGTCTCCAGAGCTGTGAGGAGAGAATTTTACGTTGCTTAAGCCACCCAGCCTGTGGTATTCTGTCATGGCAGCCCAAGCTGGCTAAAATACACAGGTTGAATTTGTCTCAGCAGGGCACTTACATTGTGGATATGTAGTGGTCAATTGGAAATACACATGGAGCTCAGAAAAGAGTTGTCCCTGTGGGAGTCATCTAATCACTGGCATTTGGAAGTGGATGAGAAAGATCATCCAGAGAGAAAAAGAACACAGAAAAGAAAGAGGAGAGCTAGGATGGAACAAGGAGGTGGGGACACATCCATGACTGAATGGTTCACTGAGGAACATAGAGCAATGACTTGGAAGGAGTTTCGGAAAAGTAAAAGTGAACTACAGCAGAACTGAAGGGAGGTTTCAAAGCCAGACAAGTTGATTAGCAATGCCAAGTGCTCGGGAAATTCATGTAAGAAGAGGATCAAGACAAGGCCGTTGCACTTTCTAATGAGGGGTTTGTTGCTAACCTTGGCAAGAGCAATTTAGTTGACTTCTGAAAAGCCAGCCTGTGGTGGGTTGTAGTAGCCACTGTGATGCACCACCCAGATCTCCCTTCAGTGAAAGATCTGTTGCTCAGCTGCTGGGAGGACTATCTGCAGAGTACCCAGCAGCCCCTTCAGAGATGGCTTCAGCTTCAGAGAGACCCCTTACCCAGAGGTCACACTTCTTTTCATGGAAGCATTCATCTAATAACTGATCTGTGTGGGAGCATAACGTTTCCCAGTCATCTCAGTTTTACTCAGGGCAGCTCTGAAGGACGACCTCCATCCGGAGAGCTCTGTGAGGTTGGCTGAGCAATCACTGAACCTGCATTATGGTCCTTCTCCAGAGAGAGAAGTGCTTCCTCTTCCTGCTTCAAGCCTGCTTCCTCTCCCTCCCTCCCACAGATGTTAATCCCCACATTCTACCTCTGTCTCAGACTCTGCTTCCCAGAGAACGCAACCTGAGACAAAGGTTAAGGAAAGACACAGAGGTTTCAAGCAGACTGCTCTTCCAAGGCCTCAAAGAGCTGAAGAAACATGGGCAGTAACCTGAGGGCAAGGACCTTGTGCTCCAAGCGTCCCTCTATATCAGGAACAGAGCTGGACACAGAGTAGGTGTTTTCCGCTTGGCTAGATCTCCAATTGGCAACTGGAAGACTCACCCCTCAGATGTTTTCCTTTCAAATATTTAAATGAAAGTATGGAGCCATAAAAATCTTTGATTGATTTGTTTTGCCCCCTCCCTGCCCCCTAACCCACTGCATGCACGCGCGCGCATGCACACACACACACACACACACACACACACACACACACACACACACAGGTCTTCTCATCTCCTAGAAATAACTGATCCCCTTTTAGCCTTTCCCTGGTTTAGGTCAGACAGTAAAGGTTATTACGCTGTCTATCTATTTCCCCTAACTAAGACGGTTATAGGGAAAGGAAAAGAGAAGGAGACAGATGACTGTCTAGAAGCACTTTCAGACTTGAACTACTTAAAACTTTTTCCTCAGGTGATAGGAATGCAGTCAGCTGGGAACAAACACATGGCTGGGTTGAAATGTCTAGGAGAATCATGGGGCAGGTCCAGACGGAAGCTATACCATTCTCAACAGCCCTCCAACATGACAGACCCCAAGTCTCCTCTCTTCAGAAAATGGGGCAGAAAAGAATGTTTAATGAGATGCATTGTGCTCACTGAAGAAGGAGCTTCCCCACTAAGGCTCCAACCCTCAATTCAAAGGGCTCCTTTTTCATAGAGTGCTCCAACTGGAAGCCAGTCACACAAGCTCTGACTGAAAGGAAGCTTGTGTGTGAGAGACATGCAGGGAGACAGGTGGGGACCATGGGTGTCATGATTACCCAGCACCAGAGCAGCAAAAGACAGGCACTGGGGCATTTTAGGAGGTGCAGGTGCTGACTGCAATCTGCCTAAGCCCAAAGTTAAGGGCTATGGAAAGATATAGGATTAAAAGGATACATGCAGGAAAGAAAACAGGAAGTATTTCACAGGACACTTGACATCACCCATGTAAAATCATCAATCTTCGGAAGCTTGTTAAGTGAAAGATAACAAGAAAAGAGCTGAGATATGAGAGGTGGCAAGATCAGTCAGAATGGCTGCTATCCAAAAGTCTACAAGCAATAAATGCTGGAGAGGGTGTGGAGAAAAGGGAACCCTCTTACACTGTTGGTGGGAAAGCAAACTAGTACAACCACTATGGATAATGGTGTGGAGATTCCTTAAAAAACTGGAAATAGAACTGCCATAGACCCAGCAATCCCACTGCTGGGCATACACACTGAGGAAACCAGAATTGAAAGAGACACGTGTACCCCAGTGTTCATAGCAGCACTGTTTATAATAGTAAGGACACGGAAGCAACCTAGATGTCCATCAGCAGACAAATGGATAAGAAAGCTGTGGTACATATACACAATGGAGTATTACTCAGCCATTAAAAAGAATACATTTGAATCAGTTCTAATGAGGTGGATGAAACTGGAGTCTATTATACAGAATGAAGTAAGCCAAAAAGAAAAACACCAATACAGTATATTAACACATATATATGGAATTTAGAAAGATGGTAACGATAACCCTGTATGCGAGACAGCAAAAGAGACACAGATGTATAGAACAGTCTTTTGAAATCTGTGGGAGAGGGCGAGGGTGGGATGATTTGGGAGAATGCCATCAGTTAGTTAGTTCAGTCGCTCAGTCGTGTCCGACTCTTAGCGACCCCATGAATCACAGCATGCCAGGCCTCCCTGACCATCACCAACTCCCGGAGTTCACTCAAACTCATGTCCATCAAGTCGGTGATGCCATCCAGCCACCTCATTCTCTGTCGTCCCCGTCTCCTCCTACCCCCAATCTCTCCCAACATCAGCGTCTTTTCCAGTGAGTCAACTCGTCGCCTGAGGTGGCCAAAGTATTGGAGTTTCAGCCTTAGCATAAGTCCTTCCAATGAACACCCAGGCTTGATCTCCTTTAGAACGGACTGGTTGGATTGAAACATGTATATTATCATATGTGAAACGAATTGCCAGTCCAGGTTCGATGCATGATACAGGATGCTCGGGGCTGGTGCATGGGGATGACCCAGAGCGATGATATGGGGAGGGAGGGGGGTTCAGAATGGGGAACACATGTACACCCGGGGCGGATTCATGTCAGTGTATGACAAAACCAATACAATATTGTAAAGTAAAAATAAATAAATAAATACATAAATAAAACTGAAAAAAAAAAGAAAGGTGGCAAGACAAGGGTGCGTTCAGGTTTAAACAGTTCCCCAGGAAATGTTGTGGGGGGGGGGGGTGGGAAAGGACACGCTTCAAACACTGTCCCAGTATAAGAGACTCTTCAAAATTTCTCTGATGGTGTTTTGTATTTGAGGTTAAGAGGATGCTATTCTAGAAAATACAGAGGACTTCCCTGGCAGTCCAGTGGTTAAGACTCCATGCTTCCAATGCAAGGAGCACAGGTTTGATCCCCGATCAGGGAACTAAGATTCCACATGCTACTCGGTGTGGCCAAAAAGTAAAAAAAACAAATAAAAAATACAGAGGTGCAATGGGCAGAGAAAGAGATGGTAAAGAAGTCAGAAAAGCTATAGAAGAAGGAATTGGAACACACAGGAATCTAAATGGCTGGATACTTTAAGTCAGTACAACTGGAAACGTAATGCTCATTTCCCCAACAATTGCCTTTAAGTAAAAAAGCTTCACACTATTCAAAAAAAAAGCCTAAACCAAAAAAAGAAGAAGAGATAATTCAAATCCAAGAATATAACTATATGTTTTGCAGCCACTCACTCCCACCTCCCACATGCTAACCTCATACTGGTTTAGTTTCCCCACATTAACTTTTTTCAGGTTCAAAAGCATTTTTAAATCTAAAGAGCAAAAAAAAAAAATAATGAAGATAGAAAGATAGCTAGAGGTATCAATCTGGATATGTATTATAGACTTAGAATCTATATATGCAGCAGGAAGGGTGAAAGAAATAGACTCCAAGGATATTCTTAAACTTCTGCTTCAAATTAACATCTCCTCCAAAATCCAGTGGTTTTCCACTGAACTACCATGTTACACTGTTTCATATCACTCTAAAATGGAATACTCAGATGACTGCAATGAGAGCAGATTCCA
Source organism: Moschus berezovskii (assembly GCF_049115385.1). NCBI lineage: Eukaryota > Metazoa > Chordata > Mammalia > Artiodactyla > Moschidae > Moschus > Moschus berezovskii. Next base: position 127,679,691 of record NC_142488.1, on the reverse strand, counting down.
ACATGGAACTTCCATCACCCCAGAGCCAAGATGCTCTTTCATCTTCTAGCAACCCACTCACTACTTTGTATTCAACCTCAACTACAAATTGTTCTGGCTCCAATATCCTTAGTTCTCATTGGTCAAACTGTGTACAGAACTGCCAATTTTTCATCCACTAACTCAGCACACTTTGATTGTGTGCTACTTCTGTGACAGGAGCCATGTCATGCCCTGGGAGTGCAGCAATGATGGGACCCAAGTTTCCACCTGTGAGCAGCAGGTCTCCAGATTGGGAGACCTTTAAGTGGACAGGCAACTAAAACATGGAGCAACAAGGTCTGTGGTGAGGGACACACAGATTACAAAAGAGGGACAAGGGAAGAGAATAAGGAGCCATGGAGGCTTCCTCTAGGAAGTGATGTCTGGGTTCCACTAAAGCCCAGCCTTTGCTATTGTCAACCATGAGCCCTGTGAGAGCAAGGACTGTTTGTCATGTCACCAGTGCATCCTTAGTACCAAGGAGAGTGGCTGACTCAACAAATGATACTCAGGATATATGCCTTTCTTTATAAAGGTTATAAGGGAAAGAATCTGCTTAAACAATTTTCTCCTTCCATTTTCATAGCAGAAAACATATTCATCATGGAGTGTGCTAAATAAATAAATGAATGGGGAAAACAAATATTTCAAGAATGAGACAGTTCAGTTCCATATCTGTCCAGAAGGACAGTTCTGTTTACTAAGCTTTGAGTGTTGGACTTGGGTGCTGGGGCTACGAGATGGGTTAGACACAGGCCCTGTCTTCAGACTGCTTGCTGTCTGCTGGGGTGACAATGCAGGATGACAGAAGAGTGATGACTCTGTGTCTTAAGGTCATTTGGGTGTGAAGACATCTTATCCATCAGCAGATATAAAGATGCATGAGTAAGGCAGATGTGGCCTTGGCAAAATGTTCCTTGAGACACTTCCAACTCCATGACAGCCTGGACACTTTCAGAGTAACTCCTCTCATTAGAAGAAATGGCAAGATATCAAGAACTTCAGCTTTTGTTCATATCAGTACTAGGATTTTAACTTTTTGGAGAAATCTGCTGAAAATGTATAATCATATTTCAAAGAATTCGAATCTTACACAGTCTGATTGCTTCAGTTTAAATTTTAACATAACTAATGCTCAAGCCGTGGTCATGTATGGATGTGAGAGTTGGACTGTGGAGAAAGCTGATCGCCGAAGAATTGATGCTTTTGAACTGTAGTGCTGGAGAAGACTCTTGAGAGTTCCTTGGACTACAAGGAGATCCAACCAGTCCATTCTAAAGGAGATCAATCCTGGGTGTTCTTTGGAAGTACTGATGCTAAAGCTGAAACTGCAATACTTTGGCCACCTCATGCGACGAGTTGACTCACTGGAAAAGAGTCTGATGCTGGGAGGGATTGGGGGTGGGAGGAGACGGGGATGACAGAGAATGAGATGGCTGGATGGCATCACTGACTCGATGGACATGAGTTTGAGTGAACTCCGGGAGTTGGTGATGGACAGGGAGGCCTGGCGTGCTGTGGTTCGTGGGGTCGCAAAGAGTCGGACATGACTGAGCGACTGAACTGAACTGAACTGAATGCTCAAGCCACTCTTGAAAGCAATGGCAGACTCCAGGGTGGAGATGAATGCATTTCTAGGACTAGAGAGTAGTGGAAGGAAGGGAAGGTTTGCATACGCTCATTGGAAATTAGAGTTTAAATATAGACTATGAGTTCTAAAGTCATTTGTCTTGGTATGTCATACACCATCCTAAGAAATCTAGACAGAATCTAGCCAAAATCTAGATGATAGATAAGCTAGGAAGGATGGCAAACTTTGAAGTATTGGGTTAACCAAAAAGTTCATTCGTGTTTTTCTGTATTATCTTATGGAAACATCCGAATGAATTTTTTTGCCAACCTAATACATTGGCTATGAGCCTGATTCAGGCTAGAGTTGTGTTTTGCTTGGTCATCACAGCATTTAAAAAATCAAAAGGAAGAAGACTTTGAAAGCCTTTAGCTACAATCAGCTCTCTCTGGTTTGCCACGACTCTTACCATTTCTTATTGTCTCACCCTCACCCACTCTGCCTGACCCTTGAGAAGGCATTTGGCTCTTTGACGTAGTGGCTTTTTGTTCCCGTTCAACAGCTAAATGAGAAAATGCTTCAAGCTGGCACTATAGAACTCTTTGGGGAAAACTGTACGAGTGCCAGCAGGTGAGCAAGTGCCAACGAGAGGAGCTGAGATTGTGACCATGCTAATGCTCAGTTGCTAAGTTGTGTCTGACTCTTTGTGACCCTATGGACTGTAGCCCGCCAGGTTCCTCTATCCATGGGATTTCCCAGGCAAGAACACTGGAGGGCTGGAATCTTGCCCTAGCTCCTCATTGCTCTATATCTTGGGCCCCTCATTTGCCAGCACTGTCCCTTACCGCTGCCAGAGTCCTAGAAGTGAAGGTGGACCAAGAGGACCACTCCCTCCAAAACCTGCTGTGTTTCCACTTCCGGGATGGGAAACCTACTTCCGGGATGGGAAACCTACTTCCGGGATGGGTCCTTCCTCATTTTCCATCCCCAGCAACTGGAGAAGTAGAACAACACAAAAACAGGAGAAAGACAGTTCTGGCATTGCTTAGGGGGACAGAGGGGAGAGACAGAATCAAGAGCACAGAGTGTAATGGAAAAAGGTGAAGAGGAAACGAGGAAAAGTAAAGCAAGGAAGAGGAAGTGCAAAGAGAACTTGAGATAGGCCCGGTGATTATGAGTGGGCAAAGGCTTCTCTATCCCTCCCCATTCAGAGTCCCAACATTGGAAGGTGCTGAGAGTATCTACTTGGCACAATCTTCTTCCTATGCCGAGGAAGGAAAGGAGGTTAGGAGACAAGTGACTTGCTTGAGGTCACACAATGAGTGAGTGACTTGCTGAGCTGCACCTTGAACTAAGGTGGCCTGTAATTTTCCAAGCTCTTTTCACTCACAGTCATGCAATAGCAGGTGGAGTTGCTTGGGGGTAAGCATTTCCTCCTAGCTGTCTGTTCCAAAGTCAACATTTCCTTACTTTGGAGTATTGGAGGGCACATTCATCCAAGTGTAAGCCTCTAGGATCTGTCAGTCACTGTACTTGACCCTGGAGATGCATCAGCAAGGAAATAGGGTCTATTCCACTGCTGGACACAGACTATGTGTGTAGGAGCTCCTGGCCAACTGTCTAGGGAGTGCTACCCAACAGAGCCGGAATCTGAGGCACAATTGTGAACCACGTGTGTAATTTTTATTTTCTGGTAGCCCTATTTAAAAAGTGAAAAAAAAAGCACAGCTGAAATTATTTTAGTAATGTATTTAACCCAGAATCATTTCCACATGTAAAACATGAAAATTATTACCGAGATATTTAGCATTTTTTTTTTTTGTAACCAAGTCTTTAAAATCTAGTGTGCATTCCCTGCTTACAGCACACCTCAGTTTGGGCTAGCCACATTTCAAGTGCCCATGTGACTAGTGACCACAGTGCTGGACTGGGCAGGCCTAGAGTGAGTGTCAGAACCTACTCCTAAACACCTAACTCTGCTAAATGCCAGCTTCATCTGTCTGGGGCTTCAGAGTCTATGGAGCTTATGAGTCCACAGCTTGGCCACATAAAGCTGGGAAGTGAAATGGAGGGGACAGAGGAAGGCTAAGTATGTCATGATTTTGCCTATTCACAACACATTCTAAGCTACTCAGCAAGTGAACAAGTGTACATCCACAGCTACAATGACTTTGTCGTCATTTTAGAAACTTCATTCCAGTTGAGTGGAGTAACAAAATTAGCGGTGGCCCTGCTCGCGGTGGCCCTGCTCGCGGTGGCCCTGCTCTTTGTGTTAACCAATCTACTATCTGCTCTAGACAGAAACAAGAAAATCCAATTCAAGCAACTGCTTCAGGTGTTCACACCAGTATATAAATTACTCACTGGGGGAAAACCAAAATTTTACTGTGGGTTGAAAAGGCCTGAGGAACACAAATCTGTCAACAGACATGACAGTGACCTTCTTGCATCTGAGGGTTCCCCAAGGTCACTAGACTGAGCACGGGAGAATGTTAAGGGTCCACTCGAACTTAAGCAATCTGGCCTGGCCCCGGGACCTCAGCCTTCCGTAGTGGACAGTGTCTCAAGGCTTTTTTTCCTCAACAATTTCTACTTACAACCCAGTTGCTGTCTGGATCTATCAGCCCAAGAACACTGTTTCCATTGTTTGTTTCTACTGTTTCCACCATGCAAGCTGAAATGTTGTTCTCAAAACAGCTCTCAAGCTGGATAAGGCAAAAAGTTAGCATCATAGAATCTTTTTGAAACCAGGGTTTGAGGATCCTAGAATATGAACATTAAATTCTAAGTGGGTTCAGATTTCATTTTGTTTCTAGGATCCTATCCTGTTAGAGCAAGAAGGGACTTTAGAGGTGATCTAGTTCCATTTCTACTCCTTTGTATTACAGATGGAGAAACTGAAATGCAGAGACAGGAAGTGACTGGACTAAGAACTCACTGGAAGGTACTAAGACCAAGGGCATTCAGTGTCATATTCAGTGATCCTTACAGCATTTACAGCTGCTTCCTGATTTTGAGAAGGCAAAAGTGTTTCAGGATATCACGGACATACAGCAAACATCAGCTCTTTATTCAGTGGATACTCTGACCTCAACCTCATACCTGAGGAATCAAGATTTTCAAGGTCGTTTTTCCAGTCCTGAGATACTTTTACTTTTTGGACTATACACGGCTATAAAGTATACCAACATGTCCTCTCTTGCTCTCTTTGTTTTTACTTTTAAGAAATAGACTTTTTTTTTTTTTTGCATTTTCTAGATCTCCACTGGAGCCCCATTCAATTGAGATTATATCCACCGTTCTTGCCTTTACCTACCATTTGTTAAGTGTTAAGTTGCTTCAGTCCTGTCCGACTCTTTCCAACCCCTCAGACTGAAGCCCACCAGGCTCCTCTGTCCATGGGACTCTCCAGGCAAGAATACCGGAGTGGGTTACCATTTCCTTCTCCAGGGATCTTCCCAGCCCAGGGATCAAACCCGCATCTCTTTTGTCTCCGGCATTGACAGGCGGGTTCTTTACCACTAGCGCCATCTGGGAAGCCCCTAGTTACCATTGTCACCTCCAAATCTGCCAATAGCGTTTCACAGTGACGAGTGCGCCCTCTGCTGACTAAATGTCTGTCCTGCACTCATGTCTGCATAATTCACACTCGCACATTTGGATCCTCAGCTACATGAGAGATACAGAAACACAAACAAGACATGAATGAGGGTTTCCTCATTTCTTATCAAGAATCCACACATATTTTTGGTCAAATCAATGTTTTGTTACTCCTAGTCAGCTCTTATCATGAGAAAACTATTATTGAAGAGGCTACCAAGTTTTGATTTTCTACAGATCCTGCCAGAAAAGTACATTTCTAGCATTTGCTGTCCTTCCACCCTATACAACAAGTTCACATGTATAAACAGTGCTTTCAACATGTGGACTGTAACTCAGCACAATAACAAGCTTTTAAAATAGAACTTAAAAGGGGCCCCTTTCCTGGGAGTATGAAAAGTAATTAGAAATACATTTTGAGTCCTTCCTAGATCCCCAGGTCTCCTGGGGCGTGCTTTAGGACATGTCACTTTTCTCACACGCCTCCTCCTGCCCTCCCGCCACCAAAGCTGCCTTGGGAGCCTCTCATACTCAAGCCTTTTCAGCTGGAGGCCTCCCAGAGCTCTCCCAGAATTGTTTTCCATAGGGGCCTCTCCGTTCCCACTCTCCCTTCCTTCTTTCCTTTCTTCTTTCTTTCCTTCCTTTCTTTTTTCCCCTCTTTCCTTTCCTCCCCCCCTTCCTTTCTTCCTCCCCTCCATCCTGCCTGAGAGTAAGAGAGGCACCTTCAAGGCAACCGCGCAGGGTTGACACTGGAACGCATTTGCTATCTGCAGCGAAGTGTAGATACCACAGAGGAACAAACACCAACCCATATGGAAGTCGCTCAGACTTCATTGATGAAGCTTAGATCTAGTTGGAGGGTAGAGGTCTGTACCTCTTGATTGTCTGCACATTCTCTCAAACCACCTGGGGGATTGGCACATCCTGAGTTCTGCTTGCGGAGAAGGCAATGGCAAACCACTCCAGTATTCTTGCCTTGAAAATCCCATGGATGGAGGAGCCTGGTAGGCTGCAGTCCGTGGGGTCGCTAAGGGTCGGACACGACTGAGCGACTTTACTTTCACTTTTCACTTTCATACATTGGAGAAGGAAATGGCAACCCACTCCAGTGTTCTTGCCTGGAGAATCCCAGGGAAGGGGGAGCCTGGTGGGCTTCCATCTATGGGGTCGCACAGAGTCGGACACGACTGAAGTGACTTAGCAGAGTTCTGCTTGGGATTCTGACTTCACTGTAGTTAGATTCTCCGTGAAGAGTCAGGGATGAGAGGACAGGAAAGCTGTTTCAAAGAGGTTTAGAAGGAGAGGGAGAGAGAGGTCAAGGGATGGCTCAGGATAAACCTCAGGTTGAAGCAGGAAAAGAAGCAAAATGAAACCACCAGACCGAGAGGGTGAAATAAATCCAAGAGAATCCAGGAGGAAGAATGCTGAACAAAACCCTACTTCCTATTCAAACCCCGGGAGGCCTTGTGCAGAGACAGAATAATTAAGGCCTTCCCCAGATGCCAGTCCAGTTCACACCTTTGCTACAAGTGGCCAGTGTCAGCCACCTTTAATTCCTAGCTAAGCAGCCCGTGGCCACTGCTTCTGAATGTAAGTGAGGGAGACCCGAAACCCAGTTAGAAAGGACAATTGCTAGAATTCAGTTCAGTTCAGTGGCTTAGTCATGTCAGACTCTTTGAGACCTCATGGACTGCAGCACACTAGGTTTCCCTGTCCATCACCAACTCCCCATGCCTACTCAAACTCATGTCCATCACATCGGTGATGCCATCCAACCATCTCATCCTCTGTTGTCCCCTTCTCTTCCCACCTTCAATCTTTCCCAGCATCAGGGTCTTTTCCAGTGAGTCAGTTCTTCGCATCAGGTGGCCAAAGTATTGGAGTTTCAGCTTCAGCATCAGCTAGAATTCATGTTGACAATAATTCAAGGTATGGGCTCAGTGTGTGTGTGTGTGTGTGTCTGTGTGTGTGTAGGGTGAATCAAGATACCTTAGGAGATGACAGGCAAATAGTTGAATACAATGGCTAACACAAATTCTCTCTCCAATTTAATTAGAAGCTAGAAAAGATCATCAAGAAAAAGTTTAGCAGCACCCGTTACTGTTGAGAAAAACAGCCCTAGACTGAAGAAAGGAGTACGTCAAGGCTGTATATTGTCACCCTGCTTATTTAATTTATATGCAGAGTACATCATGAGGAACGCTGGGCTGGAAGAAGCACAAGCTGGAATCAAGATTGCTGGGAGAAATACCAATAACCTCAGATATGCAGATGACACTACCCTTATGGCAGAAAGTGAAGAGGAACTCAAAGGCCTCTTGATGAAAGTAAAAGAGGAGAGTGAAAAGGTTGGCTTGAAGCTCAACATTCAGAAAACAAAGATCATGGCATCTGGTCCCATCACTTCATGGGAAATAGATGGAAAAACAGTGGAAACAGTGTCAGACTTTATTTTTTGGGGCTCCAAAATCACTGCAGATGCTGATTGCAGCCATGAAATTAAAATACGCTTACTCCTTGGAAGGAAAGTTATGACCAACCTTGATAATATATTAAAAAGCAGAGACATTACTTTGCCAACCAAGGTCCGTCTAGTCAAGGCTATGGTTTTTCCCGTGGTCATGTATGGATGTGAGAGCTGGACTGTGAAGAAAGCTGATCGCCGAAGAATTGATGCTTTTGAACTGTGGTGTTGGAGAAGACTCTTGAGAGTCCCTTGTACCGCAAGGAGATCCAACCAGTCCATTCTGGAGGAGATCAATCCTGGATGTTCATTGGAGGGACTGATGCTGAAGCTGAAACTGCAATACTTTGGCCACCTCATGTGACGAGTTGACTCACTGGAAAAGACTCTGATGCTTGGAAAGGTTGGGGGCGGGAGGAGAAGGGGACGACGGAGAATGAGATGGCTGGATGGCATCACCGACTCTGTGGACATGAGTTTGAGTGTACTCCGGGAGTTGGTGATGGACAGGGAGGCCTGGCGTGCTGTGATTCATGGGGTCGCGGAGAGTCAGACACGACTGAGCGACTGAACTGAACTGAACTGAGACTGAAGAAAAGAGCACGTTGGGAGTGGGCTGGTGGTGTGTGTGAGGTGAAGCTGAGAGTTGGTGGCGGCTGCCCCCTTTCCGGAGGAGGTGGAAGCTTATCCCAGCCGCAGCCCCCAGACGATCAGGGACAGTTAGAGAGGGGGGCAGCTCACCCCCACTCCCCAGGACACGCCACGCCTAAAACTTTCTACTTTTGTTCCTTTGATGAGAGGTTTCCTGGATCTGGCAACCAGTGGCGACCGGGGGGTGGGGTTGGGGCGTGTATTTGTGGGCCCTGGGAATATGTGTGAGAGCAGACATCCCAGGCTACTAAGAGATGAGACTGTGTCTTCCTAATTTGTGGAGATCGGCTTGAATTGTGCCCGGTGAAGCGGGGCCAAACGGATTAGTTTTTAACAGCTTTGTGGGGGTGTCACTGGGAACTTCGGGTCCAGTTTCTTTGCGAGAAACAGTGAAGTGTGCCAGGTGCTGTACCAAGAGGTGGAGATCTCCGGTCACTGCGTTTGACTTTGGGCTCGGGTCAGGATTTTCGGTGCCACGCTCCCCACTCCGCAGACCCGCTGCCCCTCACCGCATCCTCTGAGCCTGGAGGGCGCTGGCGTGGTCCTAGACCTCAACCCCGGCACCCTCTCCCCCGCCCGGTCTACCTGTAGCTCTGGGTCCCTGGAACCCCGGGCTGGGCCGCTTAATGAGTGGATTGTGCAGCTCTCTCTGTTGATCTAATACGAGTGCACCGTGAATGCTGAAAAATAAATAGAAGGACCGAACATACGATTCTCCGTAGTGAAAAGTCTTTTCGAATAAATAAAAAAAGGCAGAGTTTTCACTGTTGAATGTAAATTCCTTTGCAGTGGAACGAATCATTTCAAGGATAGTTCACGTTGTCCTAACAACGCGGGTGAATGGCCAGGGTCCTTCTTTTTGTTAAAGATATGTTTTCTTTCTTTCAGTCAGAACTGATGATGATACCTCTTTCACGCTCTGTCCTCCGGGATCGTAAATCTCCACTCCCAGCTACCCAAATCGAACTTTCAGATGCCAAGCCCCCGCGGGTGACCGCTTCTCAGGCGGGACCCGCGAGCACCCGGCTTCCCGCCCCCCAACCGGACCCACCCCCCGCCCCGGGGGCTCCCCGGGGCCCGCCGGCTCCCACCTTCGGGCCTTAGGGGGCGCTGCAGCCGGGGGGAAGGGGAGTGGGCCTCCTGGACTGGGGGTGAAGCCTCGTCCTGGGGCGCACAGGCTGCAACGTCCAACTAAGCGGGACGCCGCGACTCGCGTACCTTCAAGGCCCCTGTCAATCCTATCCTGGCCCCAGGAATGTGAAAAGTGTGCACAAAGACTGCACGCCCCTCGTGCGCGATTGTCAGCTGCTGGTGCCCACTTACTGGGGAGAAAAGGTCATTCCGAAACCATCCTGGCCAGCCAAACCTCTCAAATCTAACTTTTCTTTCTTCCCCCAACCGGCGCCTCCCGCCACAATCCCGAAGACCTTTGCGGCCCAGACCCCCCTACTTCCCAGCCCAGTCCTCGACCCCCCAGCCTCCGGGCCGGCGTTTGGACCGAAGCCGATGGGGGCAGAGGGACAGGCAGGGGATTCGCGGCCCCAGAAAGTGTGCTTGTGACCTTGGGCTGAAGAAAGTTGCTCCCAGTTCACCCACTCATGGCAGAGGGGGCTTCAGACGGCCGGACAGTCCCTCTAGGGTCCCAGAAATGACGATCCTGCGGCAGGGGCGGCTAGCTGGGGTTCCCCGTACCGAGGCGAGGGCGGCTGCCCCCACCCCATCCTCTGCGTCCCGGGGAAAAAAATAACGAGGAAAGGGCTCCGCCGAGACAAAAGGAGAGGTACTTCGGTCGGGGCCGGCCGAGAGCCCCCGAAAGGGTGGGCCTGCGAGTGGCGGACCCGGACAAAAGCGTGGGGAGCGAGCTTCCCCAGAAGGAGCAGCACTCGTTCCACCCGGGACAAGGCGGCGCTTCTGGCGCCCCGGCCCAAGGCGGGTCCCGCTTGCTGCTCGGGGCCGGGCGTCGGGACGCTGACCCAGTCGGAAATGTCCAAGGGGAAAGCAAGGGACGGGTTCCTCCGCGGGGTTTCGCGCCAGGTCTGGCCCCTCGGGAAGAGAAGGTAGCCGTGATCGGACCCCAGCGGTGACCATTCGCGTTCGCCCGGGTTTTCAACTTGCCGCCACCTCCGCGGAGAACCGGCCTGCACCCCGCGGGCGGTCCAGTCCCCGGCGCAGCTGCCCCAACGTGGGTGGAGGGGCTGGGAGGGCCACCCCTCGTCCCTGCAGCCGGGCTCGCGGGTCCGAGCAGCTAAGGCCCGCGTGGCAGAGCCGCCCCCCCGCCCCCCACGCCCAGCTTCACCCCGGCCTCGGGCGCCCGGGGACCTGGACGAGCGGCTCCCGGACCCGGGAGGAAGCAACTCGCGGAAAGTTCATCAGGCGGGCTACTCCGAGGAACTTGGAGCCAGCCGCTAGCTCAGCTCAGGCCTTGATTATTCAGACGAGTTCCTCTTTCTCAAAAAACAAAACGAAACAAAAATCCCAAACTCCAGCCGCCGACTGTGCTCAGCCAACTCCGAGGCACGCGCCGGGCCCGGCGGCCGGTTCTGCCCTGGCCCCCACGCCCTCCAGCCTAAGTTACTGAGCAGAACGTTTTTGGAGGACTCTGAGGGCAAACTGGGCAAGGTTTTTCTCGAACTTGCCTTCTTCCCGAAGAGCCGGGCTGGGCAGATGGCAAGAAGTAGCCAGGACAAGTATTGGCAAGTCGCTGCCAAGGGTCCTTCCGGCCTCAGTGTCTGCATCTGTTAAGGGGGAGCAATATTACCCTCTGCTGGGATAGAAGGAACTAACTGTGGCTCAGCAGGTGTTCAGAAAACTCTGATTCCTTTTCCGCACCCCGCCAGCCCCAGCTCCTTAACTAGCCAATTTGGCTAGAAAGGCTTGAAAAGGAAAGCCGGCTTGAGCACCGAAAGAACCTTCGTTGTCCAGATTCTCCGCTGCGGGATGGGCCCGGGGCCCCACACACCAGACCTACCCCCCCGCCCCTCTCTCGCTCAGCGTCCTGGCCTCTGGCCTTTGGGCCGGGAAAGTGGCTTAGAGGCCGGCGTCGAGACTTTGGGAAGAGGGGGAACAGAATCGAGCGGCTATAGCCTGTGCGATCTCGGCAACTCCGGGGCCGCTGGCGGCCGTGCCTGACACTGAACGGCGCGTCCCCGGCTCCCGGGGCCGGGCGGGGCGCGGCCGCCTGCAGTTCGTTTGGCCGGACTCGGGGGGGCTCGGCCGGCGGGCGGGCGGGAGGCGAGATCCCGGAGGCTCCTTCCCGCCACAGCGTCTACTGCGGAGGTAACATCTGTGCCCACCCCTCCTCACCACCCCCTCCGCCCGCCACGCCACTTACATATATATGTGTTTTTTTTTTTTTTTTAAGAAAGAAAGAAAACGAAAAAGCAACCTTCCTTTCCTACATAATAGACGCACCAGGGCGCCTTTCACTTGGCCAATCTCAGGAGTTTCATATGAACTTCATTAAATCAATTACTCGGTGAACACATCACAATTTATTTGCAATTAGTATCAAAATGTCTTACTTTTCTTAATAGGTCGGAGCAGATGTAGCTACAGAAGGGACAACGCGTTTTCGTGAAATCTATCTCTTGCAACACATTAAATCCTCCGGTCAGAAGAGAAGGAGAAATTCAAAGGCAGTGTAGAGGTGAAGAGAGAAATCAAGCTGGAGACCTTGCAAATGAGATCCGTGCAGGTGTTGGAGCAGCTTGCGTTATAATTATATCTAGCGAAAATGTTGCCTTTATTATCCGTAATGATCGAACAAAAGTCACCATAATTAAATGTCTGGTTTTCTCTGATGACTGAGAGGTGCATGTCTGAAAGGCGCCGAGTACAGCGAGGGACTTCAGAAATGGTTAACAAGACGCCCCGTTCTTTGAATAGTGGCTTTGTCTTATGGGGGTGGGGGGAGGAGAAGAGACGGAGCGAGAGAGAGAACAGTTATCTAATTTTCATTGCCCCAAACCAGAGATTTATTGATTGCGACAACAGTTTTATTGTACTCGGGGAGGGGGTTGCTGTAGGTTTATAGAAACTGATTTACTTTCGTTTGGAAGTAAAATCATATGCAACAGTCTCCCCGTTGGAAGGTTGGACCTCAGCTCCTGTTAATACCATTAGTGACACAGGATCGAATTTCAAATGAAGCCTGGTGACAATTACAGACGGAAACAGATGCCCTTGGAAATTTAGGTCAAGTGTTCAAGATTCTGGTTTCATGGTCAAGGTTGTCTTGGGGGTAACCTTGAGGAGACGCTCATAAATCTATCCTCCTCTCCGAACTGGGGATGCGCCTTCCAGTGGGAGTGATATGGAGAAGGGGAGGGGGCAGAAAATTTATTTAGAGGGTCCTCAGGTCACCGAAAACAGAAGAGGCTGAAGTGTGGTAAAACCGGGCAAGTGTGCTGGGCGGGTAGCCTTAGTGTGTGTGGTGGTGCGGGGGGTACCAGCCTGGGGGTACCGCGGGAAAGAACGACTGCCCCCGGGACTCCCGCATCCACTTACTAGTCCCGAGCAGGCAGACCTGGAGGCTGGCCCTTAGCCTCCGAGACCTTTTTTATTTTTTTTAACCCATCTGCAAAATGGGAATCAGGGTCCCGCCTGGTCTTGCTGGAAGGGTGGTGGCGAGGATTGAGGGTGATAACGAGTTTGAAAGCGACCAGGCTTTCAAATGGAAGGTATTATTCTGAAAGTGCAGCCTCCTTCCTTTGCATTTTAATCACTTGCCCCTCAGCTCTGTGAAAAAGGCGTCGTGTCTCTTCCCTCCTGCCCGCGGGAACCTTCCCCCAGAGCTGTCAGCTCCGGCTTCCGCGGCACCAACGCCTTCGTTCAGGGTCGAAAAACATGTTGTCTTTTCTCCGGTTCCCCATCCCAACCGGCGTCTCTAAGCGTGGCAATCTTCGGGGTTTACATCCCTCTGGTGGGTGTTTTCCACTTGACAACTCTTTTAAAGACATAGAACCATATTTTATTTACTGCCTACTATAAATTATTTACTAGCAGTCTGAGGTAATTCCATTAAAGCCTCACGGTTTGTTTATACTAAATAGTTATCTGGGGACTCCTGGCTCGCCTTCGAGCTGCGAGGATCCGGGGAGGTGGAGACGGTCTGCTCGGGCAAGAGAGGCCCCCGGAAAGGAGAGGGTCCAGGGGCAACGCAAAGGGTCTTCTGTCTCTTGAGGATTCATTAAAAATTAAACACAATCTGATAATCGTCGTTTCTGCTCGGTGCGAGGTGTTACTGCCCCCACTACCCCTCCCATGCCCCCCGCGTGCACGGGCTCACCCTTGAGAGCAAGCAGACTTCGTCCTAGGAACTAACTCGGCGGTGGCATCAATCCGATTTGGGGAGGGTGGAGGGTACAGCTGTGGGTGGGGTGGGGAGAAGCAGGGGGCCATTCCAGGGATGAAGGGAGGAGGAGGGGAGGGGAAGGCCGGCCCTCTTTGCCGCGGTTGCTGCGGAAAGCATGCAAACCCTGCGAACTTTGCCTCTGGTCCCCTCCCCCAACGCGTGTACCGCAGGCAGAAAAGAGGGACTAGAAAAAAATCAGCCTGAGGGAAGGCACTGGGCTTTAGAGGCTGGCTGCACGCGCACATCTGTGTCTTCCCTCGCCAAGATCTTAGCACTGGCCTGCTGAGTTGCTGCTTTCTACTTTTCTGACCCTGAGTCTTAACGCGTATATAAAACAACTTACTTCTGTCTCTCAACTTAGGGACCTCTCTGGAAATACCAAACACCCCAGGAAATATATTGGCCTTTAGGGGAGGGAGGGGGGATTCAGCCAAACAACTGTAAATGAATTTTTTGCCTGATCTGGCTGCCATAAGTTATGTTGGCCTTGGAAGGAAAGTTGGGGGGGGGATTTATCTGTTTCTGCTGAAGGCTTTTTCAGAAGGGGCTCTGGAGGCATGGAGTAATGGTGTGTAAGTTTCCCACCTGGTTTTGCAGACGAGGATTTCAGAATGGTCGGGTTATTGCCCTAACACAGGAAGAGATAAACAAGACACCTGGACAAAAAGTCAGTTGTCTAAAGCGACTGGGAAGTGATCTGCAATAAATAGAAAGGTCACCATATTTCATAGATTTTTCTCTTTTTCTTTCAGCTGTGAGATGCAAGGTAGGAGGAAAAATCATATTGGTCTCAGTGAGTGAGAGACCTACTGCTGTTCATTATAGAGCTGAAGAACTGGAACTGACAAACATTCAGGATACAGCTTTCATTCTCAGTAGTTAGGTTCACCAATAATTTAAAATTCAATGACATATTTTTAATATTCTCGGTTTATATTTTCTGGTAATTTGGTTACCTTTATTAACTTAAATCCTGCTTTATCAAAAAGGAGGAGAAAATTGTAATATGTATAAATACTTAAGTATACAAACATGAAGGAGGCATTTTATGGTGATGGAGATGCAGGTTAACCCTGTGAATGCCAAGTTGAATGTGTTATGTAACCACTATATTTCAAAATATTTCAATACCCACATGTATACATTTTAAAAAGTAGAGGTGCAATTTATATAACAAAATTAACCATTTACACTTGAACAATTCAGTGATATGTAGTACATTCACAAATCTGTACAGCTACCACCGCTAAGTTACAACAGGTTCATTGAAGACTGTGATGATGATCACACAATGACGTAAATGTACTTAATACACCTGAGCTGTACACTTTAAAATGGTTAAGATGCTGTCTTTTTTTTAAAATTAACTTATTTTTACTATGAAATTCAATCCTAATCCAATCATACAAAAATACCTACTAAAAAAAAAACAAACAGAAAATGTAACCCAAACCAAACCAACCAACAAAAAAATGTTCAACCCCAAATAAAACCTTGTACCCAGTAAATCATGACTCCCCATTCTGCCCCACTCCAAGCCCCTGGCAGATCTTTTTTATTGGTGCTGGTATTTTCTTCAGCAGCAAAATTTCTGTCTGCTACTATTTCCTTAAAATCTATGTCATCACATTCTATTCCATACATCTAACTACAGATACAAAGAGGGGATAAACGACATAATCTGCTTATTTGTATTTGTTCTAGAAGCCAATAGAAGGTTTCCAGATTGGTATTTGCAACTGGGTCTTTTTAATGAGCGAGTGGATCCCTGGGCAACACATACAAATACTTTGTTAGTCATTGTGGGAGGGACATGAGTTTGAGGCAACAGTTAATCTTGCTGTCATCAATAGAAAGTGGATTAGCATGGTATTTTCTCTTTTGAAATGTAATTCATAAAGTTTAACAAAGCAATAGTTATCATCAACCTTTTGGGAAAAAGAGTGCTAAGATGAGATTTTTTTGCAAACCATTTGTTTCTGGGCATCAAAACTGTGCCCTGAATTCACAATTATGGAAAAACTTTGTGAACAGCTTACAATTGTCACAGTCCCATCTCCTTGGTCTTGTGTGTGCTGACGCATTCATTTATTTCACAGGGTTCACCACAAAGACGAAAGAAAATATGACTGTGGCTAAAGAATTTTAATCAAAATGGAAGCTACTATTCATGTAACTAGGACCACAGGGTTCGAGGCCATTGGAGAAGCTATTTCTGTAAGATGGCAGCAAGAGGTCAGGACTGGCCCAGAGTTGTGAGCTCGGACAGATTTTTGAACCCTATCCATCACTGTGGATTAATGGGAATGAAAGGAGCAAAGAATATGTTGGTGAACAAAAACATGGGTGGTCAGTTCTGTAGTTCAACTTTGTGCGTTATTCTGTTTGAAGAATGATAACTTTCAAAAGAGTTAGCTGATTTTGACCCGTGTTGTTAGCAAAAGTGAGTTAGCAAAAGGCATATTTTACATTTAATGTTCAGATTAGTTTGTCATGAGGGGAAAACAAAAAGTGGCACTTAAAGAAATTCCATTCCTCCTAATACATTCCTCCAATGAAACCTATTTCCTTTTTCCCCCCACTATCGACATTTTGGGCTGCTTAGTGAGTTAGTATTTATGAAAGTGTGAAAGTGTTAGTCACTTAGTCGTGTCTCTTTGTGACCCCATGGACTGTAGCCCACCAGGCTCGTCTGTTCATGGAATTCTCCAGGCAAGAATACTGGAGTGGGTTGCCATTTCCTTCTCCAAGTATCTATGAGCTAGGTACTATTATTATTCTCATTTTATGGAGGGGAGAAATTGAGGTATGGAAACCTTACATAAATTGCCCAGAGTCACAGAGCTACTAAGTGCAAGCCAGAATTCAAGTCGAGGCAGTCTGACTCCAGAGCCCAGACTCTTAACCACTCACTACCTTGCTTCAGTTCAGTTCAGTCGACTCTTTGGGACTCCATGGATCCCAGCACACCAGGCTTCGCTGTCCATCACCAACTCACAGAGTTCACTCAAACTCATGTCCATCACCTCGGTGATGCCATCGAACCATCTCATCCTCTGTTGTCCCCTTCTCCTCCTGCCTTCAATCTTTCCCAGCATCAGGTCTTTTCCAATAAGTCAGTTCTTCGCATCAGGTGGCCAAAGTATTGTAGCACATGGAGAAAGCAAGGGTGAGTGTGGGGTATGAGGAGGCTGGTAGGGGGAAGAAATTGGGGCCAATCCCTGTGAGCATTGTGTAGGTCTCAGGAAGGAATTTATCTTTATCCTTGACGGGAGGGGAACCCCTGAACTGTTTTGAGCAGAGGAGTGATTTGATCTGGTTTACATTTTCACAAGATCACTCTGGCTTCTTGTTGAGGATAGACTATAGGAGTAAAGGTTGGCATCAGCCAGACCAACTAGAGGCTACTACAGTTATTCAGCTGGGAGATGAGGGAGATTGCACCTAGGATGGTGGTGATGGAGAGGAATAGAGGGATTTAGTAAATATTTTGGAAATAGCAATTATGCGATGTACTGGTGATGCCAGACTTGGAAATGTTAGGTGGAAAAGAGAGGAATAAATCAGATATGATTGATAGGTTTCTATTGAGCAACTAGATGGATGGTGGTACTTAGCTTCTTCCCTGCTCTTTCAGTTCAGTTCAGTTCAGTTCAGTCTCTCAGTCGTGTCCGACTCTTTGCGACCCCATGAATCACAGCACGCCAGGCCTCCCTGTCCATCACCAACTCCCGGAGTTCACTCAAACTCATGTCCATTGAGTCGGTGATGCCATCCAGCCATCTCATTCTCTGTCGTCCCCATCTCCTCCCACCCCCAACCCCTCCTAGCATCAGACTCTTTTCCAGGGAGTCAACTCGTTGCATGAGGTGGCCAAAGTATTGGAGTTTCAACTTTAGCATCAGTCCTTCCAAAGAACACCCAGGATTGATCTCTAGAATGGACTGGTTGGATCTCCTTGCAGTCCAAGGGATTCTCAAGAGTGTTCTCCAGCACCACAGTTCAAAAGCATCAATTCTTCAGCGATCAGCTTTCTTCACAGTCCAACTCTCACATCCATACATGACCATGGGAAAAACCATAGCCTTGACTAGACGGACATTTGTTGGCAAAGTAATGTCTCTGCTTTTTAATATATTTTCAAGGTTGGTCATAACTTTCCTTCCAAGGAGTAAGCGTCTTTTAATTTTCTGGCTGCAATCAGCATCTGCAGTGATTTTGGAGCCCAAAAAAATAAAGTCTGACACTGTTTCCACTGTTTCCCCATCTACTTCCCATGAAGCGATGGGACCAGATGCCATGATCTTCGTTTTCTGAATGTTGAGCTTCAAGCCAACCTTTTCACTCTCCTCTTTCACTTTCATCAAGAGGCTTTTGAGTTCCTCTTCACTTTCTGCCATAAGGGTGGTGTCATCTGCATATCTGAGGTTCTTGATATTTCTCCTGGTAATCTTGATTCTAGCTGGTGCTTCTTCCAGCCCAGCGATGAAGTTAAATAAGCAGGGTGACAATATGCAACCCTGACGTACTCCTTTTCCTATTTGGAACCAGTCTGTTCCATGACCAGTTCTAACTGTTGCTTCCTGACCTGCATACAGGTTTCTCAAGAGGCAGGTCAGGTGGTCTGGTATTCCCATCTCTTTCAGAATGTTCCACAGATTATTGTGATCCACACAAAGGCTTTGGCATAGTCAATAAAGCAGAAAGAGATGTTTTTCTGGAACTCTCTTGCTTTCTCTATGATCCAGCGGATGTTGGCAATTTGATCTCTGGTGCCTCTGCCTTTTCTAAAACCTGCTTGAACATCTGGGAGTTCACGGTTCACATATTGCTGAAGCCTGGCTTGGAAAATTTTGAGCATGACTTTACTAGCGTGTGAGATGAGTGCAATTGTGCAGTAGTTTGAGCATTCTTTGGCATTGCCTTTCTTTGGGATTGGAATGAAGATTGACCTTTTCCAGTCCTGTGGTCACTGCTGAGTTTTCCCAATTTGCTAGCATATTGAGTGCAGCACTTTCACAGCATCATCTTTCACGATTTGACATAGCTCAATTGGAATTCCATCACCTCCACTAGCTTTGTTCATAGTGATGCTCTCTAAGGCCCACTTGACTTCACAGTCCAAGATGTCTGGCTCCAGGTGAGTGATCACGCCATCACGATTATCTTCGTCGTGAAGCTCTTTTTTGTACAGTTCTTCTGTGTATTCTTGCCACCTCTTCTTAATATCTTCTGCTTCGGTTAGGTCCATACCATTTCTGTCCTTTATCGAGCTCATCTTTGCAAGAAATGTTCCCTTGATATCTTTAATTTTCTTAAAAAGATCTCTTGTTTTTCCTATTCTGTTGTTTTCCTCTATTTCTTTGCATTAATCGCTGAGGAAGGCTTTCTTATCTCTCCTTGCTATTCTTTGGAACTCTGCATTCAGATGCTTATATCTTTCCTTTTCTCCTTTGCTTTTCACTTCTCTTCTTTTCACAGCTATTTGTAAGGCCTCCTCAGACAGCCATTTTGCTTTTTTGCATTTCTTTTCCATGGGGATGGTCTTGGTCCCTGTCTCCTGTACAATGTCACGAACCTCCATCCAGAGTTCATCAGGCACTCTATCTATCAGATCTAGTCCCTTAAATCTATTTCTTACTTCCACTGTATAATCATAAGGGGTTTGATTTAGGTCATATCTGAAAGGTCTAGTGGTTTTCCCTACTTTCTTTAATTTAAATCTGAATTTGGCAAAAAGGAGTTCATGATCTGAGCCACAGTCAGCTCCTGGTCTTGTTTTTGCTAACTGTATAGAGCTTCTCCATCTTTGGCTGCAAAGAATATAATCAACCTGATTTCGGTGTTGACCATCTGGTGATGTGCATGTGTAGAGTCTTCTCTTGTGTTGTTGGAAGAGGGTGTTTGCTTTGACCAGTGCGTTCTCTTGGCAAAACTCCCTGCTCTTTTCCCATGTGGATTCTAGGTGCTATCTTGCCTTTCTGACCTCTAGGAACTATTCAGCCATTACCTCTTATTCTTTTCTGGGACAAATGTCAATGCTTTATATCCAGAATTCTCAGAATGCCCCAGGTTCTCCACACTCAGTCCTAGTGTTCAGTATGAACTAACACCCAGCTCAGAGCCAGTTTGCATGGCAAGTATCAGTGGTTAAAACCACTGAGAGTTCTCAGGTCACCCCTAAGACATTCTATTATGAGTCCCCCAGGTAACTCCATTTCTGATGTATAGGCAGTATGGAATAAAGAAAAGATAGTATAGCATGGAAGATGAGATAACTGGCTCCGGAGTCAGAGTCCTACCCCACCATTGATTATCTGTGTGATCTTAGGCAAGTTACCTAACCTTTCAAAGCTCCAGTGTCCTTATCTGTAAAATGGGTATAATATTATATTTTCCATTATTAAATGAAAGAATGTATGTAAAGTGCTAATTATAAGTATCTGCCATGTCAGTATGTTAAAATTAATCTTAATTATTGTTTTATTTGTATTTCTTATTTTTATGTTCAGTTCAGTCGCTTAGTCCTGTCTGATTCTTTGCGAACCCATGGACTGCCACACGCCAGGCATCCCTGTCCATTACCAACTCCAGGAGCTTACTTAAACTCATGTCCATTGAGTTGGTGGTGCCATCCAATCCTCTCATCCTCTGTTGCCCCCTCCTCCTCCCACCTTCAATCTTTCCCAGCATCAGGGTCTTTTCAAATGAGTCTGTTCTTCGCATCAGGTGGCCAAAGTATAGGAGTTTCAACTTCAGCATCAGTCCTTCCAATGAATATTCAGGACTGATTTCCTTTAAGATGGACTGGTTGGATCTCCTTGCAGTCCAAGTGACTCTCAAGAGTCTTCTCCAACACCACAGTTCAAAAGCATCAATTCTTTCGTGCTCAGGTTTCTTTATAGTCCAACTCTAACATCCATACATGACTACTGGAAAAACCATAGCTTTGACTAGACGGACCTTTGTTGGCAGTATTATTTTTCACATACCAGTTTTAGTTCTGCCCAGGAAGCAATATAAAATGACTCCTCTTCCTCAAGGTGGAATTTAGCATCTGTGAAGAATTTCCACCTTACTGAATGTACCTTTCTAAGAACAAGACCAGGAGCTGACTGTGGCTCAGATCATGAACTCCTTTTTGCCAAATTCAGATTTAAATTGAAGAAAGTAGGGAAAACCACTAGACCATTCAGATATGACCTAAATCAAATCCCGTATGATTATACAGTGGAAGTAAGAAATAGATTTAAGGGACTAGATCTGATAGATAGAGTGCCTGATGAACTCTGGATGGAGGTTCGTGACATTGTACAGGAGACAGGGACCAAGACCATCCCCATGGAAAAGAAATGCAAAAAAGCAAAATGGCTGTCTGAGGAGGCCTTACAAATAGCTGTGAAAAGAAGAGAAGTGAAAAGCAAAGGAGAAAAGGAAAGATATAAGCATCTGAATGCAGAGTTCCAAAGAATAGCAAGGAGAGATAAGAAAGCCTTCCTCAGCGATTAATGCAAAGAAATAGAGGAAAACAACAGAATAGGAAAAACAAGAGATCTTTTTAAGAAAATTAAAGATATCAAGGGAACATTTCTTGCAAAGATGAGCTCGATAAAGGACAGAAATGGTATGGACCTAACCGAAGCAGAAGATATTAAGAAGAGGTGGCAAGAATACACAGAAGAACTGTACAAAAAAGAGCTTCACGACGAAGATAATCGTGATGGCGTGATCACTCACCTGGAGCCAGACATCTTGGACTGTGAAGTCAAGTGGGCCTTAGAGAGCATCACTATGAACAAAGCTAGTGGAGGTGATGGAATTCCAATTGAGCTATGTCAAATCCTGATAGATGATGCTGTGAAAGTGCTGCACTCAATATGCCAGCAAATTGGGAAAACTCAGCAGTGGCCACAGGACTGGAAAAGGTCAGTCTTCATTCCAATCCCAAAGAAAGGGAATGCCAAAGAATGCTCAAACTACCGCACAATTGCACTCATCTCACACGCTAGTAAAGTCATGCTCAAAATTTTCCAAGCCAGGCTTCAGCAATATGTGAACCGTGAACTCCCAGATGTTCAAGCAGGTTTTAGAAAAGGCAGAGGCACCTGAGATCAAATTGCCAACATCCGCTGGATCATGGAGAAAGCAAGAGAGTTCCAGGAAAACATCTATTTCTGCTTTATTGACTATGCCAAAGCCTTTGACTGTGTGGATCACAATAAACTATGGAACATTCTGAAAGAGATGGGAATCCCAGACCACCTGACCTGCCTCTTGAGAAACCTGTATGCAGGTCAGGAAGCAACAGTTAGAACTGGACATGGAACAACAGACTGGTTCCAAATAGGAAAAGGAGTACGTCAAGGTTGTATATTGTCACCCTGCTCATTTAACTTCTATACAGAGTACATCATGAGGAACGCTGGGCTGGAAGAAGCACCAGCTAGAATCAAGATTACCGGGAGAAATATCAAGAACCTCAGATATGCAGATGACACCACCCTTATGGCAGAAAGTGAAGAGGAACTCAAAAGCCTCTTGATGAAAGTAAAAGAGGAGAGTGAAAAGGTTGGCTTGAAGCTCAACATTCAGAAAACGAAGATCATGGCATCTGGTCCCATCACTTCATGGGAAGTAGATGGGGAAACAGTGGAAACAGTGTCAGACTTTATTTTTTGGGGCTCCAAAATCACTGCAGATGCTGATTGCAGCCAGAAAATTAAAAGACGCTTACTCCTTGGAAGGAAAATTATGACCAACCTAGATAGTATATTAAAAAGCAGAGACATAACTTTGCCAACCAAGGTCCGTCTAGTCAAGGCTATGGTTTTTCCCGTGGTCATGTATGGATGTGAGAGTTGGACTGTGAAGAAAGCTGATCGCCGAAGAATTGATGCTTTTGAACTGTGGTGCTGGAGAACACTCTTGAGAATCCCTTGGACTGCAAGGAGATCCAACCAGGCCATTCTAGAGGAAATCAATCCTGGGTGTTCATTGGAAGGACTGATGCTAAAGTTGAAACTCCAATACTTTGGCCACCTCATGCGTCGAGTTGACCCACTGGAAAAGAGTTAGAATTGGGGGTGGGAGGAGACGGGGACGACAGAGAATGAGATGGCTGGATGGCATCACCGACTCTGTGGACATGAGTTTGAGTGAACTCCGGGAGTTGGTGATGGACAGGGAGGCCTGGTGTGCTGTGATTCGTGGGGTCGCAAAGAGTCGGACACGACTGAGGGACTGGACTGAACTGAACTGAACTGAAGAAATGTCTGTCTTTGATTTGTCTTTGGGGTGAAACATTTCCAGATATTTTTACATCCTTAGCTTGTTCATAGGAATACTGTGAAGAATGAATGAGGTAATGTTAGTGAAAAGACCCTGTAAACTGTGGAAGAGCTAAATAAATATTTTTATTCTTTAAAACATATATATGATATATAATAATGTTATCCTAATTTGCATATGAAAAATCAGGGCACCAAAATTCAACTGAAACAAATCATGAATTTCTAAATTTTTATCTTATGTTATTGAAAAAAGAAAGCTGGAAATCCAGTGTGGGCAAAGATAACTGCATTACAAGAAAGGAGTTCGAATGTATGGTTAATTCCCAGGATATATAAGTTGTGGTTTGAAATGTTTATTACCTAGCCTACAATTTGACCTTGACATGCAGTGTATAAATAGCATACTTAACTCTAGATTTACAAATTTAACTCACCTCTATAACACAGGAGATGAAAGAGAATGTGGAATGCTTTTGTGCCAGGTTCTGTGGTAAATCATATATTTATCTTCTAAAAATCAAAGTATATATATATCACCAATTAAAAGACTAATATATATGCTACATCTATTAGTTAAAATTATTCAAAATTCAGAATTATTTGTGATAAAAAATCCACATTTTAATTTAAAAATATATCCATGCTTTTTGTGAATGTCAAACAAAAACTGTTTTAATTATACATGTCTCACTTTGCTTTAAAATTGTGAAATAAAACAGGTCTGGTGTCTCTTTCATCAATATCTGAAAGTCTTAGAAATGTTTGAGGTTTTACTTCATCATCAGGGTTGATGAAAAATCCTTCTACTTTGTACAAAAAAGCTTCAACATTCTTTGTATTATTGAAGTGGTTCCAAAAGGAGTCAATTTTTTTGCTATTTAATAGCTCTTTAAAATAAACTTGGCAAATTTTTAACGACTAGTGAATTTAGGTGAAGGCTATATTCTTTAAAATTTTTTGTAGTTTTAAAATTTCCAAAATGAAAAGTTAAGAAAATATATTTAAAAAAATTTTCATGAGTGGTAAAGATTTCATTGCATATTGAAATAATTAAAAGCTAATGCAGAAATAAAATAGAAATTATTTGGCAAAATGTAGAGTAGATTTACTTTGAAATGTATGGGCTTACAATTAACCTAAATAATATTTGGAAAATGCATTTTGAATTTTATTAAACTGCTTATTTTACTTCTTTTAAAAATACTTAAAATCTCTTGGCTTCTGCAGTCATTCTTTCCACAGATATTTATTGAGAACCTCCACCATGGCTAGTAATTGTCTAGATGCTATGTGAGATACAAAGATCTATAAGACATGGCCTGTGCCCTCAAGGAATTTACAAGCTAGAAGTAGTATCATATTCTTCAAAAAGCTTCCACAGTGTAAACAGAAACTATAAGCTTATAAAAGAAAGCAAGCAAATCTACTCCAGAAGTCCACTTGGCAATATCACTACCCTGATTCTGTAGTTGATGTCTTTTTCTAAGGCAGTAGTGGTGGTGGTGGTTTAGTCACTAAGTTGTGTCTGACTCTTGCGACCCCATGGATTGTAGCCCAGCAAGGCTCCTCTCTCCATGGGACTTCCCAGGCAAGAATATTGGAGTGGATTACCATTTCCTTTTCCAGGGGATCTTCCCCACCCAGGGATCAAACTCACATCTCTTGTGTCTCCTGCATTTCAGGCAGATTCTTTACCGCTGAGCCACCAGGGAAACCCTCTCTCTAAGGCAGAGATGGTGCTTATCATTGCTTCTTCATCCTCTTTGTCCTCTTTCTCTGCTTCCTCTTCCTTCACCTCCACTTTCTTCTTCCTTTTTCTTCATTGTTCACATCATCACATTTTCATTCATAGTTTTTCAGTGCTTGCAAATAATTTTCGATCCTCAAAGTTATTTATTGTCTTTATGCTTTTAAATTGTAGGAAGGACAGAAGCATAAACTATAATTGACCTAGGGATATTGGGGGAAAAGTAAATAAAATAATAAAAATAATGTTAGCTTCACATGATCAGTGCTTTTCTCATTAAATAATGTTTTACTACTTTAGGTAAACTTATCCAATAAGACATTAGAACATCTTTTAATACCCCATAATAGAGAACTTTCCTGTGAAAAGAGTGCTTCCTTTATGGTTTCCATTACCTGCTCTCTTGGGTTCCTGCCTTAACTCTGTTTTATGAAGATACTGTACAGTATCTCATAAATAAGGATTGAGAGGTGTGACTTTGCATATCAGCAACAATTACCACAGAATATGACTTCTTTCTTTGGCTGGCCTCTTTTCACTGCTCTGGAGCGTTTTTTGTTTCAGAGGAAACAGAATGTTCGAATACCTGCTTGATAGTGTTTGCATTTAACTATAGAAGTATGTTCACTTTATGTCAGCAAAACATGGAGATCTGTGAACAAGAGCAACAATAGAGGTGATGAGGGGTTTAGCCTGATTATAAGATTCAAAGCTGAGGACTTTTTAAGGAAGGAAGGAAGAGACTAGCAATGAGAAGCAAAAGGACGTCTACTCCACCTCTTTATAAACCTTGGGGATCTTTCTGTGTCAACTAGTATAGAACTACTTTATTCTATTAATCTGCTGCCTACTATTGCATAATGTGGGCAGGTCATAATTTAGTTAACTTTTCAAACATCTAATGGATATTTAGTTTATTTCTAATTTTTTTGATATCACATACAATTGCATGCAGATTTTTACTATGGTTCTTATACAGAAAGAACTTGTTGCTCCCTACAAGGGGGCAAAAAGTGAAGGATCTTCTGTATTTTATCTTGTTCTTCAAGATCACAGAATGTCAGAATTGAAAGGGGTTTTAGACTTTCCATTTCTCTAGTACCTCTTCTCCCATCCTCATTCTCAGCTAATGATCTTGTTTTCTATTTCCTTGAGAAAATAGAAGAGATCAGCAAAGATCATCCACAAGTTGCCAGTACCATGTGTCCATATCTACCTGGAGCTTCTGTACCCCGGACTTGTCCTTCTCTCCAGATACTATGGATGAGCCATTGTGCTACTGGCTAAGGAGGAGACACCCTCTAGTATACAATAGTTCTACTCTTCTTGCATACTCAAAGACACAAGCTTAACAATTCTTCCCTCTCCCTTCTGAATCATTAAAATTTCTCTCTCTAATGGATCGTTCCTGTTACCATACAATCATGTTGTTATTTCTCCTGTCTTAAAAAAGGATACTCTTTCCTGACCCTACTTCCTCTTCTATATACTGTACCACTTCTCTGCTCCCTTCTGCAGCAAAATTCCTCAAAAGAGTTGTCTATACTTATGGATTTTAATTCTTCTTTCACTATGTTTTGAACCTGATTCACTGACTTTTGTCCCTACTACCCTGCCAAAATTGCTTTTACCAAGGTCACAAGGGAATTCAACCAAGAGCAGTTTTGCATCCTCATTATTTCTTGACCTAGCAGCAGCATTTGGCACATTGATTGCTTCTTCTTACCTTGACACTTCCACCTTGGGTTCCAGAATACCACTTGTATGATGTCCCCTCTCTCACTCTTAACATTGGTAATTTGTGGGGTGTTTTCCTTCTTCCTGATCAGTCTATATAGAAATCAATTTATCAGTTTTATTGAACTTATCAGTGAACCAGTTTTTCGTTTTATTGATTTTCTCTATTGTTTTTCTACTTCCTATTTCATTGATTTCTACTTTCTTCTACTTTGGGTTTTCTTTGCATTTCTTTTTTTTTTTTTTGATCTTCTTAAGGTGCAAATTGAGGTCATTCATTGTCTTCCTTTTCTAATGTAGATGTTTCATTCCATACATTTCACTGCAAGTATTGCTTTAGGTGACATCCCATAAATTCTGTTTTATTGCATTTTTATTCAGTGTAAAAAATTTTAATATTTCTTTGGATTATTTTCTGTGACCCATGGGATATCCAGAAGTGTGAGGGTTTGGCTTTGTTTTAATTTCCAAATATTTGGGAATTTTCCAGTTAACTTTCTGT
This sequence comes from Moschus berezovskii, assembly GCF_049115385.1. NCBI lineage: Eukaryota > Metazoa > Chordata > Mammalia > Artiodactyla > Moschidae > Moschus > Moschus berezovskii. The sequence goes on along the minus strand of NC_142488.1, from coordinate 127,652,756 downwards.
GACATAGTTTCCATTTTAATTCCACTAAGTCAGAGAACAGACTGCCAATCAAAACCACAATGAGATATCATTTCATACTGGTCAGAATGGCTATCATCATAAAGAACACAAATAACAAATGTTGCTGAGGATGTGAAGAAAAGGGAACCTTCCTACACTATTGGTGGGAATGTAAATCGGAGCAGCCACTGTGGAAAACAGTATGGTAGTTTCTCAAAAAACTAAAAATAGAATGACCATATGACCCAGCAATTTCTCTTCTTATATATCCTAAAATAACCAAAAACACTAATTTGAAAAGATACATGCACCCCATTGTTCATAGCAGCATTATTTATAATTGCCAAGGTGTGGAAGCAACCTAAGTGTCCATCAACAGATGAATGGATAAAGAAGATATGGTACATATATACAATGGAATACTACTCAGCCATAAAAAGAATGAAGTTTTGCCATTTGCAGCAACATGGATGGATCTTATGGGCATTATGCTAAGTGTGATAAGTCAGACGGAGAAAGACAAATACTTTATGATATTGCTCACATATGGAATCTAAAAAGTACAACAAACTAGTGAATAAAACAAAAAAGAAGCAGACTCACTGATATAGAGAACAAACTAGTGGTTACCAGTGGGGAGTGGGAATGGAGGAGGGGCAATATAGGGGTGGAGAAGGAGGTACAAACTATTGGGTGTAAGATAGGTTCAAAGATATATTGTACAACACAAGGAATATAGGCAATATAGGTTTTGTAATAACTGTAGATGGAAAGTAACCTTTCAAACTGTAGATGGAAAGTAACCTTTCAAAAATTTTTTTTAAAACTTTTGTTCAAAGTTTTAAAACTTTGAACAGTTACAGATTTTACCATTTGTTATAAACTGGTATATATAATTTAACCAGAACCAAAAGAAAATTAGTATTGTGTGAATTCTGAAGCACTTTCAACTTGTTGTAGGAATAATGTGGACTTTTACACATTCATCAGTAAATGGTCTGTATCTCGTGCCTTTGTTGGTTTTCTGTGAGCTGTACTTTCTGGGAAGTGAGCAGCTCTCATTCCTGTAACTCTTGTAATCCAGTCATTCGTGTGCCTCCTTCATGAGGTTTCAGTACGGCTGTGGTGCTGTTGTCCCTCTGATAGGAACTCTAACTCTGTGTAAAGCCCCAAAGTTCTGTTCCTTATTTTTATTTTATATTGTACTATATTTCATTTACAGTGTTGTGTTTGTGTCAGGTATATAGCAAAGTGATACAGTCATATATATATATATATATATATATATATATATATACGAATTAACAAAAGCAGTTCCCGTCTTTTGATGGGGTGCTCATGGTTTATAACATAAATGGCATTATTTTGAGAGAGGGTTAACTTAGTTATGGCATTGGGTTTTTTTTTTTTCTTTTTGCAACCTGAGGCAGTTGTAAAAAAAAAAAGAAAAACAATTAGATGTTGTTATGGGATTATATGAAACATGTGTGTTCAACTTTTGAAAACTGTAAAGTACTATAGAATTTAAAGAATCTTCCATTTAATAAAAAAATTACTGACACTTTTTTATGGCCTAGAATGTGATATATGTTGGTAAATGTTCCATGTCACATGAAAAGAACGTGCATTCTGCTGTTCTTGGGTAGAATATAATAATGTCATTTAGGTCAAGGTAGTTCATAGTGTTTTTCTAAACTATTGTATCTTTGCTGCTTTTCTCTTTACTTTTTATATCAGTTATTGAGGGAAGGTTATTGAAATCTCTAACCATCATTATAGGTTTCTCTATTTCTCCTTGCAATTCTATCCTTCTCCAACTTTCTCCTCATTCCTTTTCAAAATTATCTTGACTATTTTTGATCAGTTATTCTTACATGTGGATTGTAGATTAGCTTACCGAGTGCTATGTTTGGAATCTATCTAAATTCTTATCTTTATGATACCATGTCTTCTTATCCATGAATACGGTATGTTGCTCTGTTGATTTAGGTCTTCAACTTCCTTTTTATAACTTTTATTATTTTTGCCTGTAAAGGTTGTACAAAGGAAATGCATGCATCAAATATACATTGAGTCACCATGATGCATCAAGAACTGCTCAGGCTCTGAGAATCCACTGGCAAATAAACAAAAGTAGACATGGTCCCTGTTCTCCTGCAGCTTGTATTTGGGGGAGGGTGTGCAGTGAACAGGCACATAATAAAGAAGTAATAAAAAATAGAATAATTGAAGAGTGACACATGCTCTGAAGAAAATAAAACAGAGTAACATAATATAGAATGATGGAAGAAAGTTTAATGCATTGAGTAGTCGGGAGAGTTTCTCTAAGGAGGTAACATTTGAACAAAGACTCAAATGAAAAGAGGCCAGCCACAAGAATTCCTAGGGAAAGAAAAGTACAGGCAGTACATCAAGTACAAAGCATCTGTTGAGGGAATACAATGATGTCAACAGTCTTAAAAATAATAGCTACTCTTTGTTGACTATGTCACTTGTACTGTGCCAGGCACTATTTTAAGCACCTAACTTTCACTGTATCATTATTAATCATTATTGAAGCAGATACCAGCTAGCAAGTGCCAGAACAAGTCTTTAAACCCAGACAGCCTGGATTTCAAGCCTTTTTTCTTAACCAGTATGCATCGTTAATCTTCCCCCCTTAAGCACAGATCAGTGGGGCTGAATTGTATGGGGTAAATTGTGTGAACTGTGTGGTAGAACTTGAGGTTAGGGAAGGAGCATTTTAATAAGACTCCTCTCTAGTGATGCAGATACTTCAGTGACCACACACAGAAAAGAACATAGACTTCAGAGAATTCATTCAGAAAAGTCACTAAATAAACATACTACAACAACAAACTCTGGGAAGGGAAAGAATCTGATTTCCAGAGTTGCCACATTATATTGTTTAAAATGCTCATTTTGCAACAAAAAATTATGAGGCATGCAAAAAAAAAACCCAAGAAATTATGGTCCATACACAGGAAAAAATATAACGAAGAGAAACTGTGTTTGAGAAAGTTTGGATATGGTGTTTACTAGACAATGACTAAACATTAGCCATTTTATATATATTTAAGAACTAGAGGCAACCCAGTCTAAAGGACTAAATAAGGTATGAGAAAAATGTCTCCCTAAATATCAATAGAGACATAAATGATAAAAAGCAAATCAAATGGAAATTCTAGAGGTGAAAAGCAGAATAACTGTAATGAAAAAGTCACTAGAGGAAGTCATCAGCAAATTTGATTAAGTAGAAGAACCAGGGAACATAAGTCAACTGAAATTATTCAGTCTGAGGAACACAAAGAGAGAAGAATAAAGAAAAACTGAACAGAGCTACAAAGAACTCTAAAAATTCAACCATAAGAAAATGAACAATTTAATTGGAAGCATGGGTAAAAGATCTAAATAGACATCACACCAACAGTTGGCAAATAAGCATCTGGAAATATGCTCAACATTAGAGAATTAGGTCATTAGGGAAATGCAAATTAAAATGAGATACCATTATATACTTAGTAGAGTGGCCAAAATCCAGAATATTGCAACAACAAATGCTGCAAAGGAGGCAGAACAACAGGAACATTCATCCATTGATGGTGGGAATGTAAAATGGGACAACAATTTTGGAAGACAGTTTGGTTGATTCTTATAAAACTTAATATTCTTTTACAACATGATATAGCAATCACCTCCTTGGTATTTACCCAAAGGAGTTGAAAACTTAGGTCCACACCAAAACCCTGCACATGGATGTTTATAGGAGCTTTACTCATTATTGCTAAAACTTGGAAGTAATGAAGGAGTCCTTCAGTAAGTAAGGAATTAAACTGTGCAATGCAATATTATTCAGTGCTAAAAAGAAATGAGCTATCAAGGCATGAAAGGACATGGAACAACTTGAAATGCATATTACTAAGTGAAAAAAACCAATCCGGAAAGTCTACATGCTGTATGATTTTAACTATATGACATCTTAAAAAGGCAAAACTACGGAGAGAGCAAAAATATCAATGGTTGTCAGCAGTTAGGTGGGAGGGATAAATGGGTAAAGCACAGGAGATTTTTTTATGGTAGTAAAAATATTCTGTACAATATTATTATGGTGGATACATATCATTACATATTTGTAGAATATACAAGAGTGAGCCCTGACATAAACTATGAACTTTGGATGATAATGATGTCTATAGAAGTTTGTTGATGTTAGCAATGGGAGAGGTTGTACAGGTGGTATATGGAAACTTTGTCTCTTCTGCTTAATTTTTCTGTGAACCTAAAACTGCTTTGAAAACAGTCTATTAGAAACATAAAATTGTCTCATGTCTTTTGGATCTCTCTTGTTAAGTATATATATGCTTATAGGTGTTTTTTTGGAAAGATTAACACTCTTAGCATTATAAAATATACTTTTTGTCTCTCGTAACAATTTTTTAATTAAAGTCTATTTTGTCTTATATTATTGATAGTAGCCATTCCAGTTCTTTTTTGGTTAATGCTTTCATGGTGTGTCTTTTTCTATTCTTTTATTACTTTCCGCCGACTTGTGTCTTTAAATCTAAAGTATGTCTCTTATAAACAACATATAATTATATCATGTATTTTGTACCAAATCTGCAAATCTTTTCTTTGGAGTGTTTAATTGATTTACATTTAGGGTAATTGGTGATAACATACATTTTCCATTTTGATATTTGTTGTCTATCTGTTTTCATTTTATTTTGTTTATTCCCCATTAGTGCTTTCTTTTATGTTAAATATTTTCTCGTCTACTATTTTAACACCTGTGTCATTTACCTTATGGTAATTTTTGAGTTATTTTCTTAGTGATTTCCCTGGGAATTGCAATTAACATTTTACCATAACAATCTAGTTTCGATTAATACCAATTAAATTTCAGTATTACATCAAATAAAACTTTGATCCTCATATCTTCTTTTCCTCTTTCCTTTTTTTGTGATGTTACTGTCATATAAATTAAAAGTTTATCTATTGTGTGTCCATCAATTTACACTTACAATTTATTACTTTGTACAGTTGTCTTTTAAAATCAGATAGAAAAAGTATTAACCAACAAAAATACAATTCAATAATAATACTTGGAGACTTCAATACCCATATTCAATAATGAATAGAACTACCAGACAGGAGATCAAAATGGAAAAATAAGACTTGAGCAGCACTATACACAAACTAGAATAAACATATATCTACAGAGCACTTCATGCAACAGTGGCAGAACACAAATCCTTTTCAAGTGCACATGGAAGATTTTTTAGGATAAACCAGAGGTTAGGCCATAAAACAATAAACTTAAAAGAATTAAAATCGTAAAATGTACTCTGACTAAAATGGAATAAAATTTAAAATCAATAACAAATATGTAGAAATTAAAGAACACAATTCTAAATAACCAACAGGTCAAAGAAAAAATTGCAAGAAAGATTAGAAAATACTCTGAGATGAGTGAAAACGAAGCACAATATATCAAAATTTATGGGATGCAGTGATAACAGTGCTAAGAAGGAAATTTATAGCTGTAATACCTATATTACCAATATTTTCATCATCTGATGCAAACTCATTGGAAAAGTTATGATGCTGGGAAAGACTGAGGGCAGAAGGAGAACAGGGCATCAGAGGATGAGATGGCTGGATGGCATCACCAATGCAATGGACATGAACTTGGGTAAACTTTGGGAGATGGTGAGGGACAGGGAGGCCTGGCATGCAGCTTCCCATGGGGTCACAAAAAGTCAGACATGACTGGATGACTGGACAACAATATTTATATTAAAAAAAAACAAACCTCAAAATCACTAGCTTAAACTTCCACCTTAAGAAACTGTAAAAAAGATCAAACTAAAATCAAAGTAAGCAGAAAGAAAGCAATAATAGAGATTAAATAAAACATAAAAACAATAGAGAAAAACAACAAAACTGAAAACTGATTCTTTGAAAAGATCAAAAAAATTGATAAATCTTTAGCTATATTGGCCAAGAAAAAAAGTGAGAAGGCTCAAATTCCTAAAATTAGGAATAAAACAGGATACATTACTATTGACTTCACAAAATAAAAAAGATTATAAGGGAATATTATGAATATTTGTATGCTAACACATTAGGTATCCTACCATATGACCTAGCAATTTTTCTTAGTTATATTCTGAAAAGAACAGAAATGGAAACAACCAAAAAGTCCATCTTACTGATGATCAGATAACCAAAATGTGATCAATACATAAAATGGAATAGTAATCAGCCATAAAAAGGAATGAAGTAGTGATACATTATTCAGCATGGAAGGAAGTACACTAAAAACATCATGCTAACTAAAAGAAGGCAGACACAAAAAAACATATATTGTATGGTTTTATTTATATGAACTCTCTAGAAAAGGCAAATCCATAGAGGCAGAACAAGTATTAGTGTTTTCAAGGGGCTGGAAGTAGGAAGCAATGGAAAGTGATTGCTAAAGGTATGCTGTTTCTTTGGGGGTGATTAAAATGTTCTGGAATTAAATAGTAGTGATAGGTGCATAACATTGTGAATACACCAAAAAGCACTGAATTGTAGTTTGAACGGGTGAATTGTATGGAATATGAATGATATCTCAAAAATTTTTAAATAAACGTATAAAGCCAGACTGCCTGGATTTGAATTTCACCTTTGGACACTCTCATTCACCTTAGCTAAATTATGAATTAGTAACCATGTTAGACTTAATAATTGGTCCCACTTCTTCATTACATCAATAGTGGTATATACTCATACCCTTGTAATTTCATTATGGAGAGCAGATTATATTTCCCCCACCTTTTGATTTTGGTCTTGGTCATGTGACTTTCTTTATCCAGTAAGATGTTAGAGGACATGATGCCACTTCAACAGTTTAAAATATGCTCGACAACCTAGATGTCCATCGGCAGACAAATGGATAAGAAAGCTTTGGTACCTATACACAATGCAATATTACTCAGCTATTTAAAAGAATGCATTTGAATCAGTTCTAATGAGGTGGATGAAACTGGAGCCTATTATACAGAGTGAAGTAAGCCAGAAAGAAAAACACCAGTACAGTATATTAACGCATATATATGGAATTTAGAAAGATGGTAATGATGACCCTATATGCGAGACAGCAAAAGAGACACAGATATAAAGAACAAACTTTTGGACTCTGTGGGGGAAGGCAAGGGTGGGATGATTTGAGAGAATAGCATTGAAACATGTTCATTCCGTTCCGTTCCGTCGCTCAGTCGTGTCCGACTCTTTGCGACCTCGTGGACTGTAGCCTACCAGGCTTCTCCGTCCATGGGATTCTCCAGGCAAGAATACCGGAGTGGGTTACCGTTTCCTTCTCCAGGGGATCTTCCCGACCCAGAGATCGAACCCGGGTCTCCCGCATTGGAGGCAGACGCTTTAACCTCTGAGCCACCAGGGAAACCCCAACATGTTTATTACCATATGTGAAACAGATCACTAGTCCAGGTTCGATGCATGAGACAGGGTGCTCAGGGCTGGTGCACTGGGATGACCCTGAGGGATAGGATGGGGAGGGAGGGGGGTTCAGGATGGGGACCCATGTACACCCATGGCTGATTCATGTGAATGTACGGCAAAACCACTACAATATTGTAAAGTAATTAGCTTCCAATTAAAATAAAAAAAATAAAATCTGCTTGAGCAGTTGGACTTGCTCTTTTGTGATTCTGCCACTGTGTTAGAAGGACAAGCTACTAATAGCTGGTGGTCCTCCATCTTGGGTCCTTCAATGAGACACATGGAGCAGGCAGCCCCATTGACCTGCCAACTTGAAAACAAGAAATAAATGTTTATTACTAAATGCCAATGAGATCTGGTGGCTGTATGTTACATTGCTAAAGATGAGCGTGGCACTAGTGGTAAAGAACCCACCTGCCAATGCAGGAGACATGAGAGAGTTTAGTTCTTGGTCATGTTATGTGTACTCTGTGGGTCAGCTCCATTTCTGTTCCACCTGTCTTCATTCTCAAATCCCATGCGAAAGAATGTCCCTTCTCTCAAACACAGGTTTGATTTCTGGGTTGGGAGGATCCCCTGGAGGAGGGCATGGTAACCCACTTCAGTATTTTCGCCTGGAGAATCTCATGGACAGAGGAGCCTGGTAGGCTATAGTCCATAGGGTTTCAAAGAGTCGGACACAACTGAGGAGATTTAGCACACATACATGCACACATGCAAAGATGACAGACATATAAACAAATAACCCAAGGGTTTGGTTGGTTTACAATCACAACGGTTTTGTTCTTGGTCATGTTATACGTTACTGTGTGGGTCAGCTCGTTTTGTTCCATCTGTCTTCATTCTCGAATCCCATATGAAAGAATGTCCCTTCTCTCAAACACTGTTGGGCTTATGGATAAAGAGGAAAATGAACACGGTTAGCTCTGAGCTGACTCTAAGGCTTTTGTTCAGAATATTTTACTTCTGTTCATATGTCACAGGACGATGCAAGTTACATGGCCAACCTGAATGTAAATGGAGAAAGGAAGGCACCACAAGTAACATAGCTCAGATTGATGCCAACAGGGAGGAGCACCTAATATTTTAAACATTAATATAATCCACTACAGTGACCTTGAACATGGTATTTGACCTCTTTGTGCCTTGGTTCTCTCATCTTTAAAATGGGAGCAATAATAGAACCTACCTCACAGGTAGGTTATTATAAGGATTGCAAGACTTCTTCTGGTAAAGCAGTTAAAACAGTGCCTGACATACTAAACACTAAATGTTAAATAGAATAAATCCAAGCTTCACCCATGCCATTGTTTCCTCTTGCCATGGTGAAAATCATGTATTCACCCCTTCATCATCACACGCTGAAAGGAAAAGTACTTTATTTACCGGCATTTTTAAAACAAGACACTTCTATTTTTCAGAGTCTGTGCATTTAAAATGAAGTCTTAAAAAGTTGTGTCATTGGTTAAACTCAGTGAAAGACATTTCTATCGTGGGCTTTGCAGGCAGATTAGTTCTTGTCTGGAGAAGGGGAGAAGAGTTCTGTGTGGTAGGAACAGGACAGCAGGTGGTGGTAGCATAAAACAGAAGAAAAGCTTCCTGGCTGGAAAAAGATGGCAGCCAAAAGAGGTCCAAAAAGCTGTTATGGCTATGATGGGAAGAGCATCGCGGGAACTCAGGTATGTAAGCTGCTGTCTGAGTTGACAGTACCCTTGGAATAAAAGGATTTCTATTCACACTATGCTTTTTTTTCTCTTTTCCTGCTATATTCTGAGTGCTCACCGTGTATTTTGATTGAAATACTCTGCTCACTCAGCATGCCTGTTAATGCCCTTCAGGAGCACTGTACACACCTGGGATTTACTAAAAGCATTCAAACATTTTTTCCTCACTTTCTTCCTGAGTTTAGCTGAGGTTTGACAGAAAAAAACAAAATTCTGTAAAGCAATCATCCTTCAATTAAAAAATTAATTAATTAAAAAAAAAGACTGCAGAGGAGTTTAGTCATAGATGAAAACTCTCTGAAGAATTGTACTTTATAAGTAACATTGAAAACTATAATAAAAAATTACCAGACCAAAAAAAGAAAAAAGCAGTAATCGATACACACCTGAAAATAAATTGGGGAAAAAAACATAACGACAGAAAAATGCAGCCTGTTCAGTACAGTGTCCAATTCCTACCAAAATAACAACTACTTGTGTGGACTGAGAAAGGAAAGTTCTGAATATCTCTTTTCTTACTGATCCTGCCTTGCACAAGAGAGCTTAATAAATGCCCATGATATTACACTTCTCATTAAGTATTTCCTATATCTTTTCTTTGTATATCCTAGGATTTTTAAGGTGACTTCCAGTCCTGGAGATTCTATACAGGGTATAAATATAATATAAAGCTTCACTGTGAGAGTGGTCAGGGAGGGGGTGATCTCAAGTTCTTCTGTCTCTAATAACTTATGTTCTACAGTCTTAAATTAGAATGAATTGAACCATTTTCCAGCTTAGCCAGAAAGGTTTACTCTATTTCTTTCTTTTTAAAAAAATTATTTATTTAACTGGAAGCTAATTACTTTACAATATTGTAGTGGTTTTTGTCATGCATTGAGATGAATCAGCCATGGGTGTACATATGTCCCCCATCCTGAACCCCCCTCCCACCTCCCTCTCCATCCCATCCCTCAGGGTTGTCCCAGTGCACCAGCTTTGAGTGCCCTGTTTCATGCATCAAACTTGGACTGGTCATCTATTTCACATATGGTAATATACATGTTCCAATGCTATTCTCTCAAATCATCCCACCCTCACCTTCTCCCACCGAGTCCAAAAGTCTGTTCTTTATATCTGTGTCTCTTTTGCTGTCTCACATACAGGGTTATCGTTACCATCTTTCTAAATTCCATATATATGCATTATTATACTGTATTGGTATTTTTCTTTCTGGCTTACTTCACTCTGTATAATAGGCTCCAGTTTCATCCACCTCATTAGAACTGATTCAAATGCATTCTTTTTAATGGCTGAGTAATATTCCATTCTGTATATGTAGCACAGCTTTCTTATCCATTCGTCTGCTGATGGATATCTAGGTTGCTTCCATGTCCTGGCTATTGTAAACAGTGCTGCAATGAACATTGGGGTACACGTGTCTCTTTCAATTCTGGTTTCCTTGGTGTGTATGCCCAGCAGTGGGATTGCTGGGTCTATGGCAGTTCTATCTCCAGGTTTTTAAGGAATCTCCACACTGTTCTCCATAGTGGCTGTACTAGTTTGCATTCCCACAAACAGTGTAAGAGGGCTCCCTTTTCTCCGCACCCTCTCCAGCATTTATTCTTTGTAGACTTTTGGATAGCAGCCATTCTGACCAGCGTGAGATGGTACCTCATTGTGGTTTTGATTTGCATTTCTCTGATAATGAGTGATGTTGAGGATCTTTTCATGTGTTTGCTAGCCATCTGTATGTCTTCTTTGGAGAAATGTCTGTTTAGTTCTTTGGCCCATTTTTTGATTGGGTCGTTTATTTTTTTGCAAGTGAGCTGCAGGAGCTGCTTGTATATTTTTGATTAATTCTTTGTCAGTTGCTTCATTTGCTATTACTTTCTCCCATCATGAAGGCTGTCTTTTCTCCTTGCTTATATTTTCCTTAATTGTGTAAAAGCTTTTAAATTTAATTAGGTTCCATTTGTTTATTTTTGCTTTTATTTCCATTACTCTGGGAGGTGGGTCATAGAGGATCTTGCTGTGATTTATGCCAGAGAGTGTTTTGCCTATCTTTTCCTCTAGGAGATTTATAGTTTCTGGTCTTACATTTAGATCTTTAATCCACTTTGAGTTTATTTTTGTGTATGGTGTTAGAAAGTGTTCTAGTTTCATTCTTTTAGAGGTGGTTGATCAGTTTTCCCAGTACCACTTGTTAAAGAGATTGTCTTTTCTCCATTTTATATTCTTGCCTCCTTTGTCAAAGATAAGGTGTCCATAGGTGTGTAGATTTATCTCTGGGCTTTCCATTTTGTTCCATTGATCTATATTTCTGTCTATGTGCCATACTGTCTATTTTTTTTTTCATTTTCCCTTTTTTTAAAAAATTTTAATTGGAGGCTAATTACTTTAAATATTGTATTGGTTTTGCCATACATTGACATGAATCTGCCCTGGGTGTACATGTGTTCCCCATCTTGAACCCCCTCCCACCTCCCTCCCCATCCCATCCCTCTGGGTCATCCCAGTGCACCAGCCCCGCGCATCCTGTATCATGCATCGAACCTAGACTGCAATTCATTTCACATATGATAATACACATGTTTCAATGTCATTCTCCCAAATCATCCCACCCTTGCCCTCTCCCAGAGTCCAAAAGACTGTTCTATACATTGTGTCACTTTTGCTGTCTTGCATACAGGGTTATTGTTACCATCTTTCTAAATTCCATATATATGCGTTAGTATACTGTATTGGTGTTTTTCTTTCTGGCTTACTTCACTCTGTATAATAGGCTCCAGTTTCATCCACCTCATTAGAACTGGTTCAAATGTATTCTTTTTAATTGCTGAGTAATACTCCATTGTGTGTGTACGTACCACAGCTTTCTTATCCATTCATCTGCATATGGACATCTAGGTTGCTTCCATGTCCTGGCTATTATAAACACTGCTGTGATTAACATTGAAAAGAAGATGCTATTGATAGTTCCTAATTCATAAGATTTTTATGAGAATTAAATGAGTTAATCAAAAGATTTAATTGTGAACTGTGCATAGCACATAGTAATTATCATAAAAATGTTTCCTAATTCAACACCCATTCAAACTCTTAGCAAAGTAGGACTGAAACAGAATCCTTCAACTTAATAAAGAATACCTGCAACAAAACCTACAGGTAATATATTTAATTCAGTGAAAGACTGAATTCTTTCCCTCTTGCTTGGAAAATCCCATGGACGGAGGAGTGTGGTAGGCTACAGTCCATGGGGTCACAAAGCATCAGATACAATTGAGCGACTTCACTTTCACTTTCTTTCTTTTCAGGAATGGGAAAAAGGCAAAGATATCTGCTTTCATCACTCCTCTTCAACATAGTGTTGGGAGTCCTAACCACTGCAATAATAAAAGTAAATTAAAAGTGTGCAAATCAGAAAGGAACAAATAAAATTGTTCCTATTTGTAGATGACACCATTGTTTATATAGGAAATCCCTAAGAACACACAAAAACTCCTAGAGCTAAGTGAGTTTAACAAGGTTGCAGGATAAAAGATTAACATGGAAAAATTAATTGAATTTCTATATACTATCAATGAACATATGGACATGGAAATTTTAAATGCAAAACAATTTATAATCACTAAAAAAGTAGAATACTTAAATATAGATCTAACCAAACATGTACAGGATTTATATAATGAAAACAACATAATGCTCATGAAATAAATCAAAGAGTTAAATAGTCACTAGGTCATGTCCGACTCTTTTGTAACCCCATGGACTGTAGCCCACCTGGCTTCTCTGTCCATGGGATTTCCCAGGCAAGAATACTGGAGTGGGTTGCCATTTCCTTCTCCAGACATTGCAATAAACTCCCCCTCAAAAGCGGGTAGAGAAACTATATAGATATTTTTCAAAAAAAATATACAAATGGCTAACAAGCACATAAAAGGTGCTCAAAATCACTAATCATCATGGAAATGCAAACCAAAACCACAATGTGATATCACCTCATATCTGTTAGAACGGCTGTTACAAAAAAGACAAAAGACACAAATATTAGCAAGGAAGTGGAGGAAAGGGAACGCTTGTACACTGTTGATGGGAATGTAAATTAGTGCAACCACTGTGGAAAACTGTATGGAGGTTCCTCAAAAAGTTAAAAATAAAGCTACCATATGATCCAGCAGTTCTTCTGGGTGTGTATCCAAAGGAAATAAAATCAGGGTCTCAAAGAGATATATAGACACCCATGCTTATTGCAGCATTATTCACAAAAGCCAAGTCATAGAAACCACCTACTTGTCAATGGATGAATGGATAAAGATGTGACATATATATACACATACATATATATATACCTACACACATACACTATGGACGGAGGTTTGTGACATTGTACAGGAGACAGAGAGCAAGACCATCCCCAGAAAAAGAAAGCAAAATGGCTGTCTGAGGAGGCCTTACAAATAACTGTGTAAAGAAGAGAAGCAAAAAGCAAAGAAGAAAAGGAAAGATATATCCATTGGAAAGCAGAGTTCCAAAGAATAGCAAGAGGAAATAAGAAAGCCTTCCTCAGTGATCAGTGCAAAGAAATAGAGGAAAACAACAGAATGGGAAAGACTAGAGATCTTTTCAAGAAAATTAGAGATGCCAAGGGAACATTTCATGCAAAGATGGGCTCGATAAAGGACAGAAATGGTATGGACCTAACAGAAGCAGAAGATGTTAAGAAGAGGTGGCAAGAATACACAGAAGAACTGTACAAAAAAGATCTTCATGATCCAGATAATCACAATGGTGATTCACTCACCTAGAGCCAGACATTCTGGAATGTGAAGTCAAGTGGGCCTTAAGAAGCATCACTATGAACAAAGCTAGTGGAGGTGATGGAACTCCAGTTGAGCTATTTCAAATCCTGAAAGATGATGCTGTGAAAGTGCTGCACTCAATATGCCAGCAAATTGGGAAAACTCAGCAGTGGCCACAGGACTGGAAAAGGTCAATTTTCATTCCAATCCCGAAGAAAGGCAATGCCAAAGAATGTTCTAACTACCGCACAATTGCACTCATCTCACACGCTAGCAGAGTAATGCTCAAAATTCTCCAAGCCAGGCTTCAACAATATGTGAACTATGAACTTCCAGATGTTCAAGCTGGTTTTAGAAAAGGCAGAGGAACCAGAGATCAAATTGTCAACATCCGCTAGATCATTGTAAAAGCAAGAGAGTTCCAGAAAAACATCTCTTTCTGCTTTATTGACTATGCCAAAGCCTTTGACTGTGTGGATCATAATAAACTGTGGAAAATTCTGAAATAGATGGGAATAGCAGACCACCTCACCTGCCCCTTGAGAAACCTGTATGCAGGTCAGGAAGCAACAGTCAGAACTGGACATGGGACAACAGACTGGTTCCAAATAGGAAAGGAGTACATCAAGGCTGTATATTGTCACCCTAATTATAACTTATATGCAGAGTACATCATGAGAAACGCTGGGCTGGATGAAGCACAAGCTGGAATAAAAATTGCTGGGAGAAATATCAATAACCTCAGATATGCAAATGACACCACCCTTATGGCAGAAAGTGAAGAAGAACTAAAGAACCTCATGATGAAATTGAACGAGGAGCATGAAAAAGTTGGCCTAAAGCTCAACATTCAGAAAACAAAGATCATGGCATCCAGTCCCATCACTTCATGGCAAATATATGGGGAAACAGTGGAAACAGTGGCTGACTTTATTTTCTTGAGCTCCAAAATCACTCCAGATGGTGACTGCAGCCATGAAATTAAAAGACACTTGCTCCTTGGAAGAAAAGTTATGACCCACCTAGACAGCATATTAAAAAGCAGAGACATTACTTTGCCAACAAAGTTCTGTCTAGTCAAAGCTATGGTTTTTCCAGTAGTCATGTATGGATGTGAGATTTGGACTGTAAAGAAAGGTGAGTGCTGAAGAATTGATGCTTTTGAACTGTGGTGTTGGAGAAGACTCTTGAGAGTCCCTTGGACTGCAAGGAGATCCAACCAGTCCATCCTAAAGGAAATCAGTCCTGAATATTCACTGGAAGAACTGATGTTGAAGCTGAAACTCCAATACTTTGGCCACCTGATGCAAAGAACTGACTCAATGAAAAGACCCTAATCCTGGGCAAGATTGGGGAGAAGGGGACAACAGAGGGTGAGATGGTTGGATGGCATCACCAACTCAATGGACATGAGTTTGAGCAGGCTCTGCGAGTTGGTGATGGACAGGGAAGCCAGGCGTGTTGCAGTCCATGGGGTCACAAAGAGTTGGACACGACTGAGTGACTGAACTGAACTGATACAGGCAACAACTTGGGTATATTTCCAGGGAATTATGCTGAGTGAAAAAAGCCAGTCTCAAAAAGGTGCATACTGTATATAACACACTTCCCTGGTGGCTCAGAGGTTAAAGTGTCTGCCTCCAATGCGGGAGACCCGGGTTCGATTCCTGGGTTGGGAAGATCCCCTGGAGAAGGAAATGGTAACCCACTCCAGTATTCTCGCCTGGAGAATCCCACGGACGGAGAAGCCTGGTAGGCTACAGTCCACGGGGTCACAAAGAGTCGGACACGACTGAGCGACTGAACGGAACGGAACGTATATAACACATAACATTCTTGAAAGAACAAAATTATAGAGATAGGGAACAGATTATAGTGCTTGCCAGCGGGTAGGAATGGGAGGAGGAGTGCTGGGTGTGTGGTTATAAAGGCATGAAGGACACCCTTGTGGTAAGAGAATAATTGTATACTTTGACTGCAGTGGCAACTATATGAATATACGCATGTCATAAAATAACATACATATACATGGTACAATGCCACACTTCCGGTTTTGATACTGTACTATAATTATGTAAATTAAAGCCTTTGGGAAAGAAATCTGGGTTAAAGGTGTATAGCACCTCCCTGTACATTTTTTGCAACTACAATTACTGCAAAATGAATTTTTTTTTAAAGTTTGTTAAATGAACTGTTGGAAACAAAGCTAGAATTTTAATGTTAATTTTTCTGATTTTAAAGTTAGCCTATAATAGTGAGAAATTATTAAGTGTTTAGGTCAAGTTCTGTTAAGTTACTTGCCAGACATCACACAGTTAGAAAGTGATAGTGCAAGAGAAGAACCGAACTCTGATTCTGAACATGCACTTTTAACCACTGTATTGACTCTCTGAATCATATGGGAGGGGGGAGGAACATGGCATGAATGGAGGAAAAGAATTGGATATGAGAGAAACTAAAAGAAAAGAAGGACAAAGTGACAAATTTAATTTACTGTAGTCAGAAAAATAAAAACTAGATCCACAATAAAATGCCATAACCCACCTACCACACTGACAAGTCTGACCATACAAACTAGTAAGGTTGTAGAGTACTGGGACTCTTATATGCTGGGATGGGATTGTGCAGGTGCTGCTGCTAAGTTGCTTCAGTTGTGTCCGACTCTGTGCGACGCCATAGATGGCAGCCCACTAGGCTCCTCTGTCCCTGGGATTCTCCAGGCAAGAATACTGGAGTGGGTTGCCATTTCCTTCTCCAATGCATGAAAGTGAAAAGTGAAAGAGAAGTTGCTCAGTTGTGTCTTACTCTTAGCAACCCCATGGTCTGCAGCCCACCAGTCTCCTCCACCCATGGGATTTTCCAGGCAAGAGTACTGGAGTGGGGTGCCATTGCCTTCTCCGGATGGGAGTGTAAATTGGTACATTTTGGGAAACAGGCATTGGCCAGTGAAGTGGCCAGTGGAAATAGGCACTTTGCACAGTGAATATGTACTTAATTTACACATAGCAATTCCACTCCTAGGTATATGTTATGAGAAATCTGTGTATCAGGAGATATTTTTCTACATCTTTGTTTATAACAGCAAGAATTTATAACCAATGCAATTGCCCAGCTATAGTAGAATGGGTAAATAAAACACTGCATAGGAAATCTTGATGAGGGTGAAAGAGGAGAGTGAAAAAGTTGGCTTTTTACTCTGAAAACTCAACATTCAGAAAACTAAGATCATGGCATCTACCCCATCACTTCATGGCAAATAGAAGGGGAAAAAGTGGAAACAGTGACAGACTTTTATTTTCTCGGGTACTGAAATCACTGCAGATGGTGACTGCAGACATGAAATTAAAAGATGTTTGCTCCTTAGAAGGAAAGCTATGACAAACCTAGACAGCTTATTAAAAAGCAGAGACATCAATTTGCCAACCAAAGTCCATGTAGTCAGAGCTGTGTTTTTTTCCAGTAGTCCTGCACGGATGTGAGAGTTGGACCATAAAGAAGGATTAGCACTGAAGAATTGATGCTTTTGAATTGTGGTGCTGGAGAAGACTTGAAAGTCCATTGGACGGCAAGGAGATCAAACCAGTCAATCCTAAAGGAAATCCACCCTGAATATTCATTGGAAGGACTGATGTTGAAGCTCCAATACTCTGGTCACCTGATGCAAAGAGCTGACTCATTGGAAAAGACCCTGATGCTGGGCAAGATTAAGGGCAGGAGGAAAAGAGGATGACAGAGGATGAGATGGTTGGATGGCATCATCGACTTAATTGATATGAGTTTGAGGAAACTCTGGGAGGTACTGAAGGACAGAGAAGCCTGGGGTGCTATAGTCCATGGGGTTTCGAAGACTTGGACACAACTTAGCGACTGAACAACAACAAATAGGAAATCATGGGACTTGAGTAACACTAAAAACCAATGAGACATATCAGAAATATATAGAAGACGCCACTCAACAACAGCAGAATAAACATTCTTCTCAAGTCCACATGGAACACTATCCAGGATAGATCACAAAACAAGTCCCAGTAATTTTTACAATATTGAAAGCATGCAAAGTATCTTTTCCAGCTACAGTGGAATAATGCTGTAAATCAATAACAGAAGGAAAACTAGAACATTCCAGGGAGCCCAGGCTCAGTGGTTGCAGCAGATGGGCTCTAGATCAGGGGCTCAGTAGCTGTAACGCATGGGGCTTAGGTGCCCTGCAGCATGTGGGATCCTCCCTGACCAGGGATTCAACCAGTGTCCCCTGCATTGGCAGGCGGCTTCTTAACCACTGGACCACCAGGGAAGTCCGCATCACTGAATCGTAAAGCACCCTCAAAATAGGCTCTCTAATTGCCCTTTTTTTTTTTTTTTTTACAAATAAGGAAACTGAGACACAGAGAGGTCAGGTGATATATCTGGGATCCCCAAAGCTTCTAGTAATCTGCAAAATCCGCATTCCAAAGCCTTGCATGAAGAAGAGTGAATTCCCAGAGTTTCTGCAGCAGTAAGAAGGAGGACTTTGGGCTGCTGCCTTGATCAGGGAGGGTGCAGGCCAGGGAGCAGTGGTGGCGCCTGGGGGGAGCAAGGGGGAACCGTCCCCAGCCACCCTTGGACTGATTCTCAAGGCCATGCCTTGGCTTCTGTAATCTGGGCCTACAGCGCTCCTCTGACTTCCAGGTGCATGGTGGTGGTGATGGCTGTGGTTGGGGGTGGAGGTGTGGCTGTGGTTACTGGACCTGGCCTGCGGACAAGCCCTCCCTACTTTGCATCGTGCCCAGGTTGGAAGACCACATTCCGGAGAAGGCAATCAAAGGCTTGGAATCTCCTGCGTCGATGCCACTGAACTCCGGAGCCCTTTGTGGTGTGCGCTCACCCGGGATGGGCGGGACGCTCCGTGGCCGCACTGGGGCGATTTGAAGAAGCAAATTAGGGCCAGGGGTCGCTGGAGTGCGCGGTCAAAGGCAGTGGGGGTGACGCTGGCGGCTCTTCGCTTCACAGAGGAGCCAGTGGGGCCCTCCAGAGCTTGGGCCTCCTGCACCCCGTCTGGGCTCACTATTTCACTGACAGAGATTTTGTGCTTTATCTCCACCCCTCAACAATAAAAGATCTAAACGCTGTACTTTTCTGATATTTCAGGCGCCCCCTCCCAATTTTTTCTTCTGCACAATCTCTTTAAATGAAAATCACAATGTAACAAAAGATATCTAGCATTTAATACCTTTCTGTTATCTTGTAATTCTCATTCAGAGTTTGTGCAGAAGAAAAAAAATTGGGGAGTGAAATGTCAGAAGGTATCTGGCATTTAAAAGGCTTCCCAGGAGAAGGCAATGGCAAGCCACTCCAGTACTATTGCCTAGAAAATCCCATGGATGGAGGAGCCTGGTAGGCTGCAGTCCGTGGGGTCGCTGAGGGTCGGACTCGACTGAGCGACTTCACTTTCACTTTCACACATTGGAGGAGGAAATGGCAACCCACTCCAGTGTTCTTGCCTGGAGAATCCCAGGGACAGGGGAGCCTGGTGGGCTTCCGTCTATGGGGTCACACAGAGTCGGACACGACTGAAGTGACTTAGCATAGCATAGCATAGCATAGCACAGGTGGCTCAGTGGTAAAGAATCCACCTGCAATACAGGAGACATGGGTTCCATCCCTGGGTTTTGAAGATCCCCTGGAGGAGGAAATGGCAACCCACTCCAATATTCTCCCCTGAGAAATTCCATGAACAGAGGAGCCTGGCAGGCTAGAGTTCATAGGGTCACAAAGAGTCGGACACAACTTAGGCACTAAACAACAATCTGGCATTTGAAAACATTTTGAAAACTAGCTTGGGTTTCCACTTAGGGCCCTTAGTTAACTGACAATACAGAGTATTATTTTCAAAGTGTAAAATTATTTGTGGTGAGATGGTGACATCGTTCTTGAGGAAAGTCATAAGTACAAAATGCTTTTTTAAAACCAGTACTATGGATGGTAATATACTACAGAAAGTAATATTATTTGTCCAGTGATTTATTATTCATTGCAGTTATGATGAAAGATGCATATTAGGATTTAAAGTAGAATGAAATGTTCTTTCTTCAAGTTTTACAAATCCAGCTGTTTGTTTTCCATATTTGTGATAACCTATTAGTTTTAATTACACTAATAATTTCCCTGGGTTCTTCAATTTACATTAGCTTTTAAAGCATAGAGAAAACATTCCTCATATAATTTAATCATTTGTGCAAATGGAAGAAAAGGAAGTTATTGGCTTGTATTGTAATTATTATAGTTCATGTTTTGAGCTCATTTGTACAATTGGTAAATTAATAATTATCATTTATGTAAGTACATTAAGTCATCTGCACTCATTTGCAATTATAATGCAGAAATGATTAGATGTTCTTCAAATTTCCTAATTTTGTTAATGCTCTAATTAAAATTGTACATTAAAGACTTTTCCAATTAAGTCCATTAACATAAGTAAGTTTGGCTTAGCACCTATAATTATTCCCATGCTATGCACATAAAATTTCAATTAATCCATCTTTTCCAAAATGTATGGCAAAACAAGTTGATTGTCATACTGTTGTCTGCAGCATTCGCTCAAAAGCCATTCTAGTTAATATTCACAAGATAAACCATTATTATTAGTAAAAAATAGTATATGAAATTAAGTTATATAAAAAACAGATATTACATCAGGTAAAACTTGAGTGTTCCTTGCTCTTTACTGTGATGTATAGTTTGTGGAAAGAAAACTTTTGATTAATTGCATAGATTCTTCAATATCATAGAATGCCAGGAAATATTTAAAGCCACACAGAGTTGAAACACACTGACTTTTTTTTCAAATTATAAATGTAATGCACATATGGAAAATACAGAAAAGCACAAAGAAGGAAAAATATATAATTTTGCCACCAAAAGATACATCTTTGTTATCATTTTCTTTTTTATCTGTCAAGTCCTTTCTATGGATTTTTATCAGTCTATCCATTTGTGTGTGCTACGCAGTAAAAAAATTGGAGTTATATTATACATACTGTTCAAATTCTTCTTTTTTATGGTAGCAATAAAAAGAATGATGTTTTGTTCCATTTTCTTTGCCACAGAACTTACTTACTATTGTATTTATTATAAAAGTTCTATACTTTGAAGAACAAAGTTCCTTGTAAACAAAGGTAATTGAATCCCAACTCTTACACTTACTAGTTGTGTGACCTTGGATAAAATAGTTAATCACTCTGTGCTTCAGTCTCCTTATTAGTAAAATTGGGATAATGATGGTGTACCTATTTCAGAGAGTTTGGAGGCTCTAACGTCTTAATTTAATATGAAGCTCACAGAACAATGCCTGACACATAGTAAATGTTATATAAATGCTTGCTATATGATATGAATTATTTTACTAGCTTTCTGGGGGTTAAATAATTAGTTTGCTGCACAGGCATCCAAATCTTGGAGATTTTATTTTAGGTTTGTGTTACTATTACTATGTGAGAATAATACCATCTTCTCAGGCCATTCATGAAGAATATCATGTCTACTCTGCATATACCACATCAAGACAGCTGGGGCATGGACAATGAGAGGTAGAGGAGGAGAACAAATAGGAAAACAACTTAGAGATAGTGTAGAAAAGGTAAGGATTAAATGGGTTCTTTCTGAGTGTCAGAACTACTGTTTTCTTAATGTTTTAATGAATGTTCTGAAAGTAAGAGTACATAAATAAATGTCTGTTTCTGCAAATAACATTATGTCCTTCCAGTGTTGAAAAATCAAATTAATGGACATAAACTAGAGGAATATTTTACTAGTTAGTAGGCAAAAAACTAGAAAATAACATTTTAAATGAACTTATTGAGGCATAATTTACATAGAATAAATTGCACCCATTTAAAGGATGCAGTTTGATGAGTTTTGATAAATATATTCACCTGAATAACCACTGAAAATCACCTTCACCCCACCCCCTACCCCATGGCCAGACTTGAAGAACCATCGATCTTTCTGTCATCTAAGATTTAGTTTGCATTTTTATATCCCTTCCCTGGTAGCTCAGACGGTAAAGAATCTGCTTGCAATGCAGGATACCTGGGTTCAGTCCCTGGGTCGGGAAGGTGACCTGGAGAAGGGAATGGCAACTCACTCCAGTATTCTTGCTTGGTGAAGTCCATGGACAGAGGAGCCTGGCGGGCTACAGTCCATGAGGTTGCAAAGAGTCAGACATGACTTAGTGACTAACACACTTTCTAGAATTTCATATAAATGGAATTATACAGCATGTACTCTTTCGGGTCTGGTTTCTTTCATTCAGCACACCTTTGAAATTCGTCCACGTTGTACCATGCATCAGTAGTTTATTCCTTTTCGTTGCTGAATGGCATTCCATTACATTGAATATACCACAATCTGTTTATCCACTCAACTACTAATAGACATTTGGGTCTTTTTCAATTTTGAGCTAAAAATTAATGATACGCTGAAGCTGGTTCATATTGGCTTATAGGAGCTGATGGTGCACATTTGTTCTCAACTCCATGTTTGGTGATGCTACAGGATGGTAGCTTGAAATTAACCATGGTAGGAATATTTACACAAACGAAATTGACAAGTCAGAAATCCCCCCACTCCCTCCCCCCGGAAGCCAATTTTACCAGGACTGCACGGGCTATTATGAATAATGATGCAATGAATATCTGTGTAGACATAAGTTTTTATTTCTGGTGGGTAAGTACCTAACAGTATAATTTCTGGATTGTATGGTTAGTGAATGTTTAATTTTATAAAAAACTGCCAAGGAGTTTTGCAAAGTGGTTGTACCATTTTACCATTCCCACAAGCAATGTGTGAAAGTTCCATTTATTCCACATCCTCACCAGTACTTGGTATGGTCAGTCTTTTGATTTTAGCCATTCCAATGTTTGTGTAGGGGTATCACATGTGGTTTTAATTTGACTTTCTATGAAGATAAATAACATAGAGCATTTTTTCACAGGCTTATTTGCTATTATTATATCTTCTATTTTGATCTTCTATTCATGCATCTTGATTATTTGGGGAGGGGCAGTATCTATCTTCTTAATGAACTGTAAGAGTTCTTTATACATTCTCGATACAAGCTTTATATCAGATATATGTATTACTAATATTTTCTCAGCTTCCCTCATGGCTCAGACAGTAAGAATCTGCGTGCAATGCAGGAGACCTGGGTTCAATACCTGGGTTGGGAAGATCCCATGGAGAAGTAAATAACTACCCACTCCATTATTCTTGCCTAGAGAATTCCATGGACAGAGGAGCCTGGCGGGGCTACAGTCCATGGGGTCACAAGGAGCTGGACACGACTGAGCAACTTTCACTTCACTTCACTTCACAAAATACATGCTCTAATTTTCACTGGGATTGTATTGAATCTAAAAATCAATTTTGGGAGGCTCAATATCTTATCAAATTTTGGCCTTCTAGTCCATGATCATGGTATATCTCTCAATTTATATGTTTTCTTTAATTTCTTTTGACAATGTTTCAGAATTCTTTAAAATGTACACAACTATGTCATGTACCAATAAGTGAGTCACATGAATATTTTTGTTTCCAAAATGCATAAAAAAGCTCTATCTACACTATACCATAGTCTGTTAAGTGTCCAATGTCATTATGTCTAAAAAAGTGCCATAATTGTAAAATAGTTTATTGCTAAAAAAATTCTAATCATCACCCTGAGCCTTCAAAGAGTCATAATCTTTTTGCTGGTGAAGGGCTTTGCCTCAGTGTTGATGGCTGCTGACTGATCAGGGTGGTGGTTGCTGACAATTAGGTTGGCTGTGCAATTTTTAAAAATAAGACAACTGAAGTTTTCCAGGTCGAATGACTGCCTTTCATGAACCATTTCTCTGTAGCATGCAATGCTGTTTGATAGCATTTTACCCACAGTGGGACTTCTGTAGAAAGTGGGGTCAGTTTACTCAAGCTTTGCTGCTGCTTTATTGACTAAGTTTATGTAATATTCTAAATCCTTCCTTGTCATTTCAACAATCTTCACTAAGAGTAGAAACTTTATTGTGGTAGTCTGAACCAAACCTGTAATGTCTCTGAGGTATGCCTGAACAGTGTTGAAAATAAGTGGTAGGAATCAATTTTTTTGTCTTGTTCTTGAACTTAGAGAAAAAGCATTAAGTCTTTTTTTTTTTTTTTAACAACTGTGATATTTGCTGTAAATTTTACATAAATTCCTTTTATTAGATTGAGGAAGTTCCTTTCCATTTAAGAGTTTGCTGAGAATTTTTTAATCGTGAACTGATATTAAATTTTGTCAAATGCCTATATCTGTTGAGATCATTATATACTTTTCTCCTCCATTCTGTTAATAGGGGGAATTCTATTGACAGATTTGAATGTTAAATCAATCTTGCATTCTTGAGATAAACCCCTCTTGGGTCTGGTGTAAAATTTTTTTCTCTAAGTTGCTGGATTCAGTTTGTAGTATTAGAAAGAATGTTTGCCTCTATGTTTATCAATTGTGTTTGCTTAGTCCCTCAGTCATGTCTGACTCTTTGCAACCTCATGGATTGTAGTCTGCCAGGCTCTTCTGTCCATGGAATTCTCCAGGCAAGAATATTGGTGTGGGTTGCCATTTCCTTCTCCAGAGAATCTTCCCGACCCAGGGACAGAACCTGTGTCTACTGCACTGCAGGCACATTCTTTACCCACTGAGCCATCAGGGAAGCCACGTTTATCAGTCATATTTGTCTGTAACTCTTTTCCTGTAACACACAAAACATACTATTCTTGTTCTAAGCTAGGGCCAACAATCTATGATCTGTGGCTAAATCTGATCCACAGTCTGTTTTCATAAATAGTTTATTGAACACAGCCACACTCATTTGTTTCTGTATTAATGTCTATGGCTGCTTTTACACTACAATGGGAGATATGAATAGTTGTGAGAGAGACTATATGACCTGCAGTGTCTAAAATAATTACTTATCAGGCCCCTTAGAGAAAATATTTGCTGACTCCTGCTCTAAACCCATGCATCTAGATGTGAAAACCTGGGAACAAATTCAGTCAGTGTTGACTGTAAGTTAAACACAGATTTTTGTGGGTGTGGAAGCTTGGGCTCCCTAACTTCCACATTGTTCAGGGGTCAACTATATACAGTTTGGAGGCATTTAAACTACACGTTGGTTAATGTCACTGCCCCCTCGCCATGTTAAAACCTAAAGCCCTCCACAGTGAATTCCCGTTGTACTTAGAGTAAAATCCAGACTCCTTTCCTCGGTCTACAAGGATCTGTGTGATCCAGCCTGTTCCCATCTAGCCATTCTCATCTTGAACCACTCTGATCATTCTTACTTCTCTGCAACCATACTGGCTGTCTCAATTTCTAGAATTCTGCCAAGCCTGCTGCCACCTCAAGACTGTTTACCTGTTGAGGTTTGATAGAAAACAACAAAATTCTGTAAAGCGATTATCCTTCAATAAAAAAAAAACATACATAAAAAAAGACTGTTTACCTGGAAGTTCACTTCCAACTCTATCTCCAAATCCTTGTCCAATTCCTACTCATCCTTTAGGTTTTAGCTTAAGTGTTACTGACTCGGAGGAGCTGACTCTGAGGCTCCTACCAAATCAGCCTTCATAGTTTAGTTTTTTTCATAATATCCTGTTCTTTTCCTTCAACAACTTATTCGAATTTATAACTTGGATATTTATCTGTGATGCTTTTTCAAAAATGTCTATTTTACTCATTAAGATCATGATGACATGGATTGTGACTGTCTCTTTCATTTCTGTATCTTTAACACTACAACAGACCCTGGCACCTAGGAGGCACTCAATGAAAAATGCTAGTTGAATGAAGATGGATTTTCAGTTGTAAAAGAATGTCTCCTATTTACCTATCTCTAATGAAAACTGAATCCTACTTATCCTAAGCCTTGCAATCCTAAGCCCTCTATGCACTATAATCTTATTAAGTTGTTGTGACTATAGGACTACCAGACACCTGCTCCAGGTTTCATTTGGTGTGATTATGCCATCATTTGTATTAAATTTCCTATCATGTTTCTAAGAATTCCTGCTGGAAATAGCCTTTATGCTTTCCTGTAATGTGCTTCGTGGTTGATCCTCATTGCACTTCATTGTCCAAGCCCCCCACTGTCACCCCTGTCCATGCCATCTTCTGAACTTTTATGCTTGGATTGACTACAGTCAAGACAAACTATGAGTGTAAGATGTCAATCACTCTGAAAAACACTGAATATTTTGCATTCAAGTAGTCAAATTTAACTCTTTGGAAATGACACAATCCCCCTTTTAATAGAAGCCCCAAATACAGGCATCTTGAATTAGAGATGTAGGGAGAAGAGGATCCACACAAAAATCTTCTAAGCCCTGCCTCTGGTGGGGTGTGACTATGGGTGATGACTCAGTTAGCATTAGAAAACTGAAAAGGAAATTTTCCTGATTTATCTGAATTATTTCATCAGGTTCAAGCCCTTTCTTACTTGCTTTGTCCTAGTGTGTCTGCACTTCTTTGTCTAGTTCAGTTCAGTTGCTCAGTTGTGTCCGATTCCTTGTGACCCCATGGACTGCAGCACGCCAGGCTTCCCTGTCCATCACCATCCTCCAGAGCTTGCTTAAACTCATGTCCATCAAGTCAGTGATGCCATCCAACCATCTCGTTCTCTGTTGTCCCCTTCTCCTCCTGCCTTCAATCTTTTTCAGCATCAGGGTCTTTTCCAACGAGTCACTTCTTCGCATCAGGTGACCAAAGTGTTGGAGTTTCAGCTTCAGCACCAGTCCTTCCAATGAATAGTCAGGACTGATCTCCTTTAGGATTGACTGGTTGGATCTCCTTGCAGTCCAAGGGACTCTCAAGAGTCTTTTCCAACACCACAGTTCAAAAGCATCAATTTTTCGGTGCTCAGCTTTCTTTATCCACTCTTTATCAATAAGTCCACTCATACACTCATGTCTTATTTCAGGATGCAGTTTAGCATAGTGGCTAAGACTTTGGACTCTGGAGCCAGGTTTCCTGAGTTTGAATCCTTGACTTGAATATCTATTAGCTGTGTGACCTTGAGTAAGCTACTTAACCAGCCTGTGTATTAGTTTCTCATGTATAAAATGGGGATAATGAAAAAGGACAATGACAACAGTATGTACTTCATAGAGTTATAAGAGGATACAATGAATTTATATTTACATTGCTTAGAAGAGGGCCTGGCACATGGTTCAGTTCAGTCGCTCAGTCATGTCCGACATTTTGCGACCCCGTGAACCCAGCATGGGGTTCTTCGCATCAGGTGACCAAGGTATTGGAGTTTCAGCATCAACATCAGTCCTTCCAATGAACACCCAGAACTGATCTCCTTTAGGATGGACTGGTTGGATCTCCTTGCAGTCCAAGGGACTCTCAAACACCACAGTTCAAAAGCATCAATTCTTCAGTGCTCAGTTTTCTTTATAGTCCAACTCTCACATCCATACATGACTACTAGGCAGACCTTTGTTGACAAAGTAATGTTTCTGCTTTTTAATATGCTGTCTAGGTTGGTCATAACTTTCCTTAAAATAACATGCTGGCACATGGTAAGCATGCTATTATATATATATATATTTCATTTTGAATAAAAGTCTTCCTCAAAAGGGATGTGTGCACATTTTTGTGTACAAACACTTGCCCTTTCATTCTTATCATTGAACATTCTCAAATCTAGGAGGCAAGAAAATGACTGCAAGAAGGCAGGTATCACATAGAGTAATAGTCCATCCTATGAAATCATTTATGGTCTCCCTACTTGTCAATCTTGTGTGTGCGGTGGGAGAGTTATCAACAACTGAAACTCATGAATGTCCCATTCTTCTTTAATGTTTTGAAGACCCCCAGAGGCTTGGACAGATTCAGGCATGCCCCAGTCCATGAGCAGTCTAGATTCATGGCACAGGCCCAACTGTGTACATTTTGTTTTCTAGGGTGACCTATCATCCTGGTTTGTCCAAGATAATCCCAGGTTTAGCACTGAAAATGGGGCTTCCCTGCTGGTTCAGATGGCAAAGAATCTGCCTACAATGCAGGAGACCCCAGTTTGATACCTGGGTCTGGAAGATTCCCTGGAGAAGGAAATGGCTACTCACTCCAGTATTGCCTGGAGAATTCCATGGACAGAGGAGCCTGGGCTGCAGTCCACAGGATGGCAGAGTCAGACACAACTGAGTGACTGACACTTTCACTTTCATCAATTTCCACAAAGAAACCAACTGGTATTCTCACGTGCTCGTGTGCTAAGTCACTTCAGTCATGTCCAACACTTTGCGACCCCATTGACTGTAGCCCTCCAGGCTCCTCTGTCCATGGGATTCTCCAGGCAAGAATACTGGAGTGGGTTGCCATTTTCTTCTCCATGATTCTCATAGGGATTGTTTTTAATCTATATATCAATTGGGGGAATATTGCTATATTAACAATATTAAATCTTCCAATTAATGAACATGGGATGTTTTTCAGTTGTTTAGACATTGTTTAATTTCTTTCAGCAATCTTTGATAGCTTTTAGGGAATTAATTTTATTACTCTTTTGTTAAATATATTCCAAAATATTTAAAAAAATACTTCTGATGACATTGTAAACAAAATTTTTAAATTTTATTCTTAGATTCTTCATTGGAGGTGTATAGATATTGACTTTTTTTGTATATTGATCTTGCATCCTACAATTGTGATGAACTCATTACACTAATAGTTTTTTAGTAGATTATTTAGGATTTTCTGTATACAAGATCATGTCATCTGTAAGTAGGGATTGTTTTATTTCTTTCAATCTGGAATCTTATATTTTATTTCTATTATATGTGTTAAAATGAATTTCTTAGTGGATTACCTGGGAATTACAATTAATAATATCTTCACTTATAATAATCTCAATCAGATTGACACAAAGTTAATTTCAATAGTGTACAAAATATTTTCTCCTGTATAGCTCCATTCCTTCTCCATTCTTTTGTGCTCTTATCCTCATACAAATTGTATATTTATACATTGTGTATCCATTAACACAGATGTATTTATGTATTATGCAGTTGTCTTTTAAATGGAATACAAGAAAAAAAGGTACAAAAAATGATTTATACTATTTTATATTTAATTATGTAGCTACCTTTACCATTGCTCTTTATTTTTTCTTGTGGATTTGAGTTATAGTTCTTTCAGCCTGAATTTTTGTGGGGCAGGTTTGCTAGAATTGAAATCTCTCAGTTTTGTTTACCTAGGATTGTCTTCATGTCTCTCTTAAAGGATAGTTTTTTTTATATCAAATTCTTTTAGCACTTTCAGAACTTTAACTTTGTCTTTCCCATCACCTTCTAGCCTCCATGGTCTCTAATGAGAAATCAGCTCTTTAATTGCCGTGGATCTCTTTTACATGATGGGTCTTACTGCTTTCAAGAGACTCTTTGTCTCTTTCTTTTGACATTTTGATTATCATGTGCCTATGTATGAATCTTTTTGAGTTTATTGAGCTTCTTGGATATGTAAATTATTTTTTCAAATTTGGGCAGTTTTCAAGCATTGTTTCTTCAAATGTTGTCTCTTGTCTCTTTTTTCTCTTTTTCTGGGATTTCTATAGCATAATATGCTTGATGGTGTCCCATAGGTCTCTGAAGCTCTATTCACTTTTCCTCATTCTTTTTCCTCTCCGTTCCTTGAAGTGGATAATCTGACTCGACCTATCTTCCAATCCACTGATTCTTTCTGCTCACTGCTGTTGGGTTCTGCAAGTAGATTTTTCATTTCCATTATTGTGCTTTTTAATTCCAGAATTTCTATTTGGTTCCTTTGTATAATGTGTATCTCTTTAACAATATTTTCTATTTGGTGAGACATTATTCTCATGCCTTCTTCGGTACTTTAGAACTGCTTTTATTTAGTTATTTGAATATGTTTTAAATAGCTTATTTAAAGTCTTTGGGCTTCCCTGGTGGCTCAGACAGTAAAGAATCTGCCTGCAGTGTGGGAGACCTGGGTTTGATCCCTGGGTTGGAAGATCCCCTGGAGGAGGGCATGGCAACCCACTCCAATATTCTTGCCTGGAGAGTCCCCATGGACAGAGGAGCTTGGCAGGCTACAGTCCATGAGGTCACAAAGAGACGGACATGACTGAGCAAATCTAATAAGTCTGAAGTCTTGGCTTTCTCAAGGACAATTTTTATTGATTTTCTTCCCTCTACCCCCAGGGCTGTATATTCTTATTTTTATTTTATACTTCATTTTTTAGTTAAAAACTGAACATTTTGCATAATATACTGTGGGAAGTCTGAAAATCAGATTCCACCCATCTTAGGGTTTCTTATTTTGTTGCTATTTGTCGTTATTGCTGTTGTTATTGTTTGTTTGTTTAGAGATGCTTCTGAATAAATTATGTAAAGTCTGTAGTCTTTATTATGTGTGGGCACAAAAGTCACTGCTTGGTTAGTTTAGAGGTCAGCTAATGATTGGACACAATTTACCACAAATTTCTGGAATCAGTAAGTTTCGCAGCCTTGTCAAAGGGCTCTATGTGTGTGTTGAAGCATGTCTTCAACACTCAGCCATGTGTTCCAAATCTGGTTGACCCAGGCTCAAACTCATAGTCACTCTTCTGTGGGGAAAATATACACTACACATTCTATTATTTATTATTTTCTGGTACAAGTTATTTATTTGGTCTGAGCTATAATGAAAATGCATAAATGGATCAAATAAACATTAAAGAATCATATTAAATTCCCCAGGTGTTTTACTGACTGGAAGGTAACAAAAACTATGCTATCACTAACATTGTTTCAAGCTATTTTTGATTAAATTCAAAGCTTTAGGAAAAATAATTTGCTATGGTTCACTATGCTAGGAATTTCAAGTTTTTTTTTTCTTTAACTATACTAAACTATCTTTTTGGTTGTATTTTTATTTTTTCTTATTAAACTACTATCTTTTCTAAGATGAGCTTAAGAAATGACCTAGAGACATGTTAGTGCAGGGTCACTTTGATTTTGACTTCCTATGATGTTGTCAATATAAATTCTTTGATTTTCTTTTAGTAAAGGTGAAACAGATAATGAAAGAAGGCAGATACTTTTAAACAACCATGGACTGAGTGATAAAAGAACTTTAAAATCTGGCAAACAAAACACTTTGACAGTTGGAAATATTTTGGAGAAAAACTTTCCTTGGCTTTAAGCTGAGAAGTCATTTGAATTAGTCTAGCATGCAAATTAATGTGGTTGAGTTTAGTGAAGGAAGATATGTGAATGTCTTGAAGATTAGCAGTTAGGATTATAAGTGATAAGGAAGGATGGTAAAGTACAAAGAAAAATGACTGAATTTAATAGTCCCCAAAGAACAATGTTCCAAATCTTGATCAAAATTTTTTTCAGATTGCATTTTTTTTGGTACTGTGATCATTTAGAACTTTTGGAATAGCAAATGAAACGAGAATCCATCTAACTGAAGAGTCATTCTAACTGAAGGGGAAGATATATAGGCAACAGTAAAATGCCAACTCTAGAAGAAATCTACTTGTAGTTAAATACCTCTTTAGAATAAGGCCTGGCACACAGTAGGCACTCAACCAGTTTGTTGAACTAAAATTTGTTATGATGAGAATATACTGAGCGGAAGTTTATTTTTACTGAGCACAGGGAAAAAAAGTTGCTAAGCAAGCATGAATCCTTAATACAAATAAATGTTAGCCTCATTGACGCTCAGTCATGTCTGACTCTTTGTGACCCCACGGACTATACAGTCCATGGAATTCTCCAGGCCAGAATACTGGAGTGGGTAGCCTTTCCCTTCTCCAGGGGATCTTTCCAACCCAGGGATCAAACCCAGGTCTCCTGCATTGCAGGTGGATACTTTACCAGCTGAGCCACAAGGGAAGCCCAAGAATACTGAAGTGGGTAGCCTATCCCTTCTCCAGTGGATCTTCTGGACCCAGGGATCAAACCAGGGTCTCCTGCATTGCAGGTGGATTCTTTATCAACTGAGCTATCAGGGAAGCCCGAGAATATACTGAGCTGAAGTTTATTTTTACTGAGCACAGGGAAAAAGTTTTGCTAAGCAAGCATGCATCCTTAACACAAATAAATGTTAGCCTCATTGATAGTGTAGGCTGACTGTACTGTATGGAGAAAATATTTTTGTGCATCTGCAAAGACGGGAGTTATAAATGTTGTTGAAAACTTGGGATCTTGGGCTAAGAGTGAGCCTTGGGAAAGGAATTTATAACTGTAGAAATGGTGATAGAACTCCAGGGGGATTTATCTAACTCTGGAGGTAAATGTTTACATTTCAAGGAAAAATGAGGCCAGGGACCTTGGAGACATTTCTAGGTCATAACAGTTAGAGACATATCTGGTCCTTGGAAAGATGCATTTATATTCAAAAAGGCTGGAGTAAGAACCCAGAATCCTTTTCATTTTGTCTCCAAAGAAAACGGTTTCAGTCCCTCCTTTCAAGAGGCAAGGAAGAAGTAGCTGCCTCTTTCTTCTGTATTGAAAACAGAGAAAAATCCATTTTTATCTGTTCCTCACCTGTGATACAGACCTTGCATGTGTAGGAAATTTGATCTGACTTTCATCATGCTACCCCAGGGGTAAAAATCAGGGTATGGGGAACAGAGGTCATCATTTGCTTTTTAACTTAATAACAATGAACTATCTCTGATCTAGAACACTCCCTGTGTGCATTCAGAATAAAATTAATAAATATGAATATAAAACACCCAGTACAGACCAATTGTTTTCAAGAACTGCCGTTATAGCAGCATTTGCATTCAAACAAGAATGTGCAATTTTTTTTTAAAAAGCACTTACAGGATTCTCAAGTACAACACTTGAAAATAATAACATTGCAGGTTGTTTTTTTAAAAGTCCATAAGTCTGAGTTCTCCCCAAATCTGATTGACCATCTAATTAATAGGGCCAATTATGGGGATTTTACAAAAATTAAATCTCATTTGAATTGTATGACTCTAAAGAGATAAAAGCTTTTCTTTAAAAGTCAGAACCAAAAAACAAGCTAAAATCTGGAAGGTTTATATTGTTGTTAAGATGATTCTATTTGTTTTTAACTGAAAAAGAACATATCATATCAACTGGGAGACAGGCTTTCTATGAAGGAACAGCTACAGATATTATTTCATTTCCTGTCCACAGACATTTGAAATAGCTTAGAAAACACATAATGTTGTTCAATTTGTTGTAAATGATAAGCCTTTTATGTTTGATGTTTTTTTTGGTCACATTTGGATCAAAATGATAACAGATATAGTGCAATCAGATAATGAGATTCTGGAAATTAAGCTGACTTTGTGGCAGCAGAAAATAACTGACCTCTATTTTCATCTTGTTTTTGCTATGAATGATTTCCAACTCAGATGCAAGAATTGTGCAGGCAATGCCAAGGGCAGGAACAGAAGGAAGGCAAACTCATGCCCAGCTTCGTGGCCTCCATAAAGGTTCAGGTTCTTTGGGTAGCCCTCAAGATCTAGCCAGTTTCACACTTCCTTCCTCCTCCCATCTCCTCTTCCCCATTCCCCTGACAGATGCCATACTACAGCAATGACGAGTTACCTAAAATTTTACAAATTTGCTCCATATCTTTGAGGATATTTTCCCCCTCATTTATTTATCTATTTATTTTTTAGAATGGTTTTTAGAATGGTTTTCCTTGTCTTCCAGGCAAATTTCAATTCATCCTTTAGAATTTTACTCAGGCATGACTTCCTCCTCTGTCAGATCTTCCTGGATTCCACTTCCCCATAACATCTCCCTGACTCTTTCTGTTACTTATACATCTATCTTTGCATGTGTTATCCTATAATTATCTATTTACATTTCTGTATCATACATTTCTGTGTCTTATATATCTTGTGCTTAACACAGTACTTGGCACATAGTACTCAACAAGTGTTTTTGTGAAATAAGTTAATGAATGGATGCCTGAACAAATTAATGAATGAAGGTATGTGATTTTATTTTCCTAGTTCTTGATCAGCATCATTGAAAAAACAATTTAGAATATAAAAGGGATAACTTTAGAAATTACTTAACCAATCTCCCACTCATGCAAGCATCCTTTCTACAGTGTCTTTACCAATGGCTCAACTAACTTGAACATCTCTAGGAAGCAATCTTTATTTTCTGAGTAAATGTATTCTATTTTTGGATAGTTTTCATTTTATAAGGTTTTGTTTATTAGTACTGTTTATCTGAAATGTGCTTTCTTGTAATTTTTATCTCTTTATTCTAGATTTTATTTCTGTTATATTTTCCTAATGTTACTCCTAAAATGGAATATTGACACTTAAACCTCAAGAGTTATTACTTACCACATATGTACACTATTGGAGAAGGGCATGGCAACCCACTCCAGTATTCTTGCCTGGAGAATCCCATGGATGGAGGAGCCTGGTCGCAAAGAGTCGGACACGACTGAAGCAACTTAGCACATATGTACACTATTAGTTTAAATGATACCCTCCTAGGTGGGCAAAATGAGATCTGGCACCAACACTAGATCTCACCTTTTCATGTCAAGCTCTTCCACAATCTCACATGGCCACTTTGACTTTAACTTTGTTGACAAGGAAAAACATGGAAGTCCTATGCAGAGGAAGACACAGACTCCTGTCTTGTCATAAAGCACTTTTAATTAATTACCTGGATCAAAAAATAATTCTCACAGTCCTATTCTATATTCTATGCTATTGACTATTGAGGGTTTGTTTACATAGGGCTTCCCTTGTGGCTCAGCTCGTAAAGAATCTGCCTACAATATGGGAGACCTGGGTTTGATCCCTGGGTTGGGAAGATCCCTTGAAAAAGGGAAAGGCTACCCACACCAGTATTCTGGCCTGGAGAATTCCATTGACTGTATAGTCCATGGGGTCGCAAAAAGTTGGACATGACTGAGTAACTTTCACTAGGAAACATTAGTCTGAATTCAGTAATCTCATAAACACCGCCCCCCACACACATGCATGTATGTATGTGCATACAGGGGCTCAGTCTTTTAAAACAATACTGGGTTTGTCCTGAGGGTTTTTATTCTAGGAAGTTCCATAGGCTTGCCTCAGTCAGTCTCTTCTCCCACATACATAAGGAGATGAATGTCTCCAAAACCATACACTGCTCACTGAATACCAATGAAACAGCCACTGTTGAAAGTGATCAACTATAATTTTACATTTACAAAGATTACAGAGTAAAATCTTTGGATTTCTCACAAACGCAGTAAATCCTTCACCCTTTACCCTTTTCTTTCTTATGGGTTAAAGTACCATCTGATGTGAAAATCAGTGGTCTCTATCTGCTGGTATTTCTTCTGTAGACATGAAGTATCAAATATTTGCTTTCTTATTCTTTGAGTTTCAGGGAGAAGAATTTTTTCAGAAACAATTCTGTGAAATAAAGCAAAGGAGTTACTATTGACAAGATTTCATATTAATCAACTTGTATTAACAGAAACTGCTTCACATGCAATAACCAGTTAATGAATAATCAAAAAATGAAGAAAAACATTCACTTAAAATGATACTAAAATTTTACTCATCTTCAGTGTTTGCAGAAACTTAGAGCCAGAAGGGGCTATCATGATTTAATTTAACCTGGAACACTAAGAATTATTTATAGTTCCCAGTCACTATGTACCAGGCACTGTACTAATCATTTACACATTATTTTCTTATTTAATCCCTATGAAACACTGTGAGGTAGATATTGGTGTTATCCCCATTTCTTAGCAAGGAAACTGAGGCCCAGAGAGTGTGTGCCTTTCTCAAATCCGCACAACTGGTAAGTGGAAAAACTGCCTCTTCACTTCCATCCTGCCCTGTCTTCTCACCTGTCCTGTCTTTTTAATTCTAGAGAAAGGGAAACTGAAGCCTAGAGATGATGAGCTATTTTCCCCAGGTTGCACGGCTACCCAGTGGCAGAGTCAGAGCTATAAGCCTTGCCTCCTGACACCTAACCTAGTGCCCTTTCTATGGCTTCCAGCCTGTAAGCTCTTCAGGGAGATGGAACATGTTCCCAGCAGTTAAATCAATATGCTTCAACAAAAATGAAAAACAAAAGTTGAGCAGGAAGTCACCTTGGTTTTGTCTTGCAAAGCTTATTCATTAAAAGGAAAAAAAGAAAATCTTCTGTCCCTTAAAATAGCCTTTTCTGAGAACGCTGCCACATAATGGACATATTCAGGCAAATGGAAGCGGGTCGATAGTGGGGCACAGAACAACCATCTTTGCGCAGAAGATGATTCAATAGGCTTGACTCACTGGCTGCTTTAGGCACTGGTTATGTGGTGCATCCATTACCAGTGAAAAGCTAAGAGCAGTTTCAAATATCATTCTCCATAAGCCCAGGAAAAAATACTATCTATTAAAAATAAGACAATGTGTTTTGGCTGCTGTTCTAGATGCTCAAATATTGGTCGATATTTAAGTAAGGCAGAGTGAGGTTCTTTGGAAGGGATTTGAATACATGTTTCACAGAAGCCAGAAGTCAACACTTAGTTGCTGTGTTTATCCAGGGTTGGTGCAGGTCACGAATGAAAATCAATGAACTGGGCTTCAGACTGAATCCCTAATGGTTTCATATTATGACCGATTTGTTCTCCCATTTATCTCCGATTTGTTCAGCCCATTTATCTGTGTTGTGCAGTCTCTTGGCACCAAACACAGATCACAGCATATAGTAGGTGCTCCATAATTGCAGATTCAATGACTGATGTTGGAGGGGGCTCAAATTACCAAGGTTAGAAGGGTTGGACCCTGGTTTTTAGAAGGACTTGAGAAACATAAAAGAGGACATAAAGGAGCTATCTGCTCTTTTATGAGGCTCTTTGAATGAAACACAAGAAAGTGTGCAAGTATTATTTGCTGGGTTTTGCATTGTTTTTCCCCTCCATATACTGGGTAACCACATCTCCAAGAAGATCTGTGGATAGTACTCTGTCCTTGGCTCCAGATATGAAATCCTGAGGTTTCAGTTACAGTGTGTGAGATGATTAACTCTATGTCTCAATATGGTTTTGGGAAAACTGTAGCGTGATCTTTGCCAAGTTCACAATCCTATAGAAGTGCTTGCCATCCCCCTCCACGCGCTCCCCCCGCCCCCCCCCCCCCCGCACTGCCTAGCTATAGAGCCAGCAGGGCCATAGGTAGTCCTAACTAAGGAAGGAAGCCTCTTCCAACCAATTTTAATCTGTCTTCACTCAAGGGCAGACAGCGGTCAGGGAGAAGCTCATCTCCTGAGATAGATGGAAACAGCAACTGAGCCCTTTGGCATCATCCATTCTTCATCTAGATGTCCCCTTGGTTCATTCTTCCGTAAAGACATTTCCTGCACATCATTTATAAACTCGAGAGGGAGGCAATTGATCAGAGGAGTTGTTCCAATATTCCAGGGAGGACAGCTGGATTTAAAATAACCTTAAAATCTACCCGCAGCTGCCCATTTCTCAGGGCTGTTTTGAGAAGAAAAGGTCAGTGATGAAACCTTAAAGCAAGTAAATGTTACCTTGCTTTCAAAGAGTTCACACATTAATTCGTTGAATTTTATTGCTCAGAAGCAATAAAACAATCCTTAAACAAAACCCTAGTAAATGTCACAAGTACAGACTTCCCTGGTGTTCCTAGCACTCCTCTCCCAGCCTCTTCCGACATTAACCCAGCAAAGCATGCTTTCAGGCTTTGCCCTTTAAATTCTATACAGAAATGAAAAATATTTCTGGGTTCTTGGGGCTACCAATTTAGGGACAAAGGACCAGCTTATAAGGAGGCGTTAGTAGACTGAAAGGAGAAGGCAATGGCAACCCACTCCAGTACTCTTGCCTGGAAAATCCTGTGGACGGAGGAGCCTGGTAGGCTATAGTCCGTGGGGTCGCTAGGAGTCGGACGCAACTGAGAGACTTCACTTTCATTTTTCACTTTCATGCATTGGAGAAGGAAATGGCACCCCACTCCAGTGTTCTTGCCTGGAGAATCCCAGGGACGGGGGAGCCTGGTTGGCTGCCGTCTATGGGGTC
Source organism: Moschus berezovskii (assembly GCF_049115385.1). Taxonomy (NCBI): domain Eukaryota; kingdom Metazoa; phylum Chordata; class Mammalia; order Artiodactyla; family Moschidae; genus Moschus; species Moschus berezovskii. The sequence goes on along the minus strand of NC_142488.1, from coordinate 127,614,705 downwards.
GCACAGAGTCAGACACGACTGAAGCGAATTAACAGCAGCAGCAGCAGCAGACTGAAGGAAAGTGTGTGAAGCTAGGTATTAAAAAGGGTCAGTCTTGGCACTGCCACTTTTCACTCTGTGCTCTTCAGCATGTCAACTGCCCTCTCTGGGCCCCAGTTTTCTCTTCTATAAAAGGAAGGAGGTTGGGATAAATGCTTTCCGAGATCCTTTTGAGTGACAAAATTCATGATTCATCTTCTTTTCTGACTTTCTTAAGATGATGGTATCAGAAAAGCAAATTAAATAAAAATAGTTTTATTTGTAGCAAGATTACCAATTTCCAGAGAGTTGGATATGAACCAGCACTATCATAAATTTCTCTGAGAAAAGCAGAAGCTGTTTGTTTGGCATTATAACTGCAAAAACATGTGCTAATCAAAATGTCATTTCCTCTTAGTAATTAAAGCCTTCGCAAAAAAAAACCCCAACTGCAGCCAAAATTGCCTGGCATCAGAGACTGTGGGATGGAGTAGTGTAAAGACTACAGAGGTGGAGTTGGGAGTTTGGAGTTCAAATTATGGCTCCTCCACGTACTAGCTGGGTGACTCTGGGGACACCACTTAATTCCTCTGGGACTCAGTTTCCTCATTTGTAAAATAATGTCCATATGTTCAGATTGTTGTAAGAATTAAGTTAGATAATGTACCTAAATACCCTGGCAAGGAGCAGATGCTCAGTGAATTAGGCCCTTCCTCTTCCCACCTAGTCCCTCAATATAATTCATAAGAAACCCAGTTCCTGCTCTGCAGAAATGTATAATCTAATGATCAAATAAACAATAGTACACCTGAGAACAATTAGGCAAGAGTGTCAGATAGCAGATGAGCAATAAAAACCCAAAGGGGTTCCAAAAAGGCTAAAGTGATCATGAAAGCTTATTAGAGGAGGTAGGATTTATAGATGATACTGCATTTTCATCTTCGCATTTAAAAAATGTATGCAGAGAGATTTTTACTCTCAGTGCACAGATGAGGAAATGAGCTCAGAGAAGGTAAGTGACTTGTCTGAAGTCACACAGCTTCTCGTGGGAAGAACTGGAACTTGAATCCAGGGTTTCTGGTTCCAGATGCAGTGTTTATTCCAAAGAAAAGAGGCGAAGCCTGGGTGGGTAGAGAGGATTTGAGTAGGGAGTATGAGGCAGGCAGTACAGCAGGAAAAGAGATAGAGATATGGCAATATTTGTCATCAGATCACAACTACCTCGTATCCACTTTGCCTTCCTTCTTATAGTAATAGGTAATATGCTCTTTCTTTTATCCAAGTTCAAAGACTAGATTCCCACCCATCTCACCTTCTGAAGGACCCTGTGCCTGCAATTTTCTTATTTCTCACTTCTCCTCAATTTCCCTCCCTATTCATAGAATGACTTTTCAGAATGGTTGTCTCCAATTGCTATATTTATTCCCTCATTCCCTTCCTCTATTCTCAGGTTCGCAATTCTACCACTCAACTGAAATTGCAATTATCAAGGCCAATGATGACTGCTATCTTTGCCATCCTTCTCAGTTTTGATCTTTATTCATCTTTTAGCAGTATCTTATGGCTGATTACTCCTCCTTTCTGAAACTTCTTTCTTCCCTAGGCCTCTAGAAATTCATGTTCTGCTGTTTTTTTCCCCTTATTTGGCTGCTACTTGGGCTTCCCTGGTGGCTCAGACAGTAAAGAATATGCCTGCAATGCAGGAGACCTGGGCTTGATCACTCATTGGGAAGATCCCTTGGCAGAGTCCATAGCCACCCACTCTAGTATTCTTGCCTGGAGAATCCCCATGGATAGAGAAGCCTGACAAGCTACAGTCCATGGGACACAAAGAGTTGGACATGACTGAGTGACTAACACTTTCTCAGTCTTCTTTGATGACTCCCCTTTCTTCCTTGCCCGACTTCTTTTTTTGTTTGTTTGTTTGTTTTTATTTATTTTAATTGGAGGCTAATTACTTTACAATACTGTAGTGGTTTTGCCATATACTCAGATGAATCAGCCATATGTGTACATGTGTTCCCCATCCTGAACCACTCTCTCACCTCCCTCCCCATGCCATCTCTCAGGGTCATCCCAGTGCACCGGCCCTGAGCACCCTGTATCATGCATTGAACCCGGACTGACGATCTGTTTCACATATGATAATATACATGTTTCAATGCTATTCTCTCAAATCATCCCACCCTCGCCTTCTCCCACAGACTCCAAAAGACTGTTCTATATATCTGTGTCTCTTCTGCTGTCTTGCATGCAGGGTTATCGTTACAAATTCCATATATATGCGTTCAGTTCAGTTCAGTTCAGTCACTCAGTCATGTCCGACTCTTTGCAACCCCATGAATCACAGCACGCCAGTCCTCCCTGTCCATCACCAACTCCCAGAGTTCACTCAAACTCATGCCATCTAGTCAGTGATGCCATCCAGCCTTTTCATTCTCTGTCATCCCCTTCTCCTCCTGCCCCCAATCCCTCCCAGCATCAGAGTCTTTTCCAGTGAGTCAACTCTTTGCATGAGGTGGCCAAAGTATTGGAGTTTCAGCTTCAGCATCAGTCCTTCTAATGAACACCCAGGACTGATCTCGTTTAGAATGGACTGGTTGGATCTCCTTGCAGTCCAAGGGACTCTCAAGAGTCTTCTCCAACACCACAGTTCAAAAGCATCAATTCTTTGGTGATCAGCTTTCTTCACAGTCCAACTCTCACATCCATACATGACGACTGGGAAAAACATAGCCTTGACTAGACAGACCTTAGTATACCGTATTGGTGTTTTTCTTTCTTGCTTACTTCACTCTGTATAATAGGCTCCAGTTTCATCCACCTCATTAGGACTGATTCAAATGTATTCTTTTTAATGGCTGAGTAATATTCCATTGTGTATATGTACCACAGCTTTCTTATCCATTCGTCAGCTGATGGACATCTAGGTTGCTTCCATGTCCTGGCTATTATAAACAGTGCTGCAATGAACATTGGGGTACACGTGTCTCTTTCAATTCTGGTTTCCTCTGTGTGTATGCCCAGCAGCAGGATTGCTGGGTCATATGCTTGCCTGACTTCTAGATGTTGGCTCTTATTATTCTGAATTGTGTCCTCTCAAATTCATACGTTGAAGCTTTAACACCAAATACCTCAGAATATGACTGTATTTGGAGATAGGATCTTTAAAGAGATAATTAAGTTAAAACGAGGCCTTTGGCATGGGCCTTAATCCAGTCTGACTTGTGTCCTTATTAGAAGAACTTTGGACACATAGAGACACCAAGGGCACACGTGCACAGAGGAAAGGCCATGTGAGGACACAGCAAGAAAGTGGCCATCTACAAGCCAAATAGGGAAGAGAAACCAACCCTGCTGACACTTTGATCTTGTCCTTCTAGCCCCCAGAACTGAGAGAAAGTAAATATTTGCTATTTAAGCCACCCCATCTGTCATGCTTTGCTATGGCAGCCCTAGTAAATGGATACAGATATCTTCTCTGTTTTCATTGTCTATACTCACCATCTTTCTGATTTCATTTAATCCCATGGCTCTAAATACCATCTATTTGTTGACAAGTCCCAAATTCGTATCTCTACCCTACCCGTTTCTTGCAACTAACTACCTATGTCACATCTCCAGTTGGAGGTCTAAGAGGCATCTTTAATTTCACCTGGCAAAAACAGCATTTTCTTCCTTCAAGACCCACGCTTTTAATCACTATATTAAATTAGAGCTATTTCCTCATACACCTCTATTAATGTGAGCTGTGACTGCATTATTAGTTTTTCCTTTGGTCTATTTGTTTTTGTTCTTATCAAAATACTGGTGACTCACACTCTACTTGAGATATTTTTCACTCGGAGTGCTGTCAGGACAAATAATCCTCATGATGTATTTTGGCAATGGACTTTTTAAAACCTAAATGCAGTTCTTTTACTTTATCCTTGTTAAATTTCATCCTTTTTGGTTTTGACCTATCCTTATAGCATGTCAAGATTTTGAAACTCAGTTCTGTCATCTGTTATGTTACTCTCTCCTTTATCTTTGTGTCGTTTTACAAACTTGACAAACATCTAAGTCTTACAAAAACAATTTGAATATGGCAAGATCATGGAGTGTTCAGGGGCACTCTAATAGAGAGCCCCTCCCCCCAAATTGCCCTCCATCCAATGTACACTCTGGCTATATATACCCAAGCAGTTGCAGATGTAGCTAACTAAACCACCATCTCGCCCTTATATCACCACCTTGTTCTCTAGGTTATCATACGAGATTTTGTCCAATGCCTTGCTGGAACCGAAATATCACAGAATGATGGCAGAGTGGTAGCCGTGAGAAAGGAAAGGAAAAGAGAGAGACAAGATCTCTTAAAAGAATATGAATAGGATGGCATTTGGATATGAGGAGAGAGGAGAGACACTCAAGCACAGTGCAGAGTTTGCACCCTGACATCTCATGGATTGCAAATGTGGGTTTTATTTTTTGTTCTACACAGAGATCTTTTAAATGTGATAGGTTCCCTGATGACACCAATAACTCTCAATAGTATTATGCTGAGTACAAAACAGTATATACTGCATGATTCAATGTATATGAAACTCTGGAACATGAAATTTAATCTATGATGGAAAAAATCAGATCAGCAGTTATCTTGGGTAGAGAAATTTGACTAGGAAGAAGCACAAAGGAACTTTCAGAAGTGATGGAAATGTTTTACATCTTTTGCAAATACTTTCTCCCATTCAGTAGGCAGACTTTTCATTCTGTTGACAGTTTCCTTTGCTGTGCAAAAACGCTTCAGTTTGCTATAACCCCATTTGTTTACTTTTGCTCTTGTTCCTTTGCCTGAGGAGACATATCCAAAAAAAAAAAAAAAAAACTCTAAGAACGTACCACCTACATTTTCTTCTACAAGTTTCATGGTTTCAGATCTTACATTTAACTATTTAATCCACTTGGACTTTATTTGTGTGTGTGGTATAAGAGAGGAGTCCAGTTTGACTTTTTTACACACAGTCTTCTGAATGAATAATAGGATTCTTTCTTAAGGGCTTGCGTGAAAGATGTCATCAAGATCAGTAGTCTTGATGGGTGGTAAATAGGAGAACAGTGTTAACCTTGACAGAAACAGGAAAGTTGAACTGGGATTTGGGGAAAAGAGTAGGCAGAGAGTAAGATGTGTCCAGTTTTAGGCAAGTAGAGATAATGACTGCTTATTTGAGTTGCAACATGCACTAGGCGGGCTTCTCAGGAGGCTCAGTGGGTAAACAACCCACCTGCCAATGCAGGGAGACACGAGTTTGATCCCTGTGTCGAGAAGATCCCCTGGAGGAGGGCATGGCTACCTACTCCAGTATTCTTGCCTGGAGAATTCCACGGATAGAGGAGTCTGGTGGGTTACAGTCCATGGGGTTGCAAAGAGTCGGACACGACTGAGCATGTACATACCAGACATCTGAAGACAGGAAAGTGAAGTTTTCTGCAGACATCAAGGCTGGACAAAGTTTAGAAGATTCTCCTCTAAATAGGTGATAGGTGGAACCATAAGAGTGGATGAGAACCTTGAAGTAGTTGGTAGAGAGATGAGCAGATGTTCAAGGCGTGAACCTCAAAGAGTCTCCACAAATTGGAAAGAAGAGAAAAAAGACATATAGAAGCAAGAGTATGTTCTCAAAACCAGGAGAAGAGAGTGTTGTTAAGGAGACAGTTGTGAATAAACAGAAGTTTCTGGAAGTATAACATAGAAAAGTGGTCTCCACCTGTTTGTCAAGTCATAGAGAGACCATAAAATGCAAACAAGGACTTATGACAGCCTTCGCTTGACCTGCTTATTCCTCTGGGTTGCAGGTTTTTGTATGGCAGCCAGGCCACAGTCTGTCATGTGTAAACCAAACTGTCATGTTCTTTAGGCAACAGAATCATCTGTTTGCAATCACAGTTCTGGTAGTCCTACTATGGCTGAAGCAATATATACTATCAAAGGAAAGACAAATAAAATGTCTTCTTCATACCAGGCAATACCTTGGGAGAATTAGGAGGGGAGATAAGTGATAAGCTTTTAAACTTTTCATATTTCTTTTCACTGTGAAGTGACTTGGCATTTTACTGATTTTGAAATCAATACTATATTTGACATTAGTTTATAGATATGGGACTAGAATGATATTTAGTTATATTATGAAAAAGTGAAGTGAAAAAGTGAAAGTGTTAATCACTGTTGTGTCCAACTCTTTGTGACCCATGGACATAGCCCACCAGGCTCCTCTGTCCATGGGATTCTCCAGGCAAGAATACTGGAATGGGTTACCATGCCTTCCTCCAGGCGATCTTCCCAACCCAGGGATCATATCCAGGTCTCTTGTATTGCAGGCGTATTCTTTGCCATCTGAGCCACCAGGGAAGCCCCATGTATTATATTCTATTGTATTCTTAAAATCCATGACTGAGTTACATTAAATCTCCCAACTTTCATAGTATAATGAATGAAAATGGTCTAACACAATGTAGCACAATGATTTAAAAACTGTTTACTTTTCATTTTTTAAATTGAAGTATAGTTGATTTACAATGTTATGTTAAAAACTTGTCTTTTAAAAATGACAACTTTAAAACAATGTTACACTGGAGACATACAGTTATTTGAAAGCCTTCGATTATACTAACATATTAATGCAATTGGTTGTTCTGGGAAACAATAGGATCCTGATCTTTCCTCACTGTCAAATTTTCTGTTTGACACCAGTTATACATTGATATCAATATTAAAGAAATAGATAAGAAAATGCACACTTAATCTTTTTAAAAAACTATATTAATTCCCCAATCATCATTATTACCTAACATTCCTCTTTAAAATGCTCTTCGCAAATGTATTTCCAGAAACTCATGAAATTGCACTTGGGATTTCCTCTGTTCATAAGTTTAGCAAGCTACTGGTTTATCTGCTTAGCAAACACAGTCACTGGAAGGCTTTTCGCAAGTTCCATCTATTCTGCTGTTGCCACTTTTCACTAGGCTGCCTAGCTTGCTCCTTTAAGTCTAACTTAAATGTTCCAAATGTTAGCAGTTTTCATTCACAGTTTCCAAGCGATAAGATCTAGAAGAGTTTCAGAATTCATATACGGAATCAAATTCTTAAGACGCACCCAGAGACCAAGCTATTCAACTTTTCCAAATGCCAGGCACAAGGATTTGTTTACTCACTGACAAATTTCAGTCAATTGTCCAGGTATCTTTTGTTTTCCTTCTAAAAGATGGGTAAATACACCACAAGACAAAGAAAAATGCGTGCCTTAATCACTAATGTGCCTACACTTTATTTCTCATGGGCACTATTTTAGAACTGAAAGTAAACGGCTGTATTTAAATAAATAAAATTTATCATTGTTGCAAACAGTATGTCTTGAAGTAAACCAGAGATCTCCTTCAGCATGCTGCAAAATTAGATATAAACTGGTAAATGATGGCAGATGAAAAAAAGTGACAAAACATCAAAAAGCTTCATCACAAACCTGACTCCCACCACCGAAGTATTTTGACATGAGCTGACATCTTTTTCATCTTGAATAGTATTAAAAGTTGTTTAATTAGGATCTCACAGTTTGCTTCAAATTTAAATCCAGTGAAGCTCTTGTTGTATAGTAACTTGTAAAAGATTTTCACAACAAGGTAAGCTGTAATCACCTGATCTTGAAAAGGAAGAAATTTCAAGAGAGTCTTCTATCCGCAAACGAAAACATAAATTATATTCTTTTGTATGTGAATCATCCATCTTCTTTTAAACTTCATTTATTATACGCTCCCTAACCTATTGTAGTAGTTCAGTCTCTCATGGACGTCTTTGTTTTCACGTACATTCAACTCTTGATTACCTCAATTCAGCAATACCATTGAACAAATATTTATTGAACATTTGCAAATGGGGCAGCTAATCTCAAACCAGTTTAAAAAATAATTCAGAGTTGGTTGAGTCATATGTTATGATTTTATTGTAAAAATACCTTGATTTGTATAGTGCTTTGTAATTTTCAGAGTACTTTCACCTACATTATCGCATTTGATTTTATGCAGATTCACTTCCCTACTTAGAGGAGGCTGATTTGGCTTAGGCTGATTGATATTAATATTAATTTGCATTCACTAAGCACATATGGGCTGAACAGCAGGAGCAGGCGGCTGCTGGAGTGTGCTGGGGGTAACGGGATGCTTATCTGCGATTACAGCTCCGAGGTGGACAATAGTGCTGATGCACATAATAAGGCAGTAATGACCACACAGACACACTGGCATATATGCCTTCATTTATTTTTCCATTGCTATTAACCACTGAAACAGGCATTTTGGAGGTTTAAATTGGATGGCTAATTATGATAGGCAAATAGGATGGCATAATAATTGTGTTTGGATGAGTCACTCACTTGAGATCCAGTAGTTGAGGAAACCTTTGTGACAATCAGTATTGGCTCCGGAAAAAGAATTGAAATGGAAATGCACAAAGTAACCACAGAGAAGACTTCAGCGTCAGCTCAGAGAGTGGAGGCTGATGGCAGCAAATCCATTAGCAGAGAAGCTTTAGAAATGGATTTTAGCCAAATAAGGGGCAGCAGCCATTTTACCTCTGGAAGCACGCTTACACTTTGGTTTCACTGGGAGGGCAATACGAATTCCTGGTATTCTCCAGAATAGCTTTTGGAAGCTGGGTTTGAATTCCAGCTCTTGGATTTGTTAACTATGAGATTCAGCTGCCCTAGCTGTAAAAAACAAAACAAAAACAAAAAAAACCCCACCAGTTCACTCATCCCAGGATTGTTCTGGGGATTCTAGAAGATAATGTGTGTAAAGCACTCACCCCAGGCCCTGGCACATAGTAAGCACTCAATAAATGGTATCTATTACTTGTAGTAGTTTTTTAAAAATTATCTTAACTCATCACTTATCCCCTTGGGGAGAACCACCTATGCTCTCATGTCCAAGGCAGCTATCTGGAAACAGAGTGGCTGTAGCAGGCACCAGATGGTCTGGGCAGCAGTTATACAGGGACAGGTAACTAGAAATGAAGAAAGGCCAGGTTCATTACCCTTAAGCAGAGAGTGAGCTTACAAGAGATAGGAGTTTGAGCAGACTAGCCAGCAGAAGCAATCTGACAGAAGCAGGAAGCCAACCTCACTGCTTCCTATGGAATGATGAGACAGCAAGGGGAGAGGCCTTGTCTTGTCTCTAAGTGTGGGTCACAGGAGTTTCCACATCCATGGCAGATGTCCCTGAGTCTCCTCCAACTGTCAGAAGTGCTCCTCCAACCTCAGTGGCCTAAAAAGGCAGGAGAGGACCAGAAAGGCTCTAGGCATGGAAAAAAGAAATTTAAACAAGGAACCAAAGCAACAAAGCAGCCTGACTTGACTATTAGGGCCTCTATCAGGAGAGGAACATATGCAGGTGACATGCAAGAGGAGAGTCTCTTAGAAACAAAGAGGCCATAAGATCAGAATCAATAGCATATGTGGTGGTCTTTCTGGATTAACACAATGCCTTCTGAATAGAGAGGAAACATGATAGGTTACTTCAACTTTCTTCAGATGGTGAAGTTTCTGTTAATCTTTTCATGGCCAAGATCCTTTTGGAAATCCAATGAAAGCTATGTATTCTCCCAGGAAAGAAGGAGATGTACTCCTACCCACAAAATGTTATTAATACATGCAATTTCAAGAGGTTTGTAGACCACATTAATCTTAGATTAAGAATCTCTGCCATCCAAGGAGATAGGTTAGACTGGAATTGGTATCATAAAATGTGCTGTGAGTTCCAAATTTCAAGAGATAACAAAACAGCTGTCCAGTGTTTAGCTCAGTACTGAAGAAATGGGGAGCAGCTAGTTAAACTTTCTCATCAGTAACTGGGACCTAACAGTCTCTAGCAACAGTGCCATTTCATTACCAGACAACCCCAAGTTTCCACCAAAGGAACCATGCTATTTCTAGCGAATGTCTCGTGGGTCCAAAAACTGTGAGTTGCTCAGTCGTGTCCGACTTTTTGTGATCCTGTGGACTGTAGTCCATCAGGCTCCTCTGTCCATGGAATTCTCCAGGCAAGAATACTGGAGTGGGTAACCATTTCCTTCTCCAGGAGATCTTCCAATTCATGAGTTCTAAGGGCCATTCTAATAAGGAGGCATAAAAGAAGAGTGAAACTCCATAAAAATTATCTTCCCTGTTGGGCAAGAGATGGTTTCAGAATTTCAGCTCACAATCTGTTATTTACCTCTTAACATCTCCACACTTTGACTATGAAGAATTGATATTGGGCCCCAGAGCTACTATTTATTTTATGTCCTACCTTTCCCATCCTCAGCTCTGCCTCCAGCACAGGCTCAATGGGGAAGATGGAAGAGCACTAGCTGAGCACTTCAATGGTCACAAATCGAGTCACCACCATAAATAATGGAATATTTCTTGTTTGGACACTTTCAAGTTCCACAACTCCAGAAATAGCTATTTAAATGACTTAATTTTCTTCTCCATTGACTTTAAAGAAGATCTCCTTAGATTCAGCCATCCGGCAAACGTAAACTCTCAAATAGTGCTGCAAGTGTTTGACTTGGGCCTGGAATGTCTGAGCAATGGACTTTGGTTATGCAACTGAAATATGAATTTGGATTAAACGCTCTCACGACAAAGCCCTCAAAGGTTAGGTGCTCATTTTAAAAGTTAGCACACTCCAGTACAACTGCAGTGGCATTTTAAACCCTGAAGCTGACAGACCTAAAGTCCATAGATGTTTACATTTCTTTTTATTTGGTTTTATTTTTCCCTCAAAGACACCTTTAATATCCAACTATCACCCTGGGATGCTTGGATACTGGACTTCTCTCCTTTCTTCCTCTGGTGGCTGAACAAACCAAACATAGTCTTAAGTGAGTCTTGAAAGTGTCACGTGTGAGTGCCAAAAGGCCCTGGGACCTTCCCAGCCACATGACCTCATTTTATGCCAGAGAACACCTGAGCTCAGAGATGGGAAACAATGACTTTGGGAAATCTGGAGGCTGGACATGAAAGGGCAAGGCTAAACAATGGTATGATAAAGATGAAAGTGGGTGTCAAGAAGCACTCAGGACATAGAAATGAAAGTTCTCAGCCCAGAATCACAGCCTGATTTCAGATTTAAGGTTAGGATGTCAGTTTTCTTGGATGGAAGACATTGATAGCTTAATAGTCCAAAATCATCTGGGATGGGCATAATTTTCATTAAAAGCTTTGTTGCATTTTTTGTGTTTTCTATGTTGACCTTAAGAGGACACTAACAAAACCTTGTCGTGTAGTCATTTAAATATAATGACAATTTAGATTAACTATTGTTTAACATTCTCCTTTAGTAATTGTAAAATGAATTGTTATTTAATCACAAGTTTGCCTTGGGGCTAAAATAATAATAAATATAGCCTGAAAATCCCCCTCACTTGCAGGCGTTCTCAGGACATTAGGCCACAAGTTTCAAAATCAATCTTCCTGACTAGTGTCAACAAAAGTGACATAATTGTCAGCAAGGACCAGCATCTGTCTACCCTGGCACGTTAAGAAAAACTCAGAAGCACCCAGATGTCTTGGCTGGACAGGAATGGTGTGGAACACCCAGAGAAAATGAGGTGAGACCAAACACAGACTTGCATACTTTTTCTCTCAAAACAGAACCCCCTTTTGTGCATTGACGTGATACCTTGGCTCCTGGGAGTTGTGGGTTCTGATTTGACCATGTTTATTCTCCTCTTCTCTTTACCTCTCCCACGACAACTACATGAATGGTTACAGACTGATTTTTTTTTTTAACAAAAAGATTAGAAGATCCAGTGATGTCTACAATAGCCTGTGTTTACTCAGCCCTTATGGTATGCTGGGCACTGTTCTGCATGCTCTATATGTTCGCATCATCCCCTTTAATCCTCATGATGACGGTCTGAAGCATGTACTGTTATGACCTTCAGTTTACAGCCAAGAGGCGCCAAGGTTGTCACAGGTCCAAGGTTACCCATTTAGTAAGGTGGCAGGTCCAGGGTGTGAAGCTGGGTCTGGCTGGCCTCTCCTGCTCATTTCAGAGGGTATTCTGCCTCCTAATCCACAAGTGTATGTATAAGTGTTGCTTTGATAGGTTCATATCAGCTCTCTAAATAACAGAGCATCACAATACTGCGAGGTCACTGGCCTGAGCATATGGTGGTCCCAAGGGCTTAAAACTTGCATGCTGATCCTTGTTTTACACCATCTACCTTTTGCCCTCACCCTCATGCTTGTGCCCCTCCAACTGATATGTCTTCATTTAGGATCCAGACAATTCAGTCCACCAGTCTTGAGGCTTTTCTTCCTTTATGAGCTGGGCACTCAGCCTGAGGTGTGGTGGGGAGAGGAGAGAGATAAGACGGGGCCCAGTCTTTATCCATGAAAAGCTCTTGTTTTGTCTCGTCTGGATACTATGAAAGCCCAGTGGATGGACGCCGGAAGCCTGTCTCGAGCACCACTGGATAGCTACAAGTTACAGTCTGCAGGAACAGGGCAGAGGGAAAGAACTTTGAAACACATGCACTAGACAGCAGCCCAGAGAGAGCCCAAGGTCATACAGTTGAAGGCACCAAATCCAACTTGTTTGTTTAAAAGCCCTTTTTAAAATAAGGCCATAGGGATTTTTGCCTTCTCCTTCTAATCTACACAATGAGAGCTTCTGAAGCATATGAAAACCATCAAATAGGTCCTTTGCTAATTCTTAGTTTTAAGATATGGAGATAAACCTCCAGAGAAAGGGTGGGTCTTGGAAACTTGGTCACAAGTCAAATATTCCCCCAAAATGCCTGTAGCTAATCAAAGAAATTCAAGTACAGCCCTTGCTGATTGATAGGCGTGACCAAGCAATTCCCCACACTCTATAAAGCGGCCTCCATGCAACCACCCACATATTTGCTGATACCTGGGAGAAGCACAATATAGTTCAAGCTCTGATGGGAGTGAGCGAAAGCTTTGAAAAGGCTGTTTTTTCCACTCCAGAAATAATATATTGCCCATGACCATCATTTTTCAATCTCCCTAAAGAAGCAGCCTTCAAAGATGTAAATAACTACAAGGGGATTTAGGAAGTCAGACCAGAAAGAGCCACAGGCAAAGATTAGTGTCAGGAAGGTTGACAGGTAAATTGTCATTATGGTGTGCTAGGTGAAGAGAAATGTGTGCAGCCTGTCACTAATTTCCCTCACTAATTTCCCTTAACAATGGGGTGGCCCAACCCACATGATCCAACTCCATGGATGAGGAAGAGGGCAAAAATAATAATAATGAGTATAAATCAAGACTACCGCATCACCAAACATATGATTATTTAACACTTAATGAGCACCCATGGTATGTTGGAAGTAGGTTCATTGCAATGATAGCAGCTTATTTTTATTCATAACACTTCATGTAAAACGAGAAGCACAATATAAGAGTTCAAGTTCACTTCAGGTTTCCAGTTCCTTGGAGGTGGGTGATGTTATTGGGGCCAGGCCAGACTGGTAAAAGCCAATTAAAAAAATCATTCCCTTCAGCTGTTCTTTGCTTCATTGGGACAAAAACATAAGAGAGGGGCAGAAAGGAAAAAGAAAAGCAAATTTGATACAGAGCAAAGCCAATGAGGGGAAATGCATACCAAATTCAGAAGGGAAAACCACCCCCATGAAGAAAAAATATGTGGTTCTGTGTGGAGAAATGTTCCAGCAACCTTGCCTCTGTCTCTGACAGGTGTATCAGGATGAGTGTAAAATTGTGGTCCTGAATGGAGGCGTCCTGCCATTTCTGCCCCCAAGGAGCCCTGCCACTCTCTCATCCCCATGGTGCCCATGTGCCCGCCATCCCCGAATTGCCAGTGCTCTGAGCCCAGCACAGGGTCTGGCCTGCAGTGGGAGCTCGCAAAACTGCTGTTTACACACCTCCCACCTAGACCGCAGGCAGACCAAAAATGTGTACAGAACCTAAAAATAGGCAATATCATTGGGTTTGGGAGCTGATTTTAATAAGTGTGGGAAGAAGCTAGAAACCACAGAGTAGAAAGCCAATACCTCAGAAAATGGAGAAGAGTCACCTGCAATTCCACCCAGAAATTAACCACTCTTCACATTTTAGTAAAGTCTTTGTTTTTCTCTTGATTTGGATTGTCCATGGGACCGTATCTGTCTTTTTTCACTTTTCCCTTTTTCATGGGACAGTGTGTCAAGACTGCACAGGAATAAAGGAGCACCCATCTCTTTAGCATCTCATAGAGGGCCTAGGGGCTTCCTGGGTGGTGCTGGTGGTAAAGAACCTGACAATGCCAGAGACAGAAGAGATGCGGGTTTGATCCCTGGGTCAGGAAGATCCCCTGGAGAATGAAATGGCAACCCACTCTAGTATCCTTGCCTGGAGAATCCCATGGACTGAGAAGCCTGGTGGGCTACAGTCCATAGGGTCACAGAGAGTCGGATATGATTGAAGCGACTTTGCATGCATATGCAGAGGGTCTAGAATCCTCAGAGTGGGAAATGACACCAGAGGTCATGTCATCCAACTCTGTAATATTTCAAATGAGAAAACTGAAGGCCAGAGGGTGGGAAGTGACCTCCCAAGGGTACACAGCTAGTAAGTATCAGAACCGGTATTTGAAGCCAGGTCAGGCCAAGTTCAGATACTTAGCCACTACACTGTATGTATGGAAAATGTTTCCTTCTTTTCCCAGGGGAAACAAGACCTGCTTATGAAAATATGATCTCTAACATTATACAGTAGCACATAAATTTAATGGAGAGAGAGAGAGAAAGGCTTGGGCCTGGTAGGTTGGGGATGACTTAGTCCACACATTTAATGCACAGATGTTTCCTGAGCCAGGTTCTGCAAGTGTGAAGCTATTGGGCTGAGACATTTCAGACAGGGAGGAAGGTAGAGGAATGGCAGAAGTGGATATGATGAGCCTGTGTTTTTCTGGGGCAGAGTGGAGGTGGGTTGGCTGAAAGACAGTAGGAGCATTCACATCCTCACTCAACTCACATTTATTGAGCAGCTATTAAGTCTAAGGCACTGTAATGGGCAGTTCAGTCGCTCGGTTGTGTCCAACTCTTTGTGACCCCATGGACTGCAGCACTCTAGGCTTCCCTGTCCATCACCAACTCCCGGAGCTTGCTCAAACTTATGTCCATTGAGACGGTGATGCCATCCAACTATCACATCCTTTGTCATCCCCTTTTCCTCCCACCTTCAATCTTTCCAGCATGAGGGTCTTTTCCAGTGAGTCAGTTCTTCACATCAGGTGGCCAAAGTATTGGAGTTTCAGCTTCAGCATCAGTCCTTCCAATGAATATTCAGGACTGATTTCCTTTAGGATAGATTGTTTTGATCTCCTTGCTGTCCAAGAGACTCTCAAGAGTCTTCTCCAACTGTAGTGGGCAGTAGTGAGCAAAAACACACACAGTTTCTGCTTCCAGGGAGCTTACAGTCTTGTGGGAAAGACAGATTTCGGTCAAACAATCCCATTAATGTCATCATGCCTTGTGATAGCTGCTCTAATGGGAAAGAACACATGGTTTTATGAGAGCTGGCTGATGCCAGGCGAACAGGCAAGGAAGACTTTCGGAGGAAATGGTGGCTGGGCTGAGATCTGAGAATGAGCATCGGGTTGCAATCACCTGTTTACTTCTCTGGCTCTCCGGCTAGATGGTAAGCTCCTTGAGAGGAGGAATCAGGTCTCTTGTGTTTCTGTTCTACCCTCACTCCCGAGTGCCTGACTTGTAGTAGGTCCTCAGTAAATATTTGTCCAGTGAATTTGTGAGCCTGTGTACACACACATGTGCAAACACATGAGTACATATGCAGGTAGGGGATAGCAGTTGGTAAGAAGAGTCTGGAGGAAGGGTACTGGGGACTCTAAGTGGTTGGATAGGTTACAAGAGTATTTGCACATCCCCCAAAACTGTTGTGCCCTCCTAAGATGCCACATTGAATAATAATGATAAAAGCTACTATTTTCTGAGGACTTAACTATGTGCCTCATGCTTTTCATATGTGTCATCTCCTTTAATTCTCATAAAAACCCTTTGGAATAGGCATCCCAATTTTATACATACAGAAAACACTAGATTTAGAAAGATTAAGTAACATGTTCAAAGTCATTTAGCTAATAAATTGCAAAGATAAATTGAACAAAATCTCAGTCCAAAACCTGAGCTTATAGCCACTATGCTTAAAAAACATTGTGCTTACTTTAAGTTGGGTGCTTATTGCTTTTTGGCAGTCTTTCTGACAACTATCCCAAATGTCCCTGTGCTCCAGCCACACCCAACAGAAGCAAGAGAAATACAGCGCCCAGAACACTGCATGCAGGAGCCATGAAAGGACAGAGGGACACCTGTCTCCCTGGTGAAGGGCCACACTTTTCTAGAACCTTCCTTAAACCCTCTAAAACCATGGTTCTCACACATTTCTGTCTCAGAATCCCTTTACACTCTTAAAAATTATTGAGAAACTCCAAGGGATTTTGGTTTTTGTGGGTCATATTTATTGCTATATATCATGTTATATATTATAGCTGAAACACTGAAAAATATCTAAGTATTATAATATTTACAAGAAGATCAGACGGCCATCACAAATATTTATATGAAAAATAACTATATTTTCCAAAACCACATTCAATTTAGTGAGAAGAGCAACATTCATTTACATGTTTGCCAATCTCTTTAACGTCTGGCTTAACAGAAGACAGCTGGATTCTTATATGTGCATCTGCATTCAGTCTGCAGCTATGTGGTTTGAGAAAAACCTGTCACCCACAGGTATGTATTTGGAAAAAGGAAGAAAGCATCTCAGGGACCCCCCAGGGATCCTCCAATTTCACTTTGAGAACCTAGACTTTGAGACTTGCTCCTCCAAAGTTTCCTTGTTACCTGCAAACATTCTATCAGGGCCACATCTATGCCAAAGAAAAACAAAAGAGTGCCAGGCCTTTTCAGGAGCAAAAACATTTCAGAGCTGCCAGACCACCACAAAAATAGACTTGGCTTAAAAGACTAGCCCTCCATGTACTGAATCAGTCCAGGAAGCTGAACAGCCTGATTGCCCAGACTGAGAATGGGCCAATTTAAGGATTGGCAGAAGGGCATGTAATGATGCTTGGGAATTGGTGGCACAACTAACTTCTTCCCAAAGTGCCCAGCTGGAGAGGGCCTTCTTAAGCAGTCTTATTTTTAGCTCAGATTTTGAGAATGGCAGGGCCAATTAAACACCCACTCCAGTGTTCCAGGCTAATCCATTATGTTTCCATTCATGCGTCATTATTATTAAAGGTAATTGTAGGCAGATGAGAAGAATCCAAAATTGTCCATTGAGGCCCTCATGCCTTTTTTTTTTCTTTTTAGAGAGAACAGAATACATTTTGACAGGAGAGAACCTTGCTGAGTTCTGGGATTTTGAAATTGGAGGGAGGTAGTATTCACTTACGAGCTGGCAAAGTACAACCTCCTGTCCCCTAGTGAGTAGACGAAGCTCTCTTGACATTGGTTACAAAATAATACTGAACCTGACAGCCAAGAAAATGCAAATCAGCTGCTCAGATTCTCTGTGACTGGAGGGCTAAGAGTGGGAAGGCTGGGAGGAAAAACACTGTCGTTCCTGAAGGACCAGCTTTGGATGGAGTTTAAGGCCTTGTTCCCAAACCTGGGAAACCCCATCACACACTTCTAATGTCACTGTCACCGCATGTCTGGAGCCCTGTCTTAACAGAATAAAATGTGAAATATGACCTCAAAAACCACGTCGCTTAAGAGCAAACAGATGTCCTTTTACCAAATTTGCCAAGGTCCAGAAAAGGCCCAAGTGGAGGGCAGCTGTGGGAGAGGGCCATACTCTGCTTTGCTAGCTTTCTGAGGGCTGGGCTTCCAGCTGCAGGATTGCCTATTGACAGTAGCCCCTTTTCCTGCTCAACAGGGCCTGGGTCCTTCTTAGGCAACACCCTGTCTCCTGAGAATGTCATCTCTAGGAATATCTGCAGACTTGCTGAGAACCAGTGAAGAAAAAAACGTGAACATGTAAATTGCATGTTCTTCTGTTCTATTGACACAATGACTGTGAGGGCTTGGTACAGACAATGCAGGAAAATCACTGAAGGAGGGAGACGTTCAACTATAAAATGTGCACTTCTTTGCCTTCTTCTTGTCCCCCACCCTCCTCCTCCACTCCATACACACTGATGCTTTCCCACCAGGTGTTGCATGATGTTATTTTTGAAGTTGGCAAAGTTAGGTAGTCGGGTAAACATAAACTCAGCCAGGACATCTTTGTGATGAGACAAAATTTCCTGTTTTATCTAAGCATCTGGAATTTGCAAGCTCATTGTTGTTCAGGCTTTCTGGTTAGGGATGGCAGAAGTAAAGTCAGAAGAGTCTTCTCAAGATTTGGAAACTCTAATGGATGTATCTGCATGGGGAAGCCATCCTCTAGAGTGAGGATTATGACTTTTCTGGGACTGTTGAAGCGCTCTGCAACATTTGTAGACCTGGTGGGCTGCTAAAGTGCCACCTGGATATACTTTAGCTGATTTTCTCTGCTTATATATTTCTCTATCTCTGTCTTTCTCCTTTTCTCCACCTTGGTTTCACTCTCTCTGTCACTCCCACACTTCAAGACCAGGGAGCTCTATAGAGATGCTATCTAACCAACCTATTTATCTACTTTATCCTTGGATCCTCTGCATCTTAGCTGCCACTCTCCCTGCAGAATCTCTTGCCTAGCTTGGTTAGCCTGGGGTCTTCAGAACCTGCTCTTCCAGCTGCTCTGCTCAGCTTTTCTTTCCCTCTTCCCATCAGGCCCAGTCACCCTTTGGCATTCTCCACTGCTAACTTGGCCCCTTTCACATGGCTGGGGCCTCTGAGAAGTTCTCTATTGGCCCAGATCTGGTAGATTGCACCAGATACTCTAAGCTTGTGATGGCCTCAGCTCAGTCACATCAGAGGTGTGAATAGGGCTCAATTTTCAAACAAGCAACAAGACTGTTCACATAAGAATGTAACAGGTTGTTTAAAAGAGAAAGCATGTTTCTTGGAGGCTGAATGAGGTAACAGCTTTGCAGACTCCTAGAGCTCTTAGTCCCCATTTAGACACTCACTGGCTGTATGATTTGGGGCATATTACTTAATTCTATCATGCTTTGGTTTCCTCATCTTACAATGGGGGCAATATCCATTTCTACTTCCCCGAGTTGGTGAGAGGAATAAAAGAGATAATGTGTATTAAGTGCCAGGCACATAATAAGTGCTGAAAAAGATGTAAGTTTCCTTCTCCTTGTGGTAGAGTGGCTCCAAGGACATTCGTATTTTCTATTTTCTTTCTTGATGTGGAAGCAGTATTCCAATTTTCCTGACCCATTAACCATGAAACATAAGCTGACCTGCATATAATGAAGACATGCTCAAGAAATTCAAAGTCTGGAAATTTCTCAGTTTTCTCATTCAATTTAAACAACACCAAAGCAAAATAAATATCAAACTTATGATAGAAAATGTCTCATTCAACTTTAAGAGCACCAACACACATGTAAATTTATAATATACATAAATAATACTATATAATTAAATACTATATATTATATAAAAATTTATTATATACAAATTTATATAATATATACTATATATTTAATATTAATATGTATACTATATATTTAGTGTATATTATTCAGCAATATGTGAACCGGAAACTCCCAGATGTTCAAGCAGGTTTTAGAAAAGGCAGAGGAACCAGAGATCAAATTGCCAACATCCGCTGGATCATGGAGAAAGCAAGAGAGTTCCAGAAAAACATCTATTTCTGCTTCATTGATTATGCCAAAGCCTTTGACTGTGTGGATCACAATAAACTGTGGAAAATTCTGAAAGAGATGGGAATACCAGACCACCTGACCTGCCTCTTGAGAAACCTGTATGCAGGTCAGGAAGCAACAGTCAGAACTGGACATGGAACAACAGACTGGTTCCAAATAGGAAAAGGAGTACGTCAAGGCTGTATATTGTCACCTTGCTTATTTAACTTATATGCAGAGTACATCATGAGGAACGCTGGGTTGGAAGAAGCACAAGCTGGAATCAAGATTGCAGGGAGAAATATCAATAACCTCAGATATGCAGATGACACCACCCTTATGGCAGAAAGTAAAGAGGAACTCAAAAGCCTCTTGATGAAAGTGAAAGAGGAGAGTGAAAAGGTTGGCTTGAAGCTCAACATTCAGAAAACAAAGATCATGGCATCTGGTCCCATCACTTCATGGGAAATAGATGGGGAAACAGTGGAAACAGTGTCAGACTTTATTTTTTTGGGCTCCAAAATCACTGCAGATGGTGATTGCAGCCATGAAATTAAAAGACGCTTACTCCTTGGAAGGAACGTTATGACCAACCTAGATAGTATATTAAAAAGCAGAGACATTACTTTGCCAACCAAGGTCTGTCTAGTCAAGGCTATGGGTTTTCCAGTGGTCATGTATGGATGTGAGAGTTGGACTGTGAAGAAAGCTGATCGCCAAAGAATTGATGCTTTTGAACTGTGGTGTTGGAGAAGACTCTTGAGAGCCCCTTGGACTGCAAGGAGATCCAACCAGTCCATTCTAAACGAGATCAGTCCTGGGTGTTCATTGGAAGGACTGATGCTAAAGCTGAAACTCCAATACTTTGGCCACCTCATGTGAAGAGTTGACTCACTGGAAAAGACTTTGATGATGGGAGGGATTGGGGGCAGGAGGAGAGGGGACGACAGTGAATGAGATGGTTGGATGGCATCACTGACTCGATGCATATGAGTCTGAGTGAACTCCGGGAGTTGGTGATGGACAGGGAGGCTTGTCGTGCTGTGATTCATGGGGTTGCAAAGAGTCGGACACGACTGAGTGACTGAACTGAACTGAACTGAATGATCAGAACAAATGGGAATGACTTGGAAGTCACTGCCTCAGGGTCCTCAAGAGGAACTGGTTTCAGTTAACTCTGTATAATCCCACAAGTAGCCAGAGTGGACATCTGGGGCACCTTAGTGAGGCCAAGAAGAGATTCCAGGATAAAGTCAGTAAAACAGCCTTCTTAAAGTGCTAGAGGAAAAGTGCGTGGCTAAGATGAATGAAAGGATGAGGGCAGTGTGTATGCACTTTGTGCACATCAGTCTCTAAGAATTTCTCTAAGAATTCACTAGCTAATTCCAAAGTGGTATTAGCCTCAAGAATCTCACAAGTGCTAATTCTCAATGAAGCTGATATAGAATAATGGCTTAAGTCTGAATCTATGATATGTCAATGTAAAGTAAAACCTATTTAATATGTTGAACAGGACAGTCATCAGATAATGTCCATTTTCAATGAATTTCATTCCTGCAGCATTAGTCATATTGGTGAAAGTACTTTATTTCCAAAATAATTCATATGACTTCTGCAGTCATAAACTCATCAGTGACATATTACTGATAAAGGACAACTTTTTTATCTCAAAAACACAAAATATGAGTAAGGAAGTCAACTAATGGATTCTGTTTACTATTTCAGAGTCTGAAAGATGGTAGCTATATTAAACTACTTCCTAAATTTCTACACATATTGTTTTTATATATTACACTTCTTTTTTTTACTGAAGTTTTTCATGGTTCTTTTTATTTTTTTAATTTAATTAATTAATTAATTTTAATTGGAGGCTAATTACTTTATTTTTTTTCTCTTTTTTTTTATTGGAGGCTAATTATTTTACAGTATTATATTGGTGGGTTTTGCCATACATTGACATGAATCCGCCCCGGGTGTACATGAGTTCCCCTTCCTGAACTCCCCTCCCACCTCCCTCCTCCCTTTATCCTCCCTCTGGGTCATCCCCGCACACCAGCCCCGAGCATCCTGTAACATGCATCGACCCTGAACTGGTGATTCGTTTCACATATGACGACATACATGCTTCAATGCCATTCTCCCAAATCATCCCACCCTCACCCTCTCCCACAGAGTCCCAAAGACTGTACTATACATCTGTGTCTCTTTTGCTGTCTCGTATACAGGGTTATCATTTGCATCTTTCTAAATTCCATATATATGTGTTAGTATACTGTATTGGTGTTTTTCTTTCTGGCTTACTTCACTCTGTATAATAGGCTCCAGTTTCATCCACCTCATTAGAACTGATTCAAATGCATTCTTTTTAATTGCTGAGTAATACTCCATTGTGTATATGTACCAAAGCTTTCTTATCCATTCGTCTGCTGATGGACATCTAGGTTGCTTCCATGTCCTGGCTATTATAAACAGTGCTGCAATGAACATTGGAGTACACGTGTCTCTTTCAATTCTGGTTTCCTCAGTGTTTATGCCCAGGAGTGTGATTGCTGGATCATATGGCAGTTCTATTTCCAGTTGTTTGAGGAATCTCCACACTGTTCTCCATAGTGGCTGTACTAGTTTGCATTCCCACCAACAGTGTAAGAGGGTTCCCTTCTCTCCACACCCTCTCCAGCATTTATTGCATGTAGACTTTTGGATAGCAGCCATTCTGACTGGTGTGAAATGGTATCTCATTGTGGTTTTGATTTGCATTTCTCTGATTATGATGGATGTTGAGCATTTTTTCATGTGTTTGTTAGCCATTTTTATGTCTTCTTTGGCGAATTGTCTGTTTAGTTCTTTGGCCCATTTTTTGATTGGGTCATTTATTTTTCTGGAATTGAGCTGCAGGAGCTGCTTGTATATTTTGGAGATTAATCCTTTATCAGTTGCTTCATTTGCTATTATTTTCTCCCATTCTGCAGGCTGTCTTTTCACCTTGTTTATAGTTTCCTTTTCTGTGCAGAAGCTTTTGATTTTAATTAGATCCCATTCGTTTATTTTTGCTTTTATTTCCAATATTCTGGGAGGTGGGTCTTGGAGGATACTGCTGTGATTTATGTCGGAGAGTGTTTTGCCTACGTTCTCCTCTAGGAGTTTTGTAGAATCTGGTCTTACATTTTACTTTATAATATTGTAGTGGCTTTGCCATACACTGACATGAATCAGCCATGGGTATACACGTGTTCCCCATCCTGAACCCCCTTCCCACCTCCCTCCCCATCCCATCACTCTGGGTCATCCAAGTGCACCAGGCCAGAGCACCCTGTCTCATGCATGGAACCTGGACTAGTGATCTACTTCTCATATGATAATATACATGTTTCAATGTTATTCTCTCAAATTATCCCACCCACGCCTTTTCCCACAGAGTCCAAAAGTTGCTACTTTATATCTGTGTCTCTTTCACTGTCTCACATTCAGGGTATTCATTACCATCTTTCTAAATTCTCTATATATGCGTTAGTATACTGTATTGGTGTTTTTCTTTCTGGCTTACTTCACTCTGTATAATAGGCTCCAGTTTCATCTACCTCATTAGAACTGATCAAATGCATTCCTTTTAATCAGTTCAGTTCAGTTCAGTTCAGTCGCTCAGTCGTGTCCAACTCTTTGCGACCCCATGAATCACAGCACGCCAGGCCTCCCTGTCCATCACCAACACCCAGAGTTCACTCAAATTCACCTCCATCGAGTCGGTGATGCCATCCAGCCATCTCATTCTCTGTCGTCCCCTTCTCCTCCCACCCCCAATCCCTCCCAGCATCAGAGTCTTTTCCAGTGAGTCAACTCATCGCATGAGGTGGCCAAAGTACTGGAGTTTGAGCTTTAGCATCAGTCCTTCCAATGAACACCCAGGATTGATCTTCTTTAGAATGGACTGGTTGGATCCCCTTGCAGTCCAAGGGACTCTCAAGAGTCTTCTCCAGCACCACAGTTCAAAAGCATCAATTCTTCAGCGATCAGCTTTATTCACAGTCCAACTATCACATCCATACATGACCACAGGAAAACAATAGCCTTGACTAGACGGACCTTTGTTGGCAAAGTAATGTCTCTGCTTTTTAATCTGCTATCTAGGTTGGTCATAACTTTCCTTCCAAGGAGTAAGTGTCTTTTAATTTCATGGCTGCAATCAGCATCTGCAGTGATTTTGGAGCCCAAAAAAATAAAGTCTGACACTGTTTCCACTGTTTCTCCATCTATTTTCCATGAAGTGATGGGACCAGATGCCATGATCTTTGTTTTCTGAATGGTGAGCTTCAAGCCGACCTTTTCACTCTCCTCTTTCACTTTCATCAAGAGGCCTTTGAGTTCCTCTTCACTTTCTGCCATAAGGGTGGTGTCATCTGCATATCTGAGGTTATTGATATTTCTCCCGGCAACCTTGATTCCAGCTTGTGCTGCTTCCAGCCCAGCGTTCCTCATGATGTACTCTGCATATAAGTTAAATAAGCAGGGTGACAATATACAACCTTGACATACTCCTTTTCCTATTTGGAACCAGTCTGTTGTTCCATGTCCAGTTCTGACTGTTGCTTCCTGACCTGCATACAGGTTTCTCAAGAGGCAGGTCAGGTGGTCTGGTATTCCCATCTCTTTCAGAATTTTCCAGTTCATTGTGATCCACACAGTCAAAGGCTTTGGCATAGTCAATGAAGCAGAAATAGATGTTTTTCTGGAACTCTCTTGCTTGCTCCATGATCCAGCGGATGTTGGCAATTTGATCTCTGGTGCTTCTGCCTTTTCTAAAACCTGCTTGAACAACTGGGAGTTCACGGTTCACATATTGCTGAAGCCTGGCTTGGAGAATTTTGAGCATGACTTTACTAGCGTGTGAGATGAGTGCAATTGTGCAGTAGTTTGAGCATTCTTTGGCATTGCCCTTCTTTGGGATTGGACTGAAGACTGACCTCTTCCAGTCCTGTGGCCACTGCTGAGTTTTCCCAATTTGCTGGCATATTGAGTGCAGCACTTTCACAGCATCATCTTTCAAGATTTGAAATAGCTCAACTGGAATTCCGTCACCTCCACTAGTTTTGTTCCTAGTGATGCTTTCTAAGGCCCACTTGACTTCACATTCCAAGATGTCTGGCTCTAGGTCAGTGATCACGTTATCGTGACTATCTTGGTCGTGAAGATCTTTTTTGTACAGTTCTTCTGTGTATCCTTGCCACCTCTTCTTAATATCTTCTGCTTCTGTTAGGTCCATACCATTTCTGTCCTTTATCGAGCCCATCTTTGCATGAAATGTTCCCTTGGAATCTCTAATTTTCTTGAAGAGATCTCTTGTTTTTCCTATTCTGTTGTTTTCCTCTATTTCTTTGCATTGATCACTGAGGAAGGCTTTCTTATCTCTCCTTGCTATTCTTTGGAACTCTGCATTCAGATGCTTATATCTTTCCTTTTCTCCTTTGCTTTTCGCTTGTCTTCTTTTCACAGCTATTTGTAAGGCCTCTTCAGACAGCCATTTTGCTTTTTTGCATTTCTTTTCTATGGGGATGGTCTTGGTCCCTGTCTCCTGTACAATGTCACGAACCTCCGTCCAGAGTTCATCAGGCAGTCTATCTATCAGATCTAGTCCCTTAAATCTATTCCTCACTTCCGCTGTATAATCATAAGGGATTTGATTGAGGTCATATCTGAATGGTCTAGTGGTTTTCCCTACTTTCTTCAATTTAAGTCTGAATTTGGCAATAAGGAGTTCATGATCTGAGCCACAGTCAACTCCTGGTCTTGTTTTTGCTAACTGTATACAGCTTTTCCATCTTTGGCTGCAAAGAATATAATCAATCTGATTTCGGTGTTGACCATCTGGTGATGTCCATGTGTAGAGTCTTCTCTTGTGTTGTTGGAAAAGGGTGGTTGCTATGACAGTGCGTTCTCTTGGCAAAACTCTATTAGCCTTTGCCCTGCTTCATTCCGTGCTCCAAGGCCAAATTTGCCTGTTACTCCAGGTGTTTCTTGACTTCCTACTTTTGCATTCCAGTCCCCTAGAATGAAAAGGACATTTTTTTTGGGTGTTCATTCTAAAAGGTCTTGTAGGTCTTCATAGAACAGTTCAACTTCGGCTTCTTCAGCGTTACTGGTTGGGGCATAGGCCTGGATTACTGTAATATTGAATGGTTTGCCTTGGAAACGAACAGAAATCATTCTGTTGTTTTTAAGATTGCATCCAAGTACTGCATTTCGGACTTTTGTTGACCATGATGGCTACTCCATTTCTTCTAAGGGATTCCTGCCCACAGTAGTAGATATAGTGGTCATCTGAGTTAAATTCACCCATTCCAGTCCATTTTAGTTCACGAATTCCTAGAATGTCTATGTTCACTCTTGCCATCTCCTGTTTGACCACTTCCAATTTGCCTTGATTCATGGACCTAACATTCCAGGTTCCTATGCAATATTGATTGCTCTTTACAGCATCGTACCTTGCTTCTATCACCGGTCACATCCACAACTGGGTATTTGTTTTGCTTTGGCTTCATCCCTTCATTCTTTCTGGAGTTATTTCTCCACTGAGCTCCAGTAGCATACTGGGCACCTACCGACCTGGGGAATTCCTCATTCAGTAGCCTATCATTTTGCCCTTTGTTACTGTTCATGGGGTTCTCAAGGCAAGAATACTGAAGTGGTTTGCCATTCCCTTCTCCAGTAGACCACATTTGGCTGTGGTCCATGTGATCAGATCAATTAGTTTCCTGTGATTATGATTTCAGTGTGTCTGCCCTCTGATGCCCCCTCGCAATACCTACCCTCTTGTTTGGGTTTCTCTTACCTTGGTCGTGGAAAAATCTCTTCACAGCCTCTCCAGCAAAGTGCAGCCGCTGTACCTTACCTTGGACGAGGGGTATCTCCTCAAGGCCGCCCCTCCTGACCTTGAACGTGGAGTAGCTCCCCTTGGCCCTCCTGCACCCACGCAGCCACCGCCTATTGGACGTGGGGCAGCTCCTCTCGGCCGCTGGCCCTGGCCTCAGGCGTGCGGTAGCTCCTCACGACCGCGCCTCTTTGCCTGTTCGGTTGCGCTGCCGGGGCGGCATCTCTCACGTCTGCGCCGCCGGCCCCGGCGTCTCTCGCGTCTGCGCCGCTGGCCCCGGCATCTGTCGCGGAACTACCTTGGGGAAAAACGGCCTGTTATCTTTCTCAAATCCAAGTCCATCCTCAAGAACAACTGTATCAGTGTTGGGTGCACAGATGCATTATCGTAGATGTGAGGCTGATCAGGGTGCATGCCACATGACAAACAGACCAGCATGTTCATGCTATATACATCTGGGGTCCAGGCTCATCCAGTGGGTGAGAGACAAGTCAGAGTTTGGACCTTCTGGTCCTGCTCTTTGGAGACTCATCTGGGTAAGTTCTGGCCCTGGGTGTTGGGACAACTTCACTTTCTTGTGATTTTTCTTGGTCCCCGTAGGTCCTCAAGAAGCAGAATCCCATAGGCAGGTTTCCAAGTTATTAGCTGAGGAAGAATGCCCCAAGTGCCCAGGTCTCCTGTAATGGCAGTTATGTCCTTGCATTCATAGACTGTACTTGGTGAAGAAAGCTTCTATATTCTCAGTTCCTGGCAAACAGAGAAATATTTGTTGACAGAATGAATAAAGTAATGACATAAAATGTCCTCTTTCACTCGTACCTTGTTCTACAATAATGGGCATTTCTGGGGTGGTTCAGAGTGTACAGAGCTCCTTGCATACGTCATTTCACCTGACTGTTGCATGAACCCTTTGGAGCAGCATTACTGTTTGACCTATTTTACACATAAGAAATCGGAGGCTTGGAGAGCATGAAGGGATTTCCCCAAGCGAACCAAGCTAGCAAGTGATAAACCCATGACTCACATCTAGGTTGGCCAATTCCAACAAAGAGGGCTTTTGAGACTAAAGAAGACTATAAAATGCTTTGTGCAAAGTCTGCCCAGTTCTCAGATTCCTCCCCTCCAAACTCCATGTGTTTCCTACTATACCTACAATTAGTGAAAGAAGAGGATATAACTCATTATTACCCTCTCTTATGTCTTGGTTTTTCTCTCTCCACTCACATCCCCATGTGTGGGTCCTAACTCTGATCTTTTATTTAACTGGTCCTATACTATCCACCCCCATGAGGCATACGATTTTTGCTTCCTCATGACCTATCAATCCTTCAAAGTGACACTCTGCTTAGGTTGCACATCATTATTTATCAGAATATCTATAAGACTGCATCTTATAGACTAGAATTTCCTATTTATCTCTATACCTTGACATCAAATATCCTAATAAGAAAGAATTTATTGACTCTACTCAAAATTATATCCCTCACTTCAATAAGAACCTAAGCAGTATCAGAAACCCAATTCATAATACTCCTGATGGGCTAGATCTAGGAAGACTTCACACTAGAATTGTCATTTGGTTTGGATCTTTGGGGAAGGCAGAGTTCCACAGGTAGACTTGGGGGAAGGTGAGGCCTTAGAGGCAATCTCAGAAGAACAAGATAGGGAAGCTGGAAAATGGGGACAAATTTGGGGCAGGGGGACTAATCCTACTAGTTAGAATTACAGGGAGAAGGAAGAGGTGGTAGCAGTGGAGGTGAAGGTGGTGGTGGTAATGGAGGCAGTGGTGATGATGGCCTTGAAGGAATTAGGAGAAAGAGAAAGAAATGCTGGAAAGTGAGCCTAGGGCCAGATAACAAGGACATTAAAAAGAAAATATTCCCTTGGTAATAAAAGAGCCATCAGGATTTATCCAAGTTTTCTAATGGAAAACTAGAATCTAAAATACTTCTATAAATGGAGATCACATATCACTAAGGATGATCATAACCACATTTAGTATAGCTATGACCAGACATCCTGCCTCTCAACTGGAAGGTGACAAGTGTCTTTCACTTGGAGGACCACAGGAAAACAGTTGTCCCCACCACACACACAAAAACTAACTTACAGAGTGTTAGAAAGCTTTTCAAGTCATTATTAAACAATATTCAAACAAGCTGGGTTTTCTTTTATTATGTAATTTCACACAGATGAAATTTTTTTCACTTTGAGTGGGGAATAGACTCTTAGATATTTGGAGCAAAACATTTCTCCAACCGGGTGTGTGTGTTTTCCACTCAAAGTTGTGGCCCTGCGCCTTACTTCCTTCCCCCAAATCCTTCTCCTGACTTCCCAACACTTGATTCACTGCAAACTTTCTTTGCACAGCCTTCCACAAGCTGGCAGTATATTTCTACAACAGAAATATTTTTTGATTCATGAATCAATCTCAGTATGCAGCACCTATTACAGAGGATTCTTTTTTTTTTTTTTTTTGCTTTTTGCTTCTCTGTATTGTCTGATTTTGCTGCAGTGAGTATGCATTACCAATGAACAGAGACATAATCAAAGCAGCTTTAAAGAAGATGCAATTTCATTATAACGTCCAGTAAATGAAGCTGGATATAAAACTGTATGAGCAGTATGACCTCAACCTAGTCAAACAGACAAATCATTAAGAGAACAGACTGGAAGGAAATATACCAAAAGGTTAATGGTTATCTCCTGGATCCGGATTCTGTGTGCCAGTGGCTAGGGTAAGAAAGGGAGGCACTAAGGGTGCAAGATGTAAGGAGACACTCACTCTCAGGGTCATGGAGGTGCAGGATCTCCACCTGACAGTGAGTGCATCTTACATTTGGATCCTAGGCCCCTTGCTTCCCTCATCCTAGTCTGGCCCTGCCTGGGTGACTCAGATGTGAGGGTCTGAACTCCTTAAATGACCCTTCTTCAAATGACTCTTGGATTGTGTACTTGTAGGGAAAATGAGGCCATTGTATTATCCATTTTCTCTAGTCTATCAGCAACCAGATAGCTTTATGACTCCTCTCGTTTCTAAGCCAGCTTGCTTTGCAACTACTCTTTACCAAAACTCTGAACTCATTTCACCTTCGGCAAAATTCTTACCATGGATCAAGCCAACCCACTGCTTTCTTTGATCTATATGAGGGTAGCTTCCTGCCTGCACTGGGGCTTCGTCTCAGCACTCCCCAGCATTCCTGTCAGTGTCTCTTATCAGTTCCCTCTTCTGTTCCTCATGGAAGTTATTTCAAACCTTCTTCCTCCTCAAACTACTTCTCACATTACAACACTTCTCTCATTCTCAGCAAATGACTCTGTCTCCTTTACCAGTCTGGGTCCTTGAAGGAATCAGATGTCATGTCCAAACTGGATAATCTAAATTAAAGGAAGGGATCATTTACAAAGGTCGGGGCAGAACTTCAGGAAACCAATATGACACAGTACAGACTCTGGGGCTAGCAATAGTGGGGAATGTTAAATGGCTGGGTTTTCGGGTGCTAGGAAAGCAGCAGTCACCAGAACTTGTGGACAGCAACTATGTAGAAATGGCTGCCTGATGGGAGCTATGGACTTTGGTAGAGAGAGACAGTCGGCGTGAAGTAACCCAGTAAGGAAGGGCTAAGGGAACAAATACCCAGGCCTCACTCTTCTCACATTCTTCTGTCTCCTGCTGGTCACTTCCATTAACCAAACTCAACCTGAAGTGTCATGGAGGTCACCCTCTTGCTTCCAGAACAGGATGGAATAGGGTGGAGTGTGGATCTGGAGGCATAGATCTCCTGTTTCAGAGGCAATAGAGACTATTGGGTAGGATTTCCCTCGAAATCAGCAATTCTTTCCTGAATCCTCATGTAGCCATTCCTCGTTCTTCCCCATCCCAGTGGAAGTGGTGACCCTAGTCCTCTCTGGAGTCAGTGCTGTGCTCTGGTCATTACTTGTTTGACTTTCCTGGGACCCTGAGCCATCAGTTATCCCATCTCTTACTTCTGTCTTCAATCTTTCTCTCATTTGTTTCCTTCCAATTTAGTGTTTCAACCTACTCTCCCATATTAAAAGCAAACAAACAAAACAAACTTTCTCTCATGACCCCATGACTTCCTCTATCCTCCTTCTCCTCTTTTTCACAAACAAGGTCTTGATGGAGTCATTTACCCTTGAAAGTATTTTCTTATTTCTCATCTTCATTTCACTCATTCACCCCCTGTAGGCTTGTTTTTGGCAACACTAAAGGACACAAATTTTTGCCCTCATGGTCTTTAATCTCTGAAGCATTTGCCATTGGCTAATCCACGCTTCTGGAAACTCTCTTCAGCTTTGGTTTCCTATGGAAGTCAGAAAATATAGTAGCTAACAGCATGTCCCTTTGAATCAGAGAGACATAGAGTCAGCCCCACTTTGTGTTCTTCAGAGTCCCAGTTTCCTCAAACTTAAAACTGACGTGGTCATATTACCTACCTTGGGGATTTGCTGGAAATAAGATGATGTATATACACTGCTTAGCACAGTTCCTGACACGACGCAAGTCCTCTATAAATGAGGGTACTATCTGTGACTTTGCTATCTCTGCTTTCTTGGAGCACTGTGGCCAGTCTTCAGAACCTTTTTCATCTTTCTGTTCCCAGGTATGTTACCCAGATCACGATGTTTTTTAATCCCTTCTTTTCCTTATTCACACTGCCTGGGTGAACTCATTCAAAATCATTGCATTAATTACATCTGTATGTTGTTGACTGCCCATCTTTATTACCCATCCTAACCTTAGTCCTCTGCTCAAGATTGTTTATTGGATAGTTCTGCATGAACATCCAACTGGCATCACAAGTTCAACATGTTCGAAACCACACTCATGGCCTTTCTGTCATCTTTTCATCAGTGCTCCTCTTCTAGTGCTCCTTATCTCAGATGTGTGTGTTCCAAGTCACTTCAGTCATGTCAGACTCTTTGCAACCCTATGGACTGTAACCCACCAGGCTCCTCTCTTCATGGGGATTCTCCAGGCAAGAATACTCGAGTGGGTTGCCATGCCCTCCTCCAGGGGATCTTCCCGACCCAGGGGTCAAACCCAGGTCTCTTATGTCTCCTGCATTGGCAGGCAGATTCTTTACCACTAGCGCCACCTGGGAAGCCCCCTTATCTCAGAAAGTAGCATCAGATGCTCTCAACTGCACAAGCCAGAAATCTAGGCTCCATTCTTTTTTTTGGTTGTTTACCACTTTATTATAAAAGGAAATGATGAGGATACAAATGAATGTCCAAATGAAAGAGATATATAAGGCAAGATATGTGGGAAGGGATGCCAAG
Organism: Moschus berezovskii; assembly: GCF_049115385.1. Lineage (NCBI taxonomy): Eukaryota > Metazoa > Chordata > Mammalia > Artiodactyla > Moschidae > Moschus > Moschus berezovskii. The sequence continues at coordinate 127,582,709 of NC_142488.1, read as the reverse complement.
CTTCTTGCCCTCTCCTGAGCACACTATTCTCCCAGCCCTCCATGTGGTCACCCATCCAGAAATTCTCCAAACCCCATATTATTAGAACTCTATGGAGGTTTCCTCATGTAAGCATGAACAGTTATCAATATTAACTCCATTTCCTCTCTGGAGAATGGAGGGTGGAGCTGAAAATTCCATTTCTAATCATGACTTGGTCTTTTCTGGTGACCAGCTTCATCTAAGAGCCCATGAAGAGTCACCTCAGTAGAACAAATGACACTCCAATCACACAGAAAATTCCTAGGGATTTGGGAACTCTGTGTCAGGAACCAGGGTCCTGATATTCCTAAGGTTCTTATCACGTAGGAAATTACAAGGGTTTGAGAAGCTCTGTTCCAGGATCTAGGGGCAGAGACCAATATATACATGTTCCCCCCTATTATCTCACAGTCATAAAAAAGTATTCTTTTTTATTCGTTTTCAACCATTTAAAAATATAAAATCCATTCTTTACTCCTAGGCTGTGTAAAGACAGGCAGCAGGGTATATGATTTTTCAACTCCTGCTCTGATCTTCTGTCCACACTTAATGCTACTGATATGTTCAGGATGCACTCCTCTCCCTAAACTGCCCCTCTCAATTCAATCATGCTACTGCCTGCTGGCGAGTCTAGTTCTTCACGTGTTTTGAATTCCTCCACTTCTCATCCCTACAGCAATTACTTTAGTAACTCATTACATCTTACAAGATCACTATAATCATTCCCTAACTGCTACTAGTCTGCCACAACACATCTCTGCAGTCTTCATCCTCACCTGCCAGAGTACTCATTTGAAAAGGTGACTCAGATAATGCAGCTAGTCCCCATGGTCTTCAAGATAAAGTTTAGACTCCTTAACCCAACATATAAAGTTCATCATGCTCTGGCTCCTGTATACTTGTTCATAACTCTCCAGGTTTATCCACAACCTCTCCCCTAGCAAATATTGTACACTCAAACTATGCTAACTATTTTCAGGTCCACCAATTCTCCAGGCTTACCTAATAGCTATTTCTGTCCTTTTTCCTTTTGGGAGGTCTTTCCTCCATCTGTCCTCCCCCACCTCTCCTGACTAGCTGCTACACACTCTTCAAGATCCAGTTTAGACTTCACGGCTTCCAGAATGCGCTGCTGGACCTATCGTTGTAGCCACCACGTTTTAATGTAATCTTTGATCAACTTCAATAGTCTACATCAGGAGTCAGCAAACTATGGCCCGACTTCTGTTTTTGTAAATAAAGGTTCATTGGAACACAGTCATGCCCATTCACACTGTCTATGGCTGCTTTTGTGCTTCAACCACAGAGTTCAGTAGTTTCAACAGAGAGCGCATGGCCCACAAAGTGCTGACTCTCTGGGCCTTTCCAAAAAACATTTGCCAACTGCTGCTCTGTATCAGTGGTTCTCAACTCGGTCCACATAGTCGTGCCACCTGAAAACATCCTGATGTTCAGATCACACACACCCAGACATTCTGACTTAAATGCATTGAGAGTTTTAAAAGCTGTTTAGGTGAATCTCATGTGCAAGTTTGAGGAATTCTGCTATAGACTGTCAGTTCCTTGAATGCAGGAACTAGGTCTTCACCTTTCATCTCTCTGTCTCTAGTTCTAGCACAATAAGGAGCCCATGGTAAATAGTCAACAAATGATTATTGCATGAATAATAGTAAAAGCAATGAGACAACATTCACTGAGTACTTACTGTGCTCCAAGACTTACATCAAGTAGTTTACGTGCAATGTATCTTATAATCCTCATTATAAACCTACAAAGTAACACTTGTTGTCCCCATTTTACAGATGAGAAAATTGAGGTTCAAAAAGGTTGACTGCCCTATCCAAAGTCACATAGCTAGTAAGGAATGTGACTCGAAGTCAGGCTGCTTTGATTTCAGAACCTTTGTTCGCAAGCCAATGTACTTTGAAGGGTCTCAAGCAACTCATTAGGGAAGAAAGTAAGTTGGTTTGCTGAGAATGAAGGAGTTAGGATTGTGGGTAGAGGAGCATTTTTTAAAAGCAGGGACATGGGAAAGATCATAATAAAAACACTACATAATAGCACCTCCAATTTCTTGAGCACTTACCAATGCATATACTGTGCTTACATGCATAACCTTCCTTCTCCAGGGGATCGTCCCGATCTAATGATCAAATCTGGGTCTCCCACATTGCAGGCAGATTTTTTACCATCTGAGCCACCAGAGAAGCCCTCATTTAATCCTTCCAACCTAGAAAAGAGTCCTTTTGCCAGGCTGGCAGGCTTATGTAGGATAACCTTTGTGCTTAGTCGCTCAATCGTCTCTGACTCTTTGAGACCCCATGGACTGTAGCCCACCGGGCTCCTCTGTCCATGGGGATTCTCCAGGCAAGAACACTCGAGTAGGTTGCCATGCCCTTCTCCAGGGGATCTTCCCAAACCAGGGACTGAACACACGTCTCCCGCATTACAGGCGGATTCTTTACTGTCTGAGCCACCAGGGAAGCCCAAGAATACTGGAGTGGGTAGCTTATCCCTTCTGCATGGGATCTTCCTGACTCAGGACTTGAACTAGGGTCTCCTGCATTGCAAGCAGATTCTTTACCAGCTGAACTACCAGAGAAGCCCCAGGATAACCTAGGGAACGATTTCAATTACAGTGAAAAAGTAAGAGGAATCCTGGGACTTCCCTGGTGGCCGAGTGGATAAGAATCCACCTTCCAATGCAGGTGATGTAGGTTCAGTCCCTGGTTGGGGCACTAAGATCCCACATGCTGCTAAGGCAACTAAGCCTGAGTGCTGCAACTAAGAGAGCCTGCATACCACAACTACTGAGCCTGTGTGCTCTAAGCCTGTGCTCTGCAACAAGAGAAGGCCCCTCACCACAACTGGAGAAAGTCCACATGGTGTGACGAAGAACCTGAGAGCTGAAATGAAGACCCAGCACACACTGAGTTAAAACAAAAAAGAAGAATCCTATAAGCTTTAAGGTATCAAGAGGCAGGAAGGGGTGTAGGAGATGCTAAAGGCAAACATTATCTACTTTGAAACGTTCATTGAGGTCAGCTTTGCCTCTATAAAAAACAGCTACTTCTATTTATTGAGTGACTATTTATGCCACTGACACCTAATATATATTGTCCTGATTAATCTTACTATGCCAGTGAAGTATTATAATATCCATTTTATAGATTTTTAAAAATGAGACAGAGAAGGTAAGAAAGCTTTCCCCAAATCACACAGCTAATTTAAGGTACAATCTAGATTCAAGGCCAGGCTTCTTTGACTCCAAAGCCTGTGATCCTAGCCGCAACTTCATGAATGAATAAATCATTCTTACATCGAATGTTACATTGTCTCAGTTGCAGCTGAGAACCTAACACTAAGAAGGCTGGAAAAACTGGTGTTTGATTATTAATCCCTCTCCAACATTGACAGTATAGAGGAAGAACCCCCGAAGAAGCCCACCGAGTAAGAGCCAGCTTTAAACACCTGCTGAGCTCGAAGGGCGCTGACACTGGATTATCATGGCTACACTAGCTGAGTAAGGTCTTTCTTGCCCCCTCACTTCTTTTCCTCTGCTTTGACATCTGAGTCAGTCAGAAGCCATGGTTAGCTGAACGGGGTGGGGGCGGGGAGTAGAAGTGCAAGGCATGGAACTTGGGAATAAGATGACCACCATCCCCCTTTCCACTCTAGTTGAGTTGGAATGGAGACAATTTCACTTGAAATAAAGATAGAGGTTTTGACTTGTTTTATGTTTTTAATTTTTAATTTTATTTTGTTTCCAGCTTTATTGAGACACAATTGACATATAATGCTGCGTAAGTTCAAGGCGTACAATGTGATGATTTGAGACACACATGTTGTGACGGGCTTTCCAGGTGGCGCTAGTGGTGAAGAACATGCCAGCCAATGCAAGAGAGGCAAGAGACACAGGCTCAATCCCTGGGTTGGGAAGATACCCTGGAGGAAGGCATGGCAACCCACTCCAGTATTCTCACCTGGAGAATTCCATGGACAGAGGAGCCTGGCGGGTTACAGTCCATGGGGTTGCAAAGAGTCAGACACGACTAAGCAATTTCGCATAGCACAGTACATATTGTGAAATGATTACCACAATAAAGTACTTTTATTTATCTAACTTATTTTACTAAGCAAAATACCCTCAACATCTATTCATGCTGTTGCAAATGGCAGGGTTTCCTTCTTTCTCAGACTAAATAATATTCCTCTCTGTGTGTATCTCACATTTTCTCTATCCAGTCATCTCTTGGTGGACCCTTAGGTTATTGAGGTTTTAATCTTAAATGGGACTGGATTGGACTCTTTACTGAAAATGGGATATATTTTTCCACTGGAAGTGACAGGAGAAATTTTCAATATCCAAAGTGACCCGAAAAGTCAAAGGACTATCCCTGGATTTCATTCAGGGCAAGGTGTGGGGAATAAAGCATAGGTCCCAACAGAGTGATCTGAATGGCCAGCAGGGGAGTCCCACTTATTCAATGGGATGGATAACAAATACTATTAATACACACTCCCAGGCAGTAGAGTGAGGAAAGCATTGCTTCAAGAGCTGAGACTAGAGATCATTGTCCAGGCTTCAATTTTTGGAGACTATGTGACTTTGGACAGGCCATTTTACCTTTCAGAGCCTCAGTTCAGTTCAGTTCAGTCACTCAGTCGTGACCGACTCTTTTTGACCCCATGAATCACAGCAAGCCAGGCCTCCCTGTCCATCACCAACTCCCGGAGTTCACTCAAACTCATGTCCATCGAGTCGGTGATGCCATCCAGCCATCTCATTCTCTGTCGACCCCTTCTCCTCCTGCCCCAAATCCTTCCCAGCATCAGTCTTTTCCAGTGAGTCAACTCGTCACATGAGGTGGCCAAAGTATTGGAGTTTCAGTTTTAGCATCAGTCCTTCCAATGAACACCCAGGACTGATCTCATTTAGAATGGACTGGTTGGATCTCCTTGCAGTCCAAGGGACTCTCAAGAGTCTTCTCCAGCAACACAGTTCAAAAGAATCAATTCTTCGGTGATCAGCTTTCTTCATATTCCAACTCTCACATCCATACATGACCACGGGAAAAACCATTGCCTTGACTAGACAGACCTTGGTTGGCAAAGTAATGTCTCTGCTTTTTCATATGCTATCTAGGTTGGTCATCACTTTCCTTCCAAGGAGTAAGCATCTTTTAATTTCCTGGCTGCAATCAGCATCCGCAGTGACTTTGGAGCCCCCCAAAATAAAGTCTGACACTGCTTCCACTGATTCCCCATCTATTTCCCATGAAGTGATGGGACCAGATGCCATGATCTTTGTTTTCTGAATGTTGAGCTTCAAGCCAACCTTTTCACTCTCCTCTTTCACTTTCATCAAGAGGCTTTTGAGTTCCTCTTCACTTTCTGCCATAAGGGTGGTGTCATCTGCATATCTGAGGTTATTGATATTTCTCCCAGCAATCTTGATTCCAGCTTGTGCTTCTTCCAGCCCAGCGTTTCTCATGATGTACTCTGCATACAAGTTAAATCAGCAGGGTGGCAATATACAGCCTTGAGGTACTCCTTTTCCTATTTGGAACCAGTCTGTTGTTCCATGTCCAGTTCTAACTGTTGCTTCCTGACCTGCATACAGGTTTCTCAAGAGGCAGGTCAGGTGGTCTGGTATTCCCATCTCTTTCAGAATGTTCCACAGTTTATTGTGATCCACACAGTCAAAGGCTTTGGCATAGTCAATGAAGCAGAAATAGATGTTTTTCTGGAACTCTCTTGCTTTCTCCATGATCCAGCGGATGTTGGCAATTTGATCTCTGGTGCTTCTGCCTTTTCTAAAACCTGCTTGAACATCTGGGAGTTCACGGTTTACATACTGCTGAAGCCTGGCTTGGAGAATTTTGAGCATGACTTTACTAGCGTGTGAGATGAGTGCAATTGTGCGGTAGTTTGAGCATTCTTTGGCATTGCTCTTCTTTGGGATTGGAATGAAGACTGACCTTTTCCAGTCCTGTGGCCACTGCTGAGTTTTCCAAATTTGCTGGCATACTGAATGCAGCACTTTCACAGCATCATCTTTCAGGATTTGAAATAGCTCCACTGGAATTCCATCACCTCCACTAGCTTTGTTCGTAGTGATGCTCTCTAAGGCCCATTTGACTTAAAGATGTCTGGCTCTAGATGAGTGAGCACACCATCGTGATTATCTTGGTTGTGAAGATCTTTTTTGTACAGTTCTTCTGTGTATTCTTGCCACCTCTTATTAATATCTTCTGCTTCTGTTAGGTCCATACCATTTCTGTCCTTTATCGAGCCCATCTTTGCATGAAATGTTCCCTTGGAATCTCTAATTTTCTTGAAGAGATCTCTTGTCTTTCCTAATCTGTTGTTTTCCTCTATTTCTTTGCACTGATCGCTGAGGAAGGCTTTCTTATCTCTCCTTGCTATTCTTTGGAACTCTGCATTCAGATGCTTATATCTTTCCTTTTCTCCTTTGCTTTTTGCTTCTCTTCTTTTCACAGGTATTTGGACGGCCTCCTCAGACAGCCATTTTGCTTTTTTGCATTTCTTTTCCATGGGGATGGTCTTGGTCCCTGTCTCCTGTACAATGTCATGAACCTCCGTCCAGAGTTCATCAGGCACTCTGTCTATCAGATCTAGTCCCTTAAATCTATTCCTCACTTCCACTGTATAATCATAAGGGATTTGATTTAGGTCATATCTGAATGGTCTAGTGGTTTTCCCTACTTTCTTCAATTTAAGTCTAAATTTGGCAATAAGGAGTTCATGATCTGAGCCACAGTTAGCTCCTGGTCTTGTTTTTGCTAACTTTATAGAGCTTTTCCATCTTTGGCTGCAAAGAATATAATCAATCTAATTTTGGTGTGGACCATCTGGTGATGTCCATGTGTAGAGTCTTCTCTTGTGTTGTTGGAAGAGGGCGTTTGCTATGACCAGTGCGTTCTCTTGGCAAAACTCTATTAGCCTTTGCACTGCTTCGTTCCGTGCTCCAAGGCCAAATTTGCCTGTTACTTCAGGTGTTTCTTGACTTCCTACTTTTGCATTCCAGTCCCCTATAATGAAAAGGCATCTTTCTTGGGTGTTAGTTCTAAAAGGTCTTGTAGGTCTTCATAGAACCGTTCAGCTTCGGCTTCTTCAGCATTACTGGTTGGGGCATAGGCTTGGATTACTGTGATATTGAATAGTTTGCCTTGGAAATGAATAGAAATCATTCTGTCATTTTTAAGATTGCATCCAAGTACTGCATTTTGGACTCTTTTGTTGACCATGATGGCTACTCCATTTCTTCTAAGGGATTCCTGCCCACAGTAGTAGATATAATGGTCATCTGAGTTAAATTCACCCATTCCAGTCCATTTTAGTTCACGAATTCCTAGAATGTCGACGTTCACTCTTGCCATCTCCTGTTTGACCACTTCCAATTTGCCTTGATTCATGGACCTAACATTCCAGGTTCCTATACAATATTGCTCTTTACAGCATTGGACCTTGCTTCTATCACCGGTCACATCCACAACTGGGTATTTGTTTTGCTTTGGCTCCATCCCTTCATTCTTTCTGGAGTTATTTCTCCACTGATCTCCAGTAGCATACTGGGCACCTACCGACGTGGGGAATTCCTCATTCTGTATCCTATCATTTTGCCTTTTGATACTGTTCATGGGGTTCTCAAGGCAAGTATACTGAAGTGGTTTGCCATTCCCTTCTCCAGTGGACCACATTCTGTCAGACCTCTCCACCATGACCTGCCCGTCTTGGGTGGCCCCACACGGCATGGCTTAGTTTCATTGAGTTAGACAGGGCTGTGGTCCATGTGATGAGATTCAGAGCCTCAGTTTCCTTATTTGAAACTTGGTGGTTTTATCTGTCTCACAAAGGTGTTAGGACATGATGAGGTAGCAAATGTAAAAGGACTTTGTTGTGCATGTGTAAGAGATTATTACCGTGTAAAAATGCATAAACTTTACAGAGATACAAACTCTCAGAATCAAGGGAAAAGCTACTAAGGCTTATTTCAGGGTGACTCTAATATATATTAAATATATACCCCTCTCAGTCTCTTTCTGTCTTTTTTGTTGTTGTTGTTTAGTCACTAAGTCGTGTTTGATTCTTTGTGACCCCATGGACTGTAGCCCACTAGGCTCCTCTGTCCATGGGATTCTCCACGCAAGAATACTAGAGTGGGTTGCCATTCCCTTCTCCAGGGGATCGGGATCGAACCTGCATCTCCTGCATTGAAGGCAGATTCTTTACCACTGAGCCACCAGGAAAGCCCATATATACATATATATATATGTATATGGAATGAGGTACAAATGAGCAAATCATTACTGTAGTTGTGAAACAGTTCATAAGAAAATCCTTAGTTGTTTTTTTTATTGTTTAGGTTTTTAAAAAATTCAATTACTTTTTATAGTTACATATAACTATGCAAGCTGTTTCCATAGCTTCTTGATTCCTCATGCTGTTTGATATGATTCTAGAAACAAAGCTAGTGTCTTCTCTCCTCATTACAAAATACAAAAGAGATATAAGCATATGAGTATGTATATTTAAGCAACAGTAGTGGGTGAGAGAGAGTGAGAAAGAGAGAGGGGTTTTGAGCTGAACTTTACCAATAGTTGAGCTATTGCCAACACTTCTGAAGCCTGTGCCATTTGTTTTATGGGCCCTGGTGCTACACTATTACTGCACGAAACCATTTCCAGGTTGTGAACAAGAAATTTTTAACTTTTGGCCTTCAAAAGTAATGAGCGGCCCATTTTCCCCCAGAGCCTCTTTCCTTTCTAGGTTGCATTTTCCTCCATTCTTGCAGAAGACTCCTGTCCAGATCCAATTTTTGTTTCAGACTAGAGCGCTGGGAATATTATGAGCCTGTGAGTTCTCACTACCAAAGACCGAGATGGCTGCAGCTAAATCATGAAAGTCAAGACAAAGAGCTATCCCATTTAGTCTCAGTCTTGCCTAACGTTAAACGAGGAACAGAGCTTAATGGTCACCTGCCAATCACTACACCTATGCTTCAGAAACAATCACCAAAGGGCAGAGGTTTTAGGGAGTGAACTTCTAATGTTCTCTGAGACACTGTGACTTAGACATGGAAATGGGTACAACACAGGCAGATCTAAGTTCACACTGAAAATGACATCTCATGCCCTTTACCTGTGCCTCTTGCAGCCCTAAGGTATAGTTTTGCACCACTTTAATCTTCTCTCCAAAACCAGGCAGGCTCTGTGTTCAGTCCATCCATGTAGCCTAAAGTCTCTAGCACAGTGCTTGGCACAAGAGTGGGTTTCAACAAGTGATAGTTGAATAAACGAATGAATGATATCTTGATATTGGCCAGTTCTTGAAATTTGCTGGGCTGGGGAGTTTACCGGAATAGCTTTGTCTTCCTTGAAAGGACTTCATTAGCTGCTTAAGTACCTGGAAGGTTGCTAAAATCACTGTGTTTTGTGACTACGTCTTCTGTTTAAGCTACAGTTGGTAATTCACACAGTCAGTTCCAGCCTATTTAGTTCATCTTCATTTCCCTTTGGAGAATGAATAGAATGTAACACTACCTGATTGGCTGGTAGTGGCTGCCTGGTGTACCTCGGTCAGAAGGGTTCTGAGAGCAAATTGGGCCCAATGGGAAAAGTCTGCTGAGACTCATGGATGCAGTGGGGAAGAGTATAAGCACAGGGGACCCACATTCCTCATCTCTTTGTAGAAGTTTGCCTTCAGGGCCTGCTTTCTCCCCATAGACAGGATATCCATTTATTAGCTATGGATCACAATATACTGAAAAACCAAACTTTGTGCATTCCTGCTTAATCTCTTATTTCTCACAAACAGTTGATATCCACAAGACTTTTGTCTAAATGGGACATCAGTGAGGTTCCAATGTGATAACGGATGTGAACAGGATTGGCAAAAGCAAAAAACACTATATACAACACTGTAAATCAATTATGTTGTTATTGCTTAGTCGCTCAGTTGTGTCTGATTCTTTTGTGACCCCATGGACTGTAGCCCACCAGGCTTCTCTGTCCATGGAATTCTCCAGGTAAGAATACTGGAGTGGGTTGCCATGCCCTCCTTCAGGGGATCTTCCCGACCCAGGGACTGAACCTGCATCTCCTCTATTGGCATGCAGGTTCTTTACCACTGAGACACCAGGGAAGTCCAGACAGGTGTAAAGGGCTATTATTCCCTCACTATATTCTAAGGCAGTGGTTCTCCAAGTGTCTCCAGAATGGCAGTATTAGCATCACCTGGGAACTTGTTCGAAATGCAAATTTTCAGGCTGCATACAAAACCTACTGAATCAGAAACTGCTATTCCAAGCCCTTGAATAACTCAGATAACTAAACACCTGATCAGCCCTCAATTTTGGGTTTTCCCTAAACAAAGGAGATACTTTATTGCCAGGATTCGGCCCCAGATAGGGACTCCATCAGGACCACGCATCTTTCAGTCTTCGAAGGAAGTGCTTATCCTTAAAACAAAACAAAACAATGTCTTAGTTCTTTTTCCAATCACCCAACCAAAATATCACTAACCCATTGGGGAAAGCATCACATTTTATTATGACTAACATGATATTTAACGTGGAGCTTTTGTCCAAATGCAGTGCTAACACAGACCTACCTTTGGTTTCCCAAAATGATCATTTTAACCCAATGACTGATAAGTTAAGGGGGTCTTTGGAATGTGGTGCTCACACAGGAGTACTTATTTTTATCAGCAAAGCATTATAAAGTGGATTGTTTGCAAGACATGAGAATAATTTCATGATGACCATGAATTCTACTCGTGATATAAACAACGAGCATTTATTAGTACTAAGCATGTGTTAAGGGTTTTTTTGGGCTCCAAAATCACTGCGGATGCTGATTGCAGCCATGAAATTAAAAGATGCTTACTCCTTGGAAGGAAAGTTATGACCAACCTAGATAGCATATTAAAAAGCACAGACATTACTTTGCCAACCAAGGTCCATCTAGTCAAGGCTATGGTTTTTCCCGTGGTCATGTATGGATGTGAGAGTTGGACTGTGAAGAAAGCTGATCGCCAAAGAATTGACGCCTTTGAGCTGTAGTGCTGGAGAAGACTCTTGAGAGTCCCTTGGACTGCAAGGAGATCCAACCAGTCCATTCTAAAGGAGATCAGTCCTGGGTGTTCATTAGAAAGACTGATGCTAAAGCTGAAACTCCAATACTTTGGCCACCTCATGCAAAGAGTTGACTCACTGGAAAAGACTCTGATGCTGGGAGGGATTGGGGGCGGGAGGAGAAGGGGACGACAGAGAATGAGATGGCTGGATGGCATCACCAACTCGATGGACATGAGTTTGAGTGAACTCCGGGAGTTGGTGATGGACAGGGAGGCCTGGCTTGCTGTGATTCATGGGGTCGCAGAGAGTCGGACACGACTGAACGACTGAACTGAACTGACTGAACTGAAGGGTTTTATATGGATTTTCTCATTTAATCTCTTTTTTTCTCTCTCTCTCCCTTAATCTTAATGACCATCTTTGTTGTTGTTCAGCTGCTAAGTTGTGTCTGTCTCTCTGTGGCCCCATGGACTGTAGCCCACCAGGCTCCTCTATCCATGGGATTTCCCAGGCAAGAATACCGGAGTGGGTTGCCATTTCCTCCTCCAGGGAATCTTTCTGACCCAGGGATCAAACCTGCGTCTTCTGTGTCTCCTGCATTGCAGGCAGATTCTTTCCTACTGAGCCACCAGGGAAACCCAACCATCCTTTTGGGAGGTACTATTATCACCCCCATTTTTCAGATTAGGAAACTGAGGCTCAGAGAGGTTAAATAACTTGTTATCTAAAATCAGACAGTGGAGTTTAAATTTGAAACAGAATCCATATTTTTGAAAGCCAAAGCTCTATTTGTTAGCCACTCTGCTATAGGAGAAGGCAATGGAAACCCACTCCAGTACTCTTGCCTGGAAAATCCCATGGACGGAGGAGCCTGGTAGGCTGCAGTTCATGGGGTCGTGAAGAGTCAGACACGACTGAGCGACTTCACTTACACTTTTCACTTTCATGCATTGGAGAAGGAAATGGCAACCCACTCCAGTGTTCTTCCCTGGAGAATCCCAGAGACAGGGGAGCCTGGTGGGCTGCTGTCTATGGGGTCGCACAGAGTCGGACACAACTGAAGCAACTTAGTAGCAGCAGCTGCTATAGGAAATCTTTGACTCATTCTCTGGGGGAGCTCATTTTCCTTCCCTACTTCAGGCAGGGCAAACAATCTCTTTTCCATTCTCCTGCCCATTAAACACACACACACACACACACACACACACACACGTGAAAGAAGGAAAAAGGAAGTTGCCTGAATTCCTGCAGACCCCATTAGCATTTGAAAATAGACTTAAGTAGAGTGTGAGGGATTTTAATAATCCTTATTGTCTTCCTTCTATCTAATCTAACTCTGAATCAAGTTACCGGGGAAGGTTGTGGAATCTCGTTTTCCCTGATGCCTCTTAAACATTAAAGAGCTAATCTTCTTACTGGGACATTTGAGTTCAGCCTTCCCTCAGGGTTCACCTAAGTCTAAGAATTTGGATGAATGAAGGAATTATCCGTCACCAAATATTGCTCATCTTTTGAAAAAGTCATGATAAAATTAATATTTCCTTTTGCGAGACCAAAACACATGGAATCTTAGTAACAAGAAAAAATTATCTGCCCTCAAGAGGAATAAAACGGAGATGAAGAAAACAGATAAATTCATCATTTCTACCATTAACAAACACTGATGAAATTCCTATTATGTGTCAAGCTCTGTGCAAGAAATGGGGAAGATAAGGATGTGAAATTCTCAATAAGGACATCTTCCTGATTCATTTGGACTTTGGGATATTTTGTTTCTGTTTTATCAAAGTGCCAGTGCCAAAAAGCTGCATCAGAAGGCCTGTGCCCTTAAAATAAAATATGGTTTCTGCTACCAAGAAGCTTAAAATCATGAAAGAGTAACAGCGTCCATGTGTCAGAGGAGAAGGGGACGACAGAGGATGAGCATCACCAATGCGATGGACATGAGTTTGAGTAGGCTCCAGGAGTTGGTGATGGACAGGGCAGCCTGGCGTGCTGCAGTCCATGGGGTCACAAAGAGTCAGACATGACTGAGCAACTGAACTGATTGCTAAACTTCACCATTACACTACAGCATGGATACCATCCCTTTTTATAGAGGAGGAAACTGATGCCAAGAGACTTAAGTAATTTGTCCAAGATCACACACCAGGTGAATGACTGAGTCAGTGTTTGAATCCAGATCACTCTACTTTATTGGGTCAAACCAAATGGAATGGTGGGGGCAGTGGTTAGGTTGCAGTGGATGGGGGAGTCATGTGTAAGCCTGGAGATAGAGAAGGGGAATGCAGACAACTCTTTCTCAAGCCTGGCTATCAAGAAAGGAAAGAGAAGGGTCAGAAATACGATGATTGGGGAAAGTTTGTTGTTTTGACTTGGCTTGTGAGTGGGAGTGATGAGAGAAAATGCAGTGCCTGCCTTCTAGGTATTTACCGAGAGAAGCACTCCTCCAATTTGTCACACAGAAAACCACTCCCACATAGAGCTGATTCACTTTGCTGTACAATAGAAACTAACACAATATTGGAAAGCAACTATACTCCAATAAAAAGTTAAAAAAAAAAAGAAGAAGAAAACTACTCCCAAAGACCTGATATTGACACTAATTGGTCCAATTGATCCTGTTTGGTATTCGGTAATGTAAAGAAACAAGAGCCACCATCAGAAAACAATGAAGGAAGAAAGTATAGGAGATGGGAATAGGAAAAATGCACCTTCCAAATCTCTCCACCATGGTCCTGTAGCATGTTACAGCTTGCTATGCTCAAGGACTAGCTTGATATCCACCTCTGGTATATAAGCTCCCAAAATTGCCCTTAAGCTTTCTGCCCCTAGTGTACATGCCCTGCATAAACCTTAACTGTGGGTGGAGTTTGTGGCTATCATGAGATATCATGTCCATATTTATGTTGCACTACATGGCAAGGGGAGAATATTCTCCATGGGTCTGATCTAATCAGGTGAACCCTTTAAAAGCAGAGATTTTTTTAGCTGGTTGCAGAGGAGGAAGTCAAAGATTTGAAGCTTGAGAAGGATTTGACATGACACTTGCTTTGAACATGGAGGGGACCACATGGCAAGGAACATGGGCAGCCCTAGGAGCTGACTGTGATCCCTGGCTGACATTCAGAAAGGAAATGGGGACTTCAGGCCTGAAACCTCAATGAACTGAATTCAGCCAATAATCTGAACAAGCTTGGAAGCAGATTGTTCCCAGACTTTTCAGAGTGAAAAGTCAGCACAGCCAATGCCTTGATTTCAAATTCATGATACCCTGAGCAGAGAATTCAGTTGACCTCTACCCTACAGAACTGCATGCTAATGAATGGGTGTGATTAGAAGTCACTGTATTTCTAATAAAATGTTGAAAATGGATATACCACCTCTTCTGACAAGCTTTCCCTACCTAATCCCAGCTTAATATGGTCTGCTGAGAACAGGGAAAAAGTCTTATACATCACCATGATCCTCACTGTGCTTCATGCAGGGCTTCTCGGAAGGAACAACACTGAACAGAGGAAAGTTGATGACTAGGAAAATCAGAGTAAATATTCCCTTTAAATAGTAATTCTTGCTTTATCAAACCACAGGAGAGGTGCTCCATGGGAACAAATGAGTGAGTGAATGAATTAGTGAGTGCTTCTTGCCCTTAATACTCATTGGAAGGACTGATGCTGAAGCTGGAACTCCAAATACTTTGGCCGCCTGATGCCCAGCTGACTCATTGGAAAAGACCCTGATGCTGGGAAAGATTGAAGGCAGGAGGAGAAGGGGACGACAGAGGATGAGATGGTTGGATGGCATCACCAACTCGATGGACATGAGTTTGAGCAGGCTCCAGGAGTTGGTGATGGACAAGGAAGCCTGGTGTGCTGCAGTCCATGGGGTCACAAGAGTCGAACACGACTGAGCAACTGAACTGAACTTGCCCTTAAAGTGACTGAATGTCTACATATCTAGTCAGGAGAACGCATCCATTACATTGAGTGAGGCACACCTGTAAGCATATGCGAATTACCAAGTCCAAGCAGCACCCAAATCTGTGATGGCAGCTCTGCTTCCTCCACCACTTAGACCCACTTGATTTACCTTGGCATCAGTCATCCCTGTCCTTCACTTGTAATTCTAAGACATGCAGATCACCTATTCCCTTTTATCTTCTTCATCTATCCACAATTACACAGATATGACTGCTAGTGTTCTTTACACTTAAATAGAATTTGGGGATATATATCCAAAGGGAGGGCTCAGTGGTAAAGAATTCACCTGCCAATGCAGGACATCTGGGTTTGATCCCTGGGTCAGGAAGACCCCCTGGAGAAGGAAATGGCAACCCACTCCAGTATTCTTGCGTGGAGAATTCCATGGACAGAGGAGCCTGGTGGGCTACAGTCCATGGAGTCATAAAGAATTGGACATGACTGAGCAACTGAGCATGCATGCAATCATGACCCACACCAATCTAATTCTGAAAATATGAACAATTTCATTAATCAGCAAAGGAATTTTATCTAAAACGTGCCATAGCAAATTTCCAAGTTAAAAAAATTTTATTTTAGCTTCAACTCAGTAAAGAGTGATTCAGTTCCTCCTTTGTGCCAGGCACTGCACAAAGGTGGCTGATGCAAAGATAAGTAAAAGCTGGTCTGTTTTCTCTGAGAGTATATGGCCTCTGTGTTGGGGAGAAGGACTTTACTACAAGGCAACATTTGATAAATACCAACAAAGAGCTGTAGTCAAAATGCAATGGGAACATGGGGGAGGAAGAGAGAGAGAAACTCTGCCTGAGGTGGGACAGAGAATGAGTCCTAGATGAGGTGTCAACTAAGCTGGGCCTTGAAAGATGAGTAGGATTTTGTCAAGAGGAAAAACACTGTCCTTCCAGCAATCCACTAAGCTCTAACTTCACCGTTTGTGATTTTTTTTTTTTAATTTCCAAGTGAGTATATTTTTCATCATATCTTTTTTTTTCCCTACCTTGACTTTTCTACTGAAAGTGCACATGAGCCACGTATGCATCTTGGGGCAAGCAGGAAGTGAAAACTCATGGAGATGAATTGCACTGTGGGATTTGTGAGTGGGTGCTGGCAGTCTACATTGGAGGCAACCATTAAGAGCCAAGCACTTGCTGAAATTACTTTCTATCAGGCAGACAAGATGTAATCAAGTTAAAGGATACAGGCCTTGGGCAAAACAACAAAGAAAGAAACCAAGTGTGGAAATTATTTTCTAGGGGCCTCACAGCAAATCAGGAGAAATTCTAGGAAGAGCAGGATGATACAGTCGAAGGAGCAGGGCAGGGAGGACCAGAGAATATGAGTTTTGGCCTAGACTCGGGCGCTAGTCAGAAGGTCTGTGACTTTGAACAGGCCACTTCCCCTCGCTATTATTGGATGATTTATTTATTTACCCTTGATAAAAGAATAGGGAGTTAAGAGCAGTCAGCAAACAGTCAGGTAGATTCCAGAAGCCTAAAAACTGAGCAACTAAAGAGTCCCTGAAATGCATTTACACCAATCCCAATCCTCATCATTTCTACCTTGTCTAAAAGAATGGCACAGGAATTCATTCTACAAAGCTTTTGCCCATTGACACCTGAGCCTGGAGAATTCGGTGTTTGGATTAACCCCAATTAGACCTTATTTGCTTATGCAAGCAAGTCAAGTTCTTTGGAATTTCATATCTTTAATTGTTAAATGGCAACAGAAACATAGCCATGTTTGGAAAATGGCATCAAGAGTGAGCATGACTTTACTAGCGTGTGAGATGAGTGCAACTGTGCGTTAGTTTGAGCATTCTTTGCATTGCCTTGCTTTGGGACTGGAATGAAAACTGACCTTTTCTAGTCCTGTGGCCACTGCTGAGTTTTCCAAGTTTGCTGGCATATTGAGTGAAGCACTTTCACAGCATCATCTTTTAGGATTTGAAATAGCTCAACTGGAATTCCATCACCTCCACTAGCTTTATTCGTAGTGATGCTCTCTAAGGCCCACTTGACTTCACATTCCAGGATGTCTGGCTCTAGGTGAGTGATCACACAACTGTGATTATCTTTGTCATGAAGATCTTTTTTGTACAGTTCTTCTGTGTATTCTTGCCACCTCTTCTTAACATCTTCTGCTTCTGTTAGGTCCATACCATTTTTCTGTCCTTTATCGAGCCCATCTTTGCATGAAATGTTCCCTTGGTATCTCTAATTTTCTTGAAGAGATCTCTAGTCTTTCCTGTTCTGTTGTTTTCCTCTATTTCTTTGCATTGATCGCTGAGGAAGGCTTTCTTAATCTCTCCTTGCTATTCTTTGGAACTCTGCATTCACAGCTATTTGTAAGACCTCCCCAGACAGCCATTTTGCTTTTCTGCATTTCTTTTCCATGGGGATGGTCTTGATCCCTGTCTCCTGTACAGTGTCATGAACCTCCGTCCATAGTTCATCAGGCACTCTATCTATCAGATCTAGTCCCTTAAATCTATTCCTCACTTCCACTGTATAATCATAAGGGATTTGATTTAGGTCATATCTGAATGGTCTAGTGGTTTTCCCTACTTTCTTCAATTTAAGTCTGAATTTGGCAATAAGGAGTTCATGATCTGAGCCACAGTCAGCTACAATATGTTAATTTGATAAGTTTTATATTGTAATATGATTGTCATGTAGCAATAATTAGCACCTCTGTAATGTTACATGTCTTTTCTTTTCAGTAGTTGGAATAATTGAGTTCCAGTCTCTCAGCAAGTTTGATGATTGCAAACAATATTGTTGTCTATTTCACTGTACTGTACATTTAGATCTCTAAGGCTTATTCACTATTTGTTGCAAAATTGTACCCTTAAACAACATCTGTCCCATTCCTCCTATCCCCATTCCCTAGTAACCACCATTTCACTCTCTATTTCAATGAGTTTGGCTTTTTTAGATTCCATCTTACATCTCTGTGATTGAAGCGTATCTCCATATTGTAAGGCAAACTGTTATATAAATCAGCTCAGGTTACCATAAAAAAATACCATAGATTGGTGGCTTAAACAACAGAAATTATTTCTCATAATTCCAGAGGCTGGGAAGTACAAGATCAAGGTGTTGACTGATTCAGTTTCTGGTGAGAACTCTCCTCTTGTCTTGCAGATGGCTGACTTCTTGCTGTGTCCTCACAAGGTGGAGAGAGAGAAAAAAAGAGAAAGAGGATATCTTCCTCTTTTAATAAGGCCACAATCCTATCAGGTTAGGGCCCTACCCTTATGACCTCATTTAACCTTAATTACCACCTAAAGACCCTGTTCTCAAATGCAATCACATTGGGGTTAATGCTTCAACATAAGAACTGTGGCAGAGAGGGGCACACACAATTCACCCAACAGTAGCTATGAAAAGATTTCCCCATTTTAGCTAGCTTACTATGAGTTACCTCTTTTCTGACACTGAAGAATTTAAACATAATTGGGAAATAAAATGAGCATTATTATTATCCCCATTTTACAGACAAGGAAATTAAGACTCAGAGATATGAAGCAACTTGTTCAAAGTAGCATAGCGAGTAAGTCAGAATTTGCAGTTGATTTTATCTGACTTCAAAACGACCTCTTGTTGCCTTCCATTTCACTCTTATCCCTCCTGGACAGGGGCCTACCTCATTATCCCAGGAGTTGCCTATGGGCAGCAGCCAGATCTCTAAAGCCCTTCCAGCACCTAGTGCAGGGCCTGGGATGAAGGAGGAGGTTTGTTTATTTATTTACCTACCCATGGTCAAATAACAAGTAAATATGTACCATGTTACATGGTGATAAATGTTATGCATGTATGAGAGGGGGCTAGAATGTTGTGAGGTGGTGGTGGGGTGTGGATTACAATTTTAAATAGGGTAGTTGGGGAAGGCCTTATTTTTTCCCTCAATTTATTTATTTTTCATTTAAGCATAATTACAATACTGTGTTGGTTTCTGCCATACATCAACATAGATCAGTCATAGGTATGGGGAGGGCCTTATTGAAAAAACGACCTGAAGCAGGTGAGGGAGCAAACCAGGTAGATACCCAGGGAAAGAATGTCCCGGGCAAAGGGCACCACAAGCGCAAGGGCTTGAGGGTGGGAACATGCTGCAGGTGTTCGAGTGGCAAGGAAGTCGGTATAAGCAGGAGATCCTTGTGAAGATTAAATGAGGTAACGTGTATGAAGCATGCAGCATGGGACCTGGCACTAAGGGGTCCCTCTGCAAGTTGGGGATGTGGCAGGGAAGAGAAGCACTCACAGGGCCTCTGGCATGCTGCCCAGTTTGACTGCACAGAATAGATCAAAGTCTTCTGGTGAAGGTGTTGGACTCACCCTCCTGCTCTCCGAGAAGGACACAGTTTGGGCTTGGGCCCAGTGAGGACTCAATGGAGGCCAGTGCCATTTTCACCCAGGAGCTGGCACCTGGGCTGACGGCCCCCTCATGCATGAGCCTTGCTGAGGATGCTGGAGGGGAGAAAAGGGAGTGGCCTTGGAGTGACTTTCCAGGCCATGGAGGGTGGCAAAGTGATGTTGGGTCTCATTTCCAATCTTCTGGTTGGGAGCCTCCGGGCCTTTCAGGTGCACAGATAACCACAACCAAACTTGACTCAAACACAGGCTGACTGGAGTCCACATTGTCCTGTGAGGTCGAAGTGACCATCCTTCCTAGTTTACAGTAGAGAAATCAGGCTCAGTGAGGTCAAGTTCCCTGCCCAAGATCCGCTAGGTAATGAGAGGTGGCACCAGGGGAGGAGGCCCCACTCTTAAATTCAGTGATGTCACACGCCATGAATGACTCCTAGAATGAGAGATACCTAAGAGTTTTAGGGCAACTGCTAAAGCTGAAACTCCAATACTTTGGCCACCTCATGTGACGAGTTGACTCACTGGAAAGGAGTCTGATGCTGGGAGGAATTGGGGGTGGGAGGAGACGGGGACGACAGAGAATGAGATGGCTGGATGGCATCACCAACTCGATGGACATGAGTTTGAGTGAACTCCGGGAGTTGGTGATGGACAGGGAGGCCTGGCGTGCTATGGTTCATGGGGTCGCAAAGAGTCGGACACGACTGAGTGACTGAACTGAACTGAACTGAGTGACTGGGAGATGGTGGGCAGCTCACCTCGCTTCTGTTCTCTGGGCTTCTCCCCATCTGTTAGATGTGGGAAGCTGGAGGACAACCACAGGGGACTCCTCATGGCTTGCTATAGATGGATACGCAGCTTCACACCACAAAGATGAGCCTTGGGGTTACCCAGGCAGGCCCAGCAATGATGATATGAAAATCCAGAAGGCCTGGCTGGCCCCTTATACTGGAGACCCATTTGGCAACTCCTGTGCTACCAGGCTGACCCTGCCAAGGAGAAAAAATATGTTCTCTCCTCTTGTCCAAAAAAGTACAAAATAAAAAACTCATAAACCCTGCTTTTGGCCCCTTCACATAAATATGAGGAAGATGAATGCAAAATGGAGTGAAAAACTTGAGCAATTCTTGGTCAGTTGGTAACTGATCCTTACAGCTCCGGGGCAGTGTTACTGTTATAGGAAGTAGGAAGGGATTGGATGGAGGGTAGCATTGCTAGTGGGATGGAGGAAGAGGGTCCCAAAGATGGAGGGGGCTTTGCAGCAAGAGTGTCTGTTGTGGGTGCCTTCATGCAGAGTTAGATCTTTGTTGCATATACCTTCAGGATCCACCGCTGGACTGCAGAGTGGGGGCCAAGGTGAAATCGTCATCCACAAGTACTGTTTCAAGCACTCTCCAAATAGTACCTCATTTAATCCTCCCAACAACCCCAAGAGGCAGGTTCTATCTTTTGCCATTTTACAGACAAGGAAACACAAGCATAAAGATGCTAAAAGACTTACATAAGATCCTGCCCCTAGTAAGTGGCAGAACTGGAATTCACACCCAGGGCTGACTGATGCTAGTACCTGGACATTTCACCAAAGCCTCCTTCCTGTCTCTCGGGCTGGGTTGGACTGTATGATTGCTGAAGACCCTATTTGCACCCCATCATCCATTCCCTTTGGTTTCTGGGGACACAGAGGCTGGCCTGGTGAGGTTCTGGGAGGCCAAGGCTAGAGTAGGGAGTCCTGACCTGAGACCCTGGGGAAATGGGGCCCTGAGGCCAAAACAACTGCAGAAGTTGGAAAGCATGCAGGACAGCTTAGAGCCAAAGTGCCAGCAATGTGTTCAGAGGGCTGGTGCCCACAAGAGAGCCAGAGGTGGTTATGGAGGTTGGGATACATACTAGGAGATGGGATGTAACACAAGCTGGCTGGGAACCAGAAGGGGTGGGGGAAGAGAGAGGCTGCCACCAGAGTGGCAGCATCTTTCAAGGCACAGTGACCATGTCCCCAGGCGACACATGCAGGTCCCAACGGCGTGACGTCATTTCACCCTCACAGCAATTCAGAAACACGGGCACATCCACCTCCACTTTATCAGAGGAGAAACTGAGCAAGGGAGGATCAAAGCTGGGAACCAACTAGGATCTGGCTCACTGCAGATTCCAGGTATCCGTTGGTGAATCCTTCTGATCTGTGTGTGATAAGTACAGCTAACCTTTGAACAATCCAGCTTTGAATAGTGCGGGTCCACTTACTTATGGGTTTTTTTCAATAGTAAATACTCCACTACTACATGATCCACAGTTGGTTGAATCTTCAGACACAGAGGGGCTGCATATGGAGTGGAGGGCTAACTATGAGTTACACACAGATTTTTTGCTGTGTGGAGGGGCAGTGCCCCAATCTCTGCCTTGTTCAACGCTCAACTGTATATATTGATGACCTTGAAGGCCCAGAGGCAGAGGGCCATATATCTCCAGCCCTGCAAATAAAGGATTTGATGCCTGTAATACTTGCAGCAGACAGGTCAGGAATTTGTGTCCTTTGCCAACATATCTGCAGGCAATTAAGTTCAGTCTCCTGGGGGGTGGGGAGAAAAACCTTCCCATTTCTAATTTAGCATCAACCAAAACTTCCAGAAAAAGTTTAGTTCTATTTTTGCATAAGTGCCTAAGTACAGCCTGTTCAGTTCAGTTCAGTCGCTCAGTCGTGTCCGACTCTTTGCGACCCAATGAATCACAGCATGCCAGGCCTCCCTGTCCATCACCAACTCCCGGAGTTCACTCAAACTCATGTCCATCGAGTCGGTGATGCCATCCAGCCATCTCATTCTCTGTCGTCCCCGTCTCCTCTCGCCCCCAATCCCTCCCAGCATCAGAGTCTTTTCCAGTGAGTCAACTCGTCGCATGAGGTGGCCAAAGTATTGCAGTTTCAGCTTTAGCATCAGTCCTTCCAATGAACACCCAGGACTGATCTCCTTTAGAATGGACTGGTTGGATCTCCTTGCAGTCCAAGGGACTCTCAAGAGTTTTCTCCAGCACCACAGTTCAAAAGCATCAATTCTTCGGCGATCAGCTTTCTTCACAGTCCAACTCTCACATCCATACATGACCACGGGAAAAACCATAGCCTTGACTAGATGGACCTTTGTTGGCAAAGTAATGTCTCTGCTTTTTAATATGCTATCTAGGTTGGTCATAACTTTCCTTTCAAGGAGTAAGTGTCTTTTAATTTCATGGCTGCAATCAGCATCTGCAGTGATTTTGGAGCCCAAAAAAATAAAATCTGACACTGTTTCCACTGTTTCCCCATCTATTTCCCATGAAGTGATGGGACCAGATACCATGATCTTTGGTTTCTGAATGTTGA
Source organism: Moschus berezovskii (assembly GCF_049115385.1). NCBI lineage: Eukaryota > Metazoa > Chordata > Mammalia > Artiodactyla > Moschidae > Moschus > Moschus berezovskii. The sequence continues at coordinate 127,559,882 of NC_142488.1, read as the reverse complement.
GCTTCAAGCCAACCTTTTCACTCTCCTCTTTCACTTTCATCAAGAGGCTTTTGAGTTCCTCTTCACTTTCTGCCATAAGGGTGGTGTCATCTGCATATCTGAGGTTATTGATATTTCTCCCAGCAATCTTGATTCCAGCTTGTGCTTCTTCCAGCCCAGCATTCCTCATGATGTACTCTGCATATAAGTTAAATAAGCAGGGTGACAATATACAACCTTGACGTACTCCTTTTCCTATTTGGAACCAGTCTGTTGTTCCATGTCCAGTTCTGACTGTTGCTTCCTGACCTGCATACAGGTTTCTCAAGAGGCAGGTCAGGTGGTCTGGTAATCCCATCTCTTGAAGAATTTTCCAGAGTTTATTGTGATCCACACAGTCAAAGGCTTTGGCGTAGTCAATGAAGCAGAAGTAGATGTTTTTCTGGAACTCTCTTTCTTTCTCCATGATCCAGCGGATGTTGGCAATTTGATCTCTGGTTCCTCTGCCTTTTCTAAAACCTGCTTGAACATCTGGAAGTTCACGGTTCACATATTGATGAAGCCTGGCTTGGAGAACTTTGAGCATGACTTTACTAGCATGTGAGATGAGTGCAATTGTGCGGTAGTTTGAGCATTCTTTGGCATTCCCTTTCTTTGTGATTGGAATGAAGACCGACCTTTTCCAGACCTGTGACCACTAGGAATACTACAAAGAATTTATTAGTTTATTCCCTATATTAATTCATTTATGGCTTGAGGAAAGTATAGTTAAAAATGAGAGGTCACAAACATCAATTAAAAGAATTGAGCAATGCTAGAGAGATTTTACTTTTCAAATCCATTGACAATGGGGGGAAAAAAGCTATATTAGAAATTCTAACAAATGAAAATAACAAGTACCAGGCACATCAGTAAATACATCACAAGGCTGGGTTGTTTACAAGCATGAAAATCTCAGGGAATGAGTGCAGAATCACTAAAAGTCTAATTTTCAACCTAGCACTGGTCTTGCTAGATGACCTTGGGACAACAGCCCAGTTCCACTCTCCATTCTTCCCCATCTTGCTCTGTGCTCCAAGAGGCAGACCCAAGTGGGATGCACCTGGGCTCTCTAGCCCTCTCACTTCCGGTTGGGTATCGTCAATGAAAAGCCCTGGCAGAAGAATGAATGGTGGGAGGAGAGAGAAAACAGGGTCTTTATTCTCCTGGTTCCCTTACTGTTTGGGTGCTATAGAGTGAATGTTTGTACTCCTTCCCCCCAATTCCTAAATTCAAACCTAATCCCCAAGGTGATGGTATCTGGAGGTGGGACCCTTGCGAGGTGAGTAGGTCATGAGAGCAGAGCCCTCGTGAATGGGGTTAATGCTGTTATGAAAGAGACCGCAGAGAGCTTCTTCTCCCTTCCCTCATGTAAAGACACAGCAAAGAGACCACAGTCTGTGAATGAGGAGGCAGGTCCTCACCAGACACTGAATCCACCAGCACCTTAATGGTGGGCTTCCCAGCCTCCAGAACTGAGAAATAAGTTTGTCTATAAGCCAGCCAGTTCATGATATTTTTGTTAACAGCAGCCTGGAAAGGCTCAGACACTGGGCTATAGGTTGGCAGAGCCTGCAATCCTTCACCAAAAGCCACATGTCCTGTTGTGCATTCCCCTCCCACAGCTACAGTTTACACTGGGTTCCGTGTCTACTCCCTCCCCTTGCTCCTTCTGGGTAGGGGTGGTAACAGCTCCCTGCTGTGGCTAGATAGACCCAGAATTTTTCACCATCCCTTGTGGGTTCCCTTTACCCAGCCAACAAACACTTTGTCTAAGCAGCCCTTCCTTAGACTCTCCTCAAGTTACCCCTTTAGGTACATCTCATTTCTCCTAGTGCCATGATCAGTGCACTTGTGGAACATCTGTGGGCCTCCAAACCTCTTTTTGGATAATAGAATTTTGTTTTCCAACCATCTCAGTGAAATTCAATAATTCACCAAATATTTATGGAATGCTAATATGTGCCAGATGCTCAGAGTAGAAATGAGAAAAACAGTGATACCTTTGGTTCTGTGAATAGGAGATGCTATTTCCGTCTCAGGAAGGAATGGTACTTAATTCTATCTCACTCCTCTCCAGGATTTCCATCAGGGAGCTCGGAACTGGGGATAGGCTACACTCATTCTCCAAGGAGCACCTGCCCTCCTAAGGTAGAGTTCTTGACCAAGAAGCCCTGAATTCTGGAATAATAGGTTAAGGGCCAGGTGTAGAATAGAGTTGCTGCAAAGATGAGATAAACTTCTTTCATAGGACCTTTATGTGGTGATGTTAACTGTAATTAAACATGAAAAATAAATGCACAGTTTGGGAATCCAGGAAACTTGAGTTACAACTCCAGCACTTTCACTTGCATGAAGAATGTATCTAAAGACCTAAGTATAGGACCTGGTTTATAGTAAATATTCAATTGTTGATGATAACAACAATGGCAACAACCATAATAGAAGAGACAATAGCTAATAGTTATATGGTGATTTCAATATGACATGTACTGTTTAAAAGTCATGTGCATGTAACCCAATTAACCTTATGAAATGGATCATCTTATTAACCCTATTTTTCAGGTGAAGAAACTGAGGCATGGAGAGTATATTAGCCATTTCCTATGGCTCTGTAATGAAGTACCTCAAACTTGTTGCCTTAAAACAAAAGGAAGTGATCTCTCACAGAATAATGTCGGAAGCCAGAGGTCCAAAATCAGTAATATAGGGTGGAAATCAAGATGTCAGCTGATCCAGTCCTCGAAAGGTCCTTGCCACTTAGGGTTTTGGTGGCTGCCAGAATTCTTTGGCTTTTGGCCTCATCATCCTGATCTGCCATCACTCCATGATCGCATTGTCTTCTCTTTTGTCTGTGTCCAATCTCCCTCTGCCCATCTCTTACAAGTATACATTTGATTGCATTTAGGGCCCACCTAGATCATTCAGAGTCATCTTCTCATCTAAAGATCCTTAATTATAAAAAGGGCAAAGTTCCTTTTTCCAGATAAGGTAATATATACAGGCCCAGGGATAAGGACTGAAATATTCTGGGGGCCATTATTTAACCTATCATGGAGGGGTTAAGTAACTTGCTCAAGATCACACAAATGCCTATTATTATTAAATCTATATTATTATACAATTGGGGGCATAGTACCTAACCTCATCTGTGAAAAGGCAGTGGAAAGCTTTGCCCTATGGTACACAAAGACATAATTATTAAGATATTTAGGGAGAATGCAAAGGTACAAAGGCAGAACCTCTATTTCAGCTTAGTGTCTACCCCAGCCCTTAATGATCATTTAGGGCAAGTTTGTTGAAGGAACAAATGAATGCATTAATGAGAGCATAGTGCATTTACACTGACCTTCTCTGTTTACAAAGTCCTTTTTATTCGTCATCTCACTTGACCTCACCATAAGCCTGTGAAGAAGATAGTGTGGGCCCTATTATCCCATTTTTACCCATGTGAAACAGGCTCAAGGAAGCTAATAACAATAATAATACCAGTAGCATTCTGAAGTGTTTTCTGTGTATCAGGTTCTGTGCTAAGCCCTTGCCCAAGGTTGCAGAGCTAGTAAGTTACATGATGGTAAATGATAGAGCTGAACAAGTTTTTTTTTTTTTTAATGAGCCTCTCAGAGCTCAGAGTCCAGGCTGTGCAGAGATGTGACCAAAGGCCCTGAATTCTCCTCCTGGAGATGTCTGATGAACCCCATGTTTGTGGAATATTAGGCCATATGTTCTGATGTGGGGTAAGGAACTTTAGTGTCACAGAGACCCTGGTTCAAATGCAGGTTCTGTTGCTTGACCTGGGCTAGGCTGCTTTGCCTCTAAACCTCAACTTCCTCACCTGTAAAATAAGGATGGCAGTGGTTCCTATTTCACTGGGTTGATTGGAAGACAAAACAAGGTAGTCTGTGTAGGCATATAGTGCAGGGCCAGGCTATGAGATTCATCAGTGGCTAAGTATTATTGTTGTTGTGATTGTTATTACTGTTGTCACTATCCATTGTATTATTAAGCCAACTTGGCTTTGGGGATTTCCACTGCCTGAGTGATCTTGGGTAAAGGATGTGGCATCTCTTTCAAAACTCAAATATCCTGGTGCTTGGTACCACAGGTACTCCCATCCTTCTTTCCCTTTCAGCCATTAAAGGCTGTTCACTTGAGTCATTTTCCCTGGGTTTAGATGTCTTCCTTGGTGGGAGACAAAGTGGTGGCACAGAGAGGTGCTCCAGCACTGGGCTGACTCTATCCTCTCTGTGTCCTGGGCCTCCTCTAGGCCCAATGCCTTCCTGCCGCCCACCCAGTCTGCCTCCTAAACACCACCCAGAGTACCCCAGAGGTCTGGATTGTCCTTTCCCCTGGCAAAGAGTTGCCTTGGAAGCCTGGACCACTCAAAGAGAGCTAAGTCATCCCTGGTGCCTATGTGCTTTCTTCCTGAGGACAGGCCTGTACCCAGCCACCTGTACAATACTTGGATATTTGGCTTGGGCATGGCTCTGAGAGGGCCTTGTTTACATCTTGTTCAGCATCCCCGCCCCTACCCCTGCTGTTTCACAGGAGATGAGGCCTCAACTGGGACAACTGAGTCACCTTCCTCATCACCCTACACTATCACCAGCCTGGCTAGGGACCGGGCCAGCTGTACAATCTGGGAAGCTTTCCAATTATATCTTTTAATAAAAACTCAAGTTGTAAACTCAAAGCTAGCTGCCAGGAGAAGGGACCACCTGTTCAAAGCAACGTTTGAAGCTCATTCTGACTTTTTCTTAGAAATCTAGTGTTTTGTCTATCTTATATAAATATTATATATCAGTATCAGTAATGACTATTTAAGACTTGCTATGTATAAGATGGGCTTCCCTTGTAGCTCAGTCGGTAAAGAACCTGCCTGCAAGGCAGGAGACTTGGGTTCGTTTCCTGGGTTGGGAAGATTCCCTGGAGAAGGAAACGGCAACCCACTCCAGTATTCTTGCCTGGAGACTCCCATGGACAGAGGACCCTGGCAGGCTACAGTCCATGGGGCCGCAAGAGTTGGACATGACTTAGTGTCTAAACCACAACCATGTATAAGACACTACAAAAAGCATATGTTATACACATGATCTTCTTTAAGGTTCATAATGACCTTATGAGTCATTTTACAGATGAGAAAATGAAGACACTTCTCCAAGGTCACACATCTAGTGAAAAGGAGAGATAGAATGAAAACCCAGGTTTGTGGGATTCTGGAATATGTGCTCTTGATGTTTAACCACTGACATGAATTGAGATGACTGAACTGATTTCTCTTTATTCCTTCTTCTTAAATGGATTTTTGAAAGCCAATTTGCACAAGAAGCCAAGTGTCCACCAGAGGCAGGCACTGTATCTTCTGGGGCTCTGCTGTTCTCCCTTATCACTCTTCCCCTCCCTTTGCTAACAAATTTTCCCTCAGAATTAGGGCTGTGGCTTACAATTGTGTAGTCTGTGAGTGTACAAGGACATGTGGCTGCAGAGTAAGACATGAGTTGAAATGACTGAGCCAGTCTTTCTTTATTCCTTCCCCTTAAATGGTTTCCTAAAAGCCAACTTGCAAAAGTTGAAGGGACACTTTTCTCTAATTCACATGAAGGCACTGTATAGGCTAACCCTGTTCCTGCTCAGATCAGGGTTGTGCCATAAACAGTTTCCACTGGACTGGCTTCCCTCTTTGCATTTTTAGGATTTTTTAAATTATGAGGGGTCACAGAACATCACTATCTAAGAAGGGTGCATTAACCTCATCTGGGGAATGCAGATAGGCCACAGAAGAAAAACCCCCACTGAATACAAATGCTTTAGCATTAGATAGAGAGTGGCAGATCAATCTATTGTGCTAGAGCATCTATTCATTCATTCATTCTTCTAACTAGTTTTTACTGAGCTCCTACTATGTGTTGTGTTGGATGCCAGGAATACATGGGTGAATAAGACAAAAACAACTACTACCCTCATAGACTACAGTCTAGTGGAAGAGACATGCAGTAAAAGTAAACAAACAAATGAATACATAATTACAAATCATGGTAAGTTGTGCCAAGGAGAATAGCAGAAAATAATGGGAGGCAAAACCAGGGAGGCCCTGCTTCAACTGAATATTCAAAGAAGGCCTCACTAAAGAAAGAATATTTAAACTGAGATTAAAGGGCAAACAGGATACATCTACATGATGAATCGGGAGAATAGTAGTCTAATTAGAGGTGTGTATGAAAAAAAAAAAAAAGGAAGAGCTGCTGCTTGCAATGAGTTTTTCCCACAAAGCTACCACACTGGGTTGCTGCCCTTCTTGGGAAAACCAGAGCTGGTTCTGAAAAATGTCCTGTTGATACAACAGTACCCCTTGAAAGGGGCTGGAGAAATAAGTCTGGTTAATTAGCAATCAGATAGGATTTCCCTGATAGCTCAGTTGGTAAAGAATCTGCCTGCAATGCAGGAGACCCCAGTTCAATTCCTGGGTTGGGAAGATCCCCTGGAGAAGGGAAAGGCTACCCACTCGAGTATTCTGGCCAAGAAAATTCCATGGACTGTATAGTCCCTGGGGTCACAAAGAATCGGACATGAATGAGTGACTTTCACTTCATGAAGTAGGATGACCAACTGTCTTGGTGTGCTCAGGATTGAGGGATTCCTGAATATGGAACTTTTAGTGCTAAAATAAGAAAGTCCTGGGAAACTGAGATGTTAGAACCTGTAGTGTCAAAGCTCTATAGTGGGAAAGAGTGTGCTGTAGTCAAGAAATTGAAATAAGGTTATTAGTTTAGGGGGAAAATGAGTTGAGGCAAGGAGGCAGGCAAAGGCAAGATTATGCAGGGCCTGGAGCACCATGGGAAGAGCTTGGATTTTCTCCAAAGGACAATGGAAAAGCCACTCAAAGTTTTTAAACAGTTGGAATGCTTTATTTGAAGAGGATTTCTAAAAGATCCACTGTGTGGAGAATGGATTATAGAAGAGCAAGAATGGAGTCAGGAGTAACAGGAGATTATGAGAGTAATTCAGGTGAGAGATGGTGGTAGCAGGAAAATCAGGATGGTGGCAGGAAAGAAGTGCTGGGATTCAGGATATAGACTAAAGAGAGTATCATCTGGACTCAAGTCTGCCTAGTGCAAAAGCTTTTTCCCCACGGGTATTTGTCAAAAACAGTCAGCAGCAATTGTTTAATAAAACAGCTTCCTGAGAGAGTATATAAAACCTAGGGGCAAACAAAAGACTAACTAAAAAGCTTAAAAGGAAACTCTGGGAAATAAGATGTCCATAAGAGCCTTTGAAGAAACCTAACATATTCCTGGGAATCTAGAAGGCCATGTGCATGTGTAGGACTGTGCACATGAGCACAAGCTTATGCATATGCTCACACCTGAGGAGGCCCTAAGATCTCACCTGAGAAAACCCTAATCTCTCACCTATGGACAACTTTGAAGCTATATGCAAGAGGAAGTGAAGGCTAAGGCAGAGTTGACAACTGCCTGCCAGTATGTTGATGATGTGCCCCAATATGTACATATAGTCCCTCAACAAAGATTAGGGTACTTAGCATCTCCAGACATTTAACAACATCTCTGTCCAACCATTAGCTGACCACTAACCTAACCAAAAAGAGACTTAAATGGTCACACATGACTACAGACTTCACAGATTTTATTCAGAAAAGTCACTGAACAAGCAACAACAATGAAAATAAAAAGCAACAACAATGAACCCTGGCAGAGGTTGCTAGAGGGAAACCAGAAGATTCCACAGTACATGAAACCAGGAAAAGAGAATAATTCAAGAAAAAGGAAATGGTCAGATGTGTTGCATGCTGTCAGGAAGTCATGTAAGATGAGGATAGAGGAATGACTACTGAATTTGTTAATGTGAAGTTCATTGATGACTTTCGTAAGACAGTTTTAGTTAAATGGTGGGATTTGAATCCTAATAGAAGGAGCTAAATAAGGGTAGACAGGGAATGTAGACATAACTCTTTTTGGAAAAGACTTTCAGGTTGTATCAAACTGAAGTAGGTGAATAGTGTGAAAATACGGTGGGTGTAGTTAGATCTTTTCTGAGACACTCTTCACAATCTTCATTTCACTTGCTGTCTCACAATCAGAAGCTGCTAGCTAGCTGGGTGGTCTTGGTTCAGGTCCTTATTGTATCTCACTTTAATCAATTGTAAAATGATAGGCTAAAGCCAGGTTAACATACCCCAAAGTAAATTTAATGACATATTAATTGCACATTTGTTTAACACAAAAAATTTGGTAGTCATATATAACTGGAGAAAACAAAGCTAAACGAAGTTAACTGGGTTATCTTTACTTCAGGACTTCTTGGAGCCTTAAATGGGCTAATGTGAATTTCAGATTTCCAAGAGTAGGATATTGTATGCAGCATGACTCTAATATAATTAAGGAAGGAAACCTTATTTCTTGGATGAGCTAAAACAGCCTGTGTAAATACTGTTCCAAGAAACACATTTTGAGAAATACTGGATCTCCAAAGGCTCTTTTAGAGATAATCTCCTTTGACTTTTATACTAATATAAATGTATCACTCATAACTTATTAATTTATGCCCAGATCAGTCCAAAATATTAAAATTATTACAATAACAACAGCTATTATTATATTGTGTGCTTAGTATGGATAAGATTTGTATAAAGCTCTTTACGTGTATAATGAGAAAAAAATCACCCTCTACTCCATAAAAACAGGAAGGTGGATGGCAGCTTGTCCAAAAACTGAATTAAGTCCTTCATGGACGGAGGAGCCTGGTAGGTTGCAGTCCATGGGGTCACTACAAGTCAGACATGACTGAGCGACTTCACTTTCACTTTTCACTTTCACACATTGGAGAAGGAAATGGCAACCCACTCCAGTGTTCTTGCCTGGAGAATCCCAGGGACAGGGGAGCCTGGTGGGCTTCCGTCTATGGGGTCGCACAGAGTCAGACACGACTGAAGTGACTTAGTAGCAGCAGCAGCAGGAGATCATTTCTAAGCCTCAGCCTGACGCTTGTTCAAAAACAAAAGAAAGCCCAATATTAAGCTTGGGGGTTAAGGACTAAAAAGAGATAAGTTGCTTTACATCAGAAAATGGAAAAAATTTGGTTCTTTTGTTTCTGAAAGAGGGTGGGCAGAGAAGAGACATGAGAGAAGCCAGCTGAGCAATGCGGAGGAACAGCCAAAGGACTTTTTTTCCCATTTGTTTGCTGTGCTGCAGCAACTTCTACTTTGATAAGCTTCAATAAAGTATATTATAAGATACAGACTCTGTGACTCATTGTTTTTGTTGTTGTTAATACTGGGGGTGTGTGTCATTGTGTTGTTGTTACTGAAATCAAAGAGTTTTGATTCTCAGTTTAAGTTAATACAGGGAGGGAGCTTAAAAAAACCTCAAATGGCCATGATTTGAAGAACAGGAAATTAGAAGTGGGAGAAAGCCAGAGATAGAGGTTGCCATGCAATTGCAAACCCACTAGAAAATCACAGATGTCTGGGGTAGAGGGAATGGGAGTTTAAGCCAATGTTACCAAGATCTTAAGACTAAGGAGGCTTCAGCAGCTGATGGCTGTGTTACATAAACAGGATCTCAGTCTTCACGGCAGACCTGTGAGGTAGATAGTGTTATTTATCCCTACTTTTCACCTGAAGAAAGTGAGTCAACTGAGGCTCAGAAAGGTTAAATTACCTGTCCAAGTTCACACAGTTTGGTAGAGGTAGAGACATAAATCTAGACTAGATCTGTTTGCATCAAAAGGACATGTTCTTAACTTTCCAAAGTGAAAGTCGCTCAGTCGTGTTCAACTCTTTAAAACTCCATGGACTATACAGTCCATGAAATTCTCCAGGCCAGAATACTGAAGTGGGTAGCCTTTCCCTTCTCCAGGCCTTTCCCTTCTCCAGGGGACCTTCCCAACCCAGGGATTGAACCCAGGTCTCCCGCATTGCAGGCGGATTCTTTACCAGCTGAGCCACAAGGGAAGTCCAACTTTCTTCCTAAAAGAGACTGCAGGTAGAGTGAGAGTAGGCATGAGGTAAATTAAATTTCTGTCTTGAGATTTTGCTTACTGATCGAGCTACAGATCCTAGGACTGCCAATGGATTGATCGATCCTTGAGCACACAGCACATGCATGCATACTCAGGTTTCCTATGGGGTGGGTCACCATGGGCATTGCAGAGCCTACCACACACTGGAGCCACCATCCTCTGCTTCTAGACAGAAACCACTCCCTGTACCATGGCTGTCCAATTACTATCCATTCTTCTAGACTAAGCCAGATGTCTATATCCCAATGCCTCTCAGACAACATTATAGCCTGTATCATGTGTCCTTCTGCCCACTAGGCCCATTTCCTGAGAGAAGGTGCCCAGCACTAACCTTCTCTACATCTGCAGTACCCTAGCAAACATGGGGCCCAGGAAACATTTGCTGAATGCAATTAAATGTTGACTCATGTTGGATGGGGATCTTCTTACAAACTGATGGCACCCACTCCCACCCCAGCCTAGGCTCACCATCTCGCCTCTCCATGGCTCCTAGGTTGGTTTCACTCCAATGACTGTCAGCAGTATGGAGTGCAGCCTTTCACATTCCTTTTGCCTTCTGCCAATGGTTGTATTTTTCTCGGTGGGGACACAAGTAGGGTGGAGGTGGAGGGCAGACTAATTTTATTTTTTTTTTAATCTGCAGGAGCTAATTCTCTGAAATCAGTTCTTTAGCCTGACAGGACAAAGCTACCTTAAATAGAATGTCAGCCTGGTATAGCCAAATGTCATTATATTAATATGCAAAGCTACCAGTCAGCTAATCTCCACAAATCATTTGTTTTCTTAATTGCCCTCTCAGGGCAAAAGTGAAAAAAAAAATTAGGGAAGATGAATACCAATTTCATTTAATTCACCCTACCCATTCTCCCCAACTCCACTCACCGATGCAGTTCTGAAACTGGCAATTTTCAGCTTAAACTGTCTAACTTCCCCCACCACAGCCTCCCCGCCTACATCAGCATCTGTCTTTCTGCACCTCTGAGTTCTGTCCACTGAGCCCACTCGGAGCAACCTCTTAGAGCTTTGAGGCTAAGAAGATCCTCAATGAGGTGGAAGGCAATGACAAAAAGGCAGTATGAAAGGCAGTAGACATCTTTCATCCCCAAAGAGCAGGAGAGACTTGGAGTACTAGTTCTGAAGTAGAAGATTGTGCTTGAATTCTGGCTCTACCACGACTAGCTTTGTGCCCTTGGGCAGGTCACTTGACTTCTTCGGACTCACTTGCCTCAGCAGCAACAGTGGGGCAGGGTAGGTCTAGGGGTACAATAGTTCCTACTGCAGAGGACTATTGCAGGATTAAATTAGAATGCATCTAAGCATGTAAGGACAAGAAATATACAGGGTGCTGCTTGATGACATTAGCTACTGATGTAACTGTTGTTGTTTCGCTAGTCGGACCACAGGAAGCAGAGCAACTAGTGGTGGTTTGGATGGCAATTTGGATGACTAAGAGGAGAGGAATAAACTTGGTGATTTCCATGAGCCAGCCACCTAAGTCCTTATTATTCCCCATCTCCAGTCTCAGGGACTTCCCCTCTCTGTTGTCAGCCCTGCCCTCTCAGTCACCAGTAGTTTTCCAGTGCTCTATTTGAACCTTAGAGTATCAAAATGGATCTCAATAAAATGGCCAAACCAACAGAAACCCCTCCCCCAAGAAGGGGGAGTCACTGAGCACAATTTAGACCTCCAGTTCACATTTGGAGGGTAGCCAGGCCTACAGAACTAAATGATACAAAGTATGTTATCAATAAAGGTTGGTTTCCCATCCCTCCTCTACCTCATCCTAGGCAAGGCATGACCTTGGGACTGAAACAAGTCCCTATTTATCTGCCTTGGAATCAGCAGTCCTAGGTTTGATTCCTGGGTCTATAATTTCTGACCTATGTAACCCATGGGCAGTTGACTTAATCTTTTTTGGAACCCCAGTTTCCTCATCTGTAAATCTGGGCTAATACCACACCTACCTTACAGAGTTGCCAGAATTAAATAAGATAATCCCTATAAAGCATTCAGCAGAGTGCTTACTGTACATGGTAGACAATCAATAAAATTTTGCTTAAAGTAGAATAATAGTGAATATTACCATTTGTTTTTGTGTTCTCAGAAATTAGTTCTGAGGTCTCCAAACATATTTGCTTTCTTTTTAATAAGGTCTTGAGAATTTACCGTCATTTGTATCTATGCCACTGTGTCTTCTCTTGCCAAATCCAAAGTGGAGGAAGGTGAATCCCACAGACCCTGGGTCTCCTGGCTCTTCCTATTTCAAGAGCCATGGTCAACTCGGCTGTTTTGGCCACCATTTCAGGTGCTGCCACAGATCCCTTCTCAATGTGGAATTGTAACCCAATCCTCCCACAAACAATTTCATTGGGTTTCATTACTGGTGCTCAGGGACGTGGTTTAATTACAATTTTTGATGGTGCACATATTCATATAACTACTGTATCAGCTGTCATCTCCTTGAGTATGAAATAAACATTATTCTTCACTGAAGTGGGGATCTGATTTCTTGTCTTCAACACGATGATCATTTACAAATCTCTGATTTCACTGACATAAGGAGGCTTAGCTGAGACCTTATTGTTGAGGACAGAACATATTCTTCCCTGCTTCCAAGGGAGGGGGAATCCCTAAGCCCATGAACTCCAAAGTGACTCTTCTGAGAGAGGCAAACTCAAATCTTGAAAGCTGTTATGGGAAGAATGGGATGGGGAGGTGCTGTGCTACTCAAAGATACCTGTGATGTGTGAGTCTGGAGGGGAGACACATGCACTGTGAATGTGACATATCCCCATTTACATGATTCAACACTATCATTTATATGCACAGAACAAGGATGATTGAATTCTGCCCCTCAATCAAAGATATCTGCTGGCTAGAAACTCAGATCATGAAGAATCTGCCAAGTCTGTTCAGAAAATATGAAAGGCCAGGAAAGCAGAGCTACTGTGTGTATTCCCTGCTGGACTACCATGCTCCTTAGTGCTTGGAGAAAAGCCCTCTTAGTGTCAATGCTGCATAGAATGGGAGCAGGATTTTGTAAATTGAATTAAAATTCACGTAGCATAGACCTAAATTCACGTAGCATAGACCTAATCAATTTTTTTCTCTTCAGGAAATTTAGTTTTTATTAAAGTACAGTTAATTTACAGTGTTATGTCAATTTCAAGTATACAGAAAAATTATTCATATATATAATATTTTTCAGATTCTTTTCTAGTATGGTTTCTACAAGATATGGAATAGAGTTCCCTGTGTTATACAGTAGGTCTTTATTTTATATATAGTAGTGTGTATATGTTAATCTCAAAGTCCTAATTTATCTCCCCCACCCCCAATATCCCTTTTTATAACCATAAGTTTGCTTTCTATGTGTGTGAGTCTATTTCTGTTTTGTAAATAAGCTCATTTGTATCATTTTCTAGATTCTATATATAAGTGATATCATATATTTGTCTTTCTCTGACTGACTGACTTCACTTAATAATCTCTAGGTCCATCAGTGTTACTGCAAATGGCATTATTTCATTCTTTTTATGGCTAAGTAATATTCCATTGTACTATATACTACAGGGTTTCCCAGATGGTTCAGTGATAAAAAATCCACCTGCAGTGCAGGAAATGCAGGAGATGCAGGTTCGATCCTTATGTTGGGAAGATCCCCTGGAGGAGTAAATGGCAACCTACTCCAGTATTCTGTGCTGAAAAATCCCATGGACAGAGGAGCCTGGCAGGCTACAGTCCAAAGGGTTGCAAAGAGTCAGAGGTGACTGAATGACTGAGTATAAGCACACATATATACATATATTATACCTTTTTATCCAATCATCTGTTGATAGACACTTAGGTTGTTTCCATGTCTTGGCTATTGTAAACAGTGCTTCTATGAACATTGAGAGGCATGTATATTTTTGAATTAGAGTTTTCTCTTGATATATGAATAGGAGTGAGATTGTAGGATCATTTGGTAAGTCTATTTTTGGTTTTTCAAAGAATCTCCATGCTGCTTGTGGCTACATAAATTTACATTCCCACCAGCAATGTACAAGGATTCCTTTTCCTCCACACCCTCTCCAGCATTTATTATTCGTAGACTTTTTAATAATGGCCATTCTGACAAGTGTGAAGTGATACCTCTCACTGTAGGCTTGATTTGCATTTCTCTAATAATTAGCAACATTGAGCATCTTTTCATGTGTCTGTTGGCCATCTGGATGCTTTCTTTGGAGAAATGTCTATTTAGGTCTTCTGCTCATTTTTTTATTGGGTTGCTTGTTTTTTATATATATTAAACTGTTTGAACTATTTGTATAGTTTGGCAATTAAGCCCTTGTTCATAGCACCATTTGCAAATATTTTCTCCCAGTTCATAGTTGTCTTTTCATTTTGTTTATCGTTTCCTTTGCTGTGCAAAAACTTTCAAGTTTAATTAGGTCCCATTTGTTTCTTTTTATTTCCATTACTCTAGGAGATGAATCCAAAAAATATTGCTGCAATTTATGTTGAAGAGTGTTCTGCCTGTGTTTTCCTCTAGGAGTCTCATAGTACCTGGTCTTACATTTAGGTCTTTAATCCATTTAGAGTTTATTTCTGTATAAGTGTTAGAGAAAGTTCTAATTTCATTCTTTTGCTGTTCAGTTTTCCCAGAACTATTTATTGAAGAGACTGTCTTTTCTCCATTGCATATTCTTGTCTCTTTTGTCATAGATTAATTGACCATAAATGTGTGGGTTTATTTCTATACTCTCTATTATGTACCATTGATCTATGTGTCTGTTTTTTGTGCCTGAACCATACTGTTTTGATCACAGTAGCTTTGTAGTATAGTCTGAGGTCAGGGAGTGTGACTTCTCCAGCACTAGTCTTCTTTCTCAAGATTGTTTTGGCTATTTGGTAGACCTAAGCATTTTAAAGTATACAATTTAGTGGCATTTAGTACATTCACAGTGTTGGGCAATCATCACCTCCATTTAGTCCCCAAACTTTTCATTATCCCATAAGGAAACCCTGTCACAGTTACATTGCATGCCTCTTCCTCTCCTTGCTTCCAATCCCTGGAAAACACTAATCTGCTTTCTTTCTCTATGGATGTCCCTATTTAGGATATTTCATTTAAATAATCATATAATATGTAAACTTTTGTATCTGGCTTCTTTCATTTAGCATAATATTTTCTAGGTTCATCTACATGTTGTGGCATGTCTCTCAACTTCATTTCTTTTATTGGCTTAATAATACTCCATTGTATGGATACAACACATTTTGATCATCCGCTCATCAGTTGATGGACATTTCAACTTGTTTCCACCTTTTGACTATTGTGAATAGTGCTGTTATGAACATTTGTGTACAGGTATTTGTTTGAGTACCTGTTTTCTTTGGAGTATATACCTGGGAGTGGAATTACTGGATCATATGGTAATTGTATGTTTAGCTTTTTGAGGAACCACCAAACTGATTTCCACAGAGGCTGCACCATTTTAAATTTACACCAGCAAGGTACAAGGGTTGCAGTTTCTTCAGATCATTGCCAATACTTATTTCCTTTTTCCAACAATAATAACCACCCTAATGGTTGTGAAGTGCTATCATTTTTACTTGCATTTCCTTAATGATTAATTACACTATCATTTTATAATGATAATATATCATTTTATAATATTGTGTAGGAGGCAGTGAACAAAACCATCCTAAAGAAAAAGAAAATCAAGAAGGCAAAGTAGTTATCTGAGGAAGCTTTACAAATAGCTGAAGAAAGAAGAGAAGTGAAAAGCAAGGGAGAAAAGGGAAAGTTACAGCCAACTAATAGCAAAGTTCCAAAGAACAGCACAGAGAGACAAAAAGGCCTTCTTCAATGAACAGTGCATAAAACTAGAAGAAAACAACAGAAAGGGAAAGACTAGAGATCTCTTCATGAAAATTGGAGATATCAAGGGACTATTTTGCCCAAAGATGGGCACAATAAAGGACAGAAATGGTAGAGACCTAGTAGATGTTGAAATGGTAGAGACCTTGTAGACACTGAAGAGATCAAGAAAAGATGGAAAGAATACATGAAAGATCCAGATTAATACAATGGTGTGGTCAGTCACCCAGAGCCAGACATTCTGGAGAGCAAAGTCAAGTGGGCCTTAGGAAGAAGCACTGCTGTTAATAAAGCTAGTGGATGAAACAGAATTCCAGTATAACTATTCAAAATCCTAAAGGATGATGGCATCAAGGTGTTACATTCAATATGTCACCAAATCTGGAAGACCAAGCAATGGCCACAGAACTAGAAAAGGTAAATCTTCATCTCAATTCCCAAGAAGGGTAGTACTAAAGAATGTGCTAACCATCAGACAATTGCCCTCATCTCCCATGCTAGTAAGGTCATGCTTAAAATCTTGCATGCTAGGCTTCAGCATTATGCGAACCAATAACTTCCAGATGTGCCAAGCTGGATTAAGAAAAGGAAGAATAATCAAAGATCAAATTGCCAACATTCACTGGATCATAGAGAAAGCAAAGGATTCCAAAAAAATTGATTAAAAATTGAGAAAGGAGTACAGCAGGGCTATCTGCTGTCACCCTGTTTGTTTAACCTATATGCTGAGCACATCATGAAAAATGGTGGGCTGGATGAGTTATAGGCTGGAGTCAAGATAGGTGGGAGAAACCTCGACAACCTCAGATATGTGGATGATACCACTCTAATGGCAGAAAGTGAAGAGGAAGTAAAGAGCTTCTTGAGGGTGAAGGGGGAGAGTGAAAGAGCTGGCTTAAAACTATGTATTAGAAAAACTAAGATCGTGGCATCCAGCCACATTACTTCATGGCAAATAGAAGGGAAAAAGGTAGAAGTACTGATAGATTTCCTCTTCTTGGGCTCTAAAATCACTGTGGATGGTCACCGCAGCCATAAAATCAGAAGATGATTGTCTCTTGGAAGGAAAGCTATGACAAACCTAAACAGTATGTTGAAAAGCAGAGACATTACTCTGCTGACAAAGGACCATACTGTCTAGGCTATGGACTTCCCAGTGGTCACGAATGGTTGTGAGAGCTGGACCATAAAGAAGGCAGAACACCAAAGAATTGATGCCTTTGAACTGTGGTGCTGGAGAAGACTCCTGAGAGTCCCTTGGACAGCAAGGAGATCAAGCCAGTCAGTCTTAAAAGAAATCAACCCTGAATACTCTTTGGAAGGACTGATGCTGAAGCTGAAACTCAAGTATTTTGGTCATTTGATGTGGACAGCCAACTTACTGGAAAAGTCCCCAATGCTGGGGAAGCTTGAGGGCAGAAGGAGAAGAGGGCATCAGAGGATGAGATGGCTAGATGGCATCACCAATGCAATGTACATGAACTTGGGCAAACTTCAGGAGATGGTGAGCGTCAGGGAGGCCTGGCGTGCTGCAGTCCATGGGGTTGCAAAGAGTCAAGACACAACCGGGTGACTGAACAACAACAACATCATTTTATAACTTCTTTGAAGAAATATCTATTCAAGTTATTTGCCCATTTTTAAAAGTTGGATTCTTATTTATATATTCTAGATACTAGACATATAAGGTATAAGACTTACAAATACTTTTCCCATTCTGCAGGTTGTCTTTTCACTCTCTTGATTGTGTCCTTTGATGCATAGTAGTTTTTCATTTTGATGTAGTCCAATCTGTCTATTTTTCTCTTTTGTTGCTTATGCTTTTGTTGTTCAACCCAAGGTCATGAATATTTATCCTTACATTTTCTTCTAAGAGTTTTATAGTTTTAACATTTACATTTGGGCCTTTGATTTGTTTTTACTTAACTTTGTATATGGTATGAGATACAGGTTCAATTCTTTTGCAAATAGATATCTGGTTGTCCTAGCACCATTTGTTGGAGAAATGATTCTTTCCCATTGACAGGTCCTAGCCTCCTTGTAAGAAAAATCATCTGACCATAGATATATGGGGTTATTTCTGGACCTTGAATTTTATTCCATGTACTTATATGTCTATTCTTATGCCAGTCCCTGTACATTTGTAGTACATTTTGAAACTGGATGGTGTAAATCCTCCAACTTTTTTATTTTTCAGGATTATTTTGGATATTTAGGGTTCTTGGTAATTCCACATGAATTGTAGGATCACCATTTTCATTTCTTCAAAAAAGTTATTGAGATTTGGATAAGGAATTGTATTGAATCTGTGGATCACTTTGGATAGTATTGTCATCTTAGAAATATTAAGTTTTTAAATCCATGAACACAGGATGCTTTTCCATTATTTAGATCTTTAATTTCTTTCAGGAGAAAATTTTGACACTCAACTTTGCACAAGAACTATAATGAAGCTGTGTTGAGACAAGTTGGAGCAGGGTCGTTGGGTTGGGGCTGGCCCCTTCTCAGATCAACACAGGGTGAATTTAGCACATGCTGCCAAGAAGAATGAATGGGGATGAACTTCAGAATGCTGACAGTGTTAGCAATTTTCAAATGTGGAAAAAGAAGCCCAGAATGGAAGTAGCGGATGTCTGAGAGTGCATGGGTTTGGTGTTCAGCAGATGTTACAGGTCCCTTGTGGTCTGCCCCAATGCAATGGCTCTTAGACTAGAGCCTGGTCCAGAAAGGCTGAGCTCAGGCTTATGGTGAGAATATAAGCACATCTCTGCCTGGGAGACCTGGGCCAGTCTCTTAATTATGGTTTTTTGTTCCTAGTAAACAAACTGGGCACTGCCCAAAAGAGACCTAATGAAGAGTGAAACTGTTCTTCCCATTTATCCTTCCCTGTGAAGTACTGGGGGACAGCAAGCTGGATTTGAGGTCTGGAGACAAGGTGGTCTCCAGGGTCTTCTGCTATACCAACATGCCCCAGAAAAAGTACCTTTTGAATCAGAGATCCAAAAACCCAGGTCTGAATCCTAGTTCTGCCACTCAGTGGCAAGCTGGAATTGAGAGTCCCTTGGACTGCAAGGAAATCAAACCAGTCAATCCTAAAGGAAATCAGTCCTGAATATTCATTGGAAGGACTGATGCTGCTGCTGCTAAGTCACTTCAGTCGTGTTCGACTCTGTGTGACCCCATAGACGGAAGCCTACCAGGCTCCCCCGTCCCTGGGATTCTCCAGGCAAGAACACTGGAGTGGGTTGCCATTTCCTTCTCCAGTGTGTGAAAGTGAAAAGTGAAAGTGAAGTCACTCAGTCGTGTCCGACTCTCAGCGACCCCACGGACTGCAGCCCACCAGGCTCAACCATCCATGGGATTTTCTAGGCAAGAGTACTGGAGTGGCTTGCCATTGCCTTCTCCGGGAAGGACTGATACTGAAGCTGAAATTCCAATACTTTGGCCACCTGATGTAAACAGCCGACTCATTGGAAAAGATCCTGATGCTCGGAAAGATCGAAGGTGGGAGGAAAAGGGGGCGACAGAAGATGAGATGGTTGGATGGCATCACCAACTTGATGGACATGAGTTTGAGCAAGCTCCAGGAGCTGGTGATGGACAGGGAATCCTGGTGTGCTGCAGTCCATGGGGTCACAAAGAGTTGGACGTTACTGGACTGACTCTGCCACTCAATTTGCTGTATGACTTTGGGAATATCATTAAAATTCCCCAAGACTACTTGTTTATCTGTAAAATGAGAATTCTTATAATACATGCCTAACTCACAATAAAGTTGTAGTGTGCACACAAGAGGTGTAAGAAGGTACTCAGGAAAGTGATAATAGAAATTTAAGTGTCAGGTATCACTGCTGTCTCTACCTGGGGGTTCCAGCCCTGGGAGAGTGTTCTTACCCTCAGAGGACACTGATGATGTAAAGGAGTGTGTATATATGTGCACAGAATTCAGACTACAGGAGTCAAACTTGAAGAAAGTGAGAAAGAGAGAGAGATTTCTACTCTCTTTGAACCCCAAGAGGAGAGACTGTTGAATAAAAGAATGAGAGAAACAATGAATGAAAGAGTTAAGGAGTAAGGGCAAAAACAAAGTGAGAGGATCTTCTGTTTTGCTGTAAAGAGAACCAAAATACAGTAAGCAAACAAGAAGTATACGCTGAGCACCTACTGCATGTCAAGGTACCACATGGAGCTCTGGGAACCGTCCAGTAAGACGTATAAAGCTCCACAGAGGATCAGGGGCTTACTGAAGGCCAAAGGTTACTGAGGAGAGAGTACAAGGTTGACTCAGATTTGGTCCCTGCTTTCTAGGAGCCTCAAATGAATAGGAGATGTATAAACAAACAATAGCAATATACAGCAGAAAGTTATGCTTAAAAGCAGTTAAAACCCTTTCCATGAAAGAACTTGGGAGGAGGAAACAACACACAGTTGTTCAGAAAGTACCCATGCAGAGAAACCAGTCTTCCTGATTCTTTGTTTTCTTGGTATAACAAAGCAGAAAGGTTGGAGAGTCACTGGGGTGGGAAGGGAATAACATTTGTTGTTGAACCCAGCACTCTTGGCAAAGGCTAGGTGGGTATGAAGCTTGCTGACATTTCTGCAAGCTAGACCTTGCAGAGGATCACTTTAGAGGCATCAGGTTGGATATCAGTCCCCACCCCTGACATGAGTTGGCTGAGGGGTTACGAGTAGGACTGCCTCTTAATTAACTCCTAGCTTTCCTACCTACTGCAAGATGTAATGAAGAAAATCATGGTCTCTGCCACTTACCACCGTCTCTGTGATCTTGAACAAATGAAGTAACTGAGGTCTCAGTTTGCCCCTCTGTAAGATGGGGATGATAATAATACTTCATAGTGCTGTTGTTAGAACACAGGACAGTACAAAGTATATAGCACTTGGTCAATAAATGGTATAGCTCTTACCATGATTATTTAATGGTTAGGAAGCTTGATTGTTACTGCCATGCTGGAATTAGAGAAAACCTGTATTCATTAATAAACTCTCCCAGTATCTGGGAAATAGAGCTATGTAAAAGAAGTGTCTGAAGTCTTGGAGAATTCCTTTCAGTCACTAGAGTCTAGTGGGAGAGCCAGGTAGCAAATATGTAAGTAGATACCTAAGATGATGTCAATTACAGCATTAGGAAGAAAATTTAGGACGAGTGAAAAGAGAGATCTATGGAATAGGCATACTATTTTAGACAGACTGGTCAGGAAAGGGCTCTCTAAAGTAGTGTCATTTGAACAGAGATCTGAGAGAAGGGAGAAGGAATCAACTAAATGTTTGAGGGAAGAGCCTTCCAGGCAGAGAGAACAGCAAGTACAAAGGCCCTGAGGTGGAAACAAGCTTTGGTTAGTCCAGAAGAAGCAAGGTCAAAGGTCTGAGCCATTCTCAGTAGGGCATCAGTGCCCCCTAGAGGGCATTTTGAAAATGTGAGTGAGTGTTTTTGTTTTTTAATGGTTCCAATGATTGGAAAATTCAACTTAGACTTTATCAAGAAATATTCACCATTTCAGGGGTTTCCCTGGTGGCTCAGTGGATGAGAATCCACCTGACAATGCAGGAGACACGGGTTTGTTCCCTGGTCTAGGAAGATCCCACATGCCATGGGGCAACTAAGCCTGATGCACCACAACTCCTGAGCCAGCGCTCTAGAACCCGGGACGTGCAACTACTGAGCCTGCATGCTACAACTACTGAAGCCTGTCTGCCCTAGAGTTTATGCTCTGCAACAAGAGAAGCCACCAAAATGAGAAGCCCGTGCACTACAACTAGAGAGTAGCCCCTGCTTGCCACAACTAGAGAAAAGCCTGCACAGCAACGAAGACCCACTGCAGCCATAAATAAACAAATAAAATTAGTTCTAAGAAAAAAAAAAAGAAATGCCATTTCAGAAAAAAAAATCACTGACAGCCATGCAGTGTGGACATTAGAATAGCCCCTATGACATGCTTTTATCAATCAGCATTTGGAGCTGCCACTTTCATTATGCTTTTTCATTATAGGTACAAAATTTCTTAGTACTTCATCATATTTTCAAATGTAGCTGTGCCCCAGGATTTACATACTAAAATCTGTACTATTTTATTGTAAAATATTTCCTTGCATTTCTTTTATGTTATTTTGGGGGCATTGATATTTTACAAATATGTATATAGGCAAGTTACATTATTTATACATCTCCTTTCAGGGTACTAAGGGAGGAACTAAAAATATCTGTTATCAAAAGAGTGTTAGATCTATTAGGGTTGAAATCTTCTAAAGTAGAGTAAAGCAAGGGGAAGAGTGGTGAGAAGTAAGGTCAGAAAAGTAACAGAGGGGCCAGATCATGTGGTACCTGAAAAGCATGGTGAAGATTTAGGATTAGATTCTGAGTGAGATCAGGGGTTGATGGAGGGTTGTGAGCAGACAGGTGACATGATATGGCTTTAATGTGAAGAGTAGACTGGCATACAGAAGTCGAAGCAGAGAGACTCTTACAAATAGTCCTGGGGAGACATGATGGTGACTTGAATTAGGGTGGTAGCAGCGGAGGTGGTGAGAGGTGATCAGACTCTGGGTATGTATTTTGCAAGTAGGAAGACATGTGGAGGAGATTTTGAGCTGAGCCTTGAGAAGATGGTAGAGGACAACAAGCTTCAGGACACGGAGGCAAGGCAGCATGCGATGTTTGTAATAGGGCTGGAACACAGGTTGTGTCTTGAAGAAGAGGAAAAGGAAAGAATAGCCAGGGAAGATGACATCATATCCCTTTCAGAGGCAAAAGGCCATGAAAGCCCAGCAGAAGAATTTTGACATTAAAGCCCTCAAAACGTTTGGAGCAGGATGGTGAGTAGCTTGGCAGCAGGGGGTCCTGCTTCCTTCATCTGTCACTGTGCTCCTTGCACAGAGCTCACACATCGCAGGATCCTGAATGGATGGAGTAATTTTGATCGAGCTTAAGGAAGTTAGTCTTTGTAGAGAACATTTCAAATGGAATTATTTTTAGATTTACAGGATATGTCAATGTAGTCTTAAGCTTGATTATGAATGTAAAAAAGAAAGGTAATTAACTGTAGAAATGTACAAGAAACATATACTGCTTGGAGGCTAAATGTGCTTTCAGTTCAGTTCAGTTCAGTCGCCCAGTCGTGTCTGACTCTCTGCGACCGCATGAATCACAGCACACCAGGCCTCCCTGTCCATCACCAACTCCCGGAGATCACTCAAACTCATGTCCATCGAGTCGGTGATGCCATCCAGCCATCTCATTCTCTGTTGTCCCCTTCTCCTCCCGCCCCCAACCTTTCCCAGCATCAGAGTCTTTTCCAGTGAGTCAACTCGTCGCATGAGGTGGCCAAAGTATTGGAGTTTCAGCTTTAGCATCAGTCCTTCCAATGAACACCCAGGATTGATCTCCTTTAGAATGGACTGGTTGGATCTCCTTGCAGTCCTAGGGACTCACTCTCAAGAGTCTTCTCCAGCACCACAGTTCAAAAGCATCAATTCTTCAGCGATCAGCTTTCTTCACAGTCCAACTCTCACATCCATACATGACCACGGGAAAAACCATAGCCTTGACTAGACGGACCTTGGTTGGCAAAGTAATGTCTCTGCTTTTTAATATGCTATCTAGGTTGGTCATAAATTTCCCTTCAAGGAGTAAGCGCCTTTTAATTTCATGGCTGCAATCAGCATCTGCAGTGATTTTGGAGCCCAAAAAATAAAGTCTGACAGTTTTTCCACTGTTTTTCCATCTATTTCCAATGAAGTGATGGGACCAGATGCCATGATCTTTGTTTTCTGAATGTTGAGCTTCAAGCCAACCTTTTCACTCTCCTCTTTCACTTTCATCAAGAGGCTTTTGAGTTCCTCTTCACTTTCTGCCATAAGGGTGGTGTCATCTGCATATCTGAGGTTATTGATATCTCTCCCAGCAATCTTGATTCCAGCTTGTGCTTCTTCCAGCCCAGCATTCCTCATGATGTACTCTGCATATAAGTTAAATAAGCAAGGTGACAATATACAGCCTTGACGTACTCCTTTTCCTATTTGGAACCAGTCTGTTGTTCCATGTACATTTCTGACTATTGCTTCCTGACCTGTATACAGGTTTCTCAAGAGGCAGGTCAGGTGGTCTGGGATTCCCATCTCTTGAAGAATTTTCCACAGTTTGTTGTGATCCACACAGTCAAAGGCTTTGGCATAGTCAGTGAAGCAGAAATAGATGTTTTTCTGGAACTCTCTTGCTTTCTCCATGATCCAGCGGATGTTGGCAATTTGATCTCTGGTTCCTCTGCCTTTTCTAAAACCTTCTTGAACATCTGGGAGTTCACGGTTTGGAGAATTTTGAGCATGACTTTACTAGCGTGTGAGATGAGTGCAACTGTGCAGTAGTTTGAGCATTCTTTGGCATTGCCTTTCTTTGGGACTGGAATGAAGACTGACCTTTTCCAGTCCTGTGGCCACTGCTGAGTTTTCCAAATTTGCTGGCATATTGAGTGCAGCACTTTCACAGCATCATCTTTCAAGATTTGAAATGTGCTTTACCGGTTCTGTAAGGATTCTGTGTGTGTGTGTGTGTGTTCAGTCATGTCTGACTCTGCGACCCCATGGACTGTAGCTCACTAGGCTCATCTGTCCACGGGATCTCCCAGGCAAGAATACTAGAGTGGGTAGCCATTTCCTTCTGCAGGGAATCTTCCAGACTCAGGGATTGAACCCATGTCTTTTGCATCTCCTGCACTGGCCGGTGGGTTCTTTACCACAGTGCCATCTGGGAAGCCCTGGCCTTTAAAAATGCCAGAGAAGCATCTTATCAGATGATCAAACACTTAGGAGTTTTATTTTATAATTCTTTCTCTTCATCAAAAATTAAAACAATAATTTTCTCTTAACTTCATTGTTGTAGGACCAACGTAACAGAAGTTGATTTTGTGAGACTTGATTGGACTTTTAAAAAAAATTCTGCTCAGTGAAATTACTGTCAGATGAGTCTACTATTCTCCAGTTTCATCAAAAGTATGATAAGTATGATAAGAAACTAGCTGATGACTGGACCGTTTACAGAAACATAGAGCAGCGTGGTGCTAAGCAAGATGTGAGTCAGGTAGCCTCGCTTTCCTGGAATAGATCAGTGTCCTCCTCTATGCAGTTCGCAAGGATTCCATCAAGTGCTTGAGCTACTGAGGTCTTCTCACCATCCACACAGACTTCTCTCTGGCTGCATCTAGTAGCTCCTTACCCAGGGGCTGAAAGACCCAATGAATGTTTTCTCCCAGCACCTAAGTGCTGAAGCAAAGCCAGTGGAATGAGTATGTCCAGGTTCCCCATGCTTTTGCCTTGCTACTCTCTCTACTCCTCCTTCCACCAACACCACCACCTAAAGGGGTAGAAGGAGGAAGTGCTGTGTATATTGTGGTGGCTCGCTGCACCACAGCCTTTCCCTTAGCCCAGTGCTGTGTTTCTGGAACCTTCTCCCCACATCACAACTTCACACCTGGTGGGGAAAAAAGTAACTCGACAATAAAGTAAGGAAACTTCAGCACAGCCCCAGATATAAGTTAAGTGCTCACTCTGGTTCTGGTTGTGTCTTCTCTTGACCCACAGCCTAGGTTCCCAGCTTGGGATTTCTAAATCTCTTTCTGTTATAGGTCCACTAAGTTTCAGGTCAAAAATGCTCTCGTTTACATACTAAACAAAGATATTTTTTAGTTTTTGCCTGTATGGGCCAGACCCTTAGGATACACCGGCCACCAAGACAGGCTTGTACTCTCACAGAAGAGATAATGAAAAGAAAATTGAATGCTGTCAAATGTCAAGAACAGGGTGCCATGGGAGGCCTGAGGATAGGGACTGTACCACGTTTAGGATTTAGGAGAATTTGCTGTAAAAGAGTGAGGCTTAGGCTGAACTCTTAGGGATAAGTACGATTCAGACAAGAGGAGAACAATCACATGTTATTAAGTGTAGGATAAAAGCAGACTGTAAAACATAGAGATCCAAAATTTGTATAGAAATACACATAGGGGCTTGGGGCTTCCCTGGTGGCTCAGATGGTGAAGAATCCACCTGCAATGCGGGAGACCTTGGTTCAATCCCTGGGTTGGGAAGATCCCTGGACAAGGGAACGGCTGCCAACTCCGGTATTCTGGCCTGGAGAATTCCATGGACAGAGGAGCCTGGTGGGCTACAGTCCATGGGGTCGCAAAGAGTTGGACAGGGCTGAGTGACTTTCATTTCACTTCATACATATGGGCTTAGAGTGGAAATTGCAAAGGGGTGTACTTCAAATATTAATAGTGGTTATCTCTGGGAGGTAGAATTATGAGTTGTTTTTAGTTTCCGCATAATATTCTGCATATTCCAAAATTCCTTCTGTCATCAGCATGTTTACATCTATAGTCTGAAAGGAATTTTTTTTTTAAATATAGGGAACGTTTTACTTATTTTCAACACTCCATACAGTTAAGTAAAATGGGGACGTTAGTATTAATTTCTTGAAAGGAAAATTTGTATAGATGATTGTCTTTGCAAAACAGAGACACAGACGTAGAGAAGAAATGTATGGACACCAAGGAGACAAAGCAGGGGGTGGGGTGGGATGAACTGGGAGATTGGGACTGACATGTTTACACTACTGATACTATGCGTAGAATAGATAACTAATGGGAACCTACTCTGTGGCTTGGGGAACCCTACTCTGTGCTCTGTGGGGACCTGATGGGAGTGAGGTCCAAGAGTGAGGGGATATGTGGCTGATTCACTTTGCTGACAGTGGAAGCTGACACAACACGGTAAAGCAACTATACTCCAACAAAAATTAATTTAAAAAAAAAAGGAAAAATTTGATCATATGCAAAGCAAACCTGTCTCTGCCCCCACGCCACTCCAGTCCTGACCCAGTGACTGTATCCTCTTCTGAGCTACTTCCAAGGTGCCCTTTCCAGGCCCTGGTGCTCAGCCAGAAAATGATCCCCTCACAACTGCTCCTCAGTTTCAAACCACTGCCTGCTGACTCACCCCTGGTCAGTGAATGGACGCATCTCCCAGGAGCCCCTGTGCAGTGTCAAACGCTGCATCCATCCATCCTATTGCTTCACCCATCTTCTCTTATTTTCTGAGCCCCAATTTCTCTCCACAGCCCTATTTTTCTTTCCATAAGCCCCGTTCCCCTAGAATTGCCATCAGATGCCACCAGCAGGCTTGTCGTGGAAATGGCCTGCAAAATAATTCTTTGGGGCCACAAACACTGCTAAGGTCCCTTTTGCATTATGAGCGCTTCTGGCCCAGATGAAGAAGACTACTCTCCAGTCCATACATGATTTCCAAAGACTTTGCTCTAGAATCTGTGACCTGCTAAGGATATTTGCTCATTTCTTCATTCTCTAGCTAATCTTTTACTTCTGAGTCAGTAACAGATGGGAAGCCTCACGCCTGGCTTCATATGTGATGTCTATGTGGTGTCAGAGCTACAGACAGGATTGAGTGCAATGCTAGGCCCCATAAGCTAACACACTGGGATTCGCAAAAGCTGAGTTGCCCTTCCCCCTTTCCCTTTTACACCCTGGGACAACCCAAATTCAGCCACTCCACTCCTCTGGCTTGAAGCTGTACTGAGGTGTTGGGGAAAGATGCACGGCACCTGAGGGGAACAGGCAGAGGCAAGGTGGAGACAAAATATCCCTCCTACCAGCCCAGCTCCTTCCATATGCCCTCTCCCTGATGCCAGTCCCTAGTGTTTTCCAAATCCTGTGTTTGACAGCTGCACAGCTGCTGAGCAATTAAGCCTAGTAATCTCAGAGAATTTGCAAAAGGACAGAGATAAAGGCTCTGGCTTCCTGCTAAGGCCATGATCTAGGAAGTTGTATGGAATTATCATACGGAAAGCCAGAAGGCAATAAAGGGCAGAATACTAAGTGAGTTTTAGAAACTTCTTTCCAAGAGCTTATCATGAATACAAAGAGTCTTAAAGTTGGAAAGGACTTTCATAAATATTTTCACCATCACTGAAGATGCTTGTTTACTGTCTCTGAAAGATAAGAACAGAGTTATGGTCTGTTGGCCCCTCACTTGATGAATAGGGGTGTTTATTTCTTAGCCTTACAACTAGACAGTAGGAGGCAGCTTCAGAGGCCACGAGATGAATAGCTCGTAATGATATCGACAAGCACAATCAGCTGCTGTTAAGTCAGCCAACTCAAGGCTTACCACCTTTCTGCTTCTTAGCATGGAGACACAACATCACTGTTTTCAGTAGTGTTCACAATCAACCCTTCCTATTTTCCAGGGCACCCCTCTTGCACTATGGTCCCCTCTCTAGCAACCCTTCAGGATGTATGGGATGGAGAAGGAATCAGTGTAAACAGATTTATTCATGCAAGGAATGGATTATTCCAACTGAAACCGCCTAACTTTATGGCCAAAGCACAGCAACAGTTTTGGATTGTGTTGATAGCTGAGGGCTTTAAAAAAAATTATTATTTAAAAGGACATCCACCTCATATGTGTGCTTAA
This sequence comes from Moschus berezovskii, assembly GCF_049115385.1. Taxonomy (NCBI): domain Eukaryota; kingdom Metazoa; phylum Chordata; class Mammalia; order Artiodactyla; family Moschidae; genus Moschus; species Moschus berezovskii. Next base: position 127,531,462 of record NC_142488.1, on the reverse strand, counting down.
CATTAAAACCCTGTCTCTTAGAGTGGTAACATTTCCAATTTTATTTAGCACTTTCAGCCAATGAATTTCAAGCACTTAAAATATTGGCCTACTCATTCAGCAGATTCATTCTAGATCTACCAGGAGCTATTAAAACCAAAATTAAAGAATGGATCTCCAGATTAGTCCTCCCAGTCAGTCTCAATCTTTGACTGGAGGGGAAGGGATGAAGAAAGGCTGTATCAGAATCTCTAAAGGAGCGGGCAGAAGGGTAATATGTGGCATAAAATAACAATATTACTCCAATTTAAAAAAATCACCTAGAGAGTGTCAAGCTCTGAACAATCTTCCTGACTGGAGAGAATAGGCATGTACGTGCATGCATGCTCAGTCATGTGCCAGGTTATGTACTCTTTGTGACCTCGTGGACAGCAGCCCTCCAGGCTCCTCTGTCCATGGGATTTCCCAGGCAAGAATACTGTAGTGGTTGCCATTCCCTTCTCCAGGGGATCTTCCAAACCCAGAGATAGAACCCAGCTCTCTTGCATCTTCTGCACTGGCAGGCAGATTCCATACCACTAGTGCCCCCTGGGAAGTCTGAGAATGTGCACAAATATAGTAAAAAAAAATATTACAGAAGGAATAAGTAATAAAAAGGAAGTTAACATTGCATGGTCATGATCTGTGCCCTTGATACAAAGAGAACCAGGTGAGAGGTCACTGACAAGTCAGCAGAAATCAATCTAAAACCCTGGAAATGCTCTCCGCAGTGCAGCCCTTGCTGATTACTAGAATACCATCAGGGCAGACTGCCAAGTCAAAGTGAGCCGCTGGAACCGCAGCTGTACTGTGTTATCCTTGAGGGCAAAGGCTAAGTCTTGTCCAGAGCTCCATCCCCAGTGGCTGGAGCTCTGCCTGGCACATAACTCCCCAGAAAATAAATGTTTCTGATATAAACACCAGGAAAAGAAAGGGACCGGCAGCACCCCAGACACGGGGTTAATCACTTTATTCCATATTTTCCCTCTTTATTCCCAACAAAATAACTAATTTGAAGAGCAGCACACCGTAAACCAAGCAAACACAATCCATTTGTATTTGATCTACTAACCATGAAGATTCATCAGAAGGACTGATGCTGAAGCTGAAGCTCCAATACTTTGGCCACCTGATGCGAAGAGCTGACTCATTGGAAAAGACCCTGATGCTGGGAAAGACTGAAGGCCAAAGGAGAAGGGGGTGGCAGAGGACAAGATGGTTGGATGGCATCAATGCCTCAATGGACATGAGTTTGAGCCAAGTCAGGAAGATGATGAAGGACAGGGAAGCCTGGCATGCAGTAGTCCATGGGGTCTGAGCAACTGAAGAACAACCCACATAATGCAAGTTCAGATTCATTTTTCACCATAACACAGTGCCTTGAACACTACAAGTATGGTAGGCTCTCAATAAGTATTTCTTGTATGAATAAATGTAGGTGTGACTTCAAAGGATATATGTACTGAGAAAATCACTTGCAAACAGTAGACTCAGATGGATGCTTGGTTTTCTTTCTTATTTTCAGCTTCTTGTTCAGAAATGTATCAGGTCAATTAAGACAAATCAAGTCTGTCAAAAATAATACTAAACCACTTTCACCAAGGAGAGGTGTTGGACTGCATTCTCAATGCCTACATGAACTTGAATATGCTCATTTATTTTTTCCTGTCTGTGAGCCATTGAGAAATATTGCAAAATCATTCTAGGAGCCATATAATATCTGAAGAGCCAATGGGGGAAAAATTAGTTGTTGAGAATGAAAGGAAAACATCAATGGCTGTTGATATTTTCATGCACAATAATACTATTTTCTCAGTATGAAGTCCAGTTTATATTACTTTCATTATCAGACCAAACAGACTTTTAAAGAAATAACCAAATGAAAGGTGATTTGCTTTCTTCTAGTGCAGGTATTTACATGTAACCATTTGCTCAATCTGAAGAGCTTCCTCATTTCTCCTCTATACTGTGGGGGCCATCTCAGAAACGGTTTACATAAGTAATGCATTTATTTACTAATCTTCAAAGAGTCTCTATTTTTCCTGCCTTCCCACTGTAGTCATTAGAGGTCACAACCCTGCAGGAAATATGAGCTGCCATGGTAACACAAAATGTCTGCTGCTAGGCTTAGCGTAATTCCTCCCTAATAGAAAAACAACGAGCACTCAATCCCATCTTTGATAAACTGGCTTATTGTTGTCCAGAGCCTCTACCTGGGAGGTGGCGATCCCTCAGAGCAGTTTTAAATGATACAAATACAATTGGTATCTAGACGGATTTTTCATTTTGCACAAGGAAACTGGGTAAAATTGTACCAGCTCAAGTCAAATTCCTTGTCACATTTAAAAATCATTGGCACTGCACTCAGTAAGTCATCTGCTGGGCACATTTATCAGATGCTACATGGTACTGTGCTCAGAGCTGGAACAAAGCAAATCATTTTCCCAAATCACTTTTAATCCTTATAGAGAACTACAAATAAAATGCACCAACTCCATCATTTTCAACTATTTAGTAACGATAGCTCTTTTATTCGTTTTCAATCTTGTGTCTTGAAAGTGGGATGAGTCTGCTCAGGATTAGGGGTCCAGACATGAAAGAAAGATATTCTAATATTGACCTCAAAGAAAAATCATATACCACCATGAGCAGAAAAGTCTTTCTCACTTATATTTGGGAACAAAAGAAATGTAAAATAATTAAAGGAAGAGCTATGGCCGAATTATTTTGTTCTGAAAGGAAAGTGTTCAAAAAAACATCCTGAAAGTAGCAATGATTATTTACATAAAATTACACTATAATTGCTAAAAATCATAATTCTTGTTAAAGTACATACTTGTCAACATGTGTGCCTTTGAGGCCCAGTCATGTGGTCACCCCCTTGGGGATTAACAGGACCATTCATTGGAAAGATGATGTTTCTTCTCTCAAATGGCTCTGATTCTCTCTCAGATCTCTAAGGCACACTTGAAGTCTGTTGTTTAGTTCTCCTGTTTTGCAGTATACCCCCAACTCACCCTCTACTCACCCAGGCTGCCAGTCTCACTGTTCTCTGAACATACCATACTGTCCTGGCTATATATCAGTGCACACACTATACTCCTTATCTGGTATGCCTTCCCCTTCCCTGTGTCACTAACTCTCCCCACCAAAATTCTGTGACTCTCCCATGCCTATTATACATTTGAGCATTTAGTTATGCTCTGTCATATACAAAGCTTGCTAATTGTTTCCTAGGTCTGGATCTCATCTCCCTGAGGAGACCACAAAGTCCCTAAAAGCAAGCATCAAGAGTCGTTCTTGATTCACTGGCTGCCACAAGGTGTCATGATGGAATGGTTCACAGGACAAGGTACCGAGGGTGACCTCCAGCTAACAGCCAACAAGGAACTGAAGCCCTCAGTGCAAGAAGCCTCTAGGAACTGAATGCTGCCAACAACCAGATGAGCTGGGAAGCATATCTTTCTCTAGTCCAACTTTCAAATGCAATTCCAGCCCTGGATGATACCTCAGTTGCAGCCAATCCATGCCTGAATTTCTGACCCAGTGAAACTGTGAGATAATAAATGTGTTTAGATAATAATAAAGCTGCTCAGTTTTGGGGTAATTTGTTACATAGCAATGGATAACTAAAACTATGAACCTCGCTACTAGGTTTATACCAGGGACTCCATAAACACTTATTGAATCAGAGATGTGTGAGAGAGCGTTATATTGTTGGTATAGTCTTCAGTGACTTAAGTGTTCAGGGGAATAGTATCACACATCTTGTTATATGAAGGCCAGGAATTTTAAGCGATTATCTGGGTCAGCTACCAACTTCCAAATATGAATGCTGAAGCCCAGGGCATCTATTTCTCACCTACCCTTCCATGGTGTCTACGAAATATTAAGAATATTTGTTGAGTTCACACTGGACTCTCTTATAACCATCCCCTTGGGTAGCCCAGAGGCTGGTGGTTCAACCTTGCCTTTCAATGAGTCCTTACTGTCCACAGAACTAAGTGTAATATCTTAGTCTCATGTTCAAGCTCTCTCACAACTGAACCCAAACTACCTCCCCAGCTTTGTCTCTCACCACATAGCTTTCTCAGCCCCATAGTAGATAGAGCTATTCTTCAAAAACACACATCTGACCATAACCTTCCTGTGCTTAAAACCCTTAGGACAAAGACTCAGCACAGCCTTGCTCCAGCCCACAGTTGCAGGCTTATCTTGGACTACCTTTATCTGGATTCTCTCCTCTCTAGCCACAATGTCCTGCCTTCAGTCCCTGGTACCAGTTATGTTTTGCACTATCACAAAGCCTTCAAACATGCAACCCCTTTGTCACCTGGTCAGCTCCTACTTGGGCTTCCCAGGTGGTGCTAGTGGTAAAGAACGTGCCTGCCAATGCAGGAGACATAAGAGATGCAGGCTTGATCCCTGGGTTGGGAAGATCCCCTGGAGGAGGGCATGGCAACCCACTCCAGTATTCTTGCCTAGAGACTCCCATGGACAGAGGAGCCTGGTGGGCTATAGTCTATGGGGTCTCAAAGAGTTGGACACGACTGAAGTGACTTGCATGAATGCACAGCTCCGACCCATCCTTCAACTCTCCCCATGATGTGACTCACTCAGGAAGGCATTTGCTAACTTTCCTAGCCAAGTCAAACACTTCATTCTCAGCTCCCAGGGCATCATGTACCTCTCCTTTCTAAGACTTGACATATTTATTTGTGTCACTTAATAATGTTACTCTCTCAATCACTGTCATGTCAGGTCCATAAGGATAGGCCTTTGTCTGTCTTGTTCACTGCTGTATCCTCAGCACTTGGCATGCAGTGTGTACTGAATATGTATTTTCAAGATAAAAAGTTGAATGGAAGTCATTTCTCTTCTTTAAGTTTCACTTTCCTGCTCCATCTAAAAAATGATAATATTCTACTGTCTTTTCCAGTTCTGGCTAGTTTGTGATTTCAAGTTGGGGCACCATTCCCACCTTTTCACCTCTAATTCTTGAGGTGGCAACCTTTCTGGGTCACTGCACTTCATCTGCTGAGCCTCCTGAAATAAAGCGCACTTTGGTCCACTTTTCTAGCTCCTGAAACAATATATTAAATTTCAGGAGCATTATCAGAGAGAGCAAAAATGTTTCTGTTTTGAAATCCAAAGAAAATCCAATGAAGTTTAAAAAAATTACAAATTGATAAAAATGTATGAGTCGTTTGTTCATTTGGTTGTTTATTTAAATCTGATTGTGCCTAAGGGGCTGTCCACAGCTTTTCTGAGGTGAGAAGCTACTTGTGAATTCAGCCTCATGTTCTGAGGACTTTAGCCCAGTGGATACTCAGTAATTACACTTATCGCTCTCTTCTGGAGGGCATCACTGAGAGCAGAGCTTCAAATGAAAGCAGAAATGCAGCTTTTGGTCATAAATTCCCATAATGTCATGTCTGATAATACCTAAGAGATAATCTTCTTGAACCTCTTTGCTTTACAGATAGGGTAACTGAAGACTAGAGAACATGAGCAACTGCCCAAAGCCACAAAGCTAGTGAGTTCATCTATCAAACAGATTTCAATGCAGAGAAGGGACTAAAAAAACCAAGACCCATGATCCCCAATTTCTTTACTCAGTGTCATTTCTTGTTTCTCTCTCTCTCTGACTCTGTTTCTCTCTCTCATTCTTCCTTTCCTACTCATGAAAAATCTGCTCATTTTCTTCTGAATCTCTTCCCACCTCTCAATAAGCATTTCATTATATGCCTTGCATTTAAGTACATTTTAATCAAATGAATGCCGAAGAGAAACAAATGTCTCAAGACTAAATCTCTGACTATTGTGATGAAGAAAATTGTCAAGTACAATGAATCCTTCATTGGGGGGTTAGAGAATACTTCATCTCTAACCCCCCTCCAATTCACAAATTCCACAATTATATAATTGGCATATGATTTCCTCCATAAAACTTCTACTTTTCTCCTAAGGACCACTGCGTTGTTACTAAGCCAATTGCTCTATCACATCAGCCTTGAAGTGTGTGCAATTCAAATTTATGCCTCAGCAAAATTACAAATTACTACACGTCATGGGTCTTTAAGACCCACTCATAAATAGTTGATGCTATATGAATGTTATATCAAAAACTGCTCAGGGTCTACTGATTCTTTAAAGAGACAGCCTCACCAAACCTGAATATGTATTTGAGTCACAGGTCTCAATTCAAGGCAGAGACTACATTATGCCAACATGAAATCTGTAAAACTACTGGTTCATGACTCAAATTAAAAGCAGATAATATGTTAAGTGGGCCAAGAAACAGAAGAGAAAGGGAAGTCAGATCTATTCTGATGATGGACAAGCTTTCTGTCTCCCTCTTGTCTGGGTATTGGAGTCTATTTTGACTGCAGCTCTGAATGGGGCATTTGTGCCCAGCTTTGTGCTATGCTATGCTGTGGGAATTTACAAAGAAATATGTAACTAGGTCTGTGCTCTTGAAGGGCTTCAAGTGAAGCTAGGGATTCCAGGCAAGTTCACTGGAAATGGGTAAACAGCAATGCAAGGGAAGAAATGATATTTAACAGTGTTTAGTGGAAAAGAAAAGCATTTGAGCAAGGAAAGATGAGGTGGGCTGAGGTAGACTTGGAAGAGTCTTTGGAGAACTCCAAAGGTAGACTAGGCTTTGGCTGAAGATATCCTAACCATCAAAGGATACTTTGCCTATTTCAGAATTTATTTTCTGACCTCTTTGGAAGGGAGAAGAATCCCCAGTGCCACACAACACAGGAATCTCTACATAGTGGGGGCCCAATAAGCCCCTATTTTGGGAAAATGTCATTGAAGTACAACCTCCATACAGAAATATGCACAAATCATAAGTGTTCAGTTTGATGAATTTTCAAAAATTGAATACGTTCTTGTAACCAACACATAGATCAAGAAATACAACTTGACTGGCCCTCCAGAAGCCCCTCCAGTTCCCCCTCCCAGTCACTATTCCCCAAGATTAAAGAGTTTACTTTTGCCTGACTTTAAACTTTATATAAATGGAACCTTGCAGCATAGTAGTATTTTCCACTCATGTTATGTTTGTAAGATCCATTCTGTTACTGCATGCAACTGTGCATATGGCCATTTCTGGAAGCACTTAGATGGTTCATGATGGTTGCACATAGTTACCATGTGTCAGGAACACACGAAATCATCCATTCACTGCTTCTGGGAACAATTGAATGGAATATTCAATAGTGAAGGGAGGAAGAGGATGAAGAAATAGACTGGGCCTCTACAGCCAGGTCCGTAGGGGAAACTGGCTCCCAGGAATTAGGTGAAAGGCGAAAGGGATAAGAGGTCTGACCCACAGATCTGAGTGAGATTAACATAAACCATTAGGTTAACCCAGAGACAAATAGGAGTGGCACTTGAAATTTACATAAATGCTATACCCTGCTGCTGCTAAGTCGCTTCAGTCGTGTCCAGCTCTGTGTGCAACCCCATAGACGGAAGCCCACCAGGCTCCCCCGTCCCTGGGGTTCTCCAGGCAAGAACACTGGAGTGGGTTGCCATTTCCTTCTCCAATGCATGAAAGTGAAAAGTGAAAGTGAAGTCGCTCAGTCGTGTCCGACTCTTAGAGACCCCATGGACTGCAGCCTACCAGGCTCCTCCATCTGTGGGGTTTTCCAGGCAAGAGTACTGGAGTGGGGTGCCATTGCTTCTCCGAAACGCTATACCCAGCTGTAATCAAAGAACTGTAGGAAGAAAAGAACTAAGAAAAAAGTTGTAACCTGAATTGAAAAGAAACGATCATGGGCCTAAACTATCTTTATCTGATGGGAAAGAAGGGAGATTTGGGGAAAGATTTTGTCTAAGTTGGTATTGAGGTAACCCATGGATGTTGAGAATTAATACCCACTCTTTTGGGGGGGAAGGATAAGTGAAATACAGTGCTCTGACTGTATCCTTGCAAACCATCCCATCTTCTCTGGTTCCCCAGCCTTTCTGAACCTTCCTACAGTGTGCCAAGCCCAGGGCTAGGTGTACAGTGGTAAACTGACCCAGCCTCTGTCCTTATGGAGCTCACAGCCACCACTTAACACTGTGCTACAGCAATCTGGCACATGCATGAACCACACAGCGTCCCTCTGGAAGGTTTCTTCACCAAAATAAAAAGTTGCCCCAGTCACCCTCAGCAGTCCTCTCCACTCCAATCCTACAAAGGGAACATAGTCCACGTTGGGATTTATACATAATTTAAACCATTCTGCGCTACCCATCCTGTGCCTCAGGAGCAAGGGACATTTCAACAATGATACTGAAATGTTCAGGACCTGTAAGAGGCCTGAGAGGAAGGATAACACATGACAGTTCCTGATTCCGGATAGCCTGTAGATGGGAAATTACAATTCCAAAGAGAGTTCCTCCATGGTGACATTGAGTATCTTCTTCCCTGCCCTTCTGCCCCAGCACATACCCAAGTCCTGGGGCCACAGATTCCTAGTCTCTCCTCTATCTCCCTCTGCTTGGGCATAATGACATGATGTAACTGGGCCTAAGGGCCATGGCTCCCTATTTGAGGAAAACTACAGCAAGTTGTTTGGGATTTATCACCTGAAATAGGCCTCTATTTGAGTTCCTTGGAAGTATGTGTAGGCTGGGACTATTTCTGAAGGCAATTGCGACCAGTGACCAACACCATGACAATAGAAGCTGCCATTTTAATTTTTTGGTATCAAGTACCTTGTATAATTGCAAAATTATGGAATATTATGAGTCAGACTCTGTCTAAAGACTTGACTTATATTAAATTAGTCCTCCCTGGTGGCTCAGATGGTAAAGAATCTATCTGCCTGCAATGCAAGAGACCTGGGTTCTATCTGGGTTGGGAAGATCCCCTGGAGAAGGAAATGGCAACCCACTCCTGTATTCTTGCCTGGGAAATCCCATGGACAGAAGATACTGGCAGGCTACAGTCCAGGGGGTAACAAAGAATCAGACACTACTGAAGCAACTTAGCATGCATTTATGACCTGGACAAGACTAGTCTCAAATTTTCACCACTTTGTCCCTTCCTCACTCAACCATGGGGACTGAGGTCAACGTGTTCTAAGACAAAGATGAGAGATCCAAATTGTGAATTGATTTTCTTAGAGGTGGGGGGAAGGGGATCCAATTTTTTTTTTGCCATTCACTTAAATTATATATGTATTTTCTTTTTAAAAAATTGTTATTGGACTATAGTTGCTTAACAATGTTGTGTTAGTTTTTACTGTAGAGCAAACTGAATCAGTCATCAGTTCAGTTCAGTCACTCAGTCTTGCCCAACTCTTAGCGACCCCATGAATCACAGCACGCCAGGCCTCCCTGTCCATCACCAACTCCCAGAGCTCACTCAAACTCATGTTCATCGAGTCGGTGATGCCATCCAGCCATCTCATTCTCTGTCATCCCCTTCTCCTCCCGCCCCCAATGCCTCCCAGCATCAGAGTCTTTTCCAGTGAGTCAACTCGTCACATGAGGTGGCCAAAGTATTGGAGTTTCAGCTTTAGCATCAGTCCTTCCAATGAACACCCAGGATTGATCTCTTCTAGAATGCACTGGTTGGATCTCCTTGCAGTCCAAGGGGCTCTCAAGAGTCTTCTCCAACACCATAGTTCAAAAGCATCAATTCTTCGGCGATCAGCTTTCTTCACAGTCCAACTCTCACATCCATACATGACCACGGGAAAAACCATAGCCTTGACTAGACGGACCTTGGTTGGCAAAGTAATGTCTCTGCTTTTTAATATATTATCAAGGTTGGTCATAACTTTCCTTCCAAGGAGTAAGCGTCTTTTAATTTCATGGCTGCAAAGAGCATCCACAGTGATTTTGGAGCCCCCCAAAATAAAGTCTGACACTGTTTTTCCATCTATTTCCCATGAAGTGATGGGACCAGATGCCATGATCTTCGTTTTCTGAATGTTGAGCTTCAAGCCAACATTTTCACTCTCCTCTTTCACTTTCATCAAGAGGCTTTTGAGTTCCTCTTCACTTTCTGCCATAAGGGTGGTATCATCTGCATATCTGAGTTTCTTGATATTTCTCCCGGCAATCTTGATTCCAGTTTGTGCTTCCTCCAGCCCAGCGTTCCTCATGATGTACTCTGCATATAAATTAAATAAGCAGGGTGACAATATACAACCTTGATGTACTCCTTTTCCTATTTGGAACCAGTCTGTTGTTCCATGTCCAGTTCTAACTGTTGCTTCCTGACCTGCATACAGGTTTCTCAAGAGGCAGGTCAGGAGGTCTGGTATTCCCATGTCTTTCAGAACGTTCCACAGTTTATTGTGATCCACACAGTCAAAGGCTTTGGCATAGTCAATGAAGCAGAAATAGATGTTTTTCTGGAACTCTCTTGCTTTCTCCATGATCCAGCGGATGTTGGCAATTTGATCTCTGGTGTTTTCTAGAACCAGCTTGAACATCTGGAAGTTCATGGTTCACATATTGCTGAAGCCTGGCTTGGAGAATTTTGAGCATGACTTTACTAGTGTGTGAGTTGAGTGCAATTGTGCAGTAGTTTGTGCATTCTTTGGCACTGCCTTTCTTTGGGATTGGAATGAAGACTGACCTTTTCCAGTCCTGTGGCCACTGCTGAGTTTTCCCAATTTGCTGGCATATTGAGTGCAGCACTTTCACAGCATCATCTTTCAGGATTTGAAATAGCTCAATTGGAATTCCATCACCTCCACTAGCTTTGTTCTTCGTGATGCTCTCTAAGGCCCACTTGACTTCACATTCCATGATGTCTGGCTCCAGGTGAGTGATCATGCCATCGTGATTATCTTCATTGTGAAGATCTTTTTTTACAGTTCTTCTGTGTATTCTTGCCACCTCTTCTTAATACCTTCTGCTTTTGTTAGGTCCATACCATTTCTGTCCTTTATCGAGCCCATCTTTGCATGAAAATTTCCCTTGATATCTCTAATTTTCTTGAAGAGATCTCTTGTCTTTCCCATTCTGTTGTTTTCCTCCATTTCTTTGCATTAATCGCTGAGGAAGGCTTTCTTATCTCTTCTTGCTATTCTTTGGAACTCTGCATTCAGATGCTTATATCTTTCCTTTTCTCCTTTGCGTTTTGCCTCTCTTCTTTTCACAGCTATTTGTAAGGCTTCCTCAGACAGCCATTTTGCTTTTTTGCATACATATACATATAGCCCCCTTTTTTTGGACTTCTTTCCCATTCAGGTCACCACAGTTCATTGAATAGAGTTCCTTGTGCTATATAGGAGGTTCTCATTAGTTATCTATCTTATACATAGTATCAATAGAGTATATACATCCATCCCAATTCCCAATTCCTTCAACCTCCCAATATTTTTATATTATCATAAGAACAATATGGCATAGGGGTTAAAAGCACAAGAATGAGAGTACAGCTAGTCTGGTCTTAAATCTCCATTTCTATCACTTACCAGCCATATGACTTTTGGAAAAGTCATTTAATCTCTCTGAGCCTCGGCTTTCTCATCTGTAAAATGAAGATAATAGTTCCTACCATGCATGGGTTTGAAGGGTTATTAAAGTAAGAACTCATAAAAGCCATTCACTGCAGTACTTGGCTAAACTAAAATGTCTAATAACTGGCTGCTATATTACTTTTAGTTCTCCTTCTTGTCACGTCTCTTGTTTCCCCCACCCTAGGCACAAGGTACACCCAGTGTCTAATCTACAGTCCGAGGGCTAGACGTGCCAGTTTGCATTTGAAAGGACATATATGTAGAGAGGTCATCAAGATGTGGACAAGGAGGCAGGATGCCCAGACAGACCAAGGCCACTTCCAATTGCAGTGATTTTTCCAAATCTTAAGTTCATTTTCACACAGATTGGTTGGCAAATGAAGACTTTTCTTTTTTTTGACCAACTCATAATTTTGTTTCAGTACAAACAAAAACAAGATCAGTGTACAAACCATAAAATACTATCAGTAAATATCACCCTCTCCCAGGTTATGAGTTCATTACATATTACAATTTTTTTTTAGTGCTTTTCATTTTCTATTATTATTTTTTTAATTTTATTTTTTTTAATTGGAGGCTAATTACTTTACAATATTATGTTGGTTGGTTTTGCCATATATTGACATGAATCCGCCCCAGGTGTACATGTGTTCCCCTTCTAGAACCTCCCTCCCACCTCCCTCCTCCCCTTATCCTCCCTCTGGGTCATCCCCATGCACCAACCCCGAGCATCCTGTATCATGAGTGGAACCTGGACTAGTGATTCGTTTCACATATGATAATATACATGTTTCAATGCCATTCTCCCAAATCATCCCACCCAAAACTCTAAACCAACTTTTATTTTTGTAAATGAAAAGATCCTGAAGTGTTTTATAGTTCCTGAGAGCAAAATGTTTCCCTGGTCTTTAAGGGTGCTTAGCAAAATGATGAATGATTACACATACAGCCAGCTGAAGACTGTCCTTTAGGTTCCCAAGATAATCTCTTCCCAGAAACAATTTATGTTGAATGTTTGATAGCTTCATGGGTACAGAAGGAATACTATTTCCTTGCTGCCTTAAAGAAAGTGAGTTTAAAGTAAGCAAGAGGGGTCCAGGCAGGCCAGGGGTTGCTGTAGCTGACCATCCCGCGGGTTCCAGTAGCTATAAACTGGAGCGATTTAGGTTTGCTTTGCAGCAATCAAGGGTGGTTTTGTGCAGTCCTGCTCATCTCTTGCCACTTCTCTGGGGATGAGAGCAGAGCTATGGACTGACCCTACTTCTAAAAACCTCGTATCTTTTTATAGCACCAGCCAGAAAGCTGTTGCCTTTTCTCCCTGACTTTCTGTACCAGAGTTCTGATTACCACTCAGGACTGAGCTAGGAATCAAACATTATTACTGATAATAATAATAATAATTTGAAAATGCTACTTACTGTGCTGGGCACTGTGGAAAGCAGTTTACCTGCATTAGCCTACTTAATGCTCACAACAACCCTATGGGTTTGGTCCCTGTGATGACCCTTCATTTTATAGATGAAGCCTGGAAAAGCTAAGTAACTTCTGAAGTTCTCCCTAATCAGAAATGGCAGAGCTAAGGCTGGAACCTAGCTTATTTTGACCTGAGATAGAGTGATACTTCCTTTGAAAAGAAAAATAACTTTCTGGCCTCTCTGGATCGCTGCCATTTTGGAAGTGAGTCAACTTCTGTATGTATACTGTAGCACTGACTTGTCATTCTCAGCATCTCTCAGCAGCTCCTACTGGAAACAGAATTTGGAGAGGAAACCCCCAAAACCTAAATGCGATGGAGAATAAAAATGGAATGGTTTTATAATACTTTAGAAAACAAAGCAGCATTTATACATGTCATGTTTCTGCTGTCTCAATACTAAATTTTAAAAAGATCTTTGAGAAATAAAACAAATTATTTTTACAAGTATAAGACCAGAAAGCACACACATAATGATTATAGAAATACAAAATTGTTCCATTGAAGAGAAATTTTAAATGAATTTCAATGAAGTGAAAAAAAACAGAACACTGAATGCTTTTATTGGAAACGAGTTACACTTGAAGAATTACTTTGCAAGCCCCTGAATTTCAAGTTCTAATAGCTGTCAGATAGCATTGTCATATTGTGGAGGAAAATGTGCTCACTTTCTGCAGATGGGCCTATTTCTGGCACTTACTAGCTGAAAATTCACTTGTAAAGAATTAAGTAAAAGATAATATGAGAGGCCTCAGGATTCAGGAAGTACTTTCTCCTGGATTTCATTAAATCTAATGAGTCAGATCAGTTCGGAGGCTTCAAATTTTGTGTATAGTATCTTTTAAAGGAATATCTATTGGATCACTAATTAAAAAAAAAACAAATTTCTGTCTCCTGTGCATCTCCAAATAAGCTCTTAAAAATAGAATCAAATCCTTTTCTTTTTTAAAAAATTTATTTATTTTAATTGGAGGCTAATTACTTTACAATATTGTATTGGTTTTGTCATACATTGACATGAATCCACCCCAGGTGTACATGTATTCTCCACCTTAAACCCCCCTCCCACCTCCCTCCCCATGATACAGGATGCTCGTGGCTGGTGCACTGGGATGAACCTGAGAATCAAATCCTTTTCTAAAGTATGCCTTTGCTGGTCATTTTTCTTGCCACCAAATACTTGGCTGGAGCCCACTTGAAAATCCCAGTGAGCAGCCATATTGAGGTTTTTCTGTCTTAAAACACAAGTCTGACAAGGCAATCATCATAGCCTCTATATCCCAAGTCAGTCTGAAAATGTCATGGCTTTCATGAGAACTCAAGTTGACTTAGCACCTACTATTAATACATGCAAGATGCACTATACTATGTGCTGGAAAGGGCACAAAGATGACGAATGCCCAGTCATTGCCCTCAAGGAGATTTGTCATCTAGTGAAGACAAATAGAATCCACAAACCGGGAACCAAACAACTCAGACAAGTCTCTCTGGACCACCATTTTCTATCCATAGATAGCATGATACCAGGTAATATTCTCTGTGACTGTGGATACCCTCAGAATAATACAGATCTTAACTGCTGGAAAATTTCAGAGGGGAAAGGCTGCTGTACATGAAAACATTCTACAATCCCATCCCCTCTATCCCCAAAATGCAGACATGGCATTGTGCTGACTGGCATCTTAAATTACTGAATTATTTCTGAGGGAAAAGTTTGGAAAATTGAAAAGGTACTTTTCAGGCTGCAGTCACAAGGAAGCAGGCACCTCGCATGACTGCCCCATACTCTGAGTAACTGAGTCCAGGTTGGAGTAAACAGTCCATAGAGGTTATATCTACAAAATCAGAACCATCTCACAAATACAGAACATCATCTCAATATATTTTTATCCAGAGAGTTGTCTTGGATCTTGCAGATGTAGCCTCCAGATCAAATGAGCAAAATGCACATTTTCATGTTTCTGTTCAATTAGGAGTAAGGTTTGCAATTCTCAAGTCTAATGGAATTGATTCCCTTCTCAAAACCCAACTTATTGAACTTTTCTAGAGGTCAGTATGGTGATAACTCTAGAGATATGACAGCTGCCATGTCCTCCCCATTCTAGCAATTTCCTGAGAGCACATTGTGTACCAGTCATCCATTGTGCTAGGATCTGCGGAGGTGCCAAGAGAAATGACACTCCATACTTTGCCTTGAAGATATCTCTACCTGGTTGGGAAGACAGAGATCTAAACCAGGGATTGCCTTTTTTTTTTTTTTCAGTTTAAAATTTTACCTCATACTCAAGAAAGGTTGCTAATCAATGGTCTAGTGTGGGGGATATGGAGCTCAAATATTCACAGGACCTAGACAAGTAACCTGGCAGACTGGCAAAGTGGAGAAGGTGAGTGCTGTACAGAGGGAAGTCACAGCTCAGTTCTAGTGAGGGCTTGCCTTGGAGGAATGGTCCCTGGTTGCCAAATCTTTTGCTTTTTTGCCCTCAAACCCAGAAATCCTGATTTTTGATAAAATGAAATCTCTCTCAATTTTTTCACGTTAGCAACTAATTTATTTATTTATTTATTTTTAAGAATCTGTCAGATGTTTATTTCTTTTTTTTTTTTTAACTTCTCTGAAATATTTCAATATTTCTGCAGGTTTAGTAACATCATAAAATACATTTCAACTAAAATTCACAAATCTAAAAACCTGTAAGGCATTTTTAGGCATTTTAAGTTGGAAATGAAGACCAATGTTACATCGTAATATGCCAATTACAAATAGTACTTCAAATAGCAAATACTACAGTTTGTCCCAAACTTTAAAAACTATTCATGAACTCAACACTGAACTATTATTGATGGCTATGAGAATTGTTTCCTAGCCTTTTTGAAAATTTCAACCCATTTACGTTTAAGGTAATTATTGATAAGTACGATCCCGTAGCCATTTTCTTTATTGCTTTGGGTTCAAGTTTATACACTCCTTCTGTGTTTCCTGTCTAGAGAAGATCCTTTAGCATTTGTTGGAGAGCTGGTTTGGTGATGCTGAATTCCCTCAGCTTTTGCTTGTCTGTAAACCTTTTGATTTCTCCTTCATATTTGAATGAGATCCTTGCTGGGTATAGTAATCTGGGCTGTAGGGTATTTTCTTTCATCACTTTAAGTATGTCTTGCCACTCCCTTCTGGCCTGAAGAGTTTCTCTTGAAAGATCAGCTGTTATCCTTATGGGAATCCCCTTATGTGTTATTTGCTGCTTTTCCCTTGCTGCTTTTAATATTTGTCCTTTGTGTTTGATCTTTGTTAATTTGATTAATATGTGTCTTGGAGTATTTCGCCTTGGGTTTATCCTGTTGGGGACTCTCTGGGTTTCTTGGACTTGGGTGATTATTTCTTTCCCCATTTTAGGGAAGTTTTCAACTATTATCTCCTCAAGTATTCTCTCATGGTCTTTCTTTTTGTCTTCTTCTTCTGGGACTCCTATGATTCGAATGTGGGAGCGTTTAACATTGCCCCAGAGGTCTCTAATATTGTCCTCATTTCTTTTAATTCGTTTTTCTTTTTTCCTCTCTGTTTCATTTATTTCTACAATTCTATCTTCTAGTTCACTTATCCTGTCTTCTGCCTCTGTTATTCTACTGTTTGTTCCCTCCAGAGTGTTTCTGATCTCATCTATTGCATTATTCATTGTATAGTGACTCTTTTTTATTTCTTCTAAGTCCTTATTAAATCTTTCTTCCATCTTCTCAATCCTTTTCTCCAGGTTATTTATCTGTAACTCCATTTTGCTTTCAAGATTTTGAATCATTTTCACCATCAAAATTTGAAATTCTTTATCAGGTAAATTCCCTATATCTTCTTCTTTTGTTTGTGTTGGTGGGCAATTATCTTGTTCCTTTACTTGCCGGGTATTTCTCCGCCTCTTCATCTTGCTTATATTGCTTTGCTTGCGGTGGCCTTTCCCTCTTCTTGCAGTTTGTGGAGTTCTCTTTATTAAGTAGTTTCTTCGCTGTGTGTGGGGTTGGACGGGTGACTTGTCCGGGTTCCCTGGTTAGGGAGGCATGTGTCGGTGTTCTGGTGGGTGGAGCTGGATTTCTTCTCTCTCCTTTAGAAGACAATGGGCTGCTTTTCTGGGAGCCTGATGTCCTCTGCCAGTATTCAGAAGTTGTTTTGTGGACTTTACTCCGTGTTCAAATGTTCTTTTGATGAATTTGTGGGGGAGAAAGTGGTCTTGCCGTCTTTTCCCTCCGCCATCTTGTTCCTTCCTCCCCAGAACACTGGATTCTTATATTCCACTTGGTCGTGGAGTATCTCTTCCCAGCTGCTCCAGCAAGGCACAGCCGCTGTACCTTACCTTGGATGAGGGGTATCTCCTCAAGGCCGCCCCTCCTACTTTGAATGTGGATCAGCTCCTCTCGGCCCTTCGGTGCCCAAGCAGCCACCACCTCCTGAACGTGGTACAGCTCCTCTCGGCCACCGCCCTAACCCTGGGCGCGGGGCAGCTCCTCTCAGCCACGATTCTGCACGTGGTCGGTTGCGCCGGAGCCGGGCGTCTCCCGCGTCTGCGCCGCCGGAGCCGGGCGTCTCCCGCGTCTGCGCCGCCGGAGCCGGGCGTCTCCCGCGTCTGCGCCGCCGGAGCCGGGCGTCTCCCGCATCTAGCAACTAATTTAAAACTAAGTATTTAACACCACGCAAGGGCCAAATAAGACTTCTCTGCGAACCCACTGCAGAAGTCTTCAGGCTGTGCATTGTATCACGCTTGCTTGAACAAACTCACGCTGACTGGAGTTTCACTGCTAACTGGCCACATGACTTCATGAAAGTCTCGTGATTTCTTCTCTGGGCCTCAGTTTTCTTACCTAGAATATGGGGTTAAATATCTACTTTCTCAGACTGTGATAAGGAAGCTAATGAGATGAAAAATGTAAAAATGATTAAGAAAAGTGTTTTTAATGTTACAAAGGGTGTTTTGAAAGTACTCCAGCTTTGGTTGCTTTGCCTAACCTGTTCATTCTAATTCAGAACAGTCTCAGTGGTTTCAAACAGATCCTAAATGTCTCTTCATGTTTTTGTAAGTTGAGGTGGAGCATTTCTATATCAGTGTGAGAGTGAACGTGTTAGTCGCTCAGCCGTGTCCGATTCTTTGTGACCCCATGGACTGTAACATGCCAGGATCCTCCACCCATATAATTCTCCAGGCAAGAATACTGGAGCGGGTAGCCATTTCATTCTTCAGGGGATCTTCCAGACCCCTGGTATCAATCCTGGGTCTCCCGCATTCAGGCAGATTCCTTACCATCTGAGCCACCAGGGAAGCATTTCTATATAGGTGAACTTATTACAAATACACCCAATTTCATGTGACATAAACACTGGATTAATGGGTTTGAATAAATAATGAAACTACATTGATGTGCATCTGATTTGGCAATTATTTAGAATCATGTTAGATCTTGTCTGATGCAAAGGGCATAATTGGCCTTTCTCAGAACTACAGATTAGCACCTTTGTTCTCACTATCCAAACTGAGAGAATTCAATTTTATAAATAGAGAGATTGTTAGTGTCTCCACATCAGTTTGGGGAAATGTTTTTAAACTGAAGTTTGGAAGACCTTTTCAATTTCTTTCTAATCGTCCCACTCTTAATTACATCACTTAAGCAACACTGACAAATAACACTGCAATTTCTAATAAACAGCTGCATTAAGGCCAGTTAAGCTGGAAAGTCCATTGTGAATTTAAAGACTGCAGCTCTGCCGAATAACTTAAATCATTCCTCAAGTTTTGCCTCAGCTCTTCCGCTTGTTTCTTTTAGAGAAAAAACATGTAGCTCCATATGGTTTCTGTGGGATCAAATTTTGTTCAGAGGTTTTAGTTTACTGCCTCAAACATCAAAACCCAACTTTTAGAAGAAGCTGCGAGAAACTGGGCAGGATGTGTACTTTTCAGTCTCTGAAATTAGCTCTTTGGGGTAAGATTCTAAAGCAGAATGTCTGGTTTTAGAATAAGGTAGAGTTTCATTTGAAAAGGAAATTTTGCCTTTTGATTACTTGTTTTGAATGCTATTTTCCCCATAATTCCATCAGTTTTTCTATACTTCTTTCCTGTCTTTATAATCAGAGGCCAAAATATCCCTTTGACTCCACATACAGAAATCGAGCTAGATCATAGAAAAACAAAACAAAACTTGTGACCGAAAACTCCCACAGATTTTGCCTGTGTAGGCAAACCAATCTGCAAAAAGAACCTACCTACCTAACATGAAACCTCTCTATATAGAGTTTTCAATGAACACATCATGCCAGGGAACAGATCAGGGACCCGTGCAGCTGTGATTTTGTTTTTTTTTTTTTTAATCCGGAGATAGCTTCCCTAAAGGAGAATAGCTCCTTTAGAGACCTTTCTGTGTTTCAGGTTCTTTCATAAGCTCTACTTGGCCACTAATTTGCCTCCATGGAGAGGTGACTTGAAAACACCACAAAAATAAGCATTGAGCATGTGGACAGACAAATTTTTAAGCATTAATAAACTGACTTTTGGGGGAAAAAAGTTAAAGGCAGAAAAAATTCTTTATGGCTTACTGATGCGAAATCTTGTCATAAGAAATGCTGACAAAAGAACTAAAAGGCATAGACCAAAAACTGACCTACTTCCTATTATTTTGCCTGTTCTGACCTTATACAAATACAACCATATGCATATTTCTCCAAAAGGGAACAATATTGGAAGCCAACACAAGAACACAGATTGAAGTCACAACAAAACACTGGTCATCAGCACTACAATTCATTGCATTTTTAGATCTTAGCTAGTCTGGGTTTCTGTTATTCCAAAAATGTGTAACAACTGATTTAGCCAGTAATACTGACCCTTTGTCAAAGTGGCAGGACCTCCTCAAGAGCACACAAAGAAATAAAATGTTTATATGAATATCTATCTATATATCTATGTGATATTTTATACATAGGCAAGTTACAAAGCATTACCCTGAAAACAGGACTTATCTTTTTTAGTGCCACTAAAGTCTATTAATTCCTTAAAGCAGACATAATATAATGCAATTGTTATTAACTAAACAACTACTATTTTGAAAATGACAACTTTGAAAATATCCAGTTAGAGGCAGCAGTGTTTGTTGATCACATTTTAAATACTTCAAGATCAAGCCAAACATCCTCTCTAATACATGTGGGGAGAACCCCCACAAACAGAAATCGACAGTAACTTTTTTCCCTGCCTTAAAGTGGACATTTTTATACATGCTAATCACTGTACTGCTGATAAGAAAAAGGCATGAAATTCAATAATCCTATTCTGTTTTATTTCAAATAAATAAGAGTAATAAAAACTTCTCAATATTGCCATATTTCCAGTGTTGATAATTTTTTTTTTAGTATTGCCATATTTTAAAATACATTTACAGCTATTGTCCAGCCCTACACATAACAATTTATTGCACTTGAATATTTGCTTCTGTTGAATAAAGTCCATATGTTTCAAATAAACCTGAAAGATATTTGTTTTTTTAATCTAATTCTCCCAGTTAAACAATATACTAATTAGTCACATATTTCATAAAAGTTACAGGGATGTAATAGCAGCTTGTAAATTGCCTTGCCTTGCATAATATATGATTTCATAAATCATCACAAAGCATAAAATAATGAGCAAGACCCAAGCCTGGGTAAAAATTAAACTATAAAACATGATTTCCACTAAATTTATCATTTTATCTTCTTTTGAATTAACTACGACTGGACATCTAAGAATAAAAGGAGAAACTGTCTGTGAAAAGACAACCCATTTTGTTCAGATTGCAGCCATCTTTAGAAACGGTAGAGATATATAGAGAAAACAGGATCATGCAGGCACTGATTTCCATTTTTAAGAGGAATTATTAGCTAACCAACCAGTTCAGATTTGATTACATATAAAAGGTCTGTATTTCATGTGGGGGAGGGAAAGGGAAACAGGATCAGAGTGATGGGGAAAACAATATAAATAGCACTTAATCACTAACAAAATTAGAAATGGAATTGCTTTTTACTCCTTATAGGTGACATTAAAGCAGAAGCATCTAGTTGCATTGCATATATTTACAACTTCATTAAGAATATTGTCTCTCCCTATTTTCTCCCACTAAATTCTTTTTACTGGAATCACAAAAATAACACACAGGATAACCAAAGTGTACAGTTTAAAAATATTTCCAGAAAATGTTTTCTATTCTCTTTATTTATTCCTTCTGGATTCTTGGAGCAATGGTGCTCAATTAGCTACTATTTGCCATAACCTCCATGTCCCCACTTTCTGTATCCTTCTGTCAGAAAGCCAATACAGAATGCTGAATATTTTCCACCTAGACACACATACATAAAAACAAATACTCTTATATTTACTGTCCTAGACAACAAAGATGAGATAAACTTCTATTTTAAATACAGAATATAGCAAAATTTCAATGAAAAATATCATGGGTATTAATACCAATAGAATTTTAAGGCAACACATATGTGAGTTTTCTTTATATTATTTTTCATCAGTAAAATATGTTCTTTCTTACATTTATGCCATCAAACTCCAAAGAAATCACCAAAAACCGACAGAAAATTCCACTGAAATATCAAAATAGTTTTACCAAAATCCTTGAATTCACCCAACTGATCTTTTAGAATAACAAAGTTTAAAAATTGTGTACATATTAATTATACTAAAAACCTCTCCAAACTTCACTTAATTTCATTTATAGCCTCTGAAAACATGATGACTTCTTTAATACCCTGGTGCCCCCTTTTGGTTTAGCTAGATCAAGGCATTTTTTTTTCAATTAAAAAAAATCATATACACTGTATGTATTCATTCACAAGACAGTAGTGTTTAACTTGGGAAATGTCGATTCACACTGCAGATGGTTCATGGTTATTAGAGCTTTTGTTCTGCCTTTACTATTACCAGTTATTGATCTAAAACATGTGCAAACAATCAAAGCTAACTCTTTGAGTGGGAAAGGAAAAGCGTCCTTTCCCTTAGACAATTGGCATAGCACTGCTCAAATTCCTCAAGTTCTCGTCCCAGTCTTCATGGTAAATAAGTGACCGGTTACCTTTGCTACAGGACATTCAATGGCTCGCTGACGGCTGCATTCAGAAGATATTTTTTTGTCTTCAATACATTTATGCTGTGTGTCTGTCTATCATCCTGAGGAAAGAAAGGCTGGTGAGCATGTATAGATCCCAACATCTGTTGACAAACAGCAAGCCCAAGCATGGAGACACAGTCTGGTAAACAAGCTTGTCAAAGGGGGAAATAAAAGTTAGCATTTTAAAGAGTTTGACCAGAATTTTAAGAAAAGGAAGAAAATTAAATAACCTTACGACTTTTCATACGTTAGAGCTGGTAATTATGCCTCAGAAATAAGTTCTTTCCACGTTCAACAGCACTGTGTGAAGAGGACGAGCCGATTTCCAGCAGGGATATTGAATCCTTCCATCTGAAGGACCAATCAAGTGTGAAGTACAGTATAGTTTTAGATTCAATTGAAAGGAAAAAGCTTGACTACTAGTTCATAGCATGACAACTTTCATGGATTAGTTCAGACCCTATTCTCCTCCCTGAAAGGGTATCACAGCATGAAGACAGTTTTCAATGCACTAAACTTTAATAGCTGAGTGGGGGAGCCAAAGCTTCCCTTTGGTCTCTATAGAAACAGTATAGCCAAAATTTGAGGCAAAATTAAGGTCTTTGGTCTTAGGTGCTGTATCTCCCCTCAGAGGTTCTTTTTCACAAACAGACTTTGGCCCTTATCAAACGTATACTCTTGTGGAGGCTACTGTAAAAGGGAAGAGGCAAAACCTCCTTCATTATTTTCCCCTCTGAACTCCACACAGGCGGCTATTTCAATGAAACACTGGCGAGCCAGATGTGTGGCTCCTGGTGTCAAAGGCAGGTGGAATCACCTGTAAGGAAAGACTTTATTCTTTGTTGTTTTGGAGGTGGTGACGGTTGTCGGCAAAAAGCACTTCCTGTTCATCCCTGAGGCCACCGCACCGCGCGGGCCCCGAGCGCTCGGGCTGAAGCAGGCCCCGCCCCTCCCTCCTCTCCCTCGGCCTTCCGCACTCACCTCGGCTCTGGCCATTTTCCCACAGCGGTCTCTGAATTGTTCCCCCTCCCCTACCCCCACATCCTCACAGTTCACTGTCAGAAGAAAGAGGTGTTTCAACAACACTGAAGGGCTGTTAAAGGTGGCACAGACGAGACACTTGAAAGAGGTGATATATGTTAACATATAGCTGATTCACTTTGTTGTACAGAAGTTATTAACTAACACAACATTGTAAAGAAACTATATGCCAATAAAAATTAATTTAAAAAAGAATCTACTATGCTCAAATGTCCTTTGTCAGAATTTCCAGTCAAAGGCTCCAAGACCCTTAATCTGGAGGATTTTCTTCTAACAACCCAGTTTTATTTCCCACTCACATCAGCTATGTCTGAACCTACCTAAAACATTATTTTGGTTCTTTTCTCTCTTCCTTGTTGCAGTTTCAGGTTCAGGACTCCATTACTGATACGAAAATGCAGGAAGAAAGAGGACTCCAAATATGTGCTGAAGAGGATCTAGGATTCATTTCCCTGAAAGCTTATAAACACCACAGCGGGATGGGGACAGGGGAAACCTCATATTGCGCTGTGGAGCTGATGGGTTTAAATATTGATGAGAAAATCTCTAAAGAACATGAATTAAGGGATGTCAGAAATGGCTTTCTTCCGAAAATCCTTTTAACAGTATGATAGAAAAACTGGCTTAAAAATCTATCAGCCTTAAAGAGCTATTGGTGGGAACCAAACTCATGGTTGGGGTCCTCTTGTCTAAAACTTCGTAGTCACATGATACCAGCAATACTACAATACGACTGTTGTCTAGAATCTGGACTTCTGCAACTCTCAGGAAAGAGCTCAGAAACATTTTTATAGTGAAAAGCCTACCCTTTGGCATCCTGAACCAAATAACATGGCCAAAAGGGACAGAATTATTCCAACTATGAGGTCATTACTTGGGTTGCAACCCAAAAGGAGAGCCACACTATTAATAGCTGGAGATTATATGTGTGCATGTGTATATACATGTACATATATATATATTTATATATAGTCATTTTTCACACTTGAAAGCCAAGAAGCATTGGAGAAAGAACAGAATAAAGACACAAGAAATGGGCAGAGTCACTGACAACAGAAACAGTGGAGATTAGAAGTCAGGATAGATGGAGAGGCTATGATGATGAGATGCAGGGACAGCAACAGTAGATCACAAGTGAGAAGCAGTGACACCCAAAAGTTTCTCAGGGTATCCCCATCAATAAAGTCTCACAGCATGAAGAAGACATTTGCCACATACAGTGCAGAATAACAAACTCATTCGTGCATCCCTGCATCCCATCCATTTCTAGTTCCATCTACGGAGCACCAGATTTTAAAAACCACAGACACATACAATACCTTGCAGAAATATTTCCATGAATAGCCATTTTACAATTTTTAAGTGTATAAATCTCAAAGTACCTAGAATATTTACCAGTTTTGACAGAGTCATTTCTCTGAAGGTGATATATAGACAAGATAGTACTGGAATATTTATGATTCACTAGTTTTAGTTTATTTATTGAAACTATTCCTGATGTTCGTTATTATTTTTAAATGGCATAGCATTGAGCCATGTCACACAGTAGGCACTCCATAACTGTTTGTTGAGTGAGTGAAAAAATCATGAAAATGTCAATAGTAAAACACCCAGAAGGGTTTCCTTTGGCCAGATCTTTAAATAATTCATTCATGTACTCATACATTCAACAAGCATTTATTGACTGGATAATAAGCAGTCAAACAGTTGTGTGTGTGTGAGTGTGCATCTTACAGGGAACTTGAGTTGATAAAAGTCAACATGATGTACAGAAAAACCCTGTTAGAAAAAACCGTCAATATCCATTTGTTAGATCCATCAGACCAATATGAAAATATAAATGGTCAAGAAACACTTAAAAAAATATTTTTCACTAATAATAAATGACAGTAGAAACAATGAGATACATATTGATAATTACCTGTAGTAGAGGTGGTATGGGTAGACAAATTGCCTTTTAAGAGTGAAGTTTAATGAAACATGTGTATTATCATATGTGAAATGAATCGCCAGTCCAGGTTCGATGCATGATACAGGATGCTCGGGGCTGGTGCACTGGGATGACCCAGAGGGATGGTATGGGGAGGGAGGTGGGAGGGGGGTTCAGGATGGGGAACACGTGTACACCCTTGGCGGATTCATGTCGATGTATGGCAAAACCAATACAATATTGTAATTAGCCTCCAATTAAAATAAATAAATTTAAAAAAATAAAATAAGAAAAAAAATAAAAGTACACATTAACTTTGGGCTCAGTAATTCCATTTCTAGGAATATATCCTAAGGTAATAATTAAAGATGTACACAAGATTAACCTGCAAGCATTTCATTTTAATATTATTTATATTAATAAAATATAAGAAACCTAAATCAGGGTCTTGAATTCTTTGAGAAGAATACTAACATGGAAACATATTCACAAAATACTAAGTGAAACGGTTTCAAAAGATATTTATTGATTTTGATTATCAAAGTGATTCATATTTATAATAATTCAAACAAAATTGAGAGCTGAATGTAAAAGTTCACAATAATACCAGAAATAAGCACTGTTAGCATTTTGGTACACAGGCTTCTGGATTTATTTCTTTTGCATAAACAAATGTAATCAGTAAGTTGGACTAATAGAAGTCATGGAACTAATAGAAGTAAGTCACAGACTAAAGAGGTGTTCACTGTTTATTTCAAATTCATATTTAACCAGGTATCCTGCATTTTTATTTTCTGTAGCTGGCAACACTAGTTCAGAGCCAAAGCAAGAAGATGAAAAAGAGGTAAGGGAGATAGGAAGTTCCTTCCTGTTACTGTTGTAAATTGGCTTTTCACCAGCAGGTGTTTAAAATTGACTCTTTCGTGGATGCTTTTGTGATTTCATGGATGTTTGTGAGGCCCCGCGTTGCAAAGGACCTCCAGCTTGTAGCTCTCTCATGAATGTGTGGGCCTCGTCTGATCCCTGGGGTATATCTCACACATGCCTGGCTCTGGCAGCCTCTGGGAGTGCAGGTGTATCTCAACACAGCAGCAGTTTCACTTTTTAGAGCACTGGCCAGCCTTTTCTATTTTCCAGGTGAGAGTCAAATGCCATTTCATCCTGTCTCCCTCACTGCAGGGGACACATATTAAGCTAAGTGATCTCTTGAAATTTCCTCTCTCCTGACGATGTAGAGAGAGAAGCACCTTCCACCCCGCCTTGGGGAGGGGAGCTCACAGCACAGCCCTCTTGAAAGAAATCTTCCTTACAAATCCTTCCCTAATCTCCAACAGCCAGATCCTTTTCTATCCTTCCTGTGGGTGAAGGGTTTAAGAGTTTTTTGAAGTCAGTTATTAGCTTTCTCTGCTTTGAAATTCATACAAGGTAGCCTGTCTTACTAATCACTTCAATATCTATTGTGTCTTGATGCCTTGGTCAAAACTTCTAATTAAACATCCTGTTCTACCAACACTCTTACTATTGTTCCTTTAGTCAGCCCTCTGACATTCTCTACAATTAAACACCTTTCTGACTATCCCCACACTCTGCCCTACCAACACCATTAAAGTGTTTGGTCCACATCAGTGTCGTTTGGCAAACCCTGTGATTCTCAAAATGTGGTCCCTGAAACAGCAGTATCAGCACTATTAGAAATGTAAATTTCCAGTTCACCTCAGACCTACTGAGTTAGACCCTCTGGGGTTGGGGGGCCCAGCACTCTCTCAGTGTTTTTTAACAAGCCCTCCAGGGCATTCCAATGCACATTCAAATTTGAGAACCAAGGCTCTAGCCATTGCTCTCTCTTCTCCTTTCCATGGAAGTAATTTCAAGCCTTCATTCTCTTCATTACCTCCTAGTCATACAGCCACCTCACATTTCACTCCGAGCAAATGAACTCATACTCAAATTCAAATACAAAATTTAAAGGTTCAGATGGAAATTACCTGAATTTCCCACCACCAAATCTACAGACTTACCTGCGGTTCTGCCCATCCTCTCCTGTCAAAATGGAAGAAGATAATCCCTTTCTGAGGCCAGTCCTGCTACCCAAGCCCTGAGTCCCAGGCTCTCTAGCGTCTTAGAAACCTGGCTTTAATGATTATGTACTCTGTCATGTAAATCAACCATCTCCCCATCCAAACCTCCTCATTCAGTCATTACACCAGATCTAGTTTCCACACCCCCAGGTTCCTGAGGAAGCTGTCTAATCTTATTACCTCCATCTCCTCAGCTCCATTGACTTCTCATTCTGGCCTTTGCTCCCATTAACTCTACTGAAACTGCTCTCACCAAGATTACCAATCACTAATTCCACTGGACACGTTATGGTCCTTATCTTGTTTGATTTTTTAGCCCAGTGCCATCCAAAAGAAGTTTTTCCAGTGATGAAACTGTCATATATTCCTAATGCCTGATACAGTAGCCACTAAGCCTACATGACTCCTGAGCACTTGAAACGTGGGTATTGTTTCAAGGACTATTGTAAGGACTAAATTTTTAATTTTATTTAAAGATCCAGTTGTGGCTAGTGGCTAAACATATTGGTCAAGGCAGTTCTAGACTGTAGGCCCCTCCCTTCTCCTTGAAGAATTTTCTTCTCTGGAAAGTTGTCAACTCTCTCCATACCTATTCGGTATTTCTTTTTGGTCTCTTTTATTGGCTACTCCATGACTATTGGACCCTCTGGGGTTCTACTGCAGGTTCCCTGATCTTTGTGTTTTATATACTCTCTAGGCTTCAATGG
The DNA here is from genome assembly GCF_049115385.1 of Moschus berezovskii. Lineage (NCBI taxonomy): Eukaryota > Metazoa > Chordata > Mammalia > Artiodactyla > Moschidae > Moschus > Moschus berezovskii. The sequence goes on along the minus strand of NC_142488.1, from coordinate 127,503,611 downwards.
CCACCTCTAGGAAAATAATTCAAAAATTTGTATACCCAGGAAGAGTTTGTGCTTTGAGTTTCATGTGTGTGTATTAGACATATTAACAAAGAGAAATGGAATTACATTTCAACAAAGGCATAGCCAATAATAGGCTTCCCAAGTGGCTCAGTGGTAAAGAATATGCCTGTCAATGCAGGAGACACAGGAGAGTGGTTTTGATCTCTGGGTTGGGATGATCTTCTAGAGTAGGGAATGGCAACCTGCTCCAGTATTCTTGCCTGGAAAATTCCATGGGCAGAGGAGTCTGGTGAGCTACAGTTCATGTGGTTGCAGAGTCTGACATGACTGAACACACACACACAGAGAATACCGCATTGTATACTTGAAATTTACCAAAAAAAAGGAGATCTTAAGTGTTCTTACTGCACTCCCCCCCAAAAAAGGTGAAATGATAGACAAGTTAAGTAGACTGGGTGTGGAACTCATTTTGCAATACATATGCATATCAACACAGTATGTTGTACATCTTATATATGTGTGATTTTTATATATTTTATTGATTGATTTTTATCAATAAAGCTGAGAAAAATAAAAACAGAGATGCACACATCACACACACACACACACACACACACACAAGTTCTGGACAGTTAGCCTTCCTGATACTATGTTTCTGGAAAAGAATTTAGAAAAGTACATCAGGTTTAATGCTCACTAGTAGACTGTGAAATAGTCAGTCAAACTGCACCCTCACAAGTGATTCAATTCTGGGACACCTTGGGTTTGCACGCTCACAGCGAGCTCACTTGCAGACATATCAAGAACAAAAATCAGAGAACACCTACTCTGAGCAGTTACCCCAGACCCCTTGATGTTTTCATCAGACTCTCTTTCCTGAACCCAGGTTTCCTGGCTTCTTAAGCCAATTTCTTGCTTTGCTTTATTTCAACCTCCAACATTTTATTTTGAAAAAACTTTCAAAGTTACAGAAAACGTCCTAGTATAGTATAGTGAACTTTTACTTTTCATGTAGATTGATTAACAGTTAACATTTTGGCACACTTGGCATCCAAAACCTCTCCCTCAGTCTCTCTTATGCATGCCAACACAGGAGATATAAGAGACATGGGTTCAATCCCTGGGTCAGGAAGATCCCCTGGAGGAGGGCATGGCAACCCAATCCAGTATTCTTACCTGCAGAATCCCATGGACAGAGGAGCCTGGCAGGTACGGTCCACGTGTCACAAAGAGTCGGACACAACTGAAGCTACTTCACACACATGCAGGAAGTTTAGCATTGATACAACATTATTATCTAGTATGTTCAGTTCAGTTCAGTCGCTCAGTCATGTCCAACTCTTTGCAACCCCATGAATCACAGCATGCCAGGCCTTCCTGTCCATCACCAACTCCCGGAGTTCACTCAAACTCATGTCCATAGAGTCGGTGATGCCATCCAGCCATGTCATTCTCTGTCATCCCCTTCTCAGCCCGCCCCCAATCCTTCCCAGCATCAGAGTCAGACAGCCTTTATTCAAATGTTATCAATGATATTCTTTATAGGAATTTTCTTTCAGTTTACAATAACATGTAGTGGTTAGTTTCACACCTCTCCTAAGCCATTTGCTTTTGACCACTTTGGTTCAACTCCCCTACCAGACCTCTGTTTCAGGAATGATAAGACCATCTTTCCCAGCCTCCCCTGTGCAAGCAATTCAGACTGGTTATGACACCAGGAGCCATTCTATTCTATAAAGAGAGTCTCAGAACTGAAAAGACACTCTTGTTTAAGGGGCTATGTTTTGTCCTGTGGGAGGGACTGTGCCGGTGATGGATTTGCCTAAAAGGGGACACTGCCTACAGTGGCTGTGAGGTCCACCTACAATATCCAGGAGTAGGAAGTCAATCCTCAAGCTAAGCCCCACCCCAAGGTGGGCTATGCCAAGTTATCTACACTCACCTTAAAATTGATGGCAGCTTCAAATTGCAGTCAGCAAAATTCTTCCCTCAGTCTGAGCATAGAGATGGAGAATCACCATTATTAGCAGGTTGAAAATGCCTTCAGAAAGCAGCCATCTCAGATGTAGTGACCATGACACTGTGCTTCATGTTGCAGACAACACCATCTGAATAGTCACTCTACAGCAGAGAAAAAGAACAGTTAAACTGAACCTCATGGCGCCAGAAACATCACCTCCCTAAAGCAGTCGTAGCAAATAGAACATGTTTCTGGACAGTGTGGGCTTAATGAAGAATGATAAAACTTTACTCCAAAGATGATATTTGCAACCAGATCTCTCCAGTCTCATATGTATAACTCTGTATTTAACATTCCTTTACAGCTATCTCCAACTTAACAACACAAAAGAAAATTCCTGAATTGCATTCTCTCCCAAAGCCTCTTCTTTTTCCAGTCTTCCCCAACTTAATAGGGAGAACTCTCATCCACTCCATTACTAAAGCCAGAAATCTGGGAAAACTCCTCCACACCAATGACTTTACCTGCCATCTATCTGAAGATCTTTGTCAAATCCATAACCCTGGTTGTGGAAAGTCAAAATAAAATTAGTCATAACACTTCACATGACCTGAACCAAATATTGTTGGGCAGTGGAATTGCTGGGTCATAGGGTAATTCATGTGTACTTGATGGAGAAAGTGCCAGTTTTGCACAGTATCCATACCATTTTACACTCCTGCCAGCAATGGCTAATGCATTTGAGCATCTTTTCAGGTATTTGGTGGCCATTTGTACAACTTGGGTGACATATCTACTCAAATCGTTTGTCTGTTTTTAATTTTTTTTTGTACATGTGTTCCCCATCCTGAACCCCTCTCCCACCTCCCTCCTCATCCCCTCCCTCTGGGTCATCCCAGTGCACCAGCCCCGAGCACCCTGTATCATGCATCGAACCTGGACTGGTGATTTGTTTCACATATGATAATACACATGTTTCAATGCCATTCTCCCAAATCATCCCACATTCACGCTCTTCCAAAGAGTCCAAAAGACTGTTCTATACATGTGTCTCTTTTGCTGTCCCACATACAGGGTTATCATTACCATATTTCTAAATTTCATATATATGTGTTAGTATACTGTATTGGTGTTTTTCTTTCTGGGTTACTTCACTCTGTTAAATAGGCTCCAGTTTCCTTCACCTCATTAGAACTGATTCAAATGTATTCTTTTTAATGGCTGAGTAATATTCCATTGTGTATATGTATCAAAGCTTTCTTATCCATTCATCTGCTGATGGACATCAAGGTTGCTTCGATGTCCTGGCTGTTATAAACAGTGCTGTGATGAACATTGGGGTACACGTGTCTCTTTCAATTCTGGTTTCCTCAGTGTGTATGCCCAGCAGTGGGATTGCTGGGTCATATGGCAGTTCTATTTCCAGTTTTTTAAGGAATCTCCACCGGAGAAGGCAATGGCAAGCCACTCCAGTACTCTTGCCTAGAAAATCCCATGGACAGAGGAGCCTGGTAGGCTGCAGTCCATGGGGTCGCTACGAGTCAGACTTGACTGAGCGACCTCACTTTCCCTTTTCACTTTCACACATTGGAGAAGGAATTGGCAACCCACTCCAGTGTTCTTGCCTGGAGAATCCCAGGGACGGGGGAGCCTGATGGGCTGCCGTCTATGGGGTCACACAGAGTCGGACACGACTGAAGTGACTTAGCAGCAGCATCAGCAAAGAATCTCCACACTGTTCTCCATAGTGGCTGTACTAGTTTGCATTCCTACCATGTTTTTAAATTTTTTTATTTGTGAATAATTTTAGATTTACAGAAAGTTTGTTTAACAGTTAGAACTGGACATGGAACAACAGATTGGTTCCAAATAGGAAAAGGAGTATGTCAAGGCTGTATATTATCACCCTGCTTATTTAACTTATATGTAGAGTACATCATGAGAAATGCTGGGCTGGATGAAGCACAAGCTGGAGTCAAGATTGCCGGGAGAAATATTAAAAACCTCAGATATGCAGATGACACCACCCTTATGACAGAAAGTGAAGAACTTAAGAGCCTCTTGATGAAAGTGAAAGAGGAGAGTAAAAAAGTTGGCTTAAAGCTCAACATTCAGAAAAACTAAGATCATGGCATCTAGTCCCATCACTTCATGGGAAATAGATGGGGAAACAGTAGACACAGTGGCTGATTTTATTTTTGGAGGCTCCAAAATCACTGCAGATGGTGACTGCAGCCATGAAATTAAAAGACACTTGCTCCTTGGAATAAAAGTTATGACCAACCTAGATAGTGTATTAAACAGCAGAGATATTACTTTGCCAACCAAGGTCTGTCTAGCCAAGGCTATGGTTTTTCCAGTGGTCATGTATGGATGTGAGAGTTGGACTATAAAGAAAGCTGAATGCCGAAGAATTGATGCTTTTGAACTGTGGTGTTGGAGAAGACTCTTGAGAATCCCTTGGACTGCAAGGAGATCCAACCAGTCCATCCTAAAGGAGATCAGTCCTAAATGTTCATTGGAAGGACTGATGTTGAAGCTGAAACTCCAATACTTTGGTCACTTGAGGAACTGGCTCATTGGAAAAGACCCTGATGCTGGGAAAGATTGAAGGCGGGAGGAGAAGGGGATGACAGAGAATGAGATGGTTGGATAGCATCACCGACTCAATGGACATGCGTTTGAGTAAACTCTGGGAGTTGGTGATGGACAGGGAGGCCTGGCGTGCTGCAGTCCATGTGGTCACAAAGAGTCAGACATGACTGAATGACTGAGCTGAACTGAATGATCTGTTTAATAATATAGTTCAGAGAGTTTCCATGTAATCTTTTTCCCCCTCATATACTCTCCAACTAGCTTCTGATAAACACTTTTCATTAACCATGAGGCATTTGTCAAAACTAAGAAACTGTCACTGGTACTGTATTATTAACTATTGACTAAGCTATAGATTTCACCAGCTTTTCCACTAATGTCCTCTTTCTGTTCCAAGATTCATTACAGGACGGTCCATGGCATCAAGCTGTCATGTCTCTTTCGTCTCCTACAGACTGTTACCATTTTTCAGTATTTCCTTGTTTTTCATGACCTTGAGAGTTTTGAAGAATACAGGTCATGCATTTTGTACAGCATCCCTCAATTTGGGTTTGCTGATATTTTCTCATGATTATACTCATGCTATGAATTTTTTAGAAGATTATCACAGATGTGAAGCACCCTTTTCATTGCATCATAGCAGGGAGTACATGATATAACAGCCATAAAAATGAATGAACTACAGCTCTAATCAACAGCATGGATGAATCTCACAAAGGAAGAAGCCCTGCACAACTGAATTCATAGTGGGTGATTCCAAAAGACTAAAATTTCAAGCCAATAGAAATCAAGGTACTGATGACCTCTGCGGGAGTGGTGACTAGGAGACAGAAAGGGGCTTTCTGGATGCTGAGTTCTCTTTTTTGATCTGGGATCTGCTTACACAGGCATGTTCACTATGTCATAATTAATTGGGGTTTACACTTATGATTCATGCCCTTTTATAAATGGGTCATTGTATTTCAATTAAAGTTCAAAAAATTTCCCCTGAGGGTCAGATGACCTGGGTTCATGCCCTGGTACTGCCAGCTTCTGTGCTAGGTGTATGACCTCAGGGAACCAACTTGACCCGTACAGTCTCAGCTCCTTCATCTGTAAAATAGGGTAACATTTTATAAACATGTTATGAGGATTAAATTCTGTTACATATGAGAAAAAGTGGTTTCATTTCCAAAAAGCATATAGTGATGGCAGTGCAGGTCCTGATTGATAGATTACAGTGAGAAGAGAAAGGATTTCACATTTCCCTCTATGGAGCCTGGACACCAGGGCAAAGATAACAGCTAGAAAATGGAATGACAACTGCTTACAGCTTCAAGGAGATGTGGTTAATAAAAAGAGTGCAAATTAAATGCAAGTAGTTATGACTAAATCATAATTAGATATGGGGCAATCTCTAGCTGCTAGTACACTTAGAATTAATTTTTCTCCACTTTACCTAGATTTCCATAAGGTCAGGAAAAAGGTATATTCAAACAATGATGTAAGTAGTTAAAGGCAAACTTGCCTTTATTTCAGTTTTATGGCTATTTCTTAACAAATATACTTGAATCGGAAATAATAAGATATGTTTAAATGTTCTGAGACTGGACGATATTAAATTTTTTTAAATCTTGATAGCCAGAAGAGAGAAAACGGCCATATGCGTGTGTACTAAGTCACTTCAGTCATGTCCAGCTCTTTGCGACCTTATGGACTGTAGCCTGTCAGGCTCCTCTGTCCATGGGATTCTCCAGGCAAGAATACTCGAGTGGGTTGCCATACCCTGCTCCAGGGGATACTCCCAAACCAAGGATCGAACCCACATCTCTTATGTCTCCTGCATTGGCAGGCAGGTTCTTTGCCACTAGTGCCACCTGGGAAGCCTGAAAACGGCCATATTAAAGCTGAAAGCAGTTTTTTCTCCTGTTTTTCTATGAATGGATGCATAGTTCTCATTAGGGGTAAATATTTGGAACATGTGATAGCCAGCTTTCAAGATGACCCCAATGATTCCTGAGTCCTGATGGACACACATTTGTGAGTTCACACATTCTCCCACATTAGACCAAGGTTTGTTCATGTGATCAATAGAATATGGAAGCACTGTCAGTATGTTATTTCTGAAATAAGGTCATAAAATATAATGGCCGCCATCTTGGCTTCTCCCTTGCTCTTCAGTTCAGTTCAGTTTAGTCGCTCAGTCGTGTCCGATTCTTTGCAACCCCATGAATCACAGCACGCCAGGCCTCCCTGTCCATCACCAACTCCCGGAGTTCACTCAGACTCATGTCCATCGAGTCGGTGATGCCATCCAGCCATCTCATTCTCGGTCGTCCCCTTCTCCTCCTGCCCCCAATTCCTCCCAGCATCAGAGTCTTTTCCGGTGAGTCAACTCTTCGCATGAGGTGGCCAAAGTATTGGAGTTTCAGCTTCAGCATCAGTCCTTCCAGTGAACACCCAGGATTGATCTCCTCTAGGATGGACTGGTTGGATCTCCTTGCAGTCCAAGGGACTCTCAAGAGTTTTCTCCAACACCACAGTTCAAAAGCATCAATTCTTCGGCCATCAGCTTTCTTCACATTCCAACTCTCACATCCATACATGACCATAGGAAAAAACATAGCCTTGGCTAGACGGACCTTGGTTGGCAAAGTAATGCCTCTGCTTTTTAATATGCTATTTAGGTTGGTCGTAATTTTCCTTCCAAGGAGTAAGCGTCTTTTAATTTCATGGCTGCAATCAGCATCCGCAGTGATTTTGGAGCCCCCCAAAATAAAGTCTGACACTGTTTCCACTGTTTCCCCATCTATTTTCCATGAACTGATGGGACCAGATGCCATGATCTTCATTTTCTGAATGTTGAGCTTTAAGCCAACTTTTTCGCTCTCCTCTTTCCCTTTCATCAAGAGGCTTTTTAGTTCCTCTTCACTTTCTGCCATAAGGGTGGTGTCATCTGCATATCTGAGGTTATTGATATTTCTCCCAGCAATCTTGATTCCAGCTTGTGCTTCATCCAGCCCAGCGTTCCTGATGATGTACTCTGCTTATAAGTTAAATAAGCAGTGTGACAATATACAACCTTGACGTACTCCTTTTCCTATTTGGAACCAGTCTGTTATTCCTTGTCCAATATTAACTGTTGCCTCCTGACCTACATACAGGTTTCTCAAGAAGCAAGTCAGGTGGTCTGGTATTCCCATCTCTTTCAGAATTGTCCACAGTTTATTGTGATCCACATGGTCAAAGGCTTTGGCATAGTCAATGAAGCAGAAATAGATGTTTTTCTGGAACTCTCTTGCTTTCTCCATGATCCAGCAGATTTGGCAATTTGATCTCTCGTTCCTCTGCCTTTTCTAAAACCAGCAGGAAGTTCACAGTTCACATATTGCTGAAGCCTGGCTTGGAGAATTTTGAGCATGACTTTACTAGCATGTGAGATGAGTGCAATTGTGCGGTAGTTTGAGCATTCTTGCTGCTGCTAAGTCACTTCAGTTGTGTCTGACTCTGTGTGACCCCATAGACGGCAGCCCATCAGGCTCTCCCGTCCCTGGGATTCTCCAGGCAAGAACACTGGAGTGGGTTGCCATTTCCTTCTCCAATGTGTGAAAGTGAAAAGGGAAAGTGAATTTGCTCAGTCATGTCTGACTCGTAGCGACCCCATGGACTGCAGCCTACCAGGCTCCTCTGTCCATGGGATTTTCTAGGCAAGAGTACTGGAGTGGCTTGCCATTGCCTTCTCCGTGAGCATTCTTTGGCATTGCTTTTCTTTGGGATTGGGATGAAGACTGAACTTTTCCAGTCCTGTGGCCACTGCTGAGTTTTCTAAATTTGCTGGCATATTGAGTGCAGCACTTTCACAGCATCATCTTTCAAGATTTGAAATAGCTCAATTGGAATTCCATCACCTCCACTAGCTTTGTTCATAGTGATGCTTTCTAAGGCCCACTTGACTTCACATTTCATGTCTGGCTCTAGATGGGTGAGCACACCAATGTGATTATCTTGGTCATGAAGATCTTTTTTGTACAGTTCTTCTGTGTATTCTTGCCACCTCTTCTTAATATCTTCTGCTTCTGTTAGGTCCACACCATTTCTGTCATTTATCGAGCCCATCTTTGCATGAAATATTCCCTTGGTATCTCTAATTTTCTTGAAAAGATCTCTTGTTTTTCCCATTCTGTTGTTTTCCTCTATTTCTTTGCATTGATCGCTGAGGAAGGCTTTCTTATCTCTCCTTGCTATTCTTTGGAACTCTGCATTCAGATGCGTATATCTTTCCTTTTCTCCTTTGCTTTTCACTTCTCTTTTTTTCACAGCTATTTGTAAGGCCTCCTCAGACAGCCATTTTGCTTTTTTGCATTTCTTTTCCATGGGGATGGTCTTGGTCCCTGTCTCCTGTAAAATGTCATGAACCTCCATCCATAGTTCATCAGGCACTCTATCTATCAGATCTAGTCCCTTAAATCTATTCCTCACTTCCACTGTACAATCATAAGGGATTTGATTTAGGTCATATCTGAAAGGTCTAGTGGTTTTCCCTACTTTCTTCAATTTCAGTCCGAATTTGGCCATAAAGAGTTCATGATCTGAGCCACAGTCAGCTCCTCGTCTTGTTTTTGCTAACTGTATACAGCTTCTCCATCTTTGGCTGCAAAGAATATAATCAATCTGATTTTGGTGTTGACCATATGGTGATTTCCATATGTAGAGTCTTCTCTTGTGTTGTTGGAAGAGGGTGTTTGCTATGATCAGTGCGTTCTCTTGGCAGAACTCTATTAGCCTTTGCCCTGCTTCATTCTGTGCTCCAAGGTCAAATTTGCCTGTTACTCCAGGTGTTTCTTGACTTCCTACTTTTGCATTCCAGTCCCCTAGAATGAAAAGGACATCTTTTTGGGGTGTTAGTTCTAAAAGGTCTTGTAGGTCTTCATAGAACCGTTCAACTTCGGCTTCTTCAGCGTTACTGGTTGGGGCATAGGCTTGAATTACTGTAATATTGAATGGTTTGCCTTGGAAATGAATAGAGATCATTATGTCGTTTTTGAGATTGCATCCAAGTACTGCATTTCGGACTCTTTTGTTGACCATGATGGCTACTCCATTTCTTTTAAGGGATTCCTGCCCACAGTAGTAGATATAATGGTCATCTGAGTTAAATTCACCCATTCCAGTCCATTTTAGTTCACTGATTCCTAGAATGTTGACGTTCATTCTTGCCATCTCCTGTTTGACCACTTCGAATTTGCCTTGATTCATGGACCTAACATTCCAGGTTCCTATGCAATATTTCTCTTTACAGCATCATACCTTGCTTCTATCACCAGACACATCCACAACTGGGTATTTGTTTTGCTTTGGCTCCACCCCTTCATTCTTTCTGGAGTTATTTCTCCACTGATCTCCAGTAGCATACTGGGCACCTACCAACCTGGGGAATTCCTCATTCAGTATCCTATCATTTTGCCTTTGGTACTGTTCATGGGGTTCTCAAGTCAAGAATACTGAAGTGGTTTGCCATTCCATTCTCCAGTGGACCACATTCTGTCAGACCTCTCCACCATGACCTGCCCTTCTTGGGTGTCCCCACACGGCATGGCTTAGTTTCATTGAGTTAGACAAGGCTGTGCTCCGTGTGATCAGATCGACTATTTTTCTGTGATTATGGTTTCATTGTGTCTGCCCTCTGATGTCCTCTCGCAATACCTATCATCTTATTTTGTTTTCTCTTACCTTGGTATTTCTCAAATCACTCACACTGGGGATGCCAGCTGCATGTCAAGAGAACACCCAAGAGAGCCTACAGCAGGGAAACAGCCCATGAGGAGCTAGTTAGCAACCACATGATTAAGTTTAGGGGCAGATGCTTCCCTGGGCAAGATTTCAGACAAGACCCAGCTGAGAGCTTGACTACAACTTCATGAGAGACTGTAAACCAGAAGGACACACCTACTCCACTTCTGGATTCCTGATGTACAGAATCTGTGAGATCATGGTGTTTAAGCAACTAAATTTGGGAGATGATTCCTTATAGAGCAATAGATTGCTAATGGTTAGTTTCCCGATGCAAATATAAAGCCAGAATTCAATTTTGGAATGGAGATGTTTGGGGAAATGCAGGGCTAAGTAGATTTGCACAATAATGTAAAAAGTTATCTGTTATCTTTATTACAAACTTGCATCTCTTTAAGGATTCTGATAATGACAGGGAAGCTTTTTCTCTGGTGTAAACAGGGAGAGTATTGGGACTTTTGCTAGAATATATTGTCAAGGTCGTTCCCAATGAAGGTAGGTTGGCTCCACACCACAGTGATGTGCTGTGTTATGCTTAGTCACTCAGTCATGTCCGACTCTTTGCAACCCCATGGACTGTAGCCTGCCAGGCTCCCCTGTCCATGGGGATTCTCCAGGAAAGAATACTGGAGTGGGTTGCTGTGCCTTCCTCCAGGGGATCTTCCCAACCCAAGGATGGAATCCCGGGCTCCCACACTGCAGGTAGATTCTTTATGGTCTGAGACACCAGGGAAGCCCGTGGTGTGCTGGGGGCTAATAAGAAAGAAAGCTTGGGACTTTGCTAGTGGTTCTATGGCTAAGACTCCACAGTCCCAATGCAGGGGGCCTGGGTTCAATCCCTGGTCAGTGAACTAGATCCCAAGTGCTGCAACTAAGAGTTCACATGCCACAGCCACCACCTGATGCAGCCAAATAAATAAATGAAAATAAATTTTAAAAAAGAAAGAAAGAAAGAAGGCTACTAGTAGACCACCTGCGTGCAATTATATTGACTAAAGGGCAAATGGACTGTGGAAGCCACATTGTCTAAAATACAATTTTAAGTTTTTATCCTGTTAAATTTCTTCTTGATGTTCCAAACTACCAATAAAAATAAGGGCTTGTGATAATGATCCAGCTCCAGAAGGATGGGAGGGTGGCCAAGGTGGCCTACAAGCACAGAGTCTAAGATGACTAGTGACAACCAGGATATATTTGTCACTATGCCATGAGGATTCTCAAAACTACATAGGGAATGGAAATAGAAACAAAAATAAACAAATATGACCTAATTAAACTTAAAAGCTTTTTCACAGCAAAGGAAACCATAAACATAATGGAAAGACAACCTATGAACTAGAAGAAAATACTTGCAAACATTGTGGCAGACAATGGACTAATTTCCAAAACATACCAAAAGATCATACTGCTACTGCTAAGTCACTTCAGTCGTGTCCGACTCTGTGTGACCCCATAGACGGCAGCCCACCAGGCTCCCCCGTCCCTGGGATTCTCCAGGCAAGAACACTGGAGTGGGTTGCCATTTCCTTCTCCAATTTGGGAGATCATACAGCTTAGTATAAAAAAACAAGCAACCTAATAAACGATGGGCAGAAGATCTCTATACACATTCCTCCAAAGAAGATATATGGATGGCCAACAAGTACATGAGAAGATCCTCAATATCACTAATTATTAGAGAAATGCAAATCAAAACAACAATGAGGTATCATCTCACACCTGTCAGAATGACCATCATTAAAAGATCTGCAAATAATAAATGCTGGAGAGGGTGTAGGAAAAATAGAACCTTCTTACACTGGTGGGAATGTAGATTGGTGTAGTCACTATTGTGAACAGTATGGAGGTTCCTTAAAAATCTGAAAATAGAGTTACCACATGATCCTGCAATCCCACTCCTGGGCATATATCTGGAAAAAAACTTTAATTTGAAAAGATGCACCCCAATGTTCATGGCTTCTTCCCTTGTGGTTCAGCTGGTAAAGAATCCGCCTGCAATGTGGGAGACCTGGGTTTGATCCCTGGGTTGGGAAGATACCCTGGAGGAGGGCATGGCAACCCACTCCAGTATTTTTGCCTGGAGAATCCCCATGGACAGAGGAGCCTGGCGGGCTATGGTTCATGGGGTCCCAAAGAGTCAGACACAACTGAGCTATTAAGCATATATATATAACAAGTAAACAAGTACCTTTTCATACTGTTCATGGGGTTCTCAAGGCAAGAATACTGAAGTGGTTTGCCATTCCCTTCTCCAGTGGACCACATTCTGTCAGACCTCTCCACCATTACCCCGCTGTCTTGGGTGACCCCACACGGCATGGCTTAGTTTCATTGAGTTAGACAAGGCTGTGGTCCGTGTGACCAGACTGGCTAGTTGTCTGTGATTGTAGTTTCAGTCTGTCTGCCCTCTGATCCCCTCTCTCAGTGCCTACCGTCTTACTTGGGTTTAGGTCCGTCTAGTCAAGGCTATGGTTTTTCCAGTGGTCATGTATTGATGTGAGAGTTGGACTACAAAGAAAATAGAGCGCTGAAGAATTGATGCTTTTGAACTGTGGTGCTGGAGAAGACTCTTGAGAGTCCCTTGGACTGCAAGGAGATCCAACCAGTCCATCCTAAAGGAGATCAGTCCTGGATGTTCATTGGAAGGACTGATGTTGAAGCTGAAACTCCAATATTTTGGCCACCTGATGTGAAGAGCTGACTCATTTGAAAAGACCCTGATGCTGGGAAAGATTGAGGGCAGGAGGAGAAGGGGATGACAGAGGAGGAGATGGTTGGATGGCATCACCGACTCGATGGACATGGGTTTGGGTGGACTCCGGGAGTTGGTGATGGACAGGGAGGCCTGGCATGCTGTGGTTCATGGGGTCTCAAAGAGTCAGACACTACTGAACGACTGAACTGAACTGACTGAAACAAGTACCTACTGTAAACCACAAGGAACTGTATTCAAAATCTTATGATAGTGTTTAATGGGAAAGAATCTGAAAAAGAATATAAATATGTAAAACAATCACTTTGCTGTACACTTGAAACTAACACAACATTGTAAATTAACTATACTTCAAGTAAAAAATATATGGGGAAGAGAACCCAATAAAAGAGCAGATCACTTGCAATTATAGAAGGTGCAAAGTCAAATGACAGTGGCGTGGTTTTAAAGGGGAGGGTGAATAACCCTTGAACACTAGAGAACTCAGAAGAATGGTGACGTTCCTGCCATCTCTGTCTAAAGATTTGCACAATGTCTTGTTGCTCCCTTATGAATCAAGGAAAGTAGAATTAAGCTTTAAGTTTTGATTTTTAGTGGACATTCTGGGTTGACTCTCCAGTACTGGCTCTTTCTTTTCTTTCCTACCAGAATCCCAATTTTGATCAGGAGTCCTCCCTCCTTCATGTAGCCAATTGGTTCTCAATGAGTGGTTTCCAGAGCAGCAGTATCATCAGTATTACCTAATAAAATGTTAGAATTACAAATTCTTAGTCCCCACCCAGACCTCCTGAATCAAAAACTCTGATTTTGATCAGAGTGATTTGATCATAAGTGATTTGAAAGCAGTTTGTGTTTTCAAATAAGTCCTCCAAGTGATTCCGAGGCAGGCTTAATGTGACAACCATTAGTCTAAGGAGATCCCACTCTCTTGGTGATGACTGGGTTAGGAATAGTCATACGACCTGATTCTGGTCAATTATATTTGAAGAGAGGACTGTTATACAGCTTCTGGGGAAAGTTTGCTCATTCCTAAAAGAGAGGTATATAAAAACATGACTTCTCTACATCTCCTAGATGTTATATTTGGAACTGTTGCAGCTATCTTGCTACAAGTCTAAGGGCAAAGCGTGAACTGAGAATGGTAGAGCATAGAGATGGAAAGATCCCAAGATTTTCATGATATCACTGAAAACCAACCCAACAAAAATCTGCCCTACCTCTGGCCTTTCTGTTTTGATAGATAATACAGTTCAGTGGAAATAGATAAAGAATGGGCCAAGGGCAAAACTATAAGAAAGATGGAGGTGGGGAGGAGGGAGGAGAGGTAAATGATATTTAAAGGGGAAAGAATGCAAGAGGGCTGAACATTTGCACAGATTCAGCTGCTCACGTTTTTCAGAGTCACAAGGAAGAGTTGATCACCGAATAATGACAGCCATGTATGTTTCAGAGTGCACAAAAATACAAGACAATCGGAAAAGGCCTACCAGCTACATACAAACTCCAGGCCCCAATTCACTTAGCTTTGAAAGGTGCTCTCAGTTTAATAAGCAACTAAGATGATCACTAAATATTGCTTGGGACTCCACTTCTCAGGATTATTCTTCACAGAGACAGTCTTAGATTGTGTTGGGTTGGTGACAGTGGGTGTTGAACACCTGTACTGGATAGAGTTCAAGCCACTTCAGAAGCAGCAGAGTGCCCTGGGGCCAACACAGCTGGCTGCCTTACAGTTAATTATGATGGTGCCCAGTCCAACAATCTGTGACTAGAATAGTGAATGGCTGACAAAATAGGCTATAGAACAATCATGCCTGAGGCAGGGAGAAAATAGTTGGGGCTACCGCCTCAAGTAAAGTAACTATGTGAAGAGCAGATTTGGGGGTGTCATTGATTTCTTTTATTTTTATTCAATCCAATGCAATGGAATTTTCCTTAAACCAATGGTTCTACTGGCAATGAATTTTAATAGTCAACAAGAATTTATCCAAATGCCCACTGCACCTAATGAAAGAAATTTTTAAAAAAAGCTGGCAGCAGGTTGGGCCTCAAGACTGGCTGGCATCACAAGGGCTGGGTGTCAGTCTGACTGGTTCAGAAACTCTAGAAACATCAAACAATGGATTTGTGAATTCAACAGAAATGGATTTATAAGATGTCTATTGTTTGTTTAGGAAGCTGTTCATTTATTCAATAAACATTATTAAAGATCTACTATGTATAAAACTTTATGCTATGTTTTGTGAGACATATAAAGAACAATACACGATCCCTATCTTGCCTTCTGGTCACTATGATTTAGTGAAAGATGACAAATTATATAGATCAGTTTACTGATAGTTCAATGTCAGTATCTTAATAATGGTACAAAGTAGAGGTACAATACTTTGGAGAAAAAACTTATTTGTAACTGAGGTACTTAAAGAAGATATTAAGAACTCTCTACCTGAACTAGATATTAAAGAATGAATTGGATGTTGATCTAGTAAAGTCAAAGTAATAGTACTGTAAACAGAGGAGAGATATGAATGAGCCAGAGATCTGAGGCATGAGGTTGCTTTAACCACTAATAATTTGTTTTATTGCTTTTGTAAGTCATTTTTAAAAAAAATACTGTGTTCTAATTCTCCATTCTTGGTGTTCAAGAAAACAATGATGTTTTGAATATTTATATTATATCCAGTAGGCTTTCTTATTCCAAATAGTTTGCAAATTCCTGTGGATTTTTGTATAAATAATTACCTCTGATCAGTGGCAGTGTTATTTCTTACTTTCCAATACACAACTCTTTTTTCTTTTGTTTTATTACTGTTGTTTAATTTTTAATAAAATGTTGAACAGAAGTTTAGCACCATACACCCCTATCTTCTTCCTGAATTTAAAAGGAATGTTTCTAATGTTTCACTATTAAAAGTGAAGTTTGCTATATATTTTTTTTGTATTCAATATCATGTCCAAGAAGTTTTCTTCTATTTTTATTTGTTAAGAGATTTCTTTTTTCCTAATCATGGATAGGGGTTGAATTTTATGAATATTTTCTCTTTTTTTAAATTTTATTTTATTTATTTAATTTTTATTATATTGGTTTGTTTTGCCATACATTGACATGAATCCGACCCTGGTGTATATGAGTTCCCCTTCCTGAACCCCCCTCCCACATCCCTCCTCCCCTTATCCTACCTCTGGGTCATCCCCGTGCACCAGCCCTGAGCATCCTGTATCATGCGTCAAACCTGGACTGGTGATTTGTTTCACATATGATAATATACATGTTTCAATGCCATTCTCCCAAATCATCCCACCTCGCCCTCTCCCACAGAGTCCAAAAGACTGTTCTGTACATCTGTGTCTCTTTTGCTGTCTCGTATACAGGGTTATCATATGAAAAAGCAGAGACATTACTTTGCCAACCAAGGTCCGTCTAGTCAAGGCTATGGTTTTACCCGTGGTCATGTATGGATGAGAGAGTTGGACTGTGAAGAAAGCTGATCGCCAAAGAATTGATGCTTTTGAACGGTGGTGCTGGAGAAGACTCTTGAGAGTCCCTTGGACTGCAAGGAAATCCGACCAGTCCATTCTAAAAGAGATCAATCCTGGGTGTTCATTGGAAGGACTTATGCTAAAGCTGAAACTCCAATACTTTGGCCACCTCATGTGACGAGTTGACTCACTGGAAAAGACTCTGATGCTAGGAGGGATTGGGGGTAGGAGGAGACGGGGATGGCAGAGAATGAGATGGCTGGATGGCATCACCGACTCGATGGACATGAGTTTGAGTGAACTCCGGGAGTTGGTGATGGACAGGGAGGCCTGGCGTGCTGTGGTTCATGGGGTCGCAAAGAGTCAGACACGACTAAGCAACTGAACTGAACTGAACTGATACAGGGTTATCATTGCCATCTTTCTAAATTCCATATATATGCGTTGCTGCTGCTGCTGCTAAGTCACTTCAGTCGTGTCTGACTCTGTGTGGGATTCTCCAGGCAAGAACACTGGAGTGGGTTGCCATTTCCTTCTCCAATGCATGAAAGTGAAAAGTGAAAGTGAAGTCGCTCAGTTGTATTCAACCCTTACCGACCCCACAGACTGCAGCCTACCAGGCTCCTCCATCCATGGGATTTTCTAGGCAAGAGTACTGGAGTGGCTTGCCATTTAGTATACTGTATTGGTGTTTTTCTTTCTGGCTTACTTCACTGTGTATAATAGGCTCCAGTTTCATCAACCTCATCAGAACTGATTCAAATGCACTCTTTTTAATGGCTGAGTAATACTCCATTGTGTATATGTACCAAAGCTTTCTTATCCATTCATCTGCAGATGGACATCTAGGTTGCTTCCATGTCCTCGCTATTATAAACAGTGCTGTGATGATCATTGGAGTACATGTGTCTCTTTCAATTCTGGTTTCCTCAGTGTATATGCCCAGGAGTGCGATTACTGGATCATATGGCAGTTCTATTTCCAGTTTTTTAAGGAATCTCCACACTGTTCTCCATAGTGGCTATACTAGTTTGCATTCCCAACAACAGTGTAAGAGGGTTCCCTTCTCTCCACACCCTCTCCAGCATTTATTGCATGTAGACTTTTCAGTTCAGTTCAGTGCAGTCGCTCAGTCGTGTCCGACTCTCCGCGACCCCATGAATCACAGCACGCCAGGCCTCCCTGTCCATCAACAACTCCCGGAGTACACTCAAACTCATGTCCACAGAGTCGGTGATGCCATCCAGCCATCTCATTCTCCGTCGTCCCCTTCTCCTCCCGCCCCCAACCTTTCCCAGCATCAGAGTCTTTTCCAGTGAGTCAACTCGTCGCATGAGGTGGCCAAAGTATTGCAGTTTCAGCTTTAGCATCAGTCCCTCCAATGAACATCCAGGATTGATCTCCTTTAGAATGGACTGGTTGGATCTCCTTGCAGTATAAGGGACTCTCAAGAGTCTTCTCCAACACCACAGTTCAAAAGCATCGATTCTTCTGCGATCAGCCTTCTTCACAGTCCAACTCTCACATCCATACATGACCACGGGAAAAACCATTGCCTTGACTAGACGGACCTTGGTTGGCAAAGTAATGTCTCTGCTTTTTAATATACTATCAAGATTGGTCATAACTTTCCTTCCAAGGAGCAAGCGTCTTTTAATTTCATGGCTGCAATCAGCATCTGCAGTGATTTTGGAGCCCAAAAAAACAAAGTCTGACACTGTTTCCACTGTTTTTCCATCTATTTCCCATGAAGTGATGGGACCAGAGGCCATGATCTTTGTTTTCTGAATGTTGAGCTTCAAACCAACCTTTTCACTCTCCTCTTTCACTTTCATCAAGAGGCTTTTGAGTTCCTATACACTTTCTGCCATAAGGGTAGTGTCATCTGCATATCTGAGGTTATTGATATTTCTCCCAGCAATCTTGATTCCAGCTTGTGCTTCTTCCAGCCCAGTGTTCCTCATGATATACTCTGCATATAAGTTAAATAAGCAAGGTGACAATATACAACCTTGACGTACACCTTTTCCTATTTGGAACCAGTCTGTTGTTCCATGTCCAGTTCTAACTGTTGCTTCCTGACCTGCATACAGGTTTCTCAAGAGGCAGGTCAGGTGGTCTGGGATTCCCATCTCTTTCAGAATGTTCCACAGTTTATTGTGATCAACACAGTCAAAGGCTTTGGCATAGTCAATGAAGCAGAAATAGATGTTTTTCTGAAACTCTCTTGCTTTCTCCATGATCCAGCGGATGTTGGCAATTTGATCTCTGGTGCCTCTGCCTTTTCTAAAACCTGCTTGAACATCTGGGAGTTCACGGTTTACATATTGCTGAAGCCTGGCTTGGAGAATTCTGTTCGTTTCCAAGGCAAACCATTCAATATTACAATAATCCAGGCCTATGCCCCAACCAGTAATGCTG
The DNA here is from genome assembly GCF_049115385.1 of Moschus berezovskii. Classification (NCBI taxonomy): domain Eukaryota; kingdom Metazoa; phylum Chordata; class Mammalia; order Artiodactyla; family Moschidae; genus Moschus; species Moschus berezovskii. Next base: position 127,484,673 of record NC_142488.1, on the reverse strand, counting down.
AAGAAGCTGAAGTTAATCGGTTCTATGAAGACCTACAAGACCATTTAGAACTAACACCCAAAAAAGATGTCCTTTTCATTATAGGGGACTGGAATGCAAAAGTAGGAAGTCAAGAAACACCTGGAGTAACTGGAAAATTTGGCCTTGGAGCACGGAATGAAGCAGGGCAAAGGCTAATAGAGTTTTGTCAAGAGAATTCACTGGTCATAGCAAACACCCTCTTCCAACAACACAAGAGAAGACTCTACACATGGACATCACCAGATGGTCAACACCGAAATCAGATTGATTATATTCTTTGTAACCAAAGATGGAGAAGCTGTATACAGTTAGCGAAAACAAGACGAGGAGCTGACTGTGGTTCAGATCATGAACTCCTTATTGCGAAATTCAGACTTAAATTGAAGAAAGTAGGGAAAACCACTAGACCATTCAGATATGACCTCAATCAAATCTCTTATGATTATACAGTGGAAGTGAGAAATAGATTTAAGGGACTAGATCTGATAGATAGAGTGCCTGATGAACTTTGGACGGAGGTTCGTGACATTGTACAGGAGACAGGGACCAAGACCATCCCCATGGAAAAGAAATGCAAAAGAGCGAAATGGCTGTCTGAGGAGGCCTTACAAATAGCTGTGAAAAGAAGAGAAGCGAAAAGCAAAGGAGAAAAGGAAAGATATAAGCATCTGAATGCAGAGTTCCAAAGAATAGCAAGGAGAGATAAGAAAGACTTCCTCAGTGATCAATGCAAAGAAATAGAGGAAAACAACAGAATAGGAAAAACAAGAGACCTCTTCAAGAAAATTAGAGATTCCAAGGGAACATTTCATGCAAAGATGGGCTCCATAAAGGACAGAAATGGTATGGACCTAACAGAAGCAGAAGATATTAAGAAGAGGTGGCAAGAATACACAGAAGAACTGTACAAAAAAGATCTTCACGACCAAGATAGTCACGATAACGTAATCACTGACCTAGAGCCAGACATCTTGGAATGTAGACTTTTGGATAGCAGCAATTCTGACTGGTGTGAAATGGTATCTCATTGTGGTTTTGATTTACATTTCTCTGATTATGAGTAATGTTGAGCATCTTTTCATGTGTTTGTTAGCCATCTGTATGTCTTCTTTGGAGAAATGTCTGTTTAGTTCTTTGGCCCATTTTTTGAGTGGGTCGTTTATTTTATTTCTGGAATTGAGCTGAAGGAACTGCTTGTATATTTTGGAGATTAATTCTTTGTCAGTTGTTTCATTTGCTATTATTTTCTCCCATTCTGCAGGCTGTCTTTTCACCTTGCTTATAGTTTCCTTTGCTGTGCAGAAGCTTTTGATTTTAATTAGGTCCCATTTGTTTATTTTTGCTTTTATTTCCAATATTCTGGGAGGTGGGTCATGGAGGATCCTGCTGTGATTTATGTCGGAGAGTGTTTTGCCTCTAGGAGTTTTATAGTTTCTGGTTTACATTTAGATCTTTAATCCATTTTGAGTTTATTTTGGTGTATGGTGTTAGGAAGTGTTCTAGTTTCATTCTTTTACAAGTGGCTGACCAGTTTTCCCAGCACCACTTGGTAAAGATACTGTCTTTTCTTCATTTTATATTCTTGCCTCCTTTGTCAAAGATAAGGTGTCCATAAGTGCGTGGATTTATCTCTGGGCTTTCTATTTTGTTCCATTGATATATATTTCTGTCTTTATGCTAATATCATACTGTCTTGATGACTGTGGCTTTATAGTAGAGCCTGAAGTCCACCAGGTTGATTCCATTCTTCTTCCTCAAGATTGCTTTGGCTATTCGAGGTTTTTTTTGTACTTCCATACAAATTGTGAGATACTCTGTGAAGAATATCGTTGGTAGCTTGATAGGGATTGCATTGAATGTATACATTACTTTGGGTAGTATACTCATTTTCACAATATTTATTCTTCCAATCCACGAACACGGTATATTTCTCCATCTATCAGTGTCCTCTTTGATTTCTTTCACCAGTGTTTTATAGTTTTCTATGTACAGGTCTTTTCTTTCTTTATGTAGATATATTCCTAAGTATTTTATTCTTTTCGTTGCAACAGTGAATGGAATAGTTTCCTTAATTTCTCTTTCTATTTTCTCTTTATTAGTGTATAGGAATGCAAGGGATTTCTGTGTGTTGATTTTATATCCTGCAACTTTACTGTATTCATTGATTAGCTCTAGTAGTTTTCTGTAGAGTCTTTAGGGTTTTCTGTGTTGAGGATCATGTCATCAGCGAACAGTGAAAGTTTTACTTCTTCTTTTCCAATTTGGATTCCTTTGATGTCTTTTTCTGCTCTGATTGCTGTAGCCAAAACTTCCAGAACTATGTTGAATAGCAGTGGTGAGAGTGGGCACCCTCGTCTTGTTCCTGACTTTAGGGGAAATGCTTTCAGTTTTTCAGCATTGAGGATATTGTTTGCTGTGCATTTGTCATATATAGCTTTTATTATGTTGAGGTATGTTCCTTCTATTCCCACCTTCTGGAGGGTTTTTATCATAAATGGATGTTGAATTTTGTCGAAGGCTTTCTCTGCATCTCTTGAGATAATCATATGATTTTTATTTTTCAGTTTGTTAATGTGGTGTATTACATTGATTGATTTGCGGATATTGAAGAATCCTTGCATTCCTGGAATAAAGCCCACTTGGTCATGATGTATGATCTTCTTAATGTGTTGTTGGATTCTGATTGCTAGAATTTTGTTAAGGATTTTTGCATCGATGTTCATCAGTGATATTGGCCTGTAGTTTTCTTTTTTTGTGGGATCTTTACCAGGTTTTGGGATTAGGGTGATGGTGGCCTCATAAAATGAGTTTGGAAGTTTCCCTTCCTCAGCAATTTTCTGGAAGAGTTTGAGTAGAATAGGTGTTAGCTCTTCTCTAAATTTTTGGTAGAATTCAGCTGTGAAGCCGTCTGGACCTGGGCTTTTGTTTGCTAGAAGATTTTTGATTACCGCTTCTATTTCCTTGCTTGTGATGGGTCTGTTCAGATTTTCTATTTATTCCTGGTTCAGTTTTGGAAAGTTGTACTTTTCTAAGAATTCGTCCATTTCTTCCAAGTTGTCCATTTTATTGCCATATAATTGCTGATAGTATTCTCTAATGTTCCTTTGTATTTCTAGGTTGTCGGTTGTGATTTCTCCATTTTCATTTCTAATTTTATTGATTTGGTTCTTCTCCCTTTGTTTCTTGATGAGTATGGCTAGTGGTTTGTCAATTTTATTTACCTTCTCAAAGAACCAGCTTTTGGCTTCGTTGATTTTTGCTATGGTCTCATTTGTTTCTTTTGCATTTATTTCTGCCCTAATTTTTAAGATTTCTTTCCTTCTACTAACCCTGGGGTTCTTCATTTCTTCCTTTTCTAGTTTCTTTAGGTGTAGAGTTAGGTTATTAAGTTGACTTTTTTTTTTTCTTGAGGTGTGCCTGTATTGCTATGAACATTCCCCTTAGCACTGCTTTTACAGTGTCCCAGAGGTTTTGGGTTTTTGTGTTTTCAGTTTCATTCATTTCTATGCATATTTTGATTTCTCTTTTGATTTCTTCTATGATTTGTTTGATATTCAGCAGCGTGTTGTTCAGCCTCCATATGTTGGCATTTTTAATAGCTTTTCTCCTGTAGTTGAGATCTAATCTTACTGCATTGTGGTCAGAAAAAATGCTTGGAATGATATCAAATTTTTGAATTTACTAAGGCTAGATTTATGGCCCAGGATGTGATCTATCCTGGAAAATGTTCCGTGTGCGCTTGAGAAAAAGGTGAAATTCATTTTTTGGGGGTGAAATGTCCTATAGATATCTATTAGGTCTAACTGGTCTATTGTATCATTTAAAGTTTGTGTTTCCTTGTTAATTTTCTGTTTAGTTGATCTGTCCATAGGTGTGAGTGGGTTATTAAAGTCTCCTACTATATTTGCGTTGTTGTTAATTTCCCCTTTCATACTTGTTAGTAATTGTCTTATATATTGTGGTGCTCCTATGTTGGGTGCATAAATATTTATAATTGTTATATCTTCTTCTTGTATTGATCCTTTGATCATTATGTAGTTTCCTTCTTTATCTCTTTTCACAGCCTTTGTTTTAAAGTCTATTTTATCTGATATGAGTATTGCTACTCCTGCTTTCCTTTGGTCTCTATTTGCATGGAATATCTTTTTCCAGCCCTTCACTTTCAGTCTGAATGTGTCCCTCATTTTGAGGTGGGTCTCTTGTAGACAACACATATGGGGGTCTTGTTTTTGTATCCATTCAGCCAGCCTTTGTCTTTTGGTTGGGGCATTCAACCCATTTACATTTAAGGTAATTATTGATAAGTTTGATCCCGTTGCCATTTTCTTTATTGTTTTCGGTTCGAGTTTATACACCCTTTTTGTTTCTTGTCTAGAGAAGATCCTTTAGCATTTGTTGGAGAGCTGGTTTGGTGATGCTGAATTCTCTCAGCTTTTGCTTGTCTGTAAAGATTTTGATTTCTCCTTCATATTTGAATGAGATCCTTGCTGGGTACAGTAATCTGGACTGTAGGTTATTTTCTTTCATCACTTTAAAAATGTCTTTCCATTCTCTCCTGGCCTGAAGAGTTTCTGTTGAAAGATCAGCTGTTATCCTTATGGGAATCCCCTTCTGTGTTATTTGTTGCTTTTCCCTTGCTGCTTTTAAGATTTGTTCTTTGTGTTTGATCTTTGTTAATTTGATTAATATGTATCTTGGAATATTTCGCCTTGGGTTTATCCTGTTAGGGACTCTCTGGGTTTCTTGGACTTGGGTGATTATTTCCTTCCCCATTTTAGGGAAGTTTTCAACTATTATCTCCTCAAATATTCTCTCATGGTCTTTCTTTTTGTCTTCTTCTTCTGGGATTCCTATGATTCGAATGTTGGGGTATTCAACATTGTCCCAGAGGTCTCTAATATTGTCCTCATTTCTTTTAATTCGTTTTTCTTTTTTCCTCTCTGTTTCATTTTTTTCTAGAATTCTGTCTTCTAGCTCAATTATCCTGTCTTCTGCCTCTGTTATTCTACTGTTTGTTCCCTCCAGAGTGTTTCTGATCTCATCTATTGCATTATTCATTGTATATTGACTCTTTTTTATTTCCTCTAAGTCCTTATTAAACCTTTCTTCCATCTTCTCAATCCTTTTCTCCAGGTTATTTATCTGTAACTCCATTTTGCTTTCAAGATTTTGAATCATTTTCACCATCAAAATTTGAAATTCTTTATCAGGTAGATTCCCTATATCTTCCTCTTTTGTTTGTCTTGGAGGGCAATTATCCTGATCCTTTACTTGCTGGGTATTTCTCTGCCTCTTCATCTTGCTTATATTGCTGTGCTTGGGGTGGCCTTTCCCTCTTCTGGCAGTTTGTGGAGTTCTCTTTATTATGTAGTTTCCTCGCTGTGTGTGGGGTTGGACGGGTGCCTTGTCAAGGTTCCCTGGTTAGGGAAGCTTGTGTCGGTGATCTGGTGGGTGGAGCTGGATTTCTTTTCTCTGGAGTGCAATGAAGTGTCCGGTAATGAGTTATGAGATGTCAGTGGGTTTGGAGTGACTTTGGGCAGCCTGTATATTGAAGCTCAGGGCTATTTTCCTGTGTTGCTGGAGAATTTGCGTGGTATATCTTGCTCTGGAACTTGTTGACCCTTGGGTGGTGCTTGGTTTTAGTGTAGGTATGGAGGCGTTTGATGAGCTCCTATCGATTAATGTTCCCTGGAGGCAGGAGTTCTCTGGTGTTCTCAGGATTTGGGCTTTAGCCTCTTGCTTCTGGTTTTCGGTCTTATTCTTGGGGTAGTCTCTAGACTTCTCTATCTGTCATTTCCAAGGTGGTTCCCTCTGTTTTAGCTTCTGTTTGCTGGTCTCTTCAGTGTCTAATTTCAGCCCTGATACTAGGGGGCGGTGGTGGACACTTTTTAAGGCTCACTTGTTCAGTCCTGTTCTGGGAAGGGGGAATGCTGCAGACAAATATCTCTGGTGTCTGTGGGGAGTGCTCGCAGTGTCTCGGCCACACTGGGTTTGCCCCTACTCATGGCGCGTGTGCTGTCCCAGTCTACACTGCACAGGCTCTAGGTTGCTCTGCTGGGAACTGTCCGAGGCCGGCGCTGGGTTGCATGCAGTTCCCAGGTCTGAGCGGCTCAGGATCAGGTACTCGGGTACTCCACAAAGGCGCAGACTTGGTTGGGCCTGCGTTTTGTGCCTTCCCCTGTCCGTCCGAGCAGTTAAGGTGACCAGGTGTTTGGCGAGCACGGTCACTGCGACTTATCACCTCCCTGGTCCCCCCCACTCGGTTTTCTATGTGTACAGCCGGCGCACCTTCTCAGGCGGATGTTGACCGGTCAGAAACCCAGGAAGTCTTGGTTAGCAACAAAGCCTGCCTGCAGTTTGGTATCGGATGCCTTTCTGGGGCTGAGATTGCCCCCTTCCAGCTCTGGCTGCCCTCCCCTGCCTGTCTCGGCGGGGGATGGGCCGACCACAGCTGGCTAGCTCTGCTCAGTCCTTTGTTCTGTGAGCAGGGCTGGCGGAGTCTTAGGTTAGGGCTTTTCACCTTTTCGCAGGGTAGCTATCCCACAGTCTGCTTTGCTATCCCCATTTATTTCTCTCAGGTTGTCCTCGCGGCATTCAGGCCCAGTCCTTTCTCTAAGCAGTTCAGCTGGCTCCTCCCTGCCCAGCCCCCGCTTGCTAATGGCGGATGCGGGCATCTGCACTGCTTCTCCGCTGGGAGTTACCCTTTGGCAGGTAATCTGTGGGTTTTAATTATTTCTTTCTTTTTCCTCCCGGTTATGTGGCCCTCTGAGGTTCTAAGGTTTGCCACAGACTCGCCAGTGAGAGTGTTTCCTGGTGTTTGGAAACTTCTCTCTTTTTAAGCCTCCCTTCCCGGGACGGAGTTCCATCCCTACCTCTTTTGTCTCTCTTTTTATCTTTTATGTTTTTCCCTACCTCCTTTCGAAGACAATGGACTTTTTCTTGGTGCTTGATGTCCTCTGCTGGCATTCAGAAGTTGTTTTGTGGAATTTACTCAGCGTTCAAATGTTCTTTTGATGAACTTCTGGGGGAGAAAGTGGTCTCGCCGTCTTATTCCTCCACCATCTTCACAAGGTCGAATATTTTCTCTATTGAGATTTTTTTGTGATGTTTTCTTCTTTAATCTGTTAATAAAGTGATTTAAATTAACAAATGTTCTAATATTAAACTCTGTTTTCTTGGCTTAAAGAAACTTTAGTCATGATGTATTTTTTCCATATCTTAGTAGGTTAAGTTTGCTAATAACTCATTTTGGATTTTTGTGTCAGTGTTTACAAATGAGATTGACCCACAATTTTCCTTTCTCATACTGTTCTAAAATAGGGCAAGAATAGCATGAGAAAGGAGTTAGAGAGAATTCCTTCCTTACAATTCACTGGGAAAGTGAATGTATAAGATTAGCATTACCTGTTCCATTAATACTTGAAAAGAATTGTCTATATAACCATCTGGGTCTGGTGCTACCTTTGCAGAAAGATTTTTTTAATGATGTCTATTGTTTAGAAGACAATGAAAGTTTTCTATTTCTTTTTTCAATCACTTTAATAACATATTTTCTGAGAAATTTATTTGTTTTATGTATATTTTCAAATGAATTAGTATCAAATTGTTGATAATAACTTCTTACTGTTTAATATCTGAAGCAACTATATTTTCATTCTTAATCTTGTTTATGTGTGCTTTCCATCTTTTCTCAATATTAATCTTGTCCGAAGTTTGTCTATAAGTCAAAAAAACCAGCTTTTGCCTCAAATGACCCCATTGTATCTTTAATTTCTATTTAATTTTTGCTCTTTATTAACTCTTTCATTTTACTATTAATTTTATTTATTCATTCTTATTCTAATTATTTAAATTGCATTCTTAGCTTATTCATTTTCAGTCTTTCTCCTCACTATGTTTAGTTTTAACCATGTTTACCAATTTCTTTGTTCTCAATTTTTAAACCTCACTCCTTCTTTTGAGCTAAATTTCTCTATCTGAATTATATAGTCAGCTGCATTTTTGTAGATTCCATAGAACTTTCTACAGACAATCATATCATCATGAATGAGACAGTCTTATTTCTTTTATTTCAGTCTGTATGGCTTTTGTTTTTCACAGCACCTTCATTATAATGGTGAACAGATGTAATGAAAGTAGACAGTCTTGCCTTATTCTCAATCTTAGCGGGAAAACATTCAGTCTTTCACCATCAAGTATAATGCTTCTCATCTGTTTTTCATAGATACCTTTTATCTGGTTTAGAAAGCTCCCTTCTATTCTTAGTTTGCTGAGAGGTTTTATTTTGAATAGATTTTGAGTTTTCTCAAGTGCTTTTTCTGCATTTATTGAGATGTTTTTACTCATTTATTATCTTAATATGGTGAATTACACTGATTTTTGAATGGTAAACAAGTTTTGCCTTACTGACATAAATCTCACTTGGCTATGATGTGCCATTCTTTTTATATATTGCCGGTTCAATGTTCTTTATATAATATTTAAGACTTTTGCATCTATAGTTTTCAGTTCCTTCTTCATTTCTTGTCCCTGCATACTTCCTATACTCTTTTTTAAAAATTAATTTGTTCTAATTGGAGGCTAATTACTTTACAATATTGTAGTGGTTTTGCCATACATTCACATGAATCAGCCATGGGTGTACATGTGTCCCCCATCCTGAAACCCCCTCCCACCTCCCTCCCCATACCATCTGTCAGGGTCATCCCAGTGCACCAGCCCCGAGCACCCTGTCTCATGCATTGAACCTGGACTGGTGATCTATTTTACACATGGTAATATACATGTTTCAATGATATTCTCTCAAATCATCCCACCCTCACCTTCTCCCTCAGAGTCCAAAAGTCTGTTCTTTACATCTGTGTCTCTTTTACTATCTCACATTTAGGGTCATCGTTACCATCTTTCTAAATTCCATATATATGCATTAATATACAGTATTGGTGTTTTTCTTTCTGATTTACTTCACTCTGTATAATAGACTCCAGTTTCATCCACCTCATTAGAACTGATTCAAATGCATTCTTTTTAGTGGCTGAGTAACAGCTTTCTTACCCATTCATCTGCCGATGGACATCTAGGTTGCTTCCATGTCCTGGCTATTGTAAACAGTGCTGTGATGAACATTGGGGTACACGTGTCTCTTACAATTCTGGTTTCCTCAGTGTATATGCCCAGCAGTGTTACTTATGCAGGTTAACTGGACCTGCCTCATGGAGTTTGCATTAAATGAGATCACATATGAAAAAAGCTTCTTACAGTGGCTAGCACAAGGAAAGCATTCAATAAATGGTAGCTATTATTATAAAGTGTTCCTGTGGTGGCTCAGCGATGCAGGTTTGATCCCTGGGTCAGGAAGATCCCCTGGAGAAGGAAATGGCAACCCACTCCAGTATTCTTGCCTGGGAAACCTCATGGCAGAGGAGCCTGGTGGGCTACAGTCCATGGGGTCGCAAAAGAGTCAGACACGACTGAGCAACTAAACAACAACAAATATAAAACTAGAAAGAGAGTTGAGGCCAGCCTTTGGAGCAAGGGTGTTAGATCATTATCTAAGAGACTCAACTTTGTACTGAAAGCCACAATTCGTTGATGAAGGTTTTGAGCAAGAAAGCAACATTATCAAGGTAGTAGCAAACACTGTAGAGGGGTCAAGGAGAATGAATATCTAAAGGGGGTTGCTTGACTTGACGGCAAAGAAATAAGTGGAAACCTTTGAAAAGGACTGTTCCAATAGTAGGAAGCACTGTTTCGTGGAACAAGGGTTTAACAAGTAACTTGTAGGGAAGGAATGAGAAGTAAAATAATGAAAGGAGAGAAATAAGCAAGTAAAAGAAGGATCCAAACAAAATAAAGAGGAGTTCAGCTAACTGAGGAGTTCATTTATTCAAATCCTTGCCCTACATCAAGACTTTTCAAGATCCTAAACTTACTCTACTAAAACTTACTCAGCTCACCAAGCCATGCAATCTACAACCTCTGTATATTTTTGTCACAGGAAAACTGGCTTCCTCCCTCCCTGCCTTCCTCCCCCTGAGCACAAACACAAAATCAAGTCTTCAAACACCTTGGCCCAAGTTCTCAGGCTTACCTGGAATGCCAGTTTTGAACCATCTCCCTGCTTTTACGCAAATTAACTCTTCCTCTAACTGTTCATTTCCTCAAGGAAGCCCGGTTTACGAACCCACCCCTCAGTATGTTGTCCCTCATCTGACCTTCTTCAGCTCTTGTCTGTACTCCTCATTTGGTCTTTATGTGCTACATTTTATTATTATTTATCTTTCATGTATATCTTCTCTCTCTCTCCAAGTGGATTATAAGGTCCTCAGGGGCCTTATTCATCTTCGTATTTGCAGTAATGAGCACACAAGAAAGCGCTCAATAACTGGCTGTTGTTGATGATGATTACAATAAATTGAATTGAGGAATAATGTCATCAAGCTATGGCAGCCTGGTGAGTCACCCTTATCACTGTGGAGAGAGACTTATCAAGGAAATAGAAGTACTCACATTTGCCTGACATGGCTCTCTCCCCTGGGGTTGTGCTGAAGTCACATACTTCTCTTTTCCATGTTGGTGCTCTCTTTTAGCTATTTGAACATATAGAATCCAACTTTTATAATATGCTCCGACCTCTAAGCCGTTAGCTGATTTAATGTTTTTTGCTTCCTGATGAAAACTACGGATACACCTTAATCTCATGCAAATCATACTTTGGGCCGCATGATTTACTCCAAATAACTTTACACTCATGATGTGTGGATCCTGGTTAATTTCACAAGGGACTCACATCTCTGTTCATTCCGTTTCAACCTGTCTCTAATTTCCAAGGTCCAGCTGTAGTCTACCTGAGTTTGTATTAATGTAATGGGTAGGTACAGAAAGCCCAGCAAAGGGTTCCAACTAGAAAAGAACATGGAGACAAGTGACTCCATAATGATCTACATTGTCTAGCCATTTATAATTTAAAGCTTAGATTAAGGGCTGCCATAAAAAGATATTAATAGCCTCTGAACCCCCTTTTCATGTGGGGATGATTCTTATATTCGGGGACTGCTCATCAAATGAGTCTGAGTAAGGCAGCACTCCTCTCTCACCATAGAGGCTAAAAAAGCCCTTCCCAAGAGTTCCTGCAGCTAGAATAGGGGCACATGATCTGACTTGGCTGATCACAGGCGTGAGTTCTAGTGACACACAGAAGCACAGAGGAAAAAATCATACTGGAGACCACAGCTCTGTCGGGTGTGGAGGACCACAACCCTGGAGTTCATGGCTCCATAGCAGGTTCTGCAGCATCCTTGCTGTTCAGGATTTGGAGCAAGATGGGGGATGTGGCTCTGGCTGTTAGAGCCACTCTTGTTCCTGCCTATTTTCTGAATCTAGTTCTCCTACATTTCCAGCAATTCTGTGGATGACACAATGTCCTCCCCCCCCCAAAACACACACCTATACATTTTACTTTGAAAAATTTCAGATATTCCGAAAGTTGAAAAATTAGTACACTCAAATTCCTGTATATACTTCACTTGGACTTACCAATGTTTTACATCTTGCTACATTTGCTTTTTCTCTCTTATATATACATATATGTACATATAGATAGGTCACACATCATGACACAAATATAATATATACTAATATACTGAACTGAACTGAATATACTTGAAAACAACTTGCAGACATCATGAGACTTTTTTAATGGTAAAAATGTGTAACATTTATTTTTTAGACATCATGGGATTTTGCTCCTAAAAAATTCAGTATATATCTCCCTAGAACAAGGGCAATCACCTAGATAATCACAGTAACATTATCATACCCAAGAAATATAGTAATCATTCCCTAAAGTCATCTAATAAACAGTATATTCTCAAACTTCCCCAATTGTCCCCAAAATGTCTCCTCTGTTTTATTTTCCCCCAATCCAGGTGCCAATGAAGCTTTGTACATTGCTTTTAATGACAGTGTCTCTTCAGTCTCTTAACTGAGAACAAGTCCTCCCCCCTTTGTTTCTCTTGACAAAACTTTTCCCCAAGTGTTCAGGCTACTTGTCTTGTAAACCAGCCCATATCCAGGATGTCTCTGATCACATTCTCATGATTAGATTCAGGCTAATTCATATATGCTCCCATGGCCATGTTATTTATCACATCAGGAAGTGCATAATGTCAGATTGGTGATCCTAAGGCTGATCACTTAAAGCAGTGACTGTCATGCCTCATCATGGTAAACTCACATTGTTCCCTTTGCAGTTTGTCACTAACCTGTGGGATGATTGACATACCTTGACACCATGTGAATATCCTGTTGCCCAAACTAATTTTTATTCAATAATTTTAGCCATCATTGATGATCCTTGTCTGACTGATTATTACATTGGAGGTTGGAAAATTTTATTTCTAATTCTAGCATTATTTCCGCATTTGAAAACCAAAATTACTATGAAAAGAAGAGCTCTCCTTCCACCTCACCTCCCACTCCCCGATCCCTCACCCTATCACTTCAGACTCATGGATCATTTTCTTTCCATGCATTATAAGCCATTAACAAGATCATTATTTATGATGTTAACTTGTCTCAAATTTGATCAGCGAGAACACTTTAAACCAGTCCCTGTGTCCTTGTGACTTGACCACATTAGTGTTTGAATACTTTTTCTAGCACCTAAAGTGTTCTAGGCTCACTTGTACTTTCTCAACCTCAGCCCTACAATCAGGCATTTCTTCAAGGGGCCTTGGTTCTTTTTAGTAGGGAATGGTATTTCAGTTCAGTTCAGTTCAGTTCAGTCGCTCAGTCGTGTCCGACTCTGTGACCCCATGAATCACAGCACACCAGGCCTCCCTGTCCATCACCAACTCCCGGAATTCACTCAAACTCATGTCCATCGAGTCGGTGATGCCATCCAGCCATCTCATTCTCTGTCGTCCCCGTCTCCTCCCACCCCCAAACCTTCCTAGCGTCAGACTCTTTTCCAGTGAGTCAATTCGTCGCATGAGGTGGCCAAAGTATTGGAGTTTCAGCTTTAGCATCAGTCCTTCCAATGAACACCCAGGATTAATCTCCTTTAGAATGGACTGGTTGGATCTCCTTGCAGTATAAGGGACTCTCAAGAGTCTTCCCCAACACCACGGTTCAAAAGCATCAATTCTTCGGCGATCAGCTTTCTTCACAGTCCAACTCTCACATCCATACATGACCACGGGAAAAACCATAGACTTGACTAGATGGACCTTGGTTGGCAAAGTAATGTCTCTGCTTTTTAATATGCTATCTAGGTTGGTCATAACTTTCCTTCCAAGGAGTAAGTGTCTTTTAATTTCCTGGCTGCAATCAGCATCCACAGTGATTTTGGAGCCCCAAAAAATAAAGTCTGACACTGTTTCCACTGTTTCCCCATCTATTTCCCATGAAGTGATGGGACCAGAGGCCATGATCTTCGTTTTCTGAATGTTGAGCTTCAAGCCAAACTTTTCACTCTCCTCTTTCACTTTCATCAAGAGGCTTTTGAGTTCCTCTTCACTTTCTGCCATAAGGGTGGTGTCATCTGCATATCTGAGGTTATTGATATTTCTCCCAGCAATCTTGATTCCAGCTTGTGCTTCTTCCAGCCCAGCATTCCTCATGATGTACTCTGCATATAAGTTAAATAAGCAAAGTGACAATATACAACCTTGACGTACTCCTTTTCCTATTTGGAACCAGTCTGTTGTTCCATGTCCAGTTCTAACTGTTGCTTCCTGACCTGCATACAGGTTTCTCAAGAGCCAGGTCAGGTGGTCTGGTATTCCCATCTCTTTCAGAATGTTCCACAGTTTATTGTGATCCACATGGTCAAAGGCTTTGGCATAGTCAATGAAGCAGAAATAGATGTTTTTCTGGAACTCTCTTGCTTTCTCCATGATCCAGCAGATATTGGCAATTTGATCTTTCGTTCCTCTGCCTTTTCTAAAACCAGCAGGAAGTTCACGGTTCACATATTGCTGAAGCCTGGCTTGGAGAATTTTGAGCATGACTTTACTAGCATGTGAGATGAGTGCAATTGTGCGGTAGTTTGATCATTCTTTGGCATTACCTTTCTTTGGGATTGGATGAAGACTGACCTTTTCCAGTCCTGTGTATTTAGAAACCAATATTTGAGCTGCAGGTATGCTCATTGCCACTCAGTTCAGTTCAGTTCAGTCGCTCAGTCGTGTCTGACTCTTTGCAACCCCATGAATCACAGCATGCCAGGCCTCCCTGTCCATCACCAACTCCCGGAGTTCACTCAAACTCATGTCCATCGAGTCGGTGATGCCATCCAGCCATCTCATTCTCTGTCGTCCCCTTCTCCTCCCGCCCCCAATCCTTCCCAGCATCAGAGTCTTTTCCAGCGAGTCAACTCGTCGCACGAGGTGGCCAAAGTATTGGAGTTTCAGCTTTAACATCAGTCCTTCCAATGAACACCCAGGATTGATCTCCTTTAGAATGCACTGATTGGATCTCCTTGCAGTCCACGGGACTCTCAAGAGTCTTCTCCAGCACCACCGTTCAGAAGCATCAATTCTTCGGCACTCAGCTTTCTTCACAGTCCAACTCTCACATCCATACATGACCACGGGAAAAACCATAGCCTTGACTAGACAGACCTTGGTTGGCAAAGTAATGTCTCTGTTTTTTAATATGCTGTCTAGGTTGGTCATAACTTTCCTTCCAAGGAGAAAGCGTCTTTTAATTTCATGGCTGAAATCAGCATCCGCAGTGATTTTGGAGCCCAAAAACATAAAGTCTGACACTGTTTCTACTGTTTCCCCATCTATTTCCCATGAAGTGATGGGACCAGATGCCATGATCTTTGTTTTCTGAATGTTGAGCTTCAAGCCAACTTTTTCACTCTCCTCTTTCACTTTCATCAAGAGGTATTTTAGTTCCTCTTCACTTTCTGCCATAAGGGTGGTGTCATCTGCATATCTGAGGTTATTGATATTTCTCCCGGCAATCTTGATTCCAGCTTGTGCTTCTTCCAGCCCAGCGTTCCTCATGATGTACTCTGCATATAAGTTAATTAAGCAGGGTGACAATATAAAACTAGGTTGTCATTACTCCTAAGTCCTTTGAGTGAATAGAGCTAGGAAAAACATATATACATACATAAAATGAATACATACTTATGTTTCAAACTTAAATTTAACACTGGAGGACTTTCCCTTACTTTATAATGATTATTTTACATTCACACCTCTTTTCTGGTACAGTGAAAATCTTGGTTCCTGATAACATTAAAACATTTAGTTACTTGCTTTATCCTATATATACAACTATAATGTACAATTAACAATAAATTGACTTGGTACTTTTTATAATTAATATACTGCTAATTTTGTTCTTAGAACATATTCTAATGATGTCATAATCAAAGAACTGTGTTAAAATTTTTTAAAGAAACTTGAATTTTCTCTCTATGCTTTGTTGTAAATATGATATTTAGTTAGGTTCGTTTGTTTCTATTTGTATTAAGTTTTAAGGTTTGACATTCATCTCTTTTTTATTGAATTTTCTTTTTTAATATGTAAAACATTTACATGTTAAAAAGTCAAATGTCTCTAGAAAGTTACTATTAGAAAAGGTTTTTTTTCTGTCCTCTGTACCCCAGGTAACCCCCATAGATTCTGTTGTATCCTTTCTCTATTTTTGTAAGGAAAAAATACACACATACAAATATATATATTCTCACTTATCAGACAAAAAGTAGGATGCCATATATATCACTTTTCCTTTTTAACTTAATAATATATAATACATCCTGGAAATTACACAATTACACCATATCAGTTCATAGACCATGCCTCATTCTTTTATAGAGCTGCTTGTATTCTGTTGTACTCCATGCCTTACAATTTTTTATCTCTCCCACGGTACCTAGAACTATCTGTGGATGATAGCAGGTAAATTACAAATATTTTGTGGTTGGCTAAACAAAATAATAATAGTATAAATTGCAGCACAGGCTACTACGATTAGACTTAAAGACGAGCATCCTACAGTAAGAGTAAGTTGCTTAAAATTGCTTAAAGAGGTTGTAGAAAACCTTTTCCTAATATTTTAGCAATTACAGCGGGAAAATAGCAGTCTAGATTAAGACAGATAGCTGGTCAGCATCTGCTTTAACAAACCTCATTACTGAGAAAATTTTAGAAGCTAAAGTAAATTAGAATAAATACTGTATCAATATTAAAAGACTTCTTGAAATATCAATATAGCATTAAAATATTCACCCCACTAGGAACACTTTCTTCACAATGACACTACCAAAATGTGATTTAGTAGTGAATTTCCTTAAGATTTTGAAAACATATGATAGGTCATTTATTAAACTCCCCACCACCACCCACAGCTGTGAACTTTGGCACACACAGTGACTTTTCCTTGCCTGTAGTTATTGCCAAGTTTATCTTTTTTAAATATAGAAAAGCATTCATTGGCAAGCTTTCCTACTGAATGGTAAAAGGTCTAGTTCATCCTGGGACTTTGACATATGCCCTCATGCTAGGTATCTTTTAACTGTCCTCAAGAACTTTGTTCAAATTTTTGTGACTTGATTAAAGTGTTCGATTCTCAAACAACCCAACATTGCCACAAAACACATTGCTTTTCAAAGTGTGGCTGGGAGGATCAAGTCTAGAGCCTTCCTACTTACTCAAAATATGGTCCAGGAACCACCAGCATCAATCAGCATCATCTGGGAGTTTGTTAGACAGGCAGAATCTCTGGCCCCCATCCCAGATGTAGCAAGTCAGAATCTGTGTTTTAAAAAGATTCCTTCCCACCCCGCCACTCAGTGATTCGTGATGCACATTAGGATGTAAGAAGCACTGATGTAACATCTGCATGAGAGAATCTAACAGTTAAACAAGAATATCCCAACAAATCAGAAGGTATACAGTATTAATCACATTTGTTGTTACAGGTGGGGTTAGTGGTAAAGAACCTGTCTGCCAGTGCAGGAGATGTAAGAGACATGGGTTTGATCCCTGGGTCGATCCCTGGAGGAGGGCATGGCAACCCACTCCAGTATTCTTGCCTGGAGAATTCTGTAGATAGAGGAACCTGGTGGGCTACAGTCCATGGGGTCTCATAGAGTTGGACACAACTGAAGTGACTTAGCATGCTCGCATGCTACTGAAAGGGGTGGGAGAAAGATAATGACAGAGTGGAGTCACTGTAAAAGGGGATGGGAATTGGAATAGTAAAGAAAGATTATTTAGATGGTACCCAAACCAGAAGTTTGGTTCTGCCAGAAAGTCAGAGGTTTGTAAAATCCGTCTCACAGCAACAAAAGGGAGTGAGAAAAGGAAGAGATCCAGATAATATTTTGGAGGCCGGAAGGCATCAGAAAATCGGAGTTTCAGTCCTGCTGGCAAACTAAGTGTAATTGGGGCACAAATCACTGATGAAGGAAGGACATGGGTTAGGAGCAGCCAGCAGAGCGGCCGGAATTGTACAGCTCAGAAGATCCGACTTTCAGCACAACAGAACCCTACCACTCCCTTGATTTACTCTTCAGTTTTTGTGAGTTTTCTAAAGACCTACATGTACCTAAAAATAATGGAGATTTTGTGAAACCTTCTCCTTGATATGCAATCTACAAATTTGTTATGTAGTTTTTAATTAGGCCTCTTCCCATAATGATGTCTTCAGAGTGCTTGTGCATGTGAGCATGTGCGTTGGGGTGGGAGGAGGGACAATCTAGTACCTTTCTCTAGATCTAATAGGGAAAATGTGCCAGTGAGAAGGTGAGTGAAGAGGGTAAAATGTTCCCCAAATCACTACAGGGACCCCCCCCAATTTGCTTCATCAAGACAAGTGTAAGCTATCTTCTTAAATTCAGAACCGGAAGGCACCATTGAAATCCGTTCACCTATTACATGTCTTTATGGACATCTGATTTAAGAATATGCAGAGCCCTTCTCTCAAAGAGTCACCAAAACCTGAACGGAATCATCTAAATCTGCTGTGATTTTTATTCATAGCCTACAAAATTGAGGTTGCCAGTTGCAAGAGAGAGAGAGAGAAAGAGAGGTATTAGATAATGCTGGGAAATGGCAACACTTTCCCCAAACAGAACCACGCAGATCCTGTTCTGCCTTCTATTCTAGCTGGAAAGAGATTTATTTTCTTCCCATTTGCAATAATCTGTATTATTTGAGGTTCTGCCCTCAGTCTCTTCCTCCACAGCCCCTTTCAAATCCTTGTTTAGAATCACAGGGAAGGAGGGAGGGAGGGAGGCAGCTCTCACCTGAATTTTCAATAACCGTATCAAAAAAGAGAAGCCCCAAAGAAATGCGAAGCCCACTGTTGTGTGCCCATGAAATGGCATGGCATGTACCATTTCTTTTAATAAAGAAACAAGTAAATTTGTTTCACAGAGTAATACTAAAATTGGTTTCCTCCTGACACAAAACCATGAAGATATTTATATATAATTTATCTTTCTAAGTTGTCATGTGGCAAAAGACCGCTTGCTGTGCAGCAGGCTTCTCTTGGTACTTAGAGAGAATTACGTGATTAGAGACCTGAAAAGTTTTGAACAAGCACCAAAGAAGAAAAGGTTTCCTCTTCAAGCCTTAATGAAGTGAGCTCATTCCTCCTCCAACATCAACTTAGCCCTGTGTAGTTTGTTTTCTTGCGGGTTAATCACTGACCAGAGCCGCAGTGCGGACCACCAGTTTCCAATAAACCATAAAAGGCCGATCAGCAGCCATTGTGCTTTTCTGTAGGGCTTAGCAGACAGCAGCTGAATAAACCTGTTCAAAGTCAGAACAGTCAAGCAGGAGCGCAGAGGCCCAACTGGTGCCTCTGGTGAATCCTGAAAAGCAAATTAATTTATTAGAACATAATTGATAGCATGTGCAAATACACTAGCCAGACTCCCCTGTGCTAATTTTGGCATAATTAAATATGGGGCAGTTAATGAATAGTGTTCCGGGAAAGCAACATTATGATAAATATTCAATTATTACTTACTGTATCCCATACTTGCTATGTCATATACAGGCCGATGCCTCTGCTTTTGGGGCTTAAAGAAAAATCCAGAGGGAAAGAAAAGACCTAACAAACTGATTCCTCTGAATTAAGATTTAAATAAATGTTGTTGTGAGTGAAATACGCCCAGAAAGAGAATTACTTGAATATGCAGGGGAAAGAGGACATGAAATCTATCAATTATATTTTCATGTAAATGCACATGTTCTTTCTCCTTTGGAGCATTTCACATTTGTGAGTCTATTGAAAGCCTCTGTGTAAACGTCTAAGCAAGGGCTTCCCTTAAAGAAAAAAAAAAAAAACCTCCACCTGCCAAGGTAAAGACAGCGCGCTGCTGGAATACTGCAGAGCAAACGCAAACCAACAGCCAACGTGCTGCTGGCTCTATGGAGTCCTCTGACACCGCTTCTCTTTTGTTTCTACCCATTCCCTCAATCTTGCTTTGGAAATTACTGCCAGAAACAGTGCTTCCCGCGTGTCAGGACCTGAGATTCAGCAGTCTCTCCAGACTCACAGTGCTGTAACAACTCCATCAGGCAGTTTCTGATGTGGCCGTTGGCTACTGACTCCAACAGGTTAAGAAAACAAAACAAGTGGGGGTGGGGGTGGGGGAGGGACAGTCTCTGTGAAAAATAAATAAATAACACCTCACTAACCAGCCTAGTTGACTGGGGCTTTTGATGTCATAGCATCAGTATGCATAAGGAATGTCAAATGTCTAAATTGTGCCATTTTTTTCTCCAAAGGATCTTTGAAGCAACCTTTGAAGATGGAAGAGATGGTCCCCTTTGTGCTCGTAAACAAAGGTGGCCTCCGCCACCATCACATCCTCCTCTAACCCCTGAGGCTGATAGGTGAGGGAAAGGCGGACACTTTCATTTCCTACATCCATTGACAAGGATTTTCTTCTGAGAAGTCTCAGATCTGTGGAAAGTTCATTGTCACTTAGAGTTATGTTTATCTTTCCAAACAAGAGCCTCTTCTAACACATTTCAACTGCTTGTCGCCAATTGTGTTGTCAAAAGCCTCGGGCTTTCCAAATTATTTGCTTCTGGTTAGTATGTGATGGGATCCTAAAGGCAGAGGTAATAGGAGGCTTCCCCATCTGCTCTGGTCAGTTTCTTTTCCCCAGCTGGCATCATTGTGTCATTTCTATTCTCCACACCCTTGGAGTTTCTGACAGCTAAAGCGGCCAGATAAATGATTATTCTAGATACATTTGTGATGCGTGATATGCCATAGAAAACACTACATTCGAGTGACTGCCAGTATCATTTTAGATAGTTGAATATGAGAGATCATGTGTGGATCCTTTGAATGTTTTCTTTCAGGATCCTGATGAGTTTTCAATCAACTTGAGGTCATTTATTACAGCTTTGAGCATCATACGAATTTAAATCAACCGACTTTAGGTTTTCGAGGCCTGTACAATCACCCCGTGGCAGAGGGCTGACAGTGCCATTTGCCTTTCAGAAGACAAATAACTATGATAAATGTCCTTCCAAACTAAACAGCACTTTGGAAAAAATAAAACGGAATTTTAATCCAACTATCAGAGATTCTATTTACATTTTCCAAAGTAATTCTGAGTAAAAAATCTAACGACACTTCAGAGAAAAATGAAAAAAGAGCCTAGGCAATAAATGTCTTTTCAAAAGAGACCTGGCCCATGGGGAAAGTTTTCAACAGAGAGCATGGCCCCACTGGCCCAGGAGGGAGAGAAGCATCCTCATGGGCAAATCAGAGACTGGATCATGAAAAATGTCCGCAACTCACCTGACTCACCAACAAATCACAGCTGCAGCTGACACCAGTGTGCAAAGCCAGAGAGGAAACGCTGGGACCATTTGTCTGTGTCACATTATTAGACAGCTTTCCAGTGGCTACTTTATTGGGGGGAGTCTTGCAATGCAGATGGCTTAAACTTGGGTTTTGCGTGTAATTTGCTATTTTAGAGCAGTTTATTTCTCTCACCTGCATACCCCATGGGGGAAGAAGCACTGATTACTTTAATTCTAACATTTGGAGTGGAACCCATTCATGAAACTTTCTGGCTGTGTGATTCAAACGAAGGCTTCTCTTTCCTCTTTTTGTTCTCACAAGAAAATCAATTCACTTGAAGAGCCTCTTAATCCCATTTTTGCAATCAACAATTGCCACTTGTATATCGCTCTAATAGATTAAGAAGTGGGATGATGCGGTTGTCTGGTCTAATTCAACCCTATTCAGGTAGCTGCAGCCTGAGGCACTTTGTAGTGCCAAGTGCAGAGCTCGACAGGAAGACTTTTGCTATCATAATTTCCTGTGGAGCTATGCACTGCCCCCACTGAGGAGCCTGAATTACTTTGAATTAGGCTCGACAACCACAGAGAGTTGAAATCCAGCAAGCAACAATAACCAACTCTTTGAGCATGACTTGCATGGGTTATTTTTTTCTTTGCATTAGCACAGAAAGGAGGAATTTCAAAATGCACATCTATTTAAATGACAGCAACCTGCCATAAATCAAGTGTGAAACAAAAGAGAAAACAGTTGAAGTGAGAGAGAAGTTGGAGTGGAGGAAAAATTAATCAAAACAGTTTTCAAAAACTTCATAGTTTGAGCCTGTGAAAAATTTCAGGCCTACACTATCACCATGACAACCCAGAATAAGCCCATGTTGGATAACCACATCAGAAAGGGGCTGTTTTGTAAGGATGAAGCCCTCTCATATTCATCCTAAGTTCAAGTCTCACTTGAATGCCTTAAAAAAAAATCACAAAAATAAAAATGTAAATATAGAAAGCTGCCCAGGCTTCTTTGGTGCTCTGGTAACAGGCAAATCTTCTTGAGTGACTTTAAAATGATTTTATCATGAAGTCCATTCTAACCCCCAGGCAGGCATCACCTCAGGTAGGCAATGTTTGAATCATAAAGCAACTGCTGCTAAGTATCAGACCCAAGTGGGAAACATTCATCCATTAAATCATTTAGCAGATTCCAAGAATCACCCAAATTGGAAGCATGTGGTGAAAATGCATCATTTCCAGAGATACCAGTTAAACAAAATGTTCCAGGTAAGGAAACTGAGATCACAATTCTATTTGCTGTAACTCCTTAATTATTACCAACATGGCCCCCCAAAAAATGAATTAAATCTAAATAAATATAGGTTTCTCTTCTTAAGAGTTCCAATCCCCATTCCTACTCTTTTACCTTTCTGTGTTCAGAAAATAAAGAGAACAAAGAGGGAGTCCCACTGATTCAAAACTAGCAGAACAGCCAAACAACAGAGCACAACTGTTCTCTCATGCATGACTGGGATTAGGATAAAAGCAGAAAAAGACTTCTGAGAAAAAGAAGACAACAAAAGAAACAGGAGTGCTGACAAAATTTTTTTTCTTTCTATTGAGGCAAAAGAGAGGGGAAAAAAAGAAGACTGCTTAAAAAAAGAAGAAAAAAGCTTAACAAACAGAAGTAAGGGCTTTCACCCCCTGTTTTACTTTTAGCTCAATCTGGTCAGAGAAACAAAACTAGAAGTAATAGATGATAACTGAAGACACTTCGACAATTTTCATACTCGGAGAAGCAGCCCTATTGCTACGAGACCTACTTTTATGTGATCAGTTCATTATTCTCTCAAATATCCAAGGAGTGGAACAATGTCTCCTGGTCGGAATTTTACCCTGCACGGTTAGAACAGGATGCGTGTGAGTTCACACATTCTTTGACAGAGGGAAATCTGGGGAGGGCAGGGGAGCTTTTGCATTTGGAAATAGCATTCACAAATTAAACGTAATTGTTTAAAAAAGAATGACCCCGAGGTCAACGCCACCAGCGTGGCATCACTGCACGGCTGGAGGGAGGGATTCAAAGCTCAGGCAATAGCAAACTTTGATTCAGGGCCCCTCACAAAGGCTTTCAAATGAGTCATATTCCGCTGTGACTACCCCAAGCCCGCTCTCCTAGACTTTGTACAGATCCCACTAGACTCTAATGATTAGAGGGTTAAGGAGAACACCCGTTTTCACAAGTTTTTGACCTACTTCTCAAAGATTCTTACCACACGTTAAATTAGGAATTAGATCCCTTCTCTACCACTATTAGCCATCTTGATTTTTTTTTTAATTCCATCAGCTCACGTAGTAGAATCTTGTTCTTCCAAAATATATTTTAACCATGAAAAAGTCAACAGACATAATCCTTGCTGCCAGGATCCTTAAATAAACTCCCCTCACAGAACCTGAAAACTGAATCAAAGAGTTTAAGTAGAAACTCCTTTTGTCAGAAGTAAAATGCCTTTTATGTACATGACAGGATTGCAAAATTAAACATTGGTAAGCCACGGTTGACAACATGAAATTGTTCAGATGTCTAATGCAGTACCTTCTCATTCTACTTCCCTCTAATATACATAATAAAAACATCTCACCAAATCTATAAATAGTTTAAGTGCTTTGTGGAACATCTACTGAGCGCCTACTATGTTCCAGGCATGTATATGCATGTCCACTTTGAAGTAATTCTCTCAATAATGTGAGGTCCACATCAGTGTGCACATTTTGCTGCTTCCTTTCCTTAATTAGTTCAATGAACATTGAATTAGCATCTACTACATTCCAGGTAGTGTAAGTTGCTAAAGATAAAATGACAACAATATAGACACAGTCTCCGTCTTCTTAGAGCCTACAATCTAGTTAGGGAAGCAAATATTAAACAAATAAAGACATGAATAATTGTTTATTTGCAGTTGTGCTAAGTAGTACAAAGAAAAATCAGAGCACTGCGAGAGCTGAACCTGGACCCATAATCTGGTCTAGGTAAAGAATGGGGAGGCAAAGGGAAGAAGTGGCAAGAGCTCTTAAGAAGAAGGAAGGACAAGGATGAATAGAAAGAAACTTGGTGCATTTGAGGACCTACAAGGAGAACAATGGGGTGGAATTTTGTGAACAAGGCCAAGAGTGGTAGAAGATAAGTTAGACAATAGATCATGCGAAGCCTAATTTGTGGGCTGTTTCCTAAAATTTGATTTCAAGTCCACTGCAAAGATTTGAAATGGTTTGGAGCAGGTGAGTAATATGACTAGATTGCTGTTACCCATTCTGACTGCTGTGTGGAGAATGGAAGGAAGCAAGGTCAGCAGAGCTGCCACGGACAGTTGTGCATGCTGCTTATGCACCAGGATGCCTTCAGTTCAGTTCAGTTCAGTTCAGTCACTCAGTCGTGTCTGACTCTTTGCGACCCCATGAATCACAGCACGCCAGGCCTCCCTGTCCATCACCAACTCCCAGAGTTCACTCAAACTCATGTCCATCGAGTCGGTGATGAGGGGCAAATGGAGGCTGAGATACAGCTTGACCTCTTCTTGTCAAGCCTTAAGTCCAGAATCTGGGGTGTGTCTACCTAACTGGGGGTTCTTTTTCTAAATCCTACAAAGGCACAGTATAAGATAATAATGACTCAGAGTGAAAGGAAGGAGATCAATGAGCAGGCTGTTGAAATAGTTGTGGTGATAAGAAAACAATTGATTGAGGCCAGATCATCAGTGGAAACCATTAAACTATTAGGGTCAAACATTCATGGTGACCTGGACACTTGATTAATGCCAAAGCATTGCCTAGCAGATTCCCTCTTGCAAGGTGCAAATGTCACTTGCAAATGGAGGTATCAGGATGTTTCCACATGACCCATCAATCTTAGCATCTCTAATGGTGGGCCAATCAGACATTATGTGCCTCCTGATGAAAAGCAATATGAGCATACAGCTTTATGTGTAACAACTGTATTCATTTGCTACATCTTCCATAACAAAATACCACAGATTCAGAATTTGCTCTGTCTCCATT
Source organism: Moschus berezovskii (assembly GCF_049115385.1). Classification (NCBI taxonomy): domain Eukaryota; kingdom Metazoa; phylum Chordata; class Mammalia; order Artiodactyla; family Moschidae; genus Moschus; species Moschus berezovskii. Next base: position 127,459,810 of record NC_142488.1, on the reverse strand, counting down.
CTGGAGGCTAGAAGTCTAAAAACCAAGGTGTCAAAGGAGTTGGTTTCTCCTGAGGCCTCTCTCCTTGGCTTGCAAATGGCTGCCTTCTTGCTGCATCCTCACATGTTCTTCCAGGTATCTTGCTGTTAGTTGCACTCTCCTCTTCTTATAAGGACACCAGTCATATTGGATTAAGGCCCACCCAATGACATCATTTTAACTTAGTTATCCATTTAGAGGGCCAATCTCAAAATATAGTCATATTCTGAGGTACTAGATATTAGAACTTCAACATATAAATTTCAGGACACAATTCAGTCCATAACAAGAATCCCATAATAAGGACTCTCACCTAAAATGTTTAATTTGAATCTGCAGAAGTTTTTTAGATCTAAATCCCAGTTTACAGAAAATGGTTATGGCAGAAGAACAAGTTACAAAAACACCATAGGCAGCAATCAGTAAAATTCAGACCAGTGAAACATTCTATAGAGCAACTGGCTAGCTCTATCAAAAAAAAACCACCTCAGAATTTTAAAAGGTAGAGGTTATCATGGAGCTAATATTCTGGAATAAAGGAAATTACAAATGTAATACATGGTCTTTGATGAGATATTCCTAGTTTGATCACATTTCGAAGCTGTTTTGGGGACAACTGGGGAAACTTGAATATGAATCAAGTATTAAATGTTATTAAGAAATTACTGGTCATTTGTTAGATGTGATAATACTATTATGTTTATGTAGGAAAATAATTTTAATTCTTAGAGATTTGTATTGAGGTATTTATGTTGGTAATTTAGATGAAATACTTTATAAAATAGCTAATATTTAATAGTTAATATTTTACCTATATAAAATATAGGTAATATTTTACAAATATGCAAAATATTAAGAATGATTAAATCTAGTGATCCATACATGGGTATTCATTATACTAGTCTATCTTTCTGAGTTCTTTAAAGTTTTCACAAGAAAACGTTAAACATGAGATTTGCCCTAAATGGGGAAAAGAAAGAAAAAAGTGCAAGTGACAGATAATGATGGCCTGAACTAGGATAAAGGAGTACGTCAAGGTTGTATATTGTCACCTTGCTTATTTAACTTATATGCAGAGTACATCATGAGGAACGCTGGGCTGGAAGAAGCACAAGCTGGAATCATGATTGCTGGGAGAAATATCAATAACCTCAGATATGCAGATGACACTACCCTTATGGCAGAAAGTGAAGAGGAACTCAAAAGCCTCTTGATGAAAGTGAAAGAGGAGAGTGAAAAGGTTGGCTTGAAGCTCAACATTCAGAAAACAAAGATCATGGCATCTGGTCCCATCACTTCATGGGAAATAGATGGGGAAACAGTGGAAACAGTGTCAGACTTTATTTTGGGGGGCTCCAAAATCACTGCAGATGCTGATTTCAGCCATGAAATTAAAAGATGCTTACTCCTTGGAAGGAAAGTTATGACCAACCTTGATAGTATATTAAAAAGCAGAGACATTACTTTGCCAACCAAGGTCCGTCTAGTCAAGGCAATGGTTTTTCCAGTGGTCATGTATGGATGTGAGAGTTGGACTGTGAAGAAAGCTGATCGCTGAAGAATCGATGCTTTTGAACTGTGGTGTTGGAGAAGACTCTTGAGAGTCCCTTATACTGCAAAGAGATCCAACCAGTCCATTCTAAAGGAGATCAATCCTGGGTGTTCATTGGAAAGACTGATGCTAAAGCTGAAACTGCAATACTTTGGCCACCTCATGCGACGAGTTGACTCACTGGAAAAGACTCTGATGCTGGGAAAGGTTGGGGGCGGGAGGAGAAGGGGACAACAGAGAATGAGATGGCTGGATGGCATCACCGACTCTGTGGACATGAGTTTGAGTGTACTCCGGGAGTTGGTGATGGACAGGGATGCCTGGCGTGCTGTGATTCATGGGGTCGCGGAGAGTCGGACACGACTGAGCAACTGAACTGAACTGAACTGAACTAGGATGACAGTAAGGATGGAAGCAAATGAATAAATTCAAGTCATTAAATGCATGAAGGAAATGAGTACAATTTGAAGACTTATCTGAACGTGGGAAGTAAGAGAGAAGGGAGGTATCAGGGCAGTTGAATGAACTGAGAAATAGCACAGGGAAGAAACTGGTTTGGGAAGATGAGTTCAATTAAGGATATGTCCGATTCAAAGTAACTTTGAGGGTTTCCCTGGTGGCTCAGTGGTGAAGAATCTGCCTGACAATTCCATCCCTAATCTGGGAAGATCCCACATGCCATGGAGCAACTAAGCCCATACACACAACTACTAAGCCTGTGTCCTAGAGCCTGTGCTCTGCAACAAGAGAAGACATCGCAATAAGAAACTCATGTACCACAACTAGAGAGTAGCCTCTGCTCACCACAAATAGAGAAAAACCCAAGCTGCAACAAAAATCCAGCACAGCCAAAATAAATAGATAAATAAACATTTTTTTAAAATTACCTTTGAGATGCAAGTGAATATATTCAACCTGAAAGTCAGAGGAAACGTCTGAGCTGGAGATAGAAATGTGAGAATTGTTACCATAGAGCAAGTAATCAATACTTGGGGGTGGGTGGAAGAATTGTTTAAGGAGAGGGTATAAGGTAAGGAGAAAAACAATAATAAAACATAGAAATAATAGAAATTTCCACTATGAGCTAAGTAGAAGAAATCATGGTTAATTCAGTTCAGTTCAGTCGCTCAGTCGTGTCTGACTCTTTGTGACCCCATGAATCACAGCACGCCAGGCCTCCCTGTCCATCACCAACTCCCGGAGTTCACCCAAATTCATGTCCATAGAGTCGGTGATGCCATCCAACCATCCCATTCTCTGTAGTCCCCGTCTCCTCCCACCCCCAATCCCTCCCAGCATCAGAGTCTTTTCCAGTGAGTCAACTCGTCACATGAGGTGGCCAAAGTATTGCAGTTTCAGCTTTAGCATCAGTCCGTCCAAAGAACACCCAGGATTCATAGCCTCTAGAATGGACTGGTTGGATCTCCTTGCAGTCCAAGGGACTCTCAAGAGTCTTCTCCAGCACTACAGTTCAAAAGCATCAATTCTTCGGTGATCAGCCTTCTTCATAGTCCAACTCTCACATCCATACATGACCATGGGAAAAACCATAGCCTTGACTAGACGGACCTTGGTTGGCAAAGTAATGTCTCTGCTTTTTAATATACTATCTAGGTTAATTAGACAGACATATCTTGATAATCTATTGAAAATGAAAGTTTCTCAGTCATGTCTGACTCTTTGTGAACCCATGGACTGTAGTTCATGGTATTCTCCAGGCCAGAATACTGGAGTGGGTAGCCCATCTTCCCAACCCAGGGATTGAACCCAGGTATCCTGTACTGCAGGCGGATTCTTTACCAGCTGAGCCACAAGGGAAGCCCAAGAATACTGGAGTGGGTAGCCTATCCCTTCTCCAGCAGATCTTCCCACCCCAGGAATCGAACCGGGGTCTCCTGCATTGCAGGCAGATTCTTTACCAACTGAGTTATCAGGGAAGCCCAGGAATCTATTATCTGCTAAGTAATAGGCTTACAAAGATGAAAAAAAACATTGCCTCTGCTCTTGAGGAGGTATATGTCTTGTTGTTCAGTTGCTAAGTCCTGTCTGATTTCTTTGTGACCCCATGGACTGCACCATGCCAGGCTCCTCTGTCCTACAATATTTCCTGGAGTCTGCTCAAACTCATGTCCATTGGGTCGGTGATGCCATCCAACCATCTCATCCTCTGTCACCCTCTTCTCCTCTTGCCCTCAATCTTTCCCAGCATCAGGGTCTTTTCCAATGAGTCGGCTCTTTGCATCAGGTGGCCAAAGTATTAGAGGTTCAGCTTCAGCATCAGTCTTTCCAATGAATATTCAGGATTGATTTCCTTTGGGATTGATTGGTTTGATCTTACAGTCCAAGGGACTCTCAAGAGTCTTCTCCAGCACCACAATTCCAAAGCATAGTCCAGGAGAAAAATATGAATAGCCATCTAAGAACACAGGGGATGTGCAAAAGATACATGGAAGTGTGGTTAATTTTGCAGAGAGTCATCTTAAAAACTAGAAATTCCCAATCAATCAAAAGTAGATCCTATCTAGTTATTTGAAGGTACATTTGAGTTAATTTTGAATAAATGGATTCATAGAATGCTAAAAATACTTTCACTAAATTCATATAAGTGGAGTTTTCTTTCTTAGCACGTTATAGTCATTAAATGACATTTAATTGTGTCATTAGTAAATCTATAAAATGCATCAATCCACAACATAAATAAAAGCACCTAAAAGAAGGAAACCTATTTGCCTTACAAGAAATATTCCTAATCAGTGCATTCTTAGAGCACTTCTGGAGTCATTGTTACATGTCAGGCCTTGTGTTGGTCATATTTTCACACATTATCTCACTAAATCTTCAGAACAATGAGTCTAACAGGTTGTGACATCGATTTTCCCAAAGAGGCAACTATGGCTCTGAGAGGTGAATAGGCTTTCCCAGGGCACAGCCAAGGCTATAAGAAACCTCTTCCTACCAAACCTAAACTACACTAGAGAAATATGTTGTTTAAAGAAACCCTGTGGCAACTCTTTTTAGGGAAAGAATAACTTACTATGTCATCAATCATCCCCTAAGTTCCCCCATTTTGTAAAGTTTGAGTTTGGATACAGCAGGTTTCCTTTAAGAAACAGCCACCTATAGTTTAGAGGTCTTTCAAGAAGTAAATTGTCTTCTGAAATTGCTCTTTACTATTAAAACTACATGATTAAACAACCCAACACAACTCTTATTCATGGAAAATGGTGGTGCCACCAGTGCACAGATTATACGTTTAGTAAATGTAGTTGAAACTTTCTCCTGGTTTTCAAAATAACTAACTATGATTTGTGTAATATTGACCTTTAAAAAAGTATTTATAGCCACCTCCTAAGTTATGTCTAAGCTTTAAAAGGGCACTGTTTTTATACCTCATGAATCAGAATTCATGTAACATCATTAAATTTTCTAATCCTTTAAAATGCTTGTTAATAAGTTTTAAGGGCATGAGCTATTTTCCCTCCTTTAGGCAATCAAAGAATAGTCAAAAGTAAAGTTTATGGGGTTAACAGTGAACAGCATTCACAGAGATGAACACCAGTGTGGATATTTTCCATCTCAATGATGAAGAGTTTTTTAACTGGCTATCTCGGATTGTACCTATTCTATCCATGGAATATGGTAAAGAAACAAAAGTATTTTTGAAACTAGATCAGGAGAACAAAAATATGTAACAGATCTAATCAGAACTGTCTGAGAGTAGAGATCAGCTTGCTTTCAATTTTTTCAGGAATTTAGTGCTTTTTTCATGTACTATGGAGACAATTTAGGGTTTTAAACAATTTCGGGTTTGTTTTCTTGTTTTCAATACACTGACCTCCAATCATCATCAACATGCTGGTCTCCTCACATCTTCCCTATTCAACATATGAACTTCTTTTGGAATGCTGGGAACAAAGCAGATTTATGAGACTAATGTAGTTAACATTTCAAGACCCATCACTGAGAGGGGCTGTACAATGCATTCATGTGGTCATGTGTTATTGCAAAATTTATAAAAGTAAGGTATTTTTTTATTATTCTTCTTATAAATCTAACCCCCTCCCCAAATTATAAATGCTTTAGGCACCACAAAACCTGGCTCCCTCTCTGGTCAGGAAACTGTAAATGATCATTCATGCAGTATAAAAATGTACCTTATGTCTCGAAGGCCTTTTCCAAGCCAGCTATACAGAGGTCAGGTCAAACCACAAAGGACTTTCTTTTTTTGTTTGCTTCTTTCTCATTTTTAAAACTGAAGTGTAGTTGATTTACAATGTGCTAGTTTCAGATGTACAGCAAAGTGATTCATATATATAATATTTATATTCACTAACGAGTTGACTCACTGGAAAAGACTCTGATGCTGGGAAGGATTGGGGGCGGGAGGAGAAGGGGACAACAGAGAATGAGATGGCTGGATGGCATCACCTACTCGATGGATATGAGTTTGAGTGAACTGCGGGAGTTGGTGATGGACAGGGAGGCCTGGCGTGCTGTGATTCACGGGGTCGCAAAGAGTCAGACACGACTGAGCAACTGAACTGAACTGAAAGACCTTTTTAATCAGAATTTTAAACCTGCCAGAGAACCTTGGAAAATAATACTTAGAAGATAAAGTCTATAATGGTTCCACATTTTCTTTGAACCTTCTAATAGTCCCAATATATCTTGGATTTAAAAAAGCCAATGATCATATGTATCCTTGACTTCCAAATGTGTTGAACTCAACTTTTACTCTAGAAGAAAACAAACTAAGACTGAAAAACATATCCCTACTATGGAGCACATCATTTACCAGCCCATGGACTGGGCTCCTGTTCTTTCACGGTGCTTTGGCATGTCTGTGGTGCTGGGGTGGATATGAGTGAAAAGAAGAAACTCCACAGTTTTGTCAACTTCTGTTTTGAAGCAAGTAATGTTCTTTCCCGAAAGGAACTTGAGTAGTTCACAACATGAATTCCAACTTACATAAGCAAATGAAAGGAACACAAGCATTCTTTCTGTCTTGATTTTATTGCCCTTAAACAGGAGGAGGGCTCAGGGAGGCACCATCTGACATGTATTTGGATATATTCTGAGGCAAATTGTTCCTGGAGTTTTCCCACTGGCCACCAGTTGTCATTTTTATACGATACATACTCAGACTTGCAAACTCATAATTATTATTTTCCAGCTGCAAATATCAGATCCTTAATGAAGGAAATTTAGTACCTGGCACAGGAAATCAGTCCTGAATATTAATTGGAAGGACTGATGCTGAAGCTGAAACTCTAATACTTTGGCTACCTGATGCGGAGAACTGACTCATTAGAAAAGACCCTGATGCTGGAAAAGATTGAAGGCAGGAGGAGAAGGGGACGACAGAGGATGAGATGGTTGGATAGCATCACCAACTCAATGGACAGGAGTTTGAGTAAGCTCTGGGAGTTGGTGATGGACAGGGAAGCCTGGTGTGCTGCAGTCCATGGGGTCGCAAAAAGTTGACACGACTGAGCAACTGAAGTGAACCGAACTGACAGTACATAGAAAGTATTCAATGTTTGTTGAAAGAAATGAGAGTTTGATTGTTTGATGTGAGCTCTGACTATATATCTATCAATATACATTTTCTCTCTGCATTCATACACACACACACACACACACACACACACACACACACACACACATGTCCCTCTCAGCTATCTATAACTATAGCTCAGTCTTTAAATGCCAACTGGCCTGGGCCCTCAGGTTTCAAACATCCCAGTTGTCCAGTTCAGATCCCAAGTCCTAGAAAATTTCTGACTGGGTGGCCCTTGTCTGAGGCTTGGCCAAGATTCTTCCAGTTCTTGGCTACATCCTGTCTCTCATCTATAATTTCTAAATACAACATTTTAAAATACAAAATAAAGTCACAACACAAAAAGTATAAGTCATGAGCTCATCAGACTTTAAAAGAAATACTCTGAGCATGATACATCATCAACATGTCCAATTTCACAGTACTGCTTGTAAAATCTTGTCTTTCAGTACATTTTCCCTACTCCTGAGGTGGTAGGAAAACATTTTTCAAGAGACAATAGCAAAGGCAAAAAAAATGTCAGCCAGATATATATCCCACCAATCACATTGCAGTGAGCCAAACATAGGGATGGACCCAATCAGCCTCTTCTTCCTCATGCAGTGAGCACTCCAGCCAGAGTCCATCCTGCAGCACTTCCCTCTCTTTCAATTTATCTCCCAGAGTTTAGCCAACTACACTCAATCCTTAGAGCATTTCAACAGCAGACAGTGCACAAACTGTGTCATCACAATCCTAAGCTTTCAAACGTGCTCAGGAACAGCAGACTGTCTCTGGCTCTGGGCACCAAATGACAGTTCTCCTTGAAGCCTGAACTAGGTACTGAATTTCTGTCATTAAGTATCTGATACTTACAACCAGAAAAATATGGGATATACAAAAAATCCATACTAACAGATGGTTAATGAGAAACTTCCTTCAGGAGAGAAAGGAATACCTTTTTAGTACTGTCTTCTATGTTGATTTATATATGCTTTAGAAAGCTTTAAGGTAATAGATATGTAATTTATAGTCGAATAAAAATTATGGTTTATGCCATTTCTAAATGCAAGTGGGCTATTGGCGTCTAGATAATATTTTTGTCTATCCAACAAAGGAACTGTGCTAAGCCCTGAGAATATAGTGGTGAAAAAGACATATTCCCTGCCCTCAGGGACTTAGGTCTTTAGGGTGATGGGCAGAGAAACAAGTCATGCCAATTTACCAGTACAGGCAGACAGAGGAATGAATGACCCCAGGGTACTATGTGAGCATAGAGAGGTACTTAATCCCGTCTCAAGTGGCCAGGAAGGGATAGCTAAACTGAGATTCGAAAAGTGATTAAAAGCTACCAGGTAAAGGAGGGAGTGAGAGTGCCAAAATGATTTAATTCAGGGACATGAAAAACCCTGATACAAGAGAGGGCTGATGTACTGAGACATGAACTGGAGAAGTTAAGCAGTTTGGGCTTTACCCAGAGGGTAAAGAAAAGCCATCAAATCTGCATTTATATGATATATATGCATTTATATATATAATATATATTTAATATATATAAATAATATATAAAATATATATTATAATTATAATATATATTAAAATATAATACAATTTATTTATATATAATGATACAATATATAATAATATAATTGATATAATATATATAATCTGCATAATATAATCAGTATTTCAGGAATATCATTCTGTCTATATTATATGACAGAGAAATGCAGAGGAGTCTAGAGAAGAAGCAGAGTGATCAGCAAGGGGGTTAATACAATAGCTCAGCTGGGAAATGAAGATAAAATGTAACAGTGGCAGTGGGGGATCAAGTGAAGTATCTAGAGAGGTGTGAAAGGGCTTCCCTCATAGCCTAGTCGGTAAAGAATCTGCCTGCAATGCAGGAGACCGGGGTTCATTTCCTGGGTCGGGAAGATCCCCTGGTGAATGAAATGGTAACCCTCTCCAGTATTCTTGCCTGGAGAAACCCATGGACAGAGGAGCCTGGCAGGCTATACAGTCCATGGGGTTGCAAGAGTAGGATATGACTTAGCAACTAAAGAGAAGGAAAACAATAGCTAGTGTTTATTTTGTGCCAGGATCTGTAGCATGCACTTTACTTGAATTATCTCACTTGATTCACCAGCAACCCTACAAGGTGGTTACTGCAAAGGAAATTGAGGCCACAGAGATTAAGTAATGTATCCAAGATCCCTCAACAAGTAGCAGGTCCTGCCTCTTCAGTTAAAAACATCAAGACCAGTTGAATAGATAGACATGGCGAAGGAAGGGCCAGAGTCACATCTGACCCAAGGTTTCCGGTGTGGTCACCTGGGAACACAGGAATAGAAATTTGGAAAAACATAAGGGAGTCGGGTAATGCATTCAATTTTGTACATGCTGAGTTGGGTGTCAGATTTTCAGGGTGATTTAGCAAAATAGCTGAATATAGGGGCCTGAAACTCTATATGATGAAGCTACAGATTTGTTGGAGGATTATCAGTCATGGGAGAAGGAGAGATCACCCCAAGGAAGTATGTAGAATGACAATGTTATGGGAGTCCTAACTCACTCTGCTTGCTGCACGACAAGCCAATGCATCCGAGACAAGGTGCTGAGGCAAAGAAAATGACTTTATTTGGAAAGCAGCTGAATGAGAAGATGGCAGATGAGTGCCTCAAAACAACCATCTTATGGAGTTTGTATGCCAGGTTCTTTTATAGATCAGAGATGATGGGAGGTGAGGAAGCAAAGTAAAAAGCCCATTAATCTTGCAAATATTCTAGAATAGCAAGCCTCAGGCAGGGGATGAGTTAATTTCTTCCTTCCTGCCATCCACAGGTGCACTGCATTCTGAACAAAGGCACTTTAACAGTCAGGCAGAGGGGTAGGGTGCTTTTAAGCAAGCCATTATGTATGATTATAATAACAAAAGCAGCAAAATGTAAGCCAAAGGAACAATTCCATCATGGGGTCAGAATTGGCTTCTTCCCTGAAAAGAAGAGGCCTAAACAGATTCCCAAGAAGCACAGACATTTATGGGGCAACCAGAGGAAGAAGTCTATGCAAAAACAAGAAAGAAGAGACAAAGGAAGAAACCCAGAGAGGGTGGTGTTATGGAAGCCAAGGGAAAGAGTATTTCCAGGAGGAAGCAGTCATGCCTCACTGAGGCTACAGACAGACAAGTAAGATGCAGATCAAACACATCCACATCCATTATCAACAATGAGGCTGTCGGTAACCTTGATGAACATCACCAGGGAAGGGTGATAAAAGAGGAGACCAGAGTGGGTGATAACTCTTTCAGGAAGTTTGGTGGTGAGAGGGGAGAAAGTGCTAAGGTGTATATTGTCTCATTTGATCCTCACAACCACCTTATGACATAGGCCCTAGTATTTTACAAATAAGAAAATGAGGCAGAGAGAGGTTAAATAGCTTTTCCAGGGTTACCCAACTAGTATGTGACAGAGTCAGGACTTGAGCACAGGCAGTCTGGCTCCTGACCCTGTGTGATGATCATCATAATAATGTTAGAGCTACTGTTTATTGAGCATTCTTCCTGTTTCACACTTTGTGCTGTGTATGCCACACATATTATGTCATTTCATCATGACAACAGCACTGTGACATAGATACTTATTACTTTCCCCCATTCTACACATAAGGAAAATGAGGCTCAGAATTATCTCCAATAACATGTTTTCTATAGGAAAACTAGCCCTGACTTCTCCATTCTAATTTATAGAACCTATTTCTGGAACATAACATCTAACTCAAGTACTTGGATATTTACATCTGCAATGTAGATATTTCTAATTTGCCTTTCAAGTGATGTTCTTTTAAGTGGCCAATTGGTAAAGTATGTTACCTGACTAAGAAGGCAAAAGAAGAGGAAATGGGCTTTAATGGTAGAACAATGGCTAACAGTAATGTTATAGTTGTATAGTACTTTAATGTTTAACAAGAAACTCTAACATATAATATTTTATTTGATCCTCCCCAAAGAAGAGTTTCCTGAATATGAAAGTTCTAAGACCCTAGAATACAATACCTAAGGGAAACCCCACCTCAGGAGGCTTGCTGTTGTTATTTTATCAGGAACAAACAGCTATTGTGTCTGTGAGGGTGAAAAACAGTTTCCTCTGGAGGCAGAGGGATGGTCTAGTTTAGAGTAGACTCTAAATCATTTATAGTCTTTGAAAACTTATGAGAACATTGAATTCATCTCCATATTCTAAGGCAGAGATTCCTAATCTTCTGGGCACTAGTGTACCTGATTTTCAATCCCACCTACCTTGGTCCTAAAGGTATTATAGGGCATATTTTTAATAACAGTAATTAAAATAAATTTTATTTTAAAAATGGTAAGGTCATCTAAGATTACTGGAGCTATCTAGTGTGTCACAAGAAAATGGTTGGAACTTGGGCTGAAACTTCAATCCTATACCTAAAAACATTACCATCTGAATGATGAATAAAGGCATCTGGTCCCATCACTTCATGGGAAATAGATGGAGAAACAGTGGAAACAGTGTCAGACTTTATTTTTTTCCGCTCCAAAATCACTGCGGATGCTGATTGCAGCCATGAAATTAAAAGACGCTTACTCCTTGGAAGGAAAGTTATAACCAACCTAGACAGCATATTAAAAAGCAGAGACATTACTTTGCCAACCAAGGTCCATCTAGTCAAGGCTATGGTTTTACCCATGGTCATGTATGGATGTGAGAGTTGGACTGTGAAGAAAGCTGAGCGCCGAAGAATTGATGCTTTTGAACTGTGGTGTTGGAGAAGACTCTTGAGAGTCCCTTGGACTGCAAGGAGATTCAACCAGTCCATCCTAAAAGAGATCAGTCCTGGGTGGTCATTGGAAGGACTGATGCTGAAGGTGAAACTCCAATACTTTGGCCACCTCATGCGATGAGTTGACTCACTGGAAAAGACTGATACTGGGAGGGATTGGGGGTAGAAGGAGAAGCAGATGACAGAGAATGAGATGGCTTGGATGGCATCACCGACTCAATGGACATGAGTTTGAGTGAACTCCGGGAGTTGGTGATGGACAGGGAGGCCTGGCGTGCTGTGATTCATGGGGTCGCAAAGAGTCTGACACGACTGAGTGACTGAACTGAACTGAACTGAAAATGGGATAAAATTAACTTATTCAACATACATTTACCAAGTGCCTCCCTATGCACAAGTCATTGTGCTAAGTACTGAAGTCCTCAAAGATCACTGTGGGAGCTTCCCTGGTGGTCCAGTGGTTAGGACCTCATGTTTTCACTGCTGAGGGCCTGGGTTTGATCCCTGGTCAGGGAACTAGGATCACATAAGCCACGTGGCATGGTAAAAAAATAAAGTATTATTCCCAGCTTCCTCAAAAAAAAAAAAGAAAGAAAAGATGGTTGTGTTAGAGTATACTAACTTGTATAGCTGTAACAAATAATTCCCAAATCTCAGTGACTTAACACACTAAAAGCATATTTCTCTTTTGTGAGAAGTCCAGTTTACATGTTCCTGACATCTCTCCAGGATAGCTCTCTTCCCAATGGAGACTCAGGGATCCAGGCTCTTTGCATCTCCTGCTTTCACCATCCTCTGTGACCTCACCCTTCCATTGGATACTCAGCAACTGGTTGGCAACAAGGGAAGAGAGGATAAGCAGAGAAACCCATGGGATGTTTCCAGAGTCAGACCTCAAAGTGGCACACAGTGCTTTCACCCACATTACATGGACCAGCACTCAGTCACCTAGCCCTAACCTGACTTTCAAGGAAGCTAGAAAATGAATCTTCCTATATGTCCAATTAAAAAAAATGGATTTGGTGAATACCTAGCCACTCTCTACCTCAATCACATAATCCATTGTTTATCAAACTTCAATTATTCCCAAATCACCTTTGTGATTTTTGCTATATGTATATCATCTGCATTATTATTTAACTAGTGTTTTTCTAGAAATTGACTCACTTTTTAAATAATTAAATACAATTATTTATTTATTTTAATGATGTAAAGCAGTTTTTATTTAATGTTTATTTGGATTTTTCCCCCTGAGAATTACTACTTCTTTTGTTTATCCTTTATCTTATTGCACTGTTATTCTTTAAACATTTTGAATAGAAAAATGTTATGAATTGCTGTCTAATATATATTTATAATATATCATATCATTAAAAATTTTTATTTTATATTGGAGGATAGTTGATTTATGAGGCCTGTTAGTTTCAGGTGTATAGCAAAGTGATTTAATTATACATATATGTATATCTTTTCTTTTTTTTTTCATGTAACATTCTTTTTCAGATTCTTTTCCAATATATTATTACAGAGTATTGAGTAGAGCTCTGTGTGCTAAACAGTAGATCCTTGTTGATTAACGTGGTCACTATAGACAGTGGAAAAGTAGTCTCTTCCCATAAATAGAATGTAGCCATAGAAATTAATACAATCACAAAACCCTCTTAATTTAGCTAAGGACCACTTCTTACTAGAGGCACTGAACTGAGGTTTGCTTTGCTGTTGTTCAGTCACTAAAGAGTGTCTGACTCTTTGTGACCCCACGGACTACAGCACCCTAGGAGTCCATGTCCTTCACTATCTCCCTGAGTTTGCTCAAACTCATGTCCATTGAGTCGGTGATGTTATCTAACCATTTCATCCTCTGTCACCCCCTTCCCTCTTGCCCTCAATCTTTCCCAGCATCAGGGTCTTTCCAATGGGATGTCTCTTCACATCAGGTGGCCAAAGCATTGGAGTTTCAGCTTCAGCATCAGTCTTTCAAAAGAATAGTCAGGGTTGATTTCTTTTAGGATGGACTGGTTGGATCTCCTTGCAGTCCAAAGGATTTTCAAGAGTCTTCTCCAGCACCACAGTTCGAAAGCATCAGTTCATCGGTGCTCAGCTGTCTAAGGCCCAACTCACATCCCTACATAACTACTTGAAAAACCACAGCTTTGACTATAGGGACCTTTGTCAGTAAAGTGGTGTCTCTGGTTTTTAATATGCTGTCTAGGTTTGCATAGCGTTTCTTCCAAGGAGCAAGCATCTTAATTTCATAGCTGCAGTCACCATCTGCAATGATTTTGGAGCCCAAGAAAATAAAGTTTGTCACTGTTTCCACTGCTTCCCTATCTATTTGCCATGAAGTGATGGGACCAGATTCCATGATCTTAGTTTTTTGAATGCTGAGTTTTAAGCCAGTTTAAAACTTCTTTCACCTTCATCAATAGGCTCTTTACTTCTTCTTTGTTTTCCACCATCAGAGTGGTATCATCTACATATCTGAGGTTGTTAATATTTCTCCTGGCAATCCTGATTCCAGCTTGTGATTCATCCAGCCCTGCATTTCGCATAATATACTCTGCATATAAGTTAAATAAGCAGGGTGACAGTATATAACCTGGACGTAGTCCTTTCCCAATTTTGAACTAGTCCATTGTCCCATGCCTGGTTCTAACTGTTGCTTCTTGACCTGCATATGGTCTGGCATTCCCATCTCTTGAAGAATGTTCCACAGTTTGTTGTGATCCACACAGTCAAAGGCTTTAGCATAGTCAATAAAGCAGATGTTTTTCTGGAATTCCCTTGCTTTTTCTATGATCTAACAGATGTTGGCAATTTGATCTTTGGTTCCTCTGCCTGTCTAAATACAGCTTGTTCATCTGGAAATTCTCAGTTCGCATACTACAGAAGCCTAGCTTGAAGGATTTTGAGCATTACCTTGCTAGAATGTGAAATGAGTGTAGTTGTATGGTAATTTGAACATTCTTTGGGATTGGAATGAAAAGTGACATTTTAGAGTCCTCATTGGAAAACTACTGAGTTTTCCAAATTTTCTGGCATGTTCAGTGCAACACCTTACCAGTATATTCTTTTAGGATTTGAAATAGCTCAGCTGGAATTCTATCACCTCCACTAGCTTTGTTCATAGTAATGCTTCCTAAGGCCGACTTGACTTCACACTCCAGGATTTCTAGCTCTAGGTGAATGCCCACAGCATTTTGGTTATCCGGGTCATTAAGACTTTTTTGTATAGTTCTGAAAAGAAATGCAAAAAAGCAAAATGGCTGTCTGAGGAGGCCTTACAAACAGCTGTGAAAAGAAGAAAAGTGAAAAGCAAATGAGAAAAGGAAAGATATAAGCATCTGAATGCAGAGTTCCAAAGAATAGCAAGGAGAGAAAAGAAAGCCTTCCTCAGTGATCAATGCAAAGAAATAGAGAAAAACAACAGAATAGAAAAAACAAGAGATCTTTTCAAGAAAATTAGAGATAGCAAGGGAACATTTCATGCAAAGACGGGCTCGATAAACGACAGAAATGGTATGGACTTAACAGAAGCAGAAGATATTAAGAAGAGGTGGCAAGAATACACAGAAGAACTGTACAAAAAAGATCTTCACGACGAAGATAATCACAATGGTGTGATCACTCACCTGGAACCAGACATCTTGTAATGTGAGGTCAAGTGGGCCTTAGAGAGCATCATTATGAACAAAGCTAGTGGAGGTGATGGAATTCCAATTGAGCTATTTCAAATCCTGAAAGATGATGCTGTGAAAGTGCTGCACTCAATATGCCAGCAAATTGGGAAAACTCAGCAGTGGCCACAGGACTGGAAAAGGTCAGTCTTCATTCCAATCCCAAAGAAAGGCAATGCCAAAGAATGCTCCAACTACCGCACAATTGCACTCATCTCACACGCTAGTAAATTCATGCTCAAAATTCTCCAAGCCAGGCTTCAGCAATATGTGAACCATGAACTCCCAGATGTTCAAGCAGGTTTTAGAAAAGGCAGAAGCACCAGAGATCAAATTGCCAACATCCGCTGGATCATGGAGAAAGCAAGAGAGTTCCAGAAAAACATCTATTTCTGCTTCATTGACTATACCAAAGCCTTTGACTGTGTGGATCACAATAAATTGTGGAACATTCTGAAAGAGATGGGAATACCAGACCACCTGACCTGCCTCTTGAGAAACCTGTATGCAGGTCAGGAAGCAACAGTTTGTACTGGACATGGAACAACAGACTGGTTCCAAATAGGAAAAGGAGTATGTCAAGGTTGTATATTGTCACCCTGCTTATTTAATTTATATGCAGAGTACATCATGAGGAACGCTGGGCTAGAAGAAGCACAAGCTGGAATCAAGATTGCTGGGAGAAATATCAAGAACCTCAGATATGCAGATGACACCACCCTTATGGCAGAAAGTGAAGAGGAATTCAAAAGCCTCTTGATGAAAGTGAAAGAGGAGAGTGAAAAGGTTGGCTTGAAGCTCAACATTCAGAAAATGAAGATCATGGCATCTGGTCCCATCACTTCATGGGAAATAGATGGGGAAACAGTGGAAACAGTGTCAGACTTTATTTTTTTGGGCTCCAAAATCACTGCAGATGCTGATTGCAGCCATGAAATTAAAAGACGCTTTCTCCTTGGAAGGAAAGTTATGACCAACCTAGATAGCATTTAAAAAGCAGAGACATTACTTTGCCAACCAAGGTCTGTCTAGTCAAGGCTATGGTTTTTCCCGTGGTCATGTATGGATGTGAGAGTTGGACTGTGAAGAAAGCTGATTGCCGAAGAATTGATGCTTTTGAACTATGGTGTTGGAGAAGACTCTTGAGAGTCCCTTGGACTGCAAGGAGATCCAACCAGTCCATTCTAACGGAGATCAATCCTGGGTGTTCATTGGAAGGACTGATGCTAAAGGTGAAACTGCAATTCTTTGGCCACCTCATGCAACGAGTTGACTCACTGGAAAAGACTCTGATGCTGGGAGGGATTGGGGGTGGTGGGAGACGGGGACGACAGAGAATGTGATGGCTGGATGGCATCACCGACTCGATGGACATGAGTTTGAGTGAACTCCGGGAGTTGGTGATGGAAAGGGAGGCCTGGTGTGCTGTGATTCATGGGGTCGCAAAGAGTCGGACATGAATGAGCGACTGAACTGAACTGAACTGAACTGTGTATTCTTGCCACCTTTTCCTAATCTATTCTGCTTCTATTAGGTCCTTGCCATTTCTGTCCTATATTTAGCCCATACTTGCATGAAACGTTCCTTTGGTATCTCTTTCTTGAAGAGATCTCTAGTCTTTCCCATTCTATTGTTTTCCTCTATTTCTTTGCACTGATCACTGAGGAAGGCTTTCTTATCTCTCCTTGCTATTCTTTGGAACTCTGAATTCAAATGGGTATGTCTTTCCTTTTCTCCTTTGCTTTTCGCTTCTCTTCTTTTCACAGCTGTTTGTAAGGCCTCCCCAGACAGCCATTTTGCCTCCTTATATTTCTTTTTCTTGGGGATGGTTTTTGTTACTGTCTCCTGTACAAAATCATGAACCTCCATCCATAGTTCTTCAGGCACTCTGCTACTAGATCTAATCCCTTGAATCTATTTGTCACTTACACTGTATAATCATAAGGGATTTGATTTAGGTCATACCTAAATGGTCTAGTGATTTTCCCTACTTTCTTCAATTTAAGACTGAATTTTGCAATAAGGAGCTCATGATCGGCTCCAGGTCTTGTTTCTGCTGACTGTATAGAGCTTCTCCATCTTTGGCTGCAAAGAATATAATCAATTTGATTTCAGTATTGACCATCTGGTGATACCCACGTGTAGAGTCATCTCTTATGTCGTTGGAAGAGGGTGCTTGCTATGACCAGTGTGTTCTCTTGAGAAAACTCTGTTAGCCTTTGCCCTGATTCATTTTGTACACCAAGACCAAACTTACCTGTTACTCCAGGTATCTCTTGACTTTCTACTTTTGCATTCCAATTCCCTGTGATGGAATGGCAACCCACTTCATTATTCTTCCCTGGAAAGTCCCATGGACAGAGGAATCTGGCGGACTACAGTTCATGGGGTCACAAAAAGTCAGACATGACTGAGCCACTATAATGAAAAGGACATTTTTTTTGCTGTTAGTTCTAGAATGTCTTGTAGGTCTTCATAGAACCATTCAACTTTAGCTTCTTCAGCATTAGTGACTGGGGCATAGACTTGGATTACTGTGATATTCAGTGGTTTGCCTGGAAATGAACAGAGATCATTCTGCTGCTTTTCTGCACTCAAGCACTGCATTTTGGACTCTTTTGTTGACTATGAGGACTACTCCATTTCTTCTAAGGGATTCTTGCCCACAGTAATAGATATAATGGTCATCTGAATTAAATTCAACCATTCCTGTCAATTTTAGTTCACTGATTCCTAAAATGTCAGTGTTCACTCTTGCCATCTCCTGCTTGACCACGTACAATTTACTTTGATTCATGGACCTGAGATTCCAGGTTCCTATGCCAAAGTCTTTGACTGTGTGGATCACAATAAACTGCGGAAAATTCTGAAAGAGATGGGAATACCAGATCACCTGACCTGCCTCTTGAGAAACCTATATGCAGGTCAGGAAGCAACAGTTAGAACTGGACATGGAACAACAGACTGGTTCCAAATAGGAAAAGGAGTACGTCAAGGCTGTATATTGTCACCTTGCTTATTTAACTTATATGCAGAGTACATCATGAGGAACGCTGGGCTGGAAGAAGCACAAGCTGAAATCAAGATTGCTGGGAGAAATATCAATAACCTCAGATATGCAGATGACACCACCCTTATGGCAGAAAGTGAAGAGGAACTCAAAAGCCTCTTGATGAAAGTGAAAGAGGAGAGTGAAAAAGTTGGCTTGAAGCTCAACATTCAGAAAACTAAGATCATGGCATCTGGTCCCATCACTTCATGGGAAATACATGGGGAAACAGTGTCAGACTTTATTTTTCTGGGCTCCAAAATCACTGCAGATGCTGATTGCAGCCATGAAATTAAAAGATACTTACTCCTTGGAAGGAAAGTTATGACCAACCTAGATAGCATATTAAAAAGCAGAGACATTACTTTGCCAACAAAGGTCCGACTAGTCAAGGCTATGGTTTTTCCAGTGGTCATGTATGGATGTGATAGTTGGATTGTGAAGAAAGCTGAGCGCCAAAGAATTGATGCTTTTGAACTGTGGTGTTGGAGAAGACTCTTGAGAGTCCCTTGGACTGCAAGGAGATCCAACCAGTCCATCCTAAAGGAGATCAATCCTGGGTGGTTACTGGAAGGACTGATGCTGAAGGTGAAACTCCAATACTTTGGCCACCTCATGCGAAGAGTTGACTCATTGGAAAAGACCCTAATGCTAGGAGGGATTGGGGACAGGAGGAGAAGGGGATGATAGAGAATGAGATGGCTGGATGTCATCACTGACTTGACGGACATGCGTTTGAGTGAACTCCGGAAGTTGGTGATGGACAGGGAGGCCTGGTGTGCTGAGATTCATGGGGTCGCAAAGAGTCAGACATGACTGAGTGACTGAAATGAACTGATGCAGTATTGTTCTTTACAGCATCAGACTTTAGTTTACCACCAGACATATCCATAACTGAGGGTCGTTTACACTATTGCCCAGCCTCTTCATTCTTTCCAGAGCTATTTCTCCACTCTCTCCCAGTAGCATATTGGACATGTATTGACCTGGGTGGGGGTGCTCATCTCCCAGTGTCATTTTTGCCTTGTCATACTGTTCATGTTGTTAGTGAGGCAAGAATACTGGAGTTGTCTGCCATTCTCTTCTCCATTGAACCACATTTTGTCAGAACTCACCACCATGACCCATCTCTTTTGGGTGGCCCCACATGGCATGGCTCATAGCTTCATTGAGTTATACAAGGCTGTGTTCCATGTGTTCATTTTGGTTAGCTTTCTGTAATTGAGGTTTGTGCTCTCTTTGTTAAAAAGGGAGTTTAGCAAATGTTCTAAAGGAGTGTGTCAACTCCATAGAAACACTTAACTTAAACTTACTTATCAGAAGGATTGAAAGAGAATAGAAACACTAAATGACTAGAATTAATGGATAATAGTCCTAACATTATGAATATTCTTTCTTGGGAACTTTTTAAAATTTCCTTTTACTAATTGTGTACTTGGTAACAGAAAAATGTTTGGAATTGGACTTTCTACAACAAGACAACTGAATCCTTAGGTGAAATAATTGTGGTCTCACAGTTAACAACTGGTATGGCTAGAAGCAGAACAAAGGCCTACTGACATTGGATTCATAAACATTTTTATGAACTACGAGGATTATCACAATATATTTTATCTCTATTTGACTCAACTGAATTCTGAAATTGGTCACATATATGGGAATGCCAGGCCTCTATGATCACAGAGTGGCAGGGAAATCATGGTCAGTTTCTTTCTCTTTTTTTTTTTTTGCCAGAAAGCATGCTTTATTTTTAACAGTATGTTTTCCAAAAAATATAATTTTTAAAGGTGTATAGCAAGTTTAATGGTTGGCTTCTACAGAAAAGAATCACCAAAAAATGAAAAGAAATGAACTCAGAATAGTGTTGAAATTTCTAAAAAAAGAAAAGTAATTAGAAGGGGATTACTCATAGAATCTATTAAAATGCATTATAAGTCTGTCTATGATAATTAAGACAGTGTGGTACTGGCACATGTATTGACAGTCAAGTTGATTAACTAAAACATAATCCAGAAATAGATGTAAACACATATGGGAATTTCATATTTGATAAAGTTATTACTTATATCAGTGGGAAAAACATAAATTCATTAGTAAAACCTATTTGGACAACTGCATAGCCATAGGAAGAATAATTATCATAACTTCATGTGTGTGCTTATATATATGCTTGTAGATATATAGAATGTCTTTAAGAAAATACATAAGAAATTGATCACAGAGGTTGCTTCAAGAAAAGAATATAAAAATAAATAAATAAATAAAATGTTTTAAGAAAAGAAAGGGATACCAAGCAGTTGACATACAATATGCTTGTATTATTATTTAATAAATAATTTAAAAAACCCAATAAATATCATACAATAACACTGATGACTTCACATGACTAAACATCCCCAAGCAGCTTAGAATTTTTTTTTCTAGTATTCTAGTATTCTAACATTTTTCTAGTATTAGTAAAGTTTTGAAAATATTTTCTGTTTTTATTGTCTCTTTTGTTTACATCCGGAGACTTTATGCCTATGACTTGATTCTGAGATCATTGAGTCTCCCAAAGCAGCCTCCTCCTCTTCCTACTTGACACTCTGAAACACCGACTCCTGTTTCCAGGATCAGACAGTCCTTAGGCTAGGCCTAAATGCAAATTTTAGTAACATAGGAATTCATAACAGCCCTCATCCTATATTTCTCTAAATGATAAATATTGCCCAGTGACCCCAAAAAAGTATGGTTCCAGCATTTTGGAGCATCAAGAGGGCAGATGAACATTTTCTGAAATGGTATCAAAATTTTTCTATTAAAATGTTGATTTTTTTCAATCATGGGCAAGAGATCATCTAAATATTCTCAACTTTAGCTCATTTAGCTTTTGTAAATTGCACATTAGTTCAGTTCAGTTCACATTACACACCCCTAATTTATCAAAATACAGTAGCTCAAACATTTCTCATCTTTGGCCCTTTTATCACCACATTTTCCATGCTGTATCAAAACCTAACTAAATAGCTGTTGCCCCAGTGAAAATATGACTTCTCAAAAGCAGAGACTATATGATTCATCTCTGACTACTCAAGGCTTTAACACAGTGCCTAGAATATGGTAAATGTTCTATGAATGAATGAACAAATGGATGACTGAACAAGTGAAGGGTTTCTCTTCAACTGAACTGAGTCATAATAATGTATTCACAATGTAAATTTTCTCTCAACTAAACAAAATAATGCTATCCAGAGGTAGAAAATTAGGTGTGGAATTTGTAAAAAAGACATTTGCAAGTGTAATTGGACATTGATATTTACACTCTGGATTTCCTCTGATCTTGAGATCCTGGTTCTGGGCTTACTCACATTTAGTCCAAAGGGGGACAATTCCAGGAAGGCATTTGCTACAGCCCCAGCTGCTGAGCATACAAGGAAGAATCTGGTGATTCTTTACTTTCAGCATTCAGGGGATGAGAAAAGAGAGACACAGGAGCCACCTGGGCAAAGGTAAATGAATGAATACTAACTAACTCTCTCCAACCCAGCCAGTAGCAAGTTACCAGATGGGCCTTTAATTTAGCCCTTTGTCTTCCCTAGAAAGGCCAAGGCCATTGTGTTAGAAAAGAAGGCTCCTCTAGAAAGCCGTTCAAAAGCAGAGAAGGAAATTACAGGGGATAGAAGAGATGATATTTATTAAGGGAAAATAGTCTTCTCACAATGCAATGAAGGGACACTATGAGAAGGAAAAAATGCTTGAGGACAATTGGGTCATTTGACTGCATTTTTTTCTATAGATTAAAAACCCAGCTCAAAAGAAAACTGGGATATATTTGAAAGGTTAGGATCTTGTTCTCCTATTGATAAGATTTAATAACAACCATAGAGATAGCTTGGCGAAAGAGAAAACTAAATAAGGCCTGAAGGGAAGCACCTCACAGAACCAAACACCAAGAGGAGCCATCACAGGGTAGTAAAAATCAATGTTCAGTTAAGGTTTCCATATTTTCCTCTGGGGAGGAAAAAAGAAATTATTAATTAGTACTGGTTTGCTATTTGTTTTGAAAAAGAAGCAGTTTAAACATGAAAGACAATACATATAAGGCACTTAGCACAGTGCTTGAAACACAGCATGTGCTCAGTAGCAGTTAGCCATTTGTATTAATATTATAACATACATACTATATATATATATATATATATATATATATATATATATAGTATATAATACACAACACAGTATAAGGGGAGCTGACTCTGATTTCAGCTGCAATTAAAGGAGTGACCACTGGGCTATTATAGCTATAATAGGCTATTATACAACTGTAGTCCTGGCTCAGCCACTGTCTGTGTGACCTTGAGCAAGTCACTTCCCCTCCTGGGGACTCAGTCTCCCCATGGGTAAAAAGGGCTAAGTAATGCATAAGGTCCTTGCAAACTCCTGGATTCTATACAAACAACCTAAACAAATGTAAAGGTCTTCACTTTTACTTTCCCTCTTGGAAGCCCCAAAGGCTGTAGGAAGGGGTGCATCAGCTTGTCTGCCTTCCTGCACGGCATTCATCCTGCAGTCCGTTTAACAAAGGAAGGAGCAACCTGGGACAACAGACCTTGGGCTGCCATTCCTCCCATGAATCAGTTATCTCAGGAAGAACAGTCGCAGATCCATCTGAATTCCAAACAACAGCAACGTAAACAGCATTCATTGACCCTGAAGAATCTGGCTGGTGGGCCTAAGATTTCCTTTCCCCATGGAAAATGGACTCACTGGGAAGGAGGTTTCCTGTGCATATAAAGCTCTAACGTGTTAGCACAGAATGCTTTGGTCTAAATGTTGCTCTCTGAAGAATGAATATGGTTGAAGCAGGAAACACTCACTCATGTGCCTCCTGGAGGAGAAGAGGGACCCACAGGGCTCTGTCCTGGCTCTGATGCTAATTTACAGGGTCACCTTGGCTGTATTGCTTAAGCTCTCTGTAACAGTGTCCTAATTGGTACATGGAAAGGATAGCTTCTCTGCCAAACTCATAAGGAGGTTGTGAGACTGAAATGAAATAACATATGTGAAACTACTTTGAAGAGCATAACGGTTACACAAATGTATTCTCTCTCCACGTGTCTAGAATTCATGTGTATGGCTAATCCCATTAAGAAAGGAAGGGAGCTTCCCTGAATGTAATTACTCATTATTCTTGAACTAGCATTTGGTGCACAACATCATTACATTCTCTTTATCATTGACAATCAGATGATCACAATTTCACATAAACATTCACAGTCATTAAAAAAAGTTTTACTGCTCAAGGATTAAAGCAAGACCATTGCCATAGTGAAAAAACTCATTTAAATCTCTGTTTAAAGCTGCTTTAAACTCATCATGAAAAGAAACAGGCAATCTTTATTTCACAAAAGCAGCTGTGACACAAGGCAAAGTCTCACCAGGTAGTTAATGCAGAGTTTTAAGCAACTTGGGATACTCTGTCCTTTATGCAAAATTTCAGTTCAAGGCAAAGCTTTATTGAGGGTCTACTATATGCCAGACACCGTGATGGTATGTGGGACCAAATGGTAATAAGAAACAACCCCTGTGCTCAGAGGGGAAATTCTGCTACACAGGATAGTTCTAAGGCATCGTGTGATCCAAGGTAAAATAAGCTTGTGAAGTGGTAGTGAGCATCAGAGACCTGGGACAGGCAAGAATCACTGGGGCTCCCAGTGAAGCAGGCTCTTGATTAGAGACAGACCAGGATGAGGCTTTGCCTCTGGAACTGGGTCTTTGATGGTGGGGGCAGTGGGTGCGTGGCGCCATCTTACCTCTGCAGAAACTCTTCAGTCTGCAGCGGCAATATTTTGGAAGGCCAGCAGATAGGGGTGTTACTCTATGAAAACGGACTATGCTACCGACATTGAAGACTTCCTTCCAGAGCAGAAAGTTAGGAATTTTCTCTATTGAAGCCTGGGAAAATGGAGTAGTGAGAATATCCGAAGGTACAAGCCTTCTTATGAATAAAGCATTCACTTTGGCCACCCAATGCAAAGAACTGACTCAATGGAAAAGACCCTGATGCTGGGAAAGATTGAAGGCAGGAGGAGAGGGGACGACAGAGGATGAGATGGTTGGATGACATCACTGACATGAGTTTGGGTAAGCTTCGGGAGTTGGTGATGGACAGGGAAGCCTGGCGTGCTGCAGTCGGTGGGGTCGCAAAGAGTCAGACAAAATGAGTGACTGAATTGAAAGCATTTTAAATAACAAACCTGGCACAGTGTATCTGATTAAAAAAATCGAGTCTCATTATAAGTAGTATTAGAAGTTGAAATAAGATATTGCTTCTTATTCATTAATCCATTAACTTTTTCACCTCATCTATCTATTGTTTCTCTGTCTTCAATTTCATTAATTGCTCATAGTTTAGAATGAAATGAGGGTTTTAGGAAGGATGGTGTGTTTCAGGAAATGACAGAAGTCTTGTGTTGCTGGAGTAAAGTAATTAAGGGGGAAAATGGCACGTGGTGTATTTGGAGAGGGCCTTTTGGGTCTCATAAAGAGTTTGAGTTTTATTATAGATACAAAATGACTCAGATATCTTAATGACCCAGATAACCAGGATGGTGTGCTCACTCACCTAGAGTCAGACATTCTGGAGTGTGAAGTCAAGTGGGCCTTAGGAAGCATTACTGCAAACAAAGCTAGTGGAGGTGGTGGAATTCCAGCTGAGCTATTTCAAGACCTGCTAAAGTGCTACACTTTTAAGTGATGCTTTTAAAATGCTGCACTCAATATGACAGCAAATTTGGAAAATTCAGCAGTGACGACAGGACTAGAACAGGTCAGTTTTCATTTCAATCCTAAAGAAAGGCAAGGCCAAAGAATGTTGAAACTATCATAGCACATTGCACTCATCTCACATGCTAGCAAAGTAATGCTCAAAATTCTCCAAGCTAGGCTTCAACAGTACATGAACTGTGAACTTCCAGATGTTCAAGCTGGATTTAGAAAAGGCAGAGGAACCAGAGATCAAATTGCCAACATCCGCTGGAACATAGAAAAAGCAAGAGAGTTCCAGAAAAAACATCTATTTCTGCTTTATTGACTATGCCAAAGCCTTTGACTGTGTGGATCACCATAAATTGTGGAAAATTCTGAACGAGACGGGAACACCAGAACACTTTACCTGCCTCCTGAGAAACCTGTATGAAGGTCAAGAAGCAATAATTAGAACTGGACATGGAACAATGGACTGGTTCCAAATCAGGAAAGGAGTATTGTCACCCTGCTTACTTAACTTATATGCAGAGTACATCATGTGAAATGCTGGGCTGGATGAAGCACAAGCTGGAATCAAGATTTCCAGGAGAAACATCAATAACCTCAGATTCGCAGATGACACCACCCTTATGGCAGAAAGCAAAGAGGAACTAAAGAGCCTCTTGATGAAAGTGAAAGAGGAGAGTGAAAAAGTTGGCTTAAAACTCAACATTCAGAAAACGAAGATCACAGCATCTGGTCCCATCACTTCATGGCAAACACATAGGGAAACAATGGAAACAGTGACAGATTTTATTTTCTTGGGCTCCAAAATCATTGCAGATGGTGACTGAAGCCATGAAATTAAAAAACGTTTGCTCCTTGGAAGAAAAGCTATGACAAACCGAGTCAGCCTATTAAAAAGCAGAGGCATTACTTTGCCAACAAAGTTCCGTCTAGTCAAGGCTATGGTTTTTCCAGTAGTCATGTATGGATGTGAGAGTTGGACCATAAAGAAGGCTGAGCGCCAAAGAATTGATGCTTTTGAACTGTGGTGTTGGAGAAGACTGTTGAGAGTCCCTTGGACTGCAAGGAGATCCAACCAGTCCATCCTAAAGGAAATCAGTCCTGAATATTCATTGGAAGGACTGGTGCTGAAGCTGAATCTCCAATAATTTAGCTACCTGATGCAAAGAACTGACTCATTGGAAAAGACCCTGATTCTGGGAAAGATTGGGGGCAGGAGGAGAAGGGGACAACAGAGGATGAGATGGTTGGATGGCATCACCGACTTAATGGACATGAGTTTGAGTGAACTCCGGGAGTTGGTGATGGACAGGGAGGCCTGGCTTGCTGCAGTCCATGGGGTCGCAAAGAGTTGGACACGACTGAGCGACTGAACTGACTGATTTTTGGCTGCACTGGGTCTTCACTGTTGCAGGTAGGCTTTCTCTGGTTACAGTGAGTGGGAGCTACTCTTGGTTGCAGATCACAGGCTTCAGTAGTTGTAGCACACGGGCTCAACAGCTTCATCGCTCGGGCTCAGTAGTGTGGCACGTCAGCTTTAGTTGCCCCACTGCATGTGGGATCTTCCCACAGCAGGAAATAAACCTGTGTCCCCTGCATTGCCAGGCAGACTCCCATCCACTGTACCACCAGGGAAGTCCTCAAATAATATTTTAAAATTAAACTTTATTTTGGAATAATTTTAGATTCACAAGAAAGTTACAAAGATTGTACAGAGTTTCTATACTCTTTATCCAATATTCCCCATTGTTAACATCTTAAAATACCATGGTATATTTGTCAGAACTAATAAATTCACACTAGTACACAAATGTTAACTAACCCCAAGACTCTATTTGGACTTTGCCAGTTTTCCCATTAATGTTCTTTTGCTATTCTAGGATCTAACCCAGGATACCACATTGCATTTAGTCAACATGTCTGCCCTGTTCTTCCTGGTCTGTGATAATTTCTCAGCCTTTCCTCGTTTTTCATGACCTTACCAATTGTGAAGACTACTGGTCAGGTACTCTGTATTCTGTAGTACACCCCTGAGTCTAGGTTTGTCTGATATTTTTCTCTCATGGCTAGACTCAGGTGATAGGTGTTTGGAAAGATTGCCACAGAGGCGATGTGCTCTTCTCATCCCATCATATTGATAGCTTATGGTGAACTGTGTCGGATTCATGACCTCCGAAGGAGATTTAGCTTTGGGACCGGGGACCAGGCTTGATCACTCAAGAGCTTTCATGCAGCAGAGTTTTATTAAAATAAGAAAAGGGACAGAGAAAGTTTCTGACATAGACATCAGAAGGGGGCTGGTGAGTGCCCCCCTTGCTAATCTTATCAAGGCCTTATATGCTTTTACCATACCCACTCCCACAACATACACCTTAAGACAACAAGATTAGTCAGAAGCTTCTTGTTAAGGAGAAACTTGTCCTTGAGCAAGATATATTGTTATATTGACTAAGACAAAGCGATGTAGAAAAAAAAAATTGTCCTTTTCTTCTTGAGAGCCCCAGACCCCTTTCTCCTTAGGGCTCTGAACCCCTTTCTCCTCCTCGGGGACCCTGGACTTCTTATCAACCTACCTAGGAATTGACTCTCTCAATATCAAGGGTACCTGATATCCACATGATATTACTGTTAATATTAACCTTCATCACTTTGTTAAGGTGCTGTCTGCCGGGTTTCTCCAATATAAAGTTATTATTTTTCTTTTCCATACTTCGTCCTTTGGAAGCAAGTCACTAAGTCTAGCCCCTCCTCAAGGAGATGGGGAAAGGGAATCAAGCTTCACCTCCTAGATGAGGAAGCATCTACATATATTATTTCAAATTCTTCTGTAAGGAACATGTGTTGATTGATTGATTTTTCCAATCATTAACATCACTTGAGAGCCATGGGTATTTATTTTATACTTTGAGTTATCCAAATGGTAAATTATTTTATTGTTGAAATTATTCCAGGTTTGACCATTGGGACCTTTCTCAGGTGAGCTCCTATATTGCTTTGATTTACCCCTATCCATTTTTTTTTCTTTAAAAAAATATATTTTCTTACTATGTGGCACTATCAGTTGCTCTATGCTCATCTTGTATATCTCCTTTTCAGTTCTAGAATCAGCCATTTCTCCAAGGAGCTTGGTTCTTTTTATTGAAAAATAGTATTAGAAACCAAGATCTATGCACTGGATGTTCTAACTGTTAGTACGGTTTCATTGCTCCCAGGCCCTCTCAGCTGACATAGCTAGGAAATATAAGATATATGTGTAGCAACCCACATATATACACATCAATAATTATTTCTTTATCTATCTGTATCTATAGTAAACTAAATATGAGTTCATCCTGATATCTCCAACCCTGTGGTTCAGTACCTGAGGGTTCACTGAAGCACATTTTAAAAAGATTGGTCTTAAAATATTTTATAAAAGAACAACAGAAAAGAATAACTTCAGCTGCTCCAAGAGTGGAGGCAGTGGGACCAGCTTGGACTGTTGCCATTGTCTAAGCAGGAGGAGATGTAGGCTTCAATTAGGACAGTGGCAAATGAGAAGGTGAGGAGTACACTGATTCCAGGCAGACGTTGAAGATATCCTGGCAGGGTGTGAAGGTAGTTCAGATATGGAGTGAGGGTAGGGGAATTAGGGAAATCTCCTGGATCTGGGGATCTGAGAAACTACGTGACTGGTGATGCCATTTGCTGAGTTGAGGAAGGCTGAGGGAAGAGCAGGTTTGGAGGGGAGAGAACAGAGATCAAAAGTTCTGCCTTTCCTTTGTGAAGTTTGAGATATCCTTTAGATATCCCAAGTGGAGATGTCAAATAAGCTGACATGCATTGGAGCATGGAGCTCAAAGGTGTGATCTGGGCTGGAGATATCAACTTGGGCATTATCAGCATTTAGATAGTAATTTAAGCCAGGGGCTGGATGGGAGAAACTAGGGAGAAAGTGAGGGTGATGACAGAGGACCAAAGAAAGGACCAGGGCTAAATCCCAAGACACCTGAGTTTAAACCAAGGAGAAGCCATCAAAGGCAATTTAAATTCTCTACTGCAGTTCAAGATTCACAGTGTTTCTCATCTGAGACATGCATTTCCTCACTGCTCAAGAGAGTCAACTGACAAGCAGGGGGATGTCTATTTTTAGTATTTATTATTTATTTGGCTGTGCCAGGTCTTAGTTGCAGCATGCGGGATCTTTATAAAAAGCAGAAGAACAGTGATTGTTAAGACCCCAGAGGAGAAGGACCTTAGCATGGTGGACGAACAGATTATAGTGGTCTGGGGCACATGTAAGGAGTTCTGAGAACCTGTGTTCTCTTCTTACCGGACATACAGCCAGACTCCATCTCCCAGCCTTCTGTGCCATATATGAGGGAGGGCATATGACTGAGTTCTGGACAGTGGAACGTGAGCAGAGGTGAACTACCCCCATTTCCAGGACTGGCCTATGAAACCCATGAAACCTTGCCACAGTGATTTTTTGTCTTCTTTCACCTCCTTGCTGGCTGCAAAAGAACCAACAGACAATTACCAGTCCCTTGAAGATTTCAGAGGCACAAAATGGAAGGTCCACGAGTACATGGAGAGAGGCCCAGAGTGAGAACTGAAGGGTGATCAGTTCTGCACTAGCACTTCCTCCATAAACACCGGGAACACAGTGCGAGCTGAGGGCAAAAGGAAAGAAAGGGCTGATTTTTCCTAAAACAACTTTTCCGCCATCTATCCTATTCCCTACAGTCCACATTCCCCAGTGTATTCCATGAGGCCCCCTTTGACACATGTGAGTTTCTTTGTTTTGTAGGCTTGGTGATAGGGGTGGAGAAGACAGGTCCTATGCTTCTCCTGGATCCCTCACAAGGCCTAGTAGAATGTTCAACACATCACAGGTATTCAACACATGCTTGATTACCCATATCAAGCTCTTTTGAGACAGGGTCTCACTTGCTGCACTCATAGGTGAAGGTGCCTATCTTGAAAGCCATTAAACCAGGTGTCTGTGCCAATGAGCAGGTTCGATCCCTGGGTCAGGAAGATCCCCTGGAGGAGGAAATGGCAACCCACTGAAGTATTCTCACCAAGAAAATCCCATGGACAACTGAGCGACTGAGCACACACGCTGTGACCATGCAGCTTGCACAGAGGTGCCACAACAAATGTTCCTGCCATGGCACTGACTCCCTTCTGGGAGGAGGAGGCTGTATTTACCTGGCACACTCTTCCTAGAAGCTTCAGAATAAGAGCCTCTGCCATTATTGAGACAACCGAAGCCTCCAGCTCACAGCAAACCTCAGAAAATGAGTATCACAGAACTCCCACTTCTGAGATGTCTTAAAAGCTGGCTGACTTGGCTCCCAGCTCTGCATCTGACACAGCACCTGTTCTCCGGAGCTTTGATCTTGTTTGAATTCCCCTTTCCATCATTCCAAATTGGGCATTTTGAGCCCTGAACCTCTGGGTGAAGTGGCGAGTTCCTGTCCAACCCTGTTTGCCAAGAACTCAGCCTCTCTTTACACACTCAGACATCTCAGCCGTGGAAACTAATCAGGCCTCAACCAGCCGAGCCATGGCTCAAGGAGCAGTGTAAATTTTGTCAAGAAACAACTCCATCCTGATAACTAAGGGATCAAGAAAATATTCAGAAGATATCAATGTAGGTTGGTTTGATTTCTGAGGCAAGTGGCCCTCATTCCAGAAACAGAGAGCCTCTGGAGTTGGCATTTATGGACATTTATTGGACAAGAAGAGGAATAGGCTGGGGATACTCGCTCCACCCTGCTATTAATCTGCCTCTCAGAGGGGCAGCAGCAGTGGCTGGGGCTTCAGCTCTAAATCAGCGTATTTATCCCAGATGGTGCTGTCAGTGTGGGGAACGTGGGCTCCAGTAACCAACAATCGGGGTTGGCTTCTTTGCTCAGAAGACATTTCTCACTCTGGAGTTTGGGCCTGAGCCCAGAATGAAATTATTCGCATCTCCCGGACAGAGGAGCCGGTGGGCTACAGTCCATGGGGTCGCAGACACAACTGAAGCGACTGTAGCACATTTACGTTTCTTTCCCTTTCCCTCTGTTCTTCCATATGCTTTCTATGCTTGCCTACCATTTGGATTTTCCCCAGTCCCTTCTTTTTTTATTCACAACCACTATCCCCATAATGAGATACATTTGGCATTTGTTAAGTTTCAACTCAAGTACTGTGCTAAGTTTGAGGTAGATAGATAGATACTCTTTTATAACAACCTTGTGAGCTAGTTATTATCACTCTTATTTTCAATATGAGGAAACTGAGGGTCAGATAAAAGCAAGGCCTGGCCTGGGGTCAAATCATAGAGCTGGAATTTACGTCCACTTCTGATGCTGCTAAGTCGCTTCAGTCGTGTCCGACTCTTAGTGACCCAACGGACTGTAGCCTACCAGGCTCCTCCGTCCATGGGATTTTCCAGGCAAGAGTACTGGAGTGGGTTGCCATTTCCTTCTAGTTGGTTTTAAAGCTTTTATCCTTTGCACTATGACTACATCATGTTCCCAAGGACATCTCATGCAGACAATAGTGTTGTTGAAAGCTTCCCTGCTCCAGTGCTTCCATCAATATCAAAAGGAGAGATTACTTCCACAATGCACCTGTGTGATCTTCTCCTGGGGAATGAAACAGCAAGTGCCTATTGAAAAGCTACTTTTTCAGTGTTCAGCTAAGACCAAGACTCAGCAAAATGATTCCAGAATATTACTGTGCAGAGTCAATTGAGACTTCAGTTGCCAGAAAAATAGAAGGTACTCAGGAACAGGCTATTCAGAATAGTGTAGTAGACAAGTGCACAGGCCAGGCTCAGGAATCAGACTACCTGTTTTCATCATCTGCACCACTCAGCAGCTATGGGAGGCTAAACTAGTAAGTCCAGATGCTCACATCTGTAAAAGGTATCTAATACCTATTGAGCCCCTCTATGTGCCAGGCATTGTTCTAAGTACTTTGCATATATTAAATCATTCACTATTCACGTTAACTCTATAAAGTAGGTGACTTTTTATTACTTTTTTAATGGATAGGTTACATCTATCCATTTTATAGATGAGACAATGGAACATAGAGAGCTTAGGTAAATTGTCCAGATCTACTGGGCACCACTGGGTTCAAAGTGGGCAGTCCTCTTCCAAGACTCCTCAACATTACTGTCTTTACGATAATAATACCTACCTCATAGGTATTATCGGAGAAGGCAATGGCAAGCCACTCCAGTACTCTTGCCTAGAAAATCCCATGGATGGAGGAGCCTGGTAGGCTGCAGTCCATGGGGTCGCTAAGGGTCGGACACGACTGAGCGACTTCACTTTCACTTTTCACTTTCACACATTGGAGAAGGAAATGGCAACCCACTCCAGTGTTCTTGCCTGGAGAATCCCAGGGTTGGGGGAGCCTGGTGGGCTTCCGTCTATGGGGTCGCACAGAGTCGGAAACGACTGAAGTGACTTAGCTGCAGCAGCATAGGTATTATGGGTTTGGACAAAAGGTAAGCCTCAGTATTATGAAGATCCAAACCATACAAATCATCCTAGCCATTCTGATAATGGTTCTCCACCTGCATCTGAGCCTAAGCATTGATCTTCCTGCTTTTCTGGTTGGGGTGGCAAAATGTATTGTATTCCCAATACTAGCTTTCTCTCCAGAAAGATGGAGCAAAAGGACTCAAGACACTCTTACAGCAGCTTTATTTCTCTGCCATAGTATGGAACACAGTAGTAGGTAATTATTTGTATAATTATGTGTTTATTATCCTCTCTCCCCCTAAATCAGACTGTAAACTCCTTGAGGGCAAGAGCCATTTTCCACCACTATATCTCTAGGCCTGGCACAGAACTTAGCCTGAGGCATGAATGTTTGTAGAATGGATGAATGATTGATGCTGTTGCACTAGGGCTATAGAAAACATTTAGGATTGCAGTCAGTTCCGTTCAGTTCAGTCGCTCAGTCGTGTCCGACTCTTTGCGACCCCATGAATCACAGCACGCCAGGCCTCCCTGTCCATCACCAACTCCCAGAGTTCACTCAAACTCATGTCCATCGAGTCGGTGATGCCATCCAGCCATCTCATTCTCTGTCGTCCCCTTCTCCTCCTGCCCCCAATCCCTTACCTCTCTGAATGCTGGGAGAGGCCAGAGAAGGTGCAATTCCTAGGTACAGCCAAAAGGTGGCAGAGTCAGTCTGTAAACAGTCACTTCCCAGCATCCAGAGGAGAAAATGACTCATCCTGGCTGCTGGGTAGTTGTCAGAGATTGTTCGATGATCTCTTTTGCCCCTACATTGTTTAGCACAGGGCACTGCACATTATATATGCTCAGCTTCTCCTTTCAGCAAGGATTTTTATTCGTTTATCTTTCTTCAATAAGAACTGCTTTTCAAGAAATATTTATTGAGTGCCTACTATGTGGATAGTGAAGCTATAATGATGAGCAAGGAAGATCAAGTTTCTGCCCTCTTAGAGTTTACATCTAGCAGAGAGATGAGTAAAGAGACAAATAAATACAAAGTGCTATAGGGCAGGGCTGCCTGTCCTGGTCCAGGACGGTCAGGAAAGCTCTTTGGAAGTATCATGAATCTTAACTTAAAGTATCATTAATTAAATTAAAATCAATAAATAAAGTATCATTAAAGCTAAGGAGTAATTATATATTTATGCACCCATATGAGTACATATCCTTAAGAAAGAGATAATTCCTTGGTTATATAAAGTGTTTCTAGGCAGAGAGAATGTCAAACATACATAAGTTTAGGAAATTCCACCATTGGCCTTTTTCAAATTCACAACCTAAACTAAATGTAACTATTTTTAACAGAAGATATTTGTTGAAAAGAAATTACAAATACAGGTCAAATCCCAAGATGAACACGGACTTCCCTGAATTCTCACCTAGCATTTCTTATACATGTCCAGGGCTTTTCATTTCATACAGTGTTAGCTTATTTGATTCACATTACAGGTCTGTGAGGTAAGAAAAGCAAACATCACTAGCCACGTTTTAGAGGGGCTAGTGTTTTACAGGGAGAAGGCAATGGCAACCCACTCCAGTACTCTTGCCTGGAAACTCCCATGGACGGAGGAGCCTGGTAGGCTGCAATCCATGGGGTCGCCAAGAGTCAGACACTACTGAGCGACTTCACTTTCACTTTCATGCACTGGAGAAGGAAATGGCAACCCACTCCAGCATTCTTGCCTGGAGAATCCCAAGGATGGAGGAGCCTGGTAGGCTGCCATCTATGGGGTCGCACAGAGTCGGACGCGACTGAAGCAACTTAGCAGCAGCAGCAGTGTTTTACAGGGTGAAATGGAAGTTCAGGGAAGTTACATGACTTGCTCAAACCCCACTGCACTGAGAGGCAAAGCTGGCACTATAACCTGCTTCACTGACTCTCAGTCGGATGGTCTGTCTGTTTAATATAATGACGTGCTAGTGCAAAGACATAAAGTGGAAACTTCTGTAGGTACCTTACATTGGCATGAAACCTTCATTTCTGTGTCTTCTCCTTCATGTTCAGGGAGAGTTTACATAAGAAAGAAATTAGGAATCTTCTAAATTTCTCCTATGATAACAGAGCTATTCATATTTAAAGCCCTCCTGGAGTAAACTTCAGAACTATATTTTCTGAGAAACTCGTCCCTAAACAGTCAAATTTATTTGCACACAGTAGTAAATGGTAATTCTTTAAAAAAAGAATTTGGCAACATTTTTCCACATTTGCTTTACTTCTTCATGAATATCTGTATGTATTATGTTTTGTCTGAACCATGGTAAGACTGAATAGCAGCAATTAATAACCCTTTATCACCCCCAAACCTCAGCATATATCTACTAAAAATAAGGAATTTTTTCATGTAGCAACAATAAAATGATCAAATTCAAGACCTCTACCATTGATAAAATACCTAACATATATCCCAAATTGTAATTTCAACAGTTATTCCAATTGAGGCCTTTATAGCAATTAATTTTCCAATTCAGGCTCATACATTGCATTTAGTTGTCCTGTCCCTTTAACTTCCTGGAATAATTCCTCATCCTTTCTTTATATTTCATCACATTGTCATTTTGAAGAGTACAAGTCAGTGGTATTGTAGAGTGGCTGTCAGTTGGGTTCTGTCTAATGTTTCCATATGACTGTATTCAAGTGATGCATTTTAATCAGGAAGACCACAGAAGTGATGCTGTGCCTTTCTTAGTGCATCACAGCAGGAAGCACATGCTATCAGTTTGTCCCATTTTTTTGGTGGATGTTCACTTTAATTACTTCATTAAGGTGGTGCCTATCAGATTTCTCCACCATAGTTATACCTTTTCCCCCTGTATAATTAATAAGTAATCTGTAGGGAAATAACTCATTCTCTTCAACAAACTTGCACCCAATAATTTTAGCTTCTTGCCTAAATAAATTATTACCATGTTGATTGCAAAACACTGATTTCAAACTCTATTATTCCCACTACATTTATTAGTGAGCATTTTATTGTGAAGAAGCATTTTTCCCTCTCTCCTTTTTTAATGTACTGATTCATTATTTTTTGCTTTTAGTTTTCAGTATCAGTTTGGACTTGTGGATTCTACTCTATTCAATATGTTAAATCTGTTACTTTCATGATTCATTTTGGTGGTAAAATTGTCCACAGTTTGGTTGTAGATGCCCTTAAAGCCAGCCCCTATATCATTTTGACGTGTCTCATCACTGTGTTACTTTTTTGCATAATGAGATGTTCCCAGTTTCCGTAGCCTTATGGAAACCAGCCATTTCACCAAAAGGCTCTGGTTCCTTTTATTGGAGAACAGTATTTAGAAACCAAGTACTTGGCACTAGTTGTGCTTATTGCTACTGGGGTGTTACGACTTTTAGGTACTTTCAGTGAACAGAGTTAGGGATGACTTCATACTGATACCTCTAAATCCAACCAACGCCACAGGGCTCTTTCTTCTTTCTGCATTTCAAAGATGTATCTTCCTTCTGCCAACAGTGATAGCCCTAGTTCTCAACAACATTAATATAATCACTCATTTGCTCAATCCTACACACACAAAATAGTTTTGGAATTGCTACACCGACATTACTACCATTAACAAACCCAAGAAAAGTTCAAAATTTGCTAAGTTATTTTTATCTTTAGACTGAGGGTATATGGTCAAAAGTTGCTTGGATTATATTTTTTTCTGTGTTGGTTATGTTATCAATTTGGGATCTAGTTAGTTCATTTGTTTGTATTCAATTTTAGTGTTTTTCTCATTCTTACTGATTTAATTTACTTTTTGAATGCATAAAATATTAACATGATTTAAAAAATCAAAACTATCCGCAAAAGGTACACTCAGGTCTCTGAAAATGTTTTGATTTTTCCATTTCTATTATGTGCACTTTCTTGTTGCAAGGACTGCTTACTTGAATCTCTTACTTTTTTTCTTAATTAGACTTGAAGGTTTGGGAGTTTTTGTTTGGTTGGTTAACTGGTTTGTTGGTCTTTTTAAAGAATTAGTCTTTGGTTTTATTAGTCAGATATACTTTTGCTTATTTTCCATTTTAGTAATGCTTGTATCTTTCTTAATTCCTTCCATCTACTTTCCTTGGGCATGTGTTACTATTCTTCTCCTAGCATCTTGAATTAGATATTTATTCCATTAATTTTCAGGTTTTCTTCTTTTAAAAGCACTTTTCTTCTTTCCTCTTTTTTTAAATTTTTAAAAATTTTTTATTGGAGGCAAATTACTTTACATTAATATATGCGAAACATTGACACGAATCCGCCCCAGGTGTACATGTGTTCCCCTTCTTGAACCCCCCTCCCACCTCCCTCTTCCCCGTATCCTCCCTCCGGGTCATCCTGTGCACCAGCCCCAAGCATACTGTATCATGTGTCGAACCTGGACTGGTGATTAATTTCACATATGACAATATACATGCTACAATGCCATTCTCCCAAATCATCCCACCTTCACTCTCTCCCACAAAGTCCCAAAGACTGTTCTATACACCTATATCTCTTTCACTGTCTTGTATACAGGGTTAAGGTTACCATCTTTCTAAATTCCATATATATGCGTTCAGTTCAGTTCAGTTCAGTTCAGTCGCTCAGTAGCGTCCGACTCTCCGCGACCCCATGAATCACAGCACACCAGGCCTCCCTGTCCATCACCAACTCCCGGAGTACACTCAAACTCACGTCCACAGAGTCGGTGATGCCATCCAGCCATCTCATTCTCTGTCGTCCCCTTCTCCTCCCACCCCCAATCCTTCCCAACATCAGAGTCTTTTCCAGTGAGTCAACTTGTCGCATGAGGTGGCCAAAGTATTGGAGTTTCAGCTTTAGCATCAGTCCTTCCAATGAACACCCAGGACTGATCTCCTTTAGAATGGACTGGTTGGATCTCCTTGCAGTACAAGGGACTCTCAAGAGTCTTCTCCAACACCACAGTTCAAAAGCATCAATTCTTCAGCGATCAGCTTTCTTCACAGTCCAACTTTCACATCCATACATGACAACGGGAAAAACCATAGCCTTGACTAGACAGACCTTTGTTGGCAAAGTAATGTCTCTGCTTTTTAATATACTATCAAGGTTGGTCATAACTTTCCTTCCAAGGAGTAAGCATCTTTTAATTTCATGGCTGCAATCAGCATCTGCAGTGATTTTGGAGCCCCCAAAAAATAAAGTCTGACACTGTTTCCACTGTTTTTCCATGTATTTCCCATGAAGTGATGGGACCAGATGCCATGATCTTTGTTTTCTGAATGTTGAGCTTCAAGCCAACTTTTTCACTCTCCTCTTTCACTTTCATCAAGAGGCTTTTGAGTTCCTCTTCACTTTCTGCCATAAGGGTGGTGTCATCTGCATATCTGAGGTTATTGATATTTCTCCTGGCAATCTTGATTCCAGCTTGTGCTTCTTCCAGCCCAGCGTTCCTCATGATGTACTCTGCATATAAGTTAAATAAGCAAGGTGACAATATACAGCCTTGACGTACTCCTTTTCCTATTTGGAACCAGTCTGTTGTTCCATGTACAGTTCTGACTGTTGCTTCCTGACCTGCATACAGGTTTCTCAAGAGACAGGTCAGGTGGTCTGGTATCATACTGTGTTGATGTTTTTCTTTCTGGCTTACTTCACTCTGTATAATAGGCTCCAATTTCATCCACCTCATTAAAACTGATTCAAATGCATTCTTTTTGATGGCTGAAAAATACTCCATTCTGTAGATGTACCAAAGCTTTCTTATCCATTCATCTGCAGATGGACATCTAGGTTGCTTCCATGTCCTGGCTATTATAAACAGTGCTGCAATGAACATTGGAATACATGTGTTTCTTTCAGTTCTGGTTTCCTCAGTGTGTACGCCCAGGAGTGCGATTGCTGGAGCATATGGCAGTTCTATTTCCAGGTTTTTGAGGAATCTCCACACTGTTCTCCATAGTGGCTGTACTAGTTTGCATTCCCACCAACAGTGTAAGAGGGTTCCCTTTTCTCCACACCCTCTCCAGCATTTATTGCATGTAGACTTTTGGATATCAGTCATTCTGACTGGTGTGAAATGGTATCTCATTGTGGTTTTGATTTGCATTTCTCTGATTATGAGGGATGTTGAGCATTTTTTCATGTGTTTGTTAGCCATCTGTATGTCTTCCTTGGAGAAATGTCTGTTTAGTTCTTTGGCCCATTTTTTGAGTGGGTCGTTTATTTTTCTGGAATTGAGCTGCAGGAGCAGCTTGTATATTTTGGAGATTAATTCTTTGTCAGTTGTTTCATTTGCTATTAATTTCTCCCATTCTGCAGGCTGTCTTTTCACCTTGTTTATAGTTTCCTTTGCTGTGCAGAAGCTCTTGATTTTAATTAGGTCCCATTTGTTTATTTTTGCTATTATTTTCAATATTCTGGGAGGTGGGTCTTGGAGGATCCTGCTGTGATTTATGTCAGAGAGTGTTTTGCCTACGTTGTCCTCTAGGAGTTTTATAGCTTCTGGTCTTACATTTAGCTCTCTAATCCATTTTGAGTTTATTTTTGTGTATGTTGTTAGGAAGTGTTCTAGTTTCATTCTTTTACAAGTGGCTGACCAGTTTTCCCAGCACCACTTGTTAAAGAGACTGTCTTTTCTCCATTTTATATTCTTGCCTCCTTTGTCAAAGATAAGGTGTCCATAGGTGCGTGGGTTTATCTCTGGGCTTTCTAATTTGTTCCATTGATCTATATTTCTGTCTTTATGCCACTACCATACTGTCTTGATGACTGTGGCTTTGTAGTAGAGCCTGAAGTCTGGCAGGTTAATTCCTCCAGTTCCATTCTTCTTCCTCAAGATTGCTTTGGCTATTCGAGGATTTTTGTATTTCCATACACATTGTGAGATTATTTGTTCTAGTTCTGTGAAAAATATCATTGGTAGCTTGATAGGGATTGCATTGAATGTATAAATTACTTTGGGTAGTATACTCATTTTTACAATATTTATTCTTCCAATCCACGAACACGGTATATTTCTCCATCTATTAGTGTCCTCTTTGATTACTTTCACTAGTGTTTTATAGTTTTCTATGTACCAATTTTTGTTTCCTTAGGTAGATATATTCCTAAGAATTTAATTATTTTCGTTGCAACAGTGAATGGAATAGTTTCCTTAATTTCTCTTTCTATTTTCTCATTATTAGTGTATAGGAATTCAAGGGATTTTTGTGTGTTGATTTTATATCCTGCAACTTTACTGTATTCATTGATTAGCTCTAGTAGTTTTCTGGTAGAGTCTTTAGGGTTTTCTGTGTTGAGGATCATGTCATCAGCGAACAGTGAAAGTTTTACTTCTTCTTTTCCAATTTGTATTCCTTTAATGTCTTTTTCTGCTCTGATTGCTGTAGCCAAAACTTCCAGAACTATGTTGAATAGTAGTGGTGAGAGTGGGCACCCTTGTCTTGTTCCTGACTTTAGGGGAAATGCTTTCAGTTTTTCACCATTGAGGATAATGTTTGCTGTGCGTTTGTCATATATAGCTTTTATTATGTTGAGATATGTCCCTTCTATTCCCACTTTCTGGAGGGTTTTTATCATAAATGGATGTTGAATTTTGTCGAAGGCTTTCTCTGCATCTCTTGAGATAATCATATGATTTTTATTTTTCAGTTTGTTAATGTGGTGTATTATGTTGATTGATTTGCGGATATTGAAGAATCCTTGCATTCCTGGGATAAAGCCCACTTGGTCATGATGTATGATCTTCTTAATGTGTTGTTGGATTCTGATTGCTAGAATTTTGTTAAGGAGTTTTGCATCTATGTTCATCAGTGATATTGGCCTGTAGTTTTCTTTTTTTGTGGGGTCTTTACCAGGTTTTGGGATTAGGGTGATGGTGGCCTCATAGAATGAGTTTGGAAGTTTCCCTTCCTCAGCAATTTTCTGGAAGAGTTTGAGTAGAATAGGTGTTAGCTCTTCTCTAAATTTTTGGTAGAATTCAGCTGTGAAGCCGTCTGGACCTGGGCTTTTGTTTGCTGGAAGATTTCTGATTACAGACCCTAGTTCCGTGCTTGTGATGGGTCTGTTCAGATTTTCTATTTCTTCCTATTCAGTTTTGGAAAGTTGTACTTTTCTAAGAATTTGCCCATTTCTTCCAGGTTATTCATTTTATTGCCATATAATTGCTGATAGTATTCTCTAATAATCCTTTGTATTTCTGTGTTGTCAGTTGTGATCTCTCCATTTTCATTTCTAATTTTATTGATTTGATTCTTCTCCCTTTGTTTCTTGATGAGTATGGATAGTGGTTTATCAATTTTATTTACCTTCTCAAAGAACCAGCTTTTGGCTTTGTTGATTTTTGCTATGGTCTCTTTTGTGTTTTTTGCATTTATTTCTGCCCTAATTTTTAAGACTTCTGTCCTTCTACTAACCCTGGGGCTCTTCATTTCTTCCTTTTCTGGTTGCTTTAGGTGTAGAGTTAGGTTATTTATTTGACTTTTTTCTTGTTTCTTGAAGTAAGCCTGTACTGCTATAAACCTTCCCCTTAGCACTGTTTTTACAGTTTCCCATAGGTTTTGGGTTGTTGTGTTTTCACTTTCATTTGTTTCTATGCATATTTTGATTTCTTCTATGATTTGTTCATTATTCAGTAGCGTGTTGTTCAGCCTCCATATGTTGGCATTTTTAATAGTTTCTCTCCTGTAATTGAGATCTAATCTTACTGCATTGTGGTCAGAAAAGATGCTTGGAATGATTTCAATTTTTTTGAATTTACCAAGGCTAGATTTATGGCCCAGGATGTGATCTATCCTGGAAAAGGTTCCGTGTGCGCTTGAGAAAAAGTTGAAATTCATTGTTTTGGGGTGAAATGTCCTATAGATATCTATTAGGTCTAACTAAGAGACGCCGGCCCCGGCGGCGCAGACGCGACGCGAGAGACACCGGCCCCGGCGGCGCAGACGCGACGCGAGAGACGCCGGCCCTGGCGCAACGAACCACGCAAAGAGGTGCGGTCGTGAGGAGCTACCCAACGCCTGAGGCCAGGGCCGGCAGCCGAGAGGAGCTACCCCAGGTCCAACAGGCGGTGGCTGCGCCGGCGCAGGAGGGCCGAGAGGAGCTACTCCGCGTTCAAGGTCAGGAGGGCGGCCTTGAGGAGATACCCCTCGTCCAAGGTAAGGTACAGCAGCTGCACTTTGCTGGGGCGGCTGTGAAGATTTTTCCACGACCAAGGTAAGAGAAACACAAATAAGACGGTAGGTATTGCTAGGGGGCAGCAGAGGGCAGACAAACTGAAATCATAATCACAGGAAACTAACCGATCTGATCACATGGACCACAGCCGAATGTGGTCCACTGGAGAAGGGAATGGCAAACCACTTCAGTATGCTTGCCTTGAGAACCCCATGAACAGTAACAAAGGGCAAAATGATAGGATACTGAATGAGGAATTCCCCAGGTCGGTAGGTGCCCAGTATGCTACTGGAGATCAGTGGAGAAATAACTATAGAAGGAATAAAGGGATGGAGCAAAAGCAAAACCAATACCCAGTTGTGGATGTGACCAGTGATAGAAGCAAGGTCCGGTGCTGTAAAGAGCAATATTGCATAGGAACCTGGAATGTTAGGTCCATGAATCAAGGCAAATTGGAAGTGGTCAAAAAGGAGATGGCAAGAGTGAACGTCGACATTCTAGGAATCAGTGAATTAAAATGGACTGGAATGGGTGAATTTAACTCGGATGACCATTATATCTACTACTGTGGGCAGGAATCCCTTAGAAGAAATGGAGTAGCCATCATGGTCAACAAAAGAGTCCGAAATGCAGTACTTGGATGCAATCTTAAAAATGACAGAATGATTTCTGTTCGTTTCCAAGGCAAACCATTCAATATTACAGTAATCCAGGCCTATGCCCCAACCAGTAATGCTGAAGAAGCCAAAGTTAATCGGTTCTATGAAGACCTACAAGACCTTTTAGAACTAACACCCAAAAAAGATGTCCTTTTCATTCTAGGGGACTGGAACGCAAAAGTAGGAAATCAAGAAACACCTGGAGTAACAGGCAAATTTGGCCTTGGAGCACGGAATGAAGCAGGGTAAAGGCTAATAGAGTTTTGTCAAGAGAATGCACTGGTCATAGCAAACACCCTCTTCCAACAACACAAGAGAAGACTCTACACATGCACATCACCAGATGGTCAACACTGAAATCAGATTGATTATATTCTTTGCAACCAAAGATGGAGAAGCTGTATACAGTTAGCGAAAACAAGACCAGGAGCTGACTGTGGCTCAGATCATGAACTCCTTATTGCTAAATTCAGACTTAAATTGAAGAAAGTAGGGAAAACCACTAGACCATTCAGATATGACCTCAATCAAATCCCTTATGATTATACAGTGGAAGTGAGAAATAGATTTAAGGGACTAGATCTCATTGATAGAGTGCCTGATGAACTATGGACGGAAGTTCGTGACATTGTAAAGGAGACAGGGACCAAGACCATCCCCATGGAAAAGAAATGCAAAAGAGCGAAATGGCTGTCTGAGGAGGCCTTACAAATAGCTGTGAAAAGAAGAGAGGCGAAAAGCAAAGGAGAAAAGGAAAGATATAAGCATCTGAATGCAGAGTTCCAAAGAATAGCAAGGAGAGTTAAGAAAGCCTTCCTCAGTGATCAATGCAAAGAAATAGAGGAAAACAACAGAATAGGAAAAACAAGAGACCTCTTCAAGAAAATTAGAGATTCCAAGGGAACATTTCATGCAAAGATGGGCTTGATAAAGGACAGAAATGGTATGGACCTAACAGAAGCAGAAGATATTAAGAAGAGGTGGCAGGAATACACAGAAGAACTATACAAAAAAGATCTTCACGACCAAGATAGTC
The DNA here is from genome assembly GCF_049115385.1 of Moschus berezovskii. NCBI lineage: Eukaryota > Metazoa > Chordata > Mammalia > Artiodactyla > Moschidae > Moschus > Moschus berezovskii. The sequence continues at coordinate 127,416,082 of NC_142488.1, read as the reverse complement.
ACAATAACGTGATCACTGACCTAGAGCCAGACATCTTGGAATGTGAAGTCAAGTGGGCCTTAGAAAGCATCACTACGAACAAAGCTAGTGGAGGTGATGGAATTCCAGTGGAGCTATTTCAAGTCTTGAAAGATGATGCTGTGAAAGTGCTGCACTCAATATGCCAGCAGATTTGGAAAACTCAGCAGTGGCCACAGGACTGGAAGAGGTCAGTCTTCATTCCAATCCCAAAGAAAGGCAAGGCCAAAGAATGCTCAAACTACCGCACAATTGCACTCATCTCACACGCTAGTAAAGTCATGCTCAAAATTCTCCAAGCCAGACTTCAGCAGTATGTAAACCGTGAACTCCCAGATGTTCAAGCAGGTTTTAGAAAAGGCAGAGGAACCAGAGATCAAATTGCCAACATCCGCTGGATCATGGAGAAAGCAAGAGAGTTCCAGAAAAACATCTATTTCTGCTTCATTGACTATGCCAAAGCCTTTGACTGTGTGGATCACAATAAACTGTGGAACATTCTGAAAGAGATGGGAATCCCAGACCACCTGACCTGCCTCTTGAGAAACCTGTATGCAGGTCAGGAAGCAACAGTTAGAACTGGACATGGAACAACAGACTGGTTCCAAATAGGAAAAGGTGTACGTCAAGGTTGTATATTGTCACCCTGCTTATTTAACTTATATGCAGAGTACATCATGAGGAACGCTGGGCTTGAAGAAGCACAAGCTGGAATCAAGATTGCTGGGAGAAATATCAATAACCTCAGATATGCAGATGACACTACCCTTATGGCAGAAAGTGAAGAGGAATTCAAAAGCCTCTTGATGAAAGTGAAAGAGGAGAGTGAAAAGGTTGGCTTGAAGCTCAACATTCAGAAAATGAAGATCATGGCATCTGGTCCCATCACTTCATGGGAAATAGATGGGGAAACAGTGGAAACAGTGTCAGACTTTATTTTTTTGGGCTCCAAAATCACTGCAGATGCTGATTGCAGCCATGAAATTAAAAGACGCTTGCTCCTTGGAAGGAAAGTTATGACCAACCTTGATAGTATATTAAAAAGCAGAGACATTACTTTGCCAACCAAGGTCCGTCTAGTCAAGGCTATGGTTTTTCCCGTGGTCATGTATGGATGTGAGAGTAGGACTGTGAAGAAAGCTGATCGCTGAAGAATCGATGCTTTTGAACTGTGGTGTTGGAGAAGACTCTTGAGAGTCCCTTATACTGCAAGGAGATCCAACCAGTCCATTCTAAAGGAGATCAATCCTGGGTGTTCATTGGAGGGACTGATGCTAAAGCTGAAACTGCAATACTTTGGCCACCTCATGCGACGAGTTGACTCACTGGAAAAGACTCTGATGCTGGGAAAGGTTGGGGGCGGGAGGAGAAGGGGACGACCGAGAATGAGATGGCTGGATGGCATCACCGACTCTGTGGACATGAGTTTGAGTGTACTCCGGGAGTTGGTGATGGACAGGGAGGCCTGGCGTGCTTGATTCATGGGGTCGCGGAGAGTCGGACACGACTGAGCGACTGAAATGAACTGAACTGAACTGAACTGAATCTATTATATCATTTAAAGCTTGTGTTTCCTTGTTAATTTTCTGTTTAGTTGATTTATCCATAGGTGTGAGTGGGGTATTAAAATCTCCCACTATTATTGTGTTATTGTTAATTTCCCCTTTCATACTTGTTAGTAATTTTCTTACATATTGCGGTGCTCCTATGTTGGGTAAATATTTATAATTGTTATGTCTTCTTCTTGGATTGATCCTTTGATCATTATGTAGTTTCCTTCTTTGTCTCTTTTCACAGCCTTTGTTTTAAAATCTATTTTATCTGATATAAGTATTGCTATTCCTGCTTTCCTTTGGTCTCTATTTGTGTGGAATATCTTTTTCCAGCCCTTCACTTTCAGTCTGTATGTGTCCCTGGTTTTGAGGTGGGTCTCTTGTAGACAACATATATGGGGGTCTTGTTTTTGTATCCAATCAGCCAGCCTTTGTCTTTTGGTTGGGGCATTCAACCCATTTACATTTAAGGTGATTATTGATAAGTATGATCCCGTTGCCATTTTCTTTATTGTTTTGGGTTCGAGGTTATATACCCTTTCTGTGTTTCCTGTCTAGAGAAGATCCATTAGAATTTGTTGGAGAGCTGGTTTGGTGATGCTGAATTCTCCCAGCTTTTGCTTGTCTGTTAAGCTTTTGATTTCTCCTTCATATTTGAATGAGATCCTTGCTGGGTACAGTAGTCTGGGCTGTAGGTTATTTTCTTTCATCACTTTAAGTATGTCTTTCCATTCCCTCCTGGCCTGAAGAGTTTCTGTTGAAAGATCAGCTGTTATCCTTATGATAATCCCCTTGTGTGTTATTTGTTGTTTTTCCCTTGCTGCTTTTAATATTTTTTCTTTGTGTTTGATCTTTGTTAATTTGATTAATATGTGTCTTGGAGTATTTCGCCTTGGGTTTATCCTGTTAGGGACTCTCTGGGTTTCTTGGACTTGGGTGATTATTTCCTTCCCCATTTTAGGGAAGTTTTCAACTATTATCTCCTCAAGTATTCTCTCATGGTCTTTCTTTTTGTCTTCTTTTTCTGGGACTCCTATGATTCGAATGTTGGGGCATTTCACAATGTCCCAGAGGTCTCTAATAGTGTCCTCATTTCTTTTGATTTGTTTTTCTTTTTCTGTCTCTGTTTCATTTATTTCTACAATTCTATCTTCTAGCTCGCTTATCCTGTCTTCTGTCTCCGTTATTCTACTGTTTGTTCCCTCGAGAGTGATTCTGATCTCATCTATTGCATTATTCATTGTATATTGACTCTTTTTTAATTCCTCTAATTCCTTATTAAACATTTCTTGCATCTTCTCAATCCTTTTCTCCACTTTATTTATCTGTAACTCCAGTTTGCTTTCCAGATTTTGAATCATTTTCACAATTAAAATTCGACATTTTTTATCAGGTCCGTTCCCTATATCTATCTCTTTTGTTTGTGTTGGTGGGCATTTATTCTGTTCCTTTACTTGCTGGGTATTTCTCTGCCTCTTCATCTTGCTTATATTGCTTTGCTTGGGGTGGCCTTTCCGCCTTCTGGCAGTTTGTGGAGTTCTCTTTATTATGTAGTTACCTCGTTGTGTGTGGGGTTGGATGGGTGACTTGTCAAGGTTCCCTGGTTAGGGAAGCTTGAGTCTGTGTTCTGGTGGGTGGAGCTGGATTTCTTCTCTCTGGAGTGCAATGAAGTGTCCAGTAATGAGTTTGAGAAATCAATGGGTTTGGAGTGGCTTTGGGCAGCCTGCATATTGAAGCTCAGTTCTATTCTCCTGTGTTGCTGGAGAGTTTGCGTAGTATGTCTTTCACTGAAACTTGTTGACCCTTGGGTGGTGCCTGGTTTCAGCGTATGTATGGAGGTATTTGATGAGCACCTATCAATTAATGTTCCCAGGAACAGGAGATCTCTGGTGTTCTCAGGATTTGGACTTAAGCCTCTGCCTCTGGTTTTCAGTCTTATTCTTGCAGTAGGCTCAAGACTTCTCCCTCTGTTACTTCCAAGGCAGTTCCTTCTGTTGTAAAAGCTCTTCTGTTTGCTGGTCTCTTCAGTGTCTAATTCCCGTCCTGACACCAGGGGGCGGTGGTGGACACTTTTTTTCCCCCCGGCTCACCTGTTCAGTGGTGCTGTGGGGTGGGAGGAATGCTGCTTACAAATATCACTGGCTTCTGTGGGGAGTGCTCGCAGTGTCTCAGCCACACTGGGTTTGTCCCCACTCATGGTGTATACGCTGTCCCAGTCTACGCTGCACGGGCTCTAGGTTGCTCTGCCAGGAACTGTCCGAGGCCGGCGCTGGGTTGTATGCACTTCCCAGGTCTGAGCAGCTCAGGTTCAGGTACTTGGGTACTCCACAAAGGTGCAGACTTGGTTGGGCCTGCATTTTGTGCCTTCCCCGGTCCAAGCAGCTCAGGTGACCAGGCGTTTGGCGAGCATGGTCGCTGTGACTTATCACCTCCCTGGTCCCTGCCGCTCAGTTTTCTGGGTGTACAACCAGCGCACCCTCTCAGGTGGATATCGACCAGCCCGAACTCAAGAAGTCTTGGTTAGCAATGAAGCCTGCCTGCAGCTTGGTATGGAAAGCCTCTCTGGGGCCACGGCTGCCCCTTCCGGCACTGGCCGCCTTCCCTGCCTGTCCTGAAGGGGGTTGGGGGATGGGCCGCCTGCAGCCGGCTCGCTCTGCTCAGTCCTTTGTTCTGTGAGCGGGGCTGGCAGAGTCTTAGGTTGGGGCTTTTCACTGCACAGTCTGCTTAGCTGCCTCCCGTTAGCGCCCTCAGCTTGCCCCCGGGGCGTTCAGGCCCGGTCCCCTCTTTAAGGGCTGCCACTGCGCCTCCCTGCCCAGCCCCCACCTGCTAGTGGGGGGTGCAGGCGTCTGCACCGCTTCTCCACTGAGAGTTTCCTCTGGGCACTTAGTCTGTGGGTTTTAATTATTTATGTCTTTTTTCCCAGTTATGTGGCCCTCTGAGGTTCCAAGGCTGGCCACAGTCTCGCCAGTGTTTCCAGGTGTTTGGAAACTTCTCTCTCTCTCTCTCTTTTTTTTTTTAAGCCTGCCTTCCTGGGACGGGGCTCCATCTCTCCCTCTTTTGTCTTTCTTTTTATCTTTTATACTATTTCCTACCTCCTTTCGAAGACTATGGGCTGCTTTTCTGGGTGCCTGATGTCCTCTGCCGGTATTCAGAAGTTGTTTTGTGGGATTTACTCAGCGTTCAAATGTTCTTTTGCTGATTTTGTGGGGGAGAAAGTGGTCGCCCCGTCCTATTCCTCCACCATCTTCCCGTGCTCCCCCTCTTCTTTCCTCTTTAAGCCACCCATCAAAGATTTTAATACGGAGTTCCTTTGAAAAGTGAAAGTATTAGTTGCTAAGTCGTGTCCAACTCTTTGGGACCCCATTGACTGTAGCCCACCAGGCTCCTTTGTCCATGAAATTCTCCAGGCAAGAATACTGGGGTGGGTTGCCATTCCCGTCTCCAAGGGAGCTTCCTGCCCCAGGGATCAAACCTGGGTCTCCCGCACTGCAGACAAATTCTTTACTGTATGAGCCACCAGGGAAGCCCTTGTAGTTCCTTTAGTTTCATTCAATTCCAAATGTTGTTTATCTTCTGTTTTTCCCCAAGTCTTCATTTTCAAACTTTCTTTATCATCTAATTTTAGCTCCGTGTAATTTATAAACTCCACATGCTGTTTTTAACTCAGTCTGAAAGTAATAGTGGAATTTAATTCTTTCACATTTATTGGAACTATTGATATGTTTGAACTCATGCCTCCCATATGTTCCTCTTTATCATGACTTTCATTTCTTTTTTCTTTCTTTTCCTCTTAACTTTTTTGTTAGTGCAGCAATCAAAAAACTTTTAGTTGCAAAAAACAAGAAATTCACTATAGCTAGTTTAAAACAATAACAAATGAATTTATTTAAGTATTTCAGATAGATCACAGAATCTCTGGGAAAGTAAGAGAAACAAGCTTAGAGTCAACATAGTAACAACATTCAAATTACACTGCAGAACTCCTTCAGTGGAGACCTTTTTGTTGCTGCTCCTGAGCTCTGAGTACTCAACATTTACCATACTACCTCTGGCAAACTGGATGAATGTATCTACCACAATCCTGCCTAGAATGTCTGCATGGTGCCTCCTTCTCCTTCTGATTCAAAAAGTGTCATGTGGGTGCATTTGACTGAATCAAGGTCACATGTCTGTGCCCTGGCTGCAAGGGATGCTGGGAAAGCATCTTTGTGACTTCTGCATTAAAAGGCTCAGACTTGAGGTGAGGTAATTTCCCACATAGGAAGACTACTCAAAGGTACTGGACATCCAAAAATAATGATGAATGTCTACTACAGTTGCACTGATTGATTTTCTTTTTTCCCTCTGAAGTGAAGTGAAATGAAAGTCACTTAGTCATGTCTGACTTTTTGCGACCCCATGGACTATACAGTTCATGGAATTCTCCAGGCCAGAATACTGGAGTGGGTAGCCTTTCCCTTCTCCAGGGGATCTTCCCAACCCAGGGATCAAACCCAGGTCTCCCGCATTGCAGGTGGATTCTTTACCATCTGAGTTTACCCTCTAGTGGTTTTGAAAATAAGCATCCTATTTCTCTCTCTCTAGTAGTTACCTTAAAATTTTAAACTCTCAAGTTTATACTATTCTAAAAACATTTGAATTAATAAACCTCTATATCCTTTCTCTAAATAAGGGAAGAAGTCCACAATATTTATTATAATTTCATTCACCGGCACTTGATCTTTAGCATGCTACCACTAACCTCTCTGTCCTCATTGTCCCCTCACCTTTCTCAAAGTGTGATAATTGGAGATTTAATAACAGATTCCTATGAGTTGCTTTTGCTATAGGCATTCACAATTATTTAGACTTAACTCAATTTTTTGCCCTTTTGTTGTTGCTGGTCATCACTGCTTCCTGCAATGGTGTGATGGAGCCAGTTTGCACTGACTCACAAGAACCAATTTGTTACCAATTCTTTCAATTCTGTATTCAGTGACATCATGTTGGTAGTTTGATGTCAGCCATCATGGGAAAATGTATACCACAAAAATCAGCAAACACTACAAATCAGGGCTTTCCCCCCAGGGAATCAGTTATTAAACATTTATCAACACACCACTGGTTTCTTGTATGTCACGTCTTTCTCTTTATCGTATTACTTTTTAACTTTAGCACACTCTTGAGTACTTCAGAGAGGGTCTATGAATGATAAATCTTGTAAGTATGCATTTGCCCTCATACTTGAATGCCAGTTTGCCTAATAATAGGACTTATTGAAGAGACTGTTAATTGCCTAACTGAAGTCCAGTTTTCCCTTTTTCCTTAGGAACTAAACCTCAATTTTCAGCATAGTACACTGCTTCTTGCAGTAAATGCTATAGTTGTCAGTCATTTTATTTTAGCCAAGTGTGGCTACAAGATCAGGAGCTGGCCAATGACATAATAATAAATGCTGAGTGAACTTCTAGGAAGCCTCCTTAGAGAGACCTGTCAAAATTGAAGGGTCTTCCTCTACTCTTTCTCCTGCTTCCTTCATCTGGCTGTTTGGAATATGGATAAGATGGCTGGAGTCCCAGTAGCTACAATGGACTGTGAGGTAAACTGTGACTAGAAGCTATACCTTGAGAATGGTGACAACAGGAGGACAGAAGGAGTCTGAACACTGATAACTTCATGAAGTTGGGTTGATCTTACATGCCTCAACTTTGATAGTTTCCATATATTTGTTTGCTTTCTATTTTGGGAGATTTCTCCACCTGAGTTTCCAATAACTAATTCTTTCTTTAACTACACCCATTCTATCATTCAGCCATTTTGCCGAATTTTTTTATTTTATCAAGTTGTTAATAACCAAAATCACTCTCCTACTCTCTAATTGTAGATCAAATATTGTAACAAGCTCTTATTCTTCCTCTTGCTCAGCTCTGCTCTAAATGGATATTTAATATTCACAGAGTACCAAAATTCTGGATCTCAGCTTCCAAATTACTATCTAGTGCTCTATCTCTGTGAGTCCCTTGAGGATAGAGAAAATAGCAGTTGCTGAGTTAATACTTACATTAAAGTCGATGGTAAAGATTTTTATTAAAGAATCAGTTAATTGAAATGATACTTATCCATTTCATCCTCCTCTAAATAACTTCAGGTTTGAAGTTTGATGATGTGAACTGATAAACAGTTATCAATAAAAACGAAATAAGCATTAATCATTCTAGCAGAGGAATTGATGTTTTCTTTCAAAAGGGTCATATATTGAATATTTATGGTTTTTCAGGCCATGTAGCCTCTGTCTTCAATTCCTCTGCCACTGTAGGGTGAAAGCAGCCATCAGTTCAGTTCAGTTCAGTCGCTCAGTCGTGTTCGACTCTTTGTGACCCCATGAATGAAAGCAGCCATATGAAATACCTAAATGAATGGATGTGTCATTTACTTTAAAGTAAATAAAACTTTACTTAAGAACACTAACATTTGAATTTCATATAGTTTTCAAGGGTCATGAAATAGTCTTCCGTTTATTTAATTATTTAAAAATGTAAAAACCATTTTAGCTAATCTGGCCATATAAAATTAGGTAGCAGGCTGGATTTAATCTGCTGGCCATAGTCTGCTGACCTCTGTTCTAGCTATTATTTTCAGTGCCTGTTTTAGCCAGACAAACCCTGCAGTGTTTATAGCTCTTCCTTTTTCACCTAAATTTCATCATCAACTAATGGATATTTGGGAAGAGATCACAGGTGTTCCCTTTCTGTTGCTTCCTTTCTACTTAGCTTCATTTAGGCCAATTTGCATACATATTGAAAGCTTATAGACTGGCCCCAGCATTGTTGTTTTACTTTGACTGTTCTTCATCATGATTTTATTTTTAACTTAACAATGATATAAGCTACACACACACGGCAGATAAGAGAAATATCGAGGTAACTATCTTTCCTTATTACTATGAAAAGTTGAATTTGGCTTGGTTCATTAACTTTTTGAATTTTGGTACTCCAGACAAGGAATAAAGTCTGTCTTTAGACAAGAAAGGCAAGCAGTATGTCCTAATCCTGAAAGTATGAGTTTTAGAGTCAAAAAGGATTAGAATATTCATTCATGCAGATCATTCCATCCGATAGAACTTAGCTAGTTCTCATGTTGTGCTTCAGACAGAAATATTTCTCTTTAGAACATGAGTCCTGGCATTTGCGGACTGAGAATTCTAATCCTTCATTACACTAATTCCCTTAGACACTTGGGTTTTACTTATCTAGCTTTACTTTTCTGAAATAAGGCCAGCCAGTTTAATGATAAATAATAATAATAAGGAAGCCAACTTCCCTAGCCAGTGTTGTTAAGAAAATGAGGAGAAAGTGTGTCAGTTTCACCAAAGTATTTGCCAAAGCATGTTGTTCCTTTGCACCTCATATCATATTTGCATAAGAATAAACGATCTGATGTCAATTGTCTTCATTGTCCAAACAACAAGGCATTTGTAAAGGGGTCAGCCTTATTCTCTCCTTGATACATCCTTAGTAGAACAGAATTAAGGTAAATCTGCGGAGAAAGCAGATGCAGTTGCTTCAGGCTGGGCCACGTTACTGAGGTCACCATGAGCGCTAGCATCTGGTCCTCCAGCTTAACAAATTCAGAAACTTGATTTTTATGGCATTCACACTGCGGTTATCAGGCTTCAGGGGACTGACTCATGCTAACCAAATTTACAGGCGACTAACTGATTAAACAGGAAGCCAATTGATTAATTTAAACTGAAAAATAGAACTGCCAGCTAGCCAGTGCGTTCTCTGCCAGAAAAAAAGACAACTTGAAAAATCAAATTGAAGTCCAAAGGTTGAAGAGTAAGAAATCAGGACAAGAGTTACTAGATGGATTCAAAGTATATTCACCATGCTATGGCAGCCTGGTGAGTTCTGCTTCTCTAATGGAGTGACAGGCCTTTCCAGCAGATCCCAGGATTTATGTTGATTGACTAGGGATCCCTCTCTTATGGCTACTGCTGGAGAGTGACTAAGAGTTCAGTTCAGTTCAGTTCAGTCGCTCAGTCGTGTCCGACTCTCTGCGACCCCATGAATCACAGCACGCCAGGCCTCCCTGTCCATCACCAACTCCCGGAGTACACTCAAACTCATGTCCACAGAGTCGGTGATGCCATCCAGCCATCTCATTCTCGGTCGTCCCCTTCTCCTCCCGCCCCCAACCTTTCCCAGCATCAGTCTTTTCCAGTGAGTCAACTCGTCGCATGAGGTGGCCAAAGTATTGCAGTTTCAGCTTTAGCATCAGTCCCTCCAATGAACATCCAGGACTGATCTCTTTTAGAATTACAGCACTCCTTTGTCAAGTCTCTAAGAAAACTGTGTGATATGAAACATATCCCAGGACACACAGACAGTATTCTGCTATCACCATCCAATGGGCCAAATATTGACATTTCCACATAAAAGTTGCTCCCCTTTCACTCAACTGTCTTTCCTATAATCTTAATCTCTTCTCTGAAAATTTCCTTCCCCTTCTAGTTGTAATTGAAATGCAGCTCTCCCCTGAGAATGTCCTTTCCTCCATTGCCTTCTTAGGTGATTGGTTTTCTTTTCCTACCAAACCCTCCATATGACTGGATCTGGAGGGGCACATGTGTGTCCATCTTGTTTTCTATTGTCATTTCCAGACAATTCTCCTTCCCTCCAGCAAAACACCTTCATTTTGAATCTCATGTCATCATACCAAACTACTTACTTGGTGCTATCATCCATAGGCCCCTGATTCCTTGAATATTTTAGCTCTTGGAACACTGTCACTCTCTCAAATGCTGCATCTACCTTAATTCCTGGTGATTTCAATAATGCACACAGATAATGCTACCTGCACACTGAACTCTCCATTTCTTGACCTTGTCTTCTACAGGGACCTTGCCCTCCCCTACCACTTCAGCCACTGACTCATGACCTAACCCTCCATCCGTCCGTTCCGTCGCTCAGTCGTGTCCGACTCTATGCGACCCTGTGGACTGTAGCCTACCAGGCTTCTCCATCCATGGGATTCTCCAGGCAAGAATACTGGAGTGGGTTACCGTTTCCTTCTCCAGGGGATCTTCCCGACCCAGGGATCGAACCCGGATCTCCCACATTGGAGGCAGATGCGTTAACCTCTGAGCCACCAGGGAAGCCCGACCTAACCCTAAAACTAATCATTATCAGTAATGACACTGCCTCCATGATCTGAACTGTATGCACCCCACTACCTCATCACCACTTATTTTTCCACTCCTTCCCTCTAGCATCCCATCTCCATCAATCCTTAGATCAAATCAAGACATTAAATTCATTAATCCTCTTACCTTTTCACTATTTCTTATCCCCTCCTTCACTTCCATTAGTATACAGCTTAGATTCTATGGCCAATCACTGCAATTTCTCTCTTGCATATCTATATCCATGACTCCCTTGCCCTTGTGATGCTTCATCACACCCATTTGACAAAGTCTCCACTCTATTATAATCAGATTTTCTGCCTCATCTAAACCTGCATTTGTGCAGCTAAACATGTCTGGGGAAAACATACCAAATGCCTACTGGTTTCACTTTAATTTCATGACCACCATCCTCAAGTGGTCCTTTAATGCTGCTTAGTAATTTTATTACATTTGCTCATTCATTTATTCTCCCACTCTTCTATTCAAATAATACCTTCATTTCTTCCCCAACTCCGAGCATCCTCTCATCCTTCTTCTCAGCTGATGACCTTCTTTATTTCACTAGAAATTAGAAGCAATCAGATGAGAAGTTGTTTCCCATCCTTCTGCCACCAGTTGGCCTCCACTGGTATATATACATCCCCCATTACTATAGATGAACTCTCTGTGCTCTGAGCTAAGACCAATACCTTCACTTGTGTACTCAACACCATCCCATTTCAACTACTTAAAGTCTGATTCCACCAATTCACTTCTCTCTCTCCTACATCATCAATTTTTTCATCATTACTGGGTCAACACATCAGAATACAAGTAGCATGTTGATATTTCTCCCATCTTAAAAAAATGCTTTTTAATTTTATATTGTCCTCCAATTATTACTACTACCCATTTTTTCCAATTCCTCCTTCCAATTCTCTCTTAAACCCATTGCAATCAGACTTTCATGTCCATGACTTCACTAAAACTACCCTTGTCAGCGTTATCAAGGACCTCTTCCTTGATGATTCCAGTGGTCACCTCTCAGTCCTCAGTATCTGACTTATCAGAAGCATTTGTCTTGGAGTACCACTTCTTCCTGAAAATAATTGCTGTGGTTGGTCTCCAGGACTCCATACTCTCCTGGTCCTCTTCCACCTCACTGGCAATCATTCATTGGGCCCTTTATTCTTTCTCTACGCTCATATCCTTGGGCTTCCCTGGTGGCCCACGACTTAATGACTAAACAACAATCACTTCCTTAGTGATTTCACCCAGCCTCATGACTTAAAATGCCATCTACACACTGACAGCTCCCAAAATTAGATCTTCAGCCTAGATCCCTTCCCTGAATTTCAGACTCATGTAACCAATTTCCTATACTTCAGAACTCCACTGAGATATATGACATCTCAAGATTAACATGTATGAAATCAAACTCTAGACATACCTACTCCACACGTGTCTACTGCTGAAGCTTGCTCCTCCTATGGTCTTACTATGTCAGTAAATGGCATCTCCACTACTCCAGTTTGCTCAGGCCTCAAACCTTGGTATCTCCTTCGATTCCTCCCTTTCTCAAATGTGTGTGCTCAGTCGATCAGTCATGTCTGACTCTTTGTGACCCCACGGACTGTGGCTCACCAGGCTCCTCTGTCCATGAGATTCTCCAGGAAAGAATACTAGAGTGAGTTGCCATTTCCTCCACCAGGGGATCTTTCTGACTCAGGAATCAAGTACACGTCTCCTGTATCTCCTGCATTGGCAGGTGAATTCTTTACCACTGAGCCACCTGGGAAGCTCCCCTTTCTCAAATACTCACATCCATTTATGAGTATACTCTGTTGACGCTCCTCCAAAATATAACTAGAATCTAACCTCTTCTCAGTATCTCCCTTATTACCACCATGATCTAAACCACTGTTATCTCTTGCCTGGATTATTGCAATAGCTTCCTAACTGGTTTTCCTGCAAGCTTTGCCCCATTACAGTTTGTATTCAACATAGCATACAGAGTTGATTTGGAAAATCTGAAAAATCAGATCATGTCCCTCCACTCAAAACTTCCCCAAAACTTCCCATCACCCTCAAAGTCAAAGCCAATGTATTTGCAATGGCTTATAAGACTACATAATCTCATTCACTCTATTCCAACAGTCCTGGCTTCCTTGTTCTTTTATACAACTTACAGTCAGCTCCTACCTTAGGGGCCCCAACTATTTTCTCTGCCTAAAGTGGTCTTATCCCAAGGATCCCCAAGTCTCACTCACTCTTCTCTTTCAGGCTTTACATACATGAGACACAAATTTAAATTGCTCTACACACACAGAGTTCTCTTCTTCCCTGCTTCTTAAAAAATATTTATTAACCGCTTTCTTTTTCTGGACTGCATTTACTATCATCATACAAACCATATATTCCACCTGTTTGTTTTGTTTACTGTCTGTTCCCCACCACCACCACCATCTCCACTAGAATAAAAGCTATATGAGGTCAGGGGATTTTGTCTGTTTAATTCACTTCTGTATCCCCAGAGCCTAGAAGGACACTTAGATCATAGAAAGAACTTAAGAAATGTGTTTAAGGCAGGGAGAGAGAAAAGAATGCTTAAAGTGCAAAGGATATCAGTCTATTTTGTCTCCATGGGAAATTTTTAAATGAATTAAATCAGTTTCTTGGGAATAGGTACATATTTTGTCATAGAAATAATAGTATATAAGATTGTAATTAAAAGTAACAGCTCTCTAAATGCAATATCGTATCCTATATTGGATCTTGAAACACCAAAAGGACATTAGTGACAATCCTAATAAGGTCTGCAGTTTAGGTAATAGTAATATACTAGTATTTGTTTCTTAATTGTGACAATTAGGTAATAGTAATATACTAGTATTTGTTTCTTAATTGTGACAAACGTGCCATGGTGATGTAAGATGCTAACATTAGGAGAAAATGGGTATGGGGATTCAAGAACCCACTGTATTGACTTCACATTTTTTCTGCAAATTTAAGTTTATTTTAAAAATGTTTTCAGTTTATTATGTATGTATGTTAGGAAGATAATGAGCCCCCCACATTTCTACATCCTTACCTGTGGAAACTGAATATGTTAGGTAACATGGAAAAGGGGAATTAGGTTGCAGATGGAATTAAGATTGGTAATAAACTGCCCTTTGTTTGTGGGGACAGTAGCCTGGATAATCCAGGTGAGTCCAATATAATCAGAAGAGTCCTCAAAAGTGGAAGAGCAGAAAAGAGAAAGAGGAAGGTTTACTATGAAAGAATGCCCCAAGAAATACAACACTGCTAGCTATGAAGATGGAGGGAGGAGCTAAGAATACAGGAAGCCTTTGGAATCTGAAAAAGGCAGGTGAACAGATTCTGCTAAAGAGAGAATCAGAAGGGAATATAGTCCTGCTGACACTTTGATTTTAGCCCACTAAGACCCAGATCAGACTCCTAACCTACAGAAATTGTGAGATAAAAAATATGTGTTGTCTCAAGAGGTCATTCGTTATGGTAGGAATAGGAAACTGAATAGACATGATCTACAGGCATTACTACAATCCAGAAAGGTAGGTATCATCCCCATTTTATAGAGTAGAAAACTGAGCTTCACAAAAACTAAGGTCACAGAGCTAAGACTCAAACCAAGTTCTGACTCCTAACTTATGCTCTATTATCAATATGCTGCATCTCTAGTTAGGGTCTAAGGCTTAGCCCACAAAACCATAGGCCACTCATTGGATGGCTGAAATATTGTATGTCCAAAACTTTTTATTTTAAATTGAAATACAAAAGTGGCTATGGAGCTACTTTATATTTTAAACACCAAAAAGTATATGTTAAAAGGGCATATGTAGATACTTTTAAAAATGCATATGTACGAGTTCTCTACCATTTTCTAATATCAGCAAATGAAATGCCATATACTTGCAGAAGTAGTGCTTGTTTTTCTTGAAGACTGCTTAAAAGTAAGTCAGATGTAATTAAGAAAAATAAGGAGGCAGATGAGACTTCTGTGGAGAGGCTGAAGGTGAGTTTGGGCCATTTCCCAGGGTTTCAGAGATTATGCACTGCTTTTTTTTAATGTCTAATTTTACTTCAAAGCTTATGGATATGGACACATCACTAGCGCTGCTCTTACCTAGCCTTGATCAAGATTGTTTTCAGCTCACAAAAGAACATTGCTTTCACTCAGAAACAACAAAAAATTGCCCCAAGCCTCAAAGCAAAATTTGATAATCTATTTTGTTTACTCTCTCCTAGGTCCCGGGTTTCTCAGTGTGTCTTTGTTTTGAGCTCTGTTTTTCTATCTCCACTCAGGATATGGGTATATGTTTGGAGTTGGAAAAGTAGTTTCTTCTCCATTAACTCAGTTTGATTTTGCTAGTCTCAAAAACCCTTTGAGGTAGGCAAAATAGGCATTACTATTCACGCTTTATACATAAGTAAATCAAACTCAGAGAGATAGAGCTGGGATGCAAACCCAAGAAAGTCTGAGTCAAAGTTGCATTCGCTTTCCATCACAGCCTGCGACTTCATCCCCAAGTGTGGTTCCATGCAACACTAGAACCTAGGCTGAGGAAGAGCTGAAAATGAGGAGATGCTGTCTCCAATGGGGAGAAATTTTGAGGAAGGGAAACCAGGAGAACAATGATGCTGTTGCTCCTATAGGGAGGGAGTGATAGAGGGAGAAGAAAAAGATGGCACTTATAGGATCAGGGGATGAGTGCATCAGTCAAACATCTATGCTACGATGGATGGTAGATGGGGAAGATGGGGACCCAAGGCCTGGGAAGGAAAACAGACTCACAGTTGGCAGCATCAGAGGGGAAAGAGGAAAGTAGGGAAGCCACTCAGAAGTAATGGATGTTCATAATTTAGGATTCATCTGTAAGGGATGTTTGAAGGTAATGGCAACCCACTCCAGTATTCTTGCCTGGAGAATTCCATGGACAGAGGAACCTGGCAGGCTACAGTCCATGGGGTCACAAAGAGTCGGATATGACTGAGCAACTAACACACTATAATTATAAGCTGGGGCTAGATTCTCTGAGGAACTCCTGAAGCAAACCACATTGAAACTCTGTAAACTGCAAATGGGATTCTAAGAGATCTCCCTAGTTTTACTTTCTCACCCGTCCTTGCTTTCAATTGCAGACCAAAGGTAGTTCCGTTAGGCATTGGAAAGCAATGGCCTTTAGGTTTGGAGCCCATATTTACCCTTCAGTCTCAGCCACCCAAAGGCTGACTCAGAGGGGTCTCTGGATTATGTTTGCTGGCATTCTTGATCCAAACATTGTTCACCTCTTGTTTGGGTTTCCTTGCTGTCCAAGGGACTCTCAAGAGTCTTCTCCAACACCACAGTTCAAAAGCATCAATTCTTCAGTGCTCAGCTTTCTTCATAGTCCAACTCTCACATCCACACATGACTACTGGAAAAACCAGAGCCTTGACTAGATGGACCTCTGTTGGCACAGTAATACAGTTTAGTCATCAGCTTTCCTGGTAGCAAGCAGCTCATATTTTTCTAGACCTTACTGTCTTTTCTAAGCAAACATCAGTACATCTTCAACTGTATATTTTAGTTACTATTGTCTAGTCAACTGAGATTTCCCTTTCATCTACAATATTACTGAAGGAGTGCTTACAGCATGAGGAACATGATATGATCTCTTTATTCCTACCTTTATAAAATCTTGTCTGAAAAAAACAAGTCATCCTCCTTATGTAAAACACTTAGCACAGTGCTTGGTGATTATCATTATTTCTCAATAACATTTCTTCAGTTTCATGTCACCATGCCCAAATCCATAGATTAATTTAGGGTATTTGCTTCCTGATTATATGTATAAATACCTAAACCTCAAATCATGAGGTACTTCTTATAAAGTTTCCTGTAAACAATTAGCCCAATCATGGCATGAAGGTTCTCATTACTTAAATCCCAGAGCTCTTTCCTGTCTCTTGGCTATCCAGTTCTCTTCCCTTTTCTCTTCATCGTCCTTTGTTGTACACTGTAGGCCCCATCTGACTTGGAAGACCTCTAGTTCTCTGCATATCACCTAGACATTTCTGATTGTATTTGTCAAACACTTAATGATCTTGGTTTCAAAATAGACATAGAGAATAGATTTATGGACATGGGGAGACGGGAGCAGAGAGTGAGATGTATGGAAAGAGTAACATACATTACCATGTGTAAAATAGATAGCCAACAGGAATTTGCTGTATGGCTCAGGAAACTCAAACAGGGGCTCTGTATCAATCTAGAGGGGTGGGATGGGGAGGGAAATGGGAAGGAGTTCCAAAAGGGAGGGGATATATATACCTATGGCTGATTCATGTTGAGGTTTGACAGAAAACAACAAAATTCTGTAAAATAATTATCCTTCAATAAAAAATAAATTAATTTAAAAAATTTAAATTTAATGAATTACAAGAACCATATAGAACTGCTTAAGTTACCTGAAGGTGGAACTTCCAGCAGCGTTAACCATCGAGAACATGGCTTTAAATCCAGAAAGAAACAAAAAAGGTCTAGGAGCACTGAGGCCCATACCCAGGGAAAAGCCTCCTTCCAGCCCTATAGATCAGAATGGTGTCAAGTATGAGATTTGTTTCACAAAAGTGATGGCCAGATTGATGTGTCAACTTGGCTAGGCCACAATCCCCAGGTTTGTGGGGTTTGCTGAGAAAGAAGAAATTCTTTGAAGTTTCCCTGAGAAAGAGGAAATTCTGCTTGTAGACTATACTGTCAGCTCCTACCTGAGAGTCTCCAGCCTGCCCTTCCTGCTGGCCTGCCCTACACATTTCACACTTGCCTAACCAGCCTCTATAATCATGTAAGTCAATTCATATTATTTATTTCATATATATAAAATAAATGCTTTATGCATATAACATATAAACACACACATACATTCATTCAAAAATACACTAAAATGGAAACAATGAGGGGGAATGTTTGAAGCTGACACACTAACAAGTGAAAAGTGAAAGTGAAAGTTGCTCAGTCATGTCTGACTCTTTGCAACCCCATGGACTATACAATCCATGGAATTTTCCAGGCCAGAATACTGGAGTGGGTAGCCCTTCCCTTCTTCAGGGGATCTTTCCAACCCAGGGATCAAACCCAGTTCTCCTGCACGGCAGGTAGATTCTTTACCAGCTGAGCCACCAGGGAAGCCGAGTTAATAGTAAGAGAGAAGATGCCAGAATCACCAAATCATCATGAAAAAGGTTAATTTATATTCTACATAATAAAGACATAAATATGGGATACAGTGTTTAAAGGAGGTTTCAAACTTCTGTCTGGGTTGACTATCAAAAATATGCCTTCTATATTAAATGAAAGCCCAAGTTAAAAACCTGGGAATCATTCTGAATTTTGCAGACTAAATAAACTATTTTGTTCTTTTTCTAAGAAATGGTATGCCATTGAAGGATTTTGTGCAAGGGGTAACATGATCAGATTTGTGTATCAATGTGATCATTCTGCCTTCTGGGTGGATATCGAAACAGAGGGAGATAACATGGAAGTGGAAAGACCAATTAAGAAACTTTCATGCACAGAGAATATATTCATATTTTATGATAAACCATGATGGAAAAGAACATTTTAAGAAAGAATGTACATATGTATATGTATGTACATACATATTCATATATAATATACATATAATGCATATTCGTATATATATATACACACATATATAATTGAATCATTTTGCTGTACAGCAGAAATTAACACACTGTAAATCAACTACACTTCAATTAAAAATATTAGTTAAATATTTTTATTTAAATTAAATAGAAAAATAAATTAGATTCAACCTCCCCAATTTTTTTAAATTAAGCCTTAAAAACTTTATAAAGTAAAAATCACTCAAAGGAAAAAAGAAACTTGCAATGGTTCAGACCAGGCGAGAAAAGATAGTGGCTGGAACTAGCGTTGTGTCAATGGCAGTAGAGAGAAAGTGGGCAGGTATGGCTATATTTTGCAGGTTGAATTGGTGGTTGGGACTTCCTGAGGGACTGGATATGAGGGTGAATGAGTGGGATGTGTCATTGATGACTGCTAGGTTTCTAGCTAATGGAACAAGACAGATCAAGGTGTCATCAGTTGAGACTCACCAGGTGAGATAGAAAACACTGGAAGAAGGCCAGGGTTGGTTGAAGGTGATGATAAAGATAGAGAGAGAGAAAAGCATAAGTTCTTTTGAAGATCTGTTTCATTTGAAATTTCTGGAAACCATCTAAGAGGAGATGTCATGCTGGCAGCTAGATGTATAGGTCTCAGAGCAAAGTTCTGGTCTGTAGATACAAACATGTGAGTCATCTGCCTATGAGTCTATTGAAGCAGAGGCTGTAAATGAAAATCACTTAAAGAGAGAGTCTAAAGTAAGAAGAGATGAATAGCCTAGAGTTGAGTGCTGAGGAGCTTCGATGTTTAACAGCTGGATACATATGCCTGCTCATGATATAGGCTCAATAAATGTTTATTGAACTACTCTTATGAAAAGGGTTCTGATGCACCCATTGTTGATGACTGAACCTGTAGAGATCCCAAACACATATCTTTAAATGCTAGAGTGGAATCTGGCCTGGAATAGCCTCCATCCACTTGGCACCAATCCAGGCTTTCCCACAGAGATCTGGGAGATCGCCAAGTGGTACTGAGCTTCATTCACACTACATCTGTTTCTCTCTTGCTTTCTCCTTCAGCTCAGGACACAATCCACACAGACTAGTTTCCTTGTACTTTGTTTGTGCTGTGCTGTGCTTAGTTGCTCAGTCGTGTCTGACTCTTTGCAATCCTATGTAACCTGCCAGGATCCTCTGTCCATGAAGATTCTCCAGGCAAGAATACTGGAGTGGGTTGCCATGCCCTCCTCCAGGGAATCTTCCCAACCCAGGGATCAAACCCAGGTCTCCTGCATTGCAGGTGGATTTTTTACTATCTGAGCCACCAGGGAAGGGTGTAAAGTACTTTCTTTACACCCTTCCAAACTCTACCTTCTACCAAATGGAATTAGAAGCTAGAGTCCTGGTATTATGATTTAAAATAACTTTAGTTTTTTAAAAGAAAGACACACAATATATATTTTATAAAACACATGCTGGCATTTTATAAAATTACTTTGACCACATATCCATGACTTAATCAAATATCTATTGAATGCCTACTCTTTGCACAGCCCTGTGTGGAATAGGAGAAAATCAAAAGATAAGATCTCTACCTTTGAAGAATTTCAGTCTATTTAGAGAGACAAAAGTAACACTCAAGACACAAGTGAAGAAAGAAAAAAGACCATATGAATCAAGCATATGTGTCAAAGCAGAGAGCACTAAGGTCTATCAGAGTCCAGAGCAAAGAGCTCTAATTTACACTCACAGAATAAGGCATCTGAGAAACTTGATGGAGTTATGCTGCTCTCACAGTACCACTATCCTTGCTCATAGGAGGAAGTGGATGGGAACCATATTTGACAAACATATCTCTGGGGGAGAAGGTTGCACAACCACCTGCAGAAACCAATTCAATCTCACATAATAGAATTTGAACTTCTTTTAAATGATTTAGGCCACTTGAGAGTTTTACAAGTCAGTTCCCAAATTAATTTAGCATTTATCTTCCAGACAGGCTATTACAGCTAACAATAAACTCCTGTTAAAGGAATTCAGATGAATGTGGTTGAAGAAAGGAGTTCTTAATTTCTCACTCCTCCTTGACTTTCCTGCAGCAGTTGACACCGTTGACCTGCTCCCTACCCTACCCAGGACACCACTCTTCTGCTTCCCTTCTGACTTCTCTGACTGCTCAGCTTCTAGCCAAGGATCAGGCACATAGTAGGCATTCAATAAATATTTCTGGATGATTGAATGCTTCCTGGTCTCTTCTCCACTGACTCTTCTGTTTTCATCAAAGTGTCCATTGCTACCTGTCTTCTCTTCTACTATATCTGCTCTTCAGGAGTGATCCTGTCTGTTCCCACAGCTTCAGCTGTCACCTGTACACTGATAACATCCAAATTGCCTATCTCTCTTCTCTAAGCCTCATCTTTCAACTGCCTGTAGGAACTCTCCCAGGTGCGTTGCAGGGATTTCAAGTCAATACATCCAAAGCTGAACTCATTATCTTTCTCCTTAAAGTCATATTCATTCCTGTTAAGAATGTAGGTTTACAGTCCCACTAGCCCTTCTGTCACTAGGGCTAAAACCTTCAAAAGCAACTTCATTGCACTCCCCCCCCAACACACACCTTCCCTAATGTCTAATCTTTGGCAGGCCCTATCAGTTTTCCCTCCATGTTATCTCGGGCATCTGTCTCCTCTTCACCATCCTCACTGCCAGGCACCTGCCTTGTTTATTGTCTGGATTCTTGTCATTACCACCACACTGGCATTCCCTACAACAATTCATCTCTCTAATTTATTTTTCACGCTGTTATCAAAATATAAGTGAAATCATGTCTTTCTCCAAAAATCATTATTTATATAAATTATTTTTTGACTTCTATAGTTCTTCCATAAACTGTGTATCAGGAAATAATGATTTTGGATGCAGGTAAAAGAAACCCCAAATAACTTGGACAAATAGAGGGCTATTTTTCTCACATAAGAATAAGTCCAGAGGTAACTGGTTGCTGGCATTCATCTGCTGGGATCTGAGCCATCAAGGGCTCAGACTCTCTTCTGATAGTTCTGCACTGCCATCCATCCTTAACATGCTGCTTTTTATCTTCATTGATGCCAATAATTCAGCTACAAGATGACTATTAGAGCCCCAGGTATCGTGTCTGCATTCAAGGCAGAAACTAGAGTGAAACAGACAGCATTAGCAATATCTGTATACTTTCTTCAGGAAAGAAAAATGCTGCTAGATGCCCCTCAGCAACCTTTTGTCTATGTATCATTAGCCATAAGAATATTACTGTCAGGTGGCCACCTTGAGCTCTAAAGGAGACTAACCATGTATTTGGTTTTTCAAGCTCTGTTTCAGATGCAGGCAAGAGAGACTGGGGTTGAGAACAGATGTTGGATTATTCAGCCCACAGTGTCTGCCAAGTTCTCCTTTCATTTGATCAGTACTAAAACCTTGCATGCATGCATGCTAAGTCACTAAGAGTGTCCAACTCTTTGCAACCCTATGGACTGTAGCCCTCCAGGCTCCTCTGTTCATGGGATTCTCCAGGCAAGAACATTGGAGTGGACTGCCATTTCCTTTTCCAGGGGATCTTCCCAACCCGGGGATCAAACCGGGTCTACTACATTGTAGGCAGATCCTTTACCACCTGAGCCACCTGGGAAGCTCCCGAAAAACACCCTGAGGCTTTGTTTATTGAACTGAATTGTTATTCATACCTCAAGATCCAGGTTAAAATTCTGCCTTAGAGCATTGAAACATGTATATTATCATATGCGAAACGAATCACCAGTCCAGGTTCACTGCATGATACAGGATGCTCGGGGCTGGTGCACTGGGATGACCCAGAGGGATGATATGGGGAGGGAGGTGGGAGGGGGGTTCAAGATGGGGAACACATGTACACTTGGGGCGGATTCATGTTGATGTATGGCAAAACCAATACAATATTGTAAAGTAATTAGCCTCCAATTAAATAAATTTTTTAAAAAAGACCTTATCAAGATAAGTGGGATTATAGCCATTATATATATATATATATATATATATATACTTGCTTGTTTGTATTTTTTTCTCAGTAAAAAAATTGTTAAAGAATGTACAATTTTCTGAATTAAAAAAAATTTAATTCATTTTCTACTAAAAAAAAATTCTGCCTTAAAGATGAGGCATTCTTTAATTGCATCAGTCATTATTCATTCTTTCTGCCAGAAGCCCCAAGGTCTATTATAGTCCTTTCCTGTACTCCATCATGATAGTTGCTTCCTTTCCTATCTGCCTCCATCATAAACCCCTTGAAGGCTCCTGAGTCCTAGTTATCTCCATATGCATACCCTGAGCACCTAGCAAAGCATAAGCCACAGAAAACTGGGCCAGTACGCATTTTTTTTTAGAATAGCTTTATTGAGATATAATTCACGTATCATGCGATTCACCCATTTAAGGTGTGTAACTCAATGGTTTTTAGTACAGTCACAGAGTTGTGCAACAGTCATCATAGTTTTAAAATGTCTCCACTACCTCAAAAAGGAATCTCATACCCTTTAACTATCACCCCATAATTCCCCATTGCCCCCTTGCCCCAGCTCTAAGTGGCCACTAATCTACTTTCTACCTTTAGTGATTTGCCTATTCTAGATGTTTCATATAAATAGAATCATATACGTGATGTTTTGTGCCTACTTTTGCACTTAACATGTTTTTGTTATTGAGTCCAAGCTCACTCTGCTTCCTGCAAGACAGGTCAATGAATCCAAGACAAAGTGTTGGGACAAGGAAGGGATGGTATTCAGAAGCCGGCTGACCAAGAAGATGGCAGGTTAGAGGCTCAAAATAACCATCTTTTGGGGGCCTGATGTTGGGTTCTTTTATGGATCAGAGATGGGGGAGGTGAGGAAACAAAATAAAAAGAGTATTCAATTCTTACAAATGTCCCCTACAATGGAAAGCCTCAGGCAGGGGAATGTGTTAGTTCCATTTACAGTCCTTCCAGGTGGGCAGCTCAGGATCTCTCATGAGGCAGTCCATTGTTTATGCCTACAATAACAAAAGTAGCAGGATGACGCTTAAAGTCACAGAAGCAGATCCAAAATAAATTAAAAATTAACCTTCCGAGTTACATTTTCAAGGTTCATCCATGTTATAACATAAATCAGTACTCAATTCCTTTTTATGACCAAATAAAATTCCATTATATGGATATACCATATTATTTTATTCATTCAACAACCGATGGACATTTGGGTTCTTTCCACTTTGAGCAATGCTGTTGTTTTTTGTTTTTTCTTTTTTTAATATAAATTTATTTATTATAATTGGAGGCTAATTACTTTACAATATTGTATTGGTTTTGCCATACATCGACATGAATCTGCCACGGGTGTACATGTGCTCCCCATCCTGAAGCCCCCTTCCACTTCCCTCCCCATATCATCCCTCTGGGTCATCCCAGTGCACCAGCCCCGAGCATCCTGTATCATGCATCGAACCTGGACTGGTGATTCGTTTCACATATGATAATATAAATGTTTCAATGCCATTCTCCCAAATCATCCCACCCTCGCACTCTCCCACAGAGTCCAAAAGACTGTTCCAAAAAAGCTGAGTCTCTTTTGATATCTCGCATTTAGGGTCATCATTACCATCTTTCTAAATTCCATATATATGCGTTATTATACTGTATTGGTGTTTTTCTTTCTGGCTTACTTCACTTTGTATGATAGGCTCCAGTTTCATCCACCTCATTAGAACTGATTCAAATGTATTCTTTTTGATGGCTGAGTAATACTCCATTGTGTATATGTACCACAGTTTGCTTATCCATTCTCTACAGATGGACATCTAGGTTGCTTCCATGTCCTGGTTATTATAAGCAGTGCTGCGATGAATATTGGGGTACACGTGTCTCTTTCAATTATTGTTTTCTCGGTGTGTATGCCCAGAAGTGGGATTGCTGGATCATATGGCAGTTCTATTTCCAGTGTTTTAAGGAATCTCCACACTGTTCTCCATAGTGGGTGTACTAGTTTGCATTCCCACCAACAGTGTAAGAGGGTTCCCTTTCCTCCACACCCTCTCCAGAATTTATTGCTTGGAGATTTTAGGATAGCAGCCATTCTGGCATGAAATGGTACCTCATTGTGGTTTTGATGTGCATTTCTCTGATAATGAGTGATGTTGAGCATCTTTTCATGTGTGTTAGCCATCTGTCTTCCTTGGAGAAATGTCTGTTTAGTTCTTTGGCCCACTATTTGATTGGGTCGTTTATTTTTCTGGAATTGAGTTGCAGGAGTTGCTTGTATATTTTTGAGATTAATTCTTTGTCAGTTGCTTCGTTTGTTGTTATTTTCTCCCACTATGAAGTCTGTCTTTACACCTTGCTTATAGTTTCCTTCGTTGTGCAAAAGCTTTTAAGTTTAATCAGTTCCCATTTGTTTATTTATGCTTTTATTTCCATTACTCTGGGGGGGGGGTCATAGAGGATCCTGCTGTGATTTATGTCAGAGAGTGTTTAGCCTATGTTTTCCTCCAGGAGTTTTATAGTTTCTGGTCTTATGGTTAAATCTTTAATCCATTTTGAGTTTATTTTATTTTAGTTGTCCTACCTATAAAATGATGCTGCTGCTAAGTCGTGTCCAACTCTGTGCAACCCCATAGACAGCAGCCCACCAGGCTCCTCCATCCCTGGGACTCTCCAGGCAAGAATACTGGAGTGGGTTGCCATTTCCTTCTCCAATGCATGCATGCATGCTAAGTCGCTTCAGTCGTGTCCGACTCTGTGTGACCCTATAGACAGCAGCCCACCAGGCACCTCTGTCCACAGGATTCTCTAGGCAAGGATACTGGAGTGGGTTGCCATTTCCTTCTCCATTGAGTTTATTTTTGTGTATGGTGTTAGGGAGTGTTCTAGTTTCATTCTTTTACAAGTGGTTGAACAGTTTTTCCAGCACCACTTTTAAGGAGATTGTCTTTTATCCATTGTATATTCTTGCCTCCTTTGTTGAAGATAAGGTGTCCATAGGTGCATGGATTTATCTCTGGGCTTTCTATTTTGTTCCATTGATCTATATTTCTGTCTTTGTGCCAGTACCATACTGTCTTGATGACTGGCTTTGTAGCAGAGCCTGAAGTCAGGCAGGTTGATTCCTCCAGTTCCATTCTTCTTTCTCAAGATTGGTTTGGCTATTCGAGGTTTGTTATATTTCCATACAAATTGTGAAATTATTTGTTCTAGGTCTGTGAAAACTAACTTTGGTAGCTTGATAGGGATTGCATTGAATCTATAGATTGCTTTAGGTAGTATATTCATTTTCACTATACTGACTCTCCCAATCCATGAATACGGTATATTTCTCCATCTGTTAGCGTCCTCTTTGATTTCTTTCACCACTGTTTTATAGTTTTCTATATATAGGTCTTTCGTTTCTTTAGGTAGATATGTTCCTAAGTATTTTATTCTTTTCGTTGCAATGGTGAATGGAACTGTTTCCTTAATTTCTCTTTCTGTTTTCTCATTATTAGTGTATAGGAAGTCAAGGGATTTCTGTGTTGATTTTATATCCTGAAACATTACTATATTCATTGATTAGCTCTAGTAATTTTCTGGTGGAGTCTTTAGGGTTTTCTATGTAGAGGATCGTGTCATCTGCAAACAATGAGAGTTTTACGTCTTCTTTTCCAATTTGGATTCCTTTTACATCTTTTTCTGCTCTGATTGTTGTGGCCAAAACTTCCAAAACTATGTTGAATAGTAGTGGTGACAGTGGGCACCCTTATCTTGTTCCTGACTTTAGGGGAAATACTTTCAGTGTTTCACCATTGAGGATAATGTTTGCTGTGGGTTTGTCATATATAGCTTTTATTATGTTGAGGTATGTTCCTTCTATTCCTGCTTTCTGGAGGGTTTTTATCATAAATGGATGTTGAATTTTGTCGAAGGCTTTCTCTGCATCTATTGAGATAATCATATGTTTTTTATTTTTAAATTTGTTAATGTGGTGTATTACATTGATTGATTTGCAGATATTGAGGAATCCTTGCATTCCTGGGATAAAGCCCACTTGGTCATGATGTATGATCCTTTTAATGTGTTGTTGGATTCTGATTGCTAGAATTTTGTTAAGGATTTTTGCATCTATGTTCATCAGTGATATTGGCCTGTAGTTTTCTTTTTTTGTGACGTCTTTTTCAGGTTTTGGGATTAGGGTGATGGTGGCCTCATAGAATGAGCTTAGAAGTTTGCCTTCCTCTGCAATTTTCTGGAAGAGAGTTTGAGTAGGATAGGTGTTAGCTCTTCTCTACATTTTTGGTCAAATTCAGCTGTGAAGACGTCTGGACCCGGGCTTTTGTTTATCGGAAGATTTCTGATTACGGTTTCAATTTCCATGCTTGTAATGGGTCTGTTAAGATTTTCTATTTCTTCCTGGTTCAGTTTTGGAAAGTTGTACTTTTCTAAGAATTTGTCCATTTCTTCCAAGTTGTCCATTTTATTGGCATATAATTGTTGATAGTAGTCTCTTATGATCCTTTGTATTTCTGTGTAGTCTGTTGTGATCTCTCCATTTTCATTTCTAATTTATTGATTTGATTTTTCTCCCTTTGTTTCTTGACGAGTCTGGCTAATGGTTTAACTATTTTATTTAACCTCTCAAAGAACCAGCTTTTGTCTTTGTTGATTTTTGCTATGGTCTCTTTTGTTTCCTTTGCATTTATTTCTGCCCCAATTTTTAAGATTTCTTTCCTTCTACTAACCCTAGGGTTCTTCATTTCTTCCTTTTCTAGGTGCTTTAGGTGTAGAGTTAGGTTATTTAGTTGACTTTTTTCTTGTTACTTGAGATATGCCTGTATTGCTATGAATCTTCCCCTTAGCACTGCTTTTAAACGGTGTCCCACGTGTTTTGGATTGTTGTGTTTTCATTTTCATTCATTTCTATGCATATTTTGATTTCTTTTTTTGATTTCTTCTGTGATTTGTTAGTTATTCAGTAATGTGTTGTTCAGCCTCCATATGTTGTCATTTTTAATAGTTTTTCTCCTGTAATTGAGATCTAGTCTTACTGCACTGTGGTCAGAAAAGATGCTTGGAATGATTTCAATTTTTTTAAATTTACCAAGGCTAGATTTATGGCCCAGGATGTGATCTATCCTGCAGAAGGTTCCATGTGCGCTTCAGAAAAAGGTGAAATGTCCTATAGGTATCAATTAGGTCCAACTGGCCTATTGTATCATTTAACGTTTGTGTTTCCTTGTTGATTTTCTGTTTAGTTGATCTATCCATAGGTGTGAGTGGGGTATTAAAGTCTCCCACTCTTATTGCGTTATTGTCAATTTCCCCTTTCACACTTGTCAGCATTTGTCTGACATATTGTGGGGCTCCTATGTTGGGTGCATATATATTTATAATTGTTATATCTTTTTCTTGGATTGATCCTTTGATCTTTATGTAGTGTCTTTCTTTGTCTCTTTTCACAGCCTTTGTTTTAAAGTCTATTTTATCTGATATGAATATTGCTACTCCTGCTTTGTTTTGGTCCCTATTTGCATGGAAAATCTTTTTCCAGCCCTTCACTTTCAGTCTGTATGTGTCCCTTGTTTAGAGGTGGGTCTCTTGTAGACAACATATACAGGGGTCTTGTTTTTGTATCCATTCAGCCAGCCTTTGTCTTTTGGTTGGGGCATTCAACGCATATACATTTAATGTCATTATTGATAAGTATGATCCCATTGCCATTTACTTTACTGTTTTGGGTTCGAGTTTATACACCCTTTATGTGTTTCCTGTCTAGAGAAGATCATTTAGCATTTGTTGGAGAGCTGGTTTCGTGGTGCTGAATTCTCTCAGCTTTTGCTTGTCTGTAAAGCTTTTGATTTTTCCTTCATATTTGAATGAGATCCTTGCTGGGTACAGTAATCTGGGCTGTAGGTTATTTTCTTTCATCACTTTAAGTATGTTTTGTCATTCCCTCCTGGCCTGAAGAGTTTCTGTTGAAAGATCAGCTGTTATCCTTATGGGAATCCCATTGTGTGTTATTTGTTGCTTTTCCCTTGCTGCTTTTAATATTTGTTCTTTGTGTTTGATCTTTGTTAATTTGATTAATATGTGTCTTGGAGTATTTCTCCTTGGGTTTATCCTGTTTGGGACTCTCTGGGTTTCTTGGACTTGGGTGATTATTTCTTTCCCCATTTTAGGGAAGTTTTCAACTATTATCTCCTCAAGTATTTTCTCATGGTCTTTCTTTTTGTATTCTTCTTCTGGGACTCCTATGATTTGAATGTTGGGGCGTTTAACATTGTCCCAGAGGTCTCTGAGATTGTCCTCATTTCTTTTAATTCATTTTTCTTTTTTCCTCTCTGTTTCATTTATTTCTTCCATTCTATCTTCTACCTCACTTATCCTATCTTCTGCCTCCATTATTCTACTGTTTGTTCCCTCCAGAGTTTCTGATCTCATTTATTGCATTATTCATTTTATAATGGCTCTTTTTTATTTCTTCTATGTCCTTGTTCATCCTTTCTTGCATCTTTTCAATCTTTGTCTCCAGGCTATTTATCTGCAACTACACTTTTTTTTTAAAGATTTTGGATCTTTTTCACTATCATTATTCAGAATTCTTTACCAGGTAGGTTCCCTATCTCTTCCTCTTTTGTTTGGGTTGGTAGGCATTTATCCTGTTCCTTTACCTGATGAGCATTTCTCTGCCCTTTCATCTTGTTTAAATTGCTGTGTTTGGGGTGGCCTTTCCGTATTCTTGCAGTTTGTGGAGTTCTCTTTATTGTGGAGGTTCCTCACTGTGGGTGGGCTTGGATGGGTGGCTTGTCAAGGTTTCCTGGTTAGGGAAACTTGTGTACGTGTTCTGGTGGGTGGAGCTGGATGTCTTCTCTCTGGAGTGCAATGAAGTGTCCAGTAGTGAGTTTTGAGATGTCAGTGGGTTTGGTGTGACTTTGGGCAGCCTGTATATTGAATCTCAGGGCTATGTTCCTGTGTTGCTGAAGCATTTGTGTGGTATGTCTTGCTCTGGAACTTGTTGGCCCTTGGGTGGTGCTTGGTTTCAGTATAGGTATGGAGGCGTTTGATGACCTCCTATCCATTGATGTTCCCTGGAGTCAGGAATTCTCTGGTGTTCTCAGGATTTGGACTTAAGCCTCCTGCCTCTGGTTTTCAGTCTTACTCTTACAGTAGCCTGAAGACTTCTCCATCTATACAGCACTCATGATAAAACATCTAAGCTAAAGATGAAAAGTTTCTCCACAGTGAGGGACACCCGGAGAGGTTCACAGAATTACATGGAGAAGAGAAGAGGGAGGAGGGAGATAGAGGTGACCAGGAGGAGAAGAGGGGTAATCAAAAGAGGAGAGAGCAAGCTAGCCAGTAAACACGTCCCCATGTGCTCTCCACAGGCTGGATCCCTCAGAGATGTTTACATAGTTATACAGAGAAGAGAAGAGGAAGGAAGGAGACAGAGGTGGCCAGGAGGATAAAGGGGAGAATCAAAAGGATAGAGACAGATCCAGCCAATAATCAGTTCCCTAAGTATTCGCCACAGCCTGGAACACACAAAGAGATTCACAGAGTTGGGTAGAGAAGAGAAGGGGGAGAGAGGAGATAGAGGCGACCTGGTGGAGTAAAAGGAGAGTCCCAAGGCGGAGAGAGCATTCAAGTCAGTAATCTCGCTCCCAAGTAAACATGGGTACTGAAGATTGGGTTCTTAAAGGTATAAAATTGGTAACAAATACCAAAAAAACAAAGATTAAAAATCTAGAATAGAGGTTGGATTCTCAAAAACTACAATATTAAAGAAAAAAAAAGTCACAAAAATTATAAAATATAGATATATGAAATTTGCTTTACAAAATAGGGTCTTTTTTGCAAAATAATAGTAGGTTATAAAAATGAAAATTAAAGAAGTAATAGAGGACTTAAAAATGAAAAAAAATTTTAATTTAAAGAATGATAATAGTAAAAATATGTCTAGGACTTTCTCTGGTGTTGTTGTGGGCAGTATGGGGTCAGTTCATTTTCAGATAGTTCTTTGATCCAGCTTATACTTCTCAAGATCTATAGGCCCCTTCCTATGTAGTCGGTGCTAACTACAGGGTTTTAATCTATTGCACCTGTCACTTCCAAGGTGATTCCCTCTGTTTTAGCTTCTTCTGTTTGCTGGTCTCTTCAGTGTCTAATTTCTGCCCTGACACAAGGGGGTGGTGGTGGTCACTTTTTTAGGCTCACTTTTTCAGTCATACTGTGGGGAGGGAGGAATGCTCAAACAAATAACACTGGCATGTACTCGCAGTGTCTCAGCCACACTGAGTTTGCCCCCGCTCATGGCTTGTGTGTGCTTTCCCTGTCTACACTGCTTAGGCTCTAGGTTGCTCTGCTGGGAACTGTCTGAGGCTGTCCCTGGGTTGCATGCACTTCCCAGGTCTAAGCCACTCAGGTTCAGGTACTCGGGTACTCCCCAAAGGCGCAGATTCGTTTGGGCCTGTGTTTTGTGCCTGTCCCAGGTCCAAGCAGCTCAGGTGACCAGGTGTTTGGCGAGCACGGTCACTGCAACTTATCGCCTCCCCTGTCCCTGTTGCTCGGTTTTCTGGGTGTACAACCGGCGCACCTTCTCAGGCAGATGTCGACAGTCCAGAATCCCAAGAAGCCTTGGTTAGCAATGAAGCTTGCTTGCAGTTTGGTAGATGATGCCTCTCTGTGGACGCGATTGCCCCCTTCCAGCTCTGGCTGCCCTCTCCTGCCTGTCTCTGGCAGGGGATGGGCTGGTCCGCAGCCAGCTAGCTCTAGTCAGTCCTTTGTTCAGTGAGTGGGCCTGGCATTGTCTTAGGTTAGAATATTTCGTGGGGTAGTTATCCCACAGTCTGGTTTGCTATCTCAAGTTAGTTCCCTCAGATTGCCCTCGGGGCATTCAGGCCCAGTCCTTACTCTAAGCAATGCAGCTTGCGCCTCCCTGCCCAGTCCCTGCTTGCTCTTGGTGGGCATCTGTGCTGCCTCTCAGCTGGGAGTTACCATTGGGCACGTAATCTGTGGGTTTTAATTATTTATTTATTTTTCCTCCCAGTTATGTTGCCTTCTGAGGTTCCAAGGCTCGCCACAGACTTGCCAGTGAGAGTGTTTCCTGGTGTTTGGAAACTTCTCTCTTTTTTAAGACTCCCTCCCCAGGATGGGTCTCCATCCCTAACTCTTTTGTCTCTCTTTTTATCTTTTACATTTTGTTCTACCTCCTTTCGAAGACAATGGGCTGCTTTTCTGGGTGCCTGATGTCCTCTGCCAGCATTAAGAAGTTGTTTTGTGGAATTTACTCAGCGTTCAAATGTTCTTTTGATGAAGTTGTGGGGGAGAAAGTGGTGTCCCCGTCCTATTCCTCTGCCATCTTAGGACCGCCCAATGCTGTTAACAATGGTGTAGAACTATCTGTTTGATACCTTGCTTTCAATCATTCTGGGTATATTCCCAAAAGCAGAATTACTGGGTCATATGGTAACTCTATGTTTAACTATTTGAGGAACTGCCAGCCTGTTTTCTACAATAACTGTATCATTTTACTTTCTCATCAAAAATGTATGAGGATTACAATTTCTCCACATCCTTGCTAATGCTTGTAACTGTCTGACTTTTTCGTTACAGCCATCTTAATGAGTGTGAAGTAGAATCCCATTGTGGTATTTATTTTCTATCCCCAAATGACTAATGATACTCAAATGATGTTGAGCATCTTTTCATATGCTCATTAGGAACTGATATAGTACCTTTCGGGAAATATCTATTAAAATTCTTTGTGTATTTTTTTAGAATTCAAAAAGACACATGCACCCCAATGTTTATTCCAGCACTGTTTACCATAGCCAGGACATGAAAACAACCTAGATGTCCATCTACATGTGAATGGTACATATCTACAATCAAATATTACTCGACCACAAAAAGGAATGAATTTGAATCAGTTCTAATGAGGTGGATGAACCTAAAGCCTGTCATACAAAATAAAGTAAGTCAGAGAAAAACAAATATTGTATATTAACACATGTATATGGAATCTAGAAAAATAGTATTGATGAACCTATTTACAGAGAAGAAATGGAGAGCAGAAGTAGAGAATGGACTGGTAGACACAGCAGGGAAAAGAAAGTGTAGGACTTTCCTTTGACATGTAGCATTGACATGTAGTGTAAAATACATAGTTACTGGGAAGTTGCTATATAACACAGGGAGCCCAGCCTGGCACTCTGTGATGACATAGAGGGATGGGATGGGAGGGTAGAGACATAAGAGGAAGAGGATATATGTGTAATTATGACTGATTCACACTGGTGTATGGCAGAGACCACCAGAACATTGTAAAGCAATTATACTCCAATAAAAAATATAATTAAATTAAAAATCCTTTGTGCATTTTTAAGCAAGTTGTTTATCTTTTTATTATTGAATTGTAAGAGCACTTTGTGTATTCTCGGTACAGTTCCCTTATCAGATGTAGGATTTGCAAATATAGGCCAGGAAACCTTTTAAAATAAATGAATTCCAAAATTGCTATTTAAATGTTTAGATGTTCCTTGCAAAAGCTAACATTTCAGCAAACTTTGTTTTAAACTTCTCATAAAATTGGAGCTGGAACTCCAAGGGGAAAACTCGACCACTGAATGTAAGCAAAGCACAGACAAAAATGCTACAAATCTTCTAAACAGGTTTATTTATGTTCTGATAAAATATAGCAGATTGTCAACAACCCCAAATATTATCAATTCCCCTAAATTAGTTGCAAAATGGAAACAGTAAAACAGAAATAGAAGGAAACCTCTAGCCATGGACTTACCAGCCCTTCTGATCACACAGAGCATTCCTACTCCAGGAAGAGCCAATCTTATATAGTCTTAGCAGTTTGGCAATTTTTTCATCAGCCTCAAGGTACCATAAGACTTCCACAGACTTTCATCTAAGTCCTAACACTTTCTCTTATTTTCTATATCACTCACTGACCTTTTCCAGAAATATCTGGTCAATAGCATGTGAGTATTTCAACAATGTGATTGAAGGGAAGATGGTAGTTGCACATAAAACCAAACACTTAATTCCCCAGGCCATGTTACAGCTTTGAGGGCATGACTACATAGATGTTGACACAGGCAGCCAGTGAGGGTCTCAGGATCATGAAGAAGACAGGAGACTGTACTTAAACTAATTGTTATATTCAGTTTTTCATTCAGTTAATAATTGATATATTTTCCCAATAAGTGTATTTTGCTACAGATATGTTATCCTGATGTTTCTAGTTCTATAGCTGGATACTCCAGTCAGTAGGGGGATTCCAGCATTCTAGGTCACAGCAGTAGTTAAAGATGAGACGGCTGGCTTAATTCAATACACTTGGAGGACTTCCTGTCTTGGGGGAAATGTATGAATGTTTAGTGTGTTCCTTTCAGCTTTGTAATCCTCTTCCAGGACAGTGGAAAGAAGCCAGAATCAATAGTCATAAAACCTCAGTTTCAACCATGGCTCAGTGTGAGCTCAGTCCTACCTATGCTGTTACTGGCAAGTCTCTGTGCCTCAATTTTCATATCTTTAAAATGAAAATGATGACTATACTTGATTAAATTGAATTGTGTAGTGGAGGAAATCCCTGGAGAAGGAAATGGCAACCCACTCCAGTATTCTTGCCTGGGAAATCCCATGGACAGCGGAGCCTGGTGGGCTACAGTCCATGGGGTCACAAACAGTCAGACGTGACTGAGCGACTAAACAAAAACAAGAGGAGAAAATACAGGCACACCTCATTTTATTTCATTTCACTTTATTGCACTTCACAGATACTGCATTTGTTACAAGTTGAAGGTTTGTGGCAACGCTGCATTGTCAGATAACTGTTGTTCAGTTACTCAGTCATGTCTGACTCTTTGTGACCCCATGGACTGCAGCATATCAGGCTTCCCTGTCCTTCACTATCTCCCGGAGTTTGCTCAAACTCATATCCATTCAGTCAGTGATGCCA
The DNA here is from genome assembly GCF_049115385.1 of Moschus berezovskii. Lineage (NCBI taxonomy): Eukaryota > Metazoa > Chordata > Mammalia > Artiodactyla > Moschidae > Moschus > Moschus berezovskii. The sequence continues at coordinate 127,381,733 of NC_142488.1, read as the reverse complement.
TCCAATCATATCATCCTCTGTCACCCCCTTCTCTTTCCCTCAATCTTTCCCAGCATCAGGATCTTTTCCAATGAGTCAGCTCTTTGCATCAGGTGGCCAAACTATTGGAGTTTCAGCATCAGTCTTTCCAATGAATATTCAGGGCTGATTTCCTTTAGGATGGACTGGTTTGATCTCCTTGCACTCAAGAGTTTTCTCCAACATCACAGTTCAAAAGCATCACTTCTTAGGCTTTCAGCCTTCTTTATGGTCAAACTTTCACATCCGTATATGACCACTTGAAAAACCATAGCTTTGACTATATGGACCTTTGTTGGCAAAGTGATGCCTCAGTTTTTAATATGCAGTCTAGGTTTGTAATAGCTTTTCTTCCAGGAAGCAAGTGTCTTTTAATTTTGTGTTTGCAGTCACTGTTCACAGTGATTTTGGAGCCCAAGAAAAAATCTGCCACTGTTTCCATCCCCCTCCATCTATTTGCGATGTATAAAACCTAACTAAAAGAATATGTTGTATTTAGGAAAAAGTGAATAGTTTACTTACAGGAGAGGGGGGTGAAAAGCACAGGTGGAGAGGATTAGAAACAAGGCTCCAATAGACAGCCTAATTATAAGCTTAAAGGGTCATGCTGCTGCTGCTAAGTCACTTCAGTTGTGTCCGACCCTGTGTGACCCTATAGACGAAAGCCCACCAGGCTCCCCTGTCCCTGGGATTCTCCAGGCAAGAACACTGGAGTGGGTTGCCATAAGGAGTTTAAATATGATCTGGTCAAAACTGAGAAGTTTTATGCAGAAGGGTACTGATTCCTATCTGTGTTGTTTAGAAAGATCACTCTTACAGCAGTATGGGGAATGGGAGGAGAAAGAGAGACCAAGAACAGTTACGAACAGGTGGGAAGCGATTTGTTGATCTCATACAAACTTAAGATAGTGGTAGTTAGTGTAGAGAAAAGACAAATGTGGGTGGTATTTAGGAAGAATGGAGAGTGCTTGATGTGTGATTCAATATGGGGGGATGTGCAAGGGGAGGAGTAAAGGACCCTAACTTAGACAAGTGGATGAATTATGGAATCATTAACAAGAGAGGGGATACAAAAGGCTTGAGAGTACATAAGTTTGTTTGGGATATGTTGAGCTCCAAGTGCTCACAGCCCATCCATCTAGAGAAGCCTACAAAAGTCAAATAGGTATTTACAGCTTGAAGAGAAGGGGCAAGAAGAGATCTGGATTGGATTTAATTATCAGTATCTAGAGATGGTAACTGAAGCATAATACCAACTGAGGGAATTTAAGGAGAGAACACAGAGTGAGAAAATGGTGCCAGTAGTAAGCCCTGAGCAACAAGGGTTTCCAAGGAGTGGAGGAGGGCGAAGACACAGAGAAAACTGACATAGGGTGACCAGGAAGGATGTTCAGTAGATAAGATTTTAAGAAGCAGGGAACATTCAAAAGAACCAAATACCTATCCATCCATGAGTGTGGGTAGGATAAGAATGAAGAACAGATTATTGGGGTTAACAATTAGATAGTATCTGGTCACGGCCAGGTCTAAGACAATTTCGCTGATGAAAAGAGAGCTGAAAAGTGACTGGAAGGCAGTTATGAAGATACAGCAATGGTGAAATACTCTTAGAAAGCTTGATGAAAGAAATGAGCAGGGAACTGGTTGCAAGAATAAAATGAGTCCAAGTGAGAAAATGCATATGAAAGTTCTATAAAACAAATTCACAGGACAGTTATTCCAATAGGCAAGGGCTGTTCTCCAAAAAAGAAAAAAGGCAATCCCACCAGCAAGTCAATGAGTAAATGAGGTAAAGGAAATGGAGTTCCTGTTATTATTCCTGCTTTCATGGAAATGGCAGCACTGTCCATTCATCTATGTTTTCAGAGATCTCATTAAGAAATTACTCCCTAGGGTTGATTTGGCAGTTTCCTTTGATACCCAGAGTTGAAGTGGGCAGCAAGGCACTGCATTAAGCAAAAGGTCACAACCTTGCCACTGCCTTTTAAACTAGGAGACCGAAGTTCTACCTATATAAAGACCAATAAAGGGGTTTTGATGACTTCTGAGCTGAACTGATCCTGATTTAGTATTGTGTGGACCGAGCCTGGGTCTCCCAATCAATCACAAAATCCTTATATTAAACCACACATCACACACACTTTAGTAGTGAGAGAGAAAAGAGAGATAGCACAACCCAGCCTGAGGATTCTCAAAGAGAATGTTTATAGGGAGAAACAGGAAGGGAGGGAAAAGAGAGAGAGAGAAAGAGAAACTCTTTTGTTATTGCATAAAAATATCAGGCTCTGGGAAACAATATTCAATATCTTTAAATAAACCATAATGGAAAATAATATGAAAAATAATATACATACTTCAATTTAAAAATTAAATATAAAAATATCAGGCGATGGGCAAGTGGGAATATTCATAGAGGGGAAATTATGACCCATGACACTGGTTTTCTGCTCTTCTAGCATCCTCTGAAATAAGGAAGAAGAATCATTTTGACAACAACAATACTTTTCTTATATATATAACTGACAAAACCCCTCCACATCCCTTCTGTCATTTGATCCTAACAATCCAACAAGGTAGGTCACGCAGTGATTAGAGTCCCCTTTTGCAGCTGCAGAAACTAAAGTGCAGGAGGCTACAAGCTATTTCTCAACATGGCACAGACAGTAAGTAGCAGAGCCAGGGCTCCACCCTAGATCTCCTGCTTCTGAGTCCAGCACTCATTCTGCCAACTATATAGCCAGTCTAAACAAACAGCAGCCAAACAATTCCGTGGCCCTAGTGGCACCATGGATACAACACTTAAGAAGGTAGAAACAGGTGCTCAAGGATATTTAGGGACATCTCTACAAAGTCAGGTTTTTGTTCCTTAGAGTTAACTTTTTCTTCTTGAACTGCAGATCATTGACTTAAATTCTTGGTGCATTATGTAAAGATTCTTCTTTGAGTAAGACAGAGAATCTTGCCCATACTGTGCCCATCTCTGATTTTCTGAACAATGTTCTTCACTTTGTTAAATCTTCCTAGATTTCTTACTCATCTACCCCCACCCCCCACATTCAGCTGAGAAAAGCCACCACACCTGTGAATCTCACATTTTGAAATTTGAATCACAATTTGGATTTATTTCCATGTCTATTATTACTGTCAGGATATAAGATGAGGTAAAACGGACACATTCGAGAAATGAATTCAGCATAATGAAGGTCATTTTCAATTGTGACTGCCCATTATACTACTCTTTGGCTGGCACTACAGACAGATGCCATGCAATAGATTTTTTTTCCTGATACAAGTTAGCTTCTTGGCAGACTAAGGCAGCTCATTAGTAATCTTGGATCTCATTCAGTATTTGTGATTCAACACTAGATGTTGGATAGTAGGTGAACTAGGCTTTGTGCCATTAAAATCCACAATGACATTTCCATACAAATCCTGATTATTGAGAGGGGAGTGCCCCTTCTTAAGATCAAAGTCTGTTTTACCGTGAATTAGTAACCCTAGTGTAGGGTTAGCTGGGACTGGACATAGGAAAAAATGGGGCAGAATATGCAAGAGACAGAGGAGGAGGAGGAAGAGGAGCCAGAACTATTTTAGTTTAAGAGTAACAGTTGCAAAGACGATTTTAAAAATAACCTAAAACAAGGTACAGAATAGTTTTGAGAGTATTCCTATAAAAGTCTGGAGTGGCATTGTTTCATGTGTGTGTACAGGAATGGTAATCAATTTCATTTTGCTTGCAGGTGTGTGTGTGTGTGTGTGTGTGTGTGTGTGCGCGCGCGCATGCACAGTCGTGTCCGACTCTGCAACCCAATGCACTGTATCCCACCAGGCTCCTCTGCCATGGGATTCTCCAGGCAAGAATACGTGAGTCGGTTGCCATTTCCTCCCCAGGGGATCTTCCCAACCTAGGGATCAAACCCGCGTCTGCAGCGTCTCCTGCACTGGCAGGCAGATTCTTTACAACTGAGTCAACTGGGAAGTAAACATTTTGCTTAGTTTATGTCCTAACATTCTTTTTTTAAATAATCTAAGTTTTTATTCTCCAGGAGTTGATTCCTACAATGTGAAGCAAATTAGAAGTTCCAAGAAGTTCTTCCTCTGACAACTAGTCTCCTTACTTCTAGTCTTTTCCTCATCCATTCATCACACACATTTCCACAGTGATCTTCCCAAGAACACATTCTGGTTAAATGCTTCAGTGGTTCCACTAGTCACTCCCACACACCCTACCCTTTAGCCACCAAATTATAAGCCATTCTGAACATATACTCTTACTCAGTGAGTAGTACATCTATTAATCTGTACTCTTTGAGTCTGCCATAACAGAAACTCAACTCGGACAAGTTTAGAACAAAAATAAGGAAAATTACTGAAAGGATACTTGGATAAAGCTGAGGGAAGGGCAGGGATGCAGCTGCCCTTTATCTCAGAGATAAATGTACTCAGGGAAACACCATCTCTCTCAATCTCTCTCTCTCTCACTCCCATTTCTGTCCTGCCTCTCATCCCACCTTCTGCTAAACTTTAGCTTCATTGTCTTTCACTGCATATGAGCATCCTTTATATGATGAAAACTATAACCAGGAGCACCACCTGAGTTTTATCTGTTACTAAATCTATCAATCCTAGTTTAAAATACCTTAGGGAAGAATTCAATCTGCCCAGCTGAGAGACTTAATACAATCTTGTGGTTGGAGAGAGAACAGGCAATTTCCAGGAAAAGGGAAGGTTGTTGTACAGAGATGTCATAAATGCCCACTATGTTCTCTCTGCTTCTGGGCCTTATCCTCATCTCTGCTTGTTGTAGTTGTTCTCCTTTGTTCTATTTTGGCCTATATCCTCCTTTCATTTCTTGAAACTTCTATAGAGTATGTTAATACCAACCATCAGATTGCTTTTTTATTTGACTATTTCACAAGTTTATTACTTTGTATGCTAGTGACATAGTAAGGGACAGAGACATACTTTGTAACTCTTTGAAGCCCTGCCACTGTTTCTACAGCTGCTCTAATACATTACAGGAAGCTCGTGTGCTTCCTGAGTTTAACTGAACATTTGTTAGATTTCCATGGCAGAGAACCTTAGATCAGAAATAATTCATCTACCCACTCCTGGCTTTAGCCACTCAATGGAGAGAATGGCAATTTATTAAATTTCATCCATTCATGCATGCATCCATTCATTGGAAAACATTTAATGAATTATTACCCTATTTCAGTCTCGGTGTTAAGTGCTGAGAATACAGAAATTAAATAGATAATGCATCTGCCTGGAGGGTACAGTCTGGCTAACAAACAGACATGAAGACAAATAAATCATCACCACACCAGGTAATGAGTGTGTAATGAGAGTACAGAGTGCTGTAGGAGCCCAGAGGAGGTGATTATAGGTGGGTCTCTGGTGTTGGCATTAGAACTCCAAAGAAACAACTTCATATCTAATTGATTGTAGCCCACATAAGATCACTCATCTTTGACAGTTTCCTTACAAGGTTGTGCGGCTCCCAAACAAGTGAAAGAAACCAAGAGAAGTGATTTTCTCTGTTCCAAATTCTTTTCTCAGGGGTAGGATTCCATGTCCTGACTTTTTTTTTTCATATCAGCTTCTTGTGGAAACTTCTCACTCTCCCTTTGCACCAGCAGTCTGCCGCCTTAGGAGAGCATGACGTGACTGTTCTTCCTTGCACAACCTTGTTTAATGGAGCAAGACAGCTGGGAAATCAGGAACTCGAGTGAGGGAATCTTACAACCAGGACCTTCTGCCAAATTATTCCTCTTCTGATGATCTTCTCTTTTAAATTTTACTGGTTATTGTTGTGGATGATGGGTAGACACTCAGAATATTTGCTCTGTAAAACTACTATGTAGAGGTAAAACTGTACTTTAATATGCAGGTGTGACTTGACTGAGATGTCAAATAGATTCTGCTTCACAGCTATTGTAAGGAATCTGACCAGGGAAGAAGCTATCTGGAAGATCAATCTGGCAGTTTAGAGTGCAGCTGCCCTTTTCATGGTCCTGATTTGTAACCAGTAATTTTGTAAATTCCAGTCCACCGGAGACTCTGGTGAAACAAACCCTCTTTACTTACCAACTACTAAACATGCAGGAAACTACCCTTTGAAAGTTTCAAGTGTGATGGGAGAACAACCAGGGCAGCAATGGAGGGAGAACCAAGCAGCCTTCATCACAGGTTCAGAGAAACAAGGAGGGTCCCTACTAACCATCTGGCATTTTTAGACATTTATTTTCTTGTCACAGATGTTGCTTCAGAATCCAGCCACACCTTCACCATGCCAACACTCCCACACAGCTGTTCTTGGGAACTGGACGAACAAATCACACTAACGATGTGCCCAGCTGCAATCTTAACTCTCAGTAGGCATGAAACCACATCCAGGGAACTACTTGATACTCTGCTTGGGGCATTCCTGCCCCACTTAAGATACCAGGAGAGGTACCACCACATGTGCTAGAGCAAGCAAGGCAAGGTTTGGCCCTGAGCATGGCAGCTGACTGCAACATTCACAAGATGCTGCATCAAGCACTTCACCTGCTCACTAGCGTTTAGTAATGAGAACCAAATATGTGAATCCAACAGAGCCCTTATGTTTACCCTGAGTGGCTTGTCAGTACACACAGGAAATAAAACTGCCATTATGCTGTATCTGCTATCACAGTGGTTTGGCACCCAAACAATTTAAAATTTCACTATTTCAATGAAATTTTCCTTGTCACAGACCTCAGCTCTTAGGGAAGATCACTTCTGGGTACTTTATCAATAGACTCTTGGGGTGGTTATTTCCTCTTATTTAAGGCAGATCTTGGAGACTTAATTTGCTAAGTTCTTACTCCAGAATCCTTCTGCTCTTCCCATTTTCTGATACATGTAACTTATTCCTCACTTTTTTTAAGGGTTATTTTGATGTAACTCTTGTATTAAATAACTTCTTCAACAGAGTCCAGGCTACTATTGGGCAGAGGAAATGGGAAATCCTGATTCACTTGCTCCAACAAGCTATATAGAAAAATATGTTATTCTGATCAACTCACATGATAGCACTCCTCTCTTTTTTATCGAGAGAGAGAGAGAGAAAGAAAGAGAGAGAGACAGAGATGGAGACAGGGAGAAACAGAATAGTATAATGAACCTTTATGATCTATCATCACCTTTAATCATTATCAATTGGCCAATCTTATTTTATCTATACCTATATACACCTCACTCTCCTATATTATTTCAAAGTAGATCCTGTACATTAGATAACCTCATCCATAAATATTTCAGGATACAGACTCATTTTTTTAAACAAAATTACAGTACCATTATCACACACAACATTAAATAAAATATCCTCTCTTCTTAAGAACACTCTTAACACAAGTTCAACAGAAGACCACCCTGGAGCCTAAAGTGAAGCACCATGAGAAGCCTGCATATGAGTACATGTGAGTCTCCTTGGGAATCCCTGGATCTAGACCTGATGGGGCCAGAGACTTGGGTACAGCACTAGGTAGATGGAGGCAGCAGCCAGAGACATTTAAATTATCTCTGTTAATACAACCCACTAGTGCTCATGCACTAGTGAGGCCAGGAGAGACTGGAGCTACAGCATGATATAAAATGGGATTACTTCAAACCACCAACTAATAATTTGAAAAAATTTGTTTAATGTTTTCCTTTCACAGTAAAGAGTTGAGCTGGTTTTGTATCATTTTAAACTGTCTACTTTCACAAAGTGCAAACTACTTTTTTTGACATAGAAACTGGGTTGTGAGATTATTGAGAAAAGACTAAAATTGGAATCACAATATGGGGTTCTATACTTGACATTTGTCACTTGTTACGTGTGACATTAAAGAAGTAACTTAGCCCACTGGATTTTATTTTTCCTCATTTATAAATGAACCTGATAAAAGTAACACACAAAGTTGTTTCAAGGATGAAATGAAAAAAAAATTCTTAAGAATGCCATAAAATGGAAGATGTTATATTATTATATGCAATTTTCAATAAAATTTGATTAAACAATTTTGAAAATGGGGTTACTTTAACAAAAAATTAGATTACACATGGAAACTGAAACCCCCCCTCATCACCTTGATCTCTTACATGTTCTCTGGTTCCTAGAGAAGCAGGAGTCTCTTGTGGTCCCTGTCGAATGTCCTGCTGCCAGTGTCATGCTATCATGTCTCCCATCTCACTAACATCTCCAGCCACGTATTCCTAGCCTAACTCCACTGGGACCCAAACTGCTGAGAACCCTCACCTAAGAACCTCAGTATTTCCCCTGAATTGACAAATACCTGTCAACCTGCCTGTAAAATTAGTTCTGATGGAGAGAAGAAGCGGAAGAACTCTCCTTTTCTCTTTAGTTTCCTATGTATGGGGAACAATCTCCCCCCTGCTACCAGAAGCCATGAACAACATCCGCCCTCCGCCTTCCTCCATTCTCAGTTACAGACTCTGACTCACACGCCCCCTAGTGGCTGGTCCACTTAACATCCCCCACCACCACCACCCCAGCTCCGGAGGCTCAACGGTAAAGAATCCGTTTACAATGCAGGGGAGGGACACGCCCCGGGAGAAGCAGGTTTGATTTGTGGGTCAGGAAGAGCCCCTGGAGAAGGAAATTTCAACCCACTCCGGTATTCTTGCCTGTGAAACCCCATGGACAGAGTAGCCTGGTGGGCTCTTCCATGGGGTCGCAAAGAATTGGGTATGACTCCATGGGGTCGCAAAGAATTGAATACGACTGAGCAACCACACATGTTTTTCAGCCTTTCACTGGGTTCTATAACCTTTTCGTCAAAAGCTTTTTATTAACCCCTACCATCCCAGAGAATTCTCTTACTCCATCATCTCAGAGTGGATTAACCCCCCACAGCCTCTGAACTAACCTTTATCAGTATTCATAACACTGTACTGCCCTCCTCTCACCCACTGACTATACATACCTTCAGGACCAAACTCCAGCTCTTATTAATCTATGTGAATATGGGGCCCAGGGCAGTGTCTGATGTACAGTAGGTATTCAATAAACGTTACTGAATTAATGTTGCTGAGAAAGATTTCTGACTTCTCTTTCTTAACTGTAGCCTCTAACCTCTACCTCTAACTCTCTTGAGAAGCAACACACACACCCACTCTCCTTTGACTGTCTTTGACTACCATGTAACACCCAGAGTAAGAAATCTATGAATATTCTACTTTAGTGTGTTTTATACTTGGGCATATTTACTACACTAAATCAAGTCTTTGCCTGTGTACTATGTCTTGTTGAACATTCTTGGCACAGAGTTATATTGAGAAGTTTAATTCACAGCAAGCAATATTTAACAACATTTGTTCAGTACTTGGTAGATGAAGCTGGCATGCTCCTCTTACCCCATGCTGCCAAATTCCTGTTCTTACAGCCAAGAGTGCTTCCACTCAGGCTTTACTGCCTCTGCTGTCTTCTCTCCTGACTTTCTTACTTCAACTCTTCAATGGATCATCTCTCTGTGGGATCTGGGAGGGGCCACATAGAGGTCACCTGTCATTTCAGCTGTGAGCCAGACTGCTTCGCTAATTCCCAAACCCCCTATTATTAAGCTCATTTTTCTGGGAGGCAAAGGCTCTTTTCCCCACTGAGCCCCACCCCCAACTTTCAAGTATTCCTTTTCCTCTTAACTCCTTCATTTCTCAGTTTTGCTTTTCTGCTTTCCAGCCTCAAAGAGAAGCCTTTTCTCTAACAAGGGACAGACACCCACATGCATACACTAGAGCTCTATCAATACCATGGAAAAGCCCTGGGTTTTTGCCAGATGTTGTCCATTTATGATCAAATCATATGCAGATATGTCCACAGACTCATAAAATCTTGAGGCTAGAAGAGAATTCAATGGTATGCTAGTCCCGCTGCCCTTGAAAAGTTGGAATTCTCTTGGTTTGCAGTAGATGGAGGACTTCAGCTAGAAGAAGATCTAGTCACAACAAAATCTCACTCTGTCAGTCCTATGGGTTTAACAGTTTACCATGCAGGTTATCCTGCTGTCGAAAGGTAAAGCAAATGTGCTCTTTCTCATGAAGTCTTGGGACTTATACAAAGTCATCAACAAAGAATCTTGATTTACAAACTGAGTAGAGGTTTCAACCATGTGCATGCCCACACTCTAGCATGAGCCTTCTTAGACCTTGTGCTAACATGCAGAGTTCAGAGATGCCATATGCCATGAGGCTGGCAATGGTCAAGAGTCCAAGTTCCCTTGAAGATGGAGGGATGCAGGGTGTCTGGAATGAGAAGCCTACTTCACACTTTCTCAGGCTCTTCTTTTGTCTCACTTTCATGTCAGGGCCTTACCTGCTACTCTCACCTCCCTCTTCTCTTAAATCTCAGATTCTCCCAGGGGACACTGGCCTTAGTTTTTGTTGATAGTCTCCTCACGAGGTACACATGATTTCAGTCTGAATATGATTTCAATTTGATATGCACCTTGGCCACTCAGCCTAAGAGCATGCTTTCTCTGCATATTATCTCTCTTTTATCCCAGACTTGGTATCACCCTGCTCTTTCCGGGTCATCATTCAGGTGCTCAGTCATGCATCCACATTAAGTCTGAAAGGTGCAATACAGACTGTTGATTTGATACAGAAGATTTGGATTCAATTAGAATTTCATCCATTCAGGTCAATACATACTTCATTTTGACACTTATCAAAAGGGTTCTGGTTTCAATCTTTTTCTTCACTTGGTTGCACATTCCAATAGAAGACCTGTACACTTCATACAAAACAGGGACCTAGACAACTTGGCAATTTGGATCAAGAGCCTTAAAATATATATGTTCATTGACTCAATGATCAATTTCTTTGAATGATCTTAAAGAAAACAAATGAGTGCAAAGATTTAGCTTCAAGTGGCTATTCATTGAGGCATCATGTATAAGAATGAAAAATGGAAGGAAACCATATGCCCAATAGAAAGCATCATTAAATTTTTTATTTCCATGAGATGGAATACTATAGTCCTTAATAACAAGACTATAGATTTATATTTATTGGTAGTTGAAGATATTGTGGATAAATTATTCATTGCAAATATCAGGTTTCAAAGCAGCAAGTATGTTTATGCTCCTTTTTAAAAAACTTATGTGCAAATATATCTATAGGAAGATATCTGGAATGTCAAGCACCAAGATATTAAGGGTGGTTATTTGTAGGTGACCCTCCATGGATCACAGCCTTGTCATGGCAAAGGGGCTTGCATAATTCAATGAAGCTATGAGCCATGTTTTGCAGGGCCACCCAAGATGGGCAGGTCATAATGGAGAGTTCTGACACAGTGTGGTCCACTGGAGGAGAAAATAGCAAACTACTCCACTATTCTTGTCTCAAGAACCTCATAAACAGTGTGAAAGGGTGAAAATACATGACACCAGAATATGAGCCCTCCAGGTTAGAAGGTGTCCAGTATGCTACTGGGGAAGAGTGGAGGACAATTACTAATAGCTCCAGAAAGAATGAAGCAACCAGGCCAAAGTGGAAATGACGTTCAGTTGTGGATGTATCTGGTGGTAACCTGGATGTCAGCTCCATGAATCAAGGTAAATTGGACATGGTCAAGTAGGAGATGGCAAGAATGAACATTGACATCTTAGGAAACAGCGAACTAAAATGGAAAGTATGGGCTAACTAAATTCAGATGACCATCACATCTACTACTGTGGGCAAGAATCTCTTGGAAGAAATGAAGTAGCCCTCATAGTCAACAAAAGATTCTGAAATGCAGTACTTGGGTGCAACCTCAAAAATGACAGAATGATCTCTGTTCATTTCCAAGGCAAACCATTCAACATCACAGTAATGCAAGTATATGTCCCAACTCCTGATACAAAAGAAGCTAAAGTTGAGTGGTTATACAAAGACCTATAGCACCTTCTAGAACTAAAACAAACAAACAAAAATGTCCTTTTCATAATAGGGGATTGGATTACAAAATTAGGAAGTCAAGAGATACTCGGATTAACAGGCAAGTTTGGCCTTGGAGTACAAAATGAAGCAGAGCAGAGGCTAAGAGAGTTTTGTCAAGAGAACACGCTGGTCATAGCAAACACCCTTCTCCAACAACACAAGAGATGACTCTTCACATGGACACCACCAGATAGTCAATGCTTAAATCAGATTGATTATGTTCTTTGCAGACAAAGGTGGAGAAGCTCCATGTGTGTGCATGTGTGTGCAAAGTTGTTTCAGTCATATCTGATTCTTTTCAGTGCTATGAACCATAGCCCAACAGGCTCCTCTGTCCATGGGTTTCTCCAGGCAATAATACTAGAATGGGTTGCCATGCTCTCCTCCAGGGGATCTTCCCAATCCAGTGATCAACCCACATCTCTTACATCTCTTGCACTGACAGGCAAGATCTTTACCACTAGTGCCACCTGGGAAACCTTGAAAAGCTCTATGCAGTCAGCAAAAACAAGACCAGGAGCGGACTGTGGCTCAGATCACGAGCCCTTTATTGCAAAATTCAGGCTTAAATTGAAGAAAGTAAGGAAAACTTCTATGCCATTAAGGTATGACCTAAATCAAATCCCTTATGATTATACCATGAAGGTGACAAATAGATTCAAGCATTAGATCTGATAGAGTGCTTGAAGAATTATGTATGGAAATTCATAACATTGTACATGAGGCAGTGACCAATATTATCCCCAAGAAAAAGAAATGCAAGAAGACAAAGTGGTTGTCTAAGGAGGCTTTACAAATAGCTGATGAAAGAAAAGAAGTGAAGTGCAAGTGAGAAAGGGAAAGATTATACTCAACTAAATGCAGAGTTCCAGAGAATAGCAAGGAGAGATAAGATGGCCTTCTTTAATGAACAATGCAAAGAAATAGAGGAAAACTATAGAATGGGCAAGACTAGAGATCTCTTCAAGAAAATTGGAGATACAAAGGGAACATTTCATATAAGGATGGGCACAATAAAGGACAGACCAGTAAGGACCTAACAGAAGCAGAAATATTAAGAAGAGGTGGCAAGAATACACAGAAGAACTATACAAAAAAGGTCTTAATGACCTTGATAACCACAATGGTGTGGTCACTCACCTAGAGCCAGATAACCTGGAGTGTGAAGTCAAGTGGGCCTTAGGAAGCATTATTACAAACAAAGCTAGTGAAGGTGACGGAATTCCAGCCGAGCTATTTACAATCCTAAAGGATGATGCTGTTAAAGTGCTGCACTGAATATGTCAGCAAACTTGGAAAACTCAGCCGTGGCCACAGGACTCTTAAAGGTCAGTTTTCATTTCAATCCCAAAGAAGGACAATACTAAAGAATGTTCAAACTACCATACAATTGCACTCATTTCACATGCTAACAAGATTATGCTCAAAATCCTTCAAGCTAGCCTTCAGCAGTATGTGAACTGTGAAATGCCAGATGTACAGGCTAGATTTAGAAAAGTCAGAGGAAAAGCAAGGAAGTTACAGAAAAACATTTGATCCTGCTTAATTGACTACACTGGGTGTTCATTGGAAGGACTGATGCTAAAGCTGAAACTCCAATACTCTGGCCACCTCATGCGAAGAGTTGACTCACTGGAAAAGACTCTGATGCTGGGAGGGATTGGGGACAGGAGGAGAAGGGGACGACAGAGAATGAGATGGCTGGATGGCATCACTGACTGGATGGACATGAGTTTGAGTGAACTCCAGGAGTTGGTGATGGACAGGGAGGCCTGGCGTGCTGTGATTCATGGGGTCGAAAAGAGCTGGACACGATTGAGCGACTGAACTGAACTGAAGGCCTTTGACTATGTGTATTACAGTAAACTACATAAAACTCTTAAAGAGATGGGAATACCATACCACCTTACCTGTCTCCTAAGAAACTTGTATATGGTCAAGAAGCAATAGTTAGAACCAGACATGAAACAGCTCACTAGTTCCAAATTAGGAAAGGTGCAACAAGTTGCACTTGTCACCCTGCTTATCAAAGATATGGCTTTTACAGTAGTCATGTACGGATGTGAGAGTTGGACCATAAAGAAGACTGAGTGCAAAAAACTTGATGCTTTTGAATTGTGGTGCTGGAGTAGACTCTTGAGAGTTCCTCTGGACAGCAAGGAGATCAAACCAGTTAATCCTAAAGGAAATCAACCCTGAATTTTCATTGGAAGGACTGATCCTGAAGCTGAAGCACAAATGCCTTGCCCACCTGATGTGAAAAGCCAACTCACTGGAAGAGATCCTTATGATGGGAAAGATTGAGGGAAGGAGAAGAAGCAGGTGACAGAGGATGAGACCGTTGGATAACATCACTGACTCAATTGACATGAATTTGAGCAAACTCTGGGAGATAGTGAAGGACACAGGAAGCTGGTGCTGCTTCAGTCCATGGGGTTACAAAGAGTCAGACACAATTTAGTGAGTGAACAACAGCAAAATCTGTAGGTGATGGCCTGATGGGTGACTTTTTTATCTATATTCCTAATTTTACAGCAGGAAATTTACATTGCTTTTTGTAATTTACAAAACAATACTAGAGACTTATACACCATATCAGAAAGGAGCTTGGTAGAAGTTAGCTACTGAGTAGCAGCCAGCAGCTGCCATTGGAGCAGAACTGCTTACACACAGAATTAACAAACCACACACTTCCTTAATGTAATCGTTTCTTTTTGTTATGATTCTGCAGTTTGTGCAGGGCCCAGTAGGGATGGCTTGTTACTGCTCCATGTGGCACTAGCTGAGACAGCCCTACAGGGGCTGAAGGATACACCTTCAAAATGACACATTCACAAGGCTGGCAAAATGGTTGTAGCTGCCATGTGGGTTACCAGCTAGGGCTGTTGGCCAGGAGTCTTGTTTCTTTTTCTCATGGACGTTTCCACAGGCCTTCTTGGTCTTCACAGCAGAGTGCTGGGTTCCAAAAATCCCAGGTGGAAGCTGGAAGGTTTTTTATAACTTAGAAGCAAAAGTCCCAGAACATTACCTGGACCAGCCCAGGTTCAAGGGGAAGAAAATCAGACTTTGCCTTTTGATAGGAGAAATAGCAAAGAATTTTTGACCATCTTTAATCCACCACTCATGGGAACAGAAGTAGCTTTTCCACTTGGTCAAGGATGCAAATCCTGGTGAAGGTTGGATATACTTTGATTTCCCATGATTCACCCCTGAGGTATTATGTTATTATCATAACCATTATCCAAATAAAGAAGTGTCTGTTTTATGCAAGAATGAAGAAATCATGCTCAGTAAAAAAAAAAAAAAAAAGTTGTTAGATGTTCTTCATTTTTTAAATCTTCATTCTAAAAATTTGTAATTCCAGGAGGGAGCAAGATGGCGGAGGAATAGGATGGCAAGACCACTTTCTCCCCAACAAATTCATCAAAAGAACATTTGAACGCTGAGTAAATTCCACAAAACAACTTCTGAATGCTGGCAGAGGACATCAGGCACACAGAAAAGCAGCACATTGTCTTCGAAAGGAGGTAGGAAAAAACATAAAAGATAAAAAGAGAGACAAAAGAGGTAGGGACGGAGCTCCGTCCCGGGAAGGGAGGCTTAAAAAAGAGAGAAGTTTCCAAACACCAAGAAACACTCTCATTGGTGAGTCTGTGGCGAGCCTTCGAACTTCAGAGGGCCAAATAACCAGGAGGAAAAAGAAAGAAAGAATTAAAACCTACAGATTACCCACCAAACGTTAACTCCCAGTGGAGAAGCAGCGCAGACCCCCGCATCTGCCATTAGCAAGCGGGGGCTGGGCAGGGAGGAGCTGGCTGAACTGCTTAGAGAAAGGACTGGGCCTGAATGCCGTGAGGGCAACCTGAGAGAAATAACGGGATAGCAAAGCAGACTGTGGGATAGCTACCCTGCAAAAAGGCGAAAAGCCCTAAACTAAGACTCTGCCAGCCCCACTCAGAGAACAAAGGACTGAGCAGAGCTAGCCACTGTGGACGGCCCATCCCCCGCCAAGACAGTCAGGGGAGGGCAGCCAGAGACGGAAGAGGGCAACCGCGGCCCCAGAGAGGCATCCAAAACCAAACTGCAGGCAGGCTTCGTTGCTAACCAAGATTTCTTGGATTTCTGACCGGTCAACATCCGCCTGAGAAGGTGCACCGACTGTACACCCAGAAAACCAAGTGGGAGGGACTGGGAAGGCGATAAGTGGCAGCGATTGCGCTCGCCAAACACCTGGTCACCTGAGCTGCTCGGACTGGGGAAGGCACAAAACGCAGGCCCAACGAAGTCTGCGCCTTTGTGGAGTACCCAATTACCTGATCCTGAGCTGCTCAGATCTGGGAAGTGCATACAACCCAGTGCCAGCCTCGGACAGTTCCTGGCAGAGAAACCTAGAGGCCGTGCAGTGTAGACTGGGACAGCACACATGCCATGAGCGGGGACAAACCCAGTATGGCCGAGACACTGCGAGCACTCCCCACAGACGCCAGAGATATTTGTCTGCAGCATTCCTCCCTTCCCAGAACAGGACTGAACAAGTGAGCCTTAAAAAGTGTCCACCACCGCCCCTTAGTGTCAGGGTGGAAATTAGACACTGAAGAGACCAGCAAACAAGCTAAAACAGAGGGAACCACCTTGGAAATGACAGATAGAGAAGTCTAGAGGCTACTCCAAGAATAAAGCTGAAAACCAGAGGCAAGAGGCTTAAGCCCGAATCCTGAGAACACCAGAGAATTCCTGACTCCAGGGAACATTAATCGATAGGAGCTCATCAAACGCCTCCATACCTACACTAAAACCAAGCACCACCCAAGGGTCAACAAGTTCCAGAGCAAGTCATACCACGCAAATTATCCAGCAACACAGGAAAATAGCCCTGAGCTTCAATATACAGGCTGCCCAAAGTCACTCCAAACCAACTGATATCTCATAACTCATTACTGAACACTTCATTGCACTCCAGAGAGAAGAAATCCAGCTCCACCCACCAGAACACTGACACAAGCTTCCCTAACCAGGTAATCTTGACAAGTCACCCGTCCAACCCCACACACAGCGAGGAAACTACATAATAAAGAGAACTCCACAAACTGCCAGAAGGCGGAAAGGCCACCCCAAGCAAAGCAATATAAGCAATTGAAGAGGCAGAGAACTACCCAGCAAGTAAAGTAACAGGATAAATGCCCACCAACACAAACAAAAGAGGAAGATATAGGGAATCTACATGAAAAAGAATTTTGAATTTTGATGGTGAAAATGATTCAAAATCTTGAGAGCAAAATGGAGTTACAGATAAATAATCTGGAGACAAGGATTGAGAAGATACAAGAAAGGTTTAATAAGGATTTAGAGGAAATAAAAGAGTCGATATACAATGAATAATGCAATAGATGAGATCAGAAACACTCTGGAGGGAATAAACAGTAGAATAACGGAGGCAGAAGACAGGATAAGCGAGCTAGAAGATAGAATTCTAGAAATAAATGAAACAGAGAGGAAAAAAGAAAAACGAATTAAAAGAAATGAGGACAATATTAGAGACCTCTGGGACAATGTTAAATGCCCCAACATTCGAATCATAGGAGTCCCAGAAGAAGAAGACAAAAAGAAAGACCATGAGAGAATACTTGAGGAGATAATAGTTGAAAACTTCCCTAAAATGGGGAAGGAAATAATCACCCAAGTCCAAGAAACCCAGAGAGTCCCTAACAGGATAAACCCAAGGCGAAATACTCCAAGACACATATTAATCAAATTAACAAAGATCAAACACAAAGAAAAAATATTAAAAGCAGCAAGGGAAAAGCAACAAATACCACACAAGGGGATTCGCATAAGGATAACAGCTGATCTTTCAATAGAAACTCTTCAGGCCAGGAGGGAATGGCAAGACATACTTAAAGTGATGAAAGAGAAAAACCTATAGCCCAGATTACTGCACCCAGCAAGGATCTCATCCAAATATGAAGGAGAAATCAAAAGCTTTACAGACAAGCAAAAGCTGAGAGAATTCAGCATCACCAAACCAGCTCTCCAACAAATGCAAAAGGACCTTTTCTAGACAGGAAACACAGAAAGGGTATATAAACTCGAACCCAAAACAATAAAGAAAATGGCAATGGGATCATACTTATCAATAATCACCTTAAATATAAATGGGTTGAATGCCCCAACCAAAAGACAAAGGCTGGCTGAATGGATACAAAAACAAGACCCCCATATATGTTGTCTACAAGAGACCCACCTCAAAATGAGGAACACATACAGACTGAAAGTGAAGGGCTGGAAAAAGATATTCCACGCAAATAGAGACCAAAAGAAAGCAGGAGTAGCAATACTCATATCAGATAAAATAGACTTTAAAACAAAGGCTGTGAAAAGAGACAAACAAGGACACTACATAATGATCAAAGAATCAATCCAAGAAGATATAACAATTATAAATATTTATGCACCCAACATAGGAGCACTGCAATATGTAAGACAATTACTAACAAGTATGAAAGGGGAAATTAACAACAACGCAATAGTGAGAGACTTGAATACCCCATTCACACATATGGATAGATCAACTAAACAGAAAATTAACAAGGAAACACAAGCTTTAAATGATACAATAGACCAGTTAGACCTAATAGATATCTAAAGGACATTTCACCCCAAAACAATGAATTTCACCTTTTTCTCAAGCACACATGGAAACTTCTCCTGGATAGATCACATCCTGGGCCATAAATCTAGCCTTGGTAAATTTTAAAAAAAAATGAAATCATTTGAAGCATCTTTTCTGACCACAATGCAGTAAGATTAGATCTCAATTACGAGAGAAAAACTATTAAAAATGCCAACATATGGAGGCTGAACAATACGCTGATGAATAACGAACAAATCATAGAAGAAATCAAAAGAGAAATCAAAATATGCATAGAAATGATTGAAAATGAAAACACGACAACCCAAAACCTCTGGGACACTGTAAAAGCAGTGCTAAGGGGAAGGTTCATAGCAATACAGGCACACATCAAGAAACAAGAAACAAGTCAACTAAATAACCTAACTCTACACCTAAAGAAACTAGAAAAGGAAGAAATGAAGAACCCCAGGGTTAGTAGAAGGAAAGAAGTCTTAAAAATTAGGGCAGAAATAAATGCAAAAGAAACAAAAGAGACCATAGCAAAAATCAACAAAGCCAGAAGCTGGTTCTTTGAGAGGGTAAATAAAATTGACAAACCACTAGCCAGACTCATCAAGAAACAAAGGGAGAAGAACCAAATCAATAAAATTAGAAATGAAAATGGAGAGATCACAACTGACAACACAGAAATACAAAGGATCATTAGAGAATACTATCAGCAATTATATGGCAATAAAATGGACAACTTGGAAGAAATGGACAAATTCTTAGAAAAGTACAACTTTACAAGACTGAACCAGGAAGAAATAGAAAATCTGAATAGACCCATCACAAGCACAGAAATAGAAGCTGTAATCAGAAATCTTCCAGAAAACAAAAGCCCAGGTCAGACGGCTTCACAGCTGAATTCTACCAAAAATTTAGAGAAGAGCTAACACCTATTCTACTCAAACTCTTCCAGAAAATTGCTGAGGAAGGGAAACTTCCAAACTCATTCTATGAGGCCACCATCACCCTAATCCCAAAACCTGGTAAAGATCCCACAAAAAAAAGAAAAATACAGGCCAATATCACTGATGAACATAGATGCAAAAATCCTTAACAAAATTCTAGCAATCAGAATCCAACAACACATTAAGAAGATCATGCATCATGACCAAGTGGGCTTTATCCCAGGAATGCAAGGATTCTTCAATATCCGCAAATCAATCAATGTAATACACCACATTAACAAACTGAAATATAAAAATCATATGATTATCTCAATAGATGCAGAGAAAGCCTTCGACAAAATTCAACATCCATTTATGATTAAAACCCTCCAGAAGGTGGGAATAGAAGGAACATACTTCAAAATAATAAAAGCTATATATGACAAACCCACAGCAAACATTATATTCAATGGTGAAAGACTAAAAGCATTTCCCCTAAAGTCAGGAACAAGACAAGGGTGCCCACTCTCACCACTATTAGTCAACATAGTTCTGGAAGTTTTGGCCACAGGTTCAGAGCAGAAAAAGACATAAAAGGAATCTAAATTGGAAAAGAAGAAGTAAAACTTTCACTGTTTGCTGATGACATGATCCTCAACACAGAAAACCCTAAAGACTCTCCCAGAAAACTGCTAGAGCTAATCAATGAATACAGTAAAGTTGCAGGATATAAAATCAACACACAGAAATCCCTTGCATTCCTATACACTAATAATGAGAAAATAGAAAGAGAAATTAAGAAAACTACTCCATTCACTGTTGCAACGAAAAGGATAAAATACTTAAGAATATATATACCTAAAGAAACAAAAGACCTGTACATAGAAAACTATAAAACACTGGTGAAAGTAATGAAAGAGGACACTAACAGATGGAGAAATATATCGTGTTCATGGATTGGAAGAATAAATATTGTGAAAATGAGTATACTACCCAAAGTAATTTATACATTCAATGCAATCCCTATCAAGCTACCAATGATATTTTTCACAGAACTAGAACAAATAATCTCAAAATTTGTATGGAAATACAAAAAACCTCGAATAGCCAAAGCAATCTTGAGAAAGAAGGATGGAACTGGGAGAATCAACCTGCCAGACTTCAGGCTCGACTACAAAGCCACAGTTATCAAGACAGTATGGTACTGGCATAAAGACAGAAATATAGATCAATGGAACAAAATAGAAAGCCCAGAGATAAATCCACGCACTTATGGACACCTTATCTTTGACAAAGGAGGCAAGAATATACAATGGAGAAAAGACAGTCTCTTTAGCAAGTGTTGCTGGGAAAACTGGTCAGCCACTTGTAAAAGAATGAAACTAGAACACTTCCTTACACCATACACAAAAATAAACTCAAGATGGATTAAAGATCTAAATGTAAGACCAGAAACTATAAAACTCCTAGAGGAGAACATAGGCAAAACACTCTCCGACATAAATCACAGCAGGATCCTCCATGACTCACCTCCCAGAATATTGGAAATAAAAGCAAAAATAAACAAATGGGACCTAAAATTAAAAGCTTCTGCACAGCAAAGGAAACTATAAGCAAGGTGAAAAGACAGCCTGCAGAATGGGAGAAAATAACAGCAAATGAAACAACTGACAAAGAATTAATCTCAAAAATATACAAGAAGCTCCTGCAGCTCAACTCCAGAAAAATAAACGACTCAATCAAAAAATGGGCCAAAGAACTAAACAGACATTTCTCCAAAGAAGACATACAGATGGCTAACAAACACATGAAGGAATGCTCAACATCCCTCATAATCAGAGAAATGCAAATCAAAACCACAATGAGGTACCATTTCACACCAGTCAGAATGGCTGCTATCCAAAAGTCTACATGCAATAAATGCTGGAGAGGGTGTGGAGAGAAGGGAACCCTCTTACACTGTTGGTGGGAAAGAAAACTAGTACAGCCACTATGGAGAACAGTGTGGAGATTCCTTAAAAAACTGGAAATAGAACTGCCATATGATCCAGCAATCACACTCCTGGACATACACACCGAGGAAACCAGAATTGAAAGAGACACATGTAGTCCAATGTTCATCGTAGCACTGTTTACAATAGCTAAGACATGGAAGCAACCTAGATGTCCATTTGCAGACAAATGGATAAGAAAGCTTTGGTACATATACATAATGGAGTATTAATCAGCCATTAAAAAGAATGCATTTGAATCAGTTCTAATCAGGTGGATGAAACTGTAGCCTATTATACAGAGTGAAGTAAGCCAGAAAGAAACACACCAATACAGTATCAGTTCAGTTCAGTTCAGTCGCTTAGTCGTGACCGACTCTTTGCAACCCCATGAACCATAGCACTCCAGGCCTCCCTGTCCATCACCAACTCCCGGAGTTCACTCAAACTCATGTCCACAGAGTCGGTGATACCATCCAGCCATCTCATTCTCGGTCGTCCCCTTCTCCTTCCACCCCATTAGCCTCCAATAAAATAAAATTGCAATTCCAGGGCAGCAGCTCCTATTGTGGTTTCCCATTATCCATCTTTTTGAAATTGGGTATAAAAATCACAAGTTGACACTAGTGCTTGCATATCATGAGACTCTATAGGTCTTAATCTTTCCAACATCTTGGCCTTTGTTCTTTCTATCCTCTTTGCCTAAAATGCCTTTCCCATATCAACACCGTTCCTACTCCTTCTTCAAAGCGCTGCTTGAGTCCTGCCTCCCTCAGATAAAATTTCCCTCTCCATCACCCTGTCTATATATGTTTTAGCAACTATCATAGTCTTCCTTTCTAGCACAGGCCCTTTCCCTTAATAGATGTACTGTAGATATTCACTTAATGGATAAATAAATGAGTGCTAGAGTTGCTTGTGGAGAAGGCAGTGGCAACCCACTGCAGTACTCTTGCCTGGACAATCCCATGGAAGGAGGAGCCTGGTAGGCTGCAGTCCATGGGGTCACAAAGAGTCAGACACGACTGAGCGACTTCACTTTCATTTTTCACTTTCACACATTGGAGAAGGAAATGGCAACCCACTCCAGTGTTCTTGCCTGGAGAATCCCAGGGACGGGGGAGCCTGGTGGGCTGCCGCCTATGGGGTCGCACAGAGTCGGACACGACTGAAGTGACTTAGCAGCAGCAGCAGCAGCAGCAGAGTTGCTTGTATGACTGTCTTCTTTACTGAGCTGTTAGTCCTTGACAGACAGGTTCCACATTACAGTAATCTCTACAGTCTCACTCCATCCTACAAGTAATAAAGAACCTGCAGTGAGTCTTTCTTCCTTCCTTCCTCATTTCTTTCCTCCTTCCCTTCTTTCCGCCTCTCAAAAAGCACATATTCAAGCCCTAATTTCTTCCAGCCATTATGGTAGTCCTTGAACTGGTGGAGCCTACATTCTGATGGAAGTGACACACAGGTAAACAAAGCAATTCTAAACTGTGATACACACTACAAAGGAAAATAACAGTGTCCTATGAAAGAGAATAAGAGAGGGTAACATTTACCTGGACCTAAAGAAAGAGCAGTAGTCAGCCAGGTGAAGACTAGGGGTTTAATAAAGATTGACTTAAGTGTATTTATTGGTTGCTAAGTAATCTTGCCTGGAAAATCCCATGGACAGAGGAGCCTGGTAGGCTGCAGTCCATGGGGTCTCGAAGAGTCGGACACGACTGAGCGACTTCACTTTCAAGCATTGGAGAAAGAAATGGCAACCCACTCCAATGTTCTTGCCTGGAGAATCCCAGGGATAGGGGAGCCTGGTGGGCTGCTGTCTATGGGGTCGCAAACAGTTGGACACAACTGAAGCGACTTAGCAGCAGCAGCAGCAGCATGGATGGATGACAGTCCAATTTATCCAAATTTAACATTTTAGCTTTCTCCATTGCAGTTCATAAGTCTGTTGCTTTTAAAGAAAAACAAGATTGAAGATTAATGTATTTGCATGAAATGATGTGACACATGGTATTTACTTCAAAATAATCTCAACGGAATAAGTAAGTTATAGGTGAAACAAGGCTGGACATGAGTTGGTAATTGTTGAAGCTGGATGATAGGTATATAGGAGTTCATTATACCATTTAATATACTGGAAATGGTACAGACCTAACAGAAGCAGAAGATATTAAGAAGAGGTGGCAAGAATACACAGAAGAACTGTACAAAAAAGATCTTCATGACAAACATAATCACTATGGTGTGATCACTCATCTAGAGACAGACATCCTGGAATGTGAAATCAAGTGGGCCTTAGAAAGCAGTGGAAAAAAGCTAGTGGAGGTGATGGAATTCCAGTTGAGCTCTTTCAAATCCTGAAAGATGATGCTGTGAAAGTGCTGCACTCAATATGCCAGCAAATTGCGAAAACTCAGCAGTGGCCACAGGACTGGAAAAGGTCAGTTTTCATTCCAATTCCAAAGAAAGGCAATGCCAAAGAATGCTCAAATGACCGCACAATTGCACTCAACTCACATGCTAGTATTGCTCAAAATTCTCCAAACCAGGTTTCAGCAATACGTGAACCATGAACTTCCAGATGTTCAAGCTGGTTTTAGAAAAGGCAGAGGAACCAGAGATCAAATTGCCAACATCCGCTGGATCATGGAGAAAGCAAGAGAGTTCCAGAAAAACATCTCTTTCTGCTTTATTGACTATGCCAAAGCCTTTGACTCTGTGGATCACAATAAACTGTGGAAAATTTCGAAAGAGATGGGAATACTAGACCACCTGACCTGCCTCTTGAGAAACCTACATGCAGGTCAGGAAGCAACAGTTAGAACTGGACATGAAACAACAAACCGGTTTCCAAATAGGAAAAGGAGTACGTCAGGTTGTATATTGTCACCCTGCTTATTTAACTTATATGCAGAGTACATCATGAGGAACACTGGGCTGGAAGAAGCACAAGCTGGAATCAAGATTGCCGGGAGAAATATCAATAGCCTCAGATATGCAGATGACACCACCCTTATGGCAGAAAGTGAAGAGGAACTAAAAAACCTCTTGATGAAAGTGAAAGAGGAGAATGAAAAGGTTGGCTTGAAGCTCAACATTCAGAAAACAAAGATCATGGCATCTAGTCCCATCACTTCATGGGAAATAGATGGGGAAATAGTGGAAACAGTGTCAGACTTTATTTTTGGGGGCTCCAAAATCACTGGAGATGGTGATTGCAGCCATGAAATTAAAAGACACTCCTTGGAAGGAAAGTTATGACCAATCTAGATAGCATATTAAAAAGCAGAGACATTACTTTGCCAACAAAGGTTTGCTAGTCAAGGCTATGGTTTTTCCCGTGGTCATGTATGGATGTGAGAGTTGGACTGTGAAGAAAGCTGAGCACCAAAGAATTGATGTTTTTGAACTGTGGTGCTGGAGAAGACTCTTGAGAGTCCTTTGGACTGCAAGGAGATCCAACCATTCCATTCTAAAGGAGATCAGTCCTGGGTGTTCATTGGAAGGACTGATGCTAAAGCTGAAACTCCAATACTTTGGCCACCTCACGCAAAGAGTTGACTCATTGGAAAAGACCCTGATGCTGGGAGGGATTGCGGGCAGGAGGAAAAAGCGATGACAGAAGATGAGATGGGTGGATGGCATCACCAACTCGATGGACATGAGTTTGAGTAAACTACGGGAGTTTGTGATGGACAGGGAGGCCTGGCGTGCTGCGATTCATGGGGTTGCAAAAAGTCGGGCACAACTGAGCGACTGAACTGAACTGAACTGAATATACTTCTGCATATTTTAGAGTTTTTTTTTATAACAAAGGTTTTTAAGGAGTGTATTTGCTGACATAGTCCTTTCATATTTTCCCTAAAACTCTCAGTTATCAATAATGCAAAAGAGAGAATAGGCGCTACAACAGAGAGTTGAAGAAGCAGGAAGTTGTAGAGGATCGTGGTTAGAGGATCATGGTTAGATTATTAACTTAAGATTTCTAGATGCGAAGGAATTCTAAAGTAGTGCAGAAACTGTTAGTTCCCCCTCTTTCTGTAGTAATAGAATGTCCAATTTTTACCTGAGTACATAGCCAGTCAGCATAAAAACTACATTTCCCATCCCAATTTGCAGCTAAGTGAGGCTATGTGATAAGGTCGTGACTCACTGGACATGAACAGAAGTGATTTGTGCAACTTACAATGTGTGCCCTTAAAGAGAAGTAGCACCTCTTCCCTTCTCACTGGCAGGAATGGAAACCTGGTCACAAGCATGATGACAGCATCTCTGGGAAAGCTAAGCCGCCAAAAAAAATTAATAAGGAGCCTGGGCCGTAGACAGACCCAGCAAAGCAAGGTCACCAAGGCAGCTCAGACCTTTATGCTTAAGCTCATGTTATTTTGAGTGTCTCACATTTAGGCAAACCTGTTCTCAACTAATGCAGTGAATTAGATTGCAAAGGAAGGACTTGGAAATGTTAGTGCAGAATGTATGCTTTTAGAGAAAGCTTCCTCTGGATCAGAAAATCCTAATGCTTATCAATCAGAATGTCCCCTTAAAGAAAAACAGCCTGCAAACGTGCTATCAAATGCAAAGAGTACAGATACCAAATTAAGAGTGTTGACACATATGCTTACCCCAATATAGAACAAGGTACATATTGTAGATAAATCACAGATTTAGAAAATATCTGCAACAAGGATGACAAATGAGTTCATGACATCATTTACAAGAAGCTTCTGAAAACTGAAAAGAACAATGCACACAATTCCACATAACATTGGCAAAATATATGGACAGTCAGTTTAGATAACAGCTAATCCAAAGGGCCAACGAACATATGGAAAGATGTTCAAACTCACTCTTAGAGAAGTGAGAAATAATGTAATGCTGACATAGCACATTATGTTCATCAGACTGGCAACATAGTGTAGCAACATCTATTTCTTATATGTGTTAGTTGAAAAACCATTATGGCCTTTTGATGAAACAATCTGGCAATGGCTATAAAATGTAAAATATATGTGCCTATCTACTGAGCAATCACTTCTCAGAAGATAATGTGGATTAAAAGCACCAATACATAATGGTATACATGCAAGGATGTTTATTGCAATGCTGTTCTCAGTGGCAAATTTTTTAAACAAATTGATGTCTGTCAATTGGGAAGTGATAGAATAAATTTAGGTATACCAATTCATCTATACCATGAAATACTATGCACACATCAGAGAGAGAGGATAACAACTATACCAGTGGACTTGAAGGGATTTCCATAGGATATTGAAGAGTGAAAAAAGCAAGAACTCTGTTCATGATTCTATTTTTTTTAAGTAATAACCAAGAAAATTTTGCATTCATATGTGTTTGTATATGATTCTATGGGCATGGAGATATTTCTTTTAATATATGGGAAGATATTTCTATATATAATATATTAAATATATGTTTAAATCTACATATGCATATAGATTTATAGTATGTGTGTGAAGAGAGATTCAGGAAAAAAAATGATTACTAAGTTGTTAATGGTGATATTGAACCATTACTAAGATGTTAATGGTGATATTGCACATAAGACCATAACCTCATGGTCCAAAAGATTAGAAAAAATAATCTTGTGCTGGATATCTTGCTTGCCTGTAGATATTCATCCTTTACTCTCCACCCTTCTCTGTCTTGCTCTGAACTTTTCCAACTTTCTCTAAAAGACAACACATTGGTAACAATTTTAGTTATTTTTTTGTAACTATAAAACTGTCCAAAGTAACCCCAGAACTCTACTCAGGACAAATGTGACCATAAGAAATTCCCTGGATTTGAAGTAAAACCATAGAGCCTGGATTTCCATCACAGGCAAACCTGAGTGCTGTTAGAGACCTTGACCTCTGTATGTCTACGCTGCACTCATGAGTGACCTTTGCTCACAGAATGAGAGCCCTTGAATTTACATTTATATAGCCCTTTTGATACAGTTTCAATCTTACTGTTTCTTTTATCAGAACTGGAATAAAAACACAACTCATCAGATTTTGATAGGTTTTTGTTCCTTTGCCCATTTGCATTGCTGTTGTCTGGCTTCCCATCTCCCCAGTGTGTATAAGTATTGGGAGGCTCTTAAATACAATACCAAGGGGGAAAAGTATACTTTTGTCTTTGGAAATGAAAAACACAATCTCTTATGATCCTAGCTCCAATGAGGCCTCAGCCACATCAGTACAGGCCACATTTAAATGGTCCCCTGAGGTCCATGCTATTGTGATTATTGAATCAATTACTCCCATTATTAGATCACATGGCACAATATAGACAAAAATATTTCTTGACCAAAAGAAATATCTTAGAAATGATAGCAATGGTCATCAGAGGTTGGATGAGCCTAAAGGAAAATATTGGGTTATTACCTGAAAGAGAAATAAAAAGATTGCTAACCAGATAGTCTCTTTAAGTTACATGAAAATGCAGCCTTGAGAGAAAGAGAGAGAAGTACTTATATGTGATTGAAAAATATAAGCTGCTCCAGCA
Source organism: Moschus berezovskii (assembly GCF_049115385.1). NCBI lineage: Eukaryota > Metazoa > Chordata > Mammalia > Artiodactyla > Moschidae > Moschus > Moschus berezovskii. The sequence goes on along the minus strand of NC_142488.1, from coordinate 127,353,699 downwards.
TTATAAATGAGTTGTGTTTCACAAGGTCTTTTAAATGAGTATTGCTACTCCAGCTTTCCCATGAATTCCATTTGCATGGAATACCTTCTTCCATCCCCTCATTTTCAGTCTGCAAATGTCCCTAGGCCTGAGGTGGGTCTCTTGTGGACAACATATATATGGGTCTTGTTTTTGTATCGACCTAGCCAGTCCATGTCTTTTGGCTGGTACATTTAATCCATTTACATTTAAGGTAATTATTGATATGTATGATCCTATTACCACTTTCTTCAGTGTTTTGGATTTATTTTTTGTAAACCTTTCCCTTCTTTTGTGTTTCCTGCCTAGTTCCTTTAGCATTTGTTGTAAAACTGGTTTAGTGGTGCTGAATTCTCTTAACTTCTGCTTGTCTGAAAAGCTTTTTATTTCTCCATCAAATCTGAATGAGAGTCTTGTTGGATAGAGTATTCTTGGTTGTAGGTTCTTCCCTTTCATTACTTGGAATATATCATGCCATTCCCTTCTGGCTTGTAGAGTTTCTGTTAAGAAATCATCTGATAACCTTATGGGATTTCCTTTGTATGTTACTTGTCTTTTTTCCCTTGTTGCTTTTAATATTTTATCTTTGTCTTTAATTTTTGTCTCAGATGGTAAAGTGTCTGTCTGCAATGCAGGAGACCAGGTTTGATTCCTGGGTTGGGAAGATACCCTGGAGAAGGAAATGGCCAGTCACTCCAGTACTCTTGCCTGGAAAATCCCATGAACAGAGGAGCCTGGTAGGCTACAGCCCATGGGGTCACAAAGAATCAGACACGACTGACGTAACTTTCACTTTAATTTTTGTCAGTGTGATTACTATGTGTCTCAGTGGTTCCTCCTTGGGTTATCCTTCCTGGAACACTATGTGCTTCCTGGATTTGGTTGACTATTTCCTTTCCCAGTTAGGGAAGTTTTCAGCTATCATCTCTTCAAATATTTCCTCAGGCCATTCTCTCTCTCTTCTCCTTCTGGGACCACTATAATGCATTTAATGTTGTTCTAGAGATCTCTCAGGCTATCTTCATTTCTTTTCATTCTTTTTTCTTTATGCTGTTCTATGACAGTGATCATCATTCTGTCTTCCATGTCACTTATCCATTCTTCTGCCTATTGATTCCTTCTAGTGTATTGTTTATCCCTGTTAATTTGTTCTTTAGTTCTTCTAGGTCTTTGGTAAACATTTCTTGCATCTTCATAATCTTTGCCTCCATTTTTTTCCAAGGTCCTGGATCATCTTTGCTATTATTATTCTGAATTTTTTTTCTGGAAGGTTGCCTACCTCCACTTCATTTAGTTGTTTTTCTGGAGAGGTATCTGGTTCCTTCATCTGGAACATAATCCTATTTCTTTTCATTTTCTTTAACCTTCTGTGATTGTGGTTCTTGAGGCTACAGGATTGTAGTTCTTACTTCTTCTGTCTGCCCTCTGGTAGATGAAGATAAGTGGCTTGTGCAAGCTTCCTGATGGGAGGGACTGTCTGTGGGGAAAACTGGGTCTTTCTCTGGTGGGCAGAGCCTTGCTCAGTAAGTCTTTAATCCAATTGTCTGCTTCTGGGTGGAGCTGTGCTTCCTCCCTGTTAGTTGTTTGGCCTGAGGCGACCCAGTCATGGAGTCTACAGGCTTTGAAGTGAAGTTGCTCAGTTGTGTGTGACTCTTTACAATCCTATGGACTGTAGCTTGCTTACCAGGCCCCTCCGTCCACGGAATCTTTCAGGCAAGAATACTAGAGTGGCTTGCCATTTCCTTCTCCAGGGGATCTTCCCAACCCGGGATTGAACCTGGGTCTCCCACATTGCAGACAGACGCTTTACCCTCTGAGCCACCAGGGAAGCCCTACAGGCTTTATGGTAGGGCTATTGGTAAGACCTCCAAGAGGACTTACGCCAAGACTTATCTCCCAGGACTGCTGCTGCCAGTGCCCCCATCCCCGCAGCAGGCTGCTACTGACCCACACTTCCACAGGAGACCCTCAAACACTCACAGGTAGGTCTGGTTCAGTTTCCTGTGGGGTCACTGCCCCTTTCCCCTGAGTCCTGGTGTTCAGAAGCTTTGGTTTGTGTGCTCCAAGAGTAGAGTCTCTGTTTCCCCTAGTCCTCAGGGTTAGGGTTGGGGATTCCCAGTTCCTTTGCTATATCCTCAGGTTGGGAAGTCTTATATGGGGCCTAGGACCTTTGCAACAGTGTGAGAACTTCTTTGGTATCACTATTCTCCAGTTTGTGAGTCACCCACCTGGGAGGTATGGGATTTGATTTTAACATGATTGTACCCCTCCTACCATCTCTTTGCGGCTTCTCCTTTGTCCTTGGACATTGGGATATCTTTTTGTGGTGTGTTCCAGCGTCCTCCCATCAATGGTTGTTCAATAGGTAGTTGTGATTTTGGTGTTCTCACAGGAGAATATGAGTGCATGTCCTTCTACTCCACCATCTTGAACCAGTCTCCTCAAAAAGTCATTTAAAAATTAGTGCTTAGGGGCCTCACAGGTGGTGCTAGTGGTAAAGAACTCGCCTGCCAATGCAGCAAATATAAGAGATGCAGGTTAGATTCCCTGGGTTGGGAAAATCCTCTTGAGGAGGGCATGGCAACCCTCCAGTTTTTTGCCTTGATAAACCCACGGACAGAGGCACTTGGCAGGCTACAGTCCATAGTGTTGCAAAGAGTTGGACACGACTGAAGCAATTTAGCATTAGCATGCTTTGGATCTAGAATGTGTTTTCCACAAAGACAATAAGCTGTACAGTTGAGGGGGTCCTAGGATGGCCCTGCAAAACCCACCATCCTGCATTTGGTTACCATCTCCATAAACCCAAGTGCTGTCAGGGAAAATGCCTCACATTCTGCTGGAAGAAAGAAGGGGAGGAGTAGACATGCAGTTGTTAATAACTGGGCTTTAGAGCCAGACAAGATCTGGGTTTGCATCTGGACCCCTCCATCTATTATCTATGAGACCCTGGGCAAATCACCTAAACTCTTTTCTTTCATTTCTTTCTCTGTGAAATGAGGATTATAATTCCTATTTCACAGTGTCATTGTGGACTTTAATAGATAATACACCAAAAGTGTCTGACATTTGGTAGAAAATAAAATATAATTACTGTTGTTAGGGGCAGAACTGGCCTCAAACAAAATTTCAAAAACCAGTGGTGTTTATCTTTAATATCCTTTTATCTGCCTTCCTTCACCCAGCATTTTCTTTGTATTTTCCTAGATCCCTGAGTACCCATAGCTTTTATCTCTGCTCTAAATTATCCACTAGGACACTTTACCAAAGTTCCCTCCCTGTATTAGTGTTCCATGCTATAAAAACACATGAAGTTTTTCTTCTCTTCCCTATCCCCCATCAAAACTCCTAGGCAATGCAGTTTGGAAAAATCAGTGACCTGTTAATTAGAAATAAATTCAATTTTTCAGAAGAACCCTGGTTAACTTAAATGATTTTCTGATTGGTGAAACTGCAGGCAATATAACAAAAAGTTCTAGACAGCACGAGGAGAGATATTTCAGGAGTCCATATACCAGGAAAGTGAGACATCTATTCATGAGAAACTTTTTAAAAGTACAGTTTTTGACTTCTGCTTCCAGGAAGGTAAGGGAGATGTAAATTTCCCTGTTCTTCTCACTAAGTGAAAATAACTCCCTGGACAACTGCATACTCTATATGAAGCAACCATAAGAAGACTCTGAAACATGCAGAGAAGAAAGCAGACTGGTTAGGAATCTTAGAACCCAAGGAACAACACAGTAGTAAGTTCCTTTGGTTTTCTTTTTGCCTCAAATATGCCAGAACTGAAGAAACTGATAACTTGGAAACACCAACTGAAATAAACAGAAAAAATCCCCACCATAAGCTTTCTTTCTCTTTCTAAGACATCAGGAAATGTGAATTTAGTAAGGAAGAAAAATTTTAAACAACAACCACTCTACTCCAGCCAAATGTAACAGAAAAAACTGTGGTCCCATTGATAGCTTATGGTGAACAATGTCGGATTCATGACCTCCAAAGAAAATTTAGCTTCAGGACCAGAGACCAGGCTTGACAACTCAGGGCTCTTGTGTGGAAGTTTTATTACAGTGAAAAAGGACAGAGAAAGCTTCTGACCTAGACATCAGAAGGGGGCAGAAGTGCGACCTCACCAGTCTTAGCAAGGGAGCTACACACTTTCTCAAGTGGTTATTACAGAAAATCAAAAGAATGTTTCAAGGTTGTAAAGAACTTACCAGACCCACTCCCACAATATATATTTTAAGATAACAGGATTAGTCAGAAGGTTTTTAAGAAGGAGAAGCATATCCTCAAGCAGGATACATAGTTGTTATATAATCATTGAAAGTGAAAGTGAAAATCACTCAGTCCATCTCTTTGTGACCCCATGGACTCCATGGAGTTCTCTAGGCCAGAATTCTGGAGTGGGTAGACTTTCCCTTCTCCAGGGTATCTTCCTAACCCAGGGATAGAACCCAAGTCTCCCACATTGCAGGCAGATTCTTTAGTAGCTGAGCCACAATAATCCTTAGTACAGAGTTTAAACTGAGTTGTTTTGTTGTTCAGCTCTGGGCTGAAAGAAAAAAAATGTTTTATGTGACTAAGACTAAGGAATGTAGGAAAAAAAAGTTTGTCCTTTTCTTCTCCTTGAGAACCCCAGACCCCTATCTTCTCCTCAAGAGCCCCAGACCCCTTTCTCCTCCTCAGGGACCCTGGACTTTTTATCAACCTACCTAAGAATTGACTATCTCCCCATTATGCCCCATAGAGATAAGGAAACTGGACTTTCATTCTTGGAAGGCTATAACAAGGCCCCACAATATCCCAATCAGGATTCTGTCAGAGAAGGCCAGAACTTTCATTTCTGCTGGTAAGTAATGATCCCCTACCCACACAGTGTCATTGGAGACCCCATGAGGAGGTTGTACTTCTACTTCCACTGAAAGTTATGGGGTGCCATTCCCCTTCTCTGCCAGGTTATTGTCAGATGAGGCCTAATGGAGAGTCAACACTTTCACCATTGGCCAGTGGTTACAAAACCATCCCCGCCACAGTGTAAATAAAGACCATGTGTGAAGCTAGAATCCCCTCTTCCACCCAACAGCAACAAGGAACCTGTCTCCTGGGCTTCAATGGAGGTTGAGTAGGGAACGTGGACTTCTGTCACCACCTAACAATAATAAGGCAGTGACCTCATCTGTCCCTGTCAGAATAATGTCAGAAAAAGACAACTAGAATCAAAGATTTAAATAAGATCCACAGTCTTATAATACAAAACTGACCAGGTTACAATAAAAAAAAATCACCAATCATTACAAGAATCAGGAAGATTTCAAACTGTATGTAAAAAGGAAATAGCTGTCAACACCAAAATGACAGAAATGTTAGAATTATCTGACAAAATTTTTAAAGCAACCATGATCTAAAATGCTTTGTAGCAACTACAAACACTCTTAAAACAAATGAGAAAAAAGAAAGCCTCAGAAAAGAAACAGAAAGCTTCATCAAAGAAACAGAATATGTTAAGAAAAACCAAGTGGAAATTTTGGAACTAAAAAATACAATAACTAAAATTAAAAGCTCAGTCAATAGGCTCAACAGCAAAATGGAGGTGACAGGGAAAGAATTGGTGAACTTAAAGATAGAACAATACAAATTACTCAACTGAACCACAGAAGAAAATAGGCTAAAAAATAAACAGAAGCCACAAGAACCTATGGGCATATAACGCAATATCTAACATTCAATGTGATCAGAGTCCTAGAAGAAGAGAAGAAAAAGGGCAAGACTGAAAAAGTACTCAAGGAACTAGTGGCTAAAAACTTCCCAAATTTTGAAAGAGACATAAACCTACATATTAAAGAGATTGAGCAAATCCTAAACAGAATAAATTTAAAGAGGGTCCTAGAAGAAGAGGAGAGAAAGAGGCAGATAACTTCTCTGAAGAATCAATAGCTGGAAACTTCCCTAACCTGGGAAAGGAAACATATCTAGGTCCAGAAAGAAGAGGGAATCCCAAACAAGATGAACCCAAAGAGGTCCACACCAAGATACATTACAATTTAAATGATAAAATTAAAGATAAACAGAGAATCTTAAAAGCAGCAAGAGAAAAGCGACTAGTTACATAAAAAGGAACTCCCACAAGAGCATAATAAGATTTTTAAGTAAAAACACTGCAGGCCAGAAGGAAATGGCATGATATATTCAAAGTCATGAAAAGAAAAACCTATAGCCAAGAATATTCCACCTGGCAAAGATATCATTCAGATTTGAAGGAAAGAGAAAGAGTTTTACAGACAAGTAAAAGCTAAGTGTTCAACACCACTAAAATGACTTTATAAGAAATGTTAAAAGAACTTCTCAAAGCAGAAAATATAACACCACAATTTGAAATATGAAGTTTATGAAAGAAAAAGTAAAGGTAATATACATCAACCACTTACAAAGCTAGCAAGAAGGTTAAAAGACAAAAGTAGTAAAATCATCTATAGTCACAGTAAGTAGTTAAAGGACACACAGGAGAAAAATATGAAAAATATGGTGCTAAAAATATTAAACATTGAAGGGAAGTAAAAATGCAGAGTTTTCAGAATGCATTAAATTTAAGAGATCATCAAATTAAATATAGGCATATTGTCTGCAATTCAGGAGACCTAGGTTCAATCCCTGGGGCAGGAAGATCTCCCAGAGAAGGGAATGGCTACCCACTCCAGTTTGCCTGGAGAATTACAAGGACAGAGGAGCCTGGCAGGCTACAGGTCATGGGGTCACAAAGAGTTGGACTCGACTGAGTGACTAACACACATATATATGGGCTTCCCCAGTGGTTCAGCAGTAAAGAAACTGCCTGCAATGCAGGAGACATGGGTTCAATCCCTGGGTCAGGAAGATCCACTGGAAGAGAAAATGGCAGCCCACTCCAGTACTTTTGCCCAGAAAATCTCATGGACTGAGGAGCCTGGTGGGCTACAGCCATGGCGTTGTGAAGGAGGTGCACATGACTGAACAACTAAACAACAATAATAAATGCACATATATATCTCTTGGTAACCACAAACCAAAAACCTATAATAGATACACACAAAAAGAAAGGAATCCAAATATAATACTTGGCCTTGGAGTATGGAATGAAGCAGGGCAAAGGCTAATAGAGTTTTGCCAAGAGAACACACTGGTCATAGCAAAAACCCTCTTCCAACAATACAAGAGAAGACGCTACACATGGACATCACCAGATGGTCAACACCAAAATCAGATTGATTATATTCTTTGCAGCCAAAGATGGAGAAGCTCTATACAGTTAGCAAAAACAAGACTGGGAGCTGACTGTGGCTCAGATCATGAACTCCTTATTTTCAGATATAGACTTAAATTGAAGAAGGTAGGGAAAACCACTAGACCATTCAGATATGACCTAAATCAAATCCCTTAAGATTATACAGTGGAAGTGACAAATAGATTTAAGGGACTAGATCTGATAGACAGAGTACCTGATGAACTATGAACAGAGGTTCATGACATTGTACAGGAGACAGGGATCAAGACCATCCCCATGGAAAAGAAATGCAAAAAAGCAAAATGGCCATCTGGGGAGGCCTTACAAATAGCTGTGAAAAGAAAAGAAGCGAAAAGCAAAGGAGAAAAGGAAAGATATAAGCATATGAATGCAGAGTCCAAAGAATAGCAAGGAGAGATAAGAAAGCCTTCCTCAGTGATCAATGCAAAGATATACAGGAAAACAATAGAATAGGAAAGACTAGAGATCTCTTCAACAAAATTAGAGATACCAAGGGAACATTTCATGCAAAGATGGGCTCAATAAAGGACAGAAATGGTATGGACCTAACAGAAGCAGAAGATATTAAGAGGTGGCAAGAATACACAGAAGAACTGTACAAAAAAAAGATCTTCATGACCAAGATAATCACGATGGTGTGATCACTCACCTAGAGACAGACATCTTGGAATGTGAAGTCAAGTGGGCCTCAGAAAGCATCACGACGAACAAAGCTAGTGGAGGTGATGGAATTCCAGTTGAGCTATTTCAAATCCTGAAAGATGATGCTGTGAAAGTGCTGCACTCAATATGCCAGCAAATTGGGAAAACTCAGCAGTGGCCACAGGACTGCAAAAGGTCAGTTTCATTCCAATTCCAAAGAAAAGCAATGCCAAAGAATGCTCAAACTACCGCACAATTGCACTCATCTCACACGCTCGTAAAGTCAGGCTCAAAATTCTCCAAGCCAGGCTTCAGCAATATGTGAACCGTGAACTTCCAGATGTTCAGGCTGGTTTTAGAAAAGGCAGAGGAACCAGAGATCAAATTTCCAACATCCGCAGGATCATGGAAAAAGCAAGAGAGTTCCAGAAAAACATCTCTTTCTGCTTTATTGACTATGCCAAAAACTTTGATTGTGTGGATCACAATAAACTGTGGAACATTCTGAAAGAGATGGGAATAACAGACCACCTGACTTGCTTCTTGAGAAACCTGTATGCAGGTCAGGAATCAACAGTTAGAACTGGACATGGAACAACAGACTGGTTGCAAATAGGAAAAGGAGTACGTCAAGGTTGTATATTGTCACCCTGCTTATTTAACTTATATGCAGAGTACATCATGAGGAACGCTGGGCTGGAAGAAGCACAAGCTGGAATCAAGATTGCCGGGAGAAATATCAATAACCTCAGATATGCAGATGACACCACCCTTATGGCAGAAAGTGAAGAGGAACTCAAAAGCCTCTTGATGAAAGTGAAAGAGGAGAGTGAAAAGGTTGGCTTGAAGCTCAACATTCAGAAAACAAAGATCATGGCATCTGGTCGCATCACTTCATGGGAAATAGATGGGGAAACAGTGGAAACAGTGTCAGACTTTATTTTTTTGGGCCCCAAAATCACTGCAGATGGTGACTGCAGCCATGAAATTAAAAGACACTTGCTCCTTGGAAGGAAAGTTATGACCAACCTAGATAGCATATTAAAAAGCAGAGACATTACTTTGCCAACCAAGGTCCATCTAGTCAAGGCTATGGTTTTTCCCGTGGTCATGTATGGATGTGAGAGTTGGAATGTGAAGAAAGCTGATCGCTGAAGAATTGATGCTTTTGAATTTTGGTGTTGGAGAAGACTCTAGAGATCCCTTGGACTGCAAGGAGATCCAACCAGTCCATTCTAAAGGAGATCATTCCTGGGTGTTCATTGGAAGGATTGATGCTAAAGCTGAAACTCCAAATCTCTGGCCACCTCATGCGACGAGTTGACTCACTGGAAAAGACCCTGATGCTGGGAGGGATTGGGGGCAGGAGGAGAAGGGGACTACAGAGAATGAGGTGGCTGGATGGCATCACCGACTAGATGGACATGAGTTTGTGTGAACTCCGGGAGTTGGTGATGGACAGGGAGGCCTGGCATGCTGTGATTCATGGGGTCACAAAGAGTTGGACACAACTGAGCGACTGAACTGAACTGACTGAAAGATAGTCATCAAATCACAGGAAAAAGAAGAAAAGCTGGACTATCTCTATGCAGAAAAATCAAGTTGGACTACTTTTTCACACACATATAAAAATAAACTCAAAATGGACTAAAGGCTTAAATGTAAGACCCCAAGCCATAAAACTCTGAGAAGGAAACAGACAGTACACTCTTTCACATTGCTCTTAGTAATATCTTTCTAGACATGTCTCCTCAGGCAAGGGAAATAAAGGCAAAAATAAAAAAATGAGAATTTATCAAACTAAAATGTTTTTTCACAGTGACGAAAACTATCAACAAAATTAAAAGACAACTTACTGGATGGGAGAACATATCTGATATATCTGATACGGGGTTACTTTCCAAAATATACAAAGAACTCATAAAACTAAACATCAAAGACTAAAATCAATAACCAGATTAAAAAGTGGGCAGAGGACCTGAAAAGACATTTTTCCAAAGAAGACATATATATGACCAAGAGACACATGAAAAAATTCTCAACATCACTAACTGTGAGAAAAAAGCAAATTAAAACCAGAAGATAACACCTCACACATGTCAGAATGGCTATCATCAAAAAGTTAAGAAACAGGCCTTCCCTGGTGGATCAGTGGTAAAGAATCTGCCTGCCAATGCAGGAAACATAGGTTCAACCCCTGATCCAGGAAGATCCCACATACTGTGGAGCAACTAAGCCTGTGCACCACAACTACTGAGCCTGTGCTCTGGAGCTTGGGAGTCACAACTACTGAGCCCATGAGCTACAAGTACTGAAGCCCTCGGGCTCTAGAATCTGTGCTCTGCAAAAAGAGAAGCCACTGAAGTGGAAATCCCACCCAGTGCAACTAGAGTACCCCCTCATTGCCATAACTAGAGAAAAGCCCACACAGCAACAAAAATCCAGAACAGTCAATAATTAAAAATAAATAAATACATTTTTTTAAAAAGTCAAGAAATAACAAGTGCTGACAAGGATGTGGAAAGAAGGGAAGCCTCATGTACTGGGCAGATTGGAAAACAGTACAGTGGTTCCTCAAAAAATTAAAAATAGATTTGCCATATGATCTAGCAATTTCACTTCTGGGTATTTACCAGACGAAAACAAACAAACAAAAAAAAAACTAATTAAAAAGATATGTGTGCCCCCCCAAAAAAATGTCCATAAAATGGGTATGAAAATAATATCTATTTTCTGGGGCCATTTTGAGGATAAGTGATAAATCATGGGGAGTGTAGTATATTTGCTGAACAACATATACTTCCCATTAAGTCTGAGAAAAATAAACTTGTGCCTGATTACATCAAGGAAAACAGGCTTTTTAAACATTAAAACAGTACAAACTACTCATGCAATAAAACTGTACATGTAAGTCAGACTAGACATTTTCATAAATAAGAAAAAGCCCTTTATAAACTAATTTATTTTTAGCAAGCCGGATCACCATCTTATCAAATGATAAAAGACTGCTACTTGGCATATTTAAGCATTTCTTTGTTCAGTTCAGTTCAGGTGCTCAGTTGTGTCCAACTCTTTGTGACCCCATGGACTGCAGCACGCCAGGCCTCCCTATCCATCATCAACTTCCGGAGTCCACCCAAACTCATGTCCATTGAGTCGGTGATGCCATCCAACCATCTCATCCTCTATCATCCCCTTCTCCTCCTGCCTTCAATCTTTCCCAGCATCAGGGTCTTTTCAAATGAGTCAGCTCTTCACATCAGGTGGACAAAGTATTGGAGTTTCAGCTTCAACATCAGTCCTTCCAATGAACTCTCAGGACTGATCTCCTTTAGGTTGGATTGGTTGGATCTCCTTGCAGTCCAAGGAACTCTCAAGAGTCTTCTCCAACATCACAGTTCAAAAGCATCAATTCTTCAGCGTTCAGCTTTCTTTATAGTCCAACTCTCACATCCACACATGACTACTGGAAAAACCATAGCCTTGACTAGAGAGACCTTTGTTGACAAAGTAATGTCTCTGCTTTTTAATATGCTGTCTAGGTTTCTTCCATGGAGTAAGTGTCTTTTAATTTCATGACTTCAGTCACCATCTCCAGTGATTTTGGAGCCCCTAAAAATAAAGTCAGCCACTGTGTCCACTGTTTCCCCATCTATTTGTGATCAAGTGATGGGACCGGATGCCATGATCTTAGTTTTCTGAATATTGAGCTTTAAGCCAACTTTTTCACTCTCCTCTTTCACTTTCATCAAGAGGCTCTTTAGCTCTTCTTCATTTTTCTGCCATAAGGGTGGTGTCATCTGCCTATTTGAGGTTACTGATATTTCTCTCAGAAATCTTAATTCCAGCTTGTGCTTCACCCAGTCCAGTGTTTCTCAGGATTTACTCTGCTTATAAGTTAAATAAGCAGGGTGACAATATACAGCCTTGACGTACTCCTTTTCCTACTTGGAACCAGTCTGTTGTTCCATGTCCACTTCCAACTGCTGCTTCCTGACCAGCATATAGATTTCTCAAGAGGTAGGTCAGGTGGTCTGGTATTGCCATCTCTTTTAGAATTTTCCACAGTTTATTGTGATCCACAGAGTCAAAGGCTTTGGCATAGTCAATAAAGCAGAAATAGATGTTTTTCTGGAACTCTCTTGCTTTTTCCATGTTCCAGGAGATGTTGGCAATTTGATCTCTGGTTCCTCTGCCTTTTCTAAAACCAGCTTGAACATTAGGAAGTTCACGGTTCACGTATTGTTGAAGCCTGGTTTGGAGAATTTTGAGCATTACTTTGCTATGCAATTGTGTGGTAGTTTGAGCATTCTTTGGCATTGCCTTTCTTAGGGATTGGAATGAAACTGACCTTTTCTAGTCCTGTGGCCACTGCTGAGTTTTCCAAATTTGCTGACATATTGAGTGTAGCACTTTCACAGCATCATCTTTTAGGATTTGAAATAGTTTAACTGGAACTCCACCAAAATCAGATTGATTATATTCTTTGCAGCCAAAGATGAAGAAGCTCTATACAGTCAGCAAAAACAAGACTGGGAGATGACTGGCTCAGATCATGAACTCCTTATTGCCAGATGCAGACTTAAATTGAAGAAAGCAGGGAAAACCACTAGACCATTCAGATATGACCTAAATCCAATCCCCAATGATTATTCAGTGGGAGTGACAAATAGATTTAAGGGACTAGATCTGATAGACAGAGTGCCTGATGAGCTATGGATAGAGGATCATGATATTGTACAGGAAACAGGGAGCAAGACCATCTCCAAGAAAAAGAAATGCAAAAAAGCAAAATGGCTGTCTGAGGAAGCCTTACAAATAGCTGTGAAAAGAAGAGAAGCCAAAAGCATAGGAGAAAAGGAAAGATATACCCATTTGAATGCAGAGTTCCAAAGGATAGCAAGGAGAGATAAGAAAACCTTCCTCAGTGATCAGTGCAAAGAAATAGAGGAAAAGAATAGAATGGGAAAGCCTAGAGATCTCTTCAAGAAAATTAGAGATACCAGGGGAACATTTCACGCAAAGATGGGCACAATAAAGGACTGAAATGGTATGGACCTCACAGAAGTGGAAAACATTAAGAAGAGGTGGCAAGAATACACAGAAGTATACAAAAAAGATCTTCTCGACCCAGATAATCACAATGGTGTGATCACTCACCTAGAGCCAGGCATCCTGGAATGTGAAGTCAAGTGGGCCTTAGGAAGCATCACTATGAACAAAGCACTTCTTTGTCTGAGGTTTCAAATCTTGTTTTAAATGAAGCAAAAAATTTGTTTCTCTTCAGGTTTTTTTTTTAATTTATTTATTTTAATTGGCGGCTAATTAGTTTACATTGTTGTATTGGTTTTGCCATACATTGACATGAATCTGCCCCGAGTGTACATGTATGAGTAATCCTCTTTAAATCTTAGTGAAGGACTCTGCGTTCAATACAGTTGACTACAGTAGAATTTGCCTAGTAGAAAATTTTCACTTGCTGGCACTCTTCTGAATTCTAATAAACCCACTTACCTTTAAAACCACTGGGAATATCCTTTTTTAAGTATATCATTTAAAACATCAGATCCTGAGAACTGTGCCTGTGGCAGCCTTGTAGGCCCACTGTTCATAATCTAGATGCCCTCCCCTGGCAGCCATGGAGAGGAGCTGATGGGATGTCTGTCCAGGAAGCAATGGCTGATCCATTGATCTGAGCACCTCCAGCTGCAGTACCTTTGTGATCTCGGGCAGCACTGGAACTCAGGCTGTGCTTTTTCCAGGCTTTCCCCAGCCAGTGACAGAATAATGGGGGATGTTAGGGCCTGGCCAGTTCTGTCAATGTGGACCTCCTCTATGGGATCTTGTGGTGCCAGAGTTCCCTGTTGGGCTGGCCAAGACTTTTAAGAAGTCACACCTATGTCTGAGGCTCTTCATACCCAGTTCTCCTTCCTCTCCCCACTCCCTTTATAGGTATCAATCAGATCAGCATTATGACCTGAAGGCTCTCTTTGCCTACTCTTTGGCCCCTTCTCCTGCTTATCTTTCAAGGGGAGTATTCTGAATAACTATCATGCCCTTCAACTCCACATTGTCTTCCCAGAGGATCCAAACTGACTTGCAAATTTAAACTGTGTTTCTGAACAGAACAAGCACTTGGGTATTCACATGGTTTCTGCAGAAAAGAAAAGCCCCCAGAGACTCCTAGAAATAGTTAGGTATGGAACTTTGCAAACTGTAGTGATCCTAAAATAGCCAGTGGGGTTGAGATAACAATGAGAAACTCAAGACCATTGGGAAGGGGGAATCTGTAGCTCTGAAAAGCGGTCATATACAAGAATCATTCACTGCCTAGGTCTTTCCCTTCTAATCCCTTCCCCTACAGAAGCTAAAGGAACTAAATTTCAAATTGTCAGAGTTCATCAGAATATGAAAATTAATTAAGCAATCCAGTTGGAGGGGGTCCCATTTCTGTTTAATAGCTGATCAGTTTAACTGTTTAATAGTCATTTAAAAATCAACAGTAGCCACCCCCCCTCCTACACACACTCACATTTTACTTGTCAAATTGAATGACAAGGGGATTGTGAATTAGGAGGAGATAAATACAGCATGCTGTAATTAGTGCATAAGTTAAATATTTGTATGATTGTGTTTTATTCTAAGAAGGTGTCTAAGTGATATTCTGAATGAAATCCAAAAGCTGTTTCCACTCCTTACTAACTTAGCCTTTCTTCCTGGCAGAAACCCCTGAGTTCATGTGTATTCATTAAAATCCAGTCCTAATTGCTCCCTAGTCAGCTATGAATCTTAAGAAGCTTAGCTGTTAAGTGCTTAAATTGTGTTTGCTGACAGAAAATAGAATTTCTCTAATGATTTGCTATGAAAGTCTCCATATTGTTATTATAGTGATTTTATTCACAGTAAGTTTCACAGATTGTGCTAAGAGCATTCCACATTAATACATACTCATTTAAAAATTAAGCAGGATGAGCCATCTTTGGATCTTTCTTCATAGACCAGTTAACAGCATAGGCCATTGAAGGAATTCTTAAATTCACAGATGTGACAGAGTCCCACTCTAATGGACACGTGTTGATTCAACAGTACTTCCTGGATCTAGAGCTTCTCTCCCAAAGATGGTGGTGGGGTTGGCTAGGGGCAGTGGGGAGGGCAAATGAGAATCTTAGTCCCTTCACTAAGCTCCCGGATCAAGTTAGGTCCACAGTACCCTCTGCTATCCCTGTCCTAAGCCTCACCACAGCCTCCTTGGCTACTCCCCCAATGAGTTCATAAGATCTACGAGGGCAGGGACACTGTTTGTCTTGCTCCTTTTATTATATACCCAACAGCACAGAATTTGGCATGATTCTGACTGCGAAACTTCTCCAACCTCACCCTTGAGCCACTCACAACTCGAGCCATTTCTAACTGACCTGCCCTTTTATAATACTAATTAAAATGTAATAATATATAATGATAGTAATAATGCTCTAAAACATAATAATAATACAGTAGTAGCAATTAACTTTGAGTCATTTTGTTCAATGGACCAAGCATCCCCTTCAATATTATAAAACCTATGAAATAAACAATGAACTTGCTTATTTTTCAGATGAGAAAACTGTGACTCTGAAGAAGAAATGAGGAGATAGATAGGATCTAGAAGTGTCACTGGGAAACAAGAAGTGATACATCCTCCCTAAAGCCAGGTCATCACAACACCAAGAAGCCACCACCCTCCCATCCTCAAGTCCACGCAATCTGGTTCTTCTCAGTACTCCATGAAAACTGCTCTGAGGTTCTCAGTGATCTGCTTCTGGCTAAATCTAAATGTCTCTTCTTCATTTTCCTGTTGACTGTGGAGCTATTTGCCACTTTCTAAGTTCCCCATCCCCTTGTCTTTCATCACCTGCCACTTCTCCTGTCATCTTCCTACCCTTTGGATCATTTGTTTTTGCCTTCACTGGTTCCAAAACTTGACATTTGTCTCACTCTGTGGCTACCCCTTTTCCATTACCCAATAATTTTAAAAAAACTGGCATTTTTACAGATAAGGGAACTAAAATTCAGAGAGGCTAAATATCAGCCCAAATGCCAGGGGAAAGTAGAATGGGTATTCAAATTTTAGTCTTATTCTTAATTACTGTTCCTCCTGCAACCTTCTTCTCACCTAAATTCTGCTTTCTCACTCCCACCATTGATTTTCAACAAAGGAGACATAACAAGTGGTAGATGAAGAGAGCTCTTAGATGCTCAATACGTTGTTTATTTAATATGAACCCAGAATTAGTAATTGTCAGAGGAGACAAAGGCTGTGTTTCTTTGTATCTTCTTTCTGTTTCCATTCCTTCAATTCTGGGAACATGGTGGTTTGGAGAAACTGGAGCCCCATTTTTGATCTCTCATGAACCAAAAGGCCAGATTTATATAAAACACTCTGAATCTGAGGGAATGAACCTAGCATTGAAATCTCTGTTAAAACTCAAGGTGGAGGTACCAAGATCTGACTGCCAAAATGTGCACTGTCTCCTTGGAGACCCCCAAGTGAATGACAGCACTGAGGAAGTAGCGTGGGCAATTGAGATGCACAATGAACCTACTGAGCATTACAGATGCTCTGACAATCTGTAACTGATGTGAAAGAGTAAGGCACTCCTGGCTCCTATTGTTTCATGCTCTCCCCTGCAAGAGTCTTATTTCCTTATTGGACTGGAAGCCCCCAAAGGACCATGAAAGGGCTCTAGAAAGATCATGTGACATTTGGAAGGAGCAAAAAACAACAGGGCAGAAGGCCAGGCTTCTGGCCTTACTTTCACTTTTCACTAGCTATGGGAGATGAGACCATGGGCAATATTTTAACCTCTTTGAGCCTTAATTTCTTCATTTTTCAGTAGGGAATCACACTTTGGTCCTACATGGTCATTACTATGTTATTAATACTTGCATCCCCCAACAGCACCAAACTTAATGATAGGCATGTATGCAATAAATCCATATTCAATTTGCCCCCAATTCAAATGAAAAATTCTTATCCATTGGTAAAATTAACAATTGGGTTAAATCTTTTAAAAATATAAGTCATCAGAAATAGAGTGTTGAATTTAACTAATCAAGTCAGTTAGGCAAGCAAGAAACTTACATTTATTGAGTACATATATGTGTAAAACAGTGTAAAGCCATGCTGAACAAAGACTGAGTCCTTGTTTTTAAGAGGATGAGTGATAACCTGGAAAGCTAAAACATACATAATTTGAAACAATTTGAGAACAACAATCATAAATGCTATTTATTTGGGATTTACTCTGTGCTAGGCACTGGGCTAAATGGAAACCCACTCCAGTGTTCTTGCCTGGAGAATCCCAGGGATGGGGGAGCCTGGTAGGAGGCCGTCTATGGGGTCACACTTCAGTCGGACATGACTGAAGTGACTTAGCAGCAGCAGCAGCAGCAGGCACTGGGCTAAGTAACTCACATCTTGGACCCCTTCAGATCCTCACCACAACTCTCTGAGAGGTATGTCTTCACTAAGTTAGTAAGTACAATACTGAAAGATTCTTAAGGGCCATAAACCTGAAAAGGTCACAACTAGAATGGGGACTCAAGTTCATCCACTGCACCCAAGTCAAAAAGTGCTAAAATGAAACTGGGTAAGGGGTATTGAGAGTTGATAGGAGTTAATCATGGAAGATTTCCTAAATGAAGTAAGCTTCAAAATGTGGTGCACTGGAGAAGAGAATGGCAGACCACTTCAGTATTCTTGCCTTAAGAACCCCATGAACAGTATGAAAAGGCAACAAGATAGGACACTGAAAGATGAACTCCCCAGGTCGATAGGTGCCCAATATGCTACTGGAGATCAATGGAGAAATAACTCCAGAAAGAATGAAGAGACGGAGCCAAGGAAAAAACAACACCTAGTTGTGGATGTGACTGGTGATAGAAGCAAGGTCCGATACTGTAAAGGGCAATATTGCATAGGAACCTGGAATGCTAGGTTCATGAATCAAGGCAAATTGGAAGTGGACAAACAGGAGATGGCAAGAGTGAACTAAAATGGACTGGAATGGGTGAATTTAACTCAGATGACCATTATATCTACTACTATAGTCAAGAATCCCTTAGAAGAAATGGAGTAGCCATCACAGTCTACAAAAGAATCTGAAATGCAGTACTCTGATGCAGTCTCAAAAACGACAGAATGATCTCTGTTCGTATCCAAGGCAAACCATTCAATATCATGGTAATCCAAGTCTATGCCCCATCCAGTAATGCTGAAGAAGCTGAAGTTGAACGGTTTTATGAAGACCTACAAGACCTTTTAAAACTAACACCCAAAAAAAGATGTCCTTTTCATTTTAGTGGACTGGATTGCAAAAGTAGGAAGTCAAGAAACAGCTGGATTAACAGGTAAATTTGACCTTGGAGTACAGAATGAGGCAAGGCAAAGGATAACAGAGTTTTGCCAAGAGAACACACTGGTCATAGAAAACACCCTCTTCCAACAACACAAGAGAAGACTCTACGGATGGACATCACCAGATGGTCAACACCCAAATCAGATTGATTATATTCTTTGCATCCAAAGGTGGAGAAGCTCTATACAGTCAGCAAAAACAAGACTGGGAGCTGACTGTGGCTCAGATCAGGAACTCCTTATTGCCAAATGCAGACTTAAATTGAAGAAAGTAGGGAAAACCACTAGACCATTCAGGTATGACCTAAATCTAATCCCTTATGATTATACAGTGGAAGTGAGAAATAGATTTAAGGGAATAGATCTGATAGAGTGCCTGATGAACTATGGACAGAAGATCATGACATTGTACAGGAAACAGGGAGCAAGACCATCTCCAAGAAAAAGAAATGCAAAAAAGCACAATGGCTTTCTGAGGAGGCCTTACAAATAGCTGTGAAAAGAAGAGAAGCCAAAAGCAAAGGAGAAAAAGAAAGATATACCCATTTGAATGCAGAGTTCCAAAGGATAGCAAGGAGAGATAAGAAAGCCTTTCTCAGTGATCAATGCAAAGAAATAGAGGAAAAAAATAGAATGGAAAAGACTAGAGATCTCTTCAAGAAAGTTAGAGATACCAAGGAAAGAATTCACGCAGAGATGGGCACAAAAAAGGACAGAAATTGTATGGACCTAACAGAAGCAGAAGATATTAAGAAGAGGTGGCAAGAATACACAGAAGAACTGTACAAAAAAGATCTTCACGACCAAGATAATCATGATGGTGTGATCACTCACCTAGAGACAGACATCTTGGAATGTGAAGTCAAGTGGGCCTTAGAAAGCATCACGACGAACAAAGCTAGTGGAGGTGATGGAATTCCAGTTGAGCTCTTTCAAATCCTGAAAGATGATGCTGTGAAAGTGCTGCACTCAATATGCCAGCAAACTGGGAAAACTCAGCAGTGGCCACAGGACTGGAAAAGGTCAGTTTCATTCCAATCCCTAAGAAAGGCAATGCCAAAGAATGTTCAAACTACTGCATAATTGCACTCATCTCACACGCTAGTAAAGTCATGCTCAAAATTCTCCAAGCCAGGTTTCAGCAATACGTGAACGATGAACTTCCAGATGTTCAAGCTCGTTTTAGAAAAGGCAGAGGAACCAGAGATCAAATTGCCAACATCCTCTGGGTCATGGAAAAAACAAGAGAATTCCAGAAAAACATATATTTCTGCTTTATTGACTATGCCAAAGCCTTTGACTCTGTGGATCACAATAAACGGTGGAAAATTCTGAAAAAGATGGGAATACCAGACCACCTGACCTACCTCTTGAGAAATCTGTATGCAGGTCAGGAAGCAACAGTTAGAACTGGACATGGAACAACAGATTGGTTCCAAATAGGAAAAGGAGTACATCAAGGCTGTATATTGTCACCCTGTTTACTTAACTTATATGCAGAGTACATCATGTGAAACACTGGACTGGATGAAGCACAAGCTGGAATCAAGACTGATGAGAGAAATATCAGTAACCTAAGACAGGCAGATGATACCAGCCTTATGGCAGAAAGTGAAAAAGAACTAAAGAGCCTCTTGATGGACAGTATGGTACTGGCATAAAGACAGAAATAGAGATCAATGGAACAAAATAGAAAGCCCAGAGATAAATCCACACACCTATGGACACCTTATATTTGACAAAAGAGGCAAGAATATTCAATGGAGAAAAGACAATCTCTTTAACAAGTGGTGCTGGGAAAACTGGTCAACCACTGGTAAAAGAATGAAACTAGAACACTTTCTAACACCATACACAAAAATAAACTCAAAATGGATAAAGATCTAAATGTAAGACCAGAAACTATAAAACTCCTAGAGGAGAACATAGGCAAAACACTCTCCGACATAAATCACAGCAGGATCCTCCATGACCCACCTCCCAGAATATTGGAAATAAAAGCAAAAATAAACAAATGGGATCTAATTAAAATTAAAAGCTTCTGCACAGCAAAGGAAACTATAAGCAAGATGAAAAGACAGCCTTCAGAATGGGAGAAAATAATAGCAAACGAAGCAACTGACAAAGAATTAATCTCAAAAATATACAAGCAACTCCTGCAGCTCAATTCCAGAAAATAAACGACCCAATAAAAAAATGGGCCAAAGAACTAAACAGACATTTCTCCAAAGAAGACATACAGATGGCTAACAAACACATGAAAAGATCCTCAATATCACTCACAATCAGAGAAAT
This sequence comes from Moschus berezovskii, assembly GCF_049115385.1. NCBI lineage: Eukaryota > Metazoa > Chordata > Mammalia > Artiodactyla > Moschidae > Moschus > Moschus berezovskii. Next base: position 127,333,066 of record NC_142488.1, on the reverse strand, counting down.
GCAAATCAAAACCACAATGAGGTACCATTTCACACCAGTCAGAATTGCTGCTCTCCAAAAGTCTCCAAGCAATATATGCTGGAGAGGGTGTGGAGAGAAGGGAACCCTCTTACACTGTTGGTGGGAATGCAAACTAGTACACCCACTATGGAGAACAGTGTGGAGATTTCTTAAAACACTGGAAATAGAACTGCCATATGACCCAGCAATTCCACTGCTGTGCATACATACCAAGGAAACCAGAATTGAAAGAGACACATGTACTCCAATGTTCATCGCAGCACTGTTTATAATAGCCAGGACATGGAAGCAACCTAGATGTCCATCTGGAAACGAATGGATAAGCAAGCTGTGGTACATATACACAATGGAGTATTATTCAGTCATTAAAAAGAATACATTTGAATCAGTTCTAATGAGGTGGATGAAACTGGAGCCTATCATACAGAGTGAAGTAAGCCAGAAAGAAAAACACCAATACAGTATAATAACGCATATATGTGGAATTTAGAAAGATGGAAATGATAACCCTGTATACGAGACAGCAAAAGAGACACAGATGTATAGAACAGTCTTTTGGACTCTATGGGAGAGGGCGAGGGTGGGATGATATGGGAGAATGGCATTGAAACATGTATATTATCATATGTAAAACGAATTGCCAGTCCATGTTCAATGCATGATACAGGATGCTTGGGGCTGGTGCACTGGGATGACCCAGAGGGATGATATGGGGAGGGAGATGGGAGGGGGGTTCAGGATGCAAACACGTGTACACCCTTGGTGGATTCATGTCGATGTATGGCAAAACCAATACAATATTGTAAAGTTATTAGCCTCCAATTAAAATAAATAAATTTTAAAAAATAAGTAAGTAAATTCTCTCCCTTGGTGGGGGGGGGGGAAGAGCCTCTTGATGAAAGTGAAAAAGGAGAGTGAAAAAGTTGGCTTAAAGCTCAACATCCAGAAAACTAAGATCATGGCATCCAGTCCCATCACTTCATGGCAAATAGATGGGGAAACAGTGGACACAGTGGCTGACTTTATTTTTTGGGCTCCAAAATCACTGCAGGTGGTTTTGAAGCCATAAAATTAAAAGACACTTACTCCTTGGAAGAAAAGTTATGACCAACCTAGACAGCATATTAAAAAACAGAGACATTACTTTGCCAACAAAGGTCTCTCTAGTCAAGGCTATGGTTTTTCCAGTCATCGTGTATGGATGTGAGAGTTGGACTATTAAGAAAGCTGAGCACCAAAGAATTGATGATTTTGAACTGTGGTGTTGGAGAAGACTTTTGAGAGTCCCTTGGACTGCAAGGAGATCCAACCAGTCCATCCTAAAGGAGATCAGTCCTGAGTGTTCATTGGAAGGACTGATATTGAAGCTGAAACTCCCAATACTTTGGTCACCTGATGTGAAGAGCTGACTCATTTGAAAAGACCCTGATGCTGGAAAAGATTGAAGGCAGGAGGAGAAGGGGACGACAGAGGACGAGATGGTTGGATGACATCACCGACTCAATGGACATGAGTTTGGGTAAACTCCGGGAGTTGGTGATGGACAGAGAGGCCTGGCGTGCTGCAGTCCATGGGGTCTCAAAGAGTCGGACCCAATTGAGTGACTGAACTGAATGTTATAAAGATGGTTAAAGAGAAGAAATGGTATGCTGCTGATAAGTCACTTCAGCCGTGTCCGACTCTGCGTGACCCCACAGACGGAAGCCCACCAGGCTCCCCTGTCCCTGGGATTCTCCAGGCAAGAACACTGGAGTGGGCTGCCATTTCCTTCTCCAATGTGTGAAAGTGAAAAGTGAAAGTGAAGTCGCTCAGTCGTGTCCGACCCTTAGCGACCCCACGGACTGCAGCCTACCAGGCTCCTCCATCCATGGGAATTTCTAGGCAATAGTACTGGAGGGGCTTGCCATTGCCTTCTCCGAAGAAATGGTAATAGAGAGGTTAAAAAAATAAGATGTTCTGATTAGAGAGAATCCCGAGGTTCTCTCTAATCTAAGAGACAAAAGACAGAAATATTTTTCCCTATATATGGACAGGAAAGGAATGGGTTTGCTAGAGCAGAGGTGGAATGAAATGTTGGTGAAGGAGAAGAGAACAGCTTGCTGAGGATATTTGTGCTGGTTTATAGAAAGTGTTGCTGTGCTTACTCACTCAGTCGTGTCTGACTCTTTGTGATTCTGTGGACTGTAGCTCACCAGGCTCCCCTGTCCATGGGATTCCCCAGGCAGGAATACTGTAGTGAATTGCCATGCCCTCCTCCAGGAGATCGTCCCAACCCAAGGAGCAAACCCAGGTCTCCCTCATTGCAGGCAGATTCTTTACCTGTTGAGCCACCAGGGAAGCCCAGGAATACTGGAGTGGGTAGCCTATCCCTTCTCCAGGGGATCTTCCCGACCCAGGAATCAAACCGGGGTCTCCTGCATTGCAGGCAGATTCTTTACCAGCTGAGCTACCAGGGAAGCCCAAAACATATCTATAAACACTCATTTGGAGAAAGATGTTTTCATACTGTTTGGGGGCAAATGAAGCCATCCAACAGAACCATGCCATAAACACCACCGACAGGCACGGACTTCCAAGCTAGAATCCTTCCCAAGCCCACAGTTCCCACTCGCCTCTGTCTGGTCCAGGCCCCCAGCCACACTCTGCATAACAAGGTCACCATTGGATACGTCTCCTGTTTGCTGTTAGTGTGAGGTAAGGGAGCCTGCATCTGCCTGTAGCCCATCTGCAGCCAGTCCAGGAATGAGGGCACTGGGGTCATGGGCACCGTCTCTGGCTGCAGCATACCCCACGAAGGGGGAATGCAGGTACTGCCCCTGATGGGGCACGATCTGGGTGGCCTGCTGGCAGTTGAGCATGGAGAATTTAGTGGGCATGTTCACATACCCATTGTTCATGGTGCCCTCAGGCAAGCAACAGTTGGTCTGGGACCTGGTCAGGGGTGCCTGATCCCCTGAGTTGGCGCTGGAGCTGGAGCTGGTGGCTGTGCTGGACTGGTGGGAGGAGGAGCCCCAGGAGGTGCTGGCACTTAGGTTCATGAGGATGGTCTCCATCAGGCAGGGTCCTCCCAGGGCCCAGCTCTGCTGAGGCTCCTGCTTGGGCCAGAGGCATCTGCAACAGCAGGTGGCCACAAGGGACCCCAAGATGATGAAGGCAACAAACATCAACCTGACAATGAGGAAGTGCACATAGATGGGGACTGCTGAGCCACCGGGGCCATCTTTGTCCATGCAGGCAGGCCCACCGGCGCCCTGTTGGTTGTCACTGTCGCAGCCGTCCTGGTCCAGGAGTGCGTTGGTGCTAGAGTGTTAAATGGCAGTGTAGTTTGACACAACAGGGTTTGGGCACCATCAGGCCTTTACTCAAGCCATCACCTCTTCCTGGAATGTCCTTCTTTAACCTTCTCACCTAGTAAACCATCAAATCTCATCTCAGGCATCACCTCATTTCAGAAAGCCTTCCCTAACCTGTTCTTCCATAAAGATCATTTGAGGACATCTCCTCTGGGTTCCTATGGTCCCCTGTGCATACTTCTAATCACATCTTCCAGTCTAGAAGTTTTATAGTTCTGTATTTTACATTTAAGCCTGATACATTTTAATTTTGTGAAAGGTATAAAGTTTATATCTAGATTCTTTTTTTTTTTTTTTTTTGCCTGTGGATGTCCTATTGTTCCAGCACCATTTGTTGAAAAGAGTATATTTGCTCCATTGTATTGCCTTTGCTAAAAATAAGTTGAATATATTTTATGTGCATATAGTTCTAAGCTCTCTATTCTGTTCCATTGATCTATTTATCCTTTCACCAATACACCACTGTCTTGATAATAATAATAATATATATATAATGTAATTTATAGGTCTTGAAGTTGTGTAGTGTCAATCTTCTGATTTTGTTCTTCCCCTTCAATATTGAGTTGGCTGTTCTGGATGTTTTGCCTCTCCATATAAATTTTAAAATCAGTTTGTTAATATCCACAAAATAAGTTTCTGGGATTTTGACTGGGATTACTATTTCTACATTGAGCCTACAGATGAAGTTGTGAAGAACTGGCATCATGACAATATTGAATCTTCCTATCCATGGACCTGGAATATCTCTCCATTTATTTAGCTATCCCTAGACCTCCCTGGTGGCTCAATTGGTAAAGCCTCTGCCTACAATGTGGGAGACTTGAGTTCAATCCCTGGGTCAGGAAGATCTCCTGGAGAAGGAAATGGCAACCCACTCCAGTACTCTTGCCTGGAAAATCCCATGGATGGAGAAGCCTGGTAGGCTACAGTCCACGGGGTAGCAAAGAGTAAGACATGACTGAGCGACTTCACTTTCACTTAATATCCTACATCAAAGTTTTGTACTTTTCTTTATATATAGATCTTGCACATGTACATCATAGGAATCTCATACACTGGTATGACTTATAGAAAGTCTTAGCCAGCTCAACAGGGACCTCTGGCACCATTTTTAGATTTATACCTAAATTTTCAATTTTCGAGGGTGCTTATGTAAACAGAAGGAAATGGAGAAGGAAATGGCAACCCACTCCAGTGTTCCTGCCTGGATAATCCCAGGGACAGCGGAGCCTGGTAGGCTGCCGTCTATGGGGTCACAGAGTCGGACACGACTGATGCGACTTAACAGCAGCAGCAGCATGTAAACAGTAGTGTGTTTTTTATTTCAAATTCCACTTGTTCTTTTCTAGCATATAAGAAAGAACTTGACTTTGTATATTAACTTTATCCTTCAATCTTGGTTTATTAGTTCCAAAAGGGGTTTTTTGGTCAATTCTTTCAGAATTTCTATATAGACAATCATGTCATCTGCAAATAAAGACAGTTTTGATTTCATGCTTCTCTCTTATTTCCTTTTCTTGTCTTATTGAATTAGCTAGGACTTCCAGTGTGATGTTGAAAAGCAGTGATAAGAGGCAACATCCTTGCCTTGTTCCTTATCATTGCAGAAAAGCTTTGAGTTTCTCACCACCAAGTATGATGCTAGCTGCAGGGTTTTTGCAGAAGTTCTTTATCAAGCTGAGGAAATTCCCTTCAATTTCTGGCTTACTAAGAGTCATGAATGAGCGTTGGATTTTGCCAAGTACTTTTTACACATCTATTGATATAATCGTTTGATTTTTCTTCTTTAGTCTGTTGCTTTGTAAATTACATTAATTGATTTCTGAATGTCGAACCAGCCTTAGATACCTGGGATAAATTCCAACTGGCTAATAAAGCTGAAACTCGAATACTTTGGCCACCTCATGCGAAGAGTTGACTCGCTGGAAAAGAGTCTGATGCTGGGAGGGATTGGGGGAAGGAGGAGAAGGGGACGACAGAGAATGAGATGGCTGGATGGCATCACCGACTCGATGGACATGAATTTGAGTGAACTCCGGGAGTTGGTGAGGGACAGGGAGGCCTGGCGTGCTGTGATTCATGGGGTTGCAAGGAGTCGGACACGACTGAGCGACTGAACTGAACTGATGGTATATAATTCTTTTTCTATACTGTTTATTCAATTTGCTAATATTTTGCTGAGGATTTTTAAATGTATGTTCTTAAAAATTATTGATTTGTAGTTTTCTTTTCTTGTAATGTCTTCTCTGATGTTAGTATTAATGGTAATACTGGTCTCACGAAATGAGTTAGCAAGCATTTCCTCTGCTTCTATCTTCTGAAAGAGATTGTAGAGAATTGGTATAATTTCTTCCTTGAATATTAAATAGAATTCACCAGTAAATCCATCTGGGTTTAGTGCTTTTTGTTTAAAAGTTTATTAAGTATTGATTCAATTTCTTTAATAGAAATCAATCTATTCATATTGCCTACTTCTTCTTGTGTGAGTACTGGCAGTTAAATTTCTTTCAAGGAATTGATCGATTTCATCTAGGTTACCAAATTTGTGGGTATCTGTCATTGTTTAGTCATGTCTGACTCTTTTGTGACCCCATGGACTGTAGCCCTCCAGTCTGCACTGTCCATGGGATTTCCCATGCAAGAATACTGGAATGGGTTGCCATTTCCTTCTCCAGGGGATCTTCTGGACCCAGGTATCAAACCTGCATGTCCTGCATTGGCAGGCAGATTCTTTACCACAGAGCCACCAAGGAAGCCCTTGTGGGCATCTAGTTGCTAACAATATTCTTTTATTATGCATTTAATGTCCATAAGATCTGTGGTGATGTCCCTTCTTTCATTCCTTGTATTAGTAATTTGTGTCTTCTATTTTACTTAGCCTGCCTAATGTTTATCAATTTATTGCTCTTTCCAAAGAACTAACTGTTGTTTCCATTGATGTTCTCTATTGATTTCCTGTTTTCAATTTCATTGATTTCTGCTCTAATTTTTTGTTATTTATTTATTTTTTATTGGAAGATAACTCCTTTACAATATTTTGCTGATTTCTACCATACATCAACATGAATCAGCCACAGGTAGCTGCTCTAATTTTTATTCTTTTTTGTTTGTTTGTTTGCTTACATGGAATTTCATTTGTTTTTTTTTTCTGGTTTCCTAAAATGAAAACTTAAGAATATTGATTTTAAATCTTTCTTATTTTCTAATACATGCATTCAATGCTATAAATTTCCCTCTAACCACTGTTTAAACAGAATCCCTCAAATTTTGATAGGTTGTATTTTCCTTTTTGTTTAGTTCAAAATTTTTTTTAATTTCTCTTGAGGGCTGTCTGTGTTACTTAGAAGTGTATTATTTAATCTTCAAGTATTTGGGAGATTTTCCAGCTCTCTGTTATTGATTTCTATTTTAATTCCATTGTGGTTATCTGAGAATAAACATTATATAATATATATTGTTTTAAATTGGTTAAAGTTTTTTGGTTGGGGCATTCAACCCATTTACATTTAAGGTAATCATTGATAAGTATGATCCCTTTGCCATTTTCTTTATTGTTTTGGGTTCAAGTTTATACACCCTTTCTGTGTTTCCTGTCTAGAGAAGATCTTTTAGTATTTGTTGGAGAGCTGGTTTGGTGATGCTGAATTCTCTCAGCTTTTGCTTGTCTGTAAAGCTTTTGATTTCTCCTTCATATTTGAATGAGATCCTTACTGGGTACAGTAATCTGGGCTGTAGGTTACTTTCTTTCATCACTTTAAGTATGTCTTGCCATTCCCTCCTGGCCTGAAGAGTTTCTATTGAAAGATCAGCTGTTATCCTTATGGGAATCCCCTTGTGTGTTATTTGTTGCTTTTCCCTTGCTGCTTTTAAGATTTGTTCTTTGTGTTTGATCTTTGTTAATTTGATTAATATGTATCTTGCAGTATCTCGCCTTGGGTTTATCCTGTTAGGGACTCTCTGGGTTTCTTGGACTTGGGTGATTATTTCCTTCCCCATTTTAGGGAAGTTTTCAACTATTATCTCCTCAAGTATTCTCTCATGGTCTTTCTTTTTGTCTTCTTCTTCTGGGACTCCTATGATTCGAATGTTGGGGCATTTAACATTGTCCCAGAGGTCTCTAATATAGTCCTCATTTCTTAAAGAATACATTTGAATCAGTTCTAATGAGGTGGATGAAACTGGAGCCTATTATACAGAGTGAAGTAAGCCAGAAAGAAAAACACCAATACAGTATACTAACGCATATATATGGAATTTAGAAAGATGGTAACCTTAACCCTGTATACGAGACAGCAAAAGAGACACAGGTGTATAGAACAGTCTTTGGGACTCTGAGGGAGAGGGTGAGGGTGGGATGATTTGGAAGAATGGCATTGAAATATGTATATTATCATATGTGAAATGAATCACCAGTCCAGGTTCGACGCATGATACAGGATGCTCGGGGCTGGTGCACGGGGATGACCCAGAGGGAGGATATGGGGAGGAGGGAGGTGGGAGGGGGGTTCAAAAAAGGGAACACATGTACACCCGGGGGGGATTCATGTCAATGTATGGCAAAACCAACCAATATAATATTGTAAAGTAAATAGTCTCCAATAAATAAATAAATAAATTGATTAAAGTATGTTTTATGGCCCAAATTGTATTAACAGTTAATTTTGGTGATGTTCTATGTGAGCTTGAGAGGAATGTATTATCTGTTCTTGCTGGGTAAAGTACTCAATAGATGTCAATTATATCCAATTGACTGATGGTGCTGTTGAGTTCAATTATGTCCTTACTAATTTTCTACCTGGTGAATCTGTCCATTCCTAATAGAGTTATGCTGAAGTTTCCAAGAGTGGATTCTCAGGACTTCCCTGGTGGTCCAGTGGTTAAGGATCCATGTTCCAGTGCAGGACAAGTGAGTTCGATCCCTGGTCAAGGAACTAAGATCCCACATGCCACAGGGCAACTAAGCTGGCACACTGGAACTACCAAGCCTGCATACCACAACAAAGAGCCCATGCGCTGCAATGAAAGATCCCACATGCAGCAACCAAGATCTCATGCACCACAACTAAGACCTGATGCAGGCAAGTAAAGAAATAAATGTTTTAAAAATAATAAAATAGTGAAATTCCTCTATTTCTCCTTGTAGTTCTATCATTTTTTGTCCCATTTATTTTGGCACTCTGTTGTTAGGCATATATACAATAAAGAGCTGGATGAATCACAAACTAGAATCAAGATTGCTGAGAGAAATAGCAACAACCTCAGATATGCAGATGATACCACCCTTATGGCAGAAAGTGAAAAGGAACTAAAGAGCCTTTTGATGAGAGTGAAAGAGGAGAGTGAAAAAGCTAGCTTAAAATTCAACATTCAAAAACCTAAGATCATGGCATCTGGCCCCATCACTTCATGGCAGATAGATGGGGAAAAAGTGGAAACAATGACAGATTTTATTTTCTTGGGCTCCAAAATTACTGCAAACAGTAACTGCAGCCATGAAATTAAAAGATACTTGCTCCTTGGAAGGAAAGCTACAACAAACCTTGATGGCATATTAAGAAGTAACCATTAGTTTGTTTTCTGCATTTATTACTGTACTTCTGTTTTGTAAATAAGTTCATTTATACTTTTTTTAATATTTCTTACATAAGCAAAATTAGAAGGTGGTGGCAGAGGATGAGATGGTTAGATAGTATCACCAACTCAATGGACATGAATTTGAGCAAACTCCGGGAGATAGTGAAGGACAGGGAAGCCTGGTGTGCTGCAGTCCATGGGGTCGCAGTCAGACATGACTTAGCAACTGAACAACATATAAGTGATATCATATGATATTTGTCTTTCTGTTTCTGACTTACTTCACTGAGTATGACAATCTCTAGGACCATTCATGTTGCTGCAAATGGCATTGTTTTGTTCTTTTTGATGATAGTAATACTCCATTGTATATATGTACCACATCCTCTTTATCCATTCCTCTGTTGATGAGTTTGTTTTAGATTCCTCACATAAATAGGGTCATGTAATATTTGTCCTGTGTCTGGTTTATTCCTCTAGGCATAATGTCCTCCAGATTTATATATGTTATCACAAATGGCAGAATTTCCTTTTTAAGGCTGAATAATATTCCATTGTATGTATATAGCACATTTTCTCTATTCATTCATCAGTTGATGGACATTTAGGTTGCTTCCATGCCTCCACTACTGCGAATAATATTGCAGTGATCATGGCAGTGTAGATATCTCTTCAAAATCATGATTTCAGTTCCTTTGGATATATACCCAAAAGTGGAATTGCTGAACCTTTTGTAGTTTTATACCAAGTCCCCTATATACAAATGAGTTCCATTCCAAGAGTGAGTTTGCCAATTTGTTCATAAGCCAAACAAAGTTAGCTTAGGTACCAAACTAACACAATCAGCAACATAGTACTGTACTGTAATAGGTTTATAGTACTTTTCACACAACTAATACATAAAAAAACAAACACAAACATAAAAAGTAAAGAAACGATGTTTAATCTTACAGTACAGTACCTTGAAAAGTACAATAATACAGTACAATAGCTGGCATAGAGGGGCTGGCATCCAGTGAACAGGCAAGAAGAGTTATTGGCTGGAGGAGGGAGGGGAGATTGGAAAGGGTAGAGGTGAAAGAACATCAGCTATAGGAGATGGAGTGCAAGCTGCAATTTCACTCATACCTGAGGTTAATGGAATGCACATTCGCATCTTTGAAAGTTTGCAATTTGAAGGTTCACATGTAGGAGACAGTGTAATTGAGCATTTTATTATTTTATTTTCCATCTTTTCTTAGTATGTCAGTTATACTTCTTTTTTTTAAACTTTTTTAGAGGTTGCCCTAGAGTATGCAATATACATTTATAACTAATCCATAGTGTAAGTACCATATACAAAATATTCCTAATTCCTTCCTTCCAAATTTATCATTGCTGTCATTCATTTTGCTTATACATAAGCATACAGAATCAAATAGATCGTTATTTTTTTTCTTTTGAGCAAGCTATTTTCTGTTAGATCAATTGATAAGAAAAACAAAAGGTTTTATTTTACCCTTCACATTCTTTCTGCAATGCTCTTTCTTCATATAGAGTTTCTGATCGATACAATTTTCATTCTCTCTGAAAATTTTCTCTTAACATTTATTATGAGGTACATCTACTGATGACAAATTCCCTCAATTGTTGTTTGTATGAGAGAGTATTTCTCCTTCACTTTTGAAGAATAATTTTGCAGAGTATAGAATTCTAGACTAGTGATTCTCTTTCCTCAACATTTTAAATATTTCACTCCAATCTTTTCTTGCTTGCATGGTTTCTGAGAAAAAATCATTATAAGTCTTAGGTTTACCTCTCTATAGGTAAGGTATTTTTAAACTCTTGCTTCTTTCAAGATTTTTTTCTTTATATTCTCTGCAGTTTGAATATGATATGCATACGTGTGGTTGTTATTTGGCATTTATCTCATTTGGTGTTCTTTGAACTTCCTATATCTGTGATTTAGCATCTGACATTAATTTTGGGGAAAATCTCAGTCATTATTGTTTCAATATTGCTTCTGATTTTCCCTTTCTTTTCTTTTTGATATTCCCAAAACATATATGTTACACCACTTGTGGTTGTCCTACAGTTCTTGGCTATTCCATTCTAGGTTTTTTCAGTCTTTTTTCTCTTTCTCAGTTTTGGAAGTTTCTGTTCTCTTATCATCAAGTTCAGAAATTATTTTCTCAGCTATGTCTAATCTATTAATGAGCCCATCAAAATTATTCTTTCTGTTACAATGGTTTTATCACTCTTTTTTTCCTTTAGAATTTCCACCTCTCTGCTTACATTATCTACCTGTTCTTCCCTATTATCTACTTCTTACATTGAAGTCCTTACATATTAACCAAAGTTTTCCAACATTTCTGCCATATCTGACTTTGGTTCTGATGCTTGTTCAATTTCTTTGAACTGTGTTTTAAGCCTTATATTATGCGTTGTGATTTTTTTATTGAAAGGTGGACATAATGTACTGGTGTTATGGATTGAAGGTTTGTGACCCCCTAAAATTTATGTTGAGCTTTAAGCCAACTGTTTCACTCTCCTCTTTTACTTTCATCAAGAGGCTATTTAGTTCTTCTTCACTTTCTGCCATAAGGGTGGTGTCATCTGCATATCTGAGGTGATTGATATTTCTCCCGGCAATCTTGATTCCAGCTTGTGCTTCTTCCAGCCCAGCGTTCCTCATGATGTACTCTGCATAGAAGTTAAATAAGCAGGGTGACAATATACAACCTGACGTACTCCTTTTCCTATTTGGAACCAGTCTGTTGTTCCATGTCCAGTTCTAACTGTTGCTTCCTGACCTGCATGTAGGTTTCTCAAGAGGCAGGTCAGGTGGTCTGGTATTCCCATCTATTTCAGAATTTTCCACAGTTTATTGTGATCCACAGAGTCAAAGTCTTTGGCATAGTCAATAAAGCAGAAAGAGATGTTTTTCTGGAACTCTCTTATTTTTCCCATGATCCAGTGGATGTTGGCAATTTGATCTCTGGTTCCTCTGCCTTTTCTAAAACCAGCTTGAACATCTGGAAGTTCACGGTTCACATATTGCTGAAACCTGGCTTGGAGAATTTTGAGCATGACTTTATTAGCATGTGAGATGAGTGCAATTGTGCAGTAATTTGAGCATTCTTTGCCTTTCATTGGGATTGGAATGATAACTGACCTTTTCCAGTCCTGTGGCCACTGCTGAGTTTTCCAAATTTGCTGACATATTGAGTGCAGCACTTTCACAGCATCATCTTGTAGGATTTGAAATAGCTCAACTGAAATTCCATCACCCCACTAGCTTTGTTCGTCATGATGCTTCCTAAGACCCACCTGACTTCACAGTCCAGGATGTCAGGCTCTAGGTGAGTTGGCTTAAAGCTCAACATTCAGAAAACTAAGATCATGGCATCCAGTTCCATCACTTCATGGCAAATAGGTGGGGAAACAGTGGACACAGTGGCTGACTTTATATTTTTGGGCTCCAAAATCACTGCGGACAGTGATTGCAGCCATGAAATTAAAAGATTCTTGCTCCTTGGAAGGAAAGTTATGACCAACCTAGACAGCATATTAAAAAGAAGAAACAGGGGGCGGTCCTAAGATGGCAGAGGAATAGGACTGGGAGACCACTTTCTCCCCCACAAATTCATGAAAAGAACATTTGAACGCTGAGCAGATTCCACAAAACAACTTCTGAATGCTGGCAGAGGAAATCAGGCACCCAGAAAGGTAGCCCATTGTCTTTGAAAGGAGGTAGGACAAAATATAAAAGATAAAAAGAGAGACAAAAGAGGTAGGGATGGAGATCCATCCCAGGAAGGGAGTCTTAAAAAAGAGAAGTTTCCAAACACCAGGAACACTCTCACTGGTGGGTCTGTGGTGAGGCTTGGAATCTCAGAGGGCAACATAACCGGGAGGATAAATAAATAAATAAATAAAACAAACCCACAGATGACATGCCTAACAGCAACTCCCAGCAGAGAAGCAGCCCAGACGCTCACATCCCCCACTAGCAAGCGGGGACTGGACAGGGAGGCACAGGCTGCACTGCTTAGGGTAAGGACCAGGCCTGAATGCCCCAAGGGCAATCTGAAGGAACTAACTTGAGATAGCAACCCAGACTGTGGGACAGCTCTCCCGTGAAAAGCCCTAACCTAAGACACTACCAGGCCCGCTCACAGAAAAAAGGACTGAGTAGAGCTATCCGGCTGCAGACCAGCCCATCCCCCTCAAGAGACAGGCAGGCAAGGGCAGCCAGAGCCAGAAGGGGACAATCACGGCCCCAGAGTGGCATCCTCTACCAAACTGCAAGCAGGCTTCATTGCTAACCAAGACTTCGTGGGATTCTGGACAGTTGACATCCACCGGGAGGGTCGCAGCCAGAGATCAGCTCCCCAGAAGAGACACACGGCACACCTGAGAAGGCATGCCCGTTCTACACCCAGAAAACCGAGCAGCTGGGATGGGGGAGGTGATAAGATGCACTCTCCAACTGAGGGTGACTGTGCTCGCCAAGCACCTGGTCACCTGAGCTGCTTGGACCTAGGAAGGGCACAAAACGCAGGCCCAACCAAGTCTGCGCCTTTGAGGAGTACCCGAGAACCTGAACCTGAGTGGCTTAGACCTGGGAAGTGCACGCAACCGAGGGCCCACCACAGACAGTTCCCGGCAAAGCAACCTAGAGCCTGAGCAGTGTAGACCATGAAAGCACACACAGTGTGAGCGGGGGCAAACCCAGTGCGGCTGAAACAATGTGAACACTCCCCACACATGCCAGTGATATTTGTTTGCAGTGTTCCTCCCTCCCCACAGCACGACTGAAAAAGTGAGCCTAAAAAGGTGTCCACCACTGCCCCCTTGTGTCAGGGCGGAAGTTAGACACTGAAAAGACTGGTAAACAGAAGAAGCTAAAATAAACAGAGGGAACCACTTTGAAAGTGACAAGTGCAATAGATTAAAACCCTGTAGTTAGCACCGACTACATAGGAAGGGGCCTATAGATCTTGAGAAGTATAAGCCAGATCAAGGAACTATCTGAAAATGAACTGACCCCACACTATCTGCAACAGCTCCAGAGAAAGTCCTAGATATATTTTTACTATTATCATTTTTTAAATTTTTTTAAAAAAATTTATTTTAAGTCCTCTATTACTCCTTTAATTTTCATTTTATAACCTACATTACTTTGCAAAAAAAGACCCTATTTTTAAAGCAAACAATATATATTTTTTATAATTTCTGTGACTTGGTTTTGTTATTTTTGAGAATCTAACCTCTACTCTAGACTTTTAATCTTTGCTTTTTGGTATTTGTTATCAATTTTCTACCTTTAAGAACCCAAACTTCAGTACCCATTTTTACTTGGGAGTGAGATTACTGGCTTGATTTCTCTCTCCCCCTTTTGACTCTCCTTTTTCTCCATTAGGTCACCTCTTACCTCCTCCCCCCAACTTCTCTTCTTGACCCAACACTGTGAATCTCTGTATGTTCCGAGCTGTGAAGGACACTTAAGGAAATGATTACTGGCTGGATCTGTCTCTCTCCTTTTGATTCCCCCCTTTATCCTCCTGACCACCTCTATCTCCTTCCTCCCTCTTCTCTTCTCTGTGTAACTCCATGAACATCTCTGAGGGGTCCAAACTGAAGAGCACAAAAGGAAGTGATGACTGGCTAGCTTGCTCTCTCCCCCTTTGATTCCCCCTCTTCTCTTCCTGGTCATGTCTATTTCCCTCCTCCCTCTTCTCTTCTCTATGTAACTCTCTGTACCTCTCCAGGTGTCCCTTACTGTGGAGAAACTTTTCATCTTTAACTTAGATGTTTTATCATCAGTGCTGTATAGAAGGAGAAGTCTTGAGGCTACTGTAAGAATAAGACTGAAAACCAGAGGCAGGAGGCTTAAGTCCAAAACCTGAGAACACAAGAGAACTCCTGACTCCAGGGAATATTAATCGATAAGAGCTCATTAAAAGCCTCCATACATACATTGAAACCAAGTACCACCCAAGGGCGAACAAGTTTCAGAGCAAGACATACCAAGCAAATTCTCCAGCAACACAGGAACATAGCCCTGAGATTCAATATACAGGCTGCCCAAAGTCACACCAAACCCACTGACATCTCAAAACTCACTAATGGACATTCATTGCACTCCAGAGAGAAGACATCCAGCTCCACCCACCAGAATATGCACACAAGCTTCCCTAACCAAGAAACCTTGACAAGCCACCCATCCAAGCCCACCCAGGCAAGGAACCTCCACAATAAAGAGGAACCACAAACTGCCAGACTATGGAAAGGCCACCCCAAACGCAGCAATATAAACAAGATGAAAAGGTAGAGAAATAATCATCAGGTAAAGGAACAGGATAAATGCCCACCAAACCAAACAAAAGAGGAAGATATAGGGAATCTACCTGATGAAGAATTCAGAATAATGATAGTGAAAATGATCCAAAATCTTGAAAATAAAATGGAGTTGTAGATAAATAGCCTGGAGACAAGGATTGAGAAGATGCAAGAAATGTTTAACAAGGACCTAGAAGAAATAAAAAAGAGTTAATGTATAATGAATAATGCAATAAGGGAGATCAAAAACACTCTGGAGGGAACCAACAGTAGAATAATGGTGGCAGAAGATAGGATAGTGAAGTAGAAGATACAATGGTAGAAATATATGAAACAGAGAGGAAGAAAGAATTAAAAGACATGAGGACAACCTCAGAGTCTTCTGGAACAATGTTAAACGCTCCAACATTCGAATCATAGGAGTCCCAGAAGAAGAAGACAAAAAGAAAGACCATAAGGAAATACTTGAGGAGATAATAGTTGAAAACTTCCCTAAAGTGGGGAAGGAAATAGTCATGCAAGCCCATGAAGCCCAGAGAGTCCCAAACAGGATAAACCCAAGGTGAAACACCCCAAGAAACATATTAATCAAATTAACAAAGATCAAACATAAAGAACAAATATTAAAAGCAGCAAGGGAACAACAACAAATAACACACAAAAGGATTCCCATATGTAAACCCGGGGCAAATTCATATCAATGTATGGCAAAACCAACCAATATAATATTGTAAAATAATTTGCCTCCAATAAAAAATAAATTAATTACATAAAAAAAAATTAAAAAAAAAAGATAACAGCTGATCTATCAATGGAAACTCTTCAGGCCAAAGGGAATGGCTGGACATACTTAAAGTGATGAAAGAGAAAAACCTACAGCCCAGATTACTGTACCCAGCAAGGATCTCATTCAAATATGAAGGAGAAATCAAAACCTTTACAGACAAGGAAAAGCTGAGAGAATTCTGCACCACTAAACTAGCTCTCCAACAAATGCTAAAGGATCTTCTCTAGACAGGAAACACAGAAAGGGTGTATAAACTCGAACCCAAAACAACAAAGTAAATGGCAACGGGATCATACTTATCAATAATTACCTTAAATGTAAATGGGTTCAATGCCCCAACCAAAAGACAAAGACTGGCTGAATGCATACAAAAACAAGACCCCATATATGTTGTCTACAAGAGAGCCACCTCAAAACAAGGGACACATACAGATGGAAAGTGAAGAGCTGGAATAAATATTCCATGCAAATATAGAGACCAAAAGAAAGAAGGAATAGCATTACTCATATCAGATAAAATGGACTTTAAAATAAAGGCTGTGAAAAGAGACAAAGAAGGACACTACATAATGATCAAAGGATCAATTCAAGAAGAAGATATAACAATTATAAATATAGATGCACCCAACATAGGAGCACCACAATATGTAAAGCAAATGCTAACAAGCATGAAAGGGGAAATTAACAATAACACAATAATAGTGGGAGACTTTAATACCCTACTCACACCTATGGATAGATCAACTAAACAGAAAATTAACAAGGAAACACAAACTTTAAATGATATAATGGACCAGTTAGACCTAATTGATATCTATAGGACATTTCACCTCAAAACAATGAATTTCACCTTTTTCTCAAGTGCACATGGAACCTTCTCCAGGATAGATTACATCCTGGGCCATAAATCTAGCCTTGGTAAATTCAAAAAAATTGAAATCATTCCAAGCATCTTTTCTGACCACGATGCAGTAAGATTAGATGCCAATTAGAGGAGAAAAACTATTAAAAATGCCAATACATGGAGGCTGAACAACACGCTGCTCAAAATATGAACAAATCACAGAAGAAATCAAAATATGCATAGAAACAAATGAAAGTGAAAACACAACAACCCAAAACCTATGGGAAACTGTAAAAACAGTGCTAAGGGGAAGGTTCATAGCAATACAGGCTTACTTCAAGAAACAAGAAAAAAGTCAAATAAATAACCTAACTTTACACCTAAAGCAACCAGAAAAGGAAGAAATGAAGAGCCCCAGGGTTAGTAGAAGGAAGGAAATCTTACAAATTACGGCAGAAATAAATGCAAAAGAAACAAAAGTGACCATAGCTAAAAATCAACAAAGCCAAAATCTGGTTCTTGGAGAAGATAAATAATATAGACAAACCATTAACCAGACTCATCAAGAAACAAAGGGAGAAGAATCACATCAACAAAATTAGAAATGAAAATGGAAGAGATCACAACAGACAACACAGAAATACAAAGGAACATAACACACTACTATCAGCAACTATATGCCAATAAAATGGACAACTTGGAAGAAATGGACAAATTCTTAGAAAAATAGAACTTTCCAAGACTGAACCAGGAAGAAATAGAAAATCTCAACAGACCCATCACAAGCACAGAAATTGAAACCGTAATCAGAAATCTTCCAGCAAAAAAAAGCCCAGGACCGGACAGTTTCACAGCTGAATTCTACCAAAAATGTAGAGAAGAGCTATCACCTATCCTACTCAAACTCTGCCAGAAAATTGTAGAGGAAGGTAAACTTCCAAACTCATTCTATGAGGCCACCATTACCCTAGTACCAAAACCAGACAAAGATGCCACAAAAAATCTACAGGCCAATGTCACCGATGAACATAGATGCAAAAATCCTTAACAAAATTATAGCAAACAAACCCATCAACATATTAAAAAGATCATACATCATGACCAAGCGGGCTTTATCCCAGGGATGCAATGATTCTTCAATATCCGCAAATCAATCAACGTAATACACCACAGTAACAAACTGAAAGATAAAAACCATATGATTATCTCAATAGATGCACAGAAAGTCTTTGACAAAATTCAACATTCATTTATGATAAAAACCCTCCAGAAAGCAGGAATAGAAGGAACATACCTCAACATAATAAAAGCTATATATGACAAACCAACAGCAAACATTATTCTCAATGGTGAAACACTGAAAGTATTTCCACTAAAGTCAGGAACAAGACAAGGGTGCCCACTCTCACCACTACTATTCAACATAGTTTTGGAAGTTTTGGTCACAGCAATCAGAGCAGAAAAAGAAATAAAAGGAATCCAGATTGGAAAAGAAAAAGTAAAACTCTGTTTGCAGATGACATGATCATCTACTTAGAAAACCTTAAAGACTCCACCATAAAATTACTAGAGCTGATCAATGAATATAGTAAAGTTTCAGGATATAAAATTAGCACACAGAAATCCCTTGCATTCCTAAACACTAACAAAGAGAAAACAGAAAGAGAAATTAAGGAAACAAGCCCATTCACCACTGCAATGAAATGAATAAAATACTTAGGAATATATCTACCTAAAGAAACAAAACACCTATATATATAATCCTATCAAACACTGATGAAAGACATCAAAGATGACACAAATAGATGGAAAAATATACCATGTCCATGGATCAGAAGAATCAATATAGTGAAAATGAGTATACTACCCAAAGTAATCTATAGATTCAATGCAATCCCTATCAAGCTACCAAAGTTATTTTTCACAGAACTAGAACAAATAATTTCACAAATTGTATGGAAATACAAAAACCCTCGAATAGCCAAAGCAATCTTGAGAAAGAAGAATGGAACTGGAGGAATCAACCTGCCTGACTTCCGGCTCTACTACAAAAGTACAGTCATCAAGACAGTATGGTACTGGCATAAAGACAGAAATAGAGATCAATGGAGCAAACTAGAAAGCCCAGAGATAAATCCACGCAGCTATGGACACCTTGTCTTTGACAAAGGAGGCAAGAATATACAATAGAGAAAAGACACTCTCTTTAACAAGTGGTGCTGGGAAAACTGGTCAACCACTTGTAAAAGAATGAAACTAGAACACTTTCTAACACCATACACCAAAATAAACTCAAAATGGATTAAAGATCTAAATGTAAGACCAGAAACTATAAAACTCCTAGAGGAAAACATAGGCAAAACACTCTCCGACATAAATCACAGCAGGATCCTCTATGACCCACCTCCCAGTGTATTGGAAATCAAAGCAAAAATAAACAAATGGGAACTAATTAAACTTAAAAGCTTCTGCACAGCAAAGGAAACTATAAGCAAGGTGAAAAGACAGCCTTCAGAATGGAAGAAAATAATAGCAAACGAAGCAACTGACAAAGAATTAATCTCAAAAGTATACAAGCAACTCCTGAAGCTCAATTCCAGAAAAATAAACGACCCGATAAAAAAAATGCGCCAAAGAACTAAACAGACATTTCTCCAAAGAAGACATACAGATGGCTATATGTCTCAACATCACTCATAATCAGAGAAATGCAAATCAAAACCACAATGAGGTACCATTTCACGCCAGTCAGAATGGCTGCTATCCAAAAGTCTCCAAGCAATAAATGCTGGAGAGGGTGTGGAGAAAAGGGAACCCTCTTACACTGTTGGTGGGAATGCAAACTAGTACACCCACTATGGAGAACAGTGTGGAGATTCCTTAAAAAACTGGAAATAGAACTGCCATATGACCCAGCAATCCCACTGCTGGGCATACACACTGAGGAAACCAGAATTGAAAGAGACACGTGTATCCCAATGCTCATCGCAGCACTGTTTATAATAGCCAGGACACGGAAGCAACCTAGATGTCCATCTGCAGACGAATGGATAAGCAAGCTGTGGTACATATACACAATGGAATATTACTCAGCCACTAAAAAGAATAGTTCTAAAAAGAATCAGTTCTAATGAGATGGATGAAACTGGAGCCTATTATACAGAGTGAAGTAAGCCAGAAAGAAAAACACCAATACAGTATACTAATGCATATATATGGAATTTAGAAAGATGGTAACGATAAACCTATATGCGAGACAGCAAAAGAGACACAGATGCATAGAACAGTCTTTTGGACTCTATGGGAGAGGGCGAGTGTGGAATGATTTGGGAGAATGGCATTGAAACATGTATATTATCATAAGTGAAACCAATCACCAGTCCAGGTTCGATGCATGAGATAGGGTGCTCGGGGCTGGTACACTGGTATGACCCAGGGGGATGGCATGGAGAGGGAGATGGAAGGGGGTTCAGGATGGGAACACGTGTACACCCTGGCTGATTCATGTCAACGTATGGCAAAACCACTACAATATTGTAAAGTAATTAGCTTCCAAGTAAAATAAATAAATTTATATTTAAAAAGTAAAAATTAATAAAAAAAAAAAAAGCAGAGACATTACTTTGCCAACAAAGGTTCATCTAGTCAAGGCTATGGTTTTTCCAGTAGTCATGTATGGATGTGAGAGTTGAACTATAAAGAAAGCTGAGCACCAAAGAATTGGTGGTTTTGAACTGTGATGTTGGAGAAGACTCTTGAGAGTTCCTTGGATTAAGGAGATCCAACCAGTCCATCCTAAAGTAGATCAGTCCTGGGTGTTCATTGGAAGGACTGATGTTGAAGCTGAAACTCCAATACTTTGGCCACCTAATGCGAAGAGCTGACTCATTTGAAAAGACCCTGATTCTGGGAAAGATTGAGGGCAGCAGGAGAAGGGGACAACTGAGGATGAGATGGTTGGATGGCATCACCAACTCAATGGACATGGGTTTGGGTGGATTCCCAGAGTTGGTGATGGACAGGGAGGCCTGGCGTGCTGCAGTTCATGGGGTCACAAAGAATTGGACACGACTGAGCGACTGAACTGAACTGAACTGAAAATGTATGTTGAAGCCCTAATTCCCTATGTGATGGTACTTAGAGGTGAAACCTCTGGAAGACAATTAAGTTTAGATGAAGTCATGAGTGTGGGGACTCCATGATGAGATGAGTGTCCTTATAAGAAGAAGAATAAACTAGAGTTTTCTCTGCCGTGGGAGGACCCAAGAAGGCACCAACTTGCAAGTCAGGAAAAGGATCTTTACTAGGTACCAATTCTGCTGGTACCTTGATATTTTTACTTCCCAGCTTCTACAGCTGTAATAAATGTTTTTTGTTTAAGTCACCCATTACATCATATTTTGTTATAGCAGCCTGAACTAAGACAACTGGGTAAAAGGAACTGTGGTAAATAGGCATTTAGTATTGTCATGATAAGGTGTAGGGAAAGAGGAAGCATTCTATAACCCTATGATTAGGTCATAGTCTTTTGGTGATCCTGTACCCCTGGATGGTAAATTTCACAGAATGGGTAGTGGGGGTTGGAGTTGGGTCCTTCCCTTCCCCCAAGTAGGCTTTTATAAACCCCAGCATGTGAGGTTCTAGTAAAATAGTTTCTGGTAAAATAGCTTCTCCTGAGAGCATACCTTGTTGAGAACATAGTGGTTCCGACATAATTTCTTTTCTCCTCTGTCTGCTAGAAACACAAGGGAATCCTCTCTGATATTTACTGTGAGGGCCTGGTCAAGCTCTTAGAAGCAAAACTCACAGAAGTTTGGTGGCCCCCATATGACTGGGTCCCTCTGGGGTCTTAAACTCCTAGAGCTGTCCACACTGACCCTCCAGCTCAGTTTACTGTAACTGAAATTCATTCATTACAGTTCAGATTTTCCTGCTGCAACACTGGGTCAAAAGGAGGTTTCTCCTCATAGATTTCTAATTCATCAAGCAGTGATTCTCTGTATATGTCTGTCTGTCTCTTCTGTCTGCTTCAGGGGGAGCAATTTGCCCTGTGACCTCACTTCTCTGACAGATCTAGGAAGAGTTGTTGGTTTTTCCATTTGTTCAGCTTTCTATTTGTTAAGACAGTGTGGCAACTTCTAAGTCAGTTATTTGTTTTTCCTACCTAAGTATACATACCTTCTTTAGCAACTCAGTCCCTGTTTCTTGCAGTAAAGTTATAAACAGATTTGTTTGTTTTTTAAAGGAAAGTGACATAACAATAAAGATGAAAATCATGCTCAATTTTTTAGATGATTTTTTATAAACATATTTCCCTGTTATGCTGTTTATATTAAGTAAATAATGATGGCATTAACTGGCATTCTTGATGTCCTTTTGATCATCTTTTCCCAAAAGCTACTGCCAAGAGAACTTCCTAAGAAACACCACTTAACCACTAAATGACCATTTCTTATATAATGACCATTTCTTATATATAATGATAGCTTAGTTAGATATTGCTCTTCATTCCATTTTCTTCTCTATTCTATTGCCATTAACAATAATGAGATTTCCACACTTTCTCTTAAAATATAATAGATTCATTGAGCAATTGTTTCCCTGCCAAATCTTATTGTAGAAAATGAAACATGTCTTTAGAATGATGTTTAATAGCTCAAACCTTACTCAAAGCCCTCAAGCTTAGGATCCATATCTAATTTGAGCTTTATTTATGGCCCTTATCATACTGTACCATAATTGATTGTTTACTTGTCTGTCTCCAGACTGGACTTGCAGATTCTCAAGGGCAAAGGCCATATGATATTCATTTCTGTATCTTCCATGTCAAGCACCATGTCTTGGCACATAGCTGGCACTCAGGAAATACTTGTTGAACTGGGATGTACTTCCTCTTACCCTTGGTTCACTTTTTGCCGTATATTCATTCACTCACTCACTAAGTGAGCACATATTCATTGTATAAATGCTCCCTTCCATAAACATGGAAGGGGACTTTTCAAGTACAACCTTTTCTGTATAACCCTTTCAAAGACAGGTTTTCACTGCACATCATTCATTCAATAACAAAAGATTTTTATTGAGTACCTCATTTGTGCCTGGGCTTTCCTGGTAGCTCAGCTAGTAAAGAATCCACCTGCAATGCAAGAGACCCCAGTTTGATTCCTGGGTTGGGAACATCCCCTGGGGAAGGGATAGGCTACCCACTCCAGTATTCTTGGTCTTCCCTCGTGGTTCAAACGGTAAAGACTCTATCTGCAGTGCAGGAGACATGGATTCGATCCCTGGGTTGGGAAGACAGCCTGGAGAAGGCAATGGCTACCCACTCCAGTATTCTGGCCTGAAGAATTGCATGGACAGAGGAGCCTGGCAGGCTACAGTCCATGCGGTCACAAAGAGTTGGACACGACTGAGCAACTTTCACTTTCACATATGTGACTGGAATGATGATAGGCACTGAGGCAACAGTAATATATAAGACCAATGAGGTCTTCACTCTTATACGGAAAGAGACAGACATTAAACAGTTATTTAATCACAGTAGCATGTGTCTCAACAGAGCACAATCATGCCATTTTTAAATTGCCTTTGCTCATCTGTCTATCCCTTTGGACTCATGCCCTTAAGGACGAGAACTCTGTCTACCTGCTTTACTGACTCTCACCCTTCCAGCACCTACCACAGTGACTGACAAATGCTGCTGCTAATGGCAACCCACTCCAGTGTTCTTGCCTGGAGAATCCCAGGGACGGGGAAGCCCGGTGGTCTGCCGTCTATGGGGTCACATAGAGTTGGACACGACTGAAGCGACAGCTTCTGCTAAGTTGCTTCAGTCGTGTCCGACTCTGTGCGACCCCATAGACGGCAGCCCACCAGGCTCCTCCGTCCATGGGATTTTCCAGGCAACAGTACTGGAGTGGGGTGCCATTGCCTTCTCTGGCCTGACATATGGAACAAGACCAAAAGAAATTGGACAAATAAATCAAAAAATTAAGGAGTGAATGGCCAAATGAATAAATATTATCAATATTACTATGTGGTAAAATTAACTAGGCAGTCTTCATACCTCCTAATGAGCAGGTCCTCCTGGATTTACAAACAACAGATACAACTTACAGAATCATAGCCAGTGTGGTCATGGCCTATGGAATTTAAGTACTCCTTATTTCTATCAAATTATTATTCCTCCCAGAGGAAGGAGAATCATTGATGAGAAGTTAAAGAGGACAAGGAAAGACTCAATAATAATATACAGCAGTTATTGATAATGAACCAAAGTCTATACTAAAAGATTTACATAGATTATCTCATTAAGTACTTATAGCATCTCTTTGACATGGTATAATTATCACCATTGATAGAGAAAAAGGAACACTTCTACACTACTGATTGGAATGCAAATTGGTACAACCATTATAGAGAACAATATGGAGGTTCCTTAAAAAAACTAAAAAGAGAACTATCATAGGAGCAATCGCACTCCTGAAAATATGTCCAGAGAAAACCACAATTCAAAAAGACACATGTATCCCAATGTTCATTGCAGCACTATTTGCAATAGCCAAGACATTTAGGAAGCAACCTAAATGCTTATTGACAGAGTAATGGATAAAGGTGTGGTACATACATACAATGGAATATTGCTCAGCCATAAATAAGAATAAAATAACGCCATTTGCAGTGACATGGGTGGGCCTAGAGATTCTCATACTAAGTGAAGTTAGTCATACAGATAAAGACAAATATCACACAATATCACTTTAATGTAGAATTAAAAAAAAAGATACAAATGAACTTATTTACAAAACAGAAACAGACTCACAGACTTCAAAACCAAACCTACAGTTACCAATGGGGAAAGGTGGGATAAATTAGTAGTTTTGAATTAATATATACATACTACTGTATATGAAATAGATAATCAACAAGCACCTACTGTATTAGTTCAGTTCAGTAGCTCAGTCGTGTCCGACTCTTTGCTACCCCATGAATCACAGCACACCAGGCCTCCCTATCCAACACCAACTCCCGGAGTTCACTCAAACTCGTGTGCATCGAGTCAGTGATGCCATCCAGCCATCTCATTCTCTGTCGTCCCCTTCTCCTCCTGCCCCCAATCCCACCCAGCACCAGAGTCTTTTCCAGTGAGTCAACTCTTTGCATGAGGTGGCCAAAGTATTGCAGTTTCAGCTTCAACATCCGTCCTTCCAATGAACACCCAGGACTGGTCTCCTTTAGAATGAACTGGTTGGATCTCCTCGCAGTCCAAGGGACTCTCAAGAGTCTTCTCCAGCACCACAGTTCAAAAGCATCAATTCTTCGGCGATCAGCTTTCTTCACAGTCCAACTCTCACATCCATACATGACCACAGGAAAAACCATAGCCTTGACTAGACGGACCTTGGTTGGCAAAGTAATGTCTCTGCTTTTTAATATGCTACCTAGGTTAGTCATAACTTTCCTTCCAAGGAGTAAGCGTCTTTTAATTTCATGGCTGCAATCAGCATCCGCAGTGATTTTGGAGCCCAAAAAAATAAAGTCTGACACTGTTTCCACTGTTTCCCCATCTATTTCCCATGAAGTGATGGGACCAGATGCCATGATCTTAGTTTTCTGAATGTTGAGCTTTTTTTTTTAATTAGCCTGCTTTATTTATTTTTTTAAATTTATTTTTTATTGGAGGCTAATTATTTTACAATATTATATTGGTTGGTTTTGCCATACATTGACATGAATCCGTCCCGGGTGTACATGAGTTCCCCTTCCTGAACCCCCCTCCCACCTCCCTCCTCCCTTTATCCTCCCTCTGGGTCATCCCCACACAGCAGCCCCGAGCATCCTGTAACATGCATCGACTCTGAACTGGTGATTTGTTTCACATATGACAACATACATGTTTCAATGCCATTCTCCCAAATCATCCCACCCTCACCCTCTCCCACAGAGTCCCAAAGACTGTTCTATACATCTGTGTCTCTTTTGCTGTCTCGTATACAGGTTTATCATTTCCATCTTTCTAAATTCCATATATATGCGTTAGTGTACTGTATTGGTGTTTCTCTTTCTGGCTTACTTCACTCTGTATAATAGGCTCCAGTTTCATCCATCTCATTAGAACTGATTCAAATGTTTTCTTTTTAATGGCTGAGTAATACTCCATTGTGTATATGTACCAAAGCTTTCTTATCCATTTGTCTGCAGATGGACATCTAGGTTGCTTCCATGTCCTGGCTATTATAAACAGTGCTGCAATGAACATTGGAGTACATGTGTCTCTTTCAATTCTGGTTTCCTCGGTGTGCATGCCCAGGAGTGCGATTGCTGGATCTGAATGTTGAGCTTTAAACAAACTTTTTCACTCTCCTCTTTCACTTTCATCAAGAGGCTATTTAGTTCTTCTTCACTTTCTGCCATAAGGGTGGTGTCATCTGCATATCTGAGGTGATTGATATTTCTCCCAGCAATCTTGATTCCAGCTTGTGCTTCTTCCAGCCCAGCATGCCTCATGATGTACTCTGCATATAAGTTAAATAAGCAGGGTGACAATATACAACCTTGACGTACTCCTTTTCCTATTTGCAACCAGTCTGTTGTTCCATGTCCAGTTCTAACTGTTGCTTCCTGACCTGCATACAGGTTTCTCAACAGGCAGGTCAGGTGGTCTGGTATTCCCATCTCTTTCAGAATTTTCCACTGTTTATTGTGATCCATAGAGTCAAAGGCTTTGGCATAGTCAATAAAGCAGAAAGAGATGTTTTTCTCGAACTCTCTTGCTTTCTCCATGATCCAGCGGATGTTGGCAATTTGATCTCTGGTTCCTCTGCCTTTTCTAAAACCAGCTTGAACATCTGGAAGTTCATGGTTCACGTATTGCTGAAGCCTGGCTTGGAGAATTGTGAGCATGACTTTACGAGCGTGTGAGATGAGTGCAATTGTGCGGTCGTTTGAGCATTCTTTGGCATTGCTTTTCTTTGGGATTGGAATGAAAACTGACCTTTTCCAGTCCTGTGGCCACTGCTGAGTTTTCCAAATTTGCTGGCATATTGAGTGCAGCACTTTCACAGCATCATCTTTCAGGATTTGAAATAGCTCAACTGGAATTCCATCACCTCCACTAGCTTTGTTCATCGTGATGCTTTCTAAGGCCCACTTGACTTCACATTCCAAGATATCTGTCTCTAGGTGAGTGATCACACCATCGTGATTATCTTGGTCATGAAGATCTTTTTGTACAGTTCTTCTGTGTATTCTTGACACCTCTTCTTAATATCTTCTGCTTTTGTTAGGTCCATACCATTTCTGTCCTTTATCGAGCCCATCTTTGCATGAAATGTTCCCTTGATATCTCTAATTTCAGAGAAAACTATTCAATTCTCTATAATAACCTATATGGGAAAAGAATCTGAAAAAGAATGGATATATGTGTGTGTGTGTATATATATATATATAACTGAATCATTTGGCTGTACTCCTGAAACTAATACAACATTGTACATCAACTATAATATAAAATAGAAATTAAATTTAGAAATTAATAATTTTCACCATTTTTTTTAAACATGAGTAAACTGAGGATCAGGGAATTTAAGTGATTTTTCCATGGTCACAGTTAGTAAATAGTGTAAGTGGAAATGAAACTCAGGTCTGTGTGTCTCTAAAATAGAGCACTAAAATCCCTTGATAGATGCCTAATATAATTGACGAAGAGTTCTCAGTGTGAGAAAAGGAAATCAAAATCTGCAGAGGGTCATATAGAATGTGAAAAATATATATATTCACTTGGTTAAAGATGCTAGATGGACAGCACATATTTATCTCCTTTCCTTCCCAAGAACTTCTAAAATGACACCAAAGAAATTTTTTAAGGTATAAATCTATAAAGACCAAAAAGATTAAGAGAGAAATCATCAGAAGCCATCACCCAGAAGCCATGGGTGAGATTTCAACAATTCTTGGAAGTAGAGACTTCAGAGGAGGATACTTGGATAAGCCAGCTGATCTGCTCTGTGAAATACCTGAGAGACACCAATAAGGTAGGAGTGTAATTCAGAAATGAATACTGGAGAATGGCTGAGTATCTGTGTGTGAACTGAACATCCTCTTATGTCCCTACCCTTTTTCCAAACAGTAAGGCAAGAAACTATAGGTTCCATCTCTGGAAACTTAAATGAATAAGGTCATGACTTAAAAGACACCAAACTATGCTGGAGAGCAGTGGTAAGATGTCTTAAAATTTTGCTTCTAAAACTGTGAGACCATTCTCACTCCCACCCCCAGATTCCTCCCTGCTAGATTCAAAAAATGACAACAGCCAGGCTCCTGTCAAATCCTGCCTTCAAGACACGGAAGTATTATTTTTGGAGACACTGGCCTATCTGAGCAAACTATCTCCACATACTTACAGCTGAGATGTGAGGATCCCAGTAGAAAAGTCTGGCTTCTCACCCAACTACAAGTTGTAGGCTACCAGTCAACAAGCTTTATCTGCACACAGACTTCCTATAAGTGTTTTTATACCTCACTCTTAAATATATATAACATGTACCAATCATCATCTGACATATAATCATCATCCCACTTACAATATAAACGCCATGAAAGCAAGGGTTTTGTTTCTTTTTTTGTTCATTTAAAACAATTTACTCAATATAGTTGAATGAATGAATAAAATTTAGGAAGGTCTCCAACATTAAATGAGCAAACAAATAAAGCATAAATAAGGGAATCCAGAACTATAACAGATAAAAGGGGGGGACAGGAAAAAAAATCTGTGTTTTAGAAATCTCCATATTGACATCAGTAGGAATGATAGAGTATGGACATCTAAAAATTCTCTCCTCCGTAAAGTCAACAAGAACATGGGAGAGGGGGATTGTTAGAATCAACATTTTAAGAACTCTGGATAATAACAAAAAGATTGCAGCAACTGTATTTTTTAAGAAAATGGCTGGTTTTCTGTGTAAGTGTGAGCTTTGAGGCATTTTTAACTGACTCTATTCCCACATGGCTCTCCCCAGCTCAAGAGTAGCCTTGAAACCTAACATCCTGCAATTACAGTGAATAGCAGCAGCCTGGCAGCCACTGGAGGAAAAATGGGGTTCAATAAACTATAAAACCCAGAGAAGAGAACTGTCATTATTTGGCCTATCTGGTGATTTCCTGGAAGATTCCACTCCCAAGTTTTGCTGTTATTTAACCAGACTAGGAGTTTGTCAAATACCTAAAATCTTTTCTCCAGGGAAAATTATAGAAAATAATAAGAAGTGGTTGAAAAACTTCAAGACTGCCTTTAGGAGTAGTTAACAGTTCAAACAATAGGCTAACAAGCAAGTTTAAAAGGAAAACCTGGAGAATGAGATATCCAGGGGCTTTGACAAGCTCTGACGTAGTCCACGGAATCTAGAAAGCCATGTGCATGTGTAATGAGAAATCAGCTCTTATTGAGAATCCTTTGTATGTCCCACACTCTTTTCAAGATTCTCTTTTTGTCTTTCAACAGTTTAATTATGATATGTCTAGGTGTCGCTGTCTTTGAGTTTTCCTACTTAGAATTTGTTGAACTTCTTGAATATGTAGATTATTTAGATGACCCAGTAAAAATGTATAAACTCCTAGAAAGACATTAACTAGCAAAGATGACTCAAGAATAAATAGGAAATCTAAATAAACCTCTAAGAAGTAAAGCAATGAAGTCAGCAATCAAAATTTTCCCACAAAGAAAAGCCCAGGTCCCTATGGCTTAACCAGCAAATCTTAAAGAAGAATTAACACCAAAAACTTGCACATTCATGTAAAAACAGAAGAGGAGGTACTACCCAACTCATTCTATGAGGCCAGTATTACCCTGATACTAAAACAAGACAGACTTAAAAAGAAAACTATAAACCAAGCTCTTATGAATTGAGATGTAAAATTTTGTCACAAAATACTAGTAGACTTACACAAAATAACCATAAATAAATCCAGCAACATATACAAAAGATTGTAAACCATGACTGACTGAGATTTAACCCAACAACAAAGGTTGGTTCAACATCAGAAAATCAGTTGATGTAATATACAATATTAATAGAATAAAAGATAAAAAACCACATGATCATTTCAGTAGGTGTGTATCAGTCATTTGATACAACCAAAACCATTCCATGATAAAAATAAAATAAACAAACTAGAAAAAGAAGTGAATTTCCTCAATCTGGTAAAGGGCATCCTATGAAAAATCCACAGCTAACATAATACATAATGGTGAAAGACAGAAAACTTTCCTCCCCAGAGATGAAAGACAAAACAGGAATGTTCACTCTTGCCATGCCTATTCAATATTGTACTGGAAGTTCTAGTCAGGGCAATTAAGAAACAAAAAGAAATAAAAGGCTTCCAGATTAGAAAAGAAGTAAATCTATCTCTAACTACAAATGACATAATTTTGAGTACATGAAATGCAAAGGAATACACACTAAAGTAACTGTTAGCACTAATAAATATGTTCATCAATACTGCAATATAAAAGAACAAATACAATAATTGATTGTATTTCTATACACTAGTGATAAACAATTCAAATGAAATTAGGAAAATAATTCCAACAACAATAGCATCAAAAAGAATAAAGTATATAGGAATAAATTTTACAAATGAAATACCCACATTGTCTTGAAGAGACTGTTGGTAGGAATATGATCATTAAAGCACACTACTATATATAAAATAGGTAACTAATAAGAACCTATTGTATAGCATAGGGAACTCTACTCCATACTCTGTAATGGCTTATATGCAAAAAGAGTCTTAAAAAAACAGTGGATATATGTATAATTGATTCAGTCTGCTCTACACCTGAAAATAATAAAACACTGTAAATCAATTAGACTCAATAAAAAAATTTTTTTAAAGAATTTTTAAAGTGATTGGGAGGAGATTTCAGATGAAAATAAGGAATATGTTATTGGAAACTGTAGGAAAGGTGATCCTCATTATAAAGTGGTAAAGAAGTTGTGTTCTAGTGTTATGTGGAACATTAAAAGTGATAAACATGGATATTTAACCAAGGAGATTTCTAAGCAAAGTGTTGAAGGTGCAGTCTCATTTCTCCTTACTGTTTTTAGTAAAATAAGAGGGGAGAGACAAATTGAAGTAACTGTTAAGCAAAAAGGAACTAGAACTTGAAGATTTGGAAATGTCTCGGCCTATTCTTATTATGAAAAATGAGAAAGCATGTTCTGAAGAGAATACCAAGAGAATGGCTGGAAAATCATTTGATAAAAAGATTATGGGTGCTATTCATAGGTTTAATCAGCCATCTCAGCAGAAGCTAGGAATAGCAATGAGATTATATTAACAGAAATATTGCTGGCTTGGTCTAAAGAGGACAGAGGTCAAAATGAATGAAGGCTATTAGACTCCTGGGATTCTATAAGATGAAACAATAGAGCTGTCCAGCAGCAAACATATGCTGTCTTTCAAGAAGAGGGAAGAATGACCCTGAAAGTGTTTCAGAAGTCATTAGGGCTGCCATTCCCATCACAGACCGAGGGGACAAGGCTGTCTCCTCCTCAGTTTCAGCAGTCCATGCTGCTGCTGCACAGTGCCACAGGGACAGGGCCACCATTCACAGCTACACAGGTGATGCTGCCTTCGCAGTGGGCCCAGAGGGCAGAGCATTGAGCCAAAGAGGATTATACTTGAGCTTTAAGATCTAATAGAATTTGCCTGTACTTGTGACTGAATTTGGACACAGGGCTTTTAAAGAGGTAAAGTTAAATCAAGTCATAAGGGTGAGGTCCTAATCCAATATTCCTGGTGTCCTTATAACAAAAGAAAGAGAGACCAGAGACACACATTCCCAGAGGAAAGGCCATGTGAGGACACAGTGGGAAGATGGTCATCTGCAAGCCAAGGAAAGAGGCTTCAGGAGAAATCAACCCTATGGGCACCTTGACCTTGAACTTCCAGCTTCCAGAACTGTAAGAAAATAAATGACTATTTTTTAAACCACCAGTCTATGGTATTTTGTTATGGCAGCCCCAGAAAATGCATATAGCCACTGCTGCTGCTGCTGCTGCTGCTAAGTCACTCCAGTCCTGTCTGACTCTTTGTGACCCTATGGACTGTCACCCACCAGGCTCCTCTGTTCCTGGGATTCTCCAGGCAAGAATACTGGAGTGGATTGCCATGGTCTCCTCCAGGGGATCGTCCCAATACAAGGATCAAACCCGCTTCTCCTACATCTCCTGCATTGGCAGGTGGGTTCTTTACCACTAGCACCACCTGAGAAGCCCAATATAGCCACTACAATCAAGTTTCTACAGTTTGTCACCAAAAATATTCCTAACTGCTACAATGTATCATAGGCAAAGGATATATATTTATATCCATATGTGTGTGTAAAACCAAATAAAGAAGAATAACTCTATAGATAAAAAGAAAATTAATATGAAGAAATAAATGTGTTCTTAAACACATGAAAAAAATACTCAATCTCACTCATAATAAAAGAAATATATGTTTAAACTACAATGAGATATAACTTTTTACCTATCAGATTAAAAAAATGCATGATGCATGGTGAAAATGGACACTCACACATTACTGATGGAAGAATAAATCTCTAAGAACAATATTTAAGGGGTAAATTTAGAAAAATCTATAAAAATATAAAATTCACATATTCTTTGACCCAGGAATTCTATCTCTAGGAATTGATCCTACAGACATAGTCATATGTATGCAGACTGAAATGTGTTTAAGATTATGCATTGAACAATTTTTTGTAATAGCAAAAGTTTGGAAGCAACCTACATATGCAGCTTAGGAAATTGGTTAAATAAATTGGCTAAATTCTATACAGTAGAATATTATTCAGCCACTAAAATAAATGAGATAGTACTAATTGGACTGAACTCATATGGACTCATCTCCACAATATAAGGTTAAATGATATAAAAAAAAGTAAGGTACAGAACTATATGTAAATTATTTTAGTAACTAGAAAAAGAAAAACAAAGTACACTTAAAGATTTGGCTATATATACATAGAATATCTCTGGAAGGACACACAGAGATGATAGTGGTTACCTAAAAAAAAAAAAAAAGAAAGAAAAAGAAAGAAAGAAAGGTACACACATAGATCAAAAGAACAGAATGCAGAATTCAGAAACAGAGTCACACAAATATGGACACTCTGTTTGGGGCAAAGGAAATTCAATAGGGGGAAGGGATAATCTTTTCAACAAATGCTACTAGAATGATTGGACAACCATATGCAACCATATTCAAAAAATAAATTAACCTAGACCAAAACCTCACAACTTAAATAAAAATTAATTCAAGATGATCATAAGCCTACAAATGAAACATAAAGCTATAAAATTTTTAGAAAAAAATAGAAACCTTTGTGACCTTGGGTTTAGCAATTAGTTTTTAGTACATGAATCATATAAGAAAAAATTAATGAATAGGATTTTTGTCAAATTATAAACTTTTCCTCTGCCAAAGATACTGTGAAGAGACTTAAAAGACAAGTCATAGACTTGGAGGAAATATCTGCAAACCACATATCTAACAAAGTTTCTAGACTATAGAAAGAGCTCTTAAAATTTAACAATAAGAAAATTAACATAAATGGGCAAATATTTGAACAGACATTTCATACCAAAGATTATTTACAAATGGCTATAAGCACATGAAACCCCACTCAAAGTCATTAGGGAAATGACATTAACAAGGATGCAGGCTGTATTAGAAAGAGCCCTCATATAGGAGTTAATATATTATACTTATATCAAATGTAGTACTCAGTTGAATCACTGAGCAAGTCACTTAACCAATGTACATACTTTTCTGCCTCTGCAAAAGACCTTGACTAGATTATTCCTATAGTCTCTGCAGTTTTTACATCCAATAATTCTAATTATTCAAAATGTCTCTAATCCTTAAATATTTAATGTATCTCTCTGTCTTTACTGAATTAAAAATGTGCTGCCTTGTATTTTAATCACTCCTAAATGTTAGTCACCTGAACCTGGCTAGAATATAAACTTTTTAGTACAGGGACTATGTCTCACATAGGAGAAGGGAGCAACAGAAGATGAGATGGTTCAATGGCATCACCAACACAATGGAAATGAGTTCGAGCAAACTCCGATTGACAGTGAAAGACAGGGAAGCCTGGCGTGCTGCAGTGCATGGGATCACAAAGAGTTAGACATGACTGAGTGACTTAACAACAACAAATGTCTCACATATCCTTTGTATTCACTATAGCAGTAAGAAAAGTATACTAGAAGAATAATTACTTAATACTCATTAAAGTGAAATAAACTAATTATAAATCTTTTAAAAGATTGCTATGTTTATCTATATGTAAATGCATTTCAACTAAAAACAAACAAATATTGAACTTAATGATATTCACACTGAAGAGTTTAGAAGTGATGTATGCTGATGTTTGCAACTTGTTTTCCAATAATCAAAACAAAGCTCATAAAATGGACTGATAGATGGAAAGAGACATAGATAGGTGGCTAGACAGATAATAAAGCAAAAATAACATTTTTATTGTTAAATCTAATGAAGGATGAATATGTAGATGTTCACTATGAATGTCTCTCAACTTTTCTGTGTGTTTGAAATTTTTCATAAGAAAATACTGGAAGAAAAGCAAAGCATGAGAAAGTACTATGAAAGGAGTCATAGGATTTTAAAGTTTATCAGAAAGGAACAAGTCTTTTAAAAGATACCCAAAATGATGCTATGGGTAAGGAAATCAAAGTTAAAATGACTTACACATGATGGCCCAGCTTGAAAGTGTCAGAGAAAGGTCTGGAACCCACATATGTCCACACCCATAGCATGCAAAGTCTTCTCAACAGCAAGCCTCCAGCAAGCACAAAACCATGCACAGTGAACACTTAGAACCATTAGATAAGGAGGGAGGGCATGTCTTCACCAGCTCTGATCAAAGTTTTATTCAAAGAGTTTTACTGAAATCAGGTTCTGGGCTTCATTTGTCAACTGAGAATTTTAAACTTCCCTTGGGATATTTGCAGGCATGAAACCTTCATTTCAGCTTTTCTTACACCTAAGAGGCACTGCTTTCTCATCTTTGTTGAGTCAAATAGAAATACTTTAGTTAAGTAAATAGCCTGGAGAGAACTACCATTGCCTACATCAATCTTTTTGGACCAGATTACACATTTTAAAACACAAATAACCCTAATATTCATCAACAGGAGAATGAATGAGAAAATCGTGATGCCATTATGCAATGGAATACCATGCAGCAATTAAAATCAAATGAATGCACTAGCACTGCATGTAACAAAATGAATAAATCTCAAAAACATCATATTGAACAGAATGTGAAAGTTACAGAAGAATGCATTTAGCACAATATCATGTTTTAAAATTTTAAAAACATACAAAACAATCCTGTACATTATTTGAGGATATGCACCTATGTATTTAATGTATGAAATGATAAAAACCAAAATCAGAATAATGCTTTCCTCCTGGAAGAGAAAGGAGCTACACAGGTGGCTTCTGTAATTTTTGTTTTAGAGATAAAAATTTAAAACATAGAGTTCTGTTTCTGATCATTGCAGATGAGCTCATTCAGAACTACCTTTCTGCTAAAGAAAACTAACAAAGTACTTTTATAAGAACATATTTTTTAAATTATCAGGGAACTAATAAAAGAGTGTAGAATTACCAAGCCTATATTCAGGCTTGGATTAGAAAATTCAGATAGGTATTTGGCCCACTATTGCCCATGGGGTTTTTGCCAATATCAAAGTAGCTGCAAGGTGAGCAGCACTGTTGACAGTTCTAGAGCAACAAAAGTTGGAGCCCAGGACCCACAAAGGGTGGGAACTGTGTAAACCACCCCTAATCTGGGGCAGGGACCTCAAAAGACCAAACACTAGGTGGCATAAGCATGAACTGGAAATAAACCATACCTCGCATGGATTACAGCCCTGCTTAGGGTTATCTGGGTGGTCCAGAACACTCCAAGCCCTAAACCTGGAGCAACACGATCTTGAATAGCTAACAGAGTTCTGACACTTAAGCATTTGGAAGTACATTCTTCCCCAGTCTAGTCTCCAAATGAGAATGCAGCCTGGCTGACCCCTTGAATGTAGACTTATAAGTCCCTAAATAAAGAAGCCAGTTAGGCCATGCCCAGACTCCTGACCCACAGAAACTGTGAGATAATAAAGTGTGACCCTTCAAACTGAGTTGTTTGAAGGCCCAGAGTGTGTGGTAATTTGTTACATTTCAATTGATATATAATACAACCCTCATGTTGACTAGTCACTGGATGCAAGTTGTCCCCAAGAAGGAGGCTTGACCTTGGACAAGGTCCTCTCTTCAACAGAAGCAATTCCTATAAAAAGCTGGCAGCTGAAGACTAATATGCAACAGAACCTCAGAAACTGGGTGAATAAGTCCTTCAGACCTAAAAGGGGACTGAGGGAGTACAGCACACAATCCACAGCAATAATACCCATCCTTTGCATCTCATTCAGTAGTTTCCTGTGGTTGCCCTAACAAAGCACAGTTCTGGAGGCAAGAAGTCTGAGATCAAGGTGCTGGCAGGGTCACACCTCCCGCTGGAAGCTTTAGGGGAGAATCTGTTCCAGCTTCTGGTGGCTGCCTGGCAGTTGTCTGTCCCTGACTTGTGGCTTCAAGATTTCTGGGGGAAATATCAATAACCTTAGATAGGCAGATGACACCACCCTTATGGCAGAAAGCAAAGAAGAACCAAAGAGCCTCTTGATGAAAGTGAAAGAGGAGAGTGAAAAAGTTGGCTTAAAACTCAACATTCAGAAAACTAAGATCACGGCATCTGGTCCCATCACTTCATGGCAAACAGATGGGGAAACAATGGAAACAGTTACAGACTTTATTTTGGGGGGCTCCAAAATCACTGAAAATGGTGACTGCAGCCATGAAATTAAAAGATGCTTACTTCTTGGAAGGAAAGTTATGACCAACCTAGACAGCATATTAAAAGCAGAGACATTTGCCAACAGAGGTCTGTCTCGTCAAGGCTATGGTTTTTCCAGTCGTCATGTATGGATGTGAGAGTTGGACTATAAAGAAAGCTGAGCACTGAAGAATTGATGC
The DNA here is from genome assembly GCF_049115385.1 of Moschus berezovskii. Classification (NCBI taxonomy): domain Eukaryota; kingdom Metazoa; phylum Chordata; class Mammalia; order Artiodactyla; family Moschidae; genus Moschus; species Moschus berezovskii. The sequence continues at coordinate 127,296,036 of NC_142488.1, read as the reverse complement.
TTTTGAACTGTGGTGTTGAAGACTCTTCAGAGTCCCTTGGACTGCAAGGAGATCCAACCAGTCCATCCTAAAGGAGATCAGTCCTGAGTGTTCATTGGAAGGACTGATATTGAAGCTGAAACTCCAATACTTTAGCCACCTGATGTGAAGAACTGACTCATTTGAAAAGACCCTGATGCTGGGAAAGATTGAAGGCGGGAGGAGAAGGGGACAACAGAGGATGAGATGGTTGGATGGCATCACCAACTCAATGGATATAAGTTTTGAGTAAACTCCAGGAGTTTGTGATGGACAGGGAAGCCTGGTGTGCTGCAGTCCGTGGGGTTGCAGAGTCAGACACGACTAAGCAACTGAACTGAACTGAACTGTGGCTTCTTTGCTCCAATCTGTCTCCATCTTCACATTGCCTTCTGAGTCTCTTTGTGTCTTGTGTTCTTCTGCCTCATAATGCTATTTGTGATCCCTCAGCCAGATGTGACTTCACCTGCTGGTTCCAGTCCGAAATTCTACCCTCATGTTCTCTATCCTTGGAAACTCCAGAATCCCTGAGTGGCACTTCCTTTATGGCATTTTCCTTAGAACATCTTGCTATAGTCCTAACCTTGTATACCTTCACCCTTATCACTATTCGTCTCTGAGCTCCAGGGAGGCAGCATGTGCTTTATGTTCAACTTCTAACTCAATCATTTACTAGTGTGTGTGACTTTAGGCAAGCTCCTTTAGTCATTTACTTAATACATATTTATCGAGTGCCTTCTATTTTCCACACATCTTACCAAGTGCTAGGTATGCAGCAGTGAACAAAGCCCCCTGTGAGACATACCTTCTAGAGAGAAAGACAACAGTAAATGAGATAAGAGTGAAATGTATTTTATATATTTACAAGTGCTTACTCAGTCGTGTCTGACTCTTTGTGACCCCATGGACTGTAGCCCACCAGGCTGTCCATGGGATTCTCCAGGCAGGAATACTCAAGTGGGTTGCCATGCCCTCTTCTGGGATATCTTCCCAACCCAGGGATCAAACAAAGGTCTCCCACATTGCAGGTGGATTCTTTACCATCTGAGCCACCAGGAAAGCCAGGTATATATATTTACATACTTTATTTATTTTTTTATATAGTTCTGGTTTCTAATTTCTTAATTAGTAAATTCAGCGTGCAGGTTCTATCCAAGGCTAATTTATACACTTCCAGAAGGAATGATACTTTATATCAAATAGTAATAAGGGATCTGGAGGAAAATGAAGCAGTAAGAGAGCTTAGAAAGCATGGGGTGGTGAGGAATTTGGAACAGAACTGTCAAGGAAGGTCTTACTGAGAAGGCGGCAGTTGAGGAGAAATTTTGAGGTAATGAAGCCACTAGTCATGTAGTTATCAAGAGGAAAGTCATCTCAAGCTGAAGAAATAGCATGAAGAAAGGTCCTGAGGTGGGATCATACTTGAAATATGAAGTATGAGCTAGAGGGAGAATAAGTGAGGAGGAGGGTAAGTGAGAGGGAGAAAGTAAGAGATGAAATCAAGGTGGTAAGGAGCAGAGTCCAGATCATAAAGGGCCTTGTGGGACATGGTGAGGACTTTGGGTTTTACTCTGAATGAGCCTGGGAGTCACTGGAGAATTTTGAGTAGAAGAATGACAGGATCTGGCTTACATCTGAACAGGATCACACTAGCTGCTGGGTAGAGGAGATACTGCAAGGGGATGTGGTAAGCATAAGATTGAATACACATCCCCAGCCAAGAATTCTATCCCCTGGTTATTCAATCAAATGCTAATCTGGGTAGCACTGTGAAAAGATTTTTCTAACATAAATGAAGTCCCAAATAAACCGACATTAAAATATGGGGATTGGGACTTCCCTGGCGGTCCACTGATTAAGAATCCACTTTCCAATACAGGGGACTTAGGTTTGATCCCTGTTTGGGAAACAAGATCTTACATGCCACAGGGCAACTAAGCCCATGTGCCACAACTCAGGAAGCTTGCACACTGCAACAAAGATTCCATGTAGCCTAAATAAATAAATAAAATCTAACCTTAAAAAAAATAAATCATGGGGATTATCGGAGTGGGCTGGACCCAACCAAGTAAGCCCTTTCTCTGGGTGGTAGCAGAAGAGGAATTCAGAGAGATCTGAAACACAAGTCTTTGATGTATTTGATGTGCCATTGCTGAATTTGAGGATGTAGGGACCACATGGGAAGGAATGTGGTTGGTCTTTAGGAGTTATCCCCCTGACAGCCACCAGCAAGGAAATGGGGACCTTGGACCTACAGTCACAAGTATATGGATTCTGCCAACAGCCTGAATGAGCTGGGAAATAGATTCTTCCCCAGAGCTTCCAGGTAAGAATCCAGTCTGGTTGACACCTCAACATTGGCCCTGTGAGATCCTAAGCAGAAAACTCAGCCAAGCCCTCCAGACTCCTGACATATACAAGACTGTGACATAATATATGCATGTTATTTTAAGCTGCTCAAAGTGTTAGTTGCTCAGTTGTGTCTGACTCTTTGTGACCCCTTGGACTGTAGCCTGCTGCCGGGCTCCTCTGTCAATTCTTCAGGCAAGAATATTGGAGCAGATAGCCATTCCCTTCTCCAGGGGATCTTCCCAACCCAGGGATCAAACCCAGGTCTCCCGCATTACAGGCAGAGTCTTTACCATCTGAGCCACCAGGAAAGCCCATTTTAAGCTGCTATGTTTGATTTGTTATGCAGCAATAGGGGGCAAGAGAAGAAGCTTGGAAACCAGTTAAGAAGAACAATTACTATCAATGGTAGCAATTTAGACAAGAGAGGACAGCAGTTCAGGCCAAAATTGGAGCCATGGAGATGGACCGAAATAGTCCAATTCCAGATGTATTTTGAAGATGTGAGAAAAAAGTTTTTGATCCAAGAACAGGAAGAATAGAGATTCCCAAGACAGGAGGGAAGAAGGCAGGGCACAGCCATTAATAGAATGACAACCACTGAGAAAAACAGGAAAAGCTGACTCTTAGAACCAGCTAGGTCCAAGATGGCAGATGTAACTTCCAGTGAACCTTGAGCCTCATTATATGCTCACAGTATACATTTGCTGTTGTTATTCAGTTGCTAAGTTGTGTCGGACTCTTTATGATCCCATGGACTGCAGCACGCCAGGACTCCCTGTCATTTACCATTTCCTGGAGGTTGCTCAAATTCATGTCCATTGAGTCGTGTACATTGGAAGGACTGATGCTAAAGCTGAAACTCCAATACTTTGGCCACCTCATGCGAAGAGTTGACTCACTGGAAAAGACTCTGATGCTGGGAGGGATTGGGGGCGAGAGGAAAAGGGAACGACAGAGAATGAGATGGCTGGATGGCATCACTGACTCAATGGACGTGAGTTTGAGTGAACTCCGGGAGTTGGCGATGGACAGGGAGACCTGGCGTGCTGTGATTCATGGAGTCGTAGAGTCGGACACGACTGAGCGACTGAACTGAACTGAATTGAACTGAGTCATACATTAGCATCCTAAACAACACACGGACAGGTCATGACAGTTACAAGGCTGACCATAAAATGCCAAAAAGTGGTCGGTGGCCCAATTCCTGGAAATCTCCTCCCCTTCCCCCAAAATAATTGGAATAATCCTCCCATTTATTAGTCTACGAAATTACCCCACCCATAAAAACCACACCCACACCCTGGGTCTATTCTCACTGTCTGAGACTGACCACACTCTGCCTATGGAATGTGCATCTCTCTAAATAAAACTTCTTTCATTTTACTATGGGTCAGTGTAAAATTTCCTGTGCAAAGCCAAGGACCATCACTTGATGGCCCATCCCAGGGACTCATTGGAGATCTGGGACATGACCATCCTCTCGCACTCCATTTTCCTGCAACAATCTCACCAACTCAGACTGGGAGGATAAGGAAAAAGCACTTTAAGGGAAGGGGAACTCCATTCAGGACATAAATCTGAGATGCCTATTCAACAAATATGGTGGGATCTAAAGCCATGAAACTAAATGAGATAAAATCTAGACCAAGAAGTGATCCAAAGACCAAGTCCTGGGGTACTTCAGAGTTAGGTCAGGAAGATGAACCCACAAAAGAGAATGAGAAAGATCAGCAGGCAGTTTCTCCAAGCCTCAGCTTCCTCATCTGTACAATAGGGGTACAAATAGTACTTCTATAGAGTCACTGCGGAGAAGGCAATGGAGAAGGCAATGGCAAGCCACTCCAGTACTCTTGCCTAGAAAATCCCATGGATGGAAGAGCCTAGTAGGCTGCAGTCCGTGGGGTCGCTAAGAGTCGGACACGACTGAGCGACTTCACTTTCACTTTTCACTTTCACACATTGGAGAAGGAAATGGCAACCCACTCCAGTGTTCTTGCCTGGAGAATCCCAGGGACGGGGGAGCCTGGTGGGCTTCCCGTCTATGGGGTCACACAGAGTTGGACACGACTGAAGTGACTTGGCAGCGGCAGGCAGCAGCATAGAGTCACTGAGGTCTTCCCTGATGGCTCAAATGGTATAGAACCTGCCTGCAATGCAGGACACCTAGATTCAATCCCTGGGTTGGGAATATCCCCTGGAGAGGGGAACAGCTACCCACTCCAGTATTCTTGCCTGGAGAATTCCATGGACAGAAGAGCTTGGCAGGCTACATTCCAAGGGTTCGCAAAGAGTCAGACACAACTGAGCGGCTTTCACTTAAAGTCACTGAATTAAGTAATGGGTCTTTAAAAACATTTACTTATTTATTTAGGTTCCACCAGGTCTTAGTTGCGGCACACGGGAATCGGTGATCTTCTTTGCAGCCTGTGAACGCTCAGTTGTGGCATGTGGGATCTAGCTCCCTGGCAAGGTATGGAACCCAAGCCCCCTGCATTGGGAACACAGAGTCTTAGCCACTGGACATCCAGGGAAGTCCAAAGTGATGGGTTTTTAAGAACGTAGAACAGTGCCTGGTACATTGGATACATTCAACAAATGTTAGTGATTATTCAACAGGGCAGAGGCCATCTTTCGTTTATCCTTGTCACCTCCATCCCTCTGCCTCCATCCCCATCACCTCACCAGCACCAATGAAGGGCTTTGTATACAATCATCACTAGACTGATTGATATCTACTAAAATGTATTTAATTCTCCATAATAGTGTTCTAAAGCTGGGATTACTTTTTCAAGCTGAGTGAAATGAGCAAATCCATATGGCCATTTGCAACTCAGGATTTGGGGAGCCAAGGGAAAGGGAGACTGTCAAAAAATGAATTCCTTCAATTCGGCAAGTGGCTTCTGTCATTAAGCCACAGCCATGCTGACGACTCTACACACACAGCTTTTCTCCCTAGATTTCCATTCTGGAGCAGTCGTAAGTGGAAACAACACAACAACAGAGACAAAACCAATTCTGTTGACAAGACAAGGCCACAGATACTTAGTTTTCAAATGAAATATCCCTGTAGGGTTTTCTTATTTTCTGTTTGGAATCATTTCTTCAGACCCTCAAAATATTTATAAACTCTTAACTGAAAAATATTGCCCATGGTAGGTCATAATTTTTGACATGTGCTTTGTGGTTTCAAACAGTGACCTGAACAGTGGCTACTGGGAATACTGGTGCATTTCCCTCCTAACTTCTCCTCTGAGACTTATTTACTGAAATACTTTATTGCCTCTGCAATGAGAATAATTTAAAACTGCAGTTAAGCCTGCAGTGGTTAAGTAGAAACATGCATCATTTGGACTGAATTTGTTGAGAATGAATCAACTGTTCACTATCTGCCATGAAATTTTGAAAATTCTAGGCAATTAGCTCCTTGAAAAGAAAAGCTGTTCTAATTTACTCGGCTGCAAAGAAATGCACTCAGAAGTGCTGTTCAAAGCCTTAACTTTTGCCTTCTGGTTTTTTTTTTTTTAATTTTTAATTGGAGGCTAATTACTTTACAATATTGTATTGGTTTTGCCATACATTGACATGAATCCGCCCCGGGTGTACATGTGTTCCCTATCTTGAACCCCCCTCCCACCTCCCTCCCCATATCATCCCTCTGGGTCATCCCAGTGCACCAGCCCCAAGCATCCTGTATCATGCATCAAACCTGGACTAGCGACTCGTTTCACATATGATAATATACATGTTTCAATGCCATTCTCCCAAATCATTCCACCTCACCCCCTCCCACAGAGTCCAAAAGACTGTTCTATACATCTGTGTCTCTTGCTTTCTCATATACATGGTTATCGTTACCATCTTGCTAAATTCCATATATATGCGTTAGTATAATGTATTGGTGTTTTACTTTCTGGCTTACTTCACTCTGTATAATAGGCTCCAGTTTCATCCACCTCATTAGAACTGTATCAATTGTATTCTTTTTAATTGCTGAGTAATACTCCATTGTGTATATGTACCACAGCTTTCTTATCCATTCGTCTGCAGACGGATATCTAGGTTGCTTCCATGTACTGGCTATTATAAACAGTGCTACGATGAACACTGGAGCACATGTGTCTCTTTCAATTCTGGTTTTCTCAGTGTGTATGCCCAGCAGTGGGATTGCTGGGTCATATGGCAGTTCTATTTCCAGCTTTTTAAGGAATCTCCACACAGTTCTCCATAGTGGCTGTACTGGTTTGCATTCCCATCAACAGTGTAAGAGGGTTTCCTTTTCTCCACACCCTCTCCAGCATATATTGCTTTTAGACTTTTGGATCACAGCCATTCTGACTGGCGTGAAATGGTACCTCACTGTGGTTTTGATTTGCATTTCTCTGATAATGAGTGATGTTGAGCATCTTTTCATGTGTGTGTTAGCCATCTGTATGTCTTCTTTGGAGAAATGTCTGTTTAGTTCTTTGGCTTATTTTTTGATTGGGTCATTTATTTTTCTGGAATTGAGCTGCAGGAGTTGCTTGTATATTTTTGAGATTAATTCTTTGACAGTTGCTTCATTTGTTATTATTTTCTCCCATTCTGAAGGCTGTCTTTTCACCTTGCTTATAGTTTCCTTTGCTGTGCAGAAGCTTTTAATTTTAATTAGGTCCCATTTGTTTATTTTTGCTTTTATTTAAAATATTCTGGGAGGTGGGTCATGGAGGATCCTGCTGTGATTTATATCAGAGAGTGTTTTGCTTATGTTCTTTTCTAGGAGTTTTATAGTTTCCGGTCTTACGTTTAGATCTTTAATCCATTTTGAGTTTATTTTTGTGTATCGTGTTAGAAAGTGTTCTAGTTTCATTCTTTTACAAGTGGTTAACCAGTTTTTCCAGCACCACTTGTTAAAGAGATTGTCTTTTCTCCATTGTATATTCTTGCCTCCTTTGTCAAAGATAAGGTGTCCATAGGTGCGTGGATTTATCTCTGGGCTTTCTATTTTGTTCCATTGATCTATATTTCTGTTTTTGTGCCAGTACCATACTATCTTGATGACTGTGGCTTTGTAGCAGAGCCTGAAGTCAGGCAGGTTGAATCCCCCAGTTCCATTCTTCTTTCTCAAGATTGCTTTGGCTATTCGAAGTTTTTTGTATTTCCATACAAATTGTGAAATTATTTGTTCTAGCTCTGTGAAGAATACCGTTGGTAGCTTGATAGGGATTGCATTGAATCTAAAGAATACTTTGGGTAGTATACTCATTTTCACTATATTGATTCTTCCAATCCATGAACATGGTATATTTCTCCATCTATTTGTGTCATCTTTGATGTCTTTCATCAGTGTTTTATACTTTTCTATATATAGGTGTTTTGTTTCTTTAAGTAGATATATTCCTAAATATTTTATTCTTTTCACTGCAATGTTGAATGGGCTTGTTTCCTTTATTCCTCTTTCTGTTTTCTCATTGTTAGTGTATAGGAATGCAAGGGATTTCTCTGTGTTAATTTTATATCCTGCAACTTTACTATATTCATTGATTAGCTCTAGTAGTTTTTTGGTGGAGTCTTTAGTGTTTTCTATGTAGAGGATAAGGTCATCTGCAAACAGTGAGAGTGTTACTTCTTTTCCAATCTGGATTCTTTTTATTTCTTTTTCTGCTTTGATTGCTGTGGCCAAAACTTCCAAAATTATGTTGAATAGTAGCAGTGAGAGTGGGCACCCTTGTCTTGTTCCTGACTTTAGGGGAATGCTTTCAGTGTTTCACCATTGAGGATAATGGTTGCTGTGGGTTTGTCATATATAGCTTTTATTATGTTGAGGTATGTTCCTTCTAATCCTGCTTTCTGGAGGGTTTTTATTATAAATGAATGTTGAATTTTGTCAAAGGCTTTCTCTGCATCATTGAGGTTATCATATGGTTTTTATCTTTCAATTTGTTAATGTGGTGTATTACATTGATTGATTTGTGGATACTGAAGAATCCTTGCATTCCTGGGATAAATGCCACAAAAAAAGAAAACTACAGGCCAATAGCACTGATGAACATAGATGCAAAAATCCTTAACAAAATTCTAGCAATCAGAATCCAACAACACATTAAAAAGATCATACATCATGCCTTCTGTGTTTTAAGGTAACTGTTCCAATCTCAGGAAAATGTGTGAATTTAATTAATGGTATCCAAACAAAAGAAGCATTTCCAAAGTGCTCCAATATATATGAGATCAATATGTTGACTTATTGATGTGAATTTAATTAGTGTCTTCGAGCATTAACTCCAAAAGCCCCTTTTATCTAATCATCACATTTATATAAGCCATTAGCATGTAGTACTTGGTTTGAAATGCTTTGCTACATAATCCAAACTGTTGTCCTACCCTGGGAGAGTCTCTAATAAACTCAGTATATTTTGACAGAGAAACTTTTGTACCCACATCAAGTAAATTTAGGCTCAATCGTTGCACAGAAATTAACTTAAAACTGGCCTATAAGCACGTGGAACAGAAGTGATTTAGTGCTTGTTCTGTTTTTCCACCACCTTCTGTCATGAATAAAAAAGAGGAAATCAGATTGGGCTAGCCTAACCAGTCGCTCAGGAAGCAGCCTGAGTGAATGACTAAACTGAATCCCAGGGCTCCATGCTGCACAGTGTGGCAATGACTGAAGAAGTCGGTTCATCGGGCAATATTGACTTGACAGCTTTAGGCGAAGAAATACCACTCTTGGGTGCGCCAGGAACAATTTCTCAATAATAAGGACATTTATCTCCCAGTGACTCCTTTTACCTGTCTCTCAAAAAATAGTTCTTAAAAGCAAAAAAGAATTTTAATATGGATTTCAGTGACCACTATAATGACTCGGTGGCCCTAAATTTTAACTGTGTGGATCACAATAAACTGTGGAAAATTTTGAAAGAGATGGGAATACCAAACAACCTGACCTGCCTCTTGAGAAACCTGTATGCAGGTCAGGAAGCGACAGTGAGAACTGGACATGGAACAACAGACTGGTTCCAAATAGGAAAAGGAATATGTCAAGGCTGTATATTGTCACTCTGCTTATTTAACTTATATGCAGAGTACATCATGAGAAATGCTGGACTGGATGAAGCACAAGCTGGAATCAAGATTGCTGGGAGAAATATCAGTAACCTCAGATAGGCAGATGACACCACCCTTATGGCAGAAAGTGAAGAAGAACTAAAAAGCCTCTTGATGAAAGTGAAAGAGGAGAGTGAAAAATTTTGTTTAAAGCTCAACATTCAGAAAACTAAGATCATGGCATCCAGTCCCATCACTTATGGCAAATAGATTGGAAACAGTGGAAACAGTGGCTGACTTTATTTGGGGGGACTCCAAAATCACTGCATATGGTGACTGAAGCCATGAAATTAAAAGACAGTTACTCCTTGGAAGGAAAGTTATGACCAACCTAGACAGCATATTAAGGAAGCATATTAAAGGTCCATCTAGTCAAAGCTATGGTTTTTCCAGTAGTCATGTATGGATGTGACAGTTGGACTATAAAGAAAGCTGAGCTCAGAAGAATTGGTACTTTTGAACTGTGGTGTTGGAGAAGACTCTTGAGAGTCCCTTGGACTGCAAGGAGATCCAATCAGTCCATCCTAAAGGAAATCAGTCCTGGGGGTTCATTGGAAGGACTGATGTTGAAGCTGAAACTCCAGTATTTTGGCCACCTAATGCGAAGAACTGACTCATTTGAAAAGACCCTGATTCTGGGAAAGATTGGGGGCAGGAGAAGGGGACAACAGAGGATGAGATGGTTAGATGGCATCACCGACTCAATGGACATGAGTTTGGGTAAATTCCGGGAGTTGGTGATGGACAGGGATGCCTGGCATGCTGCGGTTCATGGGGTTGCAGAGTCGGACACAACTGAGCGACTGAACTGAACTGATCATGGTGATTTAACTCTTTAGAATCAATACAATAAGAAGCCAGCCATTTGGAGTCTAGCCTGAGATCCAAGACAGGAAGGTAACAGGCGGGTAACAAGCAGGCTCTGAGGTCAGACTGAACTGGGTTCAAATCCCAGCTCTGCCCTTACTCTGTGAGAGTCACGCTTGCGCATGTCACTTTCATTTCTGTACCTCAGTTTATTCATCTGTAAAGTGGGGATAAAACTAGTAACCCATGTATGAGTTTGCTGGGGTACTGTGGTAACAGTGCCAAAAACTGACTTAAACAACAGAAATGTATTTATCTAACAGTTCAGCCAGTCAGAAGACTTAAGACTTGTTAGCAGGGTTGGTTCCTTATGAGGCCTCTGAGGGAAGGATTTAGTCCAGACCTCTCCTCCCAGCTTGGAGACGGCCATTTTATTCCTGTGTTTCTTTACATCAACTTCCCTTTATGTCTGTCTGTCTTTGTCTCCAAATGTCCTCTTTTCATAAGGACAGGGATCATATTAAATTGCAGCCCACCTTCACAACCTCATTTTAGCTTGATTCCCTCTACAAAGGCCCTATTTCCAAATAAGGACACATTCGGAGGTACTGTAGGTTAGGTCTGCAACATGTAGATTTTGGGGGAAGACAGTTTAACCAAGAACACTCCACAAGCAGGTGCTGTGAGGATGTGATGAGATAATATATGCAGCTGGCATAATTTAGCATAGGTTCTGGCTCATATAAGTACTCAAAAAAAAAGTAGTTAAGATCAGGCACTGTGGGTGTCCATACTGACTGATTTTACGGGCTTAAACAATTTTTAGTAAAGATGAAATCAATAACTGTCACCGCCACCGCTAAAGTATACTTCCTTCAACAAGTACAGATGGTCAATGTGAGAAATGCTAGAGCATTTAAAACTTGGGCAGTGAGGTACCATGAAAGTAGAAACTTCATCTAAGGTAGTCATTCAGTCAGTCAGTTAGTTCAGTCGCTCAGTCGGGTCCGACTCTTGTGACCCCATGAATCACAGCACACCAGGCCTCCCTGTCCATCACCAACTCCCAGAGTTCACTCAACTCATGTCCATCGAGTCAGTGATGACATCCAGCCATCTCATTCTCTGTCGTTCCCTTCTCCTCCTGCCCTCAATCCCTCCCAGCATCAGAGTCTTTTTCAGTGAGTCAACTCTTCGCATGAGGTGGCCAAAGTATTGCAGTTTCAGCTTTAGCATCAGTCCTTCCAATAAACACCCAGGATTGATCTCCTTTAGAATGGACTGGTTGGATTTCCTTGCAGTCCAAGGGACTCTCAAGAGTCTTCTCCAGCACCACAGTTCAAAAGCATCAATTCTTCAGCGATCAGCTTTCTTCACAGTCCAACTCTCACATCCATACATGACCATGGGAAAAACCATAGCCTTGACTAGATGAACCTTTGTTGGCAAAGTAATGTCTCTGCTTTTTAATATGCTATCTAGGTTGGTCATAACTTTCCTTCCAAGGAGTAAGCATCTTTTAATTTCATGGCTGCAGTCAGCATCTGCAGTGATTTTGGAGCCCAAAAAAATAAAGTCTGACACTGTTTCCACTGTTTCCCCATCTATTTCCCATGAACTGATGGGACCAGATGCCATGATCTTTGTTTTCTGAATGTTGAGCTTCAAGCCAACCTTTTCACTCTCCTCTTTCACTTTCATCAAGAGGCTTTTGAGTTCCTCTTCACTTTCTGCCATAAGGGTGGTGTCATCTGCATATCTGAGGTTATTGATATTTCTCCCGGCAATCTGGATTCCAGCTTGTGCTTCTTCTAGCCCAGCATTCCTCATGATGTACTTTGCATATAAGTTAAATAAGCAGGGTGAGAATATACAACTTTGACGTACTCCTTTTCCTATTTGGAACCAGTCTGTTGTTCCATGTACAGTTCTCACTGTTGCTTCCTGACCTGCATACAGGTTTCTCAAGAGGCAGGTCAGGTGGTCTGGTATTCCAATCTTTCAGAATTTTCCACAGTTTATTGTGATCCACACAGTCAAAGGCTTTGGCATAGTCAATGAAGCAGAAATAGATGTTTTTCTGGAACTCTCTTGCTTTCTCCATGATCCAGCGGATGTTGACAATTTGATCTCTGGTTCCTCTGCCTTTTCTAAAACCAACTTGAACATCTGGAAGTTCACAGTTCACATATTGCTGAAGCCTGGCTTGGAGAATTTTGAGCATGACTTTACTAGTGTGTGAGATGAGTGCAATTGTGCGGTCGTTTGAGCATTCTTTGGCATTGCCTTTCTTTGGAACTGGAATGAAACTGACCTTTTCCAGTCCTGTGGCCACTGCTGAGTTTTCCAAATTTGCTGGCATATTGAGTGCGCACTTTCACAGCATCATCTTTCAGGATTTGAAATAGTTCAATTGGAATTCCATCCCCTCCACTAGCTTTGTTTGTAGTGATGCTAAGGCCCACTTGACATCACATTCCAAGATGTCTGGCTCCAGGTGTAGTTCAGTTCAGTTCAGTTCAGTCGCTCAGTCGTGTCCGACTCTCTGTGACCCCATGAATCACAGCACGCCAGGCCTCCCTGTCCATCACCAAATCCCGGAGTTCACTCAAACTCATGTCCACAGAGTCGGTGATGCCATCCAGCCATCTCACTCTCGGTCGTCCCCTTCTCCTCCTGCCCCCAAACTTTCCCAGCATCAGAGTCTTTTCCAGTGAGTCAACTCGTCGCATGAGGTGGCCAAAGTATTGGAGCTTCAGCTTTAGCATCAGTCCTTCCAATGAACACCCAGGATTGATCTCCCTTAGAATGGACTGGTTGTAGGAAATGATAAAAATTCCTCACCTGACAGATTGCAAAATCAATTGTTGGATCATCAAGCAATCTTGGGATGGTGTAAGATACTTTGAAGACGACTTCAGTCTAGAAAAATCAGCAAGCATTTTAAGAGACTAATCAAAAACTCCAGAATGACAAGGCTAGAAGCCCTCATTCCCATGGTCTGTTCTATGGAAAGACTGGAGTTCAAGTGGAATCTGAATCATAAGCCAAAGGAACAATAGGCTCTGCTATGGTAAATTTATCAGGCTACTCTTTCAATAATGCATATTCATAAACACAGGACATGTGGCCTGATCATAAAGAAAATAGATGCAATTTCTGATACATTTCTATATACACGTATGCTTAGGCAAGGAAAATGGGTCCATAGAGACTGGAAGAAAATGGCCACCAACAGAGTCAATTCTGAATGTACAGTTGAAAAAGGAACTGTGTGGCAGAAGAAATGTAAAGCTAGCAATAAAGAGACTTGCTTCTAGACCTAGACCTGCTACTAACTAGCTTTGTAATGAAAAGTGAAAGTGAAGTCACTCAGCCATGCCCGACTAGTAGCGACCCCATGGACTGCAGCCCACCAGGCTCCTCTGTCCATGTGATTTTCTAGGCAAGAGTACTGGAGTGGCTTGCCATTGCCTTCTCCGAACCAGCTTTGTAACTTTGTTTAAATCACTTCTCTCTGGGCCTTACTTAAAAAAGTGGATTGCCCTGGATAACTGCTACATTTCTGTGTCCTGGTTGATAATTAACTCTTTTATACAATAAAGCAATAAATAATACACTCTAAACTATTAGCAGTGGTTCTGGGAACTGCAGACTTCACAGTGTAATTACATCTTCCCATAATGTCTCAGTTCAGTTCAGTTCAATCACTCAGTCGTGTCCAACTCTTTGCGACCCCATGAATCACAGCACGCCAGGCCTCCCTGTCCATCACCCATAATGTCTATGTACTACCAAATAGATTTAAAGTTTCAGAAGACAACCCCACCCTCCTGAGAACCTTTGCCATTTTCTTTCACATTGCAGATGCCCCATTTTCTTCCTATGCATCTTATCTTAGTAAATGGCACCTTCCACAACTTCATACTTCTGGAAGATATCCTTCATCCCCAAATCTGGGAGATATCCTTCATCCCTCCCTCTCAGTCCCCACAACTTGTCAACTACCAATTCTCATTCATTCTATTTCCTAAATATTTCTCAGATCTATTTACTTTTACCAACTCTACTGCCACTAACCTAGTCCAAGCCACTTACCTACTTCAAGTCACTAACCTAGTCCAAGTTACATCATCTGGGCTGTGACAATAGTCTTCTTCATTGATCTACCCACTTCTACCCATGCCCACTCTTCCCAGTCCATCTTCCACATAACAACCCAAGGAATCTTTTTTCCTAAGTTCTCATAGCACTTCCCCATGGAAGTGTGGAAGCACTTACTTTATTCTGCAAAAATAGCACTTCATATATTGTCACACACTTTATTATATACATATCTATCTCTTCCACTAGGTTGCAAAATTGTAGAGATGAGGAGCTGGGTCCTACACATTTTTCTACTTAGGATATTTGGTACTTAAGAAAACTGAACCAAGCTTTAATAAATAATATCAACAAAATTACATATTACAGTGTTTATAAATATGTAGTTGGTATATATGAATGTGTGCTCATATTATACAAATATACTAAAATGTTAAGGTTAATTTATTCAGTGATGTAAGGTTATGGGTCATATTGTGTATTCTGTAACTGTTTTGTAAATTTTCTTTTATAACTATTGAGATATAAATATAAAACTGTACATATTTAATGAATACAACCTGATGAGTTGGATATACACATATACACATGAGACCATTAGCAAAATCAAGGTGAAAAGCATATTCATCACCTCCAAAAGTTTCCTTGTGTCCCTCTTCTTTTGTAGGGGGTGGAGGTATGGACACAATATGCAAATCATATCATATTACATCCTTTCCTAACTTCACCTCCAGTGGCTTCCCACTGCACTTAGAATAAAACCCAAAGTCCATAACTTAGACCTCTGTTTCCTCATCTCTCCAGGCCCCCATCATCTCTCACCTGGACCTTCTTCTCCCCAACTCCTGCCTTATATTCCATTTTCTATACAGAGTTAATGATCTTTTTAAAATACATCATGAATTTGTCAATATCGTGATTAAGACCCTATCATGGTTCCCTATTATCTATTGGGTTAAGTCCCAACTCCTTCAGTTCAGTTCAAGTCACTCCCTCAGTCGTATCCAACTCTTTGTGACCCCATGGACTGCAGCATGCCAGGCCTCCCTGTACATCACCAACTCCCGGAGCTTACTCAGACTCATATCCATCGAGTCGGGTGATGCCATCCAACTATCTCATCCTCTGTTGTCCCCTTCTCCTACTGCCTTCAATCTTTCCCAGCATCAGGGTCTTTTCAAATGAGTCAGTTCTTCACATCAGGTGGCCAAAGTACTGGAGTTTCAGCTTCAGTATCAGTCCTTCCAATGAACATTCAGGACTGATCTCCTTTAGGATGGACTGGTTGGATCTCCTTGCAGTCCAAGGGACTCTCAAGAGTCTTCTCCAACACCACAGTTCAAAAGCATCAATTCTTCAGTGCTCAGCTTTCTTTATAGTCCAACTCTCACATCCATACATGACTACTGGAAAAACCATAGCTTTTTTTTTATAAGCAACGCTCAGACAGGCGTAGCCCCGGGAGGAACCCGGGGCCACAAGTGCGTTCGAAGTGTCGATGATCAATGTGTCCTGCAATTCACATTAATTCTCACAGCTAGCTGCATTCTTCATTGATGCACAAGCCAAGTGATCCACCGCTAAGAGTCAAAACCATAGCTTTGACTAGATGAACCTTTGTTGGCAAAGTAATGTCTCTGTTTTTCAATACACTGTCTAGGTTGGTCATAACTTTTCTTCCAAGGAGCAAGTGCCCAACTCCTTAGCTTCCAAAGAGCAAGTACCCAACTCCTTAGCTTTGTATTTAAAGGCTTTTCATAGTTTGCCCAACATTCTCCCCCGAATCATACCATCTATTTCATCAGCCTCATCTTTGGACACTCACTTTCACCTTTACTTTGTCCCAACTATAACAAATCTCTTATTTTTAGTTTGTTTTAAAATTCTATTGTGGAAAATTTCAGATGTACACAAAAATAGAAAGAATACTACAATTAATCTCCTAATATCTATCTACTTCAAAATTATCCACTCTCTGTCATTCTTGTTTTGTCTATTTGGTCTCCTCCCCATCCCACAGACTTTTATCTTTCTGGAGTATTTTAGAGCAAGCCCCAGATTTCACATACACTCACCTGTCAATATTCAAGTTGGCAGTTCTCACAGAGAACTCACCAACCTGCTTGGTGTTCTCCAAATATGTCTACTCTTCCCTGTGTCTTTGCACAGTGTATTCCTTCTGCCTATTATGGGCTTGGTTCCCTTACTTCAACTGACAAACTCCTAGTTACCATTCAAGGCCCATCTCAAATGTTAGTCTCTCTGTGAAAATTTCCCTGCCTCTCCTCTGTGCTCCCACAGTACTTTGTAATATGCTATACATTTACTGATGAAATAGAAATATAAAATAATAAGTATGGTTGTGGTGATTTAGTCACTAAGTCATGTCCGACACTTTGCAACCCCATGGACTGTAAGGCCTCCAGGTTCTTCTGTCTATGGGATTTCCCAGGCAAGAATACTGGGGTGGGTTGCCATTTCCTTCTCTAATACATATAGCTCATATTAAGTATAGCTCATATTAAATTATGTTAATAAATAATATGGAGAAGGAAATGGTAACCCACTCCAGTATTCTTGCCTGGAGAATCCCATGGATGGAAAAGCCTGGTAGGCTACAGTCCATGGGGTCGCAAAGAGTCGGACACGACTGAGTGACTGAACAGAACAGAATAAATAATATAATGTTATTGTATATTTCCTATTTCAAAAATATTATAAAAATAGAATATGATATCTAGCCTATTGAATACCTATTGTATTCAAATTCTGTGTTTGTGTGCCCTTCTCTCCTACTAAAGGGGAAGTCCTTTGAGACACAGAATGTTTTTGTTTCTGTCTTTTCTCACAGTTTGAGCCCACCATGTTTGTACTCAGCACCTAGCAGTGTTTGGTACATAGGACTGATTTGCAAATATTTGTTAATACATTAACCAGGTGTAGTATCACCTTGATACTTGAGCCCCCCATGTTTGTACTCAGCACCTAGCAGTGTTTGGTACATAGGACTGATTTGCAAATATTTGTTAAATTAATACACTAAGCAGGTGTAGTATCACAAAAAGCATATAGAAATTGGAGTTTAACAATTAACAATAGCCAAGACATGGAAGCAACCTAAATGTCCATCAACAGAAGAATGGATAAAGAAGATAGGGTATATATACACAATGGGGTAGGCATATGTGCATGCTAAGTCACTTCAGTCATGTCTGACTCTTTGCGATCCCATGAACTATAGCCCACCAGGTTCCTCTGTCCATGGGATTCTCCAGGCAAGAATATTGAAGTGGGTTGCCATGCCCTCCTCCAGGGAGTCCTCCCAACCCAGGGATCAAATGCAAGTCTCTTATGTTGCCTGCATTGGCAGGTGGGTTCTTTACCACTAGCACAACCTGGTAAGGCCAATGGAATATTGCTCAGCCACTTAAAAAAGGGAAATAATGCCATCTGCAGCAATATGGATGGACCTAGAGACTATCATACTAAGTGAAGTAAGCCAGCCAGAGAAAAAATAAATGATATTGCTTATATGTGGAATCTAAAATAAAAAAAAGATATGAAAGAAATTATTTACAAAACAGAAATAGATCTACTGACTTAGAAAATAAACTTATGGTTACCAAAGGGGAAAGGGGGAGGAATTAATTAGGAATCTGGAGTTAACAGATACATTCTACTATATATCATAAAAACAATAAGGACCTACTATACGGCACAGGGAACTATACTCAATATTTTGTAATAACTTATAAGGGAAGAGAATCTAAAAAAGAATATATGTTTGCATCTATGTAATGAAGGACAGGGAACCCTGGCGTACATGGGGTTGCAGTGAGTCGTATGTGACTTAGCAGCTGAACAACAGCAAATATACACATAAATATATATATATACACACATACATATATATTCAGTTATATGTATATGTAACTGAATCACTATGCTGTACACCTGAAACTAACCCAACACTGTAAATCAACTATACTTCAATTTTTTTAAGTTAGAAATTAAAAAAATATTAATTTGGAGTTCAACAGACTTGGATTTAAGTTCCAGTAGTTATTTACAAGCTATCTTACCTCTCTGAGCCTCGATTTCTCATTTGGTAATTGGCATAGTAATGCCTGTGTATGTGTATGTTAGTTACCCAGTCATGTCTGATTCTTTCTGATCCCATCAACAGTAGCCCATCAGGCTCCTCTGTCCATGGAATTTTCCAGGAAAGAATACTGGAGTGGGTTGCCATTCCCTTCTCTAGGGGATCTTCCTGACCCAGGGATCGAACCTGGGTCTTCTGCATTGCAGGTGAATGCTTTACCACCTGAGCCACCAGGGAAGCCCATAGTAATGCCTACATCGCTGTATTGTGGCGGCGGGGGGGGGTAAGTAAATAGTAACACAGTAGTAAATACAAAAGCAATCACTGCATACAAAAACCTTACACATGTATGGCAACAACAAATATGACCTAAGGCATGAAAGTGTTTCACACAATGCCTAGCATACAGAAAGTTCTCAGTGGTTGCAAGCTATTACCATTACACTTGGTAATGACGCTGCTGCTGGCCACCCTACTTATTCACGCACCTTTGTGTGTGGGAGAAGTGGTTGATGGATAACCAAACAGCTCTGCCCATGCAGCAACTGCTCATCATTTGTTGATTCCATGGCTGTGTGACTGCTGCTTGCACTCTCTTACATTTGCAGTTTATCAGCCATTGAAAATATACCATACAGAAGAGGTATAGATGGAGGAGGAATAGAATGACGAGACCACTTTCTCCCCTACAAATTCATCAAAAGATCATTTGAACGCTGAGCAAATACCAAAAAGCAACTTCTGAAAGCTGGCGGAGGACACCAGGAACCCAGAAAGGCAGCCCATTGTCGTCAAAAGGTGGTAGGACAAAATATAAAAAATAAAAAGAGACACAAAAGAGTTAGGGACAGTGATCCGTCCCGGGGAGGGAGTCTTAGGAGAAGTTATCAAATGCCAGGAAACCCTCTCATCAGTGTGTCTGTGGGGAGTTTTGGAATCTCAGAGGGCAACACAACCGGGAGGAAAAAATAAATAAATAAAACCCACAGATTAGATGCCTAACTGCAACTCCCAACAGAGAAGTAGCCCAATCTCTCGTATCCGCCACCAGCAAGTGGGGTCTGAACAGGGAGGCGCAGGCTGCATTGCTTAGGGTAAGGACCGGGCCCGAATACCCTGAGGGAAATCTGAGGAGGCTAACGTGAGATAGCAACCCAAACTGTGGGATAGACAGAGAGGAAAAAAATA
Organism: Moschus berezovskii; assembly: GCF_049115385.1. Taxonomy (NCBI): domain Eukaryota; kingdom Metazoa; phylum Chordata; class Mammalia; order Artiodactyla; family Moschidae; genus Moschus; species Moschus berezovskii. The sequence continues at coordinate 127,276,382 of NC_142488.1, read as the reverse complement.
AGAGGAGACAGAACTTTCCTGCGAAAAGCTCTAACCTAAGGCACTGCCAGCCCGCTCACAGAGCAAAGAACAGAGCGAATACCAGAGGAGAGTTAGCCGGCTGTGGACCATCCCATCCCACGCCGGAGGCAGGGAGGCAGGCAAGCAACAGCCAGAGCTGGAAGGAAAGGGGCAAACTTGACCCCAGAGACAGCATCCTCTACCAAACTGCAAGCAGGCTCCCAGTTGCTAATCAAATCTTCCTGGGATCCTGGATGGTTGACATCCGACAGGAGGTTCACAGCCACAGATCAGCACCCCAGAAGAGACACACGGCACACATGAGACGGCACTCCCACTGCACACCCAGGAAACTGAGCAGCTGGGACCAGGGAGGTGATAAGACGTACTGCCCATCTGGAAAGAGAGTGCTCGCCAAGCACCTGGTCACCTGAGCTGCTCAGACCTGGGAAGGACACAAAACGCAAGCCCAACTGAGTCTGTGCCTTTGTGGAGTACCCAAGAACCTGAACCTGAGCAGCGTAGATCTGGGAAGTGCACACAACCCAGAGCCCACCTTAGACACCCCCAGCAGAGCAACCTGGAGCCTAAGCAGTGCAGACGGGGAAAGCACACATGCCATGAGCAGGGGCAAACCCAGTGTGGCCCAGACATTGCGAGCACTCCCCACACACGCCAGTGATACTTGTTTGCAGTGTTCCTCACTTCCCGCAGCACAATTGAACAAGTGAACCTAAATAAATGACCACCTTGGCCCCCTTGTGTCAGGGCGGGAATTAGATACTGAAGAGATTTGCAAAAAGAAGAAGTCAAAATAAACAAAGAAGAGGGAACGGCTTTGGAAGTGACAGGTGCAACAGATTAAAATCCCGTAGTTAGCACTGGCTAGTTTCCTGTGATTATGATTTCAGTTTGTCTGCCCTCTGGTGCCCCCTAGCAATACCTACCGTCTTATTTGGGTTTCTCTTACCTTGGTCGTGGAAAATCTCTTCACAGCCGCCCCAGCAAAGTGCAGCTGCTGTACCTTACCTTGGACGAGGGGTATCTCCTCAAGGCCGCCCCTCCTGACCTTGAACGTGGAGTAGCTCCTCTAGGCCCTCCTGCGCCAGCGCAGCCACCGCCTGTTGGACGTGGGGTAGCTCCTCTCGGCCGCCGGCCCTGGCCTCAGGCGTGGGGTAGCTCCTCACGGCCGCACCTCTTTGTGTGGTTCGTTGCGCCGGGGCCGGCGTCTCTCGCGTCGCGTCTGCGCCGCCGGGGCCGGCGTCTCTCGCGTCGCGTCTGCGCCGCCGGGGCCGGCGTCTCTCGCGTCGCGTCTGCGCCGCCGGGGCCGGCGTCTCTCGCGTCGCGTCTGCGCCGCCGGGGCCGGCGTCTCATGTGGTCCACTGGAGAAGGGAATGGCAAACCACTTCAGTATACTTGCCTTGAGAACCCCATGAACAGTGACAAAGGGCAAAATGATAGGATACTGAATGAGGAATTCCCCAGGTCGGTAGGTGCCCAGTATGCTACTGGAGCTCAGTGGAGAAATAACTATAGAAGGAATAAAGGGATGGAGCAAAAGCAAAACCAATACCCAGTTGTGGATGTGACCAGTGATAGAAGCAAGGTCCGGTGCTGTAAAGAGCAATATTGCATAGGAACCTGGAATGTTAGGTCCATGAATCAAGGCAAATTGGAAGTGGTCAAACAGGAGATGGCAAGAGTGAATGTCGACATTCTAGGAATCAGTGAACTAAAATGGACTGGAATGGGTGAATTTAACTCAGATGACCATTATATCTACTACTGTGGGCAGGAATCCCTTAGAAGAAATGGAGTAGCCATCATGGTGAACAAAAGAGTCCGAAATGCAGTACTTGGATGCAATCTTAAAAATGACAGGATGATTTCTGTTCGTTTCCAAGGCAAACCATTCAATATTACAGTAATCCAGGCCTATGCCCCAACCAGTAATGCTGAAGAAGCTGAAGTTAATCGGTTCTATGAAGACCTACAAGACCTTTTAGAACTAACACCCAAAAAAGATGTCCTTTTCATTCTAGGGGACTGGAATGCAAAAGTAGGAAGTCAAGAAACACCTGGAGTAACTGGCAAATTTGGCCTTGGAGCACGGAATGAAGCAGGGCAAAGGCTAATAGAGTTTTGTCAAGAGAATTCACTGGTCATAGCAAACACCCTCTTCCAACAACACAAGAGAAGACTCTACACATGGACATCACCAGATGGTCAACACCGAAATCAGATTGATTATATTCTTTGTAGCCAAAGATGGAGAAGCTGTATACAGCTAGCAAAAACAAGACCAGGAGCTGACTGTGGCTCAGATCATGAACTCCTTATTGCGAAGTTCAGACTTAAATTGAAGAAAGTAGGGAAAACCACTAGACCATTCAGATATGACCTCAATCAAATCCCTTATGATTATACAGTAGAAGTGAGAAATAGATTTAAGGGACTAGATCTGATAGATAGAGTGCCTGATGAACTCTGGATGGAGGTTCGTGACATTGTACAGGAGACAGGGACCAAGACCATCCCCATGGAAAAGAAATGCAAAAGAGCGAAATGGCTGTCTGAGGAGGCCTTACAAATAGCTGTGAAAAGAAGAGAAGCGAAAAGCAAAGGAGAAAAGGAAAGATATAAGCATCTGAATGCAGAGTTCCAAAGAATAGCAAGGAGAGATAAGAAAGACTTCCTCAGTGATCAATGCAAAGAAATAGAGGAAAACAACAAAATAGGAAAAACAAGAGACCTCTTCAAGAAAATTAGAGATTCCAAGGGAACATTTCATGCAAAGATGGGCTCGATAAAGGACAGAAATGGTATGGACCTAACAGAAGCAGAAGATATTAAGAAGAGGTGGCAAGAATACACAGAAGAACTGTACAAAAAAGATCTTCCCGACCAAGATAGTCACGATAACGTGATCACTGACCTAGAGCCAGACATCTTGGAATGTGAAGTCAAGTGGGCCTTAGAAAGCATCACTACTAACAAAGCTAGTGGAGGTGATGGAATTCCAGTTGAGCTATTTCAAGTCTTGAAAGATGATGCTGTGAAAGTGCTGCACTCAATATGCCAGCAGATTTGGAAAACTCAGCGCTGGCCACAGGACTGGAAGAGGTCAGTCTTCATTCCAATCCCAAAGAAAGGCAATGCCAAAGAATGCTCAAACTACCGGACAATTGCCCTCATCTCACACGCTAGCAAAGTCATGCTCAAAATTCTCCAAGCCAGGCTTCAGCAATATGTAAACCGTGAACTCCCAGATGTTCAAGCAGGTTTTAGAAAAGGCAGAGGCACCAGAGATCAAATTGCCAACATCCGCTGGATCATGGAGAAAGCAAGAGAGTTTCAGAAAAACATCTATTTCTGCTTCATTGACTATGCCAAAGCCTTTGACTGTGTGGATCACAATAAACTGTGGAACATTCTGAACGAGATGGGAATCCCAGACCACCTGACCTGCCTCTTGAGAAACCTGTATGCAGGTCAGGAAGCAACAGTTAGAACTGGACATGGAACAACAGACTGGTTCCAAATAGGAAAAGGTGTACGTCAAGGTTGTATATTGTCACCTTGCTTATTTAACTTATATGCAGAGTACATCATGAGGAACGCTGGGCTGGAAGAAGCACAAGCTGGAGTCAAGATTGCTGGGAGAAATATCAATAACCTCAGATATGCAGATGACACTACCCTTATGGCAGAAAGTGAAGAGGAACTCAAAAGCCTCTTGATGAAAGTGAAAGAGGAGAGTGAAAAGGTTGGTTTGAAGCTCAACATTCAGAAAACAAAGATCATGGCATCTGGTCCCATCACTTCATGGGAAATAGATGGAAAAACAGTGGAAACAGTGTCAGACTTTGTTTTTTTGGGCTCCAAAATCACTGCAGATGCTGATTGCAGCCATGAAATTAAAAGACGCTTGCTCCTTGGAAGGAAAGTTATGACCAACCTTGATAGTATATTAAAAAGCAGAGACATTACTTTGCCAACCAAGGTCCGTCTAGTCAAGGCAATGGTTTTTCCCGTGGTCATGTATGGTTGTGAGAGTTGGACTGTGAAGAAGGCTGATCGCCGAAGAATCGATGCTTTTGAACTGTGGTGTTGGAGAAGACTCTTGAGAGTCCCTTATACTGCAAGGAGATCCAACCAGTCCATTCTAAAGGAGATCAATCCTGGATGTTCATTGGAGGGACTGATGCTAAAGCTGAAACTGCAATACTTTGGCCACCTCATGCGACGAGTTGACTCACTGGAAAAGACTCTGATGCTGGGAAGGGTTGGGGGCGGGAGGAGAAGGGGACGACGGAGAATGAGATGGCTGGATGGCATCACCGACTCTGTGGACATGAGTTTGAGTGTACTCCGGGAGTTGGTGATGGACAGGGAGGCCTGGCGTGCTGTGATTCATGGGGTCGCGGAGAGTCGGACACGACTGAGCGACTGAACTGAACTGACTGAACTGAGTTAGCACTGGCTACATTGGAAGGGACCTATAGACCTTGAGAAGAAGTATAAGGTGGAACAAGGAACTATCTGAAACTGAACCGACCACACACTGCCCTCAAAAGCTTCAGAGAAATTCCTAGATATCTTTTACTATTGTCATTTTTCAATTATTTTTTAAGTTCTTTATCACTCCTTTAATTTTCATTTTTAAAACCTATTACCTTGAGAAAAAAAGATCCTATTTTTAAAGCAAATTTCATATTTTTTTGTATAGCTTTTGCGATTTTGGGTTTTTTTTTTTTATTGGATTTTTGAGAGTCTAACCTCTACTCTAAATTTATAATCTTTGTTTTTTGGTATTTGTTATCAATTCTGTAGCTTTAAGAATCCAATCATCAGTACCCATTTTTACTTAGGAGTGTGATTACTGGCTTCACTGCTATCTCCCCTTTTGATTCTCCTTTCTCTCCCCCAGGTCACCTCTATCACCTCCCTCACCCTTCTCTTCTCTACTTAACTCTGTGAATCTCTTTGGGTGTTCCAGGCTGTGGAGAGCACATAGGGATTTGATTACTGGGTAGACTGCTCTCTCCCCTTTTGAGTCCCCCTCTTCTCCTCCTGGTCACCTCTATCTCCCTCATCCCTCTTCTCTTCTTCATGTAACTCTGTGAACTTTTCTGGGTGTTCCTCACTGTGGAGAATCTTTTCACCATTAACCTAGATGTTTTGTCATCAGGGCTGTATAGATGGAGAAGTCTTGAGGCTACTACAAGAATAAGACTGAAAACCAGAGGCAGGAGGCCTAAATCCAAAATTTGAGAACACCAGAAAACTCCTGACTCCAGGGACCATTAATCGACAAAAGCTCATCCAAGAGCCTCCACACCTACACTGAAACCAAGATCCACCCAAGAGCCAACAAGTTTCAGAGCAAGACATACCTAGCTAATTCTCCAACAAAGTGGGAACATAACCCTGAGCACAAAAATACAGGTGGCCAAAAGTCACACCAAACACATAGACACCTCAAAACTCACTTCTGGACATTTCATTGCACTCTAGAGAGAAGAGATCCAGCTCCACCCACAAGAACACCAACACAAGCTTCCCTAACCAGGAAACCTTGACAAGCCACTCGTCCAACCCCACCCACAGGGAGGAACCTTCACAATAAAGAGGAACCAAAAACTTTCAGCATACAGAAAGGTCACCCCAAACACACTTGTTTAGCAACCTAAACAAGATGAAAAGGCAGAGAAATATTCAGCAGGTAAAGGAACATGATAAAAGCCCATCAAACCAAACAAAAGAGGAGGAGATAAGGAGTCTACCTGAAAAAGAATTCAGAATAATGATAGTAAAACTGATAAAAAAATTTTGAAAACAAAATGGAGTTACAGATAAATAGTCTGGAGACAAGGATTGAGATGATGCAAGAAAAGTTTAACAAGGAAACAGAAGAAATTTTTTAAAAATCAATCAATAATGAATACTGAAATAGCTGAGATCAAAAGCACTCTGGAGGGAACCAATAGTAGAATAACTGACGCAGAAGATAGGATAAGCGAAGTGGAAGATAGAATTGTAGAAATAAATGAAGAAGAGAGGAGAAAAGAATAAAAAATTAAAAGAAATGAGGACAACCTCAGAGACCTCTGGGAAAATAACACCCCAACATTTGAATCATAGAAATCCCAGAAGAAGACAAAAAGAAAGGCCATGAGGAAATACTTGAGAAAATAGATGAAAAATTCCCTAAATTGGGGAAGGAAATAGCCACCCAAGTCCAAGAAACCCAGACAGTCCCAAACAGGATAAACCCAAGGTGAAACACCCCAAGACACATATTAGTCAAATTAACAAAAATCAAAAACAAAGAAAAAATATTAAATGCAGCAAGGGAACAACAACAAATAACACACAAGGGGATTCCCATAAGGATAACACCTGATCTTTCAATAGAAACTCTTCAGGCCAGAAGGGAATGGCAGGACATACTTGAAGTGAAGAAAGAAAAAAAACCTACAACCAAGATTACTGTACCCAGCAAGGGTCTCATTCAAATATGAAGGAGAAATCAAAAGCTTTACAGACAAGCAAAAGCTGAGAGAATTCAGCACTACCAAACCAGCACTCCAACAAATGCTAAATGATCTTCTCTAGACAGGAAACACAGAAAGGGTGTATAACTCGAACCCAAAACAACAGAGTAAAAGGCAACGGGATCATACTTATCAATAATTACCTTAAATATAAATGGGATGAATGCCCCAACCAAAAGACAAAGATTGGCTGAATGGATACAAAAACAAAACCCCTATATATGTTGTCTACAAGAGACCCACCTCGAAACAAGGGACACACACAGACTGAAAGTGAAGGGTTGGAAAAAGATATTCCACACAAATAGGGACCAAAACAAAACAGGAGTAGCAATACTCATATCAGATAAATAGACTTTAAAACAAAGGTTGTGAAAAGAGACAAAGAAGGACACTCCATAATGATCAAAGGATCAATCCAAGAAGATATAACAATTATAAATATACATGCAACCAACATAGAAGCATTACAATATGTAAGACAGATGCTAACCAGTATGAAAGGGGAAATTAACAACAACATAATAATAGTGGGAGACTTTAATACCCCACTCACACCTATCGATATAAACAGAAAATTAACAAGGAAACACAAACTTTAAATGATACAATAGATCAGTTAGACCTAATTGATATCTATAGGACATTTCACCCCAAAACAATGAATTTCACCTTTTCCTCAAGTGCACATGGAACCTTCTCCAGGATACATCACATCCTGGGCCATAAATTCAGCCTTGGTACATTCAAAAAAATTGAAATCATTCCAAGCATATTTTCTGACCACAATGCAGTAAGATTAGATGTCACTTACAGGAGAAAAACTATTAAAAATTCCAGCATATGGAGGCTGAATAACATGCTGCTGAATAACCAACAAATCACAGAAGAAATAAAAATATGCATAGAAACGAATGAAAATGAAAACACAACAACCCAAAACCTGTGGGACACTGTAAAAGCAGTGCTAAGGGGAAGGTTCATAGCAATACAGGTCAAGAAACAAGAAAAAAGTCAAATAAATAACCTAACTCTACACCTAAAGCAACTAGAAAAGGAAGAAATGTGAAGAACCCCAGGGTTAGTAGAACGAAAGAAATCTGAAAAATTAGGCCAGAAATAAATGCAAAAGAAACAAAAGAGACCATAGCAAAAATCAACAAAGCCAAAAGGTGGTTCTTTGAGAGGATAAATAAAATTGACAAACCATTAGCCAGACTCATCAAGAAACAAAGGGAGAAGAATCAAATGAACAAAATTAGAAATGAAAATGGAGAGATCACAACAGACAACACAGAAACACAAAGAATCATAAGCCACAACTATCAGCAACTACATGCCAATAAAATGGACAACTTGGAAGAAATGGGCAAATTCTTAGAAAAGTGCAACTTTCCAAAACTGAACCAGGAAGAAATAGAAAAACCTTAACAGACCCATGACTAACGGAAATTGAAACTGTTTTCAGAAATCTTCCAGCAAAAAAAAGCCCAGGACTAGACAGCTCCACAACTGAATTCTACCAAAAATGTAGAGAAGAGCTAACACTTAACCTACTCAAACTCTTCCAGAAAATTGCAGAGGAAGGTAAACTTCCAAACTCATACTATGAGGCCACCATCACACTAATATCAAAACCAGACAAAGATGCCACAAAAAAGAAAAGTACAGGCCAATATCACTGATGAACATAGATGCAAAAATCCTTAACAAAATTCTAGCAAACAGAATCCAACAACATATTTAAAAGATCACACATCATGACCAAATGGGCTTTATCCCAGGGATGCAAGGATTCTTCAATATCCACAAATCAATCAATGTAATACACTACATTAACAAATTGAAAGATAAAAGCCATATGATTATCTCAGTAGATGTAGAGAAAGCGTTTGACAAAATTCAACATCCATTTATGATAAGAACCCTCCAGAAAGCAGGAATAGAAGGAACATAGCTCAACATAATAAAAGGTATATATGACAAAACCACAGCAAACATTATCCTCAACGGTGAAACACTGAAAGCATTCCCCTAACGTCAGGATTAAGACAAGGGTGCCTACTCTCACTGCTACTATTAAACATAGTTTTGGAAGTTTTGGCCACAGCAATCAGAGCAGAAAAAGAAATAAAAGGAATCCAGATTGGAAAAGAAGAAGTAACACTCTCACTGTTTGCAGATGACATGATCCTCTACACAGAAAACCCTAAAGACTCCACCAGAAAATTAATCAATTAGTTGATTAATCAATTAATCAATGAATATAGTAAAGTTGCAGGATATAAAATTAACACAGAGAAATCCCTTGCATTCCTATACACTAACAATGAGAAAACAGAAAGAGAAACTAAGGAAACAAGCCCATTCACCACTGCAGTGAAAAGAATAAAATACTTAGGAATATATCTACCTAAAGAAACAAAACACCTATATATAGAAAAGCATAAAACACTGATGAAAGACATCAAAGATGACACAAATAGATGGAGAAATATACCATGTTCATGGATTGGAAGAATCAATATAGTGAAAATGAGTATATTACCCAAAGTAATCTTTAGATTCAATGCAATCCCTATCAAGCTACCAACGGTATTTTTCACAGAGCTAGAACAAATAATTTCACAATTTGTATGGAAATACAAAAAAAAAAAAAAACCTCGAATAGCCAAAGCAATCTTGAGAAAGAAGAATGAAACTGGAGGAATCAACCTGCCTGACTTCAGGCTCTACTACAAAGCTACACTCATCAAGACAGTATGGTACTGGCACAAAAACAGAAATATAGATCAATGGAACAAAATAGAAAGCCCAGAGATAAATCCACGCACCTATGGACACCCTATCTTTGACAAAAGAGGCAAGAATATGCAATGGAGAAAAGACAATCTCTTTAACAAGTGGTGCTGGGAAAACTGGTCAACCACTTGTAAAGGAATGAAACTAGAACACTTTCTAACACCATTTCACAAAAACAAACTCAAAATGGATTAAAGATCTAAATGTAAGACCAGAAACTATAAAACTCCTAGAGGAAAACATAGGCAAAACACTCTCTGACATAAATCACAGCAGGATTCTCTATGACCCACCTCCGAGTAATGGAAATAAAAGCAAAAATAAACAAATGGGACCTAATTAAATTTAAAAGCTTTTCACAACGAAGGAAACTATAAGCAAGGTGAAAAGACAGCCTTCAGAATGGGAGAAATTAATAGCAAATGAAGCAACTGACAAAGAATTAATCTCAAAAATATACAAGCAACTCCTTCAGCTCAATTCCAGAAAAATAAATGATCCAATCAAAAAATGGGCCAAAGAACTAAACAGACATTTCTCCAAAGAAGACATGCAGATGGCTAACACACACATGAAATGATGCTCAACATCACTCATAATCAGAGAAATGCAAATCAAAACCACAAAGAGGTACCATCTCCCACTGTTCAGAATGGCTGCTATCCAAAAGTCTCCAAGCAATAAATGCTGGAGAGGGTGTGGAGACAAAGGAACCCTCTTACACTGTTGGTGGGAATGCAAACTAGTTCAGTCACTATGGAGAACAGTGTGGAGATTCCTTGAAAAACTGGAACTAGAACTGCCATACGACCCAGCAATCCCACTGCTGGGCATACACACCGAGGAAACCAGAATTGAAAAAGACACGTGTACCCCAATGTTCATCACAGTACTGTTGACAATAGCCAGGACATGGAAGCAATCTAGATGTCCATCGGCAGATGAATGGATAATTAAGAAGCCTGGTAGGCTACAGTCCACGGGGTCGCAAAGAGTCGGACACGACTGAGCAACTGAACAGAACGGAACGGAACATATACACAATGGAATATTACTCAGCTATTAAAAAGAATGCATTTGAATCAGTTCTAATGAGGTGGATGAAACTGGAGCCTATTATACATAGCAATGTGTGTATAGCAAAGTCAGAAAGAAAAACACCAATACAGTATATTAATGACTACATATGGAATTTAGAAAGATGGTAACAATGACCCTATATGCAAGACAGCAAAAGAGACACGGATGTAAAGAATAGACTGTTGGACTCTCTGGAGAAGGCGAGGGTGGGATGATTTGAGAAAATAGCATTGAAACATGTATATTAACATATGTGAAACAGATTTCCAGTCCAGGTTTGATGCATGAGGCAGGGTGCTCAGGGCTGGTGCACTGGAATGACCCTGAGGGATGGAATGGGGAGGAGGTGGGAGGGAGGGTCAGGATGGGGAACACATGTACACCCATATCTGATTCATGTAAATGTAAGGCAAAAACCACAATATTGTAATTAGCCTCCAATTAAAATTTAAGAAAAAATAAGTTTTAAAAATATACAAACAAAAGTTAAAGGAAAATAAAAATAAAATAAATAAAGTCAATTTTAACAATTTATAAAAGAAAATATTCCATGCTACTGAATGCCAGGGTTCAAGACAGCGTTAAGTTTATCCAAGCTGATGGTCAAGGCTGGAGGAGTCATACAGATCCCAGAGTGTGTGGGATAGTCCCAGGCTATGTTTATGGTCTTCTTTCACTTTCAAGAGGGTATTTGTTGTTCGTGTCCAACTCTTTGCGACCCCATGGACTGCAGCACACCAGGCTTCCCTGTCCTTCACTATCTCCTGGAGCTTGCTCAAACTCAAGTCCATTGAGTCGATGATGCCATCCAACCACTTCATCCTCTGTCGCCCCCTTCTCCTGCCCTCAATCTTTCCCAGCATCAGGGTTCTTTCCAATGAGTTGGCTCTTCACATCAGGTGGCTAAAGTAGAGGGTTATAATTTGCACAATAAATGATACTATGGTTAGCCTCATCAAGAATATATAATATTTGCTACTCAAGTTACTTGTTTTCATAACAATAAGAAGAAAAAAACCCAAGTTAAAGTCTTATTAGGGTCTTCTCCAGAGAAATATCTTTCTTATATTTGGCACAAGGGTTTTTTTTTGAGGGGGTGATTTTTTTCTTTTGGCTTGTTTTTGCCTCCACACAGCACATGGAAGCATACCATGAGGGAAATTAAGAGTGGTGCAAGCAGCCTTGTCTCATAGCCCCTGGGTTCATTTACATGAGGAAATATTCTGTGTTTGCATCTATCTGCTCCTGTAGTGGCATGAGCAGGATGCATTCCTGGACTTCAGAGGGCATTCTATTTGGAGCTCTACCACCTGCCCACTTTTTGGCCACTTGCCACATGGCAGGGCAGTGCCTACAGCCATAACGTGTGCAGATGGTCCCCAGTCCCCAGCCCTCTTCCAGACTGCAGTTTTAAGGGGGCAATTTCATTTCCTTGTGGTTCAGCTGGTAAAGAATCCGCCTGCAATGAGGGAAACCTGGGTTCAATCCCTGGTTTGGGAAGATCTCCTGGAGAAGGGAAAGGCTACCCACTCCAGTGTTCTGGCCTAGAGAATTTCATGGACTATACAGTCCATGGGGTCACAAAGAGTTAGCCACGACTAACCGACTTTCACTTTCAATTTTCACTTCATTCTACTGCCTGTGCCCTCAGCTACTGAAAACTTACAGACAACTCTGCAACCACTCCTAGCTACTGCTTGAGGGGCAGGGGTGAGAACCAAGGGCCACAAACCACGTTGGCCAATTTCAATATCTCTACTTAACCTCCTCTTACTCAGCAATGGCCACAGGACTGGAAAAGGTCAGTCTTCATTCCCATCCCAAAGAAAGGCAATGCCAAAGAATGCTCAAACTACCGCACAATTGCACTCATTTCACACGCTAGTAAAGTCATGCTCAAAATTCTCCAAGCTAGGCTTCAGCAATATGTGAATCGTGAACTTCCAGATGTTCAAGCAGGTTTTAGAAAAGGCAGAGGCACCAGAGATCAAATTGCCTACATCCGCTGGATTATGGAGAAAGCAAGAGAGTTCCAGTAAAACATCTATTTCTGCTTCATCAACTATGCCAAGGCCTTTGACTCTGTGGATCACAATAAACTGTGGAAAATTCTGAAAGAGATGGGAATAACAGACCACCTGACCTGCCTCTTGAGAAACCTGTATGCAGGTCAGGAAGCAACAGTGAGAACTGGACACGGAACAACAGACTGGTTCCAAATAGGAAAGGGAGTACATCAAGGTTGTATATTGTCACCCTGCTTATTTAATTTATATGCAGAGTACATCATGAGGAACGCTGGGCTGGAAGAAGCACAAGCTGGAATCAAGACTGCTGGGAGAAATATCAGTAACCTCAGATATGCAGATGACACCACCCTTATGGCAGAAAGTGAAGAGGAACTCAAAAGCCTATTGATGAAAGTGAAAGAGGAGAGTGAAAAGGTTGGCTTGAAGCTCAACATTCAGAAAACTAAGATCATGGCATCTGGTCCCATCACTTCATGGGAAATAGATGGGGAAACAGTGGAAACCGTGTCAGACTTTATTTTTTTGGGCTCCAAAATCACTTCGGATGCTGATTGCAGCCATGAAATTAAAAGACGCTTGATCCTTGGAAGGAAAGTTATGACCAGCCTAGATAGCATATTAAAGAGCAGGGACATTACCTTGCCAACCAAGGTCCGTCTAGTCAAGGCTATGGTTTTTCCCGTGGTCATGTATGGATGTGAGAGTTGGACTGTGAGGAAGGCTGATCACCGAAGAATTGATGCTTTTGAACTGTGGTGCTGGAGAAGACTCTTGAGAGTCCCTTGGACTGCAAGGAGATCCAACCAGTCCATTCTAGAGGAGATCAATCCTGGGTGTTCACTGGAAGGACTTATGCTAAAGCTGAAACTCCAATACTTTGGCCACCTCATGTGACAAGTTGACTCACTGGAAAAGACTCTGATGCTGGGAGCGATTGGGGGTAGGAGGAGACGGGGAAGACAGAGAATGAGATGGCTGGATGGCATCACCAACTCGATGGACATGAGTTTGAGTGAACTCCGGGAGTTGGTGATGGACAGGGAGGCCTGGCATGCTGTGGTTCATGGGGTCGCTAAGAGTCGGACACGACTAAGCGACTGAACTGAACTGAACTGATGTTGACTGAGCCAGAGTCAGTTTGATATGAATCTTAAAAAGCATTCTGTCAGTGAGACTATGCCACAGATATTTACATCTGCTGGTTTAGTCCTTATTAAAGCTGTTCAGCCATGGTATATTGTAGGCAAAACTTCAGTATCAGCTGTTCCCAGTGAGAAGAAACATCGTTATGCATGACAATCCAGTCATCACGAACTGTGCTTGTGTTCCGTGCCCTGCACAATGAAGGATACAAAGTCTAAATCCCACTGGGAAAAGCAGGGTGCAAACACAGAGCAGGATAACTTACTCCCATCAGGGAAGGACTGCACTCCTTCGTTGAATCTACTGATCTCCTCTACTGAACACGAGGGGAACAATGGTAACTGAGACAAGCACCACTCCTGCCCTCATGGGACTTATAAGAAAGTGGGCAAAATAGACTTTAAAATTGCAATTTTAAAATGCCCTGAAGGTTAGAACAACAACAGGATATAAAGGAAGGGCTTAACATGGTCTGGGATGTCCAGGTATACTCTCAGGACTGACTTCTAGAGGAAGTGGCAACTAACCTGAGACCTGAAAGAAGTTAGCTGCACAAGAATCAACAAATTGTACTCATTTGCACACTCATATATTTAATGGGTATTTGTTGAGTGTCAGGCTCTGTGCTGAATGCCAAGGAAAGTGTATTGAACAAGACAAAATGAGTCATCATAAAGCACACTGTCTAGCAGAATTTCCAGAAAGTTCATGATCAGGGAGAGTTTTCAGAGGCCCTGAGCATTTCTGTTCCCTCCTATCTTCCCTGGCTAGAGAAACACAGGCCACTTACCCCAAAGTTTAAGGTAACTGGTCTCCTAGCTTGTAAAACAATCCCATTCTAAGGCTTTGAAGCCTACTCTCCTTTTGAGCCTGTTGTTTAGGTCAAGGGGAAGCTTTGATTTTAGATTTTTTGGAATCTGAGTCAGGAATCATTGAACCCCCTCTATACATACATACACATCCTAGTTTCTGTTCCTTCAGTCCAGTTCAGTTCAGTCGCTCAGTCGTGTCCGACTCTCTGCGACCCCATGAATCACAGCACGCCAGGCCTCCCTGTCCATCACCAACTCCCGGAGTTCACTCAAACTCATGTCCATCGAGTCGGTGATGCTATCCAGCCATCTCATCCTCTGTCAACCCCTTCTCCTCCTGCCCCCAACCTTTCCCAGCATCAGAGTCTTTTCCAGTGAGTCAACTCGTCGCATGAGGTGGCCAAAGTATTTCAGTTTCAGCTTGAGCATCAGTCTTTCCAATGAACACCCAAGATTGATCTCCTTTAGAATGGACTGGTTGGATCTCCTTGCAGTACAAAGGACTCTCAAGAGTCTTCTCCAGCACCACAGTTCAAAAGCATCAATTCTTTGGTGATCAGCTTTCTTCACAGTCCAACTCTCACATCCATACATGACCATGGGAAAAACCATAGCCTTGACTAGACGGACCTTGGTTGGCAAAGTAATGTCTCTGCTTTTTAATATACTGTCTAGGTTGGTCATAACTTTCCTTCCAAGGAGTAAGCATCTTTTAATTTTATGGCTACAATCAGCATCTGCAGTGATTTTGGAGCCCAAAAAAATAGTCTGACACTGTTTCTACTGTTTTTCCATCTATTTCCCATGAAGTGATGGGACCAGATGCCATGATCTTAGTTTTCTGAATGTTGAGCTTCAAGCCAACCTTTTCACTCTCCTCTTTCACTTTCATCAAGAGGCTTTTGAGTTCCTCTTCACTTTCTGCCATAAGGGTGGTGTCATCTGCATATCTGAGGTTATTGATATTTCTCCCAGCAATCTTGATTCCAGCTTGTGCTTCTTCTAGCCCAGCGTTCCTCATGATGTACTCTGCATGTAAGTTAAATAAGCAGGGTGACAAAATACAGCCTTGACGTACTCCTTTTCCTATTTGGAACCAGTTTGTTGTTCCATGTCCAGTTCTGACTGTTGCTTTCTGACCTGCATACAGGTTTCACAAGAGGCAGGTCAGGTGGTCTGGTATTCCCATCTCTTTCAGTATTTTCTGTTCCTTACTTATTAGCAAAATATCTCCCTGACTCCCAGAATCCCCAGGCTGGTATAAGAATCCTTCTAAGACCTTGTTTCTTAGTCTATATACCCATTAGAGATGGACTTTACTCTTTCAAAATACCCTCCGTATTCCAAAACAGACAAATTATGTGGAAATCACTTCTAATACCCCGTCATTTTCAGTGTATTTACTTCACAAAATATTTCATAATGTAGAGAGGTTTTCAGTCTAGAGCATTTTCCCCAATATTTTTATTAGAAAAATATCAAAAATACAGAAAACTTTGAAAGAACTGTACAATGAACACACACATACACATCACCTATATTATACAATGAACATCTCATTATATTTACTTTATCACATCACTGATCAATCTATCTTATTTTGGATGCACTACATAGTAAATTGCAAACATTTTCACGCCTAAACACTATAGTATGCATTTTTAACTAAAGTTTAACCTTTGTTTATGGCTCTTTCCTTTGGTTAAAGTTTGTAAAAGGTACAATGTACATATCTAAACCACTGAATGAGTTTTGACAAATGCATGGACCTGTGTAAACCAAACTTCTAACAAAGTGGAGAATATTTTTATCACCCTAGTAAATTTCCTTATGCTGCCTCTCCAAGTCAATTGCTACTTATCCACCACTGGCAATGATTGCTACAATTTTTTCATCATAGATAGGTTTTGTTTATTATAGAACTTTTTATAAATGGAATCACACAGTGTATAATCTTTTGTGTCTTTCTCATTTCACTCAACATACTTTGGAGATTCAACCATGCTATTACATATATCAGTATTTCATTCATTTTTATTGCTGAGTAATTTATGTATGACTATTCAACTCCCATTCCATAAATTTTGGAAAACACATTGCCTTTCCAAGATTTCTGTGAATTCCCAGGAAAGAAGAGCCAAGTGCCAACAGACAAAGTAGAGAACAAAATTTAGATGATAGAAGCAAAAAAAAAAGGGGGGGGGACAAAACTCTAGGGTTATATCAGGAAATGGGCTGGAGTAAGCTGGAGACCAGGTTTCCCTGGAAGCTCAGATGGTAAAGAATCCGCCTACAATGCTGGAGACCTGGGTTCGATCCCTGGGTTGGGAAGATCCTTTGGAGAAGGGCATGCAGCCCACTCCAGTATCCTGGAGAATCCCCATGGACAGAGGAGCCTGGTGGGCGACAGTCCATGGGGTCGCAAAGAGTCAGACACAACTGAGTGACTAAGCACAGCACAGCACAACCTGGAGACCAGTAAGATACAGCAGGAAGACCAGTGAGGGCTCAGAGAAGAACATGAAGACAGAACAAGGTGTGGGAACAAGCCAGGACTTCAAGAGTACTTTTGGGGGTTGTTCAATTCCAAATGTGTTCTCCCTTTGTTCCTAATTTGAAGAACTCCTACTAGACAAACACAGGTAGTGCAGGGACTAATCAAAGTCAGCATCAGCAAAGGCCCAGAGGCAGAAAACCTGTTGAGGAAATGATGAGAAGGCAGAGTGGCTACTGTAGGGCCTGGTAGGGAGACTGTCAGAAGATAAGGCTGAAAGGGAGTGAACAGATCATGAGATTCTTGTAGCCCACTGCCTTTATCCTAACAACAACAGGCATATTTAAGAGGGATGTTAAGGAAGAGAGGGGGCGGATGATTGCATTTGTGTTTCAAAAAGGTCACAGTGGCCACAGGAGGGAAGATGATTTGGACAAGGGCCAGGGTGAAGGCAGAGATCCCAGTTAGGACACTACTGCAGATGTCCAAGTGATAGGAGATAATTGGATCATGGTAGTGACACTAGAAGTAGCAGTAAGATATCAAGATGAATTTCACAAGTAAAACTGACAACTTTAGGGTTTGAAGTAAGGAAACTGGAAAAAGAGAGTCCCAGCTCCTGTTTTGTAATAATTTTTTCCATCTGCTTTTCTGCATTATCCTTTGATCATGGAATGTGGCTGTGGTCTTCTGTACTGGAAATGTTTAGGTTTTCTGTTCTGCCTACAGAGGTCTCTCTCTTCTGTTTCTGATTCATGCACTTAATAGCATCCCCAGATATTATCTCTGAACATTAATCTAATGCCACTTGGGGACCCTACTTAAAACCTAGACTTTGGGTGGATGAATATTTGTGAGTGTGTATTGTGCCTAGAAAATGTGTGGGAACATAACCATCAAGTGTTAGTAGGGACTATCTCAGGATGGGAGGTATTTTCTTTAACTTTTTATTTTGTATTGGGGTATGGCCAATTAACAATGTTGTAACTGTTTCAGGTGAACAGCAAAGGAACTCAGCCATGCATACACATGTATCCATTCAGGATGGGAGGTATTATTAACAGATTTTATTTCCTTCTTTGTTACTGTAGTTTTTTAAATTACCACAATGAATATGGATAATGGTTGGGGGAGCAATAAAGTTATTACATTCTTAAATCACAAAGAAAGGTGATATCAGACCTTAACCATAGACATGACTATCCTTTGTGTTATGCTGACCCCGTCAGAGGCTCTCCACTCTCCAGAGAAGATCTGAAGTGTGTGACTACCTCCTGGGAAACTGCCTTCGGGACCTGCAGTCCAAATTTCCAGTGTGCTCAGTGGCCACACATCTTCACCCTCTGGGTGGGGCTTAAAGTTTTGCAAACAGTCATAAGTTATTTGGAACCAGATCTGTTGGGCCTTCAGGGTATAGGGTGGTTGAGGGAGCCAAAGGTGAAAAGGTAAGTGATGCTATTTTAGTTAAAACAACTACCACCTGTGACTCCAATGTTATAAGATCTGGTTCTTCTGTTTTGCTCGTAAACTGCCTCTGAAGACAGATCCAAAAAAAAAAAAAAAAAACTTGCTTGTAGCCAGCTTTTGAGGAATGGATGCATTCTTACATGCAGCCTAGACATCCTCCCAAGCTTAAAAGCCAAAATCTATCTCATGACCTTACAGTCATTTCTTATTTATTACAGGCAAACTCTCATTGCTGAACACTAATAGGAAATTTCTCCATCCTATTCCTCTGCTCCAACCATAGTCTAGGTTTTAAGTAGGGCCCCTAAATAGCATTAGATTAATGTTCAGGGATAATATCTGGGGGTGCTATTAAGTGCATGAATCAGAAACAGAAGAGAGAGGACTCTGTGGACAAAACAGAAAACCAGAACATTTCCAGCACAGAAGACTGCAGCCACATTCCATGATCAAAGGATAATGCAGAAAAGCAGTTGGAAAAAAATTATTATAAAACAGGAGCTGGGACTCTTTTTTTTCCAGTTTCCTCACTTCAAACCCTAATGCTAATAATACCAGCCAATCAGATGCAATTTTTGATCATGAGTGTTTTGGCTCTAAGGGAATAATAATAATAATAAGCCATCTTATTAATAGCAAATGAAGCAACTGATAAAGGATTAATCTCCAAATTATACAAGCAGCTCCTGCAGCTTAATTCCAGAAAACTAAGTGACCCAATCAAAAAATGGGCCAAAGAACTAAACAGACATTTCTCCAAAGAAGACATAAAGATGGCTAATAAACACATGAAAAAATGCTCAACATCCCTCATCATCAGAGAAATGCAAATCAAAACCACAATGAGATACCATTTCACACCAGTCAGAATGGCTGCTATCCAAAAGTCTACATGCAATAAGTGCTGGAGAGGGTGTGGAGAGAAGGGAACCCTCTTACACTGTTGGTGGGAATGCAAACTAGTACAGCCACTATGGAGAACAGTGTGGAGATTCCTCAGAAAACTGGAAATAGAACTGCCATATGATCCAGCGATCGCACTCCTGGGCATACACACCGAGGAAACCAGAATTGAAAGAGACACATGTACTCCAATGTTCATTGCAGCACTGTTTATAATAGCCAGGACATGGAAGCAACCTAGATGTCCATCTGCAGATGAATGGATAAGAAAGCTTTGGTACATATACACAATGGAGTATTTCTCAGCCATCAAAAAGAATGCATTTGAATCAGTTTTAATGAGGTGGATGAAATTGGAGCCAATTATACAGAGTGAAGTAAGCCAGAAAGAAGAACATCAATACCGTATATTAACGCATATATATGGAATTTAGAAAAATGGTAACCTGAACCCTGTATAAGAGACTGCAAAAGAGACATAGGCATTTAGAACAGTCTTTGGAACTCTGTGGGAGAGGGTGAAGGTGGAATGATTGGAGAGAATGGAATTGTAGCATGTATATTATCATAAGTGACCAGTCCAGGTTCAACGCATAAATTTTCCTCTGTTCAAAAAAAAAAAATAATAATAATAATAATAAGCCATCTAACTTTTTCAGCAGTTTATTTTAAACTCTCTAAAACTTACCTCTTGTCAGTGATATATTAGATGACTCTTGGTATTTTATGGTGATACATAAAAATAATGTAGTTATGAATGTGCCATTTGCAGAACAAAGTCAGTAAGTATGTTGGGAAAATTGCTCTTGTAATTGGCTGCAATAACTATCCCAGGTTTAAGGACCTGAAATATGTGACCGTAATGCAGAAAAACCTAAGGAAAGTTAAAATAAGGACTTCAGAGCTCAAATATATAATTTTACCCAGGATCTTAGTGTCTGGGTGCTCTCCATAAGATCAAGGCCTAGAAAGGGAAAATACCTGTCTGCCTGACCCTCTCAATGGCTACTTGAAAACGATTAAGAGCCAGGAAAGCCACTAAGCACTCACCTAAGACTATGACTACATTGAAACTCTATAGGACAGTGAAAGGTAAGATCCCACATGTTTTGTCAAGTATTTGAGTAGGTTTTTCAATGCAACTCTTTATTACCTGTCCAAATGGAAGAGCAATTGTAACTGCCTTTACCTCTTTAAAGGAAAAGATAAGCTCTCATGGTCTGCCTCTTGAAACATCTTCCAAAACTGCAGGTCTGATCATGCCACTCAGCTGCTCACATGCCTCTAGGTGTCCTCATTCTGAACCACACTGCCTACCAAATAAAAAGCCTCATCCTGACGAGTCATCTCCTTCTACTTCCTTGTTCCCAATCAACATCCTCAACTGTATTGACCCATACACAGCACTCCCTTCACATACTCTATGTCTTTGTAAGGACTTTTAGTTGCTGTGGTTGTAGGTGTTTGTTTTTGTTGTTGTTGTTTGGATTTTTTTTTTTTTTGGTTGGTTGGTTGTTTGGGAGAGATTATTTTTGTTTAGTTGTTGTTGTTTTTGGTTAGATGAGATTATTTGCTAGGAGAAAATGTCAAAAAGAGAATAGGGCCCAGGACTCAGTCCTGGGTCACTCCAACATTGATAAGCTGGGAAGAAGAGGAAAATGAGTCTGATAAAGAAAAGAAAAGGGAGGCCAGAAAGGTAGGAGAAAATTCTGGGGAGTGAGGTGTCCCAGAAGCCAAGAAGAATTTCAAGAAAGAGGGAGCAGTCATTGGGGTCAGATGCTCTGGAGACATTAAGACAAGGAGGTCTGAAAACTGACCACTGGATTTAATACAACAGAGCAGGGCTGGAGAGAAGAGCATAGATAAAGAGAAAAAAGCAGGAAAGCCCGGGGCCCTAAGAGGAGTAAGAACTACCTGTTACTTGAAACAAGCTGTGCCAATGGTATTTGGTGGCCCCAGGTTTTAAGGGTGGTTGAAAGAATCTGGGTGGCTTTGTGAACAAGAAGGGTTGGCAGGTGCTGAAGAAGTAGAGATTCACTGCTTGTTGTTAGTAGCTTCTAGAAGACTCTGTCTCCACAAGATTCTTCCTCCTCCTTAGCAGCTATCTCCCTAGCTTTCCCAGAGGTCTTGTCTCCCATCAGCTGCTCCACCTGCTACTCAACTATTTAAATGTCAAACCAGCTGTACCAATTAGTACTGGCCCAGCCATCCAGAGTCTGAAAAGAAACGAAGTGTAAATGCAAAAGTCAGGATGAAGAAACCCTCACAAAATGCTCCCCCATCTCCCCAAACGTGCTGTTACATTTTTTCAAGGTAGGGAAGGTTTTTCACAAGACGCCGTGAGAGCAGGGATGGGGAAACACATGTGCAGCAAAAAGCAAACATAGCCAGGAAAGACCTTCATGAGCTGATCTTTCCGGGTCTGTTTGCAGAGCTGTATTAAACTTTCTCTGGAAACCTTATATGACATTTGACAGGGAAAAACAAAGTAGCCCTGTGAAGGGTTTGCATGGGGATTGTTAACAAGGGATACACTCAACTGTATCTATGGATTAATCGGACTCATTAGAAGAGAAATGTTGATCACTGTGTCCAAATGTGCTTAGGTTCTGGGACTGAGACGAGTCACCTGGGACTTGCCTGAGATGCACCACTGTTTCTACTGCAGACTCTGTTTAAACATCAGGCACCAGCATCAAATGGCCACTTTCTTCTACACTTTAAGTTTTTCAATGGAATCAAATTGATAATGCCACATCAACACAGCAAAATGATTGTAATGAACACTGCTGCTGCTGCTGCTAAGTCACTTCAGTCATAGCTCCCAGAAACGGTCCTCACTTCTCTTTTGCCCTCCATCTTAATGAAGTGCAGAAACACCCACTCCTAGCTCCCAGGCCTGTTGCCACCAGTTCTTGTCACAAGTCATGATGCTAAAGAAAGAAGAAATGTCCCAAGTGCAAATTCAGGCAGCATTCTCAAGCTCTGGCCTGGGAAACTCAGAGACAAATCCAAGATCTGCCACTAACTCACCTGGTAACCACATTGGCATGCTCTCAGCCTCCATTTCTTTAGCAGTAAAGTGGGAGGAGTAAATGAGGACAGTCCAAAGATGATTTCCAGAACAACCTGTGAGGGTTTCTTTTGAACTTGGTTTGTTTTTCTCTTTAGTGTCATTGCATGGCCACTGAAACATCTGGATAAGATAGAGCTGCCCTAGGGCTGCCACTTTCCCCTTAAAGAGCCAAGTCTCCCAAGTTCAAGGAAGGAGGCTAGTCGTAAGCTGTGGATTTGTTTCAGCCTTTTCAAACCAACTCCCCAAGGACTCCCAAGTTTCTGTCCTAAACATGCTTGCAGGCAGAACTTACACATATTCTAATAGGAAGGTATTAGTACTTAATATGAAAATTAGGAATTTGGGTCAGAAAGAAATCCAAAAGCTTTAAGATCAATAGAGCAGACAGAATATCAATAACCTCAGGTATGCAGCGGAGAAGGCAATGGCAAGCCACTCCAGTACTATTGCCTAGAAAATCCCATGGATGGAGGAGCCTGGTAGGCTGTAGTCCATGGGGTCGCTAAGGGTCGGACACGACTGAGCGACTTCACTTTCACTTTTCACTTTCACACATTGGAGAAGGAAATGGCAACCCACTCTAGTGTTCTTGCCTGGAGAATCCCAGGGATGGGGGAGCCTGGTGGGCTTCTGTCTATGGGGTCACACAGAGTCGGACATGACTGAAGTGACTTAGCAGCAGCAGCAGCAGCAGGTATGCAGATGACACCACCCTTATGGCAGAAAGCGAAGAGGAACTGAAGAGCCTCTTGATGAAAGTAAGAGAGGAGCGTGAAAAAGCTGGCTTAAAACTCAACATTCAAAAAACTAAGATCATGGCATCTGGTCCCATCACTTTATGGCAAATAGATGGGAAACAATGGAAACAGTGGCAGACTTTATTTTCTTGGGCTTAACAAAATCACTGCAGATGATGACTACAGCCATAAAATTAAAAGACACTTTCTCCTTGGAAGAAAAGCTATGACCAACCTAGAAAGCATATTAAAAAGCAGAGACATTACTTTGCCAACCAAGGTCCATCTAGTCAAAGCTATGGTTTTTCCAGTAGTCATGTATGGATGTGAGAGTTGGACTATAAAGGAAGCTGAGTGCCGAAGAAGTGATGCTTTTGAACTGTGGTGTTGAAGAAGACTCTTGAGAGTCCCTTGGACTTCAAGGAGATCAAATCAGACCATCCTAAAGGAAATCATTCCTGAATATTCATTGGAAGGACTGATGTTGAAGCTGAAGCCCCAATGCTTTGGCCACCTGATATGAAGAACTGACTCATTGGAAAAGACCCTGATGCTGGGAAAGATTGAGGACAGGAGTAAAAGGGGACAACAGAGGATGAGATGGTTGGATGGGATCACCAACTCAATGGACACGAGTTTGAGCAAGCTCTGGGAGTTGGTGATAGACAGGGAGGCCTGGCGTGCTGCAGTCCATGGGGTTGCAAAGAGTCAGACACGACTGAGATACCAAACTGAACTGAGCAGAGAGAGCTGAATTTGTGTCCAAACTCCTCCCCTATCCTGTGTGACCTTGAGCACATTACCTAACTTACTGGATTCCCAATTTCCTCATCCATAAAATGGAAATGCTAACAGTAGTCCTTAACACACTAGGTTCTTCTAAGGATGAAAAGAAACAAGACACATGCCCTTCTCAAGCATGGTGACTAGATGGTACATTGACTACCTATGGTTTTATATCCCTTGTTTTGAGCTTGTGGCTAAGACTATGGCAACGGTTGTTTCCAAAATGAAATTTCTTTCCTTTTCTCAACCCTGGAAACCATCTGAGAAATACCCAAAAGGTGGGGCAGAAGAACAATGGCTTCATTGCTCTTCAGCACCTATTAGTGTCCACACTACTTAATCTCTTCTAATCCAAGGAAAATGAAAGGTGGAAACTTCCTGAGAAAGTCCCCCTGGCTCCCTCCTAGACCTTAGGGCCTAATCTTAATTTAGCAGAACACATTACTTTGAAACATGCTATTTTGACTTCTCACACATCAAATTCAAAATCAAAATCATCTAAGCCTCACTTAGATACCTGAGATGAGTCACCCCATCTCTTCTTTCACTGGCCCAACAAGGCTATTTCCAATCTCTTGTTGGGACTTCTGAGAAATGACTATACATATTGTTGTTGCTGAGAAGCATTTGGTCTACAATTGTTTTCATTTTCCCCTTCAGAAGCAATAGCAATTGAAGAAAAATAAAGTTGGATTATCTTAAAATAGGGAGAAATGAATGAGCAAACAAAAATACCACAAAATGTTCCTCTTTATGCTGAGAAAAACAGATCTATTACTTCTCTCTTGAGATCCCAAAGGCCTCATTCAGCATATGGTGTCAGGGCACTTAATAAATATTGCTTAAGGGGATGATGATGAAGATGATGATGATTTTAATAAAAATAAATACCTCTCCACCAGGCACACATCTCAGCCTTCTCTTCTGTAATAGAACCAATGTCCCTTCTTTCCCATCTGTCACTACAGATCATGTTTTCTAAAGAATATTGCTACTTACCAAATATGG